>NC_090936.1:963930119-968930119 GCF_040938575.1 Ambystoma mexicanum | reverse complement strand
ATAGTGTTAAAAAAATGCATTTGATCTAGATTTGATTTTAGGGAAAGCACTGAAATTGTGCTATTATTTTATATTGTGTGTGTAAAATAGTTGAACTAGGTTTTTAGTTGTCTGTTTTGCCACTTTATTTGCATCTACCTTTTCCCTTTGAAGTGTCCGTGCTTAAGGTACTTCCTGCATCTGAGTACCGTGGTACGTGCTAGAACTACATTTCCCCTAGTTTTTTGTAGTTCACGCATGCTTTTTCTTTTCGGTCAGGCACGTTAGTGCCAGCATGTCAGGGCTAGCCAGTCTGTGCTAGTCTGTGCTGCAGTGTGCTGTTCCAGACATCGGTGCCGTAGCTGAAGCGTTGCTTCATAATCCTAGGTAAGTGAAAATACATCGTTCCACCATGGAGTCAAACAGGCACATAACTTCCCTATTGGCAACAAGGAAGGTAGTTAGGCAGTCCATCCTGGACAAGTATCTCAATATGTACACAGAGGATTTAGTGAAGTTGAGCACCAAAGAAAGTCCTGGCCTTGCGAGGGATTATACCCCGCAAACGGTTGACACAAACTGCCATGTAAGTGAAATACATTCACAAGCAAGGATTGTTTTGAATGAGACAAATAAGGTTATTCCTGAAGCGCTGCCTTTATACACTGACACATTAGCTTCAGTCCCCAATATCCCAGAGATGCCTCAGGAAGATAATCTTTTTATCGTTAGAAAACCAGATATGAATGAGAAGAAGAAAGTCGTGGAACCTGTTCTTCTAAACGGACTTACTTTGAAACTAGCCTTCCTCAATACTGGATCCATGGGGATTTCAGATATTGACATACATGATTATATACTTAACAATGGGGTTGATATTATGGCTATAACTGAAACATGGCTGAAAGACTCTAGCAGTCCTGTCATTGATCTGGCCACACCAATCGGTTGCACATTTTTCCGGCCAGAATATAGACCAAGGTAATGGAGGGGGGGGGTTGCACTCATAGTGAGGGAGGAGTTATGCTTTTTTCAATCCCCCTTAAACTGTGACGGTTGTGAGACGTTACATCTTAAAATCAACTCTTCCCCAATACATTCTACTCATTTTATTGTCATATATCGACCGCCTAACGAGATGCCTACATTTAATGAAAATGTTACGGGCATACTTGCAGATTTTAATAAATCTCCTCCACCTTATTTATGGGAGATATGAATAGGTGGAGGGGAAATGACACAGATAAAGAGACTCTCTCCCTTGAACAAAATCTAAGAAACATTGAAGTGGCCGTACATAATAGTGAACCCACACATGCCAAAAGTAACACTTTGGATGGGGTTGCATCCAGGAACTTGCAGATTAACTCCTTGAGTATGGACCCCTGTGCCTGGTCTGACCACTCCATTATCCAGTTTGACGTTACCTTGCCAGGGAAACATGCGCTGCAAGGCAACATGTTAAAGAGTTTTACATGCAGGAATTTAAAAAAAAAGTCAAGAAAGATCTTGACAATTGCTTATGTAACATCATGGATAGCACGACAGACTTTGATCTTCCAGACACTTTGGTAGCTAGGTATGACCAAGATCTGTCAGAGCTGTTAAATAGAGTGGCACCTATGAAAACTAAGAGGGTCTGGGATCATCAGAACCATCGTAGTTGGTTCTCCCCTGAGCTAAAGTTAAAACAGTAAACAGGACAGCAGAGCGCAGCTGGATCAAAAATAAGATGGATGAAAGTAAGCCCACCTGGTAGACCATAGAAAAACAGTACAAAGAAGGCATAATTGAAGCAAAGAAAAAACAATTTAACGAGGAAATTAAGAGTTCCACGAATAATACAAGAAAGCTCTTTGAAATTAAAAAAAACTTGGTAAAACCTCACTTAAAGTCTAATTTTTCTTTTTTTACGACAGAAGACTGCCTAAATATACAACAAGCCTTTGACGATAAGATCACTGGAGTGCGAGCAAGGATTGCCTCAGAATCCATCAAAGTCTTACCTTTGGAAAAGGTTTTAATAACCCCTACTGAGAATTGCTCTCTCTTTAGCTTTTTACCAATTTCAGTATCAGATATGAAACGAATGTTAAAAAATATGCACCCTACATCCTGCAAGTATGGCACCATTACTGCAAAGATTGTTATGACAAATATTAGTTCCATTGCACACTTCCTGACACGATTCATGAACACCACCTTCCATCATGGAACCATTCCTGACAGTGTCAAGAAGGTGGTGAAAAGGCAGGACTGCATCAAAAAAATATGAATAATTTTAGACCTATTACAAATGTCCCATTTCTTCTTAAAGTGGTAGATTGAGCAGCCACCACCCAGTTTCAAAAACATCTGGATGGGGCTGATATAGTGCATCTTACGCAGTTCGGATTTAGATCACACCATAGGACGAAAAGCGTGCTGTTGGATCTGCAGACCCAGATGCTGGATACCATGGACAGAAGTAAGACAGCGCGGCTGATCCTGCCTGATCTATCGGCAGCCTTTGATCTCCTGGAAACTCCTAGCTATTCTGGCTTCTGTGGGGCAGTGCTCATCATCGGCTGTTGAATGGATTGGGTCCTTTGCCCCAAATAGTATGTCTAGAGCGTGTTGGGGACAGGCCTCTGCCCCCTTTGGTGTCCCTCAGGGAGCATGCCTGTTTCCTGTGCTCTTTTATGTTTATTTACGTCCCCTTTGTAATATTTTGGCTGCAGTGGGAGTAAGATTTACTAACTACGCCAATGATACTCAGCTACTGATTGAGTTAAGTGGGGACTACACAAATGATGCACGGCATATCCAGAGAATATAGCAATCAGTCAAAAATAGGATGACAGCCAACTGGCTCTGTATGAACAGTGCAAAGACCAAGATCCAGATTTCTGGATCCTCTAAAGCAAGAACAAAGGTGGACCCTGACTATTCACACTTTTCTATTGAAGGCCATTGCATTAAAACATTGGATAAAGTAACCACTTTCGGTGTGGTGGTTGATTGTTCCCTGGGTGCTGAGGCTCAAGTAGAGAGTGTCATCAAAAAATCACAATACCATCTAATGTTATTACAGTTGGTGAAACCCTATGCAACTGACAAGAATTGTGAAATATTAGTACAGGCAACAATTATGCCCCGAATAGATTACTGTAAAGCGCTCCTAGGTGGAGCAAGCAAAAACAGTATAAACAGACTGCAAATCCTTCAGAATGATGCTGTTAAAAAATATATCTAAGACGAACCATATAGTACATGCTAGGAGAAACTTCACTGGCTGCCTGTTGCATCCAGGTTCACCTTCAAGATTCTCCCCCTGACACATAAATGTTTGTATGGGTCCACACCCGTGTATCTCAAAGAACGCCTCACCTTGAAGCCGCATGGGAGAACAACAAGATCCATTAATACATCTCGACTAATATACCCCAAGGTCAAGAGAGTAAGAGGAAGGGGATGTTCCTTCCTTGTATTGGCTACTCTGTCTTGGAATTGACTTTCAGCTGCGCTGCATGGAGAGAGGAGCCTCTTTACATTCCACAAATGGCTAAAAACCATATTATTCAACTACGATCCATACCTACCCACGCTGAACCATTAACTAACTTTTTGGCCGTGTTGTTAGTCGTTTTATGTGTGCCCTGATGCCTGCTGGCTGCGTCGCGGTTTAAGCAAATAAATAAATTAAATCAATAAATATTCAGCTCAAACCCTATCCTATCAAAGAAAGTCAAAAGGTACTTGACAGGTGGTCTTGTGAATTAATATTACTCCTCTGTCCAGAAATCTACTCTAACCTTTCACTGTCCCTATTTCCCAAAAGGAAAACATCAATCAAACAAAAAAAACAACATTATAAAGCCATTGTGGAACTATCAAATCAAGGGGGTGGCTGCTGGCTCCTGGCATCAACCTTCTCCATGTCAGTAAAGGCTTTCGCCAACAGTTCCAATTTAGGAAAGACCGTTCCTGGGGTGCAGGATGATTCTTATGGTGTTGGAGCCCACCCAGGTTTTACCCCAACGTACTCACACCCTGGTGTTCTTTCCGTCTTTCTTCCTTCCCCCCCTTCTTGGGCTCTGTTAGTCTCTCCTCCACTCTGAGACTCCTCTCTTCCTCAATCCCCCACTGGGGTATTCACAGTCTCTCCCTACTCTGGGGTTCTTTAGTCTTGCACTTCCCACTCTGGTTTGTTTACTGTTTTCTCACTCTGGGGCTTCTCTCTTTCGCACTACCCATTCTGGGATATTCATTCTCTCTCCCACTCTAGGGTTCTTTGCTTTTGCACTCCCCACTCTGGAGTATTCGTTGTCTCCACACTCTGGTGTTCTTTCAACTGTGTCACCACCCTCCCTTTCCACTGGACTCACGGGTACCTGTTTGCTTTGTGCGGTGCTCCGTGAGAGGGGCGTTAAGGCAGGCTGCTTCTCCGCTGGGCTCTCCTTTGGTCGGCCAAGGTTATTGCTCCTCGTTCTGGTAGCTGATCGGGCTGGGTGGATTTGTTTACTGGTCCTCGGAGGCCTTTCTGCCCCATTCTTGCAGGTTCTTAGGCCATGCAGATTTGCTTACGCGACCATTCAGCTGAGTTCCTTGTCTGCTACCAGAACGCTACTCTGAGTTATCTTCTTGACACTCTTGTCTTGATCCTCTGGATGGTGCAACGTCACTCTACCTTGAAACATTGACTTTCAAAACACTCCTCCATAACTATGGGTTCTCTCCCTACTCTGGACACTCCGCTACCCATTTCTTTTGCCTCAGCCTCCTTCTCTGTCTGTTTGCATTTTGTTCACTGCGTGTTCACACCAACCTCTAAATTCTGTATCTGGTTTTTCTAACTTGACCGTGTCTACATGCATTGTTCCACTTGAATTTAGCTGTGTTGCCATGCATTATGCCACTTGAATTTAGCTGTGTTTACATGCATTGTGCCACTTGAATTTAGCTCTGTTCCCATGCATTGTGCCACTTGAATTGAGCTGTTTTTCAATGCATTGTGCTACTTGAATTTAGCTGTGTTTCCATGCATTGTGCCACTTTGAATGTAGCTGTGTTTCCATGCATTGTGCCACTTGAATTTAGCTGTGTTTCCATGCATTGATAAGTATTATGGTTTGTGGAAGTAAAAGGATCCCCTAGGTGGGTATGCGCACATCGAAAGGAAAGTGAAATTTAATATATACGTAAAATGAGGACTGGCTGCAGCTGTGTGGTGAGTTAGGCAATTTTCCACTACCGCCTATACATGAAACAGGTGAGAGAAAATACTGACCTCACAGGCTGACTGTGAGGTCAGTATTTTCTCTTTCCATGCATTGAGCTGAGTACAATCATCTTTATTGCCCATCCTTACCCCTCTCTCTATCTTTTCTCTAACCCCCACCTTGGTTGCCTGTTTGCCTGCCTGTTTATCTCGCCCCGCAGTTCTTTGCTTGAGATGTCTGCCTACCTGAATCCCTCTTCTAGCTGTCCCCTCCTCTCCTCTCTCCCCTCTCCCTTCACTGCACCTTTAGCACTTACTCTATCTTAATTGTCGCCTGGCCATTATGATAGCAGTTTATTTGCCCCCCCCTCATTTGCTTTCTCCACCCTCTCCCCCTCCAGCACTATCTGAAATGTCATCAGGCCTAGTAGGATAGTTGCTTGTTTTGTTCTTCTCCTTCTCCCTGTACCCCACCCCCCCACCTCCCACCTCTTGTTAAATTCCATCACTACCTCAATTGTCGTCAGGCATAGCAATGTAGCCGCTTGTCGGTCTCATTCTCCTTCCCACCCTCTCCCCTCCCTATCACTGTTAAAAATCTCTTACTCCATCACTTATGTCTCCTGACCTGTTTGATAGCAGCTTGTTTGCTCCTTCCCCCCTCCCTCTCCCTCATTTGTTTTCTCCTCCCTCTCCCCCTCCAGCACTATCTGAAATGTCATCAGGCCTAGTATGATAGTTGCTTGTTTTGTTCCTCTCCTTCTCCCTGTACCCCAACGGTCCCTCCCCCTCCACCTCTTGTTAAATTCTGGCACTACCTCAATTGTTGTCAGTAAGTAATGTAGCCGCTTGTCTGTCTCAATCTCCCGCCCCCCCCTCTCCTTATTATTGTCTAAAGCGCTTGCACTATCTGAAATGTTACCAGGCTGATCACGATAGTTAATTTCACATTTTGAATGTATCAAGGACTTGTAAGAATGTCACTGTATTCTCCATTGTTCCCTCCCAGCCTTGAAGCTCTTTGAAACACATTGTGTATAGGCACTATATAAATAAACGATCAATCAATTAATCAATCAATCAGTGCTCCTAGGCCCTCCTGCTCTGCCCTTGCAGCGTCTCCAGACTGCTCAGCTGGCTTTTCGCTGAGCTGCTCTGCGCTCTGGTGCATGAACTGTTGGGATGCTGACACCAGTGTTCTCTCTGTCTCTCGTTGTCACACCCCCTTCTTCCTGTTTAGTGAGGTTAAGTAAGTTCCACACTGCCGCTGAGACTACCCTATGATTGGTTGCCTCTGGGATACTCCTCCAGGGGGCTGGTTCACTCGTCTCTGCTCACTCTCTAAAGAAGATTAGGCACCGGTAATGTCAGAACCCAAGTTAGCCATTACAAAAGGATGTATTGGATTATAGTCAATCTTAGCCCCTGCAGAGGAGTTAGTCACTGGGGGGTGGTGATTTATACCCTTTTCGGGGTCCCTGTCCCCTATGGGGGAGTCACCTCCAGATAGATATGGCTTACCCTGTCCCCCAGGGCTTGTTAGGTCACCCAGAGTTCTCCCATTTACCATTCTAACATTTTTTGATTCCAGATATTGTAACCGCTGGTATTATCCATTATGATTAATTTGGGTTGCTTAGTGACTGCTTTGAAAATATTCCGAAGCTCACCAAGTATTTTCTGATTGTTAGCTTGCTGGATCATTGGAGACATCTTGTACTGAAATCCCCCGTGATAATTATGGGAGCATTTGGGCAAGACCCTACATTGCAGGTTATTATTTAATCTGGATGCTTGCATATGTTTTCTAATGCCCCACTAACAGGGGGATGGATTATAGATGTTAAGAATAATAATTGTGTCAATGTTATCAGCCACTACGAATTGCACCAAACCTGTCACTATATTTGACTTGGCTTTAGTTAGAACTATCTTTGTTTACTTTGATTATTTCTAACACCTACCAATATGTCTCCTTTCAGCTGCTTAATACACATTTTTGCATTGGTTCACACGTCGTATTCATGATATCATGTTCAATCTTATAGGTTTCCTGGATATCATATCTTTTGTGATTAAAGAAAAAAAGTCTATGATAATGCCATTTTGTGTTCCATGACAGTAGGGATAAGCAGTGTCTCTCAAAGTTAGGATCTAGTTTACATTTTTATTTTTAGTGTAACTACTGTTAGATTTGAGACTGGATACTCCACATTTTACTAGGGAATTGCCCCCTACACAATTATTTTTTAGTTTTAAGACTACATTTTTAAATGGGCGAATCATGGCTAGCCACAGGCCACAACATCTGCCCAGCAACAGACATTCCGGCACCCGGGCTGTGGATTGTGACTAGACAGTCCCAGCCCTTTCCTCTGGCCACACACGCAAACCGCCCCTTAGCCCACACAAGTCACAGCTTTACTGGGAAAGGCCATACCATAAAAGGCATTTCGTGGCCTGTTAAGGCAGTAAGAAGGCCAAAGAATAATATTGTCAAACAACAAGCGAAAAACCTTGTGGCACGGCCATCTTAGGGTACTAGCCACCTTTAGTAGCCATTTGCGGTAAATACAAAAGTGCACAAGTAAGATGTTTAGAAAATGGTAAAACTATCACTGTTGCCACCAGCTTGTTTTAGGCGCATTGTTAAAGTAACCAAAACCCATTGTATAAAAAGATAAAAGGATATCAAGTATCCTAACTGCACTTCACTGTAAGGTGATGTGTGCAATTTTAACAATGCAAGAAATTCACAAAGCGAGACAACGTTTCTCATTACTGATAGTCTTAGGAACTGATTAGTTTCCCCACAAGAAGAGCAAACAGGCAAGGGAAGTAAAGCAGAAGGATTTACTTACCTCTAGAAAGAGTGTTCTATAGAAGTCTATGAGAGGAAAGCAGCAAAAAGAAAATCTTTCCTAACACTCGCCATCCTAAGACTGGGGACAGGGGGATACCATCCACCCCTTGATGGGATTCCTGTTCCAGTCAGTTATACATCCTGGATAGCATATCAGCACTCCTATGTTGATGACCTGGCCTATGGCTAATAATGAAGTCAAAGTCTTGAAGACGTATGGACCATCTGAGGAAATTTGGATTCTTCACCTTCATGTTCATCCACCATTTTAGTGCTTATGATCAGTTTGTATGGTAAAGTGAGCCCCAAAGAGTTAAGGGTTCTGCTTCCTAAAGGCCCACACAATGGCAAAACACACCTCTTCCATGGTGGTCCACCTTAACTCTCTGTCCTTAAGCTGACGGCTGAAAACATTTTTGGGGTGCTCCCTGCCTTTGCCATCCAGCTTAGATGGTACTGCTTCTAGTCCAGTGTCAGATGTATCAGACTGTACAATAAAGGACCCTGGTAGTGGGGATCCCTGGGAACAGGGCCCTGCAATGGAACTCCTTTAAGCCCTGAATAGACTTCCCACACTCCATTGACCAAGTAACCTTCTTAAACTTCTTTGGAGTAGTCAGTGCAGTCAACGGGGCAGCTATGGTTCCAGAATCTGCCATGAACTTCCTGTAATACCCAGTGAGGCATATAAAAGCTTTCCATTGGGTTAGTAGGGCTCTAACTGTCTTGTAAAACATGTACGTTGCTGGATAGAGGCTGAATCCTGCCCCCATTAGCTTCATGCTGAAGGCAGGCCATTGAACATTGACCATTCTGGCATTTTGTAGCCTTTATGGTCAAGTGGGCTTGATGAAGGGCCTGCTAAACAATCCTAAAGTGTTTCACATGTTCTTCCCAAGCAGATATGAAGACTGCAACGTCATCAAGATATGCCATGCAGAAATCATCTAACCCCTTGCTGAACTTTCAGTATTCAGGATATCTTGTCATTTTAAAATGGCACACGGCAACTTAAAAGTGAAGTGCGGTTAGGACACACTGTATCCTTAAAATCTTTTTTTGTATCTTTGTGGTTACAAATACAATATGTCCAGGATGGTTTGGTTTTTCTACTGTGTTTTTAACTTTTTACTTGTGCACTTTTGCAATTTATTGCATGATGCCATAAAGAGTATCATATACTCTAAAATGGCCGTGCCACTATATTTTTGCCTGTCCTGTGGCCATTTTGTACTTTGGCCTTCTCCCTGCCCTTTCCGGTCCGGAATTGCTGTATATGGACCACTTTTCATGGGCAAAGCCTCTGTTTTCCTAGACAAAGTGGCGGTCTGTGAGGGATGGCTCTGTCTAGACCCAGTCCACATATCCAAGCCACGGTGTGCCTGTTGCTTGGTATAATATGTGGTGAGTGGCAGTCCATGATTGGACAGCCCTTGCCAGTTTGAAAGTTGCATACCCTTATCACTGATGGACATGGTGGTGACTCCGGCCCAAAAACTGGATAAAAGGGGGACTCCTGCAGCCATTCGACAAATCATTGTTGAAGCCAAGACGCCTACAAAGAAACGCAGCCCACTGAAGATCCGAAGACAACCATTGTAGCTGACCAGCATTGCCTCCAGCCAAGTACCGGTGAAGACCTTCTCTTCTGTCCTGATCTCAAGGAGGCCATCATCAGTGCTTCGACCCCTGGACTGGTGCGAAAACCTGTCACGACCCCTGCTTGAGGATCCATGCCTGCAGAGCTTTCAGAAGTGCCCATGGACCACACAGTGGACTGGCCAGCTCTCTCCTCGGCTACCTTGCTACAGCTGTCACAGTTGTGAATGCATACTTGGAACTTCGTGGCTCTTCAACTTGTACAGCAAGACATCTGCTCCTACAGTTTCAGCCTCCTACACCAAAGAAAAGTTGTGCAGGGCCTGCTACTTTGTTCATCATATGAAGGTCGCCTATCATCGCCTGATCATGGTGACTCCCACCAAACCCTGGCTTCTTTATGTCCTGGAGGTCTCCTGAGGTCACCTGTCCCATGCAGGTCTGCAACTTTTCGTGCCTAGGGTGTCCATCATCCAGTCTTCAGAACCGCATCACTGGAGTCTGGAACGACGTAGAAACCAGATCCAATCCTGACGCTGAAAGTGACCTATGCACCGCAACCTCGGGTTCTTCCTTGCCCAGACATAGCACAAACATACATGGGCCCAGATGATCCAAGAACATCAGAACATGGTCCCAGGAGAAATTGGAGTAAGAGGGGTAAATTATCACACCTATTCTTCCACACCCGCCATAGGTTTGCATGGGCGTAACGTCCTCACCCTATCTCTGCCTTGACTAACTAAGAACAGGGGTGGTTTGGTTAAGGATTCCCCCCCCCCATAGAGTGGTGGGACTAGGAGATAAATCGTTCTGAACTTTACTTACCTTTGGAACACTTACCTGCAGCGTGAGTTCTTTGGGGTAGCTAGTGTCACATTCCAATAGTAAACCCACCTGAAAAGTGTGTCTTGTGGACCTGGTGGCTTATGGGCACTGGTTCTCATTACCTATCAGGGCTGGACGTTTTAAGTGCTCGGCACCTTGTTTTAGGTTAATCTGTAGATGTTCTCCCTAAATGACTGCCTTGTGGACAATGGTACTGCAATTGACTGTTTCCCACTTACATTACCAATCACAATTATTTAAAGTGTTGCTTCTAACTCACTCTGCTAACAATTTCATAACTGTTTCTAAAAGTAAAGTGTTGGTGTTCTGTTAGCAGAACCCCCAATGGTGAATGTATACAGTTATTTGATAGTTGTGTGAGAACAGGTACCAATAGTGTTCATTGCTCAGAATGTATCTTGAAGGCCTAATAAATAATTGTGTATTTCTGTACACTTCTGTCTAACTGGAATTATTGGAGAGGGATGTGTGTGTCTGTGTGTGTGTGTGTGTGTGTCTGTGTAATTGTAGCCCTAGACCACTCTTGCACCCGTCCTGAATCTAATCCATACTGCTCTGCTACTCGACCTTGTTTGTGTTTGGCTAGGCGCCAATGTCTTTCCTGTTCACCATAATAGGTTGGACTCTCCGAATCAATCCACCCCAGCATTCATTCTGAAAATCCACCTCAACAGCAATATAAGTGTACCTCTGATTTTAGCTTCCTAGACGGTTATAAAGGCATAATAGATAGAATGGTTGTGAACTTCTGTCTAAATTGATTTATTTAAATGCTCTGTGTGCGTGTACCATTATACCAGCACCACAGCTCCAGAAGTCTTGCCTTACTTCTCTATTTCACTACCTTGATAGAGTTTGGCTAGACCCAAGTGTCAATTACCCTGTTAACCAACTGCAGTGGCCTCTCAGAAACAGGGACGTCATTCGGGGGTTGCCAGAGGTCGCAAATGTGACCTCTTAGGTCTCCCTTGCTACCCCTGTGGTCTCCCTTGCTACCCCTAAAAAAAAGAAAAACACTTTTTGTTGTTGTTGTAATGCAAGCTCCTGGGCTGTAGCCAGCCCCATGTGGCTCTTTACTTCTGGAGTGGGTGGCGTTCTTGTTCAGGCATCTTGAAAAAAAGAACAGGAGTGCCACAAGTCTAACAGTTTCATCACTGACCATAAATAAGAATTGGAATACCAAATAATGTGTCTTTCTGGAATTCTATACAATAACTGCTAGACTCTTTAAAGGGTTATTTAAGGCACACTTCAGGGGGTGAGTCACTGGTTAAGTCTGTTCTTAAACACCTCAACTCAGCCTTTCATCCTTCTGAGGTTGATAAATGAGTACCAACACAGGTTGGGTGATATTGGGTGTATATTTTTTTTCTATATAAAGCGCTTACGCGTAAGTGCTATATAATAACACATCATTGTCATTTGGCCATGGACGTCTGCTTGCATTCACAGTAATTTGGTAATATGGGTCTATACATACTGATCCTAACGATACATATGACGATCCATTCTTGTATGAAATGTACATCACATTATAATGATATCGTAACCATATTTTTCGTAGTGTACTTAGGAACAATGCTATGTGATGCCACTTCCTGTTTTGTCAAGGGTTGAATGGTCGTGTTCCATCGCTTCCCGCGATATCACTTCGGGGTGGGGTCAAATGACATCACTTCCTGTGATGTCATCAGAGGTCAAGGGTCATGTGATGTCACTTCCTTTACCCCAGGCATTTTGTTGAAACGACGTCCCTGCTCAGAAACCATCTCACAGGGAAGGTTCTAAAAATCTGTTAACACTAGTGGACCAAACAAGCAAAGAAAGAGCTAAAAAACAAAATGGCCCTTGGTGTTGGAATTTTAAAATGCCTTACCAACATATTGGGGAACAGAGTAGTGGCATGGTAAAAAAGCTGCTGAATGGGGCAGAACTAAGAACATTATGTAGCTGCCAAGAGCCTACTGCCCAACTCACTTTGTGGATGCGAGAACTCTTTCAGGGATACAATATGGCGATTTGGGAGCACTCTTGGCCAGGTAGGCATATCAGCCATTAAGGATAGTATATTATAAATTGAGTTGCCGCTTCAGGGGAACCTCAGTAAACGTTCTTCTGGCAGAAAAAATCTAGGCGACCAAAAAGCCAGCTAAAGGTTTAGGTCCCTACAGAAGTTAGCAAACTGAACCTCAAAATAGAATTCTAACCTAACAGTCACCGTGCATACGCAGAGGGCCTGATTTTCTGTCCTATATGGTCTAAGAGAAGGTACAATGGAGGCTGACTTCCCCAAAAGTGCAGCAAAGTAACATGTTAAAGTAGGACATCAAAGAGTAAATAGAGTTACTAATTGCAGAATAGATAGAACAAAATATCAAAGGCCAACTCTTCCCATATGTTTTAGGGACAAAAGATCAGCTAAGGCTATTCCTTCAGATATATTTAATAGAAATAAGATCAGGTAAGGCTTAACCCTAACTCATTCTATCAGAACAAGAAACCAGTAAGGCTTTACCTTGTCATGTGGTGTAGGGACAAGAGATGAGGCAAGAGCACACCATCAAATGGGGTTGAGGAACAAGAGATCACATAAGATTATTCCTTCCCAAATGGCTCACAGAAAATAGATCAGGGCAGTGGTTGAAGTTCACGAAATAAGTAGTGGAACTATGTTCCCTGCTGGCCTGCCCCCGCTCCCCACAAACGCCATCACCACGCCCCCTCCCATGATCAATCCAAATCCTCAAACAAACGCACCTGCTGTCTAAGGTAATGTTCAGTGCAGCACACTGAAGTGCAAGTGTCAACTTCTTCCTGCACTTTTATTTTAAAAGTAAACCATTTCCGGAACGGCTTCTGTTCAAAATAAAAGTATAGGAACAGTACAACCTTGTTTTAAAAGTAGAGATGCACCGCTCGCAACCGCTCCGGCCCACTTCGACCACTGGATCAGGTAAGGCTTCACCTTCACATATGTTTCAGGGATAGGAGACCAGTGAGGCTACATTTGCACATGTGGTTCAGACACAAAATATCAGGTAAGGCTATACTTTCACATATTGTTAAGCGTCAAGCAATCAGGTAAGTATTCATCTTTAAATTCAGGGACAAGAGATCAGCATTACTACACTTTCACATATGACTCAGGAGCGAGAAATCAAGTAAGACTAAACCTTCACGTAATATTGAACATTTAAAATTGATCTGCTGCATAAGATGTTATGTGTTGGAAACATAGCTATCAAATTATTGTGACACTGCTCCAGGTAAGGGCACTATAGATCAGGTCCTGCGATTGAAACATTAAAGAGTATGTTACTTTTACAGCAGGTTGCAGTCTTTATATCACCATACCTTGTCCACGCGGTCTTTCTGCACTCCATAACGACCTCCAAAGCCCTTGGCATGGTCTGTGCAACACAAATAAGATGAACCAGTCAAAAATCTGAGCTAGTGAAGAGTGGAACTATTGAGTATAAAAGGAAGAGACTGCATACCACAAACATATCCTGGGACATAGGAAGAGAGTGTAAAGAGAGAAACTCTAGAGCAAAAAGTAAGAGACAGATGTTGTAGATACAGAAGAGATCGCATATAGAGAGGCAGCTCTTGAGGATTACAGAAGAGATCACATAAAGAAAGACAAGGCAGAATGCAGCAAAAGACAGCCTACAGAAATAGGGATCTACCTCTTGAGGATACAAAAAAGACAACATACAGAGAGACTACTCCACAGGACACATAAATATACATCATGCAGACAGACAACTTCTGAGGATATAGAAAAGAAATTGAGAGCATACATAGAGCTAGTTTCTGATGATACAATACATACAAATATCATGGTGTGATATCTCAGTGATACTGGGCAGGCCATGCAACGAAAAACAGCTCAAATTGACCGTAGAAGAAACAGAGTTCGTAGGCATACCAGAAATGATGGTACAAAGAAGGAAAGCTAATGATGAAAGCAGACATAGATAGAAAAAGAGAGGCATCTCCCATGAATATAGGGAAGAGACATCATGCCTATAGTGAGACAGTTCCTGGGATATGGCCAATGTTCATTAATTGTTTCAGATTCACAAGTTGTGGCTAGATTACCAAGCAATTTGTCTTTATAGGTGTAAGGCTGGGACAGTGGTAAATACATGCTTTACAACGGCTTGTCCCATCTGTGAATCTTCTCTTGTTTATCAATTTATTTTCATATAATGAAATATATGAAAATAACTCAGCAGTAGCCTTACGCATGATATGATAGGTTATTTATAACACGCTTAATACTCAGAGGTTTCTAAGCCCGGGGATCGAACCTGTGTTGCTCCGTCTCGTCTTGCACGTTGCCCCTGAGCTATCCTTCTGAGACAATGTCATGTAAAGGCACATTAGGTAACAGGGTATGACATTAAGATTCAATGAGCAGGAGCTAAAACCAGCCCCTTTGTGTCTGGTATCATCCAGTAGGCAGGAGCTACCACTGGGGAACCACAAGCACAGCACATTACTGATTTAACTTCCATATGAGATGCACATTTTAACTTTTTGCCCATTAAGTACGATCCATTATATTTAAATGTGTCTCAATTCTTATTTATTTACATTCTCAAATCCTATTGGACTCTATGGGAATGGGGACTTACATTTTACCAGCGCCTGAATCTCCAGGCCGCTGGAGTTGTAATCTCCTAGTGGCACCGGGAAGTCAGGCACCGGTATATATTTATGGGTCCGGCAGCAGGGTTACCGCTGGGCCCGTAATGAGGCTCTATGTTTCCTAATCTCGTTAGTCTTGTTTCAATAGGGATTGGGTGACAGCTGTTTGGTCTCCAGGCCAATCTCCACAATGTTTTTTGACTTTTAGAGATGCTAAAATATTGAGCCCTGGACACCTAGGACACAGTACACTGCACATTCCGGACAGGAGATATCTGTACATATGTGTGTCTTGTGAGTTGTACAGTATAGTCTCTCAAAACATAGGCAGGGGGCCTGCTTTAAATAGATACAAGAGAAATACATCCTGATTATTTAATGTCCAAGCTGCCATTGCTGAAATATTCCACAAGATGGTAATAAAACGCTAGCCGAGAGTCTCTGCTTTTAATGAAACAACCTGTAACTCACAGGTTGTGTTTCACATGGAATTAGTCAATTAAACCAGTGCAGGCCTTGTGCGTCAAATGGTGGAAGCCAAGAAAACGTTAACCCATTCCTCGTTTAAAGGAAATATCAGGCATACAGTATCCCTTTTGGGATCAATATACCGGGAAAGATGCAATACTGTTATGTATTACTGTCACCAACAGGCTGAAACAATGAATCCCTGACAGTCCCGGGAGCATAGCTCAGTGGCAACGTGCTCGCCTTGGAAGCAACACAGGTTCAATCCCCGGGTCCGCGCTTAGAAACCTCTGGGTATTTAAGCGCGTTATAAATATGCAACTAAGACAACAACAACAACAAACAAATTCTGTAACAGCACCTCGATGCCCCAGTGCTATGTGAGCGCTTTAAAAATGCAAATAAATAAATAAATAGGATTGTTAAGGCAACCAGGTGACATGTGAAAGTGCTATCAGGCCACAACCTACAGGAGACCCTCGCAGGGAAAAACCATGTATGAGTTCCCTGAGAGATCATGCCCTCAAAGGGTATTGGATATGTTAGCCACTGCCAGTCTGATAGGAAGACACTCCTCAAAATCCAAGGCAGACACCATGAGGCGTCAATGTCAAAGAGTGGAGAAGGGTACATTCTGTGTACGCCAACGTCTCTATCTCTGCCCTAGAAGACTTTTAAAAGAGGGAGCATTCTGGTGTTAAGGAAGATTCCAGCAGGCAGAGAGTGGTCTCTCTGCTAGGGGTCCGCCAACCTGACTGATACGCTTTTAGGAAGAGGGAATCCCTGTGCCCTTGATTCGAACCTGTGGCTCCTGCTTGAGGATGAGCCAGTGGGCATTTCCTGTACTAACCAATAGAGCCTAGGATCTCTTGACCCTTTCATACATAAGCTAGGGCCAGATTTGCGTTTAGTAGT
Source organism: Ambystoma mexicanum (assembly GCF_040938575.1). NCBI lineage: Eukaryota > Metazoa > Chordata > Amphibia > Caudata > Ambystomatidae > Ambystoma > Ambystoma mexicanum. Next base: position 968,913,590 of record NC_090936.1, on the reverse strand, counting down.
GCAAATGAAAGGAGTGCAGAGAATGTGCTTGCTTCCTTTGTGCTACTTTCTGAACTGCTCAGGTCACCTTGTTCTCAAAGGTGTAACTATTTGCCTTTTCTGTGAAGAAGAGACGAAAACCAAATGTATTGCGCTCTCAGCGTTGAAAAAAGTAACAATGGACAGATGTGATCCAGTTATTGAGGTTTATCCATAGTATTATGTTTATTTTCAAAACGATAAATCAATCAATGTCCTCAGATATATGCCCTCTACACGTGTTTCACTGTCCTTAATTTAAGACAGATCTGAGAGCGCAATACATTTGGTTTTCGTCTCTTCTTCACAGAAAAGACAAATAGTTACATTAAGTTTTAGACAGATCAGCTTCAGACCCAAAGAAAACCACGGTGCAGACCAGTGACCAAGAGCACATTACTTAACTTGATCAATCATTGGAAAAATATGGCTCGCCAAAGAATTGTATTAAGCTGAAAATAAGGGACCAATTGGAACCTAAACTTTATATTGTTCTCAAAGGTGACCTGAGCATTTCAGGAGGGGCTGAACAGTGGCGCAAAGATGTGCTGTCCAGCCCCCTTGCATACATTAGTGTTGGGAGTGCGCGTCCGACCCTAATGTATGACAGGCTCCCAGCAACTACATGGTTGCTACTAGCGCATTTAACTGAGACAGGCCCTCAAAGGTCCCATCTCAGTGAAATGCTCAACATACGTAAGCATTGCCATCGCTGTTTGGGGGATGGAAATGCAAGTGTGACAGACACATATCGAGTAGTGATTTGCGCTCCCCCTCCCCCTTGTGCCTGTTGCAAAAGATGCAGGGAGATGACCCTCCTTTCTGCTCATTTAAAAGCACATTCCGTTTATGAATTTAAGACGCGCTTTTAACCCTTATTCGCGCAAATGCACAAAGGGGGGAAAACAAGACCCCCAGAATGAGTGCATCTATGATGCGCTCATTCAGAAGCCCTTTGGGAATTGGGAGGCTCCTTTTTTTGGTCCAAGTGAGGAGATGCACTAGCGCATCTCCTCACTTACACCAAATAAAGTTTTGAGAAACTGGCCCATGGTATGTGATATAAGTCATTTATAACGCGCCTGTACACAAGTGTTTCTAGGCACGACAAGTCAAGGAGGGGGGGGGGGGCAGAAGGAGGACAAAACAACGATCTTACTAGGCCTTGTGTCATTCAGTTTGCGCAAGTGCAGGGAGGTATAAGAGCTGGGGGTGAGGCAAGAGGGGGGAGTGGAGAAGTGCCTTTGAGAAGTGCAGGTATCTCAATAAGTGCAGCCAGCAGGTGGCTCATATGTGCAGAGAGAACAGGAACTGTAAGGTTGCAGATATAGACCCTTAAGTGCGGGGGAGTCCGGAGGAAGTGTGAGGGCAACTGGACATGCAGGAGCTTCGGCCCGAGTTCAGAGGGCGGCCAGGTGACCAGTGTGCAGAGCAATCAGGGACATCAGCAAGGGAGAGGAAGAGAGAAAGTGGAAGTGAAGAGGAAGGTCTTGAGTTGCTTCCGGAACCAGAGGTGCTTCTGCTCAAGTTTGAGAGGCAGGGAGGCTGTTCCAGAAGGAGGCCCCAGCTGAGGAAAAGAGATCTACGCCTCACTCTCTGCTTGGAGAAGCGATGGTGAGATGTGAGAGCACTCTGGGATCACCTGTGAAACAGGACTCTGGTTCTGTCCGAGGAGTATCTAGTCAGGCTGTTCTTGTTCCAAAGATAAAGCTTGACATCTAGAATATTTGGTTGCTACACTAGCCATAGCCACCTCATATGGCGTGTGTGAGTTCTGAGGAACCCCTGTGAGACAGTGAGGCAGTTGTATGCTGCGAGTAGCGAGGCTGGCGCTAACAAAAGAGCTTGGTCTTTTAAAGATTTGTCAGACATGTGACAAAGTCCCCTGCCTGGTTCTGGAGACCACCAGGGCAATGACTCAGGGGCCTAGGTAAACCCTGAGCCAGTAGATGTTGAGCAAAGGGGAGGACATGGAAAGATCCTGGTCACCGTGCTCTAGTTTCTGGCACATTGCAGGGGACAGTCACTTGGCCTCTGGCAGGCCAGCCAGAAAGGCAGAGTCTCTCCCCGCCTCAATAACCCATCAAGGCAGACCTGCCCTAAAGGTTTAATTCTAAATCAAAACCCTTCGAATAACCTGGAAGTTTAGGTGGGAGGAGGAACAAGACATGGGGCAGGGAGGATACAGTCAGGTAAGAGAGGGCAAGAAAGAAGAACTTCGGGAAGGCTCAGGTAGAGCCGGGGATGCCTCTTTAGCTCTTGCTGCCAGCTACAACCACTGACCTGTCTCCTGAGATGACTTGGTGCTGATTAGTTGTGGGGTAGGAGACATTGGAAAGCTGGGTCTACAGAGAAGGGCTTGGGAACCTGAAACCCTGCAATGCCAGAGATGGGGCGGTGAAGCAAACTCCACTGTACTGTAAAGACTCAGACAGTAGTGACAAGGGCCTGATAGCCTAACTAGCCACATTCAGCAAGGGAGACATTTTGGTGGGAAGGACAATTGGTGTTCGTCAGGATCCCAGGTATTCTATGTGGCAGGCACCCGGCGATGTTTGTGGGGGCCATTTTGTGCAATATGGCAAGAATTGTGTGATTGGGAATGCCAGTCAGGCTACCCTTCTCCAGGGAAAGCTCTGTTCTTTGGATTTAGAGTTGCAACTCTATGTTCCGGTAGTTAGTACACATACCATGCATTTGGAACTAGTTTTTAGGTACCTATTAAGTCCCTGGACCTCTGTCAGGTGACTGCGCCCTACCCGATTGAAGCAAGAGGCCCTTGGTTGCACCCGAAATTCTATCAATATGCAGAGTATTAACTTTATGAACTCAACCCCGAAGGGAATGCCTGAGGGAGCCTGGGCCCTACCCTCTGATGTGGGAGACCTCTGTGTCTAGAGCTATGCCAAATGTGGCTCCACAGTCTTTGATCAGACTGTTTCCTGAGAGACGTCGGACCAACTCCTTAGCCTGTACCCATCAGGATACTGTGAGAAATGGAGGTCTGGAGTATACCGAAATAGAAAGCAGAGGGGCAGAGCACCTGATGACACAGGAAAAGACAAAATGCATAGGGACAACTTACAAAAGTACATGAAAAGACATTGTGCAGAGGAGCATCTTCTGGGATGAAGAACAACAGTATGGAAAGTAACAGCTTGTGTGGATACAAGGTGGGAAATTGAGAACATGGATATAGAAGGCATGCTCAAGGACAGATCGAGGCATCTCCAGTAAGACATTGATTGTTCATCGTGTCAGTAGTTTGCTGACCACCACAGTTTCTGTCCATGGCTAGCTGGCATTTAATGTCCCTCAATGTGGTTCACCAACATGGCCCGTTCTTACTTTCAGTGATTTACCACTACTAAGGGATGCCAGCCAGTAATTGAAATGTTCGCATCTGTCATAGAGATGTGCAATTTCATGTCACTGGTTGACTGACAAAGATACCTGTCTTTGTTTCATTGAACTAGAATGTCCTTGTCTTTGGGTCACAAATATTTCATGCTGCTGTTTGTGATTAGGTGCATTTAATATGTCCATGTTTATGGTTTTCTGTCTTGTAACATTGTCTGTGATGGAAAGACATATTAATGCCCCTGTGTGTGGTTTGTTAGCCTTTAATGTTCTTGTTTGTGATTCAACAACCAAGGACTTACCTGTCTGCGATTCATGGGGCTTCACCTCCTCCTTGTGATCCCAGTTGAGAGCCGATTTATCCTGCCGATCCTTCTGAACACCAAACTTTCCACCAAATCCAACTGCATGATCTGCCATGAGGAATAGTCAAAGAAAAGAGAAACTTAAGAAATAAAAAAGCTTAGGAGGGTAAAGAGATGTTCGTGAAATACAACAAAAGACTTGAGAGAAATGAGGAGCTAATTAGAGACAGGAAACAAAAGAGAAATGCAATTACAGGGCCTGAATTACCATTACTACTATTGACTGAGAACTTCCATCTCCTTCACACCTTACTTCAATACACTTGTGAGAGCCTCCATCTGTTGTATGCTTCTCAGTGGCAGTGCAGAGAGCCCATTGCATTCCAGGGTCCATGTCCTGAGTGTGCATCTCCATCCTGCTGCCTCCTGAGAGTTGTAGGCAGGCCGACTCATACATAGGGAGACAACATCCCCTCAAACTTCCCTTACATAAACTCTGGGGGCAGCTTTTCCTGCTTAGGACAGAGAGTGCTGTTGGGGCATCACCTGTACCCTGTTGAGGCAAAATGTCATTTTTAGAGATTCTAAAACGTCAGTTAGGGTGCCCTTATTAAGCTTTTGCTGTTTCCCCATTTTATTTGGTTGACTGGCCTGCTGTTGGCAGTCAGAGGGATTTCTTCTGAATTCCTCCTGCCATTGCAACCTTTATTCACTCACTTAAAGTATATGGTCCTGGGTTGCCCATGAGCCTCCCAAGCCCAGGGGTGCTTCTAAAGCATCTTATGTGTGCCTTAGAGTGATCATATCACATATCACCCTACATTCGGTTTAGGGGGCAGGATGATGGCAGCTACTAGTTAGATTTGGCTTCACGGGGGTTACAAGCTGATTTACATCATTAGCAACCCAATGTACCTTTTTGGTAGCCATTGAGGTACCAATGTATTCCTATAAGTCCTTCATGTCTTACTCTTGGCCAGTTTGATTAAGGGGCTTCCCTTTATTTAGGTGACCACGAGACAGGCCTAAAATGGCCCTTATGTCCACCTGGGCTTTTGGTGAACCCAGCATGGCATCCTCCATGATTTTGACAGGCCTAGACCAGTCTCTGTCCCTGGGCTAGCCATATCATGTGGTGGTGGTCTTGGTTGAGTGGCAGAATTAGGGGCCAACCAGATGGGTTGGTCTCCTATGCCTTTGTCCCTAGCCCCCTATTGTGATTGGTGAGCTGGATTTGCCCAACCACTGCGAGTGGTGGTATATAGGGGAAATCCTGGATCTAAGCTCAGATTTGTGATGGAAGTTTTGGAAGAGCAGGTGTACTTGCCAGCTCGAGGATGTCCCACCATTACTGAAATGCAAGGGTCAGATTTAGCCCTACTGGCTGGATGCTGTGTCCAGAGCTAATCGGGTTTTTGGATACTGGTTGTCCTTCTTAAGTCTCCTCCAGTCTCCTGCTGGCTCCACTTGTGTGCTTGGCCAAGTCTTCTGTTCTGGAACCATCTCCAAGCCAGCTTGTCACTGTACTGGCATGGTTGTAACACCTTAGTGCCGTTTCTGTGATGTCAGTTAATTATGTGCTGATTTTTAGAACCAATTTGAAGTTGCAGAATGTTCTGATAGTCACCCTCTTGCAGTATCATTACAACAAGCATGTATACTGATTATTTCAGAACTTCATTCCTAGTCAAACTATGCCTCCTTCATTGCCGATGGTTATCCTTCCCCCGTCTTCACTGTTACCTGATCAACTTTAGATTGGCTGCTGCAATTGCCTCTTTGACACCCTCTTTACCACCAACGTGGAGGTACTAGTCATTACTGAGAGTTGCCTTAAATCCTACATTCCATTCAGATCTCGTTCTCCAATTAGATTAGTCATTGTCACTCCTCATTTGACCCTTTTGTTGCTTCTCTTTCTTCCCTGTTCTCTCTCACACAGTCATTGGACCAACTCCCACATTTGGTACCACCTCGATTTTATAATCATGTGATGCTATGATCTACTTGTGCCACCCCCATGCTAGCCAGGATTGACCCCTCATCTTGCCTTTTACATTAGCTCAGCTCTGAAAAATTGAAACAGCACAATTTACATAATCTTCTTGAGAAAAGCAGGCAGAGAGTTGTAAGGAACTAATGGTGGCAACAGTAAAGACAGACACAAGTGATCACAGTTCAAGGTTGTTTATTAAACTGTATAGTTAGGTTGGAAAAATGCCTAATCTAAACCTAAATCTAAGATGGGAGCAAGCTACGACCATCAAATAATAATAAGTCAGTCCTAGTGGTGTCTTGTCAAATAAAAGGGCTTATTGACCTTCCTTGCAACTAAATACAAAACGAGTGTGGGATAGTGATCACAAGAAAGAAAGAAGTGTTCATAAATGATAAGTCATGATGTTGTAGCCAGGGGTCTCCCTTCCCCATGTTTTGAGCATGGGCAAAGGCGGGACTCCTGAGCGTAGCACACTCTCGAGCTTTCCCAGCAAGAGACTACAGTTCCGTTATCAGGTATCGGGATCTTCGTTGGTTAAGTCTCATTCTACACAAAGGGCCTCATTACGGGTCGGGCGGTCCGGAAATAACAGTGGCGGTAAACCCGCCGCCACTGTTAATTCTGGGCCACCCGATCTCGAGTCCTGCAGGCGGGACGTGGCGTTCCCGCCAGGTCTGACCTGGCGGGTTTAACACCGCCCGCCTGCAGGCTGACGTGGAAACACCAGCACCATCACAAGATGGTGCCGGTGTTTCCACTTCCCCATTCCCATTGAGTCCTATAGGACTCAATGGGAATGGGGATTTACCAAGTTCCACCTCTGGAATTCCCGGGACACCGGGGTCGTAATGCCCTGGTAATTCCGGGAATCACGGAGGCAGAATGGTAAGACGAGTCTGGCGGTAACCGAGCCGGAAAAACCTGCAGGTTACCGCCAGACTCGTAATGAGGCCCAAAGTCTCTTGGCTCCGAGGACCAGATGTTCAAAAACAAAAAAAAGTTCCTTTCTGACTGTACGTTGGGTGGTGGCTTTTCACCCCTGGATCCCCCTCTGCCAGGCTCAGACCCCTCTTGAATAGCAGCCTCCCTCTGTTGGGTTCACTACGGCTTTTAATCACAGGATTTCATCCATTTCATTATGTTGGTTGATGGCTTTCAACTCTGGGTCCCCCTCTTCCAGGTTCAGACCCCTCTTGAATGTCAGCCTTCCTCTGTCGGGTTCACTACAGCTTTTATTCACAGAATTTGACCTGTTGCATTCACGACTCGTTGGGTGATGGCTTTTCACCCGTGGTTCCCCCTCTTCCAGGTTCAGACCCTTCTTGAATGTGGTATTCAGAAGATTTCGCCTGTGGTATTCACAAGTCGTTGGGTGATGGCTTTTCACCCTTGTATCCCCCTCTTCAGGGCTCAGACCCTTTTTGAATGTTAGCCTCCTTCCTTTGGGTTCACTACGACTTTTATTCCAAAAGATTTTTCCTTTCTCTTTCACATGTTTTAATGTCTTTTTAAACAATCCACAGTGGACATCCCTCCATCGGGTTCACTCCTTGTCAACAAAATGTTCATTCTGGTATCATGCTTTGTCCCTTTCTCCCGGCATCCCTCCATCGGGTTCACTCTTGCCAACCACAGTTCCTTCCCTTTTCTCACTATGCGAGATTCATCTCCCTTAGCTTTCCAACTACGCGCGTTTAAAGACTTTCAACTGTACAGGGGTTTTTGCTAGACCCCTATATGACCACTTTGACCTTTTCTTTGCGGGTCTCCTGGGGCCTTCTGGTATCGGTAGTTTCAACAAACGGGGGATCAACCAGAGTCTCTCAAGTGAGTACCCACGTTGTGCCGGACCCCTCTGCAGCGGGTTTTCCCCTAAGATGTTAACAGTTCTTTGAAGTTTATCATTTGCCACTTTCGTTCAACACAATTTGGTTTCTTATCGGTTCTCCCCTCGACTCACCGGCTGTGATGAACCGCTTGGCTTCTCTTGTCTCTGGAGTCAATGACTGTTCTACGGTAGCAGGCGTCTCTTCCTGCCTTGGTTATCAGTGGAGGAGGGCTCTGTGCACCGTTGACATCTGCTACAGCATACGCCGACTATTGTTCGCGCTCTTATGATTCCTTTCTGGGAGGCTTTGCAGATCAGGGTCGGAAAGGGCAGGGTCACTTTCTCCTTGTTGCCCCTTTGGCTCTCGCCGCCTTTCTCCTCCTCTTGAACTGCTGCCTTGGGATAGCTGTGTCATTGTGCCTTTGCACTTGCTTGTAGTGTGCTCTCATGCTCCACCTTTCATCCCTGTGGGGAAGGGAAAGGGCCGTCAGGTGTGTGATTCTGGTAAATTGCCTGACTTTGCCTGACCCTTGTGTTGGGATATGTCAGGTAAACAGCTCTGGTGTTAGTCCATTGTCTTCTACTTGTCAGTGTCCCACTTCCACTCCCCGTGGACCCCCATCCAGGTGATCCTCCGCACTAGCCCACCCCCAGGAACTGGATACAATAGCGATGACCATGTCCTGGCCACCTGGATGACAGATCCCCGGGGACTAGTTAGTGGACACTTTTAAGTTTCTCAAAGAGTGCACATAGGGAAATCTAGCACATGCAGATGCAAGAAATCCCCTGTTGTGAGAAAGTCTAATCTATTATATATTTCAGAGCTGTTGCTGCCCTAAGCAGTCTGAGAGGTAAAGAGCACAGCGCTTTGTTTGTTTGTTTGTTTGTTTTATTTGTATTGCGCACCTGACCCAGAGGTATTTGGGCACGAAGGCATAAAGAGGATTGTTAAGCTTAAGTTACATAGAACACAGGAATGAGTACAGCTAAGGTTACAATGTTGTATGCATGAAACACAGGCAGATGTATACAGTAAGAACCAAGAATAAGTATGAGGCACATACATATAATGAAAAACAGTGAGGTCACATGAATGCAATAAGTGCAAGGATGATTGTAGGTGAGGTAAGGTCAGACGTCATGTTCCTTTAACCAGTTAATGAGACTAGATCTGAATTGTGAGTAAGGTAAATCTTCCTTTAAGGCTGGGGGGAAGGAGTTCCAATATTGTGCTGCTTTGACAGGGAAGCTACTCCCTCCAGATTTGGTAAGCTTAAATCTAGGTACTAATAGTAGGTTAGAGTTAGTTTTTCTTAGGGGACGAGAGGCTGTTTGTCTGGTGAATCTGGCTGTGAGGTATTGTGGGGCTGCTTGGTTAAGACAATTGTGAGTCAAAGATGCAGTTTTGAGGAGGATTTTTATCTTTCGTAGAGAGCCAGTTAAAAGATCTCCTGAGGTCAGAAATATGGGCATTTTTGGGGAAATTTAGGGCAGCTCTCAGGGCATTATTTTGGAGGGTCTGAATTTTGGACGTAATGTATTTGTTACTACCTATATATAGGGCATTACAGTAATCTAACTTAGATAAGATTAGGGCTCTCGCTAGAGTAATGCAGTTGTTGGGTGAGAGGAAAGGCTTAACTGCCCTGATCAGCTTGCAGGTGTAAGATGTAGCTGAGGCCATAGCGTTTACTTGTTTACCAAAAGTAAGCGTAGAGTCTATGTAGAAGCCAAGAGTTTTAAATACCTTAGCCACAGTAATGTTATTGTTGTCGATTATGAAGGCTGCGTAGTTGGGTCCTAGTTTTTTGATGTTGGATGGGGTACCTAGAATGAGGAGTTCTGTTTTGTCATCATTCAGGCATAGACCGTGAGAGGCCATCCATGCCTGGATGATAAGGTAAACTCTGTTCACCAAGGCCAAATCCTTGTCATAATCTCCCGTCAACGGGATGAGGAGCTGTGTATCATCGGCATAATTCGTGTAGGTGATACCTAGACCATCTAGATCATCGAAAAGGGGCTTTGTGAAGATGTTGTACAGGGTAGGAGATACGCAGGATCCTTGGAGTACACCACATGATATAGGCGCGGGGTCCGCAGCTGCTAAAGGAGAGAAGACTCGCATTGTCCTATTATCAAGGAAGGACTGGATCCAGGCGACTGCCTCCTGAGAGAAGCGGGCCGCGGAGACCAGGTGGTTGCAGAGTATAGAGTGATCTACCAAATCAAACGCAGCTGAGAGGTCAAGGAGAAGCAAGAGTGCCGTCTTGCCTTTGTCTCTCAGTGCACCTATTTGTGCCTTGAGGTCTATGAGTGCGGTCTCAGTGCCATGCTGAGGTCTGAAGCCAGACTGGCGCACTCCTAGGAGGTTGTTTTGTTCTAGATGATGCTGGATTTGTAGATATGCTACTTTATCCAAGATTTTTTAGTAGGAATGGCACTGTAGTTATAGGGTGGTAGTTAGTGGGGATTGACGGGTCAAGGGTTTGTTTTTTAAGGAGGGGGAGGACCCAGGAATGTTTTAGGTTGCTAGGTATGGTGCCTGATGTTAATGAGGCATTTATAAGTTTAGTGATGAATGGGGAGAGTTTACAGGCAGCGTCTTTTATGATTTGAGCTGGACATAGGTCACCATGACAATTAGATGGTTTCAAGGTGAGGATGAATTTTTCAACTTCTTTAACAGAAACTTTGTGAAAGTGGAAGCTAGGGGTCAGAGGTGTGTGGGGGTCCTAATGGTTTGGGATGGGGGTATGATGTACGTGACAGTCTTAGGAGTGGTAGCATTGGTACCAATCTTAGAGGCAGTAAGGGTATCCTTTTTATTGTTAATCTTCACCTGGAGAGTTTTTATCTTATTGGCCAGGGCATTTTGTATGCTCGTACACCAATTTTTGTCCTTAAGGCAGGAATCGGGAACTTGGATAGGGGATTCTACCTCTTTAAGGATGGCGAACAGTTCTTTGATGTTTGATTTGGCTTGGGAGATTCGGGAGTTGTGCAAAGTTTGTTTAGCTAGGATAATTTCTTTTTTGTAGAGGGTGGCACATTTATTACAATTATTTTTATTGAGGTCTAATGGGTCTAATCTCCAGATTTTTTCACTTAGACGTTTCTCTAGTCTGATTGCTTTCAGGTGAGGCGTTTAGGTGTTGGCGCGGTTTGCTCTTTCTGACCTTCAAAGGTGCAATGACATCTAGGGATGCGAGCATCACTTTGTTGTACATTTCTACCTTAGTGAATGGGTCAGTCTGGTCTGGGATAGAATTCAGTGTAGGAAGGATGAGGGGGATAATATTGTCAGGAGTGATATTTCTTTTGTTTCTGGTAGGAACAGCCGGTGCTATGCTGCTAGTATTTGTGGGAGGTGTGACTTCTAGCATGAAGGATATCAGATAGTGGTCAGACCAGGGCTAGGGCAATATGGAGGTGATAGTGGTAGGGCAATTATGTTCGGCAACCCAATCGAGGGTCCTTCCTTTGATATGAGTGGGTTCTGTAATCTTTTGGGTGAATCCTAGTTCCTCCACGGAGTTTTTAATCTGTGAAGCGTTAGTGTCTAGTGGGTCACTGAATCCAAGGTTGAAATATCCTAAGATAAGGCATTGTGATGAATTTGTTAAGTTGTCAGATAGTAAATTCATGAGGTCTTCCTCAAAGGAACCTAGAGGGCCTGGTGGTCGGTAAATCAGGTGGATGGTGATAGTTTGATTGTTGGAAATAGTAAGTTTTGCAGTGAGAGATTCACAGGAGTTTGTAATATGGGATGTGGAGAGTCTTAGTGTTAGGTTGTTCTTAACAATTATAGCAAGACCCCCACCTATGGATGTGGTGCGATCCAATCTTATAAGAGTATAGTTGTCCGGAGTGGCTAGAATGCCTGCTGCAGGGTGAAGCCAGGATTCGGTGATGGCAAGGAGGTCGATGTTTTCATTATGGATTAAGTCTGCTATGTCTGTGGCATGGGCTACCATAGAGCGGGCGTTTATTAGTGTGACTTTTTTTTTGATTTGGGTGGGTTGGACAGATAGAGGCTGAACTTTGTGTTGGCAGTTTGAGGAGGAAGTGAGATCTCCGAAGAGTCGACATTTAAGCTGAAGTGGGTGTTGGCCATTGGTAACTTTGTATGGTGAGTTATTGAGAGTAGTCTGAGCGTCCCTTTGGCAATTAATGGTAAGTTGGGCATTAGTTCGGGGATCATAGTTTCTTGGGAGTCTGGTGCGAAGTTTGTGGTTTCTCTGTGGGAGGCTACAGGGTTTGGTGACCATGCCAGCATGCTTAGGAGGTGCATGAACGTGTAACAATTGGTTCTGGGACTGGGAAATGGTGGGGTCTGGTAAGGTGATCAAGCAGAGGATGGTTCTAAGTAGAACAGTGTAGAGTAGTGGCAGATGCATGGTGTATTCATATGAGTGACTTGAGTGCTAAGAGGTCAGGCTAGGCAAGGCTAAACATGACAGTCAGGGCAAACTATGAGAACTGGTACCAAGTACAAGAGCCTTAACAATTGTCAACAGGCTTTGCTGCTATAGGCAGGAGTAGATTAGCAGTAGCTAGTTACTGAAGCAGGTTCTCAGACAATCTAAATGCGACTTTGCCACTGTGGGCACAAATGGATTGGCAGTGGCTAGTTGCTAGAGCAAGTTCTCAAACAAGCTAAATGCGACTTTGCTACTGTAGGCATAAGTGGAATGGCAGTGGCTAGTTTGCTAAAATAGGTTCTCAAACAATCTAAATGCGACTTTGCAACTGTAGGCACAGATGTATTGGCAGTGGCTAGATGCTAAAACAAGTTCTCAAACAAGCTAAATGCGACTTTGCAACTGTAGGCGCAGATGTATTGGCAGTGGCTAGATGCTAAAACAAGTTCTCAAACAAGCTAAATGCGACTTTGCTACTGTAGGCATAAATGGATTGACAGTGGCTATTTTGCTAAAACAGGTTCTCAGACAATCTAAGTGCGACTTTGCTACTGTGGGCGGAGAAGATTTGGAAAGGCAAACTGTTGGGCAGTCAGGTAGGTTGCAGAGACAGTTTCTCACACAATCTAAATGCAGCTTTACTGCTGTAGGCAGAAGTAGATTGGCAAAGGCATATTGCAATATGTTACAATGAGAGTTGCTCACACAATCTAAGTGCAGCTTTTCTGCGGTGGGCAGTGCTAGGCTAGATTAGGTTTAGATTCAATTTACAAATATGGGGTAAAAATGCAGGCTATGACAATTTGCAATAAATGGGCTAAAATACAGGAGTAATGTCAATAGAGGCGGAGAACAGCAGTGGCAGTTGCCTAGATTCAAAATGCAAAATATGGGCTAAAAATGCAGGCTGTGACATTTTACAATACATGGGCAAAATGCAAGAGTAGTGTCAATAGAAAAGGTTAACAGCAGTGGCGGTTGCCTAGATTCAAATTACATAATATGGGCTAAAAAAGCAGGCTATGACGCGTTGCAATAAATAGGCTAAAATACAGGAGTAATGTCAACAGAGATGGTTAACAACAGAGGGGGTCGCCTAGAAGATATGCGCTAAATACAGGCAAAGTCAAAGTGCAAAGTATGAGCTAGGATGCAGAGGCTTCACGCAGTGTCAACAAAGGCGACTCGCTTAGGTACGATTTGCACACCATGTAGGCTGGTATGTAATGAGTAAGTCTAAGCATGCGTTTTAAAGGCAAGTAGAAGTGTTGGCAAGGCTTTGGCAATGGTGTATTTCCAGCGGTAAGAGGCTAGAGTAGGAGGGTGCATCAATGGAGTCTATGATACTTGGCGACGTGATCAGGCGAAAACAGGCAAGATGGGGGTGTTGTCATCAGCGATGGTAAATTCGAGGTGGTGTGCAGGGCACATACGCTTCCATGAGTGGGGGATTGGTGCCAGATTATGGAGGTGATAGTAGGGCACGGTTACTCGGACTTAGGATAGAGTAGGATATTGTGCAAAACTTGTGGATAGGGTGGGCTTACGATCGCAGGACTTCACGGCCTCAAGATGTAGGATAGCGGGCGCCGTAGCATGCTATTTAGTGTAACAGGTAGTTTGGTGGGCGATCATATACTTACATGGGCAGAAGGTGGATTGAGCAGCATGCCTGGCAGACGGTCCAGACGGCTCAGGACAGGCAAGGACAGAAGATGGCCTTTCGTTCACGGGCCTTCGGTTCAGGTGGGCCGGCTCCCGCCTACCGGCTATGATTGGTGCTTCAAGTGCACCTTACAGCCAATCCGGGCAGGTTGGTGCACGATTACACGAAGGAGAGGGCTGCCGAGAGCAGGGCATCCATCTTGGCTGTGTCGGCTTCCTCGTGGGTGGCAATGGCGATTTCTGTGCGAGGCAGGTCTCAGTGCCTGCGTGAGCTGCAGTGTGCAGTTAAAATGATGCAGCTGAATTTCCCTTGAAATATGGATAAGGGAGATGGTGAAGTTGGGGGATTGTCGTGTGGCGAATGTCGGGCTCCCTAATGTGAGCAGTGGCTGCTCACCATCAGTCTGAAAGGTCCAATGCGTCTTCGGCCATTGGTGTGGGTGCTCCAGCAGCACACCTGTTGTCCCTGCTCCTCTTGAGGATCCTGTGATGTGCAACACAGGCAAGGACAGGAGATGGCCTTTCGTTCGCGGGCCTTCGCCTTGAGAATTCCTGGATCGTAAGTGAGCCATGTTGATGTACCACCAATGTTATTCCATAAACTAAAACAAATTCAAATGGGCACTGGCGCTCGATGCCTGAGTCCAGCCTCTAAATGCACGACAGGGCTTCAAGCTTTTTCTGCTCACGTTGTCTTGCTTCCAAGACAAACACTTTGCCCCAGAACTATCCTCCCAGCCCAATAACACACCATGGCACATTTTAACACATATCTGTACCCTATTGAATCATTCCAAAGTGATGCTCTCCTGGCATGCTTTCACTCACTGGACGGGGGATGGTTTGGAGGGACACAGAGACGCAGCAAGAAAATTGAGGAGAACAAATACAATATCTACCTTTCAATGGATTCCAATTACATAGAATGGGAAATAGCCATTTATTTTTGGCTAATATCGGATATAGAGGATGAGGGGTATAATCAATAGCGTTTAAATGGTGTTAATAAACCCACCTGAGACTGAATAGTCTAGATTATATATACACTGGTGATTGATTGGATGCTATGCAATATAATCACTACTGAGTTCATGGTGTGTGATGTAACCACTTGTAGTTGGACAGTGTTTGATATACCTGTCTGTGATTCGTGAGGCTTCACTGCTTCCTGGTGATCCCAGCCAAGTGCAGCTTTATCTTGACGATCCTTTTGAACACCATATTTCCCTCCAAAACCAACTGCATAATCTGCCAAGAACAAAGGAACAATTAGGAAAGAAACAGGAAAGGGAGGCATGGGAAACAGCTAATGAAAGCCTTCATTTATTTGGTAGATGGCATGATATGGCATTTGTAACGCGCCTATACACAAGTGTTTCAAGGCGCAACGAGGCAGGGAGGGGGGAACAAGGGGAGTCAGACAACGATCCTACTAGGCCAGGTGTCATTCAGACCGCGCAAGTGCATGGGTGGGGGGGATGGGAAAAGTGCAAGGGGAAGGGAGAGGGGAAAGTGCAATACAGGGTTAGTAATGAAAGAGGTCCAGCTAGTGGCAAGTGCAAGATAAGTGCAGAACAAGTGCTGGGGGGAGGGGGCTGTAGGGATACAGAGACAGTCCCGCAGTGCAGGGGTAGCAAGGAAGGCAGTGCAGGGGAGAGTGGCTGGGCCAACGACCAGGGTTAGTGAGTGGCCCAGTTGCTGATTCAGTACAGTATCAGTGGTTTAGCAGGGGAGAGGGAGAGAGAAAGCAGAAGCAAAGAGGAAGGTTTTGAGGTGCTTCCGGAACCGGAGATGTTCTCCTCAAGTTTCAGGGAGGCAGGAAGGCTGTTCCAGAGGGAGGCCCCTGCTGCGGAGAGAGATCTCCCCCCAACTCGTTGCTTGGAGAAGCGGCTGACCCTGAGGGAGTTGGAGGTGGAAGAGCGAAGTGCTCGAGAAGGACGATATTTAGGAAGGGAGAGTTGAAGGTATTTTGGCCCCAGGCCGCAGAAGGCCTTGTGGACAATGCAGAGGGTTTTGAACTTAATCCTCGCAGCCACAGGGAGCCAGTGTAGCGCTTTCAGTCCTGGAGAGATACGGTCCCTGGGCTTGAGGCCAAGGACAAGTCTCGCAGTCCTGTTCTGGATAAGTTGCAGAGGGCGGAGAGTAGAGGCAGGCAGATTTAGATAGAGGCCGTTACAGTAGTCCAGCTTCGAGAGAACCAGGGCTCTGGAGACAGTGAGCTTCTGGGGGAAGGAGAGGAAAGGAAGGATACCTCCAATGAACAATTCGTTTTCCCACAGCTCTGTACATCACAAAAGGTGTAAGTACAAGTCAAAGTGTACTTTTCAAATACCAAAGATTGCAAGCAAAAATACCCTTGGCGCTTGGGCTTTAGTAACAACAAAAGGTGATGAAAACAGGGCACATGGGGTAAAGTCCTCTACACCAGTGAAAGCAACCTCCCTTACACTGTACATGTGCTTACTCAGCTCAGTAAAAGGGAGCTATGTGGTGCCCTAGCATTTAAAAAGCAGTGGAGGATATCCTTCCCTGACGCCCACAAATGCCAAAGGTTCTGAGTCCTTTCATGGAGTCCCATGTCTCAGACTAGAGGATGGAACTTGATGGGACTTGGGAGACCTTGGGAACTGGGGAGCACCAGCCCCTCTGTGAAGTAGGCCCTGAAAGAGGTATATTTTGGATCCCCCAGGCTCCCCATCGCACTACTCGCCTACTTGACTTTAGCTTCTCAACAGCCCTGGAGAGCCCATAGCCAGTTATTAGGAAGATCCCTGTCTTAAGCCAGGACAAAATCATTTTATAGATTGAGGGGAAAGGTCTGTGTAATAAGCAGAAATACCCTACTTCTTTTTGTGAAGAAAATGTCAAGCATACCATGCAACAGAGTCGTGCCATTCAGGCAGAGGGAAAGACTTGTTTGAAAGGAAATGTGAACCACCCCATGCATCGCCCGACCACGGGCGTGCTAATGCAGATCCCACCTAACAAATACTACAAGCGTGGCATGGTGGGTTGATCAAAGGAAGTGTTGGCAGCAGGGCTCTCTGACACAGGTGCCTGCAAATCTAGACCGCTGAATTCTGAGGGAACCAGAGGCGTAAGAGAACTTTAAATCACCCATCACATCTAAGGAAGCAGTTAGACTTCCGTATGAACAATAAATGCAGATTCAAGATGGCAGCCCACTTAAATGAAGGATCAGATTGCAGAGCCATGCAAGGACACACACAATAAATCAAAACAGTCGGGGAAGCAAACAGTGTATAAGCAGATAATGTCAATTAAACAATTACCTACTTCTAAGGTATAAAAGTGGGGAGATGACAAAGTGAGGCATGGGAGTCAGGAGGACGAGGTGTGAGGAACAGGATAGTGCATGCCAGTGAGGCAATAAGGATAGAGGCACAGAAAAGGTTGCAAAGACAGAGGGGAGCAGAAAGGAGGAGGAAGCGGTAAGAGGAACAGCAAGGAGGTAGTAGGTGTAACAACAGGGAAGGAGGGAATAGCAAAGATGAAATAGGTTGAGAGGAGCAGTAAGGAGGAGGTGTAAGAAGTTTAGATGAACAGCAAGGAGGAGGAGGCGAGCTACTTAAAGAAAAGAGCATCAGGGTAGGTGGAGATAAAGAGCACTAAGGTGGATTTAATGGCTACTAAGGGAGAAGAGCAAGGAAATCCCAGGAGAGATGTGGCACTGTCAGGCAAGGTGAAGATAAGAGGAAAAGGCCCTGGTGGAGGAGGAAAAGACTACCAAGAAGGAAAGGAGGACAGAGAATCAGGAGGGAAAAAGAAAAAGGCCAGAAAGGATGAGAAGTGTGGTTGAGAGACAAGCACCTAAAAGACGGGGTTAGGCCTGGCAACCCCAGAGCACTGCCCTGATCTTTTCTAAGTGTCTGACACCTGGCTCACATTTAGACAACCCAAGGGCCTAGGGGTAGTAGGAATAGTTCTCCTGTAAGAGAGGTAATTCTATTTCTGACAACTTTTATGAAAGCCAAGCAACCAATATCGAAAGTCACAAAAGAAATGCTGGGGCAAGTAAACCCCAATAGACTGAGGGAGACCCTTCAGATTGGCAGAGTCTAATGAAGAAAGGGAAGGACTGTGGAGCATGATCCTATATAAAAGGTCTGATTTGATTATGTTCCTTGAATTTCATCTAATGACCTCAATGAAACATAATCCCTTCTTTTTCTGTTTTGTTAATAAAAACCCTTGAAACCTAGATCTAGGCCACCCAAAGACAAGAAGCACTAAGTGTCAGAAGAAATTGGGGGGGGGGCCTAAAACTGATCAAAGGGGGTCAGGACTGACAAGCCGAGGAGACACTATGATCTTTGCTATGATCTTTGGAGAGTCTGATGCATAGTCCACTTTTCAACGGCCAGGGCACCAATCATGGTGGCAATGGTTTTGCAACAAGAGAAAAACGATATCCTGACAACTTCAACCCACATTAGAAAGAGCGCCAACTTAAGGGTTAAGTTGCGCTCGTACCATCACATTTTCCAAGACAATGCAGCAGACAAAACTGGGGGATGGGCTTAGGAGGGGGCCTTGGGGGGAGGGTCCTTATAGCGTTTAAGAAGGCTCTGCATGTGAATGTCATCACAAACAAAGAGGATGGAGGAGGTCGCTACCTGTTTGTCAAGGCACAAATCGGAAGTTACTTATTCACTATAGCAACGGTACATGCCCCCAATACATGTCAAAATGTTTTTTTTTACATTTGGTCTTATCTCAATTAGAAGGCTATGCGCAGGGTGAAATAATACCAACAGGAGATTTTAACATGTCATAGGTCCCACGGAAGACAGGAGTAAAGTGATGATACATGGAGAGAAAGCTCCACCAAAAGCCCTTAAGCAAAGATTAGCATTTTTAGCTCTCAAAGATATCTGGAGAGTGGTTAAGGGGGGCGCGAGAGGAGTTATACATTTTACTCTCACGTTCATCGATCGTTCCCTCAAATAGATTATATAATCTTGTTACAATTGATGGGGAGGGTGCTTGATACTGGGGTAGGTTCCATTGCTTTGTCAGATCACGCTCCCATTCTGGCCACGATAGATATCCCAAGGAGCAGTCGTGGTCTATGGAAGTGGGTGTTCTCAGATAAAAATTTGAAAGCTAAGGGAAAGAATCAAGGTATATTTTGAAGAGAATTCAGCCACGGGTGTCGCCATGACTGCATTGTAGGATGCAATTTAAACAAGTAATTAGGGTGACCTATTTGCGATAAAAGCGCTAAAATATAAGCAATTGGGATGACTAGAATGGGACGTGGATGACCAGTTGAAGGGAATTATGTAGGTCATGGCAATACAACCTAAAAAGACGTTACTAAAGTCATATAGAAATATCAGAAGACAACTGGAACTATTACACACCAAGAGAGCTGGAAAAGTTGTACTATATATGAGGCAGAGATATTATATTTAAGCTAATAAAGCGGACCACCTTCTTGTAAGACACCTTAGAGAAGGCTCAACTCCCCGAACAATACTAAAGATTAAAAAGCAAGAGGGGGAATATGTGACGAAAGGAACAGCAATTATGGATATATTTGCATATTATAAGTCCATTTTATATTCCTCCAATTATCCATTAGACATTGCACAAACAACTTACTTGAATTTCATTTTGCTTCCTAAGATTTCAGTATGGGAGAAGGAACAATTGGAAAATGACAAATTGGAAGAGCAGGCGCTAGCTGTTATTAAAGGATAGTTCCGGGACTTTTTTTTTATTGTCCCTACGGGTCGGCCATGTGTTTGTAAGCATAAATCGGTAGATCGTAGGAAACTTTCCTATGGACCTTACCCGACTTTTCGCCCATTATCGCACTCGAAATCAGCCTCCATTTTGTGATAATCCTATCATTTCGCCCCATCGACCTGGCTCACCTGCCTTTGCGGCACTAAATCAAATCCCCCGCCCCTGAGCCTGACATCAGCAGACGCGTACTGCCCATTTCAAGCACGTCTCGTGTCAACAATCGCTGCGCCTCAGCTATTGACGTGTTGCCATGGAAATGGCAGGACGCCTCTTTCCCCAATAAGTATAAACAGACCGTTTCACAACACACAGCAGCAGATTTTCGATTCCATTCCTCTCTCTGTGTTACTTTGAGTATTCTGTGACTCGTTTCAGTGCTCTGGTCAGCTACCTTCGCCGCTTGTAGCCCGTGTGAACACCTGTACCATCTCTGTAAATTATTTTACTATCTTTACCGCACAATGGCCACAATAATGCCGTATATGTACGAGCCCGAGTACACCGAGGAGGAACTACTGGAAAGGCAAGCACGCGAAAACGATGGGGATTCGGACGGCAGTTGGGAGGACCAGTCAACGGATGAAGAGCCTGGACCATGTCGCATGGACGGCGTCTCCACCTGGTGCACGTGCAATCGGTGCGAGCTAATGCCAACTGAGGAGGAGAACTGCTGCTGCCGTGAAAATTCCGGGTGCTTGGCCTACATTTCGGAAAGCGAGCAAAGTCTGCAGGAAGGCGAGCAAAGTCCGCAATGCATCACCGAGCTGCCAGAGTTCAGGGAAGCCTGCCTCTCACGGACCGTGTTGAGGATGATGATGGTGCTTATGCACGAACTTCGTGGCACTGTTCGTCCGCGTAATCCGAGTAACGAGTAAGTATACTCTGTTTGTGATGTCAGTGATGCCACTACTATTTCATGGTCGTCTCCCACATATAAAATTACATTTACATATCATTCGAACGCATGTAAATTGGTTCCATATAGTGCATTTTCTAGATATAAATTTTTTCTAAGAAAAATGACATGTGTTACCTGAATCGACATTGATAAGAAAGTTTTGTCAGTTTAATACAGTTTGCATCTTTTTTTTTCACAGGTGGTACAGGCTGGTGGCCTATCGTTGCTTCACTTGGTGGCTTCACGGGAGGCTCGGACACCGCGTTCGGAGAGTAATACCTGCCTGTGCGGTACTTGCCATTAGACAACATTTCCCCAGTGACAGTGGACAATACCGCGGATTTTCCCTCGATGTGCTGCAACCTCAACTTTACAATGTGTAATGTTTATTATTTATGTTTAATTAAAATCTAAAATAAAGCCCAACATATATTTTAACAATGGTTGTTTTGATTTTTTAAATGAATCTAGTGTGTCTCCGTTGAATAGCCTTCCAGTGCCTTGTCTTGTCACACCACATGTCTCCGGCCAGCATCCTCCCTCACGCTGGCCGCACACCTTCAATCCACATAACCGTTGAACCCATATATGCAGCAGTCATACATATATTATTTTGTGGGTTGGCATCAAGCGTTGGCAATAAAAAGCTGTTGGATTTTATTGATACAAAACATGGTTATAGGTAAATAATAAATATGGTTGATCATAATAAATCCTCTTTTTGGGCACCGGGTACAGAGATGACCCCCATATATTCTCCTGGGAGGGTGAGGTATTTATAAACTCACCCCCCTGCCTTCCATGTAGTAGATCCTGCAGCCATCCTCTTACATTCAGTTAGATGGCCTCTCCTTGGTGAGGCCCTGCGGCAAACGGGTCTTGTCTGCACGACCACCGCCCCGATCCACCCCCCGCCCTATCAAAGGCAGTTCGCACCAGGGTACTTGCGCTGCTGGCAAGTGGAGCTGTCAGGGAGCGATAAAGGCCAAGAGGTGCCAAAGACCATGTACACTTCAAAGTGGTCTATAGAGCATGGGTTGTTGTTCCCATGTCTACCTCCAGACCCCGTGTCTCCTGCCAAGCATCCCCCCTCACGCTGGACGCCCCCCTGCAATCCACATAAGTGTGTCTCCATTCACGAGTCTTCCTGTGTCTTGTCTGCACGACCACCGCCCCGATCCACCCCCCGCCCTATCAAAGGCAGTTCGCACCAGGGTACTTGCGCTGCTGGCAAGTGGAGCTGTCAGGGAGCGATAAAGGCCAAGAGGTGCCAAAGACCATGTACACTTCAAAGTGGTCTATAGAGCATGGGTTGTTGTTCCCATGTCTACCTCCAGACCCCGTGTCTCCTGCCAAGCATCCCCCCTCACGCTGGACGCCCCCCTGCAATCCACATAAGTGTGTCTCCATTCACGAGTCTTCCTGTGTCTTGTCTGCACGACCACCGCCCCGATCCACCCCCCGCCCTATCAAAGGCAGTTCGCACCAGGGTACTTGCGCTGCTGGCAAGTGGAGCTGTCAGGGAGCAATAAAGGCCAAGAGGTGCCAAAGACCATGTACACTTCAAAGTGGTCTATAGAGCATGGGTTGTTGTTCCCATGTCTACCTCCAGACCCTGTGTCTCCTGCCAAGCATCCCCCCTCACGCTGGACGCCCCCCTGCAATCCACATAAGTGTGTCTCCATTCACGAGTCTTCCTGTGTCTTGTCTGCACGACCACCGCCCCGATCCACCCCCCGCCCTATCAAAGGCAGTTCGCACCAGGGTACTTGCGCTGCTGGCAAGTGGAGCTGTCAGGGAGCGATAAAGGCCAAGAGGTGCCAAAGACCATGTACACTTCAAAGTGGTCTATAGAGCATGGGTTGTTGTTCCCATGTCTACCTCCAGACCCCGTGTCTCCTGCCAAGCATCCCCCCTCACGCTGGACGCCCCCCTGCAATCCGCATAATGCCACGACATATACACGTCATTCATTCACAAACACACCCCTGTTTCGAATTCTTTATAACCCACTTCATATTTCTAATGAGAACTTCTTTGCGCTTTGCTAGTCAACCCGTGAAGGTGCTGGTTATCTGCTCTTCGTCTCTGTGAACTTCCGTGACCACTTTGAGCAAACTCGTCAGTTTGCAACCTGTGAACTGCTCCCTGTTCTACGACAAGAAACTACTCTGATCCCTGCATCTAACTGTTTGTTCGTCAAGGTAAGTCCATGTACCATAATCATTTTGCGTCCAATTTTTTAATTTATATCTATTTGCTAGTAGTCATCAAATTGCATCCATGTTTTCTTTTCGTTCACGACAGTACATGCAAGGAACTAGTCACATGTTCTGAGTTTAGTCAAATTACTTTTTCTATTTTTTGAAAGTTATTGAAATACTTATCCGCATGTGAATAACGTGTATAGTTCCAAGAACCAAAACGGACCTTGCATTGAACCTTTTATGTGTCATTTAATGTTTTAACACATTGGTATTCATAGAGAATTGTTGATCTTTACTTTTCAGAACTTTCCATAATGCCTGCCTGTTCCATTGGCGGTTGCCCTTCGAAGACCCATAACAAATCTGAAGGTACTATAATGCATGTTTTCCCTAAGACAATAGATCAGATAAGAGAATGGGTCCGATATTGCGGATATCCAGCCTCTGAGCTAGAAAGTAGAGTCCTAGAAGTCTTTGCGGACAAGAGGGGTGATCGATACCGCATCTGCAGCAGGCACTTTAGCCCAGACATGTACTCCACATCATTGCTAATAAAGAAGAAAACACCGCGAGCGAGGCGAAAATTGCTCTCAACCGCTATTCCCACTCTATTCGTCCACATCCCTCCTCTGGTGAGTCAAGTTTACGTATTTATCTCTCGGCCTTGCGGTAGTGTGTAGCATTAGCTAACAATAATTTCCCCATTTATGTATCCACTCAATATGAAGGCGGAAGATTCTCCATCCGTGTCGTTATTGCAGTCATCAGCCACTTCAAGCGCCTATCGGGTAATCTTACTTAGCTATTCTGACACTGACTTGTTTTAGGCATGTAAATCAATAGTTTTAATTGATTGTGTAATTATTTTACCTAATGGTACACCACAGTACTCGTCCTCTAGTCTTTGTTTTCAGTTATAATTATTGTTATCCAAAATAATGCAAGTACTGTCTTTCAGGGAGATGCTGAGGAGTCCAACGCATTGACGACAACCGTAGATGTCACTCAGATGCTCGAGGTACGTTTCCGGACAGTTCCATCGATGGAGATCATCAGATCTTGCATTCTTGTAGCGTGATTGTTACACACAATGTTTCTTTCGTTTACAGCCATTGGTATGTCCTTCTGTCGTCGCCCTCCTATGTGTCTTCTTTTTTCAATATTGTGTTCATTACTAATGAAAGTCCTATGTTTCAGGGAGTCGATGGAGCATTAGTCCAAGAAGAAGGGGGAGCATGCAGTTACGGGTCGGCGCAACAGCTTGCAGAAGTGTGCACCGCAGTTACAGCGTCCCTTGATGTTCTTATGCATTTCGAGGTATGGATACTGACAGATCAATCATGCGAGATCAAATGACGTGATTACATCCGCTATACTTCCTTCTTTATTAACGCAAGTACTATGTTTCAGGGAGCTGACGGAGCTTCTTCAACAAGAACATCACCCCTAGTAGTTGATGCAGATCTCTGGGTGGTGACACTTCCAACGATGGAGCAAATCGAATAATATTTAGATATCCATTATTTATTTTAGACAACTGATCATTTGTGCAGGTCTATTTAGATGAGCCGTTGACGCCTGCAGAAAGTTTATGTTCTTTTAAACAAAATAGAAAACCATACTAATGCAATTACTGTGTTTCAGGGAGTTGCTGAAGCGTCATCTTCAATAATATCATCAATGGAAGTCTATGCGGAGCCCGAGGTATGGATCTTGACAGTTCAATCTAACTAGATCAACAATGCGTGAACTATTGTCGTTTGAATGTTCTACACAATGCGTTCATTCGTGTTTTGCTATTGAGATGTACGTATGGGTATTGGTCCCCAAGTACATTTTGTGTTTTCAATATTATTATACATACTAATGAAAGTTCTATGTTTCAGGGAGTCGATGGAGCCTCAGTGAGTGATGGATGTGCTTATCATGAAAATATAGTCGTTGCAGCGCGAGAGGAAGTGGAGACATGCACACACGAGTCGGAGCAACAGCGTCCAGATGTTGAAGTTCGAGGCAAGAAAGTTTCAAAGAAAAGAAAGCAAAAGAAGGTTAGTGTCCTGTTCACTATATTATGTTGTCTTTCACTGTCAATAGTTCAATACTGTAAGTTGTGTTTAAACTGAACATCCCTTTTCTAATCTGTCCTCTAGTTGCGAGTGGGTGTAAGAACTAGATCTACACAGACAGTGAAGCGAACGAGAGATGTTGCTTGTCAAACCTTTTGGCAGGGACTTGAGACTGGAGATGCATCGTGCCAATGGGAAGAATATGAAGTGATTGACAACGGAGCTATACCACCACCAGCCATTGATAGTGAATGTCCTCCTGGTAGTTTGGATGCAGTCGGAGATCAATTCACAGAATCCACACCCGCAAAAAATAAGAGCGCGCGAAAGTTGAAGACATTGTTTTTTTCTCCCATCTCCGGACAAGGAACAGTTGTTGCAGTGGAAGAGAATGACATGGACGACAATGAAACACCATCAATATCACTCAGCATAGCGGAAGACGATATCAGAGATTGTACCTTTCATGCGAGTGACATGTCCTCAACGTTACAGGCCGAACCAGCTGGGATGCAGAGTGACAGTATAAGGAAAGAGGCCAAATTCATTGTATTCGATAGCTGTTTGATGGATATTATTATGATGATGAAATGTGGGCATTGGGTTGGTGGGGAAGTATGTGGGGAGCCATTGATTAATGTGACTCGTGCAATTCGAGGCACTAACCTTAAAATACATGCCACCTGTACACAATATCATCCGTTCGCATGGTCTGCACAACCCATGCTGGGGCAACTGCCAGCAGGCAATCTACTTTGTGCAGCGGCCGCACTTTTTAGTGGTTCAAGTTTTAAAAAGTTACAGTATTTCTTTCAGTTTGTGGGAATCCATTTCATTGCGAAAACTCAGTTCTACAAATACCAAACCGATTATCTATTTCCAGCAATCAGCGAAGCTTGGAGAATGGAAAAAATGTCAATGGAAAGTACATTCGCGGGCAAACGCTTCAGGCTAGCCGGTGATGGACAGTGCGACAGCCCAGGATTTTCAGCCAAGTACTGCACCTACCACTTTCAGGACATGGAAAGTAAGAAAATTGTGAGTTCGGTGGTCGTGCAGGTGTCACAAAGTACATCCTCAGTGGCCATGGAGAAAGTTGGCTTTGTAGCATCATTGCAAGAACTACAATCGCGGGGAATGGTGATCGACCTGATAGCCACGGACAGACACGTTTCAATTGCCAAGACAATGAGAGAAGAGTACAAAAATATAAATCACCAATTTGACGTATGGCATCTTGCAAAAACAATCAATAAAAAATTGTCGGCTGCAGGAAAAAAAAAAGATATGCAAGGTATTTCACAGTGGTCCAAGTCAATCAGCAACCATCTTTGGTGGAGCTCAAAAACATGTGAAGGGTCGTTGGAAATTCTACTGGAAAAATGGCGGTCAGTAATGTTGCACTGTAGCAACGTACATCGATGGTCGACAAATGAACATTTCCACAAATGTGAACATGGCCATTTGTCCACAGAGGAGGCACGGAAGAAGAAGTGGTTGATTCCTTCATCACCCCCTCACAAGGCCATTGAAAAGATTGTATTTGATAAAACTATAACAAGAGATTTGAGGGGACTCACGGAATTCTGCCACACAGGAGATTTGGAGGTGTTCCACAATATGTGCCTAAAGTACAGGCCCAAAAGATTGCATTTTGGCATGGAAGGCATGATAAATCGGACTCTTCTAGCGGTCTTGGCACATAACCATAATGTTGGCCGTCAACAAAGTAGGACGACCGGAACTTTAGGGACGCTTCGCTACAATAAGGCCTTCACTAAAAGAAGTAAACAATGGGTGATCAAACCAGTGTTTGAGGATATGCAATATGAGTTTATTGAGAGACTTATCGTAGATGTCCTCGATAGGCACATACATGGAGTGGTGAACGAACCTATGCAGGGGACAACTGCATTGCCACCCAACATTGCCTCTGTTCCATGTCCACCTAAAGCAGAGCTCATTGAGAAATACACATCACGGTTTAAATGATTGTAATTTGATTGTCTGTTCTCTCGAGTCTCCTCATGTTGCAGGCCCAAACTAGAAATGTGTGCTCGCTCAAAGTGAAGGTCAGCTGCTTTGATGTTTTGCTCGGGTGGCGGAACGGCCCACGACCCAGTATAAGGTTCTATTGTGATTTGACCTTGACAGGCCGGGACCATCCCGAAAGACTAAGAAAAGATAATGAATAAAATTTCAGAAACGAAACGATGAGCCACGTTCATTAGAAGAAGTAACGTCGGCAAAGAAGGAGTGGTGTTTCGGGTCTGCCCTACACAGAGACACAATGGAAAATGCAAATATAATGTAAGTAACTTTTGATGAGTTTATACCGCAATTTCATTACTATACAGTGGCTTTAAAGACGGGTTCAGTTGTACTTGTTCGTTCTATGTGGCATATTGTTTTCTACCGCGCACTATCTTGAGGAGAAACATCTGCTTTTACTGAAGTACCTCAAAACCTTCCTCTTTGCTTCTGCTTTCTCTCTCCCTCTCCCCTGCTACAACTGGTCCACTGTCTGTGACCTCGGTCCTGGGCCCTTCCACTCTCCACCTGCACTGCCTCCCTGTCAACCCCTGCACTGGGGGACTGTCTCAGTATCCTACAGCCCCCCCTTCCCAGCACTTGTTCTGCACTTACCTTGCACTTGCCACCAGCTGGCCCTATTTATTTATTATTTTATGCTACTTACCTTGTACTCCACTCCCCCCCCCCTCCATGCCTCGCCACGCCTTTAAACACTTGTGTACACCCAGTAGCGCTGTCCTCGCTATGAAATGAATAATTTTAATAAGGATCTGATGGTGAGACTAATTTCATTTTTTATGTTTTTAGGTACATCATTCACTACTGTCTGTGTCACGAGTACCAGACACCGGCGGACGGCTTCTACAGCCGCCAGTTGCTTCTCCGCGTGAACAACGTTACCACCCTGACCATTTTATGGGACGATCGCCAAGTACAAGTATGCCCTTACGCGGTACTAACGGTTAGATGCAACATACCTACCGTTGTGGTGGCCTAGTGCCTCGTTGTTGGAACAGCCATGCGATTATCAGTGCGACCGAAGAGCTTATTTTTATCGTAAACCAACACCCTGTGTACTGCACACGAACATTGCTTCCCTCAATACGAACTTTTTGGAACATGAGCAAATAAAAATGCAAATCGCTGAATATTCTCTAAACATTTGATGTCAAATAAATGTACTTTACCACATTTACAATCTTGCGGTTTGATTTCAAAGTACAGTTTCATATTCCGAATTGTGGTGCGCTGTATTGTGAGCTGATCTGTGTTGATTTCCGGGGTCTGTGTGGAGTCGCGTAGAAGACGCCTGGGCGCGTTTGCCTACGCAGCTCAGTCACGTCACGGATAGAGGCGGGGAATATGAATGTTTTGATAAAGTCTGTTTCAGGGGCGGGGGATTTGATTTAGTGCCGCAAAGGCAGGTGAGCCAGGTCGATGGGGCGAAATGATAGGATTATCACAAAATGGAGGCTGATTTCGAGTGCGATAATGGGCGAAA
Organism: Ambystoma mexicanum; assembly: GCF_040938575.1. Taxonomy (NCBI): domain Eukaryota; kingdom Metazoa; phylum Chordata; class Amphibia; order Caudata; family Ambystomatidae; genus Ambystoma; species Ambystoma mexicanum. The sequence goes on along the minus strand of NC_090936.1, from coordinate 968,885,507 downwards.
AGTCGGGTAAGGTCCATAGGAAAGTTTCCTACGATCTACCGATTTATGCTTACAAACACATGGCCGACCCGTAGGGACAATAAAAAAAAAGTCCCGGAACTATCCTTTAAGACTCTCCCACTTAACCCTGATGGTTTCCTGGCATGATTTTACAAAACATATCGGACAAGATTGGCTCCATGGCTAACGAAATTATGTAATTCTTTCTGGACTGTGGGGAGTATTACACCCTCTATGGAAGAGGCAAAAGTGGTATTTTTTCTGAAAGCTAACAAGGATCCAACTAATTGTGGCTCATATTGTCCTATCGCGCTGATCAATGTTGATGCTAAGATACATATTAAGATTGTGACGAATGGATCGGACAAACTACTCCTGAAATTAGTTGATCAGGATTAATCTGGTTTTATAAAAAAAATTGACAGACATTTGACAACACTGGACTGGTCTGCCATTTAATGGAAAGGACAACGAAAACTGGTCATCCCGCACTTCTCATATCCTTGGACGCCGAGAAGGCGTTTGATTGGGTAGAGTAGTCATTTTTATTTCCGCACGATAGAACATATGGGGTTCGGATCCAACTTCATTCAAATGGTTCAGGCGAACTATCAATCCATGGCAATATGGCTGTTAATTAATTGACAACTATCACAACGTATTCTGATCAAAAGGGGAACTAAACAAGGGTGTCTGCTCTCCCCATTGCTATTCACCACATGCTTGGACACTTTTTTGGCTAGGATAAGATCCACTGACATGATTAAGGAAATACAATTTGGGGGGAGGAACACAAAATCATGGCCTTTGTGGATGACATGCTGTTGACATTGTCGGAACCTGTTGGATCTCTGTGCATGGTAGTCCGTGAAATTGGGGAGTTTGGAGAGGTGGCATGGCTTAAACTAAACATGCATTCATTGGAAATGTTAAATCTATCAGTCAAAGGTGAGCTCTTAGACTAGTCACGGTTGTGCTCCCCATGAGGGTATTGTATATTTGAGTGTTGCTCTAACTAGCGCACTAGAGCGGCTGTATAGTGAAAACTATAACATGCTTTTGAATACAATAAAGACAGATCTAAGCAGATGATGACCCCTTTCCATCTCGTGTCTGGGGAGGATTGCAACAATTAAAATGATGATTCTCCCCCAGATGTTGTATTTCTTGCAAGCTATTCCTATATCACTCCCAAACTAATTCTTTAAATCATTAAGTAAAATGGTATCAACGTTCGTCTGGCAAAATAAAACTCAGCGGAAAGTGATGAAAACCTTGATGGCTGCAAGGAATAAAAGGGGACTTGGGCTGCCAAATGTTCTCTAACCTTATGAAGCAGCACAACTAAGGTAATAAGGGAATGGTTCTCGGGTGACACAACCAACATTTGGGCCAGGATTGACAGAGCAGTGGCAAGAATGCCCCTGTCAGAGGTCCTGTGGCTGACCAAGGCCTACAGACCTATAAGCGTACATATGAGTTAAATCACAGTGCTGGTAGAAAATATGCGAGACTCCTTAATTAAGAAGTCGGCATATCCTGGATCCCCTCTTCTTTCACATACTTGTTCCGCAATATGCAGTTCTCAACGGGATTGGAAAATTGAGCCTTTAAGCCATGGAGGGAGGTAGAGTGTCCGAAGTTAAGAGCCTTAGGGCCTCATTACGAGTGCGGCGGTAAGGGGTTAACGGCGCCGGTAAGGATGCTAGTGCCGTTAACCCCTTACTGCCGCATTCTGAGGTCCTTTAGCAGGACCCGCTAAGGGCATCTGGTAAAATCAGCCGCCCTTAGTGGGAGCCGCTAAAGGACCAGGGAGCTAATAACGGGCCCGTTATTGACGGGCCCGTTATTACCTCCCTCCCCATTCCCATTGGGCCCTATGGGGGCTCGAATGGGAATGGGCTGGGTATGTTGATTGAGGAATTACCGGGTCCTCCAAGGTTGGAATGATCCGGTAATTCCTCATTCAAGGAACCCGGACCCGGTATGCGGTATGCGGGTAGCCATGGCGCTAATAGCACTATGGCTACCTCCATACTCGTAATGAGGCCCTTAATGCAGGGACAAGAAAAAAAATAATTTGAGACTTGCAAACAATTATTTGGGTTGGCTCTGGTACTTTCAACTGCAGCATTGGCTATCCGACCCACAGATTAAATCTGTGGCTGGTTGTCCTATAACACACTTCGAAAGATATATTACTTCACAATTCGGGACAAAGAAACTAGACTCTTCTCTGTATAGCCTTTTCACAGAGAACACTCCACAAATCCAATGGCCCTACATAAAGAAATGGCAGGAAGTTCTGGGACATACCATACCACAGGAATGGTGGGATAATCTCTGGAGAAATATACCGAAACTAACAAGAACTGTACAACTGCAGGAAATGTGGTATATGGTAATGATACAGTGGCATTTAACTCCAGACACATTGCACACAATGTTTCCCAAAATATCACTGTTCTTCTGGAGCGGCTGTACACTGAGAAGAGATTGGGTCCATATTTGATGGGATTACCCTGTAATCCGATAACATTGGGAGGGGATAATAGCTAGATTGGACGAGCTGTTGGCAATAAAACAAAAATCTGGCATGAAAGGATATCTATGTGGGCTGCGGTACCCAGAGCAGGGGCTAGCTTCAAAAGTACATATGAAGGCATATATTGTTCTCATAATCATGGCATTGTTAGGATTGGCGCAGAAGTGGTAGCAGCAGGAAGCCCCAACCGAATATGATTGGATATTGAACATTTTGATTTTTGTCACGTTACAAGGGGTCGCTTATTCCATTCAAGGGGAGCAATTTCTGTATAAACAAGATTTGGAGTAGGTTCTTTCCTTTCTCCAGAATAGCTTCAGGCTATCAATGTGCCCACAATAGCTGAGAATTGAGGACATTGTATAAGACATGTTGCATAGGGGGAACATGAATTCCATGGGATAATGGTGCCACTGGATCCTTGCTAGGTGAGTTGGGGGGAATGGGGCTAAAGAGGGGGGCTATTCAGCACGGGAGTTCATTTTATCTGTAAAATTCAAATACCAATAAAAACAACGTTTAAAAAATAACTGGGAACTGCTCATTTGAATATGAGGTGCATAAAGAGAAGATTTAGCTTGTGGGATTCTAGTTCCAGTTATGGCAATGGGAAATCATTTTTATGCTCTAGTTTGATGGGATTGGGTATGCGCTCTGTAAATGGAAGGCTACCTTCAGATATACAGAGGGAGTCAACTTTCTGGAACACAAGGTCAAGATCAACCATTGATTCTTTTTTGGTTGAAGTAGGAAGCTGGCCCCAGGTAAAAAAAATGAAATTAAATCAAGACCACAGAACGGCCATGAAATTATGTATTGATGAGAACCAATTATTCATTGAGAGATCAGTCGCCTATTCTGTAGGCACTGAAGTGGGAAGCGGTTGACCATGTTAAGAAGTCATCTGAAATAAGTTAGTATACAACGAGAGAAAAATAATTGGTATTAAATATGACTTCTCATGAAATAATATTACCCGCATTAGGTGATATAATAAGGTCACTACATGTGCCTTCACAGCATACAGGAGGCTCACTGGTCACAGAGGAAAAAAGGAGGCCTGGTTGAATAAAAATTGCAAGCAGGCAAAAAGACCCTTATTGTGCTATTAAATAAATTGATATGGAATAAGTTGCAAATAGTTAGAGTTAGGCATAACTATAAAAGTGCTATTGAGGGGAGGAAAAGGAAAATGCACATGGGAGGCTGGGTCACCTAGGAACAGGCAGCTCTAAGAGTTCTGGCTGGTAGCATTAAAGGGCCTAAAACACCCTGATGGTTATCGATATAGAGAAAAAGCCATTGGGGAAGAAAGATGGCTTGAACACTATGTATTTTTAAACAGTAAAGGAGATAGTGAAGAATACAAGGTTGCTAGCAAAATCACAGTAGATTTGCTTCACTATGAAGAATGCATTGTATTTACCCAAGTTGTGATAGAGGTTGCGATGGCCTCTCTAGCAAATGGGAAAGCTACAGGCCCTGATGATGTCCCGAATGAATTGTTAATAAAAGAAGCCAACATCGGATCATCAATTTTCACTGCAGCCGTTAAGGCTATGTTCCATCTGTGTCTCTTCCCTCATATTTGGAAGGAGGCAATTATCATTCCCCTATTTAAGAAAGGTGACAAAAACGACCCAAATTGATAACATACTATCTCGGTACTTGACTCCCCCACAAATGGTTTGGCAGGGCGTAGAATGCTAGACACTGGACTGGGCAAGCAATCATAAAGTACTAACTAACTTCCAGTATGGGTTTTCTGAAGGAAGCAGTACTGTGGACCAAGTTTTAAATTTGAAACTAATCCTTCATAAGTATGTCCAGGGTTACAATTCAAGGATCTATTTGGGGTTCATGGTCCTCTCCTCTGCATTGTACAGTGTCAATCGAACGAAGCTGTGGAATATTTTGTGAGATATGGGAATGTGTTCTTCCCTATAACCACCCTTAATAGAAACACATACTGGTCGCTCAGCAAGAGTATGGTATGGTTTGGGGGGAGAGGCACACTTCAAAATTTCCATCAACAAAGGGAATAAGACAGGGATGTGTTTTGGCCACCTTACTTTTCAAACTATATGTCAACGCGTTATTTGGGAGTCTAAGTGAATTGAAAACTGATACATAGTGGATGTGGCCTGGCGCGCTGCAGCACAACATGGCCGTCTGCGTGCCTCCAGAGAGCGGAGTTAAGAATGGCCAAAATAAACTCTCTTTAAGCCTCTCAACTATCTACTAGCCCTGATCAATCGCCCTCTTGACAGCACAGATCCACGACTGGCGAAGTTACAGCCTCTGATTGGTAACCTGTTCCCTGTTTCATCAAGGCAACATTCTGCTCTTGTAGTGGCTGAAGGAAGTTAAAATAATTACACAGTCGGGGCTCAGAGGCTCCGCTCAGCTGCCCGATGTCTGAGTTCAGCTGAGTGGAGCTCACCGATACTTCCCCGACTAGAAGCCAGGACTAGGTGGTAACAGCCCTATTGTAATATAGAAGGACCCGGGGAGGAGCGAAGGCCTGTGGTCCTGATCGAGGTGGCATCGGACCAGCTTGAAGGTCCTGTGGTCCCGAGTATGACGCAGCGACAACGGTTGCCAGAGAGACGATATGGCAGCCTGGATCCCCTGAATAAGTCCCAAAGGTCCTGAGCAGTTCTGCATCGGCAGATCGCCAATCAGTGAAGCACTTCTTCTCCGGTGTAGTGTATGATCTGTGCTGCTGGGGGCTATCAGCCTCCCCCTCTTCACCATTCATATTGGTGGCTGTTGGGTAACGGCAACCCAATGAACGCTGAGGGTTTGTTTTTGCAACAATCAAGGATTGCGGCAACGAGAAGGGAGACCTCCTTGGGCAAGTATCGATGAAGTGCTGTGCTGTAGAGCTGCAAACCGGCGAAAAGAAAAGCTACTGCAGAAAGTCATCTGGGTGCTAAAACTCACACCATGCTATTGTGGCAGTAGTGTAAACAATCCAGCATGCAGCCCCGTGTCTTTCCTTGAGCTACTTGTGAAGGCAGTGTGGACGTTGGTGAAAAGCCAGCATTTAAGTCGCCCTTCAGCTGAAGGTAAAATTGGGCCGGTGCCCAATACTACAAGTTTGATTCCGGTGTTCCAGATTGGGACAGTGGCTTACCATGATGTAATTAACTTAGCTCCTAATGAGGCCCATAGATTCAGGGGAGCTTAGCCGAAATATCCTGAAAGTTGTCGTCATTGGATAAGCGGGTAGAAGAATCGGAGCAGCGTATTGAGGAGGCTGAAACCACCCTTTTGGAACAATCGTACAAAGTACGTGTGTATTTCCAGCATATCGAAGTCTTGGAGGCCAGGGCAGATATGTTGGAATCCAGACAGGAGGAAACGGAAAACCGCTCACGCCGGCATAACGTGAGACTGAGAGGCGTCCCGTTGAATATATCAGACCCAGACCTGGCAGATTATATAAAAGATCTCTTTTGCCAGATTCTTGCCTCCCCTGCAGACAAAGAAATGGAGTTGGATAGAACCAACCGATCCGTACGGCGGGTCCACCATGACTGGGCCTTACTCCAGATGTGCTCACGAGAGTCCATTTTTATAACTTTAAGGAGCAAATTCTGGCTAAACAAGGCAACTAGATGAGATCATCTTCAGAGGGATGACAACACTTGCTAAACGCAAAGCTCTGAAGCCAATGACGGAATGGTTCGGGGAGAAAAAGATCTGTTATAGATGTGGCTTCCCTATGGCGCTTCTGTTTACCTATACCAACCGCAATTGGGCAATAAAATGTAAATGAAGGAAGCCGAGCAGCTGCTATCACCTGAGACTTACGAGACATCAGCTGGCACTAAACCGTTCCACTTGCCGTCTCGACACAGCGCTGCAAGAGTGGGTCCTTGGATGAAAATTGGAAGAAGTCGGAAAACTGGTCAAACCCCAAGACAGTCTGAAGGTGGATTCAACTGATGACATCAATAGCAATCGTTTGGTTGGGGAGAGAGGGGGAACTGTATGTGGGAGGTTGTAGAAATGTGCTAACTTGATGCCAAGTCCCTATGGTAGACCTCCCTGCGAATCCTGACTTGAAATGTAAAAGGTTTGAACATTGATATGTCGCTGGCAATGGTATTTCTACAGGAGATCCACCTAACAAACGCAGATGAAAGGAGGCTATCGCACATGAGTTTTGCAGAGGGTTTCTTTGCATCAAGTGGGGTAAAGAAAAGAGGGGTGGCAAAACTGTTAATGAAACATACATAGGTGTTAAAAGCAATTTTATGGGTCATAAAATGACATTTATCTCTCTATATGCTCTGTGACGAATCCCTGGGTATTGTAACTGCTCACATGGGGGGGAACTCCTTCCTATGAGGCCAGGGAGGTGAGGGCGCTAACCGATAGTACCCCTGGGGGTGGTACTCAGCGGGTGGATCTCATGGGTGGGAAGCCCTCCATGGAACCAATGACAATAGCCTTGGAAGAACCAGCCCTGGAGAAGCGAGGAACGGAGCAACAGTTCTATTGCGAAAGACCCATGGAATAGAGGACGAGACGCTCTCATGTAGGAACGAGTGTCTCCACTAGGTCAGTGGAGCAGGACCATGTCTGGTGTCAGGTAAGCAGAAACCTGACTGGCTGAATCAAAGAGCGAAGAAGCCATGCAGTCCAGGACGCAAGAAAGAGCCAACTGCTACGGAGTGGGACACTGACCACGGAAGCAACAGCGAAGCCCCGTTCTACTCCCAGGACAGAGCGCAACAGCATTTCCAAAAGGTAGTGAAAGGGGCATGCTGCTGCTGGGACGAGGAGGGGCCAAAAAAAGGAAAGAGACATATATCAATATCCTGGGAGACAGAAAGGGATAACAAGATAACTACAAAAGCCAAAAAGAAAGTTAAGACACATTTTATATGGAACAGTACCTGGCAGGAGAGTACAACCGGTCTGTTCAGTTGGTCTTTGGGTGAAATAGGGACAGTGTTTCCACAGGAGCAAGACACCAGGGTATGGGGCTCATATGAAGTTGGGGAAGCCCCACCAGAACAACGTAACAGGGTCTTTGACCCACATGAAGGAGGGCGAGGCCTGCCAAAGCAGCATACAGGTGCCAAGGACCGACACAAGCCCAGAAAAGCACAGAGTTACGGGCTGAGCCCCAAACCAAGTCGGAGAGGTCCCAAGATAATCTAAAGGGGTCTGGAACCCACAAAGAAGAGAAACACACTGTGGAGCAAGTAGGGGAAACCCTGATACAACCCTGAGGGGTCTGTGAACCATATAAGAAAGAAAGAGAAGTGGAAGAAGCCAAACCCAGGGGTTGAGGACCCAGTGGATGGAAAAGAGATATTTTCTGGAATTCTACAGTCAAGTATGGCAGGATAGTGAACCAGACTTGAGGCGACAATTTAGGAACAGGGGAAGAGACTTCCCCATGATACTTGGGAACAGTGCTTTCTGTTTTTGGTAACATCTACAGTCAAATCTGTCAGGGTAGTGAACCAAACCTGATGCTGCGTTTGAAAGATGGAGAGAGCAGGGGAAGGGACTTCCCTCTGACATTTGAGAACTGTGATTTGTATGCGTTTGGAGGAACAGTTAAAGAGCAAGAACTTGTGTTTTCTCATCAAGAACTGAACAGTTGAATTCACATCCAGAGTGAGAGAGGCCTCCTTCTAGATCAAGTTTTCCTTAATTAGTCTAAAGTGTAAGGGATGGAAATAGGTTTGGACACCGGACGGTGGACATTTTATTTTATACGACATCCTGACATAGTCCTTAGTAATTTTGTTGAGGTAGGGCAACCCCTCATAGAGAAGGGGCAAGATAGGATTTCCTTTTCTTTTACTTTTACAAATAAAAGTATTTGCCAAAAAACATGCCACCACTGTGTCAGGCTTGTACTTCTGCACCCCTACAGCTCCCAATGATAAGCAGGATCTATTTTTAGAGGAGTTACTACGCCAAGACCAGGAGTTTGCAGAGGGAACTATAGTGCTAGGTGGAGATTTTAACCTAGCTCCTGACCCAGCTGTGGACAAAGCGCTCTCTGCCACACATAGTGATTTCTGGAACTCGCTAGCCTTTGCTAAAATCCTTAGGGAAATGGGTCTCATAGATATTTGGAGGTTTAGAAACGGTAGTCAAAAACACTATACACACTACTCACATGTACACAGAAAGTTTCTGCGCATAGACCCACTCCTAGTATCCTCGTTATTGGACCCTGTGAACCTCAATGCCAACACAGAGATTAAAGCTCTCTGAGATCATGCTCCAGTCTCCTTCACACTTCTGGTCACTGGACTGGAACCACTGACCCGTAAACCTTCAAGATTATTCGACCCACTACTAACCATAAACCCAGATTTTGGTAGTCAGGCAGCATAACTAGGCGAAAGATTGGGCCAAATACGCATGTTGGAAGCTGCAACTTAAGGTAAGTACAGTCTAGCTGATCAAAAGCTTTGTGGGCATGCAATGCGATTACACCCACTTCTAATCACGAATTTGCTGCTATTTCCACCACGCTGAGCACCATTAAGATATCATCCTGCGTATTTCTTTAGACAATGAAACCTGCTTGATACGGATGGATCAGGGTGGGTAGAACCATCATCAGGCGGCTGACCAGAATGTTTGTGTATATCTTCACGTCTTTGTTAATAAGGGTAATCGGGCGATAAGAGTCCAGCCGCTTGCGGTCTTTATATTAGGTTTCAAGATTGAAATAGTTGATGTCTCTTGCATTGTTGCTGCTTTATGTCCGGTTTTAGGGAAGAGGTTTAATAGTCTCGTCAGGTGAGGGACAAATAGTGCACCAAAATCTTTTAGAAAATTGAGATTTGAAGCCGTCTGGACCATGAGTGGTGTTTTTAAGTGACTTAATGGCTGCATTGACTTCCTCCTTAAGCATCGGTTGTTCAAGTTGTATAATTACATCTTGAGGAAGGGCTGGGAACACCCCATCTCTTAGATAATTCGTTTGGGCCTCATTATCTAGGGCCAAAACGTACATCGCCCCTGAATAATACTGATAGACAAGGACAAGCTTGACATTTTCATCAACGCACAACCTTCCCGATTCATCTCTCAGTGCTATACTTTTATTACGGGTACAGCGTTTGGACATTTTTTGTGCTAATAGTTTATTTGCTTTGTTCCGTCTAGTGTAATAGTATTTCTTAGTGTTTAGGAGTGTTTTAACGGTTCTCTTGGCTATATGGGCTTCGAGTTATGTTCTAGCAAAACTCAACTGATGCATTGCTTTAAGTGAACCATTAGTGAATATTTTGGGTGATTATCAGTCATTGGGGATGGGGTATGGGAGTTCCAACATACATCAATACTACTTACCAGCTCAGGTATCTCACATATTCACTTGGGCACAAGTGCCTTTAGCCCCTAGGTGGTTCCAGATTGAACAGGATTCAACCCTGGTATCTATTTCACAACTTCCTTTCGGCGGTGTGGTCGGATGCCGAGCAGACTTCTCACTGTTATCACTGTTATCCTTGACACAACTTTCCTTATGGTGGTGGACTAAAGCTGTATAAGTTTGGGGTATCTCTAGAGGGCTGGGGCCACTATCTCCCATATACAATAATGCCAAATTCACATGAGGGCTTTGTAAATTGGACTTTAACCAGTGAACTGAGGGTGGCTTAAAGGAACTGAAGCAACTATATAAAGGGGAGTTCATCGCACTTCCGAGGAATGTAAAGGGGATATCTCTCTCAAGGAAAACGAAAGGTTTAGATACTCGCAGCTTCGTCACTGGGCATCTAACCTGGAGGTGAAACAGAGACAGACCAGAGAGCTGTGTGCGTTGGAGCTCACATATCTCGCAGGGCTGACAAAAGCGATCAGGATCGAGGTGCAGAGCATCACCTGGTCTGGGCTGCAGGTAATGCTGGTCAGCTGTAATGGTCATGCATGGCTCTTCAGTGGGCTGCATTTCTTCATAGAGGTCTTGGCTCCAACGATGATCTGTTGAATGGCTGCAGTGATCCCCATGTCCACCAATGGTAAGAATTAGCGCCATTCAAACTGGCAAGGGTGGTTCAATTATGGTCAGCCACTGGCCAAACATTGTACCCAGCAACCGACACTCTGTGGTTTGAGTGTGGACTGGGACCAGACAGTCCTAGACTCCACATCCGTCTTACACGAAGAGTGCCACTTTGCCCAGAAAAGCAGAGGATTGCCCGGGGAAGGGCTTTCCATATATGGCAATTATGAACCTGGAGGGCAGGAAAAAAACTGAAGTATAAAATGGCCAAAGGATAGGCGGAAACCTTGTGTCACGGGCAATTTACAGTACAGGGTACTCTTTATGGCACTATGTGGTAAAACATGAAGGTGCATAAATAAAAAGTCAAAAACAAAATAGAAAAATATGTGATGAGGGCCATAGTCTCCCAGTTCTGATAGTCTTAGGGACTGACCAATTTACCCATAAGAATGAGCAAAAAAACAGGGGATGTAAAGCTGAGGGCTTTACTTACCTAAAAAATAAAGATCAGCAAGCAGACAATAGCAAAAACAAAGGGCATCCCATAGAAGATTATGGGAGGAAAGCAGTAAAAAGAAATATTTCCCAACAAAGGGCATCTCCACCTCTGGATGCCGATCTGCATTGATAGACTTAAAGGAAATTCCTCCTTGTACATAACTAGCATTGATGTATGCCAAGGACAGGACGTCTCTTATCCATAAGCCTGCTCTGCACTGGCAGACAGACTGGCAAAGTGGATACTTGAAACTGACTTGTAGTTGGCTGTGTTGCATGTGTTATGGTTCAGCTTTTTCAATAAGTGTGTGTGCCACACCTGCTTCAACTTAGCTGACAAGCATCTACTCCAGTGATTAGCCTGGTAAAGCCCTTCTCCTCTGCCTGATCTCAGAAGACCCTTGTTGGTGCTTTGACCCAGTGGACTGGCCAGCTCTCCCCTGGGCTTCCTTGCATCAGATGGCATCGTTTCGAGCAGAGCCTTAGAGCAGTGCAGATCTCCCGCTTACGCCACATGTCCTCTTAGTATCAGCTGTCTCACTCCAAGGGAAGGTGCGCTGGGGCTGCTTCTGTGTTCGCCACTGTACGATCACCTCGCCTATCGCTGCCTGACTGTGGTGACATTTGTTGGAACAATCCTTCTGCAATCCCGTGAGGTGTCCTGAAGGAATCTACACCGCAGAAGTCTTCATCTTTCTTTGTTTTGGGTCAACTGGAAGCTGACAGGAACCGATTCCTGTGCACCGCGACTGACTGAAACTAAATCCTGACGCCGAAAGTCACCTCTGCACCCGCAACCAAGCTAAGAAAGTTATGCCCCAACAGATTTTCGAAAGACCTGCAGTGGTATATGGAAGAATCAGAGTCAGGGGGGTGAGTTAGCATACCTGTCTGTGCTACTCCTGTCCTCCATAGGGTAACATTGGGAGTAAAGTCCTTGTTTCTAAATCCTTATAGCCTGGCCTCTAGTCATCGAACCTGGGCTAAGGATCCTTTCCTAGGTCATACCTTGTGAAAAGGATAGACTGGGGTAAAATAACTGATTTTTGGTAAATACTTATCCAACTTCTAAAAACTTTATTAAGCACCACCACAACCCACTGCATAATTTCTGAAGACCGTACCTGAAGAAGCTATATAATGTAACTTGTGGCTTTTGGGCACAAGGGCCCATACCATGTTAGGGTTGGACTAAGATTGAGGGAAGCTGTACGTGTACTTATTCTGACTGTTTTCTAACAATTTTCCTGGCATCTGAGTACTTACCTGTTGAACACCTAACTAATTCATATGCATCTTTATACTCCTAATGGTGAATGTGTATATATGATTTTAATTGATAATACCTGTGATTTATACATGCTTAGTGTGTAACTAAAGGACTAATAAATAATTGTATTTTGATATACTACTCTATAACTTGAATTGATAAGTGTTGCTCTGTGTGGACTGGGCCTAGACCACTCTCACAGTTTTCCTGAGTCTAAGGGCCGCCTCATTACAACATTGCCAGTATACTGGCAGTAAATCTGCCAGGATACAGGCAACTGGTAATACCTGTGTTATTACTGCCGGATTCTGAGTGCTGGCGTGACAGTGTTAATCCCCATTCATGGAGTCGCATAGGACTCCATGGAGGATTTGCCGACATTATAGGCGCCAGTATTACCTACAGTGATATAGGCGCCAGTATTACCTCCAGTGATTTTTACCGGTAGGGGGAGGCACTACCTCCAGCTCTTAGCTGGAGGTAATTCTTCCACCCCACTGGCCAACTCATAGTTGGCCGGTGCGGTAACGAGCCAGTATATGTAATTACTGGAACGTTAATACTGCACTGGCCAACCCTTAATGAGACCCTTTTAAGTCTTTTGACTGCTCAGCTACTTAAACTTGATTGAGTTTTGGCTAACTTTTCAGTGTCTTTATGTTTACGACACATAGGGTGGCCTCTCAAAATCCTACCACCAGGGCTTATTTTGGAAATACATCTTAATAAATACATTTTTAATTGTAGAATATTGTGTATCTATATGTAAGAATTGAAGGTTTGAACAAACCGATTTATAAAAATATAAAATGGCCTTTTGAGGATGTCGGTTGAGTTTAATAATGGTATGAGACAGCTGCATGGGCCACCTATGTGCTGTTTGGAGGTGTGAAGTTTGTGGTCTTTATTTTAGTTCCTATACGATTGCAGATTTTGTATCACCAATCAGATGATGGGAAGATGATGGAAGAGGTGCAGTGTTGGCTTCCAAAGGCATGTTCTGGTCTCCAGATCTTGGCTTTCATTTATTTTGTCTCATTATTGGTATGTAAGTATATCATGGTGGCACTGGTGGGACGCTAATGTGTTGATTATTATAAGAGAGCATGACGTACTATAGCTCATTCGTGTCTAGTGAATTCATCTGGGTTGAAATGTGTGCAGCCTGTAATTCGTTAGTCCTCTCTGGTTCCATGTTCTTGAAGTGACTGAATTTGGTGACGGTCAGCCTAGTTGATCCTGTCAAACATAAAGTTCCTGATGTAGATGGTTTGAGTGTGATCCAGTCAAGTATGTTTCTCCTGGAAATGGTAGGATGCTTGCATAGGTTGGGGTTCCATGTGTTTATAACGACAACCAAAATAACGACATACATTTTCAGTGACACTTTAATAACAAAAAAAGTCAAATTTGGGTTCTGTTTTCTAATTTGGGGGTTCCTCCTTTAACCCCCCCGCCCTGTTTCTACAGCTTTGTTACCTTCCCCCCCAACTACCTCTGCCCTTTTTAATTCCTTACCCCACCCGAGGTAAACTTTTACAAAAAAATGTTGGGGTTATTCAGGTGTCACTGAAACTTTTGTTGTTATTTATTTTTCGTTATTAACACTACATACTATTGGTTGGTCACTCTTTGTCTGCCTCCCATAGAAATAAACTGGCCGTGATTGGCATTGCAAAGATGTTTCTACTTGACATTGCTCTGTGCTTAAAGACATCAAGAACATACAGCATCCCCGTAGCCTTTTCTGGTCTGGGTGAAAGGAAGGAAAGTTCTACTCCTAGATCAGGGGTCTGAAACCTGCGGCTCACCAGATGTTGTGGACTACAACGCCTATGATCTCTCACTATTGATTATACTGTCACGGGTTGAAGAGAGTTGTAGTCCAACACATCTGGAGAGCCACAGGTTCCGGACACATGTCCGAGATACAGCTCTGCTATGATGGCCATTTTGCCACTTCTGAACCCCACTCTGATGGACCGAAAAGGACCACTCTAACATTGGACCATGCTCCGTAATGGCACTCACGAAGGTTATCTATGTACCCGGATGAAACCCTGCATTGATGGATATGAAGGCCCTTTCCACATTGCTATTGCTCTGTATGACCTGACAAAAGTAGACCAGCTCATGGAGTGAGAGTGCAGTTGTTACAATAGCTCCAATTTCAATTGTATCTTCCACCAACATCTACCTCTGTGCAGACCAGTGCCAACATTCATTACATTTGATGATGTAGGGCTACTTTACAGTGCTGCGCATAATGAGGGGAAGGGGGTTTAAAAGACTTTAGGAACTGATAGTAAAGCATATCATGAATGGAAGAAAGAAAACAGTGTCCTGTGTAGAAAAGCAATTTTGTTGTGAGCAGAGCCTAACCCCTGCCAAGGGAGAGGTCTTGAGGGATGTGAAGTTAGATGGTCCTTTTGGATTTCCTGACTCGTACAATTTCTTAAACCCATGGCCAACCCTTGAGCTCCGACTCTCACCTTTCTGAGACTCGTGCTTCTCAGTCACGCTCTTGTAATCGTAGCCAACAGCTGCCTTGTCCACCTTATCCTTTTCCACCCCATATCGTCCGCCAAAACCTTTGGAATAATCTGAAAAAAGAAGGGTCCAAGGAGGTCATTATTTATATAGGGATCAAAGCAGGCACAGTACAAGGATGGAGACACAGAGCCGGGATCAGAGACTATAGTATAAGCTAGTGCTGCATAAAGAAACATATGGACGCAAGGAGCAGTTGGCATCAGAACATTTGGAGTAAATGCCAGGGGTCACAGTCTTGCTTGGAGGAACAACACAAGGAATGAGGCTTAATCAAAAGAGAGATGCGTGAAAACTGAAGGAGATCAGTACTGCCTGCGGGAAGATTGAGGGTTCAGAGTATGGAAGAGAATGCATAGGAGCTTGTGATTATTTAGGAGTGTTGCAGTATTGTCAAGGACAGGAATCTATGGAACACTGAGAAGAAAGCACAGAGGAAATGCAAAAGAAATCCTCAAATCTGCCTGAAGCGATAAAGTATTAAATGAAGGTGAAAGGAAATAAATGAATGGATAAAGGGATGGGAAATTGACATTATATGCAGGTGCCCAGGGGTGCAGGGTCTGATGAAGGGTGTGGCATAGAAGACTGGCTAATGCACGAAGAGCATGCAGTTCATGTAGGGTCTGGGAGATGCAGAATATGACTGAATATGTTATGGAGAGGCCAGGCAGTGCAGTCAGAGCCTGTGATTCATAAAGGCACTTATCAGGAATCCAGAGATGTAATCATAGCAGGGTGAGCCTACGTAATGCAGGACTCACCTTCTGATGCACAAAGGATGCCTACAGCTGCAAGGTAGGCAAAGTGCAGGAAATGCAGAGTAGACTTCTGATGCACATAGTAGGCTGAGGTGAGATGTGGAGGATGTGGGTGTGGGTGTTCAGAAGAGCTCAAATGATGCAGGTAAACATTGCGAGTCATAGAGAATCCCTGCATGGCCCCATGGTTGCAGGGTATGAATGTGTATGGAGGTGAAGCCACATAATGCATAGGAGCATGTGATTCCTACACATCGTTTTAGGAGAAGACAGAGGAGGTGCTGGAGAAATTCCTACTCTTGGATGAAAGGTCTAAACAACATTGAACAATTTTGAACAGAAATAGGCTTATGGAAAATAAGATGTGAGATGATCGGCACTAGATGCAGGAATTCACGGGTGTCGATCTTAGGGATTCCGCTGTGTAAAATCCCAGCTAATGGACAGGCAGGTCTGTAAAATTTCAGCAGTGCAGTATATATAAAATAGAGCCTGGGTAGGAAGAGATCAGGGAAGGTAATCCAGGAAGAGCTTCTGATTCATGCAAGAGCTCTGTATGGGCACATGGGAGCAGGATAGGGCTGCATAAGGGAGTAACATCTTGTTTTCATTCAAGGAGAGCTTATGATTTATGAAGGAGAAAGTGAGTGAGTGGGAGAGTAAGAGAGTGAGATCTTTTGTATAGGGTATACTGTGGAATCAACTGCATCTTGTTAAATCAATGTGCCTCTCTGAGAGCTGCGGGAACCTCAAGTGCAGGTTCTGAGTGAGAAAGGAATTGCTTAAGCTGCTTACTGCAAGGGGAGATTGTGATGTCCAGGGGAGGGCAGAAACTGAACAAATGACTCGAACATGGGAACAGTCATCCCTGGAGCTGCACAGGAAGAGATAGCAGTGCGTTGAAAGGCTGAGGCGAGTAGCTACAGGCGTGTATGAAGAAGTGAAACTTGAACCTCTCAGTGCAGATCGACTTGCAAGAGGAAACCAGTGATATTTGAGGAACATCAACTCACCAGGAAGTTACTGAGACTCGAACAAGTTAGCCTTGTTCTGCAAGTGTGCAATATGGTGATGTGACTTTACGCTGTCAAATTAAGCAATTGGGTGTTGTTTGTTATTTTCAGCTTATTTTATGGGATGTTGGGGATATACTGGTTCATGTTAGATTAAGGTTATGGTGTGAGATGGTCTTTCACAGTAGATTTTATGATGTCATGGTTGAGATGTCCAGAGTGAGATTGCTCTCGTGTTGTTGCTGGTATGGTGTAGCTATGGTATATTACAGATATGCTACTGCTTGATTGATTCACAGTTATGTCATTCAATGTCATGTTCTACTATTGGCAATATAAAATGGTCACGTAATGCTAAAGAAAGGTCATTCTATGTTGATTCTGAATAATATTACATTATACAGTTAGACAATGCCAAGATTCAAAGTGTCTTTGGTGTGTGGTTAGTACACACTAATTGTACCTGGCATGCGATAACAGTAAATGAGTGTGGAGGTATTACCACCAAACTCATAACTAGGCCCAAGTTCTCTATCTCCTTATCTCTCACTCTATCTGTAACTGAGTCATGTTTTCAGGTGCATGCTTGCTAGCACCACCCCAGCTGTTGCTGACAGCAGCGTGACCAGAGAAAAAACACAACTATCTTGAAAAGTACAGGTGGTTGTCTTTTTATGAATAAAAGTAGAATGGGAGCAGGTGACTGGTCCAGGTATTTGGAGACATGCATTGTCATTGCATGTGTCCTGCAAGAAAGTCGCCATCACACTTAGGGACCACCGTCTGTATGGGGGTAGGTGATAGGGATGCGGCTAGGCTCTGAGGGGAGGGCTAGGGTTCTGACAGACCTTGAAAAGGACCAGGCTGTAAGGTCTAAAATGGTGTTTGTTGTTTTTTTAATTTTTTGTTAATGATTAGTGTTTATGCATACTGTAACAAATGTGCAGCTTCTGTAGCAATACCAAGCTATCAGTGGCCAATATTGCAACAACGAAGAAACATTTAATTGGATTTGGTGTGAGCACAAACCTTTACAATGAGAAAGCACATTTTGAAAAACAAAATAGTGTGTAAGCTTGGCAAAAGACACAATTTAAAAGTTAAATCATTTAATTGTACTAACAATGTAAACTGGCTCTTTCTAAAATGTTAACAAGGTTAATTTCTACTGTCACTTCCAGTATATATTGTCGTAATAAGAACATCACAGTTGTTTTACAGAGAAAACCAGAATAATAATTAAAACATTTTTCAGACAGGTTATCAATGCAAGATAAATAATCAGGTACACTCCTATTCTACTCATTCGAAATGCCTTATGAGAAAGGGGAAAAGAACAAATAGAACGAATGAGGGTTCTTGGTTGCTTGGCATAACATCAAAAGAAAATTGGAAACATAAGAATGACTACTGATCTTATATTGACAAATATGCCTGTGATGAAGGGGTTGTATGCTTAAATCAATGAATGCATAATGTTTTTGTTTGTTTGTTTTGTTTTATTGGTTAAATAATTATCAACCTTTAACAAGTCAAATCAGTCGGTATCATTTCCCCTTTCCCTCCCTCCTTCAGTATCTTCACCCCTCCTACGGAGTTCATCTGAGCCCTATTTTAGTCCATTTAATATCGATTCTATAAATCTTAGGGCTTCCAGGGTGGGGCCAATTTTTTGCACCGTCAATATTCGTTCCCAATATTCATCGTCCGTTGACGTGTTTATATTGACCACCCATTCTCCTAAATAAGAGTTCCTTTGGGTGTTTAGTGCGGGGCAGGCTCGCATCCAATGTTTTATTGATTCCAACTTATCTGAATCATTACAGAATCGACATCTGGCCTCTTCCGCTGGTATTTGTTTCCTTAGGTATTGGATCTCCCTGGTTGGCAAGATGTTTAGCCTACATCTCATCAAGAGGTCCCTATATTTCGAAGAGGGGAACCTTCGCAAGTACGGCGGGGGGTCATTCAGTGACTTTCGTTCCCAAATGATATTATGACAGTTTATATTCTGCCTCTTTAAATTGTCCGTTAGTTCCCAAACCTTTTCCCGTAGCTTTTTCTTTGCTTTGTCCGGGTTTTCTTTCAACGTATCAGTTTTGATATTGTGACGCTCCATGATTTCTAGGCAATTCTGTTTCCAGGTACTAAGGTTAGGATCTGGATGTCTTGCCTCTTTATTTGCCAATAGTTCAAACTGGATAGAGGGTTTATCTAGAATGCACTTCCGAAATAACGAGAGTGTCTTCCACAACACTATCGACTCCATCGATTGTAGTCTCAATTCGTGTCTGATTGTAGACACTGGGAGGCAATTTGGGAGCCTGAGTACCCTTCTCCAGAAGAGTGCCTCAAGCGAGCCCCAAGTCTTCCAATGAAGATTTAGCAGAGATTCAGCCCCATAGGTCAAGATTGCCACAACCTTTTGCTTATAGAATAGAATCAGTGGCATCATACAAAAGGTTCCGTAGCATCGATGTAAGGCACGGGCTTGATTCGATAGTTTTATTAACTTTTCTTTGATAAACTTCTGTTGTGCCATCTCATTGATATTTTCGTTGATTAGGACCCCTAAGTAGACTGTTGATTCTACTATTTCCAGCGGTTGATTGTCCAGTGACCAGGTGAATCCTTTTTTGATGCTGATTTAGGGCCTCGAGCCGACTGCATTATTAGGACCATAGATTTTTTCACGTTGATCTTAAGATGGTTTGTGCCTGAATAGTTCTTAAATGCCACCATGCGTCTTTCGAGTCCTATAGGAATTTGATCAACAAACACAACATTGTCTGCATACAAAATCCATGAGAGTTCCTCATACTGAAATGCTGGAGAAAATGCTTGAATTTGATCCTGGGATTCCTTCATATCTGCTAAATACAGAACGAACAGAAAAGGAGCCAGGGCACAGCCTTGCTTTATGCCTTTGGATGTCAAGATTTTTTCAGTCAGATCGCCACCTTTAGAGACCAGTATTTGGACTGAGGTGTTGGTGTATAATTCTTGGATGGCCTCAAGCAGATCTTCGGGGCAGTTCCATTTTTTCAGTTTGGTCCACAGTTGTTCTCGACAGATCCCGTCAAAGGCCTGTTCGAGATCGATGAAACCAGGTATATATTCCTTTTTTGCTTCAATGACCGTAGTTTTAGCATATTCAGAATGAATAAATTCAGGGATGTTCCTACACCACTCATGAAGGCTGTTTGTCGCTTATCTAGGATTCCCGATCTTATTGCCCAGTTCTTTAGGTCTCTCAACAAGATGGAGCAAAACAGTTTTCCTATAGAGTCCAGGAGAGCAATAGGTCTATAATTCCTCGGGTTGTTACGGTCTCCTTTTTTGTATATTGGCACAATTAGGGCCTCTTTCCAGGACTGTGGGATGGTTCTTGTTTTTAGTATCTGCTGGAATAATACCAGAATAAAATCTGCCCACTCTTCCTTATTTTCCTTCAACATACTATTCGAGATGCCGTCCGGGCTGGCTGCTCTCGATGAGCTCAGCTTTTGTATCCTCGATAGTATGTCTTCTCTATCAATGTTGATCGACCACTCTATTCCAGATTTTTGCTTGCTCTTCATTGCTTCTTTCTCTTGGAAGAGGTCCAGATAGAATTTTACCCAGTGCTCCTTTGATACATTGCTTGATGTTAGGGCTGTCTGAAGATGTTCACCATTGTTAATTATCTCCCAAAGAGAACTTGTGTTGGATATGCTTATTGCTGCCATCATTTTTTCCGCATCTCCCTGTGCTCTCCATACCCTTGAGTATTTTAGCCAGTTCTTATAGGACTGTTTACAGTGTCTTATGCGTTCCTCTTTATTAGGGTTGGTGCCTTTCTGAAGTCGTCTAAGTGCTGTGCGATATTCCCTTCGTCTTTCCACCAGAGATTTATTATATGCATGTTTCCTTACCAGGTCTTTATTCTTTTTTATCCCACACTTGCCTTCGTACTCCTTCAGTAACCAGCCATATTCTGCAGTTTCATGATTCTCTTTGAATTTATGGGTGAGTCGCTCTGCCAGTTCGGGAATGGCTCGTGCTTTTATTCTTAGCCTGCTCCTTCCCCCTGTTACTTCCATTTCGGGTACATTACGGTAGGTCAACTCATCCGTCTTCCAAAGGAGTTCTATTTCTAATAGTGCATGATCACTGGCTCGCTGAGGGATTACTTTCAAGGAATTGATCCATGGCAGGGTATTTCTGGCAACAAAGCAATAATCCAGACATGCACTTGCTAGATTTGCAGACCAAGTGTCGGCCCCTGGGAGATCACCTTTTGTTTGGCCATTCAGCATCAACATCTCTCCGGTGCCCATTTCAACAAGCCAATGCTTTTCGTTCGATGCTAGAGTAGCTCTCCTTTTCAAGAGGCTGTTTTTATCCAACAATTTAATGTTCAGATTGCCACATATAATAATTAATTGTGCCTCATCCTCTACCATTGAGGCATCAATGGCCATCATGATATCCGCTAGGTATTTTCCTGTTTCTGACTCGGGGGTATTCCAGTATGTATTAATTAGAAGGAGTCTCTTTTCATGCCGTCCTCTATTTTTCACTATTGTTGTGATCTGTACAAGAGGATTTGGTGTCCGATGATCTAGGACTTGAAATTGGGAGTCATCTTTTACCAGGGTTATGAGCCCCGCACGTGGTCTTCCTAGAGGTCCTTTCTGGGCCGGATTTATATAAACCTGGTATCCTTCGCAAACAGGTGTTGTTCTAATCCAGGTCTCCTGTAGGCATATTAGTTGATATTTTCCTAGGAAGTTACTCTCTCCCGCATAAAGATGGCCAAACCCCTGAGTATTCCATGAGGCCAAGAGAGGTTTATTCCCCTCTCTGCTAGAAGCGATCTATTGTCTCTTTTATTTCCGATCTCATACTGGGGATGCGTGGTCGCGTTTCCTCTTTCTTCTGTGTTTTCTCCCTACCTCCATCCCCTTTTGACTTCTGACTTGAGTTGTCAATCATGTATCTCATCTTTGTTAACTTAGTGTCTGTCATTCGCTGATCACTTTTTGGTTTATTTACTTGCCCCAGGCTGCGATCTTCTGTGTCCTCTTGATTTTGCTTGGTTTTTGACTTTTGGTTTGACCTTTCATCCAGCCGGGTCTTAATAGGTTTCCTTGCTGTGTTTTCCCTTGTTAATTCTGCCCTCTCTTCTACTGGTCTTGGTGCCTTTGCATCTCGCCAGTCCCTTTTGCTCTTGGGATCAGTAAGTCTGTATCCTCACACCTCCAATTTGCTTCTTGCGCCCCACAATCTTTCTTTGAGTTTGCTTGTCCTTAGATGTAATACAATTACGTCCGGCTTTTGTTCATCAATGAATTCTACAATCATCACATCATCACTGTTGATTTTTAAGGGAGGTGGTAAGTCATTAAAGATTGCCATCAGATTGTTCCTGTTCAAGACCATCCTTCATTTATCCCTCCATGTCCGTTCCATTTTTAGTATATGACGGGGGCCGGACAAACCCCTGTCGTCCCTGCTCCCCACTTGCTGTTTTTTTTCTGGATTCCCATGACTTGAGTTCTCTCGCCCTTTCTGGTTCGGTGGATTACCGCCACTCGTCTGGGTTCTTAGTCTTTGTCTGACTTCTAGCTGTTTTAGAAATAGTAATCAGGAATAGTCTTGAGATTTTGATCTCCATTTGGATATGCTTCCTCGATGGTTATCTCCTCGACTCCTTTGAGTATTCCTTCTGCCCTCCATAGAAGTTGATCGAGGGTCTTGGTTCTTGGCAACGTTCTTTTTTCCTCTAAGATCTTTTGGCGGGGCATCTCGCGATATAGATCTCCTTTGGGGTGTATTTTCTCGGTGCCTATCCCCTCCGCTCCTTTTATCATTTTCACGTTCATCTTTTTTCGGATGACGAGAGCGGTCCTTTCCCAGTGTGCTCGCTTCCTTTTCCGCTAGTTTTTCTTTGGTTTTTTTTTTGTATCGGCCTTCCTCTGTGCTTCTTTTTTTCCCTGTTGAAGCACAATCTAACTGCTTATCTATTCGGATACGCTAATGTTGTCCCATCGCTCGTCCTCTTTTGTTTTCTTCAATTGTTTCAATAAGGTCACTCAGGCAGCCACTTGTATCCATGCCATTTTCATTCTGTATGTCCCAGTCCTTGAATTGAATGGAATTCTCCTGTAGTGCACTTGTCAGGTTTAGTTCTCTCCTAGGTTTCTTAGGTAACTGTTCTTCACCCACCTCTGTAGGCAGGTTGATATTTCTTAAAAAAGCTCTCGAGCCGTTTGCTTTCCGCTTGGATGCCTGTTATTTGGTTTTCTTATGGTTCAGCCATTCAGATTCTTTTTGTAAGGCATCTTCTGGGCTGACGTTCTTTTTTTCCTGTTGCTGTACTACTTCCTTAAAGATCGGGTAACTCGATTTTATCTCTTCTTCGTCCTCAATCAGTAGACAGTCTGAGTTAATGGGCCCAGGTGTCTTTAAGCCCTTTCCTAATATTAGGGGGCCACCAATTCATGACTTTGGTTTGTCCGCTTCAGGCTGATTTCTTCTCCGGTCATCCTCATCCTGTTCTCTTGTAGGATGTTGTTTTAGATCAATCGTCCGGGATGCTTGCTGATTCAGCTTTCTTATCCATTTATGATCTTCCAGGATGGCTTCCATCAAAAGTTGCTTGTCATGTGTTTCTTGACGCGTCAGGTCACATAGGCGATTTTGCCACTGATGTGATAAATCTGATTCCTTCTCGAGTCTCCCGTCCAAATGCTTCGTGAAACGCACTATTTCACACATTCCCTCCTCAGTTTTCAAGACTTGGGTATGTAGTGACTGCAGAGTTTCATTCATGGATTTGTAAAGTTTCAGGAATGGGGCAAGCGTGATATTCAATGCTGCCATCACCACATTCTGAGTGCATGCAAGATCGTCCATCTTCCCCTTACAGCACATCTCGCTTATTTTCCCCATGGAGATATCATCGATCTCCACTGTCTTGGTCTTGTAGGGGGCCCTCTGGGGGAGTTGACCTCCTTGATCCATCTGTCTTAGGCTAGGATTTTGATATCCGTTGCCCCATAATCGTGAGGGAATTACTTCCGGTTCGTCCATTGGGTCTTCCTCGTCATCAAGCGCAGCCAATTTGTCCTTAATAAAAGGGAGGCTTCTCCTTTTTTCCCTTACTATTTTACCAGTAAGGTTTGAGATGTCCTGAATTAGTTTGGAGGCAAGGCGACGTATAGCTGGGACCCACTCCCCATCTCCCTGCTGTAGTCCCCATTTAGTTCCATATTATTAAAGATGTCTGGAGTGCCTGAATAACTCAGACGGGCCCCCGGCACCGGTGTATAACTCCCGACATGATTTTCCTCTGGCTTCTTCGGCCCCACTTGTGGATGCAGGTGTCCTGCCGGGCTGATGAATTTATCTTGGGGAGCAGTTTGCTGCTGGGGCAGGTCTTTCACTGTGGTTAATGCTTCTTTTACCAAGCCCTTCTGAATAGTGTTTATATCGCGATTGTCCCTCATTCCCTTAGCTTGTATATGGGGTTCTTCTGGCCATACTGGATCACACGGCACTTCAGGGTCCATGAGTGGGACTTGTTCTTGCAATTCCAGCGCTGGTGGCTTACCTTTCATATCCTTGCCTGACGGAGCCTCTTTAGTTGGATATTCGATAATCGGGGTCTCCAGGTGTAGCTCCAGCACGGGGCAGTCGCTTGTCTCACTTACCAAACTTAGCAAACTAAGTCCCTCCGTCTGTGGGGTATGCGGGCTTGTATCTCCCTGAGTCGTGGCAGCCACTGCTATGGTATTTACAGGACCAGATGAAACCTGTATGATTGTTATTTCTGGTCATCCCACCTACCTAGTGAGTCTGTGGATGAGCTTTCTTCCATATCTGTCGTGGATTCTGAGGGCGATCCCTTCTCCTGGGTTTTAGACAAGAAGGCAAGGCGGCTTTGTTTCAAGGGCAGTAAGCCTTTGTTAGGACCTCCCCAGGCTGGTGACAGGTCCTCGGCAAGAGCCGGGTAAGAGGCTGTGCGCTGCCTTACCTGGTGTCTAGTTTTCATTCTTTCTGCCGCCCCATACCCAAGGTGTCACTTTTGAGACGGCCCATCGTCGTGCAGCTCCTCTCTGGGTATTAAATGCAAGTGTGCAGGAATATATCAGCTAACAGATTTCTTTCAGTTCCGCACCCGATAGCGTGGGATACTGTGTGGATCAAAGGCCCGTGGCCCGCAGTCTCCACTTTATGATGTGTGGTGCAAGCTCTTGCACTTAGAGGTGTATTTACTGTACAACAGCTTAATATTCCTTACCCTTGCGCCAAAGCCGCCGAACAGCCGGTTTGGCCAACAATTTATGTCTGCATGCGGTCACGTGATACGTCAAGTGCGTGTGCTAAGCCCCGCCTCCTCCAGGAAGCAGAGAGCAGCAAGAACTCCTGCTCGCAATGCTGCTGGGCTCACAAGATTCAATTTCTCCTTCACAAACGCTCGTTTTGAAAAGCGCACTTCCTCTGGTAGCAGGTATGAATGCATAATGCACAATGGGCTCAGTGCTTATTCTACTTTTCACCCACCCTAACATTAAAGTGTTTGTAACCAAGAACAATATGTACTCAACTCAAACAGCCTTGGGAATTGGTGCGAAAAAGAATTATTGGGACATCTGTTACTCCAATGGGTTCCATGTGGTTCTCATTTCCTGAGATAATGTTTCCTCTCCCATATAAGAAGAGCCAGGCTAGGTTTGGGAGCTTCCGAGAAATATATATATATAGGAAGGAGGAGCCGTTGCAGCGGCATGGACTGCACTCTTAGTCAGAAAAATGTGCCACACATCGTGAAAGAACAAACAATAGAACTTGAGGTCAAATGACTACAAGTTTATTTTCCAAGTAAAAAAACAAAAAAAAAACAAAAGAACAACATCCAGAAGAGGCAGGAAACCAATGAAACATGTCCTGATAGACACGTTCGCGCTTCACATTGCACTTGTTCACTTACAGGAGACAGGACAGGAAGGGCTTAAATTCATGAAAGTCCTTTTACTGTGTTGTTGACAGTCGGGAAAACAACATTGCCAAACATGTAGCACACACGGCAGACATCTTGCAAAGAAGGCAATGTTGTATCAAGCAAATAAGGAGAATACCAAAGATGCGGCAACAGAGTAAACAAGAAAAACAGGGGTGAAGGGCAAAGTAGGTGCAGGGGTGACAAGAGCCTCCATAAATTACAGATGCAAGTCAATCATTACACCCCAAAAGAGCATATACAGTGCTTAGTGCAAATAGCATATCTAGAATGGTGACGATGTAGCATAAGAACATATGAACATATACACAGTACACAATGAATTAAAGTGCCTATGCTAACAACAATGATGAAAACATATGTGAAACCATCAAAAATACTACACAATATGGAATAAGAACAAGATGAAAATACGTACGCATCATTTAAACAATGAAATGAGCCCCCTCCTGACAAATATGGTCAATCAGGAAAAAATGTAAAACATATGACGCCAATGAAAGGGGACAGAAATTGAATCCTCCATCCAGTGCAAATACTGGTCGATCTATCTGCACAATAAAAGAGGGTCTGTAAAGTGCGAGTGCAAATGGCAGAATAAGAAATTGTCACGATGCAGCAAAAAAAAGCATGCATAACACAGGATGAAATAAAGTGCCAATGTTAGCAGCTACAATGAACACATATGCAGAATACGTCCAAAGTGGTACAAAATGTTGTGCAAAACAGCATAATAAAGTGCAAATGCATAACATGTATTTCATGAGGGATCACCCCATATGAGATTCAAAAGAAAAACCTGAATAGCAAATGCAGGTGACCAATACAAGGAGACAGAGTCCCATAACATACTGATGCCATATATTAGATATGTGTAAACCAAGTAAAAAACCACAGGCATGCACGTCACAGCATGAAATATAGTACAACATGCTGGCAGCTTTAATAAAAGCACATATGACTCAATCCACCAAGAAATTGTTATAAGATGGAAAGCTCACTGAACACCAGCCTATAAAAATACCCCACTCAACAAGAATTTCCACCACACTGAGAAGATGGAACAAGTTAAAAAAAATGGACCACCCCATGTACAACTCGAATGAAGAGCCACACTGTCAGCACAGACAAAAGTACACAAAACCCTATTCCCCCTGCTCTATATGGTTATGCGGCTGCCGAGACCTAACACGGGTCAGCCAACGGGAAGCAGAAAGACAGTGAACAGAACAAAGAAGTTTCACATGCCGCCCAACCTGAATGTTGTATGCCAAGAAAAAATGAATAACATGAAAAAACATTCCATATAGGTTATCAACATTTAAACAAAAAACGTTGATAACTGAGTCATAAGAAATCAAACTCCCAAAAAAGTATACAGTTCCTCATCGACATTATGGCACTTAGGAACTTTTGTGTCAAAATCAAGAATAGATTTAGTTTCCAACTGTCACAATTTCAGGACACAATCACCCCCTCTAGGATGTTTGGTGACTTGTGCTACTGCGAAAAAAATGAATAGTTGGAAGTTATTATCACGATGCTCTTTGAAATGTGTTTCCATTGGATATGATGGATCTGCATTTTTTATTGCCCTTAGATGTTGAAGTATTCTTAACTTTGATTTAAGTGGTACTGGCCACATACCACTTCTTACATGGGCAACAAAGGACATAAATCACAAACGAGGTATCGCAAGTGATGAGTGGTTTGATTGTACAGACCATAGCAGTAACAGGATGAATGTAGGATTTCTGCACAACAGCATGTACACATACTTGCATTTAAAGCACTTGGTAAAACCTGAAGGCGACCCAGAATGCCAATTCATGGCTGGATAATTTTTGACAAGGAGAGGTAGAAAGCTGGATACCAACATGTCTTTAAGCGATGGTGCCCGTTTATAGGTCAACACCAGACGGGTAGAAAGTAAAGAACATAAGTCCTTGTCCATGGTAAGCACATGCCAGTGCGTTTGAATAATTTTTCTGACCCTCGAAGATGAGCTGTCAAAGGGGATGATAAGGCATGGGTCTTCACTGGAAGTTAACTTAGTAGGCCTAATTCCATGGAGCAGTACATCCCTTTGAAGTGTTTTAGCCTTAATATAGGCATTTTCAATGATACTTTTAGCATAACCTTGTGCCAGAAAGTCAGAGGCAGCCAATTCACAGCTGCGATCGAATTGGGTGACATCAGTACAATTCCGGCGAGAATGAACTTGCCATACGGAATACTCCTTTTGCAGCTGGACGGATGGCTACTTGTAGCATGCAAAGGGAGCCCAGTATTAGTGGATTTTTTGTACGTAGAGGTATGTAAACCCAACATGTCAAGGGTCACAGTGACATCCAAATAAACAATTTCTGTACAGTTGTGACTTCAGTAAATCTGAGATTTACTAAGCCAATCGGTCTCTGTACCGCTCCAAATAATAAAAAGAACATTAATGTATCTCCACCAAGATATAATCTGTGTTGGAAAATTGGCAGATAGAAGATCAGACAGAAAGGTAGCTTCCCACCACCCCATGGTCAGATTGGGGTACGATGGAGCAAAAGTACTGCCCATAGCAGTACCTCTAACCTGACGACAGAAAGTCCCTTCAAAAAGAAAAAAAAAACATTGTTAATTAAACAAAAACATAACATTTCCAAAATCATAGTACTGTGTCGAAGCAAATTAAGCAAACTTGCGTCCAAAAAGTACTTGCAAGCATTCATCCCCATATTGTGATCAATTGAGGAATGAAGGGAAACAATATCAAGTGTGGCCAAAATGAGTCCTTCTTGCCACGGTACTTCATTAATATGTTGCAAAATGTCCTTGGAATACTGTAAATATGCTGGCAAAACTGAAACAAACAAAATCAAAGTTTCATCTATAAAGCGTGACAAAAGCTACAGCAAAGAACCAGATAAGGTGGCAATGGGTCTGCCAGGTGAATGAACCAAGGATTTATATGTTTTGGCCAAAAAAATAAATGGTGGGTGTAGTATAACAAACAGGCACCAATAATGTAAGCAAGTCATCATCAAGTAGATCCTTTTCCAACCATTTGGTACACAAAGATGTAAGTTCCAACTCTATGTCTGAATACAGATTAGATGACAACGTGGAGTAGCATATGCGATCACGAAGTTGCCTGTTGGCTTTCATAACATGATTACAACGATCCTGATGCACAATGTTAGAGCCCTTATCCGCCAGTTTCATCACAATATTGGAAAGATTTTGTGATTCCAACATGGCTTGATGTTGTGGAAAGATCAGGTTCTGTTTGAAACTAGAAGTAGTATTTTTGCGTAGTTTCCTTAAATCGGCAATATACAACTCATGAAAGGGCTCAATACAACCACCCATAGGCATAGGAGGATTAAACCTGGACATATTTTTAAGCTGTGTGGAAATTGCCCAGTCAGGATCGATGTCAAAATCAACAAAGTTAATATTGACCGGATCAAACGAAACATCATCCAGACAGGCCAAATCCAACAAAGTGGGAATGTCTGAGATACATAAGTCAGTAGTACCTGAAAGAGATGACAATGTTCAGGTCTTGCCCGGATTGATGGCAAAAAACATTTTTAGCTTGAATTTGTGGAAAAATGTATCAAAATCAAGGCATGACTGCACATAATGTCGTAGTGGGACAACGTTTTAAACCCAGAGACAGGAGGGCTTTCTGAAGATTGGTTAGGATATGTGTAGAGAGATTTATAATCTGAGTGGACTACATAGAATGTATTTCTGTGGCTTGGCCCCAGTGCGTGTTTGTCTGCTCTGTAAATCTACTTTTGAGCTGTTTCCCATATTGGCCTCGGCGGCTTTTCTTCCTACCGGTATCTTGGATCCTATTCCTTTGCCACAACCCCTGCCTCGTTTTTGATTTGTATCACCCTGACACAGCAGTCGCATCTCCTCTAAAAAATTGAGCCTAACTACAGGCTCATCATTTTCAGAATTTGAGATGTCTGATTCTGATGAGACAACTCCCCCTCCAGTAGACTGTGCTGATAGGGGTGGGTGTATAGAGGTGTTACGTAAGGTATCGAACCATTTGGCAAAGGAAAAAACCCTACCCGATTCATAATCAACTTTTTCTCTGATACATTTTCTGTGCTTGCGCTGTTTGATGTCTTCTTCATAATTGATTAAATTCTCATCAATCTGTGTGTGGAATTTGTTACCTTCTCCTGTTGCTGGAATAGCTTTTCATTCGATTTCAGCTTTTTCTAAAAGCTGGACTGCAAACATCCGATCTTGCTTGTCATATTTCACCCAAATGGATAAAAAGCGATCAGAGCACTCCTTACTAGCGCCACCACATTCCTTAAGCATCTCAGGATCCTGATCCTCGAATGAGGTAGTAGTCATAATGCGTAGTCCTCTAGGAACACGCCCAATGTCCAAATAATTTTGTAAAGAGTGTTCCTCCCATCATTTCAATATTTCCTTTTTGCGTAGTTTTGCAATGTCTTTAAATAAAGTCAATTGTTTACTAATGCAAAAAAAAAAAAGGTAGCAGGCGCCCCTCTCTCGAAAGAACAAGGCATGATAACCTGTTCAGTGGTTATTAACCACATTGAGAGTTCGCAGCCATTGCTTTTTGCTCACTGTACCTTCACAGATGGGAAATATCCATTTGCATATCAGTCTTTGTCCCGCCCACAAGGGCAGTCCAGCACCGAAATGCTATGGCAATTCCTCTCTGAACAAGAGTACCATCAGCAACCCCATACACGTGTTTCAGCCTTGTTGGGCATCATCAGTGAGGTGAAGCTGAGCCTCTCTGTGCTTAGAGAGGCATCAGCTTCACCTCACTGATGATCCCCAACAAGGGTGAAACACGTGTATGGGGTTGCTGGTGGTACTCTCGTTCAGATTGGAATTGCCATTGTATTTCGGTGCTGGACTGCCCCTGGGCAGGACAAAGACTGATATGCAAATGGATATTTCCCATCTCTGAAAGGCACAGTGAGTAAAAGCAGTGGCTGCGAACTCTCAAGTGGTTAATAACCACTGAACAGGTTATCATGTCTGTTCTTGCGAGAGAGGGGCGCCCGCTACCTTTGTAAAATTATTTGTTAAGGAACCTGGGATTGGTAACCCTAGGTCTCCTGGGGGCAACCAGACGTGGTCTCCCTCTCACTGTGCTTAGAGAGGCATCAGCTTCACCTCACTGATGATCCCCAACAAGGGTGAAACACGTGTATGGGGTTGCTGGTGGTACTCTCGTTCAGATTGGAATTGCCATTGTATTTCGGTGCTGGACTGCCCCTGGGCAGGACAAAGACTGATATGCAAATGGATATTTCCCATCTGTGAAAGGCACAGTGAGTAAAAGCAGTGGCTGCGAACTCTCAAGTGGTTAATAACCACTGAACAGGTTATCATGTCTGTTCTTGCGAGAGAGGGGCGCCCGCTACCTTTGTAAAATTATTTGTTAAGGAACATGGGATTGGTAACCCTAGGTCTCCTGGGGGCAACCAGACGTGGTCTCCCTCTCACTGTGCTTAGAGAGGCATCAGCTTCACCTCACTGATGATCCCCAACAAGGGTGAAACACGTGTATGGGGTTGCTGGTGGTACTCTCGTTCAGATTGGAATTGCCATTGTATTTCGGTGCTGGACTGCCCCTGGGCAGGACAAAGACTGATATGCAAATGGATATTTCCCATCTGTGAAAGGCACAGTGAGTAAAAGCAGTGGCTGCGAACTCTCAAGTGGTTAATAACCACTGAACAGGTTATCATGTCTGTTCTTGCGAGAGAGGGGCGCCCGCTACCTTTGTAAAATTATTTGTTAAGGAACCTGGGATTGGTAACCCTAGGTCTCCTGGGGGCAACCAGACGTGGTCTCCCTCTCACTGTGCTTAGAGAGGCATCAGCTTCACCTCACTGATGATCCCCAACAAGGGTGAAACACGTGTATGGGGTTGCTGGTGGTACTCTCGTTCAGATTGGAATTGCCATTGTATTTCGGTGCTGGACTGCCCCTGGGCAGGACAAAGACTGATATGCAAATGGATATTTCCCATCTGTGAAAGGCACAGTGAGTAAAAGCAGTGGCTGCGAACTCTCAAGTGGTTAATAACCACTGAACAGGTTATCATGTCTGTTCTTGCGAGAGAGGGGCGCCCGCTACCTTTGTAAAATTATTTGTTAAGGAACCTGGGATTGGTAACCCTAGGTCTCCTGGGGGCAACCAGACGTGGTCTCCCTCTCACTGTGCTTAGAGAGGCATCAGCTTCACCTCACTGATGATCCCCAACAAGGGTGAAACACGTGTATGGGGTTGCTGGTGGTACTCTCGTTCAGATTGGAATTGCCATTGTATTTCGGTGCTGGACTGCCCCTGGGCAGGACAAAGACTGATATGCAAATGGATATTTCCCATCTGTGAAAGGCACAGTGAGTAAAAGCAGTGGCTGCGAACTCTCAAGTGGTTAATAACCACTGAACAGGTTATCATGTCTGTTCTTGCGAGAGAGGGGCGCCCGCTACCTTTGTAAAATTATTTGTTAAGGAACCTGGGATTGGTAACCCTAGGTCTCCTGGGGGCAACCAGACGTGGTCTCCCTCTCACTGTGCTTAGAGAGGCATCAGCTTCACCTCACTGATGATCCCCAACAAGGGTGAAACACGTGTATGGGGTTGCTGGTGGTACTCTCGTTCAGATTGGAATTGCCATTGTATTTCGGTGCTGGACTGCCCCTGGGCAGGACAAAGACTGATATGCAAATGGATATTTCCCATCTGTGAAAGGCACAGTGAGTAAAAGCAGTGGCTGCGAACTCTCAAGTGGTTAATAACCACTGAACAGGTTATCATGTCTGTTCTTGCGAGAGAGGGGCGCCCGCTACCTTTGTAAAATTATTTGTTAAGGAACCTGGGATTGGTAACCCTAGGTCTCCTGGGGGCAACCAGACGTGGTCTCCCTCTCACTGTGCTTAGAGAGGCATCAGCTTCACCTCACTGATGATCCCCAACAAGGGTGAAACACGTGTATGGGGTTGCTGGTGGTACTCTCGTTCAGATTGGAATTGCCATTGTATTTCGGTGCTGGACTGCCCCTGGGCAGGACAAAGACTGATATGCAAATGGATATTTCCCATCTGTGAAAGGCACAGTGAGTAAAAGCAGTGGCTGCGAACTCTCAAGTGGTTAATAACCACTGAACAGGTTATCATGTCTGTTCTTGCGAGAGAGGGGCGCCCGCTACCTTTGTAAAATTATTTGTTAAGGAACCTGGGATTGGTAACCCTAGGTCTCCTGGGGGCAACCAGACGTGGTCTCCCTCTCACTGTGCTTAGAGAGGCATCAGCTTCACCTCACTGATGATCCCCAACAAGGGTGAAACACGTGTATGGGGTTGCTGGTGGTACTCTCGTTCAGATTGGAATTGCCATTGTATTTCGGTGCTGGACTGCCCCTGGGCAGGACAAAGACTGATATGCAAATGGATATTTCCCATCTGTGAAAGGCACAGTGAGTAAAAGCAGTGGCTGCGAACTCTCAAGTGGTTAATAACCACTGAACAGGTTATCATGTCTGTTCTTGCGAGAGAGGGGCGCCCGCTACCTTTGTAAAATTATTTGTTAAGGAACCTGGGATTGGTAACCCTAGGTCTCCTGGGGGCAACCAGACGTGGTCTCCCTCTCACTGTGCTTAGAGAGGCATCAGCTTCACCTCACTGATGATCCTCAACAAGGGTGAAACACGTGTATGGGGTTGCTGGTGGTACTCTCGTTCAGATTGGAATTGCCATTGTATTTCGGTGCTGGACTGCCCCTGGGCAGGACAAAGACTGATATGCAAATGGATATTTCCCATCTGTGAAAGGCACAGTGAGTAAAAGCAGTGGCTGCGAACTCTCAAGTGGTTAATAACCACTGAACAGGTTATCATGTCTGTTCTTGCGAGAGAGGGGCGCCCGCTACCTTTGTAAAATTATTTGTTAAGGAACCTGGGATTGGTAACCCTAGGTCTCCTGGGGGCAACCAGACGTGGTCTCCCTCTCACTGTGCTTAGAGAGGCGTCAGCTTCACCTCACTGATGATCCCCAACAAGGGTGAAACACGTGTATGGGGTTGCTGGTGGTACTCTCGTTCAGATTGGAATTGCCATTGTATTTCGGTGCTGGACTGCCCCTGGGCAGGACAAAGACTGATATGCAAATGGATATTTCCCATCTGTGAAAGGCACAGTGAGTAAAAGCAGTGGCTGCGAACTCTCAAGTGGTTAATAACCACTGAACAGGTTATCATGTCTGTTCTTGCGAGAGAGGGGCGCCCGCTACCTTTGTAAAATTATTTGTTAAGGAACCTGGGATTGGTAACCCTAGGTCTCCTGGGGGCAACCAGACGTGGTCTCCCTCTCACTGTGCTTAGAGAGGCATCAGCTTCACCTCACTGATGATCCCCAACAAGGGTGAAACACGTGTATGGGGTTGCTGGTGGTACTCTCGTTCAGATTGGAATTGCCATTGTATTTCGGTGCTGGACTGCCCCTGGGCAGGACAAAGACTGATATGCAAATGGATATTTCCCATCTGTGAAAGGCACAGTGAGTAAAAGCAGTGGCTGCGAACTCTCAAGTGGTTAATAACCACTGAACAGGTTATCATGTCTGTTCTTGCGAGAGAGGGGCGCCCGCTACCTTTGTAAAATTATTTGTTAAGGAACCTGGGATTGGTAACCCTAGGTCTCCTGGGGGCAACCAGACGTGGTCTCCCTCTCACTGTGCTTAGAGAGGCATCAGCTTCACCTCACTGATGATCCCCAACAAGGGTGAAACACGTGTATGGGGTTGCTGGTGGTACTCTCGTTCAGATTGGAATTGCCATTGTATTTCGGTGCTGGACTGCCCCTGGGCAGGACAAAGACTGATATGCAAATGGATATTTCCCATCTGTGAAAGGCACAGTGAGTAAAAGCAGTGGCTGCGAACTCTCAAGTGGTTAATAACCACTGAACAGGTTATCATGTCTGTTCTTGCGAGAGAGGGGCGCCCGCTACCTTTGTAAAATTATTTGTTAAGGAACCTGGGATTGGTAACCCTAGGTCTCCTGGGGGCAACCAGACGTGGTCTCCCTCTCACTGTGCTTAGAGAGGCATCAGCTTCACCTCACTGATGATCCCCAACAAGGGTGAAACACGTGTATGGGGTTGCTGGTGGTACTCTCGTTCAGATTGGAATTGCCATTGTATTTCGGTGCTGGACTGCCCCTGGGCAGGACAAAGACTGATATGCAAATGGATATTTCCCATCTGTGAAAGGCACAGTGAGTAAAAGCAGTGGCTGCGAACTCTCAAGTGGTTAATAACCACTGAACAGGTTATCATGTCTGTTCTTGCGAGAGAGGGGCGCCCGCTACCTTTGTAAAATTATTTGTTAAGGAACCTGGGATTGGTAACCCTAGGTCTCCTGGGGGCAACCAGACGTGGTCTCCCTCTCACTGTGCTTAGAGAGGCATCAGCTTCACCTCACTGATGATCCCCAACAAGGGTGAAACACGTGTATGGGGTTGCTGGTGGTACTCTCGTTCAGATTGGAATTGCCATTGTATTTCGGTGCTGGACTGCCCCTGGGCAGGACAAAGACTGATATGCAAATGGATATTTCCCATCTGTGAAAGGCACAGTGAGTAAAAGCAGTGGCTGCGAACTCTCAAGTGGTTAATAACCACTGAACAGGTTATCATGTCTGTTCTTGCGAGAGAGGGGCGCCCGCTACCTTTGTAAAATTATTTGTTAAGGAACCTGGGATTGGTAACCCTAGGTCTCCTGGGGGCAACCAGACGTGGTCTCCCTCTCACTGTGCTTAGAGAGGCATCAGCTTCACCTCACTGATGATCCCCAACAAGGGTGAAACACGTGTATGGGGTTGCTGGTGGTACTCTCGTTCAGATTGGAATTGCCATTGTATTTCGGTGCTGGACTGCCCCTGGGCAGGACAAAGACTGATATGCAAATGGATATTTCCCATCTGTGAAAGGCACAGTGAGTAAAAGCAGTGGCTGCGAACTCTCAAGTGGTTAATAACCACTGAACAGGTTATCATGTCTGTTCTTGCGAGAGAGGGGCGCCCGCTACCTTTGTAAAATTAATTGTTTACTAATGACTTCATCACTTTGCTTGGCATGGTTATTTGTTAAGACATGTGAAACAGTCTGCTGTTCACTGAACAGGGTTTTCGCCTGCAATAAGCAGGCTGTTTTCCTGGTGTCCTTCATGCTGAATGAATATATATATATATATATAATTATAATAGAGAGAGAGAGAGAGCGAGCGAGAGAGGGCGCGAGAGAGAGAGAACGAAAAGTTATGGTGGGTTTAAAAAGGCTTTGGAAAAAAAGTCCATCTGAAATACGAAAGGCATGCAAGTCATTCGAACCAAGTCACACATGCCACAGTGGCGCCAAGTAGCCATCACTGGAATTTCACCTCCAGCTAAGAACCACATGAGCAAAGCATTGTGGGTATGCAAATTTGTCCAAATGCAGGTCTTTTGCTCCAGAAAATTGTCTTTGTCTTACAGGGCAGTGCTATTTTATACACAGTTTGATAAATCCAAGACAGGCAGTTCTCGAAGCTGCAGACAACTGCATACCTGGTTTCATTCTTTTTGACTTGTGACTTATGAATTAATTGACTATAGTAATGTACATATTTTAGGGGGCCAAGCAAATTTTTTTTATCAAATATGTCCAGCGAGTCAAAAGTAATTGACAATAGAATTGCCTTCCCTTTCCCTCCAAATATCCTTGATTCCGTTTCTGCAGGATTATCGTGGTTACAGTTCACACCTAGCAAACAAAATATAGTGTTTTTTCATTTCGGAAACGCCTCAGCACAGTAAAGCACCATTTGAGACATAGACATGTTTCTTTGGACCGGGGCTCCTCCTTCTCTAGAAAAAAAAAAAAAACACTAGATGGATTAACACCAAACAACCAAACTTGTTTCATATTTGGCACAAATCCATCCAGTAGTTTTGGCTATGTGTGTATATACGATGACCCTTTTCCTCTATGGGAAAATGAATAGGCTCCAGTAGTAGAAGTGGTCCCCTTTTGCACAAGTCAAAATATTGACAGGTGGACACGCCCCCTTCTTCCAGTCTTAGTCCCTCCCCTTTTGATATGCTTTGATATTAACTTAATAAAACCTATGAATCATTGACTTTTGATATAATATGAATATACATTTTATATAAAATATACATATAGATGGGAGCGGCGTTCAACGATGTTGCTCGGTCACTGAGAGTGAAGTGAGCTCTGAAGACAGGGACTGTGAATCTAGGGTTTCGCAGAGTGGCACGATGATGACGTCACTGATGGGTTACACCTCCCTGTGATAGGAAGCCGTAAAATGATATCAAGCAATTTTGATATCTTGTTAATATAAACATGCATATAGAAAGGTATAGTTCTTGATATAAACATTTATATAAAAATAATATAACAAATATTTTGTGATATAAAAATGTATATAAAACATAATATTAAAACCATGTTTTTTATGGTGTTTTATATAAAAATATATATATAAACATATGTTCTGGTATGAAAATGTATATACAAATAATATTAAAAATCATATTTTGATACAGGATTTTATATCAACAGAATTTCCAACCTACATGTGAGTGCAAGGTAAGTAAACCAAGTTCAAATCGTATTATGGGTGGAGTTTGGGAGCAAAAGTATTTGCTTCCAAAAACGTGCTTCTAATTTATCCCACCATTTGCACTCTTTAGGCTTCGCGGCTTCTATGCCATAGATTAGTATTGGGATTACCTTTTGCTGATAAAAATTATTCACATGTTGTATTGAAAATTTTCCATATCTTCGCATAAGGATTTTTGCCTGCGATATTAAACATGTTAGTTTGCCATTTAATTCTTGCTCATAGGACAAAATTGACACAGTGTCATGTACTGTTATAGCTAAGTATTTGTATTGGTATACTCTACTGAGCTCAGCATTCTGTATTTTCCAATTGTACAAACGCAGAGACGTTTTTATGGGAGGGCAAACGGGGCACTCGCCCAAGGCCCCCACCTTGGAGGGGGCCCCCACAAGGCTGCCTGATCTAAAGTAAGATTCCATTGTTCACCAGACTTATATAGCACATGCCAGGTGATTTTAAGGCATGCTGCTCAGGCGCTAAACCCATTGCCTGTGTTTAGACAAGTGCATTCTGCCTTCATCGATTAATCATGTAATGCCTTCTGTGTTCACTGTGCAATACATAGTTTGTACAGCACAACTTCTGTAGCATTCTTTCCTTCCTGTGGGAATTATGTTGATCATTGCAATAGCCAAAGTTGAAATCTATATTGATAAATTGAGAGCCACAACGGTTCACAAGTTAGCTCAGTGTGTTAAGCACTCATTGCAGAGATATGTGTTCATATGAAAGATTAGAAGAGCACATTCCAGCAAGGCTGGCTGAACCTTTCCTATGTCTGAAGTTTATAAACCTACCTGCATATGTACTTGGTTTTGCTGCATAAGAGGTGCTATTATCAGCAATGTTCCTGCAGCAGATAGGGGAAGCTGTAAAAACTAACATGTCATGAGTTTGGTGAAGGTCTAGAAATTGGTTTGTTCAGATGGGGCGTTCTAAAACCTAGGCAATTCCCTCCAAAGATGAGCATAATCTATTAGTCCAAGAGGTGAAGAAGTATCCAAATTCAAGACTGTGCCACCAAAGTGTTCTTGCTTGTATCCTGGCTTTGCCAGCAGACGATACAATGATCCTGGTCAAATCATAATATCTCTTGCATTACTGTGCCGTCTTATGTGAGGTTTGCCTTTTTGCATGCTGGTGGCATCGTTTAGCTCATTACTTGATATTTCTACTTATGTAGGCAATTTGAGTGGAAGGGGTGGTAGACAGGAGAGAGGGGACCTGATGTTGTCTTGGGCAAGCGTATTTTAAGGTTAGCTCATTTGACAAAAAAAACGTTTTGCTTTTTTTTATATAAAAGTCAAAGGTTTTTGTGCACGTTTATGAATGACAATTTCACAAGCCATTGTTTTGGAAGTATTGAAAGCTTCAAAGTACAAAAGACATAGCTAGATTAAATCTGTTAAATCACATCAATCGGTATGCTGGTACTTCTATACGCCCCTTGATGGAGAGAAAGAAGCTAGAATCATTCCCATTTTGCTGAAGACCCTTATGTAATATTTTGGTTTTAAAAATGGTCAGGTTTGGAAATGTGATGTGTACTTTGCAAGTCCGTTTTATAAAATTAGATTTTTTTAGTACATGGTAAGAGCTGGAAAAGAAAGTGTTCAAATGCAGAAATTGCAGAGATGCACAAATCCCAAATTCACCCCTTAAGCAATGTGTGATCCTGGGCATCTCATGTAATCTTGCATTGCCTAACCTCTCAAAATTGCCAATCCCTAATCCTTTCAAAATTGTCAGCCCTTTAGAATGATTTCCATCTCAGGGTATGATCTTCAAAACAGCCTCACTCATGGTTTCACTGGCTATAGGGTTGCTTCCACGGTAATAGTGAGCATTGATATACTTGTTCCCTTGATCTCCAATGGCAACACTATTTGAAAACCATGTCTCACTTTTAATATCAGTCTGGCTGGCTAGAGACACCTTCCTGGTAGCTTCTTATCCGCATTCACAACCCATGATATGCTATGTGTAGCTTTCTCCTTCCTTACAATTGGTCTACTCTATCCATGCTTGAGCACTTTTGCATTCTCTGAGGCAGCTAATTTGAGTTCTCTGCCTATTCTGGGTTAAATGTACCTTTTACATACAGTCCTGTGTTAATACTGCAGGTTGCATACCTTCCCAGATGCTATTGATAAAAAAGTTTCCTGTTTCTATACTAGAAGAGAAGTAACCTCTTTGTAGATTGATAATGTTGGCCTTCAAATGCTACTTGTTTATCATTCTGATTAGACCAAGTATGGAGAGGGTAAGGGGACTTCAAGGGAGTAAGCATGCTTATTTTGAATGCGGCATATCAACCTATAGGTTATGATCACGGTGGGCGAGGGGGGTCTGCCACAAGATATTCTTGATCACTTAATTCCTTTGGTTTGATGGAGGGGGGCTCCAAAGATGTCCATGCCCAGGGCCCCAAAAATGCTTTAGATGGCGTGTACAAACCTACCGGTTTTGCCACATTTGGTTTACAGACCAATATTTGTGTTTTGTCTGTATTGATCTCAAGATTATTATTTTCAATATATGCATTTAAATCATTCAGCAGATTTTGTAATCCAGAATCGTCTGCGTATAGCAAGTAGCAGATTTTTTGGTTTCCCAGACTAGGACTGTCACTTACAACCTTTCTAACCGAAATGCCCAAATCAAACAGGAACATATTGAAGATTGTAGAGGCAAGAATACATCCCTGTTTGAGACCACCATAGATGTTAAATGTCCTACTAGGGATAGCCTTACTTGCAGAGATGTATTTGTATGCAATAGCATGATTAGAGCACAGAGTGATTGAGGACATTTGTAATTTGCCAATTTCTTATAGAGCTGTAGACGATCAATAGAGTCAAAGGCCACTCGGAAATCAACGAACGCTAAATATAGCATTTGATTCCGAGTGGCATAGTCCGAACGAATCATGTTTATCGTAATGATATTTGGAATCGTACCAAGGCCGGCCACAAATCCTAATTGAAAAGGATCTCTTAGTTGAACATGAAGTGAACAAGCACTTAGCTCTTTTAGAATTATTCTTGAGAAGATTTACAAATATGAATATACATATAGATGGGAGCAGCGCTCAACGATGTTGCTCGGTCACTGAGAGTGAAGTGAGCTCTGAAGACAGGGACTGTGAATCTAGGGTTTCGCAGAGTGGCACGATGATGACGTCACTGATGGGTTACACCTCCCTGTGATAGGAAGCTGGAAAATGATATCAAGCAATTTCGATATCTTGTTAATATAAACATGCATATAAAAATGTATATTTCTTGATATAAAAATGTATATAAAATAATATAACAAATATTTTGTGATATAAAAATAATACAAAACATATTAAAAGCATGTTTTTGTATGGTATTTTATATAAAAAATATATATAAACATATGTTCTGGTATGAAAATGTATATACAAATAATATTAAAAATCATATTTTGATACAGGATTGTATATCAACATTTATATTATTTTGATATAACATATTTAACATTTGTATATAAACTTCACATAAACTTCCCCTAAAATGTTGATATCAAAACATTATTATATATCAATTTTGATATAAAAATGTAAATCAATCTTATATGAACTGGCTTTGATACACATTATAAATAATGAAAAGCAGTGTACCCTATAAGTAAAATGTGCTTACCAGAGACTGTACAACATTTAAAACTATTGGCTCTGATATAACTAAAGCAGTTTACATTATAGGTAAAGTGTGTTCCCCAGACACTGTGCAAAACTCAAAGTATTGCCTTGGCAATCCGGCAACCTACGTATGGTCCTCTGCTGCTATGCAACCCAACAAACAGCTGCGAAGCAACACTGCCAGGGGTATTTATCTGCGACAGGAATGTGGTGACTCATAGAGAGGTATTCTAGCCACATTAGCAGAAAACACAGATGGTCTTTATATTTAGCTCGCCGCAATAAAGGATGTTCTGTGCCAACTTTATAAACACACCGTCCATGAAAATACACACAGGCATTGTTTAATTTTAGATGCTGCTATAAGGATACAGGAAGCTAAATATTCACAATCTAAGGTGCCACTGTATAAAATCCAGCAAGTATGCATGAAATCTGTGTGTGTTGATAAGAAAAATTGACGCCAGGAAAACAGCTTGGACCCAGGAAACAGTTAAAATTAGATGTGTTACAGAATCCATACATGAGTTCAGGAAACGTGGGGGTGTTGATAAGAAAAAGTGATGTTGGGCCCAGAGAAACAGCTTGGACCCAGGAAACAGCTAAAATGAGATGTGTTACAAAGCCTCTACAAGAGCTCATGAAATCTGTATGTATTGATAATGAAACAACATTGAGCTTTCACCCTTTAAAGGGGTTCTCTGACTACAGAAGGGGTACTGTCAACCCAAGTGTCAGAACACCTGCCTGATGGTCCCCTGCAGTGGCACCCAATTGACTTGGAAGAGGTGACTGCAACTCTGCCAGAGGGAGGAGGGGAGGAGCCTGGCTTTTCTACTGGATTTGATCATGGTTCTGTAAATACTGGGAGAACCCCTGCAAAGCCTGCTGATTGGAAACTGGCCCTGCTGTTTATTCAGAGTTTTTTTCAACAACAGCAAAAAAGGTGTGTTTGGGGGGTATTTCAATACTTTAATGTATTGCTGTAACGCTCACCTGATTCCCACGGAGGCGCAGGTCTGGCTTCGAGTGCTGATTATTCTTCAATGGTGAAGCGCAGGACTCTGAAGATGGACAGGAAGGGCCCCTCTACTCTGGCTTCTCTGGCTCGCAGGAATATTCCCCTGTGCGTGAAAAGGGAGTATTACCTACTGACTGAGTTATGCTCAAGCCTCCCACTCTCTTCCAACCCTCCACGATACCCTTCCACGATTCCCCGTGAAGTCTCACCTTAGGGTCAGGAAGGATGAGCTCTCCATCCTGCTTCTGATGCAGGGGCGCGTTGAAACCCAGTTACTTCACTGGATTGAGGATTGATGGGAGTTCAGGTAAGCTTGACTATTCAGGTAAGGCTCTGTAAAAGTTCTGTTGCAAGTTCAAAAGTCCAAGCTTAATAATAATGTTCATTGTCTTTTTCCACTTAGGGGCCGGGGTTCGGAATGCCGGAGATATGGCGTCGACCCGAAGTGAAACGTGCAGTTCCAGTAAATGACAGGCAAGTTCTGGATGAGCGCTCGGGTAATGTCTTTGCATTCGCTCATTCAATGTCTTTGTCTTTTTTCCCCATAGGGGCCGGGGTCCGGAAAATGCCTGGAAGCGGCAAGACCCGAAATGAAATGGGAATGACCCAACAGGTAAGTCTTAGAAGGAAACTGAGCTTTTCCTATTCCCTTCCTTCTCTCACCTTGTTCTTGTCTTTTTCTCTCTAGGCTCTGGGAAGTGGCTGTGGATCCGGATGATCGCTTCTGAAGATGGTGGCGTCCAGGATAGGTGAGTGAAATGCAGCGCTGCAGCGATCGTAGCGAAATGCTTTTAAAAATGATGTCTTCCTTTTCAGGATCGTCGGTGTGATGTCTCTGTGGTGCTGATTTAGCAGGTAAGGTCTTTTGTCTCCCTTTGCAGGTGACCCAGGATACTGACAGACGTGGCTGAGGTCCAGATGCAGGAGCCAACACGGTGAGCGTCCAGCTGCGAGGAGCAGAACAACGCGAAGCGTGAGTTGCTGATCGGGTGTGGTTTAAATAGCTTTGGAGGAAGTTCCAAGTGTGTATCCTTCCACCGATCAGGTATGTATCCTTCCCCGACCACACCCGGGTGGAAAGTAGTCCCACAGGTAAAGTAGTTCCATTCAGGCCTCAAGAGGGCCTGGATGTGGCAGCATGGTCTGCATCAGGTAAGTGCACATTAAAACACTTGAACACATGTCTAGCTTTATGAGCCTGGTGCCTAAGGCGCCAGGACAGAGGTCCCACATGAGCCTGGCGCCTAAGGCGCCAGGACTGCGTCCAAAGGGCCCCAGCTTGGACCCGCTGGCACTCCCCTGGGGGAAATGATGCCTGCCTCTGGGGTTGCTGGGTCGGACCTGGCTCCTTGGAGGTAGGCATCATGACAATTGCTTTTGTGGTTTGTATTATTTATGCGGTTTTATTCAAGCTTGAAAGGGCTTTTTTTGTGTATTTATCGATAGACAGGCCCTTTTTAAGACAGGCCATGAGGCAGGCCCTTTCTGAGACAGGCCCTTTCTAAGACAGGCTGTGCATTTTTAAACTACACAGCTAATATGCTTTTATTGACATGTTTGAAAATGTATAGTTTACTTAGAATGCTCTGTGGTTTTGCATGTTGGGCAGGATAGCGCAAGGATATCGGTCTCGCCGGATTCTATTTCTATGTGTGGAGCTTATGTTCTAGACCTGTTTTTTAGATTTTGACTACAGCGCTTGGGAAGAAGTTGAAAATGTGTGTGGAGGGCTTTGTACGTGTGTATGGCACTGCTACACAATCATTCAGACCGTCACACAATCAATCAGATACTTACACAATCATTGAAACACTCGAACAATCAATCAGACACTCGAACAATCAATCAGACACACACACAATA
Source organism: Ambystoma mexicanum (assembly GCF_040938575.1). Taxonomy (NCBI): domain Eukaryota; kingdom Metazoa; phylum Chordata; class Amphibia; order Caudata; family Ambystomatidae; genus Ambystoma; species Ambystoma mexicanum. Next base: position 968,841,615 of record NC_090936.1, on the reverse strand, counting down.
ATTCAGACACTTCAATATTAAGGATTGGAACCGCAGCCCTTATTGCCATTCCAAACATTAAATTAAACATTAAAGAAACCCCGACTGCACTTTTGGTGCACTTGTCTTTTTTTGATGCAGCATATTTGCACGCACAGAATGCCTTGTCTCAGCTTCACAGCGCTGTCTTTTATACAATCTTAACACATCTCAAGAAGCAGTGGATTTGATGTTTTGCCAAAGATCACACCTGCGATGAAGTGGTGTAGCCTCCATTCTTTTATATAAACAGATTGAAATTTCAATTTCTTAGGGGCCCTGTACCTGTTTGTTACATTGGATTTAATATGTTGATGCTGACATTGCAACACGCTGTGCGGTGTAACAGTTGCAATATTGTTGTTGAATGTTGTAAGGCGCTAATGCTCACTGTGTAAAAGATGCTTTATTCTGAATCTATATTTTGTCTTGTATTTTTAGTGACATTGCATACACCAACAGATGGATGGCACAGTCTCTGGATGTGGATTGTGGCATCCAACAACCATTGGATTTATGGCGAATGATTCATCTAACTCAATACACCCAAGAATGAGGGGGTCAGCCACAGTTGTAGAATGACCTATGGTGGCACTTTAACATGGGTGAACAGATGGCCAGTTCAAAGATGGAGAATGATTTTTTTGATTTCTAAATGGGGCTCGGTAATCAGTGTCACCGGGGGTGTCTCGTGTGAGAAACCTGAGGGTATTCTCCCCAGCAGACCTCGAGAATCCCTTATTCAGGTGGCCAAGAAAGGGCTGGCCCTCTCTTAACCCAACCCTGAAGGCAGACGAGCAGGAAAAGATCACCTGGTTAGGGGAGCCCAGGGTTATGCTCAGGAGAAAGCCCAGAGGGAGACGCAGTATGTTACCGAGGAAGAAGAAGAGGAGGGTGATATGCCTGAGACCTTTAGGGGCTTTGCCACATATGCCCCACTGCCTCCCAATAAAACTCTCCTACCTAAATCCACCAACTCATCTGTATATAACCAATCCCCTAAGATCTCAAATCCACTTTCACCCAAGGGTTATCTACCCCAGAATCCCTGTTTTCCTGCATCCCACCCAAACAACCCCGAACATTCTTTTTCACATCTCTCTGGCTATTCTGCCCCAAACAACCAGTTTACCCAGACAAAACACTACAGTTCCCACAATTCCGTCTGTTCATCACATGATCCCAGTTATTCCAGTTTGCTTCCCAAACCCTACCCAACCCATCCTTCTGATTATCATTTTCCGAACTCCCAATCGAATGTATCCAACTACAATTTCCACAAACCCTCCTTCTCATGTCACAAACCCTACAAAACATACCCTTCCGAGATCACCACCAACCCTAATACTAGGGTTATAGTTCCATGCAACACCTCTTTCCCTTCCGACCCTGTAGGAATTCTGAAACCTCTACCACCTTCTTTCTCCAGACATAAAACACAAAGGTTTAACAATAAAGCTGTTTACCTGAAATGTCCCGACACAAGGGTCAGGCAGAGTCAGGCAATTAATCAGAATCACACACACCTGACGTCCCTTTATTTTCCCCACAGGGATAAAAGGTGGAGCAAGAGAGCACAATACGAGCAAGGCAGACCGCACAACGAGACAGCTATCGAGGCCCGGCTGTACAAGAGGAGGAGAAAGGTAGCGATTATCGAGAGGCTGACAAGGAGAGACCCGACCCTGCCCTTTTCGATGCAGATCCACGAAACCTACACAGACAGAAGCGTAAGACTGAGAACAATAGCCCAAGTGTGCTGAGCAAGAGATGTCAACGGTACATGGAGCGCATCAACGCTAATAAGTGGGAGCGAGGGAAACTCCTGCTAGCCTGGTACTGGCCTTGACTCCGGTTATGAGGAAAGTAAAGTGGTTCATCACAGCCGGTGAGTCGAGGGGAGAGCTAATAAGAGCCAGGCTGTGGTGAAGGAAAGTCGCAAAGTGGCAAGTTGAACCAAGTACAAAGAACTGTAAAAGTGTTAAGGGGAGGCCAGCAGCAGAGGGAACCGGCACCACGTGGGTGCTAACTTGAGAGACTCTGGTCAGTCCCCATCTGAGTAAAACTATAGATACCAGAAGGCCGCTGGAGAGCCGACACGTTAGGTCAAAGTGGTCATACAGGAGGTCAAGTAAAATCCCTGTACAGTCGAAAGCCTTTAACCTAAGAACTGTAGAGAAAGTAAGGGACGTGAGTCCCACCTCGTGAGAATGCAAGTCAAATGCTGAGCTTACCTTGTGTTTGACTGTAAAGACAGCCATTGCTTTATTTCACTGCAAAGTAAAGCGAGCAGACTCTTTGCAACGCTGCTCCCGGCACGCGTTTTTTCAGACGGCAGGAACTAAAATCCCCAGCAGGATTGTAGTCCTCCAATCAAATTTCTTTTCAAACCCGGCGCGAACGCGCCGGCGCACACGGGTAGGCACAGTCTGCTTCAGCATAAAAGCAGAGTGCCAGGCCAGCCTGAATTAGAATCCTTTGAAAAATAATTGCATATCGATTGTTATATGGTTTAGGTCAGATATTTTAATTTAAGTTTTATTAGAAGTGCTTTTAAGATTTTACTAGTCAGTTCTGCTATTTTACGTTTGGTTAAGCATTGATTCCTTTGTTAATTCATCCTGCTTAGCTTACCTTGTGTTTGACTGTAAAGACAGCCGTTGCTTTATTTCACTGCAAAGTAAAGCGAGCAGACTCTTTGCAACGCGGCTCCCGGCACGCGTTTTCAGACGGTAGGAACTACAATCCCCAGCAGGATTGTAGTCCTCCAATCAAATTTCTTTTCAAACACGGCGTGAACGCGCCGGCGCGCAAGGGCAGGCACAGTCTGCTTCAACATAAAAGCAGAGTGCCAGGCCAGCCTGAATTAGAATCCTTTGAAAAATAATTGCATATCGATTGTTAGCTGGTTTAGGTCAGATATTTTAATTTAAGTTTTATTAGAAGTGCTTTTAAGATTTTACTAGTCAGTTCCGCTATTTTACGTTTGGTTAAGCATTGATTCCTTTGTTAATTCATCCTGCTGAGCTTACCTTGTGTTTGACTGTAAAGACAGCCGTTGCTTTATTTCACTGCAAAGTAAAGTGAGCAGACTCTTTGCAACGCTGCTCCCGGCACGCGTTTTCAGACGGTAGGAACTACAATCCCCAGCAGGATTGTAGTCCTCCAATCAAATTTCTTTTCAAACCCGGCGCGAACGCGCCAGCGTGCACGGGCAGGCACAGTCTGCTTCAGTCTGTGCAAGGAGGTGCAAGGTGGTCCCGGAGGTAAGAGAGGCAGTACTCAGGAGATCTTTACACCTATCCTATTTTGTGTTTTGGCAACCTTATACACCTTAGAAACCCTTACCTGCACCCTTGATACCTACCTAAGCACCTTTACGTTCTCACAGGGCGGGTCTAAGGTAGAGAGAGGGGTGAAACTACCATAACGTTTGGAAGTATGTGGGAAGGCGCTACCTCTCAGCAACTCCCACACACTCCACTCCAACAAGATGTTACAGGGAGCACAGAGTCACACACTAAACAGCATCATAAAAAGGCAAGGCCGAGTATAGATGGTACACAAGACAACACAAGATTGAAAATAGGTCTGTTAAATACGCGTTCACTAAGTAAACATGCACCTAGCATCCACAACCTTATAAAGAGAGGGATTTGGATATAATTTGTCTAACAGAAACCTGGCTGAAGGAGCCTATTGGCCCTGTAGTTTCAACCGCCGTTCCAGAGGGATACATTATGTATAATAAAAATAGAGACAAGGGCCTGGGCGGTGGAGTGGCAGTTATAGCAAAAGAAACCCTACATTTCTTTAAAGCTAGTTTTGAATGTACAGGCTGTGAGTCAATTCAATTAAAACTGACCCATACACCCAACAAGTGTTTGAATATCATTGTGGTCTACAGACCCCCTGCACTATCCTCAGATTTCGATAACGAGGTGGCCAGTCAAATCAGCAAGTTAACCTCGGTAAACTCCGCCACCATATTAGTAGGTGATATGAATAGGTGGAGGGGGGATCCGGCAGATAAAGAGGCATTGGCATTTGAAAAGTCCTTGAATAACATGGACTTTTATGTTATTAACAATGACCCGACCACACCCCAAGGGAACCAGCTGGACTGGGTTTGCACAAACAATGTACAATCAGAACACGTCACTACTGAGCCGTGTATTTGGTCCAATCACAGTCTGGTTACCTTCGAAATAACACTAGAACCACCCCCCAAAAGACAGGAAAACCCACACATAGTAATCCAGAGTAGAAATTTTAAGAACCTAGGGCCAGCACTCCTGAAACCATGCCTACAGCAAGTCCTAGAATCTTGTGGAAAATGATAGCTGTGAAACTATGCTAGCAAAATACAATTCTGGGCTGGAAAAAATAGTAGATCAGCATGCTCCATTAAAAAACAAGTCTGTTAGGAAAAACAACAACCAATGCAAATGGCACAATGACGAAAGTAATACACTGAAACAAGAAAAACGCGCCAAAGAAAGAGTTTGGTTTCGAAACCAATCACAAGAGAATAGAAATGACTGGAAACGCAAGGACCTAGAGTATATAAAGGCAGTCAAAGAAGCCAAACTAAACTACTATAATAGAGAAATAGAGTCAGCTGCTAACTTTACAAGCAAACTTTTTGAAATCCTCAAGTCTATCGAAAAACCTAAGGCACTCTCACTTCCACACAATCCTTCTAAAGAGGATTGTGAGAGAGTTCAAGAAGCATTTGCTGCTAAAATAGCAAAAGCCAGAACGAATATAATACAGGCAAGGGAGTCCACTATTATGGAAACCTGCACCATGGAAGAACCTAGACCGAACAATGGAGAAGGCTTTCAGTTCAAAGCAATAACAGAGGAGGATTTCTGTCTGTTATTGTCCAAAATGAAACCCACATCCTGTGCGGAGAACATTCTGCCCACAAAAATCATCCTGGACAATAAAGAGCTTTTCGCACCTACCCTCACTAAAATAATTAACGCCTCATTTTCCGAAGGGAAAATACCCAACAACATTAAAAAAGTAACAATAACTCCCTTGGTTAAAAAGGCAGCCCTTGATCCGAAAGACCCCAGCAACCTACGCCCTATAAGAAACTCTAATTTTGTACTGAAGATTCTGGACAAAATCGCCACAAATCAGTTACAAAAACACGTGGAGACTTTGGAGATGTTACACACACAGCAATCGGGCTTCAGAACAGCACACAGCACGGAGTCAGCTATGCTCGACCTACAGTCCCACATGTTAGAGCTGATAGAACAGGGCAAATCAGGGATGCTTATGCTTCTGGATCTCAGCGCAGCATTTGATTTAGTGGACCATCAACTACTTCAAGTGGCATTAGATAAGATTGTAGGCTGCTCTCCATCAGCACTGGCTTGGATAGCGTCCTTCCTAAGTGATAGGAAGGCACGTATTCACTGGGGAGACACATTCTCTGATGCAGCTCTCATCATTTTTGGAGTACCGCAGGGAGCCAGCCTGTCTCCTCTGCTTTTCAACATTTATATGCGTAGTCTCTGTGACTTATTAGAAAGCATCGGTGTGTTTTTCACTAACTACGCCGATGATACTCAGTTGGTTTTCGAAATGACGGGAGATTACACCACAGACTGCGCGAAAATAGAAGAAGTCTATAAAATCATCGACATCTGGATGCAGAAGCACTGGATGTGTCGTAATAAAAGCAAGACCGAGCTCATGATCTTTGGTTCTAAGCATGTAAGATCCAAATTAGGAGACCAATATAGGGAGTTCATGATAAAAGGAGCCAAAATTCCAGTGCTACCCCAAGTTAAAACATTAGGGATGCTGGTAGAAGCATCAGTAGGGGCCGAAGCTCAAGTAAATTATTTGCAGAAAAACAATACATACTACCTGCGACTGTTGAGAGCAATCAGACCCTATATAAGTGAAGCTAACGCTGCAAATATTGCAAGAGCGACTATTCTGTCCCGTTTGGACTATGGCAATGCGATGCTAGTGGGCGCCACCAAGAAGGAGTTGCAACAATGCCAGGTTATGCAAAATGATGCCGTTCGCATTGTTAAGAAAATCAAATATGGAGAGCACATATCGGTGCCAAGGAAGGATCTTCATTGGCTCAGAATTGAAGAGCGAGTCCTCTTCAAGGCCATGACGATCGTGCATAGATGCCTACATGGCAAGGCCCCAAAATATTTTAAGGAGAAATTCTCTATCTATACACCTAGGAGAAACCTGAGATCAGCCGACATAGGCCTCCTGGTCGTTCCATTGGTCAAACGAGCAGCAGGTGGTGGCAGAGCTTTCCCGACTAGAGCGGCTAAGTCCTGGAACAGCCTTCCAGTGAACTTAAGACTGGAAGGTAATTATAGCACATTCAGGAAACTTTTGAAAACATATATTTTCCAATAACTTTCTGACTCTATAGGGCCTCCTTAGGTATATATATGACTGACTGGTTCCTCGCAATCCAACATTGGTTTATCTTACACTCTTTATATGCTACTTTTACTCTCAGGATGTCTCCGCGCCCTGATGCCTGCGGGCTGTCGGCGCGTTACAAACACACAGAAATAGAAAACAGAAATAGAAGTGAATCCCGCAAATCATTAAAAGCAAATGTGAATGTGAAGTTGGCAACCGGAAGAGGGGTGCTGACAAAGACGGGGCAAAGTCTAAAGTCCGAAGAAACAGTGTGTTGACCAACGTGAACCCAGCCAAGGGATGTCCACAGTGAACTGTTTATAAAGACATTAAGATTGGTGAATGCTGGAGAAGCCATAGTGAGCCCGGTGTAGGGAAGCTGAGAGCAGAGAAGGGTCTGCGCCCGGATGAGGGGAACTCAGGGGTGGAGCAATCACCCAAAGTCGAGAAGCCATAGTGAACCCGATGGAGGGAGGCTGAGAGCAGGGAAGGGTCTGCGCCTGGAAGAGGGAGACCCAGGGGTGAGCCAGTAGCACCCTGATCAAGTGAACCTGAGAAAGGGAGGTTGACAGTGAACTGTTGAAAAGACTTTATACGAGAACGATAGAGGAATATTTGATGAAAGCCATAGTGATCCCGGTGGAGGGAGGGCAACAGTCGAGAGGGAACTGAGCCTGAACGAGGGAGATCCATGGGTGAAGCCATTACCCAAAGTCCATTAAGAGAAGGAATTGTTATTGATTTATGACAAGTTGTGAAGGCTCTGCACCCGGAAGAGGGGGACCCAGGGGTGAAGGATCCTCACCCTAAGTGAAACCAGGAAACAAACTTTCATTTTGTTGAAGGTTTTGGTTATTTGAATATGTCAGGCCCTCAAAGGCAAGACACTTTCCAGGGAAAACGAGACTTGGCCATCGAGGCTCCTGATAGACTGGAACAGAACTGTCGACTCATGCTGGGAAAGCTCGAGTGTGTGCTGTGCTCCAAGATCCCACTTTTCCCCATGCTCAAAACGTGGGGAAGGGAGGCCCAGGATACTGCATCGTGACATATTATTTGAAAACACTTCTTTCTATTCTTGAAAACCATTCCACACCCTTTTTGTATTAATTGTGAAGGGAGGCCCAGGTTACCGCATCATGAGATATTATTTGAAAACACTTCTTTCTATTCTTGAAAACCACCCCACACCCTTTTTATATTAGTTGTAAGGTTTGGCAAGCGGTTTCTTAGTATAGGCCCTTTTTATTTGACACAACGCCACTAGGAATGCCTTTTTCTTATTTGATGGTCGACGCTTGCTCCCATCTTAGATTTAGGTTTAGATTAGGCATTTTTGCAACCTGCATACAGTATAATAAACACCCTTGAACTGTGATCACTTCTGTCTGTCTTTATTGTTGCCACCATGAGTTCCTTAAACTCGGATTATGGATGGAGGCTGCTGCTCTGTTGTCACAAGGGGTTATACATTTGGGACAGCGCAGCAACCAGGGTTCAATCATGACGCGGGATTATGGATGGAGGCTGCTGCTCTGTTGTCACAAGGGGTTATACATTTGGGACAGCGCAGCAACCAGGGTTCAATCATTACGCGGGATTATGGATGGAGGCTGCTGCTCTGTTGTCACAAGGGGTTATACATTTGGGACAGCGCAGCAACCAGGGATCAATCATGACGCGCTATAGATAGTGGTATTGAACGCAAACCGGCGTTGCTGGGGTGTGTCGGATGCCACAACAGTTTTTAAGTTTTTAAGTGTGAAGCATTATTTTGCAGGTTTCAACCCCCTCACTATTTCACAGCGCCCCTGCCGTCTCCACCTTTAAATCATCTAGGTGACACAGGCAATGTACCCATCTTTGCTGAGTGTCTGAGAGCTGGTTATCTGAATCTACATGTTTATTCTTTGTTGCATTAAAACATTTGCTCTCTGCACTGACCTGATTGTGCACAATCCTTTTTCCTTTCTGTATCAATTATGACCTTCTATATAAATAAAATATTTTGTTCTGGCCATCTGTTAAAATCATAAAATGGGCTGGCTCTTTATTATGTTTTCCATTTTATTATGTATAATAATCTAATATTAGCTCTTTCCTGGGCCCAAGCTGTTTCCCTGGGACCGACGCCACTTTTTCTTATCAACACACACAGATTTCATGCATACGTGGCAGGAATTACAGAGTGGCACCTTAGATTGTGAATAGTTAGCTTCTTGTATCCTTATAGCAACACCTAAAATTAAACAATGCCTGTGTGCATTTTCATGGATGGTGTGTTTATACAGACCATCTGTGTTTTCTGCTGATGTGGCTAGAATACCTCTATATGAGTCACCACATTCCTGGGATTCCTCAGGTCTTGTGGTAGATAAATACATCCAGCAGTGTTGCTTTGCAGTTGTTTGTAGGGTCGCATGGCAGCAGAGGGCAGCATGTAGGTTGCCAGATTGCCAAGGCAATACTTTGACTTTTGCACAGTGTCTGGGGAACACACTTTACTTATAATGTAAACTGCTTTAGTTATTTCAAAGCCATTTAGTTTGAACTTTTGTACAGGTTCTGGTAAGCACATTCTATTTATAAAGCATACTGCTTTTCATTATTTATACTCTGTATCAAAGCCAGTTCATGTAAGATTGATATACATTTTTATATCAAAATTGAGATAAAAAATGTTTTGATATCAACATTTTAGGTGACGTGTATATATACATTTGTGTACATATTTTATACCAAAATAAGATACATTTTTATATAAAAATGCTATATAAATAATATTATTTTTAATATTAATGTTATGTACATTTTTATATCAGAAAATATTGTTTATATTATTTTTATATACAATTCCATATACAACAATATGATTTTTAATGTTATTTTTGATATAAATGTGTACATCAAAAATATTTGTTATAATGTGTTATATTCATTTTTATATCAAGTATTAATTTGTATATACATTCTTATTTTTTGTTTGTTTATTTGTTCATGGTTTGTCATAAAGCTTTACAAAATATACACAAAATGGAAAGATTAAAACACAAAAAGAAAAATGAACCATTAAAATTTCACACAATCACAGCATATAGACAATGAAACAGATATCCAAAAACAGAGAATGTCTAACTTAAATCACATACTGTTTTTAAAAAGGAAATTACACGAATAAACAACGTCAGTGAATATCCATTTCTAATTCTATACCATATATAATTAGGATCATTTCTAAAACTATTGTCAAATAAGTCTGCAAAATATTCAGTTCTTTGTTTGACCAAATCAGGACATTTCAGCATAATATGTTCTAGAGTCTCATCTGTTTCACACACCTTACAGAAACGACACCATTTCTTTCTCTCCAATGGATTCCTTATATTTAAAATACAATTGGTATGCATGACATTAAGTCTAAATCTCATATAGGAGTTTCTAAAACTCCTAGATGGGTATTTTGTCAAGTAGAATTCCATAGCCGGAAAAAGTTTCCAAAAAGAATGGACTTGATTGTACAATTTGGAAGCTAACACTTTACTCTTTGTCAGAGACCAATCTATGCCCCTTATAATCTGTTTGCATTTGATGGTTTGTTCATAACAGTACATTTAGCAATACCAATTTCTTCTAGCATCAGCTCAATTTCATTGTTTAGAGCAACCATAAAGGGGCAAGACACATCAGCCCCTGCTTCCGCATAAAAGTTGGTGACTCCCAATAATTGGCATTTTCTCCATAACATAAGCCTTTTAGTTGCGACTAACGAGTGGAGGGATTGTAAACCCAATTCGTATCTCAATACTTCGATGGGGATACAATTTGGTAAAAAGAACAAAAGCCCCCTCCAAACAATACCTTCCAATGTTTTCAGAAAATCATAAATATCAACTAAAAAGATTTCTAGGCCATAAGTGATCCGCGGGACCACTTTACTTAGATAAAATTCTCTCATTGGTTTCATCGTAAAACCTCCATATTTTCTTTCCAGCATTCGCATCTGTTTTAAAGCCACTTCTGCTTTTGATTTAAGTTGGTTTTTAAACAGCGTGACCGATTCAGTGCCCATAAAGCAATAACCTAGATATTTGAATGCTTTTTGGGGCTTAATTTGTTTGCCTTCACTGAACCATGAGAGAGAGTTCTGCTTCTTATTGGCCCGTCCCATTCGAATTATAATCGTTTTGGAGGGATTCATTTTTAGGTATAGATTACTTATAAACAATTCAAAAGTCTTAATTAGGCGCTGTAAACCCACTTTGGTATTGTCCAAGAGGAGAAAATCATCAGCATAAGCCAACCACGAAATTCCTCTTCCATTCAGTTTGGGTGAAACCAGACCCATGTTCATAAAGGCAAATTGAGCTCCACTGACATATAGGTTAAAAATCGTTGGTGCCAGCATGCATCCTTGTCTTAAGCCATTGTTGATTAAAATTTGGGAGGAGAGATCCCCAACCATGTTCATTCTTACAACTAGCCTAGTGTCTGTGTAAAGTTCAACAATAATGTTCAATAGATGCGTTGGCATTTTTAGATATTTTAGATTATGCCATAGCATTAGCCTGTCAACAAGGTCAAATGCCTTGCTAAGGTCCATAGATGCCACAAAAGTTTGACTCTTCCCCTTAGCCCACGCTTTGCTTTGGATACATCGCAAGACTAACCCACCACAATCCGTACCACAGTTTTTCTTGAAACCCACTTGGTTCATGCTAAGTATATGATTATCATCCATCCACCTCTGAACATCAATCAATACCAAGGATGCAAATATTTTAGAGTCTGAGTCCGCTATAGCTATGGGTCTGTAGTTACTGGGCTCCAATCGAGAACCCTTTTTAAACACAGGGATGACAACAGACACCCTCCAAGATTGCAGAATGATTTTAAGTGTACATACGTCTTTGAAAAGTATACATAAGATTCTTGCCCATAAGAGAGGGTCAGCTTATAGCACCTTATAACTGAGATTGTTTAACCCAGGGGCTCCTGTATTTTTAGATTTTATTATAAGATTCTTTATTATACCTACCTCACATCTCAATGTCCAAGGTCAAGGACTCACTCTATGAGGTGAGTAACATTTGTCATTGGTCTTATACAACTTAGAAAAATGGCCTGCCCAGATGGCTTCAGGGATTGGATTTATCATTATTTTGACTTGAGTCGGGTCCACATTATTCATTAGTTGCCAAAAGTTATGCGAGTTCACCCCTCACATTTTTATTTTAAAAAGATATCAAAATTGCTTGATATCATTTTCCGCTTCCTATCGGAGTGGGCGGAACCCCTCTGACATCATCACTGCATCACTCTGCAAAACCATAGATTCAGTCACTGTCTTCAGTGCTCACGACGCTCTCGGCGCTTGACCAAGCAACATCGTTTAGCAGCGCTCCCAACCACTCCCATCTATATATAGATTTTATATAAAATGTATATTCCCTTTATATCAAAACTGATAAAAATAAGTAAACACTTCATATCCAATATACATTGGCTATCAAATCAATATCAAAGGGGCTGATTCATGGAATTTTTGCGTCAAAAAACAGGGATTTGTGCGCCATTCTGCCTGCAAATCCCCATTTGTCAAACAGGGATTTGCGGACAGAATGGCGCACAAATGCCTGTTTTTCGGCGCAAATAATTCCATGAATCAGTCCCAAATATTTTTTATATCCTTTTTATATCATATTTATATTAAGTTTATATCAAAGCATATCAAAAGTGGGAGGGACTAAGACCACAAGCAGGTGGCGTGACCACCTGTCAACATGTTGACTTGTTCAAAAGGGGACCCCTTCTACTAATGGCTCTGTTAAAAAACAGCCCTCTTTTTGACACTTAATAACTTTTGAATAATTTGAAGGATTTACCACAATTTCAGTTTGTGGGGGGCCGTGGCATGCAACTTTTTTCTGAAAAGGTCAGCCATATACTTCCAACGAGTCAAACTGTTCTAGCAATTGAATGTTCGCAAAACTCAATGGTATGGTTTATAGGTTTTACCAGAACCTATATATATATATATATATATATATATATATATATATATATATATATATATATATATATATATACACCCTGATATAACCTATCCAAGCAGTATATTATGCAAGTTCTAAAATCAGAGAGACAGAAGGTTTTTCACAATTCTAAGCAGCCTAGTCATTCTCAGAATGATTTTAGGAAACATGTTTCCCTTACTGGGGGCTCCGAATGATCCATTCCACAGCTACCGATTTTTTAAACTGAGGCATATACATTCTATAATTCTAGGTTAATCTTAGGACCAACAATGTGTCCATGGGAAGTGGCTCTGAGTGCAAGTATGTATATTTGTATCAGGGTTTTCCTACTGTGCAACTAGCTGAGAAGGAATATAGTGTTGAACTAAAGACGGTGAATAGACGTGTTGATAGACCTATGGTGACAATGATCCAAAAGAGTCTCTGATCACGCATATGGGGAGGGACCCCAGGAGCAGCTAATGGGAGTAACTTGTGCCATTGATTCTTGGAAGAAGCCAGGTGACTTCAGCACTGCAACTGTGTTGACTCAGGTGGAAGCAGGGTGAGTTAGATTCCTAAACCATTGCCCTTAGTCTAACGATACATCTTCTTGCTCTTTGAAACAGATATTACTGTCGAGATGTAAGCCTGACAAGGGTAGAGGGCCAGCCATGTTTTTAGAGGAACACAACTATGTTCATTGAAGACTGAACGTAGAATCCACATGTTGAACTTCATGGGGGGGGGGACTGGAAGAGGTGGGAAAGGACCCTTTGTTGGTACAAGCCTAAACCACATTGATTCAAGTACACTGGATCAATCACTTGTTTCTAACATCACACTTGTATTTGCAGGTCAGCACCAAGGCTGGAGGTTCATGCAAAAACTTGATGAGGACCTATCCAGAGAAGAGCTAAACCTAGCTAGGTTTCAAAGGGGGTGGTGGAAGAGTGAGAGGTAAACAACAATAGTGCTACTGAAGTCGTCGATGTGGGCTCAGGGCAGCAGTTGCATTGAAGTGCTACAGCATGTTAGGCATGGACGTACCTTGCTGCGAGGCGTGTTTCTCCACTTCTCCTTTGTATTCAAATCCAACAGCTGACTGGAAAGAGGGATAAACATGCATTGTAAGTATGTGTGTACTTCTTTTGTCCCAGTAAAACAGAAGATGTCAAATTCACATCATCACATTTAGCCAATAGCCTTAATCATTTCAAACGTCTGAAGTCTCATCCTGGAGCATAGGTTCTGCTACCTCAGGACTAGGAGGAGGATTGGGTCCTGTGCTGACCACGTGCTACATAGCATCTAGAACTCATTCTTACCTCGGGTGACATTGCTTGTGCAGTATGACAGTACTGACCTTATCTGTTCGGTCCTTCTGAACACCATATTTGCCCCCAAAGCCTTTGGCAGCATCTGTCTGAGAGGAATGTTGTTCCACCTTTGCAGTGTAGTCATGTCCTAAAGCACTCTGAAAAATACAAAGCGGGGTTACTACTTCTAAACAAATCCAATGAAGATTGTTCACCTGGCTGTAAATCAATGACGGCTTCTATGATTCAATCATTCCCGCCCCAGACAGGAAAGCCAGTGTCTTCCATTTGGAAAATTCAGATCGTGAGCATTAGGTTTTGGGGAAGTGAACACGGTGATTAATGAGTTGGAACGAAGATTAATCAAAGTGCAGTGTAAATCCATTAATCTGAGACAATAGACAATATGAATGAATCGAATCCTATGAATCCCTCACTGAATCCATGCCTAAGGTCTCCTCCCAGGTGGTCTGGGAAAGGCAGACACTTGCTGATCCTGACCTCGGGGTGGTGCTCTGCAGGAGGATCACCTGGGAGGACAAAAGGCTCAGGGAATTGAGACGAATCCGTGGGATGAGACACAGTATTTGCCTTCCTATGAGGAAGACATATCACAACTGCCAAAGTATATAATATCATGTGTTGCCACAATGGCCTAGCCGTTCCACAGGTTGAACACCTTAATGTGGGTGAGCTCAAATTCACATCAGCCAGAACGTTTGTGGTATAAAAACGAAAAAAACTCCTTCTCAAACCCATAGAGCTAAAAACTTACCTAACTTAAAAGGGGTAATAAAAAGGAAGTTTGAGAATAATAATCACCAAAAGTGTAGAAAGCCTTATTCCTCTTGCCAAACAAAACTGCTGAATAATTTGTGTGATATTCCTTGCATCAATTTTGTAGAAAGTGGAAATCAAATCAGCAAAGTAGAGGAGGTTAGGAAAACTAACTTTGCTGGTAGGGACTTCAAGTCCCATAATTCCCCCAGTACTGAGACGAGGAAGAGGGATGTAGGGGACTAGTGCAGTAGGAGCGGTCAGCTAATTGGTGTAAATGACCTACATCTGAGGAAGACTGGGAGGCTTAAAAAGTCCCCTTATGTACCGGCGGTAGAGCAGCAGGAGAGGAGAAAGTAATGCAGGCCGTGTATACAGCAGAAGGGGAAGCTACAGGTGACAAAAGGCGCTGGGACCACGGAGAAGCTGACGGGTCCTGAGAGGGCCTTTGCCTTAAGTGGTCCCTGTAGCAGAGGTCACGCAACGGGAAGCGTGAGAAGAGGACGCTTGCCCAGAGAAAACTTGTTGTGCAGAGGTCGCACAGCAGGAAGCAGAAGCAGCGAGGGAAGTGTGCCCTATCAAGTGGCTGGGTTGCACATGAATCTCTCCTGAGTAGCAGAAGCTCCAATTTTGAGTGGCGTGAACGGTGGTGGGTCAGAAGAGGCTGTTTGCCCCATCGCAGGAAGCTCGAATAATCGAAGACCTGCTAACACTAAGCTTAGCGGGAGCGACTTACCAGTGAGTTCACGGTGAGTGAGTGACTCTGAATGGTGCGACGCTATCCACGTGTTCATAGCAGGCACTTCACTGTTCAAAAACATCAAGCGTTGCATCAAAATTAATATACAAGCAAGCGTGTCAGTTGGTGGAAGGCCCAAAAAGCCAGTGGGGAAGCTTTACTCGTCAGGGTAGGGATAGTGTGGCGTTTATCCAACCTTTTTCATTTAATAAAATGGCTAATTTTGAAAACTCTTTACAAAGTTGTCCGCCTCACATTTCTGACCCCTCACAGATAGCAGTTTATATAAAGAGCTGCATGACATGTCACTGGAGGTCTCCGTGCCAGGAGAGTGGTAGCAGTGTCATACTACACAGATGGGCCATCGAATACGGTATCCATCAGAGGAAACAGCCATGCCATGACGTCAATAGGATGCAGTGTTTGGTTGCACAGATAAAGCACCCCAGGCAGGGAAGTCTGGAGAGTTGCACAACCACATTAACAGCCCATGAAAGAAGGATCCAGCAGTCCCCACCTGGTCAGATGAAAGAAGCACCACCAGACATGGTTCCTTCTGGTCAAGAGAAAGGCACAACTTCGCCATTGGAGTTTTAGAGTCCCAAAGATGTTTGTACAGACCTTCCATGGTCACTCAGGAGTCATCCATCTCTCTGGATGTTCAGGATCAAATACCAGCAGTTGCCAACATCCCTGGTGCAGTGTGTTAGCTTTTGTGCCAAACCATGGGGCGGAGGGTATCCCGAGCCATGCACAAGAACCACTGAAATGTTTGGTGGCCAGCCAGCCCACCAACCAATGCTGGCTACCACATAGAATCTTTCACCAGCATTATCCAGGGTAAACTCACAGGATGTGGATTCCACAGGAATCACAATATCCAACCTCTGCAGTTATCACAACCCTATCCTCGTGAGCTCCTAAACGATGACCCTAGATAGATATTCTTGGTTGACAACCAATCACATTCAAGAACAATAAATCATAGCTGTCTGGTCACTGGATTTAACAACACTCAAGGATCCATTTTGGAAGTCTTCAGGAAGAAAAGCCAAACATTTCCTGTCAATGAAAATTGCTACAATTCGTGCAGTCACTATATTAATATACACTGCCACCAACACACACCATTACAGCTGTCTTGGTCAGGTTACGGACTCTGGAAAACCAAAAGGCAAGTTCGCTGTAGCCCCCACTTTTAGGGTCCAGAAGGATCCCCAAAGTGCCAACAAATATAACAGATGTGTTCCCTGTGTGGCCTGGATATGCCTCACTGGGGAAATAAGCCAGGGTCCATAAACGATAAGCAAAATTGGAGGGGACTTGAAGATTTCTTCCTTACACTGGTGCTGTGTGGGATACAGTCTGCTGAGAAAAAGGAGGGTTAATGTTATGCCAGATGGAGCTCAATTTATTAAAATCTGGCTTAAGTATTGTTTCCGATTGAAAAGTGTTTTGTTTACCCTGTCAATTTTTACCAATAAATAAGAGCAACATATTAGCTTGAGCACTTATTTTTATGTATTTCTGTACTGACTCTTGCTTATATGAAGTCATTTATATGAGAGCTGTGCTAGGCCAGAAGAAGAAGGCGGATGTTAAGATGGATTTCTGAACTCTGACCTGGTGGGCAGAGGTTCAGAAGGCGAGTCTAGTTTCTTGGAACAGGGTAACCTCTGGACAAGCCAGACCAATCAAGGTAGCTATGGCAGGCGGTCAAAACTACGTCTCAGGAGGGGTGAGGGTGACTGAAGGACCTCAATGAGCACACAGACCAAGGACACTTACAAATTACTCCCAGACAGGTGTATATATCGAAAATATAAACACATTTATTACAAGGCCTTTGTAACTCAACACATAGTAAAATAATCACAGCAGTACTACTAAACCAATACAACACTATCAATACAAGATATATACAAGACCATTGGGGTCTAAAGGGTTAACAGCACGAAATATGTCCACAACCTAGAAGGGAAGGAAACAGGCAGTGCAGGTAGTCTTTAGTCCCCTTCAACATCAAACACACACCTAACTAAGTGGCAGTCCAAGCCCTAAGAAGAGGGGAGCCTTGTGCTCAATAGTACATGCAATGCAAGCGCACACGGTTGTTCCAATGGGCAAAACAGCGTCTCTTCAGGGGTCTCTAGCAGCTCAGGAAGGTGGGTGAGGCGATGAAGAATAGAAACCCACTATTCAGGGAGGACCTCCACTGGAAGGCAAAGGCAGTTCCAAGGTTCGGGAATAGTTCGATAGTTCGCGCTAGCAGTGGAAAGGAGAGGGACCCCCAGGGGCAACTTGTGCGTAAAAATGGATGGAGGCGCTAGGGGCCACTGGGTAGGGTTAGGGTTACTCACCGGCCCAGGTGCACTCCAGACCAAACTTTGCCAGTCGTATCCACTGCGGTTGCAGGTTCAAATGCAACAAAAAGGATGTCTCTGCAGCTTTCACTCCGAAGATACAGCGATGATTCCCAAACTGGACAGTGGCGATTTCTCCGCTCCTGATGGATCGATCAGGCTAGTTTTACTGCAACAGGCTTCAGGGCAAGAGGGTCACAAATGCAGTGCACCTGCAAAGATTGTTGCCCCGGCTGGGCAACACGGTAACCGCATTTACTCCGGTCCTGGCGCACTCGTCTCACTTCAGACTTGGGAATGCCAAGTGTTCGAAATTAGGTGTGAGGGTGCTGGGGACACGGAGCTAGCAGTATATCAAGTTTCGAGGGAACGGCGGCGGAGACAGAGCAAAGGTCCTGTGTAAGGTGGTCAGCCCACTGGTTGGCCCAGGGACACTTCCGAGAAGGCTTACAAGCAGGTTTTATTGAAGGTACCGAGAAAAGTTAGTCCCACTATTCCAATGTGTCGAAGCGTCTTCGCAGACCTTCTAGGATGACCAGATGCAGAGGGGTCCCACAGGACGACAGCAGGCTCAGGGTGCCAAATCTTCCAGCGGTTCACCAGCGGTTCCTCGACTCGGCTTCTTAGTTTCAGGATACTTGGATCCTATCCTTCGTTCAGTGAGAACTCCAGAGATCGACATGGTATGGGTGTTTTTGGCCTCCTCTTATCCAGAGTCTCCTTCGCGCCAAATTGAAGAGGACCCAATGGGAGATCCTCTCACAAACACACACTGCATACGTGGACCAATCACGAACCACAGTGGTCCCAGGCATTCACAGCACTCCAGACTCTCTGGCACCCAGGATGTGTATTGGGGACAGACACCCCAGCGCACATCCTGGAGGCACACACACCAGGCATGCAGAATCCCACGAAAGCTTGGCGTTTTGCGTGAAACTGCATGCCCAAATATGGACTCACCTCGGTCTGGTCGGATCGACTTGGGTTACGCAAAGGGGAATGATGGCCAAAGGAGAGGACAAAGAACCTCATGGCATGGCCATTTTGGAGCCAGGCAACCTATTTGTGCCAAACACGGTAATCGCAGTTTAAATGGCAGGACGGGGTTACAATTACATGAAAGGATAAGCTGCTGCCAGCCCTGTCCATGACACATCAGCACATCTCCTAAAAAGTCCTACGAGAGTATCTAAGGTTTTTAGAAATGACTAGGAGACCCAAGTGCACTGTACCGAAAAGTACATTGTGCACTTGTTACATGTTGCAGAAAAGTTGCAACATTGGGAAAGGACTAAGGGAATCAAAGTCTCCCAGTACTAACTTTCTTAAGGGCATGTCAGTTTCCCTATTAAAAGTGAGTGAAAGCCCAGAGGAGTGCATCTGAAGGCTGTGCTTCTCTGGCAAAGTCAGCCTATGGTGTTTAAACAGCAGCAAAAAGTTTGGGGGTGTACAACTGGAGGGAAAGTACATATAAAAATGAAATATTTCCTAACACTCGCCCCTCCCAGACTAAGGACAGGGGGAACCAATCCACCCCTGGATGAGTCTCATGTTCAGGTTGGTTAAACATTCTGGACAACCCATCAGCATTGCTATGTTGGACACCTGGCCTATGCTCAATGGTGAAGTCAAAGCCTTGCAGACCTATGGATTCTCTCCCTTCATGTTCATTAGCCACTTTAAGGGTGTATGGTCAGTTTGCACAGTGAAGTGGGTCCCATAGAGGTAGGGCTTCAGCTTCCTTAGGGCCCACACAACAGAGAAACACTCTTTCTCTACTGTGGACCATCTGAGCTCTCTGTCCTTAAGCTGCCAACTAATGAAGCCAATAGAGTGCTCCTTACCCTTCTCATCTACTTGTGATAGTACAGCTCCTATCCCAGTGTCAGAGGCATCTATCTGCACAATAAAAGGCCTTTGGTAATCAGGGGACCTGAGAACAGGGGCCTGGCACAAGGAGTCTTTTAAGCCATTGAAGGCCTTCCCACACTCTTCAGACCAAGTTACCTTCTTGGGTTTCTTAGGAGTGGTGAAAGCAGTCAGAGGGGCAACTATGGTGCCATAGTCTGCCATGAAATTGCTATAGTACCAAGTGAGCCCTAAAAAGGCTCTTACTTGGGTCTGAGTGGTAGGGGTAGGCCAATCTTGTACTGCTTGTTTTACTGGGTATAGGCTGTATCCTCCCTCCACCTACTACATGTCCAAGATAGACCACTGATCCTTGTCCAATCTGGCACTTACTGGCCTTTATGGTCAAGTGGGCCTTCTGAAGAGCCTGTAACACAATCCTAAGATGTTTCACATGGTCTTCCCAGGTGGCATTGAAAACTGCTATATCATCCAGATATGCAAGACAGAATGCATCCAGCCCATTCAACACATGATTCACAAGCCTCTGGAAAGTGGCAGGTGCATTCTTCAACTCGAAAGGCATTACCCTGAACTGGTCAAGACCCCCTGGTGTTGAGAAAGCTGCCTTCTCCTTTGCATGTTCCGCAAGAGCTATTTGCCAATAGCCTGCAGTGAGGTCAAATGTGCTGAGGTATTTGGAGGCACCCAAAGTATCCACCAGCTCATCTGTTCTAGGCAAGGGGTGGGCATCTGTCTTTGTGACAGCATTCAGAGCCCTGTAATCCACACAGAACCTCAACTCAGAAGTACCTGCTTTTGGAACCAATACCACTGGGCTGGACCAAGGACTACTAGAGGGTTCAATCACCCCAAGATCCAACATTTTGTTGACCTCTGTCTTAATGTAAGACTTTACTTTGTCTGACATCCTGTATCCCCTACATTTGGTAGGTACACTGTCTCCTGTGTCAATATCATGTTTGCACCAAGGTGTCAAACCAGGGTACTGTGAAAACAAGGGGGGAAACTGCCTAAGCAAACTTTTCACCTCTGCTTGTTGATCAGAAGTCAGGTGAGGGGCCACTTGGACACTCTCAATGGAGCTGTCTGAAGGACTGCTTTGGAACAGGTCAGGGAGAGGTTCTGACTCCTCTTCCTCAACATCTGAAGCCAGCAGAAGTGCAGCGATTTCAACTCTTGGGATGAAAGCCTTAAGTCTATTCACATGGAACACTTTTGGAGCCTGTCCAGCCCTTCCAAGGTCCACTAAATAGTTTACCTCACCCAGTGACTCTACCACTGTGTAAGAGCCTGACTATTTGTCCTGCAAAGTTCTAGGCCTTATAGGATTCATGATCACGACTTGCTGATCAGGTGTGAAAGTGATGAGGGAAGCCTTCTGGTCATACCAATGTTTCCCCACTGCTTGCCCTGCCATAGGCTTCTCACTAGCCAGACCCATCAGGAGTACCATCCTTTTTCTGAGCCCTAGCACATAGTCCACTATGTTGGTAGTAATGGGGGGGGGGATCTCCCATCCCTCCTTAACTATAGCCAAGGGTCCCCTGACCGGGTGACCAAACAGAATTTCAGAGGGGCTGAAGCCAACACCCTCTTGTGGTACCTCTCTGTAGGCAAACAGTAAGCATGGTAGCAGAAGATCCCATTTTCTTCTTTGGGGTTCTTCCAGAGCCCCAATCATACTTTTTAAGGTCCTGTTAAGCCTTTCCACTAGACCATTGGTTTGTGGGTGACATGCGGATGAAAACGTATAGGTGACACCACATTCTTTCCACATGGCCTGCATATACTTTGACATAAAGTTGCTGCCCCTATCAGACACAACCTCTTTAGGGAAGCCAACCCTAGTAAAGATGCCAAGCAAGGCTTTTGCAACTGACTTGGCAATCACAGTTTTTAATGGGATGGCCTCAGGATATCTGGTGGCATGGTCGACCAGCACCAGGATAAACCTATTGCCCAAGGAAGTTTGGGGGTCAAGGGGACCCACAATGTAAATCCCTACCCTCTCAAATGGTACCCCCACAACTGGGAGGGGTACCAGTGGAGCTTGGATTGTTGAGCCACTCTTACCAGATAACTGGCAGGTGGCACAACTCCTGCAGTGACTTTCTACTTGCACCCCCATCTTGTGCCAGCAGAAATGCATGGATAACCTTTGGTTGGTTCTCTTGATGCCAAGGTGACCAGCAAGGGGCACTTCATGCACCAGCTGCAGGAGGAAGGGTCTTACAGCAAGGGGAACCACCAACCTCCTATGGTATCCTTCTGTAGACTCTGTAGGCTCACTGTACATGAGCCCACCTTCCCAATAAATCCTGTGCTTCCCAGGAGGTTCACCCTCAAGCTGGGAGCAGGCCTGTCTCCTTAGGCCTTCCAGAGATGGACACTCACAATGGCCTTTACTGAATTCTTCTATGTCAGGACCACCTTCTACTAATATGTCTACTAATATGTCTTTTAGTTCAGGGTTGTCATTTGGATCAAATACTTCAGGCAACACCTCTACCTCATCAGGTTCTGGTGCTTGACCAACTACCTCCACCTCAGTGGTAGGTGAGTTAGGTGGAATATTATTTTTCCCTCTTTTGTCTTTTCTGACTCCTTTAGCCCTGGGTTTCCCCTTTGGCTTGGGCACTGCAGTGGTCTTGGCCAGTCCTGCCCTTGTTTGAGACCTTGTGCAGGGTCTTTCTGCTGTATCTCCCACAAGCCCTAAAGCTCTGAGATCATTTCCCAGCAAGACTTTTCCTGGGACATCTCTCAGAATGCTCACTGGAATCCTGACTACTGTACCATTTATAGTAAGATTTACAGGTATTGCTGGGAACTGGAGAGGTGGGCCATGAGCCAACTTAGTGGGCATCAGAGCACCTATGGCAACTTCCTCTGGGTCTACCAAGGTAGAGTCCACTACAGTTCGACTACACTCACTATCCCCAAGAGCTGGAGTATCTACTCCATTGATTAGCACACTGTCTTTAAAGTAGTGGTTGGTGTTATCTGGAATCCTAGCATAAGCCTCTGAGACATTAGGCTCCCAGGAACCCAGGGAAACTAAAAATACCTCAGAATCTATCCCACTGGGGAAGAAATCTGAAGAGAAGGATGCTCCTGTAAACTTGTCTTCCTCATAGGCGAGGAAGCCAGATTAGCAGAGTGGACTCCCAAGGTTTTGACCTTACATCTGGGATCCCCCTTCACATGGTCATTTGCTCCACAAGCCACACAAGATCCACGGGGTCTGTTGATATAGAGAGGCTTACTGTAACCAGAGTTCTGTTTTGGAGGATAGCCTCCACTACCCTGTGAGTTCTCTTATGACTTAACCTTATTTTTCTTTTTGTGGGCCTTTTGGAGGACGTTTTATCAGATCCGCCACCCTCCTTATCTTTAGGATTTTTCCCCTCCTCCTGCTTACCAGGATGAGTCTTGTCCTTATGGGACACTCTATGTGACACCCACAAATCTGCTGCTGTGGTTAGCTTCTTAGGATCTATCTCCTTTGAATCTGCCAAATGCTGCTTAAGCTCAGGGGAACAATATGCAAAAATATGTTCAAGCATGACAAGACATATCATACCCTCAAAGGTGGAGACCTTATAACCTTCAACTCAGCCAGTCAAGTTTTTTAAGGACTCAGTTACATAAGACACCCAAGAACCTCCTTCTTTCTTTGTGTACTCTCTGAATCTCTTCAAGTATTGGGCAGGAGTCTTTCCAAACTTTAAGATGAGAATTTTCTTCAACATTGCAAAATCTGCTCTCTCAGCTTTTGACATTTCCATAATGGCACTGGAGCCAGAATGGGGCAGTCTGCGAAGTAACCATGCAATTTTATCAGCATTGTCAACCTGTCGAACTTCACATGCATACTCAAAAGTATTCAGAAAGTCCATAATATCATTCTTTTCATCATACACACTGAGCAGATCTTTAGGAAACCTTGTATGAGAGGAGGACCCAGACCCATGTCCAGGACCCTTAAATCCATTGGAAACTTGAAGCTTGGCCAGTTCCAACTGGTGATCCCTGTCTTTCTGTTTTTCTGCCTGCTCTTTCTTCAGCTTGGCCATCTTAAATTCAAGCTCTGTTAAATTCAAGCTCCTTCTGCCTAAACAGCAGCTCTTGCTTCTTGAATTCAAGCATGGCCTCAGCATCAGCACTGGCAGAGGAAACATTGGACATCACATCATCTAAATCCTCATGGGTCCCATGGATAAGTGCAGTGACAGACTTGTCAGTCTGCCAGTGAGAGCAGCCTCACCACCTTCTGCACTTCCCTCAGGAGCTCTGGCACCAATTTGTGACTCTTGCCATTCCATGATTCTTTGACTTATTTCCATTTTTTTGCCTTGAGCAGGTAAACCCCTCTCAACACACATGTTTCTTAATGTTTCAGATTTAGAAGCATTTAAAGTTAACAAGGTACTTGTTTCCATTATGTTAGATAGGTCTATGGCCTTTTTCAGTTATGCTACACACTTCACTATGTGTCCTGGGTAGGAAAAACTCGAAATGCCTTCACTAGTGTGCAACACTGGATACCTTCAGTCCTATCCCCCCGCTGTACACCAATTTGTTAAGATGGATGTCTAAACTCTGACCTGATGGGCAGAGGTTCAGAAGGCCAGCCTAGTTTCTTGGAACAGGGTAACCTCTGGACAAGCCAGACCAATCAAGGTAGCTATGGCAGGCGGTCAAGACTAGGGGCCTCATTACACGGAAGGCTGTAAACCATGGTGCTATTAGCACCATGGTTGCCGCCGGTACCATACCGGTACCACCATGGAGGAAAAGGGAATTACCACCCCATTCCAAGGTTGGTGGGGCGGTAATTCCCCCTTTCTCCATGGCCCTTCCCCATTCCCATTTTTGCCCCATAGGGCATAATGGGAATGGGGAAGACGGTAATTACGGTACCGCAAATTGCGGTACCGTAATTAGCACCATGGTCCCTTTGCGGGTCCCAACTTTAATGGCTGGTCTACACCAGCCGTTAAGGTCGGGTCCCGCAAAGGCACCTCGTAGTAAGGTGGTAAGGGTTAACGGTCACCGGTACCCTTACCGGTGACCGTTAACCCTTACCGCCTTCCATGTAATGAGGCTCTAGGTCTCAGGAGGGGTGAGGGTGACTGAAGGACCTCAATGAGCACACAGAGCAAGGACACTTACAAATTACTCCCAGACAGGGGTATATATCAAAAATATAAATACATTTATTACAAGGCCTTTGTAACTCAACACATAGTAAAAGAATCACAGCAATACTACTAAACCAACACAACACTATCAATACAAGATATATACAAGATAAGTGGGGTCTAAAGGGATAACAGCACAAAATATGTCCACAACCTAGAGGGGAAGGAAACAGGCAGTGCAGGTAGTCTTTAGTCCCCTTCAACATCAAACACAAACCTAACTAAGAGGCAGTCCAAGCCCTAAGAAGAGGGGAGCCTTGTGCTCAATAGTACATGCAATGCAAGCGCATGCGGTTGTTCCAATGAGCAAAATGGCATCTCTTCAGGGGTCTCTAGCAGCTAAGGAAGGTGGGTGAGGCGATGAAGAACAGATTCCCACTATTCAGG
The DNA here is from genome assembly GCF_040938575.1 of Ambystoma mexicanum. NCBI lineage: Eukaryota > Metazoa > Chordata > Amphibia > Caudata > Ambystomatidae > Ambystoma > Ambystoma mexicanum. The sequence continues at coordinate 968,816,502 of NC_090936.1, read as the reverse complement.
GAGGACCTCCACTTGAAGGCAGAGGCAGTTCCAAGGTTCGGGAATAGCTTGCTAGTTCGCACAAGCAGTGGAAAGGAGAGGGACCCCCACGGGCCACTCATGTGTAAAAAAAATGGATGGAGGCGCTAGGGGCCACCGGTTAGGGTTACTCACCGGCCACAGGCGCACTCCGGACCAAACTTCGCCAGTCGAGTCCACTGCGGTTGCAGGTTCAAATGCAACAAAAAGGACGTCTCTGCGGCTTTCAGCTCCGAAGATACAGTGATGATTCCCAAATGGGACAGTGGCGATTTCTCTGCTCCTGGTGGATGGATCAGGCCAGTTTCACTGCAGCAGGCTTCAGGGACAAGAGGGTCACAAATGCAGTGCACCTGCAAAGATCGTTGCCACGGGTGGGCAACACGGTAACCGCGTTTACTCCGGTCCTGGCCCACTCATCTCACTTCAGTCCTGGGAATGGCAAGTGTTCGAAATTCGGTGTGAGGGTGCCAGGGACACAGAGCTAGCAGTATAGCAAGTCTCGAGGGCATCCTCGAAACAGCAGCAGAGACAGAGTAAAGGTCCTGCATAAGCTGGTCCACCCACTGGTTGGCCCAGAGACACTTTCGGTAGGCCTTACTTGCAGGTTTTATGAAGGTGCCGAGAATAGTTGCTCCCACTATTCTAATGGGTTGAAGCGTCTTCGAATACCTTCTAGGATGACCAGATGCAGAGGGGTCCCACTGGCCGACCGCGGACTCAGTGTACCAAACCTTCCAGCGGTTCCTCAACTAGGCTTCTTAGTTTCAGGATACTTGGATCCTATCCTTCGTTCAGTGAGAACTCCAGTGATCGATATGGTATGGGTGTTTTTGGCCTCCTCTTATCCAGAGTCTCCTTTGCGCCAAAACCAAGAGGGAGATCTGCTCACAAGCACACACTCCATACGTGGACCAATCACAGACCATGGTGGTCCCAGGCATTCACAGCACTCCAGACTCTCTGGCACCCAGGATGTGTATTGGGGACAGACACCCCAGCCCACATCCTGGAGGCACACACACAAGGCATGCAGAAGCTTGTGAAAGCTTGGCATTTCGCGGGAAACTGCATGACCAAATAAGGACTGACCCGGGTCGGCTCGACCTGGGGAAGGCAAAGGGGTAAGATGGCCAAAGGACAGGACAAAGAACCTCGTGGCATGGCCATTTTGGAGCCAGGCCACCTATTTGTGCCAAACGCGGTAATCGCGGTTTAAATGGCAGGAAGGGGTTAAAATTACATGAAAAGATAAACTGCCACCAGCCCTGTCCATGACACATCTGCACATCTCCTAAAAAGTCCTACAAGAGTATCTAGGGTCTTTAGAAATGACTAGGAGACCGAAGTGCACTGTACTGGAAGGTACATTGTGCGCTTGTTACATGTTGCAGAAAGGAAGGACTAAGGGAAACAAAATCTCCCAGTACTGACTGTTTTAAGGGCATGTCAGTTTCCCCATTAAAAGTGAGCAAAAGCCCAGAGGAGTGCAGCTGAAGGCTGTGCTTCTCTGGCAAAGTCAGTCTATGGTGCTTAAACAGCAGCAAAAGGTTTGGGGATGTGCAACTGCAGGGAAAGTACATATACAAAAGAAATCTTTCCTAACCATGGACAAAAGGTTGGCAGGACTAAACTGAAATAATAAAAAAGGCCTATTTATCCCCATTCAATGGGGGGCTGGGGAGGAGGGGGACCCTGCCTAACAGAAATTTAACTATGGTGCTTTTCGTCAGTGATGTTGTCCAAATCAAAATAGTCTGTCCTCTGTCTACAAACTAAATACGCTGACCATACCCCTAATGAGAAAGGTTCAGCAAACAAAAAAGGGTCCACGAGAATGACTCCCTTCTCCTGAAAGGTTTATTTATTCTTAGTAGCTTATCTTCATATAGTACCTTGTGATATTCTTACTTAACCACTGTAGTTCATTAAGGTGACTCTTCTAGGCTCTTTTTTATGTCCATTGATACTTTCTCAATGTTCTGTGTTTCACTATGTCAGGATCTGGCTCCTTTCCTCAGTGGGTTTTGTTTAGTGCCTCTTTCTCTCTTTTCCAGTCTTGACTAAGTTTTAGACATTCTGAATGCTTCCAAATGTTCCACCTGATATTCAGTCTTTTGTTCTAATGGGACCTGCAACCAGGGTCCCTTCCTCCAATGCTCTTGTATTCTACACTTTTTCCTGCTACTGGGATGAGTGTCACCGATCTCGCAGTTCTCTGGGTTGACTTTAGTTACTTTGCTATTACTGGACAAGGCAGATGCCTCCCGTAGTAGTCTTGATTTGCTTTACTGGTTTGCCAGCTACTGAGACGACGGAGATGACTCCTGAAGTCTTCTGTACTTGTTTTAGGGTTTTCCCAATTACTGAGATGAGGGCGATGACTCTGGTTATATTCGTGACTTGCTTTAGTGTTTTCGTTATCCATAAACTGTGGAGCACTTGCGTCCCCTGCACACCTGGTATGTTTGTGAAAGCAAACAATTATTTTGATGCATTGATATCGTCGAGTTTAGGAAGTCAACTCAATCATGCAGTTTTTGTACAAAAATGTTTATTATAAGGATAGGCATAAACATCAAGTAGATACATATATATTTAAATCACATTGCAATTAAGTCATCAAACTTTATCAAGTCCATATATTTTACGTAGATAGATTATTGCTTTGTGCGTTTCGGGAGAGCCGCCCCTTCATCAGGAGCACAAGTTCAAATATGTTTCTTAAATCAACCTTCACTGTGATCTATATTTCAAAATAAATAGTAGAGTATATTAGCTTTTCTGTACTCTTTTAGTAACATATACTGTATTTGAATATGTACAATTTCTCTCATTTCACCTCACTGGTCATTCATCTGGTGGAGATCTGACGTGGGTATTCGAGAGGAGGTTCTCCTCTCGAGAAACACACAGGAAGGTAAGAGGACCTCCTGACCCCTCAATCGGATATGTTTAATATCTAACATTTCCAGGTACAAGACAGATTCTAATCAGTTCCTCAATTACAATATAGGTTCTATCAACTTCTCCCAGATATAACTAGAACGGAGGAGCCCCTCCTTGAATACCCACGTTTGATGAATTAATTGCAATGTGATTTAAATATATATGTATATACTTGATGTTATGCCTATCCTTATAATAACATTATCTTGTACAAAAACTGCTTGATTGAATTTACTTCCTAAACTCGAGCATAAAAATGCATCACAATTATTGTTTGTTTTCACAAACATACCAGTTGTGCAGGGGACACGAGTGCTCCTCAGCTTGTGGACACCGGTTTCTCTCTCCTTCTGAATCTACAGCCCAGTGCCAGGGCTGTTAACATCTCCCCGCACCCTCTTGCACCCATAAAACCATATTGACCCCATTTTACCATCATTCCAGAGTGCATCTATATACAGGTTTTTCTTATTGCTTTAGTGTTTTCCCAATTACTCTGATGAGAAAGATGACTCCTGTAGTATTCTTGACTTGCTTTCATGTTTTCCCAATTACTGAGAGGAGGAAGAGGACTCCCATAGTATTCTTGACTTGCTTTAATGTTTTCCCAATTACTGACTTGAGTGAGAGGACACCCGTATCATTCTTGACTTGTGTTACTGCCTTCTTTGTGCCCCGGTTCCTCCCAGGTCTCCTGCCACTCCCCCAACCTTTCTCTTGATGGAACGGCATCACCGGTTCTTGCTGGGGCTGCGGTTTACTTCAGGCTCGTAAACACACTCATCATTTTTCTCTTTAGCTTCTTTCTGTGCTTCTCTGTGACTCCGCAGCGCCCTCTGCTCAACGGTCTCAGCGTCGTTTGTGGATCGCATGTTCCACCACCCCAAGGCCACGCCACTACCCGAATGTTCCAGACCCTCACGTGAGTTGGCTCACTGCCGGGTCCTGGACTACGTTTCCTTCTGCTTCGCCATATCCTCACGACTATCCTGCTTCCACAGGTCTCTTTCTCCCAGGTTTGAGCTTCCCAGGCTACACCTGCTCAGTGTTGGATTCCCCTTTCAACAAGTTCTTCTGCAATTTTTATATGATCTTTATGTGCCCTCCCCATTGTCCTTCTTTAGTCTCCATGAAGTATTCTGCATTACTCCATGGTTCCAACTCTTCCCAGTGATGTATGTTTCTAAAGAAGGAGTGATCATTATTACTCCATCACTCTACTTCTTGCCAGTATGATTGGATTCCAACCTGTTGGCACTCTTCATGTTTCCTCTACTCTTCCTTTTCTCAGTGGTTGTGCGTTTTAATTGAGTCAGGCAAGAGGTGTTCCAATAGCAAGCAGTGGTCTGTTCAGGTTGGAGTTTGTAAGGTACTGATGACCTGAGGGCCTCATATGATAGAGGTTTAAGGAGTGCCTTCACGGAATGAGAGTCCCTATCCCCAAGAGGGGAGTCTCTCCGTGTGAGGTCTCGCTTACCACCACCCCTAGTGGGCATATTGCCTAGTGGGCTCACCTCCCTAGCCTCACAGGGAAAGGGTCCCCTCTGGGAGAAGTGACGGGACCCTGTTAATTGCCACAGAGTCCATACGATTGGTCTTTAAAGTGAACATCTCAGAAATAATGAGAAGAACAACACTCAGAAAAAAAGACAGAACTGTCAACCAAACAGGATCAATTGATTTACACTATATCACATACAACAAGCTGTGACGGGAACTCAAATCCCTCCATGCAATCAGCCTATCTTATTCTCTCCCTCCCCACATGCCACCAAATTACTACAGTATTGTTCCAGGTGATTTCAATGTAATTATTTCTGCACAGCATCTTGGTTGCTAAAATCATGGAAATTGAAAGATGGAAGTCAGTAGAGCAGATGTAGTTTATAAGGTTCCATGTGTTAAAATCGTGGCAAAAACGGCTGTTTACATAAAGAATCATGGCAAAAAGGCAGTGGTTTTGCCGCCGCAATCCATGTAAAGGATGCGGGGGACACCCCTGCAAACCCCAGACCCATTATACCATTTAAGGGGGGCGGGGGACACCCCCGCAACACCCGCTCCCCTTAAATGGTATACTTTACTTTACTTTAATACATTTATATAGCGCAGCCACAGACCCGAAGGCGTGAGGGCACTACATGACATATACAACAAGTAACAACAAAAAGTGGAGGATCCAGTAGGCAGCGCCACAGAAAATGATTTTTTTGGAAGTATCTCAGAACCATTTAACTGAAAAGATGGGTCTTCAATCTTTTCTTGAATAATTCTAGAGAGTCAATGGATCTTATCGCAAAAGGAAGAGCATTCCAAGCCCTTGGTCCATTGGAAAAGAAGGCTGAATTGGCTACTCTAACAGTGTGGCACTTTGGTTCGGACAAAAGGTGCAGATTATTCGACCTTAATGTTCTCAGGTTATTTCTCGTAGAGAGGAGCTGTTGCAGATATCCCAGCATATTTCCAGATCTACACTTGTGTATGATAGACAGAGTTCGAAAGAGAAATCTGGATCCCAAAGGCAACCAGTGGAGCTCCCGTCTTGCCCTCGTAACATGATCTCTGTGTCTAAGTTTCATGACGGCTCTAATAGCCCCATTTTGACATATTTGCAACCTGTTACAGTCGGATTTATTAAGTCCTATAAGAAGGCTAGAACAATAATCTATTTTTGAGCCTACTGTTGCTCTAGCAATAGTCTCTGCATTATCCTGCGATATAAGAGGCCTTAGATGTGCTAGGTGTTTAATATAGTATGCGCATGACAATACAAGGCTACTGACATGCTGTTTCATGGTCATATGTTGATCAAAGGTCACTCCCAATGTTTTAATGGATGTTTAATGGATTCTTCTCCCAACTGGAAGTTATCATATTGTGGACCAAGTTTGTTAATGGTATGTGGAGAACCTATAACAAGCAGTTCGGTTTTTGATTTGTTCAATGCCAACTTATTGTGGACCATCCAGGTTTCAATTAGAGTAAAAACTCTGCAAATGGCCAGTTCGACTACACTGTGGGAACCAGAGAGCGGGATGACACATTGAGTGTCATCCGCGTAGTTGGTAAATATTATATTCTCATGATCAAGCATTGCGAACAGGGGAGCCGTAAATATATTGGAGAAACAGGGGGAGGTGCAAGCACCCTGAGGAACACCACAAGTTGTTATAATGGGCTCAGATTCAGCGTTGCCGCAAAAGACTCTACTATCACGATTATTAAGAAATGACAGAACCCATTTACAGGCCAGCAGGGAGAAATTGGCCACTTCACACAACCTGGTGACCATGATATCATGGTCCACCAGGTCGAAGGCCGCAGAGAGATCAAGCAACATGAGCAATGACGCTTCCTTATTATCCATACGGGCCATTAGTTTAGACTTGAGTTCAAGGAGCGCGGTCTCAGTGCCATAGCCGACCCAAAATCCAGACTGATGGTCATTTAGGATAGGATAAGTCTTTAAGTGGTCTGCAATTTGTATGTAGGCCACACGGTCAAGAATTTTGAGTAGAAACGCCGTATTGGTAATAGGTCGATAATTGTTTGGCATATCGACTGAGAGCCCTGTTTTTTTCAGAATTGGCATAACCCATGACTTCTTAAGTTCCTGAGGGACCGTGCCGGTAGATATAGAAGTATTAACAAATTGACAGATAGAGGTGATTAAGGAGGGGGCACAGGTTTTAATTATCATAGTAGTATGGATGTCATTTTTACTTCTTGTGGGCTTAAGTTGATTGATAATAGTTTCTACTTCCTTATCTGTTATAGGGGACCAGTTCGCTGATTTAGACTTAGTGCATTTTAAGTTGTTACTTTTCTCTAGTATATTTTCCTTGATGGTATCTAGTTTTTTATGCATGGCTTGCTGCATAACGTTGCACCAAGTGACACCATCCGATATAGATCTATCTGGGGTGATGTGGTTAGTTCTTTCTTGTTCTTTCAAGATGCGGAAGAGCTCTTTTGTGTTGTGCTGTGCATTTTGGATTCTATCATTAAAGAAACTGGATTTGGGTTTTAGAATGGCCTTTTTATAAGTGGAGACAGAGGCTTTATATTTACTGAGAAGCAATGGTGTATTATGCTTCTTCCACGTGTAGTAGGATTTAATGGTTAATGATTTTAGAGATTGAAGCTCCGATGTAAACCATATATTATGTTTAATTTCAGGTTTTATCGTTTTCATTTTTATAGGTGCTAAAATGTGTGCTACACTTTCTAGGTAAGAAGAAATCCTATTTGCCAGGTTTTCCGGAGTATCAGTTGTAGGAGTAATTATAGTGTTAAGTATTGATTCTACCTTATTCATAATATATGGGTATACCGTATAATGGGTTACACTTTTACCGGGTCAAACCACAGCATTTTGGCCGCAACGTTTTGTAAAGCCGATATTTGTGCCACGATTTTATTACTGCATACCGTTTATAATGGAGCATGCTATAATATAATAATTATAATATAATCTTCCTTCTCAAGCTCTTCGCTCATCCGCCTCCAACTCCCTCAGGGTCAGCCGCTTCTCCAAACAATGAGTTGGGGGCAGATCTCTTTCCACTGCAGGGGCCTCCCTCTGGAACAGCCTTCCTGCCTCCCTGAAACTTGAGGAGAACCACCTCCGGTTCCGGAAGCACCTCAAAACCTTCCTCTTTGCCTCCGCTTTCTCTCCCCCTCTCCCCTGCTAATACTACTGAAACTGCACTGAATCTGCAACTGGGCCATTCACCGTTCTCGGCCCAGCCACTCTCCCCTGCACTGCCTCCACGGCAACCCCTGCACTACGGGACTGTGTCTGTATCCATACAGCCCCCCTTCCCAGCACTTGTCTACACTTACCTCGCACTTGCCACCAGCTGGCCCTTGTTATTTATCCTGTATGCTGTATGCTAATAACCCTGTACTGCACTTTCCCCTCTCCCTTTCCCCCATGCACTTTTCCCTTCCCCTCTACCCTTGCACGTGCGCGATCTGAATGACACCTGGCCTAGTAAGATCGTTGTCTGTCTCCCCTTGTTCCCCCCCTGCCTCGTCGCGCCTTGAAACACTTGTGTATAGGCGCGTTACAAATGCCTTATCATATCCTATCATATCATATCATAATAAGAGGGTAACCCAGAAACCCCTTGCAATAACGATGGTCTTGCTTCCTGCTACCTTCTCCCAAGCTACCGTCTATGCTAGTTGAAAATATTTGCACTATATTCCTTGAGCTAAACTCCACAGATTTCACCTGCCACACACGGCAGGGAAAGATAGACAGAGGTGTGTTCTGTTTTTAGCATCCGACCTACCAGGCGTACATAGGAAATCTCTCCAGTTGTGTTGACCTATGGCACCTCTCATCTCGCAGGCCCCACCCCCTTCTTCCTCTTTGCACCCTAAACCTTACCTTATCCATTCGGTCTCGCTCTGTTCCAAATTTTCCTCCATAGCCATAGGAGGCCTTGGGCCCCTCTTGCAGTTCCTTCTTCTTCAGAGTGTCATGTTCCTCAGACACTTTGTTCCTCAACTGATGGATGCTGCACATGAGGATTTCAGAATCATGTTATTATGGTTTAAAACATACAACACAGTATTGTACATTATTACTTTTCCAGAAATAATGGTGCAACACAGACACAGTAGGCAGTCAACTACATTATCATTGTACAGTTTTAAAGCTACCCAGTTTTATCTTTGAATGTTGATCTTGGTGGCAAAGCCAAATGTTATTCCAAAGAAGATTGACTTGACAAGGGTTGGTTAGGCTGAGCTTTTTCAAGCAGATGACAAATTAACCCAAATTGCTTGTCCACCAAGCATTTTCTTCTGAAACTCAATGCAGGGATTGTTATTACTTTGTTTCCCCAGGGGTCGATGGCATTAATTCACCTGTAGGGGAGCCATTGCCAAGAAGCACCTATTGTAATAGAATGATTCATCGCAGTTCTGCCTTCGAACGGTCTATGTTGTTAGATCAAAAACAAAGAGGTGATGGCTGGAAGGTTTAGAATTAATGTTAACCACTGGCAATGCTCTGGGCAACCCTCCAGACCACCGTTCTTCGCCTGCCAAGCCATTACATAAGGGTGAAAGACCATATGCAAATCAGGCTTGGCCCCACCCCAAAAGGGGCAGTCCAGCCCGAACTGCTAGGCTACATCCCTTCTGCACGAGACCACAAGCATCCCCAAACATGTTTCGCCCTTGTTGGGGCTCATCAGTGAGGAGTAGCTTGGGTCTCTAGGCCCAGCAGGCACAGGACCCACGTCTGGGCATACCCGTCCCACTCGGGGTGACAAAGCAAAAACAAAGAGGTGATGGCTGGAAGGTTTAGAATGAATCTTAACCACTGGCAATGCTCTGGGCAACCCTCCAGACCACCGTTCTTCGCCTGCCAAGCCATTACAGAAGGGGAAAGACCATATGCAAATCAGGCTTGGCCCCACCCCAAAAGGGGCAGTCCAGCTCGAACTGCTAGGCCACATCTCTTCTGCACGAGACCACAAGCATCCCCAAACATGTTTCGCCCTTGTTGGGGCTCATCAGTGAGGATTAGCTTGGGTCTCTAGGCCCAGCAGGCATGGGACCCACGTCTGGGCATACCCGTCCTACTCGGGGTGACAAACAAAGAGGTGATGGCTGGAAGGTTTAGAATGAATCTTGACCACTGGCAATGCTCTGGGCAACCCTCCAGACCACTGTTCTTCGCCTGCCAAGCCATTACAGAAGGGGAAAGACCAGGATCGGCAGGATTTTTTTTGTGGCGTTTTTTGGCAAATGTTTTTGGCTGAAAAAACATATCGAAATATATGTGGGCGTGGGTAAGGAGATATAAGAGGTCCAGGGTGTGGGGAATAGGGACTAGATAATAGAGAAGGTGGGCTTGGTGGCGAACCCCCCAAAATATTTTACAAAATTAGTTTTCTCAGCCAAAAATATTTGGCTAAAAACTCCATGAAAAAAGACCTGGCGATCTAAGAAGATAGAACCCTTTGGACTATGCCCTGATGTCCACAAGCAAAACAGAGCCATCTCAGCTTTGGATCTTTGTCCACCGTTACTCCTAATGGCCAACTCATCTTATGGATGAGAGCATTCCTAGGATCTCAGAAAAGACAGGTTCTCATGCAGTCACACCTGAATAAATCTGTCCATCGCCCAATCTCCTTTCTATGCACTCTGATATTGATATTCAAATGGGTGCTGGCATTTAAGCTAGACAGCACCCCCTACGGCTGCGAACATCTTCATCTTGACCAATTCTGGTATTAGAGACTAACATGGTAATACACTCACTGTGGTTGCATGAGGGTGAAGTACTTGAATCAAGAAATGGAAAGAACAAGCCCAGCTCCCATCATTTACTTTTACTGGAAATAGTCCAGAAGGTACACAGAACTCTTGAAGTAATAGGAGTTCGAACAAAGAGACTGCTTGGTTGCATAGCAGAGGAGGTGGCAAGCATTGGAATTGTGTAGATGGATTGGGGATTGTCAATGGACAGGTGGGACAAACAATATTTGAAACGAGAGGGATCTGCCACATTACTTACAGTCCTTGATAGAAAGTGGCCAGCAAGCAGCACATTGAAGAAGCAAATGCTTCAGATAACGAAATCCTGGCGGAAATGTAAAACAGCTACAATATAGTGTTATTTCACTGTTTTATCTGTTTGGATAAAATGTGTTAAGGATGGTTGGAGTTCATTACAAAAAAAACATTGGAATATATCAGCGTGCGAAACATTAATAGAAAAAATAAGTCACCAAGCACTCCAAGAGTAACAGGTCAAGTAAAGCCGCATGACCTCCATCAGCAGATTGTGGAAAAACATGCAAAGCATTGTCATGAGCTGATACATTTGGCAGAGACCCTTTCATTACTGTGGTGGACCGGCTCCCAGGTGGTGAGATATTTAAGATCACGTTAAAGCCATTGTTCAAACCATTTGGAAATGTGCAGCTTTTCGCTGCGTACTGCCACACAGCTGAGTAAGATGAGCATCATGCTGGCACTGGGAGGTAGAGTTAAAGGGTGGTTCAGCCTTCGAACCTGGTGGGCGCTAGGAGCTTTTTAGCTCCTACTTGCAGCAGAGAGGAACCTGGTTTGCCCAACAACAAAAGCCACCAGGAGCTGCTTTTGGCTCACTATACTCAATGAGGCCATGCAAACATACCCATGTGACATTATACACATTCTCAAACACAGAGTTAAAGGAGCATTAGGACACAACTAGAAGACATGTAAAGTATAATGGGTCATACATAATGGACACAACGGTATAGCTTGCATCGCATGAGGAAGTTAGATTTGCAGCAGGCTATTTACCAATGCCTTTTTCCAAAGGGGTTGCACCTTGTTAACGGATGATGCCTGATCCCCATGAGCTGCTTTTAGCTCCTGCTTATAAACCAATTAGCTGGATCCCTGCAGTTTATTGTGGCTAGTTACAGGATTGAACCAAATAAATGCCAAATGCAACTACTTAAAACAAGGTTCAACAACAATAAAAGGGTGACTTCTGCTTGGGTTGAACAGTTTTCCATTTTGCAAGTCTGCATCCGCAATCCACCACTGGAGACTGTAGTCAGTTCACGGCTAATCAAGTGCTGGGGTTTTAAGTATCACCTATACTTATCTCCTGTCTCCTGATCCTGCAGTTTGCGGTCATCTGCTTCTTGTCCTCAGTACCATGGGTGGACATGCTCTGGGATCTCCAGGTACTAGTGCACCTGCATGATGGACCTAACAAGAGGCTGTATCTAGGACTGGGAAATGTGCGTCAACCTCCAGAGCCTCCAGTAGGTAACTGCTACCTTACCTTTCTCTACTTTATCTTATTGCCTCATCTTGTCTCATATTTGTCTCTACTTTTCTTGTTTTGACACTTCCCTATCCCAGGATCCAGCCTCCAGCCCCCAAAACCCTGACCTTGTTTTGATCCTCAGTGATTTGCAATTGTCTCATTTTTAAAGGGTTGTTTTTTTCTGGTCCCCTCTCTTCCTCTACTGTCTCTCCTCCTGTACCTCCTGGGTCCCACCCATAACCTCACCTCTAGTGATCCCTCCCAGCCTCCTCCTTAATGTTCTCTAGGCCTCTCTCCTCACAGCTCCTTCCAATTTCCTCTCTGATTTTTTCCTTCCTTCATCGCAATATTCTATCCTTTGTCTTCTTAACACCTCCTTGCAACCTCCTCTCTGATTTTTGTTATCCTTCCTCCCAATATTCTATCCTTTGTCCTCATAACACCTCCTTCCAACCTCCTCTCTGATTTTTGTTATCCTTCCTCCAATATTCTATCCTTTGTCCTCTTAACTCCTCCTTCCAACCTCTTCTCTGATTTTCTTGCCAACCTTCCCCCGAGTATCCCCTCCTCCTTTCTCGTTACAAGTGCTACCAACCTCTATTCTGATGTTCACACAAACCTTGCACTTCATACACTCTCCTTCTTCCCCCTCAGAACTCCTGCCAACCAGCTTTGGGATGTTAACTCCAGTCTTACTTCAATACTCTCTCCTTCTTATTCCTAACAACTCTGATCCTTTCAACACAATCTTTCTACTGCCTTCTCTCCTTGCAAAGCCACCACCTCCTCTCTCCAACAATATCACTGTCTCACTTGATAACTTCTAACAACAACCACCAATTGAAAGTGTTTAATGTTTTTTATTTCACGCTAGTTTCACCCTCTGGGCTGCATTTATTGCAAGCACTTGCTCATGTGAGGAGCAATTGGTTAGGGGTCAGCAAGGGTTCACTAAGTCTCTGACCTTCAGCAGGTGGCCTTCAATGCGGTTTCAAAGGGCTCTGGCGTGACGTGAAACGAGTCTCTTAAAGCTGGTCCGCCATCTTGGATTAGGCACACATGATTTGACTGACATGAAGCAGAAGGCCCTCACACAGCATTCCACCATCAAGCTGATGCAGTGTTTAAGCTGGATGGCACATTGCAGAATCAAACATAAGTAATTTCCTCTGCTGAAGTGAGTCTTACAATGTGCTGCTGCACATAAGCTGATTGAAAGATGTAATTTCAGCAAACTGGGCATCAAGGTAGCAATGTGATTTATACACAGGCCATCCCTTAAAGGGACTGGCACAGCATGGGCACATTTCCAATGTCAGTCCCCAGGTATAGAGCTTGGGCATGGTGGGTTGATCCAGGGGTTACCCTATGTACCGCCACCAGGCTCAGAATTATGCTGTAGGTAGTGTAATCCAGCCCCTGGCACCGCCAAGTCCAACATCTCTTGAGACAAACAGGTGACTTTGTCACAGTACCCTTTTCCTCTGCCTGATACAAGTGATCATAGCCCTTTCTGTTCAGACAGTTCCAGTAAAAACACTGCCGTGGGTCTTCTCTATTCATCTAAATACCAGACTATGTTGCCCTCTTCTCGCTTTCTTTCTACCCATTATATTGACCCATTCAGAAAGGCTGTAGATCAGTACACTGTAATTATCAGCATCAACCATGGGAGAGACCAAACTGAAATCGCACCATATGCTGACCTTGTAATTTTAGTACGGGCAATCTCCATTAAGGAAATCAGAGGCAATACAATTCAGTAGGGTTTCATTGTACAGACTGAGGCCAGCAAAGCCTCTAGGGGACACTATATTCAATTGCTCTTCAGACTTGTTAAGCAAGAAAGTAAAATACTTAAGTGTTCTAATAACGAAATATATTGAAGATCTCTGTGAGATGAACTTTCAAACATTAAGTACTATGCAGAAATTACCACTCACAGAATCCCACAGAGGACGGTTTGGTCCTCTGTGGGAATATTTAACCCACCCCAAAGCTGGGTACTCCAGCAAGTCCCAGCCTCGAAGCTAGCTTACAATTAATAGACTAGCCTTAACCCTCCTTCAGATACAGTTCCCACGCATATTTTTATTTCAAAACAGTATCAGGAAATAAGTGTATAATGACTGTGTGCTTTGTGCGCATGGCTGTATCCTCTATGTATAAACATTGTCATTCTTCTCTTGGTTTTTCCCAACATGGTTCTAATATGATGTAATATTTAGCACAAACACAGTACTAACACACCATTGATTCAGACGTTGGCTATGTGACTTAGTGCTGTACCAAGTATTATGCTATCATTCATTTGATGAAGCATGAGTATTAAAAATGTGTGCCCAGTCATAGGGCATGATCGGCTAAATAAAGCAGTTCCTTGAGAATTAAATTGTTGTCTCAAGATTTGTGCATGGATTAAAATCCATATAATACTATTCCACTATGGGATACTTCGCTTACTTTTGAAGCTTGAATACATAATGAAATTTATACAGCGCAATAGACACTCAAATATGATAGTAGTGTTAACTAATTGATATGTGGTTGGAGCCCCCCTTTTTGTTGTACACACTATTTGTATAGGCTGCATTAGCATGATCATGGTCATCACTTATACTAAGTTCCTTTGTCTGTTTCAGAAACGTGTGTATGAAGAAGCCGTTTTGTAAATAGCTCAAACCATTCTTAAAGGATAGTTCCGGGACTTTTTTTTTATTGTCCCTACGGGTCGGCCATGTGTTTGTAAGCATAAATCGGTAGATCGTAGGAAACTTTCCTATGGACCTTACCCGACTTTTCGCCCATTATCGCACTCGAAATCAGCCTCCATTTTGTGATAATCCTATCATTTCGCCCCATCGACCTGGCTCACCTGCCTTTGCGGCACTAAATCAAATCCCCCGCCCCTGAAACAGACTTTATCAAAACATTCATATTCCCCGCCTCTATCCGTGACGTGACTGAGCTGCGTAGGCAAACGCGCCCAGGCGTCTTCTACGCGACTCCACACAGACCCCGGAAATCAACACAGATCAGCTCACAATACAGCGCACCACAATTCGGAATATGAAACTGTACTTTGAAATCAAACCGCAAGATTGTAAATGTGGTAAAGTACATTTATTTGACATCAAATGTTTAGAGAATATTCAGCGATTTGCATTTTTATTTGCTCATGTTCCAAAAAGTTCGTATTGAGGAACGCGATGGTCCTTTGCTGTACACAGGGTCTTAGAGCATCTCACAATACAGCGCCACAATTCGGAATGTGAAACCGTGGTTTAAAAGCAAACGGCAAGATTGTACATTTGGCAAAGTACATTTATTGGACATCAAATGTTTAGAGAATATTCAGCGATTTGCATTTTTCTTTGCTCTCGATCCAAATTAGTTCGTCTTGAGGGAAGCGATGTTCGTGTGCAGTACACAGGGTGTTGGTTTACGATAAAAATAAGCTCTTCGGTCGCACTGATAATCGCATGGCTGTTCCAACAACGAGGCACTAGGCCACCACAACGGTAGGTATGTTGCATCTAACCGTTAGTACCGCGTAAGGGCATACTTGTACTTGGCGATCGTCCCATAAAATGGTCAGGGTGGTAACGTTGTTCACGCGGAGAAGCAACTGGCGGCTGTAGAAGCCGTCCGCCGGTGTCTGGTACTCGTGACACAGACAGTAGTGAATGATGTACCTAAAAACATAAAAAATGAAATTAGTCTCACCATCAGATCCTTATTAAAATCATAGCGAGGACAGCGCTACTGGGTGTACACAAGTGTTTAAAGGCGTGGCGAGGCAGGGAGGGGGGGGAGTGGAGTACAAGGTAAGTAGCATAAAATAATAAATAAATAGGGCCAGCTGGTGGCAAGTGCAAGGTAAGTGCAGAACAAGTGCTGGGAAGGGGGGGCTGTAGGATACTGAGACAGTCCCCCAGTGCAGGGGTTGACAGGGAGGCAGTGCAGGTGGAGAGTGGAAGGGCCCAGGACCGAGGTCGCAGACAGTGGACCAGTTGTAGCAGGGGAGAGGGAGAGAGAAAGCAGAAGCAAAGAGGAAGGTTTTGAGGTGCTTCAGTAAAAGCAGATGTTTCTCCTCAAGATAGTGCGCGGTAGAAAACAATATGCCACATAGAACGAACAAGTACAACTGAACCCGTCTTTAAAGCCACTGTATAGTAATGAAATTGCGGTATAAACTCATCAAAAGTTACTTACATTATATTTGCATTTTCCATTGTGTCTCTGTGTAGGGCAGACCCGAAACACCACTCCTTCTTTGCCGACGTTACTTCTTCTAATGAACGTGGCTCATCGTTTCGTTTCTGAAATTTTATTCATTATCTTTTCTTAGTCTTTCGGGATGGTCCCGGCCTGTCAAGGTCAAATCACAATAGAACCTTATACTGGGTCGTGGGCCGTTCCGCCACCCGAGCAAAACATCAAAGCAGCTGACCTTCACTTTGAGCGAGCACACATTTCTAGTTTGGGCCTGCAACATGAGGAGACTCGAGAGAACAGACAATCAAATTACAATCATTTAAACCGTGATGTGTATTTCTCAATGAGCTCTGCTTTAGGTGGACATGGAACAGAGGCAATGTTGGGTGGCAATGCAGTTGTCCCCTGCATAGGTTCGTTCACCACTCCATGTATGTGCCTATCGAGGACATCTACGATACGTCTCTCAATAAACTCATATTGCATATCCTCAAACACTGGTTTGATCACCCATTGTTTACTTCTTTTAGTGAAGGCCTTATTGTAGCGAAGCGTCCCTAAAGTTCCGGTCGTCCTACTTTGTTGACGGCCAACATTATGGTTATGTGCCAAGACCGCTAGAAGAGTCCGATTTATCATGCCTTCCATGCCAAAATGCAATCTTTTGGGCCTGTACTTTAGGCACATATTGTGGAACACCTCCAAATCTCCTGTGTGGCAGAATTCCGTGAGTCCCCTCAAATCTCTTGTTATAGTTTTATCAAATACATTCTTTTCAATGGCCTTGTGAGTGGGTGATGAAGGAATCAACCACTTCTTCTTCCGTGCCTCCTCTGTGGACAAATGGCCATGTTCACATTTGTGGAAATGTTCATTTGTCGACCATCGATGTACGTTGCTACAGTGCAACATTACTGACCGCCATTTTTCCAGTAGAATTTCCAACGACCCTTCACATGTTTTTGAGCTCCACCAAAGATGGTTGCTGATTGACTTGGACCACTGTGAAATACCTTGCATATCTTTTTTTTTTCCTGCAGCCGACAATTTTTTATTGATTGTTTTTGCAAGATGCCATACGTCAAATTGGTGATTTATATTTTTGTACTCTTCTCTCATTGTCTTGGCAATTGAAACGTGTCTGTCCGTGGCTATCAGGTCGATCACCATTCCCCGCGATTGTAGTTCTTGCAATGATGCTACAAAGCCAACTTTCTCCATGGCCACTGAGGATGTACTTTGTGACACCTGCACGACCACCGAACTCACAATTTTCTTACTTTCCATGTCCTGAAAGTGGTAGGTGCAGTACTTGGCTGAAAATCCTGGGCTGTCGCACTGTCCATCACCGGCTAGCCTGAAGCGTTTGCCCGCGAATGTACTTTCCATTGACATTTTTTCCATTCTCCAAGCTTCGCTGATGGCTGGAAATAGATAATCGGTTTGGTATTTGTAGAACTGAGTTTTCGCAATGAAATGGATTCCCACAAACTGAAAGAAATACTGTAACTTTTTAAAACTTGAACCACTAAAAAGTGCGGCCGCTGCACAAAGTAGATTGCCTGCTGGCAGTTGCCCCAGCATGGGTTGTGCAGACCATGCGAACGGATGATATTGTGTACAGGTGGCATGTATTTTAAGGTTAGTGCCTCGAATTGCACGAGTCACATTAATCAATGGCTCCCCACATACTTCCCCACCAACCCAATGCCCACATTTCATCATCATAATAATATCCATCAAACAGCTATCGAATACAATGAATTTGGCCTCTTTCCTTATACTGTCACTCTGCATCCCAGCTGGTTCGGCCTGTAACGTTGAGGACATGTCACTCGCATGAAAGGTACAATCTCTGATATCGTCTTCCGCTATGCTGAGTGATATTGATGGTGTTTCATTGTCGTCCATGTCATTCTCTTCCACTGCAACAACTGTTCCTTGTCCGGAGATGGGAGAAAAAAACAATGTCTTCAACTTTCGCGCGCTCTTATTTTTTGCGGGTGTGGATTCTGTGAATTGATCTCCGACTGCATCCAAACTACCAGGAGGACATTCACTATCAATGGCTGGTGGTGGTATAGCTCCGTTGTCAATCACTTCATATTCTTCCCATTGGCACGATGCATCTCCAGTCTCAAGTCCCTGCCAAAAGGTTTGACAAGCAACATCTCTCGTTCGCTTCACTGTCTGTGTAGATCTAGTTCTTACACCCACTCGCAACTAGAGGACAGATTAGAAAAGGGATGTTCAGTTTAAACACAACTTACAGTATTGAACTATTGACAGTGAAAGACAACATAATATAGTGAACAGGACACTAACCTTCTTTTGCTTTCTTTTCTTTGAAACTTTCTTGCCTCGAACTTCAACATCTGGACGCTGTTGCTCCGACTCGTGTGTGCATGTCTCCACTTCCTCTCGCGCTGCAACGACTATATTTTCATGATAAGCACATCCATCACTCACTGAGGCTCCATCGACTCCCTGAAACATAGAACTTTCATTAGTATGTATAATAATATTGAAAACACAAAATGTACTTGGGGACCAATACCCATACGTACATCTCAATAGCAAAACACGAATGAACGCATTGTGTAGAACATTCAAACGACAATAGTTCACGCATTGTTGATCTAGTTAGATTGAACTGTCAAGATCCATACCTCGGGCTCCGCATAGACTTCCATTGATGATATTATTGAAGATGACGCTTCAGCAACTCCCTGAAACACAGTAATTGCATTAGTATGGTTTTCTATTTTGTTTAAAAGAACATAAACTTTCTGCAGGCGTCAACGGCTCATCTAAATAGACCTGCACAAATGATCAGTTGTCTAAAATAAATAATGGATATCTAAATATGATTCGATTTGCTCCATCGTTGGAAGTGTCACCACCCAGAGATCTGCATCAACTACTAGGGGTGATGTTCTTGTTGAAGAAGCTCCGTCAGCTCCCTGAAACATAGTACTTGCGTTAATAAAGAAGGAAGTATAGCGGATGTAATCACGTCATTTGATCTCGCATGATTGATCTGTCAGTATCCATACCTCGAAATGCATAAGAACATCAAGGGACGCTGTAACTGCGGTGCACACTTCTGCAAGCTGTTGCGCCGACCCGTAACTGCATGCTCCCCCTTCTTCTTGGACTAATGCTCCATCGACTCCCTGAAACATAGGACTTTCATTAGTAATGAACACAATATTGAAAAAAGAAGACACATAGGAGGGCGACGACAGAAGGACATACCAATGGCTAAAAACGAAAGAAACATTGTGTGTAACAATCACGCTACAAGAATGCAAGATCTGATGATCTCCATCGATGGAACTGTCCGGAAACGTACCTCGAGCATCTGAGTGACATCAACGGTAGTCGTCAATACGTTGGACTCCTCAGCATCTCCCTGAAAGACAGTACTTGAATTATTTTGGATAACAATAATTATAACTGAAAACAAAGACTAGAGGACGAGTACAAGGGTGTACCATTAGGTAAAATAATTACACGATAAATTAAAACTATTGATTTACATGCCTAAAACAAGTCAGTGGCAGAATAGCCAAGTAAGATTACCCGATAGGCGCTTGAAGTGGCTGATGACTGCAATAACGACACGGATGGAGAATCTTCCGCCTTCATATTGAGTGGATACATAAATGGGGAAATTATTGTTAGCTAATGCTACACACTACCGCAAGGCCGAGAGATAAATACGTAAACTTGACTCACCAGTGGAGGGATGTGGACGAATAGAGTGGGAATAGCGGTTGAGAGCAATTTTCGCCTCGCTCGCGGTGTTTTCTTCTTTATTAGCAATGATGTGGAGTACATGTCTGGGCTAAAGTGCCTGCTGCAGATGCGGTATCGATCACCCCTCTTGTCCGCAAAGACTTCTAGGACTCTACTTTCTAGCTCAGAGGCTGGATATCCGCAATATCTGACCCATTCTCTTATCTGATCTATTGTCTTAGGGAAAACATGCATTATAGTACCTTCAGATTTGTTATGGGTCTTCGAAGGGCAACCGCCAATGGAACAGGCAGGCATTATGGAAAGTTCTGAAAAGTAAAGATCAACAATTCTCTATGAATACCAATGTGTTAAAACATTAAATGACACATAAAAGGTTCAATGCAAGGTCCGTTTTGGTTCTTGGAACTATACACATTATTCACATGCGGATAAGTATTTCAATAACTTTCAAAAAATAGAAAAAGTAATTTGACTAAACTCAGAACATGTGACTAGTTCCTTGCATGTACTGTCGTGAACGAAAAGAAAACATGGATGCAATTTGATGACTACTAGCAAATAGATATAAATTAAAAAATTGGACGCAAAATGATTATGGTACATGGACTTACCTTGACGAACAAACAGTTAGATGCAGGGATCAGAGTAGTTTCTTGTCGTAGAACAGGGAGCAGTTCACAGGTTGCAAACTGACGAGTTTGCTCAAAGTGGTCACGGAAGTTCACAGAGACGAAGAGCAGATAACCAGCACCTTCACGGGTTGACTAGCAAAGCGCAAAGAAGTTCTCATTAGAAATATGAAGTGGGTTATAAAGAATTCGAAACAGGGGTGTGTTTGTGAATGAATGACGTGTATATGTCGTGGCATTATGTGGATTGCAGGGGGGCGTCCAGCGTGAGGGGGGATGCTTGGCAGGAGACACGGGGTCTGGAGGTAGACATGGGAACAACAACCCATGCTCTATAGACCACTTTGAAGTGTACATGGTCTTTGGCACCTCTTGGCCTTTATCGCTCCCTGACAGCTCCACTTGCCAGCAGCGCAAGTACCCTGGTGCGAACTGCCTTTGATAGGGCGGGGGGGTGGATCGGGGCGGTGGTCGTGCAGACAAGACACAGGAAGACTCGTGAATGGAGACACACTTATGTGGATTGCAGGGGGGCGTCCAGCGTGAGGGGGGATGCTTGGCAGGAGACACGGGGTCTGGAGGTAGACATGGGAACAACAACCCATGCTCTATAGACCACTTTGAAGTGTACATGGTCTTTGGCACCTCTTGGCCTTTATCGCTCCCTGACAGCTCCACTTGCCAGCAGCGCAAGTACCCTGGTGCGAACTGCCTTTGATAGGGCGGGGGGGTGGATCGGGGCGGTGGTCGTGCAGACAAGACACAGGAAGACTCGTGAATGGAGACACACTTATGTGGATTGCAGGGGGGCGTCCAGCGTGAGGGGGGATGCTTGGCAGGAGACACGGGGTCTGGAGGTAGACATGGGAACAACAACCCATGCTCTATAGACCACTTTGAAGTGTACATGGTCTTTGGCACCTCTTGGCCTTTATCGCTCCCTGACAGCTCCACTTGCCAGCAGCGCAAGTACCCTGGTGCGAACTGCCTTTGATAGGGCGGGGGGGTGGATCGGGGCGGTGGTCGTGCAGACAAGACACAGGAAGACTCGTGAATGGAGACACACTTATGTGGATTGCAGGGGGGCGTCCAGCGTGAGGGAGGATGCTGGCCGGAGACATGTGGTGTGACAAGACAAGGCACTGGAAGGCTATTCAACGGAGACACACTAGATTCATTTAAAAAATCAAAACAACCATTGTTAAAATATATGTTGGGCTTTATTTTAGATTTTAATTAAACATAAATAATAAACATTACACATTGTAAAGTTGAGGTTGCAGCACATCGAGGGAAAATCCGCGGTATTGTCCACTGTCACTGGGGAAATGTTGTCTAATGGCAAGTACCGCACAGGCAGGTATTACTCTCCGAACGCGGTGTCCGAGCCTCCCGTGAAGCCACCAAGTGAAGCAACGATAGGCCACCAGCCTGTACCACCTGTGAAAAAAAAAGATGCAAACTGTATTAAACTGACAAAACTTTCTTATCAATGTCGATTCAGGTAACACATGTCATTTTTCTTAGAAAAAATTTATATCTAGAAAATGCACTATATGGAACCAATTTACATGCGTTCGAATGATATGTAAATGTAATTTTATATGTGGGAGACGACCATGAAATAGTAGTGGCATCACTGACATCACAAACAGAGTATACTTACTCGTTACTCGGATTACGCGGACGAACAGTGCCACGAAGTTCGTGCATAAGCACCATCATCATCCTCAACACGGTCCGTGAGAGGCAGGCTTCCCTGAACTCTGGCAGCTCGGTGATGCATTGCGGACTTTGCTCGCCTTCCTGCAGACTTTGCTCGCTTTCCGAAATGTAGGCCAAGCACCCGGAATTTTCACGGCAGCAGCAGTTCTCCTCCTCAGTTGGCATTAGCTCGCACCGATTGCACGTGCACCAGGTGGAGACGCCGTCCATGCGACATGGTCCAGGCTCTTCATCCGTTGACTGGTCCTCCCAACTGCCGTCCGAATCCCCATCGTTTTCGCGTGCTTGCCTTTCCAGTAGTTCCTCCTCGGTGTACTCGGGCTCGTACATATACGGCATTATTGTGGCCATTGTGCGGTAAAGATAGTAAAATAATTTACAGAGATGGTACAGGTGTTCACACGGGCTACAAGCGGCGAAGGTAGCTGACCAGAGCACTGAAACGAGTCACAGAATACTCAAAGTAACACAGAGAGAGGAATGGAATCGAAAATCTGCTGCTGTGTGTTGTGAAACGGTCTGTTTATACTTATTGGGGAAAGAGGCGTCCTGCCATTTCCATGGCAACACGTCAATAGCTGAGGCGCAGCGATTGTTGACACGAGACGTGCTTGAAATGGGCAGTACGCGTCTGCTGATGTCAGGCTCAGGGGCGGGGGATTTGATTTAGTGCCGCAAAGGCAGGTGAGCCAGGTCGATGGGGCGAAATGATAGGATTATCACAAAATGGAGGCTGATTTCGAGTGCGCTAATGGGCGAAAAGTCGGGTAAGGTCCATAGGAAAGTTTCCTACGATCTACCGATTTATGCTTACAAACACATGGCCGACCCGTAGGGACAATAAAAAAAAAGTCCCGGAACTATCCTTTAACACACTTTAGCTGAGTCAACAAGCCACAAAGGCAACCTCACACGATAACTATCTGATGCTGCCATTGAATGCTGGCGATTGCGCTCCTCTGGAGGTGTTGCTATGCTATTGGGCAGCAATGGGCAACCGTCTAAAGGAGAGTATGAGTCCCCTGCTCTCCACTCACAATATTTTCATATCTGCTTACTAGCCCTCAGTGTTGGCATCTATTGAATTGTTCGGATAGTAATTTACACACACAAATACAATTAAAGGTTCTACAGACCCTCATTAGGATCTGGTGGCAGAGTTCCAAGGTGTTTCAAAATCAACTCTTTTCAATACTCACTCTAACGTGGGAGAATCCTAACCTCCTTGTGCTATTGACTAACATAAGCAATTCTGTCTGGCAGAAATTCATAAGATCTATGATCTATCTGATACCAAATGTTTGCCTTTTTATCAGCTCTCCACTATGTCTAGTACTTTAGGTCTCTGCAAGTGTTCTTGCGCCAGTATGTATAGGGTCACTGAAAAAAATCAACTACTGTGTAATGCAGAGGTTGTTCACCATGACCATGGCATAGTGTCTAATGTTGTGTAGAATCTTGTGCAGCTGTGTAATTTGGGAAAGAGTTGTTGAGTGTTGCTTTTAAGAGCTTCTTCTGTTTCCAATCCATAACACACAGCTGCTCCGTGATGCAGAGTGTCTTTCATTGGGATATTGCATCTTAATTAAAGCAGTAGTTTTACGAGTGCCACTTGGAATGGTGGGACATGACTGACAATATTATTGTTTACTCATGCGCTTCAGTTCAGTGATAACGCTTCAATTCAGTGTGTGTTTTTCTTGTGTATGACAATTTGAGCTGCAGCACGTAATGATACATTTGAGAAAATTGATCACTGCATCATATAATCAACGAATATTCTGACTTGCGTTCTTTTTCTTTCAGATTGTTCCATTTAATTATATTATTGATGGAAGATACCAGATAAACTGAATGCATTTGAGATGAAACTAAAGAATTCATTTTCAGGTTAAGGCAAACCAGTATGCAAAAATGAAGACTAATATTTCAGCAGCGTATGAAAAATGGACACTAAGACATTACTCAAGAAATTACATTGCTCATCGGGAGGATAGCTCAGGGGCAACGCGCTCGTCTTGGAACCAAGACGACGCAGAGTAAGTAAGGTTCGATCCCCGGGTCCCCACTTAGAAACCTCTGGGTATTGAGTGCATTATAAATAATCAATTATGATTACGTTTTTCAAGGACACAGAATAAGCCAACCCACGTTTCTGAGCTTGAAGTAACTGTGCTCTTTGTAGAAATTGCCTATCAGAAACCAACATTTCAGATATTCTCTTTTGGCTCTTTGCATGCTTTTATCACACAACTGTGCATCTGCAATTGGTTCCTAATCACTGTTCCTTTCTGTGATTTTCCAAAATGAATGGGTCTGGTTTGGAATGCTTCTTCATTATTGTATCTCTATTCTCGTTCCCACTGGGCCCTTACAGAGCTATCCAACTTTAGGAGTGGTCGGAACCACATGGTTCCGAGGGGTCTGTGGGGTGTGCTGCTCCTTAGGTGCTGCATGCGGAAAGCCAAAAACCAGGTCAGTGATAGGTGTCTGCTCAAAATCTGAAAAAAAGCTCGTAGTGGATCACTTCCAGACAGATATGTGCAGTTCCTGGGCGCACCTGTTATGTTGCACATGATAACACAATATCATGGATTATATAAGATAAAACAACCAATTACATCAATGAAGCCATCACATATGGCATCCCAAGAGAGGCCTTCGGTTATCTGAAAGGTGATCCCATTGGTGATGTCTCTTGTGATATAATAAGTGGTGAGTTTGATAAGCTGATTGAATGATGGCATATGTGAGATCATATTTGATGTGATTGGTGATGCCAGCTCGGACTTCACGTGTGAGCTCATGAGATGTATGTAAGTGGGCTGACATATGGTTGCATAGTTAATTATATATGGCGAATATCATTGCTTTTCAGATTTTGCATTTTAACCATATTCCATCGTTTTCTGTAGGGATTTGTAGAGTTATTTTTATTAGCACGAATTACTAACTTCCCTTTAAAAAACAAAGCATTGCCATTGGTATTGTCCCGCAAGCCTTGCCCCTAAGGCCCAACCATGTCCAGAGCACTGATACTGGCAATAATGCCTACAGGGCTTGGCCAAATCTAGGGAACAAGGACCCTAACTGCAGTCTTCGTAAAGCATGGCCTTCAGTGATACTCTGCAGGCACTGTGCCTGTGATAGGGCCTTTCTCTATGCCCATGGCACAGATACCTTGGATGCATCGCCCACAGAGCATGGCGTATGGCCATGGCACTGAAGCCTTTTACTTTTAATACAAATATACATGTGCAATCTTGTCTGCCCGCCCCCTCACCGCTATTCCTCTGTCATTACAATATTGGCATTCCCTCTGTCATTACAATATTGGCATTCAGTGAACATACCAGACATGGCCATGAAAACTGCAGACACAAATTCAGTTTTCTCCTCCAAGAGGAGACCTGTTTTCACAAATCTAGTTCAAACCCTCACCCTACCTTGCGACAGACAATGCTCCGGAGCCCCCAATATCATTTTCTCAAAGCACTAGAGCATTGTTCCCATTACGGGCCATTAACAAAAACATTGCAGAAGCCACGCAGTTCATGTTTGCGTCAACTAATCAAAATGGTGTTCGAAATTTAAATTTAAATTCAATTTACAAGACCGGATTGTTTCGCTAACTGCCAATATATCTAAAAATATTTTTCCCATGTTAAAGCATTTTGCTGTACAGGAAGCCAGAGCCCCCGGTGGGATTTCACCAGCAATGAGGAGCAGGATTACAGGACAGAGAAGCTAGAGTCCAGTCAGTATGGCCAGACCAGGGCCCTCGGCAGAAACCCGGCTTCCAGAAGTCTTTAGGTAAGGATCGAGGAAGGATCTGAGGAATTCATCGAATCGAATGTCGGTTGCAAAAAAGGCAACCTTCTACCCCATCCGGTGGAGGAGATGCACTGAGATGTTGATTATGGGAAGGGCAGTCCCTGCCTGGGACAGCAGCAAGAAGTCAAGGGAGTGTTACTCGGGGCTTCGTCTCTATCTTTTAGCGTACAGGGACGGACTAAAGGATTCTTTCATGATGCTGGCATAAGGGTAGCCTCCAACTCCCTAACTGTCCAAATGCATAAAACAAGCAAAGAGAATGCTTGGTTCAGTGTTAAAACCAAGCTATATGCCCTTAAAGCTTTGTGATGCTAGAGTGCTGAAGAAGCTTGCATTGCTGTACTTACTGCTGTATAATAACCTGATAATTATAAAGATGTTTTTATCAGTGTATAAATTCAACTCAAGATTCCCTTCATCGAAAACGTACACAGGCAAAGGCCTGCCTCACATGATCCCGTCCTGGATGTCCAGTAAAGTGGTATTACCTGAAGCTCAACCTCTCCAAGACTGAATTCCTACTGCTGACCAACAACACTGAACACCCTGACACACAGATCTGACTCTCTGCTATGAACCTTGTTGGCTTCACGCCCCAGCTGACCAACTGCGCCAAGTCCCTTCGATTCTACATCAACAGACACCTCTCCTTTGGAGAGAACAAAGCATGGAAGACACAAAGGGCTTGGTACCAACTTTGCCTCCTCCGGAAAATCAAGCCCTTCATCCCAGCAAACAATTTCAGATCTGCTATCAAAGCCTTGGCCCTCCTGCACCTTCTTGAATGTCTTCCGGAGACCACCCTGGCACCTGAAATGTGTCCTGCATGCTTAAGCATGACTCAACGGACACAGAAAATTCGAGCACATCACCCCAACCCTCATTGATCTGCGATGGCTACCTCTGCAAGCACGTTTCAACCTTCAAATCCTGCTGCATCATCTACAAGGCCATCACCCTCAAGTCCACAAGTTACCTCACTGAGGAGATTAGCATCTCCAGAGGCATACAATCCACCAGAGGTAATGTGCAGACTTGAAATCAGCCTGTGCAGGGAGGGAAGAACCACCAGACGACAGGGCTTCTCTGTCTATTATTATTATAATAATTATTCATATTATTATTATAATTATGGTATTGATTGAGCACAGACCTAGCTTCGAGCAGCAGCGGAGCACTTTACAGAAGTATACACCAATACAGATACATAACAGAACGCTTTTCAGTGGTAACAACAGAACAGATATACACTGAGGGTAGAATACAGAGGGGGAAAGAGGAGGGGTACAGCTGTACTGGGAGGCGGGGAGCAAAGGGACGGGCATCGTCTAGAGAATCAGGTGGCGTGAAGGACGACGTGACGGCCAAGGTGTTGAGGAGGAGAGACTCCTTGAAGAGGTGGGTCTTGAGTTATCTGAATTGTAGGAGCGTAGGAGCAACACTGATGCCGACGGGGAGGAGGTTCCATAGTCTTGAGGCATAGAAAGAGAAGGCTTGTTTTCTGGTCCTTTCCTTTTTACAGCAGCAGATTTCAAGTCTGCACATGTCCGGGCTTCTGGTGGTGCGCTATCTGCCATGCAGAGTTTCTCCGTGAGGTAGCTTGGTGACTTGGGGGCGACTGGGTTTAGCTTGGTGACTTGGGGGCGACTGGGTTATAGATGATGCAGCAAGACTTGAAGGTGATTTGTGTGTGCAGTGGGAGCCAGTGAAGGTCGATGAGGGTAAGGGTGATGTGGTAGTATCTGTGTAGACCCTTGATGAGATGTGCAGCCATGTCTAGGGCACTTCTCAGGGGCACAAGGGAGAATAATGGGAGGCCTTCGAGGAGTGCACTGCCCCCATCCAGATGGGATAGGACCAGTGCTTGAACAGTGGATTTAAAGCTGTCACCAGGGAGGAAGGGTTTGACTTTATGCATGAGGGAGAGCTGATACTAAGCTGTCTGAGTTTTCTTAGCTATGTGTGTTTTGAAGGAGAGGTGTTTGTCAATGTGGAACCTGAGCATCTTGGCGCAGGAGGTAAGCTCGGGTGTGAAGCCCTCAGAGTTCATGGTTGATAGCCGGGTATGTATGTCTGAGTGTTTCGTGTTGTTGGTGAGGAGTACAAATTCAGTGTTGGAGGGGTCAAGCTTCAAGTATGCACTTAACATCCAAGACTGGATCAGTGAGAGGCAGGTCTTGAGCCTATGGATGTCCTTGATTGAGTGGAATTCGAGGTATAGCTGTCTGTTTTTGGCGTATTGATGGATGTTGTGTGTGGCTAGGAGGGCTCCCAGTGGCTCCATGTATAGATGGAAGATCAGTGGGGAGAGGATGGAACCCTGTGGGACTCCACAGGTGATGGGTAGCATTGGCGATCTAGAGGACTCCATCTGAACACACTGCTTGCCGTTGGTGAGGTAGGACTTGAACCAGCGTAGGAAAAGGTTGCTGATCCCCATGCACCAATGTAGTGTGTCTATAAGCGCCTGGTGGTCTAATGTGTTGAAAGTGGCTTAAAGGTCATAGAAACAGGCAGGGGTGGCCGTCGTCAAGGATGTTGAGGGTGTTATCGACCACCTGTATGATAACTCTCTCCGTGCTGCATTTGGGTCTCAATCCGGATTGGTAGGTTTGGAGGAGATTGTTGGTGTCGATGTGTTGCTGCAGTTGTGGGGCTACCGATTTCTCAATGATCTTACCTAGGAAGGGAGGTGGGTTATGGGGCGATAGTTTCCTAGGTTGTCGGGATCCAGAGTGGGTTTCTTTAGTAGAGGGAGGATTTGCCCCGTTTTTGGGGTCGATGGGAATGTGCCTTGAGCTAGGGAGCCGTTAATGATCTCTAGGTAGGGAAGGAGAGCTTCTGCAGGGAGGGTCTTGAGGATGGAAGCTGGGAGGATGTCATCTGTATATGATGTGGCTTTGAGGGCAGCCAGGGTTTCTACCAGGTCCTATTGTCAAGAGTGTCTTGAATGTTGCCCAGGTTTGGGGATTTCACGAGGAGGGGCCTGAGGTGGGTCTGTGGATGCAGAGCTGGCATCTATGTGCTGGTGAATCTTACTGATTTTGTCGATGAAGAAGGTGCTGATGGCTGTGGATTTTCCGACGGAGCATGGTATGTCAGGGTTGGGTGGTGGGTTAATGCACTTCTTGACCACTTTGAAGAGGGCTTTGCTTTTGTTGTCATCTTCTGCTATGGTATTCTAATAGTAGAAGGCCTTGGCTGTGTTGATTAGTTGTCAGCGGGTTGCTCTGAGCTCCTTGAGAAGCGCCGGGTCAGATGCAGTCCTGAAGCGGCTCCAGGTTTTCTCTTGTTTCCTGATGACTCTTTTGCTGAGGTTGAGTTCTTGCGTGTACCAGGGTGCTGACGGTTTCGATTTGCAGGTGCGCTGTTTAGAAGGCGCGTGTTGGTCGATGGAGGCTGAGAGGGTGGCGTTGAGTGCTTCAAAAGAGAGTCGCAGTTCGGTTTGGGTTGTCGGTCAATGTGAGGTGGAGGTTGGCGAGGCCTTCTGCAAGGGCTTTCACTTGGAAGTTCTTTTGTTGGACCTAAAGGTTTGTATGCTGGGTTTCTGCTGAAAGTGCTTGACTGCGGTGGTGTGCCGATACTGGAAGGCACGGCTAGGTGGTTAGACCAGTCAAGCGGGAGATATGATTTGATATGATATGGCATTTATAACGCACCTATACACAAGTGTTTCAAGGCGCGACGAGGCAAGGGGGGGGGGGCAAAAGGGGGACAGAAAACGATCCTAGTAGGCCAGGTGTCATTCAGATCGTGCAAGTGCATGGGAAGGGGGAAAGGAAAAGTGCGACGGGGAAGGGAGAGGGAAAAGTGCAGTACATGGGAAAGTGGAATAAATAAGATAAATAACGGCCAGCTGGTGGCAAGGATGTTAGGGGGACTTAAAGGGTACAGAAAACAGTCCCCCGGTGCAGGGGTTGCCAGGGGGGCAGTCCAGGTGGGTAATTGACAGGGCCTGGGCCAGAGATCAGAAAGGGAGGCCAGGTAACCAGTGCAGTTTCAGTACGGAGTTCAGCAGGGGAGAGGGGGAGAGAAAGCAGAAGCAAAGAGGAAGGTTTTGAGGTGCTTCCGGAACCAGAGATGGTTCTCCTCGAGTTTCAGAGAGGCAGGAAGGCTGTTCCAGAGAGAGGCCCCTGCCAAAGAGAGTGATCTGCCACCAACTCGTTGCTTGGAGAAGCGACTGACCCTGAGGGAGTTGGAGGCAGATGAGCGAAGAGCTCGAGAAGGAAGATATTTAGGAGAGAAGAGATGTAATTGAGAGGAGACAGTGCAGTGATGATTAGGTTGAGGTTTATGCCCACAGACGAAGGAACTTCCTTGCCGACAACATGAGGCTACATTTCAGAAAGGAGCTCAAGACCGTTCTCTATAAGGGATGGCTCCTCCCTAACACACAGCGACACTCCCCCTCCACTCTCCACCTAACCTGAGATTGGCGGTCTGCTCCCCTGTTTGCTCCTCTGGTTGCTTGTTTATCCGTTGCTGCCAAATTTCCCGCCCTCCCCATTCCCCATTGTTAGCTCCCTGCTTCCTTCATTCTCTGCTTCCCTCACTGTGTACGTCCCCCTATGACTTTTAAAGTGCTTCAATGCTTCCCGAAGCTAGGTCTGTGCTCAATAAATACAATAATAATAATAATAATAATAATAATAATAATAATAATAATAATAATAACAATAATAATAATAGCAATAATAATAATAATAAAATAATGTTGAAGATGCCCCTTGTGTTTAGCTATAATGACAAGGTCTTGAAGATGTTTTTACTGCTGTGCAACAATCCCAGAGTTTTTCTACTTTGTATTAATCAGATAACCTTTAAAATATGTTTACTGCTTTGTTTTTGAGTTTGGAAAATGTGCATACATCTCTGTGATAATGCCATAGTTATAAAGATGTCCATAGTACTGCCTGATTAGTCAAGAGTTTTGAAGGTGGTCATAATGCCGTCTGATCATTCCAGAGTTTATAAAAATGTACTTACTGTGTAATAATCCCAGGTTTTTAAGGTGCACATACTGCATTGTGATAATCAGACAGATGTTAAGATATTGTTATCTTTTTTTCTATAAATCTCCTAGTTTGGGAAATGCTCAAACAGCTGTGCGATAATGCCAGAGCGTTGAAGCTATTCTTACTGATGGGTAATTATCTAAGAGTTTTGAGTGTTTCCAGCCTGAAGAGTGATGGCCCCAAAGTTTTGATATTCTCATACTGCTATGTGGCTATTCCAGAGTTTTAAGAAACGCACACTGTTATATGGTACCCCTGTTCTTTAATAATGTTCACACTGCTATGATGCTCCTCATACTGCTGTGTGACAATCCTAATTTTTAACGTTTTTACAGTTGTTTGATATTCCCTGGGTTTTAAAGACACCTCTGAGTGATAATCACACTCTTGAAGATGTTTGTGCAGCTTTGTAATAGCTCGAGATTTTTGAAGAATGTCAAGTTTCTGAGTGATAATCTGAGTGCTCTGAAATTGTTCGTATTGCCCGTTGATAATCAAAGAGTTAGGAGGGTATTAATAACGCTGTGTCATCATTCCAGAGTTTGTCAATATGTGAATAGGGTGTGTAATACTTCCAGAGTTATGAACTTTCTCAAAATACATTGTAGGGTTCTGATATTTTGTATATTACAGTGCGAAACTCCCAGAGTTTTGAAGATCCTTTTGCTGCTATTACAATCCTAGAGTATTTAACACATTTGTAATGCAGTATGAAAATCACAGAGGCCCTGATTCCAAGTCTGGCGGTGGTGGTAAAGTATCCTGTATTACCACTTTGTCAAACTACGAGTTTCAAACCTGAAACTCCTCCCCTCCGACTGCTCTTCTGTGCCGGTAATTACTGTCACACAAAAGCATTAGCACGTGTGGTAATTACCACACGTGGCAATAGAAAATTCAAATGGAGTGCTATGGGACTCCAAAATAGGGATTCATTTAAGGGTTGGCATGACTTTGAATTACGCTGACCCATAAAGTAACCATATCATATTCTTACTAAATGCGGTAATGGTATTTCTGTTTGACTCCAGAGGAAATACCACCAAACTCATAATTACGCCCAGAGTCTTCAAGACGTTTTTACTGTTTTGTGATACTCCCAGTATTTTGAAGATGCCTTTACTGATCCGCGAGAGTTGTGAAGCTGTTTGTACTTCTGTGGGATAATACCAGTGATTTTACAGGTGAAAATACTCTGGGTCATAATCCCATAGCTCTGAAAGTGCTGAGGAGCTGTGCGATGATTCCAGAGGTTTGATGATGCTCATGCAGCTGTGTGGTAATCCCAAGGTTTACCAGACGCTTTTGCTGTGTGTGAAATTCTGATTGGTTCTAAAGATGTTTAGTGATAATCCCAGCGTTTTGGAGACTTTTATACTGTTTTGTACTAATCCGAGAATTCTGAAAATGTTTTTACCGCTGTGTGATAATCCCAGCGTCTTCATAAAGCTGTTACAGCTGCGCGACAAGGCCGCATCTTTGGAGATGTTCATACTGCTGGGCGATTATCCAAAAACCTTGAGCGGGGGTAATAATGATTCCACAGTTTATAAAAAAATAAGTAGTGTGTGTGAGATAATCCCAGAGTTTGCAAGGTGCCCATACTGTAGTGTGATAGTTTCAGAGTTTTGAAGATTCTCATGTTGCTTTGTGATAATTCCAGAGTTTTGTAGAAACTCACATTGCTACGTAATGATTATGTTTTTAAAGATGTTCAACTGCTGTGTGATAATCCCAGAGTTTTGAAGATGTGTGGGCAGCTAAGTGACAATCACAGATTACTGAAGAGGTTTTACTGCTTGTAATAGAGACGGTTGTCTAATGCCAAGTGTTTCTGACATTACAAAGCAGACACCGAGTTCACCTTCATGCATTTTGGCATTAAATAGGCTGAATTGATCTTTCTGTAAGCAACGGATCATGCGCTGAGGGCAGGGGCACTATACAGAGTGGTCATTCTAGATGACATACGCATGTGGAAACAAGGCTGGCCCTCTCATCTCCAGCACCTAGTGGAGGCCCCGAGCCAGATCTGAGACTGTGGCCTAAGAGTACCAGCAGAGAAATGCCAGCTCACCCTTTCTTGTGATAACATATCCTGATCACCTACTGGACAGAGGTACGCAGAAGCCCCAGCATGCCATAGCAGCTGCCACAGTCTAGTGGTCCTGGTGAAAGAATAGTGTCTGCAGTGAGATGTGATCTTACTGTGAATGTGTAACCACCTGTTGCTGGCTACTCTTGTGGCTTTTCAGTGGTTTATGGTAGAAGCGAGGTGAACAGTTCAACAGCATAAACACGTGGTTACATTGTTTCCTTAAATTGGGCCTTGATTCATAGTGATTTCTCGGATATTAGGTTAAAGGTTGGGTCAGTCGTGAGAGGATGTACATTATTGTCTACTGAATCCGCAGGTTTCCTCCTCAAGAAAGAAGCATGTGACTGTGGAGTGACACTGTTCAGCAGCGTGGGCCTGGTGTGAAATGCTTTGTTTAGCATCATCCTTTTCCACTATGGCTTTCTCTGTGTGTAATCTGTGCTTCTCCCTGCCAATAGTGTACTTTTAATTGGGTTGACAAGTTAAACTTGCTATTTTAGCTTTGCTTTCTGTTCAGTTCTCCATTGGCAATTTGTAGCTTCCCTAGATTGGCTTAAATCAAACTAGCAACCACAATATATACATTTCTAGTTGCATGACACACATGGCCCAGGAGAGTCACAAAGTTGAAAATGGGAGAAACTCGATCACCAAAGAGATGCGAGGAGATGTCGGGTACTGGAGAAGATGCGTGTCTATGGAGGATAGCTCAGGGGCAACATGTTCGCCTTGGAAGCAAGACAACACGGATCAACACAGGTTGGATCCCGGGTCTGCGCTTAGAAACCTCTGGGCATTAAGTGTGTTATAATTAACCTATCATATCATAAATGAAGAGGAGGGGATGAGGCTCCAACCAGGATGGGCTTGAACCAAGAAGGACCTGCCTGGTGTTTGAAGAGGAGGGGAAGATGTGCTCAAGTGATTTTGTATCTGTTAAAGCCAAGCACCCCAACATCTCTCACTACTGTGCCTCTCTACCTTTTCTGCTTTTTCCTTCTTTTCTCTACACACTGTTGGTAATTGTGCAAGGGGTGAAGTGCAAATGTAAGGGGTAATGAAAAGAAAGTAGTTAGCTATTTACACCTTCTTTTTACACCCCAGGGGATTCTCAATGCGTTTGAAGGAGGAGCAGGGGCAGCATAGGGGTTTAGCATGTCGTCGTGCATTCCTACTCCTCCTTCATAATCTTCCTCGTTTTACTACCTTCATGAGATTTTCATGCAGGCACAACACAAATGGAATCCATTGTAAATCCCATCTGCAAAGCGTAATGTGCAGGCGGCATTTACTTTGCCACAAAACAGAGGAATATGAAATAATAATGGAGATTTTGCCTGTCCTTAGTCTTTCTATTTGCACTACGGTTTGTTTAATGATAGCTAGAACTACAAAGTGCAATAAATGAATGCAAATCTTGGCAGACCAGAGTTTACGCTCATTATCTGAAGTTCGTAGTGCAAACCAATGTAAAGGCCTCCTGCAATTTACGCTGGTGGATTCCATATGAATCCATTGTAAATGCTAAAAGAAGTTGGGTTTCATGCGGATGCATTGTAATATATTTCCTGGCATGATTATTTGGCAGGAGGCATTTACATGTATTTGCACTAAAGCTAAATGCTGGTGGATTCCATAAGAATCTAATGCTTTCCTGCCAGCATCAAAATCAGATGCTGGAGGAAAACTATTTTCTTCTGACAAGCAAAGCAGATGGCAGTGGAAGACGTGTGAATTTCAGTCCCAGCCCCTGCTACTTCTGAGAAGCTTCACAATCCCTCCGTGTTGCAACAAACACCATTTACACATTAATTACATCTCCAGGGACTTAACAAGGACCCCCAGAGAAGTGGGCCCTCCCCTTGTTGTTGCGATGCACGAATGCTGTCGCGTCCCCAGCTACTGAGCTACTGACAGGAAAGAGAATGCAAGGGTGCAACACCGTTGGCCGTATTGGGCCGCAGTCCCCACTCCACATTCTGGGCTGTTTGTGATGTCATGGGCAGGCCAAAACTCAGATTCTAAACAGAATCCAGGTCTGTGCAAATACTTTCCTTTTGTTTTCAGCAGCCCCTTGCTTAGGTTGAATCATTAGCCAATTGGCACTGCAATGGGCCATTTCAAACTGAAAGAACTCCCACACAGCTCCAGTAAAGTGGCAAATCTGCTTCCAAGACATGCAAGTAACACAGTAAAGCTCCCTTTTACAAATGAGTTCATACCCATGATGTCCATCACCTTGACATGCAAAAAAAGGGTTTGCTTTTATGTGGACTTAAATGTTCTTAACATCATGCATAACAGCAAGCTTCATGTTTGTGACAATCGCTATACGGGTTGATTTGTTAGGACAATTTCTTCTAGAGTGGGAATCACGTTTATTATGGCATAGCATATAACACATAAGTAAAATGTATGCATAAAATTCATACACATGCTTTTTACGGCACGCCATATTTTCATTCATATATGGGGCAGAGAGGGGGCGTGAATTGTCGTTTCTGCGGTTTGGGTCTACTTTGTCGAAAATATTTGACCTTTTGCCATTTGACTGAATTTTGTTTGATCTTTTTCTAGTCGAAAATGCGGGGGGAGACCCCCGTAATCCTCTCCATATTCTGTTACCCCACCCCATATATATATTTAATTAAATTTGACCGAATTTCGATCAAAAAAATGCTGTCAAAAGTAAAAGGTCAAATGTTTTTCGACCAAGTATGCTAATACCGTTTCCGCCACCCCAATCTTCTCAGTCATGCAAAGACACAAGCATTGATGTCAGCATGACATTTTCATCCGGTGCTAACACTGGAATCCGCCTGATTTTTTCACCAGCTACAGTAGGCAGATTCCAAAGGAATGTATTGCAGACACCGCCTGCCATACATAAAGAACAGGTGCTATTTACCCAATTTGAGTTGAAAGCGAAAAATCTAAGGCGTAAAGGAAATTATGTCTGCATTTACACTTTTGTTTTGCACTTCATCGAGAAAATCACAACAATTGCACACAGGGGACATGGTTGCACTTAAGTGCAAAAGTAACAGACCCCCTGCGTGCAATTTACACTATTAAATAACAGGACACCTTGAATTTCTTAAAGTACTGAAAGCACATTGCAGGGCAATAGGATATTTTTCAGGCTATCATTATTTTGCATTCTACAACTTGTTTTCCATTCAGATTATGGACAATAAAGATAGAATGAGATTGGATTAACATGGCAGAAAAAGTATACCAGCACTGTATTTTTACAGGCCCCTCTGTATGATCGCAGTGGTATAAAAATGCAAGACCTTTATAGCTGCCACTGGGAGCGCCCCAGAAGCCTGCTTGCCTTTAAAAAAAAAAGAAAAAAGTGGTGGGGTGAATCGAGGAATCGTCTGCCGTGTCTCTGGATAAATAAAGACTTGGGTAGTTGCCATGGCTGTTGTGCCATGGGTAGGCTCTGTCCAGACCCAGTTCCCAAATGTTCATTTAAGTTTGATACCCATAAGAGAATTCCTCGGGTATCGTGGCAGGCCCCCTCCACTTCCACCGAGTGCACCAGGAAATCCAGGCATGGTGCGAGAAAACAGGTGCAATTCTAGTTATTCTGGTGTATGCCTCTTTAAGCGCCTCGTGATGTGTTAGGTTACGAGGCAAAAGGAATAAAAGGAGGCCGCTCGTGTCACAAGGGCAGTGAACACGGGGACCTCTTGCAGCCAGCACCACTGTCTCTGTGTCGTTATTTCACAGGTGGGTAGGCCTCATCTGAACTGCCTCATCTGAGGAGATCACGAACGCACTCAAAGCAAAAGATTCCATGACATTCTTGGATCCCAATATAAAGGCAGAAATCATCGTAGACGCCAGCCCGTTTGGTCTTGGGGCTGTGCTGACAAAGCCTGACGACTGTGGGAATGTCCATCCTGTTGCGTTTGCGAGCGGAGCTCTCTCTGATACAGAACAAAGGTACTCGCAAATAGATCACAAGGCCTTAGCCGTACTCTGGGGCTGCAGACACTTCCACCTTTATATATGGCAAATCTGTGACAGTGGTCACCGACCACAAACCCCTTCTGCCAATCATGGTTTGCTGATCCCCCAAACCTCCTGCTCAGATCGAGAGGTGGCTACTCGCCCTGGAAGAATATGACCTCGAGCTGGTGTAACGCCTGGGAAATGCTAACGCTGCAGACTACCTCTCTCGACACCCTGTGAAACCAAGGGAACAGGTGGAGATGAAGGAAAAGAGACAAAGGAGTTTCTGCATACCCTGATGGCGCTGCAATGCCCATCTCGATGTCCCTCGAAGAAGTACAGGAAGCGTCAGCAAATGACGAATGTTTGCGGCTACTGCAGTCAGCCAGGACCCGAGGGGAATGGAAACGAGTTTGGGGGAAGCTAGACAGGCACACACAAGATGCAAAAAGAGTGCTTGAACAAATGTGGCATGTGCGAACCGAACTAACATTCATGGACAACGGGCTGGTTCTCAGAGGGTCGAACATGGTCAACCCTCTAGTCTAGTGCTGCGCGTGTTGGAGTTGGCACACAGAGGACATCAAGGAGTGGCCTAAACCAAAGTTCGGCTCAGGATGAAAATCTGGTTTCCAGGCCTGGAGGATAAGGTGGAAGAATTTGTCTGCACCTGTGTGTGGTGTGAAGCAGCACTTCCCCACCAGAATCCATGGACCAGAGCAACACTCCCTGGGGAACAGTACACATGGACTTTGGGTCTACCTGCTGAGACAACCACTTCATAGTCCTTGTGGACCAGTGGTTGAGATATCGAGAGGTGTAGTTCATAGAATCCACCTCACTTGAAGATGTGTTGCCCATTCTGGAGAAGGTATTCACCACCCATGGCCTCCCTGACGAAATGTGCATAGACAATGGGCCACCTTTCCAAAGCGGAGGGTTTTCCGAATATCTCCAGAGCCTGGGAGTA
Organism: Ambystoma mexicanum; assembly: GCF_040938575.1. Taxonomy (NCBI): domain Eukaryota; kingdom Metazoa; phylum Chordata; class Amphibia; order Caudata; family Ambystomatidae; genus Ambystoma; species Ambystoma mexicanum. The sequence continues at coordinate 968,778,521 of NC_090936.1, read as the reverse complement.
CGACACCGAAAGATAACACAGGTATGGGCCAGAGCAAACAGTGAGGCAGAGAGGATGATGAGGAACCTCAATAAAGTATTCTGCATAGCACACGGACAGGGTGAATCCAAACGGCGGGCCCTCTACCAATATCTTTCAGAATACTGCAACACTCTGCACTGCTCGACAGGGTTCCACCAGCGGAAGCCTTTTTCCAGCAATACCCAAGAGGACTTTTGCCGCATCATGCAATCCGTAGTCCTGGAGTGATCAATGAAGAACTGGTGCTCGAACGAAGGAGGAGAATGAATGAGAGAGAAAACATCAGAAGTGTATTGCGAGATCAACACCTGGAAGTAGGGGACAACGTGCTGATACGATCCAGACACCCAAAGGGGAAGATGTCCCTACCCCATGAGCCTACCCTGATGGAGGTGGTGAGGACAAAAGGTACTATGCTCACTGCCTCAGATGGCTGAGCCACAGTGAAAAGAAACTCCAGATTCTTCCGAAAGATGGGACGGTCAACCAGAGAAAGACGTGATGACAATACGACCAGTCCAAGGAGAACAGTGTCCCCATGATGGACAGGTGTCGAGAGCGAGGAATCTGATATAGGATAACCCTTGTCCAGCGATGATGTAGACGGCCTAACAGATCAAAGGGCGGCATGAGTTTGAGCGGAGAGGACTTGGAGTGCGGAAGGCGTTATACTGTGAGAGAACGCCGCAGGCAGTCAGACTACCTGAAGGATTTTGAGGTGAATCTCCCTTGAGCGGCATGTTTCGTAATTTGAGTACTGTTATTCACCCCAACCATGGTCATGTTACAGGACTACTTGTTTCCACCTATTGTGGACCGTAATGTAAATGTGTGTGTCATTTAATTATGAAAAAGGAGAGGTGTGGTGTATGCCCCTATATGCACCTCGTGACGTGTTAAGTCACGAGGCTGAAGGAATAAAAGGAGGCCGCCTGTGTCACGACGGCAGTGAGGACAGGGACCTCTTGCAGCCAGCACCACTGTCTCTGTGTCGTTATTTCACAGGTGGTTAGGCCTCATCTGGGCGAGGCCGTACCCCACCACAGTTATTTCCCATTCCCAGCACTGCACTAGAAACGGCTGCAGAAGTAGGTACAAAGGGCCTCAATACGAGTTTGGCAGTCATTTTGTGGTAATTCTGCAAAATGGCTGCCAGCATATTTTACAGTGCATTGTGTCTGGCAGAGTGGATGTGTGCTGGCAGAAACAGTCATTCTGCAGTGTGGTTGAAAACGTGGAGTACAGTAAAATGGATACAATTTCGAAGCATTCTTTTTACGCATGCTTTATGTCTGATGTGAAGCTCTGCGTTAACGTGCCGGCTGTATTGGAGGTTTTGCTGAGAATAACCACGTTAGCCCGTGCTGTTTGTGTGAATATTTATTTCTGTCTCACATGTAGCATGATAACCGAGGCGCTATGTTCTAACACCACAAACCTTGCCTCAGCAACGCTTCACAACCCCTAATAAGGCCAGGTTTCGTTCACAGCCACAGTTTCCTGCTCTTGAGTCAGCGTCACCAGCCACCACAGCGCTGTCTCAGCACTGCAGCGTGAACACGTTATGCGGTTCCGGTTCTATAAAAGAACACACTGTTTTAACCAGCGAACCGGAAGAAGTCGCATTCTACGAGGTTCGAGCCAGGTGACGATACGCAAAAGACTATTACAGGGAGACATAGCATATTCTAATGGGGAACGAAAAAGAACCTTAGATTCGTAAGTATAGAGTAACAGAAGTGAGACCTCACACTGCTAACACATAAGTAACCGTGTGTAGGAGTAACATGAAGGAAGGATCAAATATGACTGAGAACTCACTGTAGAGTACCCATATTGAAACAGCTACAGTGTACCAAAGTAACAGAAGAGACGAGGCTCACACTACTAATATATTACCCAACAGAACATAGTCACAGAATGGACGAGCATTATTACTAAGCCAGAATCTGAAAGCAAGAGTAACGTGAAAGATCACAGGACTATGAAATTGATCACAAGCATAGAGTCAAAGGACTTCATACCACTCAAAATATAGCTTAGAGCACAGAGTAACATGAGGGAGGAGGCACCTGACTCACAGTAGAGAGGCAGTACCCAACAGCAACAGAAATCCAACTAAGACATTACTCTGGAGCACAGAGCAATACAAGTGAGAAGGGTCATACTACAGAGACATTACCCAGGAGCAAGAACAATGCAAATAAGACATTACTCTAGAGCACAGAGCAATACAAGTGAGAAGGGTCATACTACAGAGACATTACCCAGGAGCAACAATAATGCAAATAAGACATTACTCTAGAGCACAGAGCAGCACAAGTGAGAAGGGTCATACCACAGACGCATTACCTAAGAGCAACAGCAATGCAAATAAGACATTACTCTAGAGCACAGAGCAACACAAGTGAGAAGGGTCATACTACAGAGACATTACCCAGGAGCAACAATAATGCAAATAAGACATTACTCTAGAGCACAGAGCAACACAGGTGAGAAGGGTCATACTACAGACACATTACCTAAGAGCAACAGCAATGCAAATAAGACATTACTCTAGAGCACAGAGCAAAACAAGTGAGAAGGATCATACTACAGAGACATTACCCAGGAGCAACAACAATGCAAATAAGAAATTTCTCTAGAGCACAGAGCAATACAAGTGAGAAGGATCATACTACAGAGACATTACCCATGAGCAACAACAATGCAAATAAGACATTACTCTAGAGCACAGAGCAACACAAGTGAGAAGGATCATACTACAGAGACATTACCCAGGAGCAACAACAATGCAAATAAGACATTACTCTAGAGCACAGAGCAACACAAGCGAGAAGGATCATACTACAGAGACATTACCCAGGAGCAACAACAATGCAAATAAGACTACTCTAGAGCACAGAGCAACACAATTGAGAAGGATCATACTACAAAGACATTACCAAGGAGATCCAACAATGCAAATAAGACATTACTCTAGGGCACAGAGCAACACAAGTGAGAAGGGTCATACTACATAGACATTACCCAGGAGCAACAACAATGCAAATAAGACATTACTCTAGAGCACAGAGCAACACAAGCGAGAAGGATCATACTACAGAGACATTACCCAGGAGCAACAACAATGCAAATAAGACTACTCTAGAGCACAGAGCAACACAATTGAGAAGGGTCATACTACAGAGACATTACCAAGGAGTACCAACAATGCAAATAAGACATTACTCTAGAGCAAAGAACAACACAAGTGAGAAGGGTCATACTACAGAGACATTACCCAGGAGCAACAGCAATGCAAATAAGACATTACTTTAGAGCACAGAGCAACGCAAGTGAGAAGGGTCATACTACAGCCGCATTACCTAAGAGCAACAGCAATGCAAATAAGACATTACTCTAGAGCACAGAGCAAAACAGGTGAGAAATATCATACTACAGAGACATTACCCAGGAGCAGCAACAATGCAAATAAGACATTACTGTAGAGCACAGAGGAATACAAGTGAGAAGGATCATACTACAGAGACATTACCCAGGAGCAACAACAATGCAAATAAGACATTACTCTAGAGCACAGAGCAACACACGCGAGAAGGGTCATACTACAGGGGCATTACCCAGGAGCAATAACAATGCATTACCCAAGAGCAACAGCAATGCAAATAAGACATTACTCTAGAGCACAGAGCAAAACAAGCGAGAAGGATCATACTACAGAGACATTACCCAGGAGCAACAACAATGCAAATAAGACTACTCTAGAGCACAGAGCAACACAATTGAGAAGGATCATACTACAGAGACATTACCAAGGAGCACCAACAATGCAAATAAGACATTACTCTAGAGCACAGAGCAACACAAGTGAGAAGGATCATACTACAAAGACATTATCTAAGAGCAATGCAAATAAGACATTACTCTAGAGCACAGAGCAACACAAGTGAGAAGGATCATATTACAGAGACATTACCCAGGAGCAACAACAATGCAAATAAGACATTACTCTAGAGCACAGAGCAACACAAGTGAGAAGGGTCATACTACAGAGACATTACCCAGGAGCACCAACAATGCAAATAAGACATTACTCTAGAGCACTGAGCAACACAAGTGAGAAGGGTCATACTACAGAGACATTACCCAGCAGCAACAACAATGCAAATAAGACATTACTCTAGAGCACAAAGCAACACAAGTGAGAAGGATCATACTACAAAGACATTACCTAAGAGCAACAGCAATGCAAATAAGACATTACTCTAGAGCACAGAGCAACACAAGTGAGAAGGATCATACTACAGAGACATTACCCAGGAGCACCAACAATGCAAATAAGACATTACTCTAGAGCACAGAGCAACACAAGTGGGAAGGGTCATACTACAGAGACATTACCCAGGAGCAACAACAATGCAAATAAGACATTACTCTAGAGCACAGAGCAACACAAGTGAGAAGGATCATACTACAAAGACATTACCTAAGAGCAACAGCAATGCAAATAAGACCTTACTCTAGAGCACAGAGCAACACAAGTGAGAAGGATCATACTACAGAGACATTACCCAGAAACAACAACAAAGCAAATAAGACATTACTCTAGAGAACAGAGCAACACAAGTAACAAGGTTCATGCTACAAATACGTTATAGAAGAACACTAGGGTGGATGCTCATACTAGACATGCATTACTCAAGAGCCACAGCAATACAAGCAATTCTCATGCTACCAAGACATTGTCCAAGACTGCAGAGTAAAACATGGATACAGACATATACTAATGAGACATTAATCTAAAGCAAAGATCAACAAAAAAGTTTATTCTCATACCACCAGGACATTACCACAGAGGAAAGAGCACTGCAAGGAAGAAGTGCCATACTGATATGACAGTACTCAAGAGCACAGAGTAATAAAAGGGAGCATGCTCATAGTACAGATACATTGCTGAAGAGCAAAGATTAACACAAGGGAGGAAGCATTAGCCTTAAGGATATGACCCAAGACTACAGATTAACACACAGGGGTTCATTTTCGAATTCCCCATAATTACTCAGGGGGGACATGTTATGTTTGCATGCAAATCCTCTCCGTGTAATTTTCATGATTTGCACATTGGAGAGCACAAGGGAGATGTAAAGGGAAGTTAAAATCTCCTTTACACCTCCCTTCTGCTCGCCACAGTGCAGATTCTGTAAACGCTGCCTGCCATTTACGCACAACAAGCGGAATTTACAAGGGATCCCTATGGAATCCACCTTCTTTTTTGCTGATGTAAAAAAGTAGGTGGATTCCATAGTAATCCACAGCATTAATCTAAACATTAAAAGGACATGTTGGCATAAATGCTGGAGTATTTTGTATGGAGCAGAAGAAGGCGAGCCACAAACGGAATGAAAATATACTGTGGAATAAAATCCATGCATCAAATACTCATGCATACATTTTACACATGGATTATACTCCATGTCATAACAAACATGAGCTCCAAAGAAGGATGAGAGTCATATGAAGGAGGTACTACTCAAGAGCAGAGAGTAACACATGGGAGGAGGAAATACCAAGGACACCTTACCCTAGAGCACTAATTAGGACAAAGGAGGAGGCTCATACCAAGGAGGACACGTTACCCGACAGCACTGAGTAGCAAAAGGGAAAGGCTCATACCAAGCACATGTTACCTGAGAGCACTGAGTAGCAAAAGGGAGAAGGCTCATACCAAGCACACGTTACCCTAGAGCACTGAGTAGCACAAGGGAGGAGGCTCATACCAAGCACACATTACCCTAGAGCACTGAGTAGCACAAGGGAGGAGGCTCATACCAAGCACACGTTACCCTAGAGCACTGGGGAGCACAAGGGAGGAGGCTCATACCAAGCACACGTTACCCTAGAGCACTGAGTAGCACAAGGGAGGAGGCTCATACCAAGCACACGTTACCCTAGAGCACTGGGGAGCACAAGGGAGGAGGCTCATACCAAGCACACGTTACCCTAGAGCACTGAGTAGCACAAGGGAGAAAGCTCATACCAAGCACACGTTACCCTAGAACACTGAGTAGCACAAGGGAGAAAGCTCATACCAAGCACACGTTACCCTAGAACACTGAGTAGCACAAGGGAGAAAGCTCATACCAAGCACACGTTACCCTAGAACACTGAGTAGCACAAGGGAGGAGGCTCATACCAAGCACACGTTACCCTAGAACACTGAGTAGCACAAGGGAGAAAGCTCATACCAAGCACACGTTACCCTAGAGCACTGAGTAGCGCAAGGGAGGAGGCTCATACCAAGCACACGTTACCCTAGAGCACTGAGTAGCGCAAGGGAGGAGGCTCATACCAAGCACACGTTACCCTAGAGCACTGAGTAGCGCAAGGGAGAAAGCTCATACCAAGCACACGTTACCCTAGAGCACTGAGTAGCGCAAGGGAGGAGGCTCATACCAAGCACACGTTACCCTAGAGCACTGAGTAGCGCAAGGGAGGAGGCTCATACCAAGCACACGTTACCCTAGAGCACTGAGTAGCGCAAGGCAGGAGGCTCATACCAAGCACACGTTACCCTACAGCGCTGAGTAGCACAAGGGAGAAAGCTCATACCAAGCACACGTTACCCTAGAGCACTGAGTAGCGCAAAGGAGGAGGCTCATACCAAGCACAAATTACCCTAGAGCACTGAGTAGCACAAGGGAGGAGGCTCATACCAAGTATACGTTACCTTAGAGCACTGAGTAGCACAAGGGAGGAGGTTCATACCAAGGACACGTTACCCTAGAGCACTGAGTAGCGCAAGTGAGGAGGCTCATACCAAACACACGTTACCCTAGAGCACTGAGTAGCGCAAGGGAGGAGGCTCATACCAAGCACACGTTACCCTAGAGCACTGAGTAGCACAAGGGAGGAGGCTCATACCAAGCGTACGTTACCTTAGAGCACTGAGTAGCACAAGGGAGGAGGCTCATACCAAGCACACGTTACCTTAGAGCACTGAGTAGCACAAGGGAGGAGGCTCATACCAAGCACACGTTACCCTAGAGCACTGAGTAGCACAAGGGAGGAGGCTCATACCAAGCACACGTTACCCTAGAACACTGAGTAGCACAAGGGAAAAAGCTCATACCAAGCACATGTTACCCTAGAACACTGAGTAGCACAAGGGAGGAGGCTCATACCAAGTGTACGTTACCCTAGAGCACTGAGTAGCACAAGGGAGAAAGCTCATACCAAGCACACGTTACCCTAGAACACTGAGTAGCACAAGGGAGGAGGCTCATACCAAGTGTACGTTACCTTAGAGCACTGAGTAGCACAAGGGAGGAGGCTCATACCAAGCACACGTTACCCTAGAGCACTGAGTAGCATGAGGGAGGAGGCTCATACTACAGAGACATTACTCAAGAGCAAACAGTGTCATAACAGAGGCTGCTCTTAATATTTGGAGATTACCCTGGAACACAGAGTAGGAAGCTCATACTACTGACAAATACACCAAAGCGTGGAGGAACGCAAGGTATACATGTGGCTCCTACCGAGAGATTTCACTACAGCTGCGAAGGTGCTTTTAACACTGTGTGATATCTGAGTTTGGAATAGGCTCATCCTGCCATACTGCTGTGTGAAAATATCACAGTTGTGCACATTTATATTCAGCTGTGTGATATTCCCACAGTGTGGTCGCACTGCTGTTGACATTCCCACATTATTGAGAATGTTTCAATATGTTTGAAAATGCCATATCTCAGTGTGACAATCCCATAGTTATGAAAAAGGGCAACAGTTGGTGTGGTATTGCCAGAGTACTGAAGAGGTTCACCCTGAAGTACGATATTCCCATAATTATAATGAGACCTACATTGTTTGTCATAATCACACTGCAATGTGATCATCTCAGATTTCCAGGTGCCCACCTTGCTGTGTGATAGCCCGGTGTTTCGAAGGTGCTCATACCACAATATACAATCTGGGTTGAAGATGCCCCTACCACTCTGAGATAATCCCATAGTTTTGTTTTAAAGAGGTGGATACTGAGGTGAGAGAATCCATTCGTTTTGAAGATGTCTAATGTTCGGTTTCAATATCCCAGTGTATTGAAGCTGCTCAAACTAAAGATTGAAAATCCAAGAGCTTGTGAGATGTTCAAAATTCTGAGTCATAATTCAAGGCTTTTGGCCACGCTGATGCTGCTGCGATAATTCATTATTGCTGTGTGGTAATCCCCGAGTTCTGAAGATGCGTTCACCTCTGTGTCATGATCCCAGAGTTTTGGAGATTCTCATACTGCTGTACATTTAGTCCACAGGTTTGAATATATATGTACCGCTGTATGCTAATCCCAGTGTGTGCTGACCCCATAGTGTTGGAGAGGCTTTCTCCACTGTGTGATATTACCAGAGTTTTGGAGAAGCTCCTACTGGAAAGGCACAGCAACAGATGGCTGATCCAGAAAAAAGCACACTCCCTTTTCAGGGCACTGTGTTTCCGGCCCAAATTATTCTCACAAAACCCCAACTAAGAAACATGTATTGTCTTGGACATCCGTCTGGAGGCCCGGCCTGTGTGGGCAATCATGATCACCTTTGTCAAGAGCACTCGGATGACTGGAAGGGAGATGATTCGCCAATAGATTTCACTAACTTCAAACAGCAAATGATCTCAGCAAATGATAGGATTTACAGACCAAGTCCCCTCCTTATCAGATAGAGAACAAGAAGGACCATCTGTATCTAATATTCTCTGCATGCAGCAAAACACTGCATCTCAACGCACCTTTCCATTGCCAGCCGAGATATAGCCTGAGAAGGCTACACATCTTACCACCGTAAGGGATGCTATACAGTTATCTTGCCTTGGTCAGTATTTAACCCCCAGAGTGTTGAGGGTGGACATAAATCTGCACATCCTTGGATCTTTCTTTGCCTTCAGAACAAGGGGTCTAACCCAGTGAGGGATTTCTACCAAGATTAGGTCATGTGGTTGGGCCTCAAGGGCTGCAGCTCAGAAGGCTTTGGTGTGGCATATCAGATCTGCACCCTATGCTCCCTACCCGAGGCCTGTGCAGGGAGGATTCTAAATAAGTGGTCCCCCGGCCTAGTCCTGTGATGAAGGTCCTCAAACTTCCCGATGCAATATCACGATTTCTTTTGAATTTCTGGGAGGTGCGTGCCAATGTCGGATTGTTTATCCAGAACCACCACAATCATAGAGCCTTTGACCTCCTGTCTTTCAGCAAGATTCACCACCTCCTTTAGTAATCCTTACAAACCTCTTGGAGAGGCTCTATTTTAAAGTCTTCAGCTTATATTTAAAGTTCACTTGTTGGTTTTGATTGGAGATTATTTGGGAATTTCTCCAGCTAACCTTCGGAGAACCTAGGCACCACCACGGCAGCCAACCTACCAGTAGAGGTGGGTTCCACAGTACCCGGGCCATAAGTAAAAAGAAGACGTGTATACAGTGGCATAGACAGGCTGCAGCCTAAGGGGCAAAGCCTGCCCCCTTTTCAGCAGGGCCTAACGTGTCACATTACATGCAGGGGAAGGGATGAGTGTGGAGGGTGGGGAGGTTGCAATTAATCAGTTACATGTCACAAAACAATCTCATGCAAAACAGCAGACAATGCACTGCCATGGCTCTCCCAGCTCACTTCCCTCCATTGCATACAATAAAACATTCACATGCATGGGATGTAGTGCAGTGCGGTATCCTGTGTTCCTGAATCTGTGATGTCGTATGCTTCGGCGTGTGGAACCAGAGTATGCCACCTAGACCTCTCCGCGCCACACCCAGCCACTGTTTTAAAGACACGTCGTATTGGGCATTTCCATTTCCTAAAAGCAGAGTGCTCAATGGGTATTTTGTAATGCAGAGGCTGGGGAGAAGGGTTGCACATCCATATTCTGAGCTGTTTTAGTCATGGGCCAGCTGCTCTAAAGGAAAGCAAGGGGGGTCTCCGATGAAAGGACCTGCTACTAAAAACAAGCACAAATGGAGCCCAATGGCAACTGATATTCCCATCTCACGCCTGAGCAGGAGATTCTACCTGGGCACTTGTTAAAAGAGATTTGCACACCTGTATTTGTGAATTTACAAATGTTACACCCATTATGCATAGTACCAAGATATATGTATGTGTCAAATAATGCCGACAAGCAGGTAACTATCAATCACACTGTTCTGGCTTGTGTCTAAGTTTGAAAGTAGTGCAATCATAGTGCAGTTGCAGAGATGTCAAGCTATGCCATGTCAAATTTGCAGTAATGCACCAGTCCTCGGTTTTAAGCCCGCGTCTTATAGTTTTCTGGCAATGTGCACAGGAATGCAAAATGTCATCCACCAAGAAGCAGGAGGGTGCAAAAAGGGGTGATCTTAGGTGTGAAAGGTCAGCTTTATTAGCAATGTTAGCTTTAGCAGGCTTCAGATTTTCATGTTCAGCATTTACTTTGTATGCATTCTCTGCTGCGCGCAAATTAGGAAACGTGCATTGTTCGAACTGAGGCAGGGCCGTCTCTTTCTGCCATCTTAATGTGTTTATAAATATAAAAAGGAATGCCATTTACCTGAGTAACACTAAGATGTATTTATTTAAACGTTGTGAAGCTACTGGTACTCACTGTGATGGAGTGAAGTTCACACCTTTGCTTATGACAAGTCTTCCTAATAAGTGTGAACACCCAGAGTATGTATATTATGTTATGTTGATTAATGCTGTGCACCGCTACCACCAAGGGGCAGTCTCCAGGCGCTCTATGCCTGGTAATCTTCATTATACTTCGTCCTTACTGCAGTATTCACACAGGAGATCCCTTCTTTCCGTGCTCGGGTATCTCCAACGTTTGTTATTCCTCCTCTTCTGACCAGTGCCCCGTCCTTAGAAGCACCTGTAAAGAGGGGGCCCTCTCCACCGCTTCCTGTATATCCCTAAATCACCAATGAATGCTGACCAGAGGGAGGGATGAGCGGGGGTGTACATCGCGAAAAGGACTCTCAGACAAAGTGGAATGAAGATGACTACATAATTGGGGCAGTTACCATTATTGTCACAGCCCTGCGGTATGAGGGCATGTCAAGTATTCCCAAATAAAGAGGGTGTTTTTCAAAGTCAACAGTACATTGCAACATTTGCAAGGTGCATGAACATCTACTCACCAGAAACACAGCATGAAAAGGACATGCACTAACAGTGGACCCCTCTCAGCATAGCGGCCCCAACACCCGACATGTAGAAGGGGAATTACTTTGATTGATTGGTCATTTATAACGCGCTTGATACCCAGAGGTTTCTACGCGCGGACCCGGGGATCGAACCTGTGGTGCTCCGAGTTGTCTTGCTTCCAAGGCGAGCGTGTTCCCCCTGAGCTATCCTTTGAGACAAAGGGCAAGACCCAATGCCTCCGCCCATGAAGCTGGCACCAAACCGGTAGATCTGCCTGAGATGATTGACAGCAGTGGAATCCCAACAGGTCGTCGGCTTTCATGTGCGTGAGCCTAATCGATGTATTCAATTTCCCTACAGCCGGTTTAGTCCTCGTGCTACTTTAACGAAAAGTAACAAAACGATTCCCTCACTCCCTGAATGGGGCACAATTGCCAAGATAAATCAACAGGTATCCAGTAACAATCTCGTTAAGTAAAATGTCACCACGGGTGACATTTCCCCAAATGTGCGCCCTGACTAAAATCAAACACGTCCCCCAAGTATTCTAGGCTTGGAGTTTAGAATCGTATATGACAGCCCTCCTGGAATATGTAGGGGTCAGGAAAAAGAACTCGCCTCCCTGAGGACATTTCACGGTACCAGGTAATATTATCCCCATATATATATGGGCAGCGTAAATAATATCGCCGGGAAAAGGTTGTGGCGATATTATATGGGTGACCATATATATGGGGACAGGGGCAAAAAAAAAAAATGGGGGTTGCGGGGGTGTCCCCTGCATGTTCCATGCAATAATGTCGCCACAAAAAACGGCCATTTTTCGGCGATATTTTTGCATGGCGAGATTTTTGTAGCAACATTATTACATGGAACCCATTTCACAGGCTATATACTCCCATGGAACCAATCAACATTGCCCTTTTTTGACATTCGGAGGAGACTGCCCCTACCCAACTCTCTGAACTGGTCTGTAACACTGGTAAGACCACCTCATGATCCAGGTGAAATGTCAAGATGAGTTTTGCCATGATCCCCGTACCTGGCCCCAGCACTACTGCTTCTGGTCAAAACTGAATGTAGGGTGAGCTGCAAACCGATGCAGCGAGATCCCCCCAACTTCCTCACAGGAGTCACTGCAACCAAGACCAGTGTCTTATAAATCAGCCGAGACCACTCCATCTCCTCCAATGGCAGCCCAGACAGAGCCCGCAGGACCCGGTGTAAGTCCCATCGAGGGAGACAGACCTCCTTGGAGGGTTAGGAGGATGAAGCCTTTAAGCAACTGGGCAACCAGGGGATCGGAGGAGGACAGATCTTCTGAGGGTTGTCTGCATGCTTAGCCACTGCCCACTGGCACCACAGTGTCACCACTGTCAAATCCTCATAAAAACTCTCCAATATAAAATCATGCACTTTAACAGAAGGAGAAGATACTGGGTGGAATCCTTAAACATGCCCCACGACCAGAAGTCGCTACAATGATGTACATAAGGTATCTTTGCTGACAGCTGCCTTGGGTCCTGGACTACTATGGCAGCAACCTTATAGAGGCCCAGGGTACGGTGCCCCCTATGTTTAATCTCCATGGCGTTAGGCTGAGGCAGGCAAATGTCCTGCCAGACACCCCCACATTTCTGAGCCGACAGGAACTACCAAAGGCTACTGGACTGACATATGCAACAACAGGGAAAACCATGCCCTCCTGGGCCACCGAGGGGCAACTAATAGCACATCGGCTGCTTGTACTTTGAATCCAATGTCCTCATCAGCAGGGGTTTAGGAGGTAGTGCATAAAGCAGTCCCCTAGGCCAAACCAGGAGCAGTGCAGCTACCCTTTCAGGTCCCCCTGTCTACACCTGGAAGCAATATAGATGGCGCTGTTAGTTGTTTCTGCCCACAGAGAGATCCAACAGGCTTTCCCAAACAGTGCTACAAATCAGCCAGGACACTTTCAGAGACAGTGACAATTCTAGACAAGAAGGCAATATCGGAATGAGCAGATCTGCTGTGTTATTGCTGATCCCCTGTTTGTGCCCAGCTTGGAGGGAGGACAAATGGTGTCCTGTTAAGCCCCGCAGGGAGATCAGGACTCAGAGTCACCTGCTTTGCTTTGTCTGCAGCTTCAGAGTCAAACCGTAGCATGGCGGAGGACTCTGTGAGCAACATGTTGTGAGAAGGAATGGACCCAACTAAGACTTCTTGTCTTTATCTGTGCTGCAGACAAATTTGAATCCAGTGCAGACATTATTCCTCTGGGTGGTTGTTCGCTGGTGAATCGAGGGATCCTGACGATTGCCCGGCAGAGTCTCGCCATGAGGCCTGTGAGCAAAGAGCACCATGTTTGGTACCTGACATCCAAACTAGCATGCTACTATACTTCTAATATGTCCCTACACCGTGGCCATATTAGATTTCAGGAAGTCATATCAACTATTCATTTGTATTGCCGGAAGAGTTCCATTAATCAAGTCATCAAGGCAGGCAGCAGAATAAGGTAATTGTGTCACCTGGTTTTAATAATCTCTGGAGGAGCACTTGGCTGCAGTGAGCACATGGTTTAGGTCTGCTCTCTGACGGCTCATAAATCATCGTAGAGGTCTCTGCGGAGCTTTACCTGGACGGACCATTGGTACCATATTGGCATCAAGATTCCATTTACAAGTGACACATAATCTATGCAACATCTACCTTGTTTCTGACCACTACTAAATGCCTAAAGGGCCTCTCGAAGCTTTATAATGACCTCGTAGAAGTCAGTAAAAATAAATGTGGAAGATGGAAGCATAACGTCGGCTGATGCATCAGTCACCGACGGTACTTACAACGCGGATCTGGAACCGCTTATCCTTAAAAGTAACAAACATATTTTGGAGAAGGCATACTCTACATTTCCATGCCACAGATGAGACTGGATGTTGATAAATTACAGAATAGGATTCAGAGATGTACCTGAGAGTATCATTGCTCGAAGAAGGGGGTCCGTTTGCAAAAAGGACCTAACATACCTCCAGGGAATGACACAAGCAAATATTGCCAAAACTCAGCGACTTAGGATAGGTCTAGGAGGCTCAACGTCTCCCTTCTCGGTCTACTGGTGGGACTGAGAGGGGTGATCTGGAATCATTTATTGAAATAATCCTCCCTACGTTGTTCGAAGATAGTGGTTCTCTAAAGGGGATTCAAGTGCACACTGCGCACAGAACACCTTCTCAGAGACAGCCACCAGACTGGCCTCTGTGAAAGATAATGATAATCTTCTGAGATATGAGGATAACCTAAAGTAGCATATCATCATATGTTATTTCATGTACAATAACATATAATAGAAATAAGATGTCTTACCGTGATTTTGACACAGAAACACAAAAACACAGGAAATCATTTGAAGAGCTTAAGAAAATATTGTGGTCCAAAAATCTCCTCTACGTACTACTCCCTCCACACTGAAGTTGGAGGAAAACGCTACTTGTTTGATGATCCCAAAGGTGCACTATATTTTATTTAAACAATGGCCTGATAGAAGTGGGGGTTGGAGCTGCAATCTATTTTGGATTGACTGCAAATTGATATAGGATGTACAGGGTCTTGGTATAATACCAAGGTGTGGCAGCCATCTAAATGACTCACTATAATTCTTCCTCCCCCCCCCCAAGTGATTTTCAATCTTTTTTGCTATATAACAGAACTTCATACTGGTGTTACCTTGTGACTTCTCCAACCAGAGGAGCTCCTAGACTCTGTAAGTTCCCACCCCCACACAGTGGTGGAAGGGTTGACTTGACCTGACGAGAACTACACTGACATTCTCCTAATATTCACTGGGAAGGAAGTCCAGGACACCATTTGATTGCAAAGCAATGGCAAAGTGTTGGGCCCGGACAAAATACAGGACAAGGTTTTTAAGAGTGAAATGGTTTTCTGGGTACTGAATTTAAAATGATTTAAGTGCCTTTGTTGTCCCAGATACATGGACAATGGTTGAGATAGTACCCACCTTCAAGAAGCCTGAAAGGAAGATGCCAACAATTATAGACCCATTTCCCTCTTGGACGAAGGAGGAACAATCTATGGCAGAGTGCTGCTTGGCTGCCTGCTAGCTTGGATTCATGAAACTAAAGTCATTAACCATCGCCAGGCTGGCTTTCAACAGGGTCAGCGGCGCTGTGGACCAATGTTTTAGATTTTACCTGCTTCTACAAAAATATATCAGTCTATAAAAGATGAATGATGGTGAACCGAGTGCCAGACTATGGGAAAGATTGGTTGAAATAGGTACCGCATTTTCGATAGTGAAAGCCATAATCTCTATATATAGCAACAACAAAGCTGCCACCCTCTGGTCCCTGGCAGAGGATTTGACACATTCATTTCCCATACAGAAGGATGTACGCCAGGAATGCCCAACCTTGTTTTGCTTGTTTATAAACCCACTGTTTGGTATCTTAGACGAGGTGCCTACAGATGCCCCAGCTCTAAGAGCTGATAGAATATGGCCATTACTGCTTGTGGATGAAGCAGTGCTTATTTCCATGTCGCCGTCTGGTGTCTACACAGTGCAAACGTTTTATTGTGTTCTGCGAGACTAATGGCCTGGAAATCAACCTGACTAAATCTAAAACCATGGTTTTTACTCATCACAAAAGAAATGCCAGTATTATCAATTTCAATTGGGGTGATCCTGCTCGAACAGGTAACAGCATATGACTATCTTGTATTGAGGATTATGAATAACTGCTCTTGAACAAGGCAACTTGAGTGTGCAGGGTCCACTCTGGAGAGAACTAGTGATGCAGTATGTACATTTACGAGCAAACATGGTTATGGAGCAGCATCACCTGCATTGCAAATACATTGTGACACGGCAAAGTCGGCTACATATATATGGTGCTGGTTTGTGGGTTATGTTAAAAAATAAGAAATTACTCTCTATAGAGTATATATTTCTTAAGAAACACATGCATGCCAAAGAGCACCCCAAATGTATTACTTAAGTTAGAGCCAGGCTAGGCTGTAGCATGTCAATTGGTGATCTGACCGATACTGTTTATGATTAGAATTTGGTTGTCTACAAATTTAATCAAATAATAAGAGGGTCTATTGGATGTGCTGAGTCATGAAGGGGGTTCGCAATTGCCCTGCTGCAGACACAACAAGAGCACACCGAGTAGCCTAGACCAGATTGAACTTTGGAGCACTCCCACTAGTATTAATGGCAAAACAAAATCCTTGGTCAGGACCCTTTAAAATGAGCTGGGCTATAATTGCACCATTGTAGGCTGCCAACGCAGTGGCCTTTCTCGTGCATATTGACTCATAAAGAAGCAGCCTGGTTTTGAACCCTATTGGGGTCTCATCCATCCCCAGAACGCAAGGTTGTTGTACATAAGATGAAGATTTGGGACTCTACCACTGGGGTATGTGCAGAAGGTCTGGAATCCAGTATCTAATTATTGTTTCCACTCTGTGAGGGAGTTTCTGAAACATGGTTCCATCTTGTGCTCTTTTATCCTCTTTATAGGGACTTGAGCATTGCTTACGTGATTCCCTTGTTGACATTGTTGGGTATTAAACGTGTTAGTGACACATTGCAACTATGTAAAACTTGATTTGAATCGAAGACATTCCTATCTGTCGCCAGCTATATATATGAAGCATGACTTCGTAGAGGCAAAAGAACTAGTGGTTTTATAACATGGCCACATGGGAATTTATTTTATATCCTTGCTTCATTTTATCTGTAACTTCCTGCTAAAATGTATTTGAACATGATTATAATATGAATTGATCTATTATATTAACATCAATCAATCTTATTTTAATAATTTTACATGTTAGTTACTATTGGATCTATTATGTTGCTTTTATGACACGCGTCAAAATAAAGTTAATATGATGATGATGATGAAAGTTCTCTGTAATTAGACTCTTTTTTTTTTTAACACAGCAAAGTAGAGCTTTGTATCATTTAACAGTTTGTTGGTCTTCACTGAGTTGTGAGCAGGATGTTATCTATTTCACAATGTTGCAACTCAAGATGGGGAAGAAGAGGAAGCACAAGTGGGACCTGGGGTTTGTTTACACATCCTGAAGACTACAACTGGATTAAATGTCCATAACAATAATACATTGTATGCTCCAATCACCTGAGTTGGAGGGGCTCTATAACAAACGAGGTGGTTATTAACAGGATTCTATCTTCACATGTTATAGGAATAAACAGTGTCATCAAGAGGGCCTATCCACACACGAGACAAATCGATATAGAAATGCTTCAGGAAACCCTCCCGACGAAAGACAAATATACTAAGCTGAACAGGCGGTGGGGAAGGATATTGGTTAGCTCATCCTTTACTTCCTCTGCCATAGAAGAACAAGTTACTTACCTTATCTGGTAACGTTCTTTCGATGGGATGTTCCTCCGACGTATTCCACATCTATGACAGGTAATGACCACAGCAGTGCTGCTTCGGAAAATTGTCGGCAGATTGCGTCCTGCGTCGATGACATCGATACTTTGTTCCTCGAGCGCCTCCGTTGATGGTCGACGTCACCGGATGTTATATATAGGATGCCCGGCGCCCGCAGCCTCAGTTGTAGATTTTTCACAGAACGTGTGGCATCAATCTCCTGCCAGTATGACTGCAGAAAGCCTTGCGGAAACGTAAGCTGCAATCGCATAAGAATTTCTGTAGAGGGGCAGGCTGGGAAGGTGCGATGTGGAATACGTCGGAGGAACATCCCATCGAAAGAACGTTACCAGATAAGGTAAGGCACTTGTTCTTCGAGGGGATTGTGTCCTCCAACGTATTCCACATCTATGACAGACTCCCAAAGCAGTACCAACGTATGGAGGTGGGAAAAGAATTTACAAGTTTACAATTTTAGAATACCTAATCAAATGGCTGAATAGAGGACTGCCTTACCAAAGGCCAAATCCTGCCCATGGATGGAATCCAAGGAATAGTGTCTCACAAAAGTATGGACAAGGCCCATGTGGCTGCTTCACAAATGTTGCGAATAAAAAACCCTTCTGCAGAGCAGTGGAGGCAGCCACACCCCTAGTAGAGTGAGCCCGTAAGCCTACTGCAGGGTCCTTTCCCGCCAAACGATAACACTCAGAGATCGTCATCTGGACAAGGTCTGCTTGGAAACCGCCTGACCCAAGCGTCTTCTAGTATAACCAACAAAGAGCTGATCGTCCACTCTGACCCGGGACATCCGTGAGAGATAGAAACTCAAAGCCCTCCTAGGATCCAACCTATGGAGCCTCTCCTCTTCCTTACCAGGGTCTGGAGGAGGATAACAACCGGAAGAGTTACCTTCTGGCTCAAATGGAAATCTGACACAACCTCCGGAAGAAAAGAAAGCTGCACCCGCAGGACAACCCTGTCCTCATGGAAAACAGCAAAGGGTAGGTTGGCAGAAAGTGCCTGCAACTCACTCACTGTGCGTGCGGAAGTAACCGCAACCAAAAACACAGTTTTAAAAGACAAGAGTCTCAACAGACAAGAATGTAAGGGCTCAAACGGAGCTCCCATTAGGAACTTTAACACCAAATTCAAATCCCATTCCGGCACCTGGAAAGGCGATGGCGGAAACACATCAGTTAGCCCTTTTAGAGAGTCACCCCTCGAGTCATTGGTCGAAAGCCAAGCGGACTTCGATTTATGGGGCTTAGACACCCTACCTACCTTTAATTTCTTCTTATGTTCCCGCAAGGCCTTAGACATCAGGGGCTGGCAATCATCGCATTCGTCGGTGGCGTGGCTTTCGCCGAGGCACCAGAGGCAGATGACGTGCGGGTCCGTGATGGACGTTTTCGAACCGCAGTCCCGACATTTTTTAAAGCCCGACTTCGGGGTAGAAGAAGATGAAGACATTGCTGTCGAAGAGAAGAATCGAGCATGCCGAGATTCCGAAGCAAACACGTTTGCAGAAAAAACGGAACTGAGGCTACAGGCGCTGTGCGTCCTATATATAACATCCAGTGATGTCGACCATCGATGGAGGCCCTCGAGGAACAACGTATCAACGTCATCGACGCAGGACACCCTCTGCCAAACATTTTCCAAAGCAGCCCTGCTGTGGTCATTACCTGTCGGAGTACACAATCCCCTCGAAGGAGTGATTTTGTCGAAGAACAGAATTGCCTGGAAGATCAAAGTAAATGTTTGTGATGACAACGGTAGATATGTGGGTATGTTGGGCCAACCTACCTTGCTCTTATGTTCCTATGCCTCAAATATAGATGATCCTTTATTTTTTACACAACTGTCTACAGCCCTGAATTAGTACCTATATCACTGTTGTGGCAGGTCAGAAGGAGGACACAGACACTCAAATGGCATGATGAATGATATTATACTAAAGTAACAGTATAAGGCCTAATTTTCCCTATCGCTATGGGTGGTCCCTACCTATGTTACTAAGGAGCTTACTTGTCAGTCGTGAGTGTCCCAAAGAAATAAGTCTGCTGTCCAAAAACTGCCCTAACTGCCCCTTCCACTTGTGAAAACTAACTTAGGTTAGGAGAATGACTCCCATCACCTGAGGGTACCTCATGCACCAGTCTTTAATATCCTATTCGCAAACAGTCTCTTGTGACTTCGCTGAACACTCAGTTCGCTAATTGGGTAAATGAGTTTTCCCTGGTCTCTAGAATTCCCTTTTCGGGATTCCTTATTATCCCTATGTTCTCAGCTGTGTGTCTCTGTGTATTCTTTGCAGGCATCTTCTTCTTTTATTCTTCCTCTCGTGGATAATAATAGTTCCAGTTGTCTTGGTCCATTTGACTTTGTGTCTGGCTCAATTGCCTAATTCCTCTGAACTTTGATTCATCTCTTCCTTTCTTTCTATTATTATCTTTGTCTTGTGCAGGATGGCCATTTATTTTTCTCCTTTCCCAGGGTATTTTTATGATCTAGTTTTCTCTCACACTCTTGAGTTTTTCACCAATAGTTAACTTCCCCTTTTCCCATAGTATTGTTATGCATTGGTTTTCTCTCAAACTGTTCAGTTTTTCAGCAATAGTTATCTTCCCCTTTTCCCAGGCTATTGTTATGCATTAGTAACCGGCAGGGGCATGGGGCGAGGGGACAGCCTCACAGCCAATGAGGAAGCTCGGAAAGGGTGCATTACCAGATGGTAATCCTGCCGCAATGAGACTCCTCAGGGCAGGAGGCTGCCATCCTCCAGGAGGAAAAGGTAAGTGTCCTCCTTCCCTACCAGCCTCCCCTCAGCCCCCTTTGCCTTAGATTTCCCTCCCTCTCCCGCCCCAAATAACTTCTCATTTTTGGTCCTTTTCAGGGAGCGGACGAGCCGGGAACACTACTATCCCCAGCATGTCCACTCCCAAAATGCGACACGTCGCCATGGAATAAGAGAAGGGACTACTTGTAGTCCCTTCTCCCGTTCCATGGCGGCCATTTTTGTTTCCTTTTGTTTGCAATATTTTTTATGGCAGCCATGGAAAGGGAGAAGGGACTACATGAAGTTAAACAGTGTGAGAAAAACCAATTAAGCAATAAGCACCTCGCCAGGGTGCATTACCGAGTTAGGTATTGCTCCGGGGCCTTAGTTAAAGCCCTCACAAACGGGCCACGCAACATTGCATGACTCAGTAATACCCCGCAATAGTAAGCGTCCTCTTTTCCCAGGATATTGTTATTCATTGGTTTTCTCTGTGTTCAGCTTTTCAACAATAACTTCTTGGAATTCACAATCTTCTGTAGTTACTTTGCTTCAAGGTCAACTTGGTTTCATAGTTTCTACTGTGATGAGTAAACTGCATGATATAACGATTCCCTTGACTCCTCCCGGGTTTCCCATTATCTCTGTTACCTTCGTTCTTGATGGCGAACGTGTTTGAAAACCTTCATCGGGAGTTCTCTCTCAGTTCTTAAGGCACCAACGTCTTCCCTTCTCCAGCATCCGTCTCTTCTAGTTCTTCTGTTTCGTTACAGTTTTCGGCTGCTCGCCTGCACACACTGTGACCTTCTCCTGCCAATGATATAGGCGATGTTGTACAGACCAGCTGTCCACCATGTACTTCACCCGGTGGACTTGACATTACCTCTTCCTGGGTTTCCCTTTCTTTGGGTTTTGATGCTGCAGGTCTGCCAAAAGTCTGGCGTTCCGCTCTGCATCCTCCAGCAAGTTTGAAACTTGCGCACTTCCTGGTCATTTATGTCTTCAGATGTTGCGCAGGATGGGGGCTTCCCCAGCTTGCGTATGAAATCCACTCTCTATTCGTTCTCTTCTCATTCTCCTTCATCTGGACACTCACTCTTTAATGTCCTTGTCCCATTGAATGGGTCATTCTGCATTAAAGGGGCAAAATCCTTTTGCATAAGATAACGATATGCATTAGGAGTTTCTTCATTCAAGTTCTGATACTTTGTAGTTTCTGGCATATTGAAACACCTAATGTAGGCCATGTTTTTTCTGGCTTGAGGGAGTTCCTCACAGGAACGGGAGTCCTTGTCTCCAAAGGAGAAGTCTCTCTCTGTGAGGTCCCACTTGCCTCTACCGCTAGGGAGGGTAGTGGGGAGCGGGCTCACCTCCCTGGCATCATGGCGACTCCTCTTTGGGGAGAAGGGACGAATTCCATCGATTCGTCAAAATGTTTAATTTCAGCAGGATCTCATAACTGTGTATTGAACGGAAAACATTCCTCTCATTATGACACGAGACCCCCTGGTCCTAGCGGCCAATGCACTGAAGCCCATAAAGGAATATGTGGTGCTGACATGATCTCACTATCAAGGTTTATGCTAATTATTCTGCTGCTCACAAATCATACAGTTGCATTGAATATGCGCTCACTCAAGTTAAAGGGGGTCATAAGATCCAATCTACAAAATAGTTGATGACACATTCTTGGGCCCTGCACTGTTCTGCATTATGTCGGGGTCTGGGTGGTGGTGAACAAAGCCTTGATACTGAATTGGAGATTATGGGTGGAGGCACTTAGTAATACGGCATGTAAAGATGTAACTATAGACTTCTTTGACAGTAATGAGGGCAGAAAACTGGATGTTGGAATGGTTTCGGAAGCCTTTAAGGTCACTATAAGGGGTTTTTATATTAAGATTTCAAGGAGGGTTGGGGATTAAGGTTCTGGAGAGAGAATTAGTTGATAATGTATATATAATGAGAAAGGTTAAAATACTCTTGCAGCAATACATCCGGCACAGCCACTGGGCTTCAAAGTTACCAGACCCATGAAAAAAGTGACAGTGGCTGCTTTTGCCTCTTACTCTCCTCCACCTACTCCCTCAGCTGACTCCCACCCTGACATAGCCCTTGCTAACCTCAATCTCTCTATCTCCAACATCCTTGACACTCTTGCTCCTGTCATGAGGGTCCGACTGAAGCCTTCCAAAAAGTGCAACTCTTGGTACGACTCTGACCTGGCTGCCCTTAAACGCAAGTGTAGGGCAGCTAAGCGGAAATGGAATGAGTTGGGTGAACCATCTGACAAACTGGCCTGCCGCCTTCTTCAAAGGCATTACAGACTCTGCATCCGCACCAAGAAAAGAGTCTTTATTCAAGACCGCATCTCCACGGCATCAAACAACACGGCCAAACTCTCCAAAGTCTGCAAGGAGCTGGCCAATCCTGCAGCTGCCTCTTCTTCTGTCATACCCACCCACGACCTATGCTCGGCCCTGGCTGCACACTTCACCACGAAAACCCAAGACATCCTTTCCACGATCTCTTCCGCACCACAGCATACACCAACACCAGAGCCTCCCTTGGCCACCCCTCCACTTACCCTCTCTTCTCTCTCACCTGTCACATCGGATGAGGTTACCAGACAGGTCCGTTCTATGAAGGCTTAATCTAAACAGGTGGACCCCTGCCCCTCAAAAACCATCAAAGACAATATCGACTGCTTCGCCCCAGCCTCGGCTGATCTCTGCAATCTCTCCTTCTCCACTTGAGTTTTCCCAACCGCACTGAAACACTCCTTTGTGCACCCTCTTCTCAAAAAACCCTCTGCCGACCCCTCCTTTCTGGCAAACTACCGCCCTATTGCCATCACTCCCTTCCTTGGCAAACTCCTGGAGAAACTGGCCATCTGTCAGCTGACCCCACACACTGAATTTATTGGTTGTTTCCATGACCATCAATCTTGCTTTAGAGAATCCAGAGGCAAACACCTGTGAAGACCTGCTCTCAAATCTTGGCACTAGCACCCCATCTATCCTCATTCTCGTTGTCCTCTCCTCTGCCTTCCACACTGTTAACCACAACATCCTAATCGCACGTCTCTGCGACACCCTGGGAATCACAGGTCAGGCTCTGGCATGGTTAACCTCCTTCGTCTCCGACCACCCATCCCAGTTGGAACTCGGATCCTTTCACTCGACTATCACTCTCTCAACTTGTGGCGTTCCCCAGGGATCAAACCTATCCCCCAGGTTCTTCAAGGTCTATATGGCTGCCCTTGCACAGTTGATTACCACCTTCACCTCTAACCTCCAGTGCTATGCGGATGACACCCAACTATATTTCAGGCTACCCTCAGCCGCCTCCTCCTCCTCACTCATATCTGACTGTCTGTCCACTATTCAGTCATGGTGTTCTGCAAACGATCTCTGCCTCTAAGACTGAAATTATTCGCATTGGCACCCCTGCTCCAGCTTTCCCACTTTCACTCTTGCCAGACTCCCTTGGCCCTGCACCTGCACCCTCCTGCGAAGCAAGAAAGCTTGGGGAAATCTTTGATTCCACTTTCTCCTTCTCCTCTCACATTTCAGACATCTCTAAAAAGTCTAACTATCAGCTACACCTCCTCAGAGGTACTCTACATTTTCTCACTTTTCTCCAGAGGCTCACTGTCTCCAGAGCCCTGGTTCTCTCCAGGCTGGACTATTGCAACAGCCTCTTCCT
The DNA here is from genome assembly GCF_040938575.1 of Ambystoma mexicanum. NCBI lineage: Eukaryota > Metazoa > Chordata > Amphibia > Caudata > Ambystomatidae > Ambystoma > Ambystoma mexicanum. The sequence continues at coordinate 968,754,436 of NC_090936.1, read as the reverse complement.
CAACCTCCCTTCTTCTGCCCTGCGCCCCATGCAACTCATCCAGAACAGAACTGTAAGACTTATTCTTGGCCTCAAGCCCAAGGACTGCATCTCTCCGGTGCTGAAATCCCTCCACTGGCTCCTGTGGCTGCAAGGATTAAATTCAAGACCCTTTGCATTGTTCACAAGGCTGTCTGGGGACTGGGACCCACCTACCTTCAACGCTGCCTACCTAAATACTGTCCCTCACGAGCCCTCTGCTCACCTACCTCCCCTTCTGCGAGTGAGCCGGGTTCTCCAAGCAGAGATTTGGAGGGAGATCCTTATCCTCAGCAGGTGCCTCACTCCGGAATAGCCTCCCTGCCACCCTACGTCTGGAGCAGGATCTCCTGAAATTCCGAAAACTCCTCAAGACCTTCCTCTTCTCCTCTTCATTCTCTCTCCCTCTACCCTGCTAACCTAGTTCTCTGTCTTTTCCCTCTTTCCCCCATTCCTTCTAGCATTGCTGACTGGCAGCCTGGTGTATCCCAGAGTCTCACTGGTGCCTGGCACCCCAGCCAGTCCTCTCTTGCACTTGCCACAGGGCCCTACACCCCACCCACACTCAATGCACTGAGAAATTAACCCAAGAGAGTGGTTCTCTCTGCACTTACCCTTGTCTTAACCGACTGGGTGCACTTCATCCTTCCCTCGCTGTGACCCTTTGTGCACTTGCTCGATGCACACGCACCACACCTGAATATCGTCTGTCTATTCTCCCCTGTCTTCACCCCGAATTGCACTGTTAAAACTGCAGAATCGCTGTCAGGCCTATTTGCTATATCCCATACTGTTCAATGTATTCATGCACTTACTCTGCCAGTGTAGACTTTTATCATCTCAGATTTTCAAGGTATCTGAGCGACTGTTGATTTTTACCCATGTTCCCACACCCCTTGAGCACTTTGGAACAAATAAACAATAACATACCATACCAAAGGACAGAACTTCATTACGTATATGATTGTTTGGGTAAACTGGACTATATGTGGTACATCTCTAAAATGCATGATGAAGAAGATAAGGCAGGAAAAGCTTTGCTAGGCTGGTCAATAGGGAGAAAGGGCGTAGTACAATCACAGCGAGTAAGTGACCTAACAGCAGTATTACTAGGGATGAAGATGGTATTAAAACTGCATTTGGAACGGACACAGACCAGGTTCTCAATTTATTAGAGGAAGCTAATTTGCCGACACTTTCAGTCACAGATAAAGATATCTTAGAGTTCCCTCCACAATTACCTGAAATTATATGGGGAATCAAGACTTTGAGCAGGGGTTAGATGCGGGCATAGATGGCTTACCATTGAATTTCATCATCTTTACTCTGACGTTTTGGCCCCCAAGCTTTGAGCAGTGTGTACAGAGTGTTTAGCACTAGGTGGTTTCTGCAAAGCTATGAGAGAGGCTCAGATTGTTTTGTTTCCCAAATCAGGGAAAGCTCCACTAAAACGCAGAGCTTATGTTCAATGTCAACACCAAAAAACTCACCAAAGTCCTGGCAGGGAGACTATCCCAAGCGGTTTACAAATTAATAAAAGAAGACAAGGAGGGACTTGTGCACCAAACAAATATGATGTCCAATATCATGCCCCTTTCATTGCACTTAGAAGGTATGTTGTAATCACAGAAGCATTGGGCAGTAGCCAGACTTCATGCCCAAAAAGCGTTTGACAGCATAGACTATTTTTTTATGTCTCAGGTGCGAGATAGATGAGACTTACTTGTGCTGGATCACGCAGCTTTATCCTTGTCTTCTCTCTACAGTCAAAACATGCTACATTATCTGATCCAGGTGGCAGGTAGGAAAGGGCGCTCACCAGTCAACCCCATGTCACCTCTACTATTTGCCCAGGTGGTAGAATTACCACTCTAGTTAATCAGAAAGAAATGCGCACACTCTGGTTTCAACATTTCGGGTCAAATGCATGCCATCTCTCTATAAACAGATGACATTCTGTTGCATTTACAGGATTACCTCAACCTTCCTTCCTATGTTAAAACAGATCGATTTAGTATGGTTTCTGGTTTACAAATCAAATGGGGGAACTCAGTTCTGTACCTAGCACCGGGCACCAAGGTTGATCTATTGGGGGGACGGGGTGCAGAGGGACCTGCCTACTACCATCGTTAGGAATTCATTCCAATATCTTGGAATACATGTTAGCGCGTGTCAGGAGGAGGTATATAATGACAATGCTCTCAAGTCCTTGGCCAAATCTGATAAATTGTTGGATTTCTGTATACGGGTTTCAAAGTAATTAGATGGGAGGATCTCTTTATCTAAAACGATAATGATACCTTGCCTGCACTTCATCTTTCAGGCAGTGTCAATATCTCTGCCAGCAGTAGCTTTAAAAAGACTTGACTAAATCTTGCTCCGATTTTTCTAGTGTGACCACACCCCAAAATTGGTCTATGTACATTGACGTTGGCATGTACAGATGGCAGGAAGGGTGAACCAGATTTTGAGATCTATTATGCTGAATCTATAATACAGTACATTGCCCCTTGGTTTTAAGAGAATGGGGGCAATCTAGTCAAAAAGGTCTTGGAGCCACTAGAAGAACCTATTAAACAATGGAATGTTCCTTTATTATCCAGCACTCAGCTAACACTGGACTAAATATGCTAATAAAGTGGGCATAGATAGACGTATATCTCATTGCTCCCTTTCTGCCATTTGCCTGAACAAACAGACCAAATTAGGTAGAAGAATCGGACTGAGATCTAATATTATATCTTGTGTACAATTATACCACAAAGGCATATTTCTAGGGTTTCACTTGGTTTGAAGGACAGTAAACATGGATGGAACTTTTTTTTTGACCTAGTCAGGATTGTCTATCCATAATGAGAACGCCAGACCATCATTCAGCAAGGAATCACAGGTGCATATGTTTAACAATACCATTATTAGCTTGCGCATAGGAGGCCAACATGTCACTGTAAGTAATAGGCTCCGCTCCCCTGAGGATATTAGTGCAGTGTTTCAAGTTTACAAAGGGCATAGGTCTCCCCGGCCATGCTTCAGAGGATGCATGCCAATTCTGAGGCTGGATGTCCTAGGTGTATGTATCCTCAGGCCACCTTTCAACATATGTGGTCGAAGTGCTCGCAAGTTCAAACATTCTGGAAGGGTGTAACTGAGACACTAGTGAGATACTTGGGCTGAGCTCTGAGTATGACCCTCAAAGTTTGAATGCTCAGTCTAAATCCCACCAAAAAGTAGAGTACATTGTTATCCAGATTTATTTCATTGAGTCTCGCAAAACGCTAAATTGCGCACCAGTGGAAGCAATCCCCGACCCCTGTATCTGGAGACTTGGTCCAGGTGTGTGGTGAAATAGGCAACATCGGAGCGAGATATTAGGAATGCAAGAAGGATATGGCGCGTACAACACTATATCATTGCCTGATCTGCTGCCTCCCTCTGGTGCATACATCAAAGAACAGTTCATTCAAATATTATTGGTTGTGTATTTCTATTTAACATAGACGCAACACTTGGGAAGCTATGTAAATGAAAGGCTATTTGAACTCCCATCTTGTTTATAGTGAAAATGGTCAAGTTCATGATGATTGAGATGCACCACCTGCAGAATGGGATATTGAGAAATATACTGAACATGTATTGGTTATTACTGCATGCAAATTGGTTATTTTTCCTTCTTATTCACTTATGCAGAATTGTAGTTCCAAACTGAATTTTTATTTCAATATTTGCTGTTCTTGTGTGTATCTCGGTATAAAATAGAAAAAATAAACACTGAAAAAAGTTTCTTCGTTGATCAGCAGCATGAACAGCCGTCTCTCTCCTTGCTGCAAGCCTTACTCAAAACAGACTACCCATGAGTGTGACCTGCCATCTCTTCACAGCGTTTTCAACACTTTGCAGCAACGATGTCTGTATAGTTCATGCTTTAGGACTGGGGGATCCGCTGCAAGCTCCCAGCTGTGCGCCCTAGATTTGCTGGTTAGTGGTCTATTTGCCTTCGCATGACAGAGGGAGATCACTGATGAGACGCATCTGGATATTCCCTGTTTCGCGATCGCTTTTCCTTTATTTGAAGGACCATATGTGACAAATAGCTGCGTAGAGTCTCTGAAAAATGTTGTTCTGTCCAGATAATATTTGATCGCTCTTAGCACATCATGAGAGTGTAGCGCAATCTCCGCTGGTGACCTGGCATTTTGGAAGAAGGTAGGTAGTATGATGGTGGAATTCATGTGGAACTCTGTTGGGACTTTAGGCATGACGCTGGGGTTGGTTCTCAGCCCCACTTTTCCTTTCTGAAGTGTAAGTAAGGTTTGTTCACTGTCAGTGCTTGTATTTCCGACATCCTTCTGGAGGAAGTAATCAGCACTAAAAATGCCACCTTCCAAGACAGGTATTTTATGTTAGCAGTGGCTAAAGGTTTCGAAGGGCGCTCTCATAAGACCTGCTAGAACTGTATTCAGTCTCCACTAAGGCAGTGACTTCTTGGTGGAGGGAAACAACCGGATATCCCCCTTAGAAAGTGCTTAACAAGCCTGTCACTAAACAGCTGCAATTTTCCTCTCCTCCTGTTGTACCTGGATATTGCAGCAAGATTAACTCTATTCGAGGAATGGGACAGTCCCCCTGGAGCTAGGGAAATGAGGTTTGGGAGGAGCTGTTCTGGGTGTGTTCCTAGTGGTCGAGCACCTTGTTGCGCACATCATGTGCAGAATTTCTTCCACTTGAATTGATAGGACCGTTGGTCGAGGTCGCCCTTGCTGCGTGTAGAACTTCCCTACACTCCTCTGGAACATCTAGGTCTGAGAATTCAGGAGCCATGCTGGCAGCCTGAGTGACTGTGGGTCGTGGTGCAGTATCCTCCCTTGATCTTGGGACACCAACTCGGGGCATCCCTGCAGCCAGATCGGACAGTCTCCTGACAGTTGGACTAGGCCTGAATACCATGATTGCCATGGCCATGCTGGGGCTATCAGAATTATTCGGCACGGATATGTTCTCATCATCTGCACCATCTTGCAGAGCACTAGTTTCGGAGGAAAAGCATATGTGAATAGGTTAGTCCATGCTATGCCGATGGCATCCCTCTTTAACCCCTTTTGTGGGGTCCTGCTCACAAACTGCTCCCATGTTTTCTTTTGTCTGGTTGCAAAGAGATCTATCTGTGGGTGTGACCACTGCCTGAAGACTTTCTTGAGTTCCGCATCATTCAATTCCCACTCGTGGCACTTAGTGGCTTCTCTGCCGAGACTGTCCACTGAGTTCTGTTCACCTCGGAGGTGGTATGCCTGAAGAATTATGTGGTTCGCAATCACCATGTGCCAAATCTGCTGAGCTTCAAGGAACAGAGTTTGGTACTTTGTTCCTCCTTGCTTCCTGATGTAATACATTGTAGTTAAATTGTCTGTAAGGACACGCACTGTCGATCCCGCAATACTGGCAGTAATGAGCAGAGAGCCCACCTGACCACTCTCAATTCCAAGATGTTGATGTGCAGATTCACTTCCACAAGTCTCCAGTGTCCCTTGACGTGGAGATGGTCAATGTGCCCCCCCACCACAAACTGACAGGCATATGTGATCAAGGTCTCTTGATGTGGTGGTTCCTGCAGGGGGGTTCCCCAAGTTTATGTGCTGTGTGATGGTCAACCATCTAAGCCTGTGCATCAGTCTGACAGTAATCATCACAGTGTCTTCCCATGATCCAGTTGTTTGGGAGCATCATGCCCAGTAGCTGCATTCATTTGTGGATGGTAACCCACTGATCCTATCTGCTGACAGCCACACTAGGGCTTCCCATGTCGAAAAATGCGCTCCAAGAAAAGTTAGCTCTTAGGACGGCTGCATGGAGGTTATCTTGAGGATGCAGGGTCGGCTGCATGTTGTCCACTGCACTACTAGGCATCTCACCTTCCAGGATGACCGAGTCGTCTGATTCAGAATCAGAGAATATTGTGGTGTCCGCCTGCTGCGCCTCGAGGTCAGAGTCAATCTGATGTTGCAGTAGCTCCTCAGGCATTCTCTGTAGGGGATCGCTGAGATAGATGATGTAATAGGTTGCATCTCCTTCTGTGGTACATGGGGTTTGTACTGGCGCTGGTTGGACTGTGGCCTTATCTAGCCTTGCTGAGTGTATTCTCTCCATACCTGTAGGCCTTGATTTCAATGTTGTGGGCATTTTTCCGTGTCTCCTATGGATTTTTGCCTTATGGCCATCGACATGCCATTGTTGAGGGATGCTTTTCTTTCTTCGACGACAAGCCACATTGCAACGAGGAATGTTGGTGCAATTCCATCCACATGGTATAGTATTTTGTGGTAGACCAGTGAGTCGTGGACGATTCTTTCATCAATGGTATTTTCGGTGTTCTTGTTGTTGATGAGTGGGTAGTGGACGATTCTTTCGTCAACAATATTTGTGGAGTTTTTGTCGTCGGCAAGTAGGTCGTCACCAGGACTTGAGGGGGCTTTCCCGTTGTGGAAGGTTTCAGCGACGGTGAGTGATTTGACTTTGTCGACAGAGCCTTCGATGGCGGGAGGGCTGACAAATGTTTTGGTTGCCTTTCCGGCGTTACCGCCAAAGTCGTGATTAGGCCCCAAGTGTCTTACCATTGTTGGATACCTTGATGGGGATGTTATCAATAGCAAAGGACATGTACTGCTGATCCAAGTTATATAGCTAAGTTAAATTAGAATCAAATTCAGGCACGAACATTTCTAAAAATGTCCACTATTGGCATTGCTGACTTTGCTTTACATTTTCAATGTAATGCAAGAATCCATGTGTAGCAGCGTCAGTGCTGGCATCTACTGGCTATTTTCAGACATTTTCAAATAAATCCCTAGAAGGGGCAATTCTTTCTGGGTGGCAAAAATCAGATTAAATTGGATTTAACTGAAATCTAAAAATCTTATTTATAATGCAGTACATTGCAGTAAGAAGGTTTTGAAGCTAAGGGCAGGTTACACAGTTGGGGAAAGGGAAGCTATGGTAAAAGTGGAAATGGGGGACAGTTAATATCTGATCACATTGCTTGGGAACACATTCCTAGGTAGTGAGACAAATCATCAGCCTCGCTCTTGGGACCTCCATGGAGGTTGGGTCCTTCCCCAAGTGAGCAGATGAGGGGCCTAGGGGTAGTACGGGGACGCTTGCCTGATCTCCCCACCTTTCACCATCTCAGAGTAGGAGACAGTCACATTGCCACTGCATACACTCCTGACCATTTACAAGAATTGAGAAAGGGAGGTCCCACAGAAGCAGCAACGCCTGAACACTCGGTTCCCCTCTGTGATGCTGGAAATGCATTGGAGGGACAGGGCCTCCCTGTCCTTGTACTGTAGTCCTTTTTCATTTGTGTTCTGTATTGTTTTCTGCCCAGGAGATCATGTGGGACTCCTGGTAGTGCAGCTCTTCCTGTTTTTGGTTTGGTGTACAGACCCATGGGATAGCCTTAAGGCACCCATGGGTGGGGGTACAACCCTGTGCCCCTAGTGTATGTTTTTGGGCACCTGTGTGTGGCCCACAAAGCAGGGTATGGGCTGGTGGCAACTCATGCTGAATTTGACAGTTGTTCTGAGTATCCTCCATTTTGGGATACCCAGGCCCTACCATTGGAATCAGTTGATTCCTTATAGGAAACAAGAAGGCCCCTGTGGCCTCTTGCTTTCTATTGCCTGTTACCTTGTTTTCCCAAAGACCTGGGAAGCCGTGACTCTGTCCCTTCCCCCTAACTGGCTGTTGGGTGGAAGTGCCATATATGGTGTTGGTGTGAAGTCCAGGCCAGACTAGCTGGAGCTTTCCCATTGACTGTAAATTGTGGGTACACCCTGTGGGTGGGACCTGGGTGAATGGAGTGTGTGACCAATATGCACTTCTTGTTGTGGATGACTGGTTTCTAGTATGAAATACAATGACTGAGACAGCCCTGCCCGAAGCTGGTATGAATGCAGTCTATAGTGTTGAATGGCTGGGTACTTGTCCCAATACACATTCCTTGTTGTGAGTGTCATAGAGGGAGGAGAATGGCCTGAATGCACTGTAATCTCCTGAATGGCTGACTGACTGCTGAATGCCCTTCTGAGTGATTGGTTGCCTTAGTGTGACCCAGCAGAATGAATGGGAGATCAACTAGTATATCTGGGGGCCACTCACTGCTAGAATTCATTCAGAAGCTGAAGTTGAAATTGACGCTTGATCTCGACAACCGAGCCTGAAGAAGGTGGTTGACTGCTGTCTCCCTTCGCCGAAATCTGAAAGCTGCCGAGCCATCGAGACTGATCCAAGAAAGGACCTGGTTAGGCAGCCTCACCCCGTGCTCCGAGGGACCATCGAGCACCGGTAACCTTCGCCAAAGCTCCCTGGAAGTCAGACCATCGACAGGCTGCCGACCAGGGACGGGGACTGCCGAGGAGAACGAAGATAAGCACCGGACATTCCATCCACCATCATCTACCAGGGTTCGCAGGTTTGCTATAACCGCTGGAGGCCCGTCGAAGCCGCGTTGCCCAGAAGTGGGGACCGCTTGATGTCGTGTCATCGACGCCCGGAGCCGCAACGCTCATTTGCCTAAGATTTTTGATTCACAGAAGCGCTCGTACGCACCGCCGCCCGCCTTATCCCGCCGGAGAAGGCCAGGCCGTCGAGGCGCCGAGGAGCATCCGCCGGTGGGTTTCCCGCCACCCTGAGACCGTAGAGACACCGGACGACTCAACGCCCTTGCTGGGCCACAGTTCTTCACAAGCACTTTGCGGTCCTGAACTATCGACATCGAGGTGCCCCGCACGCCTCTTCCTTTCAGGACGTCTTCGCTCTGTCGTCGACGAGCACCGATGTGACCGAAGCTGCCGCCTCGACACCGAGTTCACTTTCTTCAAGGGATCTCAACGATCCATGGCTCCTGCTTTAAAGGGAGCCGCTCAAGAAGGATCAATCGATGACTCGTCGTCGAACTCTGCTATTCCAGGTACATTGGGGTGGTAGACACTTTCTAGAAGGAAATAAGACTCATTGAACAATATATGGACTGGGCTTGTGATATATCTTTATTTTACAGGTTGTCCAGGTGGGGGAATCTCCACACAGAACTGTGTCTAGTGGTAGGGGTCAGTATTCTGCCAATTGTTCTAACCAACTGCTTTCCTCCTATATCTATTGTTGGTTACCTTTATTAAGTGATTTGTGTGACATTTAACCAGAGTACAGTTGATGCAATTTAATGAAATCTAATAATAATTGTGGTACCACTTAGAACTGTATATATTTGCCATTGTAGATTAACTGAGCACAAAGTGAGTTATTGTGATTGTGTATATAACCTTGAATCTTAAATATATAAAGACTGTGTTTTAACTAATAGAGTGTGTGGACATTCCGTTGTGGGTGCCGGGGGACTACACTGTACTTAAGGACCAGCCTGCATCACCTCCTGAGAAGCTAGGCCTTGAGTGCTCGTCCATTGCTACCGTAATAGAGAATCTTAGCTGGGGTCCTCTGTATCTCTCCTCTACCATATTGAGAGCAGAAGTACAGACCTCCCTCCAGTCTTTACACGCTCATGCAGGAATCCCATATAAATCCACAGGGGCAAAATTAGTTATAGGAAACCCAACAGCCAGACAGCTTGCCATCATTTACACAAGGGATCCACTCTCATGCAGTTCAGTGCTCCTAGGCCCAGGGCAGGGCATGGCAGCCATAGAAGAACACCAAATAGGAGGGGAAATCCATCCTCGGGGATGGAGGGCTTCAGCCTCAGACCAGCTATCTGAAGTGACACACGAGAGGTCCTTCATCCTATAGAGAGGCTGGAAGACAGAGTCAAGGTGTGGCAGGAAAATAGAGGATTGCTAGTGACAAGTTAAATTTCACATCAGGACTGTAACCATCCCGAGGGGTAGAGCCAAAGAGACACTTGCCATCCCAGCTAACACACCAGAGAGCCCCTTTCAACAGGCAGAGGCTGAAAGGTTTGGTAAAGTCCCATACAATCCCACACACACTCAGTTTGTCAATGTGAGTGTTTGAAGTCAGAGCTGGAAACCAGAGAGCGAAGACAGGAGTTTGTTGTTTGGAGATGAGAAAGACCCAGGAGACTGGAGGAGAGGTTCAAGAGGCTGTGCAATACTAGAACATGGTAGCTGGAGGAGAGACCTGGAAGAATAGAGCAAGGATTCAAGAGAGCTGGAACATGAGGCAAGGAGTGGGAGAGTGGTGGCCAAAGAGGGTGAAATTGTTGAGAGATAAGGTGATGCCCTGAGGTGTAGATAAGGTGCTCAGAGGGGTCGAGAAGGTGGAAAGAACAAGAGACCATTGAGTTGATGAAAATTAGAGGGTTGAGCCCAAAGGTCTAAGAAGGTGGCCAGAAGGGTTCAGAAGCTGGGAGAAAAATACCCAGACATCTTTCAATGTAAAAGTAGAGCTCAGGTGGGTGGTGCCAAAGGGGTGAAGAAGGTGTGATTGGAAGTACCCCGGAGAAGAGCAATGCAAAAAAGGGTGAAGTAGTATAGGGTTAAAGTAGTAAGAAGGGACCCAAAGGGGTAAAAAAGGTGAAAGAGGCATACAAGTTATAAAAGTTGTGCATATAAAGGGAAAAGGTGGTACTCAGAGGAGCAAAGAAAGCATGGGCGAAGAAGGTGGGCGATAAAAAATAGATTTTGTGAACATTGACTGCAGTGCACAAAAAGGAGAAAGAGGAGAAATCTGGAAAGTATTGAAGGGGCAAAGGAGATGGAAGAGAATGTACAGAATTCACATTTGAAGACTGGTGTTAATATTGCCCGAAAGGGTGAAAATGTGAAAAAGAGAGTGGGGAGTGGAAAAAAAGAGTATAGAGATCAAATATGGTTTCAAAAGAAGAGGGAACTGGAAGACAGAGACTGAGAGTTCATAGAAAGGTTAATTGAGGAAATAGACACCTTGAAAAGAGAACTACAAACAGGTGAAGCCAAGGTTGTAGATGACAAAAGGGAAAGCAGGAGCCTAAAAGAAAGTAGGGCAGAGAGAGTAACATGCTGAGCCTAGCGGCTGAGATCTTAGGGAGAGAAGCTCTAAGTAGAGTAGCTGACCACCCTCTCATCCTACCAGGCTCCTGTTTGTCCCTTGACAGGACTGAGGGAGGTACAACACTCGCTACTCAAGCATCTTATTCCTTTGCTATAGGACACCAACAAATCCACTGAGAGAAACAATCTCGAGGACCAGACAGTTGGGATCCTGGAAAAACACAACCAACATCGGACAACTAAGACCAGATCACAGAAGAAAAAGGGGGGAAAAGGGGAGTTGTTCATATGAAAGTAGTATATTCCTGGAATCATCCAAAAACCCAGAAGATGGCAAGTCTTGAACCCAGAGGGTTTGTTGTGAGACTTTCCAATGTTAAAAATCCTCCTGAGGCTGGAGAGAAGCTAATTTGGAACCTTTGGTTTCCACAAACCTTTCGTTTGGCAAATTCATTTAACTAATCCGACATTTCAATTGTGCTTTATTCCTATCCCTTTATTATTTTGCCACCACAGAGTAAAGGTTTCCTAATAGTTTCTCTGGCAAGTTGACTTCCCTCACAGATGTGATAATGAACACAGCAGAACACTAATAAACATAGCTGAACACATATATCTTTCAACTAGGGAGACAGGGTGGGACCGGGCCAGGGAAAGACCACCACAGCACTCCCCTGCCCCATACTCGCTGCATGTGTTAAGCAACTTGCATTACATAGATGGACCCCTACCACAGAAGCTGAACTACTTCCGGAGTCCCTTTGATCTTAAAACGTTAAATGGAAATGTGACACTCAACACCAGTAAAGGATTTTAAAATACCAACAGGTATCTGTATTTTTCTTAGAACCACAACATAACGGAACAGAATGTTATGCCTACAGGTATGTCTAAGCCTGATATTCTTAGCACTGACTTAACCTTCATATACGGGTTCCTACCCATCCTACCCTTGCCACTCTTTTAGAATTTGAAAAAGAAGGACCCTTAGAGGTGGCCAGTCAGAGCAGTCACCTTCACAAAACACTCTCTACGGCCACCCATCTCTCTAGAGGTAGATTATAGCTCCGTGCAAGAAGACCTTTAGCAGACACCATTTCTTATCTCTCACCCCTACAGCCAGGCTACCTTATGAAAATGCTTCAAAACCTTTAAAGCCTTACACAAGTCCTCTGCAATTGATGCTTTGCATGCCTCACACCATAAACCAACTATCACTAAACACTTCTCTAGTATATCATAGGATCAACGCAGAGTGGTGGCTGTTTAACCACATTTTTGTGGGGTATTTTTCATGAGATGCATCATATCCCCCTTCTCTGCCATCCTATGCCTCTCTCATTCCCCACTACCCTAATATGCAATATAAAAATATACCCTTACCCCACACCCCACTACAAAATGCAGCGGAAAATATGGTCAAATTGGCGCTTCACCAAATGAAGTGAAGCGGCTGCAGTGAGTTGGGTAGGTACCAAATCATAACCCGGTGGTGCTAGTACAATACATCATACGAATTTAGGGACAGTCCCAGTGCACTAAAACCTGTGTGAAACAGCCATGTTTAGCATATGCCTTTGCTAAACACCTAGAATACCATAAGCATGTGGAGAAGCTCTCAGTATCCCATAAGCCTGTGACCCCAGAATGGCATACGCATGTGGCAGAGAATCTGCAAAATCAAAATGTGTTGTTAAGATCCCAGTATATCTCAAGTTTGTGGGAAACTTCACAGTGTATTATCATTTTGTGGTGAGGGTCACAGCATACTACAAACCTGTGGTGAGAGATCCCAGTGTACCACACTCCTGTGGTGTAGAATCTAACATACCATATAGGAGTAGCAAAGATCCCAATATGCCATAAACTTGAAGTTTATACCTTAAGCTTCTGATGAAGACCCCAGTGTATCATTATCTTGTTACGAAAATCCCTGTATATCATAATCCTGCAGTGAGGATTCCAATGTACCATACACCAGTGGTAAAGACATCAGCCCATCAATTTACTGTAGGAAAAAATCCCAGTATTCCACAAGCCATATGGTGAAGACCCCAGTATACAATAAGCCTATGGTGAAGATTGCAGTATAGTACAAGCAGTGTTGAAAACCTCAGCATACAAACTGCATGTGGTGACATGTCCAGTAAACTACATACATATGGTAACACAAATCCCAGTGTAACATGAAGGCTTTGGGATGGGGTAATTTCACTTACTTGATGTGTTCAGGGCGACCTGAGCCCTCAATAGTCTTTGCTCCCCATCTCTGCTCCTGCTCTGAAATATCATTCTGCAGAAGAAACAAGCAAATTCAGTAAGACACATAGAGGTGAGCCCCCAACACTAAGGCCAACATAGGCAGTGAGACACAAATACTAGGACTGGCAGTACTAATGGGTTACAGGCAATGCAACCAACAGCACCAGTAGTGGGGCCAATAGCAACAGAATCACCCATACCAGGATCATCAACAACAAAGATACTCATATTTGTAACAGATGCAGCAGCGAGTCTTTCATACTGGGATCAACCACACTAGTGTGCCACTGATCCTGGACCCAGCAGGACCAGTGAGTTTCTGATACTTGAACCAGCAGTGCTAGAGTGACTTATACTGTGACTAGCTGAGTCAGCAATAATGGAGCTAACATAACCACAGGCAGTGACACCAGAAGCATCAGATGCAGTGAAATTGGGACCAGCAGGAACAGAGAGTGTCTCGCAGAGGGACAGGCGGTACTAGGGTAACACATACTGAGAGCATCAACCACAGAGTCACCTATACTGCGACCACAAGCCATCAAAACCAGCAAGTCGCTCGTAGTGTAATTTGTAGCACCAGTGAGCCACTCAAGTTGTTGCTCACAGGACCAATTAATTACTGACACTTGAATCAGCAGCACCCAAGTCAGTCATACTGGGATCATCATACCCGAGTCACTCATGTTGGAACCAGAAGCATCACAGCGTCATGGACACTGGATTGTTTAGCACCAATGAGGCTGAAACACTTATGCGTCCCCGATAAAACTGGTCCCTCTGTACTTCTAGTCTGTAAATCTGTGTACTGCCCCCATCTAGCCACTGTATATCCCACAACATACCTGCTCGCTTCCAGCAATCACAAGCCCTCTATCGTCACCCAATCTATGCTGCCTCCTTAATCCCCTCTTTCACCCTCCTAGCTCCATACAACTGTAATGCACCTTCTAAGCATATGAAGCACTCCCCAAGAAATCAACAGCTTAACCAGTGTACATGGCTTTTAACATATTATTAAAAAAAGCACCTTGTTTCCCTGAAAGGATCTCCTGTGAGCTAATTTGGCATGACACTCACCAATCTTCCAAGTAGCTTACTGTTCCTATATGTACTATATTGTACATAACTGAACTGTTAGTGCTTTAGTAACCAATTATGTAGTGGTTCCTGATGTGGGACAACAGAGCCTAAGGATCATTAGAGAGATTGGAAGCTAATCCAGGGAGTATGCCAGGTGAGAGTGCAATAGCTATGAAGAGATAGAGGGGACAATCCCTCCTGGATGGTTCTATTAGTGAGGATAGAGCCAAGCCAACTGAGAGCAGGGCCTCTAAGTCACCAGGGCACCACACACCAACTGCATACGTGAGCTCATCATATCTGCAACAGCAGTACTTGTGGGTAAATCATACTGTGCTCAGCATGCCAGGCAAGTCATTGAGCCTGGAATCATAGGCACCAGTATGTCACTGATACTTCATCTAGTAGCCGTAAGGAGTCACTAATCAGTGAGCAGAACCAGCAACACCAATTAGTGATTCATACATATACTGGCGCACCAGAGTCTCACTGGCACTGTGACCAGGAACACTAATGAATAACTAATTTTCACTGCAGCAGCACCAGTGAAACAGGGCTACCTGATTTAGCCAGCCACTTCTTTGATTTGCTGATACTGTACCCACCAGCACCAATGAGTCAGGATAATGAGACCAACAACACAAGTCACTAAAACACGGATCCGCATCAGGACTGAATTACTTATAATGAGATCAGCAACACTGGAAACTCTCTCTTACTGAGATCAGCAGAAAGGGAATGTCACTGATACTGGGTCCTATACTTGAGAAGGTCCCATGGACACCAATAATCTGGCACAGAATGTTCTACTGGCAAAGCGTCGAAGTGCGATTGGCGGCCTCCACTGCGGCTGTGGAGTTGCATGCATTGCACTGCATAACATTTGACTCCTTTCTAATTGGAAATTACTTAAACATAACTGGTTTGATCAGAAACTTGATTTCAAAGCTTCATGAAACTTACCACAAAATCAGGGTCTGTTTCCCAATCATCCCCCGCTGTCTCCACCTTGACAGACACATTGTGCCCAACTGCAGACTTCCACATCTGAAAGGCAAATGAGAGCAGAAGACGGTTAGCAAAGGGGGACACTGAGTGACTATATGACCACATCTGGAAGGGAAAATGAGCTACTGTTGTAAATATACAAACTGAATATATGAACTGCACCCATCTCGAAGGGAGAGAAGAGTTGCTGTTGTGAATGCCTATACTGAGTCTGCGAACGACTTCCACCTCTGAGAATATGAGCACTGCCATATCCGGAAGGGCAGCAGAGTTACTATTGAGACCACATATTCTGGCTAGGTTAAAATCAGGCACACCTGGAAGTGTAAGGTGTGTTACTACTATGAGTGTGTATACTACGTGTGTCTGCACTACCACTTCCACAACAGTTCTCTGAAACCTATTTGCATCTGTCCACAACCAGGCGTCCCTAGTCTGTAGTGCCCCTGTGTATTACACAAGCTCTCTGCCGTCCAACTGTTCACCTCTGGTTTGCTTAGTTTAAATGAATCTATGCCATTGCATCCCTCTCTGAACCAACAGTTCCTGCTCTTAGTCCTGAGAATGTTATTCCACTCATTGCTGTTGCCCCAAGTCTAGTGTGCACATGACAGAACATGGACCTCTCATGAATGTCATGTGTGCTGCCAAGCATTGTTTGTCTTAATCCAGGTTATCATTTCATGTCCATCAATTATCTGCTAGGCGTGCAAGGAGGTCTTGTCTTATTTTAGCTTTTTGCTTTAAAGCTACATGCATAAGATTGCTTCAGTGCATGCACGGGTGGCATGGTGTTCTAATCTAGAAGAACAGAGCTAAGTGATCTGAAGGATGCCACCTCGTCTCTTGCCTTAAAATTGCTTCTGGCAAATTGTACCATCACAGATTATATCACTGTGGATCATGTCTTAAAATTTCTCTATTGGGATGGTATGAACTGCATCCCACTCCAAGACCACTCCCGTAGTCATTGTGCAGACTCAGCAAACACCTGTGAAGACCTGCTCCCTAACCTTGATTCTAACCTTCCTTCTGTCCTCATTCTCCTCGATCTTTCTTCTGCCTTTGATACAGTCAACCATGCCATCCTGCTCAATCGCCTCTGTGATGGCCTGAGTATCACTGATTAGGCCCTGGCCTGGCTGACCTCCTTTTTCACTGACCGACCCTCTCAGGTCCAACTGGGGTCTTTTCTCTCCTCTATCTCTCTCTCTACTTGTGGTGTTCCCCAGGGGTCTAACCTCTCTCCCTGGCTGTTCACCCAATTCCTGGAACCTCTTGGCCACCGCATAGCTTCCTTCTGCTCCAACTTTCAGTGTTAAGCAGATGACACCCAGCTCTCCTTCAGGCTCCCCTCAGCTACCTCTTCTCCTTTTCTTATTCCAGATTGTCTTACTTCAATTCAGTAATGGTGTGCCGCCAATAATCTCTGTCTTAATGCCAGTAAGACTGAGATCCTCCTCATCGAACACCAGCTCCCTCCTTTCCTCTCTCTCTCTCTCTGGGGACCCACACTGGGCCCTCTTTCTGCTCCTACCAGTCAGGCTAAGAACCTTGGGGTCATCTTCGACTCCACCCTCTCCTTCTCTCCTCACATCTGTGACGTCTCTAAAATGTCATACTATCAGTTGCACCTCCTCAGAGGTATTCTTCCTCTCATCACTTCCCCCAGAAGCTCACTGTCTCCAGAGCTCTGGTCCTCTCTAGGCTGGACTACTGCAACAGTCTCTTTCTAAATCCTCCTGCCTCTATTCTTTGACCTCTACAACTTATGCAGAACAGGACTGCTAGACTTGTCCTTGGCCTCAAGCCCAGGGATAGTATCTCTCCAGCTCTGAAATCTCTTCATTGGCTCCCAGTGGCGGCAATGATCAAGTTCAAGACCCTCTGCATCGTCCACAAGGCTTTCTGGGGCCTGGGACCGCCCTACCTCCAACTCTTTCTTCCTAAACATCTCACTTCTCAAGCTCTCTGCTCATCCACCTCCAACTCCCTGAGGGTCAGACGCTTCTCCAAGCAGAGACTTGGGGGCAGATCTCTCTCCTTGGCTGGGGCCTCCCTCTGGAACAGCCTCCCTGCCTCTCTCAAGCTTGAGCAGAACCAACTCTGGTTCCGGAAGCAACTCAAGACATTCCTCTTCGCTTCCCCTTTCTCTCTTCCTCTCCCTTGCTGATGTCCCGACTGCTCCATGCACTGGTCACCTGGCTACCCCCTGAACTTCGGCCCAGGCTCCTGCATGTCCAGTTGCACTTTGCACTGCCTCCCAGCTCCCCTAGCACTTGTGGTATGTATCTGCAACCCTAGAGTCCCTCCTCTCTGCACTTATGAGCCACCCGTTGGCTGCACTTTTTGAGTTCCTGCACTGAGCCACATGCTAGCTGCACTTTTAAATTACCTGTACTTCTCCCCCAGCCCCGCCACTTCTCCTCTTCTACTTCCTTGCACTTGCACAATCTGAATGACACAGGGCCTAGTAAAATCGTTGTTTTGTCCTCCCTATGTTTCCCCCTCCTTGTCTTGTCGTGCCTAGAAACACTTGTGTATAGGAGCGTTATAAATGCCATTTCAGATCATATCATATCAAAGAAAGACCCCTACATTACAGACATCCTGTTTAGGACCACTTCCAAAACCTCCTTCTACACCCAAGTCTCAACAACTCCTGTAAACACTGGTTAAGTCTTAATTTGTGTACAGCTGGTTTTGCAGGTGTGGATTGCCAATCACATCCAGACGCACAATATCGCCATGTAGGACCTGACGACATGGGGTACTATGAAAACCCAATTACCCTGTAACCTCTGATTTTCAGTTGCCAATCCCCCTCAAGCACTGGGCCATATTGCTAATGCTATTTTCATTTTTATTAGAAACCATTTTGGTATCTCACGCTGTGCCATTTCTATGATCTGATCGCAAGATGACATCTTTTACTATCCATCTTTTATCATGTCAACCAACTGTCCAATGTATTTGTCATTCCTATTCTAGAAGAAACAGAAAAATGGCGCCTCTGAAGATCTCTCTCCTATTTGTTACCCTTCAAATATCTCTGCTTGATCTGTTCCATTTGAGGCACAATAATTAGTGTGCAATTGATTGTGCCTTCAATGTATTCATTGAATTTATTCATAACAAACTACTAACGTTTATCATGCAAAAGTGACCAATGAATGTAACCTTTCTCTATCAATAACTTAGTAATACCTTATCATTCAACCAAATAGCCAAAATTGCAACCATCTTCTAGGGATCGAACAGGAATGGCTCCACTCTTTCAGTGCCCAATCATTATTAGACCCTGCAAAACCTTCGGGGGTGTCTAGACAGCTTTTATCCTCTAAACCAGGCCTAAATTTGCAATCTGTAAATTATCAGTCTAAATTCAAGAGCACCCAATAATCTGTTCCCCCATATAGCCTCACATCTAGTTAAGACCCGTAAATCCCTTAATTGGGAGCACACCTGCTATGTTATCAGTTCTTCAACTAAAATGGGTTCAGTAGGGCCTCCTATTATAGCCTAAGTGCTGATACCCCATCAACAGATTCCTGCTCTAGCATCTGTTAATTCTGCCAAATATGGGACTATTTTCATACCCACTTCCTGTTAAACTAATAGAAACAGCTGTTCTTGCCGGGCTCCAGAAAAGACAACGTCCTCCTGCACAGTTTCAAAGCTACCTTTCAACCTAAATTGTGCATGCTAATATCAATTATGGACAACTGTAGAAAATTGCTGTGGTATCCTGGCTCTGTTTTTGATCAATCCATCACCCAGTTTTGACATCATTGACTACTGGCACCTCCGTCAACATCTCTCTAAATCTGGTCAAAATTGGGCCGCTTTACAAGTTGGGTGGTGCGGAATAAATGCAGCGGTATTACAATATACTGCAGCCTCCCGCACTGCCCGACTACAAGTTTGGCAGAAAGCCGTGAGCTGGAGGGAAATCGGCCAGCTTTCTGCCAAGTTTGGGCAGAATTACAGAGGCCGAATGTCCACCACAGTAATTCTGCCAAAAATGCCCCATTGAGACCAATGGACTCTAAATAAATGGGAATTTACTCCGCCACCCCCACTTGTAATCCAGCAGTAATCCCACCGGGCCAAGTGGCGGTAACGAATATAGTTAATGTATTTTCTTTGACTGAACCTTTTTTGCCAGGTTGTCTTTGATCTGTGGACTTTCCTCCCTTTACATTCTCAAAACCTCTTGTTCGCTCAAGGGTGTGTTTCACCTGGTTCGGGTTTACCCTCTCTTTTTTAATAATTATATGTGTGGGCTTGCCGGGAACACTGAGGGGGTAATTTTCGAATGGGTCCAAGAGTAAAAGGAAACGGTAAAATGCTTTTATGCATTCCTTTTACGCATTAACCTATTTTCGTGCTGACACAAGGCAAATGAAGGCGGACAGAGCAGAGATGACATCTCCACCATGCTTTCCTCCTCGATCTCGAGTGAGCACTTAGTTTTACTCCCACATGAAATGTTCATGCAGGTACTAAACTAATGAATTCCAGTGGAATACGTCTCACTTTAGCACCTGCATATGAGCAGGCGGATTCCATTGGAATCCATTATAAAGAGCTGCCTGCAAAGAAGATTTGCAGGCAGTGTTTATTATCTCTCACAAAGGGAAGATTAAAATTAAAGTGATTTTGCCTCATTTACTCTTGTGTTTTAGTCTCTGCTTTGAGAGCGAAGAAAACTGCATGCAAGATACCCCATCGCACGTTAGTGCAAACATAAGTGGCCATCTGCACCATGCAATTGCCGTCTGGTATAAAATGACCATGTGAGTCTTTTGGAGTCACATTTTACATATATGCTGATGAAACTCAGGTCCTGCTCCATCTTGACCAGGACTTTGATGTCATCTGCTATGCTTTTTTCAGCTGCTTCTCCGGCATAGCACAGGGGGTGGATTCTTGCCAACAAACCAAACCCCAACGTGGAAAACAGATACACCCACAGACCTGTCATCTTCAACTTCAATATGGAACATGTGAGAGAACCTGTGGCCAACTATAACATGTAAATACACTAAAATAGTCACCTATGTAAATTACATCATTCAAATGAAGACCTGCATCTAAATCATGCAGCAAAACTGAAGAATATGGGTGGAGGGTTGGAATGAATCACGACCTCCGGCATTGGTCAGGGAACCCCTCCAGACGATTTTCAGCCTGCCATGCCATTACAGAATCGGAAAGAGCATATGCAAATCAGGCTTAGTGGACAAGTCACATAGGGGTGGCAGGAGTCACCCTAGTTCTTCAGGGTCCTTCAGGTTTCATTTTCTTCCATATCGGATACCTTTCATGGCCAGTAGGTACCTTTCATGGCCAGTAGGTACCCTATGTGCTTAAACCCCTACAAGGTTGGCATAACTTAGTGGTTACCTGTGGTAGCTGGAGGGAAGTGATACGGTTAGCTTACGAACCTAAACCGCTGTACCCATTTCTGTGAGGAGACCTCTACCCAAGGCAGAGTGTCCACAGTGACCCTGTTAGCCCAGCAACGGCCCTTCATGCTGCCGACATCTTATTGCTGTTTTTGTAGTAACTGTTGGGTTTTTCGAGTTCTACCCTGTATTTTAGCCATGATTGTTTTAATCCCGGGTGTCCTCAAGAAAAGCAAACTTTACCAAAGAGTATTCATTGGCTCTCATTACACTCGCTTTTCTATGGGAACGAAGGGCGTTTCCAGTGACCCTTTCACTGTCCTTGGGACCTTCTTCTTCCCATAAGAAATCCTATCAGTAAAAGGTTTGACTGATGATTCATGCGGAATGCAATAGCTGAAAATCTCATTATCTTTGCAGGCAAGCACAGCACAAGATTCCATGGCATCGCTAAACTAAAGAAATTCAAGAAGGAGAAAACCAGAAAGCAAGCATTCCCTGCTACAAACAAGGACTCCGGAGCTCCACAGTGAAGCTACCTTGCACTTGAGGCAGGAATTCAAGGCTTTTATTCAATACACTCCTTGTCAGGTGCTGACTACTGAGTCCACCCCCAATACCCTTAGGATATCCACTCCTGCTCCCTTTTCTCTCAATCATCCTCCTCCTCTCTACACTGACTACTGCAGCTTCCTCAACTCTACGTCACTCACCGGCTTTTCATAACCATTCGTCCTTTTCTCACTCTGTTTGCACA
This sequence comes from Ambystoma mexicanum, assembly GCF_040938575.1. Taxonomy (NCBI): domain Eukaryota; kingdom Metazoa; phylum Chordata; class Amphibia; order Caudata; family Ambystomatidae; genus Ambystoma; species Ambystoma mexicanum. The sequence goes on along the minus strand of NC_090936.1, from coordinate 968,732,897 downwards.
TGTAAGAATTGTTTAGTATTTATTTGATGCCGTTCACAGGTCTGAAGTATAACATTTAGTGGTCTTAAAACGATTCATTTCCATGATAAATGTTTGGGTTAACTAGTTCTCTTTCCTGTAGAGCAGTCTTTTGAATCATTGTGTTACATAGCCAATTCCCTTTTCTGAAGTCACTCTAATGCCATAAATACTGAATATACACATCCATCTGTTCAACAGTTGTAACAATTAAAGTGCACAAAATGTTAGAAATCCCAAATATATTCTTAAATTAATACATAACAGAACCCACAAAACTGAAGATTTTATTGTAGGTTAAAGACCCGTCTGAACTGAATTCTTCCTTTATTTTTAATGTTATGATTCTCTTCTCTAGAACAAATACATGCACCCAATATTGCAAAATGATCAACCTGTTCATTGAGTGATATCGCCAGAGCATCCTTCAATAATTCCTTTAAGAATCTTTGCGTTTTATCCATGGCTATTCGGGCATCTCCTCATGACCCTCAAATAAAGTGACATAAAGGTCACTTAAACCACACACATTCAAATTATAGCAGAATAGTGTTGAGTTTCCATCCAAATGGTAGCAGGTTGACAACTGTCTATTGAAATACGGTGTGTGGGGGGCCTTCACCTTTTGGCTGTGACCTACAAAAGGAGAGATCAGTTCTGACTAAAGGTTAAAATATAAGACCCCTCAAAGCAGACGTCCTTTTCCTAGAGTGTCCAGAATATAGATTCTGACACCTATTACATACCACACACAAACACACCACCAACTCCCACATGCACACACAATACAGTCTACAGCACTCCCAAACAGCATTTTACAGAACACACACTAAGCTTGTACAAACAAGCAACCGGTATATGAAGTAAGGTCATGCATCACACGTAAACCCTGTGACCAAGACCACTGTCTGACCTTGGGAACCCACAGCGGGGTGGTCAGCAGGGCCGAGGTGCTGCTCAAAGCTAGTGGATGTGCCCCCCCCAAGGAGGTCTACGAGGTGGTCCCCTGACCCCACTCAGTGGGTCCTGAAACTAGGGCAGGGGGCAGTCACAGGTAAGAGGCCCCACCCACCAACCTTACCGATAGGCAGGATCATAGAGACACACATACCCCCTGCAACACCCCTTCCCTTACCAGTGACCAGAAGGAGGAAAGGGTGTTGCCCATCCTATGTGGGGAAACTCCTTCCCATAAAGTGGATACTTCCAGAGAGCCAGTCAAGATCCCTAGCGATACCGAAAACTACAGCATAGGAAACAATGGGCCTCATTACGACCTCAGCGGTAGCCATGCCGCTATTGGCGGCATGGCTGCCGCCGAAATCGCATCTGGATCCGGGTCCTCAGAATGAGGAATTACCGGGCCATTCCGAGTTCGTAAGGCCCGGTACTTCCTCCCTCCAAGAACCCGGACCCGGTCCTTCCCCATTCCCATTTCAGCCCCCATAGGGCTGAATGGGAATGGGAGACGGAGCAAACAACGGGCCATTACGAGTTGGCCCGTTGTTTGCTCCCTCTTCCCCTCGCGGGACCCGGTAAGCACGCCTGGTTTGACCAGGCGTTACTTCCTGGGTCCCGCGAGGGGACCTCGTAATGAGGTGGTACGGGTTAAACGGCGCCAGCACCTTTTACGGCGCCATTAACCCTGTACCGCCAGGGTCGTAATGAGGCCCAATGTTACAATACTTCATAATCCCTGACGAGTAATGAAATAGATGTTTCTTTTTGGCACTGGTGTCGAGGGAATCATCTTCAATTGTGGTTCCTACTCGCACAGCCCACAAGGGTCGCACGGTTACAAAGTTGCATTTGAACAATGGGAGGGTGGTTCATACACAATGCACGAACAGTGAGATCGAGATGCATCATTCTCTCCAGGTTGCAGGGATTACGAATTCGCAATTTTTGTTATTTTTTATTTATTGTGCCATAGTTAATTCAACTTTTAACACATTTTAAAAGAAGCATCATACAATAATACTATGAAAACCAAAACTAATCTGTATCTTTCTATAATTCATAAAATCAAAAATATCTCTAAAGCTAATCAAAAAGAGATGATTTCTGGTTGAAGTAGAGTCACTAAATCTCTTTTTTGCCTCTTGCCAGATTGCCCAGGCCGCGGCAGAAGTGACTATAGATTCGGAACCAACAAGCATTGCCCAGAATTGGTCGCTGGTGAGGTCATCTAAATGTTGTATAACATCTGCGTAGCCTTTACGATAGCAATTTGTTAAATTTGCAAATGCACTGGGACAAAGGAAGATCAAATGTGGCAACCAGCTCCCCCTGCTTACTAAGAGATTTTATGACTACAGATTCAGATGCTATGACAGCAGAGGGACCCAGAGTCATGCAGGCAATGACAACAGGACCCCTTGAGGGGGAAGAGGAAGGCTCCACACCTACACATGGCCTTTCTGGAATTGAAGATGGCTACAGGCCTTCGTTCAACCTCAAGCCGCCCCACGCCCAAACTACATTGCCAACACAGGCCTCAGTACACCTATTGTCCTCAATATCAGTAAGACCCACCCCTGGGAGGAGATATCCCACTATATTATGCAGCTAGTTCAGTCTGCCAATGTGAGGAATTTCAGAAGGAGTGGGAGAAAGAGAGTGAGAGAGGAGTACTGAGGGGCGAGCAGAAGGAGCATGATGGAGGTTGTCAGGAGAGTCTGGAGGAGGTTAGGTGGGAGGATGAGAATGATGAGAATTGTTTGGAAGTGGAGGATGTGGACCTTCAGAGAGAGAGAGAGAAAATTGGGAACTGATTGGAGGAAAAGAGGATTAGCATCAAGGGGAAAAGAGTTTTTACGCACTGGAGGAAGTGGAGGCCCTTAACATCGCAGAGAGAGATGGGCTGGGGGATAACCCGACTCTGCTGGAGGACCATAGACATACCCAGGTCACCCAATCAAGGAGGTTCCAGCAGGGCAATCTCAGGTATGAGACAGTGCGACCTCACCAGAGGCCAGGGAGATTATGCTAGAGAGGGTCAGAGAGCAAGTGTTCTGGGGGCCAAGACCTTAGTGCAGGGAGGCGTATACCGCACAGTGAGCCCCTGAGGCCCCATCCCAAGAGTCTAAGGAAATGGGGCCCTCCTGGAAAGACTTGCCCAGTGTCTGATCCTGCTGGAGGAACCTTGCAACTTGCAGCCCCAAACTCTGTGTGCATCTGCTGTGGGCAACCCAGACCAGCACACCCAACCAACAAGGCTTTGGGAACTCAGCAAAACCAGAAACACGAAGACTAAGAGCAGGCTTAACAATTGGACTTGCAAGCAGGGATGGAAGGCCCCCACTCCTGGAACTGGTGTAAGAGATTTTCTTTTTGCTTCTTGATAAATACACTACCCATCTATTTCTTAGTTGTGAACACAATAAATACATTTCTGTTATTAAAATGTAATTAATTGTGCATTAGCCCCGTTGTGCATCCTACCAGGTTACTCTGTCACAACCCTTACATTCCCTACTTAAAATGTCCCTTCCACATTCTGCCTGTAATGCAGTGGCTTTCCCCAGACGGCATCCAACTTTAGCTGAAAGGTTACTGACTGACCGGTCTTGTACCTGAGTATATTTCCATAGAGGAATGAGTGGATGAAAACACGATTTAGTAAGAAAGATTTAACGATAAGGAACTTGTTTATCCTTAGGATGTGTGTATTCTACTACCCTATGAGACAAATAAAGACTCACGGTTCCTTTTTAATTCTTTTGACCAGAAGAACAATAGAACAGAATGTCTGTCACAGAGATCAATACATGGGCCAGTGCCTAGTACAAGCATTCCACTATATAAAGTTAAACCAAACTGGGCCAAACTGAAACACAACCATGAGGCATCTTGGGAAAAACAATGGATTTGACCTTGCTTGAAGATATTCCCATGTTTGGATCACATTTTCCACAATGTGTTCTTTCATAGGAGTCGGCCCAGTGCACGGCTTTGCCTTTGGAGAGTTTCAACCGGGAAGCCATTGCAGTGTTGCTTAATGCATCACAGTGCACTGTGTCTCCTACTTAGATTGTAGCAATATCCTGCATGTCAAAATCTTGCTGTGTCACTGCTGATTTGTATCCCCTGCATACAATCAGCATGTCACATGACTCACATCAGCCGGGGATAGGCGCGTGGTAACCAAACAAGATGATACTATGCTTCTAGTGCTTTCTTTCACGGTGAGGATTGGGGTTCTCACCTCCGTCTGGAATTTTTGGTGATGGGTAATCTTAACGTCACTTTTGTCAAGGAGTTTGATGTTACATATTTAGACCCATAAACGTATTTAATTTGGGGGAAATCCCTGAATGTGGGACAGTGCAGTGCAAGCCTTCTAAGAAGGAACACTCCCTTCAGAATGACAGTGCTGGTGTCATTCAAGATTACAAATGGTTCTATCTTATCTGATCGCCCATCTAATGATACTTCTGTTAGCGATCCTAGATCCACTGTTTCATTAATAATTGGTGGAGGCCCAAAGATAGACGAGTCAATAAATGTGTGGAGGGTGACTATATGCCAGCCATGCTATCTCTGACCCCATTATGTAGTTTGATCATTTATTGACTTGGGAGCATAAAAATTGCCCAATAATGAAGAACTGGCTGCCAATTAAAGTAAGTTAAATTTGCTGATGCAACACGGGCATATCTGTAGCTTGGACAATGCTGTCATTCTTGATAAAAAGATTGGATCGTATCTAATCCATTGTTCATGCGGAGATGGAGGCTTGCACAGAGCCATTACAGGCCTTCAAACTATTTGTTTCAATGCTCCTAAACATTCTGCCTACAAAGTAGGCCAAATAAAGATTGGTTTGGCAAGTAGGAAAATCCCTCATATATGTGCGACACTACCACCTGAATTTATTTTGGAAAAGAAAATAAACTACTAGGAACACATGTTGGCTGGACTACAGGCAGCCACAGTTAATCACAATGACAAGCAGGTGAAGTCTTTAGTGGTGAAGATGTAGGTGAGTCTTGGCCTATTGGAAGCCTTTTGTAGTTCAGCTGAACTACACTTCCCAGGCGGTAAGCATTATTTAAACACCTCAGCGGCGCATCAGCGCCAGCGCATTACGTAGGCCGGTTATCGCCGGTTTGCGTCCAGATTGCGGACGATTGTGGATGGCTCGCTTTATGCCTCATTTCGTGTGTTTGATCATCCACTGCCTATAGGTAGGCTCTCTAGGGGTCTTTTTTTCACAACACTGGGTCTTGTCCTTTTTCCTGTGTCATGATGCGCCCTAGGCCTAAGGGATTTTTTCTGTACTCAGAGGATTCCTCTATTGACAATGTTGCGAGACCACTACCATTGAGCAAAGGTGTGCCTACTCAATCCCTGGTGGCGTCGCTCCTCAATGCACGCTCTTTGGTCTCTCATGATGTCGAAGCAGAAGACTTGCTCAGTGACAGCATATCAAATGAGGATACCCTGGCTCTCCCTCCAGGTTTTGTCTTGTTAAAGGGGGGGTGTTGCTCTCTTACTGAAAGTTACTTTTCAGTATCATCTATTTCCTCATGAGCCATTGGATGAATGTGAATCTTTGATGATCAAGATCAAGATCAATGATAATATTACCATTATGGTTATCCTTATATACTGCCCGCCTCAAAGTCTTGCCATGTTTGAGGATCAACTTAAACACTTGCTCAGTAGTGTTGTACGTGTTAAAGCCCCTGTGGTCCTGTTGGGTGATTTTAATCTCTGGGCTAATGTCCCCACAGACAGGGTCGCTCAGTCACTGCTGGCTGCTCTCTCGGCCATCGGCTATATACAACAAGTCTCTGAGCCCACTCATATTGGGGGCCATATCCTTGATTGGGTTTTGTTGCATAACGTCTTTGCCTCTATCCCAGCCAGTACATTGTGTCCCTGGTCTGATCACTCCCTGCACACCTTTTCCATCATACTGCCCGTTGCATCTGCAAGAGTTGATGCTAGACCTAGACAATTTATTACGGCCAGATCCTTTAAAAAACGTACTTCTCACAGGCTGTCTCAGGAGCTTGAAAACAGACTAGGAAACATGCAGAATTTTGATAGTTCAGCAGCTATCTCAGCTCATATAAAATCTATACTTGATTCAATCATAGAGGACCATGCTCTAATTATTACCAGATGCATTAAAACAGAAACACTGACTAAGCACTGGTTTAACAAGGACATTCTTACCCTTAGGCATTGTAGGCGAGCAGCAGAGCGTGCCTGGTGGAAACAACCGTCACCATTGTTGCTGGTTGAGTATAAATGTGCAGTTAAAAAATTCAAAGCCGCTAAATCGTCTTATTACAATAAACAAATTGTTCAGGCGAAATCTAGTTCTAAGAAGCTGTTCTCGATCCTACGGGATTTAAATTCTAACACAGAGACCAATATTAAGGCACTGCAAGATTCTATATGGTGTCAAACCATTCATGATGCCAAAATTGCCTTTCACTTGGAGGCAAGTGCCTCATCACAGACTAATGTCATGCAGGTCTCTTCCACTCCAGCACCGCCTCCAATGTCGTGTTCTTCCTGCACTGGTTCCATATCTGAAAACAACTTAGCCCTAAGTTGCCGTTACTAGAAGTATCACCCGACCTTCCTCTCTGTTGACCATCACTCATGAGACCTCCACCCCAAAGCTCTCTTTCTCCTTCACCCCTTGCACAGTGGCTGAAGTGACCAAGATTATTCTTGACATGAAGCCGACTACATGTAAGGGTGATGCCTGTCCCTCTAGGTTACTAGTGCAGTGTCTCGATACCATTGGCCCATGGGTGACCAAATTGATTAATCAGTCCTTTCTTGAGGGACGGGTTCCAACATATCTCAAAGAAGCATGGATTACTCCACTTCTTAAAAAAGACAATCTTGACCCACTTCAGCCCAAGCACTACCGCCCGATCACGAATGTCCCGTTTTTACTCAAGGTAGTGGATCGGGTGGCTTATCTTCAATTACAAAAATGTATTGAGGAAAATTATATCTTGGGGCCTCGCCAATCAGGCTATCATGCCCGACATGGCACAGAGACTGCCATGCTCGATTTAAAGTCTAACTTAGCATCCATCATTGATCGCAGCCATCCAGCACTTCTTATGTTGCTGGATCTTTCGGACGCTTTCAATTTGGTCACCCACAAGCTCTTGGCATCTAGCCTGCAATCCCTTGTTGGCTGTATGATTTAACTACGCAATGGCTGGTTTTTTTTCTGACTCTTCATCCTGTCACACTCTGCCAACACGGGGTGTTCCTCAGGGATCCTCACTATCTCCCACACTCTTTAACATTTATATTCTTCCTCTTCTTCTTCTTCTTGATGACCTGGGTGTCTTGTATACGAACTATGCTGATGACACCCAGGTCATCCTCGAACTTTCGGGTTCTTACTCTGTGGATTCGCAGGCAATTAATGCTATTTACTCTCTTATTCACTCCTGGATGCCCCAGAACTCCATGGCCTTGAATATTGACAAAACGGAGATTCTCATAGTCGCTTCCAGCCATATGCTAAAAAATCTCTCTTCTGAATAAGCATCACTTTTGATTTCCAACGTTTCCATTCCTGTTGTCCAGAGCGTAAAAACGCTTGGTGTCACCATTGACGCAGAGCTTACCACGAGATCTCATGTGGCTAAGACTCGTGCCTCATGTGGTTGGATTATCAAGCAGCTCTGCTCTTTGCGCCCATTTCTGTCTGTTAACAATATGTCTATTCTAGCCTTGGCTCTCATCAACTTGAGGCTAGATTATTTTAACAGTCTCTTGGCAGTAACTGCTCAATCTAACCTGGCCGCCCTCCAAATTACACAAAATGGCGCGCTCAGAACAGTGCTGGGTCTTCCAAGGTAGCATTCCATTACTGAAGCTAGACAAAAACTGCACTGGTTGCCCATCAAGCACAGGATCTCTTTTAAAATCCTTACACTTACTTTTTAGTGTCTGAACGCTGTTGCTCCTAGCTACCTCATGGAGCATATTCAGCGATATGTACTGGTACAACCTCTTAGGTCACTGGAACAGGTTAGGCTTTGCCAGCCCCGATTTCACCTTGCCAAATTTGGGAAAACCAGGTTTGATGTTGTCGCCCCAGTCATGTGCAACTCTATTCCAGTCCACCTTAAATTATCCACCTCTCTGGTTGAATTCAAAAAGAAACTGAAGACTTTTCTTTTTACGGCCCCTTAGCTTCATGCACTTTCCTGGATTCTTGAGCTCTCTCTTCTTTGTCTGTCTGTTCCGTGTTTTTTGAGCACCTTGAGGTCTGCAGGTGATTTGGTGCTTTATGAAGAATTAAAATAAATAAATAAATAGTGGCTATATTGGTGAGCTTAGTAGTTGGGAGATATGAGTTCTAATCTTAGCGAAAGGCTTTTATCAATAATGGTGTTGTTCTGGAGCAATTTGTTTGTCTACCTGTGACTGAAATTACAAATATGTATAATGGACACATTTTAAGAAGACCTCTACAGCCTGCAATCTAGTATTGTCTTAGCTACATAATCGCATGTTCCCAGCCACCACTCTTCCCTGCTTTCAAGCATAGCCCACATTCCACTATTTTCTGGGTAAATCGCCCCATGAAGGAGATGCTCCTGCTACGATAAAACATTCTCTGTAAAGTATTCCACTGCTCCTTGGGGATAAGTTAGCACTATATCAAATACCCTAAGAACGATACATACAAACAAGGCTCCTTAGCCCAACCACATTCCATTTCTTCCAACCTTGACAAGACAGGCAATGTGGGTTCTTCCTTAATTCAGACAATCACAAAGAATACAAATCAGTTCATGGGAAATTTTAAGTTTCCCCTCCTATATGATGCAGAATTAGTTAGCTGGATTGCTTTTTTAACAGCATTTGTCAATGCAGTCCTTCTAGGTAGATGAACTCAACCATCATTGAGAAAAGCTTTGATTTAAAAAATAAATGAGTCCACAAGGTACTTATCGACCACTATCACTTGTAGGCTTTGTGTGTAAATTGTACAGCAAGTAATTTCTTGATAATAGTTGGCAGATTACAATGATGGTTCATTCATAATATTGCAAAGCTGAAAGCTAGTTTCTGTTCAGGAGTTAGTACAGCCAATCAGGTATTCCATTTTCCTAGCATTATATCAAAATGAGTGCTTAAGAGAAAACCCATGTTTTGTGTATAATGGAGTTTAATACAGCATTTGATATGGTTCGACGCACCACTTGGGTATCTTGTGATATTTACTTCATGGGTACGATTAAATCGCTGATCCCTATTTAAATAACCCTGTCTGTGAATGATATGGGGCAACCCAGTGTCTTACCAATTCAATTGAAATAACTTGATTAATGTGTATTATAATGGGATAGTCCAGGAAAAGGCCTGGTCGCTGAAGGTCTTTGGAGGATTCCAATTGCAATGTTAAATAATAATAATAATAATAATTTGGCACTTATATAGTGCTACGAACCCTCAGGTATCTGAGCGCTGCTTATTATTACCCACGGTGTGTGGTGCTCATTTATCGACCTCAGAAGGATGAAAGGCTGAGTTTGGCCCCGCCGGGATTTGAACCTGCGTTAGCAGGCTCTGCACGGATGTCAAAGCGAGCGCTCTACTCGCAGTGCCACTTGACCAAATGATGATGTAGTTCTGGCTACAGCAGAGAATAGTCTACATCATTGGTTAAATGCTTTTGAAATGGTTGTGACAGTAGTGCTCATTAAATTGAAGATGTTGGTTTTGGGTAGATTGTACACTACAAAACAACTCTTATTGACCAGTGCTCAAACAAATGGAGATAGATATGTTTTTTGGAGCTACATTACTCACACACACTCAATTGAAAGGACTAAACATGGAAGGCATATTCTCTCTTGTAGTTCGCCTTAGCAAGACTATTTTTTATTGTGATTCTACAGTGCTAGAGATCAGTCAAATCAGCTTTGAGGCAGCAACATGCAGGTAGAATGCAACAGCAGAATAAGGGGAAATGGAATTGGCCAACGAGTTGATGTATCCTTTGGGCACCCCAAGAAAAGCATTCAAAGAAATGTTCCATTTTGGAGCTTAGGTTCCTATTTCTGACTAGATAGAGGCACTGATTGTGTTCTTGATTTGACTGTAGTTCTCTGTAGATCCTTCTCTCAAGAGCGTGTGTGGTTGCAAGGAGGCTTCTGTAGCGGTAAACTAGAAAATGCCGGGCTGGCTTCCTTTTTCAGGAATTCAGCAGTTAAGGCTAACCACTTGTCTACAATATTGAGGAAAGCATTTTGATCGGATCGCATGCCAGTTAGTTTGAGATACAGTTTACTCTATCCTCTGCAAGTCTATCCTCCTTAAAACAACTGTTTAGGACTGGAACCACACCTGCCATTAGTTGAAAACATGCAAATTAACAAGGGGGGTCCTGGGAGTCTCTCTGCCAGACATTAGTCCTGGTCACGAGAGATTTACCCAGAGTCTTTTGCTCACTATCTTTCACAGAGAAGAAATATCCCAAACATATCAGTCTTTGTCCTGCCCTGGGGCAGTCCAGCACTGAAATGCTAGGCAATTCTCCTCTGAACAAGAGTGCCAACAGAAACCCCCAGACACGTGTTTCGGTCTGGTTGGACCTCATCAGTAGGGTGGATCTGTGCCTCTCTAAGAATAGTGAGCAAGGGGTCCACGTCTGGATTCCCCTAGTAACTTAGGGTGATACCCAAAGTTACTTAAATATGCAAATTAACAAGGGGGGTCCTGGGAGTCCCTCTGCCAGACATTAGTACTTACAGGCACGGCTACCGCCAAACTCCTAATGAGGCCCAATGATTTCTCTCCTTAGCAAAACATGTTTATTCCGATTAACCAGCCAACATGTGTTTTGACATTTGAGGGTGCTTCAAACTATTATGAAACGATCATACAACAGATACGAATTTCATCCGTGGCACTGTGTTTTGTGTGACACTGAATCTGCTGTTGATAGTGAGTCCCTCCCGCATCTATGTCAGGGCAATGTGTGTGTTTTTGGAGATCTGTAGATAGTGAAGAGAAAAGTGGGTCTTATGTGTCTATGGGGGACATTCCGAGATTGGAGGTAGCCATGGTGCTATTACAATGTGCCGGTAATTCCGATTACCGGCACTCTTTCCAGACCGCAGTACTATGAGAGGGAATGCCGGTAACCACGTTGCCGGTAACAGCGTACACTGTGCTACCGTTGCCAGTAGCACAGTGAACCGAAACAGCGTGACCCTGCGGAAGCAGTGCTGGAAAAACACCAGCACCACAGAAATAAGGCAGCATTACGACAGCATTTGTTCTGGAAACACTGGCACGAAAATGCTGGTGCCACTAGGAAAACCAATGCCGGAAACACCGGCACCGCTGAGCAGGCGATTTCCAAACCCAAGTGTGGAGGAACAGGCCACAGGTGCACCCAATGCACCCACCTGCATGCAATGAGCACAGGAACTGCTGAAAAGGACCACACACACACCACACACTTCCCAACACAACCATGCTGCCTCTCGTAGCAGTAGTCATGGACCTGGAGGTACTGCATGCAGGAGTGCAGCTTTATGAGCAGGAGCTGCAACAGTGGCAACAGACAGGCAGTGGAGGAGGAAGAGGGTGAGAAGGAGAATATAGATGAATAATGACATGCAAGTTACACCCCAGAGGTGTGCACCTATAGCCCCGTACAATGGCCACACCCTGGGCCCTGACTGACAGGCAGATCCACACACTATACAGCCTGAACAGGGAGACCATCCTGGAACTTGTGGAGCTCATCCAGGAAGAAATCCAGAGCATCATAGGAATCCGGACTGCCATACCCCCCCCCCGGTGAAGGTGGTGTCAGTGCTGCACTTTCTTGCCACCGGCACATTCCAGCATTCAGTTGGCGAGTTGCATGGCATCTCACAGCCAGCATTTTCAACTGTGCTGGTGCAGGTCCTGGATGCCCTCCTGCGCCATGTGTCTCGGCACATTGCCCTACCAACCACACAGGCACAGCTCAATGCCACCAAGGTCTGCTTCCATGCACTTGCAGGCATGTCTAATGTATTGGGAGCACTGGAGTGCACACATCTAAAGCTAGTGGCTACCCAGAGGAGGTGTGTAGAAACTGAAAGCTGTCCCACTGTGCAGGTTGTCTGTGATGTAGACATAACAATCACTCACTGCTGCGCCCGCCTCCCGGGATTAACCCATGATTCCATGGTCCTGTGGAATAACACCCTGCCTGTGCATGTGGCGTGCTATGGGACACAGCAGACCTGGCTACTGGGTGAGTGAAAGCATCAACACACATACTTTGCATATGCACCGGGCAGGGGGGATGTTCACCTCCACCAGTGCATGGCCCACAGCCACCATGCCAATCCAGGGACATAATCGGCTTGCAAGAGTGGGTGGCCACGACTGGCATCTACCATATGCCTACGGATGGACACACCATCACAATCTGGGCACGGATAGACAGGCACATGCAATGCACTACAGGTACCAGAATGAATCACTGCCATGTCACAATACCCAGCACATCCTGACTCAGCCTGACCCTCCACCACTAACACATCCTTGGGAGTCAGACCCTACACATGGCCTGACCAGCATTGCTTGTCACCGGGTACATCAAGGTGAATGAGGAAACGCAAGTGCACAGAGCCAAATGCATGTTTCACTCACTCACCTCCCTTTATGTATGCACTGCCAAGTCACTTGAATCTAATGGCCCTCCCTGTGTCCCATTCCATGCAGGTGACTCTGGTTATCCTTCACTACCATGGCTGATGACCCCCTGTGAGAGATCCCCAGACTCACCAGGAAACAGCATACAATCGCACTCACATCTGAACATGGACAATTGAACACACTTTTGGACTTTTGAAAGCATGTTTTTGGTGCCTTCACTGCTCTGATGGGGTACTTATGTACAGGCCAGTGACGGTGGGGAAGAGAGTCCTGGCCTGTGCTATGTTTCACAATATGTGCGCCAGGCGGAGCATACCCCTACCCCCGGACATGGACATGCCCCCAGCGGACGATGATGACGGGGATGCAGCTGTAGACATGCAACAACACTAAAACAGGGATGACAGGGATGGACGTGCAGCCCACCAGGAACTCATTGAGAACTACTTTTTAGCACCCATCAACTGCACACAACTCTTAGCACACACTGCATGTGATGCACCACAATAATAAAGCACACCACTTCACAAATTGAACATCCAGACATAAATGACTTTGCACAACCATGTGTATTTTGAGTTAACAAACATAACCAAACTTGTGTCCCACCACCCCCTCCCCAAATAGCCCTCCCAAAACCCCTCCCCAACTAGCCATGCCAAATGCCCCTTCCCCAAATAGACCTCCCAAACACACACACCCAAAACACCCGCTAGGTTGCAGTAGTGTCACGGCGCAGCGATCAGCGTCTTGGACTGCTCTGTTGGGAGCTGGCAGGCATGGTTATGGTTGAGGGGGGATCGGAACTTACCTTATCCCTGTGCTCTAGGGCCACCTGCAGGGAAAGGTTGAGGGACTCAGCTTGTGCTGGATTGCCTCATTCCCCTCCCGGAGCCTCTATGCAAGGAGGACCATTGTGCCCGAGAAGCAGTCTAGGGCACGGGCACAGCGCTGGCCAGTGGCCAGCACACTCTCCCGCATCATCCTGGTCTCCTTGAGCTGCTGGCGCACAAGTTTAGCCATCTCCACGTGGCTTGTACGAAACAAAAGCTTTTGCCAAATCCTTACAACTAATTACAGAAAGAGTTCGGGATAGGGTTTTCAATAAAGGAAAAAGTGTTCACAACTAATAGGTCAGGATGTGATTGCCAGAGGTCTTCCTTCCCCACGTTCTGAGCACGGGATAAGGTGGATCTCCTGAGCACCGCACACACTCGAGCTTTCCCAGCACGAGTCGACAGTTCAGTATCAGCTATCAGGTTCATCGTTGGTTAAGTCTCTTTTCAATAAAAAGTCACTTGCCTTCGAGGGCCAGATGTTTTCAACAAACAAACACGAAGTTCTGTTCCACATATACTTTGGTGAAGGATTCACCCCTGGGTCCACCTCTTCCGGGTGTAAACCCCATTCGAGCCGTATTCAACAAATCAAATAAACAGTTCCTTTCTCAATGAACTTTGGGTGATGACTTTCCACCCCTGGATCTCCCTCCTTCGGGTTCACTACGGCTTTTCTTCCATTCACAAATCACATCTTTTTAAACAATTCTTTAGGCTTTCTCAAAGTTAGCTTTGGGTTGATTATTTTCCACCCCTAGATCTCCCTCTTTCGGGCTTGGACTCCTTTCAGACGTCAGCCTACCTCCTTCGGGTTCACTATGGCTTTTCTTACTTTCACAAGTCTTAATGTCTTTTCAAATAACTTACTGTGGACATCCCTCGGTTGGGCTCACTCCTGTCAACACACAGGACTTCAGGCTTTGTCCCTTTTTGTCAGCATCCCTCCGCCATGTTCACTCTTGCCAAATTTTGTATCACACTGTTCATTCGTTAACTTCACCATGCGGGATTCATCTCCCTTTCCTTGACAATCATCTGTCGGTCAAAGACTTTCGACGGTACAGAAGATTTTACAAAACCCCTGTATGACCATTTTGACCTGTGATGAACCACTTGGCTTTATTCCTCTTTGGAGTCATAATTGGTACCTCTGAGGCAAGTGTCTCTCCCCGGCTTGGTAATCAGCGGAGGAGGGTCTTGTGTACCATTGACATCTTCTGCAATACACGCTGGCTATTGTTCTCGTTCTTAAGTTTCCATCTGTGGAGGTTTCACGGGCCTTTGTCGGAAAGGGTAAGGTCGCTTCTCTCCTTGTCACCTTCTTGGTATGCGCCGTCTTTCGCTCTCCACTTGAACTGCCATGCTGAGTTAGCTCTCACGTTGTGCCGTCTGCCTTGCCCATCTTGTGTGGCACCTTTTATTACTGTGGGGAATGGAAAGGGCCGTCAGGTGTGTGTGTGTGTGTGTGTGTAATTCTGGTCAATTGCCTGATTTTGCCTGACCCTTGTATTGGGACATGTCAGGTAAACGGTTCTGGTCCACTGTCTTTCGTGTTGTGCGGAAGTGTTTGCGTCAGAAAAGGGGGTGGCAGTGTTTTGGAATATCCTATGGGGTAGGATGGGGAAAAGGTGTTGAAAAAAGGGGAATACCGCATCTCACCCACCGGTGTCCCACTCCCAGTCTCGAAAGACCCTCCATCCAGGTGATCCTCCCTCACTGGTCCACCCCAGAAACTGGATCCAATGGCGATGGCCGTGTCCTGGCCACCTGGATGACAGATCCCCAGGAACTAGCCAGGGAGACACCGTCAGGTTGCTCACAACCTCTATGGGCATTGCTGGTGTTGCTGCAGGGGCAGCTGGCTGTGCCTCCATGGCCGGTGCTGGTGTTTCTGCAGGGGCATCTGACTGCGCCTCCGTGGCCAATGCTAGTGTTGCTGCAGAGGCAGCTGGATGTGCCTGCATGGCCCGTGCTGGTGTAGTCTTGGTAGTGGTGGTGCAGGTGTGGCTCTCCTCCTCTGGGTGGGTGGGTGGCTGGGATGTGCTTGGTCCACCTTGATCGCTGTCAGATGAGGTACCTTTGGGAGCAAAATAGCCATGCCATTATTCACTTCTGTGACATCATATGGTCTTTCGACAAGCAGTTCATCCATCGTGTGACATGATGCCTGTGCATGGAGTTATGGCTTCAGAACAGCTTTGATACGTGCATGCACGCCACTTTGGTCTGGTGTGTGGCTTGTGTATGTGTTGCTTCTCATGTCATCACGTTGTGCACATGACCAGTACTCATGTGGCCATATGTATGTTTGGATGTTTGGGGGGCAATGCTTGTGTACCCCTGGGCAACAACCATGTTTTGTTGAACACTCTGTGTTGGATGTGGTTTGGTGGTATGCAGTTGGACATGTCTCCATGTAGTGTGCGCTGCATTTGCCTGTCCACTGTATATAGTTGTTTTGGTGTGGCGCGTTGTACTCACCGCCCTGTCCATGTGTCCCTGCACGAGCCTCCGCCTCTCCCACTTCCTCGATCCCTTTGAGGTGCAGCACACTGCTGCATTTCTCCTCCCGTGGCATGAGCTTTATTGGGGAGGCCATCCCACCTCCAATGGCCAGGCATTTCTTCCTGTGCTCTGACAGCAGGTTGCAGACCCTAAGGCATAGGTCATCCCACCGCTTATGGCAGTGTTTCTTGTGTGTGTGGTATGGGACCCGTGGCCGACACCTTCTGCGCCACCTCCTCCCAAATGGCATTTTTGCACAGTTGGGTACTGCGCCGGTGGTTGGTGGCAAACAGTTCCTCAGCATGTTGCAATATGGTGTCCGTCAGCATGATGAGTTCTTGTTCTGTGAAACGTGGCTTCCGCTGCCACACTTCAGGGACTCTAGATGTCATGCCTGCTGTCAGGATGCCGGTGTCAATGTGTCCAGATGGCAACCGGAAGTGGGTGATTTTATGTGGATCTTGTTTTTCAAAATGGCCACCGGCGAGTTTACAGTTCCTGCAGTGATGTTGTTTCCGGTCCCGGTGTTTCCGTTGACAGTGTTTCCATCTGCGAGATGCCGATAATGGTGCCACTGGCATTTTGGATAATGGTGCCACCGACTTTGTGCCTGGTGACAGTGTTTCCGTCATGCCGGTCGCACAGTTACTGGCATGCCGGTTTGCGGGCTCCCGCGGGGTTGTGATGCACCAGTGATTCCGTGGTTGCGGTTTGCACGAAATGTTGCCACCGGTCCACAGAATTACCAGCATTTTACCGCCACACTCATAATCAGGGTCATGGTATCTGTCCTCTTAAATACTTACAAAAACATTCCTTGCTCCCAAGTGTATATATTATTGTTGAAGTAGGCTATCATATCTTACTGTCTAGAGGTTTAGACATGCAACTGCTGTGTCATGCTAAAATTAGAGAACGAATTAGTAAGTGCTAGTGTCGACCTCAAATGGCCAAATATTAGAAAGACCGCAGTGCATCCAAGGACGCGCTTATCTCCTTACGGTTATGCCTGACCCAATGGGTTTTGCTCTAGACGTTTATATATTCAAATTTCGTCCAAAAAGGATCTGGCGCGCTTAGTCAAATCATACCATTGGGTGAGCCTGCAGCTTATAAAGAGGATCTGATTGAATATTCATGGGCTGAATTCTAGAGTTCAAAAGGACCATCCCACGAAGTGGCTCCCACTTACCATCTATTGAAAGTAAACCGGCTCCAAGCTCTGGTGCGCTTCGAGAATGGTATGGTAGGGCTCTCTAGCCATCATTTTAGGCAATCTATTTATGTGGGAGACTAAGTTGTGAGGTCATAGGTGAGATATACAGCGTAATAAACCCATCGATGTGGGTAAACCAAAGAAATGGCGGTTATGTGTATCCCAAAGGGTACAATGACGATAGATGTCATGTCTTTAAGTATCCATATTACGGGGGTGTGAACAACGCTATTTAAAGACAGTTCTCACTGCAAAGATACACAGGGAGTCATGAGTGTGATTTAACTCGATCTAACGTTATGAACAGTTTTGAAAGAGGTACATACTAGTGTGAGCAGTTCTGAAGTTCATGAATAGTGATAAACACTACTTCAACGCATATAAAAGACATATGTACTACTGTCATCAGATGCCCGTACTTATGACTTAAGGCTTAAGGGAAAAGTCAACATGAGTGTTCTAACATGATGGGGGGCATTTGTGCAGCCAGCAAGGTGATAATGCTTTCATACTGCGGCATGGCTTCATTAACTGGTGTTAAGGGCAAAGTCAACATGAGTGTTCTAACATGATGGGGGGGCATTTGTGCAGCCAGCAAGGTGATAATGCTTTCATACTGTGGCATGGCTTCATTAACTGGTGTTAAGGGCAAAGTCAACATGGGTTTTCTTACATGGGGAGGCATATATGTAGCCAGCAAGGAGATGTGTTCTTACTATAGTATGACATTTTTTACTGGCTATAAGTGCAAAGCCAGCGTGATTTGTGTTCTTACATTGGAGGGAGGTATGTGTGATCTGCCAGCAAAGAAAGGTTTCCTTGCTGTAGCAATTTGATGAGTGTTCCTACGAGGCATGCAGTGTAAAATGTGTGCAGACAACAAGAAGGTGATGTTTTCATACTGTGGAAAGAAGTTTTAATAGCCTTAAGGACAAAGTCAACCTGAGTGTTCTAACATGGGGTGGGTGAGGCATTTGTGAAACCAGCAAGGGGATGTTTTCTTACTGTGACATGTTTACTGGAGTTGAGGGGAAAGCAAACATGACAGTTGTTCTTAAATAATGGGAGGTAGGTAATTGCGCGCCATCAAGGAGATCTTGCCCTACTGTGGCATTGCATTTTTTAATGGTGTTAAGGACAAAGCCAACTTGAGTGTTCTTACATGGTGGGGGGAAGGCACTTGTGGAGCCAGAAAGAGCATGCTTTCTTACTTTGGCTTGAGGTTTTTACTCACATTAAGGTCAAAACCAACAGGAGTGTGTTCTTACATGATGATATTGGCATATATTGGCAGCGCCAGCATGACATTCTTTTGAATGGTATCAATACTGGAATTATGGGCAATGTGGGAATACTGACATTTATTGGTGCAGCCAGCATGGGCATGTAGGGCACAGTCATTAGGACCTTTTTATGATGACATATGGTGGACAAATGCATCATGGAAATGCACCTGTGCACTGTTTATAACTTGGAATCTCAAGTATTTGTTCATGTCTTGCCCTACAAAACTGATCATAAACTGTGGTTTTTTGACCAATGTTTCACATAAAGTGTGCTATAAAATGCACCATTTAAACCCATTATTTAAAAATGTTCCTTCAAGGAGAAAGGCCCCTGGGTTGGTTTGGGCTCTCTCGCTGCTCTTGGTCGCTCCCATATATTCGCCCAGCAACATACCTCTACAGGCCCCACTTCTTTAACAATCCTGACTACACCTCTGTTTAGACCCGGGATTGCTTTGTGGTAGCAAGGACACCAGTGTACTATAGATATGCTGGACGTGTGATTGGGTAAGGGGGCTTGTCAGCCATCTTCGCCGTTGTACTCGATAAGCCCAGATGGAGTACTTGTTGGTCTCAATAAGTGGTTTACCATCTTGGGTTTGTGCGCATTTGCAGAGCAGCCATTTGATTCCACCATGGCACTTCTCTGGTGTCTGTACCTCTTGTCTCAGCAAATTTAGAAGTCATTGGAACATAGTCGAGGCCACATGGAGACCAAATGCAAGAAGGGTAAATTGGATTAGCCCCTTGTGGAGATTGCATCTTTCATTTGCCTTTTGGTGCTAGGAGAACTTGCCAATCCTTTTGAGAGATCCAGCAAATATAGGTAGGGGCTCTAATCTTCTCAACTGTCTCATTTATACTTGGCATGGGCTAGGCATTTCATTGTGATATTTCATTGACCTTCCTGAAGTCAATACAGAAACACCAGATGTCATCAGGATTGTTTGCAAACACAATTATTGATAACAACTGACTTCGGAAGCACTAGATTACTCTGAATTTCAGTATTTTCTGGATCACATTTTTAATTATTTGGTGTCAAACCACCAGGATTCTATGAGGCATTAGGTGTACCTGCTTTCCCAGCAAGGTACGGATGTGATGGAAACACCATGTACTTCTGGGCCAGTCTGTAAATATGTCAGAGAATTAGACCACATAGTCTGCTAGGTTTTAGTTTGATGTGGTTACAGTCCGCAGGACTCAAACTATGGGGTTCCTTCGCTGTTACAGTAAGCTAGTCCATCTTCAAGAGCACTCACTTTTTGTCCACCCCTTGAATTTTCTTTGTTTGGTCCTTCAGTCACATGGACATTTCTGTTGTTTGTCCTGGGCTTGGTCTAAATGATAAAGGACTTATTCCCAGACACTGGTCTTTCAAAATCTAGTTCATTGCCCAAACTGACATGTAGACACTATGAGATTATCTTGAGTCAATATCTCATAGGCTTCTCGTCCATGGCGTATCTCAAATAGTAAGAACCCAATGGGGGCATGGGAGTGGTCTTCCAAGTTGCAAATAGCATCTATGGTTGAAAGTCATCACATATCTTGTCATCTTTGACACTAGCTTATACAACAGATCTTTACAGGTTTGATTGAATCGTTCCACTAGGCCATCGGTCTCAGGTCTGTACATAGATGTATGTAAAGTCAGAATTTTTAGAAGGGCTTTTACTTCCCCCATGAGCCTGGACATGAAAGTAGATCCTTGGTCTGTACGGCTCTCATTTGGGAGCACTACCAGATCTAAGAAGGCCACCAGCCATTTCAATATCTGTTGGGTCTTGTTATTTCTGAAGGGGGAAAGTCTCTGAACATCTGGTAGTATAGTCCATCATTATTAAAATATATCTGTCCCATGCACTGGATTGGTGTAGGGTTCCCATGGCATTCATACCTCGTCTGAGAAAAGTACCTCTATGATTGGGAGAGGTGGAAAGGGGAACTGCTTCAATCTGCCCTAGAAGTCTTTTGACATATTGAAAAAGTCTTGCAATAGCAGTGAAGCTGTCAGTAAATGGTTCACTTATCTTGGTACTTGATGTTAAGACTTTGCCATTTCTCTCTCTACACCTCCACCTTCTCAAAGGCACTTCCTCCTGCTTTTTCCCTCTTCCATCAGCTTCCTGGCCATCTTCTCTCCTCCTTAATGCGCTCCCTTGATCCGTCCCTCCTACGTGCTTTCCTGGGCTTTTCCTCCTTCCCCTATTGCACACAGACCTGTTAGTGGTTTATTTCACATCACCTCTCACCATGTCCTCCGGAAGGTAAAAGAGCTAGGACACTTGCAACATTATGGTAGGGCACCTCTATTTCCAAGTATTGTAAATCTTGATCTGTAGTAGTGTATGACCACACAAGCATTGTAGTCACTATTGATGTGCTTTTTCACATCAATACTGCTTTGTCTATTTTAATATCTGTAAAGTGACATGTTCACTAGATAAATCATGTATCCTTTCTTTTAATTCCTTCTTTGTTCCTGTACTCATTCATTAAACTTATTGATTTGTTTAAAAAAGAAAAACTGAAATGCAAGACAAATGAACTATTAGGGAAAATCTAGAAAGTACATGTTGATTGCATTACCCAGTAAAATGAAAGACTGCACATATACTTCACTTGTATAAGAAGTGGGGGGGGGGCAAGGCCTCCATGTCCAGAATGAGTCCAAATGTTTCCAAGTCCTGCAATCAGAGCAACACTGTTCTTTAGACCCCTCTGCCGTCTCCTGTCTTTGTCCAAGACAGTGCATGAATTCCAAGGTTATCAGCTCTGATCCACCATAATAAACTGATATAGCCCCCAACCGCCATTAAAGGAGACATAATTCTCTCTTTTGGAATGGGATTTCCAATTTTCCTTCTGGAGCTTTACAGCTTTTTCCTCTTCCATAGGGTTTCCTACTTTGCCCACCTTAAGCACCGGTCTCAGATAATTATTGAGAAGAGGCAGCCTCCTGTCTGGACACTCAGAGGCATACGTTTAATGATGAGTGCTTGTCCTGTGCTAAGATGCATCCGCTTTTCCTTAACTTGTCACATTCCTCAAGGGATGGGGGGTTATGATGTGTTCTTCCAAGAGGCTAGCGGGACTCTCCTCCATGGATGAATAAAGAGCCATTGCAGTCTACTGGAGTGAGGGCATCCATTGGCAGCAGTGAGGTGTCGCCGGTTGATGACTCCATCCTGGCCACTTACAAAATTGCTTTTGAGTTCCTTCCAGGTAAATTTTTAAGCTCTTTGATATGAGGTGCTTAGCAATCTTCTCTTTAATAAAGGACAAAATGTTATTTCTTGGAGATGAGAGAAGGAATACAGTATTATTTGTTTGTGTTTATTTTTTTATTTTCTCACTTTGTTTATCACTGAATGAAACTCATGTAAAGGCCCAGGTCCTGCTGAAAGCAAGGGCAGTAGCCTCCCACGGGTGATCGCTGGTCATAGGCTTAGCCCTGAGTCAACCACTTGTTCCTCCATTGTGAGGGATGCGTGGATGGATTCTCAGGTCCAAGTTTCTGATACAACCATTGTCCTGATTCTGTTGTCAGTGGAGCAGACTGGAGCGTGTGTGTGCAAACCAGCCTTCATTTTTGCACCCTCCTTCAGCTGTGCACTGCCAAAATGCTGAGTAAGGAAGTGAGGTTGATGCAGGGCCACATGACACTAAAAGAGGTAGCAGGACGGAATATTTATACTGCTCCACCAAACAAGCCTCCATACTAAGGGAAACCCTTTATAATTTATACAAATAGCTTGGTGGGCAGTGTGCTAACCAGGTGGGGCATCTATCTTAGGCTGGGTCTCCTCCTCTAAAGAGAAGAGGCCAACATGTAACTCATACTTGCCAACATTTTGTAGCCAAAAAGATGTAGGATTTTTCAAAACAAATGCTTTGCATAACAATTACATCACAGGAAAATACAAAACATACATTGTTGGCACCACTGGAGCGTTCTAAAATACACAACCCATCCAACAGCACAAGATGGAAAAATGTTCAAATGTTAAAACTGTATAATTCTGAATGTAAGTTAACACCAATTACCAGAGCTGCTAGGCAACGTTTGCCACTGCTCTGTAGCAGCAGCCCGGGCAATACATATTTATTCCTGCAGTGCAAGATAAATAACTGAACAACATGGAGACTGATAGCCTCCTCAGCCTGATATGCAGATGATGTTTGATGGTGGCACGCTCTGCCACTTGCCTTCACTAATGGTTCACTGAAGGCCTGTCCCGGCCAGAGTGCAGGGCAAAGTCATATAGCTGTCAGGTCACTGGATTGGTCTGAGCCCATCACTCAAAGTAATCACTTACCCACCCACCACCCAGACAAACTAATGTGTTGCATGCTTTGTCCTGTAGCCTGCCTTGGAGTCACATAAATTACCTGCCCCTGTAAAAAGCAGTAGGATATGTCACCCACATCAGTAGGCAGTAGGACTGCTTTAAAAGCAGTAGCCTACTGCCTAAATCAGTAGGGTTGGCAAGTACGGTAACTCACCAAATCACAGTGAGAAGGAAAATGCCAAGTTTAACACTGCAAAAATGTATGTCCAAAGCAAACAATTATCAAAACAGATATATTTTATGTATTAAATTGATTAACAATAATTAAAAAGGAGAAATCCTTCAACAGAGCAATTCGTGTTTAACGACACCGTACAATACTATTGTGAACAGTGAAAAAAACAAACTTGAAAGAATACTATACAGGAAAACAGTGGTGGTAATTGGGACTGAAATCATTCGGATCCCAAATGTAGAATAGAAAAACAATAACTATTCAAGAAAAACTTATTAATATTGCCTAATCCGAAAATAAGCACTCAAAGGGGGTCAACTCAATCACCCACAATGTGCTCAAACTAAATTACACCAAAGTACTAACACTGTATCATACCCAGTCAACCCAGTTCATGCAGGGCCGCCATGAAAGGGATATATTTTCTGCATCGTCACGTCCCTTCTTTGTATGCGGCGACCATAAAGAGGTTTCGCCTACTTGGTCAATATTTACCTCCAAAAACTCAAAATATACAAAGTACAGCTGAGCCAACTATAAAATATAGATCATTGCAAATTATCTGTAAATACATTACATGGCCAGTTCTGCAGCCACCAGTTTGTGTTGCCTAGCTCCATTCCATAAAATGTATGATGCAGCATTATGTGCTAATGGGCGGCTGCTCTAGTTTTTTCATGCAAATGTAATTTTCTGAGTGAGATGTCTTGGAATGTAGCTACGTTTTATGGAGGGTTATTTTAGAAGTGCATGGTATGTTTAAACAAGTGTAAAATCTATGCGTAAAATATTTACACATGGGAGTTTATTTTCCTCCAATCCATAAATTCAACTGAGGAGACACATTACGTTCACACTTACATTCAAAAAGGTCCCCTGCCTGGAGGTCATTTTTATAAAATGAGTAATTTGCTGGCGGGACCCGTTACGTTTACACTTTAACATCAGCGAGTCCCCGACGCCAAAGTTTGGTAATTTCCTCTGCGGTGTGCAAATGTAAAGAGCAAAAGGCAGCCTAGCATCCCGCATTTTGCCCTTCACATCTGCACTCCGCAGTGCAAAGTGAGTAAACGCTTCATGGCTGCATGCACGCCACTTGCCATGCTTGCATGCCAAGCGGCGCTCACAATTACAATTAAACTCTGCCCGACATTCTCTAGTTCATTTCAGCTGGGAAAATTGCTTACCATGCAAGCAGTGCTCCCAATTGAAATGAAACCCTTCCCGACATGCATGCATGTCGGGGAAGCTTTAATTGTAATTGTACACGCTGCCTGCAGAGACGTCTTTATGGGAGGGCAAAGGGGGCACATGCCCCAGGCCCCGCCTTGGAGGGTGACCCCACAATGCTGCCTACTCTAAATAAATCAGTTCACATTGTTTATTCAACGTAAATAGCACATTTCAGGATATATAAAGGCTTGCTACTGAGACTCCAATCCTGTTGCCTGTCTTTTGTTGAAAAGAACATTCTGCTTTGCTCCATTAATCATGTAATGCTTTGTGTTCATGGTGTTATTCATAGTTTGTGTGTTCCCTAAGACACAATTCTTGTACCCTTCTCACCTTTCTGTTGTGATTATATTGATCATTTGCAATAGCCTAAGTTCAAATGTGTATTGATAAATGTGAGTGCTCCAATAGTTCAGAATATAGCTCAATGTGTTAAGCACTCATTGTAGAGGTTTGTGTTCATGTGCAAAATTACAGTATCAAATCCCAGCAAGGTCAACTCAGCATTTCCTATATCTGAATACTGATAACATCTGTGTATATGTAGTTGGTTTTGTAGCACAACAGGTGAAACACTTATGTATAGGCGCGTTACAAATGCCATATCATATCATATCATATTATTAGCAATATGCCTGCACCACATGGTGGTTGTTGTAAAAACAAACAAAGCATCAATATAGTGAAGGTCTAGACAATGGTTTGTTCCGATGGGGTTTTGTAAAACCACCCCAAATTATTAACACAAAGTATTAGTTCGACAGGGTGATAAGCTATCCATATTCAAAAGTGTGGAACCAAAATGTTCTTGCGTGTATCCTGGCTATGCCAGCAGATGCTAAGTGATCCTGGACAAATCATCTTATATCACTGACATTAATGCAGTGTCTTCTGTGAAAAGGATTTCCATTTCAAATGCTGGTGGCATTGTTTAGCCCATCCCTGATCATCCTTCTTTTATGACGGCCACTTGTGTGGAAGGACTTCTAAACAGAAGAGAGAGGGCCAGCTATTGAAGGCTTCTGGCAAGCATATTTTAAGGTCTGCTTCTTTGACATAAAAACATTTGGCTTTTTTGTACAACTCAAATGTGTGTCTGCTTATTTATGATTAACAATTTCACAAGCCTGTGCTTTGGGTGAATTTAAAGCTTTAAAATAGAAAAGAGAAACACAGAAAAAGTATTTTAAGATCATATCAATTACTTTCCTTGTTGGTGGAGACAATGAAGCGACAATCATTACCATTTCGCATAATACGCTTCTATATCATTTTGTTTTTCAAAATGATTATGTTGGGTTATGCAATTTGTCTACTTTCCAAGTCAGTTCTATACAGTGCGATTATTTTAGTTAATTGTAAGTGCTAGAAAAGAAAGTGGTGAAGTGCAGAAATTGCAGAGTGGGGGAAAATCCCGGCTTCATATCTTAACCAATGTGTGATCCTAGGCATCCCATTCAATCTTGTATTGCCTAACCTATCAAAATTGCCAGTTTTTGAAGATTTCAAAATTGTCGGCCTTTAGAGTGATTTCGTTCTCATGGTTTCAATGGTTATAGTGCTGCTTCCTCTATAGAAATAGTAGGCATGATATACTGCATACCAAATCCACTAGTTTCTTTGCTATATAATGTTAATTCTGTTTAAAAACCATGTCCCTCTTACAATCTCAATCTGTCTGGATAAGGACACCTTCGGTAGCTTCCAATCTCCATCCACTATCTACTATATGGTATGTGTAGCTTATTCCATGCATCCAATTTGTCTCCTGTAGCCATGCCTGAGCACTTTTTCTTTCTGTGAGGCAGCTAATCTGAGTCGTCTGTCTATTCTGGATTATGTGCACCTTTTTCATATGATCTGTCCCACATTTATACTATGGCGGGTATACCTTCCTCATGGTAGCTATTGATGAAAAGTGTCCTGTACTTATGGTAGACCATAAGTACCCTCATGATGGACTTCTAATGTTGGCCTTGAAATGCTACTTGTTTATCATTCTGATCACAGCAAGCATGAAGCGGGTAAGAGGACTGAAAGGGTACCCTTCCCTATTTTGATCGCTGCGACGCAGCATATCAACCTATGTGTTGTGAGTGCGATGTTGGGGACACGACCAGGTACTCTGTAGCCCTTCATGTCTTGGGTTCAGGGAGGGGGGGCCCAAAGGTTTCTGTGCCCCGGGCCCCAAAAGTGCTTAAGATGGCCCTGGTTGCCTGACATGTCAGCATGGCAGGCAGCGTGTACAATGGATCCATATGGGATCCGAGCAAAAAAACCAGGTGCGCCACATCTCCAGCATTTGCGCTGCGCCAGCATGAAAATCCATGCCAGCACAAATGCTGGAACATTTGTGTGTTGGAGAGAAAGGAGGTGGCGGAAATGCAAGTTGTGTTCCACCTATCCTCTCCACAATACAAATTATTGAAAATGGGCGTGATGTTAATGGAAGCTGCTAAAGCCTTCCTCAAGGCTTTTACGCCTTCCATTAACGTTACGCCCCAATCCAAAATGAGCTCCCTGTGAAGTGCAAAAGGGAGATGTAAAATACTTGCCTAATTGCCTTTTCGCCTCCCATTTACATAGTGCAAATTCAGTAAAGCCTGCCTGCCATTTGCGCATGGCACGCAGCAGCTAAAATAGATTCCTATGGAATCTGCTTGTTCTTTGCTCGTGTAATAAGCATGAGGATTCCATAAGAATCCATTGGTTCTACACCAGCTTCAAAATGTCACACCAAAACGTTTTTTACATATATATTACTTTGTAATTACATATGGCGCATCCATGGGAGGACTAAATGCATCTGCTCAGCATCAAAGGTCTCTTTTTTTAAAAACTTTTCTTTATTGGCAAGAAGTAGCAGCCGATACAGTGTAATTTAGCACAGTGACACACATTTCACATTAAAGCATGGATCATGGCGTACAGATATTACAGAGGGTCATATACAGTGCTATCAGCGGTTAACTGCGGTAGAGGCGTGCTTCATGTCCCCGATCAGGAGAGGGAGGGGAAGACAAGAGCTCCAGGTCCACCTTATTGTTCAGGTAACTACAAAACTCTGTCCAAATGTATTTAGGGCGAGCATTACTAGGCAGCATTTTAACATAGTCTTCACATGATTGTGTCCTGCAGAGAGGGAGGGGAGCTGCGCTTCCAACACTGCAGAATGCATTTCTTGGCCACACTCGCCGCCACATTCAAAAACTTGGCTACCCGTTTCGCTTCAGTCCCCTCCCAGAGCCCAAACAGGAGAGGCAGGGGTTCAGGATCTACACTGAACCCCACTATTTCAGTGAGGGCATCGAGCACCAGGTTCCAGAACGGGGCTAGTGCCCCGCACGAACCAGAACATGTGCGCATGGTCCGCGTCGCTAGCCCTACATCTCTGATATGGGTGCGATTGATCTCGGGCAAATTTTCCTATCGCATAAGGGGTGTAGTACAGGCGGTTGAGCAGCTTGTATTGGATACACCTAACTCTAGAGTTAAGGGAAACCTTGCGGGTGTGCATGCACATTTTGGACCACATATCATCTGTGATGTCTAATCCCAGGTCCCGGCTCCAGGCATCCCAGACAGTGTGGGGAGGTTCAGCAGCCCGTGCCATCAACATTTTGTATAAGTAGGATACGATACCCCTACAATCAGCGGAATTGGCTATATAGCAGACCTCGGGGGATTCAGGGGGTTTGTTCGGGTATGAAGGCCACAGGCCCTGGACCGCCACCCTAATGCGGAAGTATTGCAGCATTTCTAGTGGGGATCTGGAGTGGCCGGGCCTCCACGTCTCCGGGGTGATGAATTTCCCATCAGGGAACAGATCAGAGAATGATCTGTATCCCAGGTCCGACCAGTGGCGTATAAGGAGCTTATCCTGTGTGGGGGTGAGGCCCGGGAAAGACCAGAGGGGAAGCCATTTGTAGTACGGGGGGGAGTCCGAACTAGGCGTCAGGATCTGCCGCCATGCTTTGATAGTGGAGGCCACTGGGTCGGCAGGGGCGTGCGTCTGATACGAGTGAAATAGGATCAGGGACATGACATTCACCTCCTCGGTTGCTAGGATTTCGAGTTTAACATGCGGGGGGGGTTCCTGGTGGTGGTACCAATATGTAACATGTTGGGCTTGGGCCGCCGTCCAGTACTGGGTGAGGTCAGGAGCTCCAAATCCCCCCCTCTCGTAAGGGAGGGTCATGTGCAGCCACTTCCTGCGCACGGCGCCCGAGTGCCAAAGAAAACGGGCGAACTCAGAGTGAAGGTCCGTAAAGTATTGTTTCCCGGGCCAAAGAGGAACATTAGTGAACACATACAGGAGTTTAGGCATGATGATCATTTTAATTAGGGATAGTCTCCCTGATAGTGAGAGGGGAAGGTTCCGCCATCTCTCTATTCTGGTACGAGTGTACTGTGCGGCGGCCCCATAGTTATCAGACACTAACAAGGCTTTCGAGAGGGCCACATGGACCCCTAGGTATTTGATGCCCTTGGGCGCCCATTTGAGAGGAAATTCACATGCAGGCTGGGGGGTAGCAGGAGTAAGGGGAAGGATTTCTGATTTAGAATAATTTATGGTGAAGCCCGAGAATGCGCCAATTTTTATGATTTCTCGTATGATCGGGTCGAGGTGGACTGAGGGGTCTCTGACATATAAAAGCACGTCATCTGCGTATAGTGAAATAATTTCGGGGGCGTCTCGGAGGCGAATCCCTCTGCGCATGTGGTTGTTTCGCACGCTATCAGCCATGGGCTCCATGGCCATAGCAAATAACAAGGGAGAGAAAGGGCACCCCTGCCGCGTCCCCCTGTGGAGGGAGAAGGGAGCCGATAAGCGGGAGTTGACCAGGACTCTGGCTACCGGATTAGTGTATAGTAGTTTAATACAGGACAGCATGTATGGGGCAATCCCCATCTTTCCGAGCACCGCCCACAGATATTGCCAAGAAACCATGTCGAACGCTTTTTGGGCGTCCAATGTCACGGCCACAGCGTTGGCTTGGGGATCAATTCTGGAGATGACATTAAACAACCGTTGAATATTTAAGGCAGTTGAGCGGGCAGGCACAAATCCGCTCTGGTCAGGGTGAATTAGATATTTCATGATGGGGAGGAACCTGTTTGCTATGATTTTGGCGAAGATCTTGGTGTCGGTGTTGATGAGGGATAGAGGTCTATAGGATCCGCACTCATCTGGGGGCTTGCCCGGCTTAGGGAGCACGGTAATGACAGCCTCCCGCAGGGACCGGGGGAGGGTGGCAAGGCGCAGCGACTCCTCCCAAAGCTCGTGAATGCGTGGAGCGAGGAGAGCAACATGCTCCTGATAGAACTAGGCGGTCAGGCCATCCGGACCGGGGGCTTTCCCTTTAGGGAGGGCCGAAATGACTGCAGTGATCTCGTCAAGGGTGAAGGGAGCATCTAGTTGTTCTTTGGTGTCCAGGGATAATAGGGACATTGGGATGCGGTCTAGGAGGTCGTCCAGGTCTTGTGGGCAGTGCTCCGATTGCTGAGCATAAAGGGTTGTATAGAACTCTGCAAAGGTCTCAAGAATGGGGCGGTCGGACCAGTGTCGCACTCCATCGCTGTCTATGATACTATCAATGCGTGCCCTGCCACCCTCGGCCCGGGCGAGACGGGCCAGAACACGGCCTGGTCTCTCTCCCTCCCCGTATTTTCGGGCCGCGATGGGGCGGGTGAGGTAGCTTATCTCGCTATGGGCAAGGGACTCGAACGTGTCTAGTTCAGTTCTAATCTGCGCTAGTATGGGCGGAGTCGGGGTGACCGCATATTCGCACTCTAGGTCTCCGAGCTTGGTCTCAGAATGGTGCAGAGAATTTCTAATATCTTTCAGTACCCCGGCCTCCCTAGAAATGCACATGCCCCTGATGAAAACTTTAAAGGCCTCCCATCTTACCCCGTCCGTTGTGTCGTGGCGTTTGTTGCTGTCAAAAAACGAGGTGATATCTGCAAGAATGTCAGCCTTGAAGACTATATCGTGTAGTGCGTCAGATTTAAATCTCCAGTTAGAATGCAGAGGTAGGGCAGGGCGCATAGCGATATCCAGCGTGATCGGGGAGTGATCGGAGAGTGTGCGAGGGAGAATCTGTGAGGTGAGTGTTTTGCCCATGAGGCCCGCAGAGAGAAGGAACAGGTCAATCCTGGAGTGACTGTCATGGACGGAGGAGTAAAATGTAAACTCTTTCGACATCGGGTGGAGAATCCTCCAGGCATCCACCAGACCAGCGGTGAGCATGTGTGCATGGAGGCGGCGGGCGGCCCTGGACAATGCTCTGGGTGCAGCCCCGGATCTGTCCAGGTCGGAGTCCAGGATGAGGTTTATATCCCCCCCATATGATGGGAACCCCAACATAGCAAAGGAGGATATTAAGGATATGGTCAAAAAATTCGGGTGAATCAATGCATGGAGCGTATGTGTTGAAGGCACTCTGAATTGGCCAGGAAACAATGAAGGATCACATACATATCTACCCTGGGCGTCGATATGACTGGCGCGAAGGGAGAACTCCAATGACTTGGGAATCAAGGTGAGGACACCCCTGGATTGAGAGGAGAACACAGTGTAATATTTATTGGGGCCCCAAGCCGGGGCGAGTGTTAGGGAGAATTCTCTGTTTAGGCTGAATTTCCCTACCTAGTGAGTCCCCCAGCAGCTTTGCTGGATTTCTGGGGTTTAATTTTTTTCTCCTGCCAAGAGTGAGACTCTTTTACCCTCACTCTTGGACATGTTGAAGTGTGTTTTCTTGGTTAAACCTTGTGTTGAATGGGCTATGGGGTCTCTTACTCCATAGGGCCTCATGTATTTTTGTGATGTGGGTCACACAGCACCCTCTGTGCCGTGACCCAGGGGTGTCCTAGGGACTCCCCAACATAGACTCCATACCCTGGGACTGACTACTGTCTCCCAGGGCATGTAAAGTCACCAAAGACTTTGCTAGTCTTGAATCCTGAACAGAACCAGTACAAACCATCATATTGTGGACGTACTGGCTGGGGCAATTCGATTGCCCCAGGGTCTGTTAGTCGAGGGGGCACGTCTCCGTCCCCCCTGATCGAGTTTTGGCTGGTGGCAGTGGAAACTACTTTTTATATTCGACCGCGAATATTTCCCTATGGGATTTCCCATTGTTTTAGGCTAACACATTTAATTATTTATTTACGGTAGCCTTAAACATACCGCCGGTTTATATATTTATTTTTATAACTCCGGTTGGGACTTTTTGCCAAAACTTGATTCTAAAATGGCGTTGGTGTTCGCCTCTGTAACTCTGACCCAAAGTGGAGCCCTTTGTTCCACTTTTGGCGGGCTTCTCCACAGAAGCCCTCCAAAGTGGTGCCACTCTGTCTGGGGTACTTAGGAGGGGTGGAGGGGGATTTAGGCACCCTGGACTGAGTTACCTTGGTAACTCAAGTCGCACTCCGTCCTGATTGGCCCAAGTGGTGAGCCGCCCGGCTCACCACTTAGCATGTTTGAGTGACAGCTAGGCTGGGTGAATGGGGGTTTGCTGCATAAAAGCAGGGCTTTGGGGACTGGGACTTCAGAAGTCGCCACAGGACCAAGAATCCGACGAGGGAAGAGCTGAGCCGACCTGCTTCGACGACACCACCCGGTGGAGCCCTGCTGAACCGTCTCACCACTTTTTCCCGACGACCGAGGAGAACTCTTAACGGAGTGGCTCCTTCCCTTGACTGGTGGGGACAACCAGTTTTCGCCTTCTTTCCGTCCTTTTGAGGTATCTCGTGGCCGCCTTGCCTGTGCCAAGCACCCCGGCATCCGGAATACCACACTTTACCCCCATACCGCGAAAGTCGGTACCAACCCTTTAACCGGAGGACTCCGCGGCTGGTTTCTTCCCGGGCAGTGCTACGACCTTTCTCTTCTGCTCTTCAGCGAGATATTCTTCTCCCCTGACCGACGTCGAGCCTTGCTGTCGCTGCCTGGAACAACTGCCCCCGCTGGAGGATCCTTTCCGCTTAAGGTACTGTGTTCCGCCTGGCTTCCCTTGCTACCGACTGTACGGGGTAGATTTAGTCCCCGGCTTTCGAACCTGGGAGTGCCTGGGACACTTTGGCTAAAACTTTCTGAGCCACTCTAAACTCTTTTTGACTCTTTGCAAGACTTTGAATCTCTAACTAACAGTGTGATCTTGGGCACATTTTCGCTCCGGCTACTCTAAGAGTGGGCCCTGCCTAGTGACTTTTGCTCACCTGTGACTTTATTCTTCTTTAAGCCTATTGCAAGTGTTCTGGACCTTAGAGTGGTGTGTCTAACCTATTTCTGCTTTTTCTCTCCCTTTCTTGGAAACTACTAGAGTGTCATCTAACGTTAAGCACTCACCTCTGTTTTAATTAAGTGGTGTTAACCTAGAGTTGTCTAGATAGGAGAAAGGATTGAATTTACTTTCAGTATAACTGTGTTGAAGTGCTTTTACTATATTTTTGCTAGAGTGTTTTTAACTTATGTGTATTTTAAATAAATAACTATATACTTTTGAAACCAAGCTCTGGTCAGTGTTTGCTTGTGCTATTGTGTTTTGGTACATATTGTGTATACTTTACATACTGCC
This sequence comes from Ambystoma mexicanum, assembly GCF_040938575.1. Lineage (NCBI taxonomy): Eukaryota > Metazoa > Chordata > Amphibia > Caudata > Ambystomatidae > Ambystoma > Ambystoma mexicanum. The sequence continues at coordinate 968,700,019 of NC_090936.1, read as the reverse complement.
TAACTCTTCTTGAGAGAAGTCTGACTGCTCAGCCACAGCTACCAGGTAAATCTGGGTGGTACAGACTGCTACCAAAGGGGTTTACTGCTCTACCTGTAGTCTTAAATCTTTTGCAGTGTTCCCCAAGGGAACTGCACAGGTTTCTGCCTAACACTGGTGTACAGCGGTGGGATTTGTATTGAGTATACATTTTATTGTGCTTTAGATACCTTAGTGCAACTAACCACAAAGCTTAGCACTGAAAAAGTAAAACCTCTAACATGTCAGTTATAGAAAGCTATAGTCAAGAGTCCCTTGCAGCCAAAACTGCTGATTGTTTAAGAGTGCTCTGTAAACATAAGGATCTCCTGACTAAGGGCAAGAAAATGGAGCTGATTGAAAGATTGTTAGCTAACCAAAGTCTGGGTGATGGTTCAGAGGAGCCTACCACTCCAGCAACTGTAGATGACAGTATTGAAGTTAACATGGAGCAAAATGTTGATGTTTCTGAGGAAGAGTCAGAAGAGGAGGGTGAGGCTGTTGTAACTGTCCCCCCTAGGCCTCTGCCTGCTCTACCTGCTGTGCCTACTGGACCTTTACCAGGTCCCACATTTAGTCCTCAGTACTTTGAACTGGAGAAAATGAAGCTAGAATTGGAGTATAAGAAACTTAATGCTCAAACTGACAAAGAACTAAGGCTAAGGGAAATGGAGCTCAAGTATGACTTAGAAATGAAGAAATTATCTGTTGAGAATGTTTCTCTCTCTGGCTCCTCTAGAAGTTCCAGTCCTAAAAGACCCCGGATGCCTAAAGAATTGGTTGGTATGTATGAGCCTAAGTTGGATGTGTTGGATTGGTTGTCTCTGTTTGAATATAATCATGGGCTCCAGAACATCACAGGAAATGACTTACTCACCTGGTTGTTCTCTAGGCTTCCCCCTGTTGCAACTGATGTGGTAATGGAGATGGGGGAGGAGGATAGGAAGGACTATGAATGTGTGAAACTAGCTTTGATAGCTAGGTTTGGGAAGACCCCTTCCCAGTATCTTAAGAGGTTTAGGAGCCTCAAAAAGCATGATGGTACCCCTTGGGCTACCTGGGTGAGTGAATGTTTGAAAAACTTAGAGGGATGGATTAAGGGTTACAAGGTGAACACTTATGAAGGTATGAAGAATTTGTTTATGTTGGAGACTATTTATGATGCCTGCTCTCCTGAGCTCAGACAACACTTGGCTGATTCCAAGGAATTAGATTCCCGGGAACTAGCTAAGGCTGCTGACTTGTGGGTTGCCAACAGGGCCACTCACAAGGATTCTGGGGTAACTCAGAAGAAGGATGGGGAGAAACAGTCAAAAAAGGACTCCAAAGAGAATTCTAATAATTCCTATCCCAAAGAGGGCCCCAAACCACAAAATAACCAGGGTAAGCCACATGGGAAACCTAGTCAGGCTACTGTACCTTCTGGCCACAAGCCAGAAGGAGGTCAGAACAAGCCACCCTTCCAGAGAGCATTTGGACAATGCTATGTCTGTCAGGGTACTGATCATATCAAAGGAGATCCCAAGTGCAAGGGTAAACCTGCAGGGATCAGCACAGTCTCCTTAGCCTTCACTCCTGAGGATGAAGTACAGATGGCTAGTGCCCACTTTGAACTCTTTGCTGAAGAACCCTTGGGTCTTCAAGCAACTGTAAACTTAGAGCCTATGGGTCTGGTTAGTCCCCAGAATAGGGTTGTGTATAACTCCCTACCTGTTAACTCTAAGGTGTATTATGTGGACAGTGTTCTTGTCAATGGCCAGGATACTCCTGCCAGGAGAGACACTGGGGCCAGCAGAACAGTAGTGGATGAAAGCTTCTTTCAACCTGAGGATGTGGCCAAAGCACCCAAAGGTCCCACTAAGATGTCTGGAGGCCCTGTCCAAATGGTTCCTATTCTACCAGCCCTCATTCAGTGTAACAACATGACAGTGAGGATCCCTGTCAGTGTTCAGACTGAGGTACCTGGGAAGGTCCTGTTAGGGAATGACCTAAGAACTCTAGGAGTAGTGTCACATACGCCCAGGCCTCCCAGTATGGAGAAGCAGAACTTAACCAAATTGGCTAGACAGGCTACCTTGAAGGACCCTTCTAAGCCTGTGGGACCCTCTACTGAGAACCCCACTACAAGCCCTGGTGTTAGTAAGTTGACCTCTAACCCAGGCACATTTCAGGATAGTATGCTAGGAACATGGGCGCCCCAACCAAGCTCCATCATTGTTCCCCTAGTCTCAGAGTCTCTGACTCCCCCTGCTTCTGAGGAAGAGGTGGATAGACCAACTAGGCCCCTATCTGGACCTGAGAGAACTGGTAATTCTCAGTGCTGGTGGAAAACCAGAAAAGAAAAGTCTAAGGCCAAAAACCTTCAGACTGTTGGACCTTCTACTGAAGACCCCAACTCAAATCCTAATATTAGGGGGGAAACTCCTAAAATAGGTAAGGGTAGATCTAAGAGGAAGGGGAAGCAGGTACATTGCCTAACCCCAACCCCTCCAACCAAGAGGCCTAAGACCCAACCTGCTCCCACAAGAGAGGTGGTGAGGAACCTTGGAGGCCCCTCTAGATCTAAGGGAATCCTTTATAAGGACCCCTTGAAAAAGCCTAACATAGGTTCAGAAGTTGTACCAACTTCTGAGGGACTGGTCAACCAGATCCCCTATAACAAAAAGACTGATGTTCCTCAAAGGGTCTGTAGGTCCGTTAGCTTGCAAAAGAAAACCTTTGAGTTCTCCATTGAACATAGGTCAAGGTGTCACCATCAAAATGCTGATGGACTCTCTAGGATGTATATCATCGACTAGAGGTATGAGGTTCATCCAGGAGTGGATTAAATCCTCCTGTCCCTTAGTCTGGGGGGGGCGAGTGTTAGGGAGAATTCTCTGTTTAGGCTGAATTTCCCTACCTAGTGAGTCCCCCAGCAGCTTTGCTGGATTTCTGGGGTTTAATTTTTTTCTCCTGCCAAGAGTGAGACTCTTTTACCCTCACTCTTGGACATGTTGAAGTGTGTTTTCTTGGTTAAACCTTGTGTTGAATGGGCTATGGGGTCTCTTACTCCATAGGGCCTCATGTATTTTTGTGATGTGGGTCACACAGCACCCTCTGTGCCGTGACCCAGGGGTGTCCTAGGGACTCCCCAACATAGACTCCATACCCTGGGACTGACTACTGTCTCCCAGGGCATGTAAAGTCACCAAAGACTTTGCTAGTCTTGAATCCTGAACAGAACCAGTACAAACCATCATATTGTGGACGTACTGGCTGGGGCAATTCGATTGCCCCAGGGTCTGTTAGTCGAGGGGGCACGTCTCCGTCCCCCCTGATCGAGTTTTGGCTGGTGGCAGTGGAAACTACTTTTTATATTCGACCGCGAATATTTCCCTATGGGATTTCCCATTGTTTTAGGCTAACACATTTAATTATTTATTTACGGTAGCCTTAAACATACCGCCGGTTTATATATTTATTTTTATAACTCCGGTTGGGACTTTTTGCCAAAACTTGATTCTAAAATGGCGTTGGTGTTCGCCTCTGTAACTCTGACCCAAAGTGGAGCCCTTTGTTCCACTTTTGGCGGGCTTCTCCACAGAAGCCCTCCAAAGTGGTGCCACTCTGTCTGGGGTACTTAGGAGGGGTGGAGGGGGATTTAGGCACCCTGGACTGAGTTACCTTGGTAACTCAAGTCGCACTCCGTCCTGATTGGCCCAAGTGGTGAGCCGCCCGGCTCACCACTTAGCATGTTTGAGTGACAGCTAGGCTGGGTGAATGGGGGTTTGCTGCATAAAAGCAGGGCTTTGGGGACTGGGACTTCAGAAGTCGCCACAGGACCAAGAATCCGACGAGGGAAGAGCTGAGCCGACCTGCTTCGACGACACCACCCGGTGGAGCCCTGCTGAACCGTCTCACCACTTTTTCCCGACGACCGAGGAGAACTCTTAACGGAGTGGCTCCTTCCCTTGACTGGTGGGGACAACCAGTTTTCGCCTTCTTTCCGTCCTTTTGAGGTATCTCGTGGCCGCCTTGCCTGTGCCAAGCACCCCGGCATCCGGAATACCACACTTTACCCCCATACCGCGAAAGTCGGTACCAACCCTTTAACCGGAGGACTCCGCGGCTGGTTTCTTCCCGGGCAGTGCTACGACCTTTCTCTTCTGCTCTTCAGCGAGATATTCTTCTCCCCTGACCGACGTCGAGCCTTGCTGTCGCTGCCTGGAACAACTGCCCCCGCTGGAGGATCCTTTCCGCTTAAGGTACTGTGTTCCGCCTGGCTTCCCTTGCTACCGACTGTACGGGGTAGATTTAGTCCCCGGCTTTCGAACCTGGGAGTGCCTGGGACACTTTGGCTAAAACTTTCTGAGCCACTCTAAACTCTTTTTGACTCTTTGCAAGACTTTGAATCTCTAACTAACAGTGTGATCTTGGGCACATTTTCGCTCCGGCTACTCTAAGAGTGGGCCCTGCCTAGTGACTTTTGCTCACCTGTGACTTTATTCTTCTTTAAGCCTATTGCAAGTGTTCTGGACCTTAGAGTGGTGTGTCTAACCTATTTCTGCTTTTTCTCTCCCTTTCTTGGAAACTACTAGAGTGTCATCTAACGTTAAGCACTCACCTCTGTTTTAATTAAGTGGTGTTAACCTAGAGTTGTCTAGATAGGAGAAAGGATTGAATTTACTTTCAGTATAACTGTGTTGAAGTGCTTTTACTATATTTTTGCTAGAGTGTTTTTAACTTATGTGTATTTTAAATAAATAACTATATACTTTTGAAACCAAGCTCTGGTCAGTGTTTGCTTGTGCTATTGTGTTTTGGTACATATTGTGTATACTTTACATACTGCCTAACTCTTCTTGAGAGAAGTCTGACTGCTCAGCCACAGCTACCAGGTAAATCTGGGTGGTACAGACTGCTACCAAAGGGGTTTACTGCTCTACCTGTAGTCTTAAATCTTTTGCAGTGTTCCCCAAGGGAACTGCACAGGTTTCTGCCTAACAGCGAGCGAGGACGATAGTTGTGCAAGGGCATGAGTTTCCTGTAGGAAGAGTATCTTGACCCCGTGCCTCTGGACGTAGGCCGTGACCCTGCGTGCCTTGGTGTAGTTGCTGAGCCCCCTGATATTCCAGGACATTAGCCTAATGGCCATTCATAGCAATTTAGGGGGGATCCGAGTAGTGTGTATCAAACATTGCCAAACAGATGCCGGCCGCTAGTGCGGTGGCCTGATGTGTCATTTCAAAAGCTGCCCCTGTCTCACCTTTTTTGTTAATAAAACATCCCCAAATAACACCTCCCCCCTCCTTCACTGCCACCCCCAACCTAGCAGTGCCCAGAAACCCACCCAAATTCTCATGGCGTTCGTACCAAGCCCAACGTGGCTGGTTCAACCCCCAAACCAAACAGGGGGGCAGCCCATGAACTGAACAAGCCGAACTCGGCGTTGCAACTGCAGCGGGGGTAGCTGCTGCCGTGAACCCGGTCAACATAGTTGAACGGTGGAGTACAACAAATAGTGTATAGCGGTGATTAAATTAAATCGTGAGAGGAGACCGCATAGTAGGGCCCAGTGAGCAGGGGCTGTAGGGGTAGATAGTCAATGTATAGGTGCCATATATCGTGGACTACACATCTGTGACCCTCGTAGCTTGTCTCAAAATTCAACAATGAGTTACGACAAAAGGAGCATTCACAACAGGAGGATACATGAAATTACAAGTAAATCACAAAGAACAGGCGTGGTACCGGTACCACAATGAGGCAGGTATCAGGTGTGTTTCAGGCCAGCTCAATCCTCATCAACGGGATCGGCTCCAGGGCCCGTGAGAGGAATATGAGCCTCGACAAATTTCACCGCCTCCTCTGGGACAGTGAAAAAGTACAGTTTATTACGGTGGTTGAGCTTCAGCCTAGCGGGGAATAACATGGCATATTCCACCTTCCTCTCTCTGAGCATCTTCTTCACTCCATTAAATTGCCTGCGCTCCATTTGAACACTGACAGAGAAGTCCGGGAAGATGCGAATGATCTGGGACTCAAGTCTTAGTTCCCCTTTTTCGCGAGCCAACCGTAGGATGTGGTCTTTGTCCCTGTAGCTGAGAACCTTGGCTATAATTGGTCTGGGGAAGTCGCCCGGTTTGGGGCGAGGGGCCAGTGAGCGGTGAGCACGCTCAATAGTAAAGAAGGGGGAAAGTTGAGGATCTCCCAGGAGGTCTCTCAGCAGGGCCTCGACTGCGAGTTCCATTTTGCCCTTGAGGGCTGTCTCAGGAACCCCAACGATGCGGATATTATTCCTGCGGGACCTAGATTCCAAGTCATCGCACTTCGCCTTGACCTATTTCATATCTCGCACCAAGTCCGAGACCGTATTCTGGAGCACGTGCACCTCATCCTCAGTTGTTCCAATCCTAGTCTCGGCCTCACCTAACCTGGTGCCATGCTGATCCAATTTGGTGCGTAGGGAGGCTACGTTGGCATTTATGTTGTCTAATTTTTTGTGAAATGACGCAAAGTTTTTGGCCATAGACTCCATGAGCGACGTAAGGTCTGGCTGAGGGGGGCAAGAGGAAACATCCGAGTCGTCAGGAAGAAGGGCAGCCCCAGCTTGGTCTTGCTTGGCTAGGGCTTTGGCAAACTTGTCCATTGCCCCAGCCTTATTGGCCCCGCGTGCCTTGCCGGACATACTCGGGGAGCGCCTTGAAGAGAGAGTGAGTATTTTCCGCAGGGAGGCAGGAATGGGGTTTAGAGAGGGGCTCGAGCCGTGATCAGTGACGGGGCGGCTGCTGCCTGGGAGGAGAATGCAAGAAGCACCCACACTTGGCGTGTTCCGGGGTGACAAGTCCACTTGAGGGGCCCGGGCCGAGGCGGCCAGTAGTAGCAAGCAGCAGAGTCAGGGGCGCAGGGTACCCCAGGGCGTAGTAAGCGGGAGCCCCAATAAGAGCAGAGTATTGGACACCCAGGGTGGCCCCAGCAGCAAGAGAGTGGTCACAGGGGGGCAAGATGAGTCTGGGGTTCACTTCACCCCCAAAATGGCAGAGGCGCAGCCCAGATACGAGGCGGAGCAGGCGGGCCAGATGTGCAGCGGCCAGATCCCTCACCCTCCTCACCTTGGGACCCTGTGAGTCGAAGAGCCGGTGTTCATCCGGGCCGTAGCAGGGCCACCAGCTTCAGCAGTGTGTCCAGGCAGAATCAGGCCCCCCAGCCTCAGCCAGGGCCCGAAAACAGCCCCGCGCCGAGGCCAGCGGAGGGAACCAGCAGAGCAGTCGGCGGAGCCCCTGAGCCAGAGCAGGCAGCTGGATCGTGCAGGGCCGCGCCGTCACATGGGACCAGTGGCGCAGGCGGCGGGGCGTTCGGGCGGTGTCTGCACGGTGGCCGCTCCGGCAGCCCCCGCTGTAACTTCGCCTGCTGGGGGCCGGCGCCCTCCGTTCACCGATAGGCAGGAGCGTTCAGAGGTGGTGCCTCGCCGGGCGGCCACCAGCTCCGGCGCGGCCCCGCAGGCGGAGCGCGGGCCGCGGATGTTGATGGCACACGGGGGGCAGGAGGGCAGAGAGGAGGCGGCCCAGGCGGCCGCACTCCGAGCCGCAGGAGCGCGAACCCCGGCGGCCGATGAAGGGGGATGGGCCGCAATCAGCGTCACGCGGGCCGGAGGCCTTCACAGGCGGCAGCGATGGCCCCCGATGTCCGTTTTCGCCCAGAAACAATGCAGTGTGTAGCAGCGGCAATGGGCAGCAGGATGCGTGGGGTCTCAGCAAGAAATTATCTTTAGAACCGTTGATTCCGGTGGATTATAGCTCGCGGGTCACGGAGCTTAGACGCTAAGCGGCCATCTTGTCGGCTGCTCAACAGCGCCCCCCAGCATCAAAGGTCTTTTAATTGTCTAAACAAGCCAGCCACTGCCTAGTGCGCACACTAGATGGCAACTCAATGTCACCTGGAACCTTGAGTAGGAAAGTAGAGTCTATGTGTAACTGTGCAGACAGTAGTCCATGGCACCTCAATGCAGTGATATATGATTCAAATGACACTGTGCAGACTGCGCCATGCAAATTTTTATTGTTACATTTTATGCCCTTTGGTTTACACGTGTTCGGCCTTGGGGCCTTTTTGAAAACCGGACATAAGCCCAGACATCTATAAACTTGCTTCTTGCAAATGGATGGTGGTTTAATGTTCAATGGTGCATCAATCCCGGGTTAATCCCTTGAACATTCTTAATTCACGGAGCTACGAGGTTTTGGGTTTATGTCCGGTTTTGAAAAAGGCCCCTAGTCCGAAACAAGTTTAAGCCAAAGGGCATAAAAAGTAACAATAAAAAATGGAATGGCGCAGTCTTAGCAGTGTCATTTGATTCATAACTTACCTAAGGAGGAGTGGGCTCACTCCTATGACACTCCCCATGCCACATACTGTGTAATTAAATATATTCATAGATTCATAACCCAGTCGCAGTGAAAATGTCCCTGAATACCCCAAACTCACTGATACAAGCAATGCAGTGATAAGTTTGCTGCAATGTTGGTTAATGGCGTCTATGTGGTGCTCCCTTATGTAACAGAACATATTCCTGTTTTTGTCCAATGTCCATACAAGAGCACAATGGGATGTTTGTGTATGTGGCTCTGACGAGCATGCCATACTGTGCCCACACTTAAACACATAAAGCAATCAAAGAAGTTGCCTCAAATTGTAAATCCACTAGACCAAACTCCCTTTCTAAACGACACCCCATGATTTTCACTAGCTACAGGCCAGCACTAATAAGAGATGCTAATGCCAGCTCTGTTAGATAAAGCATGGGCCTGCTCTTTTTTGCCAAAATAACCCCTGAGGCCTGCGTAATTGTGAGGAGGTAGTGGCTGAGGAACTGTGGACCCTTTACCATGCATCAGAAGCCAGTTCTGTTTAAAATGCTTCATCTGTTTATTACTGGTCAGGCTAAAGTTTGAAAGAGGTACAACCCTTTCTTTGTAGCCTTTTTGTGCATTGCTTATTGGGTTTCTCTTGTGCGGTATCCTGCCCTATCTGTAGATATAATTCCTGAAAGATGTTTCTGTATTGGGGTTGGGCATGCCCACAGTGAGACCCAGCCCGTCCTCCTCTAAAATATTTCAGAAACAAGAAGCAAAAGACCCCTTGTACCTCCATTTCAGTGGCTGATGTTGCAGCCATTGTATACTCGCATCCAAAAACGTATGAGGTCCTAATGAGCATGTATGGTTCATGGTTACACAAATGTTAATGTCCGTGTGAGTATTGTGAACAGTGATGTGAGCACCAAGCCATGCATCTGTTATGAATTTAGAGATTCACACATAAAATCCTTTTTATCACAGACTTGTTTATCAAATGTATACATTTCAGATCACTGTTATAGTCCAAAAATGCTCTGTGCTTTAATGCACAGCATAATGGAATCCTCACTGGTGCTATTTGTTGCCTTTCCTTATCTCAGAGAGGTATTTTGAAAGAGTACAATAAGAGTGTACCAGACTGTCCATCTTGGAATGATAACCTTCTATGAGAAAATAATTCATATGTTTAGTCTACTATTGCCCCATGAGAAATACAAGTGAGATGGTACGAACAAGACACCTGCAACACAGGGCCAGGTCAGTGGGCGCTCAGACCCCGGTAGGCTGTTCCACCACAGTGTGCCGGTATGGACAGTTTGAAACTGCATTCAGGCAAGGCCTTCCCTAAGAGCAGGTGACAGAAAAATCTTTTAATTGGGCAGCAACAGCTGTATTTTCACATTAGAATTCTTCTGTAAAGTACTTGAATTGCAACTTCCAGAACACATGGGCCCCATTCATGGACTTCGCAGAACAATTTCCAACTCTATCCCGCAGACCCCCTGTCACCCACTGGTTGGGTTAAATAAGAACTCAGAAGCGTCACAGCAACAGAACTCCCTTCCCCACCCTACATCATTAGGGACCGAACGGAAGTAGAACCCAACGCCCAAAGCCCGCCCACACAGATGGACAATTAGCTAAACGTGAACTCAGCTTGCAAGAAATTGTAGCAAAATCTTATGAAATGTCTGATGTACCGTTGTAATGTTAAAATGCAAATAAAATGTTATATTGAAAAAGTACTTGAATTACAATGTAATGAAACCATCTTCATTTATATAGCAATTATTTATATATATTGAGGAGGGGTTTTGTCACACGACAGAGGTGTAGTTTGGGAGTGACGTGCGCCAGTCTGTGGGGGTGCATTCTGATGTTTCGCCCTGGGCACCACGTTGGCTAGAAACTGCCCTGCTGAAGACTTCCCAGCGGGTAGTCGCCTTCCCAAGTTCGCATGGGTGGGGAGAGAGAATCATGTGAGCTAAGCTGCATGCCACTGACACAGCCCCAACCCTAAAAGCCGCTCCAAGATCCTCCCTGTTTGAAAGCATGTATTTTACCCTGTAGATGAAGGGGCAAAGAATGATATTTTAAAGGTGTGTGCATGTTTTTTGGAGTGGCTTGTGACTAATAACGATGAAACTACTAATATTATTGGCCTACCAGGCACTGGCAGGCCTTAGCCGGCCCCCTTCTCCAAAGGCCCACTTCTTAAGGCTCTGTCTGCTCCTTGTCCGCTGCCGGTTCACTGTGTGAGGACTTCCTACACCCTGTCATGAAAACACTGAGGATGTCACTCCCACACTCTTTAGTGGAGCCTGAACTACTGTGACTTTATACCCCCATAACAATGGGTTAGTCTCCTCTTACCCAGCACTCTCCTACCCCTCTGACTTTCCCTCCCTCTCTCTTTCTCAACTGGGCTCCCATTCTTACAGCCTGTGATTGCACTGTGATTGTCACCTACTGCTACCAATTTGAATTTAGCTGTTTTCACATACTGCTACCAATTTGAATTTAGCTGTGTTTCACCTACTGCTACCAATTTGAATTTAGCTGTGTTTCTCCTACTGCTACCAATTTGAATTTATCTGTGTTTCATCGACTGCTACCAATTTGAATTTAGCTGTGTTTTCACCTACAGCTACCAATTTGAATTTAGCATGTTTCACCTACTGCTACCAATTTGAATTTAGCTGTGTTTTGCCTACTGCTACCAATTTGCATTTAGCTTGGCCTAGTGACTGCATTGTGCTACTCTGCCCCGCTGTTCCTATCCTGATCCTCCCTCCCTGATCCCCCCTTCTCTCTCTCTATACTTCACCCGTGGCGCTCTCTGTTTCTCCTATCTTCTCTAACTGTTTCACCATCGACTATCCTTCCCTTCTCACTAAGTCTGGCAGGAAGAAGTTCAAAAAAGATATCTTGGTTTCTAACCCCTGTCTCCATATCGCTGACTCCTATTCCAGCGCATCCTTTAGACAGACCCTCACCGACATCCTCTTTGTCATTCCCTCGCCAGATCTATGGACACTTCATATGGTCTCTGTGCTCTCTCCTTTCTCTTCTTCTCCCATTAATGGTGGCACCCGCTGGGAGGCCCTCCTGGCCCCCTTCCACTCTTTTAAGGTCATCATTAACATCTACCTAAATGGCACAGTCTTGGTCCAAGGCCCTCAAGCCAACCTTCTCCTCTTTGATAGATGCTTCCCACTCCTCATCAATTTCCTTTCTTCTCCCGCAGGCCCTTCTCTCCCTTCCTCTGCTTCATTACCTCCCCCCTCTTTCTCCTCCTTGGCTACCTTACCCTCTCCTCCTTCCTCTCCTGCCCCCCTTGGGCTCTGTCTACACCTCCTTCTACACCTCCGCAGGGTGTACCTCTGATCTGTACCCCTCCCCGGAAGTCCTTCAAAGATGGCAGCCTTCTCCACATTGCCACTCTCAATCAGCCGTCAAACACTCCCGTGACATCTGCCGCCTCCTGGAAGAACTTGACCTCGATGTCCTCGGTCTCACTGAGACATGGTTCACGGCCAGCTCTGTCACAAGCTTTGACACTCTCCTGCCTGAGGGCTACAAGGTCCTCTACACGCACAGATCCAACCGTTCCAGAGGGGGTGTAGCCTTGATCTTCCTGGAATGGATTCCTGCCTCTGTTATTCCTATGCAGGCCTACTCCTCTTTCGAATGCCTTGTCTTCAGGCTTTCTCTCTCTCCTGGCCACTCTCTTACCATGGCTACTATCTATTGGCCACCTCGTCAGATCACCTCCTTCCTCTCTGAGTGGGTGGACCTCTCCTCCTCCCTCCTGATCTCAACCACTCAACTCCTCCTTCTTGAGGACCTCAACATCCATTGGATGCTCCCTGTTCCTCCTCTTGACTTTTTCACGAACCTCTGCAATTCTCTCTCTCTTTCTATTCTCCCCTCTGGCCCGACTCACTCTGCAGGGCATACAATGAATGTTTTGATCTCCTCTGATCTCCCCCTCACCATCACTTTGACCACTCCTCTCTCCTGGAGTGATCACTCCCTCCTTTGCTCCCATATCTCCCTTTCTACCCCTCAGGCCAAGCCAAATCCAACACTGTCATCTACCTTCTCGGTCTTCCGACCCATGAAGCGTGTGTCAGTTGAGGCTTTTGCCACCACTTTCTCTACCCCTCCTCCCCCTCTGGCTGACTCACACCCTGACGTAGCCCTTTCCATGCTCTACTCTTCTATCTCTGATACTCTTGATGTTCTTGGCCCTGCCATGAGGATCTGCTTGAAGCCCAAAGCCAAGTGTAACTCTTGGTACGACTCTGGCCTAGCTACCCTTAAGCGCGAGAGAAAGGTGGCTGAGAGTAAATGGCGGACTTCTTGTACATCCTCTGACAAACTGGCCTGCCTCCTGCTCCAAAGGCAATACCGGCTCCTTGTCCGAAATAAGAAGTGAGCCCACATCCAAGCCTGCGTCTCTGCGGCATCTAACAACTCTGCCGAACTCTTTAAAATCTGCAAGGAGCTTGCCAACACTACTGCAGTCTCTACCTCTCCTGTTGCCTCCCAGACCATTTGCACAGCCCTTGCCTCTCATTTCATCTAAAAAATACCAGGACATCCTGTCCACCTTCTCGTCCTCTCCTCCTCTTCCCCTTCTCTCTCTGCTACCTCTAGCCCTCCTGCAGCCACCCCCTCCCTCTTTCTCTTCCTTTCCTCTGTTCTCCCCTGATGAGATCTCCAGACAAGGCCGATCTATGAAAGTCTCGCCAAAACAGGTTCTTCCCTGTTCATCCAACACCATCAAGGACCACATTGACACCCTTGCTCCTGCTCTGGCCGACTTCTGCAACCTCTCCTTCGCCTCTGGATCCTTCCCCTGCCCTCTGAAGCACTCTCTTGAGCACCCCCTTATCAAGAAACCCACAGCCGACACCTCATGCCCAGCTAACTATCGCCCAATCTCCATCACTCATTTCCTGGGCAAACTCCCGGGAAAGCTGGCAATCTCCCAGCTTAATCTTCCCACTGATTCTGTTGGTTGTCTCCATGACCATCAGTCTGGCTTCAGAGCAGCAGAAGCACGGAAAATGCTCTCCTGAACATCCGAGAAGACCTGCTCTCCAACCTCGACTCTAACATCCCATCTGTCCTCATCCTACTCAATCTCTCTTTTACCATGCCATCCTGCTCAACCGTCTCAGGGATAACCTGGCTATCACTGATCAGGCCCTGTCCTGGCTGACCTCTTTCCGCTCTGATCGACCCTCCCAGGTTCAACTTTGGTCCTTCCTTTCCTCTACCTCACTCTATACCTGTGGTGTTCCCCAGGGTTCAGACTTCGGTCCCTAGCTTTTCAACCAATACCTGGCACCTTTCGCCCACCACATTGCTGCTCTCTGCTCCAATTTTCAGTGCTATGCAGACGACACTCAGCTCGCTTTCAGGCTTCCCTCTGCCACCTCTTCCCCTTCTCTCATCTCTGACTGTCTGTCTGCCACCCAGGAGTGGTGTTCCACCAATTATCTCTGCCTTAACGCCAATAAGACTGAGATTCTCCTCATCGGCACACCTGCACCCTCCTTTCCTGTTACTCTATGGCTGGCCTACCTTGGCCCTCTTCCTGCTCCCAGCTGTGAGGCTAAGAACCTCTAGGTCATCTTCGACTCCAAACTCTCCTTTTCTCCTCATATCTCTGACATCTCTAAGAAGGCAAACTACCAATTGCTCCTCCTCAGAGGTATTCTTCCTTTCCTCCCCTTCCCCCAGAAGCTCACTGTCTCTAGAGCTCTGGTTCTCATTAGGCTGGACTACTGCAACAGCCTCTTTCTAAATCTGCCTGCTTCTACCCTCTGCCCTCTGCAACTCATCCAGAACAGGACTGCAAGACTTGTCCTTGACCTCAAGCCCTGGGATCATATCTCTCCAGCCCTGAAATCTCTTCATTGGTTCCCAGTGGCTGCAAGTATTGAATTCAAGACTCTTTGCATTGTCCACAAGGCTTTCTGGGGCCTAGGTCCACAATACCTTCAACTCGCCCTCCTTAAATACCTTCCTACTCAAGCTCTTCGCTCCTCCCACTCCCTCAGGGTCAGTCGCTTCTCCAAGCAACGAGTTTGGGGTAGATCTCTTTCCTCGGCTAGGGCCTCCCTCTGAAATAGCCTCCCTGCCTCTCTGAGACTTGAGGAGAACCATCTCTGGTTCCGGAAGCACCTCAAGACCTTCCTCTTTGGTTCTACCTTTGCTCTTCCTCTCCCCTGCTGATCTGTCTGCTTCGGCACTGGGCACCTGGTTACCCTCTCATTCTCGCGCCCAGGTCACTGCCCACACAGCCACACACCTGCACTGCCTCCTGGCAACCCTTGCACTTGGGTCTGTATCTGCAACCCTACAGTCCCCTAACCTTGCACTTATTAGACACCCCTTGTCTGCGCTTTAACCTTGCACCTGCTACCCGTTGGCTGCACTACCAGCTGCTATTTTTATCCTGTGTTCAGCACTTTCCACTCCTCCCCTACCCCTTGCACTTTCCCCTTTACCTCTCCCCTGCACTTGTTTTTTTTTTAACCTTGTTTATTTATTCAATGAAAGGGGTATACGACAAACAGCATAGTCAACAGAAGTAACATGACAAGTAACAAAGAAAATAGAAAGACCTATGAAATCAGCTAACAACAATGAAAAGTTTCACAGAGCCCATCCAAATCCTCCCCCCACCCTAACCCAGTCAAATCAGAATTGAAACGGAACTAGTACACACCAAGACATTTCCTCCAGATTTTATTAAATATCTTCAATTTCCTCAGTCTTCTGAAGATTACATTTCCCATACCTGCAGGAGTATACATTCTAACAATCCAATCAGCGTTCTCAATGTCACTGGGCCTAGTAAGATAGTTGTTTTGTTCCCCTACCTGCCTCGTTGTGCTCTGAAACACTTGTGTATGAGCGCAATACAAATAAAATATATCATATCAAACGTGTGCATGTGAGCCTCCTGCGCACAGCAATGAATGTAGCCACCGAGGCGAGCAAGGGCAGGAGGCTAATGTCCCTGCAATTTTATTTTCAGTGCGGCTTGCGCTGTCACTCGCCTCATTGTAAAGATTACTTTGGGGGTGCAGGCAGTGGTCACGGTTTATTTAATACCGGAAGTTGCTCCGCACACAAAGGAAGAGGTCCTCTGTGGGCTGCTTTTTTCTGCTTTGCTAAAGGTTACTGCTTACTTTCCCTAGACAGATGGCAACCGTTGATACATTTCCTTATGGGTCACAAGGAAGTGGGAAATGCCAACTTCCAGTAATCTTCCATGTACCTGGCTATGGTCATTCGACATGTCCAGTTGGCATGTCCGCAAAACCTACCACTTTGACCAGGGCTGGCTTTGTGTATGTAAAGGGTCCTTTCGTATTCCTGCCCACATGTGAGTTTCTGTTATTCTTTTCTGGTTTCTGTACTATAAAGAAAGGTCTGCGCATTAAAATAAACAGAAACACTAGTCGCAGGCAAAATACATTATTTTCATCAGTGTGTTGAGCACTCCCTCTCTATCACACTTTCCAGGGCATTGCCTTCCAAAGAGGAGACCAGAACGTGTCGGGCATGAGCAGGAAGAAATTATTCGGTCGGAATGGAAGAACTTTTTTCAGCCCAGCATTGGCGGCTCACCTATTCGAAGATAAAGTTTAGTAACAGCAGAAAAAAGCAGTGGTAAAAAAATGTGGTAAACAGGATAAGGTGAGATGGGATGCGATGCGATGAAAGTGACTGATTCCATTCTATTGTCACAACCTTTCAAGACATCTGTCTTCCTGTTTGATGGTGAGGAAGGCGTCATTGGGCTAGGGCTTGCGGTGGTGGTTGTGGTGTTTCTGTTTTTTTGAAAGGGGTATTTGGTCGCGTGCCTGGATGATGGTGTAATAGTTGAGGAGTATGATGAAGTAGGCGTTGAGGAGGTGGATGGTTAGAGTGGGGCAAGAGCCCTGTCTGTGCTGTGTTTGGTTTGCCTGGCTGTGAGGGCCCAGGG
Organism: Ambystoma mexicanum; assembly: GCF_040938575.1. NCBI lineage: Eukaryota > Metazoa > Chordata > Amphibia > Caudata > Ambystomatidae > Ambystoma > Ambystoma mexicanum. Next base: position 968,683,654 of record NC_090936.1, on the reverse strand, counting down.
GCTGTGTGGCAAGTGGTGAGATGGTCTGCTGGTGTTGTGTGAGAGTGTGAGTAACGGGGATGACAAAGTGGTCTGACCTTGGTATCCAGATTCGATTTCGCACAGACACTTTTGCAAGAAATCAGTAGGCAAAGGGTCTTACAAGCTATGTTTGTGGGGTCTGTGTTGTGCTGGGTGCAGCTGTAGGGGAAGAGTTGTGTGTGGATGTGGTTCAGCATTCCATTGATAGTGTCTGAAGAGAGGTGTATCTCTTTTGCTGAATGCCTAAGCTCCCAGTATTGCAAAATTGGGTACACCCAGTTTTTTGTTGTCGGGGGGGGGGGGTGGCCCTATCAGCGGGAGACTGATACGTAAAGAGCAAGGGGTGATAGTTCGCCTTCCCCTACCTAAAGACCCTAAGTCACACTAGGTTATATACAAGGTAACCTCATTTAATTTTAAGATTACACATACCACACCTAATAAACACAGGTATTTTACTTTTTACTTTTCAATTTATTATTCAAATCGTAGATATACAAAAACTAAAAAAACCTATAAAAAACACATAAAAAACACATAAAAAACAAGCTGTGCTAATCACTTACAGTCTAGCAGGTGACGGTCCACCAAGTCTTACACAATATCAGACAGAAAGGAAATGGGAAGAGCAGTATGTATTACTGATGGTATACACACATATAGTTACTAGGAAGAATCAAAGTATATTGCAGTCTCCCAACTTGTGATGTTTACCTTCAAGGTTTTTTAACCAGAGCGAATGATCTAATTCTGTGTTTGATTTATTAATCACTCTGTTTAAGTCAGCTTGCATTAATATAGGGTAGCTGCGAGTTGTATAATACACGCCAGCTGTCCTATTCCGATTTGTTCAAACTGAGAGATAGGAATCTACAAATACACAAGTTCTTATTGGCATGTCGACATATGTTTCGGCCCTTTTGACACATACGGGACTCTCTCTGGTGCCGTTGGTCTTGTTGTTAGTATGGCCGTCTTCAGGACAGGGACAAATTTGTTTTTTCGTAGTAAATACTTTCCCATTAATCGAACATCTTAGAATTTCTCAATTTCTTTGGGTCGTATATGGTAATGGCAATTTCATCAGGTTCCTGTAAAGATGCTGTGTATTCAAAATCGTTTCATACACTGTTTCTTGCGTGTTTTGGCTTGACCAGCTGGTGAGATGTGGAAGCTTCACTTAGCTCGATTTGCAGTGGAGTTATATTCAAAATATGGGCATTTCCATCTTACTATAGCTGCTCACTAGCTGGAAAAAGAAGGCATAGTCCATCAGTTCGTGACAAAACCAATAGGACATTGTTTATTTGATGATGTTCATAGTGACTTGCACTAGAGGAGGGATTAGTTGCCCGGCTGATTTTAGAGACCCAATCACTTTCCCTGACAAGTATGGAATGTATACTTAGATGTTCCTCTAAACCTATCACTTTACCAAGTACGTTTTTGCAGTTTGCCACGTAGATTGACGTCAATGATGATGAGTTTTTACCATATAAGCTGTATTTTTTATGAAACTCGCTGAGTGAGCAGATCAAGCGTATGTTTGTTGATGTTCATTATACTCTCTGTTTTAGACAATTGCAAATAAAACAAACTTACTTTGCCAACTTCCTGAGTCAGTCTGATTATTGATGTTTGAGTATATTCTGCATCCCCATCTATCTCAAAGTATTGCTACCTCGTCTTAAAGGGCCTTGTGTTGGGTACACATATTCATTCTCACTACAGCCGGAAGTGGTTTGGAGAACCTGTTGTGGAAAGGAAATGAGTAAGAACTGCTGTTTTCTTTGTGCATGTTCCTCATTCGAGGTTGCAAACAGGCTGAGCTCATCAACCCACAGTATTTGAAAATCCAGTCCAATTTTCAGGCTATCCACAATGTATAAGCATGAGAGCAAAAAGACATAATGCATTTCAGTGTAGACCATTTACATAATGTTTGGTCACTATAAATCCACATTAGTGAAACCATCGTTTATTTGAAATGACTAGGAACACCTCAGTTGCTACAAAGGGCCCAAATGTTCCTTCTTGTAGTCAGGAGAGAGCATGGTGAAAGGAAAGCGCAATCTGCCTCGGGTGGAATCATGGAATGAAGTGAAGGCTGGCGTCGCCTTGCCTTTGGTCTCTAGGCCTTGTCACCGTTATTGAATCAAGGGATTTCTATCTTCTCCCAAGTGTAACTGTATAGATTTGTTTTACAGTAAGTGTGCGACAATATTTGCCTAGAGGTTTCATTTGCATAGTGTGTATTTTAAAGTCATAGTAAATCATGGTATATTTGTGTACTTACATGTCTAGCTGGAATTACTGGTGCTGTTCTGTGTGGACTCATTGTGGTCCTAGACCACTCTTATACCCACTCCTAAATCTGAGCCTTACAGCACTGCTACCTACCTTGTTTGGGTTTGGCTAGACTTGTGTGTCTTTTCTGTTGACCATGCAGGGCTCGAAATTAAGATTGGAGAAGCATGAGCTAACAACAGCTCCTTGATATCCAACATTAACCAGTCACCAGTCACCAGGAGCTACCACTGCATAACAAGGTGCTAGTACATAGTGTTCCAAAAATCTAACCTCCACGTAAGACACAAACATTTCATTTTGTCCATAATGTATGACCCCTTATGGTTTAAATGTGTCCTAATGTTTATTTATGGAATGTCCCAAATGCAGTTAAATTCACTTACATATTTTTGCTCAGCATACGTTGGTGCAGAGAGTGTGACTATTCAAGGGATTCAGTCACTTTCCGCAAGGGTAGAATCCCTTCCTGTGAGGCAAGGGAGTTGAGCCCACTACGCAACACTCCGCCTGGGGGTGGCGGTAAGCAGGACCTCACAGGGAGAGACTCTCCTATTGGGGATAAGGAATCCCTTTCCAATGAGGATCTCCCTTTTCATTACCCTCACATACCTAATCCAGTTCTATCAAATGACCAGCTGTAGAAAATGACAGACACAAAGAATCCTATTGTATGTACTAGTGTAATGTAATTACTAAAGAAAGAGGTCAGTGTGGTAGTGGGAAGAGTAAGATCACAGGAGTAATGAAGAATGTCTGTCTATCAAATACTGTGAGAAAGAAATCCCACAGAGTAATAAAGAACAGAAGTCCGACAAAAAGAAAGGATTATGTTGACAAGCTGGTGTAGCCCCAGCGTTGCATGATAAAAATGGGAGGAGTCAGAGAGTCAGAGAGAGATACCCGGGAGTTTCAAACCGGCTGGCTGAAAAGAGCCGGTGACTCAGGGAGAATGCTGGTTTGCATGGTTTGCATAGCGGCAAACCAGGCGACAAAGGCAGTGTCCGAGGTGCACTAAGCTGTGAGCAGCCAACAGCAGCAGTGTCCAGAGGCTGCTGGTCCCAGGAGGGACTTTTTTTAGGGCAGATGGAAAGCCCCAACTCTGATGTGCTGAAGGAGAAGCATGCCTGCAGCAGACTCTGAGAGGCCTGCCAAACTGAGGCACTTCCCAGGAGGGAATCCGATACTAGAGCTGGTGGCCAAGAGGGAAAGGAATCGAGTAACCCTTAAGGAGCTGATACCACTTTGGGACACCAAAGTGGGTGTCCGGAGAAAACTGAAGAAAGAGAAGAAGCCATTCTGAACAGTAGAGAGTGCGGAACAAGAAAGAACGCTGAACTGGTGATGCACCCCCATTACATGCCAGGTAAAGGAGAGAACAGGAGACCCAGGGGAACAGGCACAATGCTAAAGAGGGACTGTGATACCAACAAAGATTACAAAGCCGAATTTAAAGAGTGGAGTAATCATATTCCTCCCAGTGTGTGGCAAACTGATAAGAAGAGTGAGAATAATAAGGGGACTAAATCATACTCATCCCAGTGTGTGGAAAACTCATAAGAAGGGTGAGAATCATAACGGGACAACTCATACTCGTCCCAGTGAATGGCAAACATATAAGGAGAACAAGATGCATAACTAGATTAATCATACTCATCCCAGTGAGTGGCAAACTTACAAGCAGAGTGAGAATCCAGTAGATAAGAGGAATAAGAGTCATATTAGGAGTCCACCTGGCTGGGTCAGTCAGAAGGAGGAGTAAAGAAAGGAGGGAGATCCCGGTCAAGCGCATTTGTCCTATAGAAGGAAGGAGTATTTTGAATTACCAGTGGTCCACAAAGACACAGTTAAACTGTAAAGAAAGTGCAGAGAGAACTGTGAGAAACCAAAGGAACTATTATTCAAGGGCCTGAAGGAGCCCCTTAAAGGAACTGGAAGATTTATTACAAGAAGTTGCAAGGGGCTATCTAAAGATCCCCTATTGAGGAGAACTGTCCGAACTGTGCTGATCAAGCAATCCAGGAGAAGGGAGTCATTCCCCTGGATCTTCTCTGTGATTTAGTACTAGTGGTAGGGTCAGACTAGGTTAGCATTTGGGACCGAGGGCAGTCTTCTGATTTTGGACATCACTATTGACGACGAACACCCTAGTTTAGTTGTATTAGGCAGGGAAACCCTAAGGATAAGGAAAGTTAGGCATTATCTTTATTATTTCATAACAAACCTTGTTGAAACATGTCCCCCATTGGTCTGTCTCCTCCTTCTGACCTTACAGAAAACTTGCTGAATGATGAGACTGACCTACCACAAGAGCAAAAGACAGCTCCTGGTAGCTGTTGGTGTCAAGCTTACCAGGCTCTTCTAGGATACAAGTAGCTCCCAACTCCTCTCAATTTCGAGCCCTGCCATGATAGGTTGGCCTCCCAAAGCCATCTTAACAATAGGCATAAACTATCAGTACGAGAACACAAAGAGACAAACAAGGCAGGATGAACTACTTATGCCTGAAAGGCTCCCATGGAATATATCTCTGCTCAACAACCACCATAGAATGCTGGCAGGAAAGAAGAAAACTAGATGGTAGCTGGTATGGTATGGTATGATAGGTTATTTATAATGCGCTTAATACCCAGAGGTTTCTAAGCACGGACCCAGGGATCGAACCTGTGTGGCTCCGTGTAGTCTTGCTTCCAAGGGGAGCACGTTGCTGCTGAGCTATCTTACTGGCACTATAGCCAGTCTTTGATTTTTAACAAACAACAGCACTTGGCAATTGGGACTTGTAGGCTCGAGCTTATGGGAAGAGAAAACTGTAAGTCCCAGAATGCAAAATACTGTTGAAGGAAAATCCAAGGCTGGTTGGCAGTGTTAGACAGGCCATCGAATCTCTCAACAATACTAAAAACTCTGCTGGAATCGAAGCCCCTCTCTTGTTATTCCAGTCGGTGCCACGTAAAGTTTGGGAGACTACCGCATGTCTCCAAGATCACACCCCTGCAACTTCCCTACTTGTAGTCTTGTATTTATAGTGGAAAAATGAAACTTCAATATTGTATAAGAAAGCAAACTATGCGAATTATAAAAAATCTAAACTGGTAACCAAATCTCTACACTGACATGGTGAAACAGAGTTCTCTGTAAGCCTTATTGCTTTACAGTAGATTGGTGCTACCTGCTTCTAAGCACATGACATGGGTTGCAGACTGTACATTCCAGCGCTATATTTGGTGTCGCTGATAGCGCGCAAGTATAATTTCACAGTGCAAATGCATAATCTAGTGCCTCAGGTGGTTGAAAAGCGTTAGTGCCATCAAGTGCCTGGTTACATATGTGTCTGCGTATGGAGGAGATATTTCTGTAGAAGAGAGATGTTAGATGACAAACGTAGGCAGCAGTCACCATTACAACCAATAGTGGCCGTCAAAAGGTTCTTGATCAACAGTTACACTGCATGCACACCTCCACTGCGGCTACACAAACCAATGAATAGAACGGCCCGACGTTCCACCATAACTGCACACCCTGGCCCCTAGGTTTCCGCTGGCTGCCCTTTATCACACAGCAGACCTGTAGCAGATGGCAGTTTGACAAAAGCATTCCTTTTGCAGGTGTTTAATGCCAGAATCGGTTCCTTCCATTATAAACAGACCCCACATCTGTATGCCAATGAGTGTGTAATCATGAGCCTACATAATTGTGATCCTTGTATTGACCTCGGGAAGGGTGATGCCCCATGTCCTTCGAACCATGATTGTAACTGTGACCAAGAAATTGCACGCATGATCTACAACCCACTGTGCTATGTTTCTGTGATCGTCTTGCTTGTTGGGGTGTATGTGGTTAGATAGATGGGAGCATACTAATCAATCACTACGTGATATGAGGAAGCATGTTTTTCCCATCATGTTTGCCATGTAGGTACTGTCACCTGGGTGACATGCATCATAAAAGAACTACATTTCCGAGAATTCACTTTTATTAAGGCAACGAGCACATAATCGGCCAAAATAAGAGAATGGGGAAGGTTTACGGATGGCAAGAAATGCTAGAACCGAGCGCGCTCTCTTATAGCCAAATGCTTTTGAATGTGTATCTAAACAGATATTCAGAAAAGTTCTTATAACAACAAACATCCATGTTGTAGATAATATTTACAGTTGGATTGCAGCAAAGTGGAGGGACACACTCTTCCAAGGACAGGCCCAATGCGTTTTGGTGCATTATCATCCTCAGGGGTATACCTTTTCTAAATAAAAACACAAATAAAAGGGGAATCAGTACTAACTGAAATGACTCTCAGTGAGCAGAATAGTAAATGGTGATGGTATCCTTCAGTTCTTCGAGAGGCGTGCACTGGATCTATTTGCTTACAACGCTCTGTATCCAGTCGGACAGCTGTCCCGGCACAATCTCCCCAGGACCCAGCCGGACAGCTCTCCCGGCACAATCTCCCCAGGACCCAGCCGGACAGCTGTCCCGGCACAATCTCCCCAGGACCCAGCGGACAGCTCTCCCGGCACAATCTCCCCAGGACCCAGCCGGACAGCTGTCCCGGCACAATCTCCCCAGGACCCAGCGGACAGCTCTTCCGGCACAATCTCCCCAGGATCCAGCCAGACAGCTCTCCCGGCACAATCTCCCCAGGATCCAGCCGGACAGCCGTCCCGGCACAATCTCCCCAGGACCCAGCCGGACAGCTCTCCCGGCACAATCTCCCCAAGATCCAGCCCGACAGCTGTCCCGGCACAATCTCCCCAGGATCCAGCCGGACAACTGTCCCGGCACAATCTCCCCAAGATCCAGCCGGACAGCTGTCCCGGCACAATCTCCCCATGACCCAGCGGACAGCTCTCCCGGCACAATCTCCCCAGGATCCAGCCGGACAGCTGTCCTGGCACAATCTCCCCATGATCCAGCCGGACTGCTGTCCCGGCACAATCTCCCCAAGATCTAGCCGGACAGCTCTCCCGGCACAATCTGCCCAGGATAACCCTCTTGAGACTATTGTACCCAGTCTCCCCATCCAGGTTCAAGATGTGATGCGCCACCTGTAGCTCGTGGGACATTAGTGGTGTGATGAAGAGATCCCAATGCTGTTTCTAAAAATTGCTCAAAGTTACTGAACAAGGTGCCCATATGTTCCCCTTCACAGACTGCCTACCAATGAGCCTGGTGCTCAGCGGGGCTGTGCAATGGCCTCATTGAGTTCTCTGATAACCTTCAACTGGCCTGAACCAGGTCCTAAATAAGACACTCCAAGGATATAATGGGCTATGGGATAGCTTGCAGCTCAGTCACTTCCTCTTCTGTCAGTCTAGAGATGGTCGAATGGATTGGGTCTCCATTCCCCCCCGAGTTTCTACTGGTCCAGGGAGATTAAGGTGGGTAGGTTGTAAGGGTAGGAGGTTGACTGCTTTCCTGGCCAGTGCCAACTGATTGACTCCTGAAACATACATGGCGGGCAAGGAGGCTGCATCCACCAGACGTTGCAGGTCATTCTTCTTGGTTTCTTCTTTGCTGAGACAAACTCCTCGTTGGCTTTAATAGCTAGGGCACAAATATCCTCTTCGAAAGGGGAGGTAGCCAGTTTGACTACAGGTATTGGTGAAGGTTAAAGACTGAATGGGCCCTGGGTTGGACGGTGTCTGTCTTTGGGGTGCCCCTCCCTTGCTTTGAGAAAGGAAACATACCTGAGGGGACCTTGATCCCCATGGGTCAGAGTTTTCCATGCTGGGTGTGGAGGCTTGGGCTTACCTACATTAGGTCAAGGTCCACAATCCCATTTCTGGAACCTGGCCGGGCCTCCATCTTTTTCAGGATTCATAGACCATGGGGTTTGTAAGGATTCCTCTTTTTATGCTGTGGTGGACTACCTTGATTGGCCGGCTCTCCAGCTCCTTAGGGGTAACATGAGACCTTTCCATCCCTGTGCGACCCTCTCTAGGATGGACGCTCTGGGCCGTTCGGCCCCCTCTTATTGATCACATGCTTCTATGCTCCACCATTCCTTTCCTCTCGATTGCCCCTCTTAACCTCCTTGCTGCTTCACCATGCGGTCTCACCTTCCAATTTCCCCATCCCTGTGCCCCACTATTTCTTCTCTTATCACTTCCTCCATTCTTCTCTCTCTCCCATCTGCCTCTACTCCTTGTTGCGGTCGCTAGGCTAGCATCTGCAGTCTGCTCACGCTCCCCTTTCTGTGTCCTCTGTTCATCATTTCTCTCACCTTACCCGCTCTGATGTTCTGTTCTGTGTCACTCTGCCTCGCTGCTCTTTTTTCTTGTCTCTTCTCTTTCCTCTTGCTCGAATATCTCATCTGCTTTTCTCTCTCTGCTCCACCTCCTCCCCTCCCTCATCTCCACCTGTTCTGCTCCTCTAGTTCTCTCTACCTCCTCTCGCTCTGCACAGTGACCTGTCTTACTTGTGCCACATTTGCCGCAAGTCTTTACTATTATGCATTTGCATCATGGGTCTTCGCCACAATGCAAAGGAGGCATAGGTTATACGAGAAAGGCATGGTATCAAGAGAGACACAGACTCAAGGGTAACATTTTCAAAACCTTTATTTAATCAAGTTCTGGGGTGTAATACCTAACTGGCCCTAACTCTAAAGGGATTGTTCTATCAACTGATGTTTCTAAGGGCCGCTGATGCCTGTACGTCCAAAACAAAATCCGCCTGTCTCTAAACCGATGCTTGCCCTCACTCTTACACCAAATGTGATAGGGGATTTTCTTAAAGGAAAAATGGTGACTCAAGAAAAGAAAGGAAATGTAAACCACAGCTGGTTTTAGGTAGTCTGCCAGTTCAAAATAGTTAAACTCAAAAGGGTTGCCCTTGGAACCTTCCATGCAGGACTCTTGCCGGAAGTCAATAGAGTTCACACTGTCTCTGGGTCTCTCGACACAGTTACTGTTAGGCCTCTCAGGGTTCCTTTCCACAAGTCTAGGACTCTATTCACCAAGTTCAAAAATGTCTTTAGCGGGCCTCTTTGGGTTCCCTTCCCCAAGCCTAGGCCCCACCTTATGAAGTTTGACAACCAAACAAAAGGTTCCTGTTGTCTGTTCAATGTACAGTTCTTTTGGGGGGCGGGAGGGTGGTATCAGAGACTTTGAGAATGCTCTGCCCTTTGTTCCTACCAGGCGCGACCACTCTGACCTCTAACCCCTCTCCTTATTCTGCGGCACCTTTTCCTCTTATGTGCCGCTTTCACTCTGTCCTTCTCCACCTTACTGTGCTTCCTGTTCACCTTCTTTTTCTGCCGTGCACACTTGCACCTTCATTCCACCTTTCTGTGCCCCTTGCACACTTCTCCTTACTTTTCACTCCATATTTCTTTCGGATCGCTTGCACCCTGTTTCTCACTTTCGGGTTGCTTGCACCCTCTCTTGACTGTCTGTTTTCCTTTTCACTGTCTCTTTGCTGTCTCTCTCAGTTTCCGGTTGCTTGCACCCCTCCTCTTACTTTTGGGTCTCTCTCGCACCCTCTCTTGGCTATTTCCGCACAGCTAGCGCACTTCGCTGTCTTTCATTACTTCAGTGCGTCTAGTGCACCTTTTCTGTCATTCTGCTGTGCTTTCTTTCACTGCTTTCCAACTTTCGCTTGCTTTGCTTTGCTTTTGCCTTTCTCTTGCTTCGCTTTGCTTTCTTTCACCGCTTTCCTGCTTTCGCTTGCTTTCATCCCACTTTCCGTCACCTGGAATTTCTTCCAACAACGCTCCTGCTCCCGCTTCCAGCCACACACACACTACTGAGTTTCTCTCTGTTTCATGAGACTCACCAAGAATAGCGTGGCGCCGGTGAGCAGGTCAAATGGGTTTGGGTTGAGGTTAGGGTCTCACCACCTGCCCCTCAGAAACACTTGAGACCGGCAATCGTGTGAATTATCTTTTTAAGGCACAACCAAGAATCTTGTTGTTGTTGTTTTACTTGTTGCCAAAGTTGTGACTCAATTGGTTTACTTCATTTATGGTGTGCCAATTGCTTTACAGAGTAAGCATGAGCAAAACTATTTTGATGCTTGTTGAACTTTTCCATAGCCTTTTTCCAATTGTTACAACCAATAGTAACAAACGCTTGCCCAGCGTTGTTCGAGAGATCAACCAGTTTCAATGCAGCAGACTTTGCACAGGGGAAGTAAATAACTCCTTCCAGTTTGGTACTGTAGTGCAACCATGGAAAATCTTTGAACCAGCTTTCCCGAAAATGCAATATACGCGTCTTCTGATTTTGTGACTGCACTACAATGGTTTGAACTGGTATGCATTTCACAGATGGGTGATTTGGAACTATTGCACTTAGAAAAGCTCCCTTGTCATCGCTATCTGAAAGGCTTTGTTAAACAAAGATTTCACAGTTGTTCTGGTCATCTTCTGATTTGCCAGTTGTTGCCCCAAGGATATGTTCTGTTCCATAGATCCTTTCTTTATATTAATTTGTGGGCATGGCTGGGATACCGTCATGTGAAGTCATTGCAATGCATTCAATTGGAACCACAGCTGTACATTCAACGTCTGATACTAAGACTAATTTGTGTTTCCTATTTTGTAAAACACGCCACTCACTCCTTACGAAAAAACCTTGAGGATCTTTCGCCCGCTATGGCGAGTAGATTGAACTGCATAGATTTCCTTTTTTGATGGTGAAGCTGACCCTCTACGACCAGATGTGGCCTATGATATGCTCAATTACTCCACTCTAGCAATCCCTTTCCATGTGGGAACAAGTAAAGCAGCCACTGTTGAATACGATCATTCAAGACTGATACTGACCACAATTCCTCCCAATGGAAACTTCAAAACGTAGAATGTTATACTTGGGTTTCACTCAATCCTCCATTTGATTTTAAAAACCCTTAGGAGAATGAAGACCCTTTCTAGATCTCAATGGTTTAACTTGCTTTGTGAACAGAAGCACTATAAAATGGTCTCAGTGTTCTCTATTGCTCTGATATGCTCTAGCAGCACTTTCATGTCGCTAGAACTTCAGTATCCCAATCGGGAAAACACATCAGAGTTCGCTAGGATTCACAGTGGTGCACTATCATTTCTAGTTCTCTGGCCTGGCATTTAGACAAAGACAAAGCTTAAGTATTGAATTCATATGCATGAAGCTTAATCAATGTCCTGACCTCACCATGTTAGGAGGTGAAGCAGCTGAGCCCTGCATGAAAAAGGAAGAATCGAGAATGACACCATAAGCCCAGTAAATCCTGAAGCTGGGGTTTTGTCCGGCATCCCTACAGTTCTTGCCCCAGCGGAACCAACTGTGCAGCCTTTTCAAGTGGGGCTAAAGGTTGACTTGCCATAAGAGCCCCTGGTCGCAGCTGGAAGGCTGCCTGGCAGCTGCAAGGCGGCTTGGCAATACAGCATTAGTGACCGGGTGGGGCACTAGAGGATGGGGAAATCTGCTGATACCTGGAGAATTTAAAAGTTATTAAGCACTGTGTCCACAAATTCACCTGATCTATCCCTGGGTTTTAATTTCTTGAATGACTACATGTAATGAATGATTCAGCATTGGGATACCAAGCGCCCATGAGAGAAATCATGAGTTGTCTTCACCCTCTAATTTAATTAATGTTGTTAGCCCGGTTAGAAAAGTAGACTTTGGACAGGCACATACACCTCTGAGATGTGTCACTGACGACGTGGAGTCTGGGGGTGACACAAGGGAAGAGGCTACGGAGACAAACGATTCCAGATGTGTAAATGAGCAGTCCCTATTGGAGGTTGAAATTGATCATTTTAACTTGGTGAGGGACAAATGTGAAGCCAGGATGAGAAGCTTGCACAATTACATAAATCACGCAATGTTTAGGCCAGCTCTCAACAATACATCATGTGCTGTTGGGCACCTTTCACCATCAGAGATGGGGAGATCACTGAAGACCCCCAATGTGTAAAGGTGCAGCAGTGTCAGTTTGATTCCTATCAAGCCTGCGCTGGTACCTGCATCAGTGACCGATGGGACGATATGTCCCATTTGTTAATGAGCACAAGCCGGTTCTGACTGAAAGGGTGGACTTGTTTTGAATTGGACAGGGGAAGTTGCAGTGCTACGTCTAGGGACTCTGAGTGCCAAACAAGTTCTTGATTTGTCCAGTTGAATTAAGCGTCTATTGGCAAGTTAAAAACAACCCTATTAGCTCTCGAAACGGTTATGCAGTCATGGTTAAAAATATACTGATATAGCCAGCAGAGTCTCCAGTTGTGTCACCAACAGGAGCCAAAGATGGCCCTCAACGAAAAAAGTATGTTGCAGCAAACAGTTAAAGGATATGCAGAGATGCGTGGCCAGTGGGAGTGAGAAGATCGAAACACCACAGGCTACTTTAGCAAGGCAAAAGGAATTCCACCTTCCTCAAAATATTGTTCAATCATCAAACGTTCTAATAGAGCATGCCCAATGAAAGGCATGTGTTGCACAAACTATGTGTCTGAGTGGCCCTTCAAATGATAAAAATGAGAACATGATGTGTATTAACGCTACCAAAGTAAGCAATGTCGTCAATGTATGTACCAGGGAGTTGTCCTGTTCCTCCGGGATTAGTGCTACTGGTCAGAGACAAGGCTTGAATCAACTCTAGCTAACTTCGAGTCAGTCAAGAGGAGGTGAAGGAACAGCCTCACGCCGACAGGGAGAGAGAGACACACTCACAATCCACTCTGATGGTAAGACAGACTGGCAGCCAATCTCAGCGTGCGCTGCTTTAGAGAAGGATCTCTGATGTTTCCTCGCAGCAATTTGCTGGAGGCCCGCATGTTCACGTTTTCTCTTTTGGTTTACCACATTTCAATGTAATAATTGTGGGGGGAGACCCCGCAAACCTCCCACAACCCCCCGCCCACCTTTCTAAATACCTAAATCCAACCACCATTCTACATTTGCGATGTAGTAAAAAACACAAGAACAAATGGACATAGAACAAACTGGTCTGAGAGGAAATGGGCTAGTTACACTTTAGAAGAGGTAAAGCTGTGTAAAGAAGTGTGACCCCTGTTTAGGGGGCACGGAAGATGGTCCTATGGATTTTCTCAAGATAAAAAGGAACAAGATGTTGTGGAATATGACAGAAACTCAAGGACCTGAAAACTGTGTCTGGTAATTAAGGTCTACAGGTGGTTATGTGGTAAGCTTGGCAAAGGCACAGCAATGAGGTCTGACTTAAAATGTGTCGAAATAAATAAGGGAGATTAGTGTCAAAATGCAATACTAGTTGGATTTGGTGCATTCAGTTTTATATAATTTGTTAGAAAGGACGGCCCTATGGTGAACCCCTTCTGCAGAATCAGACTAACTTTACTGGATGACTCCAATAAATCTCTCATTGGAAATCTACCAGGCTTTCCTATACAGGTAAACTCAGGGCAGAAGTCTAATCCAGAGGACCCAGTATCCTGAGGTCCAATGATTCATTTTCTCAAAAATGGGGTGACACAACTTCAAGGCTTTAGTTGTAAAGTTTAATATAATTATTCTGCAAGAAACCTGGTTGTTGGACACCTGGGAGCTTGGTGGTTATCTACATTTCTACAAAAGTGCTTTTAGGGATATAGGAGAGAAACACGGGAGGTCTTCAGATTTCTTGTAGGAACAGGGTGTGCAGAAAATGCATTTAATGTCTAAACATGCAAAGGCAGTGGACACTGTTTCCTAAATGGAGAGCTTCTTAGAATTATAAATGCCCATGCTAATTGTAAATAACCAAATGGATTTTCCCTCCTTTTATCTCAACCTTCTGAAGAGGCAATCACTTGCTTCGATGGTAAACAGGGGTTTATTATAAGAAGCGATTGGAATACAAAGATGGGCCTCCTGGGTGGGATTCAGCAGGTGCTCCATGAGAAACTCCATGCTTATGGAATACCAATTTCGAGTCAAGGTCAGCCAACAATTGATGCAAAGGGACAGAGTTTAGCGGATTTCTGCAATGATTTAGATTTAATATTGGCACAAAATGCACTAATTTCGGAGTCTACCAATTGCTTAGGATGCTCAACGAGTGAGTCCTGCCACTGATTACATTCTGTTTCCCATGGAAGAATGGGCCCACGAATTTGCAATCTGTGCCAGGATGGAGAGCGACCATAATGCATTGTAGCTACACAAATATCCGAAAAGCGATTTGAGAGGGGAAGAGGGACTTAGTTTTAACATGACAATCGAAGTGAGCATGAAGTGGGGCCCAGATCAGCAGGAGCATTGCTCTTTCTGGCTGGAGCAGACCGAAACCAGTCATGGGCTACATGAAATTCCAAGCTTGTGTGAATCTACATTGGATTCGGGCGTGTGGCATGAGGCAGATATTGGCCACTTGCACGATTAATTGACGTCTTCTCTCAAGCCCTTTGTAACCAAAGAAAACAGTGCCCATCAATTAGAAAATCCCAGGTGGCGGGGGTCTGGGAAAGATTGACGAAGATTGTGCTGACGTGAAAAGATCCCCTTAGAATGCCATTGAGCTTTCCAGTGGTACTGATGCCATTTAGGGCCTCTGCCATGCCTGTGTGATGATGCAACCCCTCCACTACCACTCTTTCCATTTCCTGTGCTTTCTCCTGTTTTCTTGCTTTTTCCCCATTTTCTTGGCCTCTGCCATACCAGTGTGATTGGGCGACCCCTCCCCTGCCCCTCCTTTCATTTCCCACACTTTCTCCTGTTTTCTTGCTTTTGCCCTTCTCTTTCTTGGCCTCTGCTGTACCTGTGTGATTGTGCGACCCTTCTTCTGCCCCTGCCTTCACCCTCCACCCTCCTCCACTACTCGTGATTGGCTGGCCTTGATGAGGAAGCCAAACACCTTGTTTGGGACCAAGACGCTCTTTCCATTCAGCGTCCTGGTGTTGGTGAGGTCAGAGACCCCCTTTCTTGATCCTCTTGGCCCCCTCCTCCACCTTGTAGGCTTGGTGCCCACTTTCCACTTCCAGCACTTTCTCCTGTTTTCTTGCTCTTCCCCTCTTTCTAGGACTCTGCCGTACCTGTGCCATTATGCAACCGCCCTCCTGCCCCTCTTTCAATTTCCTGCACTTTCTCCTGTTTTTGTGCTGTTCCCCTCTTTCTCATGCTCTGCCGTACCTGTGTGATTATGCAACCTTTTCCCTACCCATCTTTCCATTTCCTGCACTTTCTCTTGACTTCTTGCTTTTTCCCCTCTTTCTCGGCCTCTGCCATACCTGTGTGATTGTGCCGCCCACCCTCGTCCCTGCTTGTGATTGGCTAGCCTTGACGAGGAAGCCGAACACCTTGCTTGGGACAAGGACGCTCTTTCCATCCAGTGTCCTGGTGTTGGTGAGGTAAGAGACCCCCTTTCTTGCTCCTCTTGGCCCCCTCCTCCACCTTGTATGTTTCGTACCCACTTTCCATTTCCCACTCTTTCTCCTGTGTTTTGCTTCCCCTTCTTTCTCAACCCTCTGCTGTACCTGCGTGATACTGCATCCCCTCCCCTACTCCTCTTTCCGTTTCCTGTGCCTTCTACTGTTTTCTTGCTTTGACCCCTCTTTCTCAGCCTCTGCCATAACTGTGTGATTGTGCAACACCTCCCTTGCCCCTCTCTCCGCCCCCCACCCACCTCCCCTGCCTGTGATTGGCTGGTCTTGACGAGGAAGCCACCGTTAACAGTGTCCCCCAGGGCAGCTTTGCCCGGGCAGCCATCACCTAAGGGCCAGAGGCAAAGCGCAGCTCCCCCACCTAGCAGATCCACGCCATGTTTGCCTGTGTTCGCCTGGGATGCGTCATGCAGACCATCTACAGCAACTGATTAGGTACGTGTGGTGTGGGTGGGGAGTACAGCCATTACTGATCTCCAGTAAAGCCCCACCACTCTTACTACCTAATTACCTTAAACATACTCTCCTCTAGTCTAACTATGTTACAGGTATTTCACTACACTACCAAAGTCTGAATCTAAGTGGTTTTCATTACACTGTTGATTATATATGAGCTTTAAATCTAGGTGCATTTTCCACTGCTATGTGTCCCAAATCTAGGTGCATTTATCCACTGCTTTGTGTTTCAAATCTAGGTGTATTTTTCCAATGCTGTGAGTTTCAAATCTAGGTGCATTATCCACTGCTGTGTGTCTCAAATCAAGGTGCATTTTCCACTGCTGTGTGACTCAAATCTAGGTGCATTTTTCCACTGCTGTGTGTTTCAAATCTAGGTGCATGTTTCCAATGATGTGTGCCTCAGATTAGGTGCATTTTTCCACTGCTGTGTTGAAGCCTGTGTGCAGTTTTCCACTGCTGTGAGTTTCAAATCTAGGTGCACTTCAGAGGATGGCCTGATTTCAACACTTGAGTCTCTGGGTTCTTGGAGGATCCAGAAATGTATTGCAGGAAGTATATCGACATGTGCATTGACCTGGATGTATCTGCCTATCCAAAAGCCTGTAATCCATGAGCAATACCCAATCATGTAGACACAGGGATGGTAGACAGAAGATCTGTAACACCTTGGTCCTGTACTGCACTAACATGACCTTAGCATTGTTACTACACTCAGCAGCCCTAGCCATGCCCGGACATAGATTATTCTACATTCCTCTAAACCTGGAAGCTACTAGCCTCGAACAGCAGGTGGGGGGGGGGACTAACACAGCATCGATCGAAGTACTAGGCCAGGGGAAGGTACAGCCATGTATTGCAGATATAGCTGAGGTTATACTAGACTTAGAGGTTCCTGGCGCGCCAGGTGCCTATAAAGGGGAGCATAGTCTATTTGGTAGGCACAGGAAGACAATCAGGGACAGGGAGCCTTCTTCCAACCCCACAGATACTCGCACATACCTCCCACTACCCTGACTCACCACTCAGCGCCTAAAACACACTAACTAGAATGCAGCTATCCCCCACGATCAATTTGGTCTAGCTACACACATCATTATTTACCAACTTACACACTGCAATAACCTGTAGAATGCAGCTAACACCAACAATAAAATTGACCTGGCTGCACACATAATCTCCCATACTAGCACGACACCTGCACGAGAATGCAGCTACCCCCATGACAATTCGCCCTAGCTGCACACATATTACCTGTCTAGCTGCACACATATAGAGTGCACACACGCACTATTTACTCCACTGACCTGGTTTTGGGTCACAAGGGCGTTGAACCTACAGCACGTTGAGACCATACCAATGGTGAAAGGAACTATACAAATGCCCATTAACATAACATAAGATTAAGGACAAATTATAAATCCATTGTTTTCCAAAAAAGAAAGGGTTTTGAAATCATAGGTGGCAGCAATTGGTAAGAACTGCCAGGGATTACGATTCAAAAGCTTTTTGAAGGGCAGTGCCTCAATGATAAGGGCAGCACAAATCATGCGTTGACACAGGTGTTTCTGAAAACAAACGGGTGGCCTTTTTTTCACAGATATTTATTGGGTGTTAGCACGAGTCCTTTTCAGGAACCGGTGGCCTGCGTTAAAGCCCATTTTGAAGGTAGCCTGGGTGATGGGAATGGTCATAACTCACATACTTTAACTGGCCGCAGGGAACCTGATTCTCAGCTGGAGGTGCCCTTGTGATGAGACATTTTACAGAGGACAAAATCCATAAAGCAATGAATCTCCAGTCCAAAGATCAGGCTGCAGGCCCAGATATAATTCCACCTGAAATATTCAAATAGGCGCGAGCTTGATGGGCCCATCCGTCTAGGGCAGTTGTTCCTGTGTTTGTGGCGAGAGGGGTGTGTCCTGCCTCGTGGTCAAATTCGACCATTATACCACTCTACAAAAAAGGCCCCACCTGAGCCGCAGCCTGGTATACAGAAATGAATATAATAGATATCGAATGTAAAATATTTAGTCCTATTAAATTGACAGAACTGAATAAATGGATTATGCACAATCCGGAAATGGTTTTAACAGATTTCTACATTATTGCATCTGATTCATAAGTATGCCTTTGCCTTATTATGGACTTTTCATCCACCTTTGACCTTGTGGTAAGGGAAAGGCTATGGGTCCAATTGGCAAATATGGGCATGGACAGTTCTCTGTTAGACACCATCAGGGCACAACACATTAAGACTTTTTGTCAGGTTCGTTTTGGACCTAATGGCGAATTTACCAAGAAGCTCCAGAGAGACAGAGAGGTTATACAAGGTTGCCTGCTTGCACCAGTCACTCTTTGTCTCTACATTAATGACATGGCACGCTGTATCCAAGAGGCAACCAGCGATATTCCTTTTATCAATGGCATGCCAGTCCAGATGCTTTCATAAGCAGATGACTCAATGCTACTTCTTAGGGCATCTGTTGCCCTTGGAGCCCAATTGAATGCCCCTGGAGCCCAATTGAAAGCAGTGTAAGGGTACTGTGAGACAAATCACATAATTTTAAACAAAGCAAAACCTAAAGGTATGGTGGTCAACAGCCAGGGTAGTAGGAAACCCAAGCCGTGCTTTAAACTTGAGGGTGAACTACTTCAGTTATGAGTTAGTTGACTGCTTTACCTATCTTGGGGTATCCCTGTCGTTGATAGATTTGGCCACAAAGATGGGAGCAGTGGCCACAACAGCAATTATAAAGCTCGTGAGAAAGCACAATGACAACCTAGGGCCTGAAGTGGAGATGGTTTCCAGGGACGCTTGCTGGTGCAGTGGTATACGGAGCGGTGGAATTGGGTTTCGATTAAAACGTTACAATAGTAGGACTATGTGAAAGAATGTTTTGGAACAGAGCTCCCATCCCTACCACGAGGTTTTCCAAATGATGCCTTGCATGCAGATGTGGTATTCTCTTCACAACAGACATTTTGAGGCCATAGAAAATAAGAACATGGCTTACCTGAGGTCAAAAGACTAGCATGAAATGAATACAAATGCTACTACGGACTATGTGAAGGTGTTGGGTATTGATCTAGCAATGGCACACCTGAGCCGTAGAAATTGTACGCTCTAGAAGAAAAGAAGACATTCCGGAATTTCTTTTTACTGAATACATGCAATAGTGGACTTAACACTGATCAAGAATGTTATGTGTTCCTGGGCACTTAAATATTCAAGTTAGAGCAATGAAGCACTTTGTGTGTATTTGTTACAACCTATGCTTCAACTGTGTTATTCAATCTTCATCAGTATATGACCTTCGAAGATGGAATTACTAGACATCATGAAGAGTAAAAGGGGCAGTATAATGTAACCATATTTGAGACACAACCACAACCACAGCCTAGTTTTGTGCCTCTGGTATATTTGTGTTTTCTGGTGTTGGTTGCAAGAGACCCTGTACTACTGCATCGGGCGGATTTGAGAGGAGAACCATTGTGCAAGCCTACAAGCAGTCGTGTTCCTCTTTTTCTGCTTATCCAGTAGTATTAAACCAGGGGGTTGATGGCTACTTGGTTAGGGGTCAGGAATGCTTCTTGGTCAATACATTCCACTTTTGTGCTTCATCC
Organism: Ambystoma mexicanum; assembly: GCF_040938575.1. Classification (NCBI taxonomy): domain Eukaryota; kingdom Metazoa; phylum Chordata; class Amphibia; order Caudata; family Ambystomatidae; genus Ambystoma; species Ambystoma mexicanum. The sequence goes on along the minus strand of NC_090936.1, from coordinate 968,663,919 downwards.
CAAACTCCATGTATCCGAGTCATCCTCTTCGGGTTTTGGTGCGGTTGTGCAAAACAATTTGCACTCGCCACTAGCCATTTATTTATTTATTTAATTTGTAAAGTGGGCTAGCAGCCCGGAGGCATCAAGGCGCTGTTGCAAGAGGTTGTCTTAGTTGCATGAAGATTCTTTGCATTGAGGTTACAATGAGCGTTAAAACAGTGTAATGGAGACATTGTTACAAACTGTTGCATGTAAACTGTTAGCGAGATAACTGGTTACATATCTTCGTTCATTTAATTTAGAACGCATGGTGAGTGGAAGCAAACAGTAAGGGCAATGTTAAACGAAAAGCATAGTTTTTATGGCTTTCCTGAAGGCAATGTAGGAATCTATGGCCCTGATTGTCTAGTGATATTTGACTCTTGGCGAGTAAGACATGGTGTGCTATGTGAAGGTATAACCTTGAGGTGGCAAGGCATTTTCTATGGCTGGCTAGTAGCTTGCAACTTGAATTTTTGCCCCTTGTCATGTATACATGGTTTCTTCTGTCCGACACATGAATGCACAGGTGCAGCTTGTCAACGTTCACTTATTTTCTGTGAACCCTGTTTCATCTCTTCATTTTCCTCTTGTAGTTCAGTGTTTGTTTATCTCTCATATTGACGTTGGAAGTGTGGTCTATATTTATCTGAATGGGACAGCCTAGTTTTGAGCATCTGGTTTATTTTGTTGTTTGGTGTTGGTTGCCAGAGCAAGAGACCCTGTACTGCTGCATTGGGCGGATTTGAGAGATGAATGATTGTGCAAGCCTACAAGCAGCCTTGTTCCTCTTTTTCTGCGTATTCAGAAGTATTAAACCAGGGGCTTGATGGCTCCTTGGTTAGGGGTCAGGGATGCTTCTTGGTCCATACATTCCACTTTTGTGCTTCATCCCAAACTCCATGTATCCGAGTCATCCTCTCCAGGTGTTGGTGCTGCTGTGCAAAGCAAAGCCTCTCGGTACTAGTCATTTTCTACCATACACAGATGTGTAGCAACAGCTCGACCTCACAGCATTGTGTTCATTTGATGTGTGGATGGATGGATGGATAAGGAATGGGATGGTGAAGTGAGACGAGGGAGTATTATCTACTGAACATTTTCGTTGGGTGTATTTGTACCTTTTTAAAATTATTTTATTACAGGTTCCAAAAAAGGGCTAGCTCTCGAGCGGGGATAGTCTCATGTGATAGAAAAAGCAGAATTCGGTGTACTGACCATTACCAAGAAGTTCCTAGAGCATTCAAAAACACAAGGGTTCACCTTTGTCCTCACTAAGCACAGTGCTTTCCCCTCACCAACGTTAAAGACTATTCCTCATCGCTATGATGAAATCCAGGGCTTATGCCCAGTAAATCACTAATCACAGGACAGCTCCAGCACACGTCACTAAATGCACAGCTATCCCTATCCTATGTCACCGATTCACATTAGAAGAACCACCTGTAGATGTTAGCCGGACTCTAGGTTCCGGAGATGCCTACTAGGGCTGTGTTGTGCTCTCCAGAGGAAATATATATATATATCCCTGCCCACTCAATAACCTCTTATGTCGCTCAGAAGCCCAGTTAGAGGTCTAGACCTCTGTAAACCAGGCCTTGGAAATTAGAGCAAGAGATAGTGGCTTGTTGTCACACTGGGATAGTCCAACATATTGAAGACATAACCAACGCCGTTACATTCTTAGCTATAACCAACTAAACATCTGGTAAAGCCCCTGCATCCCAAACCCAGGGATTGTTCTACCCCTGGTGGCGCTCGACTAGGAGTCAAAGAAGGAATTAGGTATCTTCAGAGATTTGCCACTGGGTGGTCGGTCATTTTTTCGAAAAAATAATGTCGAATGACAATTTTTCGAAAAAATAATGTTGAAAAAAAAATGTCGAATTCCGTTTTTTTAAAATTATATATTTATTTTGGGGTTCGGGATAAAAAAATGGGTAAAACAAAAAAAAAAGGGGGGGTAGGGGGGGAACCCCCCATTTCGAAAAAAAAATGCATTAAAAAAAATCTGACATTTCTTTTTTTCTACATTTTTTTTTCGAAAAAATGACTTTCGACATTATTGGTTTCGAAATTATGACTATAAACCTTGCCACTGCCCTGGCAAGGGAATGCCAATACAAAATAAGGTAGTTTCGGATTGCCCCTGACCTTGTCAACACCGATTTCCCCAATTTCCTCATCAGCTGTGCCCCCGTCGTCTCTTTGCACTGCACTTCCCATGCCTAGCGACGCTATGCGGAGCTGCACATTGGAAGGCTCACTCCGCCTGACTTCAAAATGGTGGATCAGATCTTTAAACCCTCAGTCTGCACCAGGGATGGAAGTCAGCTGGCCGATCAAGAAGGAGGGCATGGTAAGGGTCAGCACCTGGGAATCTCAAGTAGGAGAAAAGAAAAACCTGAAAGAAATGAGGGCAAAGCAAGACAGGGCAAACACTGGGATTTTCCAAGGAACGACTGAGGAGAAGGGCCAATCCAAGCAGTTCTTAATCAGGGAAATCCTAAAATGTATGTAAGGGCTCAGGTGATGGCAAGACAGCAGAGGTCATTACGACCTTGGCGTTAAGGGGTTAACAGTGCCGGTAAAGGTGTCGGAGCTGTCAACCCCTTACTGCCCCATTACGAGTCTGCTCGCGGGGACCCGCTAAGGACGCCTGGTGGAACCAGGCATCCTTAGCGGGTCCCGCGAGCAGATCATGATGCTAACAACAGGCTCGTTATTAACGGGCCCGTTGTTAGCATCCTCCCCATTCCCATTGAGCCCTACGGGGACTCAAATGGGAATGGGGATGTACCGGGCCCGGGCTCCTTGAATGTGGAATTACCGGGCCCTCCAAGGTCGGAATGGCCCGGTAATTTCTCATTCAAGGAACCCAGACCCGGTACCCGGTATGGGGGTAGCCATGCCGCTAATAGCGGCATGGTTATACCTCCATACTCGGAATGACCCCCAGTGATCTTAGAGGGAGAAGATGTGACCAAAGCACCAGCCTGATGAAAAACATAACACATCTGCAAAGAAAACCAGAAAACAAGGAAGAAAGGAAGGCAGGAGACAGGTGAAGGGTGAAAGCTGTGTCTTAGAACCCGGCTCAGGCCAGAGAAAAAGGAGAGCAAGCTGCTGAAAGCCTTCTAAGATGATAATTCAGAATCTGGGAGAAGTTAGGTACCCAGTAGCAGAAACCGGACCCTCCTGAAGGTAGAGGCTCTATGCCAGGAAGGTGACCTTAGGCTGGTGGCTGGTAATAACAGATCTGGGCCACCTCGTTGCGCTGGCTGTTTTGCTGCATTTTCTGCTGCAAGCCCTCTGTACTCCCCCTCAGCCACTCTCCTAAATCACACCCTCACTCCCCTAAGAATAGTAAATAAATAATCACTTACACCTCCCCGCTGCCCAAAAAAATGCTGTGAAAAAGGGGGCAAAACAGCTGTTTCACCAAATGTGGTGAAACGGCTGTGACAACGTGGGCGGGTAAAGATAAAAAGACACCCTGAAACCGACCCAAGTGACAGAGAAGATGTTTTTACGCTACACATAAGATAATACCCTGGAAAGTTCATTCTCAGTTCATTCTCAGTAAAAGTTCATTCTCTGTAACAGTTTGGCCTGATAGCTATTTTTGAAAATAGTGTGGACCGGGAAGAGGGTATGTTTGGCAAAACCTTTAATTGTTCTCATTTTAATATCTGGGTTTGTCTGTGTTGATTCCTCTCCCCTCCTGCCTTTATTACTGTTTACTATCTGGGACGGTAGGACAGGTTTCTGCAACTTCCTGCTCTCCAGACAGTATGGACTACGACTCCCATGATCGCTAACCACAGGGCTGATGGAAGTTATAGTGCAACACCTCTGGAGAGCCAGAGCTTGCGGATCCCTGATGTACCTGGACCCAGGGTAGCTAGTGCAGGATCTCTATTTAATAAAGGGGAAGTGTAAAGAGTTCACATGTTTTACTATTTACTAAGAAACCGTGGAGGCAGCGCCGAGAGAGTCCAAGAGGGGAGCTAAGGAGAGAACCCATTGTTCTGGTAAACAATGGTGCAGTGCGGCTCCACCTTCCCAGGGCAAAGGCTACATATTTAAAAATCTCTACCCTTTACCACAAGGAGGGGCAAATAGTGCACAATCTCTCCTCATTACCAGGGAAGGGGAGAAATGGTGCATATCTGGAAGTATCGTCCAGAGTGTGCATTAAGGCCCAGAAGCGTTCACACTCATTGAAATACGAAAATGCAATGATCATTTTATTGTTTAGATTTGGTGATAGGAATTGAACGATGATTGTGTTGTATATATGTAAAGCCTGTCATATTAAATAAATAAATAAATGAAATGCATTACTTACAGGACGTGCAAGTTACATGGGGTGAGGGCAGACCCTCTAACGTTAAACCACCGCACCCGGGTAAATTGTGGTAGATAGGTCACATTTAACTACCGCATTTGCAACTAGATACCGCCTTTTATGGAACTCTTTGTGCCCCATCCCCCCATGTGGTTTGTCGATGCACAGGCTTGAGAGATAGTGAATGGTGTGTGCCGGAATTGAACCCGCCTCTCCACTTGACACAAATACCATTTGACTCAAGAGGGCAGCAGGAAGAGGCCTTGGTGAGTAAGGCGCCCAGAGGACCCCATTACCGGGATATATGCCCTTTAAGTAACGGCCTTTCATTGAGTACAGGAACTGCATTCTGTTTTAGACATATAACTTCAGTAGAACGAATGGGGTTTCAGAAAAAGACTCAAAAGAAAACAAGACAACGTGCCTCGACTCATCAAAGAAGTCTACCCAAAAAACATGAGTGGGGGAGATTTGAAAAACACGGGTGAACTTTCGCAGTTTGGACGAGCAAACGGTAGACACCATTGTTAAAATGCAATACTATTCTGTTAGGTATCTCAGTTGCTAGCTCCTGGGTTAAGCGCTCACCACCAACATAGTGAAACCCTGCACTTTGCACTTGCACATCAGAGCATGCATAACTGGGCTAGGCCCGGACTGGACTATAGGGCAGTAGGGCAATACCTCAAGTACATTCCAACTGCTAGTGCAGGCCAGTAGTTTGCCAACGAGGGCCAGTTTGGTGAGATACTTCACTGTGCAGCTAGCAGTTTTGATCAGGGTAACTGACCAATCAATGTTCTTTAAATCGCACTATTTGCAATACAGTTTCCCCAAAAATCTTCCCCTTGGGTACTACTTAAACAGTATCAAAAAAAGAAATGAATTGCTTCTGCGACAGTAGGCCACTTTCAGACGTGGGCATAAAACAAGACAGTTTTATGCCCACGTCTGACCCTGTACTCAGTCCTTCATGCCTCAGAGGTTGACACATTCACTACCAAGAACATTGGGGCACAAAAGCAGCTCCTGCATTACTAGAGTGCTTAGAAGCAGGAGACATCTGGCGTGAAGCTATATATGCAAACCTAATATTATCACTATATAACTTAACCACCCATATTGTGACATCGGTATGTATCAATTACTTTATACAACAAGGACTATCATTCTCTGCGCTTCTGGACCCTTTCAGTAACCATTGCCTTTATATTGTGTACCTTCTCCACTTAAATAAAAGAATGGCCCCAAGAGATATTATGTTTTCAAATTTGCCAGATCATTTCATAGGAGGACTGTGAACGGGTACCTGGTACACATGACACTTAAAGGTTAATTTTAGATAAGTTATCTTCATTTTTGGGATTTACATGTGTGTAGCTCTGGCTTGTGCAAACTTCTGCTTGTTCCATAACATAAGAAATGTGTGGTGCTCTGGCCTAACGCAATGGCTTCCCCGGATAGGACTTCCAAGAATCGTAATAGCCTCCTGCAGCAATGGGGCAATCTACTAATCCGACGTATAACACTCCCTCTCTTCCTACAAGCCAGCCACCTACCTTACCACTGATGACGCCTTCAACAACTTAAACGCAGCCCTCAGCGCCCCCCTCTCCTCTCACTTCCCTCTTACAACTGTCACTCCTAAACCTTTCCCTCCTTGACCTTGGATTATACCTTTGATTTGCACCTCGAAAACTACAATAAGAAAATGTCTTTGTATCTGGCAAAAAACTAGAAACCCAGCTGAACTGTAACTTTACCTTGCGTCCCTCCAAAGCTATTTCTCTGCTCTTGACATGGTAACAAGAAAACATCTCTCCCTCATTTCATCCCAATCTGCTCAACCTAAGCAGCTCCAGAGATCACTCAACTGTACTCTCTCTCCTCCCAAACCCTCCTCCATCCCCACTACACTATCTGCTAATGATCTTGCATCCTACTTTGCCTCTAAAATGTCTCCCGCTCAAACTACTCTAACTACCCATCGAAGCTCCTCTCCCCACACCCACTTCTTTCCTCCCCCTCTACCCTCCTATGCCACCATCATGTCATTCTTCACCCCCCACAAACACTGAAGAAATTCTTACCCTCCTCCTCAGAGCTAATCCATCTTGCGCCCCTAATGACCCTGTATCGCCCCACCTAGTCAACCTCATAGCTCCTAATGTTGCTCCACTACTCTCTTTCGTCTTCAACACCTCTCTAAATCATGCTGCTTTTCCAGATTCTAAGAGGTCTGTGAAAATTATTCCCAGCCTCAAGAAAACTGGCATTGATCCCAACGGCCCTACAAACTTCCACCTTGTCTCCCTCCTACCTCACTATAACATTCTTGTGCGTGTTGTATTCAACTGACTCATTGAATTCCTCAACACAAACAACCTCTGGGACCATCTCCAATCAGGCTTCCGTCCTCTGCACTCCACCGAAACTGCTCTGCTCAATGTGAACAACCACATCTCTCCTGCATCACATTCTAACCCCAATAACATCCCCATTTATTTTGACCTCTCTGCTGCATTTACACTATCAACCATTCTGACCTTCTTTCAATGCTACCTTATCAGAGATAAGGCATTAGACTGGCTGCCCACCTATCTTGCCCCCGTCAGTTCCGGGTGTCCTGGGACAACCTCATCTCCCCACCCAGCCCTCTTACTATTGGCATAACCCAAGGATCCGTCCTTGCTACTCTTCCCTTTACCTTATAACTCTCAGCTCTTGGCGTCCTTATCTCTGAATTTGGCTCCTCCTAGCAGCACTTCACAGTTGACACCCAAATCTTATATATTCCCTCTCTATCAGATGAACTGCTATCTAAACTCTCCAACTGTCTCCCTGCTATCAAATATTGGATGACTTCCCACTCACTCATGATCAACTCAACTACAACTGAAGTTCTCTACTTCCCATCAAAATAAACTATCAGGTCCTCTCCCCCTCCTCTTCTCACCCCCTTCCCTACTCCAAGTCTGCTTACAACCTACGAGTTGTCTTTGACCCATCTCACAACTTCTCTCTGCAACAGCTGCCCGACTAAACCTACTTAACATCAGGAAAATTCGCCATTATCTTTCCTTCAAAACTGCTAAACAGCTGATCTCCTCCCTTGTACTTTCCCATTCTGACTACTGTGCCAGTCTCCTCTATGGCCTTCCCAACTATGCTTTTTCCTCAGATAAAGTCATAAGCTTTGAGGTCTGCACAGCTTTCCTTCTACCTCCTCTGCCAGTCGCCAGATCCGCTAACTCGTGAGTAAACAAAGGCCTAAATACATGCTTCTACTTATCATTTTCAAAACAATTCATGAAGTGGTCTCACCCTACCTTTCTGCTCTTGTCACTCCCTACACCGCCCTCATTCCATTAGGTCATCATCAGCTCACCTCATGGCCACTTCTCGTCTCCCCACTGCTCCCACTTGCTTCTGCTCTTTACTCTGGCATGCTCTCCTTCTCAGCACCACTACCACTCTACCTCTATAAAAAAAACTCAAATCCTCCTTTCTGATGAACTGATGGTCTAGAATCCTATACTTTCTGTTCCCTCCCTCACTCACCTTTCCTGGATCCACTCCACATTGGTCTATCCTTAAGCACTTCTCACCTATCCTTCCTCCTTTAACCCAGCACTTCCTCCACCTTCCCACTCCTTTGTTAGTACGTCCTGTCTTTGTCCCTGGTGGCTGTTCCGACCTTCCCCAACATCATCTGGACTGTGAATCACATTGTAAATGCCAGTGTCGATGAACAAAAAAGGCAAAGCAAAATGGAGGAGGCACCCCGATAACCCGGGCAGTCCTCCTCCTGGCCTCCCCCTCCTGGGAAGAAGGGGAGGCGCTGACCGAAGTGCGGCAAAGGAAGGAAAAAGCCTGCGAAAGGAAAAGCGCGGCGAAAGTTAGGGAATGCCTGCAAAGGGTAACAAAAGAAAGGGTAGGGGCTTCCCCTTTATAACGGGCGGGCTCCTTTCTGCAGACAGCATCCAAACGCTGCAGAGGGACGCCCGCCCGCCATACAGGGAAGAGGTTTCGTATTGAAGTTTCATTGTTTTCGTGGACAGAGGATCGCCGGCAGCTACACTTACAGCCTGCAGAGGGAAGGAACGGCGTGGGTCGGAGGTAGCAGCATTAGCAGCAGGCAGCGCCACTTCGCCGAAGGAAGGACCTGCGGTGTGCCCAGTCGTCCGAGGAGCATCAGGAGGAAGCAGCGGTTTCAGGTGGCAACAGGACAGCAACTGGTACCGCTCGGCAACCAGTGGGTCTCTTCTCCGATCCTTCGGTAGCGGTGCCAGTGCCAGAGCGAGCAGAAGCAGGCAACGAGCACTGGAGAAGAGAGCTGCCGTTCGCCTGAGTCAGTCCGGGAAGGCGAGCGAGAAGCGGGGTGAGGTCTCCGCGCACAGCTGCTTGGGGAATCCCCAAGGGCACACGGAAGGCTCCGGGGAAGGATCCGCGGGTGAAAGCCCTAGGCTGCCAATGCGCAGCACAGACTCCCGCTGCACACGCCGCTTCTGCAGCGGACCGCAGTGCATGTGAGGGAAGGACGACCTCGTCAGGCGGTGGTCATTGAGGCAAGCATGGAGGCAAACTCGACCTAGCTACGTGGGGGAAAGCGCAGGTGACCAACCAACGGAGTGCACAGCCCCTGCAGCACAGTCCCTGCCACGCACACAGCCTTCACTACCCAGTGAAGGAGGCACACGAGGGCTGGAACTCGAGGCGGAGGACCAGGCAGCCACCAGGATACAGCCCGCCTAGCGCAAGGCAGCCAACAACAAAATTGATTTGGATGCATTCGTGGCCATGGCCAAAATGGCAACGGCCAAGCATGGCCGAAACTGGCTGGAGGCCTTGGTTACACAGACAAGGGCATAGCAGCCAGGGCCCAGTGTGAGGCCTGATTCCCCATTGATGTTCCAGGAGGATGAACAAACGCAGGAAGAAGAAGCGGAAGGACATGTGGAAGATGAAGAAGAACCAACAGGGAAAAGGAGACGGGTTATGACGCAGAAGGCAAAAGCAAGCAAGGAACAAGCTGCAAGGATCAAGAAAGCCAGAGCGGCGGGGGCAAAGAACAAGGGAAGGGCACAGGAGTTTGTAGCCGTACCGGCATCTGCACCTGTGGAGGTGCCAAGGAATCAGGGGCCATCCAGCACGCCTGCAACCAGACCGGTGGCTGCGAGGGAGGACGGACCCACATCCTTGGAGGCGGTGAAAGGTATGGTGATGCAATGTATGCAAGCATGGGGGAATGGGGGCAGTGGGAAATTACTGTGTGGAAATGTCAATGCATTTAACCAAATGGGAAGTGGGGCAGCGGTGCTACAGCAGAGAGGGGTAATGCCAGGGACAGGGGTCGGGATTACAGGGGGCTACCAGCAACCAGGGAACCTGGCCAGCATTGAGGTGCCGGGAGGGGGGAGCCAGTGGCCAGGGCGGTGGCCTACTACACCAATACTGGGCGGGGTGTTTCAGCCGGGGTAAGGGCCCAACACAGTGGCTAATATTAACGCCGGGGACCTCATCACAGCACAGTCCTTTCAAATGCAACAGGCCATCGCAGTAACCAACGCCAACCCCATAGGCGAAGGCAGCCCAATGCCCCAAGTGGGGCTACCAACAGCAGGGGCTGCACAGGCACCCACATGGTGGGGGCAAAGGGTGGCAGGAACAGGGCTACCTCCAGTCCCAAGCACCACTGTTGGGCGGGAAGGGATAGGGGGAACAATGACTCAGTATGGAAGAACAATGCCTGGGTTTGGTCCGGTCAGGGTGTCGGTCAACTCTTTATCGTGGCATATACCAGTGGCAGTCAAAGAAAGGGTGTGGAGGAAAGAATTCATAGAAATCCTAGACTGTGTGGGGATGGAGCCACTGGGAAATGGGTTAAAGGAATTATCTGAAAAGAAGGAGAAAAGGGACAAGGAGACACCCAAGACTGAAGCATCCATTCATAATTGGCTAAAAGCATTCAAGGTGTATACATAAATAATGATAGAGAAGTACCCACAGGATGCCTTAGCAATGCTTGCATATGAGCAATACATCCATTATCTTTATTTGAAATGAGGGGGGGAAGGCTGGCTACAGTATGATCGGGTATTCCATTTGAAAATGCAGGTTTGGCCAGCCTTGTCCTGGGATGAAATGGATGTGGGCGGGATTTTGGATAAACTAGTGCTGACAGGGGAGGGGGGGAGAAATCCCCAGGGGAGAAGACCCAGGTATGGAGGGGTGGGGGGGTTCACCCGGCGAGGGAGGGCGTCCTTTCGCGGGTACTCCTCCTGGAACAGCAGAGCCAGCTACCAGGGGGAGCAAGCGGAATGCTGGAGGGTCAATGAGGAAGGCGGTTGCCCCTTTGGCAAAGCATGCCGATTTAAACACCCTCGGGGAAGGAGCCACAAGGAGCGCCGCTCCTCGGCCAGCAAAGGGAGGCCTGGGGGCAGCTCCAAAGGAAAGGACAAGGGCAAAAAGGAATGAGGTTATAAAAATGATTTCAAAGTCCATCCCAAAGCGAATATGTAATGGTATGATTAAAGGTGGGCTGCCAACCTCAGTTAACCTGCAAGCAATGACTTTGTGGTTGAATATTTATCATAACTATGAGGATGCTAGACTGTTGTGGGAAGGTTTCAGGTGGGGGTTCAGGATTCCATGTGCAAGGGTAAAACAACCTCTCCTTTCCAGAAGGGGAGTCAATTAATGATGGGATTAGTGAGGAAAGGTGCAGACTGCATTATTCATCCTTTGTAGAAGCAGTGGAGGTGGTGAGAGCGGCCGGGAGGGGAGCCCTTCTGGGGAAGGCTGACATTGAGTCGGCATTCCTGGTTGTTACCCATTCATGTAGAAAGTCAACATTTGTTGGGTTTTAAAGTCAAGGAGCTGTACTATTATGATAAATGCCTACCGATGGGGTGCGCCATCTCCTGTGCTTATTTTGAAGCATTTAGCACCTTGTTTGCTGTGAAACAAGAGTGTCAAGAAGGGGCGGTGGTACATTACTTGGACGATTTTCTGTTTATCGGGAAAAAGGGGTCGAAAGAATGTGAGACCCTCATGGACAATTTTCAGAGGATGATGAAGGTAATGGGGGTTCCACTAGCCGTTGAAAAAAACGTAGGTCCAGTAACCTGTCTGACCTTTCTGGGGATTGAAATTGACACAGTGAAGGGAGAATGCAGGCTCCCCCAGGACAAGGTAGCAAAACTGAAGGGGATCATCAGGGGGCTAAGGTGCAAAAAGAAGGCAACCCTGAGTGGTCTTGGCGGGCAATCTCAATTTTGCGGGGAATGTCATTCCGGTAGGGAGGAGCGTTCAGCTGAAAACAATAGGGCTGCAACATGCAGGCCAACATGTCAGGCTAGGATCCGAAGTACGGGAGGATCTGGCCATGTGGGACACGTTCTTGGACAACTTTAATGGGGTACTAATGTGGAGAAGCGAAAAGAACAGCAAAGACAGGTGTAAGTTGTTTACAGACTCATCAGGGGCTCTGGGGTTTGGGCCAATCCTGGACACCAAGTGGTGCGCCATGGCTTGGCCGGAGGAATGGCATGAGCAGGGGGTCACCAGGGATATCGCGCTGTTGGAACTGTTCCCCATTGTGGTAGCTTTTAAACTGTGGGGGGAACAGCTGAAAAACAGTAAAGTCATGCTCTGGTCGGACAACCTAACGGTAGTACAAATCATAAACCAAGGTACTGCCAGTGGCACAAGGGTTTTGCGGTTGCTAAGGGAGTTGCACAGATGCATGCTGGAAGGTAATATCGAAGTACGAGCAAGACACATACCTGGTGTTCAGAACACAGCAGCTGATGCTCTCTCTCGTTTACAGTGGGAGAAATTTCAAGGGAGATGCCCAGGAGCGGAAAAAGTGATGTCCTCGTTCGAAACACAGTGGTGGGGCATGATTGGGCCAATTTGAATACCCTGATTCAGACAGCACTGGCACCAGGCACGGGAAGGAGATACAAGGCATGCTGGGAACAGTACCTGGATTTCAAACAAGAGGTACTGGGGGAGGGCCACCAAGAAAAGGGCGGTAAGGGCCTTTGTGGGCTGGGGCTGGCAGACTAGGTCATGGATGGTTTACCACCTGGCGGCCATCGCTCATTTTTCTAAACTAGAGGGAAAGAGGGACCCAACTAAGGAACATTAAATTACGATGGCCATGAAGGGTTGGGCTAAGCAAGGAACGCCTAAAAGTGATGAAAGGAGGCCCATAGACGTAGTCAAGCTGCAGAGGGTGGTGGCTTGCTTGGAACTCATTTGCCACGGGGGATTCGAAGTGACATTGTTCAAGGCAGCTTTTATGTTAGCATTCTTTGGAGCATTCAGGGTGAGTGAACTGGTGCCAGAGAACAAAGGGGCAAAAGGTACGAGATTCTTACAGGTACAGGATGTACACTGTTCAGAGGAACAGGTGACACTGTGGTTAAAAAGATCAAAGACGTACCAGGAGGGCAAGGAGCGCACTGTGTCACTACACCCCATCCCAGGAAGCATGGTATGACCGGTCAAGGCAGTGTCAGGCTTCCTCAGGCTTCCTCAAGCTAAGGCCGCCCTCGATAGGTAGGGCTCCGCTACTCATTCACCAGGATGGTACAGCACTGAGCCGCTTTCAATTCAAGAGGGTGATGAAGCTGGCGCTGGAAGAAATAGGGGAGACTAAAGGGGTCTTTGGGACACACTCATTCCGGATTGGGGCTACTACATCGGCCGCAGCCATTGGCATGGGGGAGGAGGCAATCAAACAGATTGGGAGATGGAAATCGGTTGTCTCAGCAGATATATCATGCCCGAAAAACTGTGAGGTTGACATGCCTTCTTCTCTCCCCACCAGCACCAGCCCGAAGGAAGAAGCGATCAGTGTGGGTATTAGGACACTCATTTGTGTCTAGGGCAGGGGCGAGCTGGATGTCGGAGCAGGAAAAGCTGATGGCGGGCAAGTTCAGGATTGAGTGGCACGGGGTGCCAGGTATGAAGTGGGCGCAACTGCAGGGGCAGGTGCACAGATTGCTGGGCAACAAGCCAAGACCGGACATATTGGTCATTCACTTGGGGGGTAACGATTTGACGAGTCTGGGGAGGGGGGCTTTAATGCGGGAAATGATGTTCTCATTACAGGAGCTGGCAGGACAACTGGGGGAAACAGAGATCATCTGGTCGGAGATAATACCGAGGCCAGAATGGAGAGGTGCGGATAATCACACAGCAGTGGAGAAATCCAGGAGGAAGCTAAACTGCGCAATGGCAACGTTTTGCAGGGGCAGAGGTTTTGGCCAGATCAGGCATGGCCTGATTAATTTGAAATCTCCGGAATATTTTCTTCAGGATGGGGTGCACTTATCACCGTTGGGAATGGATCTGTTTTTCTGGAACCTCTGCACGAAAATCCTGGAAATGTAGACAGAGGAGCAAAGGGGGAGCCACGGTGGGCGGAAACCCATCCGTGGCGTGGCGGTGTTTGGCCGAACAAACACGAGACAGACTCCGGATGAGCCAGGAGAAAACCGGAAGGGTCTTCGCTCTTCTCAGACCAGCGCCCCTTGGGAGCCTAAGCGGCAGGGATGTCTGGGGGGAACAACTAGGACTCAGCTTCCCCCAAGGAAACAGCACTCTCCCTGCCCAGGAGCGCCTGCAGAGGCAGGAGAGGCTTGGATGCAAAGGTTGGGAGAGTTGGGCCTATTCTGGACACTTGGGGAAGGAAAATGGGAAGCAAGTCATTTTGGACACAGAGCAGTCGTTGCATCTTCAGAGTGTTTTCCACTAATGTGTGCAGTGTGGTTTTGATGATATTGTAGAAATAAATCTTCGGCCTTTTATGCCAAAAAACAAACAAGTCTCATTCTACTCTTTTCTGGGAAGGGAAAAGGGAATGAGCTATTGATATGTGTTGGGTACAAATGGACAGATGCCGGGGTTATTACACACATTTTGAACCAGTTCGCGTTTTGCAATAAAAATGTATTTACTTTCCTGTCACGTCTTCAAATAAATACATAAATGCAACAAAAAAGTATTACCGGAAATTGCCTGGAGGAAGCACAGCATAGATGGAAGGAAATGGGTCAAAGAGCTACTGTACTTCTCATCAACATTTGCAAGAATCGATATGCCCTTTGCCGCAATATGGTATCCTGCATCTCGACGAGCTACCTCTTCCAACTGCATATTTTTCCCCCATTGTGGATGTGCCTAAACGAACATTGGAACTCTTAACTCTCTCCATTTGGCACAAGAAGCGGAACTGCAATGACCATGTGTAAGGTTTAGTGATACCCAACATGTTGCTTTATCTTTGGTGGAGGCAGGGAAAGCCATCCTCAATATTGTACCTGGCGCATAGAGACACACTGTGCTGTTTAAGCTTACATATGCTTGCATCTGCTGCCCTCCATGCACGCCTCACTCAGCCCATCAGAACTCCTCCCCATCCCCACAAAAGGTGTCTGTTTATGTATATATCAGATATCTAAGTATGGAGCCATCTGAAACAAGCATTGGCAAAGCCAACAGTTTCAGTTTTTGTGTCAGCATGGGATAGGCATTTGCACGGCACTGTCATAATAGTCCTACTACTTGGACATAAAATGGGAACAGCTGGAAAATGGTGTGAGTACCAACACCTATGCACAAGCCAAACCTGTTGGATTTGTTCAATATTTATTTTAAACAGGACTTCAGTACTAGGGACAGATATATACCAAGTGGTGGAAGCATTATTCGTTATTACATTTTTATTACATCAGTGGCTTTTCGGAGAGTGTCGGAAGCGGCCTCAGTGCATAGCTGCGTTACCGTGCAGTACTGACTCAGAGGTGTGGCTTGACATGCTAACACGCAGAGTTACATGGTGAGGTCCTTTCCTCTCTGTCCCAAGCTGATCCATGTGAACCCGAAGTTGAGTGGCGGTGCAGCATGTGGAGAGAAGCTGTGTTTCTTTGAAGAGGCAAGACTTTGGTGGGATCCTTAGCGGTTCCCTGTAGTCTTTGGGGGACCGTAGAAGGGAACCCTTGAGGTCTTGCTCCGTGTGCTTGTGGGAGCCTCTTTCGTGTTTGAAAAAACATGTTTCAACACAGGATCAGTCCTTGTTTAAGGCCTGAGATGGGATTCCCGGCTATGTTCCCCACTCCCTGTTAGTTGGCGGGCAGATCCGGGGTAAGACTAGGTCCCCTGCTTGTCTTTGGTGGGACGAGGACGCTTGGTTGTGCAGTTTGGTGGATTAATCACTGATCAGAGCCACTCTGCCCGTAGATCTGTGTGAGCGGCTTGTTCCCTATTACACATAATTATATTTCAAAATCATGCCTGCTAAACTTTGCTCGTACCAGTTACGCAGCAGGGCACACCCCACTAATGAGCGAAACAGAAGTCAAATTTCGGTTGATTCGACACCTGGTTAGAATTTGCAGCAGTCGAAAAACAACAGAACCACTAATAATATGAAGGAGAAAGTTCAAATGACGTGCTTCTTTCCTGCTGTTTCACCAATGAAAACTGTGATAGAACAGATTGTGGAAGGGATTCCAGGATCAACTTCGGTGAATGAGAATTGTACGTTACCACCAATTGATAACAATTCTCTACAGTTCTCTGCTTAACTTATGTTATAAGTTACAACGAGAATCATTAGGTTACCCGCATCCTAGCACTCCTATTCAGGCTTTGAATGAGTATGATAATGTCACTGGAGCTAAATTATTAGCATCACCTGATCTAGATCAAATCGCAAATAATCTTAATGATTCCTTCAATTAGTCGATTGACTCAGCAAGTATCACTAGCACTAAAGCTGAAATTAATAAATCTAGTCCCACTCTGAGTGCAATGGAAGTGACCATGGATGCTATATTTGGACTCTGTTCTACCATGACCAAGGAACACAGAGAGCTGAGCATTGTGATTGCGAGGATTGTAGATATTATACTGCAAAACAGTGCGTATATGGGCAGACATGGAATTTCATTAGTGGACAGCTCTGCCACAAACTCCCCATCGCTGCAGGCCACTTTAGCCAAAGCCCCGCTATCTGTGCATGATGAAGAATCATTAGGTCCAGACTTGGGGGATGATGGGATGGTCAGTGTTGGGGACTATTGGGGGGATACTAGTGAGACCACAGTGATTGAGCAAACTTATGGGAAGTGTAAATGGCTCGGTAGAAAGCGTAACAAAAAGAAGAACGGCAGGAATAAGAAAGCCCCCATGCCAGTCACTAAAGACAACTCGCGGGGAAGAGGTAGATTGAATGTAGAAGTGTTAGCAAAATTGGTCACAGAGGACATTGTTTGTGTTTCCATTGCAAATGGACTTGATCTGGCTGTGGTGGGAAAGTTAGCTAAAAACCATCTTATGAAGTCAAAGAGCGGTCCTGGTAAGAGTTGTCCTCTTGATAAGTGGCTTGAAGCCGAGGATAAGGCTACTGATTGGGGTCCTCATTCGCGTGATACATTAAAATCCATACCCCCTGTTAATATGGAAAAGCAGGGGAGATTGAATGAGAAACCTTTTGATCCGCTGGCGGTCGACAAACCTGGAGTACTTGAAAATGTAACGCCGGGCATGCACAGTCAGGCAATAAGCAATGCCACCAAAGCTTCTCCTAATGCTGCGGAGGATGTTGTTATTCCTAAAATGAATCACCTGGCTCCTCATTACAAGCTGGGTATGCTTGGAAAAACCATTAAAACCATGGAAATATTTAGAATCATCTGACAGCCCCTTCCTTAATCAGAGTGGGGTGCTGCAATTGTTGCATACTGTCCCCCAACTGCAATCTCTTGCCACTTCTGATGTTGACTCTGTCAAACTTCCGGATTTGTACAGTGCCAGTAATGGGGCGTTGGTGCAGTTTGTATCACCTATCATTGTTGAATACATCATTCCTCATCATGCCTCTTTTTTGAAATTAGGGAATTAAATCATTGTGTGTAGGAAATATCCATGGGAAACATGTACACCTGGTAAAATGAATGATACATTCACTAATAGTAATCGGAGGGTACAACATGGCACTGAGAGGTTGACCTTGTTGAACGCACCGGTCCATACTAAGAACATTGAAGAACAGTTAAAGAACAATGGTCTATGGATATCGCTACCTCTTGGGGCGCTGTCCTGTTGACGTAGCCATATTCCCAATAATTGTAGAATTTTATCTTGGAATACTAGAGGCCATCGCTCATTTTTATCTAATATTGAGGGTTATTCTTATTTGACCTCTAGTGAAATGTTTGTATGTCAAGAGACTTGGCTGTGTAATGATTTTGCGAATGATGAGTATGTTATATGTAAATCGGCTTGTGGAACGTTGAAAGGTGAACCTTCGGAGGGACTTTTGTATTTGTGCTAAAGAACATCTGACCTTGATGGAGTTCAAAGTGCAAGATGACATACCTTTTGTAATGTGTGCCACACTATCGGGGATGAATCAGTTTATGTCAGACTTGCTGGTCGTCAACTTATAGGGTTTCCTGGTGGTAAATTCACTCAGCAGATTTGTGCCTATTTAGAAAACATATTAATGGAGTGGTATTTGGCATATCCTAAGATGCATGTTGTTGTAGTGGGTGATTTCAATTCCTATTGCAAACTTGCTCAATGTCATAATTTGGAATTATCACAACATGAGACGATAAATAAAGAGAAATCTGGTAAGGTAGGTTGGGATCAAAATAAGAGACAGTATCAGTCGCAGCAAGTATCGAGGTTCCGGAAATGGCTGGAATACTTTAAAGGTTATGGACTGGAATTTCTAAACCCAACACCTTTCAATGGTATGGATGGGCTCGATACATGGTCCAATGGGAAAGTATCCTCCAGATTTGATTATATTATTATGGGAACAAGCACAAGGAAGTTAGTAGGAAAATATGAAATGATGAAAACCTCCTTATGGGATCATTCTATATTATCTTGACTTTTAGGCAAGGCAAGGAAACTTTGTTAATTACAATCAAATATTACTGTCAATGCTAAGGGTAATAGAATTACATGGACAGAGTCGAATATTAACAAATTTAATTGTAAATTGTTAAATAATTATGCCTTCTCAGCAGAATTGGGTGTCTGCGATCATAATGACATCTATAGGTCAGGTATTGAAGTCAACCATGAATAATAAAGTTATTATATTTAATAGGTCGGATCATAGTAATATACACAACGCTGTGCTTAATAGGACAATGAAATGGTACCGAGGTACAAACCGGCATATTAAAAGATCAAAAAGAATTAGATAACATTGAAAAAAGGAGGATGCCAACCAAGGTTTGTATGGAGTACAAAACTTGATTAACTTCATATAAGCATGATGTGCATAATGCCAACTGGCAATTATTATTAAGCATGATGCCTTCTCATGACAACAAAAAATGTTGTCAACTGCATCGCAGACACCTTTATGACGAGGTGCTTAATGAACTTCATCCTATATCAGAGGCTTATTGGGAGGCACATATTAAGGAGATCTATTGTTGTAATATTGACATGTTTACGGGAGAGGAGATTGGCTTGATTGTAAAGAGTAATGATGTAATGTACTTTGATGTAAATGACATTTTGAGTGTAATTAAGGGGTTCCAGGCATCGAGGGCTGCTGGACCTGACGGAATAGCGAATGTTGTCTTTAAGAGGGCTCCCTACTTCTGGGTCAATTTGCTAAATAGGACATTTAGCCCGATTTGGAGTGTCGGAGATATTCCATCTAGCTGGAGGAAATCAATACTGGTCCCAGTGCATAAAAATGGCTTGAGAACGGATCCTAAGAACTACCGTTTACTTGCAATGGTGGATTCTGGTTGTAAGATTTTTCCGCTTTATTATTGAAAAAAATAAGCAATTGGGCCGTGGCTAACAATCTGATTTAAAGCAGCAAAAAGGTTTTAGATGTGGTTTAAGCACAGTACATAATGTATGCGTCCTGCATTATTTGACATCCGATATCTATCGGAATGCTGCTACTAATTTATATCTATGTTTTATAGATTATGCCGAGGCCTTCGAATGTGTGCGGCGTCATAAACGTTGAAATAATCTTGAAAACTGGGGTCTCCATCCTATCATCCTCCATTTTGTAAAGCAAAAGTATTAAAACACATCAGTGGTTGTTAGATTGGATGGGGGAGGGCTGAGTCCAAGTCAAAAGATACCAATAATGGTCTCAAACAAGGCTGTGTATTGGCCCCATTTCTTTACAATCTATACGTTGCTTACATGAGTATTGTCCTTAGGAATTGTAGAAATGTCCTGCTAAAAATAGGACACAAATTTATATCATGGCTTTCTTATGCCGATGATACAATAGGGTTGCAGAGATTGCTGGACGCTATTCTACAGTATGCTATTGATAACAGTTTAAAGATACATCTAAGGAAAACAAAGGGACTGCTAATTGGGAAAAATGGTAGTAAGAGGCAACAATTTGAATTTAAGATCGATAGGGAAATTCTGGACGTTTTGCCATCTATGTGTATTTGGGTATGCCCATTAAGAATCGCCCCGTGGGGTCATTTGATGAGGACCATCTGGCTGCTAAAGCAACTAATACATTTGGGGTGATTAAAGCATTTCTAGCCCCGAAAGACGGCCATTAAGTGGAGAGGTACCTCCAGATTTACAAAAAGGGGATTATTCCTGGTATTCTATATGGGCTTGCGGAACTACCAAAGAAGCACATCCTTTGGCTAAATAAAATAGAGGGAGTTGTGCCCTCTTTTAGGGTACCAAGGGATATCCCCATAGAAGCAATATGATGTGAACTAGGCCGTACATCCCTTATGACATTATGGCGTTTACAGCGGTGTACATTTTTTACCAAAATACTCCCTGCAGAAAGGGAAGTAGAGACTTTGTTGAGTCTCATAGTTGAAAATGCTCATGCTAACTTAACCAATCAAGCCTATAGGGGTCTTCAAAATACAAGTCTAGATATACTAAGGGCGATTAACATGCCTGTCCCCTCCTTTGCGAATCTTGGAATTCTTTCTGCAGGACCTTAACAATACAGCTGCAGATTGGATTGGTCCTTAAACCGTGCTGCACTCTCATGTAAGATGAACTAGTGTGAGTACATTACTCAAAGTTTTGCGCCAGGTAAGCCTTGTAGTTATCTTATAATGTCCAGCAGTGCTGATTTGAGAAGATTTATCATGAAACTTCAGTTTAATGTCCTCACTACCTTTTCCCATATTGGGGCCTTGCAGGGTATTGCTCATGCAGAGAGGAAGTGCCGCATTTGTAAAGAAGGTGTTGAAATGGCCAGACATACCCTGGCAGAATGCCCTTGTTTAGCAAATTTGCAGAGGAAAGAGTACAGTCAATTTGTTAGTTCCTCTGCCAAATCTCTTCTAAACAGTTTTGGTCCTGTATTTGCATGGCAGAGTCCTTGGCCTTTACAGAGGCCAGTTACCACATTTGGAGGTATGTGGCTGTCCTTTTTAATATGACAAATTGTTGAATGAAATGAACAGGTATTTATGTATAACATTTTTGTATGATCGTAACACTGCTTCCATTGATATGTGTAAATATGATGAATTGTTGTATACATTTTAGATAACTATGCATGATATTGGCCCTCATTAGGACCCTGGCGCGTAAAAGGCTGCGGCGCCGTTAAACACTTAGCGCCTTACTATGAGGTCCCTTTGCGGGACCTGATCTAAACGGCTGGTCTAGACCAGCCCTTAAAGTAGGGACCCGCAAAGGGACCTTGGTGCTAAGTACGGTACCGCAATTTGTGGTACCTTACTTAGCGCCTTCCCCGGTCCCATTGAGACCTATGGGGCAAAAATGGGAATGGGGAAGGGCCAATGTTCAATGGAGAATTACCACCCCGCCAACCTTGGAATGGGGTGGTAATTCCCCATTGAACATTGGCGGACTCATTACGATGCTAATAGCGCCATGGTTTAGCGCCAGTATCGTAATGAGGGCCATTGTCATATATCGTTTTCGTATTACCTACGTAGATGATTTGATTGTATAGTTTTATTGGATTTTCTTGTGTATTGTATTATGATTTATACTTGGTAGTTAATGATATCATTGGGCCTCATTCCGATTTCGGAGGTAACCACGCCGCTATTTGCGGCATGGCTGCCTCCGAACTCGTCCAAACTCTGGCCTGGTGAATGGAGTAATTACCGGTCCATTCCGAGGTCGGAGGGACCGTTAATTCCCCATTCACCAGGGCCATTCCCCATTCCAGCCCCCGTAGGGCTCAATGGGAAGGGGGAAGGTGGCAATAACGGTACCGTAAATTAGGGTACCGTTATTGACCGCGGAGTCCCTTTGCGGGTCCCGTCCTTAACGCCTGCTAAAAGCAGGTATTAAGAAAGGACCCACAAAGGGAACTCGTAGTAGGGCAGTAAGGGTTTAACAGCACCGGCCTCGTTACCAGTGACCGTTAACCCTTACCGCCCTACTCAGAATGAGGCCCATTGTATGTTTTTTTATGTGTAACAGGTTTGCTGTTTAAACGATATGCACAATAAAAAAAAAAAACAATTACACCAGTAGCCATATACAGATGCAATGAAGCCATTAATTCACAGCAAACCACTTGAAAGTAACATTGACAGGTCAAAGTTTGATGTTACTGCTTGAGGGAGCTAGCTCAAAGAGACCCCATGAGGACGTGTTTTACATGGGGAGAGAAAAGTAGTGGGCAGGAATGGTCGCAGAGATTAGCATGGCTATAGGAAATAAATTGAGGGGGGTCAATAACCAAACACCGTTGTGTCCCTCTTGACTGTCATAGCCTTCTAGCTGTACTCCAAATGCAGTAGGTTTGGCTTGTAGTTGGTGCTTAAGAACCACCTAATTGTTCAAACTAACATATACAGTGATTGCTACTTAGTATCTGCGTATTTCATTCATTTCCATTTGGGTAAGGATAAATGTAACCCCCTTGTGAGGATTAAAAGAAAGGACCTTGGCACGAGAAGCTGCGCCAGAGATTCAGAAAAGAAAAAAAGAGAAAGGTTTGAGTAAAGGATCCTCACGCTTAGTCGTGCAAGCGTTCCTTTAATCTTGAGAAGGATAAAAAAACATTGAGCCGGTGCGAACAGAGCAGCGAGGACAATGGTCTTAACCCTCCGTCAAGAGGGTTGGCTGGCGCTCTGCACCTATTCACCGCTGCTGCCTGGGCCTTTAGGTTGGCACTCCCCTGACAAGAAGGGAAGTGCCTGAAAACATCAAAGCTGCCCCCCGGGTCTCATCCAGTCACAGCCGGGCCCCCGGGCCTCATCCAGTCATAGCCGGGCCACGGGCACTATTAGGTACTGGCGCTCCCCACCGAGGGGAGCACCCAACATTTTCAGTCCTCTTGGGTTGCATTTAAATTAAAGGGCTGCCCCTTTCAAGCGGCCGAATAGCACTCCCTGGGCCACAACTGGTAGACGTGGCCAAGGTGGAGAGGAGTTGTTGGGGCTCCCCATGCTGCATCGGATAGCTGGGCTGCACCTTGCAGACGCAGTTCAGCTCAAGTAAAGTTTTTGCGGCCCCCACGCATTGTTGTTGCCCGCTCTCTGCCTGCCAGGACCATCTCGAGAGACCGTGAAGACCAAGAAGAATATTGTGAAAGAACAGCAGCAAAGACCTTTAGACATCCCTGGCCAGGTTGCCAGAGGTAAGGTGGTTTATATAAAGTTTTTGATACAGTGCACTGTATGAAATTTGAATATATGGTTTAAATACTTTTCATTTGAAAGGATTCTTTATATTCTTTTTAGATATGCAGCTGCTTGGGATTAATTTAATTGTATATAGTGTCTTGTGATTTCCCCTTTTTGTAGAAAAACTCTCAAAACCCTGCTGGTGTACCGGAAGTGAAAAGTATAAGTGAACATATAACAACTAAAAGAACCGTACACAAGCATTTGTTTGTCCCCTTTCCTTTTGTCAGCCAGTTACTTTAACCCAGTGCATTTTTCCTTAGGCTTCTTTGGGGGAACATCCTACCCTAGCCTTCTACCCTTTCCTCCTCCTCGTCACAGCGGAGCTCACTGGGGCGATCTTGGACCCAGGTAAGTGGGAGTTGTAGACAGGTAAGAGGCGGAAGAAGTCTTCAGTAAAGTTATATAAGTATATTATGGTTACATGTGATTTTAATGAATGAATAAACGAAGTATGCATTTTTAACAAACCTAAAACAACAACAAAATATCTAAATTATTTTTATTTATTTTTACTTGGGGGTGGCCCCCTATTTCTCTATGTTTAAAACCCCACCCAACACCTCCCCACCCATTGTAACCCCTTACCCCACATATATTTCTCTTTTTTTAAATTTGATATTTTTCCGTTGTCTTTTCATTCATTAAAATTTAATTCCTCGTTTTCAATTCGACAAAATCACTGCATATCATATATTATGTGCCTGCCTACATCTGCCTCCCAGTAAGGTGGGTGTTAAACCCCCTGCTACATAAATATTGCTGTTTGTTAATAATTAAAGACAACTAAGCATCTGTGCTCCCTTTGTTTAGATCATACTTATTGGTGCAAAAACTCGACTTAATTACTTTGCACTAGAACGCCCACAGATAAGGACTAGTGGGCTATAAATGATTTGCCTAGGACCAGTGTGAGGAATTGCCATCTGGCAAAGGTACAAAGCCCTGGCTTTTTAAATTTGTATTA
The DNA here is from genome assembly GCF_040938575.1 of Ambystoma mexicanum. Lineage (NCBI taxonomy): Eukaryota > Metazoa > Chordata > Amphibia > Caudata > Ambystomatidae > Ambystoma > Ambystoma mexicanum. The sequence continues at coordinate 968,639,903 of NC_090936.1, read as the reverse complement.
ATAAAATGATGCGGGTAATTCCATCTCCAAAAGGGTAATCTGCTAAACATATTCCTCTTTTCGTCAACGCCATACCAAAAGCACAGTGTACTTGTGCCCATCTACATCAGTAGCCTAATCCGTCGCGCCCGCTCTACCCGTGGCGTGCAGCAGGGTCAAAGTCCACAAGATGCCTACTTAAGTGCCAGAGCAACAGTGGCAAGATAAACTAAAATAAAGCTATACCGGAGTTTAGGCATGGTGCATGGCAATACTTATGATCATGGCTGCCACATCCAATTGATATCGCGCATTTGTCAGCTGCTGTGAGTCAGCTCTGGTGTGGAAGGTGATGTGTATTCCAGTCAGCCGGGTTGAGACTGCCAAATGGAAGGACAGGAACCTGGAGGACCCAGCCTCATCTTTGATCTCTTTATGAGGGCAAGTAACATCCAGTGCCATAGACAGCTGCACAGCAGGCAACTGTCCTTGGACTGGGCCTCAAAGAAGCACACCCATTCAAAAGGAGTAGCCTCACACCAGAGGGCTGCATCTCTAAAGGCCTTTGTTAAGTTATGTCATGTTATATGAGTTTTATAAAGCATAGCAAATTACCCAAAGGTGTCAAGGAGAAAAAACTTTGATTGCTGATGTTTATCCATTACACCTTAGGACTGCTGTGGGCTCAATTAAAAAGGTGAGTTTTGAGAAGTTTCCTGAAGGAGAAAGGATTGGTGGTATTTCAAAGTGAAGCTGGCAGTGAGTTCCACATGCCAGATGACTAGACCAGAAAAGTACAACCACCCTGTCTTTCTTTCCGCTATTTTGGAATGGTTCGATTCCTGTGCAGTGCAGATCTGAGAGGGCATCTGGGTGTATAGAGAACAAATGTACATTCTAAGGCACTGGCTGGGGGGAGATGGAGGCTTTTGTGAAAGCTGCACATACTTTTAAAGCTAATTTCCTTCTCTATCGGCAACCAGTGCAAAGACTGAAGTGCTGGACTGATGTGGCCAAATGTTCTAATTTTCATTACTAGTCTTGCAGCTGGGTTTTGTACTCTCTTAAGTCAAGTGATGGCGTGTTTAGGAAGTCGAAGGTAGCAGCCATTTCCATAATCCGAATGGGAAGAAATTAAGGAATATATGACTGTTACCGGATCTATGTGATCACTGCGCCACACATAATGTCGGCCGTAAAATGTCGACTTTCATTATTGGGCGGCACAGTAATCGATTAGATCAACTGTGCCCCGCATGCCCCATCCCCCAAACGCAGGATACCTGATCGGCAGCACACACAGAAGAGTGCTGCCGCCTGCCCTCTATCCCTGCGGTGCCAGTGCACACCCACTTATGTGGATTGGCGTGGCACTGCAGGGTCTCTTTTTTTTCTCTTTTTTTTCAAAAATCTTTGTCGTTCCCCGCTCTCCATCCAATGGAAGCGGGGGACACCCCTGCACCCCCATATCCCCCATTACCCTGACTAATGGGAGATGGGGATACCCCTGCAGCCCTTAGTCAGGGTAATGGGGGTCTCGATTCCGGTACCGCGCAAAGGTGCAGTTTTAGTAGTGGGCGACATTATAAAATCGCAGTAATGGTACAATACCCTGTTACCTCATGGGAGAAGGAAAGAAACTTAAGAATGTGTACAATTTTTCTTAGTAACATAAAGCAGGTTTTAGTAACTGAGGACATTTGATTCTTTAGGGTGAGTTCATGATCAAAGTAAATACCTACATTCTTAATCACAGGTTTAAGGTTAGAACGTGTACCAAAGGTATTGTGCCAGCAAAGGGTTGAAATGTTTGTTGTTAGTGAGAAGGGGGCGGATTAGAGTAGGCACGGGTGCTCAGGTCAATGGAAGGAGACTTCCACCATTTTGTTTCTCTCTGTCTCTCTTTTTCTTTCCTGTCCCCTCAACTTCCTCTGGAGCAAAGTACTTTGTGTGTGACATTAGAAGCGCAAAGTCCACTCCGTTCAATAGCAGGGATTGGACCACAAAGGTAGGCTAGCGCTTTAGTCCAATAACCTGAGGACTTTTGACTTTAAAAGAAGGGATCTCCAACCCCTTCATTAGATCCTCTCAAGACAATCTAAAGATTTGCTCTGAAGCACCTGGGAAGTACTCGCTGGACTTCCTTTGGGAAAGGTGCACTTTCCAAAGCCCTCAGCCTGAAAAGACGAAGGAGCCATACAAGGTAGAAGAGAGATCTGCCCAATACCAAATCCTGGGGCACATTGCAGTGGACCTTTGCTGTGGATCAGCATCTGCCACTCTGCACCAGAATCTCCTTGCTGGGAGAGCAGACCCTGAACGGAACCATCCTGTCTTTCAGTCCCCGTGAGTGGGCCACACAGCAGCCAGAGGATCAGACCAGCAGCATGTTCACTGAACCTTGAACGACAGGGAAGGCGCTGGCACTGGCGCTGGCTTCTGCACTACTCCACCAATATGAAGTATTGCTTGCACTTCAAACCAGCTTGACGCTGCATGGCGCCTTAGTTGAGCCTGTCACCTGCTAGGCCCAAATCAACAGCTAGATGCCATCACCCGATTCGAAAAGCTGGAGAGTCACACGCTGATTTTGGCCAGCGGTTACTACCTTCGACTGCACAGAGTGACTGTTTTACCCCTACTCAATGGCCGCTTGCTGCTTGGGCCCACATGGTCCAACGTGCCTAACCAAGCTTGATCCGCTCACATCAATATTCGACACCAGGTTCAACATCGTCAACCCACCCACAAACCGAAACCTGGTGCTGTTGACCACATACTGCCATCTGCGTCCATGGGACCTTAGAGGCTGTTCAGGTCACCTCTGCACCTTTTTGTGGTTGGTACTTGCCTATGACCCCTGTGCCCATGCTAAGGGGGCTACTTTCTCCAGTCTGTTGCTACCTCTTTGTTTTTCACGGGGGTGGGATTTTGTACAGTATTTACAATTGTGTTCTACTGCAGATGGAGTGTTTAATTAAAGTATATATATATATTGTTATGGGACCTGATTGGACATTCTCTTTATTTTGGACTGTGCCATTGTGTTGTTTGGGTCACTATCATATTCACGTCCCTCTTAAGCGCATAGCCTTCCCTCTGTCCACGTTATCGCAAAAGGAGAAGGAGACATATCTCTTAATTGTCATTGTTTACCATTATGATTGCATTGGGTTTTGTTTTGTAGCAGTGTGAGGGCTGAGTGGGCCACTTTACCCCTACTCATCCTTGTACTCCTCTGGAGCAGAATCCAATTTGTCACAATCACCAACTTCACTTGTGGGGTGAAACTGGGGTTTGATGCCAGTCTGAACCTGAGGGGCATGGCCACATATCACCATAGGTCTAGTTGCAAGAAATATGTGTTGTTTGGATTTCAAGTATGCTTTGCGGCTTTTCAAAGATAGGGCCACACTCAATAAATACCCAAAATACAATATAAAAAAAAACCTAATAAAACCTACTTGACAAATATGTACATTCTTGGGTGGGGCTAATAATGCATTTTAATTCACAATCAGCATGGACATCCTTAGCAGGAAGTGTGTTTAGCAGATATTGTATGATTGTAGCTTCATGATCCCCATTTTAAGTGGAGGACCACAAGTACCATAATGAAAAGTAATGTAAGCTTAAGAAATGTACTTTCAAAACTTAAAGACACACAACAAAAGATATTGGGCCTCATTACAAGTGTGCCGGTCCGGTAACAACGGTGCTGGTAAGCCTACTGGCACCGTTGTTACCGGACTGGCACACTATGAGTCTGCGGGCGGGTGCAGTCCCGCCAGCCAGGATGAGAACTGGCAGGCGGAACGGCACCCGCCTGCAAACTTTCACAGAAGCACCGGCACCATTAGGTGCCGGTGCTTCCGTGCTCCCCATTACCATTGAGTCCTATGGGACTCAAATGGGAATGGGAATTAATGTTTTCCGGCACCTGACTTTACGGACCGCTGAGGCTGTAATGCCCCAGCAAGTCAGGTGGCGGAAAAATGTGCAAGTCTAGCGGCAACCTGCAAGTTTTACTGCTTGTAACCATCATTTGACACTGACAATGATGCTTTTTTATTTTTATGTGATGTGAAGAAAAAAATAAGCACACAACATGAAAATAAGAGAGGATTTAAAACTTTTGTGTGTGTCACTCAGTTTAATTATCTTGAAAGAAGGCTTAAATTTAAGTAGGTAACTTTATGTGGCTTTCGGAAGCAAAGGCCCCCATCGGTTCTGATCACGCAAGCTTTAACACCTATTGGGTCTCATTACGACCCTGGCGCTAAGTGACAAACGATGGCGGTAAATGCTTACCGCCATCGTTTTCCGCCAGGTCCGATCATGACTCCTGACCGTAAACTACGATGCCAATAGCGGCATCGTAGTTAACGCTGCCGCTAACTGCGCTAAGGGTGCGCGCACGCGACCGCCCACACCGTACTTAGCGCCATGGCGGAAAGGCACGCAAATGCCGACCCAAGCGGACATGCACCTAACGCCATCACCGAGGCCGCAAAGTACCTTACCGCCATGGTGCAAATAACGCCATCGCGAACCAACCGTAAAGGGCCAATTCAAGTGAATGCAGCTGCCACAGGTGCACAGAAACAGCACAGGTGAAGGCAATACAGACTCAGGGGAGTACAAAAAGAGCACACCCCACCCCTACCCACACCCAGTCACACTCCACAATGATGCCAATACGACTAGCAATGTTGGGGCTGGAGGACCTGATAGCAATGCATGTGCTACTACAACAGCAACAACAACAACAACAACAGGCAGCACAGAGGAGACGCAGGAGGAGAAGGAGGGCAAGGCAGGCCCAGCAAGCCCCACCAGCACAGCCAGTGCCACCACGCAGGCAGCCCCCAATCCCACGCATCAGAGCCAATCCAAACAACCTCACTGCTGAGCAGATCCACACCCTGTACCGTTTGGACCGGGACACCATCACCGCCATCGTAGACATGATACACGATGACATCGTCAGCATGATAGAAAGTCCAACCGCCATCCCCCCCCTACTGAAGGTAGTGGCTGTACTCCACTTCCTGGCCACAGGCACCTACCAGCACACAGTGGGGCACCTACATGGCATTTCACAACCATTATTCTCACGAACACTCATCCAAGTGCTCGATGCCCTCCTCAAGCACACAGACGACCACATCTCATTACCACGGACTGCCCAGGAGATTGCAAACACCAAAGTGGGTTTCCATGCACTAGCCAGCATACCCGGTTGCATTGGTGCCATCGACTGCACCCATGTGGAATTGGTGGTTCCACGTGCCATGGAGGTACCGTACCGCAACCGGAAACAGTTCCACTCTATCAACGTGCAAATGGTCTGTGACTCCAACAAGATCATCACACATTGTTGTGCCCGATTCCCCGGATCAACCCATGATTCCATGATCCTGAGGAACTCCACAATACCACGCTACATGGAGCGACATGCAGGCCCAAGATCCTGGCTACTCGGTGAGTGCTATGTCATGGAAGTGGGCATGGGAATGACGTACCAGTGCATACTCCACCTGGCAGAAAGGGGGGGGGGATGCATACTCCACCTGGCAGAAAGGGGGGGGGGGATGATGCATACTCCACCTGGCAGAAAGGGGGGGGGGATGATGCATACTCCACTGGCCTGTGAGTAACACAGAGAACGGATACAGAGGAAGGGCACTCACAATGCACAAAACCCCTCTGCATACATAGGGTGATGGCATGCAAAACAGGCCATGGCAGCAATGAGCATATACTGGTTGCATAGTGTGAATCAATTAGTGCATGTAGAAGTGAGCCAAGGTAACAGTACCATGCCAGCCATGGTGGAACATCATGTTCCTGATCAGACAACATGACTGACACATACATTCTCGCCTACATACAGGTGATGCAGCCTACCCCCTGAAGAGGTGGCTCCTCACGCCAGTCCGGAACCCGCAGAACCAGCACGAGGAGGACTTCAACCGTGCACATACACGTACTCGTGTGGTCATAGAGCAGACATTCGGCCTCCTGAAGGCACGGTTCCGAAGCCTCAGCAGGTCTGGTGGGGCACTCCTGTATGGCCATGAGAAGGTGGCAAAGATCGTCATGGCATGTGTCATGCTGCACAATATGTGCGTCAGACGGAATGTGCCCCTGCCCCCTGACGCAGAACTGCAACCACCTGACGATGAGGATGAGGATGAGGAGGGTGCAGATGGGGCGCCACCACATGGAGGAGGCGATGTACAGGAGGGGCGTGCCATGCGCCAAAGTATCATCAACCACTGCTTCTAGCACACACGGCTGGTGTTCATCGCATGGAGACTGCACTTGGGGCACTGTGTGTCACTGGGGCATGCACACTGTGGACTGTACACCAATAAAGCACACATACGCAATGAAAATGTCCACACATTTCCTTTTTTTGAAAGAAAAAAGTGTATTGGAACCATGAACTGTCGTGTCACACCCCCTCCCACCTCCCCCCTGCACACCCCAACACACCCCCTCCCACCTCCCCCCTCCCCCCTGCACACCCCAACACACCCCCTCCCACCTCCCCCCTCCCCCCTGCACACCCCAACACACCCCCTCCCACCTCCCCCCTGCACACCCCAACACACCCCAAGTAGCTGTCAACAGATGCCTGTGACAGTGTCCACAGGCCGTCACAAGCCCCCTCTCCCGGCACCCGGGGCACCCCTGGCTGTGGAGCGCAGGTTGCGTCCGGAACGGCGCACGGGGCTGCTCTGCGCAGAACTGGCAGTGGAGGATGTCCCTGGCTGCTCCTGTGCATGCACGTCCTGTCGTGTGTGGGTGAGGCCAATGACCGCACGACGCAAGGCCGCAAGTTCTGCACAGATGTCCCTGGACATGGCCTGCATGGCATCCCTCAGGGTGGCAGTGCTCTGCGCCACTTCCGCCCTTAGTGTCTCCGTGGCCTGTTCAATGCTAAACCTAGCCCCCACACATTCCGCTGCATGCTCATCCAGCATTGCGGACAGTTGATGCTGCCGTTGAGTGATGTCCTCGAGGGACGGCTGGCCGTGCTGGCCCATGGCCAGTGCAGGTGGAGTGATGGAGGGGCTGGTCCCCTCCTGTGGAGTGTGGACAGGGCATGGGGTGGAAGGCCACTCCTCTGCCTCAGTGTGCCCCTGTGTGTCGCCCACATGGGGGCTGGCGTCTGAGAAACAGGGGGAATGTAGTTGGTCAGTGGGGCTTCTGACCTCCTGCTCCATGTCCGAGTCAGAACATGCAGCTGTTGCAGCTGTCTCCCCGATGTTGCTGCTGGCCGCTGACCCCCTGCCTTCTGTGGCAGGCAATGTCGGTGGAGGTGGAGCAGCAGCTGCTGGCCTGCTGCCAACAGGGGTGCTTGCCGGTGGGACCTCCGGTATGCCTGCAGTGGGACCTGCTTGTCGTGGGGTCTGCCTCACTGCAGCTGAGGTTGAGGGTGCAGGGAGGTTGTTGGTGGACTTCGCCCTCTTCGGCGCAGGGGTCTCCTGGTCCTCTGGGTGTGATTCTGTGCCTGTGGTGGAGCAAAGGTGGGAGGGCGTTATTGATGGGTATACGGACTTTTGAATGTCAATGGTTGACATTATTTTGGCCAGTGGATGAGGCAGATTTCAGGCAGTGCCATGCAGGTTGTCTCCTTTTGGTGTGGCATGTGGATGCAGGTATGCGGGTGCCAGCAGTGTATGCAGGGTGGTGCTCGCATGTGGCTATGGGCAGTATTGATTTGTGTTGCATTTACACTCTAGGGCAACCTTGTGCTACACATGATTGGACTGCTGTGACTATGGCATGTCTTGTATGAGGCACCTACCTTCATCGCCTGATGTCGGGGCTCCCCTTTCCATCCCTCCAACGCCTTCGATGGATTCCATGCCGATGGTGGCAGCACAGATCTCCTCCCACGGTTGGAGTTTCAGGGGGGATTCTGACCCTCCACCGGTTCCCTGGGCAAGGTTGCGGTTTGCCGAGATGACGGCTCTGACCCGTATGCGCAGGTCATCCCAGCGTTTCCGGCACTGCTGTGGGGTGCGGGGTACGGTCCCCACCGCGCTGACGCGCTCAGCCACCAGGGCCCAGATGGCCTTCTTCTTCCCGATTGCTGTCCGGCTCATTTCAGGGGAGAAAACAACACCTGCGTTGTCCTGCAGGGTCTCCGCTAGCATGCAGAGTTCCTCCCGGCTGAATCGCTCCTGGCGCAGGTGGTCACAGGCCTTTTTCACGCACTTCGGCATTTTCGGGAACTTGGGTGGGTGGGTGTTTTGTCGGGACAGGTGTCAGGGTTGGGTCTGGTGTTGTTTGGTAGGATGGCGATGGATTGTGTTTTTAAAGATGGCCGACGGGCTGCTTCCCGTTCCGGCGCGATGACGCTATTTCCGGTTTGGCCTTTTACGGCCACCGTAAATTACGGTGGCCGTAAATTACGCTGGCCGTAAATTACGGTGGCCGTAAATTACGGTGGCCGCTACTTACGCTGGCGGATGGGCACCTTGCTCGCTTAGCGATGGCGGTAGGGGCCTTTTCCGCCATGGCGTTATTTGCATTACCGCCATGGCGTAATGCTCGTGCGCGATGGGTCGTGATGTGGCGCTCTTTACGCCATCGTCCCACGGCGTAAACGCTCATTACGCCATGGCGTTAATGACGGGCGCTTACCGCCAGGGTCGTAATGAGGCCCATTGGGTCTTGCCGGATACCATTCAATGCTCTACTCACAACAAAGTGATTGTCAAATAATTGCGATGCACTGTGGAAAGTGACATGGAGTGGCGAGCAAAGGGTGCGAGTTTCTGCGCAGCTGCACTGCGCCGGCCTTGACTGTCAAAGCTGAATCACTTCCCCAAAGACCTTGATAAGAGCATGAAAACATGAAGTCTCTAGGACAACCACGGAATGCAGGCATATGTGGCAGTGGAGTACTGTACGGAGGCAGCCATAATAACCCAAGACTTTAGCAGACAGCCACCAGTGTTTAATTTGTAAAATTTGGGGAGCAAATATGTTCTGGAACTGATGTGACACTGCGGGTGGGCACCACTGCTGCTGCCACCACCCATAGCTGCTCCCCAAAGTGTTGACATATTTGGGGTTACACTACAGCTCGCACATGCGCTCTGTGGTTGATGGGTGCACTGACTAGCACCACTTCATAATTAAAGTGAGCCTGAGACAGTTAGTGTCCAGGCTTAAACATAAGTGCCAGGGCTCAACCCTAGCAAACACCCCCACAAATGAAGCACTGCCACACTAAACCCACTGCAGTGGGCGGGGATAGTTATGATGTAATTGGGGGAAAGGACAGTGTTGTGGAGGGGCTCCCCATGGACATCCGGTGGCCCCCCTGGTTGAGTGCCATGGTTGTTGACACTCCACAGGCCCAGTGCCTGTGGGGATTGGGGGCCTGCCCTGGACAGCCGGCAGGCCCCATGGTACTTTGGGACACTAGCACCATTGGGAGTTGTGGGGGGACAGGCTGCCAAGCCCCTGACCATGCGGACCTCTGCCACCATCCTGGCACGAGGGTCCCATGGCATCGTGGCCTGCAGGCCTGTTCCTCCACATGTAGGCCTGCAGCCTACATGGCAAATGAGACACGACTCAGGAGTTCCTCTTACGGAGTCTGCAGCCGTTCTAACGCACGTGCCTTCAGAGCTCCCTTTTATTAGCTTGGGCCATGACAAAGTCATGGCCCACCTTAAAAAAGCAATGCAAGGAGGGGTGGACACATCCCCTTAAAGGGGCAATACACACAGGAGGGGTCACCACCTCACATCCCTCCTTTTTCATATAAATAAAACAAACTATATAACACGGTAACTAACTGTCCCCTCTCCCGTTACAGAATGATACTACTTCAAAGTAGTGGAACAAGCTACCCACAGGATATGCTCATGACACACATATGGTCTCCCATCATTATATACACATCCCCTACCAACCCATCACCCCCAGGTGATGGTCACAGAGGTACATCCCCGGTGGATGGTTTGCATTTGAACCGCACGGTACAACCCTTTATTAACCTGAGGGTGCGGACCTGCCACCATTGCATGACGCTCACGGACAGCCACTGGTACCACATGGAGCACCCCGACCGAATGCAGAAGTACAACTTCACATCCCAGTCCTCTTTGAGCACTGGCAGGACTGCAGGAGCCCAGTTCATCCTCCATCAGCGTCGGTACAGGAGTCACCTCCCTAGGACCAGGTCCATTGACTATACAGTTCAAAAACCGGCAAAGCCGCGCCTGGCGGGTGATGCCAGGGGCCACATCGGCATCGACCTTCGATGTTATGGGCAGTCCATGCAGGAGCCACTCCCCCCCCAGGTCCAGGTCCCTTGAGGGTACAGTTCACAGCCGGCAAAGCCGCACCTGGAGGTTACCAGGAGCCACCTCGGCATGGTCCCCTGCTGCTCAGAGCAGGGTAGCGAGATGAAGTTTGCAGTGTATCCAGGCTGCTCCTGAGGTTGTTTGACAAGGGACGGTGCAGTCGGTTGGGCACGGGGTGATAAGACAGGCTGCTCCTGATGTTATTTGATAAGGGACGGTGCAGTCGGTCGGGCACGGGGTCACAGGACATCACTCACCCGTTCCTTCACGATGCTCCCCCCTGTCAGGAGTTTGTCTTTCCTCCCGGGGTGTAGGAGGGCACACAAGCACTCATGATGAGCTGAAACCCATACCCTGCCCTTTGCACTACTTCTGGGTGTTGGTCTGGACAGACCCACAATATTTCGGAGCTCAGGGGGGGGGCTGGCAGGTACCTCCCCACACCCACATTGGCTTGATCTCCCGACATCGTTGCATGCAGAACGACACCAGTGTCAGCCATCAAGGAAGTTTGTGGCTCGGTATCGGGGCCACCTGTGGGCAGGAATGGTGACTGTAGTGGTAGGGAGTCAGGGACACCAGTGGGGCCAACTGGGTGGCGCTGGTATCAAGAGTGCTGGGCCACCGGCTGCCTGGTTCTCTCCATGGCAACGGGAGGCTGTTCTAGGACTCCTTGGCGGTGTGGGGTGCCTCCGGTCCATTGCCTGAGGGTCCTCACGTGCACTGTACGTGCATAATCCTCGGCCTGATGATGCCGGTGAGATGGGCCGCAAGGTTTTGAGGCCACTTTCACTGCGGACAGGTTGACTTCTGCGGCAGGGTGTCCCGTTTTCCTGATGGCACTGGGCCGGTAAACGTTTACCTATATTCTTGTTGGCCACCCTTGTCGATGCTGGCACAAATCACGGGTTCTTGGACAGCTGGCCATGCCGGAATTGCCTGGTGTTTGAGGTGCACAGTGGGGTCCCGCTTCCCGGACCATCTGGCAGCGCCGAGCACCTGTTCCCCAGTGCTGCGGGTCCCCACCCTGTCACGTCCTGCGCATGCAGCTTTCCATGTTGGATAATGCTGGTGAGATGTACAGTACACAGAGCGCCAGATGCTTAGATGCTCCTGGCATGGAACCCTTAGGAGCATAGGGTGGCAGATCCACTTTGGCGCTGTTGGAACAGTCTGTTCTGGTGACATATCAGTGCTCAGGGTCCTTCCTTTCCCTTTTTCCAACTTGGCACACCAACATCCACTACACTGCCGGTGGGACTGGCAGGGGTCCGACTTCTCGGCTCTGATGATCGGGCTCATTACCATCTTTAGGCTACCATGGACGACGTTTCAGTAGGAGTGGCAGTGCTCCTTCTGCTCTGCCACACAGGCTCGGGGAACGCAGGAGGGAGGAGTGGCAGTGCTCCTTCTGCTCTGCCACACAGGTTCGGGGAAAGCAGGAGGGAGGAGTGGCAGTGCTCCTTCTGCTCTGCCACACAGGCTCGGGGAACGCAGGAGGGATGCATGCCTCTGTGTCGATGTGGGGCACCAGGTAATCAAACTGCCTATGTTCTCCCTCCACTGCCCGGCCCAGAGTCTTGCACGCGAGCCTCACTTTTCTTTGGCCCCGGTCAGAGCCACTCTTTTGATGTCACGCCCCCAAACTCCCCACCCAACATTTTCAGAAACGTTACACTGGCCAAACCCCTGGCTCCCTCACCGCGTTGCAAGCTAGCCACATCTATTCTTGTCAAGAGCTGCTGCTGCTACTGCTCGGCAGCAGGTTCCATGCAGCTAGTGCAGCCTATTTCTTCCAGATGATGGTAACGGGCCTGACATCACGCGGGCCAGGGGTCTGTGCGCTGCTTTCTCGCCCACGTAGTAGATGAGTTGCCCTCTCCCATGATGGAAACACCACCAAACTCACTGCAAAAATCCCCGTTGCAATTACAGCTTCACAGGTGGCATTCAGCAGCACTGGGTGGGTGGGCAGTTTTCCGCTTCCGTGGTCTTGCGACTGCCTCGCATTCTAAGCCCAGATTTCACTGCGTGCAGCAGGAGGATGATTGCGCAGCCGTTGGTGGGAGGTGTGTCCTCTGCTAAGGGAAATCTTCTGCGCATTTCTTGGGAATCAGCCTTCGGGACAGGGGTCCCTGCTGCGCCGCCGGTTTCACGTGGTCGCTCGGATCCTGCGAGTGGAGACCGAGGGAGGGGAGATTCCCTGGCTGCCGCCGATGCATCCGTAGCAGGTGGCGGCAGCTAGGAGCATGGCTGAGCGCAGGAGGCATGCGCCGACGGAGGAGGACCTGCTCATCCACCTGGCCAGGCCGGGCACCACGGCCCAGACCCCGTGCGTGAAATACGGGGGCATGTTCGGCCTGGCGGGTGGGCCTATGAGAACAAAGACCATTGACTTTGACGCCCACAGCGTGGGCCAGAAGGGCTCCCGGACACCCCACAGCAACAGCAGGCAGGATCTGGATGGTGTTTTCATTGCGGCATAGCGCCGTGGGGCGGGACAAGGGCTGGATCCTCCCCCGGACCGCACGAGCACCCTCCTCGCAGACGCGGCCGGGGAGGACCCACGGCGACAGCCGGCACCTTTGTTTCTTTGCCTCTCGCCTGGGGGCTGCAGGCTACCCCGGTCCCAGTGTACGACGGGGCAGCCGCCTCACCTCCTCTTCTTTCTTTACTTCGCGACAACAGCTGCTCACCTTTTTCCTCCCCCTTCGGGGCGGCACACCTCTCCTCTGTGAGGTGGAGCGACATGAGAGCTCACGCCACCACAGAGTGACCCACGGCTACACTGCGGCCACAGCGGTGAGGCGCAAGCCCATCAGGACCCACGGTGGGGTTCGGGCGCTCTGCTCTTCTTTCTCCCCACCACTCACGGGCAGCAGGGGTCGTGTGGACTTGATGTCCTCATCGCCAATGTTGTGGGGGGGGGCTCCCCATGGACATTCGGTGGCACCCCTGTTTGAGTGCCATGGTTATTGACACTCCACAGGCCCAGTGCCTGTGGGGGTTGGGGGCCTGCCCTGGACATCCGACAGGCCCCATGGTACTTTTGGACACCAGCACCTTTGGGGTTTGTGGGGGCACAGCCTGCCAGGCCCCTGACCATGCGGGCCTCTGCCACCGTCCTGGCATGAGGGTCCCACGGCATCAGGGCCTGCAGGCCTGTACCTCCACGTGTAGGCCTGAAGCCTACATGGAAAATGAGACACGACTCAGGAGTTCCTCTTATGGAGTCTGCAGCCGTTCTAACGCACGTGCCTGCAGGGATGCGTTTTATTAGCTTTGGCCATTGTTATATCCGCCCTGCGTCCCGCAACGCGGTGACGCAGGGCTTCTCAATAAAAGCCCCGCCCCCGCGGACGGGGAGCAGTTCCGGGCACAGTGATGAACAAAGTGTGGCGTGTCTCATTTCGCTCCCACTGGAGCTGCGCCACGGCGGCCTACTGATAAGGCCCTGCTCGTTCTGTCTCCCCTCGCGCAGAGGCGCAGAGACAGGACATAACAATGGCGACGAGGGAAACAGAACCCAGCACACGCGCTCAACGCTCTGCCAGCTGTTGCTGACTCACAGCGACACGCAAAATTTTTGGACACCCGGTGGGGGGGGCACACACAATATTTTTTCTCTCTTCCTCTCTCCTTTTTCCACGCCAATCGAGCTGATCTTCAACACGGGCCACTATCAGCTGGAGGGGACACACTCCCTAAGGACACCCATAGCCTTCCAGGAGTCAGAGGCGCCACAGCACAGCGTGGGAGGCCTTCACATTTGCTCCATATTCGGGTGTTCAAGGCTACTGCGCATGGTGAGCGCCTGGATCGCTGCAGCTGCCCATCCACCACAGTTTGGAACGTTCAACCGCGGAGGGGCACAGTCACCTGAGGACAGGCATTAAGGTGAGGCGTGCATACCCCCATTAACACACAGTGAGGCCCTGCCATGGCGACCGGGCCGTCCACCCCCAGGCCCGGCACGCCTTCTAGAATTGCGGCCAATCTGTCAATGTCATCACCACAAGCTCGCCCACAAGGGAACTCCTCTGCAATGATTCAGCCGTTTGATCCATTTACAGACCCATCATCAGTTGGCCCACGGTGGCAGCTATGGATCCAAAAATTCGAAATGGTGATGGACTGCAAGGACATAACCACTGACAGGAAGATGAGATCGCACCTGTTGCTAAACGTGGGGGACGAGATACTACTTATCTTTAACTCGCTAACCATTGATGATGGCCAGGACATCTACCAGCAAGCAAAGGATGCCCTGACGGCTCATTTTCTCCCACAGCTCAACCCTGATTATGAAACTTTTATATTCTGCACTACTATTCAGGCAGAAGAGGAGAACTTGGATTCCTACCATACCCGACTGAGGAAGCTGGCAATATCGTGTGACTTCACGAATGTCGAGAAAGAAATCCGATGACAGCTCATCAACGGCATCCAATCGGAGAAACTGAGAAGGATGGTACTGAGTGAGAAGGGCATCTCTCTAACATGCATTCTGGAATTGGGTCGTCAAAGGGAACTGTCACATACCAGGGCCGCCAACATGGGGGCGACTCTTCAAAAGCTACAGCCTGCTCTCACGACAGCAATGGTGGCCCATGTCACCAACAGACAGTCCGCAAGGGATGAGGCTGGCGGCAACTACGCACAAGCTAGGTGGCAGCCACGAATCCTGGGACCCACGGAATGTGGATGGTGTGGTGGACCACGACATGGACGGCGAAACTGCCCTGCGCAAGGGACAACATGTGGGGCATGTGGCAGAAAGGACCACTATTCTAAGGTGTACCGGTCATCGGGCACACCACTGCCGCCCCTGAATACTCCCCAAGAGAAGAGCGGGACCAAGAAAAAGAAGCAAGCCAATGCAAGGCGAGTCGAAACGACAAACTCTTCGACTGAGGAAGAAGGGGATGACGTCACAGGGACCCAACATGTATCTGGCAGGGAACAGTGGAAAAAAGGGAGAAAAGTCTACCTGGTGTCAGCCCTGGATCAGGAACATGCGACGCAAAAAAAGGCTCCGGAGGCTCAAATGCCAGGTCACTCTCCAAAACCAGCAGGTATTGATGACCATTGACACGGGAGCATCCGTAAATGTTATGCCCACAAGCACATTCCAAACACTGCAACCACAACCAGATCTGAAGAACACAGACACTTTACTGTTTGCGTATGGCTGTTGGAAGCCCTTACCGGTGGTTGGCAGATTCCACACCACCCTCAGGCATGGTGAAAACAGTCTACCGTCAAAAATCTACGTTGTAAATGCGGGGATCAAAGGCCTTCTGAGTGGGGATGCGGCTGAAGACCTAGGGCTAGTCAAGTTTGTCTGTCACGTGAAGGAAGCACAAGAGGTTGAGAAGATCCTGGCACAGTATCCCAACCTACAAAACAGGATAGGGTGTTTGAAAGGAAAGACAATCAAGCTCCACATAGACGAGTCGGTACAGCCAAAGGCGGTCAGACACAGGAGAACCCTATTCCACATGCGTGAACAAGTGGAGAAAGAACTTAAAGCTTTGGAAGAAGCAGGCATAATAGAAGAGGTAACTGGGCCGACACCATGGGTTTCCCCGGTGGTGGTCACAAAAAAACCCAAACAGACGGGAAATGTCCAGATTTGTATAGACATGCGTCTCCCGAACACTGCAATCAAGCGGGAGCGCCACATTACACCTACGCTTGACAAAATCGTGGCTGATCTCACCGGGTCACAAGTCTTCTCCAAGGTTGATCTGAAAGCAGGATACCACCAGCTCAAGCTGCATAAGTACTCTCGATACATAACCACTTTCTCGACACACCTGGGTTTACGGAGATATAAACGTCTAAGCTTTGGGATCTCGTCGGCTGCAGAAGTTTTCCAACAGACTATTCAGGAGGTCAATCGGGACATACTAGGTGGCCTAAATGTGAGTGACAATATCCTGATCCATGCTCAGGACAGAGAAGAACACTTGAAGAGACTGCAGATGCTCCTGGGCAGACTTGAAGACGCTGGGTTAACTATTCACAAAGAAAAATGTGAATTCTTCAAAACGGAAATATCTTTCTTTGGCTACAAGTTCAGCAGCACTGGCATCTCCCTGGACCCCCAGAAGGTTGCCGACATACAGGCTGCGAGTCCGCCGATGACATCTACCGAAGTGCACAGCTTCCTGGGGATGGCCACATACTGTGGGAGGTTTATCCGTAACTTGGCCACTCTCTCTGAACCCCTGCGAGAACTTACCAAGCTTAGCACAAAGTGGGAATGGGGGCAAGCGTGTCAGGAGGCTTTTGAAAACATCAAAGAGTCGCTGTCCATCGACACAAAGATGGCATACTCCGACACCGAGCTCCCAACGGAACTATTTGTGGATGCGAGCCGTGTCGGCCTAGGGGCCATCCTCATGCAGTTCACCAAAGAAGGGGAGAAGAGGCCCATTGCATACGCGTCAAGTGCCCTCACAATGACAGAGCAGCGATACTCGCACATTAAGAAGGAGGCAATTGCAGTATGTGGGGGTGTCGTCATTTCCACCTCTATCTCTATGGCAGAAGATTCACGGCAGTTACGGATCACAAACCCCTGTTGCCTATCTTCATGGGCACATCCTCTCACCCGCCGGCCAGAATAGCCAAATGGCTGTTGCACCTCCAGCAGTACAATTTTGAATTGGCCTATCAGCAGGGAAGTGGAAACCCAGCATACTTCCTCTCAAGACACCCTCGAGCGGCGACTCCACAAGAAGTTCAAGAAGCCGAAGAGACCGAGGAACATATCTGCCAGGTTGTGCGAGCCATGAGGCCAAAGGCTGTCAGCATCGAGGACATTGAATTGGAAACACACAAGGACTCGTGCTGCGACCTGGTGAAGGATGCCATCATCTCAGGCGATTGGAAGTCCTTCATGAAGAACACCCACAAAAGGACAGCGGAAGCAAATGCGTTCCTCATGGGGATGTTCACCATACGACAGGACCTGTCGATCACAGAGCAAGGACTGCTGCTCAGGGGAAATCGCATTGTCATCCTGTCAAGCCTCCAGGACAGAATAGTGGCATTAGCCCATGAAGGCCACCAAGGGATGGCTCCGACGAAGGCTCGAATCCGGCACCGAGTGTGGTTTCCACAGATAGACGAGAAGGTCGAAAGGCTAATAAACACCTGTCTACCCTGCCAGATAACCGGAGCTCCACCGGATCCAGACCCGATACAGTCAGCGGAACGTGGCCTTGGCAGATGGGATGCAATCAGCATCGACCTTTGCACACTACAAGAAGGCCTCTACTTCCTGGTGGCCATTGACGATCACTCCCGATATCCTGAAGTCGAGGTAGTTGAATCTACGGCAGCGGAAGTGGTAATCCCCGCCATGGAGAAGATGTTCGCAACGCATGGACTACCCACATGAATCAAGAGTGATAACGGTGCACCAATCCAAGGGGAGGAGTTCAAACAATACCTGTAGGAACTAAACATAAGGTACCATCACATCATTCCAAGGTGGCCCCAGGCGAACGGGGATGTAGAACGGTTCATGAGGACACTCAACAAAGTGCTGAGGCTATCAAGAGCAAATGCCAGCCCGTGGAAGGTCGACCTTTACCGTTTTCTGCGAAACTACTTGGTCACCCCTCACAGCACGACGGGTGTCCCGCCAGCCGACCTCATGTTTGGCACCGTCATAAAGTCTTCCATTCCACATCACCCCAGCAGGAGCCCAGATCGATTTGACAAGGAGCGCACCGAAAGAAGGAGAACGGGGGCCAATGCACACATGAGTGCCAAGAGGAGGTCGAAGCCATCCGACCACCAGGTGGGCGACCAGGTGGTCATGCTGCGGAACCCGACAAGGTCCAAACTGGACTCCCTCTACGATTTGTTCCCATGGACTGTCAGTGAGAAACAAGGGACCATGATAACTGTAAAGAGAGGACGCCGACAGGTGACACGAAATGCGTTGTGGTTCAAGGCAGTGCCGCGCAACCTGTGGACTGATGGCGAATGTCACCAAGAAGATGAAGAACCCCAGTCGAACGAAGGAGACCCCGCTCACCATCAGGAGGAGGTAGAAGTGGGTGACAGGACGTGGAAGCAGTGGAGCGAACCTGACATGGGTGAGCTGGACATGGAAGGTGAGGCGCCCAGTGAGACAGTGGGGCCCAGCCCCAGAAGGGGGCGATATGGCTTAAGAACTGCCACCAAGCCGCCCGCTCGGCTCAAAGACTATGTGTGATAGGTAGTCTGCCCCATTAGAGCTGTAAGAGGGGAGGCCCCCGGGGTTGTTGTAGTTTAAGTGTCTGCATAATGGCATTTGATATGTTTTGTTTAAATGTTAAGTTAAAATAAAGGAGGAATGTTATATCCGCCCTGCGTCCCGCAACACGGTGACGCAGGGCATCTCAATAAAAGCCCCGCCCCGGCGGACAGGGAGCAGTTCCGGGCACAGTGACAAACAGTGTGGCGTGTCTCATTTCGCTCCAGCTGGAGCTGCGCCACGGCGGCCTACTGATAAGGCCCGGCACATTCTGTCTCCCCTCGCGCCCAGGCGCGGAGACAGGACATAACAGCCATGGCCATGACAAAGTCATGGCCCACCTTAAAAGCGCAATGCAAGGGGGGATGAACACATCCCTTTAAAGGTGCAATACACACAGGAGGGGTCACCACCTCACAGACAGTAGCAGGAGCTGTAAATGCAGTTTGGCAGAGTTTCACGAAACAAAAGGAAAAGAGAATTGCCAACCTGGGGGCTGGGGGGGTTTGGGTGCACATACTTTACGCGTGGGAAGAATTGGGCGCATTAACGAGCCCCCACTCTTCCTATAAGAACTGTTCGCCTAGGAGGGACTCAAATTGGTAAACGTACAGATTTAAGACTGTTGGAATTCTTCGGCGCCTCTGACAGTTTTGCAGGATTATGGAGGAGCTGCTAAAATCTGCACCTCAGGTTTTAAATACCGTGCTGTGTTTATACTCCAGTATTTAAATAGCACTTAACATATAAATCACGGTAATGGACTGCAACTGCTGTGAAAAGTAGCACCGTGTGACAGTGATTATGTAGTTGCTCGGAATGGCTCTTGGGGGAAGATAGGGGGCTACTGCTCTCCTGCAACTACTGATTTCTCCACTGTAAATCCAGGACTACAAGTCCCAGAGTGCAAATCTAGAAACGGTCATTTCCAGACAAGAAATGTGGGTAAACTGAAAAAGCAAATGGCAGTGGTCAAGCCTTCATGGTATGTTACGTTACAGCATTTCTATAGCGCCAAAGCCCTAAGACATCTAGGAGCTCATGTCGATAGGTTCAGAAAACGTACTGTGGTATTCTTGCGTAGTCAATGACAACTGTACTGTACATTAAGCACTTTACCCTGCAGATCTCTTCATGATACACAAGTAATTATTCATATCAAGAACAGGCAGAGAGACAACGTTGCGAGTATAGTCGTGTAGGGTGGACTGATGCAACGTGTCATGACAATGTGTAAAGGGGGCTGACATCTGACAGATGGCGGGATTACATTGCTGGAGTTTGCCAGTTCCCTTACAAGCACTGACCCCTAGGAGGAATCAAACTGGGTAAGTGCGCTAATTTGGACTGATTAGGGCCTATCTGTGCCAGCTGTCAAGTACCTCCAGTATGGCATGTATTATACATTAACATGTAAAGTACAGGTCTTGTCAGGGTTCTCTGAGTGTTTTGGAGTTTTCAGGGCCAATCATCTTCTGAGTCATATTTATGAAATACTAAAAAGGCAGGTGGCTGTTTATATTTCCTAAGAATTAAGAACGGTGAAGGCACTTTAATAATGGTTAGCTGTGCTGGCTGGATGCTCGCCTTCTGCTGGAGCTCTCTTCACAGGCAGGCATTCGAACCTCTGTTCCACCAATGCTCTGTCAACGATGCATGCATGAACACATATGAACCTCCTTAATGCCAAGACACCTGCGCAGTTTGTGGACAAAGCATGATATGATTTGGCATTTGTAACGCGCATATACACAAGTGTTTCAAGGCGCGACGAGGCAAGGGGGGGGGGAACAGAGAGAGGAGAGAGACAACGATCTCGCTAGGCCAAGTGAAATTGAGATTGCGCAATTGCAGGGGCGGGAGAGGGGAAAAGTGCCAGGGGGCAGTGCTGTACATGGGATCAAAATAATAACAAGAAGTGCAGCGGGCAGGTGGCAGGTGCAAGGGTAATTGCAGACAGCAGGTGTCCACAAGTGCAGGTAGGGGGACTGTAGGGTTACAGATACAGACCCAAGTGCAAGGATTGCAGGGATTGCCGGGAGGCAGTGCGGGTGTGCAACTGGGCAAGCAGGGAGCTGGGCCCGAAATCAGAGGGTAGCCAGGTGACCCGTGCAGTATCAGACAGGAAATTAACAGCAGAGAGGAAAAGAGAAGGCAGAAGCAAAGAAGAAGGTCTTGAGGTGCTTCCGGAACCAGAGATGGTTCTCATCAAGTTTCAGAGAAGCAGGAAGGTTGTTCCAGAGGGAGGCCCTAGCCGAAGAAAGAGATCCACCACCAACCCACCACCAACGTGTTGCTTGGAGAAGCGACTGACCCTGAAGAAGTTGGAGGTGAAGGAGCTAAGAGCTTGAGCAGGAAGGTACTTATGAAGAGAGAGTTGGAGGTATTGAGGACCCAGGCCCCAGAAAGCCTTGTGGACAATGCAGAGGGTCTTGAACTTAATCCTTGCAGTCACTGGGAGCCAATGCAGAGATTTCACTGCTGGAGAGATAAGATCCCTGGGTTTGAGACCTGTTTTGGATGAGTTGCAGAGGGCGGAGAGTAGAAGCAGGCAGATTTAGAAAGAGGCTGTTGCCTAGAGGAGAACCAGAGCTCTAGAGACAGTGAGCTTCTGGGGGAAGGAGAAGAAAGGAAGAATACCACTGTTGGTAGTTTGACTTCTTAGAGACGTCAGATATGTGAGGAGAAAAGGAGAGTGTGGAGTTGAAGATGACCCCGAGGTTCTTAGCCTCACAGTTGGGAGCAGTAAGAGGACCAAGTGAGGCCGGCCAGAGGATGACAGGAAAGGAGGGTGCAGGTGTGACGATGAGGAGAATTTCAGTCTTACTGGCATTAAGGCAGAGATTGTTGGTGGCACACCACCCCTTGATAGCAGACAGACAGTCAGAGAAGAGAGAAGGAGAAGAGGTGGCAGAGGGGAGTCTGAAAACAAGCTGAGTGTCATCTGCATAACACTGAAAGTTGGACCCGAGATGGCAATGCGGTGGGTGAAAGTTGCCAGGTATTGGTTGAACAGCCATGGAGAGAGGTTAGACCCCTGGGGAACACCACACGTAGAGAGTGAGATAGAGGAAAGGAAGGATCAAAGTTGGACCTGGGAGGGTCGATCAGAGAGGAACAAGGTCAGCCAGGCCAGGGCCTGATCGGTGATACCCAGGTTATCATGGAGACGATTGAGCAGGATGGCATGGTTGACCGTGTCAATGGCAGAAGAGAGATCGAGTAAGATGAGGAGAGAGCGTAGATTAGAATCAAGGTTAGAGAGCAGGTCTTCACAGATGTTCAGCAGAGCAGTTTCCATTCTTCTGGCTGCTCTGAAGCCAGACTGATGGTCATGGGGACAACCAACAGACAGATTCAGTGTGAAAGTTAAGCTGGGAGATGGCCAGCTTTTCCAGCAGTTTGCCCAGGAAAGGAGTGATGGAGAACGGTCAACAGTTAGCCGGACAGGAGGGGTTGGCTGAGGGTTTCTTGAGAAGAGGGTGCACAAGCGAGTGCTTCAGCGGGAAAGGGAAGGCTCCAGTGGTGAAGCAGTGGTTGCAGAAGTCAGCCAGGGCAGGAGCAAGGGTGTCAATGTGGTCCTTGATGGTTTTGGAAGAACAGGGAAGAACCTGTTTTGACGAGACTTTCTTAGATCGGACTTGTCTGGAAACTTTGTCAGGGGAGAACAGAGGAAAGGAAGAAACAGTGGGAGTAGAGGTGGCCAGAGAGGGCCCAGAGGTAGAGGAGAGAGTAGAGGGAGGAGGAGTGGACAAGAGGATGGACAGGATGTCCTGGGTTTTAGAGATGAATTGAGAAGCCAGGGCCGTGCAGAGGGCCTGGGAGGAGACAGGAGAGGTAGAGGCTGCAGCAGGATTAGACAGCTCCTTGCAGATTTTAAAGAATTCGACGAGTTGTTAGATTGATTGATTGATTGATATTTTATTTCAATCGCGCTCGTACACAAGTGTTTCAGAGCGCAACAAGGCAAGGGAGGGGAGCAGGGCAGAACAAAACAGCGATCTTACTAGGCTCAGTGACATTAAGAAAGCGCAAGTGCATGGAAGAGGGGTGAGGGGAAAAGTGCATGGAAGGGGGCAGAGGTGGAAAGTGCGAAGCAGAGGAGAAACAAATAAATAAATAATAAAGGCAACAAACAGTAGTAATGCAGCCAGCAATTTGCAAGTACTAGGTTTAAGGCAGCAGACAGGGTAGGTCTGATAAGTGCAGGAAGAAAAAGGGGGGCTGTATGGGTACAGATACAGACCCCAGTGCAAGGGGTGGCCCGGAGGCAGTGTGGGAGGGTGGCAGGATGAGCAGGTACCTGGGTACAAATGACAGAGGGTGGCAGGTGCACGGTGCCAAGAGAGAACAGTTCAGCAGGGGAGAGGGGGAGCGAAGGCAGAAGAAAAGAGGATGGTCTTGAGGTGCTTCCGGAACCGGAGATGGTTCTCCTCAAGTTTTAGAGTGGCAGGGAGGCTGTTTCAGAGGGAGGCCCCAGCCGAAGACAGAGATCTACCCCCAGCTTGTTTCTTAGAAAAAACAACTGACCCTGAGTGAGTTGGAGGTAGAGGAGCGAAGAGCTCGAGAGGGGAGGTATTTGCGGAGGGATAGCTGAAGGTATTTTGGACCCAGGCCCCAGAAAGCCTTGTGGACAATGCAGAGGGTTTTGAATTTAATCCTTGCATCCACTGGGAGCCCGTGGAGAGATTTCAGAGCTGGAGAGATACGATCCCAGGGCTTGAGGTCAAGGACAAGTCTCGCAGTCCTGTTCTGGATTAGTTGCAGAGGGCGGAGAGTAGAGGCAGGTAGATTAAGATAGAGGCTGTTACAATAGTCCAAGCTAGAGAGAACCAGAGCTTGAGATACCATGGGCGTCTGGGGGAAGGAGAGGAAAGGCAGAGTACCTCTGAGGAGGTGCAGTCGGAAATTTGACTTTTTAGAGACCTCAGAGGTGTGGGCGGAGAAGGAAAGGGTGGAGTCAAAGATGACCGCGAGGTTCTTAGCCTCACAGTTGGGGGTAGGAGGAGGGCCAAGGGAGGCCAGCCAGAGAGTGAGGGGAAAGGATGGTGAAGGTGTGCCGATGAGGAGGATCTCCGTCTTGCTGGCATTCAGACAAAGATCATTGGTGGCACACCAATCTTGAATGGCAGTTAGGCAATCAGAGATGAGAGAGGGAGAGGAGGTGGCAGAGGGCAGCCTGAAAATGAGTTGAGTGTCGTCAGTGTAGCACTGGAAATTTGAGCAGAAAATGGCAATGCAGTGGGCGAGAGTTGCCAGGTATTGGTTGAAAAGCCAGGGCGAGAGGTTAGACCCCTGGGGAACACCACAGGTAGAGAGGAAGATAGATGAAAGGAAGGACCCAAGTTGGAGCTGGGAGGGTCGATCTGAGAGGAAAGAGGTCAGCCAAGCCAGAGCCTGATCAGTGATACCCAGGTTTTCATGGAGACGGTTGAGCAGGATGGTATGGTTGACCATGTCGAAGGCAGAAGAGAGATCGAGGAGGATGAGGACAGAGGGAATGTTAGAGTCAAGGTTGGTGAGCAGATCTTCACGGATGTTTAGGAGAGCAGTTTCAGTGCTTCTGGCAGCTCTGAAGCCAGACTGGTGGTCATGGAGACAGCCAACAGAATCGGAATGAATGAGAGATGGCCAACTTTTCCAGGAGTTTGCCAAGAAAGGGAGTAATGGAAATTGGGCGATAGTTAGCTGGACAAGAAGGATCAGCTGTGGGTTTCTTGAGAAGAGGATGCACAAAGGAGTGCTTCAGGGGGCAGGGGAAGGATCCAGAGGCAAAGGAGTGGTTGCAAAAATCAGCAAGGGCCGGAGCCAGGGTGTCAATGTGGTCCTTGATGGTTTTAGAGGAACAGGGATGAACCTGTTTTGAAGAGGCTTTCATAGATCAGACTTGTCTAGCAACCTCGTCAGGCGTGAAAAGAGGAAAGGACGAGAAGGATGGTGGGAGGGTGGCTAAAGGAGGGTCAGCAAGCACAGATGGAGAGGGAAGAGGAGGAGTGTGGGTGGAGAGGGTGGACAGGATGTCCTGGGTTTTTGAAATTAAGCGAGAGGCAAGGGCATTGCAAAGAGCCTGAGAGGCAACAGGAGGGGTAGAGACTGCAGCAGGGTTGGCCAGCTCCTTGCAGATTTTAAAGAGTTCGGCCGAGTTGTTAGATGCCGCAGAGACACAAGCTTGAATATGGACTCTCTTCTTGGTTAGGACAGAGAGTCGGTATTGTCTTTGTAGCAGGCGACAGGCCAGTTTGTCAGTGGACGAACAGGAAGTCTTCCATTTCCTCTCAGCTGCCCTACTTTTATGTTTAAGTGTAGCTAGGTCAGAGTCATACCAGGAATTGCACTTGGCTCTGGACTTCAAACGGACCCCCATGACAGGGGCAAGAGCATCAAGCGTATCAGAAATTGAAGAGTAGAGCAGAGACAGGGCTGTATCAGGATGAGAGACAGCCAAAGGTGGAGGGGGGGGGGAGAAAGTGGCAGCAAAAGCCTCAACTGACAAACGCTTCATGCCGCAGAGACTCAGGTTCAGATGTGTGCCCTCTTCTTAGTGCAGACAGAGAGACAGTATTGCCTTTGGAGCAGGCGGCCGGACAGTTTGTCAGAGGATGCGCAAGAAGCTAGCCATTTCTTCTCAGCAACCTTGCACTTGCATTTAAGGGTGATGCCTGTTGAATGGCAAGGAGACACCTATTGGCAAAACATTAGACAGTGCTTCAAGCGGTTGTACGGTAAGAGTAAGGATACACTTAGGGATATAATGAGGCCAAAATCGTGGTAATATGTGTAGAAAAAAGGCGTTTTCGGAGAGAACAAAGTGCTGTGTTCAAATGTCACTCTCAAGTACAGTATCTGGAGTTGTGAAGGCCCAAGGTGGCTCTCCTCATCTTCATACAGACTATGTGCGGTGGGAGAGAGGTGCCTTTCCTGGGAGATGACAGCCAGCAATGGTGTTAACATTCACAGCAGCATGTTGTGACGGTGATGTCTCTGCACTGGCATGTGGTCCGACGCTGTAATGCTGTTAGCCATTCCGGTCAGGGCTATCAGCATGCATATTCAGTCTTTTTCATCTTAATTAATCTTTCATTACTGCTTAATACCGGTGTGTCTTGCTTTCAAGACAAACGTGTTGGCCCTGAGCTATCCTCCCGGCCATCTGAGGTAGAGTGCACGGCAGGAGCAACTTTTATGTTCCCAGCACCCTTAGATTGAGCTGCAGCCAGAGATGGTAATGTAAAATAAATCATTGGTACGCGGTACCTCTAGTTCTTTTAATTTTTACAGAGCGTACCTTTAGGTCAAAGGCTCAAGAAACGCATCCTGGATGCTTCGTCTTTCTCCTGAGTGAAATATAGAATCGGCTCAGGCCGGACATTCAAGCACTGCCAGTTTACCAGGTCACAGCTAGGCAGACACACACACACAGCGTCCGTGGCTCTGCAGGTTGTTATGGTGCTCAGGTTGCAAACACATTTCTTTTATCCGTAGCAGAGTCTTTCATTTGCATGATGGAACATTTCCAACTTAAAGAACTCAAAAAGCACCAGTTACCTTGCAAATGTGTGATAGTCAACGTGAGCAACACAAAGCGCCCATTTAAAGATTTCTTTATATCCATGATGACTACTTTCTTGATATGTAAAACAATAAAGTTGCTTTAAGTCACTAATCAAATGTTTTCAACATCATGAATAACAAAGTGCTGCAAGTTTGTGACAAAGAATCTGCATATCAATCTTTGTTTGTTACACAACTTCTTTTATTACAGGTCTTAAATCACTGAAAGTACTGTGCGGTTAACTAGATTTTTCAGGTTGGCATTATCTTGCATCCTGGGATTTATAGTTTACCATTCAGGATGTGAAAATGAAAGCCACAATGATATTCTTTTGGCTTAACATGTAGAACTTAAAATCCAACTATTTGAGCCAAAGTTTGTGATCCTGGTCACCAACATCACCACGGTCTCCCCACCTGCCGGATTACGGGGGAGTTACAGGATATGCTGCTGTGCGGAAGAAGTGTACCACTGCAGGGGTTCGATGCAACTGTCTGATTCGCTGAGAGAAACCAATAGTGTTCAGCAGAGACAGTTGAGCGAAGAGACAGACTCCTAGGGACAGTGGTGGCTAGTGAATTTGTTAACTGGAGGGGTGTAAATATTAGTCCCTGATATGGTCGAACGTAGGGAGCTCACACCATTCAAGGGGTATTTGGGCAGGGGGATGGTTCTCCTCGCGAGAGTTTCTTTTAAATAATGGGTGAAAATGGTGCATTTTAGAGCACACTTTTTAGGAGAATTGGGTAAAAAGCCAAAAGGTTTGCAATTGGGTTTTGTGGGGTAACTCATGAAAAAAATCCAATCGATGCAAGTCACCAACAGTGCATGGGATCATTCCTCCAACACATTTTCTTGATGCCTTTTCCCACAATATGTGCCAATATTAAAAATGTTCACACTGGCTTTGCCCATACATTGCCATGCTGACTGCAACATTATACCCTATTATTCCCATATAAGAACATACTCATGTTTGCTTTGTGCATAATGCCAGCAATGATACTATAAGAAAACATGTTCATGTTTGTTCTGCCAATACATGGCAGTATCCCCACATAAGAACATACTCCAGTTGGCTTTACCATTAAAAATGCATGCCAAAGTATGAAAACGTGCCCAAACTGGAAAATGCCTGTCGAGCTACATAATAACTCTTATGCTTGCTTTATCAAAGATGTCCAATACAAAATGTCATTGCGCAATAAGAAATGACTAGGCTAAGTGCATACAAGTGACAGTCTTGCTTCATAATAAGACTTAGCATGCTTGCTTTACCAACGATGCCCAATACAAATGCCATACCACAATACAAAATGACTGAACTGGCTGCATTCAAATGCCAGTCTAGCTACATAATAATATTTATGCTTGTTTTACCAAAGGTGCCTAATACAAAATGCCATGCCACATTAAGAGTGATACCACTGATCCTGCTAGCTTTATTAAAGATTCCCAATATAAAATGTCGTGCCTCAGTAAGAAATGGCTAGACTAACAGCATAAAAAATGCCAGTCTTTCTTTGTAATAACACCTATTATGCTTGCTTTACCAAAGCAATACAAAATGTCATACCACAATAAGAAATGTCTAGAGTGGCTACATTGGAATGCCAGTCCAGCTACATAATAAGACTTATGCTTTTTTTCTTTTTTTATACCGAAGATGCCTAATATAAAACGTCATTCCACAGTCAGAATAATACCACTGAACCTGATTGCTTCATCAAAGATGCCCAATACAAAATGTCATGCCTCAGTAGGAAATGGCTGGACTGGCTGCATTAAAATGCAAGTCTAGCTACATAATAACACTTACAATACTTGCTTTACCAACCATGCACAGTAAAAAGAAATGCCATGCCTGCTCCATGGTGTGCCAGCGCCTTGCAGTCAGACATAATCACA
Organism: Ambystoma mexicanum; assembly: GCF_040938575.1. Lineage (NCBI taxonomy): Eukaryota > Metazoa > Chordata > Amphibia > Caudata > Ambystomatidae > Ambystoma > Ambystoma mexicanum. The sequence goes on along the minus strand of NC_090936.1, from coordinate 968,611,870 downwards.
ATAATGATTAATGTAATTATGTGTGATCGCGAGGTGCTGTGGGGCACTGGGGTAAGGCATGTTTTTGTATTGGCCATCTATCATAGATACCCAGTAAATAAATGACAAGCCTGTCTGCTGGGTCCCGAGCTCCTCGTACATGCACACAATCAATGTGGTTTTGTGTGTATGTCGAACACTGGGATACCAGGGGGCGGAGATGGTATTTTTTGCTGGACATCAATAATAGATGTCCAGTAAAAAAAAAAGACCATGTCTGTGGCCTGGGTCTTAGCGCCAAAAACACAAACACAATCAAAGTGATTATGTGTCTATGTAAGTCGCTGGAGGGTTAGGGGGGCAGGTATGGTATTTTTACTAGACATCTATCATAGCTGTCCAGTAAAAAAATACCATGCCTGTCCCCTGGTCCTCACAGCGTCAAACACACACACACAAAGTGATTATGTGTGTATGCAAGGCGCTGGGAGGGTAGGCGGGCATGTATGGTACATTTTACTAGACATCTATGATAAATGTCCAGTACAATAATACCATCTCTGTTCCCTGGGCCCCACAGCACCTCAGACAGAGAGCTGATTTTGGCCGGTGGGGAGGAGGTTTGTGCAAAAAAGGCATTTTTACAAAATACCTTTGTTGTAGAAACCACCTACCCCCACTCGCCAAAATCATCTCGAACCAGCACAAACACACACACACAAACACACTTACACAGCAACAGACAGCAAGCACTTGCTGTCTCATTCAGTCACGAGCACCCATCATGCACTCATTCATAACACAAGTATACATGCAACCATACACACACAACCTACACACAGCGAGCACTCTTTCATTCACACGAACATCCATCATGCACTCACTCAAAACACCAGCATACATGCATCAATACACATATTTAAATAAAAAAACATACAAACACACACATGTACACAAAATACACACAGCAATCACTCTTTGTTTCATTCAGACGAACCTCCATCATGCACTCACTTAAAACACAAGCATACACGCATCCATACACATATTTAAATCAATACATGAACATACAAAAGCACACATTTAGACAACATACGCACTGCAAGCACTCTTTCATTCACACGAGCACCCATCGTGCACTCTCATAACACAAGCATACACGTATCCATACACATACTTAAATAATAAATAAATGAGCATACAGACACACATTACAAAACACATACGCAGTGAACACTGTCTTATTCGCACACAACTCCATCATGCACTCACTCATAACACAAGCTTACACGCATTCATACACATATTTAAATACTAAATAAACATACAAAAACATACATTTACACAACATACACACAGAAAGCACTTGTCGGCTTGGGCGAGCGGGCTGCGCTTGCACCAAGACCGTGTCACTCTGGCCTCTCACGCATGCACTCGGAGCAAAGACACAAACAGGTCGGAGGGTCCAACCTTCTTTATTCAACACATCGTGAAACTGAAACTCCTTACCCCTCATCACCTTGACCCGCCCCCTCCCTAGCCCAATGTCACTTCCCTTCTCCCTTGTGGTTCAAACATGGAACCACCCACAAAACGATGTGGCAGTGTACGAGTCTGTCACTTCACGACGTGACGGCACACACACCAGCGTCCATCATCATACATTCACCTAACAACAGAAGCATGCACGCATCCATACACATCATTTAAATTTTAGAAAAATTAACATAAACAAACTTACCTTCTGCTGCAGAGATTCCAGTGCTCCAGCCCCTTGGAAGCATGAACAGGAGTCAGGAAGTTTTCTGGTCCCTGCACATTCGTGCAAGGGGCCTGAGTGTGGGTCCGGAGACTCCACACTCCAGCCTGCTCTGTCTGTATGTGCGAGGAGGCACGGGAGTGTACCCCTTGCACATACAGACGTACAGTTCCCCAGCCAGCATTTCAAATGAGCCATGCAAGGCTGGGGAAGCAGGTCCCCCCAGCCTTGCATGGCTCATTGAGCTTGCGCGGCTGGGGTAATTTAACTGTAAAAGGGAAACAAAGTTTCCCTTTCACAGTTAAGAGCACTCCCTCAGCTGAAAAAAACAGCGGAGCAAGTGCTCGTATTTTACTGGGCTGGCTCGCCCATAATGGGTGCGAGGTGGCCAAGACACGGTCGGTCGACGCCCCCTCGCCCATTATGGATGAGCCGCCCCTGCCTAGGGAGTCCTAAAATAGCCTCCAAGTTCTTTGTTGCTTTCAAATTACTCTTTGTTGGTTCTTTGTCTCCGGTAATACCTGCAGGCCTCTAGCTCCAATGTCTGGTGTTTTTTCCACCTTTTAATGGTCCAGGGATAGGGCAGTAAGGCTTGCCTGTGAGCCTGGGAGCATTGACAACTTGAGACTCAGCTGTGCTCACCAGGTCAAGGGACACAGGGTATGCCCAGACGTGGGTCCCTTGCTCGCTGCGTCATATAGAACCAACATGCACCTCACTGAGGAGGCCCAACAAGGCTGTAACATGTCTGAGTTTGCTTGTGTTTCCATGCAAAGGGGACCTGGCCTAGCAATTTGGGCTGGGCTGCTACCATTGGTGTCAGAACCTGACTGATTTGCATATAGTTGGACCTCTTTTGCAATGGCACAGGCAGGTTAAAAAACATTGGTGTGGAAGGGGTCCTAGAGCAGTGCCCGTGGTTCAGATTAATTCAAAACCTTCCACCCATCACTTTTTTGGTTGTAGTTTGTCTCCTATGTGCGAGAGGGTATGCCCAGACGTCGGTCCCTTGCTCGCGCTCACTGTGCCATAGGGAACCAAGCTGTGCCTCACTTAGGAGGCCCAAAATGGTGGAAGCATGCCTGGGGTTGCTTGAGTTTCCATGTAGGGGGCACCTGACCTAGAAGTTCGGGCTGGGCTGCTACCATCGGTGGCAGTACCTGACTGATTTGCATATGGCTGGACCCATTTTGCAATAGCGCACATTGGCTAAAAAACAGTGGCGTGAAAGGTTGCCCAGAGCAGTGCCAATGGCTCAGATTTATTCAAAACCTTCCACCCATCACGTTTTTGGTTGTATGGGATGGGGTCACCAATAAATTGGCCCCCTCTAGTCACTCTAGCTGTCTGGTGTCCATAGATACGGGGGTTTTATTCCCTTTCTGGGGCAGTTAGTATCCAGGTCCCTATATGGCAAAATCCATAACACCCTCACTCCCTGGTAGGAAACAATGTGTAGCTGTTGGACTCTAATTAATTTACACTGAGGTTATTGGTAGGGGTACCCCAGAGGTACTACAGGCTGTTCCCCACCAAAATGAAAGAAAGACTTCCAACAACCAAAAGCGCACACTCAGCCTTGCAAAAGGGGTCCAGCCACATGAAAATCAGTCTGGTACTGCCACCGAGGCTGCAAGGACACAGGCACAGGATACCATTGGGGCCCCCTAACCCTGAGATTTAGGGTTCCTCAGGGACAGATTGGGGATATGTGTCCCTGAATAGGCTTTAGATGAACAGTAACAAATCCGATAACTCAGGTCAGGGCCTCGCATCGTGGTGTGAAGATCGCACATTCGGTCTCACAACCTCAAAAAATCGTACATGGTATGTATAGTGTAAAACGCTTTTTGTATTTAAAGTGTTACCAAACTATCATAAATCCGGCAGCCGTGTACTCCGTAAACTAGTTGTTTTCTTCCAGTTATTGGGTAACAGACAAGCGGGTACCAGAGAGGGGGGCATACTGGGTGATGCCGCAAGTACTTTCTATTAAGTAAGTCATTGATCATGCGTATCAAATATCGAAATCTGGTATCTCCTGTCAACAAGAGGCTTAAATGCTGAGCTCTGTGCAAGTATATGCAAATAGGAATGCAAATAGGACGCGCACACTCGCCCATAGCCCTTAAAGGGTTAAAGCCACCGAGCAAACCACAAAGGCCTCTTAAGTGGGGTCGCCTTCGTGCCAATGTGAGCCCAGTGCGTGCATTGAGAAGCAGGAGGTGTGCATTCCTCTGCAAATAGCTGCATAAACACGACTCCCTAGTCCCACCCACACTCCCCTCCGCTCCGCCATGATGAAATGCATTGATAAAGGGAAAAAAACAGGCCTGTGCACGACTAGAAACAGGCCCTGCAGCCTGCACAAGAGGGAACTGCTCTGTACACAAGCACAGAGAGCCCGGCCCATTGCGCGCCGAGTGATACTAAGCGTTTCCATTGTTTTGCTTCCGGCCTCTGCGGCAATGTTGGGCTGTTCCTTAGATCCCGGTCTTGAGCTGCATTCGCTGTCCCTTTTGAACCCATAATAGCGGCTGCTGGCTGCGATAAGATGGTAGTTTGATCACGTGGGGTCGATGTTCTCGCGCAGCTGCACTCGGTAACCAGTGATGCACCCTGTTCGTGTTTCTTTGCTCCCACCCTCCCCAGAATGTCAATGCTAGCCTTGTTGGGGTGCCATCTTCATGCTTAGCGGCCTTGTAAGTGTATTCTTTGGTCACTCCCACACCGGCCTCTCTGGATGTAGTCTCCCTGGTAGGGTTACTCGTTGGTGTTTCTGGTCTGGCACCCTCTGGCATGTGAAGGTATTCTATGCTGTTTCTCGGATCTCCTTCGCTCTGGCTAGCGAGTCGATGCGCCAGAGCTGACCCCTCACACCCTGGCATGTAGATGTATTTACTGGTGGTTCCCGAATCCCTCGCACTCTCACACTGACCCAACAATCTTGTGAGATCATTCATCAATCTTCCTCTGATCCTGCACACTCTGGCTCTGGTCCTGCACACTCTGGCTCTGGTCCTGCACACTCTGGCTCTGGTCCTGCACACTCTGCCTCTGGTCCTGCACACTCTGGCTCTGGACCTGCACAATCTGGCTCTGGTCCTGCACACTCTGCCTCTGGTCCTGCGCACTCTGCCTCTGGTCCTGCACACTCTGGCTCTGGTCCTGCACACTCTGCCTCTGTTCCTGCACACTCTGGCTCTGTTCCTGCACACTCTGGCTCTGGTCCTGCACACTCTGGCTCTGGTCCTGCACACTCTGGCTCTGGTCCTGCACACTCTTCCTCTGGTCCTGCACACTCTGGCTCTGGTCCTGCACACTCTGCCTCTGTTCCTGCACACTCTGGCTCTGGTCCTGCACACTCTGGCTCTGGTCCTGCACATTCTGGCTCTGGTCCTGCACACTCTGGCTCTGATCCTGCACACACTGGCATGCAAATGTTTTCAATGGTCTGTCTGTGATCTCTCACATTCTGGCTAGTGGATGTATGTATTGGGGTTAATGATCCCTCACGTTTACCTATCCTATTTCTCTTACCCCTCACTCTCTGGCTTGTGGATTTATTTTCTGGTATTTCTCTGACCCCTCACATCCTAGTTTGTGGGCGTATTTACTGGTGTTTCTCTGAGCCCCGGCACTCTAGTTTTCTGAAGTATTCTTTGGTTCTTCAATAATCACTGCACACACTGTGCTGTGGTTATGTTTGCTGTTTCTCTCATCCCTCACACTCTGTGCTGTGAGTACGTTTGCTGTTTCTCTCATCCCTCACACTCTGTGCTGTGAGTACGTTTGCTGTTTCTCTCATCCCTCACAATCTGTGCTATATGTTTGCTGTTTCTCTCATCCATCACACTATGTGCTGTGAGTGTGTTTGCTGTTTCATCCCTCACACTCTGTGCTGTAAGCATGTTTTGCTGTTTCTCTCATCCCCCACACTCGCTGTATGTTTGCTGTTTCTCTCATACATCACACACTATGCTGTATGTTTGCTGTTTCTCTCATCCCTCACACACTGTGCTGTATGTTTGCTTTTTCTCTCATCCATCACACACTGTGCTGTGAGTATGTTTGCTGTTGCATCCCTCACACTCTGTGCTGTGAGTATGTTTGCTGTTTCATCCATCACACTCTGGGCTGTGAGTATATTTGCTGTTTCTCTCATCCCTCACACTCTGTGCTGTGAGTATGTTTGCTGTTTCTCTCATTCATCACACTCTGTGCTGTATGTTTGCTGTTTCGCTCATCCATCACACTCTGTACTGTATGTTTGCTGTTTCTCTCATCCCTCACACTCTGTGCTATGAGTATGTTTACTGTTTCATCCCTCACACTCTGTGCTGTATGTTTGCTGTTTCGCTCATCCATCACACTCTGTGCTGTATGTTTGCTGTTTCTCTCATCCCTCACACTCTGTGCTATGAGTATGTTTACTGTTTCATCCATCACACTCTGTGTCGTATGTTTGCTGTTTCTCTCATCCATCACACTCTGTGCTGTATGTTTACTGCTTCATCCCTCACACTCTGTGATGTATGTTTGCTGTTTCTCTCATCCATCACACTCTGTGCTGTATGTTTGCTGTTTCTCTCATCCCTCACACTCTGTGCTATGAGTATGTTTACTGTTTCATCCCTCACACTCTGTGCTGTATGTTTGCTGTTTCTCTCATCCCTCACACTCTGTGCTGTATGCTTGCTGTTTCTCTCATCCCTCACACTCTGTGCTGTGAGTATGTTTGCTGTTTCTCTGTGTTGTGGATGTATTATTTAACTTTTCTCTGATCCTTCAGTGAGTTGTGGGTTTACGGTATTGTTGGTGTTTCCCAGCTCAGCTTTCAGTCTATGGTTTGTTGTTTCTCTGATCCCACATACTTTGTCATTTGGATGTACTCTTTGGTGCTTCTCTAATACTTCACACACTGACCTGTGCATGTATTCTTGGTTGTTTCTGTGAAGCCACAAACTCTTGACATGTGGTTTATTCTGTGACTTCCTTCTTCCTGCCATCGACCCTCTGATGCTATTCTGACCTACTGGTGTGTTCCCTCGTCCTTATCTGGGCCATCACACTCTAAACTCTGGATGTACTTATTGCTGTATTTCTGTTCCCTTGGACTCTGGTATGATGATTTTAATCGGATATTTAAGAATTATGTGGTGGCCTGCGAGAGGAAGAAAACACTGTAAGAGAGTTGCTAGAAAGAAACACCAAGAAAGAGTTATATGAGATAGGATGGGTGAGTTGAGAGCTAATGTGACAGAATCCACAGAGAAGCCCTAGATAGGGGGCTTCTTTCTGCTGCTATGAGAGTTAGCAGGAAACCCTACCCAAGACGAAATGCAATACTATTTAAATTTCCATTGACAGTAGATGGGATCATAGCATAAAAAGAAGGGGTTGCCTATATACCAAAATGTATAAATATGTTCAAGTACAGTATCTTAGAGAAAAGACAACCACACGATCCAGAATAAACAAAAGAAGTGGTGGGGCAAAAGAGGCACCATAATGTGATAAAACGGGCAACGGCAGTAGGTGAGACGGAGTTTGCCATAATAAATTAAAAACCTCATTCTTCACAGGAGCCCCCGAAACACTACATGCTACAGAATTCTTAATGTCCCATACTGTACCAATGCCAGCATAAAAACATGTACAAAAATATACACTCAGACCAGAACCTCTTTTTTCTCCTCTGCTGCGGCATGTCTGAGATTGCGAGATTGCGCACTGCTGTGGCGGTTGGTGAATTTCTTAAGTGGAGGGAAGGTATATTTTTCCAACAAATACACCAGTCTGACCAAACGTAGCGAGGGAGCCTGAAAAAGCCAAGGGGAGTTTGGGGGACTTCCCCCCCAAACCCATACAGCACACTTTCTGTGAACTATTGGGTAAAAAGCCAGAGAGTTTTGAATTGGTTTTGTAGGGTAACTCCAATCCAAAAATGCAATAGATGCAAGTCCCTAACAGTGCAAAGGAGAATAACCCAATGCATTTTCATGATGCCTTTGCCTGCAATATATGCCAGTATAAAACATTTTCATGCTGGCTGGTCCCATACATTGCCATGCTGGCTGCACCAATATATGCCAGTATTCCTACAGAAGAACATACTCACATTTGCTTTTCACATGATGCTTGTAATGATACTATAAGAAAACATGACGCTGGCACTGCCAACATTTGGCAGTATATCCACGTAAGAACATACTCATGTCGGAATTGGCTTTAAAAATGCCATGCCACAATAAGAACACATGTCCAAACTGTCTGCACAAAGCAGACCAGTCTAGACACCTAATAACACGTATTGTGTTTGCTTTACCCTTGATGCCCAGTAAAAAAAAGGCCAAGCTACAGTAAGAAATTCCTAGACTGACTGTACCAAAATGCCAGACTGGCTACATATCAACACTTATGCTTATTTTATCATAGCTGCCCAGAATAAATGGCATGTCATAGTAAGAAATGGCTAGACTGGCTGCACTAAAATGCCAGCCTAGCCACATAATAACACTTATGCTTAATGTATTACAGATGCCCAGAGTAAAATACCATGACACACTAAGGGCTAGCTAGACTGGCTGCACCAACATGCCAATCTAGCCAGGTAATTACATATATCATGCTTGATTTATCAAAGATGATGCCCAGACAAAACGTTTTATGCCGCAGCAAGAAATGGCTAGACCGACTGCCCCAAAATACCAGTCTAGCTACATGATAACATTTAACCGGCTTGCTGTATCATAGATGCCCAATAAAATACCATGCCACAGTAAGAAATAGCTAGACTAGCTGCCCCAAAATGCCAGTCAAGTCACATAATAAATACAATATACCATTGTTTTTGTTTTATTCAACTGCATTTTTTACTGGGCATCTATGATAAAAGCCCAGTAAAAAGTGTTTTTGTAGCTGCACCTCCCACCACCATCCCATTCAAATCAGCTCCCCTACACAGCACAAAACACACACACACATTCAGGGCCGGCCTTAGAGGCAGCAACGCCCTGAGCGAATTGTCGGCCCCCCTTACCAGCGCACAGGGCGTGGCCACAGAGTGTCAATTTATTTTAATTTTTTTAAAAAACCTTCTCGTTCCGGCAAGGAGGTAACTCCATCAGCACCCTATTGTTCCTAAATGCGCTCTGCTACCGCGGGCGCATTGACTAACAATGAAGCGCCTGCTGCCACTATACCAGCTGGGGGGAGCCCTTGAAATACTCCACCGAGCTGGCGTGGCGGGGGCCTAACAGTGCCTTTTGTTGGTGAAGGCGCCCGCAGTGGAGGGGCGCATTTGGTGACAATCGGGTGCTGAGCACCCGATTGACATTGAATGCGCCCGCCTGCTGCACCTTCTCCCGCTAAACCAGCTGGGGGAGCCCTTAAAAGACTCCCCCGAGCTGGCGTGGTGGGGGCTAATGGTGCCCTAGGGGGCACGGCGCCCCGGGCGGTCGCCCAGCTCGCCCCCCCCTAAGGCCGGGCCTGCACACATTCACACAACATTCATTGACATGCACTACCATACATCAGAGTCTCACTCATGTACACGCATTACCTTATCACAATTCATTGAAATAAATCTTAGCTGCACACAGCTCCGCCCCAGTCTCAAGAAAGCCCTCTGGCTCCCGTGCAGCACGAACAGGAAGCAGAGCGCGTCCAGGTTCCTGCACATGCACACAGGAACTAGAGTGCTTCTGGTGCAATGCCCCGATCCAGTTGTATGTGCAGGGAGGAAGAGGGGCACCTCCTCACACATACAAACCTGCAGTTCCCCAGCCTTGCATGGCCCAATAGGTATAAGTACAGGGGAACAAAATTACCAAAGGGAAACAAAAAAAGCAGCTGAGGCAGCACTCATTGTTTCCACTGGGCTGGCACAGCACGCCCATGATGGGTGAGGGTTCCTGTGGGTCTGTGCCCCCTCGCCCATTATAGATTGTCCGCCCCGGTGCACTGTTTCACGCAGGGCGACATAAAGCTGGTTTACAGTGGCTCAATATGGACCACTTTGGACATGGGCCCTTCAACTTCTTCCAAGCACTACCCTCTAAGCCACCCAGGCAGCACTCTCCTCCACTCGTGTTTATTATCTCTTCACCTCCCCCGGCATTCACCTCCTCCACCGTCCCAATTCAGAGCGGTCTGCTCTCTCCACCTTCCTCCCATCACTGTCCCCCATACTCCCAGCATTCTCCCCCAAACCTCTTCCCGGAACTCTCCTATGCTCTCTTAAACCGGGTATGCCACCTCCTCCTCGTCTCCCCCCTCCGGCAAGCCCCGTCTTCCCAGCGCTCTAGTAGAACTTGTTCAGACTACTAGTGTCGCTTTCTTACCAACTTACTCATGACCCCACGCGAGTCTATCGCGTGGGATGTCGGAACCCCATCTCTGCACCGCACCCGGCACACGCCTCAACAGGAGAGTTTCACGGGTAGGTAGGTCTCTGCCTGTGTCTGTTCCTTACCTCAACCGCCCGACGGTTGCAGAGCCCCCTGCGCGGCGCACGTGCTGTCTGCGATCTAGGCGCTGGGCGCTACACGGCAGGTGTTCTCTGCGCTGTGGGTGCTTCACGCTCGGTGGCTGCTTCCTCTGCCTCACCTCCTCCGCACAGTCGCCGATTTCCGGCTCAAAGGTACATTCCTGTCCCAAGTTCTGTTTTTTTTTTTGACTGCGTGCCTCAGCGATCTGCTTCTAAAACTACTTCCTGAATTTCAGCCCTTCTGACTGCGGGGCACGGCTTCTCGAATCCACTTCCTGAATGTCAACTCTCGCAAAGCAACTGAACGAGCCCGTTAGGTTTCGTGTGTGATTTAAAACCCACGCCCAGAGGACGCATGTGAGCACACCGGTTGACTGGCTGCTTCTTCTGATGTTGACCTCCACCTGATGGTTATGATTTGTCTAGCCAAATATGTATTTAACTGATTATTTGTCTGTACGTCACATCTGACGATGTGACTGGGTGTGCCACTCCAGGGAGCAGTGATGGATGTTTAGTGGGGCGTGGGGGATCCCATGATTAATTTGATCAGAGGCCGGCCCTGGTGATGTTTTGACTGGGCACCGCACATTTCTATGGTGGTTTAGATTACAGGAGCGCGTTACTTTACACTATCCAGCAGTTTCACTATAGCTGAGAGGCGCACTTTATTCAGTAACCAGGCCCTCAAGTGGGCCGGGGCTAGCCCCCACTCCGGGTAGCCTCAGAAAACGGATCAACAGCCGGGGCTTTGCCAGCGCTCGCCTGAGTCCCCCAGATGAGCCGAGCACTGAGCCGACTTGATGCCTCAAATGCACGCACTCTGCCACCGACTGATAGCACACCAATAGAGTAAAGAACGAGTCCACGGGGCAGGAGAATTGTGATGGTGGGTGCATGTCTGGAAAGATGTAACCCCTGACAACCTTCTCTTTAACGAGACCACCCCATGGCTGCCTTGAAACACAGACCCATAACACACCCAAACTGATTCCCATTTCAACTGAGGGCATGAGAGATTCGCGAAACCAGGCCATGCTTATCTTAATTGCACAGATCACTCCCAGCACCACGGTGTGAAGCATTAGTGGGGCGATCAAAACCGGAAAATGTTCCCTTTCCCTAAACTGGGGGGAGAGGGGGGCTCTGTATGGAGGCCATTCATTTCCTTACCAGCATAGTGCAACTTGGATATTGGACTTGCTAAGTGACGTTTAGGTGGCTTGAGATCATTTTCAGTGTGGGCTATTAGGTGGATAAGCTGAAACCATTGCATTAGAGTACAGCTAGAGAGAAATGGCAAATGTGGAGGGACACAAAGGTAGTAGGTGTTGCTTGGTTATTTGCCCACCCATTGACTGCCCATGGTCATGCTAACCCCTGTGGCCGTTCCCACCCATTTCCTGCCCCTCTCCACCCAAAACACTCTCTCGGGGGAACTCTTTGAACTCACTTTAATCAAGCCGTACTATCAAACTCTGCACTCGAAGTGCACGCCAGTATTTTTCAAAGCAGTCTGCTGAGTTAATGGCTTAATTGGAGTTGTAAACCCGCTACTGGTGTAATAAAAATGTCCCAACCAGTTCTGCCCCCAGCCACTCGATTTATAAGCACTAAGCGTGTCCGTCACTGAAGGCCTGTTAATAACAAGCAAAGCAAAAAGTTTCAGGTTGTGCATGGTGTAGATATCTAGGTACTCGCACCATTTTGCACCCACTACCATCAATAGCCAGTTAATATCACTACAGCAGTGCTTGGCAGGTGCTTTCCCACGCCTACACAAAAGGCTGAACTGTTGGCATTGCCAATGCTTGTTTGAAAATGGTAGTATTTTAAATTCGAGGGATCTAAATACCCAAAAGCTGCATGTGTTTATCACACAGAAGTACAAAGAACAGGGAGTGGGCAACAGTAATTTAGTAGTGCTTGACAGACAACCGGGCAAAAGGTAGGAACTACAAGCTGTCTGACAAATATCAGGCGCTGTGCTATTAAGCAGCATTTTTTGTTTAGCTCAGATAGTCGTAAATTCGGACATTCATATAAATCATAGGCAATCATAAACCGTAATTCAATGGTATTTGTTAAGTCACCGCCAGCGCTATTTAGGCCATTCCCCCAAATAAATATAGTCTGACATTTTAGAGCCCCGGCCCTGGATTTCTCATCCCACTTATGGTACTGGCAGGAGCCTCACCTTCCTTGGTTGCAGCAAGACACGCATGACTTCAGGCTCTGCAGGCACTGCAGAGTAACCAACACCCGAGACCACTCCTGTGTCCAGCGTGTCCCGTGCAGCCCTCTTTGGGTAGCAACACACTTGGGAATGTCCCTTTTCTGGGTCCCAGGCCGAGCCACAGCAAAGCAGAGGCCGGGTGCCCTGCCACAGCATGGCTATCTGTGTTATTGTGTAGTACACATTAGCCTGCTATACCAGTCTATAAACCTGTAAATGCGTTCCCTAGTACAGGCTAGTTGGGACACCACCAGGGGCGTTGCTAGGGGGGGGCTAAAGGGGCTATAGCCCCTGATCTTTTGGTTGTAGCCCCGGATAGAATCTCAGGAGCTACAGCCAAAAGACTAGCTAGCCCCCAGTCCCAACAGTTCCGACATCAGCGTAGCCCCGGGTCTTTTCCAGACCTAGCAACTCCCCTGGACACCACAACTGACCAATACCTAGACCCTGACCACCACTGCCCTGTAATCAGGTATTACTCAATACCGGCTGCTTGAGCCAGCACAGAGCAGACTTCCAAGTTCCTCTGTTGTAAAATCCCATTCTGTGACACTTTACAGCCATCATCAGCCAATAAGGAACTGTTTATGGTAAGTATGTGTATTTGGTGCACTGCTGGAGTTCACATGAGAGCGAGACTCTGCATCTTTTTGCTTATTTTGAAGCACAAAATGAAAACGCCTTTTAGAAGCATTTTATTAAGCCGTTTACATTATTTTTCGGCAGCGCAGTGGAAGTTGCATGTTCGTTTTTTTAATGCACTGATTGTATGTATCAGCAATTGGAAGATCTCTCACATTAAATTAAGCAAGAGGCCAGGTGTTAAAGGGGTTGACACTGTATGGTCATGAATTATAAGGAATACAATATCCCCTACCATATGTAACAAGTCACCTCAGAGTTCCCGTGACCTTGTAAAGGAACTCAGCCTTCCCATTGCTCCTCTATTTGGCCACGGAACTCCTCGGTGACTTGCGATATCCCTTACCATATGTAACAAGTCACCTCGGAGTTCTGTGACCCTGTAAAGGAACTCAGCCTTCTCCTCGCTCCTCTATTTGGCCACAAAACTCTTCAGTGACTTGCGATATGCTGTACCATATGTAACAAGTCACCTCGGAGTTCTGTGACCTTGTAAAGGAACTCAGCCTTCCCCTCGCTCCTCTATTTGGCCACGGAACTCCTCAGTGACTTGTGATATCCCCTACCATATGTAACAAGTCACTTCAGAGTTCCGTGACCTTGTAAAGGAACTCAGCCTTCCCATTGCTCCTCTATTTGGCCATGGAACTCCTCAGTGACTTGCGATATCCCCTACCATATGTAACAAGTCACCTCAGAGTTCTGTGACCGTGTAAAGGAACTCAGCCTTCCCCTCGCTCCTCTATTTGGCCACAGAACTCCTCAGTGACTTGCGATATCCCTTACCATATGTAACAAGTCACCTCAGAGTTCTGTGACCTTGTAAAGGAACTCAGCCTTCCCCTCGCTCCTCTATTTGGCCACGGAACTCCTCAGTGACTTGCGATATCCCCTACCATATGTAACAAGTCACTCAGATTTCCGTGACCTTGTAAAGGAACTCAGCTTTCCCCTCACTCCTCTATTTGGCCACGGAACTCCTCGGTGACTTGCGATATCCCCTACCATATGTAACAAGTCACCTCGGAGTTTCGTGACCTTGTAAAGGAACTCAGCCTTCTCCTCGCTCCTCGATTTGGCCACGGAACTCCACAGTGACTTGCGCTATCCCCTACCATATGTGATAAGTCACCTCAGAGTTCTGTGACCTTGTAAAGGAACTCAGCCTTCTCCTCACTCCTCTATTTGGCCACAGAACTCCACAGTGACTTGCAATATCCCCTACCATATGTAATAAGTCACCTCAGAGTTCTGTGACCTTGTAAAGGAACTCAGTCTTCCCCTTGCGCCTCTATTTGGCCACGGAACTCCTCAGTGACTTGTGATATCCCCTACCATATGTAACAAGTCACCTCGGAGTTCTGTGACCTTGTAAAGGAACTCAGTCTTACCCTCGCTCCTCTATTTGGGCACGGAACTCATCAGTGACTTTTGATGTGCCCTACCATATGTAACAAGTCACCTCAGATTTCCGTGACCTTCTAAAGGAACTCAGCCTTCTCCTCACTCCTCTATTTGGCCACGGAACTCCACAGTGACTTGCGCTATCCCCTACCATATGTAATAAGTCACCTCGGAGTTCTGTGACCTTGTAAAGGAACTCAGTCTTCCCCTCGCTCCTCTATTTGGCCACGGAACTCCTCAGTGACTTCTGATATCCCCTACCATATGTAATAAGTCACCTCGGAGTTCCGTGACCTTGTAAAGGAACTCAGCCTTCACCTCGCTCCTCTATTTGGGCACGGAACTCCTCAGTGACTTGTGATGTGCCCTACCATATGTAACAAGTCACCTCAGAGTTCCATGACCTTGTAAAAGAACTCAGCCTTCCCCTCGCTCCTCTATTTGGCCACAAAACTCCTCAGTAACTTGCGATATGCTGTACCATATGTAACAAGTCACCTCGGAGTTCCGTGACCTTGTAAAGGAACTCAGCCTTCCCCCCGCTCCTCTATTTGGCCACAGAACTCCTCGCTGACTTGCAATATCCCCTACCATATGTAACAAGTCACTTCAGAGTTCTGTGACCTTGTAAAGGAACTCAGCCTTCCTCTCGCTCCTCGATTTGGCCACAGAACTCCTCAGTGACTTGCGATATCCCCTACCATATGTAACAAGTCACCTCAGATTACCGTGACCTTGTAAAGGAACTCAGCTTTCCCCTCACTCCTCTATTTGGCCACGGAACTCCTCAGTGACTTGCGATATCCCCTACCATATGTAACAAGTCACCTCAGAGTTCTGTGACCTTGTAAAGGAACTCAGCCTTCCCCACACTTCTCTATTTGGCCACAGAACTCCTCAGTGACTTGCGATATCCCCTACCATATGTAAGAAGTCACCTCAGAGTTCCGTGACCTTGTAAAGGAACTCAGCCTTCCCCTCGCTCCTCTATTTGGCCACGGAACTCCTTAGTGACTTGCGATATCCCCTACCATATGTAACAAGTCACCTCAGAGTTCAGTGACCTTGTAAAGGAACTCAGCCTTCTCCTTGCGCCTCTATTTGGCCATGGAACTCCACAGTGACTTGTGCTATCCCCTACCATATGTAACAAGTCACCTCAGAGTTCTGTGACCTTGTAAAGGAACTCAGCCTTCCCCTCGCTCCTCTATTTGGCCATGGAACTCCACAGTGACTTGCGCTACCCCCTGCCATATGAAATAAGTCACCTCAGAGTTCTGTGACCTTGTAAAGGAACTCAGCATTCCCCTCACTCCTCTATTTGGCCATGGAACTCCACAGTGACTTGCGCTACCCCCTGCCATATGAAATAAGTCACCTCAGAGTTCTGTGACCTTGTAAAGGAACTCAGCTTTCCCCTCACTCCTCTATTTGGCCACAGAACTCCTCGCTGACTTGCAATATCCCCTACCATATGTAACAAGTCACCTCGGAGTTCTGTGACCTCGTAAAGGAACTCAGCCTTCCTCTCGCTCCTCGATTTGGCCACAGAACTCCTCAGTGACTTGCGATATCCCCTACCATATGTAACAAGTCACCTCAGATTACCGTGACCTTGTAAAGGAACTCAGCTTTCCCCTCACTCCTCTATTTGGCCACGGAACTCCTCAGTGACTTGCGATATCCCCTACCATATGTAACAAGTCACCTCAGAGTTCTGTGACCTTGTAAAGGAACTCAGCCTTCCCCACACTTCTCTATTTGGCCACAGAACTCCTCAGTGACTTGCGATATCCCCTACCATATGTAATAAGTCACCTCAGAGTTCCGTGACCTTGTAAAGGAACTCAGCCTTCCCCTCGCTCCTCTATTTGGCCACGGAACTCCTTAGTGACTTGCGATATCCCCTACCATATGTAACAAGTCACCTCAGAGTTCTGTGACCTTGTAAAGGAACTCAGCCTTCCCCTCGCTCCTCTATTTGGCCATGGAACTCCACAGTGACTTGCGCTACCCCCTGCCATATGAAATAAGTCACCTCAGAGTTCTGTGACCTTGTAAAGGAACTCAGCCTTCCCCTCGCTCCTCTATTTAGGCACGGAACTCCTCAGTGACTTGCATATCCCCTACCATATGTAACAAGTCACCTCAGAGTTCTGTGACCTTGTAAAGGAACTCAGCCTTACCCTCACTCCTCTATTTGGGCACGGAACTCCTCAGTGACTTGTGATGTGCCCTACCATATGTAACAAGTCACCTCGGAGTTCCGTGACCTTCTAAAGGAACTCAGCCTTCCCTTCGTTCCCCTATTTTGTCATAGAACACCTCAGTGACTTGTGATATCCCCTACCATATGCAGTGGTCGAAGTGAGCCGGAGCGGTCGGGAGCGGTGCTCCTATACTTTTTTAAATTACCTTGTACAGATCCTATACTTTTATTTTAAAAAGAAACCGTTCCGGAATGGTTTTGTTTTAAAATAAAAGCGTAGGAAGAAGTTGAAACCTTCACTTTCAGTGCACTGCACCAAACTTTCCCTTAAACAGCAGGTGCAAGTGTTTTGGGGGGGCGGGGTGTATTGTGTATGGGAGGGGTTGTGGCAATGGGGTTTGTGGAGCAGGGGCAGGCCAGTTGGGAACATAGTTCCACTACTTCTTTTCGTACACTTCGACCACTGTCATATGTAACGAGTCACCTCGGAGTTCCGTAATCTTGTAAACGAACTGAGCATTCCCCTCCCTCCTCCATTTGGCCACGGAACTCCTCAGTCACTTGCGATACCCGAACTCCTCGGTGACTTGCGATTTCCGGACTCCTCAGTGACTTGCGATATCCTGATAACTTACAGCAGGCGATACTTTATCCCATAAAACAATTCCAACTTTTTCGGGTTGGGAAAATGTGCATGAACAGAGCATTAAATGCACCAAAGTCGGGCGTATTCTAGCGGCATCTGCAGCCCATTCCTGCGCAGCCCCAGGACTTGTCAGGCTGGGCATGCACGTGTGCATGTCAGCACAAGAAACGTCAAAAGCCTTCGGCACCAAGACAGGAGGCGTGCACTGCTGGGTGTCGACTGTCTGTTCAGGGAGGAGTGAATTCCGGCCTCTCGCTAAAATTCCGCCACATTTAGCATCAGCTCAGGTGATAAGACAGTCCAGCGATCGCGCGTGTTTGCCCAAACGTGTGCTTACATTTGGGCGTATTCACTTTCAGCAATAGCCTTTTCCCATATCCCCATCCCCACCCCAGGTAAGATAGCTCAGCGGTCTGTGTGCGGTCTGTTGGGATCCCGGCAAGGCCAGCTCAGCCTTTCATCCTTCCGAGGTCAATAAATGAGTACCAACATCGGTTGGGTGATATCGTATTTAAATATGTTCTATGTAAAACGCTCAAAAAATAACACATCATTTATCTGTTAGAATTATGGCAGGGCCAACCATAATAATGTGTGCAGATCAGAAAAAAAAAATAGGGCGCTCTTTTGTGGCTTGTTCGTTTTAGATATTATAGGAATGGCTGGAGCAATGTTTAATGTGCACTCCAGTTTTGCGTTTATCGCTGACACGTGCCTTCAGGTGGTGCACATTCCATTGTGAGAGCTATTTTGTTTCAGTGGTGAGGTTGTGTGTCGAAATGTGTTGCCTGCTAGGGAGGGAAGTAGGTCCAATGGTGTGGTGCTAAAGTGGATATTGTTGCCATATCTTTCTCCAATGAGTGCTGATTTTAGATTTCATGGCACATCATGCAAGTGTGGGAATTTGCAGCACCCAGAAAAGGGACGCTCTTCGCTTTTTTTTTTTAGCCAGCAATCAGCGATGGACCAGAGGAGCAACTCACAATGGAACCAAGGACCAGAGATTCAGCTGGCAGTCAAAGACCAGAAGAGACGCTAAGGACCAGGCAGGCGGCCGAGCAGAGAAGAGTGACTTACCAGGGAGACACGGACCAAAGGAGCCTCTCGTATGGAGGCAGGGTTGCAGATGGCCCCATGCCACGAGGGACACCCTATTCCAACCATGGGCTTTGCTTTTCATTTACTTTGACTTTAGTTGATTTTATTAAACTGAAGTGACTGCAACCAGGTGATTACTGGCGATTACAAAGTCTGAGTATGGGCTGACCCGAAGGATTACATTTCTGTTTTGCCCAATTACTGTCATGTATAAATAACATTATATATTAAGAGAAAATGATACAGTAATATAACATAAATATTAAAGCTTCTCCTGCCAAACTGCATTGACTTCCTATACTATGATAATAGGAGCCGTGTCATTTTTACATACTACCACGGTTTACAGCCCTATACAATTCTAACTTAATGCCAAACACATATGTCTAAGCTATGTTTGGAATTGTGTGCTTTAGTGTATATGATGGCTCAAAGATAACACGGATAAACACATTTAAGGAGATCATTTTGTCAAATAGTATCTTTTATAAAATGCATGCACACTTGATTTCATATGGTTTGGATATTTTTGTCGGGGGTGAATCTATTCCAGACACTGCCCAGTCAAGCCCCAATACAACTAGAGTTCATGAAGATTGCAAACCAAAGGCCAAGCTCCACCCTGACCACCCCCTACCCCTTCCCTCCATCCCACTCTCTCCTTTTCCGCGTGCAGCCATAGTACCGCTCGTGCACTACAACTCCCCACCAGCACAAGCTACTATACACAATTGTGAAAATCTTTTTTTTTAATTTTTTTTTAAATTTGTGTTAATCATTTAGATTTTTACAAAAGCAAATAGAAAGAAGAAAAAGATGACATATACATGTGAAGAACGGAGATCGAAAAAAGAAAAAAAGAAAAGTCACTGTGTCACCATAGTTCATTTCAGTGAAACTCCCTGACCAAAAAATCCATTGCTGATTCGTCGTGTAGTCATAGGTTGGACTACTCACTACTGTGTTTTAATTGTTGGTAGCTTAGTTAAGAGGAGGGAGGTATTCACATACTGGAGAATTTTAAAAGTTGCCAGTGACCATGAAGTTCTGTCGCTCGCCATCATTTTGTCCCAGCAAGCATCTTGGTCACTTAATAAGTAATCTGAAAAAATGTGTTTCAAGTAGATGGATCTAATTCGTCGTGTACTGGTACAAGAGAGAAGCAAGTGTCAAATGGACTCTTTCACTGTTGGTTCGTTGCAGAAACGACACTCGTTTGATTTTGACAAGCCTCTGATCGCCAAGATTTCATTTGTTTGCAAAAGATTTAGTCTGGTTCTCAATAATAGGTCGCGCGCGGGTCTAGGTGGAAACTTCTTGATATAAGGCTGTAATTTGTTTAATTTACTGATGTTGTGGGGAAGGTGGCATATCAGTTTGTTATTTGCCGCTGCTTCTTTAGTCCGTATCCAGTCAACCTCTTAACTTTTTCTGGATTTGTACACGGTTTGTATGTTTGTATGCAGTCTCCTCGTTGCTTTCAATTGAAAGTAACATGTCTAAGTTTGATTTAGTCCAGGCATTGAGCATCTTGTTTGTACCAATGCTTTCCTTGAGTATCAGGTTGTAAATCAACAACTCTTTAGACATTCTACATTTTCGAAAGAGCATGAGGGTATTTATTTTAACCGTTCCTCCCAAAGACATCAGGCGAAGTTCCTGTCTTATTGCCACAACTGAGGTGGAGTTCGGAAAAGCCCAAAACAGATCTTCAAAACAGCACCTCCAGTTTCGGCCAGAGTGACCCAGGTAGGTTAGGCATTGCGTCCGCGCCATAGGTCAAAGTAGGCACCACCTTTGTTTTGTAAAAATCCAAGACCGGGATCAAAGAGAAGCGGACACATTTCCTATCAATTGCCTTGCCTTGGGCCATCAGCTTTTTTGTAGTTGTTTTCAAGTGATCTTGCATGGCCGTTTCTTGCCTGGAGATGTCCAGAATCACCCCATGGTATCTGAATTCATTCACCTTTTCCACAGAGTGGTCGGACAATTGCAGGGCACATTTTTCCCTTTTTTTTGTTGACGCTGAGATGATCATACATTTTGTTTTCTTTTCGTTTATCTCCAAGTTGTTGTTAGATGTATACTCCTGAAGGTTAGTCAATTGGCGCTCTAGGCCTATTGGAGTATGATCGAGAAGAATTAGATCATCTGAGTATAGTTGTCGGTTTATGTGGGGTTTGCCCATTTTCGGGGGAAAACATCGAACATTCGGACCTGATTCTTGGAGATCCTCGATGAAGGCCAAAAAAAGGGCCGGGGCCAAAGGGCACTATTAGGGAGAATTCTCATTTATGGCTAATTTCCCTCACCTAGTGAGTCCCCCAGCAGCTTTGCTGGACTTCTGAAGTTTATTATTTTCACTTGGTAAGTGTGTGAGCTTTTCCCGCACTCTTACCCATGTTTTGCCATGTGTCTTTTACCTGTTTTTTTAATGATTGTGGACTCTGGAGTACACCACTTCAGTAGTCCGTTTCTTTTGTGTGTTACACAGCACCTTCAGTGCAGTGACACAGGGTTGTCTTTTAGACTTCCCACCGACTCCATTTCTGGGGCTGACTACAGTCCCCCAGAAAAGGGTAATGTTGCCATTAACTTTACTTAGTCATTTTTACCACATATCCAGTACACCCCATCTTCCATTGAGTACTGGAAAGGGTTACTTTGTATCCCTTGTATCTGTACCTCCTAGAGCATTGTTTCGCTCTTTTAACATTTAGACTTGGCTGGTGGCAGTGGTATCTACCCTAACTTTCCTACCACGATTATATTAGATAAATGTGGTATTGTTTCAGCCTATTATATTAGCCTCGAACTTAAACCCGCTTGACCAAATACTTTTTCTTTTGGCTCCGGTCGGGTTTATTCGCCAATTATTTTCGTTAAAGTCCTTGTGTTTTACTTTGCGTGGCAAACCAGGTTTGCCTTCTTTGTTCACTGTCTTTTGGCGGGCTTCTACTCAGAAGCCCTCCTCAAGGCGTCTGGGTGTCTAGGTGGCCTGAATGTGAGGGAGGGGTGTAGTCACCTTCTGCACAGAGTATCCTAGGAAACCCAAGTCACACTTTGCCATGATTGGCTGAGGTGGTTGTCCGGGCTGGACAACCCCCCTGCTGCGTGATTGACAGCCAGGCTGTGTGAATCGGGGATTTTCGAATAAAAGGCAGGTCTCTTGGGCTAGGAGTCAGAGTCGCCATTGGAACTACTAGGAACCGAAGAGAAGCAGAGAAGAAGATGGCTGCTGCAACAACCCCGTCCCGGTGAAGCCCTGCTGCAGTCCTCAGCTATCTACCCTTCGACGACCAGAGAAGATCCAGTCCGGAGTCTTCCTCCCTTGAGCTTGGTGGGGATAACCAGTTCATCTTCCACTGCCAGAGGATCCTCTTCTTGTTCGAAATCGCTGCACACTGCTGTAGTGGTCCGGATAGCCATCTGAAGAGCCTCTCCTGTTTTTAAGGAGGGCACCTTTTATTCATCGTCGCTGCTGCCGGCTTCCTCTCTGTGTGGTGCAGACCCCTCCAGACGTCCTCCTTTGCACCGAAGCTCCAGGGACCGTGGGTCTGCGGGAAACCAACAGGAACAGCTGCCAGGGCACCAGCTTCTCCATTGAATAAGGTACTGTGCTCTGCTTGAATAATTAGGGTGAACCCCTTTTCTTCATCTCCAAGGCTTGCCCTTGTCTTCCCTCCTCCTTATAACTTTAGCTTCCTCTGTTGACAATATCTAAGTACTCCTGGCAAGGTTGAATCTCGAACTGTCCGACTGTGTGATCCTCGACAACAGGAACCAGGTTCCACTTGACACTGGCTTCGGCCTATTGACTCTTGAATTTCCGTCAAATAGTGTTCTCTGATTCTGTCTGCCTTGACAAAAGTATTGCCTATGATTTTTGCCCCAACTCTCTCTGGTTAACTCAGGTGCTAAGTGTGTTTTTGCCCCGGTAACAATTCTTGCCGCGAATACGCGATTCTTTAGTAAGACTGAACTATCATTACTGTCAAAAAGTGATCGCAAGTGTATTCCCGGTAACGTCTCTTGTTTCACAACGCCGGTCTGTTAAAACACAGGATACTTACCTTGAGTTACAGTGTACCAAAATGAATTGGCTGGTTGTATATTTTACGTGTGGTTTTGAATATAAGTGTTGTGTTTATAACAAATGGTTTAAAAATAAATGCACTTATATTTTTCTACCTGAAACCTTGAGTCAGTGTTTGCTTGAGTCACAGTAATTGTGGTCCCTTTGTGTAATCTCTGCTACTGCTCATATACTCTTGAGATAAGCCTGGCTGCTCCGCTACTGCTACCACTTTAACATAGTAGTGCAGGCTTGTACCAAAGGTAAAACTTGTATTGCCACCTGTAGTCTTAATTGTGTGTAATGGTCCCTAAGGGCACTGCACAGGATTCTGCCTAACACTGGTGTACAGTGGTGAGGATTTGGAAGTAGAGTGATTACACTTAGAGTGCTGCTGTTGCTTGGGTTCAACTAACCACAAGGCTAAACACCACTAATTCTATTTAACTGAGAAATCATGTCAAATACGGAAAACTACACTGAAGAGGGTCTCTTAAACTACACTGCTGAGGTATTAAGAACCATGTGTAGGGAGAGGAGTCTCTCTGGTAAAGGAAAGAAATCTGAATTGATTGCAAAGTTAATGGGAAAACAAAGTCTGGAGAGTGGGTCAGAAGGGCCTACCCCTCCAGCAAATGTGGATACTGATGTTTCCGATTCTGAGAGTGTTAATTTTGAAGAAGTAGATGAGTCCTTGTTAGGAAACCCTGCAACTCCTTTGCCTGCTCAGAAAGCACAACCTGTCATGATGCCTACCTCCAAGGAGCCAGACCAGGCCCAGCTACCCCAGAGGCAGACATCATGTCCCCGAGGGAAGTCTCAGCAGCCCCAAGTAGGGGCCCTTTGGACTCAGTCCTGGCGCCTTTGGCGCCAGGCTCATATTGGGCAACAGTCCTGGCGCCATAGGCGCCAGGCTCATAAAAGATGACTTTGTGTTTAAAGGTGCTTGGTGTAAACTTACCTGATATAGACCATGCTGCAACATCTGGGCCATCTAGAGGCCTGAATGGGACTACTTTCTCTTTGGGGACTACTTAACCACATGGGTGTGGCCGGAGGAAGAATACATACCTGAGAGGAAGGATACATACCTGGAACTACTTTGAAGGCTATTTAAGCCACGCCCAAGCAGCAACTCACGCTTCGCGTTGTTCTGCATCTAGCACCTGGACGCTCACCGTGTCTGCTCCTGCATCCTGACTTCTGCCACGCCCGCCAGCATCCTGGAACACCTGCAAAGGGAGAAGAGAAGAGAATAGGAGAAAGAAGAGTCCTTACCTGCTAAAATCCGCATTCCGGAGACATTTCGCCGACGATCCTGAAAAGGAAGACATTCATTTTAAAAGCACATCGCATCGATCGCTGCAGCGCCGCATTTCGCTCACCTTTACTAGGCGCCTCCATGTTCATCAGCGACCATTTGGATCCGCAACCACATTTCAGTGCCTAGGGAGAAAAAGACAAGAACAAAGGTGAGCTAGGGAAGAGAATAAGAAAACCTTAATTTGCCATCATAAGACTTATCTGTTGGGTCATTCCCACTTCATTTCGGGTCGGTGCCTCATCCTGGCATTTCCGGACCCCGGCCCTTAAGGGGAAAAAGAGACAGCGTTAGTGAGCGAATGCTAAGACATTACCTGAACGCTCATTAAAGACTTACCTGATATCTACTGGAACTGCACCTTTCACTTCGGGTCGGTGCCATATCTCCGGCATGTCCGAACCCCGGCCCCTATGGGGAAAAAAGACACAAGCATTAGTGCATTAATGCAAGGACACTAAAGGAACTTCTCATCAAACAACTCACCTGAGTTTCCTTCGTCGGTTCCATTGCTCATCTCGGAATCTTTGTTCTGCACCTGAAATAGAGACAACGGACAATTATTATTTCGGACTCATACTTATAAACAGAATTCTCACAGTACTTTACCGGGAAGGTCAAGCAAACTTGAACTCTCTACAATCCATGATCCAGTGAAGTAACTGGATTACAACGCGCCCCTACTCAGAAGCAGGATGGAGAGCTCGTCCTTTCAGACTCTAAGGTGAGACTTCACGGGGAATCACAGAAGGGTTTCGTGGAGGGTGAGAAGGCAGTGGGAGGCTTACACATTATCCCGCAGATTGTTAATACTCCCTTTTCACACACAGAAGGATATTTCTGCGAGTCAGTCAAGCCAGATTTGAAGGTCCGGACCTGTCCATCTTCCGAGTCCTGCGCTTCACCATAGAAGAGGCAACAGCACTCCAAACCAGGCCTGCGCCTCCGTGGGAGTCAGGTGAGCGTAACAGAACGCAAAGCCTACCTACAATTTCCCACCCGGGCGCGATGGAAACTTCCGAGACAGACCAGCTGGCCCAGTTTTTGGGGGAATTACGGGCAGAAGTACACTCCGCCCCCCAGGAGACTAACGCTCTCAAAAGAGAACTGATCCTATCTAAGGAAAGAACTGATGACCTGGCCAAACGGTTGTTGCAGGGTCAGGCAGGACAAACTCCTTTACCTAGTTCCGGGGGTAATCCCACTTCTATGATTTCAAATAACCCGGTACAAATCAATCTACCTGGAAACATAACTTTGGCCCCGCCTGAACGTTTTGCTGGGGACCCCAAGAAATATGCCGTTTTTATGAACCAATGTCGCTTACACTTCCTATGCAGACCTGGGGCCTTTCCTAATGACCAGACCAAGGTAGCTTTTGTATTATCCTATCTCAGCGGCAGTGCTGCCGATTGGTCAGTTCCTTTGGTAAATCAAGATGACCCAACTCTCCAGGATTTTCAAGGCTTCCAGGCAAGCATGGAAAAATGATTTGCTCGACACTCCCAGGGACAGGCCCTAGGCAACGAACTGCTATCCTTACGACAAGGTAACCAGGATCTCTTATCTTACATCGCCACCTTTAATAGGTTGGTTGTGGAAACTGGGTGGCCAGAGAATAAAAGGATCACATTATTTCATCGAGGTCTGTGCGGAGAACTTAAAGACGTGCAAGCCCAAATAGTAAATCCACCCCAAGTCTGCGCGGAGTACATAGACCTTGTGGTCCAACTTGATCACAGACTTCAGAATAGAAAAGCAGATCGATCCAAGTTTGAAACCAGAGTGTTGATCAAAACTCACGCTAACCCCAAGAGTACCGACGTTTCAGAACCTATGCAAATCGGTGGAGTTAAAGGACCGTTAACGCAGAAGGAACGGGAGAGAAGGCGGCAAAAGCAATTATGTCTCTATTGCAGAGCTTCTGGTCACTTTCTACGAGATTGTCCGGTAAAACCACCTAAGAAGGTGGTTGGAGCCACTGACAACAATTTAACTGAACCTGATTCGGGAAACGACCAAGCCAGACAAGCGTAGAGGTCCGCTTGCCGAGCTTGAAAACAAACTCTTTGACCTCGCATTTCATCATGCCAATGGTCCTCGTGGATCCGAAACAGCCTCTGTGGTTGCATGCTATAAAGGCATACATCGACAGTGGAGCTATTGGAAACTATGTAGATCGTGAATTGGCCTCCAGGATTAACCTCCCTCTGCGTCCGAAAACTAACAAGGATGTCATTACTACAGTTGATGGAACCGAAATAGCCTCAGCGCCGGTAACTCATTCCACTACAGAAGTGACACTAGTGGGTCAGGATGGACATCGGGAAGCTATTGTGCTTGACGTAATCAAGGCCCCACAGTTTCAAGTAATTCTAGGAATTCCTTGGTTAGAAACACATAATCCTCGAATAGACTGGCGAGCAAAGAGAATAACCTTTCCTGATTGTGAACAAACTTGTTATCCAACAAATCCAAATATGGGCCTGGCCTCAGTAACTTCCGCCACTATACAACTACCGGCTGAGTACCAAGAATTCCAAGACGTTTTCCAAAAAGAACAGGCCAACACGTTCCCTCCCCACCGGTCGTACGATTGTCAAATCGATCTGGTACCCAATGCTCAACCGCCTTGCAGTAGGATTTATGCTCTTACTGAACCTGAGAACCTTCATTTGTGTCAGTATTTAGATCAGTACCTTGCCAATGGTTTTATTCGCCCGTCAAAGTCTCCTGTTTCCTCAGCTCTGTTCTTCGTGCCGAAAAAAGAAGGTGACCTTAGAACATGTATTGACTACCGCGCCCTAAATCAAATAACGATTAAGAATCGTTATCCTCTGCCTCTGATCCCTGAACTTCTCGACCAGGTAAAAGATGCTTGTATGTACACCAAGTTAGATCTCCGGGGAGCTTATCACCTGGTGCGTATAAAAGAAGGCGACGAATGGAAGACTGCATTCCGCACCAAATATGGGCTCTTTGAATATCAGGTGATGCCCTTCGGATTGTGCAACGCACCTGCCACCTTTCAATACTTTATGAATGAGGTTCTTTGGGAACATCGATGTTTGTGTCATCGTATATATCGACGACATCCTGGTGTACTCCTCTTCGGAATCCGATCACAGAAAACATGTCAGGGCAGTTCTTGAAAAATTGCGCCAGCACAAACTGTTTGCAAAACTCGAAAAATGCGTTTTTCATACCACAGAAGTCGAGTTTCTCAGATTCATCCTGACACCTAAAGGAGTCCGAATGGGCTTGCGAAAGGTGGACGCCATCCTCAAATGGCCATCTCCTAGCTCTGTGAAGGGGGTTCAGAGCATGCTTGGTTTTGCCAATTTTTATCGAAGATTCATCCCGGAATTTTCTCGAGTGGTCCAACCCATCACAGCTCTCTTACGGAAGAATAAACGCTTCGAATTGACTCATGAGGCAGAACAAGCCTTTCAAGACTTAAAGTCTAAATTCACCTCCGCACCTGTGTTGAAGCATCCACGCCCAGATCTCCCTTACATTGTTGAAACCGACACATCCAGCTTAGCCATGGGAGCTGTCCTGTCTCAAAGGGATCCAATAACTAACCAACTACACCCTGTAGCCTTTTGGTCCAGAAAATTCTCGGCTCCTGAAATTAATTACGCAATCACCGACAAGGAGTTACTAGCTATTAAGTCCGCCTTCAAAGCTTGGCGTCATTACCTCCTCGGCGCAAGACACACCATCACAGTGATTACAGATCACAGAAACTTGCAATATTTAAAGACGGCCAAAGCCCAATCATCATGTCAACTCCGATGGGCTTTATTCTTTGCGGAATTTGATTTTGTAATCACATATCGCCCTGGTTGCAAAAATGGCAAAGCGGACGCTTTATCCCGGATTGGGATGGAAGAAACAAATTCGAGCTTAGAACCTGTACCGATTATACCTGAACAGAGAATTTTGGGTTTGACCTCTTTACAAACTATTGAGGACGTTCACACTCGAGTTAAACAACTATTAGACTCCACAGCCTTACAAGAATGGAGCCAAAAGGGGTCACACTTTTCCGTTAATAACGATTTACCGTATTTCCAGGGCGATTATTTGTGCCTAACAAAGAACTGCAAGAACTTGTTATTGCCCATTATCATGATACATTAATGGAAGGACATCCTGGTATCGCTAAAACTGAGGAAAAGATCAAACGACAATTCTGGTGGCCATCCTGGAGAAAAGACATAAAATCTTTTGTGATGTCTTGCAGAGTTTGCGCCCAAAATAAAGGTCAAAAGAAAAGACCAGCCGGTCTTCTACAACCTTTGGATATTCCACCGGCACCTTGGCACACCTTGTCGATGAACTTTATTACCGACCTGCCTCCTTGCTATGGATACAACACTATCTTGGTGATTGTGGATCTCTTCTCTAAAATGGCCCATTTTATCCCTTTAAAAGGGTTACCCTCAGCCTCCATCTTGGCCAAGGAATTTCTGGAGAACATAGTTTGTATGCATGGTTTTCCATCCATATTAGTCTCAGATCGAGGAAGCCAGTTTATTTCCCATTTTTGGAGGAAATGTTGTCAACTGGCGCAAATTGATGTACGACTATCCACCAGTCACCATCCCCAAACCGATGGCCAAACCGAGAGAACTAACCAAACCCTTGAACAATATCTTCGGTGTATGTTGCACCAATCTGAATGCAATTGGAAAGACATTATTTGGATCGCAGAATATGCATATAACAATTCTGTACATTCTGGAACAGGACAAACCCCTTTTTACACCTTGTATGGTCATCATCCTCGAACCTCAGACCTGGACCCTCCTCAAAACCTGGAAATGCCTGCGGTAGATCATTTGCATTCCACGATAACCCGAGCTTTCAAAGAAGCTACGACTCATCTTCAGCAAGCCAAGAGAAAGTACAAAGAAAATGCTGATTTACATCGAAGTGAAGCACCTCCGTACCTAATAGGGGACCAGGTGTGGCTACCAATTAGACATTTACCTCTCAAAGGACCGCAGACTTTCAACGCCAGATACATAGGACCCTATCCCATCAAAGCTATAATCAACCCGGTGGCCTTTAAACTCGATCTACCAGCGAACATGCAAATTCATCCCGTTTTTCACGCCTCACTGTTGAAACCGGTGCAACCAGGAACCAGACTGATCAAACCACCAGAACCAATTCAGATTGATGGGGAATTGGAATTTGAAGTTAAAGACATATTGGATTCCAAGGTGTTAAAGTCAAAACTCTTCTATCTAGTTGATTGGAAAGGGTATGGACCTCAGGAGAGATCTTGGGAATCAAGCGACCATGTACACGCGCCGCGATTAATACAAAAATTCCACCGAAAATTCCCAAACAAGCCAAAACCCCCGGAGAGAACAACCTTGGGAGGGGCCTTTGGAGGGGGTACTGTCATGATGCCTACCTCCAAGGAGCCAGACCAGGCCCAGCTACCCCAGAGGCAGACATCATATCCCTGAGGGAAGTCTCAGCAGCCCCAAGTAGGGGCCCTTTGGACTCAGTCCTGGTGCCTTTGGCGCCAGGCTCATATTGGACAACAGTCCTGGCGCCATAGGCGCCAGGCTCATAAAAGATGACTTTGTGTTTAATGGTGCTTGGTGTAAACTTACCTGATGCAGACCATGCTGCAACATCTAGGCCATCTAGAGGCCTGAATGGGACTACTTTCTCTTTGGGGACTACTTAACAACACGGGTGTGGCCGGAGGAAGAATACATACCTGAGAGGAAGGATACATACCTGGAACTACTTTGAAGGCTATTTAAGCCATGCCCAAGCAGCAACTCACGCTTCGCGTTGTTCTGCCTCTAGCAGCTGGACGCTCACCGTGTCTGCTCCTGCATCCTGACTCCTGCCACGCCCGCCAGCATCCTGGAACACCTGCAAAGGGAGAAGAGAAGAGAATAGGAGAAAGAAGAGTCCTTACCTGCTAAATCCGCATTCCGGAGACATTTTGCCGACAATCCTGAAAAGGAAGACATTCATTTTAAAAGCACATCGCATCGATCGCTGCAGCGCCGCATTCCACTCACCTTTACTAGGCGCCTCCATGTTCATCAGCGACCATTTGGATCCGCAACCACATTTCAGTGCCTAGGGAGAAAAAGACAAGAACAAAGGTGAGCTAGGGAAGAGAATAAGAAAACCTTAATTTGCCATCATAAGACTTACCTGTTGGGTCATTCCCACTTAATTTCGGGTCGGTGCCGCATCCTGGCATTTCCGGACCCCGGCCCCTAAGGGGAAAAAGAGACATCAGCATTAGTGACCGAATGCTAAGACATTACCTGAACGCTCATTAAAGACTTACCTGATATCTACTGGAACTGCACCTTTCACTTCGGGTCGGTGCCATATCTCTGGCATTTCCGAACCCTGGCCCCTATGGGGAAAAAAGACACAAGCATTAGTGCATTAATGCAAGGACACTAAAGGAACCTCTCATCAAACAACTCACCTGAGTTTCCTTCATCGGTTCCATTGCTCATCTCGGAATCTTTGTTCTGCACCTGAAATAGAGACAACGGACAATTATTATTTCGGACTCATACTTATAAACAGAATTCTCACAGTTCTTTACCGAGAAGGTCAAGCAAACTTGAACTCTCTACAATCCATGATCCAGTGAAGTAACTGGATTACAACACGCCCCTGCATCAGAAGCAGGATGGAGAGCTTGTCCTTTCAGACCCTAAGGTGAGACTTCACGGGGAATCACAGAAGGGTTTCGTGGAGGATGAGAAGGGAGTGGGAGGCTTACACATTATCCCGCAGATTGTTAATACTCCCTTTTCACACACAGAAGGATATTTCTGCGAGGTCAGACAAGCCAGATTTGAAGGTCCCGACCTGTCCATCTTCCGAGTCCTGCGCTTCAGCATAGAAGAGGCAACAGCACTCCAAACCAGGCCTGCGCCTCCGTGGGAGTCAGGTGAGCGTAACACAACCTCTGTCCACAGGGACCCCCACAGGTCCTACACTCACTCCTGAGTTTATTGCACTTGAGAAAATGAGACTTGCATTGGAAGTGAAACGTATTAATGCACAAACTGCCATGAAACATCAAGAGTTAAGGCTCAGAGAAATGGAGCTGAATCATGAACTAGAGATGAAGAAATTGCCTGTAGAAAATGCTTCTCTCCCAGAGTCTTCTAGGTCATCCAGCCCTAATAGACCCCGTATGCCAAAGGAGATAATTGGTATGTATGAGACTAAACCTGATGTTTTGGATTGGTTAGCAATGTTTGAGTACAATCATGGGATTCAAGGTATCTCAGGGAATCAGTTGATTCCTTGGCCTTTCTCTGGGATTCCCCCTGTTAGAAATGATGCTGTAATGGAGTTGGGGGAGGAGGATACGCAGGTTTATAAGTGTGTGAAACTAGCATTAATAGCTAGGTTTGGGAAGACCCCTTCCCAGTATTTTAAGAGGTTTAGAGTCCTCAAAAAGCATGATGGTACCCCTTGAGCTACCTGGGTGTGTGAATGTTTGAAAAACTTAGATGGTTGGGTTAAGGGTTACAAAGTGAAAACACTTATGAAGGTTTGAGGAATCCTGTAATGTTGGAGTCTATTTTTGATGTCTGCTCTCCTGAGCTTAGACAGCACTTGGCTGATTCAAAGGAGATCGATCCTAAGAAGCTAGCTAAGGATGCTGACTTGTGGGTTGCCAACAGGGATACTCACAAGGATTCTGGGGTCACTCAGAAAAAGGAGGAGGGAAAACAGCCAAAGAAAGACAACAAAGAGAATTCCAATAATTCCAATCCAAAAGAGGGCCCCAAACATAACCAGGGTAAGCCACAAGGGAAACCGAATCAGGCTAGTGTACCACCTGGTTCCACACCAGATGGAGGTCAGAACAAACCCTCATTCCAAAGAGCATTTGGGAAATGCATTGTTTGTGGGTTACCTGGCCATGTGAAAGGAGATCCCAGGTGTAAGGGTAAACCTTCAGGGATCAACACTGTCTCCTTAGCCTTCTCCCAGGTGGATGAAGTACCTATAGCCAGTGGAAACTTTCAGTTACTAGCTGATGAGCCCATGAGAGTCTCAGCTAGTGTTTCTTTAGTGTCCTTGGGTCTTTGGGAACAACAGAACTTAGATGTCTATAACTCAATTCAAGATAATACTAAAGAGTATTACAAAGATAGTGTTCTTGCGAATGGTCAGGAAACCCCTGCCATCAGAGACACTGGAGCCAGCATAACTGTGGTTGATGAATGTTTTTTCAAGGTGGAAGATGTTGCTAAGGCATCCAAACACCTACCCAGGTTAGCTGGAGGCCCTGTGCCAATGGTTCCCCAGTCACCAGCTCCCATCCAGTGTAATGACATGACTGTAAGTGTGCAAAATAACGTCCCTGGGAGGGTCCTGCTGGGTAATGGCCTTAAAACTCTTGGAGTTGTGTCTATTACCCCCAGGCCCCCCAGCAGAAGGAAGCAGGAGCTCACTAGGTCTGCAAGGGAGAGAACCTTGAGAGACTCTCCTGGGGACATGATAGAGGAAACTATCACCCCAAGTCCACAGGACTTACCTACTGCTATTGCAAGTCAGAAAGAGACAAAGGGGAAACCCAAGTCTGCCAGCAAGAAACCAGCAAGCACTCCTGTGCCCAGAGGGACATCTCCAAGACCGTCCAAAGTCACATCTGTGACTCCTCCACCAGCTGAGGCTGAGTGTGAGGTTCAACCCTATATGGTTCAACTAGATACTGAGGAATCAGATCTAGAAGAAGATCTTTCCCTGGTAGGAGATCTTGACCCTGTTGACCATCCTGAGCTGCAGTCTTTACTGGCAGAAGGTGGACCCAACAGGGCAGATTTCAGCAAAGGTCAAAGAGAGTGTCCTACCCTAGAAGGTCTTTGCCTACATGCAGCTTTTCAGCTCAATGGGACTGAGCCTGGGAAGTATAGGTTGCACTGGGAATATGGTCTCTTCTACAGTGAACCGACTGAGTCAACCCCTGGAGACTGCAAGAATCTTGTAGTACTTCTAGTGAACCGACTCCAGTTTCTGCAGTTAGCCCACAAGATACCTTTGGCTGGTCACTTAAGTTTTAAGAAGAGCAAGGAAAGGCTCTCTCTTTACTTCTAATGGCCTAAGATGGGTTCAGAAGTAGACAAATTCTGCAGAAGCTGCCACACTTGCCAAACCTTTGGCAAGAGTGGAGCCAAGAATGTGGCACTCTTGGTGCCTCTCCCAGTGGTGGGAGTTCCTTTTGAGAGGGTTGGGATTGACATCGTTGGTCCTCTTGACCCTCCCACATCTTCAGGCAACAGGTTTATCCTGGTTGTAGTGGACCATGCCACTAGATTGCCTGAAGCCATACATATGAGGACTGTTACGGGTCTGGCTGTGGCTAAGGCCCTACTTGGTATTTTTACCAGAGTAGGTTTTCCTACGGAGGTGATCTCTGACAGGGGATCAAATTTTATGTCCCACTACATGCAAGCCATGTGGAAAACCTGTGGAGTCACCTACAAGTTCTCAACTGCCTACCATCCCCAAACCAATGGGTTGGTGGAGAGGTTTAACAGAAATAGGAAGAGCATGATAGGTGCTTTAGAAGAACCGCTTAGTGGGACCTTCTACTGCCATGCCTCCTCTTTGCATATAGAGAAGTCTCTCAGGAGGAAGTAGGATTCAGTCCCTTCGAATGTCTTTATGGCCATCCAGTCAGAGGTCCATTGGCCCTGATTAAGGAGGGGTTGGAGAGTGCTCCTTCCCCCAACCCAGTCAGAGTGACTGACTATGTGATAGGTCTCCGGAGGAGAATGTCACGCATGATGGCAGAGGCAAGCGATAACATGAAGGCTGGTCAAGCTCTGGTCAAGCATTGGCATGACCAGAAGGCTAACATGGTTGAGTTCACTCAAGACCAGCTTGTTCTTGTTATTGTCCCCACAAGGCAGAGGGCCTTGCAGGACAAATGGATAGGACCCTTCAAGGTTGTGGGTAAACTTGGAGAGGTGAACTATCTGGTGGACTTAGGCAATCCTAAGGAGGCTCCCAGAGTCTTTCACACAAACCGTGTAAAGGCTTATGTCTCTAGACCTGACATAGGAGCTTTGCTTCTAGCTTCAGCTCAGGAGGAGGAAGAGAGTGAAACTCTACCTGTCCTCCTCAGAGCCTTACCTTTAGATGAGCAAGTGGAAGGAGTCAATCTCTCTTCCAGTCTCACATCTGACCAGCAGGATGAGTGCAACTTACTGTTAAATCAGTTTGCCTCCCTGTTCTCACTTTCACCAGGC
Organism: Ambystoma mexicanum; assembly: GCF_040938575.1. Lineage (NCBI taxonomy): Eukaryota > Metazoa > Chordata > Amphibia > Caudata > Ambystomatidae > Ambystoma > Ambystoma mexicanum. The sequence continues at coordinate 968,577,730 of NC_090936.1, read as the reverse complement.
TTGACCCCTTGGGGCCAGCATGAGATACTCACTGGTGACTGTTTGCCTGTCAAAAGCAGGGGGTACAGAATGTCAGACAATGTAAGAACCCATATAAGGAATGAGGTCAATAAGATGCTTGATCTCGGGGTTATAGAGCCCTCTACTAGCCCATGGTCTAGCCCAGTTGTGCTTGTACCAAAGGCAGGATCCAAAGGGTTGAGATTCTGCGTGGACTATAGAGCTCTAAATGCAGTCACAGAGACTGATGCCCATCCTTTGCCTAAGACAGATGAGCTTGTGGACAAACTTGGTGCAGCCAAGTACTTCAGCACATTTGACCTAACGTCAGGCTATTGGCAAATAGCCCTGACAGACCATGCCAAGGATAAAACTGCATTCTCCACCCCAGCCGGCCTCTACCAATTCAAGGCAATGCCTTTTGGACTCAAGAATGCACCTGCTACATTTCAGAGGATGGTCAATCAAGTTCTGAATGGGAAGGCGGACTTCTGCATGGCATACTTGGATGACATTGCAGTGTTCAGGACTACATGGAAAGAACATGTTGAACACCTAGGATATGTATTGCAGGCTCTGGAACAGACCCATGTGACCATAAAGGCAAGTAAATGTCAAATTGGTCAGAGTACAGTGGTCTACCTTGGACACGAGGTAGGAGAAGGTGAAATAAGGCCATTGCCTAAGCTGTACAAAACTGGGCCACCCCTACTACTCAAACCCAAGTGAGAGCCTTTTTAGGTCTCACTGGGTATTATATTAACTTCATAGAGAACTATGGGACCATAGCTTCTCCCTTGAATGTCATCTCCTCTCCCAAATTCCAAAAAAAGGTCAGGTGGAATGAGGAGTGCAATCAAGCCTTTGAAGGTCTAAAGAAAGCCCTTTGTCAAGATCTAGTCCTAAGAGCTCCTGACTATCACCAACCCTTCCTTGTATAAACAGATGCTTCTAATATAGGTATAGGTGCAGTCCTTAGTCAACTGGATGAGAAAGGTAGGGAACACCCCATTTGTTTCATTAGCAGGAAGTTAAAGGATTCTGAGACAAGGTGGGCAACAATAGAACGTGAATGTTTTGCTATTGTGTGGTCACTGAAGAGGTTTAGACCATACTTGTATGGATCTACCTTCATCATTCAGACTGACCACCAACCCTTGAGATGGCTGATGCAAATGAAAGGGGAAAACTCAAAGTTACTCAGATGGTCAATCTGCCTTCAATGATTTGACTTTTCCATTGAGCACAGAGCAGGAAGTCACCACCAAAATGCTGATGGTCTCTGCCGACTAGAGGTATGAGGTCCATCCAGGAGTGGATTAATCCCTGTCCCTTAATCTGGGAGAGGGGGGGGGTGTTAGGGAGAATTCTCATTTATGGCTAATTTCCCTCACCTAGTGAGTCCCCAAGCAGCTTTGCTGGACTTCTGGAGTTTATTTTTTTTACTTGGTAAGAGTATGAGCTTTTCCCCCACTCTTACCCATGTTTTGCCATGTGTATTTTACCTGTTTTTTTATGATTGTGGACTCTGGAGTACACCACTTCAGTAGTCAGTTTCTTTTGTGTGTTACACAGCACCTTCAGTGCAGTGACACAGGGTTGTCTTTTAGACTTCCCACCAACTCCATTTCTGGGGCTGACTACAGTCCCTCAGAAAAGGGTAAATTTGCCATTAACTTTACTTAGTCATTTTTCCCACAGATCCAGTACACCCCATCTTCCTTGGAGTACTGGAAAGGGTTACTTCGTATCACCTTGTATCTGTACCTCCTAGAACATTGTTTCACTCTTTTAACATTTAGACTTGGCTGGTGGCAGTGGTATCTACCGTAACTTTTCTACCACGATTATATTAGATAAACATGGTATTGTTTCAGGCTATTATATTAGCCTTGAACTTAAATACCACTTGACGAAATACTTTTTCTTTTGGCTCCGGTCGGGTTTATTCGCCATTTATTTTTGTTAAAGTACTTCTTGTGTTTTACTTTGCGGGGAAAACCAGGTTTGCCTTCTTTGTTCACCGTCTTTTGGCAGGCTTCTACTCAGAAGCCCTCCTCCAGGTGCCTGGGTGTCTAAGTGGGCTGAATGTGAGGGAGGGGTGTAGTCACCCCCTGCACAGGGTATCCTAGGAAACCCAAGTCGCACTTTGCCATGATTGGCTGAGGTGGTTGTCCGGGCTGGACAACCCCCCTGCTGCGTGATTGACAGCCAGGCTGTGTGAATGGGGGATTTTCGCATTAAAAGGCAGGTCTCTTGGGCTAGGAGTCAGAGTCGCCAAAAGAACTACAATGAACCGAAGAGAAGCGGAGAAGAAGACGGCTGCTGCAACTACCTTGTCCCGGTGAAGCCCTGCTGCAGTCCTGATCTATCTACCCTTCGATGACCAGAGAAGATCCAGTCCGGAGTCTTCTTCCCTTGAGCTTTGTCGGGATAACCAGCTCATCTTCCACAGCCAGAGGATCCTCTTCTTGTTCGAAATCGCTGCAAACTGCTGTAGTGGGCCGGATAGCCATATGAAGAGCCTCTCCTGTTTTTAAGGAGAGCACCTTTTATTCATCGTCGCTGCTGCTGGCTTTATCCCTGTGTGGTGCAGACCCCTCCAGACATCCTCCTTCGCACCGAAGCTCCAGGAACCGTGGGTCTGCGGAAAACCAACAGGATCAACTGCCAGGGCGCCAGCTTCTCCATTGAATAAGGCACTGTTTTCTGCTTGAGGAATTAGGGTGAACGCCTTTTCTTCAACTCCAAGGCTTGCCCTTGTCTTCCCTCCTTCTTCCAACTTTTGCTTCCTCTGTTGACAATATCTAAGTACTCCTGGCAACGTTTAATCTCAAACTGTCCGAATGCATGATCCTCGACAACAGGAACCTGTTTCCACTTGACACTGGCTCCGGCCTATTGACTCTTGAATTTCCGTTAAATAGTGTTCTCTGATTCTGTCTGCCTTGACAAAAGTATTGCCTTTGATTTTTGCCCCAACTCTCTCTGGTTAACCCAGGTGCTAAGTGTGTTTCTGCCCCGGTAACAATTCTTGCCGCGGATACGCATTTCTTTATTAAGACCGAACTGTCATTACTGTCAAAAAGTGATCGCAATTGTATTCCTGGTAACGTCTCTTGTTTCGCAACACCGGTCCGTTAAAACACAGGATACTTACCTTGAGTTAGAGTGTACCAAAGTGAATTGGCTGGTTGTAGTATATTTTACGTGTGGTTTTGAATTAATAGAAGTGTTGTCTTTATAACAAATGGTTTAAAAATAAATGTACTTATATTTTTCTACCTGAAACCTTGAGTCAGTGTTTGCTTGAGTCACAGTAATTGTGGTCCCTTTGTGTAATCTCTGCTACTGCTCATATATTCTTGAGATAAGCCTGGCTGCTCCGCTATTGCTACCACTTTAACATAGTAGTACAGGCTTGTACCAAAGGTAAAACCTGTATTGCCACCTGTAGTCTTAATTGTGTGTAGTGGTCCCTAAGGGCACTGCACAGTATTCTGCCTAACAGGCACCCCTGCTTGACTCCTCTTGCCGTAGGTATTTCAGGTGAAAGTAACTCTTGTTTGTTTAACTGTACTCTCATACTGGTACCAGCAAAAGACCTTTGATTGGCTCCAAAAGTGGTTGCGGGCAATTCCAGGCCTCAAGTTTCGCCCACAATAAAGAGCGATCAACTCGATCAAAGGCCTGAGTTAGGTCAATTAAGGTGATGAATAGCCTTAGACCCCCCTCCAAAACCCTGCTCTTTACGGCACTTGTCAAGATGTTAGCCGTGGTTCCCAGATCTTTCTTGAAACTGGTTTGTAAGTAGTCTTTACATGGAGCGTTTTTGGCCCAGTCGTTAAATTCTTGGAGCAGTAAAGACCCGAAAACCTTCCCGATACAATTGAGCAAAGCGATTGGTCGGTAGTTCTTCGGGTCGGCCTTGTTTCCTTTCTTGTAGACTGGCACAACTGTGGCGGTTTTCCATGAAGTTGGAATCAACTTTAAGTTTGCGCATCTACGAAAGATTTTACTCAAGAGCTTCGCCCACTCTAATGGAAAGGCCTTCAAATCTACATTAGTTATTCCGTCCGGGCCTGGCGCTCTGGAATTCTTCCATTTCTTAATCTGGGCCGTTATTTCTTCAATGTCATCAAGACATGCCCAGTTGGAAGATTCTAGATCGGTGCTCTCACAGCATGGACTAGATGTCTTCTGGAATAAAGTCTGAAAGAAGTTGGCCCATGTTATTTCTCCGATGTTTGAAATAATGGAGGGCTCTTTAGTTGAAGAGGTTGATTTTAGTAGTGACCAGAACTCTCGACTGTTGTGGGCACTTACCGCCTTTAGTATACTCTCAGCATCCTGTTGGTATAAGGTCCAGCAATGATTTTTGAGCCAAGCTTTGTAGAGGCGAGATGCTTCATTAGCAGCCGAGACTGCAAGGGGTGTCCCCACTGATTTAGCAAGTCGTTTTAGTTTTCTCATCTCTTTTCTTTTTTCCACCAAACATTTGTCATACATGTGGTTTGTTGAACTCTGGGTACCCTTTTTACGGGCTTGATATTTGTAGGTCGTCAGAAGAGGCAGATAATCGATCTGTTTGTCTGCTTGAATGTGTACCTGTACTTGGTAGACGTCAGGTCTCTTATTACCGCAGAGGACAATTTCAGTCTTGAGGGTTGGTTGTTCACTCCCAACTGACAATTCGAGCTAGCAGATGGGGTCGATTTAGTTGGCCATATCACTGAGAGAAGATTATGGTCACTAGATGACGTGCCTATTATTTCAAATGTTGTCATGACTTGAAGTAACGCCGTAGATACAAAGATATAGGGCCTCATTACGAGTCACCCGGTATGGAAATAATGGTGGCGGTAAACCCGCCGCCACCGTTGTTTCCATACCGGGTGATCTCGAGTCCTGAAGGCAGGAGGTGTCATTCCCGCCAGGTCTGACCTGGCGGGTTTAACACCACCCGCCTGCAGGCGGACGTGAAAAAACACCGGCACCGGCACTTCACCATTCCCATTGAGTCCTATAGGACTCAATGGGAATGGGGATTTACCAAATTCCGCCTCCCAAATTCCCGGGTCACCGGGGTCGTAATGCCCCGGTAATTCCGGGAATCACGGAGGCAGAATGGTAATACGAGTCCGGCGGTAACCTGCCGGAATTTCAGGCACGGTTACCGCCGGACTCGTAATGAGGCCCATAGTCTATTGTGGCTCTTGAGGTGTCACGCTCCCATGTAGGGAATTGGTCGATATCTGGGAACCCTGTATCTAAGTTATGCCGTTCACGTGAATTCATCAACTTAGTCCATGCAACTCCTCTTTGAGCTGCTGGTCTTAAAGTAATGTGTGGCTTTTGAGAGTTGGATTGAATCTGACACGTTGCATTGATGTCACCACATATCAAAAGGTAGGGGGATAGGTGGACAGCTAATGCCTCATCAATTGCTTCTTCCAGCATTTCTAGGTATGACGAATCGCTGATGACTGCTGGATTCCAGTAGGTGTTCGCAATGATGAGAGATGAAGTGTTTCCTTTTCCTCCCTTGACGCCTGGGTATGTCCATCTGGCTTTAACCATAAGAAGAGATGGATTGTTGATACGTGTTGCTTCCAGTGTGAGGCCACTTCCTAGTCGGCAGGCTGTCAGAATGCGCAAGGAAGGTCGCCCCAGCAACCCTTTTTTTGCTGGCGATAAGAAAATTTCATAGCCCTCTAACGTCGGTGCTTCAGTGAGCCAAGTCTCCTGCAAACACGGGATGTCATAATCCAATAGTTTTATGTCTCCTGGTTCCGTCAGATGAGAATGACCCCTGGTGTTCCATGAGCCCAGCCACACTTGAGTCTTAGATGTAATTCAGAGCTGATGGACTGAATGTTGGGCTCATGGTCCAGGCGTTGCTTTCTTATTGGCTGCCTTATTAGGGCTTTTGATAGCCAGGACCAGAAGACGAAAACTTAACCAATGGCTCGGCAGATGGCTTTACTTCTGGCACCGTTTTCAAGATCGTTCTAGTTATCATAGCATTACTGCTGGATTAATTGTGCTTCGTAACTTCTCTGATGGCATGTTTAACCAGTGGCAAGTATCTTGAGTCATTTTCTTTTAAGTCTTTTGGTAGTTCTTGTAAATGACTTTGCTTGTGCCCAACCAACGTCTGCGCTCTGTGGTCTTTCTACAGCACGATGATCTTTCCTGACAGTATTTCGAATTTCATGGGGGCTCGTTGTTTCCTGTCGGTGGATACTGCGATCCCAACTTGGCCCCCTCCGACATGCGAGTTTAATTTTGTTTGCTTGTTCTTTTGGCTAGACCCTCTTGATCTAGAAGATTCGATGATGTCGTATCCCATTTTCAACTAAGCCTTTGTTTCTTCTTTCAAAAGAGAGTGGACTGATTTTGAGGCAATGTAGAGATGAGCTATGGATTCACGGTATACCTGGCTGGGGTCCACTATTAGTAGATCTTCTGTTTTAATGCGCCGCAGGTTTGGGATAAAGTCAAATAACTTGAGTACAGAACTTCGATTTAGGATGACGTCATCGTCGTTCCCTGGGATCTGCTCCAGCTTGAGGATCCATTTCGTCTTCTCTTGCTTCTTTTCCACGCTGTTATACTGGTTAGTTCTCGATACATAATGCACTCTTTCATGTCGTTTCAAGGGAGGTGAGCGTTTGGTTGAAGGTCTATGATAAGAAGAAGGTGGAGGGTTGTCAGCGCTGGAACTAACTTTCTTTGAAGTGCTTACTTGTTTTTGTCTGACTTCTGTCGTGATGTCATGGCCACGGCTATTGTTTTTCAGTGACTGGCATCCTTTGTCGGGGTGAACCGAAGTTAAGGTCGAGTCACTCCACCTTACTTAATTTGACAGCTTTTTACATCGCTCCTTCATGGTAAGGAACCGACAATCATCCTGCTCCTCCCCCGTCTCTTTGCTTGTGTCGCAAAGCCGAAGTAGGGAGGCCCCTGGTAATTCGGGTGAGCTTTTAGACCTCTCTTTCCATGTCGTATCGTCGGTCAAATGTTGACTCAGGTTCATCATAACCTCGTCTTCCAGAAATTCTTCTGCTGTCCTCGGTGAACTGGCAGCAAGTATAGTGTCACTATTTGCCATAATGGTCTCCGCTACCATCTCTTGGTTTGGGGCTTTGTTGCCCGAAAGGACCAGTTTTATGTCTGGCTTATTGGATGAGGTTGCTGGACCCTTAGAAGAGAGGATTTTCCTGAAGACCAGTTCTAGTGCCTTTATTTTTTCTATCGTTGGTTTTGACACTGGTTTTTTATTTGGTTTCTCTCTCAAAGATTTGGGCCCAGGCTTCTGATTGCTATGGCCTGCGGTAGGTTGTAGCGACTCAGTGGTCTCTGCGTTTGTTACCGTTCGCTGTGGCGCTTGTAGGGCCATTGCTTTGAGAAAACAGGCTCCAAGAGTGGCGGTCATGGTGCTTGGCTCTCTTAAATTTTCCACTGTCAAGTCAATCGTGGATTTCGTTTGTGTGCTGGCTATCTTTTTCGCCTCCACTGATATTGTCAGGGTTGCTGGAGGAGGAGGAAAAGTTGGAGTTTCAAACCCGAATGAAGGTGGATGCGGGCCTGTTTTCCCCATCGCCATTATATATGCTTCAAGAAAGATCAATTTACTATTCATCATCGCTTGAATTGTCGTGTGGTCTTTAAGGTTGTCACTGATAGCATCATATAGCTTCATGAAGGGTGCTAACGCTATCGTGACCGCCGACATTGTAGAAAGAATGTTGGCTCTCTTTGAAGGTGTTTCCATCAGCGTAAGATTTGAAGAAGTAGAGGTCTTTCTTTCTGAGGCGTGTCTAACAACAAGGGTTGCCTCAGTGGGCGCTGATGATTGTTCATTCGATGAGAATCCAAGGAGTTTCTACGGTTTACAACCGATATCGGGTGACTGTTTGGTAGGTTAACAGGGAAGTTAGACTAGAGTTCTCATTCACTTGACCCCTGATTCTTGGATTATTGAAAGTTGCTTTCGGAGATAATTCAATGATAGCCATCACAGGATTTCCAATACCTCCTCTTGCCGGGACTATTTGAGGTCTAGAACTCTTTTGATAAGAGAGGTGGTTTTCAACAGCTGCAGATTCTTCTTCGCTGGAAGGTGCGGGGTGTGATGTGGAGGCCTTCGCTCCTGGGGTAATGGAAACCCCTCCAGACGGTTTATGTGGATTGAGATTTCTTACTTCTGTTTCTTTTTCTTTGTGGGGTGAAGTAGACAACACAGTCGGAGGAGCCCCCACTCTAGGGTTTCTCCCTCCGCGGGCTAGCCAGTGCTTCTTTCAACCCAGGGTCATCGATATGTTCGTTTACGTGGGTTATTTCACCAGCATCTGGGAGTGATCTTGGTAAAAGGGGCCTTGGTACTTCTTCAATTCTGCGGCACTTGGTAAGGGGAAAGCATTCCTTTAAAGTCTGGAGAATTTCTGCGTCGGAAAGTTCTTCTCTATATGAGTTAGATGTTTTCTGTCGAGCTTGGAAGTAGTTTTTAAGACTGTTTGCCTCATCTGGGCACTTCTGATCTTTATTTATATTAGAGTTTATAGCGCCCCTCCTCCCTCTGGCTGGATTAGAGAGGTTTTTTGAACAGCTTCCTAGATTGTGTTTCTTTTTACCAGCAGCTTTCAAGGAACCACGCATTCTTCTTATAGTTCCCTCGGTCCGCTGAGAAATCTGGTTCCTTTTTCTCTTTGTGCCATTCACTGCTGGTTTAGTTAAAGTTCCTAATGTACCGTCTGCCAGCGGAGTCCTCTCCGGGCTTCCAGGGGTTAAGATTTTGTCAATGTTGTCATTTGACGAATGGACCAGTGCCTTCACAGTTAATGTGAAGCCTGGCCGTGCTTCAGGATTGTCGGTAGGCGGAGCCAGCAGCTCCTGCCCCACCTGGAGTTCAGCATCCGCGGCAAACGCAATGGAAGTGCGAGCCGCCCTATCGCAGACGCCTTCCCCTTGCTTCACCCCCTCCAAAGTCGGCCTGGGGCCCTCCTCACACGACCCCCGACTATGAGAACAACCAGAGCGGCCACGCCGCCCTGCATCCGCGGCCAAGGGCAAGCCCGCACTGTCCCTCTGGCGTTCCCCGGTAGGGGACCCCCGAGAGGTCAGTAGTGCATGCAGATTCAGGGGGGAGGGCAATGCTTTCGGGGGGTAGCGGGCACAATGTTGGAGGTCTCCGAAATCAGGGACAGAGGAGAGACCTCTGCAAATCCTGAGAAAGTGGCTGAAATTGTAGACTTAGATCCAAACAAGGTTCAGTATTAGGTGAAGGTACAATATTTGTGACGATGGATGGCAATGAATCTCCTTTTAAAGTTGATGGTTTCCGCTCGCCTTTTTTGAAGATAGCTGACTTTAGGTCAGCAGGCAGGGAGCCCTCTGCCACCAGGTCCGTCCAGAGCTGCACAGGCGGTGGCTGTCGTCTTCTTCAAGAGGGGAGCGCACGAGTGTTGTCCTGTCAGACCAGCCTGGCATGACTGCAGGACTGCCACTCTACACCCACTCAGCGACCGCTCCACGGTATTGGTGTGCTTTTATGTGGTTCCTCCCACACAGTAGAAAGCACAGAGAGACTTCCAACAGCAGCAGACAAAGTTCAGGCTGGACTGCAGGACTGCCATTCTACGCCCACTCTGAAAGAAATTAGAATAGCCGGAGTCCAAAACACCAGGAAAGCCACATGTGGAAGACCCTTAAATGGAGTCACCCAGGGGGACTATTTTTATTGTGAATGGCGGGGAGTCGGTCTGCTCCTCTCACCACCAATCACACGGAAATACGGACCATTCTCGGGAGGACAGCTCAGGAGCAACAGGCTTGCCTTCGAAGCAAGACACAGAGCAACACAGGTTTCATCCCCGCTTAGAAACCTCTGGGTATTAAGCGCGTTATAAATAACCAGTCATATCATATTATACCATTACTTTTCAACACATTGATTAATCAAATACGCACACAGTAACTTGGAGCACAAACACGTTCTCTTCAGTTAAGCAAAGCCCAGAGCCAGGCCATATATTGTATATAGACAGAAAATACCAAATAGTCCTGGAAAAGCCCCCACCCCCCTATAGCTACAGTTCACCTACCCTCACCTCTCTTCAAGATGGCAACCACCTCAAGGGACACCCAGGGACTGTTCAATAACCTGGGACCTCAAATAGCCGGGCACCTTGCCCACCTAGTCCTCCACCATTTCACAGTCCATTTACAATGTAACAAAGGAAGCGGTGAAGTTATTGGAAGCGGATGACTCAACTGGTGGTCCAACCAGAGCTGCCCAGTCCACGAGATGGGGGCGACACCAACTAACTACCAAGCTCTCAACTATGCCATCCGCCTACCTGCATACACACACCACACACTGCTGTAAGGCCTGAACTTGGGTTGTCATTGCATGCCTACACCTGCTTGCTTATTTCATTTGCATACCATATATTCGAGGCAGATCACAGAAACCAAATAAGTACTACCTAAAAACCAGGCCAAGCACACATTCACAATATTCATTGCAACAATCATACAACATCTGTAAATTCTCCCCCTATATTCACAATAAAATCATGCAGACATCTAACAAATGACCAGTGAACACGTTTGATCACAAACATCCTTTCTCGACCTTTTGCCAGTCACATGCTCTCTACATGTTGCAATCTGGGCCTTAAACATCACAATGGGGAATTCTCTCCAAAAACCCAGAAGAGAACAAATGAAAGGGGTAATAAGTTGCACAGTAATTCATTCATCCAGCAGCACACGTCCATTTGGTAAACCCGAGAGTGAGTCTGCAGAGCAGCTTAAACTATTAAACCTCTTGCAGCCCAACTTGTTTCTTTTTATTATTATTATTAGGGTATGTATTGAGCGCTGACCTAGCTTCAAGAAGCAACAAAACGCTTTACAAGTCATGGGGAGAAATACACGGTGAGGGAAGCGGATAAGAGATCAATACAAGGGAGAGGGGAAGAGCGGGCAAACAGGCAGCAAGAAATCTATCAGCAACAAAGGGAGGAAACAGAAGAGCAAAATCACCCAGTCTAAGAAAGATGGTGTTGTGGGGGGTGATGGGTGTGTGGACCTAGTTGTTAAGGAGAAGCCATTCCTTGAAGAGGAGTCCTGAGCTCCTTCCCGAAATGCCAGGTTAGTGTTCACGGCGACGAGGTTCCAGAGTCTGGGGACGCAGACAGAGAAAGCTTGTCCTCTGGCTCTTTCCTTGTTGCACAGTGAGATTCTGCACACTTTCTGGCTTCTGGGGTATCATTGTCCTCCAGAGATGCTGAGTTTTTCAGCAAGGTAGCTTGGGAGAATTCAGGGAGACAGCCTTGTAGATGATGTAGGGATTTGAAGGCAATACATGCTTGCAGCGGGAGCTAGTGCTGTTCGATGAGGGTCAGAGAGATTGGGAGTCCTTTGATAAGTCAAGCTGTAGCATGTAGGACACATCTCAGGGGTGCTATAATGGTCTCTGGAAGGCCTTCCACGAGGGCATTGCCACCATCCAGGTGGCAGAGTGTGAGGGATTGGACCATCCGCACAGGGAGTGTGTGCTCGCCTAGGCTTTTTTTGATGATTTTTTAGGAAATGGAATGATGGGAGATCAACCTCCGAAAATGTGTGCGGCTAATCCACACACATTTTCTAATGCTCGCTGCAAAACAAACACATAGTCCAGTGTACTCTGGAGGACACAGCCTACAGGCGAAGTCCTCGCTGTCACATTTATTTGACAGTTGACAGTGAGGAGTGCACGAAAACATCCTCCAGAGGAGAAGTGCAACACCTTCCTCCTCCCATGGCCAGACTAGTTTTTTTGTTTTAAGGATTTTATTGATTTTCTTCAACCAAACAAAAGTACAAACCAAGCACGCAGTGCATATATCAACAGTTCAATTGTCCAATGTTCAATTCCGGTCACTGCTTCCCCCCTCCCGCCCTCCTATATGAGCCTCTTCATTCCACGCCCTCTGTATTTGCTGCACACTGTGGGGTCTCACTTTCCGTGGATTCTGTCAGGTCTTGTATTGCTCCAAACAATTCCACTATTAATGATTTCCATGCCATCACGGTTCCTGCCTCCTCTTCACCCCTTACATTGCTTGCCTCTTGCCATACCGTGGTTTCTGCCTCCGCCAATTCTTGTAACTCTTTCCACCACACCTCCACCCGTGGCCTGTGACACATCTTCCATCCCATGGCAATCCTTCTCTTTGCGAGCACATATGCTAGATCTTTTAATTTACCAACATGCTTAAGTTTCTGCGATCTGGGGAACCCCCCAGCAAGCAGGCCCAGCTGTGTCTATAATGATTTTGACCCCTTCTCCACTAGTTTCTGCGCTACTTCACCCCAGAAACGTTCAATTACTGGGCATGACCAGAACATGTGTAACATGTCAGCCTTTTCTTCATCACATTTGGGACATGCTTGTCGTCCAGCATTTTCAAACCTCGTTATCCTATGAGGTGTCATATATGCCCTGTGCGTAATATACAGTTGTATCTGTTTCAGCCTTGCATTTCTTGATACCTTTTTGTGATACCCCAGGGCACGTTCCCACATCCCATCCTCAATCGGGGCTCCCACATCCGCTTCCCAATCCAGTCTGAATTGTATTAGATCCTTCCCAACCTTAGACATCACCATCTCGTACAATTTGGAGATCTCATGCCCTCCCTCCGATATATCATATATCACATCTATGATTGTAACGCTCACCTGATTCCCGCAGAGGCGCCGGTCTTGACTGGGTGAATGCCGTATCTTCAAAGGTGATGTGTAACACACGGTTGGCTCTTTGGGCTGGACCTCTGTGCACTGTATGTCTGACTCAAAGAGTAAGATGTCTGCAGATAGAAAATATGGGATTAATGAACTGGGGTTATTGGGTGCCTCTCTCCTCTTCCCTTTCTCTTCTCCTGTAGAACCCCAAAGGTTAACGCCCTCACCTTAGGTAAGTGAACGCCGAGCTCTCCATCTGCCTCGGGGCAGGGTGCCGTAACCAGTTTCTTCACTGGATAAGGGTGCAGGCCTCTTGATCTCAGAGGACTGCTGTCCGTCGTTAACTGCACGAACGGTAAGTTCTGGGCACTTCAAATGTCTTAAAAGTCTTTTGTAATGATATCTCTTGTTTTGCAGGGTTCCGGCGATGGCGGATGGCGGGCTGAAGAGAATTGAGGATCGAACCCGAGTGAGGAATAGAAGCGCCTGGAAGCACGTAAGTAAGCGCTTGCAGCCTGCTTCACGATGCGCACTAACTGTCCCTTTTATCTTGCAGGTACAAGTTCGGAGCTTTAGAGAAGCTGAAGGGTGCTGGAATACCCACTGGATTCGGCGTGGGAAGGAGTAATGGCACGTGAGTAATAAAATTGCCCAATGTCTTTAAACGCACCTTCTTTTGTCTTTCAGATGCGGGATGCAGCGCCGTAGACCTCCGGAGCGTGCAAAGAGCTGGTAAGCTTTTGTCTTTCAGATGCCGGAATGCAGAGTAGGTAAGCCTTTGTCTTTCAGATGCCGGAATGCAGTGCGAAGACCTCCGGAGCATGCAAAGAGTAGGTAAGCCTTTGTCTTTCAGATGCCGGAATGCAGCGCGAGGCGTTGGTGACAGCCGATGGACCAGGTAAGAGATGTGCTGCCACTGAAGACCGTAGTGCTAACATGTTCTTTCTTTGTCTTTACAGGTGCTGCTGAAGACTGGATTCCAGGATGATAAGCCTTTGTTCCCTTAGGCCCAGGATCAGAAGCTGAAGACACGATGAGCGTTCTGCTGCAGAGAATGCAGAATAACGCGAAGCAAGATTCATCCATCGGGTGTGGTTTAAATAGCCTCCTGTAGTGCTTAGGTGTCTCCTTCCACAGCCTCGCCTAGGTAGGAAAAGAGTTCCTGCTTTCCAGAAGAGTTCCAGTGTTCTGAACCTAGGGAGTGGCTCCTGCCCCACCCAACAGGAAAAGTAGTCCCAATCAGAAGAGGATCAGGGGCTCAACTAGCAGGTAAGTAAGCAGCATGGTCTGCTGCAGGTAAGTCCACCCAAGCATTATGAGCCCGGCGCTTCCAGCGCTGGGACTGGGCATCTTTATGAGCCTGGTGCCACTGGCGCCAGGACAGGGTCCAAAAGGTCCCAATTGGGACTGGCTGGCACTCGGAACCGGGGTTATGGGTCTGCTTCCAAGGGAGTTGGGCAAGTCCTGATCTTTTGGAAGCAGAGATCATGACAGCACCCCCCCTCAAGGCCCTCCCAAACCGGGCTTCTCCGGGGGTTTTGGCTTGTTAGGAAATGTTCGATGAAATCTTTTCATTAGACGAGGCGCGTGGACATATTCTGCAGGTTCCCAGGATCTTTCTTGGGGACCGTAGCCTTTCCAGTCAATCAGGTAAAATAGTTTAGATTTGCAGATCTTGGAATCCAGGATGCTTTTGACTTCAAACTCGAGTTCTCCGTCAACTAGAATAGGTTTTGGAGATTTAGTTAGTCGGATTTGAGGTTGCACGGGTTTTAATAGAGAGACGTGGAAGACCGGATGTATCTTCATGTGAGGGGGCAAGTCCAACTTGACCGCTACTAGATTTACTATGGTAGTGATGGAATAGGGACCAAGGTATCTTGGGTTGAATGTGCGTGGTCCTTTTAGAGGTAGATATTTGGTGGATAACCAGACTTGATCTCCTACTTGATACTGGGGGGCTTCCTTCCGATGTTGGTCTGCTCCTTTCTTGTATTGTTCTTTAGCCGTTTGAAGGTGAGAAACGGCTTCCTTAAAGGCTTGGGTGATTGTAGAATGCAGGTGGTCTACTGCTGGTGTTCCAAGATCTTGGAGTGGATCCAACTCCGAGGTTCGAGGGTGACTACCGTATAAAAGAAAAAACGGGGTCTTCCCAGTTCCCGAGTGGACAGAATTATTGTAGGCATATTCGGCTATCCAAAGGATATCTTTCCAAGTTTTTTCAGTTTGTTGTAACATGCAGCGCAAATACTGTTCCAGAGTTTGATTGGTCCTCTCGGTTTGTCAGTCGGTTTGAGGGTGGTGGCTGGTCGAAAGTCTCACATCAATTTGAGCCGACCGACAGCAACTTCGCCAAAAATGAGAAATAAATTGGCTCCCTCGATCCGAAATTAGAACTGAAGGAAAACCATGCAGTCGGACGATGTTTTCGAGAAATTCTCGGGCCAGAGTTGCTGCTGTTGGTAAGCCTTTGAGTGGAATGAAATGCGCCATCTTGGAGAATAGGTCCACGATTACTAAAATCGTATTGTATCCGGAGCATGGAGGTAGATCGGTGATGAAGTCCATAGAAAGCGTATGCCAAGGGCGAGGTGGGATGTCAATAGGGCGTAAGAGGCCGGCTGGTTTTTCCTTTTGACTCTTGTTTTGGGCGCATACTCCACAGGACATTATAAAGTCTCTGATATCTTTTTTCCAAGACGGCCACCAGAAGTAGCGCTTGATCTTTTCCGAGGTTTTGGCCATACCGGGATGTCCTTCCATTAAAGAATCGTGATAACAAGAGATTACCTTTTTCTGTAAATCTGTGCTGGGCAGGTATAACCGTTCTTGGAAATATAATAGGTGTCCTTCACCGTAAAGTCCTTTCCCTGCAGATGCCAATTCTGTATGTCTGCTGGAGTTACCAGTAGCCTGGCTTTATCCTTAACTTCCTCTATGGATTGTGTGGCGATTACACCCAGAATTCTTTGTTCGGGAATGATAGGTACAGGTTTAGGATTGATCAAATGTTCTTCCACTCCCATCCGAGAAAGGGCATCAGCTTTACCGTTTTTTGTACCAGGTCGATAGGTAATTATGAAGTCAAACTCGGCAAAGAATAGTGCCCAACGGAGTTGCCTAGAGGATTGAGCTTTTGCGGTTTTCAAATATTGCAGGTTTCGGTGATCTGTAATCACAGTAACGGTGTGTCGGGCCCCCAGAAGATAATGCCACCAAGCCTTAAAGGCGGACTTGATAGCTAGAAGTTCCTTATCAGTAATAGTGTAATTGATTTCAGGAGGCGAGAATTTGCGGGACCAAAATGCCACGGGATACAACTGATTGGTTACTGGGTCCTTTTGTGATAGAACTGCCCCCATGGCAAGGCTCGAAGCATCAGTTTCAACGATGTAGGGGAGTTCTGGGCGAGGATGTTTTAAGATCGGTGCAGAGATAAATCTAGTCTTCAAATTCTGGAAAGCTTGTTCCGCCTCGGTAGACCATTCAAAACGTTTGTTTTTCTTTAACAAGGCGGTGATGGGCTGGACTATTCGAGAGAATTCAGGGATAAACCTGCGGTAAAAGTTAGCGAAGCCTAACATGCTTTGAACACCTTTTACGGAGGATGGCGATGGCCATTTGAGAATTGCATCTTCCTTCTTTGAATCCATTCGCACTCCGCTAGGTGATAATATGAATCCCAAGAATCCAACTTCAGTCACGTTGAAAACACATTTTTCCAACTTAGCGAAAAGTTTGTGTTGACGCAATCTCTCGAGGACCATTTTCACGTGTTTCCTATGTTCAGTTTCCGATGAAGAATAAACGAGGATGTCGTCAATGTAAACAACAACACACACATCTATGAGCTCTCTGAGGACATCGTTCATAAAATATTGAAAGGCGGCCGGGGCATTGCAAAGTCCGAAGGGCATGACCTGATATTCAAATAGCCCATACCTGGTGCGGAAGGCCGTCTTCCATTCATCGCCCTCTTTTACTCGTACCAAGTGGTAGGCTCCTCTAAGATCCAGCTTTGTATATATGCATGCTTTTCTGACTTGGTCCAGGAGTTCAGGGATCAAAGGTAACGGATATCTATTCTTAACGGTGATCTGGTTCAGGGCGCGATAATCTATACAAGTTCTAAGGTCCCCTTCTTTTTTTGGAACGAAGAACAAAGCTGAGGAAGCAGGGGACTTGGAAGGACGAATAAACCCATTCGCTAGGTATTGATCCAGGTATTGTCGGAGGTGAAGATTCTCAGGCTCGGTGAGGGCATAAATTCTACTACAAGGAGGAGTAGATCCAGGTATCAGGTCTATCTGGCAGTCATAAGACCTATGAGGAGGTAGAGAGTTAGCCTGATCCTTCCGGAAAACATCTTGGAATTCTAGGTATTCAGGAGGTAACTGGGGAGCCTCCGAGGAAATTGCTGCCAGTGCAACACCAGGTCGAGGGTGACAAGTAGAGACACATTCTGGAAACTGAACCGTTCTTGCTTGCCAATCGATCTGAGGATTGTGCTTTTCTAACTAAGGAATTCCTAGAATAATCTGGAACTGAGGAGCCTTGATCACATCGAACACGATCTTCTCATGGTGTCCATCTTGACTTATTAGCGTCACTTCTTGGGTGGTATGCGTTACTGGTCCGGAGGCTATCTCCGTACCATCCACCGTAGTAATGATGTCCTTTACAGCCTTTGGACAAAGAGTCAGATTCATCCTCAAAACCATTTCATGATCCACATAATTGCCGATGGCACCGCTGTCGATGTAAGCTTCAATCGCATGTAATCGATCCGGATGTTCAGGGCTAATGAGGACCATAGGTATCACGAAATGCGAGGTCACGGAACTGGTTTTAACGCTCGGCAAGAGGACCTCTATTCTTGTCGGGCGAGGTCGTTTCCCTGCTCAGAGTTTGTGACCCTGGTAACTGCAGCTCCTACTGCCTTCTTGGCTGGTTTCACCGGACAGTCTCGAAGAAAGTGCCCCGAGTTTCCGCAATAGAGGCATAATTGCAGCTGTTTTCTCCTTTCCCGCTCCTTTTGTGTTAGTGGTCCTTTCAGGCCCCCTATTTGCATGGGTTCCCCGGAGTCTACTCCTTTGGTAGGAGTTGGTGATTTGGAAAATACTCAAGCATCAAACTTGGAACGATCAGCCTTCCTGTTCTGCAGTCTGTGGTCAATTTGAACGACTAAGTCAATATAGTCCGAACATTCTTGCGGGGGATTCACTACTTGGGCTAACACATCTTTGAGCTCTCCACGTAAACCTCTATAAAACAGCGTAATCCTTTTGTCCTCAGGCCATCGAGTTTCCACTATCAGTCTGTTGAAAGACGCAATATAAGCCAAAAGGTCTTGATTACCCTGTCGCAATGAAAGGAGCTCATTGTCCAAGGCCTGCCCCTGTGAATGTCTTGCAAACAGTTTTTCCATACTGAGCTGAAAAGCTTGAAAATCATGGAGAACAGGATCATCTTGATTAACTAGAGGGATCGACCAGTCTGCCGCATTGCCACTAAGGTACGAAAGCACGAAAGCTACCTTAGCTTGATCAGTTGGAAAGGCTGCTGGCCGGCATAAGAAGTGCAACCGGCACTGTTTAATAAATACTGCAAACCTCTTTGGGTCACCAGAAAATCGTTTGGGCGGAGCCAGAGGTACATTCCCAGGTAGGTTGATCTGCACTGGGTTCGTAGAGGATGTTGAAGGAAGATTTGCCCCTGATGCGGGTAACAGAGTTTGTCCGGCTTGTGACTGTAGCAATTGTCTAGCGAGATCGTCTGTTCGCTCCTTGGAAATAATCAGTTCCCTTCTTAGAGCATTCGTTTCCTGACGGGCTGCATGCACTTCTGCTCTTAGTTCCCCAAGTAACTGGGCTAGCTGGTCGGTATCCGAGGTTTCCATAGCGCCTGGGTGGGAGTTTTGCGGTCGGCTTTGCGTTCTGTAACGCTCACCTGATAACCGCAGAGGCGCCGGTCTTGACTGGGTGAATGCCGTATCTTCAAAGGTGATGTGTAACACACGGTTGGCTCTTTGGGCTGGACCTCTGTGCACTGTATGTCTGACTCGAAGAGTAAGATGTCTGCAGATAGAAAATATGGGATTAATGAACTGGGGTTATTGGGTGCCTCTCTCCACTTCCCTTTCTCTTCTCCTGTAGAACCCCAAAGGTTAACGCCCTCACCTTAGGTAAGTGAACGCCAAGCTCTCCATCTGCCTCGGGGCAGGGTGCCGTAACCAGTTTCTTCACTGGATAAGGGTGCAGGCCTCTTGACCTCAGAGGACTGCTGTCCGTTGTTAACTGCACGAACGGTAAGTTCTGGGCATTTCAAATGTCTTAAAAGTCTTTTGTAATGATATCTCTTGTTTTGCAGGGTTCCGGCGATGGCGGATGGCGGGCTGAAGAGAATTGAGGATCGAACCTGAGTGAGGAATAGAAGCGCCTGGAAGCACGTAAGTAAGCGTTTGTAGCCTGCTTCACGATGCGCACTAACTGTCCCTTTCATCTTGCAGGTACAAGTTCGGAGCTTTAGAGAAGCTGAAGGGTGCTGGAATACCCACTGGATTCGGCGTGGGAAGGAGTAATGGCACGTGAGTAATAAAGTTGCCCAATGTCTTTAAACGCACCTTCTTTTGTCTTTCAGATGCGGGATGCAGCGCCGAAGACCTCCGGAGCGTGCGAAGAGCTGGTAAGCTTTTGTCTTTCAGATGCCGGAATGCAGAGTAGGTAAGCCTTTGTCTTTCAGATGCCGGAATGCAGTGCGAAGACCTCCGGAGCATGCGAAGAGTAGGTAAGGCTTTGTCTTTCAGATGCCGGAATGCAGCGCGAGGCGTTGGTGACAGCCGATGGACCAGGTAAGAGATGCGCTGCCACTGAAGACCGTAGTGCTAACCTGCTCTTTCTTTGTCTTTACAGGTGCTGCTGAAGACTGGATTCCAGGATGATAAGCCTTTGTTCCCTTAGGCCCAGGATCAGAAGCTGAAGACACGATGAGCGTTCTGCTGCAGAGAATGCAGAATAACGCGAAGCAAGATTCATCCATCGGGTGTGGTTTAAATAGCCTCCTGTAGTGCTTAGGTGTCTCCTTCCACAGCCTCTCCTAGGTAGGAAAAGAGTTCCTGCTTTCCAGAAGAGTTCCAGTGTTCTGAACCTAGGGAGTGGCTCCTGCCCCACCCAACAGGAAAAGTAGTCCCAAACAGAAGAGGATCAGGGGCTCAACTGGCAGGTAAGTAAGCAGCATGGTCTGCTGCAGGTAAGTCCACCCAAGCATTATGAGCCCGGCGCTTCCAGCGCTGGGACTGGGCATCTTTATGAGCCTGGTGCCACTGGCGCCAGGACAGGTTCCAAAAGGTCCCAATTGGGACTGGCTGGCACTCGGAACCGGGGTTATGGGTCTGCTTCCAAGGGAGTTGGGCAAGTCCTGATCTTTTGGAAGCAGAGATCATGACAGCGATAGCATCTGGTTCTTCTTCCAGTACTGTTTCAGGCCATGTTTTCCTGATTCTCTGCACCATTCTGCGATGTGTGATATACTGGGCCGTGTGTAACCCCACTTCCTCCCTCAGCACTTCAAAATCTGTAATAGTCCCCTCTCGCCAGATGTCTCCTAATGTTACCAGCCCCACCAATTCCCAGTGGTTTCTGATTGTCATCCTCAGCTGCTTATCCTCCCCGGCTAGTGCAACTAGTGGTATCTGCGGGGAGCATGGGAATAGGTTCTCCATCATCTGGCATGCCCGGCACCACATCTTCCACCCAAGCACTATCATTTTAGGGCGCTCTCTCATTTCCGTCTTGGGCAGCCAGATCATCTCTTTTAAATAAAATGGGGCACAATCATGTCCGAACAACCTGGATTCGGGGGTCACTTCATCTGAGAGCCATTTAGCAACATACTGCAGCTGACTCGATACATAATAAACTTCATAAGTAGGCAGTTTTATTCCCCCCTTTTCATAAAAGTTCTGCAGCTTCCATAGCGCTACTCTATTCCGGGTACCATGCCACAGAAAATCCCTACACATGCTGTTCAGTTTAGCAAAGAACTTCTTAGGTATCATGTATGGGATATTCCCAAAGTAATGCAGGAGCCTAGGTAGGACCACCATCTTCAGCATTGCACTTCGTCCCATCATTGCCAAGGGCAACTTCACCCAAAATGTCATACACTTCTCAATTTTCACAATGGCCACCTCAGTATTGTGCCTATGTTCCTCTTCAACTGTATGATGCACGTCTGCCCCAAGGTACCGGAACGTACTAATCGCCCAGGGTATTTGTAACACCGGTAACCGTCTCCCCGGGGTTGCCTTATAGCTGCCTAACGGGAAAATATTAGACTTTTGAGGATTCAACGCTATCCCAGACAGCCCCGCATATCTCTCCATCACCTCAAGGATGTACTGGAGATTTTCCTCTGGGTGCCTCAGGTACAGCAACAAATCATCCGCATATAAGGAGATCAAGTGTCGTTCTCCCCCACCTCGATACCTATAGTATCGTAATGTTGTCTAAGGTATATCGCTAAAGGCTCCAGGGCTAGTATATAAAGCATTGGGGACCATGGGCACCCCTGTCTGGTGCCTCTACTGAGTTAAGGGTATCAGGAGACAGAGTTATCTAGCAGGTACTAGAAGTGTGTGGTGTAAACATTTTTAGTAAAAACATTAACAAGGACCCAAAAATGGTTAAAAAAGACAGTATCAAATTTTAATAATAAACATATCATTAAGATTAAAACCTCAATTAAATAAATAGGTAAGTAATACAGGCATAGTCAAATCCCATGTGCAAAGGCAAAAATAGGGAATACATAACAGGCTCAGGGGCCAGTTAAAAAGATGTTGTAACAATCATACGACCACTGTGGGTACTTTCCAAAGTAACAAGGTACCCTATCCAAATATGGATAAATGTGTCATCAGTTATACTCTCTGTCTAGAGTTCAGAGAAATGTCTCGACATGTTTCTGTTCCTAAAGAGCGAGGTGCGGAACATTCATCAGGAGGAAATGAATAACAGTATCGCCTATTTAACAATTGGGATAGAAAGCATTAATGCCGCTACAGTATCATAGCACCTGCGACAGGTTGATTAGAAGCGACTCCCGCTTCTGGTTTGTCTCGAACCGTCGTCCCAATTGCTTCTGTTCTGGGCCTGGTATAAAAAACGACCCTGATTAGGCCTCCTTCCTCCATTATTTTGCCGTCTAGTAGGTTGACCTCTACCTCTTTTGGTAGTTGGTCTGTTACCAGAGGATGTTCCTTCTCCTGAATCATCAGGGTCACTACTGTCGTGACTAGTGCTGTAAGACGTGTTGCGAAACCGTACTCGTCTGTTTTGTCTTGTGGGTCCATTCGTTTGTAACGATTTATTGACATAGTAGAGAGCCCCCACAGGCACACTATAAGGTAACTATGTCCCTTTATCAGTTGCCCAGTTCATACTGAACTTTCCAAAATATATAACTATCTACTAGTTTATTTTTGATGATTGTTGTTTTTATTTTCTTGCAGGTGCTATGATACTGTAGCGGCATTAATGCTTTCTATCCCAATTGTTAAATAGGCGATACTGTTATTCATTTCCTCCTGATGAATGTTCCGCACCTCGCTCTTTAGGAACAGAAACATGTCGAGACATTTCTCTGAACTCTAGACAGAGAGTATAACTGATGACACATTTATCCATATTTGGATAGGGTACCTTGTTACTTTGGAAAGTACCCACAGTGGTCGTATGATTGTTACAACATCTTTTTAACTGGCCCCTGAGCCTGTTATGTATTCCCTATTTTTGCCTTTGCACATGGGATTTGACTATGCCTGTATTACTTACCTATTTATTTAATTGAGGTTTTAATCTTAATGATATGTTTATTATTAAAATTTGATACTGTCTTTTTTAACCATTTTTGGGTCCTTGTTAATGTTTTTACTAAAAATGTTTACACCACACACTTCTAGTACCTGCTAGATAACTCTGTCTCCTGATACCCTTATCATTATCCTCCCGGACATAGACAGAGTATACACTGCCAATTTTCTTTAGAATAGTAGTATACCGGGTTTCCTCTCCTTGTAAGTAGTTCACAGTGGCCCCCTGGTCACAGGAAACTTTTTCTAAGTGGGGTATTAGTAGTACCCACCCACACACAACTGCTCCATTGGGAACTTTGGATTCCCGTTTCTCCAACATGGCTGAAGATAGAATCCTCGCCTATAGCGATGACTATGCAGCAGCCCTCATGAAAGCTATTTCAATCCTTAACCATGACGACATTCAAGAGATTTCACAAGATAAAGATGAATGGAATGAACTAACTCAACTAGGTAAAAGACTTACTAGAACCGAATTACATGGGGCAATAATGCTTGAATATCTTAAGAATAAAGCATTACCTCAGGGTTTGACTGTCCTTAATGAACCTAGATTATTCCTAGATAATGAAAAATTCCGTGTACAATGGAGCTATATAGCTAACCGCTGTGGTCGTGATTGGCTCATTTTGATTATTGACACTGCGAAAGAAACATCGGCCAAAATTGAAATCGAATTACATAAGATTGAAGATAATCTAAAAAAACAGCTCCCTCTAGAAACTTATAAAAAAAGACTTGAAGAAATAGAAAAAGAAATGAAAGATTTCAAGGCTACAAATACTAATGAGCGAATTCAACGCATGAAAAAAGATCTGGCTCGTTTTGCACATGAGAAAGCTTTCCCCTATGTGCAAGCTGACTATGTCAATAAATCGTTACAAACGAATGGACCCACAAGACAAAACAGACGAGTACGGTTTCGCAACACGTCTTACAGCACTAGTCACGACAGTAGTGACCCTGATGATTCAGGAGAAGGAACATCCTCTGGTAACAGACCAACTACCAAAAGAGGTAGAGGTCAACCTACTAGACGGCAAAATAATGGAGGAAGGAGGCCTAATCAGGGTCGTTTTTTATACCAGGCCCAGAACAGAAGCAATTGGGACGACGGTTCGAGACAAACCAGAAGCGGGAGTCGCTTCTAATCAACCTGTCGAATTATTTACCCACTACGATGGAACAACAAGTGCTGAACAAAGGCCTAGGTTATGTCATAACGAAAGAGCACGACCCATTCGAATTCCAGATAGAATTCAAAAAACTGATGAGAAAAATCCATCTAAAAGAATTTTTTTCTTCCTCTGATGACGTCATGGTTGAGGGCCCAAATAATTGCACCGGGCTTCGGAATCCATCTACGTTCCACCCTCCCTCCCAAAGTTTCTCTCCAGAATCATTAGTATTTGAAAGGAAAGTCACTGCTGAGGTCACTGCCCTCGAAGCCAAACACCGCAGAACCTTTCACAATCTTTCCAACCAGGAACGCAAAGCTTTAGATTCTCTATCCTCTAATCCATCCATCATCATTAAGAAAGCGGATAAAGGTGGAGGGATTGTTATACTCAACCGCACCGATTATATCGATGAATGTGAAAGACAACTTAGCAATACTTCGTACTACCACCTACTCACTCACGATCCCACACTTGAACTCCAACATTTAGTGGCTGACAAAGTGGGCAAAGCAAAAGATCGTGAATGGATTTCTAAACAGGAAGCAGACTTCCTTGTGAATAAGAAACCTTCCATTCCCACGTTCTACACCCTTCCTAAGGTCCACAAAACTCTCCTGAACCCTCCTGGTCGTCCCATTGTAGCAGGCATAGACTCTGTCTTGGAACCACTGTCTACTTTTGCGGACCACTACCTGAAAACATATGTACAAAAAATGCAATCGTATCTTAAAGATTCCAGAGATGTAATTAACAGCTATGAAAATCTAGAGTTTGACCCTCTATCTAACCTTCTTATAGGTTTAGATATTGTTTCCCTCTATACTAATATACCTCAACAGGCGTCTCTGGATACTATTGAAGAAATATTACTGACCCGAGTAGATAATGATCCCGTACCGACCTCATTTATCCTCTGGTGTGTAGAACTCGCCTTAAGACGCAACTACTTCGAGTTCAATGGGAAATTTTACCAACAAGTTGAAGGCACTGCGATGGGTGCCACGATGGCCCCGAGCGTAGCTAACCTTTATGTTGAAACATTTGAGAAATTACATATCTACAACATCAGTAACCCTTTCAATAATAACATTACCAAGTGGAGTCGTTACATTGACGATATCCTCGTAGTTTGGAAAGGTTCACGGGATGATGCTAACAACTTTTTCACCTGGCTTAATGGTCTTAACCCCCATCTAAAATTCACTATGACTTGTAGTAACGAGTCTACTAACTTTCTCGACTTAACCATCTACCCTCTGAATGGGATCTTAAAAATAAAACCTTATCATAAACCAACAGATAAGAACTCTCTCCTGGACTACTCTAGTCATCATATTAAACATCTACGCGACAACCTCCCCTTTGGACAATTTCTTCGTCTAAAGAGAAATAGTTCGGATAAAGAGACCTATGAGGATGAGGCATTTGCCCTGAGTAAGAAGCTCAGACAGAGAGGTTATCCGAAAAAACTAATAAATAAATCAGCCAAAAGGGCATTCAATAATAATCGAGAGGCGTTGCTAGAACCACAACTCAAGAAACCTAAAGAGGATCGGATTGTCTGTGTGAACACCTTTACGGACCAGAGCTTTGAAATTACCAATATCATAAAGAAAAACTGGAAAATCTTCAGAACCGCAACCCAACCGATTCCGATGCCCATTTTCGCCTACAAAAGAAGTACCACCATTGGCAATATAGTGAGTAACAGTAAATTGAAATTGGTCAATAATTCGGAACCCAAATTAACCTCACTCTGGGGGCTCCCAGAAGCTACTGGACACTACCCTTGTGGCTCTTGTGGCGTTTGTAAATTAACCACAAGAACGAAAGAAGTTGATGTTGGTCTTTCAAAGCCCTGGAACCAAAAGAGTTTAACTAACTGCAACACTGACTTTGTTGTATACATGATTACCTGTAGATGTGGATTGCACTATGTTGGCAAGACTATCAGAAAAGTAAAAACCCGCATAATGGAACACCGGAGCTGTTTGAAGAACAGTACTGAAAACGCTCCCCTTGTGAAACACTTCAACCTTTTGAAACACAAGTATGAAGACTTCACCTGGACGATTCTGTTGGTTGTGAAAGGACTTTCGAACACAGCACGAGAAAAGAAGCTGTTGAAAATGGAACAAAAGATGATTTTTACACTACACAGCGATGTTAATGGACTCAACGAGTCGATTGAGTGGCATAAAATATAATGGCCTTGCTATCTATCTATGCATTTTTTATCAATCTTTCTGATGCCAATGTTGGCACCCCTACCCCACACCCTATAACCTATAGGTCTTGATTCTTGGTCCCTCGAGTGAGTCCACCTTACCCTCACCCCCAGATTTTTACTAATCTCCTCTAGTCTGAGTTGTTCCATCATTGTATTTGGACACTCTGTACACTTGGTATCTCGGGTGCATGTCCCCTGCTCGCACTTTCTGTTGATTTTCACTATTGTGTAAGATGGCCGCCGAGCTTTACATACTTCCTACACTTGTTTCTAGATACATGAACACAAAAGAAGGACTAACCCGTGGTTCCCTTGACTACGTACTTGCATCGGCACCTTCGCGCTGCTAGTGGACACTGTGTTTAGGTCCTTGCGAGCGAGCTGTTTGCCGTGTCCCCTCTCCCGCATGGGGTAAGTCACCTTACTATGTATGACTCTACATTTTGTGGCTCCCTCCGTATCGCCACCTAGGAACGGTGTTGCGGAGGCTTCGTGTCTCCATTGATCTTACCGCACTTCTCTGTTATTTATTTATCTACAGTGCGGATAGTAATGTATCTCCCTCGTTGACACACTGTTGCCCGACTCAAGGTATGATACATCTTGACACTCAAGGTGTTGGCTATTGCGCACTCGTTCTTTTTGGCGACCCCGGCCCCTACGGCTTACCTATCCTGCGCCCATCCCGGCATCTCCTCCGGTTATTAAACTCGGTCTCATTCTAGTCTTCACGAGGCATGAGCATATAGTGTTATATTCTTTCTTTATTTGCTATACACGGGTGTTCGGTTGAGACCTGGCTGTCCCTCACTGGTTTATGCCCCCGGGGGTCTGGTGGCGTATATACAGCCCCCTGCTGACATATGGGCATTACCAGGGGAGTTCTTCCCAATTAACGCTGAGACTATTCACGCTCACGAGGTGATTTAGTGTCCTTCCCCACTCTGATAGCTGTTGTGTGTTTCTGAGTACTACTAGGTGCTTGTGATAACTGATACATTGACTATTATCTTTTTATATCTTTAGGGTCGTGACTTTGACTACCCTATTCCTACTATTCATAGTAGAGAGCCCCCACAGGCACACTATAAGGTAACTATGTCCCTTTATCAGTTGCCCAGTTCATACTCTGAACTTTCCAAAATATATAACTATCTACTAGTTTATTTTTGATGATTGTTGTTTTTATTTTCTTGCAGGTGCTATGATACTGTAGCGGCATTAATGCTTTCTATCCCAATTGTTAAATAGGCGATACTGTTATTCATTTCCTCCTGATGAATGTTCCGCACCTCGCTCTTTAGGAACAGAAACATGTCGAGACATTTCTCTGAACTCTAGACAGAGAGTATAACTGATGACACATTTATCCATATTTGGATAGGGTACCTTGTTACTTTGGAAAGTACCCACAGTGGTCGTATGATTGTTACAACATCTTTTTAACTGGCCCCTGAGCCTGTTATGTATTCCCTATTTTTGCCTTTGCACATGGGATTTGACTATGCCTGTATTACTTACCTATTTATTTAATTGAGATTTTAATCTTAATGATATGTTTATTATTAAAATTTGATACTGTCTTTTTTAACCATTTTTGGGTCCTTGTTAATGTTTTTACTAAAAATGTTTACACCACACACTTCTAGTACCTGCTAGATAACTCTGTCTCCTGATACCCTTATCATTATCCTCCCGGACATAGACAGAGTATACACTGCCAATTTTCTTTAGAATAGTAGTATACCGGGTTTCCTCTCCTTGTAAGTAGTGCCTCTACTGAGTTGCCATCTCTCAGATATCACTTAT
The DNA here is from genome assembly GCF_040938575.1 of Ambystoma mexicanum. Taxonomy (NCBI): domain Eukaryota; kingdom Metazoa; phylum Chordata; class Amphibia; order Caudata; family Ambystomatidae; genus Ambystoma; species Ambystoma mexicanum. Next base: position 968,549,898 of record NC_090936.1, on the reverse strand, counting down.
CCCGTTCTAACTCTAGCCAGCGGTTCACTATATAGCATCTTCGCCCATCTTATTTATCCAGGTACCATCCCGTACCCCGCTAGGGCCGCCAGCAGCCATGGCCATTTGACTGAATCAAACGCCTTTACCGCGTCCACGGACACAATCTCCATCTCTCCCTCAGTGCTACTTCCCCTTTCCACAACCCGTTGGAGTCGTCTATGATTATGCGTTATATTCCTATTCGGGACATAGCACGTCTGGTCGGGGTGTATAAGTTTGCCCATAACTCTTCGCAATCTGTTTTCCAAGACAGACGTCAATATCTTGCTGTCTTGGTTCAACATTGACAAAGGTCTGTATGAGTCACAGCTATGCCCAGAGGCTTGTTGGGTTTGGGAAGCGGTATTATAATCGCCTCTCTAAGTGACTCCGGAAACTGTCCCATCTCGAATGCTTCGTTTAGCATTTCTAACATTGGGGGGAGCACTTCCTTCCCATATACTTTATAAAATTCACTTGGGAACCTGTCCGCCCCCGGAATCTTACTAATAGGCAGCTGTCTCACCACTTCTTCTAACTCTTCCAGAGTAATCGGTGCATCAAGCTCCTATGTCTTCCAATGTTTCCGTTATCTCCCCATGGCTACTTCTCTCTTCATCCCCATATAGCGACTTATAGTAATCTGCAAACTCCTGATTAACTCCCTCTTGGGTGTCCACTACACTACCATCTTCTCTCATTATCGTTCGGATTGTGGGTCTAGGAGTTTCGCTCTTGTATAACCATGCCAAAAGCCGTCCAGTTTTATCCCCTCCCGCATGCTGTCTCTCTACATACTTTTTGTAGTTGAGGTTACACAGTCTTTCCCATTGTTCCGCACATGTCTGCTGTAGCCTGAGTACCAGCTCCATGTCTACACTCTCTTTCTGTAATGCCTTTTCTAGTTCCCTTTCTGTTCTTTGTAGGTCAGCCAAGACTCCACCCAGCAGGCCTTTTGATTTTGCTATGGCCACCCCTCGCATCACTACCTTGAAGGCTTCCCATAATGTGCTGGCAGAGTCAACGCTACCCGTATTTGTCTCAAAGTAATGTGTGATCTCCTCCCTTATGTCTTCCCTAAACACAGGGTCCTTGAGCACCTCCGCTCGGAGGCGCCATGTCAGAATCCGTGCTCTCGGGTGGCAATATTGCCACCCGAGGACCAGGGGCGAGTGGTCCGAGAGGACCCTCGCTTTATATTCTACCTGAGTAATCTCTGTCATTACCTCCGGCGTAGCAAAGATATAGTCCAGCCTTGTATGTAGCTTCTGCGGGGCGGAATTGTGCAAATATTGTCTTTCTTGGGGGTATTTCGTTCTCCACACATCTGCCAGACCAAAGTCGTCTAGCAGTGTCTGCAGTGCTTTAGCCGCCGAGGCAGGTCTATCCATTTTGCCATCTGATCTATCTACCCTGGGGTTCAGCACACAGTTAAAATCCCCACCCCAAATCATCGCACTACTCATGCACCTACTCAGGTTGGTGCACAAAGTTCTGAAATACGCTGCTGCGCTCTGGTTTGGGGCATATGTATTTACTATGCTTATCTCCTTATTCTCCACTAAACCCCTCAGTTATGACCATCCTCCCATCCCTTTCCGCCACTTCTTGTATTAGTTGGAACGGGACATGCGGCGCAACCCAGAAGAGTACTCCCCTAGCATAAGCAGAGTATGTCGAGCCCGCCACAACCCCTTTCTATTTCTTCGCAACCATCTCCATCTTTTCCCGTGTCAGATGTGTCTCCTGCAACAGTGCAATGTCTATCTTTTGCCTGCGCAGGTACAACATAACCGTATTTCTTTTCAGATAACTGTTGAGTCCCCTGACATTCCACGTGATTATTTTAAGATCCCCCATGGCCCCGTAGAGTCCCCTTTCCCCTCCCATCGGTGCAGTCCAGATCCCACTTCCGTCTCAATCTGTCTAGGCTCATTCCCCAATTCAACTTCCTACAACTACAAACACTCCAACTCCCAAAAACTATAAACACAGCAAACTTTCCCTCCTCTCTCCCACCCACCTCCCCACCCTCGCCCAACAACACCCTCCCCAACTGTTGCCCAGCTCATCCCTGGATCTCAGGCACCCCACATCTAGCCCTGCCTAGCGAGTCTATACTCAGGGCTCAGTAGGGTGAAGTCGCCCTAATGGCCACTTAACTACTAATTCTCAGGGGTAGGTTGCTCCCGTCCCTTTGCTCCTATTTCCAATTCTACTACGCATAATGTTAATGTTAATGTTAATCTTAATGCTATTCAGCTCCAGCATGCAGTTTATTCACTATATTCCAGTCCAGCCAGAGAACAAGGTCCAAAGGCTACAAAATGACAATCGAATCTCACATGTTCCCATAACCAGTCCACCCTCCCGCTTATCCCCTTAATGTCCACGACACAGACTCCTCACTTGTCTTGTTCTTGACGATCTCGTTCAGCCTCCTGTTCCGGGCAGCCCTGCAGATCCAGCCATGACGCGGCCTCCTCCGGGGTGTCGAAGAAAAGCGCTCTGCTCTTGTGCAACACCTTTAGTTTCGCCGGGTATAGAAGCATATATTTGATGCCCGCCATGCGCAGCCTCCTCTTGATGGCTCCGTAACTATACCTTTGCCTCTGCACCAGCATCGTGTAATCCGGGTATGCCGTGATATTGGTGGATGCTCTCTCTATTGTTCCACCCTTACGAAAATACTCCAGTATCTTCTCCCTGTCTTTATAGTTCAGGATCCTTGCGATTATCAGCCTTGGCGGGGCCCCGGGGCGTGGTTTCCTCACCAGGGCTCGATGCGCACGTTGAACAGTAAACCCCTGTGAGAGTTTGTCTGCTCCTATCTCCTAGAGGATCATGTTCTCCACATAGTCCGTGGGGTCATGGCCCTCTTCTCCCTCGGGCAGGCCAACCACTCGTATGTTGTTCCTTCTCGCCCTTCCCTCCGCTTCTTCCACTCGATTCTCAAGGTTGGTGACCTGCTGTTTTAACATGTGGACCTCCTTTGCATTGTTCGTGCTAACATCTGTGTTAACCTTCACTGCGCTTTCCATGCCACTCGTTCTCTCCCCAGCGCTCTGACATCATGTCGTAGCAGGGTGACTTTGATTCCCACAGCATCAATTTTGTTCTCCAGGGCTGTCCGCAGGTCCGCCATTGCTGTGCCCCATTTGGTGCTCAATTCCGTTATGGCCGCTAGGACCTGGCGGTTATCTCCTTCTGAGGCGCCATCTGCGGAGGTCACACCCGTGCTCTGTGCCGCTGTCGTAGGGGTCCGCTGTGTTTTCGCGAAGACCTGCATTGTGGGTTGCTTAGACTTGGCTCTCAGTCCTTTCACAGACATCTAGCAATTCTCCTGCGTGTCTGGTTCCCACAATTCAGTGTCGTTGTGTTGCTCTCAGATCCTCCGGGCGCTGGGGCGTCAGCTTCAGCAGGCTGCGTTATGTTGTGGCGCGTGACAATATGTTTCAGATGGATTGTCTTCTCCCACGTTTTCCTTCTGCGCACAATTATCCATACGCCATCAGCGTGCTTCAAAGGATCACACAGTAGACAATGTTACTTCACTTCCTCCTTGCGATGGCCTGCCAGGTCACATGTCGATTTCCGCAAAGTTAGGGTATGTCCTTGCTATGATATGTCACGCTCTCACATGCATCCGCCGTCAATTTATTTCCATGACTCTCTCCTTGCCTCATCGGGAGGTACTGCGGCGCTCCACTTTCTAGATTACCCCCAGTCCTCTTTCAATCCGCAGGGTCCCTCATATGTGGCTGTGATATGCCACTATTTCAGTGCAGGACTCCCCCAGGTCGAAGTGTCAGGATGCAGTATGGCAGAGGGTCCGCCAGTGCTCTATGCAACATACGGCGCTATGCTATGTCCTTGTGCATCCACCAACCTTCTTTTGATTGTCCCTTGTAAATGCCGTATGCTGGCCGCAGCTCCGCTTCGTTAGGGGATCTGCCAGGGATCACGCTCCAGTGCGCACAGCACGTAGCGCCCGTCTCAGGAGCTCTCGGCCGCGGGCCGACATCAGATGGATGCGGCAGCCCACTGTTGTGCAGAGTCAGCCGCTGCTTTCCGCCTCAGGCCTCGCGCTTGGCGGGCGCAGCTTCTTCGTTCTGGATTCCGGTGCGTATAACTGTGGATCATCAGGCACGCACACCCAATGCGCTTCTCTGGTGCAATACTGTCCAAACCTGCACTGGCAGAGGAGACACGCTGTTAGCAGCCAGGAGCAACCGCAAATGTCTTTTCGTATATTTGCTTCCGCAGCATGGTACTGTAGCCATCCGAAGGAGACGGCAATTCCATTATGGGGACGCACCTCACAGGATCCCTTTGTTCTCTGTTGTTGCCGCCATTTTGATGTTGCATTCGCGGCTGCTCTCAGAGATACAATGTGTCCGTCTGGCTGCTCCTCGGTCTCGAATGCCACCAGCCCGCTCATGCTCTCCTAGATGCCTTCCCACGCGTTTATATGTATTTCGCAGCTAGAATTGAGTAAAATAAAGTGCATTTTCAGACGGATCTGGACGCCGGATCACGGAGCACACATGGCTCGGAGCCTATTCCATGGCTGCCCAAGCCACGCCCCCACCAGCCTAGTTAAATATCAAATGCTCCATGAATCCGCCCTGTGCTACTGTCTAAGTTCTCTGTGGTGACGGTGCATACTGATGAGAGTTAATTGAAGCAGGCCTACAAATAGGCGTGGTCACAGAACTTAACAATGGCCAGGAAAACTAAGACCTCTTTGATATGCAATGTGTCACCTTGAAGCTAGCTCCCACCCCTCTGTATGAAGGACAGTGAATGGCATGTCTGGGTCTACTATTTACCGTAGGCAACCCCTGCAGAGCGACCCCTGCAGAGCGGACCCCTTTCAGAGAGACGAAGTATGTGATTTGATGGAGACAGAAGTCTGTTCTCACCACAAACTTCAGGGGAGACCTGCACTTTGATCAAGAGCCACAGAGGGCTCAGTTAACCAGATAGACACTTTCATCTACAACAGACAGGAAGATGGGTGGGACTTAGGAGTACATGTTGTCACCTCTTACCTTCCTTGTTGCAAAGCGCTCTGGTCCTGACCTTACCCATAACAGAAGATTGTTGGTGGGGATCCTGGATTGTTTCTTAAAGGTAGGCTTAGCCTGTACCAATCACTGGGGCCAATTTGGCTTGAAAAGAGTGCTGAGCCCCTCACTTAGCAGATCATCCAATGACTTCGAAAGGAGTAAGAAGAAGGACTCATTTGGACCCTGGCTGAAGGTACAGTCTGCCTTATAGCTTCCGCCAGTGAAGGCAGGCCAGGATTTCCAAGAGGGAAGCAAGATCCCTCCCCTAAACATCTCCCAGGGAACAGAAGGAGATACTAGACTCAGAGGACCCGTCCAGCAGCTCCAGAACTGGTACCCAGCCAGCACACAGTGTGCTCTGCTAGGTTCTGCCAGCAAGCTTCCCAGTTGGGAAATGCCAGAGAGTCTCTGAACAAAGGACAAGGCGTTACCTGCAAACACTCTCCTCAGGTTTGGGCCATCCGCCTTGAAACTATGCCACAAGCCCTGGGAAGAGGCTAGGAGGAGTGCCACACAAGCATCAACCAGCGTCCATCTTTTAAGGACATTTACAGGGCAGTTGAGCCCTCGAACCGCGACTGGCTGCCCCACTGACTGTTGTCACGCTGCAGTCACTAAAGCCGTCTGAGACACCTCAACTAGCGTTCCAGGTCCGCCAACCAGCACAGAGACGACTCTTGACCCTGAGCCGCCATGTAGGCCAGCCTGCAGCCGTCCGTCCAGCCTCGCTTGCCAAACTGCCTGCCGCCTGATACCCGCATCTGTCTCCTGTCCTGAACTCTGTCGCAGAAGCTGCAAAGCGTCCTGGAACAGACTCAACGCTGTCGAGCATCACGAACATCTGAAGCACCAGATACATTGTTTTTCTGTCCCCCTGGTCCTTCTCCAAAGGCCCCTAGTGACATTTATGACCCCTTGCTACCTTGGTGCCGAAACCAAATAACCTTGAACAGTTAAGACTGATTGCTTTACCGACCACACTCCAGTCAGTATCAAGAGTGCATCGCTTTCCTTCGTGAAACTGTCTGTCCTCTGTATATCTTTACAAGGTGATCTGGAAGTAGAGCTGCATATCATCTGCACTTTGGTGGATGTGGATGTTGTGGGAAGCCAGAAGGATTTCCAAGCGGTGCCATGTAAAGGTTGAAGATCATTGGCGAGAGGATAGATGCTTGCGAGATAACACAGGTGATGGGTAGAGTTGGTGATCTGGAGAAGTCCATTTGGACAAATTGGTGGCAGTTATCAAGGTAGGATTTGAATGAGCTGAAGACTGTCTCCCTGATCCACATACAGCAATGCAAATGTCACTGGGTGTCTGGTGGTCTATGTCAAATGTGACTGAGAGGTCAAGGAGAACCAGGAGGCAAGGATAGCCAGCATTGAGGATGTTAAGGGCATTGTCAACCACCTTGATGATAGCTGTTTCCGTGCTGCATCTGGGTCTTAAGCCGGATTGAAGGAGGTTGTTGGCATCTATGTGTTGTAGGAGATGCATGGCTACTGCTTTTTCAAGGCTCTTACATAGGAAATGAAGATGGCCAATGGGGCTGTAGTTGCTGAGGTCTTTGGGGTCCAGTGTTGGTTTCTTGAGAAGTAGGAGGATTTGTCTGGTCTTGAAGGTCAAGCTCACGGTTCCTTGAGTGAGGGAGCTGTTGAAGATTTTCAAGTAAAGCAGCAGTGCGTTAGTTGGAAGAGTCTTCAGTACAGAGGAAGAGAGGATGTCGCCCATGTATGATGGAGCCTTGAGGGTGGCAGTCTGTTGGACCATTGTAAGTGCCTTACAACCTGTCCACGTAGTGGCTGTTTATTGAGATGGTATGTGTGATTTGTTGTCACTTGTGGTATTGGTGTCTATTGTGGGTCATGCTGATCTTATTGAAGAAAGAGTTGCTGGTGGTGGATTTTTCGATGGCACCCTGTACGGGAAGGTCACTGAGAATTTTGATGAAATGCTTGACAGCTTTGATGATGGCTCTGCTTTCGTTTTTGCCCTGCAAATGGTGTTCTGGTTTCATCCTGTTCTTCTCTCTAGCATATAACATGAGTAGACGACTTTCACTGCGGCTCATCAGTAAGGCAATGCCATTAAAGTCATATGGTGGAAAAATGCAAGCATTTCTTTTAATGGCTGCATGCACATAGTTCACTGCTCTTTTACTCTGAACTAGAGGTGAGGTTACAGGGATAATTACTAGGTGGCCTCTTTAGCTGGAATTGATTATTCTACTCCCAGATTATAAAGTATAAGTCTTATTTCTTGCATTCTTTAAAACCACCATCATTTTTAATTGTATGTGGTAACCATGTGCCAATTGCAAGGTTGTCAACTACACCATACTGGCAATCCCCCAATGAGGGCGATATGTTATGTTATTCTGATATATACTGCACACCGCTGCCATTTTGATGTTCTCCAGGCGCCCTTGTGCATGTGGTTGTTGCATCCTTGAGAGCACTCAGTCTTCGGCTGTTGAAGCTGTTTTATATATATATAAAATAGCCCTGCCTATAAGAGAATGCTATTAGTGTCACATGGACATAAATTGAAGCATTTTATTTAATGGCTGCATATCCATAGCGCTTTGATCTGTAGCTCCCAACAGCCAAGGATCGCTACTAGGTGGTGCTGTGTTGCTTGGTAACTGAAATGGCGCATTCCAAACACCAGTGAACAACATCACTCACCTAAGACTGGAGATGTATACATAAATGAAATTGGCTAATAGAACACTAACCTTGTTTGGAGCTAATGTTCGGTTCCCTCAGGAGTTCTTCCAGTCCATGGCATCTTGAAGAGTGGTAAAGTACAAGCCACCCTAGTTCTTTCTGGTTATTACACACATGAATGTACCAGTTTTTTCAAAACGAAGACTGTCCTGATAAAAGTGGCTCTATCTACATTCGTTCCACTGAAACCGGTTGACGGTGGTTGCTACATACAGGAGGCAAAATTCGGCCTACCTATGGTTTCTGAGCAATCTTTTACTTTCCCCACTCACTGTTAAGCCAATTTATTACAAAACAGAGAGTGAGGAACTGTCTGTCTTCTTATCTCTTTTTTGTCTCTTTGTTTTTTAACCCAAGTACACCAGGGTTAATCAGATACTCTATGCGTTATTAAATTACTAGATACCCACAATAGATTTCTGAACAATTGCCTCGGGTGTTCTTTTTTAACATCTTTTCTCTCCCCATATACCCACTTAAATGGGAGAGTGTGGTCATGGAAGGACAAGGCTGAAGGTTTTGCATATTGAATAATTGACCGTAACTCTTTAATTTCCTTATACTGTCCCTTTTAGATAAGCGGTACATCAGCGCTACCTAGTCTTAGACATAGAATGGGCAGGAATAGAAAGAAAATCACTCTATCCTTCTGTCTTCCTTCACAGCTTTGCCACCTTCCACTTCTTATGAGACTGAATTTATCTCTGTGCTGTAGTCAAACAACTTTCCCCAGATGTGTTTTGCCCTGTTTTTGTGTTAAACTATCGTAAAGTTAGGGCATCTCCCTGTTAACCTGGAACCCTGTACCCTCTAGTTCCCAAGGATCGCTACTAGGTGTTGCTGTGTTGCTTGGTAACTGAAATGGCATTTTCCAAACTCCCAAGGATTGCTACTAGGTGGTGCTGCGTTGCTTGGTTACCAAAATGGCATATTCCAAATTCCCAAGGATTGCTACTAGGTGGTGTTATGTTGCTTGGTAACTGAAATGGGATATTCCAAACTCCCAAGGATCGCTACTCGGTGGTGCTGCGTTGCTTGGTAACTGAAATGACATATTCCAAACTCCCAAGGATCGCTACTAGGTGATGCTGCGTTGCTTGGTAACTGAAATGACATATTCCAAACTCCCAAGGATCGCTACTAGGTCGTGCTGTGTTGCTTGGTAACTGAAATGGCATATTCCAATTCTTGTGTGAAGTGACTGTGCCAAAATGTCTGTGCTTCATCAACCAACTCTTCAGCACACCACCTAACTGGTGACCTGGCATAATCGAGGGTTGCAACGGCATCTTCTGACAGGCAGCAGGTAACCCCTCCACAGTCACGATCATACCACTTATTGAATTCAATGTCTACCTCCTTCCTGTAGTCTTGGACAGTGTTCAATGCCAGAGCCCATTTGTTTTACTCAATCATCACATAACAGCAGCCCAAAGGCCTCCACTTTCACTGCTTGCAACCTGGATTCAGGCAGAGCCATGTCCAGTTTTAGAGAGAGGACTCCATTGGGTAATTTCTTCCAATTTTCTGTGGGTGTTCCCTTGACCTCCCCACTTCGCATCCTATCTGGATGTCCCTTGTGCATAGGCCTGGCATGTTTGCAAATGGAAAAAGCAACATTCTGTGTGAATTACCCCCTTGCTGTAACGAGGTGGACCGTATCAAGTGATGAGAAATATGTAGTGTCAGGGATGACCCTTGCAATGATTCCCTGCACAGGAGTCCACATGCCGTAATCAACTAGACCTTCGGATGGCGCAAGATATATGTGATGGAAAGGGCTCACTGGTTCCTGGCAGCTGGTCTCTTTGCAAGGCCAGTAACATGTGGTGGCAGTAGATGGCCAGTAGTGTGTTTACGGATATTGTATAGCACTTCCAAGCTCTCCCTGAGGTTTATGGACAATCGCTATGAATTTTATTACTGAATCCTAATTGCCAACGACTTTACTTTTTAGCCTTAGTTGTTTATGTGGTGTGTGTATGTGGGTATCTACTATTAATCTCATTGCTAGATCCCAATTGCTGAGTAACTCTGGTTAGATTTGATAGCAATTACGGAAAAATGTAATCATGCATCTTGACACATTTTTGTATAAAGTGTAAAAAGTTTGGATTACCTATAAACACTTTTAATAAGCATTTTAAAAATATAAGGCCAGTAGTTACCAGTGACTAAGTCTAGACCTTTGAGATGAATCTGCAACAGAGCTCCAAGTTCTCTCCCTGTCCACCCCGGATTCTAAAAGCCATGATGATATCGTCATCCCGAGGACTAAATGCATCCGATTTTCTAGTATGAAAAGAAAGATGAACGGCCCTACAGATTTCCTCTGTGGAGCCCTGTCCCGCTGACACATCAGGCTGGATGCTTATTCCAGCTAGATGACATATCCATCTTGACTCTTCAAGACACTAGTGGGTTTTTCAAAGTGCCCTGAAGTGGACACGACAGGGGAGGGTGGGTTCAGGGACCAGCTGACACGTTTAATTCTAAAAAGAGGACATCCTTTGTTTTACCCCGCCTACACCTCTGAGTTCGAGAGGTATCCCCTTTGTAGTGCAGGAATGATGCGGGGCGTGGGGAGGATTCTCCTGTCCAAGTGCAGCCTTGTGGTGGTAACTGCACCATGAGCTCCCGAATGCTCCAGGAATACCGTACCGCACTGTTATATCCGCCCTACGTCCCGCAGCGCGGTGACGTAGGGCAGCTAAATAAAAGCCCCGCCCCCTGGAGTGGGAGGCAGTTCCGGGCGAATGCAGACCAGCGTGTGTGTGTGTTTCTTTAGCGCTCCTGCCCAGGCCGCGCGACCTCCTGGACCGGAGGAGGTGCTGGGCCTCCGGGAGAACAGCATTTAACAATGGCGACGAGGAAGTGAGCGAGCATCCACGCGCTCCACCACCATTTCACACGCGGATGCCACACGGACGCTCCGTATACATTTTTGGACACCCGGTGGGGGCCCCCACGCTCACGTGACCCCCACCCCCAAAAAAAAAAAAAAATATAAAATATTTTTTTCTTCATTCCCCTCCCACACCTCATCCTCAGGGGGTGAAATTTTTTTTCTCGTTTTCTCCCGGTCATCACCTGCACAACGTCTCCTGCATGGCACACAGGCCACGAAGCGCCAATCGATCGGAGCACAAGTGCCGGTAGGAACTGTCACCACGTGGAACACTGCCTCACCACAGGGTGCGCACGAACCCAGAGGGCGGAGAATCGTTGACCAAGCGCACGCAACACCATGGCGACTGGGTCATCTACCCCTGGATCCTCAACACCGTCCAGGATGGCGGCAAACCTGTCAATGGCGTCACCACCGCCTAGCACGCAGGGGAGTTCGTCAACGTTGAGCCAACCATTCGACCCATTCACAGACCCATCATCCAGTGGGCCCAGATGGCAGCTATGGCTACAAAAGTTTGAGATGGCCATGGAATGTAAGGACATCATGTCATCCAGAAAGATGAAAGCTCATCTACTCCTCAGCGTGGGCGACGAGGTGCTGCGCATCTTCAACTCCCTGGATGTGGATGACGGCCAAGACGCATACCGGAGTGCAAAGGACGCTCTAACAGCACATTTTCTCCCGCAACTCAATCCAGACTATGAAACTTTTATCTTTTGCACGACCATCCAGGCCACCGATGAGACTCTCGACGCCTACCACACGAGGCTGAGGAAGCTGGCCATGTCGTGTGAGTTTACGAACACTGAAAGGGAGATTAGGAGGCAAATCATAAATGGAATTCACTTGGAGAAGCTGAGGCGTCTCGTGCTCAGTGAAAAGGGCATCCCTCTACAACGCATCCTGGAACTGGGTCGACAGAGGGAGCTTGCCCACTCCAGGGCCGCCAACATGGAAGCGACCCTACAAAAACTCCAGCCGTCACTCTCCACAGCGATGGTCGCTCAAATCTCGGACAGACAATCAACAAGAAGCGAAAGTGGCAGCGGCTACACCCAGAACAGGTGGCAGCCTCGAGCACCAGGACCAACAGAATGTGGATGGTGTGGGGGTCAAAGGCATGGAAGGCGAAACTGCCCGGCGCAAGGCACCACGTGCGGAGCATGTGGCAGGAAGGATCACTACGCGAAAGTGTGCAGATCAGCGAACACGCCACTACAGCCTCCGCAGGAAAAAGGGTCATCGAAAAAAAAGAAACAAGCCAGCGCGAGGAGGGTCGCGGTAGTCAACTCCTCGACGGAAGAGGAAGGGGATGACCACTCAGCCCTACGACAAACAGCAGGCACGGAGAACGAAGGAAAGGGCCGAAACGTATACCTAGTATCGACACTGAACCAAGGGCCAGCACCGTCGAAAAGAACCGCCAGGCGACGAAAATGCATGGTCAACATACAAGGCCAGGACATACAGATGACCATTGACACGGGGCCTCGGTAAACGTCATGCCAACCACCGTTTTCCAAACCCTCGTACCACCACCCGAGCTAAAATCCACGCAGACACTCGGTTATTTGCCTACGGCAGTCGGAGACCCTTACCAGTCATCGGGAGGTTCTGCACCACTCTTGAGCATGGCAAACAGAAGTTGTGGTCGAAGATCTATGTTGTCAAGGTGGGAATTGAAAGCCTGCTGAGCGGAGATGCGGCTGAAGACCTGGGCGTGGTCAAATTCATATGCCACATTGACGACACGTCCGAGGTCGAGAACTTCCTCAGGCAACACCCCAAGCTACAGAAGGGGATAGGCTGTCTCAAGGGAAAGACCATCAAACTACATATTGATCAATCAGTGCAACCACGTGCGGTAAGACACCGAAGGACACCGTTCCACATGAGGGAACAGGTTGAGAAGGAGTTAAGGTCACTCGAAGCCGCTGGCATTATTGAAGAAGTCACGGGACCAACACCGTGGGTCTCCCCGATGGTGGTCACCAGGAAGCCCAAACAGCCCGGAAAAGTTTGGATCTGCATTGACATGCGCCTGCCCAATGCAGCCATAAAAAGAGAACGACACATAACACCCACAATTGATGAAATCATCACCGACCTCACTGGATCTTGTGTGTTCTCGAAGGTAGACCTAAAGGCAGGGTACCACCAGCTTAAGCTCCACAGAGAGTCACGATATATCACCACTTTCTCAACCCACCTAGGTCTGAGGAGGTACAAGCGCCTGAGCTTTGGCATATCATCGGCCGCGGAGGTTTTTCAACAGACCATCCAGGAGGTCATCAGAGGCATACCAGGGGTATTGAACGTGAGCGATGACATCCTCATACATGCACCGGACACCAAGGAACACATCACGAGACTCAAGACACTACTGGGCAGGTTGGAAAACGCCGGACTCACAATTCATCGAGAGAAGTGCGAGTTCCTAAAACCAGAAATAACTTTTTTTGGATACAGGTTCGACCGCACCGGCATATCACCAGACCACCAGAAAGTGGCGGACATCCAAGCTGCCAGTCCCCCAACGACTCCCACCGAGGTGCGCAGTTTTCTGGGAATGGCCACCTACTGTGGCAGATTTATTCGGAACCTAGCAACCCTATCCGAACCGCTGCGGGAGCTAACAAAGGCCAGCACCAAGTGGGACTGGGGGCCCGAATGCCAGAAAGCATTTGAGAGCATAAAAGACTCCCTATCAACTGATACCAAGATGGCCTACTACGACACGGACCTCCCGACAGAACTATTTGTGGATGCCAGCCCAGTGGGACTTGGAGCAATCCTGATGCAGGTCACAAAAGAGGGCACAAAAAGGTCGATTGCATATGCATCCAGGGCGCTCACAGCAACGGAACAAAGGTATTCCCATATAGAAAAGGAGGCAATCGCCGTTCTATGGGGGTGTCGACACTTCCACATGTACCTATATTGGCGCAAGTTCACGGCGATCACCGACCACAAGCCCCTACTACCAATCTTCATTGGGTCATCGGCGCACCCACCAGCCAGAATCACCAAGTGGCTGCTACACCTTCAGCAATATGACTTCGAACTTGTCTACCAACCGGGCAGTGGCAACCCCGCAGACTTCCTGTCGAGACACCCACGACCAGCCACCCAGCAGGAAGTGCTAGTCGCCGAAGAAACGGAGGAACACATTTGTCAAGTAGTCCACACTTCGGGTCACCCCCACAGCACCACGGGCATACCACCTGCTGACCTTATGTTTGGAACTATCATCAACTCATCGATTCCCCATCATCCAAGCAGGACCCCTGACGACGTCGACAATGCGTGGAAACGAGGAGAACACGTGCCAACGCTCACATGAGCGCCAAGAGAAGAGCAAGGCCCTCAAACCACAGAGTGGGTGACCAAGTCATCATGTTGCGAAACCCCACGAAATCCAAGCTAGACGGATTGCGAGGGGCCTCACGACGACAACGAGCAACAAAGCAGCGACGTGCCGGCGCAAGACCCCGAGGAAGAATCCGCAGGGGATCGCAGCTGGCAAATCACCGAGACTGCCCAGCAGTGAGGACACATGCAGCGAAGGTGAGCAGACTTACGAACCGAGCGGGGACAGCCCCCAAGCGAAGCGGTACAGTCTGAGAAAGACCACAAGACCGCCTGCGAGGCTGAATGACTATGTATGCTAAGCCAAGAACAGTGGCAGGAGTTTATAGTTGAGCATGTTGTTGATGTTGTTTGTTAGGTTGGTTTGAAATAAAGGAGGAATGTTATATCCGCCCTACGTCCCGCAGTGCGGTGACGTAGGGCTGCTAAATAAAAGCCCCGCTCCCTGGAGTGGGAGGCAGTTCCGGACGAATGCAGACCAGCGTGTGTGTGTGTTTCTTTAGCGCTCCTGCCCAGGCCGCGCTCAAGGCCGCGCGACCTCCTGGACCGGAGCCAGCCCCTCGTGCTGGGCCTCCGGGAGAACAGCATTTAACACGCACAAGGAACACACTCCCTTCCAGACCCCCTTGGTGCAGGAGGACACTTTGCTCTTTGACAAAGAAAACCTATGTTCTAGAATATGATTTGTGGGCAGGAGGGTCTGTACCTCCTGTAATGTAGGATAAAAAGCGACCCTTTTTAAAAGGTGTGTGCTATTTTAGACCTTGGGCTATGGGACGTGTGTGGCCGACTTCTGATCACTGAAGAACCCTTAAGGATCTCTACAGGTGCTACCTCATTAATTTGAGGGCCGCCCCCCTCCTTCAGTTAAAAAGTGGAATTGTGGACAGAAAGAGGGACCAGAGGAGAGTAAAGAGTCTTCATCTAAATGTTAGAAATATCTGCTCTTGGTTGAGGCTGGCTTGGGCACTCTCTGAAAGTAGACCACTTGCCTAGGCTACCTTGTCTATTGTGCCAGATGTCACAGTGGTCCCTCTAGGCTACGGAAATGAGCCCCCTTCTGTTTTCGAGGAGCGTGCATTTCGCCTGCCAACAAAACCCCAATGATGCCCAGCAGTTGAAATGCAGAGATTGCTCGGAGAATCCTTGCAGTGAACACCAACAGCTTCAGGAGTCCCAGGCCCGGCTCCAGAATGTATCATCTAGGTGGGCCAGTGGTGTTATTGGGGGGGCCCAATTTGCAGTTGGTGTGAGAGTAGTGTAACCCACCCAGCAGCTACATTATATAGCCTTCCAAGCCTCTGGCACAAACAATACACAGGTTAGATTCTGTTTCCATACAGACACTATGGACAGTTACCCAAACTGCATGAGCTAATGAAGTACTTTATAAACAGTCCCAGCCAAGACATTATCTGCCCGGGTCAGTCTTTCACACTTGTTTGGTCACAAACCCTCCAGTAAGTCGTATGACAGGAAGCACTGAAACACTGCCCATACTCACCATCTTGCCCTAGGGGTGTGTGCATGCATGTGAGGGAGCTAGACACACGCATGTTTTGTGCATCCATGGCATATCGTATGTCCCGACCCAGTAGTACACTAGTCTGGTTCTCTCACTGTTCTCTGCCTCTCTCTTCTGCTTTCTTCCTGCCTCTTCCATCCATCTCTTGCTGCCTGTTTACTCTGTTTTACCTCTCCCTGCCGCCTTCTTCAGCCTTTCCTGCACCATCTGTCGCTTCCTACTTGTCCCTTCCCCTCTGCCCGTCTTCCTGACTTCCTTCTGCTTTTTGACTGCCCATCTCCTCCCATCCTTCTCTTCCTTCATATTCATTTCACTCAGCTCTAACCCTCACGTCCTGCCTATCCCTTCTGCTTTCTCTTTCTACGCTGAGCATCTCCTTCCATCCTTCACATCCTCAGTGCCTATTCACTCTACTTTACCCCACCCCTCTATTGCTGCTTGTTACTTCTGTTACCTTCCTGCCCCCATTCATCCTTCTCTTCGGTGCTGCCCCTCCCTCGTTCTGCCCCCTAATCCTCATACTCGCTATTGCCTGGCTCATCCTTGTACTTACACATCTCTCCCCCTCATTCCTCCTTGCTGACCATTCTCTTGGCCGCCACAATGCAGGAGTGCATGGGCCTAGGGTTGAGGACAGAGCAGGAGTGGGCTCGGGCACACTGAAGTGTGTTCCTATAATAGAAGGGATGCCCCTCTGCGCCCCTTGTATCTTAGGCCCTTATGCCTCTTCTCCAACATTGATTGTGCATCGCATCTGCTGCTAGTGTGACCCCGGGACACATGCCCCACCCATGGATATGCATGTACTCCCTTCCACCTCCATGAATAAGGTGAGAAAGTGGCACAGGCAAGGTGCAAGGGGGGTGGAATGACAGGGTGAACAAGTGTCCAGACAACACAGAGATAGTAGGGGTAGGAAGAAGGAAGAGCAGTGTAGAGGGGCTGGTAAGGCGACAGGAAGAGGTCACAAACATGGGTACATGTGGGGATGAGTAGGGTGGGGCCGGGAGAGACAGGCTGCAGTTGCTAACTGTATGAAGAGTGGGGAAATATCTTCCAGCCAAAAAAGAGACTAAAGGAGAGGCAGGGAAGTGAATGAGGTTGGAAGTAAGAGAGACCGGACTGGGGGAGCTGAGGTGACTCAAAAGGGTGATCATGCGATTATAGGAGAGAGCGCGAGTAAGGGAGAAAGTCTGAGGCAAATCCATTGCAGTGTTGCAGGGGGTTCTTGCAACTCCCCTCCCAGAGTTGCAGGAGGTGCCTTCGCCCCCCCAGTGTTGCAGACAGTGCCTACGCCATACTCCCAGTGTCGCAGACGGTGCTAGCTCCTCTGCTCGGGCTATGGGTTGGTGACTGTGTCCCCAACTGTGCCAGCAGTGGGTAAATCAACCTCTGCTGACATAATCAGTCTGGGCCAGGAGTCACTACCATAGATACAGTTGGATGCAGTATGGGATTTTTTCAAACCCATTGCAACAAGGTGGAGGCCTCCATGGCTCACTCAGTGAGCGAGGGATTAATCAATGTCAGTACAGCTGTGTGGAAATTAGCCACGGCACCGCTGACAAATACTTAAAGGTTTCCATGAGTCCAGGACTTTTACAGCAACCAGCATATATTTTATGACACTGCACGGAGCGCGGGAGACAGAGTGCAGTTTTTTCTGAATTGGACAGCAGCTGGTAAGCCTCTCTTATATTCAACTACTCAAATCACAGTTATCGGACATTGAGCCCCAGGCATCCTGAGCGAATGCCACGAAACTACCCATTAATAGTTCGCCTGTCACTTCGAGTGTGCTTTCAATCAAGCGAATTTAGCAACCTGGATAAACTCTTGTGATGTCGCAGATAATCCAAATTCGAATGAGAACACATAAGAACAAAATACTCTTTTCCAATCTACCCATGCCATGTGGGAACAGTGGAAAAGAAACACATAAGAACAAAATACTCTTTTCCAATCTACCCATGCCATGTGGGAACAGTGGAAAAGAGTATTTTGTTCTTATGTGTTCTCATTCGAATTTGGATTATCTGCGATATCGCAAGAGAAGCATTTTCTCAATAATCATAGAAGTGCCAACCAATTAAAAAAGTAAGCAAAACATCAAACTCCTGTCTGACCACCCCGGGGCTAGGGTTGACTGTCCTCTGCCTCCTCCACCTACCTGCAACTCCTACTCTGACCTCGACAAAGTTCGGAGTAGGCACTTCAGCTGGCCCCGTGACTGCATGCAGTGCAATATTGTGCCAGCAAGGGTGTTTAGGCTTGGTCACTGCTGCTTGGCCCACGCCTGCGCATAGTGAGGGCACTTGCAGAAATTGCAGAATGTCAATGCTCAATCAGTGCACAGGCGTGGGCCAAGGTTGTGTGATCCAGCAGCCTTGCTGTATGTGTTGCTCTGCGTTGTCTCACTTCCATGACAAGCGCATTGCACCTGAGCTATCCTATTAGTGCTGCTTATTGTTTGGTACAGCACAGTGACAAAGTACAGAAGTGCTACCTTAAAGACGGCAGTAAGCCCCAAAATTGTGCATTTCCTCTGCGCCCAAAATCGGCTACGCTTATTCTAATTGCAAATGCATACGCGTAGCCAACTGCGATTTTCAAAAGAAAGACTGCACATTTCAAATAGAGCGCAAGACTCTCTTCAGCTCACCTGTACCCTGCACCACAAGTCTCAGAGCCCTGGAAAATCATGAGCTCCTCTAAAGCATCTGGGATGTCACAGTGTTCCGGCGACACTGTGCGTGATGAGCAAAATAAAATATGGTGACCATGTGTGTGTGGGGCAAAATAAAAATAACTACTGTGTGAGTAACTACGTGGCTGCATGGTTGTAAAGCACACAACGACATTGACATGTCTGATAACACAAAAATTCAGACTTGCGCAGTTGACTTATCCAGAGATAGAAGCACTGGAGAGCGTCATTCCACATGGCATTGAGCAAGCTCTGCACCACAGGGTGCCTTGCCAATCAATCGAAAGACAAAAAAAGAAAAGTGATTAGCAGATCACCTGAGCAATGGAAAGTGGGTCCAAAGCAAAACCAGCACTAGCAATAAAACAGTTTGTGCTTTTGTGCAGTCATGGAAAAGCATATGCCAGACACTGATGTAGAGGTATTAACTGGCTATCAGGTGCAAAATGGTACTAGTACATTGGTATCTAATAGCACGCCTGTATCCCTTTTACTTAACCCTATACTAAGCTGGTGACCACAGTGCACGCTGCCTGCAGTGTGTGTACCGTTTTCTTTTTGTTCATAAACAGAACGAAAAGAAAACTGTACACAAGCAACTCTTGGTCAGAGGCCTTCTTTCTAGGGGGGGCCATAGCAGTTTATTGGGGGGCTGGGCCCCCCTGGACCCACTTCTGAAGCCGGGCCTGTTCAGTGCGCAGCCTTCTTCAGCTGCCTTCTGAAGATGTTTTGGCATCTGTAGAGTACGAACAACCGGCACCGCCGGCACCACCATTCCTTCATATCTCTCCAATTCACTTGTATATGATAAAGCCGTTTTCCCATTTGCCATGGAACAGCTTGTGAAGACTGGAGGAGGGTATTTGTACTACTATCCACTATATGGTTGGGGTAGAGGCACAGAGGCACCCCAGTCAAGGCTCTCAAATTGGTAAACGTGGGCGATCAACCAACGGTTAGAATCGATGGAGGTGATGCAGGCTGGTTCTTGGGTACAGTGAATTCCCAAGCCCGCGCACAAAGAATGTCCACACACTATGTTAGGTGCTGCCCTAGTTCTTTTATTAACTAACATAAAAGTTATGTGGCTATGTACAAATAAATGAGATTCAATTTAATCAAATGGTTAATTCAATATATACAGTTCTTTGTGGTACCACAGTTACCCTTTGATTGAATTATAAAGCACTAAATGCTGACAGTTATTAAAAAGCATTACAATTATTAGGCACTGTTTAACCCCATAGACATTAAAGTAGGAATGCAGGTTATGCTTAGAACATTGGCAGAATGCTTTCTTTGAGAATAAAAATGCAATACTGTGTGAGGATCACCCCCCACCTTGGCAACCTGTAAGAAAAAGGTTAGTTGCACTTTACTTTTAAAACAATGCACAGTCATGATATGTTCAGCAATTGTCTGCATTTGTTTCTACAGATCCCCCCACGCCAAAGTAACTTGCAAGCCACAGGAGAACAGGATCCAAGATGAATCTGGGACCCTTGGATGAACCCGGAGTATGGAATTAGTTACTTTCCTGTAACTGCGGTTCTTCAGCACTGGTATCTGTCATAGATTCACATACTGTGAATATTCCCTGTCGTCAGGTTGGGAATCCTCAGTAACATAGAACAGTTTAAACCTGAGCTGAAAACTTTGTCATTTTTGTGTTCTATTACAGTCATTTTGGATCATACTCCCCGCAGCCAATAGGAACACCTCCCTTAACTCCTCCCCTGTCGACCATCTTCAGATTTGGCAAGCGCAGGCGAGTGGCAGCAAGAGCCAAAAGGCTAGCCATGCGGGGTTGGTGGGAGGGTCGCATTTGAATCTATGAAAGATACCAGTGCTGGAGAACACAATGCTGGAGAAACGTAAGTAAGTAATTCCTTCTCCAGCATTCGTTCTTTCATAGATTCACATGCTGTGAATAAATTACAAATCAGTGTTACAACAATACATATGGGTGAAGCAAGCTCCCAGCATAACTTACCACTGGAGACTTACTAACCTCACGCAAAAAGGTCCTGCAGAAGCGACTGGCCGGCTCTAGACTCTTCTGCGGAATCTCTGTCAACACAGTAGAACCTGGCGAATGTATGCACTGATTTCCAGAGGAAAGCAGTGGTTGCTGCCACTGCTCTGGTGGAGCGCACCCAAGGACTGCCGGAAGTGGCCTGCCAGCCTGTTGAAGGCAGAATCAGAAGCAGGACCCGAAGGTCCAAATGAAACAAACAGTTGATCTGTTGTACGGAATGACTTAGTACACGAAGCATAGTACTTGAGGCCGCAAACTATATCCAGCGTGTGAAGTGCCTGCTCAGCTGGAGACGTCGGTGTGCCAAAGTACACAGGCAAAACCACCGCTGATTGAGATGGAAAGAGGATGACATCTTAGGCATGAAGGTCAGGTTAGTAGGTAGAATAGCTGTGTCCTTGTGAAACGCCAAATAGGGCGGTTTCGAGGAAAACACTGGGATTTCACCCACTTGCCTGGCCGAAGTTATTGCCACCAAGAACGTTGTTTTCCAGGAAAGATGTTTAATAGGTGCTTGGTCCATGGGCTCAAAAGGCAGTTTCATGAGTCTTGCTAGTAGTACATTTAGCTCCCGTGTTGGTGCTGGGCGACAGGCAGGTGGAAAAGATCGGAACAGCCCACGCAAGAACTCCTTCACCAGCTGGTGAGACCACAGGGATGGCACCCCTGCAAAGCAGTTGTACCTGGAGATCTCCGCCAGATGAAACTTAATGGAGAAATGCGTCAAGCCAGACTGAGCCAGGGACAACAGATCCACTAGCTGGATGTTCTGAGGTTGCACTTGATGGTTCCTGCACCATACCTGAAAAAAATGTCCACTTGCTCTTGTAGAACTTCGAGGTGGACGGAGCTCTTGCCCGGGCCAGGACCTCTTGGCAATCTTGCAGAAGGACAGAGCTCCAAATTCTAAGAACACAGGAGCCAGGCCGTCAGATTGAGAGAGGCTGGGTCGTGATGCAGCACCGCCCCCCCTGGTTCCTGGACAAGAGCGATCGTTGTGGACGCAGCTTAATGGCACCGCTGACAAGAGGGCAAGGAGGTTGGCATACCAAAACTGTCTCAGCCATTCAGGGGTCACTAATATCAGTTTGCACCCATACAGTCTGAAGGTATGTAGGACTCGCAGCACCAGAGAAATTGGGGGGAAAGCATACAGAAACTTCCCTTCCCATGTAAACGCAAAGGCGTCCCCCAAGCTCTCCGGATAGGGGAAGCGGCTGGCAAAGGTCTTGCAGTGACTGTTCTGGTAGGTAGCAAAAAGGTTGATTTCTGGAGTGCCCCATGTCTGAAACAACAGGTGAAGCTGGTTATTGTGCAGTTCCCAGTCAGGACAAGAGTGCAACTCCCTGCTGAGGGAGTCCGCCAGAGTGTTCTGAATCCCCGGTAGATGAAGGAGAATGAGAAACACGTTGTGCTGTAGAGCCCAATGCCACAGGGCGTAGGCCTTCTTGGAAAGATGTGGGGACCTTGTTCCTCCCTGCTTGCACACATAAAGCATGGATGTTGTGTTGTCGGTGTAAATCAGTACCACCTTTAGCCCTTCAGGTTTATGTGCTGGCCCTTTTCCTCCTCTGACCAAAGGCCTCTGGTATGTTGGTCCTGACAGTGGGCGCCCCGGCCCTACAGTGAAGCATCCATTGTGACAGTGGTCTGATGGTCTGGCAACCTGAAGGGGGCTCCTTGTACCAGATGTTCCCTCACTGGCCACCAGCGAAGGCTTTACCTGAAAACCAGTGTCAGAGCAATGTGGTCGTCCCAGGACCCTGAGGCTTGGATCCAGCAGGCATCCAGGAATTCCTTCACTGGCCTCATGTGTAGCTAGTAGTTGTTGATCAACAGGATGCATGATGACAACATCCCGAGCAGGGATTTGTAGTTGCGGAGTGGCGTTACCAGGGTGCCGCTGAGACAGTGCACCTTTTCCAGAAGAGCCGCCACCCTTTTGTCCGAGGGCCTGGCGGTGCAGGTCTGGGTGTCGAGTCATGCTGCGAGATAGAGTTCCTGTTGCAATGGTACCAGGCACGACTTTGGGAAATTGATAGAGAAACCCAGCGACTCTAGACACTGGATGGTGTCAGTGGTGTTGGTTTCTGCCAGCGGATAGGAGGGGGCCCGCACCAACCAGCCGTCTAGATACGGGTAGGCGTGAACTCCCTTCTGTCGCAGGTGCGCCACCATTGGTGCAAGGCATTTGGTAAATACTCACAGAGCTGACCAGAGGCTGAATGGAAGGGCCTTGAACTGATAATGTAATCCTGCTACCACGAAGCGTAGGTAGCGCTGGTTTGAGTGGCAAATAGGGATGTGAAAGTAAGCATTCTCGAGGTCGAGGGACACCAAGAAGTCTCCTTGTTGTAGCTGGGACAACACCTGCTGCAGTGTGACCATACAGAACATTTGTACCTTTAGGAACTTGTTGAGCACCCTTAGATCTAATATGGGCCTCCAACACCCTGACTTGTTGTGCAGAGACCTTTTCCTTATCAGGAAGTAGCGGGAGTATACTCCTCTGCCCAGCTCCTCCTTTGGAACCTTCTCCACTGCTCCTTTTAGCTGCAGAGCTCGTACTTCCTGTAGTAAGAGGTATCATAACTATTCTGGTTTGTGTGCGGGAGGATTGCCCGGTGGAGAGTCCACGAACTCCGAGTGTCCCTGCTGGAGGAGGGATAGCACCCATTTGTCGGGTGTGATATTTGCCCATTCTTCGACAAACCTTGACAGTCGCCCTCCCACCGGGGATCTGAAGTGGGAGGACCAGGCTTTGGGCTGGTCATGTCTGTTTGCCGGACAGGCCCCTAATTTGGGAGGAGCCCCAGCACCGCTGCGATCCCCTGTAGGACTGGGACCTTTTATTGTACTGCCCCCCCCCGATGAGTATGAGGTCTTGCAAGAGGAGGAAGATTGGTACATGGAGCGGTTATCCCTCAAAGTCCTGCCATAATGCCCTTTACCCGAAGAAAGAGACTGGCACCTTTGCTGTAGCATGCCCAAGGACTGGGCGGTTTCCACATCCGTTTTTACAGACTGTAAGGCTTTATCCACAGTCTTCCCAAAAGGGGCAGATCCCTCAAAGGGCATATCAATGACCCTGGCCTTGAGCCAACCCTGCCTGCGTAGAACCGCTCCATTCCCAAGCTGGCGAAAACCGGTATCAGCGAGGTCCACAGACACTGTGATAGCATGGTCTGACACCAATAATGAAAGAAGTCCATGGCCCCTTATTTCTTGTCATCTAGGAGGGGACCCATCTTGTACCACAGCTCGCGATCATACTGGGCAAGTATGGCCATTGCATTTGCCGCCTTGATAGTCATGGCTGCAGTGGTAATGATCTTTTTATTGAAGGCGTCGAGGCGCTTGCCTTCCTTGTCTGGAGCAGGAAGATGATGGGTTAGCTGACCTTTTCCTTGCAGCAGCAGAGACAACAGAGTCTGGCATGTGTTGGGTGTGGAGGCAGGCGGCAGTGCTTTATGGGGCTGTGTACTTTTTGTCAAACCGGTCTTTCTTAGCCAGAGCAGTTGCGGGATGCGCCAAGGTGACCAGGACATCCTCCCAGACATCTTCCAACAGAAGGATGGACATGACCGATTTCCTGCGCTGTTCTCTGCGTTTCTATAGAACACTCTCCTTGCAATGCTCCTCCGGCGCAAGGCCGAACATCTTGGCCACCCTGGATAGGAGTGCTTTGAAGGCCCCTACCTTGTCAGGGGGTAAGTCCCTGAGTGGAAAGTCATCTGGTTCCCCATCACCTGCAATAAAACCATCAAATTCGCCAGTGTGGGAAGTATGATTGGAAACCCCATCATATAACTCATCGGGATCAGTGTCTGTTCCAGTATCGGTTTGCCTCCATGGTACTGACAGGTGTTTGCCCGTTCTGGGAGGGCAAAAGATGTCATCTAGCTCCCTGGAGGGCCTGGGGACATCTGTGTGCTGTCGACTAGGAGGCTCCGGAACCGGAGCTGGTGCAGGCAGCCCTTGTTGCAAGGTTGCCACCAGAGTGGTTTATTTATTTTTTTAATTTGTAGAACGCACTACAGCCCAAGGGCATCGAGGCGCTGTTGCAAGAAAATACAGGCACAAGGTCTTGCTAGAAGTTACAGATGGCAAAGGCTTTACAAAAAAACTAAAACAAAAATGAGGTGCAACCAAAGCATGGTTAGTTGTGAGTTACAGATAGAGACTTTGCAAACAGCAGTAGAAGGTAGTAATACGAAAAACATGGTTTTGATAGCTTTCCTGAAGGCTGTGTGTGAGTCAATGTTCCTAACGTGCGGTGGTAGGAAGTTCCAATGGGTCGTGGCAATGACAGGGAAACTCTGGGTTTTGGGGATGGTGATTGGGTTAGTGTAGGTGGTTCTGGTGAATATGTCCGAGGTGGGTTTGGTGAATCTCTGTGAGAGGTTGGTGGGGGCAATGTTATGGAAACATTTGTATGTGAAGGCAAGAGTTTTGAAGATGATGCACTCCTTGATATGGAGGCAGTGAACTAGTCTCCTGGTTGCTGAGATATGTTCCCGTTTAGAAATGCCGGTGGCAGTCCTGAGGGCGTTGTTTTGGATCATCTGGATTTTCTGATGTTTTTGGAGAAGGTGCCTGCAAGGAGGGCGTTGCAGTAATCAAGCCGCGACCCGATTATTGCTCTTGCAATGGTTAGGCAGTTCTGCTCGGACAGGAACGGTCTGGCTGTGTTGATCAATTTGGAGTGGTAAGCCGCAGCAGACGCAATGGCATTAACTTGTCTGTTCATTGTAAGGTTGAAGTCAAGGTGAACCCCTAGGGTCTTGACCGATTGGGAGATAGGTATTTGAGTGTTATCGATTGTGAAAGCGCTGTACTTTCCATCGAGTTTGGTTAGGGTAGTCGGTGATCCAATAATTAGTAGCTCAGTTTTTTCACCATTCAAGCAAAGCCAGTTTTCCGCCATCCAGGTTTGAATTGTGGAATAGATGGAGTTTAGAGTCTCTTTGGCTCGTAGTTGCCAGCGAGGGGGATGAGGACCTGTGTGTCATCAGCATAGTTTGTGTATGTGATGCCCAACGCATCAGGGAAGTTGAAAAGAGGCCTTATGAACACATTTCTAGAGGGGTGGGAGAGATGCAGGAGTCCTGTGGGACTCCGCATTTAATCAGTTTGGGGCAGGTGCAAGCTTGGTCGGAGAAGACTTTCATAACTCTACCCTGGAGAAAGGATGTGATCCAGGCTGTGGCTTTGGGGGAAAAGTTGGCAGCGGAAGAGAGATGGTGGCAAAGGGTCTTATGGTCCACCAAGTCAAAGGCTGCTGATAGGTCGAGGAGCAGGAGGAGGGCTGGTTTGCCTGCGTCTCTGAGATCATCAATTTGGGTTTTGACGTCTAATAGTGCGGTTTCGGTCCCTTAGCCAGGACGGAAGCCTGATTGGCGGAGGCCAAGAAGGTTATTAGCTCTAGGAATTTTTGGACCCACAGGTAGGCTGCTATGTCGGTGAGCTTTACGAGAAAAGGAACAGTGGTAATGGGTCTGTAGTTCCCTGGGATGGTAGGGTCGAACGCTGTTTTTTTAAGAAGAGGGCGTAACCAGGCATCTTTGAGGCAAGATGGGATATGGCCTTAATTGAAGGAGGCATTGATGAAGGCTCTGAGGTACGGGGCGAGGGCGGAGGCACATTCTTTGGTGAGTTGTGCGGGACAGGCATCACCTTTGCATTTGGAAGGTTTGATTGATTTAAGGAAGGCCAGGACTTCAAGTTTGTTCATTTCCTTGAAGAAAAAGGAAGGGGAGTCACAGTTGGTGTTGCAGTAGAGGTTGGAGATTTGTAGTTTTAGGGCCTGTTGCTGGGCGATAATTTTGTTTTGAAGGATGGTTAGTTTGTCAAGCGGGGCAGCCTGGATACCGTTACACCAGTCTTCGTTTTTGGTGATGGATGGCAGGGTGGGGGCTGGAGATTCCAATTCTCTGAAAATGGCAAAGATTTCTTTGGCATCAGATTTTGCGTTTGATATCCTGTTGTTGAACGAGTTGGCCTTGGCTTTAATAATGGCAGCTTTATATTCTACAGATATGCTCTTGAAAGCTGATTTGGAGTGGTCATTTGGCTTAGCTAACCAGGTGGAGTGAGCTTCTCTTTTTCTTGTGCGCATCTCAAGAAGTTCGGCAGAGAACCAGTTGTTTGTGCGTTTGGTGCACTTAGCTTTCCTAAGGGTAAGAGGTGCAATGGCGTCAACTGCTTGGTTGATGATGATGTTGTAGGTGGAGGCAAGAGTGCCCGGGTCACTGTAGAAAGGGGGCTATAAGGCAGGAACCAAGAGGCATGGTAAAAGCCTTTCCTTGATGAGCTGATGGGAGCTCCTAGTGACAGCAGGGGGGAGTGGAGTCACTTGCAAGGGTGGCCCCTTGGCTGGGTTGAGATCGAATGAAATGGAGTGGTGGTATGACCAGGGACTGGGTGAGATGGCTGTAATCGTAGGGGGGCAGTTATGGTAGGCAACCCAGTCAAGGGTGCGGCCTTTGATGTGAGTGGGCTCCTTGACTGCCTGCTTGAAGCCAAGTGTGGATAGGGCTTTGTTGAAGGTAGCTGCTTGGGAGTCGGAAGGGTCGTGTAGGCCGAGGTTAAAATCACCAAGGAGGATAACGTTTGTGGTCTTTCTTAGATTATCTGAGATGGCGTGTAAGAGGGCATCTTGGAATTCCGTGGCTAGCCCAGGTGGGCGGTACACAATGTGGAAGGCGATAGTGCAGTTGTGGGAAGGGTTGACTTTGAGGAGCATGCAGTCACTATTCAAGCTGAGTTCTCCTTGCACTCTTCTAATTGGAATGGAACCTTTAGCTATGAGAGCTAGCCCTGCACCCTTCTGTTGGGGGTGATCTTGCCTAACGAAACCAGAATCCTCTGTTAGACAGTGTCACGGCTCGTAGGGATCACAGCAGGTTTCCCAGTCCCCCCTCCAAGGTGCCTAGCCCCTCCCGATCTCATGCCCAGTTCCGGGATTCACCGGTACCCTCCTCATTTAGATTGCCACCACATGGTCCCCAGCGTTTCGCAACCCGCCCGCTGCGGCGCCCGCTTGAGTGGCGTCTCCCATGGAGATTGAGGGATCGGCTTCGTGCAGTCGCACTTCCGCATTCCAGGAATGCTTCACGTTCCCAAGACATGGCTGCTGGTCACATGACCCGGAAGGTACGCACGTGTGCGGCAGCAGATCATGTGACCGGAGACTGCGGGTCACGTGTCCAGATGGGGAGCGAAGCGCCAGTATTTAAACGGCTGCATCGGTGCAACCGGCGCTTCACAGCTGTTTAAATCCTTGGACACTGTTTGGCGCTACGTACCTGATTTCTTGAACACCCAGATACCGACCTTGGACTGCTTCAAGAAATTACTATTGGATCTCCTTGGTTTTGTCTTTTGAATTACCGGTCACGAACCACAGACTGTTTTTTGGACTTCGCTCTCTTTATCCCTGGCACTACGATCACCTGTCCTTGTTCTGGAATTCGACAACGGGTGGGCCCGTTCCATCTCAAGTGCGCCTGACCTTCTGGCAATACTTCCCTGATAGGGAGGGTCCTGGAGAATCCCGGAAAAACCCCATAGGTATACCGGAGTACCTCACCGCTCCACTGGGTAAGACTGTTCCAGCTTGTTGTTGTATTGACTAGTGGTTGTTGTTGGGCGCATAACTTAACCGACGCTTTCTTTGCAGTGGTCCGGGGTTTCCGAGGGTCTGCGGTTCCGGAGGAAGAAGATCTCCCACCTGTGGCCTCACGGGCTGTACAGGGAGTCTTTTTGCTCCTCCCTGTGCGGCACTTGTGGACAGAGGACTCTCCTGACTACATGACAGTCAAGTCACAACAGACATGCTCAAAAGGCCTGAAAAACAGTAAAATGGCACACAAGATAAACAACTTGACCCTTGGAGGGAAAAACAGGAGCTGGTGGTTGGGCTTCAGGGGACAGATGGGGAGCATAGGTACCCCAGCGTATATGAGACGGTTAGCATAAAGGATTTTAGGAAAGATTTTCTTTTTTCTTCTTTCCTCCCACAGACTTCAATTGGAAATCCTAACTTTTTGCTATTGTCTGCATCTTGACCTGACTTCTTGGAGGTAACTTAAGCCCTCCGCTTTACTTCTCTGGCTTTTGTTCACTTTTAATGTGAGACTGAGAAGTCCCTTAGAATATCAGTACTGGGAGACCCTATCTCCTTTAGTGGGATTCTTGTATTTTTAAAACTGCACACATCACCTTACCTTGAAGTGCGGTTGGGACACTGTGTCCCTATAACGTTTTCTTTTGCAACTTTGGTGTTGCAGACACAATATGTCCTGGATGAGCAGATGGCAGCGGATATTTTTCTACCGTGTTTTTCACTCATGATATGATATGGCATTTATAAGGCGCCTATACACTAGTGTTTCAATGCACTTTTTCATTTTATTGCATAATGTCATGTAGAGCACTATATTATCTGAAATGGCTGTGCAACAACATCTTTGCCTGTCCTTTTGGCTTTTTTGTGCTTTGGCCTTCTCTTTGCCCTCTCTGGTTCGGAATTAGCATGTTTTTTTATTTTTTTAATTTATTTATGCATTTTGTTTATATTCAATCAAGAACAAACATTTCCACATTTAAAAACAATAAAATATCATATTTGCTGTAAACAAAGCAGTACACAAATAAAATAACACCAATACAACAACATTCCTGAATTCAGATCCTGATTAAACATAATATGTATCCTATCTTATGATTGATTAAACCAAAAGCTTTTAGTTATCTAAAGAGTCACCAAATGCCATATGTAGAATGCTGCAGCATGTACTACTACCGAGTCTGCCCCTATCATTCCTTACCATATATGAAAAGCCCTTACCAGGGCAAAACCTCTGCTTTCCCGGGCAAAGTGGCAAGCTGTGTGTATGGCCGGATGTGTGCCTGGACCCAGTCCACATCCAAGCCAAAGTGTGTCTGTTGCTGGGAAGATGTGGTGACCAGAGGACATTGTCCATGATTGGACAGCCCCTGCCAGCTTGAATGGTGCAGAATCTTACCAATGGTGGGCTTGGGGGTGACTCCAGTCGAAATCCTGGATAAAAGGAGGGGCACTCCTGCAGCTATTAACAGATCGTTGGAGCCAATACCCTTACAAAGAAGTGACGCCTGATGACATCCCGAAGACATCTGTTAGACAACCAGCATTGCCTCCGGCCAAGTCCTGGTGAAGTCCTTCTCCTCTAAATCTCCAGAAGGCCATTGTCACCTGTGGACTGGTGGGAACAACCTGTCTTACCCTCTGCTCGAAGATCTTTGCTTGCTGAGTCTTCAGACATGTCTATGGACCACCCAGTAGACTGACCAGTTCTCTCCTGAGCGGCCTTGCTGCACCGGCTGCGGTTCCTAGTTCAGCTTTGGAAATCTGCAGATCTTCAACTTGTGGAACAAGTCAGCTGTCCCCACAGTTTCTGCCTTCCTGACCAAGAGAACCTGTGCTGGCCATGCTCCTTTGTTCTCACCACAAGGACCACCTGTCGCTGTTTGGCCATGGTGACTCCTGTTGTATTGTATTGTAATTTGATCAAATTCTGGAACCTTTATCTGTAACCATTGGCTTTGACGACTCTTGTTCGTGAATTACATAGTAAACGATCCTGCCAGGTACACATTGTGGAACTGGTGAAGTTTGAGCACTGGGCCCCATTTCAAAGCAGGGCTGGACATATTAAGAACTAGGGACCTTAATCAAGCTTTTCCTGTGGGTGTTCCATTTTCTAACAATATACTCAACAGTCTCCAACTGGTTCTAAATTGGTATTTGCCGTTTCTCTTTTGCTTTGCCATATACAGGTACTTAAAGTGTTTCTCTTAACATTGCTTAACTAATGACTAACTGTTTTAAAGGTAAGTGTCAGTGTTCTGCTAGCAGAACCGCCCCCATCCCAATACTAATGTGTGTAGTAGTAGTTGTGTGACAATACTTACCTGCGGTTTTCATTGCTTAAAGGCCTAAATAACTGTATATTATTGTACATCTTCTGTCTAAATTGAATTATTGGAGTGATCGGCGTGTGTCGCAAAGTAGCCCTAGAACACTCACACACCCTCCCGAGTCTAATCCTTACTTCTCTGCAACCCTACCTTGATGTAGGTTGGCTGGAGCTCACCCTGTTTTCCATAATAAGGTGACCCATCAGGATCCACCCACAGGGTTTATCCAGAAAATCCATCTAAAAACAGGGGTTCTATATTCTAAATGTTACTGCTGCTTGATAATTCAGCCGTAGAGAAGTTTTCGGGCCATGCTAGGTACAGGCCTTCCCCACAAGTTGGGTGGGAGAGAGCGCACAATGGAGGTAAGAATAACATGTGGAGTTACTTTCTCAGGTAACTTCATAGCATAGTCCCCCCAATCACTCTGGTTTCCATCAAGGGTGTGTTCCTCACCCACTGAGAATATACGATCACTGAGATTCTACAGTGATTGTATGAGTCTGTATGTTTGGTAATTGTAAAGGTATAGTAAGTGTACCAGGTACAGATCTCTTTGGTCCCTTGTCTATGCACATTGTTTCATATATTTATTCAGATTTTGTAGAGTTTCTTGAAAAGAGAAACTCTGTTTTTGGCTGTTGTATTCCTGTTCTTTAGGGACTTTCAAAGGAAACAGGAGTCAGGATCAAACCAACAAGAGAATAATCCTTCTGTATCATCTCGAAAAATATCTCCAATGTCTGCAGGCGTGGATTTTTATCTTAAAGCCATGTGCTTAAGTCCAATGCCTTTATTCTGGCATTTGTTAAAAGGAACCTACAAATTGGAAAATGATGGTTTCTCAACAAAATTGTCAGAATGGTTCTTCTTCTTAATGTCCCAGGTCTGGGTGTCAAAGAGCCGGGAGAACTGGACCAGGAGCCCCAAATCAGGGAAGCATTAGGTTGAGCAAAATGCTAAGCAGCGTGAGGTGCGCACCATGGATTTTTTCAGGCTGGGATAGAAGGACACGAGGGTCAAAATCTCACAGGACATCGGGTTCCTGTGAGATTTCCTCCAGATGGCAATGGAATCAAGGGGTTTGCATTACGTCCTCCATCTTTTTAATCTGTGGTGGCACAAGCGCCCCCACAAGCCACAAGCCACATATATAGAGATCCTTGGCCATTGGCCTGTTAGTCTGAACTTTGCTCTGGCCTGGGTTTTGCTAGACCTAAGAGGTTGGGTGAACTGGTGGGCTGGGGTTTTGCTGGGGATTTTCTGCTGCTGGAGGTTGGTTTAGCCAGTTGGCGAGCTGGCGGAGGACACTCCAACACCTTTGATCTCTGAACTCTGCATCACTCTGGAGAGGGTCCCAGATGGCTTGTGCATCTGTACCACTGTGGACCTGGGGATTGGTCACCTGGCTCTTATTGCTTTGTGGGAATAATCTGTGTTTGTCTCCGGTCAATGGATGTGGACCAAAGGAAAGTAACCTGGTTATCCTCCTCCAAACCTCCCTAGGCTCATTACCCACTTCTCCGGGAGGCACCAACTACCTGATTCCCCACGGGCAGTCTGTAAAACCAGGTAGGGAACTTTATCACTGTGGAGTATATTTTTTAGTGCCATAATTATCAGCGCCTGAACGTTTAGCATCATGCTTCACGGCAGTTATATATTTTGGCATCATGTGTACTGAATATTGGGGTCATAAATATCCACTCTGCACTCCAGTGATGAGTTCAATCGCTTGTGTGTTTTGAAGGGCATGGAGTTTGAAGATTATGGATTTAGTTTTCAAGCCCCAAGGATCAATGATTGTCTTGTTGTGTTCTCTGTTATAGACTCTCTGAGCATGTGTCTGTTCTCCTGTCCAAATCACATTGCTATCCGTTTGAGTCTTTTTCAGAATACAAGTCTTTTGTATAGCTTTTCGGGGGATTCTTTGGGAATCCAAAGAGGCCTCTGTCAGAGTAAACTTCCTTGGAGGACATCCTCGGCACAGTGTTTTTATAGAGTCAGCTGCCTTTATAATTAATCTCCCGCTGGGGCTCCCGGTACACAACATCAAGCAAAGAGACATTTTTGCTTACAAATTCTCATCTCAGTGGAGCATTTGATATATTTAGGTGCAAACAGGCAGGCAGAGACTTATAAGAGGGAACCTGTAAAACATGAATACACTCATGGGGGAAGGGCCCACCAAATAGAGCAATCCTTGGGACAATTACTAGTAGACAATAAAAAGAGGAAGAAGTTTGCTGTTTTTGATAGATGGAATTATAGAGCGAGTTGTGCTGAAGTGGGAAGAGGAGAAGAAGTAGGGCAAAGAAGGGTTATGGTTGAGGTGATAGTGGGCACGCTGAACGTGAAGGGGCTGAACTCTCCGAACAAGAGATCTCTTACAAGTAATATGTTCCGGAAGCAGAAATTGTTGATCCTTTTCCTTCAGGAGACCCACAATAGGGTGGGGGTGGAATTAGCAGTGAAGGGCGGAGGGATTGGTAGGAACTTCTGGGGTTCTCATAGACACTCCAAGAAGGAATGGGTGGGAATCCTATTGGGGAAATCTTTCTGACTGGCTGGGATCCAGGTTAAAAGGGGGTTATGAGGACAATTCATGGGTATAAAGGGAACCCATGAAGGAAGGCGGGTGACGCTGGCCACTCTGTACGCACCTAATGTGCGACAGTTGGGGTTTATAAGTCAGGTATTTAGGATGTTGGAGGGGTGGGTGGAGGGAGCGATATTCCTGGGTGGGGATTTCAACCTAGTACAGGATCCCACTCTAGACTGGTGGTCAGAGAGAGGGATGGGATTAGAGTCGCCACCAAGGACAACCCTGCGTTCCAGCACCTCCTGCAGCATCACATTTGGGCAGGCGTCTGGCGGTGTCATACATCAGGTCCAGGTGGATGTACATTCTTCTCCCCCCCCACACACATCAGGCATACACAAGGATTGACCTCTTGATCCCGATAGAAAGGGGAGGTCGGAAGGCCCAGGGTGGAGGCAATTACATGGTCGGATCACGAGCTGGTAGTCGCCACCTGGCAGTTCAACGTGCCCCGTCGGACCTCCCGGTGGCGCTGTAATGACACACTGCTGAGGGATCGGGTGTTTAAGGAGTTCAGGGGGAAGGAGATACAGGCGTACTTCGAAACCAATGACAATGGGGAGACGACAATGGCAACGGGTTGGGAAGCAGCTAAGGCCACTTTTAGGGGGTTACTGATTGCCGAACAAAGAGGGAAAGGGGCCTCATCGAAAATAGGATACGCGAGGAATTGAAAACGCTATGTTTGCAGCTGACCCAACGGGACGCGTATAAGGCTGGGCTTCTGGGGGAGATGAGGGATAAGAGACAGGAACTTTATAAGGCCCTGATAGGGGAGGTGGTAAAGAAGATGAGATACACTAGGCAGAGATATTACGAAAGGGGGACAAGGTGGGGACCCTCTTGTCAAGAAGGGTCAGGGGGTGCAGGGCGGAAAGGAGGGTGGAAGGGATAAGAGACACGGGTGAAAGTATTGTAAAGGGGAGCGAGGAGATTGCGTCATGCTTAGCTAAATATTATGAGGAATTGTACTCCAATTTGGAGGAACCAAAAGGGGTGGGCAGGCCAGAAATACCTGGCCGAGAGTAGTCTTCCCAAGTTCACGGGCACAGAGAGAGAGGCCCTGGAAAGGGAGATAAGCCGGGAGGAGGTATTGGGGGACCTCTAGAGGTTGAAAATGGGGAAGGCCCCGGGGGACACCGGTTTCACGGCAGATTTTTATAAACAATAAGAGGCTTTACTGGTGTACTGGTGACACCACTGTTTAGGTTGTTCAACTCTATAGTGGGGGGCAGTACAATACCACCAACGTTTCTCCAGGCTCTCATAGCAGTGATCACAAAGCCAGGGAAAGACCAAGCCAACTGTGCCTCATGCAGGCCTAACTCCCTCCTCAACGTGGACGCCAAGATTTTCACCAGAGTCCTTGCATCACTTTTGGAGTCCTTCCTTCCCCATTTGGACCACCCTGACATACTTCACAGGCAAGGCGCGGATAACATGCGAAAGACACTCCATGTCCTCAGTGCATAAGCATCGGGAGGGGTTGCTCTTAATGGCTCTTGATGCTGAAAAGGCATTTGACCGGGTGAATTGGTCCTGTATGAGGGAGGCCTTCGGGCCCTGGGAATGGGCCCGAGATGAACTGCTTGGATGGCGGCCTTGTATTCAAGCCCAACGGCTAGGGTTGTGGTTAATGGGATGGAATCACAGGTCTTTCCACTATGAAGAGGTACACAACAGGAGTGTCCACTCTACCCGTTGATTTATCCACTGGTCATGGATCCTTGGCCGGTGGTGGTCAGGGACAATGAGGAGATTAGGGAGTAACAGTAGGGGGGATTCACTGCAAGATTAGTCTCTTTGCTGACGATGCTCTGCTTTACATTACTAGGCTGTCTCAATCGGTCCCCCCCCTGCTAAGCAGCCTGGAGGAATATGGGAGGTTATCGGGGTTCAAGGTGAACCTGGTTAAATCGGTGGCGCTCATGACGTGGAGGCTGTCGGACGAGGATAGGGAATACGTTGGAGGGTTACTATTTGAGGTGCGGGAGGATACATTTTGTTACCTGGGGATCCAAGTCCCACAGTGCTTTGAGGACCTTTTCCCTGGAAATTTCCTCCCACTGTGGTCAACCACAAAACGGGATATGGAGAAATGGTCAGGCCTGGGGTTGTCATGGATGGTGCGTCTAAATTGTAAAAAGATGGTTATTCTCCCTAAATTTCTGTTCGTATTCCAGATGCTACCGGTAACAATGGTGGTGTCCTTTTTTGCAGAGGTGAAAGTCGCGATGCTGCGATTTCTGTGGGCAGCAGCTAGGCATAGGATAGCATACAGGATGCTGGTTCCCCTGAAGGAGGGAGAGGTGGGGTGCCCTGACTTGGTAACATATTATAGGGTGACTCAATTGCAGGTTCTCGTGGACCACTTTGATCCACTTTCGGATAAGCAATGGGTGGTGATGGACAATGCGGTATTGACCCTGGTCAAACTGAATTAATGGTTATGGGTCCCTGGGGCTTGTATTCCGAGGAGGGTGCTGAGTCACCCTTTTCTGGAAGTCCTATGGTCGATATGGAGGGAGGATGGAGATAACAGATGGCTCACGTCTTGGCCATCACCCCTGAGCTGTATTTGGGCCCCCACTGAGGGATAGGATTTATTTATTTATTGATTTACTTATTGCATTTGTTACACGCCCAGACCATTAGGTATCACGGCGAGGTTACAGACAGCTTAATAATGCATAGATTCAAAGGAGCCATTGTGGCACAGTTATATTAGCAGAAAGGGTACATAACATAAAGTATAGAAATGGAGACACAATTATTTACAGAGCATATAAATATGCAAGAATGCAGAGCTATTTACAAATTATTGTGGTGGCTATTGTTATTGGTATAGGTTAAATAGCCAGGTTTTTTGCAGTTTTTTAAACCCTTGAGAGTGTCCTCGTTTTTGATGGTGAGCGGAACTGAGTTCCAGTGTTTAGGGGGTAGGTATAGAAATTAGTGCCCCCTGCTCTGGTGTTTTTGTAGCGGGGTATTGCCAATAGTGAGTGGTTATTGGATTTTACGGATCTGGTGATTTCGTTTTTGGTAATCGAGTGATTTAAGTAGATGGGAGCATTTTCATGGAGGCATCTGAAGGTGATGCACAGAGGTTTGAAGATGACTCTAGCTTTGATGGGTAGCCAATGATGCTTTCTTCTGGTTTTAGAGATATGGTCAGTTTTTCTTATTCCAAGGGCTGCCCGCGGGGCTTTATTTTGTATAAATTGCAATTTATTGAGGTTAGTGATGGAGGTACCGAGTAATAGTATGTTGCAATAGTCAAGTCTTGATAAAATCAAGGCCCTAGCTAGAGTGATGCAATTGGTGGGTGTCAAGAATTGGCGACTGAGGGTGATAAGTTCAGAAGTGTAGGAGGTGGAAGACGAGAGTGCGCTGATGTGTTTGGTCATAGAGAGGTTGGTGTCCAAGTAGACTAAGAGTTTTTACCTGTTTGAGTACCGGTATTGTGGTGCCGTCTATGTTGATGGCGGCGTAGTCTGGATGAAGAGCATTTATTTTGGATTGGGAGCCCATGATGAGAACCTCTGTCTTCTCATCGTGGAGGCAGAGGCTGTTTAATGCCATCCAGTTTTGGATTATGGAGTAGATTTTGTTGATAGTCAATGTGTCTTGGGTGTAGTTCCCTGAGAGAGGGATAAGGATCTGGGTGTCATCTGCAAAGTTAGTGTAGATGACCATGTCATCCAGAGCTGAGAAGAGGAGCTTTGTATATGCGTCATAGAGTGTGGGAGATAGGCAGGAACCTTGAGGGACGGCTATAGGGACTGGTATGGGGTCCGCAGCTTCCTTGCCGATGGCCACTCTAGATGTTCATTCCGCAAGGAAGGATTTGATCCACGTGCTTGCGTCCGTGGAGAAATTGAAGTCTCTGGCTAAGGTGGAGCAGTGTTTATTGTGATCCACAAGGTCGAACGCTGCAGATAAGTCCAATAAGAGGAGGATGCATAGTTTTCCTGAATCTCTAATGGTGTGCATTTGGATTTTGAGATCCAGGAGGGCTGTTTCTGTACTATGGTTAGGACGGAAACCAGATTGTCTGGTGCCAAGGAGTTGGCTCTGTTCCAAATGTGCTTGGACTTGGTTATATGCTATTTTATCAAGGATTTTGAGTAAAAACGGACTGTTGTTATTGGCCTATAATTAGTGGGCACAGTGAGGTTGAGGTTATTTATTTATTTATTTATTTATTTAGCAGGGGTGTGACCCAAGCTTCCTTGATGCTGGCTGGAACCAAGTTATTGTTGAAGGAAGCGTTTTTGAATTTAGTTATGATGGGTGTCAGTGTGTGGGCACATGATGTGACTATTTTCGCTGGGACAGTCTCCCTTGCAGTTGGTTGCTTTGAGCTTAGATATAGTGTTAAGCACGAGTTCTTCTGAGACAGGAATGAACTGGAAAGTAGGTTTGGTATTTTCATTAAGGGTAGGTAAATGATTGTCAGTAGCAGGTTTGTCTGCTAGAAGTTGTTTCTTAGTTAAGATCTTGTTTTGAAGTAGGTTGGTCTTGGCCGATAGAGCGTCTTGGATTGTGATACACCACTCTTTGCTGGAGAAGGCGCAATTAGTGGCTGGGGCTGAATTTTCCAATTCTTTTAAGATTGAGAATAATTCTTTTGAGTCAGATGCAGCGTTGCTGATCCGGGTGTTAAAGGCATTAGCTTTATGGGTGATAATAGCTTTTTTGTAGGTTATGTTTGCCTCCTGGTAGGCTGTTTCGGTCTCTAATGTAGGATGTTTTCTGCAGGTGTGTTCATGGGCACGTTTGGTTCTCCTGAGAGCGGCAAGTTCATCATTGAACCAAAAACAAGTTAGTTTGTCTGTGCATTTAGTTTTTGTAGTGAAAGGGGCTACTGTGTTAATGGTGGACGTGAGGCAGTTATGGTAGGCTTCTGCTAGTTTGTTGGGATTGTCATTGGAGATAGACAACGTGTCTAGTGCTTTGGAGAGCAAGGGTTTTAGGTTTTCCGGTGTGAGTTTGCGAAGATTTCTGGTTTCATAAGAGTTGGTAATTTTAGGAATGGTTACGGGGGTTTCAATGGTGTTGATAGTTAACTTAATATTATGATGGTCTGTCCAATCTAGTGGTGATATGGAGTTGGTGGAGTTGTCAGTGTTGAGCGAAAGGATCCAATCAAGGGTTCTTCCTTTGATGTGGGTGGGGGTGTTCACTAGCTGTGTAAAGCTCATATCCTTCAAGGAGGAGTGTAGTGCTTCTGCTTTGTGATCATGACTGTCATTAAATCCCAAGTTCAAATCTCCTAGGAAGACACATTTGGTGTTGGGCTTGATTAAGGGAGCTAATAGTAACGGAATGTCTGTCTTGGGCTGACTGTTGGAATTGGGAGCTCTGTAGATTACTACTATGTTAATGGTTGTATTACCATTTATGGGAAGTTTGGATAGCAGTGTTTCGTAACCTGCTAGGCTTTCGATTGGGCATGATCTTAGTTGAAGTTTAGTCTTTGCGATGATGGCAACACCACCTCCATGTGATTGGGTACTATCAGTTCTGAGGATAGTATAGCCTGGAGGGATGGCTATGGTGAGGAGGGGGTCAGATGCTTGATGAAGCCATGATTCAGTGACAACTAGTATGTCGAGCTGTGATTCTATGATTAGGTTGTGTACTTCAATGGCATGGGCTCCTAGAGAACGGGCGTTTATGAGGGCGCATTGGAGGATGGAGGGAAGTTTCAGCATGGATGTTTCTTCTATTTTGGTGGTCATAGGTCTAGGGGTAGTACTTAGTTTGGTGTTAGTTTTAGGCATAGAGTAGTAGACACTTGGGGGTGATTTGATGGGTGTGGTGGGCCATAGTGTATCATTAGATGTGGCGCAGTTAGCCTGATGCTGGGTTTGTACTCTTAGGTGAGAACATCTTACTTTTCCTGAGACAGGTAAGGAGTGGTTTTCTTCAATGTTGCTATGCTTCTGAGTGGACTTCTGTGAATTTGTGGTGGTGGAGGAGTCATAAGTGGAGTCATGGGTGTTGGCCTTGGGTTTGGTGGTGGTGGCATAATTAGTAGCAAATGGGAACAGTGATAATGACGGTAAGAAGGGTGTGGGGCATGGGATGGGATGATGCCTTAGGCAGGCTGGTTTAGAGAGGCCATTTTTGTGTACATTGTAGTGTCTCCCCGAGCAAGGTGTATGATTCGGGATAAGACAGAACGGGAACATGATGATAGTTAACCAACCTAACATGGTTGGGTGCGGCTTTGTGGTTGTAGGGTCGGTGGTTTGTCTAATCCAATACTAGGTCTAGGCAAATAGGCTTGTCAAACAGTTATGCAAATGGGCTATTTAGCAGATAGGCTAGTCTAAAAGTTATGCATATAGGCTGAATAACATTTGGGCAAATAAGCTAGTCTAACAGTTATGCATATAGGCTGATTAACATTTGGGCAAATAGGCTATGGGTTGCGGAACCCCTGGCCTTTCAATCCTGGTACGAGGCTGGATTGAGTATAGCGGGACA
This sequence comes from Ambystoma mexicanum, assembly GCF_040938575.1. Taxonomy (NCBI): domain Eukaryota; kingdom Metazoa; phylum Chordata; class Amphibia; order Caudata; family Ambystomatidae; genus Ambystoma; species Ambystoma mexicanum. The sequence continues at coordinate 968,510,465 of NC_090936.1, read as the reverse complement.
ACTCTGGGAAGGGGAGACCTTTATCTCATTGGGCAGACTGAAAGATGCCTTCGGACTCACAAATGATCCCCTTTTTGCTTCCTACAGCTGAAAGGGGTCCTGACGCAGGACTGGTGGGGTGTAAATTTAAGGAGGGAACTGACGTGTTTCGAGACCTATTTGATCACACAGAAGGGTTCCAAAGGGCTCATAGCAGGTCTGTATAGGAGGATTTTGTTGGCACAACCTAGGGAACCTCTCCCGTCCAGAATTAAGTGGGGACAAGATCTAGTTAGAGACATTGAGGATGCTTTATGGGCACGAACGTGCAGGGTGGCCAACCGCTCCACAACATCACTCCAATATAGACATCAGGCCCTGAACCTGCTGCTTAGATGGCACTATCCCCCGGCGAGGATTGCCTGAATGAAAGAGTGGTATGACCCACACTGCTGGAAGTGTCACTGGGAAAGAGGAGACTATATACATATGTGGTGGGGCTGTTCGAGGGTCCAGATGTACTGGAAAGAGGTTCTGTCTTGAATAAAAGGGGTGGATGGGATACAGTGGGAGTTCACGTCATGGCTTCTCCTCTTCAGGCAGGCATAAAGGAGGAAACGACAGGACAGGGGTATATGTTTCAAACCATGTTGGTTGCTGCAAGATGCTGCCTGGCCCAACTATGGTAAAGCCTGTGACTACCGGTGGAAAAGGAATGGATCTCAAAAATCCGAGCTATTTATGAGATGGAATTCTTCACACACCTCCCGGACGAGTCGAGGTCGGATATTGAAGGCATGTGGCTCCCCTTCTTTGAGAAATATGGATGCTGAAGAGGGTAGGGCCAAGGAAAGGCCTTGGAACTAGGGGAGCGTTATCGCCGCCCAAGGTGGAAAAGTAATTAGACCAAGGTTGGGCCTGAGGTCCAGTGATACGATGCTGACCTAGGTGGAGGGCTACCCAATTTGCAGAAATCTGTCCCAGTGCATGGCCCGATGGAAAAAGGGGTACTGACCTCGGTTGGAACTTTGTGGACATAGAGGAAATTTGTTGCTGAGTGTGCGGGGGGAGGGGCAGTTGCAGATGTGTTGATTACATGATTACATGTAACATGAAAATGTTTTATTGTTGGCCTGTACTGTCTCAATTAAAGTTTGATTTTGAAAAAATAAAATAAAAGGGCCTCTACTAAAAAACCTATTGCCAATCCTTATTGCTAATTTACAAATAGTGTGGGGAAATGTTCATGAAAATGAAAGAAGTCTTCACAAAATGATAAGTCAGGAGGTTCAAGCCGTTGGCCTCCCTTGCCCACGTTTTCAGCACAGAACAAGGCGGTTCAATCAAGCATAGCACACTCTTAGGCTTCTTCGGCACGAGGACATAGTTCTATTACTGGGAAAGGACATAGTTCTATTACTGATATACCCAGGTGGGCACATGTATAAATATCGAAAACAATCAGGATGAGAGGTCCTATAAGCGGTTGTGTGGTTCTGAACATATAAATCTATTTTAAAAAACACATAATATTTTTGGTGACTTTGTATTTACTTTACAGTACTTTTGATAAGCACAAGAGTAATAGACAACAGACAGGAGTGATTATATTCAGTGGTAATACAAGGTGAATATCAACCTCCGTGATATTGAGGTAAAAAACTCCACGTAAGGGCACAATCACATATGATGGTAGGAAAAACCTACAGTTGAACACGGTACAACCGGGACGGTGAGTAGTCCAGGGTGTGGTTAACGCAGGGTGTACACAACAGTTTTTACAGAACATACACGAGAAGGGGGTTTCACAGTTGTGTCACAGGGGATCGACACGGGTGTGTTTCGGCCAAATAGGGCTTGATTGGAGCCTGTCTGTGTGTTGGCCTTCATCAGGATGGACACCGGTTGCGGTGTTGTCCGTAATATCTGCGGATGAGATAAGGGCTTGTAAGGATCTCGGGAAGTTGTTGAGTCATTCAAGGAAATTACTAAATAAAGGCTTAATAATGCCATGGTGATACATCACATGGTGTATCAATGTACAGTTTACCTACTGCTGTAATAGCAGTGGGGTGCTGTGGACAATCCTGAATTGGTTACTGGATTGTGGGTGTGCAATGCACTTGAGGTGGGCCGTGGATTCCTGAAGGCCGCAAAAAGGGCCTATGTCGGTCCCAGATCTAAGGGAAACAAGTATGGACTATGAGGCATAATAGCGGTCTGATATGTTGGTGAGCTCTATTGCTGGTAGTTCCAGTTGTCAAATGGAGGAAACCAAAAGGCGGTCGAATCACCCATTGGACGAGCAGACTCGTTAGTAGGTGCTCGTGCTAGTGAATGGTGGCGTAAAAGGTGTGGTGCCTAAGCGTGGTATGTTTCACGCACCAACATCTCTGTGGGCTCGAAGTGCCAATGGACTAGAGGTACTAGCGGGGGTGTCCACGGTGTAAGCACAAACCATGGGCTGGTATGGTCCAGGTCTGGTGCGGGTGTTTACCACTGATGGAGTAGTGTGCCTTGGAGGAGTGGTACCTCGTGTGCTATGATGCGATGCATAGAAACGGGTGGACTAAGTGGTGGTGCCCGGCCGATGATATACAGATATATATATATAAATATATAGCAAATGTAGCAAGGGCTACCGTGCGTCGCACTCTGATGATGGTTGCAGGGTAGTTGTACAACAGTATTAGAGCAATGCGACACGAGAGTGCTGCTGTTGGAGGACACGTTGGTACCGCGGTTCATGGGTTTTAAATAAACTTACCCCCATCTTTGTGCAGGTGTACGCCTGGGTGATCCCTTTGCTCAAAAAACCATCCCTAGACCCAAGCATACCTACTAATTTCCGACCTATTACCACGGTTCTGTTTTTGCTTAAGATTCTAGACCATGCAGCATACCTTCAGATCCAAGATTACTTGGAATCTAACAACCTGCTAGGTCTACGACAATCCGGATTTCGCCCCAGACACGGGACGGAAACTGCTTTAATAGACCTAACAACCCAAATTGAGGTATTGAAGGACCAGGGAAAACTAGCAATGCTTCTACTTCTCGACCTCTCAGCCGCATTTGATTTGGTCAACCACCAGATCCTATGCAGACACCTCCACTCTGCTGCCAACTTCTCGCCCTCAGCTGCAGCCTGGATCAAATCCTTCTTGAGCAATAGATCCATGAGGGACTTCGCCCCATCCGCAGCTGCGGACCCTTCCCCAATTCACTGCGGCGTACCTCAGGGATCTTGCGTGTCACCTACACTCTAACATTTTCACGCAACCTCTCTGATGTGCTTGACTATCTGGGTGTCTCCAACACCAACTATGCGGACGGCACCCAGATACTCATTCCCATCACATGTGATTATCTAGCTGACACCAAGGCCCTTAACGACTTCTACCTGGTCATCCAAGCCTGGATGGCCCAACACCAGTTATGCCTAAACGATGACAAGACAGAGCTCTTGATCCTGGGCACTGCACAACGCCTGAGCAAACTAGAGCCGTCCTATCAATCATTCACCATTGATGGTAACATCATACAAGTCTCGAAAGATACTAAAACGTTAGGTTTTTACCTTGACGCCACCCTATCTTTATCCCGTCAAATAAATGCAGTCAGATCTGCTTCGGCATATACCTGCAAACCTATTGCAGCTTGCAGACCGTTTCTTACCACCTCTAACAGTATCACACTATCGAGAACCCACATTATGGCTAAAATTGATTATTGCAGTGCTCTTTACTTAGGCACCAGCCAAGAGAACCTGAATAAACTCCAAACAACCCAGAACAATGCCATTCATGCTGCCCTAAACATTCCCCGCAACCACCACATCTCAGAATCTAGAACCAACCTAAAGTGGCTACCTGACAAGCAGAAAAGTTCACTAAAAAAACTCGCCCTTACGCACAAATGCTTGGCTAACAAGGCCCCCCATCTACCTCTGCAGCCGGCTGTCGCGCCAGTCATCCTCCCGACCACTAAGAACTGCCCAGACCCACTGTCTATCGATCCTGAGGTTTAAATTGCAAAAAGCGGGGGGCTCGAGCTTCCCTGTCCTTGCCTCTAAGCTTTGGAACTCCCTCCCCGATAGAATCAGAGTTGAGGACTCATTCAACACATTCAAGGCCAAAACCAAATCCTGGCTTTTCGACCAACTTTAGACATGCTAAGCACCCATGTCGTACATGCTCTGACCTGCTGACCTCCTTTCTATTTTTTCTGTACACCCCATGGGTATATCCACTGCTAAGCCTTAGCGGCACTGAAACCACTGTAATATTTGTAGATGGGAACCTTGTCAATATTTCTATTATTGTTAATTTCTGTAATTTTATGTCTGTATATATGCATTCCTGTAACTTTGCACAAATTGCGCCCTGATGCCTCCGGGCCTGATGGTTTTGCGCGTTATAAATAAAACAAATACAAATAGTCACAGCTGGACTGGACTATTACTTATCAGGGATCAGTGAAGGAACTAGATCCCATCGACAAGCGCCCCTGCCAGAAGTAGCAGGACGGAGAGTTTACCATCAATAATTAACAGGTGGGCCTATGGGCCGGTACATGCCCACAGAAATCGCACCTTGGGTAGAAGGGTTTGAGCGGCATAATAATCACTGATCAGTGCACTCACGTTTTCTCATATCCACGCAGGAGCAGTTCATCAATTACCGCCGCTCACAACTTATCTGCTGAAGGAAAGACGGGACAGGGGTGATCTAAATCCTGGGAGGGCTGCAACGGTGCCCCAATGCCTCCGCAGAGAGCAGGTGAGAGTAACAGAACGCAAAGCCTCTACGACTCTCTGCCTGGGCATTATGGAGTCTTCAGAGACAGACCTATTGGCCCACTTACTAGGGGAATTACGGGCTTAAGTACATGCTTCAAGGCAGGAAACCAGTGCATTAAAGAGGGATCTCGAGAACGAACCGACGACTTTGCAAGACACATGCTACAGCCACAAGCAGGGCATTATCCCTTGCCGGGGATAGCCCATTCTTCCACACCACATTCCTCCACGTCACAGCAATCACCACCGGTTCAGGTGGTCCTTCCAGGAGCAGTGCCTCTAGCCCCACCTGAACGCCTAATTGGCGATCCAAACAAGTTCGCCATATTCATGAACCAATGTCACCTTCATTTCTTATGCAGACCAGGAGCCTTTATTAACGATCAAGCAAAAGTTGCATTCAGACTCTCATATCTAGGAGGCAACGCAGCGGACTGGTCAATACCATTGGTCACTCAAGATGATCCTTTGCTTCGGAACTTTGGGGATTTTCAGCATGAGATGGAGAAATTGTTCGCTCGACATACTCAAGGACAAGCTCTGGACAACGAATTGTTGTCACTCAGACAGGGAAATCAAGATCGATTAACCTACATTGCAAACTTAAATCGTCTCATAGCCCAGACGAACTGGCCAGAAGAAAAGAGAGCTACGCTCTTTCATCGAAGGTTACATGGAGAACTTAAAGATGTTTTAGCTCAAGTTGTGAACCCACCTGAGGGGTGGGCAGTCTATATAGACCTAACATTACAACTGGATCATAGGTTGCAGAATAGGAAAATGGATCGAGCCAGAACAGAGGGAAGGTCAGTTGATGGGCGACCCGTGAGAACCAGAACAAACCACATGAACAGTCGGAACCAATGCAAATCGGTGGTTTACTGAGTCCTCTTACCAATGCGGAAAGAGAGAAAAGAAGGCAGCAAAAGCTCTGCTTATATTGTGGTAAAGGAGGTCACTTCCTCTGTGAATGTCCGGTAAAACCACCCAAGAAAATAGTTGGAGCAACGGAAAAAAACGACGAGGAAATAGTACAGGACTCAGGAAACTCCAATGCCCGGCAAGCGTAGGGGTCCACTTGTCGAGCGAGAAAAAGGAATCCGTGCAGACCTCACATCTTGTCCTTCCGGTACCTTTGATGAATCACAAGCAACCGTCAAAGAGGCGTACATTGACAGTGGAGCTGTGGGTAACTACATTGACCAAGATCTGCCCATCCGAATAGGCCTTCCTCTCCAACAAAAGCTGAATCGGAAAACGTCACGCCAGTGGATGGTTCTCAGATATCATCCGGCCTGGTGACACAATACACAGAGAAAGTCAAGCTTCTGTTGCAGGACGGGCATCAAGAGGACATTACCTTCGATCTCATCGGTGTTCCTCAGTTCCAGATGCTATTGGGAATGCCTTGGCTGGAGACTCATAATCCTAGGATCGACTGGCGAAAACGAGTTCTGACCTTTCCTCAAGAATGTGCCGACACATGTTACAACAAAGACGCTGTCAACCTGAAATCAAAGAAAGGAATCGTGCTGGGCTTCACTGGCTCTTTACCACCTGAATACATGGATTACCAGGATGTCTTCCAAAAAGAGCAAGCCAACGTTTTGCCCCCACACAGACCCTACGATTGCCAAATTGACCTTGTACCCGGAGCCCAGATTCCCTGCAGCCGGATTTACGCTCTAACAGAGCAGGAAAACCAATACCATAGAACTTATCTGGATCAGTATCTAGCAAATGGTTTTATCCATCCATCCAAGTCTCCTGCTTCATCGCCCCTCTTCTTCGTGCCTAAAAAGGAGGGGGACTTAAGAACCTGTATTGACTACAGAGCAATCAATCAGATCACAGTAAAACACGTTACCCCTTACCACTTATACCAGAACTCCTGCACCAGGTGAAACACGCGCAGATTTACACAAAGCTGGATTTGCGAGGGGCCTTCCATCTTGTGAGAGTCAAAAAAGGAGACGAATGGAAGACGGCCTTTCGCACGAAATATGGCCTCTTCGAATACCAGGTCATGCCCTTCGGGTTTCTTCCATGTGACCGAGGTCCAATTTCTCTGTTTCATGCTCACACCACAGGGTGTACATATGGACACGTGAAAGGAAGACGCAATCGTACACCCAATTACTTCCCTGCTGAGAAAGAACAGGACATTCCATTGGTCCACAGAAGCTGAAGAAGCCTTTCGGAAGCTGAAACTAGCATTTACCACAGCACCAGTTCTTCGACACCCTCGACCAGATCTGCCATACGTGGTTGAAACAGATGCTTCAAACATAGCCATAGGAGCAGTATTGTCCCAAAGGGACCCGGAAACAGGACAGTTACATACCGTCGCATTCTGGTCTCGCAAGTTCTCTGCCCCCGAGTTGAATTATGCAATCACGGATAATGAATTACTGGCGATTAAAGCAGCATTCAAGGCATGGAGACATTACCTTCTTGGGGCAAGACAGACGATCACCGTCATCCCGGGCAACCGTAATTTACAATACTTGAAGACTGCCAAAGCACAATCCTTGCCTTCAACTTCGTTGGGCTCTCTTTTTTGCAGAGTACGACTTTATTATCACCTATAGACCTGGAGTATGGAATGGAAAGGCAGACGCACTATCACGCATGAGTGAAGAAAAGGGGCTTTTACAACATCAGATCATGTGGCCATCATTCCCAAAGAACGAATCCAAACCAAATTCGCAGCCACCACGTGTATAGATGACTTTTTGTATGAATTTCTGTAATTTTATGTCTGTATATATGCATTCCTGTAACTTTGCACAAATTGCGCCCTGATGCCTCCGGGCCTGATGGTTTTGCGTGTTATAAATAAAACAAATACAAATACAAATAGTCACAGCTGGACTGGACTATTACTTATCAGGGAATAGTCAACACAACAGGAATGGCTTTTAAAGGAAGACCAGTACACCATCGACAACAATCTACCATATTTTCAAGGACGCCTATATATCCAGGGCAAGAAACTGCAAAACCAAATCATCACAAACTATCATGATTCATTAGTGGAAGGACATCCAGGAATAGCCAAAACTCAGGCTAAGATAAAGCAAAACTACTGGTGGCCAACTTGGAGAAAAGACATTGCCCAGTTTGTTGCAATCTGTGGTGTCTGCACATACCACAAGTCTCCGAAACAAAACCCTGCTGGCTTACTACATCCCTTTATGGTACCACCAGTACCTTGGCATACTCTGTCAATGGACTTTATTACGGATCTTCCACCCTGCAATGGTTACAACACCATCTTAGCCATTGTGGATTTATTCTCCAAAATGGCCCATTTCATCCTTCTGAAGGGGCTCCAAGCAGCTTTGACTCTCGATACAGTGTTTCTAGAACAAATTGTCCGATTACATGGATTTCCATCAATTTTAATATCGGATCGTGGAACTCAACTTGTTTCCGCCTTTTGGAGAAAGTGTTGTACAATGGCCAAAATTGCCCTTCGGTTGTCCACAAGCCATCACCCTCAAATTGATGGCCAGACCGAATGAACTAATCAGGCGTTAGAGCAGTATTTAAGATGTATGTTATAGCACTCAGAGGACTCCTGGAAAAACAAACTCTGGGTAGCTGAGTATGCATACAACAACTCTGTTCACACGAGTACTGACAAACTCCATTCTATACTGTGCATGGAAGACATCTGCGGACATCAGTATTTGATCCACCCGATACTTTGGAAATGCCAGAAATAAAAACCTTGCATAAAACCATCACTCAAGTTCTTGAGGAAGCGACAGAACATTTCACTAAGGCTAAAGAAAGACAAAAACTGTTTGCTGATCGGCATCGAAAAGAAGCTCCCCATTACCAGATTGGGGATAGATTCTGGCTAGCATCCAGATACATACTGTTGAAAGGACCAAGGGCCTTCCGCCCCAGATATTTGGGCCCCTATACTATCAAAGCAATAATCAACACTGCCGCCATGAAATTAGAGTTACCATCGCACATGAAGATTCACCCAGTATTTCATGTCTCTCTCCTCAAACCAATGAAACCAAACACACAGATTAGCCCTCCACCAAAGCCCGAATTACTCGATGGGGAACCGGAGTATGAAGTCAAATCCATCCTGAACTCCAAGGTGGTTCGGTCCAAACTGTATTACCTTATAGAATGGAAAGGTTACGGACCTCAAGACCGAACATGGGAACCCAGCCAACACGTCCATGCTCCACGTTTAATCAGGCAGTTCCAGCGCAATAATCCCAGCAAACCAGGACCGGGAGGAGGACCACCCTTGAGAGGGGCTTTGAGGGGGAGTGCTGTCATGGTCATCGGGCCAAGAATGCAAACATTCAATGGCCACCTGCACAGGGGCCCCGGATGGACACAGTCCTGGCGCCTTTGACACCAGGATCATGAATAACAAATAACCAACAAATAACCAACATTATTTATTTGGGTCAAGAATGCTTTTATTTTGGGTCATTTGGGTGCAAGGTGCATTTAACATGGGAACTTTCAACACTAAATCAGCCCCACGTGTACTCTAAGGTGGGGATGCTGCTGCTATTGGGTTGCCTTGCACGTGCTGACTCTCTGGGAAAGGCAGGGTGTGGCAGGCAAGCCAGGCCTATTGGGCGTGCCCACGATCACAGCTATATAAGCTGCTCCGATCCCTGAGGCAGACGCTTTGCGTTATTCTGCACTTCCATGCAGCGTAACGCTCACCGCCGCCTGGGATTAAACATTAAACTTACCTTTGGAAATCCTGCTTCCAGCTTTCATACTTAACAACTGGGGAGCCTGCTCTCACCGGTTCCATGTCATTTCATCGCAGGGTGTTTTTTCGCAGGGTTTTTTACCGTGATTTTTTTAACGAAAAAAACCCATCAAATAATTTGTACATTATTTTTGGGGGGGTTCCCTCTGCAACTCCCCCCGCATATTCTAAAAAATTTGATGGGTTTTTCCGAAAGAAATTTGCAGTAAAAAACGCCGCGAAAAAACATCCGGTGATGAAAGGACGTCGTACCCTCTCACCTGTGAGCGTCTTCGTTGTTCCTGACATTCTTCTCCAAAGCTCCCAGAACTCTGACATCTTCATCCTGACCCCACAGCTCATCTTCAAATCTTCTGGGACGCTGAAATCTTCATCTTGGCACCGCAACACGACGCGCTGCGACAGCAGCCCTTGAAAAAAAAAAAAAAGGCAAGTTAGACACTTAAAAGACATTCAGTTTAAGGTTGCATTACCACCGAATCTCGCACTTTGCCTTAAACCATCACTTACCTGTTGTCGGACATTGCGGTTTCAACCATCTTCTTCCTGGCCGCGTTCCGCGCCTCCAGAGCTGCTGTTGAACCGCATTTCCATTTATTGGGAAGAAAACAGGAAAGAAAACGTTATTCAGGAATTAACAGCAATATTGAGAGCAATAATGAGCGTAACAATTACAAGCATCAGGACCTTCTATGCCCAAGTCTCTTAGTTTATCAAAAGACCCTTGCTTCAGAGGGCCTGATGTAGCAAACAAACAAACGTTCCAAGTATTCATGTAGGGCACTTCAAACTTCACCCTGGATCCTCCTCAGCCGGGCTCAGATCCCGTTTTGTATCACAATCTTTTCCCGGGTGACTCACGGTTCACCCCGGACCCACCTAAGTCGGTCTCAGATCCCCTTTTCTCAATTAGTCTCCCTCAGCCGGGCTCGGACCAATTACAGTTCATTTTACATTTATCGAAGACTTTCGAAAGTGCACAGTGTTTAGCTTGACCCGCTGCAGGACCACCTTTTCACAATATAATTGCCCTTCAGTTGGATACCTAACAGAGACCTTCGAATGAGCACCCACGTGGAGCCGGACAACTCTGTAAACGGTATCCTACTTGGCCTTTCAAAGTTCATTCACTCCTATGGTATTCAATTATATTTGCGTCACTCATCATATACGCTTTAAACTCTGTTCTTTGCAGATTTCTACATACAATGTTGCCGTTTGCAACCTTGGTTCTAACACAGACCGGTCTGCTATCAGTCTCCCCAACTCACCGGCTGTGCTGACTTTACTGCAGCATCTTTGTTGTCACAGCCAAGGACAGTACGACAGCGTCAATCGCTCCTCCTCGCCTCGGCTGTCGATGTGGGAGAGCCCCGGGTACGGTTTTCTTCCTCTGAAAAGGCCCAGGGCAATTCCCACCTTGAAACCCTTTCTTGTCTTGCCGTCTTTCTCCTTGTATTAAACTGCCATCTCGAAGCTGCTGCCACCTCATGTTTTTTGCCTCGCTCAGAGTGTGCTTTCGTGCTCTGCCTTTAATCCGCGTGGGGAAGTCTGATGGAAGTCGGGTGTGTGTAATTATCCGTAATTGCCTGACTCTGCCTGACCCTTGTGTTGGCACATGTCAGGTATACGCTCTCGTGTTAGTCCATTGTCGCTCTCGGTGAACTGTAAAGGGGGGGGTTGAGTTCCTAGGTATCCTACCTGGTAGGATGGGGCAAAGGTTGTTGTTGTTACAAGGAAGGGGATACAGTGGCTCACCTTCTGGTGTCCCACTTCCACTCCCCGAGCACCCCAGGTGATACTCCTGCAATGTTCCACCCCCAGGAAATGGATCCAAAAGCGATGGCTGTGCCCAGGTCACCTGGATGACCGATCAGTGGGGACTAGCGGGTGGGACACCTTCAGGTTTCTCACAACACCTACAGCCCAAACCGCTGGACAGATTTCCACCAAATCTGCGGCAGGAGTGGCGGCTTGGTCCCAGAAGCGTGCTTTTGTACATTTGGTGTAAATATGTCCTGTAGTGTTTTTTAAAACAACCGAAACGTAGATACAAAAAATGCGTGATATCTGGGTTCTGTCCGCAGACTCACTTCACTGTTTGGTCCGCGGACGGGCATCCGATTGGCCCATAGGGCAGCATGAGGTCTGTGGACATCGGACGCGGCCCCTGTTTGGATGGTGAAAAGCGTGAGGAGCGTCAGATTTTTGGAAACGCCCGCCATGTTGGATTCACGGGCACCGTTGTGTGTGAACATCGTGGTGAAAACATTGCACTTGTCAAACTAATGAAACAATGTCTGGGGAGGTGAGGGGTGATGTGGATGGAAAATGGCCTTGAAAAGGCAAAAAAAGGGTGGCTTTTCAACTCCCATGTCTGCGAACAGTTCAGATGTCCAGGCCAGTCCTGTGAAGTTCACAAACATCTCAGATGTTCAGAGACATCTATGCCTATTTCTGCATTGCAGAGTTGGTGAAACGCAGTTTTTGGGTGGCTTATAACTCAATGAAACAGCATGACATTTGGGAATGTTATTCTAGACCTGACTCTGAATGGTTCTGCAAAGTGTGGTGCTGTTTTGTCAAGAGGGAACAAAATTACAGGGGGGGGGGTCCCAAAATATTTTAAAGGCTTATAAATGTGGTGCCATTTGATGAATGTGTACACAAGATTGCAAAACGATTTTAGAACTAGATATGAATCTTTTTGAAAAGTTTGATGGAATTTTGTCAAGAGGGGGCAAAATTAAAGGGGGTCCTCAACATATTTAGATGGCTTATAACTTTGTTGCTGTTTGACGAATGTGGACAAAGGTTTTCAGAACGATTATAGACCCAACCTTGAATGTTTGTGCAAAGTCTGAATGAATTTTGTCAAGTGGGGGCTAAATTATATGACTATTTTATGTATGTACATTTTGACATCCGCAGGTTTGCAGCAAACGCGTGCAAGGAGCATTGGCAAGGACCTGGAAGCATGGTTTTGCAAATGTGTCTGTTTTATTTTTTGAAAAGTATCATAATGTAGCTACAAAATATAGTGATATACCTTTGGTGACTGAGGTATTGCCTGTGGCCATGGACAGTGGCCAGATCGTCCGGGTCATGACCACGAGGGACCAGCAATGGGGGTTGAAGTGGCCATGGCCACCAGGGACCTGCTATGCGGGAAAGATTTTTGAAATTAGGATAGGTTTGAATGGGAAAACAAAAAACTGCTCGTGGGTGCAGGTTGAAGTACTGGATGGGATTGCAGCAAATATGCACAAGGAGGATCAGCAAGAACTTCAAAGCATGGCTTTGCAAATATGTCCTGTGTTTTATTTTTTTGAAAGTATGTAAATGTAAGTACACAACACAGTGATATAACATTGGTGTCTGGGCAATAGCCCTGGCCGTCAGAATGGAAAAATGTGTGTTGAAATTTGCTTATTGGGGCATGCAACAGGGCTGAAGCGGTAGGTTTGAATGGGAAAAATATTATGCTTGCGGTTACATCATGAAGGGATAGACTAGATTACAGACTAGTGTTGCGTTTTATTTTTCCAAAGTGTAAGAATGTAAATAGAAAAACTAGTGATAAACATTTGGTGTCTCGGTAGTGGGCCTGTCTCTCGGCAAACCCAAATGTGTACTCTGATTTACTTATTGGGGAATGCGGAATGACCGAAGCCTATCCTCATGGATTTGGAGACTGGTCATGGCTGCAAGCCATGAGCACTGGCCATTGGTTACATTATTAGGGTATAGTGGACACTGAGCTAGGATGCAGGGTAGATGCAGTGAAGAAAAGGGGTGGTTTGGTTTGGATGGGGTCATGGTGGAGACTTATGCCGTAGGCAATTGAGCGATGATTTGCACCCCCAGCATGCACTGCTGATAATGACAGACATAAGTATGTGTTGCAAAAAATATGTTTCTTAAAGGTTTATAGTTCTTTCATATATATGAAAAGAGGAATTATAAATAACTTATATACAGTAATGTAACACCATGAAACATTTTCTCTTATAAAAACTATGAAATTGACAGAAAAAAACTTTATTAAAGGGATGTTAAGATGCATCCCATCCTTGGGACTCCTGTGCTCCAGTAGTTAGCCAGTGGCGTCTCACCTTGGCATCCCTGGGCACTTTTGTCCTGGGTTCTCATGATCACTTGCCCATCCATACTGCCCCTTCTATTTATACACTTATCTCACTGCATAATCCATATGTGCATTTATAGGAGCACTGGATACAACATTTTGTATACGTGAGGGAAATGCAGATGCAAAAGATTTGTAGAAGATTGTTAAGTGGCAGTTGGTGTGTGGAAGTTTAATAAGCTGAAAGGTTTATATGTACAGTTTTTGGAAGTGATTGGTGGATGGATGTGTGACTGTTTGAAGGCAGGCATTGCAGGAGTGTTACAAATATAAAATTAAAAAGGGTAGAAGGGCGGACCTGTTTGATAGTGTGCACATGCACGTCTTTTAATGATCCATGGCCTGGAAAGGGTCCTGTGGAGACCGCAGATAGTTATAAAGGTCCATTGACTATGGTTCTTATTGTATGCTAGAGAAAGGTATTTGGGACTGAAAATTGTTCCTGTCCTTCTATATTTTCCTCTAGCATACAATTGTCCATTATTCTGATTAACATAACACAAAATGCTAATGGAAATGTTGGAGCATCTTATTGAGACTATCTACTTTACTGAGAAATGTAAAGTAGATGGAGTCTATAAGATTATTTTATTTAGTTCTATTTTTTAACTGTAAAATTTGGTTTCTAAAGGAACCTTTTTTTGGTGTTTTAAAAAAAGAAATTGCAGGAGAGGTCAGAAAGTAAGGTGGGGAGGGAAATTAGGTAAGCAGCACCAACCACAAATACTGAGTGGCAGGTGGACAGAGGAAGATGTTGCCCGTGTGTTACATCTAAGGTAGGGGTCAGTGTTTCTCATGCTCTTTGATTACAGCTTTTAAAGCACTTTGAAATTGCCCACCCCTGCAAAGTGGTGTGTTGCAGTATATACAGAGTACTGTTGTCTTCAAAAGATATGGATCAACAGTCTCTTTTATCGCTTGCAAGGTAGCTGGTGGGATTTTGTGTCCCACAGAAGTAGGCTGTGTGGGGTTACAGTATTGGTTGAGGAATTTGAGGTGGAAGAAGTCAGCCTACTACTTGCTTAGAAAGGAACAACCTTTCTGAGAGCATTGCAGTGGTTGGATTTGGTGTGGCGGCCCATGGAGGTGGTCCCGTAGGAGTACTGTCCAGGCAGTCTGCGACAGAGTACAACATTGTACTCAGCGCATTTCACATTGGTAGCTTTAGCCTTTGGTACATTCCCAACAGTGGTAATGAACTTCCACACCTATGATTCTCTCTGGGTGCTAGATATAGGCACTTCTTCCACCTCAATATCTTATTCCTCTTCATTTTCTTTTGAAGTACTGCGCGTTTTTTGTTGTGTAGGTCTACCAACTGGTAGTGATGGTGGCTCTTGGGGATGAGGGATGGCAATAGCTGATGCCATTTTAAAGTATGTGCTGTGTGCTAGATTGTTAATGGATAATGAGTAAGAATAGGTTAAGGAGCTGTGCAAGAGTAAATATTGAGCTTCAAAGTTCCTAGATCAACTGAAAATGCAGTTCTGAACTGTTCGTAAAGCACAGACCTGTTTGCGAAGTGCGGACGTATTCACAAACACATCATCATGCCGCACACATGGTCACATAACACTGTCCGGAAAGTCTGTGATGACGTCTGCGAACTTCAGCGAACACGAAAACAGTTGGAAAAGTTGCAAAAAGTGTATAGAAGTGTTCAAAATGTTGCTAGAAGGTGGTAAATGGCAGAGTTTTAAGATGAAACTTTGTAAATTGGACACAAATGTTACTTTATTGGGGTAAGTATGATATAAGTAAGTTGTGGGAAATTAGGGTGCACCGTTAAAAACCCATGAAATTCACTGAAAAAACTTTGTTAAAGGGACATTATGTTTAAGTTGCACTAATGAAATTCAATGAAGAAACTTTGTTAATCTGGTAATTTTGGATAGTACAATAATGAATGCTACCTTATCAGAGTTTTGAGTAATGTTAAACATAGAACCAATAGCCAATAATTCAAGACATACTACATACTTGTGTTAGTACAAACAATACATATGAAGACCCACAATGCATACAAATCAGAGGCACACACAGGGAAAATAAAGTAAGAAAGAAAGAAACAACATCACCAGAAAATGTCAATAACATTAACGTTCATTATCATGAATAGAAATTGTGTGTTTGAGGCCTGCTTATTGCCCCATATATGTGCACCATGAGCTGAGACCAAACCCTAAGGAAAGTAATTTAACAACATAGGACAAGGTTAACGTCTACATATATATCACCTTTCAAATTTTCACTGTCAGTGGGCAAAAACAACTGGACTACATATGTCATTGAACAAAAACAAGTGGCCCGCATATGTGATATCAAAAGTGATGTCATCAATGACATTTGTGATGTCATGTTTGATGTCCTGGGTGTTAGTTTTAGCAGTGCATGGTGGGTGCACGAGTTCCGGGGGTTTTCGGTTTTACTTGTAACCATCGCCGTCCCTTTAACAACATTTTTTCATTGAATATATACATATTATATATAAAGGTCTTAACCAGGTCTGCCTTCATCTACTCGATTAATACGCACTATGCATGTCCTTCAATGAAGTCCTGTTAAAAGCAAGCCCTGGCAAAGCCAACTTTTTTGGCTTGTGTGTAAGTATTAGGCATTTGACAGGCACTGCTATTAGATGCACAGGTACTCGCACCATTTTGCAGCTGCTACCATCAATGGTCAGTTATTAAGACTACTGCAGTACCTGGCAAATGCCTATCCCATGCCTACAAAAAATCCAAAAACCGTTGGCATATCCAATGTTTGTTTATATTATGTGCATGGAAAGTTATAGTGAAAGCGCTGCCAACAAAAACGTTCCTAAGGCCACGTGATATGAGAAACATGGACTGGATTGCAGACTTGAGGCATGGACCGTGGAAAGACACCAGCATGTGAATGAGGGCGAGATGTAGATTTTGACTATCATCCAGTGGGAGCTTTCTAGAAAGGGCTGGTCAGGTGATTTACGTAAGGGACATCTGCTTTGATGACAGACGCCTCTGCCCAGCTTTATGAATTGGAAAGCACAGAGAGACCTCCACTACTAATTGTAATATCTGAGTTTCAATTTTCAACTGTTCTGAAGTGGTTTTAAAAAGGTATGCAGGCTTTGCCTATAAAGGTGAAAATCTGGTAGGAGGATCATTGTCTTGCAAGATATTTAAGCTTTGTCGGACCCTACTACTAATCGAGAATGATTTAGTGAGCCTGAATTTTCATACCATTTGGTGCCACGTCTCACACTTGCCACACTCCGAGGGAGTACTGCCAGCGTTCAAAGCACCTTCTTCTTCACTCATCCGACAGAAAAGTAAGGAGTCCTGTCCAAAACTATGGTGTGACAGTCAGGCGGAGGATGTCGATGATTAGTGCTACCCCGTAGCCGTACAGGGAACCAGTGGTTAGTCTAGCAGTGCAACCAAGCACAGACATTTAAATCAACTGGTAAAGTAGTAGATTAACTATTCAGTTGGGCTCTGGTTTAAAAGGTAAGGCCCTCTTGTATCATCCATCTGTCTGGTAAACTAGCATTTAAATCAGGTCAGTAGTTACTGCTAGCAGTGAGAGCAGTGTGTCAATTTTCAGGCCACTTAAGTCTTTGGTGCCCCCATTCCATTCCTTCTCAGGGCAATATAAAAGTGGAATTATCCGCAAGTGTGAGTGTTAGCGAATTTAAAATAGTGTATGGTACGCAAAATTAGATAGAAGGAAAGAAAACACGGAATAAAGCTGGGAATTAACATTCTAAGGAGGTATTTGTGCCACCAAAGGGTATGTTAGCCATTATGTGCTTCAGTGTATGGCAGCCCCAGGTCCTGGTAACTGATAACTGATAACTGATTAATATGACGTCATTGTCTGTGTGTACATAAACATGGGAATCGGTAAGATTAAAATAGGGAAAGTCACTGAATGTCTTACAGCACTGATCTCGGTTTTATGATACCAGGAGGATGTCTGTTCTGATGTTGAGCCCTAGTCTCATGTTGAGCACTGTTGTTATTTTTCTTCAAATTGCAGCAGACATTCAAAATCGGGGCATTCCTCGAATCCCACTTACTAGTGCCAACACTGGTTTAAGGATGTGTGCAGTATAGGGAAGGACAGAATGAGAAGATCAGCACTTTTGATGCTTTTAGGTTCACAGCGTGAAGGCAACCCAGCGGCCATCTTTGGATTGTACCGGTTATAATTAGACCAAACAATGAAGATTTGACTACCAGCTGAAGTATACATGGAGGCTATGCACCAATGCCCCTCACCTGAAAAGGATGGGATCGGATGTTGTCAGTCGGGATGCGTTGAACTAGAATTAAATGGACATGTGATAGTAAGAACTGGCGAAGGACAATACGTGAATATGAAAGAGTTTAGTGTTCTGGGGAGCGGAAGTTAGATGAAGCGACAAGAGGTCGCACCTTCAGTGAGTTTAATTGGGGAGGTGAGTTGGGAGGGTGTGGGCGGGGTTGGCCTGGATAGGGGCTGGGATGTTATGCCATCTGAAACTTAGAAGTCTTATAATAAAGTTTGCTTTTTCATTCTGCTGAAGACTAACCGTGTAATGAGTTTGTTGACAGATGGCACTGTGAGTGGGATCTGTCCTGCAACGCAGATCGCCGCGGGACCCTTGGTTGCCTCCTCCTGGAGACCGCATAGCGCACTACAAAAAAGGTAGGAGTCTGTTAGGAAATATTTTGTGTTTGCAACTTTCCCCTCAGATTTCTATGGAACTCCCTTTCCTTTTGCTAATTTTGATCCCAGTCATGACTTTTTCAAGGCAAGTACAGCCTTTTGCTTTTCTTCCTTTGCCTGTTTTGCTCATTCTCATGGGGAAACTGAGTAGACCCCAAGACTGTCAGTACAGAGAGACTCGCTTTGTGTATTTTCGTATTATTACAATTTCACACACATGCAATGGGATTTTGCAGTGCAGTTAGGATACTTTGTTTCCTCATATCTTTTTATACAATTGCCTTTTCTTTTAACTTTAACTGGGTGCTAGTGGTGACTTTAACATTTTTTTAAAAAAGCAACGTACCTTTCTTGCGCGGCCCGCCACCGGCAGTGCTGCTGTCTGGAAGTCTGTTTTGAATGTTCATGATTATGATGTCATAAACATTAAAGCAAACTTCCTGAGAGCAGCACTGCATGATGTCGGGCAGCACAACAAAGGTACGTTTATTATTTTACTTTTTTACAAAAAAAGTCACCATTAGCACCCGTGTAGAAAACTTGATGGGTGCTAATATGTGAGGGGGTAACGGGAGAGTGAAGGGAAGGTGGCACTGGTTGCCCAGGCAACTCAGAAAGCTGGCTTGTACCATACAGTACAGCCTGCGTTCCGAGCCACCTGATTGGCCAGCGCTGCCACCCAAGGTGCTAATGTTCTTTGGCCTTCTTTCTGCCGTCTCAGGTCAGGATATGCCTTATGTGAAGGTCCCTTTCCTGGGGAAAGCTGTGGTTTTTGCAGGTTAAGGGGCATTGGGCCTCATTACACGGAAGGCGGTAATCCAGGGTGTTATTAGCACCCTGGACCATGCCGGTAAATTACCGGCACCGCCTTGGCGGAAAGGGGATTTACCGCCCCATTCCAAGGTTGGAGGGGCGGTAAATCCCCTTTCCGCCATTGCCCTTCCCCATTCCCATTTCTGCCCCATAGGGCTCTATGGGAATGGGGAAGGCGCTAATTACGGCACCGCAATTTTGCGGTGCCGTAATTAGCTCCGAGGTCCCTTAGCGGGTTGGTACTTAACGCCTGCAAGAAGCAGGCGTTAATTCCTCCAACCCGCAAAGGGACCTCGTAGTACGGCGGTAAGGGTTACCGGTCACCGTTGCCATTAACGGTGACCGTTAACCCTTACCGCCGTCCGTGTAATGAGGCCCATTGTGTGTGAATGTCAGAGGAAGGGACTGGGATTGTATATTCCCAATCCACATCTCTGGTGCCTGAATGTCTGTTACTTGGCAGATGTGGTGACCAGTGGCTATCCATAATTGGATATCTACTGGCTGTTCGAATAGTGCAGATCTTTACCAATGGTGGGCTTGGGCTTGTTCCCAGCCTGAATCCTGGATAAAAGGAGGGCCCCTGCAAGTGTTCATCAGATAACCCTTGGAGCCAAGACTTCTATGAAGAAGAGCAGCCCGCTGAGGACCAGAGGACGATCCCTGCAGCTAACCAGCATCAACTTCAGTGTTGTCCTGATGGAGCCCTGTTCCTCTGCCCTGATTTCAAGAAGGCCTTCATTGGTGCTTTGACCCATGGACTGGTGGGAACAATCAGGCTCGACCCTTGCTTGAGGATATGTGCCAATGTGTCCCTGGACCAACAGGTGGACTGACCAGCTCTCTGCAGCTACCTCGCTGTAGCTGTTTCTGTTCTCAGCAAGCCCTTGGAACTTTGCAGATTTTCAGCTTGTGCCACAGGCCCCATGCTTCTGCATTTTCAGATGTCTCACACCAAGGGAAGCTCTGCAGGGCCTGATCCTGTGCTCGCTGCTGCACTATCGCCTGTCGCCACCTGACCATGGTAACCTTTGTTGAATCTTGTTGTGTCCTGTGGCCGTCTGCCTTGCAGACATCTTCACCTTTCTTCGTTTGGGTGTTTTACTGGAGGTTTTTTTGCAACTGATTCCCAAGTACTGTGACCGACCGAAACAAAATCCTGCAAAACAAAGTATCTCTTCTGTCTAGACGACTATCACAAAAGGACCCAAGACAGAAGAGCAAGCCTGCAACAAAGTCTGGAACCTCCACAATTGGTATCGGGATAACTTTTAGCTCTTTTGCTTTCCACCCTGCCTCCCATAGGGTAACAAGGGTATAAAGTCCTGACCCCAACTCACTCTGATCTGACCTTTGGTGGTTAAACCTGGGATAGGGATTCCTCCCATAGGTATATTCTAGTGTGTTGGGATTGAGTGGAGTCCTGATCTGAACCTTAACTTTTTTATAACTTGTATTAATCATTACCACTGGCATTGAAAATCTCTATATAAACCTACCTGAAGAGTGCATGCTTTGCAACTGGTTACTTCTGGGAAAAAGGCCCCAAACCATCCTAGGGCTGGACTTTAATTAAAGAACAGCTCACCTGGCTCTTATAGTCTAATGATTTATTTCTATGTTCCAATGCATCTGAATACTTGAGTGTGTTGCACTGGTCACTGAATGAAATTCTAGTATATTTATCCTAAGAGTGAATGTATACATCTGTATTATAAGTGTTGGTCTGATAACATTTGACACAGTTTTACTTGCTCATTACCACTGGCATTGAAAATCTCTATATAAACCTACCTGAAGAGTGCATGCTTTGCAACTGGTTACTTCTGGGCACAAGGCCCCAAACCATCCTAGGGCTGGACTTTAATTAAAGAACAGCTCACCTGGCTCTTATAGTCTAATGATTTATTTCTATGTTCCAATGCATCTGAATACTTGAGTGTGTTGCACTGGTCACTGAATGAAATTCTAGTATATTTCTCCTAAGAGTGAATGTATACATCTGTATTATAAGTGTCGGTCTGATAACATTTGACACAGTTTTACTTGCTCATTACCACTGGCATTGAAAATCTCTATATAAACCTACCTGAAGAGTGCATGCTTTGCAACTGGTTACTTCTGGGCACAAGGCCCCAAACCATCCTAGGGCTGGACTTTAATTAAAGAACAGCTCACCTGGCTCTTATAGTCTAATGATTTATTTCTATGTTCCAATGCATCTGAATACTTGAGTGTGTTGCACTGGTCACTGAATGAAATTCTAGTATATTTATCCTAAGAGTGAATGTATACATCTGTATTATAAGTGTCGGTCTGATAACATTTGACACAGTTTTACTTGCTTAGTGTGTACTCTAAATGTCTAATAAATAATTGTATTTGTATACACACCTGTGTTAACATAGGCCCAAAAGGTTCTAAAAAGAGAAGAATACCCAATACCGGAGTAACATCAAGTGCACAAGAAAATCCAGCTTTATTCAAAAACATACAGCCGCTGGGAGAGGATACAAAATACAATCTCAAAATGAGAACAAAAACAATAACTTTTATATGAAAAACATGTCATAGATGATGTCACAATTAGCTATTACCATAAAACCTTTATTCTAGTCCTAGATTGGACGGTAGAGTATAGGATGTATAGTTATCTATAAGTGAACCTTTTTACAATTGGTTCTTCCAGAACTAGTGGCTCCTCCTAAATTCATGCTCCTACAATGACACAATTCTACTTAACATCTCATTGTTTAGAATTACACTATGCTAGTTGATAAGAGGAACACAAGGTGATTGGACATGTGTTAGCCCATCGGCTGTGGCCACCTTTAAGTGGTGCCAGGTCACCTTGTGGGGAAGGAGGAATGGGCGAACCGCTATGATCTAGTTTAAAGAAGATACTCCCCTCTGTTCTCATGCATGAGGTCTTATCTACCAGCTTTGTTCATGACCTTGGCGGTTGTCTCTGTGTGTAGATGTGCTAAGGGAGTGGCAGGTGTACTATCTGATTGGGTCAGGAAAGAATGATCATCGTTGGGATCATTTGGTTGAGGTCAATTTCATCTATTTATTGGAGTTTCTGCTATTCTAACGTGTGTGTGCTTTCCACTCAGGGCAGTGTATATTTGTTATGGGATTGCTTGGCACGGTAGCTGCCTGCATCTGGCCTTCAAGTATATGTGTGCTTCTCATTGCTACCAACTAAAACTAATTATCTTTAATAATTGTATGCTGTATATCTGGTGTGGTTTCACTTGCTAAGCAGAACTCCCCTCAGCATACTGACCTTGGTGTCAGGGGCTCGTCCAAGCATTGTGAGGCTTGCAAACTTGTTTTTAAGTGATTTTATGTCAGGCAGCAGTATTTCAGAATTGATAACGTGATAATATTCTCCATGTCTTTGTGCTCTACATGTCTGCTACGTGTGCTGTGTGTGTGCCACCATTTAAGTATTCGCAACATAAATGCAACTACCTGCCGCCTTACATGTGTCACGCCATATATCCTACTTTTAGAAACAACTACTTAACTCTTCCTACTTAACCCTTCTCAGCTTATACTTTTATTCGAGATGGGGAACACTCCCCGCCTCCCCGGTGTTCGATTTATTGACCACACCCTACTTTATTTTCCCTCATCCTATCAAATCCATCTTTGGGTATCCCTATCTTACACACACCCCTCAGGCTACCTCTTTGCTCTACATATTCTTCCAGCCCATGTGTCATGAAGGAGCACTCAGTCACAATTGACCCAGTGCTCAATATAGTTGTCAGGGTTGAGAGGAAGCTCAAACATAAAGCCTGGAAGTCATATTGGTCTTTCAATGTAGTGCATTTCATGTGGTTCATCTGTTTGGGTGTGGATATGTACCACGTTATCTTTACCCAATATCACTGTCATCATGTGCTGTTCTATGGCCTTTTTCCCAGCTTTTTACAATGTGACAGTATTAATTGCAACGCGCAGAGTCCCATCAATATCAGTACAGCCAGTAATATTGCCTTACCTAGCCAGGTAGGCACCCATGATAATAGAGCCGTAAACCATTCCTCATCCTTAACTTCACTGGTTTCTTGGACCATTTTTGAATGCAAATTTTGCAGGGTCGTTACTGTCTCTGTCAAGCTCCCATTTTGCTCATCATGTGCAGGTATAAACGTGCAGCAACTTGAGCCAATTTCTGCAAAAATGCCTTCCTCCATGGCAGTGAGAAGGACGAGGACATATCTGTTCGGGAGAGTCATTAATCTTACTGCTCTCAGTTGTTCTGTAAACGCATTGAACCCATTTTCTGTGTCAATTATGGCCTGCAGTAACTCTTATCCTGTTAGCTGCAATCATTTGGTATTTCTTTCCATCTGTAAGTCAGGGGCGAGAATGGTTGCAAAGAACATCGTTGCGTTGCTGAACAGCCTGTGTTCAGATGGGATATTGTCTAACACATACACTGATTCTTTCCAGAAATAATTGTCTTTTTGTGCATTGTGACCTTAGTTCCCTCTTTAAGTGGTGCCAGTTTACGTTGTGAGGAAGGAGAGATGGGTGAACCGCTATGATCTAGTTTAAAGAAGATACTCCAATCTGTTCAAAGGCATGAGGCCTAACCTACCAGCTTTGTTCATGGCCTTGGCTGTCGTCTCTGTGTCTAGATGTGCTAACGGAGTGGTAGGTGCATTATCTAATTGGGTCGGGAATTAATGGTCCTAGAGGGGATCACGTGGTTAAGGACCAAGATTCAGAGCACAATTTCTTCTATTTAGGATGGTAATACAAGAAAGCACTGTTAAAAATACGCTTTTACATTTCAAAAGTTTCCACACACTCACTTTGAAAGAAACCCTGCTTTACGGGCAATATCTGCGAGTAAGGCAGAATTGTTCATCAGTACAAGACTTTCAGGTACATGCAATGCATTTTTCTCTCCCAGACTTCAAACCATTCTATAAACGTGGTATAATCTATGCTAAAAGTGAGACCCCAAACCTCATCAAAAAGGTGTGCACACCAGTTTTATATAGGTGCAGGTTTGAGAGTACCCATCCCTATCAGGTCCACTATGCAATGTCTCTGGTTATTGGAGTACCCTTTCTTTCTTAGGACCGCAAAGGAGTGGAGTCAAAGCATGACTGAAACAGGGGAGCCTGGTCAATGGGGCACATGAGGACTTGACTGAGTGGTAAAAACTGGCAACAGTCAAAACAGGCGCAGGAAGTCCCAAAGGGACCGGCAGCCCATTACATGTTCACTCAGTTTAATATCGCTACTTGTGTGATTTTTTTAGACCCCTGACATTTTTTGACGCGCCTTAATAAGTGTGACGAGCCCGACAACATGGCGAACAGAAGGGTCTCAGACTTTGGGTCTTTTTACAGAAACCACTTTATTAAGCAGGTGTAATCAAAACAGGGTTTAAATAATAAAGCAACATGTCAAAACGTAAATGCTTTAGAAGTCCATCCCTGAGTGAATAATGGAAACTGAAGTACTTCACCTATGAAGTAAAAGGGTGCCCCAAAGTAGTAAAACCCCTAAAGCAAACTCGCATGTCACAACTAATGCTTTAACTTAAAATAAAGGTTTCCTGAATCAAAAGTTCCTGGAAAGTGAGCTGTCAGAATAGCTAAATTAAATGGCTCAATGGAGAATATAAACTTAAGGTCCTTCCCGTCGGTGAAAAGTATTGAGGGTATAATATATGACTTAAAGACCTTCCCTAAATAACAATTCAAAAGAAATGTTCTCTTACAGTTTCCTCAGATAAGCAAGCAATAGGGCTGCTACGCGAAGCAATCACACTGGGACCTGCAGTTGTCTTCTAGGTGCAGGACCACTTAGGCGAGGCATCAGCTGGATCCTGTGCTTTGGGTCCCTATCTCCGTCCTTCGGATGATTCACCCCTCTCTCTCTCCCTCTCGGCATGACTCCCCTTTTCCTTAGGAGCCTATCTCTGACTCCCCTTTTCTTTAGGAGCCTATGTTCATTAGATTCCTTCTTTCTTTCTTCGTTGCCCCTCACATCCTCATGGGACTTGGATTGTCACCTCTCAGGGGATCTTTGCTTTCACCCCTCTTCCTCTTGTGGGCCCTGCTTCTGTCCTGGTCTATCTACCTGCCCCAGAATGCACTCTAAAACGGGCCACATCTGTTCCCAAAGCCATAGTGCCTTAGTCTGAGTGACTAAGGACTTCCAGCCCCAGAATGCTTTTCAACACGGGCAGTCACTGCATTCAGCATATAATAAAAACAGACTGCCTTAACTAACAATACTAAGCAGTAATTGACACGGTGGCACATTGGACAGTATCATTTGGTTATGCTGCCCAAATGAGAAACTAACACACGATTCTTCCAAAATTCTATCAGGAACCCACAGAATGATGGGACCCGATTGCATTACCATATACTACCAAATATACGGTAATGAGCACTCTGTGTTCAACTGCAAAGATCGTATCAAGTCATATCACTAATTATGAACTAAATAGTACAACAGTGGGGGGTATTTTGGAATATCAACCATCAATGTCCTGCGCTAGATAAGCAGAGGTGGCAGCTGAACCGTGGAGTGACGAAGTAATAGACCCCCTACTCCGGTAAGTATAAGTAAATATATAGGGCTCAGGAGGAACCCTGCTCCACTTTAGATCAAGCGCCATACAATAAAGAAAGTACAAGAGATTGTCAGATTTTCATGGAATATATTTTATCAAACAGTTGCCCTATAGAGACACGTGTTTCGGCGAATCACTCGCCTTTTTCAATCAGGGCTAATTGGTGAGCGCTAAGGTTCACTTGTTCAAATAGGTTGTTTAATTTTTGTAAATTTCATGGGATCAATCCCGCCTCACAAGAGGTGGTCTCCTTCACAAGCGTCGGAGTCTGGAACCTTAGCGCTCACCAATTAGCCCTGATTGAAAAAGGCGAGTGATTCGCCGAAACACGTGTCTCTATAGGGCAACTGTTTGATAAAATATATTCCATGAAAATCTGACAATCTCTTGTACTTTCTTTATTGTATGGCGCTTGATCTAAAGTGGAGCAGGGTTCCTCCTGAGCCCTATATATTCACTAATTATGAACACATTTGTTAACATATTTGTTAATGGTTTTCAACATAATACAATAAATGAATGTTTTTATTAAAAAAAGAAAAACAGAATGCCTAACTGCATTTGAGAAGATAATGACAAGATGGGGCTAAAGTGGCCTTATAATGACCACAAAAGTGATGGGTGGAAGGTTTTCAATGAATCTGAATCACTGGCAATTGCTCTGGGCAACCTTCCACACCACCATTTTTTAGCCCACCTGCGCCATTGCAAAAGGGGTCCAGCCATGTGCAAATCAGTCAGCTGCCGCCACCAATGGTAGCAGCCCAGCCCGAACTGCTAGGCCAGGTCCCCTCTGCACAGAAAACCAAGCAACCCCAGACATGTTTCGGCCTTGTTGGACCTCCTCAGTGAGGTGCAGCCTGGTTCCCTATGGCGCAGCGAGCAAGGGACCCACGTCTGGGCATACCCTCTCTCACATGGAGAGACAAACTGTGACCACAAAAGTGATGGATGGAAGGTTTCGAATGAATCTGAACCACTGACAATTTTAAGAGAAAGACAATTTCAGGTAACTGCTGTGGCTTGTGCCTTATTAAATGTTTTTGAATAGGTGAGAATTGTCTGTGTGCGCTGCTAAAAATCTTCTGAGCGGCACCCAGAAGGAAGCTGGGCAAGCGCACATGCGTACAGCTTAGAGGGAACATTGCTCCCCACCCATGACTCCTAAACCGGACTCTATCACAGTTTTACCTTATGACTCTAACTTCTGCCCCAGAGTGCATTAAGAATCTACAGGACAACCTTGACCATTCCTCTCTTGGCTCTGCGGAAAATTAGCAGACGTGTACCTACATTCACTTGTTTTATGTTTGTTGTAACATGAATAACGTTAACGTGTCAGAATTTCTGTTACTCATTGTGGCTTTCTAAAAGCGTCACCCACGCCATATAATCGAACTACCAGCTCAAATATCGCATACTGACTGTATGTAAGCAGGCTACTTGGATGTGTAACCAAATCCCATACTTCCTCTTCTTTGTACAAATGTCACGCAAGTGCTTTGATGCGGCCTCCTTGTAAGTTAACGCATTATAAAACTCAAATATTAATTTGCCCTCTAAAGATTTTGAAAAGACAAATGTGATGTTAGCGTCTCCTACTTAAGCATTACTTACATTACCCTATAAGTGGAGAGCAACATTGCAATATCATTTACTTAGCCTACAAGGGATAATGGGCATGGACTATGCCTGGGATTACTCGTCCATAGTATCATGGCACTGGATATTCAGACAGGAGAATGCTTTTCACACAATCTGCATCGTTTCCAAGTGTTCAGAGTTCCTTTGGACATAGACCTTCAAACATTATATGGTAACTCGCTTCTATACAAAAACAGTTTCACTGAGCATCTGTGTAGTCCTACACAATGATATAAGGGTGGGGTATGTTGCGAACAATCTTGTATGCACTGCACAATAATTGTGTACATGCAGAGTCATGGCATTCTTAAAATGCAAATCATATGTTGAGGAATTTAAATATGCCTTGCTAGCAAAGTATTGTGGGTCTGCAAATATCCCAGTGTTTACTGCTGCAATCCCTCACTTTTTACAATGCTCTATCAACTAGTACTGGAGACAAGCACAGGGGCCGGGGAAGGGTATGTGTGGAAGCATCACTCCTTGTGGGTGATGAAGAAAGCAGCACATTCTTTTTCTTCCTATGCCCAACTGCTGAGGGCTTTTCAATATAACCATGTGTTCTGTGTGTGCAGTCTCTAGCATCTCCCTGCATCTTATTTAACTGATCACAAAGAATTACAGAAGAGGGATCTATAGTTACAGAAAAAGACACTCAATTGGTTGTATCTCTGATGAATTGATGCAATTAACTTAAAAGGCACATATGTGTGATTTTCTTCAACAGTGCTCCATAATAACCCTAAGTAAGGCTCTTGTTTAATTTTATCTAGACTGCGGTGTGGAATGGTGAGCAAAACTATACACTTAATTATGTGTCCTGTCATTTCACTTCCTATGTCAGGGGTACAAGCAGGGCTCTAATCAGATTTTGCTCCCTACTTGGAGTCAAATGATTTTTCAGGGAGTAAAAAAGTAATTAGATTTGCCAATAGAGATACTTTCTGCTTATTAAAAGAAGTTCTTTACACATACAATTACTTGTGAGATTGGGCATTAATATTATTAGAGTTCCTTCCTTCCTATGCCACTGCTCTACTGGTCACTAATTCTAAAAAATATCAGTGGAGCTTTGTGGTTTGAAGCAATTATATGTTCATTATTTCTCGTTTTTGTAAAACACATTTTCCTTTTTTAGGGATTAAAAATTCATGGTGCATATGTCCCTTAGCTCTAGGGCTGGTGTTATCACTACACACAGGAGAACGTAATGTGGATAGTAAGCAGAGGCACAGGAATTTTGGATCATCGTATTCTAAGGTGCAGTTATTCTGATGCAATTATCATTAAACAAATTATTAGAAGAATGTTCTCCTGGCCCTTGAATTAATTAATTAAAGCGGCACATGAACTCCTTTCAACATGTTTTTGACACATTGCTTTTAATTGCCATTAATCCATCGGCAAATGTATTCTGTCCGAGTTTCTTGACAGCCACATGAGTTATGACAAGAGATATTTGTGTTTTGTAATACAAATGAGTAATTGTCCAGTGGCATAAAACATACAGGGCCTCATTACAACTTGGGGTGGTATCCCGGCGTAAATCCACCAGAATACCCCCCAAACTAATTACTGTTACCCCCTGTTGGTCCGGATGAATTTCCACCGATTACAACTGGTGGTGGCAGCGTAATTCCCCATTCATGTTGAGTCTATATTGAGTCCTTTGGACTCAAGGTGGCTTTTTTGGTGGAATTACTGCCGCAGAAATTCCGACCATTTCAGCTTTGAGTTATAGGATTTACCTCCAGGCCCGAAATCGTAATTTGGCGTGGTGCTAACATTGGCGGTAATGGAGTTATCGCCAACTTTCCCACTTGCTGCCAAACTCAGAATGAGGCTGACATTTTTCTCTGTCTCTGTGAAGAAGTACGTTTGCAAAGTACTGTCGCAGATAGCGAAGTCTTGAACTGGTTGATGAGTTTTCTGTATAACCACATATGACATATTTTTATTTTTGCCTATGTGTTTTGTTTTAAAGAATTTCAGTGGCAGGGAAGAGGAAATTCCTTTCCAAACTCTCTTCTGCGACGGTAGCTCACAACGTGGCTTACCTCATTAGTCAGTTGCGCACACAGAAAATAATGTGCGCACAACAGCCAACCGGTTCCGCACATAGAGAACAATAATTAGAGGGAACATTGCTGCCTGCATGTATTATGTCACGTGACTATATGTTGAAAATCACAAGATTACTTGGGCATCCATCACAGCACACAATGGCCGGCGAGCAGAAATAATTACTGCAACTACCACAAGTAAGTGAAGTAATGTAGAGAGCTGCGCTTTCAAAGAGCTGCTGACTCAGCACAAGGCTGAAGGTCTTTCAGAATCTAATACACAAACGCTTTAATGTAGCAGCAGATGTCAGTAAGAGTCTAACTGACCCTTGTTTTCAATGCTAAGCAAAATTGGGCGACGATGAAAGGGGTCATTTAAAACTTGTCTCATCACCTTTTTCATTGACAGATAACACAATAAAAAACAGTTCTGGAGTGCCACTCCAATTTAGTGGATTTGTATACTGGGTCACCGATTTATTTAAGTGCCAATAACAGGAGGCACAGTCCTACACGTGAATCCATGTACGTTTTTCATGTTTAACAAAGGATGCATCTATAATTTGAAATGCATGTCGGAACACTTAGGAGTTCCTTTCTCTCTATTTTTAGGGAATACGACACTGGATGTCTAAATTATATACACCAGTTCGCAAGCTCGGAAGTCCCAAGTAGTATTATATGGAAAACAGTTTGGTTAAGTGGTTGATTCTTCTAGTAGACAACATGAGTCATCACCTTTAAGACTAGTCGGGTAGCACAGCCCTTTTTAAAAAAAAAATAATTCTTTGTTTTATGTATTTGTGTAGATCATTAAACCTACCAGTGGGGAACGAAACTGAACTTCCTGAAAAACAATCTATGTCTTGAAGATGGCCCAATATTTGAACCAGTGACAACCCAAGACAGGGTTTGATACACATTTAAGGGCCGAAACGCATGTCGACTGCAAAGGGAATCTAATGTCTTTTTCCCCAAGTCTAATAGGCATAATCTATTGATTGTTATGCATGCAGAAAAGCAACTTGAATTTACCCCATTATTGTAAAAGTATATGTCGGATTGGAAGTGGTGAATGATGATCAATGGATCAAATGTTTAAAATGTTTTTTAACATGTTTTCTATGGAAAATAAATAAAGAGAATGGTTTCTTGTAAAGAAAGCTGTCTGCCAAAATATCTAAATTGATCCAGGTGATCATCCTACCCATTTATAAGGTAGACCCACTTTATCTAATCCTGTTGTACAGAAGGGACTATTCATATTGTACACTCTCCCTTTTATACAGATTCGACCCCACGTTAACAAAAATAAGGGAGTACCCAATTCTATATTCCTTTATCTAGTTGGGCCTGGAGTTCTTCTTCGTGTTGCTGTTCATTGTGCAACATTGTTTTGTACTATGTAAAGTTTACATCAGTTATAGTGCTTTAATTTGCTTTGAAAGCGTCTTCATAGGAGTCATAGATATCTAGTAACTTTTCCTCTTTTTTCCATGGTTTAAAAAGTTGTACCAGGGACATGTAATATAGTTCTTTATGATGAGGCGTTTTTAATGACAATTTGATATGATTAATTGAGCTTCATTTGGTATTTCACTAAGCTGCCTTCACAATTTCTCACTCTGTATCTACCTTTATTTTCATCTGGTTTTAGATTATTTTTGTATGTGAAGTTTTGGGCTATGTGGTATAGACACATGGTTTCAAAAGTGGTACTCCTGTTTGGGTAGTGTCTAGTAAATCGTTTTTCAAAATGTCTTGGCTGTTGGGATCATTTTTGGCTATTGTTTCTATGTTGTTGAATGATTTGAGAACTCTTTTTCTAGATTTAGCAGGACCAAGACTTAGCCATATTATATTTTCAGATTCGTAATAAAAAAATAAAAAATAAAAAAAAATCAGTTTTTCCATACAAAGCAGTACCGGTTAAACGATCTGCAGCTTCATAGCAGCCACATTCTCTATGAGAGAGCATTTTTATGCCTAAGCTGTACAATTTCTGAGACAGTGACAGTGTTTTGTCTGATAATAGATCATCCCAGAGGTCTTGAAGCTCTGTTTTTTCTGCTTTGGTTAAGTAGGCTGAAACATATCGTGAAACTGCAGTGGAATTGTCTGCAATGTACTGCACATCTATGTTTGCATTCCATAAGAGGGCAATGATTGCATTGTAATAATTGATATATTTTGCTTCTTCTGTTCTTTTTATGTAATATGTGTTCTTAGGTGATTTACCTTTAACACTATGTCTAACTGAAGACATGAAGTTGTTTACTTGACCTGTTGCTGTAACTGGTCTAGGGAAACCAAAGCGGCATTTGGTGTAGTATTTCCCTTTGTTTTTGTATTTGCAACGACAATATTTCCCACATTTGTGTCTATTTGTTGCTTCTGATGGAATTTCACAAGTGACATATTTTTCGATAAACTGTAAAACCGTGGCGCTCCTCTGGCTTGGTATTCTTTTCTCCAAAAGAAGTGTTGCACTTCTCCGAGGGGAGGAACAGTTTTATTACAAATAAAGTGTAGCATAGCAATTAAGTGATGATGGAAATATCTTGAAACATTAAAAGGATCTAGAGAGAAAAATTCTACAGGTGTTAGTATATCTATGTTTGTTTTGTTTTAGTTTGATATGCGTAGGAAATCATGTAAATCTTCCCATGCATATTCTGCACAACTTAATGTAACAAACCAAGTGGGTGGGCCAAGGTTTCTTATCATACAACGTACATCTCCATGACAGCGGAACCAGTACTCTTTAGTACCATGCATGTTTCCTAACAGATTTGTAATGCTTGATTGTAAAAACTCATCTTTTTCTTGCACTTTTTGTAGTAATTGCATAGCTGACATATTTTGAAAGTGGGCACCTGATTTCAATGTCTGTGCAACTCCGTAGCATAGAGTTGTTAGTTCACTTTCAAAGAGTAGGTGGAATATGTATTCCACATTTTGTCTAAATCTGGGATCTTCAGAATACATTCGTAACAAGCAGTATTCTTATGCTGTTATCTGAGTAGGTCTATCATCGTACCTTCCTCCTCTCCCAGTAGGAAAGAGTAGAGGAAAAGCACGTGCTTCTATACTTTTTTCCCATATGCTGATTGGTGATCCTTTGGTTTGTCGCATTTGGTACGTTTCTAGTGCATCATCTCTGGTGTCTTTAGAGTGTAATGGATGAATTGTATAATGGTCTAAAATATTGGATACTGTAGCAGGATCTAGAAGTTCAAATTGACCGGTTTCTGGTGACTCTTGAATTATTTCAGTCATTTCCCTCAGGTTTTCTTCGATATTAATTTCTTTGTAGTATTCATTGTTGTCTTTTAGATATTGCAAGGCTTGTCTAACTTTATGTAAGTCTACGAGTTGTTGCCACATTTTTTTGTCTTTTGTAGGTACACCATATACTAAAACAATTAAAGATTGCTCTATTGTACGTTGCACTCCTAGAGTGTGTACGTTTTCTTTCAGATCTAATGGTAAATAAACTACTTTGCCACAAATGCCTTTCACTAATTCTGAGGGAGGTAATTTTGCTGTTTTTGGTTGAAGGCGTATTATTGCTTGAAATGGATGCACTGTTTGAATTATAATGCTCTCATATAAGTTATTTTTGATAGCACATGAAGGAGTTTGGTTGTTGTCAAGTTTTGCAGTGCAGTAACTGCAAAGTATTAAGGGGTCATTTATTTCGTATTTGTTTTCTGCTATAAGGTAGAGAGCTAATTCAAACCATTTGGAATCTTCATTGTCTTCTTTGTTGTATGTTATGTCTACAGTTTTTGTGCTACTTTTATAAAATGTTCTGCGGCAACACACAGACACATGGTTTGGTACTTCAGCGGATGTACTTTAAAATTTTAGTATTTCTTTTTTGTATGTGTGTAGTAGAAGGTTGCCATTTGTAGAATAGTTCCTAGTCCGTTGTAAAGCTATTAAATTTTGTAAGTGGCTTTCACTTCCAAAATATTTTCTCTGCATATGCTCCATGGCTGTACCATGTAGAAGATTGTTATTTAAATTGTCTAATGCTAAAGCTGGACTTTTAGCCTAGTACAGTGTATGGACTAAATTTCTTATAGTTGAATGATGTGTTGATGATATTTTGATATGATGGAAGGTGCTTTTGCAATTAGGTCCTGAAATGCAGGCTAATGAATGTCCTTGTAGTCCTGTGTGTTTGTGCACTAGACAGGTATCCATATTTTGTAGAAGTTTCATTTTGAATTTGTCTTTTACATATTGATTGAGGAACTGGCGTAAAGATTTGAAAGATTTTTTGTCAATGTTACACATTGACGTGCACGGCCATTTGTATACTGGATGTTTTGGTTCAGTCTGATGGAGAGGTGATACTGAATTTTCTGGGGATATTTTTGTGAGCAGCGTTTCTTGTTCCATAATGGTATTATTAAGTTTTTCATACCCTCTTCCACTGCTATGTATGGCAATTGTGTTTGTTTGCTTTTGTTTGTATGCTTCTTTATTATTTATTGGTTCTGTGCTCGTGGTGTGACTCCATTCACCTCCACAGATATTTAAGAAGTTATTTTTGTTGACATTCCGTTTATTGAGAAGTCTTTTTTGTAATTTAGTAGTTAGTTTTGTTAGTGGTTTCATTCTGTTTAACACTAAAATAAATAACTTCCTTTTGAGAAGGATTGCACTGTCTATGAGAGCTTCTAAGATTAATTTTCTACGGTAGGTTTTAAGGGTTGTGCATGATTTCTCTCCTGTTTTTATAAGATTCTGAAGGACTCTGTGGCGGAACATTTTTGGTAAAACACTTTTTTTGGTATGGTTACTTGCCACTATATCAAGAATTATAGGAGCAGTGTTGGCAGTAGTGGTAACTGAATTCATGTTAATCACTTTCTGTTTCGTTTTACATTTTGAAAGAGGAGGCAAAGTTTTTGTACTGTAAGCTTGTTTTGTTTCGCTTAATGAATCTATTAGAGCTTTTGTTTGAACTTCTTGTACAAATTCTGCTAGAAATGGATGCTTATTTTGGACACTTTTATTTTCATTTGCTCTACTTCTGTGTTGCTTTCTACAGACTTGCATTGTGGTAGGCATTCTTTTGGGGTCTGTTGAAAAGATAAGATAAGAAGGTATGGGTTGGGCTGTTCTGCAATGTATGTCTGTTGTGTGCATGAGTGTCTCAGTATGATGGTAAGGATGTATGTGGTGGTGTGTGATTGTGCATTGGGCAGCTACAACTAGTTGGGAAGGCTATTCTTGTATTTGTGTGCTAGTATAACGGGGTTCAGATGACAGTAGAAAGTAAGCTAGTGGTGAGGAGAAGCACTAATACTAAATCTAATGGTATAGAATTAAAACAGTTCTTTGTTCTGCAATACTAACATTCTAGGGGCTGAGTTATGTCATTTGTGCGCCGAAAAATGGGGATTTGTGCACCATTCTGCCTGTAAATCCTTGTTTAACAAATGGGGATTCGTGGGCAGAATGGTGCACAAATCTTCGTTATTTGGTGCACAAATTCCATGAATCAACCCCACAGTGTGTTTGAGTAACAGTAAGAATATTATGGTAGTATTGTACTTACTTTTTTTGTTTGGAATCAGCAGGTTTCTTCTGAGTTGTTGTTTGTACTTCAGATGTTGCAGCTTTTCAGGAGAGTGGCCTTCACTACAATTGTAAAAGAAAGAAGTTAATAATTGTGTGTTTTTATAGCACTGATGTCTATTTAGACATTGATTTTTATGTTTTTGTAGTAGTATTCCTGTTTTCTAACTGAACATAGTGCGTGCATGCAGTTTCCTTTGACTATGTGCAGCCTTTATATTTAACTTACAATATGTTAGTTCATCATGGTTTGCAAATGAGTAGAATACTAAGTGTATGAAACGTACTTTGTTTCTTAAGGCTGTGTTATTGCATGTTAGGAGATAGAAGAAATAATTATATACTTATTTTGCAATTTTTATAAGGTAAATGGCAGAAACTGTACAGAAAAGCATAGAATGTATGAATTTGTGAAGGTGTGGGTAATAAAGCAGAAGGAAGTGATGTACAGGCAGTGGTGTTATTTCATCTGGGAGCTTTTCAATGATAGTGTCTATCTGTGTGAGTGTATAGAGATGCATGAACTTATCCTGGCTGTGTGTAATTTTATAACGCACTACTAAGTGTTTTTCTACAATTATACTGTTATTTCTCCCATCTTTTAATATTATAATTTTTTAGATAGTTGTGTGTGTAAAAAAAGAATTTAGATAGCGGACAGGTTTGGAAGTGACAGTTCATTATAGCAGATGGGAAAAATAATAGTAAGTTCATTTTATAGGCTATACAGGTGTAGTGGCAGTTACTCTGTTTATATGTATTTATAAGAGTTGTACATGTACTCTGCATAAAATATGCATACCTGTAGTTTGTATTCATGCATGTGGATATGCATGCAGCTGCAAGTAGAAATCTTGGAGACTTGTAAAGTAGTTTTTGTAGTAGGTGCTTTCCAATGATATGAGAATTGTACTCAGAGTGATCAACAGTACATTCGAAGTGCTGAACTCTGATGATGGAGTTAGATGTAGACGTCTTGGATGTGATTGGTGGATGGTTGTTTGACTGCTTAGCTGTATTCAATGAGGGAATGGCACAGAGAGTGAAGTGGAAAGGGTAGAAGGACTGTCTAAGAGTTACACGCTCCGCGGACACCACGGCTGTCCGTGGACAGGGCATGCCACACCCACGGTTTTCCCGAAAATCCAGCATGGAAAGGGGACTGCAGGGATTAGCCAATCAGGTGTTGAGGTTGTGGATTTGTGTTGAAAGAGGCTGTGTGTAGTGAAGATGGCAGAGGTGGAGAAAGTCAGGGTGTTGGTTGTTGGTGATATGTTTGTGCAGGGTTTACAGCAGCATGCTCAAAGCAAGCATGTGGCAAACAATTTTGATGTTAAAGGAGTGGAGGTGGTGTGGAGCACTGTGCCTGATTGCAATGTACAGGGAATTGTACAAGTTTGTGAAGATATGGGCAGGATGAACAGTGCCCATGTGGTAGTGTTGCACTGTTGTGCTTTGGATTTGGGCTATGTCAGTGCCCCTACTTTGTTGGCAGATATGGAACACTTGGTTCAAGCAGTAATGAACATC
Source organism: Ambystoma mexicanum (assembly GCF_040938575.1). NCBI lineage: Eukaryota > Metazoa > Chordata > Amphibia > Caudata > Ambystomatidae > Ambystoma > Ambystoma mexicanum. The sequence goes on along the minus strand of NC_090936.1, from coordinate 968,473,814 downwards.
CTTCCAAATGCCAAAGTTATTTTTTCTGGATTAGTACCTAGGGCAATATGGGACAATAGTTCTGTTTTCTGTCCTCAGCAAAACATTGCTAGGTGTGCAATCAACCAAGGCATGTGTGCTTTCATGCTTAGAGCTGGTATGTTCTTCTATAATAATGAGAATATTGATTCCAGTAATGGTGTTTATTTTAAAGAAGAAGGCATTTCTTTATCTTTTATGGGAAATGCCATGCTGTTTTGGAATTTAAGGGTTGCTTTGGAGAAGGTTATGTGAAGATTTTAGGAGTAAGGTAAGAAAAAAAAATCCAAAATAACAGGTGTCTGTCAAGCATCTGCAAACAAACCAAAAAAACTGTGCTTTTCAGAGTCAACCTCAAAGGGGAAATGGGGCACACTATTTAAATTTAAATTCACCACGCTCAGTTTTTTGATATGTCCGCGGACATGGCGGTAGTCCGCGGACACCGCGTATTACATACAGGGATTTTGGGGTGGAGAGGCATGCAAATGAGAAAGAGTAGAGTAAGGGATTGGTCAATAATGTTTACTGGGTGTGTTGTGTAAGGAGAGAGTTTATCAGGAAGTATTTTTCCCGAGAGAAGAACAGATAGCTATGGCTGTGTGTTTTAGAAAACAGATTATCTGGATTTTGGGAGAATCATGGATACATTGGTTGGAGGTGCATGCAGAATGCTGTGGAGTAGCTTCAGATCTTGGATTCCCTCATGTGGAAGTGCACTAGCATGGAGTGCGTGGAATGAAGTGGCTGGACTTGGTACCTCTATGTGCTACTTTTGAGACACAGCATCATCCAGACATAATTATAATTAATTGTGGAGGGAACAGTTTAGGACATGTGTCTGGAATTTCTTTGCAATTTGCAATGAAAGATGGACTTGGGAAGGTCATGGCATGTTTCCAAATTCCCAAGTAATTTTTTCTCATATTAGGCAGAGACAAATGTGGCAGCATTCTTCTTCATTCAGTCCACAAATGGAGAAAGCGAGGCGCAATGTCAATAAGGCTGTTTGTGCCTTTCTAAGAGATGTTGGCATGCCCTCTTTTCACAATGAAAATATTATGTTTCGTAACATACATTTTTCGCAAAGATGGAGTCCATCTTACTTATTGTCATGCATGGCAGACATATTACCTCTGGACCAGGAACACCGTCTTCACACAGAACGGGTTATGCCCATAGAACTGCTAAGGCTTTCTATTCTAAATGGAGGTTGTTTGATATCTTGCCTGGAAAACGACGTTTGCCTTATTCACGTTGTTGAATTCACGTGATTAGGGGTAGTCACGTGTGTTACTGCATTACATTCATAAGCAGCGTGGGACATCGCTCGCTGCTTCTGATTGAACCAACATGGCGTTTGGTAACTGAAACCTTGATCTGCGTCCTCGCATCTCTTCAGTTACATTTTTGGCTTTACTCCTGCGTGTTACTTCCACACGTGAACTCCTGGAGCTGCATTCAAGAAGTTACGGCAGCTTTTCTTGTTCACGTGTATCTTTCTACACGCTACCTTCAGCAGCCGTCCACTAGAAGACCAACGAACGGCTTTTCCTTTACACGTGAGTTCTGGCAGCCCTGTCTGCGTGTACTTAAGTCGCGTGTATAAACACACGCGGGTTCCTGATATCTTCACGTGCGGATTTCCTGGCTGCGTGTAAGTTTGTCACGTGTAAAACCACACACAGTTTCCTGAACTCTTCAAGCACGGCTTTCCTGGCTGCGTGTACTTTGTCGCGTGTAAAAATACACGCTGGTTCTTGAACTCTTAATGTGCGGCTTTCCTGGCTGCGTCGAAATTGATCACGTGTAAAACTGCACACAGTTTTCTGAACTCTTTAAACATGCAATTCCACACTCAAGTTGTGCTTCGCTTTTGATTTAATCCCTGGCACCTGTGATGAAATAACAGGTGGACTTCAATTCATTATTTCTGTTCTACATGGGAAAGGAAGTATTGCCGAAAACTGTTTATTTGAAGATTGTGCACAGTACTTTGGACGCTATCCTGTGGTGCACCAACCCGGTATCTAGCGTGAGCCTTGTGCCGTTTGGGATAAGTTTCCCTTACTAACCTTCCCTCCTTTTGTCGTTGTTTCAATTCCTGGATTTCTTCAGAGACTTGTTGGCAGAGCCTCCAGTTCTAAGTCTACAGGTCAGTGTTGTACTAGGTGCTATTACTGTGCTGGTGGTCGGTCAAAAAACCGAAAACAAAATATCGAATCACAAAAATATCGAATCCAAAATCTCGAAAAAAAAAATCTCAAATTATTTATTTATTTATTTATATGTATTTGTGGGTTCAGGTAAATATAAAAAAAGGGTAAAATAAAAAAAAAATAAAAAAGGGGGGTTGGGGGGGGAGAAATAAAAACATTAAAAAAAAAATTCGAGATTTTTGTTTTCGATATTTTGGATTCGAGATTTTTGTTTTCGATATTTTGTGATTCGGTTTTTTCACTATAAACCTACTGTGCTATCAGTGAGAGTTTAAGTTGGGACACTTCCTCATTATACTTTATTGTATCCTAGGCTGACTTCTAATGATGTTCCCACGCCCTTTCCAGTGATCCTTCTCTCTGCCTGAGTTGTATCATTTGGAAGGTCTATTTTTGACTTCACTACTGTCAAGCCGTGTGATTCATCAAGGATCTGGAAGAGCCCTACCAATTGTATCCTTTATGGTTACCTGTATCCTTTTTCATAAGATACTTGGGTGATTTATGACACTTATGCTGGCAATCAGATTTTTCTGAGAAATGTACAAAATGCATTGCAACCTTTTTTGGAATTACAGCCATCCATTTTGCAGTAGGTGTTGACCATTTGAAGTTTTTCAAACACCAATAAACACCACCAAAAGGCTCTTTTCAGAGCCACCACTTCCTCCCAGAGAAAAGTGCAATGGTTATGATAGGGCAGCACCCCAAAATGTTCTATGTCCGCGGACTTCTAAAAAATGCACAGGACCCTGCTCCATTTATTTGCCACTTCTATTTTTAAACTGTGAAAGGCGGCTCTGAAAAGAGCCTTTTTTTTGGGGGGGGGGGGGTTTGTTGTTTTATATTTTCTTTGTTTTTTTTTACACACGACACACTAGGAAAGGAGGGGAAAGGAGGGGCAGGAAGATGTAGGGTGGGCCTTATTTAGGAAGGTAGCTGACCTTCTCATGCTCCATGACCGCAGTCTCGAAAGCACTCCGAAGACTCTCCCCCCTGCAGAGTACTGCGTCGCAGTACATACACAATACTGTGACCCTCGAAAGGTAAGCGTCAACAGCATCATGGATGGCCTGTGGGGCAGCTGGAGGGATGCGCTGTCCCACAGCAGTGTCTCTTGTGGTGACAGGAGTGGAAACGGAGGATGTTGTAGAGGAACTCAACCTACTACGTTTATCACAAGGTACAACCTTACGAACGGCCCCACCGTGGAACTACCTTAGGTGTCGCTTCATGGATGTCATACCAAAGCTGTACGAACCAGGCCTCCCACGACTCAGCACCATTTTGCACTGGTTGCAGGTGACCTTGTTCGCACGTGATTTTGGCACGTCACCATGAATGGTAAACAACCGCCACACCCAAGACTCACGGCGAGTGCTGGTAGTAGGGACTTCCACTACCTCATCCTCTTCATCCTCCTCCTCAACATCCTCACGCCTGTTCCCCTCTTCAGGCCCTTGGGGACGTGGTGGTGGTGGAGGGGGTGCTGATGCCAAGGCTGAAGCAATTTGAGATGCCATCAGGAATCAGGAAGAAAAGCAGAAAAAGCAGGAAAAACAGGTCAATCTGTTAGGTCACTCTGCAGTGATGGAAAGACATTGCTCTGTCAGGTTAGGCCAGAAGCACAATGAGGATCAGCTCTGGGTTGTGGCCTTTTATAGGGGTGCTGGTGCACGCTGTCCGCGGACAGATCAAACACCTCAAAAAGGCTCAAAAAGTTCCAAAAAGTATGTAGAAAGCCAGGGTCATTGTCTGGGACATGTGCAATGCTGAATTTTTACTGTAAAATACTTTGGATTGTCCAAAAAAAGTACTTTTAAAATGTTCGGGGACCCGGACAGTGTCCGCAAATCAGGACACACGCTCAGCCTGTGTGCGGTCACATGATGAAGTCGCGAACACGTCCGCGAATGGGACGGGTGTCCGCAGGACACCAAATGCGTAGGAACGGTCGTGCGCATGCGTGTGGGTGTTCTACAGACAGTGTTCGGGTCCTCAAACTAATTAAAAGTGCGACACACGTGAGACAGACAATTACGGACAGGCGCAATGTTCGTAGGATTTATGGGTGTGGTGCGCATGTGCGTAGATGTTCTACAGACAGTAGGGACAGGAATAGTGTCCTTAGGACACCTCCATTTTTGTTAATTGCGGATATTCCAGACACAGAGTGTGTTCTAAGAACAGTTCCATGTTGCTTGCGGACAGTACGGACAGGTATAGTGTCCTTAGGAGACCTCCATTTTGGTTAATTGCGAACATTCCGGACACCGAATGTGTTCTAAGAACAGTTCCATCTTGCTTGCGGACAGTACAGACAGGTATAGTGTCCTTAGAACACCTCCTTTTTGGTTAATTGCGGACATTCCTGACACTGAGTGTGTTCTAAGAACAGTTTTGTCTTGATTGCAGACAGTACGGCAGGTATAGTGTCCTTAGGACACCCCCATTTTGGTTAATTGCGGACATTCCGGACACCCGCGCTGTCCGCGGACACCTTAACTGCCTTTAAAAAAAAAAAAGACACATAGGACTGAATTAAACCACACATATTTCTTTTTATTATATACAGATATAAAATTTATGAAAGCGACGGGGAAGCAGAAACTGACACAAATACAGGGGAATTAGGGGTTTGGAGAGGATGGATGGGAGGGAATGAAGGGATGGAAGTCTCATCATAACGTTTTTCTTGGTGGTGAGGGTTTGGGGATAGTTGACTGGGACATGGAGAGGGGGAACAGGTATAGGTGGGACAATGATATTTAATTTTATCTTTTATGTGGTCCTCCACAAAATGTTTTAAAAGATTGAAATTTTCCATAAGCATATCCATTTTTTGTTCCATGCGCTGCTGAGTATTTTATAATGTCTCTTTTGCTATATTATTTTCAATGTTTGTATGGTCTGTTAAAAAATACATATATATATGTTAAGTACACATAAAGTAATGATTATTAATTTGCTTATATAGAGAAGTGTCTACCATTAGTATCACAGTCTTCAGTCATTTCCTCACGTGGGAAATTTTCTTCAATCCATTCCAAAGTACTGGACATTTCTGTGTAAAAAAAAAAATATTACTTTTAGTGTACCTAATACAGAAAGTTTAGAAATATTTAAGAAAAATGAAGTTTACTTACTAGTTTCTGGTAAATTGGGTTCTTACTGTTGTGTAGGTCTGTTGTTGCTCATAGCTGTGCAGTTTCTGTGAGGTAATTATCTTGGAAGCATATCTTTTTTGTTTTGGTATATTCCATTTTAGTACATATGCTATTTAAATGGACGGTTGATGCGTTACATATATAGGTTCTACTTCTTATTTATTATTACATATAATGGGCCTCATTACACAGTATGCGGTAAGGGTTTACCTGTACCGGTAAGGGCACCGGTACCGGTAAACCCTTACCACCTTACTACGAGGTCCCTTTGCCGGACCCGACCTCAACGGCTGGTTTTACCAGCCGTTAAGGAACGGGCCCGCAAAGGGACCTTGGTGCTAATTACGGTACCGCAATTTGCGGTACCGTAATGACCTCCTCCCCCTTTCCCATTGATCCCCATGGGGGCAAAAATGGGAATGGGGAAGTGCCTTGGTGAATGGGGAATTACCGGCCCCGTTCACCTTGGAGTAGGCCGGTAATTCCGCCATCCACCAAGGCGGACACAGTAAAATACCTGCAGCAACCATCGCGCTAATAGCACCATGGTTACCACATACCGTGTAATGAGGCCCATTGTGTTTATGTAACGCTCACCTTGTATCCACATGACGCCACCTGACTGGACTGGAGTGCTTCTGGATTGGATTCACCTCCTCCGACTTCAAACTCCTGAGCGATTGAGAAGCTGGATGCTGAACAGGTAAGGATGAATAATGGTGTTCTTCTTCTCCCTGTAGGTGCAGGCCAAGGATGCTGCAAGCAGGTCTTGGTGAACGTCACACTGCGAGTGCAGAACAACGCGACGCGCGTGCCTCAGCTCGAGCGTGGCTTAAATAGCCAGCAGGTATCACAGGTGCCTTCAGGGCGGACCACGCCCTAGATGCTAGACTGCATGATGCAGTTTGACGCCGAACCTTGTGGGGGCAGCCATGTTGGTCCATTCCCCAATGAAAACTCCACCTGCCATATGAGCCTGGCGCCAAAGGACAGCCGAGGGGGGCATGATTGGGCCCTTGTGGCCTTGCAGGAACACTGTGGCGAGGGCCAGAGACCCCGAGTTCCCAGGCCAGGGGCTATGGTTGTAACAATTTATGTGCTGCTTTTTGAACTTGTTCAGTGTTGATATGGCATGATAGACCAATTTAAGATACCCCCTGAGTTTTTGGGTAGTGTTGATGCTGTCCGACATCAAAATCACTAGCTGGGGGTTCAGTATATTCAAGGTTCTATGTATATAAAGTAAGGGAATCCTAGTAAACATCTATCAAGTTCACACTATGAATATGTATATTCAGTAAAATAAAATTTAATAAAAGGGAGGTTATGGTTAAATTGCGCTATTAAAAACCTATGAAATTCAGTAAAAAAACATTGTTAAAGGGACGTTATGGTTTAGTTGCGCTACTAAAAACCTATGAAATTCAGTAAAAAAACTTTGTTAAAGGGACGTTATGGTTCAAAGTAAAACTGAAAACCCCCTGAAATTCGCTAGTTATGGTAAGCTAACCAACCATAACTTGTTCCACCACCGTGCATTGCTAAGACTAACACCCAGGACATCAAAGATGACATCACAAATGTCATTGATGACATCACTGATGACATCACATGTGCATTTACTTTTCATGAAAAGTCTGTACAAGGGATTCTTATTATAATGTTTACAAAAACGTGTCAAGGATCATTGCAATAAATATCATGAGCTATGTAGTGCATTAAGCAATGCATTGATATAAATAGCAGTTGAAGTTCTTTACAGTATAGTCAGCTCCTCATGTATAAACATAAACATTGTGTGCAGCATACAAGATGGAGGTGCAATATTCATAATCTTCGCATGTTGAATAGTGAAATAATAAATGCTTTCTTATTAGAGTTTTGCGCACTGTGCAACATGTAATAAGTAGCTAATAAAACCCACTTACTACATAATTTAATTATTACATAAACAACACAAAGACAGAACACCACATACAAATATGAGTATATAAAGGAAAAGTGAAGTATGCAAAAAAAGTAGCAGTAGAACCAGAAAGTGTTCATAACCTAACTGATTACCTTTATGCACAGAAATGATTGCTCTGCTTCGGACCTACTGCTTCCCTATGTATAACTATCACATGATGTGATTGCACCCTAAAAAAAGTAATGCAAATACAAATATGAGCAAAAGAGGTTCTCAGATCAACACCGAAAAGAATCACCTATCTACAAGGCACGGAATACAGTATGGTTGGCATCCAAATACATCTCCGTAAAAGGACCCCGAACACTCTGCCCAAGGTATTTGGGTCCATACACCATCAAGGCCGTGGTTAACCCAGTGACTGTGAAGCTAGATTTACCATCCAACATGCGGATTGACCCGGTATTCCACGTCTCTCTTCTGAAACCTGTCCAACCCGGCACTCGGATCAACACACCACCGAAACCAGTGATCATAAACAATGAGCCAGAATTTTAAGTCAAGGACATTCTTGATTCAAAAATGATGGAGGTGCAATATTCATAATCTTCCCATGTTGAATAGTGAAATGATAATGACATTTGTGATGTCATCTTTGATGTCCTGGGTGTTTATCTTTGCAATGCACAGTGGTGGCGCTAGTTATGGTTGCTTAGCTTACCATAACTAGTGAATTTCAGGGGTTTTTCGGTTTTACTTTGAACCATAATGTCCCTTTAACAAAGTTTTTTTAGTGACTATATATTCAGGGATCTTCTACCAAACCCAACACTAGCAATAGTTAGTGCTAGTGGGTGGTGTATGTGTGTAATCTGATTTTAAAGTCCTGCCTCCTTACTACTTTCCTTTGCCCCCTAACTTCCTCCTCAGCTCAACTGCGTCCACCTGCTCTCCTTCCAATGGATGGTAACTCTCCTCCTTCTATTCCCACTCTAGTATTACTACCACTCCTCTCACTATTTTTCTTCCTCCTACACTCTACCACTTTAATATACTCTTCCACAATAGTACTACTCTACCTGCTCTTCACACTAATACTATTTTCACTACGATCATCATTCTCACTGCTACTACATTCCCACCTGGCCAAGCTGGTGGCTGAAAAAGCACGCAAGAATTTACATTCTCCGCCTGCTGTTCCAGTCACCCAAGGCCCTTTGCTGGGTCGAGCCATATTTAAAAAACAATTATGTGGGGGGTTTGGGGGCAACAGGGAGCCTCTCTGTTACGCTCACCATGTCTCCGCAGGGGCATTGGACACTGTCGACCTCCCTTCCAGACAGTGGATGATCTTCTCCTAACTCCCAGCCCAGGTCCAGATAGCTCTGAATAATCTCCCGGGGACTGCTTCTGCAAAATATGAAAGGGTGATGAGTGGTGGGCAAATCTTATAACACCCTCTCCTATCCCTTCTAGTTCGGACCCTTATTGGTGACTGGAACGGATGGCTCACCTGGTATATTGTAATGATGAACTCTCCGTCCTGCCATCCTTGCAGAGGCGCCTTTCTTCCTTGGACCAGTTGCTTCACTGATCCTTGAGGACTGATCTAGGCCAGCTGTGGTGTAGTCCTGCCGATTATTGCCTTTTAACTTTTTGCAGTTACGTGAACTGTCTTTGTCCTTTTGTCTTCTTGCTTTCTCTATGTGATTCGTTGTTGATAGTTTTTGCTTTCTCTATGTGATTCGTTGTTGATAATTCTTGTTCTTGTATTAACTTGTCTGTCTTTCTTTTCCCCAGGTGTTAACAAGGCCTTTAGATCTTTGTATGCTATTCAGAAACCGTTGCAATGTGCCAAAGACACAAAGAACAGGTATGTAGCACCTTAGCGAGAGCGCAAGAGATTTTAGGCTCTACACGTGTTTTCTCTGTGCTAACCTTCTCTTTCTCCTTTGCAGCATTGCGGTTGCAGCGAGGTGTCAATTCCACTGGTAAGTGTCGGCAGAGGGTGCGAGTGAACTGAGCGCTGTGCAGGTCTTTATGCGCTACCTTTCCCCCTTCTTCCTTTCCAGCGCAGCATAGCGGTTACCAATCTGTTGAAGGTGGCAATATACGTTAGGAGGTCCTGGTTGCCCTGCCGAAGGCACAGTAGTTTGTTGTCTAGGGCCTGCCCTCGGGTGTGATGAGCAAATAACTTCTTCAGATCACGTTGAATCCACCTAAGTCTTGAAGCAGTGGATCATCCCGATTCACCAGCGGTATAGACCATTCGGCTGCACTTCCACCCAGGTAGGAGAGCATGAACGCTACTTTGGACTAATAATTGGGGAAGGCCCCTGGTATGCACAGAAAGTGCAAGCAACACTGATTCATGAATATAGCATATTTATTTGGATCACCTGTGTAACGCTCGGGTGGTGCCAATGGAACGGCCCCAGCTAGAACCAGCTGTACAGGCGCAGAATGAGATGTCGTGGCAGGCGGGACCGTTCCAGGTAGGGGGGCCTGGTCGGCTTGAGCCTGAAGTACTTGCTTTGCCAGATCATCGGTGCGTTCCCTGTTTACTAGTAACTCCCTCCGTAGTGCATTAGTCTCTTGACGGGCGGCGTGCACCTCGGCCCTAAGCTCCCCCAACAGCTGGGCTAACTGATCCATGTCCGACGTTTCCATTACCTTAACACCCAGGCAGAGGTTCGTAGGAGCCTTCGCGTTCTGTTACGCTCACCTTGTCTCTGCGGGGGCGTTGGACACGGTCGACCTTCCTTCCGGACGGTAGATGATCTTCTCCTAACTCCCAGCCCAGGTCCAGATAGCTCTGGATAATCTCCCCGGGGACTGCTTCTGCGAAATATGAAAGGGTGATGAGTGGTGGGTGAATCTTATGGCACGCTCTCCTATCCCTTCTAGTTCGGACCCTTATTGGTGACTGGACCGGATGGCTCACCTGGTATAGTGTAATGATGAATCTGCTGTCCTGCTATCCTTGCAGGGGTGCCTTTCTTCCTTGGGCTAGTTGCTTCACTGATCCTTGAGGACTGACCCAGGCCAGCTGTGGTGCAGTCCTGCCAATTATTGCCTTTTCCCTTTTTGCAGTTCCGTGAACTGTCTTTGTCCTATTGTCTTCTTGCTTTCTCTATGTGATTCGTTGTTGATCATTCTTGTTCTTGTATTAACTTGTCTTTCTTTCTTCTCCCCAGGTGTTAACGAGGCCTTTAGGTCTTGTACGGTATGCAGAAGCTGTCGCGGTTTGCCAAAGACACGAAGAACAGGTATGTAGCACCTTAGCGAGAGCGCAAGAGATTGTAGGCGCTACATGTGTTTTCTCTGTGCTAACCTTCTCTTTCTCCTTTCCAGCGTTGCGGTTGCGGCGAGGTGTCAAATCCACTGGTAAGTGTCTGCAGATGATGTGAGTGAGCTGAGCGCTGCGCAGGTCTTTATGCGCTACCTTTCTCCCTTCCTCCTTTCCAGCACAGCGTAGCGGTTGCAGCGAGATGTCTGGACCAATGGTAAGTATTGCTTCTCCAGTAGCCAGAATCAGGATCGCGGTGAGCATCTCGTTGCAAAAGCAATGTAACGCGAATCACAGATCCGTGTATGGTCGGGATTTAAATAGCCTTATGCTGTTTTTGCCCCGCCCATCGGGCACGCCCTGCCACACCCAATGGAAGGTGCTGGGCAGACCCTGCCATGCCTATTTCTTGTGCATGATGCACATGCAGGTTGGTTCTGGCAACAGGACCGGCTTGATGCTCCACATGGTTGGACTTTTCTCATGAACTTGGCGACCCAGAGGCGCCAGGACAGCACCCTCTGGGCTCCATGAGGATTCTTGAATTCCTCCATGAAGCCCCATGTATGGGGGCGATGGATGGCCATGATACTCTCCAAACCAAATAAATCCACTCCTACATCCCCTCCCTCCACAGTTACCTGCAGGACTGGAGCTTTGAGCTCCGGTCTGCTGCAACCCCCGTTTCCGGCCGCCATAGAAATGGAAAAGGGACTTTTCCCTATTGCGGCGTGCATCTTTTTTAAAAGCCCTTTGCACCTCGGAGGAACTCTGGGGTGCAAATGGCTTTCACGCCCCAGTGGGGCAGGTGGATGGACATGGCCGTAACAGACCACAGCCCTTGCAGAGCCCCTGGCTTTTCTCAGGCCTACCATGACTCAAGCAGGTGGGCTGTTACCAGCTATGTCGGCCCCCTTGCCAGGGGGTGAAAGGTATATTATCTTCTACATACTACCACAACTACTCTTGCTACTCCTCTCTTACTACTACTACTCTACCTATTACTACTCTCACCACCAAACTCAGGGATATGGTACCCAGCTCACCTTACCACTATACCCACTCTCACCCACCCACTTCTTTGCCAAACCCTATTCCTTGCAACCTGCTTCTACACCCCTCTCCACACTCTCTAACACCCACTCCCCTTTCACTAACTACTACTACTACCACACTACTGCTATCTCCCACACTGACACCATCTCTCTCACACCTTCAATACACCCACTCTCCAATTCCTACATTACAATACACTACGATAAACACCACTTATACCACTCTCTCTGAAATACCTCATCTTGTCATGTCAAAGCTCAGCCGCCACCACTCCAATGCTTCCTTCCTCTGCCTGGTCTTGTGGCCCCACCAGCTCAACCTGCAACTTCAGCAAAACAACCTACACTCTGCCTCTGCTGCTGCTTGCTTTTATACTGTGAGGCTGGTGCTTTAGTACCTTTCTACCCTGCCCATTGGCTGCAGCGCTCACTTAACTCCTTGCACCTATCAGTGCTTGTCTTTCCCCCAGGAGGTGGACTACACAGCTGGGAAATGTAAGGAACTCATGGTGGCAACAGTAAAGACAGGCACAAGTGATCACAGTTCAAGGGTGTTTATTAAATTGTAAATGCAGGGTGGAAAAACACCTAACGTAAACCTAAATTTAAGATGGGAGCAAGCGTCGACCATCAAATGAAAAATAAGGCAGCCCTTGTGGGGTCGTGTCAAAATAAAAGGACCTATACCAAAGAAAAACCTATTGCCAATTCATTACAACTAACTACAGAAAGAGTGTGGGATAGGGTTTCAAATAAAGAAAGAAGTATTCCAAATAATAAGTCAGGATGTGATTGCGAGGGGTCTCCGTTTCCCATGTTTTCAGCACAGGACAAGGTGGGACCTTGGAGCACAGCACACCCTCGAGCTTTCTCAACACGAGCCGGCAGTTCCGTACCAGCTATCAGGTTCTTCGATGGTAAAGTGTCTTTTCAAGTAAAAAGTCTCTTGCCTTCGAGGCCTGAGCTATCCAACAAACAAACACAAAGTTCTATTTCACATAAACGTTGGGTGATAACTTTTCACCCCTGGATCTCCCACTGCCGGGCTCTGACCCAAATGACAAGGAGGATGGTTCACTTCCCCTGGTCTTCCAATACTTCTTGCATTTCACAAATCTTAATGTCCTTTAAACAGGTCTTTAGGGTTCGCCCCTTTCTGTCGGCTTCCCTCTCCCGGGTTCACTCTTGCCAACTTTTACATGCAGTTCACTGTGAACACCCCTCGCTTGGGTTCACTTCGGTCAACACATCATTCATGGGACGTCAGGCCTTACCCTTTTTGTTAGCATCCCTCTGCCAGGATCACACTTGCCAACCTATTCTACAGGTCTTTAGACTACGCCCTTTCTAGTTAGCATCCCTCTGCCGGGTTCACTCTTGCCAACCTTTAGAACACAAAGTTCATGAGCTAATTTCACCAAGCGGGATACATTCCCTTTGCTTCACATTCATCTGTTGGTCAAATACTTTTGACTGTACAGAGGATTTTAGAGGGCCCTGCATGACTACTTTGACCCCTCTTCTCGTCTTTCCCAAGGCCTTCTGGTACTGGTAGCTTCAATGTTCGGGTAATCGCCCAGAGTTTCCTGCTTGAACACCCACGTGGTGCCAGACTCCTCTGTTGCTGATTTTCCCCTTAATATCAATAGTTCTTTAAGCTTTTCCCAGTTCAATTAGCCGCTTGCTACTTTTCGTTCAACACAGTTCGATGTTATTATCGATTCCCTTCTCGACTCACCGACTCTGATGAACTGCTTGGGTTTCTTTCCTTTGTATCAAGGTTGGTACCACAGAGACCTGCGTCTCTCCCCGGCTTGGTTATCAGCGGAGGAAGGTCTCCTATACCGTAGAAATCAGCTGCAGCACACGCCGGCTATTGTTTGCAGTCTTATGCTTTTTTCTGTGGAGGAATCACGGGCCTTGGTCAGAAAGGGCAAGGTCGCTTCTCTCCTCGTCACCCCCTCGATATGCGTTGTCTTTCTCCTCCTCTTGAACTGAAGTGTTGAGTTAGCACTTGTGTCGTGCGGTCTGCCATGCTCGTTCTGTGCTCTCGTGCTCCACCTTTTATCCCTATGGGGAAGAGAAAGGGCCGTCAGGTGTGTGTGATTCTGGTCAATTGCCTGACTTTGCCTAACCCTGGCATTGGGACATGGCAGGTAAACAGTTTTATTATTTTGTTGACTTTTGTGGGTTAAAAAAGTGTTCGTGTCAGAAAGGGGAGGGGATAGCGTGTCTGATTGTCCTACATGGTAAGATGGGGAAAAGGTGTTATACGGAATTACAACCCTTGTACCCAGGGGGCTGATACATTTAGAAGGATGAGATGGAGCTTGGGCAACAAATGGCAATGGCCAGGTTTATTATTGTGAAATGAACAGGGGGTATTGTGGGAACGGTAGTGTTTTGTTAAAGCAGATTGGGAGTTTGGGAAATAATAACCAGAGGGAAGTTGAGAAGAATGACTCAGAGTACTTGGGTAGGCAACAGAAAGACAGGGATTCTGGTAAATGTAGTTTCCCATGGCAGCAGGGTTTGAATTCCCAATAGGTTTACCAGATGCGGAGGGGTTGTTGGATTTTGGTAAGGGAAATTCATAGAGTGGAAGGAAGGTTGATTTAGAACTCCCTATAAAAACTTTGGGGACTTGGTCCTCCTCGTCTTCTTCTGAAGAAGTCTGCCGCTTCTCTGCAGTGCTGGATTCTTTTGGGTTGTGGTGCCAGTTCAGAGTCTGCATGAATGACTGAATTTTGGATTTGTATTTGTTTGGCTCTGGGTCATGGTTTTCTTGTTTGCCTGCAATGGGATTCTGGGAGTTGTGGTCTTGAAACATAAAAAAAGAAACGGTGGCCAGCAACTGTTTGGAGAGGCATTGAGACACAGAGTGGTATAAGGGTTGACATTTTCAGGACTGGGGACCGCCTAATGTCCACTTCATCTGTCTGGGGCAGGGCTAGTTCTGACCTTTGCACTGAAAAAGAGTTTTGGGGCTTTTCTACCAACTTATAGAGCCATGCGCCAGAATATTGGTAAAGATTCAAATTATGTCGCAGTTACGTGCAGAGCAAAAAAAGGGGGGATCAAGGCCCTAACCCCTGGGAAAAGACGGTAGACAGAAAGCTCCACACTTTTAGAAACTGCGCCACATTAACACGTGTTTCGACACACAAGTGTCTTTCTCAAATCAGGGCTAATTTTGACTATCGTCCATATCACAAGACGTTTCAATTCAGGGTGGCAACATGAAAAAGGTCATGGTTTAAATCTCCCTTAGTCTAACTCCAAAAGTCTCCTGCCGTCTGGACCTCCAAGTTCTGACTTTTGCTTTCATAATCTTACTGCCCCAAGCTGAGAAGGGTCTTTCCTCTCCCCGCCATTTGACAGGGTCATGACCTGGACGCTGTCACATACCTCCACCCTTTCTCCCAAGCCCCCCTCTTCTCTGCTCCCTCTTGCTGACTTACCGGATCTTAATCCCCCCCCTACTCCCGCTTCTGTACCTCACAACGACAATGGTTAAAAAGAGGAAAGTCTGTCCCAAAGAGTGCTTGTTCAGGTAGTATGTAAATGACCATCATGGGAACTACATGGCGATGCCCCAATAGTTTCATATCCACTTTTGCCAGGGGTATAAACTTGGTGTCCCCAGGAATGTCCGAGTTTTGAGGCAGCAGCTCTGGGTGGAAATCTTTTGGGGATATCAGGTTGGGGTTGTTGACTATTTTCCTGCTCCCTGGGCCCAATATGATGTTGGGAGATTTTCCTTGTACTAACACAGGAGCAGGTATTTCGGGTACACCCTCTCCCCAAAACCCGAAGACTCTAAGGCCTCACATTTGCTCGACACCTGGACTTTCTGAGGATGAGGTGCAGCCTTCTCTTCAGTGTTTTGATAGGGGTCCCAGCAAGGTCGTCTTCTTCTTGGAGGTCTGACTGTTTTACCACTGTGGGGGTCTGCGGATAATGGACAACTCCTTGTTCTGTCATCGTTCCTCCACTTCCTACCTTGACTCTCACAATGCTCTCTGGCAATTCTGACCCATTCTGGTTCTCTTTAGGGTTCGACGCACTCTCACAGAATCTGTTCTTGGTCATCTTCTCCCCCTTACCTCCTTCTTCTGATCTCAGGATTGGGATGCTTTCTGGGTTGGTATGTCTCATCACGGGATCTGGCATGGGATGTTAAGTTAAGGTAGGTCTGGGTTTTCTTCCACCATCACCCCCGCTTTCTTTTTCTGCTTGTTGGAGATAGCCTGGTGAAATTCGTTCTTCAAAGCCCAACTGTGACTATGCCCCATTATTCAGCAACAATACTGAGCTATGTAATTTTCAGGGGGACAGTCCTCCTCACAGCCTTTGGGTAGAACCTCATATGGAACTAGTTACTTACCTTTAATTTCTCTAGCATTGGTATGTTTCATAGATTCACATGCTGAAAATATTCCCAGTCGTCGGGCTGGAAATCCTTGCTTCAGTCACTTTAACGCTCTAGTATAATAATTCTGGGTCATTCTACCCACAGTCAATAGGAAAGACTCCATCAGCAACACCCCTGGAGGCCATCTTCAGATTTATGCATAGTGCACTTTTAAGTGGCAGTATGATGAGCCAAGAAGAGCCAAGCGGGGCAGGCAGGTGGGGGATCGGGGGGGAGGGGGGCGCATGTGAATCTATGAAAGATACTAGTGCAAGTAACTAGCTCCTTCTACAGCATTGGATCTTTCCTAGATTCACAAGCTGTGAATAGATTGCATAGCAGTAACATACCACATTAACAGGGCAGTGGTAAGCTCCATTTAGCAATGCTTACCACAGGAAACACTAACCTTACGCAAACAGGTTACGTAGGGCCACCTGGCTGACTCTGGACTCTGCAGCAGAATCCTTGTCAACGCAGTGGAACTTAGTAAATGTGTGCACCGACCTCCATGTCGCTGCCCTGCAGATGTCCAGAAGGTGAACTCCGGAAAGGAAAGCCATCGTAGCGACCACCGTGCTGGTAGAATGAGCCCTGGGTCTGCTAGGGAGAGGCCTGCCCGCTTGCGGATGGCAGAATAAAATGCAGGAAGAAATCCTTCTGGCTATAGAAGGTTTAGAAAGTGCCTTCCCAACTCTAGAGGGACCAAACATCACAAAAGGTTGCAAGTTCTGTCGCAAGGGCTTGGTGCGAGTGATGCAGTATTTCAAATCTTGCACCACATCCAAAGAGTGCAAAGACTGCTCTTCTGGAGAAACCAGAGACCCGAAGAACACTGGCAGCACAATTGGTTCATTGCAGTGAAACCTGGATGGCACATTGGGCACAAACACAGGGCTGGTGTGCATGACCTCCTTGGATTTGTGGAATCTTAAGTAGGGTGCCTTGCTGGAAAATGCTTGTATTTTGTCCACATACTGGGCAGCAGTGATGGCCACCAGGAAGGCAGTTTTCCAGGATAGGAATTTGAGTGGGCCTTGTGCATATGTTCAAACAGTGGTCTCATCAGTCTGGAGAGGGCCACGTTGAGGTCCGAAGCTGGCACTGGCCGTTTGATTGGAAGAAAAGAAAAAAAGAGGGCCTTTAGAAACTCTTTGATTAACATCCGAGACCAAAGCAAAGGGGGTGGCAAGAGAACGGATGTACCATGAAATAGCTGCCAAGTGTGCTTTAACAGAGTAGTGAGCCAAGCTGTCATGCATCAGAGAAAACAAGTATGGGAGGATGTCGACCAGCTGAATGGTTAAGGGTTCCAGCTTTCTTACACTGCACAATATCTTAAACCATCTCAATTTGCTGTTGTAGCAGGCGAGTGTAGAGTGAGCATGACCTCGCTCAAGAATGTCTCTGCAGTCTTGAGGTAGCAGGATTGAGCCAAACTCAAGGGACACAGGAACCAGGCTGTCAGGATGAGGGAGGCTGGGTCATGGTAGAGGACTTTGTCCTTGTTCCTGGATAGCACATTGTGATGAGGGTAGAGTTTCATCTGGGTCGCAGTTGAGAGATCAAGGAGGTAGGAGTGCCAGACCTGCCTTAGCCATCCAGAGGCCATTAAGATCAGTCTGCCTTGATGTTGCCTGAAGACACTTAGCACTCGCACTACCAGAGGAATCAGTGGGAAAGCATAGAGGCATCTTGCCTTCCACAGAAACAAGAAGGCATCTTATAGGCATTCTGGGTGGAGAAACCTGCTGTTAAATGGCCTGCACCTCTTGTTGTCATAGGTGGCACAGAGGTTTATCTCCGGGGTACCCCAATGGTGGAAATTTAGCTGGAGCTGTCCGCTCGGCTGAGGGAATCCGCCATGGTATTCTGAATTCCTGGGAGGTAAAAAGGAACAAGAACCATTTGATATTGTAAAGCCCATTGTCACAGGGTCTGTTCTTCTGCTGACAGGGAGGGAGATCTTTTTCCTCCCTGCTTGCGTATGCAGAACTTTGCGGTGGTGGTGTCTGTAAAGATCTGTACCACCTTCCTAGTGACTCGTGGAAGGAATGATTTGAGTGCCCAAAAGACAGCACGCATCTCTAGGAGATCGATATGCAGAGCTTTCTCCTTCTCTATCCAAAGGCCTCTGGCATGCAGATCCTCTGAATGTGTGCCCCAGCCTTCCAGGGAAGCAACAGTGTTGGTGGTGACTTGGTAAAGGGGCAGCTGAAAGGGGCCACCCTGGACTAGATGAGCTTTTATGGACCACCAGTGTAGTCCTTTCGGAACTGTTGTGTTAGTGTGAGCTTGTCCTGCCAGGCCCTTCAAACCTGCTTCCAACAAGCGTCGAGGAACTCCTGCAGGGGTTGCATGTGGAGTCTTCAGTGAAGTAGCAAGGGTATTCAGGAGGAAATCATACCAAACAAGGACATGTAGCTGCGGACAGAGAATGTCAGTGATACCAAGAGTTTCCGCACCTTGGCGTGGAGGGTCTGAATCCTCTCCCTTGAAGGGGTTGCTGTGCAGCATAGCGTGTCGAGATGTGATCCAAGGTATAGAGCTTGCTGAGCTGGAATAAGACAAGAATTTGGATAGATCGAGAATCCTGTGGGATTGCAAACAGCGAACGGCCAGAGTTGTGCTGTGTGCCACCCCGGAGTACGACATCGCCCTCATCTGCCAGTCGTCGAGATATGGGTAGACAAGGGTGCCTGCTGGGGCGAGGCAGTTGCTAAATACTTGTAGAGCAGACTGCAGCACCCTGAACTGATCATGGCAAACCTGCTACTACAAAACACAGGTAGCAACTGTGTGTCTGATGAATAGGGATGTGAAAATAGGCACCCTCCAAGTCTAGAGATGCCATAAAGTCTCCTTGCTGCAGTTGCGATAGGACCTGCTGTAATGTGACCATCCGGAAGGTCTGTGCCTTTAGAAACTTGTTTAGGACCCCGAGATCTAAAATTGGTCTCAAACCCCCTGTTTTGTTTGACACAAACGACTGGACGTCCTGTTGGAGCAGATGATTGAACCTTTCTGCTTTTTCACTGGAGGGATGGTAGGTAGTCACTTGATGAACTCCATCGTATGGCTCTGCTGGATGAGGGATAGCACCCATTCATCAGTGGTGATGTTTTTCCACTCTTGGATGAATTGATAATCTTCCTCCCACTGGGTTGAGGAAGTGGGAGGGCATGACCCTGGGTGAGTCAGGACTTTTTCGATGGCTGGCCCTGGAATGTGATGTGCTGAGACAGCACTGGTTATCCAAGTATAATTGGGACCTGCTTCTGTAGGGCTCTGATGTGACGTAAGAAGGGGTCTTGTAGGATGGAGATTCAATGGTGGGCTGGTACTCCCGTGAAGTTGCGGTGAGTCAAGACTTTCCAGAACGAAAGGACTGGAGTCTTTGTTGTAAGGTACCTTTGGAGCGGGTTGTGTCAGTATCTGTTTTGATGGTCTGCAGTGTTTCATTGACCTTTTTCCCAAACAGATTAGGCAGAGGAAAGGCATGCCGACCACCTTCGTCTGGACCTCTGGAGTGAAGATGGGAGCGTTTTAGTCATCTCTGTCGATGGAGGACAGTGCCATTTCCCAATTATCGAAAGGCTGTGTCGGTTCTGTCTACGGAGACTGATATTGAAAACGCTGCTTCTCCTTTGTGAAGTATTTCCAATGGCTCCTGCCTTTTATCTTTGGGGAGAAACTTGAGAACGGGTCCCAGTTTAAACCACAACTCTCTGTCATACCTTGCCAGAACGGCAATGGCATTAGCTGCCTTGATGGTAGTGGCAGCAGTGGTGATGAATGTTTTTCTGAAAGCGTTGATTTGTTTTCCCCTATTATCTGGTGGGACTGAGCAAGGGGATGAAGAGTTTGTGGAATGGTTGCGTGCCTCTGCGGGAGTCGGCGGTTGGCTGCATTCTTGAGCAGGTGGGTGCTGAGTCTGGGACTCCATTTCTGCATTGCTCATGGATTGTCAGGATTGGCTTGATGTGCCTCCCAACATCGAAGTACCAACTTGTGCAATTCCATCTATTAACATTAGTGGTTTTAAAAACCACTTTTAAGATGGCTGCTGCTGTGCCCTGCCTGCCCTCACCGAACTTCCTGGAGAGACACCCGACCACAAGCTGGATACCAATTGGGTGTGGGATCCAGCAAATTCAGAGGCTCAGCAGATCTGGGAGGCAAAGCCAGGCCCAGACCCAAGGCTCGGGTCTAAGGCACCCTGTCTTTCCTTGTCTACCTCTGGCTGCCATTCTGCCTCTCTCTGCGGTTATCCAGCCCATCCGGCGAAAGCTGCCCGCCTCTTCATCCCCTTGTTAAGCCCACAAGCAGTATGGAGCCTGCCACCCGCCACAGGTAAGAGACGGCTCTGCTCCTCACGTTACAATATTGTACATGGGGTGTTACCTGGTGTTTTCTCACCGAGCTATGCCATCCGATAGCGCTTTTCTACTCCCTTTGCCCCCGTACTGCCTCTTACTAAGTCGTCCTGTCTGCGGAAGCCGCACTGCACTGCTTTCAGCTCCCTCCCACCACCGAGCAGACTGCTGCCAACTTTGTTAACAAGACCGATTGTTCTACTACCACCTGCACAACCTTTCAGCAGTGCCTCTCTACCTTGCATGCCACCTCTCCCCCGGTTGCAGTGCTACTGCCAACCGGGCGCTGCAAAGTTATACGTGCATGATGACTATAAACTGCCTCTGACTATTGTGTTGCATCCCCTTGCAAATGCTTGTTCTAGTGACTATTCAGCCATGTGCACATGGCCACATGCTCTCAGGTTGCATTGTGTCTCCAACAAGTTATCCGCTTGTCCTCCCACCTTGCACGCACCTCCTTACAGCATGTCCATACCAGGCGCGATGCCACAGGTTGGCTCAGGTCACCACCGAGCAGACTGCTGCCAACTTTGCTAACAAGACCGATTGTTCTACTACCACCTGCACAACCTTTCAGCAGTGCCTCTCTACCTTGCATGCCACCTCTCCCCCGGTTGCAGTGCTACTGCCAACCGGGCGCTGCAAAGTTATACGTGCATGATGACTATAAACTGCCTCTGACTATTGTGTTGCATCCCCTTGCAAATGCTTGTTCTAGTGACTATTCAGCCATGTGCACATGGCCACATGCTCTCAGGATGCATTGTGTCTCCAACAAGTTATCCGCTTGTCCTCCCACCTTGCACGCACCTCCTTACAGCATGTCCATACCAGGCGCGATGCCACAGGTTGGCTCAGGTCATCGTAAGATACCTATTGCCCCACATTTGTCTGCACCTCAAATTGAAAACTGAGTAATTAATTCTGCCTTTTCAAATGTGGTCACCCCTTGTTTCTTTGTTAACCTACCATCTGAGTGTACAAGGGCCGATCATTTGCGGCAAGTGTTTAGATTACTGTATGCTACTGCAGTTATTATGCCATATTGTACTTCCCACAGTAATGCCGATTATGCTCCTCGCAGTCCAGAAACGTACCAAAATTCAGCTGTTCGCTCTGCTCCTGTACCGAGTTCTACCAAGCATTGCGCTCCTAGTAACAACCTGCTTTGCTCCCCTATTCATGACACTCTCTCGCTTCATTCTGCTCTCGACTACAGTAATGATGCCACTGCTCCCTATCTACTACCGGTTCTATCTGATGTACACATTTCTCACACCATATCCCAGCATGAACATACCCCATGTTTACATCAAGCTCTCTCCTCTTGTTCCAACTTCACATTTGATGTTTCAGTAGGCAATACTGGAACATCCTCAACTATCCAATGCAGTTATCCCTTGCAGCGCCCTCTCCCACCTCCATCCACCTCTCTGCCCGCCCTTAGCTGTATTGGCACTCCTTCATATCTGGTATGGCCAGGTGTCTGCCCTTACTCTCCAACCTGTGCCCCCAGAGCCCTCTGACGCATCTCCCAGTCCACTGCAAGGCTTACAAACATCCAAATTAGTCATGGCCTCTCCCCCGTCACTCTATCCCGCCTCATACCCTCAACCACTACCAATTTGTCTCTTATCTTATCTCTGCTAGCCACCAACACCAACCTGGTTGTATTACCATCTGGCGCCTTCAATGTGCCTACTGTAACTTGTCTTGGCCATGTTTGCCTACACCGACTCAGATCAAGAACAACGGGCCACACCAACCCATTGCATCTTACCTCTCCTGGTGCCCCTACTTATACTTGCCCCTCCCATGTACACACTATGCCATGTCTTGGTACAGTACGCTTACACAGACTCAGTTCAAGAACCACTGGCCTCTCTAACCTTGCGCACCTCTCCAACCCTGGAGACTCCGTTACTACTCCACGGTTTCACTCCCCCACCACAGCTCCATCTGCTACTTCTTCGTTTTCTGCTCCACCCACCAGCCCGGTAACCCTACCACAGCAAACAGAGTCTCTCAAGTGTGCCCTTATTAACGTGAGATTGCTTGGTGCTCATGCAATAGAAATGTGTGATGTAATCCATGAAACAAACCTGGACATTCTCGGCATCACTGAGTCCTGGCTCCATGCACACCCCGGCCATCCCACCAGATTTGATAATTTACAGGTCTGACCATCTTGATGGCATAGGAGGCTGAGTTGCCCTCATTGCCAAATCGTCCTTGAAATTCAGAATCTCCCTTCTTCCCTCCACCCCCGGGTATGAAATGTTACTACTTAAGCTAACAACCAACACGCAAACTATAGTGAACTGGCTCCTGATCCATGGACAACCCAATGGACCTAGCCTTCCCAATCTAGACATCCCACTGGTCATCACTCCACTCCAGAATCCGCTTATCAAATGCATTATTTTAGATGATCTCAATCTTGGCTTTAATAATGCCATTGATACCAAAGCATCTGCACTTGCCGCTGCTGCACTCAGTGCCATGAGTTTCTCCCAACTTTTCTCTGCCCCCACTCACATGAAAGGTTGCATCCTCGACTGGATACTCACTGCTAATGGCAACATTCATCCAGTCTCATGGTCAGGCCATTTCCTAATCAACTTCAATCTCTCATAACTTAAGTCCCACAAAACCCCTACCTTACCACTTAGCCACATTTATGCCTGTGACACACGTAACCTGAAGCATGATGATTTTAAACCACCCCTCCTCACCTCACTCTATTTGAATGTTACATCTAAACCACAATCATCACATGTCCTTGCCAGTCACTACCATTCCAGCCTGCTCCAAGCCCTCGACCAGATTGTGCCAATAAAACCCAAAATCCCCAAACCTCACTAAGCCAAAAACACCTGGTTTTCAGAGGAGCTGGTTTTGCTTCGCCGAGATAAAAGAGCCCTTGAACACCTGCGTAAAAAACACCCCTCTACAACAAATTGCCAGGCACTTGCCACAGCAGCTTCGCAATACAAAAAAGTTGTGGTGACCTTCAAATCTAACAGTTACAATGATATGATGTGACAGAATTGCGAAAGCCAGCTCTAATAGTAAATAACTATTTGCTATCCTTATAGAGCTTAAAACGCACATCCCTCCTATTGTTGGTTTACGCACTGATAAATCTTGGTGAACCACAATCCAAAATGCCCTAACACAAAACATTGGGCATCATTACGACCCAGGCGCTGGACCATGGTGCTATTAGCACCATGGTCCATGCCGGTCTCCGGCATGGTGGATGGCGGAATTATCGCCCCCATCACAAGGTTGGCGGGGGCGGTAATTCCCCATTCACCATTTGCCCTTCCCAATTCCCATTTCGCCCATAGGGCATAATGGGGATGGGGAAGGCGCTAATTCTGGCACCGTAAATTACGGTTGCCGTAATTAGCTCCAAGGTCTCTTAGCGGGTTGGATTTTAACGCCTGCAAAAAGCAGGCGTTAAAGCCTCCAACCCGCTAAGGGACCTTGTAATCTGGCGCTAATGGTTTAACGGCACCGACCGCCAGGGTCGTAATGAGGCCCATTGACTCTCTTCTTTCAAACGTTAGCACTAAAAAAGCCTTACTCGCCAGCGCAGCACTTTCGACTGAACCACCAGCCTCCCTAGTAGAATTCCCACCTCCAACACCCCACTCCTCACCTTTTCACGAGTCACCCAGGAGCTAGAAGCAGACACTATATCAGGACACTTACAGGGTAATTCATAGAATTTCGCTGAAAAGTGTCGCAAGCGGCTGGCGCAGAGTGTCCGCGTGCGATTGACTGCGCCAGGCACGTGCGCTAAAACCGATTTCCGCGCACAGCGTATTCATGGATTTCATGCTCCCAAACCAGCCGTGGCGCAGAGTATCGCAGCGACCCTGCAGCAGCGCCAGTAACGCCCCCAAGAACGCCCTCGCGCAAGGAAAAGCCATCAAAATCGCTAAATCATCGCAAAGGGCTGCGCTAACCCTGGACCAGTTTACAGGGCTGCCAAACAAGGAACGCAAAGCGGGTAACGTGCATATCAGGGGTACGCGTTAAGTCATACACGCGATTAGCCAGGGTACGTGTATTACAGGGGTAAGCGGGAAGTTCAACACGCGATTGGCCAGGGTACGTGTATTACAGGGGTACGCGGGAAGTTTAACACGTGATTAGCCAGGGTACGTGTATTACAGGGGTACGCAGGAAGTTTAACACGCGATTGGCCAGGGTACGTGTATTACAGGGGTACGCGGGAAGTTTAACACGCGATTAGGCAGGGTACGTGTATTACAGGGGTACGCGGGAAGTTTAACACGCGATTGGCCAGGGTACGTGTATTACAGGGGTACGCGGGAAGTTTAACACGCGATTAGCCAGGGTAAGTGTATTACAGGGGTACGCGGGAAGTTTAACACGCGATTGGCCAGGGTACGTGTATTACAGGGGTACGCGGGAAGTTTAACACGCGATTAGCCAGGGTAAGTGTATTACAGGGGTACGCGGGAAGTTTAACACGCGATTAGCCAGGGTACGTGTATTACAGGGGTACGCGGGAAGTTTAACACGCGATTGGCCAGGGTACGTGTATTACAGGGGTACGCGGGAAGTTCAACACGCGATTGGCCAGGGTACGTGTATTACAGGGGGGCGTGGGAATCATCACACGCGATTAGGCTGGGTGGGTCCTCACAGGTGTTCCCTGTACACCCTCCACGGCCCCTGCAGGCAGCCTACAAAACAGGGGACTACCCTGCACACCTGCTCATGTCCCCCTGCACCCCCACCCCCCAGCAGTGCAGGGGCAGCCTCCACCAGGCCCCCACTCATGTCTCCCACCACCCCCACCCTCCCGCCACCAGGGGCAGCCTCCACCAGGCCCCCACCCATGTCTCCCACCACCCCCACCCCCCCGCCACCAGGGGCACTCTCCACCAAGCCCCCACCCATGTCTCCCACCACCCCCACCAGTGCAGGGGCACCCTCCACCAGGCCCCCACCCATGTCTCCCAACACCCCCACCCACCAGCACTGTGGGGCACGTGGCCAGCAGGCAGCAGCAGATGGCAGGTGGGAGCGTGCTCAGGGCTCTGGGGGGCAGTAATTTGGCCTCCTGGCCAGGAGCGTGGTCTCTCGTGTGTGAACGCGTGGACAGCCTGATAGGGAGTGAAATCCCACACGTCAGCAAAGGCCCTTAGCGCGTAAACCCGTCAACAGCATATGCGCGCCTATAGTCACCTGCACGTGCAGGAAATTGTTGCGTGACACGTCCCAGTGTCAAAGCGTGTGATTGGTGAAAATGGATGTACACGTAGAAGTGACAAAGCGTGTGATTGGTGAAAATGGATCTACACGCAGAAGTGACAAAGCGTGTGAATGGTGAAAATGGATCTACACGCAGAAGTGACAAAGCGTGTGATTGGTGAAAATGGATCTACACGCAGGAGTGACAAAGCGTGTGATTGGTGAACGTACACGCCGCGTAAGTGACGCTGTACGTGTGGGCCTGTATATAAGGTACATGTAGAACACCATTTCCTTGTACGTGCTTTTCGTGGAGAGCGAGTGGGTGAATTCTGTACTTCTTGTCGTTTCACACGCGATTTACTTCACGGCGTTTCCAGTTCGTATTCCCTGTTACCTCTGACAGCTTTTTCTCTTTTTTCTCTTTTACTGGTTTACCTGGGCCTGTTCCCTCAAACAGTGTCCCCTTCTACTGTTGTCCTGTCTTCTCAGACAGCGTACACATCTTCTTTTGGCGGGGGTTTAGCCAGCCAAACGCGCTCATTCTTCACGCTCTTTTACCTGGCAGACGGTGAGTCACGCACGTATCCAACTTCTGTGCTTGCCCCGTGTGTAGCCTACCCCTTCAGAGGTCATTCTAGGCTGCGTGTGACACGCATACGTTCATTCTTGTGTTACTGGGTGCCACAGCGTAGTGCAGGTTTTTCTTTCTGCACACGTGGTCTAGGAGGGGTTGCGTGCACGTCATCTCCCTTTTTTGGGCCTCCTGTGCGTTGCGTGACCCGTCATCTTTCCCCAGGGGTTACAATCAGCCGTGCTAGAGCACTAGGGTACAATTACCATCTGGTACCCAACCCCTTTGACCCCCAATTGCCCAGGACAATTGTCTACAGCCACTCCCATACGCACATTAATATCAGTGCCATGGCTGGGAGGCGAGGATTCCGTAAGGGTGGCAAAGGTGGAAGAGCCACAAGTGGTGGCCGTGGTGGATCCGGTAGGGGACGTGGTCGTAACTTGCAGGGTGAGCCTGTCCCCCCATGTGTGGAGGACCAGTCAAGGGCACCCATCATCCCCCCCCTCCCCTCCCTCCCCCCCTCCCGTTGAGGCTGAAGTGGCTGACACCATCCATGCTCAGCCCTTGTTGGACCAGCCCATTGTGGCACCAGACCTGGCTGACTCCATGGCTGACTTCCAGGTCAGCAGGGCTACGACACGTGCGCTGGTGCACGTTGATGCCATCATGCCACGTGGATCTGGGGCAGCAAGGTCATCTGCTGCACCAAGGAGGCAGGGCGGAGTGGCTGCAGGGGCAGCTGCGGCTCCATCCACCCCAGCCCTCACACACCCAGCCAGGACAGTGTCGGTCCTAGTCCATGCTGCTGACATTCCCCCTGACACCATCACACTAGAGCCAATGCCTGCACCAACTCCCATGCTGAGTGTGCAATCCCACACTCCTGATACAGAGTCCACCAGGGCTCCTGCCCCTAGTGTCCAGAGCGGCGCAGGACACTCAGGATCACCACCACCTTCCAAGCGGAAGAGGAAGAGTGCTCGTCCGGCACAGGCTGATGCCCCAGACACGGCTACACAGTCCGGCCCGTCCAGGAAGCCCAGCTTCACGGATGACGAACTGAATGCACTTGTCGAGTATGTGTCCGGACATGACAACGAGATGGTCATTGTTGCAGGATCCAAGACCACACCTGCACAACGCCAGGCACACTGGCAGACCGTTGCGGACATCGTAAGTGCCCTTGGAATCGTGAGGCGCACAGCCAATGATTGCTATAAGCGCTGGAATGACCTAAAGCGCAGGGCAAAGAGTAAGCTGGCCTCAAGTCATGCCGCAACTCTAGTGACTGGAGGTGGGTCTCCAGTAGTAGACATGGAACTCACTCCACATGAGTCAGTCGCTGGGACCTACGTCACGGAGGAACAGATCCAAGGCGTGGGAGATCTGGCTGATTACGAGGCATTGTCCGGTGAGTGCACATGCATGTGTGTGTCATCCATGTGCATGGTGTGTGTGTGAGGGCTTCTGTTTGGGTGCCAGGTGAGAGTGTGTGCGCCTCAGTCGTATGGGTCAGCCATGTGCTTCATGCAATACTTCCTGCGCAGCTGCATTTGGCCATAGCAGTATCCCTTCTGCCAACAGTAGACATCTAGCACAACTGCACGCCAGTTGCCCTTGAAGTGTCACCTTGACACAACATATTTGCTTATTTTTCACTGTTCATTCAGTCAGTTTGTTTGCATTCCACCACTTTCACTAGGCATGTCGCTGTCCACTAGTCACATGTCTGACATGGGTATGGTAAAGTGGAGTGACTTTGGTACCTGGATATCATTTGTACACACATGTCCCTGTGCAATTTGACCATTTCAGACTGGCAGCTCCAGGTGAAAAATCTGACCTGTTAGAATCAGAAAAGCCATTACATGCGGGAACTGGACTGAATGAATAGGTGCTGCCCTCCTCTCCATCTTCACTCAATAGCAATGGTACATGCCATCTGTGTGATGGCATGTGTGTTTCACCTGCCAATCACAGGCCAATGTGTGATGCCACTGCCAGGCAGCATGCAGAAAATTTGTTCATCTTCCATCTTGGTGTCATCAGTGTGTGCCATTTGCCTGCACTTCATACGCAGTGAGGGTGCATGCATGGGAGGGTTTTAGTCATGTGGGACATGTGTCAATCAAGTACTGGTTCTCTTGCTTCTCAGCCCTCAATGTGTGCCATGGTGCTAATGCCTGTTTCCATTACTTTGTTTTCATGTCTTTGCAGGGGAAGACGCACCTGATACTGCTGGGGTTGTGGAGATGGTGCAGACCCAGGAGGTGTCCCAGGGCCGACCAACCACCAGTGAGGGACGTGGTGTGGTGGTGGGGGAGAACCCACAAGTGCTGCAGGTCGTGCTCTCAAGGGGTGTCTCTGGCTGCACCTCCCCCGAGCTGTACTCAGGTGTTGATTCGGATGAGACCTACGTGCCGTCGCTGGTGAGTGTTCCAGGGAGGGATTCTGTTCTGTCTCACCCACCTGCACCGGGGTCAGTACCCTCCATGGGGATGTCAGTGTTGGCAGCTACGCCTTCGGTGGTTACGGATGCAGGGTCACACTCCGCGACATCTGATCCTGTTCCTGGGCCAGCAGATCAGAGGGGGAATGCAGTCCTGCAGCCTCAGGCAGTGCCGGCACAGCAAGGCGCAGTTCGCCTTGCCCCAGACAGGTGTGGTGCCCGCCGACGTGGTGGCCGTACGCCACCCGGCAATACCGCATGGGAGCAATCCATTTACGGTATGGCTACCCAACAGGCTGCATCATCCGAGATGATGGCTCAGGCCATGGATAGGGTGGCCACTTCCATTGTCCCCCCAGAAAGGCTGATGGAGCGACTAGAGCAGGCAACCGACTCCATCTGCCAGTCACACAGGGAGGACATGTTGGGGTCCAACAGGGACAGGCGGGCGGCACTGGCGACTCTGCAGGAGGCCATCTCCATTGAGTCCCAGGGCCACAGGGAAGCCCTGAGGCAGGAGCTCCTACACCTCAGGACGACTCTTGTTGAGCTTGAGGCTTCAACACACCAAAGGACAGAACAGCAGCTGGAGCGTCTCACCCGTACGCTCTCAGCTGAGATGCAGGCAACGAGGGCGGAGGTCCGGGCATCCCGTGAGTTGTTGCATGGGGACCTCCGCACACTCATCCTCCAGAACCAGACCTACCACACCCGCATGCTTGCAGCCATGGAGGAGCAGAGTAGGGCCTTGCGTGGGCTGCCTCCCATAGTGCAACCACCTCCGGATGCAGCTGCACAGGGTGATAATAGCGACAGCAGTGATACTCCCACAATAGGGTAGCCGTGTGGGCCATGAGCCCATGGAGGTGTTTTATCTTCCCAGGATCCACGCAGGTGGGTTCTGGTGTGCATCCTGTCCTCGGACCTCCTGGGTGGCCTCCCCAACCCCCCCGGGCCCATCAATGGCCATTTTTGATTGTTTCTTTTTCATATTTTTATTTTGATTTCTTTTATTCCCAATTTTTTTGGGACGATCTGTTGGCTCCGATCTGTTGGCTCCGATCTGTTGGCTCCGATCTGTTGGCTCCGATCTGTTGGCTTCGATGTGTTGGCTTCCGTGGTTCCTGTGGGCATACGCTGCATTGTGGCTGGGCACATGCAGGCTTGTAATGTATTTGGTTCAGATGCTTGGGTTTGAGTCACACACACCCCTCCTGCTTCCCGTTTCCATGGGCTTGCAAAGGGTGTGCCCAAGTGACAGTGAATTACACAGTGACGTTGGACTCCCATGAGCTGTGTGGCCAGTCTGTAGTCAATACTGTGTATACATTCATAGTGCATATTGCTGTTGTGTTGTACACTGCATGTTGCATTGATGTGTAACTCTTCTTCTGTGTCTACCTCCCAATTTGCAGGTCCCTTCCTCAAGTCCACACAAGGACCTCTAGT
Source organism: Ambystoma mexicanum (assembly GCF_040938575.1). NCBI lineage: Eukaryota > Metazoa > Chordata > Amphibia > Caudata > Ambystomatidae > Ambystoma > Ambystoma mexicanum. The sequence goes on along the minus strand of NC_090936.1, from coordinate 968,443,654 downwards.
CTGGCGATGGGGACCATGTTGGCAGCAGTGCACCTACAACTCTACATGGCGCCAACACTGCACAGTTGGTAGTGGTGGGAGTGCAGGCATTTCCAGGTGGTGAGACTACTAATATGTAACATTTTTGATGTCATGTTAATGGTACTACGTGCTCAAGTATGTTGTTGGTCCGGCATTGCTGTGAGCATTTCAGGTGTTGCAGGTTTCTAATAGTGCCACTGTACATAGTGAGAGTGATGTCATGTTGTGGGGATTACTTTGTTTACCTGCAATTAGCATGACATGGCACGGTGTGTCGTGTGGCAGTGCTGGGGTTGGGTTGGCTGACATGGCACTGTCCTCTTGTTGCATTTTGCAAGTGGGTATTCATTTTAGCTGCTTCAATGTGTAACTTCACAAAACTGCATTGGTGGTGTCTGTGTGGGTAGGGATGCACACATTGTGACACTTCCAGTTGAACAATCTCAGGCTGATATGGTATTCACGGTTCATTCTCCAGACATTCAGGATCAGTGTCAGGTTGAGTCATCATTGATTGTCAGATGGAATGTGCCAGGGCAGTGTGCACTCCACAGGGGTGTGATTTCTATGTGAAGTAATTAGCCACTAGCTGTGTACGGGCTGCCTCCCCCCGTGCCCTTTCCCCTCCCATGCGCAGCGGCTGTGCATGTGGTTGGGGATGTGGGGCCACCACCATGTCCACGGCCAGGCCCCGGCGTGTTGCAACGTTGTGCAGGACACATGCTGCCACTATGATCCTGCACACTACTGGGGGAGCGTATAACAGCTGCCCGCCAGAACGGTCAAGGGAGCGAAAGCGTGACTTCAGCACTCCGAATGTGCGCTCCACTATGCCCCTGGTTGTAATGTGGGCTGTGTTAAATCTTACCTGGGGTGGCGTGGTGGGGTTCCGAATTGGCGTCATCATGTGGGGGCTGAGAGGGTAGGCACTGTCCCCTGTGGAGGTGGGGATTGGTATCATTGGTGAGGTTGTGACCTTGCTCAGTATCCAACATGCATGCATGTGCAGTGGCATACATACTCACCAAGCAGCCATGTATCGCCATGCCGCCCAGCTTCTAGGTCCCGGCTTAGGGTGGACATTCGGTAAATGAAGCTGTCGTGGGTGGAGCCGGGATAGTTTGCATATACTGAGGTGATGATTCCCTTGGCATTACATGCTACCTGCACGTTGATGGAATGCCAGTGCTTGCGGTTCCTATAGATGTGCTCAGATGCCCTGGGGGGACGTAGAGCCACATGGGTGCAGTCGATGGCACCTAGCACTTTGGGGAATCGTGCCACTGCGTAAAAATCCAGGGCGGCAGCATGCCTTTCTGCAGGTGTTCTGGGCAGGTATATGTGCCTGCGGACTGATGGGCGTGCAGTCATGATGTTCAAGACCTGGTGTAGGCAGCGTGACTGGGTGGCCTGTGACACCCCACCCACTATGGCACTTGTCCGCTGAAATGATCCAGTGGCTAAGAAGTGCAGTACATCGAGGACCTTCTCCAGGGGGCTGAGTGCTTGGGAGCACAGGGTGGGTGATGTGAGGTCATCCTCCCACTCACTCACCAGGTCCAGTATGATGTGTGGTGGAAACCTGTACCTCCCATACACCTGGTCATCAGGCATTCCGAAAAGGCTGGTTCTGGGTGTGAATATTCTGGCCCTGACTATCCTCCTCCTCCTCCTCCTCCTCCTTTGGTAGCCCACTGCCACTGCTGCTAGGAACGGTATGTTCATCCTGGCGTCTGAGCTTGTTATTGTTAAAGTCCGCAATTTATGCTTAGCGCGTGTTCTAGGCGAGCGTGTGACCCGCGCACCCCTGGAACCCAGTTCCCAGTCCAATAGCGTGTGGAAATTCACACGCACCACGGGATACAGCGTGTGACCCGCGCACCCCTGGAATCCAGTTCCCAGTCCAATAGCGTGTGGAAATTCACACGCACCACGGGATACAGCGTGTGACCCGCGCACCCCTGGAATCCAGTTCCCAGTCCAATAGCGTGTGGAAATTCACACGCACCACGGGATACAGCGTGTGACCCGCGCACCCCTGGAATCCAGTTCCCAGTCCAATAGCGTGTGGAAATTCACACGCACCACGGGATACAGCGTGTGACCCGCGCACCACTGGAATCCAGTTCCCAGTCCAATAGCGTGTGGAAATTCACACGCACCACGGGATACAGCGTGTGACCCGCGCATCCCTGGAATCAAGTTCCCAGTCCAATAGCGTGCGGAAATTCACACGCACCACGTGATACAGGTTCGCTGACGTACTTGCGTGTGTAAGTGGCCGCGCACCCATTAAATACACGTACATAGGCCAATCGCGTGTACGCGCACTTTTGTCCAATTACACGCGATGACACTCTGACGTGCAGTATCTCCACGTGTGCCCCGTCATCACGTGCTGAGTGGGGAACACCCGTGCGGGTCACGTCACAGACGCGCTTACGCGCTGAGGGACTCTGGTCCAATAGAATCGCGTATGCGTGCTGACGCGCTTACGCGCTAAGGGCCTTTCCTCGGATTTCACGCTGACGTGCAGGATTTTCACGTGCCAAATCACTCCGTATCAAGCTGGCCACGCGAAAACACACGGAAGCCCACGCTCCTGCCCAGAAGGCCGAGTTACTGCCCCCCAGTGCCCCGAGCAGCCTCCCACGTGCCATCTGCTGCTGCCTGCCTGCCTGCCTGCTGCCACCGTGCCCTGCCATTTGGTGCCTGCACATCAGCCATCTGCAGGGGTCCAGTTGCTGTGTCCACCCCTGCTGGAACTGAAGACTCCCGACTGGTATTACATCGCTCCACAGCCCAGCCCCAGGACCCAGTTGCCCACCCACACCTGCCTCTGGGGTTGCCATGTCGGGCACTTCCACATCTGGCACCAGTGGCAACCCCAGGCCAGAGGGGCAGAGGGGCACCAGCTTCACTGTCACCGAAGTTGGTGTCCTGGTGGAGCATGTCCTGGGGCAGTATGATGCCCTCTTTGGATCGTCCCGCGCCAGCAAGGAAGGACGGCAGAGGATCTGGGCCGACTGTGCGGTTGCCATCAACGCGGAGGGGGTGGCAACCCGCGACGTCCTGAAGATCAAGAAGCGCTGGGAGGACTTGAGGTCCAGGACCCTTGTGAAGGCCCGGCGCCTCGTGGAGGGGGGCCGGGGCCGCATGAGTTCCATCCAGATGAGGGTCCTGGAACGCGTACGCCCAGCGCTCCACGCCCAGATCCTTGAGAGGGAGGCCCGTCTGGAGTTGAGCGGTAAGTGTCCATGCATTACTGTGTGAGACAGGGCATGTTGCGGTGTGCTGGTTCTATGATACTTGCCTGTATGTGTGCCATAGGCCATGTATGCATGTATGTGTGCAGGGACATCATGGTAATGCATGTGCGACCAGTGATGTGTGATGCACATGGTTGTTGCATGTGTTGAAATGCCGCATGGGGAGCCCTATTCAGATTTTGAACATGAGAGCATGCCAGTCTCTGTACCTGGACATGGGTGGGGGTGAGGGATGGGTGCTGATGCCAGGTACATATATGGTAGCCATGTCTGTGTGCCTGACCTGCGTGTCTGTGACTTGTGCATGCCATGGATGCATGACACATGTGTGTGACAATGCACAGATTCAGTAAAGCAGCCAAATTACCCTTGTAACCGCTGTGTTTGGTGTGTTTGGGGCCAGATGGATGTGACTGAGGTGAAGTGTGTGCATGTGATGGGCATGAGGCATGATGCATGTGAGTTACATATCATAGAATGTTTCAAGAGTCCATTGGACATGCATGGAAATGTCCATGGCATGCACCATGCCTGTTACTGTGTGTGTTTTGCCTGGACTGACCCATGTGTTGTGGAGGGACATGATGGAAGTGTACTTTGACAGTGGTGCTCATCTGCTATTGCTTCCTGTCTAGGGGACCATTGTACAGTGCCCTGATGCTTGTGTTCTTTGTCTCCCTCTACGCAGCGGCTAGTGAAGAAGAGGGCGGAGACGGCGCTGTGGAGCAAGGCGGCGGGGATGCCCCCACGGCTGCAGCGGAAGGGGTGGGTGAGCCCCCACAGGGGCCTGCTACGGTGGGAGACGGTGAGGAGCCATCCAGGTTGGTGGTTTGCACAGAGGAGGAGGAGGCCGCCACTGGGGCACACATGGGGCCTGGTGGGGGCATCCCTGCTGGTGCAAGTGGTGCAGTCCAGGGCCAGGGGCAGGAGGCAGCACAGGTCACCGTGGAGGGGCCTGTGCATGTCGCTGTCCCTGACCCTGTGAGTGCACCACCATGCACCAGCAGGGATGCCCCGTCCCAGGCCTGTCCGCAGGTAGAGGGGATGTCCATGTCACCTGACTCCCCTCCACCTGCGGACGTGGGAACCCCTGGCCGTGCGTAGAAGGTCCTGATTGGGGTCGCGATGCGCACGGCTGTGATTCGTGATGCCGTGCGTGCTTCCCGGGAGGAGCACGCACGTCATCACGAAGTGCACCGTGCCGACGTGGCCCAATTGGGATCGGCCATGTTCGGGGGTTTCCTGCATGTGTTGGCCAATGTGGCGGCCCTCTCCTCCTCTGTGCAGGCTATCCACCAGTCGTTCTCCTTGCCGTCTTCCAGCCCAGATGCCACCAGGGCCCCCTGTGGACCTGCCCCGACCAATGCAGCCAGCTCGGTGGGGATCCCATCCCTGCCACAGTCGGGAGTCAGAGATCCAGCAGGGGTGGACACCAGACCAACTGGACCCCAGCAGATGGAGGATGTGACGGCATCATCGGGCAGGGCACGTGCACGACGGCGTCGGTGGTTTCCATCAGCCTGGATGCCGTCGTGCTGGCACAGGCAGTTGCGTCGGAGGCAGCAGCAGGCTCAACGTGGGAGGCATCATGGCTCGGGGCCATCAACATCAGGGGTGCAGGCATCGGCCGGAGGGCAGGAGAACCCTGGAATGGGAGTGGCTTCCGTGTGGGAGAGGTTGTGCCAGCGGATAGGTGCGGAGCGGCAGCGGGCAGAGGAGGAACGGCTCACGATGGTCAGGGCGGAGGACTCCATGCGGAGGGCGCTGAGGCGGGCTGAGTGCCTCGAGGGTCTTCGCAGGGAGTTTGAGCTGGACACTGCGTTATCCCTGCGGGACCTCGGGGCCAGGGAACATGCCCGCCTCCAAGCCATTGACCAGGAGTTCGATGATGCCCTGGCCCATGACAACAACCAGTGAGCCGTCCGAATAGCCCGCTGCCTTTGTATATAGTTGTATAGTTAGGGTTAGGTTTCCTTTGTTTTTTTGATTTTTTTTTGGTTGCGATTGGACAATGCACCACTTTTTTGTATATAGTTCACTTTTTAGTTAGTAGTCAGTTAGGTTTAATTTGGTAGGGCTCATGGACCCAGGATGATCTTCTTAATTGGCTTATTTTAATTTTTCAGAATTTTTTCTTGGACATTCATCTTGTTTTGTTTGATTTGCTTTGTGTTTTTTCTTATTTGCTGTTCAATACATATTATTTTTTTAATCTTCAATGTGTCGTATCATCTCATTGCTTTCAGGCATGTCATGTTGGGTGTTTTGTCATTCACTTGCAGCCATTGTGTGTGACAGACATGTGTTAAATTGCATTATTTACATTGGGGGTGTAACATGTAATTGCCTTTGATATGTGGGTGGGTGTGATAGTTGGTTGGCCCTTTTGGCAGGGGAGGATGGGCATTACGGACATGATTGGGGAATGTTGGGACCCAGGTGCAGGGGGGCATGGATTGGACATGGGTGGGAGCCTGCTGGCAGGTCCCACACAGTGCTGGGGGGTGGGGGTGGTGGGAGACATGAGTTGGACATGGGTGGGGGCCTGCTGGCAGGTGCCCCACAGTGCTGGGGGGTGGGGGTGGTGGGGGACATGAGTTGGACATGGGTGGGGGCCTGCTGGCAGGTGCCCCACAGTGCTGGGGGGTGGGGGTGGTGGGTGACATGAGTGGGGGCCTGGTGGAGGGTGACCCTGGTGGCTGGGGGGTGGGGGTGGTGGGAGACATGAGTTGGACATGGGTGGGGGCCTGCTGGCAGGTGCCCCACAGTGCTGGGGGGTGGGGGTGGTGGGAGACATGAGTGGGGGCCTGGTGGAGGGTGACCCTGGTGGCTGGGGGGTGGGGGTGGTGGGAGACATGAGTTGGACATGGGTGGGGGCCTGCTGGCAGGTGCCCCACAGTGCTGGGGGGTGGGGGTGGTGGGAGACATGAGTGGGGGCCTGGTGGAGGGTGACCCTGGTGGCTGGGGGGTGGGGGTGGTGGGAGACATGAGTGGGGGCCTGGTGGAGGGTGACCCTGGTGGCTGGGGGGTGGGGGTGGTGGGAGACATGAGTGGGGGCCTGGTGGAGGGTGACCCTGCACTGCTGGGGGGTGGGGGTGGTGGGTGACATGAGTGGGGGCCTGGTGGAGGGTGCCCCTGGTGGCTGGGGGGTGGGGGTGGTGGTAGACATGAGTGGGGGCCTGGTGGAGGGTGACCCTGCACTGCTGGGGGGTGGGGGTGGTGGGTGACATGAGTGGGGGCCTGGTGGAGGGTGACCCTGCACTGCTGGGGTGTGGGGGTGGTGGGTGACATGAGTGGGGGCCTGGTGGAGGGTGCCCCTGGTGGCTGGGGGGTGGGGGTGGTGGTAGACATGAGTGGGGGCCTGGTGGAGGGTGACCCTGGTGGCTGGGGGGTGGGGGTGGTGGGAGACATGAGTGGGGGCCTGGTGGAGGGTGACCCTGGTGGCTGGGGGTGGTGGGAGACATGAGTTGGACATGGGTGGGGGCCTGCTGGCAGGTGCCCCACAGTGCTGGGGGGTGGGGGTGGTGGGGGACATGAGTTGGACATGGGTGGGGGCCTGCTGGCAGGTGCCCCACAGTGCTGGGGGGTGGGGGGGTGGGGGACATGAGTTGGACATGGGTGGGGGCCTGCTGGCAGGTGCCCCACAGTGCTGGGGGGTGGGGGTGGTGGGTGACATGAGTGGGGGCCTGGTGGAGGGTGACCCTGGTGGCTGGGGGGTGGGGGTGGTGGGAGACATGAGTTGGACATGGGTGGGGGCCTGCTGGCAGGTGCCCCACAGTGCTGGGGGGTGGGGGTGGTGGGAGACATGAGTGGGGGCCTGGTGGAGGGTGACCCTGGTGGCTGGGGGGTGGGGGTGGTGGGAGACATGAGTTGGACATGGGTGGGGGCCTGCTGGCAGGTGCCCCACAGTGCTGGGGGGTGGGGGTGGTGGGTGACATGAGTGGGGGCCTGGTGGAGGGTGACCCTGGTGGCTGGGGGGTGGGGGTGGTGGGAGACATGAGTTGGACATGGGTGGGGGCCTGCTGGCAGGTGCCCCACAGTGCTGGGGGGTGGGGGTGGTGGGGGACATGAGTTGGACATGGGTGGGGGCCTGCTGGCAGGTGCCCCACAGTGCTGGGGGGTGGGGGGGGCGGGGGACATGAGTTGGACATGGGTGGGGGCCTGCTGGCAGGTGCCCCACAGTGCTGGGGGGTGGGGGTGGTGGGTGACATGAGTGGGGGCCTGGTGGAGGGTGACCCTGGTGGCTGGGGGGTGGGGGTGGTGGGAGACATGAGTTGGACATGGGTGGGGGCCTGCTGGCAGGTGCCCCACAGTGCTGGGGGGTGGGGGTGGTGGGAGACATGAGTGGGGGCCTGGTGGAGGGTGACCCTGGTGGCTGGGGGGTGGGGGTGGTGGGAGACATGAGTTGGACATGGGTGGGGGCCTGCTGGCAGGTGCCCCACAGTGCTGGGGGGTGGGGGTGGTGGGAGACATGAGTGGGGGCCTGGTGGAGGGTGACCCTGGTGGCTGGGGGGTGGGGGTGGTGGGAGACATGAGTGGGGGCCTGGTGGAGGGTGCCCCTGGTGGCTGGGGGGTGGGGGTGGTGGGAGACATGAGTGGGGGCCTGGTGGAGGGTGACCCTGGTGGCTGGGGGGTGGGGGTGGTGGGAGACATGAGTGGGGGCCTGGTGGAGGGTGACCCTGGTGGCTGGGGGGTGGGGGTGGTGGGAGACATGAGTTGGACATGGGTGGGGGCCTGCTGGCAGGTGCCCCACAGTGCTGGGGGGTGGGGGTGGTGGGGGACATGAGTTGGACATGGGTGGGGGCCTGCTGGCAGGTGCCCCACAGTGCTGGGGGGTGGGGGGGGTGGGGGACATGAGTTGGACATGGGTGGGGGCCTGCTGGCAGGTGCCCCACAGTGCTGGGGGGTGGGGGTGGTGGGTGACATGAGTGGGGGCCTGGTGGAGGGTGACCCTGGTGGCTGGGGGGTAGGGGTGGTGGGAGACATGAGTTGGACATGGGTGGGGGCCTGCTGGCAGGTGCCCCACAGTGCTGGGGGGTGGGGGTGGTGGGAGACATGAGTGGGGGCCTGGTGGAGGGTGACCCTGGTGGCTGGGGGGTGGGGGTGGTGGGAGACATGAGTTGGACATGGGTGGGGGCCTGCTGGCAGGTGCCCCACAGTGCTGGGGGGTGGGGGTGGTGGGAGACATGAGTGGGGGCCTGGTGGAGGGTGACCCTGGTGGCTGGGGGGTGGGGGTGGTGGGAGACATGAGTGGGGGCCTGGTGGAGGGTGCCCCTGGTGGCTGGGGGGTGGGGGTGGTGGGAGACATGAGTGGGGGCCTGGTGGAGGGTGACCCTGGTGGCTGGGGGGTGGGGCTGGTGGGAGACATGAGTGGGGGCCTGGTGGAGGGTGACCCTGGTGGCTGGGGGGTGGGGGTGGTGGGAGACATGAGTTGGACATGGGTGGGGGCCTGCTGGCAGGTGCCCCACAGTGCTGGGGGGTGGGGGTGGTGGGTGACATGAGTGGGGGCCTGGTGGAGGGTGACCCTGGTGGCTGGGGGGTGGGGGTGGTGGGAGACATGAGTTGGACATGGGTGGGGGCCTGCTGGCAGGTGCCCCACAGTGCTGGGGGGTGGGGGTGGTGGGAGACATGAGTGGGGGCCTGGTGGAGGGTGACCCTGGTGGCTGGGGGGTGGGGGTGGTGGGAGACATGAGTTGGACATGGGTGGGGGCCTGCTGGCAGGTGCCCCACAGTGCTGGGGGGTGGGGGTGCAAGGGGACATGAGTTGGTGTTCATTAGTTCAAGGAGACATGTGCCTTTGCTGGGGGGCATGCCCATGGTGGGTGGGCTGCCTGCGGGACATGACCAGGGATGCAGGGTAGTCCCCTGTGGTGTGGGCTGCCTGCAGGGGCCGTGGAGGGTGTACAGGGTACACCTGGGAGGACCCACACTGTCAAATCACATGTGGAACTTCCCGCGCACCCCTGAAATACACGCGCCCAGGCTGTTCGCGTGTGGAACTTCCCGCGCACCCCTGGAATACACGCGCCCAGGCTATTCGCGTGTGGAACTTCCCGCGCACCCCTGAAATACACGCGCCCAGGCTATTCGCGTGTGGAACTTCCCGCGCACCCCTGAAATACACGCGCCCAGGCTATTCGCGTGTGGAACTTCCCGCGCACCCCTGGAATACACGCGCCCAGGCTATTCGCGTGTGGAACTTCCCGCGCACCCCTGAAATACACGCGCCCAGGCTATTCGCGTGTGGAACTTCCCGCGCACCCCTGAAATACACGCGCCCAGGCTATTCGCGTGTGGAACTTCCCGCGCACCCCTGGAATACACGCGCCCAGGCTATTCGCGTGTGGAACTTCCCGCGCACCCCTGAAATACACGCGCCCAGGCTATTCGCGTGTGGAACTTCCCGCGCACCCCTGAAATACACGCGCCCAGGCTATTCGCGTGTGGAACTTCCCGCGCACCCCTGAAATACACGCGCCCAGGCTATTCGCGTGTGGAACTTCCCGCGCACCCCTGAAATACACGCGCCCAGGCTATTCGCGTGTGGAACTTCCCGCGCACCCCTGAAATACACGCGCCCAGGCTATTCGCGTGTGGAACTTCCCGCGCACCCCTGGAATACACGCGCCCAGGCTATTCGCGTGTGGAACTTCCCGCGCACCCCTGAAATACACGCGCCCAGGCTATTCGCGTGTGGAACTTCCCGCGCACCCCTGAAATACACGTAGCCCGCTCCCCCAGACCCGATCGCGTGTGAAACTTCACACGAACCCCTGTGATGCACGTACCCTGCTGAAATCGCGTGTTAGACTTCCCGCGCACCCCGGTATACACGCACACGTATTTTTTGTCAGCGGGTGTCCGTGTTTGTGGGTACCCCTTTGCACGTCTTTTTTCCTGGAGGGCCACAGTATGGGACATTCATCATGGCAGTATATAGGTGCGATTTGTTGGCGCACCTTTTGGCGCACATTTCTTACAGCCGCAGAGACGCTACCGCCTGCTTTCTTGTGGCGGTCGTGTTTGTGCCTGTGCGCTGGTTTGAGCGTGCGCTTTTTTCCCCTATTCTATTCCATGAATACGTGTTGTAGGCGAGCGTGTGGGCGTTCCGCGCACTTGTGCCCTGTACTTCCCCCGTGACACCCACGTTTTGGCAAGTTGTTCCCCATTCCGAGTGTTACGCCCGTGTTCCGCCTACTTTTGTTGCGTGCGCCGCGCTATGTGCGATTTTCGCTGTGGCCTGTGCGATTTTCGCAGTGACCTGGCGCACGCTGTTAGATGGCCTGTGCGCCAACGTGCGCCGCGCACTTTTTATCGCACATCCGCTGGTTTTCTCGCGCACGGCCTTCCATGAATCGACGTGCGCTGCTTTTCGTGCGATTTTCGCAATTGCACTGCGATTTTCGCTATTCCACTGCGAATCGCACGTTTTTGCCCACTTGCGCCGCGCTAATTATTCCATGAATCGGCCTCTTAAACTATCTAATTGCAAAGGGGATGCTGGTCTGGCCCACATAGTTAAACTCTGTGCTCACTCCTATCATTGCAAACTTAGCCAATGCCTCCTTCTCCTCTAACTCTGTGCCATACTCCATTAAAATAGCTTGAGCCTCTCCCCTATTTAAAAAAAAACCTTCCTTTGACCTCTCCACCCCCACTAACTACTGCCCCATCACCACATTCCCTTTCCTGCTCAAAATACTAGACCGCCTATCCTATGCCCAAGTCCAGAAATTCCTGGAGACCAACCATCTGCTCATCAAAAGGCAATCTGGATTAAGATATGGCATTTATAACGTGCCTATACACAAGTGTTTCAAGGTGCAACGAGGCAAGGGAGGGGGGGACAGAGGGAAGACAGACAACGATCATACTAGGCCAAGTTTCATTCAGATTGCGCTAGTGCATGGGAAGGGGGAAGGGGTGCAGTGCGGTACAAGGGTTAATAGAATAAATAACAGTAGGTAAAGTACAGCCAGCAGGAGGCAAGGGTAAGAGCACAACACGGAGCACAGCACGGAACCGGCCCTATTGGACTTTAAAAAATTGACTCCTTCTGTGACACTGGCAAACTAGCGATCCTGCTCCTGTTAGATCTCTCAGCGACCTTTGCGCTGGTCGATCACAACATCCTATGCCAGCACCTCCTCCAACACTTTCCATTTCTCTCAGGAAACCGCTCTTTGAATCAACTCATTCCTTAGCGGTCGTACTACACGTGTCTTCATAGGAGATACAGCGGCTGGCGCTATCCTGGCCCCTCTCTGTGTCCCGCAGGGCTCCTGTCGCTCTCTGACCCTCTACAAAACCTACACTAAACCCCTTATTCAGCTCCTTGACACAAGAGATATCCTCTACACCAATTTTGCTGATCATATGCAAATCCTCATCCCCCTCTCGGGTGACTACAAATCAGACTCTACAAATATCAATGAGGTTTACAGCACTATTCAGAACTGGATGGCCATGCACAACCTTTGCCTCAATGAAAAAACTGGGTTCCTCATCATAGGCACCGTGCACCACCATAAACACTTGGAAGCCTCTTTCTCATCCTTCTGTATTGATGGCACGGCCATCCCGGTCCTGAAGAATATAAAAACACTAGGAGTACATCTTGAACTGACCCCTCTATGTCTAGATATATTAATGCCTTAGCCATATATTAATGCCTTAGCCTAATCCACTGCCTACACAGCAAGACGTATCTCGCTCAGCAGACAGTTCCACTCCCCCAGTAACAGCCTCACTCTTGCTTGTGCTGGACTGCCCATGTGGGAGGGACAAAGACTGATATGCAAATGGATATTTCCCATCTGTGAAAGGTACAGTGAGCTAAAGTGTGGCTGCGGACTCTCGAGTGGGTACCTTCCCATAGACTGTAGAATTAATTAAAAAGTAAGTATAGTTGGATCTATAGACTCCAGTCCCCGATGGGCCGTGTTCGTTCTCGCAGAGGGGTGCCTATGGACTATTTTTTGGTATTCTAGGATGTCTCACTTCATGTGGCCCATTGGTTTAGTAGAGAAACCATTCTGCATCAAAAATGGTTGTTTAAATCTGACCTGCAAGACGTTGTGTTGTGCGTGCTGCCATCATCTCAGGCAGTCTAGTGTTTACCTCTTGAGTGGGGGGCTCCCGCAATGCCTGTTGTTTTATATGGAGGAGTAACTGATATGGCCTGTACTATATTTCGTATAACTATTGTAACTATGCACCCTGAGAAAAGCGCCCAGATAACTGGGTTTTGTGCGCTATATAAGCAAATAAAACAAACAAACAAAACTATTTACAATAAAGCGCGTTCAATGTCCCACGATGTCTGATAATGTATCTACAGTAATGCTGTGTTATAAAACATAGCGGTTCCTTACCTATCAGGCGGGTTTGATGTCACGCGATACGGTTGTCACGTTGACTGTAGAATTCAATAAAAAGTAAGTATAGTTGCATCTATAGACTCCTGTCCCCATGGATACTAAACTCCTACATGTGGAAACGTGATGACAAGATTTAAATTAGACAGTCATGCGTAGATGGCATGACTAAAAAGAGGCAACCACCATTTGTACATCTTATGAAATTGTTGAAACAAAGCGGGCAGGTTAATCGAATTATTAAAAAGAATTGGAGGATTACAAGATTTGACCCTCAACTCACCAAACTATTCCCTAAACCTCCAATGATTGTCTACACTAGAGGCAGAAACTTGAGGGACAACCTCGTAAAAAGGCAGAAAGAATGATAGTCTAATGAATTATTTTAACAATGGTAAAATACTGACATGAGCCATTTCATTGACCTTATAGATAGAATTGAGTGATTGAAGCTAGAAGATTGAAGCCAAGACTTGAACATTTTGAATCTTAGGAAATGTTGCTTCTGATGAAGGGTGATGCTCTCCCGAAACGCGTCAAGCTCATTTTATTATTTGTATCTCTAACAATTTTGGTTGAAATATATTGTTTTCTGTAAATAAATGACTTAACCATGCAACTGTTGCATATGAAGATCGATTTGAAATAAGCATATATGATTTACAGTCTAATTGACATCCTAAGTTTATTAATTAACAAGTTCTAAAATACATCAAGTATTGACTGACTCTACTGTCCATATACAAGGTTTTCAGGGGACGGGAGTGTCTACTAAGTTAAGACACTTTTTTCTCACGATTGTACATTAACGGATTTCAGTGCCAGAGCCGTATTTTTCTCCCCTGCACCTGTGAAACATCAGTAAATAGATTTATTACCTTGAAGTACTTAGTCATTAATAAGGTGTGCATGCCCTTTTACAGATTTTGGTGCAGCTCAGAAACTAGAGCTTTCAGAGTGACAAGAAATTCTAGTGAGACATCTCTTGGGGCCGGTAGTGGTGGGACCCCAGCTTGTTGATGGGGTCTCCTGATGTGGAAGCCCCTGTATAGGTTCTTCCCTCGAAGGGGGCATATCCAACCTTGGGGCGGGAGGCACAAATTCCTCCTCTGAAGAGACAGATAATGGCTCTTGCGATTGCAGTAACGGTTGAGGGCTGTCTCCCAAAGTGTCAGAAGGTTGATGGGGCTTTTCTGGGGTGGTTCCAAGAGCCACGGGGTGAACTGGTTTTGGGAGTGCTGTTAAAGCAGACAGTTGTATGGTTGGTGTCGACAGTGGAATCGATGAGGATTTTATGGCAGTCAACAAGGATTTTGTGGAAGTCGACAGTGATGTTGTGGCAGTCAACAAGGATGTTGTGGCCATCGACGAGGATGTTGTGGCCGCAGACGAGGTTGTACTTGCATTCTTCGCTGAAGTCTTTGCAGTAGTTGACGGGGTAGGCTTTGTAACCATTGACGAGGTTTTCGTGGCCGTCAACAAAGAGGTTTTAGTATCCTTCGATGAGATATTTTTGGCCGTTGACAGGGTGGAGGCCTTAGTGAACGGGGTTGCCCTCGCCGGAGATGGTGTTGACAATCTCGGCATTACCAATGTCGTCGTGGGCCCCTTATCCTTGGATGACGAAGAGGGTGACCTACGCTCGGTGGAGGACGTTGGCAGTCCTACAGATTTCCCAGACGTCTTTGATGGTGCCTTTATAGTTTCTGCTGGAAACACTGCAGAGGGTGCTTTATGAGCCTTCTTCCTGCTCCTCAACGGCTCCTCATGTGATCTGGACCTCTTACTAGAGGTGGTTTGCTGGGTAGTTCTACCCTGCCTGAGTGGAGTATGATTCCGCCCAGAAGCAGTTAGAGTCAGAGGCCCCCCTGGCATCATCGAGCTATGCTACCAACTTCTGGTGACGGGCTCTCAGAGTCTTATTAGACAAAGACCGACACATTTCACACTCTTTGATGACATGGTGTGGATGGAGGCACTAGAGGCATTTATCATGGAGGTCCTCCACGAACACATTCTGAGGCCACACTGAGTGCAGGCCTTGAAGAGACTCTTCTTCCTGGCTTCAGCCATTCTTGTAGTCCCAAATGTCAAAGAGTCCTAAAGACGGAGATACCATAGGCGGGAATGAACCAGAGGTGGGCTCAAACCCCACAAGCTAATGTCCGTAGGTTGAGGATACTTGATGGATGTTTTAAGTTAGGTTTTCTTTCGGTGAAATACTTCGAAAATTTAGAGAGAGATTTTCTAAGGACTCCCAACACGAAACGTGCGTTAAAAAATTCTGAACAGAGAGCTACCAGGGAGTGCCGAGATGTTCTAAAGCATCTCTGTCTGTCTTCTCCCTAGGGAATGTAAAAAGGGATCTGAGCCCCCCTTTACCCCCTGGAGAAGAACCCTGAGCCCCCCGGGCTTCGGATGAGAAGAACCCTGGTCTTCGGGGTTGCTGCGCTGCCCAAGTTCTGAGCCTGTTTTCTACACCAGGAAAGTTGTGTGCGGCCCGTTAACCGCCCGCGGCTCCACGGCAGTTGGGCGATCCCCTCTGTGGGGGAGGGGTTCTTGGCCTGGTTCTCGCTGGCGTGCTTCACACTCCAGAGGCCTCTGGACCCCCCTTCCAGAAAATCAAGAGCTTCTTTGCCTATGCCCTCCTCTCCCTCTTGCTGAGGCTCCTCACTGCTTCCCTCGCCCGGCAGACCGGGGGAGGAAAAAACTGAACAGAGCGGTGCTGACTGTGGCTGTGGCACAACGGGAGGTGAGCTGCAGCCAAGCTCGCCCTCCCAACAGAACTGTGATGATGGATTCCTTCTTCTAATTACCCGCAAAGGCTCACCCCATTCTCTTGATTCGGAGCGGTTGGGGCCTGGAGGAGAGGCTGCTGCGGGCGGAACTCTGTGGGCCAGAGAATTCACCATTGGGACCCCCCACTGACATCTGAGCCTGTTGGGTTCTGCAGCTGTGCCGATCGCCCTCCAAGGTCTCTCTCTGCTCCAGCAGTGATTGTGGGGACCCCGTGATGGAAGAGGAGTGACGCTTCACTGAGGGGCTGCAGGCCTCCATCAAACATAAGGTTGGTGCTCTGGGGCCCCCTCCCCTATCCCTGCTCGCCCAGAGAGCTCCTCCCTCCCTCCTTTGCCCCACGGGGGGGAGAGGCGCATAGCCCAATCAGCTGCCCATCGCCAACTTTAGAGACTCTCACCCCCCGTCTGGGACACTGTTGGGAGGTAATGGGGGTGGTCACATTGTGGGTAAACTCCAGGATTCCTGCAATCTCTTCAACGCGGGCACCCCTCACTGTAAATCCTTGGGCCACCCTGCGCCTGGGGACCTTCTGGAGTATATGACAGGCTTAGCTTTTGTACTCTCTTCACGGAACCTGGCCCTTTGACCACCCTTTCCCCA
This sequence comes from Ambystoma mexicanum, assembly GCF_040938575.1. Lineage (NCBI taxonomy): Eukaryota > Metazoa > Chordata > Amphibia > Caudata > Ambystomatidae > Ambystoma > Ambystoma mexicanum. The sequence continues at coordinate 968,427,588 of NC_090936.1, read as the reverse complement.
CACTTGCTCCTTACCCATCTGGCGGACCTCCTTAAGTTGAACCCACTCTACGAGGTCTTTTGAGCTTTGAGGAACCGTGATCTGGGCCCGACCCAGCCCGTGGTCCCCGAGGGAAGAAACTCATCTGAAGCACTGTACACCTGCAAAGGAGCCCCCCAGAAGTTACTTACCCACTGCCCCCCCGACTTTGTCTTCGCCACTTGTGTGGCTTCACTTTTGGACTGGCCCCGCCTCTCCATTGCATCAGCCAGGGCCTCCAGACTGTCCTCTCCCGGCAGCACTCTTTAGGATCCCTGTTCTTACTCCTGGAGCTTTTGGAGACAGCATGAACTGGACTGAGGCTCTCCAGAGGTTCTGCCGTGCACCGGCTTCCCCCCCGCGGTCCCACATCATGGCAACCCCGTCGCAGCCAGAGCCAATGGATGCCAATTCAATCACCAAGGGCATGACAGCCCCATTGGAGGAAATCCGAGGCTTAAGGGCAGACATTGTTGTAAGGATAGATACCTTGGACAAAAAGGTTGATGGCATCGACGACGGGTTCAAGCTCTGGAAGCGAACTCAGCATCCATCAACTCGAGACTCAATTTGATATGCGCCTGGCGGAATTGGAAAGAAGGGAAGAGTATTGCGCTCTAAAGATTGATGACTTAGAAAATAGGGAGCGCCACAGCAACCTACGATTCCTGGGCTTTCCGGAGTGAGAAGGCGAGACACAATCTGATCTCGTCAAAGCTGTTAATTCTGCCATTAGTTCCCTTTTCGACAATGGCAATATCAATGAACTCACTATTGACAGGGGTCACAGAGCAGGTGCTTCCAGCAAGGGTCCTAGATCTCTTCTGGTGAGATTTCACTATTTCTCTGAGAAGAGCAAAATCTTGGATCTGGCTCGGAGGAACGGCCCGATCACCTGGGAAGGTGCACAGATCTCGATCCATCAAGACTTGTCAGCTCTTACTTTGGCGAGACGTCATCTCTGTGCCCCCTGACCAAAATGTTACAATCTAAGGGGGTATGCTACAGTTGGGGTTACCCCTTCTCGCTTTCTTTTGAACTGGAGGGATACAAGTATGCTTTGGTCACAGAGGATGATGTACACAGAGTTTCGAAGGAGCTCCTGGGTGACCCCGGTGTTGACCCCGCTGGGGTTGGTCGGGAGAGAGAATTAACCGGTCCCCGAAAGGCTAATGTTCCCACAGAGAGACGCAAGGTCCGAGGCCACAGAAAATTTAGGAGGGTCGCTCCAGCCTCTCCCAGGTCCACCAATGATTGATTGAGCTCTGGTTGCGGCCGACTTACCCTATCAGGTCGGATGACTTTGTAGCGGTCCTGCTAAATGCGATAACCTTTGCGGGGTCCTCGTGATCCTGTTCTTTCATGTCTTTGTTGTTGAAGTATCAATGAGTTTGCTCTTTCTTTTTCCTTCCCTAGCCCGGGCCTCGGCTGGGAGCGTGGGGGCTTTGAGGATGTTGGTCGTGCATAGCTCTGGGGGGCGAGGGGGCTCTCAATGGTAACGATGTTGAGCTTGGTGCCCTGGAGGGGGGAAACACTGGTGGCCTGGCCTAGCGGCAATGCTTGTGTTGCAGGAGGCTCAGGCGCTCTGGGATGGAGAGGGTGGGGGGTAGGAAGTTCTGTTCTGGGGTGTTTATATTGGTTGTGTTTTTCTTCTGCCAAGGCATAGCTGGTGCTGCAAGGGTGCAGGTCTTTTTAAGTGTTGCCACTATTCATGGATGCAAGAAGGGGTGGTGGACATTGTGTGTTCCCAGGAGTAGCAGCAAGAGGTTGCCATCCCCCTGATGGTTGATTCTTTTCATGCACTGACTGTGGGGTCGTTAAACGTGCGTGGGTTAAACTCGCCTACCAAAAGGTTGTTGGTGGTTAGAGAGTTCAACAGGCTGCAGTTGCACTTTTTATACAGGAGACCCAGTGGGTCAAGGGGAAGGAGCCGAGACTTAAAGCTCGGACCATGCAACATACATTTTTCGCACCTTACTCAGCTAAGAAACATGGGGTTGCCCTTCTAGTATCTCCTAAAGCTCATTTCTCACTTAAGGCCCAACGCTCCGACCCTGAGGGGTGTTATATCATGGTTAAGGGGGAAGTGAGAGGGAGATTGCTCACAGCAGTCTGTATATACACTCCGAATGAGGCCAAGGATCTTTTCTGGGAGGTAATGAAAGAGAAAATCATGTCCTTTAGAGAGGGTATCCTATTGGTTGGAGGGGATTTTAATATGGGTCTGAACCCGGAGAGGGACAGAAAGTCAGCGAACCTGCGCATTGATACGCATTTACAGAGGAAGCTGGCCGCCACATTTCAAAGGGTTAACAGGGAACTGGGCTTGTCCGACTCGCACACACCGAAACGGGGACACGATCCATATTTCACATTCTTCTCCAAACCACACGCAACCTTATCCAGGATAGATTATATTTTGATTGATACCCCACTCTGAGAGCAGATCTCTGATTTCAATGTTGAATCTTTCCCGTGGTCAGACCACGATATGGTCAAAACCCACATAGGAGTCCCCGCGCCCCTCCCCCCCCCCCCCGAAGGATCACAGCGGTCATGTAACAACCTCCTAATGCAAGACAAAGAAATGACCCAGTCCCTCCTAGCCGCCATAACAGAGTTCTTTACTATTAATGATAAAGGGGAAGTAGATGTGATGGGGGTCTGGGGCGCATTCAAAGCCACAATCAGAGGTACCCTCATGGAGATGGGCTCGAAGAGGGAGAGGGACAGTGAGGAGAAAAAGCTAAGAGAGAAAATAAGAGCTATTCAACCAGGGGGGAAATTAAAATCTCAAATGTTCCCGGGCAAATGGGTGGAGCTTCAACAGCTCAAGACAAAGCTTGCTGCCCTGCTAGTGGGCCAGACTGACTGAAAGGAAACTTGCCTTCCTAAAACAGAAATATATGGAGAAAGGGGAAAAGGCGGAAAAGATACTAGCCTGGAGGTTGAGGGAACGCAGAATCAGCAGGAGAGTAGATTCCATCCGCTCTTCTGAGGGGGACAAATGCACAAGCGATGCCTCTATAGTAGAACAGTTTTGCCACTATTATGAACACCTGTACACGTCGGGATACTCTGGGGATGGCTCCGACATCGACCAATTCCTAGACTCCTTGCCCATTCCCCGTCTCCCTCCTGAGGTGGCCGAGGAGGTTATAGACACTATTACCACCCCGAAGGGGGGCACCACTCCGGGAGATGATGGCTTCACAGTCCGCTTCTATAAATCTTTCCTCTCTGCCTTGGCCCCATTCATGTCCAAAATGTTTAATGCGGCTCTGGAAACAGGCTCCCTCCCCCACTCAATGATGACGGTGCTCATAGTGGTGATTCTGAAGGAGGAGAAAGATCCTACCCTGGGTCAATCTTATTGCCCCATCTCACTTCTGAACACAGACGTCAAGATCCTAGCCAAGCTCCTCCCCAATAGGCTAGCCAAACATCTTCCCTCTTTGGTGCACGAGAACCAAGTCGGTTTTATTGCCGGCAGACAAGGCGCAGATAACAGAAGAAAAACCCTGGACTTCATGCACAAGGTTTCAAATCATGACTTGGAGGTCTATCTCCTCTCATTGGACTCAGAAAAGGCCTTTGACTGGGTCGAATGGCCTTACATGGGTAAAATCCTTCAAAAAATGGGCCTTGGAGACAGATTCCTTTGGTGAATTGCTGCCTTGTATAACGCCCCCTCGGCAAGGGTCTCAGTCAATGGCATCACCTCGGCTCCTTTAAGCTTCACAAGAGGTACCCGCCAGGGTTGTCCCATTTCTTCCCTTTTTCTTTTCAATTAAACATTTTATTAAAGTGATCATGAACAGAAACACACTTACATTTGCATCACATTATAAAGCGTAGAGAATACAGGAGAATACAGAAGCTTGGCTATAGATGAAAACAATTGAATCAATCAGTCCCCCCCCCCCCCATCCACAGCCAGACAAATGAATCACCCTTGAAGCCAACGGGTCAGAGGAGGTCTCCTGGTAAGGGCAGGGAATTGATCAGAGTAGTCCATAAAGGGTGCCCAGGTTGTTAGGAAGGAGATCAAGTTTCCGGTGCGGATGGCTGTGACTTTCTCCGCCACTGCGATCTCCCAACATTTGGACCACCACAGGGGGACCGAGAGACCGTCCACATGCTTCCAAAGTCTCGCCATTGCCACTTTCGCCGCTAGTAGGTGTGTGCGGAGTCGAGAGAGCCGACCCGCAATTGGGATCTCCCCACCCCCCCGTCTCCCCCAGTAGTATGATGCCAGGCTCCTACGGGAAAGCAAGCCCCGTAATTGCGTTTATGTGTTTTGTCACCTCTCTCCAGTAAGCCTCCGCCTTAGGACAGGTCCATAGCAGGTGAAACAGGTTGCCCTCGATTGCACACCCACGCCAGCAATTTGGAGACATTTTGGGGTTAGATTTATGAAGTTGGGCGGGGGTGATGTAGTACCTGTAACATAGTTTCTATCCACCTTCCCTATTGGCGATACACTGTGTGCGTTTGTGCAACCGATCCCAGATCTTTCCCCATTGAAGCACCTCAATTTGCCGGCCCAGGTCCCTCTCCCAATCAAGCATATACTTATCTTTTACCTCCGGGTCATGTCTATCCAGTAGGCGGTAGAGAGTCGAGACTCTGCCCCTGGGTGCAGCTGTGGTCAGGGAGAGTTCCAATGCAGTTAGGTCTCTGGCCCCGCTCTCTTTGATCGTCCTATGGGAAACCCAGTGTCGGAGTTGGACATAATGGAATCACTCTGCCTTCCCCACCCCAAATTTCTCCTTGCATCTTTCGAATGTGATGGGGGAGCCCCTTTCTAGGAGATCTGACAGCTTTTCTAACCCACCTTCCTTCCATGCCGAGAAGCTGTGCAGGGATTCCCTGGAGAAAAGTCTGGGTTATACCAAATAGGGGCAAGTGGGCCCCTCGAACCTCTAATGTCCCATTTTCTCTCTGACGCTTTCCAGGAGTTGACAGTGACCATTGTGGCCATGAGTGGGCTCAGGCTGGGCCGCGTTTTGATAGCGGGTAGGTGGGTTAAGCCTGATAGGAGGCAGGGGCACCCATTTCTCCCCTTTTATATGCCTTGGCAATGGAGCCCCTGGCTATTGCCGTTAGGTCGGATCACAGAATTTCTGGAGTTCAGTGTGGCGACTTGACTTTAAACTATCGCTTTTCGCAGATGACATCTTGGCTTATTTAACCAACCTCTGCGACTCCCTCTCGTACTTGCTCGAGCTCATTCACACCTTTGGGGCCTTTTCGGGTCTTAAGATTAACTTATCCAAGTCATGCATAATGCCTATGGGGGACAAGGACTACGAAACTAGAGGGAAGTGTGAACTGAGGGGAATGATAATAGAATGTGAGGCTACCCCATACTTGTGAGTTTCCAACCTTAGGGAATTAGGAGCCCTGTTCCAATCCAATTTTACCCCGCTCTTGGCGGCGATAGGTAAAGATCTTCGCTGGGCTCCCCTAACCCTCTCATGGTTTGGCCGTATGGTCAGAGTCAAAATGAATATCCTGCCCCGTCTCCTCTACCTCTTCTCTGCCCTATCCATCATCATCCCAGAAGCTTTCTTTTCAACACTCCATGCTCGAATTCATCGCTTCATCTGGGGTGGCAAAAGGGCAAGAATTAAACACCCAACACTAACTTTACCGAAATCCTTTGGGGGGTTTGGGCTGCCTGACTTTAGACTATATCATAAGGCAGCCCAGCTTCGAGTGATGTTGGAGCACATGAGAGACAATATGGGCACTTACTGGACCTATATTGAAGATAATCAATCTCACCCTAAGAAAGTTAGAGATCTTTTATGGGCCCCCCCAAATCCATCCCATCCTGTCTTAGAACACCCCAGACCCTGGCAGTGCTGTGGGCGTCCTGGAGGGGAGACAGAGATAATAAGCTATTATCCTCCTGGCCACCCCCCCTGACTTCCCTGTGGGGGCCTCCCTTTAACCTAGCAGCCAAGGGATTCCGTGATACCAAGTCATGGTCAGACATGGGCCTGGAGCGGGCAAGCCCAACTTTTACGCCAGGGAGCCTTCATTGAATATGACCAACTATCTTCCGTTATGGGGGTCAACCCGCCCAATGTGTTTGAATATCTGCGTTTTAAGGGGATCTTTACTCACCCCAGATGGTTGGCTGACTTGATCCACCCTCTTAAACCCTTTGAGAAAATCATTGTCGTAGCTACCACTAGGAGGGGCTTTCTCTCTAAGATTTACAAAATCTTAATTATGGCGAACTTAGAGGGTAGACAACCTTCCAAGCGAATTTGGGAGGCGAGGCTGGGGTCAGCTCTCAACGAGCATACATGGACAGCGATCTTTAGCTCCATTTTCTCGGGGTCTCTGTACACCTCGGCTATGGAGCATGGCTTCAAGATGTTGCACTCTTGGCACCACCCTTCCGCTACCCTGGCCAAGATATTCAAAAGGTACTTCCCCTTTTTGTCCCAGGATGTGCACACAACGTGGAACCTGGTACCACATCTGGTGGGAATGCCCAGTGGTCCAGGTCTATTGGTCCGAGCTACTTAGTTGGATCAAGGGGATCGTGGGTACGGGGCCTTCTCTACATCCCCTGGAAATTCATCTGGGCACGCCTACCCGGTAATCTGACGTGAACGCCTTCCCAAAGGTGGTCGAGGCTATGCTGAGAGCCGGAAGACTGGCTCTCGTCAGAAATGGAAGAACCTCTCCGAGTGGCTTACCGAGCTTTGGGCCATTTTCACATTTGACAAACTATCAGCAATAACCAATGACAAAATGGACTCCTTCCTGTTGGACTGGTCTGTTGTTCTTCTGAGTGAGGACTGCAGTGCTCTGAGACTGTAGCTCTCCAGATTTGAAGGAGCCACGTCGCTTTAACCTGTGTTTATTTATTAATTGTGCCCTGCTTTATCTTTTTCTTTTGTTTTTTTTTATCTAGTTATCGACCACACTAGGTCAGTAGTATCAGATTGCTTTGCTCCATGATGTGTTCTTCTACGCTAGCTGTACCCAACACCGGTTTTTGGCTTGGTGATGTAATGCGCAGAAGGGAGGGGAGGGAGATTGTGGGGGGTTTCAAATGTATGCTTAGCATTCTCTTACTGGTTTTCTTATGGTTGTTGCCAGGCACCTCCTGGCATCTTTTGTATGTTTAAAGGCGTAATAAAAATAAAGTTAAAAATAAAAATTCTGATGATGGCCTCCTGGGGTGCAGCTAAGGGAACCTTTCCTATTGGCTGTGGGCAGTATGACCCAAAATTATTATACTAGAGCACTAAAGTGACTGAAGTTTTAAGTTTGCATTTAAACTGCTCTAAGTTACCGAGGATTCCCAGCTGGACGATGGCTGATATTCACAGCATGAGAGATCCAATGTTGGAGAGATTGTCTAGATTGGCTCCCTCCTCTTCTTTTTGGTAATCTACTCAGGGCCGTAGTTCTCTGCTCTCAGGGATGGGCCGAGGCTCTGGAGTACGTCTTTCTGTTATCAACCTTCTACATACAGGCTTCTTCTGGAGGTCTTTTCATTGGCCTCCTGCCAATTCCACTTCTTTCGGATCTAGCAACCCCAGGGGACGTTGTTCTTCTTGGCAGGACCCTCTTCTCTCTAAATCTGGCTTCAGATTGTGCTGTGCGCCCAGATCTTCAAACTCCTTCATCTCGGGGACCAAGATCTTTTCACACACCAGTTGTGCGATGACTTGGCCCGGTCGGACCTGGTAAGTGTTGTTCCCCAAGTTAAAGAGAACTACCTTAAGTTCTTGTTGATGGTCACTTTCAACTACTCCTGGTCCCACATCCAGGGAATGCCTATGGGCTAGGGCAGACTTTCGGATATTTCTTCCAGATGTCACTTCAGGGACCCATATGCAGAGACCATTCCTTACCAGCATCTCCATATGCAGAGACCATTCCTTACCAGCATCTCCCTCATTGGTGGCCCCAGGGATACAGAAACAGCCCCAGAGTGCAAGGGTTGCCAGAGAGGCAGGGCAGGTGTGCAACTGGTGGGCAGGGGACCTGGGCCTGAGAACAGAGGGTAGCCAAGTGACCAGTGCAGTTTCAGCCAGGAGTTGAACAGGGAGAGGAGGAGAGAAAGCAGAAGCAAAGAGGAAGGTCTTGACGTGCTTCCGGAACTGGAGATGGTGCTCCTCAATTTTCAGAGAGGCAGGGAGGCTGTTCCAGAGAGGGAGGCCCCAGCTGAAGAAAGAGATCTACCAACAATGCGCTGCTTGGAGAAGCGACTGACCCTGAGGGAGTTGGAGGCGGATGAGCGAAGAGCTCGAGAAGGAAGATATTTTGGAAGAGAGAGATGAAGGTATTGAGGCCCCAGACCCCAGAAGGCTTTGTGGACAATGCAGCTTTACCCCTGGGTGCCCCTCTTCTGGGCGCTGATCCTTTACTTATCGCATTCCTCAATTTAGTTGTTAATTCTTTTCCCAATGAACTTCTGATGATAGCTTCACCCTTAGATCTCCCTCAGTTGGGCTCGGACCCCTCTTGACGGCCAGCACTTGAGTGATAGCTTCACCGCTGGATCTCCCTCAGTCGGGTTCGGACCCCTTTTCTTATTTCTCATCCATTTTACTTTAAATGTTCACTGGATTCTTGTCCTTTACTTTCCTTTACCAGATTGTAGATCAAAGTCTTTCGATTGTACAGGGATTTTGCTCGACCTCACATAACCACTCCAACTTAATTCTGCTGGCTCACCTATGGCCTTTTGGTATCTGTAGTTTCTCTCATGTGGTGCTTGACCAGTGTGTCTCGAGTTAACACCCACGTGGTGCCGGTTTCTCTCTGCAGCTGGTCTCCCCTTCAATACTTGTATTTGTTACAGTTCATTAACAGTTCCTCGAACTTAGTTCAAACTTGCCACTTTGCGACTTTCAATCAACACAGCCCGGTTCTTATTGGTACCCCCTCCGACTCACCAGCTGTGATGAACCACTGGGCTTCTGAGAGTCAAGGTCGGTGCCACGGTAGCATGAATCTTCCTCTTTCCTGCTTATCAGCGTAGGCTTGCCCTTTGTACCGTTGACACCTGCTGCATAACACTTGGGCTTTTGTTTGTGGCCTCATGTTCTCCTCTACGAAGATTGTGCAGGCTTGGGACGAAAAGGGCAATGTCGCTTCTCTCCGTGCCACTCTCTCGATTCCTGCCGCCTTTGTCCTTGTCTTGAACTGCTGCGTGGTAGCTGTCTCGTTGTGCTGCCTGCCGTGCTCACCTTGCTCGTCCTGTGCTCTCTGGCTCCACCTTTTGTCCTTGTGGGGAAGGGAAAGGGCCGTCAGGTGTGTGTGGATTCAAGTTAATTACCTGACTTTGCCTGACGCTGGGGTTGGTATGTGTCAGGTAAACGGTTCTGGGATTAGTCTGTAGTCTGTTGCAGCATGAAAACATTTTTGTGTTGGAAAATGGGAGATGTGAAGTTTCCAGATGTCTTACCGGGGCAGAAGGGAAAGAGGTGTTACAATGAATAAAGACCTTCGTATTAGTGCTTCTGGGGATCTCGGAAGGGTAGGTTACATTTGACCGGGAGTGTGTTGTCAGGGCAGATGGAGTGTTGGGAAAAGAATAATGAGAAGGATGTGGAGAAGAATGGTTGAGAGCTTTCGGGTAGGTAGTGGGAAAGCAGGGTTTCTGGGAGATGTGATTTTCCAATTTAATAGGGTTCATGCTCATAGGTAATTTACCAGATTGAGGGGTTTGGTAGGTTCTGATACGGCAGGCTTTATGGGAGAAAGGGGGCCAGATGTAGTACAGCCTATACAGGTCTCTAGGATCTCACTGTTAGGCAGAATCCTGTGCAGTTCCCTTAGGGAGCACTACAGAAGATTAGAACTGCAGGTGAGAGCAATAAATCCCCTTTGGTATCAGTCTGTACCACAAAGATTTAGTTGGTAGCTGTGGCTGAGCCGTCAGACTTATCTCAAGAGGGAGATGAGCAGTATTCAGGGTTTACACAATAGGCCTACAGTACTATGGCACAAGGAAACACTGACCAAAGCTTTGTATTAAATAGTATATATATATTTATTTTATACACTTCTAGTAAGACACATTTATCACAGTCATCAAGCAAGTTAAAATAAGTCAAAGAAAAATATACACACTCCCTAGTTAAATTGTAGACCAAGTGAACCAGAGTGAAAACTGAGCAAAACGGCACAGTGAAAACCACACACAAGGGATACTCTAGCAATTTCTCACAAGGGAGAGAAAGCACAAGTTATACAGAAATACCTTCTTACACACCCTAGCAACACTTCCCATACGTGTGTGAGCCAGTTTAAGCAAGGCAGTGCATCAGTATAGGAAATACTTAAATGAAAACTGAGCAAAATGGCATTTCACAATGTTTAGAAAGGGGAAGAAAAGGGTACTTATAAAATGTAGATGGACCAAAACAGTTCTAGTTGAGAAGCAATCTAAAGAAGGCAGTTCTAACAAATATAGCCAGAGTCAGTAGGCCTGTGCCAGAGTCCGTGGTACAGGGCAAGGGCCCAGGAGCAAAATGTTCTTGTAGCTGCAGTCAGGTCTTTGGTTAACGATTTCGAAAAGGTGGACGCAGAAGGTGAAAGACAATCTTAAGAGAGAGGGGCGGCCAACCCAACAGGTAGGTAAAGGATTTCAAACACCTTTAGTGCTACCGCGGGGAAAGGGCGGCCTGGTGGAACAATGTACCTTTAAAATGAAGATGTGGCTCCTGCGGTGGCAGTTGTTCCTGGTAGTTCCTGCAGTTCGGGGGATCCAGCAGAGGAAAATAGGCTCTCTTCGTGGAGGCAGGTTCGAGTTACTGCACTACCCAGGGATGAAACCAGCCGCGGGGCTGCCCGACGAATAAAAGGTACGCTCCTTTAAATCGTGGTCCGGGTGGACTAGTGCCTGGCTATCCAGCCTCCGAGTACAGGGTACTGGCGATTCGACCAAGGCAGGTCCAGGAAGGCGATTGACAAACTGGTTGGCCCCACCAGCTCAAGGGAAGAAGGCTCTTGCAGATGAAGATCTTCTCTCGTCGTGTGGAGAAAAGTGGTGAGACGCTGCAGCAGGGCTTCACTGGTGGTTCAGTCATTGCAGATGTCTTTGGCTTCTCTCCACTTCGGCTTCTTAGTTCCAGTGGCGACGTCTTGCTCTTCCAGTCCTCAGGACTCTGCTTTTATGCAAAAAGAGCCCCATTCATACAGCCTAGCTGTCACTCACACAGTGGAGTGGTCATCCTTGGTGGGAGACCCTCCAGCCTATCAGGATAGAGTGCGACATGGGTTGCTGAGGCAACCCTGTCCAGGGGTCCTACTCCCCCTCCCACACAATGGACCCACCCAGAATCAGTGGCGCTGAAAAGGAGGGCTTCTTGGCAGAAGCCCACCAAAAGGACAAACAAAGGATCCCCGACCTGCGTTAGGAGTTTAGAGAAAGACATGAGAAAGAAGTTATATTAAAGTTCTGGCAAATAAAACCTACCGGAGTAAAGTTAATATTAAAATGCACCGGCGGTATGTTAGAGGCTGTCAGAAAATGTGGTAGCCTCCAACAATGGGAAAATTCCATAGGAAAATATTTGTGGTCGAATATTTATGGTAGTAACCACTGCCACCAGCCAGAAACCTTTGAGAGAGGGACTGTACGGTACCCTCTTGAAAATGAACATAAGGGAAAAACTTTTAACCCTTTCCAGTACCTCCATAGTAAGATGGGTTGTACTGGTTTAGTTCATAAAAATTGACTAGTAAAGTCAATTGGGACTTTAAATGCCCTGGGAGACAGGAGTCAGTCCCAGGGTATGGAGTCTATGTTTGGGGGTCGCTACGACACCCCTGTGTCACTGCACGGAGGGTGCTGTGTCACACATGTGAATAAAGATGGTTCCTATGGAGGTGAGAAAAACCCCATAGACATTAAACACAAAAATAGCCTAGAACACACGTAGCAAAAATTCCTAAGAGTGGGGAAAAAGAGTCTCACTCTTAGCAGGAGAAAAAAAAAATCCCTTCAAATCCAGCAAAGCTGCTGGGGGACTCTATAGGTAAGGGAAATTAGCCATAGAATGAGAATTCTCCCTAACACACACACTCCTCGTCTTTGTCTGTGAAAGGTTCCATGTCTTAAAATCGCTGCAAAAATGGCCGTGAATACAAAATATCGCTGCAAAAATGCTGTGGTTTTGCTGCTAAAATCCTGTAAAGGATGTGGAGGACACCCCCACAGCCCCTGGACCCATTATACCATTTAATGGGAGCGGGGGACACCCCTGCAACCCCCGCTCCCCTTAAATGGTATAATGGGGTACACCTTTACCGGGTCAAACCACAGCATTTTTGCCGCAATTATTTTTACCAGCGACATTTTTGCCGCGATTTCATTACCTGATACCCTGTAAAATACTGCGTCTCACCTGGGGCATTCCCCCGATCTTAACCCCGGGTTCCCCTACCCAGGTGATCCTTTCCCGCTGGACCAACCCAGGAACTGGATCCAACAGCTATGGCTGTGGTCTGGCCACATGAAAAAGGGATTCTCAAGGTTTTACAGGGAGAATACCCTCAGGTTTTGCACAACTATACCAGTGGTTTAAGTGGGCAGGGCGGCTGGGAGCGGCGCTCCTCTACTTGTACGGTTCCTATACTTTTATTTGAAAAAGAAAGCATCCCGGAAGGGTTTCATTTTAAAATAAAAGTGTGGGAAGAAATTGAAACTTGCACTGCACTGAACGTTCCCTTAAACAGCAGGTGCATGTATTTGAGGGTTTGCATTCTGATTGGGAGGAGGCATGGCGATGGGGTGTGTGGGAGCGGGGTCAAGCCACGGGGGAACATAGTTGCACTACTTCTTTTTGAACACTATGATGACTATACTATACCCACTTTCACCCTCTCCCTACTTCTTAACCAAACCCTAACCTTTCACCCTACCTTACACCCCTCTCCACACTCTCTAACACCCCCCCCCCCTTTAGTAAAATACTACCTGTATCTTAGCATATAGCTATATCCCTTCTGTCAACATTCACTTGCCTGCCTTACACTTTATTGGCCTGTACTATAACCCTGTATATATTTGTACCATATCGCATTGTAACTTATCCTTTACTCCTGTATATTTTTGTACTATACTGTATTGCATCATATATTGCATAATCTTGTAATGCGCCCAGATACCTACGGGTGAGGAGTGCTTTATAAATAAATAAACAAACAAACTACTACTACCACATTGCTATCTCCCACACTGGCACCATCTCTCTCTCACATCTTCAATTCACTCCCCTCCCCAATTCCTATTCTACAATACACTACGCTTAACACCACTGATACCACTCTCGCAAAAACCTTACCTTGTCAAAGCTCTGTCACCACCACTCCAATGCTACGCTGTGTCGTCCTTCCTCTGCCTTTTCTCTTGGCTCCACCAGCTCCACTGGCGACCTAAACCAAACAACCTACACTCGCCTTCTGCTACTTCCTGCATTTATACTGTGAGGCTAGTGCTTTAGTGTATTTCTCCCCTTCTCATTGGCTTCAGCGCTCACCGGACTCCTTGCACCAATCAGTGCCTGCTTTTATCCCGGGAGACTCCTTGCACCAATCAGTGCCTGCTTTTATCCCGGGAGGTGGAATACACAGCTGGGTAAGCGTAAAAACCCCTCTAAGCCACGCCCCCTTTTCTAGCATGGTTTTTAGAAAATTCTCTGGGGTTTCTCTGTCGTGGTGCATAGCTGGAACTTTCTTAGTTGGCATGGTGAGTTTGCCGCTTCTCTGCAATGCTGAGTTGTGGTGCTGGTTCAGAGTCTGCATGAATAGCTGAATTTCACGGTTTGTATTTGCTTGGCCCCGGTCCTGGTTTTCTTGGCTGCCTGTAAGAGGATTCTGGGAGTTGTGGTCCTGAAACAGAAACGAAAAAAGGTGGCCAACAACAGTTTGGAGAGGTATTGACTTCCCCTTTTGGATTGAGACCAAACCTTATTTGCATTTCTTCTTTCCCCTTCTGTAATGGCTTGGCAGGCTGAAAAACCTTGGTCTGGAGGGTTTTCCAGAGCTGTGTCTGTGGTTATGATTTTTTCAAAACCTTCCACCCATCAACATTTGGCTTTGCTTTGGAGAGGCATTGAGACACGAGAGTTGACATTTCTGTCACATGGGGGAGACTTTATGGGGACTAGGGACCCCCTGGCCCCCATTCATCTATCTGGGGCAGGGCTAGTTCTGAACTTTGCTTTAATAATCTTACTGTCCCAGGTTGAGAAGGGTCTCTCCCCCACATGTCACAGGGTCATGACCCGGTCACAGCCCTCAGATAATACAGGAAATGGAGGAGAAACAAAATGACAAACGTGGGAATGAGCAGGAAGAGCAGGATAGTGAATCGGCAGAAGATAGTTGGGAATTCTTCACCAGCATGTGAACAGCTATAAGGGTGGGTGAGAGACCGCCACAACCGGGGCAGCCACCTCAAGATGATGAATTACCACAGGGAATAATGCCAGCAATACCTGCAGCCCCCAGTGGTTAGGGACCTAAGGTAGGGCAAATGCTGATAGACCCATCTTCCTCGTATACTCAGTCAGTGAAGTGGGTAGGCACGGTGCATGGAAGAGAGGCTGGAGTCATTCAGGCAAGTCTTAGGCACACAGGAGGAAGGACAGGAACACATATTGCTACCATACACTTCGCATTGACAACCGGGGATTTAAAAAAAATCAGCAAAGGACTTTCCAAATACTAGAGAGGAGCCAAAGCAGTTTGTTGGAGACTCGAAGACAGTCTTACAATGTTACAATCCCTCCAGGGATGACATGAATAAATTAATGAGGATAATCATGCCCCCCAAGGCATGGTGGGCCCTCAATCCGGGAATGGGGGACGCATTAGTCCAAGCTAGGGAGGGCTAGTAACCGCCATTCCTGAGATATGCCAGAGAAAGACTGATTGGGTTAAGATGTTCAAGTGTAAACAAAACAAAGTCCAATCGCCCATGCAGACTATTTAAGCAGATGGAAGGTGGTGTTTATCCAACACTGTGGCATCACTAAGCTAGATAAGAAAGCCCAAGAGGCAAAAGCAAACACTTTCATTGCTGGTATTCTACCGAAAGTCCAGATGCCGCTTCAAAACATATGCATTGATTGGTAGACCAAGCCATTAGCGGAGCTGGTGGCAGTTGCGAATCACTGCCTGGCATTCTAAGAAAATAGACTTTTGTGAATACATTGATGACATTACAGATGCAAAGTCTGCAGGGACATGTTTGTTTGTTTATTGATTTTCATACATGCCAACATTCTGTAACCAAAAATCTGTAAGAGTCTTAAAGTTTCAAAAATAGTCAGGCGAGGAGTTAATGAAAGGAATAGGGCGCGTCAGCAGCCCATTGTCATTGAATGAGCCTGCCGCTGCGGGTGCATTCAATGACAATGAGGCGCCTGCCACGCCTTCTGCCACCACGCCAGCTCGGGGGAGCCCTTGAAAGACACCCCCGAGTTGGCGTGGTGGGGGGCTAATGGCGCCTTTTGTGAAAGGCACCCGCGGCGGAGGGGCGCACTTAGCCCACCGCCGTGGGCGCCTTTTACATCAAAAGCCTGCATGCTATGCCTTCTCCCGCTACGCCAGCTCGGGGAAGCCCTTGAAAGACTCCCCCGAGCTGACGTGGTGGGGGGCTAATGGCGCCTTTTGTCAAAGGCACCCGCAGCGGAGGGGCGCATTTAGCCCACCGCCGTGGGTGCCTTTTACATCAAAAGCCTGCATGCTGCACCTTCTCCCGCTATTCCAGCTCGGGGAAGTGCTTGAAAGACTCCCCTGAGCTGGCATGGTGGGGGGCTAATGGCGCCTTTTGTCAAAAGGCACCCGCGGCGGAGGGGCGCACTTAGCCCACCGCCGTGGGCGCCTTTTACATCAAAAGCCTGCATGCTATGCCTTCTCCCGCTACGCCAGCTCGGGGAAGCCCTTGAAAGACTCCCCTGAGCTGACGTGGTGGGGGGCTAATGGCGCCTTTTGTCAAAGGCACCCGCGGCGGAGGGGCGCATTTAGCCTACCGCCGTGGGTGCCTTTGACATCAAAAGCCTGCATGCCCCGCCTTCCCCCGCTACGCCAGCTCGGGGGAGCCCTTGAAAGACTCCCCCGAGCTGGCGTGGGCAAAAAGAAATATGTAAAAAAAACACATTTTTTTACAAAAACTAATCGGTATTTGGTGCCAATAAATCGGTAGGCGGTAGGACTGCTTAAAAAGCGGTATCCTACCGCCTAAATCGATAGGGTTGGCAAGTATGGATTTTGCATGGCGCGCCAAACCCAAAGGTAAGTGGACGCTACAGAGAGCAGGAAAACAAGATTGCTTAAAAACTTAGTTACAAGGCACAATATAAATATGAAACATTACATCATGATAAATCAGTTAAAAAATATACATATGTACAGTCAGCTAGATAGGTGTTGATTGATACATGGTCCATCTTGGGGGTCATGCGAATGTAGCCATGTGAGAATATTCTGTCTAAAGCTGTAGTAGGATTGGTCTGTTCTGATGTCAAGTGGGAGAGCATTCCAGTATTGGGCTGCCTTAACTGGGAAGCTGCTGCCGCCTGTTTTTTTTTTTGTCTAAATTTAGGTATGTGTAGGCAGTATGAGTTGACAGTTCTGGTGGGGCAAGTGGATATTTTTCTCACTAGTCTTGCTGCCAGGTAGGGGGAGGCTGCGTTGTTAAGACATTTAAAGGTAAGTGATGCTGTCTTAAGTGAGATTCTGTTGCAGATTTTGAGCCATTTGTGTTCTCTTCTTTTGTTAGAAATGTGTTCTTTAGAGGGTAAGTTGAGGGCATTTCTAAGGGCATTGTTTTGCAATGTTTGAATTTTGTCAATGATGTATTTTTTGGCTCCCAAATACAAAGCATTGCAATAGTCAGGTTTGGAGAGTATTAGGGCGTTGGCAATGATGATGCAGCTGGCTTGGGTAAGGAAAGTTCTACTTGCCCTGATGAGCGTGCACGTGTAGGCCATGGAGGATGCTAAGGAGTTGACTTGTTTCTTTAATTAGGGCCGAGTCAAGGTAAAAGCCTAGTGTTTTCACTGTTTTGGCAACTGTGATTATATTGCCATCAATATTAAATGCTGAGTAGTTGGGCTGAGTCTTTTAGGTTGGAAGCGGATCTAAGGAGCAGGATTTCAGTTCTATCATCATTCAGGCATAGTCCATGCGTGGCCATCCATGCCTGAATGAGTAGATATATTTTGTTTACCAAGGGCGTATCAGAGTCGAAATTGCCCGAAAGGGGAATGAGGATCTGAGTGTCATCTGTGTAATTTGTGTAGGCGACACCCAGTCTGTCCAATTTGTCAAATAGAGGCATGGTAAAGATATTGTATAGAGTTGGCGAGACGCAAGAACCTTGGGGTAAACCGCAAGTTATTTTGATAGGGTCTACTGATGCCAATGTGGAGAAGACTTTCATTGTGCGGTTGTCCAAGATTGATTGGATCAAGGCTATGGCCTCGTTTGAAAAGTGGGCAGCCGATGCCAGGTGTTCGCACATGACTATGTGATCCACCAGATCAAAGGCCGCCAACAGATCAAGGAGGAGTAGCATGGCGGTGTTTCCTCTGTCATTGAGTTCGTCAATCTGTACTTTGAGATCAATTAAGGCTGCCTCTGTGCCGTGCTGTGGTCTGAATCCTGATTGGCGGGTACCTATGAGTTGGTTAGTTTCAAGAAAGTGCTGGATTTGTAGGTATGCTACTCTATTTTTTTTTTATTTTTTTTATTGTTTGGTTGAAACAAATCAACCTTTCAAAAGAAGATAAAGACGATACAGAAGATAAAAAATAAGAGCATCATAACACAATAATAGAAAATATTTAAAAAATTTTTTTTTTTTTTTTTTAAACAATCAGATAATGTAAAACAGGACAAAATATCTATTCAACATTAAAACAGAACTCTCGAATGGGTTACGCACACAGAACAATACTAAAACACGATGTCTGGCTGCCTCTAACAATCCAGTTGTTACTTTAAATCATAGATTGATTGATAAGGCATGTTCAAACTCAAAGGCCAGCAGCTAGGCCTCGATGTAACTGGACAAGAGCTGCTTCATCCGTATTTTGTGAACTTAAGTTTCTGGGTTTACCAACAAAAGACTTTCCAGGAATTTGATGACAGCAATTTGGATTGGCAAATACACAGAGTTCAGAATGGTTTGCCAACATTCCTCGTATTCAAGAAACCCTAGATACCGACAATGGCGTCCCAAAAGCCTGGATCTACAAGAGATTAGAGCAGGGCACTCAATGATAAGATGCTCCAATGTCTCTGGTTGAAGGCCATTCTTACAGAAGCGGCAGACATTTTCATTCTCCGATATTATTTTGCGTCTATAAAGTATGGCTTTGGTGGGCCAGATGTTAAAACGTAAGCGCATGATTGCACCTCGAATGTTGGCCGCTGGTGATTTAACTAGATATAGAGGAAGTGTGCGCATCTTTTTTGGTATGCTACTCTATTATCTTGAGAAGGAATGGTATCGTGGTGATAGGCCTCTAGTTAGTGGGAATAGAGGAGTCTACAGTTTGCTTCTTGAGGAGAGGTAGGACCCAGGACTCTTTTAGGTTGCTTGGGATGGTGTTCGAGGAGAAGGATGCATTAATCAGTTTGGTTATGAAGGGGACTAAGTCCCTTGCAGCATCCTTAATTAGCTGGGCTGGGCAGCTGTCACCCTTACAGTTGGACGGTTTGAGGAATGCAATGATCCTTTCAGTTTCCAGAATGTGGAATTTTTTAATTTGAATGGGTCAAGGCCAGGTGAGTTAGTAGTCATAGGGATGGTGATGAGTGGTGTCTCATTGGGAGTTAGGGAGTCTTTCTTTTTAAGGAGATGTTAGTTTGGAGTGTTTTAATTTTATTTGTTAGAGCATTTTGGATGCTGGTGCACCATTGTTTGTCTTCGGCAATGTTGTCGGGTGGAGGTATGGTGGATTCCAGCTCCTTTAAGATAGCAAATAATTCCCTGGTATTGGAACTTGCGTTGCAGATTCTTTCATTAAAGAGATTTTTTTTGTGAGTAGGATTTCTTTTTTGTAATTATTGGCGAAGAGTCTAAGTCTTAATTTATTTTCTTCAGATCGGGTATGGCGCCATTTAGATTCTAGATTCCTTTTTTGCATTCTTAATTCTTTTAAGTGTGGGGTGAACCAGGTGTTTAGGAGTGCTTGGTGTTTACTTTTTTGAGGTTTTAGAGGAGCAATGGTATCTAGTGCTATTTTCATAGCATTATTGTAGCTTTCTACCATGAGCTCGGGATGCAGGTAATTGGGAAGAGCATAGATAGTAGGTAGTGTTAGGCAGAAACCTGTGCAGTTCCCTTAGGGACCACTGCAAAAGGCTTAAGACTACAGGTACTGGCAGTAAACCCAATTAGTAGCAGTCTGTACCACCCAGGTTTACCTGGTAGCTGTGGCTGAGCAGCCAGACTTCTCTCAAGAAGAGTTAGACAGTATATAGAGTATACACAATAGGTACAGAGATACAGTAGCACAAGCAAACACTGACCAGAGCTTTGGTGTAAAAGTATATAATTATTTATTTAAAGACACACTTGTAAATTACAGTAGCACAAAAAGAGGTAAGTAAATTCAACACACAGTCACTATTATAGATATACAACCCTGATTACTTATTAGACAAGTCTTAGTGAGAAACACCACTTATTTTCAGACAGAGGTGAGCGCTTAACCTAAGATGGCACTCTAATAAGTTATAAAAAAAAAAAAAGGAGGGAAAAGGCAGAGTTATGAAAGCACACAATTTCAATACTTTTAAAAGAACCACAGTGAGGCAGGTTAGGCAAAGTCTACTGGAGAGCAAGGAAGTTCAAATGCCAGGCCCACTCTTAGAGAGAGCAAGCGAAATGTGTCCAGGATCCCACAGTGGGATTATGCCTAAAGAGTCTTTGTAGATAGTTCAAAAAAAGATGAGATCAAGTCAGCAAAAGTTAGTTAACAGGCCCCAGGCTAACCCAGGTTAGAAAGTCGAGGATTTACTGTCACCCCGAACGATCTGTCGCAAGGGAAGCCAGGCGGGACACAGTACCTGAAATGGGAAGAACGCTCCAGCGGGGGGCAGTTGTTCCTGGCAGCGGGTGCAAGTCGTGTTCCGTCCAGAGGAAGAGGAGGTCTCGACGTGGAGGAAAGATGAAGGTCGTTGCACTGCCAGGGAAGAAACCAGCCGCAGAGTTCTCCGGTTAAAAGGTACTACCCTTTTATTCGCGGTAGTGGTAAACTGTGGTATCCCGGTTGCCGGGGTGCTTGTCACAGGCAAGGCGGCCATGAGATGATCCAGGAAGGCAAAAAGACGGGCAAACTGGTTATCCCCACCAGTCAAAGGAAGAAGACTCTCTGGACTGGAGATCTCCTCTGTCGTCGGGAAAAGTGGTGAGATGGTTCAGCAGGGCTCCACCGGTGGTGTCGTCGTTGCAGGTCGGCTCGGCTTCTCCTTCCTCGGATTCTTTAGGTCCTGTGGCGACTTCTGAAGTTCCAGTCCCCAAAGCCCTGGTTTTATGCAGAAAACCCCCATTCATAAGTCCTAGCTGTCACTCAAACATGCTAAGTGGTGAGCCGGGCGGCTCACCAGTGGGCCAATCACACCAGAGTGCGACTTGAGTTGCCAAGGCAACTCAGTCCAGGGTGCCTAAACCCCCTCCTACACCCCCTGTGGTACCCAGACAGAGTGGCACCACTTTTGGAGGCTTCTGTGGAGACGCCTGCCAAAAAGTGGAACAAAGGGCTCGACTTGGGTTGGAGTCACAGAAGCGAACACAAATGCCCTTTTGGAACCGAGTTTCGGCAAAAAATACCAACCGGTGAATTTATATTAATTTAATAAACCGGAGGTATGTTCGAGGCTATTTTAAAAGTGGTAGCCTCGAACAATGGGAAAATCCCATAGGAATATATTCGCGGTCGAATATAAAAAGTCGTATCCACTGCCACCATCCAAAACTCGGTCGGGGGGTACTGGACAGTGCCCCCTCGAACAACAGACCCCAGGGCAATCGAGTTGCCCCGACCAGTACGTCCACAATATGATGTTTTGTAGTGGTTCTGTTCACAATTTAAGACTAGTAAAGCCAATGGTGACTTTACATGCCCTGGGAGACAGTAGTCAGTCCCAGGGTATGGAGTCTATGTTTGGGGGTCACTACGACACCCCTGGGTTACTGCACGGAGGGTGCTGTGTAACCCACATACCAAAAACACATGAAGCCCTATGGGGTAAAGGACCCCATAGCCCATAAAACACATACAAAGTCAAAGGAACACCTCAAATCATGTCTAAGAGTGGGAGAAAAAGAGTTTCACTCTTAGCAGGAGAAAAAAAATAAACCCCAAAAATCCAGCAAAGCTACTGGGGGATTCACTAGGTTTGGGAAATTAGCCTTAACAGAGAATTCTCCCTAACAGGTAGTAGCGATAGAAGGAGATTGTCTGGAGTTATGTGTTTTTTGGCTCTAGTCGGTAGGGGGGGTGCCATAATTTTCTTTTTTTGGTAATTTGTTTATTGGGAGTTAATGTAAAGTCGATAAGGTAGTGGTCTGTCCAATGTTGAGGGGTAATTTTGGTGAAAGTGGTATCACAGTTCAAGGTAGCGACCCAGTCCAGCGTCCTTCCTTTGTTGTGGGTTGGGGTGAGAACCTTTTGGTTTAGGCCATGTTCAGCTAACATCGTGGCTATAGATTGGGCTGGTTTGTCATCCGGGTCATTGAATCCTAAATTCAGGTCGCCTAGTAGTAGGATTTGTGAGGAATCTTTTGTGTTGTTGGCTAAGAGGCTGGATAGATCCTCCTCGAAGGTCCCAATGGGGCCAGGTGGCCTATATATTAGATATCTGGTTAAAGTGTGGCAGTTAGGGATGGGCAGTTTGGCTATGAGGAGTTTGCATGATTTGAGGGGAGATGGGTCTAGTAGTCTTAGAGAGAGGTTGGTTTTTGCTATGATGGCCAAACCACCTCCTTTGCTGTTAGGTCTGTCCATTCTGATTTATTGATAATTTTCAGGAATAGCTAGAGAGGGAATATAAAATTCCCAAACAAATCCTCAAAGGGGGGCAGGCCTAGGGTAGGTGCCGAGCAGGGGGTCCATGGGATCGGTAATGCAGACAGGTAAACAGTTAACTGCGGCAGCAACCCCAGCAACAATTCTTGGGGTCATCAGACCAGCAGAGGACCTGTGGTCCGATCACCCAGCAAATACGGCAGAGATGGCCATATCAACAGGGTTCCAGGGGAGATATGCCCGGCCCCTTGCCGTGTAATTATTGTAGACAAGAAGAACACTAGAAAAATGAGTGCCCGTATAGACCACAAAGACTGTTCTATTAGAGAAATGCAGAGCCGGGTAACACTCTAATACCCCAACAGTGAGGAGCACCTCAGGTCCCTAAAGCCCAGCAGGGAGGCCCACCATCGCTCCCCAATCCTAATGTAAATTCATTTACCCCCAGAGGGAGAGACTTTGGAAGTCCCTTTGATACCAGTGGATCAGGACGGGCCATATGTTTATTGTTGAATAGAAGGAAAGGCCGTAGCCTGCTTGGTAGACCCATCATTAGTTAATATATAGCTAATTTATTAACAAGCTCAACTCGAAACATAGTGCAAAGATTAATCCTAATACTGACCCATGACAAACTGAGTAAATTGATGCCACTAAAAAGGTATTTATATAGTCATTTTTGCCCACTTTAGTGAATATAGGGAAGGTGCTATACTTGTATGGTCGCTTTATGCATATACACTTATTATAGCACAAATATATATTTGGTAATGTGGCTCTCCACCATGAATCAGGCTTTTCATAGCCCTAAATATGGAAACCTAATTAAGCACAAATATTTCTTCAACAACATATGATATGATATGATAAGGCATTTATAACGCACCTATACACAAGTGTTTCAAGGTGCGGCAAGGCAAGGGAGGGGGAACAGAGGGAAGACAGACAACGATCCTACTAGGCCAGGTGTCATTCAGATCGTGCAAGTGCATGGGAAGGGGGAAAGGGAAAGTGCGGGGCAAGGGGACAGTGCAGTACATGGGATAATAGAATAAATAACACTAAGTAAAAGTACGGCCAGCAGGTGGCAAGTGCAAGGGTAAGTACAGACATCAGCTGTAAAGTGCTGGTAGTGGGAGTGTAGGGATCCAGAAAACAGTCCCCAGGTACGGGGTTTGCCAGGAAGGCAGTGCAGGTGTGCGACTGGCAGGGGACCTGGGTCCAAGATCAGAGGATGGCCAGGTAACCAGTGCAGTTTCAGTTTCAGCCAGGAAGTCAGCAGGGGAGAGGAGGAGAAAAAGCAGAAGCAAAGAGAAAGGTTCTGAGGTGCTTCCGGAACCGGAGATGATTCTCCTCCAGTTTCGGGGAGGAGAATACAGATTTCTGGCATGAAATGGGCTTCATTAGCCCAAAGTATAGCCGCCATAGTAAAGACAACACTGCAGGAGGGGAAGAAGTATCCAATGAGAATTTGATTTAAAATAACAAAGTGAAGCAGTGACTGCCACCAGGAACTAAATCGCGGGATACCGATACGTAAACCAGCATTCGGGAACCACGCAGGTAACGTTTACTTGAATCTGCAATTGAATGAAGGTTATAGAGAACATAATACAATGAATATAAATCTAAGGGTATATGCTACCCATTACAAGATACGATTGGTCTTTGTTTTGTTTTTATCTATTTTTACAGGTACTGGGGATCTATCACGTAATATATGATCCAGGACGTAAACTGTAGCAGTAATTTAAGGAATAGCTCCAAATACAAACCTAATGGTGAGTAATGTTGCATTACTATCACCCACAGTTATGCACCATGTTAAGAATGCAAATCACCCTAGTGGGTAAATGCAAACCACTCGGTGCTAGTAAAGAATCACGTTACAGCATGAAGGGAGATCACCTCATCACCTAGCATTATTCAAGCAACGAATAGGTGACTGTGACTATTGTTAATTGCCACTTCATTTAACACATTAAAAGCTTACAAGCTCCTACGAAATAGTGATAATATTGGAATTCTACAATTGAAATTGTAAAGGTACACGTGTCTAAAAAGTAACCAAAAAACAAGGGGGGGGCCCTCTGCCGGATATTAGTCCTGGTTACGAGAGACTTACCCAGAATCTTTAGCTCACCATCTTTCACAGAGGAGAAATATCTAAAACATATCAGTCTTTGTCCTGCCCTAGGGCAGTCCAGCACCGAAATGCTAAGCAATTCTCCTCTGAACAAGAGTACCAACAGCAACCCCAGACACGTGCTTCGGTCTGGTTGGACCTCATCAGTAGGGTGGAGCTGTGCCTCTCTAAGAACAGTGAGCAAGGGATCCACGTCTGATTTCCCCTATTAACTTAGGGTGAGACCCAAAGTTACTTAAATATGCAAAATAACAGGGGAGGGTCCTGGGAGTCCCTCTGCCGGACATTAGTCCTGGTTACGAGAGACTTACCCAGAGTCTTTAGCTCACTATCTTTCACAAAGGAGAAATATCTAAACATCGGTCTTTGTCCTGGCCTAGGGCAGTCCAGCACCGAAATGCTAAGCAATTCTCCTCTGAACAAGAGTACCAACAGCAAACCCAGACACGTGAAGCCGATTCTGCAGAGTGATTTCTGGACCCCCTCCTCTTGTGACCTAACCTGTGCGTTTTCAGAAGGCCCTCTTTCTTTTCAGGCACTACGACTTTCTGCCTTCCTTGCATATGCTGCTCAGTGCAGCTGCCTTGGAATCCGAAGAGTCCTTAGCTTGAATTCTTTGCACGCTGTACATTCCTCTTCGTTATGATCTGGGTGTCCACTTGCATAACACTTATGATAGTCAACCAGTTTCAGCGGTTCTAGTAACTGGTCGCTTTATTCAGGACAAGTAATGCTAATACTGCATTCTGCGTTAAAAGTATGATTTCTTCTATATTCTCCAAATCATGGGTACTTGGAGGATATCTTCGGGTTTCCAACGGGCGAACTGGATTATTTCCCGGTCCCTATAGGGTTACAAAATGGACAAAGGGGGATCATCAGTCTTGGAGTGGTACTGTTTAACTGGTACTCCGTACAGGGAGTACAGAAATTGGGGATCAACAGGGGAAAACCTCCATTACCTGTTGCTTGTAACGATTCTCTTTGGTGTCCACGCTTGTTGGCCGGATTTTACCAGCCTCTTTGCGTTTTGATGAGTGGATTACCTAAAAGAGAAGCCCTAAATCGTCATTTCTCTAAAATCGAGACAGGCTGTCTTTTAAGCCGCAGTTCATAAATATTGGGAGAGCCTCTTTTACTTGCAGCAAGCAAGCCCCTTTGTGTTGACTGTGGAGCCTCTCCGTTATGCGTTAGTGACTCGGTGTAATCCAGTCTTCGCGCTTAGATGTGTGATTTTCCTACAAGAGAAACTGTTTTTCCGTCAGTTCTCTTGCTTAGGTGATAAACTATCCACAAGTTATGAGCACAGCATCTGATGTCCGATGTTGCACTTTCAGATGTATACGGTGACAAGTAGTCTCTCATAACTAGCACCTAATGTAGTGCAAATTGTTCCGTAACTCTTTTCCCCAGCTTGGGTTAATCTTGCGTTAACCACCTATGATACCACTTTCAGATGTATATGGTATCGAATCGTATCGCATGGCTAGCACCTAAAGCAGTGTAAAATGTGCCATAATTATTAAAAGCAGCTTAATGCATTCCACCTAAGTGTATTCTGACATGGTTACTCATTTGTGTACCGCGAGGCATCACCCTTTCGAGTCTTACCTTTCGTCTCTGTAACGCCGTTTTGTGTGCTCTCTCCTGATGTATCAGTGTCAGTCGCAGCTGCCATTTTGTGTTCCACCCATATTTACGTAAATACGATCACGTGACTGGGTGGGTCTGTGGCGTATCGATTTCCCTTGTCTTTTTGTTTAAGAAACAAACTGTTTCCAGATTATTATGTGTGACGAACGCTATGAATGCGCCACTCAATGTACCTTTTGTCGCCCGTTTTGGGGCATTATGGTTTAAATCTGGAAACTACAATTTTACCTAGGAGATCATGGGTGTTGTAGTTCCTCGAGTAAGGCTTGGTGCATGCCTGTTCGGTCATTCACGAAGGCGTGTACCTCTGGGGTACTTGTTATTATTCTATGGGAGACAAAGTATTCCCAGATCATATTGTGTAGCAATGGTGGTTCCTTGACTAAGGCTTAGTGCAAGCCTACTCGGTCATCACAAAGGCATGTACCACAGGGGTTTTTGCCATTATTCTATGGGTGACAAAGTATTCCCAGATCTTATTCTATAGCGAGGGAAGTAAGTACACCACTTTCTTTCTACGGATTATACCTGCTAATGCATGTACACTAGTGTTAACAGTCTCAAAACTGCAGAATCTCCTTAGGGATCATGGGAGTTGTGGTTCCTTACGAGAGCATAGGCCCTAGCCTACTTGATCTTTCGCCATTGCGTATCGATCGGGGTACTGATCCCCGAGTCAAGGGTGTCTGATAGGTGGTAAACAAGTCCCCCAGGGATGTTGTGGAGGCATTAGTCACTGGATCTCTGGTCCGTGCTGGATCGCACCACTAGATGTACGGGGATGGTTCTGACAACGGACCGGCCATGGCTTGGTGGTATAATCCTCTATCCTTACTGTCTGTAGTTTCAGATATGATGGTCGGAATCTCATGGGGCTAGTGGCATCTATAGAAGTCTTAGTTGCTAGTGAATGCTTCTGGGGCGAAGTGGCACAAAAACTAGCGGAGAAAGGGGTCACGTTTGTCATAGACACAGCCTGGGCCTGCTTGCTGGGAGGGTTCCCCAGATCACGGAAACTTAAACATGTTGGGAAATTGAAAGATTTGGCATACGTGCTTGCAAAACGAAGGATTGCTATGGGATGAAAGAAGTGTCACAAGCCACAGGTGGAGGTATGGTGGAAGGAATTACAGAAATGGGCGGAGGCTGAAACGATGGTATGGCAAGAGATGAGCAGTATGGGTGGAGAGGAAGAAGTGGGCTCCCTGATGGCATGGAAATCATTGATAGCGGAAATGTTTGGAGTAGTAGCGGAAATGTTTGGAGTAGTATCGGATCCAACAGAATCCGAGGGCAACGAATCCCTGCCACGCGAAGCAGATACTGAATGCGAAGAACAAACAGGCTCATAAAGGGGTGTGGGATTGGGGGAGCAGTGACTAAAGACTAAATGTGGTTAATGGAACTGTCATAAATTGCACTGCATGTTTGGTTTGTATTGTTGTTTGGCTTGAATAAAATTAAAAAAGACATTTAAAAAAAAAAAAGTCTTAGTTGCGATGATCTGTCCAGATACATTTGTTGCCAAATTGGGATATTTGTACCATGCCATTCCTGCCTGTTTGATATTGAGTTTACTGGACAGTTAATGTTTGACAGCAAATTGATTCATTTAGGCCGTTCTTATGGCTCTGGAGTCTAAAGATCCACATCTGTTCTCTTCTCAATATAAGCGCTGATATGTTCCCACCTTGTCTTGGTATTTTCACTTTTTCTAGTATTGTCCACATTATTTCGTTTTCTGAGTGTCCCTTCATCGTGTAATGCTCCACTAGTGGGGCTGTGCGTCGTTTGATCCCAATATTGGATCTGTGTTCACAGATCCGTGTTTTTGTCCCCCTTGTTGTCATTCCAATATATCTCTTCTTGCACGGGCATTGGATCAGGTACACTACATTAGCAGTGTTACAATTCGTGAAAGTCCTCTGTTCCCATGGGTATTTCCAGCCTATGTCCAGAGAGGTGGTGCGTTTAGTAAATTTGCATGCCGAGCAGTTCCCAAAGATACATGCCCCAACGTCCTCTGTGTATTCCAAAGAGTGGCTATCTCTGATGGTTTCTTTGCTTCTT
The DNA here is from genome assembly GCF_040938575.1 of Ambystoma mexicanum. Taxonomy (NCBI): domain Eukaryota; kingdom Metazoa; phylum Chordata; class Amphibia; order Caudata; family Ambystomatidae; genus Ambystoma; species Ambystoma mexicanum. Next base: position 968,399,667 of record NC_090936.1, on the reverse strand, counting down.
TGTATGTATGCACTTATTTATGAACTGCAGCTTAAAGGACAGCCTGTCTCGATTTTAGAGAAATGACGATTTAGGGCTTCTCTTTTAGGTAATCCACGCATCAAAACGCAAAGAAGTCCCAAGATGGCCGCCGACACCAGGTAGACGTGTGTCGACGGCGCTCCAGAACCTCCAACTCGTTTAAGCGGTTCCACCACCCCTTATGAGCTGAGGAACTCAGGATAACAGCGGCCGGCGCCCTCCTGCACTCTCGACGACCAGTAGCTATCATTTCACCCAGCAGGAGCAGGGGAAAATACCGCAGCGTGCGCCAAAGACCCGCGGGCGAAGGGAGATGCTTCAGGCCTACCGGGCAGAGCAGGCGAGGGGGCGCTCCAGGCGAGACAAGATCACAGCCCCGTCCCGTCCTCACGCCGGGGTGCAACGCGGGGTGGAGGAGGAGATCCCGGGAAAGGAAGTACCTTCGGGACAAACCGGGGGACCTGATATCGGCCCGGCGGCGGAGCCTCGGATCGAGGGGCCCGCGCAAGTCCTGTAGAGCAGTGGCGAGCTCCGGGCAGTGACCCCGCCCGTGAAGAGTACAGCCCCGGGTGGCGGGTGGATACTACCAGAGCAGTACGGTGAGCGGCGAAGGGAGCAGGGCCCGGGCGACATTTGCGCCGGGCTGCGGGGCCGGCGTCGGTGCCCCGCGCGGCCTCACGGAGGTACTGCCCTTACTACACGCAACCCCGACAGTCCCCAAGGCAACATCAAGCACTGCAAGGCTGGGGACTCAGGCCTGGTCGGGAACAGCGAGGCAAGGAATTCAGAACCGGGCGGGGGTGACCCCCTGGGAAGACACGGGCAGGGCTGAGGGGGACCCCCCGACCTCCGAGCTACAAATATGGCGGCTAAAAATAAGGGCAAGGCCAATAAGGGTGGCCAGTCACAGCCGGATGCCTCAGGTCCCATCATGGCCCTCTGGGGAAGCAAGGACGCAACCGAGGAACGCAGGGCCACACAGGGGGGCGGGGGGGGGAGTACGGAGCAGGAGCACGGCGAGACCCTTGAAGCGTCCGCTCAGATCTCACGCCAGGACCTACACGAGGAGCTGCTCTCATTCCAAGCATCTTTGGGGAAAACCTTTCAAGAGCAATTTCAATTAATAAGATCTGACATCAACCAAGCACTGGCCGAAATCAAGCAGGAAATGGGTCAACTGGGGGAGAGAACAGACATAGTTGAAAAAGGCCTCCAGGAGATAGGCAGAGAGACCACGGAGAACAGTGAAGCTATCGAGAGGCTCGACATGGCGACGCGGAACCTGGAAATACGAATGTAAGACGTGGAAAACAGGTCTCGGCGGATTAACATCAGGTTGAAGCTCCTGCCGGAGACGGTGCAAGATAGGGACCTGAAGGAAACGGTTCAAGGAATTCTCGTGGAACTATTGGGCGAGTCCTCACCTGATCGGATCGAACTGGAGAGGGTTCACAGTGTGGGTTCCCTCAATAGGAACCCGAAGTCTAGGCCGCGAGACGTGTTAGTGGCGTTTACAAGATATGCTCAAAAAGAGGCAGTACTCAAGGCCGCTAGACAAAAACAGCCGATATCCTTTAAAGACCAACGTATTGAGCTGTACCAGGATCTCGCCAGCTGCACCTTGCTCAAGAGGCGACAATGGAGTCCCCTCACCCTGAAGCTTAAAGAAAAGGGGATTAGATATAGGTGGACTTTCCCGTTTGGACTTGTATTCGATTGGGCCGGTTCTCAGAAGCGGATAACCACGATGCAGGAAGGTGCGGACCTACTTCAACTTGAACTGGACCAAGAACTGGTTGGGGAATCGAGGATGGCGGGCCCGAGCGGCTCCTCGGAGGCGAAGATTGGTGCCCGAGCCAGGCCATGGGAATGGTCGCTGGTCGGGGAATGGAAAAGGAGGAGGCCCGTGCGGCGGAGGTCCCCCGGGAAGGGAACTGATGCGGAGCCAGCGGCGGTGGAGTGAGCTGGACCAGAGGAGAACTAATCGGGTACTTGAATAATTTCAGGGGGTGGGGGACACAAAGTCAGTTTTGTATACAAGGAGGGGAGAGGGTGCTAAGAGCAAACATCATGGGATCGCCAAGGGTGAGGAAGCCTAGGGGGGGGAGGGACGCGGGCGGACCAAGTTTTAAGGTCATTAGGGGTTGGAGGGGGCGGGGGGAAAGGGGGAGAAGGGGGGGGATCCTCAGGTGCTGCACGAGGGGCGAACTAGAAGTGACCCACGCTCCCGGGTAACAGGCACGGGGCAAATGAGTGGTAGTGGGGAACTGTTGGAGGGTCTTGAACGGCGGGGACAAGTGTCTAACTACAATTCAAGTGGGTAACGCATAATGCTAGGGGCCTAAATACCCCGCTGAAAAGGAAAAAGCTGGAACAATTTATGAAGCGGGGAAAACCAGACTTTCTGGGATTACAAGAGACACATCTGCTTCACAAGGACCAGAGTCGCTTAAGGTTGAGAGGGTTTGATCAGGTGTTTCAGGCGTCTGGTCCCACGAAATCAGGGGAGGTGGCGCTGGCCATCAGGGGCAGAGTGAACTTCCGCTTGGAGGACACCCTAAGGGACAAGGAGGGTAGGTTTGTTGTGGTAAAAGGCACAATTGCGGAAGAATCATACACAATAGGGGTGATTTATGCGCCCAACACAGGGCAAGACCCCTTCCTCTGCGGTCTCATGGGGAAAATAGGTGGCTGGGCAAGAGGCCAGATAATCATAATGGGGGACCTGAATATAGCTTGGAATAAGATTAAAGACAGGTCAGGACGGACCAAAAGCTGTGGGGGAGGGGCGGTAGCCTCAGCGGAACTCCAGGACTGTAACGCTCACCTGGTTCCCCCGGAGGCGCGGGTCTTGATCTGGCAAGGATACTGTCTTCAGTGTTAGGCGCAGGGTTCGTTTTGCTCCCGGACTGGGCCCCCTTCCCACCGACAGTTTAAGCTGAAGAGAGAGATGTCTGCAAGGGTAAACCAAGGTATTAGTGTTTGGAAGGTTCGGAAAGTTCCTAGCCCCTCTCGCCCTTTCTTTCCCCGTGGAACTGGGTTGATATTGCGCTTACCTTATATAGGTAAATGCCGGGCTCTCCATCCTGCGTCTTATGCAGGGGCGCTGGATCCTGTTGCTTCACTGGATGCGAGCTCTGCCTCTTGATAGCAGAGGATTTGCTGAGAGCGAAGACGCCGTTAATGCACGGGTGTGCCTTGTAAGTATTAAAGTTCCTTTTGCCTTGTTTTCTTCTCTTTCAAAAGTCTTAAGTCTGTAAAGTCTATGTCTTTCCCTTTTCAGATGCTGTGACGATGAAGATTATCCTTCTAATGGCACGTAAGTAGAAAGACTGCACTAGCGCTGGAGAATGCTCCGTAATGTCTCTTTTGTCTTTGCAGGTGCTGAGGTGCAGCGCGAACAGATTGAAAGCGAGCATAACACAGGTAAGCAGTCTTGTAACTAAACGTTACTAACCGATGTATCTTGCCTTGCAGGTGCCGGAATGCAGCGCGAGCTGAGTTGGAACGGGCGTAACACAGGTAAGCAGAACTTGTAGTTGAATATTACTAACCGATGTTCTCTCTCTTTGCAGATGTCGGATGCCGGAAGAGAAAGGCAGAAAAAGGCGCCTTGGATGCTGCCGTTGGATTAGGTAAGTGGATTCACTGCCTTTACTTTAACCTAACCTGTGCCTTTGTTTTGCAGGAGCTGCAGAAGACTGAAGAAGACTGCAGATTGGATTCCAGCAGGTTATTTCGTGTTCACAGGATCTGGAGCTGGAGGTTTCCTGGAGCTGACACGGTGAGCGTCCTGCTGCAGATGCAGAATAACGCGAAGCACGTGAAACCAATCGGGTGTGGTTTAAATAGCCTTCTATAGTGCTTAGGCGTCTCCTTCCACTGCCCCACCCAGGTAAGAAAAGAGTTCCAGATTTCAAAAAGAGTTCCTGTGTTCTGCTTCCAGGGAGTGGCTCCTGCTCCACCCAGACAGAAAAAGTAGTTCCAGGCAGAGAAGGATCAGGAGACCAGTTAGCTGGTAAGTACGCAGCATGGTCTGCTACAGGTAGGTCCACCAAGCACTCTTATCCAATATGAGCCCGGCGCTTCCTGTGCCGGGACCAGTCACCATCATGAGCCTGGCGCCACTGGCGCCAGGACAAGGTCCAGAGGGTCCCTATAGGGACTGGCTGGTTCCTGGGATCAGAGTCATGGGCCTGCTTCCAAGGTCGTGGGGCAAGTCCTGACCCCTTGGAAGCAGGGTCATGACAGCACCCCTCCTCAAGGCCCCTCCCAAGGTTGACTTCTCCAGAGGTCTTGGTTTGTTAGGAAATGTCCGATGAAATTTCCTGATTAGTCGGGGAGCGTGTACATGTTCTGCAGGTTCCCAAGATCTTTCTTGGGGGCCGTAGTCTTTCCAGTCAATTAGGTAGTGTAGTTTTGATTTGGAGATCTTGGAATCCAGGATATTTTTGATTTCAAACTCAAGTTCTCCGTCAACTAGGATAGGTTCAGGAGATTTAGTCAATCGGGTTTCTGGTTGAACAGGTCTTAGTAGTGAAACATGGAAGACTGGGTGCATTTTCATGTGAGGGGGTAAATCCAACTTGACCGCTACTGGATTTATTATGGCAGTAACAGAGTAGGGTCCCAGGTATCTTGGGTTAAAGGTGCGTGGTCCCTTTAGGGGTAAATATTTGGTGGATAACCAGACTTGATCTCCTATTTGGTATTGAGGGGCTTCCTTTCGATGTTGATCTGCTCCTTTCTTGTATTGTTCCTTGGCCCTTTGAAGGTGGGTAGTAGCTTCCTTGAAGGCTTGGGTGATGGTTGAATGTAGGTGGTCCACTGCTGGTGTTCCAAGATCCTGAGGTGGATCCAGGTTAGAGGTTCGAGGATGATTACCATACAAAAGAAAAAACGGGGTCTTTCCGGTTCCAGAGTGGACTGAGTTATTGTAAGCGTACTCGGCTATCCAAAGGATGTCCTTCCAAGTTCCTCCTGTCTGTTGCAGCATGCAGCGTAGGTACTGTTCTAAAGTCTGATTGGTCCTTTCGGTCTGACCATCGGTTTGTGGGTGGTGACTGGTGGAAAGCCTCACATCAATTTGAGCTAACCGACAGCAACTCCGCCAGAAGTGGGAGATGAATTGACTTCCTCTGTCTGAGATTAAAACTGAAGGAAAGCCGTGCAACCGAACGATGTTTTTCAAGAAATTCTCGAGCCAGGATTGCTGCTGACGGTAACCCCTTTAGTGGGATGAAATGTGCCATTTTTGAAAATAAGTCTACGATCACCAGGATTGTATTGTATCCGGAACAGGGAGGTAAGTCGGTGATAAAGTCCATGGAAAGGGTATGCCAGGGATGAGGTGGAATTTCAAGTGGTTGTAAGAGGCCTGCTGGTTTTTCCTTAGGACTCTTGTTCTGGGCGCACACTCCACAGGACATGACAAAGTTTCTGATGTCTTTTCTCCAAGATGGCCCACCAAAAGTGACGCTTGACCTTTTCCGAGGTCTTGGCCATACCCGGGTGTCCTTCCATTAAGGAGTCGTGATAACAAGAGATGACTTGAGTTTGTAAGCTGGTACAGGGTAGATAAAGTCGTTCCTTGAAGTATAATAAGTCGTCCTTTACTGTGAAGTCTTCCCCCCGAAGTTGCCATTTTTGTATGTCCGTTGGAGTTACAAGTTGTTTAACCTAGGTTTCAATTTCTTCAATGGATTGCATGCTGATCAAACCCAGGATTCTTTGTTCAGGAATAATAGGTACGAGCTCGGGGTTAACCATGTGTTCCTCTACTCCGATTCGAGAGAGGGCATCCGCTTTAACATTCTTATTGCCTGGTCGGTAGGTGATTATAAAATCAAATTCGGCAAAAAATAATGCCCAGCGAAGTTGTCTGGAGGATTGAGCTTTGGCTGATTTAAGATACTGTAGATTACGATGGTCAGTAATGACAGTGACTGTGTGTCGGGCTCCTAAGAGATAATGCCGCCAGGCCTTAAAGGCGGACTTAATAGCCAACAGTTCCTTATCGGTAATGGTGTAATTGATTTCTGGGGCTGATAATTTGCGAGACCAAAACGCCACGGGGTGCAACTGGTTGGTTTTTGGATCTCTTTGTGAAAGCACTGCTCCCATAGCAAGGCTGGAGGCATCGGTCTCTACGATGTAAGGTAGTTCCGGGCGGGGATGTTTTAAAATCGGGGCGGAGGTAAATTTAGTCTTTAGCTCCTGAAAGGCTTGTTCTGCCTCGGTAGACCACTCAAAACATTTGTTTTTTCTGAGGAGAGCTGTAATGGGTTGGGCTACCCGAGAAAAGTCTGGAATAAACCTGCGATAGAAGTTGGCGAAGCCCAACATACTTTGAACCCCTTTTACAGATGATGGTGAGGGCCACTTGATTATTGCATCTACTTTCCTCGAGTCCATGTGAACTCCGTTAGGTGACAAAATAAATCCCAGAAATTCGACCTCAGTAACATGAAAGACGCACTTCTCTAATTTTGCAAAAAGTTTGTGTTTGCGGAGCCTCTCCAGTACTGCGGTTACATGTTTTCGGTGTTCTGCCTCAGAGGACGAATAAACCAGAATGTCGTCAATGTATACAACTACACACACATCAATGAGTTCATGGAGCACGTCGTTCATAAAGAACTGGAATGCAGCCGGTGCGTTACACAACCCGAAGGGCATCACTTGATACTCGAACAGTCCATACTTGGTACGAAAGGCCGTCTTCCATTCATCGCCTTCCTTTATTCGCACCAAATGGTAGGCTCCTCTCAGGTCTAACTTAGTATATATGCAGGCGTTTTTGACTTGGTCAAGTAGTTCTGGGATCAATGGCAATGGATACCTATTCTTAATTGTAATCTGGTTCAGGGCACGGTAGTCTATACACGTTCTTAAGTCTCCCTCCTTTTTTGGCACGAAGAACAGAGCTGAGGAGGCCGGGGACTTCGAAGGACGGATGAATCCGTTAGCCAGGTACTGGTCCAAATATTGCCTTAGGTGGAGATTTTCAGGTTCAGTAAGGGCATAAATCCGACTACACGGAGGAGTGGATCCGGGAATCAGGTCTATCTGACAGTCGTATGATCTGTGGGGAGGCAAAGAATTAGCTTGGTCTTTCTGAAAGACATCTTGGAATTCCTGGTATTCAGGAGGCAGTTGCGGACTCTCAGAAATAGTTGCAGCTAGTTTGGTGGAGAGCTGAGGGTAGCAGGTAGAAGCGCATTCTGGAAACCGGATTGTCTTTGCTCGCCAATCAATTTGAGGATTGTGTTTCTCCAACCAAGGAACTCCCAAGATGACTTGAAACTGAGGGGCCTTGATCACATCAAACACGATCTTCTCTTGATGCCCATCTTGGCTTACTAACGTTACTTCCATGGTGGTGTGAGTTACGGGTCCGGAAGCTATTTCCGTCCCATCCACGGTGGTAATGACGTCTTTCACCGTCTTTGGACAAAGAGATAGATTCATCCTGGCGGCCAGCTCACAGTCCAAGTAATTCCCGATTGCGCCACTATCAATGTATGCTTTAATGGCATGCATACGATTAGGTTGTTCAGGACTCACGAGGACCATGGGCATGATGAAATGCGAGGTCAAAGAACTGGTTTTAACGCTCGGCAAGCGGACCTCTACACTTGCCGGGCGAGGTCGTTTCCCGGCTCAGAATTCTCAGTACCTTTATCAGACGCCCCTACTATCTTCTTCTTGGGCTTCACTGGACAATCTCGAAGAAAGTGCCCTGAGTTTCCGCAATAGAGGCATAATTGCAGTTGTCTCCTCCTTTCCCTCTCCTTTTGGGTTAAAGTCCTTTTACACCCCCTATTTGCATGGGTTCCACGGAATCAGTTCCTTTCGTAGAACTTTGCGGCCTTGAAAAAAGTCGGGTTTCAAATCTGGATCGATCGGCTTTCCGATTCTGTAGTCGATGATCCAATTCCACTACCAGATCGATATATTCGGAACAGTCTTGTGGAGGATTTACCACTTGAGCCAGAACGTCTTTTAATTCCCCACGCAGACCTCTGTAAAACAGTGTGATCCTCTTATCCTCCGGCCATCCGGTTTCCACCACTAGTCTGTTAAATGATGCAATATAAGTCAGAAGATCTTGATTGCCCTGTCGTAGTGAAAGAAGTTCATTGTCCAAGGCCTGTCCCTGATAGTGCCTTGCGAACAGTTTCTCCATACTGGCTTGGAAGTCCTGGAAGTTATGGAGAATGGGGTCATCTTGAGACACTAAAGGAACAGACCAATCTGCGGCACTGCCACTGAGATAAGAGAGCACGAAGGCCACTTTAGCCTGGTCCGTTGGAAAAGCGGCGGGTCTGCACAAAAAGTGCAAGCGACATTGATTGAAGAACACAGCAAACCTTTTTGAATCACCTGAAAAGCGTTCGGGCGGAGCCAAAGGTATATTTCCTGGTAGATTGATTTGTACCGGATTCGAGGAAGCTGGAGGAGCGTGGCCCCCACTTGGGGTTGGTAGAGGAGTTTGTCCAGCTTGGGCTTACAGCAATTGTCTAGCCAAATCGTCTGTTCGCTCTTTGGAGACCACTAACTCCCTCCTTAGGGCATTTGTTTCCTGACGTGCAGCGTGTACTTCCGCCCTCAACTCCCCGAGTAATTGGGCCAACTGGTCTGTGTCTGAAGTTTCCATTGCGCCTGGGCGGGAATTTTGTGGTAAGGCTTCGCGTTCTGTAACGCTCACCTGGTTCCCCCGGAGGCGCGGGTCTTGATCTGGCGAGGATACTGTCTTCAGTGTTAGGCGCAGGGTTCGTTTTGCTCCCGGAATGGGCCCCCTTCCCACCGACAGTTTAAGCTGAAGAGAGAGATGTCTGCAAGGGTAAACCAAGGTATTAGTGTTTGGAAGGTTCGGAAAGTTCCTAGCCCCTCTCGCCCTTTCTTTCCCCGTGGAACTGGGTTGATATTGCGCTTACCTTATATAGGTAAATGCCGGGCTCTCCATCCTGCGTCTTATGCAGGGGCGCTGGATCCAGTTGCTTCACTGGATGCGAGCTCTGCCTCTTGATAGCAGAGGATTTGCTGAGAGCGAAGACGCCGTTAATGCACGGGCGTGCCTTGTAAGTATTAAAGTTCCTTTTGCCTTGTTTTCTTCTCTTTCAAAAGTCTTAAGTCTGTAAAGTCTATGTCTTTCCCTTTTCAGATGCTGTGACGATGAAGATTATCCTTCTAATGGCACGTAAGTAGAAAGACTGCACTAGCGCTGGAGAATGCTCCGTAATGTCTCTTTTGTCTTTGCAGGTGCTGAGGTGCAGCGCGAACAGATTGAAAGCGAGCATAACACAGGTAAGCAGTCTTGTAACTAAACGTTACTAACCGATGTATCTTGCCTTGCAGGTGCCGGAATGCAGCGCGAGCTGAGTTGGAACAGGCGTAACACAGGTAAGCAGAACTTGTAGTTGAATATTACTAACCGATGTTCTCTCTCTTTGCAGATGTCGGATGCCGGAAGAGAAAGGCAGAAAAAGGCGCCTTGGATGCTGCCGTTGGATTAGGTAAGTGGATTCACTGCCTTTACTTTAACCTAACCTGTGCCTTTGTTTTGCAGGAGCTGCAGAAGACTGAAGAAGACTGCAGATTGGATTCCAGCAGGTTATTTCGTGTTCACAGGATCTGGAGCTGGAGGTTTCCTGGAGCTGACACGGTGAGCGTCCTGCTGCAGATGCAGAATAACGCGAAGCACGTGAAACCAATCGGGTGTGGTTTAAATAGCCTTCTGTAGTGCTTAGGCGTCTCCTTCCACGGCCCCACCCAGGTAAGAAAAGAGTTCCAGATTTCAAAAAGAGTTCCTGTGTTCTGCTTCCAGGGAGTGGCTCCTGCTCCACCCAGACAGAAAAAGTAGTTCCAGGCAGAGAAGGATCAGGAGACCAGTTAGCTGGTAAGTACGCAGCATGGTCTGCTACAGGTAGGTCCACCAAGCACTCTTATCCAATATGAGCCCGGCGCTTCCTGTGCCGGGACCAGTCACCATCATAAGCCTGGCGCCACTGGCGCCAGGACAAGGTCCAGAGGGTCCCTATAGGGACTGGCTGGTTCCTGGGATCAGAGTCATGGGCCTGCTTCCAAGGTCGTGGGGCAAGTCCTGACCCCTTGGAAGCAGGGATCATGACAAGGACAAAGTGGAGAGCATAGGGCTGAGGGACGTCTGGAGGGAATTGAGGGGGGACAAGGAGGGCTACACATTCCTTTCTGAAGTTCATGGGACCCAGTCCAGAATTGATTACATCTGGACCTCGGCCAACCTGGTGGGTAAGGTCAATGAGATAGAGGTTGGGCCCATGGGAATAGCAGATCATAAAATATTGTCGATGCAGCTGGAACTGGGAAAGAGGAGGAGGGAGCTGTGGGGTTGGAAATACCCGGAACACCTGCTGAGGGACCCTGTGGTAAGAGAGGAGATAGAGGGCAAGATGAGAGAGTTCTTCGATAATAACAAGAGAGGGGACACAAGGGAAGAAACAAGATGGGACGCATTTAAGGCCACACTGAGGGGGGAAATTATAGCAGCTAAGGCACAGAGACAAAAACAGCTACAGGCCTTGGAGTCCCAGCTGGAAGCGGAAGTTGAGGAAGCGAGAGGTAGGGTAGCGCCGAACCCCAGCAGGATTAACCAGAAGGACTACAGGAGGGCAATAGGACAATTGGGGATCATTAGGACCAAAAAAGCGGAGGGGGCCATGCTTTTTGTGAGGCAAAAATTCTATGCAAGAGGGAATAAGGCGGACGCCCTGCTAACTCGCCTCCTTTGGGGAGCTGCCTCGAAAAACACAATCATGGCTCTAAACTCAGATAGGGGGGAAAGGGTTACCCGAATAGAAGATATCCAAGATTTTTATGAGACCTTATATGCTTCACAGCACCCCTGCGGCCAAGCTCAGGAGAAATTCCTGGAAAGGGTTAACCTATGTAAAATTGAGGGGGATGCCCAGATTGGTCTACAACAAAAGATAACAGCAGTAGGTCAGGGGGGTTATTCGGAAGCTGCCCACGGGTAAGGCCCCCGGCCCCGATGGGTACACTGCGTCCTTTTATAAGACCTATGCGGGAGTGCTGGTTCCACACCTGACCTACCTTTTCAATTCCTTTTTAGATAGTGGGCAAATCACCCCGTCCATGAAAGAAGCCAAGATCTCTCTGATTTTGAAGGAGGGCAAGGACCCCCTTGAAAGATCCTCGTATAGGCCAATAGCGCTCATCAACGTAGACGCAAAGATCTACACTAAGATCTTGGCGAATAGGCTCGAGGGGCTCCTCCCGGATTTGATCCTTCAGGATCAGGTGGGATTCGTAAAGGGGAGGCAGACAGCGGATAATATCAGAAGGGTGGCCCACCTGGTGGAAAAGGCAGAAAAGACTCGCACACCGGCAGTACTTCTGTCCCTAGACGCAGAAAAAGCATTCGGCCGGGTGGAGTGGTCCTTCCTCTTCAAAACCATGGAAAAGATGGGGTTAGGAGGCGCTTACTTACAGATGGTCAAGGTGAACTACGAGGGCCCGCGAGCGAGGGTGGTGGTAAATGGGTTTTTAACTAGACCATTCCAACTCCAAAGAGGTACAAAACAGGGATGTCCCCTATCACCTCTGCTATACGCAATTTACCTGGAGCCCCTCCTGCAGGCAATTCGGGAATCTGAAGGAATACAGGGAATACTGTTTGGAGGCAGGCATCACAAGGTGGCGGCCTTCGCAGACGACATGTTGCTCGCCCTGACTAATCCCATAGAGTCGAGTACGCAAGCTAGGTTACTACTAGAAGACTTTGGGGAAGCATCCGGACTACGCATTAACATGCACAAGTCCGAATTGATGGACCTGACATTGGCAAGGGAAGAGAGGGAGGAGCTAAAGGGGATGATGCCCTTTGCCTGGCGACCGTGGGGAATTACGTACCTGGGGGTGAGAATCACTCCGGCTCTACGCGGATGGTACGCAGCAAACTACCCCCCACTCTTGCAAAGAATTAAGAAAGATCTCCGTAAGTGGCGGAACTTGTGGATCTCCTGGTTGGGGAGGCTAGAGGCACTTAAAATGGTTACCCTGCCGAGGCTGCTCTACCTCTTCCAAGCTATCCCTCAGGCAGTACCAGCTAACTTCTTCAAGGAGCTCCAGGTAATAACAAACGAGTTCATATGGGAGGGAAAAAGGGCAAGGGTGAGTAGGATGCAACTTATGGCCCCGAGAAAAGGGGGGGACTAGCTCTTCCCAACTTCCGTCAATACTACAAAGCAGCCCAACTAAGGGTGATTAGGGAATGGCTGCGGGAGGGGGAAGGAAAACACTGGGTTCAGATGGATAGAGCGGTCACGCGACACAAACTGGGGGAGGTTCTGTGGCTACCCAGACAGCACCGTCCGAGCCACATGTACCTTAGCTCGATCACTAAACTAGTTGCAGATAACTGGGACAGACTGGTCCAACGGAAGGAAATTACAACCTTCCCATCTCCTTTCACCCCCATCTTCAATAATAAAAACTTTACCCCGGGGTTGGAAAGAGGGACATTCCGGAACTGGCGGAAGGGAGGTTGCCGTTGGATGCGGGACATGTTTATAAGAGGGGAGATCAGTTCCTTTGTAGATTGTAAAAAGGATTTTGCACTGGGGGAAGGTGAACGACTGAGATACTCACAGCTTTGACACTGGCTTCTACACCCCATGAATAAGGAGGCGGCCACTAGATCATCGACCATTTTTGAAACATTCTTGATGACCAATGACGGCTCGAAAGGCCTTATTTCACAGCTTTATAAGATCTTGGATGAGGCTACCCCGAGGCCGCAATGGGCATACATGGGACGGTGAGAAAAAATTCTGGGCAGGGAAATAGAGAAGACAGAGTGGGAAAATCTATGGAGGAAGATCCCCAAACTAGCGAAAGCCTCACAAACCCGGGAGGCCTGGTATAAGATATTATATGGGTGGCATTATACCCCAGCTCGGCTACGCAGGATCTACCCTGTTAATGTTGTTGAAAAATTCAATAAAGAGAATTAAAAAAAAAAAAAACGCAAAGAAGTTGATCCCCAATTTCTGTACTCCCTGTACTGAGTACCAGCTAAACAGTACCACTCCAAGACTGATGATCCCCCTCTGTCCATTTTTTAACCCTATAGGGACCGGCAAATAATCCAGTTTGCCCGTTGGAAACCCGAAGATATCCTCCAAGTACCCATGAAGTTTATGTTTATTGAATTTATATAGCGCTTTAAGCCAAAGCACTTTATAATATAACAACAGATACAAAAGTGAAAGGTGGAAGCCCATTGACTCTAACTGTAGTAACCCACTTGCATAACACTTCAGGCATAACACTCAATTGAGGTTGGTATAGAGTGGGGAGTTGCAAAAACAATGGTGTCCTAAAGTGAGGACTCTGCTTTCCCCTGCACACCAGTATGCTGTATATACAGCCAAGAGTTCTATATCTCTAATTTGCCAATTCAAAAAATAATTAAAGCAGAAAAGATTTGTAATACAGTCTTCCAAAAGTAATAATGCTTCTTTTTATTTTGTAGAACCAGGCCCAATGCGTTTTGTGGAAACCCTCTGCTTCAGGAGCACAAATGTGAATTTGAGAGACAATAGCTCAATTAATAATATGTATGAGATCATTTATAGAAATAATACCTTTTGCATGCTGATTAAATATTCCAACAAAATCACTGAAAAGTACTTCTAGCTAAATTGACCAATGTCCCAATCAAAACCCAAAGGGAAAGGAGGAGACAAACAATGGGAAATCTAAAAGTGCAACAATGTGATACTGCTAAGTCGAGTAGAAATACCCTGCAGATAGATTTAGGAATCCTAACCCACATTGTGAACAAGTAGCACTATCTCAAGTGTGCAAAGGGGAGCAGACACCACCGGGGTAATTAATAGAATTCAGCGCACAAGTGGCGCACGCGGCTGGTACACAGTGTGCGCATGCAGCAGTCTGCGCCAGCCGCGTGCGCCAAAACCCATTTCGGCGCACAGCGTATTCATGGATTTTAACATCCCTAAGCAGCCGTGGTGCAGAGTGGCGCAGAGACCCTGCAGCAGCGCCAGTTACGCCCCCAACCCTGCACCGTGCACCATGAACAGCGCACAAATCCAGTACATGGCGCAGGCCAGTGGACCAGCATACAGCACCCCAACCACGAAACACGTGTAAAACTCCCCGCGCACCCTTCGGAATACACGTATCCCGCTCGCGCTAGGCCAATCGCGTGTAAAACTCCCCGCGCACCCCTCGAAATACACGTACCCCGCTCATTCGCAGGAAGTTTCACACGCAGTAGGCCCTGTGCGAGCGGGGTACGTGTATTTCTGGGGTTCGCGGGGAGTTTCACACGCGGTAGGCCCTTTGCGAGCGGGGTACGTGTATTTCTGGGGTTCGTGGGGAGTTTCACACGGGGTAGGACCTGTGCAAGCGGGGTATGTGTATTTCTGGGGTTCGCGGTACGTTTCACACGCGATAGGCCCTGTGCGAGTGGGGTACGCGTATTACCGGGGTTCGCGGGAAGTTTCACATGTGAAAGGCCCTGTGCGAGTGGGGTACGTGCATAACTGGGGTTCGCGGGAATTTTCACATGCGATAGGCCCTGTGTGAGTGGGGTACGTGCATAACAGGAGTTTGCGGGAAGTTTCACACGCGATAGGCCCTGTGCGAGTGGGGTACGTGCATAACTGGGGTTTGTGGGAAGTTTCACACGCGATTGGAGCGGGGTACCTGTATTTCAGGGGTTCGCAGGAAGTTTCACACGCGATAGGCCCTGTGCGAGTGGGGTACGCGTCTTACTGGGTTTCGCGAAAAGTTTCACACGCGATTTTGCTGTCAGGGCGGGGTACCTGTATTTCGGGGGTGTGCAGGGAGTCCTACATGTGAATTGGCAGTGTGGGTCCTCCCAGGTGTGCCCTCTACCCCCTCCACGGCCCCTGCAGGCAGCCCACACCACAGGGGACTACCCTGCACCCCTGGTCATGTCCCGCAGGCAGCCCATCCACCATGGGCATGCCCCCCAGCCAAGCCACATGTCACATTGCACTAGTGATCACCAACTCATGTCCCCCAGCACCCCCACTGCCCCACCATTGACGGGCACCTGCCAGCAGGCCCCCCGCTCATGTCACCAGCATCCCCACCCCCCGGCAGTGAGGGGCACCTGCCAGCAGGCCCCCACTCATGTCCCCCAGCACACCCACCTCCCTCCAGTGAGGGGCACCTGCCAGCAGGCCCCCACTCATGTCCCACTCATGTCCCCCAGCACCCCCATACCCCAGCAGTGAGGGGAACCTGCCAACAGGCCCCCACTCGTGTCCCCCCCTACATGAAGTAAAGATGCACAATCATGGCCCACCTCTACACCCAAATACCACAGCACGCCACCCCATTCTTGAGACGCAATGATTTCCCAATCCACCCCACACTGACATGCCTATCTCAAGACACAAACCAAAAGTCAACTATGTACATCAACACATGTCCGTCACACACACACACTGGTTGTCATTGATTCTGTAAACCCACATTTTCACATGCATCATCCCAATGAGCGAATCCCACACATGGAACTAAAATATGAAAATGTATTATGTACAAAAATAAAGCAATTAAATGAAAGCATAACAAAATAGCAAACATGAAATGAAAACCATGTGCAAAAGATGAGTAAATGAAAAGTATAACCAATCCAAAGTAACCCTAAAGAAAAATAGTCAAAACTCTCCCTCCATCAACGCAAATCCAAAGGAAACGTAAAAAGAAAAATCCATTAATCCATGTTTAAAATCAAATAAAAAAGTTCAAATAAATCCATTGTCCAACTATGTACAATCCATTGTCAAGGGTCCATGAGCCCAACGAAAGAAATGAAACCTACCTAAGAAACTACTTAATAAAAAAACTATATAAAAATGTGTGTGGCATCGTCCATTCACCGTAAATGAAAGGAAAAGGAAAAGGAAACCTAACTCTAAAAACTATTTACAATGGCAGCGGGCTAGTCCAACGGCTCACTTTTGGATGTCCCGGGCCAGGGCATCATCGAACTCCCGCTCAATGTCCTGGAGGCGGTCCTCTTCCATGGCCCGAGGGTTTGCAGGGACGACATGTTCACCTCCAACTCCCTGCGAATTGCCTCGAGGCACTCGGCCCGCCTCAGGGCCCTCCGCATGGAGTTCTCCGCCCTGACCATTGTGAGCCGTGCCTCTTCCGCCCACTGCCGCAACGCATCTATGGCGTGGCCCAACCGCTGCCACACGGAAGACACTTGAAATCCTGGGTCCTCCAGCCCTATGGCCGATGCCTGCCCCTCCGATGTTGAAGGCCCCGAGCCATCATTGCTCCCACCATGTTGCTGCTGCTGTGCCTGTGCCTGCGCCCTGGCTCTTGCTGCCTGCACGTCCTCCTCCGGCTGGGGTGCAGTTGTCGTGGTGGCCACCCCTGCTAGACGTCCGACTCCCGACTGTGGCAGGGATGTGTCCTCCACCAGCCTGGCCGCTGGGTCAGAGGCAGCTCCACAGGGTACCCAGGTGATACATGGGTGGGAAGATGGCATGGAGGACGACTGGCGCGTAGGGGGTTCAGGTGAGGAGGGGGTCGCAAGAAGGTCCAGCACACGGAGGAATCCAGCACCGGTGACCCGTCCCAGTAGGTCAACGTGGTCAAAGAGGCATGCAAGACGACGTGCAGTCTCTCGACGAAAAGACTGCAGGTCACCTTGCATGCCCCGTTGATGCAACGCTATCCCACTCAGGACAGGCTCAACACGGTCCCGGATAGCCACGTCCGCTGGGAGAGGAAGGCCAGTTGTTGTGCGCTCATCCCCTCCTTGAAAACGGGTCTGGACGTAGGCATCCCTGCTGGTGCCAGATGATGCAGTGACAGGATCAGGGACAGGATTACACACAGGCACCTCTGCGGCTGACTGTGCTGCCTCCTGTCCCTGCACTGCACCTCTAGCACCAGTGGAATCCCCACCTCCAGACCGCGTGTGTGTGTCCCTTCCATGGCCGCCTCCTCCACCAAGCCCCCACCAACCTTGATGACTCCGTGCCATCTTCCTCCATCGGACCCTGTGGGGTCTCAGCTGCCCCTTCTGCTGCCGAGGAGTCCACCTCCGACCTCCGCCTCTTGGACCTACCCTCGGCAGCTGCGGCCTGGGACACGGCACCAGGCTCCTCACTCCCCGACGAGATGACAATCTGGGAGGGGAGCCGGGCCTTGCGTCTCCGGCTGGTGGTGCGATCCCTGCCACTGTGCTCCACAGCACCCTCTCCGCCCTCTTCATCAGTTGACGCTGCAGACAGGGAGAGATAAAACACAGGCATCAGAGCACTGTACAATGGACTGATACACACATGACAGTTGTACATGAGTGGCAGTGTCATACTTCAGACATGGCATCACACTCCCCAACACACATTTCATTTGTACTCACACACATGAGCAATTCCACAGCAATATTGCACCAGCCAGCACCATCCATACACATACAACAGCATGAGAATCCGAAGGTGAGCCTTGCGTCACATGAAACACGAGGAGTGCACAACACACGCCACCACACTTACATGCATGTGTACATGTCCACCAACTGTCACAGTGATGATATGGACATCCATGTCACATCTGGCATTCAGCCTTCTACATGTCAGTGTCACATGCATCCAAGTTGCATCACAGTTGCACACTTGTCAAATACACACATACGCACATGCACACAGTGTAGATACATGCAGCAGGAACCACCATCCATGTGTGTCACCACAACCATGCCAATGTACATACACAGAAATTCAAACATGTGTGCTCCCGCACCTGCATTTGCCCAGCATGCTTACCAACACATACACCATCGATGTGTCTCACACCTGAGAGGACTCACATGTGTCAGCCTCAAGCCCATGTTCATACACATCCCTACTTGGCCCTACAAAAACACATGTGCAGCCTGCACACTACTGGCAGACCACGACACCCACAGCGTCCGATCAGTATGCATGTACACCTACCGCTCGACTCCAGACGGGTCTACCTCTCAAGGACCAGCACGTGGAGCGCTGGGCATATGCGTTCCAGGACCCTCATTTAGTGGTCAGACAGGTGGCCCCGGCGCCCCTTGGCATCCACTGCCTTCGAGAGGCAGCGGGCCTTGTTGAGGGTCCTTGACCTGAAGTCCTCCCAGCCCTTCTTGACATGTTGTAAGTCGCCGACTGCCACCCCCTCCGCGTTGATGGCAGTCACGATGTCCATCCAGATCCTGGTCCATCCTTCATAGTCGGTGCGCGAACTTCCAAAGAGGGCATCATACTGCCCTAGGACTTGCTCCACCAGGACACCAACTTCCCTGGCACTGAAGCTGGTGGCCCTTTGCCTCTCTGGCTGGGGGTTGCCAGTGGTGCCAGATGGTGTTGTGCCCGACATGGCAACTCCAGAGGCAGGAGTGGGTGGGCGGGCAACTGGGTCCTGGCGCTGGGCTGTGGAGCGGTGGTATCCCAGTCGGGAGTCTTCGGTTCCAGCAGGGGTGGTCACAGCAACTGCACCCCTGGCTGACGTGCAGGCAGCAAATAGCAGGGCACGTGGGCAGCAGGCAGTCAGGCAGCAGCAGATGGCAGGTGGGAGCGTGCTCGGGGCTCTGGGGGGCAGTAATTCGGCCTTCTGGGCATGAGCGTGGTCTTCTGCGTGTTTTCGCGTGGCCAGCTTGATACGGAGTGATTTGGCACGTGAAATAATTGCACATCAGCGTGTAATTCGAGGAAAGGCCCTTAGCGCGTAAGTGCCTCTGTGATGTTATGTGCATGGGCGTTTCCCTCGTGACATGGGCATAGTGGTTCAGCGCGCATGAAAAAACTGCACGTTCGTGTGTGAATGTGTGTAATCCGAGGAAAGGGCCTACGTGCGTACGTGACGTGACGCGCGTGGGCGTTTCCCTCAGCACGGGTTAAAGGTGAGTGGGGCCAGCAGTTCGCTGTACGTGCCTTTCGTGGAGACCGACGTGTGTTGCTGCTTCGTATTGTTTCACGCGCCATCACAACTTCTCAGCTATCAAGGACGTATCTCTTCTTTTGGTGGGGGAATTGGCTACGTGTGCGTTTTTCTGCATCGCGCTAGTCAGACGGTGAGTCATGCACGCTATTTTTCCCACTGTGGGTGCCCCTGTGTATCGCACCCGTTTTCGAGGTCATAGTAGTCTGCGTGTCCCACGCGTACGAGTTTTTCGTGTTACTGGGTGCCACCGCGTACTGCGGGAGGTTGATTCCATGTACGTAGGCTGCAGGGTTGTGTGCATAGTTTTACTGCAGTTTTGGGGTGCCTGAGCGTTGCGTGATCCGTCCCTACATCACCGGGGTCACATACAGCCTTGCAGGTGCAGGGGGGCTGTTAACATCTTGCATCCCACCCCCTTCACCCCAATTGCCCAGGTCAATTGTGGTGTACACCTCCCATTGGCACTACTCCATCTGAGCCGGCACCACTACATTTGTGCCATGGTTGAGAGGCCACCAAAGGTGAGGGGCGCCTCAGCTGGGCGTCCTCCTCCTGGCGGGCATGGTCGGGGTGATCAGGGAGTAGGGGGACTCCAGGGTGTCCAGGGTGGCCGCAGAGGGGGAAGAGGCAGGCGTGCCCCACTTGAGCATGATGTTGTGCCATGTGTCGGTGCAGTCATGCCACCACCCCCTGTGGTTCCGGGAGATGCAGCTTCTGCATCCGGCACTGGCGCCCGTGTGACCCGGCAGTCCGTTTCATCGACTGCCACGGGCCCAAGGGTAGTGGTAGCTGCAGGTGCAGCTGTGGACACCACCACCCGTGTGACACGGCAGTCCGTTTAATCGACTGCCACGGGCCCAAGGGTAGTGGTAGCTGCAGGTGCAGCTGTGGACACCACCACCCAGGCTCAGGGTCTGCCAGCAGGCCAGGAGGGAAACCGTAGGGGCAAGCAGGGCTGCCCTGACCAAGACACGCGTCCCTGGGGCAGTTATGTCATCTGCTGCCCCGAACAGCCGGGTGTTGGCAAGTGCAGGGGCAGATGCACCCAACACCACCCCGGTTGTGAGTCTGCCAACCAGGACAATTGCAGTCAATGACCCTGCCACAGAGGATGTTGCTGCGCAGGGTCCATTAGAGGGCATCCAGCTGCCACTGACACAAGTCAGGCCTTTGGTCGTCCCTCCACCTGCCACTCCCTTGGCTCAATCCACCAAACCCACTGGCCATACTGATCAGGGTGGCATTAGCCAGCCAGGGTCTGCGCCACAATCCAAGAGGAGGAAGGTTGTCCCTGCAGCACAGGCTGGGACCCCACACACAGCCACGACCTCCTGCATGTCGAGGAAGAAGCCTTTCTGCAAACAGGAACTGGACTTCCTCGTGGAAAACGTGCGGGACCACAGCCGTAACATGCTAGTGGGTGCTAATTGTCAGACTACGGCTGCCCACCGTGATACCCACTGGAAGCAAGTTGCGGAACATGTGAGTGCATTCGGCCATGAGGTTCGCACAGCGCAAGAGTGCAAAAAGCGCTGGAATTACCTCAAACGCAGCGCTAAGGCTAAGCGTGCCTCAAATTACAACTTGACTCTGGTGACTGGCAGTGGGCCTGCACCAGAGGAGGAAGACCTCACTCTGCATGAGTCACTCGTTGCGGAGTTCATACCATCTGAATCGGTCGAAGGAGTGGGAGAGATGCCGGACTTTGATGCCCTGTCCAGTGAGTGTTGATGCGTGTTTGTTGAGGACGTGTGTGTTTTACTTGTGGGATGTGTTGTGCATGATTGCCACTACATGTGACGTGTACATGTTTCGGATGTGCAAGTAATGCAATGCTTCCGTGATGCATGTCTGCTCTGCTCGATGGTGGCCATGTGGAGCAGACGGGGACTGTCGGCATCAACACTATTGCACCCTACTCACATGCTGGTTACCAGTATGCCCCTCCGGTCCATGTCCCAGCTCACTGGCCCTTCTGCATGTAGCGTGGGGTAACCTTCCTCTCAGCCCAGGCACAATGTCATAGCATGACTGACGTGCATGTGTCCTCTGCCTGCATGCGGGTACTCCATGTAGGCATGCTCCCTTGCCCCTCAACCCCCCGCTCTGCACCCCAATTCTGCCTTAGCACTGGTCTGCTACAATATTGCCGTTGGGTACTTCCCTGTTCATGCCACCTGTGTACATGCTAACATCCAGCGGCCAATCTGCCAGACATATGCTGTGTGGTACATCCTTAGTACTTGATACAGGGTGTCTCAGTTGGACTGTGCAGAGGTCAGATGCCCCGCAGGGACATGAGTGCCCATTCATGCTCCATGTGCATTCCACGCATGCCCCTATGTGTCCATGACTGGATGATCACTGTAATACAAGTCCTGGATGACCTACATTGCATGGCATTTCATCTGCCTTCCCATGTCAACTGTGGCTCAGTACTGCGTTGTTAGGGTCTGACAATCTGTGTGGGTCACAGGCCTCAGGCTGTTTAATGGCCAATGACTCTGTCCAAAGGGTGTAGTGTCTTCTTCACACGTGGGTGTACTCCAGAGGTTTCATCATGTGTCCTGCTTACTGTCCCATCATCATTTGCTGTGTTGTCACTTGACTCACATGATGCTTTTGATGCTAGTCAACACTGTCTGTCAGTACACAGGTCTATGGTCAGCCTTTTGATACCATGCTAGGCATCCCTGCTTTTGCACTTGGGGGGAGGGGTGGTTTGCTTGTAGACATGCTACCCATTGAATGCACATTGCATGTGATGCCTGAAGTTGACCTTGCACTGCCTTCACATTTTCTGCCACACACCATGAAGTCCTTGTACATCTAGATAGTAAGTAACATACATATTTGCTGCACTGCATAGACCCACTTCAGTGCAAACTGCCACCTTTCCACAGGTCTAATCACAGAAGCAATTTCAAGTTGACCCAGCATGCATGCCAGGTTCTATTTTGTGTGTCACATGTCTGCCTGATGTGTTTGCTGTCAGTGTGTGTGTGTGTGTTGTGTGCTTCTAACATGTGTAGTGACTTTTTTTTCTCTCTATTTTTCAGGTGATGACGCAATGGAGCCGGAGGATGGTGTGGTCATGTCAGGCACAGGGTTGTTATCACTACATCAACCCAGCACAAGTGGGGGTCGTGGGGTGGTAGGCCACGAAAACCCCCAAGTGCTACAGTCCATCTTGTCTCTGGCTGCCTATGAGTCCAGCCCTGATGAACACTCTGACGACCATGTCGAGTTGGATGAGCATCAGGTCCATATGTCAGGGGTGAGTGATTCTGAGGTGGACACTCCTCTGTCCGCGACACCTGCACTGAGGGGTCAGACAGTCTTGGAACCTCCGCCCGTGGTGGATCGGGACGCTGGGTCACCCTCCACACCAGTCACTGATGTGCCTGGGACATCACGTCGATGGGGGCATGTAGTCGTGCAGCCGCGGGCGGTGCCAACACAACGAGGACACCCGGTCCTTGGGTCCCGCAGGGGTCAAGCCCAGCAACGCGGCCGCCGCACGCAACCGCTGTATACTGAATGGGAGCAAGACATGACTGCCAATTCTGAACGCCAGGGGGCAGCAATGGAGAACATCACTGAGAGCATGGAGCGTGTGGCCCGATCCGTGCTCCCCCCTGCTAGGCAGGTGCTTCTCCAGCAGCAGGCGGCACAGTCCACGGCCCGCTCGCTCAGGCTGGGCATGGCGGCCTCAGACAGGGCACCCCAGGCTGAAATGTTGTCTCTGCGTCAAGCAATTGCTGCTCACGCAGAGGCACACATGGAGGCCCTGTGGGAGGAGTATGCTTCCCTCAGAACCACTCTGGGTGTCCTTCTGATGTCCCAGAGGGAGCGGGCAGAGGAGAGGTTTGCACAGCTTGAGCATACCATCTCGGCTGAGCTACATGCTTGCCGGGAGGTGCAGCGGTTGTCCAGCCAGGCCTTGCAGGAGGAACTCTGTTACACGTGCTACCTTGCAAGAGGAAGCACGTGTATCACGGGAGGTTCTGCATGCAGACCTATGGTCATCGCCACACAGAACCAGGCTCACCCGTCCGGCAGACTTGCTGCCGACGAGGGGCAAGCTGCGGCTAGGCGTGGTCATGCTCCTGTGCCACGTCCTCCTTTCCAGGAAGAGCCAGACTCGGACGACAATCTATCTCCCACATAGGTCGGGCTGTGCAGGCGTTGAGCCCATGGAGGGTTTTTTTTCCTCAGCATCATCGCATGTGGATGTTGAGCAGCACCCTGTATTCCCCCGTCCTGGGTGCCCCCCCGGGGTCGTATGTGGCCATTTTTGATTTTTCTTTTAGTTTAGTTAGTTAAGTTTCTGTTTGATAGTTAGTTTAAATAGGTAATGTAGGTTTTTCATAGTTAGTGTAATTAGTTAATATAGTTTAAAATTGCTTGTCTGTTGTGCTTTCATGTGACAGTGTGGTGCTTTGTGGCTTTTGAAAGCATCCACTGTCTGTTCCAGCTGGGCCCTTCAAGCTTGTCTTGTGTATGTGTTTGCTGCTTGGGGTCCTTGACTCACATATGCCACTCCTGCTTCCCTTATCCATGGGCTCGCAAGGATGGTTCGGTGTAACAGCCTATTACACAAGGGCTTTGGACTGTCATATATGTGGCATGTCTGCTGCTGTGGAACTTGTGTTGACACCCCTAGTGGGGATGATTGGGGTGTAATTGACCACTGTTCTTCTTTTGCTAGATGGGGTGTTTCATGATTCATGTGTACATTCATTGCTATGCATTGTGTAGTATGTTTCTTATCTTTACTGTACATGTGCTTGTTGCAATTCATGCCGTAGATAGTGTGTTCCACACTTTGGCTGTGAAAGACAGACTGATGGTGTGATTTCTGATGTACCTCTCCGACATGGTCCAGTCATGAAATGCCTGAAGAGACACACACAGATGAATCTAAAGCATTAATCATGTGTTTCATGGCCTTTCTGCAGGGGGATGAGCCTCCAGACAACCTTTGCCAGCAGACATGGGCCATTGGACGTCTGGAATCTGGACACGTTTGGTGGTGCCGACATGCGCATGTGTGCGCAAGCAGAGGCACAGGGATTGCGATCATATATCTGAAAACTGCTGACGTGTTTCAAGGGACTCCAGGCAAGGTGAGCAGCACAGGGGGGTCACAACACAGCAAACCTTCCACCGGGCCAGTTGCACATGCATGCTTAGTAGCAGCACTGACGGTGAGCTTGGACAAATATTGGTGTTGAAGCGCACAATACAGCTCAGATGTGTTAGTGGACTGATGGCTAGTTGATAGGAAAAAGTTGTCTGGGGCAACTGCAGGGGCAGTGGCACATACCCTCCGGTCCCCCATGGGCCATTGAGGCACTTGTATTAGCCATGTAGCGTTCCGAGACATGGAAAGAAGCAGCTCACAGGGACAGACAGCAAAGGACAGACTCGGGTGCAGTGCATTTCATTTCCAAGTAGAATTAGAAACATGCACTGCCTACTTTATTTTGGTCATGGTGGTACACGACTTGTTCTGAAGTCATACCTTGCTATATGCGTCTGTCTGCTTACCCAGGGAACATTGCATGTTGTGTGAATCGTGACACATTGGTGTTCCATTTGCCACGCACCCAGCGGCGCCTGACTTACTGCATTGACTGTCTATGAACCATCACAGGGGTAATGTTACGTATGGGTACGAAGCATCCACACAAGATTGTCTGTTTGTAGAGTAGTTTGTTACTTTGTGGCATATTTGGTGGTGTGTTTGTGTGTTTTGGGCACTATTAACTGTGGCTCTCTTTGCAGCATTGAACTTCTCCTGTTACCGGACCTGAGTGCACAGGCAGGAGGCCAGCACTCACCCCAGAGATAAGTTTCTCTTTGACTTCCATTTGAGTAATTTGCTGCTATGTGCATGATGAACAAATTTGGTCTAATTGTGTATGTGTTAATGTGAGTAGTACATTTTTATGCATTCCCTACTTTCCCGTGTCAATCCTACTCCCCTCTCCTGCCCCTCATTCTGGTTATCCAGTATGCCAATGCTTGTCCCGACTGCATATCCCTGACCCTCCCTCCCCACCAGGGTCTCAGAGGCCTGTGTGAGTTTGACCTTGCAGGCACCCAGACCACGGTGGGGGTGGTTGGTTCGTGCCACTCCTGCGCCTGTACACGGAAGCTGTGACAGTACACATCCGTTCGTGTTGCATCATTCTATGTTATGTACCACACATGGTACACATCCTGTTGTGACATTGTTTTACTGTGCTACCTTGGTTGTTATCATCATTGTGGTAGTACTTGGCCTTTGTGGCGTACTGCTACTTCAAGTCATCTACTGGAGGCTGTTCTGGTTTGTTTTACTGCCTGCAGGCTATTTGCTTGGCTTCTGTGTTGGCCTGCTTTGAGTTCTCTTGGATTTGGTGCTTTTGCAAATCAAGGTGGACTCTGAGGGTGCTGGCAACTTTTTACACACAAGGTGGGAGATGGTGACAAAGGGGAAGGGCGATCCTGTGGCCAGGTGAAATTAAAGGATGAGGCTGAATAACCCAGGTGCAGTTGTTCAGTGGGTCGTGGTGATTTGTGAGGGAGGGGGGGTGTTTTGTTGTTGATAGTTGCCTTGCCCTGCAGTGTGATGGGCACCCTGACATTGTAATTGTGGTATCCTATTGTACATGATGTATTCTGCTGATCAATGCCTGTTCATGTGTTGTGTTTACCTTTCAGGTGTGAGGGGATAGTTGTGGTTTGACATGCTGGGGTATACACATGGTGAATGTTCACATGTGATGTGTAGAGAACACTGATGGTCACTTGATTGCACATGCATATGTTGAGTGCATGTCCCTACTGACCCACACACTCGCACTATAATCCACTACACGTACAACCACCCTTCCATGTCCATGTGTACACTCTGTCTTCTGGTGCCCACTGTGTCCCTGCAGCACATGTTCTATGACCAATTGTGGATCCTGTACCTGCCTAATTTGCTTTTTGATGTAGTTTGTCGCTTAGATGTGATGCTCAGGGTGTGCATCACACACATTGGATGTTCACTGTGCTGTGTACTGAGCAGTGTGTTGCAGGAGGTGGACACGGCACACAGAAGCTGCAGTGTTGATTTTGCAATGCACATTGTGCATGTAGACAGGCATTCATTGTTATGTTACAACTACAACTTTTGGAATACATTTGGGTATGACTTATTTTGGGTGGGAGGTTGTTGGTCAGTCATGTCATCTGATTCCATGTCAGGCATCATTGTCTGATGCCAATTTACATTTTTCACATGGCAATGTGTACCTTATTGGTACTGTGTTGGTGTATGGCTATTGCTTGCCATGTCATGTTGTGGTTTGGGAGGGTTTGAGTGACATACCAGTGATAGTCATGGCCTGTTTTGCAGGTCTGTGTGATTCACACCTTGCATGTGTGCCTTTTGGTCACACAGGATTGCTTGTGTTTAAGTAGCTAGGGATGCACACAATGTGGCAATTCCATGGCAACAATCTCAGGATGGTAAGGTTGTAACAGTTGACTGTCTCTGTGTCATCATCAATTGTCACCTGGTACGTGCCAGGCCTGTGTGCACTCCGCAGGGTTTGGAGTTTAGGTGAAAAATGTGGCCACAAGCTGGGTCCGGGCTGCCTCACCACGTGCCCTATCCGCTCCCATGGGCAGCGCCTATGCCTGTGGTTGGGGATGTGGGGGCACCACCATGTCCACCGGTACGCCCTGCTGTGTTGCAACATTGTGCAGGACACATGCTGCCACAATGATCCTGCACACTACTGGGGGTGCATAGGGTAGCTGCCCGCCAGAGCGGTCAAGGGAGCAGAAGCGTGACTTGAGCACTCCGAATGTGCACTCCACTATGGCCCTGGTTGCAATATGGGCCGCGTTGTATCTTACCTGGGGTGGGGTGGTGGGGTTCCGGATTGGCGTCATCATGTGGTTGCTCAGAGGGTAGGCACTGTCCCCTGGAGAGGTGACAATGGTTGTGATTATTGGGGTTTGTGTATTTGTGTGTGTGTGTGACGTGCATGCATGTGCACGGGCATTTGTTCTCACTGAGGAGCTATGTGTCGCCATGCTGCCCAGCTTCCAGGGCCCGGCTCAGGGTGGACATTCTGTATATGAAACTGTCATGGGTGGAGCCAGGGTAGTTTGCATAGACAGAGGTGATGATTCCCTTTGCATCGCATACCACCTGTACGTTGATGGAATGTCAGTGCTTGCGGTTTCGGTAGATGTGCTCAGCGGCCCTAGGTGGACGTAGGGCCACATGGGTGCAATCTATGGCACCGAGCACTTTGGGGAAGTGTGCCACCCTGTAAAAGTCCTGGACAATGCCCTGCCTTTCTGCGGGTGTTCTGGGCATGTATATGTGCCTGCGGACTGAGGAGCGCGCTGTCATGATTGCCAAGACCTGGTGTAGGCAGCGTGACTGCGTGGCCTGTGAGACCCCCCCCACTATGGCAGTAGTCTGCTGAAAAGACCCAGTGGCCAACAAATGCAGACATTGAGCACCTTCTCCAAAGGGCTCAATGCTTGGGAGCAGAGGGTGGGGGGTGTAAGGTCATCTTCCCACTCCCTGACCAGGTCTAGGATGATATGGGGTGGAAACCTATACCTGCCATAGACCTGGTCGTCAGGCATGCCAAAAAGGCTTGTACGTGGTGAAAAAATGCATGCCCTGGCTTTTCTCCTCGTCCTGCGGTGTCCCACGATCAGTGCTGCGACAAATGGGGCATTCATCGTAGCTGTATATACGTGTTTGTTGTTTGCGCGCACTTTTATACTGTGCGCGGGGACGCTTCCGCCTGCCTTCGTGTGGTGGACGCGTTGACGCATGTGCGCGTCTTTTGCCGTGCGCGGGTTTCCCGTATTCGAATCCATGATTACGGGTTGTTCGCGTGCGTGTGGGCGTTCCGTGTAGTTCCCTGCAGTACTTCCCCAGTTACGCCTTCTTTTTCACGCGTTATTCCCCATTCCGCGTATTACGCCCACTGTTCCGCCCACTTTTGTTGTGTGCGCCGCGCTATGTGCGCTTTTGCTGTGCGGGTAGTGCACGCCATTTGATGACGTGTGCGCCCGCGTGCGCCATGCACGGATTTGGCGCAAAACCAGTGGGAAACAAGCGCAGCGCCTTCCTTGAATTGCACGCGTTCGCGTGTGCTTGCTTTCTCACGCTTGCGCCACCTTGCACCTGCTTGTGCTGGGATTGTCGGCGCACGTTTGTTCCATGAATCGGCCCCCACATGTCACCTAGTCAGCAAGTGATAAAACTAGTGCATATGCCAGATAATACTATTAAGATATCAAAAATGAAATAGAGTACATAGCACAAAATCCACCATATTCCACCCAAAATGATATATCACGAAACCAATGTAGCACAAAAAGAAAAACAACAGTCAGAAAGACCTCCTGAGGGGTCCTCTACCAACTATACAACACACCAAGTGTAAATGACTGGAGGAGTCACGAAAGAAGTAATACTGAGGGAAAAATAGACCCACAAAAATGACGGGAAATAGGAAAAAGCTGAATTAAATATTTTAAATAAATACACTGAATACACTGAATACAGTAGAGAACTTGAAAGAAATTCAAAGTGTACCCTTTGCATGAAAAGTGCCTGAAATTAAGCTTAACCAGCAATCAAGTGCGTGCAGTAGGCCACAACTTCCATGGATGTGTGGGACACAGCTAAAGTTATATGCCTCAGCAAACCTTTATAACAAAAGCAGGAGACCAGTACGAGAAAAATGTAAAGCAATAACATCCTATAAGTGTCCTCCACTGTCTCCCAATAGTGGGCGTTACATAATTGTATAGAAAGAGACTGAGTTTGTACAGGCTTATCCTCACCATAAGCCACGAGTGTTAACAACTGGAAGATGAACACAACAGAGCTGGATGTCCAGAAAGCTACAGAAAAATGAAACATTCTCAGTGTCTTGAGCGGATTTGTAATAATAAGTGTACAAAAAGTGACACATTCCCAGATATATGTGAATGAGCGCTTACCTGCTCCAAGTAACACTGGTATCTCTTTTCAATCCGGCTGGTGCCGATCAACGCTCCCTTCCGTAGAGTGGGAAACTGGACAAACACATTGAAACCTCGAAACATGCAAAGAATCTCCTGATACACGCGGAAAAAAGACGGGGGCACTCAACAAGAGAGTGGGAGGGCTTCGACCCCATTACCCCCCACATTACAAGAACAGAGGGCCAACATCGATTTCTACTACATCCTGCACAAAACAGCGTAGTACCAACAACCAGCAACACCACCCCCCACCCAACAATCAGACCCAATGAAGAAACCACCGCTGATCTTCATCCGAGTAGCATCACAGCAGAAACACCAAGACTAATCAGCCCTGTTAACTTACTAGACCGCTTCAATGAAGATGCAGCTGTCGCCGTTCTTCATCCTACCGACATCCATGCGGAAACTCAACGAACAGACAATTACAAACTCGAACAACAAATAACCTCAAAACAAAATCTCACCCATAGAATACACTGTAATCTAATAAATGCAAGGTCAATGTCCAAACACTCAACGGAAATATACAACCTCCTGTCAGAAGGAGGCATAGACATCCTATTTGTAACAGAAACATGGCTATACGACAACTACAAGACTACCCTCAACAACTGCCTGCCTGAAGACTTCAAATGCATCCAAACAAACAGAAAATCCAAAAAAGGGGGTGGGGGGGGGGGGACTAGCGATCATCCACAAGGAACAACTGGCCATCAAAATGGAAGATCCACTAAACATCGATAAATGCGAATCCTTAATACTACGACTTTCAGTAAACCCCAAAACCAACCTGAAATTCATACTGATATACAGACCACCAACCTACCATGCGACTTTCGTAGACGCTCTCACGGAAGCAATCACTACCCTAGCCATCAAGTACAATCATCTGATCATCCTCTGAGATTTCAAAATCTGGTTCGACGAAGAAACCACAACCACACAAAAATCCTTAAGCGCCCAACTAGCAGCCATGAACCTACAACTAGTCAAAGGAGCAACCCAAGCAGCAGGGCACACACTTGACGCAATCTTCGCCAACAAGGATCTCATCACCACGCCACCCCCAATTCAAATACTTTGGAGCGACCACCTCATTATTCCATTCATAATCACAACGGCCGCTCTGACAAAAAAGCAACAAGAAAAGCAACCCACCACGATGAAAAGAAATTGGAGAACCATAAAAAAATCCAACCTAACCAAGCTCCTAGAACTCAGCAAACCACAAGCATCAACCATGGAAGAAGCAGACCTAGACAAAAAAGTTGCCCTACTTCATACTTGGATCGCAACAACCCTTGACGACATCGCCAAAGAAAAGCCCTTCACCCCATCACACAAGAAAACTACAGCAAAATGGTTCACCCAACTACTCAACGCATGAAAAGAAAAAAACGAAAATTAGAATCTGAATGGAGGAACAATAACACCACCGCAAACAAATTGAAATTCCTACAACAGATCCGCACATATAAAAAGGAAATACAAAAAGCAAAGAGGAAAAATTACGACAACCGAATCTTAAAAACACCAAACGCTCAAAAAGAACTATTCAAAATCATAAATGAAATAAAAAACCCACCGGCCTGCAACAACACACCAATCCCATCGACGAAACTTTGCGGGGACCTCGGAGACCACTTCAAAAACAAAATAACCTGCATCCAACTCACCATACAACAGAACAAGCGTTCACAGCTCAAACCCCATCGACACAGACGAGGAACACACAAACAAGCTATGAAACTTCCCAGAAATATCAGTTGAGGCTTTCGTCAAACTGGTAAACCAAAGCAAGAAATCGGGCTCTCCTGAAGACCATTGCCCCCCGGACATATACAAAACAATTCTCAAACAAGGAACCCCCATGGAATACCACAGGAACCTCCTCAACCTCTCAGTGTCAACAGGTAAAGTACCGCAGGCCTTCAAATCGGCTTACATCAAGCCGCTGCTCAAAGACACAACAGGAAACGTAGAGGACCTATCTAACTACAGACCCATTTCCAACATACCCTACATAGCCAAACTGCTAGAAACGTACGTCTACCAAATAACCCAAGAATTCATAGAAGAGCACTGCCTACTAGACCAGGCACAAGTCGGCTTCAGACCCATGAGAGGAACAGAATCGGCTCTCCTCTCAATATGGGACGACCTAAAAACAGATGCAGACTCAGACAACAGCACCGCCCTGATTCTCCTTGATCTATCTGCAGCCTTCGACACTGTCAACCACCCCACCCTTATAAAGAGACTAGAAGGACTAGGGATAACAGACACTGCCCTACTATGGATCAAATCCTTCCTAACAAACAGAACAGAAACAATATGGATGAAACCTTGTAAATCCAAACCCAGAGTCTCCACGTGCGGAGTACCACAAAGATCATCCTTCTCCCCGCTTCTATTCAACATCTACATGTACCTATTAATCAAACTCATCAAAAAACAAGGCCTCACATGCTACAACTACACGGACGATACCCAAATAATCTTCAACATACAAGACACCCGAGAAGGAAACACCACACTAGAGAATTGCCTTTGTGACATATTCAACTGGATGAACCTCAAGCATCAACCCAGGCAAAACAGAGATTATGATTGTTTCAAAAAAGGGAGGAGACATCAACTACATCCACTGGCCAAGAGAGCTCGGCACCACACCAGAACCATCATCAATTGTAAAAAACCTAGGGGTCCTGATGGATAACAACCTCACTCTGGAGCCACAAGTAAACTCAGTAATCAAGAAATGTTTCTTCCTCCTGCGAGCAGCAAAAAGGAGCCTACCGTTCCTGTCGTTCGCCAACAAAACACTTACCATCATTGCTCTGATCATGTCCAGAGTAGACTATGCCAATAGCCTATACCTGGGCATGCCCGAACAACTTCTAAAAAAACTGCAACGCATACAAAATGCAGCAGCCAGACTCCTCCTCAAGCTACCCAGAAGAGAACACATTACACCCGCACTAAAAATACTACACTGGCTACCACTGAAACAACGAATAAAGTTCAAGGCCATGTGCATCACGCACAGAGCAATACACAAACAAGGCGCAGAATTCCTAAGCCAACCAACCAACAAGAACACTAAGATCAAGCACCGACATACGCCTGGAACCAAAACCCTACAACAGAAAAAAACTCGGAGGATCGTCTTTCTCTCACCAGGCACCCAAAACCTGGAATGACCTACCTAAGAATATAGGGAATACAACAAACCACCTAGCTTTCAGGAAACTCCTCAAATCATGGCTCTTCAAAGCATAACCACAACGGAGACGCACTAGAATGCCCAGACATTAAAACAATGACGAAAATAACTCCAACCTCGACCACTCTCAAATTGGACAAACACTGAAACCAAAGAACCAACCACCCGACAGAGCATAAGACATCATGGAAAATAGGCACAAAGGAAGGCTGCAGAGACTGACCACATACCTAGACCCAGATGAAAGCCTCAAGTGACTCTCCCACTCGTGTGTACCGGACGAACATATCCAGACCGGCAGAAGCATCTAGATAGACGCTGGCCTGCGTCGCATCTAGATGGGATCGATTGAAGGATAACATGTCCGCGCCTAGAAAAACGTGAATGCTAACATGTGCCACACCTAGAGTTGTGAACACCAGCCTGCGTGGCGCTCAGATGGAGTTGTGAATGTTAGCATGCCCACACCTGGACGGGTCTCTAAACACTAGCCTGCGCCGCATCCAGATAAAAGTGGGAATAATGTTGGCATGACGACACCTGGATGGAGTCCTAAACATGGGCCTACGCCGCGTCTAGATGGAAATGTGAGGGCCAACAAGTGCCACACTCAGACAGAACTGTGAATGTTAGCATGGTAAAGGTCAAGTAACCCACTAACCAATATAAGCTCAAACTCTGCATACTTATCTCACTCAAAAACTCACACAACCATCTCTCGCACAACAAGCCGCATGCACTTCACAACACTGCAACAACACATAAGCCGGAACAACAGCACATGCAGACTGACTCCGATCCGATACCCGCACCAAAGCTCAGCACCCGGTGTATACTGAGTTGAAGCTGCCAACAGAACACCACTCCTCTCACTATCCTACTCCCTTCTTCACCTTACTAACCCATCCCACCTTTATCGTTTACAGATCCACTGAGCGCCTGGGGACCAATTCCGTTGGTGACGGTGCGCGGTACAAATACCTTTAACATTTAACATACACATGTGCATGAGACATTGGGCCTCATTCCGAGTATGGCGGTAAGGGATAGCGGCCACCGGTAACGAGACCGGTGGCGGTAATCCCTTACCGCCATACTCCGAGTTCCCTTTGCGCCCTCGCCCTTAACGCCTGCTTTGAGCAGGTGTTAAAGTCGAGGGCGCAAAGGGGCCTCCAAGCCAATAACGGTGACCGTAATGAACGGTCACCGTTATTTGCATCTTCCCCATTCCCATTGAGCCCTATGGGGGCTCATTTGGGAATGGGGAAGAGCCTTGGTGAATGGGGAATTACTGCCCCGCCAACCTTGGAATGGGGCGGTAATTCCGCCATCCACCAAGGCGCTGCCGGTCCGGGTACGGCGTCAACCAAGGCGTTAATAGCGCCATTGGTTAGCGCCGTACTCGGAATGAGGCCCATTCTTTTATACAACCTGCACCTAAACAGAGTGTGGAGGTTGCAGACACCAGATGCGTATTTGGTTTCATATCAATAGAAGTCAAAGCTGTAAAGATGGTGTTAGTGTAACAATATTTTGAATTTCAGTCTCCATTGCCACATCTGAGACCATCTGATGGAAGAAAAACAATCTGAGGACATGGGGCGGAGGTGCATTGCGGGTACTTGCACGCGTAGGAAGGGGATAGTAATTGTTCAGAAGGCTTTTCAGAACCTACTCAAATGAGGAGTACTGAGAAGCCAACTTAGTCAAACTAAACTTTCAATAGTAATATGGCTGGGCTGCAAGGGTTAACCTCGGGGTGGGTAGGCTTGATGTGAAGTCCAGCTAACAATTGTAAAGGCTGAAAAATACTGTATTTATCCTTAAGATGCATAAAGTTGAACACAATATAAAGATTGCTTCAAAAAGGTAGCAGGCATTCTTCTCCAGAAAGAACATGGCATGATAACCTGTTCTGAGATGAGAGTTTGCAGCACACGCTTTTTGCTCACTGTACCTTTCACAGATGGGAAATATACTTTTGCATATCAGTCTTTGTCCCACCCACATGGACAGTCCAGCACCGAAATGCTATGGCAATTCATCTCTGAACAAGAGTACCAACAGCAACCCCATATACGTGTTTCAGCCTTGTTGGGCCTCATCAGTGAGGTGAAGATGTGCCTCTCTGGGCACAGTGAGCAGGGAGTCCACGCCTGGTTGCCCCCAGGTAACTCAGGGTGATCAACCCCAAGTTCCTTGCAAATACTTCAAAAGGGTAGCAGGCGCTCCTCTCCAGAAAGAACATGGCATGATAACCTGTTCTGAGATGAGAGTTTGCAGCACACGCTTTTTGCTCACTGTACCTTTCACAGATGGGAAATATCCATTTGCATATCAGTCTATGTCCCGCCCACATGGACAGTCCAGCACCGAAATGCTATGGCACTTCCACTCTGAACAAGAGTACCAACAGCAACCCCATAAACGTGTTTCAGCCTTGTTGGGCCTCATCAGTGAGGCAAAGCTGTGCCTCTCTGGGCACAGAGAGCAGGGAGTCCATGTCTTCTTGCCCCCAGGTAACTCAGGGTGACCAACCCCAAGTTCCTTGCAAATACTTCAAAAAGGTAGCAGGCGCACCTCTCCAGAAAGAACATGGCATGATAACCTGTTCTGAGATGAGAGCTTGCAGCACACGCTTTTTGCTCACTGTACCTTTCACAGATGGGAAATATCCATTTGCATATCAGTCTTTGTACCGCCGACATGGACAGTCCAGCACCGAAATGCTATGGCAATTCCTCTCTGAACAAGAGTACCAACAGCAACCCCATACACGCGTTTCAGCCTTGTTGGGCCTCATCAGTGAGGTGAAGCTGTGCCTCTCTGGGCACAGTGAGCAGGGAGTCCACGTCAATAAAGATTGACTAAATACAGTTGGGGGTTCCAGCTTTATCGGCCCAAAGAGATCAGCAGTTAAAGGGAGGGTGAGATGAGAAGCTAACCGTAAAAGTTCTATCATGGAATGTGGCAGGGATCAATAGACTGCTGTCAGATTCTGAGCGGGTACGGTTATCCATTCTTTGGAGTTAATCTGCCCCCAAGAGACATGGGCAACTGACATCCAAGAGCTGATAGGGTTTAGTTTGTGTCGTGTAAAAGCAATTAAAAGCCCAAGAGGTAGGATTAGTGGTGGGCTGATAACACTTCTAAATCGGGCCCTAGATATGGTAGTCAAACTGATCCCATCTGGGACGGCAGACCTTCTGTGCCTTGAGTTGATTAACAGGGATGGGAATCATTTGCTGCTATTTAATATCTACAATAGAGTGGGTGGATTGAATAGTTTGAAGTTCATGAGTCAGCTAATTAAACAGCTCCAGGCACAGGCCAATTTTACCCCAATAATTATGGCAATGGGGGATTTTAACATTCAATATGAGCCACTGACAATTCTTGATGGCCTTTGGGATGCTCAAGATGCTGCATTTGTGATACCCCCAATAGAGTCAGTGAAACCAATTCGAACACACCCTGCTGCAGTGGAGGTAGCAAAGTTGATAAGTGAGTTGGGATTGGTTGCATGCAATGGTAGAGTCTCTGCGGATAAGCCCACGAGTTATACCTATGTAGCCTACCCAGGGAAGGTCTCGGATTAACTATGTTACAGTAAGTATGGCTGACTGGGATAGGATTAGCAGTCTGGAAGTGGCAAACGTAGCAACAGTGATCACTATCACCAGAGTTGCCAATGACGCTTGGAATTAAGAGCAGCATTAACTTGGCCAGAGGAATGGGAACGCCATTGTGGTAACAGGGCATTCTGCGTAGTTAAACAAAGTATCTGTGCAACTATTGTAGGCCTCATTGAGGGTATATGTCTAAGTAATGGGACGGCCACAAATGTCGGAGACTTATACACTGATCTGACAATTATATTGTACCATTTGTTATCAAACAAACAGGTAAAAGTAGGAAACAGGCATTAGCTAATAAGGGATGGTTTGATAGTGATTGCCAAGAGGCAAAGGAACATTTGTTAACCTACCTTAAGAAAACTACTCTGTTAGAAAAACCATATTTGAAGTTAAGGGAATCCTATAAGAAACTGGTTGCCACAAAAAAGGCAGCATATAATGAGTAAAAATTGGAAGATCTGCAGAATTATTGCAAGAAAGGAGATCAGGTGAACTTTTGGAAGTCAGCGACTGGGGATTAAGGGAAAATGAGTATTCAGCTGACGAGCCATATCCCCCCCAAGTGAGCGGTGTAGCTATTTTAATACACTGTATGGTAAAGCTTGTGGTGTCCACGAAGCGCTGAGGCAAAGTGATGAAATGACAGTAGATAGAAACACACCTGAAGTTTTCTCATTGAACGAGGTGATTGATGCAATTGCCGGATTAGGTAGGGGGAAGGCTCCGGGCCCGATTTATTCCAAGATGAAATAACGGTCTTGGCCCTTTCTGTTGAAACGGGTGTTTGATTATGTGGCAAAAATTGGGTATGTTCCAACCTCTTGGCGTAGTGCGACTATTGTGCCATTTTCTAAAAAGGGGGACTTCAAAAAGCTATAACTACCGACCCAACTCGTTATTGGATGCCCCTGGAAAAATTTCGCAAAAGTGTTAAACACACGTTTACAAGAATGGGCCATTGAGAATAATGTTCTGAACCATCTCCAGGCGGGGTCCGCCCTGGTATATGCACTGTGGACCAATGCCTCAGATTAAATGCAATCTTGGCTAAATACATTACAATCCAGCACTCTAGGATCTATGCGGTCTTTGTGAACCTTTGCACGGTCTTCCCGTGATAAAGTCTGGGCAATATTGAGAGACAAGGCATTCCAGAATTACTTTGGTTTAATATTCAATCCTTATACTGTAACAATAGTGCTTCTGTGAGGTGGAGGTTGGGTGGGGAGACCACAGAGTACATTGCAGTAAAAAAGGGTGTGCGGGCAGGGGTGCCTGCTAGCCCCCTTTTTGGTCTGCATGTATATAAATGCAATAATAGAGGTGTTAATGGCTGCCAGTACTGATGCTCCAAAGTTGTGGCCGGATAGGTTGCCAGCACTCCTTCATGCCGATGAAGCAATATTGCCATCTGCCACATCAATGGGACGAAGACAGTCTGAAAACGTTTAAAGGAAAATGGCAGGATCTCTCAATGTCATTAAATCTAGAAAAGACAAAGGTGATGGTATTTGGCAGAAAGAGTCAGAAAAAAATCAAGTTGAAGGAGATGGTTGACAATTACGAGTTAGAACAGGTGCACTATTATGACTACCTGGGCATAAGATTCTTGCAGGATCTCTCATGGGCATCCCATCTTGTCAAAGCTATAATAACTCTAGAGAAATACAGCAGCGAAATTCAATGCTTTTTTAACAGACTGGGAAGGGGTGCCATCTCCCCGGCTATCAAATTGCATCTAGAACAAGGTAAGGCAGCGGCAAGCTAAGGGGCAGAATTGTGGGGTCACTGCCCCCTAGCCGAGCTGTGTGTAGCAGATAACCATTTTTTACAGAGTTTACTTATGCAGCCTAAGAGAGCTCCAATGGCAAGCCTGCGATGGGAAAGCGGCCTCAAACCGATAAAGTAATTGCCACTAAGCCCCTGCTGTATTGGATTAGGCTCTGCAGTGTTCCTGATTTGGCCAAGTATAGGGAGTCACTGAGTAGCCGGTTATTGATCTCTGGGGCTAGGTTGTTAGCCTGGCCTAAATTTGTTAAAAAAGGATTTGAAGAATAAGGCCCTCGACCACTGAGAGCCAAAGCCAGTTAAATCCATCTGTCAAGAGGCAATTCTGGGTAAAATGAAAAGGGCCTGTACTGTGCTGAAAACTGGAGCCCCCTATATAGTGCTAAAACCAGTTGCAGGATTTGAACCATACCTGGATTGTGTATTGCCAGCATATGCCTGTATGCTGTTTGTCCAGCTGCGCACCAACACTTTGCGGGTAGCTGTGTTTACATCGAGCTGGACAGCGACGCAGGAAAAGCCCTGCAGCGTTTGTGGGAACCCAGTGGAAACATTAAAGCATTTTCTTCTGTTTTGCCCATGGTATGATAGGGTGAGGAGGTATTATTATCAATATTTCGGTTAAAGGAGATCAGGACGACAGAATTGGCAGTTGATATTTGTAAAAGTACTATAGATGTGAACCCGATTTATTTTATTGCAAAATATAAACACAGGGCATGGTTGTATAGGGCTAAAAGTCTTTGATCTAATTGTATGGGAACCATATGAATTTTAATTTTATTTTAATGTATACTATTAGTATGAATGTTAATTAATAGCTATTGTGGTTGATTGTTTTATGTTATGTGAAGATGCTTTTACGGTGGCTATTCTGAATAAAGCTATGTACAACAACATAAAAGTAAGTAAGGTATCCCTACAAAATATCCCCACCAAAAATATCGCCGTACATATGGCCATTTGTTTCGCCATAGGCAATATTTTTGGGGGGGATAATTTGTGGGAGCGGGGATTGCAGGGGTGTCCCCCGCAGGGTCCATGGGTCAATATCGCTGCAAAAATATGGCGATATTTTTGTATTGCAATATTTTTGCAGGGATATTAACACATGGAACCGGTAAGTAATATGCTACAAGACAAAAATTAAAACTACTTACCCAGTAATCCTCTTTCTGTGGCATGCATCTGTTTAAAGTCACATGATTTCGGTAGGCCACCATCTAGTGGTTGAGTTGGAGTATTACATCTTGCTTTTTCAGTTTAAAAAATAGGGCGTTGAAAGGGGCGTTCCCTTCACACTATCCATATCCTATGTGTACCTGGACTGTGACGAGTCCCAAGGTATTGTCACATCTTCTGTGGAGTAGGCCCCTTTCCATGAGGCCATAGAGGTGAGGCCGCTACTTGATAGTCCTCCTGGGGATGACACTCAGCTTCATGGGATTGATGACAATGGCCCTGGGAGTGCGCAGTATTCATTTACCCCTTTGGTGTCCTCACCTTCCTTAACCCTCACTCGAGTCCCTCTTATCCACCATATCACCATTTGTTATAGTTTAGCAGAGGGCATTCTTAAAAAGACTGGGACGAGGAAGAGGGAGACTCATCCAAGCCTGATACAGAATATCATTGTGGCAGGGAAGATAAAGCAAGGAGGTGAACAGCCACCACGGAACCAACAGACAGGGTACAGCTGCCCAAAGGCAAGGCTGATGGTGAAAATGAAAGAAGAACTCATTCAGTGGTCGATCAACCAGCTCTGGAGGAGCAGGGAAGGAGACGCTGGTCCCGTACCGAGGAACCTGAAGATTGGAGGCCGGGACACAGTGATCTGAGAGGTCTTATCGAGGCAGACCTGATCAGTGGCAGAGACAAGGGAAGCCAGGCCAGGAATAGACACGCGAGCAGTCAAAGGCGAGAGAGACGCTGGAGCTGTGGATCCGCAAAGAGGAGAATGCAGAGCGCAGCAAGGGCAGAGAAGCATTGCGCAAACCCCAGAAGAGACTGCAGACCACCCAGAGAGTACCCAAAGTTAGGGAAAGGGCCGGACCGGTCAGGGGGGCATTGAGGGAGCTGAGGAGGCTCATGAGAACATCCCAAAAGGCCCAATGCGGTGAAAGGGATCCTGTGCAATGTAATACAAACTTTTCAAACTTCATAAAAACACCCCGAAGATTACAAGGGAAGGCATACAAAAGGGAAGCATACAAATAGATAAAATCTTTACAAACGCAATAAGAACATCCTGAAGCGCACAAGGGGTGAGAAAGAGAATCTACAATATCATACAAACTGGGTGAAGCAGATAAGCATGTCCAGAGGGACACAAGAAAATAACAAAAGAGGCATACAGACAAATACAAACATTGGGAGTGCACTTAGGTGGTACAGTACCAGGTAGGGGAGTATATCAGTTCTGTCCAAGGGGCTACTGGGTAATGAAGGGACAAGGATCCCGTTAAGCCGAGGGAACGGGTCTGGGACCCAAATGAAAGTGGGCAAAGCCCACCAGTGAAATACATAAGAGTCGAGGACCCACCTCAATACAAGAAGTCAACTCAGGCATGCAAGTAAACCAGACTTGATACGCTATTAGAACAGTCCAAACTGAGGCCTGGCAGGTTAGTGAACCAGACTTGACAATAGACTGGGAAAGATTGTTTTTGTGTTATGAACTGGGGGAGAGGGATTCCCCAGAGGATTTTTGAGGAACATTATTTTGTGAACACTAGGAACCAGGAACCCAGGAAGAGGTTCCCCCAGGACAGCGGGAACTGGGTTATCTTTAAGTTGGCTGATTTTGTGAACAGTGAACATTGAACTATTCATTTCTTTCACTAAGAACAGCACTTTTGTGTCAGCATCCAGAATGGGAGAAGCCTCCTTCTGGAATTAAGGCGACACCCCTTTTTTATCCTTTATTTAGATTGAAAGTGTAAGGGATGGAAATAGGTTCACAGGACGGTGGACATTTTTATTTGATAGACATCACTGGTTCCATAGTATTGTTTTGTTGAGGCAGGGCAACACCTCATAGTAGTTGGGGATAGTTAGGCCTTTCCCCAACTCCTCTTCCTTTCTTTTTATACAAATTAAAGCCTCTAGCTCCAGGGGCGTAGGATACACAAAATCTGGGTGGGGGGGACAGGTTACTTTGCTTTATATATTTATTGTGCTTTAATCAAAGAACTCGACTTTTCACAAAATTAGAATTAAAATAGCAGTATGTATTAAATTACAAATATCACTGTATAAAACAAGAGAAAAGAAGAAGAAAATTAAAGGATGCAGCAGCAAAGAACATGTCTTTGTATGTTACATTTCTGAATTTTTCATCTGACCATCAGCTCATGGTAAGAGAGAGGAAATAACAAGTACTTCCAGTGGGCCACCGCTAGGACACCAGCTCGTTAAGAGGCAGATCACCTGTAAGTGGACTCCTGCCAAATAAAGGAGTTGAAGCCTTTTCTACCAACTGCAAGTTGCTACTTTATTTTGTGTGGGGCAAGGGGACGTCTGGGTCTCTTGGAATGGAAGGATAGG
This sequence comes from Ambystoma mexicanum, assembly GCF_040938575.1. Taxonomy (NCBI): domain Eukaryota; kingdom Metazoa; phylum Chordata; class Amphibia; order Caudata; family Ambystomatidae; genus Ambystoma; species Ambystoma mexicanum. The sequence goes on along the minus strand of NC_090936.1, from coordinate 968,358,405 downwards.
GGTTTCAAAGAAAGAGAAAATCTTGTTTGTACCTCTAAGTATGCCTTGTAATGGGAGTAGAGGGATCAGGTGTGTGATGTTGCTGCTTTGACTGTCCTCTGGAGGGGGAGGAGGGGTACAGCAAACAAGGAGGATGAGCGATCGCAAGCCCACCCCCTTATAAGCAGTCCCCAGGTCCGCGGACGGATTTGTCGGACCCGGGGAATGCCTAGTAGGTGGGGTGTATGTGGACCCATGGGGTTGGCCAGAGGTGCATCCCGCTATGTGGGCTGCCCCTCTAGAGCCCCTGAGAGGGCCGGGCCAGCCTCTCACGATGAGTCTGGTCCCTCTTATTCCATCTCATGCTGGCTTCAGAGCCTAGCCTTTCTTTGCCTTTGTTATTCTGAATGCAGAGCTGGACTCTGTTCCTTTCTCGTTTAACATTTGTTGCAAAGCCTGATCTATTTGATTCACTCATATGTTACCAGGAGGCAGAACATGGGTCCTCTGCCCTGTTCAATTATTCAAAGAGCCCCTCTGGCCTTTCTTTGCCTCTCTGCTTGCTTGCTTAATGCATACCTCCTTGCTTGAACACTCAACATATTCTCCCTAACACAGCAATGACAGCTGCAGTCTGTCTTAACTTCTATTTGTTCCATGTCTTGAAGTGGCCTCTTATTTCCGCTTTTCTGTCTGCATGGATTTTTCTCATGTGGACAACCGACAGATTTGGGCCTAGGGTGTCGAAGCCACCAAGGAAAACGGAGAACCCCATGCATTTCCGAAAAAGAAGACACCCATGGGCACCCCCCCTTTCCACTAAAAACATCCATGGTGGTTTAGTGACCCCCACACCCACCCAAAACAAGTTATCATTTTCTTTGTTTTTGCTTTTGTTTTGCCTCTTTCCTAGGGGCAGATTGTGCTAGCAATCTGCCCTCAGGGAGGGCTACATGAGATGCCCCCCATCCATTTGGGGTGGGGGGAGAGGGTCACCCCCCTTTCCACACCCACCCCAAACAAGTTATATAATTTGTTTTATTTTTGTTTTGCCCCTTTCCTAGGGGCAGATGGGCACATGTGTGTGGCCATATGCCCCCCGGGGGGGGGGGGCAAAACATACTGCCCCAAGCTTGGGGGGTGGCTCTGCCAATATTTGCAGTGCCCCCCCACCCCAAGTGGATGGAAGGCATCTCATGTATCCCTTCCTAGAGGCAGAAATCTGCCCCCGGGGGGGGGGCTACATAAGGTGCCCCCAACCACTTAGGGTGGGGAGGGAAGAGGGTCATCCCCCTTGCAATTCCTGGTGGCTAATGGTCCCACCCGCACCCAACCACCCAAAACTATGTTTAAAAAAAAAAGAATCTTTTTTTCCCCCTTCCCTGGGGGCAGATCACCCATCTGCCCCCGGGTACTGCCCCCATGCTTTGGGGGCAAGGGTGTAGAGGGCAGCATACATAGTAAGCAGCCCCTCCCCCCACTTCAAAAACAGATCCCTGCATGACACACCAAACACATACGCTGGGGGGATAAATGACATTATATCCCCCCACTTAAAATTGTGGGGGGGATTTGTCCCCACTGGCCCCCCCCATGTCTAGCTCAAACAAATATGCCACCTGTTTCGTCTCTCTCCTTCTGCACCCTTGCATGACCTATTACCTTTCACACATCCACGTCCTCAGATTGTTTGTTTTTCTGACATTACGCATGCATATACTGAGAGAGTGTTGCTCTATTTTGTACTGTTCCCTTGCTTCGGAGAGGGGTGGCAGGGCAGGCGCATGTGGGCAAGCAAATACAAGCAACAGAAAGACGATCACTAGGTAAGTAATGTTTATATTCACATGTTTTGCTTAGACTAGAAAGCAGTAAACAGAAGAAGGTGGCGGGTGAGCTGAGGGTACAGTTGCAAATCGATATTTCAAGACAGCTTGGGCCACCTGTGGATCAGCACAACAGTGTTCCGTGAATGTGTGGACTGAATTCCATGTTGCTGCTTTACAAATGTCTTCTAACAGTATTTACAATAAACGCTAGGTTTGCACATATGCTGCACGTGAGTGAGCCCCGGGGTGACTTATGAGCCAAAGTTTAACAGAGCTAACAGGCCACCATCTTCTCTCCCTGTTGCAAAGGAACCAAAGCATTGGCTCGTATTATGAACGACTTTGGTCCTCCTAAGGTAGAACATTATAGATCTTCAAACATCTAACGTGTGAAGTGCCTTTTCTCCCGTACTTTGTGGGTTCGGAAAGAGTGACAGTAATTTGATGGACTGATTAACGTAGAATTTTGGAATGTATTTGGTTGAAAAATGTGGGTGTATTTTAAACCACTTTCTATTTATGAATAGTGATTGTGGCGGCCTGCCCCTTTTGCCTCCGGACAGGCCACACCAAGTGCCGGGATCACCCACCAGACAATGGCTCTGCAAGCATGTAGAGGATGGACCGCAGGTAGCACCCTGCAGATTCCGGATCACCGGAATCAGACACCGTGGCTGGGGGCACACAGCAGACAGCAGCCTCGGCTCTGGGAGCACCCAGGACAGGGCTGCAACAATGGCCATGATCACACGGCAAGACATCAAGTGGGATGGTGTTGCCCAGCAGAGGCACCGTCCGAATGCAGAGCCACGCAGATAGGTCCTCTGCATGCTGCGCTGCACCAGAAAGGTGCAGACAATGACAACGCAGGAGTCAAGTCCTTGGTCGACTGACAAGCCCGAACTGGCTCGTCCCTTTTATTTGGTAGGTCACATGGTTAGCACCATGTGACCATTGCACAAGTCCTGTGAGCTACCATGCTCCTAGGAGCGGTGACATGCAGCTGTGATGAGAGGTCTTGAAGTTCAAATATCCCCCTGATGGACGTGCCAGCTATAAGGAGTGCAACTTTGCGAGCTCCCTGATTCGACATGGGCTCTCATGAAGCTTTATAGAACTATATTAAGGTTCCCTCCGGGTGGAGGATGAGCCACTGCTGGGTATATGGATTTGAAGCCCCCATAAAAGCTTTGACGATAGGCACCTTGCACAAGGACACCTTATGTTGTGACGTGGTGAATGAGTAAAAGAGGTACAGCAAGTATGGTAACATCTGCTTGAACAGTCAACAAGACTGATATTTTTGTATGAACACCAGATTACAAACCACTTCCATTTATAAAAGAAGCAATACCTAGTGCTGGGTTTTGTAACCCCTCGCAAGATTTCCTTGAATCTTGGTGACAAGTACAAATGGTCGAACTCTATGACGCGTCATGCTGCCAAGTTCATTGTGTGTGGGATGTTACCTGAGCTTGTGGTTGAGTCAGTACATTTTGAAACTGGATAGAGCTTGATTGGTAATTATAATTTTTAAAATAATTAGAATTCTTTTTTAGATTTAGGATTCGAACCTGTGTTTCTATGCTTTGTCTTGCTTCCAAGACAAACACAGTGCCCCTGAGATAATCTCCCGGCATCCTCATGAGGTGGTCGTACCACTTTTGTCTCACCAAATTGGGTGCAATAACAGTTATATGTTTGTATACTATTTTGTGGAGTAGAGGTCTCCGGTGTGGGGCAGGTACGTAAATAAATATTTCTAACCAATTCATCTATAGTGCGCTCCACTATCCTGTGGGTAACTGGGCGCAAAGGTTGTACATTTGGCGTTCTGGGGTGTTGCAAACAGATTCACTGAAGGCTGACGCCACACTGCAAAAATCTGTTTTGAGTGTATTTCTGCTGATTTTCCACTGGTGTTCTTGTAGGAGCACTCTCTTAGCTTGTCTGCCAGGAGGTTGTGATCACCTGTTAGGCGTTGTGCTTGGATGAAGATGTGGCTCCTGACGTTTGAGGAGAGACAGGGGCCTGAAGTATGTGCAATCACAATTCTTTATGGATGTCAGCACCCACATTCCATGGATGCAGCGCGCTCTAAGCTTGTGCTGACACCGTTATCAGGTATGGTGGTTGGACAGCTCAGCCACCCGTAAATATGCAGCTGTGTCCCAGTGTCGTCCGCCCGTACGGCACACTCTCCGATCTGCCCAGACACTTGCCACCATTGGTCTGTGAACCACTGTTGTAAAGGGTCCATATTCCGGCATACATACGGAACAATTTAAATACAGGAGCAATCATTCCCAACAGCTTCTTAACCTTTCTGACTGTTATCCAAGTTCGGACCTGGTAACTGGAAACTTTGGCTAATAAGTCTTGCACTCTTTCTAGTGAGGGATTAGCTAGTGCTTGCTACATGTTTAAAATGCCAAGAGTAATTGTTTTGTTTGTGATGGGCTTAGGCCTGACTGGGTATCATTAACTGAAAACCCCAATTGGTGAAGTTATAAGTGTCATGGGCAAAATCAACAGACAACACAATTCCAACTATGGATTCACTTTCTCCTTTTATTCACACAGTAAACTACACAGGGAGTAAAAGCTTAACTGGGTACACAAGGGTTTTGGGATTTTTACAAATCGGTCCAGTTTATCTCTTTGGGATCGTTGTCCTCAGTCCTCCCCCCTCTTTCCTGAATTAGTATGGCACCTTAGTGGTAAACAGTCCCTCACATTATCTTAGATGTATTGAGTCTTGCACTTGTTCCTTGGCATTCATTCGTTTTTTGGTTGTTGTCACAGGTCTGGTTAGGATGTCAATTTAGTCATTCTTTACTTGTTTAACTGAAACGAGTGTCAAGCACTGCATTACGCCTGTGCAGTGTACCCGATTCTTCTCGAGGCGGCATTGTTGCAACCTCTTGGAAAAGATCGCTGAGCTACTATTCAGACACAGGAAACTGGCTCAAAGGACCCAGGAGGTGGTGACCTAGGTACAATGGACTGACTCCCTGCACCACCGTTGAGCTTTTCCCTTTATTTGGATGGTACAAGAAAAGTGCAAGAATTGACAAGGGAATCTAGTTCTATGAACGAGTTGGATAAGATGGTGGAGAGATGGTCCAACTGAGACGGTAGGTCTTCTGGGTTGACTGGTAGGTGGTGAGAGGCCAACAAGGAGACAGATGGCCAGGACACAAGGCACGGTTCAACTGGGGCAAAGAGATGAGAGACAAGGGTGAATGAGGACAAGAACTAACAGGCTGGGCAGAAATGAACTGGCAGGGGTGTAACTGTAAGGAAGGGATGGTATCAAACAGTGAAGACAGACACAAGTGATCTCAGTTAAAGGGTGTTTATTGAACTTCAGTGGGTTGGTTCAACGCCTATTTAACCTAAATCTAATGATGGGAGCAAGCTACGACCATCAAATAATAATAACGCAGCCCTAGTTGAGTCTCTGTCAAAATAAAAGGGCCGTTATTAATAAAGCTATTGCCAATCCTTACTTCTAATAACAAATGGTGTGGGACAATAATGTATGCAACAAAGAAAAGTGTTCAAGAAATAATATGTCAAGACGGTTGAGCAGTTGATTTCCCTTGCCCACGTTTTCAGCAAGGACAAGGCTGCACCTTCGAGCTTTGCACACACTCTAGCTTCTCGGCCACGAGGATACAGTTGAAAGCACAGACATCAGGCCCTTCTGCCAAAGCCTCTTTTGTGATAACAGTCTCTTATTGCAGAGGGTCTATCGTAACAAACAAATCTCAAAGTTCCATTCCTATCATGATTTTCACATTTGCACAGTTCCCACTTTCAATGTTCACCATGGGTCTACCTTCTTCAGGCGGAGACCCCCTTTTATCATAATGTTTACACATGGATCTCCCTCATTCGGGCTTGGATCCTATTGATATGGATCTCCCTCATTTGGGCTCGGATCCTCTTGATATGGCTCTCCCTCGTTCGCAATTGGATCCTCTTGATATGGATCTCCCTCGTTCGGGCTCAGATCCTCTTAGTATCAAAAACAAAGACTTTCAATTGTGCGATGGGTTTCGCTTAAACCGTCGCAGGACCACTTCGATTCACTTCACACAGCTGTTTTCATCAATCTTCTACTTTCATTTCTCTTGGCGGGATACCACACAGAGACCTTCGATTGAGCACATTCACAGTGCCGGACAACTCTGTCAACGGTATCGTATCTTTCTTTCTCAAGGTCAAGCATTCATCAGCAGTTTAGTTTTACTTGCGTCTTTCATCACAAGCATTTAACAATGTTTGTTCCAGCACTCGTCGTACCATGTTGCCTCTTGCAACCTTGACTTCAACACAGACCGGTCTTATATCGGTCTCCCCAACTCACCGGCTGTGTTGATCTCTCCAATGCTTCTTTGTTCTTGGAACCAAGGATGATACCGCGCTGGCTGCCGCTCCTCCCCACCTTGATTGGTTACATGGGAGGGCCTTCGGTATCTCTAACACAGATGCCTGGCACAAAAAATTAAAGATGCTGCTAGAGACCTAGCACCCTTCATATCCAAACTAATCAATGCCTCATTTACGTCAGGTATATTACCTAATAAACTATAGGAATCCTGAATTATACCCTACTTAAAAAATAAACTCTGGACCCAACCATCCCTACAAATTATAGGCCCATTACCACAGTCCCTTTCTTATTAAAGACCCTGGACAGAGTAGCCTATCTACAAATCCAAGAAGATCTTGAGATTAACTACATCCTAGGGACTCGTCAATCGGGATTTAGACCTCAACATGGGACCGAAATGGCGCTCATCGACCTAAAAGCTCAGATTGACGAACTAAAGGACTGTGGGAAAATGGCCCTACTACTATTACTGGACCTTTCACCAGCGTTTGACTTGGTTGACCATAAGGTACTATGCAACCACCTCGCATCTGCAGCCCATTTTTCCCAGAATGCCATTACCTGGATTCAATCCTTTCTAAATAATAGGACTATGCAAGTCTTCTCCCCTTCAGCAGCAGCCAACCCTATTCCCATCACATGCGGAGTACCACAAGGCTCCTGTCTATCACCCACTATGTACAACATCTTCACTAAGATGATGTAGCATTAGTGAACAAAATGTATCTCATCATTCAGGCCTGTATGGCCACACACGGTCTCTGCCTGAATGAGGACAAAACGGAATTACTGATAGTAGGCTCTACAGCTAATCTAAAAAACTGAACTCAGACTATAACTCCTTCAATACCGATGGAAACAAGATCCCAGTGGCCAAAGAGGTAAAAACACTTGGTTTCTATCTCAACGCCAAATTAAATCTACATAAACAGGTGAACGCCACAGCATCTGCACTGCATATACCGGGAAACTAATCAGGGCATGCAAACCCTTACTCTCCAAGGAAAGTTGCATTACACTCGCCAGAGCTCTAATACTGTCCAAATTGAATTATTGCAATGGGCTATATTTGGGAGCCAGTAAATATGTGCTCAATAAACTACAAATCTTGCAAAACAATGCGCTCAGATCAGCCCAGAGCATCTCAAGGAGAACTCACATATCTGAAACAAGTAGACATTATAAAAGGCTGTAAATCAAAGACAAGATTCAACTCAAAACTATGTCCCTCACCTATAAAGCACTCAATCATGCGGCCCCCCCTATACCTCTCAGAAAAATGGTAATTAAATCCCTCTACACAAGCCACCAGATCATCTAATACACTTGGCCTAATAGTCCAAAGATATGCGCCCAGATGCCCCTGGGTTAAGGTGCGCTATAGAAATAAATAAAACAAACAAAAAACAAACAATGCAGGAGTCTTCAGTCTGGTTTCCTGGCCTTAGGCTTTCTGCTTCAAAGGTTTCTGGAAAGTAACAATTTCTTGCTGAAAAGGTCAAGAGTATTTCCATCCTTGCAAACAATTCTTGGTTTCCTGTCTTTCTCCCCTCGTTCGGCTGCCGACTCGAAACTGCTGTTCCTTTCATGTGCTTTGCCTCGCTCAGAATGTGCTCTCGTGCTCTGCCTTTTATCCGCATGGTGATGTTTAATGGAAGTCAGGTGTGAGTGATTGTCAGTAATTGCCTGACTTCGCCTGACCATAGTAGCGGGACATGTCAGGCACACTGCTCAAGTGTGAGTCTGTTTTCTCCCATAGCGGGTTGTCCGTGTTAAAGTGTTGGTGACGGAAAAGGGAGCGGGGGGGTGGCAATTCCCACAAATCCAACCTGCTAGGATGGGGTAAGGGTGTAAAAGGGGGAGGGATACTGCGTCTCGCCCTCCGGTGTCCCATTCCTATTCCCCGAAGTCCTCTAACCCAGGTGATCCTCCCGCAATGGTCCATCCCCAGGAACTGGATCCAAAAGCGATTGCTGTGTCCTGGCCACCTGGATGATAGATCCCCGGGGACTAGCGGGTGGGACACCTTCTGGTTTCTCACATAACCCAGAGGCAAGCTAGTCAGAAAGCACAAGCAACAAAACTGGCAGGGAGAGTGGAACGAAGGGAACGACAGGAGGTGACAAAGGCAGGAACAGGCAGCAAAGAAAACAGATAGGTAGGTGAAGGACAGGCACAGAAAGATCGGGAAAATAACAGTGGAGCGCAGATAGGACACTACCAACAAGAGAGCATTAAGACGAGAGGAGCAAGGTTCCCAGGCTGTTGCAGCCTGGGAAAAACAGCACTGTGTTCTGTGCGTTTGCCATGGCTCCCCACAGGCATCCCTTGCATCACGGATGCGTGGAGACCCAACACCAGTCTCCCGTGCATGCGCGATACAGGTAAGATGGCGGCGGCCAGTGTTTGGGCACGGTGGCCCTTCATGCCGTGTTGAGGTCTCCCTAAACTCCAGCGGGGATACATGAACCAGGGGCCGTAGCTACGCAGGTAAATGCAGGGTTGTTTAGTCAAGTGAGGTCCGAGTTGGCGCCAGGTGGGAGATGATGTGTGGGTCAATGTACAGACTGGCACGTGGAGCTGGGAAAGTGTTGGCGTGTGTGATGAGTCATCTTGATGGGGGGAAGGAGCGTCAGACATCAGACACATTTGGCTCTGTGACACTTCAGGGTTATCAAACTTCTTCCTCCTGGTGCTACTGGGTGACCTTGTCTGGTGGGCCCTGAAGGTTAGTTTGCAACCTTTGGTCTTCCCGCTACTGCACAAATCTCCTTAGAACCAAGGTTTGGGGAGCTTTTTCTTCCTTACTCCCTTTCCCTATTCCACCTCTCTACCCTCTCCTTTGCCCTACTCATATCTTTTCTTTCACCTCATCCTTTCTCTTGCTGCATCCTTACGTTCTTAAGTTATTTCTCTCCTTCACATCCTCTCCGATACTCTTTAATGATATCCCTCTCAATTGTATCCACCTCACCACACTGCCACACACTATCATGGCTCCGCTCTTACTCCTTGTTCTCTTTTCTACCTCCTCCATTCCCCTCTGCTACTCTCTCCCCTCCACTTCTTGTTCTCTTTTCTGCAATCCACCTTCTCCAACCTTCTTTCTCTTTCCTCTATACATTTGCTTATCTACTCTCTTCTCGTCCCTTCCTCCAATCTCCTCTCTCCTCCCCACCTTCTTTGATATTTCACTCCTTACCTCCTCAAACCTTTGATCTTTTCTCCTCTACCACCTCATTGCTGCTCCACCATCTCTGCTTCTGCAACTCCACACAGACTCCTACCTCCAACACTACAGAACTGCTGTGTCTCCCTTATAGAGCTGCAGGGCCAAGCCAAGTGATTGTGCGTTATCAGTTGTGAAAACAGTACAAGCGTATTAATAGATTTGATATTGCATGTGTGGACTACAAACCCACCAGGTGATTATGAACGGAGATAGGAAGACCAGAAATTCCGCTCTCTAAGCTTACAAGTGGTGTAGCCATCATTTTGAAAATAGTGTGACTGCCAGTATGGCGTCCTTGGTAATCCGGGCTAGTGCACCCCCTCCCCCCCACGCCCCTGTGAACTCTTCCTCTTCCAGTTTCTATGACTTTCTCTTGTGTTTATACTATGGTTCATCAGGAGAGAAAAAGCTGTAAATAAACAGAATTATGAAAGAAAAAATGTTTTTTAGGGAAGAAAAAGTAATAAGAAAGATGAAAGAGGACACTTGCCCATTGTCCTTATTTCAACCTCCAGTTATTAACAACCAAGTGTCCTCTTTCATCTTTCTGTAAATTATTACTTTTTCCCCTAAAAAACTTTCCTTTCATCATTCTGTTTATTTACAGCTTTTTCGCTCCTGGTGAACCATAGCATAAACTATGGGGAAACATGTGTCGAGAGGGATGACAATATATAATGTATAAAATGAATACAGACCTATTTTTTGACTTTAGGAAATACAATCCATTTGTAAAACCAACTTTGATTTTTTTTTTTAATAGAATATTGTATGGAATATAATACAACGAATCTGCACAACATAAGGAATAAACCTAATCTAAATACCTCAATCAAGTCTGAAAGTGACTTTTCTCCTTTTCTGAAGGACTGTAAGCGCACAAATGGTACTAAACTGATAATAAATCAAATCCAAGTATTGCTGCAGTCACAATATAAGTACCAACAGTGCTGATCACAGCAAGAAACTAAACATCCAAAAAGGAATCACCCAAGCGAATAAAGCCAATAGTGACTGTAAATCGAGCATAAAAAGACTTTCTCTTGTGGTTGGCCAGCCTCCACAGGCAGGAGGAAGTAGAACCTGCAACATTCAGTTTGCGTGCGATAAGCAAACGCTTATCTCTTTGGCAAGCATGCTTCGGTATACATCCCCGGGCAGGTAGTGGAGGTAGTCTGTGAGGGTCATGCAAGAGTAATTCTGAAAGGAAGAGCCTTTGGTTATGTTAATATCACTTTCAGAGAAAATGATGGTTCTCTTTGCAATAAAGATTATTCTAGTGTCCTAACCAGGCAGCTGAGGATTTTGCCTACAGGGAGCAATATAAATTTAGAAACAAGCATACTGATGTGTCTCCAGAAAGTTCTACAGCAAATAAACAGTTCCATGTTTTAAAGATCAATAAGCTCACACCAGTGACAAACCCTCATTTACCCCTCTTCCAATCCATGCAGTTAACTCATAAAATAAAAGGGTTTTGATTCTGACCCATGCCCCTTAGGGAACCTGCATTTTATTAACTTTCCTGTTTTTGAGATTGCAGTCACCCTGCAATTGCAACTTATAGCAAATGATAAAATAAAAAACCTGTCTTTTATCTGTTAAGTGAACTGTGAGAAACCTGAAGGTGTCTCACCCGCTTGTCCCCAGGATCTGTGATTCAGGTGGCCAGAACACGGCTATGGCTTTTGGATACAGTTCCTTGGGGTGGACCAGTGCAGGAGGATCACATGGAAGGGGGGTTCTCGGGGAGTGGAAGTGGGACACCGACGGGTGAGACATGGTACCCTTTTCCTCATAACACCTTTTCCCCATCCATCCTATTCAGAAGTTCTACCCCTTCCCGAACGACACAAACACTTTTTTACACCATGAAAGACAAAGGACTAATACTGGAGGCGTTTACCTGACATGTCGCAACACAAGGGTCAGGCAGAGTCAGGCAATTGACAATAACTACACACACCTGACAACCCTTTCCCTTCCCCACAGGAATAAAAGGTGGAGCATGACAGCACACATTGAGCAAGGCAAAACGCATGAGGAGGCGGTTGTTCCAGGGTGGCAGTTCAAAAGGAGGAGAAAGGCAGCGGGACCTGAAAGGACGACAAGGAGGGAAGTGCCCTTGCCCTTTTTTGACCCAGACCCACAAAGCCTCTGTGAAACGAATTATAAGACCGGCAACTACAGCTATCGTGTGGTGTAACAGACGTCAACGGTGCAGAGGGCTCTCCCACACTGATAACCAAGGTGAAGAGAGGCACTTGCTACCGTGGTACCGTCCTGGACTCCAGAGACCAGAAACGCAGAGGAGTTCAGCACAGCCGGTGAGTAAGAGGGACAACCAATAGTAGACCGAGTGTGTTGACTGAAGGTTGCAAACAGCAACATGATATGAATGGAAAGACCATGTGAACAAAGAACTTGTGTGTTACTGAACTTTTAAAGCCCAGGGAAAGACCAGCTGCAGAGTGGTCCGCGCCATGTGGGCACTTATTCGAAAGACTCTGGTTGGTCCCCTTTTGTTAAAACTACAGATACCAGGAGGACCTAGGAGAGCCCGACATAAGAGGTCAAAGTGGTCATACAAAGGTTGAGTAAAATCCCTTGTGCACTTGAAAGTCTTTGACCTGTAACCAAGAGGAAAGCTAAGGGAATTGAATCGTGCAATTGTGATAAAGCAAAGTGAACTGTGTTAAACTGCCAAATGTGAACCCGGCTGAGGGATGCCTGCGAATGAGAGCAAAACATAACACAACCATGAACATTGTGAAGATAAGTATGAACCCGGCTGAGGGATGTCCACAATGAATAGTTGTTTAAAAAGACATTGAGATTTTTGGATGTTACAAGTTGCTGATGTTCTGAAAAAAAAGCTGTAGCGAACCAGACTGAGGAAGGCCAACGTTGCAAGAAGGATCGGAGCCCGGTTGAGGGAGATCCAAGGGTGAAGAGAAAACACGTGACGTGAAGGTTACTGAAAGGAACTTTTGTTTTGTTGTTTATGGCACGTCAGGCCCTCTGAGGCAAGAGACTTTGCATGAAAGAGACTTAGCCACAGAAGGCCATGATATTGCTGAAAGGAACTGTAGCTCGTGCAGGAGTGTGCTGTGCCCAAGAGTCCCGCCTTGATCTGTGCTAAAAACGTGGGGAAGGGAGACCCCGGCCATAACATCCTGATTTATCATTTGTGAACACTTTTCTTTTCTTGTGAACACTATCCCACACTATTTTGTAACTTAGCCATAAAGATTTTTTTTAGTTTAGGCCCTTTTTATTTGAAAAGACGCCAGTAGGACTGCCTTATTATTATTTGATGGTCGTAGCTTGCTCCCATCTTAGATTTCGGTTTAGATTAGCCGTTCCTCTCACCCATTTATACAGTTTAATACACACCCTTGAACTGTGATCCCTTGTGTCTGTCTTTACTGTTGCCACCATGAGTTCCTTACATATGGTGTCAGTAGTGGCACGTGACTCAATTGAAATAATTGGGAAACCCTACAATTTAGTCAGAGAGCTTCTAACCATTCCATTTGCCAACAAGGAATCGATAGGTTTTGATATCTGTAGCAGTAGGGAAGTTATTACCCCCCCCCTGGAAAAAGTGAAATGATTCCTACAGATTGGTCTTAATCACCCCTTTGGGGTGCTACATAAGGTTGGCACCAAAATCTGGCCTTTCGTGGTGGTTCGGGATAGACGTTTTAGCAGGTATCATCGATCCCCACTTCCGGGGAGATGTAAAGGTTCTCTTACAGAATCATGGTGAGATCCCCTTTGAAGTACGTTGTGGAGATCAAATTGCTCAAGGAGTTTTGAAAAGGGCTCTATTTACGCAGTTTAAAGAAAGTGAACCAGACGAAACAGAAAGAGTTACCTTGGGCTTCGGGGAAGCTGATGAACCTTTTAACATTGAACAAAGGAAGGGAGAATAGCGTACCCTCTATCCTGACCTAGCCTTCACCCTGCGAATTGATCCAGCTCTCGCTGAAGCCTTTCTACAAGCTATTCCAGAAGGAGAAGGCATAGAGAAAGGTAGCCCTTTTTTTCTTAAAACAAAGGTTATTTTATGGAAGAGAGACATCTACGGAAGGCTTAGTAAAGAAACAGTTGGTAATACCCAAGAGCCACCGAAAGGTTGTACTGGAGATTGCGCATTCCCATCTTACATGGGGGCACTTAGGACAACCTAAAACCCAGGCACATATTAGTGGGAAGTTTTACTGGCCAGGTATTCACGCCGATATAAAGACCTCTATCCAGACGTGCAAAATATGTCAGAAGACCAGCACGCACAACCCATTACCTGCCCCTCTGAACCCGTTGCCGATCAAAGAAGTCCCTTTTTCAAGAATCGGGATGGGCATAATTGGACCTCTAGAAACATCCAGGCTAGGCAACAAATATGTCCTTGTGATTGTGGACTATGCAACCCGATATCCCAAAGCATTCCCAATGCAAAATAATACCACACAGCAAATCCTTAAATACCTCCTATCGTATTTCTCCAGGGTCGGTTTCCCAAGAAAATATTAACCGACCAGTGTTCGAATTTTATGAGTAAGCCTATGACAGAAGTAAAAGAGCTATTCCATATTACCACCTTGCGAACTTCTGTGTACCATCCCCAAACCGATGGCTTGGTAGAAAGATTAAATAAAACTCTGAAGTTAATTCTACGAAAATTGGTAGACAATGATGGGGAAGACTGGGACTGGATGATCGCTTGGGTACTATTTGCAGTAAGGAAAACCCCTCAGGCATCCACAGGTTTCTCCCCTTTTGAACTGCTCTATGGTATTAAGTCTGGACATGCTAGTGGACATGCTCTGGGAAACCTGGGAAGAATGAGAAGAGGCACCCATTCCCATTTCGCAAACTGCCACCAGAATGCGAGAACATAGGAAATTGGTTCGAGATCTAGTCTGTACTCATATGAAAAAGGCCCAGAGCCAACAAAAATCCACTTACGACAAGAAGGTGAGCTTAAGATCATTCTCCATAGAACAGAAAGTACTGGTCCTCTTACCCACCTCAGAAAACAAACTTGTCTCCAAGTGGCACAGACCCTATGAGATATTAGAATGAATGGGAACCTGTACTTATAAAGTAGCCCAACTGGACAGAAAACAGAAGGTCCATTTGCATCATGTAAATCTCTTGAAAGAGTGGAAAGAGAACCCGTCAGCCACCCATGCCAAAGTATTAGCCTGTCTGGTTCCAGAAGAGATAAACAACAAGAAGATCTAAAAGATGTAATTACCTAATTTCCAGATGTATTACCAGAAGAACCAGGAAGAGTAAAAGGCACATACCACTATATTAGAACACCTAAGAGAAAAGTGGTTCATTTAAAACCGTATAGACCTCCAAAGCCAGTAAAGAGATATTGATTGAGGAAGTAAACAAAATGTTGAAATCCAATATTATCGAGCCTTCTTCAAGTCCATAGTCCTCTCGTATCATGTTGGTCACTAAACCTGACCGTTCCTGGAGATTCTGCATAGATTTCCGTCAAGTTAATGCCATTTCTGACTTCGATGCCTATCCCATGCCACGCATCGATGACCTAATTGATAAACTTAGAGCAGCCACCTTTTTATCCCCCCTAGACTTAACCAAAGGGTACCGACAAGTTCCCGTACATGGGCCAGATAAGAAAAAGACTGCATTTTCAATGCCCCTAGGACTGTTTCAATTCAAAGTTCTCCCTTTTGGCTTCCACAGCACGTCAGCCACTTTCCAACGCCTAATGGATAAAATCCTGCAACCCTATTCTGATTTCTGTGGAGTTTATATTGACGATATTGTCATTTATATTAAGACTTGGAAGGACCATCTCTTCCATCTTCATACCATCATGAAAGTCCTCAGACAGGCCGGACTAACTGCTAATCCAGTTTAATGCAGACTGGCCCAGTCAGCCATAAAACACCTCAGCTTCTTTGTAGGGAATGGGAATGTACAGTCTCAACATGAGAAGGTGTAAGCCGTCTTAGATACACCAACACCCAAGACCAAAATAGATCTTAGAGCCTTTCTCAGGTTAATAGGATATTACTATAGGTTTATCCCCAACTTTTTGGACAAAACAGCTAGGCTGACAGATAAACTCAAGAATGCTGAACCCCAGAAACTTCATTGGAATGACAAGGATGGTATATGTTATAACACCGTAAAACAGACTCTGTGCCAGAACCTAATCCTGAAGGTAGTCGACTTCTCTAAAGAGTTTATATTACAGACAGATGCCTCCCTTACAGGGTTAGGGGCATTCCTGTCCTAAGATTCGATGGATTAGAACACCTCTTCTTATTTGCTAGTCGCCAGCTTTTCCCACGTGAAGAAAATGACTCTGTGTTGGAACTAGAGGCCCTGGCCATCAAGTGGGCCATTATCCATCTTAGATACTACCCATTAGGAAGAAAGTTCACACTCGTTAGAGACCACTGGCCCCTAGTTTGGATTAGCCATTGTAAAGATTCCAACCCTCGGGTCATGCAATGGTTTCTAGACCTGCAACACTATTGTTTCACTGTGGAACACCGAAAAGGAAAAGACCAGGGAAATTTAGACTTCCTTTGCCGGTTCCCCTGTGAAACAAATGAGGCTACATTGAATGGAGGAAGGGTATGTGAGAAACTTGAATGTGTCTCACCTGCTAGTCCCCGGGGATCTGTCATCCAGGTGGCCAGGACACGGCCATCGCTATTGGATCCCGTTCCTGGCGGTGGATCACCAGGATGGGGGGTCCTCGGGGAGTGGGACACCGACGGGTCTGTTGCGGTACCCCCTTCCTTATAACACCTTTTCCCCATCCTACCCCATGGGCTATTCAGAAGTTCTACCCCCCGCCCCCCTTTCCGACACAAACACTTTCTTGCACCATGAAAGACAACAGACTAATGCAAGGGTCAGGCAGAGTCAGGCAATTGACAACTACATACCTGACAGCCCTTTCCCTTCCCCACAGGAATAAAGGTGGAGCACAAGAGCACACTTTGAGCAAGGCAAAACGCATGAGAAGGTTGTTCCAGGACGGCAGTTCAAAAGGAAGAGAAAGGCGGCAGGACCTGAAAGGACGACAAGGAAGGAAGTGCCCTTGGAATTATAAGAACAGGAATTCAGCTAGCGTGTGTTGTAACAGATGTCAACAGGGCTCTCCCACACTGATAACCAAGGTGGAGAGAGGCGCTTACTACCATAGTAACATCATCCTTGACTCGAGACACCAGAAATGCTGAGGAGTTCAACACAGACGGTGAGTCGGAAGGAGAACCGATAGTAGATCAAGCTGTGTTGAACCAAGGTTGCAAACAGCTACATGATATGAATGGAATGGGAAGACCTTGTGAACAAAGAACTGGTGTGTTACTGAACTTTTAAAGCTCAGGGAAAGGCCAGCTACAGAGTGGTCCAGCACCACGTGGCTGCTTATTCGAAAGACTTTAGTTGGTCCCCTTTTGTTAAATCTACAGCTACCAGGAGGTCCTAGGCGAGCCCGGCGTAAGAGGTCAAAGTGCACATACAAGGGTCGAGTAAAATCCCTTGTACACTCGAAAGTCTTTCACTCATAACCAAGAGGAAAGCTAAGGGAAGTGAATCCCGTAATTGTGATAAAGCAAAGTTAACTGTGTTAAACTGGCAAATGTGAACCCGGCTGTGGGATGCCTGCAAATGAGAGCAAAACATACCACACCCGTGAACATTGTGACTATTGCGACGATAAGCGTGAACCTGGGTGAGGGATGTCCACAATGAAGGGTTATTTAAAAAGACATTAAGGTTTTTGAATGTTACAAGTTGTTGATGTTCTGAAAGAAATGCTGTAGGAAACCTGACTGAGGGAGGATAACGTTGGCAGAAACATCAGAGCCCGGTTGAGGGGGATCCAGGGGTGAAGAGAAAACAACCGACGTGAAGGTTACTGAAAGGAACGTTTGTTTTGTTGTTTATGGCATGTCAGGCCCTCTGAGGCAAGAGACTTTGTATGAAAGGAATCGTGCAAAAATGTCCACCTGAGAATTGCGACGGCCGAAAATGCGGACTTTAAAAAAAAATAATGTTATACCCCTCTTACACCACATATATATGTGGGGGGGTATGGGATATTATAGTAATATGGGAGGCTGCGGGGGGTCTCCCCCCGCATATCTATGTGGTGCAAAGAGGGTTTAATAAAAATAAAAAAAGTCAGCATTTTCGACCGTCACAATTATGTGTGGTCTCAGTGATCACATAGATCTGTATGAAAGAGACTTGGCAACAGAAGGCCCTGATACTGCTGAAAGGAACTGTAACCTAGTGCTGGAGCAGCCCAGGAGTGTGCTGTGCTCAAGAGTCCCGCCTTGTCCCGTGCTAAAAACGTTGGGAAGGGAGACCCGGCAATAACATCCTGACTTATCATTTGTGAACACTTCTTTCTTTTCTTGTGAACACTATCCCACACTATTTCGTAACTTAGCGGTAAGGATTGGCAATCGTTTTTCTTAGTATATGCCCTTTTTATTTGACAAGACGCCACTAGCATTGCCTTATTATTTGATGGTCTTAGCTTGCTCCCATCTTAGATTTAGGTTTAGATTAGGCGTTCTTCTCACCCATTTATACATCTTAATAAACACCATTGAACCGTGATCACTTGTGTCTGTCTTTCCTGTTGCCACCATGAGTTCATTGCAGAACGCAATCCAATTACATGGCTTTGCCCATCCCAGGAAAGTGTGTGAGGAAGCGGGATTTCCTCGTCTGGTGCTACAACCATGGCAAGAATGCAGCCATAACACCATCACCCCAAATGCAACAGAAGCCATATGTATGGTTGCCTGAAGTATGATTACAAATGACCAAACTGTCACTTAAGGTTGTGATACAGTATGATCAAATATCAGCCCAGGTATCAATGTAACTATGCGGGCTCTCAACTCTAGTATTAACACAACTATCCAGACTATCAATACTGTTGAACGAACAGTCACCATGTTACTGAATGGATCCATGTAGTCTTGTTGCAGTCTAGTTTTGTCAAAGCTGTGTTCCTCGGCCCAGCTTTCCTGCTGCGACAAGACATTGTTCACTGCCTGACCCCACCCTCCACATTCCCTACTCTTAAGCAGAGGACACCGCTGCAATCCATGTTCTCTCCCCCACCCACCCCAATCCCTATTTCTCTCATCTTCTGCGGCAGATACCCACAAAAATTCAGATCCCCCTCAAGGCCCCATTTGGTTCCGTCCCTTGACTCTCCCCTCACCCAACACCAAGTAACACCTCTGCCGTTCTGCTGCAGCCTTCCAACTGAGATCCCCTCCTTACCTCTCACGTCATGCCTCCAGCACTTTCGCTTCCTCCAAACATGCATGAATAACACACGTGCTATTTCCCGAAAGGCTGCGGTTCGGGAAAGGCGGTCTGCCGGGAAATGCATTTAGATGAAACTGGGCATTACCCACTGAACACTGCAGCATGGAATGTCAAACTAGGTATGAGCACAGCTGCATATCAATCACCACAGGTGTTATATGAACTGTGACCCTGACAATCTAAAAAACGACTGCTGCTATTGTTACACCACACCAAGGGTCATACTAAAGCAGCCACGAGCCACAGTAGCCAACACACCATGGTTAGCATACAGCTGCATAAACTATCTGCAACGATCTGAACATGCAGGCACAACTATCAACCCAAAACATAGCCACAATGACAGTCCCACGTATGAATGGCCACAACAAGTCAACTGTGTTACATTATTTATAGACATCACAAGACTACACTTTGAAAAATATTTTTATTTTGTAGAGAATAGAACCTTCTGGGATGCCATAAGCGAACAATTTGGTCACCATTATTAACAATAATAATAATAATAAGATAATAGAATAAAATAGTGAAGGATTCTCCCGTCACCTTCTCTTTGAACAGACAAATTTACAGTTGGGATAGTTAGAATTGCACATGGCTTAAATTGCTTTGGAATGGGTGATAGGCCAGACAGTGCTCACTGTGCTGTTAAGGGACTAGGCTTCTCTCACTGCGTCCAAGTACAAGCTATCAACTGGAAGTTTACACTTTGTGAAGACACTTTTGTATGATGGCCAGGTTAACATCTTCTGTGCGCTGCAGGTTTCTGTGTGGACACATTTCTTGGACTTGTCCAAATATGTAATGGGAAAGCTGCTATGACTTTTAGAGAACGAACACAATGCCAAACAGATGCACACAAACACTGGCATCTCTTGTCTGATGGAGACATCACCTAAGGATCTAACTTGCCCATAGAAAAACACAAAACTATGATAAAGGAAGGCATTCTGAGTTGGGACCTAAATTAGGACCTATCAGAGGATTTTGTCCTACGTTAAGTTATTACATCCAAGGAGGGCTTATGGCCGACTGACTGGTGGTGGATTCAGCGAGTCTTTTGTGACCTCAAATGAGTAAGATCTGACTGATAGAAAATGAGAGATCTCCAGAGAGTTATAGTTGGTCCATGGTGTAACACCAAAATATGACTTCTACAGACATTATGGTCTAATTCATGGAGAGACCGTGAGGTGTGACCTCTGCAGAAGGATATGCATAACAGACACAGGAAACGTGCTGCATCAGTTGCACAGAAAAATGAGGAGACAGCGAAGGGTGCAAACAACAACAACTCCTTGGTGCTTCATGTGACGATTAGGACTGAGATCAGAAACTGAGATCAGAACACCCATCACTGTTATGGGCTGGGACCTTCAAAGGCATTACAGCTGTGAGTAAGCTGCTGTGATCACCATTTATAGTGTTTTGATGTTTCTCTATAATGTATGAGTATAAACTTTCTTTTTGAAGATAAGTGATTTTATTTGAGTCTTGTAGAAAAAATAGGAACACTTGATTACTTTGTACCGTCTTGTATTTTTAATGTTGTCACTAAATGCAGATTCTGTAGTTGAAGGCTTACAGGGAAGTGTAAGGAACCTCAACAGAGATGGCAACATCACCAATATGCTTGTCACAACACTCGAAGGGTAGCACTGATAGTTCCAGTTACTGAAGTTCGAAACATCACTTTACCCACCAGACTGAACACCTATCAACAACTGAAAGAGCACATTATGGAAGTGTGCAACGTATTCCTTCGGCAGAGTGGCAAACCCTTTTGGGCCAATTCCACGTAAACAGTTGACAAGGAGACCCTACTTGATTGCGTTACAAACTCATACATTGAATGAGGCCCCTCACAGATGATCTGCTATAAAAGGTGTGACTGATCGGATACAGGGCACAGTCCAGTCAGCGTACACAGAACAACCTATGTAGAGCTGCGTCAGTGCTAGTATCTACTCGCTTTATAGGGAAGGCTAAGGAAATGTTACTTACTATAAAATGCTACAATGACATCAGACCACCCATTGTCAGTAACACACATGTCCTGTAATTTGAGTGTTGTGGGGAGAAATAATACCCTATAACACTCAAGACCATAAAATCATAGTCAAATCATAATTACTATAAAATGCTAACCAACAGAATGATGCCCAGATTTTCACTGTCAATCTGCTGGTAAACAACATGAACAACTATAATAAAACAAATAGAACATTTTTAGCAAATAAGACTCCGATGCTGGAGTCCAACATCAGAGAACTGTTACCAAATGAGTATCTGCATGCTACCCATATCTGTGAGGTGATTAAAAGTTTCCATCCCTGGAGCAGTGAGGTGAGAACCACATGGACCAGAGGGAGACAATTCCTTCAGGAAGCCTTAAATAAAATAAAACCTGTAATGTATTCACCTCCCCCACCTGTCAGAGGATGGCTGGAAATAGATGAACATTGAAGCCTAACCCCTCCTATCCTCCAGCATTTCAAAGGATGTCTGCAATTGGGTGAAATCCATAATCCACCCTTGAATACTAGTCTTATTAAGAGAACACGTCTGGAACTGAATGGAAATTCAACTCTTCCTTCCCAAATCTGGTTATTCATTTTCCCTTTTCAGTAATTAATGCAACATGAGTGAGAGATTGCCTGACTGTAATTGAACGTCATAGATTTCTGCAAAGAAGTCACTGCCCCGAACCTACAGAATCCCCCACCCCAACCATAGTTGAAAATCCTGAATGTAACAAAAATATAAAATACCCTGATTTTATTAAAGATTCCCTGCTAATAAGATCTCCAAAATCCATTTCTTAAGATGAAATCGCATTGGTGTGGGATTTGGGAATGTCAGTTTTGTCACCAATAACTGCATCTAGATTATGCTTTCCAGATTACAGAATGGGATGTCACTCTCAACCTAATGCCTAAATGCCATTTTAAAATGCACCAGGCACAAGATGCAAACACAACCCCATGATCACAGATCTCATAAGCAACTATGTCCCTGCACACAGAGGAGCTCATGTCAAGGCACCTGGTGCAGCCACAATCCCTAGCGTACTAGGTACCAGATTCACCAGCAGCTCCTATATATGTTATGAGCCCTTGAACACCCTGGCTGTGGGATGTAACCATAGCTCTGTGAGCACAAGCGTTCAAATGCCTCAAGCACAAAACGTAGCCACAGCCCTGTGTGCATGCTCTTACACAACCTTCAAACCAGAGTATCAAGCCATTCTTCGTACAAAAATGTCCGTAACCTTGGGCATATACTCCCACATATGCCTTAGGAATGAGATGCAGTCACAGCCATTTAGGCGTACACGGCCACACATCCCAAAGGTACTTTGATGTTCTACAGCTGTGCACAAGTTTTCACAGACACTGAACCGTAGATGAAGTAAAAGCCCACATTGCAGGAACTAATGCATTCTGTGGACCTCAAGGGAGGTTACAACACCCTATGCACAAGTCCCCCTCCCCACACACACACACACCGAAGCCACGAAATGCAGCCACAATCCCCTGAAAGTTCTTACATGCAATCACACCAAATGCTGCCACAGTTCCCACAAGATTCTGCAAAAAATCTATGTGCATGAGCTCTGACACACAAGCTGGGTGCCACATGAAGCGACAATTTCACATACAGCTGCTGCTACACACCTTGAGACCTGGATGCAGAGACAATCCTCTCTGCATCAGGTATCATACCCCTCAGGCACAGTGAAATGCCACTTATGCAGACAATGGTGTAGGACTTCTGTTTCAAGGCCATATGTCTTCAGAAGAGGCACTAATTTAATCACGTTTCATTCTTTTGAGTTCTTCCCTATTGGAAGAATGCCACAGGCAGCTGTGATGAGTGATGTGTTTCAGAAGAGACTTGATAGTGGCTCCTTGCACACAATTGTGCTTTGCTTTAATTGCAATGTATTTTTGCCCGGCAAAGACCTTCTCACAGACTAGCTGATGGCACAGCTCTGTCAGTTATTCTTAAGAAGATCTACAAATCAAACTGGTCCAGCAATCCATCTCTGAATCCAGTATAAGTTTTCCAACATTTGACAAGCACATCCTGTGTCATGTGATCACTCCTGTTAGTTGCGATCTCAACAGTCTTCCACTTAGCTCAAAGTCTCTTTGTCCAACCAAGCTGCAGCAGGGGCTTATGCAGAATGTCAGGTGGGTCGAGCCAAGTGCCTGGTTTTGGGGGAGAAAATGAGGATAAGCTTGAGTCACTTAGTGTTTATATCATGGGGATATCACAATCGACCTATGAAACACAGAACAAGGAGGATGTGCACCGTCAACAGGTATGCAGTGACCAACAGAGGTGTCCGCGTTCGGGAATAGAAAAGATACTGCATTAAGCGCTTCACTCTGGAGTTGCTGCGAGTCTGTAAAACAAGGCGAGAAACAACAAATCACTTAGTGACACAACCTTCCCACGAGAGAAACCATACATTGTTCTCAGTGGCAAAGTTTGCCTTGGGGTGAAAGAATAATTGCCAATGGAAGAGGTTACTCAGAAGAAATAATACATAACTTTAAGTCACATGGATTGCGGGTTGATCAATTTGACAATCAGTGAGACAGGCTGGAAGAAAATGTCTTGCAGTGAAAAAACATTCCATGCTCAGTTACGCAGGTTGACTAGTTTCAGTTGTGAAATAACACATCACTGAAGGTGACCTTGGTTGGCTAACAAGATTCAGTGATCTTAGTGGAGATGTATATTTTGGGACCAGAGCTGGAGCAAATATAACATGCCATATATAAAGAGACAGGGTGAACTAAAGTACTAACCAACAGTAATCCTTAAGTTTGAAAAATACTCACAAAACATACATTTTATTCAATCTTCAATAAAACATGATAAAACCACATACAATAAAAAGCAAAATACTCGTGACAGAAAAAATGGAAAGACAACCAATGGTCACAATTTTTCTAAATACCAGTCAATGGAACAGATCAGGTTACCTCTGAATTTCTTCAGTCCAACAAATAAGGGTAAACTCCGTTCTATTACAGATGTGTTTGTCTCTCAAGAAAACCAAGTCCTTAAACAATCCTGGTCTTTGAGGCAAAAGAAATTCAGGGGTAACCTGATCTGTTCCATTTACTGGTATTTAGAAAAATTGTGACCACTGGTTGTCTTTCCCTTTTTTCTGTCACGAGTATTTTGCTTTTTATTGTATGTGGTTTTATCATGTATTATTGAAGATTGAATAAAATGTATGTTTTGTGAGTATTTTTCAAACTTAAGGATTACTGTTGGTTAGTACTTTAGTTCACCCTGTCTCTTTATATATGGTATATTTTCTTCCCCTACTTACAGGGTCCTGTGTACACTCCCCTTCTGTTTAGGGGCAGTGTGCATCCGGGGGTTTCCCTTCCACATTTAGAATTTTGCAAATATAACATGGCAGGTAGAAGACAGTGCATTTGGACACAGAAGCTATAGAAGCTGTGAGACATTGGGCTGGCGGCAGAGGGAGAAGGTTCTAGGCATCATGAACATACATCTATACTCTAAATGGTACAGGCTTAAGAACACGAGTGCTGTGAGCCATTTTCGGAAAGGAAAAGATGTTAACATGAGCAATGACCAGTCACTAGAAGAGGCAGGATTTTAAAACTGTAATACGGTTTCAATTCCAATATATTTTACATGGCCTGTGGTAGCGGCCATGTAGTTATGGTTAAGTTGCTCACCTCATAGAAAGAGCTTTTTTTGGGCGGTTTATAACTAACCCCCCTTACCCCCAGACGAATCCTCACAAAACTTTGCAAAAAAAGTATATGGCCCCCTCGTAATAATTCTGCATAGTCTGGTGTGGTTTCGTCAAGGGTGGGGTACAGTTATAGAGAAGGGGGGCCCAGAATTTGTGGAAATCCTCCTAGATGCAATGGAAAACAACTTTGCTCATGCCTACAGACCAAACCGCTGGACAGATTTGTGATGTCGTCTATGATGTCCTGGGTGTTAGTCTTAGCAGTGCACAGTGGTGGTGTGAGTTATGGTTGCTTAGCTTACCCTAACTGGGGAATTTCTGGGGGTTTTCGGTTTTACTTGTAACCATAACATCCCTTTCATTGAATAGATACATATGTATGTTTTGTTAGTGTTGGTGTAACAATATTTGACTAAAGATTTTACTTGCCTAGTGTGCATTTTAAAGGCCTAATAAACTATTGTATATTTTTTTAACTTACCTGTCTAACTAGAATGACTGGTTTTGCTCTGTGTGGACTCAATGTAGCCCTATGCCAATCTCACACCGTTCCTGAGACTAAGCCTTGCCACTCTGCTACCCTACCTTGATTGGGTTTGGCTAACCTCTCAATGTCTTCCCTGGTGGCCTTGATAGGGTGGCCTCCCAGAATCCTTCCCCAAGGGCTGATTTTGGAAATCCATCTCAACTCTAGCCACTCACTGGGAGTGGAGGGTCATAATGGTAGGTCGGTAGGACTGCCACTCAGCCTTAGCCACTCCCACAGGAAGTGAGAGGGATAGTCCAGAGACCTATACTGGCCTCAATCAGTTAAGATCAATATAGAGGCTGCCATGATAGGTACACATAGAGCCCACATAGTTGTAACAGCCATTTTGACGACACCTCATGGTCACCTAGAACAAAGGAAGCCCTGAAACATAAAACCGCAGAGGAGGATTTTATTTGTTTTAAAGCATGTGCCGCAGTGGCTACCAACAAGGTACATTGGCTACCAATGCAGTAACATGGCTTGCACATCTGGTGAAGTCGAACCTAAAGTACACATACTCTGTAAAACGTCTGTGGGGGTGATACATCACCCTAGGGCAAAAATAGGGAGCCCGAGGGACACCTGTTAATGGATGCCATAGGATTGACCCAATACGATATACCTTATATAAGGTAAAAAGGGATCTAATAGCAGTGGCACTTCAGGAGAAGTCCCTCTGGCCACCAAAAAGAGATAAAGGAACCAAAAAAGACAGGGGGAAAAGGCAAAATTAAGAAGCCTCAAAAAGTGGCCCTACAATAACCAAAATAGAAATTCTGGTTTAACACTTTGGATGAATGGAACTTTTGAAGGGAGTCGTCAGCCTTGGCCCCAAAGAGGTTTGGGTGCATCCAGGGTTAGGGTTTTAAATCCTAGAGTTCCAATCAGGGCTTCCTAAATTCTCCTGCTGCCTCCTCATCTGCTGGGTCGAGCCTTTCATGCTGAAACAATTTCTTGGGCAGTTTATCGGCAGGATCTTTTGCTAGGCAGCAGGTTACTGTTGTCACCTAGAAGGGTGCTGGGACACCAACACCCCACCTAATATGTTGCTTGCGATGTCAGAGGGTGCCTCCAGCCGTTGTCCCCACCCTGGGATCATTTTCTGCTGGTATGTCATTGTTTCTTGTCCAACAAACTGCCATGAGTCACCTTCATGGGTTCCCACGTCTTTACAGAGAAGCTACTCCTCACTGATGACGCCCAACAAGGCCATGTCTGGGGTGTAACTGGAATTGGTTGTGATGGAAGAGGACGAGAGAGGACGGTGCACAGAGTCCGGTGGGTCCTTTCCTCGAGTCAAGAAGCCGGTTGTTCGGCAGACACGAGACGCTGCAGGAGAAGCTCTGTAGAACGTTCCCCGGACCCCCTGGGATCCCAGGACCCCTTGGCCTTGGTGGGGCACGGAGCATAAAGGTTTTCCTCTGGCTGGAAAGAGGCCAGTTGATCACTGTTGGTGGAGCTCTAGCAGGCACGTAGGAACATTTGGTGAGTGCACTCGGCACCCCAACAGTGTTTGTGTATGCAAACCCGGCAGTGGTTCTCTGCTGATGCCTGTGTACAATTTTCAAACTCCAGAGCTATATTGGAACTGCGCTGAGTTGGAGTGGAGTGAAATAATTGTGAATTCCTACTCTGTTTTATTGATTTTAATGCTGCACGCGGTTTGCAGAAGCAAAACCTGCCAATTTGTTGTGTCTTAGCCATTCAGGAACTAGGCCAGACTGGATAGATTGATCCGGATCGACTCTCACGCCCCCTCTGAGATAACTGCCTATTTCCTCCATTTGCAATTGTATTTTTGAAATCTTGAATTTGATCTTCGCTACTTCAGTTCTTACGGACTGCATGTTTCTCCCAATTGTGCAATGGCCTGTAGTTCCAGGCTGCGTAGTCAAGCTGGGGCATCAGAAATAACATTTATCCATATTCCTCAATTACAACAACACTCGTCTAATTGGAAGAGGATGTGTCTAGGACTGAGGAATTACACCCTGTACGAACTGAGGAAGAAAATAATGTCGGACTTGGGTGATCCTAAATCCAGACCTCTTGAAAATGGAACGCAGAGTATTAGCAAGCCATCTTCACGCTTTAAATCAACATCTTTGTGTCAACCTTCTACAAGTTCCTTTTCTTCTGTGGGGGAGTTAACTTCTCCAATAGCTGGCCATAAAATTACCAATTTCTTCTCCAAGTCTGGCGCCAGTACTGAAATTTGATCTATTATTTCCGGAGGTGGCACTGCAGTTATTGGCAGGACGAATATAAACGATATTAGCATGATTGAATTTGCTGACAATGACATTGACGCAGTGTCCAATTTTGCAGTAGAGGAAATAGGAGTAGGAAACTCTGTAAGGCTTGTCCAGCAGACTTGCGATGCCTCCTGTATGGGTTCCCCCACTGAACTGACACATTTTTTGAAGTTGTCCACATTCAAAGCTGACAATTTTAAAAAAATATTAGCAGATAAGGTGGGAAAAATATATTTGGATAGGGGGTATAACAATGTGGGAAAAAGATCTGATGTGCACACATTTGATGGAGTTCTTGCTTTAAAGAAAAGGGAGTTGCGCAAAGATATTAGGTCAATTATGTCCTCCGATAATGTTTTAGATCGGAGTAAGCAGAGAAAGCAAACTTACAATAAATTCTGTAAGGGCCATCAATCAATATTATTGCAGAGAGATGCTGAATTAATGATAGATACCTTGATTAAAAGGGACTCGAGAGGATTTTGGGAGATTATTAATTCCCAAGGGGGCGGAGGCTCCCATAGCTGCACTGAATGCAGAATCTGAAGCATCTTGGGTTATCTATTTTGAAGAACTGTATTTGTGCTAGGGTGAAATACTGGTAGGACCTTCGGGTGATTTATGTACAGTGAAGGATGAATGGTAATTGGTATTCAACACTGATTTGGTGTGTGATATGATCAAGCGAAGTAAGCCCTCTCTGGCCCCCGGCCCCAATGGCCTGACTAATAATATTTTAAAGGAAGATCCCCTGATATGGGCACTAATGTTAACCTTCCTTTTTAAGGATGGTCCATCAGCTAATCAGTTTCCCAGGAATGATCGTTCCAATAGACTTCTGGGCATCCTTTGACAGAGTGGATCGCAGAAGATTATGGGCAAAAGTAGCTGGTTGGGGTGTGCCGGGTGGCCTGTTGAAACTGATAATCGGGTTAGATGAAGGCTCTAGGATTAAAGTTTGGTTAAATAGAGAAGGTGATCTGTCCCGAAACATTAAGACCAACTCAGGCCTCAGGCAGAGGTGTGTTTTGGCCCCCTGCCTTTTTAATCTATGTTTCCGATGTCGGCGAATTACTAAAAGATTCTGTTTTTATAGCTCTGAAGCTTGGGACTCTGAGAATTCTCTTGGTTGCTTATGCTCATGACTTTTTAATTTTTTTAATTTAAATGTGTTTATTGGTAAAGTGGCAACAGCATCCAGCATCATTACATTACTATAAGTATAGATGGTATTACAGTACTTCAAATTTACTTAAGCGTTAAACATTCTCCACCGTGTTCTGTGGGCGTAAGGCATACAACATACATTTCTTGAGTACTCGTTCAGGTTGTGAAATAATAAGTCTTTGCACCTGTTTGCTTCACAGGGCTTGGCTGCCGGATCAATAGTAGTGGTATGGGTACCTCAAATATATCAGTCTAAGGTATAGAGTTACCAGAATTTGCACCTGTTTGTTCCACAGGTACAAGCGGCCAATTTAACAACGGTGATACAGATCAACGCTTCTGCATCTAAATTTGTTTCTTCTTTAAAGATTGGTCTTTAATGTGCAAGTAGTCAGGACCTTTGCCGCTCCCATTACAGAGGACTCAAGCCAGGGATATTCAGCAATTCGATCAACATTTTTCCCCAATCCACACTATTGTCCGCCTCCTCATCGACCGGAGCTTGGTCTCTAAGTAGCTCAATCTCTGCCAGCCCCCATCAATATACACCTTTCAACCACAGCTGAATTGATGGGCTTTGGATCATTCCAAGAGATCGCAATTCTACGTTTAGCTAGTATAAGTAAGAAGGACGCTATTTTCTTTTGGGGTTTTGTTCACTTCCCCCTGGCAGTGTCCCCCATAGGCACGTTTCAGGTGTGCACATATACTTGCTATTGGCCCAGGAGTTAGTCTTACTTACTACCTCTTCCCAGAATGCCCTGATCACCTGGCAATCCCATGTCATATGCCAGAAGCCTGCTGTGGTCTCCTTACATCTGGGGCAAGTGTGGTTGTTGTGGATTGATCATGTGGAGTCTGCATGGTGTCATGTATACCCTGTGGGCATAATTATATTGAATGAGTCTGAACCTGATGTTCCTCGACACCTTATGGGTTTATTCCCATATTTCGATCCACTGTTCTCGGGTATCTCTCTCCCAATATCCTGCTCCCATTTCGCCTTTGTTAGGCGAAGTCTGAATGCAGTAACCTCTGGGAACTCTACAAACAACTATGACTACAGGTATAGGCAACCCAACCTTTAGTATAAGCTTGTACTACACAGTTTTGGTAGCGTGTTGAGCACCCAGGCTTATCTCAAGAGGGGAAATGTGAGCTGTAGTGGAGTTACACAAAGATTCACAGTTACAGGTATTCAAATAAACTCTTACACTCAAGGTTTCTTCCATAAACAATGAATAATTTATCAGTCAGTTAAAAAGCTTTCTTCAGAAGGGAGCAATAAAAGAGTAACACACAAATATACTTCAATACTGTACACTTTGAGTTTCTGAATCAATGAATTATTACTTAATATTTTAGATAAGGCCCTTTTGGGATGGCCCACAGACACAACCTACAACCACAGGTGACATCAGTAACAAGGGTGCTGGGGACATGAATACCTTACTGTTGGCATTCAGACTACTCTTAATAAAGTATGTAAAAGGAAAAGGTTATTAGAACACAAGAAATTACAAATATTCATAAGCAGGGAAAATACTTTTAGAGTTCACTAGAAGAGTCATTCAATTCAATATGCTAAGCCGAAGTCAATGGGCAAAAGTCTTGGACAGGATAGAGCACTTCTGGTAAGTAATGGAAAAGTCTTTGCATAAGTTCTTAGGAGTCTTTGATAACAAGAAGAATCAAATGTAGGGCCACAAGCTGATTAGACTTGTGAGTTGCAGAAGTTACAAGCACTTCCACAGTAAGTGGTAAATTCTCTTAGACTTGTTTCACAGTACCTTGGTAAAGAAGAAAAGATGCAGCTGAAGACTTCTGTTTGTGTGCAACTCTGCAGATCTCGTTGTTCCTGGGCCTCAGCTGTGGGGGGACAAGAGGGAGGACGTCCGGGGACTCCTGCACTGTACTGGCACTGTCAAAGCTTGCAACCAGCAAACTTTACTTTCAGTGACTGTTTCACATTTTGGCTCTGTGCGTGACAGGAACTAGCAATAAGCGCGGTTCCTGGCTGTCAAGGTTGACTTACCTCACATCTAAGATCCCGCACTCGACTGAGAGGGGTCAGGCTTGGTTAGTCCTGCTTCATGGGAGTCCGGAGGATCTTCCAAAAGCTTTAGGCCAGCTTACAAGCAACGCACACAATCTGGTGTCCCTCTCCCTGGCTCTACGGTTTCCTGCAGAAACTCTGAGGAAATTCAACCAGCTCTGAGATGGGTGTCCAGGTGGCTTACTTGGGAGTTGATTGGTCCCACCAACTCAAGGGGAGAAGTCGTCCTTGCAGAGCTTCTGTCGATGCAAACTTTGGTGATTCGGTCCTGCAGCAGGGCTTCACTGGGCAAACCAACGGTCCAGGAGTTGCAGCAGCTGTCCTCTTCAAGCTCTTCTTCGGTTCCTTCGTCCAGTGGTCGACTCTGCTTTCCAAGCCAAGAGACTCGCCTTTTATTCAGTTCTCTTCTATTCATTCTAGCCTAGCTGTCACTCACCCAGCAGGGTGGCTGTCCTTGCCGGACAGTCAGCCAGCCAATCACCACAGAGTGCATTTTGATCTCCTAGGAGACTAAGCACAGGGAGTTTCGGGCACCACCCTCACTTCCTGCCTACCCCAGACACTCTGGAGCCAGAGGCGGGTTTCACTCCTGAAGCCCGCCAAAGGCGAATGAACAAAGAGACCAAACCTGGTTTGGCGTGCAGAGAAAAACTCTAATAGGACCTTTTCACAAACACCTGGCGAAAAAAGAAGACCGGGCACCATTTTAACAAGGATGGCGGGACGCCATTTTGAAAAAGATGGCTCCTGCGGTTAACGTTACCGGGTCCGCGGACGGTCGTGGTTAATGCAAACATTGGTAGTTCAAAACAAAACCACTGCCACCAGCCAGTCAATTGAGGAAAGGGTAACATAAAAATGTTACATGCGCATTTAGACACAGGGGATACTAAGTATACCCTCCAGCACTCTATTGTAAGCTAGGATGTGCTGGGTCTAGCAAGTACAATGCTAAGTAAATTCAATTTCACTTCACTGATCTGGGAAACAGTATTTTATCCCAGAGAAGGTATCTAAGCCTTGGGAAATCAAAAATACTTCCCTGTGCCACTGCACTGAAGGTGCTGTGTGACACAATTGTAAAAAGATGATGCCTATGGAGTTGGTTAGACTCCATAACCAAAAAGGAAATAAAAACAGAAAACAAATAGAATTAAAAGTACAAAGTCCCAAAGTTCAGCAAAAGAGCTGGGGGTCTCTAATGTAGAGGAATAAGCACATTTTTGAGAATTCTCCCTAACAGCCTTCACAGCTTATTCCAGAAGTTTCTTCCTTTTCCTCATCAGCAGATACAGGCGTGATATCAGACCCCTGCTATGGGTACTGTGTAGCATCTGATGCATCAGGGGGCTATTTTCTGATTCTGCTGGAGTCTCCTACCATAGGGCAGCTATTCTTTTTACAATTCGGGCACAGCTTAAGAAAGCCCCTTCAGGCATCTAATATCATTGGCGCCATTCCTGGAATGGTAGCAATTTCCCTTCTCCATACAGATCCTCCAGTTTTATACACTCTTTGCTTCGTAATTTTGCCAAATCAAGATTGATCAGTATTCCCCTGATCTCTGGGTCAAACTCAATGGTAGGTCCGGACTATACGGATGGGAGTTCTGTGATATCCCCAATGTCTGTTTAAAGAGTTCCTGTGGTACTGCATAGATCGCACTCTTTCCCTTAGTTACCATTGCATCCCATAGTAGTTCAATTCCCTTCCTATGCATCGGAAAATCCCCCAATAGAAGTTTCAAGTCTCCTTCCGGTGTACCGACCCAGTTGGAGACTGTTTGCAGTTGGGCCGCTGCATAGTATACTTTGTAATCTGGCAGTGTAAGTCCCCCTTCCGTGTGTGGTCTTCGCAGAGTGGTTAACGCTACCCTCCGTCTATTCAACCCCCAGAGCAGTTCCCCTATATAGGTATCTAGCATCTTAAAGAATATTTATTTTATTTTATACGGGATGTTGGTGAAGAAATACAATAACCTGGGCAA
The DNA here is from genome assembly GCF_040938575.1 of Ambystoma mexicanum. NCBI lineage: Eukaryota > Metazoa > Chordata > Amphibia > Caudata > Ambystomatidae > Ambystoma > Ambystoma mexicanum. The sequence continues at coordinate 968,325,848 of NC_090936.1, read as the reverse complement.
CACACCATTTTAAACAGGGGTATTTTCCCCATCAAAGAGATTGGTAAGGTTTTTCAGAACTTTATAGATTTCCCTATACCTGCTAGTGCTCTACCCATGTTAAACTCAAACGTTTCCTCCAGTTCATGGAAGATTGTGATTCCCAAGTAGCGAAAGGATTCTGTCTCCCAACGAATCCCCCATTTCGGGAGTAAGTTCACAGGTTGCGTACTCATTGCCCCTAGAGGAAACACCAATAATGTTTCATTGTTCACGCTATAGCCGACAGCTTCCTGAAATTGGACAGTACCTCTAGTATTATCGGGATATTAACCCTGGGGTTACTCACATTCGCATCATCTGCGTACAATGATTTATTGTGCGTTATGTCACGAACTCTGACCCTTGTCTCTTATATATAGTGCCTAAAGTATCCTGCCAGAGGCTCTAGCGCTAGGGCGAATAATATTGGTGATGCCGGGCAACCCTGCCGGGTGCCTCTTTCAAATGACCCCTTCTCGGATATCCAGTCGCCCGTTTTCACCTGGAAGTTACCGTACAGTAGTTGGATTCACTGCTGCATTTTGTGGCCCATCCCTATATCTGTTAGGATCCTAAATAACCATTTCAACTCCACAGAATTGAAGGCCTTTGTTGCGTCTAAGGCCATCAGGGCTAGTTCTTCTTCCAAGTGGCGGACATGTGCCATTATAAAGTGTAGTCTCCTGATGTTCATAGAAGTATTTCACCCCCCTATAAAGCCGCATTGGTCAGGGTGCATGATGTTAATAACTGCCTTCTCTAATCTCAGTGCTATTATCTTCCCCAGTATCTTCGTGTCAACGTTTAAAAGCGATATGGGTACGTATGATCCACAATGAGTAGGGTCTTTTCGGGGCTTTGGGATAACTGTAATCAATGCTTCTCTCATTGATTTGGGGAGGGCGGGGGGGACTCCTCGAGTGAAGGCCTCCTTATAGACGCTCGGTAGCACCGGGAGTGATATATCAGCGTATTCTAGATAGTACGGTTCCATGTGTTAAAATGGCGGCAAAAATGGCTGTGGACACAAAATATTGCGGCAAAAAGGCAGTGGTTTTGCCGCCGCAATCCATGAAAAGGATGCGGGGGACACCCCCGCAACTCCTGGACCCATTATACCATTTAAGTGGAGCGGGGTACAGCCCTGCACCCGTTAAATGGTGTAATGGGGTACACCTTTAATTGGTCAAACCACAGCATTTTTGCAGCAATTTTATGACTGTATACCGATAGTACTCCACCGGCAGGGAGTCTTGTCCCGGGGGGGGTCTCCATTTCTGTTTTGTTTTGAATGCCCATTCAATTTCCTCAACCTCCATGGGTCCTTCCAGCATTTCCCTTTGACGTGTCGTCAATTTAGGCATGTGTGCTATTTCTAGTAGGTCTGAAGCCTCCTCTTCCGAATATGTTCCCTCGCTTGAGTACAGTGATTTGAAGTATTCCTGAAAAACCTCATTGATCTGCTGCTGCGTGGCTACTCTGGATTCTGTACTATCCTTGATTTGTGTAATTGCTCCCCTCGGGTGTTCTTTCTGGATCAGCCACGCTAGCAGCTGACCCGCTTTATCCCCTACCCCATGTAACCTTTTGGTGTAGCAATCCCTATCGAATTTAGTTAGGGCTTCTTGGTGTGAAGGTCGAGATATGACGGCCTTTACCAGATCCTGCCCCAGCTTTCCCTCTTTCCTCAGGTCGATCTCTAGATCCCTATTTACTTCTTCCGATTGATTCTATTGCTGGGTAAGAGTTTTCCTGATTCCCACCGCTTTCGATAGACACACTCCTAGCACTGTCACCTTAAGGAAGTCCCACAGAACACCCACCTTGTCTACCGGCCCTTCGTTGTCCTTCAGAAAGGAGATCATTTTTTCTCTCAGGGTTGTATTAAAGGCTCTGTCTTTGAGTTGCTATACTCCTAGTTTCCAGGACGGTATCGCTGGACTCCGACATCCCACCTGTAATACCATAACCAGTGGGGCATGGTCAGAGATCACTTTCCCCAAGTATTCTGCCTGGGTAAATCTATGTGCGCCCTCAGTACCCGTGAATAAGTAATCTAGGCGGGAGTGTGTCGCGTGCACCAGTGAATAGAATGAATATTCTCGATCGTCTCCATGTGACCCCCTCCATAGTTCCTGCAAGTCCAGTTCCTCTACCAATCTATTGAGGGAGCGTGTTGATCAGGGGCGTTGGTAGGTTCATGTTCCCGTCCGGCCTATGTTCGGGTCTAAATAACAATTACATTTCCCCCCATCTTCCCCGCAGATGAGAATATCTGGCCTGTCTTTACCTATTAGCTCGCCCACTTTTTGGAAGTAGTCTTCATTGTCCGTGTTAGGTGTGTACGAGTTTACAATGTTAATGTTAAAGGATATTTGTACCGCGCACTATCACCTCCGGAGTGGTCCCCTGGCGCTCTGGCGGCTCTGAAAGAGGGAGGGGGGGTGAGTTAGTGGGAATAAGCTGGAAAAGTGCAAGAGAGCAGTGATGTGCTTTTGGCACCCTCAGCCAAATTGTGTCCCTCTAATGTGCCCCATATGATAAATATGAGTACCTCATCATCCCCCATGGAGGTCTCCAGCTGTTGTGGTATTTTGGCATCTACCCAGATTAGCACCCCTGGGAATATGACGAATATGAGGTTCCCACTAGCGTACCTCCCCACCTTCTCCGGAGATCTTTCAAATCTTCTTCAACCATGTGCATCTCTTGTAATAATGCAATTTGAATGCCATGTCTGCGTAAGAATTGTAGGACCTGAGAGCGCTTAGATCTCCTGCCCATCCCACGTATGTTCCAGGTTCCTATCTTGATCGACATTCAAGTTGTTTTGGAATATCATTCCCCCCCAGACTTCCCCTCTATTGGGTTTGCCATATTTTCCCTCTGTTTCCCTGATTGTGTCCTTTTAGTTGCCCTTACCTCTAAGCCATAAACCACTCCCGGGTTATACCAACCATGTTGTATGCCGCCAATTTGTTGATGGTGTGTTGTCCTCAATAGGTTTGTGCTGTCCCCTCTACTCATTTTCCTTTTCCCCTCATCTGCCCACTCCCTCCCCCCTCCCGGTTTCGTCCCCCTTTTGTTGCCCATATTCCCCCATATTTCTCACAGGAGCCAATTCCTGCCTCCAGTTGGGACAGACCTCTGCCACTAAAAAATGTTAAAAAAAGATTGGACTGCTTAGTCCTTCGGTCTAGCTTATGTTGGCGAGACTGTTGGGGACGCAGTCAGGGGTTCAGCCTCAACGTTGGCTGTAGACTCTGATGCTCCTCTTCTTTCTCCTCTATGGTTTAAGTTCTCTTTGCCTGCTATGAGATTTTCCTCTTGCTTCCCTTTCTTTGTACTGGCCCCTTCCATTGTTGCTTCTCTTGAGGTTATGTCTTTGTTTGTCAGTTCAAAGGGCCTTTATCGCTTTTGGTCTTCTCGGTCTTTCCTCGCTTCCGGGTTGGTGGGCCGGCCATATTTGGATTCTATCCAGATCGGGCTTTGTTGGGTGTAAGGAAGAAGTGCGACTGGTTGTCTGCCAACACCTTCATTTTGGCCGGAAAAAACATGCATCGAAGGCCATGTTCTCGGAGTTTCTTTTTTATTGAGTCGAAGGATCGTCTTTGTCTCTGTACCTCTTGCATAAAGTCCAGGAATATCAGGATCTGCACATTTTTCATCTGTATGTTCGCCAGTTTTCGAGCCTCTTGCAGGATCACATCTAGGTCTCTGAAATTGAGTAGTTTAGCTATTATGGCCCGGGGTGTTGCTCCTGGAGGTGGGGGGAGGCCTGGTACCCTATATGCTTTTTCAACTGTGAACAATTTGGAGAGGCCACGGAGCTGTAGTGTTTCCAGTACTATTTTCTCCACAAAGAATTCTGTGCTGTCCCCCTCCATCTGTTCCGGTACCCCCACCAACCAAATGTTACATCTTCTAGAGTATCCTGGGGCATCCTCTGCTCCATCTTCTAGGGTCCTTGTGGCTCCGACGAGGCCCTGGATTTTACTGCGCATAGTTTCCACCACGTCCTCCAAGTCACTTATTTGTTGTTCTGCTGATGCCACCCTTTCATTTACTTTCCCCAGGTCCGCTCGCACCAATGAAATGTCCATGCCTACTTCTTGGATCCTGGTTTCCAGTACCTTCCACGTACCCTGAATGGCCGTCATGAGATTCTCTAAGGACACTCCCCCTTTCCCTGTAGGTGCGCCTGGATGCCCTTCTTATTGATCGTTGGTCTGCTGGCCGTTTTAGGTTTGGCGCCAACATACATTACCATCTTTTGTTGGCCTTTCACCATTTTGTGACTGATTGTCTAGTTGACTCCTCTGAATATGTCCCCAACCTTCGCAGTCAGTGTTATGTCTAATTCTCCTTCTGCGTCACTCCAGACAGGTTTCTTCCTAATCTGCTATGTGTTTACTGTGTCTGTCTTTTTACGCCCATTTGTTCTACGGGGTGCACTTTTGGCTCTATGTGTACTGTTGTGTCTGTGGACCCCTCTTGATTCCTGTGGGTTGCTCTTCTCGGGTCTATAGCTTTATTTCACCCTCCTCTTGCCGCTCTGGGGAGCGCTTTCCACGCTGTGTGCACGGATTGGAGGTCTTTCTGGCCTCCAGGTATACCTTGGGTAACAGGATGTGTGCTTCTCTTGTGGCCCGGAACCTCTGTCAGGAGGACTGCAGGTGGCCTCCACTGGTTGTAGCTTGCCCCGCGAGTGAGGGTGTCTGTTTAAACTCAGCCTGGGTTGCTGTTTGATGATGCAAGTGTCACCTTTACTGTTGCTCCATCTCCCGAGTGTAGTAGACTGTCAGGTGTGCACTTTAATATCCCTCTGTGTGATGGTCAGCAATCACTTTCCTGGTCTCCGTGTGTCGGGCCCACTGTAAACTGTGTCTTCATGCCCTGCGCAATTGCTGTTCTCTTTCCCGTTCTATGTGTCAGCTTCAGCTGCTTTTCGTATGTGGTTTCCCCAGATGGACGAGTTTGCAGTCTGTATTAATGTAGTTATGGGAGAAACATCTCCCACTCCGGTACGGCTATCACAGAGTTTTCCAATTAGCAGTCGCTAACATTACTCACGGGTGCGGAGTCATCCCCCCGGTGATTTCTGCCACGAAGCTGTGTTATTGCTCACCTTTGGGGTCCACGTCCTTGGATCCTACTTAGGCCGGATCTGCTTGCAGTTGCCTTGCATGGTGGGGGATCGTCTCTAGTAAGCCTCTCTATTGTCTCCCTCTCAGCGGGCCCAGAGCGCAGCCTCCGATTGCACTGATGAGCTCCGGTTTTCACCCACCCTTGCGAAAGTGCTCAAAGTGTTTTTTTTTGTTTTCACCAATGTTCGTATGGGGAGTCCCGTGTGACGGGGTCTGCGACCTGTCTCCGCTCGGTAGTCTTGTCAAGATGGCGCCCGACCCTGGATGTTTCTAACCTCGGGACGTTTTATTTCACCCCATCAGTGTGTCCTTTCCACAGAGGAAGCCTTCTGATTGCAAACAGCAGCCAAATTCAGGATATTTCTGCTAGGATGTCTGGCGGCCTCAGCGGAGCGACGTGTATTAGGACCTCACCGCTCAACAGCGCCCCCGAAAACGTTTACAATTTTTGATAATACTAGGAGAGAATCTTGCAATCCGTAAAAGAGGAAAGAAATTGCGCTCACCCAAAAGGGTATTGGAAAACACTAGTCTTAATTGTGCCTTGAGCATAACTTATTTGTGTTTTCAAATAACTGCTTATCAGGGATTTGAGAACATTTGCACAGTTTTAAAACTGATGAGGTCCAACCAGAACGAAACACGTGTCTGGGGTTGCTGTTGGTTCTCCTGTTCAGAGAAGAATTGCTTAGCATTTCGGTGCTGGACTGCCGTAGGGCAAGACAAAGACTGATATGTTTTAGATATTTCTCCTGTGTGAAAGATAGTGTGCTAAAGACTCTGGGTAAGACTCTCGTAACCTGGACTAATGTCCGCCAGAGGGACTCCCAGGACCCCCCTTGTTTTTTGCCCATTTCAGTAACTTTGGGTCTCACCCCAAGTTACTAGGGGAGTCCAGATGTGGACCCCTTGCTCACTATTCTTAGAGAAGGCACAGCTCCACCCTATTGATGAGGTCCAACCAGACCGAAACACGTGTCTGGGGTTGTTGTTGGTACTCTTGTTCAGAGGAGAATTGCTTAGCATTTCGGTGCTGGACTGCCCTAGGGCAGGACAAAGACTGATTTGTTTTAGATATTTCTCCTCTGTGAAAGATAGTGAGCTAAAGACTCTGGGTAAGTCTCTCATAACCAGGACTAATGTCTGGCAGAGGGACTCCCAGGAGCCCCCTTGTTTTTTGCTTCTTCCTGCCCAGGATGTGTGTCAGGGTGTGTGTGTCAGTGTGTGTGTGGATGTGTCTATGAGCGTGTGTGTATGTCCATCCCAGGTAGCAGGCTGGGACCATTTAGTCCCAGTCCGCATCCCTGGTGCTAGAAAGTTTGCTACTGGGGCAGATGCGGAACCAGTAGTTGTCCCTAACTGGATAACTACTGGCTGTTTGAATGGTGCAGATCTTTATCATTGGTGGGCTTGGACGCTTGGACTTGCTTTGAGCTCCAGTTTTGGATAAGAGGAACACTCCTGCAGCCATTCTGGAGATATATGTTTCAGCCAAAAATCTTTTGAAGAAGAGCAGTCTGCTGATAACGACTTCTGCAGGGGACCAGCAACCTCTCCAGGGACCAGCCTGGTGAAGCTCTGCCTCTCTGCCTGATCTCCCAAGACCACTGTTGGTGCTTCAACCCATGAACTAGTAGTGCCAACTAGTCTCAACGCCTTCTCGATCATCCAGCCCCTCAGAGCCTATTGAAGTGTCCCCGGACTTCCCAGTGGACTGACAAGCTCCCTCTGGGTCTACATTGCCAGAATTGTTGCTGTTCCGCATTTAAACCTCAGTGGTCACCAGCTTTTGCCACAAGTCACCTTCTCTCAAATGTCAAATGTCCCATCTTCAAGGAAACCTGTCCTGGAGCAACCTCTGTTATGTGACTGGCAGGACACCTGCAAATGATGATCGTCACTGAAACTCTCTTTCCTCCATCCCGTGAAATGTCCTGAACAGGTCTGCATCGTTGGAATCTGCATTTCTTCATCGACAGGGATTGCATTCTAGCAGTTGCACCCAACCGGAAGAATCCTCAAACCTGCAACCCCTGGGCAACTCTCACCCGAACAAAGGACGGAACTACTTCCCAGACGATCCATCGCGACATATGGGAAAATCAAAGTCAGGGGGGTAAGTAAGCATACCTGTGTCTATTCCCCTCATTCTCCACTAGATAAAATTGGCTGCAAAGCCCTTTGACTGCTATCTCCCTCTTTCTTACATTTGGTCATCAAACCTGGGTCAAGTATCCTGCCCCAGGGTTAGCCTTCGGTCTGAAAGAGAGAGGACAACTCACCTGTATTTTGGTAAATTGTTGCTGAACGTTTAAATAGTTTTAAACTATTCTGAATCACCACCACAATTCCATTGCATCCCCTTTGAGAACCCATACCTTTGAGAATCCTTGTGTTGGAACCTGTGACATTTAAGCATAAGGTCTCATACATCTAAGGGTTGGACTTCTAAAGTATAGAGAACTAAACATATGACTGGTTCTAACAGTCTTACCTACATGTGCATTACTAACCTATTACATGTGGTTAGTTATTTAATGATGTATTGTGAGTGAACATACGGGTAATTGTATACATTTGTATTATATGGTGGTGTGTGATAAAACTATCTGCTATTTTAATTTTTCGGTGTGTTCTAAAGTCCTAAATAAATAACTGTATTTTTAGAACTGACTGTCTAAGTTGAAAAATTGTGCGTTACCCTGTCTGGACTTATTGAGGGCCCCTGAACAAAACTATACTCTCCCGAGATGAAGCCTCAACTGCTCTCCATTGCTACCTTGATTGGATTTTGGCTAAACTCTCGGAGTCTTCCTGTTCACCGTAACTAGGGTGGTGTCTTAAAATCTGCACAGCAGGGTTGATTTTAGAAACCCATCCTAACAATAGACAACTAAGGAACACCCCCAAAGAACAAGTAACTTACCCGTGGTAACGTTCATTCGACTGGATGTTCCTCCCACGTATTCCTCATCTTTGATATTCAAGTCTGCTTGCAGATTGCTTCGGAAATGTTTTTCATAGGGCCGAGCGTCGTCGAGTCTTGGTCCTCAATGGCCTCCGTAGCGTCCCTTGTGACATCGAAGCTGGTATATGAAGCACGTGCGCTGACTGTTACCTCAGTTCTTAGTTTTTTCCCCTCCTTTAACTTGCATGCTGTGTCATAGGAAGAGACAATCTTGACGTTGCTAGAAAGGAAGGTGTAAGACACAAGAATTCTAGGCAGGCAAGAGAGGGATGGATGAGAGGGCGATGAGGAATACGTGGGAGGAACATTTAGTCGAAAGAACATTACCACAGGTAAGTAACTTGTTCTTCAAATGGATTGTGTCCTCCCACGTATTCCTCATCTTTGTTAGGCGGTGGGTGGCAAGAATTTTTTTATTTGTTAATATTATGGAGGACGGCTTTGCCAAATTTGGCTTGCTCTCCTGAAAAAGAATCTACAGAGTAAAATGTACGGAAAGTGTCAAGGGATGACCAGGTATCTGCTCTACAAATGTCTTGAACCGGCACACCTCCTTCCAGAGTTGTAGAAGCAGCCACCCCTCTAGTGGAATGCGCCCTCAAAACTACGGGCACATCTTTGCCTGTTAACGAGTAAAACTATCCATCTAGAGATTGTTTTGTAAAGGCCATGCCTAATCTTTGACCAGCAAAACCGACGAAAAGCTGATAATCTTGGCGAATACTTGCAGTCCTTGTAATGTAATAGCTTATTACCCTTTCCGGGTCTAGACGATGTAGTCTCTCCTCTTTTGATGAATGAGAAGGGTAAAAAGATGGCAGTACAATACATTGTGACACAATGTTTGGAAGGAAAGAGGCCCTAACTCTTAAAATTACTTTATCCATGGAAAATTAGGTAAAAAGTTGTTTGGCAGATAAGGCCTGTAGCTCACTTACTCTATGGGCAGACGTGATAGCTACTGGAAAGCGTGAAAGGATCTAGTTTCTTTTCCCTGCACCAGCTGCAAACCTTATTCCAACGGCAGCAGTACAGGGATTTAGTTGCTGGTGTCCTTGTCCAACGCAACACTTCCATTACGTCTTCCGGAAGGTCCCAATCCTTATATCTTACCCTTTCAGACACCAGGCATGAAGATTGAGAGTCCTGATCTCTGGATGAAGAATGCAACATCCCTCCTGCGAGAGTAGATCCTCTCTCTTGGGAAGACTAATTGGAGGGCAGATGGCCATTTCTAGAAGGTCCACTAGGGTACCACTTTCTCCTGGCCCAATCAGGATCATGGTTTTCCCGAACTTCCTCAACCTCCAGATTACATGAGGAATGTTAGGGATTGGCGAAGCGTGAACAGCAGTGGAATCTCCCAGTCCATCACAAACACGTCCCCTAGAGCTCCTCTTTGGGGAAATTCCCTGGAGCAGCACAGCTCACACTTCCAGTTGACACTGGTCACGAACAGATCCACTTAAGGGGTTCCCCAAAGGGTGAAGATCTCCAGAAGGACTTCCTGAGCTAGTTACCACTCGTGGGAGATCATCGTTTGCCTGCTTACAGCGTCCACAGCTGTGTTCTTTTCTCCAACTAGATGAACTGCCAGAAGGGTTACTCCTTCTCTTAGTGCCCAGAACCTGAGCTGCACTGCCTTTCTAAACAGGGGCAGTAACCCAATGCCCCCTCTCTTGTTGAGGTAGTGCATGGCCACTGTGTTGTCCGTCATTATCAGGACACTCTTCCCCCATTTTGAGGGCAGGAAGGCCATCGGTGCTAGTCTGATTGCCCTCAGCTCCAAAAGGTATATATGGAGTCTCGATTCCGACTGAGACCAGTGTCTGCTTATTGAAAAAGATCTCTCATGTGCGCTCCCCATACTGTGAGTGAGGCGTCTGTCACAACGGTCATCTCTGGCCATGGTTGCCAAAAGGGTTCTCCTCTAATGACATTCTCTCGGCTGGCCAACCACGGGAGATCCTGGGTGAACTTTGTTGGTACCTGGAGAAGGTACGTCATTCTGCCAGAGAATTGAGACCACTGGGATCTGAGAGCCCACTGAAGGGATCTCATTCTCAGACTGGCCTCTGGGACCAGAAAAATGCAGGATGCAATGAGACCGAGCAACCTTAGGATGTTGAAGGCCGGAAGACGTTGGGCACTCTGGAATCTTTGGACCATCTACAAGAGATGTTGAACCCTTAACTTGGTGGCAAAGATTTTCCCAAAGCTGAACCCAGGACTGCTTCAATGAATTGAAGCTTCTATGAAGGTGTCAAGTGTGACTTCTTGCAGTTCAGGGACAAGCCCAGCTCGTGGAGGAAGTGGCAGGAGCGACAGATGATTCTGAGACTGTTCCGGAGAAACAGCCCCGATTAACCAGTGTGGGGTACATTTATCAGTCCAGCAGAACTCCCCTACATCACCAAACTGCATTTCAGCAGTTACAAGCAGAATGGCTGCGATGGCTCTGCTGAGCGCTATTCCCTTGCATTAAAACTGCGTTTTGCAGTTACAAAAATAATGGCAGCGCTGTCTTTGCCAAACCCATATGGGGCGAGAGGGAACATGGAACACCCCGAGAATGGCTGCCAGTGTTTTCTTCATGTGCGCCAAAGAAAATAATTCAAAGGCAGCACTGCTATGCTGCCAGCTCAAAACTTCCCACTGAAAAAGAAAATGTTCTGCATTTAAAATGACTGCGCACTGATGCCCTTTCCATCTTTTCAACATTACCCAGTTTGGTTCCAGTAAAAGACATTCATGTACACCCATATTCAGGGTGTACATCAGCAAATGGGGGCATTCCTCACTGAATGGCATGTTGTGTCAGGCAAAATCTGTGTAAGAGCAGAGAACCTCACTACAGGCCATACAGCAAACGCTTTACTGTTTGCAACAAAATAACACAGGCAAACTATTCACAAGAAGCCCTCTCCCTCTTTGCTTATTTCAGTTTCATAGGTCCCTTGTGTTGGACAGATTTCTGTGTATGAGAAATTGACTAGGGCTATCAATAATGCTCAGAATACAAATGCAACGAAAAATCGCATTTGTAGCGACATCTAAGGAACATTAACCCAAGTGTAAAATGGTGCTTTCGCCGAACAAGAAAATGCCTTTTTAAAAGTGAAATGTTAAACTAAGCCTTTGTGCTTGCATAGAAATGTGATGGGGGTTTGCTTTAAAATATATATAGAATATTTATTCCCAAAAGACTTGCTTTTGGTTAAGAGAAAGAAAAATAAATAAATAAATAAAATTACTGTGAAGCGACCAGAGCAGGTTTGGCAGGCCCTGGCTTCAAAGGGCCCTGCTTTTCCTGGGAATAGAATTATCTTTCCCCAAGTGGACCAGCCCCCTGGAAACTATGAATGGGCCATGGGGTAGAATCTAGCACCCTCATCAGACGAAGCAGCACTGCTCCAGCATGAGACAATGGACTGCCAGTGCACATAGGTGTGAATTCCTGGTGACACCTCCCCTCAACTCAAACTGTAGGACTTCAAAGGCAAATCCATGGTAACACTGGGCTAAACTGACCAGGGCCTGACATTTGGCTGTGGCCTGGAAAGGAATGCCCATATTTGGAAAGCAAAGCCAGCTCAGTTGATTTCAGAGACTATTCAGTTTATGTCATTTATTTCAGTCAGTAATCAAAAGACATATTAATGTGAAATTATGACCATTTAAATGTCATGTTTGCGCCATTAAAATAAGACGAAGGTACTTCTAGCATGTTGGGAACGCAAACGCCAGGAAAATGTGAATTCTGGGGAAAACATACATGGTACAAGTTTGAAAATTAATGAGAACATGGCCAGTGATAATACGTATACATATATAAAATTGTAGAATTTTAGGTGAACTATTTTCCATGGAAATAGCGAAAGACTGCCAGAATAAGTACACAGCATTGCACCGTCGTGGGATTTGGATCAGCATGTGTCTGGTAAGATATGTAGTCTGCCCGTATTTGTTTCCTGATGATGACATTTGTAAATATGAGTGTTTTGTTCCATAACTGATTTTGGCAAAAGTAACTTTGGTAGAACAAAGCACATTGTAAAAACACCCACCATAAAACTGAGTCACCTCCTTCAGTTCAATCTGCTTCGAGGGAGGAGGCGACATACATAGGCTGACATATCCCTTTTTAGAGGTATGTCTAGCTTGAGTCAGCCTCATAGTAAAATCCTCTGATGTCATTCTCCTTATATAAAGGGGAGGCATAGGGAGCTCTGGACTCTCTTCTGACTTTTCCAGCTCCCGCGTATCCAGAGATCCAGATTCCACTGCCAGGCCAGAGATAGCTGACCCTATTCAGGCTGAACCTCTGATCCAGAACTAAAACCCTACTAAAATCCCAATAATTCAGGGAGAAAGGTGGAAATGTTGTGGTACCCTTTTTGGGAGTATCCTGTGACCAGACCGGCTTTTGGCTCGCTACCTGCATGCCTAGCTGATGCACCTTCTCGAGGCCCAGCTGTCCCTTCTAGGAGAGCCTGCCGCGGCACAGTGACCAGATCTTGCCTTGTTGTCCAGAAACCAGGTCTGCTGTCCAAGCTACCCCATTCAAGTGCTTGTTGTGAGTATTTCCCTTCCCCAGCAACCACAAACTGCATCCCTTGCTTTGTTACCTTGTATTTGGTCCAATCCCATAGAGATCCTATAGCTGCCCCAGCAAAAATCCTTAGAACTGTCAGAATCCTCGGTGTACCTTGTTTTTAGGAAAATCTGTGGTGTTCTCCAAGTGTTAGCGACATTCTTTCCAACTCATTTCACTCCTTGTGTAAGTCCTTAGTACTATTTTGAATAAATTAATTCCCCCATAAAGAGGCACACAGCGTGAGGGCGTTAAAACTGCAGCTTAACCCTTTTCACGGGCAGCGTTCCTCTTTTCTAGCCACTAAAATATAGTCTCAGTAAAATTTGTCATTTTCCTTGTCAAACCGAGTTGTCCCGTGAAATTATTCCCGTTTAAAAATTAAGTTTCCTTTCCCGTTAAGAATCTCATCCTGTCATCCATTCAGAGTTACCCTTTCATTTCCATATTATATCTGTGATGTGCCTTTGTACCTTAGCATCAAAACCGCATTCTAATTTTGTCTTTTTAACCAATTTATCAAGCTGTTTTTTCATTTTAAACCCATGAAAATAAGCAAATGCAATTTCTCCATGTGTAATTTGGCTGGACTGTGTTTTTCTTTCCCAAGTTGATTTTCAGAACTGTATGCCCGTTGTTAGGTTGTTAGCACATTGCCTTGTAGTTTGTTAGTGTCCTTACATCTCTGATACTGCTATACTCATTTCTACCCCATTCATTCAACCGCACACGTAAAACAAGTATGTAGTCATTCTGAGTGCTATTTTGCTCAATTTCAAAGGTTTGAATCTGATTTTTCCTTCCATTCAGAGGCGGAAGGTCGGATTTTTATTCTGTTTGTTGCCTAGTATACCTGACTCCTTGTTACTCCTTGCTACCCACACAAAATTCAAAAGGGTTTGAGGGAGTGTTGCAGGGGGAACTACTAACTGTGGTGCTATCTACAAATAATCCCTAAAATGTTTGCTCTTATTCAATTGTGCATTATATATCTTATGTAACAAGGTCAAACTAAGTGTATTCTATCAAATTACAATGTCATTATCACCACACTGGTGATTGTTGCCCTATATTAAATTTGTGTGATTTTCATTGGAATTTAAAAATAAATAAATATTGTATTATTACACACCGGCCTGGTTCATGGTCCATTGCGACCCTGGTTATTTGTAAAGGTGGGTGTGAGACGGGTTGGGTGCCTTCTTAAACTGAATCCATAATAAATAAAATAAAAGTGTTTTAATTGTGCGGTGCATCCCCGGCCAGTAGAAAGAGTCCTGGTCTGGAGTGTACCGTGCCTTTGAAATCCTTAACACCAGTCGTCTAGGTAGGGGTAGATATGAATGCCTTTCCTCCTTACACTCCCTGCCACCATTGCCATAAGCTTGCTGAAGACCCTCTGGGCTGAGGTGAGCCCGAATGGCAGAACCCGAAACTGATAAGAGAACCGCCAATTGCAAATGTCAGGTACTTTCGGTGCTTCTGAGGTATTGTCACATAAAAGATAGCATTCAGAAGGTCCAATGACACCAACCAATCCTGTAGTCGAAGGGCCTGAAGGATCTGCGAATGAGTTACCATCTTGAACTTGTCCTTCTAGAGGAACTTGTTCAAGCATCTTAAGTCCACGATGGGTCGCACTCCTCCGTCCTTCTTGGGTTTCAGGAAGAAGGGAGAGTACCAACCCTGGTTTCCCTCCGCTGCAGGTACCAATTCTATTGCACCTTTGCCCAACAGGATGCAAATCTCCTGTTGGAGGAGCGGATCTGGAATCAAGGTTGATTTGGATTTGGGGGGCAATCGGGAGGTCTTTTTAGAAATGGAAGACAGTAACCGTCTGCTGAAGTTTGTAGCATCCATGCGTCCGAAGTTATGCTTCACCAATTCCGGAGATGATATGACAGTCTCCTACCACAGACTTGTGGCTGAGGGAGTCATTTTGCTGTCCCACCTGCAGCTGAGGGTGACTGCGGGTATTAAACAGGGACCTCTTCCCACCTCAACCTCTACCTTCACGAGGGGCTCTTCTTTGGCCCCTTTGTGAGAATTGACCTTTTCTTCTAGAGACGGAGGAATACAAATGAAAAGGTTGTATCCATCCTTGACTTGAAGATTGAGGTTGTCGGATTTCCACTCCTAATGATTTTGTTGCAGCTCGAGACGCTTATAGTTTTTCAAGGCTATTATCAGACTTCGGCCAAACAAGGAAGTCCTGTCAAATGGCATGTCAAGTAAACGTGCCTGGATGTCTGCAGAAAATCATGATTTTCTTAGCCAAGACATGCGCCTAAGCACTGTACTGGCAGCCATGGACCTGCTTACTGAATACACTGTATCCAGGCTGGCATCTTTTTCATCTTGTATTAGGCTTAAGAAACCTTCCCTTTCTGCTACCTCCGGAATGTGTTCTGCTGCAAGAGCAGCTACACACCAAAGGGTGTGAGTGTATGTTAGGTAAGAAGTGATGCAGTCCAACTGGTGTGGGAATACACAAGACGTATCTCTTGGAATTAGGTAGCCCACCTTTTAATATAGGCCTGTACTACATAAATTGGTAGTGTCACTGAGCAGCCAGGCTTATCTTAAGAGGGGTAATGTGAGCTGTAGAGCTGTACAATTAAATCAGTAAATACAGGTATCCAAGTAAACACTTACACACTTAAAGTTTTAGTATAAATGTTTATTTATATATACACAAAGATATTTAAAGCATTCTTTAAAAAGCAGCAACAAATAGTAACATTAATACCAAGTTAGGATTCAATTAAAAAAAGTGAACAATAAAGCAGGTGAGCAATTCTTACATACGTTATACATTTTCCAGCACATAGAATGACGTAATGTGAGGTCAGTAATTTTGTATCACCTTTGCAGTATTGCGTTAGAGAGGGAAAGGTTATAGTTAGATCAGAGCATATTGGTATTCTACAAAAACAGTTTGATTCTCCTAGAGGGCTGCAGACAGTCTTTTATCCCAGCAATAATAGTGTTCAACAATTAAAACCTGTAAGGGAACAAGCACTGCCAAAGTCAAAAGGTTCAGAAGGGGGCCTTTATGGAGCCAAGACAACCAAAGTCAATGGGCCAGTTCAAAGTTCTGATGCTCTCTTCTTAAAAAATGATTTTAAGTAGTCAGTAGTTCGAACAGAAAATCACAGCAACTCAAGAGGTGTCACCTTGAAGACGTACAAGCTGAAAGACCAGTGCAAGTGAGTTGAGGTCAACTCTAAAGAGGGTAAAATAGCACTCCCCAAGGTAGGCAGCACCACAAATGGCAAAAGGTTGATGTACTCCATGCCCCACAGTACCTGTGAACTGAAGATTGTGTTCCAGCTGGATGCCTTCTGGTTGCCCTGCAGAAGACCCTTGCTCCTGGTCCTTGGTTGTGGTGATGAAAGGGAGGATGTCTGGCACTCGAGAGAGGGACTTGGCAGCAATGGATTCTCCTTGATTAGCAGCTCTTTGTGGTTTTGGCGCCTTTTTCTCAGCGCCAAAGAAGAACGAACAGCTCTGGTTAGAAGTTACTTGATCCCTCGGTCCAGGACTCTGGTGAGGGGACTATGGATGAAGATTTCCTGCTTCTGCAGGGTCCTCTGGATGCCCACAAAGTTTTGGGTGGATTCGCACTGTGGAAGACAATGCACTCTATGATGGTCAGGGGTGCCCGAGTATTGGGATTCTGCAGCCTTGGAAAGTCACAACAAGTCGGGGGTTGCTCCAAAATTGAGTTTGTCTTGAGGCTAGTTAGTCCCCCAGTCCTAGGGAGGAAGTAGTCCCATGCGGGTCTTCCCAGTCTGAACGTACGCTCCCTACCTGCACATGCCTTAGAGATAAATGATCTACTATCCACCCATAATCTTGATCTACTAAGCATCACTGAAACCTGACTCAATGAAGCCTCCTGCCCAGCCATCATACTAGCCCTACCCCCAGGCTACGCCATCTTGAGGCAAGATACACCTGATAGGATTGGAGGGGGAGTCGCCCTTATCCACAAAGATTCACTGTCCGTTAGGCTAGCAGACCCTAGCACATGGGGTGGTAATGCGGATATAATATCAGCTAAGCTTACGCTCTATCCCAACAATCTAATCAACATCCACATCCTATATAGACCTCCCGGACTCCCAGCAGACTTCCATGAGCACCTCTCCCACCGTCTCAGTAATAACATTAAAAGATCCTCCAAAATCCTTCTATTAGGAGACCTAAATTTAGGATATATTGTCCCTAAAGATAAATCCGCCACAACCTTAGCAAAAGAACTAGTAGACTTAGGATTCTCCCAAGGAGCACTCACCCCCACTCACTCCAAAGGCCGCACCCTTGACTGGGTCATGGATCACGACTGTGCGTCCAACATTATCTCAAACACCGCCTATCCATGGACAGAACACACATGCATTGAATTCCTTATCCCCACCGACCCTAGACCCAAAGCTCTCACCCACGCGCCACCTGCACTAACAAGAAGTTCTAAAGCGGACAACCTGCAACCCTACCTCAAAAACCCTTGCCTAGCACCACCTTTTTCGTAGGATCCAAATATACTATCAGCTATCTTTAATGATACTCTTACCAATGCCATAAACTCAATAGCCCCACTTGAAAGTAAGAAAGAAAAAAAATAATTTCCTTGTAACTCTTGGTTCTCGGACGAACTCCAAACACTTCGAGCACAAAAGCGTCAAATCACAAAAAAACTGGCAAAAAGATCCTAGTGACCTAAATAAGAGCCTCTTCAAACAGATAGCCCTCTAATATAAAAAAGCTATCATAGTAGCAAAATCAAACTCTTTCAATGAGAGAATTTCAAAAGCCAACTCCCAAGCTAAAGAGTTATTCACAATCTTCAACAAACTAGTCAAACCTCCGGCTACCTCAGACGAGATAATTAAAGACAAGGGCTGGTGCGCGAGCATCCAGTCCGCCATGCTCAACAAAATAAAACTCCTCCAAAATAAAATTCACAACCACTGCAAAGCCCTCCCAAACCAAAAAGCTAACCAACCAACACAAGACAAGAGTAGTAACTTCACACATGCCCAATTCGTTTTCAGAGACACTACCGAATCCGAGGTCCTTGATCTCATCAAAAACCTCAAACCATCTCTCTGCAAAGCAGACATTTGCCTCCCTCAAAATAATCAAGGAATGTGCTAACGACTTAGCACCCCTGATAACTGCCTTCATTTACACATCATTCAAAACAGGAATTGTACCAAACAATCTCAAAGAAGCTTGGGTGCGTCCCCTTCTAAAAAAGGCCACACTTGACCCAGCGCAACCCAACAACTACAGACCAATAACAACAGTCCTGTTCCTTCTGAAAATCTTGGACAAAGCAGCTCACAACCAGATCCAATCATACATAGAAGCTAATTCCATATTGAGCAAAAGGCAATCTGGCTTCTGTACTGGGCATGGAACAGTATCCTCCCTACTAGACCTAAAAAATCAAATATCACAGATCATGGACAAAGGTAAACCTGCCCTGCTCCTCCTTCTCGATCTATCAGCAGCCTTTGATCTGGTAGATCAAAAAACACTTACTACCCACCTCACTCAGGCAGCCCATTTCTCTAAACAAGCAGCATCTTGGATCACATCCTTCCTCGAAGGAAGAGCCATGAAGGTCTTCTCCAACCTAGCTCACACAGATCCTACCACTATAAACTACGGCGTCCCCCAAGGATCATGTACAGCTCCCACCCTCTATAACCTTTTCACAAAACCCCTCTTCGACCTACTTGACTCCATGGGTGTTGCATATACCAATTATGCAGACGACACTCAAGTACTCATACAACTATCTGGACTCTTATCACCAAGACGCCACGGCCCTATACAACATCTATGCTACTATCCAAGCATGGATGGCAATCAATGGCCTCTGTCTTAACAGGGAAAAGACGGACATTCTTATCCTTGGTCAGAAAAACACAACAACAAAGCTAAGCCCTCAATACGCCAACTTTAACATAGATAACTCTACCATCTCTGTATCCTCCTCCGCCAAGACTCTAGGTATCCACATTGACGCAAATCTATCAATGAACAAACAAGTCAGCGCCATAGCCTCTGCATCAGCCTTCAGCACCAAACTTATTAATAACCCTACCTATCCACGCCCAACTGTCTGGCCATAGCTAGAGCAACTATAGCCGCTAAACTCAATTACTGCAACGCTCTCCTAGCTGGCACCTCATCCAAGAACATTCACAGACTGCAGACCACACAAAACAATGCCCTAAGAGCCGCGATGAGCATCCCTAGAAGAGATCACATATCCCATGCCAGACCAGGCGTGCAGAGCGGCACCCGCGAGCAGAAGTATGAATGGTACCGCTGTCACCATTCTCCCCATTTCCATTGAGCCCTATGGGGGCTCAAATGGGAATGGGGACGTACCGACTGCGGGTCCCGCGCAAGGGAAATTACCAGGCTCGCCATCACTTTTGATAATGCGGCTGCCTGAGCAACCGTGGCGTGGGGGTATAGAAAAATCCGCCAACACTTTTTTTTTAACAACCAGTACTGTTTGCCATAGGAAAATAATAAAGCTGACATTTCTCCATTTGTCACAACAGTACATACATGTTGTACAAAACACAACATGTGCGTTTAAGGTTAATTTCTTTTGCACCTTTTGGAACAATCTAGTGCCATGGCAACCTCCCCTCTATAATTTACCGCCCTTGGGTAGACGATATACCAACGTACCACTGGGGACAAGTAACCACAAGGAGCTTAAAATATTCTATAAAGGGCAAAAAAAAAAAAAACTTTTTACAGAACCATTGTTGATTGCATTACCTGAGACCTGATGTGTGTGAAAACATTGCATAGGGTACGTCACAGGTGCAGTACCCGACATGGTCCAATATATATTTGTTTAGGCCTTCTGGTCATGACCAGAGCCTGACCAGCTTTCAAGTTTTCTGTTGCTTCAGTCACCAAAAGTAACATCATCCTCCTGAGGCCTGGTACATAGTCAGTTACACGGACTGGATTTAGGGATGTAGGACTCTCCAAACCTTCTTTAATCAGGGCCAAAGGGCCTCTGACAGGATGACCGTAGAGGAGCTCAAAGGGGCTGAAACCCACTGCAGCTCGAGGCACCTCTCTATAAGGAAATAAAAGGCCCCACTTTCTTCACAGGGGGTTCCTTCTAAGGTACCTATTATGCTCTTCACTGTTCTGTTAAACCACTCTACCAGCCCATTTGTTTGAGGGTGGCAGGCAGTTGAGAACGTATAAGTTACTCCACCGTTTTTCCACATGTTTCGCATGTAGTGGGACATAAAATTTGACCCCCTGTCAGAGATATAACTTCCTTAGGAAAACCAACTCTGGTAAAGATACCCAGGAGGGCCTTAGCCACTGCCTGAGCAGTAACAGTCCTCATAGGTACGGCTTCAGGATACCTGGTAGCATGGTCTACCACAACCAACATAAATCGGTTGCCTGAAGTGGGATGGTCTAGGGGACCAACAATGTCAATCCCCACCCTCTCAAAAGGAACTCCCACCACTGGGAGGGGTACCAAAGGTGCCACATTCTTGGCTCCACTCTTGCCAGAAGTCTGACAAGTGTGACAGCTCTTACAGAATGTATCTACATCAGCCCCCATCTTGAGCCAGTAGAAATACAGAGATAGCCTCTCTGGTCTTCTTGAAGATCAAGTGACCAGCCAGAGGGATCTCATGGGCTAACTGTAAGAACTGGTTTCTCACCTCCTGGGGCACAAGTCTCCTGGGGTGGACTCAATAGGTTCACTGTAGAGGGGGCCATCCTCCCAGTCAAGCATATGCTTCCCTGGCTCTTGCCCATCCAGCTGGGAAGCTGTCTGTTGGCGAAGATCTTCTAGAGTAGGACACTCTCTTTGACCTCTGCTGAAGTCTGCCCTAGAGGGTCCATGTTCTGCAAGTAAAGTTTGCAGCTCAGGATGGTCTTTAGGATCCAACATAGGGAAGGGCTTCTTCCAGCTCTGTTTCACCAGCAGCTGATTCACCACTTTCTGGTTGGTCCTCCCACTCAGACTCAGCCTCAGCTGGTGGAGGGATCGCTGGGGTGACCTGAGACTGTCCTCCGGGGATGTCCTTGTCCTTTGAACAGGTTTAGGTGTAATACCTTTCTTTCTTCCTGAGACCTTAGGTTTCCCCTTTGTCTCTTTCTTTGGCATGGAATTAGAATACTGTCCTTCCTATGGACTGGGGGTAAGATCTCTGTAACCTCCCACTGAGAGTCATCCAAAGTTGCCTCTCTGGCCAATCTTGTTTGCTCATACTTCCTTTTACTGGGAGGCATCGGGATGCTTGATACAACTCCAAGAGTTTTTAGTCATTCCCCAAAATAACTCTCCCAGGCACCTCATTTTGTACACTGACAGGTATTCTAACAGTCATATTATTGCACTCAATGAGAGCTGGCAGTATTGGAACCATTTGGATTGGACCTCCTGCAAATTTAGTGTTGCCTTTGGGTGCCTTAGCCACATCCTCAGTTTTGAGAAAACGTTCAACAACCACTATAATGCTTGCCCCAGTGTCTCTAATGGCAGGGCTCTCCTGACCATTTACAAGTACACTGTCCTTGTAATATTCATTGGTGTTATCGGGTATGGAGTTGTACACATCCACATTCTGTTCTCGCAGACCCTGGGACACTAAAGAAACACTGGCTGAGACTCCAATGGGGTCCTTCAGCCAATAATTGAAAGTTACCACTTGCCATATGAACTCCTCCCTCAGGGATGAAGGCTAAGGAGGCAGTGTGGACCCCTGAAGGTTTACCCTTACATCTGGGATCCCCTTTCACATGGTCAGTAGACCCACAAGCATGGCATTTCCCAAATGCTCTCTGGAATGGGGGTTTCTGCTGCCCTCCCTCTGGTTTAGCAACAGAGGTTTAACTAGACTTTGGTTTCCCATGGAATTTACCCTTATTCTGTTTGTGGCCTTCTTTTGGATGGTTGGAATTAGAATTCTCCTTTCCCTCTTTCTTGTGCTGCTTCCCCCACATCCTTTTTGTGAGTAGCCCCAGAGTCCTTGTGAGTGGACCTGTTGGCTACCCACAAGTCAAAAGCCTGTGCTAACTTTTTGGTATCTATCTCTTTTGAGTCAGCCAAATGCTGTCTCAGCTCAGGAGAGCAGACATCAAAAATAGATTCTAACAAAATCAGATTTCTCATTACTTTAAAGGTGTTCACTCTGTAACCCTTATTCTCCAGAAAACAAAGTGGATCCACTTCGTTAGGAAAGGCGCTTCTCAGTTAGCCCCAATAAATGGTTGCTGTTTGTTGGATAAATGCTCATAGTAACAAAAACTTCTTAATTAAATGAATGTAAGACAGAAAATGTTTAATGCACATTTCTGAATTGTTGGATGAAAATCTTCTTAACAGATAACACATAGAGCATCCATCGAAAATTGTCCATAATACTGTGGTGTTAGTGCCAATGCATTTCGGTGAAAACCTTCATCAGGGCAGTATTACAGCTCAACATGTTATATTGTATATTTATTCTATTAACAACAGATTTAACAATATTATCGACAAAGGTTGCAAAATTCATTCAAATGTAACGAATGAAAAACATGTACCCATTCGTGAAAACACATCCGTGTGGAAAATTGGAAACAAAAGGAAAGGCAATTCAATTAGTATTCTACGGTACTAAAGGGTGTGTGAGTAATTCAACAAGTTTACAGATACTCCATACCTTAATTGAGTCTCTGAACCCCTGGTTAACCTCGTCGCTTGTTAGCTAAACGTGAAAATCTGAAATGAATTATAGTTTTAGAACCAGGGGTAAGCCCCTCATTAATTTAGACTAAGCTATAAATCCTAGAAATCCTAGGGAGTGTCAAAACTTACCTGACGGTTTGTAAGACGATTCAACCGCAAGTGCAGCGTCCAGCGCGCTTGCGGTGTGAATGATTGTGTATTTAAGGGTAACCATGGAGATGAAGCGAGGCGCCGTGGTCACGAGGAAGCACGTACGCCTCGCGCCCCACCCCCTGGCGTAAGCCCTGGGGCGGGGATATCTCCATGGTTACAAGAAGCTTGTCGATTACAGCATTCTTAGTAAACACCAGTGGCTACGTTTTTATATGAGAGCTGGGTAAGTAGTATCAAAAGTACACTCATAGGACTGGCGGGGAAGCTCTTTATACACTCTGTCTCGTGCAAACGAGGACGTACGGATGGCGAAGTGTTAATGTCTATGATGGACATGATTTTATCCATTATTAACTATTCACGTTCATCGCTGAGGTATTAGAGGAAAATTATTAGGGGACATCGGATGGGTGCCTTATATAATTAATTACTCCAGTACTTTGAAATTTGTGGTAGTAGAAAAAAACGCACACAGAATTTATGTCCATAGTGGTAAAAAGGAAATTACTACACTTTAAATGTGTATACCCACTCAAACAGGAGTGGAACATACCAATCAAACAGTTAACAATTTATAAACAGAAAAACATTTATCACAGCAAAGTGTGTCCATCTACATAAGATAACTAGCCCATTTATCTCAACCTTGTTAAGGAACTGCAGCCTGATCCTGTTGGAAAAAATTATTATTCATTGAGTCCCAATACTTCATAGATAGCACATATAGTTGATCTCTTCATTGAGCCCTCTCGGTGTGAGGGAGCTCAAACGGTCAATCCAAAAGGTCTCTCTTTGGTCCATCTTTCTTTGGAGATTCTCATGTATGTCTTTTTTCGTGATCACTTCTAGAATCACAAACCGGATTTGGGCTAAGTTATGTTTTTTCTCATCCCAATGTCTTGATACTGCTGAATTCACGTTATGATTCCTTATGCAAGATCGGTGTTCGTTCCATCTAGTCTTTGCTGTTCTGATAGTTTGGCCCACATAATATAGACCGCATGGGCATTTAATGGCATAAATAACATTTTGGGAGTCACATGTAGCAAAACTCTGAAGTTTAATTGTCTCTCCTGTGTAGGGATGCTTAACTGTCTCTCCTTTTATGACATAGCTACAATTACTACAGTTCAAACACGGGAAAGTGCCAATCTTCGTTGTGAATTTCCCTTTTAGAGGTGGTTTTGTTTGAACCAGTCTGTCCTTTAGATTCTGGCTCCGCTGATATGCAAATGTAGGAGTTTCCTTAAACAGTTGTTCAACTCGTTCATCGCATCGAAGGGTATTCCAGTGTTTCTTGATAATACACTTAATGCGATTGCTCTGGCGTGAATATTTGGATACGTAAACCAGCGGTGGAGCTTGCTCTTGTTTCGTATTGACCTTCAATAGGTCTTCCCTCCTCTGGGTGGCTACCCGGGATTGGGCTGCGTGTACTTCTTCTTCTGAGTATCCTCTATCCAAAAACTTTTTGCCCATCTCTAGGATGGCCTCCTGGTAATCCTCTGGGTCACTTACGAGTCTTTTCACCCTCAGCATTTGACTGTATGGGAGGTTCTTTATGAGGCTCGGCTGATGAAAGCTAAGACGATGAAGTAGATTATTCCGGTCTGTTGGTTTACGAAAAATGGTGGTCTGGTATCCCATGGTGGTAATCTTAATGTCTACATCCAAAAAATGGATGTTACTGAGTGAGTATTCATGGGTGAATTGAATTCGCGCATCAATGTTGTTCAGGTATTCAAAGAAATTTAGCAATTCTTCCTCTGTACCTCTCCATATTCCAAATATATCGTCGATATATCTTATCCAAAGACCCAATTTAGAATACCAATTCTCATTCTTTAGTATTTTTTCCGATTCAAATTTATGCATAAAGGAATTCGCATAGGAGGGGGCCATAGTGGCTCCCATAGCTGTACCTGCCACTTGAAGATAATATTCATCCTTGTATCTAAAATAAGAGTTGTTACTAATAAATTCAAGGAGTACCATTATAAACTCTTTCTGGGCTGGTATTTCTTCTGCATTTAGTAGCATCCACTCTACGGCCTCTCCCCCTAAATCGTGCGGGATCGACGTGTAGAGGCTCTTGACGTCGATTGTGAAGCAGATATTCTGAGCTTCAAATCTGGTGGAATTCAACAATTGTAAGAAGTGGGTTGAGTCCTTTATGTATGTATTTGTTCCTTGAATCAGTGGTTGCAAGAAAAAATCTACATATTTGCCTAAAGGTTCTAATATGCTGTTCATTCCTGCCACAATTGGTCTCCCAGGTGGACTAACCGGATCTTTGTGCACCTTTGGCAGTGTGTAGAAGTGTGGTATTTTAGGATGAGCATTTGTCAGAAATGTCTTTGTATGGTGATTTATCCACTCCAATTCTTCCGCCTTGTCAAGCAAAATCTTAAGATTGTCTCTTATCTCTGGTGTCGGGTCATGTGGCAATTTAGCATAAGTATTGGTGTAACTAAGTTGCCTTTCACACTCTTGTTCATATTCTTGTGTGTTTAACAGAACAAGACCTCCTCCTTTGTCTGCAGCCCTTATTGTGATCGACGAGTCTCCATATAAATCTCGTATCAATTTTAATTCATGAGGTTTCATGTTTCGTGGTGAATGTCCTTTAACAACAACATCAACATCAACAAGCCAAAGAAGAGACAGAGCTGAAAGAATTTAGAAGTAAAAGCACGTTCATTCCTCCAATAAGTGTACCTTCTATTGAAATTTTCCAAAAACAGGTGACAAGAGATTTCGAAAAACTCAAGTTTAAAGGACATTCACCACGAAACATGAAACCTCATGAATTAAAATTCATACGAGATTTATATGGAGACTCGTCGATCACAATAAGGGCTGCAGACAAAGGAGGAGGTCTTGTTCTGTTAAACACACAAGAATATGAACAAGAGTGTGAAAGGCAACTTAGTGACACCAATACTTATGCTAAATTGCCACATGACCCGACACCAGAGATAAGAGACAATCTTAAGATTTTGCTTGACAAGGCGGAAGAATTGGAGTGGATAAATCACCATACAAAGAAATTTCTGACAAATGCTCATCCTAAAATACCACACTTCTACACACTGCCAAAGGTGCACAAAGATCCGGTTAGTCCACCTGGGAGACCAATTGTGGCAGGAATGAACAGCATATTAGAACCTTTAGGCAAATATGTAGATTTTTTCTTGCAACCACTGATTCAAGGAACAAATACATACATAAAGGACTCAACCCACTTCTTACAATTGTTGAATTCCACCAGATTTGAAGCTCAGAATATCTGCTTCACAATCGACGTCAAGAGCCTCTACACGTCGATCCCGCACGATTTAGGGGGAGAGGCCGTAGAGTGGATGCTACTAAATGCAGAAGAAATACCAGCCCAGAAAGAGTTTATAATGGTACTCCTTGAATTTATTAGTAACAACTCTTATTTTAGATACAAGGATGAATATTATCTTCAAGTGGCAGGTACAGCTATGGGAGCCACTATGGCCCCCTCCTATGCGAATTCCTTTATGCATAAATTTGAATCGGAAAAAATACTAAAGAATGAGAATTGGTATTCTAAATTGGGTCTTTGGATAAGATATATCGACGATATATTTGGAATATGGAGAGGTACAGAGGAAGAATTGCTAAATTTCTTTGAATACCTGAACAACATTGATGCGCGAATTCAATTCACCCATGAATACTCACTCAGTAACATCCATTTTTTGGATGTAGACATTAAGATTACCACCATGGGATACCAGACCACCATTTTTCGTAAACCAACAGACCGGAATAATCTACTTCATCGTCTTAGCTTTCATCAGCCGAGCCTCATAAAGAACCTCCCATACAGTCAAATGCTGAGGGTGAAAAGACTCGTAAGTGACCCAGAGGATTACCAGGAGGCCATCCTAGAGATGGGCAAAAAGTTTTTGGATAGAGGATACTCAGAAGAAGAAGTACACGCAGCCCAATCCCGGGTAGCCACCCAGAGGAGGGAAGACCTATTGAAGGTCAATACGAAACAAGAGCAAGCTCCACCGCTGGTTTACGTATCCAAATATTCACGCCAGAGCAATCGCATTAAGTGTATTATCAAGAAACACTGGAATACCCTTCGATGCGATGAACGAGTTGAACAACTGTTTAAGGAAACTCCTACATTTGCATATCAGCGGAGCCAGAATCTAAAGGACAGACTGGTTCAAACAAAACCACCTCTAAAAGGGAAATTCACAACGAAGATTGGCACTTTCCCGTGTTTGAACTGTAGTAATTGTAGCTACGTCATAAAAGGAGAGACAGTTAAGCATCCCTACACAGGAGAGACAATTAAACTTCAGAGTTTTGCTACATGTGACTCCCAAAATGTTATTTATGCCATTAAATGCCCATGCGGTCTATATTATGTGGGCCAAACTATCAGAACAGCAAAGACTAGATGGAACGAACACCGATCTTGCATAAGGAATCATAACGTGAATTCAGCAGTATCAAGACATTGGGATGAGAAAAAACATAACTTAGCCCAAATCCGGTTTGTGATTCTAGAAGTGATCACGAAAAAAGACATACATGAGAATCTCCAAAGAAAGATGGACCAAAGAGAGACCTTTTGGATTGACCGTTTGAGCTCCCTCACACCGAGAGGGCTCAATGAAGAGATCAACTATATGTGCTATCTATGAAGTATTGGGACTCAATGAATAATAATTTTTTCCAACAGGATCAGGCTGCAGTTCCTTAACAAGGTTGAGATAAATGGGCTAGTTATCTTATGTAGATGGACACACTTTGCTGTGATAAATGTTTTTCTGTTTATAAATTGTTAACTGTTTGATTGGTATGTTCCACTCCTGTTTGAGTGGGTATACACATTTAAAGTGTAGTAATTTCCTTTTTACCACTATGGACATAAATTCTGTGTGCGTTTTTTTCTACTACCACAAATTTCAAAGTACTGGAGTAATTAATTATATAAGGCACCCATCCGATGTCCCCTAATAATTTTCCTCTAATACCTCAGCGATGAACGTGAATAGTTAATAATGGATAAAATCATGTCCATCATAGACATTAACACTTCGCCATCCGTACGTCCTCGTTTGCACGAGACAGAGTGTATAAAGAGCTTCCCCGCCAGTCCTATGAGTGTACTTTTGATACTACTTACCCGGCTCTCATATAAAAACGTAGCCACTGGTGTTTACTAAGAATGCTGTAATCGACAAGCTTCTTGTAACCATGGAGATATCCCCGCCCCAGGGCTTACGCCAGGGGGTGGGGCGCGAGGCGTACGTGCTTCCTCGTGACCACGACGCCTCGCTTCGTCTCCATGGTTACCCTTAAATACACAATCATTCACACCGCAAGCGCGCTGGACGCTGCACTTGCGGTTGAATCGTCTTACAAACCGTCAGGTAAGTTTTGACACTCCCTAGGATTTCTAGGATTTATAGCTTAGTCTAAATTAATGAGGGGCTTACCCCTGGTTCTAAAACTATAATTCATTTCAGATGTTCACGTTTAGCTAACAAGCGACGAGGTTAACCAGGCGTTCAGAGACTCAATTAAGGTATGGAGTATCTGTAAGCTTGTTGAATTACTCACACACCCTTTAGTACCGTAGAATACTAATTGAATTGCCTTTCCTTTTGTTTCCAATTTTCCACACGGATGTGTTTTCACGAATGGGTACGTGTTTTTCATTCGTTACATTTGAATGAATTTTGCAACCTTTGTCGATAATATTGTTAAATCTGTTGTTAATAGAATAAATATACAATATAACATGTTGAGCTGTAATACTGCCCTGATGAAGGTTTTCACTGAAATGCATTGGCACTAACACCACAGTATTATGGACAATTTTCGATGGATGCTCTATGTGTTATCTGTTAAGAAGATTTTCATCCAACAATTCAGAAATGTGCATTAAACATTTTCTGTCTTACATTCATTTAATTAAGAAGTTTTTGTTACTATGAGCATTTATCCAACAAACAGCAACCATTTATTGGGGCTAACTGAGAAGCGCCTTTCCTAACGAAGTGGATCCACTTTGTTTTCTGGAGAATATTGGTTTGAATAGATCCCGGTGCTAAGGGATCCTTTATGGACTGGCTGCTCCAGGCTAAAGTATTTTTTATAGATTCTCTTCTAATAAGAGGTATAGACATTTCTTACTATCTAGTGGTGCCCTCCTCCCTTTCCTTATTCACTCTGTAACCCTTAACACAACCAACTAAGTTCTTCAAACATTCACATACCCAGGTAGCCCAAGGGGCACCATCAATCTTTTTGAGGGTCCTAAACCTCTTAAGGTACTGGGAAGGAGTTTTCCCAAATCTGGCTATTAATGCCAGCTTCACAGATTCATAATTCTTTCTCTCAATGGCACCCAACTCCATTACAGCATCACAGCCATTTAGGGGGAGCCTAGACATGAGCCAAGGAATCAAATCATTCCCACAGAGTCCTTGAAGACCATAGGTGTATTCAAAATTACCCAACCAACCCAATACATCAAGTTTCCCATCATACATATTCACTGCTTCTTTAGGCAGGCGAGGCCTCTTGGGACTGGAAGACCTAGAGGACCCTGGGGAGGAAACAGATTCAAGAGACAGTCTTTTAATATCTTTTTAATGCTGCATTTCCAATTCCCAGAGCCCGATGTTCTGATGTGTGGCTTCTCGTTGAGGTTCCATTATTTTATTTTCCAACTCTATTCTTTTGGTTTCAAGAGAAACATATTCTGGGCTTAAAGTTGGACCTTGTGGGGTCCCAGTGGAAATAGACTGATGCAACAGGGCAGGTTGTGGCAGAGAAAGGTCCTCATCCTGAGACTCCTCTACTTCTTCTGACCCTATACAGTCATCCACATCAACATTTTTCAATTACTTGGAATAGTAGGTGTTCTAGGCCTACTAGCCAAACTTTGGTGATTCAACAACCTTGCAATCAATTCACCTTTCTTTCCTTCAACAGGCAGACCCCTAGCTTTGCACATATCTTTCAATTGATCTACTGTCAGAATAACTAGGGCTGCCTCATTGAAGTTATCCATATTTGGCATGTTACAATTGATTTACTTTTCTGATGGCGCATAGCCTTGTGGGGTTTAGTTTAACACAAGCACAGCAAAATACACAATGTAACAACTCTACACAAATCCTCACCGCCTGCCACCAGTGTTAGGCAAGATTGTATGTAGTAACCCTGTGGGAGAGTACACCAGCCTTGTCCTCTTGGTAATAGGTAACCCACCTATCGGTATATGTCTGTACTACACAAGTTGGTAGAGTAGCCAGACTTATATCAAGAGGGGTAAATGTGAGCTGTTGAGATGTAACAGAGATTCACAATTGACAAGTATTGAAATAACACTTATACTCAAGGTTTTCTAGTAAAATAATTATGTATTGGTCAGTTTTAAATAAGCCTTCTTTAGAAAGGGCAATATGCAACAATAAAAATGCACTTCATAACACTTCCTCAGTTTTAAGTTAAGCAAGTAGATAACCTTTTGGGATATCTCTCTCACTCTCACACCCCCCCCCCCCCACGGTGACTTCAATTGCTGGGACACTGTGGATATTGATTTAGCACTTTTAACACTTAATGCAATACTAAGGTTGTGGAAAAGGAAAAGGCTAGGTAAGGAAAACGTTTAAGTTCTCAAAGCATGTGGATACTTTACAATCTTTTCCAATTAGGACCTTTCCCAGCAATACAAGTTAAACCTATGCACCACCTATGACGGACAGTTAAAACCAAAGCCAATGGGTCAGAAGAGTCTGCAGGGAGTCAGGACAGCCAAAGTCAATTGAACAATGTCGAGGGAGCTGAAGCACTTCTTCAGATAGCACAAAAGTCTTGCGCAGTGTTATTTAGAAAGTTTGTAGAAAAATAATCACTGTAGGGCCACAAGCTGTTAGGCTTGTGAAGAGCAAAGCTGCAGGCAACTCTGCAGAAAAAGCAGCTACTGTAAGTCTCCAGTGAGAACCAACAAGTTACAGACCAAAAAGATAAGTACCCCTTTAGTCAAGACAGTACCTTAGGTTGGAAGAAGAGGATCGGCTGGCTTCTGTTCTGGTTGCAGTCCTGCAGATCCTGGGTTCCTGAGCCTCAGTCGTGGGGACAAGAGGGAGGACATCTGTGGACTCCTGCACTGCAATTTGAAGGTTGACGGCAGCTGTGGGCTCTTTCCAAATCCACAGCACTTCGCTGTTTCAGCTACCGGTCAATAGCATCACCGCGGTTCTTGGACACTTGAAGGGCTTCCCTTGCTTCTGGGGTCCAGCACTCTGTTGAGGTGGCTCGGGCTTGGGTTATCCTGCCTCGGGAGCGTCCATTGGATCTTCTTGGAGCTCAGGTCCGGTTTAAAGACGATGCAGTCGTTTCTGGTGTTCCTGACTCCTGGCACTCGGTTCCAGCCGCAGCAAGGTATTACAGCCAGCAGGGAGAGAGGTTCCAGCAAAGTTCGTCTTGGGGTCAGTTGGTACCACCAACCCAAGGGAAGAAGTTGTCCGTTCCAGGCTTTTCTAGTCAATGCGAAATTGGAGCTTCAGCACTGCAGCAGGACTTCACCGGGCACTTCAATGGTACAGCAAGCTTCTCTTCCAGTGTCTTTGTTGGATGTTTCCTTCCAGTGGTTGATTCTGCCCTCTGTTCAAGAAACCTCGCCTTTTATGCAGGTTTCTCCCATTCATTTGCAGCCTAGCTGTCACTCACACATGAGGGTGGCTGTCCTCCTAGGACAGCCAGCCAGCCAATCAGCACTGGGTGCATTCAGGTAACCAACGAGACTAAGGACAGGGAGTTTCGGGCAGCTCCCTCGCTTGCTGCCCTGCCAGACACATTGGATCCAGAGGCGGGCTTCAGCATTGAATCCCGCCAAAGACAAAACGAACAAAGGAGTCAAACCTGGTTTGGCGCGTAGAGTAAACCCTAAGAAAGACCTCACAAGCAAGAAATGGTGAAAAAAGAAGACTGGGGCCATTTTGACAAAATGAGTACCCATGGGTGCAATACTGCAGCTGAGGATTAAGACTGCGGAAAAAACGCACAATGGTAGGCACAATAACTCAAAGGCATTTAAAGGGTCATAAATGTGACTTGTATTATACTGATGTCCTCTTCTGACAGAAGAATTGAATCTCTGTTGGTGCTAGGAGAAAGATTTATGGGATCATTCTGGCATCACCAGAAATCAAGTTAGTGCTTCAACTGAATATGCTATCAAGGAGAGGCTTTCCAAAAATGCTCAGCTATCCTCTCCCTGAAGCACTTATTTCTCCTAAACGCATTTCAGAAGCTGCACACTAGGGATCAGTTGCTAACTAATGCACATCTTATAAGCAATGGTTTGTGGTCAACCCGTCGAAAGATCCACTTTCACAGATGCATGGGATTCAATCAGAAGATGGGTTACATTTTAAAAGCTCCATGTTTGGGGGCTAAATGTCAACATGTGAAGCATGTCAAATCTCTACGCTGGTTTTGGTTTATCTCAACATCCTGTTACAGAATTTGCATATTGGGGGAGACCCCCTGCATAATCTGTTTTCTGAAACTACCAGTAGGAGTTGAATCTCTAACTAAGGAACCTAAGCAGCAAGATCAGTGGTAATGCCAAAATATTGAATGTTTCAGAATCTGAGAGTTTGGTATAAACCCCTTCATAGGCTACATTGTAGGAGATATAATGCAGGACTTAGTTACAAGATAACAGATTTCGTAAGCTGTAAATGTGGGCTAATTCTAGGATAAAGCATGTTTAGGAAGATGAACATGAGATTCAATCCATAATTGGGACATCTATCTGAAGCCGCAAGTTGGGGTTCAGTTTCCAAAAGGGTAAATGTGTCAGAGGTACCAAGCTTGTCTCAATTTGGAGATTAACTAATTAAACCTTTTATAAAACTCTTAACACCGGAGACCAGCCTCCAAATGCGGGACCGGGATTCGAACCTGTGTTACTCTGCGTTGTCTTGCTTCCAAGACAAACACATTGCCCCTATCCTGCACATATTCCAGGTTGTGAATCTATGTAGAGTCACCAGCTAAGCGGTATTTCAGAAACTGTAAATCAAGGTTCAAATCCAAAAGTAATTACACATCACAAGCTGCGAGTTTAGATTTAATTCCTATATTAGACGAGATGGGGCACATTTCAGAAACTGTAAGTGAGGTACAATCCCGTAATAGAGCTATTTGAAAAGCTGAGGGTGTGGAAGGCTAACATTGATGAATTGGGCAGGTGTGATTTCTGAGTCCCTCTTTGGGCATGTTTTGGAGGCTGCAAGCTGAGGTTGCCCTTAGATGCGATTTTTGGATAAGTTATGAAATAGTCAGCTGGTCTCTGAGGAGGACGGGATGTATAAACTCTAAACTGAGGCTCAGTGAACATGCATGAATTACACAAGTTGGGAAAATAGTTTTTACATGATGTGGTCTACAAGCTACTTGATGGAGCACACTTATAAAGTCGAATGTATCTGGTCTATGGTGTCACTTCTGGTACAGACTGGGGATCCTTACCTTACTGAAAGTGCTTTCTAAAGGTTCAATTAGAAGTGAGTGTTCATGAGTAGAAGAAACATCATAGCTATGATCCTGAACTGGGGCCCAATGGGTCGACTCCAACCTGTTTCAATTAAGAAAAGAAAGCTCAGGATCAGCATCCATCTTGTATCAACTCTGTTTAACAGTTCTACAAGGTCATCCACAACAGCCAGCACTCCTACACCATCTCCTATGCCGCAAACACTCTTAAATACCTTACACTACCTCGCCAGAGGTAGCACTCCTACACCATACTGCAGAGCCACAATTCGTGCACTCACAACCCATCAGCAGCCTTTTCACACCACCACCACCACCACAAGTCATTGATGCTGCACAAGCCACTATATCCAGCAATGCAAACTAAGCTCCTTATCGCATTAACCATCCCCACAGCCCACACACTCCTGTACCATCTCCCCACGCCAGTACTTCTGCACCATCCTCCAACATGAATACTACAGCACCCCAAGCACATTTTTTACACAATCTCCCTTAACCAGTGATCAAAAAATATTTGTCAAAGACAGTAATGTGACACAATCCACCAAAGGCAGTATACGTACACCAGCCCTCCTAACATTATTATTCTTTAGCAGCTTCCCTACACAATCAAGCTTATCCAGGATTGCATTACCACCCAGAGTAAGCACTATAGCTTACGTCAGAGCTCCTGCGCAATCTCTAAAGCTAGCATTCCTACACAGTCCCCCAGAGCCAGTACTTCTACCTACACCAGGTCACATAGACATGTCTTACAGATAAGAGTCCCTCAACTATTCACTACTGCCAGCATTATTATAGCCTTCCAACGAATACTCATAATACCCCCAAAGCCTTTTTACTTCACTCTTCTTGCGAGCCAGTGAAGGCTAAAATATTACAATCGGAACAATCTCCAAAGCCAGTACTTCTATCTACACAATTATATATATTTATATGGTATTGAGCCAAAGCACCCAGTGCCAGACCTGCTGCACTTCCAGAGAAGGACTGCAGACTCTGCTTACTTTCTGACTTGATCCTCTGATGTAAAAAGAGCTTCCTCTGCAGCCAAACGCTGGTCCCGCTCCTGGCTCAGTAACTCCTCTAGGCGCTGCAGCTCCTGGTCGCTGCTAATCTGTTGCTGCTGGGTTTCTGACAGTCTGGAGAAAGAGGAGGACAGAATCACACCAAGGAACACAATCTACCCAGAGACATAATGAGAAAACAAATAAGTCTCTCTAGGCACATGAAAGGACTAACAAGGACACCCAAACATTGTGAAAAATCTAAATCTGCCCACCTAGGGGAAGAAAACAACATTCACCTGCTAGAATAATAAATAATCTTGCAATAACACCTATGTGTTGCAAAGCCCTCACGGCCTAACTACCATGAGCAACAAACCATATTCACCCATCCACTCTAGGATGTGGATTGAAGCAATGGGTAGAGCTTTCACATTCTGCAGGTAAAAAGCTCACACCTGGGAACATTGGAGAGTAACCAGTCCCGGGCATAACATCTTTGCTCCTATTGAGACAGTGGTTACCACTGTGAGAAACCTAGGGGTGGTCGCCCATTAAGACCCTGAGAGTCCTCTGTTCTGTTCAGGTGGCCTGGGGAGGGCCACCGCTCTTGGATCCAACCCTGAGGGTAGACGAGCGAGGATCACCTGGGTAGGGGGCTTGCCTTTGTGGGAATACCCCAGGCGAGACGCAGTATTCAGACGGAGTGATAGAAGAAGAGGTGGAAGTCCCAGACGCCTTCATGGGATACATTATTTCCTGTCACCCTAATCCAGGTCTAATTTTCCCTAATTTGAATCATGTCATCCATGACCCAAGGGGGAGGAAGGAAAAAGTAAATTGCCCAAGGTGGGGAAGGAAGAAAAAACAACTAAAACAAAGACAGAAGTCTGATATTAATATCCATTCATCCTCTACCAATTTAGATGACACAAAATACCATCAAGACTCGTATTTGTATAAGCAACCATCAGGAATATGGAGGGGGCAACCATTCCCTTGAGGGGCAACCATGCTATAGGATTTCCCTATGTCTATTCTTGATTCCCTGATAGAGTAGCAGGATATAAATCTATCTGCCAAAACCATTCCATCACCCCCTGCCCATTTTCAAACAATACTAGGACGAGGAAGAGGCAACTGGGAGCAGTAAAGATTAAGAAACAACATGGATAAAGTAAGGGAAACCTACTTTAGAAAGAACTCAAGTTGTACCACTAATGGAGTCGGGTAGGGTTAGGCATTTAATAATGACCATTTACACCTGACACCACTTGACCGATTTTTCAACTATAAAAGGTGTTTTTTCACAAGGAGGAGAGCGAGCTGGGGATGTCGTCTGGAGCTAAGAAGCAGAGAGCAGCAGGAGTGGAAGACAAGAGGAGAACGGCATCCTGAGACATGGACTGGTGTTGGTGAGGGGCTACAGCGTGGCTAGGTATCCATGCTTTCAAGGAGCTTTAATGAGGCAGCCTGAATCATGCTGGTGGCGTTCGGCGGAATGCTTGTTCCCTTGGGATGTGTGCCGGTTCCAAGGGTGACCGAGTGTCATGATCTCTGCTTCCAAAAGATCAGGACTTGCCCGACTCCCTTGGAAGCAGACCCATAACCCCGGTTCCGAGTGCCAGCCAGTCCCAATTGGGACCTTTTGGACCCTGTCCTGGCGCCAGTGGCACCAGGCTCATAAAGATGCCCAGTCCCAGCGCTGGAAGCGCCGGGCTCATAATGCTTGGGTGGACTTACCTGCAGCAGACCATGCTGCTTACTTACCTGCCAGTTGAACCCCTGATCCTCTTCTGTTTGGGACTACTTTTCCTGTTGGGTGGGGCAGGAGCCACTCCCTAGGTTCAGAACACTGGAACTCTTCTGGAAAGCAGGAACTCTTTTCTTACCTAGGCGTGGCTGTGGAAGGAGACACCTAAGCACTACAGGAGGCTATTTAAACCACACCCGATGGATGAATCTTGCTTTGTGTTATTCTGCATTCTCTGCAGCAGAACGCTCATCGTGTCTTCTGCTTCTGATCCTGGGCCTAAGGGAACAAAGGCTTACCATCCTGGAATCCAGTCTTCAGCAGCACCTGTAAAGACAAAGAAAGAACAGGTTAGCACTACGGTCTTCAGTGGCAGCGCATCTCTTTCCTGGTCCATCGGCTGTCACCAACGCCTCGCGCTGCATTCTGGCATCTGAAAGACAAAAGCTTACCAGCTCTTCGCACGCTCCGGAGGCCTTCGGCGCTGCATCCCGCATCTGAAAGACAAAAGAAGGTGCGTTTAAAGACATTGGGCAACTTTATTACTCACGTGCCATTACTCCTTCCCACGCCGAATCCAGTGGGTATTCCAGCACCCTTCAGCTTCTCTAAAGCTCCGAACTTGTACCTGCAAGATAAAAGGGACAGTTAGTGCGCATCGTGAAGCAGGCTACAAGCGCTTACTTATGTGCTTCCTGGCGCTTCTATTCCTCACGCGGGTTCGATCCTCAACTCTCATCAGCCCGCCATCCGCCATCGCCGGAACCCTACAAAACAAGAGATATCATTACAAAAGACTTTTAAGACATTTGAAGTGCCCAGAACTTACCGTTCGTGCAGTTAACGACGGACAGCAGTCCTCTGAGGTCAAGAGGCCTGCACCCTTATCCAGTGAAGAAACTGGTTACGGCACCCTGCCCCGAGGCAGATGGAGAGCTCTGCGTTCACTTACCTAAGGTGAGGGCGTTAACCTTTGGGGTTCTACAGGAGAAGAGAAAGGGAAGAGGAGAGAGGCACCCAATAACCCCAGTTCATTAATCCCATATTTTCTATCTGCAGACATCTTACTCTTCGAGTCAGACATACAGTGCACAGAGGTCCAGCCCAAAGAGCCAACCGTGTGTTACACATCACCTTCGAAGATACGGCATTCACCCAGTCAAGACCGGCGCCTCTGCGGGAATCAGGTGAGCGTTACAGAACACAAAGACTACCGCAAAACTCCCACACAGGGGCTATGGAAACCTCGGATACCGACCAGCTTGCCCAGTTACTTGGGGAATTAAGAGCAGAAGTGCATGCAGCCCGTCAGGAAACGAATGCTCTAAGAAGGGAACTGATTATTTCCAAGGAGCGAACAGACGATCTCGCTAGACAATTGCTACAGTCACAAGCCGGACAAACTCCGTTACCCGCATCAGGGGCAAATCTTCCTTCAACATCCTCTACGAACCCAGTGCAGATCAACCTACCTGGGAATGTACCTCTGGCTCCGCCCGAACGATTTTCTGGTGACCCAAAGAGGTTTGCAGTATTTATTAATCAGTGCCGGTTGCACTTCTTATGCCGGCCAACAGCCTTTCCAACTGATCAAGCTAAGGTAGCTTTCGTGCTTTCGTACCTTAGTGGCAATGCGGCAGACTGGTCGATCCCTCTAGTTAATCAAGATGATCCGGTTCTCCATGATTTTCAAGCTTTTCAGCTCAGTATGGAAAAACTGTTTGCAAGACATTCACAGGGGCAGGCCTTGGACAATGAGCTCCTTTCATTGCGACAGGGTAATCAAGACCTTTTGGCTTATATTGCGTCTTTCAACAGACTGATAGTGGAAACTCGATGGCCTGAGGACAAAAGGATTACGCTGTTTTATAGAGGTCTATGTGGAGAGCTCAAAGATGTGTTAGCCCAAGTAGTGAATCCCCCGCAAGAATGTTCGGACTATATTGACTTAGTCGTTCAAATTGACCACATACTGCAGAACAGGAAGGCCGATCGTTCCAAGTTTGATGCTCGAGTATTTTCCAAACCACCAACTCCTACCAAAGGAGTAGACTCCGGGGAACCCATGCAAATAGGGGGCCTGAAAGGACCACTAACACAAAAGGAGCGGGAAAGGAGAAAACAGCTGCAATTATGCCTCTATTGCGGAAACTCGGGGCACTTTCTTCGAGACTGTCCGGTGAAACCAGCCAAGAAGGCAGTAGGAGCTGCAGTTACCAGGGTCACAAACTCTGAGCAGGGAAACGACCTCGCCCGACAAGAATAGAGGTCCTCTTGCCGAGCGTTAAAACCAGTTCCGTGACCTCGCATTTCGTGATACCTATGGTCCTCATTAGCCCTGAACATCCGGATCGATTACATGCGATTGAAGCTTACGTCGACAGCGGTGCCATCGGCAATTATGTGGATCATGAAATGGTTTTGAGGATGAATCTGACTCTTTGTCCAAAGGCTGTAAAGGACGTCATTACTACGGTGGATGGTACGGAGATAGCCTCCGGACCAGTAACGCATACCACCCAAGAAGTGACGCTAGTAAGTCAAGATGGACACCATGAGAAGATCGTGTTCGATGTGATCAAGGCCCTTCAGTTCCAGATTATTCTAGGAATTCCTTGGTTAGAGAAGCACAATCCTCAGATCGATTGGCGAGCAAGAACGGTTCAGTTTCCAGAATGTGTCTGTACTTGTCACCCTCGACCTGGTGTTGCACTGGCAGCAATTTCCTCGGAGGCTCCCCAGTTACCTCCTGAATACCTAGAATTCCAAGATGTTTTCCGGAAGGATCAGGCTAACTCTCTACCTCCTCATAGGTCTTATGACTGCCAGATAGACCTGATACCTGGATCTACTCCTCCTTGTAGTAGAATTTATGCCCTCACCGAGCCTGAGAATCTTCACCTCCGACAATACCTGGATCAATACCTAGCGAATGGGTTTATTCGTCCTTCCAAGTCCCCTGCTTCCTCAGCTTTGTTCTTCGTTCCAAAAAAAGAAGGGGACCTTAGAACTTGTATAGATTATCGCGCCCTGAACCAGATCACCGTTAAGAATAGATATCTGTTACCTTTTATCCCTGAACTCCTGGACCAAGTCAGAAAAGCATGCATATATACAAAGCTGGATCTTAGAGGAGCCTACCACTTGGTACGAGTAAAAGAGGGCGATGAATGGAAGACGGCCTTCCGCACCAAGTATGGGCTATTTGAATATCAGGTCATGCCCTTCGGACTTTGCAATGCCCCGGCCGCCTTTCAATATTTTATGAACAATGTCCTCAGAGAGCTCATAGATGTGTGTGTTGTTGTTTACATTGACGACATCCTCGTTTATTCTTCATCGGAAACTGAACATCGGAAACACGTGAAAATGGTCCTCGAGAGATTGCGTCAACACAAACTTTTCGCTTAGTTGGAAAAATGTGTTTTCAACGTGACTGAAGTTGAATTCTTGGGATTCATATTATCACCTAGCGGAGTGCGTATGGATTCAAAGAAGGTCGATGCAATTCTCAAATGGCCATCGCCATCCTCCGTAAAAGGTGTTCAAAGCATGTTAGGCTTCGCTAACTTTTACCGCAGGTTTATCCCCGAATTCTCTCGAATAGTCCAGCCCATCACCGCCTTGTTAAAGAAAAAAACGTTTTGAATGGTCTACCGAGGCGGAACAAGCTTTCCAGAATTTGAAGACTAGATTTATCTCTGCACCGATCTTAAAACATCCTCGCCCAGAACTCCCGTACATCGTTGAAACCGATGCTTCGAGCCTTGCCATGGGGGCAGTTCTATCACAAAAGGACCCAGTAACCAATCAGTTGCATCCCGTGGCATTTTGGTCCCGCAAATTCTCGCCTCCTGAAATCAATTACACTATTACTGATAAGGAACTTCTAGCTATCAAGTCCGCCTTTAAGGCTTGGCGGCATTATCTTCTGGGGGCCCGACACACCGTTACTGTGATTACAGATCACCGAAACCTGCAATATTTGAAAACCGCAAAAGCTCAATCCTCTAGGCAACTCCGTTGGGCACTATTCTTTGCCGAGTTTGACTTCATAATTACCTATCGACCTGGTACAAAAAACGGTAAAGCTGATGCCCTTTCTCGGATGGGAGTGGAAGAACATTTGATCAATCCTAAACCTGTACCTATCATTCCCGAACAAAGAATTCTAGGTGTAATCGCCACACAATCCATAGAGGAAGTTAAGGATAAAGCCAGGCTACTGGTAACTCCAGCAGACATACAGAATTGGCATCTGCAGGGAAAGGACTTTACGGTGAAGGACAACCTATTATATTTCCAAGAACGGTTATACCTGCCCAGCACAGATTTACAAAAAAAGGTAATCTCTTGTTATCACGATTCTTTAATGGAAGGACATCCCGGTATGACCAAGACCTCGGAAAAGATCAAGCGCTACTTCTGGTGGCCGTCTTGGAAAAAAGATATCAGAGACTTTATAATGTCCTGTGGAGTATGCGCCCAAAACAAGAGTCAAAAGGAAAAACCAGCCGGCCTCTTACGCCCTATTGACATCCCGCCTCGCCCTTGGCATACGCTTTCTATGGACTTCATCACCGATCTACCTCCATGCTCCGGATACAATACGATCCTAGTAATCGTGGACCTATTCTCCAAGATGGCGCATTTCATTCCACTCAAAGGCTTACCAACAGCAGCAACTCTGGCCCGAGAATTTCTCGAAAACATCGTCCGACTGCACGGTTTTCCTTCAGTTCTAATTTCGGATCGAGGTAGTCAATTTATTTCTCATTTTTGGCGAAGTTGCTGTCGGTCGGCTCAAATTGATGTGAGACTTTCGACCAGCCACCACCCTCAAACCGACAGACAAACCGAGAGGACCAATCAAACTCTGGAACAGTATTTGCGCTGCATGCTACAACAAACTGAAAAAACTTGGAAAGATATCCTTTGGATAGCCGAATATGCCTACAATAACTCTGTCCACTCGGGAACTGGGAAGACCCCGTTTTTTCTTTTATACGGTAGTCACCCTCGAACCTCGGAGTTGGATCCACTCCAAGATCTTGGAACACCAGCAGTAGACCACCTGCATTCTACAATCACCCAAGCCTTTAAGGAAGCCGTTTCTCACCTTCAAACGGCTAAAGAACAATACAAGAAAGGAGCAGACCAACATCGGAAGGAAGCCCCCCAATATCAAGTAGGAGATCAAGTCTGGTTATCCATCAAATATCTACCTCTAAAAGGACCACGCACATTCAACCCAAGATACCTTGGTCCCTATTCCATCACTACCATAGTAAATCCAGTAGCGGTCAAGTTGGACTTGCCCCCTCACATGAAGATACATCCGGTCTTCCACGTCTCTCTATTAAAACCTGTGCAACCTCAAACCCGACTAACTACATCTCCAAAACCTATTCTAGTTGATGGAGAACTCGAGTTTGAAGTCAAAAGCATCCTGGATTCCAAGATCTCCAAATCTAAACTATTTTACCTGATTGACTGGAAAGGCTACGGTCCCCAAGAAAGACCCTGGGAACCTGCAGAATATGTCCACGCGCCTCGTCTAATCAAAAGATTTCATCGAACATTTCCTAACAAGCCCAAACCCCCGGAGAAGCCCGGTTTGGGAGGGGCCTTGAGGGGGGGTGCTGTCATGATCTCTGCTTCCAAAAGATCAGGACTTGCCCGACTCCCTTGGAAGCAGACCCATAACCCCGGTTCCGAGTGCCAGCCAGTCCCAATTGGGACCTTTTGGACCCTGTTCTGGCGCGAGTGGCACCAGGCTCATAAAGATGCCCAGTCCCAGCGCTGGAAGCGCCGGGCTCATAATGCTTGGGTGGACTTACCTGCAGCAGACCATGCTGCTTACTTACCTGCCAGTTGAACCCCTGATCCTCTTCTGTTTTGGACTACTTTTTCTGTTGGGTGGGGCAGGAGCCACTCCCTAGGTTCAGAACACTGGAACTCTTCTGGAAAGCAGGAACTCTTTTCTTACCTAGGCGTGGCTGTGGAAGGAGACACCTAAGCACTACAGGAGGCTATTTAAACCACACCCGATGGATGAATCTTGCTTTGTGTTATTCTGCATTCTCTGCAGCAGAACGCTCATCGTGTCTTCTGCTTCTGATCCTGGGCCTAAGGGAACAAAGGCTTACCATCCTGGAATCCAGTCTTCAGCAGCACCTGTAAAGACAAAGAAAGAACAGGTTAGCACTACGGTCTTCAGTGGCAGCGCATCTCTTACCTGGTCCATCGGCTGTCACCAACGCCTTGCGCTGCATTCTGGCATCTGAAAGACAAAGGCTTACCTACTCTTCGCATGCTCCGGAGGTCTTCGCACTGCATTCCGGCATCTGAAAGACAAAAGCTTACCAGCTCTTCGCACGCTCCGGAGGCCTTCGGCGCTGCATCCCGCATCTGAAAGACAAAAGAAGGTGCGTTTAAAGACATTGGGCAACTTATTACTCACGTGCCATTACTCCTTCCCACGCCGAATCCAGTGGGTATTCCAGCACCCTTCAGCTTCTCTAAAGCTCCGAACTTGTACCTGCAAGATAAAAGGGACAGTTAGTGCGCATCGTGAAGCAGGCTACAAGCGCTTACTTACGTGCTTCCAGGCGCTTCTATTCCTCACGCGGGTTCGATCCTCAACTCTCATCAGCCCGCCAT
This sequence comes from Ambystoma mexicanum, assembly GCF_040938575.1. NCBI lineage: Eukaryota > Metazoa > Chordata > Amphibia > Caudata > Ambystomatidae > Ambystoma > Ambystoma mexicanum. The sequence goes on along the minus strand of NC_090936.1, from coordinate 968,283,213 downwards.
CCGCCATCGCCGGAACCCTACAAAACAAGAGATATCATTACAAAAGACTTTTAAGACATTTGAAGTGCCCAGAACTTACCGTTCGTGCAGTTAACGATGGACAGCAGTCCTCTGAGGTCAAGAGGCCTGCACCCTTATCCAGTGAAGAAACTGGTTACGGCACCCTGCCCCGAGGCAGATGGAGAGCTCGGCGTTCACTTACCTAAGGTGAGGGCGTTAACCTTTGGGGTTCTACAGGAGAAGAGAAAGGGAAGAGGAGAGAGGCACCCAATAACCCCAGTTCATTAATCCCATATTTTCTATCTGCAGACATCTTACTCTTCGAGTCAGACATACAGTGCACAGAGGTCCAGCCCAAAGAGCCAACCGTGTGTTACACATCACCTTTGAAGATACGGCATTCACCCAGTCAAGACCGGCGCCTCTGCGGGAATCAGGTGAGCGTTACACCGAGGGGCAGGTGTCGAGACCCTGACCTCTACCCTGTGCATCAGGAGGGACCGCTTGCCAACGTGACACTGCCCGGTGAGTGACAGAGAGAAACTCGGGAGCGTGCGCTTGACAGAAAAAGAGCGGGAGAAAGACACGATTTTTAAAGCAGCACGAAGCTGAAAGTGAAATAAAGTGCACGAAGGACAGAACAGTGTAACGGATAATCAGAATAAGAGAAACGGAGAGAAGAAAGTTATGCTTGCAGCGTGGAAGAGAAAGAAGTAAGTTGTGATAGCAGCACAGAAGAAAAGTAAAGTGAAATAAAGGCATTTCAACAGTGCAAAGAAGGAAAAATTGAAGACTTTTAATGAGTGTAGAGTGTGCACGGTAAAGAGAGGACAGTGTCAAGAGTGCCGGAAACACGAGAAATGAACGGACAAGTGCAAGGGTGCACATTAATGGAAAACAAAGTATGTAAGGTGCGCAAGAGGCACGATAAGAAAGCTAAGGAGGGTGCAAGAGTGTACAGTGAAAAAGAGGAACAGTAAAAAGAAGGTGCACGTGTGCATGAAGAGAACAAGAAGGGGTGCAGGAAGCACCTGAAGGTGAAAGTTTTAAAAGGAGGAGCAAAAAATAAAGAGAGGGGTTACAGATCAGAGTGGTCACGTCTAGGAGGAGCAAAGAACCAGGCGGTTTCGAAAGTCTCTGATAGTACCCCACAAATGAAGTGCATGCGAAAGAACTGTATCTCAAATAAAAAGGTACATCCTGACAAGCTGAACTTGTGTTTTAAACCAAAAGGGGCCTAAGGTTCGGAAAGGGAACTAACAAAGGCCTAACAAAGTGGAATATCCATTATTTCATGATTTTGAAGGAAAAGCAAGGTGTATCCTGACAAAACTGAAGTTTGTGTTGGAAACTGAAAAGGGACTGAGCTTGGGGAAGGGAACCCTGAGAGGCCTAACAAAGATGGAGACTTGTTATTTTGAGAAGTTTCTAAAGGAATGGTTACATTTCTGTTGTGTTGCTTGGAACTTGAACAAGTTGAATCTTGGGAAGGGAACCCCAAGGAACCAAAGACGCTGAAAGTATTTGAGAATATTGCAAGGGTTCTGCGGAGAACGTTTTACGGACAGCCCTTTTTCATTGAACTCATTTCTGTGACATTGACCAAACTACACCTGGTGAGAAGACCACCTGAAACCAACCTTGGTTTCCTATTTTCTGTTTGAACCACTGCTCTCTTCCTTTTTAAAGACTTCCTATCACATTTTTGTAAATACTAAGGGCTAGCATAGGTTTAGACACAGACGCACTTGATTTTGGATTATCAGACGTCGACAGCCTTTAGAAACATCAGTTAAGGGAACCTTCCCTTTAGGGTTAGGGCCAGTTAGGCATTGCACCAACCCAGGAACCTTAGTAAATAAAGCTTTTGAAATTAACATCTTTAAATCTGTGTCTCTCTTGATACCATGCCTGTCTCACACCACCAAAAGGATATGAAAATGGCACACAATGGAGCTCATTATGAGATTGCTGGTATACAGTAAACAGTTCCGGCCAAGTACAAGTTGGCAGAAACACTGTTGCCCGTTATACCGGCATCAGAGGCTGGACCTTCCGGAATTACAGTCGACACTAATACTGCCAACGGAATACCAGATAGTCCAGACTCCGCTATTACCGGCACAACTTTGCACTGTGACTGTATTAGGTAACTCCTAGTGAAATCAGCCTACTGCATTATTCTTTCTACTATGACCGTACCAAGTACTTCCTAGTGTAACCAGCACACTGCATTATCTATTGCTCTGTGACCGCATCAAGCAGTTCTCAGTGAACTTAGACAACCGCATTACACACTCATCTGTGACTTATCTGTGACTCATCTGTTTGCGCTACTTATAGGCAGCGCTAATATCCCACCTCTGTACTCACCCCAATGTTGCCTGGCGTCAATTTTTACCAGAATTTACCTATGCTCTTACCTATGATTGGCATCACAAGTCTACTTCTCAGCATGGCTACCTTCCCCCTCAACATTAAGGCAACACCTTTCTGCCTCCCAAAGTTATCTATGGCCACTAAACTACCCCTTTCTCAGAAGGTCTCGCCAACTACCTTCCTTCCACAGCTGAACTTATTTGTCATGAAGCCTAACAATCGAAACTTATGTCCTCGCACTCCTCCTCTAACATTATCTGCAATCTAGTGGATCCAACGTTATGCCACGAAGACTACGCCTAAACTATCTTTCTCTACCAAAATCAGAAACTCTAGATTAGATTACCGTCCCCCTAGAGCCGTCCACTCATCACACAAAAGCTTCTACAAGAACTGTGCCAAACCCAATCGATCAATACCAACTGTGTCACCCACTACTGACAAAACATCCCGGTACGATAACCAGGGTTCTACACCCAATGTAGCTACAGACCCTAAAACCTGTATCAAAGGGGGGACTCATCAATGGGAGATCACTTACAGCCCCCGCTCTCGACATCAATGACTTCATCACTTCCAACGAGTTAGATTTCCTAGCCATTACAGAAACCTGGCTCTAGCCCACCTCTGGTCCCCCTGCTCTCCTTAGCCATTCCAGACAACTACACAATCTTAAGGCAGGACAGGACCTTGTCTAAAGGAGGAGGCATTGCCTTCATCGCTAAAACTTCACTGGGACTACGGCCTAGCCATACCCTTACCTTCCCGTCAGGTGAACTCCTCACTATCAAGCTACCACTAACACCCTTGCGCACTGTAACCATTCACCTCCTGTACAGACCCCCAGGCCCGTTAGCCTCATTCGATAATGACATCAACCTACTGCTTACAACTAATACCAAGCCAGGCTCTCAAGTGATGCTCCTTGGAGACCTCAACTTAGGCCTTCATGATCCTAAAGATGCTAAAGCACTCAACATTGCCAATAGCATTTCAGAGTTAGGTTTTACTCAACACATTTTCCAACCCACGCACAATAAAGGAAGATTATAAGACTGGATCACTGACCTTAACTGCAACATTAACATCCTGTCTAACCACCCATGTGCCTGGTCTAACCATCATACAATTACCTTCTCAAAACAGGACGCTGACATCTCCAATGTAGAAAAATCTATGGCGCCTCTCAAACTCACAAGAAACCTGCACAATTTAACTGTCGAAAAGCTCCTCCCTCTCCTCAAGCCACTTACTAATATGACCACTTCCAATATCGACCGACCTCCTTAGTTGACTCCTACAACAACACTATCCTGAACGCCATCAACTTGATCGCTCCACTAAAAATGCAGAAAGCTAAACCACGTGCAAACCTAAACACGTGGTTCACCCCACACTAGAGAACTGTCAGGAAACTGAAGTAGTGGGATCCTGCAGGAGTGATGCTGGCCCACCTAGCCCCCTAAGCCTGCCTGCTCAACAATCCTGCTTCTTTAAAACTATTGGCCAGGCAAACCCAAGGGGAAAGGGGAATGGAGAAAACAACAAAAGACAAGAACTCCCACTGCAGGTACTTCAGACCGTCTTCTCGGAAAGTTTTGACTCAGATGGGATGTTCCTAAAAAGGAAATACAACTTTAAATGAATCAGTCTTCTGATCACTACTGACTACTCTCTATATTATATTTTCTCCATTTACATGTTGCCTAAGCTTGATTTGCCAATAGGCTACTTCAGAAAGATGTATGTTGACTGTAGATACTCTTAGCGATATCTCTTCTATTTGTCTTTCTGCTCTCTTGATCTCTGTAGTATCTGGTAATCTTTTTCTTTTAATAAAATATACCCAAAAATATTGTTGTTACTATTGTCTATTATACCTATTTGCCGTATGCTCTAGGAATCATATACTCTATAAATATGTGTAGGTAATTACCTTTTGTATTCTGAAGAATCTTTGTAAAATATTCAGCTGTAAACTTTTTATACTCCAATTTCACATACGGAGTGCTTTTCCAATAAATGTCTCTTGCTAACACATGTATTTCTTCTGAATACACTCTTAATCAATGAGGAAAACAATTGCTCGCAAAACTCTGCGTAATCGGGCTTCAAAACCATGTCCTTAAATCGTTTTCTCTTCTGTTACGAGCAACGAATAAAAAATGAGGAAAAACAATGAAAATCCAAAATGGCTGCGACGCACGCGCGACGTCGTTAGGTCTTTTCCTCTAAACCGCGCTTGCAAATCCACTGAAATACGCGACGCAAGCTCGAAAACAAAACGAACCTGAAGTTAGTTTAATATATATTAAGAATTAAGGTTAAATGTTAAAAACACGATGATACGAACCGCGCGCCTTATTAGTATTAAAGAAAAGATAAAATGTACACAAAAATGAATTGCTGAACCTTCTTTATATATTGTTCATTAAATAGTCCTTGACTATTTCTTCTTAAATAAATAATATAAGGATTCTATTCTTCAAAAAACGAAATGCTCAATTTCAAGTCTTTAAATAATTAACATTTCAAAATTATTTGAGTCTTCACTTAAAAATTCAGAAGTTCACTTAGCTTATCAATGTTCATGGAACTAGACTCTTCTCTGGCTCAGCAAACAGAATCTCACTGGAATTCTTCTTCTGCAGACTTCTTCTCCTGTTACTTAACTACAAATACTACAATATTATTCGAACTCTTAAAAGGATATTACTCTCCTTAAAAATGGAAACTTTAAATGAATTTAACTGGAGCTAACTAATATATGACCTACTCTGATGCATACTTTAATGAAAGGCAGTTGAGAATTGTTATTAACATTCTAATGACATCACAATGCTGCATGCTGCGAACTGAACCAATCACTGTTGTGAAAATGTTACACCATCTTGGCTTGGGGGCATTTCATCTTTCTAATTGAAAGTTATTCAAGGGAAATAGAACAAACTAAAAGAAATGCTCTATTCTCAAAACAGAATTTATTTAATATTTCAACCACCTTCCCTTTCTAACTTTACTGGAATCGTATTTGACATACCCTATTCTCCTAAGAACCTTGTCAAAGTGAGGTACAAAATGTGAGAACCTGACAAGAACCTTGCGTAAGAACAAAAGATCGGCAGAAGCTTCCTGGAAAAGCCTCCCATCAGCAGCCAACAAAAAGTCCTACCTAACAGCTGCATACAATTATAAATCAGCTATTTTCCCAGCCAAAAGTGAGTCATACAATGATCGAATATCCAAAGCCAAATCTTATACCAAAGAATTATTTATGTCATGTTATCAGATGTTATAAAGCGCACGGTCGCCCAGAGCCATCATGGCGCTGAGGGAGAAGAGATCAGAGGCAAAGGGATCAGAACAGATATGCTTTTACCTTCTTTCGAAACTCCAAATAATTTGAGGTTTTTTTGATAGCAAGCGGAAGGCCATTCCACAGGACAGCAGCTGCAATGGAAAACGCCCGGCCACCGACCCGATCACGGGAGTATTTGGGCAAAATGAGCTGAAGACTCCGGGCGGGGAGATAACGGGAGAATTTGGCTTGGAGGTATTCCGCTCGCAGCCCATGAAGGGCCCGGTGAACAATACACAGGGCCTTAAATTCCACCTGCTGAGCCACCGGAAGCCAATGGAGTGACTGCAGAACAGGAGAAATATGCGAACCATACAGAGTATCAGCGGACACCCGAGCAGCCAGATTTTGGAGCCGTTGTAGTAGTTTAATCAGGTTCTTAGGTTGGGCAAGATATAAGGAGTTGTAGTAATCTATGTGTGAAAGAACTAAAGCTGCAACCACTGGGGGGTGCAGAGAAGCCAGAATCAAGGGCATTTCCAACTGGAAATGATCAGCTTGACAGACAGACGAGACTTGCTGGTCCATGGACAGTGTGGCCGACAACACGACACCCAGATTATTTACCTTTTTTACCAGGGACAGCAGAGGTCCCAGTGAAGAGGGCCAAAAGGAGGACACCCAAAGAGTGGGATCGGGGTGGTAACCCACCACCATCACCTCAGTTTTACCGCCGTTCAGCTTGAGCCTGTTGTGGTTCATCCAGTCTCCAACTGCAGCCAGGCACCCCCGTAGGCACAACGACACTTCAGACCGATCCAGGTCTAAACGGATCAGTATCGGAGTGTCGTCGGCATACGAGTAGCAGCTGACGCCGAAGGAGCGGATGAGACAAACAAGGGCCCAGATATAGATATTAAACAGAATCGCCGACAGGGATGAACCCTGAGGAACACCACAGCTGAGGTGACACGTGGGGATGGAAAGGGGGGCATAGAGAGGGTCTGCGTCCGATCCGCAAGGAACGACTGGAACCAGGCTAGTACCTGCCCAGAGATGCCAAATTGGGCCAGGCGGGACAGCAGGATGGAGTGGTCGACTGTATCAAAAGCCGCTGAGAGATCCAGCAGGATCAGGGCTCCCACTCCCCCCGTATCCACCAGCCTGGTCATGTCGTCCAGAACGGCGACCAGTACGCTCTCTGTGCCTCGACCAGGACGAAATCCAGATTGAACAGGGTCTAGAAGATTAGTAGATTCAAGGAAAGTAGACAGCAGAGAAGACACCAGTGATTCTAAAAGTTTAGCCAAGAAGGGAAGAAGAGAGATAGGGCGGAAATTAGACGGAACAGCAGGGTCCAAAGTAGGCTTCTTTAAGAGAGGGATCACCCTGGCTGACTTCAGTTCACACAGAATAAAGCCTGTCTGAAGGGAGTCATTAATGGCTCTTGTAATCTCAGAAGAGAGATTAGGGGCAATCTCCTTCATGATCCACAGAGGAATGGCATCTGAGGGAGAGCAGGATTTAATTTTCTCAATAGCTGACAGCACCTTTTCCTCTGAGAAGACTGGGAAACTTGCCCAGGTATTGGCTGTACTGGGATCAGCATTGACAGGGGAGCAAGAGGGGCAGTCTGATGACTAAGTGCCTGTAGTAGTGGCCAAGATCTTTTCCCTAATATTGTCAATCTTAGTGATAAAGAAGTGGGACAAAGTATCACAGAGGTCTTGAGTGGGTGTCACAATAGGAGTGAGTCTTTCTACCGAGGCCAGGGCCTTGACTGCAGAGAAAAGAGCCCTAGGTTGAGACAGAGAGGACTCAATGTTGGTGGTAAAGTAGAGCCTTTTGGCGGCTTTAATTTTAGCTGAATGTGGCCAGGCAAGTTTTATACTCTATTTTGAAGATGGAATCGTAGGCTCTGCGCCATTTACGTTCAGCCTAGCGGAGTGTAAGATGTTCTATTTTCAGGAGATCGGTAACACACGGCTCTGGTGGAAATCTGCGTGGTTGAATCAGACGAGAGGGAGCAACGGAATTTGCTACCTCCAGAAGAGTTTGACAGTGAAGACAGTGACACAGCAGACTCCTTTCCATATTTGGCTTGGATTGCGGTCACCACATTTAGTGTGTTCACTGTGCGCCAAGAAAGCTGCCAGATTTTCTTGGTGGTGCTTTTAGTGGGCTTACCAATATTTTCCAGTCTGCAAGAGATTAGGAAGGGGTCAGACCATAAAACAGGTTCAACTGCCTGCAGAGTAAGGGAAGACTTTTGCGCAAAAATCAAATCTAGCGTATTTCCAAATTTGTGAGTGGAACAATTAACATATTGATGGAATGGGAGTTCCGCAAGACTCTCTGCAAATAGATCAAGAATGGGGGGCCTGGGTGGGTTATATTTCAGGTTAAAATCCCCCAAGACCACCAGGTGGCTATATTGGACCATAAGATTGGCCAATAGGTCAGGAAAATTCTCAAGAAAGCCACTTTGAGAGAGACTAGGGGGTCGGTAAATAAGAAGAAAGTGGCAAGTCGTGGTGGATTTGCTCACACAGGGAAACAAGAGGGCTACCATGGGAATTTTGTGAGGGCAGTCCAATTGGGATACCGTGAGTTAATCTTTGAATACAACCGCAACCCCACCCCCATGATGGGGTGGATCGCGGTCTACATGTAAAACACAGTAGCCAGGAGGAATGCCATGAAGAAGCTGCGGGCCAGAACTGGCCTGAAACCACGTCTCAGTGAGACATAGTATAGTAGGTTGCCAATCCTGCAGTAAAACACGGAGTTCCTCTGCATGAGCCGGGAGCGAGCGAGTATTCAGGAGTAGCACCGAGAAGTCACTCAATGTGCCGGCAAGTCAGAAGTGTTAGGATCAGAAGGAATGTATTTCCAGCCTGGAGGAAATATGGTGTCCTCAGGGGCCAGGTTGGTTAAATGGGCTCTAGTGAGCATTATGGCATGCCAGTCCTCCCTGGACGGGCACAGACGGGCTTGCCTTAAGCATCCTCAGAGCTTGAAACCCCTTCTGTTCCACCTGTAACTTGCATTAAGGACGTCACCTGGTGCACGAATATCCAGTCAGCACTTTCAGACAAAATCAAGCGGTTACAATCTACAGAAAAAGAGAGCGAGCCTGACCTCCAACATGGCCCCTCCTACAAACCAACTACCCTCCTCTGATAAACACGACTGATTTGAATTCACACCTCTCGTTACAAAGGATGTCGAGGAGATTATCCTTAGTCTAAAAGCTTTGAGATGTCTAGTTGATGTCTGCCCGGCCTCCCTTATTAAAGAGTCAGCTAAAGAGCTTGCACCCTTTCTAACAACTTTTATTAATGCCTCCTTCGCAACAAACACAGTAACGACAAATTTGAAAGACGCCTGGGTCATGCCACTATTGAAGAAACCGACTTTAGACCCCAACATACCCACAAATTTTAGACCGATCACGACTGTCTGCTTTCTCCTTAAAATTCTGGATAGGACTGCCTATCTGCAGATTCCGCACAACCTGGAAAACAGAAACCTACTGGGACTCAGCCAATCAGGTTTCCAACCCAGACACGGCACGGAAACAGCCCTGCGAGATCTGGTGACACAAATGGAGTTCATCAAAGGCAAAGGCAACCTGGCACTCCTCTTGCTACTAGATCTATCAGCGGCCTTTGATTTGGTGGACCACAAAGTCCTCTGCAAGCACCTCTCCTCTGCTGCACACTTCTCTGACGAAGCCACCTCCTGGATTCAGTCTTTCTTAGACAACAGAACCACTAGAGTCTTCTCCCCGTCCGCCTCGGCGACCCCAGTCTCCGTCACCTGCAGAGAACCCCAAGGTTCATGCACTTCAACCACCCTCTACAACATCTTCACGAAGCCCCTCTTTGACGACTTAGACCATTTGGGTGTCTCCTATACAAACTACGCGGACGACACCCAAATCCTCATTCCCATCTCAGGTGACTATGACACTGACTCCAAACGACTAAATGACATCTATTAAATCATCCAAGCCTGGATGGCTAAACACTGTCTATGTCTTAATGACGACAAGACGGAGTTGCTCCCAGTGGGAACTTAAGCCAGACTTAACAGACTTGACAAACAGTTCAACGCCTTCAACATTGATGGAAACACTATCGCAGTCTCAAAAGATGTAAAAACTCTAGGTATTCACATTGACTCTCCATCTCTCAGACTAGACAAATCAACGTAACAGGATCTACGACTGCATACACCTGCAAGCTTATTAACGCCTGCAGACCCTTTCTGACTACAGGTAACTGCATCACCTTGGCTAGAGCCTTAGTTCTATCCAAGATCGACTGCTGAAACGCGCTCTACCTTGGCACTAACAAACACAACCTAAACAAGCTTCAGACCTTCCAATATTATGCCCTCCGAGCAGCAACCAACCACTCGGGATCGCACCACATTTCAGAACTCAGGCACTGTGTTCACTGGCTATCCTATCCGTCCCACAAAGAATCAATCTCAAATCTCTGTCGCTCACGTTCAAATGCGTACATAACCTAGCACCGAAGTACTCATGTGACAAATTCACATGGAAATCCTCGGACCGGCCCACTCGATCTGCATATGCCAATTGCCTGGCCATTCCTAGGTTCAAGCTCCAAAAGGCAGGCGGCAATAGTTTCCCAGTCAGTGCTGCCAAAATGTGGAACTCTCTACTAGCTACACTTAGAGCCGAACCTTCCTACAATACCTTAAGAAATCAGGTAGTAACCGGGCTCAAATTGTCCGACCATCCACAATGCTAACTCCACCTCATTCCTATCGGTTACCTACATTCCGTTGATTATCTGCAAACACATGTAACTTACTTAATGTATGATTATTAATCCCCTACCTCTGTGTTTACTGTACATCCACCTCACTGTATTTTTCATGCAAGTCCTGTAAATTACCTGTTGTATGTCTATTAACTATCCTTGTAATTAACCCTGTATGTACTTAATATTTCTCTGCTTAACCAATGTAAGAAATGCACCCAGATGTCCAAGGGCTTGGTGCGCTATAGAAATCAAATACAATACAACCATATTAACGGCATATCACGAGTCCGGATTTGCCAGCCATACCGGTATTTTCAGCCAGGAATACCGGCAACACCCTGGCAGCGATACCTACACCTCAGAGCAGCCGGTAAATGGACACAGGTGACATACTTGCCAACCCTACCGATTTAGGCAGTAGGATACCGCTTTTTAAGCAGTCCTACTGCCTACTGATTTAGTGGCAACAAATACCGATTTAAAAAAGAAAAAATAATTATTTTAAAAAAAAATGTTGGCCTGGCTTTAGCAACCAGTTCAGCCATGGTTGCAGGTTGCTGCGCAATTACACAGAATCAGAGGAACGTTCTTCAGTGGGGATGTATCGAAGCTGCTGATTTTATAATGGTGTGTTCTTACTGGCAGCAGTTAGCAGACCAGTACGCCAGTGCGAACTCCCAGACTGTCAGTGGCGCCCGTGAGATCCGCTCCAGAACTTCTGGATATCAACAGCCACATGGTTCACCGTACCTCAGCTCCCCGGTAGCAGTCATCTACATGCTGGGGCGAGCCGCTGAAGCAATGGCAAGCCACTCCTCCTAATGAGTTCTGGCAGGTGTGAGCTTGTGCCAGGAGCCAGGGGGAACCGCACGTTTCAGCCCCGCCCTGTGCGAGTCCCGCCACTTCCACCCGCCTCCAAGCGCAATATGCTATTTCTTCAGCGTAGCTGCACAACGCAGAGCCCCTCTCTCCGGCACCTACTACATACTTGCCAACCCTACCGATTTAGGCGGTAGGATACCGCTTTTTAAGCAGTCCTACCGCCTACTGATTTAGTGGCAACAAATACCGATATTTTCAATATTTTTCAAACTTTAAGATTCCTACAGATTTTTGGTCACAGAATGTTGGCATGTATGAGGTGATGATAAACAGGCCACAGGTGCACCCAATGCACACAGGAAGAGTACAAAAGGGCCACACCTTCCCCAAAAACACTTCCCAACACAATCATGCTGCCACACATTGCTGCCTACATGAACATCGAGATGCTCCAGGCCAACGTACAGCTACAGGGGCTGGAGTACCAGCAGAGGCAACAGGATGCCATGGAGAGGAGGCAGAGGATGATGATGATGAGGTTCAATGCGGCAAAAATTGCTGTGGTTACAAAATATTGCAGCAAAAATTGCTGTGGTTACAAAATATTGTGGCAAAAATGCTGTGGTTTTTGCGCCACAATCCATGTAAAGGATGCGGGGGACACTCCCTCAACCCCTGGACCCATTATACAATTTAAGGGGAGCGGGGCACTCCCTGCTCCCCTTAAATGGTATAATGGGGCACACCTTTACCGAGTCAAACCACAGTATTTTGTCCGCGATTTTTTTTTACCGCAACATTTTTGCCGCGATTTTATTACACGATACTGATGATGATGATGGGTATGCAGGTGGCGAGGAGATGCCACGTAAGGCGTGCAGTAATCCCCAGGCCGCACCCTGGGCCCTCAAAGACAGGGAAATGCTCACCCTGTACCGCCTCAACAAAGAGGCAATACTCAACCTCATCACCTGCATCGTCAAGGACTTTGGGCGGAGGATCGGCATCAGGACAGCTATACCACCACTGGTAAAGCTATTGTTGGTCCTGCACTTCCTGGCCACTGAAACGTTGCAGCACTCTGTGAGCCAGCTGCACGGCATCTTGCAGTATGCCTTCTCCAGAAGTGCTAGTGCAGGTTCTGGAGGCACTCCTCTGCCATGTGGGCCAGCACACTTTCCTCTCCACCACCCAGGCACAGCTGAATGCCAACAAAGCCCGCTTTGGCAGCATTGGACTGCAAGCATGTCGAGCTGGTGTGTCCCCCATGCCTCCGTGAAGGTCTACAGAAACCGGAAGCAATTCCATTCCCTGAATGTCCAGGTCACCTGTGATGACGACCTCACCATCACCCACTGCTGTGCCCAATTCCCAGGATGAACCCATGATACAATGGTCCAGCGGAACAGCACACTGCCAGCATTCAAGGAGTGTCACAGAGGACAAAGGACCTGGATGTTGGGTGAGTGCATTTGCAATCGCACTTACCTTGAGCATGAGTGACAGGCAAAGGGGGATGCGGGCAACAATGTCAGAAATGCATGCCCAGAGGGGTCCCTGTACATGCAGGACCCTCCTGCCATCCCCTCAAATGACAGTCCACAACAGAAAGGAGTAGGACATGACTGGAGATGCATCAGTCACTGACCAATCCATTTCAACTCCAACAGGACAACCCAACACAATGCACTACAGGTACCAGAATGCAACAGCCCCTCTCCCCACATGCAATGCCAGTGAATTGTTTGACATGGCAACTAGGGGCCTCAAATGTATGTCCAGGGGCACCCACATGAGCCTGGGGGCAAGCCTGAAGATGACAAAGCAACAACAACAAAGACCAAGGTTGACACACATTCACAGGAAACAACTCAGTAGAGCGATGCACAATTAGCTCTGCCTATCCATTGGCAGGCACGCAACCGGTACAGGCTATCCATGCCCACACACACTTGGCGTAAGCTCGGCGTTCAGGCTAAGACTAGGTGCAGGGCCCACCAACAACGATGTTGCCCATGGCGTGGTCGTAACATGAGGCACCCAATGACACGTCCATACATGGGATCAGACACTGTAAAACAACTACTAAGGGACACTAAGCTGCCAACAGACCTGGCATGCACTCCGTACACCAAGAAGAACACACAACATCATGGATGCCGCACATACCACCTGCACACGTAACCCAAACTCCCATCAGGTACCATGCATGGTAGTAATGTATAGACACAGACCACCACGCCCTAATGGCATGCCATACTATCAGTCAGATACCAATAAGCAATGAGTGTTGGCCGTGAGCTGTGCATGATTATTACCATGTCAGAATGGACACCCCCCTGAGCAGTGCAATATGCATGCAAGGACTGGAATGTGAACCAGTGTGGGGCAATGAGAAATGGGGCATGCACGCACAGACTGATCATTGGGATGCTGTTGTGACACACAATACCACTGCAGAACATAATTCACACGTGTGGCTTACCCCCTCATATGTGGGTCTGGAAACCCGCTGCTTCCGCGGCTGATGACCCCTCTCAGGAATCCTGAGACGCCACAGAAAGTGGCATTTAGCAGGGCCCATGTGAGGACCAGGGTGACCATAGAGCAGACTTTCGGCCTCTGTAAGGGCTGATTCAGATGCTTACACCGGTCTGGGGTGCACTGATGTACAGGTCAGACAAGGTGGGACAAATTGTCCCAGCAAGTGCAATGTTGCACAACATATGCATCAGGCACAACATACCCCTGCCCCCAGATATGGATATTCCTCCCCCAGAGGATGATGCTGCAGCGCCAGCTGAGCCCATGAACATTTGCACTGAGCGAATGGAAGCCAGGGATGGGCGCATAGCGTGGCAAGAACTGTTCGACAACTTTGTCTGAGCCCACCCTCCACCTAGCACACCCTTTGCACCTTTGTTGATATCTTGCACCATCACAATACACACTTGTAAGAAAGTAAGGAATGTCCTGTCAGTGCTTCAGGTGAAGATGTGTTTATATGAAACGTGACTGCACACATGCCCTACACAACAGATTCCCCATTCAACTTCCACCCACCCTACACCTGCCGTCCCCAAAGGCAGACACAAAGTGGTAATGTTCTCAACATCAGGCATCTTTATTAAAAGAAAAGGGTTGGATAAAGGCCTCTTTGTCCCTATCCTAAAGAGTTTTTCCCTACCTACAAAACTATAACTTAATATCAGTCTGTGTCTTGTATATCAAAATTAAGCAAACTGTCCTTGTGCCCAAAATATATCTGACCCACACACTAGAAATAAACAAAATTAAAAGTCTAAGGTAAATTGTCTCTGGTCTAGGTTTAGCCAAAGAAATACTGTTCAAATGTAAAACAAATGGATCAATCCAACAAAATGATTTCTTCCATATATGTCCTTGGATCCAAAGGATAGTTCCCTTCCACTGGATTATTCTCAGAAAAGATGGTGAAAGTGTCTTTTCCAAACAATGTTCTCTTAAGAATAGTCGGAATATTTCAGATAGGATGGGAAAGGTGTCTTTTCCAAACAATGTTCCCTTAAGGAGGGTAGGAATGTCTTTTCCGTATAAAAACTTCTCAAAGCTGGCAAAAGTGTCTCTTTTATACAGCAAACACTGCAAGGTTGGCAAAATGTGTCTTTTATAGAACAGCTTCTCAAGGTTGGCAAAAATGCATCTTTTATAAAACAAATCCTTCAATGATGACCTCCTGGTATACTTGCCTGCCAGCAATCCTTCAGCAAATTCTTTAAACCCCTTTTATACTCTCCTGCCAGGTATCTATTCACAATGTCTTTGTCTTTTCCTTTCCTACACTTTACAAGGATTACCTGGTATACTACCCTGCCAGGTATCGCCCTCTGGGCCTTGAAGATTCCCTGGTACACTCTCCTGCCAGGTATCTCTTCCCCAAAAGAACACACTGCCTGATGTATTTTATTTACCAGGACTTCTTCCAATATTCGCTCAAACTTTCAGTATATCACAGTTATACTATTGCACTGTCTATACTTTATTGGCTCTAGATACTGCTTGTTCCAATTTTCCCCATACTGGCATTTCATTTATATGGAGACTTGTTCATGTTAACTTATTTACCAATGTTCATTTGTTTGTAGCAATATGTGTTCCAACTTTCTCCATATTGGCATCTCAGATATAGAGACTTGTTTTTTAACTTCTTCATTAACATTTATCTGCTTGTAATAATCTTTGCTCCAACTTTCTCCCTCTTGACATTTCATGCATGAAGATTTGTGCAAATTCAGTCCTTATGCTTTACTTGGGCAGTATTCAAAATTAACTTTCAACTATTTCTGTGCCTGTCGGTACACCCCAGGGTTCTCACCATCACTGGGCCAAATCACCAGTGTTTTCCAACCCATGGCACACGGCTGTGGTGAAGTCCTTACTCCGGAATGGCTTCTCCAGCTTTGCAGACCCGGTTTCATCTTCCCTACCGGCTCTGCGTTCCCTTACCGGTGAATTTGTTTTCCGGCACAACTGCTCTCTGGCCAGCGTCGCCGCTGCTGTCGGCTCTGGACTGGCTCTTCCCTGATGTCTGCCACACTTACCTAGGTCTCCCACCACTCCAGTAAGGAAGGCTGACATGCAGAAGCTTGAAAGCCTCTGCCTTCTGCTGCACGGTTCGTTCCCATGTGTCTGCCTTCACTCGTGGCTCTGCTTCCCGCCTCACCTGCTCTGCTGCTCTGCTCTCCAATGCGGACTTGAAAGCACAAGCCATTTTTAAAAGTCCTCCGCAGCTGATCTCCACTATAACAATTAGCCTGCGTATTTAACTTGACATTTCTTTCAATCTCTACTAATTCCTTCTTCCTCGTCTCAGCACTTGAGACGTTCGTTGGGGGAGTCCATAGGATTGTCAAAACCCAAAAACAAGATGTTAAATGTGAATTATGTGTATTTGAGATGCAAATGCTATTCTGCTTATAATGTTTTGCAGGAAGGGTTCTTTGGGTCCTTAAATGGGAGGGATTTATAAAATGACAACCATCCATTAAGGATTCAGGAATTTTATTTTTTAAATTTATTTATATCATTTGTTACACGCCCAGACCCTGGGGTACCACGGCGTGGCTACAGACAGCTTTGGCAATAGGTCATACATTTGTACAGCGTGTGGAAGTTATTAACAATACAGGAGCTCGTACAATACTCTGATGGACATTATTGACAATTTCGATAGATGGCCGTTATCCTAATATTGGTTAAATAGCCATGTTTTCATCAATTTCTTAAACCTGGGGAGAGAAGTCTCTTTTTTTATATTGATGGGGAGGGAGTTCCAATGTTTCGTTGCAAGGACTTTGAAACTTCTGCCCACCCCCCCCGCTCTACTATTTTTATAACGGGGAGCTACCAAGAGTAGATTGTTATTGGATCTCAGTGTTCTGGTGGATTCTTTTTTCTGTAAGGCGTTGTTGAGGTAGCTTGGGGCTTTTTTGGCAAGACATTTGTGCACGATGCAGAGGGTTTTAAAGATAATTCTGGCTTTGATGGGTAGCCAGTGGGCATCCTTCCTTATCTTAGTGATGTGATCAAACTTTTTTTATCCTTAATGCTGCCCTTAGTGCTCTATTTTGAATCAGTTGCAATTTACTGAGGTTGGTGTTGCAAGTCTAGCAGTAAAACATTGCAGTAATCCAGTTTGGATAATACCAAGTCCCTGGCCTGGGTGAGGCAATTGGTAGGAGTCGGAAATTGTCGACTTAGAGCGATAAGTTTGGCTGTATAGGCCGTGGATGAAGAGAGAGTGCTAATATGCTTAGTCATAGTGAGGTTGGCGTCTAGGTATACACCTAATGTTTTTACTTGCTTAAGTACTGGGATCAAGATACCGTCGATATTGATAGAGGAGTAGTCTGAGTGGAGGGCTGCTATTTTGGATGGGGATCCTACGATGAGAACTTCAGTCTTCTCATCATTAAGGCAAAGACTATTTAGCGCCATCCAATTTTGGATGATAGTGTAGATTTTATTAATGGTCAAGGTGTCCTGGTCATAGTTTCCTGAGATGGGTATGAGGATTGGGGTGTCATCTGCAAAATTGATGTAGATGACACCCATATCGTCAAATGCTGAGAAGAGGAGCTTCGTGTAGGCATTGTATAGTGTGGGCGAGAGACAAGAACCTTGGGGTACTCCGATGGGGATAGGGATGGGTCCCCATCAGAGAATTATGTGGTCTTCCCCATTTATAAGGGAAGGGTACTGTGTTTCTCATAATGGGGTCTCACCACATCTCACCGTTAGCCACCACCTCCCAGTGATCCTCCCTCCTAACACAACGCCCATGTAGCAGCTGCCACTCCTTGGCCACATGGGAGGAGATCTCAGGCTCGGGTTCAGTGATGACTCCACAAGATTCATCACACTGGGCAGAGGGCCTTGTGGTGGGCCTGGGCTGTAGCATGCTGATGGGTAGGACGTGTCATCTTCCTCCTCATCGCCGGTGGTGGTCACATGGACCCAGCTGTGATGGCCTGGTGGCTGCAGTGCCAGTGGTGGTGGTGTGGGCACAGGAGGGACAGCAGCAGTGAGTTCCCAGACTGGGGCCTGTAAATCATATCAGATAGCTGGCAGAAAGGGGAAGGTAAAGTTGGGGAAGGAGAGCTGCTGTCCCAGGTGTCGAGGCACCAGCCCTGTCGCCATCTGTGGACTGTGTGCCTGTTGGGAAGAGATGAGCATGCAGTTAGTCTTCTGGGGGTCACGGTGGGTCAACAATGTATGTCATGGACTCCCTTGACAAACATCATGTGTCCATGTGTGGGGCTGTACATTTTGGCTACAGTGCTTGTGCATGGCTACATCTACCTGCATCCCCTGGCATGTGTGTTTGATCTCACCATTTGCTGTGACTGGCATGTGGTGGACCACTTTCCTTGCACATTAGGCGGTTCGCTGCTTGCGGAAGCATGTATTTGGTGGACACAACATTTGTATTCACATGGGGTTTGTTGTACTTACCACCATCGCCTTGGGTCCCTGCTCCAGCCTCCGACGTTCTGACTCCCTCAATGCCTTCCATGTGTAGGATGCTGCTACATGTCTCCTCGCAGGGTATGAGGCGGAGGGGTGCCAACGTCCCTCCTCCTGTGGAAGCGCTCTCCCTCCTGTGTTGCGAGATGAGGCTCCGAGCCGTCAGCCTCAGATCGTCCCACCGCTTCCGGCAGTCCCCGATTGTACAGGGGACGGTGCCCACAGCTGTGACCCTCGTTATGACCTCCTGCCAAATGGCAGATTTCCTCTGCTGGCTGCTCTTACTATGTCTGGACCCAAAGGGTGCCTCAGAGGGCTGCACCATTGCCTCTTCTAGTGCAGTCAACTCTGCCTCAGTGAATTTTGGTTTCTGCAGCAAGAGGTCCGACACCCAGGCCTTTGTGCTTTAACTCATGGCGATGGCACTTTCTTTAGCAGTGGATCGCAGCTGGAAATGGAAGATTTCGGGTGGATTGGGTTTTAAAGATGGCTGCCGACGAACTTCCCGTTTCCGGCATTGGTAATTCTGCCAGTTTCAGTGCTGGTATTGTATTAACGGCACAAACCTGCCGGTAATGCCGGTGCATGGCTGCTGATGGCAGTAATACCTGCCTGTTGGTATTACCGTTTCCGGTATGGAGTGGAGGTGGAGGGTACAGTGTGTGTGCGCGTGCCCAGCAACTCTTGATATGCTGGTTATTTCGGTGCCTGCCCCCTCCCCCCCGTTAACGGAAATACCGGCACACCAGTATTTCTGCCGTTTCACCGGCAGACTCGTAATGAGGCCACTGTGCTGTACAAATTCCATCTAGCTTAACTGGTAACAATCATGTGCCTTCTGGCAGATCATAAAACCCCATATCCAATTTGGGTCCTTCTCATAGGGAACTAGTAGGCAACAACCAACCACTACCAGCAACAGCAGTCAGCAAAAAGGGCTCTGTAAATGGCAGTGATGTGCTTTATCAAGGTCACATATCATGCAGTGGTGCTATATGCGCTATGCTGCCTAGAAGCATTCACAAGTCCAAGAATGCTACTTGTTGCTATGTAAGTGACTGATGCTTCTTTTTTTATGACTAACATCCAACTCTCAACCTCATGCACTAACAGCTCTAAACTAGTACCCATCATATGACTTTGTGTATTCTCAAAACAAACAAAGCAAATTAAGCACTAACTCTTAAATCTCCAGACACCAACACATGTCTACCACTTTTTCATGACACCTATACTAAACTGGATACAGGTAATGAGCTCCAGCTTTCTGAAAACTTGCACCCAATAACACCTACACAGCAGAAACAATGTCGGGAAGTTTTTCTAAGCTGTCTGGTGAGGGGTGAAAGGCGTCCTATTTTAAGAGAAATAATAGTGTCCAACAATTATGTGAAATATATAATATACATATTGTGATGAATACAATGGTGCCATCACTCCTTTCCCAGCTGTGACATTTCCCCATGTGGCCAGGGGACCACAGTCGTTACCCGATCCTGACCCTGGGGGCGACTATGTGAGGGAGGATCACATGGGCAAAGGCAAACCCCAAGGGAGTAACATGACCTCATCGGATGAGACATGGTATCCCCCTTGCTCTTTTGAGGATACCCCATCCATTCCCTATGCCTTAATGGCATATTGTCATACCTCCACTCACCCAACTAGGAAGGTTGCTGAAAACACTTCCCCATACCCTGTACACAAGTCTCCGATATCTGTCCTGCCTTTCAAAATGACTGAAAATACTTTTACAGGCTTTCCATACAAGTCCTCAAGAACTGGCTGAGAGAATTCTCATTTCTGTGCTAATTCCCTTCAACCTTAGAGACCCGAGCTCTTTTGCTGGACTTTAGGACTCTACATTTTTATCTTTGAAGGAGTGAGACCTTTTTCCCCACTCATGTATTTTCGCTCTGATTTGTTTTCTTTGTTTTTGGAGTCTGACAAACTCCATAGGCATCTACCCTTGTATGGTGACACACAGCACCTTCAGTGCAGTGTCACAGAGAAGTCGTTTGGATTTCTCTTAAGGTTTAATCACCTTCTCTTGGGTGAACTACTGTTCCCAAGAGTAGTAAAGTGAGATTGACTTTACTTACCTGTTATTCCTATGTAGGTCCAGTACACCCCCCATCTTATGTGGATGTACTGGGGGGTTACTTAGTAACCCCTTTTCCTACTTACTGATGTAACATAAATGTTACCTTCACAACTTTTAATGGTTGGTGGCAGTGCATTAATTTTCCTACCATTGTGCGTTTTTACCGCAGGCTGAATCCTCAGCTGCAGTATAGCACCCATGGGTGCTCATCTTGCCAAAATGGCTCTGGTCTTCTTTTTTTGCCATTTCTTGCTTGTGAGGTCTTTCTTGGGTTTCACTCTGCTCGCCAAACCAGGTTTAACCCTTTTGTTTGTTTTGCGTTTGGCGGGCTTCAGTGCTGAAACCCGCCTCTGGCTCCAGTGTGTCTGGCAGAACAGGAAGCGAGGGAGGTTCCGGAAACTCCCTGTCCTTCGTCTCTTGATAACCTGAATGCACCCAATGCTGATTGGCTGGCTACCCTGCTGTGTGAGTGACAGCAAGGCTGTGCATGAATGGGAGAAACCTGCATAAAAGGCGAGGTTTCTTGGACTGAAGGCAGAGTCGACCACTGGACAAAACCTCTGACGAAGGAATCTGGAAGAGAAGCTTGCTGCACACTCCTGGACCTTTGAACTGCCCGGTGAAGCCCTGCTGCAGTGCTGACACTCCAATTTCAAATCGACTAGCGAACTCCCAGAACGGACAACTTCTTCCCTTGGATTAGTGAGACCAACTAACCCCAAGACGAACTTTACTGGAGAGGACCTTCCCCAACTGGCTGTACTTCTTTGCTGCTGTTGGAACTGAGTGCCAGGAGTTGAGAAATTCATAGTCGAGTACATCGTCTTTAAGCCAGACCAGAGCTGTAGGAAGATCCTGAATACCCTCCTGAAGCAGGACAACCCAAGCCCGAGTCACCTCAAAAGAGTGCTGGACTCCAGAAGCAAGGGTGGCCCATCAAGTGACCAAGATCCACGGTGGTGCTATTTGCCGGTAGCTGAAACCGCGAAGTGCCGCTGAATTGAAAAGAGCCCGTAGCCGCCGACGACCTTCAAACTGCAGTGCAGGAGTCCTCCAGCAGGCCTCCCTCTTGTCCCCACGACTGAGGCCCAGGAACTCAGGATCTGCAAGACTGCAACCAGAACAGAGGCCAGCTGGATACTCTTCTTCAAACCTAAGGTACTGTCTTGACTAAGGGGTACTTAGCTCTTTTGTCTGTAGCTTGCATTATCTCACTGGAGACTTGCAGTAGCTGCTTTTTGCAGAGTTGATCTCAGCTCTGTATTTCACAAGCTTGTGGCCCAACAGTGATTTCTTTACAAACTCCCTTTCCCTTTTTAAAGGCGGCTTATTTAAAACTGACAGTTAAATAAATCATTATTTCACTAGAAAACCTTCAGAGTAAGTGTTATTTGTATTTGTAGATTTCAACACTACAGCTCACATTTTCCCCTCTTGTGATAAGTCTGGCTGCTCAGTCACTCTACCAACTTGTGAAGTATAGCCCTATACCAATAGTTGGGTTAGCTAATACTAAGAGGACAAGACTGGTATAGTATCCCTGAGGGTTACTGCATACAGTCTTACCTAACACTGACTTGCCTTACAAAATGACTGAAAATACTTTTCCAGACTTTGCAAGTCATGAAGAACAGATTTCATTTTTCCTAAATGTGAAAGTACTGGGACGAGGAAGGGTTGCCGAGTAATGAAGATCAATGGAGGCCAAGAGCACAAACTGCACTCTAGTTGTTTCAGGAAAGGTAAGTTTACGGGTGATTTAAACCGGCAGACCATCTGACAGGGAGATGTTGGCTAGAGAGCTATAGTCCTATTGATGTCGACCGAGGGACTGCAGAGCTGGTGAGAGGTTCGTGGTGCCACCCGGATCACGGAAGGAATCAGGAGGACTGGACTGCGAGGAACGGCACGCTGCGAGGACGCCAGAAGCAGATTAAAATCTTTACAGCATTCGCAGGTGCTGAAAGGCAGCCTCCTCACTGTCTGAGCCCAGAGAAATGTTGAGAAACGCTGAACGGAAGAGCGGGAGCCGCGAGAGGCACAGAAGCTAAATGGGTAGAGGTGGCGAGAAGGAACGGAATGCCGAAGAGCCGCAGGCTTGCTCTGGCAAAGCCTATGCACACCATCAAGAGCCTTTGGGTCCACCCAAGTGAAGCTGGGACACTGGGGCGTATTGGCAATCCTCCCGGTCACCGGGGCGTATTGCCAATCCTCCCAAAAGCAAACAACATTTAATGAAGTGTATGCGAAAGAACGAGCAACTGAATATGACTTAAAAAGACAGAATTAAGGAAATTAAGAGACTTAAGCCTGTGAGTGTATGCCGCATACCTATAAGGAAAGCCCTGTCAGATAGCATACTAGGTGGAGTCAAGAGAGAACAGAATAGATATAAGAGAGTATTACATCTGTAAGTGTGCGCAGTGCACATATGAGGAAAGCCCCGGCAGAAGAGTATACCAGGCAGACTCAATTCACAAGAACATATATATGAGAAAAATCCTGGTGAACAAGCATGCCAGGCAAGGTCAAGTTGAACAGTGTGTAAAATATATGGTATTACCCAATTAGACCTTTTACAATTGACCTTTTGCACAATTGACCAAATTATAGTGGTCCTAATTGACCGTCTGCACAATTGACCTTTATATTATTTTAGTTAATTTATATATGTTTTGGGTTGGTTTTGTATTATAAATAATATAAGGGGATTGGGTGGAGGGTTGCAGGGTTTTTGGATTGGGTGGGGGATTGCAGGGGGTTTTCCCCACATATATGTCCCAATTGACCTTCTAAATTAGGTTAATTCTCCCAAGGTCAATTCTCCCGAGGTCAATTGTGAAAAGGTCCATTAGTATACAACCAAATATATACAGCAGGACTGGCAAAAGGCTGAGTTACAATATACCCAAGAAGAGAAAAAACCTGGCTGGAGAGTACACCAGAAGCCTAAAAACAGCCACGTTGTTTTCTATACCAATTGTGTGGTTTATCAAGAGAAACCTAAGGAACTGATATTCCTGAAAGTAGAAAACAGAGAAGAGAAATCCAGGGGAAGAGAACTACTCTCTGGAACAAAAACTCTATTCTTATAGAACTTTTTGTGTTGGAGTTACGAATTTCCTTTTTGAACATTTTTACACCACTCCAGGCCAAAGACATTACCCCTTTCACCATAGAGTTAATTATATTAGATTGTGAAGGCCAGAATAGTACCTTGGACACAGGACGGTTTGCTTTGGACATATTGACATTGGACAGACCCCTAGTTTTATGTTAGGCAGGGAAGAACAAGTTACTTTCTTACCTGGTAACGTTCTTTCGATGGGATGTTCCTCCGACGTATTCCACATCTATGACAGTAATCACCACAGCTGTGCTGCTTCAGAAAATGTTTAGCCGTCGGAATCCTACGTCGATGACGTCGATACGCTGTCCCTCGAGGGCCTCCGTCGAGAGCCGACGTCACTGGATGTTATAAGTAGGACGCACGATGCCAGTAGCCTCAGTTGTAGTTTTTTCCCAGAATGTGTGGCACCAATCTTCTGCCAGTAGGACTACAGAAAGCCTTGCGGAAACGCAAACTGCAATCACATAAGAAATTCTGTAGAGGGGCAGGCTGGGAGGGTGCGATGTGGAATACGTCGGAGGAACATCCCATCGAAAGAACGTTACCAGGTAAGAAAGTAACTTGTTCTTTGAAGAGATTGTGTCCTCCGACGTATTCCACATCTATGACAGACTCCCAAAGCAGTACCAACGTATGGAGGTGGGAAAAGAATTTAGAATTTTAGAATGCCCAATCAAATTGCAGAATAGAGGGCCGCCTTGCCAAAGGCCAAATCTTGCCCATGGATAGAATCCAAGGTGTAGTGTTTTACAAAAGTATGGACAGAGGCCCATGTGGCTGTTTCACAAATGTTACGAATGGGAACACCCGTCTGCAGAGCAGTAGAGGCAGCAACACCCCTAGTAGAATGGGCATGTAAGCCTACCGGAGGGTCCTTACCCGCCAAACGATAACATTAAGAGATTGTCAAGATAATCCATCTAGACAAGGTCTGTTTAGAAACAGCTTGACCCGAACGCCTTCCAGCGTATCCAACAAAGAGCTGATCGTCCACTCTGACCTGGGACATGCGTGAGATGCAAAAACTTAAAGCTCACCTAGGATCCAACCTATGGAGCCTCTCCTCTTCCTTACCAGGATGCGGAGGAGGATAGAACGCCGGAAGAATAACCTTTTGGCTCAAATGAAATTCCGACAGAACCTTCGGAAGAAAAGAAGGACGAACCCTACGGACAACCCTGTCCTTATGGAACACTGTGAAAGGTGGCTTGGCGGATAGTGCTTGCAACTCACTCACTCTGCGAAAAATACAGTCTTAAATGACAACAGTCTCAATGGACAAGAATGTAAGGGCTCAAACGGAGCTCCCATCAGGAACTTTAAAACTAAGTTCAAATCCCAACCAGGCACCTGGAAAGGAGATGGTGGAAACACATTAGTGAGCACTTTAAGAAACTGAGAAATCAAAGGAACCTTAAAATAAGAACACTCCTCAGACGAGTGCTTAAATATGGACAGCGCCGCCAGGTAACCTTTAATGGTACCCACTTTCAGGCCCTTGTGGGCTAACAAAAGCAAAAAAGACAGAACCACAGGAATGGCACATGAAAAAGGATCCACATTCTTTACGCTGCACCAGTCGCAGAACTTTCTCCAACGGCAACGGTACAGGGACTTTGTTGCGGGCCTTCTGGCCGAAATCAACACCTCCATCACGTCTTCAGGGAGGCCCCAATCCTTATACCTCAACCTTTCAGATACCAAGCATGAAGGCTGAGAGACTTGACCTTGGGATGGAGAACCTGACCCCCCTCCCATGAGAGCAGATCGTCTCGGTAGGGAAGATGGCGTGGAGGGCAGATGGACATGTCAAGAAGGTCCGGGTACCACGCTCTCCTGGGCCATGCCCGAGCAATGAGGATCATTCGGGAACTGAACTTCCATAACCTCCGCAACACTTGCGGAATGACGGGGACTGGAGGAAACGTGTACAGCAGTGGGAAGGACCACTCCACTACGAACGCGTCCCCTAAGGCTCCTCTTGGAGGAAATTCCGCAAGCAGAATCTTTCGCAGTTCCGGTTGACACTGGTGGCGTAGAGATCCACTTGTGGGGTCCCCCAAAGGGCAAAGATCTCCAAGAGAACTTCCTGAGCCAGCTCCCACTCATAAGAGATCGTGCTCTGCCTGCTCAGAGCATCCGCTGCCTCGTTGTCGTCTCCGGTCAGATGAACTGCCGAGATCGAAATTTCCTGCTGGTTGGCCCAGAACCAGAGCTGCATCACCCCTCTGCACAGAGGGAGTGACCCTGCCCCCCCCTTTTTGTTGAGGTAGTGCATGGCCACTGTATTGTCCGTCAGAATCAGGACATTCTTTCCCTGCACAGAAGGCACAAAAGCCTTCAGGACAAGCCTGACGGCCCTCAGCTCCAACAGATTGTATGGAGTCTGGACTCCGACTGAGACCAACGACCGCTGACTGTCAACTTGTTCGCATGAGCTCCCCATCCCGTGAGGGATGCGCCCGTCACGATCGTTACCTCCGGCCAGGGTAGCCAAAATGGAGCCCCTTCATCAGACTGCCTTCGACGGCCCAGCACAGAAGATCATGGGCGACCGAGGGCGGCATCTGAACGGGAACCGACATCCTGCCGTAGGCTTGCGACCACTGCATCTTGAGAGCCCACTGCAGAGATCTCATCCGCAGCCTGGCCTCTGGCACCAGGAGAATGCCGGATGCCATGAGGCCGAGCAACCTCAAGAACTCGAACGCCGGGAGACTCTGGGCACGTTGAAACTTATTCACCATCTGCAGAATGTGATGAGCCCTCACCTGGGGAGGCGAACACAGCCCCAGGGATGTGTCGAGCACTGCTCCGATGTACTGGAACCTCTGGGTAGGTGTCAAGTGGGACTTCTTTAAGTTGAGGGAGAAGCCCAGCTTGTGAAGGGAGTGGCAGGTAACGGACAGATGACCCAGGACTTGCTTGGGAGAGCATGCCCTGATCAACCAATCGTCCAGGTAGGGGTAGACGTGAATCCCCCCTTTCCTGAGATACGCTGCCACCACCACCATTAGCTTGGTGAAGACCCTCGAGGCGGAGGTCAATCCAAACGGCAGGACCCGAAACTGAAAATGCGAGTCGCCAACCGCGTACCTCAGGTACTTCTTGTGCTTGGGATGAATCGGCACATGAAAGTAAGCATTCTTGAGGTCGAGAGACACCAACCAGTCCTGAAGTTGAAGGGCCTGGCGGACTTAGAGAGTAACCATCTTGAACTTGTCCTTCCTGAGGAGCTTGTTCAAACCACGCAAGTCCATGATGGGTCTCAATCCCCCGTCTTTTTTCAGGATAAAAAAATATGGGGCATACCATCCCTTGTTCCTCTCCGCTACAGGCACCAGTTCTATAGCGCCTTTCTCCAGTGGGGATTTGATATCTTGCACAAGGAGCCGATCCGGACTCTTCAAAGAGAGCTTCCCTGGTGTATTGTCTTGAGGCCTCTGCCGGAAAGGAAGACAGTAGCCGTGGGCTATGATCTCCAGAACCCACACATCTGTAGTAATGGCACGCCATTCTACAAGATGCTGCGCCAGCCTTCCCCCAACCGGTGAATCATGGGACATGGCCTCATGACTGAGCTGAAGCGGCTGCGGCAGTGCCTGTGGACAAAGAGGCAACTGCCCGAGCGGCTTTGGCACCTCGAGTACCTTGTTTTCCACCTCTGGTACTTCTACGTTGGCCCCTTTGACCGGCAGCACCCCTCGATCTACCAAAGGAAGAGTAGTATCGAAAGGAACCTCCCCTCCATTGCTGTCCCCTAGGACGAAAAGGCAGAGGTTGACGAACCGCAGCGCTCAACGACTGCGCTGCAGCTTTGGAGGTCTGCAACCTCTCAAGGCTCTCATCAGCCTTGCTGCCCAAAAGATGGTCACCATCAAAGGGCATGTTGAGAAGCCGGGACTGTGCATCAGGAGCAAACCTCGACTTCCGCAACCACGCAAACCTTGACATCACGATGCTCCCCCGCCATGGACCGGCTGACACAGTCTGCCACATCCAGACCAGACTGAGTGGATTCACACATGGCATCCTTGCCATCCTGAACAAGGGCAAGAAAACCATCCCCTTCCTCCCCTTCGGGAATATGTTCAGCCGCCAAAGATACACAATTCCACAGAGTGTGAGTGAATCTTGCCAAGGCACAAACGGAGTCAGCTGCCTTTAAAGCCATACCCCCAGATGAAAACACTTTCTTCGCCCAACCATCAAATCACTTGTCGTCCCTATCCGGAGGGATGGTAGGGTACGCAGCCTGCTTTGTCGGGGCCATAGCCGCCTGCACCACCAAACTCTCCAGAGTGGGGTGCGCAGACAAGTAGCCGGGGTCGCCACTGGCTGGACGGTATTTTCTCGGAAACGACTTATTCACTGCCGGGAGACTCTCTGGAGCAGTCCAAGCCACCGCCACCCTTCTTTGTAAGGCCATATGAAATGGCAGCACCGGGTCGGTGGGTGGACCTTGGTCCAATATATCTGTCAGGTCATCCTGCAGAAAATCCACGGGTGGAGCAGACCACCCCAAGTACTCTGTCACCCTTGACATGAGACGCCTGTACGAAGACACTGTGTGTGTACCAGGCTCAGGCCTACCAAATTCAACCTCCGGGGAGGTGTCCAGACCACTGGCGTCATGCAAGTATTGACGCAGGTCTTCCATCTGGCTATGACCAGACAACAGGTCATCAGGAACCTCATGAGGTACAAACCCCTCCACATCCGACCCTTCATCCACCTCTGAGATATAATCCAGAGGCTGGAACAAATCCCTGGATGAGGGTACAGAAAAAGGCACAAACAAATTTTTCGATTTACTCAGGGCCTTCCTCAGGGTTTCCATCGTCCTCCGGGGTACCTCTGGCAAAACCTCCTCAAAAGGCCTCGACGGAATCGGCGTAGACATCGACCGAGGCGCCGACGACTCCGTCACCGGCTTTGAGGCCGGAGCCCTGAGCGTGTCCTTCGACGGCCTCGGCGCCAATGCCATCGATGACTTCCTCGGAGCTGGGGCCTCGAGAGTCCCTCGACGGACATGGTGCCGATGGCATTGATGCCTTCTTAGAAGGCCTCACAGACTCCAACGGTTTAGAGGGCGTCGAGGACCTGGAGCGGGCATGGATTGAGCAATCTACCTTCTGCGATCGGGACCTCGACGGCTTCCGATGATCGCGCCGACCGCCCAAGCCCGAAGGCGTGCGAGCAGTGTCCCTAGCGCGTTCCTTGCTGGCTTCTGTCGAAGGCACGGATGGAACAGAGCCCTGCGATTCGAAAATCGCCATCATCTCCTTGCGAAATGCGTCCCATTCCTCCGGAGATGAATGCTTGTTGGGAGAAGCCACCCGCCGTCTGGCGGAGTCCTCGGACGAAGATGGGGAAGGCGACTGGTGGAGGCGCTTCCGAGAGTGCCTAGAAGAGGCAGATGAATGGCAGGAACCACTCCGGGACCGAGAACCCCTGGATTTACGCCGACGTGGAGCGTCGCCCCTCGAATCGTCGGTCGAAAGCCCAGCGGATTTCGACGTACGGGGTTTAGAAACCCTACCTACAGACTGGCATTCATCGCAGTCATCGGTGGCGTGGTTCTCGCCGAGGCACCACAGGCAGACGTTGTGCGTGTCTGTAAGCGACATCTTGGAACCACAGCCGCGGCACTTCTTGAAGCCTAACCTCGGGGTAGAAGAAGACGAAGACATTATTTCACAATAAACCAAGTACGGAGAACTTATTCAACAGGAGAAGAATCGAGGTGCGCCTCGATTCCGAAGCAAACACGTTTGTGGAAAAAACAGAACTGAGGCTATGGGCGTCGTGCGTCCTACTTATAACATCCAGTGACGTCGGCTCTCGACAAGAGGCCCTCGAGGGGCAGCGTATCAACGTCATTGATGTAGGACGCTGACACCGAAATTTTTTCCAAACCAGCACAGCTGTGGTGATTACTGTCATAGATGTGGAATACGTCGGAGGACACAATCCCTTCGAAATACCTCTTAGAGTCGGGTCAGAGAGGAATTTTCCAAACCCTTTTGTGTTAATAAAAGCTGGCTGCTTGGAATATTCCAGAGGACCAATTGCATGTGCTGCGCGACTTTCATACCGAAGCATCTGTACAGGTAAAATGGGACAGCATGGGCACGTGCACCAGGGATATACCAACAATGAAAGGCATTATACAAGGCTTTGCGCTCGCGACAATGCTCTTCAGTCTTTATATGGCTGAATGCCCGACGGCCTCAGGAGATCAAAAGGTATTTTTCCTAAGATCGGGAAGAACCATGTATGTTGGATTTCATATGCCAACGACGTGGATCTCTAAGACGACACACTTGTGGGCTTGAATCGCTCAGCACAAGCACTTTATGAATTCTCGCAGTAGATTAACCTTGTCTTGAATCAGGATAAAACCTAATATATGTGTTGATGGGGATAAAAGCTGCAGGAAGAGCTATTTTATTAATGGGACACTTATTGAACGTGTTGTAGAATATAAATATCTTGTGAATGACCATAGACGGATTTGAAATATGGCACAATGAAAGAGGAGAAAATTACAAGAGCAATTGCATTAACTAAGTCCATAAATACGTTTTGTCTTCAACCGATGGCTATAGTTTAAGGGGGATCCTCACAGTCTATAGACAATGTACGGTTCTAGCGGTAGCATATGGTTTGGAAGCTCTATGCCACTTACACATTGGCTGGCTTAGTAAACGTGAATGAGGTATATGGAGACGGATCTTGGGGCTCCCTAACTGTGTGCCCATTGAGACTATTGACCTTGGAAATGGGTGTTACATAAGTTATAGGCTTGGTACTTATAGGGACTTTATATATAAAAGCATGAACTGATCCCCTTTGCCCATGCTGATGTGCACGGTAGAGATGCTAAATAGCAATTATACTGGTGCCTTAAAAAGATATGCTCAATAGATTGAACGCCTGTTTGAAACTATTGAATGGTCCCCTGATCGGGAGAAGGATAAGTATAGGTTGACTAAGGAATTTACGAACAAAGCCAAGGTATGGAATTTGGTGCTAAACCATGCACATTTGGCTACATTAAAAATCTATAGGGAATATGCCTCAATACAAACCACCTACCTGACATCACACAACTATTTGGTTAAGTGTCCCTTTCCTGCTTTGAGGATATTCTTACTGTTAATACGTTTTACGTTTTTTGAATCAGTTACCTCTTATGGAGACTTTGGGACCCAGACTGGGTAGACCAAGCAACGACAGGAGATGTAGGATGTCAAAAGAAGCATATATTAGAGTCTGCACGTCATGTACTCGCGTCTTACAAAAGTCTGGGTGACCTATACATAATGTATTTGGGGCAGCTTGTGTATAGACTTATAGAGATTGGAAGCGACGACTTTTGGCGACAATGTCTGTTGGCCTCGGATCATAAACGTAATATGTCACTGTTTAAACTGTGGGAACGAATAAAGGTGCTACTAGATGGTTTATGATTTTATCAAGTTAGGATACAAGTACTGTTGGGAATTAGTGCATTATGGTGTAAATTAAATGAATGTATGAATTGACAGCACTTTGTATGTTTTATTACCTTCTCGCTCTATTTCCTCTTTTTATCTATACATAATTTATTGAAATTTCCTCTTTTAACTGAATCCTAGTGATGTATTAGAACTATTGGATTTTTAACAGGATTGAAGTCTTAATTGTATTTTCTTTTTTGTCGTTATATTAATTATCGTTTAAATGTGAAACGCTTTTTGAACTAAATAACAAATAAAATCATTAAGAAAACAAATAAAAAAAGGGTTTATGGCCAAAATAATGAACCCCCTGGGTCCGCATCTCGTTCCTGGCTCCTCACATATGGTGTCAGGTGTGGGATCGAGCTCAGTTGACACAAACTGTGGAACCCTCAAGTTAGCAATAGAGCTTCCGATCTATCAGTGGCTACAGAACACTCTATTGGATTTGATTTATGCAGTAGTAGGGGAGAGTGAATACAACATGGAGACCGAGTATTGATACCCACTGATATGATCTGATTTGGGGAGGCAGACAAAGATTCCCTGACCACATCTGAGGCAGTACCACCTAAAGCCCTTGGGGAGGGAGCCGAGATTATTCCAGACTTGGCGGTTGCCCAAAGGAATGATCCCTTACTTGCTGAAGCTTTAGTACATGTGTTATCTGAAGAGGAGGGCAGCCAGATAGGGAGACCATTTCTTTTCTTTTGAAAACTGGACTGCTATGTAGAGGTGATCTTAGTCCCGATGATCTTAGATAATGGTGCCCAAAAGCCACAAACCAATGGCATTAGAAATTGCTCACTCCCATTTAATTGGTGGTAACCTAGGGACAGCCAAGACACGAGCACAAATATTAAGCTGTTTCTATTGGCCAGAATCTATGTCAATGTGAACAATGTCATGCTGACTTGGGCCCTGTGCCAAAAGACCAGTTTTCAAATGCCCCCTCTAGCTCCACTACAACTCTTACCCATTACTGATGTACCCTTTTCCCGTTTAGGCATGGACATAGTTGGGCCCCTCAAACCATTGAAACTAGGCAACTGATATATATATTGGTAATTGTGGATTATGCAACTCGATACCCAGAGGCATTCCCAATACATAATACGACCCACAACCTTCAAAAACACCTGATCCCAATTTTCACATGAGTTGGGTTCCCGAAGGAGATCCTAACAGACCAGGGGACCACGTTTATGAGTCGGTTAATGGCAGAGCTGGAGGAAGTCCTGCATATAAAAACTCTCAGGACTTCCGTTTATCACCCGCAAACTGATGGATTAGTGGAACGATTCAATAAAACCTTAAAGCATGTCCTAAGGAAATTAGTTGAGGCAGACGGCAAAAGTTGGGATTTCATGACCCTTTGGGCCCTTTTTGCTGTCCGAAAGACAACACAATCCTCTATGGGATTTTCCCCATTCGAATTATTATATGGCAGAGAGCTACGGGATATACTCTCGTTCTCTTTCCATCATACGAGAATAAGATGCTGTCCAAATGGTACAGTCCATATGAGGTGATAGAGCAAACAGGGCCATGTGATTATTGATTCTCCCATCCCGATAGAAGAATTATGACCCATATCTATCCTGTAAATCTCCTCAAGGAGTGGAGAGAGGATCCAGTTGAAAATATTACAATGGTACTAACCAGTCTATTAACCGATGAGATAAAGAAAAATAACGACTCCTTCCCACCTATCCCAGAATCAGAGATCTGTTAGAGTTGTTACAACAGTTTCCTGATGTTTTTAGACCTGAGCCAGAAAGAGCAAAGTGGTTTTTTCCTTACATCCGTACACCCCCACGGAAGGTGGTCCATTTAAAACGTTACTGGATCCCAGAAGCCAGAAAAGGAATAGCAATAGAGGCGGTGGATAATATACTAAGAGCTGATATCATTTAACCATCTTAGAATCCTTGGTCTTCTCCGATGGTATTTGTGGCCAAGCCAGATCAATCGTGAAGGTTCGGTAAAGACTTCAGAAAGGTGAACGTGTTCTCTCAATTCAACAGTTATCCTATGCGAAGTATAGACAATCTGATTGATCAATTGTGGTCTGACATTTTCCTCTCCACGATTGATCTGATGAAAGGGTTTTGCAGGTACCCGTTAATCCAGAGGACCAGGAGAAAACTGCTTTTTCCAACTCTATTGGACTATTCCAGTTCAGAGTATTACCTTTTGGACTTCACGGGGCCCCAGCCACCTTTCAAAGGTTAATGGACCATGTCCTCTGCCCTTACTCCTTCTTTTTCAGGGCTTATATCAGTGATATAATAATTGATAGTAGAACTTGGGAAGAATACCAACACCCCCTATGCTTAAGAATGGCACTTGGCACAATCAGCAGTCAAGTATCTTGAATTTTCTGTATGTAATGGGCTGGTTCAACCCCAAAGTGAGAAGGTGAAAGCTGACGTGGAAACTCCAATGCCCAGAAACAAGAAAGCTCTAAGAGCCTTTTTGGGTCTAGTGGGATATTATACAAGATTCATACCCAGTTACTCCCCCATCACATGTTGCCTCACTGAAGAATTTAAGAATCTATAACCCAAAAAGATAAAGTGGCTAGATGAATATCAACTGTGTTTTGATAAACTCAAGAATATTCTGTGCAGTGAACCAATGTTAAAGGTGGCAGATGTGAACAAAGAGTTCATTTTACAGACAGATGCTTCACACATCGGTTTGGAGGCTGTCCTCTCACAATATCACAATGGCATTGAACACATAGGTCCTTTTTTATCAGTAAGAAACTATAGCACCGAGAAACAAACTATGCTAACATTGAGCCGGAGGCCCTAGCTATAGTGAGCAGTGACATACCTCAAATACTACCTCACCAGCAGGAGATTTAAATTGGTCAAAGATCACTCTCCATTAGCATGGATGAGCCTTCACAAAGACACCAATGCACAGGTCATGCGTTGGTTCTTAGATATGCAGCCCTACTGTTTCATGGTAGACCACCAAAAAGGAAGAGAGCAGGGAAATGTAGACTTCCTTTCCTGTATCCCAATAGAGAAAACCAGCAGCATTAGGGGAAGGGTATGTGATGAATCCGATGGGGTCATCACTCCTTTTCCATGGGTGAACTCAACCCAGGTGGCCAGGGGAATGCAGCTGCTACCAGATCCTGACCCTGGGGGCGGCTATATGAGGGGGATCACATGGGGGGAGGTTAACACCATGGGAGTGACAGGACATCATCGGACGAGACATGGTATCCCCTTTTTCTTTTGATGATACCCGATCCATTCCCTATGCCTTAATGGCATATTGTTATACCTTCCCTATGAAGGTTACTGAAAACACTTCCCCATACTCTGTAACACAAGTCGCCGAAAACAAACTGCCTTTCAAAATGACTGAAAATACTTTTCCTGACTTTCCACACAAAATCTCAAGAACTGACTTGCCTTTCAAAATGACTCAACATACTATTCCAGAGTTTTCATACAAGTCATCAAGAACCGACTTCCCTTTTCCAAAATGGAAAAGTACTGGGACGAGGAAGAGGCACTGAGTAATGAAGATCAATGGAGGCCAAAAGCACAAACTGCAGATTAGTTGTTGCTGAAAAAGGCAAGTTGCTGGGAGATTTAAACTGGCAGACCAGCTGACGGAGACGCTGGCAGGAGAGCTCTAGTCCTCTTGTTTTCGTTGAAACCTTTCGTAGGTTGTCACTGAATACTTTTGGCAGATACTAATGGCAGAGGTGTTGAGGTACGTCAGGGCTTTCAGTATGGATGGCTATGCGAGCTGCTAGACCGGAATTGCCGAGCCATAGCTGCATTCTGTAGTGCAAGTATGGGTCGCAGTGCCTGCGGCCTGTGTCCACAGATGTGGTGCAAGGTATACATACCTTGAACTCGGATGAAGTTTATCTTCAATGTCCAACGCAAATTGGCTGGTCTCACCAGTTATGGTCTCCCTAGAGTGAGATCCTGAGCAGTGGGAGAGGGTGTTAGGTAGGATTTTCATAGTAATGATAAATCTTCCTGACCTTTGTCAACACCAGAAATTTTCGCTTTACTGGTGAATTATTTTTCCTCATACCTCAGAGTGGGAACCTTTTGTCACACTCACAACAGAGTATTTTACTCTTTTTATGGGTGTAATTTTTAAACCCTCCAAAGGTTCTTTTTAATTCTATCCTCTTTGACAACTTTTGGCACATACAACCTTTAGTTGCTGGGTTGCCCTTTGGTCTCCCCAACTTTCTCTGGCTAACCTTGTGAGAACTACAGTTCCCACGGGTAGAAAGGATCTTTGGATCCCTTTGACATTTAAGTAAGTGTGACCATGACCCCCCTGCCCCCCACCTTATGTGGAGTGCTGGGGAGATACGGAGTATCCCCTTTCTAATTTTCAATGCAACATTTATGTTACAAGGACAAGCTTACCTTTAATGGCTGGTGGCAGTGAAACCTTTTATTAATTTGGTGCACCTTTACCGCAGGCTGTGTGCAATCATGGGTGCTCATTTTACCAAAATGCCACGGTCTTGTTTTTTAGCCATTTTAGTTAGGGTTTCTTGTCCTTTCTTGTTCCTTCCCCTGAAATTCCTTTGTGCGAAATTTATCTTCGGCGGGAGTCCCATGGACTCCCCGCCCAGGTTCCAGTCTGTCTGTGAAGGCAGGATGCAAGGGAGGAGTCCAAAATTCCACAGCCCTTTGTCTTCCTCCTTGCCTGATTGGACAACTAAAACACCCTTTGTTCTAAAATGCAGAGAGAGAATGCAGAGGTTGTGCTGTAGTTCCTGTTAAATACTCGGAACCTGGAATCTGAAGACAAGTCGACCACTGGAACCAAAACCAAAGAGGATGATGAAGGAAAAACAGCTGAGACGATTCCCAGCAACTGGAGAGTCTGTGTAACCTGAGCCTGCTGTAGCTCTTCCTTCCAATCGACCTGGGGGCTCCGAAAACGATGACCCTGAGCCTGGTGAGACCCATTTCACTCAAGAAATCCTGCATTTTGAGCCGTCCCACACCGTGCTGCGGCCTTGCGGGGCTGCAATACCCCAATACCCTGGGACCTCGAGCCATTGTGCGGTGCACGGTCTTCCGAATTTCGCTGAAACTTCGTGGGCATCCTGCTGGATCTCCAGAGACAAGAATCAAGTCTGAAATGTCCCCTCGCCAGAGTGCTGGACCTTTGTAACAACGAGAATCGGATCAGCAATATTTTGTCTTCTTCTGTGCTCCTGAAAAGGTCCAGTTCCAGTCCAGTCTCACATCCAGCCGCAAGGAAAACCTTGCCTTGAGCCTTCTCCATTGATCCCTGCTGTAAAGTCCCTTGCAAGGTCCTGTTTTCAGTCATCACAACAACGAATCCACCGACCGGGTTTTTGGCTGCAGATCCTGAAGTCATCCTGCTGCAAAATCTTCTTCTGTGCTGAGGTACTGTGCTGGCTCGGGTATTTACTAACTTAAGTCTCTTGCGATTCCTGTGTAGCTTTGGGGCGTTTTCTGTGATTAGGAGGCGTCTCGTCCCGTTCACCCAGGCTCACTGTTGGAATCCTCCTAGTGTCTTCTCTGAAACCCCTGGACCCTCAACTAACTCTAAAGTTAAATACTCACCTGTTTGAACAGTCTTCCCTAGGAACTCTGACTTAGGTAAGAACCTATCCTGACACTGCCTGTTGGACACTAGACCCTGGTGACCCCCTTCTGGCGCTGAGAACACTCATGGTCCAAGAATAAGGGAAAGACTTTTAAAGGATTGGGCCTTTTGCCTAGAAAAGAGAATACATGTTTAAAAGGTACATACTTGCAAAAGAAGTTGGCTGGTAACTGTAAGTAAACAGTTACAAAAGTTATTACTTACCGTAGAAATGTTCTGCCATTCTGAAAAGTAGATATACGATTGTTTTACTTACCTTAGAAATGTTGTGCCATTCTGAAAAGTATATGCAACATCTTTCTTTCCTTAGAAACTGTTTTGCCATTCTAACAGAAAGTAGATGTAATGGTATATTACTCACCTGTGACTTGGTTGTGCCTGTTCCCAAAAATAATGCTGTTGGTTTCACTTCACTATTCCTGTTAGGATATATGTATGAGTGTTCCCCAACTGGGTCTTGCTTCTCCTGACTTGCCATTAGCCTGTCCAGAATAACCTGGAGTCCATTTATAAAGAATACCACTGGGTTTTGCTTTCCCTGTTCTGTTTTAGACAGACACAAAAACAGTCTTAGGTTTATACCTACCCCAAGTTGCTGATAGCTCCTTGAAAAAGTGTATGGGTTTTACTTACCCTGAGTTAGCTGTGTGCCATCCTAAAATAAGTTACAAGAGTTACTGCTTAGCTCAATCTGTGTTTCACTGATCTCAAAAGCACCTGTAATTGAATATTACATCCTTAGGTTTTACTCACCTAGTATAACTGTGTGTTATCACAAAAGTAGTTATAGGTTTTTACTCTACCTAAAATAAGTGTTGCACTACTCACAAAACATATATTGTCCAGTTGACTGATTATGTGATTTGTTGCTGAGCATCACGGTACAACAGTTCGGGTCTATTATCCTGGTATTACTGAATGTAATCTGAAACTAACCATTGGTTTTACTCCCCAAGAAAGGTGTGTCCTATACTGAAAGTGTTTAAAAAGGTTTGACTTCCCTAGAACTACTGTTAGGTGTTCAAAATAAGGTTATATTCTTTGGTCTGTGTACCTTCAAGCATTGTGTTCTGTTTTTTTATAATGTGTTTATGACTTTGACCAGTACTTACCCAAAGACTTAACTTGGCCTAATTGTATTTAAAATAAACCCTTATTTTTTTTATAATACTTCTGGTTGTTAGTGTTTCTGTCGATTCATTTGTGTGTTATACATTCTTTGTACCGGTCTACAGCCATCTCTCCCTCCTAAGATAAGCTTGGTTGCTCTGTCTACGCTACCATGAACTCAGCTGGTACACCCTTATACTAAGAGTGGAGTCCGGTACTGTCTCAGTCGAATGGTTTTGATGAAGTTTTGTAGAACTTCAGAAAAACTGTCCTAACAGAGGGGCCCGCAGGGACGGGGGAGTGATTTACGATCGTCTGGTGGTGGGGGCGGGGGGTTAGGCAAAATGTATCATGGTGTGCCGCTGCGAACGCTGCCGGCATCCGTGGAGGTTTGGGTGTATAGATGTGTTGTCGGGTTTGTAGCAGTGTTTCTGAGCGCATATCAACAGTATAGAGTGCCACAAAGTTTCAAGACGAGGAAGGGAAGAGCCAGGTTTTGAGGGCCTTTCTGAATGCCAGGTGATTATCCATGTTGCAGATGTGCAGGAGCAGAGTTCCAGAGGATCAGCGATTGGACGGAGGAGCCAGATCTGCCCTGTCTGGTGTAGTTGTAGTTTGGGACAAGTAGGTGAGATGCTGTCCCGGCTCCGAGTGTCCTTGAGGGGTGTTAGCGAGCGAGATGGTTTTGAGGAATTCCGGGCCGTTGTTGTGGATGGCACGTTGTTGTGGATGGCGCGTTGTTGTGGATGGCACGGTGAGTGATGCACACTGCTTTAAAGTTAGTGCGTCGACCAAAAGGGAGCCAATGGAGGTCTATTAGTGTAGGGCTGATGTGTTTTTTGGGAGGGAGGTTAATGAGCAGGCGGGCCGCAGCGTTTTGGATTCTTTGCCGTTTCCTTAGCTGAAACACTGATGCGCCTAGATAAAGGCAATTTGCATAGTCTAAGCACGAGAGGATGATGACAGAGAAACAGGGAGGATAGGTGAGGTATGGGAAAATACGCCAGAGGATGCACAGGTGGGAGAAGCAGGTTCTGGATACGGAGTTGATGTGTTGGCAGAGGAATAGATCTGTGTCCAGTGTGCATCCCAGGTTTTTTACTGAGGTAGAGGTTGCCGGGGGTGGTCCTAGGGAGTGAGACCAGGGAATAGGCTGGGGAAGGAGCGTTGCTTTCCTAGGACTGAGGTTGAGGTGGCTGGTTTTCATCCAGTAGTCAATAGCCGAGAGGCATGATGACAGATCTGGACGGTTGGAGCCTGGCAATTTTGGAATTTTAAGGATGATCTGGGTATTGTCTGCGTAGTTGTAGCAGGTGAGATTGTGGGAGCGGATGGGTGCGGGAAGTGGGTTCACATAGATGTTGAAGAGGAGGGGAGATAGGCATGCTCCCTGTGTGACCCCTTTTGGTACTGATCGGGATCTAGAGGTGTAAGGGTGGAGGAGCATGATTTGCAAGCGATTAGAAATGAAAGAGGAGATTCAAGTGAGGGCAGAGTCTTTGAGTCCTAAGGAGTGTAGCCTGTCTAGGAGAATGGTGTGGTCAATGGTATCAAAGGCGGCCGAGAGGTCAAGGAGAATGAGTACAGCGCATCTTTGCGGGTCCACTGTTCTTTTTAGTTTGTCCCAAATGGACATTAGGGAGGACTCCATTCCTACGAGCGGTCTGAAGCCAGATTGGGCAGGGTCAAGGAGGCTGTTGGCTTCAGTGAAAAGGCTCAGTTGCCTGTATGCTTAGCCGCCTAAGAGTTTGGCCATGAAGCGGGTGTTGGAAATGGGCCAGCATTTCTGGGGGGAGGAGTGGGTCGAGCGTAGGTTTTTTGCAGAGGGTTTTGATGTAGGAGGTTTTTAAGGCTTCCAGGAAGGTTCACAATATTAGGGAGTGGTTAAAGATTGAGCGTGCAATACTGCCTGCGCAGGTTGAGACTAGGATCTTTTTGAGGCAATGGTCTTCAGGGGAACCTGACGGGCGACTTTGTGCTAGGAGTGAGAGGAACTCTTGGTGATAGATTGCAGAGAAAGAGGCAAAGGTTTGCATCGGGAGGGCGTTTGGACAGAGAATGAGTGACAGGTGGGTAATGGGCGGGGCATCATTTCAAATTTAGAGTTGATGGCAGCGTGTCTGTCAATAGCGATATTGCTAGTGTTCCGATAAGGCATTATGTAGGGATTTGGGGTGGGGGGGGGAGGGGAGGGGCGGCATAGCAGCCTGCAGAATTAAATTCAGAAACATTTCTATGCAGTTCCTTGCTTGGGTTGCGAGAGTTCAGGATTCTGTCCCCATAGAATGCTTTCTTGGTTTTTATGATTTCCAATCTGTAGGCCCTTGTTAGTCTTGTTAGAGCAATGTTTTCGGTGGTTGGGTTGGTTCACCAGGTCCATTCCAGACTGTGCTTGAGGGCTTTTAGCGATTTGAGGTTGGAAGTGTACCACCTGGGTGTGGGGTCTGTTAGGGGAGGTTTCCTAAAGTCCTACTTGGAGGAAAGACTTCAGTAAGCTATCCCAGTGGTTTGTACATCCCCCAACTCTTAGTATCAGTCTGTACTACTCAGAGACCTTTGTAGGGTGGCAGAGCAGTCAGGCTTATCTTAAGGGGAAGATGTGAGCTGTAGGTAAGTACACTGAACTTAGCTAGTAATGCACATCAACGAAGCATACATACATTTTATATAAAAATATAGATTATATTTACACAAGAGTCACTGTTAAATACGTATCACAATAAATCAACACACATAGGTATACCTTACAATACTTTCAAAAGGGCACTTCTTAGTTGGTAGTTGCTGAACGTGTACAATGAGGATAGCTCAGAGGCAACGTGCTCTCCTTGGAAGCAAGACGACACGGAGCACCACAGGTTCGATCCCCGGGTCCGCGCTTAGAAACCTCTGGTTATTAAGCGCGTTATAAATAACCTATTATATCGTACCGTACAATCGGTAATAACGCACACCCACAAAGTAAAACAGTATTTGCATTTATTCAGCATGCACATATAAGAAGAACAAGTTATTTCTTACCTTGTAACGTTCTTTCGTTGGGATGTTCCTCCGATGTATTGCTTATCTTCGATATCTCTTTCCAGCTTTGCTGGCCTCAGAAATTTTTTCTCTAGAGGGCGCTGCGCGTCGACGTCCGCCGAGTCGATGTCCCTCAACAGCCGCCGTATCGACGTCGACGTCATCCTGCCTATAAAGGCCGCGCGCAGCGTCCGTTGCTCGGTTCCGTTTTGTAGCCCACAATAATTCTTTCTGGACTAGACTAATCACCCTGAAGGAGCGTAAGCTGCAACAACAAGGGAAGTAGTACTGCGGGGATGGATGGGAGGGTCGATAAGGAATACGTCGGAGGAACATCCCATCGAAAGAACGTTACAAGGTAAGAAGTAACTTGTTCTTCGAAGGGATTGTGTCCTCCGACGTATTCCTTATCTTAGATAGGCTCCCATAGCAGTATTCTGTTATTGGAGGTGGGAGTACTGACTTCATGCTTCCTCTTATTGATGAATAGAGTGCAATACTGCCCTTCCAAACCTAGTCTCTTGACTGGAGGAGGAATCCAAGTTGTAAAACCGTGTAAAGGTATGGACGGACGACCATGTGGCAGCCACACATATGTCTCTAACCGGCACTCCTCTTTTGAGGGCCGATGAAGCTGCAATACCTCTGGTCGAATGAGCCCTAAGATTTCGAGGGGGCTCTTTTCCTGCCAGTTTATAACATTCCAAAATGGCTAAAATGATCCATCTGGAAATGGTCTGCTTAGTTATCGGTAACCCCAGCCTGTGACCTGCGTAGCCTACAAACAGCTGGTCTGCTTGTCTTATCCTAGCCAGTCTACTAATGTAAAAACTTAAAGCCCTTCTTGGGTCCAGCCTGTGTAACCTCTCTTCCTCTTTCCCCGGATGAGGAGGAGGATAGAAAGATGGAAGGGTAATCTTCTGAGTGATATGAAATTCAGAAACCACCTTTGGGAGGAAATTAGGCTTCACTTGCAGAACAACTTTGTCTTTGTGAAAGATTGTATGAGGGGGTTTACAAGAAAGAGCTTGTAACTCGCTCACCCTTCTAGCAGATGTAAGTGCTATTAATAAAACAGTCTTAAGGGTAAGAAATCTTAACGAACAAGAGTGGAGTGGTTCAAAAGGTATGCCCATCAGGAAAGTTAGGACTAAGTTTAAATCCCATAGGGGAACCTGGAATGGTCTTGGGGGATAAACGTTAGTTAACCCCTTTAGAAACTGTATTACCAAGGGTAACTTAAATAGGATGGTTCTTCCGCAGTGCGCTTAAAGATGGATAGCGCTGCGAGATAGCCCTTGATGGTGCCAACTTGAAGGCCTGAATTCGCTAAATAAAGTAGGAAGGACAAAACCATTGGTGTACCACATGAAAAGGGATCGATATTCTTTTCTCTACACCAGCTGCAAAATATGTTCCAACGGCAGCGGTATAAAGATTTTGTTGCTGGCCTTCTTGCCAAAAGCAACACCTCCATAACATCATCAGGGAGGTCCCAATCCTTGTACCTCAGCCTTGCAGAAGCCAAGCGTGAAGGTTGAGGGT
The DNA here is from genome assembly GCF_040938575.1 of Ambystoma mexicanum. Lineage (NCBI taxonomy): Eukaryota > Metazoa > Chordata > Amphibia > Caudata > Ambystomatidae > Ambystoma > Ambystoma mexicanum. The sequence goes on along the minus strand of NC_090936.1, from coordinate 968,240,852 downwards.
TTTGATGTCTGGATGGAGAACCTGACCTCCCTTCTGTGAGAGCAGATTCTCTCTGAGTGGAAGTCGAATTGGAGGGCAGATGGACAAGTCTAGAAGGTCCGGGTACCACGTTCTCCTGGCCCAATCCGGGGCAATTAGGATCATGGTTTTCCAGAATCTTCTCAACCTCCTGATCATTTGAGGAATGACAGGGACCGGTGGAAATGCGTACAGAAGCGGAAACTCCCAGTCCACTATGAACGCGTCTCCCAGAGATCCTCTCGGGGGAAATTCCCTTGAACAGAACAGATGGCACTTCCTGTTGACACTGGTGGCGAACAGATCCACCTGAAGGGTTCCCCAAAGGTCGAAGATCTCTTGAAGGACTTCCTGAGCTACTTCCCACTCGTGGGAGACTGAGACTGTGCTCTGCCTGCTCAGAGCGTCCGCTGTCAAGTTCTTCTCTCCGGCTAGGTGAACTGCTGATAGAGAGATTCCTTCTTGGATTGCCCAAAACCAGAGCTGCATTGCCTCTCTGCACAGAGGTAGTGATCCTACGCCTCCTCTTTTGTTGAGGTAATGCATGGCCACTGTGTTGTCCGTCATTATCAGGACATTCTTTCCTTGTACAGATGGCAGAAAAGCCTTCAGCACAAGTCTGATGGCCCTCAGCTCTAACAGGTCTGGACTCCGATGGAGACCAACGACCGCTGATGGTCAAGTCGTTGACGTGGGCTCCCCACCCCGTGAGTGAGGCATCCGTGACTACTGTTATCTCCGGCCAGGGTTGCCAAAACTGCTCTCCTTTCAGAATGTTCTCCTGACAGGCCCACCACTGAAGGTCTCGAGCCACCCTGTCGGGAACCTGAAGAAGATCTGTCATTCTCCCTGAGAATTGTGACCACTGAGTTCTCAGTGCCCACTGGAGGGATCTCATTCTCAGGCGAGCCTCTGGCACTAGGAAAATGCAGGATGCCATGAGGCCTAGCAACCTCAAAAAGTCGAAGGCTGGGAGACGTTGGGCATTTTGAAACTTGGTAACCATCTGTAGAATATCTTGAGCCCTCACCTCTGGTGGCGAGGCTTTTCCCAGGGAAGTGTCCAGGATCGCTCCGATGAACTGGAGTCTCTGCGATGGTATCATTTGTGACTTCTTTAAATTGAGGGAGAAGCCCAGTCTGTGAAGGGAGTGGCAAACATGATCTAGCTGGATCCGAGCTTGTTCCGAAGATACAGCTCTGATCAACCAATCGTCCAGGTAGGGGTAGACGTGAATCCCTTCCCTCCTTAAACTTGCAGCCACTACCGACATTAACTTGGTGAAGACCCTCGGGGCGGAGGTCAGCCCAAATGGCAGCACTCGAAATTGATGAGAGTTGCCAATTGCGAACCTCAGGTATTTCCTGTGTTTGAGATGGATTGGCACATGGAAATAAGCGTCCTGAAGGTCCAGAGATACCAACCAGTCCTGGAACTGAAGGGCCTGAAGGATCTGAGAAAGAGTTAACATCTTGAATTAGTCTTTCCTGAGGAATTTGTTCAATTCTCGCAAATCCAAGATGGGTCTCAGTCCTCCGTCTTTCTTTGGAATGAGAAAGTAAGGGGAGTACCAGCCCCTGTTCCTCTCCGCTACAGGTACCGGTTCTATGGCACCTTTCTCTAGCAGGTCTAAAATTTCCTGCAAGAGGAATGGATATGGAGCTTTTTGAGAGCTGATCCCCGGTGGATGACTCTGAAGTATGCGTAGGAGAGGCAGGCAGTAACCTTGTGCAACTGTCTCCAATGCCCAAGCATCTGACGTGATAGCCTGCCATTCCGCCAGATGTTGAGTTAACCTGCCTCCTACAGGTGTCTTGTGAGGGAAGTCCTCAGAGTGGTTTTGGGGCGGCTGATGCAGATGCCGATGGTAAAGAGGCACCTGCTGTTGCTGCGGCTTTTGAATATCTACCCCGTCCACCTCGGGTAGTTCTTCTTTGTCCCCTTTGAGCTTGTCGTCCTCTACCTCTTCCGAATGCGGAGTAGAAGCGAAAGGACTTGCCTCTCACAGAGGTTCCTGTGGGACGAAAAGGTGTCTGACGGATTGCAGCGCCTAGGGATTTTGCTGCTGCCTTTGATGTTTGCAGTTTTTCTAAACTGTCATCCGCCTTTTTCCCAAACAAAGACGAGCCATCAAATGGTATGTTCAAGAGCCTGGCTTGCACATCTGGGGCAAAACCAGACTTTCTCAACCAAGCAAATCTCCTGGTTGTTGTACTTGCCGCCATTGCTCTGCTGATACTGTCAGCCGAATCAATGCCCGTCTGGAGGGATTCGCACATAGCGTCTTTACCGTCCTGTATGATATTTAGGAACGCCTCCCTTTCTTCTCCCTCCGGGATGCTGTCAGCGGCTGTAGAAGCACACTCCCAAAGTGTATGGCTAAATCTAGCAAGGGTGCAAGTAGCATTAATAGATTTTAACGCCATGCTACATGCCGAAAAGACTCTTAGCCACAGCATCATATTTTTTATCGTCCCTGTCCTGTGGGACGGTAGGGTAAGCAGTCTTGATGTCAGTAGAAGATGCTGCCTGTACCACCAGACTTTCTGGGTCTGCAGAAGATACCCTGTATTTAGTAGACAGTTTTTTATTTACTGCCGGGACGACATCTGGGGTTTCCCAGTTCGTCATGATTTTCCTTTGAAGAGCTTTATGAAAAGGTACTACAGGATCCTCCTGTGGACCTTTATCAAGAATATCCATGAGGTCATCCTGTTGGAAAGCCTGTGAAGGTGTTGACCACCCCATAAATTCTGAGATCCTGGCCATTAAGGCTCTATAAGGGGTTTCAGCATGCTCCCCCGGGTCTGGCTTAGCGAACTCCACCTCAGGGGAAGTGTCTAAACCACTTGCCTCATGTAAGGAATCATGGAGTTCCTTTAATCTGCGTTCCTCTGAGGATAACTCCTCTTGAACTGGGGTTGCAGATCCCTGCAACTCAAATGTCTCTTCTTGGTCAGATAGTTCTCCCTCTTCCATAATTGAGGACATTGTTCTCAATTGGTCTGAACTCACAAAGGGTGTGAAACCCATCTCCAAGGCAGAGGGTGCCAAACTTGTTGTAATCGGCCTCGAAAACGTCGATGTCATCGACGCCGAAGGCTTCGAACGTGGCGTCGAAAACAAAGGCGGAGGCCTCGAGGTCCTCGATAGAATTGGAATTCTGCTTGAGGATGTCGACAATCTCGACGACATCGTCATCGAAGACCTGGGAATAGCCACTGGGTGCGCCGCAACCATGACTTTCCTTGGCGTCGATGCCGGTGTTGAGGATGGCGTCGAGTCGACAGACCAGTGTGTCGAAGGTCCCTTCGACAACGGCGTCGAAGACACCGACCTCGGCGTCGACGGAACCTTCGAAGAAGGATTAGGTCTTAGCTTTACTCGAGGGTTCATCAAGCGCTCGAGAAGCTTCCTTCGCCGGGTACTGTGACTCGCGGCGTTTTGGACCTTTTGACCAGAGCATCGCTCTCGGCAGTCTTCGAGGGGGTCGAGGCCGCTTTCTCGAAGACGCTCATCATATTTTTTCGGAATTCCTCCCATTCAGCCCGGGAACTATGTTTCGTGGGGCAAGGGATTCTCTTAGGTGAAACAGAGGAAGAGGAGGACGAAGAAGGGGATCTTCGACGCCTCCTCTTCGAGTGCTTCGATCTCGAGGAGTGATGGGACCCGCTTCGAGACCTGGAGCGCGAATGGTGACGAGGAGACGAATGTCTCGACTTCGTTGAGGAAGAAGAAGCTTTAGAAGTCTTACCTTTTTCCAGCTTCCCCCTACGCTCCTTCAGGGCCTTAGCTGTCATGGACATACAGTCCTCGCACTCCGAACAATGGTGTTCAGCTCCCAAACACCACAGACAAACTCTGTGAGGGTCAATCAGCGACATCTTTTTTCCACAGTCTCGGCATTTTTTAAAACCGGACCGAGGGGTCGTCGGTTCCGACGAGGAAGCCATCGAGTATGGATCGAATATCTCGAGGAAATTGGATTAATTCTCTAGGAAACTGAGCAACGATATTCCGAGGCACTGAGTAAGCGCGGAAAAACGGAACTGAGCAACGGACGCTGCGCGCGGCCTTTATAGGCAGGATGACGTCAACGTCGATACGGCGGCTGTCGAGGGACATCGACTCGGCGGATGTCGACGCGCAGCGCCCTCTAGAGAAAAAATTTCCGAGGCCAGCCAAGCTGGAAAGAGATATCTAAGATAAGGAATACGTCGGAGGACACAATCCCTTCGAAAGTTATTTATGGGAAGGAAAACTGTTGGTTAGAGTTATGCTAGCAAAGCTTCAGGTTCTAGAGGTAGTTTTGCAGCACAGCAAGTCCTCCAAAGTCAAAAACGCAACCCTAGCTAAATGTCAGTTTGTAGCGGCTTAAAGTCTTGCAAAGTAGTAGAAATCAAAAGTTCCTGTGGATACTTTCTAGTCTCTAGGAAAGAAGCTACAAGAAGGCTTAACCACCGTTGGAGACCCTGTTAAAGGACTTGCTAAAAGGGACACAAGCACTGGCTTGAGTCAGAGGTAAGAGGTATGTTGCCCTGGGCACCTCTATGTGCACACCAATGCTCTGGAGCGACTTTCTGGAATAAGGTAAGCAATACCCTTTTCCCCACAGTACTTTAGGTTTGAAGAAAACATTTGTGGTGGATGCTCCGTGATGTTGCAGCTCTGGAAACGACCTCTGGATTACTTGGTCCAATGACAAAAGGCAGGACAATGGATGGGATCACTCAGCAGCAGTCTCGAGGGAGGACCTCTGGCACAGCTTTCAGCAACTTCTCTGATCACTCTGCGGTTTTGGCGCCTTTATTGCAGCACCAACAAAGGACGCAATTTTCCCAGTCAATCTTCTTCAGCTCCTGCAGTCCAACACTCTGATGAGGGGGTGTGCTCGAGTTGGATTGAGTCTCTGGAGTGCCCTTGAAGGCTCAGCAAAGACTTGGACAGATTCAGCCTTTCCATGACAATGCACTTGAAATGCGCAGCAGGTCTCCAAGTATTGGGGTTCCGCAGCTCTGGAAACACACAGGACCTCGGGAGATGGCTCAAATCAAAGTTCAGTATCTAAACCCCTTAAGGGACTCCGAGTATAAAGGTAGGTCTAAAAGTGCAATCTCCTCATCCCTTAAAGAACCTGTTAACACTGAGTGTAGCAGAAAAGCTGTGGTCTTAGACTCAGCTGAGCCACCTTGTTAAAAGGTTGAGGCTCCTAAAATTGAAGACAGAGAGGTCGCCTTAATGGACCCCTCAGAGATAAAAAGCATTAACTGCCACTCTGAAGGGCACTTGGGTGTAGCACCCATAACATCAAATAGGGACCAACCCCTAGGCCCACAAAGTTAAAGGTCACTGGTGTGACCCCCACCTTTAGCTGCTGCTAAGGTGACTGAGCCTCTTGAAAATCCACATACTCTGGAAGTGGTTCATAGGGTAGACAAAAACTTAAATATTTCTGTCCCATCCATAATATGGTGTAATGCCATTAGGTGTGACCCCACATTCAGTTAACACTGAGGTGAACAAACCTCTTTAAAAACCACCCACAGTGGAAGTGGTTCACCCAGTTGACAAGAACGGAAGTGTTTGTGTTCAACATATAACACTGTGTAAACACTTTGTTAATGTCACAGATGTGACTCTGCCTACAGCTGAGCCTGAGGTAGCAAGTCCCTTTTTAACCTCAAAGACAGTGGAGCGGGTCCTTGTATCACAAAACCTGGACTCACGACCATCTGCTGTGGAGGCAATTGCTAGGACTGACAAGAACCTTGGTGTTCCTGTCACACCCTGTGTGGTGTATGTCCTTTAGAATAAAGGCCCCTCCAGATAAATCTGTAGTGGCTTAACCACTTGAAATCCCACTTGCAGTCGAAGTGGTTCATGAAACTCTAAAAATGGATACTCCTGAAAATCCACTTATCATGGAGGTGATCCAGAAGGGTGTCCAGAACTTAGGTGTTCTTGGCCAACCCGAAAAAGTAGGAATTAAGTTTTCTCCTTTAGTTCAGAGTGCCCAGAAGGAAACTTCCAGGCCGGGAAAACTGAAATACAAAAAAAGTAACAAGAAATATAAGAATAGCTTTCTTACTAGGCCTTGTAATACAAAACCTGTGACTTCAACTGCTCCAACAGGAGAAGAGACGGTTTCTGACAAGGCTAGGGTCTCTGTTTCAAGAGACAACTCTAAATCTGTGGAATCCTGTTAGGGAGAATTCTCATAAATGTTCTAATTCCCTTCACCTTAGAGACCCCCAGCAACTTGCTGGATATTGAGGACTTGATTTTATTCCTGGAGAGAGTGTGAGCCTTTTTTTCCCACTCTCTCATGTATTTTGATGTGCGTTTTACTCTTGTGTTCATGGATTATGGAGTTTTAGATAACTCCAAAGGCATCATCTTTTCATGTGCGTCACACAGCACCCTCAGTGCAGTGACACAGGGAAGCTTTTTAGGCTACACCAAGGTTTAAATACCTTCTCTGGGATAAACTACTGTTTCCCAGAGGATGTAAAGTTAAATTGACTTTACTAGTCTTAAAATTCCTAGCCCAGCCCAGCCCACCCTATCTTACAATAGAGTGCTGGAGGGGTTACCTAGTATCCCCTAGAAACTCATGTAGCAGTCCAATGCTACCCTTTTCTCTCGAAATGGCTGGTGGCAGTGGTTTTACAACGAACTACCAGATTTTACCAGACCGCGAACACCGGTAGCGTTAAATAGCGGGAGCCATGTTTTTCAAGATGGCTTCTGAGTCTCCTTTGTTTAAACGGGTCTTCTTTTTTCGCCATTTCTTTTTGGAAAGGTCCTTCTAGAGTTTGTCTCTGCGCGCTAAACCAAGTTTGGTCCCTTTGTTTCTACGCCTTTGGCGGGCTTCAGGACTGAAGACCGCCTCTGGCGCCCGAGTGTCTGGGGTGGGCAGGAAGTGAGGGAGGTGCCCGAAACTCCCTGTGCTTAGTCTTTTAGGAGACCCAAATGCACTCTGGAGTGATTTGCTGTCTAACTGTCTGGCAAGGACAGCCACCCTGCTCGGTGATTGGCAGCTAGGCTGGAATGAATGGTAGAAAACTGTTTAAAAGGCGAGTCTCTTGGCTTGGAAGGCAGAGTTGACCACTGGAAAGGAAAGAACCGAAGACGAGCTGGAAGAGGACAGCTGCGGCAACTCCTGGACTGTTGGTTTGCCTGGTGAAGCCCTGCTGCAGGTCCGAATCGCCAAGTTCACCTCGACAGAGAAGCCCTTCAAGGACGACTTCTTCCTTTGAGTTGGTAGGACTAATCAACTTGTAAGCTACCCGGATACCATTCTTGGAGCTGGTTGTATTTTCCTCAGAGTGCTGCAGAGTACCGAATAGCAAGGGGGACACCAGTTTGTGTGCTTGACTACAGCTACCGAAATCGAAGATTTGCCAGTTCGCCAGCTTTGTGACCAGTCCCTATGCAGTGCAGGAGTCCCCCAACTTCCTCCCTTTTGTCCCCACGACTGAGGCTCAGGAACAGCGAGATCTGCAGGAACAGAAGTCCTCAGCTGCAACTTTTTCTTCAATCTAAGGTACTGTGAAAACCCGTCCGAGAGAACTTACCTCTCACTGCGAAAGTGCATGAAACTTTGGCAACTTGCAGGCCAAGTCAGCTTGTGACCCGACATATAAAGCTTTCTTGTATGAACTACTTCTGAGAACCGTGGCAAAGACTTTTCCGTTTAACTACCAGAACCGTTTTTACTTATACAAGACTCTAGCCCATTGACTTTGACCTATCATTGCATTGGGACAACTCCTCTAGTGAACTCAAACTATTTGCACTGTTTAAGAGTAACTCTATTATTCGTTTTATTAACTTATGCCTTTTTGCTCCTCCTTCAAAGTAGTTTAAATGCCTCAGAACCTGATAGTGTGAAGTACTGTAGTATATTTTTGTGTGATATTGATTGCCTCCTTTTAGTGAATGTTTTCTAACTGACTGTGTAATAAATTAATAAGTGTTTTACCAAGAAACCTTGAGTATAAGAGTCTATTTGAATACTTGTGATTGTAGACCTCTGTGTAACCTCATTACAAGTTCACATTCCCTCTTGAGATAAGCCTGGCTTCTCAGCTCGCTACCAAAAACTGTGTGGTACAGACTTATACCAAAGGTTGGTTTTGCTTACACCTGTAGTCATAGTTGTGTGTAGTAGTCCCAGAGGGTACTGCATGCAAACTTTGCCTAACAGAGTGCGCGCGAGCAGAACCCTTTTTAGACACCACCTCAGCCTTAGGAGGCTCGATAGGGTCAGAGCTCTTCTTGCGCTCTCACGAAAGGGGCGGGAGAAGCAGCCTTCTCAAATATCTTCAACACCCAGAGGCAGAAATCCTCCCACCAGGCCTTAGATGCCAACTTACCTGGATAAACAACCTTGCAATCGGGCTAGGAGTTGGAGGACAACGAGCTCGATCTATGCTCTTCTTGGCCTTCTTCTAGGAGACCTTCTCTTCAAAGGAGTTGCCGATGGGGACGTTGAAGGGGGCCTACTCAAAGCGAGTTTACCCTTCCTCTTCTTCAACGTCTTTCCCATCATGGACTGAGGATCCAGTCTTCCATCTTGTGCTTGATTCCCAGACACCAGAGACAAATGTGGTGTGGGTCTGTAATGGACATCTTCGACTCACACTCGGCACATCTCTTACAGCCTGTTTTTGGAGTCACCATTTTGAAAAACAACCAGTGACATGAAGTCAGGAATTGATCCAAAGTGAACTGTACAGCGGAAAAACAGAACTGAAGTAACGGGAGCAGTCAGTGTGTGCTATATATACAGTCGGTGAAGTCATGCTTGAGAGCGGACAGAGGCCTTCGAGGGCCACGAGTCGACGCACGTGCCCTCTGCTGAGAAAAAAGTTTCCAAAGAGTTGATGCTTGATGGAAGCTATCAAGGATTAGGAATACGTGGGAGGACACAATCCTAGAAGGATGAACACTGGGGATGGATTGTCCCCGCAGGAATATAGGAAACATTGATCAGGTGGGATGCAGGACTAGCGTACAAGAAGGCCTGCTAAGTACCCCTCAAAGTTTTGATATCAAGAACCCCAGAATGTAAAAAAGTAGCAGATCTGGAGGGCGGGCCGTGTAGTTGGTCGGGAAACCAATTACCTGAAATTTAAGGCAATTCTTTTAGATGTTTACTGTGTACCATCAGGTTAGGTGCCTTTCTGAAGCTCAGCCCTCACTTGGCCTATTCTTACATGCTCTACTGTTCCTCTCCCTACATCTGTCTCTCTCCCTTTTCACCCTCTCCCTACATCTGTCTCTCTCCCTTTTCACCTTCTACTCTTCCCAACCCACTACTCCACTAGCCTCTCCTTTCTCTCCCTTACACTTACTGTTCTATGCCACCAATGTTTCTCTTTCTCCTCCTTTCTGTCTAACTCCACCCTCTGATCTTACTCTCTCCTACTATGCTCCCTTCCTCACGCCTCTACTGCTCCCCTCTCGCTACTACTCCTCTCTGCTCCACACTACTAAAACTACCACTATTGGTCCTCTGCTTGAGCTGGTTCCCAGGGCAAACAGCTGCCTTTCTTACCCTCAAGGGAGGTGTTAAATCTTAGGTCTTTGCATCCGTCTCCTTTCCCAATCACATCAAGAGTACCCAGTTCCTCCTCCATAATTACACCAGGTAGACCTATTCTTTCCCTACAATCACACCAGAAGGACACTGTAACCACACCATGGGCGACATGTGCCTCACCCTCAGCAGCATTGAAAAAGAACTCTTCCGAATCACACCACAGGGTCATAACTGCATTTGGGTACAAATTACTCTCCCCCAAGTCTAACCTGGGAACACACAGCTCTCTCTCCTCTCTGAGACTATGGAATATAGGTAATTCTCCCCTAAACACCCTGCGGGGTGGGGGGCAATCGGGGTGAGCTGCATGCTCCAAAGACTGTATTATGTTGGGGATGCAGACACACACCCGTCACACAAACACGCACATGGACACACACACACTCACAATGGTGGACGGGTCACAGAAACCCTGAACCCGGGGTGCTACACAGTCTACCCAGCCAATCTCCTCAATCGAATCAAGGAGATACAGGTCTATAGAAACAGACATTGATGGTAGATGCACTTGCCTTTGCATTAGCTCCTTCATTTCCAAGGAGAGCGCCTCGCCTTTGAGTTCATTCTTCTCCTGAGGAGCACCGGGGGCAGCATCAGTCATAGGTTCTCCCTAAAACAGAAAAAAATCATTAGAACAAAGGAAGCAAGTCAAATATTAGCTACAATGGAGCTAAAATGACTAGATTAGGGGAACAGGATGTCGACTCCCGAAGTAGTGACGGGATGGGCTGCATAGAATTACTTGTTCTGATATGAAGAGGAATGATGCACTCAATTTGAAAGACCAGGGTCGATTTTTAGTTAAAGTCTTATGAACAATCACAACAGCTCACCATCTACAGAGATTCAGCTGAATGTTTATCTTCCTTGGATAATCCATGTATTTCTTTTTTAACTGGAAGAAGCTTACAATGACAATCAATCCAATTTCACTTTATTTCAGTTAAATTAAAATAGTTCTACAAAAATACATACATACAAAAATACATTTTGGTTTAGTAAACCTACATAAAAAATGTATATAAATTGATAAAAGGATATTTAATAATCTCATACAAGAACACAATGCTCTCATCTAAATTCTACGGTTATATTTATGGTAATTTTACTTTCAGTTACAAACAGCAGCCTAACAGTTATCAACTTAAAATATAGAATGGAAAGATATAGTTGAGCTATTTAATATGTGTCTAATTAATTAGCTATCCAGACTAGAGTAAGAATACTATCGCTAATCTTCATTAGCCCAATTAAATAGGTTGCTATCAAATAATTAAAAATATCCAAAACTGATATCAGATAAAACTATCACGGTCTGTGAAGATAAAAGCTCCAGTTACACAATGGGATTAGAGGTTTCCTTCACAATAGCTTATAGCGATGGCTGAACAATGGAAAATGAATGGTAGTCTCAAACGATAAAAGGGGCTTTGGTCTGACGGACCACCCTCATTTAAGATGCCAGTTACTGTGTTAAGGGAAAAACAGCCAAGTCGAATGTGTACCATTAGGGACCCTCTTTTGCTGATTAATACATAAAAGATATTAGTCATGAACATAAAAGGGTGGGTACAGAAGCCCTTATCAAAATGAAGCTGTTTCTCAAATGCACTCTTTAGGAGTGACTGGGTCAGGCAGCAACAGATGAAGATGTGCCAGCTGTAGGCTACGTCTTGAGGCACCTGGAGACTCCCTAATGCTGTCTAATTCGAAATAATTTTCACCAACTTACCCTTCCCAGACTGCGCAGAACAAGCAGGAGCCCACTCTGCCCCTCTTTTTGGATACTGAGGACCCGGGGCTCCGATGACCTTTGGCTTGGCGTGCCATTCTCCAGGCGAACAAAAATGGTAGCGACCACACTTTGGGGCGTAAATGACAGCTGATCGGGAGCCCCCGCTGGGACAGTAGTGGCCCTTGCTGCCTCCCCGGCTGGGGTGGCGGAGGAGCGAATTGCCTGAACGTGACACAATTAGAAGGCGGCCGGCGTGTGCAGCTTGGGCCGAGCAGATCTCCGCAAGACCTGCCAGCGTGACAGGCTGGAGCGAAGGAGTCCATTCGCTGCCCCGCGTGGCAGGCGAATGGGAGCAAGTTCTTAGCTCCAGAGTATTGGCTGCCGCCCCCTGCTTGGGGCATCTCCCAGCTGTGGCAATCCAGGGATTGCAGCACGCCCCACCGATCTACAAGGAGCGCTGGAGTGGTGGCGCAGTGCTCGGACATCCCAGCGGGGCTCAATCTAAGGAGCCGGTAGGTGCAGGAGGCACCAGCGCGGATCAGTGTCCTAGGAGGAACTAATTAAAACCCCTTGGCTCCAGCAATAACCTTCCCAACAATGCTCTGTTAACATACTTGGGATCCCAACGGCACGCTGTCTGTATGGCCACCGCTTATGGAAGTCCCAGGTCCTATTGTTGCTTCTATAATGGAGCCCAAGGACCTCTTTTCGCCCTGGTCTCTGCCTACACCCACAGGGCATGGAACTGGTCTGTCTCCCCCCGCACCCTCCCTGGCCCGGACTGGCATCCTTGCCCCCCCCACCACATTCTTGCATGTCTGATGGTGTGCAGGAGTGAGGGCTGCGTGGGGGCCTCTGAAATCATTGTGGTGCTTTAACGGGGTGCCATCCCCCATTCCTGGGGGCTGGCGGGGGTTCGAGCTGCAGGAGTATGTTGGAGCTCTACCTGATTTGGGATGTCCAAGCCTGGAGCAAGGGCCAAGGCGGGGGACATTAAGTCTCTCCTGACCATGCAGGACAGCATGGGGAAGCAGATGCAGGCGGTCAGAACGGAGGTCCACTCTCCACCCCGTAACTGTTTCCATGGAACCCCTCCTTCACTAAGCAGGACCTCATGACATGTTCTCCACCTTGAGACAAGATGTCATGACCAAAATGACATCCACCAAGGAAGCAGTGACAAAGTCATTTGCTGAGCTTAATTCCCACCTTTCTGGATTGGATTCCCGGGTAAGGGACATGGAAGCTACAGTATGTGACCAAGTCCACGATCATGCTGAACTGGCTAACAGGGTAGTGGGAATAGAAGAACAGCAGGAATTAATCTGGGCCAAACAAGAGGAACTAGAAAACCGTTCACGCAGGAACAATGTCCGGCTACGAGGGTTCCTGCGTCACATACCTTATCAAGAGTTGGCTGATTACGTCCGGAATCTGTTTCGCACCCCGTTGGACCTCCCGGATACAGCAGATGTCACAGTGGATAAAACGCCCAGTGTCTATTCCTCAGCCCAGCAGTGTCGCAATCTGGTTCCCGACGTCCTCTGGAGGGAGCATTATTTTCAGCAGAAGCAGGTCATGATAGCGGCGGCTTGCAAAAAAAGAGGAGGTAGAATTCCGAGTGCCCAAGCTCTCATTGTTTCAAGATCTTTCCCCACACACTCTGGCCAACAGGAGGAAGCTGCAGGTAGTGCCATCATGGCTGCAATCACAACAGAACGGCTACAGATGGGGTTCCCATGCAAACTGTTGTTTGAATATCACAATTGTCATTCTGCAATTGGCTCCGAGGAGGAGGAGGCGGCAGACCTAATGGAAGCCCAGCTGAAGCCCGGGGAGAAGAGTTGCGCATCTGAAACGGCAGACGGCACGGGTTCTGCTGATCGAGGCAAGTTCAGGAGGCCCAGGGAGAGAAGCAATGTGCTGAAGAAGACTGTGGGGGTGGACACTGAGCCCCATCCTGCTGACCCAGACTGAAAAACCGGAGCTCGCCAGTACAGAAGGGCTTCACTAATACTACAATGTACGAGCCTTGGCTATCGGAGCCTAGATGAATGAGTTGGGTTCCTAGTTAAAACATGTTGTTATGCAGATGTTTCGTCTGGTGCAGTCTGGGAGAGAGGGGGGGGTACTTATAGCCGGGTGCCCAAGTGTATTGGCGCCCATGAATTCCTTACTTGGGATTTTCAAAACGTACTTGCTAGGTTATGAATTCAATTTTTGTTATATGGGAAATTACATTTTTTCCTTTAACCACATACCAGGATTCTCTTGCTTCCCTTGGGAAATGCTGCCATTGTCTTTCCAACAGTTGTCTTTGGTGGGGTGGATTTGCAGAGCGCGCCCGAAGGAACGCATGATGGCGACTAATGACATATCCTGTGCAACCCTAAACATGCAGGGGGGCAAACTCTCCGATCAAATGTAGAGCCCTGCTGCAGCACAGACTAGCTGCCCTGGATGCCACCCTGGTCTTTCTCCAGGAGACTCACCTGTTAGATGAGGCCCGTCTCGCTAATAAAACATACCCCAAAGCATACTTTGCTTCCAATGGCCTCAAAAAGCATGGAGTCGCCATCATGGTTCGCAAGGGCACACCCCTGAAAGTGATTGAGTATTGAGGGATCGGGAATGGAGATACTTATTACGGCACTGTTGTGGGGGCGGAAAGTTACATTAGCCTCCCTGTATGGTCCTAATGAAAGACGAGAAGGGTTCATAACATCGAAGGCACTGGCTAATTTTGCAGAAGGGGAACGCATTATTGGAGGGCACTTTAACTGTGTAGTTGATCCAACGATAGACAAATCATTACCCCCCCCACTCCTATTGACAAAAAGAACATCATATCAATGATCACGCTTTTAGCAGTGATCCGAGGAGTCATTATTGAGCAATCAGTGGCTTGGGGGCGGACAACAACATGAATCCAATCCCAATTAGAAGATGAGGTCCGTCGAAAAAAGAAAGAGCTTGTGCAAAAGTGCCCCGACGCTCCCTTTTGATCTCCGAGAAGCCAAGGAAGCCTTAGAATCTCATCTTGGGGGGCGCTGTTGCGCGCAACTAAGATGGCCGCCTGATCGGAGCACTCCGATCCCACGAACATCATATATACAAATAAATCCTTTTTGGAGCCGCGGAGAGAAGAAACTACTACACTGTCCGTTTCCCGTACTCCTACTGCACATTGTGTGCAAATCCTGCTCGAAACCGCAGAGGCGTGGGGGAGTTCGCAGCCCGCTTCGAACTAACGGCTTCTCCAGTGGACCGCAGCCCGCTCCGGAAGAATCCTACGCCAGACCGAGGTGCCGTCATCAGCACAAGGCCGCGAGGGGGAGGAGCGCTGAACACCGCGGTGCAGCCCCACGACACGGGCCTGGGATCAGACCGTGTGGGCAGACATCAGAACCTAGTGTGGACACGTAGTGGTCTGTGGCTCCGGCCCGCCTCCCGGATAGCGACTGGGTCGGCGCACCATCTTTTCACGCAGGGCCCCGGCCGACTCATGCACCAGGCCTTTCGCCGAGCGAACCCTCGCCTGACGTTGCGAGTGCAGGTGAGAGATGTAGAGCCGTGCGGACCCAGAGACAACGGCTGTGTCACGGAGTAAAGTTTTATAAAATCCTTTCTACACTGGCTGCCACCCAGAGACAGTGCTAATCCTGTGCAGACGGCTGGCCTGACCCGCGTCATCGACCCGCAACGAGAAAAAAGGCATGGGCGTGAAAAAGACTGGCCCAATGGACTCCTATGCCAACTCCCAACCCCAGGGGACACCGGCCGCCATAAACACGGGGATGACAATTCTGCTGCGATTGAACATGGGGACAGAGAAGACCGCCTAATGACCATGGTGCAGAATGGCTTCCTTGTAGTGAACGTAAAGCTGGATGATATTGTTTCAACTATCAGCTCCCTTAAGGCTAGAGTGGACAAGGAGAGCACTCGCATTACAGAAGCTGAGAACAGAATCAGCACAAATGAAGATATCCTGACACAACATGGTCGAGATATAGCACAGCTGAAAGGGAAACTGCGTAAGACTCGAGCAAAATGCGGTGACCTGGAATCTCGATCTAGAAGGAATAATCTCTGTATTGTCGGCATTCCGGAATCCTTCTGTAAAGGTCCGATGGAGCGACAAGTTGAGGCCCTTTTGAAAACTCTTCTGGACACAGAATCCTTCTCTAGCCACTTTCTTGTTGAGAGGGCTCATTGCACCCTAGCGCCGACATCCAAACCTGGGGCGCCACCGCGCACGATTATTGCGCGCCTCCTGAACTATAGGGACAGGGACGCGATCCTAAAACTTTCAAGAGAAAAAGGCTCCCTGCAGTATGAAGGAAGCAGAGCCCACATTTATCGGGATTTTTCGACCAGCGTCCAAATGCAACGCAGATCCTACAAACAGGCCAAAAAGCTCCTGAGATTGCGTCATGTCCCTTATGCCCTCATCTTCCCGCCGAAACTACGGATTCAACATGGAGGCAGGTCGCATTTCTTTGAGACCCCGGCGGGAGCTATAATGTACATTGAGGCATCCGTCCCCATCCCTCCCAAAAAACATCCATGAGGGGCCACCACGAACGGGAGACGAAGTCCCGGATTCAGCCGATTGACATGGACTTACGGAAACATACTTAGCTGTGAAGACGTCTCTCCTGAGAGCAACGGCTCCAATTGATATTGTTTGGTGAGGGTGGGATTGTGAGCCTCTGCTGATGGAGGCCCTGCGAATGCAACTAGCGACCCTCAGGAAAGTTCCACAGGTTATGGGGATTGGGTTACATCATCGGGTTGGGGTTGATGGTGCGGGTGGGGGTAGGGCACAAAGTTATGCCACGGTTGGCAGCAGTTTCAAAACGCAGAGACTGGTTGCATCGAGTTCAACTGTTAAGGCTGGTGGTGTAAGCGATTCACTTCACACATTGATAGCAATTGAAATACCATGGTAATGGGTGACAGGGGGGTAACTGTTAAACTTCTTTCATGGAATATCCGGGGACTTAACAACCCGATTAAGGCCAGGAAAATCGCAGCATACATAACTAGACATAACCCCCAGGTAGTGTTACTGCAAGAAACTCACGCACTGGGGCAGGTCTGTTCCAGTTTTCTCCCTAGATGGGGTGCATTGTGATGTTATACCGAATATTCCTCCCAATCCAGAGGGGTTATGACCCTGATACATCCGAATCTGGGCTTCCGTGTACAGCACGCAAAACCTGACACTCAAGGGAGATATGTGGTAATCTGGGGCGAGTTGCCGGGACGGAAGATGGTCATAGTTAATACGTATGGCCCCAAAATTGAAGACCCTGAATTCTATAATGCTATATATAATTTGGTGGTTGAAGCTGATGATGACCAAAACCGCATTAGCAATACAACAAATAATGCAACAGATGGCCATGGTGGATATCTGGCGAGCACTACATCCCCAAGAACCGCGCTTCACCTTTTATTCATCAGTGCATGATTCTGAATCTCAAATTGATTATTGGCTTATCAGCTCCACACTCACGAATATGGTCCAGCACTGTAATATGTACCCTCTCAGATCACTCCCCTGTGACAATTACTTTGTGTGTCGGCGAGGCTGCCCCGAGGGCCAGACGCTGGAAAATGCCCCCTGTTCTACTTAGAGACCCTAACGTTTGTGAAGCACTGCGCACTGAAATAGAGGAATTTTTCCAACTAAACGAAGGGTCGGTAAACCGGTGCGCTACACTGTGGGAAACATTTAAAGTATGGGTGCGGGGCGCAATTATGGCCAAAACTACGGGTCTATTGAAGGCAGTTAGGCAGGAGTTGGACACAATTGAGGCCAAACTTGAGCTCCTGGAGTTCGAATACACCTGTACACATAGAAAAGAGGCCCTACTAGATATTCAAACTACACTGGCAGAATTTAATAAAATTGCTGCGAGGGAGGTACAATACATGGCTGCCCCGGCCCGAGCTCGTAGATACGGGGAAAGTAACAAGGCAGGGAGATTCCTAGCCCGGATGCTTAAGGCCGAACACGGCCATCCCCCTATAGCGACAATCCAGACACCTAGTGGTGACAGTCAGTGGGGACCAAGAAATTAATGATATGTTTGCAGCATTCTATAAATCACTATATTCCAATAAAGACACCAAAACTAAAGAAGAAATAGTGGAATATCTAGACGTGATCTCCCAACCCTGACCCCGGAGACACGCATGATACTAGACACCCCCATATCACTTGAGGGAATTACAGAGGCAATGAAGGCATTAACATCAGGTAAAGCCCCGGGCCCCGACGGCCTAGGTTCCGAATTATTTAAAGAATTTCATGATATCTTAGCCCCTGTCTTACTGAAAGTATGGGAAGAGGCAATGGAGCGCGGCATACTTCCAGACACTATGCGAGAGGCAGTGATAATGGTCCTTCTTAAGCCCCGTAGACCCCCACAGGACATGGGGTCATACAGACCCCTCTCACTCATTAATACCGATGCGAAGATTTTCGCTAAGGTTCTAGCTACCAGGCTCCTGCCCTATATGGCTATATTGGTACATCCCGACCAGGCTGGCTTTATACCAACAAGGTCCACTGCTCTTAATCTGCGCAGACTCTTTGGAGTGATGACTCAGATAGACCCAGCGGTGGATGCGGTGGCGGTGTCCCTTGATGCTGAGAAAGCTTTTGACTCTGTCTCCTGGGTCTATCTGTTTTGGGTCCTAGAGAGATTTGGGTTGGGAGGATACTTCGTTAGCTGTGTCAGGTTATTGTATACTTGCCCGGAAGCAAAGGTACTAACAAACCAAACCATGTCATCCCTGTTTCGCCTGGGTAGGGGCACCAGACAGGGCTGCCCCTTCTCCCCAATCCTTTTCGCACTTACAATAGAACCAATGGCAGAATACGTCCGTCAAAACCATGCATGTAGAGGTCTTCGCATGACAGGGAGGCCACAAATCATTTCCTTATATGCAGATGACACCCTACTACATATTAGGAACCCAGAGGTAAATCTAGCGCCAATTATGGCTGAGGTTAAGAGGTCATCTGAATACTCGGGGTACAGGGTTAATGTTTCTAAGTCAGAACTGTTTCTGCTTACACCTAAAACCAGAGATATGTCAGCCACACAGGGATTCAAATGGTCGCCAACACACATCCGCTACTTGGGGATCATGGTATCCAGGGACGGGAGTACACTGCTCTCAGAAAATCATGGCGAACTCCTACAATCCCTGACTATTAAACTACAAGTCTGGAACAGGCTCCCTCTATCCCTATATGGGCGAATAGCGTTACTTAAGATGGTAGTGCTACCCAAACTCCTATACCTTTTTTGCATCATACCGATTTGGCCGGGCAGAACATTCTTCACGAAACTCAATATGCTCGCCACTACATTTGTATGGGGATTGGAAAACGCCCAGGTTGAAGTGGTCCAAAATGACAGAACCCTTTGCAAAAGGTGGGATTGCTGCACCAGACTTTGAACTTTACTATCTAACATCACAGGCACACTTCGTGAGACACTGGTTTGATCCAGAGGACACAGCACCACACATCACCCTGGAAAGATTTGCGGCATCCCCCTCAGACTTGCGAGCTGTTATGTTTGACCCTAATCGGAAAGACACGTGCAGATATGATCCTGTAAGCGCCACTGCACGTGCATGGGCCAGGATATATAAGAGACTGGCCATTACAACCCTGTATGATCTGGAGGTACCATTGTGGAACTTCCCGAGCATAAACCCCACATTTGATAAGGCAGTCCAGGGTGCCTGGGGCCCACAGAAGCAATTTAGAAAGCGGGACATGTTCCCGGATGGGAGATATTGTGCACTAGATGACTTTGTCAGGGCAGTGGGTGGTGATCACTTTAAGCGATTTCAGTTTCACAGGATGAAATCTGCCTTCGCTGCCAAATGGCCTTCCTTCCCAGAAGAGCCACCCACACACAAATGTATTGCAGCCATGACGGAACCAGAGGGACACAGGAAAAGTCTGTTGGCACTATACAGCCTTGTTCAGATCCACTCCAAGCCATGCAATAATATCAAGGAGACCTGGGAACGAGATCTGGGGGTGGAGCTGCGTGAAGCCACATGGTCGAGATACTGCCAGTTGACTAAATGTGTATCCATGAACTCAGGGCTTCGTCTTATTCAGTTTAAGGTTCTGAACCAGTTGCACTATACCCCAGCCAAGTTAGCTAAGTTTGTGCAGGGCCACACGGGGAAATGCCCTAAATGTGACGCCTCTGACGCATACTCCTATCATATGTATTGGGCCTGCCCACCGATAACTAAATTCTGGGGGGACGTGGCAGAGATTTTGGAAGACATTACGGCAATACCTGCTACACCCTCCCCGCGGAAATTCCTATTTGGGGATATTGGTAAAGCTGCAACCACCACTAGACGATTGTTCAATTTAGCATGTGTGATTGCGAAGCGAAATATATTGAAATGTTGGAAGTCCATAGATCCTCCTAGGCGACAGGACTTCTTGAAAGACCTGTCGATGGTTAATGAACTTGAAGAACAATTTATTATTACATTGCCATCAAGATGCCGCCCCAAAGATATATGGTCGCTGTTCAGGCTCTATGTAATATGCTATCTGATGAAGAGGACAATCCATCGTCACCGCTCTAGTACGGTCAAACAAAATGCAAATGTGTAGTGTATACTCTAAATGTTCACCTATGTTGTTATATAATGTTGCGATTCGCTGACCACTGGCCAGTTTTGTCTTGTTGTACCTTTTTTTTTCTGAACAAAAATAAAAAAAATTAAAAAAAGAATCTCATCTTATGGGGAAGGCGGCTCACTCTATCTTGAAAACAAAGCACCTCTTTTATACAAAAAAAACAAGGCCAAGAAGCCATTGGTTGCCAAATTTCAAAAATGTGTCCATGTGCAATTCTGTTGGGGCCCTGAGAGACTGGTTTGCGAAGCGGGAGGTCCCAAAGTCTGGGAAACTGGGCATCGTGGAAGAGTTCTTCCGTTCAGTGTCAGCAGCACACGAGGGGAATCATGCCCTTGCACAAGACTTTATCGCTCGTTCGCTGTTGCCTCAAATCCCATCAGAGTGGCAGGACATACTACAGGTGGATAGAACGGCACAAGAAATAACCCAGGCAATTAAGGCCCTCCCATTAGGTAAAGCCCCGGGCCCGGACAGGTCCACCAATAAATTTTAGGTGGAGTCGGCTACCACCCTCATACTAAAGCCAGGGAAAGATCCAGAGATCTGCTCCTACCATCCCATAGCGCTCCTAAACACCAACACTAAGCTGTATAGTAAGATACTTGCTTCCCGCCTGAGCGAAGTTCTTCAGCACATAATAGACAGCGATCAGACTGGGTTTATCAAAAATAAGGGAACCTATGATATTATTAGGAGGGTAGTGGACCTGATTGCCTTGGCCCCTCAGACTACAGGGGGACTGTCGCTGCTTTCGCTGAACGCACACTGTATTTGATAGCATGTCTTGGGACTACCTAAAAATGCTATTACCTCCCTATAGCTTTGGCCCAAGATTTTCTAAACTAGTCATGGTAGGTTTTCAAGTAACGTCCATGCACGTCAAAGTGAATGCCCAGTGGTACCCGTTGCTTCCGTTAGGGAGGGGGACTAGACAGGGTTGCCCCCTGTCCGCCCTAGTATTCGAGCTGGCGATGGAGCCACTGGTTCAGAGGATTCGCACCCATCCAGCGATAGCGGGGATAACTTGTGGAGGGACTGCTCATAAAGTGGCACTGTATGCTGATGGCTTGTGGTTGGTTACTCCAGGAGCCGCTAACTTCCTTGCTGGCACTGACAGAGCTACTGGATCAGTTTGCCTTGGTATCAGGCTTCACAATTAGCCATGAGAAATCTGTAGGTCTCTCCATTACAGAGCCTCCGGAGGTAATGGACTCCCTGAGGGAATCTTTTCATTTTCGCTGGGCGGACCGGGCATTCACATACTTGGGGGTTTACATCACAACACAATATAGTTCCCTCTCAAAAGCCAACATTCCAATATGGTGGAATGCGGCCGAGGAGATGCTACAGAGGAGGGATATGCAGAAGATCTCATGGCTTGGGCGGGTAAATGCAGTAAAGATATCCCTTCCCCAGAAACCTCTCTCATGTTTTCCAGCCTCTCCCAATCCGCATCCTATAGAGAATCCTTCTTGACATGCAAAAAGCGATGGGGCAATTCATATGGCACCGCAAACCGCCTATGATCTCCCGTAAGCTTCTCACTTGGTCTAAGGGCATGGGCGGCTTGGGAGTCCCGTCTATCCAGAGGTATTTCCAGGCAGCCCGGATTTCCCCGATGTTAGACTGGGCTCTAGTGGACGGGGTCTCCGAAATGGAACGAAATAGAACAAACCTGTGAACCCTGTCGATTAGCTCACCTCCCCTTTCTTCCTAAAGAAGCTAGAGGCCAGCCTCAAAAACGCCTCATATCTACCTGCACAACACTAGAACACTGGGATAGGGCTTGCACCCATAGAGGGCTTAAGGCGGGGTTGGATCCACTTTCCCTGGTGCTTGGTAAGCATTTACACCAGGTTTGGATAAAGGGCATTCACACAGTGGGAGTAGCAGGGCACTTTGAGGGACCTATATAAAACTAATGCACCGCTCACATTCAAAGAATGTAAGGAACAACTCCAACTGGCTGAATCGGAACGGTTCCGCTATGTCCAAATACGGCACTGGGTCTCCCACAGCAAGGTTTAACAGGTGGGGTGTCGCCTCCCCATAGGAATTGAGATCAAAGTTTTGGAGGGGCAAGAATCAGGCAAGGTTTCCAGCTGCTATCGCTTACTGGGGAGCGCCTCTCCCGAGGAAAACCTCCCTTATATGTCACGGTGGGAAAAGGAACTGAACATTTATATATCGGAGGGGTCATGGTCGGGGATCTGGGCTAGGGCTCATAAAAGTTCCTGATGTACCACTATTAAAGAGGGTGCCCTCAAGATCTGCTTCAGATGGTACTTGACCCCGTAGAGGTTGCATGCAATTCACTCAGAGTACTCAGACCATTATTGGCATGGCTATGCACAATTGGGGGACTTGGCACATATGTGGTGGCACTGCCCTGTCATGCAAACATACTGGCAGGAGATCCGCTCAAGAAACAAAGACATTACAGGCTGTTTGCTTCCCAAAGTGCCCAATGACATTGCTATTAGGGGACTATCCAGAGGATGGGACATTTCCGGATTCGGGCCCTAGGGTGGAACTCCTATTTCATCTCCTGATGGCCGCAAGGATGAATTGGGCTTGTGCTTGGAAAACTCAGAAGGCCCATGCACCTCAAAATGGCGGGTGAATGTTTGGGAGATTCTAGCTATGGAGAAATTAACAGCACTCACTTTGGACTGGCTTTCCAAATTTTCTAAGACATGGGCCCTCTTCCTAGATTTCATCCGGGGGAAAAGAGCACATGTTCTTCCGGTCACAATGAATGAAGCACCTCTCCCTGAGCTGATCGGGGGGATATGTGATCGGCTCTGGCTGGTTCCGCAGGGCCCTAATCCCACGGGGTAGGAATCGGATCGACACAATGTTGCTGTTGATAACAAAGGGCTCTTGTTTTTGCTGCAGGAATATTGAACCTGTTAATGGGGTCCCTTTTTTTATTCTTCTCCCTTTTAGTTGGTCATTGAGGAGGGAGGGGTTGGGGTGTTCAAAATGAAAATTCGATGCTATACTGATGTTGCTTTAGTCACATGACTGTTATACCATGTATGGTCCATCAAGATTTCAATAAAAAAAAAAACACATTTGGAAAAAAAGGAAAGAGTGACTGGGTAGCCAGTTCACATTTGAATACTTGCATCCGGTGTAAGATTCTACGGATTGGGGGCATGGTTAAGATTGCACAGTAATGAAAGGCTTTCCTGTCGCTCATCCTGTCTGACCCCATTCACCAACAGAGATTTGTTTGTGAGAGCAGCAAGGTGCACTCCCAATGCTTGGTGATTTGCTGCAGGGTTGGAATTGGCAGAGAAGAACAAATAACTTACCTCTTGGCTCCCAGCGCAGCTGCTATCTTGAAAAATGTCCACCGCCAGTGGGCACGGCGCGGCTCTGCCCGATGCCTCTAAGTGCGTTGGGGTGAATACAACATTGGGGCCAGTATAAAGGCGATGCACCCGTGACCCTAGTTCCACTCGTTTTCCCTAGCACTTTGACGCTGAGGGAGCGCAGAACCAAGGTGTACCAGCTATCTGCCAAGAGTCTCAGAAATAACATTACTGAATGAAGTAATTTGTTGTTCTAATGGATTATTTCCTCACACAGATTTCTCATCTTTGATAGACTTTCATAGTAGTACGTAGATCTGGAGGTGGAAGGAGAATAAGGGCACTGCCTAAACCAGAAAACACTGAAAGGCAGCTCTGCCAAAACGAACATCCTGACCAGACTGAGAATCCAAGAAGCAATGTTTAGCATACTTGTGCAAAGAAGCCAAGTACCCATCTGGAAAATGTCCAGAACAGGGAGTCCCCGTTACAGAGCCAAGGTCACAGCATGACCTCTGTTGGAATGTGCCCCGAGACCTCAGGCACATCCTAACCAGCCAGATCATAGCATTCCAAGATGCAAAGGATGATCCACCTTGAATGGCTGTTTAGACAGCACAGGTACCAGTGTAAGCAACGAAAAGCTGGTAATCTTTCCTGGCCTCTCTTGTCTGACAGACGTAGTAGCTAAGCGCCTGCACTAGGTCCAGCTGATGGAAACATTCCTCTGCCTTAGAAGGATTGGAGGAGGACAGAAGACAGGAAGATGGATTTTTTTCAGAGAGCTGGAAATCGGAGACAAACCTCGGCAGGAAGGATGGTCTCAAACTCAACGTCACCTTCTCCTTGGCGATAATTAGACAGAGAGGTTTAACTAACAATGTCTGGAGCTCACTCACCCATATAGTGGAGGTGATGGCGACCAGGAAAAATCCCCCTAAAGGTGGGTAATCTTAATGAACAGGAATGGAGAGGCTCCAATGGAGCGCTCATAATGAACGTTAGAACTCAATTTAAATCCCATGACAGAAAAACAAAGTGGCGTGGGGGAAATTGATTACCCAGCAGGCATTGCATGACCGTGGGGATCGTGGAAAAAGCCCTGCTCTGTGGCCCTCTTGAAAACCGAAATGGCAGCAAGATACCCCTTCATAGTGCCAATCTGCAGGCCCATTCGAGCTAAAGAAAGCAGAAAAAACAGAACAGAAGATGTGGAGCAGGCAAAAAGGTCCAGATTCCTCTCCTGGCACCACGCCGAAAACATATGCCACCAACATACATACATACATTTATTTGGTGGGGGTCTCCTAGCAGAGAGGAGCATGCCCAGGACGTCCACTAGCAAATCCCAACCCTGCAGGATCTGCTCTGCCGATTGCGGGAAGGCGGAAGGAAGGGAAAATGGCCATGTTCAGCAACTCCAGGTACCACGGTCTCTGGGCTGAGTCCGGAGGGATTAAGATTATGGACTCAAACAGGCATAGCCTCCAGAGAACCAGCGGTATGACTGGGAATGGGGAGAAGGCAGAGAGGAGGCTGAAGTCCCACTTGACCGTCAAAGTGCCGCCCAGAGCTTCCCATTGGGGCAATTCCCTAAAGCAGAATATTCTGCACATCCTATTCACACTGGAAGAGAATATGTCCACATGAGGAGTCCCCCAACAGGAAAACACCTACTCCCGAACTTCCTGACATAGCTCCCAGTCACGAGAGGCTGAAGTCTTTCTGCTCAATTCATCTGAAATCTCATTCTTCCTGCTTGCCAGATGAGCTGCTGACAGAGACACGCTGTTCTCCAGAGCCCAGAACTAGTTCACTGCTTCTCTGCACTGAGTCAAGGAGCCCACACCACCCTGTTTGTTGAGTTAGTGCATGGCCACTGTGCATCAGGACCAGCATGGTTTTGCCCCGTACCAAAGGGAGGAAAGCAACCAGGGCCAGTTCTCAACTCTGGCAAATTGATGAGTTCTCAGCAATCCGATGAAGACCACAGGTCATTGCCCGACATGTCTTGTAGTTGAGCACCCCAACCATTGTTATTGTTATTGTTATTTTGCACTTATATAGCGCCTTATATACCATTGGTATGGTCTGAAGGCGCTGGTAGGTTGAACACCCTTGGGAACCGAAGTTCAGATCAGTAGGGAGAGTCAAAAGGTGCATGTGTGCACCGGATATGTGTGCAGCTCGTGCGGTACACGTGTGATAGCTGATTCTTATTGGTAGGTGTGGTGGTTGAGAGATCAGGAGAATGTGTTCGTTCAGGCAGGATTTATCCGGAACGGATGTGGCTGCGTTAGGCCTGAGGAAAACGCCTGGCTGGGGGTGTGAGACCGGCAGTGTTTACAAAGAATGATGTGGAGTAAGCGGCGGATGTTCGTATGAGAACAGTTATACCGAATGGTGTCATAGTATCACTGTGTTCTAGTTGAGTGGTGATGTAAAGGGGAGGGTAAGCGTGGGGTGTGGTAAGAGTGGTTATATGCTCTTTCAATGTGCAAACTTCTAATATCAGCTTTCCCAGAGAGGCTACCGGGCGAACTTCTAAGTACAATTTTCCATACAGAGGCTATTGGGAACATTTCTAAATTCAATTTATCAGTGAGGCTACTGGGCACACTTCTAAGTGTAACTCTCGCAGAGGCTATTGGGTACACTTCTAAATGCAATTTTCACAGAGCGTCTACTGGGCACATTTCTAAATTCAATTTTCCAGAGAGGCTATTGGGCAAACTTCTAAATGCGACTTTCCAGAGTGTCTATTGGATACACTTCTATAATCAACTTTCACAGATGCTATTGGTAGCACTTCTAAATGCAGATTTCACAGCGTGGCTAATGGGTACACTTCTAAATGCAGCTTTCACAGAGGATATTGGGCCCATATCTAAATCCAATTTTCCACAGAGAGGCTACTGGGCGCACTATTAGAATCCATTTTCCAGCGAGGCTATTGGGAATACTTCCAAATTCAGTTTTCCAGCGAGGCTATTAGGAACTTCTAAAAGCAACTTTCACAGAGTGATTATTGGGAACACTACTAAATTCACAGCGCGGTTATTGGGCACACTTCTAATGGAACTTTCCAGAGTGTCTATTGGGTACATTTCTAAATGTAGCTTTCCAGAGTGTCTATTGGGCACACTACTAAATGCAATTTTCACAGAGTGGCTATTGGGCACACTTCTAAATGCATCTTTCACAGAAGATCTTGGGCACACTTCTAAATTCATTTACCAGAGAGGCTATTGGGCACATTTCTAAGATTCACGGAGAGGCTATTGGGCACACTTCTAAATGCATCTTACACAGAGGATCATGGGCACACGTCTAAATTCATTTACCAGAGAGGCTATTGGGCACATTCCTAAGATTCACGGAGAGGCTATTGGGCACACTTCTAAATGCAACTTTCACAGAGGATCTTGGGCGCACTTCTAAATTCCATTTGCCAGAGAGGTTATTGGGCACATTTCTAAGCTTGACGGAGAGGCTGTAGGGCACACTAAGTGCAACTTTCACATGCTAACTTTCACAATTCCGTCTAGGAGTGGACATGCTAATTTTCACAATTCCGTCTAGGGGTGGACATGCTAACTTTCACAATTCCGTCTAGGGGTGGACATGCTAACTTTCACAATTCCGTCTAGGGGTGGACATGCTAACTTTCACAATTCCGTCTAGGAGTGGACATGCTAATTTTCACAATTCCGTCTAGGGGTGGACATGCTAACTTTCACAATTCCGTCTAGGGGTGGACATGCTAACTTTCACAATTCCATCTAGGAGTGGACATGCTAATTTTCACAATTCCATCTAAGAGTGGACATGCTAACTTTCACAATTCCATCTAAGAGTGGACATGCTAACTTTCACAATTCCATCTAAGAGTGGACATGCTAACTTTCACAATTCCATCTAAGAGTGGACATGCTAACTTTCACAATTCCATCTAAGAGTGGACATGTTAACTTTCACAGTTCCGTCTAAGAGTGGACATGTTAACTTTCACAGTTCCGTCTAAGAGTGGACATGTTAACTTTCACAGTTCCGTCTAAGAGTGGACATGCTAACATTATGGCAATCAATGTTATTTGGAGGTAAGATAGAGTGGCATGGGCTTTCTGGAGTGGAGTGATTGCTCTACTCCCCTACCCATACCACACTCACGGTTTTGGTGGTGTCTGTTAGTTGCTGGCTTCATTGGCTTCCCCTGCGGACACCTGCTGACACATCTTGGAGCCGCCTCTGTCGGAGCCGCCCTTGGCCTTGGGGCCCTTAGCCGCCGGGGCTGCCGGGCAGAGGGCTGCCGGCAGGGGGCTGCCCTGGAGTGTTCCTTATGGCCGCACAGAGCACCAATCCGGTCGCGGGGGTGGTGCGGGAGGCGGGCACAGGGAGTCAGGAAGCAGTGGGGCTTGCCGGGAGAAGCAGTCGCCGAGTGCGCTGCACGTGCTTTTTAAAGCACAAGTAAAATAAAGATCGGATGCTCTGGGGGGCTGGGGGCCTGGGCCTACTCACCACGCCAGGGGAATTCGTAAATGGCGCGGGTGCGGCGAGCCAGCAGGGTCATTAGGGCCTCTGTTGCTGGGTGCTTCCAGGCACCAATCCGGTCGCGGGGGTGGTGCGGGAGGCGGGCACAGGGAGTCAGGAAGCAGTGGGGCTTGCCGGGAGAAGCAGTCGCCGAGTACGCTGCACGTGCTTTTTAAAGCACAAGTAAAATAAAGATCGGATGCTCTGGGGGGCTGGGGGCCTGGGCCTACTCACCACGCCAGGGGAATTCGTAACTAGGATCAGTTGGAGCCAGAGTTGTAGAAACAATGCCCCTTTCAGTACGCTGGCTCTCTCAGACAACCACTGTAGGTCTCTGGACACTTGTTGAGACCTGAAGAAGATCAGAGGTGAGTTCCTGAAACTGAGACCACGAAGAACTGAGAAGTCTTTGTAGCGGCATAATGCGTACCCTGGCCTCTGGCCCTACAAGAATGCAGGAGTTCATAAGACACAGCAAGCGCAGAAAAGCTAAGGAAGGAACTTTTTCCTGCGCTTGGAAGACGTGCATTATCTTGTAGATGTTCGCTACTAAGTCCTCGGGCGGAGAGGCCTTTCCCAGGCGAGTGTCCAAGACCACCCCGATGAACCAGAGGGACTGGGATGGCAAAACCTGAGATGTCCTGAAGTTCAG
The DNA here is from genome assembly GCF_040938575.1 of Ambystoma mexicanum. Taxonomy (NCBI): domain Eukaryota; kingdom Metazoa; phylum Chordata; class Amphibia; order Caudata; family Ambystomatidae; genus Ambystoma; species Ambystoma mexicanum. The sequence goes on along the minus strand of NC_090936.1, from coordinate 968,212,286 downwards.
GGAGAAGCCCAAGCTGTGCAACAGGCTGCACGTCTGCTGCCTACAAATGTGCTGATGCCTGGTCTGAGGAGTGAGCTCGGATGAGCCATTTGTCCAGATAGGGCAAGACATGGATGCCCTCCCTTCTGAGGTGAGCCTCCGTCACCAAAAGCAGCTTATTGAAGACCTTAGCTGCCAAAGAAAGATCGAACGGAAGGACCTTAAATTGGTAGTGGCAGTTCTCCACTGTGAATCTCTGGTACTTCCTGTGAATGGGCAAATGGAAGTAGGCATCCTGGAGATCCAGGGAGACCAGACAATTTGCAAAACAATTCCCCGACCACTGGTGGGGCGGTGCTGCACCTGCTTGCCCGAGGGAGCTTGACCTCTGCCTGTGTGGGCGTAAAAGGTGAAGCAGTGTAAACCCCTTTGCGTGGCGGTTGCAGGCTGTTGCCATTGGACCACCAGGCCCAGAGATTTTGTAGTCGCCTTAGAAGAATGGAATTAAGGAGGATTCATTGGCCTTCATGATGAACAGATTGTTAGCATCAAACTGCATGTGAGGTAAGAGGAGAAATCCATCTACTCTATCTATTTGCTCTCTTTTATAGCGCCACTAACCCATAGGCCTCAGGGCGCTCATATGTAGAAATATGTAGTCTTCAGGTTTGCCGTGGCATTATGGACAACTAAGGTTTCAGGTGAAGTGTGGAGGACAAGAAGAGTAAGTTGGAAGGTGCTGGTCTGTGCTTCTTGAACAAGTCTCTGTCTACAGTCAGGACTGAGGCCGACTTGGACCATAGTTCAAGGACTGGGTATTCTACTGCTTGGCTGAATGGCAGTGGGGTCTCTTTCTTTGGACCATATCAGCTTGTACTGCATCTTGGGCTGAAAGGGGGATGATATCAACAAGGTATCAACCACCGTGGCTGTCAGATACTGAAAAGCTGCCTAAGGCTAACCCGGAATAGGAGCTGTGAAGGCCTCATGAAGTAAGACACAGACAACAGATTCAACTTTTTAAGTAGAGGTTTTATTTTCTTAAATGTCAGGGTGGAGTAAGGCTAACTTGCCCTATGCTAAGGTGTGATTTCCCTACCTAAAGAAAACTAAGGCTAGTCTGTGTCAGTAAGTTCAACTTAAAAGTCTGCCTGTGTCCAAAACCTATACTTGCCCTCACAACTAACCATATATAATATGTAGGGATATCAGCATCAAAAGAAATAGTGGCCAAAACAAAGTTCTGAGCTTCTTCCAGCTCGTGGCTTAAGTTCAGTCTCCCTTCCCCAAACTCGGAACAATTCCAAAAAGGCCTCAGGGTTCCCTTCCCCAAGAGGTCAGTTCTTCCAGGTTTCAAAACAACAATCAGTTCAAGTCTCTTGACTTTCAAAATAATTCCAATTCAACTCCTTAACCATTCCGACATTTCAATAGTTCATAAAGGTTCCTTTTCCTCTCTGTATTTCTCATGCACAAGTAACAGTAGCAGAATGCAAGCTCAGTCTAGGAATACTAGACTGGGCTCCCGCTTCAAACATGCTACAAGCCAGAACTTGCATAATTCTCCACCATCCAAACGCATACTGTTCCCTACCACTGTCGCCTGGGCAGGCGCGCTGACCAACCCTGTCCACAAACACACTGTGCTTGCAACTAGTACTCTAGTTACTGCGATTCCCACTTCTGGCACATCCACCATCAAAGGAGCACTCATAAACTCAAGATCGCTGACTGCTCACGCGCTTGATATCTCGAATCTCATAACCACAAACCATCTGGACTTCCTGGCCATAACCGAAACCTGGCTTCACTCAGCCTCAGGGCCTTCCCTGTCCCTAGCAATCACGGAAGACTACACCATTATCAGAGCAGACAGAAACACTGGCAGTGGCGGCGGAGTGGCTGTCATCGCAAAAACTAAACTAGGCATCAAAGAATTCTCCAAAGATTGTTTCCCCTCCGGAAAAACCTCTCTTAGTTAAATACTAAAGTAAGCTCGCAAATTATACTGTTGGTGGATTTCAACTTAGGTCTTCACGACATGAATGACATCAATGCAATCGCGGTACAGTATACAATAACTCAGCTAGGCTTTGAGCACTGTGTTAGCGGTCCAACGCACGTCAAAGGAAGAACTCTGGGTTGGATAGCAGACCTGAACTGCTCCATCACTATGCTTGCCAATTCTCTGTGCCCGTGGTCCGACCACCATTGCATTTCCTTTACCATACAGGACAGCCCGTGCCCTACTCTGAAGGCCGTCCTAGCACCGCAGGTCACTACGAGAAATAACCACAGCATTATGGCGGACAACTTCCGACCCCTACTACAACCAATTACCAACCCACTCAGAAGCCCTGTTAAGGACCCCTCACTACTTGTGGACCTGTACAACCATACTTTATTGCAGGCAATAAACAAAATTGCCCCTTTAAAATTAGGAAATGCTAAACCAAAAGCCCATCTAAACAAGTGGTTTACTGCTGACTTAAAAGCCTTGTGTACAACTAAAAGAACCACAGAAAACAAATTGGAAAAAAACTGCTTCTGCCATCAATAAAGAAAAATTCACATTGGCCACGGCCAATTACAAAGCTGCAATATTAAACACTAAAAGGGAAACCTATAACGCAAGAATACAAAATACAAAATCAGGCACAAAAGAGCTCTTCACTATCCTCAGAGTATTAGAGACTCCAGTGCCACCCTCAGAACCTTGTACTAAAGACGCCTCTTGGTGTACCAAGATTCAAAAAGCCCTACTAAACAAAATAGCTTTGCTACAAAACAAAATAGAGGCAAAAAAGCAAAGCCTGAATCTGAATACCAACCTCGACAACCCCCTCAAATCACAGCCCATGCCATGTTAGCTTTCCAATTCACACCAGTCACCACTCATGAGGTTGAAAACATCATAGCCAGTCTAAAACCGTCTAGTTGTCAAGTGGATATCTGCCCAGCCGCTGCTATTAAGGAATGAGTAAAGGATCTTGCACCATTCATCACCTCCCTGATTAATGCTTCATTTGAATTTGGCATAGTCCAGGACAATCTTAAGGAGGCTTGGGTCACGCCTTTCCTCAAAAAAACCTAACCTAGATCCTAACACCCCGACTAACTACAGGATTATAACTACAGTTCCATTCCTCTTGAAAATCATTGACAGAGCGGCTTACCTCCAGATACAAAAACACTTAGAAGACAATAACCTCTTAGGCTTGCATCAATCCGGATTTAGACCAAGACATGGTACGGAACTGCCCTCCTTGATTTGAAGATCCAAATGGATGAGTTAAAGGATAAAGGCAATATTGCCATCCTACTGTTGCTCGACCTCTCAGCAGCTATCGATCTGTTCGACCACCAGATCCTTACCAAGCATTTGACCTCAGCAGCCGCTTTCTCCACTAATGCAGCTACCTGGATTCAATCCTTTCTAGCCAACAGGACCATGAGGGCCTTCTCTCCTACAGCATCTGCAGACCCAGTTCCAATCTTGTGCGGAGTCCCCCAAGGCTCCTGCATCTCCCCTACCATATATCATATTTTTACAAAGCTCCTGTTCGACCACCTTGATGGCTTGGGTGTCACCTACACTAACTATGCAGACGACAACCAAGTCCTCATCACCCTAACAGTTTGTTATGACAAGGACACTAAAATATTAAACGATATCTACCTCCAGATCCAGGCTTGGGTGGCCACCCACGGACTCTGCTTAAACGACAAGACAGAGCTGCTCATCATAAGCTCTCAACCACGACTAAACAAGCTAGACTTGTTATACAAAGCATTTAATATCGATGGGAACTGCATCAAGGTCTCTAGCGAGGTTAAAACTTTAGGTATTTACGTAGACTCTACCCTATCCTTCTCCAGGTAAATTAATGCAATCACCTCTTCAACTGTGTACACTACTACGCTGATCAATGCTTGCAAACCGTATCTCTCCACTAACAGTTGTATTACGCTTGCTAGAGCTCTGATCTTCTCTAAGATTGATTACTACAAAACTCTATACCTAGGCACCAATTAACATAACCTAAACAAACTTCAAGTGCAACAGAATAACGCGCTCAGATCAGCCTTAAATCTACCCAGATCTATCCATTTCAAAGCAATCAGGCGTGACACATACTGGCTTCCAGTGTGAGACAGAATTTCTCTGCGAACACTGGTGATCACCCATGAATGGCTTTCCAACACAGCCCCAAAATACCTTTCAAATAAGTGCACGAGGAGCTACTCATCCAGACCTACCAGAGCCAACTACTCATTCCAATTTACAAATTACAAAAAGCAGGCGGATCCAGCTTCCCTGTGCTAGCTGCTAAGCTATGGAACACTATGCCAAACACTCTCAGAGCAGATCCCTCCTTCTGGTCTTTCAGAAACAGTGTAAAAACCTGGCTTTTCGCTCAGCAAAACTAACCCTCTCACCAGTTCACCCTATTCACACAATAACTATCTTGTAACTTTCTCCAGACTTGCTATGTAACCCAAGTCAAATACTATGTAACATTGCATTTCTCACTGTTTGTAATTTAAGTATTCCAGACTTGTTATGTAACCCAAGTCTGCTACTATTTAATATTGTATCTGCCATTATTTGTAATATAATTCTGTAACTATGTATTCAAGCATATAGCGCCTAGATACCTCAGGGTTAAGTGCGCTCTACAAATAAATGAACTAAACTAAACTTCACATTTGCTTTCCTTTGGCTCTTTTCAAATAGGGGTCATTCGGTCTAGGCGCAGTTGTCAGGCCACACGGTACACCCATTACAGGTCACGCAACCAATAACCCCTCGACATTGTGTGATATTTCTGTATTCTTCAGATATATCATTCAACACTGATTTCAGGTTTTCTTTGGCATTCTCTTGGCTTTGCCAGAACGTGTATTTCACATCAATCATTCCGTGGTGTTCAACTTTTAACACCACCTTGCTTTCCATTACTCATAAGTGTTCAACACATGCTTTGATCTTGTGCTGCATACACATAGGCTCATCACAGCTCTCAGTTAGTTCGGTATTATACAATGCTTGAAGGATTCACAAAAAAGTACTTAAAATACTTTGCATCTTTCTCAGGCATTCGATAACACTTATAGGAATCTCAGAAATACGTGTAACCCTTTTCAGCTTTATCCAGTATTCATTAACGCTCGCAGCACTCTTAAAAGTACGTATGCCAATTTGCAGCTTGTTCAGCATTCAACAACAATGGATTTATTTTTCCATAGCAATTGTAATGATTCTTAGTTCGTTCGCTATGCCAACATGCCTCTCTCCAGCCCTGGAGCACCCTGGTATGAGCGTTCCCTTCTCTTACACTCACCGGTCTGTTATCGCTCATCCTGGCCTCTTGATTCAGCTTCTCTGCTTCTATCAGCGCCGCCTGTTCCTCGTGTGAGCTTCTGCAAGCAACTCTCACTGGCCTTGGTTACAGCTGCGCTTAGCCCCGCTCTTCTCTAGCAGAGGCTACTGTTAGGACAGATTTTCTGAAGTTTCAACCACGGGCTTAGTAAAACCATACAACTGAGACAGTACAAAACTCCACTCTTAGTATAAGGCTGTACCACATGAGTATTTGGTAGCCTAGACACAGCAGCCAGGCTTATCTTAAGTGGGAGAGAGGGCTGTAGCTTGGTACAAAGAAACTGCAGCATACATATGGTGCAAAGAAACACTGAAACACTATGTATTGTAAAGATAAATGGCTTATTTAAATACAAGTAGGCCAAGAAGAATCTTAGGTAAATAAGTACTATAACATTATATATAAACACAATTATAAAAACCCAACACAATGCTTTAAAGTACACAGACCAAAGCATAGACCCTGTTCAGAAAACTACAAGTATTTCTAGGGAAGTCAGACCTTATCAAAGACAATTAGTATAGGACACACCTATTCATGAGGAGTAAAGCCATCAATTACCGTTAGATTAATTTACAGTAGGTCAAGGGTAGTAGACCCTGTCAGTTATGCAATAACACTCAGTTAAGGAATCACTTTTCTGAATAGTGGAACACAGATTCAAGGAACAGTATAAACATACAACTACATTCAGGATAACACTCAGTTATACCAGGTGAGTAAGACTTTTTGGTGTAATATACAATTAGAGTTGATTTTCAGATGAGTGGAACACAGACTAAGGTAAGCAATAACTAACTTAGTTTAGGATGGCACAAGGCAGACCAAGGTAAGTAAAACCCAAGGCAGACGTATTCTAGACAGGCTATATAGCATGTCAGGGGAAGCGAAGCCCAGTTGGTAAACGTATACACTAATATTCTGAAAGAAATAGTTTAGTTGAGTTTAGTTTATTTTCTTATATAGCGCACTTAACCCACAGGTATCTAGGCGCTTTTCCTTAAATGTACAACATTGTTACATAGGGCAATAGTAATACAGGGGCACGCACTGTATTTATACATTAGACAACAAGATGGGGCGAATATATACATGTACAAATGTAGGCCTTAGCCTTGTGCTACAGGTCAGAGTCACATGACTTGACCAAAGCAGACAGTTATATACAGAGGGTTATGCAGATGTGGATATAGAATGACGGAAAATCTTGCTAGAGGCGAACGCTTAATGTTACAGATCTAAGTGTTGGTTCTTTGTGGTACGTGAGGAATTGGTCGTTTGGGAGTGTTGCTTAAATAAGCAGGGAGAAGAGCCAGGATTTGACCTTCCTTCTGAAGGACGGAAAGGATGGTTCGTCTCTGAGAGCAGGGGGGGGGGAAGAGAATTCCAGGTCTTGGCTGCCAGTACTGGGAAGCTGGACCTACCTGTTTTCTGCAGCTTGAACTTGGGAATGTTGAGACAGTGTAGGTAGTTAGCTCTGGTAGGTCTGGAAGATATATTTCTGGAAAATGTGTCAGCCAGGTATCTGGGAGCCCAATTTGAAAGACATTTAGGTGTGATCATTAAGGTACTGAAATAATCCTGTCTTTTATAGGAAGCCAGTAAATATTACATCTGGCTAGTGAAATATGATTAAAGCGGGGTATGTTTAGAGCCACTCTGATTGCATTGTTTTGCAACACTTGTAACTTATTTAGGTTTTGTTTACTGGTGCCTAGATATAAGGTGTTGAAATAGTCCAGTTGGGAGAGTACAAGTGCTCTAGCCAGAGTGACACAGCTGATGCTGGACAGGATGGGTCTGCATGCGATTATTAGTTTGGAGGTATAGGCAGTAGCTGAGGCTGTTGTGTTTACTTGTCTTGAAAGGAGAGAGTGGAATCCAGATAGACTCCTAGCGTTTTGGCATCTTTAGACACTTTTATATTGTTCCCATCAATATTGAATGAGATGTATTGTTGATCTAACTTGTTGAGGCGATGCTTTGAGCCAATGAGCAGTAGCTCGGTCTTGTCATCATTGAGACAAACACTGTGCTTGGCCATCCAAGCTTGGATTCCGAGGTAAATTTCATTGAGGAATGCAGAGTCTTTGTCATATGATCCTGAGAGCTTGATCAGTATTTGTGTATCGTCTGCGTAGTTTGTGTATGGGACGCCCAGGTCATCTAAATGGTCAAACAGTAGCTTTGTAAAGATTGTATTCAAAGTTAGGGAGACGCAGCAGCCTTGCGGGACTCAACAAGTGATAGGCGAGGGCTCTGCCGCCCCTGATGGAGAGTCCGAGAGGAACGATTGGATCCAGGTAGCGGCTTTAGGGGAAAAGGAAGCTGCAGGCGTTAGGTGGGTGGTTAGGATGCTATGATCAACTAAATCGAAAGCTGCCGATAGGTCGAGTAAAAGGAGTAAGGCAGGGGTCCATTATCTTTAGCTTCATACATCTGGATTTTTAAATCCAGGAGGGCTGTCTCAGTGCCGTGTCTGAGTGTGACGCCAGATTGCCAGAGGCCCAGAAGGTAGTTGGCTTTGAGATGATTCTGTATTTGGATAAAGGCTCCTTTAAACAGGACGGTTGTTATAGGTCTGTAATTGGTTGGGATGCTGGGGTCGAGGTTGGGTTTTTTGATGAGGGGCGTGACCCAAGTATCTTAGTTTTTTTGGTACAGAAAAGTAGGCGAAGGACGTATTCATGAAAGATGTGATAAAAGGAGCAAATTCCTTGGCCCCCTCTTTTATGATAGTAGCAGGGCAGATGTCTCCTTCACATTTAGACGGTTTGAGGCTGGCAATAATGGCTTCTACTTCTTTCGTAGTGACTGTGAAGAATTCAAATAGGTTGCAGTGTTTAGACAGAGAAGGATGGGGTTCACTTGATTTGGCGCTGGATGTGAGGCAGAGTTTTTTGGCTTTTATTTTTGCTTGTAAAAGAGCGATTATATCTAGGAGGGCCTTTTGAATGTTGGCACACCAGAGGGCATCTTTGTTGCACAAATCCGGTGGTGGGATGGGTGACTCCAATTCTTTGAGGATGGTGAAGAGCTTTTTGGTGCTGGACTTGGCGTTTAGAATTCTGTCGTTGAAGGTCTCGCGTTTAGTTTTCAAAATGGCGGCTTTATAGATGTTTGAGGCAGTGTTGAATATTCTTTATTCTGGATTGTGTTTTCTTTTTCTCCAGTTAAATTCTGAGCATCTTTTGGACTTCTGTAATGCTTTCAGGTCTGGTGAGAACCATTTGTTTAAATTAGCTGGGGGTTTGGATTTTCTTAATTTGAGAAGAGCTATATGGTCTAGAGCTTGGAGTAGGTTCTGATTATATATATCCACTAGTTTGGCTGGGTCCTTGCCTGGAGTCTTGTGGGGTTTGATAATAGGTTGGAGTAGAGGGAATATATTCTCCAAGGTTATCAGGCAATTGTTTCTGGTTGATGCGGGGGGCAGTAGGAGTAGACAGCTGAAATTCTGTATCTCAAAGGCTATGACGTGGTGTTCAGACCAGACGCAAGGCGAGTTTGAGAGAATTTGTATGTTACAATTTAGATCGGCTACCCAGTCCAGGGTACTGCCTTTGCTATGTGTTAGGTCGGAGATGCATTGTAAAGAGCCTAATTTGGTGAGAGAGTTTTTTACGGCTGTGGCGTTGATGTTTTGGGTGTCATGTAGGCCTACATTTATATCGCCTAATAACAGGATTTGTGAGTTGGGTTTGGTGCTGTGGGAGAGAAGGTGTGTGATGACTTCATCGAAGGAAGACAGGGGGCCAGGAGGTCTGTATATGGTGGATGAGTAGTGTGCGTGAAGCTGATAAAGGGAGTTTAGCGGAGAGTTCTCCCGAGGTGATTGGTTGGCTGGCAAGTTCTCTGAAAAAGTTGAAGCCAACGGCATTACTTTTGGGAAGGTGAGTAAAAAAAACGTACATATACTTTTCAGAATGGCAGAACACATTCAAGGTAAGTAAGACCTTTTCTCACTGCTCAATCTCAGATGGGCAGTTACCAGTCCTTCCCTAGTCTATGGCATGAGTTCACTCAGAGGCATAAAAGGGACCCCCCAAGTGATCTAGGTGCCTGCTGTAGGCAGGGTGAGATAGGGTCCAGTTGTAGGAAAAGTCAGAGTTCCCGAGGAAGGCTCTTCAAACAAGTAAGTGTTTCACTTTAGAATTAATTAGGGTCCACTGACTTCTGTGAAGACGCACTAGAAGGATTCCAGCAGTGGGCCTGCATGAGAGGACTCCCAATCACAAGAAACACCCTACAGCTACACAGGAATCACAAAAGGCTTAAGGTGAGTAAATAGCCCAGCCAATACAGCAACTCGGCACAGGAGGAGAGTTGCAGCAGGAAGACTTCAGGATCTGCAGCCAAAAACCTGATCGATGGATTCCTTTGTTATAAAGCCGGAACACAGGACTTTGGAAGGGATTTTGCAGCAGGGATCAATGGTCAAGGCTCCAGGCAAGAGTGTCTTCGTGGCTGGGCTGGATACCGCTCTGTGGTTTTGGCGCCCTTTTGAGTAGCCAGAAGAAGACTGCATATCGCTGGTTGGATTCTCATCGCTAATCTGGTCCAGCACTCTGGTGAGGGGACTTCAAGTACTCTATTTGTGGCTCTGGAGGTCCAGCAGGATGCCACAAAAGTTTCAGCTCGGTTCGGACTTCGAAAGACCGTGCACCGCACGATGGCTCGAGGACCCAGGGTATTGGGGTATTTGCAGCCACGCAAGGACGCAGCACGATGTGGGATGGCCCAAAATACAGGTCTTTTTGAGTCTAGTGGATCTCACCAGGCTCTGGGTTGTCCTTTTTGGATCCCCAGGTCGATTGGAAGGAAGGGTTAGAGCAGGCTCTGGTTACACATCTCATCTGCGATTTCTTCATCTTCCTCTGTTGATTCAGGTCCAGTGGTCGACTTGTCAGCAGTTTCCAGGTTCGGAGTATTTAACAGGACCTACAGCACAACGTCTGCAATTTCTCCCTGCCTTTTACAGAAAGGGTTGATTTGGCTGTCCAATAAGGACAGCCATCCCCCACATTGAGACAGAGCTCCTTTCAGACAAACAGACAAGACAAAAAGCTGGAGAGTTTTGGACTCCTCCCTTGCTTAATGCCTTCTCAGACACTCTGGAGCCTTGGCAGGGAATACAAAGGAGTCCTGCCGAAGACAAAACTCCTACTGAGGCGGTTCCTGCATAGAATGGCAGGGAAAGACCTCAAAACTACAAGCAAGCAAGAAATGGCAATACAAGAAGGATTTCACCATTTTGGAAGATTGGTGGCTCTTCTGTGCATTACCGAGGCTGAATGAACAGCCTGGGAGTAAAAATGACTAAAAAAGTAGAAGGTAAAACCACTGCCACCGGCCATTCAAGCAAACTTGCAATTGTAACACAAATGTTACACGTAAGTAAGAAAGGGTGGGGTGTGCTGGCTCACTATATAAAATGTAAAAGGGGATGAAAATCCCTCTTTACTATTTGGGAACTGTAGTTCACCCAAGTACATGAAAGAGAAATCAACAGGGGAGAGCAGAGGGGCAACCCAGCCTAAGCCCAAAAGTTGTAGGAAACTATAACTTCAACCATACACTATCGAGAGACCAACAAGGTTACCCATAAAAAGAGGAAAAGGGTAGGTGAGAGGAGATACATATTCCCCTTCCCCCTGGGACAAGGTAAAATAGTTACCTAGTCAAAGCAAAAAGTTCTGGGGTTGAGACCGGTCAGGAAGATTTATCATTGATATGAAAATCGTACCTAACAGCTTCCAGTGGCCTGTGGCGGTTGAGAGTATTCGGTGTCCCACAGCTCCTATTGTGGACACTGGTAAAAGGGGACAGCAGGCTTCTTGACCCTCGTACGGCCTGTGCTGGCCCCGGCGTCCTTTCTGCACCCCTGCTCAACACGGCCTCCCTCCAGCCAGTTCCTCTTCCGCCCGCTCGGCCTCTGCATGCAGCGTTCTCTCCCGGATGGTTCTCTTTTGTTGCTTGGCGGTCACTCATTTTATACACCTGGGACCTGTTAAGTGGTTACAGGTGTAAGTCCTTCATTCTAGTTGTCTGACCATAATTAAGCCAATTAGCTGGACATGCCCGATTTTTAAAACCGTAATCCTCAGAGCTCCTCTTACTCGTCTCAGTACCAGAGTGGTGTGAATGAATAGAAGTGTGCATTACTCCCGGCTGCTTCTTCCTGGTCCCAGTCTTAAAGGAAAATGGCTGTGAGACATTTTGGGTGGCAGAAAGGGCCAAAGACTGATAAGAGCCTATAAAGGCAGGGATACTATAGGGTTCATTTTTTCAAGGGAAAGGGGGATACCTTGTCTCATCCAAAGACATCCTCTCCCCACTCCCCAAGGTCCCTCCATCCTGCCTCGCATATCCACCCCCAGGGTAGGGATCCAAGAGCGATGGCCTTTCCCTGGACACCTGAGAGGAGGATCCAGGGGGAGCAGAAGTGAGGATTCAGATGTGATGTCAGAGAATTCTAGACAAAATATCTCTACATAGATCTAAATGCAACCCCATATATTGCACAGAAAGCGTTCCTTTACTCTAGGCTTTATCTGTGTTTGGTTCGTAAATAATACGGTCTGTGTTCTTCCTAACGGTTCTGGAAGAATCTTTTATTATTTCCGGCCTCTCACCAGATCACTGGTCAGTTTTTTGAGCGAGGTTGGGTAAAGCCTACCGTTATCAGTGGTCTGTTATGAGTAAACCACTTTCTTCAGGGCTATCTACAGCATGTTTTTCTATGCTGTTTATGGGATAGTTTCAAGCAGAACATGAGTTTTCCATATGGTGCCCCACCTGCAGAGGAGAGATAATGGGGTACGGGGTGTAGAGAGAGATACATGACGCACTTTAGTATTGCTGTCAGTGTCTCTCTGTTATCTTAAACACTTCAGTGTGTATAACATGAGGAGGTTAAGGTTGCTTAGCCTGCTCTTTATGATTTGTGAGTTCAATTTCTTTTATCTGCTACTGGAGCAGGTCAGGTCTGTTTTGTTCTTCTATCGGATGCCTTGCGTGTCAGCATTCCATGATACCTAGGACGTTCATAAAATAATGGTGAACTCCTAGGGTGTTTGGCAGGAGAGTTGGAGAGAATGCCTCTTTTTCCTGACACTGTCACCACCACCTCTTCCGCAGCTCATTCACTGTAAGGAAAGATTTTCTTTTTGCTGCTTTCCTCCCATAGACTTCTATGGGACACCCTTTCTATTTTGCTTTGTTTGGACTCCTGACCTGACTTTTTGGAGGCAAGTAAAGCCTTCTGCTTTACTTCCTTTGTCTTTTTGCCCATTTTGTGTGTGAATCCAGGTGTGGGGGCTGGGCCTCGCTAGTCCCAGTAGACATCCTGGTGTCTGAGTGTCTGTTGCTGGGCAGATGTTGTGCCCAGTGGTCAGCCACGAATGGATAGCCACTACCAGTTTGAATGGTGCAAATCCTTACCATTGGAGACCTGGGTGAGCTTCCAGTCCAGATCTTGAATAAAAGGACTTCTCCTGCAGCCAGTCAACATATCGTTGTTGGAGCTAAGACCCCACGAAGAAGTGCAGCAACTGATGATGACTCCTTAAGTGGACCATAACCAACTCCAGTGAAGTCCCAGTGAAGCCCTCTCCTCGTCTGTACGGATCTGAAGGAGGCCCTTGTCAGTCCATCGACCCCTGGACCGGTCGAAAGAACCAGTCTCGGCCTCTACTCGAGGATCAGTGCCTTCGGAAGTGTCCCTGGAACAAATGGGGGACTGCCCAGCTCTCTCCTGAGCTACCTTGCTACAGATGTAACCATTCCAAGTGGATCTTAGGCTTGTACTACAAGACGCCTGCTCCTGCATTCTTGCATCAATGGATGCCGTGCAGAGTCTGCTCCCTTGTGCGTCCATTGAAGATTGCCTGTCGCCACCTGACTGTGGCGACTCCCATTGTAATCCGTCTTCTTAGCTCACTGGAGGTGTTCCGAGGTTGCCTACTTTGTAGAAGTCATCTTTTCCGCACAAGGGTGTTCAGTTGGAAGGTGCCTGGAACCAAGACTCAAGCACTGCGACTGACCAAAACTAAATCTCAATGAAGAAAGTGATCTCTGCGCCCAAGACCCCTGGGAATCCCTCAACAGGATCAATCACAGAAGAACATCAGGGGGGTAAGCTAACATACCTGTTCCTTTCAGTAAGTTATCCATAGAGTTACATGGGCTTAAAGTCCTTTCCCTATCTCACTCTTTTCTGAGTTTGGTCTGTGGGGACCTGGTCAAGGACGCTTCCTATCCTAGTGTATTGGGATTGAGTGAATTACTTACCTGAACTTTACTTGCCATTTTTTACTTTGAACTTTGAATTATAACCACTAGCATTGTCCAATCACAAAGTAAACCATCCTGAAAAGTTTAACACTGGCACTGTTAGGAAACCTTTATGGATACTAAAGTGTTTCTACTGAACTTTATGCATCTGACTACTTAACTATTTTACACTGGTTATTGAATTCAATGCTTCCTATTTTCTCCTAAGGGTGAATGTATATATCTGTTTTACAGTAAGTGTGTGACAATATTTGCCTAGAAGTTTCATTTGCTTGGTGTGCATTTTAAAGGCCTAAAGAATTATATATATTTTGTTCTTACCGGTATAACTGGAATTATTGGTGTTGTTCTGTGTGGACTAATTGTAGCCCTAGACCATTTGCACACCTCTCCAGAGTCTAAGCCTTGCCTCTCTGGTTCTTGCATTGACTGGGTTTGGCTAGACTTCTGTGTCTTTCCTGTTCACCACAATAGGTTGGCCTGCCAAAATCCATCCCCAGGGTAGATTTTGGAAATCCATTGTAACATTCACTCATTGATATTATTGTGACCTCCCCCACTATTCTACATTAGCCTCCTGATGCTATACCCGCCACATCTTTGGTACCTTCTCTGTATCTGCACCTCCACTTTCTTCAGCTCTCTCCAATCTCCAGCCACTATCAACTGGAGCCTCATGAACCTGCAACCAACATTCTCTGACTGGAGTCTCTTTTCTTTCAAGTGTACCCTCTACCCCCTAGTTTGAGCTTTTGGTTAAAGGATGTACCAGTGTCCTGTAACTGGGGCAGGGTGGGATTGGCTGCTGATTCTGTGTGCACCCGACCTCACTTTGAGGTTATGGGGCCGATCCAAGCCTTCATTTGGCTTGTCCATCTTGGATTCCACTCCCCCATTCCTGCAACTCTCTAGTGCTGACTGAACAGTCCAGGTGTTCTGCTTCCCCAGTGTCTGAACAGTATGCTGGATGTTAAGGTAGGTTCTTTACCAGTACAAACACTAACCTTAATTAGGGCTAACACTCCTGACAAGCAAGGGAAGCCAAACCTCTCCAAGTTAGGAAACATGGACAGAGGAACAAGGCTCAACTCTCTGGTAGGTGTAGAAGGTCGACGCCAAGGTACAATTAGTCCACACACATACTTCTAGAAAATACACTACACTAATATATTGAATAGATATATTCTTTATTAAGTTACACATAGGAATCTATCAGGTCAACAGTACCTAAAGTATAGTAAACAGTATATCAAAATACAAAGTATATTATAAAAAAACAGTAATGTCTGAAAAGGACTCTCCTATCCCACTGTCTACATGTGGACCCGCTACCACATGCAGGCACTCAACATAAGGGGTGGGGAGAACAAGGGAGCCACAGAAACTAACAAGCAGGTAAAGTCCCGCCATGGACATGCACAATTCTATACATTTTCCTAAAGACACAACCCACCACTATTCTATATGGTGTGCCTAGACCACGGGGAAGGCAGGAAAGGAATCTAGCAATTGTGAAACAGTGAGAAAAAATGCCCTAAAAATCCCTAAGGCCTATAACAACCCTACACATTAATCTGGACCCTCTAGGACATGTTATTAAAAATAATGCAAATGCACACATGATAGTATCAAGTCTTGTATTTATTTATTTAGTGAAGAATTCAGGGATAACAATGCATTTTTAACACAAAAACCAGTGTCCCCAACAATGGGTGAGAGATTGAGGCTATAAGACCAGATGATGCAGGGGAGGTATAAACATGAACCAGGGATGAGGAGAGAAGACATGATATAGGAATGGGATAGTGAAGCAAGTGCTACGTTTTAGGGTAGAAGAGAACAGGGAGATCTAGTGGCATAGAATGTTATGCAAGTGGTTCTTCAGAAAGCAGGAGAGCTAGAAGGCTGGATTTAAAAAGAGATAAAGTAGGAGTAGTGCAGAGAGGGAGAGGACGAGCATGCCAGAGTAAGGAAGCAAGGAGAGGAAGAGAACAGAAATGAGAGGGAGCGCAAGGGGCACGAGAGGTAGGAAAGCAATCAGGAGAGAAGCATAGAAGAGGGTATTAGAGGGAGAGGAAGAGAAAGCCTGTTTGGATGGGAAGTAAAGAACTTCAGCCTAAGTGGAACTGAGCATGGGCCAGTGAAATGCCATGCAGTCTTTGATGGTGGAGAGACGGCTAGACATGTTTGACCTTAGCTTGTCGGATAAGGAGGGAAAGGAGAAGAAGGTCTGAGTGTCATCCTCGAAGAGTTGATAGGAACAGTCATAGGAGAAGATCAAGGTGTCAAGAGCAGAGGTAAAGAGAGTGAAAAGAAGTGAACCCAGGACTGGCCCTAGGGGAACACCAACAGTAAGGGGGTGAGTGGGGAGGTAAGGCTGTTGTTCCAGGACAGCTGGAAGTGTCTGGGGAAAACTTATGAAGCAAACCAAGCGAGGGCCGTGTCCCTGATGCAAAGGAGTGAGAGTGTTGAGAGAAGGTCAGAATGGATGACTTTATCGAAGGCAGCACAGTGGTCAAGAAGAATAAGAATAAACAGTTAGCATGACTAGGGGAAGAGATGTAGTTGATGACAGTGAGAGCTGACTCGGAGTGTAGAGGTCGGAAGCCAGATTTTAGAGGATCCTGGTGTGTCAAGGAACTCAGTGAGTTGGTTGAACGCCCTAGGATGTTGGAATAGTAAGGTGGAAGAGAGAAAGGATGAAAGTTGGCAGGACAGCTAGAATCTAGGCCATGTTTCTCAAGGATAGGGATGTCAGTAGCACACTTGTAGGATGATGGAAACTGGCACTGTCAAGAGAGGAGTTGAAGAGGGAAGTAAGATATGGAGCAACACTGGGAGCTATGAGTTTCACTGTGTGTGGGGGTAGAGGGTTGATGGTGGCACATGAAGGGGTAGCCCTGAGAAGGTCAAGAATCTCATTAGGGCTAGTGGTGGCAAAGGAAGATATTGTCACATGAGAGTATGGTGGGGGCATAGAAGGTCATTTGTAAGGGTATTTCGAATGGTGGACATTTTCAAAGCAAAGTAGAGATTGTTAGCATAGTAGGGGAGGGGTTCAGAGGTGGGAGGATTGGTTAGTGGCTTTTGGAGGCGCCTCAGACGAGAGGATTAAGAAGAAATGAGAGAGAGATATGTCAGGTTTGGCAGAGTTGAGAGCAGAGGAGTAGTTTTGAAGAGCAGTCAGGTAGAGCTGGAGATCCGAGGAGTGTATACATCTTTGCCAAGTGCAAAGGTTTTCCCTCATTGTCATTTTCAGGGTGCAGATTGTAGGTGTAATCCAACGCCGTGGAAGGAAGGGTTTAGGAGTGAATGTAGTGAGAGGAGAAGAGAGCATTAAGAGCAGCGTTAAAGTTAGAGAAGGCTTTATCAGTGGATAGAACAGTACATTTTGCATTGGAGAAACAAGTAGGTCAGAGGGGAAGATAGGGAATTTGGAGGAGGGAAACTAGCAATTAGTAATGAGTGTGGCAGATGGAGAGATTAAGGTAGAAGTAGGAGCAGAGATTGAGTCAAAGATGATGGAATGATCAGAGGCAGAAGTAGAGATGGAAATATTGGAGGCATAGAGTTGAGAGGAGATGAGAATAAGGTCAAGGGAGTTACCATTTGAATGGATGGGCAGAGAGTAGGCAGAAGAGAGCAAGTGGTTAAGAAGAAGATGGCTAAAGTCACTGGATAGAGGAGAGGGGAGGTTTAAAGTCACCTGTGACAATGAGGTGATGGGGAGGAAGGGAGTCAATTAGCTGGGAGAGGTGGTCAATAAACTGACCAGCGGGACTAGGTGGCCGATAGAGAGATATAGCATGAATGCCATAGGGAGCAGTGATTGTGGAGATAGTGTATTCAAAAAAGTGAGAAATAGCGGGAAATACAGGAGTAGGAGAGATGAACAAGTTACTTACTGCTGGCAACGTTCTTTCAACTGGATATTCCTCCCACGTATTCCTTATTTTATGATATTTCCAATATCCTGCTTAGCTGCTTCAGAATTTCTTTTTTCACCAGAGGGTGCTGCGTGTCGATGTCTGTCGACTCGATGTCCCTCGGAGGCCTCGGTCTTGATGTCGATGTCACCGAAGGTATATGTAGCCTACAGAGTGTCCGTTGGCTTCAGTTCCGTTTTGTTTTTTTACGAATGCAGGATCTATCCCATACTTGGCAGTTACTCCTCCTGAGAGAGCACAGACTGCAATAACAAAGGAAATTCTACTGAGGGGTAGCTTGGGAGGGTCGATAAGGAATATGTGGGAGGAACATCCAGTCGAAAGAACGTTACCAGGCGTAAGTAACTTGTTCTTCGATTGGATTGTGTCCTCCCACATATTCCTTATCTTATTCAAGACACTACTCCTGCTAACTCCAGTAAGTAATGGTGCACAACTATCCAACATGCTCTAGTATCCAAAATTGAACTACTTCAAAAGAAAATCCTCACTTCAAGAAAAAGCCTAGCGGATAAAAATGTAACCAATACTAAGATTAACAAAACCAGAGACAATGTAAACTTACAATTCCAATTTACTCCATTTACCCAAGACTTAGTGGCTGACACCATTGACAAACTTAAAGCCTCAAATTGCAAAGGTGACAACTTCCCTGCCCACCTAGTTAAAACTATGCGCCCCCCTCCTCACCCCTACTATTACCAACTTTGTGAATGCCTCATTTAACACCAACATAGTCCCGGCAAGTATAAAAGAAGCATGGGTGACCCCCCCTGTTAAAAAAACCATCCCTGGATGCAACAGTACCCACAAACTGGTGACCCATAACTACGGTACGGTTTCTGCTCAAAATCATCGATAAAATAGCCTAAAATCAAATCCAAGTCTACATTGAACAAATTCAGCTTCTTTGAGATAGACAATCAGGGCTCAGACCCAACCATAGTACGGAAACAGCCCTTTTAGATCTGAAAATTCAGATGGACACCATCAGAGATTGAGACAAACTATGTATACTACTGCTGTTAGATCTATCCGCAGCATTCGATTTAGTGGACCACGACAAACTATGTGCCACTCTAGCAAACAGCTTGTACTTTTCTAAAGATGCCACCCTTTTGGTGAAATCTTTTCTAGCCGAAAGTACCTCCAGAGTAAGCATTGGTAAAGAAGCCACTGATCCTATACCAGTCCCCATTGGGTTACCCCAAGGGTCCTGTCTCTCTTCCACTTTTTATAATGCTTACACCAAGCTCCTTCTCACGGCCCTAGACGATATGGGTGTCATCTACACTAACTTTGCAGATGACACCGAGAGCCTCATACCGATCCCAGGGGATTATGAACTGGATACCATAACCATTAACAAAACGTATGCCATAATCCAAAACTGGATGGCTTTCAATAGTCTTTGCCTCAACGATGAGAAAACAGAAATTCTCATTGAGGGCTCACAAAGTAAAATCAGTGCTCTTCACCCAAACTAAGTTACCATCAACATAGATGGTGCATCGATCCCAGTATTAACCCAGTATCAAAACAGGTCAAAACCTTGCTAACCTAACCATGACCAGACATGTAAACACCTTGGCATCATCTACATCCTATACTTCCAAACTAATCGCCCTAAGTCGACAGTACCTCACGCCTACCAACTGTGTTACCTTAGCCAGGGCGTTAATACTATCCAAGTTGGATTACTGTAATGTATTCCTACTAGGGACTACTAACGCCAACCTAGGGAAACTACAACTAATGCAAAACAAAGCGCTACGAGCAGCTTTAGGAATCAAAAAGTCTGACCATATCTCTAATATCCGGAGGGAGACACACTGGCTACCTATTAAGGCGAGAATCATTTTCAAGTCATTGTGAATAACCTACAAATGTCTTACCAACAATGCACCCATATACTTAAATAAATCAATAAGCAAAAAAGTGTCAAAGAGGACACTTATATCCAACCACAAGTCCCTCTTGGATGTCCCCCGTTTCAAAAGCTCTAGAGCAGGAGGTAGTAGCTTCCTAGTTATGGCCCCTAAACATTGGAACAAGCTCCCACTTAACATCGAAAATCAAGTATCCTTCCTCTGCTTCAAATATCTGCGAAAAACTTGGCTTTTTAACCAATAATAGACAACCACACACAATCTGAAACAGACACATCTACCCATTGTAGGCCTTTGTCACTTGACTCTCTAGGGTAGACGTATACCAACTATTGTAAATAATGTAAATGTATTAAGCTTTACAATTTCGTAATCGTTTGTATCTGAAACGGTGTAAATTGTATTATAAGCTGTCTGTAACAACGCTGTGATACCCGAGGGTCTGGGCGTGTAACAAATGTAATAAATAAATAAAATAAAATAAATTAGAAGACTCACAAAGTAGTTTGTAGTGTTTCTGGGAGAGGGATTAGGAATTTATATGACAACTTAGTATTATAGTATTATTCATGGATTTGTGTGCCTTACCAGATAAGCGTTCCTGGTCTGATGAAGAGTCCAAACTGTAATGTTTGGTGAAAGTGTGCACGGACGACCATGTGGCATCCGCACGAATATCTTTTAGTGGTACTCCACTCTGTAATGCAGAGGAAGTTGCCATGCCTTTGGTCGAATGACCACAAGGCCTTCTGGAGGATCTCTTCCCACCGGTTTGTAGCATTCAGAGTTTGCCAATATCATTCATCTGGATAATGTCTGTTTAGTAATAGCCATACCCAACTTGTGGCCTGAGTAGCAAACAAAAAGTTGGTCCTCTTGTCTGATTCTTGCCATTCTGGAAATATAGAAGCTTAGTGCGCATTTAGGATCAAGCCTGTGTAGTCTCTCCTCTTCCTTCCCAGGGTGCGGAGGAGAATGAAAATGATGGTCATGTAATTTTCTGAGTCAGATGATATTCAGATACAATTTTGGGTAAAAAGGTGGGGTTCACCTTAAGGACCACCTTGTCCTTATAAAAAATGCTGTATGTAGGCTTGCAGGATAAAGCCTGACGTTCAGTCACCCTTCGTGCAGATGTAATGGCTACTAAGAAGACGGTTTTTAGCGTTGGCAGCCTCAAAAGACAGGAGTGTAAAGGCTCAAAGGGAGCACACATCATGAATTTTAAGACCAAATTTAGATCCCAAACCAGGACTTGAAAAGGGATCGGAGGGAAAACATTTGTCAATCCCTCTAGGAACTGTATTATTAGAGGGATTTTGAAGATACTTCCTCCGAAGTGCACTTAAATGTAGAAAGTGCAGCAAGATATCCTTTAATAGTACCAATCTGGAGCCCCACATTTACTAGGTGTAACAAAAAGGATAACACCATAGGTGTATTGCATGTAAATGGGTCAACATTCTTATCTCTACACCAGCTGCAGAATTTGTTGCAACGGCAGCGGTACACAGCCTTAGTTACTGGCCTTCTGCCCGAAAGCAAAATCTCCATTACGTTATGCGAGCCTCGGGCACCAGAAAAATGCAGGATGCCATGAGGCCGAGCAACCTTAGAAGGTCGAAGGCTGGGAGAGGCTGGGCACTCTGGAATTCGGTGACCACCGAATGTCTTGAGCCCTCACCTCTGGTGGCGAGGCTTTTCCCAGGGATGCAGCCAGGACTGCTGTGATGAATTGGAGCCTTTGAGATGGTATCATGTGAGACTTCTTGAAGTTGAGGGAGAAGCACAGTCTGTGAAGGGAGTGACATGTAGAGCTGAGATGTTCCAGGGCCTGTTCGGGAGGCTGCTGCCTTTGATGTTTGTAGTTTCTCCAGGCTTTCATCAGCCTTGGTACCGAACAAATGAGTGCACTGCATCCTCATAAATGGAGGAAAGCGACTTGAGAAAGTCAGCCCTGGGCAAAGAGGTACATGTTTTCTCCATAATACCCAATGGGCTCACAATATTTGTCGACAAAGGTGCTGAAATTGTCGACGCCAAGGGCTTTGATGGCTGTGTCGACGACTTCGACGCCTGTAACATCGAGGAGCTCAAAGTCTGATGCATCAAGGGAGTTTTGGGCGCAGATGGCATCGATGACATGTTCTTCGGCGCTGATGGTGTCGACGACTCTGTCCTCGAAGGGACTTTTCCTCGACTCGAGGGAGGCTTAGACCGCTCTCGAGGAGTTTTGGCTGCCGGGCCTGAAGGCGCACGAGTCTTATGCTGATTGGGTCTTTTGACCGGAGCATGGCTTTTGGGTGTACTCGAGGGTGTCAAGGCCGCATTCTCAAACTGTCATGATCTCTGCTTCCAAAAGGTCAGGGTTTTCCCAACTCCCTTGGAAGCAGATCCATAACCCAGGTTTCGAGTGCCAACCAGTCCCAATTGGGACCTTTTGGACCCAGCCCAGGCGCCAGTGGCACCAGGCTCATAAATATGCCCAGTCCCAGCGCTGGAAGCGCCGGGCTCATGATGCTTGGGTGGACTTACCTGCAGCAGACCATGCTGCTTACTTGCCTGCCAGTTGAGCCTCTGATCCTCTTCTGTTTGGAACTACTTTTCCTGTTGGGTGGGGCAGGAGCCACTCCCTACATTCAGAACACTGGAACTCTTCTGGAAAGCAGGAACTCTTTTCTTACCTAGGCGTGGCTGTGGAAGGAGACACCTAAGCACTACAGGAGGCTATTTAAACCACACCCGATGGATGAATCTTGCTTTGCGTTATTCTGCATCCTCTGCAGCAGAACGCTCATCGTGTCTTCTGCATCTGATCCTGGGCCTAAGGAAAAAGGCTTACCATCCTGAATCCAGTCTTCAGCAACACCTATAAAGACAAGAAAGAACAGGTTAGCATTACGGTCTTCAGTGACAGCTCTTCACTTACCTGGTCCATCGGCTGTCACCAACGCCTCGCGCTGCATTCCGGCATCTGAAAGACAAAAGCTTACCAACTCTTCGCACGCTCCGGAGGCCTTCGGCGCTGCATCCCGCATCTGAAAGACAAAACAAGGTGCGTTTAAAGACATTGGGGAACTTTAATACTCACGTGCCATTACTCCTTTCCACATCTAACCCAGTGGGTATTGCGGCACCCTATAGCCGCTCCGAACTTGTACCTGCAAAATAAAAAGACAGTTAGAGCGCATCGTGAAGCAGGCAACAAGCGCTTACTTACGTGCTTCCAGGCGCTTCTATTCATCACACGGGCTCCATCTTCAACTCACTTCAGCCCGTCATCCGCCATCGCCGGAACCCTGCAAAACAAGAAACATCATTACTAAAGACTTTAAAGACATTAGAATTACTCGAAACTTACCGTTCGTGCAGTAAACGACGGACAGCAGTCCTCTGAAGTCAAGAGGCCTGCTCCCCTTATCCAGTGAAGAAACTGGTTACAGCACCCTGCCCCGAGGCAGATGGAGAGCACGGCGTTCACTTACCTAAGGTGAGAGCGTTAACCTTTGGGGTTCTACAGGAGAAGAGAAAGGGAAGAAGAGAGAGACATTCAATAACCCAGTTCCTTAATCCCATATTTTCTATCTGCAGGCATCTTACCCTTCAAGTCAGACATACAGTGCACAGAGGTCCAGCCCAAAGAGCCAGCCGTGTGTTACACATCACCTTTGAAGATACGGTATACGCCCAGTCAAGACCGGCGCCTCTACGGGAATCAGGTGAGCGTTACACAAACACCTTCATCATTTTTTTTTTTTTTTTTTAAATTTGACTTTTATTGTTTTTAACAAGGGATGTGAACATACAGGTGGATATACATTGTACATAGCGAGCTACTTCATTAGAAACTCCAAGTCCACCTTAACAACAGTTATCAACATTAACGCTTCGTATTCCAGGAGAAAGCAGAAAGAAGAAAGAAAAAGAGAATAAAGAAGAGAAAAGAGAACCCCCCCTCCCCTCCCAACCCCCCACCCTATCCCCATTTCTCATGTCCGCTTCCTTCAGGGCATTGGCTTTCTGAGTCGTAGTGAGCTACGTGACGCGCATCTTGGAACATCTGATGATCATTGTTCTCCTGTATAGTCTGTGACACGCAAGGGTTGTCAGCACGGGGTCTTTCAGTTTTCAGTGATTGGTGGCATGGATCAGGAGCAGTTTCCCTGCTGAGTCGAGTCTTCCATGGTCGAGCGCGAGATGTATTTTGTTGTGAAATCGAACCAGACTTCCTCCTGTCGCGCAGCTCTGTCATGTAGTATTGCTGTTACTTTCTCCATAGTGTAAATATTTGTAGCGATCCGTATCCAGTCCCTCTTATTAGGTAGGCGAGGAGCTTTCCATTTTATCACGAGGGCAGCTCTCGCCGCAAGTAAGAGGGGGGATACCAGGCCTTTCACTCTTGTCATTTCGTCGTCTTCTTCTTCGAGGCCAAACAGGATCAGGAGGGGTGACAGTTCTCTATTTATGCCTTCCAGCTGTTTGATCCATCCCAGGACCTCCTGCCAGTAGATGCGGACTTTGGGGCAGGCCCACCACATGTGCCAGTAATCGGCGTTCATTCCACAATGTCGCCAGCATCTCGGGCTAGAGGTCTGGAACATTTTGGACAGTCTTTGTGGGTCGTATTGCCATCTATGTAGTAATTTTATTGCGTGCAATTTATATTGGGCCGCGATTGATATTTTGGACGGTGTTTCACATATTTTATTCCAGGCTTGCTGGTCGAACTCTCTGGCAAAGTCTCGTTCCCATCTTGCTTTTAGACGATGATTAGGTGCGTTGTCTTTGGTGATTAGGGCTTTGTACATTCTCGCTATGAGGCATTTGGAGGTAGTAGTTGTGTCTAGGATCGTCTCGAAGGGCGTTAGTTCTCTCTGTGTGGTATCCTTCCATTCCTTCCTAGATATGACGCCTTTCAGACGTAGGTACAGGAAAACTGGTATTGGGCGGATTTGGAGGGCCTCCTCGAGTTCCGTTATCGAAATGAATTTCCCTTTTCTCCATAGCTGGCCGACCCTCTCAAGGCCGGCATCAAACCAAGATTGATATCTGGCATGTTCCGGGATTTCCTCTCTGATTCCAGGGGACCAAAGATGGCTCAGTGGCGAGGGCCATGTGGTGACTCCTGACATTGCTCTTCCCTTCCTCCATATGTTCCACAACGTGCTTAGTATCGGGTGGTTGCGCAGCTTCCTCGATAGCTTCGATCTGGGGACCCATAACCACTCTGCCAGAGTCACGTTGTATAGAACGTTGTTGTCTCGGTGGACCCATTGGAGGTCTTTCCTTTCTCGGAGATGTGGGATTAAGATCCTGAGCTGTGTGGCCTGATAGTAGCGTTCTATGTCCGGTAGGCCAACCCCCCCTAACTCTTTTGGTAGTATTAAGACTTCGTAGGGGATTCTGGGTTTCTTTCCGTTCCACAAAAAATGTAGGATGGCTTTTCTGACTTGCTTGAAGAAGTGATCCGGAATTGTGATCGGCAGGACCTGAAAGGGATAGAGAAACCGTGGGAGGGACACCATTTTGATCGCATTCAGGCGTCCCATCCAGGATATCGTAAGCGGTTTCCATTTCTTGAGATCAGCCTTGAGAGCCTCGAGGAGGTGGGGAAAGTTGGCTTCGTAGAGGCCGTCGAGGTGTCGCGTTAAGTTGATTCCCAAATATTTCAATGTCGGGCCTCCGACGATCAGCCCGAGTTGCGCAAGGGCGCTCTGGTGTTCCGACGATGGTTCATGAAGTGGAAAAAGAGTAGATTTGGATTTGTTGATTTTAAATCCCGAGAGTGCACCGTACTCCTCTATTAGCTGGATCGCTCTCGGAACGGAAGACGTTGGGTTTGACAGGTGGAGTAGAATGTCGTCCGCATACAAGGCTAGTTTATATTCTTTACCACTCACTTGGATTCCCTCCACTGCAGGATCAGCTCGTAGCATCACGGCGAGAGGTTCTAAGGACAGTGCGAACAGTATCGCCGACAGGGGGCAACCTTGTCTTGTACCCCTGTTGAGGGGGAACCACCGGGAGTATTGAGCGTTCGCCGAGACCGATGCTCTTGGAGACTTATAGATTGCTTTGATTCCTCGTCGGAGTGTGGGGCCTAGGCCTATCTTTTGCAATGTGGCCTCGAGGAAGTGCCAGTCGACTCTATTGAATGCCTTCTCTGCATCAATTGAGAGTAGCGTTGGATTGTTCTGTGAAGTTTGGGCCTCATGGATTAAGTGTAGAGTTTTCCGGGTGGAGTCTGCTCCTTGTCTGCCCAGAATGAAGCCTACTTGGTCATTGTGGATTATTGCCGGCATATGTGACTCCAGTCTTGCAGCCAGGATTCTCGTATAGATTTTGGCGTCAATGTTTAATAGAGATATTGGGCGGTAGGAGGTGCACAACTTTGGGTCCCTACCCTCCTTGGAGATGACTGTTATCAGCGCCTCGGAGAAGGAGTCGGGTGCCACGCCGGAGTCTAGGATGTTGTTGAATAAGGGAACCAGAAATGGGAGAAGGGTGTCTTTAAAAGTTTTATAGAACCCTGCCGTATATCCATCGTTTCCGGGGGCTTTCCCTGTTGGGAGTCTTTTGATAGCTTCTTCGATTTCCTCTCCTGTTATGGGGGCTTCCAATGTGAGTGCAATATCCGTTGGGAGGGTGGGCAAGGGTGCTCGCTCTAGGTATTCATTTATGGCCTCCGTGTGCGAGGGGGGGCGTGCTGAGTATAATTTTTCGTAAAAGTCGGCAAAAGCTTCAGGGACACTGGGAGGAGTCGGTTCGTCAGGGTTCTCTTCTGTTTGAATCGTGGGGACCCACCTCTCTTGGCGTTGGCCTCGTAGTCTTGCGGCAAGCAGGGCGCCCGCTTTGTCCCCATGTTCATAGTGCTTCTGCTTCAGATGCTGTAGCTTACGCGCTACGCTTCCCGCCTCTAGTTGTCTTAATTCCTCTCTCTTATCGTTGGCCTCTTTAATCTTTCGTGGTCTATCCTGATCAGCCGTTTGTGCCATGTGGTCCAGTTGCGTGATTTCATTCCGGATCCTGTTCTCAATTAGCTGTCTTTCTCTTTTTTTGGCTGCTCCTTCTCGGATAAGTAGGCCCCTCCAGGTCGCCTTGCCTGCCTCCCAGACTGTGTTCATAGAGGTTTCCCCTGTGTTGTTGATCTCAAAGTATCGGGTAATGTCCTGTTCTAGCTCCTCTCGAAAGGTGGGATCCTTAAAGAGGGTTTCATTACAGCGCCATTTGGAGCATCTTCGGGGCAGGGCCATTTGGTCGAGGGTGACCGTGACCATATCGTGGTCCGACCAGGAGACAGGGTTTATGGCGGCTTCAGTCATCGCTGTGATGAGGTCTGCGGTTAGGTATACATAGTCTATTCTGGAGAAGGTAGCATGTGGTGCCGAGAAAAAGGTAAAGCCAGTACGGTTGGGGTTGGCGTGTCTCCATGCATCGGTGAGGTTGTAGGCGGTCATCATGTCTGCGGTTAGTGGGCGTCTGGCACCAACGAGTGGGGTTGTATAGAGGCGGCCTGATTGTCTATCCTGTTCCGGGTCCATCCACATGTTCAGATCACCTCCGATAATTACTTCACCTTCTGCTTCGCACATGATTTTAGGTATTACCCTCTGGAGGAATCTGTCTTGGCCTGTGTTGGGGGCGTATATTGTCACAAGGGTAACAACCGTGCCCTGTATGCTGCCCACCAGGGCTAGTGCTCTACCACTGACGTCCATCCATGACTTTAAGAGTTCAAATTGGATCTTTCTGTTGATTAATACGCCGACTCCTGCCTTCTTCAGCGGGCCAGAGCCCCAGTATTCCGATCCCAGCTTGGCATAAAGAATCTTCCTCTCCTCCCCTCTGCTATATCGAGTTTCTTGTAAGAAAAGAATGTCTAGTTCAGCCCTCTTGAATTCTCTCATCACCAGTGACCTTTTGGTGGGGGAATTGAGGCCCTTGACGTTGAGCGTGCCGATTTTAAGCTTACCCTGCGTGTCATTTGGTTTATCATGTCTGTGTGACATCAGTGCGCCCGTGAAGTTTCTTCGCATCGTCGTGGAGCCCATTGTGCGAGATTGCCCTATTGGAAGTAGCTTTGTGTGTGCCTCTATCTAACAGAGGCTGGGGCTGTGTCATTCCCCGTTTCCCTCCCCCCTCCCGTCCCTGTAGGGTATTGGACTGCATACCCATCACCCTCTGGACTATCGCGTCTATCTTTAAATCTACAATGAGGGTTCGTGACTGTCCGTGGTGGCGTCCGAGTTGGACTGGATGCGAACAACCGGTCTTCTGTCGGACCACCAGTGAGGGTCGTAACCGTACGACCCCGTAAACTAATAGTATCAAGGTAACATTTTGAGCCCCCACCCCCCTTCTCATGAAAACACATATCAAACAACAGTGTGTCGAACAACAAGGATTCCCACTTCAAAGTAACATATTCTATGATACATGCAGTTTCGGGAGACATCCTTCCTCGGTATCTCCTCTGTGCTGGACTGGCAGTTCACTCCTCGTGTGGTGGAACCGCGGACCAAGGGGCGCCACGATCCGTTATGTAAGTGGGTTTCCTACCAGGATCATGGAGTCCTGAGTCGCCAGGATTTAGAGCTTGAAGCGACTATGTCATTGGTTGTGTTCAGGTGTGTCGTTGGGCCGCCTGTACTTTCTGGAGCCTTTCACTCGTTTCCTTCTCGGGCCCTGAAGTTCCCAGCGTGATCTGCCCTGCGATAGTGATCCCTGAGTGCCCTCCTCCGGGGTCTGTCCGAGGAGGTCGGCAATGCATTCTCTAATTTCTTCTTCAGAGCGTAGTAGGAACTTTCTGGTTCCATGTTCAAACGCGAGGGAGAAGGGGTATCCCCACCTGTACCTCGTGCCCTGCTCTTTTAGCCATCTCGTGAGGGGACCGCATAAGCGACGCAATGCCAGTGTCAGTGATGAAAGGTCCTGGAAAATAGTAATCTGGGCTCCCCCGAGGGTAAGAGTGCCTCCAGACCTGGCCTTGGCGAGTATCTTCGTTCTGTCCTGATATCTATGGAATCTGGCAAGGACTGATCTCGGGCCTCCTGGGGGGCCGCCGGCTCTGTGAATTCTCTCGGTCTTGAGTTCATCAATGTCCTCATCCGCAGTCAGGATTTTGATGATGTCGTGTATAGTCTGCTTGAGGTCTTCCTCTGTCTCCCCTTCTCTCTCCGGGATTCCAAAAAACCGTAGGTTATTTCTTCTCTCTCTATTTTCCAAATCATCTATCTTCAGGCGAATCTCATCCTCCTTCTTTTCTATGTTTCGTATTCTGAGCTCCATTTGGGTTTCTAGATTGTCAATGGAGGCTTGGTTATTCTCGACCCCTTCCAGTCTCTCCTCGATGTTGTCTATCCTTTGGGTCATCTTATCCATTTTGCCGCCGAGATTGGCGCCCATGTTTCGGATTTCAGCTAAAAGGGCGGCGATGTCTCCCTTGGTGGCAGCTGCACCCGTTTCGATGGCTTCTACCGACATTGTTGATCCAGGGCCAGGAGCCTGAGCTGCTGGCCTGTAGGCGTACTTGGCGAGCTTGTTTGGTATGTTCATGGAGGGGTGTCCAACGAGGAGGCACACGCCCCTGGGTCGGGGGCCTTACCCTCGGAACCGGTGTGTTGAAGAGCACCTGGGGGGTATCGGGGAGTACCCAGGTGGTTGTCCTCGTGGCGGGGGTTCCTTTGGCGGGAGTGGGAGGAGGCACACGCCCTGTCTCCAGGGGCTCTACCCTCCGCACTGGTTTATGTCCCTCGTCGGATTCAACGTCTTTTCGGGGGGGTATTAGGTGTCGATATCGTCCTGTAGTCGGGCCCTGGTGGAGGTGTGTGGGCCCAGGTCTCAGGGCGAGGATTTAAGGTGCAGATGTTTGAAGGGGGGCCGCACGCCACCGTGTATTGCACTGTCCTCCAATTGTAGGGCCTTTCGTCCTTCTTCCGTTCTGCTTGTAACTTGGGGCCTTTTCAGAAGAGGGCACACGCCCCAGGAGTGGGGGCCCAACCTTCCGCCCCCCCCTTTCGTGTGCTGGTAAATTCGCTGCGTGGGGGGAGACCCCCAGCTAGGGGGTCCTCCGTAGTTATGGTTCACCAAGAGGACCAGATGTTTTCTTTCTCGCCTGCTGGCGTGTGGGTCCTCTGCGGCCAGGTAGAGAGCGCGGTCTCGTGGGAACCCGCGTTGCGGCCGATGGGAGCGATGTTGGGGCCTTGGGACCCGCACCAACCCAGGGCCTCCTCCGGTTGATTTGCGTGCTCCAATCAGAGGGGGGCGCCGCGGGAGGCAGGCTCGTGGCAGGTCCCCCTTGGTTGCAGGAGGGTCGGGTCTCCTGCTGGTGCGGGGGGGCCCTGGTAGCGCGGATATTTTAGTCCGGGGGGGCGGTGCGGGACCTCACCGGGGTGGCGCAGTCCAAAGCGCCCACGCCCGGGCGGGCACTTACCTCCGCGGGGCCGATCCCTTATCAGGACCGGCTGCTCGAGGAGTCCGCTCGAGGGGGTGACCCTCCACGCGCTCCGGAGCGGGCGGCGGTCCGCTGCCTCCCCCGCCGGAGCTCAGGTTCCGCGCTGATGTTCCTCGATGAGGGCCGGGGGCGGAGACCAGCGCCGCGGCCTTCTCCCGTGTCTGCGTCTCCACCGGCGGGGGGAGGTCGATTCCTCTGGTGTTTTTCTCGGGGATCAAGGGTCCGATTTCGGCCGGGTTTTCGCTCAGGGGGTGGGGGGGCGTTTCTTGTGGCTCAGGTTGTCGTTGTTGGGTACGGGGGGGTCAAAGTGGGGGCTCAATTCACTTATAGGGGCCCGTGGGTTAGGAGCTCACACGAAGGCTGGCATCGTCCGTGCGCCCCCTGGTGGCCGTCACCTTCATCATTTTAAGCCTTAACTCTTCCCACTCAGCAGGTGAGGCAGTTCTAGTTGGGCATGCGACCCGTTCCAGAGAGGAACTCAAAGACGTCAAAGATGGCGACCTATGGCACCCTTTCTTCTAATGTCTAGATGAAGAATGGCTGGAACCACTTCGCGGTCAGGGTCGTTTATTTTTCTGCGGCGAGGAGAAACAGTTCTCGACCCATCCAAAGTTTGTTTTTTCAACATAGTCGAAGGGGATTTATGGGTCCTACCTGCCGCAAGTTTCCCTCTTCGTTCTCTCAGGGCTTTCAACATCATGGACAGGCAGTACTCACACACCGTTTAAGGATGAGTGGAGCCCAGACACCACAAGCATATTCTTTTGGGGTCCGTGACGGACATCTTCAGACCAGCGTCACAGCATTTTTTTGAAACCCGACTTCGGAGTAGAAGACGCCGATGACGAAGCCATCTTTCGAAGATTTTCTCTAAGAATTCTCGAAGATTAGTCAAAGATTTCTCTTCACAAAGGAACGAAGCATACCATATCCGAAGTGTTAGCGTGGAAAAACAGAACTGAAGCCAACGGACGCTTTGCGCGCTACATATACCTTTGGTGACGTCGACATCAAGACAAAGGCCTCTGCGGGACATCGAGTCGACAGACATCGACGCATAGCACCCTCTGCTAAAAAAAAAATCTGAAGCAGCTAAGCTGAATATTGAAAATATCATAAGATAAGGAATACATGGGAGGACACAAACCATTCAAAAGGAGGTTTGGAAGATGCAAATAGACATACACCGCCATCCCTAGCAGTCAGGTGGGGAGAGTGGGTGAAGGTGTAGGCAGGGTTGTGAAGGGCAGCAAGGGTTGCAGAGTCTGAGGGAGAAATCCAGGTTTTTGTAAGGGTAATGAGGTCAAGAGAGGGAGAATGGGAAAGGAGGAATTCGGAGGTAGAGGAAGTCTTCTTACAGACAGATTGTGCATACCAAAAAGCAATATAAAGAGTGAGATGTAGACGCATACTGATATTGAGTCTGCGAAGTAGAGGCGAGCTAGGGTAGATGGGAGAAGAGGAAGTTTGATGAAAGTTAGGGCTGGAGGTTTTACGAACAGAGAGTAGGTGAGCGAGAAGAGGGGTGGCTTTAAGGAAAAGAGGCGTTAGGGATAGGAAGATGGTTCAAATGGTTTTGAGCAGAGGATAAAGAAGTAGAAGCGAAAGGAAAAAAGTAAGAGCAGTGCAAGGTGAGGGAGGGTCTGAGCAAAGATAGAATTGATACTCACAAGCAAGTAGCAGGACACAGCAAAGCAATAGCTCAAAGGCAAAGAGGCAGGCGGATAGGCTGGGGGTTGGTCCTTAGCTGTTTGCCATAACCAGAGGATGAGCGCCCAGACCCATAACGTTTCCCGTGTTAGAACTTAGAGCGCTATGAATATAGATGCCATGGACTTTGTGACTTTGAAAAAGAAGTAACCAACTCATACAATTTCGAGCAAGGACACGTGATGAGTTGCATCTAGGAGATATCATCGACAAGAACAAGGAAGGCTTCTCTAACGCTAGAGCTGATGAAATCATCTCTCTTTAGACATTATAGTTCCATTGGACGATCAGAGCCTTAAGAGGAACAAATTTGCTCATACCATTAGTGGAAAGTGCCCGCCCCTCTCCTGGCCACGCCTCTTCCTGCATCTATTATAATCTCCTACTCCTGCGCACCCGCGCTGCGCACCTAGCGAGTACCACGAGTACTGTTGGCTGTGTGGACCGGCTGCTCGACTCTCCTCTCCACTTTATGTCAAGTTGCTCGAATTTCCCAAGAGGACGTCTTTAACAGCTACACTTGCTTGCCTGACCTCAATCCAGGAAGCTTAAAGGTGATTACACAGACATTGGCGCTTCACATTGGACTTGTTTATGACGCCGCTTTCACATAATTGGTGTCTCTTGCATAGTACGCTCCAAAGGGGCGGTTAGTGATTTGAACGTTACAACGTACCTTTGATGTTCTTTGCACGTCGCGCCTGAGTGGTGCACGGCTAACTTGTGACGTTTGTTGTCTATGCTACTTCTCATTACCTTTGTTTGTGTTTATATGTTTTAGAGTGCCCGTCCCTCTCCTGGCCGCGCCTCTTCCTGCATCTATTATAATCTCCTACTCCTGCGCACCCGCGCTGCGCACCTAGCGAGTACCACGAGTACTGTTGGCTGTTCGCTGTGCAGGTGCATCGTGCAAGGAGTGGGTCCCTATTAACTGATTGAGGTATTTGGAGTCGTGTCCATTGAACTAGTAGAATTTGAGTCTGTTGAAGCCCTATAACTGTAATTTACTTTTTCCAATTGTTGACAACAGAAGTGCCTGGAAGTGCCGTTTGGGCTGTTCGGGCATTGAAGGCGGTGAGGTGGCTCTGAGTATTTTCATTTTTTCGCCTTTATTCATCTGTGTAATTACGTGCATATGAAAATTGGAAGCTAATGTTTATTGTTGATAAGGTGAGCTAGTGGGTTGTATGCGAACTTACCATAACCACTACTGAAAAGTGAGTGACACCAGCACTTTTCAATTAGCATACGAAGTGACAGAGCTATATTACTAGGTCTGCAAGGTAGTTAAAACAGCCGGAGCAGTCCATCTAAAGTGAGAGGAAAATATGGCCAGTGG
This sequence comes from Ambystoma mexicanum, assembly GCF_040938575.1. NCBI lineage: Eukaryota > Metazoa > Chordata > Amphibia > Caudata > Ambystomatidae > Ambystoma > Ambystoma mexicanum. The sequence goes on along the minus strand of NC_090936.1, from coordinate 968,179,287 downwards.
GCTAAGAAGCAAGGTGGGTGAGAAAATCGCACAACCCACACCTCTCACTGAGGCAGAAAAGACACAAATGCTGCCAGATCAAAATAATGGCAATGCAATCAAAGGCAATCCTTTAACTGTAAGTGCAGAAGTACATACACCATGTTCGCATCCACACAGAATCCCTCCGTTCCCTCTGAAGGAAATGTATGATGGTGAACACTCTGTGCAACTCAGTTTTATTAGTATACGTGAAGACCCACACACCAATGTACCAAATAGTGGGTCAGGTGGCCTCTTAAAACAGGGCATATCTGATGAATCTATGCTAGCTCCAACTATAATGGCTGAGCTGGGAAAACGAGTACGTATGTCATTAGGGCCCTCGACTCCTGCAAATCCGAGACATGGAACCATTGAAGAAGTACATCTATTTGGTGCGAGCTGCATCAACTCTGATCGTCTGCAAATCCCTCCAATGGGACTAAATGACTCAGATCCAATCTTAATACAAACATCTTTTGCAACGAACAGCAATAATCCTCAAAACTACGAACTAAATCCAGCCACGACTGATGGGGCTAGAGCATGCTCCAGTCCCGTAGACTACAAACAAAATCTCCTGGCAGCTCATGAAGCCTCCCAAATTCCAACTATGGGAATGACAAATGCACTCAATGATTTTGAGAATGCAGAAGCAACATTCCCTGTAATAACCAGAATTTTGAATTTGCTTGATAAGGGGCATGAGTTCACCCACATTGAAATCAGAGAACTCAAACAAACAGCTAAAGAAACCCTCAACAAGATCAGCAAAATAGAGGGGTGTATTTTGGGATTAAAGAACGTTGGTGAACCCAAACCAAGCAACTCCACCACAGGAAAAATAACTCAAGTGTCCTCTACGGCCACTCAAACTGCAGTTCTCTTACGGCATTCCAAAACAGTACAAACAAACCTCTCGGAAAAACCATTTGCGGTGTCATCTAGATCATATTCTAAAGTGCTGGAACAAAAAACGACGTTGAATAAAAGTACACAGGCAGAGGCCTCTGCTGAACCATCGATAATTAGTGATACAATTCAAATTAAATTGGATATGTTGGATTCAAAATTACTCTACTAACAAACAGAGTTTTTTGCAACCTGGAAGGCAGCTCGGAAAGCCCTACTTCTAGCTTTCCCTCCCCCAGCAGAGAGAAGAGTGATAGCCCGTCCTTTTTATTAAAGATAATTGAGCATGAACAGCAGGAAGTTAATGAGGCAACAATTTCTAACATCACAAATGAGGTCCCTATCAAAAACAAAAAGGGATTTTCAGCAGGACCCTATATGTCAAGAAGACAAAAGCGTATGCACACACGCCAATTAAAAAGGAATCTTCGCCCTAAAAAAGAGACTAAAGCGTCTGAAACTGCACAATCAGTAATCATGCCCCAGGATGATGCTAAAGGTGTGGACATGACAGACACCCAGCTAAGCACCTCAGGAGAGGAGGGCGTGCTGGACTTGGAACAGCTAGATGATGAAAGTAAAAAAGCCCTGCAAATAGAGAAAAATAAAATGATAAACGAAAAAAAGGAAGCAGAAATAGGAATAAAGAGTGTCACAAAAAAACAAAAAGTGACCAAAATCAAGAAGGATACACATATCACCACAACGGCAACACAATTAAAGAAGACAGACATGCACAACTGCAGGGAGGCACAAGTACCCGCCGCAATGAGTATTGAAGGTGCTTCGGCTATCGAATCTAAACCATCAAAACAGCTACAACTCTCCGCCTTTTTTCAAGTGAAGGGGAGTAAAAAACCATCAGAACGCTAAATCACAGCTTGAAATGAAACCTAAAGAGAAAAAAACATCTACAGAAAAGAAGGTAACACCACAACCTGCACATGTTAATATTTGTACAGAAAAACTGGAGCTCCCCAAAAAAGAACCAAGTGGCAATACAAGCGCCAATCAACCGCGTACTGTCCCGGAAGAGAGCGAGGAGGAAATGAGCTCTGATTGCCAACAGGAAATCACATCCAATGCCACCAGAGAATTAGATAAAGAAATGGAGAACATCATCGGATGGCAAAGCGATGAAGATGTTAATGGCAAGAAACAAATTAATCGCTCTCATCTAATGCACATCTTCAATCTCATACCATCGCTCAGAAATCTGAAATCAGAGGACATTGACTGGGTGGAACTGTTTAACTCCAACAATAATAGAATGGTATGTAAAACACACTCGTTAATTATTACGAAACTGCTCTTAGAACACTGCATGGATTTTGAGTTATTGGGACTTGAACTTTTTCAATTTCAATCGCATGAAGCAGCTAAAAACGTTCTCCAATTTCAACCACCCAAATATTCCATGGCTGACACACAAGCTGATGGCAATCAAGCCCTCAGAGAGCCAGAAATAATAGCACTTACTCAACTGGCCAACTTAACTGCCACGATCAAAGACTGGTCATGGCTGATTCCTTTAGCTAAAACTCTAAATGAAGTAAAGCCGGTAGCACATCTCACATAGTAACAACGAAATATCAATTTGCTCCTGGAATTCCTGTGGTTTCAAAAACTTCATAACATGGAAGGATAAAATTCCTGCTCATTCTGAGATATCGATAATTCTAATACAGGAAACGATGAACACACAGGACTGGGTTATAAATGGCTTTACTACATTTCTCACTAAAGCCAAGTCTGGCAGGGGAGGGCGACCGGCTGGAGGGCTGGCCATTTGCATTAACAATAGTTTAAATGTAAAGTCAGAGATGATTCAAAGTACAGAATTCACGCTAGTAGTGCTGCTTTCTTTATGTAACTACTCGTGGCGTCCATTTTATATAATTGATTTATACTGGAATCCAGCCAGAATATCACTAGAGTGCATGCTGGAACAGTTAAATTCAATTCTGGAGGATATTCACTCACGCCATCCCTCGAATCATATAATCATTGGAGGGGATTTCAATGCATGCTGCAGTGGGTATGAAGCTGCAAGCGTGTCACATGGGCTCTCTGCATATCAATCACAGTCACAGGAGAATGGCAACAGATGGAGACGGTTTTTGGAAAGCTGGGACATTTATTTGATAGCCTTTGATTCCAACGCAACTCAATATACATGGTGGCGAGATAAAAGTACCTCCAGAATTGATTTTTTGGCTGCATCACAAAATTTGCTACAGTTATCATCACTGGCATATACGGTAGATGTACAACTGGGGGATCACCTAATTATTGGCACAAATATTGGTATGAAAGTACCAGCATTAGCAAAGGACCTAGGGTTGGACTTTGTTGAAATTGAACGTCCGGACATCTCGATAAAATGGAATGCCCGATTATGTCGTGAAGTAAACAAAGTAATTAAAGCTTCTACTTCCATACTAACAAAGTCTAATTGGCATTCACATGACATCAAGTGCATAGAGAAGTTATTCATGGAGACGATTGCATCCACTGTCTTATTAAGAACCAGTGACGTTGATAGATCAAAATCACAGCCTCACAAACTTTGTAATGATGCAATCCTCAAATTAAAATGTTTGAAAAACAGAACTTTACGAAAATTAAAGAAAAGTTGTCCCAATATTGAAGATTATCTAATACAAAAAAAGAAAATTTGTAATAACTTCACCAACAAAGTTCGCAACATCAAATGGAGTGCAAAAATTAAAAATAATCAAAACATGGTCCTATTTCTGTGCACAAACAACAGGAGGTCCATATGGGCGATGCTCCGCAGCGGTGTAGAGAAACAATCAGAATTAATGACATCTCCAATCTCTGCGTCAACTTGGACGACATTCATAAAAAGGAAATACCAACTCCCTCTTGCGTTCCAGCAAACGAATCCATGTGATACGAACTATACAACTGTATCTGTTTGTCCGTGGTCAGAACTAGACATCAAATGGGTGATAAACAACCTAAAATACTCAAAGGCACCGGGGCCCGATGGCATCCCGGCTTGCGTCATGAAACAAGATCCTGGATTATGGGCCTCCATATGTAAAATCAAATACGATAACATTTTCAAATCCAAATCAATCCCTACATCTTGGAATACTGCCATAGTAGTGCCTATCTGGAAATAAGGAAACAGAGAAGATCCAGCCAGTTATAGAGCAATCGCACTTCTAGACACCTCAGAAAAAGTATTTTCTATTTTGATTCTAAAGGAACTGGAACGTCACATGAAGGACAAAAACATGCTTTCAAGATTCCAAGTGGGCTTTCGACGGGCAATGGGCACCCCTCTGAATGCCACCATCCTAGCGCACCTACTTACAAAATCTAAACATGGTGAATGTGGTCCTATCTACATGGCCTCTCTGGATTTAACATCTGCGTTTGACACAGTCATCCGATCATTATTATGGTCCAAGTTAAAAAAATCAGGGTTCGATCCTATGTTATTACACATGTTAGCTCTTCTCCATGAAAACACACAAGTCCGGATTCGTATCACTCAACAAGGCAACTTATCTGACGCAGTCCCTACGTTTATTGGCGTCAGACAGGGATGCAATTTAGCATCCACCCTTTTTAATGCCTACTTGTGTGATATGGATAACATATGGCAGGGTACTTCCATCTATCCTGCCAAGCTGGGGGGCTTGTGCATACAGTGGTTGGCGTTTGCGGACGATATATTACTGTTCGACCTCACGCCATCTGGTCTGCAAACCAAATTAGAGATGTTTGCAAAATTTGCACTATGACATAATCTGAGTGCAAATGCACTGAAATCAAACATCATTATATTCAGTAACTCTAAGAAAAAATATGTTAAATATAAGTGGGCACTAAATGATACTCGAGTTGAATGCATACACTCGGTGAAATATCTTGGATACAATCTATCCAACAATGAGTCGAAAAGCATGTGGAAAGCTTGCATTCAAGATAAGATCAAACCACTATATGCGCAAATGAAAATTATATTCAATAGATACTGCGAGTACTCTATGTCTCCTCTATTTGAATATTACACGTTAAAAGTAGAAGCAATAGTGTTATATAGTCTAGACATGTGTTTGATAAACATCGGATCAGAGCTAAACCAGGCTCAATCCGTGATATGGAAAAAAACGTTAAGGCTATCTAATGCAATCCCGAGTGCAGTGATACGACATGAACTTGGTCTCATATCTCTATCTGCTCGCCTTCACTGGAGGCGTCTTAACAATCTTTCAAAAATGCTTACTCCACCACAAAACTCTCTGTATGAAAATCTGTCAACCATGATCACAGAGAAATCTCCCAAATCTATAAAAAAAATATTATGGGGAAATGTTGAATTTATTATCAAATATCAATGCAACAATTGACGACTTGCAGTTGCGCCCAGCATATGTTAAAAAAAAGCTATATGAATATGATTGGAGAATTACTCTTGAGACCCTTTCAACGCTGACAATGTACACAGAAATAGCACAGTTTATTACTAGATACACCCCAAGAGCAAGATATTTGATGCAATTCCCGGCAAAATTAGAACGGGACACTTACTTACGATTTAAGTTAAATCAGTTTCCGACTATTGAAAAAATCAAATATTGGAGAATCACGCCCGTAGAAATTGCACATGGTGGATGTCGATTCTGTGGCAATTCCTCCATAAAGGAAACTCTTAAGCATCTCATTGTTTATTGTAGGCACTTTGAAACACATCGCATCACTTTCTTTGGCAAAAATAAAACTGATATCACGACACTAGGGAGAGAATGGCTGTGGATTTGTTGCATGTGGGGTACAAATGTAACGCTGATTCTTTCATTGACAAGGTTCTTAAGCATTATTAATGCGCAACTTCAAAAGAAATTAGTTGAATATAAGGCATGGGTGAGACATGACCTGCAAATGACGCGCTTGCGCTGTTCTGCAAAACATGGAAGGACAGCGTCTGACCAGTAACATGGTTAATTTAAACCCTGATAGCAATGCCACAAGGGCAAATGTAATTCATGGGGACTTAACTTACAAGGCTCCAGCAAATGCAGTAGTTGACCATATGTTGAATTTTAATAAATGTATGCGATTGAATGTATCCTCAACAATGCCAATGGAAATTACTTAATCTCCCACTATAACTGCAATTGGTGAATCGTACTGTCTGGGCACAGGCAAACAGCTAATGAAAGGCTGGTGTCAACAGCATACATGCAATAGGTGCTTAGTAAAGTAGCGGCGATATTGTAATTTGTGATTATGAAGTGTAAATATGATTTTAGAATTTGTTATATGTAATGAAAAAGATATATGAATTACTGTGAAATTTTGTATATAGCATACGCTAAATGTGGAAAAAAGAATAATGTGAACAGAAAATGTTTCAAGAAACGTAAAAATTGTTGTAAAAGTTTGTAAAACGAACTAAAAACAACAAATATATTTTAAATTAAAAAAAAAAAAAATGGCTGAGTCGCCCAAAAGCAAGGAGTCAAGTACTGGAAGTGGCGACGACCACCAAATGGCAAAAAGGGGAGGCTTGTCCAACCGCCTGCGGCTACTGAGCAGGGCAGACTGGGAGATGGAGTCTGTTAGGGAGAAATTTCATTTCAGTGCAATTCCCTTTAACGTTAGAAACCACCAGCCCTTTTGCTGGACTCAGGGCTTTTTCATTTTTACTCCTGAGTGAGTGGGACCTTTTTCTCACTCACTCATGTGTTTTCCTGACTATGATTTTCAATGTTCCTTACTGTTTTATGGTGTCTGGTAAACTCCATAGGCATCTGCTTTTGCATTGTGACACACAGCACCTTTTGTGCAGTGCCACAGAGAAGTTGCTTGGACTTAATATTTAACTGCATTTCCTTGGGTGAACTACTGTTCCCAAGAAAAGTAAGATTACCCCTGTCTGACTTACCTTTACTTTATGAGTCAAGCACACACCACCCTATGTGGAGTGCTGGGGGGGGGTTACATAGTACTCCTTTAACCCATTCCTCATGTAACATTTTGTTGCACTAACTCACTTGAATGGCTGGTGGCAGTGGTTTCTTTTTTACTTCCTAGTGACATGTATCTTCAGGCTACCTCCGCTGCATTGCTGCATCCAAAGGTGACAATTTTTCACAAAACGAGTCCTTTGTTTTGTTTTGCCTTTGGCAGGCTTCAGCCCTGAAGCCCACCCAGGCTCCAGTGTGTCTGGAAAGTCAGGAAGTGAGGAAGGGTCCCGAAACCTCCCTGTCCTTGGTCTATAGGTGTGCCTCAGTGAAACCAGTTCCAATTGGCTTACTGGCTGTCCTGGAGGACAGAAGCGCTGCTGTGTGATTGACAGCCTAGGGCTGTGAATGAATACGAACTTGCATAAAAAGCGAGGGACCACTGGAGAACAACATCCGAAGCAGAAGACGGGAGAGGATGCCAGCAGCAAACTCCTGGACCACAAAGTTCCCGGTGAAGCCCTGCAGCTGTGCTGACCCCATTTTAGAAATCAACAGGGAAAGACCTGTAAAGGACGACTTTCTCCCTTAGGCTGCTGGGACCAACTAGCCTCGAGACAAACCCTATTTTGACTCAACCCTGACTTGCTGTGACTTTCCAAGGCTGCAGAATCCCAATACCCGGGGTACCTCGACCACTTGCGAGTGCATTGTCTTCCGAAGTGCGAATCCAGCCAAATTTTCGTGGGCATCCAGAGGACCCTACAGAAGCAGGACATCCGCGTCCAGAGGCCCCTCACCAGAGTCCAGGAACGAGGGATCAAGGAACTTCTAACCGGAGCTGTTCATACTTCTTTGGTGCTAAGAAAAAGGTGCCAAAACCACAAAGAGCCGCTGAATTGACAGAAATCCATTGCTGCTGAGTCCCTCTCTCGAATGCTGCCACAGTAGCCCGCCAGATGTCCTCTCTTTCGTCACCACGACCAAGGACCAGGAACAAGGGTCTGCTGCATTGCATATTGAAGGCATCTAGCTAGAACAGCTTCTTCAGTTTAAAGAATCTGTCGGGATTGGGGTATTTTATCCTTATGCCATTTGAGGCGCTTCCTACCTTTGGAAGTGCAATTTAACCCTACGCTGAGTTGATCTCAACTCACTTGCACTGGCCTTTCAGCTTGTGCTTCTTGAAGGTCACTCCTCTTGAGTTGCTGTGATTTCTTTTTGAACACTGACTATTTAAAAACATTTTTCTAAGAAGAAGAGCATCAGAACTTTGGCTTTGCCCATTGGCTTTGGCTGTCCTGGCTACCTAAAGGCCTCCTTCTGAACCTATTGGCTTCGGCAGTGCTTGTCCCTTTACAGTTTTTAATTGTTTAATACTTTAATGCTGGGATAAAAGACTGCCTGCATCACTTTGGGAGAATCCAACTGTTTTTATAGATTATCAGTCTGTTCTGATCTAACCCTAAACCTTTTCCCCCTTAATAACTAAATACTGCAAAGGTGAGACAACATAAGTGTCACACTGACCTCAAATGACGTCACCTCCGCGTGCTGGAACATGTGTAACATATGAATGAATTACTCACTTGCTTTACTGTTCACTTTTTAAATTGAATCCTAACTTGGGATTCATGTTACAGCTAATTACTGATGATTTTTAGAGAATGCTTTAAATATCCTTGTGCATAAGCAAATAAATAAATGCATTATATAACTTTAAGTGTGTAAGTGTTTACTTTGATATCTGTATTTACTGATTTCATTGTACAGCTCTACAGCTCTACAGCTCACATTACCCGACTTAAGATAAACCTGGCTGCTCAGTCACACTACAAAGTTATGTAGTACAGGCCTATATTAAAAGGTGGGTTACCTAATACCAAGAGATAAGGCTTGTGTAGTGCCACACCAGTTGGACTGCACCAATTCTTACACAACAGTCCTGGCCCGGCCTGGCTGCCCTGTTCGCCATTTGATGGTGGTGCAGGTAGCTGAGGGAAGTGGGCTGAATGTAGGATGCCGTGCTCAGAATAGCAGCAGGGTCCAGTGAGGGGGCCAGGCCAGCTCTGCAGCTAGCCTCAGGCAGATGGAATGAGTGCCTTTGGTGCTGCTGTGATGAGCTTTGTCCTGCTCTCAGCCCAGTTAAAGCCACTTTTGGAGGTGAAAAAACCTTTCAAAGTTGGCGGTTTTGGGGGCAGAGATCACGTGAGCAGTCCGTAGGGTAGGAAACTGTTTCAAACCAGAGCCCAAAGGCTGCAAAGTATTAATAAGGCATTTTATGAATAGTTAACTTAGTCATACATTTCCCAAAGAAATATTAAAAATGTCACCAAGATTAGCTACAATGCTAAAAATGCAGTCCCTATTTTAGACACATGTAGCATGAATTTAAAAATTGATTAAAAAAAAAAAAATCATATGGAAGTACAATGATTGTTTTAATATGGATTTCTCAAATCTGGCCTGGTGGACATATTTCAGGAGGCCACCCTAGTTATAGTGAAAAGGGGAACTCTAGGGACGTTTAGCCAAACCAAATCAAGGTAAGCGTGGAGAGTAGTCAAGGCTTAGTCTCAGAGAGTTGGGTGGAGTCGGGTGCAAAATGAGTTCACACAGTGAAATACACAATGATTCTACTTAGACATGTAAGTACAAAATACTAATTCAACAAAGGTAGCAGGCGCCCCTCTCTCGGAAGAACAAGGCATGATAACCTGTTCAGTCGTTGTTAACCACATTGAGAGTTCGCAGCTATCTGCTTTTTGCTCACTGTACCTTTCACAGATGGGAAATATCCATTTGCATATCAGTATTTGTCCTGCCCACATGGGCAGTCCAGCACCAAAATGCTATGGCAATTCCTCTCTGAACAAGAGTACCACCAGCAACCCCATACACGTGTTTCAGCCTTGTTGGGCATCATCAGTGAGGTGAAGCTGAGCCTCTCTAAGCACAGTGAGTACAAAATACTATATTTATTATAACCCCCAAAACACACTAGGAAAATGTATCAAGCAGGTAATGTTATTGTTAGGTAAGATTTTCATAGCAATGATGAATCTTCCTGACCCGTCAACCCAAGAATGTTTTGCTTTACTGGTGGATTATTTTTCCCTATACCTCAGTGAGTGGGAACCTTTTTCCACACTCACAGAATCGGTTACTCTTTTTGGGTGTCATTTTTAAGACTCTCCATAGTGTCTTTTTAATTTGATACTCTTTGACAACTTTTGGTGTACACCTTTCTATTATTGCAGGGTTGCCCATGGGGCTCTCCCCTTTTAACTTTCTCTGGCTAACCTTGCGAGAACTACAGTTACCAAGGGTAGGGTAGGAAGGATCTTTGGATCCATTTTATTAGGTGAAACCAGCACACCCCACCTTATGTGGAGTGCTGGGGAGATACAATGTATCCCCTTTCCCCTTTTAACTAACATTTGTGTTACAGGAACAAGCTTACCTTTAATGGCTGGTGGCAGTGAACTGTTTTCCTAATTCGGTGCACCTTTACCGCGGGCTGTTTTCACATATGCAGTAAAGGCACCCAAGTGTGCCCATTTTACCAAAATCGTCTCCTTCTTTTTTTGCCATTGTAGTGTTCCTTGTCCTGTCCTGTTCCTTCCCCTGACCTCCAGGGCGGGGAAATCCTTTGTGTTGACTTTATCTTCGGTGGGAGACCTCAGTCAAGCCCGCCCAGGCTACAGAGTGTCTGTGAAGGCAAGAAGTGAGGGAGGAGTCCAAGACTCTGCAGCCCTTTATCTTCCAGCCTGACTGCCAGAATCCAGTTGGGAGGTTGGCTGTTCTGAAAGGACTGCCAACCCCCCAAGTTTGAATGGTGCATGGATGTTTTGACTGGCTGGGTTCCTGAATTAAAGTCTGATCCTGGAAGCTGAAGAGGCAGTCGTCTATTGGCGCTGAAACCGAAAAGGAAGATGAAGAAACAAAAGCCGTTGCGATTTCCAGTGACCGTAGAGCCTGCTGCAACCCTTCCTTCCAATTGACTTGGGGATCCCGAAACGGACAACAGTGGACCCAGAGCCTGATGAGATCCACTAGACTCAATAAGACCTGCATTTTGACCATCCCACATCGTGCTGCGACCTTGCGGGGTTGCAATACCCTGGGACTACGAGACATTGTGCCGTGCACGGTCTTCCGAATTCCAAATCGAGCTGAAACATTGGTGGCATCCTGCTGGACCTCCAGAGACACGATTTGAGTCCTAAAAGTCCCCTCATCAGAGTGCTGGACCTTGCAAACGATGAGAATCCAACCAGCCATATTCAGTCTTCTCCTGGATCCTGAAAAGGGCGCCAAAACCACAGACCTGCATCCAGCTGTGAAGAAACTCTTGCTTGGAGCCTTCTCCGTTGATGACTGCTGCAAATTCCCTTCCAAAGTCCTGTCTTTCGTCTTCATTACACAGGAATCCATTGACCGGGTTTTGGCTGCAGATCCTGAAGTCTTCTTGCTGCAATTCTTCTTCTGTGCTGAGGTACTGTGTTGGCTGGCGTACTTACTTACCTTAAGCCTGTGTGATTTTTGTAAAGCTTTTGGGGTGTTTTCTGTGATTGGGAGTCCTCTCATCCAGTTCACCCAGGCCCACTCCACTCCTGGAATCCTCCTAGGGTGTCTTCTCTGAAGTCTCTGCACCCTCACTAACTTTAAAGTGAACTACTTACTTGTTTGAACAGTCTTCCACAGGAGTATGTGACTTCTACCTGCAACAGTACCCTATCTCAACCTGCCTACAGCTGACACCTAGACCCACAGGGTCCCTCTTCTGCCCCTGAGTGAACTCATGCAAGGGAATAGGGAAGGAATGGATATGTAAAGGATTCTGTTTTGAAAATAATACCAAGTGGTGAAAAGTACTTACTTGTGAAAGAGTTAGTTGGTAACTGTAACTCTGAGAGTGGCCAGTTACAAAAGTTCTTACCTTGAAAGTGTTCTACGACTTGTAAAAGTATATGTATGGTTAAATTACTTACCTTGGAAATGTTCTGCCATCCGGAAAAGTAGATGTAAAGTCTTACTTTCCTTAAAAACTGTTTTGCCATTCTAACAGAAAGAAGATCTAAGGTTAATTTACTCACCTGTGAATTGGGTCCTCCTCTTCCCAAAAGTAATGCTGTTGGCTTCACTTTACTATTCCTGTTAGGATATAAATGTATTAGTGTCCCCAACTGGGTCTTGCTTCCCCTGACTTGCTGTTAACCTGTCTAGAATAAGTCTGCCTTAGGTTATAATTGATAGCTCCTTTAAAAAGTACATGGGGTTCACTTACCTTGGGTTAGCTGTGTGCCATCCTAAAATAGTGTAATAAGTTATTGCTTATCTTGGACTGTGTTCCACTGAGCTGAAAAGCAACTGTAATTGTGTATTACATCAAAAGGTCTTACACACCTATTATAACGTTGTGTTATCATAAATGTAGTTATAGGTTCCTACTGTTCCTTGAATGAGTGTTCCACTGTTCAGAAAAGTATGCTTGCAGGTTGGTTTACAATATGATTTATTTGCTGAGCGGCACGGTACAACTGCTAAGGTCTACTACCCTTGTATTACAGAAAGTAATCTAAAAGTAAGTTATGGTTTTACAGCGCAAGAATAGGTGTGACCTATACTGAATGTGTATGAAGAGGTTCGACTTCCCTAGAATTACTGTTAGGTATTATGAAGAAGGTTTTATGCTTTGGTCTGTGTACCTTCAAGTATAGTGGTGCTTTTTTATAAATGTGTTTATGACTATGACCAGTACTTACCACAAGACTTAACTTGGCCTACTTGTATTAATAATACACCTTTTTCTTAATAATTCTTCTGGTTGTCAGCGATTCTATTGAATCCTTGGTGTACTACATGTTCAGTGTAGTTTCCTACAGCCCTCTCTCCCTCCGAAGATAGCCTGGCATCTCCGTCTACGCTACCATATACTCAGGTGGTACAGCCTTATACTAAGAGTGAAGTCTTGTACTGTCTCAGATGAATGGTTTTACTAAGCCCTTAGTTGGACTTCAGAAAAACTTGCATAACAGTTCTCACTTAACACTCTACATATAAAACCTATATACAGTCACCTTTGGTTATAGAAATGCACACAATTCACCTAGACACCTGAAGGGAAGTAATTAGGCAATGAGACAACCAGTGCAGAAGAATCGAAGCCCTAACTCTATAAATTCAATTAAATTCCTAAGTTCAATCGGGCCTTGTGCCCGCCCCCCAAAAATCACAAAGTTCCGATAAGAGAGGGGACAAAGGCAGAAAGAGTTCTTGTGGTGGTGAAGAGAGTTCCAGGAGACTTCAAAAAGAGTTAATAGTTAAGTAACGTACGAGATGGGGGCACCAGTAAATACTCACTGCCCTTACTAGGATTTTCCCAAAGGAATTGGCAGGCGTAATTGAGATTCATCATTTGACGTGCTGTGTTTTGTATTTTAGAATTTGAAACTTGTGTTAATGATGAAAACTCAATGGGGTGATTAATACTGTTAGTTGATGACTGGATGAAATTGCAAAAAGGTTTGTAATAAATCAGAATTTGCTAAACTAATTTTTAATTTTTGTTTTTTATTATTATTTGTTTGCTTCATCCCCTTTCATGGTGAGACCCCAGCACGTTTTACTGGACTTCTGGACCTTTTTCTTTAAACCCTGAATGAGTGAAGCCTTTTTCCATTCATTCATTCATTCTTGTGGGCTCTGTCTTTTGCAACTCTTTTCTTTGTATTCTACCTGTACTATGGAGTCTGTCTGCTCCATAGCTCTTCAAGGCATCTGTATTTTGGCAGTGTTGCTGGGGACCCTTGGAGCCCTCCTTTAGGATTATTTTTTTTATATATTTTCAAGTAACTGCTGTTCTAAGGATAGAGGGATACTTAATATCCCTCCCAAAACGTTATAGTCTGAGAGATTGGCACACACCACCTTCTGTGGCGTGCCAAAGAGATGATTATCCCCCTTCTCTCTGCTCCTGTGACTGTTTAGTCACACAATCTCCTAGTTTTGGCTGGTGGCAGTGGACGTGTTCTACCAACTAATGTGTAGTTTATGTCCATAGCCTTGGTAGCATACAATAGGGGCACCCAAGTACCAACTTGGGGCCTCCCTTATTTTTTCGCCATTACTAGTGTGGTTGTTCTTTGTTAGTCCTTCTACCATTCTGGGATGGGGAGGGCCAGTGTGTGTGCTTTTCCTTTGGCGGGAACCCTTGCGTGTCCCCCGCCTAGGCTCCAGAGTGTCTGGGAAGGCAGGAAGTAGGAGAGGAGTTTTCCACCCACCTGTTCTTCATCAGCCAGAGTGCATGAATAGGGCCAGCTCCCACAGGGAGTCTGGCTGTCCTGACTGGACAACCAAACGATCCTTTCTGTAAAATGTTAAGAGAGATTGCAGAGGAGTGTGTGCTGGAACTGTATAAATGGTGAGGCTTTGGAGTGAAAAGGAAGTTGACCACTGGAAGCTAAAATAACCGAAGAAGACGACTAGAGACGCCTGCAGACCCTTTGCAACACTGTGAAGCGACCACTGCTGTCCCAACCCTCTTTTCTGTGTGATAGAGGAGCTCCGAAGAGGACGGCTCCTTCCCTTTGGCTGGTGGAAACAACCAGCCCCAAGACAAACTTTGAATTGAGCCATCTTCTGAGCTCCTAGGAGTTTCCAGAGCTGCGGAACCCCAATACCAGGAGATCTGCTGCATCTGTCCAAATATTTGCGAGCCCCCAAGGACACTCCAGAGATCTGATCCAACTAGCATAGACGCCCTCATCAGAATGCGGGACTGCAGGAAGCGAAGAGGATTCACCGGGCGAATCGCGTCCTTTGTTGGTGCTGCAGAAAAGGCGCCAAAACCACAGAGTGAACCAAGAAGTTGCTGAAAGTCATGCCCCAGGTCATCCCTTGAGACTGCTGCTGAGAGACCCTGTCCATTGTCCTGCCTTCAGTCATCAGACCAAGGAATCCAGAGGTCAGGTCCAGAGCTACAACATCGCAGAGCACCCAGCATGAACATTCTCTTCTAACCTAAGGTACAGTGGGGAAAAAGGTATTGCTTACCTCATTGCAGAAAGAAGCTCTAGAGTGTTGGAGTGCACGTAGAGATGGCCAGGGCAACCCCCCCTCTTACCTCCAACCCAAGCCGTTGCTTGTGTCCCTCCACTGAGTCCTATTTTAGGGTCTCCATCATTAGTTAGAATTTGCTACTTCTAAAAGACTAGAGTTGTGAAGAAATCCACAGGAACTCTTCGTATTCTGCTGCTTGTCAAGACTCTCCGAACTGCCTTTAGCTAGCGTTCCGCTTTTGGACTTAAAAGACTTGGTGTGTGAAGAAACCCTCTCTAGAACCTTGAACCAGGCTAGTGTTGCTTTAACTAACCGTTAGTAAATGTCTTACCGTAAATATGCTAAGAACCGCATGTGCGTGTAATTACCGATAATGCTATAGCATTGTATTACCCCTTTCTAACATTGCAACAAATGTAACTGCGAATAAAAACTAAAGTGAAAGTGTCCTTTGAAGTATAATTTAAAGTGTTCTTGTGTAAACGTATGACGTATTTAGAGTGATTCCGGTGTAAATGTAATAAATATATAATTTTATATGAATTAGAGGTGTAAGTGCTGCTTTGTGGTACATGTATAATTAGGTTCAGTGTACTAACCTACAACTCACATCTGCCTCTTAAAGGGACGGTTCGCCCAAAGATTTTTATTGCAAAAAAAGATGGGCAATAATAAAAAAATAGATTGGCACTTTTTTTTTTAAGTCCCTATGTAAAATTTTGAGCAAATGAAGCTAAAAATTTACAAAAGGAAGCACATGGGGGCATCCATTTTGTGAAATCGATGCCCGCCTGTGCTTGCTTTTGCGGCACTAATGAAGGAAAAGCCAGCCAGCTGTAGTAAATCAAAGCTACCACTGGGTGACTTTTCCTTCATTGGTGCCGGGACACGGAGGACGCAGACCGGAGGCTATAGGCAGAAAAGCTGCAGCTGCATCTCTGTAAGTGCTATTTATTTTTTTTAAAAGAAGCACTAGCTGCGTTTTTTTTCTAAGTTTTCCGGGCTGAACGAGCCCGGAAAACGTAGAAATAAAACCGCAGCTTTAAAAACGTTGTGTTTATGTTTGCGGTAGCTTTTGAAGCTACCGCAAACATAAATACAACATTATTGTGTTTCAAAATGCTGCGGTTTTTCTTTGGCCGGTTCTAGCGACAGTCATTGCACACGGGCGACAGTAGGTGTCTCTCCGGTCGCAAACAAAGACCGACTACCAGGACAGGATCCCTTGATGTTGGCAAGCTGAAACATGGCATGAAGGCGACATGTAGGACTAGCTAGCAAGGATCTGCCTACTAATGCACACTATCAGTGGTCCAATCAGGGACCACTGTGGGGCTGACTCTTGCATACAAAGCAGACTCATTGGCACGAGTTTGTAGATTGGGGCCAGACAGTCCCAACCCGCTTCCTGGGTCCACACACAAATAGCTGGTGCTAGCCCATGAAAACTGCAGCTTTCCCAGGCAAATGCATGCCCATATTAGGGATTTCCTGATCTGAGAAGGCAGGAAGAGGAATCCGTCCAAGAATCTTGTGGCATGGCCATCTTTGCACACTAGCCACCCTAAGTAGCCAAACGCAAATTTGCATACTAGAAATATAGCAAAAATTGTAAAAGGGTATCTGCTGCCACCAGCTTGTCTTTAGACCCATTAAAAAGTAACCAAAAATCCCTTTGTTAAAAGTCTAGGGTGATACAAAAGTATCCCCATTGCACTGCATTGAAAGATGTCGGGTACAATATGAAAAAAGAATATGAAAAAGTTACCCAAACAGGTAACAAGTAAAAGACAAAAGGGACACAGTTTCCCAGTACTGACAGTCTGAAAGGCTAGTCACTGTCCCCATGACAAATGAGCAAAAGGACTAGGGAAGTGAAACAGAGGGCTTCACTTCTCTGTTAAAATTCAGACAGTGTCGAAAACATCATCTTAATGTTTGGGGGTCCATAGAATATGGAGGGAAAATTGCCTACCTTCACTTTGCAGAAGCTGGGCAAGGTGAGTCCCACCCAGAATCCTGGCCCAGATGCCCCCCCCCCCCCAACTACCTAAAACACTGCAAAAGTGTTTACAAATGGCGTTTCGGCGCTCCAGTCCCCTTCCTCCTTCCCCCTCCTTCCCCAGCCCAATCCCGCCTCCCAACCCTCCCCTCGCCGCCTGATTGGTCCACGGGCCAAATAGAAACAAGCAAGAGGAGCGCGGCGTCGTCGCCGGCACCTTCACTTTGCAGAAGCTGGGCAAGGTGAGTCTCCCCCAGAATCCTGGCCCAGATGACCCCCCAACTACCTAAAACACTGTAAAAGTGTTTACAAATGGTGTTTCTCCCGCACCCTCGGCGCCCCAGTCCCCTACCTCCTTCCCCAGCCCAATCCCGCCTCCCAACACTCCCCTCGCCCCCTAATTGGTCCACGACCCAAATATCACGAACCCTCCCAGGGCAGCCCTCTTCCCGGCAGCCCCCTGCAGCTAAGCGCCCCAAGGCCAAGGGCGGCTCCCACAATGGCGGCTCCAGAGAGTGTCTGCAGGTGTCAGCAGGGGAAGCCAATGAAGCCACCAGACACCAACAAAACTAAGTGCTGGCATGAGTGGGGGGTAGAGCAATTGCTCTACTCCATAAAGCTCCTGACACCCTAACTTACCTTTCAATGGTCTGCAGTATAATGTTAACCAGTACCATAACCCAAAGATTAGCCTGCGCCGAATCTAAACAGAAATGTAATTGTTAGCATATGCCACACTTAGATGGAATTCTCAAGGTTAGTCTGCGCCAAATCTAGACAGAAATGTAATTGTTAGCATATGCCACACTTAGATGGAATTCTCAAGGTTAGTCTGCGCCAAATCTAGACAGAAATGTGACTGTTAGCATATGCCACACTTAGATGGAATTCTCAAGTTTAGTCTGCGCCAAATCTAGACAGGAATGTAACTGTTAGCATGTGCCACACTAGTATGGAATTCTGAACTTTAGCTTGCGCGGCATCTAGATAGAAATGTGACTGTTAGCATGTACCGCACCTAGATGGAATCCCACAAACGCAAGGACAGCAATGCCAACTAACAACTCCATCCCTCTGCATACACCTCTAAAACTATAACCAAACACAACCACAAGCCTTAAACGCAGCAATCTGCACAAACTTCACAACAATGCAACAACAAAACAAACCACACATAGACTCGCACAACAGCATGCGATGACTGGGGACCATTAAACACCCCCAAGCCCAGCCAACGGACCCACCGGGCTGAGGCTGCCAACAGCACATCACTGCTCTCTTGCACTTTTCCAGCTTATTCTCACTAACCCACCCCCTCTCCTCCCCTTTTTCAGAGCCGCCAGAGCGCTAGGGGACCACTTCGGTGGTTATAGTGCACGGTACAAATGTCCTTTAACATTAACTAATAGAGAAATATTTCCCAACTATTGTAATACATAGTCCAGAGCTCACTGAACCCTTTGGGAATTTAGAAAAAATGTCCAGTGGCAGATAAGAACAAGAGAGTCAATTTTAGAGAGTTCCAGAAAAGGTTTCACGTTACACAGGAAACCATGGAAGGAAGTCTATGACTAATACACTTTAGTGGAGGTAAGTCAGTTATATCCCACAAGTGTAGATTCTGCACCAAATGCCCCAGAGAAGGGCAGAAAAGGTGCCAAAGAAGAGTTACACTGGTTGAGGGATGGACCAGAAGGCACAGAGCAGGAGGACCTTCACTGGAAGTCTACTGGAAATGCGGTAGAGACCCGCCTTCAGAGAATCACGACCCTGGATGTGAGGGAACCTGGATGTGAGAACAATTAATCATCGCCCACCCAGAACCCAAAGGCAGGTGTACTCAAGTCGGTGGTTTTGGTCAAAAATGCCTCTAGCAGCATGAAACAACCTGTAAATACAGGGCTTCTTTTGTGAGTGTGCGTTACAGGATCCGGTGCACAGGGACATGCCCCCTGAGCCAGCAATAATCCAGACGAACCAGAAAATAAACAAAGGGCCTTACCACAGCATTAAGCACCGAGCCTATATTGGAGACTTTGGTGAGGAGTTGCTCCAGGGTTCAAGTCCCTGGGTGACCAGATCCCTCAAAACAAAACAAGAGCAGTACTCTGCAGGTTATCACACCTCCTTGCAACTGACATTTTGAGAATGTGTGAAGAACTAGAGGGAGTGGCTTTGCCTTTGGATGGTGGTTTATGCCCAATACTTACAGTCAGGGGTCCAGTGGCCGAAGAGCTTTGCAGAAGTCTTTGTACCTCGTTTTTAGGCCTGAATCCTGCTGTGCTGCATCTCCTCTGGGCTGCAGGGTCTCAAACCTGGCTGTGTCTCTTCAAGTGGTGTCCCGTGGGTTGCTGCCATCTCTTCACCACAGTGGGGTAGAAATGGGACTTACCTTGCTTTTCACCACAACTGTAGACCCACCCACTGACTTTGTCCTGTATTTCTTATGGAACTTTAAAAATGTACCTGAAGCTTTTACTCACAGTTCTCTTTGGGTCCCTAGAGTTTTTCCTAAGACTGGAATTTTAGCATGTTCCTTAGAATTTAAATGTATTTTTAAAGTCTTATATTACCTCTCCTGTCAATCTGAAATCCTTGGTTACAGTGTATTACTGTAAGATTTTACTGTATCTCTTTTTACTAGGAGTAGGGGACAGAGGCAGCCCCCGGAATGACATCCAGAAGTAGAAGTCGCAAACCATAGAACAGCCCAGGAGACGGCATCCAGCCAATATGGCCAAATGTGGTCCTTAAATTGCAGCAACTTAAGAAAACGGTGGGAAATCATCTTGCAAATAAGTAAACCTGCACTTCTGAAAATGCCAGTAGCAAGTCAAAGCTTAGGTACAGTGTTTCCCCTTAAAGTACCACCGCCCACAGGGGCTGGCAAAAGCCTGTCCACCAATCACATTAGGGGAATTAGAGACAAAGGGGCAGGAGGCCACACCATATGGTTGGGCCCTGGATCTGTTACTCAAATCAGATCACCCTCAGAGGATGTGATGACAGCCCATGGAATTAGACTGGGCTCACCCAGTAGAAACCAATATGAATATGGAGGCTACCTCACACATAGTCAAAGTGGCCACAATGGCCATTTTAAGCCCACCTCATGGTTGTCCCGAGCAAAGGAAGCCACTAAAACAAAATGCCCTCGAGTAGTACTTTAAAAAAAACATTGGTACCACCAATGGTTACCAAAAAGATACATTGGGCTACCAATGCTGTAAAAGGGTTTGCTCTTTTTCTGAAGCCAAAAGTAAATAACAGTTCCCACCAACCAGCTCCCTAAAACATGTAGGGTAATTTAACCACACTAGTTACAATTATACCCAAGCAGGGGACACTAACCCTATTTGTTTCCCCTTTACAGACCAATCTTGTTGATCAATATTAATGCAAGGATATGAAGCAGAATTCTAGTTTACCATACTGAGGTCCATCAGTCATCCCCAGTAGATATAGACCAAGCAGAATTTCTCATGAATAGAAGTACATTCGATAACACAAAACGTCATTTGATCATGTTGATTGTGGCTAACTGTGAATGGTGCTGGAGAGATTTGGCTTTGGCCTATGCATGAATGGAGTGATTCAGGCCAAGTATTGATGTTGAGTGTGGAGGTGAGCATCAACGGATGTTTGTCACTCTCCTCTCTTTGTGCGGTCTGTGGAACCCTTTTCAGCGTATATAAGGGAGAATTTGAGGGTGATTTAGGGTCAATTGCAGTGGGGAGCCACATTAGCTCTGCCTATTTGTAGATGTCATTTTGTTAAGGGATCCAGATACTTCAGCGATAATGCCTTGTCAGGTGGGCTGCCCCACCTGTTAATGGCTGTTCAGAAAGATTTTCTTTTTGCAACTTCGCTCTATGGTTTTCATTGTTTTTGCTTTGTTTTTTGATCCTGTCCTGACTTTTTGAAGGGAAGTAAAGCCTTCAGCTTCACTTCCCTTTGCTCATTGTAAGTGCCGATTATCAGTACTGGAAAAAGATGTTTCACTTTTGAATTCTTGTACTTTTTAACATTGCACATGACACCTTACAGTGCAGTGTAATGCAATGGGGATATGATATGATACAGCATTTATAACGCGCCTATACACAAGTGTTTCAAGGCGCAACGAGGCAAGGCAGGGGGAACAGAGGGAAGACACAACGATCTTACTAGGCCAGGTGTCATTCAGATCGCGCAAGTGCAAGGGAAAGGGGAAAGGGAAAAGTGTGGGGGGGATGGGGAGGGGAAACTGTAGTACATGGGATAATAAAATAACGAGATAAATAAAAAACGGCCAGCTGGTGGAGAGTGCAGGGTGAGTGCAGACATAATTGCTGGTGGGGGGGGGGGGGGACTGTAGGGATACAGAAAACAGTCCCCAGGTGCAGGGGTTGCCAGGGAGGCAGTGCAGGCGTGCAACAGGCAGCCCTTGGTCCTGAGAACAGAAGGGTGGCCAGGTAACCAGTGCAGTCTCAGTATCAGCCAGGAATTCAGCAGGGGAGAGGGGGAGAGAAAGCAGAAGCAAAGAGGAAGGTTTTAAGGTGTTTCCGGAACCAAAGATGGCTCCCCTCAAGGTTCAGGGAGGCTGTTCCAGAGGGAGGCCCCAGCCGAAGAGAGAGATCTACCACCAACTCGTTGCTTGGAGAAGCGACTGACCCTGAGGGAGTTACCCTATCACGCTAGCTTTTTACTCAAGGGCTTTTGGTTTCATTTATATGTGCCTAAAGACAAGCTGGTGGCAGCAGTTATATATTTACAGTTTTTGCATTATGTTTGGTGTGCACATTCACGTTAACCGCTAATGGCTACTGAATGTGGCTAATGTCCTAAAATGGGCGTGCCAACAGATATTCGCTTGTTCTTTCGTCATATTGTTGTTTGGCCTTCTTCCTGTCTTGCCAGGTCAGGAACTCCCTTATAAGGTCATGCACTTGCCCAGGAAAGCTGCTGCTTTAGTGGGCTAGTTAGCCTTTGTGTGCGTGTGGCCCAGGAATACATCCTTGGTGCCAGCTTGCGTGTGCGAAACCATTAGTTGGCCCTGATTGGACAACTACTGGCTGTTTGAATGGCACAGATCCTTAGCATTGGTGGGTTTGGGACTGGCTTCTAGCTCGAATCTTGGATAAATGAGGACTCGTACAGCCAATTCTTCAGATCTATGTTCGAGCCAAGAATCTCTCAAAGAAGAGCAGACCTTTGAACATCTAAAGATGACTCCTGAAGAGGCCCAGCATCCCACTTCCAGAGTCCGATCCAGTGAAGCCGTGCTCCTCTGCCTGATCTCTGAAAATCCTGAGCAGTGCTTCAGCCCTTACACTAGTAGACCAACTAGTCTCGACACCTTCTCAAGGATCTAGCCATCCAAAGCCTTCGGAAGTGTCCCAGGACTGCCCGAGGGACTGACCACCTGTTGTCGCCTGCAAACGTTGATCGTTACTGCATCTAACCTTCCTCCATCCTGTGAAGTATCCTGAAAAGGTCTGCATCAGTGGGTTTTGCATTTCTTCGCTGAAAGAGGCTGCATCTTGCAGCTGCACCCGACAGAAACAATCCTCGACCCTGCGACCCCTATGTTAGGGAACATTCTCATTTATGGCTAATTTCCCTCACCTAGTGAGTCCCCCAGCAGCTTTGCTGGACTTTTGGAGTTTATTTTTTTTCCACCTGGTAAGAGTGAGAACTTTTCCCCCACTCTTACCTGTATTTTGCTATGTGTTTACATCTGTTTTTGTGATTGTGGACTCTGAAGTACACCACTTCAGTAGCCCCCTTCTTTGTGTGTGTCACACAGCACCTTCAGTGCCGTGGCACAGAGTTGTCTTTGAGACTTCCCTCAACTCCATTTCTGAGGCGACTACTGTCCCCCAGAAAAGGGTAAAGTTACCATTAACCTTACTTAGTCAATCTACCACAGATCCAGTACACCCCATCTTCCATGGAGTACTGGAAAGGGTTAACTCGTACCCTTTTTATTTTACCTCCTAGAGCATTGTTTTGCTCTTAACATTTAGACTTGGCTGGTGGCAGTGGTATCTACCCTAACTTTTCTACCGCGTTTATATTAGATAAACGTGGTACTGTTCTTGGCTATTATATTAGCCTCGAACATAAACCCGCTTGACCAAATAGTCTTTCTTTTGGCTCTGGTTGGGTTTATTCGCCACTTCATTTTCTTAAAGTCCTTCTTGTGTTTTACTTTGCGCGGCAAGCTAGGTTTGCCTTCTTTGTTCACTGTCTTTTGGTGGGCTTCTGCCCAGAAGCCCTCCTGAAGGTGCCTGGGGGTCTAGGTGGGCTGAATGTGAGGGAGGGGTGTAGTCACCCCCTGCACAGGGTATCCTAGGAAACCCAAGTCGCACTTTGTCATGATTGGCCAGGGTAGTTGTCCGGGCTGGACAACCCCCCTGCTGGGTGATTGATAGCCAGGCTGCGTGAATGGGGTTTTTTCGCATAAAAGGCAGGTCTCTTGGGCTAGAAGTCAGAGAGTCGCCACTGGAACTACAAGGAACCGAAGAGAAGTGGAGAGAACGACGGCTGCTGCAACCACCCCGTCCCGGTGAAGCCCTGCTGCAGTCCTGAGGTATCTGCCCTTCAAAGAGTCAGAGATCCAGTCCGGAGTCTTCTTCCCTTGACTCTGGTGGGGATAACCAGCTCATCTTCTACAGCCAGAGGATCCTCTTCCGTGGTCGAAATCGCTGCACACTGCTGTAGTGGTCCGGATAGCCACCTGAAGAGCCTCTCCTGTTTTTAAAGAGTGCACCTTTTATTCCGTGTCGCTGCTGCCGGCCTCATCCCTGTGTGGTGCAGACCCCCTTCAGACGTCCTCCTTCTCGACAAAGCTCCAGGAATCGTGGGTCTGTGGGAAACCAACAGAAACAACTGCCAGGGCACCAGCTGCACCATTGGGCAAGGTACTGTGTTCTGTTGAGGAAACTGGGTGAATCCCTTTTTCTTCATTTCCAAGGCTTGATCTTGTCTTCCCTCCTTCTTATAACTTTTGCTTACGAACATTGACAATATCGAAGTACTTTTGGCTCTGTTGAATCGTGAACTGTTAGACCGTGTGATCTTCGGCAACTGGCCCCGGTGTCTTTCGACCCTGGCTCTGGCCTTTTGACTTTTGAACTCTGTCTCTGAGCATTTCTTGATTCTGCCTGCCTAACCAAAATATTGCCTGTGATTTTTGCCTCCAACTCCCTCTGGATAGCTCAGGTGCTAAGTGTGTTTTTGCCTTGGTAGCATTTCATGTCATGGATACGCGTTTGTTTAGTAGACCGAACTGTCAAAA
Organism: Ambystoma mexicanum; assembly: GCF_040938575.1. Lineage (NCBI taxonomy): Eukaryota > Metazoa > Chordata > Amphibia > Caudata > Ambystomatidae > Ambystoma > Ambystoma mexicanum. Next base: position 968,155,061 of record NC_090936.1, on the reverse strand, counting down.
AGTGATTGCAATCGTATTCGCGGTAACGTGTTTTGTGCCTAACAACGGTTCATTCAAACACAGGGTACTTACCCTGAGACTTACTGTACAAAGTGAATTGGTTAGTAGTAGTATATTTAACGTGTGGTTTTATTTAAAGTTTAATAGAAGTGTTATGTTTATTACTGATGGTTTAAAAATAAATGTACTTATATTTTTCTACCTGAAACCTTGAGTCAGTGTTTGCTTGAGTCACAGTAATTGTGGTCCCTTTGTGTAATCTCTGCTACTGCTCATATACTCTTGAGATAGGCCTGACTGCTCCGCCACTGCTACTACTATGACATAGTAGTACAGGCTTGTACAAAAGGTAAAACTTGTATCACCACCTGTAGTCTTAATTGTGTGTAGTGGTCCCTAAGGGCACTGCACAGGATTCTACCTAACACTGGTGTACAGCGATGAGGATTTGGAAGTAGAGTGATTACACTTAGGGCCTCATTACACGGTAGGCGGTAAGGGTTTACCGGTACCGGTATTTTACCGGTACCGGTAAATCCTTACCGCCTTACTACGAGGTCCCTTTGCGGGTTCGGGAATTTAACACCTGCTTTTTGCAGGCGTTAAAAACCAACCCTCAAAGGGACCAGTGGAGCTAATTACAGTACCGCAATTTGCGGTACCGTAATTAGCGCCTTCCCCATTCCCATAGGGCTCTATGGGGCAAAAATGGGAATGGGGAAGAGCAATGGTGGAAGGGGGAATTACCGCCTCGCCAACCTTGGAATGGGGCAGTAATTCCCCTTTCCACCAAGGCGGTGCCGGTATTTTACCGGCATGAACCATGGCGCTAATAGCACCATGGTTCTCCGCCTACCGTGTAATGAGGCCCTTAGAGTGCTGCTATTGCTTGGGTTCAACTAACCACAAGGCTAACACCACTAATTCTATTTAACTAAGAAATCATGTCAAATATGGAAAACTACACTGAAGAGAGTCTTTTACTCTATACTGCTGAGGTTCTAAGAACCATGTGTAGGGATAAGAATATCTCTGGTAAAGGAAAGATATCTGAACTGGTTGCAAAGTTAATGGGAAAAAGTCTGGAGAGTGGGTCAGAAGGACCTACCACTCCAGCAAATGTGGATTTTGATGTTTCTGATTCTGAGAGTGTTCATTGTGAAGAAGTAGATGAGTCCTTGCTAGGAAACCCTGCAACTCCCTTGCCTGCTCAGAATGCACAACCTCTGTCCACAGGGACCCCCACAGGTCCTACACTTACTCCTGAGTTTATTGCACTTGAGAAAATGAGACTTGAATTAGAAGTGAAACGTATTGATGCACAAACTGCCATGAAACATCAAGAGTTAAGGCTCAGAGAAACGGAACTGAACCATGAACTAGAAATGAAGAAACTGTCTCTAGAAAATTCTTCTCTCCCAGAGTCCTCTAGGTCTTCAAGCCCTAAGAGACCCCGTATGCGAAAAGAAATGATTGGTATGTATGAGACTAAACTTGATATTTTGGATTGGTTAGCAATGCTTGAGTACAATCATGGGATTCAAGGTATCTCAGGGACTCGGTTGATTCCTTGGCTTTTCTCTAGGCTCCCCTCTCCCCTGTTGCAAGTATTGCTGTAATGGAGTTGGGGGAGGGGGATAAGCAGGATTATGAGTGTGTGGAACTAGTATTAATAGCTAGGTTTGGGAAGACCCCTTCCCAGTATCTTAAGAGGCTTAGAACCCTCAAAAAGCATGATGGTACCCCTTGGGCTAGCTGGGTGTGTGAATGTTTGAAAAACTTAGATGGTTGGGTTAAGGGTTACAAAGTGAACACTTATGAAGGTTTGAGGAATCTTGTAATGTTGGAGTCTATTTTTGATGTCTGCTCTCCTGAGCTTAGACAGCACTTGGCTGATTCGAAGGATAGATCCTAAGAAACTAGCTAAGGCTGCTGACTTGTGGGTTGCCAACAGGGCTACTCACAAGGATTCTGGGGCTACTCAGAAGAAGGATGAGGGGAAGCAGTGAAAGAAAGACAACAACGAGAATTCCAATAATTCCCATACAAAAGAGGGCCCCAAACATAACCAGGGTAAGCCACAAGGTAAACCGAATCAGGCTAGTGTACCACCTGGTTCCACACCAGATGGAGGCCAGAGTAAACCCCCATTCCAGAGAGCATTTTGAAAATGCTTTGTTTGTGGGTTGCCTGGCCATGTGAAAGGAGATCCCAAGTGTAAGGGCAAACCTTCAGGGATCAACACTGTCTCCTTACCCTTCTCCCAGGTGGATGAAGTACCTATGACCAGTGGAAACTTTCAGCTACTAGCTGATGAGCCCATGACAGTCTCAGCTAGTGTTTTAGTGTCATTGGGTCTTTTGGAACAACAGAACCTAGATGTCTATAACTCAATCCCAGATAATACTAAAGAGTATTATAAAGATAGTGTTTCCCTTTGAACAGTCAGGAGACTCCTGACACTGGAGACAGCATAACTGTGGTTGATGAATGTTTTTTTAAAGTGGAGGATGTTGCTAAGGCACCCAAACACTTAACCAACTTAGCTGGAGGCCCTGTGCAAATGGTTCCCCAGTTATCAGCTCTCATCCAGTGTAATGACATGACTGTCAGAATACCTGTAAGTGTGCAAAATAACGTACCTGGGAGGGTCCTGTTGGGTAATGACCTTAAAACTCTTGGAGTTGTGTCCAGTACCCCTAGGCACCCTAGCAGAAGGAAGCAGGAGCTCACAAGGTCTGCAAGGGAGAGAACCTTAAGAGGCTCTCCTGGGGACATGATAGAGGAAGCTATCACCTCAAGTCCACAGGACTTACTTACTGCCATTGCAGGACAAGAAAAGACAAAGGGGAAACCCAAGTCTGCCAGCAAGAAACCAGCAAGCACTCCTGTGCCAAGAAGGACATCTCAGAGACTGTCCAAAGTCACACCTGTGACTCCCACACCAGCTGAGGCTGAGTGTGAGGTTCAACCATGTATGGTGAAACTAGATACTGAGGAATCAGATCTAGAAGAGGATCTTACCTTGGTAGGAGATCTTGACCCTGTTGACCATCCTGAGCTGCAGTCTTTACTGGCAGAAGGTGTACCCAACAGAGAAGATTTCAGTAAGGGACAAAGAGAGTGTCCTACCTTGGAAGGTCTTCACCAACAGGCAGCTTCTCAGCTCATTGGGACTGAGCCTGGGAAATATAGGTTGCACTGGGAAGATGGCCTCTTCTACAGTGAACCAACTGAGTCAACCCCTGGAGACTACAGAAGACTTGTAGTACCTCTAGTGAACAGACTCCAGTTTCTGCAGTTAGCCCATGAGGTACCTTTGGCTGGTCACTTAAGTTTTAAGAAGACCAAAGAAAGGCTATCTCTGCACTTCTACTGGCCTAAAATGGGTACAGAAGTAGACAAGTTCTGCAGGAGCTGCCACACTTGCCACACCTCTGGCAAGAGTGGATCCAAGAATGTGGCACCCTTAGTGCCTCTCCAGTGGTGGGAATTCCTTTTGAGAGGGTTGGGATTGACATTGTTGGTCCTCCTGACCCTCCCACAACTTCAGGCAACAGGTTCTTCTTGGTTGTAGTGGACCATGCCACTAGGTTTCCTGAAACTATACCTATGAGGACTGTTACGGCCCCGGCTGTGGCTAAGGCCCTACTTGGTATTTTTACCAGAGTAGGTTTTCCTAAGGAGGTGATATCCGAGAGGGGATCAAATCTTATGTCCCACTACATGCAAACCATGTGGAAAACCTGTGGAGTTACTTACAAGTTCTCAACTGCCTACCACCCACAAACCAATGGGCTGGTAGAGAGGTTTAACAGAACTATGAAGAGCATGGCAGGTGCTTTAGAAGAACCCCTTAGAAGAAAGTGGGACCTTCTACTGCCATGCCTTCTCTTTGCATATAGAGAAGTCCCTCAGGAGGGAGTAGGATTTAGTCCCTTTGAACTTCTTTATGGCCATACAGTCAGAGGTCCATTGGCCCTGATTAAGGAGGGGTTGGAGAGTGCTCCTTCGCCCAAGCCAGTCAGAGTGACTGACTATGTGATAGGTCTCCGGAGGAGAATGTCACACATGATGGCAGAGGCAAGTGATAACTTGAAGGCTGGTCAAGCTCTGGTCAAACATTGGCATGACCAGAAGGCTAACATGGTTGGGTTTACTCAAGACCAGCTTGTTCTTGTTATGGTCCCCACAACGCAGAGGGCCTTGCAGGACAAATGGATAGGACCCTTCAAGGTTGTGGGTAAACTTGGAGAGGTGAACTATCTGGTGGACTTAGGCAGACCTAAGGAGGCTCCCAGAGTCTTTCACACCAACCGTTTGAAGGCTTATGTCTCTAGACCTGACATAGGAGCTTTGCCTCTAGCTTCAGCTCAGGAGGAGGAGGAGGAGAGTGAACCTCTGCTTGACCTCCTCAGAGGCTTACCTTCAGATGATCAAGTGGAAGGATTTAATCTCTCTTCCAGTCTCACATCTGACCAGTAGGTTGAGTGCAAGTTACTGTTAAATCAGTTTGCCTCCCTGTTCTCACTTTCACCAGGCTTGACCCCTTGGGGCCGGCATGACATACACACTGGTGACTGTTTGCCTGTCAAAAGCAGGGGGTACAGAATGTCAGACAATGTCAGATCCCACATAAGGAATGAGGTCAACGAGATGCTTGAACTCGGGGTAATAGAACCCTCTACTAGCCCATGTTCTAGCCCAGTTGTGCTTGTAACAAAGGCAGGATCCAAGGAGTTGAGATTCTGCGTGGACTATAGAGCTCTAAATGCAGTAACCACAACTGATGCCCATCCTTTGCCTAGGACAGATGAGCTGGTGGACAAACTTGGTGCAGCCAAGTACCTCAGCACATTTGACCTAACGTCAGGCTATTGGCAAATAGCCCTGACAGACCATGCCAAGGAGAAAACTGCATTCTCCACCCCAGCTGGCCTCTACCAATTCAAGGTAATGCCTTTTGGATTAAAGAATGCACCTGCTACATTTCAGAGGATGGTTAATCAGGTTCTGAATGGGATGGAGGACTTCTGCATGGCATACTTGGATGATATTGCAGTGTTCAGCCCTACATGGAAAGAACATGTTGAACACCTAGGTTATGTATTGCAGGCTCTTGGACAGGCCCATCTGACTATAAAGGCCAGCAAATGTCAAATTGGTCAGAGTTCAGTGGTCTACCTTGGACATGAGGTAGGAGGAGGTGAAATAAGGCCACTGCCTACCAAAGTACAAGGTGTCCAAAACAGGGACACCCCAACTACTCAACCCAAGTGAGAGCCTTCCTAGGTCTCACTGGGTATTATACGAACTTCATAGAGAACTATGGGACCATAGCTTCTCCCTTGAATGTCATCTCCTCTCCCAAATTTCCTAAAAAGGTCAGGTGGAATGAGGAGTGCAATCAAGCCTTTGAAGGCCTAAAGAAAGCCCTTTGTCAAGCTCCAGTCCTAAGAGCTCCTGACTATCACCAACCTTTTATTGTACAAACTGATGCTTCTAATGTAGGCATAGGTGCAGTCCCTAGTCAACTGGATGAGAAAGGTAGGGAACACCCCATTTGTTTCATCAGCAGGACGTTAAAGGATTCTGAGACAAGGTGGGCAACAATAGAAAGAGAATGCTTTGCTATTGTGTGGGCACTGAAGAGGTTTAGACTTGTATGGCTCTACCTTCACTATTCAGACTGACCACCAACCCTTGAGATGGCTGATGTAAATGAAAGGGGAAAACCCAAAGTTACTCAGATGGTCAATCTGCCTGCAAGGATTTGATTTTTCCATTGAGCACAGAGCAGAAGTCTCCACCAAAACGCTGATGGTCTCTCTAGGACGTTTGTAACAGAGTAGAGGTATGAGGTCCATCCAGGAGTGGATTAAATCCTCCTGTCCCTTAGTCTGGAGGGGGTGGGGGGCGAGTATTAGGGAGAATTCTCATTTATGGCTAATTTCCCTCACCTAGTGAGTCCCCTAGCAGCTTTGCTGGACTTCTGGAGTTATTGTTTTCCACCTGGTAAGAGTGAGAGCTTTTCCCCCACTCTTACCTGTGTTTTGCTATGTGTTTCCATCTGTTTTTGTGATTGTGGACTCTGAAGTACACCACTTCAGTAGCCCCCTTCTTTTTGTGTGTCACACAGCACCTTGAGTGCCGTGGCACAGGGTTGTCTTTGAGACTTCCCTCGACTCCATTTCTGAGGCGACTACTGTCTCCCAGAAAAGGGTAAAGTTACCATTAACCTTACTTAGTCAATCTACCACAGATCCAGTACACCCCATCTTCCATGGAGTACTGGAAAGGGTTAACTTGTATCCCTTTTTATCTGTACCTCCTAGAGCATTGTTTCGCGCTTAACATTTAGACTTGGCTGGTGGCAGTGGTATCTACCCTAACTTTTCTACCGTGATTATATTAGATCAACGTAGTACTGTCCTTGGCTATTATATTAGCCTCGAACATAAACCCGCTTGACCAAATCGTCTTTCTTTTGGCTGTGGTTGGGTTTATTCGCCATTTCTTTTTTTTAAAGTCCTTCTTGTGTTTTACTTTGCGCGGCAAACTAGGTTCGCCTTCTTTGTTCACTGTCTTTTGGCGGGCTTCTGCTCAGAAGCCCTCCTCAAGGCGCCTGGGTGTCTAGGTGGGCTGAATGTGAGGGAGGGGTCTAGTCACCCCCTGCACAGGGTATCCTAGGAAACCTAAGTCGCACTTTGTCATGATTGGCCAGGGTAGTTGTCCGGGCTGGACAACTCCCCTGCTGGGAGATTGACAGCCAGGCTGCGTGAATGGGGGTTTTTCGCATAAAAGGCAGGTCTCTTGGGCTAGAAGTCAGAGTCGCCACTGGAACTACAAGGAACCAAAGAGAAGCGGAGAGAATGACGGCTGCTGCAACTACCCCATCCCGGTGAAGCCCTGCTGCAGTCCTGAGCTATCTGCCCTTCAACGACTCAGAGAAGATCCAGTCCGGAGTCTTCTTCTCTTGAGCTTGGTGGGGATAACCAGCTCATCTTCTACAGCCAGAGGGTCCTCTTCCGTGGTCGAAATCGCTGCACACTGCTGTAGTGGTCCGGATAGCCACCTGAAGAGCCTCTCCTGTTTTTAAGGAGCACACCTTTTATTCCGTGTCGCTGCTGCCGGCCTAATCCCTGTGTGGTGCAGACCCCCTTCAGACGTCCTCCTTCTCGACAAAGCCCCAGGAATTGTGGGTCTGCAGGAAACCAACAGGAACAACTGCCAGGGCACCAGCTGCATCATTGGAACAAGGTACTGTGTTCTGTTGAGGAAACTGGGTGAATCCCTTTTTCTTCATTTCCAAGGCTTGACCTTGTCTTCCCTCCTTCTTATATATTTTTCTTACGAACATTGACAATATCGAAGTACTTTTGGCTCCGTTGAATCGTGAACTGTTAGACCGTGTGATCTTCGGCAACTGGTCCCGGTGTCTTCCGACCCTGGCTCCGGCCCTTTGACTTTTGAACTCTTGTCTCTGAGCGTTTCTTGATTCTGCCTGCCTAACCAAAATATTGCCTGTGATTTTTGCCTCCAACTCCCTTTGGGTAGCTCAGGTGCTAAGTGTGTTTTTGCCCCGGTAGCATTTCATGTCACAGATACGCGTTTGTTTACTAGACCGAACTGTCAAAAAGTGATCACAATCGTATTCGCTGTAACGTGTTTTGTTTCTAACACCGGTTCATTCAAACACAGGGTACTTACCCTGAGACTTACTGTACAAAGTGAATTGGTAAATTGTAGTATATTTAACGTGTGGTTTTATTTAAAGTTCAATAGAAGTGTTATGTTTATAACTGATGGTTTAAAAATAAATGTACTTATATTTTTCTACCTGAAACCTTGAGTCAGTGTTTGCTTGAGGCACAGCAATTGTGGTCCCTTTGTGTAATCTCTGCTACTGCTCATATACTCTTGAGATAGGCCTGGCTGCTCCGCCACTGCTACCACTATGACATAGTAGTACAGGCTTGTACCAAAGGTAAAACTTGTATCACCACCCGTAGTCTTAATTGTGTGTAGTGGTCCCTAAGGGCACTGCACAGGATTCTGCCTAACGTTGACCGTTACTGCATCTAACCTTCCTCCATCCTGTGAAGTGTCCTGAAAAGGCCTGCATCAGTGGTTTTTGCATTTCTTCGCTGACGGAGGCTGCATCTTGCAGCTGCACCCGAGGGAAACAATCCTCGACCTTGTAACCCCTCACACCTCTCTTAACGAAAAGAAGGGTAGAATATCAAGCCCCCATTGACCAACAGACCATCCACATTGACACCTGGAAAATCAGAACAAGGGGGGTAAATAAGCATCAGTGGGCATTCCCCCCCCCTGTCCACCATAGGATAACACTGGGAACAAAACTCTGTCTCCCGTCCACTTACCTTTGGTAATTGAACCTGGCTTGGGTAGCCTGCCCCTGGCTTGCCTTGGGTGTCGAAGAAAGGAGAGAACCTACCTAGTCTGGTAAAAGTGTTGTTGATCCTTGAATTCGTTTGGAACTAATCACCACCTTAATATTTATAGTGGGAAATAATGACCACTCACTACAGGTCTGTTTTCTCAAGCGAAACATTTATTTTTTTAAGCAAGTCAAACAGTGTAGAGCTGGAGAGAGTGAGAGCTCTTAGCTCCTTTAATCTGTTCGATGACACCCCGATATTATCATCATCTACTTCCTGAGTCTTAGTGTGGGGTTTAGCACTTTTCAGGGAAAAGAGTTTCCCACTCATTACTGGATGCCGTCTCACCAGCAGGGTAAAGGCTGCCTCTGTTGGTGTGGTTTCTCCCTATTTCAGCCTCTGACAGGTTATGTCTTCCTTAGATATCACCCCTGCTCATGGGAAAAGTAACTTTCATTTCATACACATCACTTCAAAGATCTGGGTGTAGTTCCTGCCTCAGCTTCTCTGACTGTATTTGTTTTCAAGTCATTTCATTCTCTGGCTTCAGGATACGGCTACAAGCACGAGCCCGTATACATTTCACTCGTAATCCTTTTGATAATAGTTTATTATTCATGGCCCCTCTGCATTGCTTGTCTTGACAGCCAGTACACTTCATTATCATAACATGGCTCTGAAAGCGAGCGCGTGCCAGTTTCATTCACTTTGACAGATACAAAGGGGATTTCTCATGCAGTTCTCCTCACGGTCCCTTCGCTATGTGAGCTTACTTATTCAACCACCTTCTGTCAGTCTGACACGTCTCCGTCTCCGAGCGTGTGAATTTCGTTCGCTTTACCTCATCAAGGGAATTCACCGGCAGTCCACTTTATAACCCATTTTCTCTCTCAGGCGGTCGTGTTGATGTTAATGTTAAGGGGTATTTGTACCGCGCACTATCACCACCGGAGAGGTCCCCTGGCGTGTTGAAAGATGTAGATTACTTCTCCCTCTTTATGAAATGACACAGCTCCGAACGCAAGCACATGTCAGTACCATCCCGGTCTCCCGTGACAAAACTTCTTCAACATTAACCTCGGCAACCTCACTCCGCCGGCGACACCGTTCAACCTGGCCGCTTTTCACACTTCAGCTCAACGTAGCTGACTTTCATAACAATTGCTTCTTCACAGAACACTGGGGCCTCAGTAAACCCATTCAAAGACCTCCTCCTCCTGAACTCCGGCTCCTTGTCAACCAACAAATGTTTTCATTAGAGAAAAGCCCCCTCACCTATTCAACCCACTGGTCATTCGTTCTTTTCGCTTGTCTGTCAATCCCCAGGGACTCTCCTCCTGCAGCTATCCATGCACCCTTTCACTGCAATGATGTTCTGTGTTGCTCAATTTCTCCTCAGGGCTTGCCTTCTCTACGTTAACCCTTTCACACCACCACAAGCCCATTGCATCCTACCTACAGAGAACACATTCAAATGAGAAAAATTAAGTTGGACCATGTGACTTAGGGTTTGGAGTTAAGACATTGAACTTGTGATTCGTTCCCATAATTACTGCATCAATGTTACTTACCTGCATTGCTTGCCTAAGTTATTTGATGAAGCATAAGTGAATATACTGGTGATTGTATAGATTTGTATGATAGAGTATTTTGTGATATTACTAGGCCTGAATAAATAGCTGTATTTTTATAACTGACTGTCTAAGTTAAATTATTGTGTAGTATATTGATTTGATTTGATTAATTTATTACGCGCACCAGACAGAGTAAACCGTATTCGGGCGCAGATGACCACTAAGCATGAATCCAGAAAAAGAAACAGCAAGAGTTTAATTATGTTAAACTTTCATTTTTATTTAAATAAAAAAAGTGTTCAGCCTCTTCCTACAGAGGTCTAGAGTTATTGTGTGGATTCATTGAGGGCCCATGACTGGTCATCCACCTAACTTGATTGCGTTTTGGCTCACCCCTCAGAGCTCCCTGTTCATCATTACTAGGGTGGCCTCCTAAAATCTGTCCACCAGTCCAGATTCTAGAAACCCATCTTAGCAACAACCAATCTCCCCTGGTAATGGCCTCACTTCGCAAGGTCCATTACCTTGAGTCAGCCAGCCAGGAACAACATTATCACTTAATAAGAGCTGTTTTTGTTTTCTTTATACAATCGGAAAGTGTGGATTCCAGGCTCCAGCAACAGTAGTAGACTACAATGCAGGCTTCTCCTTTGTTCTTCCTTCAGGTTCCTGCCTTTTAGTCAATCAGCAAGCTTGGAATGGAGCCTCTAACCACCCCTAACCGCTACAGTCCAAGCTTCCTTTGTATTGTGTACACACTGGGCAATGGGCTGTGTCTCAGGAAGCCCCTGGTGCCCTTTCTTGCAAAGCGCTTTTATGGATGTGAGACTTGGAGTGGGATGTGTGAGCATTAATGATGTGTGTGTTTGGGTAGGAAGGGAGATGTGTTGTGGAGTGCTTCGCTGGATGGATGCATGCAAGATAATCTAGAATGCATGAGGTCAGAGAGAATTTTGGAAGGTGAGAGTGTTGAGGTATGAGTGAGAGAATGCTAAGGTGCTGGAGTTCCAACCCAGGCAGTGGGAGACATGTAGCCTGGGTAATGGGAGCCAGTGGGTTCCTCTACTGTAATTTAAGGAGGCTTGATGTGTCTACAATAAAGGAACTCTGAAGTAACCTACCTGAAGTGTCCAGAGTATCACTACAACATTGGCGAAGAGCTGGTCTTTCTGGTGGACCTGGAGATGGACTTATGTTTGCTGAGGTAACCAGAACCAGGTAGGCAAGACACCAAATAAGCTGCTGCAGAGGTGTGGGGGCTGCAGAAAGTGAGGACCCACTGCCCCTAAACTCAGATCCCATCAGCTAGGGCAGCTTGCAGAAGGAAGGCGGTGTGAGAAAGAAAAGTGTAGGAGGAAAGTATAAGGAGATAGGACAGTGAAGTGTTGGACTGATATGCGCCAGCCATCACACAGGGCAGAATAGGATGCTGTGCGGCTGTTTGAACTATAGAGCACCCTGGACGTTTGAAGAGGGCTGCCAGAGCGCAGTAACAGAAATAAAGGACTTTGTCGCTGTTTGTATTATAAGGGCAGCAGTTCTGAGGTACTACAAACTGGGTAGGTCCACATTCGCATGTGGTGCTAGGTTGTATGGAAACACGGCAGTTTATGTAGTAGCAGAATTGTCACTTTCATTCTGCATGAACTAGGAAGATGACAACTACTTAGTAAAGGCAGAAAGTCTCCCAACCCCTGACAGTACGCAGATGGTGTAGTGGAACATCACAGTCGAGTACACTGAAGGTCATGAAGTGCAGCGCCAACACTGCAGTGTTTTGTGCCGTGGCTGGAGCCCTTGGGAACATGGTAGCGAATATGGGCACCTACTGCCATTAGTATGGCCTCGAAGCACTGTGAGGTTGAACGCCCCTTGGAAGATCGTAGTCAGAGGATTGAGAAGTCATAAATGGAGTTGTAAAATGCGTGTGTGCATTTATAGCCAATTATGAAAGAAGATAGGAAGGGAGTGGCTATGTCCCTAAAAGTAGCTGGTAATTATCAGAAGAGGCGACGGGTGCTAAAATAATTATTGAAGGAGTCAAAAGAGTCAAGCTATGTGAACAGCCGGACCAAAGTTTGCATGGGACTCAGGGGAGTTTTCCAAAAGTCTACCATTGGTAAGACTTTATAAAACTATTCCTTGGTATACAGGTCCCAACTTCTTTACTACCCAAGGTTGTGGTAGTATGGCAGAGCAGCCAGGCTTATCTTTGGAGGGGAGATGTGAGCTGTAGGTAAGTACAATTAACTCAGTAAATAGAAAGGCCCAAAGAAACTCTTACACACTTGTAGTTATAGCAAAATGGTAATTCATTTTATATACACAAGGTAAAGTTATATTCAGGTTATTAAGTACTATTTCAAGCTAATAAACACAATAGAAAACATATGCTATACTTCAGGTGAGTAAACAATAAGTTAAGAATTATACTGATTGAACACAATTCAAAGTTGAGTAAAATCACTTGTTATGGCACTTCAGAAAATGTTCTGTTGTAGAAATAAAAAGGTTAAGCAACACCAACAATAACAGTTCAGTACATGAAAAGACTTGCATTACTTTTCAGAGGCCTTAAGGCTTTAGCAGCCCATTCCTATTGTTAGGTAAGATTTTCATAAATGTGAATAATCTCCCTGAACTGTGTCAACCCCAGAACATTTTGCTTGTTCCTATGTGGGTGTGAATGTTTTCCCCTCTCACTTAGTCTTTCACTCTTTTCATAGGTGACCTTTTTATGTCTCTCCATAGTGTTTGTTTGGACTTATAGTTCCCTATAACTTTTGGGCTTATGCTGGGTTGCCCCTTTGGGCTTCCCTTGTTACTTTCTCTTATTACCTCTTGGGTGAACTACTGTTCCAAGAAGAAGAGTGGGATTTTCATCCCCTTTACAATGATTTTAGTGAGCAAGCACACCCCACCTTATGTGGATTGCTGGGGGGGGATACAATGGACCCCCTTTCTTACTTACCTGGTAACATTTTTGTTACAATTGCTAGTTTACTTGAGTGGCTGGTGGCAGTCAAACTACTTTTATGACTTTTAGTCATTATTACTCGCAGGCTGTCAAATCAGCGTCAGTAATGCACAGGAGGGTCACCATTCTGCTAGAACGGTCGGCTCCTTCTTTTTCCACCATTTCTCGTTTGCTTATTGTTTTCTAGGTCGTCTTCTGCCATTCTAGGTGGGAAAGACCCTGGTTGAAGTTTTGCCTTTGGCCGAAATCCTTTGTATTCTCAGATGAGGCTCCACAGTGCCTGAGAAGGCAGGAAGCAAGGGAGGAGTCCATAACTCTGCAGCCCTTCGTCTTTCACCTTGCCTGAAATTAACCAGTTCCCAATGGGGGCAGGGAGGGGCGGGGCTGTCTGTCCTAATTGGACAACCAGACCCCTTTCTGTAAAATGCAGGGGGAGCTTGCAGAAGCTGTCCTGTAGTTCCTGATAAATACTCCGATTCTGGAAGATGCTGACAAGTGGACCACTGGAGCTGAATCTGAAGAGGCAGATGAAGAAAAGACATCTGTAGTGATTTCCAGTGACCGGATAGCCTGCTGTGTAACCGGAGCCTGATGCAACCCTTCCTAACATGCGACCTGGGGGTCCCGAATGTGATGTCTCTTACCCAGAGGCTGGTAAAAATTCACTAGTGTCAAGAGGACCTGCATTGTGAGCTATCCCAAGATGTGCTGCGACCTTGCTGGGCTGCAAAGCCACAATACCCTGGGACCTCGAGCCATGGTGCGGTGTATGATCTTCCGTAGTCCAAATCCATCTGAAACTTTGGTGACCTCTCCAGAGACATGATTCGAATACTTGAAGTCCCCTCACCAGAGTGCAGGACAGAGAGTGAAGGGAATCCGACCAGCGATATTCGTTCTTCATCTGGTACCTGTAAAAAGGCACCAAATCCACAAAGCCAGGTGAAGCTGATAAGAATCCTTTGTTGGAAGCTTCACATGTTGATGACTGCTGAAAGTTTTCCTTCAGTGTCTCTGTCTCCAGACCAAGAACCCAAGGACCGGGTCCTGTGCTACTGCATCCTGAAGGCATCCACCCAGTAGCTCTACGTTTCTCCTCCTAAGGTACTGTGTTGGCTTCGGTAATACTTACCTTAAGTCTTGTGTGAATCCTGTGAGGTTGAGTGGTCAGCATCAAAGGGCATGTTGAGAAGCCGGGACTGTACATCAGGAGCAAACCCCGACTTCCGCAACCACGCAAACCTGCGCATCATGGTGCTCACCACCATGGACCGACTGACACAGTCTGCTATGTCCAGACCTGACTGAACGGATTCACACATGGCATCCTTGCCATCCTGAACGAGGGCAAGAAAACCATCCCGTTCCTCCACTTTGGGAATATGTTCAGCCGCCAAAGATGCACAATTCCACAAAGTGTGAGTGAATCTTGCCAAGGCACAAACAGAGTTGGCTGTCTTTAAAGCCATACCCTCAGATGAAAATACTTTCATCGCCGAATCGTCGAAGCGCTGGTCGTCCCTATCAGAAGGGATGGTAGGGTACGCCGCCTGCTTCACTGGGGCCGTAGCCGCCTGCACCACCAAACTCTCCCGAGTGGGGTGCAAAGACAAGTAGCCGGGGTCGCCACTGGCTGGACGGTATTTTTTCGGCAACGACTTATTCACTGCCGGGAGACTCTCTGGAGCAGTCCAAGCCACTGCCACCCTTCGCTGTAAGGCCATATGAAATGGCAGCACCGGGTCTGTAGGTGGACCTTGGTCCAAGATATTTGTCAGGTCATCCTGCACAAAATCCACAGCTGGAGCAGACCAACACCAGTACTGCGTTACCCTCGACATCAGACGCCTGTACGAAGACTCAGCATGTGTACCAGGCTCAGGCCTGCCAAATTCAACCTCCAGTGAGGTGTCCAGACCACTGGCGTCATGCAAGGATTGACGCAGGTCTTCCATCTGGCTATGACCAGACAACAGTTCGCCAGGAATCTCAGTAGGGACAAACCCTTCCACATCTGACCCTTCATCCACCTCTGAGATATAATCCAAAGGCTGGAATAAATACCTGGATGAGGGCACAGAAAAAGGTTCAAACACAGGCCTCACCGATTTATTCAGGGCCTTCCTCGGGGTTTCCACCGGTCTCCGGGGCACCTCTGCAAAAGCCTCCTCAAAAGGCATTGAGGGCATCAACGGATTCGGCGTCAACGTCAAGCGAGGTGCCGGCGGCTTCGATAACGGCTTCGAGGCTTCGGCGCCGATGACTTCCTCGGAGGCGGAGCCTCGAGAGAGTCCCTCGACAGACATGGCGCTGATGGCGCTGACGTCTTCTTAGAAGACCTCACAGGCTCCAACGGTCTCGAGGACGTCGAGGACCGGGTCCTGGAGTGGGCATGGCTAGAGCGATCTACCTTGTCCGATCGGGACCTTGAAGCTTCCAGATGATTGGCCGACCGCTCGAGCCCGAACGGCGTGCGAGCGGTGGCCATAGTGCGTTCATTGCCGGCTTCTCTCGAAGGCGCGGACGGAACAGAGGCCTGCGATTCAAAAATCGCCATCATCTCCTTGCGAAATGCGTCCCATTCCGCCGTAGATGAATGCTTGTGGGGACATTAGTACAGACAGGAATGTCAGACGCTACAGAAATACATTGTTTTCCTCCCTCACAACGTCCTTGGAGGCGAACAGAAACTGCTTCTAATCAGCAGCCCAGGTGCCGGCCTGTCTTGCAGGATCTGTAAGCAATAGGCAGTTAAAGCGTGAATGATTTCCTTTTTACCGTACTCCTTCCAAAGACTGGTATTTTCGGCCTTAGAACTGCTAGAACTATCTGATCCTTGGTTCATGAATAGAAACACATAGATAACGTGCTAAGGAATATTTCTCTCCTATGAACATGATATTCTTGCTGAACTAAGAGCTTTATGTTCTCCATAACAAAGAAGCTGTCTCTGCTACTGTTGCTAGAATAAGTATATTTAGACTGAATAGAGTTTTGTCAGAACGTGTCATAATTGTCATGATCGTCAATCACTGAACCCTAGCCTAAAAGTTACACTATGGGTGGTTTCAATTGCCTTCAAAGTTTTTTGCACGTTATGTATATATATTGTTGCTTGAGCGTTGCTCGCTCTCTTGCGTCTCACAAGGTCTTGGGTACACACGTTGCGAGTAGTTAGACCCCAGTCGGCCAACTGCGCTTACTCTGAAATAAACCAGATTTCAAAGCAAATCGAACCTTGTGTCTGTCGTGTCACTAGTATATGGTTATTGTGCCTTAGTTATCATATGTGGGTCTTTATGGTCTAGCAAACATGGCGCACGAATAGGGACCCTCCCCCTTTTGCTCCATCGTATACATTAAGTTTGAAGCAAAAACGAGTCGAGGACGAAGCCGTCGAGCCGGGATAAAAAGGTGTTCAGGCACCCCTGTAGAAGTGATGAGACTCCTTTGCAGAATATGTACACAGCCGATCCCTGAACGACGAGCGGCGCCCAGAGAGCATCGAGGCGAGGGTCCTGAAATGAGGCTGATTGAGCCAGACACGCAGTCACAACGATTCTTGGTTGCGTCTGTATACGGACGAATTGCATCCTGAGTGACGAGTTGATTGATCAGGTGAGTCGTGCCCCGATTCTTTAACAT
This sequence comes from Ambystoma mexicanum, assembly GCF_040938575.1. NCBI lineage: Eukaryota > Metazoa > Chordata > Amphibia > Caudata > Ambystomatidae > Ambystoma > Ambystoma mexicanum. The sequence goes on along the minus strand of NC_090936.1, from coordinate 968,138,460 downwards.
CCTGATATTGATTAAGAGTTGCTCTTGCAAGATCAAACGCCCAGGGTAAGAGAAGGGTAAGGATTAATCATGCCTGGGAAATTGTATTCCTGCTTAGTGGGATTTTTCCACTCCGGTAGACAATCTTTGAATACTGGCCAGGTTGCGCCACCCGCAGGGTCGCCGGCATTTGAAATGTATTTGAAATATGGTGTAGGGGCAATAATGTTTAATACGATTTGGCATAGGCAGACCAGACATGTAGCAGATTTACAGTGGCCTAATGATGGGAGCTTTGAATTAGCACGTATAGAACACTTCGAAACATTATTGCTACGCAAGAAGGCCAGACCAGCAGCGTTCGACGTCTTAAGAGACTGGAGGAAGAAAGTTAATCTCCTTTTGAGAAGCAGAGAGAAACATGCACGTAGACATAAAATGAATGCAGAGAAAGAGCTAGAGCTTGATTGAAATCAACAGAGGATCTTAGGAGAATGGACAGGGCTTTCCAATTAGGTGTAGAGAAAATATATCCACAACAAGATTTGCATACATCAGATGAGTTAATAAACAAGATATTGAATGAGCGTAGAAACGAACATCAAAATACTGACTCAGTAGTTGCACCTCCTCCTTACATACCTCCTCCCATTCCCGTTATTCCATCTGTATCATTACCCCCTGTGCCCGTGACATGACATCATTTCCTCCACTACCGTCAGAGCATGAATTAGCAGCCGCCCTAGCGGGCAGATCTACAGAGATGGGGGCCTGCGCCAGGAAGCAGTAGAGTTACTTGTAGTACGGTTAGCGAAGGCAGTAAAGAGGATCTGAAAATGTGGGCAGAAACGTATATTAAAGGTGGCGATGAAGCAGCTGTGCAACTTTCCATACCCGATCAAGATGGCTTTGGTGAACAGCAGGTATTGTTAGAATACAGGGGAATTATCATGAGAAAATATTGAGTGAATTGACTGACACATTGCCGCCGCAAGAGTTGCGTGATTTGGTTGTCCTTTCCCGTTTACGAGATAATGCTACGAAAGTACGAGAACACGTAGGCCGATTATTTGTGTTTAAGTACAAGCTTGATCAATTGCATAGAGAAATAATGAAAAAAGATAAACCGCATATGTCATATGTTCAGAAACTATTTTTTCCGCTGTTTAAACCTGTTAGTGAAGAGTTGAGAATGTGTATGCAAGATGCGGTTAGATGGATTTCAGATGCCACCATTTCCCCAATTGAAGTGCATGATACATTTAGTCAGTATACGCCGGATATGCAGAGAAGAACAAGTTACCTCTTACCTTGTAACGTTCTTTCGACGGGATGTTCCTCCGACGTATTCCTCATCTTAGATATCTCCTTCCAGCTCTGCTGGCCTCGGAAATTTTTTTTCTCTAGAGGGCGCTGCGCGTCGACGTCCTCTGAGTCGATGTCCCTCGACAGCCACCGTATCGACGTCGACGTCATCCTGCCTATAAAGGCCACGCGCAGCGTCCGTTGCTCAGTTCCGTTTTGTAGCCCACAATAATACTTTCTGGACTAGACTAATCACCCTGAAGGAGCGTAAGCTGCAACAACAAGGGAAGTAGCACTGCGGGTATGGATGGAAGGGTCGATGAGGAATACGTCAGAGGAACATCCCGTCGAAAGAACGTTACAAGGTAAGAAGTAACTTGTTCTTCGAAGGGATTGTGTCCTCCGACGTATTCCTCATCTTAGATAGGCTCCCATAGCAGTATTCTATTATTGGAGGAGGGAGTACTGACTTCACGCTGTCTTCTATTGATGAATAGAATGCAGTACAGCCCTTCCAAACCTAGTCTCTTGACTGGAGGAGGAATCCAAATTGTAAAATCGTGTAAAGGTATGGACAGACGACCATGTAGCGGCCGCACAGATGTCTTTAACCGGCACACCTCTTTTGAGGGCCGTTGAAGCTGCAATACCTCTGGTCGAATGAGCCCTAAGGTTTTGAGGGGGCTCTTTTCCTGCCAGTTTATAACATTCCAGAATGGCTAGAATGATCCATCTGGAAATGGTCTGCTTAGTTATTGGTAACCCCAGCTTGTGACCTGTGTAACCTACAAACAGCTGGTCTGCCTGTCTTATCCTGGCTAGTCTACTGATGTAAAAACTTAAAGCCCTTCTAGGGTCTAGCCTGTGTAACCTCTCTTCCTCTTTCCCCGGATGAGGAGGAGGATAGAAAGATGGTAGGGTAATCTTCTGGGTGATATGGAATTCAGAAACCACCTTTGGGAGGAAATTAGGCTTCACTTGCAGGACAACTTTGTCTTTGTGAAATATTGTGTGAGGGGATTTACAAGAAAGAGCTTGTAATTCGCTCACCCTTCTAGCAGATGTAAGTGCTATTAATAAAACAGTTTTAAGGGTAAGGAATCTTAACGAACAAGAATGGAGTGGTTCGAAAGGTGTGCCCATCAGGAAAGATAGTACTAAGTTTAAATCCCATAGGGGAACTTGGAATGGTCTTGGGGGATAAACATTGGTTAACCCCTTTAGAAACTGTATTACCAAGGGTAACTTGAAATAGGATGGTTCTTCCGCAGTGCGCTTAAAGATGGATAGCGCTGCGAGATAGCCCTTAATGGTGCCAACTTGAAGGCCTGAATTCGCCAAATATAGAAGGAAGGACAAAACCATTGGTGTACCACATGAAAAAGGGTCGATATTCTGTTCTCTACACCAGCTGAAAAATCTGTTCCAACGGCAGCGGTATAAAGACTTTGTTGCTGGCCTCCTTGCCGAAAGCAACACCTCCATATCATCATCAGGGAGGTCCCAATCCTTGTACCTCAACCTTTCAGAAGCCAAGCGTGAAGGTTGAGGGTTTTGATGTCTGGATGGAGAACCTGACCTCCCTTCTGTGAGAGTAGGTTCTCTCTGAGTGGAAGTCGAATTGGAGGGCAGATGGACAAGTCTAGAAGGTCCGGGTACCACGTTCTCCTGGCCCAATCCGGGGCAATTAGGATCATGGTTCTCCGGAATCTTCTCAACCTCCTGATCATTTGAGGAATGACAGGGACCGGTGGGAACGCGTACAGAAGCGGAAACTCCCAGTCCACTATGAACGCGTCTCCCAGAGCTCCCCTCGGGGGAAATTCCCTTGAGCAGAACAGATCGCATTTCCTGTTGACCCTGGTGGCGAACAGATCCACCTGAGGGGTTCCCCAAAGGGCGAAGATCTCTTGAAGGACTTCCTGAGCTAGTTCCCACTCGTGGGAGACTGTGGTCTGCCTGCTCAGAGCGTCCGCTGTCAAGTTCTTCTCTCCAGCTAGGTGAACTGCCGATAGAGAGATTCCTTCTTGGATTGCCCAAAACCAGGGCTGCATCGCCTCTCTGCACAGGGGTAGTGATCCTACGCCTCCTCGTTTGTTGAGGTAATGCATGGCTACTGTGTTGTCCGTCATTATCAGGACGTTTTTCCCTTGTACAGCTGGCAGGAACGCCTTCAGCGCAAGTCTGATGGCTCTCAGCTCTAACAGGTTGATATGTAGTCTGGACTCCGATGGAGACCAACGACCGCTGATGGTCAAGTCGTTGGCGTGGGCTCCCCACACTGTGAGTGAGGCATCCGTGACTACTGTTATCTCCGGCCAGGGTTGCCAAAAATGTTCTCCTTTCAGAATGTTCTCCTGACAGGCCCACCACTGAAGGTCTCGAGCCACCCTGTCGGGAACCTGAAGAAGATCTGTCATTCTCCCTGAGAATTGTGACCACTGAGTCCTCAGTGCCCACTGGAGGGATCTCATTCTCAGGCGAGCCTCTGGCACTAGGAAAATGCAGGATGCCATGAGGCCTAGCAACCTCAAAAAGTCGAAGGCTGGGAGACGTTGGGCATCTTGGAACTTGGTAACCATCTGTAGAATATCTTGAGCCCTCACCTCTGGTGGCGAGGCTTTTCCCAGGGAAGTGTCCAGGATCGCTCCTATGAACTGGAGTCTCTGCGATGGTATCATTTGTGACTTCTTTAAATTGAGGGAGAAGCCCAGTTTGTGAAGGGAGTGGCACACGTGATTTAGCTGGATCTGAGCTTGTTCCGAAGAGACAGCCCTGATCAACCAATCGTTCAGGTAGGGGTAGACGTGAATCCCTTCCCTCCTTAGACTTGCCGCCACTACCGACATTAACTTTGTGAAGACCCTCGGGGCGGAGGTCAGCCCAAATGGCAGCACTCGAAATTGATAGTGAGAGTTGCCAATTGCGAACCTCAGGTATTTCCTGTGTTTGAGATGGATAGGCACATGGAAATAAGCATCCTGAAGGTCCAGAGATACCAACCAGTCCTGGAACTGAAGGGCCTGGAGGATCTGAGAAAGAGTGACCATCTTGAATTTGTCTTTCCTGAGGAATTTGTTCAATTCTCACAAGTCCAAGATGGGTCTCAGTCCTCCGTCTTTCTTTGGAATGAGAAAATAAGGGGAGTACCAGCCCTTGTTCCTCTCCGCTACAGGTACCGGTTCTATGGCACCTTTCTCTAGCAGGTCCAAAATGTCCTGCAACAGGAGCGGATCTGGAGCTTTCTGAGAGCTGATCCCCGGTGGATGACTCTGAGGTATGCGTAGGAAAGGCAGGCAGTAACCTTGGGCAACTGTTTCCAATGCCCAAGCATCTGACGTGATAGCCTGCCATACCGCCAGATGTTGAGTCAACCTGCCTCCTACAGGTGTCCTGTGAGGGAAGTCCTCAGAGTGGTTTTGGGGCGGCTGATGCAGATGGTAAAGAGGCACCTGCTGCTGCTGCGGCTTTTGAATATCTACCCCATCCACCTCGGGTAGTTCTTCTTTGTCCCCTTTGAGCCGGTCGTCCTCTACCTCTTCCGAATGCGGAGTAGAAGCGAAAGGACTTGCCCCTCGCAGAGGTTCCTGTGGGACGAAAAGGTCTCTGACGGATTGCAGCGCCTAGGGATTTTGCTGCTGCTTTTGAAGTTTGCAGTTTCTCTAAACTGTCATCCGCCTTTTTCCCGAACAAAGAAGAGCCATCGAATGGCATGTTCAAGAGCCTGGCTTGCACATCTGGGGCAAAACCAGACTTTCTCAACCAAGCGAATATCCTGGTTGTTGTACTTGCCGCCATTGCTCTGCTGATACTGTCAGCCGAATATATGCCCGTCTGGAGGGATTCGCACATAGCGTCTTTACCGTCCTGTATGATATTCAGGAACGCCTCCCTTTCTTCTCCCTCCGGGATGCAGTCAGCCGCTGTAGAAGCACACTCCCAAAGTGTATGGCTGAATCTAGCAAGGGTGCAAGTAGCATTAACAGATTTTAACGCCATGCTACATGCCGAAAAAACTTTCTTTGCCATAGCATATTTCTTATCGTCCCTGTCCCTGACCTGTGGGACGGTAGGATAAGCCGTCTTGACATCGGTAGAAGATGCCGCCTGGGTGCTTTGACAAAAACTCCGGGTCTGTAGAGGATACCCTGTATTTTGTAGACAGTTTTTTATTTACTGCCGGGACGACATCTGGGGTTTCCCAGTTCGTCATAATCTTCCTCTGAAGAGCTTTATGAAAAGGCACCACAGGATCCTCCTGTGGGCCTTTGTCAAGAATATCCGTGAGGTCATCTTGTTGGAAAGATTGTGAAGGTGCAGACCACCCCATAAACTCTGTGATCCTGGCCATTAAGGCTCTATAGGGGGTTTCAGCATGCTCCCCCGGGTCTGGCCTAGCAAACTCCACCTCAGGGGAAGTGTCTAACCCACTTGCCTCATGTAAGGAATCATGAAGATCCTTTAACCTGCGTTCTTCAGAGGAAAATTCCTCTCTAATTGGGGTTACAGGTCCCTGCAACTCAAATGTGTCTTCCTGTTCAGACAATTCACCCTCTTCCATAATTGAGGACATAGTTCTCAATTGTTCTGAACTCATAAAGGGTGTAAAATCCCATTTCCAAGGCAGAGGGTGACGAACTTGTCATAATCGGCCTCGGAAACGTCGATGTCGTCGACGACGACGTCGAAGGCTTCGAGCGTGGCGTCGAAAACAAAGGCGGAGGCCTCGATGACCTCGACAGAATTGGGATTCTGCTCGACAATCTCGAAGCCATCGTCATCGAGGACCTGGGGATAGTCACTGGGTGTGTCGTGACTGTGACCTTTCTTGGCGTCGACGCCGGTGTCGAAGCTGGCGTCGAGTCGACAGACCCGTGTGTCGAAGGTCCCTTCCACAACGGCGTCGAAGACACCGACCTCGGCGTCGACGGAACCTACGAAGAAGGTTTCGAGGTCATAGTCCTACTCGAGGGTTCGAGACGCGCTCGAGAGATTTCCTTCGCCGGGTACTGCGACTCGCGGCGTTTTTGACCTTTGGGTCTTTCGACCAGAGCATCGCTCTCGGCAGTCTTCGAGGGGGTCGAGGCCGCTTTCTCGAAGACGCTCATCATATTTTTCCGGAATTCCTCCCATTCAGCCCGGGAACTATGTTTCGTGGGGCAAGGGATTCTCTTTGGCGAAACAGAGGAAGACGGAGAAGGGGATCTTCGACGTCTCCTCTTCGAGTGCTTCGATCTCGAGGAGTGATGGGACCCACTCCGAGACCTGGAGCGCGAATGGTGACGAGGACACGAATGTCTCGACTTCGTCGACGAAGAAGCAGCTTTAAAAGTCTTACCTTTCTCCAGCTTCCCCCTACGCTCCTTCAGGGCCTTAGCGGTCATGGACATACAGTCCTCGCACTCCGAACAATGGTGTTCAGCTCCCAAACACCACAGACAAACTCTGTGAGGGTCAGTCAACGACATCTTTTTTCCACAATCTCGGCATTTTTTGAAGCCGGATCGAGGAGTTGTCGGTTCCGACGAAGAAGCCATCGAGTACGGATCGAATAACTCGAGGTAAATAGGTTTAACCTGACAAAACTGAGCAACGGTATTCCGAGGCACTGAGTAAGCGTGGAAAAACGGAACTGAGCAACGGACGCTGCGTGCGGCCTTTATAGGCAGGATGACGTCGATACGGCGGCTGTCGAGGGACATCGACTCGGAGGACGTCGACCCGCAGCGCCCTCTAGAGAAAAACATTTTCCGAGGCCAGCAGAGCTGGAAGGAGATATCTAAGATGAGGAATACGTCGGAGGACACAATCCCTTCGAAAGGTATTGTAGGTCATGGTTGAGTATTTGCAAGATTAATATATGAAGAACAAGACATGTTGTCCCGCTGATTTAATGACGATTTATAAAAGAGCATTTTCACCTGAAACTGGAATGACTGCCTTTTCTCTTGACTTAGCTTTATTGCTTAGTAAACAAGCAGATGCAGAAACGCCCAGTTTGCAATTACCCATGAGGGAACTGCCTCCCACGTTTGTCCCGAAAGTAGAAATTGCCGCCACTGCAGATACTCCAGCGGAAACGATAGAAGCCCATTATAGTGCGCAGTTTGTGCATGTTCCTTTTTCCAGACAAGCAGTAAATAATATCAGGCAGACGATCCCTGATATTAGGAAAAACACGGCTTAATTTCTATAAGGAAATTAAATCTGTTTTGAATTCATCTGTCTTTACACTGAGCGCCATTGATTTATTGTTTCCCGTGATTCTTTCGGCAGGTTTCTATAAGGAAATTAAATCTGTTTTGAATTCATCTGTCTTTACACTGAGCGCCATTGATTTATTGTTTCCCGTGATTCTTCCTCTAGACATATGGAAACAGGTTAGAAATATAAATGATTTGACTAGATTAGGTGATACATCAGAGAATTTGACTAGAATTGATGGTGAGAGAAAGGCTGGAGAAAAACCGCTGCAAGTCATGTTGGCCTTACCAGCGCAAATAGTACAGAAATTGAAAACTTTGGTACCCGAGAAGAGAATAATTTGGGATAAATTGACTGCTTGTTTACAGGGCAAAGATGAAGGAGCGACAGAAGTATTTGCAGACTTAAGTCTTGACCACTAAAGTACTGAACCCGGATAGAGATTGTTTGTTGATAGGTTTGTGCGAGGATTGTTACCGAAAATTCAAAATTTAATGACATCTGAAAGTGCCTGGCAAGCCAAAACACAAAGTGAAGTATTACACATGGCCCAGTATTATGAGAACAGAGTGAATGCAGAGAAGGACAAAGAAATAAGGGACAAGGGGAATTTGAAAACAAGAGTATTGATGCAGCAAGTAGCAAACAATAATAGAGGCGGCGGGAACGCACAATTTAGGGCCCAATTTTCCAACATGCAGGGTGGTCCGATAGGGATTAATCAATGTGCCGATTGTAAACAAGAAGGCCATTGGCGAGCACAGTGCCCGCAGATACAGAATAGAAATGGGACTTTCCTGAGAAGACAGAATAGAGGTCGCCCTGGGTCACCAGGACAGAACAGAAACCAAAGAGCACCACAATTTCAGAATAACCAGAGCCAGAATCAGAACCAGAATCAACATTAACAGCGAAATAGCACAGGTGATGGAAATGTTTTTGATAATCAGTCCAATGCATATTACACTGGCGATTTCACATCTGACGATGTATTGTTTTACTAGGACAGCCCAGGACAGCGGTTGGAACCAGTATCTATTCCCGTAGACCAAAAAGGGCCCTACGTAGAAATGAAGATTGGGAATAGGGAACACATTTTTCTAGTGGACACAGGTGCACAGAAATGTTCAATTGACCATCAGCAGGTTCCAGACATACCACTGTCAGGGCAGAATAATGTCTCAGTAGGGTTCTCAGGTACACCGGTAATTAGTCCAGTGTCACAATCAGTACCTATAACACTAGGTCTATTCACTGAGTCATGCCCATTTCTTTTGACTAAAAATTGCGGTGAAAATTATTTGGGACTAAATTTACTGAAGAAATTGAATGCGGTTATTTATTGTTCTCCTGATGGAGTGTATTTGACAATATCACCACAAAAGACTCCTGAATCAAATTTTTTATCCAAACCATTACCGACTCAATTGTGTAAAGTACCAACTTGTATATGGGCAGTGAACGACAATGCTGTTGGTTGTTTAAAAGTAGAGCCAGTGAAAATTGTTTTGAAAGAATGAATTACATTGCCACGTATTCCGCAATATAAGATTTCGGCTGAAGGGGAGAAAGCATTGAAATGCATTGTGTCGATTTGATTTACAGTAAAGTGATTGAAGAAATTTCAGGTAGCACTTGCAATAGTCCGATTCTTAGTTTACAAGAATGGAGGTAATGACATACCGTATCGTTTCATAATTGATTTGCGCGGAGTGAATAAAGTTGTTGATCCTCAATTTCCATTAGTCCCGGATGTGACTACAATTTTGACTCCAGCATCTGCTTCGTATTTTACTGTTGTAGATTTGAAGAATGCGTTGCTCAGTTTTCCAGTGCATCCAGATAGCAGATATTTGTTTGCTTTTACTCTAGGAGGACGCTCATTTACATTCACACGGATTCCACAGGGGTACACCGAAAGCCCGAGTATTTACAGTGGAGCATTGAATGAACAACTAGACATGTTAGAACTACCAGCAGGTTGCGTTTTGTTAAAATATATCGACGATTTATTGTTAGCAGCAGACACAGAAGAAATTTGTAAAGAAAGTACAGTTGCATTATTGACACATTTAGCAATGCATGGACACAAAGCTTCACTAAAGAAATTCCAGTATTGTCGAAAGCAAGTAACCTACTTGGGCTACCTCCTTTCGAAGGAGGGAAGAAGATTGACACCAGAAAGGATCGAAAGCATCTCTGATATGTCTGTTCCAAATATGCAGAAAGAAGTCAGGGCTTTAATTGGCATGGCTTCATATTGTAGGCAGTGGATCGCAAACTTTTCGATGATTGTGAAACCTGTAGTGGCATTGACAAGGAAAGATGTCACCTTACCTTTGCCATGGAACATGGACTGTCAAGAAGCATTTGACTTGCTCAAAGCTACATTATGTTCAGCTCCAGTTTTGGGCACACCAAATTATGACAAAAGTTTTAAGTTATTTGTGCATGAAAACGATGGTTGTGCTTTGGCTGTTTTGACTCAAGAACGAGGGAGAAATAGACTATGCGGCTACTTCTCTTCCAAGTTGGATCCTGTTGAATGTGCTTTGCTGTGCTGTTTGTGAGCTGTTGCTGCAGCCGCCACGTCAGCAAAACAAACCGAGGGTATGGTTTTAGGTCCCGCTTTAACCGTCATGGTGCCCAACTCAGTGGACGTTCTGCTAAATAGAACGCTGACGCAACACCTTACATCAGCCAGATTAAAAAGGTATGAAATTGTCCTTTTTGCACCGCATATCCAAATCATGAGGTGTTGCACTTTAAATCCGGCGGAGTTAATGCCCCTTCCCAATGACAGCGAGGGTGAAAAGGAATCCCCCCCATGATTGTTTAATGGTTACTGAACAAGAAACAAAAGGAAGAATTGATCTAACCAATACCCCACAGAAAGAGCCAGATGGAGAACTGTTTTGTGACGGTTCTCGTTTTAAATTACCTGATGGCACATTAACTGCCACATATGCTATCACTACACTGAAAAGTATTGTAGAAAGCAAAAGAATCCCATACAACACAGCACAAGCAGCAGAAATAATAGCGTTAACCAGAGCATGTGAAATTTCTGCAAATCTGAATGTAAACATATATACTGACAGTCAGTACGCATTTGGGGTGGTACACAATTTTGGTCGACTATGGGCTGAAAGGGGTTTGCTGACATCACACGGAACAAAAATCCAACATGGCACTTTGATAGTGAGATTGTTGTCAGCACTTGCACTTCCCAAACGATTAGCAATAATGAAATGTGAAGTTAATAAGAAGGTAACATGTGATATTGGAACGGGAAACACATTTGCAGACGGAATTGCGAAACAAACTGCCACTGATTTACACACCAAAATGTATGTTGAGAAAATGAGAGAAGTACCCTGTATGGTAGAAAACGGGATTGCCACAGTCAAGGAAATGCAATCAGAAGCTACTGTAGATGAAATAAAAGCATGGTCTGAGAGTCCAGCAGAATTAAACTATGAAGGTTGTCGGGTGCACAGAGAAAGCAAAAAATGGATGTTGCCAACCGCCTATGTAATGGCAATGGTCACTGTGGCCCACAGTCCAACACACATATGTGCCAAGAAAATGATTCAACATCTAGACTCTGTATGGCAGAATCCACATATTAGAAAAGCTACTGATAGAATGGTTCAAAATTGCATGACTTGTTTACAAAATAACATTGGAAGGGGACAGAGACGCCAGTTGGAGGTTTTGGGCCCCCCTCCATGCCGTTTGAAGTAATCCATTTTGATTTCATAGAAATGAAAATGTGCCAAAACTATAAATATGCCCTTGTGGTGGTCTGCACATTTAGCAAATGGGTAGCGGCCTATCCCCTAAAAGATTGTACAGCTATATCCACAGCTAAAGTCATGCTAAAAGAATACTTTTCCCGTTTCGGCCTGCCCCGTGTCATATGGTCAGACAACGGCCCTCACTTTATTGCAGCCGTGATGCTACAAATTTGTGCAGGCCTCCAGATTGATAAGCGATTCCATTCGGCCAGACACCGGATGAGTGCCCGTCTGGTGGAACGCCAAAACGGTATCCTGAAAAATAAAATCTGCAAAATTTGCGAAGGAAGTGATTTGAAATGGCCCAACACACTGCCGCTAGCTTTGTTGTGCATGCGAACCTGTCATGATCTAGGCTTCCAAAAGATCAGGACTTGCCCGACTCCCTTGGAAGCAGACCCATAACCCCGGTTCCGAGTGCCAGCCAGTCCCAATTGGGACCTTTTGGACCCTGTCCTGGCGCCAGTGGCACCAGGCTCATAAAGATGCCCAGTCCCAGCGCTGGAAGCGCCGGGCTCATAATGCTTGGGTGGACTTACCTGCAGCAGACCATGCTGCTTACTTACCTGCCAGTTGAACCCCTGATCCTCTTCTGTTTGGGACTACTTTTCCTGTTGGGTGGGGCAGGAGCCACTCCCTAGGTTCAGAACACTGGAACTCTTCTGGAAAGCAGGAACTCTTTTCTTAGGCGTGGCTGTGGAAGGAGACACCTAAGCACTACAGGAGGCTATTTAAACCACACCCGATGGATGAATCTTGCTTTGCGTTATTCTGCATTCTCTGCAGCAGAACGCTCATCGTGTCTTCTGCTTCTGATCCTGGGCTTAAGGGAACAAAGGCTTACCATCCTGGAATCCAGTCTTCAGCAGCACCTGTAAAGACAAAGAAAGAACAGGTTAGCACTACGGTCTTCAGTGGCAGCGCATCTCTTACCTGGTCCATCGGCTGTCACCAACGCCTCGCGCTGCATTCCGGCATCTGAAAGAAAAAGGCTTACCAACTCTTCGCATGCTCCGGAGGTCTTCGCACTGCATTCCGGCATCTGAAAGACAAAAGCTTACCAGCTCTTCGCACGCTCCGGAGGCCTTCGGCGCTGCATCCCGCATCTGAAAGACAAAAGAAGGTGCGTTTAAAGACATTGGGCAACTTTATTACTCACGTGCCATTACTCCTTCCCACGCCGAATCCAGTGGGTATTCCAGCACCCTTCAGCTTCTCTAAAGCTCCGAACTTGTACCTGCAAGATAAAAGGGACAGTTAGTGCGCATCGTGAAGCAGGCTACAAGCGCTTACTTACGTGCTGCCAGGCGCTTCTATTCCTCACGCGGGTTCGATCCTCAACTCTCATCAGCCCGCCATCCGCCATCGCCGGAACCCTACAAAACAAGAGATATCATTACAAAAGACTTTTAAGACATTTGAAGTGCCCAGAACTTACCGTTCGTGCAGTTAACGACGGACAGCAGTCCTCTGAGGTCAAGAGGCCTGCACCCTTATCCAGTGAAGAAACTGGTTACGGCACCCTGCCCCGAGGCAGATGGAGAGCTCGGCGTTCACTTACCTAAGGTGAGGGCGTTAACCTTTGGGGTTCTACAGGAGAAGAGAAAGGGAAGAGGAGAGAGGCACCCAATAACCCCAGTTCATTAATCCCATATTTTCTATCTGCAGACATCTTACTCTTCGAGTCAGACATACAGTGCACAGAGGTCCAGCCCAAAGAGCCAACCGTGTGTTACACATCACCTTTGAAGATACGGCATTCACCCAGTCAAGACCGGCGCCTCTGCGGGAATCAGGTGAGCGTTACAGAACACAAAGCCTACCGCAAAACTCCCACCCAGGCGCTATGGAAACCTCGGATACCGACCAGCTAGCCCAGTTACTTGGGGAACTAAGAGCAGAAGTGCATGCAGCCCGTCAGGAAACGAGTGCTCTAAGAAGGGAACTGATTATTTCCAAGGAGCGAACAGACGATCTCGCTAGACAATTGCTACAGTCACAAGCCGGACAAACTCTGTTACCCGCATCAGGGGCAAATCTTCCTTCAACATCCTCTACGAACCCAGTGCAGATCAACCTACCTGGGAATGTATCTCTGGCTCCGCCCGAACGATTTTCTGGTGACCCAAAGAGGTTTGCAGTATTTATTAATCAGTGCCGGTTGCACTTCTTATGCCGGCCAGCAGCCTTTCCAACTGATCAAGCTAAGGTAGCTTTCGTGCTTTCGTACCTTAGTGGCAATGCGGCAGACTGGTCGATCCCTCTAGTTAATCAAGATGATCCGGTTCTCCATGATTTTCAAGCTTTTCAGCTCAGTATGGAAAAACTGTTTGCAAGACATTCACAGGGGCAGGCCTTGGACAATGAGCTCCTTTCATTGCGACAGGGTAATCAAGACCTTTTGGCTTATATTGCGTCTTTCAACAGACTGATAGTGGAAACTCGATGGCCTGAGGACAAAAGGATTACGCTGTTTTATAGAGGTCTACGTGGAGAGCTCAAAGATGTGTTAGCCCAAGTAGTGAATCCCCCGCAAGACTGTTCGGACTATATTGACTTAGTCGTTCAAATTGACCACAGACTGCAGAACAGGAAGGCCGATCGTTCCAAGTTTGATGCTCGAGTATTTTCCAAACCACCAACTCCTACCAAAGGAGTAGACTCCGGGGAACCCATGCAAATAGGGGGCCTGAAAGGACCACTAACACAAAAGGAGCGGGAAAGGAGAAAACAGCTGCAATTATGCCTCTATTGCGGAAACTCAGGGCACTTTCTTCGAGACTGTCCGGTGAAACCAGCCAAGAAGGCAGTAGGAGCTGCAGTTACCAGGGTCACAAACTCTGAGCAGGGAAACGACCTCGCCCGACAAGAATAGAGGTCCTCTTGCCGAGCGTTAAAACCAGTTCCGTGACCTCGCATTTCGTGATACCTATGGTCCTCATTAGCCCTCAACATCCGGATCGATTACATGCGATTGAAGCTTACGTCGACAGCGGTGCCATCGGCAATTATGTGGATCATGAAATGGTTTTGAGGATGAATCTGACTCTTTGTCCAAAGGCTGTAAAGGACGTCATTACTACGGTGGATGGTACGGAGATAGCCTCCGGACCAGTAACGCATACCACCCAAGAAGTGACGCTAGTAAGTCAAGATGGACACCATGAGAAGATCGTGTTCGATGTGATCAAGGCCCCTCAGTTCCAGATTATTCTAGGAATTCCTTGGTTAGAGAAGCACAATCCTCAGATCGATTGGCGAGCAAGAACGGTTCAGTTTCCAGAATGTGTCTCTACTTGTCACCCTCGACCTGGTGTTGCACTGGCAGCAATTTCCTCGGAGGCTCCCCAGTTACCTCCTGAATACCTAGAATTCCAAGATGTTTTCCGGAAGGATCAGGCTAACTCTCTACCTCCTCATAGGTCTTATGACTGCCAGATAGACCTGATACCTGGATCTACTCCTCCTTGTAGTAGAATGTATGCCCTCACCGAGCCTGAGAATCTTCACCTCCGACAATACCTGGATCAATACCTAGCGAATGGGTTTATTCGTCCTTCCAAGTCCCCTGCTTCCTCAGCTTTGTTCTTCGTTCCAAAAAAAGAAGGGGTCCTTAGAACTTGTATAGATTATCGCGCCCTGAACCAGAACACCGTTAAGAATAGATATCCGTTACCTTTGATCCCTGAACTCCTGGACCAAGTCAGAAAAGCATGCATATATACAAAGCTGGATCTTAGAGGAGCCTACCACTTGGTACGAGTAAAAGAGGGCGATGAATGGAAGACGGCCTTCCGCACCAAGTATGGGCTATTTGAATATCAGGTCATGCCCTTCGGACTTTGCAATGCCCCGGCCGCCTTTCAATATTTTATGAACGATGTCCTCAGAGAGCTCATAGATGTGTGTGTTGTTGTTTACATTGACGACATCCTCGTTTATTCTTCATCGGAAACTGAACATCGGAAACACGTGAAAATGGTCCTCGAGAGATTGCGTCAACACAAACTTTTCGCTAAGTTGGAAAAATGTGTTTTCAACGTGACTGAAGTTGAATTCTTGGGATTCATATTATCACCTAGCGGAGTGCGTATGGATTCAAAGAAGGTCGATGCAATTCTCAAATTGCCATCGCCATCCTCCGTAAAAGGTGTTCAAAGCATGTTAGGCTTCGCTAACTTTTACCGCAGGTTTATCCCCGAATTCTCTCGAATAGTCCAGCCCATCACCGCCTTGTTAAAGAAAAACAAACGTTTTGAATGGTCTACCGAGGCGGAACAAGCTTTCCAGAATTTGAAGACTAGATTTATCTCTGCACCGATCTTAAAACATCCTCGCCCAGAACTCCCCTACATCGTTGAAACTGATGCTTCGAGCCTTGCCATGGGGGCAGTTCTATCACAAAAGGACCCAGTAACCAATCAGTTGCATCCCGTGGCATTTTGGTCCCGCAAATTCTCGCGGGACCAAACACTATTACTGATAATGAACTTCTAGCTATCAAGTCCGCCTTTAAGGCTTGGCGGCATTATCTTCTGGGGGCCCGACACACCGTTAACTGTGATTACAGATCACGGAAACCTGCAATATTTGAAAACCGCAAAAGCTCAATCCTCTAGGCAACTCCGTTGGGCACTATTCTTTGCCGAGTTTGACTTCATAATTACCTATCGACCTGGTACAAAAAACGGTAAAGCTGATGCCCTTTCTCGGATGGGAGTGGAAGAACATTTGATCAATCCTAAACCTGTACCTATCATTCCCGAACAAAGAATTCTAGGTGTAATCGCCACACAATCCATAGAGGAAGTTAAGGATAAAGCCAGGCTACTGGTAACTCCAGCAGACATACAGAATTGGCATCTGCAGGGAAAGGACTTTACGGTGAAGGACAACCTATTATATTTCCAAGAACGGTTATACCTGCCCAGCACAGATTTACAGAAAAAGGTAATCTCTTGTTATCACGATTCTTTAATGGAAGGACATCCCGGTATGACCAAGACTTCGGAAAAGATCAAGTGCTACGTCTGGTGGCCGTCTTGGAAAAAAGATATCAGAGACTTTATAATGTCCTGTGGAGTATGCGCCCAAAACAAGAGTCAAAAGGAAAAACCAGCCGGCCTCTTACGCCCTATTGACATCCCGCCTCGCCCTTGGCATACGCTTTCTATGGACTTCATCACCGATCTACCTCCATGCTCCGGATACAATACGATCCTAGTAATCGTGGACCTATTCTCCAAGATGGCGCATTTCATTCCACTCAAAGGCTTACCAACAGCAGCAACTGTGGCCCGAGAATTTCTCGAAAACATCGTCCGACTGCACGGTTTTCCTTCAGTTCTAATTTCGGATCGAGGTAGTCAATTTATTTCTCATTTTTGGCGAAGTTGCTGTCGGTCGGCTCAAATTGATGTGAGACTTTCGACCAGCCACCACCCTCAAACCGACGGACAAACCGAGAGGACCAATCAAACTATGGAACAGTATTTGCGCTGCATGCTACAACAAACTGAAAAAACTTGGAAAGATATCCTTTGGATAGCCAAATATGCCTACAATAACTCTGTCCACTCGGGAACTGGGAAGACCCCGTTTTTTCTTTTATACGGTAGTCACCCTCGAACCTCGGATTTGGATCCACTCCAAGATCTTGGAACACCAGCAGTAGACCACCTGCATTCTACAATCACCCAAGCCTTTAAGGAAGCCGTTTCTCACCTTCAAAGGGCTAAAGAACAATACAAGAAAGGAGCAGACCAACATCGGAAGGAAGCCCCCCAATATCAAGTAGGAGATCAAGTCTGGTTATCCACCAAATATCTACCTCTAAAAGGACCACGCACATTCAACCCAAGATACCTTGGTCCCTATTCCATCACTACCATAGTAAATCCAGTAGCGGTCAAGTTGGACTTGCCCCCTCACATGAAGATACATCCGGTCTTCCACGTCTCTCTATTAAAATCCGTGCAACCTCAAACCCGACTAACTACATCTCCAAAACCTATTCTAGTTGATGGAGAACTCGAGTTTGAAGTCAAAAGCATCCTGGATTCCAAGATCTCCAAATCTAAACTATTTTACCTGATTGACTGGAAAGGCTACGGTCCCCAAGAAAGATCCTGGGAACCTGCAGAATATGTCCACGCGCCTCGTCTAATCAAAAGATTTCATCGAACATTTCCTAACAAGCCCAAACCCCCGGAGAAGCCCGGTTTGGGAGGGGCCTTGAGGGGGGGTGCTGTCATGATCTCTGCTTCCAAAAGATCAGGACTTGCCAGACTCCCTTGGAAGCAGACCCATAACCCCGGTTCCGAGTGCCAGCCAGTCCCAATTGGGACCTTTTGGACCCTGTCCTGGCGCCAGTGGCACCAGGCTCATAAAGATGCCCAGTCCCAGCGCTGGAAGCGCCGGGCTCATAATGCTTGGGTGGACTTACCTGCAGCAGACCATGCTGCTTACTTACCTGCCAGTTGAACCCCTGATCCTCTTCTGTTTGGGACTACTTTTCCTGTTGGGTGGGGCAGGAGCCACTCCCTAGGTTCAGAACACTGGAACTCTTCTGGAAAGCAGGAACTCTTTTCTTACCTAGGCGTGGCTGTGGAAGGAGACACCTAAGCACTACAGGAGGCTATTTAAACCACACCCGATGGATGAATCTTGCTTTGTGTTATTCTGCATTCTCTGCAGCAGAACGCTCATCGTGTCTTCTGCTTCTGATCCTGGGCCTAAGGGAACAAAGGCTTACCATCCTGGAATCCAGTCTCGGGCAGCACCTGTAAAGACAAAGAAAGAACAGGTTAGCACTACGGTCTTCAGTGGCAGCGCATCTCTTACCTGGTCCATCGGCTGTCACCAACGCCTCGCGCTGCATTCCGGCATCTGAAAGACAAAGGCTTACCTACTCTTCGCATGCTCCGGAGGTCTTCGCACTGCATTCCGGCATCTGAAAGACAAAAGCTTACCAGCTCTTCGCACGCTCCGGAGGCCTTCGGCGCTGCATCCCGCATCTGAAAGACAAAAGAAGGTGCGTTTAAAGACATTGGGCAACTTTATTACTCACGTGCCATTACTCCTTCCCACGCCGAATCCAGTGGGTATTCCAGCACCCTTCAGCTTCTCTAAAGCTCCGAACTTGTACCTGCAAGATAAAAGGGACAGTTCGTGCGCATCGTGAAGCAGGCTACAAGCGCTTACTTACGTGCTTCCAGGCGCTTCTATTCCTCACGCGGGTTCGATCCTCAACTCTCATCAGCCCGCCATCCGCCATCGCCGGAACCCTGCAAAACAAGAGATATCATTACAAAAGACTTTTAAGACATTTGAAGTGCCCAGAACTTACCGTTCGTGCAGTTAACGACGGACAGCAGTCCTCTGAGGTCAAGAGGCCTGCACCCTTATCCAGTGAAGAAACTGGTTACGGCACCCTGCCCCGAGGCAGATGGAGAGCTCGGCGTTCACTTACCTAAGGTGAGGGCGTTAACCTTTGGGGTTCTACAGGAGAAGAGAAAGGGAAGAGGAGAGAGGCACCCAATAACCCCAGTTCATTAATCCCATATTTTCTATCTGCAGACATCTTACTCTTCGAGTCAGACATACAGTGCACAGAGGTCCAGCCCAAAGAGCCAACCGTGTGTTACACATCACCTTTGAAGATACGGCATTCGCCCAGTCAAGACCGGCGCCTCTGCGGGAATCAGGTGAGCGTTACAGAACCTCTGTACAAGCAAGGACTGGACTCTTCCCCCCATGAAATAATAATGGGGAGACCAGCGAATGTTTGGAATGCTCCACAGCCGAAACGATTAAGGGACATAGAATACCCATTGCTTATGAACTATTGTAAAGTGTTAACTCAAAACCTATGTTTAATTCATCAGCAGGTGCAGGAGGCTCTGCCGGTCAGATATATCGGCCCAGGACATTGTCTGCAGCCTGGTGATTGGGTACTCACCAGAAATTTCGAGAGAAAATCTTTGCTTGCACCGCGATGGAAGGGGCCCTATCAGGAGCTCCTGGTTACACAGACTGCAGTCCGAGTGGATGGTCGCAAGTCATGGATCCACGCAACACACACAAAAAGAATTCTGTTTCCTTTGAAAGAGCTGCCTGATCCTGACATCGAAAGAAAGACAGCTGCACTTGATCACAAAGATACCATCGTCAATTCTTTGCCAGAAGTGCTTCCTAAACCCGAGAAAGGGTCTGGGAAGATTTCAACAAAGATTGAATGGCCAAAGGTGCCTCAACCTTGTCCGACTGCTGCCGCATCATCACTCATTGCATCGCAAGCAGGCACTGCTTCTGCATCTGGAAATGAGAGTGCATTGTTCATCGATCATACCGTACCTGGAGCAATAAGGTACAATCTACGTTCTCAAAATCAGAAGTGATCAGCGGTTTTGTTTCACCTTTGTTCTCAACATGGATGAAGTCGGAACAGAGGCCTAGGGAGAAGGAGCATATGAGCTGTATCAATCTGCATCAAATTGAAAGCTCTGACACACGGTTTCCCGGTGCTACCATTGAAAGGTGAAGGACCAGTGCGACCCCGTGGGGACAAGCGGAGAGGCATATGGTACCGACACAATTGATGCTTGCTCCTGCCGTTTGAGGAGCTTTGTGCAAATTCACATCAGCGTGCTACCATTTAGTAAGCAGGCTAGCCTGAACTGGCTTTAAGGCTTTGCTGCTACTTGAACGCTTTGCTGTTAACGTGTGTTGCTGTGAAGAACTTTTCCGCGACGAACATCGAAAACCTTTTTCTGAAATAAGCTTTACAGATAATGCCTATATTCACTTCTGCTCCGTCCTGCACCAATGCTTATGATATTGTAGATATAGAGACTGAATGTGTTCCTAGAAAAATTTGGTTAGGGAAAAATATACTCAATCATGATACCGCTTTGCATTTTGATTACATTGGTCCCAATATTCTGGTATCTGGAAACTGTGCATCCTTTGAGCTTTCTCTTACCTACTATCCATGCTCCAACCACAAGCAGCCCGGTACATGTACTCTCCTACGCTCTCCCTTCACAAGAAGTGAAACACAGGAAAGGGTATGATAATAACACATTGCTTTTGATTATGAATATGACTCATGCTATCTTGAATAGGTCTAACTGTTGGGTCTGCTCCCATTTACCCCAGCATGGTGGAAAAGGAATAGGTTGGTATTTACAGCCTTTACTGCTTAATACCGCATGTTATGCATCATTAAGTGCGTTATTTTACAGAAAATGGAATAACAGTGATACCGGTCAGTTGGATGGAACAAACATAAATGAGTTCGAAAGAGTGGTGATGGAACCAGTGGGTTGTTCCATATTTAGAGGGGCAAGTAAAATAAAACTGATGGCAACGAAACCAGTAGATGGGCTCTTTGAGCCTTACAAATCCTCTCTAATCACTTTTAACATTGCTCTCGTAGGGAATAAGGATGTTGTGCCTCCCTCCTATGCTATTAATTACAGTCCACATACTGTCCCGTTTTGCTTAAGGAAAAAGGGTTCCTATTCGGTGGGAACTTTTATTAGATGCATGAATACTGCAGTACTTGAAAAAGAAGAGGAACCAATATATATAGGAGATCCTGTTTATTTTGTATGTGGAGAGCAGGCCTATCCATGTTTACCTAGAAATTGAGGAGGGACCTGTTTTTTTAGGAATACTTTTTCCTGGTGTATTTCTTTCCAGAACTTCAGACATATCCAAACTATCCAGATCTAGGCCACAACGAGATGATACCGCAGGACTGATTGCAGGCGATATAGCCAAGTCATTTATACCATTTTGGGTACAAGCAATAAATTCATGGAATATAAGAAAACTGTCCAGAATGTTAGAAAAAATGATAAATGGAACTACAGATATACTCTATAATATGACACTAGAAGAGAAAGCAGTTAGATTAATGACACTTCAGAATAGAATGGCCCTTGATATAATTTTGGCTGATCGTGGGGGGGGGGGGGGGTCTGTGCAAAATCTTGGCCTCAGCGGGCTGTGTATTCGCAAGTGACACCTCCCCCATGATTTTTGAAGCAATCAAGAAATTGCACGTCCTGAGTTCTGATATTCGTGTCCCCACAGGTGGTTGGAATATGAATATAAGCACATGGTTTTGGGAACTGCTGCGATCATGGGGATGGAAACTAATTACAATTCTAGTCATGGTATTTGGAATCCTCATGATCTGCTGTTGCATACAATGCCTGCCAATCCTTTGCTCCGAAATTACAAATGAATGTGTACACGCAATAAAAACAAAACCTCCCATATTAAATGAAGGTGCACATGACGAAAATGAAAATCAAGGAATTCATGGCAATTAATATTGAAGATGACGATTTATAGTAGTATGCATAGTTCAGAATTAGACACATGGTCAGATGAAGATGAGATGTATGGATGATGCTTTTGGCTTATGGCCAAAAGGAGGGTTTGTTAGCCTAGAAACGACCCTAAATCATGCATGGTATGTATATTATGTTGGCCAGAAACCAATCGCATCAAGTGACAAACATCGCAAACACAGAATCGTCAGTGTAACCAGAGGGCGTCCATTTTGTGTAATATCCGCCATTTGCTTTTTTTCTTTTCTGTCAAATGCTTTGCAAAATGTATTCTATGCTTGAAGCTCATACACGGTGCGAGGCCACGGTCTACATGTTGGAAGATTAGTACAGAGAGGAATGTCAGACTCTACAGAAATACATTGTTTTCCTCCCTCACAAAGTCCTTGGAGGCGAACAGAAACTGCTTCTAATCAGCGGCCCAGGTGCCGGCCTGTCATGCAGGCTCTGTAAGCAATAGGCAGTTAAAGCGTGAATTATATCCTTTTTTATGGTACTCCTTCGCGGAGACTGGTATTTTCTGCCTTAGAACTGTCTGACCCTTGGTTCACAAATAGAAACACATATATAACGTGCTAAGGAATGTTTCTCTACTAAGAACATGATTTCTTGCTGAACTAAGAGCTTTATGTTCTCCATAACAAAGAAGCTGTCTCTGCTACTGTTGCTAGAATAAATATATTTAGATTGAATAGTCTTGTCAGAACGTGTCATAATTGTCATGATTGTCAATCACTGAACCCTAGCCTAAAAGTTACATTATGGGTGGTTTGAATTGCCTTCAAAGTTTTTTGCACGTTATGTATATATATTGTTGCTTGAGCGTTGCTCGCTCTCTTGCGTCTCACGAGTCTGGGAACACACACGTTGTGAGACGTTAGACCCCAGTCGGCCGACTGAGCTTACTCTGAAATAAAACAGATTTCTTGGCAAATCGAACCTCGTGTCTGTCGTATCACTAGTATATGGTTATTGTGCCTTAGTTTCCATATGTGGGGTCTTTATGGCCTAGCATGCACACTTCCAAATTTTTGGGGAGAGTTTGGATAGACTTGGAGTGTGTGTGCCTCCCTGTTTGTTTAGGTAGAACATGGCAGTGGTGCCGTCTGTGAGGATTTGTCTGACCTAGTATATGCTGCTGAAAAGATTGCTGAGCCTTGAGAACTTGTCGGGGGTGGTCAAAGAGGGTCCCTTGTATTATGAGGAATTCATTCATGTTGCAAGTGACATATTGATGACTGGGGGTGCAGCAAATTGAGCGTGGTTTCATTTATCTCAATACAAGTGCCCTTTTACAATGAATCAGAAAAAGAGAAGAGCTCTTGCAAAATGCACTTCTGACTTCTAAACAAGTAGAAGGCAGGTAAATGAGTAATCCATATAATCTCCTGATGTTTGAGAGCGTTACCAAAATACTTTTTTGTTTATTCTGATCAGTAGTAAAACACAGAATAAGCTAAATGCCTAAAGCTATATAGGAGTTTCAATTTGTGCGATAACGTGGGAGCCTTGTAAATTGGAAAAGTTGCAAGGTAACAGATATTATCTTGCCCTTTGTATTAAAATCTTTAGAGGGGATTAGTCATGTGTTCGGTTAAATATTTGTCCAGGTCATCCGAGGTTGTATGTAGCTGCACAAACTTAGAAGGTATTTTAAAGGCGCCAGAAGTCTGTAGAATGGAGATGGCTATCTATAGTTCAAATAATGGTTAAGCAGACCTTCCTTTATTTGCTCAAATAAGTCAGCGAAACCATGTTCAATCATACTTCAGGTTAAAAGGTTTTAGGTCAGTTATTGCTAGCAATGAATTATGTTTTCAATAGTAAAGTTTAAACCATGCACCAACGTCAGGACCTACTACAACCAATCCCAAGAAGTGATATTTTAAAATATTATCTGAAGATAATAATGAAGATAAGCCTGACCAATGAAATTGGAAGAATTGGGGAAAGATGGGATTTCCTTGAAGAAGTTTTGTCCAATCATATTTGGAGGGTGGAGAGTAATAAAATGTATCTGGGAGTGTTTTTTGTTACAAAAAAATATATAAACTGCCACCTGATGTCGCATTGCTGAGACTTGGGTTAGGTTGATCCTGCAACACCATCTAACCGCTCCCCGGAGCTTTTTTTACAATAAATTGATTTATGTACAACCGTGTACTCACTTCTTAAGTGGCGGGCCTGTTTTTGGTCAAGGTGATTATAGCCCCCCCCCCCACAAACTGCTAGAAATTCTAGAAGGTTGATGTGGTTTTGGGCTGTGTGCCCACTGCCCAGGAGCTGTGTGGTGAAGGAAATGGGCTCCCCATCTGGAGAGTGAGGTGTCAGTCGTTAGTATCGCTTGAACTTTAGGATTGAGAAAGTAAAGTCTTTGGACCATTAGCAAAGAGCCTGTACCAGGGTGAGCGAAACAACCACTAGATCGTCCCATTGTCTGCTTGCCAGAGACCTTTGTTTTGCTAACCACTCTTGTATTGGGCTTATGCGCAGCCGCACGTTTAGAACTAGGCAGGCGCATTGCTTTGCGCACGGTTATCTGGAGACCGGCTAGATAGTGAGGTATTTGTAGAAGCATGTTCTGAACTCTCTTGTTTGAGGGGAAGACCAGACCTTCCCTTGTCTTGTCTTTATAATTGCACCCAGGAATTGTTTTGTTTGACTGGGTACACTACTGAATTTCTTCTCGTTGATGGGGAAACCTAATTGGAACAGAAGGTTGATTGTTCTCTGGGTGTTGACTTTGCACATTTGAGGGGTCTTCCCTGTTAGCCAGTCGTCTAGATAAGGGTATACTGGGGTAGACTCTCTGCATAGGTACACTGACACTACTGCTAGCACTTTTGTGAACACCCTTGGAGCCGAGGCTATGCCGAAGGTGAGCACCTTGAATGGTAGTGTTCTCCCGCTATCTATAAGCGCAGGTATTTTCTTTGTGCTGGGAACATTGAAATATGAAAGTATGCATCTTTCATATCCAATGTCGCCATGTAGTCCCCCTGCTTTAGAAGGGGAATCATTTCCTGAAGGGTTGTAATGCAACATTTTTGTGGCTTGACATAAGTGTTTGCTGGGCGTGGGTCTAGTACTGGGCACATTGTTAGGTCTTTCTTTGGCACAAGGAAGTATGTTGAATAAATAACCTTGTTTACCTGGTTTGCTGGGACAATTTCTATTGCGTCCTTTTCCAGCAGTGATTTCACCTTCACCAGTAGTATGCGTTTTTCCTCTTGTGTTGATTTGCTTTGTTTCAGCGGGTGGTTGGATGGTCTTTTTAGAAGTTCTATACAGTATCCGCCCGCCACGGTGAATAACACCCACTTCTCTGAGGTGATTCCCTCATGCATGGGTAAAGTGTGAGATGCAACTTGCTACTGGAGTGGTATGGGAGGGGAACTGGAGCGGGTCGTTTTTGTTTGGGAGGGGTGGAGCCCCTTGAAGAGGAGGCACTACCTTGGCTCCTTAATCTTTTGTAGCCTCTTTAAAAATTGGAGGTGGAGGACTGTCCCTACGAGGTGCTGTTACACTCACCTGGTATCCACCGAGACGTCACTCAGCCCTGGCTGGAAAACTTGCACTCTCGAACCCTCTCCCTTGGTCCCTTGGTTATGTTTCAGATGAGGATTGGGCCTGCAATACAGGAGAACTGGTTTCAAGACTTAACTGTCTCTTGTAGGTTGACTCCCTCCTCCCTTGGACTCAAAATTTTCCCTTAGACCTTCTCCTCACCTTAATTCTTTGTACGGTGCACTCTCTGTCCTGCTTCTCGGTGCAGGGGTGCGTGGCTGGTGCGGACGTGCTGCGACCTAGTTGCTTCACTGGTGCGGAACCTGTTCGAGTCCAGAACTGCTATGACTCCGACAAGGTTGGTTTTGCTGCCTTACAGTCTTGATATTCTGCTCTCTTTCTTTCTTGTCTCCCTTTGTTTGTTACTAATGTCTCTGCTTCTTTCCTATAGGCGTGGAAAGAAATTTAGGCGTTGCCGTGCTGATTGGAGATGAGCACGAATCGGCAAGTGAATGCGCGGTACGTGGCGCTATTCCGTAAGTGAATGCGCAGTGCATGGCGCTATCTTGTCTTTTCTTCTGGTAACCTGTGTCTTTCCCTTTTCTTGTAGGCCGCTGTGATGTTCCGGAATGGATGCTGACCGAGGGATAATTGTATCAGGTAAGAGTTTTGTGGTTTTCGTTTTTCTTGAGGAGTTAGTAAGCGCTCACTAATGGTATCTCGCTCTCTTCTTTCCAGGTTGCGGTGTCCCGGAGAAGGATGCAGCGCCAAGATACTGGTGTTCTCCGAATCGAGTATACTCAATTGGGTGGAACAGCAGCTTGCGATAAATCGAAGACAGGATGCTACTCGCAGGTAAGTGCTGTATTAATGATGATGATCTTCTTTCAGGTGTGCGGTTTCAGGATAAGGCAGGCAAAAAGGAACTCTGGAGACCGAGCTGGACACGGTGAGCGTCACGCTGCAAACCGCAGAATAACGTGAAGCGTGTTCCTTTGCTTGGGCGTGGCTTATATAGCCCCAGGTATCTCAAGGCCCGACCACACCCAAAACACGAGACCGCATAGCACAGTTCTTGGAACTGAGCTATGTGGGTGCCTCCATGTTGAATAAAAGTCTATTAAGAAGTCCAAACCCAAATGTTATCTTCACATCAAGTATGAGCCTGGCGCCAAGGGCGCCAGGGCAGCCTCCAAGAGAGTCTTTGACGAGATGGCAAGGCCTTTGAGGCCACAGTGGAAGGCCGTAACCTGGCTCCAGTTGGGAGGCTGACTTGCCTAGGAGAGTTAGGGGTAGGGATCATGACAGGTGCCCCATGATGTAGAATGGTTACCTTGCCCATAACTGGAGGAGTGTTGTGGGCCCTGCCCATGGAACGGTCTTGTGTTGAAAGACCCTCTGTGCACAAACTGCTTGTTGGACAGCTGCCCAAATGATTATAGGGTGTTATCTTCTTTGGCGCTTTTAAGGGCATTTTCAACCGCTTTACTGAACAGTGCATTTGGTTCAAAATAGCATGTTGAGTAACGTGGAACGTGTTTCAAGTTTAAAACCTGATTGCCTAAGCCAGGCATGACGCTTAATGAGCGTGCCTTCAACTATGATACGGCCTGCATTGTCCGCGGCATCCAGGTTGTTTTTTAGGATGCAGTTGGCTGCTTGCTTGTCTTCGGTTACAGTCTTTAGGAGCTGAGATTTTAGGGGCTCTGGGACTGTCTCAATTTGTAGTTGCAGTTCGTTCCACTTATGGCAACTGTAGCCAACCAAAAGGGTAGTATTGTTGGCTATCCTAATCTGTTAGGCAGCTGAGGAAGCCACCTTTCTGCCAGAAGTGTACATCATTTTACTTTCTTTATCTGGTGGACCCTCTGCAGAGGCTAGAGGTGTTCCTGCCCTTTTCCTAGTTGTGGTTACCACCAGGGAGTCAGGGTTTCAGCTGCCCCCTGATGTATAGACGGTTGGTAGTGGGCAGTCTTAACACCTTCTTGATGCAGGGATTGACTGCTCGACTAAGGTTTGGCACTAGGAGAGAGGGTTCAATGTGTCTCTGAATAGATTGCAGGAGGGGAATTAATTGTTTTGCTGACTTCTTGTCTCCAAGAATGTCCTCCACAAAGTCTTTATCAACTGGGGCCTCATGGGTGTCTATGTTTAAATGTTCTGCGGCTTTGAGGAGCAGCTCAATGTATTGGAGCTGGTTGTCGACAGGGGAGTCAGCCACCGGTGGATCTTGATGGTCTGGTGACTGGATGACATTGTCATCGTCGTGATATTGGTCTTGGTCACGCTGGTCCTGATCATACTGGGTCCCTTGATCTCCTTGAGAGCCAGGATCAAGTGAACCTGAGGTGTCCACAAACTATATGCCCTGAGAGGGGAGGGGGAGCCGAGGGGTAGCTTGGCTCTGGGTGGAGGTGCTGGGCTGAAAAGTATCCAGGCGTGCCTCCTTGGCTGCTGGTTCATCCTTTGCTACTATAACACAGAGGATATAATTTATAGACCTACTTGGGTCAATCTTGCATTCCTACCGTGAATCAGAAATCATGGTAACACACTATCACGGTTTAGGGAGAAAACATTCTACTCATCATTTAGTATATATGTTATTTCACTAATACATCATACACACTAAATAGGCTGTCCCTACCAGAAGAACACCCTGTCCCTGTCTCAGGCAACCTTGCCCTAGAGTCGTGTGTAGCACCGCCTATCTAAAAGGGATAGAATGGAGAAGCTGTCCCTATTCAAGCTGTCACAATTAAAAAGCCAGTTCCAAGTAGCTGATAACAAAATGTTTGGGCATTCTACATTAGATAATGCCCGATTCTGGGGCCTACTAGAGCTTTCTGTGCACTGTATTGTATCCTTTATTAGCCAGTGCAGTGCCAGCTACTAGAGGTCTCCGTAAACTTGAACTGGTATACAAACACAAATGTACGGCTCCTTATCTATAGGGGCCTAAAAATGCAGAAAATAAGTCTGCAACAAAAGATCTGTAGCGGACCTGATGTGTCAATCAGGTCTTACTAGACTTAGGATGTCTGTGACAGGTTACTCAATACACAGATCATCGGTAGCATGAGACCAGCTTGTGCTGTAAAAGGTCGACCGGTTTCATAACCATAACAATTTAGGTCATCTTCATCAGGACGCGGTAGTGGTTCTAAACGATGGGGTCTTGACTCCCTTGTGGCCTGGTGATTGGGCCCACTGTGGTGTTTCATTGTCCACTGTTGCGTGGTGAGCCCTCAGTCGTCGGCTGCCCGTAGTACTGTATGCAGGCGTACACTGCCTTACGATCCGGCAAGGAAGTTTAATTAAACACACGCTCGTGTCTGTTGTCAAATCTTTGCTTCTATTTGCAAATGGATCCCGCTTTCATGTCGTAATGCGAGCCTCGAGGATGGGCTGGCTACGTTACTCAGTAAGCCCTTTCGTAACTGAGCATTGGTTTCATTCCGAACGCTGTGTCAATTGCTTCACCCGCTAGTCACCAGGGATGGAGATATATATATATATATATATATATATATCCCTCTCTCCCTCCCTCCCTCCCTCCCACCCTCCCACCCTCCCTCTCTCTCTCCCTCCCTCCCTCCCTCCCTTGGAGCCAAACCCTGGGGGTGGACCAGTGCGGGAGGATCACCTGGGTGAGGGGTGAGACTGCTGATGGTGAGACGTGGTATTCCCCCCTGTATTGTTGATCCTACCCATCCTAGTTTTTAGGATGCTCCGAAGTCCCAACTCCACCCACACCTATTTTACACAAACACTGGGCCTAGGAAGGGGGTGACAGAGTAACAACATTAACTTTCACACATCGTACTGGCCATTTCCCAGTAGTCGGGTCAGTCTTAATTCTAACTGCATACACCTGATACCAATTCACACTCTGAGCAAGGCGGAACATGAGAACGAGCAGGGCTTCCGGGACGAAGGCAAACCTATTGGAGGAGAGCGATGGACCAAGGGATGAGAGCAGCAGGTCGGAAAACCCCAGAGTTCCCTATTGGAGGTCGTTGCCCCTGACAGGCCGCAAGAGACAAGTGGAGAAGGCCAGATCCCGCTAGTGAAAACTGCAATGTGTTTCAAGGATGCCAGTGACCCTCCCGGGTGAACAGCAGATTTGGGGAGGAGAGGCCAAGCCTGTGGTACTAACCTTGACTTGTGAATTGGAAATCGGAAAGCAAAGAAGAGACGCACACAGCCGGTGAGTTGGCGAGCGATCTGGAAGACCGGTCTGTGTTAAAGTTTGAAACAGCAACATTTTATCACAAGTGAAGGGTGCACGCGTGTGAATGAGACGCGAGGAAAGGCAGACTTGTGAATGAACTTTGAAGTAAGAGACATCTGCGTGTTCAGCGATACAAAGTAACAGAGTGGTCCGGCGAATGGAAGTAGCCCAGTCGAAAGTCTTTGTGAAAGGTAAATTACAGAACTTGAATAAAATTAAAGAGCTTGATTGGATCGCTACAGGAGTAGCAGCAGCTGCCAATAAACTAACAAGACATTTACCTCATAATCCCAGGAAAGTGAACGAACTCCAACCGTTCTTAAAA
Source organism: Ambystoma mexicanum (assembly GCF_040938575.1). NCBI lineage: Eukaryota > Metazoa > Chordata > Amphibia > Caudata > Ambystomatidae > Ambystoma > Ambystoma mexicanum. The sequence goes on along the minus strand of NC_090936.1, from coordinate 968,108,742 downwards.
CAGTTCCCTTCAAAACAGGCTAGAAACTGCCTACTGAGAGCAAGATTCAACCTACTACATAGCAACAAAATCTTAACCATCCGAGGGTTGGACGTCACTAATGGATGCCGATTCTGTGACCTGCCAGTTCCTTTGAGGAACTCCATGATGAGCCGGTGGGACCAAAGAGAAGACCGTCCCGGAGACCTGGTCTAGCGGGAGATAGCTGCCAGATGCACCTTGATGGAGGCGTGCGTCAATCCCCGCCGTGGCCAAGGATAACAAGTATGGAAGAATTTGCGGGCCGTGACCCTCAGAAGGTTGATCTTCTGTGTCCGGCACCACGTCGTGAAACGCTTCCACTTATGCCCATAGCACTTAAGAGTCGACAATGCTCTGGCCCTGGCAAGGACCTCTCTGCAGTCCGTGGGCAGCTTGTACTGACCGAACTCTAAGGCTGCAGGAGTCAAGCCTTCAGGTTCAGCCATCCTGGGTCGTGGTCTAGGATCGCACATCCTTCTCTTGCAGTAGATCCGCAACCACTGACAGCTTGACCGGGGCGACGCTGACATGCTGCGAAGATCCAGGTACCAAATATGCCTCGGTCACGCTGGGGCGACAAGGATCATCCTGCATCGGCATTGTTTGAGTTGGCTGATGACTCGCAGCAGGAGAAGGAAAGGAAATCGTGTCCCCCACGCGCCTCGGCTGGTGGAACCTGCTGGCTAATCTCTGGCCTTTAGAGTTTGTTGCCGTCGCAAACAGATCGATTTGGGGTCTGCCCCACCTGAGGAAGAAGCTGTCCACTTGATCCTGCCGAAGTTCCCACTCATGGCAAGAGCGCAGCTTCCTGCTGAGGGAGTCAGCGATGGTGGTGTTGACTCCCGCCAGGTGAAAAGGAATGAGAAATATCCACTGGGCGACGGCCCAGTGCCACAAGTTCTGCGCCTCTCTGGAGAGCGCTGGGGATCTGGTGCCCCTCCTGCTCCCTAATGTAGAATATCGTGGTGGTATTCTCTGCGAAGACCCTCACCACATTGCCCTTGGGAGACGGAAGGAATTACTTGAGGTCCCAGAACACTGCATGCAGTTCCAGGACATTGATGTGGAGATCCCTCTCCTCCGGCAGCCACATGCCTCAGGCATGGAGACATCCGGTGTGGGCTCCTGAGCCCTCCAGGGCAGCGTCCGTGGTGACCATCACCTGGTATGGGGGATTCTGGAAATCCATGCCTCCGGAGATGTTGAAGTGCACACCACACCAACTTATCGCTCGACGAAACTCCTCGTCGAGAACAATCCTGTCTGCGAAGCTTCCGGACACCTAAACCCACCTATTGTCCAGGAATTCCTGAAGGGGCCGCATCCACAACCTGCAGAGTCTGAACGAGCAGCAACTTGATGGTACCCACCGTGGTGATCTTCAGTGCCAACAGCTGTTGCACCTTGCCCAAAATGGCTGCTAAAATTTCTTCTGAGGGGGCCGCCAGGCAGGAGACCATGTTGAGCCTGGCTCCCAGGAACAGCGCGTTCTGCGATGGAATCAAGCAGCACTTTGAATAGCTCACGGAGAACCCAAGATCCATCAGCCGCCGGACGGTCTTGTCCGTGTGTTCGACAGCGACTTCTCTTGACCTGGCACGGATGAGCCAGTCATCGAGATACGGGTACACATGTAACCCTTGCAGACATAGATGGGCCACCACTGGTGCCAGGCACTTGGGCGCTGACTTCAGTCCGAAGGGAAGGGCCTTGAATTGGTAGTGCTTTCCCTGTACGACGAAGCGCAGGAACTTCTGATGCTTCTCGTGAATGGGGACATGGAAGTAAGCGTCCTCTAGATCAAGCGACGTTAGGAAGTCCCCTTCCTCCAGTTGGCCGAGCATGTGCTGCGACGTTCTATCCAAAATTGTTGGGACTTGAGGTACGTTAGACGCTGCAGGTCGAGAATGGGCCTCCAGACCCTGGTTGTCTTCTTTATCAACAAGTATCTGGGGTGCACTCCAGCGCCCCAGAGTCGCTTTGGAACCAGCTCCATCCTCCCTTCTCTTACTATGGCCCGTACTTCCTGCAGGAGCTGAGGGATGTGCTGCTCCTGCCGGGCCACCAGGGGTATCCGCAGACACTTCTGCTGGAATTCTAGAGTGTGTCCGTGGGCAAGAGATACCAGCACCCATCGGTCGGTGGAGATCTTTTCCCACTCGCTGACGAAGCCCGCTAACTGGCCTCCCACCGGGGTGCATGCGTGGGGGCCCGATGTCTTGGCCAGTTCAATCCTGCTTTGGGGCCTGCTTTGGGGCCTGCGTGCTGCCTTGGGAACGACGACGGCATCCTCGTCTGAAAGCCTTGGAACGACCCCTACAGGCCTCCTGGGTCGTGGAATGGGACGACTGGCGGTACGAGGAAGATCTCCCACCGAAACCCTTAGACAACCTGCCGGACTTCCCTCCTGAGGTATGAAAGGAAGAACGATGTTGATGAAGCGTGCCCAGGGCACGGGCCGTCTCCGTGTCGGTCTTGATGGCTTGCAACGATGAGCCGATGGCCTTCCCAAAGAGATTGTCCCCATCGAACGGCATGTCCAGGACCCTCGTCTGAACTTCCTGCTGAAAGTTGCTGGCTTTCAACCAGTCACGACAATGGAGGCAGACACCGTTCCCCATCTGTCAGAACTCCGTGTACGTGATGTCCAGGGCCACCGTGATGGCATGGTCCGATGCCACTCGCCTTCCTGGAGGATCTCCAGCACCTCCACCCACTTGTTGTCAGAGAGGAATTCCAGCAGCTGGGCCATCTTGTACCGCAGTTCCCTTTCGCATCTGGCCCGGATCGCAAGAGCATTCGCTGCCTTGACTGTCATTGCCGGCGAGTATTTCACCTTCCTACCCATGGCGTCCAACGTCTTCCCCTCGCTGTCATGAAGGGTCGGTCTCGGGCTCAGAGACGGCATCCTCTTCTCCTGCGTTTTCTCCACCGGCTTGGCTGAAGCCTCCCGCCTGGGAGGAAGGGTCACTCTGGGTGCCGTCCCGGTCGTTCATCGAGGGTGACTTTGCCTGGACTACCTGGGCCTTCAGGGGTAGGTCGGACACTTACCCTGCCCCCTGCTCTTCTCCAGTTCCTCCTGCAGTTTACCTGGATTAGCCAATTTCCTCTTCGAAGAGGAGCTGTAGCGATGACTTGAGATGGTGAAGATGAGCGTGCCCAGCTCGTCGCGGGACCCGCTTGCACGGCGACACCGACGGAAATGGACTTGCGGTGCTCGGCCTCGTCTTGGACCCCCACCGATGGGGCATCCCCTCAAAGGACTTAGAAGTCCACTCCTCGGACTGGCTGGTCCTGGGTGAGGCCTGCCCCTGCTTGCCACACTGGGTAAAGGCCCTGGCGTTGAGCCACGCTGCCAACCTACTGTGCCGATCTTTGACGGTGCGCAAGGAGAAACCAAGGCAAATTTCACAATCTGCATCCTTGTGGTCTGGATGGAGACAGTAGAGGCACTGGGAGTGTTTGTCCTCCACAAACACGTTCCTCAATCTGCAGCTGGGACAGAGCTTGAAGACGGAACCTGAGTCCTCCTTTCCTCCGAAATGGTCCGGCGTGCAGTGTAGGCCTGATGGAGTTTTCGTACAAAAACTCTCGAAGATTCTTGTCCTTGAGGGGCATTGAAAGACACCGACAAATGGATCCCCGCTTGCCGGTCAATAGGAACTTTTTTAATGAAAAAGTGCGAAAACTTAGAAAAGCTCTTGGAGCAAAACCCAAGGACTCCCAACACTTGAACATGCAGCAAAAATCTGAAGATGGCTGCCAGAGGAGGGGCTTAGGGAGAGGGCAATCATTGGCTGGAGGCAGTATGACCCAGAGCTCAGTGATTGGTTTATAGGAGAATGACAGTTTATAAGTGAAAGTGAAACAGTTTTTTCTTTTACCAAGGATTTCCGGCCTGACGACAGGGAATATTCATGAGCATGTGAATCCATGCCAGACCCCATGCTGGAGAACTGAATAACACTGTATATTGGGACCAAAAGGGCCTACTACCCTTGAATCACTTATTATATTCAAAAAAGTATAACTAACCTGCTTTTAATTCCCTTTGAATAGCTTAATGCCATTCTGAATGGTTTGACTCCCCTTGACTGCTTATTGTAATCTAAATGAGGTTATACTTTGGTTTGTAAACCATAAGTATTGAGTTGGTTTTTATAATTGTGTTTACATGATATGTTAAAGTACTTACTTCCCCAAGATTTATCTTGGCCTACTTGTATTTAAATGAACCATTTATGTTTACAATAGTGTTTCAGTGTTTCTTTGGACCATATGTATGCTACCATTTTTTTGTACTGATCTACAGCCCTCTCTCCCACATAAGATAAGCCTGGCTGCTCTGTCTATGTTACCAAATTTTCCTAGGTGGTACAGCCTTATAATAAGAGTGGAGTTTTGTACTGCCTCAGATATGGTTTTTTGAAGCCCTTAGTTGGAATCTAGAAAAACTGTCCATAACACCTGTCTAGGTATGAGTTCCTCAAAGTCAGATTGGAGGTAAAGCAGATAAATTGGAGGTAAAGCAGATAAGGCACAGATGCAGAAAAGACATTACAAGTAAAGGGTTTTTGTTGGTCAAAAAAAGTTTTCAGGGACCATGCAAAAGGCTTCCTATGGGCACACAGGTATTAGGCCTGAGCGAATGGTATTGGCAAACACCCAAACACTGCTCTCCTGTTCATTGGTTTTAGTAACGGAAAGAGGGACTCTGGAAGGAATGTCAGAGCAGCTGTAGATAGAAAGGACTCCCAGCAAAGGTTTCCTAATGCTCCAACGTCGGTCTGCAGTTTTGTTGTCTTTCCACATACTGAAATGATTTACCTCGCTTACTCAGTCCTGGACTCTATTGAGGGGAGTTTGAGGAGGGGCATATTGTCTCTGGAGGTCCGGAAGGAGTCCACCAGAGTTTCGAGAGATTTCATTCACAGGAAGATGATGCACTGCAGGTCTCAAGGTATTGGATGTTTGCAGCCCAGGAAAGTTGCAGCACGTTGTGGGATGGCTCAAATTGCAGGTCGGCTTAGGACTGTATATGCCCACCAGTCCAAGGGAGGAAGTCGTCCTCTTTGGAGCTTACCTGTCAATTCGAAAAATGGGTCAAGACAGCAGCGGTCACTTTGGCATGCTTCACGGGATGCTGGAAAGTGCATGTGTCTCTGGTTGTCGTCTTCTTCAGTTCTTCTGTTCCAGTGGCCGACTTCTCATTTGCCACAGGATCCTCGCCTTTTATCCAGGAACCCATCCAATCAACACTCATGCTACATTCAAACTTTGGAGGGTGGCTGTGCTTTCAGGAGAGCCAACCTCCCAGTTCAAACTGGTTCCAGGCAGGCATCCCACCAGACAAAGAACAGCTGAGTTTCAGACTCCTCCCCTGCTTCCTGTCCTCGCAGACACACTGGAGCCTCGACGGGCTTCACAAAGGTTTCCCACCAAAGACCAAAGTCAAACCATGACCTCCCACACCCAGGTTGGCAGACAGAAGGAGGACCAAGAAAGGACAAGCACACAAGAAATGGCAAAAAAAAGAAAAGCTCCACCATTTTGGTTCAATGGGGACCATTCTGTGCATAGCCGCAGATGTGAAGACAGGCTGAGAGTAAAAATTCCGAAAAAGTTGGTAGAACACATCCACTGCCACCAGTCATTCAGGTATGCTTGTCACTGTTACATAAATGTTTCAAGAGCAGTGAGAAAGGGGATACATAGGGCGGGGTGTGCTAATCACACAAAAGGAAAAGCCAAGAAGGATACAATTATCCCTTTAACTTTGAGAACAGTAGTTCTTAAGGAAAATAAAAGAATACAAAAAGGAGAGCCCAGAGGGCTCCCAGCAACACTGAACAAAAGGTGCAGTGTGCTGCAAAAGTGAAATACAGATGCCTGTAAAAAGTATGGAGGAAAGCAAGACGCCATCAAACAAAGTCAAACAATCACTATTGAATGAGGGGAGAAAAAGGCTCCCCTCATTCAGGAGAAAAAGAAAAAGGCCCAAGAGTCCAGCAAAAAGTGCTGGGGGTCTCACAGGTAGAGGGGATTTGGCATAAGAAATGAACAATCTCTCTAACACTCAGCTGTATTCTATTGGAGGTGCTAATCGGGCTAAGGGTGATGTGTGTTAAGGTTGGGAGTAGTCAGGCAATGTGTATCACAGAAGTATGTGCTTTGCAGAGAAAACCCCCGGAGGGAGACAGCTGTAATCCCTGGGATGTAGTGCATGAGGGTCGGGTAAAGAAAAACTAAGACCTGGTTTGGTTAAGTCATGCAGAGCTTATCATATAGGCTTGGTTAGGTAGTGCAATGTCCCAGATATAGGCTTCTCACCTGTGCCCGAATTCCCCGAGAGGGGTAAGCGATAGTACACGCCAGAGGGCGATCCGGGATAAGTCTGTTAGGGTGCCGCTGGGAAGAGTCAGGTTTTGAGAGCCTTCCTGAAGGTGGGATGGACCTCTACGCAGCGGATAGATAAAGGGAGGGAGTTCCAGATGGTGGGAGCTTGGACTGAGAAGAAGGAGCACCCCATACGGGTCAGTTTCTTTATAGGAATGACGAGTGCTGAGCCTGATCTGTGGTTTCTGTTGGGCCTGTAGCATGTAAATATAAGCTGCAGGTATTCTGGTTATTGGTTGTGAAGAGCTTGATGGATGATGCAAATTGCTTTGAAGGTGGATCGTCACCCGATCGGGAGCCAGTGGAGGACACAGAGGTTTGGGGTGTGTTCTTTGGGACCTAGGACTAGGAGGAGCCTCGCAACAGTGTTTTATACTCATTGGAGCTTTCTTATCTGCAATGTGGGGGCTCCTAGGTAGTGTTAGCATAGTCTAGGCGAGGCGAGAAAGAATGACAGCAACTATCACCGAGACTCGATTTGGGATGGTCCGGCAAGGAAAATGCGACAGAGGATATGAATGATTAGGTAACAGCATTTTATCACAAAGTTGATGTGATGCGATAGGATCAGTTCTGCATCAATAGTGTATCTGAGATTTCTTACTGTGTTGGAAGAGGTGGTTCTAGGAAGGGTGGCCAAGGGGTGGGTTGAGGGTGGTCTTCCCACAGAGCATAATGTCACTTTTGACAAGATTGAGCAGGAGGCGATTGGCAGTCATACAGTGTTTGATTTCTGAGAGACATGTTGCGAGGTGGTGAGAGGTAGAAGTGGGGTCTTAGGGATTTTTGAAGAGGATGTGGGTGTCGTCTGCACAATTGTAGTATGATAGACCATGGGGTCGATTGATTGCGGGCAGGGGGCTCAGTTAGGGGTTGAAGAGGAAAGGGGAGAGTGAGGCACTCTGCAGCACTCCGTGGGCGACCAGACGGGGAGCCGTGGAGAATGGAGGCATGAATACTATTTGGGATCTGTTGGAGAGAAAGCAGGATATCCAATCCAATGTCCCAGACATTGGCCATTGGACCAAGAGCTCTGCCATGCGCTGTGGTCTGGAGCGGAGTGATGATGTAGGTCAAGCGAGTGAGCCCTGGAAAACGGAACAGTGAGTGTTCAAGGAACGCAGAGGAAGAAATTCAGCATAGAAGAAAGCTTTGGTGGAGTGAAGGAGCTCTGCTGGACCAGAGTATGGAGCTAGGACGTGAGCTTGCCCTGCTAACGTGACGAGTGCTCGGGAAATCCAATAGTAGGGACATGGTGAGGTTTGTTAGAAATTCTGTGCCGCATCACTGTATGGAGTAGCTTTGAATAAGTGAAGATGGCCAGCATATGCATGTCACCGGTGAGAGGAGACGCACAGTGAATGGGCGGTGACACACAGATGGAAGTATCATGCTGTTTGCCAATGGTGGGTGCACTAAGCTGCGAGAAACGGGAAGAAAGAACATAAAGCAAGTTATTTGTTGATAATGTTAGTGCACATATGACACATAAGGGAGGGATTTGAAATGGTATATTTGCAATGTGTGCCAGGTAGACCTGTGTGTGTAAAGATCTTACTTTATTATCTGTTAGATTAATGTATTGAGGACTTGCAGGTTTAGTGCTGCAATGGCAGCAAATACTTGTAGGATGACATTTTAGAGGGAAAGCCTTAGACATTTTTACTGTAGTTAAAATGTTTAGGAAATGGGGAATGGATTTAGAAAAGTTTGATGTGTGTGGGATTGTAATACGTTTAATATTAGAAACTAACCATTGCAGGATTAAGGCTGCATGGCAGCAGAAGGACCTTTAGATAAATGTCTTTTGGGCTGGTCGGGAATGTAAAATATATTTTTAAATTTAAAAGAAGAGCAGAAATGTGTAAAGAGCCTGCGCCAATGCAGGAACACCTAGTTGGGTTGTCACAAATGTAGTGTATGCTTGGGAGATTTTTTCGTACAGTGTACAAAAGCATAACTAAAATGCATGCTTGGAGTTTAGATATGGTTTTGCTGTCTGGTATGTTATTGAGTGGGGTTGCCAACCCAGTTTCAGCTATTACTCTTGTATATGTGTCAGTGTATGGAGAGATGAATAATATGTTTATGGGGTGCCAGTGTTGTGCACATGTAGTGGATTGGATAAAAATAAGAGTTGGTAAAGTGCAGAGTGGTACTGAATGTTTGGATAGGGTTGCACAAAAGTGTGTGGAATATATAAACGTGGCAATTGTTACAGAACGTTGATGTTCTTGGAGAAAATGATGTGCAGTGATCAATTAACCTTTTACACAAACTGTTCACAGTGAAGATATGTCACACGTAGGATGAGAGGGAGTTGGAGTATTGAAGTTCTGACAAGTCCTATATGTTAAGAGTACAAGGAGAGAAGTTAATGAGGTACTAATAATAACATACCTTATATTGGTGCTATAATAAGCTTGTGAGGTTTTGATTGCCTGTTGGTAAGCGGTGTAGGATGGATAACGGTTGATGCATGGTGGTACGTGCCAAAGGACTTGGAGGTATTCTTCTATTGTTTAAGATGTGTATGGATGTTGCAAGCATATCTCAAATGACATGTGGTTAGTGGCGTGCCAACTGAATGCTGAAATGTAAAATGGGTGTTATCAGTATTTGATCAAACTAATGGAAGATTACATCTAATATGTGAAGAAATATAATTGCTGAGTATTTAACATGTCTTGCTTTAAGTGGTAGATGCAGATGAATGAGTGACAGTGAGGGAATCAAACCTGTGTGCTGTTATTTGGTAACACTTACTTGTTATGTAGATTGTCATTTTTATGCACAATCCCCTCCACATTCGAGTCCCCTGGCACTTATTTTGCCAGACTACTGAATTTTGGGTCTGTTCCCTTGAATGAGTGGGAACCTTTTTCCACACTCATTCTTTTACCCTATCTTTTGGATACTTTGCATGTCTTTATACATATATTTATTATACTTTCCTCCAAGTTTTATGACATCTGTATGTTGACTTTTACAATACACAGCAGTCACTGTGCAGTTTGCTGGGAACCCCTTGGGCTTCCCATTTTATTTTCTGTTTTAAGGGGCTATTTGTATCCTTCCTATATTTTCATATTGTAAGATCAGCACATCCCACCATATGTGAAGTGCTAAGGGGCTACAGAGTATCCCCTTTCTCACTATTGCTGTAACTTTATGGTTACAGTGACAAGCTAACCCGAATAGCTGGTGGCAGTGGTTTTATCCTACCTACTTTTGTGCGATTTCTACCTCCAGGCTGTACTCACAGCCGCGGTAGTGCAAAGAAGGGTCACCATTGACTCAAAATGGTAACTGTGTTCTTTTTTCGCCATTTCTGGTTTGCATGTCCCTTCTTGGTCCTTCTGCTGTGCTGGGTGGGGGAGGTCCTGGGTTTCACTTTTTGCTTAGGTGGGAATCCTTTGTGAAGCCTGCCAAGGCTCCAGTGTATCTGTGAGGACAGGAAACGGAGGAGGAATCTGAAACTCTGCTGTTTTGTCTTCTGGTGTGCCTGCCTGGAACCAGTTCCAACTGGGGGGCAGGCTGACCTGAAAGGACAGTTACAACCCAGAGTTTGAACGGTGCATGGGCGCCTATTGGCTGGGTTCCTGCATAGGCATGGATCCTGAGGCTGAAGACTGGAACAGAAGTATCAATGAGGAAGAAGAGAAGAGATGTCCACAGCTGCTTCAAGACGATCGATGATGCTTTTTGTGTAATCGCTGTTGCCTGACCCCTTCAAGCGTCAGGAGAAGTCTAAATAGGACAACTGTCCCCTTATGACTGGTGGAACCAATCAGTATTGAGATGACATGCATTTTGAGCCATCCCATGGTGAGCTGTGACCTTTGAACTTTCTACAGCTGTGCCTTACCTGTTCTTCCCTCCAATCTGACTCTGAAGCGCTCATAACTAGATAGGTATGGACTTCTAAAGTGTGAGGCCTCTAAAAATACTTACTGAAAGGTATTGACTTACCTTATGGTGGTTTTGTTTCATTTTGTTTTACCTGAAACAGATATTCTGAAAAGTTACTACAAAGGTTTTACCTACCTTAGAAACGCATACTGCTATTCTAAAAGTATTACAAATGTGATTTACTTAATGTGAATAATGCATTGGTTTTTCTGCAGTTACTGATTGTGTTTTATAGTACTTACCTTTCACCTTTACGTTAGTGTTTATATATAAAATAAATCATTATTTTTATATAATTGTTAGTGTGTCAGTGTTTCTTTGGCCTAAGTGTATACTCTAAGTTCTTTGTACCACTTACAGCCCTTTCTCCCTCCTAAGATAAGCCTGGCTGCTCAGCCATTGCTACCAACATACGTGTGTGGTTCAGGCCTATACTAAGAGTTGGAGCCCTGTGTCTCAAGTGTGAGTCTTCTAAAGTCTTACACGTAGGTGGACATTTGAAAGACTCCCTAACATTACTGTTACTGTTATTTTGTGTCATAAGTGGTATCAATACATTTGGTGTGCCATTTTGTATTTGGCATCACTGAATTAGGTGCCGCTTGTTGAGGATTGGACATATTGAAAGTGTTATCAGTAGCTATGTGGTGCCACATGTTACGGATTGTGTATGCCAATGTTCACAATTGGATTGCTATTGTTTAGTGGCACAGTGTGAGCAAATATTCAGGATGTATGCATATTCGTCGTAAACAAAAAAGATGAGTTTCAGCAGGGCTATCAATGATCAGAGATGATCTTTTTGGGTTTTAATTTGGACGCCTCCCCATGACTAGGTGTTACATTGTCTCGTATCATGGTCAAAGTAGTATAGTTGACAGCACAAATGAAAGAAATTAACCGGAAATACTGTCATTTTTCAATTCTTCCATTGGTTGATTTTTACAGAATGAAAGTTGTGTCTGCACTGTTATACGTTATAGAATTTAGCTCATTTTCGAGATCCTTTGAATATGGAAAGATTGAGGCCAACGTTTGGAAAAGGTTTTTTAAGTTGCTGAGATTGTGTACCAATGGCCGCTCTGATACGATCTGGGGCTCCTGTCCGAGTTGTCATTTGGACTGCAGGGTCTTATTATATTGTAAACTCTTAGATCCTCCTGCTGGGTCTCTGCTTTCAGATCGGACTGCAATAATGAACCAGAAGACATATAGTTCTTTGTTGAATTTTCAGAGGTGTGCGGGCACGGTGTTGTCTAATTGTAATCAATCAGTGGAGGATTTAGTTTATTAGGAGGCGTGGAAAAAGGATTGTTTGAGCACGATTGGTTGCGGATTATGGATAAAGTAAGATCATTGAAATTGTTTGCGGGCTTGTCAGCCCTGGACAAGCCTTTGTGCGTCACCCATACGCACCTCAAAAAGTTCCCTAATGCATATTGACACACTTAATTTTTGAGGTGCAGACTAATTGGTTGTTGACAGGTGAAGTCCATAAAGTGAGATCACCTATGAGTGAAGTCACTGTGGGAAATTGTGATCTGTATTGCAGACAAGGAATCCTATTCTGGTTGAGTGCCAAGCATTGTAGGAACAGAGAATGTCGCTCCTGAGTTCACACGTGCATAACGTCTGGCAGCTCAACTTTGATGCATTTTTTCTTCGACTATCTGATGGTGCGGTCACCACATTAACAATAGCTTCTATTAAATTACACCATTACACAGGAATTGTTATCATCAAATGGTGAATAGGTGTAATGTTCATTGAGAAGTGTTATTAAGTCATATTATGCTTAAAAGGAGTGGCATTTTTAGTAGATAATGTTTTATTCTTTGGAATGTGTTTCACGCTTGTTTTTTTTAAATTACTTTATTATATGTTGCTTTAGTTTTACTCGGTCAAAGTTTTAAAATGTGTATATGGATGTAAAAATTTACTTTATGTAAGGTTGCCTAGATCAACCTGTTTCAAAATAAAAAATAAAATAAATAAATACAATAGGTTATTGAGCTGTATGCCAATGCTCAGGATGTTTGATAAGGTGTTATGGAGGTAGCAGTAGGTGCCGGATATTGGTTGTGCAACCGCCGTAGTACCGGATTAAATAGATTGTTGCGCTACATTCATAGTAAGGGATACGTTTTGTGCTATATTCGGAGTACCAGCTAAGTTGTTGAGCTACATTGGTAGCATCAGACTTTTGTGCTACATTCGTAGGATCAGATACGTTGTTGTGCTACATTCTTAGTACCGGATAAGTTGTTGTGCTACATTCGTGGGACCGGATAAGATTTGTGCTACATTCGTAGTACCGGATATGTTTGGTGCTACATTCGTAGTATCAGAATTGTGTTGTGCTGCAGTCATAGTACCGAAAGGAAATGCATGTATGGCTCACAGTCAGAGTTGTGCTTAATAGTGCGCAATGTTATGTACCATATGGTACCAGATGTGGGATTGTTGTGTCCAGAGTTATGTACTAACAGGTACCGAAGTGTGGCGTGTTTGCCCATAGTGTAGAGCAGAAGAAATGCTCTCAGATGATGAATGATGATCACACGTGGAGGTGGGTCACATGGCATGGCATGTCACATGTATGCCGTGTTATAGACAAGGGTAATGCTTTTGGAAGGTGTGGAGAATAGGACTACACGTGTAGGTGGGTCTAAAGTACATGCATGCCAAGTATTTACAGAGCTTCATTGCTCTTTATAAAGTATGAGTGGGGAGTGGTGTGAATATGTGGTTTGCAGGAGGTGTGAAGTATGTGAATGTCTGAGTGTGGAATGCATGGGTGTCTGGTAAGGAAGGGAAGTGTGTTGTGAAGTGCTTTGATGGATGTGAGGCTTGAAGTGGGATGTCTGAGCGTGAATGATGTGAAACTGTTGGAAGATGCTAGTGTTGATACATGAATGAGAGAATGCCGAGGTGCTGGAATTCCAAACCAGGCATTTGGCGATATGCAGCCTGGGTGGGAGGAGCCAGTGGGTTCCACTCCTGTAACTTAAGGAGACGATGTATCTGCAATAAAGGAACTATGAAGCAACCTACCTGAAGCGTCATTAGAACGCCCCTCTAACCCCCGCACAAACTCTTAATATCATTTGAGCCCTTACTATCGATTCATTAATGTTTATTTCGGAGCATGTCCATAAAACATTTAAAACATTCAATATAATCACAACAAAACAATAAAGTAGACAAAATCACAGTATGAACAAGATTTTTAAAAGTACAGTCTCATTGGAAAAATACTTAGTGCCCAGAGTATAAAAGTACAGGATTCAAACTGTGATGGGTGGCTCTGCTATAGTGATTTTCTGTTCATCATAGCCGCCCTACAAAATGTAAACAATTACTGTTGATTAAAAATGGTCGATTAATATGTTATAAAATCTCTACAACATTCTTCAAGACATACTTGCTCCGTGCCCACGCATTGTGTAGGTACGTAGCTATTGAACACACTGACAATTCCAAGAACTGTATGGCTTCAGTAGTATTCGTAATGCCTCGTTCGAAGAATCGGGGTTCGAGATAACGTTTCCCAAGCTTCACATAAAAAGGACAGTTGAGCACAAAGTGGAAATCACTCTATTTTTGTCTTGCAGTACCCTAATTTGTCAGTGTCCTTTTTGTTCCATTTGTGTAAGTGTTTGGCCAACGGAAGGGTTCCAAATCTGAATTTAATGTTAAGTGCTTGCCCAAATGTTGGCCCAATTTGTCTAAATGCCATGTGGAGCCACGTATAAATGTCCTAATCCAGTAAGTATTCAGGGTGCTACTATCAGGCTCTATTGTGTGCTATGTGACCTGTGCCCTCGTTAGAGGTCCTCGCCTTTGGCTCTGGACCACCAACGTCGGCAGTGGTCACCTAACTTACAAGAGAGCCCTCTGGTGCGGACTCTTAAAGCTTCAGTGAAAACTTGCATTCCATGTGTCTCTTTTGTTTTCATCAGTGTTTGGGGCTCTCAAGTCAAACATCTGCATTCCAAGCTCCCGTTTGTGGCTTTAACCACCTTTAAACGTTCCAAGCTTCCCTTAGTGGTACACTCAGGAAACTGAACAAGGCGACATGGATAAGTTTCGTCTTAGGAACCACCTTCACTGTGTGCCAGGTGACATAAGGCCTTCTTGGCCCCCCCTCCCGCCCCTCCTTCCGACCACTAACTTGGGCGCCGGTTACTTATCACACAATAGAGCACACTGTTGAAGGCTCAAACAAACTCTGATAATTTCAATGTCGTTTTGAGACATTATTATAATTCTCCAGCATTGGATCTTTCATGGATTCACATGCTTAGATCCAGTCTGTCGACAGGGAATATTCTATGCATGTGAATCCATGAAAGATACCAATGCTGGAGAAATGGAGTTAGTTAAGAAACTATTCCCTTACTTGCCACAGCATGAAAAACATTTCAGCTGTTTCTTTGTTTAAAAACCTGTTAGATCATTTGCATGGACTTTACTATTTTACACTTGGTGACAAGACAATTGACCAAATAAACCACTAATTTTGTTCTTTTTGATGGAAATTGCACGCGGAGTTGGCTCGCTGAGGTGCGAGCAGTCTTCGGCAGTCTTCAGCAGTCCCTGTTTCCCTGCCTGGTAGTCTGTCTACCCTGTCTACTGGACCTGCCTCAGAGGTTAAAATCCCCTGAAACTACGCGGAGCGGCACGCGGAGTTGGCTCGCTGAGGTGCGAGCAGTCTTCAGCAGTCTTCAGCAGTCCCTGTTTCCCTGCCTGGTAGTCTGTCTACCCTGTCTACTGGACCTGCCTCAGAGGTTAAAATCCCCTGAAACTACGCGGAGCGGCACGCGGAGTTGGCTCGCTGAGGTGCGAGCAGTCTTCAGCAGTCTACAGAGGCTTGGAGGTGAGAGGATATGTCGATGCAAGATGTTTCTAGAACTCTGCTGCCGCTCCCCAAAACGACCCAACCACACCGTGACAATCCACTCACCTTGGATAAATTGGCTCCACAGGCTCTACAAAAAAGCCCCTCCGGTAGAGTACTGAGGAGCAAGTACGCCCCCCTGCAAAACCGGAAAGAAATTAGCAAAATTTCGAAACCATGCCCATTGAGTGCGGGGTCTGATGGCGCTACCAAAGTCACTGTGAGCACACCCATACGAAAAACAGTATCTATCGTGTCGGCACAAATGTGCTCAGTCCCCTCCGGGACAACTCCTTGCCTCCCAGAAGATGAGACGAAAAACTTGCAGGATTCGCAAGACGAGGAGGAGGGAGAGGAGAACTATGAGGACGCGAGTGGAGACGATTTACCTCCCTCTAAAACATCTTTTCGACCACTCGATTCACCATCTCCCCAAGTAATTTCTACTACTCTGCTGGGAAAATCGACGCAAGTTTTGCGCCTACCTGCTGTACTTGATGCGATGTGCCATTCCGCAGAGTCTTCGCCGTCTTCAGCACCCAAACTGCTGCCGCCTTCTTCGGTGGAGGAGCCTGTGGCGGCCCGACCCCTCCCGCTGTTGTTTACCTACGGTCCGAGAGCCTCCGCCGTGGCGAGTGAGGTAGAGCCAAGCGGTGTCGGAGGACGCAGCGAGGCAAACCTCAGCCCGCGGGCCGGGGAATCCTCAGTGGGGAGGGGGCCGGGTGGTACAATGTGCGACCTCTCACAGAGGGTGGCCGCGGGTCATGTGTGCGCAACCCAGGAGTCGGACCTGGGCACGGGTGAAGCGGCGGTGGGAGAGTCTTCGCGCACCGCCCCCCTGACGGTGCCTCTGCCCAGTCAGACGGGAGAGCCGCCTGGCGATTGCAGCGTGGGAAAGGAGGCGCCCTCTGCTGTCTTGGCGGGCGTACTGCGCCCTACTCTTTTAAACAAAGAGAGAAAAAGCATTTTAAACACCCCCCAAAATTCTGAGGGGAAGGAATATATGGATTCAGATTTTGATCGAGAACCAATACTCACCCCACTGAATGTGGCCACAAATGATCTAATTAAACAGAAAAGAGACACAGCTTTAGCGCTGCTAAAAGAAAAGAGCGCTAACAAAAAAGATCCCTAAGGAACAAGGAGAACTCTTAAACCAAGATCGCCAACATCAAAGAAAAGGTTTTAGAGGAATAACCCAAAAGGGAGAACTGGGAAAGCTACTCCCACAAAACCCTTCGACGAATCACTCCTTAAAAGATTTCTTCTTCAAACAAACCAAAAGGAAATCAGAATCTGAGGTCGAACTTTCAGATGCCGAATTACTAGATGCAGTCGCTGAAGCTCCCCCAGCATTTTTAGTTGTGAACCAGGGAAAGACTATACCTGCATCATTCTCTCCACTTCAGGAAGCCCCTACGGGGGAGCAGGACACCGTCCCTGATTCAGAAACCTACGTTGAGATTAAGGAGAGAGAAAACGTCCAAAATTTACCGTCCATAGACACATCCATGCCTCAACTGAATTTGCTCGATGATGAGGTTCCACCCTATGGTACGGAGAGGTCAGGACCTGGAAATGAGCTCCTAATTCCGTCAACCAACACTTCTGCAATTGAGGGACGGGAGCAAAGAAGTTCACGCTCTCTTTTGCAGAACCACCCAGTCCCGTCCCAATCGGGCCAAAGAACGATTAACATAGACTCTCCAGTCCGGAGATCTTCAATTCAAAGTGGTCCTCAATATAACATCTCAACTCCTCTAAGAAGCGAAAGACTTAGTAGTAATTCTGGAACCTTACACAAAGAGACTCCATCAAAAAAAAACGGATCTTCTCACTATTATGTCAGCAATTACGGTGGGATTAGCCCCTTTTGTTAAGCTGTACGAGTCAATAAATGACTCAATGAAAGACTCTATAACTCTGTCAGCTTCAATAAACACCAAAGTAACATTCTTAGAGGGCTTTATAACAGCGTTAATTCAACAAAACACAGAGAAAGAAAAACAGCAAGATGCCAAATTTGCTCAGCTTCAAAACCTAATTGAAGCAAAAATTATGACAACTTCTCTTCAAGAAGTACACGCGACGACCCAAAAGGAGAAAAATTTAACGTCTACTTCGAAGGATCCAAAAACTGACGAGATAAATACTATTCCTATTAAGAAGACTCAATGCCCTGGTTCAAAAGGCCGAAAGGGAAAAAAAAGTGGCAACCAAACTAAAATAGCGACAATTTTCAATACCGCAAAGGCAACTTTGCCAATTTCCAGCAACCCTGCATTACCATCAAAAACTACCATTATGGCTAAAGGTCCGGTCTGTCAAAACTCAATAAAGGAACAAGAGATAATTGAATTAGACATTTCCTGTGCATCTTCAGTCGATTCACTGGGAAATATATCACTTTCAGATCTAACAGTTCACCTGGATTATGAAGAAACTCACGATTCACAAGACGACCCTGACCAAAATCGAGATTTGCAAACGAACACACCAGAAAAGATTACCACTCAGGAAAATCTGAGAGAACCACTTATAACCACAATCATATCTGAAAGTCAGAGACCGACAGACATCTCGGGTAAAGAAGCAAAGAGAGCCACTTTGGCCCCTCCAAAGAAAATTAATCAAAATAAGAATTCTATTGCAGCGAAAACTGAAATCCCTAAACAAAGGCAGAACACCGGTAAGGAACAAAATATGGTGAAATCTCCGACTGACCTATCTATGAGTGCCAGGCTTTCCCAAGCACGAACCTTCAAGATGGAGCAATTGACGGTCGGAAAAAACTATGTAGTACTAAACAGGAAAACAATCCTTAAAATCTTAGCAAAAATACCGAAATTGGAAACCTTGGAGACGACGGATCTCGTGTTGATCGAACCCTATCATAGACACAAGAGGGCCAAAGCGTATCTTCACGTATCAAAGACAGCAAGCAACCGTCTTAAACCAGACGTGATTACATCCTTGAAAGAAATGGGCTTTGCCCTGGAAGAAATTACAAAACCACCACCGTCGCCATTCGAAAAACGGTTGCATTCCCCGCGTGGACAGACAGAAACCCAACACGACCATCGATCGGGCATAGAACTCCAGAGGACAAAGAAAAGAATTTCCACGTACAGGAGGGACGAGGAGAGCCGACGAGGTAGATTTCAGTCCAGACGTTACGAAACAAAGGAGAACGAAGGCCACGAGAGATCAAACTACATAGAAAATACGAGTAAGAACGAAAGAGGGGAGAATAAACGAGGACATGGGTCATCGACGGAGCAAAGTGCGGAATGGTCCCACAACAAAAAACGTGAACCCTCGGGACCATGGAGGTGGCTAAAGAAGGTGCTAAATCCTAACGCTCAAACATAACAACGAAACACCTCACAAACGCCAACTGACAACATAACGCATGAATCTCGCCAACCTCTTATATCAAAAGAAGCATTGTTGTGTTCGTGGAATACGAGAGGCCATGAACATTTAACCAAGCTAGATGCTTTTGATCTAGCACAGTTCGATATCATTTGCCTCCAAGAGACTTGGTTGAGGGACCTTCCAACGATCGACGGTTATGAAACCTGTATTTCTCCAGCATGTAAGGGGCCGTTTGGCAGACCATCGTCAGGCCTTCTGACGGCAGTTAAACTCGGATCAGGTATCTCCATCAAAAAGAAAGTGGCAGAATCCTACGGTATTTTGGCTTTACAAACAGAATGGATCCACCACGAAAATCCATCTCGAAAGAAAATCAAATCCAGTTTAGCCATCATAAACGTTTATTGGAATCCACAAAGAACAACAAATTCGGAGTTCTGCAACGTGGTCATAGACATCTTAGATAAATTCACCATCGAATTGGCCACTGACTATATTCTTATCTGTGGAGACCTAAACGCTAGGTGTGAACAATCTGAGGCAAGCCTTCATTCATTATCATCCTCGGAACGAGGTGTACTGTTGGTCGGACCTCATGGACTCAAGAAATTTTCACAATGTGGCAACGTTGCGTGGCCGCCTCCCATTGATTCCAACTTGGGAACGACTCGGCACCTTCGCAACTCTGGACTACATTTTTGCTTCCCATTCTCTTCTGTCATTTATTGACTCCTACGAAGTCTACCGTACAAAAGCTAGCGATCACAATCTGCTATCTATGACACTGAAGTCAGTATGGACTCCAAAAGATTTCTATCCATTCGATTTGGAGGTTTCAAGTAACTTTTCGCGAATACAACTCTCAGCAGCAAATATCATAGACATTGCTCGGAAATTTGACGAGGTAGATGACAACAATACTTCCTCGCAAACCAGACCAAATTACCTGCCGTTACTTGTGAAGTACAGGAAAAAGCAAAGATTCCAAAACTCATCTAATGATAACAGATCCCATGAATATGATTTTCAATTAGTACTAAGAAGAAGATAACTCCGTAAATTGAAGCGTATGGCCAGAGTCTCAGACAATAACAAGCAAAAAGAAACTGCCATAGCCGCCGCAAAATCATACAAAGCATGGCTGAAACATCATAAAGGAGTAATGTATCAGAATGATGCCGAAAAAATGCTTAAAACCTTGATGACCAAAAAATCGAAAGATTTCTGGGCACTGATTAAAAACGAAAGCAATGAGAAAGCTAACCAACTATCTAATGTTATACCAGAATTGACCTGGACGTCCTTCTTTTCTGCTCAATTTGCATCTCTGCCTGAATCATCAGAATCTTCTGCTCTTCCGATAATGACCACATGGGCAGATCTTGCAGATCGAGACGAAATTTTGAACGTAATTCTCAAGCTGAAAACATCTAGGGCACCGGGCCCAGATGGCTTAACGAATATGGACTTAAAGCAACATCCCAAAGAATGGTCCCTTTTAATATCTAAAATCTTCAACGAATGCCAGGTAAAGAAACAGATCCCCAGAACATGGACAGAAGCACTTATAGTGCCCATCTTTAAAAAGGGAAGTAGAGACAATCCAGCGAATTATAGACCAATAGCCCTGCTAGACATCATGGGCAAGATTTTCGCAACTCTTCTTCTCTCGCGCTTTCACGGGTGGGCAAGAACTGCACCATGCCTCGACGAACTTCAAACAGGCTTTGTGAAAAACGCGAGTACAAGTATAAATATTATGATATTAAACATCATAAAAGAAAATGTGAAGAACGGTGCACCGAAAGTATTCATAGCGTTCGTTGATCTGACGCAGGCTTTTGACAGAATTGGGCGACGGAAGCTCTGGTCAAAATTATCGAACTGGAATTGCCCGGAAGAAATCTTAGGACCGATGATCGCTCTTCATACGAACACAAAGCTGAGAGTCCGTCTCAATAAACAAGGCCTGTTATCAGCGCAATTTCCATCGGAACGAGGCGTGAAGCAGGGATGCCCGCTTGCTCCAGCCCTCTTTATAGCATTTCTGGGTGACTTCCAACACACCCAAACGTCGTTAAGAGTCTTTCCACCAAAAGTAGGAAACATTGCAATACCTAGACTACTCTACGCGGATGACCTAATCCTTATGGACCAGACACAAATTGGGCTCCAGCGTCAAATTAACAACCTGGCCAAATACGTTGAGGAGAATGATTTGGAAATAAACATCGCCAAATCTAAGATTCTGATCATGGGGAAAACTGGTTCATCTACACGTAGCAATGACCGCTGGTTCCTGAACAACAAAAAGATTGAAACTGTTCCTAGTATAAAATACTTAGGAATAATGTTCGACGCAACGCGGTCAGAAAAAGCCACACGTTTAGCCTTGTGGCTAAAAATAAAATCATTAACCGCTCAGACCAAACTTGTTGACCGGAAATACGGAAAATGTTCTCTCCTACCGGCGATACAATTTTATAAACAAAAGGTGGTCCCATCAATGATCTACGCAATGGACTCAGCACTAAACATCCAAGACTCGTTATGGCCGAAATTGGAGGGCTTTTTGTGGAAGGCAGTATTGGGCCTTCCAAAATCAACATCTATCTCAGCTATCAGGCGTGAACTGGGCCTCCTATCGATGAAAGCGTCAGTCAAGCAAAGCCAAATGAGACTCCTGTGTAAAATAACTTCTCCTGATGCTTTACCTCTATTCAAAGCTATTCGGAAGGAACTTATCCAAGGCCACTGTATCGCCCTGAAGATATGGGAGCAAGAACTAAAGGAAATTCTGGCTAATTTGGCTTGTACATCAGAAGATCTAATCCACAATCCTGTAAAGCTAAAGAGAAAAATAGCCCAGGAGGACTGGATACAAACATGCGAGGCAGTAACAGCAAATAAATTACTTGCCCACTTGCCGCCAACTACTAACAAGCTGAATAGACCTTTGAATTACTGTATAAAATTCCCTGACAAAAGCCTACGAAAGAATTTCATGAAACTGAGGCTAAATCTCACGCTAACCCAGGAAATTAAAGCCATCCGATCAAAATCTAGCATAAAAACATGCAGACTATGCCCAGAGTCTCAAGAGGAGGAAACTGTAAAGCATTTACTTTTAGACTGTGCAGAAACAGCATATTTGCGTGAAGCTTTTTTGTCACCATTAATGCATGATGCGTCACTCCGAGAAGAAGATACATGGTGGTGCAGACTGGTTGCAGGCGAAAAAACTAAATGGGCAACCGCGGCTGTAAACATTTTGGAGGCAGCTCTTAAGCGAGCATCGGAGCGTGGGTCCGCACTTGGTCCCATTTAACAAAACCTCTACGATGTAGCTCAACATTTAATTTTTTTTCTCTCCTTATGTTGCACTGTTTTCTTTTTCTTCTCCTTTATTTTCCAATGGTCCTTATCTGTTCTGCAATTTAGCAGTTTTGACATTCACATCTGAGATTTTGACATTAATATTCACATCTGAGATATGGGACGTGACTTCTTGTAAAAATCAAAATTTTTCTTTTGATTGTAGACAAGTATAATAATAAAAAAAAAAATAAAAAAAAATTGCATAAAAATGGAAGTGTTTTGAAAAAAAGCTTAAATGCTATTCTTTTCTCAGAAAATAACAAAGAACACATCAAACATTATTTAAAAGGACAAAAGATGAAAAGATAAAAGGCACAGAAGCAAATTAAAATGGCTGCTGAGGGAAGTGCAGCACTACAAACAATACACTACAAGAAAGACCAAGTGAAATTATGACAGTCCTGGCACTGAGGCCTTTGTTCAAGGAAGATCCTTTGGTTTGTATCGAAAATAAAAAAAATGCAACAGACTCTCAGAGAGCACAGATTGAAATCCTGAGGAGGAGTAATCAAAAAATGCAGCAGATGAAATTATTTCTCACTCGTAAATTACAGTTTTCAAACAGTTCTGGGGGGCCTACATGTTAACAGTCTTTTTATATGCACACAATCCATTACATGTAAATGCATCATGATGATTTACATTTGTGATTTAAGATGGGGACTGAATTTCAATAGCCCCTTTACACTTGTGAAAGTTCTTCTGTATGACTTTCATACTAATAAGTATAGTCATGTTCAAATTAAGAACAAAAAGGTTCAAAATACTGGCAGGAATCGTTTTTTTCCAAATCCAAAAGGCAAGACAACGTGGAACACAGACATAAAATATGGTTTGTCAGCAACATCTTCTATTGGTATCTTATATTGGTAGCTGATGCATAGTGGTACAAAGGTTGTGAATATCGGGGAAATGAGCTAAAAACAAGGACTGAATCAATGTGTATAGGTTCAACTGCATGACACAGAGAACAGAAAAAAGCAATACAAATAGATAGTCTCATAAAACCAAAACCTCATAAATTAGTCCCTTTCCTGGGCTATTAAGCGCAATATAAAAGTGCATAATTTTTCCACTCACTGATTCCTTTAGCTGCAACTGCAACTCTTGAAGTTGCCCTTCGAGGACCGCGCAGTGCTTCAAGACTTCATTGTATCGTTGCTGGCTCTCTCTGACATTCTGGCTGCTTCCTCTGAGCTGGATGGACAGAGATTTCTTTTCTTCAAATATCTGAGAAAGCTAGATGGAACATTAAAAAAAAATACAAGAAGATTAATTTGATAGCAGACTGAATACACTGGGGATCTAGTTCTGAAAACGTTTATTTTCTATTATCCAGGCACAGTCGGTATATAGACGATAATAAATGAAAGGAGAGGAAATCCAAGTGGTCCATTTTAAGAAGACATGTTTGTCAAGAGAGCCATCTCTAAAAAATAAGAGCACACCTCCAGCCATCTTCTCTCCTGTACATAAAAGAAACCTCCAATGAAAACATCCAACATCACACTGGCAACAAAGGACTGTTCCACTAACAATACACCTCATCACATAAGGGAACATACAATATACATCCATTATGGAAAACCCTCTGCACACTTGATAAACACGTTTTATTGTTAGGTCATCACCCATATCTGTAGGAGTTGCTTACAGGAAACACTATTGTAGTTTAGCAACCTTGTACAAAAAGGAGCGGTTCAAACCAATGACTATGTGTACATTTATAATGTACTGTGGGTTGAGGCTTCTAGGAATGGAACCTGCCTGTGCTGAGCATCACTTGTATTTTGATTGTGAGTTTGGCAAGATCACAGGAGCAGTTTTGGGGTTTAGCCTGAGCCCCAGTTTGGTAGATAAGAAAAAAGTTTTTTTGCTCCCGGTTATCTTGTTTAGAGATCCGAAATGATATTCATAACACTTTGGTTAGTACGAAGTGATTCGTTTATTTATGATAATTTTCTTGAGTGTTTCTTTCCATAGAAATTTTTTGTGTTTTGAGAAACACTGTTAGAAACTTGGAGTGCAAGTTTGGTCAGCCGACACGTGTTTCGACCCATAGGGTCATTCTCAAGGCAAGTCAATTTTGCTGAATGCCCTCAGTGGGGTTCTGTTCAATTTGGGACTGTCCTTACGGCAGTCCTGGCTCCTATTGGGCCCTGTGTGTTATGTCTAGAGTAGGGACGCAGACATAACACACAGGGCCCAATAGGAGCCAGGACTGCCGTAAGGACAGTCCCAAATTGAACAGAACCCCACTGAGGGCATTCAGCAAAATTGACTTGCCTTGAGAATGACCCTACGGGTCGAAACACGTGTCGGCTGACCAAACTTGCACTCCAAGTTTCTAACAGTGTTTCTCAAAACACAAAAAATTTCTATGGAAAGAAACACTCAAGAAAATTATCATAAATAAACGAATCACTTCGTACTAACCAAAGTGTTATGAATATCATTTTGGATCTCTAAACAAGATAACCGGGAGCAAAAAACCTTTTTTCTAACATTTATAATGTATTGTATTTTGAATGAACTTTTAATGAGGAAGAAGGCGAGTACTCTGCAGATGAGGGTGAGAACAGAGAACAGCAATCCCTTTTCAGGGTGCTTTACAAAAAGTGATAATGGAATGGGCAACGATGCAAGCAGTGCAAAAGTGAAAAGATGTGAGCGAGAACATGGACTGCAGATAGCGCAGATTGACAACTCAAGTAATGTACACTATGTACAGATGGGTAATATACTGATAATAGAATAAACATTATGTACAGCTGAGCGAACAAGGAGCAATAGGGGGGGTCACAGAGGAGATACTCAAGACGAAGAGAACTTCTGTGGGGTTAGTCAAGCTTTTCCCTCCAACCCCTCCACCCCCCAAGGGTGAGTAGATGGTGTAAGGGTAGATGTGAAATGGAGGAAAGTAGTGAAATGTATTAGATAAGAAGAGGAAGGGGCAAGGAGAGAAAGAGCAGGAGTGGAAGGCAGCATGTGAGAGAAAGACATTCAGTAGGGTGCTCAAGCAAACAGTTTAAGATGTGGATTAGTAGGTGACTGAGTTAGCCTGACAAAGGAAGGCGGGAGCCCATTAACAGATATAAAGATGAGCAAAAGGAATTTAAAGAGTGTTTGGTGACATTGAAAAACAGCCACGCTCGAGGATGTGAGCAGAGATGGGAAAGAAGTGGGGGGTGCACAGAGTGCAATTTGCACATTTTGTTAAGGGGGCAAAGCGATAGAGAGATGGGTTGGTCTGACACAAGACTAGATCAATAGTATCAAGGGTGGAGATGAGAGTTTTAATTCAGTGGTTTGCAAAAAAAGGCACTGTTTGGAAATATTTTTTTTTTATGCAGCTTCCTCATCCCTTGCAAGATATTCTTCAACCAAAAGCACTAGTTTTGCTCATTTTGTTCTGGAGGCAATGGTTAGCCTTAGGGTCTACTAGTGCATAGGGACCCTGTACCCTATTGATGTCTATTGTGTAGCTCTACTACCTCTCTTAAGAAAAGCAGTGCAGGATAATCTTGAATTTATTGAATAGTGCGCACATCAGGCAGAATAAACTGCAGCTGCATACAGATGGGAAGAGAAGGTTTTATGCATGATAACTGACCAATACAGATAGGTAGTCAAATCATCAAAAATAAGAAGAGTTTTCAAAGCTTTACATAAGGAAAGCAGAAAAGACTGACTAATTATTACTTATATTAGTAGAGCAGTCCCAAAGGCGAGGGCCAGCGACTAAGACTCTGCGTCATCTCTTATCTGTACTCGTTTTTGGTTCAACTAGAAGACATGAATCAAGAGATTACAGCCGTTGGACAGGTGGATAGTGGGAAGCATTGTTGGCAAAATAAGAACGGGCAAACCTACCAAAAAACCTGTAGACCAGACAGAGGCCTTGCATGTATCCACTGTCAAGCTGGCAACCAGAGGAGTACTTTTCAAAATGTTGATACATTGGGATATAGTTAGGTATTGAGTGAGCTGGACTCCATCATTCTGAACCGTATTAGAGTAGCCCAACAGGCTAGAGGGACTGGATGTCTGGCTGGGTCAAGTAACATGTGTTTGTGCACCAGAAGAATTATCTCTGTTTTGGATGGATTGATTTTCAACCCGTTGTGCAACACCCAGCTCTGAACTTCATTCAAACCACTCATCAGTTGAGCTGTTTCATCAGACGGAGAACTAATTCTTAAATTAATCTGGGTGCCGCCAGTGTAAGAATGATACTGCAGACCACACTCACTCATTAAGGAGAAAAATCATGGGCAAATATTGATGTTAAAATGTAATGGGGGGCGAGGCGACCGCCTCCAACACCCTGGAGGAAACTGCTATTGAGCCAAAAAAAAGAAAGGGCCCATTTGTACCTGTAGAACTCTATCAGCCAAAAACGAGTGGAACATCAGAGGACTACCTCAGGAACTCCCACGATTTCATAGAGTTGAGACAGAAAGATCATGTTGTCTACTGTATCAAATGTGCAAATGAACCCAACATCACCAGTAGTGATAGACAGTCTGCATCAGAATTTGAAAGATCACCATCCCATATTGCAATAAGGGCAGACACTGCTCTCTGTAAAGGTCAGAAACTAGATTGTATGGTACTTTTTTGTATTATTATGGTATTTATTGATCGCAGACCTAGATCTGGAAAGCAACAGAGCATTTTACAATCCTAGGGGGAAGAACACAGTGAGGGAAGCAGAGAAAGAGGAAGTGGGGAGCTAACAGTGGACGGCAGGAAATTGACAGCAAGGGATCTACAAGCAACCAGGGAAGGAAACTGTGAGGAGCAGATCACAGAGTCTCAGGTACATGGGGAGTGGAGGCTTTGCAGAACTAGGTGTTAGGGAGAAAACATCCCTTGAAGTGGAAGGTCTGGAGCTCTTTCTTGAACTGCAGAAGCAATGGGATGAGTCTGATGTTGACTGGGGGAGGCCCGTCTTCTGGTTCTTTCCTTACTGCACCAGCGGAGTTCAAGTCTGCACATGTCCTTACTTCTGGTAAGATGCAAAGTTACTCAGTGTGGCAGCTTGGGGACTTCAGGGTGACAGCCTTTGTCATGATCTCTGCTTCCAAAAGATCAGGACTTGCCCGACTCCCTTGGAAGCAGACCCATAACCCCGGTTCCGAGTGCCAGCCAGTCCCAATTGGGACCTTTTGGACCATGTCCTGGCGCCAGTGGCACCAGGCTCATAAAGATGCCCAGTCCCAGGGCTGGAAGCGCCAGGCTCATAATGCTTGGGTGGACTTACCTGCAGCAGACCATGCTGCTTACTTACCTGCCAGTTGAACCCCTGATCCTCTTCTGTTTGGGACTACTTTTCCTGTTGGGTGGGGCAGGAGCCACTCCCTAGGTTCAGAACACTGGAACTCTTCTGGAAAGCAGGAACTCTTTTCTTACCTAGGCGTGGCTGTGGAAGGAGACACCTATGCACTACAGGAGGCTATTTAAACCACACCCGATGGATGAATCTTGCTTTGCGTTATTCTGCATTCTCTGCAGCAGAACGCTCATCGTGTCTTCTGCTTCTGATCCTGGGCCTAAGGGAACAAAGGCTTACCAACCTGGAATCCAGTCTTCAGCAGCACCTGTAAAGACAAAGAAAGAACAGGTTAGCACTACGTTAGCACTACGGTCTTCAGTGGCAGCGCATCTCTTACCTGGTCCATCAGCTGTCACCAACGCCTCGCGCTGCATTCCGGCATCTGAAAGACGAAGGCTTACCTACTCTTCGCATGCTCCGGAGGTCTTCGCACTGCATTCCGGCATCTGAAAGACAAAAGCTTACCAGCTCTTCGCACGCTCCGGAGGCCTTCGGCATTGCATCCCGCATCTGAAAGACAAAAGAAGGTGCGTTTAAAGACATTGGGCAACTTTATTACTCACGTGCCATTACTCCTTCCCACGCCAAATCCAGTGGGTATTCCAGCACCCTTCAGCTTCTCTAAAGCTTCGAACTTGTACCTGCAAGATAAAAGGGACAGTTAGTGCGCATCGTGAAGCAGGCAACAAGCGCTTACTTATGTGCTTCCAGGCGCTTCTATTCCTCACGCGGGTTCGATCCTCAACTCTCATCAGCCCGCCATCCGCCATCGCCGGAACCCTGCAAAACAAGAGATATCATTACAAAAGACTTTTAAGACATTTGAAGTGCCCAGAACTTACCGTTCGTGCAGTTAACGACGGACAGCAGTCCTCTGAGGTCAAGAGGCCTGCACCCTTATCCAGTGAAGAAACTGGTTACGGCACCCTGCCCTGAGGCAGATGGAGAGCTCGGCGTTAACTTACCTAAGGTGAGGGCGTTAACCTTTGGAGTTCTACAGGAGAAGAGAAAGGGAAGAGGAGAGAGGCACCCAATAACCCCAGTTCATTAATCCCATATTTTCTATCTGCAGACATCTTACTCTTCGAGTCAGACATACAGTGCACAGAGGTCCAGCCCAAAGAGCCAACCGTGTGTTATACATCACCTTTGAAGATACGGCATTCACCCAGTCAAGACCGGCGCCTCTGCGGGAATCAGGTGAGCGTTACAGAACGCAAAGCCTACTGCAAAACTCCCACCCAGGCGCTATGGAAACCTCGGATACCGACCAGCTAGCCCAGTTACTTGGGGAACTAAGAGCAGAAGTGCATGCAGCCCGTCAGGAAACGAATGCTCTAAGAAGGGAACTGATTATTTCCAAGGAGCGAACAGACGATCTCGCTAGACAATTCCTACAGTCACAAGCCGGACAAACTCCGTTACCCGCATCAGGGGCAAATCTTCCTTCAACATCCTCTACGAACCCAGTGCGGATCAACCTACCTGGGAATGTACCTCTGGCTCCGCCCGAACGATTTTCTGGTGACCCAAAGAGGTTTGCAGTATTTATTAACCAGTGCCGGTTGCACTTCTTATGCCGGCCAGCAGCCTTTCCAACTGATCAAGCTAAGGTAGCTTTCGTGCTTTCGTACCTTAGTGGCAATGTGGCAGACTGGTCGATCCCCCTAGTTAATCAAGATGATCCGGTTCTCCATGATTTTCAAGCTTTTCAGCTCAGTATGGAAAAACTGTTTGCAAGACATTCACAGGGGCAGGCCTTGGACAATGAGCTCCTTTCATTGCGACAGGGTAATCAAGACCTTTTGGATTATATTTTGTCTTTCAACAGACTGATAGTGGAAACTCGATGGCCCGAGGACAAAAGGATTACGCTGTTTTATAGAGGTCTACATGGAGAGCTCAAAGATGTGTTAGCCCAAGTAGTGAATCCCCCGCAAGACTGTTCGGACTATATTGATTTAGTCGTTCAAATTGACCACAGACTGCAGAACAGGAAGGCCGATCGTTCCAAGTTTGATGCTCGAGTATTTTCCAAACCACCAACTCCTACCTAAGGAGTAGACTCTGGGGAACCCATGCAAATAGGGGGCCTGAAAGGACCACTAACACAAAAGGAGCGGGAAAGGAGAAAACAGCTGCCTCTTTGTCCAAAGGCTGTAAAGGACGTCATTACTACGGTGGATGGTACGGAGATAGCCTCCGGACCAGTAACGCATACCACCCAAGAAGTGACGCTAGTAAGTCAAGATGGACACCATGAGAAGATCGTGTTCGATGTGATCAAGGCCCCTCAGTTCCAGATTATTCTAGGAATTCCTTGGTTAGAGAAGCACAATCCTCAGATCGATTGGCGAGCAAGAACGGTTCAGTTTCCAGAATGTGTCTCTACTTGTCACCCTCGACCTGGTGTTGCACTGGCAGCAATTTCCTCGGAGGCTCCCCAGTTACCTCCTGAATACCTAGAATTCCAAGATGTTTTCCGGAAGGATCAGGCTAACTCTCTACCTCCTCATAGGTCTTATGACTGCCAGATAGACCTGATACCTGGATCTACTCCTCCTTGTAGTAGAATTTATGCCCTCACCGAGCCTGAGAATCTTCACCTCCGACAATACCTGGATCAATACCTAGCGAATGGGTTTATTTGTCCTTCCAAGTCCCCTGCTTCCTCAGCTTTGTTCTTCGTTCCAAAAAAAGAAGGGGACCTTAGAACTTGTATAGATTATCGCGCCCTGAACCAGATCACCGTTAAGAATAGATATCCGTTACCTTTGATCCCTGAACTCCTGGACCAAGTCAGAAAAGCATGCATATATACAAAGCTGGATCTTAGAGGAGCCTACCACTTGGTACGAGTAAAAGAGGGCGATGAATGGAAGACGGCCTTCCGCACCAAGTATGGGCTATTTGAATATCAGGTCATGCCCTTCGGACTTTGCAATGCCCCGGCCGCCTTTCAATATTTTATGAACGATGTCCTCAGATAGCTCATAGATGTGTGTGTTGTTGTTTACATTGACGACATCCTCGTTTATTCTTCATCGGAAACTGAACATCGGAAACACGTGAAAATGGTCCTCGAGAGATTGCGTCAACACAAACTTTTCGCTAAGTTGGAAAAATGTGTTTTCAACGTGACTGAAGTTGAATTCTTGGGATTCATATTATCACCTAGCGGAGTGCGTATGGATTCAAAGAAGGTCGATGCAATTCTCAAATTGCCATCGCCATCCTCCGTAAAAGGTGTTCAAAGCATGTTAGGCTTCGCTAACTTTTACCGCAGGTTTATCCCCGAATTCTCTCGAATAGTCCAGCCCATCACCGCCTTGTTAAAGAAAAACAAACGTTTTGAATGGTCTACCGAGGCGGAACAAGCTTTCCAGAATTTGAAGACTAGATTTATCTCTGCACCGATTTTAAAACATCCTCGCCCAGAACTCCCCTACATCGTTGAAACTGATGCTTCGAGCCTTGCCATGGGGGCAGTTCTATCACAAAAGGACCCAGTAACCAATCAGTTGCATCCCGTGGCATTTTGGTCCCGCAAATTCTCGCCTCCTGAAATCAATTACACTATTACTGATAAGGAACTTCTAGCTATCAAGTCCGCCTTTAAGGCTTGGCGGCATTATCTTCTGGGGGCCCGACACACCGTTACTGTGATTACAGATCACCGAAACCTGCAATATTTGAAAACCGCAAAAGCTCAATCCTCTAGGCAACTCCGTTGGGCACTATTCTTTGCCGAGTTTGACTTCATAATTACCTATCGACCTGGTACAAAAAACGGTAAAGCTGATGCCCTTTCTCGGATGGGAGTGGAAGAACATTTGATCAATCCTAAACCTGTACCTATCATTCCCCAACAAAGAATTCTAGGTGTTATCGCCACACAATCCATAGAGGAAGTTAAGGATAAAGCCAGGCTACTGGTAACTCCAGCAGACATACAGAATTGGCATCTGCAGGGAAAGGACTTTACGGTGAAGGACAACCTATTATATTTCCAAGAACGGTTATACCTGCCCAGCACAGATTTACAGAAAAAGGTAATCTCTTGTTATCACGATTCTTTAATGGAAGGACATCCCGGTATGACCAAGACCTCGGAAAAGATCAAGCGCTACTTCTGGTGGCCGTCTTGGAAAAAAGATATCAGAGACTTTATAATGTCCTGTGGAGTATGCGCCCAAAACAAGAGTCAAAAGGAAAAACCAGCCGGCCTCTTACGCCCTATTGACATCCCGCCTCGCCCTTGGCATACGCTTTCTATGGACTTCATCACCGATCTACCTCCATGCTCCGGATACAATACGATCCTAGTAATCGTGGACCTATTCTCCAAGATGGCGCATTTCATTCCACTCAAAGGCTTACCAACAGCAGCAACTCTGGCCCGAGAATTTCTCGAAAACATCGTCCGACTGCACGGTTTTCCTTCAGTTCTAATTTCGGATCGAGGTAGTCAATTTATTTCTCATTTTTGGCGAAGTTGCTGTCGGTCGGCTCAAATTGATGTGAGACTTTCGACCAGCCACCACCCTCAAACCGACGGACAAACCGAGAGGACCAATCAAACTCTGGAACAGTATTTGCGCTGCATGCTACAACAAACTGAAAAAACTTGGAAAGATATCCTTTGGATAGCCGAATATGCCTACAATAACTCTGTCCACTCGGGAACTGGGAAGACCCCGTTTTTTCTTTTATACGGTAGTCACCCTCGAACCTCGGAGTTGGATCCACTCCAAGATCTTGGAACACCAGCAGTAGACCACCTGCATTCTACAATCACCCAAGCCTTTAAGGAAGCCGTTTCTCACCTTCAAAGGGCTAAAGAACAATACAAGAAAGGAGCAGACCAACATCGGAAGGAAGCCCCCCAATATCAAGTAGGAGATCAAGTCTGGTTATCCACCAAATATCTACCTCTAAAAGGACCACGCACATTCAACCCAAGATACCTTGGTCCCTATTCCATCACTACCATAGTAAATCCAGTAGCGGTCAAGTTGGACTTGCCCCCTCACATGAAGATACATCCGGTCTTCCACGTCTCTCTATTAAAACCCGTGCAACCTCAAACCCGACTAACTACATCTCCAAAACCTATTCTAGTTGATGGAGAACTCGAGTTTGAAGTCAAAAGCATCCTGGATTCCAAGATCTCCAAATCTAAACTATTTTACCTGATTGACTGGAAAGGCTACGGTCCCCAAAAAAGATCCTGGGAACCTGCAGAATATGTCCACGCGCCTCGTCTAATCAAAAGATTTCATCGAACATTTCCTAACAAGCACAAACCCCCGGAGAAGCCCGGTTTGGGAGGGGCCTTGAGGGGGGGTGCTGTCATGATCTCTGCTTCCAAAAGATCAGGACTTGCCCGACTCCCTTGGAAGCAGACCCATAACCCCGGTTCCGAGTGCCAGCCAGTCCCAATTGGGACCTTTTGGACCATGTCCTGGCGCCAGTGGCACCAGGCTCATAAAGATGCCCAGTCCCAGCGCTGGAAGCGCCAGGCTCATAATGCTTGGGGGGACTTACCTGCAGCAGACCATGCTGCTTACTTAGCTGCCAGTTGAACCCCTGATCCTCTTCTGTTTGGGACTACTTTTCCTGTTGGGTGGGGCAGGAGCCACTCCCTAGGTTCAGAACACTGGAACTCTTCTGGAAAGCAGGAACTCTTTTCTTACCTAGGCGTGGCTGTGGAAGGAGACACCTAAGCACTACAGGAGGCTATTTAAACCACACCCGATGGATGAATCTTGCTTTGCGTTATTCTGCATTCTCTGCAGCAGAATGCTCATCGTGTCTTCTGCTTCTGATCCTGGGCCTAAGGGAACAAAGGCTTACCATCCTGGAATCCAGTCTTCAGCAGCACCTGTAAAGACAAAGAAAGAACAGGTTAGCACTACGGTCTTCAGTGGCAGCGCATCTCTTACCTGGTCCATCGGCTGTCACCAACGCCTCGCGCTGCATTCCGGCATCTGAAAGACAAAGGCTTACCTACTCTTCGCATGCTCCGGAGGTCTTCGCACTGCATTCCGGCATCTGAAAGACAAAAGCTTACCTACTCTTCGCATGCTCCGGAGGTCTTCGCACTGCATTCCCGCATCTGAAAGACAAAAGAAGGTGCGTTTAAAGACATTGGGCAACTTTATTACTCACGTGCCATTACTCATTCCCACGCCAAATCCAGTGGGTATTCCAGCACCCTTCAGCTTCTCTAAAGCTTCGAACTTGTACCTGCAAGATAAAAGGGACAGTTAGTGCGCATCGTGAAGCAGGCTACAAGCGCTTACTTACGTGCTTCCAGGCGCTTCTATTCCTCACGCGGGTTCGATCCTCAACTCTCATCAGCCCGCCATCGCAGGAACCCTGCAAAACAAGAGATATCATTACAAAAGACTTTTAAGACATTTGAAGTGCCCAGAACTTACCGTTCGTGCAGTTAACGACGGACAGCAGTCCTCTGAGGTCAAGAGGCCTGCACCCTTATCCAGTGAAGAAACTGGTTACGGCACCCTGCCCCGAGGCAGATGGAGAGCTCGGCGTTCACTTACCTAAGGCGTACCTTACCTTTGGGGTTCTACAGGAGAAGAGAAAGGGAAGAGGAGAGAGGCACCCAATAACCCCAGTTCATTAATCCCATATTTTCTATCTGCAGACATCTTACTCTTCGAGTCAGACATACAGTGCACAGAGGTCCAGCCCAAAGAGCCAACCGTGTGTTATACATCACCTTTGAAGATACGGCATTCACCCAGTCAAGACCGGCGCCTCTGCGGGAATCAGGTGAGCGTTACAGCCTTATAGCTGATGCAACAGGATTTGAAAATGATACATGCTTGCAGCAGATGTCAAAGCAGTTGGATGGTGGTTGAGTTCATGTGGATGAATTTGCAGAGCCCTTTGATGAGCCATGCTGGTGCATGCAGGACACTTCTCAGTGGTGCAAGGGTAGTTGCCGGAAGGCCTTCCAAAAGGGCACTGCCACCATCTAGGTAGGAGAGGACCAAGCCTTAGACAGAGGATCTGAAGTTCTTTTCTGGGATGAAGGGCTTGATTTCCTGCAGGATAGAAAGTTGAAAACAAGCTGTTTGTGTCTTCCTTGCTATGTGCTGTTTGAAGGCGAGGTGTCTGTCGATGTAAAAACCCAAAGGACTTGGAGCAGGGGGCCAGTTGGGTTATGAAGCCCTCGAGGTACTTAGCAAAGAGCCAGGTCTGGATTTCAGGGTGTTCAGTGTTGTTGATCAGCAGTAGGAATTCAGTCTTGGAGGGGTTGAGCTTTAGGTAAGCACTGGACAATGTGAGGCTGGCCTTGTTAGGGAGAATTCTCAGAAATGTGATAATTCCCTTCCACCTTAGGGACCCCCCCAGCACTTTTTGCTGGACTTTAGACTTTCAATTTCTAACCTGGAGAGAGTGAGACCTTTTTCCCACTCTCATGTTATTTTCTTTGATCTGAACACTGTATCATCTTCTTACATTGTGTCACACAGCACCTTCATCGCAGTGACACAGGGAAGTTTTTCAGATTTCCCAAAAGGTTTAACTACCTCGTCTTTGATAAACTACTGTTTCTAAGAACAGTGAAGTGAAATTGACTTTACTTACACTGTAACTTTCTAGACCCAGCACACACTATGTTACAATAGGGTGCTGGAGGGGTTAGTATCCCCTTTTTCTAGTTTCTCATGTAACATTTTTATGTTACCCTTTCTACAATTAATGGCTGGTGGCAGTGGTTTACTTTTTCCTACTATTGTGTATTTTTACTGCAGGCTGCAATTGCAGCTGCAGTAAGACACCCATGGGTGCCCATTTTGTCAAAATGGCCACAGTGTTCTTTTTTTGCCATTTCTTGTTGGAAAGGTCCTTCTTGAGATTTACTCTGCGTGCTAAACTAGGTTTGGTCCCTTTGTTCATTTTGTCTTTGGCAGGATTCACCGGTGAAGAAAGCCTCTGGCTCAAGCGTGTCTGGCAGGGGCAGGAAGTGAGGGAGGTGCCTGAAATTCCCTATGATATGATAGGTTATTTATAACGCGCTTAATACCCAGAGGTTTCTAAGCGCGGACCTGGGGATCGAACCTGTGTTGCTCCGTGTCGTCTTGCTTCCAAGGCGAGCACGTTGCCGCTGAGCTATCCTCCCGAGACAATGCTTAATCCCCTTGGCTACAGGAATGCACCCAAAGATGATTGGCCAGCTGGCTGTCCTCCGAGGACAGCCACCCTGCTGTGTGAGTGACAAGGCCGCGAATGAATGGGAGAAACCTGCATAAAAGGCAAGGCTTTTGGTTTGGAAGGCAGAGTTGACCACTGGAATGAGGGAATCCGAAGAAGAACTTGGAAGAGACAACGGCTGCAACTCCTGGACCGTTGGTTCGCCCGTTGAAGCCCTTCTGCTGTGCTGAAGCTCTGAATTTGCCTCAACTAGATAAGCCCTGCAAGGATGACTTCTCCCCTGGGACTGGTGGGACGAATCAACCCCAAAGTGAACTCGTCTGGACATCCTCTTGGAGCTCGCTGTACTTCCACTGTTGCTGCAGGAACCGATTTGTAGTGCAGGAGTCCCCAGACGTCCTCCCTCTTGTCCCCACGACGAGGCACAGGAACACAGTATCTGCAGACCTACACAGTATCAGAAGTGCAGCTGGATCTAGTTTTCTTCTAACCAAAGGTACTGTAAACCTAGGAGGACTTACCTCTTGTTGTGTAGCCCTGCTAGTTCTCAGTTGAGACTTGTCTTGGTGGCCATTGCAGAGTTGCCTGCAGCTTTGCCCCTCACAAGCCTCCCAGCTTGTGGCCCTTCAACCAAATCTTATTTTTACAAGCTTTTCTAAAAACATTGTGCAAGACTTTTACTTACCTACAAGATCTTCAGCTCCCATAGACTTTGCTCAACTAACATTGGCTATCCTGTCTCCCTGAGAGACTAGTCTTACCTCTGAATGTGTGCCTTACCTTTCCTCCAGGAAAGGGCTGATTTACTTTGCATTGGAGGTTTAAAAAGTGCTTACCAGTTCATGAATTATTTGTTAACCTTTGTTTTATTCCCATATCTAATCTTTTGCACCAAACTCAGTATTGCTCAAAATGTACCAGTGATTAATCAATATCCACAGTGTCTTAGCTATTTAAGTAACCCGAGGGTGTGGGAAGTGTCTGTGTGCCATCCCTAATGGTTATCATCTGATTTAGAGAAATAGAGTGTTTTGAAGTATATTTTAAGTGTTACATGTTTTGCTCCCTTCTGAAGAAGACTTATATAACTGACTGTTAAATAAATTCATAATTGTTTAATCATGAAACCTTGAGTCTAAGTGTTTATTTGAATAATTGTAACTGTGAAACTCTGGGTTACAACCTTACAGCTCACATTGACCCCTCTTGGGATAAGCCTGGCTACTCAGTCATTCTAACAACTTCTGTAGTACATGCTTATCCCAAAGGTTGGGTTAAGTATTGCCAATAGGACAAGGCTAGTGCAGTCTCCCACAGGGTACTGCATACAATCTTGCCTAACAGGCCTGGATCCTGTGGATGTTTTTTCCATGGAGGATATCTTGAGATGGATCTGCGTGCCATCTACGTATTTGTGGATGTGGATGTTCTGTGGAATGACGAGGGTTACGAGCAGTTCCATGTAAAGATTGAAGATCATGGGGACAAGATGAATCCTTGTAGTACTCCCCAGGCGACGGTATCTAATAAGCTGACATTTTCCACATGTAGTTGAAGCGGACATGCTCAAATTTTCTCAAATACCTTTGATTTCCATGGCAGGCCCCTTATGGCCCGACAATATTTCAGGATATTTGGATCCAAATTGGGCTTTTTAGTAATATAAGCCTCCTTCAAATCTGAGGGGACAAGGACAGGTTAAATAAAATGAACCATATAAGGTGCTACTACATCGGTTAGCTGTAAAGTCACTATAGGAGAAAAAGCATTCTCCAGCTGGCAAGTGGGCTATGAAGAGGAAATTAAGAGAACTGCCTCATCAACATGATTTTGCATAGAAGTAGCAGGACAAATGTTTTTCTTAAGTTGAATATCCTGTTGAATATCAAAGATCGCAGGAAGAAAGAATCATGTCATTAGCTTTAGCCAAGTAGGTAATAGCTAAGTTCTGAGCACATCAAGGATTTAAAAAGGTGTTCATCTTAAACAATGCCCTATGTTTATTAATAGCGTACATGACCTGTGTCTGTAAAAACAGGATATTGCCTTCAAACACAGATTTGTTTGTTAACTCTCTATGCCTCACTGAATCTTATTGTTAGGGAGAATTCTCAGAAATGTGCTAATTCCTCTCTACCTTAGAGACCCCAGCAACTTTGCTGGATTTTGAGGACTTGAATTTTTATCCTTGAGAGAGTGAGACCCTTTTTTACACTCTCTCATGTATTTTAAATGTGATTTTGAACACTGTTTGTCTGACAAACTCCATAGGCATCATCTTTTTAAATTGTGTCACACAGCACCTTCAGTGCAGTGGCACAGGGAAGTCTTTCAGATTTCCCAAGGTTCAACACCTTCTCTTGGATACAGTACTGTTTCCAAGAGCAGTGAAGTGAAATTGATTTTACTTACAAGTGTAACTTTCTAGACCCAGCACACACTATCTTACAATAGGGTGCTGGAAGGGTTACTCTGTATCCCTTTTGCCTAGCTTCTCATGTAACATTTTTATGTTAACCTTTCCTCGATGAATGGCTGGTGGCAGTGGGTTACTTTTAACTACCGTGGTGTGCATTTACCGCGGGCTACGGTCGCAGCTGCAGTAAAGCACCCAAGGGTGCCATTTTTGTCAAAATGGCCCTGGTCGTCTTTTTTTGCCATTTCTTTGTGGAAAGGTCTTTCTTGAGATTTACTCTGCGCGCCAAACCAGGTTTGGTGCCTTTGTTAATTTTGCCTTTTGCAGGATTCACGAGTGAAGCCCACCTCTGGCTCCAGGGTGTCTGGCGTGGGCAGGAAGCAAGGGAGGTGCCCAAAACACCCTGTGCTTAGTCAGGAATGCACTCTTAGGTAATTGGCGGCTGGATGTCCGGGAAGGACATCCCCAATGAATGGGAGAAACCTGCATAAAAAGGCTAGGCTTTTTGGCTTGGAAGGCAGAGTTGACCACTGGACGAAGGAATCTGAAGAAGTACTTGAAGAGGACGCCTGCTGTATCTCCTGGAACGTTGGTTTGCCCGGTGAAGCCCTAGTGCTGTGCTGAAACTCC
The DNA here is from genome assembly GCF_040938575.1 of Ambystoma mexicanum. NCBI lineage: Eukaryota > Metazoa > Chordata > Amphibia > Caudata > Ambystomatidae > Ambystoma > Ambystoma mexicanum. The sequence continues at coordinate 968,070,186 of NC_090936.1, read as the reverse complement.
AAATTTGTATCGACAGAGAAGCTCCTGCAAGGACGAAATCTCCCTCCGAGTTGGTAGGACCAACCAACTCCGAAGTAAGCCACTTGGACTTCCTCTCTGAGCTGGTTGAATTTCCACTGCAGTCGCTGCTGGAACCGAATAGCCAGGGATAGGAACACCAGATTGTGTGCGTTGCTTTTAAGCTGGCTAAGAGCTCCAGGAAGATCCTCTGGACCCCCAGGAAGCAAGACTGACCGAGCCTGAGTCACCTCAACAGAGTGCGGGACCCCAGATGCAAGGAAAGCCCATCTCGACAGCCAGAAAACGCAGTGTTGCTATTTGCGGTAGACGCAAGGAGCTGAAACACCAAAGTGCCACTTGTTTGAAGATTGCCAGCTGCGGTCGGTGACGGTCCCATTGCAGTGCAGGAGTCCCAAGAAGTCCTCCCCTCTTGTCCCCACGACTGAGGCCCAGGAACAGTAGGATCTGCAGAGCTGGACAGGAACAGAAGCCACCTGCTGCTTTTTTCTTCAACTTAAAGGTACTGTAGTGTCTGAGAGAACTTACCTCTTGTTGTGCCCCCTTACTTGTCCTCGTTGGAGACTTGTCTTGGTTGCATCTGTAGAGTTGCCAACAGCATCTTTACTTCACAAGCTGTTAGGCAGAATCCTGTGCAGTGCCCTTAGGGACCACTACACCTGATTAAGACCACAGGTGGCAATACAAGTTTTACCTTTGGTACAAGCCTGTACTACTAAGTTATAGTGGTAGCAGTAGCAGAGCAGCCAGGCTTATCTCAAGAGTATAGGAGCAGTAGCAGAGATTACACAAAGGGACCACAATTACTTTGACTCAAGCAAACACTGACTCAAGGTTTCAGGTAAAAAATAGAAGTACATTTATTTTTAAACCATCAGTTATAAACACGACACCTCTATTAAACTTTAAACAAAACCACACGTTAAATATACTACAACTAACCAATTCACTTTGTACAGTAAGTCTCAAGGTAAGTACCCTGTGTTTGAATGAACCGGTGTTATGAACAAAACACGATACCGCGGATACGGTTGCGATCACTTTTTGGCAGTTCGGTCTACTAAATAAACGCGTATCCGTGACATGAAATGCTACCGGGGCAAAAACACACTTAGCACCTGAGACCCCCAGAGGGAGTTGGAGGCAAAAATCACAGGCAATATTTAGGTTAGGCAGACAGTATCGAGAAACACTCAGAAACAGGAGTTCAAAAGTCAAAGGGTCGGAGCCAGGTTTAGGTGACATCGGAGGCCTGTGCCGAAGATCACACCATTAGACAGTTCACGATTCAGTGTAGCCAAAAAGTTCTTGGATATTGTCAATGTTCGGAAGCAAAAGTTATAAAAAGGAGGGAAGACGAGGAAGAGCCTTGAGGATGAAGAAAAGGGATTCACCCAGTTTCCTCGAGTAGAACACAGTACCTTATTCCCACGATGCAGCTGGTGCCCTGGCAGGTGTTCCAGACCCACGATTCCTGGAGCTTCGTTGTGAAGGACGACGTCTGAAGGGGGTCTGCACCACACAGGGGTGAAGCCGACAGCAGCGACAACGCAAAGGTGTGCTCCTTAAAAACAGGAGAGGCTCAGCAGGTGGCTATCCGGACCACTACAGCAGTGTGCAGCGATTTCGACCAAGGCGGAGATCTCTGGCTGAAGAAGATGAGCTGGTTATCACCACCAGGCTCAAGGGAAGAAGACTCCGGACTGGATCTTCTCTTAGTCGTCGAAGGGAAGATAGCTCAGGACTGCAGCAGGGCTTCACCGGGACGGGGTAGTTGCAGCAGCCGTCGTTCTCTCCACTTCTCTTCGGTTCCTTGTAGTTCCAGAGGCGATTCTGACTTCTAACCCAGGAGACCTGCCTTTTATGCGCAAAACCCCCATTCACACAGCCTGGCTGACAATCACGCAGCAGGGGGGTTGTCCAGCCGGGACAACCACCTCAGCCAATCATGGCAAGGTGCGACTTGGGTTTCCTAGCATACCCTGTGCAGGGGGTAACTAGACCCCTTCCCCACATTCAGTCTACCTAGACACCCAGGCACCAAGAGGAGGGCTTCTATGCAGAAGCCCGCCAAAAGACGGTGAACAAAGAAGGCGAACCTAGTTTGCCACGCAAAGTAAAACACAAGAAGGACTTTAACAAAAAGAAATGGCGAATAAACCCAACCGGAGCCAAAAGAAAGACGATTTGGTCAAGCGGGTTTATGTTCGAGGCTAATATAATAGCCAAAAACAGTACCACGTTTATCTAATATAATCGCAGTAGAAAAGTTAGGGTAGATACCACTTCCACCAGCCAAGTCTAAATGTTAAAAGAGCAAAACAATGCTCAGGGAGGTACAGACAGAAAAGGGGTACAGATTAGCCCTTTCCAGTACTCCATGTAAGATGGGGTGTACTGGGTCTGTGGTAAAAATGACTATGTAAAGTAAATGGCAACTTTACCTTTCTCTGGGGGACAGTAGTCAGCCCCAGCGAAATGGAGTCAGAGGGAAGTCTAAAAGACAACCCTGGGTTACTACACTAAAGGTGCTGTTTAACCCATACAAGAACAGTGGCACTTGGAGCGGTGTGCTCCAGTGCCCAAGATCACACAATGAGTGACAACACATAGGCCAAAACACATGTAAGTTTGGAAAAAGGATTTACACTCTTACCAGGTGGAAAAAATAAACTCCAGAAATACAGCAAAGTTGCTGGGGGACTCACTATGTGAGGGAAATTAGCCTGAGAAGGAGAATTCTCCCTAACACAAGCCTAATCAGCTTGTGGCCCTACTTTGATTTTCTTCTTATTCTACAAAGACTTCTAAAACATTGTGCAAGACTTTTGCTTACCTGCAAGAAGTGCTTCAGTTCACCTTGACTTTTGCTAACCTAACATTGGCTGGCCTGGCTCCCTGAATGACTCTTCTCTCCTCTGCTTAATTGTTGTGTCTACCTTCCAGGAAGGAGTTGACTAACTTTGCATTGGGGGTTACAAAAAGTACTTACCTGCTTCAGAAGATTTGTGCGAGCTCTTGTTGTGCTCTCATAACCTTTTCCTTTGACCTACTCCTAAATCTGATTCTAAATGCAACAGTGATATATTAATGTCCCCAGCACCCTAACAATTGAAGTCCCCTGAGGGTGTCTATCAGCCATCCCAAAAGGGTACTTGCTGATTTAGAAACTTAAGAGTGTGTATTTTGAAGTATATTTGTGTGTTGTTTTATATTGCTCCCTTCTGAGGAAGGCTTACTCTAACTGACTGTTGAATAAATTAATAATTCTTTAATCAAGAAACCTTGTGTGTAAGAGTTTATTTGAATACTTGTCACTGTGAATCTCTGTGTAACTCCCCTACAGCACAGATTGACCCCTCTTGAGATAAGCCTGGCTGCTCAACAGGCTACCAACCTGTGTAGTACAGACTTATACCAAAGGTTGACTTCCTATTGCCAGGAAGTCAGGGTTGTTGTAGTGTACCCGAAGGGTACTGCATACAATCTTGCTTAACACTTATCAAAGAATCAGAATTATCCAGCTTACTCCAAATGTTCTCCCTCTTTCGATAGTCAGATTTTAGTAGTGTAGTAGTGATGGGCAAAACCATGGCTGTGGGAGTTTTTTAGTTTTCTGGGACAACGGGATACCAGAGAGTCACAGACCGACAAAGGCACTCTGGCATAGGTTAAAGTACTCTAAGCAAGAATTCAAATGGAAGACTGCGCAGAAATTACAAGACATTTAGGGAGATTTTTGTACAACCCTCTGTTGAGGGCTGTGTAACCATCTAACCTAATGGTGGAACAGTTTGCCACCGAAGAGGAAGGAAAGATCAAACTCTCTTATTGAAAGCATAGCAGAGCAGTGAAGCTTAACTTTAGGAGAAAGGGGGGCTAGCAGAGAGGTACAAATATTCCCAATAGTCACCATAAAAAATAAACCACACTGGTATACTGCAAAATAAATGTTTTTATTAAAAAGCCATACAATAATATTTATGTTATGGAAAGATAAGTACTCACGCGAAACATAACATCAGAGAATAGTGAAGATATAAACGGAGTATATGGCCACGTTAAGGCCTTACTCACTCTTGGCCCTAAAACGCAATCCCCACACCTATGTCATGATCTCTGCTTCCAAAAGGTCAGGGTTTTCCCAACTCCCTTGGAAGCAGATCCATAACCCAGGTTCCGAGTGCCAACCAGTCCCAATTGGGACCTTTTGGACCCAGTCCTGGCGCCAGTGGCACCAGGCTCATAAATATGCCCAGTCCCAGCGCTGGAAGCGCCGGGCTCATAATGCTTGGGTGGACTTACCTGCAGCAGACCATGCTGCTTACTTGCCTGCCAGTTGAGCCTCTGATCCTCTTCTGTTTGGAACTACTTTTCCTGTTGGTGGGGCAGGAGCCACTCCCTAGATTCAGAACACTGGAACTCTTCTGGAAAGCAGGAACTCTTTTCTTACCTAGGCGTGGCTGTGGAAGGAGACATCTAAGCACTACAGGAGGCTATTTAAACCACACCCGATGGATGAATCTTGCTTTGCGTTATTCTGCATCCTCTGCAGCAGAACGCTCATCGTGTCTTCTGCATCTGATCCTGGGCCTAAGGAAAAAGGCTTACCATCCTGAATCCAGTCTTCAGCAACACCTATAAAGACAAGAAAGAACAGGTTAGCATTACGGTCTTCAGTGACAGCTCTTCACTTACCTGGTCCATCGGCTGTCACCAACGCCTCGCGCTGCATTCCGGCATCTGAAAGACAAAGGCTTACCTACTCTTCGTGCGCTCCGGAGGTCTTCACACTGCATTCCGGCATCTGAAAGACAAAAGCTTACCAACTCTTCGCACGCTCCGGAGGCCTTCGGCGCTGCATCCCGCATCTGAAAGACAAAACAAGGTGCGTTTAAAGACATTGGGGAACTTTAATACTCACATGCCATTACTCCTTTCCACATCTAACCCAGTGGGTATTCCGGCACCCTGCAGCCGCTCCGAACTTGTACCTGCAAAATAAAAAGACAGTTAGAGCGCATCGTGAAGCAGGCAACAAGCGCTTTCTTACGTGCTTCCAGGCGCTTCTATTCATCACACGGGCTCCATCTTCAACTCACTTCAGCCCGTCATCTGCCATCGCCGGAACCCTGCAAAACAAGAAACATCATTACTAAAGACTTTAAAGACATTAGAATTACTCGAAACTTACCGTTCGTGCAGTAAACGACGGACAGCAGTCCTCTGAAGTCAAGAGGCCTGCTCCCCTTATCCAGTGAAGAAACTGGTTACAGCACCCTGCCCCGAGGCAGATGGAGAGTACGGCGTTCACTTACCTAAGGTGAGAGCGTTAACCTTTGGGGTTCTACAGGAGAAGAGAAAGGGAAGAAGAGAGAGACATTCAATAACCCAGTTCCTTAATCCCATATTTTCTATCTGCAGACATCTTACCCTTCAAGTCAGACATACAGTGCACAGAGGTCCAGCCCAAAGAGCCAGCCGTGTGTTACACATCACCTTTGAAGATACGGTATACGCCCAGTCAAGACCGGCGCCTCTACGGGAATCAGGTGAGCGTTACAACCTAATGGCAGATACTATTCCCATAGACTTTTAGATGGGAGTAAAAAGTAGACCTCTAGACAATTAAAACATTGGAAATACCATATTGTTTTGGATATAAAACGTCACACAGAATTCAGTCACAGGTTTCCTATTACACTCTAGCTATGTATTGCACAAGAAAGTGGTCAAACACAGAGGTAGTAAAACAGGAGTACACATGTCTAACAGAGCCACGAGGGATACCAAAGTCCAGAATATATTTTAGTTGGGCAGTCTCTAGCCCCAGAAGCGTATATTACAGTCCAAGGAGGGAAACAGTAACAAACATTAATGCAATATAAATCCGGAGACAGGAGTGCAATATGTAGATTTTAAATCCCTAATACACCAGGAGGAGTCTCTAGAAATCTTGGTAGGCAACTCCAGGGACATTAAAGTAGTTCACTGTGTAACTTTTAGAAGTTCCAGTGTTGTAGAAAGTGCCCACAGGAAATAACAGGACAGTCTGTAGGATGGCATGACATTATTGTGAAAAGACAGGCAAGTCCCAGATGCCTTGAAGGAGGTACAAAGAAGAATGGAGCTGGCCCTAGGGAACACCAGTGTAGACCCTAATGAAGACATTCAGTGCTCGGTTTGACTCCCATCAATCCTAGAAGAAAATCAGAGCAGGCCTCAGCCCCCATTGCAAAGCGATGGACACATGGGGTTGAGAGGCGACCTGCAAAACCTGACAACCATAAACCACGGAGACCCCTGAGGGTATCTTTAATAACCCACATACTCCGAGCTTATTACTTCCAGAAATTCAATTACCAGACGATGGAACAACAGTAAGTACAAATCTTTTGTTGCAGGGCAAGAAAAAGGATTTGGTCAGCCAGAGACTTGAACCCCAAGCCAGCGACAACCCCAATGGCCCAAAGAAAAACAAATGCCCTTCACATGAGTGGGACCCACTATCTGGAAGTGGAATCCATAATGGAGATGGCTCTAGGAGGATGGAGGAATTTGCACACGGCAGACCATGGCGGGCCAGGAGGCAAACATCGATGTCACACCAGCAAAAATGGCTGATGCAGCAGGACAATGCAAGTGGTGATCCAGGAGAGTCCGGAGAGGTAGATGTGGCAGGGTGTGGGGGGTCCCATAACCCTTCCAGCCGGCAGCTTCCAACACCAAGGCGGGAGACCCTGGCACTAAACTGATGTAAGCGGTGGTAGAAGGGCATGTAGAAAGGCCTGGCCCAAACAGATGAGGACAAAGAGCAGCAAGACGAGGAAGACATTGAAAGGATGCCCAAATTTCAGAAAATGTAAACCAGAGCACAGGCAAGAAACACCAGTCCCGCCAGTATGGCCAGAATGGATCTCAACGTCTACTAGAACATTTTTCTGCACCAAAAGCCTCCAGCAGGTAAGCAGACCTGCTCACCTTCCAAAAATACAGCAACATTTGGTATATATACAGGCTTTCCTCTAGACGCACTTCCGCTGCTAGGAGCTGGCTTCTGCCAGCCCACCAATCCCAGTCACTCTCTACATGAAAAAGAAAAAGAAGAGAAAATGTCTCTTTGTCATCACTAGGATGCCACTACAAGCTATGAGATCGCATATCAAATATTACTGTGTCCTTAAAAGCACCCAGTCACCATAGTCTGACATCCTCTACCAAGATGACAACGTCTCCTCATGTGCTACACCCCATTGAGTGCACACAATAAGACTACCAGTAGATAGGGACAGAAAGATGTTGGGCCTATGAGCGTGGATACACGAATTGGATCAAGTGCAATTAGTTTGTTTGTCCTATTGTGTCTTTGTAAGATAAGGTGTTTATTGTGAGCAATGTGTATATGTATCATATATTCTGTTCTTTGTATTTGATAATAAGCTTGTGGGTGTTCTTAGATGAATGTTTTTTATATAAATATTTTAGATTTGTACTACGTTGAATTTTGTTAAGATATTGTAATAACATTGATGATGAGATTTCATGTTTTGACTACTAGGTCAATTTATTCAGGGCTGAGCAGTAGGAAGGAATATGAGATGGTCACTGGAAGTGTTTAAAAGTGTTGTCCCCTATCCCTTCTTTTTGCGTATATATGTCCAGCAAAGAGCCCGGAACTAGTCTAGACCAGTCCAAACCACTTCAGAGCAGGGAGTGCAAAATTTACTAGCCCACTAGCATTAGAGAGTAGGTTTTATGAAAGGCGAGTATGAGGATGTTGGAAACTTATTTCCCATTTACTACAAACACACTGCATTCTAATTCTATACAAGGGGATTTTGAGACTTTATTTTGTTGTACTGTTTTCTACTTGGGGAAGGGAGCTGAAAGAAAGCTGCGAGCTGGAAGATGCTCAGGACTTTGGGTTGCAGACATCCCTACACATTGTATAGTTATAGTTGTGAGGGCAAGCATAGGTGTTGCACACAAACAGATTCTTAAATTGAACTCTTTGACTCAGACTTTCCTTAGTTTGATTTAGGTAGGGAAATCCCACCTTAGCATAGGGCAAGTTAGGCCTTTCCAATCCTGACATTTAAGTTAATAAAAATTGATTGTTTGAATTTGGAATCGGGTGTCTGTGTCCTTCATGATGCCTTCACAGATGGTGTCAGCAGAAGTGGGATGCAGCTCAATCGATACAAGTTGGGGGACCCTAAAATTTTCGAAGTTGAGCCCCAGAGCATTGGACCCCCCAGTAACCACTAAAGGCTCTATCAGGTTTGATATCTGTAGCAGTAAGGATGCAATAATTCCTCCAGGAGAAAGAAGACCGATACCCATTTACCTAATATTGATTCCACCCCTAATACATGTATTAGACTAGCAAACACGTTAGGGATAGCACAGGTGTTAGGCGGAAACCTGTGCAGTTCCCTTAGGGACCACTGCAAAAAGTTTAAGACTACAGGCGTTAGCAGTAAACCCAATTGGTAGCAGTCTGTACCACCCAGATTTACCTGGTAGCTGTGGCTGAGCAGTCAGACTTCTCTCAAGAAGAGTTAGGCAGTATATAGAGTATACACAATAGGGCTAGAAATACAGTAGTACAAGCAAACACTGACCAGAGCTTTGGTATAAAAGTATATAATTATTTATTTAAAAACACACTTGTAAAAATACACTGGCACTAATATGTCAAGCAAGTTCAAACACAGTCACTAGAACTATATACACCTCCTTAATTAATTATTGGACAAGTCTATGTTAAGACACCACTTATTTAGCAAAACAGAGGTGAGCGCGTAACCATAGATGGCACTCCAATAATTTGTTAAAAAAGAGGGAGAGAAAAGGCAGAATAGGGAAATCACACAGTACCAACACTTTTAAAGAACCACTGCAAGTCAAGAAAGGCAGGGTCTACTGTAGAGCAAAAAGTTCATAGGCCAGGCCCACTCTTGGGGAGAGCAAGGCGGAATGTGCCCAAGATCACACAGTGGAAATGCACTCAAAGTCTTTGCAGGAAAGTCAAAAAGAGGTTGGATCAAGTTAGAAAGGTAATGTTAACGGGTCCGAGGTCACCCCAGGATAGAGAATCAAGGATTTACGGGACACCTTGGAGAGTCTGTTGCAAGGGAGACCAGGTGGGACACAATACCTGAAATGGTGAGAAAGCTCCAGCGGGGGCAGTTGTTCCTGGCAGCGGGTGCAAGTCGGGGCTTCGTCCAGGGGAAGAGAAGATCTCGACGTGGAGGAAAGCTGGAGGTCGTTGCACTGCCAGGGAAGAAATCAGCCACAGAGTTTCCCGGTTAAAAGGTACTACCCTTTTATTTGCGGTAGTGGTGAAGCGTGGCTATCCGGCCGCCGGGGTGCTTGGCATGGGCGAGTCGACCACGAGACGATCCAGGAAGGCGAAAAAGGTGAACTGGTTGGTCCCACCAGCTCAAAGGGAAGAAGACTCTCCTGGAAGAAGATCTTCTCTGTCGTCGGGGAAAGTGGTGAGTTTCGTACAGCAGGGCTCCACCGGTGATGTCGTCGTCGTAGATGGTTCAGCTTCTCCCCTCTTCAGATTCTTTAGGTCCTGTGGCGACTTCTGAAGTTCCAGTCCCCAAAGCCCTGCTTTTATGCAGCAAAACCCCCATTCATCAGCCCAGATGTCAATCAAACATGCTAAGTGGTGAGCCGGGCGGCTCACCACTGGGCCAATCACACAAGAGTGCGACTTGAGTTGCCAAGGCAACTCAGTCCAGGGTACCTATTCCCCCCCTCCCACCCATCCTGTAGACTCAGACAGAGTGGCACCACTTTTGGAGGCTTCTGTGCAGAAGCCCATCAAAAGTGGAACAAAGGGCTCGACTTGGGTTGGAGTTACAGAGGCGAACACAAATGCCATTTTAAAACCGAGTCCTGGCAAAAAGACCCAACCGGTGAATAAATATTAAATAAATAACCCAGCAGTATCTTTAACATTGCACCAAAAAAAGTGGTGCGTTTAAAATGAATGGGAAAATCCCATAGGAAATATTCCGGTGGAATATTTCGCGTGGTAACCACTGCCACCAGCCAGAAACTCGACAAGGGGAGACTGGACAGTGCCCCCTTGGAAAACAGACCCAGGGGCAATCAAATTACCCCTACCAGTACTTCCACAATATGATGGTTTGTACTGGTTCTGTTCACAATTTAAGACTAGTAAAGTCAATGGTGACTTTACATGCCCTGGGAGACAGTAGTCAGTCCCAGGGTATGGAGTCTATGTTTGGGGGTCACTATGACACCCCTGTGTTACTGCACTGAGGGTGCTGTGTAACACATATACCAAAAACACATGAAGCCCTAGACATTCTCAAATCATGCCTAAGAGTGGGAGAAAAAGAGTCTCACTCTTAGCAGGAGAAAAAATTAAACCCCAAAAATCCAGAAAAGCTGCTGGGGGACTCACTAGGTTTGGGAAATTAGCCTTAGCAGAGAATTCTCCCTAACAACAGGAATATGGGATTGTTTTAGCAGGGGTGATAGACCTAAACTTCCGAGGTGATGTTAAGGTATTGTTACAAAACCATGGAAAGGAACCTTTTCAAGTTTACCAAGGTAATAAGATTGCTCAAGGAGTAATTGAGGGAGCAATGCTTCCCAGGTTCAAAGAAGGAGCAGAGAAGGAGAGCCTTGATGAAAGAACCCAGGGTTTTGGAGAGGCAGATGAGACTTTGTGTGGCCTTTCCAACTCTAAATCGGGAAAAATGTACCAATGAATGCAAACGTACAAATGAACCAACTACCTCTCCAGATTTCGCTGTGGCCCAAAGAAATGATCCCTTTCTAACTAAAGCCTTTTCACAAGTGATTTCAGAAAGGGAGGGACAAGAAAGAGGGGGACCTTGCTTCCTTTTGAAACATTTTTTTCTCTATAGTGGAAAGTACCTCCTCAAAGGGTAAGGCGAAGCTACAGTTGGCGATCCCAGAGAGTCATAGAAAGATGGTCTTCGATAAAGCTCAGTCACATTTGAAGGAAGATCACCAGACCATTTGAAACTTCACACATATTAAAGAGAAAGGTTTTTCTGGTTTAGAATGGACGCCGACATTAAAGTTATAATGCAGATGTAGAGCACTTGCCAGAAAACTAGTACTTCTATATTATCGCCTTCTTCCACCAGTGAACTAGCCTCAAGAAAAAGGGGCTAGCCAAAAAGTTGTGTGTAAACCAACCCCACAGATTATAAGTCCTTGGGAAAATACCAGCTTTCCCAACCAGGGGGATCATAAGGTAGGCATAGTTTTCTGGGCTTTGAACACACAGGCCAACCTACCTATCAGGAAGTCCGTAGAGGGGAATGTCCTTTCATCGTTTATGTCTTCATGACTGTCGAGTACCAGAGAGAGACAAAATAATAATCTCTTTGGGCTTACAGCTTGATTATCCCTATGGGTTGGGCCTTTACCACTTTAAGGAAAAGGATTAAGAATACAACCAATACTCTAATGGGGAGAGAAGTTAAAATGTGTTCTTTTGAACTTTTCTGATGACCCCATTAATATCAAACCGGGCCAATTGATAGGGATTTTGAGGTATGAAATATTATGGAAACCTTCCTCCTATCTAAGCTTCGAAAGAGTTCTTGTAAGAAAATATCCGGTAAGGAGAAGAGTCAAAGTCTTATCTTTGATCCTTTAGAAGCAGAAAGATAAGACTACCAGGGGAAGATGTGTTGCTACAACCACCCCCTTCTCCATCAAGTTTAGGGATTCCAAAAGCCAGGGAGAAAGAGGAGAAGACCTTAACCTCAATGAATACTTCTCAGGGAACCTCAGTAAGCCCCAGTCAGTCATCAAGTAATCCTTTATCTTCCTCGTTAAAATTACTTGATATCCATCTTCCCCAGATAACGACATATTTAGAACAAGGGGCCACAAGAACTGAATCCCTAGGGGAACAAGCAGAGAAGGGAGGGTACCCTGCAGTAATAAACCTACTTCTTGTTCCCTATAGGAAATGTTACTCCTTTTTTTTTTTTTTTAAACTTTCTTTTTGAAATTTTACAGAACAACAGAAAAAACATGTGCACCATCAGGGTGCACTAACGTAGCAAAGCGGAACAGAGGAGAAAAGGGGACGAATTGAAGAAAGGGTAGGGAAAGGAAGGGAATAGAGCAAAGCGAAAAGAAAACATAACATTTCCCGCTCCCGGTTACGACCGCGGAGCTGCCCCACCCCACTCATGGCCACAACAACAAGCATCAGGACTTTCCTGGTTAATTGTCAATCATCATTAAGGCACAAATATATAGTGTCTCCCAACCTCAAAGTTCCGTTTCGGACTCAGGAGCTCTCAGTAGTGGAAGGAGCTGCACTGTTTAGCAGATATGTAATATACGGCCCCCAGATGTCGGGAGGTCGAGCATGCAGTGGTAGGGTTCTTATAAATTCACTCTCTACATCCTGACAGTAGGTAATGTCTTTTTTCCAATCTTCAATTTTGGGTAGGGGGCCCCGACTCCAGGCCATAGCTATCCGCCTACGGGCCAACACCAGGAGGAGCGCTGCCAGTCTGTGGGATGCAGGACGCAGGTATTTTGTGAGGCCTAGGAGGGCCGCCAACGGTAACGGGGCTACTTGTTCCCCAATAATATCGGCGACGATCTGTAGGACTGAGGTCCAGAACCGCTGGATTCCGGGGCAGTCCGATGCCAAGTGGAAAAAGTCGGCATGTGTCGCTGTGCAACGGTCACATTGGGCCGATACTTCAGGGTGATGACGGTGTTTCTTGGCAGGGGTGTAATATGTCTGGTGCACGTAGTTAAAGTGTATCAATTTATATCGTGTGTTCACCGCGACTTTCTGGGTTTGGTATAGGATGTAGGACCAATCTCCAGACTCTATCGTCATCTGGAGGTCCGATTCCCATCTTTGTTGAGTTCTGGCATTGGGTGATCCGGTGTCTGCTACCAGGGATCGGTAAAGTGCCGAGACCAACCTCCCCTCTCCCCCAGCCTGGATGGTATTGTGCAGCAACTCCCATGTGGGGGGTTGTGCAGGAAAGGAGGGCAGTATTTTTTGTAGGGTGTAGCGCAGTCTGAAATAAAGAAAAATGTCTAGAGAGGTGGTACCGCCCCTATCTTTGGCCATCTGAGGCGTTAGGAAGGTGCCGCCTGGGAAGACATCACCGAAGGAGTGGATGTTAAGCTTGTCGGCCCATATTAAAAATACTTTCTCATTCGTGAGGGGAACACCCGGGATGAACCTGATCGGTAGCAGAGGGGAATATCTCACGGTCACCCCATACTTGGCAGCCATTTTCTTCCAGACCGCGTACGTAGAGAGGACTGTATTTAGAGTGTTGTACGGAACTGGGATTTGACTAATGATAACGGCACTGAGCAGGTTGGGAGAGGCCAGAGCATGCTCCACCTGCACATGAGGGCGCACAAAGTGGATCGTGTACCAGTGGCTTAGAAACTGTGCCTGTGATGCCCAATAGTACTTCTCGATGTCCGGGAGCGCAAGGCCTCCTTTTGATGTCGGCAGAACCAGGGTGTCGTAGGCCACGCGCGCTGGTTTACCGGCCCATAGCAGTTCCAGGACTGCAGTCTTGATTTTCAGGAGGAAGGATTGGGGAGGAGTAGCGGGATATTGGTAAACAGGTATAGAAGTTTGGGGAGTATAACCATCTTCGTAAGGGAGGTCCTACCCCACAGTGTTAGTGGGAGCGTTTTCCACCTGTGCACCCGTTCCTGAATGGAGGTGAGCGTGGAGACATAGTTGTCTTTATATATCTCGTGATGGTTACGAGACATGAGTATACCTAGATAGCGTACCCCTGAATTCTCCCATTTAAAGCCATGGTTGTCAACGAAGTGCACCGTGTGAGGGGTCAGGGGGAATATCACAGATTTAGAGTGGTTGATTTTCAGTCCCGACATTTGCCCAAATCTTAATACCTCCCGCATAACTGGGTTAAGGTTCTCCTGGGGATTGCCGACAAATAATATAACATCGTCAGCATAGAGAGAGACAATCAATTTGTGTGGACCTAATTTGAGGCCTCTGTGCATTTGGAATTCGCGTAGTCTGGAAGCCAGGGGTTCCATGATAAGAGCAAAGATCAGAGCCGAAAGCGGGCATCCTTGCCTCGTTCCGCGTTCAAGTGAGATGCATGTGGATCTGGTGTTCCCTAGTGTAATATAGGAATTGGGGCTGTTGTACAATAATGACACCAATTTAATAAAGAAGTTGCCAAAACCCATTTGTCTGAGCGTTGCTAGCATGAATGGCCATTCCACAGAGTCAAATGCCTTCTCGGCGTCAAGAAGCACCGCTATTGCCTGGTGCGCTGGGTCCAGGGCCTCCATGACGCCAAACAGACGCCTGATGCCATAGGTGGTGCTGCGCCCTGGGACAAATCCAGCTTGGTCACCAATCACTAGAGCCGGCATAAGGGGGAGGAGCCTGGAGGCAAGAATTTTGGCCAGGATTTTATTGTCTAGGTTGATCAAAGAGATTGGTCTATAGGATGCACATTCGTCAGCGGGTCTGCCGGCTTTGTGTAGGAGAATTATATTGGCTTCCCGTAATGTTGGGGGAAGGCATCCGCTTTCGATGGATTCTTCATATACGCGTAACAAGAGAGGGGCGAGGGAAGTTGCGTAGGCCTTGTAAAACTCTCCGGTAAGACCGTCCGGACCTGGTGCCTTGGAACTCGGGAGGGACTTTATTGCTTCCAGTATTTCTTCTGTTGTTATCGGGGCGTTGAGAGGTTCTCGTAGGTCTGCCTCCACCCAGTACAGCTCAGTGTCGTCTAGGTATGCTTGCAAAGATTCAGAGTCCGAATTGCCTCTAGAGCTGTACAGGTCCTGATAGAAGTCTCGAAATGCCTTGGCGATGTCCACTTCTGCGTAGACACGCTGGCCTTGTGCGTCTTTCACACATTCCACCCGGGTCGGGGTTTTGTCCACTAATAGTAATCGGGCAAGCAGGGCTCCTGGCTTCTGACCCTCTCCATATTGTCGAATCTGGTGTTTTCGCCCTAGGAATTTTAGCTCCCTTTCGGCTGTTTCCCTGAACTTCTGGAGCTCCTCCTTCAGTTCTGCTTGGATTTGCGGGCTTGGAGCCGAGATGGCCTTCCTCTCAAGATCCTTCAGACGGGTTTCGCTGTCTGAGAGTTCACTGCGGATCAGCTTCAGTACACCATTTTCCTTACCCAGACAAATACCGCGCACAAAGCATTTCAGCGTTTCCCAAATGATGCTGGTCGCCTTGACTGAGCCTTGATTCCTCTCAATGAAGGATGTTATTTCCTCGCGCAATTCATCAGCAAAAACTTTGTCTGAAAGCGCACCCGGCTTGAATCTCCAGTTCAATCCGGGGACCGATGCGCCCACCATGGAGACGTCAAGTGTGACCATTGAGTGCTCGGATAGCGTGCGCGGTAGAATTTGGCTAGATCCCCAGGCAAACGGACAGTGGGCAGAGGCCATGATGTAATCTATCCTGGAGCTGGTGTTATGAACGGGCGAGCAGAATGTAAAGTCCCTCGCATCTCGATTGTGATGCCGCCATGTGTCAGATAGGTCGAACGTTTGGCATATCTCACGAACTTGACCACTGGCTTTGGATCGATGTCCAGTGGTGTTATGCGATCTGTCTAGGATAGGGTTCATCGGTGTGTTAAGGTCTGCACCCCATATGATTGTTTCTGCGTTGGACTTCCCTAGTTGGAACATCACCCAGTTAAAGTTGTCGGGTCCATCAGTGTTGGGAGCGTAGGAATTTACAATCACCACTTCTTTTCCTGCAATTATTCCCCTCACCAGCAGGCCCCTGCCTTCAGTGTCCTTCACCGATTCAATGAGACTGAAGTTAGTTCTCCTATCAATCAGGATGGCGACCCCTCTGGCAAAGGACGAGTATGATGAAAAGTACCTGTGACAACCCCAGGACTTGGCCCACTGTGATTCCGATGCCGGCAGGAGATGGATTTCCTGAAGAATGGCGATGTTAACCTTGTGTCTACGGAGACACTGAAGGATTTTCCTGTTCTTTGCCGGCTGGTTGCCGCCGCGGATGTTCCAGGTGGCAATTTTAAAGGTTATGGCTGGCATTCCGAAAGCTGGGTGAATTCACGCCTGTCAGGGCGGGAGAGCGAGAGTGGTGCCTTGAGGTAGTGGAGTGGCTATAGTGTTTGGCTTCCAGGTTATCAAAGTTATATAACAACAACTATGTGAGACGAGAGCGGGGTGAGTAAAGCGGCCGCGTCCGGCCCGAGTCCCTCCCATGTGTGGGCAACCCCCAACTGGCCCACAGTAATCCCCCCATGTAGAACAGAGTTGCAAGCATAGCCGCGCTAGGGGCACTGGTAGCCCACCAAGAGGGTGCCGGGCTTCCTATGGCGACATAATTTCGTTCCTGCGATGTATATTGATCATAGAAGCAGAAGGTGCGCAGGTCACGACTGCCAATTGCTGTGATTGAAGGTTACGGAGGGTCCCCCCTCGCTCGCTCTTCTTGATGGGGTCTCGGATTGTTCCCGCCATGTCTGCAGCCATTCCGGTCTAGGTAGTCATTGGCTTCTTCGGGAGAATTGAAGAATTGGGCCTTCCCCTCATGTTGGATCCGCAGTTTCGCTGGGTATAGCATGGAATAAAGGATCCAATTGTCCTGCAGGCGTCGCTTGACTGCCGTAAAGGATCTTCTCTGCGTTTGCACCGCCTGTGAGAAGTCTGGGAAGACTTGAATGGAGTCGCCGTCGTATTGCAGTTTCCCCTTATCTCTGGCTGCCCTGAGCATGGCGTCGTGATCCTTGTAGTTTAAAAAAGTCTTGCAATGATTGGTCTGGGGTGCGCGCCGGGCGCCGGCCTAGTGTTCGGGATTCTGTGTGCTCTTTCTACCACAAAAAGCTGAGACAGCGTTTCTCTGCCGAAGAGAGCTATGCAGATCTGTTCCACAAAGTCTTCCATTTTACCTGGGATTTGTCGCTCCCTCACCCCTATGATCCTGATGTTGTTCCTGCGGGAGCGACCCTCCAAATCCTCATTCTTGGCGCACACCACCTTCATCTGGGTTTCGAGCACAGAGACACGAGATGTCAGTGCCGCTGATCCATCTTCCAGGTCGGACACGCGTTGTTCAACATTGTTGAGTCGATCGGCTTGTTTATCTAGCCTGTGTTGAAGCTGGTCGACCTTCGACAATAGGGTGTCCAGCTTGCATCCTAGGCCGCTGATACCGGCCTTCAGGTCCATCAAAATCTCCCTTATATCAAAATGTGGGCCCTGGCCCTCGGTTGACATCATGTCAGGTGGCGGGGAGTTGGGTCTGCTGCTGGTCGTGGGCTTGGCCTGTGAGCTGGCTTCGAAAGTCAGTTTCTTCTGATTCCCATCTACCTTCCCCATGGTAGCTCGGGGAGAGTGTCCGCGCTGGGTTGTGGCTGTCTTAGTCCGGATGTTAGCACGGTGCCTTTGGTGCCTGATGTGGAGAGTTCGTGCACCGAGCGTGGGGCCTGCACGGCACGCCGCCAAAGTTTGCCACAGGCCTTCTAAACGAGCTGCGTCGAGGGGCGGCGGCACACAGTGCAGTCAGCGGCTTGTATCAGAGCGTCAGGCCCAGCCATCACGGGTTACATCTTCTTATGCCCAGGATCAATGCCGCCGGGGTTTACTCGCTTTGAGATATCCGGTCAACTGGACCAGACCCCTCTGCATCCGCGGCTGAACGGATGGGCGTCGTGGGAGGCTCCGCTGGGACGGGCGCCGCGCCTCAGGTTTCTAGAAAGCGTGTGGTTAGCTCCTCCGTGCTGCACACCAGGCCTGTGCCACAGGGCGGCCAGCCGTTGGCGGGGGCCGCGCATATTAAGGCGCGGCCGGCGGCGGGATAGGCGGGCCCACCCAGCGGCCGCTTCGAGCCCGCCCGAGTTGCAGTCCCCTCCTACCTGGGTTGTCTCGGGACTCTGGCACCCCGGCTCGTCGCTCCACTGTCCTCACGACAGGCCGCCGCGTGGGACGGAGACCTCCTCATCTCGCGGGTGCCAGCACACACACGTCCGCTCTGCCTGTCCGGCGCTGCTCCTGGTCCCGCCGCTGAGACCTTTGCCAAGTGCCCGCCTCCGCCGCTCCGCACACACGCAGGGGCCGCACCGCCCAATCCGTCAGCCAGCAGGCCTCAGATTTGCGAGCGAGTGTCTCGGGCTGTAGGCAGGCGTCTGAATCGAGATTTATCTCAAAATGATCAGTGGAGCTTCGTGAAGGTGCACAGCCGTAGGATGGGTCATTCCAACCATCACAGGAGCATCGATGTTACAGGATTCATTAGAGCCCTACGGAGCTCTCTCAGGAAGCGGCCATCTTGGTTGGCTCTCTAGCGCCCGGAAATGTTACTCCTGTAAGGGGTATGGCCATATTGTGAAGTGTTGCCCAGTGAATGAAGTTGACCTTCCCAAAATTCCATCATCCAGGGAGTTAGATTATATTCAAAGACTGGATTTTTTTTTATATACAAAAGGGAAACCCTCATATAAAATCCCTGTTGTCTTAGGGGAAAAACTGATTTGGGCAGAATTGGACACTGGAAGTAAGGAAAGTGCCATAAGAACAGAGTTACTTCCCCAGGAGTAGAACGAAGCAGGAAAAGAGAAGGTACTACATGGCCAAACAAAAAGATACCCGGTAATTCAAATACCTATTACCATTTTAGGAAAGAAACTAGATCTGACTGTGGCAGTGATCTCCCACTTACCAACTCAATTAGTTCTGGGGAGAGATATAACCCCATTTCGTGTTTTCAAATTATGCAGACGACACCCAATGTGTCATCTCATTAACTGGATATCATGAGAATGATGAGCTGGAGGTTAATAGAATCTTCTCACGGATTGAAAGGTGGATGTTGGACAACTTCCTAGCCCTGAATCATAGTAAGACAGAGCTGTTGATAGTAGGTAGCCCAAAGGCCCTTAATAACCTAAATCAAGCCTATAATGCCTTTAAATTGGGAGACGACATTATCTCTCCTTTACCCAAAACAAAAATACTAGGAGTGACGCTGGACCCGACACTGAGTATGAAGGCACATGTCTCAACAGTGGTGGTGGGGGTAGTATATTAAGTCAAATTGTTGGCTCACTTGAGGCCCATGATTTCCCAAGAAAGTGCAGAGACAATTGCTAGGGCAATAATCGGTGCAAAGTTGGATTATTACTGCAGCCTTCTGCTGGGCATCAGTCAACGAGAAATGCATAGGCTGCAGGTTGCTCAGAATTGGGCAGTCTAGTGCTCAGACTTCCTAGGCATAGCGATGTAACTGAGGCCAGGCGTTCTCTTCATTGGCTCCCTATTGAATCCCGGATCAATTTCAGAGTGCTAGTCATTGTTTTTAAATGCAGGCTACAAATAATGCGGGCATATCTACAAAGCCACATAAAAGAGAAGTGCAATCAAAGAACTCTTGGATCAGGAAATCAAAATTTGATAACACAGCCAACATGGAAGACCTCAAAGGCAGAAAATGGAGCGTTCAATGTGAAGGCCCCTTCCCTTTGGTACAAATTGCCTGCAAGACTGAGGAGTCACAATTCTCTCCAAGCCTTCAAGAAAGAATTGAAGACCCTCCTATTCGCCTGAGACTACTATGCCATTGACGCTACCACCTGCATCCCTTCTTTGCTGGGAATCCAGCAAATATTCTTTTGTTGGTCCTTTGATTTCTCTCTTCTTTTCTCTGCTGCCTGTTCTGTGTTGTCTCTCTTTCAGTCCGTGCTTTTATGCCCAAGGGCCAATAGTGCGCATAACAAATGTAATGTAATGTAATTTGATCAATGGGTCTCATGGGTAGCTCAAATAAACTTTACAAACTCTATAGTTGAATCTCCTTGCCTTATGAAACCAGAACCCTCCCAATTAAACGAAAGGCTAGTGAGTAGAAAAATGTTAATGTGTTGAAAATAGATTCAATAGCCCAACAAAGAGGAGCTAACCTAAGGGATATGCAGGATTTCTTGGACTGTCGACCTGGTTGTTTCATAGTAGAACCGCAAGAAGTTCAAGAGCAAGATGAGGTAAAAGACCAAAGAGGCGCGAGAAACATGCTCAACCTAGATCACTTAACAAATCGTTGCTCTATCCCTCCCTCTTCCCCTATTATCGTTCCTCTTTGAAGAGATTGTTTAAAAATGTCACTGCCGCGAAAATCATAGATGGATTATCTCCCACCAACAACATATTCAACCATTCATCTACTGAAAATGTTCCCGTTCTTTAGACAAAAGTGCCTAAATGAACAAGTTACTTTCTTACCTGGTAACGTTCTTTCGATGGGATGGTCCGACGACGTATTCCATATCTATGACATGTAATCACCACAGCTGTGCTGCTTCGGAAACTTTTTTCTGCGTCCTGCGTCGATGACGTCGATGCGCCGTCGTCGAGGACCTCCTCCGACATCATCCGATGTGATAAGTAGGACGCACGACGCCCGTAGCCTCAGTTAAGTTTTTTCCCCCAGAACGTGTGACATTAGTCAACTGCCAGTCAGACACAAAGCCTTGCGGAACGTAAGCTGCAATCGCAAAAGAAATTCTGCAGCGGGGAAGGCAGGGCGGGAGCGATATGGAATACATTGTCGGACCATCCCATCGAAAGAACGTTACCAGGTAAGAAAGTAACTTCTTCTTCGAGGGGATTGGGTCCTCCGACGTATTCCATATCTATGACAGACTCCCAAAGCAGTACCAGAGCAAGGAGGAGGGAAAGAATTTAGAATCAAAATTTAGAATAGCCAATCAAATAGCAGAGCAAAGGACCGCCTTGCCAAAGGCCAGATCCTGTGCTCGGATGGAATCAAGGGAATAGTGACGTACAAATGTATGTACTGAAGCCCAGGTGGCTGCATCACAGATGTTGCGAATAGGAACACCCCTCTGCAGGGCAGTAGATGCAGCCATACCCCTGGTAGAATGGGCCCGCAAGCCAGCCGGTGGGTCCTTACCCGCCAAGCGGTAGCACTCCGAGATGGCCAAAATAATCCAGCGAGACAAAGTCTGTTTCGTCACAGCTTGCCCCAAACGCTTTCCAGCGTAACCAATAAAGAGTTGATCGTCCACTCTGACCCGGGACATGCGTGAAACATAAAAGCTTAAAGCTCTCCTAGGATCAAGCCTATGGAGCCTCTCCTCTAACCTTACCAGGATGCGGAGGAGGATAGAATGCCGGAAGAACAACCTTCTGGGCCAAATGAAACTCCGTCACTACCTTCGGAAGAAAAGAAGGACGAACTCTAAGGACAACCCTGTCCTTGTGAAATACAGTGAAGGGTGGCTTAACTGAAAGTGCCTGTAACTCACTCACTCTGCGAGCGGAAGTAACCGCAACTAAAAACACAGTTTTCAGAGTTAACAGCCTCAAAGGGCAAGAATGTAAAGGCTCAAACGGAGCACCCATAAGAAACTTAAGAACAAGGTTTAAATCCCAACCGGGCACCAGGAAAGGTGACGGAGGGAACACATTAGTGAGCCCTTTCAGAAACTGTGAAATTAAAGGGATTTTAAAGTAAGAACACTCTTCAGACGAGCGCTTAAAGATGGACAGCGCCGCCAGGTAACCTTTAATGGTACCCACTTGCAAGCCCCTGTGGGCCAAAGAAAGTAAAAAGGACAGAACCATGGGGATGTCACATGCCAAAGGATCCACATTCTGAACTCTGCACCAGTCGCAGAACTTACGCCAACGGCAACGGTACAGAGACTTTGTTGCTGGCCTTCGGGCCGAAAGCAACACCTCCATCACGTCTTCAGGGAGGTCCCAATCCCTATACCTCAACCTTTCATAAGCCAAGCGTGAAGGTTGAGGGATCTGACCTCTGGATGGAGAACCTGACCCCCCTCCCGTGAGAGCAGATCGTCTCGGTAGGGAAGACGACGCGGAGGGCAGATGGACAAGTCGAGAAGGTCCGGGTACCACGTCCTCCGAGCCCACGCCGGAGCAATGAGGATCATCCGGGAACCGAACTTCCGTAACCTCCGCAGCACTTGCGGGATGACGGGGACTGGAGGAAACGCATACAGCAGCGGGAATGACCACTCCACCACGAACGCGTCTCCAAAGGCTTCTTTTGGAGGAAATTCCCACGAGCAAAACCTTTCGCACTTCCGGTTGACACTGGAGGCGAAGAGATCCACTTGAGGGGTCCCCCAAAGGGCGAAGATCTCCAGGAGAATCTCCTGAGCCAACTCCCACTCGTGAGAGATCGTGCTCTGCCTGCTCAGAGCGTCCGCCGTCACGTTTTCGTCTCCGGCCAGATGAACTGCCGAGATCGAAACTTCCTGCTGGATGGCCCAGAACTCGAGCTGCATCGCCTCCCTGCACAGAGGAGGTGACCCTGCCCCCCCCTTTTTGTTGAGGTAGTGCATGGCCATTGTGTTGTCCGTCAGGATCAGGACACATTTTCCTCGCACAGTCGGCAGAACAGCCTTCAGGGCTAGCCTGACGGCCCTCAGCTCCAACAGATTGATATGGAGTCTGGACTCCGACAGAGACCAACGACCGCTGCTTGTCAGCCCGTTGGCATGCGCTCCCCAACCCGTGAGGGATGCATCCGTCACGATCGTCACCTCCGGCCAGGGAAGCCAAAATGGAGCCCCCTTCATCAAGTTGCCTTCGACGGCCCACCACAGAAGGTCCTGGGCGACCGAGGGCGGCACCTGAACCGGGTCCGACATCCTGCCGAGGACTGCGACCATTGCGTCTTGAGCGCCCACTGCAAAGATCTCATCCGCAGGCGAGCCTCTGGCACCAGAAGAATGCAGGATGCCATGAGGCCGAGCAACCTCAAGAACTCGAACGCTGGGAGCATCTGGGCATGCTGAAACTTGTGCACCATCTGCTGAATGTGAAGGCCCTCACCTGGGGAGGAAAACACTGCCCCAGGGAAGTGTCGAGCACTGCTCCGATGTACTGGAGCCGCTGTGTTGGCGTCAAATGGGACTTCTTTAAATTGAGGGAGAAGCCCAGCCTGTGAAGGGAGTGGCAGGTGACGGACAGATGATCCAGGACTTGCTCGGGAGAGCTCCCCCTGATCAACCAATCGTCCAGGTAGGTGTAGACGTGAATCCCCCCTTGCCTGAGATGCGCTGCCACCACCACCATGAGCTTGGTGAAAACCCTCGGGGCGGAGGTCAATCCGAACGGCAGGACCCGAAACTGAAAGTGCGAGTCGCCAACCGCGAACCTCAGGTACTTCTTGTGCTTGGGATGGATCGGCACATGGAAGTAAGCATCCTTGAGGTCGAGTGACACCAACCAGTCCTTAAGCTGAAGGGCCTGGAGGACTTGAGAGAGAGTAACCATCTTGAACTTGTCCTTCCTGAGGAGTTTGTTCAAACCGCGGAAGTCCATGATGGGTCTCAATCCCCCGTCTTTCTTCGAAATCAAAAAAATAAGGGGAATACCATCCCTTGTTCCTCTCCGCTACAGGCACCAGTTCTATGGCGCCTTTCTCCAGCAGGGCTTGAATTTCCTGCGCAAGGAGCGGATCCGGACTCTGCAAGGAGAGGTTCCCCGGTGGATTGTCGCGAGGCCTGTGCCGAAAGGGAAGACAGTAGCCGTGGGTTATGATCTCCAGAACCCACACATCTGAAGTAATGGCTTGCCACTCTACAAGATGCTGCGCCAGCCTTCCCCCAACCGGCGAACCATGGGACAAGGCCTCATGACTGAATGGGAGCGGCTGCGGCGTTACCTGAGGGCAAAGAGGCAACTGCCCGAGCGGCCTTGGCACCACGGGTACCCTGTCGTCCACCTCTGGTACCCCTGCGTTGGCCTCTTTGACTGCCAGCTCCTCTCGCTTTACTGAAGGACGAGTAATAGCGAAAGGAACCACCCCTCCACTGCTGTCCCCTAGGACGAAAAGGCAGAGGCTGGCGAACTGCAGCGCCCAACGACTTCGCTGCAGCTTTCGAGGTCTGCAACCTCTCAAGGCTCTCGTCAGCCTTGCTGCCAAAAAGGTGTTCACCGTCAAAGGGCATGTTGAGGAGCCGAGACTGCACATCAGGAGCAAACTCCGACTTCCGCAACCACGCAAATCTGCGTATCACGGTGCTCGCCGCCATGGACCTACTGACGCATTCAGCTAAGTCCAAACCCGACTGAACGGACTCACACATGGCATCCTTACCATCCTGGAACATAGCAAGGAAACCATCCCGTTCGTCCCCTTCGGGAATATGTTCAGCCGCTAATGCAACACAGTTCCACAGAGTGTGTGTGAAACGAGACAAGGCACAAATGGAGTTGGCCGCCTGAAGCGCCATACCACCAGAAGAAAACACTTTCTTCGCCCAGCCATCAAAACGTTTGTCGTCCCTATCAGGAGGGATGGTAGGGTACGACGCCTGCTTTGCCAGGGCCGGGGCCGCCTGCACCACCAAACTCTCCGGAGTAGGGTGCCTGGTCAAGTAGCAGGGGTCGCTACTGGCTGGACGGTATTTTCGCTACAAGGATCTGCCCACCGCCGGGAGACTCTCCGGAGCAGTCCAAGCCGCCGCCACCCTTCTCTGTAAAGCCATATGGAACGGCAGTACCGGATCAGTTGGGGGACCAACATCAAGGATGTCCGTCAGCTCATCCTGCACAAACTCCCCTGGGGGAGCAGACCATCCCAAGTACTCAGAAACCCTAGCCATAAGGCGCCGGTACGAGGAATCGGCATGAGAGCCAGGCTCAGGCCTACCAAACTCCACCTCCGGAGAGGTGTCCAGTCCACTGGCATCATGCAGTGACTGTCTCAAATCGTCAAACTGACTATGGCCCGAGACAATTTCATCTGGAACCTGACTAGGAACCAGGCCATCAGAATCCTCATCCGCCTCTGAAATATAGTCCAGGTGGCGAAAAGAAGGCACCCGAGAGTGCTTGCTCTTAACCAGAGTCTTCCTAGGGGGTTCTCCCGTGCCACGGGGTACCTCCGACACGAAAGGCGTCGATGGCGTCGAGCGAATCGGCGCCGGCGTCGAGAGAACCGGCATCGGTGCCGAGAGGATCGGCGTCGACGTCGAGGAAATCGGCGTCGACGTCAGATGCAGCGCCTCCATCATCGGCGGCGTCGACACAGCCCTCAAGGCCGAAGCCCCGAGCGTGTCCCTCGACGACCTGAGCGTCGACGGCTTCGATGACTTCCTCGGAGCCGGAGCCTCGAGAAAGCCTGTCGACGCCCTCGACGCCTCAGACGTCGATGTCTTCCTCGAAGACCTCACAGGAGCACACGGTCTCGAAAGCGTCGAGGACTGGGACCGGGAACGGCGAGAACGAGTCTCCTTGTCCGAACAGGACCCCTCCCGTGACTCGTGCCGACCACTCTTGCGAGCGGTGTCTCTCGACCTCACACGACCAACCCCACTCGGGGGCGCGGACGGCATAGTACCCTGCGACTCAAGAATCGCCAGCATTTTCTTCCCGAAGGAAGCCCATTCCTCCGGCGTCGCACGGCTGGTGGGGTAAGCGACGTGCCGGGCAGAGTCCTCCGAAGAGGACCTGGAAGACGACCGGTGTCGGCGCTTCCGAGAATGCCTCGAAGAGGCTGAGGAGTGGCGAGACCGACTCCTAGAAGGAGACCCACGAGACTTCCGACGATGACGCGGAGAGTCACCCCTCGAATCATCCGTCAAAAGCCCCGCAGACTTCGACTTCCTGGGCTTGGACACCCGACCTACCGACAACTTCTTCTTACGTTCGCGTAAGGCTTTGGACGTGAGCGACTGGCAGTAGATACAGTCATCCGTGTCGTGGGCCTCCCCGAGGCACCAGAGGCAGGCGTCGTGCGAGTCCGTCACCGACATCTTGGACCCACACTCCCCGCACTTCTTGAAACCCGGACGCGGGGTCGAAGACGAAGTCGAAGACATCTTCACACGAAGGATTTTCACAAAACGAACAGGTTCGAAGAACCGAGAAGAACAGAACTCTAAAGAGTCGAGGCGTGAACCGAGAATCACGAGGCAACACGTTCGCGGAAAAAACGGAACTGAGGCTACGGGCGTCGTGCGTCCTACTTATCACATCGGATGACGTCGGACGTCGGAGGAGGTCCTCGACGACGGCGCATCGACGCAGGACGCAGACGCCAAAAAAAGTTTCCGAAGCAGCACAGCTGTGGTGATTACATGTCATAGATATGGAATACGTCGGAGGACCCAATCCCCTCGAAAATGGGTTCTTAATGTGGGTAGCCCGACACATGACGCGATTAAATGTTTCAACAACTCCACCACTCCCCTCTTTCATACAAAATCTACAACTTGTGTCATTCCTTTGAATTTCTTTGCGTGCAGCCAGGACCTCCTTTGGTCAATACAGATTCAGTCTGACCCACATGAATCGGTTTCTATTAAACGGACTTGGAAATTTGGCCAGATATTCAGGGAGTGTTTTAATCGCCCTACATTAATTGTTCAATAATTTATATTGATTTCTCTTCTCCTGTGTGTCTATCCAGCGATGCCGCTGCAGTTTCACCTTGACTGCTATCGGGTTGTCTACTAGTAGCTCCACTGTTCAAGTTGTTTAAGCATGCAACACATTGAGATTTCCAACTGTTCAATGGCCAATCCATCTCTCCTTTTCCCTTATCTTCTAGAATTTCCAAGGGTGGCGGGATCTTAGCCGTGAGGGATTTCCGCAAGAAGGGACGACTTCCACAGGGTTACTGAATATATACGATTGAAGGCCCAATTTGAATCTAATAAGGGCTAATGCTAATCCCCTTGGAAGTCGAAGTATTCTCCCTCTAATACTTCGCAGATATTCCATGGAAGATTTAAGGCTGTTTCCGTGCCATACGCCAAGATCGGCAAAGCTTTCAAATTACAGAACGTCAGGACCCGGATAATGGAAAACTTACTGTACCTCCGGTTCAAAGCCATGCCTTGAGCTGGCAAACTCTTTGCTTTAAACCTCAAGGCTTTGCCCCATGGACTCTCATTTAAGCTTTGGTTTATCCGGACCCCTAGGGAAGTAACAGAATCTATACACTCTAGAGACTACAGACCTACATACCATTTGACATGTCTTTTTCTTTTGAATGAGTTTAACACCATTACCGTTGATTTCTTTTACATTGATCCTCAGATCGATATTTACCACATACTCCTGCAGGCAATTTAATCTGCGCTGCAAGCATATAGGCGTTTTATCAATGAGAATCAAGTAATCTGCATACAGGATCCAAGGTATACTCATTCCATTTATCTTTGGTGCAAATGTGTTTACCTTCTCCTGCCCCCTCTCAAATCAGACAGGGGCAGATTGAACAACGCTGGGGCCAGCCCTGTTTCAGGCCCCGAGGGATGTTAATTTCCTTCGAAAGTTGGCCTGGTATGTTCAATCTGACCTACATTGTGGTGTAGGAGTATAGTTCTTTTATTTCCTGAACCAAATGAATAGGGCACTTCCAGTTTTGCAGTTTTAACCATAATCTTTCCCTATTCACGCTGTCAAACGCTTGCTCTAAATCGACAAACGCCATGCAGGTGTTAGTTCCCTTTTTGATGGCTTGGGGTTTGAGTAAATTCAACAGAAAAAGATTGAAACTAGTTCCTATTCCTTTAACGAACCCCAATGAGGCAAAGTTTTCCCAAGATATCCAGAAGGGCGATAGGACGCTAGTTTTTGGGTCTTTTCTATCGTCCTTCTTGAATATAGGCATAACCAAAGCTTTTTTCCAAGAGCACGGTACAGCTCTTTTTTTCAATAGTTGATGGAATAATGTACAAGCAAACTCAGAACACAAATCCAGCACCTGTTTCAGTATATCATTAGTAAGGCTATCATCCCAGGGGCTCGCAAAGTATTCAGCTTTGAAATTAGCATTGCAATATCATCTTTATCAAATTGCAAGGGCCAATATTCCAGCTTTCTCTCCACCTCTCTATCCATCGTCGGATTAATCGGTGCAAAGAGTCTCACAAAATGCTGAATCTATTTTTCCTCTGACACTGTACAACTCAAGAATGCTTCCTGGGGCGTCTCGTAATTGTTTATAAGTTCCCAGAGATGCCAGTGGGTTCTTATACACACTGCCCTCAACATGTGCTCTGCCTCCTGTTGCATTCTTAGGGATTTAAATGAGATTAGCCAGTTTTTGTATCTCTGCTTTCTATTCTTTAACATGATTGATTTTATAATCCCAGGTAGTTGGTTTAATACCCTAATGTCTCTCAGCATAGCCTTCCTTTCACCTACCACTTTCATATTGTAGACATGTTTATGCCGGAAGTCTGGCTTTTCCTGCCTAGAACTCACTTCTTGAAATTTCACAAATAAGGCAGCATAATTCAACCATATCACCATCTATATGCTCCTTGAGTCTTGATGTTATTTCCATCACACTCTGGTTTAATGATTAACCTGTTCTCCCTTGTGAAATGCACATGTCCACCACTTCTTCCTGTCTCTGAACTCTAACCTCTCCCTTCCACTTTCACTTCATTTTCAAGAGGCAGTGGCCACTAGCTCCCTTTTTAGTGACCACCAGTGAGTCTACGCCTCGCAACACATTGGTAGAAACAAAGAAGTAATCAAGTGTAGTTTCAAGCTTACCAAAGAACCAAGAGGCTTTCCCTAGGATATCCCCCCTAATTTGACCATTTAACATGTGGAATTCCCTAGCCTCCATTTCCCACATCCAAATGCCAGCTCTCTCTTCAGATGTGATAGAGATGGCTTCTGAGGACCTTATAGGCGAAACCTTTCCATTCAGGCATTTAATATTGAGATCCCTGCATAGTATAATATAGGGGTTATCTAATTCAATACAGGATGTCTCCATTAGGTCTATTACACCACCCATAAAGGATTTGTCCTTTATCTTAGCAGGATTCCAGTACAGGTTAAATAGTATAACCACTTTATTTTGATTACAGGCCTCTTGGTCAAGCTCTAAACTTAACATTTGCACCCACAGATTCAGGTTTTCACTTTTTCTTAACCGCATCCTGCGTTCTATTTTGACTAATGTTAACAACCCTGAACAGGGTCGCCCTTTAGGGCCTTTAATGAACGGATTTAGGTGGCTTGAAAACCCATCACATGTTGGAGGTACTCGCAACCAGGTTTCCTGGAAAAGTAAGATTTAAAACAATTTCAATCCCTGCTCCTCCTCATTAAATAAGTGAAGAAACCCCCTTGCATTTCAACATCCAATCCACACCTCTTCTGGACCTTGTTCTTCCTTATGCTATTTATTTCGGGACTCTACTAAAGCGCCCGGAAGCCAGTCCCAGTCTTCAATCAATCTTATACAAGGAGCAATATCTAGACTACCCTCGAGCAATCTTTCATGGACTTTTATGGTAGAGAAGGTGACCAAGCAGACCACTGCTTTTTTGTAATCTTCATGCCCATTATCTTCCTGACTTGTTATTTCATTTGTAGGATTTAACCCCCATTTGCGCTTAATGTTGTCCTGAGACTTTCCTAGAGTTCGTTCCCTTACATGGTCAAGAGTCTTTACACCTTTCTCCCTGAGACTCATAACGTGGAGGTCTGGAAAATCATCATTTAATTCAAATCCTAATGGCAGGAGCGCTGAAGCAGCTTCCCACAAGGTCTATTTTATAAGATTAGATTTTAGATGCAAGATAACCCAATCCATCCTCGATTTCATCACAAATTCTTCTATCACAATGTCTTCAGAGTTTATATTATGCAAATTTGGAATATGATGTAGCAAACTCATTACGTTGGTCCGATTCAGAATTAAATCATCTTCCACAGAAAGCAGCCGTTCCAGTGACAAGGTAATCTCCCCTTTTTTGTTTTGCCTCTTGAAGTCAATATCAGCTTGCTCTCTGTGGACTAACAAGGTTGGACCGGGACGAGCTTTCTCCTCCTTCCCTTTATAGTTTTGCACTGCCAACTGCTGTTTCTGCTCCAGGGTTTAGAAGCCATCCTCCCTTTCCCCCAAAGACCTGGGTGCCCGACTCTCCATCCCGACATTGTTATGTACGATCGGCCCCTTTTCAAGCAAGAGGGAGATACCCCTAGTCTCTCTTTCCACAAAGTAATTGGTTATATCAATAGAGTACATTGAAAACTCCAGGGAGCGGTCCAATATGGATTCTCGCTCTTGAGTTTCCCAGTTTTGACCCACATCCTCTGTACCTCTGAGAGAGCCTTAGGGGGAGAGGTTGCACTCTACAGATGAGGTTTTCTTCCGTTTTCCTTTCCCTAGAGGTAGGAGATCAGGTTGAGGAGCAGGAGCTGTTTTAAAGATTGCGAAAGAACCCCCTAGAGGCATTCGATTTTCTTTTCTTAGCTGGCTGGTTGTTTTTCGCTTTCTGTGTTTGGGCAGAAACCTCCTGCTGACACTTTTTGCTAAGTTTGTCAAAAACTGGAAAACCTTTCTTGCAAGGTTGAAACTTGACCCTCTGCTCAACATCTTCTATAACCAACACTTCCACCTCTGAGGTTATAAGCAGTCCTTCCGGCTCCCACCCAGGCCTTTCTTTATTATGTTTCTGCCGGGCATTGTACCGCCTTTTGAGTTACTTTTTAGGTGGCACACTTTGTTTTGCCCAGATTCTGTTACTGGTTGCTCTCTCCTTGGGGGTACCGGGTCCTTCTCCCTCTGACTTGAGGCCCCCTCATTTGTATTCAAGGATGAGTGCAGCCATTTCTGAGATTCCAATATTGCCTCTCCAGCATGATATGTTGATCTAACAAATCTACACTTACTAGATCACACAACCTTCCCTGCCATTGCCATGATAATTCAGCTTCATTGTCCAGCCTTGCTTGTACGGTCGTAGTAAATGATTCCAAAAAGATCAGTTTCATGTGTATCACTGCCAATAGCGTGGTCTGATCCTTATAATTATCGTTTATTGTTTTGTAAAGTTTCAAAAACGGTGCCAGCGAGATGGTGAGGGCTGACATTACGTTATTCTGCATTTGGATGAATGGAATTACTGCCCTTTGCTGTTCCGACAAACTTATGTTAGGAGAGAACACTGAGTTGCTGAGGAAGAATCAGAGGGCTCCCTCTGAAATGGACGCGGAGGTTCCAAAAGGTGAGACTTGCAGGTGAGCATATGGACCAATGGTCTTTTCTCCACCTCGGTCTATATTCCAGTGAATTTGGCTCATGCAGGGTTGAGGGGGGGACCTGCTCCATGGCCCCCCCAGGAAACTGTTCCGCTTCCCCCTGCTCCGACAAGCTAGATATGTGTCCCGCTGCTTTTGTCATTAGCACCTTCTGCTTGTTTGATGATAGCAATATCTCTGGATAGCCGCACTGCCAAAGTGGAGGTAGAGGCCGCACGTCACTAGCCACCATACGCATAGGGTTAAGGGAGGGCATCGTCGGCTCTTTAGCCCCCATTAAATCGTTTACATCTTCCAAGCTTATAATCAACAGATCATGGCCCAAGTCTCTTTCTTTTTTTAAACTTTGGTGTTTATTGGCATTTTGTTAAGGTAATACAAACATACAAGTTTAGCAATAACAATCACCCACCCTTATTACACGCACCCCACTTCCTTAGACCCATCACTCATAGGTTGCTCAACCGTCCGTGACCATTCCGGCTGACAAGACATTGGATTATCTACATAAGGCTGGAATAAAAATATTTTTGGTGCCAAGGGTTCCTTTCGTAGTCCTTCGGTGACACTAGGCCTCATGTTCAGCATGGGGACCAGGGATTCAAGTCAAAGTAACAGTTAAGTCATGAATCACAGTTTAGAGTTTCCACTCCCCCATTTCAACATAAAGGCTCCACAATCAAGAGAGAACGTTTCAATACGGTCATTAACGACTGCTGGTAGTTTCTCATACATAAATATATCCAACAGTTTGATCATCCATTCCTTCCTTGAAGGGGGGTCCTTGGCCTTCCACTTCTGGGCCAGGACCACCCTTCCTGCTCTCAGCATAGACTCAATAAGTTTCAGGAAACTGGGTTCATCACGGTCGGCACCTGAGACGCCCAATAGCATCTGGAGGGGATATAGGCTCAGGGATATACCGAACGTGTTTTTGATCCAACTAAGGACTTCGGACCAGTGTATCTACACTTGTGGGCATTCCCACCACATGTGGTACCATGACCCCGTTGGACCACATTGCCTGGGGCAGAGGAGGAAGGGTCCCTCAAACATCTTTGAGAGTTTCAAGGGCACCAAGTGCCTTCAGTGCAGTACTTGGAAGTTGTGCTCCTTTGCTGAAATATAAAGATTACCAGAGAACATCAACTTGAATATCTTACTCCAAGTGTTATCTGGAATTCCCCCCACCTAACTGGGCTCCCCAAAACTGCTTAAACCTCTGCCTTGTCCTAGCTCTGCCGTGACAAGCACCTTGTAAATTCTAGAGAGAATTCCCTTCGACGTGGTGGCTTTGCTAAAAGTCTTCTCAAAAGGTGTAAGGGGTCGCAAGATCTTAGAGCACCATCTTGGGTCAGACATGATGCCTTTTCAGGTGGAGGTACTCAAAAATACTCAAGGAGTTTGCTCCTAGGATCTCGTATAACAACCTCTTAATCAATAAAGTGACCTTCCGGGAACAGTTGGCCGGCTCTCTCTAGCCCTCCTGTCTGACCAAGATTGAGTGTGGCAGAAGCCCCTCTTCCCCATGTCTAACGGGTCTCCCCATATTGAGCTCAATGGTGATGGCCACGAGTAGAGGGAGGCGTTAGCTTTGCCCTCTTTCCATAAACTCCAAATTGCCGCCAGGGTAGGGTGGTTCTTCATGTGGCTAGGGATTGCTTTGCCCGGGGACCACTTTTTTTTGTGTAAGCAGGTCTTCGATATAGGTCCAGTAGGTGCCTAGGTCGCCTCGGAGGTGCTCCAACATGACTGGCAATTGTGCTGCTTTGTTGTATTGCAAGAAGTCGGAGAGATTGAAGCTGCCAAAGTCCCTAGAGAGAATTAGGGTATTGTATTTAATTCTGGGCTTCTTTCCTTTCTATATAAATTTAGATACCATGCATTTTAATTTGGCGACAAAGGATTCCGGGAGGGGTGTAGGGAGTGCCGTGAACAGGTATAGGAAGCGGGCGAGATTATTCATCTTTACAATCACCATGCGCCCAAACAACGACAGAGTAAGGGGTGCCCACCGGGAGAGGTCTGAACAAACTTTTTCTAGCAGCAGGAGGAAGTTAAGCTCTACTAACCTCGAAAGGTCACTGGGTAAGATAACGCCCAGATATGGCGTGGCCGAGTTTTCGATTCTCATCCCACATATGGATTTCTACCTCTAGTTGCGGCATCATCGACTCCAATGGGCCTCACATTCGACTTGGGGGCATTTATTTTCAGGCCTGAAAACCTACCGAATCACTCTTTTTGGCTTAGGAGTTTGGGTAGTGATTTATAGACGTTCGTCACGTAACAGAGGATGTCATTGGCAAACAGGGACAGTTTAAATTCAATATCCCCACCCTGTGATCCCCGGGTTTACCTTAATTGCGATTGCCAGGGATTCCATAGTAAGGGCCTACAACAGGGGGGAGATGGGACAGCCCTGCCTTGTACCTTTAGACAAGTGGAGATGAAATGATGCCGTTCACTGCCACCTTTGCGGAGGGGTTATTGTAGAAGATCAAAATCCACTGCCTAAAATTACTACCAAACTGCATTTGTTGTAACACTTTTCCCATGTAGCCCCACTCACCTTGTTAAAAGGCTTTCTCTGAGCCTATGGAAATCCGGTATGCTCTTGTTCCCAGGCATTGTGCTTCGAGCAATAAATCTATTGTTTTCCTTACTTTATCAGAACCCTGGCGTCCCAGTATAAACCCTACTTGGGCCCTGTGTACCAACGTGGTCAGGAGGTGGTGGACTCCATTGGCCAGCATTTTTGCCATAATCTTAACATCTGTATTAAGTAAGGAGATGGGGTGATTGGATTGGCATTGGCACAGGTCTTTCCCGTCGACTACTATCAGGGCTGAGAGCATGAAGCTCGGGAGGGAACCTGTTTCCATCGCGTTGTTGAACAATTTAGTCATGAATGGAGCTAGGGTGGAGTGGAACCTTTTAAAAAAGCAGATGGTGAAACCATCTTCCCCCAGGGGTAATGTCCCCGTTCATGCCACTGATTGTATCAACAACTTCCTGCTTTGTGATGGGAGTTTCTAGGGCAGCTGACTTGTCTGGGGGGGGGGGGGGACTGAATCGGAAGGGAGTTCAGGAAGAGGTCCACATCGCTTCTGTCGCCTGAGTACTCTGCTCTGTAGAGAGTTTTGTAAAATACCCAAAACTCCTTGGCTATCTGGGTATCTTCAAGAAGCCTTTCTCCTCTTATTGGTTGTATAGCTGCCACGTTTCTGGCTTTCCTCTGTTCCCTCAACCTCCAGGCCAGTATTTTATCGGCCCGTTCCCCCCCTTTTCATATATTTCTGTTTTAGGAACGCTAACTTACGCTCGGTTTGGCTGATCAAGAGGGCCTTCAACTTTGCTTTATGTTCCTGGAGCTTGCTCCATTTCCCTGGAAACATGGGGATTTCAGTTTCCCTCCTGGTTGGAGAGCTTCAATATTCCCTGTAAGGACCCCTTCCTCCACTGCTCTTTCTCTTGGCCCCCATCTCTATCAGGACTTCTCGAATCGTACCCATTATCGTTTAAATCAAAATATTCTCTAATTGCTATCAGCAGCACAAGAGCCTTGTCTCTCAGCAAGAGGTTGTTGCATGACCACCTGGATTCGTGTTTCAATGAGGGCTCTCCACCTATTTTGACCTTCACCAGTTCATGGTCTGACCACGGGATGGCTTCCGTTGTTGATTTCCGTACCCTGTTTTGTAGAGGGGTGTCAACGAGGATGTAGTCGATCCTCAAAAATGAATTGTGTACCCTTGAGAAGTACGCGAACGGGGGGGGCCCCTGCCACGTATCTGAGTGTGGGCATCTGCCACCCCCCAGCTCTGCATTGAAAGGCGGAGGCCTTCCTGTACTGCGACTGGGATGCTACGCGCGGGGGTCTGCCCTTTTTCTGTCTAGCTCAGGATCTAGGACCATGTTAAAGTTGCCTCCTTTTATCAGTGTACCTTCAACAAATGCTTGGATCTTACTCTTGACTGACTCCCAGTATTGCTCTTGGGCATCGTTCGGGCAGTATATGTAGACCAAGGTTAGTGTGAACCCTCTAGTGTCCCCCTTCACCATCACAAAGCGGCCATCAGGATCTTTCAATTGTGCTTTTGGTGCGAAATTAAGGTAATTATCTACTTCCACCCCCTTTTTTTGGACAAGCATGAGGAATGGAAGACCACACCTATGGACTTGGCCTTAAAGGATGGCTCCCTCCCCCTCTGCCAGTGGGTCAAATGCAGAAAAATGAGGTCTAGCTTTAGACGGTTGAACACACAAATAGTTAAAGATCTCTTGTGCAGGGAATCTAGCACTCTAATGTTTAGGGAACCCAATGCCATAGTGTTCACTGTCTGTCATTTTAGGGCAGTGACTATGTAAATCCTCTTATTAGTGCGGTGTAGTCTGTGGCCCAGTGCCTTAATTCCGGTTTGTCTAAATTTTAATACCCCAACCTCTTGTCAAGTGGTCCTAACTTTGATTAACTTGTACAACCTGAAAATCCTTTTTGAGAACAAACCCCCCGCACCCCAAGTTCCCCCTCCTGGCGTCTGAGCTACCGACGAAATCTAAAACGTTGCTGTGCCAGACAACCTGTTGCTACCCCACCCTCGGGGTTAACTTGACACCTCTGAGCTCCCCAAATAAGCCAGATTCTTTGGCATTCACCCCACCACCCACTGCCGTGTGCATTTTGAGGACACAACCCCACTATGATTATCGCACTGGCAGGTTTGTTCCACTGTGAGAGGCTTGAAGAGCCACTCTATCATTTGACAGCTGCTAGGTAACTGCCCGCTTGCAAGGTCTGGATAGGGCACGGGTCCCAAAATCTCTTGGGACCCCGGCAGGTAGTCGTTCGAAGCCCCCTTCAGGCAACAACCCCCTAGGTCTGCTGGGGGGAGGGGGACATAGGGTTCAGTTACTTAAATTTGCGATGACCTCTGACACGTCTTCTGTCAACAAAGCCTTTGTTTTTCAGGGCTCACTGTGCGCTCCCCCCTGGGCCCTGGGGGTGATTCACCAAGGATCTCCTGTGTCACTCTGCCGATGTCATCTTCCTTTGTGAGATTATATTTATAGCCCTCGAACTCGAAGGTAAGGGCGAAGGGAAAACCCATCTGTACCGTACTCCTTTGGCGGCAAGCAATTTCGTCAGGGGTGCACAGTCTCCTTCTGATCAGGTTGAACGCTGAGAGGTCTTAGTATACTGCGATTTGCGAGTCCCCCCAGTCCACTGGGACTCTCTTTCTCGCCATTTCCAGAATCTTTGATTTCTCTGTGTAATAGTGGAATCTGGCCAGTACGGACCTTGGGCCTCGGGCGCTCCCTCCCACCCTGTGGGCTCTATCGATCGTGGGATCGTTGGTGTTGTCCTTGTTGAAAAGCTTCCTGATGACCTTGTTTATGGCCTTGATAATGTCGGTCTGCGCTTCTCCCTCGTGCTCCGGGAAACCACAAAATCTTAGGTTATTGCAGCCATTGTGGTTTTCAAAGGCATCCATTTTCAATGCACACATCTTTTCCCTTCTCTCGAGCTCGACAGTCTCATATCAATTTGGGTCTCTAATATATGTACTAAAGATTGGTTTGCCTCGAGCCCCTGGATTCGATCATCCATTCTGTCCACTTTCTTTTCCAGCCCGTCCAGTCTTTTGCTGATATCCGCCCTAAAGCCTCTTATTTCATAAAGGAGCGCTGCCATACCCTTGCTCATTGATCGGGCCGCCTGCGCATCTGGTAGTGCCGTCCGTGGTGGCCATGGTTTCCTGGAGTGGCTGGGGCTGTTGTTCAAATTGACATTTCGGAGAGAGGTTGCCCAACTCATGGGTGGGCTGCTGCTTCGGGGCACCTCCAGTCCCAGGGAGGGAGTTCTGCCAAGGGGAGTGCTGGGCCAAGGCAGGGGTTTGTGCTCGAGTATGCTAGGCTCAGGGGACTGGGGTGTGCGTCCCACTGCAACCGAGTCTTTCTTCTGGCCCTGTGTCCCCTTCTCGCCCACGGTCGTCCCCCCCTTCCCCCCCGAGCCTCAGATGCAGGGGAGTAGGTAACACTTGTGGGAGGGCCCAAGGGAGGTGACGTCTAGGTCTCCTGATGTAGTAAGGCTGGCGTGAGGCCGGTTAGTGCAAGAACAGCTCTGTAGTTGGTTTGGGAGAGGCTCAAAGGGGCACCTGGAGGAGTTCACTTACTGTCCAGGGCAAAGCAGGTGTTTGAGGCTCGCCGTGGTACGGGTCAAGGGGGGATTGAGGGGGGAGGGGTGGGGGCGCACCACGGGCAGCTGGGGACCAGGTCCCGCTCAACGCCAACCGCAGGAGCCCGGGATTATGCTCAGGGAAATACCCCAGGAGAGACGCGGTATGGCACCAGAGAAGAAAGAGAGGATGACGAAATCCCTAAGATCTTTGTAGGCTGTAGCACAAATGCCTCCCTTCCTCCCATTGAATCTCTCTCACCCAAATCCCCTCTGTATATAACAAATCACCTAGGATCCCAAACCCTGTTACATTTTTCTTTTAACGATTTTTATTAGTTTTCCAACATTTCAACCATACAGTTCAATAAATCATTATACATATTAACTCTTACATACAGTTTTATGTTGCATTTTCACCCCCTATCCCACAACTCACCCCCACCTACCACACACTTTGCTCTTCCCCCGCCCGCTCCTATAGACGCTTCCTTCACTATTCCGTTCCTGCAGGGCTATTCGATCCCAGGCTCTCCCAGTCTGACACGAATAGTGTCGCTATTAGTTGTCTCCAGGCGACCAACATGTCCGCTTTCCCCTCCGCTCCTCTGCTCTGCTCGCTGCCTCTTGCCATACTATTGTTTTGGCATTCACCCATTTCTTAAGATCTTGCCACCAGACCTGTGCCAGCGTTCTCTTATACGCATTCCAGTTCATTGCTATTCTGCGCTTAGCCAGTATATATGCCAGGTCTTTAAGTTTGCTCACATGCCTATTCCTACGAGGCCTGGGGAACCCCCCCCCCCCAACAGGCACACCCAAGCGGAGTTCACGTCCAAGTTAATCTCTTTTGCCGCCATAATGTGTGCCACCTCGCTCCAAAAACCTCCTATTTCGGGACATGCCCAAAACATATGTACCGTTCCTGCATTCTCCTCCTGTTAAGGATTTCAATCAGGCGACACACACATGGTCTCGGCCTAGTATGCAGCGCACGACTGAAATGCTTTTTATATTTATTCAATATTGAGATGGTACACCACTCATATCATAACCCCTTTTCGAATACCCCGGGTCATAATGGACCATGAACCAGGCTGGTTGGTAAAATGCAATATTTATTTATTTATTTTAAAATTCAAAAGAAATCATACACTTCTAATATGGGGCAGCAATCACCAATGGGGTGATAATTACAATGAGAATGTGAGCAATGCACAGGGTTAACTTTCTAGTGAAACATATACACAGCACAGCGGAATAGGAGCACCTTTTCATTTATGAAAGATAGCACCCAAGTTAGAATGTCCCCCTGCAATATTCCCTCAACCCACAAATAATCAATTCTGAGTGGATAAACAGAAGCAGTAGGTTATCAGGAATGAGAAGTAGGAAACAGAATCCCTTGTAATGTTATAAAATGACACTCGGAAATGGACAAATAAATAATGAATATGTGTTAAAAACCTTGAATCAAATATAATTCCTCACTAAAGCAACAATGCAAAGACACTAACAATTACAAAGAATGGATTACCAAAAGCATACAATTCAAAAAATGAGTGGAAAGCTTAAAACAGATTGTAGCAAAATGACATGTGTGAAACTTTCCTTTCTGCGATTCCCACCTGAAATTACCCAAACGGTTTTTTGGTTGGGGGATAGCTATAGATCTCAGGTACAATATGGACGTGAAATTAAGTCTCTAGGTGGTAAACTGGGTGAGTTATGCGAGATCTAGAAAGGTGCACTTTGAGTCAAATGAAGGTGTGAAAATAGGAAAGGAAAGTTGTGACAAGAACAGTTTTACTTTACACTAGAGTATTCAGGCCAGGTCACCAAAGAGGGACACGGTAAGCTCCAGGGTTGATTCGCGAATTCAACCCCCTCACCCCAGCCCCCAACCTTGGCAGAACCAGTCCGATCACTCGAAATAGGACTAATGGCTTAGGATTACACCACACAAAATTACTAAAGAGATGGCGCTAGCACTACAAATCAAAGCAGGATTGCAAGAATGATTCTGACGGTTTTAACAAGTCAGCAAGATATGGGTAAAGATTCCTTAGAGTGAGATAAGGACAAATGCAAGATAGGCTATGGATTTAGATGGGGTAGGGTTGATACTTACAGTCCACTTTTAGTTTGGGATTTTGGACCATCTAGGGTTCTGGTCACTACACGGCAGGACGCCTGGCAAACAGCTGGGCAGTTCTGGTTGCCAGGTAGCACTTCTGGACTGGCAATTCTGGTCACTGGATACTACAGATCAGCTGGATGGCACAGGTACCTCTGGATGCAATTAGTGGGATCAGTATGCTTCCCAAAACACCACAGCTTTCCCCTTTGGTTATTTGGGAATGTTAGTGGTTTTCAGAATTTAGGCCTTGCTGGAACAGAATCAGCATTGCTTTTGCAGTGGGCCTTGGAGTAGGGTCAGCAATGTTGGGGCCTTGTAGTTGGGATCTGGATTCTGGATGGATGGGACAGGACACTGGCGCAGGCAAATCAGGAAGAGTGTCTGTGGGTGTGTTGTCAGGGACCCTTTTATTTATAATGCCTAGTGACATCATTAAAGTATAGGCTGGGCAGTGATAACTAAGCACACCTCTGAATTACTTGGATTGGACAGGGGTGCTTGTCTCCGTCTCGCTCTCAGCTGGTTGGCTTTCCAAGGGAATAATGTCAGATTTATGATGGGAGTTTTACAATGTCCAAAAACTACCACAATTACTTTACTTAAAATCCGATTTAGCCAAAAACATACATTTATACCATTGCAATATCTTAGCAAATTATATACACAGGTTACATATTTTGTGCTGCACATATCAGTCCAATCCTCCAGTCCGTGGGACCTTGTTTCGCCCTTCTGATACATTTTGGTGATTTTGAGCATGAAAGATTCAGCCTAAAATTCCATAACTTTA
Organism: Ambystoma mexicanum; assembly: GCF_040938575.1. Lineage (NCBI taxonomy): Eukaryota > Metazoa > Chordata > Amphibia > Caudata > Ambystomatidae > Ambystoma > Ambystoma mexicanum. Next base: position 968,029,977 of record NC_090936.1, on the reverse strand, counting down.
TACACAGATGCGGATTATCCCAAGGGAGGTATGTACACACATTTATGTTTGCAAGACTGATACTTTTCTATTTATCCTCAATACTTTGCCCTTTCTGTCCCCAAGGCGTCAGTGAATTCTACCAAGGCTCAAAAGAAAGCACCAAAAAAATCACTTTAAACTGCGAAATTGTTACAATTTTTCACAGACTTGCTGCAGAGATAAAAATCTTGTATTGATGAAATAGCCTTTGGGTAATTTTTTTTCCTTTCCTTCAACTGCTGCCAACTGTCATTTCCTTCAGAGCATGGTGTTTTTTTTCTTCCCTTGATTGAAGTTTTATTGCCCCTTCACACCTCAGCCCTCCTTCCCTGGGAGCTTCATTGTCAGGGTCCCAGCATAGACGAAAGTCCGTTAAACCCTGTAATCATCAGGGGGTTGTTAGTATCTGCTGAGAGAGAGCCCTCCTTTTGGTGCCACCCAATCCAAGCAGAAAGCCTGTTTTTCAACTTGCAACTCCAGCCAGCATAGTTTTAACCTTTATTTTCTGATCTTAGATCCAGAATTAAAACAAGCCAGTTGCATAAAATAACCCATGTTCTATAGTCCCATCAGCAACAACACCCTTCATTTTGCTAAAGACTGGCAGGCTTTCATTCACCAGTGTACTGTTCCACAACACAGGCATTTGTTTTTCTTAAGTTTGCAAAAGCCCATTTTTTTTTTTTTTTACACGTGGTGCAGCTGGCCTTCCTTCTTAAATTCAACTTTTTATCTCCAGCAGATTCACACACTGCCTTGCAGCTATAGTTATTCTCCTTAATGCTGGAGTTGGTCTGAAGCATGGATACATTGAAACAGACATGGCTCAGCTAGTAAGAGTCACTCTCTTAACAGCTGAGTTTTGGATACTTTTGCAAAGAAAATGAACTTGTTTCCTGTGTAAGTAAAAGGAAAGTTCCTGGTTGATTGTTTTTTTTAAGAGTTGGTTTGACAGGGCTTGTCAATTCAGAATCATGCCTGGTTTTGCTGAGGCACAGTGAGACACACAGGGCTTAATATGGCTTTTTAATCACAGTGGGCCTCATTACGACCCTGGCGGTAAGGGGTTTACGCCAGCGTTAGCTGCGCCGACCCCTTACCGCCAACTACGAGTTTCCAGAGCGCCATGGTCACTTTTCCGCCCGCTTTTTGCAGGCGTAAAAATCCATGGCGCTATGGGACCTCGGTGTTAATTACGCCACCGTAGTGTACGGTGGCGTAATTAACACCTTCCCCACTCCCATTGAGCCCTATGGGGCCGAAATGGGAATGGGGAAGGGTAAATGGGTCAATGGGGACTTACCGCCCCGCCAACCTCGGAATGGGGCGGTAAATCCGCCATCCGCCATGGCGTAAAGGGACTTTGCGCCATGGCGGAAAAGTCCGCCGATGGCGGAAAAAATCCGCCAGGGTCGTAATGAGGGCCAGTGGCTTTAAGGAACAGAGGGAATTAGCGCCACAGCAGCATTTTTTTCTAAAGGTGAAAAAAGGGTTTCTTTTCAATGGGGATTTTGGCTTTTGCAGCAAAGCAATGCTGCTTTTTCCACTTTCTTCCTTTTGTTTATGTCAGAACACACTGGCAATCTCCTTCAATGGGCCCCCTGGTTCCATCCGGCCGGATGTGTGCTTGGCAGGATGGTGCAGCCATCTTCTCGTTGCTGCCAAAATGCAGTTTTGAGCCATGGCACGCACAGGAGCCAGCGCAGCCATTTGCTGTTTTCTTGCGCAAATGTAGCTTGGTGATGTGGGGAAATGCTGTTGAGTGGGTCAATATATCCCACACTCCCCCCATTTCTGACATTTCTGTATACCTGTGTGATTAAACTCAGCTATTTTCTTGGGGGTCATGTATGCCGTGTCGGTGACATATAACTGGATCTGTTGAAGCTGCACGTTTCTCAATACCTTTTAATGGTATGCTATTTTGCCCTTCATCCTTGCACTCTGACCCACAGCCTGTCTTCCATGGGTTCCCCCACCTCCACCTCCCAGTTTAGTCTGGGAGGTGGAGACCTTACGGCCCCCTTCCGACAAGTCAAAATTTTTCTATGACTGCCTCTGGCTGTTGGGCAGCACCGTCTTGAGCCACTTGCCTTTAATGAACCACACTAGCCTAGAATATGTGATATGTTGTCCATGATGCAACCCTGTGCCCTTCACCAATATATCGAGCTCCTTAATCTTCCCATCTTGCCATACATCCCCCTGTTCTGATGCTCAGCCTTGTTTGCTCATCTACTCTTTCTAGTGCCACCAGCGGAATCTGTGGGGAACATGGGGACGGATTAGTTGGCAAGCTCTACGCCATGTCTTCCCACCTAGGTCTAACGATCTACCCTCTCCCACACTCTGTTTTGGCAACCACATTCTCTCGTTCAAGAAATAGGGGGTGCTTTCAACACTCAGCAGTTCAGACTCGAGTGTACTTTCCTCCGATAGCCACCTTGCTACATATATTGGAGTTGGCTAGCTAGATAGTATACCTCAAAGTTTGGCAATCTAATACCTCCTTGCTCATACGAATTTTGTAACTTCCATAATGCGATTCTATTCCTGGAATTAAGCCAAATGAAACCCCTGCATATACTATGTAGTTTGAAAAAGAACCGTTTGGGTATTATATGTGGGACGTTAGCAAAATAGTTTAAAAGCCTGGGTAGTACCACCATCTTTAACATGCCATCCTTCCCATCATGGTCAAAGGTAGCTTGGCCCATAAAACCATACTTTCTTCTATTTTAGATAACGACTTTACTGTATTTTGCCTATATTCGTCTTTGGTGTTATGATATCCGTCTATACCCAAGTATCTGAAAGTCTCAGTTTCCCACTTTATCAGTAGTACCGGCAGTTTGTGTTGTGACATTCCCACATATCTCCCCAGGGGGAATATGCTTGACTTTTTTGGATTAACAGTTATGCCAGACAATCTCGCATACCGTTCCATAACCTCCAGAATGTATTGTAATTTCTCTTCTGGGTACTTTAGATACAACAGCATATCATCTGCGTACATCAATATCAAATGTTGCCCACCCTTAGTGCTGATTCCTACTTCCCCCATATTGCTGCCTTAAATACGTCGCTAGGGGTTCCAATGCTAGGATGAAAAGCATTGAGGACCACGGGCATCCCCTGTTTGGTGCCTTTGCTCAGTTGCCACTGTTCTGAAATGCTGAAACCCGTTCTGACTCGTGCCAATGGCTCTCAGTACAATAATCTGACCCATTTCAGCTATGCGGGCCCAATTCCGTATTCTTCCAAATCCGCCAACAGCCAGGGCCATTTAAACGAGTCGAAGGCTTTCACTGCGTCCAGTGAAATTATGGCTGCCTCTTTAGAGCTCCCTTGGACATGAAGTATAACGTGGAGTCTCTGCAGATTGTCGGATATATTCCTATGTGGGACATACCCTGTTTGATCCGAGTATGAGTTTGTTTATAACTGGTTTTAGCATGTTCGCCATCACTGCCGTCAGGATCTTACTGCCCTGATTAAGCAATGAGAGCAGTCTGTAGGACCCACATTCCGTGTCCGGCTTGTTGGGCTTAAGGAGCGGAATCGCCTCCCAAAGAGACCCGAGCAGTGTGCCCATATTAAACGCCTTATTTAGTATTACTAGCATTTGGGGGATCAACTCCTTCTTGTAAGCTTTATAAAATTCCCTTGGGAGTCCATCTGCCCCTGGGGCTTTGCTGGTGGGCAGTAGTTTAATTACTTGATCTAGTTCTTCTGCCGTTATTGGGACCGCTAGGTTCTCTCTCACTGCCTCATCAAGTTTGGGAAGCGTGATCTCTGTTTTTTTTTTTTTTAAACAATTTTGATTTTTTAAAACAAACCACCATACAAACTGTTAGGACATTTACAATCAGGATTACTGCGTTACATTATCAAATGCACTTTACTGTCCTCCCCCTCCCCCCCCGTTAACTCGAGCCATTACCTCTGTGTCATCTACCTGAGCCTCAACCTGTGTCTCTGTCCTCATCTCATCTGTGTCAACTGTTTCCCCATCGGCCTGGTGCGGCTTCACCATTGAGGCCACCATTTGCCTCCAGGCCATCAGTGGACCCACCTCCTCCTCACCGCCTCTAGTGGCTGCTTCATACCAGGCCACCGATTCCGCCTCTGCCCATTTCAGGAGGTCCGGCCACCACATCTCGACTCTGGGCCAGTGAGATGCCTTCCAGCCCATAGCAATTCTGCGCTTGGCTAAGATATAAACCAGATCCTTCATCCTGCTTATATGCTTTAGGTTACGTGGCCTGGGAAAAATCCCTAGCATGCATGCCCATGCAGATCCCACATCAAGCACCACCCCACTGCTAGCCAGTCTTGTTTTCAGTTCTATCCAGAATCTGCTCACCTCTGGGCAGGCCCAGAACATATGCAGCAGCCCAGCCTCCACCTCCCCCCACCTGGGGCATAGCTGTGCAGCCGAGCCCCCAAATCTGGCTATTCTGCCGGGGGTCAAGTACGCACTATGGGTGACGTATAGCTGGATCTGCTGGAGTCTCGCATTCTGGGAGACCTTCTTATGGTACCTTTGGGCCCTGTCCCATTGGCCGTCCGTCATGGGTTCACCCACCTCCTCCTCCCAATCATGCCTCAGTTGGAGCAGTTTCCTTCCCACCTTCGTGCTCAATAGCTCATATATCCGGGATATTTTGTGCCCGCCCTCCGAGACATCGTACATCATTTCTATGGTGGTATCAGGTTGTTCTGCCAGTTTTGTCTCGGGCCACCTATCCCTCACCCGTTTCATATTTCTGGAGTACGTTATGTGTTGGCCTTTGTGCACCCTGGTCTCCTCCATCAGCCTCTGGAACCCTACCGCCTCCCCCTCCTGCCACACGTCACCCAAGGTGGCCAGGCCCATCTATTCCCAGTATATGCAAACTCCTTTTATCAGCTGGGGGTCTCCCCCCACACAGCGCCACCAGCGGCACCTGTTGGGAAAGCGGGTCCTGGTCGCCCACGGTTTGCCATGCTCTACACCAGACCTCCCAGCCCATCCCCAGCAGCCTTCCTTTCCCTGCCACTTTCGTTTTAGGCAACCACACTGTCTCTCTAAGAAAATACAGAGCCAAGTCCCCCTGCAGAAGCCTGGCTTCCGCCGATTCGTTTTCCGACAGCCACCTGGCCACGTATAGTAGCTGCCCCGCCAAGTAGTACAGTTCGAAGTTCGGTAAGTTAATACCCCCCCTTTTCGCATGAATTTTGTAATTTCCAGCGGGCCACCTTGTTCCTGGAGTTGTGCCAGATGAAGCCCCTGCACATACTGTGAAGTTTGACAAAAAAGCGTTTGGGGATCAAGTATGGGATATTCACGAAGAAGTGTAACAATCTGGGCAACACAACCATCTTAAGCAGCGCTGCTCTTCCCATCATAGCTAGGGACAGTCTAGACCAAAACGCCATGCTGTTTCTAATGCCCTCCATCGCCCTCTCCGTGTTGCATTTATGCTTTGCCTCAATACTGTTATATACATTTATGCCCAAGTATCAGAACGTTTCGGTCTGCCAGGGTATCTGCAAAATGGGCAATTTGTCTAGTGGAATGCCCCTGTATCTCCCCAGGGGGAACACACTGGACTTCCCTGGATTTACCGATATGCCCGAGAGGGTGGCGTAGCGTTCCATCACCTCCAGGACATACTGCAGATTCTCTTCTGGGAAGCGCAGGTAAAGGAGCATGTCATCGGCGTATAACGATATCAAGTGTGTGCCTCCTGCCGTTTGAATCCCCACCTCCCCGTTTTGTTGCCTGAGGCAGACTGCCAGCGGCTCCAGCGCGAGAATATATAGCATGGGCGACCATGGGCATCCCTGTCTGGTCCCTCTACCTAGCTGCCATTTGTCTGAAATGATGGCGCCTGTTTTGACCCTGGCAATTGGGGCGCTATAGAACATCTTGACCCATCTCATATACCGCGGCCCCATCCCGAACCCCCTTAGGGTCGCCATCAGCCAAGGCCACTTAACTGAGTCGAAGGCCTTGAACGCGTCCAATGACACAATGGCCAGGTCACTCTGGTCCCTTTCTGTTTGGTCTATAATATGATGTTGCCTCCTATGGTTGTCTGTAATATTTCTGCCGGGAATGTAACCCATTTGATCTGGGTGTATCAATCTGCCAATTACTCTCTTAAGTCTGTTAGCAAGCGCCGCTGTGAGTATTTTGCTATCCTGGTTGAGCATCGATAAGGGCCTATATGACCCACAGTCTGCCTCCGGTTTGCCTGGTTTCAGGAGCGGAATAATCACTGCTTCTCACAGGGTCTCTGGCAGCTCCCCCCTTTCATAGGCCTCGTTAAACGTGGCCAGCAGTGGCTGGAGCAACTCCTGCCTATACGCTTTGTAAAATTCGCTGGGTAGCCAGTCTGACCCTGGCGCCTTACATGTAGGCAGATGCTGGATCACTGCATCCAGTTCGTCCGCAGTGATTGGGGCCTCTAGGTCTGCTCGCTCCAGGTCGTCCAGAGTAGGCAGGCCCATTTTCTTTAGTGTTTCCGCTATTTCTTGGCCCATGTCTCCGCCTGTGTCCTCGTACAGATGTTTGTAGTACCTGAGGACTTCTTCATTCACACCGTCTTGGGTATCATGAATCTAGTCATCCCCCCCTTAATTACTCTAATCACTGACTGGGGTGTCTCATTTTTGTATAACCAGGCCAGCAGTCTGCCCGGCTTGTCCCCGCCCACATGCTGCCTTTCGACATATTTCCTGTAATTCAACTTACATAGCCTGTCCCATTGCTCAACGTTGGCGCCCTGCAACTCCCCTATTATCCTTACCAAGTCTTCTCGGGTGGCCTCCCCCTTCCGCATCAAGTCCTCCAGCTCCCTCTCCGTGGCCCGCAACTCCCGTTCTATGCCCCCTTGGAGCCCCTTGGACTTGGATATGGTGACCCCTCGCACCACAACTTTAAATGCCTCCCATACCGTTCCCATTGATTGCACGCTGCCAGTGTTTATGTCAAAGTATTCCGTGATGGCCTCTCTCAGGTCCTCTCGGAATCCCGAGTCCTGCAAGGCCTCGGCTCGAAGTCTCCACGTCGGGAAACGCACCTTGAGGGGGTGGTGTCGCCACTCTAGTACCAGAGGAGAGTGGTCCGAAAGCACCCTGGCCTTGTATTCAGCTCTCACCATTTCTCCTGCCACCTCTTCGGGGGTGAACATATAATCCAGCCTAGTGTGCAGGTCGTGTGGCACTGCGTAATGTGAATAATGCCTATCTGTTGGGTGCAACCTTCTCCATACATCCACCAGTTTGAGGTCCGACAACAGCGCCCCGAGCGCCCTAGCCGCTGGGGTCGGTTTATCCAGCTTACTGTCTGACCGATCCATCTTGGGGTTCAGGGTGCAGTTGAAATCCCCTCCCCACAGTATCACCCCTCCTAGCAGGGGGCTAATTTTACCATATAAAGACCTAAAGTAAGCCGCTGTGTCTTGGTTAGGGGTGTATAGGTTCATGATGTTCACTTCTCGATTCTCCAGGAGCCCCTCCGCCACCACCATTCTACCCTCCGGATCAATAGTGGACCTAAGCAGCTGAAACGGCACCTGGGGTGCCACCCATATAACAACTCCCCTCACATACGCTGAGTATGTAGCTCCCGTGACACTGCCCTTCCACTTTCTTTTAACCATCTCCAATTTCTCTTTGGTGAGGTGGGTTTCCTGAAGTAATGCAATGTCGACCCTCATTCTTCTTAGATACATCATCACTTTATTCCGTTTAAGGTAACTATTGAGGCCCCGCACATTCCAGGTCACCACCCTGAGATTACCCAACGCCATTGACATGGTGTCCTACCTCTCCACTTGGATTTCGCTCCTGATAACACTGAGTCTGGCTCTTCCCCCTCCCAACCCCAACAGCCTTCACGTCCCCCCCATCCCAACTACCCCCCACTGCACACAACCCACACCCTCCCTCCTCCCCTCCCAGCCCCATCCCTGGATCTCAGGCCCCCCGCGTTTGGTCCCTCCTCGCAATCGCAGAGGACAAGAACCCAGCAGGGTGTCATCGGACTACCGGCGACCTAACTAAGCTCAAAGCTATGGGGGTATAAGGGTCGGCTCCCCGGAGCTCCCGCGTGTATATATATATATATATTGGATTATTCAGATCAATCGTATCTTGCGTGCATGTACATCCCCTTCAATGCAATTCCTGACTATATTCCAGTCCCAGTGTCTTATGCAATGCCACCCTAGGTGCCACTGCCGCATGTTACTTATCTCCTTCGCCTCCAGTCTGGATACCCGATTTTTGGGAGTTGCTCTGCATATCCAGCCACCCCATGGCATCCTCCGGGGTTTCAAAAAATAGGGTTTTGTTCTTGTGGACCACCTTCAGTTTGGCCGGGTAAAGCAACATGTATTTGTGGCCTGTTTCCCACAGTCTTCTCTTCACTGCCCCAAAGTTCATCCTGCTGCGCTGCACTTGCAAGGTGCAGTTGGGGTACGCTGTTATCTTTGCTGCCCCCTTTTCGATTGTTCCGCCCTTCCGGAAGAATTCGAGGATCTTTTCTCGATCCCGATAATTTAGGATCTTTGCGATCATTGGCCTGGGAGGGGTCCCCGGTGGCGGTTTCCTCATCAGGGCCCTATGCGCCCTCTCAACAGCAAACCCTTGGGACAGAACCCCTCCGGTTATTTCCTGCAGTAACATAGTTTCAATATATTCCGTTGGGTCGGGCCCTTCGGTTCCCTCAGGCAAGCCGACAATGCGGATGTTGTTCCGTCGGGCCCGTCCTTCGGCTTCCTCAGCCCTGCATTCCAGGTTGCCTACTCGCTGCACCAGGGCATGAAGCTCTGATTTGTGGGTGGCGCAATCTGCTGTATTTGGGGCCATCTCCTTTTCCAGGTCCCCGGTGCGCTCTGCCAGAGTCGTAACATCTTGCCTAAGGAGGTTTACTTCTTCCTGGACCGCCCCTACCTTAAGGTCCAGGGCCACCTTGAGCTCATTCAAGGCCAGTCCCAATTTAGTTTCCCAGGCAACTTTCAGGTCCGCAATCGCTGCAAGCACCTTCTGGATCGTGCCCGGCGCCTCTGCATTCCCTGCGGCCGGTTTATCTTTACTCCTGGCCCCTTCAGCCCCTGGCGATGTCTTGGCGTAGTCATCTAGTTTAGGCTACTTGCTCTTTGGTCTGAAGGGCTTGTTAGACATTGTGCTGTGCCGACCAGGTGTGGGCTGACTCGATGGCCTTTCTTTTGCAATCTTGATGCGTGTTTAGCGGTTCCCGGTGTTTGGGGCCAATCCAACCGTGCCAGGGGTATGTCCTGATTGCCTGTGGCCCGCACGGGGTCGGCAGTGACCTCACGCGTGTTAGTGAGGGCTTGGTTAGTCCACTTGGGCTTTGATCCCGGTTCCTCCAGTCACTTGTGCCCAAACTCCCAAGTGGCCCCTCTAGGCCATCCAGCTACTCAGCCGGCCGTGATGCCCGTGGCAATTTCTCCGCGCAGGCTGTTTCGGGCGTGCCTCCAAATATGTGGGGGCCCTGGCGCTGTGTTGGCAATATCCGTGTCCTCTGTGTGGGGTTGGGCTCTCAAGCATGCCCCGGCATGCGGTTTGTGGTGTCACTGGCCCCGGGACCTCTTTGTTTCATTCCCAGTCCCTGCACCCGGTCCTCCCCTTCCAGCCAATGTCCATGACCACTTTCCCTTAGTTGCCGCCAAATTGATATTGTATGGGTCTATGCCCTCCCCTGTGGCCTCACGCTGCAGTCGCACCTCCATGTGCAGGGGGCCCACTCTGTGCAACAGTCAGAGCTGCGCCGCGTATCGCAGACTCCCTCTCCGTTCGGTACAGCACTACCCTCGGGACCCTGCAGCACGGCTCCGGGTGTCTCAGATCATGGCTCGGCCGCTCCTGCGTTTGCCGGGCACCGGCGCGTCTGCCACCGTAACAGCGGTGCGGCGCCACCCGCTCCGTTCAGCCTGCTCCTTGGCTCAGATGCTGCGGGGGCCCCCGCTCTGCCCCGAATCTCAGGGTCCGGTGTCCCCGTGCTGGGCACTGAACTTTTATCATTTTTGAAGCGCTCCGGCGATCCTCCCCGGCTCTGCGCGTCGCCACACGGCCACCCCGGCCGAACTTCCCCGTCATTTCGCCTCGCGCCACAGGCTGCGGACTTCACCTCCTCCTCAGCTTGGCCCCCCTCCGCTCGGGTACACCGGGTGGTTCTCTAGCTGGATGTGCAATGCACTGGGCATTCGCTGCTGGCGTGATTTCCACCTTGCTCGGCTGCCCGATCCGCTGCACGGTTGCAGCTATTTTATGACCCTTTGTCCGTCTCCGGCCATCTTGTAGAATCGCAAGTCTCAAGCACTTTGTTTCTTCCAGCTGCTACAGCTTTGCTATCATGCCGTTGATCGGGCTGTAGTTACTCACGATCCATGCCCTTGACATTCATAAGTCCACAGGTGCGCTGTGGGCATGCACATTTTCCGGAAAACCATCGTTTTCCCCAAATATCATTGACGGATCCGCGGGAGCTCCGCCAGGGCACGTCTCCTCATGTAGCCATCAAGCCACGCCCCCCGAGCGTGATCTCTGTTAATGCTTCCAATACATCTATCTCTTCTCCTTCCGTGGAGTCTGCATATAGTATCTTATAGTATTCAACAAAGCATTTGTTCACTCCTTCCTGGGTTTTTCGTATCTGACCATCCCTCGCTTGCACTGCTCTAATTGTTTGTCTAGGGGCCTCACTTTTGTATAACCAGGCTAGTAATCTGCCCGGATTGTCACCTGCAGCATGCTGCCTCTCAACATATTTCTTGTACCTCTGGTTGCTTAGCCTCTCCCAGTGATCACTGCATTCTTGTTATAATTGATGTACGTCTTGGCCTCCTCTGGAGATCGCGTGCCCTCCTGCATCATCCTTTCCATCTCCGGTTCTGCGTTTTGTAATTCCTGTGTTATATCGTCCTGTAACCCCTTTGATTTGGACATTGCCGCTCCCCTCACTACCACCTTAAATGCCTCCCACAATGTATCACCTTCGGGGAGCCCTACAATTTGTACGTTGTTTCTACATGCTCTCCCTTCTGTCTCTTCTGCTCTGTTCTCTAAGTGTTGGACTTGTTGCTGCAGCTTGGATACTTCCTGAGAGTTAGCCGTGCAGGTGTACGTGTTTTCCTTCACTTCTTTTGAAAGCAAACTCATGCACTCTACCAATGCTCTAACATCTTGCCTTAGGAGGTTGACGTCAACACTAACCTCGTCAATGTTGAATTCTAGGGATGTTTTTAGCTCTGCAATGGCATCTAAGATGTGTTGGTTATGCCGTCTGGGGTCTTCTGCGTTTCGTTCCTCCTGCCCAAGTGTCTTTGCAGGGTCCCTGGTTTGTGTTGGTTTTGCAAAATTATTCATTGTGGGTTGCTTCCCTTTCGACTTGCTGGTCTTAGACCCCATCTTCCCTCCAAGTCACTTATTTGGCACTTAACCCCAAATGAGATGGCACCATTTGTGCTGACTTTTATCACTTCTTGCTCCCTCTATCTCGGCTGGCGTGGTCTCTAGCTGGTGCTTTGAAGTACCAGTGAACGTACTGCGTAGGCCTATTGCTCGATTCTTCTGATTCTCTTTCACCTGGGCTCACCAACTTCTGTTCTGCCCCTTCTGGCTATCTATGTCCGTTGTGTAGGGTTTTGCGCACCATCTGTCCTCCTTCCTCAGTGAGACTGTTCCCTGGTCCTTATGCCCTGTTTGCCTATCTATCCATCGACCAAGACTCACTGTGATTAACTCTCTCCTGGTGTACCACAGTTTATATTTGTCTCTCATAGCGGGGTGTTTGTTCCAGTGCTTGCATCTGTCAGTCTGATAGTCACCTCGAGCTGCAAGGTCCGGCCTGGCTGTGTGGTCCGGGGGTTTGCAATGTGCTCTGTGGTCTTCACTGCACTCCAGTTGGTCGTGTCTCCTTTGGACTCTACGGTACTGCCAGTGTCCCTCGTTGGCCCAGGATTCCTCACGCTTGCTATTTTGAGTGCTTAGTTATGGGCCTTCCGCCCCGGGACAAGTGTCTTGGCCTGGTCTATTGTTCCGATTAGTGTTATCCCCGGGATCCATCTGCCTGTGTGTTGTTCGACCACTGGTTCAATAACACTTATCTCTTGTTTCAGCCTTCTTTGCGTGCTTCCTATTTCGCTGTGTGTTTTTGTCAGTGGCGTGCACTCTTGTGGCCAGTTTAATAGCAGCGGGCAGGCCTGTGTTGAACACTTGGTCTCAGGTTGTCTGATGCTGCATGCCCCTTATTACGCTTACTCTTAGTATCCCAGCTCCACTGGTCTGAAACCGAACCTCTGGTGTGCCTCGGATTATATACTTGTTAGTCCCATCTCCCAGCAGCTTCATCCGCAGCATGCACCTCCGCGCTGCGCTCGTCGTGCATGCGTAGTTTATCCCTTACCCCAGCTGGCCAGTGAGACCTCTGCTGCGCGCTACTTCCCAGATCTCGCCGTCATCAACACTGGAGAGCGTTCATACCCTCGGGCGTGCCCTTGCTCTGCTTGCCGGTCGCCTTATACTCTCGTGGCCAGTTTTGTACCTGGTCCGTGACAAAGGACTTGAAGTCTCACAGTGCAACACGTTCCATTGTCAGGGCCAGCAATCATCTCAAGGAGCAGCGCAGTCCCAACCGTTATGTAGCAGTTGTTGTGCAGTCCTGTGCCATCATCTTACAATTTTATTGTTAAAGCTTTGTGCACCTTTCCCGCTCTACCACAATGTGTGGCGTTGCTTTTCAGTTGGGTACCCCTATTGCAATCACTGTTTACTGCAGCAGTTACTCTCTCACTCTGTCCTTCGGGTGTCTGGCTCTGGTGCACAACTGTTCTGTTCCAGTTCGGGGTGCTTTGTTATTTGCCTTTATTGTCTCCAGCCCTCATGGTTTACACCCATGCTTAGTTCGATAAGGTCCCTGTCATGGAGTTCCTCCTTGCTTACGCCGCCATCCGCAGGTTTAATGGATCAATTTTCTTACGTCACCTCGCGTTCCATGCTCTTCAAGTGTCTGTCACATCCGGGTTCCTCCAGGCTCCGGTAATCACTAGCCTGTCGACACTTCCAGCCGTCAGTTTACGTAGTTGTTATTGTTACAACCCGGCTGATACTATTTATCACCTGCGAACCTGGGATGCTAGATGTCCTGTAAATTACATTTTGTTCGGGTGTGAGCGGCGCAACTGTGCATCGGCACTCCAGCAGCTTGGATGGTCCTGTACTGTAACTCGAGACGTGCCGAGTACTGGGCAGAGTTCGTTCACACTATTCTCCTCATAGGCACCACACAGCCCCTTAATTCGCGTTATTGATGGGTTCAGTCCATGTTGGCACGGCACAGTAGGTTTTGCTATTCTGTTCGTTTGAGCGCCATGCACCGTCTCCTCATATTTGGGCACGTCGTTTGTTTCTCTGTGCCGGTCTGTACCTCCATATATTATACTGGACATACATTTTCGGCCAGGGTACCTATAGCAGATGTCTGCGGGTCCCCTATCGCTTACATTGAATGATGTAGGTATATCCGCTTTGATGTTCCGTGCGCCTCTTGCTGGGGCTTCATACTCTTTGTCACTCGCACTCCTCCAGCAGCTCTCATAGGCAACGGGTCCGTGAGGGCTTATGTATCCGCTGCTTCCCAGGTCAGGGCAGCGTTTACAATCAGGCTTGTAACTGAACGCCACTGCCACGTTTCATTCTCGCTTCACCAACAGCTCTGCCAGCAGCGTTACCCTTTGTTATGAAGCAGTCGCCATTTTCTTTTGTTTCGCTAGGTTTTACCCGTTGCTTTTTTCTCTGTAACTGCAGTCCCTCACCATGGATCTTCATGAAAACCCGATCCTCGTATTCAGTGCATGTTCACACAGCACCTCCCCTACATCCAAAAACTATCCCTCCCAAAATCCTGTTTTTTCTGTGTCTTACCCGAATACTCCCGGTCATTCTTTTCCTCGTCCCTCTGATAATTCATTCCCGAACACACAGTCTACCTTGACAAAACACTTGCATTCTCACAATCCCCTCAGTTCATTTCAAAATCCCGGTCATTCCCGTTTGTTTCATAAACCCTACCAATCCCGTCCCCCTGACTATCATTGGCCGAACTCCCAGTCAAAGGTAACCAATGACTACAGTTCCCACAAACCCTCCCACTCATTTCACAAACCTTACAAAACCTACCCTTCTGAGATCACTATAAACCCTAATAGAAGCGTTATAATCCCATGTAACATCTCTTTCCCTTCCTACCCCGCAGAATGTTCAGAAATTTTACCTCTCCCCTTTCCAGACATGGGCACTTTCTCCCACCATAAAACACAAAGGTTTAACACAAACTGTTTACCTGACATGTCCTGACACAAGGGGCAGGCAGAGTCAGGCAATTGAACACGAACACACACGAACACACACACACACACACGAACACACACCCCCCCTTTCCTTTCCCCACAGGGATAAAAGGTGGAGCAAGAGAGCGCAGTATGAGGAAGGCAGACCGCACGGCGTGAGAGTTAACTCAATCAGCATGGCAGTTCAAGAGGAGGCGAAAGACAGCGAATACCGAGAGGGTGACAAAAAGAGAAGTGACCTTGCCCCTTTCCGACCCAGGCCTGTGAAACCTCTGTAGATGGAAACATAAGACCACAAACAAAGGCCAGCGTGTGTTGCAGCAGATGTCTATGGTATGCAAGACCCTCCTCTACTGATAACCAAGCCGGGAAAGGACGTTGGTCTCGGTGGAACAGACCTTGACTCCAAGGATAAAGAAAGGCAAGCGGGTCATCACAGCTGGTGAGCCGAGGGGACAATCGATAAGACACCGAACTGTGTTGACTGAAAAGTAGACAACAGCTAATTTGATCTTTGTCAACTTTGAAAAGAATTAAAGATACGATTGTGGAAGAAGGGGAAAAACCAGAAAACAGAGGAGGCCAGCACTGCGTGGGTGCTCAAGCAGGAAACTCTGGGCGATTACCCAAGGGTAGACACCACTACCGTAACCAGAAGCCCTTGGGAAGAGGCAAAGGGAGGTCAAAGTGGTCAAACAGGGGTCTTGTAAATTCTCTGCACCATCGAAAGTCTTTGACCGGTAGATGATTGAGAAAGCTAAGGGAAGTGAATCTTGCATTGTGGACTTAAATACATGAACTGTATCTTGTAAAGATTAGCAAGAGTGAACCCGGCAGAGGGATACTAATCAGAGGGAGCGAAGTCTAAAGTCCCATGATGAACTGTCTATAACCATTGGCGAGAGTGAACCCGGCAGAGAAAAAATGACATCCAAAAGGTGGAGAGAGTGAACCTGGAAGAGGGAAACCAGTAACGAGGGGCAAGGCACGGCAACTTGTACAAAAAGACATTAAGATTTGTAAAGCAAGGAGTATTGCAAGACAAGGGGAAGGGACGTGCCCCCTTGTCATTTAGGATCTGAGCACGTCCGAGGGAGATCCAGGGGTGAAAAGGCATCACCCAAAGTTCATTGAGAAAGGAACTGTTCAATTGATTGGTTGAATATGATGCGTGAGGGGTCAACGCCAGGATAGGGGGACCCAGGGGTGAAGACAATATCCAATGTGAACTGTGGAAAGGAACTTTTTGTTTATATTTGTTTGTTGGATACAACAGGCCTCGAAGGCAAGAGGCTTTTTAATGCAAAGAGATTTTACCATTGAATGACCTGACAGCTGGGACGGAACTGTCGGGTCATGCTCGAGTGTGTGCTGTGCTCCATGGCCTCACCTTGTCTCGTGCTGAACAAGTGGGGAAGGGAGACCCCTTGCAATCGCATCCTGACTTATTATTTGGAACACTTATTTTCTTTATTGAAGCCCTATCCCATACTCTTTCTATAATTAGTTGTAAGGAATTGGCAATAGGTTTTTCTTAGTATAGACCCTTTTATTTTGAAACAACGCCACTAGGACTGACTTATTTTTCTTTTGATGGTCGACGCTTGCTCCCATCTTAGATTTAGGTTTAGGTATGGCGTTTTTCCAACCTGCATTCATTGTTCAATCAACACCCTTGAACTGTGATCACTGTGTCTGTCTTTACTGTTGCCACCATGAGTTCCTCACAGTACTTCCCACCCAGGGGCAGGCCACAGGGCGTGTTAGGGAGAACTCTCTCTTTAGGCTGAATTTCCTAACCTAGTGAGTCCCCCAGCAGCTTTGCTGGATTTCTGGAGTTTGTTTTTTTTCTCCTGCCAGGAGTGAGACTCTTTTACTCCCACTCTTGGACATGATTTATGGTGTTCCTTTGACTGTTAATGTGTTTTTCGGGCTATGGGGTCCTTTACTCCATAGGGTCTCATGTGTTTTTACTATGTGTGTTACACAGCACCCTCCGTGCAGTAACACAGGGGTGTCATAGTGACCCCCCACCATAGACTCCATACCCTGGGACTGACTACTGTCTCCCAGGGCATGTAAAGTCACCATTGGCTTTACTAGTCCCAAATTATTAACAGACACCAGTACAAACCATCATATTGTGGACGTACTGGTCGGGGCAATTCGATTGCCCCGGGGTCTCTTAGTCGAGGTGGCACGTCACTGTCCCCCCCGAGTTTTGGCTGGTGGCAGTGGATACTACTTTTTATATTCGACCGCGAATATATTCCTATGGGCTTTTCCCATTGCTCGAGGCTACCAACTTTAATTATTTAATTCTCATAGCCTCGAACATACCGCCGGTTTATTTAATTAATATTAATTCGCCGGTTCGTATTTTTTGCCAGGACTCGATTCTAAAATGGCGTTTGTGTTCTCTTCTGTGACTCCAACCCAAGTCGAGCCCTTTGTTCCACTTTTTGGCGGGCTTCTCCACAGAAGCCTCCAAAAGTGGTGCCACTCTGTCTGGGTACCACAGGGGGTGTAGGAGGGGGTTTAGGCACCCTGGACTGATTTACCTTGGTAACTCAAGTCGCACTCTTGTGTGATTGGCCCAAGTGGTGAGCCGGCTGGCTCACCACTTAGCATGTTTGATTGACGGCTAGGCTGAGTGAATGGGGGTATGCTGCATAAAAGCAGGGCTTTGGGGACTGGAACTTCAAAGTCGCCACAGGACCTGAGAATCCGACGAGGGAGAAGCTGAGCCGACCTACCACGACGACACCACCGGTGGAGCCCTGCAGAACCGACTCACCACTCCCCGACGACAGAGAAGATCTCCCGGCTGGAGAGGCTTCTTCCCCTGACTGGTGGGCACAACCAGTTTACCTTCTTCTCTTCGCACCCCAGACCGGTCTGTGGTCGAATTGCCCGTGCCAAGCACCCCGGCAGCCGGATAGCCACTTACCACTGGACCGTGAACCAACGGACCGCTCCTTGTACCCGAGAAACTCTGCGGCTGGTTTCTTCCCTGGCAGTGCAACGGACTCCTGTCTTCCTCCCCGACGAGATCCTCTCTTCCCCCGGACGAAGCACCGACTTGCATCCGCTGCCAGGAACAACTGCCCCCGCTGAAGTATTCTCACCACTTTAAGATACCGTGTCCGCCAGGCCTCCCTTTCTAAAGATTGCTACAAGGTAATAATAACCCCTTAATCTTCTGGACTGGGCTGGCCGCCTTGACCCCCTAACTGGTCCCTTTCTTTGGTCCAACTCCTTTTTGAACCATTACAAGACTTTTGTGCACTGCAACTGTATGACGTTGGACACATTTCGTTTTGATCCTCTTAAAGCGGGTCCGGCCTACTGACTCTGAATTCACAGTGTTACTTTGCCTTCCTCTCTTGTTGTGTTTGTGAAAAAGTGTTGGGATCCGTTTCATTTGATTCTCTGCTTTTCTCTCCCTTTTTAAAACGAATTATTAGAGTGCCATCTATGTTAAGCACTCACCGCTGTCTGAAAATAAGTGGGGCTTTACTCAAGACTTGTCTAAATATTCTTTTAAGGGAGTGTATATCTTTTAGTGACCGTGTTTTTGAATTGCTTACTATTAGTGCCTGTGTGATTTTCTAGATGTGGTTTTAAATAAATAATTATATCTCTTTTACACCAAGCTCTGGTCAGTGTTTACTTGTTCTACTGTGTTCTTGTGACCTATTGTGAATACTCTGTATACTGCCTAACTCTTCTTGAGGGAAGTCTGACTGCTCAGCCACAGCTACCAAGTGAATCTGTGTGGTACAGACTGCTACCAAGTGGGTTTACTGCCAAACACCTGTAGTCCTAAATCTTTTGCAGTGGTCCCAGAGGGAACTGCACAGGTTTCTGCCTAACAGGGCGCAAGCTCCCATTGTAAGGGGTCCAACTGGGTCAAAACCTCCGCTGTGGGGGGTACGTTGTCTAGACCGTCGCCTGCCTTTTCGTCTCACTGTGGGATGCCTGGATCTCGAGGGCGGTCTGGATGTGTGTTTTGTCTCACCGCAGCTAACAAGGTGAGCTTAATGGGCTCCCCTGAGCCGCAGACCACAGAGTTTTGCTCAGCCGGCACCCCATGATATAGCACACACAGGGGATGGGGGGAGGTCTGGTCGAAGAACCAGATTGGAGGTGTCTAGCCCACTCAGTCTCACTTCCGACCGTTAAGAGGCTGAATTGCGTAGTCTCTCAGCTCCCCGGTGTTCAAAACGTAGGATGCCGGGGTGGAGGCACGCAATCGTCTTCTTCTGATGCTCCCGGGCCCGGGGGGGTTCCCCAGAGACCAAGCTACACGCCACTTCACACCCCGCCATCACAGGCCCGCCCGATCAGTGTGGTTGATTGAGGGTTGCGTGGTGCTGCGAAGAGGCTCGGGGACAACGTCGGCACCACTGTAAACATCGGGGCCGATACCCAGGCAATACCTGGACCACCACGTCTGTTCTTTTCCCCCCCATGATGCTCGGGGTGCAGGCTCCACAGGGGGGTCACATTGGTAGCGCTTTGGGGGCTACATGGAGGGGGCTCTTCTCAATGTGTCTGGTTGATGGGGAGCGACGCAGAGGTGCTAGGTCATCTCTGTACCCACTGGTGGCCAATCCTTTATCCCCAAGTCTCTTTCGAGCATTGCAGGCGCAGTGGCCTCCAAGGAGGCCGCATTCAAGTAAGTGCTTGATTCCACGATCCAAGTTCCTACCGGCAGGCCCATAACCTCAATTTGTTCACAATAGGCTTCTCCCTCGACTCAGAGGTGGTTGGGAGCCCCCCCAATCCACTTCAAGAATCTCAATGTCAGTCAGCTCCAAAGCCACAGGTGCTGGTACTTGGTTAGGCGTGCGAGCAACAGAGAGCTCTTTAACAATGGTTTTAGAAGACACAATAGGCCAAAGCGAAATCAGTCTCACCTCTGGTTCTGCTATGGCAGGATTAGCCATTGTGTCCTGCAGCTTCAGTTGTCGACCAGTGCGTACCCCCCCCCCCCCACTTCCATTTTGACCGACACACCCCGGAGATGAGTGGGAGATAAGAGGGGGTTGCCCTGGACACCTCTATGTGCACTCAACGCTCTGGAGAGACTTTCTGGAATGAGGTAAGCAATACCTTTTTTCCTCACAGTACCTTAGGTTTGAAGAAAACGTTTGTGGTGGATGCTCCGCGATGTTGCAGCTACGGACCGACCTCCGGATTACTTGGTCTGATGATGAAAGGCAGGAAATGGATGGGATCTCTCAGAAATAGTCTCAAGGGAGGACCTCTGGCACGGCTTTCATCAACTTCTCTGGTCACTCTGCGGTTTTGGAGCCTTTTCTGCAGCACCAAAGGACACAATTCGCCCGGTCAATCTTCTTCGGTCCCTGCAGTCCCACACTCTGATAAGGGGTACTGGGTGAGTTGGATTGGGTCTCTGAAGTGTCCTTGTGGGCTCAGCAAAGACTTGGACAGATTCAGCCTTTCCACGATGATGCACTTGAAATGGGCAGCAGGTCCCCTGGTATTAGGGTTCTGCAACTCTGGAAACTCACAGGACCTCGGGAGGTGGCTCAAATCAAAATTAGTCTTTGGACTGGTTGTTCCCACCAGTCAGAGGGAAGGAGTCATCCTCTTCGGACCTCCTCTGTCACACAGAAAACAGGGTCAGGACAGCAGTGGTCGCTTCACGGTATTGCAAAGGGTCTGTAGGCATCTCTGGTTGTCGTCTTCTTCGGTTACTTCAGCTTCCAGTGGTCGACTTGCTTTTCACTCCAGGAGCCTCACCTTCTATACAGTTCCAGCACTTACTCCTCTGCAATCTTCCTCAGCAGTTTACAGAAAGGGGCGTTTCAGCCAGACCCCCAGTGGGAGCTTGTCCCATTCAGGCACTCTGGCAGACAAAGGACAGGAGGGTGGAAAACTCCTCCCCCACTTCCTGCCAGCCCAGACACACTGGAGCCTAGGCGGGGACACCCACGGGTTCCCTCCAAAGGCAAAATACACACACAGGCCTGCCCCTAGAAGAAGGCCTGACAAAGAACAACCATGCTAGTAATGGCGAACAAAGAAGGAAGCTCTCCAATTTAGTACTTGGGTACCCCTATTGTGCACTACCGAAGCAATGGACATAGCCTGCGGTAGAAAAACTACACAATAGTTGGTAGAACACGTCCACTGCCACAAGCCATAACGAGCAGATTGTCTATGTGACTAAAACGTCACAGGAGTAGAGAGAAGGGGGATACTAGGTACCCCTTTGTTACTCCACAACAGGTGGTGTGTGCCAATCGCTCAGACTATAAAGTTTTAGGAGAAATAAGAACTGTAGTTACTCTAGGATAAAGAAAAATAATCTCAAAGGAGGACCTTAAGGGTCCCCAGCAAAACTGCCCATGAGGGGTTGTGTGCTACGATAGTAAAATACAGATTCCTTTAAGAGTTATGGAGGAAAATAGACTCCATAGGATAGGTACAATACAAATAATGGAGTTTCAAAAGACAGAGCCCATAAGAATAAATGAGTGGGAAAAGGCTCCACTCATTCAGGATTTCAGAAAAAGGTCCAGAAGTCCAGCAAAAAGTACTGGGGGCTTGACTAGGAGAGGGGATGAAGCATAACAATGATACATCTCCCCTAAAACCCTTAAAAAAGTATGCAGAGGAATTGTCCCCAGTATGGGTATGGTTAGGGGATCAAGGCTGGCAATGGGAGGCATTTCTAAAGAAAGCAGGCTGTGTACAATAGAACTGAAGCTTTACTAAATTACCAGTTTCATGCCGAGTAACACTAGGCATCCATAGCGGGACAGGTCTCGAACACACTAAAAAAGGCAACGATCCAAAGTGGAGGGAATGCTGTGGAATCTGGTGCTGGGGAAGGTGGGCCAACAGAAGAAGTGTAAAAACCAGCAGAGTGGACCAAGTATGATTGATAAAAAGTAATTGCAAGTTACGAGAATATGCAGTACATAAAAAAGGAAGAAAGACAGATCGACTCCTTTAGAACACATGAAACAATATAAAAGAATTAAAAAAAGATTAAAATATTATGACTTTATAAATATGTAAAAAATACTAAGTATTTTGAGCAATTAATCAGATACACAGCTGCTCTCAGTGCTAGAGGCACAACCGTGCTGACATGGGTTCTTTGAACAGGGGTGTGGGGGGTTTTAGAGAAGGATAAACTATGCACCCATACTTCTTATTTTAAGGGCATGTTCCCTTAATCAGCATAGGCCAGGAAGTCGGGTCGCATACTACCTTATTTGAACACTTAATGAGTGCACTCCTGTACACCTTTACTTGATTCCCATGTGGTAGAGATTTTAGCACTGTAGTGGCCAACATGGCTAACATTATAGCTTAAGTCCTATCTTTCCGGCTCATTGTCTTTGTTGGATGCTTTCCTCCTGGGCAGGGGTAAGAAATGGCCAAAGAATATGATCATACTAATCTAGGAAAGAGCCTCTTGTGTGCTTGGAACTGGTTTGGACGAGGCATGGAGTTCTAGACACCCTAAATCCACATCCAAACCAAATGGATATAATAAATGTACCCAAACTGGCTATTCATTGACTATTACTAGCCCTGTGATAGGTGAGGAGAGGTCACAGAGGGGCACTAAGAAGCTGCTGTTGCGATCAATTTTGCCAAAGCCAACTCCCAGAGTGAACAAACCTTTCAAATTCCTGCACGTCACTGAATGTCCTCTACAACCTTGTTGAAGCCTTGGATCTGTTGGTAGCCTGCATCATCTGGAGAGGGGACGCCTCTGTGCTAGGTGGACATCCAGCATCCAATGCTTTGCAACTCACTGAAGGACTTCTTCAGGGACCCGGACTCCGAAGCTCTGTATCTGCTTTCCCACAGGTAGAGGGGCTTTCCTCTATCTAAAATGCTTTGTTTATCTTCACTGTCACTTAAAGGCTCTTGTTACGTCACAAAGACCACTTCTCTCGTCTGCCAAATCTCAGAGGTCCTGCTGCATTGAGAGTATTTGTATGTTATTTTTATAGCACATAACACCTAAGCACTGTACATAGTTAGACTGTACAAAAACAAGTAAACATGGTACAATTCAAGAGTAATTATGCAGAAGAGGGAAAATGAGATTTAAAACGGGCATGAAAAAGGGAGAAAGGAGTAATAGAACAAAAAAAGAGACAGACGTAGTTCCAAAGCTTGGGCGCCAGGGTGCCAGGAGGGAAAAAGAACAAAAACATGACTGGACACAAGGGGAACGAGGGCAAGACAGAAAGAATTGAGATTCACATTGCAAAGATCAGGTAGGGTGATACCAGGAGATCAACAATGGTAAGTACCAAAGCAAAGGTTATCATCAAAACCTGCAAATTAAGCTTAGGCCTGGTGGTATCCTGAACCATGAGATTGAGAACAGATATCACAACTGCTGATTGCCCAGACCCAACTATGAAACTAAGCCACCCCTGAACCCACAACCCCTTGCTTCCCCAATGCAGGGATCAAATTAAGGATTTGTTGAGCAGGAGCTAAAAGCAGCTCCTGGATGTCAGATGTCACCCAGTAAGCAGGTGCTACTGCTGGGTAACAAGGATCTAGTAAATAGAGATTTGCAAGTTGAACTTTCACATAAGAAGCACACTATATCCTTTTGTCCAGTATATATGGCTTATTGTGCTTTTAATGAGGTATACATGTATCATAATGCATCTTTATACTCCTTCCCAGCCCCCAAGCATTACTATCATATAGGTATGTGTGGAAGCCATTATTTGGCATGAATAGTGAAAAGTAGATCCCAGGAGCTACTTTTGTATTTTACCAGACTGTACTATGCTACAAACATGAGCTAAATAGCTCCCAGCTCCTTGAAATTTCAATAACTGCAACGCTGCAACCAACAGTGAGATTAGTTGCCCACACCGTTCCAGGCTTACCTGGAGTCATTGGTCTTCTTGGTTGTGTTCGAGGAACTGGGCAAACTACCTGTTTTTTTTCCCTCCTGTTTGCCATTAAATACAATAGGGCATAAACGTTCTACTCTGCATGTGGCCCATGGCTCTATGGCCCCGGTCCAGGAGCACAAAATTCTAAAATTACCCCGGGCAAGTAATGGGCCAAACTGGAACCACCCCACCATCCCAGACCGGCTGTTCAGGTGAGGCGCTGAGCAACCTGCGATGACACAATCCTGGGTTCCTTCTATTAAATAAAGCACAGTACACCAGAGGGTGAGGATGTTGACCCTTGCAGGAAATTCTATTATAAATACATAAAGCATGCTTAACACATTCATCCCATCTTGATTTGCCCATTTCCTGTTCCCCGTACATTGCATGTTTTTCTGTGTACAGTGTAAAAGATACCCCTTTGAACAAACCCCTCTTCCTGCGATCCTTTCGCATGTTCCCCAATCTCAACACCCCGGGATTTCCCTTCTTTACTCCACAACTTCTTACCCCCCAAATACAAATTTCTTTTGCATTTCTTTAAATAACATTGGCAGGTGTAGTGTGCCCTTAATTTCCCATTCCAGTCCCCACATGTCAGTCATGCAATAATTGTAATAGTCCAAAGTACAGTACCTTTCCGATGGTCACTTATCTTTCTCGCTCACCAATATGCACACCCCAGCTCTGCCGCAGGTGGCTGCCACAGGTTTCCAAGGGACTGGTCTGGGGCCTTGCTGATGGTTATAATATGTTAATGTTTCCTCTGTGGTGGTGGTTATTCCTATAGGCTATGGCAGCCCTTTGGTTTCTCCCGTGACAGTGTTCCACTTAAATGGGCTTAGGTAGCTTTGTGATTTTCTCTGTGGCAGAGCGATTAATGTTGAAACTTTGCCTCAGGGCTCATGAGGCCCTCTGTCTATTTCCTACGTGGCAGTGCACCAATAATTTTTCTCAGCTGTGGCAAGCAGGAAGCATTTCCGTAGGGCTCCGTACAGACCCTGTCCAAAGCCTGCGATGAACCATCGCACTTCGCAATGAGCCCTGGCCCCATAGGACGCATCGGCTGTGGTTCCAGGCAAGTCCTGCTCCTGGGGAAGGTACAGACCTCACAGGCCCCTGGCAGTGCTGGAGGCCCCGTGCATGACACTGTTGGAGTTCATCTTCACCACCCACCCCGTCTGGCCCCGGGGCAGGTGGACTTGCTCACAAGCCACGCTGCCATCTTCACCCGGGCCTCCGTGCACCACACAGCTCGAGACTCACGCTCTCCCTCCAGTCTGGCCTCTGGGTGGACCGTAGCCTCACAGGCCATGCCCTAACTCGGGGACGCCCACTCACGTGGGGGAATTCTTCACCTGGGCTGCACATGCACATGACCCAGGGCTTTTGATCTTTTGCTGGGCCACAGCTGAAATAGGCAGCCTGGCAAGCCACCTCCCCGATGCCCTGGGGTGCCATTTGCAGCCCCGGCCCCACAGGGTGCACTAATCTTCCTTCATTGAATTCCCTTCCTTCTCGGGTAAGTCCATTCTTGCTGGCAGGGAAGACCTGCCCATTGTCCCAGAGTTCTATGTATCCACCATGACGGGGAGACATGGTTCAGTCAGGCAAGTCCTGTTAAGCACACTAAATAAAAGATGTGGTTACATGATCTGTGCCCTTGTTTATTTCTCTTCTATTGTTCTGCCTACCTACCCCTTTGTATGTAACCCCCTACTTGAAAGGGCCCATTGTGTGCCAGGTGATACACTGCAGCTACCCTTGCCTTAAATTTGGAGGTGCAACCTGGGTATATGAATCTTACCTCAGGCCTCCTAGACATCTGGAATTGGTAACTGCCTACTTTGTGCACAGGAGATGTGTCCCCATCTAACCACTTCAAGTTCATTGAGCCCCATTTAATCCTACAGGATAACTTTGATAACATTGCTATATTCCCCTTAAGTATCCAAAACTGGTAACTGATCTGAAACTCTTCTTGAACAATGTTTACTAGGATACAGTTGGACTGCTTAAACTTATTTTCCAAGTGTTGTTGTCAACTATAGTGTTAAAAGGTTTATGACATGTACTAACATCTTTCTCCCCCACTTTAATCTACTTAACAGTATATTGCTTGACAACTGTCTTTTTATCTATATGTGGTTGGTGTCTAAATAAGACACCCATGTTGTGTTATGTATATGCATGTATAGTTTTACTTACCTGTAGTACCCTTCGCTCTTGGTGCACCTGTTCTCTTCATAAATACATTTATTTTTTATATTTACCTGTGTGGACAATCTATTGTACGACAATCAGTGGGCACATTACATGTACTTTATACCAGTCTCCTGATATCCTTAGTCTAAGCCTTGCAGCTAAGGCATGTTACCAGTGAGTTTGCTTTGACTCTGCTACACACAACCGTCTACAATAGAGGTTGTTAAAATCCCTACCAACAGTAGGACATTTCAGAAACCTATTCAAATCATGAATGCATGGGATTCATACTACTGTGTGTACAATACAAGTCAGGTTGGTATGTAGTTTCTCCACTGCACACTGGGGTGCACCAATATAAGTCTTAAAACAGAGCTATGCTGGTGTATAGCAAATGGAAATGCACCCACCTTACTGTTTAGCTGTTGAATCCTCAGCTCCTTCTGGTGCAGTTGCTTCAGAGAATCACTGAGTTGGGATTGGAGTTGCACTGTTTCCTCCTCCTGAATTTTCCCATTGCCCATTTCTGGTGAAGCCTGCCAAAGTAGGATATTAGATGTTATTGTGGGAAAGGGTATTTGGGCTTCAAACTGAAGGAGTTTTCAGCAGTCCACAAATTTGCCTTGCAAGATGGATGTATCTGGAATCTAACCTAAAACTAGAGTGTCAACCCAGGGTTAATATGCAGATCGCACAAACATATATGGGACACTGAACCCCTAGTTCCCACAGATGCACAGTATGCTTGCACAGGCAAGGTGGGCTCACATACATCTTAACGACATGTGACTAGAACACTTTGTTTGCCACAATTGATTCCCTGAATATGCATGTCAAGATTACCCAGAGCAATGCTACTATTGCTGGAGGATCATCTTAGAAGGAAGGGTATTTGCAAGGTGCGTATTAAGAGGTACTCATTCTTATTTTCTATGCCACAGTGAAGATTTACTAATTACTGTCACACTTCTTATGCACTCTGGGCGATTCAAGTCCCCACTTCAAAGAAAATGTAGCATACATTGCCATTTCTCTTCTCCATTCACGCGTCACTCCACCCGCCCGCTTCCTTCCGCACAAAGTAGTTCAACAGGGTCTGATGAAGAGTACTGCACTAATTATCCATCCCTTTACTTCGTTTTTTGAGAGACTGGCATGCAATTGCATTTTTATAAAGTGTGGAATTTGGTGCATCATGTATAATTAAAATACCATCCCTATGCTTTGTCAATTAAGTTCAAGCTGTGTTCATTTCCCTGAATCTCACACTGTGTGCTACATGTACTGCATAGAATTGAACTGATTATTTGTATAGCGCTTAAACACAATGTGTTTCAAAGCGTTTCAAGGAGGGAGGGAACATGGGAGAATACAATTACATTATTACAAGTCCTTGAAACAATTCAGAATGTGAGAAATGACTATCATAATCAGCCTGGCGACATTTCAGATAGTGCAAGTGCAAGGAACAGTTAAGGAGAAGAAGGGAAGGGGAGAAAAAATGAGACAAAACCAGCAGTAACATTACTATGCCTAATGACAATTGATGTAGAGCATGAGTAAACAAGAGGAGGGGAAGAGGGACAGGGGGTGATGTGGAATGAGGGTGAAGGAGAGGAACAAAACAAGCAACTATCATAATAGGTCAGACAACGATGCAGAATAGTGCTGGTGGGGGGGAGAAGACATGGAGGGAAAGGGGGAAACAGACCAGCTGCTATAAAAGGTCCAGGGACAAATGATAGGAGTAAGTGCTAGTGGAACATTAAAACAGGGGTGGGTAGGGGCAAGGTGGCTACAAGGAACAGGTGGCTACGACTACTATGCCTGACGGCAATTGAGGTAGTGCCAGACTTTAACAAGAGAAGTAGAGGGTGGCGGGGGAAAGAGAGGGTAGGTGACTGCAAAAGGCAGGCGGGTACAATTACTATGCCTAACGGCAATTGAGGTAGTGCCGGAAATTAACAGGAGGAGGGAAGAGTGGCGGAGAAGAGGGGAGGAGGGAAAATAAATAGGGAAAGGGACTTCAGGTGAGCAGGCGCTAGAGGAACTTGTGAAAATGACCAAGGTATTTCACAGCCCAGTTCTCCAGGTAGAAAGCAGATCTGTGAGCTGTAGGTTCCACAGATCCTTGCATTGGCTGTAATTTCGGAGTTTTCATACCGATTTTTGATGATCTGAAACTCCTTTGCACCCATACTTGCACCCATAATCATACTTCACCTGTGGTGCTTTAAGCCACCTACCCATAAGAGTCACAAAAAACACATTAGCCTTTCTCTCCTACTTTGCCAAGATCCCTGCATGCAAACACCATCAACACAACTTGGTCTCCAGCTATTACATTACACCAATAACATTAATTCATATCCAATGATGAAGAGGGAAAGGACCTAATGTACATCTAGTCTGCCCATTTCCCTGCCTTCCAAAACACAAACTGCAAAATGTTCAGCTCTCACTTTACTTTTACATCACAAACTACTTGGGGATCTAAGAAATGAAACTTCTCCACCTAAATAGTACAAAAATGAGGGTCAAACAGGTATAAACATACCAGTACTACTTGCCATACACCCTTAATACAGCATTTCAGATTACAATTGTATTTACTAGTGAGGATTTAATAAAATGTTGCTCGTTCCTGTGGCTAAAATGTTCACATTTGTTATGCTATTATCCTTTTGGTGTCACTCACACACACACACCTTGCAGAAGACAATTTTTATTAATTATTAGCTGGTCTAGGACAGACTTTTTGGGGATTCTGCTGACCCATTTTATGAGACCCTTAAGCGTATTGTGTTTCTATTATTAATTATTACTACTATGCATTTATTTACTGGAAAGCTTTCACAGAAAATAAATATCATCAAATAACATTTAAAAAGAAAAATATACATAACTTTATAAACCAAATACAATTTCAGCCAATTCTGCACACAAAAAAACTAAGTTATGCTCAGGGAAATGTGTGCGCCCTGCATAAACTGGCTCCACCAATCCTCTATTGAAATTATATTCATATTATGCACAAAAAATGTATAATAAAATACCCTATGAGAGTTGGCTGCAGCCTATATTTCCTCTAAACTGTGTGCATGTGCATTTGCCCATTAACTTGTGGCTGATGCTCAGAAGAGCAGTAGCAGCGCACACAGTTACCCCTTTTTCCAGCATTCATAAGGCACAAGCCACAACACTTAGCTGCCACTTGCTTTCTCAGTTAAAAAAGCGAAATTATACTAACTAGAGTCGATATCATGGTCTGGCTTGGTTTCCATTAACAAACACACAAGACATATACCCTCTTTGCACTTAACACATTTTCATGAACAATGGATTTCTCAACTGAGACCTAATTACAACATTATTTCATATATCATTTTTGATATATTAGCTCATACATTAATAATTCATCGTTACACAACACATTTCATCAATATTTTTTACACTAACACAAGGCTAAAATGTAGATACAATACCCTATAGACCGCACTGCACTCACTCACACCATACCAATAATTCCCGCAACACTGCATTCATACTGTGCTAGATTAGATCACAAGGGGGTCAATAAATGGACCACAGGTGCAAAACGATATTTAGAGAATACCAATGCACCATTCATTTCTCAATGGCCCGTATCCCTTCAATTTCTTATATAAAATAGGCCCTGCTGATTTATAAAAAACAGTCACAATCCACTTATTGTTTTAAAATCGTCAACTTGAGTTTCGGCTTTATGGTCTGCCTCAATTACATAGACCATCCATTTTCAGGACAATACACAATCGGTCTGCAGGGCTGCATTCCAGTCTTTTGAAAGAAGAAAAATATTTAACCTTAAAACATTTAAGACACCATTCTGTTTTCATGTGCCAATCGACATTTTTTAACCTCTGCATTGGTCTATTAGTCTAGTATAGGAATAACCACTTCCAGCTGTGCATCCACCCACACACACATTTAATTCTCTCAATTCTTTACATTACCAGCACTATTCAAGGGTGACCTTATAAACCCATGGATATGTAGGATGTAGAGTAGGCCAGTTTAATGCTCAGTTATAGGAAAGATTTTCCATTAAACCTTTGCTTCCTTGACATCAACGGAAGCCCCGGCAATTTGCTATGGCGTGAACCCTGTACTGACTTTTGGAGGTAAATGAAGTATTTTTACCATACTTACACCTTGCATGACTCACTTATTTTGGTGGCCCTGCTCAGCACATCTGGTTACCTGTGCAGGGAGACTGTGCTGTGTGATTACTGTATTGTTTAACTGTTGCATCCCTCACCTTACAGTTTAGTGCTGCAGGAGTATGACATACCCCCTTTTCTTTTTATTTAGTAACATTTTTGTTACCTCTTTGATGTGTCAAAAACGGGCTTAGTGGGAGCGGATTAATTTCTATCGTTTTTTTCAATGAACTCTGTTGAGATGCATTTTCAGAATCAGCCCAGTGGATATATTATGCCCTATTCTGGTTAACAGGTATAATATACACTAATGTATACACTAATGTCTAGCTCTTATCCTGGTAGTGTGACTGAGCAGCAAGGCTTAGATTAGGAAGTGTGACTGGTGAAGGGTTCAGGTAAGCGCACAAAGAGCACCTTTAATAATACAGAATGGATACAAATTAGGTATTTACATAGTCTTTAGCCAAACTCATAGCAATAAAAAAACCAAAGGTAAGTAACAAACTAAAACATTCACTACTAGTATATACACGGTCATTTTGGTGTGCTCTGCTAAAAACACTTTACTATAAAGTTAGATACGTTTTATAATACTGTAGCATAACAAAGCAAGTGAACAAAAGAACCAGGTAAGTAACCATTAGTTGGAGAACTAATATGTGTACAATTAAAGAGTTAGAAACTCCATACTAAACATTAAAATATAAGGTACAACACCTTAGAAAGTCCTTCCCTAGCTAGAAAAGAGATTCAGGGGGCTTAGTGCACTAGAGTCACAGGTCCCAATGCAGTTCCCTTCAGAAGGCTGAGTGTGTTTTAAGAGTCTGAAAAAGTGTCTGAAAAGCCAACAGGCAGTTTGTTTGTAAGGGTCTCAAAGTTAGAAATCAATTGAAGAAAAGCTCTTAGCAGACCCTTTCCCAATCCAACCACTTTAAGGGGCCCCAGGGGAGGATCTTTGACCAGAACCCTACTGATCACAGTCAGGCAAGGGGGTGATAGGATAAGGACTTTAAACCCACTAAACCTGTGAGGGACCTGAATGTGTCTCCCCAGCTAGTCCCCAGGGATCTGTCATCGAGGTGGCCAGGACACAGCAATTGCTATTGGATCCAGTTCCTGGGGGTGGACCAGTGAGGGAGGATCATCTGGATGGGGGTCCTCGGGGAGTGGTCACTGACAGGTGAGACACGGTATCCCCTTCTTTCAACACCTTTTCCCCATCATACCACGTAGGACATTCAAAACCACTGCCCTCTACCCCCCTTTCCCGACACAAACACTTTTGCATGACACACAAGAGACCGGACTAATACCAGAGCTGTTTACCCGACATGTCCCAATAGAAGGGTCAGGCAATTGATCAGAATCACACACACCCGACGGCCCTTTCCCTTCCCCACAGGGATAAAAGGTGGAGCAAGAGAGCACAGTACGAGCAAGTCAGGGTGCACGACGAGACCGCTATCGAGACCTGGCAGTTTAAGAAGAGGAGAAGGCGGCGAATATCGATAGGTGGGCAAGGAGAGACACAACCTTGCCCTTTTCGACACAAACCTGCGAAACCTCCTTAGAGGGACTTGTGAGACTGAGGACAATAGCCCAAGTGTGTTGCAACAGATGTCAACGGTACATAGAGCGTGTCAACGCTGATAAGCGGGAGCGAGGGAAACTCCTGCTACCGTGGTACCGACCTTGACTCCAGCTAGGAAGAACGCTAAGCGGTTCATCACAGCTGGTGAGTCGAGGGGAGAGCCGATAACAGCCGGGTTGTGATGAATGAAAGTCGCAAATGGCAAGTTGAACCAAGTTTAAAGAACTGTAAGAGTATTAAGTGGAGGCCAGCTGCAGAGGGAACTGCCACAACGTGGGTGCTAACTCGAGAGACTCTGGGCGATCCCCATCTGAATGAAACTACAGAAACGAGAAGGCTGTAGAAGAGCCGCCAAGTTAGGTCAAAGTGATCATACAGGAGGTCAAGCAAAATATCCATACAGTCGAAAGCCTTTGACCTAAGAACTATAGAGAAAGTAAGGGAAGTGAATCCCTCAATCATTGAAAGTGAAGTGAATGTGAAGAGGGGAAGATTGAACCTGGACGAGGGATGCTGTCTAAAGTCCCATGAAACAGTTGTCATGATGCCTACCCCCCCAAGGAGCCAGACCGGGCCCAGCAACCCCAGAGGCAGACATCATGTTCCTGAGGGAAGTCCCAGCAGCCCCAGGTAGGGGCCCTTTGGACTCAGTCCAGGCGCCATAGGCGCCAGACTCATAAAGGATGACTTTGTGTTAAGAAGTGCTTGGTGTGAACTTACCTGATGCAGACCGTGCTGCAACATCCAGGCCACCTAGAGGCCTGAATGGGACTATTTTACCTATGGGACTACTTTATCACACGGGTGTAGCCGGAGGAAGAATACATGCCTTAGAGGAAGAATACATACCTGGAACTACTTTGAAGGCTACTTAAGCCACGCCCAGGCAGCAACTCACGCTTCGCGTTGTTCTGCACCTAGCAGCTGGACGCTCACCCTGTCTGCTCCTGCATCCGGACTCCAGCCACGCCTGACAGTATCCTGGAACACCTGTAAAGGGAGAAGAGAGGAGAACAGGAGAAAGAAGAGACATTACCTGCTTAATCCACATTCCTGAGTCATCTCGCCGACGATCCTAAAGGGAAGACATTCATTTTTAAAAGCACATCGCATAGCTCGCTGCAGCGCAGCATTCCACTCACCTTTACTAGGCGCCTTCTTGCCCATCAGCGACCATCTGGATCTTCCGCCGCATTTCAGTGCCTAAAGGAGAAAAAGACAAGAACAAAGGTGAGCTAGGGAAGAGAATAAGAAAGGCTTAATTTCCACCATAAGACTTACCTGTTGGGTCAATCCCTCTTCACTTCGGGTCGGCGCCGTTTCTTCGGCATTTCCGAACCCCGGCCCCTAAGGGGAAAAAGACATTAGCATTAGTGAGCGAATGCAAGGACATTAGCGGAACGCTCATCTAAGACTTACCTGATATTTATTGGGACATCTCTTCTCACTTCAGGTCGGCGCCATATCTTCGGCATTTCCGAACCCCGGCCCCTAAGGGGAAAAAGACACAAGCATTAGTGCATTAATGCAAGAACACTAGAGGAACCACTCATCAAAAACTCACCAGAATTTTCCTTCAACGGTTCCATTCCCTAACTCGGAATCTTCATTCAGCACCTGAAATAGAGAAAACAGACAATGGTTATTTTAAGCTTGAACTTGCAACAGAATTCTTACCGGAAAAGCCAAGCGAACTTGAACTCTCACCAATCCGAGATCCAGTGAAGTAACTGGATAACAACGCGCCCCTGCATCAGAAGCAGGATGGAGAGCTCGTCCTTTCAGACCCTAAGAAGGATATTTCTACGAGCCAGACAAGCCAGATTTGGGGTCCGGTCCATGCCATCTTCCGAGTCCTGCGCATCACCCTAGAAGAGGCCACAGCAATCCAAACCAGGCCAGCGCCTCCGTGGGAGTCAGGTGAGCGTTACAACAGTGTGTTGACAAACGTGGACCCGGCCGAG
Source organism: Ambystoma mexicanum (assembly GCF_040938575.1). Lineage (NCBI taxonomy): Eukaryota > Metazoa > Chordata > Amphibia > Caudata > Ambystomatidae > Ambystoma > Ambystoma mexicanum. The sequence goes on along the minus strand of NC_090936.1, from coordinate 967,996,707 downwards.
GGATGTCCAGTGGAACTGTTTAAAAAGACTTTAAGATTGGTGAATAAAGGAAGAGCCATCGTGAACACAGAGGAGGGAGGCTGAAAGTAATGAGGGTCAGCGCCTGGAAGAGGGGGCCCATGAGGTGAAGAATCCACACCCTAAGTAATACCAGGAATCAAACTTTCATTTTGTTGAAGGAACCTTTTGTTTTGTTAATAAAAACTTGAGGTCCTCAAAGGCAAGAGATTTTCAAGTGAAATGAGACTTGGCCATTGACGGCTCTGATAACTGCAAGTGGAACTGTAGTCTCGTCCTGGGGAAAGCTTGAGAGTGTACTGTGCTCCAAGATTCCACTTTACCCCGTGTTCAAAACGTGGGGAATGGAGATCCAAGCTACCGCATCCTGACATATTATTTGTGAACACTTCTTTCTTTTCTTGAAAACTATCCCACACCCTTTTTGTATTAGTTGTAAGGTTTGGCAGTAGGTTTCTTAATATAGGCCCTTTTTATTGGACACAACACCACTAGGACTGCCTCATTTTCATTTGAAGGTCAATGTTTGCTTCGATCTTAGATTTAGGTTTAGATTAGGCGTTTTCCCAACCTGCATACAGTTTAAATAAACACCCTTGAACTGTGACTACTTGTGTCTGTCTTTACTGTTGCCACCATGAGTTCTTTACAAACCCTATGGATGTACAAGGGGTAGGAACTTGTATGTTTACTCAAATCTTGTACTTCGATTCTCACAGGGACCACCACAGAAGTTTCTGAAATCGCTGGTTCCCCATTTCTCGTGCCTTGGAGATGATGAAGGCAGTCCAGGGGTCTCGGACGGAGCAGCCCTTTGTCTGGTTTTGGGTCCTGCTAGTTGGCGGTTCTGGGCTCCATTGGATTGGTTCTGGATACTGCCCACCTACTGTACTGAACAAAGGACTACCATTCCGGCGACTACCTGAGAGGACCCCCAGGAAACGATGCAGTGAAGATCAGCGGGAGCCATTCTGAAATAATGGCAGACGTCGACCCTTGTGACAGAAACAAAAACTGCTCCTGATAAGTCGCCTCCATCTGGTAGAGAGCTATTACTGCATAGGGATACCACTTGTTTCGTAAGTCGAGGATATGCAGTGTCCCATGGTTCAACACGGGATGGTGACTGATGCAGAGAAGTAGTCAAGGTCAGCCCACAGGATAGTTTTGGGATGCTGCTAAAAGCTTCCAAGGGCAGGGTCCTCAAGCAAGGGTCAAGACTGGTTGTTTCCACCGATCCAGGGATCGAAGCATCAATGAAGACCTTCTGGAGATCAGGAAAAAGAGCATGGCTTCACAATGACGGTTGAAGAAAGCAATACTGGCTGAATCCCAACAATGAGTTCTGGGTCTTCAGCAGGATGCACCTCCTGGTAGGCGTCATGGATCCAATGATGATCTGTTGAATGGTTACAGGAGTCCCCCCTTTAATACATGGTTCGAGCTACACCCCCCGCCCCTGACCCCCGAGCCCACTAACGGTGAGAATCAGCAGCATTCAAACTGGCATAGGCTGCCCAATCCTGGACAGACTCTGGCCAAAACACCTGCCCTGCAACAGAAACACTTCGGTACTTCCCAGCCCTTCTTGGGTTATCAGGTTTTTCACCCCTTTGTGGGGTATCCTGTGGCCTGTCCGCCCTGCTCCCACACCTTGCTTTATGCTGCGTACCTGTTTCTTGGCAGTGGTGCTCGTCAGGGGAGGTAGTCTCTCTGGCTGCTGCAGAACCACAACTCTGACATCTCTTCTGTCTTCTACGTCTGGCGTCAGTTCCTTCCGTCGGTGCTTGACAATACTTTGGCAGAAAGATTTTCCTTTTGCACCTTTCCCTCCAGAGAATTTTATGGGGCAACCTTTCTTTTTGCTTGTTTTGAACACCGTTCTGACTTGTGGAGGTCAGTTAAGCATTATGCTTTACCTCCCTTGCCTGTTTTGCTCATTCTTGTGGGGAAACAGACTAGTCCCTAAGACTGTCCGTACTGTCTCCTTGTGAATTCTTGTATTTTTACAATTGCACAAATCACCTTACAGTGAAGTGCAGTTAGGATACTATGTATCTTTATAACCTTTTATATAATGGCTTTTTGGTTACTTTTACAATGTGCCTCAGACAAGCTGGAGGCAGCTATTTTTACAGTTTTTATGTTATTTTTCTTGTGCACTTTTGCATTTACCATGAACGGTTAGTAAAAGAGGCCAGCACCCAAAGATGGCTGTGCCACAAGGTTTTTCACCTGTTCTTTGGCCATGCTGTTCTTTGGCCTTCTTCCTGCCTTCTCAGGTCAGGAAATGCCTTATAGGGAAATCCCTTTCGCGGCGGAGCTGTGGCCAGAAGAACAGCAGTCTTCATTGTGACAAAGTTTCACCGAGCTAAGCATTGGCTAAAATGATGGAGCCATCACCTGTGCCTGCACCAAGTTCCGCTCCCACTGTACTTGAATGTATAGTACTGGAGGATAGCAGATGGCATACCCCCCTCAAAAACTGTAGCACAAAAACAATCTCAAAGAAAAGACTTTGGCATGAAAATGGACAATGCAGCCAGGTATCTCTGCACAGCAACCCCACCTTAACAAATGCAGTGGAAAATCCAGCAAACCTAGCCATGCATGGACTTCAATTCACCAAAATAGCTTGCCTCAGATAGCAGGAGTGGCACACTCGAATAAATCACAGGATTTTAACCACAGAAACCCCTTCCACCACTACCCACCCCTTTATATACCTTGCCAATACTTACAATCTGTGGTAAAAAAAAAGAAAGGAAAAAAAGGAGGTACACAATTCGGAACAATCCATTCGCTAAAGTTGCATATTCGGGAAAAGTAAGGAAAACATCAAAGTGCATCATCAAAAGCTCAAATACTGCTATCCTATACAAAGCAGAGCTTCATAATAATGATGTACTGTGGTGGAGACTGCCACATTATAAAAAACACTTAACCTAACGTAACATGTTAAGCCAGAATTTCTATTTTGGGGATTCTAGGTCCACCTTTTGGGGCCCCTCAACTTTATGCTTTTACCCCCTTATCTTTTTTGGTTCCTTGATAATTTTTGGAGGCCAATGGCATTTCTCCTGAAGTCCCCTACCCTGCCCACTATGCATCTTTGTACCTGTTACAATGTTTATGGTATTGATTGTCACCCTAGGGTGCTAGTCCCAGAGGCATCCCATTTCAGCCTTAGTGTGATTCTATGTCAAGACCGGAGGCGAGCATTATGCTTAACACTTTTTTTTGCCACTTCTCATAGCAGCTCTATTCAAAACGTTTCATCACCACAAAACATCTTTTTCATTTTCTTCTTTCAACAAAAACAGAAAACAGAAAAACAGTCCAGAAAAACTGCTGCCATCTGGGACTACAAATCCCTTTAAGTCCCCAGTGATCCTGTAGTTTTGACCCTAAACCAAGCACCACTAGGACCAGCAACTGTCCTTGCATCATATTCTGCTCTAACCTCTTCCTCTTTGCTGCTTCTCTGAGATAAGTCAACTTTTCATTAAGCTCCATCATGTTTAAGTTACAGTGGGCTTGAGTCAGAGAATGCAAGTGTTATTTTGAGTGGGAGACGTACTGGATTTAGGTAGAGCGCTTGGAGCGTAGTGCAGGAGGTGGTCAGCGCAGACCCGTGGGCCGATCGGGTGCCGGTCGCACGTAGGGTCTGGTCAGCTGATCGAGTATCGGAGAGCTCTGGGGCTGGGAATCATCCTGCTCGCTCCCGGGTGACCGGTGCTCTCTGTCAGAGGTTGTTCGGGAGAGTAGGAGCCTAGTGGGCCGTGCTGCGGTTCCGAGGAAAGGACCCGCAGATTTCTTCCGATCATGTGACTGGAAGAGCGAGCGTGCATGGTCGCGGGCCACATTTTCGTTCAGAGCAAACGCGGATGACCGTATGGAGCAGTTCCCTGCCCACACAGCTTCAGTCAGCTGGGAGATAAGCGCAGGGCATCTTTACTTCCACTGCCTCCACAGGCAACACAGGCACAATTGAAAAAAGAAAAATAAATAAATAAATAAATAAAACTAAGATTTCTTGTTATTGGGGGACCAGTGTGTGGAAGAGGGATATTCCTCCACAGAGGAACAGAATCGAGGAGGGAAGTACCACTCCTGAGTACAGTGAGGAGGTGTGGGATGGAGACAAAGATCTGTCTCAGCTTTAAGAGGGTTCAGGGACACTCTCTGGCTGTAGCTGTTTCCCAAGGGGTAAAATCCATCCAAGAGCGCTTAGCTGCACTAGAGTCCCACGTAGCGAATAAGGCCCCCAAGAGAAGGAAGAGAGAGCTCACAGGGCCCACAAAAGAGACAGTCGACAGCGCTTGAGGGGGTGGTCAAGACCCAGAAGAGCCCCCACTCTTCTACCGCCCCCTACCCCTCGAGTCAGATTACAGGGATCAGATCAAGCCCTGGGAGGTTACCGGACCCTTTGATAAGCTCAAGGCAGCTTTTTTAGGGAGATCGGCAGTGCCAAGCCTCGTACCCCCTGCCCCAGGGGTGGGAAATATAGGGGACGCCGAAGAAGGCGAAATCTCCTCAGAAGCTGAGGAGGATGAGGTTAAGGAGGTCCTCCTAGAGCAGCTCAATATGGGCAATGGCGGCAAAGGACCCAGGAGTCCGGTGGAAGGAGACGTCATGGAAGACATGTTGACCCTGATAATATTAGACATCCGAGGTCTACGGAGTGGTCTCCATCCCCAAGAGTTGCTCAGTGGATTCGCAAGCCCTTGGAGAGGGAAGTGCACTTCAGCATGAGGGCAGAGTGCCTAGGCCGGAGCTCCCCAGTAAGATTATGGACACGCCAGAAATGGATGCCAAGATGGTCACCCTCGTGACTAAGGCCACGAAGGATGTCGGGAGGAGAGTTGATCGCGCCTCGAAGTCCTGTCAGGACAAGCTTCTTGATGGAGCTGGGCCACTCGCAAAAATCATGGACCTGGCGGAGAGGTCCAGGGACACTGAGGAGCCGGTGGATCCGCAAACGTTAGCCAACTAGGCGCAGAGGGCCGTTTGCTTTTTGGGCAACACCAGTTGTGCACTCTCGGCGGAGAGGCACCGCAGTCTTTTGCTGAAGATATACAGCAAATTGGGAGACCTAGCTAATTACGAGGCAGGCGAGGCGGCGAAGGGCATGTTATTCGGGGAGGCATTTGCCAAGGAGATGGCCAGATTTGTCGGGACATACACGGCTCTCGAGAAGGCACAATCATCGATACGTAAAATATTCCCTGGGTGTGTTGTCGCCAGGACCGGTCACCATAGAGGCCGCATGACCGGTCGCACCTTCGCTAGACGGCCTCTAGGGCCCAGGACCCAGTACTAGGAAGGCCGGCAACAGGACGCCTTTTTCCCCGCAAGGGGGAGGGGCTTCCATGGAAGGAGAGGCTGAGGAAATTTCCGACAGCACAATGCAGGCAGCGGTAAGTGTGCAGAGCGAGAAGTACCCCAGGGTGGGGGGGGCAGACGGCTTTGCATGTAAAACAAGTGGCGCAACATATCAAGAGATGCTTGGGTGTTACAAGCCGTAGTAGGTTTGAACCTAGAGTTCATAGGTGTCCCACAGCAGTCCCGCATTCTAGTAAGATTTCAGATGTCAAGAGATGAGGAGTTGCTCCTAGAGAAGGAGCTTCTTGCTCTAGCGCGAAAGGGAGCGATAGAAAGGTGTAACGAAGAGACTCAGGGGTTTTACAGCAATATGTTCCTGGTTCACAGGAAAGGGAAATTGAGGCCAGTTGAATGGGTGGCTGATATACAGGCACTTCAAGATGGAGGGCATTCACCTCCTCAGGGACATGTTGCGCAAGGGAGATTGATTAGCAAGGCTGGACTTGAAGGATGCCTATCTGACTATTCCAGTGGCGCAAGAGTTTAGGGACTTTCTCAGGTTTCTCTGGAAGGGTCAGAGTTGGCGATTCGTGTGTCTGCCGTTTGGCCTGGCCTCGGCCACCTGGGCCTTCACGAAGGTGATGAGGCCAGTTGCGGAAGAGATCAGAAACAGGGGCATCAGAATAATTATTTATTTAGATATTTTAGTGCTCGCTCAGAGCAAGGCGGCCTTGAAGGAGCAAGTACGGTGGGTGACCATGCTCTTGTGTTCACTCGGATTTCTGATAAATCGGGGAAATCGGAACCCAGTCCAAAGCAACGGATGGAAATCCTGGGGTTTGTGATAGACACAAGGAAGGCCACGTCGGAACTGCCGCAGCAGAAGATGAAGAGAATTTCAGGAGACGATGGGAGGTGCCAGGTCTTTCGAGAGAAGCTGCAGACTGCATCAGAGAGTCTTGGGCCCCCTCCACACTGAGGAGCTATGATACAGCTTGGGCGAAATGGGAGGAATAGTGCAAGCAGCAATGTGTTCATCCCGTTTCGGCACCTGTAGTGCACATGCTAAATTTTTTAGCAGAGGCATCACGGAAGGGACAAGCTTTTTGTACGTTAGGAGTGTATCGATCAGTGATTTCCCCAGGACACGAGAGTTGTGAGGGTCAACCTATTGGGAAGCATCCAGCAGTAGTCAGATTATTGAAAGGGATCAATATGTGTAAGCCTGCCGTCCCGAGGTATTCAGTGCTGTGGGACATCAAAGTAGTTTTACGCCTCTTTAAACAGTGGGCAGATAACGAGTTTCTGTCAGTACAACGGCTGTTGGACAAGCTAGCCATGCTTTTGTGTTTGGTTTCCTGTAGAAGAGTGTCTGATGTGAAGCCATTAGAACCCCTATTTCACGGACGAACCAAAGTTGTGTGTGGCACGGTGTATCAAAGAGTATGAGAGATTGACTGAGTGTGTTAGACCAGCGGGGGTTCAGCAGTTGTTGATAGCACGTATGAAGCCATTTCATGCAATAGCTACAGCCACTATAGCCAGATGGGTGAGAGAGGTCATGCGTTGGGCTGACATAGATTTGAATTGTTTTGGGGCCCACTCAGTTAGGGGAGCTATGGCTTCTAAAGCTTTTGCAGCGGGGGCATCGTTGCATGACATTTCGAAGACAGCTGACTGGTCTTCGGAAGCTACGTTTAAGACTTTTTATTTTAAGCCAGTCTCTACTGTAGCTAACGTGGTACTGGAAAGTTTTGAACAAGCATAATGCTCGCATCTGGTCTTAACATGGAATGAAGATTACCCAGGCTGATAGTGATAGCGCTGGTAGTTTTGATTCTATTAAAGACACTGAGGCAAGCATCATCCCGCCCTTGTACGCAGGAGGGGGTTGGTAATATGATTTTTCCTCGATGCAAAATGTTCTGTGTCATGTTAATGATTATGTGACAGTGACTGCGTATTCCCAACCTGATTATGTGTTTTTCGCTTTGTGTTCTAGGAGAGGAGTCCAAGAGCACCTGAGAGATTAGGACGACACGGCTAATGAAGCTAGAACGAGGAGACAAAGTTATGTTGTTGATCGGAAAAGAGTTTCAGTTCCACGTTCGGAAAATTGAGGAGTTGCACGGTTTATGACTGTTTTTTAAGACATAAAAGAAAGAGGAAGAAGTTAGAGTAGGATATGATGCAAGGACAGTTGCTGGTCCTGGATTGGTGTTTGGTTTAGGGTAAAAACTACAGGATCACAGGGGAATTATGGGGATTTGTAGTCCCAGATGGCAGTAGTTTTTCTGTACTGTTTTTCTGCTTTCTGTTTTTGTTGAAAGAAGAAAATGAAAAAGATGTTTTGTGGTGATGGAAAGTTTTGAATAGAGATGATATGAGAAGTGGCAATAAAGATTTAAGCATAATGCTCACCTCTGTGCCTTTAATGGAATCATGACTACCAGCACTATCGATGAAGATTACTATGGGTAATCTTCATCGTTTTACTACAAGTTCGTTTTATGGAATATGTTGGTGGTAGCTGTGCTTTAATTTCGGCTACAAAACAGGTGCACACCATTTTACCACATTGGTAGCCGATGGGTACCAGTGTTTTTTTTTTTATCCCGATCCCAGACATTTTGTTTTCTAGGTCTTCTCTTTATCTGGGTTATCAGGGGGTGGCCTCAAAATGGCAGTTCTGACCATGTGGGCTCTTTTTGGGGCCACCATGGCAGCCTGCAAATTGGCCTTAAATGGTGTAGGCCAGTAATGGTCCCTGGACTAGCCCTCTCACTTCCTGTGGGTGTGGAGTGATTTTTGGCTGAGTAGTAGTTGCAGGGACCAACCAGTATGGTTGGCCACCTGAGCCCTTGCTCGGGCCCCTTTTTGTGAATGGCTGGGAGGATAGCTCAGTAGCAACGGTCTCTTGTTGGAAGCAAGACAGCACAGAGCAACATAGGTTCGATCCCCGTGTCCGCGCTTAGAAACCTCTGGGTATTAAGCGCGTTATAAATAACCTATCATTAATATCATTAATATCATAAAAAAAACAATAATGCCTATATACAGGGACTCTCTTAACCCCAATGTCTATATGTGGGCCCTATACCAGAGTTGAGCACCCAACATCAAATAACAGCGGGTGGTGAGAATCGGGGATCATCAAGCCTAGCAAGCAAGTTAGTCCCCTCAGAGCCTGCACAATAATGTACAGTGCTTTAAAGACAAACCAACCCTAGCATATGTGAAAGGCCCTAGATCTGGTGGTCAGTAGCTAACACACATGGTATTGGTGGGAGGAAAAGTGAAACCCAAGTATAAATAGGTTTCAAAAACCTAAGGACCTATTAACATGAATCTACAATCAGTTAGACTGTCAGGGCGTTATAGAAGTATTAATGCACAGTCACATATTCATACATTACAGCCAAAGAGAAAATGATAATTGTAAACCATAGCCAAAGGCTTCCACAAATAAATAACATTTTTATCAAAGGTTACCCTTTTTTAAACAGTTCAGGGAAAAATATAAACATTGTTGCCAGATTCACTCACAGTGTTTAAAGTACATTCACTATAATAAAAATGCAAGGCGTGACTTTAAAAATGAATATATAATCACAGGTAAGTGCAAAAAATATGAAACACAGTCTCAAGCTCGCAGAATCCATAGGGGATGCATGAAAAATGTCCAGGGGCAGGTGAGTACCCCAGAGTCCATTTCAGGAGAGTTCCAGTGCAAGTTCACATATCCATAGAAATGAAAAGGAAGAGTTAAATGGCCATCCACTTTAATGGAGTTAAGTCTGATCTACCCTACAAGTGTAAGGAACAAGTTACTTACCTGTAACTATTGTTCTCCAGCATGGGTCTGGCATGTATTTACATACTCAAATATTCCCTGTCATCAGTCTAGGAATCCTCGGTAAAAGAAGAAACAGTTTCACTTACACGGCTGGTGGAACCTGCTGGCGAATTTCTGGCCTTTGAAATTCGTTGCTGTTGCAAAAAGATCGATCTGCGGTCTGCCCAATTTGAGGAAGAGGCTGTTCACTTGATCCTGTCGGAGCTCCCCCTCGTGGCAAGATCTCAGTTCCCTGCTGAGGGAGTCTGCAATGGTGTTCTTGACTCCCGCCAGGTGGAAAGGAATGAGGAACATTTCCTGGGCGACGGCCCAGTGCCACAACCCCTGCGCCTCTCTGGAGAGCGCTGGTGAGCTGATTCCCCCCTGCTTCCTGATGTCGAACATCGTGGTGGTATTGTCTGTGAAGACTCTCACCACCCTGCCTTTGAGGGACGACTTGAGGGCACAGGACACTGCCCGCAGCTCCAGGACATTGATGTGGAAATCGCTCTCCTCCACCAGCCACAGGCCTCTGGCGTGCAGATGTTCAGTGTGGGCTCCCGAGCCCTCCAGGGAAGCGTCCGTGGTGACCGTCTTCTGGTATGGGGGGCTCTGGAAAATCCATGCCCCCGGAGATGTTCGAGCCCGCACCCTACCACCTTATTGCTCCACGGAACTCCTTGTCTAGAGTAATCTTGTCTGCAAAGTTTCCAGACACCTGAAACCACTGAGCGTCCAGGAATTCCTGAAGGGGTCACATCTGTAACCTGCTTGGTTGAGTTAGGTAAATGCACGATGACTTCATGCCCAGTAGAGACTTGATGGCCAGCACCGTGGCGGTCTTCAGTGTCAACAGCCGTTGCACCTTGCCTGGCAGGGCCGCCATCCGCTCGTCCGAGGGAGCTGGCACGCAGGAGACAGTGTTGAGTCTGGCCCACCGGAACAGTGCGTTCTGCGATGGTATCGAGCAGGAGTTTTGGATAATTGACGGACAACCCCAGATCCGTGAGCAGCCGGGCGGCCGCTCCATGTGTTCGTCGGCCAGTTCCCTTGACCTGGCCTGGATGAGCCAGTCGGCGAGATACGGGTACACGTGTATCCCCTGTAGATGCAGGTGGGCCGCCACTGGTGCCAGGGACTTCGTAGACACCCTGGGCGCCGATTTCAGTCGGAAGGGGAGATCCTTGAATTGATAGTGCTTTCCCTGCACTACGAAGCGCAGGAATTTCCGATGTTTTTCATGAATGGGGACATGGAAGTAAGCGTCCTCCAGATCCAGCGACGTCAGGAAGTCTCCTTTCTCCATTTAGCCAACCACATGCTGCAACATGACCATCCTGAATTTCTGGTACTTGAGGTATTTGTTGACGCGCTGCAGGTCTAGGAAGGGCCTCCCGGTCTTTTTTACCAAGAAGTATCTGGAGTAGACTCCGGAGCCCCAGTGCCGCTTTGGAACCAGCTCTATCGCCTATTTTCTTATCATGGCCTGTACTTCCTGTAGGAGCTGAGGGATGTGCTGCTCCTGCCAGGCTACCAGTGGCTTCCATGGACACTTTAGTTGGAATTCCAGAGTGTGCCGGTGGGTGAGAGCGTCCAGCACACATCGGTTGGTGGAGATCTTTCCCACTCGCTGACGAAGCCCGCCGGCTGGCCTCCGACCGGGGTGCAAGGGTGGGGTCCCGATGTCCTGGCCAGTTCAATCTTGCATCGGGGCCTGCGTGCCGCCTTGGGAGCGACATCGGCCACCTCCCCGAAAGCCTAGGAACGGCTCCTGTAGGCCTCCTGGGTCGTGGATCGAGAGAGCTGGCGGTACAAAGAGGATCCCCCGCCGCAGCACTTGCTAGGCCCAGTGCCCTTGTCGTCATTTCCGTCGTCGTCCCCTACAGCGTTTCCGCCGTCGCCGTTCCCAATGTCTTCCGGGACAGTGTGAAGAGACATCAGGTCCTCCTCATCCGAGGAAGAAATATCTGTGCCCTGGAGCACGGTTGAGACCTCCCCCGTCCCTTTTTTGCATCCTGAGGGGTTGGTCTCGGGTTTAGGGATGGCATCATCTTCTTCGGCATCTTCTCCACCGGCTTGGCCGAGGCCTCCTGCCTCGGGGGACGGGATACTCTGGGTACCGCCGGGGGCCCCCTGGACCGGGTCAGCCCTTTTTGCCTTTGAGAGGCCAGCTGCCACAAGCTCGATCGTCAAGGATGATTTCGCCTGGGCCTTCAGAGTCATGTCGGACACCTTTCCCTGTGCCTTAGACTTCTCCGGCTTCTCCCGCAGCTTCCCTGGGTTAGCCGATTTCCTCTTCGAGGGGGAGCTGGAGCGATGACTGCAGATAGAGGCAGACAGTGAAGATGAGCGCGTCCTGCCCATCACAGGACCCGCTTGCACAGCAAACCCGACGGAAATGGACTCACGGTGCTTGGTCTTTTCTTGGGCCCCCACGGATGGAGCACCCTGAAAGGACTTAGAAGCTCGCTCCTCAGACCGGCCGGTACTTGGTGAGGCATGTCCCTGGCTTGCTGCACAGGTAGAGGCCTTGTCATTAAGCCATACCGCCAACCTACTGTGACGATTTGTGACGGTTCGCTTGGAAAAACTAAGGAAGATTTCACAATCCGATACTGGAGGTGTTTGTCCTCTACAAACATGTTTCTCAATCTGCAGCTGGAGCAGAGCTTGAAAAGGGAGCTTCCCTCCTTCTTCTCCTCCGACATGGTCTGGCGTGCAGTGTTGGCACAAAGGCATTCTGGAATCTTGGATGAAACTCTGACGATTCTTGCCCTCGAGGGGCGTTGAAAGACTGAAACGGATCCCCGCTTGCCGGTCACAGGTGTGAAAGAGCACACAGGCTCATTGATCAAAAATAGAACTTTCTATCGAAAAAAAGCTTGAAAAACGTAGAAAGGCTCACTGAGCAAAAGACAATGACACCCTACACTTGAACGTACTGTAAAAATCTGAAGATGGCTGCCAGAGGAGGGGCTTAGGGAGAGGGCAGTAATTGGCTGGGGGCAGTATGACCCAGGGCTCAGTGATTGGTTTAAAGGAGAAAGACAGTTTGTAAGTGAAAGTTAACAGTTTTTTCTCTTACTGAGGATTCCTGGCCTGATGATGGGGAATATCTCTCGAGCATGTGAATCTATGCCAGACCCCATGCTGGAGAAATTCTGCAACAATCAGCCCCAGGGAAGGGAAGAGGAGTCCCTAAGGAAGTGTTCCAGAGGTCAGAAAATGGGCTGAAGACCCCAGAAGAACTTGCAGAACAAGAGGATCCCTAATAGAAGTCTATGGGAAAAGCTGTAAAGACTCCCTTCCAAGGAATCTGTCATGGACCGGAGGAACACTCGAGGGCGAGTATCTCGAAAATGTGCCCACCCCATGAGCCAAAGGTAAGTACTCACATTGGTGGATTTGGCGAAAAAAAAGGCCCCAGCAAACCAAAACAAGGCAGACAGTAATTGGCTCCTTTCCACAAGTGCGTTTTTCAGAATTAATTTCTCCAGAACTTGCACCCAAAGCCATCAACAATCACAGCCACCAAGGAAAGGAACAAAGGCTCTTCCTAGGACATCTAACTTCAAGCCATGAGTGAAAAAGCTGGAAATATAGTGTGATGAATCCTATGATATAATATGGCATTTATAACGCGCCTATACACAAGTGTTGCAAGGCGCGACGAGACAAGGGAGGGGGAACAGAGGGAAGACAAAGACAACTATCTTACTAGGCCAGGTGACATTGAGGTCACGCAAGTGCAGGGAAGGGGGGAAAGGGTACGTGCGGGGGGGGGAGGCAGTGCAATACATAGGATCAACAGGAAAGAATAAATAAAACAGTAGGTAAAAGTGCGGCCAGCTAGTGGCAAGTGCAGGAGTAAGTCCCGACATCAAGTGTCAAGAGCTGGTGAGGACTGTAGGGATACAAAAAGAGCCCCCAAGTGCAGGGGCTGCCCGGGAGGAAGTGCTGGTGTGCAGCTGGCGGGGGAGGTGACCAGGGCCCGGGATCAGAGGGTAGCTAGGTGACCAGTGCAGATTCAGTCAGGAGTTCAGCAGGGGAGAGGAGGAGAGAAAGCAGAAGAAAAGAGGAAGATCTTAAGGTGCTTACGGAACCAGAGATGGTTCTCCTCAAGTTTCAGGGAGGCTGTTCCAGAGGGGGGCCCCAGCCAAGGAAAGAGATCTACCTCCAACTCATTGCTTGGAGAACCGATTGACCCTGAGAGAGTTGGGAGGCAGATGAGCAAAGAGCTTGAGAAGGAAGATATTTAGGAAGAGAAAGTTGGAGGTATTGAGGCCCCAGGAGGCTTTGTGGACATTGATGGAGTCATCAATGATCCCCAGCCTAATGTTTCCTCCCAGGTGGCCAGGGGAAGGCACGGGGGGGGGGGTTGGTATTATGAGTGATGATCACCTGGGAGGAGATGGCTGTCGGGGAGAGGTGGTGACTCCCTTAGGAGAGACAAACAAGTATACTTTCTTACCTGGTAAAGTTCTTTCGATGGGATGTTCCGACAATATATTCCACATCTATGACAGGTAATCACAACAGCTGTGCTGCTTCGGAACATTTTCGGTATCTGCGTCCTGCGTCGATGGCGTAAATACGCTGTCCTCGAGGGCCTCCGTCGGGCCGACGTCACCGGATGTTATAAGTAGGATGCACGATGCCCGTAGCCTAAGTTGTAGTTTTTTCCCCAGAACGTGTGGCACCAATCTTCTGCCAGCATGACTACAGAAAGCCTTGCGGAAAGGTAAGCTGCAATCGCATAAGAAATTCTGTAGAGGGGCAGGCTGGGAGGGTTCGATGTGGAACATTCCATCAAAAGAACGTTACCAGGTAAGAAAGTAACTTGTTCTTCAAGGGGATTGGTTCGTCTGACGTATTCCACATTTATGACAGACTCCCAAAGCAGTACCAACGTATGGAGGTGGGAAAAGAATTTAGAATTTTAGAATGCCCAATTAAATTGCAGAATAGAGGACCGCCTTGCCAAAAGCCAAATCTTACCCATGGATAGAATCCAGGGAGTAGTGTTTTACTAAATTATGGACAGAGGCCCATGTGGCTGCTTCACAAATGTTACGAATGGGAACACCCCTCTGCAGAGCAGTAGAGGCAGACACACCCCTAGTAGAATTGGCCCGTAAGCCTACCGGAGGGTCCTTACCCGCCAAGCTGTAACATTCAGAAATTGTCAAGATAATCCATCTAGACAAAGTCTGTTTAGCAACAGCTTGTCCGAAACGCCTTCCAGCGTATCCTACAAAGAGCTGATCGTCCACTCTGACCCGCGACATGCGTGAGATGTAGAAACTTAAAGTTCTCCTAGGATCCAACCTATGGAGCCTCTCCTCTTCCTTACCAGGATGCGGTGGAAGATAGAACGCCGGAAGAATGACCTTCTGGCTCAAATGAAATTCCGACACAACTTTCGGAAGAAAAGAAGGACGAACCCTAAGGACAACCCTGTCCTTATGGAACACCGTGAAAGGTGGCTTAGCGGATAGTGCCTGCAACTCACTCACTCTGCGAGCGGAAGTAACCGCAAATAAAAATACAGTTTTAAAAGTCAACAGTCTCAAAGGACAAGAATGTAAAGGCTCAAACGGAGCTCCCATCAGGAATTTTAGAACCAGGTTCAAATCTCAACCGGGTACTTGGAAAGGAGACGGTGGGAACACATTAGTAAGCCCTATCAGAAACTGAGAAATCAAAGGAATCTTAAAATAAGAACACTCCTCAAACAAGCGCTTAAATGTGGACAGCGCCGCCAGGTAACCTCTAATGGTACCCACTTGCAGGCCCTTGTGGGCTAACGAAAGCAAAAAAGACAGAACCACAGGAATGGCACATGAAAAAGAATCCACATTCTTAACTCTGCACCAGTCGCAGAACTTTCTCCAACGGCAACGGTACAGAGACTTTGTTGCCGGCCGCCTGGCCGAGAGCAACACCTCCATCACGTCTTCAGGGAGGTCCCAATCCTTATACCTCAACCTTTCAGAAGCCAAGCGTGAAGGTTGAGGGATCTGACCTCTGGATGGAGAACCTGACCCCCCTCCCGTGAGAGCAGATCGTCTCGGTAGGGAAGACGACGTGGAGGGCAGATGGACAAGTCGAGAAGGTCCGGGTACCACGTCCTCCGGGCCCACGCCGGAGCAATGAGGATCATCCGGGGACCGAACCTCCGTAACCTCCGCAGTACTTGCGGGATGACGGGGACTGGAGGAAACGCGTACAGCAGTGGGAATGACCACTCCACCATGAACGCGTCTCCTAAGGCTGCTTTTGGAGGAAATTCCTGCGAGCAGAACCTCTCACACTTCCGGTTGACACTGGAGGTGAAGAGATCCACTTGAGGGGTCCCCCAAAGGGCGAAGATCTCCAGGAGAATCTCCTGAGCCAGCTCCCACTCGTGAGAGATCGTGCTCTGCCTGCTCAGAGCGTCCGCCATCTCGTTGTCGTCTCAGGCCAGATGAACAGCCGAGATCGAAACTTCCTGCTGGATGGCCCAGAACTCGAGCTGCATCGCCTCCCTGCACAGAGGAAGTGACCCAGCCCCCCCCTTTTTGTTGAGGTAGTGCATGGCCACCGTGTTGTCCATTAGAATCAGGACACACTTTCCTCACACAGTCGGCAGAAAAGCCTTCAGCGCAAGCCTGACGGCCCTCAGCTCCAGCAGATTGATATGGAGTCTGGACTCCGACGGAGACCAACAACCGCTGACTGTCAACTCGTTGGCATGAGCTCCCCATCCCGTGAGGGATGCGTCCGTCACGATCGTCACCTCCGGCCAGGGCAGCCAAAATGGGGCCCCCTTCATCAGATTGCCTTCGACGGCCCACCACAGAAGGTCCTGGGCGACCGAGGGCGGCACCTGAACAGGGTCCGACAGCCTGCCGGAGGACTGAGACCACTGGAGCTTGAGTGCCCACTGCAAAGATCTCATCCGCAGACGAGCCTCTGGCACCAGAAGAATGCAGGATGCCATGAGGCCGAGCAGTCTCAAGAACTCGGACGCTGGGAGAGTCTGGGCAAGTTGAAACTTGTGCACCATCTGCTGAATGTGAAGAGCCCTCACCTGGGGAGGAAAACACTGCCCCAGGGATGTGTCGAGCACTGCTCCGATGTACTGGAGCCGCTGTGTTGGCGTCAAATGGGACTTCTTTAAATTGAGGGAGAAGCCCAGCTTGTGAAGGGAGTGGCAGGTGACGGACAGATGATCCAGGACTTGCTCGGGAGAGCTCCCCCTGATCAACCAATTGTCCAGGAAGGGGTAGACGTGAATCCCCCTTTCCTGAGATGCGCTGCCACCACCACCATGAGCTTGGTGAAAACTCTCGGGGCGGAGGTCAATCCGAGCGACAGGACCCGAAACTGAAAGTACGAGTTGCCAACCGCGAACCTCAGGTACTTCTTGTGCTTGGGAATGGATCGGCAGATGGAAGTAAGCGTCCTTGAGGTCGAGAGACGCCAACCAATCCTGAAGTTGAAGGGCCTGGAGGACTTGAGAGAGAGTAACCATCTTGAACTTGTTCTTCCTGAGGAGTTTGTTCAAACCGCGCAAGTCCATGATGGGTCTCAATCCGCCGTCTTTCTTGGAAATCAAAAAATAAGGGGAATACCATCCCTTGTTCCTCTCCGCTACAGGCACCAGTTCTATGGCGCCTTTCTCCAGCAGGTCTTGAATTTCCTGTGCAAGGAGCGGATCCGGACTCTTCAAAGAGAGGCTCCCAGGTGGATTGTCGTGAGGCCTCTGCCGAAAGGGAAGACAGTAGCCGTGGGCTATGATCTCCAGAACCCACACATCTGAAGTAATGGCACGCCACTCTACAAGATGCTGCGCCAGCCTTTCCCCAACCGGTGAACCATGGGACCTGGCCACATGACTGAGCTGAAGCGGCTGCGGCAGTGCCTAAGGGCAAGGAGGCAACTGCCCGAGCGGCTTTGCCACCTCGAGTACCTTGTTTTCCACCTCTGGTACTGCTACGTTGGACCCTTTGACTCGCAGCTCCCCTCGATCTACCAAAGGTCGAGTAGTATTGAAAGGAACCTCCCCTCCATTACTGTCCCCTAGAAAAGGCAAAGGTTGGCGAACTGCAGCGCTCAATGACTTCGCTGCAGCTTTGGAGGTCTGCAACCTCTAAAGGCTCTCGTCAGCCTTGCTGCCAAAAAGATGTTCACCATCAAAGGGCATGTTGAGAAGCCGGGCTTGTACATCCAGAGCAAACCCCGACTTCCGCAACCACGCAAACCTGCGCATCACGGTGCTCGCCGCCATGGACCGGCTGACACAGTCTGCCACGTCCAGACCCGACTGAACGGATTCACACATGGCATCCTTGCCATTCTGTACAAGGGCAAGACAGCCATCCCGTTCCTCCCCTTCGGGAACATGTTCAGCCGCCAAAGATACACAATTCCACAGAGTGTGAGTGAAACGTGCTAAGGCACACACAGAGTTGGCTGCCTTCAAAGCCATACACCCCGAAGAAAAGACTTTCTTCGCCCAACCGTCAAAACGTTTGTCGTCCCCATAGGGAGGGATGGTATGGTACGACGCCTGCTTTGCTGGGGCCATAGCCACCTGCACCACCAAACTCTCCGGAGTGGGGTGCATGGACAAGTAGCCGGGGTCGACACTGGCTGGGCGGAAATTTTTTGGGCAACGACTTCTTTGCAAGGCCATATGGAATGGCAGTACCGGGTCAGTTGGTGGACCTTGGTCCAAGATATCCGTCAGGTCATTCTGCAGAAAATCCACTGGTGGTGCAGACCACCCCCCCCCCCAGTACTCTGTCACCCTCGACATGAGCCGCCGCTACGAAGATTCGGCGTGCGTGCCAGGCTCAGGCCTACCAAACTCAAGTTCCGGAGAGGTGTCCAGACCACTGGCATCGTGCAAAGACTGACGCAGGTCTTCCATCTGGCTATGACCAGACAATAGGTCGTCAGGAACCTCATCAGGAACCAAACCTTCCTCGGACCCTTCATCCACCTCAGAAATATAATCCAGAGGCTGGAACAAATCCCTGGATGAGGGCACAGAAAAAGGCACAAACACATTTTTCGATTTGGCCAGGGCCTTCCTCGGGGGTTTCCACCGGTCTCTGGGGCACCTCTGATAAAGCCTCCTCAAAAAGCGGCGAGGGCGTTGATGGAATCGGCGCGGTGCCCCAAGCGTGTCCTTCGACAGCCTTGGCGCTGATGACTTCCTCAGAGGCGGAGCCGAGAGAGTCCCTTGACGGACATGGCGCCGATGACATCGACGTCTTCTTAGAAGACCTCACAGGATCCGACGGTCTCAAGGGCATCGAGGACCGGGAGCGGGCATGGCTAGAGTGATCCACCTTGTCCGATCGGGACCTCGACGGCTCCCGATGATTGCGCCGACTGCCCGAGCCCGAAGGCGTGCGAGCGGTGGCCCTAGCACGTTCCCTGCCGGCTTCCTTCGAAGGCACGGACGGTACGGAGCCCTGCGATTGGAAATTCGCCATCATCTCCGTACGAAATGCATCCCATTCTGCAGGAGAGGAATGCTTGTTGGGACAAGCAACACGCCGTCTGGCGGAGTCCTCGGACGAGGACGGGGAAGGCGAATGGTTACGGCGCTTCCGCAAGTGCCTTGAAGAGGCAGAGGAATGACGGGAACCACTCTGGGACCAAGATCCCCTGGACTTACGCCGACGTGGAGAGTCGCCCCTCGAATCGTCGGTCGAAATCCCAGCAGATTTCGACTTTTACGGTTTGGAAACCCTACCTATAGATAGCTTCTTCCGCTCCCGCAAGGCCTTCGACGTCAAAGACTGGCAATCGTCACAGTCATCGGTAGCGTGGTCCTCGCCGAGGCATCAGAGGCAGACGTCGTGCGGGTCTGTAAGCCACATCTTGGAACCGCAGTCCCAACACTTCTTGAATCCCGACCGCGGGGTAGAAGAAGACGAAGACATGATATTTTCACAAACAACCAAGTCGAAGAACCGATAGAAAACAGAAGAACCGAGGCGCGCTAAGATCTCCGAAGCGAACACGTTGGCAGAAAAAACGGAACTGAGGCTACGGGCGTCATGCGTCCTACTTATAACATCCAGTGACGTTGGCTCGACAGAGGCTCTCGAGGACAGCATATCGATGTCATTGAGGCAGAAAATTTTCCGAACCAGCACAGCTGTGGTGATTACCTGTCATAGATATGGAATACGTCAGAGGAACCAATCCCCTCGAAACTGTAATTCCTCTCTTCCTTGTAAAGAGGACCCTATAAGTCTTAGGTTCCTGATGGCATGTTGCCATTTTTCCAATCCTTCCAGTGGTAAAACCCCAAGACCATCTCTTACCAGACACCCTAGGTAGGATATCGCTCACACCTCATATGTACATGAAACACACTTTACATCTCCTATTCCCAATGGTCTTAATTTCTTTAAACAATACAACCTTGAAGAGCCTAAAACCCCTAAGGATTTCAAATCCCATAAAGCCTGAAGTATTGAGATGAGGAAGATGATGTAGGAGTTAATGAGAAATGAAGGAAACGTCGAACCAAACATGCAGACTAGTTGTTGTGATGAAAATTAGCTGCGCCGGACATTTAAATCTGCTGACCCATCTGCAAATGAGTGAGCGGAGTGGAAAGAGGCACAGGCAGCAAAAGCAGACATGAAGAGGTGAATTCAGTTGGGCGAAGCGGGTGCTTACAAGCATATGCTTCGAAGCCCACCTACCTGAAGAGACGCGAGACTGGGAGAGGTGCTGCCGATGCTTCAAGGGAACTGCTGTGAGTACAACAGCAATGGAAAGGCCGGTGTAAGCGTGGTCCGGTGAAAACCCTACACTTTCACTGACACACGAACGCAGAGAAGATTGTGAGAAACCTGAAGGTGTCTCCCTTACTAGTCCATGTGGGTCTGTCATCCAGGTCGCCAGGACACCACCATCGCTATTGGATCCAGTTCCTGGGGGTGGACTAGTGTGGGAGCATCACCTGGATGGGGGGTCCTCGGGGAGTGGAAATGGGACACCGACGAGACGCGGTATCCCCTTTCTTATGACACCTTTTACCCATCCTACCACGTAGGATACTCAGAAACTCTGCCCTCCCCCCCTTTTTTGACATGAACACTGTCTTACACCGCAAATGACAACGACCCAGACTCACAAAGCCTCCTTATAAGAAATCATAAAACCCCGAACGGTAGCCGACATCGGCTGTAGCAGATGTCAACGGTGCACAGAGCTATCATCCGCTGAAAACCAAAGATGGGAGAGACGCTTGCTACCGTGGTACCGTCCTTCACTGCAGAGACAAGAAAAGCCAAGCCTTTCATCACAGAGTCGAAGGGAGAACCGATAAGAAACCAAACTGTTTTGAGCAAAAGTTGCAAATGGCAAATTAAGAGAAATCAAAGAACTGTTAACACCACGGGGGAAAAACAAATGCAGAGGGGTCCGGCACCACATGGGTGCTCACTCGAAAGACTCTGGCTGACTCCCCATTATTGTTGAAACTACTGATACCAGAAGTCCTTAGGAGAGCCGCGAGGAAAAGATCAAAGTGATCATACAGGGGTGGAGTAAAACCCCCTGTACAGTCAAAAGTCTTTCACCGGCAAGTCATTGGAAAGCTAAGGGAAAAATCCTGTATCGTGATAGTAGAAGAAACTGTATGACTGGCAAATGTGAACTGAGGGATGCCTGCAAAACAGGGTGAAGCATGATGCCCCAATGAACATTGTGTTGAATACAAGCCCTAGTGAACCCCACGGAGGGAGGTTAACATTCGAGAAGGGTCTGACCCCGTAAGAGGGGGAACCAGGGGTGAAAGCCATCACCCAACATAACGAAATAGATGAAATCTTTTGAATAAAAGCCGTAGTGAACCCGACGGAGGGAGGCTGCCATTTGAGAGGGGTGTGAACCCGGAAGGGGGAACCCAGAGGTGAAAGCCATCACCCAACGTACATACAGAAGAGTAACTTTTGTTTTGTTATTTTGAACACATCAGGTCCTCGGAGGCAAGAGACTTATTTGTGGAAAAGAGACTTAACCACTGTATATCCTGATACCTGAGAACCAAACTGTAGCATCGTGCTGGGAAAGCCTGAGAGTGTACTGTGCTCAGGAGGCCTGCCTTGTCCCGTGCTCAAAACATGGGGAAGAGAGACCCAAGGCTATAACATCTGGACTTGATCATTTGTGAACACTTCTTTCTTTCTTTCTTGTGAACCCTATCCCACACTCGTTTTTGTATTTAGTTGTAAGGATTGGCAATCGTTTTTTTTTGTATAGGCCCCTTTTATTTGACAAGACGCCACTTGGACTGCCTTATTATCTGATGGTCGTATCTTGCTCACATCTTAGATTTAGGTTTAGATTAGGCGTTTTTCCAACCTACCTATACAGTTTAATAAACACCCTTAAACTGTGATCACTTGCTTGTTTCTGTCTTTACTGTTGCCACCATGAGTTCCTTACAAGATGCTGGAACCCAATGAGAGTCAGTGAGGCTTGAGAAGCCCTCCAGAGGTTGCTGCTTCGCTGCAGCAGCATGCCACTGTCCATAGACATCAATCAACAATAGTGAGTCTGCCCAAAGGTGCTGGGGACCTCGGGCCATGTGGACATACATATGGACAAACACATGAAACTTTTGAATACCGAGCAAGTAAAATAAAGAGACAGAACTTATACAAATCATCATGGGAAAGAGAGCCATCTGGGGAAAACTGGAGTAAATGTTATCTGCAGAAGATAAACAATGATAAGGAGAGGGCAAAAATTGTACAAGTCTCCTTACATGAAAGGTCAGTTTGGAGAAGATTAGAACAAGCATTGCCACTAGCTAAAAAGGTAGAACCTGTGAAAAGGAATAACTGTGTTGTACCAAGAAGGAATGAAGTCCTGCTGAAAAGAACCATCAGGCAAACAGCCCCTTTTGAGAAAAGATCCATAGCAGGGGAGTACAGAAGGGATGTACAAGACCCAGAAGGGGAATTCTTGGCAGGGTAATATACCAGGAGTTTCAAACTTTGTGTAAGAAGAAAGACTCATTCAGCAAGAGACATTTCATTTGTTCTTACAAGCTCATTGAGATATTCCTGAAGAAAGACTCATTAAGGAAAAGACATGTAACCTTTTCTCAAGACTCATTGATTGAGAGAGACATTCTCGCCATCCTACTTGAAATAATCCAGGGGAAGGGAATCAGACCCTGGATGCAGAGACTATTTGTTGAATTTGTATACTTGATTTTTGCACTATTTACTCAGTCCAAACGGAAACCTTTACCACACACCTTTAATTGTTCATTTATAGTGTCAGGGTCAGGGTCAGAAACGTTTTCGACACAAGGACGCCTAGTATAATTTTGAGGACAACACCCAGGCTGAGTTTTTTTTTTTTTTTTTAAATCAAAGTTTATTGGCATATTGGTTATAACATCAAACAATAATTGACTTCACATTTCTCCTGGGTGCAATTATAACAATAACCACCTCCCAGCCCACCCCCCTTCCCCTCCCTCAGCCATAGATCAAGCAAGAGTGTCCACAGCTACAATAGAGCTCGCAAAAAGTTACTAAGGGTAGAGTCAGGACCGTACTCATTTGCACACTGAAGCCTTGGGCTTGACTTTAACCACCTTGTGGCACGTCCTCACGTGGTTCACCTTCTAACCAATATACAATTCCTGGTGTGCCATCACATTCGGGGTCCCTCTCAAGTGTGATCTTACCACCTCAGGCCAGGCGTCCATACTTTTCAAAAAAGGGGAGCCAAAGTCCTTCAATGTCCGATTTACACTCATCAATGAGATGCGTTAAGAACTCCATGTCATATATAGCATGGACTTTGGTAACCCATTCTCTTTCCCTTGGCATATGTGGACTCTTCCACTTCTGGGCCAAGCAACACCTGGCAGCCACCAACATGATTTGCAGCAAGTGACCTTGTGTCTCTTCGTGGTCCCCACCCACACCAATCCCAAAAAGGAGGAGCCATGGGCACATGGTCTTCCCCACTCTGTCCACCCCCTTAATCCAGGACAACACTTCTCCCCAACATGTTTGCACTAATGGGCATTTCCACCACATGTGTATATAGTCTCCTTTCTCTATCCGACATTTCCAACAGTGTGGATCATACTCCTCTTTCATCCTGGCTATCCTCTGCGGGGGTAGTGCCACCTGTGTAATACTTACAGATCTTGATGTCAGAATTGGAGTGAGGTTGTTGAGCGGTGGGCTCGAATACACATTTTGGCCTCATCAATTTCTTCCCCTAAGTCTCTACTCCACTGTGTCCGCGCTGGTGGGGGATCCCTTAGAGCTGAAAGAAGGAGTTTGTACAAGCGAGATATCACTCCCTTGGATCCCCACCTTGAAATGAGAAGTTTTTCAAAATATGTTAGTTCCCTTCTAAGAGTGTCCCCCCCAAGAGGGATCAGAGAGCACACCCATAAACTGGAGATAACAAAACAGGGAGAGGCTGTTCAATCCCTCAGGGGCATAAAGGAACCCCCCACCCACAACTGACCCGCCCTACTAAGACCAGCCTCGTACCATTGTTGGAATGCACCAAGGTCAGCAATCCTATCCCAAATAGGGGGGCCCAGATGCAACTCAACGGGGAAGGCCAAGTTGTGAGCCACCTATAGTAACCCCCCTCCTTCCACACCGACCACAGGACCCCCAACACAGGATGATGCAAGACCCTTCTCAGTGTGCGCGCCCTGGGGGCAAAAAGCCATTCATCCAATGGGATAGGGGCCAGGACCCTGTTATCCATCACCACCCACTGCTTCTCTGTCCCGTAGTAGAGTGGTCCACCAGTATCCTCAGTTGGGAAGCCTTATAATATGTCTCTAGATCTGGGGACCTCACTCCTCCATCTCCTTTTTACCTCGTAAGAGATCCTGAGTTTCTTTCCCGCCCAAAGGAATCATAGGAGAGTTCGTTTAACCTCCTCTAGGAATGTCTTGGGAACCTGTCCCGGGAGCATTTGGAACAAGAATAGAAATTTGGGGAGAATCGTCATTTTCACCAAGTTAAGGCGTGCCATCCACGAGAGTCCAGAGTCCGCCAACCTCTCTATATCCCTCCTGACTGATGACCAGAGGGGGAGAAAGTTGCTAGAATAAAGGTTGTCAGGATTATGCATCACCTGAATGCCCAAATAACGAAACCTGTCCCTCTGGAGTCAGACTGATCTTTAGTTTTAGTTTCCTAGGTAGGGAAACTGTTTTGGATAGGGACAGAAAGGCCTTCATCCAACCCCTTTAATTTCAATAAAGATGTCTAATGTTGAAGGTTTTACAACTTTGCATCTGACTCTCATTTCTGACCCTTCACAGAAGACATCAAGAAGAATAGGGAACCCAAAAAGACGTCTTGCAGCAGCTTGAGGCACAAACGACAAAAGCAGCACATCAGAAAACAGTCTCAGGATGGAAGCAACAGCTGGTGGCACCCTCAGAAGATCTGGTGGGAAGTTGGGGCATCAACCACCTTCTGGGCATCAACAGCAAACCACAGCCAATTGGAGGATTCAGGTGTTAACCAGCGGGTGTTAACAGTAAACTGTCCAGACAACAGTCCTGGCAAGGAAGGCTCGAACCAGCAGATGTGGGGAGAAAGTAGGAGACTTCTGTGGGAACGTGCTGGCCCTCCAGAGGCATAAACCCAAACATGGATATGCCTAAGCCACTAACAGCGTTACCGTCACTAAACAGAAATTAACTCAAGAAATCCTGATCAGAGCACATCAGGAAAATGCAGAGGAAATATATTATAGGAGAAAAGAAACCTGGCAGGAGAGCACACCAGATATCCTAACACAGCAAAGTCCAAGGGTCAAAGTGTTTTGTGCACGAGCCGTGTTGATACTCAAGAGATTGATAATCCTGAATGGAAACTAGAGTGAAGAGAAATCCAGGGTATGGGGAAATCACCCTCTGGAGCAAGGAACTTTGGAACGTTTTGAGTTGGAGTTTCATATTTTCTTTTTGAAAATGTATACATCACTCAAGGCCTAAGACATTTTCCCTTTCCACTTTAGAATTGTTTTGTTAGAATTTGAGGGTCAGAATAGAACTTTGGACACAGGGTGTTTTGTTTTGGATATTCTGACCGCTGACAGATCCTTAGTTTTGGTTTTAGGTAGGGAAACGCCTCCAATGCAGGGACAGAGGGGCATTTTCCCAACCCCTTTTTATTTTATTAAAAGTCTTTGACCAAACTATGAACCCCTTGTGTCCTGATTTCATTCCTGACTCCTCACTAACTCTTGCAAACTTTTGTCTGTCCACAGATAATACTGC
Source organism: Ambystoma mexicanum (assembly GCF_040938575.1). Classification (NCBI taxonomy): domain Eukaryota; kingdom Metazoa; phylum Chordata; class Amphibia; order Caudata; family Ambystomatidae; genus Ambystoma; species Ambystoma mexicanum. The sequence continues at coordinate 967,971,223 of NC_090936.1, read as the reverse complement.
AAAGGCTTGCACACTGAACCCTTGGTGGCCTCCTCGAGGCACCAAAACCATCTCCCCTCTGTAGTACCAGAATGTCCACAGCATCAAATACAACTAGTGAAGCAGAGGAAATGCATTCAATCAGCATGAAATTCCACTGAATCAGCAAGGCAAAGCCCACAGGTACCTTGGAAATGTCCCTCGAGTTAAACGGAGGAGGCATTTTCAATTAGCACAGGTTACAAACGAAGCTTCCAGTGGATGACCAAACTTCTTGAAAACATGTTCCACCATAGTCTGAAGAAAAGACCACTCATGTGACACCCTGCTGAGCGCACCGGTCTCTCATTTCTCTCCCTAGCCGGATGGTAGCCTGCACTGATATGCCACCCACAATCCACTACATCCATTGTGTCTGAATCTCTCTGCACAGTTTGAGTGAGCCAACACACCAGCATTTCTTAACATCGTGCATTGCAGTTGAATTGGCAGTTAGGACTGTCACTCTGTTTCCCAGAACTCAATTGAAAAGCTTGCAGGACGAGTCAGCTCATATTAGCTCTTTTTTTTTAAATATTTTTTTTTGCATGTCAAAATGTTGCTAAACCTTACAACCAATAAACCTTGCCCTTCCACCCGCCCACCCAACCCGAACACAAACATACATGGCAATAAAGTGCAGATAGGAGAAGGATTACTACATTTCACATTAGTACAGAAGGCATGATGAGCTTATCTTTCCCAATGGTGGAATCGTATTGTCGTTACTTCATGGTAGTCAATGTAGATCAGGGGTACAACCCTCAACAAAGATGTCATGACTGGGGGTCCGACCATCTACCACTGTAGACATGTAGGACCTGAGGGGGGCAGTAGTCCAATGGTCTTGTGCATGTAGGTAGGGTTTCTGCATACTGTTTCCCTCCTTTCACAAATGTTCATGTAATCCAACCATTCCCAAAATGTTGGTACTTTGCGTTCCCCCCATGATTTGGCGATTATAGTCCTGGCAACAACTGATGCCATTCCAGCTAGTTTTTTCTCAGTTCTAGAGCCAGTATCTATAACTGTCAACATCCAGAATTCCGTATGAAATTGCAAGGTGTTACACAGCACCCCAGTCAAAACAGTTTCAATCGCTGCCCGAAATGGGCGTACCTTGGTGCCACGACCAGGCTACATGTACAAAATTGACCATATCTTTGGAACATTTATTACAGTTAGATGACCTGTCGCGATAGAATTTGTGTGGCTTTGCAGGAGAATAGTACACCTGGTGCAGAAATGTGTAATGAATCAACCGAAAACAGTGATTCAGGGAGAGATCCTTTGCTTGTTGGCAGATCCCGCCCCACTGGGCGTCCGTCAGTTTGCCGCCCAAATCGGATTCCCACTTACTCCAGGATGAGTTGATATGAGAGGGTCTCTGTGCCTTAATGCCCCTATATATAGTAGAGACCAATGATTTAGCCGGGAATAGATGTGGTAATAAACTAACAACGGGGAGGCCGCGGGAGCCCGTGGATAGTCAGGCCATATAGACTTGAGGACTTCCCGCAGACAGAAAAATAAAAACACTGTCAAAGTGTTCTATTCACCTCTAGATTTCAGAGCATCCCAAGCGATCAGGGTACCGGCCAACACCAAATCTCCCAGTGTTTCTATCCCCAGGTTTACAAAGTGTGTCTGAAAGATCTTTTCATGAGTGAGAGGGACCCCCCCCCCCGACCCTGTATATCACTAACGTCAGAGAATAAAGAGCAATTCCGGCAGACATATCACTGAGTTTCTTCCACGCCTTACATGTGACCTCAGTGGCTTGTACCCTGCCATAGCAACCCCTTTAGTTCTCCAGGTAGTGTGATCGCTTTTTCAGTGAAAAATGTGGGTGATCCGCTGAGGGGAACCAACACGAGATGGAGTACTGAAGTTGTGCCGCTAAGAAATAGAGATGTAAATCTGGATATTCTAAGCCCTCCTGTTCACATGGTAACGTTAAACCAACCATCATAAGATACCCTGGGTTGTTTCCCTGCCCAAATGAGACATATCATTAATTTACAATCACTAGTCCAAAATCTAGAAGGAGCCCAAATGGAGACATTATTGAATATATATATAGGAATTTTGGTAGTATAACCATCTCGGCTAAGGACATGCGGGGCCGCCTGCGAGATGGGTAGGAGGATCCATGTCTCCATTCTATGTTCCAGACAGGTGAGATCCTTCAGATAGTTTGTCTCAAAATCTGTCGGGGCAGTTGTAATGTATGTGCCCAAATAGCGCATGCCTTGTGGGCACCATCTAAAATTCCCACCGATCTCGTGTTGATGAACCACTGGGGTCAGAGGCAGTACCTCCGATTTAGACCAATTAATCCTCAATCAGGAGATGTTGCCAAAATGTTGTATAGCAGCCATCACAGGCTCCCCAGAGTGTTTTTAATAAAATATCGTCAGCCTGCAATGACACGATAAAGGCATGAGAGTGAACACAAACACTCCAGTGTATGTGATGTTCCCTAAGGTAGGATGCAAGGGGTTCAAATGGAGAGGGCAAAAAGGACTGGAGACAATGGGCATCCCTGTCTCGTACCCAGAGATGGTGCAATGTATTTTGACATGATTTTATTTGTGTATATTGCAGCTCGAGGGACAGTACATAACAGGTGTATCCAACAGAGATAATCGAGACCCAAGCCAGAGTGTCTATGAACTTCAAATAAAAAGACCCACTCCACCGAATCGAAAGCCTTTTCTGCATCCAAGGTGGCAACAACTATGGGAATGTAAGGGTTCACACTGTGCATAAGAGTGAATAATCGTCTTAAGTTATTCTGCGTTGACCTTCCAGGTATAAAGCCTGCCTGGTCTGGGAGGACCAGAGCGGGCATATAAGGAAGAAGGCGATCTGCAAGGATTGTTGCCAATATTTTGTTGTCCGTATTAATTAGGGAAAGAGGCCTGTAAGGTGAGCACTTTTGGGGATCTTCATCTGGTTTCACCAGTATCGTTACTAAGGCCGTTTGAGTCGACTCAGGTAAAAACCCAGAGGCAAAGGCCTCTTCGTAAATACTGCAGAGATGAGGGACTATCAGGTCAACGTATTCCATATACAACTCTGAGGTAATGCCGTCTAGGCCAGGTGCCTTACCATTGGAGAGGGACAGAATGGACAACCAATTTCTACTACCGACGGAGGTGCATTTAGGCTTTCTACTTGTGCCGTGTCAAGCCATCCCAGGGCTACCGGATCCAAGTATGATGTAATGGAGTCATGTCCCACATGTAGGTGTGACGTGTAGAGCTGTTCATAATATTTTCTGAATATTTCATTGATCACCAGAAGGTACCTGCTGGAGGTCCCGTCTGGTTGTTCAATCTCAACGATATCATCAGGCTGACGCTCACGTTTAATGGCCCATGCCAACATACGGCTGGGGCAGTCCCTCTCTCCATATGTCGCAGCTTTAATGGGGTCGCCCAGGAATCTGTCTTCCCTTTGAATGACGAGACACAATTCTTCCCGATTAGTCCTGAGGGACTCACGTGTCAGAGGGGATTCAAGTGACCCCTGCTGTGTTTCCAAGTCCTTAATGCCCCGCTCTTTACTAGTAATCAACCTCCGAATTGCTTTCTGCACCCCTCACTCCCTAGACAAACCCCTAATGACCACTTTGAAGGATTCACACACTATTCTATTATTGGGGACAGATCCCACGTTTGTATCAAAAAAGGTTTGTATATCTTGCCTGATATCTTCCTGAAAGAGAGCATCCTCCAGGGCGCGGGCCCTCAAACGCCACTGCAAGTGTCTTGGTTGTTGTGGAGGGCATGAAAAGAAAATCTACCCTGGGGAGTGATCCGAAAGGGAGCGTGGTGGAATCTGAGCATCCATGACAACATGGAGCAAGTTTGATGTGACCATGAAGTCGTCAATCTTAGACAAACTACTGTGAACCCCAGAATAGACGGTGTATTCCCTGGAGGTGGGATGCAGAACTCTCCAGGCGTCATATAGCTGACGATATTCAGCAAAATCATGCCATTTCGTCGCTGCCTCATTTAGTATGGATTGCTGTGTCGAAGATCTGTCAAATTCAGTGACAGGGCTACATTGAAAGCACCAGCCCATATAATTCCGTAGCCCGAAAATCTGTGCAGGTAGTTGGCACTGTTCCGGTAAAACTCAGGAGAATTAGAATTTGGGGAGTAAATATTTATTATGATAATCCGAAGACCCAACGCCACCCCCACCAGAAGCAAGAAACAATCCTCTCCATCGCTAATCTGTTCGTGCAGTTTGAATGCTATGGAATGAAGTATGTATGTATGTGGCAACTCGTCAATGCGTGGTAAAGCAAGAGCCAAATCTGTGTACTCCCCACACTGGCATATTGGGGAGCCCACTTTTCAGTGCCAAGTGAGTTTCCTATAGACACAATATTTATCCTGTGATTCTTGGCGTAGTTGGCAATTAATCGAGATTTCTTTGGGTTCATGAACCCTGAATCTTCCATGACAATAATGAAATATATCCCATTTTCCACTCCTGCATAGATATCGCCACTCATCGGCTGACCACCAAGTTCATTCATAGCACTGCCATAGGAATTGATCGCTCATTAAAGATCTAACAGGTGTATGGTGTTTAAAGTTTCATAGATTGTTGCAACAATTATGCCATTCAAAACTTCAAAACCCAGTCACATCCCCCGAAATTCCCAATCTCCCCTACCACCCACGCCAGAAAACTAAACATACCAGCAGAACCCACCACCCCATCACAACTCAGTAACAACATCACACACAAATCCGCAGGGCCTGCGGGATACGGAACCCCATGGGCGTCAACAAGCTTCATAAGGCCTCACGGCCATACCACAAAGCCATTAGCTTTCTTGTAAAGAGGCGCATCCCTTAGTGTAAGGGACACAGGCCTCCGCCAGGGGCAAGCAGGGCAACATGGGAAGCATCTTGAACTGCATGGTACACTTTGCAAGCGGCAAGCTGGCGCTACGATGAGTGATCTTGGGAGCCACCAGAGTCTGCGAGTTCCATTGCAAAGCATTCTGTCGCTTCAGGAGCAGTGAAGAAAATAACTTTACCCCTTTGAGTCATTCAGAGTTTTGCAGGGTACAGCATCGTATACTTTATGCCCTTTCACCTCAAAGCGGCGTTAACTGAGTGAAAGGTTTTTCTTTGTTCCTGGACATGGATGCTAAAGTCCGGAAATAGGTGAATTATTGCTGAGCCCCAACGGAGCTCTCCTTTCTCTCTGGCCCTCTTGAGTAGCACATCTCTGTCACAGTAATTAAAAACACGTGCTACCATAGGACGTTCTGCTGCACCAGGTGGAGATTTAGGAGCAAGGGAGCAGTGCGCCCGTTCAACCAGGAAAATCTTTAATATTGGGGGGTCACGCAGGATCTCCATTAACAGTTTTACAATGAACTGTTCCATATAGTTGATAGGGGTGGATTCAGGTACCGCTAGCATGCGTACGCTGTTGCGCCTAGATCTCCCCTTGAGGTCATCAGTCTTAGATGGGATCTTCTTCACTGTTGGTTGCAGGAGAGAGACTTCACGCTGCAGGACCGATACTTTGTCCTCGCCCTCACTAATTCAATTTTCAGCCTCAGTCCTACGGCCACACAGTTTGTATAGCAGAGATATCAACCTTGATGGTAAGGGTGTTGATCTTTATGCCAAGTGTGTCCATGCTATTCTTGAGAGCCAGCAAGGTCTGATTGAGGGCTGCCACATCGAGCTGGGAGGAGGGCAGCTCTGCCGGCTGAGGAGGCGTCTTAGCATCTGTTCTGGCATACTGGTCCATCCAGGCCTGCTTCTTGGGGTTTACCATGCTAAATCCAGCGTGGTGCGTCAGCGCCACAGAATGTAGCGAATCCAGCAGGAGGTGTGGTCGGCGCCGGGTATACTAATGCTGAGTATGTTAAGAGATGGCCGCTGCACCGCGCAAGCCACGGGGGCAGAATTTGGGAGTGCCTCTGCAACCCCTCCACCACACCAGACACTATGGGACACAGTGCCGGATTTATACCCAGGGTGGTTGCCCCTCCTGCATCACACCCTAACACGCAAGATGTTTTCGAGTTGGGGCTGCGAGGGTCCGCCCGCGCTCCCCAATGGGTGCACGGAACACCCAGGGGACACCGTCCAGGGATGGGCAGGAGGTCACACCAATCAAGGCCCCACTAGGTGTAATCAGAGGTTCAACCTCACCCCCAGAGCAGGCAAGCAGGGCCCAATGTTATTTAGTTGCATATCTGATGCCCTTCAGACATGAGCTCCTCAATCCACCTTCCAGGATCACTGCAGGAAAGCACTAGCCAATGATTCTTAGCATGATGCTGCTCCACCTTCCCTAGGTGAAGAGCAGGGCTACACCACCAGGTGTGCACCACAGGGGGTGGGGGTAGAGGGAGGGCCAGGACCAGCAGCCACTGTCACAGTGGCGCTCACCAGGATTTGCAGGGCCCCTCCAATGTACCTTCTCCACCTCTGATCCGGTGGGTGAGTGGCAATCCACTACTTAGCCACCCCGCGGAGGTGCGGGTTACTCGCATGGCACTCCGGTATAGCTGGGAATCACATGCGGCACCGGTGCCACATCCGACAAAGTGCAAACCACCGATCATGGAGAAAGGATTTAGGCAGACTAATATGTAAAGTCACTGCTCCTCACCGGCACGTCTGGGGCTCACCACGTCCGAGCTGCAGGGCGGTCACTATGTAGCGGCAGCAAGAGGAGCTAACGGCACCCATTCCTCAATCCGACGCAGGCCGCTTCCCCGGCCTCCTCCCCCCATCCACAGTTATCAGCACCAAAAGTCGATGGTTTTTGAACATGCAGCAGCTCTGAAGAATATAGATAGTTGATCCTGCATTTAACGGGGAGAAGTCGAGGATATTTAACGGGATATATAGGCGCGCATTCGGAAGTGCATTCATAAGTGCACCGGCTGTTGGGCTGCCACGCTGCTGGATACTGGAGCCGTGCTGCTCCTTTTACGGACTCTGCTGAACTTGGCTCCTTGATTTTCTATTATCAGCACCGAGTCGGCAAGAGGAAGTTTCGTCTACGTTGCAACATGCCTAACTCCGCCTTTTGACTTTTCTTTAGGCACGCCCCCCCTTCAGCCTCGCTCTCAAGCTACAGCTTCAAATAATCCAGTGCACGCGCATCGCGCGCGCGCATTCGGAAGTGCATTCATAAGTGCACCGGCTGTTGGGCTGCCACGCTGCTGGATACTGGAGCCGTGCTGCTCCTTTTACGGACTCTGCTGAACTTGGCTCCTTGATTTTCTATTATCAGCACCGAGTCGGCAAGAGGAAGTTTCGTCTACGTTGCAACATGCCTAACTCCGCCTTTTGACTTTTCTTTAGGCACGCCCCCCCCTTCAGCCTCGCTCTCAAGCTACAGCTTCAAATAATCCAGTGCACGCGCATCGCGCGCGCGCATTCGGAAGTGCATTCATAAGTGCACCGGCTGTTGGGCTGCCACGCTGCTGGATACTGGAGCCGTGCTGCTCCTTTTACGGACTCTGCTGAACTTGGCTCCTTGATTTTCAATTATCAGCACCGAGTCGGCAAGAGGAAGTTTCGTCTACGTTGCAACATGCCTAAGTAATTACTTGGACTTTAAACGACTCAGGCTGCTCTTGTGTGTTCTTGCTTGCTATCTGTGCTATCTGTGTTAATTGTATATTTGCGGGCACACTTTTTTCAACTTCTCCTCTCTTCCTCTCTCTTCCTATTTTTCTGCAGCTCCGCCTTTTGACTTTTCTTTAGGCACGCCCCCCCTTCAGCCTCGCTCTCAAGCTACAGCTTCAAATAATCCAGTGCACGCGCATCGCGCGCGCGCATTCGGAAGTGCATTCATAAGTGCACCGGCTGTTGGGCTGTTCGGCGTCTGAGGTGGGGTGGTCTAGAGCCTTATAGTTGACACTTTTAGGGCCTTAGTTGTTGATAATCATTTTTTTTTTTTTGCCACTGTCTAAGGCTGATGTATGCGTTTTTTTTCTTTTTTTCTCTCTATTGGTGTTTGATTAGATTTAACAGTGAATGAAAAGGATAAGGTTTTCAAGGCTCTCCAGTATTGACTACCACCGCTTTTATTGTTTGTTGTGATTGCTGGCATTTTTTTCGACTGAGAGGTTTTAGCTCTAGGCTATATTTTGGCGTCAAATAGTTTTGCCCTTAAGTACCACCATTATGGCCGAGGGCCTTCGTAGTGGCAAAAAATTTAACTACAATCAAAAAAAAAAAATTGAGGTGGTCTTGGATGACATATCCTCATCGCTAGACATTGCTTCACCCTCTGCTACTATAGAGGAGGATCTTGAGGTTAACCTCAATTCTATCACCGATGTCTCCCTAGAAAAAATAGCCTCCCTTGGTACAATGCCAGGGTTGTTGAAATCTGGAAACGGGGTGGTGGACATGGTTATGAACTCCCAAGCTGGCGGTGGTGTTAAAACATCTCTCTCTGCGACTAAAGAAGGTTTGAAGGAGTCTGAAACTTTATGTTTATCTAGTGTTTCTTCTTCTTCTAAGCCTTTGACACTTCCAGCTGGCAGTGAAACTTATGAGATCGTAGATTCTAAAATCGAGGTTCATGCAGAGATTGAACATGAACCCTTAAAAGCTATCTGCTCAAAGCTGAATATGGCCATGAGTCCTTCCCGGGAGTCAAAGTCTCCCCCCATGAACCAAAATGTAATGGCCCACAATAAAATACAAGGGTCCATTTCTGTCAAAGAAGCCAATAAATTATCCCCTAGAGGATGGGGCACTGAAGAGCCAATTCTTGATCTTAGCCTCGATAGAGAGGCTATTAGAAAAGAGATGGGGATAGAGAGACCCGGATTCCATCCGGCTGATTTCTCTATGCTAGCACCTGCGATTGAGATGGAACTCGGAAAGCGCATAAGACTATCATATGAACCTTCAACCCCTGTGAATAAAAGCAAACATGGGATTGAAAATGTTTTCTTATTTAATAATCTTCCATCTTACTCTTACTCGGTTCCTTCTCAACCTAGTCCCCAAAAAGAAGCACGTTCACTGGGTGGTATTTCTGCACACAGAAAGCCTAGTGCTGGCGCTCCAATTATTCAGTCTATGAGCTCTCCAAATTCAGAAAAATTGTTGCCTCTAGATTTTCTCCCTTCTCCGGGTCCGGAAATGACTGGTGTTTCTCAATATGAACTTAATGAGTCGCTATCTTCTAAACCTTTATCACAGCCTACTCATGTCCCGGAAATCGAGAAAAATTGTGATGAAGAATACCAACAGTATTTTGAAACTTTCCCTGTTCTAACTCGGATCTTAAATTTATTAGATAAGGGTCATGTGCAAACTCACGAAGAATTAAAAATTCTGCAGATTCAAATGATTGATCTCATAACTAAGCAAAGTAAAATGGAGGGCATGCTGCTCTCATGCAACATGTTATCGTCTCTGTGCTATAAAAAGGTGGAGACTTCCAATTCCCACAATATTGCTACACAAACTAAATCATGCAACATGTTCTCGTCTTTGTGTCATAAAAAGGTGGAGATTTCCAATTTCCACAATATTGCTACACAAACTAAATCCTTTGCAGAGGCAGTGTCTGAGGGCTCTCAGTTTAGACCTGGTCCCATGAACTCCACTGTCCCACCTATAAAGAAACCAGAGGACGTAAATGCCTCAAATATTGCTTCATTGACAGTCTTGGTTTCAGAGTTGGCTACCAATCTTAAAGCTTTATCAGCTCCAGTGATAAGTGTGCATAGTCCTGGAGGAGATGAAAAAAATGATGCTTGTCTGGACAGCCCATCTGCGTTGGTTGATCTTATCGACCCATGTGAAGAGAGTCTTGAATTAAATCCAATTGGAGAAAAAATCTTTGTTGTCCCACAAGAAGTTGCGATTCCTCCATTTCCCCAAACAAAAAAACAACGAAGAGCTCAGGCACGTGCAGAAAAGCGAAATCTTCCCATTAAAAAAATGAAAGGAAATTTAGAAAAAAAACAAAAAAATCAAAGGTGTGAAAAAATTGATAAGCATAACACACATATGAGAGACATTTGTAACTTATCTGGGGGTGATACTATCATTGATTTGAACCAATTGAATGACGAGTCTAAAGCAATGTTGAACCTTCCGGAACCTATTCAGACGGCCCCAGCCATACAGAAAAAGGCTTTTGGACCGAAAAAGGTATTGGAAACTAACAAAGAGGGTGCTTCTGATGTGTGTCTGGTGTCCAAAGAGACAAAAAGGGTTGTTTCTAGCGATAAGAAAGAAGGTGTATGTCGGGATGATGGTCCAGTAAATGTGAACTTGGTACCTGTCTCTCGAGCTTCTCTTCCGTTCCAGAAACAATCTACTCTTTCTAATTTTTATCCCTTGTTGGATCCTAAGAAGACAGAAAAAGTGATCATTGGCCTGGACAATGGGTCAGGTGCTCCCTTAAATATAAAATGGGAAAAAACTAAAGCCAACACATCTAAGCCTACTCTTAACAGCAGCAGCGTTCACTCTGATGGGGTGAAGACTGCTGTAGTAGGTACTATGTTGGGTGGCTCACCCGCTCATGTCAAATTACAAGAAATAGGTCAGCCGGAGTTCAATTCTGACCGCTTGAATTCATTGCCAAAAAATAGTCCTGCAAAGGCCCATTTTATAGATATTAAGTCGGCTTCTGTAATGGGATGGGAAAGCGACCCTGAACGTTATGGAAAGACACGTATGAATCGCGCGTTTGTGATGACTGCCATCCAAGACATTCCAGCTCTTCGTATCATCCGCTCTAACGATATTGACTGGGTGAAACTGGCAGATGTGAATAACAACAGAATGATCTGTAAATTTATGTCTCCACTTATTTTGAAATTGTTATGGGAACATAAAGATGATTTAGCATCCATCGGCTTAGTAACTACCATTTTCGCATCAGTTGAAGAAGCTACAACCTTTGTAGAAATGTTGTCTCCTATAGCTGAAAGTATCTTGCCATGTTCTAATGCAGGCGATTTATTCAATCTTGATGCCAAGACCATGAAACAATTTATGGCTTTTGAATCGGCGATAAAGGAGTCGTCATGGAAAGATCCTAATATTGTTCAAGTGTCAAATTCTTCGAGTGGGATGAGCGAATCCTAGCCTGGCAAAGTTACTAATCTTTTCATGGAATCCATGCGGTCTGGGTAATTTTAAAAAATGGTATTCTCTGAATTACCATCAAAGACCGGATATAATGCTTTTGCAGGAGACCATGTGTCAAACTAACTTTGTAAAAGAGGGCTATTCTGCCTTCGTTCAGGTTGCAAGGCGGGGTCTATTTGGAAGGCCATCAGGTGGTCTTGCGATTTTGATTAATTCTGCCTACAGATGTTCTACAGAATTGATTAGTTGTTCTGCTTCTATTTTAGCTTGTGCATTGATTGATGATGAGGATCCTTCCATGACTCTTATATTGCTTTGCATCTATTGGAATAAATTAAGTATGTCAATTGAGACTATTTTAGATGAACTGAATGCTGTGCTTGAAAAAGGATTTATATTGTTTCCCACAGCTAGGATAATTGCAGGGGGTGACTTAAATTGTTATTGTTATGATGAAGGTTCTCATTCTAGTGTTATGTGGAACAACCATTCAATGGTCTCTAAGAGATATGGGCAAATGTGGAACTCTTCTTTTCTGGAGTGGGATATGCAAACTCCGCTATTCCCACTCGAACCATTTAATTACACCTGGGCAAGAGCTGACTTCAAATCTCTAATTGATTATTTTTTTGTCTCTTCAAGGCTATACTCGTGTGTGGACTCCGTGATGATTATAGATCCAGCAATAGGAGACCACATGATACTATCCCTGTCCCTCAATATTCCTATGTCTCGTTATAATGACGAGTTGTTACTTACTCTAATAGAACCTGATCGCCATGCCTTATCTGTGAAGTGGAATCACAAGGTATGCCTTACCTTCATCGACTGCCTTGAGTGCGATTATGACATCACTCATCATTCCAACCTAGAAGGTATTCCCCTTTTACAAATTGACAATATAAATACAAACAGAATTAAAATCCATCTTTTAAAATTAAAAGAATCCTTAAAAAAGAAGACTCATCTCCTTCACAACCATACTCATAAATTTACCCTTCAAGTGGCGCACTTGAAAGCTCAAAAAAACTCAGAGATTAGAAAACTTAGAAAAGGCAACACTTCCTTATCAACCTGCTCTGACCTTATCAGAATTGTTAGACAACGCTACAGAAATAAGCTAAAATGGTTGAAGAGTCACCTACACTATGAAGACAATCAAAAAGTCTTCTACCACTTACTAAAACATGACTCCAGGCAAATTTGGAATACCTTGCGTACTATCTCCGGTGACTCTGCTACTACGATTGACTCAGTGATTTCTGCTGAAACCTGGGTCGCCTACATTAGACCTAAATTTCAACTACCTGACCGTTTTAACACGCTAAAAGGTGGCGAGCCTAAGCTACCTCTCAAAACATTACCTTTGTGGTCGATTGGCGATATCATTGACGCTATAGGGAAACTTAAACCCTCCAGGGCCTCTGGTCCGGATGGTATCCCCCCCTGTGTATACAAAGCTAACCCTACCTTTTGGGCTTGTATTCTTAAAATCAAATTTGATTCTATTCTGTTTTCCGGCATTATTCCTCCGTCTTGGACCTCTGCCCTGGTTATTCCTATCTATAAAAAAGGTCCTCCTAATTTACCTGCAAACTATCGCCCAATAGCGCTAACCGACGCCTCCTCAAAAGTCTTTTCTCTACTTCTGTTACAAGAATTACAAATGTACATCAATGATGGCAACCTCTTGTCTCCCTATCAAGTAGGTTTTAGGAAACATATAGGTTGTCCTCTTAATGCCACCATTCTTTGCCATCTTCAGGCCTTTACTTCCTCCTCCAAACAAGGCCCTGTCTACATAGCTAGTTTGGACCTCACTGCGGCTTTTGATTGCGTCATTCGTGAGATATTGTGGAAGAAAATGCTGGCCATGGGGATCCCGCATCATCTGGTGGCATTGATTGCTTTGTTGCATAAAAATACATCCTATCGCATCCGACTGAACAAAGAAGGAGCTCTTTCTAACCCCATCCCAACGGAAATGGGGGTGAAACAGGGTTGTATCATGGCAGCGGTGCTATTCAACTTATATCTCCTGGGTCTGGATGAGACATGGGTGACTGGAGAATGTTTTCCAGCCAAGCTTGGTAACATCAAGTTGGATTGGATGGGTTTTGCAGACGACCTACTATTCTTTGATCGAACCCCTTTTGGGCTTCAAAGGAAATTAGATCTATTTGCAAACTTTGCCCACACCCATAATCTTTTTCCTAATCCTATGAAATCTTCCATACTTATTTTTTCGGGTGGAAAACTAAATCCGCATCGCTTTTCCTGGTACCTTAATGGTAGGAAAGTAGAATACGCTGTTTCGATTCGGTACCTAGGTTACCCTCTTACTGACTCATACTCTGTAACAATGTGGAAACAATTTCTCAATCAAAAAGTGAAAACTCTTGCTTCACAAATGAAAATTATTTTCCATCGATACTGCATGTTTTCTTTACTTCCTCTTATTCAATTCTATCTCCAGAAAGTTGAACCCATTATACTATACTCCCTAGATATCTGCAGCTATGATATTGATGATTTCCTGAATATATTGCAGGGAAAGCTGTGGAAAACTGTATTGGGCATGGCTTTATCTATTCCAAATGTAATGATATGCCATGAACTGAATTTATTACCTTTGTCAGTAAAACACAATTGGAGATGTATCACAAACTACTCTAAAATGCTTAACCCGCCCAAGAACACATTATACTCCGAATTGAACAAAATCTTGGGCGATTCATATATAAAATCGTTACATATTCAAACTATAAAAATTACCAATATTCTCTCAAAAATTCATGAGACTCCTGATTCCATTAGCATGTGGCTACCGAGTCAAAAAAAAAAATACCAAAGATTCTTTTGGAGCATGATGATGGACAAAATGGGTACCTATCCATCATTCGATGAATACAACCTTTTTCGAGGCAAATGGGAATGTAGACTAAAATATCTAATACAGTTTCCTTCTGCGTTTGCAAGGAAAATCTATATGCGTTTCAGATTAAATCAATTTCGCACACGTCAACGTACACAAAATTGGGCCGTTGGTTCTAAGAGTCCTGATGCGACTTTCTGTCGCTTTTGTGAAAATGTTGATACACCCGAAACGCTTAAACATCTAGTGATTTATTGCTCTTACTTTGAGTTATGGCGTATTCAAATATTTGATAGTTCCTTTTCTTGTTCAGTTATTTCAAGGGAATCTCTTTGGAGATGCTGCATGGAAGGCTACAGTCAAAGCCTGATTCTTAAATTGATAAATTTACTTGTAATTATTGAAGCCAAAATGGTAGAAGTACTGACAACTGATTGAATAACCTTCGGGAAACGGTTTAGAAATTATTTTCGCTAAAGATTTGTTTTAGTTATATACTAGTGACTATTATCCTATTTAACCTGCTTCATCTGATTATTGTATTGTTCTGAAAATGAGCATAGATTGCTATGCTTTTGTTCATTTATTTTGTGGTTGTTCATTTATATTGTTTATTTATATTGGGTTTCTTTAATTTTGTAATCATCATGTGCGTTGAATGTTCTTAAAGAGTTTAGAAACTGTTTGTTCAAACTGCAAGGTGTTTCATTAAGTGCCGATGAAACACTGTTATGTGTAACCTGTATATGTGAATGTGTTTACTCTACTATTTTATGTCACTTTTTTAGTCCTTGTTTATTTTTTAAACAATTTTTTAATGCATATTTTGTATTGTAAAGAATTAACTGTAAAGGTTTTCTCCTTAAATAAACCAAATACATGAAAAAAAAAAAAATATATATATAGGCCTGTGCTGGAGCGGTCTCAGGCTGCAGCCATCTTGGTTGCTGCGCAAGAGCGCCCCCCAGATCATCTTAGTTCCAACATGACATGAAACCTTCACTCTGAGCAACCATTTCTCTTGCGCATCCAGATCGTTGAGATGGTCGCCTGAACCTGTCACTGGGGCATCCGTAATGATTGGATCCTGAATGTTTAGGAGAGCAAATGCCTCTGCAACCATCAGATTCTGTTTTCTGTCCTACAAGCAAATGCCCTGTGCTAAAGCAGCGCTTACTACAAGTTTGTCATCAACGGACTGACAGGTGAGAACAGAATCTCAGCTCCCACTGCAGCATCCTCATGCAAAGCCACACCTCAAGAACAAGGTTATTTACGATTGCTTAGGACGTCTAGAGAGGTGAAAAATGCCTTAATCTGTGTTGTGTCCAGCACAGTTCACTTGAAAAGCAGATGAATGGTGAGGAGCACATTTTATGTTTTTATAATATTCAGGGAGAAACCAAGATTGTGCCACAGCCAGTGATAAAGTGGGACCAGCAGAACACCTTGAGACTTTGGTTAAAGTTCAGCACCTTTATTGTAAACCAAGGAGGGGTGTGCAAGAGACAAGGTGGATGGGGAAGGAAACAACAAAGCAGACTGGCTGATCCTGCTTCGTTAAGTAAACAGTATCTATGATCATTGTGTATTTATTGAGCGCACATTCACCCGGAGGCACCTTGGTGCGATGGACCAAGCAAAGAGGAGCCATCAGCCAACGTCACTAGAAGCGGAGGGTCTTTAGAGCTCAGCGAAAAGCTAGATGACTCTCCATAACCCACAGGCCCTGAGGCAGCGAGTTCCGGAGCTTGGCGCCCGCTACAGAAAACACGTGGTCGCCCACACAAGGCCATTTCCTAGGTACCAAGAAGACTGCATTAAACTGAGAATTAAGCATTTGGCTAGGGAAATAAGGCTGGAATTTCTGTTGCAGATATTCGGCCCCAAGTCCGTAAAAAGCCTGGTGTACCAAGCATAGAGATTTAAATTGCACTTGTTTCTCAATAGGAAGCCAGTGGAGCTTGAAAAGAACTGGGGAAATGTGAGAGGCAAACAGAACATGGGACACCACTTGCGCCACCGAATTTTGTAGCAGCTGAAGCTGTTACAAAATATAAAGTGGCGGAGCCAAGTAAAGCTAAATAAAATAGTCTGATCCACTCAGCACAAGAGAGGCAACAATAGGAGCATGCAGATGAGAAGGTTTGAAGGGAAGGACTTTCCATAGAATCTTCAATTTAAAATGCCCGGCCCGACAAACAGCTGCCACCGGTGCATCAGGAGAGAGTGAAGAACGTTTAACACCAAGGTCCCTCACTACTAGAACTGGGGGAGGAAGTGAACCGAGAGAGACAGGCAAAAGTCGGAAGTCCATAGAGAAGCAGCAGAGGGGGGGGTGGAGGGGACCACCACTAAGACCTCCGTCTTCTCTCCAGCCTCAGCCAATTATCACTCATCCACCCGCCACTGCCTCCAGACATCCCTGCAGCCGAGACGCAGCCTCCTGCTGATGGAGGTCAATATGAACAATAAGTGGGCATGGACGAGCTTGACCAGGGGCTAAATATACACATTGAATAGTGTAGGGGACAAGGCGGAGCCCTGTGGAAAACCACAGGAGAGAGGAAGAGTGAAAAGAAGAAAGAGAGACTAAGTTTGTCCAGTAAGAAAGGACTTCAACCAGTCAACACCTGGCTAGACACCCCCATCTCAATCAATCGCCCAAACAACATGGAGTGGTCGACAGTGTCAAAAGCAGCCAACAGGTCCAAAAGAATCATCGCCCTCACCCCACCCTGGTCAGAGAGCTGTGCAAGATCATCTACCACAGAGACCAGAGAAGTCTCCATGCACCGGCCAGGATGAAAGCCTGACAGGAAAGGATACAACAACAAAAGAAATATCTCAAAGAAAGAGCTGAGAAAGGGTGAAATCAGTGTCTCAAGCAATTTCGTGAAGAAGGGAAGTAAAGAGATTGGATGAAAGTTATTAAGAACAGAGGGGTCAAGTGACTTTTTTTTTAAGGAGAGGGATCACTAGGGTGTGCTTAGGTGGGAGGGATAGTGCCTGAACAGCACAAATAGATTTACTGCATGCAAAACCCATAAAGCAATTCAAGGAATGATATTTGTCATAATTTTCAGAGGGACAGAGTCCAAAGGGGATCCAGACAATCTTCAGAGTGGCCCCCACTATCTCGTCAGGATCAAAGATGGGGAAGGCTAACCACAACTGCATGGATTCATCCACCATAGCAGAGGGCGGCTCATTCACAGATCTTAGGCCAGACAAGGCGGTTTTATCTCTAATATCAACAATCTTCTGGGAGAGGAACTGGGCCAAGGAGTGACATAATACCTGGAAGGACTAACTCCAGACTGGACAACAGGAGGAGATGACAAAGTACGAACCAAACTGAAGAGTTCCCTAGGCTGATTAAACGCTATCTGAATCTTAGATGTGAAAAAACAGCATTTAGCTTCCCGAACAGCTTTATGGTAACAAGTCGTTTCCTGTCATAGTGAAATTCAATCTACTTCACAATATGTCCTCTGCCCTTTTTGCTCAGCCTGCCTTCATATGAGCCGATGAGATATTAAGAACGGAGGGCTTAAGGGAGGACAATTATCAGCTGCATCCCTAAGAGTGTGTGTAAGTAAAGAAAAGTGTACAGGCTGAGTGATTACACACCTGCTTTCAAGTTGAGCAATAATGCTAGAGTCTGAGATTGGAACCCAGAGACGTGTCAGGGTTCTAAAACAGGCAGCCAAGCTGCGTTGGGTCTTGATATTAATCGGAACGAGCACAATAAAATGATTGGACAGGTCAACTGGTAGACTGTCGAGGACAGGAAAACATTACAGTGGGTAAAGGAAAATTGCCTAAGGTCTAGTTTAGGGTTCACTGTACTGATAATGGTCAATTATTGCCATGATATACGGGTGGACTCTTACACAAGTATCTCACTTTAATGCCAACCAAGGAGTATCGAAGAGTCCGTTCTCCTCCCATTCCTCCCCTCTCCAGCACAAAATGGAAATCATGAGCACCCATGCCTGCTTCTTGGAGAAGGTTGGTAACCACTTCTCTATTCTCCCAAATAAAAGAGAGTAACTTGTGAGCAGCCGCACGTCTCATCAGATCCATTGGAGAGCAGAGTGTGCCTCGTATCACAGATGGCTTCAACTGCACACCAACTGCCAAAGACAGTTTCAGGTGTTTTATTAATTTTCTTGAAAAGGGGGTTAAAGACCATCCTTAACCCAGGCTTCCGTACGCTCCTGGTTACTATGTACTCATTAGTTACCCGTTCTTTCTAGGCTCTGTCTGGTTGTGAGTGCCTAAAGGCAACCACCTTACCTATTTAACTGCCACCGGGACTTCCTAGGTGTGAGCTACTATACTTCTGCATTAGTTCTAGAGATCATGGGGGTTCTCCTGTAGACACTTGAGCCCCACTATCTTCTTCCTTTCATATCCTGATGCTCCTCTCCCCATCTCTCTCTCCCTTGTTCCACCTACTCTCCTCTCTCCCTGTGTTTTCCTCCCTTGTCCCTCCGATGTCTCAAACTCTATAATCTACCTCCACCCCCTGATCGTACTCCTTCTACCCTCCCTTCTCTACACCACTACTGCTCTCCCCTCTCCACAGTAATACAACTACTCTTCCTCTCTCTGAACTATTACTACTCCCCCCCCTTGCACTGCTACTACTACTTCTCCTCTCTGCACTTCCACTACTACTACTCCCCCTCTTCTTCCACTCTCAGCACTCCTCCTACTTCCCCTCTCTGCACTGGCACTCCTACTCCTCCTCCTCTCTCTCCATAGAAATACTCCTACTCTCACCTATCAGCAGCATTACTGCTCTCAACAATATCACTCCTACTCACCCCTCTCTGCTACTCCCCTGTATACACTACTAATCTCCCCTCTCTGCCCTACTAGTACTACTACTCTCCCCTCTCTGCACTGCTACTACAACTCCCCCTCCTCCTGCTCTCCCCCTGCAGCACTAGTCTGGCTCTCCCCTCTTGAAACTACTACTCCTCTGCCCTCTCGGCACTATTACTACTCTCAACAGTATTATTACTACTCACCCCTGTGTGCACTACTAGCACCTCTAGTCTAGTAAGTGTTGTTTTAAAAAATATATTTTTTATTAATTTTCCACACAAAATAACAGACCTACTTTACAAACATCATCCAATGCTACAGTACATTATTCGTCTGTTCAACTCTCCCAACACCTGAAACCCCCCCATCCCAGCCTATTCCACTTGCTGTGTCCACCGGTGATCTGTGTTAACCTGCTGGAACTCCTCACCGAGGCCTCATTCCGTTATTTGTGATGATGCATGTAACTGTGTCTGTGTGTCTTCCTGTGCAGGGGGCATCAGTTCTTGCATCATATGCTTCCAGGCCATCAGATTCATGTTTTACTCCTTCTGGCCGTGGCAGGATGCTTCTTGCCATACAGCCGTTTCTGCCAGTAACCATTTCTGGAGGTCTCTCAACCATTATCCCTGGGCTTTAACGTGCTTTCCATCCTATTGCAATCCTACATTTCGCTAAAATATACGCTAGATCTCTCAATTTGCTAACGTGTCTTGTCCGCTTTGGTCTTGGGAAAATACCTAGTAGGTACGCCTTGGGGGAGACCGTATCTGCCGATAGGCTGATCCTGGTTAAGGTCTTGGTCACTTTTTCCCAAAATAGACTTATTTCAGCACAGGCCCAGAACATGTGAATCAGGTCTGCATTGACCAGGCCACATTTCGGACAAGTTTGTGTTGTCACTTTACTAAATTTCACAATTTTCCTCAAAGTTAAATATGCTCTGCGAGTAACATATAATTGGATGAACTGTAATTTCGCGTTTCTGGACACTTCTTATGATACCCCATGATCCTACTCCAAGTCTCATCTGGCAATTGCTCCTCCAGATCTACTTCCCAGCCTTGCCTAATCTGTATCAGATTACTATCCGGCTTCAACATGAGAATCTCATAGTCTTGATACTGCGTGTCCCCTTCCGGAGACATCATATAGTGTTTCTATTGTTTCATCTTCTGCCAAAACTCCCCCCGTTGCTGGCTATTTCAGTTTCAGCCTATGTAGAAGTGAGGCGTGGGTTATATGTTGCCCGGCACTAACTCCTGATTCCGCAGCTATCTCGCTAAAGGTCTTCGGTCGTCCATCCATCAATATATCGCCCAATGTCACCACCCCTCTAGGCTCCCAGTATTTTTGAACATTCAGCCTAAGCTGAGCATCCTCATTCCTGAGTGTCAGTAGTAGGATCTGGGGTGAATATGATGTGTCTTTGCCCAGAAAGCGGCAGGCCTTTTGCCGTATTACCATGCCTAGCTTCAGCAGCAGAGGGGGCCTAGGATCTCATGGAACTTTGTTCCACACCATCTCTTTCAGAAAGAATGGGGTACATGCCGGTTGTAGTAACTCTGTATCTTGGGTCTGTTCATAAAACAGCAAATAAATAGGTGGCAAACTGTAATTGGCACGCCACAAAATACCCCTCAAAGTCCGGCACTTTTATCCCTCCTTGTTCAAATGGCCTCTGCAATTTCTCCAGCGCTATTCTGCACCTCAAATTATGCCATAGGAAGCTGCGGCAAGTGGTATTCAACCTCTTGAAAAAGGCTGTAGGTATATTATATGGGATGTTCGCAAAATAATGCAGCAACTTTGGAAGCACCACCATTTTCAACAACGCGGCACTCCATATTAGTGAAAGCGGCAGCTTGGCCCAGAATGTCATGGCGTTCTCTATTTTATTTACCGCCTTTGCCGTATTCTGCTCGTGTTCTACTTTAGGATTATGGAAAATGTCTACTCCGAGGTATCTAAATCTTTCTGTTTCCCATTTAATCGGTAACACTCCCGGGGGGCTTCTACTGTACCCTGCTAAGGGGAATAAGCTTGACTTCTGTGCATTTATTGTAATCCCAGACAAGTCTGCGTAATGCTCCAACACCTCCAATATGTATTGTAAATTGGTCTCCGGTTGTTGTAGATAAAGGAGCATATCATCCGCATACAGGGAGATCAGGTGTGAGGTGCCCCGTATATTAATGCCAGTATCATGATACTCTTTCCGTAAGCATACCGCCAACGGCTCTAAGGCCACTATAAACAACATCAGAGACCAAGGACAGCCCTGCCTGGTTCCCTTACTTAACTCCCATTGTTCTGATATTGTAGTGCGCGCCTTCACTCTAGCCACCGGGTTGCTGTATAGAAGCTTTACCCATCTAATATATGTGGGGCCTACACCGAAACCTTTTAACATTGCTAGTAATCATGGCCATCTGACCGAATCAAACACCTTGACTGCATCTAGTGAGGTTACTGCCATGGGCCGGGCGCTGTCTTGGGTATGGTCGTGGTGTAATTGTCTTAGATTACATTTGATATTTCGATGTGGGACGTATCCCGACTGATCTGAGTGCACAAGTTTAAGTATTACTGGTTTCAACCTGTTAGCCATCAGGCTTCAGCAATGGAACTATAATGGACTGTCGTAATGACTGCGGCAAAATTCCTTTATCTAGTGATTCATTCAGCATTGTCAATAGTGGCGGCGTAATTTCTGTCAAATTCTTTATAGAACTCGCTAGGTAGTCCGTCCGCCCCTGGAGCTTTTCCTGACTGCAAACCAATTATTGTGTGTTGCAACTCTTCTTTAGTTATGGGGGCTTCCAGCTTGTCTGCTTCTTCTGCATCTAGCTTTGGAAGCTCTATCTGCTCTAAAGCATCTTCTATCTCTGACTCCCGGGTTTCTGATGTCTCTTCATATAACGTTTTATAGAACTCACAGAAACATTTGTTTATGTCATGTTGCATCTCACAAAGCTCTCCATTCTTTGCCGTGATCGCTCGAATCATGCTACGCTCCGTCTCGCTCTTATACAACTAGACTAGCAAGTGCCCAGGTTTATCTCCCTCAGCATGCTGCCGCTCCACATATTTCCTGTCACTCAATTTACCTAATCTATCCCCAGTGTACCAAACACTCCTGCTGCAGGGCAACAGCTTCTCGGGTGCTTCCGCTAGAGGGGGTCACTCTGACCATTTATAGCTTCCTATTTAATTTTTCACCTTGCGTAAGTCATTCTCTATTGTTGCCTGAACCCTGTTATCCTTAGCAATTGCCGTCCCTCTAATCACCAGCTTGAAAGCCTCCTATAACGTACCAGCTGACTCCACACTTGCCGTATTATGCGTAAAGTGATCTTGCACCCCTATTTTCAAATGTTCCCGGAATGCCTCATCTTTAAGGGACTCGCTACGAAGTCTCCATGTCAGGATACGCGCTCTTGGAGGGGAAACCCGCCAAGTAATCACCAGAGGGGCATGTCCTGACAACACTTGTGCTTTATATTCCACCCCCATGAATTCCCCCAGGAGAACCTCACCCGTAAAGATATAATCTAATCTAGTGTACAGGTCTTGGGGGGCTGCGTAATATGAATATCCGCGGGCCTGCAGGTGCAGAGTCTGCCATATGCCCATGAGCTTAAATGCTTGCAACAATGTGCATAGGGATTTGGCCAAGGGGGCTGGGTGCGTGAATTTATGATCCAACCTGACAAGTGTAGGGTTAAGCATACAATTAAAGTCACCGCCCCATATCAGTGCAACATCTAGGTACAGACTTCACGAAAGTAAGCTGCAGTCTCTTGGTTTGGTGCTTATATGTTGATTATACAGAATTCCCTGTGTTCCACTGGCCCTCGCAATACAAACATCCTGCCCTCCTTATCTTGGCACGTCTTGAGCACCTTCAAAGGTATTGACGGTGCCACCCGTATTAATACAACCCGAGCATAAGCAGAGAATGGGCGAGGCCAGACTTGAACCTCTCCATTTCTTAGCCAGTGCAATCTGTCTCTCTTTTGTGAGATGAGGAGTGCAATGTCAAATTTTTGACACATTAGGTAAGTCATGATTCTATTCCATTTAATATAACTGTTAAGGCCCCTGACATTCCAGGACACAATTCTAAGTTCCTCTATCACACTTGAAAATTCTGACATATTTCAGCAGCCTGGCGTTCAAGTCCAAGTTCAGTATATACAGTGTGGAATCATAGGTAAACTCCCAACTAACTACCCCAACTCCCGTATCCTCCCCACTCCCAACAATTGTCCAGCTCAATACCTTGTGCTCAGGCATCCCCACTTCTCGCCATTGCTCCAGGGAAATGTCCTGGTGTGGTGGCGCAGTAGGTGGATACATAACCGCTAGTATCTGAACAACCAAATCCGACCTTGGGGGTAGGCGTTGCGGCGGGGTGCGCTCTTAAATAAGCACCACATTGTGGGCTCCTGCATTAGTTATCATATCTTCTTGTAGCTTCCATCTGGGAGGATAGTCCCTTTTCATTGGCTTATGTATGCAGACTCCTGCGATTAACTTAGTCTTCTGCATATACTTATCCATCGCTACTCGGACAAGCCTCTGTTCCGGTTGGCAAATTCTGTGTGTCCATCCATTTGTGTGCATCTTCAGGGTTCGCGAAGAATACGGCTCGACCTTCATGGATCACTTTCAGTCTGGCAGGATACAACATGTACTTCAGATTGGATGCTCGTAATCTCCTTTTAGCCGCTATATAGTTCATCCCTTGCTTCTGTACGAAGGGTTTAATCCGGATAAGCGGTTATCGTGGCTCGGTGGATCGTCCCTCTTTTGCGGAAGTGCTCAAATATCTTCTCCTTATCCTGGTAGACCAGTATCCGGCTATTTTTGGCCTCGGTGGGGCTTCAGGTGGTGGTTTCCTCACCAGTGATCTATGCGCTCTTTCAACTGTAAATCCTTGCGTGAGGGCGCCGGGGCTGATTTCTTGCTGTAGCAGGGACTCAATGTATTTCGTAAGGGTTCCCTTCTTCTCCTTCCCGGAGTTCTATAATTCGTATGTTATTGCGCCTAGCTCGGTATTCTAGATTACGCACTTGTTGTTGCAGTACCCTGACTTCTTCAGAAGTGTCTTTAAGGCTGCTCGCATTTTATGTAATTCCAGGTAAGTGTTAAAGTCAGTGTCAGGGAGACGCGCCGTGGCCACTCTATTGCTGTGTGCATTGGTGTCAGCTGGCAGCACTGCCTTTCTGCCGCGTATTAGGTAAGGTTTTCCCATTTGTGATAAATCTTCGTGACCAGTGTCAACCATAGATCTTTTTGCTTGGACTTGGCGATTCCTTTTCCTTGTGCCTAGGGGAGTGGGAATTTTTTTTTCATCCTCTCACCTAGTCTTTTACTCTTTTTATGGGTGATCTTTTTATGTCTCTCCATAGTGCGTTTGGATTTATAGTTCCCTGTAACGTTTGGGCTTAGGCCGGGAAGCCCCTTTGGGCTTCCCTTTTTAATTTCTCTTATTACGTCTTGGGTGGACTACTGTTTGCAAGAAGTGGGATTACCATCCCCTTTACATTTTATATAGTGAGCCAGCACACCCCACCTTATGTTGAGTGCTGGGGACATAAACTGTACCCCCTTCCTCACTTACCTGGTAACATTTATCTTACAATTGCAAGGTTAACTTGAATGGCTTGTGGCAGTGAAACTGCTTTCATGACTTTTTAGTCATTGTTATTGCAGGCTGTCAAATCAGTAGCAGTAATGCACAGGAGGCCCACTATTCTGCTAGAAGGGTGGGCTCCTTTTTCGCACCATTTCTCATTTGCTTGTTGTTGGAAGTCTTCTGCCAACCTAGGCGGGAAAGATCTTGATTAAAGTTTTGTCTTTGGCGGAAATGCTTTGTATTCCCTGCCGAGGCTCCAGTGTGTCTAAGAAGGCAGGAGGCGAGGGAGGAGTCCAAAACTCTGCAGCCCTTTGTCTTTCACCTTGTCTGAAAGGAACCAGTTCCCGCTGGGGGGCTGGCTGTCCTGATTGGATAGCCAGAGGGTCCTTTTCTATAAACTGCAGGGAGAGTTTGCAGGAGTTGTGCTGTAGTTCCTAATAAATACTCCGGTCCTGGAAGCTACTGACAAGTCGACCACTGGAACCAAATCCGAAGAGGAATATGAAGAAAAGGTGGCTGTAACGATTTCCAGCGAAAGGAGAGCCTGCTGTGTAACCAGTTCCTGATGTAAACCTTCCTTTCAAGTGACCCGAGATCCACTAGTCTCGGTAGGATAGCTCAGGGGACTACGTGCTAACCTTGGAAGCAAGACGACATGGAGCACCACAGGTTCGATCCCCGGGTCCGCGCTTAGAAACCTCTGGGTATTAAGCGCGTTATAAATAATATATCATAGCATATCATATCAAGACCTGCAAAACGAGCCAGCCCTGGACATGCTCTTACCTTGCTCGGCTGCAAAACGCCAATACCTAGGGACCTCGAGCCAGTGTGCGGTGCATGGTCTTCCAAAATCTGATTCTGTCCCAAACTTTGGTGGACTCCTGGCCGGATCTCCAGAGACACGATTCAAATCCCTGAAGTCCCCTCGCCAGAGTGCAGGACTGAGATAGTGACGAGAATCCGACCAGCGATATTCGTCCTTCATCCGGTAGCTGTAAAACGTCGCCAAATCCATACAGCCACGAGAAGCTGTAAAGAACCCTTTGTTGGAAGTCTCCCCCATCGATGACTGCCACCAGTTTCCTTTGAATGTCCATTTCTTCAGTCTCCAGACTAAGAACCCAAGGACTGGAACCTGTGCTGCTGCATCCTAAAGGCATACACCCAGAAGCTCTTCTTTTCTGCTGAGGTACTGTGCCGGATTGGGTAATACTTAGCTTAAGTCTTGTGTGAATCCTGTGAGGCTGAGGTGGGGATTTGCTAGAACGCTTATAAGGAGTCTTCTGTGAAGTCCCTGAACATTTTCAACTAACTATAAAGTGAATACTTACTTGTTTGAAGAGACATCCTCTGGAACTCTGACTTTCCTGAAACTGAACCCTATCCTGACCTGCCTACAGCTGGCTCCTAGACCACTAGGCTCCCTCTTCTGCATCTGAGAAAACTTATACTGTCGACTAGGGAAGGAATTTGATAAGGATTCTGACTTGAAGATAAGGATTCTGTGTAAAAGCACTTCCTTACAAATGAGTTAGTGTGGTAACTTTATCTCTGCAATAGAATATGTTACAAAGTGTCTACAAGTTCATACTTACCTTTAAGTTGTTTGCTGCTCCTTTACAGAGTATAGACATTATTTTACTAGCTTTGAATTGTGTTTCACACTTATAAAAAGTAATAGAGTTGGTAGAGTTTTATCATTTCTAAAGTAAATGAGTGTAAAAGCCTTCCAATAGGACGTAGCGACCTTGATTAGCTGTGTGCTCTTCTAAATGTGTGTGTTTGGGTTTTGTTATCCCTGATCTGCTTTAGTGCATTTCTAAAACAGCCTTCGAGTTAATACTTGCCTTTGAGTTGCTTGAAGCCCCTCTTCAAAGTATATTAAGCTCCTTACTTACTTTGAAATACATTATGTCTTTCTTAAAAATGTATAATTGGGTTATGCTTTCCCTGAACTGCTTTAGAGCACTTCTAAAATAGTCAAACACGTTCTTACTTACCCTAGAATTATATTCTGCACTTCTAAAAAGTATTCTTGGTCAAACAATCTATTCAGTGGACAGAAATAGTGTAATAGTTTAAATAACAATAGGTTATACTGACCTTGAATAGCTTCTCCTCCTCTTAAACTGTAAGGTTGCTGAGTTAATTTTAATAAGTACTCTTACTTGCTTGACTGAAGTCACTCTATGTGTGGTTAGAAAAGTACATGGTAAATTATTCATCTGTTGGGTTGTGCTTACCCTGAATTTCTTCTGGGCACTTGTAAAATAGTTTCACTAGGTTCTTACTTTTCCTTGAGTAGCTTAAGGCCTCTCTAGAAAGTAGCGAAACAAAATAGGCGATGGCTGGAAGGTTTAGAATAACTCTTAACCTCTGGCATTGCTCTGGACAACCCTCCAGACCAGAGTTCTTCGCCTGCCAAGCCATTACAAAAGAGAAAAGACCATATGCAAATCAGGCATGGCCCCACCCCAAAAGGGGCAGTCCATCGCCAACTGCTTGATCACATCCCTTCTGCAGAAGGAATGTGACCAAGCAGTTTGGTCCTACCCTTTTATGGTAGGACCAACCCGAATTTGCATATTGTCTTTCCCCCTTTGTAATGGCTTTGCAGGCAAAGAAAGATGGTCTGGAGGGTTGCGCCCAGAGCAATGCCAGAGGTTAAGATTAATTCAAAACCTCCCAGCCATCACCCATTTTGTTTTTCTCTCTAGAAAGTATACAAGTTAAGTTACTCCCTCTGTACTGTGTTCTAAAAAGTAACATTGGTGTGTAACTGTATCTATTCCTGAAGGAAGACTAATTGAGCGGGATCTGAGCCCGGCAGAGTGGGACCCAACCTGGAACTTTTGAGTTAATCCTTTTGCTATGAAGGATCTGAGCCCGGCTGAGGGGGATCCAGGGTGAACACCCGAAGTGTATAGATGCGAAATACTGAAGAGAAAAGAATGCTTGCTTATTGTATTGTGCAGCAGGTCCTCTGAGTCAAGAGACTTACAAGAAGTAAAGAGACTTGAACACAGAAGGTCTTGCACTTTGGAAATGGAACTGCATCCTCGTGCCCCAGAAGCCAGAGTGTGTGCTTTTCTGGAGTGACCCTCCTCTTCCCGTGCTGAAGACATGGGGAAGGGAGGCCGAACATTCTGGCATATCATTTTAACACTTCTTTCTTTTTCATGAACAGTACCCCACATTATTTGCAAATTAGTGGTAAGGATTGGCAATAGGTTTTTTAGTATTTGACAAGGCTACACTAGGACTGTATTATTATTATTTGATGGTCGTAGCTTGCTCTCATCTGTAGATTTAGGTTTCGATAGGCATTTATCACATCCTTGTGAAAGTTCAACAAATACCCTTAAACTGTGGTTACTATTGTCACCATGCGTTCCTTACAGTATGCTACTGAAGAGAGGGTCCCAGGAATACGCCTCCTCACCCCCATACCTTCATGGACATGACAGGCCGAAAAGTCAAGTACACTCGAAGCCACTCATCATTTTTTGGACGATCGCCAAGTGCACCACCGGCTGACATGTATGCAGGGAGGTATCCCCTCAGACAGCCATTCCAAACTTGCACAGTGCATATCCTTCCAGATCCCGATACCCCAACAGAGATTGTGGATCTGAACACTATAATGGACTATTTCGATTAAGTGCAGAGAATCCGCTGTGCTGATGTCACTAGTGACACCACGACGTAGCAGCATTAGCCACAAAGAACACTCGCAGCCATGCCTAGCTTACACAAACACACACTCACATCCACATACACGAAGAACATTCTTACACAGTTCTGTAGATAGAGGACGGATACATATACATACTGTCAAAGCTTTTATTATTTTTCTCATTAGCCAAATGCAGCAACGCAAGGCAACAAGAGATTCTGAGCAAGCTTGCAGAATCTTATGGCAATTAACCCTATGGGACAACAGGAGTATATATGGAGCCTGGTAGGACCACGTATGACTAATCTATAGGAAACACAGCACAGCAGGAGCATGTAGAAATCATATTATAAGTAAGGAAAATTACAGAAGTCCTCCAGCCACAGAACAACAGACAAGGAGGAGCAGACTCAGGCTGCACGAAGCGCAGACTGAGCTCACAGCTAAGGTCAGAGATAAAACAGTCACATTCCAAGCTCCAGATGTCAAAGTCTGCCAGCTGCAGGAAAATGGAATAAATCCTCATAAATGCAGACCCAAGAGCTACATTTTGTGGTCCACAGCCACGTGATGCAGCTGATCTAGACAATGGGCATTCACCCATGGTGGGAAGACGAGCCGTTCTGACTAACCCAGACGAGAAGTGAAACAAGTGTTGCAATGGGGCGCGCACTCTCATAGGCAAAGGTGGGATACTACCAGATACAATTCAGACACAAAGTCATTTCACATCACCTTGAAGAGGTGCACAGAGGGCTGAGAACCGAACTGGGTCCCAGGTCTGAGGAGATCAGATCCAGCCAATCACACGACAGAAATCTAGGGGTGGATGGAAAAGAGCAAGGACCAATGGCAAGTCTACTACTCTGCAACAATGTAATAGATAGTTTTTGGGGATGGGGCAGGTCGGCCACCTGACATGCGAAGGACAGTAGAATAACCTCTATATAGGCTAGCTATAGGTGTTACTACTCTCAGCACCCTATTAGTAATGGGGATAGGGTTTTGGGTTAGGGCCCAGGTGATGACATGTGACATCAAAACTGGGACAAGCACCTTGGAAAATTGAGATGTTCTAGAGAATCGTGATGGTCTTGTATGATCCCCGTCATTTTGTTTTGTAATAAACCACAGTTCCAACTTGACCTTGGCTGGGTCTTCTGTTATTGTGGGGAGAGGGTTACAGGGCCCTCAGGAGCAATCCCCAAGACATTTGGCATAACTGGCATCCCACCACCAAGTTGGTAGCAGAGGAGTGGGTTGAGCTACGCTAGTATGGCATGAAACCGACTCTCCTGCTGCAGTACCTGGAGGGCTGCGGATGCCTCGTGGGTTACGAGACAACTGGGAAAGCTTGCCCCGTGCAAAGGTCGTCAGGAGCCAGCCTGGGAAATATCCTGCCTGTGGTCCAGGAGGGGTCCAGCAGACCAGACAGGTGGTGTGGCAGCTTTGGGAGACATGGCAGCCGAGTAGCGTCAGCAGATCACGGAGTGTAAGTACAGACCCAGCCACACAGCAATTGAGGGGAAGGGGAACGTAACAGGAGGTGTGAAGGTAGTACTGAGTATTGTAGAGTACTGTTTAGTATTGTCTAGTAATGTTAAGTTTAGTAGGGGCAGAGATAGATGTCTTTTTGTGGTTAGGGCACATTCGGTTTCGAGGTAAAATGTTCTGGTGAACAACCTAGACTATTGACTCGAGGGCACGGATGACAAATTTTTTGTAAATATTGGATTTCCTGTGGGTTGGGCGTTTTAGCTCGGGTCATAGATTGTGGTATCCATGTAAGGTTTAGCAAAGGGAGTTGGCCTAGATTGCGGAAGGTGATTTGTCTGGTTAAGTCTTGCAGAGACAGTTATCTACAAGGCGACACTGTAGGTACAGCTTGAACACAAGAAATTATTGGTATTCTCTGCAAGGAGGTAGTAAGACAGCTCTGGCTTTATTATGGGGTTGTGTGCATTTTTGGCTAACGGGATTATAGCATTGTGCGCGATCTAAGTGATTTTTAGCACTACCTTGCTTAGTGAGTTGATGACGTCACCCATAGGTTTGCCATAGGACTTGGAGAGCACAAGGTGGTGTGGAAACGGTGTTGAGAAACTTGAAATTCACAGAGGAGGTTGTCCAGTGGCGGTGCGCGGAAGGCGGTGTGGGTGTGTCTAAGGAGGCAGCGATTTGTGGAAGGCCGGTGCGCGGAGCACGCCTGACTGGTTGTTGTGGAACCAGAGAGGCTCGAAGAAAATTGAAAGAATTACAATTGCACTGTGTTTTTCCCCCCCAACAGCGGATTGTCGAAAATCTCGGCTTGAGGTCAAGTAAGAATAAACACAATGTATCAAGGGAAGCGCGGAGGTGACACGCCCTTACAGCACCTATGTAAGACCCTTCCGATCTATAAGGACAATATTTGTAAATATAGCACGGAATGGACTAAAAGTACTGAGGGTAAATCGGCTATGCCATGGCCACAATGCGGAAGTTTCTCCAAGAAAGTGCAGCAATCCCTAATGACACACTTACATAACACTTTTAAGGGGAAGAAGTTAGCAAACCACATGGCAATATTTGAGCTGTGGCAGATGTTTCAGGAGGGCGAGGGGGAACTGGTGAGGGGGTCAATGGATGCAGAACCAACAGGAGGTATTGGGGTTAGCGCTCCCACCCTCCCCTGCGAGCGAGAATGCTGAGGACTAAGACGATGAACAAGGACTTTGCCCACTACGAGAGTTAAAGGCAGCTGAAGGGTATTCAAACCTAGTATTTCAACCGCCACCATATACCAAGGAGGGCTGAAAGGGTTCGTACAGGTGGCCAGCAGGAAGGGTGTGCATAGCAAGGGACAGGCAAGCACTAATGAGGGGCTAAAGGACATAGCCACAAACGAGTGGCTAGAGGGACAGATTCTCCTAAAGCTAGAAGGGAAGACAACGGGAGAGGCAGTAGGGGCCACCAAAGTAACAGATGTCCTTAAGGGGACAAGTGAAGCAAAAGAATGGGCAGAAATAATGGAGGAAGTAGACAGAAGAGAGAGGGAAGCAGAAAAGAGACACGAGAGAGCTGGCAGAGAAACGGAAAAGGAGGAAGAGAAAGAGCAGAAGCTGTGCAAAAGGAGGCGAAGGGAGCTCGCATAGAGGGAGAGACGAAGGGAAGAAGATTAGAAGGTAAAGCAAGTGTTAGTGGATAGGGAACAAAGAAAGTAGCAGATAGATTGAATAGCAAGAGAGCGCGACTCGCAAGGAGGAGGAGGAGGAATGCGCGATCAGAGACATAAAATCACAGTGAACAGTGAGCATGGGAAATGACAGAGTAGGAGGGGTAGGCGAGAGGAGCCAGACGGCACAACTACACAGGATTTGACTACCAGTGGAACAGACAGAACAGGCATGGGGTCCTGCGGGGAAGGAGGCAGGCACGACTTGCGCGACATCGACTTCACAGTGAAGCCCAACACAGACACAACTTCTAGGAGACTGAGCTTCATGAACGATTATTGCAGTAATGTGGACCCTGACTCAGACGATGATGCACAAAGTAGTGGGGACGAGGGAAGTGGGCAACTCAAGCACCAGTCAACGGGGAAAAGTACAGAAAAATTTGTGAACTGGGACATGTGGAAAGGTATAGAGGGATCTAAGGGAGACAAGGAAGACTGAGCACCGCGGTGGGTGGACGACTTATGCAACCTAGATGACCTGGTCCCATATATACAAAGGCTTCGGGATCTCTCAGGGCGACAGAAAAGGGAGCCAGTAGACACATATGCTGACATTAGAGATGCTGACAAGCAGATTAGACTGACTTGAGGAGCGAATGGGGAGGTAGGGATTACACAGTTGCCCCTACTGGAAAAGGGAGGGGAGCGACCTAAATATATACCATGGAAACACAGACAAGAAAAACTTGAGGTGTAGGCTACCCTCGTTAACCACAGGTGTGGGGAAATGGATGTACGAAATGGAAAGAATGACAGCGGGACAGAAGTTAGCAATGGGGGACGTAAAGGGACTACTAGTGGCAATACTCAGGAAGGCCGCTGATGGTGTATGGAGAAGGGCGTGGTACCCACGAGTGACCACGCAGGACACACCACACAATGGTCCGCCGCTTGCAAACTGCAGAGCAGCTGCATAGCACGCTAAGGACACAATACCCAGACACGACAGACATTAGTGCAATTATGGTACACAAGATGGGGGAAGAGGAAGGCCCCTTACACTATATTCAGATGATTCAAGAGCTTTGGCGCCTTGCAACGGGAGAACCGTGGGACAAAACAGTAGCATTATTTTACCACATATTGTGCCAGGGGCTACCAGGGCTGGTACAGAAGCAGCTTAAGAAATTAATTGGCATGGAGGTGAAACTTTGGCCAGAAATACAGCTCACGATAGTACACCATTGTAGGCTATTGCAGGTAAAAAGCGTGAGGAAAGAAAGCAAGTGGAAGCAAAGTTAGTATAGAGGAAGTTACCCAAATATGCCATGGAAGGGCAGTGCTGACAAGCACGGGAGGAAAGGGGACACCAAAGCTACCATACACACCACCGCCCGCATGGGGGAGGATTCAAGCGGCAGGGTAACATGCAGCCTGGGTTTTGTTTCGAGGAAGAGGGGGGCCACACAGGGGACACGGGTATGGGCCACAGATGCATCACAACCAAGGGGGATTTTCAGGAGGGTTTCGAGGATATGGTTAGCAGAGCCCAGGGGAGTTTCCTGGGGGTTTTCAGGGCCCGGGCAGGGAGCCACCACAGTACTGGGTGTGCGGGCAGATAGGGCACATTTTGAGAGTGTGCAGAAGCCTGGGGGGGACACAATACCACCCAGAGTACCAAGGGGAACAAGATGATTATTACACACAGGACCAAGCACAACAAGAAGGACCGACACCGAGCGCATACCCGCAGCCTCACCAGCCCATGACACAGACACAAACCAGTAGTTGCAGTCACCACAGATGCCCCAAACTCAAGGTAACACACAGCACACACACTCAACACAGCAGGTACCGCAGATACAGAACAGTAGACAACCAAATGATGGGACCATGGAACACACAGACTCCATAGCAACGACCCCCATTAAGAACTTGGGAGGGAACAATCCATTTTCAGGGAAAGGGATGTCCTTATACCCTCAATAGGACAGCCCACAGACAGACTTGATGTGTTCCATCCAGTCGATTACATCGAACCCTGCGGAGGAACCACGCATAGGGGTGGCGATAGGTGACAAAACATTTTCCTTTCTTGTAAAAACAGAGGCGACTAAGTCCTTCATCCGGGAGGGAAGATACAGGTTGTCAGGCAATGCCATGAATACTCAAGGATTTTCTGGGACTACGGAAGTGGTTCCATTCACAGACAATATTTCACTTTCTTTAGGGGAACATGATTTATCCTTACCCTTACTTTACTCTCAGCAGACAACTGTAAACATATTGGGGGAGACATTATGAGCAGACTTAACATGACTATTTCATTCACGAACATGGGAATAGTGTGCTCCACACCAGGTATACATTTTCTCAATGTAAGAGAAATCATTCAAGCATAATGTGGATGTAAGGTACAGAGTGGGGTGCCAGTGGACGAGGAAGTGTTCCAATATGGGACTGAGATTGCAATAGCATGGCTCCCAGGGATTCACGGGAAGATGTGCTGCATTCCAAATGAGTACTTGTTCAGACCAGAGATACCAATGGATGAAGCAGAAGGGAAAATAGTGCCACTAGAGTTAGAGACAGTAATTGTGGGACATGAGTGGATAGCAGTGCATGGTACAGATGACACAGGGCGATCATGGCGAGCAGTGATCGCCGTAGCTGAGGGATACAGGTTGAGGACAGTGACAGACAAAGAACTATTCAGGGACAACAGATCAGACCATGAGATGGTGTTCGAAATGAGCGTCACATATTGGATAAAGATACATTACAGAGAGGTACAACAGAAGATGGCGATGGTGCTGAAGGCACCACCGACCTTCGTCGAGGAGGATCTGGCCAAGGTGGCCAGCATCTTATGGGTCACTAGTCCCTATAATGTGGGGCTTTTGAAGGGGGTGGGAGGGGTGAAGATCAGGTTGAAGCCAGGAGCAATCTAACCCTGAGTCAAACAATACCCACTCTCAAGGGAGGCAGACGAGGGCATTTATGAGACCATTGCAGCATTAGTGAAGCAAGGTATCCTAGTGCTATCGGAATCGCCATGCAACATGGCTGTGTACCCCATTAAGAAAGCAAAGGGGAGGTCATGGCATTTTATACAGGACTTGCGCCCTCTTAACCATACTGTAGAAGCAGAATATCCCTTAGTTCCGAGTCCAGCGACAATTCTGTGCAGCATTCCAGCAGAAACTGCCTTTTCCATGGTCCTAGACTTGAAGAATGCTTTCATCTCTATACCACTACACCCAGACTCAGAAGACTCGACTTCCTTTCTGTATAGAAATAAAAAGTGGAAACATACACAACTTTCTCAAGGGTACTGTAAGTCACCCTCCATATTCAATAGGGTCCTCCGGAGGGACCTAGGCAACGTAACGTACAGTGGAGAGCACGGTCATACAGTACGTAGATGACATTGATCTGTAGCACGCTTGAAGACCAGTGCAGCAACGATTCAGTGCACATGCTGACAGTGCTAGCTGACAAGGGATACAAGGTGGACAAGGCCAAACTACAGTACTGTCAGAAAGAAGTGCTATATATTGGACAGATCTCCCAAAATGACCAACAGGTGATGCCAGAAAGGGCGGAGGCAATATGCAGGACAGCAAAACCCAAGACAGTAAGAGAGACGCAGCAATTGTTGGGGTTATGCAATTACTGCAGGGCATGGGTCTTTAGACTACAGCACATACACCAGGCCTCTACTGATTGCACTGAAGGAAGCACAAAAAGGGGCCAAGATAATAGGATGTACAAGTGAAATGACTGAGGCATTCAATGAGCTGAAGGAAGCGATATGCACAGCTCCAGTGATAGGGATCCCACACTATAAAAAGGAATTATTTTTGTTCTAACACTCAGATGGAGTAGTGATGACAGCAGTACTGACCCAGAAGACAAGCCACTAGCATGCTACAGTGGGAAGTTAGACCCAGTAATGAGAGGACATTACATGTGCGAACAAACTTTGGCTGCATTCGCAGCAGACAAGTCAGCGAGTATTATCATGGGATGCAGCACCACTGTTTACGTGCAGCATGCCCTCTTTTTGCAATACTGGAAAGACCAAAGAGTACACTGACAACACAAAGAGCATCAGGATACGAGGTGTTACTATCGAATTCAGCACTTAAGGTAGTGAGGTGCAGCGACCTTTCTAGTTGACGTTTTACATGAAGGTGACTACACACATGATTGCATACCAAACCTACAGGAATTCAATGACACTCGCAAGGCCGCACTTGAGGGGGGGGGGGGGGGGAACGTGCTTTATATTGACGGGTCATCAACAATTGAGCAGGCAGATGGGGTCAGACATAAAGGGACAGCCGGCTAAGGGAGGACAGAACCAGTGCGGTAGTGGTCAGTGCACGATTGCCATCACATTATTCAGCGCAGGCAGCAGAACTAGTAGCCTTAATATTGGCATTGGAGCACAGCAGAAAAAGGGAGGTGACGATTTATTCAGAATCAGCTTACATGACATTCACAGCACACTCAGGACTGTCACAGTGGATGAGGATGGGTTTCAGGAAGACTGATGGATCACCACTGCAGCATGCACTCCTATTGGGCAGATTAGTGGACGTCATACATTATCCCAAGCAACTAGCAATAGTGAAATGCCAAGTACACACGCAAGGGAAGGGCCGTTTCTCAAGGGAAATAAAGCAGCAGACGCAGAAGCAAAGTCCACTGCATATTTGGGAGAACTCCTGGAAATGGAGGCCTTATCACATGCCTGTGACTATGCAAAGACAATGATACTAAAGGAGGGGTACAATGTATTGCCAGCAACACACATAATGCAGCTACAGGGAGCAACAGCCAGGGAAGAAAAGGACCTGTGTCTTAGGAGGGGATGTACAGTATCTCTAACAGATGCCCTATGGTGGCAGAATAACGCAGTGAAGGTGGTTATGCCACTCGCATTGTTGCACACAGCACTAACACAGTTATATTATCCAACACATACAGGGAAGGAAGTGCTTGCCGCCCATATTGCAGAATCATGGTTCTGTCCTAACTTGGCGGAACACATGGCTGAATTTATGAGTAATTGCTTGACCTGCAAGCAGTTTACTGCGGGACATACATTGAGAGTTGTGAGAGGAGCCATACCCAATAGGGCCTTTTCAACACCTTCACGTCGACATGATCCAAGTCTGCCAAGGATGGCGCTACATGATGGTGGTTGTATGCCAATTCTATACGCGGATTGAGGCAGGCCCCTGTTCTCATCCTAACGCCCTCAGAGCGGTTACATTTCTGGTCCGGGAAGTGTTCCCATGATGGGGCATGTGTGAAGTCATGCTGTCTGACAATGGCCCTCACTTCGCCAACGATATGTTTAAGCATATCACAATGTGGCTGGGCATCCAACACAAATTCTCCAATGCTTATCACCCACAAGCAAACGGGGCGTGGGAATGCATCAACAGCCTCCTGAAAAAAATCAATTGCCAAAACTAAAAAGAGTACCAATAAAACTGGCCACATTGCCTGCCTCTAGCCTGCCTCCACGGCGCAACAAGCCCGGGTCCAACCACCACTTAACCCCATACAAGGTGATGACAGGACTGTTCATGCAACTTCCCCTTGCTCCTCCCCCTAGGGCACTCAACTGTGACAGTCAATAGTGGGCAGGGGTCCTGGAAGGGAGCGCCCACCGACAGATTGCTGAGAGGCTACCACCACAAGAGGTCCGCCCTCATGAAAGGTGGAACCAGTATCATTTTGGAATCTGAATCCACTGCTTGAAGCCATGAGCTCCGAAGAGCCATCTGCGTCAGCCTCATTTTGAGATGAGCAAGAGGAAGAGCAAGCACGCAAAAACCCATGAGGCCCAGGAGCCACTGGAACCACCAGACCGACATGCTCTCCGACTGCATAAACACCTGGCACGTGGCGAACAGATCCGCTATTCTGTCCCCAGTCAGGTACACTCTACAATCGATCCCGTTCCAACGAAAACCCAGGAAGATCAAGTCCTGAGAGGCCGTCATGGAGTATTTCCACCAGTTCACCGACAGCCCAAGGTGGAAAAGGTGCTGGAGGAGAGACTGATTGTTGCTCGAGGCTTTCAGTGGACAAGGACTGCGCAGCAGCTAATCGTCCAAATACGGATACACATGGATACCCTGTAGCCGAAGATAAGCTGCGATGACCGACATCTTCGTAAAGACACGCAGTGTCCAGCTGAGACCAAACGGGAGCACACAAAACTGGAAATGCTCCTCCCCCATGGAAAACCGTAGGTATTTCCGATGCAGGCGCCAAATGAGGATATGCATATAAGCATCCTGAAGGTCCACCACGCTGAGCCAGTCGCCCATCTGTAGAGAGGACTTTATCTGACCGGGGGTGATCATCTTGAATTTCTCTTAGGGGCGAGAAAGGTTGAACTGGGAAAGGTCTAAATGGTGCGCAGGCCAGCCTGGTTGGGTTTGGGCACCGTGAACAGATTGGAGTAGAAGCCCTCCCGTCGCTCTCCCCTAGCGGAACGGGTTCCACCACCTTGAGATCCAGAAGCTTCTGGACTTCGGCTCTGAGGGAGGGCGTCCCTGACTGCTGGAAGGGAGGATTGATGGGTGGGGTAAGAGTAAGGGGCAAGCTGAAGCCCGCCTGAGCGACTGACAAGACCCACCGGTCCTCGGTGATGGTCTGCCACGCCTCCCAGTGAGACGCAATGCGCCTTCCCACCGGGTATCGTGCGAGCGTGAAAACCCTATTTTAGCGGGCTTCTCAGAGGCGAGACCCTCAGATCCGGAGGAGGAGGCCAAGGACCGAGAGAAAAACCGGCGCCTCTGCTGACGCCGACAGGTGTTTCCAGCTGGAGGATCGACACTCTGTGTCTTTCGATCTAGGAACCCCGAAATCCAAAGGAAGACCGAGGCTGCAAAGGCGTTCTCTGAGCCCTAAAAGGTGGTTTTACCAGAACGGACAAAGACTTGGCCATCTGAGTGCTGTCATGATGCCTACCCCCGGAGCACCAGGCCAGGCCCAGCACCCCCGGAAGCAGGCATCATGCCCTCGGGTAAAAGCCCAGCGGCCCCTTATAGGGGCTCTTTGGACTCAGTCCTGGCGCCTTTGGCGCCAGGCTCATGTTGGACATCAGTCCTGGCGCCATAGGCGCCAGGCTCATAAAGGGAGGTGTTTTGTGCACTTACCTGATGCAGACCATGCTGCACGCTTCAGGCCTCCCTGAGACCTGAAAGGAACTATTTTTTCATAGGGACTATTTTTTCACTCGGGCGTGGCCAGGGAAGGATACATACCTAGTTGGGGAAGGATACATACCTGGGACTTCTTTGGAGGCTATTTAAGCCACGCCCAGACAGCAGCTCATGCTGCGCGTTGTTCTGCTTCCTGCAGCTTAACGCTCACCGTGTCTGCTCCTGCTCCTGGACTCCAGCCACGCCCGCCTCGAACCTGGAAGACCTGCAAGGAAGGAAGAGAAGAGAAAGGTGAAAACCAAGGACTATTTCAAACTTCTTACCTGCATCCGGATTCTTCTCGCCAGCATCCCTGAAGAAAGACTTCCATTTAAAAGCATTGCGTTGCTCGCTGCAGCGCCACGCTTCACTCACCTGTCCTCGAGACATCTCCCGGCTCCATCGCGGCTGTCAGCATCGGACGCCACATCTCTGCACCTAGGGGAGAGAGGAAGAAACAAAAGGTGAGCAGAAGGAACACAGAAGGAAAGCCTGATTAACAGCCATAATACTTAACGGCTTTTCTTCCACATTTCGGGTCGGCGCCGCCCCGTTGGCAGGTACCGTACCCCGGCCCCTATGGGGAAAGGACAAGAGACATTTCTGGGGAATGATAAGGACATTTAGAGGGATCGCCCTCATCACTACTCACCTCGGCAGTTTAACCCCTCGACGCATCGCCTTCATTCTGCACCTGAAATAAAGGACAGATCACAGGTTAGAAAGACAACATAAAGGGGGCCTCACTTGAACTTTGAACTTTCATACTTACGGCGCATCGCTCAGGAAAGTCAAGAGGATTTTGCCAGCGCCATTCTGAAAACCAGTGAAGTAACTGGACGAACGTGCGCCCCTGCACCAGAAGCAGGATGGAGAGTTCATCCTTCCAAACCATAAGGTGAGCTTAAACCGGGGTTTGGAGGAAGTTAGAGAGGAACGAAGGGGGAAAGCGGGGAGCTAGCACACTATTCTGCAGACTGTTAATCCCCTTTCTCATCTGCAGAAGGATATTCCTACGGGCCAGGCAAGCACGATTTGGAGGTCCTGTCCAATCGGTGTTCCGGGTCCTGCGCATCAAGCAAGAAGAGGCCTGTCAGATTTCAGATTTGCCCTCGTAGTGTAGCCGATGAATTCTTCTTTCCAATGTACCCCTCTGGTTTTGGTTTAAGAAGAACCAGAGCGATCTATTGGAGAAAAGAATGGATGCCGATGGAAATCCTGGAGTCTCAATGGAACAACTCAGGTCGAGACGCGGGATGTCAACGGAGGACTGGGGATGGATAATACAACCGCAGTTCGAAGCCGGACCTGCAAAGGTGAGATATAACAACACACCACAGCAGCAAGATTTGAGATGCGTTAAGCCAAAGATATACCATGCAAGGCAAAAAGAAAGTTAGGTAGAAGTACCCCACCAGTAGTAGTAAGAAAAAGATACATAAGCCACCCCCCTTCTTCCACCCAGGCTTATCAGAAAAGGTTAACCATTACCGGTGGTTTTGTCCCAGGAGAGGAGAAGCACACGGGGACAGGATCCAAGCAATCCACAGTAGCAGTCCAAACCTAGCCCGACGGCACGAGGACGCCTAATAACACCCTGACCCGACGGCACGAGGACGCTAGTACACACAGGAAGTCTCTAGTCCGTGTACCAATTCTACACTCCAAAGTTCCAGGTAAGCGGGAGAAAACCAGAAGTTCCAAGAACAACAATCCGAAGGTGGAAAAGCGTATGCAGACGAGGTCTGGCCTGAAGTAACGAGGCATCCAAGGAGCAGGCAAGAGAATTCCAGTAGCGGTCCGTGAACAAGATACCAGACGAGGCAATTCAGGGCAAGGCGATAAGGAAGAGCAATCCGATAACAGTCCGCGTCGAGGAGCCAAGGTAACCATACACTGTGGGGAAAAATAAACAGGGGAACAAGGACGGGAACGGAGAGAACAAGAACAAGATAACTTTAAACAGAGTTGAAACGCCACTAATCCGTGATCAGAAGCACCGACCTAGAGGGAGGAAGCGCTAATAAGGAGGCAAGTCACGTGACAACACAGCGTGCTACTCGGCGTGGTCCGTGGGAGGAGTAGAGCGGACGCCAGCGTTGCCATGCCAATTTCCAGGCACCAGGTTTCGTGTTTCTTAAAGGGACACGAGCCCGTAGTTTGGAGAGGAACGAGTGCCCATACATAACAGTATCCTCCTGCAAAGGGGCCCTCACCCCCCGAGCGGACCAAAAACGGGCCATAAGGACAGGGGCATGAATGTTCTGAGTTGGTTCCCATGTGCGATCCTCAGGACCATAGCCCTTCCAATCGACCAAGTACAAATGCCGTCCCCTGCACACCTTGGTATCCAGGATAGCAGCCACCTCGTATTCGTCGAAACCATGTACCCTAACAGGAGACGGGTGTAAGGTATTTTGGTCAATGGGTGACAGGGTTTCACCAAGGACACATGAAACACCGGGTGTATCCTCCAAGTAGAAGGTAGGGCTAGACGAACCACTGCCGGATTTATGACTTGCAGAACTTTGTAGGGACCCACAAAACGTGGTAACAAGGCCCGTCGACCCGGCAAACGAAGGTTTTTTGTAGACAACCAGACCTTCATGCCCGGAGCATACATAGGAGCCGGGGAGCGGTGTGCATCCGCATATTTTTTCGAACGGCTCTGGGCCAGAACCAGTTGGCTCTTCACTAAGGCATGAGTGTCTGAGAGTCTCTTAAAACAACTCAAGGCAGCGGGATTGTGGAATGGTGGTTCGGCACTAAGAGGCAAGGAACGTGGATGTCGACCATACATCGCGTAAAACGGGGACATGTGGGTCGCAGAGTGGAGGGAATTATTGTAGGCAAATTCCGCCAACGGCAATACGGAGACCCAGGTATCTTGACGTTGTAAGGTGAGGCAACGGAGGTACTGTTCCATGGTTGCATTAAGCCTCTCCGTTTGACCATCTGTTTGAGGATGATAGGCGCTGGAGTATCTGCCATCGATACCTAGGGTTGTGGTCAAAGACCTCCAAAAGCGAGAAGTAAACTGCGGTCCCCGATCCGTGATGATCATGGTAGGTAGGCCGAACCCCCTAAACACGTTCTTTAAGAATAGATCCGCCAACACCGGAGCAGTAGGGACACCGTGGCATGGTACAAACATAGCCATCTTGGTAAAGTAATCAATCACTACCCAGATAGTGTTGTAACCGTCCACCAAAGGTAGTTCCACGACAAAGTCCATAGAAAGCATCTTCCATGGGGCATCAGGTATAGGCATGGGTTGCAGCAGGCCCACAGGTTTCCCATGATGATGTTTGCACTGGGCACAAACGGCACAAACAGCTATGTATTCCCTCACATCCTGGTTCATAGAAGGCCACCAGCACCATCTTCCCAAGAGGTCCAGGGTCTTTCCAACCCCTGGATGGGCTGCTATAGCAGCATCATGACACCACTGCATGGCGGTAAGCCGGGTATCAACATCTGGCAAAAATATCTTACCCTGTTTATAGGGTAGTGAGTGAACGAGCTCCAAACCAAGGCTGGCAACCTCGGAAGGATGGTTACTCACCCAATCCTTGATTGCAACGTTTAACGAGGGACGTAACGTGCAACCACACACTACTTGAGTAGGCAGTAACAGGGAGCCGTGAAGGTTGGAAGGAGTCGGAGGTCCATGAAGTCGAGAAAGGGCATCTGCTTTTGAGTTCAAGGAACCGGGACGGTAGGTGATGATGAAATTGAACATCGAAAAGAATTCATGCCACCTAGCATGGCGAGCCGTGGTGCATTTTACCGACTGCAGGGCTAAGAGATTCCTGTCATCAGTAAAGACTTTTACCGGCTCGGGAGAGCCCAACAGATGATGCCTCCAAACCAGGAATGCGTCTCTGACAGCCAATAGCTTGCGCTCCGTGATAGTGTAATTTCTTTCATAGGGCGTA
Organism: Ambystoma mexicanum; assembly: GCF_040938575.1. Taxonomy (NCBI): domain Eukaryota; kingdom Metazoa; phylum Chordata; class Amphibia; order Caudata; family Ambystomatidae; genus Ambystoma; species Ambystoma mexicanum. Next base: position 967,928,706 of record NC_090936.1, on the reverse strand, counting down.
AGTTTTCTGGAGTGATAAGCCACTGGATGGAGGCTCTTGGTGTCTGGACAATGCTGGGACAAAACAGCGCCCAAGGCTACATCAGAGGAAGGCTTCAATAACAAATGGTGTATTCATATCCGGATGCTGGAGAACAGGAGCAGAAGTGAAGGCGGACTTCAGGGCTTCAAAGGCAATTTGTGCCTGCGCATTCCACCTAAACGGACGTTTAGTGCTGGTGAGGGTCGTCAGTGGAGAAGCTAGGGTGGAGTAATCTTGGATAAACCGCCGGTAGAAATTGGCAAAACCAAGAAACGATTGCAAGGCTTTCAATGTGTTGGGACGCGGCCAGTCCAAAATAGCAGAGACCTTGGAACGGCTCATCTGCACGCCCTGATTGGTAATGCTATAGCCCAGAAATTCCACCTCAGTAACATGAAACATGCACTTCTCCAGTCTGGCGTATAGACGATTATCCCTTAGTCGTTGCAATACGTTAGAAACATGAGTGACATGAGAGGCAAGCGAAGGGGAATAGATCAAGATGCCATCCAAGTATACGACAACATATTGGTCCAACATGTCATGTAATACCTCATGGATGAAATACTGAAAGGTAGCTGGAGCGTTGCACAGGCCAAAAGGCATAACGCAGTACTCAAAGAGGCCATACTTGGTTTTGAAAGCGGTTTTCCATTCGTCGCCTTCGCGTATCCGTACAAGATTGTATGCACCCCTTAAGTCCAGTTTAGTAAACACCTTGGCCGAACCCAATTGATCCAGTAGAACCGAAATCAGAGGGATCGGATATTGGTTTTTGATTGTGACTGCGTTCAATGCCCGATAATCGATGCAAGGACGAAGGTCTCCCTCCTTTTTTGGAACGAAGAACAAGGGGGAGGCAGCAGGTGAACGGGAAGGGCGTATAAACCCAGAGTCCAAGGACTGCTTAATATAGTCCTTCAATATCAGGTCTTCCCTTGGGGTCAAGGAGTATATACGACCTGAAGGTACCTTGGCCCCGGGGACCAACTCAATAGGACAGTCGTAGGGTCTGTGGGGTGGAAGTACCTCTGCCCCCTGAGCATCGAAGACATCCTTATTCTTTTGGTATGCCACAGGAAGCGTAGTATTGACAACCACCCCTACGGTACCAGCTAGCTCAGAGAGAACGCGGCCTGGATTGACCATCGCAGGGGTTGTCAGACAATGATTCTCGCAGTAATCAGAGAGAAAACACACGTCCCCTGAATACCAGTCCACTGAAGGATTATGCAGCCTGAACCAAGGCAGACCTAATATAAACCTGAACTGTGGTGCGGCAATAAGATCAAAGGATATGCTTTCCTGATGACCACAATCCGTGGTCATGACCAGATCGATAGTGCGTTCTGTCACTAGCCCAGAGACCAGGGAAGAGCCGTCAACAGCATTCAACATTTCAGGACAAGATTTAAGGACAATCGGAAGACCCAATTCCCTCGCATAGGAGGCATCCACGTAATTCCCTGTGGCTCCGGAGTCCAATACCATGCTAACCTGCTTTCTCTCAAGACCGGAGGCCGTGAGCGACACGGCCAGACAATAAGGGCTACACAAAGGGGGATCTGTTGATGAAACACCCGGCGTCTGGATCCCTTCAGTCACCGGGTTTTGGCGTTTCCCTGTTTCTTGGTAGGTCTTTTGGGGCATTCCCTGAGCAAGTGATCAAATGCTCCACAATAAAAACATAGGCCGTTCTTTTTACGGTGTTCCCTGATTTCTGCTGATAGGGGATTTCTCAGAGCCCCTATTTGCATAGGTTCAGAGGATCCCGAAGCAGGAACGGGAACAGAAAGAGAAGCCGGAGAAGCTGTTCTTTTCTCTCCTTTCCTCGCTGCCTGTCGAGAATCGATCTGAAGAACCATATCCAATAGCTCAGGGAATGTCTTGGGTATCAGTGGAACCGTAGCTAGGGTGTCCTTCAAGGAATCAGACAAGCCCTTATAGAATAGTGAGGCCTTCTAATCTTCGGGCTAACCGGTCTCTGCCACCAGCTGGTTAAACTTGGCCACGTAGGCTAGCAGAGAGAGACCGCCTTGTTGCAGATTAAGCAGTTCTAAGTCAGTAGCCTGTGTAGCATAACGTGTGTCAAAGACACGACTCATGGCGTCTATTAACGCGTCACAATTATATAGAAGGTGACTCCCTTCTTCCAGCAGTGGATTAGCCCAGGCGGCAGCAGTGCCCCCTAAATGGGACAATAAAAACGCTGCCTTGGTGGTTGCATCAGGAAAAGAGGCAGGACGACAAAGAAAGTGCAACCTACACTGATTCAGGAAGGTCCTGAATGTTTTGGGGTCTCCAAGGAACCGTTCCGGAGGAGCCAAGGGAAACTGGGCCGTCATATAAACAGGTCCCGTGCCCTGTAGAGAAGGGAGAGGAGCTGCGTCAGGAATACCCGCCAAAGGAGCCGCCTCAGCCCCCCGAGCGACAAACCTGCTTGCAGATCGTCTATGCGCCGCTGCGTAGCAGTATGGGCAGCGGTCATATCATTGCGGAGTTCAGCCACCAATTGCAAGATGGTGGCCAACGTCTCATTGGCATCCATGAGAAGGCTTCTGATTCTGTCAGATTTCAGATTTGCCCTCATAGTGTAGCCGATGAATTCTTCTTCCCAATGTACCCCTCTGGTTTTGGTTTAGGAAGAACCAGAGCGATCTATTGGAGAAAAGAATGGATGCCGATGGAAATCCTGGAGTCTCAATGGAACAACTCAGGTCGAGACGCGGGATGTCAACGGAGGACTGGGGATGGATAATACAACCGCAGTACGAAGCCGGACCTGCAAAGGTGAGATATAACAACACACCACAGCAGCAAGATTTGAGATGCGTTGAGCTAAAGATATACCATGCAAGGCAAAAAGAAAGTTAGGTAGAAGTACCCCACCAGTAGTAGTAAGAAAAAGATACATAAGCCACCCCCCTTCTTCCACCCTGGCTTATCAGAAAAGGTTAACCGCTTACCGTTGGTTTTGTCCCAGGAGAGGAGAAGCACACGCGGACAGGATCCAAGCAATCCACAGTAGCAGTCCAAACCTAGCCCGACGGCACGAGGACGCCTAATAACACCCTGACCCGACGGCACGAGGACGCTAGTACACACAGGAAGTCTCTAGTCCGTGTACCAATTCTACACTCCAAAGTTCCAGGTAAGCGGGAGAAAACCAGAAGTTCCAAGAACAACAATCCGAAGGTGGAAAAGCGTATGCAGACGAGGTCTGGCCTGAAGTAACGAGGCATCCAAGGAGCAGGCAAGAGAATTCCAGTAGCGGTCCGTGAACAAGATACCAGACGAGGCAATTCAGGGCAAGGCGATAAGGAAGAGCAATCCGATAACAGTCCGCGTCGAGGAGCCAAGGTAACCATACACTGTGGGGAAAAATAAACAGGGGAACAAGGACAGGAACGGAGAGAACAAGAACAAGATAACTTTAAACAGAGTTGAAACGCCACTAATCCGTGATCAGAAGCACCGACCTAGAGGGAGGAAGCGCTAATAAGGAGGCAAGTCACGTGACAACACAGCGTGCTACTCGGCGTGGTCCGTGGGAGGAGTAGAGCGGACGCCAGCGTTGCCATGCCAATTTCCAGGCACCAGGTTTTGTGTTTCTTAAAGGGACACGAGCCCGTAGTTTGGAGAGGAACGAGTGCCCATACATAACAAGGCCACAGCAATCCAGACTAGACCAGCGCCCCCGTGGGAACCAGGTGAGCGTTACAGTGCTGTCCTTAGTATTGTCAGCTCTACATACGTTGACAAATGGAACAGTTATTTGCCGTCAAAAGGCAGGTCAAGAATTTTACCGTGGACCTCCTTGGAAAATTTTGTGGCATGAAGCCAAGCCTGATGAGGTGTCCACACCAAGCATGAGGCACTGAGCTGATGTGCCAACATGATGCGCCACAGCCTCAAGCATATCCTGCGCCAGGACTCTGGCATCTGACAAGGCAGCTTTAAAATCACCCCGCTTGTCCGCAGGAATGAACTCCTCAAATTCCGACAGACCTTACCACATTGTCATATTCGCCCCCACTAAAATGAGCTCTGCGTTTGCCTGGTGCAACTGCAGGGCTACATTAGCAATGATCTTCCTCCCCAAAGAGTCAAGCAGCTTGTCCTCTTTGGCCAGAACCTGAGCCGCCGCTGTAGCTGCTAAAGCTGGTCTGGATTATAGCGTGGCGGCTGCCACCACTGTGGGGGAAGGAAGCGGGCAAGACGCTAAGGCTACCTCCTCCGAAGTATGAAGCCTATAACAAGCATCAATTTTTTTGTTAACGTGCAGTCCAAAGTGTGGCTTATCAGAGACTTTGCGGACCTCGGCCAAAACGTACTTCTGGAAGAACAAGCCGGTGCGCTCCTGAGGAGACAAGGTGAACGCCCCCGAAAGCACCCCTTCTTGCGGAGGGGTTGCCTCAGGTACTGGAACATCCAGAAGAGCCATCATGTCCAGTGCCCAGTCATGGAACGCCCTAACAGAGCAGGGCTGGTCATCGCCATCCTGATCCCCTTGCGTGTCATCCAACGCGTCCGGATCGACCTGCGTCACGTCTGGCTCTGCCGAAGACTTGTCTATTGGAGACAAGGGCGGCGGAGGCGGAAGGGCTGGAGGTGGGCCAACTGGTAGAGGTGGGACAGCTGGCGGAAGAACTGGTGCTGCGACAGGAACGGTCGGTACAGGATTCGGCCCTGGAGTGCAGATTTCCTTAAAAAGACCTCTGAAATATTCCTTCATGGGGTCGGAATGCATTAGCTTCTGAAATTTCCTGAAGAAGGCATCCTCCACCGAAGGTTTAGACACTGTGGCAGGCGGAGGCCTCTCATGAGAGGAGTAGCTCCAGGGCCGCAAGGGAGAGGGCTGCCAAGAGGGGCCCTCACCAGCCGGGTTGACATAGATCAAAGGCGCAGACGCTGCAGGGAGCGAGTCCGAGTGCTGTAATGGCATCCGAGCGTTCCAGTCAAACTGGATGAAACGGTTCACAAGGAAAACGCTTTTCACCTGAAAAAATGCTCCCAGCACTCAACACAGATGGCGTAGGTGTAAGGGAAGAGTCCAAAATGGCTGCCGTAGTTTGCGTTGGACCGGGCCCCATTCTGTCAATGCCTGAGGAGAACTGCATCACATGTGTGAGTGAGGCAGGGGTCTCCACAGACAGGTCAGGGGTCTTGCCTTTAGCCTTGACACAAGGAACCTCGGCAGAGCCGGTACTGTGTGGCCTAGGATGTTTCTGAGACATACTATTAGCCAAATTAGCCTCTGAAAGAGGAACCTGGGCCACACCGGTAACAGAGGAATTACGGTCAGTATTTTCACTCTGTGCCCCCTCAACAGAACCGGTATCACCACTAGAGCGGGACCAATGAGGAACCCACCTCACTGACAAGACCTTAACAGGTCTCTCAATTCTGTCGGCCACCTTAGCCTCACGAGGGGCCCCGAACCTTGGTTCCATACAGAAAACCTCAATCGAGGCCTCGGGGCACGCCCCGATGTCTGTATGGGAAGCTCCAGACAAGGAGAACTAGAAGCAAGCTCCGGTACCCACCCCCTCAGTATAACTGGGCTGTTGAATAGTCCCCACAGGACGTGCCTCGGATTGCAATCCGGTGTGAGCAGGCCCCTTACGGAGGCCCTCGGAGAAAACTCAGGTACTTTTCTTCAGCCTGGAAGGCACCTCAGGGGAAACCCCGGTAACAGAGCTTTTACAGCCCCTTCCAGACCGGGCAGACCCCGGGAAGGAGTACCTGTAACGCTCACCTGGTTCCCACGGGGGCGCTGGTCTAGTCTGGATTGCTGTGGCCTCTTCTAGCGTGATGCGCAGGACCCGGAACACCGATTGGACAGGACCTCCAAATCGTGCTTGCCTGGCCCGTAGGAATATCCTTCTTATGGTTTGGAAGGATGAACTCTCCATCCTGCTTCTGGTGCAGGGGCGCGTGTTCGTCCAGTTACTTCACTGGTTTTCAGAATGGCGCTGGCAAAATCCACTTGACTTTCCTGAGCGATGCGCCGTAAGTATGAAAGTTCAAGTGAGGCCCCCTTTATGTTGTCTTTCTAACCTGTGATCTGTCCTTTATTTCAGGTGCAGAATGAAGGCGATGCGTCGAGGGGTTAAACTGCCGAGGTGAGTAGTGATGAGGGCGATCCCTCTAAATGTCCTTATCATTCCCCAGAAATGTCTCTTGTCCTTTCCCCATAGGGGCCGGGGTACGGTACCTGCCAACGGGGCGGCGCCGACCCGAAATGTGGAAGAAAAGCCGGTAAGTATTATGGCTGTTAATCAGGCTTTCCTTCTGTGTTCCTTCTGCTCACCTTTTGTTTCTTCCTCTCTCCCCTAGGTGCAGAGATGTGGCGTCCGATGCTGACAGCTGCGATGGAGCCGGGAGATCTTCAGGGATGCTGGCGAGAAGATTCCGGATGCAGGTAGGAAGTTTGAAATAGTCCTTGGTTTTCACCTTTCTCTTCTCTTCCTTCCTTGCAGGTCTTCCAGGTTCGAGGCGGGCGTGGCTGGAGTCCAGGAGCAGACACGGTGAGCGTTAAGCTGCAGGAAGCAGAACAACGCGAAGCATGAGCTGCTGTCTGGGCGTGGCTTAAATAGCCTCCAAAGAAGTCCCAGGTATGTATCCTTCCCCAACTAGGTATATATCCTTCCCTGGCCACGCCCGAGTGAAAAAATAGTCCCTATGAAAAAATAGTCCCTTTCAGGTCTCAGGGAGGCCTGAAGCGTGCAGCATGGTCTGCATCAGGTAAGTGCACAAAACAACTCCCTTTATGAGCCTGGCGCCTATGGCACCAGGACTGATGTCCAACATGAGCCTGGCGCCCAAGGCGCCAGGCCTGAGTCCAAAGAGCCCCTAAAAGGGGCCGCTGGGCTTTTACCCGAGGGCATGATGCCTGCTTCCGGGGGTGCTGGGCCTGGCCTGGTGCTCCGGGGGTAGGCATCATGACAGTACCCCAGTCGGGGTGCCCTAAAAACTAAAGAACTTACCGGGAGTCTCTTCTTCTCATCGATGAAACTCTGAAAATGCGGAGGAGGAACGCGCTGAAACACCTCCTCCCACCGGTCCAGATGACGGTGAAGTACCCAGACTGAAAGGGAATCGCAGTAGAAGCACGAGTCCCACCGGTGGTCCAGACCCAAACACTCTAAACAAAGACGATAAGGATCCGCCCTAGCAAAGCATCGTTCGCAGGAAGAACAATTAGGAAAATCTAACCTAAATGGCATAGACGGACTACCACGCGACCGCTAAGCCGGAGCAGGAGAGAGGACACTGGTAGGAAAAAATCTTCCGAAGATGCAAGTGCGTCCAGTCCCGAACGTTCAGAGAAAATGCCTGATGGGCGATGCGCTGGGCCGAGCCAAGGAGGGCGGGGTTACGGCAGCGTGCGGTACCCTGTGTAAAAAGAGAGGAAGGACACCTTTTTGAAAAATTTGATGCTTTTTACAAAGTGCTCCGGTCCCGTTCCACAGGACGGAGGAATGTCCCATAAGTATGGAGGAAAGGGGACGGGACGTAGGAGTATGTTACTTCGTTGAACATGCTTACACAGTTCTGTAGATAGAGGATGGATACAGATACATACTGTCAGAGCTTTGATTATTTTTCTCATTAGCCAAAAGCAGTAATGCAGAAACGCAAGGCAACAAGAGATCCTGACCAAGCTTGCACACGCTTATGGCAATTAACCCTGGACCATGTATGACTAATCTATAGGAAACATAGCACTGTACGAGCATGTAGAAATCATATTATAAGTCTAAGGAAAAATTACAGACAACCTCAAGCCACAGAAAACCAGACAAGAGGAGCAGGCTCAGGCTTCACAAAGCACAGACCGAGCTCGAGCCAATGTCAGAAATAAACAGTCACATTCCAAGCTCTAGACGACAGAGGCCAGCTGCCGGAAAATGGAATAAAACCTCATAAATGCAGACCCAACAGCTCAATTTTGTGTTCCACAAGCATGTGATGCAGCTGAACTAGACAATGTGCATTTACCCATGGTGGGAAGACGAGCCGTTCTCAGCAACTCAGACGAGAAGTGAAACAAGTGTTGCAACGTGGAGCACACTCTCATAGGCAAAGGTGCTCTACTACCAGATACAATTCAGACACAGTCATTTCACATCACCTTGAAGAGGTGTACAGAGGGCTGAGAACCGAACTGGGTCCCAGGTCGGGGGTGAGACCAGATCCAGCCAATCACGAGACAGAAATCCAGGGGTGGATGGCAAAGGGCAAGGGCCAATCGTAAGTCTATGACTCTGCAACAATGTAGCAGACAGTTTTTGAGGACAGGGAAGGTCGGGCACCTGACATACGAGGGCCAGTAGAATAACCTTTATATAGGCTAGCTATAGGTGTTACTACTCTCAGCACCCTATTAGTAAAAGGGATAGATTTTTGGGGGAGAGCCCAGGTGATGACACGTGGCATCAAAATTGGGAAACGCACCTTGTAAAATTGAGATGTACTGGAGAATCGTGATTGTCTTGTATGAACCCTGTCGGTTTCTTTGTAATAAACCACAGTTCTAACTTGCCCATGGCTGGGCCCTCCATTATTTTGGGGAGAGGGTTGTTGGGCCCCCTGGAGCAATTCCCAAGACCTCTGGCATACCTGGTATCCCACCAACACTACAATTTCTTTGTACCAAGCTACAGCCCTCTCTCTCCTAAAATAAGCCTGGCTGCTGTGTCTACACTACCATATGCTCTCAGGTCGTACAGCCTTACACTAAGAATGGAGTTTTGTACTTCCTCAGATATGGTTGTATGAAGCCCTTAGTTGGACTTTAGAAAAAGGAACAAGTTACTTACCTGTAACTGTTGTTCTCCAGCATGGGTCTGGCATGGATTCACATGCTCATGAATATTCCCCGTCGTCAGGCTGGGAATCCTCGGTAAAGAAAAAACCAGTATCAGTTTCGTTTCTGATCTGTCTTTCGTAGTAGTAACCAATCACTGGTCTCTGCGTCATACTGACCACAGCCAATGACTGCCCTCTACCTAAGCACCGCCTCTGGCAGCCATCTTCAGATTTGGAAGCACGTGAAGTGGCAGTATGACCAAGTGAAGAGCCGCAGAGGGGTAGGCGGGCGGGTTCGCATGTGAATCCATGCCAGACCCATGCTGGAGAACAACAGTTACAGGTAAGTAACTTGTTCCTTCTCCAGCATGGGGTCTGGCATGGATTCACATGCTCATGAATAAAGAATACATAGCAGTACACACATGCACAACCACGGGAGGTGGCAAAGGCTCAACATTAAGCATTACATCAAACTCAACATTAAGCATTTTACCTCCTCACCAGGCTCACCTCAGGCGAACAGGTTGCGCAGCACTGCTTGGCCGACCCTGGACTCCTCCCTGGAATCCCGATCGACGCAGTAGAATTTCGTGAAGGTGTGCGTCGACCTCCACGTAGCAGCCCTGCATATGTCCAGCAGGGGCACACCAGAAAGGAACGCTGTGGTAGCTCCGTTTGCTCTGGTGGAATGGGCTCTCGGACGGCCAGGCAGCGGTCGGTTTGCCAACCGATGACAGTACATGATACAGCCGGAGAGCCATCTGGAAATGGAAGCCTTCGAGAGAGCCTTCCCCTGATTGACAGGTCCAAAATTCACAAAGAGTTGCGACGTCTTCCGAAAACACTTCGTGCGGTCCACGCAGAACTTCAGCGCTCTAGCCACATCCAGCGAGTGCAAAGTCCTCTCAGCCGGCGACGAAGGCGACGGGAAGAACACAGGCAACACCAAGGGTTCGTTGAGATGGAAGTCCGACGGTACCTTGGGCATGAAGGAGGGGTGCGTCCTGAGCACTACCCTCGTGTCGTGAAAAGTCAAGTACGGGGCCTTGCAGGAAAGGGCCTGGATCTCTCCCACCCGTCGTGCGGAGGTGATGGCCACAAGAAACGCTGTTTTCCACGACAGAAACTTCAACGGGGCCGAGTGCAGAGGCTCGAACGGAGGTCCCATGAGCTTGGTCAGCACCACGTTGAGCTCCCACGCCGGGGCCGGAGCCTTCACCGGCGGGAACGATCTGAACAGTCCCTTCATGAACTCTTTCACCAGACGATGAGACCACAAGGACGTCCGTCCCGTGGTTCTGGTGTATCGGGAGATCGCAGCAAGATGAATCTTGATGGACGCGTGTGCCAGTCCAGCTTTGGCCAGCGTCAGCAGGTACGGCAGAACTTGGGGAGCCGTAATCCGTAGAGGGTTAATCTTCTGTGCGTGGCACCAGACAGAGAACCTCTTCCATTTGTGTCCGTAGCATTTAAGAGTCGAGGACGCCCTGGCCTTTGCAAGAACCTCTCTGCAGTCGGCCGGTATGTCGTATCCTCCAAACTCTAGCGCTGCAGGAGCCAGGCCTGCAAGATCAGCGATTTCGGGTCGTGGTGGAGGATGGCGCCTCCTTCCCTGGAGAGCAGATCCGCGTCCACCGGCAGCTTGATTGGCGGGGACGCTGACAAGTCCAGAAGGTCCGGGAACCATATCTGCCTCGGCCACGCCGGTGCGACGAGGATCATCCTGCACCGTGACCTCTTGAGCTGGTTGACGAGCCGGATTAGCAGTGGCAAAGGAGGGAACGCGTAGAGGAACAGGCCCTCCCAGGGGAACGAGAAAGCATCGCCCATGCTCCTCGCCTGGGGAAACCTGCTGGCGAACCTCCGGCACTTGGAGTTCGCCGCCGTCGCGAACAGGTCGATCTGGGGTGTGCCCCACCGTCGGAAGAGGCGATCCACTAGATCCTGCCGTAGTTCCCACTCGTGGCACGAGCGCAGCTCCCTGCTGAGTGAGTCGGCGATGGTGTTTTTTATCCCTGCCAGATGAAACGGCACCAGAAACATCCCTTGGGCGACTGCCCAATGCCACAGGTCCTGCGCCTCCTTGGACAGTGCTGGGGACCTGGTTCCGCCCTGTTTTCTGATGTAAAACATGGTGGTGGTGTTGTCGGTGAAGATCCTCACCACCTTGCCCTTGAGGGACGGAAGGAAGGACCTGAGGGCCCAAAACACTGCACGGAGCTCCAGGACGTTGATATGTAAGGATTTCTCCGTCGGGAGCCAAAGGCCCCTTGCGTGCAGATTTTCGGTGTGCGCTCCCCACCCTTCCAGGGAGGCATCCTTGGTCACTGTCTCCTGGTGGGCTGGGGTCTGGAAGTCCATGCCCGCCGTCAGATGCGCGCGGGTGCCCCACCACCGGATCGCTCGTCGGAAACTCTCGTCGAGTGTGATCCTTTCCTCGAAGTTGCCCGTCGTTTGGATCCAGCGCGCGGCCAGGAACTCCTGCAACGGGCGCATCCGGAGCCTGCACATGGGAATGAGGTAGATGCAGGAAGACATCATTCCGAGGAGGGACTTGATGGACCTCACCTTGGCCGCGTCGGCCACCAACCTCCATTGCACCTTGCCCAGGATGGTCCTGGTCCTCTCCTCCGACGGGGAGGCTCGAAGGGACACTGTGTTGAGCCTCGCTCCCAGAAACAGAGTGTCTTGCGCGGGTACCAGGTGGGATTTGGCGTAGTTCACGGAGAATCCCAGGTCCGTGAGAAGTTGGACGGTCCTTGCCGTGTGGTAGACGTGGATCCCTTCGCGGCGCAGCTGAGCCGCCACCGGTGCGAGGCACTTGGTGAACACCCTGGGTGCCGACCGTAGACCGAAGGGGAGGGCTTTGAACTGGTAATGCCGCCCTTGGACCACAAACCTGAGGAATTTTCGGTGCCCCTTCAAGGTGGGAATATGGAAGTAGGCATCCTCCAAATCCAACGACGACAGGAAGTCTCCTTCCTCCAGCTGACCCAGGACGTGCTGGAGGGTGACCATCCAGAACTTTTGCGCCTTGATGAACTTGTTCAGACGTCGCAGGCCCAGGATGGGGCGCCATCCCCCCGTCTTCTTCTTCACGAGGAAGTATCTCGAGTAGACTCCGGAGCCCCGAAGCCTCTTTGGGACGAGTTCGATGGCGCCCTTCTTGAGCATCGCCTTCACCTCCAGGAGAAGTTGAGGGACGTGAAGTTCTTTCCTGGCCACGGGGGGGACGCGCGGACACTTTCTTTGAAACTCGAGCGCGTGGCCCCGGGCCAAGGCGTCCAGCACCCAACGGTCGGTGGAGATGGACTCCCACACGCTGACGAAGCTCGCCAGCCGGCCTCCCACCGGGGTGCTTCGGTGGGGGCCCGACCCCCCGGACGGTTCAATCCTGCTTCGACGAGGCTTTAGCGCCTTGTCCTTGGCGACGACGGCGGGGTCCGCCAGGCTTGCCTCGTCCTCTGTAGGCCTCCTGAGATGACGAGCGGGCCGCTTGATGGTAGGAGGAGAAACCGCCGCCGGAACCTTTGGAGGCGCCCTTGCCTCCGCTGCTCCGAAAGGGCGTCCGTCGTTGTTGCAGAACTCCAAGGGCCCGGGCCGTTTCGGTGTCCGCTTTAATGGCCTGAAGGGAATCGTCCACCGTTTTCCCAAACAGGTTGTTCCCATCTAAGGGCATGTCCAGGACTCTGGTCTGAACGTCTTGACGGAAGTCCGTAGCCTTGAGCCATCCACGCCGCCTAAGGCAAACGCCGTTGCCCAACTGGCGGAACCCAGTGTCGGCGATGTCCGTCGCAACGGTAATGGCGTGGTCCGAAGCCACCTCACCTTCCTGCAGGATCTCCAGGGCCTCTGCCCTCTTGTCGTCCGGCAGGAAGTCCAGCAGGGGAGCCAGTTTGTACCAGAGCTCCCTCCTTAATCGTCGTCGCTGCAGACGAGATGACTCTGCGTCCCATAGCGTCCAATTTCTTTCCCTCGCCGTCCGGTGGGGAAGTCGATGTGGAGGCCGCACCCCCCCCCGCTTTTTTCCTGGCCGCCGCGGAGACGACGGAGTCCGGGGTAGGCTGCGCCCGGAGGCACAGGGGGGCCGTGTCCGGGACCCGGTACTTTTTCTCGTACCGGTCTCTTCTAGCTGGCGTCGTGGACGGGTTCTTGAGGAGGGTGAGGCCCTCATCCCAAATGTCGTCCAATAGAGGCACCGCGAGGACAGTCTTCCTCTTGGCCTCGCGCCGCTGATAAAGGAAACCTTCCTTCCTCTTCTCCTCAGGGCAGAGTTGGAAAAGCTCGGATGCCCTGGCGATCATTGAGTGGAACGATCCAATCTCGTCGGGCGGAGAAGCCCTGGTGGGAGGCGACGACGGTACATCCTCGTCGTATACCTCGTCGTCCGTACCCGTCGCTGCCGTGTCAGTCCCCGTATCATCCCCTCGGGTGGACGGGGAGGAGGGCTGGAAGGGGCGCGACGGCTGAAAAGGAGGAGGAGGGTGGATCCTTCTTTTCTTGGTAGGGGGAACACCAGAAGGTCCCGGTTCTGGGTCCCCCGACGGGAGACGTTCCGTCGGCAACGGTAGTCTCGTCCTTATCTCAGAGCATAAGGACTGTATAGCCAACAAAATGGCCGCCGAGTTGTCTCGCGGCACTGGTAGAGCCGAATCCGACGGGCGATCAGGGGCCCCGTCGGTACCCTCGACGATGTCGTCGTCACCTGCGTCGGGATCCATCCCGACGGGCCGGTCTTCTTCCACGCCGAGGCTGTGGCTTAAGACCTCGACCAGCTCCTCCTCCGAGGTTGAGGCCGAATCTACGACGACGCCCTGCCCCCCCTTTTTCTTCCCCACGGGGGATTTCACGGGGGTCCTATCGATGGGCACAAAAGGAGGACTCCCTCCGAGGTGGCAGGGAGACTCTGAGCCCCGAGGTCGCCACCACTGGTGTAGCCTCCACAGGATGAGCCAGGGCCACCGCGACAGTTTCGATAGAGGGCTTGGCCGGATGGATTAAGGCCTTCACCACCTTAGGTGCGCTCACCGCCTTATCCTTGAGGGGGGGGACACTGCCTCGCTCCCCCTCCGCCTTCGAGCTCGACCGGGGCCTCTCCAGGAGCTTCGCCGGGTGCTCGGCCTTCCTCTTACCCGACCCAGAGCGTTGGCTCGTGGTTGATGGTGCCGGGGAGGGTGCGCCCTGCCTGGCGCCCGTAGAGCCCGACCGTTCGGCGCTCCCGGTGCCAGCGGACTCGCGGTGCTTGGCCTTATGTTGGACCCCCGTCGCCGGGGCGTCCTCAAAGGTCTTAGAAGACCGCTCAGATTTCTTCCTCTTCTTCTCGCCGGACGGGCTCTTCCCTCCCAGCCAGTTGGCGAGACGTTGATGGCGGTCCTTATGGTCCGCTCCGACATGTTGCCGCAAAACGCACAGTCCTTCTCCACGTGCGTTTTGTCCTCATGTAGGCAGTAAAGACAAAAAGAGTGTTCGTCCTCCTTGAAGACGTTCTGCAGCTGGATCCAGGGCAGACCCTGAACAGCTTTCCGGGCGTCGAGCTTCCCTTCTCCTGGGCCATGACCGGGCCTGAGAAACTTCTGGAGTCCTCCAAAAGCGTAGCTCGACGAAATCTTCACCCTTGAGGGGCGCAGACGAATCCGACACGGGTCCCCGTTGATCGGATGGAGAATCGGTGGAGCTTGAGGCTCTTTTGACCGAAAAAACGAAGTTTTTGAGAAAAAACGTGAAAAAAAAGCACTAACGCTCGAGAGCAATAGCACGAGGATCCCAACACATGAACGTGCGGTAAAAATCTGAAGATGGCTGCCAGAGGCGGTGCTTAGGTAGAGGGCAGTCATTGGCTGTGGTCAGTATGACGCAGAGACCAGTGATTGGTTACTACTACGAAAGACAGATCAGAAACGAAACTGATACTGGTTTTTTCTTTACCGAGGATTCCCAGCCTGACGACGGGGAATATTCATGAGCATGTGAATCCATGCCAGACCCCATGCTGGAGAACTGTTCCTAACGCCACCAATGGCCCTGCTGTGCTGCATAGCAGTTCTCTCTATCCAGTGCCAGTAGCGATTTATTGTATTGACAAGAGATATCTGGTCGGGTCTTGCTGCAGGCACTGCAAGGCTGCGATGTTGCAGGCAATCCGTCTGGAACACTGATGGATATATTTGTCAAAGGAAAAGAAAGAGGCCAGCATCTTAATACAGAAGTTTAGGGTGATTAAGAGTGGTACAGCCCAAATACATATAGGCACTTATTATTATTGTAATTATTATTAGGATATTTATTGAGCGCGGACTAGCTTCAGGAAGCAACAGAGCGCTTTACAATCATAGGGGGGAGAACAAGTTTAGGGAACAGAGAAACAGAAAGGTTTCTCAAAAGGAAAGGCTCTTTTTTCCCACCCTGAAAGCCTCCCAAACCTATTGTACTGACCTGGTCATACTCTACTAGACTGGTGCTAAAGTCTGTGGGCAGCCTGACAGGTGATTCTGCTTCTCACACCCCATATATTGTCTGGGGTTTTAGACAAAGGGGAACCTGTATTTCTACCCACAAAACACATACAGGACTGCTCACAGGGTGTGTTATCCAGGCTGCTGCTACTCTGCTGCAGGTAATGGCTGTAAAGCAATTGAAGACTCTGGGGGCCTCTGTGTAACACTGCAAGGGGTTACATCACATTGCTGGCAGGTTCACCTCGCTCCCAGTTTCCTAGCCCTCCCCAGTGGTCCTACCTTATGCAACTTTGTCACAAACGTCATGGTCTGTTCACGTGCAGACAGCACCCCCTCCCACATGGACGACTTTGCCACTCAATCATCGAGGTAGCAAAACAGCTCAACACTATCCAGCTGCAAGTGGGCTGTTACAACTCCCAGTACCTTAGGCCTGGGATAATGCACCCAAATGTCAGATAAATGTCTCCATCCTTAACTTCTTTTTCATAACTTTGTTTAGGCCCCTTAGGTCTAATATGGGCCTCAATTTAAGCTGGTCTCGTTTTGGAATTAGAAATATCTTCAAAAATGCCTGTATGGTACTATTTTTTAGGCAAGTTTCCTATGGCACTTTTTAGAACTATATGCTCCACTTACAGGCGCAGCTCTGTTCTGCTAATCCAGACAATGCTAATGTGGCGGACAACCTGGAAGAAATATCAAAAAGGAAGACTGTACCCCTTTTTCCACAATCTGCAGGACCCACTGGTATGTGGTCAGCTACAGACATAGGAATAAGAGTCACAGGTCTATTAAGCTACAGCACCTTGCCAGGGCAAAATGAACAAACTTATTGCAACTCCCAGAATTCCTCTCTTTGTCCCAGGGAACACATGGACCTGATCTGGGAAAGATAGCCATGGATTCAGGGAGAGAAAGACTACAGCGAAACCACAAGCAGCTCCCTGAAGCCACTGGCGATGTAGGAGGGCATGCCC
Source organism: Ambystoma mexicanum (assembly GCF_040938575.1). Taxonomy (NCBI): domain Eukaryota; kingdom Metazoa; phylum Chordata; class Amphibia; order Caudata; family Ambystomatidae; genus Ambystoma; species Ambystoma mexicanum. Next base: position 967,912,433 of record NC_090936.1, on the reverse strand, counting down.
GTGCCCATTTGGAAAGACATACAATTACAAATTGAGAGGCAGAGAGACTATGGGGAAGACTCAGCACCCCGCAGAGGTACCCTCATCCCCAAAAAGTGATTGTCCTGCCATGTTTGCATCCCTCTCTCATTTAATGTCTAAGAGGGTGGACAGAAGCACGGCCTGGAGCACAGTCGGACACATGGAAAAGACAAACACCTCTCTCCATACTAAAGAGAGAGCTCAAAGCTCCTACAGCTGCAGGAATGATCAGGAGATAAAGCCCTGCAGTACCTCTTGTAATTGGGTTACATTTATTCTGTCCTAAAGTCTCTGATGCAGTACCAGCAAAAACACTTAAATGTTTTTGGTTCCATGTTTTAGCACCATGATGCCCTCTCCCATGGTTAATAATCTAAACTAGAGGTGCACGAAAAGTGCGCCGTATGTGGCTCTTCAGGGCATTGTTTATGGCCCTCCAAATCACTCAGGTTTTATGATGAATTGTCGCCTGACCTAAAGTCAGCCAGTCACTAAGTCGGTCATGGCAGGGGTCTGAAGCCTCTTTGTTTCAATTTTGTCTTTGCATCATGATACATGCAGTTTTACTTTTATTTAGAAGACTTGCATTACTCACCGCATTTCTGATGATTGTATCTGCTTAGATTCACATGCTGTGCATATGGTCCGACATCCAGTGGTAACCGCAGAGTATTGAACCTTGTCTTTCGGGGACCGAAAGGGGACGTCGGCATAGGCGTGTCTGTAACACTATCCCTATCGTGACGTGTAGTGTACCCAAAATCCCTCACACGCCGAGGTCCCTCCGGTTGCCTTTTTTCTGCTATGAGGGAGCCCCAGGGGTTCATAGACATAATTTCGAATACAAAATATTCGAAAGTCAAAAAGTCGAAAAAAAAACGTCGAAAAAAAAAATGTCGAATTTTTTTTTAATGACGTTTTTTTTTCGAAATGGGGGGGTTCCCCCCAACCCCCCTTTTTTTTATTTTTACCTATTTTTTTCACAGAAACTAGAGCCCAAAAAAAAATATCGAAAAAAAAACAATTCGACATTTTTTTTTTCGACATTTTTGATTCGACTTTTTTGACTTTCGAAATTATGTTTTCGAAATTATGACTGGACACCAGCCCCAGGCTATTGTGAGTGAGTACATGAAGAGAGAAAGTAGTAAGACGTCTTTGTTCCTTCCACCCGAGCGGGGATGCAGGGAGGGCGCATGTGAATCTAAGCAGATACAATCATCAGAAATGCTATTACGGTGAGTAATGCATGTCTTCTGATGCTTGTTAATCTGCTTAGAATCCCAAGCTGTGCATAGACTAGCGAGCAGTGCCGGAGTTGGAGGTGGGTCATGAGAAGGAACAGTAGAGAAAAGATGTCTTAGTACTGCTTGTGCTACCTGAGAGTCAGATCTAGAATGAGTATCTAGGCAATAGTGTTTTTTAAAGGTGTGCACAGAACTCCAGGTTGCCCCTTTGCAAATGGACTCGAGGGGAACATTTGCAATGAATGCTACGGAAGCCCCACTGCCCCGAGTAGAGTGTGCTCTAGGCTTGAAGGGCAGTTCTCTCTTAGCAAGAGTGTAACACAGTGTGATGCATTTGACAATCCACCTTGAGATAGCTGATTTAGAGACAGGATCCCCTTCTCTGCCAGCTGCCACTGAAACGAAAAACTGGTTTGTTTTCCTCAGTGGGTTTTGTTCTTTCCATGTAGAACATGACCGCCCTGTGCACATCTAGTGTGTATAGGCTTCTTTTGGCCATGCTAGTAGGATTCTGGAAGAAAGTGGGTAGTTCGATCAATTGGTTGACATGGAACTTCAAGATGAATTTAGGCGCAAAGCTGGGATGAGTGTGCAGAACCACCTTATCCCTGTGGACTGTAACAAAAGGGTCTAGAACAGAAAGGGCTTGTAATTCGCTAACCCTTCTAATAGAAGTGATAGCCACTAGGATGGCCGTCTTGTAAGTAATGTCTTTTAGACTTGCTTTATGCATTGGCTCAAAGGGAGAACCACATTTAGATCCCATCCAGGAGCTGGGTGAGAAATGGGGGGATGGATTCTCTTAACTCCTTCCATAAAAGCCTTAATAACCAGTATTTTCCAACATGACACCTTCTGTTGTGACTTGGTGTAGGCTGAGAGAGCAGCAAGATGAACTTTTAGGGAATTGAAGACCAGTCCTGAGTCTAACAAATGGGTTAGGTACAGCACAATGTGTGTGGGTAAGCAATCGATGGGATTGACACCCTTGGTATTACACCAGATGACAAAGCGTTTCAATTTACTGGAATAGCAATAGCGCGTGTTCGATTTCCTAGCTTCCCTGAGTATGTCCATGCTTCTCCAAGGGAGCTGTAGGTGTCCAAACTCTATGACTTCAGGAGCCCGGCTGCTAAATTCAGAGTTTGTGGGCATGGGTGTAGGGTCTCCCCCCTGCCCTGAGACAACATGTTGTACGGGCATGGTAGTTTTACTGGGGGGGGGCATTTACATCAGATGAGCGAACCAGCGTTGGCGGGCCCACATGGGGGCCACCATTATCATGGTAACTGGTTCCTGGTGCATCTTGTGCACCATCTTGTTGAGAAGGGGAGTCGGGGGGTGGGGGGGCGTAGACAAATTTCCCTGACCATGCTATCCAGAGTCCGTTCCCCTTGGAGCGGTTCTGGGGATACCTGGAGGCGTAGTCTTGGCATTGGGCGTTCTGAGTAGCGAACAGATCTATCTCTGGGAAGCCCCATTTTGCAAAGACGTTAAAGATGATGTCTTCGTGTAGACGCCATTCGTATTCTAAGGGCAGTGAGAAATCTCTGCTGAGCATGTCTGCCAGAAGATTGAGTTCCCCTGGAACGTGTTGAGACAACAGAAACATATTGTGTTTGAGAGATAACATCCAAATGTTTTGGGACAGCTTGGATAGCCCTGGAGAGTGTGTGCCTCCTTGTTTGTTTAGGTAGTACATGGCTGTGGTGCTGTCTGTCAGGACCAGAACTGCATACCCCTGTAGTTGAGTCTGAAAGGCTTTTAGTGCCTTCAACACTGCTAATAGCTGTAACAGATTTATATGGTTGGATGCTACTTGTGGGGACCACACTCCGTGCGCTTTCTGCTGAAGTAGGTGAGCCCCCGACCCTGTAAGAGATGCATCTCTCGTGAGAGTGGCTTCCACTGTGGGGTGGTGAAGGTCTTCCCCTTCAAGAGGTTTTGCCTCGACCACCACTGCAGAGAGAGAACGTGGGCTGGTGAGACAACTACCAACCAGATCTTCCCATTGTCCGCTGGCCTGACACCACTGGCTGTTGAGCCACTCTTGCATGGGATGCATGCGCAGCCACGCGTGGGGAACTAAATAAATGCATGACGCCATCATACCTAGCAAGCGCATAGCCTTGCGTACTGTCACTTCCCGACTGGCTTCATATTGAGGGATCTGAGAAAGCATGTTCTGAACCCTCTCGGAGGGGAAGACGAGACCCTCCTTTGTCTGAATCAGAGCACCTAGGAATTGTTTGGCTTGACTGGGGTCTATGCTGGATTTCTTCTTGTTGATGGAGAATCCTAGACTGATTTATAGTTTTCTGTGTATTTTTTAGGCATGCCTCGTAAGAGTCCCCTGTTATGAGCCAGTCGTCGAGGTAAGGGTAGACAGGGACGGATAGTCTGCGCAGGTGTGCTGCTGCCACTGCCAGGACTTTCGTAAACACCCTTGGCGCCAAGCCAATGACAAAGGGGAGTACTTTGAACTGATAGTGCTTGTCCTCTATCATGAACCTTAGGTATTTTCTGTGCGCCGGCAACATTGAAATATGAAAGTATGCATCTTTCATGTCCAATGTTGCCATGTAATCCCCGTTACAACAGTGGAATTACTTCCTGCAGAGTTAATACGAAACGTTTGAGGTTTGACAAATTTGTTCGTAGTACAGGGCGCATGGTGAAGTCCTTTTTGGGTACAAGGAAGTACACTGAATAAATACCCTTGTTTAACTGAAGAATAGGGACGGCTTCTACGGCATCCTTTTCCAGAAGTGCTTCCACCTCTTGCTTCAGGATTCTCAGATAATCTGGCGCCAGGTGTCTTGTCTTGGGCGGTCTGAACTGTGGAGGTGGGGCGAATTCCACACAGTACCTGTGGGCGACCGTCTTTAGAACCCACTGGTCTGATGTAATCCCCTCCCATGCCAAAAGGAAAGATGTTAAACGCCCCCCGACCAGGGTGGCATGGGAGGGGACCTGGATCCGTAGGTCATTTCTGACCAGAGGTTGCTGTACCCCTGGAGTTGGGGCCTCTGCCTCTGCCCTTCCCGCGTCGCTTACCCCTAGGTGGATAGTTGGCCGGGGAGCTAGATGCTTGGCATGAGTTCCAGTTGTTTCCCGTGTTGTAGATGTTTTGGGCGAAACGGGATTGGCCTCGAAAGGACCGGCGGGAACCACTTCCCCTCTGAGGGGAGGGCTTTTGTGTGATCTGTTGCAGGGACTTAAGAGTCTCATGCGCTTTTTTGGCAGTCTCCAGAGCATCGTCGACTCTTCGATAGGCTTGTTAATAAGAGCAGTTTGGGTTTCCGTCTTGAAGCACGAGTTTCGGAGCCAAGCATCCCGTTTAAGCAGAGTTCCCTGCGCCACGGATCTTCCTGCCATCTCTGCAGTATCTAAAGTGTTTAAGACATTTTGATTGACTTGCCTGCCCTCATCCACGATGGCGAATAATTTGGATTTTGCAGGTTCAGGTACCTCCTGGAGACATTCTTGTATAAGGTGCCATTGCGCATCAGCATAGCTGGCAAGCAAAGTGGTGTTGTTTGCTATGCGCGTGGTAAAGGCCACTGCCGTGGTAATAGGTTTACCCAAGGCATATAATCTTTTAGACTCCTTATCGGGAGGTGCCTCTCCCGTAGCAAGGGGTGCTCCCGCCCATTTCCGGGGTGGTGGTAACCACTAGGGAATCAGAGGTGGTGTGGCTTTTAATATATTGAGGGTCTGTAGGCGATGGCCGAAATAATTTCTCCACCCTTAATAGAATTTAGGAGAGGTATGGCTTGACTGGAGAGGGTTTTTTCTTTAAGAATGTCCTCCACAAAATCTTGTTCAGGTATTGCTTCCTGGGTGGTGATCTGAAAGTGATTGGCTGCCTTCCTTAAGATTGCATTAAAGGCCATCTGATCGTCTATTGGAGAAGCCTGGCGGGCCAGGGTTAAAGGAGGGGAGTCCAGACATAGGACATCTGTGTCCTGGTTATGAGTAGAGAGTGCCCAAGACTCCGTATCAACTTGATGAGAGCCCTCCCAGTTGTCCGTGGCATCCGCCTCGTCATCTGCAGCATAGTCTTGTAGGAAGGTATTCTCTTCTTCCTCATCATAAAAATATCTTGGAAAGTATCAATCTGAATTTCCTCCTCAGAGTGGACAGAAAGGAAACAGTCCTGAGAAGATTCTGAATTTCCAGGGAATTTCAAGGTTGACATAGAAAGAGGATCCTCTCGAGGTCTCTTGGGTGTAGGGTGCTCTGAAAGTGACACAATCCTTTCAAGGTGGTCCATGCATCCTTCAAATGTTTCCCTGGTCCATTTAGATGAACCAGAAGGTGCAAAAGGTGGAAAATCTTCATTTTCCTGCCTTTGGTGCCGAAATTTATTAGAAATCGTGCTAGACAAAGGCTCCCGACTAGCCTCATAGTCTTCGCGAGCATCGGGGTGCTGTGGCGCGTCTTCAGACGTGTCCGCGTCACACTCCTTCCATTTCGACGATTTCATAGGCCTCAGCCCCACTGGCAAAGTGATCCTCGCGATACTTTCAGCGATGTCTGGCGAAACGGGGTGTGCAATAGGCCTAGCGGTAGAAGGAGGCCTAGAGGCAGGAGTCCTAGCAGTAGGTTTTTCACCTATCGATTGACTAGAAGGCCTAAAAGTAGATTTGTGTCCTACCGAGGCCTTAGGGGGCGTTGTAGCGTCAGACGAGCGCGCTTCGCCGGCCAAATGTAATTTTGAGGTAGCGCCCTTAATTTATGAAGGCCCAGTCGCAAGACGCTGCGGCGGATACGGGGAAGGCTGTCAATCTGCAGGATCGAACGATTCCGTCGAAATTTTCGGCGATCCTGTTGGTGCTTTCACCCGTTTCGACGAACTCGTCAAAATTGGGGAAGGGGTTGTGTGTTTAGCGTGTGTTTTATGTACGCCCCTGTTGCCGGGTGTTGTCCCCGTAGTGTGACTTGTGTCAGGCCTGGAGGGGGCAAGGACAGGCGTGGCAGACCTAGAAGGGTCCGTAGTAAGGTTGATGACATCTGGTACGGATGCTTGCTCATCACTAGTGCCCCTGTCACTTTCGGCGGGTGCAGCGGTGGGGGAAGAAGATCCAGCCCGTGACATGTCGTAGGCGGCCCACCGCGGCGCTCCTAGAGTGCTTTAGGCCAAAAGGAGTCTACAAGCTGCGCACAGCGCTTCGTCCTGGTCAAGGGTCAGCCAATTATTGCACTTATCGTGATCGTCCTTCCACGGGTATCTGACCCTGCAAGAAGGGCAAAACCTATAGGTGTCCTTTCCATAGCAAAAGGTAATGAACATAATGACCAGACCTAGAGGGTAAAAAGGGGGAAAGAGGAAAGACATAGCGAAAGATATGACCACCCCAACCCCACTCTCCCTAGTGTGTAGGCCGGCCAGAGGGCCCGGCCATGTGGACGACTCTGCCGCCGGATCTTAGGCATCGAGGTCCACCACCGTCAAAAGTTCCCTGCAGTCTTCGTCGTAGTATTTGAAGCAACAAAGTGACTTTAGGGAAATAAACCGACAAAGTTGGTAAACAAGTATAAACAATGTCTCTTATGAAGAGCTCCACATGGGGCAACCAGTTATCTGGGTGGAAAAAAACAATCTGAAGGGCCTCTGCGCATGAGGGATTTTGGATACACTACACATCACGATAGGGATAGTGTTACAGACACGCCTATGCCGACGTCCCCTTTCGTTCCCCGAAAGACAATACTATGCGGTTACCGCTGGATGTCGGACCATATGCACAGCATGTGATTCTAAGCAGATTAACAAGCATCAGAAACATGGTTTCAGTTACATAATACAAATAAATGTGGCAACGACATTAAAAGGCTATGTATCACATGTTGCAGTAAAAAAAGTAATACATGAAAAGTACCCCTAAAAAGCAATGTTTTTATAACTCCAATTCAATCACCAATGCCCCTACCATCTGCTCATTCCCATGTATAGTTCGGCCCCTATAGTGCACCCCTGATCTAAACCAATGGGAAAAATACCAGCAGGAGAAACAGCTGTGTGGCCTCCACACCACTCCAGGAGCCAACTAAATTGAATTGGGGGATGGCTTATCACAAAGAAATGAGCGGGCAATGGAGAGCCTGGGAAAGGGTGCAAGAGAGGCAAGAGGAAGAGAGCGAGGGAGGGAGAGTGAGAGCTTGAAACAGCTGCACCTCAGCCACCAGGAAGAACATTCTTGAATGTGATGCAGGAGAGCAGCTGGCTTATTTAAAGATTTCTTTCAGAAGGGCTCAACAACAAACCAAGCACGCCCAGACCCATCATTTGTCCCATCTGACCAATCAGGGGAAAATAATCAATCCAAGCACTATAGAACAGCAGGCAGGGGGTAGTTCTAGAGTGCAGAGCGGGAATATGGAGAAGGAGATGGAATAAGTTACTTACCAGTAACTCCTGTTGTCCAGCATTGGTATCTTTCATAGATTCAGATGTTGTATGAATACTTCCCGTGGCGGGGCTTGGAATCCTCAGTAACAGAGCAGTTTAAGTAAACTTCAGTCACTTTTGTGCTCTTGTACAGTCATTTTGTGTCATACGGCCCACAACCAATAGACCAGGCTCCCTTAGCTCCACCCATGGAGGCCATTTTCAGATTCTGGCACCTCACTATGTAAAGTGGCAGTATGAGTCCAGAAGAGCCATAGCGGTAGACATTTGAATATATGAAAGTTATCAATGTTGGAGAATAGGGTTTACCGGTAACATATTACTTCTCCAGCATTGGATCTTTCATAGATTCACATTCTGTATGAATAGATTGCAAAGCAGTACCACATACCCATATGGGTGGGCGCAAGCTCCTAATACAACTTAACACAGGGGAACTGACCCTACGCAAACAGGTTACGTAGTACCGCCTTGCTGACTCTGGACTCTGCCGTGGAATCCCTGTTGACGCAGTAAAACTTTGTAAGGGTGTGCACCGATCTGCAGGTAGCAGCCCCGCAGTCATCCAGCAGGGGAGACCCAGAGAGAAATGCCGCGATGGAGGCAATAGCCCTTGCAGAATGAGTTCTGGGCTTAGCAGGGAGAGGACTGTCAGCAAGCTGATGACAGAAGGAAATGCAGGACAGTGCATTATCCATATCAGCAGGAGCAAAAGTCACAGAGCTGAGAGGTCTTCCTAAATTATTTAATTCGGAACACGTAATACTTCACTGCACGAACCACTTCCAGAGAATGCAAAAAGCGTTCAGCAGAAGCAACAGGAGAGCCAAAGAAAACAGGTAGCACAACTCGCTTGATGAGGTGGAACGTCGTAGATACCTTAGGCACAAAGGACAGGTTCGTGCATAACACTACCTTGGACTAGTGGAAAACGGAAGTAGAGTGCCTTACACGAGAACGCCTGAATCTCGCCCACAATCAGAGCCGATGTGATGGTGACCAGGAAAGCAGTCTTCCAGGATAGGGACTTGAGCGGAACCCAATGATTAGGTTCAAAAGGAGGTTGCATGTTTCCTAGACAACGACCTGGTATTGCGTTGGCAGCGGCGCATGCGCATTTCCTGTCCGCCATGCCCCCCGTTGCCAAGACTATGATGCGGGAGTGCGTGGTCACCTGACTGATCATCAAATCATATACGTTGTGCTGACCTTATCGGGCACTTCTGATTGAGGTTTTTCCGCATATTTTCTGCATTCAGAAATACTCGGTTCTTGCTTTGTTCTTGGATCATTCCCGGAGATCCTCTTTCTATCTGGTTCGATAACTTGTTACTTTCTACATTCTACCAGAGAATCTACAGAGCACTAACATCCAGCTGCACGACTGTTTCCTACCTTTCGACCTCAGCCCGTCCCTGGATTACTCGTTGTCTGCTCCTTGTCGGCTCGGATATTGCCATGTCCCCCGACCTTCAGACTGCCTACTCCTTGTTGGTTCCAACGTTGCCTGCCACCTTTCGACCTCAGTACGTGACCTTACCATACTCCTCACCTCCTCACCCAAACTCTGCATTTCATCCTTACCAAAGGATTCCATAAAGATCATTCTACCAAGCACCGGATTGGATTACCCAAAGACATTTTCCCCGGAATTGGACGCTATGCAGTACTGGCTTTGTGATGGACCTTTCTCCACAGAACATTAGTGTTAGGGAGAATTCTCATAAATCTGCCAATTCCCTTCACCTTAGAGACCCCCAGCAACTTTGCCATAAACTACTGTTTCCCAGAGAATGTAAAGTTAAATTGACTTTACTAGTCTTTTTAAATTCCTAGACCCAGCACAAACTATCTTACAATAGAGTGCTGGAGGGGTTACCTAGTATCCCCTATGTCTAGAAACTCATGTAGCAGTCAAATGCTACCCTTCCCTATCGAAATGGCTGGTGGCAGTGGTTTTACAATGAACTACCATGATTTTTCCCGACCGCCAACACCGGTAGCTAAAAATCCCGGGAGCCATGTTTTTCAAGATGGCGTCTGAGCCCCCTTTATTTAAACAGGTCCCGGTCTTCTTTTTTTGCCATTTCTTTTTGGAAAGGTCCTTCTACAGTTTGTCTCTGCGCGCCAAACCAGGTTTGGTCCCTTTGTTCCTACACCTTTGGCAGCATTCAGGACTGAAAAACGCCTCTGGCGCCCAAGTGTCTGGGGTGGGCAGGAAGTAAGGGAGGTGCCTGAAACTCCCTGTGATTAGTCTCCAAGGAGACCCAAATGCACTCTGGCGTGATTGGCTGGCTGACTGTCCGGCAAGGACAGCCACCCTGCTGGGTGAGTGGCAGCTAGGCTGGAATGAATGGGAGAAAACTGTTTAAAAGGCGCGTCTCTTGGACTGAAAGGCAGAGTCGACCACTGGAACGAAAGAACCGAAGACGAGCAGGAAGAGGCCGGCTGCTGCAACTACTGGACTGTTGGTTTGCCTGGTGCAGCCCTGCGGCAGGACCGAATCAACAAGTTCACCTCGACAAAGAAGCCCCTTCAAGGACGACTTCTTCCTTTCAGTTGGTGGGACCAACCAACTCGTAAGCCACCTGGATACCATTCTCAAAGCTGGTTAGGATTAACCAGGGAGAAGGACACCAGCTTGTGTGCTTGAAGATTTGCCAATTTGCCAGCTTTGTGATCCATCCCTGTGCAGTGCAGGAGTCCCCCGACGTCCTCCCTCTTGTCCTCACGACTGAGGCTAAGGAACAGCGAGATCTGCAGGAACTTCCAGGAACAGAAGTCCTCAGCTGCATCTTTTTCTTCAATAGAAGGTACTGTGAAAACCTGACCGAGAGAACTTACCTTTCACTGTAAAGGTTTGTGGAACTTTGGCAACTTGCAGGCCTAGTCAGCTTGTGACCCGACATACAAACCTTTCTTCCGTGAACTACTTCTAAGAACCGTGGCAAAGACTTTTCCATTTTAAATACCAGAACCGTTTTTACTTATACAAGACACTAGCCCATTGACTTTGGCCGCACCTATTGCATTGAATCAACTCGTCTGGTGAACTCAAACTATTTGCACTGTTTTAAAGTAACTAATATTCGTTTTCTCAACTTATGCCTTTTTGCTCCTACTTCAATGCTATTTTGCTCCGACTTCAAGGGAGCTCTACTGCTTAGTAATCAGTATTGTAGTATAATCTTTGTGTGATATTGGTCGTCTCCTTTAGTGAATGCTTTCTAAATGATTGTGTAATAAATTAATAATTGTTTTACCAAGAAACCTTGAGTATAAGTGTCTATCTGAATACTTGTCATTGTAGACCTCTGTGTAACACCCTTACAAGCTCACATTCCCTCTTGAGATAAGCCTGGCTGCTCAGCTCGCTGGCTAAAACTGTGTGGTACAGACTTATACCAAAGGTTGGTTTTGCTTACACCTGTATTCCTAGTTGTGTGTAGTGGTCCCAGAGGGTACTGCATACAAACTTTGCCTAACAATTAGTGCACGCTCGTTCCGTTCGGGATAGGCCCCACTAACCTACTAACATCTTAGCCCCCCTTTGGTGTTGGTTTCGCTTCATCTCAGGATATCTGGAGTCCAACTCACATCCATACAAGGTTAGTGATTTCACCACTCCTATTCCGTTTCCATCTGGGGTTTCCTTATCTAATACCCCCTTGTCTCTTTTTCTCCCTAGCTTGGTGCGTGCAATTTGCACTTGGTCTTTCATTCGAACCACTGCGCTACACGTAGACACTTCGTGTAGTTCGGTCTCTCGAAGGAAACGTCACCCTCAATTGAGGAGACCCTCATTGGGTTTTGAATGTGAATTGGCGGAAAGCAGTCAGAGTTCACTCTATGCTGGTTCCTAGTATCTGGTCATGGGTACATGAGTACAACACTCGGCCACCCAGGGGCCACTAAGATCAGTTTGCTATGATATTGTCTGAAGACATTTAACACCCGAGCAACCAGGGGGGATCGGAGGGAAGGCATACAGGAACTTGCACTCCCAGGTGAATGTGATGGCATCCCCAGTTTTTCTGGATGACGGAATCTGCTGGCCAAGGTCATACCCTTCTTGTTGGTGGCAAAAAGGTTGATTTATGGAGTGCCCGAGGAAAAGATCTGGCAGAGTTGAGACTCCTGGAGTCCCCAATCGTGATAGGAGCCGAGTTCACTGCTGAGGGAATCTGCCATGGTGTTCTGAACACCCGAACATGTGCTGCTCCAGTGCCCAGTGCCACAGCGCCTCTGCAAACAGGGAGAGAGATCGTGTGCCGCCCTTCATGGTGGAGGTGTCTGTGATGATCCTGACCACACAACCGCTGAGCTGAGGAAAGGAAGGAATTGTGGGCCCAAAAGACTGTGCGCAGCTCCAGGAGATTGATATGGAGAAGCTTCCCCTTGTCGGGCCATAGACCTCTGCCATGCAGATCCCCTGTATGCGCCCCCTAGCCTTCAAGAGAGCATCCATGGTGACGGTGACCTGGTGTGGGGAGGGCGAAAGGGAGCGCCCTGCACTAGGTAAGGTTGGAAGGACTACCAACGAAGCACCTCCCAGAACTGCTGTGTAAGCAATATCCTGTTCCTCTGAGGGCCTTGAACTGGTAACCTGCAACATTGTGTAGCGCAGGTAGCAGCAGTGTTTGCGATGAATAGGGATGTGGAAGTACACATCCTCTAGATCTAGGGAGGCCTGAAAATCCCCTTCCTGTAGTTGGGACAAGACCTGTTAAAGGGTAACCAACCTGAATGTTTGGGCCTTGAGGAAATTGTTGCGCACCCACAGATCTAGAATGAGCCTACAGCCTCCTGACTTCTTCGCTAGGAAGTACCTGGAGTACACTCCTTGTCATAACTGATCTGCTGGGACTCTTTCGATGGCTCCTTTTGAGAGGAGTGATTGAAACTCCTGCAGCAGTAGATGCATGTTTCTCCACTTTTTGAAATGGAGGAATGGTGGGTGGTTGCTTGATGAACTCCAGCATGTGACCCTCCTGGACAAGAGAGAACACCCATCCATCTGTGGTGATGGATTTCCATGTTTTGATTAATTGAAACAGCCTTCCTCCCACTGGGGTGTGAAAGTGGTGGGTTGTGGGGTGGACTAGAGACGGGTCAGATCTGCTTGGGCTGCTGGCTCCTGGTGTGTGAGGAGCCACAGGGGCACTGGTTGCCTCTCTAAGCTTGGGACTTGTTCTTGTACGTGTCCGACACCGAGTAGGATGGAGACCTGTACGATGGTGATTAGTACAAGTCCCCATCAGTAGAAAGGCTGATATTCCTTTGCTGTTCTTGGGAAATGGGATTTCCCTGATCGAAAGGACTGTCGCTGTTGCTGTAGTGTGCCTAGCTAACAAGTTGTTTTCGTGTCAGCCTTGATGGTCTAAAAGGTCTCTTCCACCTTCCTGCCAAAGAGGTCCACGTTGAAAGTTGTTGGCTTTGAGCCAGCCCTGCCCCTGAAGGACAGCGCACTTTTCGAGCTTTCGAAAACCGGTGTCCGTGATCCTCAATGAGACAGATCGCAGGATCTGAAGGAGTCTCCCCTTCATTAAGAATGGCGAAGGCCTTTCTTATTATCATCCGGCAGAAACTCTAGAATAGGGCCCATTTTGAACCAGAGTTCCTGGTTGTATCTGGACAGAATGACCATTGCATTAGCCACTTGGTGGTAGTGGAGGCTGTTAGGGTGACCTGCTTCCAAAGGCATTGAGGTGCTTGCCTTCCTTGACTGGGGGAAGAGTGCAAGTGGATGAAGGGTTGGAGAAACGTTTGCCAGCTGCCGCAGAAACCACAGAGTCGGGGATATGTTGTGTACTTAGGTATTTTGGTGCGGGGTCTGGGACCCTATATTTCTTATCAAACCTCTCTTTCTTCGGAGGAGCAGAGGACGGGTTGGTCATGGTCAATAGACCGTCTTCCCATATATCTTCCAGTAAGGGTATGGCCAAAACAGCTTTGCGGGGCTGCTCCCGCCGCTGGTAGAGCAGGCTTTCCTTCTTCTGCTCCTCAGGGACTAGGCTGAACATTTTTGTTGCCCTGCACAAAGGGGCGTGAAAGGACCCAATCTCATCTGGAGGGGAATCACAGAGAGGCACATGATATGGTTCCCCACCCCCCTGAATTAGGTTCTCAAATTCATCAGTGCCTAAGGCATGTACTAAGGCATTGTCGCCTGAAACATCACCCTCTGATTCCGTGTCCTTATCGGTATGCACTGGGACAGGTGGACGGAGGTCTCTGGGAGGCCGAGGAGGAGCACTTGGTCCTAGCTGCGGTGTGGACGGCAGAAGCGTGGAAGAGTCAGGAATCCTGTGTTGAAGCTCAGACACCAGGGTTTGTAATGTGGTGAGAATGTCTAAGGAAATGTTTCTCGGAGCCAGGGCTGAAGGCATAGCTGGAGGAGCAGGAGTAACTGCCGCCAGCGGAGGAATAGCCAATTCAGAGCTGGAGTGTTGCACCTCCATCTCGTCAGAAAAATCTCCCACAAGGTCTTATAGGTCTGATTGAATTAAGTCTTGTGGTGGGATAGCTGATGAGCGTATCGCAGCCGAGTGGCACCGAGCCAAACAGAAAAGAATGCAGATGACTGCGTAAAGGTATCGGGGCAGATGGCTCAGCCAACAAAGGTGTTGCCATCATGACGGAAGGAGACTTGTGCGATATCGAGGACATAGTCGTTGATGGTAAAATGGTTGAAATTTTGCATCCACTTGTCGATGGGGCCGTGGTCGTCGAGGTCAAAGATGGTGTCGTGGTGGACAGTTTGTGGCCTATTGGGCTGTCGACAGGGCCGTGGCTGTAGGCTTCTGCGTCGACAGGGACATTGACGGGGCTTTATCCATCAATGACGAAGAATTGGTCTGACCTGTAGACGTAAATGATTGTAGACTTAAATGGACAATTAGTGTAGAGTCATTGGAGGAGCTGCCCTGCGTAGTCGCAGATGTGGACGACTGCTTCTTAGATGAAGACCCTGAGGTTGCAGAGTCTTCCCTGAGCTATGCCTTCCTAGACTTCTTACTCCTAGAGGCCTCTTCAAGCAACCCCTTACTAGAGGGGGTGCGTTGTGTTGGTCTGCTTTTCCTGAGCAAGGCATGACTGCATACCGCAGCAGAGTCTGAGGCCCCACCCCCTGTCTCCCTGTGTCATTGAGACATGTCACTAACCTGCAGTAGCGGTCTCGCAGCATTTTATTCGAAAACGACTGGCAGATGGAACAACCCTGAATGTCATGCGTTGGATGAAAACAGTAGAGGCAGTTGTCATGGTGGTCTTCCACATACAATTTTTTCAGGCTGCACCAGGTACAGGCCTTGAAAAGGCTTTTGCCCATGGCTCCTGCCCTGGATGTAGGCCTCACACCCAAAGACGAGAATCCACTTCACGGGGAGTAGGCCACTTCACAGAAGTAATTGCCAGATGTCGCTGGAGTTAAGGATTCCGAAAACATGCCAGAATGAAGAAACTAAGTAAAATGTATAGAAAACGTTGAAAATATCCGAGAGAGAGTTTTGAAGACTCCCAACACTGAGTGTGCAGTAACAAATCTGAAGATGGCCCCCAGGGGTGCAACTAAGTGAATCTTGCCTATTGGCTGTCGGCAGTATGGCCCAAAAATGACTGTATTAGAGCATAAAAGTGATTGAAGTTTTCAGTTTAATTTTAAACTGCTCCATGTTACCGAGGATTCACAGCCTGACGACGGGGAATATTCATACAGCATGTGAATATATGAAAGATCCAACGCTGGAAAATTGAAGTCTTCAAGGAGAGATTAGGAGTTGGAGAAATAGGTAGGAGGCTAGAAAGAGGTGGGCAGAGGTGGTGACGAGAAAGGAAGTGGCAGAGAATAACTATGTGGTGAGGAGGAGCAAGAATAGAGGGAATAAGGTGGTTGGAGGGAGAGCTTAAAGAGAAGAGAAAGGAGTTGAGAGGACATTGGAGGAGACAAGCAGAAATGAAGGAGTAGGGAGTACAAAGGAGAATAGAGCCAACGTTTGCAGAGAAGCAGAGGACAGTGTTCAGGAGAATGTTGGAGGTAACTATGAGGAAGAGTGCATTCAGGAGGAGGTACAGAGACTAGTTGAGGAGAGGACTAGTCCAAGTGTGGTTGGAGAACACCAGAGAGAGGAGCCAGAGGGAGGTGAGAGAGGAGCAGACACACCCTGCGGTGTGAGTAGAGGAGTGGGGGGAGCAAGCCCCTGGTAAGGTGTCGAAAGAGCTGAAAAAAAGGAGAGGGGAGAGGAGGTGACAGGAGGTGCAGGGAAGGTCCCCTTAGGTACAAGACTGCTGCCACTTTGCAAGGAGGGAGTCAAGGATTGAGTCTTAGGAACTAAAGTCAGGACCTCAATAGAGGAAAGTGAAGAAGGCACCCTGACCCAACCTGGGGAAAGGCTCAGATGGCCGACCTCTTGGTGGAAGCTCTGGGGCCCATTCCCACTTCACCTTGCCCTAGCAGTTGCGCCAGCCCAGGCCTAATGTGCATGCAGAGCCCCGGGACCCAGGGAGCAAGGTCTCCCAGGAGTTGAGGACGAGAAGCAGAGGAAAAAGAAAAGAGTATCCTGGGGAATAACCCACTAAACAAGAGTGTCATAGATGGTCTTACTTACTCCCTGACACCAAAATAAGGTTCAAGTGTGTTGATTTCAAAGTTGTAAGAAGTGCCTATAAGGGTTTCCCAATCTCAATCTCCCACCTCACTAACCAAGGCTTCCTTAGACCCAGGTTTGCAACTAGTGATGGATAACACCCACTTATCTAGTTTTAAATGTTGAGAAGATCTTAATGCAAAAGCCTTATCTATATTGTTCCCTTCGGTAACTTTCTAGAGGTACCCAGACACTGCAAGTTTCTTAAAGGGAATTTATGGTTTAAGTGTGGAACCTTTAGACATTTTGATCCAGTCGCTCCCGTTCTCTCCTTCCCCTGATCTTACTACTCCCTCTGTTCTACTCTCGCTCTCCCTGTGTCACTCCCCCAGTAGTCTTCTCACTCTCTTCTGTCCCTTTGATGGTCGCTCTGTCCAACTCATTTTCACCTCTCCTTCGATCCTCTTTTCTCCCCCCTACCCCCTGTTTCCCTACTCAGGGATATGTTATCCTCCTAGACCTCCCAAGGATGTGGTATGTGGAGCCCTGCCCACCTTCCTAGGGATATGGCGCCCCGCACACACTTCACTACTAACCTACACACCCTTCTTTCCCTTCTCCACTCTACTCTCCACACCTAGTCACCCATCTACACCTCTTTGCCCTACTCTTACCACACTCCCTCCCGCCTATGTCTCCCAACTACGCTGCCCCCTACTCCAACTGCTGCCTTGAACGCTCCCCACCCTCCCACTTAAACACTCTCACTACCTCTCCAATTCCCCCTGCACTTTATCTCCCCCTCCATCACTCTCTCTGACTCACCTTTTACACACACGCACTTTCTCATTCTACATAAAACTTGTACCCTTCTCTCTCAAGCAATACCTCAACTGTAATCTGCTCGAACTCTGCCACCAAAACTTCAGCACTCCATCATCTGTCCTTTATCTGGTCTCTCGGTCAACCTCCACAGCTCCTGACCTCCCCGCTGCAACGTACACTCTGCGCCTAAATCATCCTCCTTTATACTGTAGGTCTGCTAGTTCAGTCCCCCACCCTTTCCATCATTCTCCTGACTTGAATGACCAATCTGCCTTTTCCCCAGACGTTGGGTTACACAGCCGAGAGGGTTTAAAAAAAAAAACATTAGCCATGCCCCCTTTTCAGTCTCTGTTAGCAAAGTAGAAGCCAAGGGTTGAGGCTGTGCGTGCTCCAGGTGGATTTGCTCATGTGCTGATGAGTTTTCTTTCAAATTCGGTTTGCGGGTGATATTTGTGTCTCTCCTATTCCCCTGCTGTCCCTTCTCACTCTCAGTTCGGTGGTTTGTTTCCCCACCATTGCCCTTGGGTCTGTCTGGGGGTAGTAGGTTGAGTGTTGAATGTTTCATCTCTGTGAGGTAGGAGAAATCCCAGGCTACTCCATTTTCATTCTCAATTTCATTCCCACTGTTTCCAGTCAGAATTTCTTGGTGCACCCATGTGCACGTTGGAAGTTGTAGTCCTGAAAGAGATGAAAGAGAACTCTAGCCTGAAAAGGTACTGGGAGGCATCATGGATGTTAAGATGGATTTCTCAAATCAGCCCTGGTGGGAGGATTTTGGGAGGCCACCCCATTTCTGGTAAACCGAGAAGACGCAGAGAGGTTAGCCCAACTACATTCAAGTTAGGTGAGCAAGCAGTTAATGCTTGGTTTCAGGAAAAGTGAGAGAGTGGTATAGAGATACAAGGAAACCACACAGAGCAACACTTAATTTAAGTTAGATGGTGAGTATATTAAAATACAGTTATTTATGAGGCCTTTAGTTACACACTAGCATACAAAAAATCACAGATAAGTATTGTCCTTCAAAACCATACACATCATATAAACACATTCATCAATAGGAGAAATAAGAGTTACACATGAATCAGTTACCAGTGTAAAAACAGGTGAGTAGTCAGATGCAAGGAAAATAGGTAAAAATTGTCAGAAGAGGCACCAGGAATTTCAGTTTCCCTCAATCTTATGAAGTCTAACCCTAAAATGGTATGGGCCTTGTGCCCAAAAGTTCAAAGTTCAAAGATATAGCCTATACAGGTAAGATATCCAGAATTGACGCAGTGGGCTGTGGTACTGCTTTAGAACATTATTGAAAGTAATACAAGTATCTACCCCGAATAAGGTAAGTACCCTACTCTATCCTACTCCGAAGATAAGTCCTAGGGAAGGATCCTTAGTCCAGGATCGACGACCAGAGGCCAGGCCAGAGGGAGTTGGGGCCAAGGGCTTAAACACGATGTTACCCTATGGAGGAAAGGGGGGTACAGAAAAATGTATGTTAACTTACCCCCCCAGACTCAGATTCTTCCAGCAGGTCTTCCGGAATCCGTTGTGGCCACAGTTTTATACCCTTGGTTCGAATAAGGAAGACCCAGGGGGTTGCAGGTTCAATGGTCACTTTTTACCTCAGAATTTAGTTTTGTTTGGTAGCTGTGTACAGGATCGGTTCCAGTCAGCTTCCAATTGAAGACCCAAAATATGAAAGATGAAGACTTCTGCAGTGCACACACCCTCAGATCACCTCATGGGATTGAAGATGAAGTGTTGCCATGAAGGTCACCATTAATGGCAACATTGAAATAGGAAAGTATGCATCCTTCATGTCCAATGTGGCCATGTAATCCCCCTGTTGCAACAGTGGGATTACTTCCTGAAGAGTTGTCATCCTGAACTTTTGAGGTTTGACATATTAGTTTGCAGATCTAAAACAGGGCGCATGGTTAGATATTTTTTGGGTACAAGGAAGTATATTGAATAAATACCCTTGTTTACCTGTAGATTAGGGACGACTTTGATGGCTCCCTTTTCTAGAAGGACCCGGACCTCTTTCAACAGGATTTGCAGATGTTCTGATGACAGCCGTCTGCTCCTGGGTGGATGGTAGCAGGGTGGCAGGAGGAATTTGATGCAGTACCCGTGGGCGACTGTCTTGAATGCGCACTGATCTGAAGTGATCCCCTCCCATGAGAGGGTAAAAGAGGTTAGGCATCCCTCGACCGGGAAAAACATGGGAGTGGACCCGTGCTGCTGAGTCATTTGGTGGTGGAGGCTGTGGAGCCTCTGGAAGCAGTTCCTTCATCTGCCTTTCCCTCATCGAATCCCCGCTGTTGTGGCGACTGAAAACCATAGGAGGTACCCTCACCGGAAGCCCAATGGGTTCCTTCTGAACCGTACTGTCCCTGACTGCCCTCAAAAGGGCCAGCGGGTATTGAAAGCTCCTCTCTGGACGAAGGGTTTGGAATAGATCTGATGTTAAGGTCTCATGCTCCTTTTTAGAGGTTTCCAACGTCTCATCGACCGCCTTAGCGAAGAGGTCAGCATCCTCTACCGTTTAATTGATAGGGGAAGCCTGGGATTCCGGTTTAAAACCAGAGTTCCTCAGCCAGACGTGACGTTTTAATAGAGTCCCTTGAGCAAGGACACAGAGTATAGGGTATTTTTAAAAACATTTTGCGTGACCTGTCATTCTTCCGCAACTACAGCTAGAAATTGGGTGCGGGTGGGTTCCGGGACACTCTGGAGGCCCTCTTGGACCAGTCCCCACTGAACATCACTGTAGCTCGCTATAAGTGTGGTGGTGTTGGCAATCCGGGTACAGACGGCGGCAGATGTGGTGACACATTTGCTGAGGGCATACGATATTTCTGCAATCTTTGTCTGGAGCCCACTCGGAAGAGGATAACGACACTCCTGCCTTTTTTTCCGTACTGTTGTGATGATTAGGGAATCCGGGAAGGCGTGGCCCCTGATATACAGAGGGTCTAATGGCGCCGGGCAGAACATCTTCTCCACTCGAGGGTTGACAGCACAAGTGAGCTAGGGTGTCAAAAAAGAAGGAGCCATGCGTTTTTCATTGAATTTTAGAGGGGGATAGCCTGGCTGACCGGGACGTTTTCTTCAAGTTTGTTCTGAAGTCGGAGTCAGGGACGGATTCTTGGGTGATGATTTTAAAATGCTCAGTCGCCTTCTTAAGAAGGTTGTTAAAAAGCATCTGATCGTTGATGGGTGAGAAGTCCCTGGGTTGATAGGAGGAGTGTCCAAAACAAAACAAAATTCACAGGGTTAGGGGGAGGCATAGAGTGCCATGTGCCCTGATCATCTGCAGGGTCCCAGTCTGGGTCTTGAAGAGACAGGGTCCTGAGCAGTGTGGCTAGGGTCAGGGACATAGATGTCCTGGTCGTAGTCATCCTGGTCGTCCAGAATTACAACCACCTGGGGATCCTGAGGACGATGTTCTTCCAAGGATGTAAACTGTACACCTGGTGAAAGTTGTCTCTGGGTCTCCTTAGGGACAGGAATCAACAGACTTATGGCGTTTGAGAACATCATCAAACTGGCCTGTAAAAGTTATAAACTCTGCCATCTTGTCCATACATGCCTCACGTGTATCTCTAGTCCACTCAGAGAAGCCTGAATCATCAGGAGGATGAAAGGTCTGGGCATTTGGAGCTGCATCCTGCTGCAGGGCCCTGGAAAGAGGAGGGTAGGCGAGAGAATAGCCTTCAGGCAAAGAAAGGCCTTTTTGGGCTCAAAGCCGTGTAAACAGGCTTTAGAATGGACCTGTTTTGGCGCATCTTTTGATGCAACCGCATCGAGGGCCGAGGGATTTACAATGAGTGCAGGTTGAAACAGAAGACTTATCGCTGTGCTTATGCCACAATGACGGGTGCACAGAGGGTGGTGAACCGCGGCTTTCTCAGCAGACCCGTCGACGAAAGCATAAGGGTTGTGTGCTTAGAAGCAAAATGTTGCATGTGTGCTCTTGTCGCCGGGGTGTGACTTCCCCATCGCACTGCCGGTGGCATGCTCGTTCTGGGCCGGGTTGGACACATGGGAACGCAAGGGTTCCACTGTTAGATCAACGGCCCATGTGGCACCTCTGTACCGAGAAGAGGAGACAGCAAAAGTAGCCTGGATCGCACGGCGGAGCTGAAGGTAGCTTCCCCGGACTGATAGAAAATTAGTGGCGGACCGTGGCCCCTCTCCCCTCCCCTTGCCTTGCAGTTGTGGAGGAGAAGCCCGAGAGCGGATGGCAGAGATCGGGAGCCGCCCAGAACGGCTGCCGAAGAGGCGGACGTGAGGTGGAAGCTGACGCCGCCGGCGTTAGCAACGAGGAAGTGAGCAGCTGCAACTGCAACGGGACGGTTTAGAGCAACGCGCGTCGCGGGTGCTCGGAAGCAAAGCAAGGTGGGAGGCTGCAGACCCAAAGCAGCTGTCCCCCCACCCGCCGGAGGTCAGGAGTCCTAGGGAGAGGGCAAAGAAGGAGGCATAGATGCAGGCATAAAAGGGAAAGGGTTGATGAACTGGAACCCTGGGCGGCATGCAGGGCGGTGAATACTGGCACAAATAAACCACCTGAAACCCAACGCGACGAGTGCCCCGTCATACTGGGGACGATAGTCCGGTGACACCAACACCCTATAAGCACAGAACCAACATAAGCACTGAACAACCAAAACCACTGGTGCAAGGCATAAATAAATGGCGAGGTGGCTGCAGGGGTAATGCCAGTTGGATTGGCGACAGGAAGACATAACAGCCTCATATGCCTATGTAAATCAGTTAATGGACTGGGCACTCCTTAGGTAGTAGGAGATGAGGAGACCCACGATGTGCACCCCAAGATAGGGCCAAAGCACGGGCAATTCTAGAGGTGACTGAAAGGGGTGAGGTATAATCTGAGTGAAACGCCCTCACAAACCCGGAGAACCACAAAGCACAGAGAAAGGAGGAGACATCCTCCTCACTCAGGCGTCAACGGAGGATCCTCAAAAACGTTAAGAGCGGTAAACTCGAAAGGACTTAATTAGAGCTAGGGACGAAGACCTGGGGCCGGGACACGAAAGCGCTTCCCACATAATTACAATAGCTCCCTGGAGGCACCAACATCACAAGGAAGATTGAGTTGAGGCAGTTTCTGATATGAGAAGGCACTCATGCCTAAACAGATCCTGAGATTCACTGTTCCCAAAGAGGTGCAGCATAAGGCGTCAAGATATACAGCTTTTGGAAGAACCTACTGGCCTCTGGGGACCCAACCTAACAACACCAGAGGGACACTGCAGGCAAGAGACGGGGGCTGAGGGCCAGCTTTGGGGGCGATTAGCGCAAGCACAACTCCCCCCACCCCCACCTAGTCAGCAATAGGTCAAAGCAAGCCACAAAACTGAAAAATCAAGGGTCTGGTGACATCAAGACCATGATGCAATCCGCAGAAGCCCAGAAAAGTAATCAACTACAAGCTACGGTCCAGATACATTCCCCTCCTCCGGAGAGCTCAGCAGAGCTCGAAGACCCACCGATCCGTAGATCGGACTTACTGGCAATGTTGCAAGAGCTCAAAATAGACATTAAAAACAGTGCAGCCGAATTAGCCAAATCAATCGCAGATCTTAACAAAGGGGTCATAGCGGCGGAGAAAAGAATCGATGAGGTGGAAACCACGATGATGGAATATGGCCATAACCAAGAGTTGCTGTCCAACAGGGTGTCCGAGCTTGAGCAGCAAATGGAGCGCGTCCAGATTAAGCAAGAGGATGCCAAAAATAGGTCCAGGAGAAATAATATTCGGATCCGCGGAGTCCCAACATCAGTGATGGACTCCGACTTGTAACAATATGTAATAGACCTGTAATAGACAAAGTGATCCGACTGGGCCGGACACAGAGTTTATCCCACATTCCAACTGAACCGAAAGCGGACTAGAGACATGCTGACTCGAATACACCTATTTCAACTTAAAGAAGATATAATGCGGGCTGCCCGGAAAAAAGAACTGCTAAGTTTTCGAACTACACCTATCCAGCTATTTCAAGATTTGGCCCAAATAACACTTGCTAAGAGGAAACCACTGAGGGTGGCTACGGATTGGCTAAGAACTAGGGGCGTGAGATATCAATGGGGATACCCGACGTGCCTCCGCTTCGAATAGAAAGGCCAAAGATTCACAGTCACGAAAGAAGAAGAAATGGAGGATTTCATGAAGGAGGGAGAGAGCAAGGAAAGCAGAAACAAAGGAGGGACTCCGCCCCAGAATGTGGAGGCAGAAGGCAGGTCTGACGGGGAGCAATGGAAACCGGCACGTCCCCGCACACGGGGGCACAATAAGGAGCCCAAATCCACTGATCCCACATGATAAATAACATGGGAGGGAGGAAATAGACCATCTGGGGGGCGGGTGGGGACCCGGAGCCGATAAGAAGGGGGGTTCAGTTCTGCAGCACAGAATTCTGTAATGGGGTAAACAGGAAATAATTCAACAATGTTGTGCCAATGAGGGTAAGAGGGGGGCTGCGGGGGAGGGAGAGCAGATCCCAAAGTTCTCGCGTAGTTGTTAGACCCGGTGAGTCACTGCGGTAGTACCACAGTGAAAATTCAGGGGAAAAGTTCAAATTTGGGGATGGGGGGGGGGGGTAAATTTGTTACAGGGGGAGAAACTACAGGTGACAAATACGTAACAATCAGAACGGTGGCAGGGCTCGAGTGTATGGAGAAGGGAACAAGGTCAAGGTGGGATAATGGATGACCTAACATTCGTTACAGTAAATGTTCAAGGGCTTGATTCCCCGATTAAACGGAAAGCTATGTTGAATAGGCTGGGAGATTTGTGGGTCTCAGTAGTATGGATGCATGAGACACACCTGCTTCCAGGAGATTAACACAGACTAAGGCATAGGGCCTTCCCCATGCAATACTTTGCCTCTAGTGGAACCAAAAAACGTGGAGTAGGTATCCTGTTGGCGAAATGTGTTAGCTTTGAGAAATACTTTGTTAAAAGAGACCCGCGGGGCCGTTACTTAATGCTGGGAGGGAAACTTATGGGACAACTAATCACACTGGTAACAGTCTACGCCCCCAACGAAAGACAGGATCGATTCTTGTTGGAACTTACCCAAAATAGTGCAATGGGGGGTGGGACGGATCCTTATTGGAGGGGATTTCAATGGGGTGATGGACACTGAAATGGACAAAACCCTTCCGGCTACCCCCAGTGACCATACATTTCGGCAGGCTTTATCAAGATTTCTTAGGGAATTACATCTGATAGAAACCTGGCGATTCTTCCACCCACATGAGAAAGAATACACTCATTATTCAGCCGTACATAGGGGCTATTCCTGGATTGATATGGTTCTCATCTCAGACGCACTGGTTCCACAAATCACAGGGCTGGAAATAGGAGTGAGGTGTCTATCAGACCACACTCCTGTCCTATTGAAGCCGGCAGACTCTCAACGACAACCCTGCAAGCCATGGAGACTAAACGAGGTGATCCTGAGGGATTAAGCCCTTAGGGCGGGCATAGAACAAGTCCTAAAAAACTATTTCCAAGAAAACATTACTTCAGAGGTAAAATGGGCCACAATATGGGATGCAAGCAAAGCGGTGGTAAGAGGTGAATTTATCGCACACACAACAAATTACATCAAAAGCCGGGAGAGGGTGCGGCAGGATATGGAGGCCAAAATAACAAAGGCAAAGTTAGAGTATAAAGACAAGGGTTCACAGAAAGCATGGCAGGAATTGAAAAAAAAGAGGGCGGTTTTAGAAACCCACCTGGCAGACGATGCTGCACGATTACTGGTACAAACCAAACAGTTTTATTATATACATAGGAACAAAGCCAACCAACTCCTCGCAGCGAAGTTGAGACAACAGAAACTCTGGAATCGTATAACCCAACTTAAAAACCGGGAGGGGGAACTGGTGAGGGGAGAGAAAGAAATAAAAGAAGTCATGCACTCATATTATATCGAAAATCTGAAGGGGGAGGACCTAGACAAGGAAACACAGACAGCATTCTTAAACCAGATAACCCTGCCCCAAATTAGCAAGACAAACCGGCAAATGTTAGAAGCACCCATAACGGAGGAAGAGGTGGGGGAGGTCATAAGGGCACTAAAGGGACATAAATCCCCGGGTCCAGACGGCCTTAGCAATGCGTATTACAAAACCTTTAGGGCTACCCTAGTGGGCCCCTTAACAAAACTGTTTAACTTCATCTGAGACACAGGGAAGATCTCTGGGGTTACGAGTCCGGCAACCACAGTGCTGCTCCTAAAGCCATATAGGGACCCACGGAAATGTGCGAGTTATCGCCCCATCTCCTTGTTAAATGGGGATGCAAAAATCTACTCCTCAGTCCTGGCCCGTAGGTTGGCAAGGGTCCTTCCGGGAATAATCCATCCAGACCAGGCAGGCTTTATAAAGGGGAGGCACACTTATGATAATATCCGCAGAGCCATAGACACAATAGACTGGGAACGAAGGACAGGGCAGAAGTTCTCGGTATTGGCACTGGACGCCTCCAGAGCCTTCGATAGCATGCACTGGGTTTTTTTTTACAATCGACCCTCGAGAAGTTCGGATGTGGGCCCATTTTTACTCATATGGTGATGGCCAACTTCACACGACCAACCACAAGATTAATGATCAATGGGAAGCTCACAGAAAACATCCTCATCCGAAAGGGCACGAGGCAGGGATTCCCACTATCGCCATTGATTTTCGCCATGGCCATGGAGCCACTGGCACAAAGGGCTCGAGCCGATCTGGGAATTCAAGGGGTAGAGGCGGGGGCTAGGGAATCCCAAAAGATAGCCCTCTACACGGATGATGTTCTCATGTTCCTGAGAGACACAACACACTCATTGCCAAAAGCCATAGATCTGCTAGAGGGATTCACGAAGGTCTCTGGGTTCCATATCAACTATCCTAAATCTAAAGCACTCAATATCACTGAGGGGGCAGAACAAGTGGCAGACTGGGAAAACCAGTATCCCCTGAGGTGGGAGCGGAGATCGGTAAAATACCTAGGGATACAATTAACCCACACATATGAGAGGCTATACGGGGCTAATATCCCGGGCCTATTGAAAGCATTGGCAGAAGACTTGAAGCGGTGGGATATGCAGGAGATATCATGGCTGGCACGGATAACCGCAGTCAAGATGACCCTGTTACCATTACGCATCCCGGGTCCGGCAATCAAAAAATTACAAAGGGAGGTGATGTCTTTCATTTGGGGGGGGAGAGAAGCCAAGAGTCTCCAAGAAGGTACTGTCTAGACCACAAGCGTTGGGGGGGGGGGGGGCTGGGGTCCCAGAATTTCGAAGATACCTAGGGGTGGCACAGATAGCACCCATGCTGCAATGGCCAACGAGAGAAGGTCAAACCCGATGGCCAGTCCTCGAGAGAGCCGCTACTAAAATTCCTCTTGGGAGTCTTGGCTTCCTAGCAGCAAGACACAGACGCAAGGGGGGTAACATTGTTGGAATCAACCAAAGCCACCCTATGGTATTGGAACAAAGCCTTAAGGGGCAGAGGAGTGAAGGTGGGGGAGGTCTGCTCGCCCCGGTTGCCCATAATTCAGACTTCACCCCAGGGATGCAGGTCGACTTCTGGGCGCGCTGGGGAGGGAGGGAACAAACTCTGCTATTGAGGGACCTATACGCAGACTGGGAACCCCTCACATTTGAAGACTGCAAGGCCCAGTCTGACATACCGGAGGGAGAACGGTTCCACTATATCCAACTCAGACATTGGATCTCCAATACGGGAGTCCGGGAAAGAGCCGCTCGGGACCCGGTAGGGCTGGAATTAACGATACAAGCAGGTCAGCCTGAAAAAGGGGTATCGATATTGTACCGGTTGATGGGGGCGGCGGACCCAGAACTCTTACGTACATGCAGAAATGGGAGGCAGACCTGGGGAGTCCAATTTCAGAAGAGACCTGGGGTCGCATATGGCATAGAGCCGCAAAAAGCTCCAAATGCACCGCAATTAAAGAGGCGGCATACAAACTTTCTCTATGGTATTACATGACACCATCACATATGCACTCCATCAACCCAGAGTATCCCAATACTTGCTGGAGGGAATGTGGGCAACCTGGGGACTTGATTCACATGTGGTGGACGTGCCCGGTGGCAGAAACCTACTGGAAAGAGATCCTGAGTCATATCAAGGACATAACAGGGATGCAGTTGCCTCAAGACCCAGTGGTGGTGTTACTGGGGGAGGCAGTTGAAGGAAGCTACGGGAACTCTGGAGCCAGGGCTAATCTTATCACTGACATGCTGAGTGCGGCTAGAATCACTTTGGTGCAAGCATGGAAGAATAAGCAAGGCCCGATAGTAGCCATGTGGTGGGTGAGACTGTGGGGCGTGATGGCAATGGAAAATGTAACAGCAATAGCGCATGGCTCCTACTCGAAATATCTGAACACTTGCCGCTACACGAGTTCACAGACGATAGAGAACAGATGTACTTTAAACCTAAATTACTCTGCAAAGTGTCCGTCATCTAATGATTAATATGAACCTTGTACAAGGGGGAAAAGGAGACCTGCCCATGGAATATTCAAGAAAGCCTGAACAGTTGTAGTACTACACTCAAAAGTTTATTGAGGCGGGGTGGGGGAGAATGTTTCAATAGTTAAAACTCATGAGCAATGGACTCCGGGAATGGGATGTGCTACTGTTTGCTATTTTTTGATCCATGCATGTCTGTATTTGTGCTCGAGAAAAATAACTAAAGTTGGTAAAAAAATATGACAATACATTACTTACCGTAAAAGCATTTCTGATGGTTGTATCTGCTTAGATTCACATGCTGTGCATAGTACGACATCCAGTGGTCACTGCAGAGTATTGCATTTTGTTTTTCGTAGTCGAAAAGGGGACGTCGACAAGGTGTGTCTGTAACACTATCCCTATAGTGACGTGCGTTGTACCCACAATCCCTCACGCGTCGAGGTCCCTCTGTTTGTATTTTTTCTGCCCTGAGGGAGCCTTCTATACGTGAGTGAGTACAGAAAAGAGAGAGAGAGATGTAGAAAGGTGTCTATGTTCCTTCCATCCGAGCGGGGAGGAAGGGTGGGCGCATGTGAATCTAAGCAGATACAACCATCAGAAATGCTTTTACGGTAAGTAATGCATTGTCTTCTGATGTTTGTTAATCTGCTTAGAATCACATGCTGTGCATAGACTAGAGCAGTACCCGGAGTTGGCGGTGGGTTATGAGAAGGAACAGTAGAGAAAAGATGTCTTAATACTGCCTGTCCCACCTGGGAGTCAGATGTAGAGTGTGCATCTAGACAGTAGTGTTTTGTAAAAGGTGTGCACAGAACTCCAGGTTGCCGCTTTGCAGATGGACTCAAGGGGAACATTTGCAATGAATGCTATGGATGCCCCAGTGCCTCAAGTAGAATGTGCTCTTGGCTTGAAGGGTAGTTCTCTCTTAGCAAGAGTAACAGAGAATGATGCATTGAACAATCCATCTAGATATAGTGGACTTGATATTGCATCTCCTTCTCTTCCTGCTGCCACCGAGGCAAAGAACCGATTAGTCTTTCTCAGTGGTCTGGTTCTTTCCATGTAGAACATGACAGCTCTGCGCACATCAAGTGTATGCAGACTTTTTTCTCCCGAATTGGAAGGGTTTTGAAAGAACGTTGGTAGTTCTATTGACTGGTTTACATGGAATTTTGAGATGAATTTCGGTGCAAACCTTGGGTGCGTGCGTAGAACCACTTTATCTTTGTGAACTGCTACAAAGGGGTCTAAAACAGAAAGAGCCTGTTGTTCACTTACTCTCCTAATGGAGGTGATAGCTATTAGGAAAGAGGTCTTAAGAGTGAGGTCTTTAAGAGTTGCTTTGTGCATGGGTTCAAAGGGTGAGCCCATGAGTCTGGTAAGTACCACATTCAGGTCCCAGCCAGGAGCTGGGTTTGCTATCGGAGGGTGTATTCTCTTTACTCTCTCCATGAAGGCTTTGATATTTGGGACTTTCCACCACGACACTTTAAGCTGGGAAGTGGTGTATGCAGAAAGTGCCGCTAGGTGGACTTTAATGGAATTGAACACTAGACCTGAGTCCAGTAAATGGGTCAGGTACAGGACAATGTGCGTGGGGGAGCAGTCAACTGGGTCGATGCTTCTTCCTCTACACCAGATGACAAATCTCTTCCATTTGCTAGAATAACAGTGACGAGTGTTAGGCTTTCTAGCCTCCCTGAGGATGTCCATGCATCTCTGCGGGAGTTGTAAGTGTCCAAACTGTATGATCTCAGGAGCCAGGCTGCTAAGTTCATGGTCTGAGGGCATGGATGCAGTGTCCTGCCCTTGTCCTGTGACAGCATGTGGTGTGGGCAGGGAAGTTTCACTGGGGGAGATAGGGACATCTCCATCAGGTGAGCGAACCATGGCTGCCGGGCCCACATAGGGGCCACTAGTATCATGGTAACTTGTTCCTGGTGCATCTTGTGCACAATCTTGTTGAGAAGGGGAGTCGGGGGGAAAGGCGTAAGCAAATTTCCCTGACCATGGAATCGATAGACCGTTCCCCTTGGATTAGTTCTGGGGGTACCTGGAGGCGTAATCTTGGCATTGTGAGTTCTCCAGAGTTGCGAACAGGTCTATTTCTGGGAATCCCCATTGTGAGAAGACGTTGAAGACGATGTCTTCGTGCAACTGCCATTCGTACTCTGAGGGCAGAGGGAAGTCTCTGCTGAGTTCGTCTGCTAGCAGATTGAGTTCCCCTGGTACATGTTGCGACAGTAGGAACATGTTGTGTTTGAGAGCCCACTTCCAGATATTCTGGGCCAGCTTGGACAGTCCTGGAGAGTGGGTGCCCCCTTGCTTGTTGAGGTAGTACATGGCTGTGGTGCTGTCCGTAAGGACCATCACTGTCTTCCCTTGTAGGTGTTCCTGGAAGGCTTTTAGTGCCTTGAACACGGCGAGTAGCTCCAGTAGGTTTATGTGCTTGGATGCTATGCTCGGAGTCCACACTCCGTGAGCAGTCTGATGGGATAGGTGAGCCCCCCATCCTGTGAGGAATGCGTCTGTAGTTAGAGTGGCTTCCACTGCGGGTGCGGCAAAGGGTTTCCCTCTTACCAAGGCCTGCGAGACCACCACTAGATCGTCCCATTGTCAGCTGGCCTGACACCACTGGCTGTTGAGCCACTCTTGCATTGGGCGCTGCGCAGGCGCGCGTGAGGTACCAAATAAATACATGACGCCATCATTCCTAGCAAGCGCATCGCTTTGCGCACTGTCACCTCCCGACCTGCCACATATTGAGGGATCTGAAACAGCATGTTTTGGACCCTCTCGTTGGAGGGGAAGACGAGGCCGTCCTTTGTTCGAATTAGAGCCCATAGGAATTGTTTGACTTGGCTCGGGTCTAAGCTGGACTTCTTCTCGTTGATGGAGAGGCCCAGTTGGAACAAAAGGTCTACAGTCTTTTGGGTGTTTGAGAAGCATTTCTCGTAAGAATCCCCTGTTATGAGCCAGCCGTCGAGGTAAGGGTATACTGTGATGGATAACCTGCGCAGGTGGGCCGCTGCCACTGCCAGTACTTTCGTGAATACCCTTGGTGCAGATGCTATGCCGAAGGGTAGCACTCTGAACTGGTAGTGTTTGCCCTCTATCATGAACCTGAGGTATTTTCTGTGCGCTGGCAACATTAAAATATGAAAGTATGCATCTTTCATGTCCAGTGTTGTCATGTAATCTCCCTGTGATAGCAGTGGGATTACTTCCTGTAAGGTCACCATACGAAACTTTTGGGGTTTGACAAACTTGTTCGCTGGGCGCAGATCTAATACAGGGCGCATGGTTAGATCTTTTTTGGGTACAAGGAAGTACACTGAATAAATACCTTCCGTTACCTGAGATAGAGGCACGACCTCTATAGCTCCTTTTTCCAGTAGCTGATCCACTTCGTGGAGAAGGATGGCGAGGTGTTCTGGTGTCATGCGTCGTCCCCTCAGGGGTCTGTATGTTGGGGAACTGTTGAACTCTATACAGTAGCCGCGGGCTACGGTGGATAGTACCCAGCGGTCGATGTTATTCCCTCCCATGCTGGAAGAAAGGATGTTAACCGGCGCCCGACCGGCGATGCATGGGAGGGGACCCGAATCTTCGCGTCACTTGGTGTTGTTGGTGGCTTGGGAGCCTCTAGGGGTGGAACCCCGGCCTCTCCCCTTGCCACGGCGTTGACCTCTCTGATTGTACTGGCCACTATTACTTTGGTAGTTGTTGGCAGAATATTGAAGTTGTTGATCCTGTTGCTGGCGTTGGCCACGAAAAGAACGCTTGTTGCCAAATCCCCGCCTGTTAGGGGGCTTTGAGATTTGGTCCAAGGTCTTTATGGTATCAAATTCTTTTTTTGCATTTTCCAGTGCATCGTCCACTGCCTTTCCAAAGAGGTTAGACTCTTCAATAGGCTTGTTAATGAGCGCCGCTTGCGTTTCCGCCTTAAACCCAGAATTGCGAAGCCAGACGTGGCGCTTCAGCAGAATTCCCTGTACCAAAGAGCGGCCAGCTGTTTCCGCTGCATCGAGGGTATTCTTAACGATGCATTGGTTGACCAGAGACCCTTCATTAACTGTAGCCAGCAATCTAGTTTTTAGAGTTTCAGGAACTTCCTCGATGTCTTGCTTAAGCTTTCCCCATTGTGCATCAGCATAGCTTGCCAGCAATGTGTTATTATTGGCAATTCTAGTTGAGAACGCCGCCGAGGTGGTAATTCTTTTGGCAAGAGCATAAAGCTTTTTCCCCTCTTTATCCGGAGGTTCCTCGCTGGTAGATAGTGGAACCCCAGCCCTTTTCCTAGTGTTAGTCACCACTAAGGAGTCCGGGATTGAGTGACCCTTAATATATAGTGGGTCTGATTGAGAGGGTGAGAACAATTTTTCGATTCTTGGATTAACCCCTCTTACTAGTGCACGGGTGGCCAGTGAAGGGTTGATTCGTCTCTTAACAGAGGCGACTATTGGAATTGTTTGGCTGGTGGGGGGTTTTTCTTTGATAATCCTCTCCACGAAGTCAGTGTCTGGGGTGACCTCCCCAGTTTCGACCTCAAAATGTGCTGCTGCTTTCCTCCGCAGTGCTTTAAAGACGGGCTGGTCATCAACAGGTGAAGGGTTTCTGACTGGTGTGGTTTGAGGAGACCTGATGTCTATAATGTCTGGCTCTGTAGACCCTGATGGTGACTGCCAGGGATTTGGGTCACCCTCACCCGGGTCTTCTTCGTACCCTTCCTCACTTATGTTAGAGTCCTCATGGAAGCCTTCTCCCTCTTGTTGGTTTTCATCATTAATGAACTCCTCCTGGAAGTGAGTGTCCTCTTCGGTGAGGTCGTAAGAGTTCATATCCTCCTGAAAGGGGTTATAGAACAACTTCGGGTATTTAGCCTTCGGACTTTCTAGGAGTACCTCCCTAGGTCTTTTAGGTGTCCTATTTTCTGGAATGGCCATGAATCTGTCTAACTTGTCCATACAGGACTGGAACTTCTCTAAGGTCCACTGAGGTAGGCCAGAGCGGTCTGGGAGTGAAAAAGGAGTCTCTTCTCCTTGTATTCGTCTAGATCTGTCCCATAGTGTCGAAGATAAGGTGCCTTCGCCTTCTGAGAAGTGTTCTGGCAGGCTAGGGCTTTCCGTCGACGGCGGGAGCTGTCCCAGCCTACTTTCCGGCGCCTTCGGCGTTTCTTTGGCCTTGTGCGCAGTTTCCGGCGTTTCACTTGACGTCTGTCTCTGGCCGTCCTTAGAAGATATACGCGCGAGGCTTTCGGCGATCATTCTGTCTGCCGAGGGATTGCTCGCCGTCGCGCTAGGTACCGTCGAGTCTTTACTGGCAACGTACGCGCTAGGTACCGTTGAGTCTTTACTGGCAACGTGCGCACTCTTACGAGGCGCGTCGCCGCCTGAGGGTTTGGGGTTAGCGCCCTTATTTCCAGAGTGCCCGGTCGCCTGTCGCGGGAGCGGTGGCGGGGAGGGCTGTCAACCCTTGCGGTCGACGGAAGACGCCGGTGGGCCCGGCGCCTCAGTTGGCACTCTGGCTGCCTTCGTCTTCGACAAATGCCTGCCGTGGGGTATGTGTTTTTGAGATTTCTTGTGTGCGTCCTTGTCGCCGGGGTGTTCATCCCCATAAGCTGGGCGTGAGCCGGGCTTGTCGGGGCCGGGGACGGACGAAGAGGAGCGCGAACACTCCCTCGAGAGGTCTACAACCTCCGTTACGGAGGCCGTGTAATCACTGTCCTCGTCACATTCGGCGGCGGTGGCAGCGGGCGAGGAATCTGACCTAGACATGGCGTAGGCCGCCCACCTTTTAACCCTACGGTCCTTTATCGTTTTGGGCTTAAGTAACTTACAGGCCGCACAGCCGTCCTCCTTGTGATCGAGGGGCAAGCAACGGTTGCACCGTTTGTGCTTGTTCTTCCAGGTATATTTGCCTTTGCAAAGTGGGCAAAACCTAAAGGGCGTCCTCTCCATAGCTGAGGGCAAGAAGTGTGATTATGACCTCGAAAGAGAGGGAGGGGAAAGAGAAAGGCATTCTCGGAGAGAAAAGAAAAGACCACACAACCCCACTCTCCCTACTGTGTAAGGCCGGCGAGGCCAGGCCACGTGTTCGGCGACGCCGAAGGATCTCCTCCGCTCGTCCTTCCGTTGAAGATCTTGCTCGGCGGAGAAACAGCTTGCAGCTTCGTCGAGGGAGGGATCTATATGTTAGATATTAACAATAATAAACAACCAAGGGTCGAAGAAATGATTTTGCAATGTCTCTCGAGGAGCTCCGCATAGAGGCGACCAATAACTGGGCGGAAAAAAACAATCTGAGGGACCTCGACGCGTGAGGGATTGTGGGTACAACGCACGTCACTATAGGGATATTGTTACAGACACGCCTTGTCGACGTCCCCTTTTCGACTACGAAAAACAAAATGCAATACTCCGCAGTGACCACTGGATGTCGGACTATGCACAGCATGTGATTCTAAGCAGATTAACAAACATCAGAAATATATATACTTCAATTAAACACACCATATGCAATAATTAAACAGAAAACACTACAAAAACCCATCCCTGTACAAAGAGCACAGAATATGCAAGATAGCAAGATGCAGCACTCTGGGTACAAGATATAGCGAGGAAAGGCAATAACAACCACAATGTTCTTGTGAAGCATATGTTTTTGAAGTGCAAGAGGAATTCAAGTACCTAGTCAGTATTTAGGGCCAAAAATGGACCGGGGCAGTTATGAGACAAGAATACCTTGGCAGGGTCCTCCTCAGTCAACATGATTTCAGATGAAGTGTTCAGACTACTTGCACCTTATCAGTCTAACCCTCTACTTCATCTTGTTATCCACAGCTAGAACTTGCTTAAACGCCTGAAAAATGATCCTCAGTCACCAATCTGGAGGACCTCTTGCAATCGGTTGTGTAATTTTCTACAATAGCTAATTTTTAGATCCTCGAACTGGAGGTCGCTCGGCTTCCAGAAGACCACCAGTTCAGCGCCGCCCTCTTAGTTGGATAGCTTTTATACTTGCGACTCCAAGCAGTCTGTGGAATTGCTTCAGACCAAGTTGTCCACAACAATGGCATCCAGTTTCTTTACTGGGGCATCAGGAGCCCTCAATGCTTTGTGTTACCAGCTCAATGGATCCGCTGTGCGGAGAATGCATGATGGGAAGAGCCATAAGCAGTTGCATCACTTAACAGAAAATTGCAAGCAAGCCTCAGCGGATGGAATCCGTGTCGGCTGATGATGTTGGTGCAGCTTAGGCAAAAGGTGCCACTTGTAGATCTATAACAGCTACCACAACCAGTCATTCAGGAGAAATCCTTGCTGGGGGACACAGTCCTCCTTATCTTACCCATGGGACTATGCTTGAAGGATCTGGACACACTCCTATGTATTTCATACTCTTGGAACTCATAGAAGGATTTCGACCCGAGTCCCTCTCTTGCGAGTGCTTGGAATGGGTCTGCTCTGGCTCTCATCAAAAGCCTATGCCACTCGAGCAGCAGGTTGATTTCCCTCAATTAGGATATGTAAAGTCTTAGCTCCTGAGAGAATCTGGCTATCAGAGTCCAACACTGACAAGCCTCGCAACTCTTTGTCATGATGGGTACCCAAACATCAGAAAGAACAGTCATGGGAGTACATGATCAACATCGCCCACAAGCGCTTGATGAAGGCCTTAAAACACATTTCGATCAAAATCTTTTTCTAAAAATACACACAAAAATCATTTAACCAGGCATGTTAAGGCAGTTATTGTACAATCCCCTGATGAGGGCTGTACAACCACTAAACCTAGGGTGTGGAAACACACCCAGACAAAAAGAAAGCCAAACGTTTCTTAAAGGTGGGTAGTATGGCAAAATGATCAGGCCTAACTCTCAAGACACAAAGGTACAATTAGTTCACACACTTATCCATATAGAAAGATAGACCACACTGAAAAAATACCTTTATTATGTTACACATTTAAAGCTTTAAGTTCAAATAAGTACTTGCAAATAATTAACAGTATAACAATATTCGACATGCATTACTCACCGTAATAGATTTTCTGAGGATTGTATCTGCTTAGATTCACATGCTGTGCATACAATCCGACACCCAGTGGTAACCGCAGAGTATTGCATCTTGTCTTTCGAGAATCGAAAGGGGCCGCCGACATGGGCATGCCTGTAACACTATCCCTAACGTGACATGTAGTGTACCCAAAATCTCTCACACGCAGAGGTCCCTACGATTGCATTTTTTCTGACATGAGGGAGCCCAATGACTATCGTGAATGAGTACATAAAAGAGAGAAAGTAGTAAGACGTCTATGTTCCTTCCACCCGATCGGGGAGGAAGGGTGGGCACATTTGAAACTAAGCAGATACAATCATCCGAAATGCTATTACGGTGTGTAATGCATGTCTTCTGATGCTTGTTAATCTGCTTAGAATCACATGCTGGGCACAGTCTAGAGAGCAGTACCCTGAGTTGGAGGTGGGTTGTGAGAAGGAACAGTAGTGAAAAGATGTCTTAATACTGCTTGTCCCACCTGAGAATCGGACCTAGAATGAGTGTCTATGCAATAGTGTTTCGTAAAGGTGTGTACAGAACTCCATGTTGCCGCTTTGCAAATGGACTCAAGGGGAACATTTGCAATGAAAGCTATGGAAGCCCAAGTGCTTCGAGTAGAATGTGCTCTAGGCTTGAAGGGCAATCCTCTTTTAGCAAGAGTGTAACAGAGTGTGATGCATCTGACAATCCACCTTGAGGTGGCTGATTTAGAGACAGGGTCCCCTTCTCTACCAGCTGCCACTGAAACGAAAAATTGGTTCGTTTTTCTCAGTGGTCTGATTCTTTCCAGGTAAAACATGACTGCCCTGCGCACATCTATGTGTGTAGGCTTCTTTCGGCCACGTTAGTGGGATTCTAGAAGAAAGTAGGCAGTTCTATTGATTGGGTCACATGGAACTTGGAAATAAATGTAGGCGCAAATTCAGGGTGAGTGCGCAGAATCACCTCATCTCTGTGAACTCTAACAAAATGATCTAGAACTGAAAGGGCCTGTAGTTCAACAACTCTTCTTATAGAAGTGATAGCCACTAGGATGGCTGTCTTATAGGTAAGATCTTTGAGACTTGCCTTATGCATTGGCTCAAAAGGAGACCCCATAAGTCTAGTCAATACCACATTTAGGTCCCATCCGGGAGCCGGGTTAGAAATAGGGGGATGAATCCTTTTAACCCCTTACATGAAAGCCTTAATAAATGATATTTTCCACCACAACACCTTCTGTTGTGACGTAGTGTAGGCTGAGCAAGCAGCTAAGTGAACCTTCAGGGATTTAAAGACCAGGCCTGAGTCTAGTAGGTGAGTCAGGTACAATACAATGGGAGTGGGAGAGCAGTCAATAGGATTGACGCCCTTGGAATTGTACCAGATAACAAACCGCTACCATTTACTGGAGTAGCAGTATCGGGTGTTAGGTTTTCTCGCCTCCTTCCTAAGTATGTCCATGCATCCCTGAAGGAGTTGTAGGTGCCCAAACTCTAAAACCTCAGGAGCCAAGCCGCTAAGTTCAGGGTTTGCGGGCATGGGTGAAGAGTCTCCCCCTTGTCCTGAGATAACATGTTGTGTGGGCAAGGCAGTTTCATTGGAGGAGATATGGACATCTCCATCAGATGAGAGAACCAGGGTTGGCAGGCCCACATGTGGGCCACCAATATCACGGTGACTGGTTCCTGGTGCATCTTGTGCACAATCTTGTTGAGTAGGGGAGTCGGGGAAAAAGCTAAAACAAATTTCCCTGACCATGTTATCCATGGACTGTTCCCCTTGGATTGGTTCTGGGGATACCTGGAGGCATAATCTTGGCATTGAGCGTTCTCCAGAGTTGCAAACAAGTCGATCTCTGGGAAACCCCATTGTGCGAAAAGGTTGGAGATGATGTCTTTGTGTAGTCGCCATTTGTACTATGGGGGAGTCTATGCTGAGCACGTCCGCTAGAAGATTGAGTTCCCCTGGAATGTGTTGAGACAACAGGAACATCCTGTGCTTGACAGCCCATAGTCCTGGAGAGTGTGTGCCCCCTTGCTTGTTCAAGTAGGACAGTGCTGTGGTGCTGTCTGTGAGAATCAGGACCATCTTTCCCTGTTACTGGGTCTGAAATGTTTTCAGTGCTTTGAAGATGGCTAACAGCTCCAACAGATTTATGTGCTGGATGCTACTTCTGGGGACCACACGCTGTGCGCCATCTGCTGAAGCAGGTGAGCCCCCCACCCCGTGAGAGATGCGTCTGTCGTGAGAGTGGTTTCTACTGCGGGGGTGGGGAAGGCCTTTCCCTTCAGAGGATTTCCCTCAACCACCACTGCAGAGAGAGACCGAGGGCTGGCGAGACCACCACCAGATCTTCCCATTGTCCGTTGGCCTGACACCACTGGCTGTGACGCATGCGCAGGCGCGCGTTAGGAACCAAGTAAATGCAGGATGCCATCATTCCTAACAGTCGCATGGCTTTACGTACCGTCAGATTGAGGGATCTGAAACAGAATGTTTTCAACCCTTTCGGTGAGGGGAAGACAAGGCCGTCTTCTGTTCGAATTAGAGCCCCTAGGAACTGTTTGACTTGATTGGGGTCTAGGCTGGATTTCTTCTTGTTGATGGAGAATCCCAGGCTGAATAAGAGGTCTATCGTCTTTTGAGTGTTCATCAGGCATGTTCTGTTGGAATCCCCTGTTATGAGCCAGTCGTCGAGGTAAGGGTAAACTGGAACGGATTCTCTACGCAGGTACGCTGCTGCCACTGCCAGCACCTTCGTAAACACCCTTGGCGCCGAGGCAATGCCAAAGGGGAGTACTTTGAACTGATAGGGCTTGTCCTCTATCATGAACCTTAGGTATTTACTGTGTGCCGGCACCATTGAAATACGGAAGTATGCATCTTTCATATCCAGTGTTGCCATGTAATCCCCCTGTTTTAGCAGAGGGATTACCTCCTGCAGCGTGACCATACAAAATGTTTGAGGTTTAACAAACTTGTTAGCTAGGCGCAAGTCTAGCACAGGGCGCATGGTGAGATCCTTTTTGGGTTCAAGGGAGTACACTGAATAAATACCCTTGTTTACCTGTAGAAGAGGGATGACTTCTATGGCGCCCTTTTCCTGCAGGATCTCGACCTCTTGCAGCAGGATGCGTAGGTGTTCCGGCATCAGGCATCTTGATTTTGGCGGTCTGAATTGAGGTGGTTGGCAAAATTCTATGCAGTACCCGTGGGCGACGGTCGTGAGCAACCACTGGTCTGTTGTTATCCCCTCCCATGCATGAAGGAATGATGTTGGACGTCCCCCGACCGGGGAGGCATGGGAGGGGACCCGGATCTGAGGGTCATTTCTGACCTGAGGCCGAGGAGCCTCTGGGGTTGGAATTCCAGCCTCTACCCTCTTTCCACAGCGTTGTCCTCTAGGTGGATACGTGGTGGTGGTGTTGGATCCTTGCCCTGAAGACCAGTTGTTTCCTGAACCATACTAGTTTTGAGGGGAGCGGGATTGCCCCCGAAAGGAACGATGAGAGCTGCCCCCTCTCTATTATGAAGGCCTTTGGGTAATTTGGTTTAAGGTCTTGAGAGTCTCATGTTCCTTATTAGCTGTCACAAGCGCTTCGTCCACGTCTTTGGCGAACAGGTTGATTTCTTTAACCGGCTTGTTTATTAAGGCTGCTTGGGTTTCAGGCTTAAAACCAGAGTTCCTCTATTCCAAGAAAGCAGCCGGCTGTGGAGGACATGCGTGAGTGTCTCTCCCCGCCGGGCCACATAACTAAGCAAACAAATAATCAGTTTGGGCGAGTTCCAGCCCAAAAAATACGCGTGAAGACCTCTGGAAGAGGACACAGTTCCAGGGGAGCTGAAAAAAGTCGCCCGCCACGCAGGAGGAAAGCAGCCTAGCCCAAGTGAGGACACAGGCGTGGCACTGAAGGAGACTCCGGCGACTGGTGGCGGGAAAGCCGAAAGAGCACCGGAGCACCAGACAGAGACGGAGTGCTCAGCCACTGGTGAAGGTTATCAAGAGACGGAGCAGAGAACAGCAGCCCGGCGTCTGAAAAGCGGTGGTCTCTTGGACCCCCACTTCCACTCCGGAGGGCATCGAATGTTGTGGCCGAAAAGAAGAATGCCCAGCAGCCCCAATGCCTAAAAAGAGGCGCGCAGTTCACCTCGGCCCCAGACAGGGCAAGGAAACAGCCGTCGCCCATCAGCGCATCCTGTGGGGCACATCCAGGGCTCTGCCCCCCCATTGCCCTCCAAGGGGCACACGGACCATCTAGGCCCAGACGGGGCAGGGAGAACAGCAGTCGTCCACTAGCGCCCCCGAGTGAGCACAACCAGGGTGAGTGGACCGCCACTGCCACAGCATAGCAATGCGGGCGGCAGGACCAGGAGGAGGAGCAGGTAATACAGACCCCTGCACAAACGGGGCCCATAGCCGCCCCAGACTAGCAATAAGAGGGCAACCAGGGCATCCGTCCACCTCGTCTGCCAGGACCAATACACAGGGGGCAACGCTACGGGCATTCAGCCCCCATTAGGAAAAGCCGGCAAAAAAGAATATTAACAGTAAGATCATGGAAACGAACTAATCATAGTCAATGCCCCCCAGTGTCTTGTAAGTAGCACACGGAGAAGAACCGAACAGGACCGTTAATCTGCTACGAAGGGACAGAGAGGAGATCAGCCAAGCGGGAGCGCAGCAAGTACGAAATAACCCATTACACAACACTCCTTAGAAAGGGGGAGAACAACATTTACGGCACAATCCGTCCCGCCACAGAACCCCATGATATAGACATCCAGGCTACCCCATTGTGCACGAATAGGAGGGGGAGAAGAGACTGAGTGGAGGGGGGGGGGCAACAGAGGGCAACATTCCATAGACTGGCAGACCTGCTACAAGGCATACAGCCAGCAGGAAATCGCATAAAACAGGCCGCAATATAAAAGGGCCCAGGGGTCCTGGGCCAGGTGACTTCGAAAGTGGTGGGCTACACGGGAATACCTAAAAGAGCACATCATATTTGAGCCCCCCTCACCCCCACCCGAAGACGACAGAGTGGAGGGGACAAAGGATTTCCAAGAAGACCACTAAGCACCACGCCACGAAAAAACTATTCTGAAGCAGACGTGGCGGCCCATGGGCAACTAACAATACACCCATTGATGTCCAAATAGAGAACGAAAACCCTAGCGCAGTTTCCCTCCCACCCCTCCCCCAGAGAAAGCAAAGCCGGAACTTGAGACAGCTCTGGAGCTCACAAGACACACCCAACTCAAAAGCACAGGAGTCATTATCAGACACTCACAACCCCCCCAGCACACCATGGAGTAAGGCATGATGGGCAAAATAGACATGCAGAAATGCTCTAAAGAATTACAATACCAGCTACTAATGTCCGCTCAAGAAATATTCAAAACACTACGGGAAACATGAAACTATCACTCCAGGAAGTCAAGCGGGACATAATGAAGTTAGAGGAAAGAACAGATACACTTGAAAGACAAGTCCAGCAGGTGGAGGAAGATACTCAAAAGTCAGACGAGATACTGGAACAGCTCTCCCAAGTATCCACCGGCCTGTGTGGATTTGGAGAAAAGGTCAAGAAGATCCAACAAAAGGATAAAGAACCTGCCCGTATCCATTGAGGACAGAGACCTACAGGGAACTGTGACGCAACTTTTTACAAAAATCCTAGCGGATGATAAAGAACCACAGGTGAAAATTGACAGACTCCACAGGGTAGGCCCCAAAAGGTTAACAGAACCAGGGTCCAGACCAAGGGACGTCCTGGCAGCCATATCGTCCTACTCCCAAAAAGAACAGATTCTGCGCAAGGCAAGGTTTGCAACCCCTACGAGAATAAACGGGCAAGAAGTCCATCTATACCAAGACTTAGCACAGTCAACCCTCCTGAAGAGACGGACTATGAGCCCAGGGGTCCAGCATCTAGTAGCTAACCAAGTAAAGTACAAATGGACATTCCCGTTTGGCCTCCTCTTCACCTGGGAGGGGAACCAACACAGGGTAACAACTGGCGAGGAAGGCGAACGAATCCTGGGGCTGCAGAGTGAAATAGGAA
Organism: Ambystoma mexicanum; assembly: GCF_040938575.1. Lineage (NCBI taxonomy): Eukaryota > Metazoa > Chordata > Amphibia > Caudata > Ambystomatidae > Ambystoma > Ambystoma mexicanum. The sequence continues at coordinate 967,870,701 of NC_090936.1, read as the reverse complement.
ACACTCAAGACCTTCCGCAAAGGAGAGTAAGGGGCCCAAACAGACCAGCAGGTTGGACGACAGTGACGAAAAGAGGCAAAGGAGTGAAGAATAACTAGAGCACACAAGGAAGCGGAAACCCGCAAGACATCGAGGTCCCACCACGCATCAATCAGGATTCCAAGCAAGGGTGGACTGAGACTCACCCGAACAGACAAATACATGCACGGGTAGAGGAGAATGGGTGAGACTGGAATCCACAGTGGGGTTTAGGACCCCGCACAACGGGACTAAGAGGTGTATAGGCGGCCGCGAGCACAAGACAATACGTCTGAGTGCAACTAAGATCCCAGCCCCTCCCCCATTCAAGGGGTAAGGGTAAAAGGGGAAGGGTTAAAGGAGGGGTGAGGGTAGTAATGGCGGCAGTGAATTGAGACAATGGAACAGGAAGGGTCAAAAGGACACAACAGGAAGGAACGATGGAACGGATCAACCATGGATAAGAAAGACATGGGCCCGATAAAGATCCTAACTCAGAATGTCAGGGGGCTGACCTCACTGACTAAGAGAGCAAAACTGGACAGATAAGCTTGGAGAATGAAAGCGGACATCATCATGTACCAAGAAACGCACATAAAAAAGAGCGAGAAAACCAAGACTAGAATAAGAGGGTCCTTGCATATATAACAGTCCAATGTGGTGGGGAAGAGAGCAGGAGTCCTCATAGCCATACAAGACAGGCTGCAGGACCAAGTACAGAAATTTCGAGCGGACAAGGAGGGAAGATATCTCTTCTGGAAGGAAAACACTTAACGCTGGCATCAATATATGCCCCCAACACAGGACAGGAGGGATTTATTAAAGGCACCCTGGAGGCGCTCGAAGAATACACGACTGGAGACATTATCCTGGGAGGGGACTTAAACGTGGCGTGGGACCCCAAACTAGACAGAAGCGCCAAAACGCGCTCAGAAGCAAATACACCCTCAAAGACAATGAAGAAGGCGTTTGAAACACTGTTCCTCCATGACCTGTGGCGAGCAAAAAAGGGGCAACAGCAAGGTTTCACATATTACTCCCACATATATAACTCATAATCGAGAATTGACTACATGTGGGCATCAATGGCCCTGGTTGGGAGGGTGACGGAGATAGACATTGGTTTGATCTCGCTCTCAGACCACGCGCCGATAATAATCTCTTTCAACATATGGAGCGCGAGAGGGTGAATATGGTCCTTTTTGATATTAATATTTTATTTCTTATTATATTTATAATATTATATTTTATAGTCCTGGAGATTCCCATCAGATATTCTGCAAGAAAACGTGACAGTGGAAACGATCAAGGGGAAAATTGATACCTATTTCACATGGAACGACACGGGAGCGACCCCCCAGGGGATGGTGTGGGACGCGTTCAAAGCAGTACTTTGGGGAGAAATAATAGCCATGAAGGCAAGAAGAGACAAACCGCTTGCACAAATGGAAGAAATTGACAGACGCAAGAAGGGAGCTCGTGAACAATCCCTGCAAGAAAACGAAACTTGCCATGAAACACATCCAAGGCCAACTGGGGCTGCTCCAGACACGAAAAGCAGAATTAACCCTACTGGGAACTAAACAGAGGTACTACTTGTCTGCCTACAAGGCAAATAAACTCCTGGTGCGACAACTCAGCGAGAAGGGACGAAAGATGACAATATTGAAGTTAAAAAACCCACAAGGGGATACCAAAACAACCAATGAAGAAATGGGAGAGATAATGAAGATATATTATCAGACCCTATACTATCGGGGAACCCCAACGAGGAGGACCAGAAGAAATACCTAGACAACATTACACTACCCCAAATATCGTAAGAAAGCAAACAATCACTATAGATGGACATTCAACCAGAGGAGATAATCCAGGCAATCAAGAAGCTGCCAAAGAACAAAGACCCGGGACCAGACGGCTACACCGAGGACTTCTATAGGACATTCCAAGATTTACTGATCCCTACACTGACAATACTATTCAATAACTTCAAGTTACAAAGCAACATAACATGAATGAAAGGCGTAGTTAAGTGATACTTCCCAAACCAGGAAAAGATCCGACCCTACCAGGGTCATACCGCCCAAATGCCCTAATCAACCTGGACGCCAAGCTCAACGCCAAGCTCTACACCAAGATACTGGCGGACAGACTCCCTGAACACTTAACAACATTGGTGGCCCCAGATCAAGCAGGTTTCATCCCGAGGAGACAGATGGCGGACAATACGAGAAGAGTATGTCACCTTATAGAAAAGGTAGAACGCACAAACACACAGGCAATACTAGTTGTGTTGGACGCTGAAAAAGCTTTCAACAGAGTTGAACGGACACAACTCTTCTCCACGATGGAACGCATGGGCCTCGGGCAATCATGCATGCAAATGGTTAAGGCCAACTACAAGACTCCCTCGATGAGGATATCAATAGAGGCCCAGTGTTGCACTAACCAGAGGTACAAAACAAGGATGTCTGCTGTCACCCGTCCTTTATGCACTGTACCTGGAACCTCTGCTAACGAAAATATGGATGCTACGTCAGATCAAGGGTATCCAGATGGGAGGGAAAGAACATAAAACAATGGCCTTTGCAGATGACATGCTTTTGGCCCTGTCCGATCCAGACCAATCTCTCCCAGCACTACTCCGGGAACTAGAAACATTCAGAGCCATCTCCGGTCTCAAAATTAACAAACACAAGTCAGAGATCTTAAACTTGACAATGGACCCTGATGGCCTCGAAGAACTGTCTCGCATAAACGTTATGAAAAATGCAACAAACAATGTCACCTATCTAGGAATCAAGCTGACACCATCAGTGACACAACTATCAAACTTCCCGAGTTTAATAACCCAGCTGAAAGCGACCCTAGAGAAATGGAACTCCCTTAACACCTCATGGTGGGGCAGGATGGCGGTGGTCAAAATGACCATCCTACCTAAGCTCCTTTACTACTTCCAGACGCTCCCGGAAACATTTTTCAGGTCATTAAACAAGATGATATCCGCCAACATATGGCAAAACAAGAAGCTTAGAATAGCAATGACGATGCTAAGAGCACAGAAGCAAGAAGGTGGACTGGCACTTCCCCACTTCAGGAAATACTATGAAGTCGCACAGTTATGAGTAATAAAGGACTGGGTGGCGCACACCCCTCTACACATCTGGGCGAAATAAGATGAGGCAGTGGCTGGCACCCCTCTTTCAAACCTACTCTGGAGAAGCAAGAAATATAGGCACCCAAACACCAAAGTTAGCGAAGTCATGGGGGCAGGCTTGGATGCATGGGACACAGCAGTCAAGCGAGGAAAGCGGACGACATACCCGTCACCCTTCACAATGATGTTTGGGAATCCAGACCTCCAACTAGGGATGGACCACAAAGCTTTCACCTGCTGGAAACAAGTGGGATGCACCAACATTCGAGATGTGTACAAGGGGTTAGCAATCAGGACATTCCAGGAATGCATCCAGGAGGTGGGAATAAAACCATCAGACGAGTATCAACACCTTCAACTAGCACATTGGCTGGCGACTCCGGCTAACAGGGAGGCCGCCACAAGGCAGCTGACAAAATTTGAAACATTCATGACAATGGACACAGGGTCCCACAGACTAGTATCGAATCTGTACAATCTCTTGAATGAACAAGGAGAAGAGGTGCAATGGAACTACATGAAGAAGTGGGAGAGGACATTGGGAGAACCAATACCGCAAGACCAATGGAAAGAGGTATGGCATAAAATCCCAAAACTGGCGCGGTCTATACAACTGAGAGAAACATGGCAAAAAATCCTTCTGCAATGGCATCTCGCGGCCGAAAGACTGCATACTATCTATCCCACCTCCAACGAGAACTGCTGGCGAGGTTGCCAGCAACTGGGCACCTGGAACTGGAAACACATGTGGTGGAGCTGCCCAGCTTTAACAAACTTCTAGAAGGATATTAAAGAACAAGTAGGGAAAATGGTGCATGGAAAAGAAAACCTAGAAGATAGGGTTTGGCTGGCGGGCCTCTGGTACCCGGCACAGAGAACACACACTAGAAAGCAGCAGAACGGTATAATGATGCTAATCATAGCAGCTTGGCTAACAATAGCCCAACACTGGAAGCAGAAAGACCCCCCTGACACAACTGAAATGGCTCCAGAAAGTATGGAATTTCATCTCATTGGAATGGATAATATACAAAATTCAGGGAATTCCAGAAGAATTCCAGTCAAACTGGGGTACCATCATGACATATCTGCAGAGCGATTACATGCTTCCACGGAGCCCGCACAAGATCCGTATCCTGAACATATTATAGCAAGAGGACAATAAATGATGAACTCAAGAAAGACGCCTGCCATCCAGGGGTAGAGGGAGGGAACAGGGAGGGGGCGGAGGATCGAGATGGTGGGATGTTGAAATGTTGATTGTAATATTCCGATGTATTTTTTTTATTTTTTATTTCTTTATTGGTTTTTAACAATAGAACACACTGTGATCATTATCATCGAAATATTGAACGCTCATTAACAAGAATAACGCATTCCCACCCCTCCCTCCCTCACGCCAAGACCACAGTCAACTCAGTCCGTTTATATCGAACCGGATATATGGCTAAGACAGTCTGAGCCATCCGGAGTATCGACCAAAGCAGTAGGATGAAGCAGTGGCACCGTTAACGCCACCCAGCGGTGTAGTTCAACGCTGGAGTCCAGCCTCTGTTCATGAATTGCAGTTTCCCATGCCCCAGTCTCAGCCTCTATCCACCTCGTAAGGTCCCCCCACCACTGCGCTTCAATCGTCGGGGCTCTGGGGCTCTTCCAACTCATGGCTATGCGCCTTTTCACAGTTATGTAGATCAAGTCCTTGAGTTTGTTCAGGGGCTTGTTTTTGCGGCTGCGTTTGCATCTGCCCAAAATGCAGGCTGCGGGATTATGCATTTCGAGTTCAACGTCTGCGCCTGCCACCCTATCTTGAACTTGTGTCCAGAATTTGCGTATCTCAGGGCAGCTCGAGAACATATGAGTCATTCCCGCTTTAGGCTTGTTGCATTTGGGGCATACCTGGGCCTTCGCTCCCTTGAATTTAGATATGGCCTCTGGTGTTAGATAAGCCCTGTTGGTGATATATAGTTGGATGAGCTGTAAACGGGCGTTTCTAGAGATTTTTTTGTGGTAGTGGGATATTTTCCCCCACTCCTCATCATCGAAGTCTCGGCCAAGCTCGGATTCCCACTTGTCCTTACTTTTGAGCTCATGCCTTGTCGTACCTTGCATCAGGGCCTCGTACAGCCGCGAGGTTTCATGGCCTCCTTCGGCAGTGTTCAACATTGCTTCTATGACCTCATCTTCCGATGCTAGGGTGGTGGCCACCAGCCATCTGCCCTTCACGGTCTGTGCCACTGCTCCATAAAGCAAAAATTGTCCCGCAGGTAGCCCCGTGGTCTCGGCGAGGTTGGAGAAAGATGTGATCTCCTGGTCCTGGACCAGGTCTCCCAGGGTAGCTACTCTGCAGGGTTCCCACCGGGCGCGCATTTCTAATAGGCCCCAAGTATGATTGGCCATGATTGCTGCAATGGGGATTTGTGGGGAGTAGGGGTCCACTGACCCCACTGCTCTGCAAGCCCTCTTCCAGAGTTGAACTCCGAGCCTGGCCAAGTATGGGTAGCCTCGCGGGGTTCCATTTCCGACCCAGAGTAGATCCCTGAGGAGTAAGTTAGGGAAGGCTGGTTGGAGGAGTCTGGTATCTGTGGTGGTGTCATCGGCCATCCATCGTATCACATGCCTAAGCTGGCTTGCTAGGTAATATAGTTCGAAGTTGGGGACTTTCATACCTCCTCTCTCATAGGGTCTTTGGAGTGTCTCTAGTGCCATCCTGTGTCTGCCTCCCTGCCAGAGAAACCGTCTACATAATTTATTAATATTTCTGAAAAAGGAGGAGGGGATGTTGAATGGTACGTTCGTGAAGTTGTGTAACAGGCGGGGTAGCGCAACCATTTGAGGAGACCCGCTCTTCCGGCCACTGAGAGCGGAAGCTTGCCCCAGAAGTCCATGGATTTTTCCAGGGCGTCCCTCGCTCTCACCGGGTTGAGAATATGTTCCGTGTATGGGTTTCGGTGTATGGTGATTCCCAAGTATTTAAAGGAGGTCGCTTGCCATTTTAGATCTAGGAGGGGTAGGGATCTAAGGTCCTCTCTATACAGTGCAGCTAGTGGGTAAAGGCAGGACTTAGCCTTATTAATTCGGATTCCTGTATATTTATAGAATCCGTCTAGGGTCTCTAGTATGTAGGGCAAGAGGTGTTCGGGTTGTGAAGATATAGCAGGGTATCGTCCGCATACATTGAGACGAGATGGGTCACCCCATCAATCACAATACCTCCATCTCCGAATTCCCGTCTAAGGTATGAGGCTACAGATTCAGTAGCGATGATGTATAGCATCGGAGAGAGCGGGCAGCCCTGGGGGGTGCCCCTGTGGAGGGACCATTTGTCAGAGAATGTCGTGTTTGTTCGTACCCTGGCAGTTGGGTTGGTGTAAACTAGCTGGGTCCATTTCAAAAAGGCCGGTCCAATCCCCATTTTCACCATAGTGACATATAGCCATTCCCACCGCACTGAATCGAAGGCCTTGGAGGCGTCCAAGGACACAACAGCATATTTCTGGGACCTATGTTCCGTACTATATATGATATGGTGCAACCTGCGCAGATTCTCGGTCATGGAGCGCCCGGGCACATACCCCGTTTGGTCCTGGTGGATCAGGTGGGGGATGACCCTTCTCAATCTGTTCGCTAACAGGGAGGTTAGGATCTTACTATCCACGTTTAACATGGAGAGAGGTCTGTAGGAGCCACAGTCCGTCCCATCCTTACCAGGTTTCAAGAGGGGGATAATTACAGCTTCTCTCATGGAGTCAGGGAGGGTACCGCTCTCGTAAGATTCATTAAACACCTGCGCGAGCAATGTGGCCATGGTCTCCTCGTATGACTTGTAAAATTCCCCCGGGAGGCCATCTGTGCCAGGGGACTTTCCAGAACGAAGAGATCTAATGATTACCTTAACCTCCTCTGGGGTTATGGGTTCGTCTAGGATTTCGGCCATTTGTGGGTCCAGCCTGGGAAGGTCAATGCTGTCTAGGACATCATCAATGCCGGTGTCGTTCACGGGTGGGGTCTCGGAGTACAGTGTACAATAAAAATCGGAGAACACCGAGTTGATTTCAGTTTGGATGTGAGCGATGGAGCCATCTGGCTTACGTATTTGGCAGATGGGTGTTCTGGGGCTCTCCCTTTTATATAGCCAGGCTAAGAGTTTACCGGGTTTATCACCTAGGGCATGGGTTCTCTCTTGTTTAGCGAAGCTCATCCTCCCAAGGGATTCCCAATGTGTCAAACAGGTTTGTCTTAGGTCGGTTATTTTGTGCAGGTGTTCTGGGGAGGAGTCCACCCTTCCTTCCAATTCGCCCAGCTCCTTTTCAGAGCGTTCAAGAGAAGATATGATAGATCTTCGGGCCCCTCCTATGGCTGCAATCATCTCACCCCTCATGACCACCTTATATGCCTCCCATGCGGTGCCAATGTATTCAACGCTATTCAAGTTTCTGTCCCAGTAATCCTCGGATTTGTCTGCTATGTGTTCCCGGAAGGCCGTGTCCAGAAGGGCTTCAGCCCGGAGTCTCCAGGTGGGGACGGGGGGTCTGGGCGGGGAGACCTCCCAGGTGGCCAGCAGCGGGGAATGGTCGGAGATCACTCTGGGCAAGTATTGGGCGTCGCCAAACATTGCTTGTTGCTCTTGGCTTACGAAAAGGTAGTCCAGCCTGGTGTGGACGGCATGATGAGGGGAGTAGAAGGAGAATTCGCGCCGGTCTGGGTGTTGCTCTCTCCACAAGTCTCGGAGCAGTAGCTGCTGTGACAGCTTGGATAGTATTTTGGCCAGTGGAGAGGGGCTGGTATGCTTCTTATCTGACCTGTCTTTTAGGGGGTCTAGGGTGCAATTGTGGTCCCCTCCCCATATCATGATGTTGTCTCTGTAGGCGCTGGGTCGTGGGCATAAAGAATGGAAGAATTGGGTTGCATCGTGGTTGGGTGCATAGGTGCTTATTAGGCATATCTCCCTGCCTTCTATTGTGCCGCATACTAATACCATCCTGCCCTCGTCATCTATTTTAGAGCTTACTAATCTGAAGGGAACAGAAGGGTCCACCCAAATCAGGACTCCTCTGGCATAAGAGGAGTAAGATGATCCTATCAGAGTACCTCGCCATGACTTGGCTAACAGCTTCAATTTATCCGCAGATAGATGCGTTTCTTGGAGTAGGACAATCTTGGCTTTGTTTCTCTTGACGTAGGCGAAGATGCGGCGTTGCTTCACAAAGCTATTCATGCCTCTGACGTTCCACGTCATGATTTTTATTGAATCAGCCATGGGAATCATAGAGTCTTATGTCTGTATCAAGTTTGCCCATAGGTCTCGCAAGTGACGGGTGGCGTAAGGAGTACGTTTGTGGCCTAGGTAGTTTTAGAACATAGGTTTGGACTATGGCTTCTTCATCCCATATCGTTTGCTCTGATATCTGCAGGCTCAACTGGCATAGGGACATTGCTTCATCCAAGCGGACTGCAATGGTCGTCAGTAGTCTCGGTGTATTCCCCTTCCGGCACCTAACAACTGTGCCAACTTACATTTCCCCTCCCCCCATGACTTTGAACATCCCCAACTAAGAACATGTCGAGCGAGGTTTCCCTCGTTATGACAACTCCGTTTCCGCTCCTTTAGACCGTGCATCGGACGCTAGGTGCCCTACGGGCGGGTATCAAAATACCCCTAAGAAAGAAAGCCTTCCGGGGGAAGGAGGGTGTTCGCATCGGGCGCATCTCCGAGAGGAATCAAGCCAGCTGCATTGTGTTTGGCCATTGCTTAGCGTGGACCCATGAGGGTCGTTCGGTCAAGGTGTAGCTGTTGAGGGGTGAGGCTCAGCGTGGATGTCGCCTCGTCTCCTCTATGTCAGGGATCTGTTCTCTATCCATCCAGTCTCGTGCTTCTGTCGGGGTATCGAAGAGGTAGGTTTTGTTGTTGCGTATCACCTTCAATCTGGAGGGATATAAGAGCATGTAGCGCAGTCCGGCTGACTTCAGTCTGGCTTTGGTGTGAATGAATTGTGCCCTCTTCATTTGAACCAGGAAGGTGTAGTCAGGGTAGATGGATATTTTGGCTGAGTCCCTGCAGATTTGGCCTCCCAATCGCGAGTAGGCCAGGATGGTTTCACGGTCCCTGTAATTAAGAACTTTAGCAATCACTGGTCTAGGCGGGGTGCCAGGGGGAGGTTTTTTGGTGAGGGATCGATGGGCTCTCTATCGTGAAACCCTGGGAGAGTTTCCCTGCGCCTATCTCCTGGAGTAGGAGGGTTTCCCTGGGCTTCCAGTGTATCAGTCCTGTTGGCCAAGGAGCAGAAATCCTGGCGCCGGAGGCCCAGGTCTATGGCCACTGCATCAATTTTGTGCTCAACGGTCGTTTGGAACAACCTGATAGCTTCAAGGATTTGAGTATTGCTGGGTTCGATTGCTACCTCCGGAGGGTTGGGCAGTTCTTCAGCGAGTGGCGCAGTCATGGTTTCCAACGCCGTGGATCCCCCCCGCTGTGAAAGTGTCAATGGTGGTCTGGCGTTGCTTCGCCCTTGCCCCCTTGGAGGACATGTCGGGAGGTCCGCTGACGCTTCTCTGACCGTAATATTCCGATGTATAACCAATAAAAATATTCAACAACAAAACCAAAAAAAAAACAGAGTTCCTCGACCAGACGTGCCATTTTAGTAGTGTAACCCGGGCCAAGGTCCTTCCCGCTGTTTCAGCAGAGTCCAAAGTGTTCTTAAGAATGTTGTGATTAACTTGCTTGTCTTCAGATACAATTGCGAGCAGTTTAGCCCGCATTGGCTCAGGGACTTCTTGAAGGCCCTCTTGCAGCAGGTTCTACTGTACATCTGAGTAGCTAGCCAACAGAGTGGTGGTGTTGGCTATTTGGGTGGAGAAAGCAGCAGCAGTCGTAACCCTTTTTCCAAGGCCATACAACTTTTTCCCTTCTTTATCAGGTGGTGCCTCACCTGTAGACAGGGGGACACCTGCCCTCTTTCTCGTAGTCTTAACTACAAGGGAATCTGGAGTGGCATGCCCATTAATGTAATGGGGGGTCGGTAGGAGAAGGACGAAACAACTTCTGTAACCTGGGATTAACCACCCTGGTCTGGGCTGGTGTAAGCAATGCAGGCGCCAGACGTCTCTTGATAGAGTTCAGTAAAGGAATGGCCTGACTAGCAGGAGGCTTTTCCTTCAATATGTCCTCTACAAAATCCGAGTCCTGCACAGCCTCCTGTGTGGCGATTTGAAAATGTTCAGCCGCCTTTTTTAAGATGGTGTAAAACGCCATCTGATCCTCCACCGGTGAAGCCTGACGGACTGGAGTGGTAGGATGGGAATCCATACACAGAGTGTCCGTGGTAGGAGTAGGGGACAGCCAAGGTTGATTATCAACCGGATGGCTGTCTTCCCAATTATCCATGGGATCAGCAGGATCATCAATAGGGTCCCCAAAGTCATCCCGCATGTAGGTATTGATAGGCACCTCATCATCAGTAAGGTCAAAAACATTCTCTTCATGGGGATCCTCAAAGATCCTCTGAAACTTAGCCATAGGCGTAAAAGGAAGCTCATCACAAGGCCTCTTGGGAGCAAACCTCTCTGAGAACTCAACAAACTTCTCCAGTCTGTTCATGCACCCCTCAAACTTCTCCCTGGTCCATGATGATGAACCAGAGGAGTACAGGGGAGGAAAGGGATCTTCTTGACGACTTTCCTCTTCAGACCGTCCCTCCACTCACTAGCGCTACTCCTCCTGCAGTTCTACTTGCATAAACCACCTGCCTTTAGTACGACATTGTGAAACTTAAGCCTTTTCTCCCTCTTTTAGGATTCTCAAACTTAGGTGGCTTCCACTGGTTTTAATTTGATTGGAGCTGCTCCACTAAAACTGCATTGTTTTAATTTGCCTGTATCTGCAGCACTAAATTGCATTGTGAAACCTAGGCCTTTTCTCCCTCTTTTAGGATTCTCAAACTTAGGTGGCTTCCATTGGTTTTAATTTGCTTGGAGCTGCTACACTAAAATTGCATTGTTTTAATTTGCCTGTATCTGCACCACGAAATTGCATTGTGAAACCTAGGCCTTTTCTCCCTCTTTTAGGATTCTCAAACTTAGGTCGTTCTTCTCTCCTGTCTTAGAATGCCCTGTGCTTTTTCTGCGCTCACATCTCGAGTGCTGTCGTCTTGTGCCATATATCTACTCACTTGCCTCTCTCTGTCTTGTCTGTCTACCCCTGGGACTCCTCTCCCACCTACTCTATGGTTCTCTCTGTCTCCCCTATCTTTTCTAACTGCTTCTCTATTGACTATCTTGCTCTCCTCACAAAGTCTGGTAGGAAGAAGTTCAAAAAGGACATCCTGGTCTCCAACCCTGGCCTCCCTATCGCCGACACCTACATCAGTGCCTCCTCCAAAGAAACTCTGACCGACATCCTCTTTGTCGTTTCTTCACCAGATCTATGGACCCCTCATATGGTCTCTGTGCGCTTTCCTTTCTCTTCTTCTCCTATTAATGGTGGCACCCGTTGGGACGCCCTCCTGGCCTCCTTCCTATCCTCTAAAGTCATCATTAATGTCTACACTAATGGGACCGTCTTGGTCCAAGGCCCTCAGGCCAACCTTTATCTCTTTGATAGATGCTTTCCGCGCCTCATCAACTTCCTTTCTACTCCTGCTGTCCCCTCTCCTCTTCCCTTGGCTACCTTGCCTTCCCCCTCCCTCTCTGCCCCTTCTCGGGCACTCTCTACACTTCCGCAGGGCTTACCTCTGATCTGTACCCCTCCCCGGAAGTCCTTCAAGGAGGGCAACCTTCTCCACATTGCCACTCTAAACTTCCGCTCCGCTGTCAAACATTCCTCTGATATCTGCCGCCTTCTTGAAGAAGTTGACCTTGATGTCCTCGGTCTCACTGAGACATGGTTTACGGCCAGCTCCGCCACCAGCTTTGAAACGCTCCTACCTGATGGCTACAAGATCCTCTCCGTGCCCCGGCCCAACCGCTATGGTGGGGGCGTATTCCTTATCTTCCCTGAGTGGATTCCTGCCCCTGTTACTCCTACGCAGGCCTAATCCTCCTTTGAATGCCTCGTCTGCATGCTCTCTCTCTCCCCGAGCCATTCTCTTACCGTGGCTACTATCTATCGGCCACCTGGTCAGATTTCTTCCTTCCTTTCGGACTGGGCAAACCTGTCCTCCTCACTCCTGGCCTCAACCATTCAACTCCTCCTTCTTGGAGACTTCAACATCCACCTGGATGCCGCCTGTCCGCCCCCTGGACTATTTTGCGACCTCTGCGACTCTCTCTCTCTCTCCATTCTCCCCTCTGACCCGACTAATTCTGCAGGATACACTCTTGATGTTCTGATCTCTTCTGACCTTCCCCTCTGGTCCCTCTCTCTACTCCTCTCTCCTGGAGTGATCACTTTCTCCTTTCCTCCCACCTCACCCTCCCTACCCCGCAGGCCAAGCCACCTCCGTCACTGCCACCCACCTTCTCGGTCATCCGACCCATGAAACGCGTGTCAGTTGAGGCTTTCGCCGCCACCTTCTTACCCCCTCTGGCTGACTCTCACCCTGACACAGCCCTCTCCACGCTCCACTCTTCTATATCTGATACTCTTGATATCCTTGCCCCTGTCATGAGAATCCGCCTGAAGCCCAAAGCTAAGTGCAACTCCTGGTATGACTCAGACCTTGTCACCCTAAAACGCAGGTGTAGGGTGGCCGAGAGGAAATGGCATGCTTCAAGTCCATCCTCTGCCAAACTGGCCTGCCACCTGCTGCAAAGGCAATACCGGCTCTCCGTCCTTACCAAGAAGAGAGCTCATATCCAAGCCCGCGTCTCTGAGGCATCTAACAACTCGGCTGAATTCTTTAAAATCTGCAAGAAACTGGCCAATCCCGCCACAGTCTCTACCTCTCTTGTCCCTTCCCAGGCCCTCTGCATGGCACTGGCTTCTCACTTCATTTCTAAAACCCAGGACATCCTGTCCTCACTCTCCTCCTCTCGCCTCCCCCCCTCTATTCCCTGCTCTTCCTCTGGCCCTTCCTCACCCACCCCTCCTCACTCCTTCTCTGCCTTTCCCCTTTTCTCTGCAGACAAGGTTTCTAGACAAGTCCGATCTATGAAAGTCTTGTCGAAACAGGTTCACCCCTGCTCCTCCAAAACTATCAAGGACCACATCGACTCCCTGGCTCTTGCCCTGGCCGATTTCTGCAACCACTCCTTCGCCACTGGAGTCTTCCCTTCCGCCCTGAAGCACTCGTGCACCCTCTTCTAAAGAAACCCTCTGCAGAACCCTCTTGCCCGGCTAACTATCGCCCAATCTCCATCACTCCCTTCCTGGGCAAGCTCCTGGATTAAGCTGGCCATCTCCCAGCTTACTCTCCACACTGAATCTGTTGGTTGTCTTCATGACCATCAGTCTGGCTTCAGAGCTGCCAGAAGAACGGGAACCACTCTCCTGAACACCCGTGAAGACCTGCTCACCAACCTTGACTCTAACACCCCTTGCGTTCTCATCTTGCTTGACCTCTCTTCTGCCTTCCACACTGTCAACCATGCCATCCTGCTCAACCGTATCCGTGATAACCTGGGTAACACTGGTCAGGCTCTGGCGTAGTTGACTTCTTTCCTCTCTAACCGACCCTCCGAGGTCCAACTGAGGTCCTTCATCTCCGACATCTTTTTCTCCACCTGTGGTGTCCCCCAGGGATCTAACCTCTCTCCCTGGCTGTTCAACCAATTCCTGGCACTCCTTGCCCACCGCATCGCTGCTCTCTGTCCCAACTTTCAGTGCTATGCGGATGATACCCAGCTCATTTTCAGGCTACCCTCGGCCTCCTCCTCTCCTTCCCTCATCTCGGACTGTCTGTCTGCCATCCAGGAGTGGTGTGCTACCAACGACCTCTGCCTTAATGCCAGTAAGACTGAGATTCTACTCATCGGCACACCCACTCCCTCCTTCCCTGCAGCTCTCTGGCCGGCCTCTCTTGGCCATCTTCCTACTCCCACCTGCAAGGCTAAAAACCTCAGGGTCATCTTCGACTCAGCTCTCTCCTTCTCCCCTCACATCTCTGACGTCTCTAAGAAGTCACACTACCAGCTGCACCTCCTCAGAGGTATTCTTCCTTTCCTCTCCTTCCCCCAGAAGCTCACTGTCTCCAGAGCCCTGGTCCTCTCTAAGCTGGACTATTGTAACAGCCTCTATCTAAATCTGCCTGCCTCTACTCCCCGCCCTCTGCAACTTATCCAGAACAGGACTGCAAGACTTGTCCTTGGCCTCAAGCCCAGGGATCGTATCTCTCCAGGACTGAAATCTCTGCACCGGCACCCAGTGACTGCGAGGATTAAGTTCAAAACCCTGTGCATTGTACACAAGGCCTTCTGGGGCCTAGGGCCGCAATACCTTCAACTCTCTCTTGCTAAATATATTCCTTCTCGAGCTCTTCGCTCATCCGCCTCCAACTCCCTCACTGTCAGTCGCTTCTCCAAGCAACGAGTTGGTGGCAGATTACTCTCGTCGGCTGGGGCCTCTCTCTGGAACAGCCTTCCTGCCTCCCTGAAACTCGAGAAGAACCATCTCCGGTTCCGGAAGCACCTCAAAACCTTCCTCTTTGCCTCTGCTTTCTCTCCCCCTCTTCCCTGCTGATTTCCTGACTGAAACTGCTCGGGTTACCTGGCCACCCTTTCTGATCTCTGGCTCAGGCCCATCAATTTTCCACTTGCACTGCCTCCCTGGCAACCCCTGCACCTGAGGACCGTTCTGTATCCCTACAGTCCCCCTACCAGCACTTTTTCTGCACTTACTTGCCACTTCATGGCCGTTTATTTATTTTCTTATTTATTCCACTTTTCCCATGTACTGCACTTTCCCCGCTCCATTCCCCCACGCACTTTTCCTTTTCCCCACTTCCCATGCACTTGCGCGATCTGAATGACACTTGGCCTAGTAGGATCGTTGTCTGTCCTCCCTTTATATCCCCCCCCTTGCCTCGTCGGGCCTTGAAACACTTGTGTATAGGCGCGTTATAAATACCATATCATATCATACCGTCGATATTTTCCTTCTAAAGTCTTGGATAAAGACAAAGGGCTCTCAGAGTACTCTTTTCGCGGCTACGAGCGTTGTGACGTGTCTCTAGGCGTGTTTTTAGGCCGCTCTTTCTGTTTCGATGTCCGTTTGGACTGTTCCTTTTGTTTAACCGCCAAAGCGATCATCACAATACTATTGCTGATGCTCGGGGTTACAGGGAGATGTGCAAGTTGAGCCAGTGGCTGTGTGGTGGATTTTGGTGCCACTAGGGCCTTAAGCGGTATCAGAGCTTTCTTCTGAAGCGTCTCGACGGCCGCGTGTGATTTGGTGCTAGCGCCCTTACTTTTGGACTGTCCGGACACATGTCGCTGACGCGGTTGCGGGGAGGGCTGCCAAATTCAAAGATCAGCGGGCACCGCCAAGTATCCGATGTGCCCGTTGGTGCTTTGGAGCACTTAGACTGGACCTCTGAAGACGAACCGTGGGTTGTGTGTTTAGTGTGGGAATCGGGTGCGTCCCTGTCGCCGGGATATATTGTCCCCATAGCAGGACTCACGTTGTGCCTATCGGGGCTGGGGACGGACGCTGCGGATCGAGAACTCTCTGCGGTAAGGTCAATGACCTCCGAAGTGGAGCCTTGGTCATCGCTAATTCCTTCGTCACACTCAGGGGCTGCGGCGGCATAGGAATTACTTTCAGCCTGCGACATACCGTAGGCCGCCCACCGCTTCAAACTGCGCTCCTCAGTGGTCTTGGGTTTCCAGGCTGCACAGGACGCCTTGTTGTGGTCGAGGGGAAGACAAGTGTTGCACCGACGGTGCTTGTCTTTCCACTGTTATTTTGCCTTGCAGGAAGGACAAAACCTAAATGGAGTCCTGTCCATAGCGCTGGATCGAGATAGCGATATGACCACCCCAATTCCACTCTCCCTACTGTACTGGTCGGCCAGAAGGCCCGGCCACGTGGTCGGCAGCGCCGACCGGATCAACAGCCGTCGAAATTCCGTCGTCGGCTGTCTTCGGCGGTGTTGCACAGGAATCAGCCGTCGAAGGGAGTGAGCCGAAGGTCGAGGAATATGTTTTATGAAGAGCTCCGCATTAGGGCAACCAGATAGCTGGGTGGAAAAAAACAATCTGAGGGACCCCGACGCGTGAGGGATTTTGGATACACTACACATCACGTTAGGGATAGTGTTACAGGCACGCCCATGTCGACGTCCCCTTTCGATTCGCTAAAGACAAGTTGCAATACTCTGCGGTTACCACTGGATGTCAGACTATATGCACAGCATGTGATTCTAAGCCGATTAACAAGCATCAGAAAGTATATTATAAAAACAGTAAAGGTCTTTGGGGACTCTCCTCACCAAGATGCTTTAATGTGGGTCCAAATCTACAGATTTGGCACAGAACAAATAATGGCAAGGGTGGAAGAATTGAACTAGACATTCCAACATAGTTAAACATTCCTAGTGCCTGCACAACAACAATACATTGTCAAAAAGACACAGCCCACCCCTATTTTGTATTTTAAGACCACAAACTGGTGGTAGACACTTAACATATAAAGACAAAGAGTGGGAAGAAAGGGGAAACAGACACTATTCACACAAAATAATATGTAAACAGGCACCCAAGGACAATACAAACAACCCACAGTAATTCTGGCCCTTTAGGAGTCTAGGGCATAGTAGTTGTAAAGTCCAAATGACACATCACAGTCACATATAGTGCTAGATTATATTACATAAATACAGCCAAAGGCCTCCAATCACAGAGCGATTTAAGAACAGAACAAACTATCCAATAGCATGTCCAAAGAACAAACGGAGACACACTGCAGCTCCACGATAGCAGGCTAACAATCGAGTTCTGCGCCAAAGACAGTGCTATACGCGTAAAAGGGTGAGGGGAAAGAAGGAGGTTTGAAAGATTTCAGGGGTTGTGGTGAGTAAACACAAATTGGTCCATAGTATCAAACCAGCTGTGTAACCAATGAAGGTGCATGAAGCAAAAGAATGGGGAATTCAGGGGTACAGGAATCCCAAAAGCCATAAAATTAGTAAGGGGTGTTTGGGTTGTCAGGTGGAGAGGAGACGGACAGAGACCAGGTGGAGGAAAGATGGTGTAGTAGAGCACTGCAGAGATTGCACAGGTGAGGTGTTGGTTGATAAGGGGTGCCTGAATGGTAGTGTGAGGCTGTGAGTGAGTGTTTGGTGGATTGCGTGGGAGGAGATATAAATAGAATAGGAGGTTGTCCGAGTCAGAGCAAAAGGCCTGACAAACTGAAAGGGGTGCATGAAGGGGAGAGGAGAGAAAAGAGGGGAGTGGTGTGGAGAGAGAAGAGAGGGGTGAGGAAAGAAGTGTAGAAAGAGTGTGAATATCGGAGGGCTGAAGAGAGGAAGGGCAGACCAGTGTGTCCGACATGGTCACCTTCCTGTTGAGAAACCTGGGGAGTGTTAAGTCAGGGCATCGATCACCTACAGCCAGCCTTAGATAGTAGGCGCTACCAATCGTTGGTAGACCTGGGGGTTAAGGATGCCCGAGTTAGAGTGGAGGGAGCCCACATGAGGTTGAAAGAGGGAAGCCTATTAGACTGGCCTGCCCGCATCCTTAACAGAATAAAACCAGTGATTTTATCATTTGAAAATAAAAACTATTTAATCCTCCTTCAGAGTCTCGGAGTTACTGAAGCCATCCGTGACAACAGTCACCCAAATTAGATACAGTGTACATCCACATTCATATTTAAAGTTGAGAGCATGACTTTGAAAATACAACTAAAATCAAAGGTAAGTGTGAAAAACAAGTTATTAGCCTAGAACTCCCTGAACCCCAGGAGTACACCAGTTAAGAACCACCAAAGTCACTTTAGGCCAGTTCCAAAGTGGGTAGATGGTTCCATGGATTAAACGGTGAGTAAGCTAGCCACGTGCATGAGGAAAATGAAATGAAGTCTCTGGTTTAGCTGCCAGGTGTGGATTCAGCAGCAAACAACCCCAGCGATGACTAGAGTAGACCCAATGAAGAGATCTGGAGGTTGGTTCAAGAACAAGAAAACCTAAAAGAGGATGCAGCAAAGCATGAAGACCCTAAATGTTAACCAAAGGTGAATGCAGTAGACTTGCTTCTGAAAAGTATTTACCCCAGAAGGACCTCAGAGTTAGTATCAAAAACAAGAGCCAGGACCCAGATGTAGGTACTCATGGCGTTGGTTGTGAAAAATCTGGGGAGGCTGAACGACCCGGTAAGTACAGGGCTTCATTGTTAGGTGTGGTTTACAAGATCCAGCTCTCAAGAACTTGAACCCTTGGCCAAAGGCAAACCCCACTACGGAAAATGGAACTACAGTGGCCCAGCGGGCAAATGGAGGCAGTAACTTTGCAGAAAATGATGCAAGGATGGGGATAACGGATGGGGATGATCCAGAACAACCCAAGAAGCTGATGAGCTGGTGTAGCGGCTTCCCACCACCCTTCCAGGACCGGCAGCAACCTTCACCAGGGTGGGAGATCCTGGTGGTAAAAGCAACAGGAACTACTGGTAAAACGGCCTGGAGACTGTCCCAACATAAAACAGGGTTCAGGGTCCAGAGATGGACATCTAGCGGCAGAAAATCCCA
Organism: Ambystoma mexicanum; assembly: GCF_040938575.1. NCBI lineage: Eukaryota > Metazoa > Chordata > Amphibia > Caudata > Ambystomatidae > Ambystoma > Ambystoma mexicanum. The sequence goes on along the minus strand of NC_090936.1, from coordinate 967,851,907 downwards.
ACCAGAGATATGCCCAGACCACGACACTACATCCAACGAGTATGGCCAGATGAGGGCTTAAAGTGCAGCAAAGTCCGGCAATGGTCGGAAATCCTATAGCAGAGAAGTAAACCAGCTTCTTCCGTAAATTCCAAGAGGGCGGGAAATGGCAGGATACCTCCCTTATGCACCATACTCAGAGGGGCTAGCTAAAGCAAGCCCCCCAATCACAGGAGTGGCTTAGGGACAAAGTGGTCAGGTGGTCAACCAATCCTATTGCCACTCAGCCCAGATCACCCTCACAGGTGCACTCTCAGTGCCACAGGAGTGGTGCCATGTAAGTTTCAAAGGTCACATCATGGCAGCTGGATATTTTCAAAGATAAGGAATCTGCAGAGAAGTTGGTATCTATTAAAAATAATGAGAACAGCGATACAAATGCCAAGTTCCAAGCTTCTTGCCAGGCATAAAAAGGCACTTGCCCATTCAATTATCCACATACACATAGCACACCATTTCTTACATGCCAAAGAGCCAATTATCACTGGCTACTGGCGAGTGCACGTTTTGAGGCCTGTTGAGAACATTGCTAATTAAATCAGGTGGATTACTAATTATGAAATATTCGCTAAGAAATGTTGAAAAACAAATATATGCCTAATACTGCCATCCCAGATATATATCATAAATAGTTTGCTATCAACCACCTCCAAAACCCCTCTCAGTACCCAATCCCGGGTACTGGGAGGGTAACCCGTTGTTAAATAGACTTTCTTTTGAAAGTATGCAGTTAGGTTTGACCACTTCTGGTAAATTTGACCAGCTACATTTACATGCACGTGTATATGATTATCTGGAGTGGTGGGGGTGGGGAGGGCTTGAGGTCGGGATGGGAGAAAGGGAGCCTCCTCCATAATGGGTAGTAAAACACACCTGTCTTTGGTACTGCTCATCTGTGATCTTTGCTTTAGGAGACTGCAACCTCGGTTCCTGTAGCAGCCTCTGGAGATCACTCAGCTGCTGATCTTTTTCTGCTAGTGCGACCACATACTGCTTCTTCAGGCTCTCATTTTGAGACTCGCAAATCAATCTTTCCTCTCTGTGAAGTGAAATAAGAAACAGCAGATTTTCATCAAAGCTGAAAGCTCTGTCTTTCCATCAGCCAAATCTCACTATCTCCACAACTCATACTCTCAACCATGAAGTTCTCTTCCAACATTTGACATAGTAACTGGTTTCTTGCATCATGCACTAGGCGGATGGGCTGGGCTAGGTTGCAAGACAAAGCACTGGGCTGTGTGAGAAACCAAAGGGTGTCTCACTTGCTCGTCCCCGGGGATCTCTCACTCAGGTGGCAAGGGCACAGCCATCGCCTTTGTATCCAGACCCTGGGGGTGGTTCAGTGCCGGAAGATCACATGGGTGAGGGATCAATCGGGGAGTGGGGTTGAGACAACTGATGGCGAGCCGCGGTATCCCCCCTTTCCCGTGCCCATATCCCATCCTATTTCATAGGATTCGCCAACGTCCCAACCCCCCCTTTCACTGGGACGAGAAAGGGGGCGACGGAGAAAAGATGCTAGTACTTACATATCTCATTGGACAAGTCCCGTTAATCAGGTCAGGCGAAGTCAGGCACTTGACCTTAATCACATACATCTTATACCCATTAGCTTCCCCCACACGGTTAAAAGGAGGAACATGGAGATGCACTCTGAGCAAGGTGGAACACGAGAAGGAGCAGACCTTCCGGAGCGAAGGCGAACCCACTGGAGCAGGATGACCGATCGAGGGACCAGAGTGAGGGGTAGGGAAACCCTGAAGATACTTGCAGGAGGTTGTTGCCTCCAGGAAGACGTGAAGGATACGCAGAGAAAGCCAAATCCCAGACAAGAAGAAGCATGCATTGTGTTTCAAAGTCGCCAGCGACCCTACCGGGTCAACGGCAGAGTTGGAGAGGCAAGGCCAAGCCTGTGGTATCAACTTTGACTCGTGAATCAAAGCCGCAGAGAACAGAAAGGAATGCACACAACCAGTGAGTTTGCGAAAGACATAAAAAGCCGGTTTGTGTCAAGGACAGCTTGAAGCCTTAACAGTATCTACGAATTGAAGGTTGCACACGTGCTGATGAGACGTGAAAGAAAGCAAACCTATAGTGAACTTTAAAGTCAGTGGTAACTGTGAAGCCAGTGATAGAGTTGCAGTGTGGTCCGGCCAAAGGAAACAGCCCACTTGAAAGTCTCTGTGAAATGTTTGATATTTTCTGTTTAAACGACAAAGTGAATGAACTCTGAAATGCGCAAAAGTTAAGATTAAACCCGACGAAAGGGGAAGTTAAAAGGTGATTACTTTAAGAGAAAGATTTCTTTGAGCTTTTCTGATTGTGTTATGGAACTACCAAGACAAAGAGACACTGGGGCAAATACCATAAGGTAGAGCTGAAGTGAAAGTCGAAGCAGAGGTCTGCAGAGGTCTATGGGAAAAGCTTCGCACATTCGAAAGCCTTCGACATCAGTGAAAGGTCTGAGTCCGACCAAGGGAGACCTGGAATATAAAATAATTTAGGGGAAGGGAACCTCTAACGAAGGTGAATAAAGCTTGGGGAAGGTAACCCCTGCAAGTGCTGCGATTGCGAGGTCCGAGCCCGGCTGAGGGAGACCTATGTGAACTGTTGATGCCTAGAGAGGTCCGAGCCCGACAGAGGGAGACCTATGTGAATTTTTGTTGAACCATAAAAGAAACTTTGGTGAACTTAAGTGACTTTAGCATGAAAGGCCAAGTGGGCCATGACCCACGTTTTGAAATACCGATTTTTTGATAACCTGAGCCAGTGTGCCATCCTGTTTACGCAGGCTGCCTTACTCCATGCTGTCCAATGTGGCGAGGAGAGTCGACTCCGCCATCTTGATCCTTTGTGTTATAACACTGACTTTCCTTTGCATATACATTCCCCTTTACACACTTTCTGTACAAAAGATAGGGCAGGCATTACTATTGTTTTCAGTATAGGCCATTTTGATTTGACTAGGACTGTGTTTTCTTTATTATTTGATGGTAGAGACTACTCCCATCATAGCTATAAGGCAAAGTAGGAGTTTTTCCAAACCCTAAGAATATAATAAAGGTTTTGAAACTTGTAGCTCTTGTGTCAGTGTCAGATTTGAGATACCATGCCTCCCTTACAACTGGCTGAACTCTTGAGCAGAGTCTAATATTTGAATTCCAGGACTGCAGTACCACAGCTAGAACTGAACTGTGTAGACTCTCACTGAGAAGTGTAACGATTGGGTGCTACACTGCTGGAGGCATGGGCTAAACAAAGTTCTTGCCAGCATGGACCTTAAGTTCTAGGTATAAACGTTTTGTAATAGTAGACCTAAGATTAGAATAACTAAGTCAGAGGCAAACATCTAGGAATAACCATGCTGGTGTTTTGAGGTAGCACTGGATTGGCTGAGCTAGGGGCCTGACTATAGCATTCGGCTGGTTAGGCTGGCACATCAGATTGTAGACTCTTTGGACTTGGTACTGTTAATGCACTGGAAGTTAAGGAGTACCAGGACTAGTTTGTTTGGGTGGGAGTATCTATCCTACAAGTGATCCGGCAGAGCTGGGCTTAGCCGTGTACTAGTTAAAGTAGGGTTGTGGATCAAGAACCTATAGTAGCTTGGGTACAGGGTGCACAAATTCAAATTGTTAGCTACTAGCCAGCCATAAAAAGTCACTTGCAACCTCAATTCTATACTCAAACACCACACCAATTTCCATTCGCAGAGAGTCAAACATCGCTAACCAATTACTAGTGGATAGTGCACATTTTGGACCCTGGCTCAGGTGGGAAGCCGGCCCTAGGACTAGATTGGGTGACATGGAGTTGTGATTTAGCATTAACTGATTGCTAATCCTGAATTCACTAAGCTGAAAAAGCAAACCAACTACTAAAATACATGCAATGTGCTTATTGCCTCTAGAATAAGCACTGACCACTGGCACATTAAGCACTAATCTACCGCTGGTTCCGCTCCTGTACCTGTATAACTAAGTACTCTGGACTATGCCTTCTCATACAGCATTTGGCACCGAACCCCCAAACAAACTCCTTGCTCAGAACCAGACGTCGCCAGGCACCCACATAGGGCAGCAATCATGATGTTGGCAAAAGGAAGACTGGCTGCTGGGGAAGGTGAGACTCAACCTGATGTAGTGGCTGGCAGTTAAGATGGATTCCCAAAATCAACACTGGGGTTGGACTTTGGGAGGCCAACATATTATGGTGAACAGGATGTCCCTCATTAATATTGATGAGAAAAAATGTGAAAATATTTAAAATCACTGTATGCAAATGTATCACATGACTATTAATGAGGGACATCCTGTAAACCTCTGTGCAAGTATTTTCACACAACTACTATAAATGCATATGTACATCCACCATTAGAGGCTCTGGAGGGAACCTTAACATTTTACTTTAAAGAGAGTTAAGAAACAGTTTAGCATAGTTATCAGCAATACTTTCAATAACTGTATGTAGTAAAGCCAGTGAAAAGATAGATAAGGAATTGATTCAAACCAGTGAAACACAGGTAAGTACTCAGGTTAGAAAAACCCATTAAAACACTTTAGGGCAATCCCAGAATTAGATCCCTAATACTTACTAAGTCCAGCCCTGAGATGGAATGGGGCCCAGTGCCCTAGAGCAACCAGTTGCAAAAGGTATACTGTTCAGGTAGGTATACTATTGGATTGAGCAGTGCCAGTGGTTGTGGTTCAGAGATCTAAATGTTAGGAAACATTCAGGTAAGTACCTCTCTCCATTCCACCACAAATGAGAAGGCTTCGGTGTGAGGGGGGTGCATGACTAGACCACCACTGGATCAAACAAGGAAGAGACAGGATCAGGACTTTACGCCCATGTATTTATTTACTGTGCATTTGTTAGGTGCTTATACATCAATTAAATTATGTTTCAAAGCGCCCACAGGGCAGCAGGGAGGGAACATGGGAATGAAAAATAAACAATAAGAGGAACCTACTAGGCCTTCTGAGCATTCAGAATGCGCAAGTGCAGAGAGAGAGGGAGAGGGAGGGTTTAGTTGTATCAGGGTAAGTGCTGAGAGGGATGAAGGAGGGGGTAAGTGCTACTAAGTGTAGGGCAGTAGTGACATTGGCCAGTGGGTGCCAAGGCAAAGTTCTGGGAGGAGTGGAGGCTGCAGGCGATTGGGTGTGAGAGGCCAGGACCCAGGAGGACACATAAGGGCCCTGGTCACCAATCTCAGCAGCTGTGGGAAATTAGCAGAGGAGGGAGGAAGGGAAGGAGGAGGTGAAAAGGAAAGACTTGAGGAGCTTCCGGAATTTAAGGCGATCCGGCTGAAGATAGAGAGGAAGGCTGTTCCATAGGAGGGAGCCTGCCCAGGCGAGAGATCAGTCACCAGCTCGCTGTTTACACAAAGAGTTGGTGCTGGAGGAACATTTCCGACAGAACCATGGGCATGAAGGAGTGGTGCGTCCGCAGCACCACCTACGTCTCATGGAAAGTCAAGTAAGTCCACTTGCAGGACAGGGCCTGGATTTCACATACTCTCCTGGCAGAGGTGATGGTCATGAGGAAAGCTGTCTTCCAAGACAGGAATTTGAGCAGCTTGATGCATCAGCTTGAATGGGGCCCTCATGAGCCTAGTCAGAATCACGTTGAGTTCCCACGCCGGGGCAGGAGCCTTCACTGGCGGGAACGAGCGGAAAAGTCCTTTGATGAACTCCTTCACTAGATGGTGCGACCAAAGAGAAGAACGTCATAGAGACCTGGTGCAGCGGCAGATAGTCGCTAGATGCACCTTGATGGAGGCGTGCTCCAGCCCCAATTTAGCCAACGACAACAATATACGGAAGGACCTGGGGGGCCGTGACCCTCAGAGGGTTAATCTTCTGCGATCGGCACCAAGTCATGAAACGCTTCCATTTGTGTCCGTAGCACTTCCGTATTGACGATGCCCTGGCCTTGGCGAGGACCACCCTGCAGTCCGCAGGCAACCCGTAACCACCGAACTCTAGCGCTCCAGGAGCCAGGCCTTCAGGTAGGCAATCCTGGGTCGTGGTACAGGATTGCGCCTCCTTCACTGGCAAGAAGATCCGCGACCACTGGTAGCTTGACTGGAGGGGATGCTGACATGCTGAGAAGGTCCTGGTATTAGATTTGCCTCGGCCCTGCTGGCCCAACAAGGATCATCCTGCACCGGCACCGTCTGAGTTGACTGATGACTCGTAGTAGGAGCGGCAACGGAGGGAAGCGTACAGGAACAGGCCTTACCAAGGGAAGCAGAATGCGTCCCCCATGCTCCATGGCTGCTGGCAAACCTTGCACTTGGTGTTCGTAGCTGTTGCAAACAGATCGATCCGGGGACTACCTCACTTGAGGAAGAGGTTGTCCACTTGATACTGCTGAAGCTCCCACTCGTGGCAAGAGCACAGCTCCCTGCTGAGGGAGTTGGCAACAGTGTTTTTGATTCTCGCCAGGTGAAAAGGAATGAGGAACATCCCCTGGGCGACGGGCCAGTGCCACAACTCCTGCGCCTCTCTGGAGAGCGCCAGGGATCTGGTGCCCCCCTGCTTGCGGATGTAAAACATTGTGGGGGTATTGTCCGTGAAGACCCTCACCACTTTGCCCTTGAGGGACGGAAGAAAAGACTTGAGGGCCGAAAACACAGCCCGTAGTTCCAGTCCATTGATGTGTAGCGCCTTCTCTTCCGGCAGCCACAAACCTCTGGCGTGGAGACATCCGGTGTGTGCTCCCCACCCTTCCAGGGAAGCGTCCGTCGTGACTGTTTCCTGGTATGGAGGGTTCTGGAAAACTGTGCCCCCGGTGATGTTTGAGCACACGCCCCACCACTTTAACGCTCAACAGAACTCCTTGTCGAGCACAATCTTGTCTTTGAAGCTTCAGGACACCTGCATCCAACGGGCGTCCAGGAACTCTTGGAGCAGTCGCAGTCGCATCCGCAACCTGCAGAGCTGGACCAGGTAGATGCATGACGACATCATGCCGAGCAGCGACTTTATGGTCCTCACCATGGCGATTTTCAGTGCTAACAGCCGTTGCACTTTTCCCAAAATGCCTGCTATACTCTCCTCCGACGGAGCTGCCAGACATGACACTGTGCCGAGCCTGGAACCCAGGAACAGCGAGTTCTGCGATGAGTCAAGCAGGATTTTGCATAGTTCACCAGCAGCCAGATGGTCTTCTCTGTGTGATCGACAGCGATGTCTTTCGACTTGGCCCAGATGAGCCAGTCGTCGAGGTAAGGGTACACATGAACTCCCTATAGTCGCAGATGGGCTGCCACCGGAGCCAGGCACTTCGTAAAGACTCTGGGCGCCGACTTCAGTCTGAAGTGGAGAGCCTTGAACTGGTAGTGCTTCCCATGTACAACGAAGCGCAGGAACTTGTAATGTTTTACGTGAATGGGGACGTGGAAGTACGTGTCCTCCAGATCCAACGATGACAGAAGGTCTCCCTCCTCCAGTTGGCCGAGCATGTGCTGCAACGTGACCATCTTGAATTTCTGGGACTTTATGAACTTGTTTTGTCATCGTAGATCGAGAATGGGCCTCAAGACCCCAGTCTTCTTTCTTACCAGAAAGTATCTTGAGTAAACTCTGGAACTCCCCCGGAGTCGCTTCAGAACCAGCTCTCTCGCCCCTTTTCTTAACATGGTCTAACCTCCAGCAGCAGCAGAGTGATGTGCTGTTTCTGCCATTCTACTGGTGGTATTCGCGGACACTTTTGCTGAAACCTGTCCGTGGGCGAGAGCATCCATCAATCAGTGGAGATGTTTTCCCACATGCTGACAAATTTCGCCAGCTGGCCTCCCACCGGGGTGCAGGGGTGGAGGCCCGACGTCCTGGCCGGTTCAGTCCTGCTGGGAGGCCGGCGTGCCGCCCTGGGAGGATTGACAATGACGGCGGCCACCTCCGAAGGCTTGGTACGACCCTTGTAGGCTTCCTGGGTCGTGGAACCGGAGGGATGGCGGTAAGAGGGCGATCCACCGCCAAAACTCTTCGAAGACCTCACGACTTCCCTCAGAAGGGGTGAAAGGACAGACGGTGCTGTTGCAGCGTGCCTAGGGCACGGGCCGTCTCTGTGTCAGCTTTGATGGCTTGAAGCGATTCAATGACTGCCTTGCCGAAAAGATTGTCTGCGTCCAACAGCATGTCCAGGACCCTCGTCTGGACCTCTTCTCTTAAGTTGGTGGCCTTCAGCCAGCCACGACGACGGAGGCAAACCCAGTTTCCCATATGGAGGAAGCTCGTGTCTGCAATGTCCAGGGCCACGGTAATGGCGTGGTCCGAACTCACCTCGCCCTCTGCAAGGATCTCCATTGCCTCTACCCACTTGTCCTAGGAGAGGAAATCCAGAATCAGAGCCATCTTGTACCATAGCTCCCGGTCGTACCTAGCCAAGATCTCTAAGGCATTGGCTGCCTTGACTGTCGTCGCCACCAATTAAATGACCTTCCGTCCTACAGCGTTCAGTTTCTTCCCCTCGCCGTCCGGGGGGACCAAGGTAGACGACAGATTGGACAACTTCTTCCTAGCCGCAGCCGAGAACACAGAGTCCGGCGATGGTGAGACCGCAGATTCCGGCACCCAGTATTTCTCTAGCCGGTCCGTCTTCGCCGGGGCTGAGGCAGGGTTCTTCAGCAGAGCCAGCCCTTCATCCCAGACATCGTCCAGCAGCGGTACTGACAGAATGGTCTTCCTTTTCGCCCTCCCGGCGCTGATACAGGAAACCATCTTTATTCTTCTCTTCCGGAGTGAGCTAGAAGCGCTCTGATGCACGGTCGATCATGGAGTGGAAGGATCCCACTACATCCGGAGGAGAAGCCCTTGGTGGCAGCAAGATTCCGCCATCGTCAGTGTCAGTCTTCGCTGTGTCCTCTCGGCCCCTGGGGGGGCGGAAGGGGCAGTGACGGTTGGCGTGGAGGCGTTGGGGGTCTTCTCCTTTTCTTCGGCAGTGGTGGCCCCGGTGTCATCGCCGGTGGTATGGCTGGTGGTGCCTCTGGCATCCTCTTCTGAATCTCCTACACCAGTGTGTGGAGGGCCGAGAGAATATCATGCAACAGATCTCTGTGCCTGGGGGATAGGGTCGCTGGGCCCAGCGCCTATGGCATCATCGCCGCCTCCGGTGGGCATCTCCTCGACGTTCTCGTCGTCATCACCACCACCACCACCCTCCTCCGGGACGGTCTGGACGGAAACTAGCTCTTCCCGTCGGACGAAGAAATATCTGCCACCCCCTTCTTCTTTGGGTCCTCAGGGGTCGGCTTCGGGCTGAGGCCCAGCATCCTCTTCTCCGGGGTCTTCTCCACTGGATTGGCCGAAGCCTCCCGCCTGGGAGGAAGAGCCACCCTGACCGCCACCGGGGTACCCTGGGCCGGGTCAGCCCCCTTTGCCTTCGATATACCGGCAGCAACCAGCTCGATCGACGAGGACTATTTGGTCTGGATCACCTGGGCCTTAACTGGCAGGTTGGACACCTTCTCCTGTCTGGCCTTCTCTGGCTTTTCCCGCAGCTTCCCCGGGGTAGCTGACTTTCTACTCGACGAAGAGCTGGAGCGATGGCTGGAGATTGAGGCTGATGGAGACGATGAATGCCCCTGACGATCACGGGACCCGCTTGCACAGCAACCCCGACGGAAGCAGACTTGTTGTGCTTGGCCTTGTCTTGAGTCCTCACGGATGGAGTGCCCTGAAAGGACTTAGAAGCCTGCTCTGGTTTGCTGGATCTGGAATGCCACTGTGAACCACCCGGGGTAGAGGCCCTGGCCTTGAACCATGTCGCCAGCCGGACGTGCCGATCCATCACTGTGCGCTTGGAAAAGCCACAGCAGGTCTTGCAATCTTCCTACTTGTGCATCGGGTGAAAACAATATAGGCATTGGGAATGTTTGTCATCTGTGAAAACCTTCCGTAATTCACAGCTGGTGCAGAGCTTGAAGAGGGAATCCCCCACCCTCCTTCTCCTCCGACATGATCCCGTGCGGTGTAGGCCTGAGTGCCTTCTGGAAACTTCCAAGAAGAAAACACACAACGATTTTGCCCTTGATGAAAGATGCCGAAAAACTGGTCCCAGTTAGTCGGATGATTAGACGATGGAGCACACAAGCTCGATTTGAACAAAAATAGGGTTTTCCTAGCCAAAAAGACCAGAAAACGCAGAAAGCTCTAGGAGCGAAACACAAGGACTCCCAACACTTGAACGTGCAGTAAAAATCTGAAGATGGCTGCCAGAGGAGGGGCTTAAGGAGAGGGCAATCATTGGCTGGGGCAGTATGACCCAGAGCGCAGTGATTGGTTTATAGGAGAAAGACAGTTTATAAACTAAAGTGAAACTGTTTTTTATTTTATCGCAGATTCCTAGCCTGACGACGGGGAATATTCATGAGCATGTAAATCCATGCCAGCCCCCCTTCCTGGAGAAATACAGGCTTTTTCCTAGGTATGATTTACAGGGATCCAGTGCAAAAGGGCTTGAACCCTTGAACCCTTGACCACAACGGCCGGAAGAAAAAAAGGAAGCATAAGCAGCCTTCCCATGATGCAGCCCCTCAAGCCAGCAGTGAAAACACCAGCAAGGAAGACTAAGGGAACATGAATTACCCCGGGATTGCTGGGACTTGGTGGAGATAAGGGGGGGTGGCACAACCACAAAAGGACAGACCCATGACGAGGGTGGAGGTGGGTGCAACCCAGCATTGCCCCACAAGCAAGTGAGGTAGGGTGTTGGTTTCCCACTACTCTTCCAGGCAACAGCAGTGATTCACAGAGAGGAGGGAGACCCTGGTGGAAAACAACAAGAAGCTGCAGTAAAATAGCCTAGAGATGGTTCCAGCAAGAAAGGCTTGAACCAGCACCGGAGTGGAGTCAGTAGGAGAATGCATAAAGCACGGCACAGACTTCTAGGATCAGAAAACCCCAACTGGGATATCCCCAGGCCATGACATCCAGCCAGTGATGCCAGATAAAAGGCCTACAAATGAACAAAACGGTGGAGAAACTCCTCCAGCAGGACAACAGTACTGATTCTTCTAACTTCCAGCAATAAGAGAGTGAGCAGTGGGAGGGGAAAATCCTCAAACACCACTGCCGTTAGGGGCTGGCCAAAGCCAGCCCACCAATCATTAAGGGAAGTTGGGGAGTAAGTAGTCAAATAGCCAACCATTTTGGTTGGCCATCGGGATGGCCACTCAGCCTAGACCACCTGCAAGGGAAGTGAGACACACACAGGTCGGCATAGACAAGTTAAAACAATATGGAGGATGCCATGTGGGCTTACAAGTCCATGTGATCACAACTGTTCTTTCAGGCCTACCTTGTGGCTGCTCTGAACAAAGGAAGCCCTAAAATACAAAATGTGAGAGAGCAGGACTTCAAATAATACACTGGTCCCCAACAGCTACCAAAAAGGTGGACTGGGCTACTAGTGTAGTAAATTGGCTTGCACCCTCGATGAAAGCAAAATAAAATTACAACTGCCACCAGCTACTGTCTAAAAATCAATGTAGGAAAGAATAAATGTGGTGCCCGAGGGTCACTTCTGTGACTGCAAACCTTATGGGCGACCCAATACAATATACCTTAAGTAAGGTAAAAAGGGTTGAAATAGTAGGGGCACTTTAGGAGAAGTCCATCTGGCCACCAAAAATAGGTCAGTCATTCAAAAAAATAGATTGGGAAAGCAAAAAGTTGAGGGGGCCTAGAAAGTGGCTCCAGAAGCCCCCCCAAAAAAGGAATTCTGGCTTAACACAAATCAAATGGATTTTCAATTTGGCTGTCAAATTGTATTGCAGAAGCAAGTGGTTTACAGGTCAATAGCACAGAGACAGCCCTGTTGGTAGGAAGCTAGGTTCTGTGACACAGTATCATTGAGAGTTCTTCCAACCAGTGGAACTGATTTAAATGGATGAATGGAAGAAAGGGAACCCGTTTTTAACCAAGGAAATAAACTGCAGTAAAACAACTAGTGCTTCTCTCCAGTCAAGTGATTGGAAGGAAGTCTTTTGGTATAAAACATTACTAAGATAGAATTTATAGGGCCACTCGTTAGGTCCCTCAAATTAGAGCTTTTCCACTATTTTTATTTTTGATCACTGACCTATTTTTGGTGCTCTGAGAGATTTCTACTAAAGTTCCCCTGATATTGCAACACTTTTTGACTCATTATGGGTACATGGTTGTGGGTTGCCAATAAGGCGCCCAGTCCCAGGGATGCTTTTTAAGCACCCCACTTGTGAGTGATATAGGGTGATTATAACACTGTATATTGTTTTTGGGCAGTAGGTTGGTGAAATATCTTCAACTTGCTGACATCCCTACTCGACCCAGAGACTACTAACGTAACATGTTCTAAACTCTTTAACTGAGAAAAACGTAACAATTAAGGCCGCCCTTTCATTAAATCACAATGTACATGTGCTCACTGTTTAAGAGGCATTCAACTAAGAGTTCAGGGTATTGGAAAGAAAGCTAAACATTACGTTTACACCTAGAATTACTCCCTAATATGCTGCAGGCTGAGATAATTGTGTGGTCGAGGAGCTATAGGAAAGAGGTATGGAAACAGTGTTGGGTTGTGTACAGTGAGAAGGTGTATGAGCCATTACAGAAACATAAGGGTGCACAAACCTCATACCTGAGTGCTAGAAGTTCCTGCTGCTGTGAAGCACTTTCCTTCCTTAGCTGCTCCTGTAGACTGAGCTGCACCTCCAGCTGCTGCTGAGACTCCTCTAGCTGGGCTTTCAGCTTGGTGATATCAGCCGTCTCCTCTCCTATCCGCAGGTACTGTTGCTGCAGGTTCTTCAACTCCTTCAACTTCAATTGAAGGACATACCATCAGACCCAGATGTGAAAATCATCAAGCGTCAAACCCATAACAAGCCATATTAAACACACAATTGACCTAAAGCACTTGCAGTTATATAGATCAATAGCAATGTACAGTCCAAGACTCATGAAACAGGCATGGCCACTTAGTTACTGCAGCCAAAGAACCTACAGTAAACAAGGTCAACCACAACTGTAGTCTAACCTCAAAGACAAACACTTGTCACTTACTACTTTGTGGTAAACAACAGTTGCATACAGAGCGCTCATCTATCACAGAGATTCAGGATTCCCAGCAAGATCACTGTTTCAAACACATAGGGCCTGATTCACAGAGCGTTTTCCTATGTAATTGTGCCATTGTAGAAAACTTCTGTGAATCAGGCCCTAACACACCTGATAAGAAAGGGAAGCCAAACCGGTCTTAAAGGTAAGTAATGTGGACTGAGCGGCAAGGGTCAACTGTCAGGTGGGGGTAGCAGGCTGGCATAGGTACAATTAGTCCACAGACTTATCGCTAGAAAATGGATACACTGAAAAATATATAATTTAGGGCCTCATTACAAGTATGGTGGCAATTCTGTGTTAAATCAGTTGATTTATCACCAAACTCCCTTACCGACAATGTCACTTGGTCCCATTGGTTTACGATGGAATTGTAAGCGAGGGCAGTGTTAATAAAAAGGGAAATAGATCATTAGTGGGCCCCACCTTGGTAAAAAAGGATACTGAAATTATTTATCAGATATGTGCTGCACACTAGAATTCCACTTGCACTACGGATCTGATACTGGTCTGGAAACACTGGCAATAACTTTGTCAGCAGGTGGGTGAAACCCCAAATGGAAAAAACATTTAAACAATATGTATTTTATACTTCCATGTATACAACAAAATAAGTAATTTTAATTAACGATTGCTATATGAATTGTTGAAACAGGAAATGTAATGCAACACCACTGTCCTACAGTATAAAAGCACAGGCTTTATTCTTTCGATCCAATCCATTTCGGACATGATGTCCTTCAGGGATCTGCCTACATAACACCTTCTTATTAGTCTCAAAGATGATCAGTGTGTCATGTTTTAACAGTAACCTTGATCTGCTACCGCACATGTTTGTGTCTGAAATGTTATTCAGCAGTAAATAAATACCTGTGTGGGGAGAGCAGACCAAAATAATGATTTATTTTGACATATACATGAAGTATAATACACATATATTGTTTAAATGTTTTTTTTTTCATTTGGGGTTCACCCAGTTGCTGGCAAAGGTATTGCCAGAGCGGGGCAGTGTTAATCCCCATTTTAGCAGTCCATAGGACTCCATTGGTATTTAGGCAGAAGGTAATTCTGCTGTGTTAATTCTGCCAAAATATGCCTGAAAGTGTCAGATTTACATCCAGTATGGTGCTTGGGGAAAATCCTCCACTTTAAGGTGAAACTTGTAAACTAGCAGTATGGTAAAAATGGCAGTAATTTTGTTACTGCCAAAAAAAGTGGTGTAATGGAATTAACACCTTTTTTCACCCAACGCCAAACTTGTAAGAGGCTATACATTTCTACCAGATTAAATAAGTACTTGGCACATAAACAACACAAAACAATAGCACAGCACCCCAATAGCCAGACACCACCCAAAACCCACAAACCATTTCTGTTTTCTATTCAACACTCCCACATTTCACACTTACCATACACACCCAGATGGGCTAGAGAACTACTCTGCTAAACACCCAAAATGCACATCACAAACTAACCAAATCATAAACCCAACAATCTCGAACACTAAATGACAGAAAGGCTGAATGCTGCCCATCCAGAAACAAAAAGCGCCCATCGCACAAAACAAACACCCACCCAGAAAGCTCACTACCAACTGCACCTCCTGAGAGGTATTCTTCCTTTCCTCTCCTTCCCACAGAAGCACACTGTCTACAGAGCTCTGGTTCTCTCTAGGCTTCACTACTGTAACAGCCTCTTTTTAAATCTGCCCACCTCTAATCTCTGTCCTCTGTGCAGCTCATCCAGAACAGGACTGCGAGACTTGTCATTGGCCTCAAGCCCAGGGATCATATCTCTCCAGCACTGGCATCTCTCCATTGGCTCCCAGTGGCTGCAAGGATCAAGTTCAAGACCCTTTGCATTGTCCACACAGCCTTCGGGGGCCTGGGACAAATATATTTCCTACTTTCTCTTTGGAAGTATGTTCCTTCCCGCGCTCTTCGCTCCTCCACCTCCAACTCCTTGGGGGTCAGTCGCTTTTCCAAGCAATGAGTTGGGGGGCAGATCTCCCTCTTTGGCTGGCGCCTCCCTCTGGAACAGCCTCCCTGCCTCTCTGAAACCTGAGCAGAAACATCTCTGGTTCCAGAAGCAGCTCAAGACTTTCCTCTTTGCCTCTGCCTTCTCTCTTCCTCTTCTCCCTGCTGATCTCCTGTCTGGTACTGCACTGCTTACCTGGCCACCCTCTGAACCACGGGCCTGGGTCCCTGTCCTCCCAGTTGCACACTTGCACTGCCCCCTGGCAACAAATGCACATGGGGCTGTATCTGCAACCCTACAGTGCCCCTACCCGCACTTATCAAACACCTGTGGTCTGCACTTACCCTTTCACTGCCACCTGCTGGCTGCACTTCTTGTTTTCCCATGCCTTGTCCTATGCAATGCACTTGCTCCTCCTCCCCTTCCCCTGGCACTTTTTTTTCCTTCTCCCTCCCCTGCACTTGCACGATCTCAATGTCACTTGGTCTAGTAAGATAGTTGTCTTGTCCTCCCTTTGTTCCCCTCCCTTGCCTCGTTGCGCCTTGAAACACTTGTGTATAGGCGCGCTATAAATGTCTTATATCATATCATGCACAGGCACCAGTAACTCTTCGTTCTACACACATCAACAGATAAGCGCACAACACCTATCCTATCTCTCCCACTCTCACTAACCAACCCACCCCACTTTACCTTACAAAGCCAAAAGAGCACGTGGAGACCATGGCAGCAGTGTGTGGTACAAATCAACTTAACATAACACAGTATTGAATAACACACAGTATTTTATATAAACAGAAAATGTCTTAAATACTTTGTGGGCCCACTATCTCAGATAGATACAGAACATAATTAAACAGCAATAGGCAAGGGGAGACAAGGGCTAAGACAGCAATTACAATCCCCCATTGGCCTGCACAATTAAAGACACAACCCACACCGATTATACATGGTAGGTCATAGATTAGGTGGTCAAAAACCTAACACATGTAGGTAGGAGATAAGAAGAAAAGGCAAGCAGACGTTTTAACCTACCAGGAAAATAGTCTAAAAATCCCTTAGGCCCACATCAACACTCCACATTAATTCTAATCCTCATGGTACTACAAATTCACACATGATAATTACACATCGCGATAGATGGTAGGAAACCTTTCAGAACCATAGCCAAAAGGCATCCATTAATTAAGGATGCATTTTAGAACAATTTACTTTTGCAATAAACTTCAGGGAAATATTTACAGTCACCAAAATAAGTTAAAAGAGGGACTATCCCGGAAACCAGGAGCTGAGCAGCCCCAGAGGAATCAACCCCTAAGGAGGGCTTCGGCTGCAGTGTATTTATGTCTTGGGTGTATATGGTACCACCAACCTCGTTAAGTCTGTTAGAGCTTTCTGTAGCAATGACAGAACTCCCCAAAATGTACAAGAGATGCAGGAATAAAAACGAGATGCTGGAATAAGAATGAGATGCAGGAATAAGAACAGCAGAACAACTGAGAGCAAACGCAAAATAATGGGCAACCCAGATTATAAAATGTGGAAAGAATACGTGATTAAAAATAGAAAAAGCAATACAAATACTAGCTTAAGGACCGTTGAAGAGCAAAGAATAATTAGAAAGGAAAGGAATATATTCGACAAACAAAAGCAAAATAAGAAAGCAATTGCAAAAAGAAGACCAGAGACTTGAGAGAAATGAGAATTAAAAACATGAGCATCAGACGGGTAAAACAATGACTAAGCAGGCAACACATGGCATATATAGTCACGAGGAAAGAATGCACAGCCCGACAAATGCTTAAAACAACTGAAGGGGCTATTAGAGTTTTTGTAGTGACAAGGGGTTACCCAGTTTGCTTAGCATTCTACGTTCTATTCCTGAAGAAATGTAGTGACTTCATCCACATCACAAGATGAAGACAAAAAAAGATGTAGGATTTACCAGGCGATCTCGGTCATTCTGCAGAGAGGAGAGTGCATTTTTCATGCTCTGCACCTCAGCCGGCGTGGCGGTTGCTGAACTCTGCTGTTTGTCATCCTCCACCTTCCTCTGTTTGTCCAGCTCTCTTAGCAGTCGGTCTCTCTCATCTTGCAAACTACCCATGGCTTTGGAGAATGACTTTAGCTGTGTGGAGTAACTATCCAGCTCTGAGGACAGACGCGAAACCTCTTCCTCTTTAGACACAAGTGTTTGATTGAGCTGCTCAACCTGGGAGAGAAGATCCTGCTCAAAGGTGCTGCTCTTCAAGGAGGTCAGCTGTGTGGTCAAGGAGTCTCTCTCCATCATGAGCAAGCCTTGCTCATCTCTTAGTTGAGTTAGTTCTTTCTCATGCTCTACCACCAGAGCCTCTTGAATGGCCAGTTCAGATGAGCATTTCTTTTCCAGGTCTTCAAGTCGTCCCACTGCCTGGTCCCGACTGTCCTGAAGAGAGCTCATGGACTTCCCAAATGCCAAAACCTGTGCTTTGAGGTCAGTGTTTTCATCCAAAACAGTTAAAAGCCTCTGTTCCATCTCCATAAGGTCTTTGGCCAGTTCTGCCACCCTCACTTCTGCAGTTTCTGTCTCATTCCTCATGATCCCAGCATCATGCTGTAGACTCTTCAGTTCTTTTTCATGCTTCTCCTCCATTTGCGTAACCTTCGTATCAGCCTCGCTCTGGATGCGGAGTCTGCTTTCCTCAAGTTTAGTTATATTATCCCTAAGGGCAAGAAGTTCACTGCTCAGCCCTTCAACCTCCTTTTCCTTCTTCTGCAACTCAACCTCTAGTTCAAAAAGCGGACCGTTTCCTTTCAAGGAGGTCAGCTCATTGTTTAATTGGGACACACACAAAGTTAATGTCTCAACCTCACTGGCCACTCTTTGCCTTTCCTCTTGCAAATCAGTTACAGTCTGCTTAAGTCCTTCAATGGTTGTCACAGAGTCCTGCAGTTGTCTCTCCAAGGTGATCTTTTCATCTCCCAGGCTGTGGATTTGCTCCAGCTGAGCTTTGAGTAGCTGCTTTTGCTGAGAGTCCTTCAAAGTGATTACCTGGTTCAAGTCTTCTCTGTACCTCACTAACTGAGCTGCTAGTTTAGCATTTTCAGAGTTCAGGTCGTCCATTCCACTATATAAACCTCGGATCTCTTCTTTAAGCTCATTGTTTTCAGCAGCAGCTTCTTGGATGAGTTGGTCCTTTGCAAGAATTGCTGCCAGATGCCTCTCCTCCAGCTGTTTATACTCTTCAAGCACACGGTCTCGGTCATCCTGCAAGGAATTCATGGACTTAGTGAAGGAATCTAGCCGGGCTTTGTGCTCTTTGCCTTGCTCTTTGGTTGTCTTCAACTTTGCTTTAAGGGCTGTCAGATTGTCTTCTAGTTTCTTTCTCTCTGCTTCCAGATTACCTTTTTCTTCTGCTTCCACTCTGATTTGATCCTCTAGCTCTTTTACCTCATTGCTGTGTTGCTGAAACAGCTCAGTGGTGGCAGTTAAAACTGCCTCCTCTTTGGCAGCCAGTAGACCTATAATACTCTGATCCTTAACTTCTATCTCCCCATGGAGCCTGTTAGTTAGATCTTTAGAAGCCTGCAGGTCTGCTTGAAGCTGCTCACAGCTAAACTTAGAGTTCTGCATTTCAGACTCCATCTCCTTGACCACAACCTCCAGCTCCGCCTTTGTGGACTCACATTTTCTGAAAGCATTTTCAAGCTCCGTCAGCTGCTCTCTTAGTGTCTTCCCTTCTTCATCAAGCTTAGATAGCTCGTCCTGGCCGTCCCTGTGAAGCTTCTGAGAATCTTCTAGCTGCGAAACAAGTTCTTTCTTTTCTAACTGTAGGGTTTTCACTTGTGTCTGGTGATTTGCTTCTTTGGTCTGTAGTTTGGATTCCCAATCCTGCATGTCATGCTCTAGTCTGAAACAAAAAGAAGAATTAGAAATACATGAAGCACACAAAGCTGGTTTCAAGGTATAAGTACATTGAAAACAATGTATACAACAATTACGGAATTTCAGGTAACACCTCATTCACCTCTCTTGCCATATGCACATAAATTACAGGCAATCATTCGTCTGAGCCTGCTCGTCATTTAATCTGGTCTGTTTGGAACCTTTGTCGCTCATTGTAGCGCCTATGCTTGGATCCACTCAAAGCACCATTCATAAATGCAGGACTGTGAAGATCTGTCTGTAAATTGTTTAAACTTGATGTCTTTATGCACATGAGCCCTTCATTCATTTATTTACTGGTGATTTGTAAGGTGCCAGCTGAAAGCACATGTGGTACCCCAAAGAGAAGGAAAAGGAAATGGTACAGAATCAGATCATTCAGAGCCTTGGAACATCCTGGATCAAGCCCTTACCATTAGGGTGAGCCAAATTACTGCCAGTCAAGTGATATCAACCACCCACACACCCACCCCCAATTCTGCTTCAGCAGTTGACCAAATTATTTTCCTAATTCACCCTTTTTGGGGAATTTAGTTACTTTACCTAACATTTCGGATTTTTGTCAGAAATTTAAAATGTCAATGCTCCCTCCCCCCTAATTAATGTATTGATGTATTTTGCATTTAGTGTGATAGCCAAAACACTGCACAGAAGGACATCCATGGTGCAATACATACAGAACAATGATAATAAGGACATAACCTGTAGTACATGAATACTTCAATGGCTACCAATAAGGTAGATAGGGCTACTAATACAGTAAAAAATAGGCTGCGCCCTGAAAAACTAAAAACTTAAAACCTACTCTAAAACATTGTAGGGTGATAAAATCCCTGTAGGGCCAACATGGAGTGCTTAAAAAGCACCCATGTTCTATACTCAAAAAGGTTTGCAATGGCAGGGAGACTTCTATAGAAATGAGGGGAAGAGAGAGGAAGAAAGAGGAGAACAGAGAGGGGGAGAGGGGAGAGGGGGGTTGGGAAGGAGGGGGGAGAGGGAGAAGGAGGGAGAAGGAAGGAGAGAGAGGGAGAGAGACCGAGAGGGAAAAAGAGGAAGAGGGGAAGAGAGGGAGGAGGGAGGAAGAGAGTGGGTAGAGGGGGGAGAAACAGGGAGAGGGGGCAGAGGGAGAGAGAGGGGGGATGAGGGAGAGGGGGAGAATGACCAAGAGGGAGAGAGGGAGAGGAGGGGGCAGGAGAGAGTTGATGGACAACAGAGTCAGGCCCAGAGACACAGAGGATGGCAAGAGACTGAGTGAAAAGCCAGTGAAAACTATAGAGTAGCCTCCTGTATGCTTGATAAATAAAGTAGCTGTACAGGCACCTGCCAGTGCTTACAAAAGAGCGAATAAAATTACTCTCCGGCACCCAATGAGGCAACTGCATTCCCAACAATGCAATCTATATTACTGGAATTACGAGCAATTAAGCCTTTTATGGAAACCACAAACATAAGACTGCTGCAGTTAGATTACAGGTGGTCATGTTTTGAAGCAAGGGTGGAAGTGAAAATGCGAACAAGCAATGTGGATGATGTTAAGATAAGAGAAATTAAATCAAAATCTGTGGTCAAAACTTTACAGAAACGGTCTGAAATTCTGGAAAATAGAAACAGGCTAATCAATCTGCGCATTGTTGGACTACCGGAGGGGGTCGAAGGTGATAATCCAATATTATTTGTAGACACCATGTTTCCGAAGCAGCTGGACCTTCCTAGCTTGGTTACGCTAAATATTCAAAGAGCTCATCACATTGGGTCTATCGACTCTTCAGTCAGTAGGAGTAACTCTTCAAGAACACTAATTTTTGCGCTACTAGATTACACATACATCCAGATTATACTTAAAGTCAAACAGGAAAAACAACTAATTTGGAATGGATGTAAGATTTACATTTCCTAGGATGTGTAAAACGTGACTGCCTCAAGAAGAAAGGAATTCTTAGCATTTATACTTGCTTTCAGACAACTAAATGCTAAATTTGGCATTATACATCCGGGTTTCCTGAAAGAAACCTTAAAATCAAACTTCAACTTTTGAAAACACCATGGTTCTGCAGCATTTCATCAGTACTCAGAAAATGGAAGAAATGGATACCTCATTTCCAACACCAGATAGGCAATCAGAGTCGTCTTCTAGATCATATACTTTTCTAAAGATTTGAATTAGATATCTGTTCAGATAAGTTGATCATTTATCCAAGACTCAAATACAACAAATATGGAACATGACTAGAGCAGAGTGTAGGTTGGGCCTCATCTATCTGGCTCTCTTCCTCCAAACTGCTTTGCATCAACTTGAAATGGCGTGGCCGATCCTGTTAGCCATTCTTTTAGTTATGATTATTGGTGGGAGATTACTGATTAATTGCTTCATGTTGATTATGTTGTATCCCTTCCTATTGTAATTGTCATTGTTGTCATTACAGGATGGTACTTATGGTAAGTGGAACTTTCTCTCATGGCTCCAATACATTACTTTGGTCCAAGGAAATAAGTAGGTTGAAATTCTCTTTGTATATTGGTCAATACCTTGGTTCTTACTCATATTTGTGCTTTGAGATATGTTGCTAAATGTTGTGTCCTGGAATGTTAAAAGATTAATTAATCACATAAAGAGACAGAAGGATCTATCCTATTCAAATAGGTACAAGCAATCCACTACATGTATCTAAGAAACCCACTTATTTGAGACTGAGGCCTTTAAGTTAAACAGGTTTTGTGTAGGTGAAGTTTTGACTACTGCTACAGATGGGAAGACAATTGGCATGCTAATTCTTATAAATAAATCTCTAAAATATAAAGTGCTCAAATCTGATTCTGATAACGTAGGTAGATGGGTCAACATCCTGGTTAATTCAGTGATTTAAACAATCCTAAAGGTCTATGGTCCGACTCTACCTAATCCTACCTTCTGGTCTAGTTTGAGAAACTATCTTTGCCAAGCAAATATCCAAAATGTGATAGTCTGTTGAGACTGTAATGAAAATGTTAACCCTTTCTTAGACAGAAAATCTCAAGTGAATTTCAGAAACTCCAAAACAAAAAGAAATACTGATGTTTATTTCTGAATTCGGTTTGGTTGATTCCTGGCGTATCACTCATCCCAAAGATATTGACTATACGTTCCACTCCATTCCACACAACTCATTTTCAAAAATGGATTGCATATTTGTACCCAAGTCCTGTCGAGTTCCTTATTTAACGCCAAAATTGATAGTATTACACTATCGGATCATCTGCCAAAATATATCACACTACAAGTTGCGTAATAAGATCATAGAAGAAATAGATGAAGATTTAATGCTTCATTATTAAAAGATTATTTACCCCAGATCTTAGGGAAATCCATCACCAATTTTTTTACAGAAAATAAAAGTGAAGATACTTCAATTTTGAATAATTGGGACTACTACAAAGCTGTTCGTACAAGACCTTATTTCCTATGTTGCTAGGAAAAAGAAAAGATTGAAACAGGAATCTGAGTCAATTTGAAAACAACTGGAAAATTCTAGAGAAACATTATAACCTTAAAACCTTTGGATCCCTCTATGCTTAACTGTATTATACAGTTAAGGATTCAATATAATAAAACAGCATCCAAATGTTCAAGTGCTACACTGTTGAAATATAAAGCTAACATTTTCAATTTTCGAACAAAACTAGAAAATCTCTCGCTTCATATTTGAAGCTTAAAAAAGTAAAAACTAGAATCCTGGTTTTTAAAGATGAATTAGGGGTGAGAAGATTTGCAGACAGAGACTTCAAGGATATTTCACACACTACTTTTCCTAACTTAGACCATAGTTCTCTGGAAAACCCCATTAATGCGGATGAAATCCACAAAGCAATTTGTGATCTTAAACAGGGCAAATCTCCAGGTCCGGATGGTTTTTCTATTGATTTTATTTACATTTTCATAACTTGCTAGTCCCCAAGCTTGAGGAGTTATTCTCCTATTTTGCATCACAGGGTAAATCAGATTACGTCTTTTCTGAAGCCATGTTTGTTGTCTTTCCAAAACAAAATAAAGATCCAGAACTACCTCAAAGCTATAGGCCAATATCCCCAACAGACGCCCCTATGCTCTCTCTCTCCTTTTGACTCCCTCTTCCCTTCACTCTCCTCACTTGGCTGGCTCTCCTTTCACTCTCAACTTAAATTCAACTTCCTCTGTCTTGTCTATAAATCTCTTCATGATCTTGCCCCTCCTTACCTCTCCTCCCTCCTCTCTTTCTACTCTCCTCCTTGCCCCCTCCATTCAGCTGACCTCCTCCTCTCTGTCCCCCCTCTCCTTGCGCTCCTTCTCGATTCCGTTCTTTTCAGCTCCTTGGCCCACCTCATTGGAACTCCTTACCACTCATTATTCGTTCCATCTCCTCATACTCCTCCTTAAAATCACACCTTCTTCAACTGACATCCCTTCTCTACTTTCTCAGCTGCTCCTCCTCTGCCATGGTTTCTACCTAATGATCTCGAAAAATTGTTCTACATACTGATCTTGTTAATTTGACTCATTAATTGTATTCCACTGCTTCTAATGTATTCTTGTTGTTTAATGTAAAGTGCTTTGGCGTAAAGCGCTATAGAAAAGTTAACAAATACAAATACAAAATTGCAAAGTGTATGCAAAAATGTTGACTAACCGTTTGGTTTGCGTCTTGCCCAGTTTAATTAACAAATATCAAGTTGGATGTGTCAAAGGTAGATTATCATCATCTAACGTGATTGTTTTCAGATGTTCTTGATATTGATAATCTAGAGAGAGTTATGTGGCACTAGACGCAGAAAAAGCATTCGACAGAGTGGAATGGAACTACTTATTTGAAGCACTGAAATGGCATGGCTTTGGACATGATCAAATTATTATATTATGTCCCTAAGACTGCTATCTTTCTAAATGGACATGTCATCTCACTTCCCACTGCTTACTTTTCCCCCCTAAGTCTCAACATCCTCAGCCCTGGGTCACCCCATTTATACGCTCTCTCCGCAGACATGCGTTGCCTGCTGCGCAAATGGAGGCATACCCACTCGAATGAGGACCTGCAACTCTACTTCTCTGCCCTGAAATCTCTCAAGTCCACTCTTGATGGAGCAAAAAGGGAATATTACCTAATCCTCATAGACTCTCACTCCAACCATCCTCGCCAGCTACAGGACACCCTAAACTCACTCCTCCTAAATCTAGGAATATTGTGAGAAACCAGAAGGTAGTCTCACCCACTGGTCCCCAGTGACCTGTCATCCAGGTAGCCAGGACACGGCCATTGCTTTTGGATCCAATTCCTGGGGGTGGACCAGTGCGGGAGGATCATCTGCGTGAGGGGTCTTCAGTGAGTGGGACACCGGATAGCGAGACGCGGTATCCCCTTCCCTTTAACACCGTTACTCCATACTACCAGGTAGGATAATTAGGAACTCAATCGCCCCCGCCCCTTTCACAACACAAACACTTTCTCACGGACAGCTTGCTATGAGAGAAAATGGACTAACACCAGAGCCGTATACCTGACATGTCCCAAGATAATGGGGCCAGGCAATTTGACCATTTAGCACACCTGACTCCCATTACACTTCCCCACACGGATAAAAGGCAGAGAACAAGAGCACACTCTGAGCGAGGCAAAACACACGAGGAAACAGCAGTTCCAAGATGGCAGTTTAACACAAGGAGAAAGACAGAGAAACCGAAGGAGACCACAAGGAGGGAAGTTTCCTTGACCTTTCCGACAAGGAACCGTGTGTCACAACCCCAAGGTGGTCCCTGTGGCAGCGCTGGCGCTGCGGTCCCGTGGCATTCATTTCTACTAGAACCAGCCACACAAGACAGTGTCATCACGTATCTGTTAGCAGCGGTCCA
This sequence comes from Ambystoma mexicanum, assembly GCF_040938575.1. Classification (NCBI taxonomy): domain Eukaryota; kingdom Metazoa; phylum Chordata; class Amphibia; order Caudata; family Ambystomatidae; genus Ambystoma; species Ambystoma mexicanum. Next base: position 967,827,009 of record NC_090936.1, on the reverse strand, counting down.
GACTTTCCCAAGATGGCCGCCACCGGTAACAAGGGGAAGGCTTATAGTCTGTATGCTCCTGGGATCGGGTGTGTTGCAACCCTTGTTACTACGGCCCTTGGTAAAGACGATAAGTAATTTCACTGCCTTTGTACCCTGCTTTCATTCTTTTCACTCCTCCTCACTATTCACTACCTCGTAGCGTTCCTGTGGTTTCCCTCTGTTATTCTACTACGCGGCAGTTGGCTTTCCTTTTCGTCTGCGCTTTTGCCGTTCTCCCTTTTCTCTGCTTTCAGCAGCGGACTGTTTACTTCCAGTCCCGCCTTGTCTCCTCTCTCATACCCTGCGGGGTTGTCGGTCCCTCTGTGATGCATACACTCAGCACGCGCCTTTCACAGGGGTCCGCTTGGTCTCAGTGGCATTCTGGATGCCTATTCTTTCTTAGGATATTATTTCCTGACGCCCTCATTCTCAAGCGTTGCCGTTTCCTGTGGCTACGCATTGCTTGGTCTCATACAGTTCGCTTTGAGACATGCTATAACTTACCTTGCTGCTCTTACCTCAAACCAAGCCTCTGTTCTTCATATGCTTAACTTACTTCAAGAAGATTATGCCATTCAGTGTACTGCAGTATCTTATCTAAATTTACCGGATACTACTCAAGGATTACTCTTCACTGTTATCTCAAGCTGTCTGGTCACTTGAGGATACTACGGCAGTCAAGTCTTCATTCCGTGCGGGTTTTTGTGCCTTTGTGCTTTTCGCTCTAGTGCAGGACACTTCCTCCCAGACCGCCACAGCAAACTCCCTTTTGGCTAAATAGGAAGCCGTGTTGGCAGCTGGAGAGGATAGGCCCTACCTCTACAAGGATAATCTTCGGCATAAGGTTAAGGCCAAGAAGAAGGAAAAGGGCAAGACCTCGCAAAAGGAAGACAAATCATCATCTTCAGGTGAGGATTTTGAGACCGTTACATTCACAAAACCTCAAGAATAGAAAGCGTAAAACCAGGAAAACAAGCTGAAGAATCCTGCATTGCGTCTCGGAGGTACCCGGGGCCCTCGCTGTCACGACCCTCGCCCAAAATCCACTCTGGCAAACCCATTGGACAGGTGGAGTCAGGACTCGGGCCTCTAGAGCCAGGCATCCTTTTCCAAAGCCCTCTTGGGGCCACTCCTGGCGCCTATGGCGCCAGGCTCATACACCATGAGAAACATGTGCTTGGGAACTACTTATTGAGTTGCCAGCCAACATGGAGGCATCCACATAGCTTGGTTCCCAGGAACCAAGCTATGCGGTCTAGTGTTTTGGGTGTGGTAGCCTAGGGACTACTTTACCTGGACTATTTTGTTGGAGCTATTTAAACCACACCCAAGCAAGACAACACGCTTCGCGTTACTTTGCAGCTTGCAGCATGACGCTCACCGTGTCCAGCTATTCCCTCGAACCTCGGAGAAACAGAACCTGCAAGGAGACAAAAGGAACATCATTAGCAGCAGCATCTTACCTTCAGTCTTCATCTTTAACCACTCATAGCTTCTGAGAACAGCTTCCTTGAATCAGCACGCCTCCCGGACAGCACGACCTGAAAGAGGAAGATAGAGGCAACATTAAAGAAAGCAGTAGAGACATTTGTAAATTACGAACTGCTCAGGCTGGTCGCCTCACGGCTGGCACCATTCCGGACATTCTACTTGCGCTGAAGAACACCGCGACCTACAAGGAAGGAAAACACAGGTTAGCAAAGGCAAGACTTTGCAGCGTTGCGCATAGCACTTACTTACCGCATCATAGCGTTCATAATGCGCCATCATTTACCAGCGGGGCTCAACCAGGCCAGTTCGCCGCGCTGAAGGTCCGCATACCTAAGGGAGGAAAAGAGACATTCTAAATAAAGAAAGGCATGCAGGATAGCAACAAAACTAAAGAACAGCAATAAGACCTACCTGAACAATATCAAATGGGCCGGCGTCTGTGAAGTAACTGGACCGCACACACCCAAGAAAGACAACGCGCCCCTGCAAAGAAGGCAGGATGGAGAGCACGCCTAATTCTACCACCAGGTGAGGAGAGGGCCCAGAGGGGCTGAAATCATACGGGGGTGGAGGGAGGATACTTACCCCGGTCGGTCAGTCCCGAGCACAGTCCTCCTGTATTTTCAGGCAGAACTTTCCCCGCAGACCACATCTGGGCAGAGCTGAGAAGCATACCAGCGAGTAACCCGGCTGGGTGGCGTCCCTGTGGATACCAGGTGAGCGTAACACTTCTGTGTCGATAACCAAGGCGGGGGAAATCGCCTGCTGCCGCAGTACTATCCTTGGCTGCTACAAAAAAGCAGCACCAGTGAGCCCAAGATTGAAGCCAAGGTTGCAAGCGGCAACATTGTATGAGCACTGAAGCGAACAGTGTATGAAACGCATGTCATAACCAATGCGAGTAAAATTTAACAACAGATGAGTGATTGAACTTTGAAACCAAGATACAATGCCTTTGACAGAGTGGTACGGCACCGCATGTGTGCTTATTCAAAAGTCTCTTTAAGGTATCCAACTGAGAGGTGGCAAAAGCGAAGCAGTGGCAAAGGATAGTGAATTGAAGTGGTCCTGCAACGGGTCAAGCAAAATCACGAGCAAAATCGAAAGTCTACGATGTTGATACTAACAAAAAAGTTGATGACAAAGTAGATACAGTTGGTCCGAGCCCGAACGAGGGAGATCAAGTGAAAGCTTTGGGTTGAACTAAGTTTGTGTTAACGTGAATTAAACTGGTCCTAGCCCAGCGGAGGGAGACTGATTGAACATTGTGTTAAAACGGATCTGAGCCCGGCTGAAGGGGATCCGAGGTGAATAGTGAATCACCTGAGAAATTGAGCACGTGTGAAATCTTAAGAGGAAAATAACGTATTGTTTGTTTGTTGCATCAGGCCCTGTGAAAGAAGAGACTTTGAAAGGTAAAGAGACATGGGCACGGAAGGCCCTGATGCTAATGTTTGAATTGTACCCTCATGCTAGAGAAGCCAGAGACTGTGCTAAGCTTGAGTGTATCGCCTTGTCCCGTGCTGAAAACGTGGGAAAGGGAGTCAAACAGCCTGAATATCATGACATATCATTTCTTGAACACTTCTTTGTTTTGCATAACATTGTTTCCCACACTATCTGTATTTAGAGGTAAGGATTGGCAATAGGTTTATTAGTATAGGCCCTAGGACTGCGTTATTATTTGATGGCCGTAGCTTGCGTCATCTTTAGATTTAGGATTAGATAGGTGTTTTCCAACCCCTTTTTGAAGTTTAATAAACTCCCTTGAACTGTGGTCACTTGTGTCTGTCCTACTGTTGATACCATGCTTTCCTTACAGTCCTAAGAGAGGTTTTAAGGTGGCTGAATCAGCAGCTGAGGGCAAAGAAGCCGTTCCTTGGGCGGGCTTGGCACCTCTTCCTCATCTACCATGAGGGACATTTCATTGACCACTTTGACCGGCCAGTCCTCTCACTCTTCCAAATGAGTAATAACAAAAGGACCTACTCTTCCAAGCTGGTGCACTGGGGTGTGAAAGTTGTGGCTGTCTGATGGCGGCGTAAAGTGATTTGCCTACTGCTTTCGAGGTCTGCAGCTTCTCCAGGCTCTCGTCAGCCTTGCTGCTAAACAGCTGAGTGCGTCAAAGGGCATGTTGAGAAGTCTGGACTGCACATCTGGTGCAAATCCCGACTTCCTCACCCACACAAACCTGCGTGACCGTGATTGCCGCCATAGCTCTGCTAATGCTGTCTGCAGAGTCTAACCCTGACTGGAGAAACTCACACATTGCCTCCTTTCCATCTCTCACAATGTTCAGGAAGCAGTCTTTCTCCTCTTCTTCCAGAATGTGTTCAGCCTCCATGGAAATACAGTCCGATAAGGTAAAAGAAAGCTTTGCAAATGTGCAAGTGGCACTGACTGATTTTAAAGCCATACTCCCCGTTGAGAACACCTTTTTTGCCATTGTGTCGAAACGCTTATCGTCCCTATCCGGTGGTATTGTGGGGTATGCAGCTTGCTTCGACATGGAAGTTGCCCCCTGGATCACCAAGCTTTCCTGTGTCTAGTGTCTGGATAGGTTCTCAGCATCACTACTGGAAGGCTAAGACTTTTGTTGACAGTTGGGCTTGTTTCCAGCACCTCCCAATTTGCCTTAACCCTCTTATGAAATGGCAACACAGGGTCCTTTTGTGGTCCCTTATCCAAGATGTCAGTGAGATCATGGTGCTCAAACGGCAGGGCTGGCCTGCCCAATCCCAAAAATGCAGTTACTTTAGACATTGTCTATAGGAAGCATCTGCATGTTCTGCTGGATCTGCCTTCCCAAACTCCAATTCCGGCGAGGTATCAATGCCACTTACTCTCTGGAGGTTTTCATAGAGGTCTCTCATTCTAGATTCCTCCCAAATGAGGTCCTAAGGAACATTAGGGGAGTGGTTTAAAAGTTTTTGAAATTTCCCTCAATGGTATTTAGGGTTTCGACACTGTCGAGGGCTTCAATGTTTTTTGCATCAAAGACTTTAATGCTACCGGCGTCAATGAGTCCTCAAAGGACAGGACCCATGAGTCGACGGACGAGGATTGGGCCTGTCGTCGACCGGAGACCTCAAAGGTTTGAGTGGTCGGAGGCTTTTCTCCTGGCTCGAGGGCATGCAGGATTTCGCCTTGGCCTTCACCTTGTCGGTTGTAAAAGGTGTGACGGGGCCATGGCTTTTTGTCTTTTCCCTCGAGGGGGCCAGGGCTGCCTTCTCGAAGACTTTAAGCATCTCCTACCTAAAATCCTCCCATTCGGCTGGAGTTTCCAACTTACTTGGGCAAGCTATCTTGCCTTCTGGCAAGGAGTCAGAGGATGAGGAAGGGGTTCTATAGTATCTTTTCTTTATCTTTCGAGATGAAGATGAGGAGTGGTGTGAAGCGCTTCGAGAATGTTTCTTTGATCTCCTTCTCCGTGGAGAGTCTCTCGACTCATCCGACGGGCGTCTTTTCGATGGAGTTGTCGACAGGGATTTCACGGGGGCCTACTGGCAGCAAGTTTCCACTTGTGTTCCTTCAACGACTTACCCGTCATGGACTGGCATGACCCGCAGTTTGCTGTTCTGCAGGTTTACGCCAAGACACCACTAATAGACCTGATGTGGATCAGTTATTGACATCAGGGTGCCGCAATCAATACACTTCTCAAACTTGGTCTTTGAGGTTGTTGAAGACGATGATGAGGCAATTTCTTGAGTGTGTCGCAGTTTCGTGAGGAAACCAAAAGCGTGCAGAAGGATAAGCTATTGAGGAAAAAAAAGAAATGAATGACGGACGCATTGCATGCTACTTATACCTTCTATGAAGTCAACCTCGAGACGAAGGCCCTCGTGGAATATTGAGCCGACCTAGATGACGCACAGCGCCTTCTTTCGAAGAAAATAAATTCTGAAGCAGTGGACGCTGGAAGGGAAGATATCTAAACGTGGGAGGGCACAATCCATTTGAAAGGGGATACTATGTATCCTCTTAGCACTCCACATAAGGTGGTGTGTTCTAATCTATCATAAATTAAAGTTTTTAAAAGGATACAAATTACCCCTCTTTCCTTAAGAAGAACAAGTTACTTTCTTACCTGGTAACGTTCTTTCGATGGGATGGTCCGACGACGTATTCCATATCTATGACATGTAATCACCACAGCTGTGCTTTTTTCGGCGTCTGCGTCCTGCGTCGATGACGTCGATGCGCCGTCGTCGAGGACCTCCTCCGACGTCATCCGATGTGATAAGTAGGACGCACGACGCCCGTAGCCTCAGTTGTAGTTTTTTCCCCCAGAACGTGTGACATTAGTCAACTGCCAGTCAGACACAAAGCCTTGCGGAACGTAAGCTGCAATCGCAAAAGAAATTCTGCAGCGGGGAAGGCAGGGCGGGAGCGATATGGAATACGTCGTCGGACCATCCCATCGAAAGAACGTTACCAGGTAAGAAAGTAACTTGTTCTTCGAGGGGATTGGGTCCTCCGACGTATTCCATATCTATGACAGACTCCCAAAGCAGTACCAGAGCAAGGAGGAGGGAAAGAATTTAGAATCAAAATTTAGAATAGCCAATCAAATAGCAGAGCAAAGGAACGCCTTGCCAAAGGCCAGATCCTGTGCTCGGATGGAATCAAGGGAATAGTGACGTACAAATGTATGTACTGAAGCCCAGGTGGCTGCATCACAGATGTTGCGAATAGGAACACCCCTCTGCAGGGCAGTAGATGCAGCCATACCCCTGGTAGAATGGGCCCGCAAGCCAGCCGGTGGGTCCTTACCCGCCAAGCGGTAGCACTCCGAGATGGCCAAAATAATCCAGCGAGACAAAGTCTGTTTCGTCACAGCTTGCCCTAAACGCTTTCCAGCGTAACCAATAAAGAGTTGATCGTCCACTCTGACCAGGGACATGCGTGAAACATAAAAGCTTAAAGCTCTCCTAGGATCAAGCCTATGGAGCCTCTCCTCTTCCTTACCAGGATGCGGAGGAGGATAGAATGCCGAAAGAACAACCTTCTGGGCCAAATGAAATTCTGTCACTACCTTCGGAAGAAAAGAAGGACGAACTCTAAGGACAACCCTGTCCTTGTGAAATACAGTGAAGGGTGGCTTAATTGAAAGTGCCTGTAACTCACTCACTCTGCGAGCGGAAGTAACCGCAACTAAAAACACAGTTTTCAGAGTTAACAGCCTCAAAGGGCAAGAATGTAAAGGCTCAAACGGAGCACCCATAAGAAACTTAAGAACAAGGTTTAAATCCCAACAGGGCACTAGGAAAGGTGACGGAGGGAACACATTAGTGAGCCCTTTCAGAAACTGTGAAATTAAAGGGATTTTAAAGTAAGAACACTCTTCAGACAAGCGCTTAAAGATGGACAGCGCCGCCAGGTAACCTTTAATGGTACCCACTTGCAAGCCCCTGTGGGCCAAAGAAAGTAAAAAGGACAGAACCATGGGGATGTCACATGCCAAAGGATCCACATTCTGAACTCTGCACCAGTCGCAGAACTTACGCCAACGGCAACGGTACAGAGACTTTGTTGCTGGCCTTCGGGCCGAAAGCAACACCTCCATCACGTCTTCAGGGAGGTCCCAATCCCTATACCTCAACCTTTCAGAAGCCAAGCGTGAAGGTTGAGGGATCTGACCTCTGGATGGAGAACCTGACCCCCCTCCCGTGAGAGCAGATCGTCTCGGTAGGGAAGACAACGCGGAGGGCAGATGGACAAGTCGAGAAGGTCCGGGTACCACGTCCTCCGAGCCCACGTGGAGCAATGAGGATCATCCGGGAACCGAACTTCCGTAACCTCTGCAGCACTTGCGGGATGACGGGGACTGGAGGAAACGCGTACAGCAGCGGGAATGACCACTCCACCACGAACGCGTCTCCTAGGGCTTCTTTTGGAGGAAATTCCCGCGAGCAAAACCTTTCGCACTTCCGGTTGACACTGGAGGCGAAGAGATCCACTTGAGGGGTCCCCCAAAGGGCGAAGATCTCCAGGAGAATCTCCTGAGCCAACTCCCACTCGTGAGAGATCGTGCTCTGCCTGCTCAGAGCGTCCGCCGTCACGTTTTCGTCTCCGGCCAGATGAACTGCCGAGATCGAAACTTCCTGCTGGATGGCCCAGAACTCGAGCTGCATCGCCTCCCTGCACAGAGGAAGTGACCCTGCCCCCCCCCTTTTTGTTGAAGTAGTGCATGGCCACTGTGTTGTCCGTCAGGATCAGGACACATTTTCCTCGCACAGTCGGCAGAAAAGCCTTCAGGGCTAGCCTGACGGCCCTCAGCTCCAACAGATTGATATGGAGTCTGGACTCCGACGGAGACCAACGACCGCTGACTGTCAGCCCGTTGGCATGAGCTCCCCAACCCGTGAGGGATGCATCCGTCACGATCGTCACCTCCGGCCAGGGAAGCCAAAATGGAGCCCCCTTCATCAAGTTGCCTTCGACGTCCCACCACAGAAGGTCCTGGGCGACCGAGGGCGGCACCTGAACCGGGTCCGACATCCTGCCGGAGGACTGCGACCATTGCGTCTTGAGCGCCCACTGCAAAGATCTCATCCGCAGGCGAGCCTCTGGCACCAGAAGAATGCAGGATGCCATGAGGCCGAGCAACCTCAAGAACTGGAATGCTGGGAGCGTCTGGGCATGCTGAAACTTGTGCACCATCTGCTGAATGTGAAGAGCCCTCACCTGGGGAGGAAAACACTGCCCCAGGGAAGTATCGAGCACTGCTCCGATGTACTGGAGCCGCTGTGTTGGCGTCAAATGGGACTTCTTTAAATTGAGGGAGAAGCCCAGCCTGTGAAGGGAGTGGCAGGTGACGGACAGATGATCCAGGACTTGCTCGGGAGAGCTCCCCCTGATCAACCAATCGTCCAGGTAGGGGTAGACGTGAATCCCCCCTTGCCTGAGATGTGCTGCCACCACCACCATGAGCTTGGTGAAAACCCTTGGGGCGGAGGTCAATCCGAACGGCAGGACCCGAAACTGAAAGTGCGAGTCGCCAACCGCGAACCTCAGGTACTTCTTGTGCTTGGGATGGATCGGCACATGAAAGTAAGCATCCTTGAGGTCGAGTGACACCAACCAGTCCTGAAGCTGAAGGGCCTGGAGGACTTGAGAGAGAGTAACCATCTTGAACTTGTCCTTCCTGAGGAGTTTGTTCAAACCGCGCAAGTCCATGATGGGTCTCAATCCCCCGTCTTTCTTCGAAATCAAAAAAATAAGGGGAATACCATCCCTTGTTCCTCTCCGCTACAGGCACCAGTTCTATGGCGCCTTTCTCCAGCAGGGCTTGAATTTTCTGCGCAAGGAGCGGATCCGGACTCTGCAAAGAGAGGTTCCCCGGTGGATTGTCGCGAGGCCTGTGCCGAAAGGGAAGACAGTAGCCGTGGGTTATGATCTCCAGAACCCACACATCTGAAGTAATGGCTTGCCACTCTACAAGATGCTGCGCCAGCCTTCCCCCAACCGGCGAACCATGGGACAAGGCCTCATGACTGAATGGGAGCGGCTGCGGCGTTACCTGAGGACAAAGAGGCAACTGCCCGAGCGGCCTTGGCACCACGGGTACCCTGTCGTCCATCTCTGGTACCCCTGCGTTGGCCTCTTTGACTGCCAGCTCCTCTCGCTTTACTGAAGGACGAGTAATAGCGAAAGGAACCACCCCTCCACTGCTGTCCCCTAGGACGAAAAGGCAGAGGCTGGCGAACTGCAGCACCCAACGACTTCGCTGCAGCTTTCGAGGTCTGCAACCTCTCAAGGCTCTCGTCAGCCTTGCTGCCAAAAAGGTGTTCACTGTCAAAGGGCATGTTGAGGAGCCGAGACTGCACATCAGGAGCAAACCTCGACTTCCGCAACCACGCAAACCTGCGTATCACGGTGCTCGCCGCCATGGACCTACTGACGCATTCAGCTAAGTCCAAACCCGACTGAACGGACTCACACATGGCATCCTTACCATCCTGGACCATAGCAAGGAAACCATCCCGTTCGTCCCCTTCGGGAATATGTTCAGCCGCTAACGCAACACAGTTCCACAGAGTGTGTGTGAAACGAGACAAGGCACAAATGGAGTTGGCCGCCTGAAGCGCCATACCACCAGAAGAAAACACTTTCTTCGCCCAGCCATCAAAACGTTTGTCGTCCCTATCAGGAGGGATGGTAGGGTACGATGCCTGCTTTGCCGGGGCCATGGCCGCCTGCACCACCAAACTCTCCGGAGTAGGGTGCCTGGTCAAGTAGCAGGGGTCGCTACTGGCTGGACGGTATTTTCGCGACAAGGATCTGCCCACCGCCGGGAGACTCTCCGGAGCAGTCCAAGCCGCCGCCACCCTTCTCTGTAAAGCCATATGGAACGGCAGTACCGGATCAGTTGGGGGACCAACATCAAGGATGTCCGTCAGATCATCCTGCACAAACTCCCCTGGGGGAGCAGACCATCCCAAGTACTCAGAAACCCTAGCCATAAGGCGCCGGTACGAGGAATCGGCATGAGAGCCAGGTTCAGGCCTACCAAACTCCACCTCCGGAGAGGTGTCCAGTCCACTGGCATCATGCAGTGACTGTCTCAAATCGTCAAACTGACTATGGCCCGAGACAATTTCATCTGGAACCTGACTAGGAACCAGGCCATCAGAATCCTCATCCGCCTCTGAAATATAGTCCAGGTGGCGAAAAGAAGGCACCCGAGAGTGCTTGCTCTTAACCAGAGCCTTCCTAGGGGGTTCTCCCGTGCCACGGGGTACCTCCGACACGAAAGGCGTCGATGGCGTCGAGCGAATCGGCGCCGGCGTCGAGAGAACCGGCATCGGTGCCGAGAGGATCGGCGTCGACGAAATCGGCGTTGACGTCAGATGCAGCGCCTCCAGCATCGGCGGCGTCGACACAGCCCTCGAGGCCGAAGCCCCGAGCGTGTCCCTCGACGACCTGAGCGTCGACGGCTTCGACGACTTCCTCGGAGCCGGAGCCTCGAGAAAGCCTGTCGACGCCCTTGACGCCTCAGACGTCGATGTCTTCCTCGAAGACCTCACAGGAGCACACGGTCTCGAACGCGTCGAGGACCGGGACCTGGAACGGGTACGGCGAGAACGAGTCTCCTTTTCCGAACGGGACCTCTCCCGTGACTCGTGCCGACCACTCTTGCGAGCGGTGTCTCTCGACCTCACACGACCGACCCCACTCGGGGGCCTGCGACTCAAGAATCGCCAGCATTTTCTTCCCGAAGGAAGCCCATTCCTCCGGCGTCGCACGGCTGGTGGGGTAAGCGGCGTGCCGGGCAGAGTCCTCCGAAGAGGACCTGGAAGACGACCGGTGTCGGCGCTTCCGAGAATGCCTCGAAGAGGCTGAGGAGTGGCGAGACCGACTCCTAGAAGGAGACCCACGAGACTTCTGACGATGACGCGGAGAGTCACCCCTCGAATCATCCGTCGAAAGCCCCGCAGACTTAGACTTCCTGGGCTTGGACACCCGACCTACCGACAACTTCTTCTTACGTTCGCGTAAGGCTTTGGACGTGAGCGACTGGCAGTCGATACAGTCATCTGTGTCGTGGGCCTCCCCGAGGCACCAGAGGCAGGCGTCGTGCGAGTCCGTCACCGACATCTTGGACCCACACTCCCCGCACTTCTTGAAACCCGGACGCGGGGTCGAAGACAAAGTCGAAGACATCTTCACACGAAGGATTTTCACAAAACGAACAGGTTCGAAGAACCGAGAAGAACAGAACTCTAAAGAGTCGAGGCGTGAACCGAGAATCACGAAGCAACACGTTCGCGGAAAAAACGGAACTGAGGCTACGGGCGTCGTGCGTCCTACTTATCACATCGGATGACGTCGGAGGAGGTCCTCGACGACGGCGCATCGACGTCATCGACGCAGACGCCGAAAAAAGTTTCCGAAGCAGCACAGCTGTGGTGATTACATGTCATAGATATGGAATACGTCGGAGGACCCAATCCCCTCGAACAGTAGTTCTTGGGGAAAACGAAATATAAAAAGGAGAAATCAAAGGGTTCCCAGCAACAATGCACAGAGGGAGCTGTGTGCTGCAAAAGTGTAACACAGATGCCCTTAAGAGATATGGAGGAAAGCAGACTCCATAAAATCAAGTAAAATGCAAAGAACAAAAGTCCCCATGGTTAGAGCAGTAGGAGACCCCCCTCATTTAGGAGGAAAAGGATAAGGATCACAAGTCCAGCAAAATGTTCTGGGGGTCTCACTAGGAGAGGGGATTAAGCATGAAACTGATAAATCTCCCTAACACATGACTACCAAAAGCAGGAATACAGAATGTCAGAAAAGGTGAGATCACATGTCAAATCTGAGGTCACTAAAGTGTTGACTCTAGGGGTGAAAGAGCCCTCCAGCAGCCTAAGGTCCAGTCCAGTGGTTCTGGTACCAAAGGCAGGCACCACAAATGGAGATTCTGCATTGACTATAGAGCTCTTAATGCAGTCATCAAGACAGATGCTCATCGCCTTCCATGAACTCATGAGTTAGTGGACAAACTAGGTGCTGCCAATTATCTCAGTACTTTTTACCTCACTGCAGAGTAATGACAAATATCCTTGACAAAAGATTCCAAGGAGAAGACCACATTCTAAACACCTGAGGGACTTTAACAGTTATGGGTAATGCCCTTTGCCTTAATGAATGTACCTGCCAATTTCCAAAGTATGGTGAACAATGCCCTTAATGGGTCAGAGGATTTCTGCATGGCATATCTGGATGCAGTAATCTAGATAGGTTTTGAAGTGGGAGTATTTTACTCGAGAGAGACAACTATCCAATTTGTGCATAAAATGAAAACTGTTGAAAATATTAGAGACAAAACAGTCGTATTTCAAAGTTATCGGACTCAAAATAATGTATTGAAGTTGTGGAAAATGTTCTCCCACACATTAACTTGTAGGTTCTTACTACTCAGCTTTATCTTTATGATACATGGCCACAAACACTGTTAATAGTTACACTGGGTTCCTCACTCCAGCATCACTTCTCTGCCTCTCGCGCATACAGTTGCCCCCCGGTACTTCCTGTTTACAGTCACTCCATGTTTTTGCTATATCTCTGCTTTCTTTTGCTACTCTGTATCCCGTCTCTCACTTTCTGACGCTCTGCTTCTCACCATTAAATATTGCTATGTCACATGTTGCGGTCTGTTGCTCTTTGTTACTCTGCCTCTCCCGTCTCTGCATCCTATTGTTGTTTCTCGCCTATTTCTTGCAGTCTCGGTTGATAGAACGCCTCTTCCTCTCTCATGTTATTACACTGGTCATCGGTCCTTTTTCATTTACTCTGTTGTGTCTGCTACTTCTTTTGATTATCTTTATTCCCCTGCCTCTTATGTTATTGGCCTGCCTGTCTTCAGTCTTGTTTTTTCTATTTCCATCTACCCACATCTGCTGTTGGTTTTCTTATTTTACTGTCTGTTCTGCACTCACTTTCCTTGTTGCCCCATCTCCTGTAGCTCATTGGTCTCTCTCTCCCTGTTGCTCTAATTCCTGTTTTGGCTCGTCTATCATGTCTATCTAGCATCCTCTGAAACTGGCCTGCCACATTCTCCAAAGGCAATACATACTCTCTGTCCTCTCCAAGAAAAGGGTCCATATCCAAGCCTGCATTTCTGCGGCCTCCAACAACACAACCAAACTCTTTAAAATCTGCAAGGACCTGGCCAATCCTACTGCAGTCTCCACCTCTCATGTTCCCTCTGAGGCAATCTGCACGGCTCTGGCCTCTGATTTCACGACTAAAACTCAGGACACCCTGTCCTCGCTTTTCTCCTCCTTTGCCTCTCACATGCCCCCTTTAGCTGCCTCTCCCTCTCCTCTTCCTTTTTCCTCCTTCTCTCTGTCAACACTTGACGATGCGTCTAGACAAGTCTGATCTATGAAAGTGTCATCCAAACAAGTGCTCCCCTGCTCTTCCAGAACCATCAAGGACAACATTGCCACCCTCACTCCTCCAGCCTTGGCCGATCTCTGCAATCACTCTTTCGCCACTGGATCATTCCCCCTCTCTCCTCAAGCACTCCCTTGTACACCTCCTCTCCTAAAAAATCCTACATGTCCGGCAAACTATCGCTCCTTTCCTGGGCAAACTCCTGCAAAGGCTGGCCATTTCCCACCTTACCCCTCCACACTGAATCTGTTGGCTACCTCCATGACCATCAGTCTGGCGCCAGAGCAGCCAGAGGCACGGAAACTGCCCTCCTGAACATCCGCCAAGATCTGCTCTCTAACCTCGACTCCAGCTCCTTTCCTCTGCTTTCAACACGGTCAATCACGCCACACTGATCAACCAACTCCACTTGACCCAGGGCATCACGGATCAGGCGCTGGCTTGGCTTACCGCAGTCCTCCTGGACCATCCCTACCAGGTCCAACTTCAGCCCTTTCTCTGCACCACCTCTATCTCCACATGCGGTGTCCCCCCAGGGATCTATCCTCTCACACGGAAAGTCTATGTGGCCCCTCTGGCCCACCTGATCTCCACCGTCTCTTCTAGCTTTTAGTGTTAAGCGGATGACATTCAGCTCTCTTTCAGGCTTCCCTCATTCTCCTCTCCTCCCTCGCACATTCCTGACTGTCTTTCCACGATTCAGGATTGGTGTGCCTCCAACAATATTTGCCTTAATGCCAGTAAGACGGAGATCATTCTCAATGGGACTCCTGCTCCTGCTTTCTTTCTCTCACTCTGGCCACCCTCCTTGGGCCCTCTAACCTCGCCTTACTGTGAGGCAAAAAACCTTGGCCTTGCATTCGACTTCACTCTCTCCTTACATCACGGACCTTGCCAAAAAGGCCAACTTCGAGCTGCACTTCCTCAGAGGTATTCTACCTTTCCTCACTTTCCCCCAGAGGCTCACTGTTTCCAGAGCCCTGGTTCTCTTCAGGCTGGAATACCGCAACAGCCTCTTTCTCAATCTGCCTACCTCTACTCTTCGCACTCTGCAACTAATCCATAACAGGACTGCAAGACTTATCCTTGGCTTCAAGCCCAGGGACTGTATCTCTCCAGCCCTGAAATCTCTCCACTGGCTCCCGGTGGCTGCAAGGATCAAGTCCAAGACCCTCTGTATCGTCCACAAGGCTTGCTGGGGTCGGGGCCCGCACTGCATCCAGCTCTCGCTTCTGAAATACCTTCCTATTAGAACCTTTTGCACAGCTACCTCCAACTCTCTGAGGGTCAGACGCTTCTCCAGGCAGAGAATGGGGGGTAGATATCTCTCCTCTGCGGGTGCCTCCCTCTGGAACGGCCTCCCTGCCCCTCTCAGACTTTAGCTGGACCACCTGAAGCTCCAGAAGCAGCTCAAGACACTCGTTTTCTCCTCTGCCTTCTCTCTCTCTCTCTCTCTCTCTCTCTCTCTCGCTCCCTTGCTAAAGTCTGTCTGCTGCACCAACTGGTTGCTTGGTTCCCTCAGAGTCTCACTGGGTATCGGGCTCCTCCACGACCACGTAGGGGCTGTAATTGTAACCCCTACGGCCCCCATGCCTCCTTGCACTTACCCAGAAACGCGCTGCACAGGCTGCACTTACTCAGAGCCATGCTGCTCTGATCACACCCCCCCTTTCCTCTCCCTTGCAGTTCTATTGTCGTACTTGCATGATACGAATGACACAAGGCCTAGTAGCATCATTTGTCTTGTCCTCCCCATATGTCTTCCCTCCCTTGCCTTGTGGCACCCAGAAACACTTGTGTACAGGCGCGTTATAAATGCCATATGATACAGGAGTGTCCTAAAGCAATGTGAAAAGCATGCTCATGATGCAAAATGATGTAATAACACTGTAACTTAGAAAATTCATGCAATTTAACAAAATTAAAAAAAACACACAATCCTAAAGAAGTGCCGCACAGAATATGTCTTCTACATTACTCAAAAAGAATTACCCTCATAGACTAATTAACAGAGGCGTGTTTAACAGACCATGACTCATCCCAGTTGCTTGTTTGTATGGATTGCTAAAGTAAGGAGTGAATTTGCAAACTGCTGCGGGCTAAGCTATCAGCCATGAACTCCATGATTTATGGTGGTGCTGCCATAACTAGCCTGTGTAAATGATACACATGGAAATGAAACGTGTCATATTGACAAGATTTCTATGTGTAAAAAGGCCTCATGCGCACCTTATTTGGAGGGCTGCCTGGATGATATTGCAGTTTTCAGCCCTACTTGGGAAGAACATGTCAAACACCTAGGGATTGTGTTGCAGGCTCTTCAACATGCCCACATGACCATACAGGCAACCAAATGTCAGGTTGGTCAAGGTTTAGTGATCTACCTTGGGCATGAAGTTGGCGGGGTGGAAATCCTGACTCTAGCTATTAAAGTGCAAGCTTACAAGAATGGGCAACCCCTAAACTCAAATAAGAGCTTTTCTAGTCCTCACTGGGATATTACAGAAATGTCATGGCAGATTATGGAACCATAGTTGTCCCTTTGACTTGATTGAAGGTACTTGGTCAGTGGAGCATGAGAATTTGTTTCAGAGCTTAAAGGATTCCCCTTGCCAGGCCCCTGTTTCAAGGCACTGGACTAGCAAGTCTTGTACAGACTGATACCACTGACATTGGAACAGGAGCAGTCCTCTCTCAGATGACACCCTACATGTTTTATTAGCTGTCAGCTTAAGGACAGAGAGTTAAGGTGGGACACTGTGGAAAAGGAGTGTTTTGGCATTGCGGGCTCTAAGGAAGCTGAGACCCTAACCCTCTTTGGGACTCACTTCACTATACAAACTGACCATAAGCCATTAAAATGGCAGATGAATATGAAGGGGGAGAATCCAAAATTGCTCAGGTGGTAGATAAGCCTTCAAGGCTTTGACTACACTATTGAGCATAGGCCAGGTCCTCCGCACAGTAATGCTGATGGGCTGTTCTTGATGTATAACTGACTGGAACAGAAATCCCATTCTGGGATGTATTAGGATCCCCTTGTTCATAGCCTGTGTGGGGGGCGAGTGTTGGAAAAAACTATTTTCTTTTTGCTGCTTTCCTCCCATAGACTTTGATGGGACACCCTTTCTTTTTACTTTAAAACTCCTGTCATGACTTTTTTTGCAGTCAGTAAAGCCTTCTGCTTCACCTCCCTGGTCTTTTTGCTCATTCCTATGGGGAAACTTATTAGTCCATAAGACTATTGAACGACTATGGGGCTGATTGCGAGTGTGCTTGTCCGGTTGAAATGCTTGAACAAATGCCGGCAATACCAGCTCCAGCATTTCTACCAGGCCGGCACACTCAGAGTTTGCCGGTAGGGGCTCTGATCCACATGCAGGCCTGACCTGCCGGTGGTTCCGGCCCATACCGGCAAATAATTGCTGCAATCACTGGCACTACCGGCGCCTGTGATTGTGGCAAACCCATTCCATGGAGTCCAACGGGACTCTGTGGAATGGGAACTTACTGCCACTGCTGCCACAGTTAATATCCCAGTAATACCGGGATATCGAGCAACGGTAAGGCGGGTTTGCCTGTAACCCACCATGAATTACCGGCGGGTTACTAGCAAACCTGTAATGAGCCCCTATATGTCTCTTTGTGAATTTCTTGTATTGTTACAATTGTACACATCATCTTAAAGTGAAGTGCGGTTAGGATACTTTGGTATTCTAATATTTCTTTCTATTATGGCTTTTTGGTTACTTTTACAATGTGCCTAGGATGAGCTGCTGGCAGCGGATATTATTTAAACAGTGTTTTATACTTTTTATTTGCACACTTTTGCATTTATGGCAAAGGAACATTAAGGATGGCTAGTAACCTAAGATGGCTGTGCCACAAGGTTTTTGGCATTTATTTCTTTGGTCTTCTTCCTGCCTTCTCAGGTCAGGAAATATCTTATATTGAATGCCCAGCAAGCTGCTGCTTTTAGTGTTTGATCCAGGATGTGAGGGCTGACACTGTCTGTTCCCTGTACACATCCAGGTGCCTAAATGACTGTTGCTTGGCAGATGTGGGGGCCAGCAGCACCAAAGGGATTGGTTGTTTGAAGCCACCGGCTGCATTTTCTCTGCCAGAGTGATTAAGGAGACAGGTGTGCTCTGCAGAGGAAATCCCGCTCAGCAAACTTTGCGGACTCCCACCCCTTGCCGGTGAAGCCCTTGGCAGTAAAAGGCTAGGCTGTTTGTGGCCACCGGATGTTAGGAGCTGCACGCCGTTCAGACGTGGATCTCCAGTGTATGTAGCTTTTGTTCCACATTCAAGGCTCCGTGGTACACAAGTACAGGTACTTTTGTTTCGTTACAGTTGTAATGCTAAGAAGAGAGGAACTGATGCGTGCTGTTTTTAACACTGGCATGCCTGCCTGAGTTTGCCTTGCATCTCGTGTTTTAGTGGACTGGACATTTTTGTGGCGCAAAGAGCCGCTGATTAATTAGCAGGTATGATTAAGCCTGGCTAGAGACCTGCAATATAAGACGGCCCAAGCTAGAAGCTGAAGCTGGAACTGGTTTCTTATGTTACTAAAAGTGGTCCCTTGCCTGGGCACAAAAGTCTATGGTTTACACGAGAGCGAGGGGAGGGAGACGGACTATGGATGCCCTCTATGTATACCTCGCTCCGTGCTTAGTGTTTTTACCTGTATATTGGTGTTTTGGATTACACTTTCTTGCTGCTTTTTAAACAGTTTTTAATGAATAACTTGCTGCTCTTAGTTGTTTTATCTCAGATATATATAACGATCTTAACAAGTAACCCTGCGTTTTATTGTGGTTTATTGTGTAAAATGTTTCCCTTGATTTTTGCTGCTGATTTGTTTTTTGTGTTCAAATCTTTTTTATTAGGAGTATACAACATAACCCAACTTGACACCAATCGATGTTTTGCTCCAAAGAAGTTACAAGCCACCACATATGACGCAGCTCTTCATAAAAACAAACCCCAAATCACAGTAACTAATATGTCCCCTCCTTTGCCTCCCCCATGTCCCCTCCCTGTCCCCACACCTCCCCCTACATCCACAACCCCCTGATTCCGAGAGAGCTTCAAGCTGCAGTGGGCAAGTGAAGTCCCTGTGGGTGGATTTAACAAATTGCAAGAATCCTTCCCATTTCCTAAAGAAACACAGTAGCTTATTATGTGAGGCATAAGTCACTTTTTCACAAGAGGTTTCCACATTCCACTCAGCCAGTCCTCAACGGAGAGAAGCCGAGTTGAATTCCACACTACAGCGATGGCGCTTTCTGGCGACTGTCTGCATCAGCCTAAGGAGCCGAGGTGAACCCACTTTCCCTTGTCCTCGGCTCCGAGTAAGTTAACCTAATAACCACACCTCTGGAGCCTCCTCAATCGACCAGCCTGTAATCTGTCTCAGTGCAAGGATGAGCTTCCGCCAGTAGGGTTGTAGCTTGGGGCAGCTCCACCAGTTTTGTGCAGGGAAGGACCTGCCCCCAAACCCCTCTCCAGTAGTGCCCAGATGCCCCCTTCCTCACGTGTACTTCCCTCTCCGGGGTGATAATACCACCTTGCCAACATCTCATTTTGTTCTGCATATTGGATACTTACAGTCACTTTCACAACTCCTCTCCAGAACCCTGCCCACTGCTCTTCATCTAACTCTCTCCCTAGATCTCTATGCCACCCCTTGACATAAGTCAGAAGGCCTTCATTTAGGGACACATTTAGACAGCTATACAGCTGCGAAATTAAACCTGCTGACCCCCCACCCCTGTGAGAATATCAGCCTCTCAAACTGCGTCAGACCCCTCACTGCACCTGCCCTGTTGTCCCTTTGAAGAACCCAGTGTCCAACATGCATATATGGGCAACAGTCCTTTTCGCCCAATCCAAAGAAGGCTTTACACGCGTCAAATGATATAATCTCCCCATCCTCAAACATGTGTGAGATGAACTCACAGTCACCCTCCTCCCAGGACTGAAGACCTTAATACCATATGCTGGTGTGAAGTGCACATTAAGGTGAATCGGGGCTGCCGGCCCTGGGAATGTTGACAGCCCCAACCTCGAATCTATCCCATCCCACATTCGAAGCATAGTGGTGGATGGCAGCTCGTACATACTAACAGGTCGGTCAGGCCGGGGAACCCACAGCATGTATCTGAGTGGCCTACCCACCACTAGCTCCTTCAGAAGACGCCATGTCTTCTTCGATTTTGGGTCAATCCAGTCCTGTACTATCCTCAGTTGTGACACCTGATAGTATCTCCATAAGTGGGCCACTGCCAGTCCCCCTTGTTCCCTGGACCTATATAATGTTGCTGCTGCTATTCTTGCCGGCCGTTCCCGCCACGCAAATCTGCCTAAGTCGTGTTGGCGTCTTCTCTATAGTCTGCTTGGGATGTACAATGGGGAGCACTTGGAATAAGTACAGTAGCCTAGGCAGTAGTTCATTTTTATAGCAGCTATTCTGCCCATCAAAGAGTGCCTGGGTGCTCCACTTCCTCAGGTCTGCCCTAATCTCCCTTATCACCCCGGAGTAGTTGGCCTCATACAGCCCACCCAGGCTTGGCTGTTAACTGGACGCAGATATAGCAAATTCTCTTCACCGCCCATCTGAGAGGAGAAATACCCTGCAGGCCCAACACCCTGTCTGGCGGCAAGGACAAATTCAAATGTTTGCATTTCTCCAGGTTTATTTTAAAAAACCCAACACCACTCTGTACCTTTCTAATAGCGTCAATATTGGTAGAAGCGAACTTTCCAGCTCAGAGATAGCCAGGAGAATATTGTCTGCATATAACGCTATCTTATGAGATGTGCCCTCATACCTAATGCTGCGTATGTCTTGGTCTGCCCTGATGCGCTCGGCCAGAGGCTCCACTGACAATGCGAAGAGCAGAGAGGAGAGTGGAACCCCCTATCTCTTGCCCCTAAGAAGTCGGAGCCTCCGCAAAAGCCAGTCATTCACTGCTACTCTAACAGTGGGTCGTTTGTATAATGCAAATACTCCCCTTATTAAATCCTCACCCAGTCCGTACTTGCCAATCGTCACTAACAAGTAGGCCCACTCCACACAGTCAAAGGCCTTTTCCACGTCTAAGGCCAGTAGCATCGCAGGCACCTTCCTTTTGTGCACTATATCTATCAGGTCCAGTACTTGCCTAGTGTTGTCAGCTGCCTGTCTCCGCGCTACGAAACCAGATTGGTTCTCTTTCTCCAAAATCTGGCAGTACCCGGTCAGCTGTTCCACCACAAACTTTGCATATAATTTCCTGTCTATGTTCATGGGGCAGTACGATTATCACAACCTTGTGTCTTTGCCCTCCTTATGTATGACCGAGACCCTGGCCTCCTTCATTGACTTAGGAACTATTCCTTCCCTTCATATGGAATTAAATTATGCGTGCAGCATTCCCATCAGCTTCCCTGCATAATCCTTATACAATTCTGGGGCAAATCCGTCCATCCTAGGAGATTTGCTAAGTTTTATCAAGGCGATGGCCCACAGAATCTCCTCTTTAGTTATGTCCCCATTTAGATCCTGCTTCTGCGTTTCAGTCACCGCCGGCAGCTTACACTCAGCTAGAAAGTCACCGATCTCAGCCAGCGAAGGGGAATCTGAGGAGTGTATAATACTATAATAACGATCAAAGGCTTCCCGCTTCTCCATCTCAGAGCTGGTGGGCCCCCCTGAAGGAAGCGTTGAGCTCCCAGAGGGCATTCCACCGCGCTCTGGTCTTGAGCTTCCATGCCAGCAGTCTGCCTGCCCTGTTGCCATGCTCATAGTATCTTTGCTTAACGTTCATCAAGGCATATTCTACTTGGTTGACTGAAGTAATCTTATACGTTTTCCAAAAGCCAGAGGTACGATACTGCCCCTCCAATTCTTTCAATTGAGTGTACATCTGCTCCAGTGCTGCCCTTCGAATTCTTTGGCGCCCCACCCCTTTGATATTACCACCCCCCCATATGTATGTTTGAATGCATCCCAATGGGTCCCCTCGCCTGTCATTCCGTGCCCGTTCTCCCAGTAGTGTTTTATGTCTTCCCCAAACTCACTCTGGTACACAGGATCATGCAGCAGATACAGGTTTAGCCTCCAGTAGTTGAACTTTGGCTGACCTGCGCATAAGTTCCATGCTATGTGTAAAGGAGCATGATTTGATCGAGTCATTTTGCCAATGGAAGCAGATTCTAGTCCTGCGAGAATCCCACCCAAATATAGTCTAGTCTAGAGTATATTTTGTGAACGTGAGAGTAGAATGAGTAATTCCACACACCTGAGTTGACCTGCTGCCAGGCGTCCACAAGCCCCTCCTCTTCAAGCCCCTCAGCAGATGCCCCGATTGTGGTGTCACGCCCATGTATGAGCCTCTGGATACATCACAAATGAGGTAAAACGTAATGTTCAGATCTCCAGCGTATATCATTTCCCCACCCGCAAAATCTACAAAGTCCCTCAGGACTGCACTAGAGTAGTTGTTCTGGACCATATTAGGGGCTAGCTGCTATCGAGAGCAAAGCTCCATTAACCACCCTTCTACAAACAGGTACCTCTGCCCTCCCCATCTACCTTTGTTTTCACCAGAGAGAATTGGAACTCATTGCTCACAGAAGGCCTTGCTCTTGTTCTTCGCTACCGAGAAGAACTGGTGTGGTCCAAGTCTGTGAAAGTCTGCCTTTTTGAGTTGTGTCTCCTGTAGGCATGCCACATCAGCCTGTAGCCTCTGCAGCTCAATCAGTAATTTCCCCCTTTTCTGTGCTGGTGTTGAGACCCCTCACATTATATGTCAAGACCCAGAATGCCACCATGTAATCCATTGCAAAAGTAGCCAATGCTTAGGCCTGATAACTCCCCCTCACCCCAACTCGAGAGACCGTTGTGAATGTGAGCCCTCCTCCGCCTGAACTCCCCCACCCCTCCTTTCATTTCAATGCCCCCCCCCATCTAATATGAGGCAAAAATGTGAGGAACCCCACAGTCCCCTCCGCAAGAATATACAACATCAACTCCATGCTACCCCGGTCTACCCCAGGGAGGCATCTTGCTCATATCCCCAAAACTTCATTAGAGGGTGTCCCCTAACCAGGTATCCTGCTGACGCCTGTCCAGTTGAGCCCCAAGGCCTGCAGGCCCATGTGGCCTCCTGCGGGCTGAGACCTTTGTCTACATCCTGCTGCTCTGCCGTCCCTGTTCGCTCTGATCTGGAGCCCCAAGATTTGTGCTGCTTCCTCTGGGGTTGTGCATCTTGTCTCACGGCTGTTCCAAGTAAAGATTAACCCCAAGGGAAGGGTCCACCTGTAGCGTCCCCCTCTTTCTGCAGCTTCTCCATGATGTATCGAAATGCCTGCCTTTTATGCAGTGTCAGGGCCGCTACATCCTGGAATATGAGAAGCGGTTGTCCTTCGAAGGAGATGGTGCCCATCTTCCAGGAGGCTCGCAAAATCTCTTCTTTGGTTGCTTAGGAGTGGAACTTCATGAAGATGTCCCTTGGTTGAGATCTCGTTGTAGTGGGCCTTCCTTTTGTACCCGGTCTAAGACGATGCTGTCCTACGCCACCTCCAGTGCGATCGTCAGGAAGACTGGTTGGACCCAGTTACTTAGATCGAACCCCCCGTAGCCGGAGATTTTCTCTCTCAAGTCAGTTTTCCAGGTCTTCAATGGTACTCACCAGGAGTGCCATATCTTGCTTGGCGCCGGCCAGCTCACCCTGGAGATAGACCATTTCTTCTTGCAGAGACTATACCGCAGTCTCTGTATCTTCCACCCCCAGTATCGTATCCCTGGCCAGGTCTGCGCCCCTGAGAGCTGGATGTTTCGTAACCCTGGCCAGGTCTGCAATTGATTTCTTGCTCTCCTTTGTGCTGGTTGCCATCTCTGCCGGGACTGATTCGGCAGTTCATCTTTTAACTCTTCTTTCAGCGTTTTCAGGCACTCCAGCAATTCGGATTCAGAAAGCCCCTGCGCGGGCTCCTTCACTGCCTTCTCCATCTTCCCTGTTCTCTGCGGGAGCTCCTTTTCTGCCGTGGGTTGCTCTTCTGATCTGGCTTGGGGCTGAGGTGAGGGCCAGAAAGTATTTAGTGTCCGGCCTTGAGGCTGCAATTTGCGCAGTGGCCTCCACCTGGCCCCGACTCTGTAAAGGGACTCATCCTTTGTGCCGTCACTCCGACCATTATCTGGCCTGCACCACTGAACAGATAAGTCATCTCGCCACTGTGGAACTACCACAGTCCAGTCTGCACCTCCTGCCCCACTCGTCCCGGTGCCCCACCATAGGGTCTCTTACTGCTTTCTGGGCAGCTTAGTGGCTCAGGGCACAGGTCTCTGGGCCAAAACCCTCACTTCTTCACTCTTCCACCTGAGCTCCGTCTCCACCAGTGGCAGCTGCTTGCCGGCAACCTCAAGCCCACCTTGCAGGCGACGCTCCCCCTGAAACCTCTTGTTGTGTCGGCAGGTTGTGATTCAAACACTGGGACCAAGCCTGTGCTTCCTGAGGTCGCTGCTCAGTACTCCAGCCCAGGGGCTGTCTTAGTCACTTCACTCCAGCATACAGGTTTGTTAGGCAAGATTTGGAGCAGTACCCTTTGGGTGCACTACAACAACCCTGGCCTCATGGCAATAGGAACGCAACCTTTGGTATAAGTCTGTACTACACAGGTTGGTAGTGTGGATGAGCAGCCAGGCTTATCTCAAGAGGGTCAATGTGAGCAGTAGTGTAGTTACACAGAGATTCACAGTGACAAGTATTCAATCAAACTCTTACACTAAAGGTTTCTTGATTAAACAATTATTAATGTATTTAACAGTCAGTTTGAATAAGCCTTCTTCAGAAGGGGCAATGTAATAGTAACACAAAAATACACTTCAAAATACACACTCCTAGTTTCTCTAAATCAGCAAATACCCATTGGGGATGGCACACAGAGACTTCCTACACCCTCAGGTGACTAAAATAGCTAGGACACTGTGTACATTAATATGATACTGGTACATTTAGAGCAACACTAAGATGAGTGTCAAAGAAAAGGGTTATTAGGATAAAAACAAGAGATCACACAAATATTCTGAAAAAGGTAAATACTTTTTAAAACCCCCAATTCAAAGTAAGTTAACCCCGTCCTGTAAGGAAGACCAAACACACAGTCAGAGGGAAGAAGAATCATTCAGGGAGCAAGGCCAGGCCAATGTCAATTGGGCAAAAGTCAAGGTGGACTGAAACACTTCTTACAGATAGGTAAAAGTCTTGCACAATGTTTTATAAGTCTTTGTAGAAAAGAAGAATCAAAGTAGGGACAAAAGCAGTTTAGGCTTGTGAGGTAAAGAAGCTGTTTGCAACTCTACAGAAGCAACCAAGACAAGTCTCAACTGAGAACAAGTAAGGCTACACAACAAGAGTTAAGTTCACTTAGACTGTACAGTACCTTTGGTTAGAATAAATGGTTCCAGCTGGCTTCTGTTCCTGTGCAGCTCTGCAGATCCTGTTGTTCCTGGGCCTCAGTCGTCTGGAGGACTCCTGCACTGCAATGGGACGGTCAGCAACAGCAAAGGACAAACTTCAATTCAGTGGCACTTCGCAGTTTCAGCTTCTTGCGTCCTAGAATATAGCACCACTGCAGTTCTTGGCTGTCTAGATGGGCTTTCCTTGCATCTGGGGTCCAGCACTCTGTTGAAGTGGCTCAGGCTCGGTTAGTCCTGCTTCCTGCGAGTCTGGAGGATCTTCCTGGAGCTCTTGGCCAACCTAAGTGATTGACTCCAACCTGGTGTTCCTCTTCCTGGCACTTCGGTTCCTGCAGCAGCAAGGAAGTACAGCCAACTATAAGAGGATGCCCAGACGAGTTCACCTTGGTGTTGATTAGTCCCACCAACTCAAGGGGAGAATTCGTCCTTGCAGAGCTTCTCTAGGAGAGGCGAATTCTGACCTTCAGCACAGCAGCAAGGCTTCACCGGGCAAACCAACAGTCCAGGAGTTGCAGCAGGCATCTCTTCCAAGTTCTTTTTCGGATTCCTTCATCCAGTGGTCGACTCTGCCTTCCAAGCCAAAAAGACTAGCCTTTTATGCAGGTTTCTCCCATTCATTCCAACCTAGCTGCCAGTCAAGCAGCAGGGTGGCTGTCCTTGACGGACAGCCAGCCGGCCAATCACCTTTGGGTGCATTCCTGTAACTAAGGGGATTAAGCACAGGGAGGGCACCTCGCTCACTTCCTGTGGAGCCAGAGGCGGGCTTCACTCGTGAATCCTGCCAAAGGCAAACTGAACAAAGGGACCAAACCTGGTTTGGTGCGCAGAGTATATCTCAAAAAGGACCTTTACACAAAGAAATTATGAAAAAAGACCGGGCCATTTGGACAATAATGCCACCCAAGGGTGCTTTACTGCAGCTGTGAATGCATATTTAATGGTAGTTAAAAGTAAACCACTGCCATCAGCCATTAATCGTAGAAAGGGTAACAAAAATGTTACATGAGAAACTAGAGAAAGGGGATACTAAGTAACCCCTCCAGCACCCAATTGTAAGATAGTGTGTGCTGGGTCTAGAAAGTTACAAATGTAAGTATAGTTAATTACACTTCAATGTTCTTGGAAACAGTAGTTATCCAAGAGAACAGTATTTAAATCATTGGGAAATCTAAAAGACTTCCCTGTGCCACTGCACTGAAGGTGCTGTGTGCCAAAATTTAAAAGATGATGCCTATGGAGTTTGTCAGACTTACAACCAAAGGAAACACAGTGTTCAAATCACAGAAAAATACATGAAAGAGTGGGAAAAAGGGTCTCGCTCTCTCCAGGAAAAATGTAAGTCCTCAAAATCTAGCAAAAGTGCTGGGGGTCTCTAAGGTAGAGAGGAATTAGCACATTTCTGAGAATTCTCCCTAACAAGGTTGCTTAATGCCTGGGTTGGGGGCGACATGCCAATCCTGCTCCCATGTTGGGAGCACTTTTCTAAGAAGTATTGGAGTGCCTGCCGTGCTCTCGAAGGCTGTCCTCTATGCCTGCTGCACTCACTGTTCCAGCGCTGGCATGATCTCCTGTGGGCCTCATGCTGCAAACCTCTCTCAGGGCGGGACACACCCTATGCACAGCGGTGGTGGTGTCTGCTATCATCTCGGGGACACTGGATTACTGTAACTCCATGCTCTTAGCTCAGCCTACATTTTTGATCCAGCGGCTGAAAGTGCTGCAGAACTCTGCTGCACATCAGGTAGTGGGGCTCCCCAAATTTGCTCATATCTCTTCAATGCTCCAGTCTCTCCATTGGCTCCCTGTAGAGGCGCAGGTTCTTTTTAAATCCATTTGCATTGTTCACAGAGCCTTTTCTGGAACGAGAGCCCTATACCTGCGCGACAAGCTGATCAGATATATACCGTCCAGGCAGTTGGCATTTGACCAATCAGTTATTGTTAACTGTTCCTCGCTTTGCTCAGACCACTGCAGGGGGGAGGGCCTTCTTGTGGCCGCTCCTACCTGGTGGAACTCTCTACCTTATTCTCTGAGCGCCCTCATGGATCATCTGGCATTTAGGAAAGCACTGAAGACGTTATTTTTCCAGTATATGATAGATCCTGCTCCCTCTCACTCCTAACTGTTGGATGTCCCAGCGCCAAGATACCCTTGGGTCTAGGTTCTGCTCTATAAGTTCTGATTCGTTCATTCACACCTTCAACCGTGCACTGCAGCTCACCCAAGCCGTTGGAGCCCTGCTCACCTCCGCATCTCGAGGGGTGCTCTCCCGCCGACTGCAAGACTCAGGCACGCACCCGTGGGTGCTCACAACTTGCCTGGGAAGCCTCAGCCAGGCACTCTTCGCGGCACAGTTACCCTCTGGTATGTTCGCTGGGATTCTGTTTCCTGAAACAAGCTGCATTGTCGCCATTCCGCGGCACAGATGAAAGCCGCTGTTCTGCCCGATCCCGGACTCCGCTGAGGGCTAAAACAGGACCCGAGCTGCCACCACACATTAGTCCTGTAAACTCATCTTTTGCGTTCCCGGACCGGCCCGGGAACCGCCGCTCCTCCACGATGGCTCCCCGGGGTATGGAAAGCAGCCAGATTAGGTGGCCATGTTGGGCACTACTGGCCATGTCTCTCTGCTGATTTGGTTTTTTAACAGGTGTTAGCTTATGTGGCTACCGCACAGTATGGGGAAAAGGGAGGCCACTCGATCTCCAGCTAATGAGAGGGAAGTGAATAAGTCTGTCAAGGTCGGTACATGTATGCAATACTCCAAAAAATGGGATTCGGCACAAGCTTCATACAACTTATAAAACTACTGTATCACAACACCGTCGCCAAAGTACGGACCAACAAGACGCTATCATCCGGTTTCCACCAGGCAAGGCTGCCCACTTTCCCCACTAATCTTTGCACTAATGATAGAAGGAATGGCGGCATACCTGCGCAACAAACATGCCTGGAGACGTATCCGCATCATGGGATCACCACAGTTCATTTCTCTTTATGCGGACGACACAATGCTCTACATCAGAAACCTGATACACACTTACCACCTGTGATGCAAGGCATTCTGGAATTTACAAAACATTCATGGTACACGATCAATCAGACTAAGACCGAAATAATACCGCTGTCCAGTTCCACAGTCCAAACCACAGCCATGCGCGACTTTCGGTGGTCCCCCACCACAGCTAGATACCTAGGCATTATACTAGCCCCAGACAGAAATACTCTCTATGCCAATAACTACGCTCCACTACTGCTACACATGGAATGCAAGCTTAACTTATGGACTAAGTTACCACTCTCCCTGTATGGCCGTATCTCCTTACTGAAAATGGTAGTGGTACCAAAGCTGCTATATTTATTCAACGGCATCCAGATCTGGCCGGGTAAGAAATTCTTCGACACAATACAGAAACTATCGTACCAATTCGTCTGGGGGGGACGCACAGCCAGAATCAGCTGGGCTAAACTGTGCGAGCGCTATGACACCGGTGGGCTAGCAGCTCCAGACTTTCTTCTATACTACCACTCGGCACAGGAACATTTTGCGAGATACTGGAATGATGTTGCTGAGCACTACGCGCACATACGTGCAGAAGAGTTTGCGGCATCTCCTACGAACCTTAAGAGCATGATCTTCGCTAAGGTGACGGAAGAAAGAATACTGGCAGACCCGTGTCATCGACGGTACGCGCATGGACACAGATCCTTAAGAAAGTGGGATGCGACACACCATACTGGCCACATCTACCACTGTGGCACTACCCCGGACTCGAACCCACTGGGGACCGAACGATACAGATGAGGTGGGACCTAGAACAGCAGGCTAAGGTGGGGGACCTCTTTCCAGAGGGACGGTTTCTTACAGCTACAGAGAACCAGAATAAAGCAGCATGCAAGAAGAAGTGGCTGTCTTTCCCGATGGCGCCACCTATACATAAATTCCTAACTGATATTCTGACACAGGATGGCTTTACCAGCAGCGTCTCCACGTTGTACATAACAGTGCAAGACAATACCCCATCCAAGAACGAGATGAAAAGCAAATGGGAAGCAGACTTAAACATCGAAATTGATGAGCAGCACTGGACAAATTACTGCAGATATACCAAAGACATCTCCCTATGCGCTAACCTTAGACTTATACAGTTCAAAATTTGAAATCACCTACACGTCACTCCTAGTAAGATTACCAAGTTCGACCCCTCGAAACAAACAACATTCCCCTAGTGCGGCGTAAGAGCTGCAAACTCGATACACATGTATTGGGAATGCCCACCAATCAGAAGATTCTGGGAGGAAGTCGCAGAAACAATGAACCATATGCTGAACACACAGATTCCGGCCACGCCAACGAAATACCTACTAGGGGATATTGGGAAAGCAACCACGAAGACCAGCAGACTATTTGCAGTGGGAGTAGCTATAGCCAAACGTTGCATTCTTATGAAATGGAAATCCATAGCCCCTCCAACACACAACACCTGGCTCCAGGACCTGATAAACGTTCAGGAAAGCGAAGAGACTTATATAGTAGGCATCCGTACCACCTCGAGACCCAAAGACATATGGGCCCCCCTCAGAACATACCTACAGAACGCAGAAAATTCACAAGACAATATGGACGGATGAAACAGCGATAAAGCAACTCGAAACCCTAGCCTAAACCAAATCCGCCTCATGTATGAATGTCCTACTGTTATGTTATAAATGTTATCATCTGCAATGTGTTTTGCCAGTAATAAATAATATTTTTTTTAAAAAAGTCTTTCAAGGTCACCAAACATATTGATAAGGTCAACAGGATGATTAGTGAGATTGCCAGTTTATTGCATGATATTGATGCCACTGATAAGAGTAAGGGTGCCTGTCAGACGGCAAATACCAATGGGAAACATATGGGGTCAAACTGTGCAGTCAACAGAACTAATGATCAGCTCGATATCGAATTGGCTGTATCCCAGGAAGGGAGCAACTGTGGTAATCGGAAACAGTGCTCCCTTTTATATGTGATGCAGAGGTGATGGAGCAAGGAGAAAAACGTCTGGGGGGTGGTCTCCTTACCAGCTCTATTTAATGTTGGACAGATTCTCCCAGGCTATGAGGTACCTAAAGCGATAGCCCAGCTAGGGGGAAAACTTATAGTATACCTATTGAAGTTGTTGATGTTATTTTAGATGTTAACCCTGTTGAAGGGCTGAGATGTACGTCGTTACTTGTTAAAGCTGATCTCTGTATCTCTGGGGGTGCAAGGATTGATACAAATAACTTATCCCACTGAAGTAACAATAGAAAAAAGATTTTTATCCTCTTACTTCAAGTGACCACACGAGTGGTTCTAGTGATATAAATGTGAATGTAGAGGTGGTGCCAACACAGAAATAAGTCCCTGAAAAACAAGATAGTGAGTGTGCAGCCCCAACCCATGTTCAGTGTGAAGGTTGTAAATTATGGTATCCAGTATTAGCACTACTCAAGGTAGATAATGGGATGTTACACAAAGACCGTGTCTATCTAGTACAGAAGGTCTGAGAAATGAAGGGTCAGGCAGGTCGGGATAGGGCAGAGGTGGCACTCAATAGGACAGAGGAATACATTGCTACCCGTTGCCCTTAATTTATAACCATTGACTCGCTGCACCTCACGCTCCACTAGAATGATGTCCATACTGTACCTTCGCTATCTGGCGCACATGCCTCTGCCCAGGCAAAACTGCCCCTGCCGCCGATGCCTCTGGGCTATCAGACCCGTTGTTAACCTGCGAGACTACGCAGGCGTAATCGATTACTAACTGTCTACAACTACGGCCATCTGCCATATCTACACGCCCATATTGGAGCACACCACTTTGCCACATTGACCTATGCACATATGAATAATTAATACGGTTTTATCCTGACTACATGGCGACCGTTGCTGCCTAATCCGCTCTTGTATCCATGTATTACTGTGTCACTATGGTTGCCCACATTGTGCCTCTGCATGAGCGCTTCACTAGTCTTGCCTAAACATGCGCCAGCAAGCCGCATAACGCTCTGATGCCTACTGTTCTATCACAACCTACTCACTACTAATGTTACTTATGTTATTATACTGCTATTGCTCTGCCCGACTCTGTTCCTCTGCAGTACTGTTGCTCACATGCCTAATGATACTTACATTGCAGGCGAAATACTTTAAATACTTTATAGATATAAGTTACTGAGCTACAGCCTTCAATTTGCTGTCCAAGGGTTCAGGCCAAAATGACTAGTTGACAGACAGGTGCTATAACTCTTTATTGCTTATCACAGCCATTTCCTGTGTATTATAATCATAATATAGGTACCTCCTGTGCTATTGATACTAGCCCACCTATGCAATTGATATTAGCCTACCTGTGCAACTTATTTCTTTGCCTACCCCAACCCACTAGTACAACTCCTCTACAATCAATACTCTGATTGTGCTGTGCTTTATGGTCGCTAACGGACCACTCTGATTGTGCTGTGCCTTATGGTCGATAACGGACCACTCCGATTGTGCTGTGCCTTATGGTCGATAACGGACCACTCTGATTGTGCTGTGCCTTATGGTCGATAACGGACCACTCTGATTGTGTTGTGCCTTATGGTCGCTAACAGACTATGCACTTTAGGTCACATTGTGATTCCTGAATATAATTGCCCATATTACTTGGTAAACCCCTGGCCGCCAACTAGCCACCCGCTATCTACATTGCGCTACTCTAGCCAGACATCCTAGTGAAGTAAGGAAAGTTAATGGTACCAGTTAACCACACTAACTACCATGTGTAGAAACCTGACCCTCATAACTATAATCATGGCCTTTGCTTGCTACAGCACTAGCCCTCCCACAGACAGAAACCGAAGACTTAGGGCAAGACTACCTTGCATATACAAACCCAAAAGAAGCAGTACTAACCATATTGTTAGATCCCCAACTATACAGACGCATCTGGACAAGCAAACCCAAGCTACGACCCCAAACCCCACTCATTACCACAAAAAGAAACACCCGAGTCAAAATAAGCACACAGATAAATCTGCAAACTGTCCTAACCCTAAGAATACACAATCTCTCACTGGATCCCTGATCAATGCTAGATCCATGGTAGCCCATGCAACCGAAATTGCTGACATACTAAACAACAGTAGCATTGACCTCCTTGCCGTAACAGAAACATGGCTTCACGAGGCAGCAGGACCCTCCCTGATGTTAGCCGTACCTGACAATTACCAGATCCATAGAGTAGACAGACCTAATGCTAAAGGCGGTGGCCTAGCCATCATCGCTAAAACTACTCTGCCTATCAGACTCACCACCTCACCCCCATGTGCTTCCTGCGAAGTGCTATCAGCAAAAGTGCAACTTTCCAATAACCGCACGTTAACTATTCACTTGATCTATAGGCCCCCAGGCCCCTTGGGAACCTTTGAAGACGACCTTACCACCCTCATAGCGAACAATACCCAAAATCATTCGCAAACGTTGTTGCTGGGCGACTTCAACATCGGCTTTAATGAGCTTGACAACAAAAATGCCATTGCTATAACAGCTATTCTAAATGACCACGCCTTACTCAAAAAGTCCTCTCCCCTACACATGCTAAAGGCAGAACCCTTGACTGGATATCTGAACTTAACTGCAACATAGTCATTATTGACATCACCCCTCAACCATGGACCAACCACTATCTAATAAACTTTACTGCCATGCTTGACCTCCTCAGCCCTAAAATTATCAAAATGATACCCCCACTTCCCACCAGAAGTAAAAAAGACATTACCACAGAAAAACACATCCCCCTTCTCCTGCCCACTATCAATGGTCTGAAGGACAATACTGACCCAGACACCTTAGTAGACACCTTTAATAAAACTATGTCTCATGCTCTAGATACGATTGCACCTCCAAAACTCTGCAAAGCTAAACAAAAAGCCCACCTTAACGCTTGGTTCACCCCCCAGCTTAAAGACCTGAAGAAGCAGAAACGAAAACTCCAAACCTTTTGGCATAACTCGCCTACCGACGACAACAAAGCTAACTTAACCCAGTTCTCTAAACATTGCAAGTCAGAAATTATCAATACTAAAAAAAATGTATTCAATAACAGAATTACCAATTCCAAATCTAATACCAAGGAACTCTTTGCCATCCTCCGGGAAATGGAATCTCCCATCCAACCTACTGACACGGTCCCTAAGGACAAGATATGGTGCACTAATATCCAGAATGCCCTATCAAGTAAAATCTCCACCCTCCAACTTAAAATAACTAATAAAAAGGACGCCCTCTCTCCTACTGATCAACAAGCACCTCTAGTGACTGAACCTAATACTATCCCCCCTTTTAGCTTCAAACCTATCTCCATCATCGACACTGAAAAGGTTATCCTCTCACTGAAGCCTTCCAACTGCAAGGGCGACAGTTGCCCAGCTCAAATAATAAAGGACGCAGCCAGAGATTTAGCCCCATTTATCTCGAAGCTTATTAACTCCTCCTTCAAATCCAATACAGTGCCAGCTAACCTAAAAGAATCTTGGGTCCTCCCCCTTCTTAAAAAACAAACCCTCGATCCATCCATCCAGACTAACTATAGGCCTATCACCACTGTACCCTTTCTACTAAAAATAATCGATAGAGTAGCCTATCTCCAAATTCAAGATTACTTAGAAATTAACCATCTACTTGGCTCGCGCCAATCGGGCTACCGCCCCCGTCATGGCACTGAAACAGCCTTGATGGATCTTAAAACTAAAATGGAGGAATTTAAGGATAGTGGCAAAACAGCGCTGCTGCTCCTATTGGACTTGTCAGCAGCTTTCGATCTGGTGGACCATGCAGTCTTATGCAACCACCTCAAGCTCGCTGCCAACTTCACAGGAGAAGCTATAGCATGGGTCCAATCCTTTCTAGCTTACCGGACCATGAGAGTGTTTTCCACATCCACTTGTGCCGATCCCATCCAAATTACATGTGGAGTCCCACAGGGCTCCTGTGTCTCACCCACCATGTACAACATTTTCACCAAGCCATTGTTCGACAAGTTGGACAGACTGGGTGTCACCTACACAAATTACGCAGATGACACCCAGATACTCATACCCCTTTCAGGCAACTATGGAGCGGACCTGGCCTTGGTGAATAACATTTACATCCTCATTCAGGCATGGATGGCCACCCATGGCCTCTGCCTGAACAACGATAAAACTGAAATCTTGCTCCTCGGATCAGACCATAAACTCACCCCGGACTATGCCTCATTTAACATCGACAATAACACTATTAAGGTTATGCGTGAGGTTAAAACCCTAGGTTTTTTACCTCGACTCAGCTCTCACCCTCAAAAAGCAAGTGAACTCCCTCGCCTCCACAACCACTTACACGTGTAAACTTATCCGTGCCGCGAAACCCTTCCTGTCCAGCGCCAGCTGCCTCACCTTGGGCAACGCCCTCGTCATGTCCAGACTGGACTATTGCAACGCCTTATATTCAGGTGCTAATAAGGCAGTCACAGATAAACTCCAAAGATTACAAAATAACGCTCTCAGAGCAGCTCTGAACATCCCACGTAGAGAGCATATCTCCATACACCGGACCAAGGCCCACTGGCTCAAGATAAAGGACAGAATCCTCCTTAAAACCATCTCTCTCACAGCCAAATGCCTCAACAATCTAGCACCCCCCTACCTAGCTGAAAGAATCAACTGGAGACCATCTAACCGATTGACAAGATCTACCAACACCTTCTTACTTGAAGTCCCTAGATTTAAACTTACCACGGCGGGCGGATCTAGCTTCCCAGTTAGAGCTGCACAATCATGGAACACACTCCCACTTGACCTCAGACGCCCTCTACCTTACACTAGATTTAGATCTAATGCTATCAAATGGCTGCACAATAACGATTTGTAACACTTGTTAAGACAATATTCTTCTGCGTTTACCTATTTCTGATCCTACATGTACTGCTTCACCTGTATCATATGTTGTAAGTTACTACTGTTTTGTAATAGCCTGTGTCAGGCATTGTAACTAAGTTTCGAGTCTACTTGTATTGTTGCGCCCAGCTGCCCACAGGCTTGGAGCGCATTACCAAATAAATAAACAAACAAACAATTGCTACATCAGCAAGGTTACTAGAGGCCCCGGTGGTGAGCATAGATAGTAAGACAGATAGGGTAATGAACAACTTTACATCAAACAATCTGCCGGGTAGGAGACTGCAGAACTGTCGATTGGAGTATTCGGCACCTGGGAAAGTGATCCCTGATTTAAGATCAGAAGTGGTAACATTACAAGAGGGAATTGTGTGTACAGAAGGTGGACAGTTGGTTTCGGGAATTTCATGACGCCCCTATCAATAAAGTGATTCATTGGTTTAGGTTTAGAGGGGCTGTTGCTTGATTATACGCAGGGATATATTGACCTGTGAATGCCAATCCAGACCTGGTGATAAATTACATCAAGGTAGAATTTGGGGCAAAAGAATTGGTCGAAGGGCTGTTAGCAATGGAACAAAGATCCCTTCCACCACGTGACCTTAAAAGAAGCCATAATTTTTAGTGTCCCAATTGTAACAACCAGTTTACCAGGAGGAGCACCTAGGCTGGAGGGAATTGGTTATACTCAAAGGGAAGTGGAGAAAGGTAGGCTAAACCCGAGTGGGATTAGAAACAAGCAGTTGAGGCCACTGATTGCCAATTTAATGAACAGGTCCCCAAGGGCCATTGCTAATATGTGGGCATCCGACTGCGTCCCTGAGAGGAACACCATAGGGGCTCAGCTATCAGATACGAGGGGTTCTATGTTCATTCATTGGCAGTGCTTTTTTTTGGGGGGGTTTTGCCAAATGTTTTTTTCTTGAAAAAAGTAATTGGAAAATGGCTTATTTGTGTGGGGGGTCCCCCCTTCCTCTATTCATTTTACACTATTTCTGACTCCTACCCCTGACATACCCTTACCCACAACCCCCTATATATTTCTAAGAGTTTTTCTCAAAAGAAATTTGGCAAAAAACCCATTGAAAAAAATACTGTCGATGAATGAGCGTCGTACCACAATGGGGGCTCGGAAGATTGCAGAGACTGGTAGCTGGTTAACCCCTATGACACGGGAGGATGTCAATAGACGAGGTATGCAGCCAGGTCCAGGGACTAACCCTGATGGTAGTATTGATGATCTTTAACTCAGGGCCCAGCAAGGATCTGAGGTGCTTATTTCATGGAATATTGCAGGGCTGGGGAAATACGTTAATAATGAGGAATGGCCTACAAGAGTTGTGGGCATTAGATACCCTGCATATTCAGGGCTATTCCACATTTGCTCAATGTGATGCTGGTAATGCCTTTTGGAGGGACAGGGCCACCTAGTCCTTGTCCTACCACTTCTCTGTATGTGCTTCCTTATGTTTTCTGCCACTGAGGTCCAGCCTTGACCTTTGGCAGTGCAGCTCTTCATGTTTTCCGTTTGGTGACCAACACCCATGGGACACCCCTTATGGCACCCATGGGTGGGGATACACCCTTGTACCCATTATGTGTGTTTTGGGGCACCTGTGTGTTGCCCACAGAGCAGGGTATCGGCTGGAGGCAGCTACATGCTGACTTGGCAGTAGCTCTGAGTGTCCTCCATTTTTGGGATACCCAAACTCTGCAATTGGAATAAATGGATTCCTGAAGAAAGGCAAGATCGCCACTGTGGCCTTTGGTTTCTATTCCCTTAACACCTTTTTTCCCAAAGTCCTGGGAAGCCCAGACTCTGTCACTTCCCCCTGACTGGCTGTTGGATGGAAATATCATATATGGCTCTGGGGCTGCCTCCTGTCAGACTGACTGGAGCCTTCCCAGGGACTGTGTGTTGTGGGTACACCCTCGGGGTGGGACCTGTGTGAGAGGAGCTCAGAGTCAACTCAAATTCTGTGTTGTGGGTGTCTGGTTTCTGGGTGTGACACAATGCCTGAGATAGCCCTGAATGAAACTGGTATGAATGAAGTTTATTGCTCTGAAAGGATGGGTGCTTACTCAATTAACATTCTGTGTTATGGGTGTCTAGTTGGGGGTGAATGGCCTGAATGCCTGCAAGCCTGACTGGTTAATTGCCTGCATGAATGCCCTTCTGCTTGATTGTCCGACTGAGCCTTGCTCAGCCTGAGTGAATAGGGAACAAATGTGTATAACTAGGGTCCCTACACTCACCAATTTGTTCAGAAGCTGAAGACGAAACCCAAGCTGATTCCAGGAATCCAGCCGGAGGAGAAAGATTGCGACTGCTCCTCTTCATCGAAATCTAAAGGCTGCTGTGCCGCTCCAAGGACTGATCCAAGGGAGGACCTAGCTAGGAGACCTCTCCCCGAGCTACAAGGGACCATCATGCAACCTGCTGCTCATCATCAGAAGTACCCTGGGAGCCAGTCCTGTGGGCCTGCTGTCCGGAGAAGGGGTCTTTGTGAATCCAGAAGAGGAGTGATTGGACATCTTGAGTTGAAGAAGCCCAGTAGTGTCACCCAGGGTCCGGAGGAGCATTTGTGACCACTGGAAACCTGTTGCAGTGTAGCACCCAGAAGAGGGGGTACCCTGACATAGTGCTACTAGACACCCGGAGCTGCGAAAGTTCCAAACTGCTGAAGAAGACTTCAAGAGACATCCTTGCCATCATTACTGACCACTTTTTCCTGCCGGAGAACATCCAGGGCCGCTGAGTGCAGAGGAAGGTCCACCGGTGGATTTGCCGACACCAGAATACAACAAAGATGTCCCGAAGGACCACAACTGGGGGAGGGGGGGTCTTTGGTCCACTCTAGTGGTCGAGTCCAGGTCGCCAGGGCATCCAAACACCTGTGCTGCAGCACCGAAGATCCAAAAGTTGGAAAACTCCGAAAACCCATCACCTAAACACACCCTCTGCATCCTCGCCGCCAAAGGTCATCGAAGGTCGGCATACCAGTGGCTCCTTCTTCCAAGGGGGGTCCAACCTCATGGGAAATCGTCGGGTGAAACCGAGAAACTCTGCCACTTCGCCCAACCCAGCACCAAAGGGACTGTGACGAGGAAGAACACCTTCAAGCCTCAGGAGTCATCCAGGGGTCCCAGATTCGTCTTGGACCTTGTTCTCCTGCGGCATCTCCGGTACTTTGGGGTGGTAGAAAATGTAAAAAGAAAGTATTATTGACATTTTTTGGACTGGGCTGTAAAAGATTTTTTTTTTTTTTTTTTTAATATATTTTTATTTTATTTTTTCAGGTCCAACAAACACACTACAACTGTTTCAAAACATAGAAAGCATCATATTTCAACACATTTTCAAACTCCCCATCTCTCCCCTCCCCCTTTAAACTAGAGCCAGTTCAACCGGGTCCTCTGTTTCGTTGCCACCCTGGTGAGGGTTTGCCAACGAGGCCACCAATTGCCGCCAGGCCAGCAAGGGCCCTACTTCTTCTTCGCTCCCCCCTGGTGACCGCTTCAAACCAGACTACGGATTCAGCTTCCGCCCATCTCAAGAGGTCTGTCCACCACAACTCCACCCTAGGTCTATGGGCCGCCTTCCAGCCCATGGCGATCCTACGTTTGGCCAAGACATAGGCCAGGTCCTTCATCTTGCTTATGTGTTTCAAATGCCGGGGTCTAGGGAATAGTCCAAGCAGGCATGACCAGGCCGATTCCACATCCAGCACCACCCCCCCGCCGGCCAGTTTCGTCTTGACCTCGTTCCAAAATCTATGCACCTCCGGGCAAGCCCAAAACATGTGTAGCAGTCCCGCGTTCACCTCCCCACACCTGGGGCATTGCTGTATAGCTGATCCCCCAAACTTTGCAATGTTCCCGGGGGTTAAATAAGCCCTGTGGGTAACATACAATTGAAGCTGTTGGAATCTCGCGTTACGGGACACCTTTTTATGGTACCTCTGGGCCCGTTCCCACTGCCCATCCGTCATGGGTCCTCCCACCTCCTCCTCCCAATCTTGTCTCAATTGGAGCAACTCCTTCCCTGCCCTTGTCCGCAGGAGCTCATATATCCTCGATATTTCGTGCCCGCCCTCCGATACATCATACATGGTTTCCAGGGAGGCATCTGGATCCTCCGCGAGCACTGTCTCCGGCCATCTTTCTCTAGTCTTTTTCACCAGCCTAGTGTAGGTTATATATTGGCCACCATGTACTCCCGTCTCTTCCTGCAGCCGCTGAAAGTCCACCGCCTCCCCTTCCTGCCATATGTCCCTGAGGGTGGCTAGGCCTACCTGTTCCCAGTATCTGCGGACCGATTCAAGTAGTTGGGAGTCGGTCCCACACAGAGCCGCCAAAGGGGCCTGCTGGGAGTATGGTTCCGAGTCCCCCCCCCAATCTTCCATGTCCTGTGCCAGATCTCCCAGCCCACCCTCAGTAACCGCCCCTTGCCCACCAGTTTATCTCTGCTCAACCACACCACTTCCATCAGAAAGTATGGGGCTGTATCTTCGCGCAGGAGCCTGGCTTCCGCCGAATCTTCAGTCGAGAGCCACCTGGCCACGTACTGCAGCTGCCCCGCCAGGTAATAGAGTTCAAAGTTAGGCAGGCCTATCCCCCCCCCCCCCGTCGCACGGGTTCTGGAGCTTCTACAGAGCCACCCTATTCCTAGAGCTGCCCCACACAAAACCCCTACACACGCTGTGAAGTTTCGCGAATAGGCTTCTGGGTATCAGAAACGGGACGTTTGTAAAAAAGTGCAAGAGTCTAGGCAGGACACCATCTTGAGCAAGGCCGCCCTCCCCATCATGGTCAGGGGCAGTCTGGACCAAAATACCATACTATTCTTAATCCCCTCTATCGCCTTTTCCGTGTTGTGCTTGTGTTCTGTCTCGATCTTGTGGTAAATGTTTACTCCCAGATACCTAAATGTTACGGGCTGCCATGGTATTGGCAGAACAGGCAGCCTCTGCACCGGGACATTCATATATCTACCCAAAGGGAACAGGCTGGACTTTCCAGGGTTCACCGATATACCGGAGAGGATGGCGTACCGTTCTATCACCTCTAGGACGTACTGTAGGTTTTCTTCTGGGTAGCGTAAATAAAGGAGCATATCATCCGCATAAAATGATATCAAATGCTCTCCACTGGCCGTGTTTATGCCCACCTCCCCATATTGTTGACGCAGGCATATTGCCAGCGGCTCCAATGCCAGTATATATAGCATAGGTGACCAGGGACATCCCTGTCTGGTCCCCCTGCCCAGTTGCCAAGAATCTGAGACCGTGGACCCTGTCTTGACCCTCGCCATCGGGGTGCTGTAAAACAACTGTATCCATCTGAGGTATCCGGGTCCCACTCCATACCCCTTCAGGACCGCTTTCAGCCAGAGCCGTCGTACCGAGTCGAAGGCCTTGACCGGGTCTAACGACACTATAGCCAGCTCGCCCGTGTCCTCCTCAGTTTGGTCTATGACATGGTGTAGCCTCCGGTGGTTATCGGTGATGTTCCTGCCCGGAACATATCCCGTCTGATCTGGGAGTATCAGTTTCTTAATCACCCTCTTCAGTCTATTGGCCAGCACCGCCGTGAGTATTTTGCTGTCCTGGTTGAGCATGGACAACGGTCTGTAAGACCCGCGCTCCACGGCCGGCTTGCCTGGTTTCAAGAGTGGGATGATTACAGCCTCACGGAGGGACAACGGGAGTTCTCCCTTCTCATAGGCCTCATTGAAAGTGGCAAGCAGTGGCTGGAGCAACTCTTGTTGGTATGTTTTGTAGAACTCGCTGGGCAGCCCATCCGAACCCGGCGCCTTGCAAGTGGGCAAGTTCCGAATCACTACCTCCAGCTCATCCGAGGTGACGGGTGCGTCCAACTCAGAGCGTTCTAGATCATCTAAGGTGGGCAGCTCAATGTCCCCCAATGTGTCTAGTATGTCTTGGCCCATATCCTCCCCCGTGTCCTCATACAAGTGTCTGTAAAACTTAAGGGATTCCTCATTTACCTCTTTCTGGGTGTTGCATATGCTACCTCCTTCGCCCTGAATCTCACTAATCACCGAGCGGGGGGTCTCACTCTTGTACAGCCAAGACAGCAATCTGCCCTTCTTATCGCCCCCTGCGTGTATCCGCTCCGTATATTTCCTGTAGCTGAGTCTGCACAGTCTATCCCAGAGTGCACTGCAGGACAACTGTAGCTCCTCTACTTTGGTTCTGTTATCATGAGCGGTGCTCACGCAACACGTGAGCTCCTCTAGCTCCTTTTCCGCCTCCCAGAGCTCCCTTTCGACCCCCCCTGGAGCCCTTTAACTTGGGAAATAGCTACCCCACGCACCACCACCTTAAACGCTTCCCACAGTGTGCCCACAGAGCTTACGCTTCCCGTGTTCGTATCAAAATATTCTTCAATGGCGTCCCTCAGGCCCTCCCGAAACCGCTCATCCTGCAGAGCCTCGGTCCTAAGTCTCCATGTAGGGATCTGCCGGCGTGGGGGCTGGTGTCTCCAGTCTACCACCAAGGGCGAGTGGTCCGACAGCACTCGGGCCTTGTATTCTGCTCCTTCTATTTCTCTCACTATCCCGGCTGTTACAAACATGTAATCTAACCTTGTGTACAAATCATGTGGCGCTGTGTAGTGTGAGTACTGTCTATCCGTGGGATGCAGCCTCCTCCACGCATCCTCTAGGCCTAGGTTTTTCAGTAGGGTACTCAGCGCTTTAGCCGCCGGTGCCGTTTTTCCTGCCCTATCCTTGGACCTATCCATACTGGGGTCTACGGTACAGTTAAAATCCCCCCCACACTACCGTACCCCCCGCCAGGGGGCCAAGTTTACCGTAGAGGGTTCTAAAGTAAGCCGCTGTATCGTTATTGGGGGCGTACAAATTTACGATGTGTATTTCTCTGTTTTCCAAGAGACCCGTCACCACCACCATTCTACCCTCCGGGTCCACCGGGAGCTTCGTCTCCCAGGCCACCTTCAGGTCAGCAATTGCTGCCAGCACCTCCTGGATGGTACCCGGTGGGTCCGTCACCGCCGCAGGGGTTTCTTTGCTCTTGCCCCCTTCCGTGCCAGAGGGCGACCTAGCATAGGTCTCCATCGTAGGCTGCTTGATCCGAGGTCGCACCACCTTGGAAGACATCCTGTTGCGTCGATTGGGCCCACTGTATCCTCGTGGGGTTCGCTCGCCGGCCCCTTCTCGAAACGGCACGTGGGGCGCCACCCAAGTGACGACCCCTCTGGCATATGCCGAGTACACCGCCCCCACAACGGTGCCCTTCCATTTCCTCCCGACCACCTCCAGCCTTTCCCTAGTGAGGTGGGTCTCTTGCAGCAGGGCTATGTCTACGCGCATCCTCTTTAAATACATCATCACTTTGTTGCGTTTAAGGTAGCTGTTGAGGCACCGTACATTCCAGGTCACAATTCTGAGATTACCCGATGCCATCTAGTCGGTCCATCTCCGTCCCATCCCTCCCCATGATGTTCCCCATGTAGGGTCGTTTCCTGGCTCCTTCCCTTCTGTTAACGAACCGTGCCCCACTCCCCCTTCCCCAACCTCACACCACTGCACACAACTCCTCTCCCTCCCCACCAACCCCCAACAATAGCCCAGCTCCATCCCTGGATCTCAGGCCTACCCACGTCTGGACCCGTCTTGTGACCAAGAACAAGGACCCCGCGGGGTGTCACCAATCTAACAGTGACCTAACTAAGTGTACTACTATCGGGTGCAGAGGTTGCTCCCCAGGAGCTCCCAGTCATCTATTTAGGAGAAGTGAATTCAACGGGACCCGCCGGCAGATGCCGTGACTTCCCCCACACAAGCACAATATCGAGCTATATTCTAGTCCCAATGTCATAGCTATGGCCTCACGGGTGCCTCTGCAGCGCGCTACTTATCTCCATCCGCTTCTGTCTGGGCATCCGATTCCTGCGGTCGACCTTGCATAGCCAGCCATTCCATCGCGTCGCTCGGCCTCTCAAAGAAGAGGGATCTGTTCTTATGGATCACCTTTAACCTAGCGGGGTAAAGCAACATGTAGCGGTGGCCTGCCTCTCTGAGCCTCCTCTTCACCGTTCCAAAGTTCATTCGACTCCGTTGTACAAGCAGCGTGTAATCCGGATACGCTGTTATATTCGCTGACCCCCTTTCTATTGTGCCCCCTTTCCGGAAAAATTTGAGAATCTTCTCGCGGTCACGATAGTTCAAGATCTTTGCAATCAACGGCCGCAGGGGGGCTCCTGGGGCCGGTCTCCTGGTCAGGGCCCTGTGCGCCCTTTCGACCGCGAACCCCTGGGTCAGCTCTCCGCTTGTAATCTCCTGCAAAAGCATGGTTTCAACAAAGTCCGTGGGGTTCGATCCTTCCATTCCCTCCGGTAACCCCACTATGCGAATGTTATTGCGCCTGGCGCGCCCCTCCGCCTGCTCTGCTCTGTCCTCCAAATTGCCCACTCGCTGCACGAGGGCATGAAGTTCCTTGGCGTGTGTATTGCACGCCTCCACGGTCGGGGCCAACTCCTGCTCCAGTTCCCCAGTGCGCTCCGCGATCGTTCGCACATCCTGGCGCAACAAGTTCACTTCTTCTCGGACCGCTCCTATCTTGAGGTTTAGGCCCTCTTGCAACTCTTTCATGGCCAGGCCCAGCTTCGTCTCCCAGGCCACCTTCAGGTCAGCAATTGCTGCCAGCACCTCCTGGATGGTACCCGGTGGGTCCGTCACCGCCGCAGGGGTTTCTTTGCTCTTGCCCCCTTCCGTGCCAGAGGGCGACCTAGCATAGGTCTCCATCGTAGGCTGCTTGATCCGAGGTCGCACCACCTTGGAAGACATCCTGTTGCGTCGATTGGGCCCACTGTATCCTCGTGGGGTTCGCTCGCCGGCCCCTTCTCAGCGAGGTTTCGCTGAACCTGGGTTCACTCTGCTAGCCCGCCACAACCCATGGCCTCTGCAGTCTATCTGGTTGGGCTCGCCCACGTTCCGACCAACCTTGTCTTCCTCAGCTCGTCGGACCTTTTATGGCCCTTTGTCCGCAGGCGGCCATCTTGGGTGCTCCCCTTCCTTTGCGTGACCGCCAACTTCTTCGGGGACTAGTTCTGTGAATATGCAGTCTCACCATTGGGGAGGGCACGCACCGTATGCCCCCCACTTTCATACGCCTTTAGATGCACCGTGGGCTCGAAAGTACGCCAAAAACCATCACTTTTTTCCCAGGATCAGGACCGGATCATCAGGAGCTCCTCCAAGGAACGTCCTCTCACGTAGCCATCAAGCCACGCCCCCCGTAAAAGATAAGATATGTTACTCCCTAACCTTTCCATTACAGGTTGCCCAGGTGGCGGGACCCTCACACAGAATTGTTTATCTATTCTAAAGAAAGCATTCTGCCACTGTTCACAACTAACCTGCCTTTCTTCCCTAATTTATGCTGTTACACCTCACTTAAGAATTGACATGCCTATCTGGAACTGTCTGCAAGTATTGTGTGGTATCACATAGAGTGTATATGTTTGGCATTATGTATATAGTGTTGCCTGAATACAAAGTGTGCTATTTATGTCTACATTTTGATGAACCTTATTTTATATAAAGAAGCTGTACCATCACCTAACATAGGGTGTGGACATTCCTTTGTGGGGGCTTGGGGATTCACTGTACTTATGAACCAGTTGCATCACCGCCTGAGAGCTTAAGCCTTGGTTGCTCGTCCATTGCTACCACATAGATAACCTTGGCTGGGGTGCTCTGCCCCAACAATAGAGGGCAGAAGTACAGATACCCCCTCCAGTCTTTACACTCACTTAGCCAGACGGGGATATGGAGGCAGGCCAAGTGGCGGAGTCCTGATTTGGGTCAAGTCACATTGTTTACGTCAATAGGACTTGTTGATAATGGCTGCAGGGATTTTGGGGAATTGCATCTTAGTCTGTAAGAGGGGTGGGGGACATCTTCTACTGATTAATCTCTATAATCAGGCAAGCAAGGGAGATGCCATGGGGAAAGATTACATTTATGGCGGGAAAGGTGGCTACACAATTTGAGAGTTATTGTGACAGGGGATGTTA
Source organism: Ambystoma mexicanum (assembly GCF_040938575.1). Lineage (NCBI taxonomy): Eukaryota > Metazoa > Chordata > Amphibia > Caudata > Ambystomatidae > Ambystoma > Ambystoma mexicanum. Next base: position 967,782,123 of record NC_090936.1, on the reverse strand, counting down.
ACCTACAGTTTGAACCCATAGAGACTGTGGGCGACATATGTCAGGATGAGGAACTACTTGTCTAGAGCATGGAGCAGGATGAGGATGGCTAAAATGGAAAGAACATAATATGGTCGCCATCCATCGGTTAGGTTGTTTTAACCAGCTGCTTGTATTTTGATACTGTAAGTGATGATAATGAAGATTGCCAAAGCGCATAGCGCAGGAAGTCTTGATTCTATTAAAGACACAGAGGCGAGCATTATGCTTATAACTCCTTTAATACTGCCAATCCACAGCATTTCAAAACTTAAAATCAAACCATCTTTCTTTCTTTTTTTTTTTTTTTAACTTTACAAAAAAAATATAGAACTTAAACCAAGTAGATCCGTCCATAACTCGATATGTAGTCAACCTACAACTCCCAAGAGGCTCTAGGGGTTCAGTAGTCTTAGCCTCGTTCTCATCCTCCAATAGGTGAGTCCCTGCAAGTATAAGACAGTCTACACTCAGGTTCCCTTCCTCTTCTTTTTTGTGAAACTGTTAACTTCTCTGCCTTTAAGTCTCTCTTGAATTGCTGAACTCCTGTTGCTCCTGGCTGTCTTTTCCTCATTCCCTGGAGTTCTTCTGATCTTCCCCTTAATCAAAGAAAACAATACCATTAGGGTGGGAATTCGCTGAACCCTACAGCATTGAGTACATATACAATATCACATAACCTGAGAATTCTTTCTTTACAGCGAGATTCTGTTGGTGGGATAATGCTCGCCTCCGTGTCTTTAATAGAATCAAGACTTCCTGCGCTATGCGCTTTGGCAATCTTCATTCTATGACAAGACCGGAGGCGAGAATTATGCTTGTTCAAAGCTTTGCACAATTGTCCTTGCCATATTTGCTACCGGCTTAAAATAGAAGGTTCTGAAAACGGAGTCACTGGACCAGTCCGCTGCCTTCAAGATCTCCTGCAGCGGAAAACCGGCTGCAAAAGCTCTGGAAGCCATAGATCCCCTGGTTGAATGAGCTCCGAAAACAGAAATATCCATGCCAGCTTGTTCCATGATCTCCTTCACCCATCTCGCTATGGTGGCAGATGTGACCATTTTAAAAGGTCTCCTGCGCGCTATGAGAAATTGCGTTACATTATGAGGTCGAACACCTGCTGTCGCTGTTTCATAACGTTTAATACATTTCGCTACACATAGGTTGTCATTATCTTGGAAGTAGGGATAAGAAATCACTTTGGAATTTGTTTTAGTACGCTGCGCTATGTTAAAAGCTACGCCTTCTGGGTAGAAAATCTTTCTGTCGATTTCCAGCGCTTTCACATCCGACACTCTTCTACATGAGACTAAGCAAAGTAATGTCGCTAATTTCCCAGATAGTTGTCTTCCTGACAATAAGTCGTTCCTAGGCCATTGCTGGAAAAGTTGTAATATCTTGTTCACGTCCCAGAGGACTGAATATCTAGGCAGTGGGGGATACGTGACTTTAATCCCCTTAAGTAGTCTGGAGACCACTGGGTGCTCTCCTACTGGAACTCCCTCTACAAGCTCATAACCGGCTGAAATGGCTGACCTATACACTCCCACTGAACGCCTTCCCGCTCGTTGTTAGGGATACTAAAACATTTAATATGTGTTCTATAGAGGCTGAAATGGGAGAAACACTCCTTTCCCTGCACCACAATTACCAGGCTTGCCAAGCGGAATTATAGCTCCCGACTGTAGATGGGGCCCATGATACTTTAATGAGTTCTGTAGTTTCCTCTGAAAGACCTGGCAAACACCATCCGCGCCTAAAATTGTGCAAGCTATCAGGTTCAGAGTGTTGCTCTGAATCAGAGGGTGAGGGTTGCCTTTCAGATCCACTAACAGGTCTGGTCTGTTCGCAGTCCTCGGAGGAAAATCATAGAAAGTTCCATCAGAACTGGAAACCAGGCTTGGGATTTCCATTCTGGTGTCACAATGACTATGTCTGCTTTATCTCTGCGGACCTTTGCTAGTGCCCTCGCCAGCGTCGCGAATGGGGGAAAAGCGTAATGAGTCTGAGTTCCCCAATTGTGGAGAAACGCGTCTGTCCCTGACGCTCCTGGATCTAGTCTCCAACTGAAGTACTTCGGCAGTTGGGTGTTCAGTCTCGAGGCAAAAAGGTCCATGTCGAACGGACCCCATCTCTGCATTAACTTCTCGAATACGGATGCGTGAAGCATCCAGTCGCTCGAGTCTGACAGATATCTGGAGTTCCAATCCGCTACTAAATTGCTCGTTCCCGAAGATATTCCGCTTTTACTGCTATTTCTTTCGATAAGCAATCGTGCCAGAAATCTTTGGCTAACTCTGCTAACATCCTGGATCGAGTCCCTCCCAGTTTGTTGATGTATTTCACTGCTGAAATGTTGTCCATCCTTAGAAGGATGCAGCATTTCGCTCGTTCCTTGGTAAATGCTTGAACTGCAAAAGATACCGCTAAGAGTTCTAGACAGTTGATGTGCAATTCTAGCGCCTCTTGTGACCATTTTCCCCCTGTCTCTATGAGCCCACATCTCGCTCCCCAGCTTGATCTGCTGGCGTCTGACTCTATGACGATCTCTGGTGAGTCTCCGAATATGGCGCGGCCGTTCCAGGCCTCCATATTGCTGAGCCACCATTTGATCTCCGATCTGCTCTCCTGATCTAGTGGGACTAGATGGTGATATCTCCATCCCTCTTGTAAGTATTTTATCTTGACCCTCTGCAACGCTCGATAGTGAAGGGGGCCTGGAAATATCGCTTGAATTGATGCTGCTGCAGGCCCACTATCCTGGCTAGATTCCGAAGCGATATAGCCGGTCTCTTCAGATCTGCTTTCAGATCTCTTTTTATAGCTCTGATTTTGCACATGGGAAGTTCTAACAAGGCTTTCCTCGTGTCTATTACAAAACCTAGGAATTCTATTCTCTTGCATGGTGTTAGCGCTGACTTCTCCGTGTTGATTAAAAATCCTAGACCTACGATCAGCGACACTGCTCGCTATATTTGTTGTAGCAATCTGTCCGTCTTCTGCCATCAGCAGGATATCGTCTAGGTATAAGATCATCCTGCAACCTTCGTCTCTTAAAGCTGCTGCCAGTGGTCTCAGTTTGGTAAATACCCATAGGGCTGAAGCTAGACTGAAAGGTAGGGTCTTGAATTGCCATCTTTGTCCTTTCCAATTGAATTGTAGGAACTGACGATATTGTCGGACAATGGGTATTAGAGATAGGCATCCTTCAGGTCTAATCGAGCTAGCAAGTCTTCTTTCCTGAGAAGATCCGCTAGTAGATGGATTCCTTCCATCTTGAAGTGCCTGTATATTACCCAGCTGTTCAACTCTTTCAAGTTTATCACTGGTCTCACTTTTCCTTTCCTGTGCACTAAAAACATGTTACTCAAGAAACCTACTGAATGCGGATGCGCTCTCTCCATCGCCTGCTTGTCTGCTAGCGCCTGAATTTCCTTGTTTAAGAGACTCTTCTCTTCCTCTGAACAAAGCATGATTGGGGGCGGTCTTAGTTGGGAAGGAGACTCTAGAAACTCTAGCTGACAGCCCTGAACTGTCTGAAGTACCCAAGCGTCTGATGAAAGCTCGCGCCAATTGTCTATGAATTGCAAGGCCCTGCCCCCCACTGGCGGATATGACGCACTGCGCTCTCTCAACTGCATTAGTATTGTGCTGCCTGAAGTAGCCTCTTCCTCTTCTCCCTCTGAAGTTCCTGCCTCTGTTCGGGAAAAATGCGTCTTGTTGGCACGACTCCCAATATTGGGCTCTAGGTCCTTGTGGCCTTCTATTCGTATTGAAGCGGCCGGTCGAACGGTCTCAGAATCGACCGGCCCCTGCAAAAACCTGTCCGGGAAACACTTTCTTGATTGAGGCTTGAGCCTTCTCTAAAGCTGTATATGTACCCACAAATCTGCTCATTTCCTTTACGAAGGTGTCCCCGAAGAGTAGACCTTGGGCACTCTCTCCCGCCTCATAGGAGGCTAGATCGCCTAATTTGGCGTCTATCTTGAGGAGCATTGACCTCCTCCGCTCTGCTGAAATGGCCGAATTAGCATTGCCCAGCAAACATAGCAAACATACGGCTTGTGCTCCCAACCTGCTAAAATGGATGGATCTATGGGTTCTCCGGTATCCTTTGCTCTTTCGGCAAGGTCCATTATCTTTGCTATGGGGCCTGTCAGGTCGAGTACTTTATCCTGGCAGGATCGCCAAGAGCGGTCCATGCCTTTCCGTAAGTCTTTGCTTGCTTTGGAGATGAATGAGAGCATCTTTGGGTCAAGGTCTGGAGTCTCGGATACTTTCCCACTGAGCTCCGGCCTTGGGCACTCCGATTTGAGGCAAAATCTGACCTCTTTTTCTAAGGGTTTCCTGATTCTTTGAGCCATATACACCGCCACTCTTGGTGATGGAGTCCACTCCGTGGACCGTGGGTGTCTGATCGACTCAGGCTCGAACATATCAGACATATCTTCATCTTCTGGGGTACTCTCCACTATGCTGGCTTTTTCTGTACCTATTCTTTTATTAGGTACGTTATCAATACTTAAGGTCTCATCATCATCTTCCTATTGATCGAACTCCTCCGATGATGATGTTACCCCCATATTAAGCGCCCCCTTCAGTCTGAGGAATGCATCAGCTGCCTCCTGGGGCTTCTCTCTTATCCCCTATATAGAGCCCAGGGGGTAGAAGAGTGCTTTCTCTTCCGGGCAGCTTTACACCCCCTATTCATTGTTTCAATAGTGTTGGTGGAGGTCCCCTCACCTGGGTCGTCAAGTAAGCCAGCCTTTGTGCCCTAAATGTTAGAGAACTTGCAGTCTCTCGAATTGGTTGAACCCCCTGTGCTACTGCTTTAATCAGGGTGTCCCCTAAGACTTTCTTAAAACTAAGAGAGAGATCTCTCTCCTCTTCTGGGAACTCTGCATCTTGTTCCTCATATTCCCCCAGTACTCCTCACCTCTGTCTGAGGCCATTTCTGTCTAGTGAGGAGAAACTGTGTCTCTTAAGAAGAAACGTTTGCGCTTAAAGTCCTATGTTGTATAGGCACGGGGAAAGAATCCCCAAGCTGTTTCCCCAGCGCGTAGTGGGAAGGTAAGAGTGAAAGGCAAAAAATGTATTTATTTATTTTTAATATTAGCTCTCGCTTCCTTTTTGCCTGTTTTTACGAGCAGAACCGCTTGAAAACAAAGCTTCTGCTGTCTTTGGCGCCGCCGTAAAGCTCCGTAAAGCTCTGGTACTTGTGAAACGCTCGCGACCGTTAGGCAGCTCCAAAACCACAATGCGCGCGCATGCTCATACCGATGTGTGCATGTAGCCACAGCCGTTCTCAGCCGGTGTCGACTGGCCGCAAATTAAATAAGTACGCCATCTGTTTATATGGAACCCTAATGCGAGCATGGTACCCTAGATATTGTCTGGAATTTCTATATACATATATATATATTGCTCATAAACTACTGCAAAAATTGTAAAACATGACGATATTAAGCCGGTGAAACAAAGCACAATGAATGAAAGGCACTTAGCTGTGTATGGCAGCAAAAAAGAAAAGGAAGGGACCCGGAGTGTAGACTGTCTTATACTTGCAGGGACTCACCTATTGGAAGATGAGAACGAGGCTAAGACTACTGAACCCTAGAGCCTCTTGGGAGTTGTAGGTTGACTACATATCGAGTTATGGACTGATCTACTTGGTTTAAGTTCTATATTTTTATTGTAAAGTAAAAAACAAAAAAAAGAGAAAGATGGTTTGAAGTTTTGAAATGCTGTGGATTGGCAGTATTAAAGGAGTTAAGCATAATGCTCGCCTCCGGTCTTGTCATAGAATTGATCATATTGGTTAAATTAACTGCGAATGTACTGAAAAGCAAGCTGATTTTAATATGTGTTGCTTGTAAGGGAAGATGGTGTCTTATCAATTAGCTGCCTATATTTGCATTTAGATCACTTTTAATGCAGGGACTTTGTACTTGGGATCGCTGTACTGTGTTTTATTGGGGTGTAGCTGCTACTGTTTTCTACAGGCTTTTGGACTGGATGTGCGATGCATCTAGGTTTTAAATTCTGCAATATATTGTACATGTAATACTTTAATTGTCTGTTATATGTGCTTTTATGGCAAATTTGCCAAAATAAAGCTGAGAAAAGAAAGAAGGATAGTTACTGCCTTTTTAAATGGTGCAGATCCTTACCATTGGTGGACCTGGGAGCCAGGTAAGATTCTCATAATTATGATAAATCCTTCTGACCTTTGTCAACCCAAGAACTGGGAACTGGGCAGCTCGGATTACTAGGGTGCCCAGGCCACTTTTCCGTATTCCCCCTCAGCTTTAAACAGTCAAATCTGCCCCACATGATCAACCAGCAATCTCTCTTTTTAGAATTCCACACAAGATATAGCTGAATCACATTTGCTCCACTTATCATAGCTTGGTTTCCGTCAGAGTTTTTGGCAAGTTCCATACTCCCCCTCTTCATCATCATCGTTGCCCAATACAGAGTCTGCTTATAGTTTTTAATTTGCTTATTCGACAGCAAACTTTCAGGAGGGGAAAGGGTCAGGATATTGGTAGTGGTCAGAGCCTCATTAACATATGCTAGCCAGGGAATTTTATGCCAATTTGCCTTGACTATGAGACTCTTAATAATAGAATGGCATACAGAGGCTCGCTCATTAGACCACAGACAAAGCCAAAAGGTGCTAGGTGCTACTGCCCATTGGTCTTCCCAGAACTCCATCCCAAGTTCCCTATGGATCGAGACACAAGGAGAGGAGCCCGTTTAAGTTTTGTGTTCGGTGGGAATCGTTTGTATTCTCCGCTGATGCTCCAGAGTGTCGGAGAAGGCAGGAAATGACGAGGAGTCCAAACCTCGGCAGCCCTTTGTCTTTCACCTTGCCTTAAAGAAACCATTTTCCACTGGGGGGGCTGGCTGTCCTGATTTGACAGCTAGATCGTCCCTTTCTGTAAACTGTAATGAGAGTTTGCAGAAGTTGTGCTGTAGTTCCTGATAAATACTCCAATCCTGGAAGCTGCTCACAAGTCGACGACTGGAACTAAATCCGAAGATGAAGATGAAGAAAAGACGGCTGTAACGATTTCCAGCAACCGGAGAACCAGCTGGGTAACTGGAGCCTGATCTAACCCTTCCTTCCAAGTAACCTCGGGGTCCCGAATGTGACGACTCCTACCCATAGGCAGGTGAGATTCACTAGTCCTGAGTAGACCTGCAAAACAAGCCATCCCTGGATGTGCTGTGACCTTGCAGGGCTGCAAACCACCAATACACAGGGACCTCGAGCCAGAGTGTGGTGCATGTTCTTCCGAAGTCCCATTTCGTCCGAAACTTTGGGGAACTCCTGCTGGATCTCCAAAGACCTGATTTGAATCCCTGAAGTCCCATTATCAGAGTGCAAAACCGAGAGAGTGAAGAGAATCCAACCAGCGATATTCATTTTTCATCAGGTACCTGTAAAAGGGCACCAAATCCACAGAGCTGCGAGAAGCTACAAAGAATCCTTTGTTGGAAGCCTCCCCCATCGATGACTGCAGCCATTTTTTCTTCAGTGTCCATTTCTTAAGTATCCAGACCAAGAACCCAAGGACCGGATACTTTGCTGCTTCATCCTGAAGGCATCCGCCCAGAAGCTCTTCTTTTCTGCTGATGTACGGTGTTGGCTTGGGTAATACTTACTGATGTTTTGTGTGCATCCTGTAAGGCTGAGTGGGCGATTCGAGTGTTTGGGAGTTTGCCCATACCATTCACCCAGGCCTAATGCTGGAATGCATATAGGGAGCCTTCTATGAAGTCCCTGAAAATGTTTAACTAACTCTGAAGCTAATACTTGTTGAAGAAGATAGCCTCTTGAACTCTGACTTTTCTGTATCAGAACCCTATCCTGACCTGCCTACAGCTGGCTCCTAGACCACTAGGATCCCTCTTCTGCCTCTGAGAAAATTCATGCTATAGAGTAGGGAAGGACTTTGATGATAAGTCTTCCGTTTGAAAATTATAAGTGTAAAAGTACTTACTTGTAAATGAGTCAGTGTTGTAATTGTATCTCTGCAATAGAACAAGTTACAAAGTGTCTAAAACTTAATACTTACCTTTAAGTTGCTTGTTGCTCCTTTAAAAAGTATAGAAGTTATTTTACTAGCTTTGAATTGTGGTTCACAAGTCTAAAAAGTAATAGAGTTTGTAGTGTTTTATCATTTCTTAAGTGAATGAGTCTAAAAGCCTTCCAATAGGATGTATACACCTTGATTAGCTGTGTGCTCTTCTACATATGCGTTATTGGGTTTTGCTTTTCCAGATTGGCTATAGTGCATTTCTAAAACAGTCTTGAAGCTAATAATTGTCTGAGTTGCTTGGAGCCCCTCTTAAAAGTAGATGAGGTTCCTTACTTACCTTGAAATATAGTGTGTCTTTCTTAAAGTGTATCATTGGGTTATGCTTTCCCTGAACAGCTTTAGAGCACTTCTAAAATAGTGTTAGTTCCTACTTACCTTAGAATTGTATAATACACTTCTGAAAAGTATATTAGGTTACTTACAGACCTTGAATAGCTGCTTCTCTTCTTAAACTGTAAGGTGGCTGAGTTCATTCAAATTAGTACTACTCCTTGCCTGACTGAAGTCACTCTGTGTGTGGTTAGAAGAGTACATGGTAAATTACTCACCTGTTGGGTTGTGCTTTCCCTGAATTGCTTCTGGGCACTTCTAAAATAGTTTTACTAGGTTCTTGCTTGTCCATGAAACTGTGTTCTAGAAAGCAACGTTGGTGTTTTATTTTTATAGAAAAAAGTTATACATGTTGCAGAATAGACTTGTAACAGTGTTGGCCTAATTAAGTTTTTCTAAACTGAATAACACTGTATATTGGGACCAATAGGGTCTACTACCATTGAATTACTTATTGTAATCGAGATAAGGTTATACTTTGGTTTGCATACCATAAGTATTGAGTTGGTTTTTATAATTGTGTTGATATGATATGTTATAGTACTTATCCAATATTTATCTTGGCCTCCTTGTATTTAAATAAACCCTTTAACATAGCATTTCAGTGTTTCTTTGAACCATATGTATGCTACAATTTCTTTCTACCAAGCAACAGACCTCTCTCCCTCCTAAAATAAGCCTGACTGCTCTATCTACGCTACCAAATGTTCTCAGGTGGTACAGTCTTATACTAAAAGTGGAGTTTTGTACTGCCTCAAATATAGTTTCATGAAGCCCTCAGTTAGACTGTAGAAAAACTGTCCTAACACTTGGCAAGCTTCCAATCCATATCTTGGATAAAAGGAGGACTCCTGCAGCCATTCTTCAGATCACTGTTGGAGCCAAGTCCTCTACGAAGAAGAGGAGCCTGTTGATGACCCGAGGATGACCCCTGAAGCTGACCAGCTCCAACTCCAGTGAAGTCCCGGCGAAGCCCTGCTACTCTGCCTGATCTCAAGACCACGCTTGTCAGTGCTTTGACCCCATGACCTGTGGGACCAGCAAGCCGTGACTCCTGCTCGAGGATCCATGCCTTCTGAAGTGTCCTTGGACCAACCAGTGGACTGACCACCTCTCTCCTGGGCTACTTTGCTAGCCATCGCCATTCCGAGTGCGTTCTTGGAACTTGGAGGATCTTCAACTTGTACAACACGACGCTTGCTCTGTATTTTCGGCTTTCTTGCATTAACAGAAGCCATGCAGGGCCTGCTCCTTTGTTCGTCCCCGGAAGATCGCCTGTTGCTGCCCAACCGCAGTGACTCCTGCTGCAATCAGTCTTTTTCACATGCTAGCAGTGTCCTGAGGTTGCCTGCACCACAGAAGTCTTCCCTCTGATCTTCGTTTGGGTGTTCAGCTGACAGGTGTCTGGAACCGATTCCTAAGCACAGCGACCAACAAACTAAATCCTGCGTCCGTACATGACCTCAGCACCCGCGACCCCTGGGCCTTCCTCAACTGGACCAAGCACAGATGATTGTCTCCAATGGATTATGGAACCTCAGCAGTAGTCTTTGGAGAAATTGGGAGTCAGTGGGGTACGTTAACATACCTGTACTCCATAGGGTTACATGGACGTAAAATCCTGTCCCTAAACAACTTTTTCCTGACTTTGGTTGGGGTCCTGGGCCAAGATCGATTCCTAGGCCTACCCTAGTGACTAGGATCGAGTTAATTGACTTACCTGAACGTTACTTAACTTTTTGATCATAACCACTGGCCTTGTCCAAATCTCTTAATAAACCTACCTGCGAAGATTAACTTTGGAACTGGTGCTTTTAGGGCACAAGGCCCCAAACCATGGTATGGTTGGACTTATTAAGTTTAGGGGAGCTATTTTGTGGTTATTCTATGTATCAATTCTGAACTTCATGCATATAAGTACTTACCTGTGTTTCATAGGTTAATGGAGTATATGCTTTCTTTCTTCTCCAAATGGTGAATGTATATCTCTGGTTCAGAGTAAGTGGATGGCTTTATTTGACTAGAGGTTTTACTTGCTTACATTTGAACATTTGTATACAATTGTAAGCAATTGTTCATGTTTGTACAACTTGAATTGTAGGTGTTGTTCTATGTGGACTCATTGTAGCCTGTGAAAAACCAGAGGGTGCTTCACAACCTTGCCCCCGGGATCCCATACTCAGGTTGCCAGGAAAAGGCCATCGCATTTGGATCCCGACCCTGGGTGGACAAGCGAGGGAGGATCACCTGAGTAGGGGGTCCTCAGGACTGGGGGAGAAGCACCTGATGGTGAGACATGGTATCCCACTTTTTTCCACAGCCCATCTAATGCCTACTCCCACCTATTTTACGGGAAACTACAGCTCCCATAATTCTTCCCCATTTCACATTGACAACACTACTGAACAGAGGAAGATGAGGAATGAGGCCAGGAAGATTACCTGGCTCTGTCCCTTTAATGAGACCAGGCAGAGTCGGGCACGTAATTCTAACTACGCACGCTGCCACTTATTAAAACTCCCCGTCAGGATAAAAGGTGGCGCGCACAGGCACACTCTGAGCGAGGCTGGGGACGAGAAGGAGCAGCTCTTCTGGGTCTGATGAGAACCATGGCTATCAAAGCTGGTAGGCCGAGGGGCAGACTGGGAGTTGCGGAGAACAAGAAAGAGCCAGGCGAGAATTCCATACTTTCGGAAAGCCAAAAGCGTTCCAAGACTGAAACCGAGTGATAAGAAAGGATATACCTTCAAAGTGCTTCGAGGCAGCCCGCTCCCGTCCCGGCTGAACAACGCAATCAGGGAGGAGCGGAGGAGGTATTGGTAACAGCCTTGACTGCTACATAAAAGGCATTGAAGAAAGAAACCCAATTAACAAGACCAGCGAGTTATCAAAAGCAACAAAGGCTCGGTTTGTATTATAAGCAAATGAAACTGTAACAACAGTTGAAGGTTGCGTGTGTGCTGATAAAACGTGGAATGGAAAAGACAATTGCTGAATTGTGATGAGAGTATACAAAGTAACAGAGTGGACCTGCGAGGCGGAATCGCACATTCGGAATTCTCTGTGAAATGTTTGAAGTTGTGATAAAATGTGAAAAGAAGGCAAGAAATTAACTGCAATCCTGAATGAAAGTTGATTGTGTCAAAAGCAAAGTATAGGAACTTTAAATAAGTCAAGAGGGCAAAGTATGAACTTTAAGCATGCCAAGAGGGCAAAGTAAAGAAATAATAATTCCAAAAACCTACAAGTACCGGGAAGCATGGGTGTTGCGAGTTGATGAAGATTGTCAAATTGTTTAAAGAGAGGTTGAAATGGTCATGCAGAGGTCTATATAAAATCGTTGAGGTTTCGAAAGTGTTTGACAGTTGAAAGTCCAAGTGTGAAAAGACAGACTCGAGCACGGCAGAGGAAAACTGTTCCGAACCGTAGTAAAGCAAAAGTCAAGTGTGAAAAGTAAGACAGGCTCGAGCCCGGCAGAGGGAAGCCTGTTTTGAATTGTGGTGATGTAAAAGTCAAGAGTTAAAACTGCATTTGTAACAAGGCGGGAACTGTCAAAAGCTTGATGCCCAAGCCTAAACTGTTGAATTGTACCAGTAAACCAAAGTGTACCAGATCAATAGAACTGTGCCATCCACCTATCCTTTTAAGAAACTCTCGAGACCCTGTGCTTCTGAATGTGGGGAAGGGAGTTGTTACCTAAGCCAGTATCGGGAGGATAGCTCAGGGGCAACACGCTCACCTTGGAAGCAATACGACGCAGAGCAGCACAGGTGCGATCCCCGGGTCCGTGCTTAGAAACTGCTGGGTAATAAGCGTGTTATAAATAAACAATTACATTCTCACATTTCTTTTAAGACACTATTTTTCCTTTTATATCTCCTTTACACATTGGTCATTTTAGAAGGAGGGCAAGGTTCGTTTTTTAAATTTTGCATAGGACTTTTTATTTTGACTAGACTGACTTGGACTTGTTTGTTCATTGTTTAATGGTCGAGACTACTCCCATTCTAGAGTTAGGGTCAGTTATGAATTCTCTCAACCTTATCAAATACAAAATAAAGGTTTTTGAAACTTGCATCTATTGTGTCTGTCTGCTGTTGATACCATGCCTTCCTTACATAGCCCAAGACAACTCGTGTAGCCCTTCTGAGACTAAGGCTAAGGCTTGCCCCTCTGCTACCTTACATTGATTGGTTTTGGCTGGTCGTCAGTGTCTCCCTGTCCACCATAATTGGGTTGATATTGGAAATCCATCTCAACAGAAGGGCGCAGGACAAGGTGTGAATCTCAAAGAATCACTACATGCAGATTAATTTACATTAATGATCCAAAGGACCAGTTGTTTGTTATTAGGTGGTACCTGGTGACAGAACATGGCGTATGCATATATAAAGAATGGACCCCAGGATCTTAGTTTCTTGTTTGATTTTCTGCCAAGGAACAAGTTACTTACCAGTAATGGTTGTTCTCCAGCATGTCTCTGGCATGGATTCACATGCTCATGAATATTCCATGTAGTCAGGCTGGAAATCCTCAGTAAAAGAAAAAACAGTTTCACTTTCGTTTATAAACTGTCTTTCTCCTATAAATCAATCACTAGGCTCTAGGTCATACTGCCCCCAGCCAATGACTGCCCTCTACCTAAGCCCCTCCTCTGGCAGCCATCTTCAGATTTGGTACCACGTAATGTGGCAGTAGGACCAAGAGAAGAGCAGCAGAGGGGCAGGCGGCAGGGTTCACATGTGAATCCATGCCAGACTCATGCTGGAGAACAACAGTTACAGGTACGTAACTTGTTCCTTCTCCAGCATAGGGTCTGGCATGGATTCACATGCTCATCAATAAAGAATACACAGCAGTACATAATTACACATCACAGCAGGTTCCAAGGCTCAACAGAAGCAATCTCTTACCTCCTCACCAGGCTCACCTTCAAGCAAACAGGTCGCGCAGCAATGCTTGGCCGACTCTGGACTCCTCCCTGAAATCCCTGTCGATGCAGTAGAATTTCATGAAGGTGTGCTTCGACCTCCACGTAGCAGCCCAGCAAATGTCGAGCAGGGGTACACCAGACAGGAACGCCGTCGTCGCACCAATCGCTCTGGTAGAATGGGCTCTCTGACAGCCAGGCGCGGTCGGTTTGCCAACCGGTGACAGTGAGTGATGCAGCCGGAGAGCCACCTTGAAATGGAAGCCTTCCCATGGTTCACAGGGCCCAAGTTCACAAAAAGTTGAGAAGTTTTCCGGAAACTCTTTGTGTGGGCCACATACAACTTCAGCGCTCGAGCCACATCCAGCGAGTGCAAAGTCCTTTTAGCCGGCGACGAAGGTGTCGGAAAAAACACAGGTAACACCAAGGGCTCATTGAGATGAAATTCTGACAGAACCTTGGGCATGAAGGAGGGGTGCGTCTGCAGCACCACCCTCGTCTCGTGGAAAGTCAAGTAAGGCCGCTTGCAGGACAGGGCCTGGATCTCACCTACTCTTCTTACAGAGTGATGGCCACGAGGAAAGTTGTCTTCCACGACAGAAACTTGAGCAGAGCTGAATGCATAGGCTCGAGTGGGGGCCCCATGAGCCTAATCAGCACCATGTTGAGTTCCCACACTGGGGCCGGAGCCTTCACGGACGGGAACAAGCGGAACTGTCCCTTGATGAACACTTTGACTAGACGGTGCGACCACAGTGAAGACCGTCCCGGAGATCTTGTGTAGCGGGAGATAGCCGCCAGATGTACCTTGATGGAGGCGTGCGCCAGCCCCGATTTAGCCAATGACAGTAAATACAGAAGTACTTGAGGGGCCGTGGCCCTCAGAGGGTTAATCTTCTGCGACCGACACCAAGTCGTAAAACGCTTCCATTTGTGTCCATAGCACTTCAAAGTCGACATTCTGGCCTTGGCGAGTACCTCCCTGCAGTGCGCCGGAAGCTCGTAACCACCGAACTCTAATGCTGCATGAGCCACGCCTTCAGGTTCAATGATCCTGTGCCATGGTGCAGAATTGCACCTGCTTCCCTGGCGAATAGATCCACGAACCACTGGCAGCTTGACTGGAGGGGACGCTGATATGCTGAGAAGATCCAGGTACCAGATCTGCATCGACCACGCTGGTGCGACTAAAATCATCCTGCACCGGTACCGTCTGAGTTGACTCATGACTCAAAGTATTAGTGGCAACGGAGGGAACGCACATAGAAACAGGCCTTCCCAAGGGAAGGAGAATGCGTCCCCCATGATCCCTGGCTGGGGGAACCTGCTGGCAAACTTACGGCACTTGGTGTTCATCGCCGTCGCAAACAGATCGATCTGGGGACTGCCCCATTTGAGGAAAAGGTGGTCCACTTGATCCTGCCGAAGCTCCCACTCGTGGCAAGAGCGCAGCTCCCTGCTGAGAGAGTCGGCGACTGTGTTATTTACTCCTGCCAGGTGAAATGGGATGAGGAACATCCCCTGGGCGACGGCCCAGTGCCACAAGTCCTGCGCCTCTTTGGAGAGCGCTGGGGTTCTGGTGCCCCCCTGCTTCAGTACTGTCCATGAAGACCCTCACCACTCTGCCCTTGAGGGACAGCAGAAACAACCCGAGGGCCCAAAACACTGCCCGTAGTTCCAGTACGTTGATGTGTAGCGTCTTCTCTTCCGGCAGCCACAGGCTTCTGGCGTGAAGACGTCCGGTGTGGGCTGGCCATCCTTCCAGACCGTCTCCTGGTACGGGGGCTATGGAAGTCTGTGCCTCCGGCGATGTTGGAGCGCATGCCCCACCACCTTATCGCTCAACGGAACTCCTCGTCGAGCATGATTCTGTCCTGGAAGCCTCCCGACACCTGGACCCAACGGGCGTCAAGGAACTCCAGGAGTGGACGCATCTGCAATCTGCAGAGCCGAATCAGGCATATGCACGACGACATCATGCCAAGCAGCGACTTGATGGTCCTCACTGTGGAATTCTTCAGTGCTAACAGCGTTTGCACCTTGCCCAAGATGGCCGATATCCTCTCCTCCGACGGTGACGCCAGGCAGGACACTGTGTCGATCCTGGATCCCATGAACAGCACGTCCTGCGATGGAGTCAAGCAGGACTTTGCATAATTCACGAGAACTCCAGGTCCATCAGCAGTCGGACAGTCTTTGCCGTGTGAACGACGGCGATGTCCCTTGACTTGGCCCAGATGAGCCAGTCGTCCAGGTAAGAATACACATGAATCCCCTGTAGTCGTAGATGGGTTGCCACTGGAGCCAGGCACTTGGTGAAGACTCTGGGAGCTGACTTCAGTTCGCAGGGGAGAGCCTTGAAGTGGTAATGCTTCCCTTGTACGACGAAGCGCAGGAACTTGCAATGTTTTTCGTGTATGGGGATGTGGAAGTACGCGTCCTCTAGACCCAATGACGACAAAGTCTCCCTCCTCCTCTGAGCACGTGCTGCAGCGTGACCATCCTGAACTTCTGGGACTTTATGTACTTGTTGAGCCGTCGTAGGTCGAGAAGGGGCCTCCAGCCCCCGGTCTTTCTTACGAGAAAGTATCTTGAGTAAACTCCGGAGCCCCAGAATCACTTTGGAACCAGCTCCATCGCCCCTTTTCCTAACATGGCCCGAACTTCCAGCAGCAGCTGAGGGATGTGTTGTTCCTGTCGGGCCATCGGTGGTAATCGTGGACACTTCCGTTGAGTCAGTCCGTAGGTGAGAGCGTCCAGCACCCATCGATCGGTGGGGATGGTCTCCCACACGCTGAAGAAGTTCGCCAGCCGGCCTCCCACTGGAGTGCAGAGGTGGGGGCCCGACGTCTTGGCCGGTTCAGTCCTGCTTGGGAGGCCGGCGTGCCGCCCTGGGAGCCTTGATAACAGCGGCCACCTCCGAAATCCTGGAAGCGACCCCCCGTTGGCTTCCTCGGTAGTGGAATGGGAGGGTTGGCGGTAAGAGGATGCGCCCCCACCAAAACCCTTTGAAGACCTGCTAGACTTCCCTCCTGAGGAACAAAAGGACGGCTGGTGTTGCAGAGTGCCCAAGGCACGGCCCGTCTCTATGTCGGTCTTGATGGCCGGAGGGATTCATTGACGGCCTTCCCAAAAAGGTTGTCTCCGTCAAACGGCATGTTCAGGACCCTCGTCTGGACCTCTTGTCTAAAGTTGGTGGCCTTGAGCCAGCCACGACAGCAAAGGCAAATCCTGTTTCCCATCTGGCGGAAACCTGTGTTTGCAATGTCCAAGGCCACCGTTCTGGCGTGGTCCGATGCCACCTCACTTCCTGGAGGATCTCCAAAGCCTCGACCAGTTTGTCATCGAGGAGGAAATCCAGGAGTGGAGCCACCTTGTACCAAAGCTCCCGGTGGTATCTGGCCACGATCGCTAAGGCGTTGCCACCATGACCGTCGTTGCCACTGAGTAGATGATCTTTCTACCCATGGAGTCCAATTTCTTCCCCTTGTTGTCCGTAGGTGCAGATGAAGAAGAAGATGAACTTGATTTCTTCCTGGCGGCCGCCGAGACCACCGAGTCCATCGATGATTGAGACCGCAGACACTTTGGCGCAGATTCCTGCAACCAAATTTCTTTTCATGTTGTTCTCTCTTCGCTGGGGCTGAGGAAGGGTTCCTCAGCAGCACCAGCTCCTCACCCCAGACGTCATCCAGGAGCGGTACCGACAGGATGGTCTTCCTTTTCGCCTCCCGGCACTGGTACAGGAAGCCCTAATTATTCTTCTCTTCCGGGGTGAGTTGGAAAAGCTCTGACGCACGGGCGATCATGCAATGGAAGGATCCCACTTCATCTGGTGGAGAAGCTCTTGGCGGCGGTGATGCAGGATCTCCCATCCCGCCGCCGTCGTCGTCGTCGTCTGTGTCCGTTGTCGCCATGTCCGTCCCGGCCCCCAGAGGGGCTTAGGGGAGGGCAGCGATGGTTGGAATGGAGGTGTAGGGTGTCTCCTCCTCTTCTTCTTCGCCGGTGGTTGCCCCGGTGTCAACAGGGTCACCGCTGTTGGTGCCGTTGACATCCTCTTCTGAATCTCCGACACTAGCGTGTGGAGGGTCGAGAGGATATCCTGCAACAGGTCTCTAGGAAGCACCTGGGGAACAGGGTCACTGAGCCCAGCACCCATGTCGTCATCGACATTGTCGCCTCTGGCAGGCGTCTCCCCGACGTTCCCATTGTCGTCGCCACCACCACCCTGGATGGTTTGGGCGGAAAGTATCACCTCCACGTCGGACGAAGAAATGTCTGTGCCCTGGAGTTCCTCCCCGCCCCCCTTCTTCGGGTCCTGAGGGGTCGTCACAGGCTAAGTTCCGGCATCCTCTTTTCCGGAGTCTTTTCTACCGGCTTGGACGAAGCCTCTCACCTGGGAGGAAGAGTCACTCTGGCCGCCACCGGGGCACCATGGTCCGGGTCAGCCCCCTTCGGCTTCGAGAGGGCGGCAGCAACCATCTCGATGGAATAGGACATGTTGGCCAGGATCACCTGGGCCTTCACAGGCAGGTCAGACACCTTGTCCTGCTTGGTCTTCATTGGTTTCACCCACAGCTTCCCTGGGGTAGCTGACTTTTTCTTGGACGAAGAGCTGGAGCGGTGGCTGGAGATCGAGGCAGACAGACGAACACGCCCTGACTGGTGGGGACCTGCTTGCGCAGCAACCCCAACGGAAACCGATTTGCAGTGCTTGGCCTTGTCTTGGGTCCCCACGGATGGAGCGCCCTCAAAGGACTTAGAAGCCCGCTCAGGTTGTCTGGATCCGAAGAGCCATGCCCCTGTGAACCACCCGGGGTAGAGGCCGTGGCCTTCAGCAACGTCGCCAACCAGACGTGTCGATCCTTCATCAGGCGCTTGGAGAAGCCACGGCAGATCTCACAATCTTCCTCCTTATGCGTCGGGTGTAGACAATACAGGCACTGCGAATGCTTGTCATCCGTGAAAACATTCCGCAAACGAGAGATGGTGCACAGATTGAAGAGGGAAGCTCCGTCCTTCTTCTCCTGACAGGATCCGGCGCGGTGTAGGCCCGATGAACTTCTGGAAGCTTCCAAGAAGAAACATTCGATGACTTCTGCCCTTAAGGGGCGATGAAAAATGCCAAAAAACGGGTCCCCATTAATCGGAAGAATAAGTGATGGAGCACACAGGCTGAATTGAACCGAAAACAGTTTGCCTACCAAAAAACACAAACAAATGCAGAAAGCTTGAAGACTGAAACGCGAGGACTCTCAACACTTGAACGTGTGGTAAAAATCTAAAGATGCCTGCCAGAGGAGGGGCTTAGGTAGAGGACAGTCATTGGTTGAGGGCAGTTTGACTTCAGTGATGGATTTATAGGAGAAAGACAGTTTTTCTTTTACAGAGGATTCCCATCCTGATGACGGGGAATATTCATGAGCATGTGAATCCATGCCAGACCCCATGCTGGAGAACAAAATATACCCTGCTGGAGAGTTTCAATGGGATTTTAAATGTGGCAAGAGTTTGCTTATGTTTCCCTTGTGGGGTAAATTTGACATGGCTATAGTTTCCCAATTGGAAGACATAGAAGCTATTATTAATATGCAGAGTGACACTTTCCTGTGTAGGTTTTCAGAAAACATCACTATCAACCTATTTTAAGAAACACACCAGGAGCCAAACTGAAAGGACCCATGTGTACTCCTTACAGGTGTGGGGGCACATTGTTGTCTTGTGTGATCTCTAACGAAAGGGGGAAAACACTAGACTGATTAAATTTTGCGCTTTACCTTGATACTTTAATCTGTAGCTCCTCAACCAGTATGGACATCTGCTTTGCTTGATCTTTCAGGACTTGGCATGCCTTTTCCTTGGCCTGAATCTCAGTCTCCTTCTTCTGAATGGCACTGGTGAACTTCTTCTCCCATTTCTTGGACTCATCAATGACACGATCTCGATCATTTTGGAGGGAGGACATACTTCGACTGAAAGCTGCCAGTTTGGCAAGGTTTTCATTTAGACTTCCTTGGAGTTCCTTAGTATCCTGGTTCTTTTTGTCCAAGAAAGTCTGGAGATCCAGCAGTGTCCCTTCCATATGATCCTTCTCTCGTTGAAGAGCATCTAGTTTCTCCTGCATATTCTTGGACTCCTTTAAATACTTGTCCCTTTCTTGTTGCATTCGGCGCTCAAGCTCTTCATCTTTATTCCTCAGTTGACTAACAATGCTGTCTTTTGTTGACTGCAGCTCTTCCTTCAGTTTAAGGCTATCTGCTAACACCCTTGCAGTCTCACTCTGGGTATCGTCCAACAGGACTTTGAGGGATGTCATATCAGCCTGAGCTTTTTTGCGTTCTTCAAACACTTTAGCAAAATTCTCTTTGGCTGCTGCCTGCTCCTTCAGCGACTCGTTTTGCACAAACTCCAACGCTTTCACTATCCTCTCAAGGGCTGAAATCTTTTCCTGATAGCTGATGCAATCTTTCTGCAGGTGTTTCACTTCAAGTTGCTTTTCTCGAAGCAACTCCTGAAGCTCCTTTGCATGGGTCTTCCGCCCCTTCTCACTTGTATGAGCAGATTTCAGTTTCTCTGTGTATTCCTTCTGCATCTGTGACTCTGCTTCCCTTTTCTCTCGTTCCAGCTGTCGCTTTTCTTCCTCAAGCTGACTTATTCTAATCTGGAAGCCATGGAGTTCAGATTCTAAATTGTGGTTTTTGGTCTGGAAATCTGTTGCATCTTGCTGGTAATTTCCGATACTGCCATTCAGCTCTGCTAACTGATTCATTAGCCGCTCCTCCAAATCATCTTTCTCTACTTCAAACATATCCTTCAGCTGTCTAACCTTGGTCAGTTCCTCACTGTATTCAAAGTTCTTTGCTTCTAACTCGGCTATTGTTTTCTGAAGGGCTTTTGCTTCATTGCAGTTAGCGGTTAGCAGGTTCTGAAAGCCTTGCCTTTCCTCAGTCACTGCTTGCAAATCAGCATTCAAGTGTGATAGTTTTTCTTGCATGATGCTTTTCACTTCTTCGAGTTCTGAGACTTGCTGTTGGAGATGGGAGATCTGTTGAATATACTTGTTAATCTCATCATGCGAGCTGCCTTCATTTGTCTTCAGTTGCTCCTGGGTGTGGAATGGCCCAGAAGATTCTGCACTGGTGTCTTGACTTACAATCTCCTTAACCGGTTCTTGAAATGAGGCTGCTGCTGAAAGTGCAGCCGCTGCCTGGGCAATCACGTTCTCTTGGACAAGGCCTTCTTGAGTTTTCTGTTCTGTCTTTGCGCTAGCACTCCCTGTTGCTTCTATAGTCTGCAATTGGTGTCTTAAATAATTAGCTTCTTCAGACAGGGAGATATTTTCAGCAGTTAATGCTTTGAGTTGACTTACAAGAGCTGCACTTTCTAATTGTAATCGCTCACGTTCCTCCTTCAGATTGTCAATTTCTCTAAGCGAAGCATCTTCGGGCTGCTTCTTTTCACTGCTGCTTGGATTCAGCTCTGCACGGAGCTTCTCATTTTCATCTTCCAGCTCTAGGATTTTCTGCTGCTTTGATTTTGCAAACTTTCTCATCTTTTCCTTCATGCCATCCATTTCATGTTCAGCTTCTTCCAGCTGCTTGTCCACCTCCTTCTTTTGGGCCTCTGCGGTCTTCATTTTATTGAAAATCTCTTGCTTTTCCTGCCGGACAGTTTCCATAACTCGTCGTATTCTTTCGGTCTCATTGCTGACATTCTCATACGACTGCAAGAGGGTTTCATAATCCTTTTGTAATTCCTTATGCTTCTCTTGCCACTCCGAGCTCTGCATAGCTAGGGAATCTCGGGATGCCACAAATTCCTTCTCCAGGCCCGCTTTCTCATGTGTGACTCCCTCAAAAGCAAGCTTCAGACTTTCACAGGAAGATGAAAGATTTTGATTTTCTAAGATAGCTTTCTCAACTTCACTGATCAGCTTGTCCCTTTCTTCCTGAAGTCTAGCAGAGTCCTGTAACAGTTCTTCCTTTTCTGCAACCAGAATGGAAATATCGTTCCTGAGTACTTCCAGCTTGTTGCTCAGTTCAACAATTGTGTTTCTGGCACTGGCCAGCTCCCCTTTCAAAGACTTGCTTTCTTTCAGGGCTTCTTTCCTAGAGATAAGTGCAGCCTGAAGTTTCCTATGTATTACCTGTTTGGATTTGGTCTCTTCTGCCTCCTCTTCCTGCTTCTGTTGGACTTCAAGAACTTCAGTTTGGAGCCTCTTGCTTTTCTCCTCATGGTCCTGGGCCTCGTTTTTTAGTTGTATGTGTAAGGCCTTCATCAAGTCTTCCTTCTCTACTAGTGTGTTCTGCAAACAATCCAAAGCTTCCTCTTTCTCTCTGAGCTGCAGGCAAAGATTAACTTTCTCTTCGTTTTGAAGGCTCAAAAGTCTTTCCATTTCCACAATTTGTGGCTGTAATTTTTTCATCTCTTCCAATGTAACCAGCTCTGCACGACTATTCTCCAGTTCGAGTTGCAAACGTTCAATTGTGTCTAACGCTTCACTATGATCTATTTTGACAGACTCTAAATTTGACATTAACAGAACCATCTGTTCTTGTAACTGCTGTTCTTCTCCTAATTTCTTTGAAATCTCCTCTTCCAAGCGGCCCACCTGCATCTCAAGATCAGCTTTTTGAGCTTTCACTTGCTCAATCTGGATCCTGTACTGGTCCACTGGCAGAGCTGCGCACTGAAACACATCTGTTCTTTTAAGGGTATCTTCCACTTCTGAATTTGTGAATTCCACCCACTCCTGACCCCAAAGCGAGTCCTGAAGGCTCATCTGAGCTGGCTCTGCCTGCTCTGATGAAATTGGCAGAATAGCTGCTGCGTCTGCATGGGACTGGCTGTGTTTTTGCTCTTCTAACTCTTTTTGCAGTTTGCGAAGCTGCTCTTGGATGCTCACATGGTGCTGGTTTTGCTCATCAAACCTTTCCTGCAGGAGGTTATATTCCTCCTTCTGCTGTTTTAGTTGCTCTCTGTGATGTCGGTCTTTCTCTTGTGCTTTTTTAATGGTGTTTTTGCGGGATACCAATGTTTCCTGTACTTTCTTTTGGAGTTGCTCCTTTTCTTGTTCCAAACTAGAGATTTTGCTTTCTAGGAGCGATATCGTGACTTCTTGAGCTGCATCCGAAAATATGGCTGAAGAGCCGATAATAGAGACTGTGTCAGTACTAGTTGAACTCTTTGTGATCTCAGTCAGTTTTTGAATAATTGATTGATTTTCCAGCACTTCCACCTTCATAGACTCAATGAGGTTGTTCTTATCCTGCAAGTCTAGAGTCAATTCTTTGATCAAGGCCTGCAGCTTCTCTTCATTGGATGCATTTTCTGCTAGGTCTTTTTTGGCATTCTCCAACGCAAGTTCTTTTTCTGATAACTGTTGATTCAGAGAGATTTCCATTTTTCTGAATTCAGCAAGCTCTCCTTCCTCTACATTCAGTTTACAATCTTGGTTAGTTCCACCAGTCTCAACTTTAATTAATTCTTCTCTCTTGGATTGTCCACTGAAGAGCACCACCTCTTGCTCTAAGCGGTCTATTTTTTGCATTAACTCTTTGCGGTTAGTGAGAGCTGCCTGTAGCTTCTTCTTCATGTGTTCATTCTCTTTCTTCTCCTCTTCTAACTGAACTTGTAAATCCTCATTCACCCTTAAATGGAGGCGCTGTTGCGGCTGCTCATTTTCAGTAGTTTCAAGTGGATGTGGAGCCTCTTCTTTCACTTCCTTTGCTATGGTAATGTTTTCATCCCTCTGGTGGCCTTCCTTTATCAGTATATCTAATTGCTCTCTGAGCTCAGTGTTCTCATGCTGTAGAGTCCCCATTAGCCCATCTTGTGGAAGACTGTTTTTGACTGTTTCTAATTGTTCATGTAGTTCACATTGTTCAGACAGCTCTTCCATTGCTTTTCCTTCCACAATATGCTCATGTCTTAGGGTTTCTATATGATTCAGTAGCTTTTGGTTTTCGCTTTGGACTGCCTCCAAGACTTCGCTCTGTTGGCAGTTTTCATTTCTGAAAGTTTCCAACTGACCTTGTAGTCGTTCTTTCTCCTCTTGCAATTCAGCTACCTTGGCTTGTAGTTCAAGTGCTTCATGTCTAAGTGTTTCTAGCTGTTCCAGATCTCTATTCTCACAATGCAGTGTGGCTAACTGCTCGTCATGTAGGGGGGAATACTCATTTTTTAATGTTTCGAATGCCACCTGAAACTGTTCTTTTTCCTGCAGTATTCTGTCCATTTCCCTTTGTTGCAAAAGCTGTTCCTTTCTTAGGGTTTCCAGTTGGGCTTTGATCTCATACAACTCGACTTGCAGAGTCTCCTTGATTTCGCTTTCATGGAGTTGCTCACCCCTAGAAGTCTTCAGTTGTAGCTCCAACTCTTTTACTTCCTTTTCCAGGAACATAATTTGGTCCGTTAGCTGCTCCTGAGCCACTGGTTCCACTTGACCTTGCAGAGCATCAGTCTTGAGTGCTTGCTCCACTTCGGGCTGGCCCCTATTTATAATTTGTAGCTGACCCTGGAGCACGTCTCGCTCTCCTTGGAGCTGCTGCTTTTCTTCACTCATGATTGCTAACTGAAATTCTTGTACTTCTTTCTCTCTTTGCATTGTTGCCACCACTTTCTCTAGCTCCACAAGCTCAGGGGTTTTGAAGAAATAATCTTTTTCTTCCACTTCATTCTTCATTGGCTGGTCTTTTGCCTTTTGTCTGTCACCTAGCGATCCCAGGTGCTTCTTAAGAGCCTTTAGTTCATTCAAGTGTGAGAACTTTTCTTCATTTAGTAAAACCATCTTCTCAGACATGCTGTGACTGATCTCTGCTACCTGGAGATCTTTATCTGCTAAAGCTGTACGGAGACTTTCTATGTCCTTGGTGCTCTGGGAGAGAAGCTGTTCAGTCTCTGCTGCTTTCACCTCTTTCAAAGAGATGTGCCGAGATAGTTCTTCAACTTTGGTCTGACTCTCCTGCAAACGTGCCTCACAAATGACTACCTCCTCCGTCTTGGCCTGTAGTTGCGCTCCGAGTAGCTTGACATGGGTAACCTGCTCGAACAGTTGGAGCTGGACCTGGTCTAGATCTTTCTGCAAAGATTCCATTTTGAGATCTTTTGACTTGGATTCATTTTCAAGGCTATTTATCTGCTCTCCCAGCAGACTGTGCTGCATTGTATTGCTTTGATAGTCTGAAAGTCTCTCTTTTTCAGCATCAGCCAGGTTCCACTCAAGCAGTCGGAGTTGATCTGTGATACCCACTACTTTAGGAGACTCCTGCTTATCTTCCATTACAACATGCACAGTGTTATCATTGTCTTCAATCTTCTTGTGTTCCTTGAGCAGCTGGTTTAACCGATTAATTTGTGCATCCCGTTCCTCAAGCTCCCTCTTGTAATTCTCTTCATGTTTTTGGAGATGCAAGATTTCCATTTGCAGCCTTTGCCAGTCTTGCTCTGTCGATTTAGAGAAAGAAGGCCCGGTGATTGGGGTTTCGGTTATCACCTCCAGGCTCTCCCCAGATTCACATGAAGTGTACATGAGGGACTCGAGGTGTAGGATACTTCTACTGGTTTGCATCTCCTGATGCCAAATGTGCTCTGGTGACTCCACATATTCCACTGAAGATATACTCTCCTCGCACTGCAGAGATGAATCTTGTCCTTTCAATACGATTTGTGAATCTTGCAGTGTTTCAGTCCGAAACATGCTGCCTGGCTCACACTTTTCCTCTATTCTCAGATGGTCGGCAGCTTGTTCAACCACACATTCTGCGACAGTAGTTCCTCCCAGAGTCTGAGATCCTGGTGTGCCCGTCATGGTTAACATTTGTTCCATCCCTGGTAGCTCCTCCTTCATTCTGGAGACATCTTCCTGAGCATCTTTCAGGTCGAGCATTAGGATCGAGAGCTCTTTGCTTCTCAGATCCACAGTCTTGGTCAGAAGAATGTCATAGTGTTTCTCTGTAGAACCAGCAGTCTTACCCTCTTTGATCATTTCATCTATGTGATCCTGTCAAAAAACAAAAAAGAACCTGTCAAATTATCCAAAATGTAAAGTTAAAGCTCCTAACAAACAAAAATACATAATGGCAGTAAAGGGGTGAAGAAAAAAGAATTAAATTTGTAGCGTGCTACACATTTAGAGGACAGCAGATCATAGTCTGTTCTTAAAGTCAGATATTTTTTTTTCAATTCCCATGCGGTACCATTTATAGCAAACTACATAACTGCCATGAAATGCCAGAGACGCACCTTAGCCATCTCGACTGAGTGAGAGAGAATATGCAATACACAAACATTAAAACAGAAATTGCACGGAATTGTTACATTTCAGCAGGAAAATATGGATTGCACAAGCATGCACAAATACACACACAAGCATGCGCACACACACCAGCTGCCTACACAAAAATGCTATGGCAAAGTCTATTATTTTCCTTTTTTAAAAGTGTCAAAGCAGGACTGAAAAAGGTGTGTGTGATATCCCTGACGCACTGCCTTCAAGTAAGTCAGGAGACTTTAATCAAGCTAAACAATGCAAGCTTCTAATAGGCAATCTGAATTTTAGCATCTGGTGAAAACAAGGCACATTGAGAGAAACCAATTTGTACAGGATCACATAATTGTGGTCCAAGGAGGAAGCAGGGATTTGAGCTCAGATTTCCTAGTTCATTAGTTTGCATGTTGGCAGTAAACACTAATTATTTGGTTAAGTGTTTGAGCATTGCTTTAAATGGGATGAAAAATGTGTGCATGCATTTTTTGTGCATATGGGCAGTGTCCTGAAGTGTAAACTTAAATTTAGTCAGAAGTCTTCAATTTACAATGTAGCCTGTTAGGAAAGATTTATCTTTTGGCAACTTTGCCTCCATTGACCCCCATATGTTTTTACTTTTGTTTTTGAACCTGTCCTGACAAACTGTTTACCTTTTGTCTTTTACTTTTTGTAACTTTTTAACATTGCACACAGCATCTTACAAAGCAGTGCAATGGGGATACTTTTATCACACTAATACCTTTCCCGTTGGATTTTTGGTTATTTTTATATGTGCCAAAAGACAAGCTGGTGGCAGCAGATACATGTTTACATTTTTGGTGTTATATTTAGTGTACACATTTGAGTTTAACGCGTATGGCTACTTAACGTGGCAAGTGACCTAAAATGGCCACGCCACGAGATTTACGCTTGTTCTTTGGCATATTGTGGTTTGGCCTTCTTCCTGCCTTGCTAGGTAAGGAAATATCATTAAGGGCGGGGTATATGTGTTTGTGTGTGTGTGTGTGTGTGTGTCTCTCTGTCTGTCTGTCTCTCTCAGGAAGGGGGTGGTACTGTCTTGTCCCACTTCACATGCGTGGTGCCTGAAAGTCTCGGTATGGGGCATGAGTGAAACCAACAGTGGTCCCTGATTGGACCACTGCTGGCTGCTTGAATGATGCACACCCTTACTATTGAAGGGCTTGGAGGAGGCTGGATTTTGGATAGGAAGAGGACTACTGCAGCCATTTCTTAAGATCAGCGTTGGAGCCAACAATCCTATTTTAAATAACAGCCAACTGAAGATCCGAAAAAAGACTCATGAAGAGGCCCAGCATCCTTTATTGCGTCTTGCCCGGAGAAGCCCTGTTGGACTACCTGATCTGCAAAGGCCCTGTCTGGGGCTTAAACCCATGGTCTGGTGGGACCAACCAGTCACGACATGTTCTCACCATCCGAAGCCTTCGGAAGTGTACCTGGGCCACCTGGTGGACTGAACAGCTCTCAAGAGGGCTAACTCGCTAGAACAGTTCCGCGTTTGCAGCTTAACTTCGGTGGTTGCCAGCTTGTGGTGTAAGTCACCTCCCAGCTTCAAGGGATCCTGTCCTGGAAGATCTTCAACCGTGACTAGAAGGATGCCTGCAGTCGCAAGTGTGCAGTGGCCATCACTGGAACTCACCTTTCCACAAGCTGTGAAGTGTCCTGAAGAGGTCTACATTGGTGCTTTCTGCATTTCTCCATCGAAAAGGGTTGCACTCGGCTCCTGAACCAGACAGGAACAATCTTTGCACCTGCAGGTCCTGGGCCCCTCTTACCAGAACCAACAGCAGGAAATCCAACCTCCAGTGACCCCCCCGCCTCCCCCCCAGTCGACCCATCCAATCATCTGGGAAAATCAGAGTCAGGAGGGGGGAGAAAGTAAACACAAAGCATTTTACTCTCCCTGTCCTTCATAGGATAACATTGAGAGCAAGGCTCTTTGTATCCTTCCATTCCGCTGCTTTTTGGTCGTCGTACCTGAGCAGCTTTACCTATAAGATTAGAACACATTTTTACTTAAAAGTAACTTTGTTGCATCACTTCTCGTGAGCATTCACAAACACAAGTACTTTACCTGCATCACGTCCATTCTGGGGTAAAGCATTTTGACTTTTGGGCACCAGCCACACTCTTCATAGGATTTTGACTTCTGCAGCTAGGGCATATTTATTGTGACTTGGTTCCATCTTACTGCATCACTTACTTACCTTATTTTATTGATATATGTCACTGAATGCATTTCAAGAACCCATGGTGACTGTATATAAGTTTATAATTGAGTGTTGTGCAAGATTATCACATGCTTGTTTATTTTTTAGTGTATGTTCTGGACCTAGAATAAATATTGTATTTTCATACAATTCTTGTCTAAATTGAATTATAGTGTGCTTCAATGTGTGGACTCATTGTGGATCCCTGCCCCCACTCACGCTCTCCTGAGAATTGCCTTGTCTGCTCTCCATTGCTAACTTGATTGGGTTTTGGCTAACCTCTCAGAGTTCCCCTGTTCACTATAACTAGGGTGGCATCCTAAAATCTGTCCACCAGGCCAGATACTAGATATCCATCTTAATACAGCCCAACACTGCAGCTAGTGAAAAGAATGCACAGTGAGATAGAGATTACCAAGGCAGATGGGGAGGGGGGGAGATGGGGAGGGTGGTTGGAGGGGGGGAGATGGGGAGGGTGGTATTGGGGGTGGAGATGGGGAGGGTGGGTGGGGGGGACGGGGGGAGATGGGGAGGGTGGGGGGGACGGGGGGAGATGGGGAGGTGGGGGGGAACGGGGGGAGATGGGACGGGACGGGGAGATGGGGAGGGTGGGTGGAGGTTGGAGGGGGGGATATGGGGAGGGTGGGTGGGTGTGGGACGTGGAGGATGGGGGGAGGGGGAGATGGGGAGGGTGGGTGGGGGAGGGGCGAGATGGGGAGGGTGGGTGGGTGGGGGAGGGGCGAGATGGGGAGGGTGGGTGGGTGGGGGAGGGGGAGATGGGGAGGGGGGAGATGGGGAGGGTGGGTGGGGGACGGGGAGATGGGGAGGGTGGGTGGGGGGGTGGGGGAGATGGGGAGGGTGGGTGGGAGATGGGGACGGGGGAGATGGGGAGGGTGGGTGGGGAGATGGGGACGGGGAGATGGGGAGGGTGGGTGGGGAGACGGGGGAGATGGGGAGGGGTGGGTGGGGGGGGGACGGGGGAGATGGGGAGGGGTGGGTGGGGGGGGGGACGGGGGAGATGGGAGGGTGGGTGGGGGGGGGACGGGAGAGGGGAGGGTGGTGGGGGGGGGGGACGGGGGAGATGGGGAGGGTGGGTGGGGGGGGGGACGGGGAGATGGGGGAGGGTGGGTGGGGGGGGGACGGGGGAGATGGGGAGGGTGGGTGGGGGGGGGACGGGGGAGATGGGGAGGGTGGGTGGGGGGGGGGACGGGGAGATGGGAGGGTGGGGGGGGGGGGGGGGGGGGAGATGGGGAGGTGGGTGGGGGGGGGACGGGGAGATGGGGAGGGTGGGTGGGGGGGGGGGGGACGGGGGAGTGGGGAGGGTGTGTGGGGGAGGGGAGGGGGGGGGTGGGGGGGGACGGGGGAGATGGGGAGGGTGGGTGGGGGGGGGGGGACGGGGGAGATGGGGAGGGTGGGTGGGGGGGGGGCGGGGGAGATGGGAGGGTGGGTGGGGGGGGGGGGGGGACGGGGGAGATGGGGAGGGTGGGTGGGGGGGGGACGGGGGAGATGGGGAGGGTGGGTGGGGGGGGACGGGGGAGTTGGGGAGGGTGGGTGGGGGGACGGGGGAGATGGGGAGGGTGGGTGGGGGGGGGACGGGGGAGATGGGGAGGGTGGGTGGGGGGGGACGGGGGAGATGGGGAGGGTGGGTGGGGGGGGACGGGGGAGATGGGAGGGGTGGGGGGGGGGGGGGACGGGGGAGATGGGGAGGGTGGGTGGGGGGGGGACGGGGGAAGATGGGGAGGGTGGGTGGGGGGGGACGGGGGAGATGGGGAGGGTGGGTGGGGGGGGGGACGGGGGAGATGGGGAGGGTGGGTGGGGGGGGGACGGGGGAGATGGGGAGGGTGGGTGGGGGGGGGACGGGGGAGATGGACGGGGGAGATGGGGAGGGTGGGTGGGGGGGGACGGGGGAGATGGGGAGGGTGGGTGGGGGGACTGGGGCCGGGGGGATGGGGAGGGTGGGTGGGTGGGAGATGGGGGGGTGGGTGGGTGGGGGACGGGGAGGGTGGGGGGGACGGGGGGAGATGTAAGCAATGGTGAAGGAAACCCCCATTACGTCTACAAGGGCTGCCTAAGAGCACCCAATCTACACTCTAACATTATGTTAAACCTCTCCTGTTGACAATTGGCATGGTGTGGAAGGCAGTGGACAACGTGCAGGCTACTGCATGCTGAGACCACATGGTTTTGATACAATTCAACATAAAGCTCGATTCCCTCTCAGAAACCACCACCACCATGGGAAATCCTTCCCAGTTAAGGACCAAGATGAGGGTGTCACCACCGGCATTGGCGGGGACAGTCTTCCTTGGCACTGCCTGTTGGTACCTGATTGCAAAGTCCACAACTAAGAACATGACCCAGGTCCCTAAGGAGGTTGGGAGCTCAAGGGGACCAACTATGCTGAACCATACTCTCTCAAAGGGAGTCCCTATGACTGGAAATAGGCACATGGCCTTTTAAATTGCCACAAACGTTGACAGGCATTTGTCAAGTGGTGCAAGATCTGCAGTTGGATCCATCTTGACCAGCACCTTGGGCCAGTAGAAGAATAAAGGTAACATCTCCAGAGGGTTATTAATACCTAGGAGAACTTTTGGGCTAACTGCAGTGGTAACTGGGGGTTTTGCTGTGTAAATGAAGGTAAGACTAAACAACTGGTTCTTTTTACACTAAATAAATATGAAGTGGATATCCTTATCTACAATTCTACTGATACACGAGAGGATATGGGATCGCACTATAGACAATTGAAACTGGGTAATCATCATTAAGGGATGGACATATTTAAAGATATAACTAATAGGAGGTTTTTTTTTTTTTTTTACTTATAGTGAAAAGCAAGCATTAGCCAAAACCTCCCAGCAGCAGAGAAGTGATCTCCTGGACTAACCTCTCATTACTTAAAGGTTTCAAATTAAGCCTCTGCAATGTACCAAGTACATAAGTACTCCGAGAGGTATGCCAAACAGATTTTAATAAAGAGGGTTAAAGTCCCAGACAAATAGGGTTTAACAAACAATTTTAAAGATTAACAGTTAATTTAGAAATACAATTAAAAAGCTCACTGCTAAAGAGACCAAAAAGCCTTAGAAAAGAACAACACTGAAAGCCCCTGTCATACTTTTGAGATTTTGCATCCTAGGCTCCCATTCAGCAAGTGTTACCTGGATTGCATCATCAGAACCCAACATTGGTACAGGGGATGTCTCTTGATGTTCGACAGATGAAATTAGTGTTGCTGAAAAAAGAAAGAAGATTTGTTAACTAGCTCTGCTCAACATGGTTCAGAGACGCAACACCAATAAAAACTAAAAGTAGCTGTTTAATGCATTTGCTCCACCCACAATATCGCACCTAGCCATATTGACCCCCAGAAATAATCACTCAACAGTATACTGTTTTTCTCTGAACGTGAATCAAGACACACAAAATAATATCAACCCAAAAAGACCACCATAATCCCCAATGTACCACCAAAACATACCCTGCTCCAATCAACCTCAAACTCATCCAAGACCCCAGAAAATCAACTGACTGCAATTATCATGCTGTAAGGCCAGAATTTAAATCAGCAGAAGAAACGGTTTCAGTCTCACCATTTCCAGATATATCTCACACCACAATTTACCCACAAGCCTTCCATCATCCCCCAAGTGCCCTTATTTGCCTGGACCATTTGTCAGGCAGTCCCCAAACTGATAAATCCCTAAAGGTTCCCCTTACTAATTCTTTCACTAGGATATGCACTCACTCTTTCCATCCTGATGAAATCCCATTACCGCAAGTCTATGGACTGACTACAAAGATACCCCAACCTGCTTGGGTGCTACTGTTGTAAATATACAGGTACAACAACCTAAAGGTTTGTGGAAGTACAAGATAAGACAACTCTTTTAGCAAGGCATCGGACCCCTGGTAGTGACGTAGGTGCTTCAAGTTTTTCGTGGTGAGACGTATTTAGAACAGATGTAGTTTTGCCACACTTCAGGGAGTTCTCAGGCTGTCACAAATCTCTCCCCTTCTCATCTGTTTTTGTTGTTTGCTTGCAACCTTCTGTGGCGTCTTCTTTCTCACGGTCCGGGATTTGTATAAACCTGTGTGCTGGTCCTCGGATTCCAGCGTGAAGTTTCACAATCCAACTCCAGGATACGTTCAGATGACCAGGACGGAGACCAGGAAGAAATGATGCTCGCACTCGGAGGCACGGAACGCCGGGACCCGAGTGCGGGTGAAAATCCAGGAAGATTGGAGGTAAGGCAGAGGAAAGGGTGGAAGGAAAGGGGATTCAAGGAACCAGGAACCAAGAATCAGAAGAAAGCCCCGAGCGGACTCCGGCAACACACGTCCAACTACAGCAAGCAGTAGCTTTGAGACGCGCAGAGCCGCGGGGCCGTGTCTGTTTTGTAGAACGTGGAGGGACCACGAAGTCCAGAAGGGACGCAGACGACTGTTTATGACACAGGCGATGTGCTGCATAGGAAAACACATGTGCAGCAAAGTATTTCTTTATATTCTTTTCACCACCCGTTTATTATTATAAAATGTTATGTAGTTGGGATCTATTTTGATTGGGTAGTTTGCATTTTAATAAATGTAGTTGTCAGTTGTTGTATTGAGCAAGAGTGTATTGAGCAAGAGGTCTAGCATGTTAAAATACACTATTGTTAAAGGCTGCAGATTTCGCCATTCTAGCATGCTAGGCCTCACGTTTTAGCTATGAATGTTTATTTGTAGGTTAATTTCTGCTGTTGGCCAGAAAGCTCCAACTAGCCAAACAGTTTACAATTAATTGTTGAGGGAGAAAGTTCTCAGCGGCGTTGACCTCAATGATTTCCACTCACTATATGATTGGTCCGTCTCGGTGGGATGCGACAGCCAGAACTGTCTCAGGGGTCACTGTCCAAAGAGCAGAGCTTTTTATTATCAATTGCACCATGACGAGTGCCAATCAATGGCAACACAGCATTTTCTGCCGACTAGGAAATTATGTCATGTTTGAAGGGTGGTATTTTCAGTGGTCACGAGATTGGAAACCTTGAATCATAAAGTTAAATGTATAGTGTTATTCAGGGGCTTGATGGTGAACAGTCAATTGAAATGCTAGAATTAGAATTAATGTTGCATTTAGAGAATATGTTAATTTTGCAGTTTTCTTCCACCTTAAATATTTTAGCTTGGAATGGGCATGTTGAGATGTTTTCCCGGCTCAGGTCGACGGAGCTGTCTGCTTCTCTCGGACGTATTTGAAAATAAAAAGTCGTTTCTTGCAAGTTGTGCACTCCATTGTTGATTACTTTTGTGTTGGATTACCTTGGGGAAATGCACCTTTATAGTTGGCGGCCCCAGCAAGATCTCCAGTATCCCCGAAGAACTGGGGGCTGTCTGCCGCCCACCTTGGGGATGCAGCGCCGGCCTGCAGAGTACAGTTTTGTGCGCACAACCGAAGGGCGGAACAGATGCCGAGTTGCCAGAAGGTCTGCCTGACCAAGGCGGTGTAGGCAGTTCAGGGAGGAGACTCAGCATCGAGGACACACAGAGTTTCTATATCACGTGAGTGTACTCTTGGATGAAAATGCAGTAGCGTGGATATTTTTGTTTGTTATTGTTGGGCAATTGATTAGCACATTGAGTAGGACAGAAACTCCTCCGTTGGGGGGGCTCTGTGTAGTACTGCATGCGGTTTTAGTGAGTTATTGAAAGGGACCTCCCCCGTTGTTGGGAAAGATGATGTCATAAGTAGAACAGATTTGTGAATTGATGTGGTATCTCCCCTTATAAGGGGAACGACAGCGCTGTGCAGAAGAAGAAAGGGATACCTCTGTCCCTGTGGGAGGGGTGAGAGGAAGATATTGTTGTAAATATTATTGGTTGAATTTTTGTTGTAGTGGTATACGGAGAGGGTTTTGTGTTAATATGTGGATATGTGGATACATATGTTAATATGTGGATAATACTGTGTCATTCCCTCTTCCAGTCCTTTGGCTCCCCAATATGGTCTCTGTTCTCTCTCTTTTTTCCTCTTCTCCCATTAATGGTTGCACCCGGTGGGAGGCACTCCTGGACCCCGTCCACTACTCAAAGACCATCATTAATGTCTACTTAAATCGCACTGTCTTGGGTCCAGGGCCCTCAGGCCAATCTCCTCCTCTTTGATAGATGCTTCCCGCGCCTTATCAACTTCCTTTCCTCTCCTGCTATCCCTTCTTATCCCCTCTGGCCCCTCTGCCGCCTGCTTCCTCTGACACCTCTTCAGCACCCCCTGCTGCTTCTCTGGCCACCCTTATCCCTCCCGCCTCTGCCACCCCTATGGCCCTCTCTTCTCCCTCTCTGACTATCCTGCATTCTCTTCCTTCCTCTTCTGCCCATCCTCAGGCACCTCCAACACTTCCACAGGGTGTACCTCTGGCCTGTACCCCTCCCCGGAAATCCTTGAAATGTGGAAACCTGCTCCACATCGCTACTCTCAACTCTCGTTCAGCCGTCAACCACTCCTCTGACATCTCCTGGAATAGATGGATTTGGATGTACTCGTGGTCTCACCGAGACTTGGTTCTCGGCCAGCTCTGTCACAGGTTTCGACACTCTCCTTTCCGATGGCTACAAGATTTTTTGCAAACCCAGAACCAACCGTCCCGGTGGGGGTCTACCCTTGATTTTCCAGAGTGAATCCCTGCTTCTATCATTCCAATGCAGCACTACTCCTCCTTTGAATGCCTGGTCTGCAGGCTCTCGCTCTCTCCTGGCCTCTCTCTCACTGTGTGAAAGCAACAGTTGTCCACAAACTTGTGGAACAATCCCGTCCCCTGCACACCCAATTGTTACTGTAAAAACAATCAAACTGTTTCTAGTGTATTTTAGACATATTCAATATGATAATATTTGAAAGAACAACATTTACAACCGAGATTCCATCAAGATAATTCTTTTTCCGTGCCCCTCCTCTCAGGCTCACCACGCCCGCCCCTCCCTCCGGAGGAACCAGGGAGTGGAAGCGAGAAGGAGGAGGCAGCGGGGGCTGGCGTAGTTTTCGGCAGAACTTCGGAGGGCCGTGGCGACCGTCCGGGGGTCCGTGACTCGAATTCGGATCCTCCGCAGTCCCCTGTCGGCTGCTCCTCTGTGGTGACGGTCTCTGGCGACTGTAAGAATGGAGGATTCGATTTGTCTTCGGCTGACATGGTGGAAATGTCTTTTTGTGTTTTTATTGACTGTGGGTGATTTTTCTCAGGGAAACGCATTTCCAGTTTGTCAGGTGCTGCAGTTTGACGCGCGCGGGCACTGCGTAGCAGGCGCCCTTCTTCCGGTGCCTGGGTCAGAACCTCTTGGTCCGCAGGCTTAGAGGATTTTGCGGACCTGCCAGCCATGACAGGCTGAACCAGGCTGAACCCGCAGTCTCCACACCAGAGTCAATGGTTATACCACACAGTGCAGCCAAACAGTACAATAGGAGATGCTTTTCTTTGTTGTGCGGTCGTTGTTTTCTCTCAGGTGGCTGCTTCCACCAGTTTTCGTGCACCTACAGGATCAGTAACAGTAGGGTGCATATTGGGTTACTGTGCACGGCTCGCATTTGTTCGTGGGTGATTATTGTGGTTTACCATTGGTGATTAGTGTGAACGTGTTATACAAGGGCAGCGTTTGTCAGTTTGCCGGGCGTCTTACTGGAGTTCAGTCGTGCTCGATGATCTTGGTGATCTTATTCTTCTCCAAACTCGCGATGCGAGGGGGTCAAAACAGCTGTTTAACCCTTGAAAACCCGTCGAACACCGGCAAACACCACTTGCCCTCCACTTTCGCTACGCTTTCGCTCCAGGAAGCGTTTATGAAGGGATTTCCTTTCTGTAATGTC
This sequence comes from Ambystoma mexicanum, assembly GCF_040938575.1. Classification (NCBI taxonomy): domain Eukaryota; kingdom Metazoa; phylum Chordata; class Amphibia; order Caudata; family Ambystomatidae; genus Ambystoma; species Ambystoma mexicanum. The sequence continues at coordinate 967,746,395 of NC_090936.1, read as the reverse complement.
CCGCCTCCAGGCAGTTAAAGTGACAGTCTCTGAAATGAGCAGAGGGAAGTTCCAGCACCGACAAACACCACTTGCCCTCCACTGTTGCTTTCACATTGTTTGATACAACCCAGTGTGTTAGTTTTCTCCCCCGCCCCCCCAGTAATTATCTTAAACATTTTTCCAAAATAAGGCATACTCTAGGCATATTGACTATTAGCTCTCTCTCACTGTGGCCACTATCTACAGGCTGCCTGGCCAGGTCGCCCTCTTCCTTTCTGAGTGGGCTGGCCTCTCCTCCTCGCTCCTTGCCTCTACCTCTCATCTTCTCCTGCTCTGTGACTTGAGCATCCACCTGGATGCTACCAGCCCTTCTTCAGGACTCTTTCACAACCTCTGCGATTCTCTCTCTCTGCTCTTCCCTCTAGCCCAACTCACTCTGCAGGGCACACCCTGGATGTTTTGATCTCCTCAGACCTCCCCTTCTCTAACCTTCTCACCACTCCTCTCTCTTGAGGGATCACTTTCTCCTTTCTTCCCACATCACTCTCTCTTCCCCAAAGGTCAAGCCGACTCCAGCACTGTCAGCTACCTTCTCGGTCATCCGACCCATGAAGTGTGTGTCAGTTGAGGCTTTCGTCGCTACTTTCTCTCCTCCTCCTGCACCTTTGGCTGACTCATAACCTGACACAGCCCTCTCTAACCTTCATCTCTCTATCTCTAACATTCTGGATGCCCTTGCCTCTGTCATGAGGATCCTCTTGAAGCCCAAATCCAAGTGCAACTCTTGGTACGATTCTGACCTCGCTGCCCTTAAACGCAAGTGTAGGGCAGCGGGGAGGAAGTGGAGGGCATTGGGCGCACCCCCTAACAAACTGGCCTGCCGCCTGCTCCAAAGGCAGTACAGACTCTCTGTCCTCTCTAAGAAGATAGCCTATATCCACGCCCACATCACTGCGGCATCTAACAACTCGACCAAACTTTTCAAAATCTGCAAGGAGCTGGCTAATTCTGCTGCAGTTTCTACCCGTCCTATTCCCTCCCCCAGGCCCTATGCACAGCCTTGGCCTCTCATTTCACTACTAAAACTCAGGGCATCCCATCTACCCTCTCTTCCTCTACCTCCTCTTCCTACTCCTCTTCCACTTCTGGCCCGTCTGAGGCAGTCTCTCCTCCTCCTTTCTCTTCCTTTCCCATGTACACACCCCTGATGATGTTTCTAGTAAAATCTGATCTATGAAAGTCTCGTCAAAGCAGGTTCTCCTCTGCTCATCCAGAAACATCAAAGACCACATTGCTACCCTGGCTCCAGTCTTGGCCGATTCCTACAATCACTTCTTTACCTTTAGAACTTCCCCTCTCCCCTTAAGCACTCTCTTTGTCACCCCCTTCTGAAGAAGCCCTCGGCCGATCCTTCCTCTCCGGCTATCGCCCGATCTCCATCACTCCTTTCCTGGGCAAACTCTTGGAAATGCTGGCCATCTCCCAGCTTAATCTACATACTAAATCTGTTAGTTGCCTCCATGATCACCAGCATGGAAAATGCACTCCTGAACACCCGTGAAGACTTGCTCTCTAATCTTGACTCTAATCTCCCTTCTGTCCTCATTCTCCTCGATCTAGCCTCTGCTTTTGACATAGTCAACCATGCCGTTCTGCTCAATCGCCTCCGCGACAACTATGGTATTACTAATAAGGCCCTGGCCTGGTTGACCTCCTTTCTCACTGACTGATCCTCTCAGGTCCAACTGGGGTATTTCCTCTCTTTTAACTCTCTCTCAACTTGTGGTGTTCCCCAGAGGTCTAACCTCTCTACCTGGCTCTTCACCCACTACCTGGCACCTCTTGACCACTGCATCGCTACTTTCTGCTCCAATTTTCAATGTTATGCGGATAACACTCACCTCACATTCAGGCTCCCCTCAGCCACATCTGCTTCTTCTTCACACTAGACTGTCTGGCCGCAATTCAGGAATGGTGTGCTGCCAATGATCTCTGCCTTAATGCCAGTAAGACTGAGATCTTCCTCATTTGGGACACTCTCTCCCTCCTTTCCTCTCTCTCTCTCTCTCTCTCTGGCTGCCCACTATGGGCCCTTTTCCTGATCCTTCCTGTGAGGCTAAGAACCTTGGTGTCATCTTCGACTCCACCCTCTCCTTTTCTCCTCAAATCTCTGATGTCTCTAAGAAGTCAAACTATCAGCTGCACCCCCCCAGAAGTATGTTTCTTTTTCTCACTGTTTCCAGAACTCTGGCCTTCTCTAGGCTGGACTATTGCAACAGCCTCTTTCTAAATCTTCCTGCCTCTACTCTTCGACCTTTACAACTTATCCAGAACAGGACAGCGAGACTTGTCCTTGGCTTCAAGCCCAGGGATCATATCTCTCCAGCTCTGAAATCTCTTCACTGGTTCCTGTGGCTGCAAGGATCACCTTTAAGACCCTCTGCATCATCCACAAGGCTTTCTGGGGCCTGGGACCACTCTACCTCCAACTTTCTCTTCCAAGACATCTTCTTTCTCAAGCTCGCCACTCATCCACCACCAACTCTCTGAGGGTCAGACGCTTCTCCAAGCAGACAGCTGGAGGCGGATCTATCTCCTCGGCTGAGGCCTCCCTCTCTAACATCCCTCCCTGCCTCTCTCAAACTTGAGCAGAACCACCTCTGGTTCTGGAAACAACTCAAGACCTTCCTTTTCGCTTCCGTGTTCTCTCTTCCAATCCCCTGCTGATGCACCCGACTGCTCTGTGCACTGGTTACCCTCTGAACTCGGGCCCAGGCTTCTGCATGTCCAGTTGCCCTTGCACTGCCTCTGGGCTCCCCAGCACATAAAGGTCTGTATCTGCAAACCTACCATCCCTTCTCTCTGCACTTATGAGGCACCTGCTGGCTGCACATGTGAGTTAACTGCACTTCCGCCTTGCCCTCCCCCTGGCACTTCTCCCTTCCCACTTGCCCACACTTGAGCGATCTGAATCACACAAGGCCTTGTAAGATCATTATTTTGTCCTCCCTTTATTTCCCCGTCCTTGTCTAATGGCACCTAGAATCACTTGTGTACAGGCATGTTATAAATAGCATATAATTTGGATGAGATGAGGAATGTGTGAGTAAGAAGAGTGGAAATTGATGTATGAGTGCAGGTGCCTTTGAGGAGAAACAAGAAAAACGTTTTGTAATTGGATCTTTTGCAAATTGGTTTATTGTTGGAATGAATTGAGAAGAACTATTGTTGGGACAAATTGGATTTTTGCAAACTGGGTTATTGGTGTGACGCAAAGGGTTTGGCATATACAGTGCTGCTGGAACAATATCGACAACTATTTAGTACGGAGGGATGAGCCTTATTGGTATTATGGAGACTCCGTTAGAACATATGTGTAAAACACTTCCGCAGTATAGGGATAAAATGTTGAAGTACAATGCAGAGTGGGTACAGGGGGCCGCAGGAAATGAACAGTGCCCCGCAGAAGACATGCATGAAAAAAGACGTTTTAGAACAATGTACACATACCTATTGTTAAAACACAAAGGAAAAAGGCTGAAGAGTAGACAAAGCATATTAGAATTGTGGAAAATGTTTGAGGAAGAAGAGGCCCCTAATGACAAGGTAGTTTAAAGTAATGAGAAGATTACAGTGCCTTCCACACCAACCCTGCCCCCTTATGGGTTCTTTCCTCTATATCCCGCTGCAGGATAGACCAATCCCCGTTATGCACCTGTAAATGACGATAAAAGAGGGCCGATAAAGAAAACAGCTGGGGCAATTAGAAAAACATTAACAGACACAGTTAGGAATACAACAAACACTGTTAAAAACCCAGTACTTTCAGAAATAGGGAAACATGCATGAATGCAGATAGACAATGGATTGAAAGGACCAAAGGAGGAGCTCAAAAGAGCAGGAAGAGGGGCAGTCTGCAGTGATAGCTCGACATCAGGGCTGATTATGTTTAAACTTAACAGTAAACCTGTCACAGAACTCCGTACGTAGAAGAACTGACAAGCGACTCAATGTGCGGTGACGGACAGGCAGAAAGCGATGGTGGCGGGGGTATAACAGAAGCAGGGGGGGTCTTTTGGGAGGACAAAAGTAGGATATCATGGCCCGGGGAGGACCGAGATCGGTACCATCATGGACCGGGCGGGTTAGGAAAAGGCCCACCAAAACAGCAGTTATAAGTACCAAGAAGGAAGAGGGGACATTGCAGCAGCAAATGCAAGGGAGACCGCTCCCCCTACTAAAGAAAGGTTGAGGCCAAATATGGGCAAGGAAAAGTTAATGTACAGCTTACCGTCCCTTACAGCAGGGGCAGGCAAGTGGATTTATGCCCTTCGAGAAACAGACAGCAAGGATTACCCTGGCTGTAGGGTATGAAAAGCTTGCTTGCCTCATTATTGGATGAGTAGGCAGACAAGCTTTGGACAAAAACAGGATATGATGGGGTGACTTTGAACAGTAGTGTTGAGATGCACGTACAGAGTCCAATAGGTGTGTAAGTGTTGAAAGTGTTGGGAGAAAACCCTTTCACATTCCATTTGTCGCGCTCTGAAACACTTGTGTTGGAGCGCGATAGAAATAAAATATCAATCAATCAAGGCACAAACACAAATACCCAATAGAATATTCCATATGGGGCCTTGACACACCCAGTCCTTTCAGTAACTGAAGACCCGGAAGAGAAACCACAGGTTGCAGTGAAGATAGGTGACATACCATTTTTAATTTCTGGTCGACACACGAACTACCAAGTCTTGTATTAGGGAAGGAAGATTTCCTTTGTTGGACACCATAATGGCCACACACGGATTCTCTGGGGCTGTTGTAATGGTTAGTTTCACTGAAGATTTACCCCTCAGCATTGGCAAACAAAAAGTGGGAGCACCCTTGTTGTATTCAAAAGAAACACTGATTAACACATTGGGCAGAGACATTATGAACATTTTGGGGCATAGTGGTTCCACTCAGGTTTGTATTCCGCACAGGTTGCTGCAATTATCCAAGCGTTTTGTGCCCACAGCGCCCCGCAAGGTGCACCACTCTACCCAGAATTATTCCTCCATGGGGTGAAAACACTGTTAGGATGGGTACCCATGATTAAGGACCACACATTCCGATTATCCACAAAATTGTTTTTCAGACCAGCAGTTCACAAGGAAGGAGCAGCCGGCACCACTATCACAATACACTTAGAAGCAGCAACAAAAAAGAAAAAGTGATTTTGCATGGTGCAGACCACGATGGCATTGAATGGCGCACTGTAGTATGCATTGAACCAGCACAGCAATTGACATACTTGACTGACAAACAGCTTTTTACAGATGACGCTGACAGAGGAGATGGTGTTTCAGATATGCATACCATGTCAGGTGGTTGTAGAACACAGAGATTTCCCAGAAAATACTTATTACAAAAACACTATCAGCACACTTATAAGAGGACTTGAACAGAGTGCCTAAGAAATATGGACCAGCGGCTCCCATGATGAGGGTCTCTTGAAAGGAATAGGGCCCATCCACATCAAGCTGAAGACATGGGCGATATTGCCCCAGGTCAAACAGTACCCCATGTCACGGGAAGTAGATGAGGGAATGTATTACACTGTTCTAGATTTGCGGCGACAGGGCATCAAAAAGCCATTAGAATCCCATATCACAAAGCTATATATCCAGTGAGAAAAGCAAAAGGGGGGGATCTTAGAGGATGGTTCAGGACCTCCGACCTTTAAAACAACATTGTAGAAGCAGAATTCCCACTGGTGCAAAATCCAGCCACCATTTTGTTGAACATACCCATAGAAACAACACATTTCACAGTAGTTGATTTTAAGAGGGCATTCCTTTCTATTCAGTTGCACCCAGATTCTGAATACCTTACTGCGTTTACATACCGCGGGCAAAGATTCCAACACATTTGTTAACCACAAGGGTATTGCGAATCCCCAAGTGTCTTTAACAGAGTATTACAAATGGATTTAGGGAACTTGCAGACACAAAGCAAAGCCATACAATATGTGGATGACCTCCTTGTGCGTAGCAACTCAGAAGAACAGTGTAGGGAGGATTCAGTGCTATTGACACTAATGGCAAAAAAGGGGTACAAGGTTGACAAATAGAAACTGCAATGCTGCCAGAAAGAGGAAGTCTACATGGGGCAGATAATATTAGCCGGGAGGAGTGTCACCCCAGAAAGGGCGGCAGCGGTACAAAACACACCACAGCCGAACACAGTGAAGGATATGCAACAATTCTTGGGCCTGTGCAGCTATTGACAGTCCTGGATCTTTGATAATTTCAGTTACATCCAGCCCCTGTTAGGGGTTTAAGGAAGCACAGAAAGAAAAGGGCCCTCTAATATGGACACCTAAAATGTTCGACTCATTCAAGGAATTAAAGAATGCACTTAGTAATGCACCAGTATTCGTGACCCCATATTATTAAAAACGTTGGGGTTTTCCCCCCATTCTAATGGTCAGGTGATGACGGCTGTCCTCACCTAGAAAACTTCACAGGGGCTCAAGACTTCGGCTTATTACAGTAAGACTTTTAGACCCAGTAATGCAGGAACATTTTCCATGTGAGCAAGCACATGCAGCAGCCACTTTTGCCATTCAAAAATCATCAACAATTACTATGGGCTGCCCAGCGACATTGTATGCAGAGCATGCAGTATTTGCTATCCTGGATAAATCTAAATCAACACTTAACACCAAACGAGCTTCACGGTATGAGGTGATGCTATTGAATCACTCCATTAACATGAGGTGTCACACTGTTAATCCAGCAACATTTTTTGCAGGCCCAGTTCAGCCACGTGGCTATGTACATGATTGTATTACATATCAGAACACATTAGATGACCTAACCCATGTTAAGGAAGATCCCTTACAGGAAGGAAAGATACTTTTCGTTTACGGGTAATCAACGATCGATCGGAACACGGGTTACAGACACACGGGGGCAGCAGTGGTACGATATGAGGAGGGGGACTTTGATGATATGGAATTTATAACGCGCCTATACACAGGTGTTTCAAGGCGCGACGAGGCATGGGACCGGAACAAAGGGAGGACGGACAATGATCCTACTAGGCCAGGTGTCATTCAGATCGCGCAAGTGCGTGGGAAGGGGCAGGGACAGTGCAGTACATGGCAAAGATGATAACAATAAGTAAGTAGCGGCCAGCATGTGGCAAGTGCATGGTTAAGTGCAGACATCAGGTGTCAAGCGCTGGGAGGGGGACTGTAGGGAATACAGAGAACAGTCCCCAAGTGTGGGGGTTGCGAGGTGGACAGTGCAGGTGTGAAACGCTGGCGGAAGTACCTGGTCCCGAGATCAGAGGGTGTCCAGGCAGCCAGTGCAGTTCCAGTTACAACTGGTAGGACAGCAGAGGAGGGGAGGAGAAAAAGCAGAAGCAAAGAGAAAGATTTTGAGGAGCTTCCGGAACCGGAGATGGTTTTCCTCCAGTTTGAGGGAGGCAGGGAGGCTGTTCCAGAGGGAGACCCCAGCCGAGGAAAGAGATCTCCCGTTGCTTGGAGAAGCGACTGACCCTGAGGGAGTTGGAGGCGGATGAGCAAAGAGCTCATGGAGGGAGCTATTTAGAAAGAGATAGGTGAAGGTATTCAGGCCCCAGGCCCCAGAAGGCCTCATGGATGATGCAGAGGGTTTTGAACTTAATCCTCGCAGCCACTTGGAGCAAGTGCAGAGATTTCAGTCCCGGAGAGATACGATCCCTGGGCTTGAGGCCAAGGATAAGTCTTGCAGTCCTGTTCTGGATGAGTTGCAGAGGGCAGAGAGTAGAAGCAGGCAGATTTAGAAAGAGGCTGTTGCAATAGTTGAAAGGCAATGTTAAAGATGAGACTCCCATTACACTATTCAGCACATGCCCCCACACTTGTGGCATTAATAACAGCTGCATACGGGTCAAAAGGATGTTGTGCCACCATCTATTCAGATTCAGCATATGTCACATCAACAGTGCATTCAGGGTTGTCCAGATGGATGGGGAGAAGGTTAAAAAAAAAGGAAATCAGATGGCACACCCGTGCAGCATGCAGATTTACTTTCAAGATTAATACAAGTAGTGCCCGTCCCTTCAGCATTTAGCAGTAGTGAAGCGTGAAGCCCATACAAAAGGTACAGACTTAATATCTCAGGGCAATGATGTTGCAGACACAGCAGCAAAAGAGGCATCATATTTACCACACGTGTTTCCACACTTAGACACATTCCATGGCAGCAAGTAAAAATTACTGCATCCTATAATGCCCTATCTGTGGCACAAATAATAGAATTACAGGGATGTGCTCCTCAGCAAGAGCAAGCACTCTGGACAAAGAGAGGGTGTTCTTTATCCCCCACAGATTTTATATGGAGACAAAACTCTTCTCCAAGAAGATTGCTTTTTCCCAAATGTGCAGGAACATGTGGTATAGTTCATAACTAGTTGTGTGACTTGCCAACTATACCTCCGGTCACTCGTTGAATAATTAAGGCAACATTGCCCCGCCCATCAGGACCTTTTTGACATCTCCACATAGACTTTGTGAATATGCTTAACAGATGCAATCATTTTTGCTATTTAATTGTTGTGGTGTGCCCATTATCCCAAAGTAAGTCCCTGTGCCCACCCTGATGCCAAATCTCCAGCTAAATTCCTTATGCGCAAGGTGTTCCCACGGTGGGGTATTTGCGAGGTGTTGAGGTACGGATATGTAGCTAAAATAGCTAAAGCCTTAGAAAGAGACTGGATCAGAAAAAAAGAGGCCGATTTTCTACAACAAGAAAAACCTAGGATACCACAATTTTATGTCCTCCCGAAGATTCATAAATGCCTCACTAGACCACTAGGGAGACCGACTGTCTCGGGATGTGACTCAGTCTTAGAACCTCTCTCTAAGTTTGCAGATGCATTTATGCAACCAATGATGAAAAAGAGGATGTCGTTTGTAAGATACACGACTCAGCTAATAAAAGAGATAGAAGGCAGACCATTCAACCCTATGGAAGAAATCCAAATATGCTTAGATGTGGTCACATTATACACAAATATACCACAGAGGGCATCGTTGGAAGTACTGGAGGAAAGACTATTGAGTGAAACAAGAGACACAAAGACCACAAGTTCCTTTATCCTATGTTGTGCTGAAGTAGCACTTACAGAGAATTATGTCCATTTTAATGGGAATTACTACAAACAAAAACAAGGAACGCAATGGGGGCCACGTTAGCCCCAAGGATAGCCAATCTTTATATGGAGGCATTTGAAAAAAGGCATCATCTTATGGAAAGCCACCCCTTTAAAGACCACATCCAAATATGGAGAAGATATATAGATGATGTGCTCCTGATATGGAAAGGGGATGTAAATACAATGCTAAAGTTCATCTCTTGGATAAACCAGCAAAATCAACATTTGAAGTTTACCTATAACTACAGCAAAAGAAATTAACTATCTGGACATCACAATAAAAGCTGACATAAGGAATGGAATACTATATATAAAACCATACAAAAAATCAACAGACCGGAACGCCATTCTGCACTATCAAAGCTTCCATCCAGTCCATATACGAGACAACTTGCCCTTTGGACAATTTTTGAGGCTCAAACGGAACAGTACCAATAGAGAAGACTACAGAGAGGGAGCAAGAAAGCTGAGAAAAGATCTGCAAAACCGATGATACCCAGCAAGTTTGACGAAGAAAGCAATGAAGAGAGCAGACAATAATAACAGAGATGCCCGAGTTAGTAGCAATGCACACCGATGAAAAATAAAAAAGATGGTATAGTGTTTGCAAACACATACAGTAACCTATCAAATAGAATCAGAAAAATCATTTATCGAAATTGAAAGATTCTGGAGAAGAGTAACGCGCAAATAGAGAAACCATTGATTGCGTTCCGAAGGAGCAAAAACAATCAAAGATCAAATGATGAGAAATGATATCACAATACAAAGAAGAAAACAACAACAGAAAAGTGGGGAATGAAGGCACCAACGGGTCGTTACCCATGTGGTCATTGCCTATGTTGCCAGCAGACTAAGAAAACAACAGAAATCGATTTGGGCGTGGAGATAAAATGTAAACAAGATAAACTGACGAATTGTACCTCAAAATTTGTGGTATATTGCATTTGGTGCCCGTGCAATATGCTTTACGTGGGAAAAACAGAAAGAAAGGTAAAAACAAGGATAACGGAGCACAAGATCTGCATTAAGAACCGTATCCACACCGCACCACTAGTTGGACACCTTGTAGAAAAAATACACAGAGCGGAAGAACTAACATGGTCAGTTATTTTCCAAGTGAAGGTAAGTAATGACATCAACATGGATCGAAAGAAATTATCAAAGAAAGAAAAATAACTCATTTTTCTAACAAGAAGTATGGAAGTAGGCATAAATGAAAGATCCGATAAGATTAGGCATCAACATAGATATTTGCCCTTTTACCATCAATAAAATATGGATCTATTGAGCGCCGTGGAATTAGTGGATCAGCCCTACTCGGTTATGTAGTACATGAAATTGAACAAGACTGGAATAATGGTATTCTACATAAAAATGAGAAAAGAAAAATAGAGAAGCAATAGTAAGTCTTGAACAGTAACCAAGGAAACATGAAAACACGGAAATGAAATTGAAAAAAGGACCCAAAGAAAACGTAATCAATACGGGATGACGTTATTTCAGATAGAAGTCACGTGAGAATAAGGGCAGTGTAGATGCAAACCTGGCAGACGGATGGCAGTAGGTAGCGGAGACGAACGCATACGAAGAACGCTAACGGATGTAAAGACTCGCTTTCTCCATCGCGATTTCTCATGAAAGGCAACAACATGGAAGTGGAAGTTTGAGGACGCAGTAAACTTCAATAAGAAGAGGACGGATTGGGTGAGAGGAAAAGTACGGTAAAAATCGCTGAACTCAGACCAGGAAGGGGACGCGAGCAACGGTTACAACCAGTAAAGGTAAGAGAGACGACAAAAATTTTGTCCAGAAGTAGCCAGTAAATTAGGACTACCTGATCTATATTAGAGACAGAATTAAAATCTAAAAATATCTCACCATAACAGGGGGTAAAAGACCAATCCGCAGCAAAACCAAAGAGCCAACAAAGAGCCGATGCAATATAAATAATATACGGATGAGAAACATATGAGCCGCCATATAACAACCGGACTAAGTGCCGAAACAAAGGATAGCATTCAATGAGGTAAAGGAGAAAAAACGAAAAAGAGGGGAATGTGACTAATTGTGTTAATAGTAGATCAGAACGGCAGGTGACAGGTTTTTTCTCCTTACAATTGAACAGGTAAACAGAAAGGTGAAACGCGAAAAAAGCTCTTGAATTATAAGAGGCTCACCCGAATTTAAGAACCGGAAGAAATAAGAGTGGGAAAGGAAACTTAACTTAACCTTAAAGATATCCCATAGGTAATTATGAAACGGAAAGTTATGGAGCTAAAAGACTAATGAGAGTCAAGAGGATATATAAGAGACAATCACGATAGTATCATGGTGTGACAGGTTGATAAACAAGATTGAGAAGGATGTAATAGAGGAAACAGAAATGTGATACGGATTAATCAACCTATTAAAAATATAATTAAGGTGTATACAGTATGTAGAAGTTGAACTACGTTGAAAGACTGGTTACTAAATGAACCGTCTTTTTACCTTGTTTTCACAGACTATCATCCGGAGGTTGACCCAGAGTTGAAATAGAAGGCACAGAAAAAGAATTCTAGACCCCAGGCGAAAAACTGAGGATAAGTAGCAATTGGAAACAAAAAATTGTTTTAGTATTGTGTTTTTCTTCCCCTGAAGAATCTCCTGACTAAAAGTATGAGAGTTGAGCTGAGGAATGAAACATGTCGGGTATGTCTGTTTGAATGTTGAAAGAATGGATGGTTAAGTGAAAGGTCACTAATGTTAAAGTAATCAGAAGACTACCAGTTGGTATCACATGCTATAAAAGACTGACAGATAAGATCCTGTTGTGATTAAAACCATTAACAAAATAGATTAAAAAAGAATTGCTGCATGACAATTTGCCCAAGAGATAGGTTGTCTAAACAAGAAAATGTTGCATTGACAGTAGCAATGTTAAAATAATCTAAGAAAATCAAATATAAAAATTGATTGTCATTGAAGTATGTTTTTTATAAATAACAAGATGTTATTTTTTTTACTATATGAAAATAAAATTGTTATTTTTTTTATATAAAAACGAGATGTGGTAGGTCTAAATTTAATTGGTAGTAACATACGTTTAGGGTCAAAACCGGATGAGGATGGGAAAACAGGGGACCCCTTGCACATATGATATGATGATATTGGCTGTGTACTAAAGAGTGCTGTATTGGTCGTCATCCTCAGCAGCAGCAGCCTGGTTCCAACAATCACTTAACCATGTATGAAATAGTGTATTGTATTTTATTTATATAGCGCTCCTAGCCCTGAAGCAGCTGGGCACTTTTCTTACAGTTACATATTATACATTTCAAACAGTTGCATATTACAGTTTAAATGGGGATCATTTGTACATAGTTAGACAGTTTACCAAAAAACTGTATTACATTTGCATATATATAAGAACATAGTATACATAGTTGGAAGATTTTCAAAAAATAGCATTTATGTTTGCATATATATACATTTACATGCTAGCAGTGGTTGCACAGGTGTGAGTTAAAGGGAGAGGCATAGTGAGAAGTATGTGCGGAGCTAAAGGGCCAGTGGAGGTTAGTCTTCGTTAGTGCAGAGCCAGGATTTGATGGATTTCGGAATTTGTGGTAGGAAGGTTCTAGTCTGATACTGGGAGGTATGGCGTTCCAGGTTTTAGCTGCAAGTACCGTGAAGCTCCTACCCCCTGCTTTTTGGAGCCGGAATCTCGGTATGATGAGTCAGTTGGATTGCGAGGATCTGGTCAGGCGGACTGGGGTGTGCTGTTTAAACTTCTTGCAAAGGTATCTCGGTGCTTGGTTATGAAGACATTTAAAGGTAAGAGAGAGAGTCTTGAATTTAATTCTTTGGTTGATAGAGAGCCATCGCACACTTTGTCCCAGCTCTGAGATGTGCAGTTCTCGGGAAGTTGGTTGCTGCTCTGAGCACATTATTTTGATAAATTTGCAGTTTTCTCAGATTATGTTTGTTGGTGCCTAGATATAAGGCATTGCAGTAATCCAACTCGGTTAGTACGAGGGCCCTAGCTAAGGTAATGCAGTTGTCAGGCATCAGGAAGGGTCTGTAGGCATTGATGAGCTTACAATTGTATGCGGTGGTAGAGGCGGTGTTGCTAATTTGTTTGTCTAGGTAGAGTGTCGAGTCAATGTACATGACTAAGGTTTTGACATCTTTTGAAACCTTGATGAGGTTGCCATCAATAATGAATGTGTTAAAGTGACTGCCGAGTCTGTTCAGTTTGGGTGGAGTTCCTTCCAGGAGTAACTCAGTCTCGTCATTTAAGCAAAGTCCATATTGTGCCATCCATGCTTGGATAATACTGTAGATGTCATTGAGTCTTTCTGAGTCTGTAGTATGGTCGCCTGAGATGGGGATAAGAATTTGGGTGTCGTCAGCGTAATTTGTATACACAATACCCATAAGGTCTAGCTTGTCGAATAAGGGCTTTGTAAATATATTATAAACCTTAGGGGAGGTCCTATTGTTGAGGAATGACTGGATACATGTGGTGGCGTCGTTAGAGAAGTGGGCACTCGGATGGGGGTGGCTGCAAAGCGTTTTATGATCCACGAGGTCAAAGGCAGCTGATCGATCTAGTAAAATAAGGAGGGTGAGTTTGCCTTCATCTTTTATGGTTTCTATTTGGGTTACTAGATCTATCAGAGATGTTTCAGTGCCATGCCTCGGACGGAAGCCTGATTGGCGAAGCCCCAGTAGATTTCTGCTCTCCAGATGATGCTGGATCTGCAGGTAGGCTGCTCTGTCAATGATTTTAAGCCAAAAGGGCACTGCGGTAATTGGTCTGCAGTTTGTCGGGGTATCTGGGTTAAGGGACGGTTTCTTGAGGAGGGGCATGATCCAAGCATCTTTGAGGTTTGTTGGTACTGTGTTTGAGGAGAATGAGGCGTTTATTAATGAAGCAATGAAGGGTGCAAGCTCATGTGCCGTTTCTTTTATGACTGATGCTGGGCAAACATCACCCATGCATCTGGAAGGTTTTAAACTAAGTATTATCTCCTCAACTTCCTTGATGCTGAGGGGGGAGAATTTGTAGAGGTCAGTATGTTCTGGTAGAGACATTTGGATTGGCAGCTGCGGGGCATTAGTAACTAGACTCGTTTTTCTAGTTTTAATTTTCTTTTGTAGTAGCTCAATCTTATCCAAGAGCGCTTTTTGGATGTTGAGACACCAGGTGGCGTCCTTAGAGCATGTAGTGGGTGGGGCCGTGGGAGTTTCCAACTCTCTAAGAATGTTGAATAGTTCTTCCGTGTTGAACTTAGCCTTTTGGATTCGGTCATTGAATGAGTCGCATTTAGCCAGGAAGAATGCAAATTTCTAGGTGACAGGAGCTGTAGTGAAATTTACTTTGTTGTAGGTTGAGGGGCAGTTTCTCCATGTGGTTTCAGCAGATCTTTTATTTTTTCGCATGGTTCTTAAGTGAGGGCTGAACCATGTGTTCATGTGGGCTGCAAGGTTTAGCTTTGTGCAGTTTTTGAGGAGAGATCGTACTGATGGCGTTGAGAATAGTTTCGTTGTAAAGGTCAACAAGGTAAGTAGGGTCATCTCTACCCTCATTAGCAGAGGAAGGGATTATAAGAGGTTGAAGAAGTGGGAGTAGCTTATGTGCTGTTATATTCCTCATGTTTCTGGCTAGTCTAGGAGGGGCCAGTAATTTGTCTGGGTTGCTGCTCTTTGGTATAGAGAAGAGAATGGCATGGTGATCTGTCCAAACGCAGGGCTGGTTAGACAGGATGTTAATATTGCAGTTGGCATCTGCTATCCAGTCTGTCTACCTACCATTGTTGTGGATGGGTTGGGAGATCCGTTGGGTAAGGCCTAGTTGTGCGATACAATTGCTGATGGCAAGGGCATTGGAATCTTTAGGGTCATATAATCCTAAATTGAGATCTCCTAGGAGTAGTATTTGTCAGCCGGGTTTGAAGTTGTTAGTAAGGAGTAACGATATGTCTTCCTCAAATTAGGAGAGTGGGCCCGGAGGTCTGTAGACCAAGTGGGCTGTTATGGTTTGAGTAGGCGATAAAGGTAGTTTGATTGAAAGGAGTTCACCAGATGGTAGAGTTTGAGTGGAGGATTGCCTGAGGCCTAGTGATGCTTTTTGCAATGAAAGAAACGCCACCACCTTTAGCTGAGGTTCTATCTTCCCTGATGATAGTGTACTGGTCAGGGATAGCTAGTGATAGTAGGGGGCCAGATGTAGGTTGGAGCCATGTCTCTGTGATAGCTAGGAAGTCCAGGTCGTTGGTCAGAATAAGGTCATTGATATCAAGTGCATGGGCTGTGAGTGACCTAGCATTGATGAGACCTGCTTTGATGGCGATGTTATTTTCCGGAGGCAGTTTTGTGTTCTTGGGATTGTTCTAAGGAGGGTTCGATTCAGGGGCTAGAATATTTTCCGAAGGCAGTTTTGTGTTCATGGAATTGTCCTCAGGAGCGTTCAATTTAGGGGCTAGGTTGTTCATAGTGTTGGGTTTTTCTCTCGCAGTCACTGGTACAGGAGTAAGGCGTGATGAACTGATAGACTCTGGGAGGCTTCTTTTAAAAGGAGTTTGTGGCCAAGTCTTAAGTTTCTGATTGACGTAGGGCAAGGTATGTTAGGTGTGGGTTTGAGGGCGTAGCGTTTTATCCATTGATCTGGCGTTAATGCTTGAACAATTGTTGATCTCTGTACGGGTGATGCCGCTTGCTATGAAGATGCGCGATATGCGCCTGAGGATGGTTAGGTATCCCTAGCACAAAGTTGTTATAGGCAGGGTTGCCCATAGTGTTTGGCGTAAGCGCGACTAGGTTAGGTAGTATGCTGGTAAAGGTTAGCCAGCATTGGATCATGTCTAGGATCCAATAACCTAGGGCTAGTATACGATGAATAGGAGGATGCTAGAGCAGTTGTGCTAAGTGGATTGATCAGTATTTTTGCAGCAGCATTTTAGCATTACCATCTCCGTGGAGACTTCTTTATAATGCAAAGTAGGTGTGCCTGCAATTTGAACTGAGGTGTGCGTTGACGAGACATGCTTGGAGATAGGCTGCAAGTATGGTTTGTCTGACTAATGAAGACAGAAAGAGGTAGAAATAGTACTATGGGCGAGTGGAATGGCGGTGCGCAAGCAGAGTAGCGGCTGTTGCGTGAGGTGGGCAGGGGGGTAGGAGGTTGCAAGCACCTCTTACTCCTGTCCATATGGCTTCTGATGCTAACAATTCGATTGGGAGATGAGTTTCAGGGCTATGTTAGGGAATTTACCAATTCTCTCAAGTTCTTTTTGCTGTTGGTTGAACCTCGAAGTCGGCTACCCACATCAACAGCAGAAGCACCAAGAGCAGAAGCACCAACACCACAAGACGAAGCATCACTGCTACAGCAACCGTAACTTTACCCAGGCAACCAGATCTATACATGAAATTACAAACGCAAGTGGCATCAGCCCCGTTTTATCTGCCCCTTTAAGGTGGCATACGTCACGTCAACTGCCGTCAAGGTTGCTGGTCACAAGCCATGGTAGCACTTATCAGAATCCGGAAGGCAATACCCCCCTTCCAGGAGAAGACAAGATGGGAGATACAAGGAAAGTTTTGGCCACTTAATGTGACTTAATGAGAGTCCTTTTCTGTTTTTAGACAACCAGACTATCTTTTTCTAGCCCCAGAGCAGAAGAGCACCGGAGGAAACATTGAAGATATTTTTTGTTTATTTGTTGGTTTCTTTCTCTTTTCTCTTCCTTTCCTTTGGTCTGAACACTGGTATCAGGAGAGACACAGACTCAAAGATGCTAGTTTCAAAACCTTTATTTACTGAGGTTCCTCGGAGGGTGCAATGCCTAACTGGCCCCAACTATAAAGGGATGGTTCCCTTAACAAATGTTTCAAGGGCCGTTGATGTCTGAAAATCCAAAATAATAATCTGTGTCTAATCCTATGCTTGCCGTCACTTTACAAAAATGTGTTAGGAAGTCTTTAAAAAGGAAGAAATAGTGGTTCGAAGAAAAGGAAATGTAAACCAAAGCTGGTTTCAGATAGCTTTAACAATGGGTGTAGTTCTGCCAGTGCAAGATAGTTCAATTCAAAAGGGGGAGCCCTCAGAACCTTCAACGGAGGGTTCTTGCAGTAAATCAACCAAGTTCACAATACCCTTGGGTCCCTTGCGGTTTCCTTTCCCAAGCTCGGACTCTTCCAGTTCCAAACAAAAAAAGAAAACACAGTGCTGGTCAGGACTCTCAGGGTTCCCTTCCCCAAATGTAGGCCTCTCCTTACACAGTTCAACAATGTCTCTTGCACAATTCTTACACAACTCTTGTTAGGCCTCTCAGGGTTCCATTCCCCAAGCTCATTCTCCTTTGATCTTACAAACAAAAGTTCTTACATGTGGTAGCATCAGAGACATTTGAGAACGCTGGGTCCAAGCGCGACCACTCTGACCGTTTACCCCTCTCCTTATTCCTTGCTCTTCATTCTTAACATTTCACCTTCAGGTGCTGACTGCACCCCTTCTTGTTCTCCTTTGTTTCCTTAGCTTTGTCGTGCACACTTGCACCCATCTGTTCCTTTCTTTCCAACTTTTCCCTTTCGGGTGCTTCCTGCACTCCTACTTGCTTTCTTTTATTTCTTTGATTTCTCGTGCACAGTGGCACCCCGTTCTTCACTGTGAAAACGTGCCCCTTCCTTTAGTTCCGTGTCCATGTATCGTGCCTCTCACACTTTCTTTTCTTTATTATGCACACTTGCACCTGTCCGTTTGTTTTTCCGTGCCTCTTGCACATTTCACATGCCTTTACTCTGCTGTTACTTTCCTTCAGCGCTGCTAGCGCCTTTTCCTTCCTCCTGTTTTCTCTCTTCCCATTCTTTCTTACACTTTCTGTATTTCATATGCTTTCTCTCTCTTTTCATTCCATGTTGCTTTACAAATTGTGTCTTCCTCCTGCTCCGCTTCAGTCAAATGCACGCTCCTGAGTTTCTCTCTCTTACTTTCAGGAAACTCACTGGGCAGTGTCGCGTTGACAGGCGGTTTACCTCTAGATACATTGAGGTCAGGGTCTCACCACCTGCCTCTCCCAAGTGAGCGAGCACTTCGCCGAATGTCGCCAACAGGATGCAGGCTGCCTCACTCCGACTCCTTGGAGGCACGGCCTCCTAGCCACGCTGCAGCCCAGCCATCTAGGCACGCCGCTCTCCTCCAGGCTTAAGCTCCTGCTGCTCTCTGCTCAGAGGCTTCTCTGGTCTGGACAGCATCCCCAGCTCATTCCCTACTTCTGGCAGAATTCCACTGTTTATAGTGTAGGGGAGAGTCAGGTGTGCACAGTTGGAATAAAGTGCCTGACCTTGCCTGACTATTAGTGGGACAGCCTAGTGGTGGGTTGTACTAGTAGTAGGCCCTGTCTTGCTTCCCAATGCTTTTCCTACGAGTAATCATCATTGATCTTAGTTGCATCTTCCTCATCTCACTGTTGGTTGGAAATGGGGAGGAGGAGTTGGGGTGTGATTGAAAATACCCCATGAAGGCTGAGGGTGTGAGTGGATTGGGGTATTATTGGGAATGGGGGAACACCAGGTCTCGCCCTTGGGTGTTCTCCTCCCAATCCCCTGAGACCCTCCACTCAGGTGATCCTCCCTCGCTTGTCCAGCCCCCAGGGTTGGGATCCAAAAGCGATGGCCCTTCTCTGGCCACCTGAATAGAGGATCCCGGGGGGATAGATTTGAGAACTCAGTTAGCTTTTTCACAACATGCATGGGATTTTGTTAGATATAGTGTTAATAATATAGGACCAGAAACAAAAAGGCATGTGTTAAATTCAGAATTGATTTTGGGCAGCATTAGGGATGAGCTTTACACTGACACTGAAATTATGTGGTACAACCACATGCGAGCAGTGAGCACAGAGGGAGCAAATGTGTTAAGTCTGCTCCCTGATTGCACATGCGACAGGCAGACACACGCCCTTTATCCCACAGGAAGTACCAACACAGACAGCGCACTGTTTGGTCCATCTGGCTTTATGCAGGGTTAGGGGGATGTTCCAGGGACACAGGGTTTGGGTACAGAGGAGAGCAATGTTGTTTATTAACACAATGACATCAAGTTAAAGACGATGGCAGAGAAGAAAGAAACTAAGGACATTGTACTGCATTACGAAACAAAGGGACTAAGGAGCGGGGAGCAATGATTTACAACACAAAACGCACTTTCTTGCGAAAATAGAACAGGACATGCCTTGCCTTGGTATAGGACGAGACCACGATTACAGATAGAGGGTGCTATCTTTTACCAGGAGGAGTGAGTGGAGGGGATCATTGGATGTAGGGCTGGAGGGCTGGAGGATTGGTGGGATTTTCAGAAGAAGTGGCTAGGCATATGAACAAGACTTGTTTTAGTATTTGGGAATGTAATGTACATACACTAGACTTGGATAGATGAAAATAAGCATCTTGTTAAAATACAGGCAATTACACAGTATTCGTTGTGTTTCCGATCCAGGGGTAGCGTGCAAATGGGAATGAACAAAAGTGCACAAGAACAATGGAGCTGTCGAGCCTATGAGGAGGAACAGCGGCACTAATGGACACCTACTGGGCGCGCGGCACTATTGCCCATTACCAACCTCGCAATGTTGTGCCTGAGTTTGATCCCTTGTTACTATGTACTCACCAGCACTGGTGGTACCGCATTCGGATCTTGTGTCATCTGCTGAACATCCTGATATTAAAGATCTGTACCATAAGAGGACCAGGCGGTCCCTGAACTTACAAAACAGCTGTCGCAACAGCAATTACTTTTCTCAGGAATACTCAGATAGACTGGCATAAATGCCCATAGAAAAACCCCAACATTTGTTACGTCACTTCTTGCACCAGGTATCTAGACTGCAGCCAATGCCAAATGGTTGCAGATTACTAGGTAGGAGTTGTTGCAGCTGGCAAATGGAACAAGGCACGGTTTAAATGCGATCAGGGAAGAACTCAGGGCTGTTAGGTTGACCACCCTGCAAAATCGGTATGTCCTCGACCTCATAACCGCTATGGAAGGAGGAGTTTGTGTGAAGATGGGAAGCTCCTGCTGCACTTTTGTGATCTTAAATGACACTGAGAATGGACGATTGACTGAAGCTATCCGGGAACTGCACACATTCCTATGGAAAAAGAAAGCAGCAGGGTGGGCAAAGATAACTTGTACTTAAAAATAAATGTTGGGTGTCCACGTGGTTGAGTAGCATCGTAAAACTGCTAGTTTCTCTCCTCGTAGTAGTGCTCATTGCTCTTTGTACACTTAAATCTGTTAGAGTTGCTGCAAAGTGGGTGGGGCTAAGGCGACATCTATGATGTCAGTTACACTGAACAATCCTTATGACGCTGCTGCACCCTTCTCGAGACAAGTTCATACACAGACAGATAAGTAGAATGAGAGATTGAACACTGTATGATGCAGATAGGAAATCCAATTGGTCCTGCAGCGACGCTCTCTAATCCACCTCCAGATCAAGATAATTATACTCAACACTGGGTAGATTGTAATGCTGATGGTGATTGTACTTTTATAACCTGTACACCAGAGGAGTGCGTAGCACAGGGATAAAGCTTACGAGGAGTCTGTAAGATATGGATTCCAAAGGATGGTTGGGATAGGAAGGAGGAGGAGTTATTTAATAAATTAACTAAAGGGGGAGTATACATATACAAGTCCAACATCCTAAAGGTCTGCGCAAGTACAAGATAAGAAAACTCTTTTAGCAAGGCATCAGACGCCTGGTAGTGACGTAGGTGCTACATGTTTTTGTGGTGTGACATTGTATTTAGAATAGTTGTCGTTCTGCCACACTTCAGGGAGCTCTCAGGCTGTGTGCTGCATTGAAAAACAAACGTGCAGCCAAGTTTCCTTTATATTCTTTTCACTGCACACATATTATTGGATAATGTTATGTAGTTTGGATCTATTTAGACTGTGTAGATTGAGTTTTAGTAAGTTTAGTTGTTAGTTGCTGTATTGAGCAAGAGTGTACTGATAAAGAGGTCTGCCATTTTAAAATACACCATTGTTAAAGGCGCAGATTTCACCATGCAAGTATGCTAGGCCTCACATTTTAACAATGATTGTTTTATTGAAGGTTTACTTCTGCTGTTGGCTGTTTAGGATAGAACGGGGTGCCAAACTGTTTCCAATTAACTGTTGCAAGGGAGAAACTTCTCAGGGGCCTTAAATGAGACTCGAACCAGCAGGTGCCTTACGAGATGAGACATGAATGCATAATGGTTGTGAACGACATAGCAGGATACACAAAAAAGGCCAGAAAGCAGTAGTGCTAAAGTAGGATGTAAGCACAACATCCCCACTGAGAGTAGGGCATTTGGTTTGGAGGTAAAAGTACCTTAGTAAAACAAATAAATAGAAGGAATTAATTTCCAGGAGCAGGGCTGCACACACGTTTTTTTATACAGCTATTCATTGTTAGAAGATAACTAAAAAGTCAGATCCAGAGTTGGTAACATGTCTCGAGACACGAGTTGTAGGTGCAAGGGGCGTAAGGCCAGAGGGCCAATCATGGCGAAGGGATTGTGGTGTTCCATGGGATTCAACAAAGTTTTGACCTCACTGATTTCCACTCACTATATTATTGGTCCTTCTTGGTGGGATGCTACAGCCCGAGCTATCTCAGGTGTCACTGTACAATTAGAGCAGTTTGTATTATCAATTGCACCATGAAGAATATCAACCAATGGCAACGCAGCATTATTTTGCCAGCTATGAAATTATGCCATGTTTGAGGGGTGGTATTTTCAATGGTCATGAGAAGGGAAACCTCTAATCATAGGGCCCGATTCATGGAGCGTTATCCTATGGGATTGCACCATTATAAAATGCTTCCATGAATCAGGCCCATGTTAATTGTATAGTGTTCTTTAGGGGCTTGTTGACAACCAGACAATTGAAATGTCAGAATTACAATGTATGTTGCATCGGACCTGTCCGCTTCCCCGGCTGTATTTTCAAATTAAAAAGCTGTTCTTTCTTGCAAGTTGTGCACTGTTTTTGATTACATTTGTGTTCTTTTGGGGATTATCCTGGGGAACTGCACTTTTATACTGTACTGTACTGTAAATCCATCCATAGTCGTAAGCTAGGGTGCCGATGCCAACTCTGCAAGCACTTGAGGCATGTCAGAAAGAACAAGAGAATGTCAAAGGTAGCTAATGTGCAGCTGATGGCCAAATATGCCCGACAGCAAGGACATGTTCAACTAGCATTTTAGTAGAGCCGTACTCGAGTCTGAAAACCAAGAGGATTGTGTAGCGAACAGGGGCAGGGTGTTAATGTTACACACATCTGTAAACACTGAAAAGGCAGAGCAGGGCATTAAAGCGTGGGTCAGTTACAGAGAGGACTTGACTTTAATCTCCACCTGCAGATATAAAATAGCAGCAAACATAGCCCACAGGAGAGTAAATGTAGGGAAGACGGACAATGTAACAAATGGATCCTGGAGGCAGGCAGCAGAAAGACCAGACACACAGCATCCACAAAAAGCATCCCAAATGAAAACAGATAGCATCTAGCTGCAGCCTGACATTCTATCAGGAAGAAGCCCACAGTTTCGGAATATGACACCTAAGAGTGAACAGTGAAGAACTACTAGCAAGGACACACTAAGATGTAACCCATTACCCACAGACCACAGTATTGAACTAACTAACTTTGTATAAATAAGACCAGAAATCAAATCCAGGGAGTTGGAAGAAGCAGCCAAATGTGTGGACTACAGCAGAGAAGAACAAGTTACTTATCTTACCTGGTAACGTTATTTCAATGGGATGTTCCTCTGACGTATTCCACATCTATGACAGTAATCACCACAGCTGTACTGCTTCGGAAATTTTTTCGGCATAGGCATCATGCGTCGATGCGCTGTCCCTCGAGGGCCTCCTTCGAGGGTCGACATCATTGGATGTTATATATAGGACGCACAGCGCCCGTAGCCTCAGTTGTAGTTTTTTCCCAGAACGTGCGGCACCAATCTTCTGCCAGTATGACTACAGAAAGTCTTGCGGAAACGTAAGCTGCAATCGCATAGGAAATTCTGTAGAGGGGCAGGCTGGGAGAGTTCGATGTGGAATACGTCGGAGGAACATCCCATAGAAAGAACGTTACCAGGTAAGATAAGTAACTTGTTCTTCGAGGGGATTGTGTCCTCCAACGTATTCCACATCTATGACAGACTACCAAAGCAGTACCAACATATGGAGGTGGGAAAAGAATTTACAAATTTAGAATTTTAGAATGCCCAATCAAATTGCTGAATTCAGGACTGCTTTACCAAAGGCCAAATCCTGCCCATGGATGGAGTCCAGGGAATAGTGTCTCACAAAGGTATGGACAGAGGCCCATGTGGCTGCTTCGCAAATACTGCAAATTGGAACGCCCCTCTGTAGAGCCATGGAAGCAGCCACATCCCTAGTAGAGTGAGCCCGTAAGATCCTTACCCGCCAAACGATAACACTCAGAGATCGTCAAAATTATCCATCTGGACAAGGTCTGCTTGGAAACAGCCTGACCTAAACGCATTCCAGCATATCCAACAAAGAGCTGATCGTCCACTCTGCCCCGGGACATCCGTGAGAGATAGAAACTCAAAGCTCTCCTAGGATCCAACCTATGGAGCCTCTCCTCTTCCTTACCAGGATGCGGAAGGAGGATAAAACGCCAGAAGAATCACCTTCTGGCTTAAATGAAATTCCGACAACTTTCGGAAGAAAAGAAGGCCGCACACGCAGGACAACCCTGTCCTTATGGAAAACAGTAAAGGGTGGCTTGGCGGAAAGTGCCTGCAACTCACTCACTCTGCGTGTGGAAGTAACCGCAACTAAAACACAAAGTTTTAAAGGACAACAGTCGCAACGGACAAGGGCTCATACGGAGCTCCCATTAGGAACTTTAAAACCAAATTAAAATCCCGTCCCCGCACCTGGAAAGGCGACGTTGGAAACATATTAGTTAGCCCTTTTAGAAACTGGGAAATCAAAGGAATCTTAAAATAAGAACATTCCTCAGACGAGTACTTAAATATGGCCAGCGCCGCCAGGTACCCCTTAATGGTACCTACTTGCAGGCCCTTGTGGGCTAAAGAAAGCAAAACCAAGGGAATGGAACATTGGAAAAGATCCACATTCTGTACCCTGCACCAGTCGCAGAACTTTCTCCAACGGCAACGGTACAGGGATTTCGTTGCGGGCCTTCTGGCCGAAAGCAACACCAGGGTGTTCTCATATGTACAGACTAACCAACAGAGATCTGTGAAAAACGTGTGCTGGGTCCATAACCGGCCAGTGTGATACAGGTGGGGTAGCCCAAGTCCTTCCTTTTTTCTTTCTGTAAACCCCTCACGACTTAGGCTCCTTGACCAAAAAAGAGGGACACTCTAGCCCTTGATTTCATAATCGTCTTAGGACAACCGTACGGTTGGTGGGTTCCACTAACGCAGACTAATAACTAATGGAAAATGTCAACGTTGTGTCATTTTCCGACGATCAATATCGTTCATTCCTAGATAAACCATCACTCCTAGGACAGACACCGCAAACAGCAGCAGAGGCAACAAATACCTCCACAACAGAATTGGACATACTTCTACAAAAAAAGAAAAAGCTAATACGCACAGAGACTCATGGACTCCTAATGTAGGAGTACCTCAGGGCAGGGGGAATTCCAGAAGGTCTACAGGTGAAAAACATACCAAGGGTATTCATCGACAATCCCAGATTTCAAGCCAAATTCAGCGGAGTGGGCAATAAATGCTCGAGAGATTGGATCCTACTGATAATAGAAACAGCGGAAGAAGAAGGCAAAAAGCAAACCGAGGAGCTGAAACAACAGGAAGACAAGATTAAGACCGACTCCATCATCCCAGACATCAAGAAACAGCTAGAACAAATAGAGGAAGAAATCAAGAAATTCAAGGAGTTTACATTAGATAAGAAAATCTGGAAACTCAAGAAGGACATACAAAACTATAAAGAGGAACGTACATAACCCTACTTGGTCCCGGGTTTCTACCACCAACAGAACAGCGGAAACACTGGTACGCCTGGCGGAAGACCCCCAAGGAAATTTGTATCTTTCTCCAATTCGTCCAACAGCAGCGGTTCAAGATCTCCACCAAGCGGCACTACACCGAAAACAAGAGGACAACAGCAACCATTTTTTCAAGGGCGAGGGAAGCAGGGCAGACCGAGACAACAAGGCTACCACGGAATGCGGACACGCCAGTGGACCTCCCAACCACAACAGACCTGGTGATCCCAATTTTCAATCTCAGTACATACAGCCTGACCACAGAAGACACAGAAGTTTTGAGCAAAGGACTAAGCTTTGTCCCAAAAAACAAAGCAGACCGCTTCACCACGGAAGTAGAAGTACGGAAGTTCTTTCGACTGATACGGCTCCGGTACTTCTTCAGCGACTCAAATAAGGAACAAGATAAAGACCCCACTACTACAGGTCTCAAACCAAAATCCACCTTCACGCCTCTTATTTCCATGATCTGCCCTGAGATAGTAGCTTTTGAGAACAGGATTCTAAGGGAAATGGACAACATCTTCAAAACTAAGAATAATTACAGAGACAACCTCAAAAAGACAGAAAGACAAGCTTTAATGAATCTCGAAACAAATAACCTCTTTCTAGTGAAACCCGCGGAGAAAGGAGGAGGTATTGTCCTATGGGGAAAAGAACTATACAAAGACGAAATCGCCAGACAACTGAGTGATACTCGATTTTATAAGAAACTGGACCACAACCCCACAGCACGCCTAGCGGAAGAAATCACAAGCCTCATGCTTTATGCAAATACACAAGGATGGATCGATGAGGATGAGAGCGCTTTCCTAACAAAAGCTCACCCGGTCATACCAGCCTTCTATTGCATCCCGAAAATCCATAAACACACCACAAAACCACCAGGGAGACCCATAGTTTCAGCAATCGGGTCAATCTTAGAACCATTGTCCATCTATACGGATATATTCCTTAGACCAAGCGTCAAAAAAATGAGGTCATTTATCCAAGACACCACGGCCATGATCCACCATCTAAACAATGTCCCGACTTCACTACAAGATATACTCGTCACGTTTGACGTAGAAGCTCTATATACGAGCATACCGCAAATCGAGTGCATCAACATTCTCAAAAAATACCTAGACAAGCGCATAGATGTATCAACACCGACCTCATTTATTCAAGAGTGCATAAGACTTGCGCTCACAGAAAACTTCTTCATATATCAAGGACAATTCTACCAACATAGCAGAGGAACTAGCATGGGATCCACCTTCGCGCCGGATATTGCAAACCTGTACATGGACAACCTAGAGAATCTATTCATATACAATGAGAACAACCAATACAACAACCAACTAGTAGGATGGGTAAGGTACATAGACGATATCTTCACCATTTGGAAAGGCAACGTCCAGGAACTACAAGAGTTTCATAAGTGGTTGAATAATGTAGACCCCTGCATCAAGTTTACAATGAACTTTGACACTAACCACCTGGCTTTCCTAGATCTCGACATCCTGAGAGCCGAAGATGGAACCATAACTACAACTCTGTACCGGAAACCCACATACAAAAACACACTACTCAATTTCTCCAGTTTCCATCCTCAATCTCTCAAAGAAAACCTCCCTTACGGGCAGTTCCTGAGAATAAGAAGGAACTGTTCCTCTCTACCTGAATATGACCACCACGGCAAAGACCTAGAAAACCGTCTGAAGACAAGGGGGTATCCACCAGCTATCATTAGGAAAGCACGAAAAACGGCAAGAAACAAGAACAGGACAGATTGCCTGTCCAAGCAGACTAGAACAGAACACAAAGACAAGATGACATGTGTAACTACTTTCTCACCTATAAGTAATGCACTCAGAAAATCAATTCTTACCAAATGGCATGTGCTACAAACAGACGTTTTTACACCAACAACGCCACGCTTTGCCTTCAAAAGAAGTGAAAACATCAAAGATCGGCTGGTATATGCGTACCCCACAGAGAAACTCACACCCAACGCCCAAACTACCCTATGGCAGCTCCCACCCGTGGTTGGACACTACCGCTGTGACAAATGCTCAGTGTGCCCCCTAACCCAAGACCAGAAAGAGATATCCTTGAAAGGCATCACATGGAAATACAAAGCTTTCTCTAACTGCCTCACCAAATGGAGTGTTTACTTGATCAAATGCCCATGCAACCTGTACTATTTAGGCAAAAGTAAGCGTGAAATTCGACAAAGGATTTGTGAGCATAGGTCTTGCTTAAAAAACAAAATAGAGGACAAATCAATGGTGGCCCATTTTGTTAAAAACCAACATAAACACACAGAACTGAAATGGTGTGTGATTCAAACCGATGAAGCAAAGGCGAGAGGGGGTGATAGAGACCTAGCACTAAGGAAGCTTGAACAGAAATGGATACACCAGTTAGACACGGTGAAAAATGGTTTAAATGTCGCCATAGAGTGGAATTTGTTTTTCTGATTGGTTGTTCTGAATGGTTTTCTCAATATTCCATGTCCGCTAAAACACCCATGCAATATCTGATGCCCCTGTATGACAATCTCACCTAGGCTTAATGATCTATTTTTCTGTATGTAAAATACGACAACTGCTTGGAAAAAATGTAATGATGGCATGCAACATTGTGTATATAAAATAAGCGCATGCAAATTTAAAATGCAAAAACAGTATACGACACACCATGCCACTCACATTAGCAACATTGAGCATAGCAAGCTCCTACAATACATCGATACACGCATCGAGACACTACTCCCCGAGGAGAGCGAGGCAGCACACTGATCAGTCGCACATGTGCGCCCGTATGCGGGACGCGCACACACAAGTGCCGTGAGCTGATATAGCCCACACGCATGAGCGTAACAGCAGACGCTGCTAACGGCTCAGCAAGCTGCAGTTACAAGCTGCCGAGACAAGTAAGTACAGCCATTTTAGAGCGGTCCACCGCCCGCCTAGAATTTCACCCCCAGGGCTCGAGAGAGCACTTGTTGTTTAGCTAACAAAGGTTCCCCGACGGGAAGCACCTAGATAGATTCTAATCTGTGTAAAGCTAACTTAAACACCTGCGGGGGAGGCACGCAGTAGACACGATGCCCATGCATGAAACACAAGTTTTGTAAAAAAGTGGCACATTCAAAGTGCAAGCCACCATCACAGCCGCGCGGCTTTTTGATACAGGTGACACAAAAGCGCATTGTAGCGCTTTCTCAGGAGATGTTTATCTATCTTCTTTACAGCCATTGAGCTGACTGATACATCCTAGATGCACAGGATTCTACACATTCAGCGCACTGAAGGCGCCACGAGCGAAGTACTCTAACCAGTGTCAACACTTACCTGTCACACCAAACTACCAAGGCACAGTTAGGACTATTGTCCAGCACACCGTTACAGGATCTTTTTCCTGTAGAGATATACCCGTCTCTTATTGCGAATTGTATCCGCTTACCTTTTAGCTGTCCCAATCAAGTGACAGCTCAAGTCCACCAAATTTGTCCTGAAGACGGCACCAGCAACACCATTAGCAACGGTGTGCCAGAAACACCAGTGTTGTGTCGACTGGACAGATGTGAAGTCAACCGGACCACATTCTAAGTCACCCTTTCTTACGAACCCACACTACAAAACAGTGAATGTAAAGAACCAATGTATGTGGTTGATTATCAAGCCTGTTAGACTGAATTGATCACAGTTTTTTCAGGCAAAACAAAAAGGTCTTTGTCAATAGCTGTGTGAGCTAGATTTTAAACCACAATGTTCAAATAAATGTAAATTGTATTGCATACATTATGGGTGTTCTCATATGTACAGACTAACCAACAGAGATCTGTGAAAAACGTGTGCTGGGTCTATAACCGGCCAGTGTGATACAGGTGGGGTAGCCTAAGTCCTTCCTTTTTTCTTTCTGTAAACCCCTCATGACTTAGGCTCCCTGACCAAAAAAGAGGGACACTCTACCCCTTGATTTCATAATCGAAAGCAATACCTCCATCACGTCTTCGGGGAGGTCCCAATACTTATACCTCAACCTTTCAGATACCAAGCATGAAGGCTGAGAGAGTTGACCTCTGGATGGAGAACCTGACCTCCCTCCCGTGAGAGCAGATCGTCTCGGTAGGGAAGACGGAGTGGAGGGCAGATGGACATGTCTAGAAGGTCGGGGTACCATGCTCTCCTGGCCCATGTCGGAGCAATGAGGATCATTCGGGAACAGAACCTCCGTAACCTCCTCAACACTTGCAGAATGACGGGGACTGGAGGAAACGTGTACAGTAGTGGGAAGGACCACTCCAATATGAACGCGTCCCCCAAGGCTCTTCTTGGAGGAAATTCCCGCGAGCAGAATCTTTTGCACTTCCGGTTGACACTGGTGGCAAGGAGATCCACCACTTGTGGGGTTCCCCAAAGGGTGAGGATCTCCAACAGAGCTTCCTGAGCCAGCTCCCACTCGTGAGAGAACGTGCTCTGCCTGCTCAGAGCATCTGCCACTGCATTATCAGATGAACTGGCGAGATCGAAATATCCAGCTGGATGGCCCAGAACCAGAGATGCATCGCCTCCCTGCACAACGGGAGTGACCCTGCCCCCTTTTTTTGTTGAGGTAGTGCATGGCCACCATATTGTCCGTCATGATCAGGACATTCTTCCCCCGCACAGACGGCAGAAAAGCCTTCAGGGCTAGCCTGACAGCCCGCAGCTCTAACAAATTGATGTGGAGTCTGGACTCCGACGGAGACCAACGGCCGCTGGCTGTCAACTCGTTGGCATGAGCTCCCCAACCCGTGAGGGATGCGTCCGTCACGATCGTCACCTCCGGCCAAGGTTGCCAAAACAGAGCACCCTTCATCAGATTGCCTTCGAGTGCCCACCACAGAAGATCCTGTGCAACGGAGGGTGGAATCTGAACGTGATCTGACATCCTGCCGGAGAACTGCGACCACTGCATCTTGAGCGCCCACTGGAGAGATCTCATTCGCAGCCTGGCATCTGGCACCAGTAAAATGCAGGATACCATGAGGCCGAGCAACCTCAAGAACTCGAATGCCGGGAGACTCTGGGCACGTTAAAACTTGTCCACCATCTGCAGAATGTGATGAGCCCTCACCTGGGGAGGCGAACACTGCCCCAGGGACGTGTCGAGCACTGCTCCAATGTACTGGAGCCGCTGGGTAGGTGTCAAATGAGACTTCTTAAAGTTGATGGAGAAGCCCAGCTTGTGAAGGGAGTGGCAGGTGACGTACAGATGATCCAGGACTTGATCTGGAGAGCGCACCCTGATCAACCAATCGTCCAGGTAGGGGTAGACGTGAATCCCCCCTTTTCTGAGATACGCTGCCACCACAACCACCATCAGCTTGGTGAAGACCCTCGGGCAGAGGTCAATCCGAACGGCAGGACCTGAAACTGAAAATGCGAGTCGCCAACCACGAACCTCAGGTACTTCCTGTGCTTGGGATGAATCGGCACATGAAAGTAAGCATCCGTGAGGTCGAGAGGCACCAACCAATCCTAAAGTTGAAGGGCCTGGAGGACTTGAGAAAGTGACCATCTTGAACTTGTCCTTCCTGAGGAGCTTGTTCAGCCAACGCAAGTCCATGATGGGTCTCAATCCCCCGTCTTTTTTTGGGATAAACAAATAAGGGGAATACCATCCCTTGTTCCTCTCCGCTACAGGCACCAGTTCTATGGCGCCTTTCTCCAGCAGGGATAGGATTTCCTGCGCAAGGAGCGGGTCCGGACGCTTCAAAGAGTGTCATGAACCATCGAACTCGCTGTTAGGGAGAATTCTCTGTTTAGGCTGAATTTCCTAACCTAGTGAGTCCCCCAGCAGCCGGAGTTTGTTTTTTTTCTCCTGCCAAGAGCGAGTCTCTTTTCCTCACACTCTTGGGCATGATTTGAGGGGTTCCTTTGACTGTTAATGTGTTTTATGGGCTATGGGGTCTTTTTACTCCATAGGGTCTCATGTATTTTTACTATGTGTGTTACACAGCACCCTCAGTGCAGTGACACCCCACCATAGACTCCATACCCTGGGACTGACTACTGTCTCCCAGGGCATGTAAAGTCGCAATTGGCTTTACTAGTCCCAATTTATGAACAGAAACCAGTACAAACCATCATATTGTGGACGTACTGGTCGGGGCAATTCGATTGCCCCGGGGTCTGTTAGTCGAGGGGGCACGTCTCCGCCCCCCCTGATTGAGTTTTGGCTGGTGGCAGTGGATGATAATGCATTACTTACTGTAAAAGCATTTCTGATGGTTGTATCTGCTTAGATTCACATGCTGTGCATAGTCCGACATCCAGTGGTCACTGCGGAGTATTGCATTTTGTTTTTCGTAGTCGAAAAGGGGACGTCGACAAGGCATGTCTGTAAAACTATCCCTATAGTGACGTGCGTTGTACCCACAATCCCTCACGAGTCAAGGTCCCTCTGTTTGTATTTTTTCTGCCCTGAGGGAGCCTTCTATACGTGAGTGAGTACAGAAAAGAGAGAGAGATGTAGAAAGGTGTCTATGTTCCTTCCATCCGAGCGGGGAGGAAGGGTGGGCGCATGTGAATCTAAGCAGATACAACCATCAGAGATGCTTTTACGGTAAGTAATGCATTGTCTTCTGATGTTTGTTAATCTGCTTAGAATCACCCCAGACACTGACTTTGTGGAGAGGATTATCAAAGAAAAACCCCCCACCAGCCAAACAATTCCAATACTCGCCTCTGTTAAGAGACGAATCAACCCTTCACTGGCCACCCCTGCACTAGTAAGAGGGATTAATCCAAGAATCGAAAAATTGTTCTCACCCTCTCAATCAGACCTACTATATATTAAGGGTCACTCAATCCCAGACTCCTTAGTGGTGACTAACAATAGGAAAAGGTATGGGGTTCGACTGTCTACCAGTGAGGCACCCCCGGATAAAGAGGGGAAAAAGTTTTATGCCCTAGCCAAAAGAATTACCACCTCGTTTTGGGCTTAAGTAACTTACAGGCCGCACAGCCTTCCTCCTTGTGATCGAGGGGCAAGCAACGGTTGCACTGTTTGTGCTTGTCCTTCCAGGTATATTTGCCTTTGCAAAGTGGGCAAAACCTAAAGGGCGTCCTCTCCATAGCTGAGGGCAAGAAGTGTGATTACGACCTCGAAAGAGAGGGAGGGGAAAGAGAAAGGCATTCTCGGAGAGAAAACAAAAGACCACACAACCCCACTCTCCCTACTGTGTAAGGCAGGCGAGGCCTTATTTGTCTTTTAGTTGAGGTAGGGAAATTCCTCTTAGAATTAGGGGAGGTTAGGTTTTCTTTTTATTTTCTTAAACAATAAAGGTTTATAGCAACCACTATTTCGCCTGCGTGTCAGTCTCCTCCTTCGGGCACCCATACAGCCCCTTTCCTTTGTCTATGGACCAACACATATGACAAATCAAAACTAGGACTCTGCCTTATCAGCGGTTTTCAAGACATTAATATCTTTTCAATTTTGTATTATCCATGTGACATCAGGGCAATGTAGCATTTTGGATTTCACATTATTGGAATCATGAAATTCCTTTCCAGTTTTTGTTGTCATGAATAATTATTTAACTGCCCTCCATATTTGAGTTTCCTACTTTGACCATGCAATCCCTTTCAGTGGAGCTCCTATCCAGTTATCATAATTCCTTTGCTGGTAAGAATTGCAGTAGACCAGTTACAAATTTGTACTGGATCGAGGTGCTGCATAGTTTTTTTTTTTTTTTACATTATCCGCTATATGTGCTGCGTAAAAACAAGGCCAATTAAAAATACAGACCGAAATCAACACACAACATTAGACATTGGTAGCCAGTTGCATGCTGAAACTGGAATGATGTAACAATTCATTATGAGTTTTCTATCCCCACAGGGTTGGACTGCCTAAGGTTCAGGATTATTGCTTTAGTAGGCTGAAACGTGGACTAGAATCCCACCTTTCCTTAATCACCAGAAACAGTTTGCAATGCCCTGGTCCCTCATGCCTGGATTTTAATAACGCCATTCATCTGGGCTTTCCAGATTATGCTACTGACAGGCCGCAAAAGGTTCAAGATATGGCAGAAAGACTTTTAAGTAAGCGTAAGAAGTTCCAACACATCTCCCCAGTGATCCGCACACTACACTGGCTGACAGTGAAAAACCAAATAATCTTTAAAAGTATGTGTATAGTTTTTAAGTGCCTGCAACATCCAACATCAACTGCCCTAGCAACAAATCAACACCTACACCAAAGTACACTTGTCTAGATCAGATCACAGTAGAAGACTGAGTACACCTACTTACAAGAAAGAGCGTAGGAGACCGATCATTCCTGGTGTGAGCCATCAGGCTCTGGAACGCTTTACTCGCCGATTTACGGAATGAATTACATCTCTTCACATTTAGGAAAAGACTAAAGACACACCTTATAATTGACTGTTGTGAGTGTATGTGTGATTCTGGTTCTTTACACATTATTGAAAAGCAGTGCGATACCCTTTCGGGTGATTGTTGCGCTCAATATAGCTCACCTATAACAGAACAAGAGGGCAGCATAAAAGGGTACCAGTGGTTTCCCTACCATACCCTCTAACAAGCATCAACTCCAATACCCACCCTCCACAACTCAGAATTCAAGTATTAGGAGCTGCTGGAGGAGTATATCTGAAAAGGACTTCACAACAGCTTGGCTTCTTGTATTAGTAAAGGTCTAGATGAAAGGGAGATACACAAAGCAGTACCTTGCAGATTCTGGATCTTTCGGTTGAGGTCATCACATTGCTGAGTCTGCTGGTCTACTTCTTGCACCAGTTTCTCCTTTCGAACTTCAAGAGCATCGCAAGCTGCACAGAGCTCCTGCCTCCTGGTGAGGAGCTGAGAGATCACAGCATTCCCCTCTTCGCCGTCCTCATTGGACTCGGCTCCCGTCGCACTCTCAATTAACTGTACAATATGGGCTGTCCCAGACTGTTCTGATGATTTAGTTGGTGCCTCAGTCCCATCCTTCTGCTTCTCTTCCAAGATACGCTTCTCCATTTCTAGCTCATCCTGGACATTCTTGGCCTGCTCCAGGGCTTCCGTCAGACTTTGCAATTCCGCTGCATGCATTTCTTCCTTGGAACTCAGCAATAATCCCATCTCCTCCTGGGCTTTCCTAGCCTGTTCCAAGGCCTCTCTCAGACTTAGAAACTCCACTGCATGTGTTTCATCCTTCGTACTCTGCAGCAATTTCATTTCCTCACAGGCTCCTCTTGCCTGTTCCAAGGCTACCCTCAAGGTCTGCACCTCCTCATTCGTTTGTGATGGCTCATTGACTTGCCCAAGTAGTTGCACTTCCTCGTGGGCCGTCTTTGCTTCCTTCAGGGCCTCGGTAAGACTCTGCAACTCTTCCTTGTGGATTTGGTCCTTTGAGCTCCCCAGCAACACCAGCTCAACTTGAGCTTCTCTCACTTGATTTAATTCCAATGTCAAAGAGTGCAGCTCCCCCTGCAAGGAGCAAAGTAAAGATTCCTTATTGGTCACTTCTACCTCAAGCTGCTCAATTTTGACGTTGGACACCTGCTTCACTGAATCAAGCATAGCCTTCAGGGAATTTAACTCAGCTTCCATCTCTCTGAACCGCTGTGACAGGACCTAAAAGAACCACAAGAAAAAGGTCACTTGGAGTACCTAAACAGGGATCACAAGACAAGGCAATCTCCAGTTTCCTAGACAAATGATCACACAGGACAAAGCATGGTCAGTACACAGCCTTAAGGAACAAGTTACTTACCTGTAACTGTTGTTCTCCAGCATGGGTCTGGCATGGATTCACATGCTCATGAATATTCCCCGTCGTCAGGCTGGGAATCCTCGGTAAAGAAAAAACCAGTATCAGCTTCGTTTCTGATCTGTCTTTCGTAGTAGTAACCAATCACTGGTCTCTGCGTCATACTGACCACAGCCAATGACTGCCCTCTACCTAAGCACCGCCTCTGGCAGCCATCTTCAGATTTGGAAGCACGTGAAGTGGCAGTATGACCAAGTGAAGAGCCGCAGAGGGGTAGGCGGGCGGGTTCGCATGTGAATCCATGCCAGACCCATGCTGGAGAACAACAGTTACAGGTAAGTAACTTGTTCCTTCTCCAGCATGGGGTCTGGCATGGATTCACATGCTCATGAATAAAGAATACATAGCAGTACACACATGCACAACCACGGGAGGTGGCAAAGGCTCAACATTAAGCATTACATCAAACTCAACATTAAGCACCTTACCTCCTCACCAGGCTCACCTCAGGCGAACAGGTTGCGCAGCACTGCTTGGCCGACCCTGGACTCCTCCCTGGAATCCCGATCGACGCAGTAGAATTTCGTGAAGGTGTGCGTCGACCTCCACGTAGCAGCCCTGCATATGTCCAGCAGGGGCACACCAGAAAGGAACGCCGTGGTAGCTGCGATCGCTCTGGTGGAATGGGCTCTCGGACGGCCAGGCAGCGGTCGGTTTGCCAACCGATGACAGTACATGATACAGCCGGAGAGCCATCTGGAAATGGAAGCCTTCGAGAGAGCCTTCCCCTGATTGACAGGTCCAAAATTCACAAAGAGTTGTGACATCTTCCGAAAACACTTCGTGCGGTCCACGTAGAACTTCAGCGCTCTAGCCACATCCAGCGAGTGCAAAGTCCTCTCAGCCGGCGACGAAGGCGACGGTAAGAACACAGGCAACACCAAGGGTTCGTTGAGATGGAAGTCCGACGGTACCTTGGGCATGAAGGAGGGGTGCGTCCTGAGCACTACCCTCGTGTCGTGAAAAGTCAAGTACGGGGCCTTGCAGGAAAGGGCCTGGATCTCTCCCACCCGTCGTGCGGAGGTGATGGCCACAAGAAACGCTGTTTTCCACGACAGAAACTTCAACGGGGCCGAGTGCAGAGGCTCGAACGGAGGTCCCATGAGCTTGGTCAGCACCACGTTGAGCTCCCACGCCGGGGCCGGCGCCTTCACCGGCGGGAACGATCTGAACAGTCCCTTCATGAACTCTTTCACCAGACGATGAGACCACAAGGACATCCGGCCCGTGGTTCTGGTGTATCGGGAGATCGCAGCAAGATGAATCTTGATGGACGCGTGTGCCAGTCCAGCTTTGGCCAGCGTCAGCAGGTACGGCAGTACTTGGGGAGCCGTAATCCGTAGAGGGTCAATCTTCTGTGCGAGGCACCAGACAGAGAACCTCTTCCATTTGTGTCCGTAGCATTTAAGAGTCGAGGACGCCCTGGCCTTTGCAAGAACCTCTCTGCAGTCGGCCGGTATGTCGTATCCTCCAAACTCTAGCGCTGCAGGAGCCAGGCCTGCAAGTTCAGCGATTTCGGGTCGTGGTGGAGGATGGCGCCTCCTTCCCTGGAGAGTAGATCTGCGTCCACCGGCAGCTTGATTGGCGGGGAGGCTGACAAGTCCAGAAGGTCCGGGAACCATATCTGCCTCGGCCACGCAGGTGCGACGAGGATCATCCTGCACCGTGACCTCTTGAGCTGGTTGACGAGCCGGATTAGCAGTGGCAAAGGAGGGAACGCGTAGAGGAACAGGCCCTCCCAGGGGAACGAGAAGGCATCGCCCATGCTCCTCGCCTGGGGAAACCTGCTGGCGAACCTCAGGCACTTGGAGTTCGTCGCCGTCGCGAACAGGTCGATATGGGGTGTGCCCCACCGTCGGAAGAGGCGATCCACTAGATCCTGCCGTAGCTCCCACTCGTGGCACGAGCGCAGCTCCCTGCTGAGTGAGTCGGCGATGGTGTTTTTTATCCCTGCCAGATGAAACGGCACCAGAAATATCCTTTGGGCGACGGCCCAATGCCACAGGTCCTGCGCCTCCTTGGACAGTGCTGGGGACCTGGTTCCGCCCTGTTTCCTGATGTAAAACATGGTGGTGGTGTTGTCGGTGAAGATCCTCACCACCTTGCCCTTGAGGGACGGAAGGAAGGACCTGAGGGCCCAAAACACTGCACGGAGCTCCAGGACGTTGATATGTAGGGATTTCTCCGTCGGGAGCCAAAGGCCTCTTGCGTGCAGATTTTCGGTGTGCGCTCCCCACCCTTCCAGGGAGGCATCCGTGGTCACTGTCTCCTGGTGGGCTGGGGTCTGGAAGTCCATGCCCGCCGTCAGATGCGCGCGGGTGCCCCACCACCGGATCGCTCGTCGGAAACTCTCATCGAGTGTGATCCTTTCCTCGAAACTGCCCGTCGTTTGGATCCAGCGCGCGTCCAGGAACTCCTGCAACGGGCGCATCCGGAGCCTGCACATGGGAATGAGGTAGATGCAGGAAGACATCATTCCGAGGAGGGACTTGATGGACCTCACCTTGGCCGCGTCGGCCACCAACATCCGCTGCACCTTGCCCAGGATGGTCCTGGTCCTCTCCTCCGACGGGGAGGCCAGAAGGGACACTGTGTTGAGCCTCGCTCCCAGAAACAGAGCGTCTTGCGCGGGTACCAGGTGGGATTTGGCGTAGTTCACGGAGAATCCCAGGTCCGTGAGAAGTTGGACGGTCCTTGCCGTGTGAACCACGGCGAGCTCCCTCGTCTTGGCTCGGATGAGCCAGTCGTCCAGGTAGGGGTAGACGTGGATCCCCTCGCGGCGCAGCTGCGCCGCCACCGGTGCAAGGCACTTGGTGAACACCCTGGGTGCCGACCGTAGACCGAAGGGGAGGGCTTTGAACTGGTAATGACGCCCTTGGACCACAAACCTGAGGAATTTTCGGTGCCCCTTTAGGATGGGAATATGGAAGTAAGCATCCTCCAAATCCAACGACGACAGGAAGTCTTCCTCCAGCTGACCCAGGACGTGCTGGAGGGTGACCATCCGGAACTTTTGCGCCTTGATGAACTTGTTCAGACGTCGCAGGTCCAGGATGGGGCGCCATCCCCCCGTCTTCTTCTTCACGAGGAAGTATCTCGAGTACACTCCGGAGCCCCGAAGCCTCTTTGGGACGAGTTCGATGGCGCCCTTCCTGAGCATCGCCTTACTCGAGCGCGTGGCCCCGGGCCAAGGCGCCCAGTACCCAACGGTCGGTGGAGATGGACTCCCACACGCTGACGAAGCTCGCCAGCCGGCCTCCCACCGGGGTGCTTCGGTGGGGGCCCGACCCCACGGCCGGTTCAATCCTGCTTCGACGAGGCTTTGCCGCCTTGACCTCCTTGGCGACGACGGCAGGGTCCGCTAGACTTGCCTCGTCCTCTGTAGGCCTCCTGAGCCGACGAGCGGGCCGCTTGACGGTAGGTGGAGAAACCGCCGCCGGAACTTTTGGAGGCGCCCTTGCCTCCGCTGCTCCGAAAGGGCGTCCGTCGTTGTTGCAGAACTCCAAGGGCCCGGGCCGTCTCAGTGTCCGCTTTAATGGCCTGAAGGGAATCGTCCACTGTTTTCCCAAACAGGGTGTTCCCATCGAAGGGCATGTCCAGGACTCTGGTCTGAGCGTCTTGACGGAAATCCGTAGCCTTGAGCCATCCACGCCGCCTAAGGCAAACGCCGTTGCCCAACTGGCGGAACCCAGTGTCGGCGATGTCCGTCGCAACGGTAATGGCGTGGTCCGAAGCCACCTCACCTTCCTGCAGGATCCCCAGGGCCTCTGCCCTCTTGTCGTCCGGCAAGAAGTCCAGCAGGGGAGCCAGTTTGTACCAGAGCTCCATGTCGTAGCGGGCCCCGATAGCCAAGGCGTTGGCCGCTTTAATCGTCGTCGCCGCAGACGAGATGACTCTGCGTCCCATAGCGTCCAATTTCTTTCCCTCGCCGTCCGGTGGGGAAGTCGATGTGGAGGCCGCACCCCCCCCGCTTTCTTCCTGGCCGCCGCGGAGACGACGGAGTCCGGGGTAGGCTGCGCCCGGAGGCACAGGGGGGCCGTGTCCGGGACCCGGTACTTCTTCTCGTACCGGTCTCTTCTAGCTGGCGTCGTGGAAGGGTTCTTGAGGAGGGAGAGGCCCTCATCCCAAATGTCGTCCAACAGAGGCACTGCGAGGACCGTCTTCCTCTTGGCCTCGCGCCGCTGATAAAGGAAACCTTCCTTCTTCTTCTCCTCAGGGCAGAGTTGGAAAAGCTCGGATGCCCTGGTGATCATGGAGTGGAACGATCCAATCTCGTCGGGCGGAGAAGCCCTGGTGGGAGGCGACGACGGTACATCCTCGTAGTATACCTCGTCGTCCGTACCCGTCGCTGCCGTGTCAGTCCCCGTATCATCTCCTCGGGTGGACGGGGAGGAGGGCTGGAAGGGGCGCGACGGCTGAAAAGGAGGTGGAGGGTGGATCCTTCTTTTCTTGGTAGGGGGAACACCAGAAGGTCCCGGTTCTGGGTCCCCCGACGGGAGAGGTTCCGTCGGCAACGGTAGTCTCGTCCTTATCTCTGAGCATAAGGACTGTATAGCCAACAAAATGGCCGCCGAGTTGTCTCACGGCGCTGGCAGAGGGGAATCCGACGGGCGATCAGGGGCCCCGTCGGTACCCTCGACGATGTCGTCGTCACCTGCGTCGGGATCCATCCCGACCGGCCGGTCTTCTTCCACGCCGAGGCCGTGGCTTAAGACCTCGACCAGCTCCTCCTCCGAGGTTGAGGCCGAATCTACGACGACGCCCTGCCCCCCCTTTTTCTTCCCCACGGGGGATTTCACGGGGGTCCTATCGATGGGCACAAAAGAGGACTCCCTCCGAGGTGGCAGGGAGACTCTGAGCCCCGAGGTCGCCACCACTGGTGTAGCCTCCACAGGCTGAGCCAGGGCCGCCGCGACAGTTTCGATAGAGGGCTTGGCCGGATGGATTAAGGCCTTCACCACCTTAGGTGCGCTCACCGCCTTATCCTTGAGGGGGGGACACTGCCTCGCTCCCCCTCCGCCTTCGAGCTCGACCGGGGCCTCTCCAGGAGCTTCGCCGGGTGCTCGGCCTTCCTCTTACCCGACCCAGAGCGTTGGCTCGTGGTTGAGGGTGCGCCCTGCCTGGCGCCCGTAGAGCCCGACCGTTCGGCGCTCCCGGTGCCAGCGGACTCGCGGTGCTTGGCCCTATGTTGGACCCCCGTCGCCGGGGCGTCCTCAAAGGTCTTAGAAGACCGCTCAGATTTCTTCCTCTTCTTCTCGCCGGACGGGCTCTTCCCTCCCAGCCAGTTGGCGAGACGTTGATGGCGGTCCTTCATGGTCCGCTCCGACATGTTGCCGCAAAACGCACAGTCCTTCTCCACGTGCGTTTTGTCCTCATGTAGGCAGTAAAGACAAAAAGAGTGTTCGTCCTCCTTGAAGACGTTCTGCAGCTGGCATCCAGGGCAGACCCTGAACAGCTTTCCGGGCGTCGAGCTTCCCTTCTCCTGGGCCATGACCGGGCCTGAGAAACTTCTGGAGTCCTCCAAAAGCGTAGCTCGACGAAATCTTCACCCTTGAGGGGCGCAGACGAATCCGACACGGGTCCCCGTTGATCGGATGGAGAATCGGTGGAGCTTGAGGCTCTTTTGACCGAAAAAAACGAAGTTTTTGAGAAAAAACGTGAAAAAATAGCACTAACGCTCGAGAGCAATAGCACGAGGATCCCAACACATGAACGTGCGGTAAAAATCTGAAGATGGCTGCCAGAGGCGGTGCTTAGGTAGAGGGCAGTCATTGGCTGTGGTCAGTATGACGCAGAGACCAGTGATTGGTTACTACTACGAAAGACAGATCAGAAACGAAACTGATACTGTTTTTTTCTTTACCGAGGATTCCCAGCCTGACGACGGGGAATATTCATGAGCATGTGAATCCATGCCAGACCCCATGCTGGAGAAACACAATATCTGAACAAAAGATCATATGAGAAAAAGCCTGGTCTATGAATTTAAACACAGTATCGGTGCAAGTGTCACTTCCTTCACTTTCAAAGCAAGAGCCTGCCATACCATCTGACACCAAGACTATAGGACCTATAGTTTCACGCCAACTGCAGACAGCGACACTACGGGTTCAGTCTAGCATATGAAGTCCAATACACAGGACTCCTCAACAGCTTCACTAACTATTGCTCCCGTCGCCGCCCACTCTCCCCCAACTGACCAACTCACCATTCAGGCCACTTTCTCCTCCATTATACATACACGACCCACACACAAACATTTCTACTGTATGCCTGCTGGCTCCATCGCCACCACCACCACCACATTAACCAGTGCAGAGCCACTTGGAGCTCACTGCATGGCCCGCAACATCGTTAGCCACATCACATGTCCAACCCACCACCAGACCAGTGGCGGTCTTGGATCTCCAGCACTTGGAGCCAACTGATCTTGGCTTCTCCCCTCCAGATAAAGAAGAGGGAAGGGTCACTGCTACAAACCACATAAAAGCATATCGACACCTAGGGGCGTGGGGGGGAGAAGGAAGAGAAAGGGAGAGAGGAGGGGGGAGTGTGTGTGTGTGTGTGTTAGTGAGAGTGTGTTAGTGTGTGTGTTATACAAGACCACCTAACATTACATATTGGACAACACACGTTTAGGCACACAAAATCTAGAAAATATACCACACCAAACAAGAAATGGTCTACAGCTAAATGCACACAAAATTCGACAAAATCAACACACGGATCAAGGTGGGACTCCATGTTGATAACCATCTAGAAAAAAAGATCACACATTACATGTTCTCCGCAATATTTAGGAAGAGAGCCATACAGGCCAAGGTGTGATCACCAGCTATACACAAAACAACAAGACAAACAACAACACCATGTGAAATAGGATTTAGATACAGTTGCCAGAAAAAGGTCCATGCAAGACTAGGCAAAGCGTAGTGTCTAATTTTACACACAATATCTAGATAAAGGACCACGAGACAAATTTGGTCTCCAGCCTTATAAACACTAATTGCACCCTGTGAAGAATCCTACTGATCCCGCACTGAAACCCTGCCTAAAGTCTCCTCCAAGGTGGTCAAGGAAAGGCAGATGCTTCCTGACACTGACGTTAGGGCTGTTGTGCTGCGGGAGGATCACCTGTGAGGAGACCAGGCCCAAGGTGGTGAGGAGATCCCGTGGGATAAGACACTATATTTGTCTTCTGTAAAGAAGTACTGTGATGCTGGAAATACCTTATGGAGGGACAGGGTATCCTAGTCCTTGTCCTAACACTTCTGTGGGTGTGTTTTCTCTATGTTTTCTGCCACTGAGGTCTGGCCTGCACCCCTGGTAGTACAGCTTTAGTGAACAACCCCCATGGGATACCCTTATGGCACCCATGGGTGGGGGTACACACTTGTACTCCTTGTGTGTGTTTTTGGGCACTTGTGTGTTGCCCATAGAGCAGGGTATGGGCTGGTGGCAGCTACATGCTGACTTGGCAGTGGTTCCGAGTGTCCTCCATTTGTGGGACACCCAGGCCCTGCCAAAGGAATCAATGGATTCCTGATAGAAGCCAAGATGGCCCCTGTGGCCTCGTTTCGATTGCCTTTTACCTTGTTTCCCAAAGTCCTTGAATGCCCTGTCTCGGTTCCCTTCCTCCCGATAGGCTACTGGGTGGAAATACGGTATGCAGACTTTCCATCGAAAAATGTTTAACTTTTTCCATCGAATTTTAACCAATGAAAAAATGTCCATCTAATGCATTTGTGTTTGTGGTAAAGGGTTTATTTTGTTTGTGGTGGGTTTTTAAAGGTTCAAAATGGTGTGCTGAGGGCTCCCCCCAAAAAGAATAATTATAAAAAAAATACATACCTTCGATGCACATTTTTTCATTGGATACGTTTCGATGGATTTTATTTTAATTGAAAATAATTTGATGCAAAGGCATGTAACCTGGAAATACCATATTTGGCGCTGGGGTTGCCTTCTGTCAGACTGACTGGAGCCTTCCCAGAGGTTGTGTGTTGTGGGTACACCCTAGGGGTGGGACCTGTATGAATGGAGTCTGAATTGAACTCACATTCTGTGTTGTGGGTGTCTGGTTCCTGTGAGTGTGACAATGAGACAGCCACGACTGAAACTGACATGAATGCAGCGTAGTGTGCTGAAAGACTGGGTACTTACCCCCAATCCACATCCTTTGTTATGGGTGTCTGGGTGGACTGAATGGCCTGAATGCCTGCGAGTCTGATTGG
Organism: Ambystoma mexicanum; assembly: GCF_040938575.1. Taxonomy (NCBI): domain Eukaryota; kingdom Metazoa; phylum Chordata; class Amphibia; order Caudata; family Ambystomatidae; genus Ambystoma; species Ambystoma mexicanum. Next base: position 967,703,105 of record NC_090936.1, on the reverse strand, counting down.
CTGCCTGCCTGCATGAATGCCCTTCTCTGTGATTGGCTGACTGAGCCTGGCTCAGCCACAGTGTATGGGGAACTGATGTGTATATCTGGGGACCTCTCACTTCACCAATTTGTTCAGAAGCTGAAGTCGAAGCAAGAAGACCCTGTTCCTTGAAGCTCAGCTGGAGGAGAAGTCTAGTGCTGCATTTCTTTGTGTAATCCAAAAAGCTCCTGTGTTTTTCCAAGGACTGATCTAGAGAAGACCTGCAAAGGAGATCTCTACCCGAGCTATGAGGGACCATCGTGCAAACTGCTACTTTTCATCCGAAGTGGCCTAGCAGCCAGTCATGTGTTCCTGTCATCCCGAGAAGGGGTCTTCGTGAGTCCTGAAGAGGAGTGCCCGGACATCTAGAGTCACAGATGTCCACTGTTGTCACCCATGGTTCAGAGGTGCGTTTCGTGACCACTGGAAGCCGTTGTCGTCTACCGGCCAGAAGAGGGGGTACCCTGGCTAGACACCCAGAGCTGTGAAAGATCTAAACTGCCTAAGAACATTTCAAGGGACATCCTTGCCATCATCAATGACAGCCGGAGAGAGTCCAGAGTCGCTGAATGCAGAGGAAGGTCCTTTGGTGAGTTTTGTGCGCCACCAGAAGCTAACAAAGACGTCCTGAGGGTCCAGACTTGGTGAGGGTCCATGGTCCACTCCAGTGGTCGGGTCCAGGTCATCAGAAGCCATCCAGAGGTCTGTGCTGCGGCTGCAGTACCGGAAAACGAAAGTCTGAAAACTGCGATATTCCAAAACCCGACACCAAAAGTGACCTATGCTCACGTCACCGCCAGAATTCATCGAAGGGTCCCTGGGGTCTTACTCTCATCTGCCAAGCCTTTTGGAGCCCAGAGCAAGTTTAATCTTCACAGGACATCTACAGTTGGAGAAATCGTCGACCAAAGGAAAGCACTACAAAGAGCAAAACTGCCGCACGTCAGAAAGACTTCGGTTCCATTTTTCTTCTTGGACTCAGCATCTCAGTGGCTCCTTCTTCCAAAGGGGGGTCCATCCTCGGAGGAAATCGTGGAGGGAAACCAAGAAAACTCTGCCACTTCGCCTGCCAAGGCACCAAAGGTACTGTAACGAGGAAGAGCATCTTCTAGCCTCAGGTACTTTGGGTTGGTAGAACCTTCTGAAGAAAGCAGAAGGTTTTTGAACATTATTGGACTGGGTTGTAAAAGACAAGATAAGTTACTCCCTAACTGTTCGATTACAGGTTGCCGAGATGGGGGGATCTTCAAACAAAATTGTATATCTAGTTTAAAGAAAGCATTCTGACACTGTTCACAACTAACCTGCCTTTCACCCCTATTTTATGCCGATACACCTCACTTAAGAATTCAAAAGTCTATTTTTTTTAAACATACCTTTATTAATCGGTTCACATCTTCATGTTATGAGAACATCGTTTCACAAACATGATTACAATAACTAAATTTGCCCAACATGCCGTTAACATTCTGCACACAGATATATGGATTGCCTTAGAAAGCCCCTTTCGGACAGGATGTTCCACTCCGGAGTGCCCTGTGCACCTGTCCGGCTCCATCCACCCACCCCTATTCGTCTCCCTTCAGTTCGACTCACTGTCTTTAGCCAACAGGTAGGCCATGAGGGGTTCCCAAATGTTCTTTGGTTTGCTTTGGAACCCACAGAGGGAAGCATAGTCTCTTTCTGTATTGCTCAGCCATATTAAATCCTTCAGCCATTTGGACATTCCTGGTGGAGATGCGGTAGTCCATTTAATCAATATACACGGTCTAGCTACAATCATGCATGTCGCCAGAAGTTTACGGTGGCGCTTAGGCACCCCGGGGCCCATCCAAACATCTCACACGCAAGTGTACACTGGACAGGGCGACCAAGCATTTCAGACATTATCTGCATGGTGCCTCCCCAAAAGGGCCTCAGCTTCCCGCAGCCCCACAACATGTGCGTGATACCTGCGGGCTCCGTAGAGCATCTCTGGTACCTTGTCGGTTTGTAAGTATCAAATCTATGAATCTTTGCTGGGGTCATGCAAGCCCTGTGCAGTGTTTTGAGTTGTATTAATTGCAGCCTGGAGCTCAGGGCTCCTGTATGTGTAACACCGCACAGCACTTTCCATTGTTTGGCGGTGAAAGTTTCCCCCAAGGTCCTCCTCCCACCCACTTTTATATTTGGGGGCTTTGCGGTGTTTGCCGTCCTGAAGAATTTTATATATGGATGATAGAACTCCGAACTCTGCTATTTCCTGGGTCAGGGGGGCCAGGTTGACCTCCGGGTTCTTGAGGTACAAGATAGCATCATCAGCATATAGCGAAATTAGTTCGATCGACCCCCTTTCCTCCCCTGTGTCCGTGGAACTTCCTCAACCTGCATGCCAGGACCTCGATGGGTATGGCAAAGATTAGGAGGGAGAGGGGGCACCCCTGCCTGGTACCCCTCCCCAGTTTGAACGGGTTTGACTGCACGCTACCAATTCTAATTGAGGCGGCAGAACCGGCGTACAGTAGCCTCACCGCCCTTAGAAAGTACCCTGGGATCCCCACCTGGGACAGGACTTCAAACAGGTAGTCCCATTCTACAGAATCAAATGCGTTTTCCATGTCCAGCAGCGCCGCAGCCGTCTGCCTTCATGGGTCTAGCTGGGCAAGAATACCAAAGAGTCTCCTCAGATTCAGAGCGGTCGACCTACCAGGAATAAACGCTGATTGGTTCCTGTGCACTACCTGCGTGGCATACAGGAGTAAACAGTCCGCCATGATCTTAGCGAAGGTTTTTGTGTCTAGATTTGTGTGCATTTGTTTTGAAGCCCATATTCGTGATTAGGCATCCGTGTGCACTTCCATTTTCATAGCACTGAAATAGCATTTGTGTACACTTGTTTTGAAGCCCATATTCGGGATTAGGCATCCGTGCGCTCTTCCATTTTCATAGCACTGAAATACCATGTGTGTGCATTGTTTTTTTTGAGGCCATATTCGTGATTAGGCATCTGTGTGTTCTTGAATCTCAAAGCGCTCCTGCGCACATTATTATCTCGTCGCTTGCCGTGTAGGCCAGCCCTGATCCCTCATCCTTCCTGCCCCCTCCCCCGATTGGTCCTTTCCCTCCTTTTCACTGTACCTCCCAGAGCAGCCCTCTGCTTGTGCAGTCCTGCGGCAAAGGGCCTAAGGCAAAGGGCGGCTCCTGTAGTAGCGGCTGCAGGTGTCAGCAGGGGAAGCCAGGGGCCTCCATCTAACACTCCAAAGAATAACCACTGTTTCCGCCTCCCTGTGGTTTCCACGTAATAAGCACGCCCTTCTGTCTAGATAGCCCTGAATAAGAAGCGCAAGACTAACCCATAGCCCCACTACCACAGCCATCTAACAGTGGCTGCATAGTCCTCTCACCATACCAGCAATTGCGACAGGCCACAACACCCTGACATGACCCATGGCAGGTAGGCTGCCATCAACCAGCATCAACGGATAAGGTAGGAACAATCTATTCTATCCTCAACATATACCGAAACGTCTCCCCATGCCTTCTGCAAAAATCTTAAAACTACTTTCTTCAACTAACTGTCCACAGTCACATACCCACTATCTGTATACCTCTCTAATACGCATTCTATCTATTCCTAGTATGCTTGTCTGTATTTTTGTATGCAACTAAGTTATGTTCACCCACTGTAACAAGTGCCACGATGCCCCGGGCTGCTATGCGCTCAAAAAATGTGAAAAGATAATAATCATACACACCCCTTGTACCATACTTGGATTGTGAAACTTAGGCCTCTCTCCCACTATACAGGACCCTTCCAAGTGTGCCCCCTGCATTTTCAAAGTACACCGAACTGCTTAAACTCCATTTGAACTGCATTTTGAAATCACTTTTGAAATTGCATTTGAAACTTAGGCCTATCTGCCACTATACAAGACCCTTCCAAGGGTGCCCCCTGTTTTTTGAAAGTGCACAGAACTGCTTTAAACTGCAATTGAAATTCACATTTGAAGTAGCATTTGAAATTAAATTGCATTTCCAACTTAGGCCTCTCTCCTTCTATACAGAACCCTTCCAAGTGTGCCCCCTGTATTTTGAAACTGCACTGAACTGCTTTAAACTGCATTCGAACTGCATTCGAACTGCATTTTGAAATCACTTTTGAAAATGCATTTGAAACTTAGGCCTCTCTAACACTTTACAGGACCCTTCCAAGGGCGCCCCCTGTATTTGAAAGTGCACTGAACTGCTTAAACTACTTTTGAACTGCTTTTTTTGAAATCACATTTGAAGTAGCACTTGGAATTGCATTTCAAACTTAGGCCTCTCTTCACGCTATAGAGGACCCTTCCAAGTGGGCACCCTGCATTTTGAAAGTGCACCAAACTGCTTAAACTGCATTTGAACTACATTTTGAAATCACTTTTGAAATTGCATTTGAAACTTAGGCCTCTCAACCCACAATACAGCACACTAAGTGTGCTCCCCTATATTTGAGACCGCATTCGAAACTTCATGTGAACCTTTGAAAGCACATTAAAACTTGGGCCTCTCTCACACTAGACACGACTCTCAGCATGCTCTCTGGTAATATACTGCACTCTGAACCTAGGCCTCTCCACCTCAATACAGGACCCTCAGGTCCTTCTCTCTCTCCGTATCTACGTGCACTGTGAGAAAGATTACTCTAGGTGTCCCCCATCCCCATCTCTGAACTTAATCCTGCTATACTTTGAGGCCGGCACCTCTCCCGCTATCCAGATACTCTAGCCTAGGTGTTCAATTGCTGCCTAGGTCTCCTAGTCTAGGTGTTAATTGCTGCCAGCCACTTAGAGCCTTGAACCTTCCTCCCGATAGCTAGGCGTCAACTTTCCCTTAATTACCACCAACCTCCTTCAAAGCTAACCCCCTCCCGATAGATTAAGGTCCCAATCTTAATCACAGACTGGCTTGTGGAACCGCACCTACCCATTGCCGTCCAAGGATCAGAAATCTAACGGTTCAATCAGCTTACTCGCCGAAACCTACATCGCCTCAGACTTCGGATACCCCACAACCAAGAACACAATCTCTCTGTAAACCGTCTGTAAAATTCTTAACTCTCCACCTCCTGTCCCTTAGTCGTCTAGGTAGTATCAGTAGCTGCTACTACTGAATCCTAGGAAGCGGACACCCAGAACATCCAGCAAGCACCTAAGCCTGTAACTAGTACCATAATTCCCCACAGTTACCTGCACCCTTAGCCCAATCCATACGCCCACCCTCTAACGTACAATACCCCCAGGACAGCCCTCCCGTTGTAAGATGAACACCATACCCAACTGACTGAACAAAGACAAACCCTCGAAAAGCTCCAGAAAGAACAATTTAAGAGGATTGGAAACAACTGACAGAACAAAGTCCCACTGACCCAAGACCCAACTGACCGAACAAAGACACACCCTCGGAAACTAGCATACGGAACAACTGAAGATTAAAATCAACACTAGCTTGGCACAAGGCACCACAATTGGAAACTGCCCGATAACCCTAACACCCAGACCAACTCCTCCCAACTAAGACCAAAATGACCCGACACAGAATTGGACGCAGACAAAGAGAAAAGGAACACGGAACAAATAACACGGATACACAAGCTCAATCAGCCTAAGCAGAAGACGCCTTCAATACAGGACAGACCCCGCAAAACAATACTATCGACATAACAAACATCACAAGAGAAAAATCGTTATACCTTACACCGTACCTTGCACCAACCAAAGAACCTAGATACTCCAACGACACCAACATTTCCAGATGGATAAAAAAAACACCAGAACAACGGAACAAAAGACGAGGGGACCAGAGAAGAGAATGGGAGAACACCAACCCCCTTACTCCCTACATCACAAGAACAGATGGGCACTATCGATATCCATACAAAATGACAAGGGATGAAGAAACAATAGAAGTCAGCACCCCAATTATCAATCTCACAGACCAATTCAATGACGAAGCCGCCTTCACAGAGCCTCTACCGCTCGGAGGCAACATAAAAGCACCCCAACTGAACACCCACAAACCAAAACCGGGAACGAAAAATAAACCAAACACCACCAAAAAGATCCACTGAAATCTTATCAACTCAAGATCAATGTCCAAACACGCCAACAAAATCTACGACCTCCTAAGTGATGGAGGCATCGACATCCTTTTCATAACCGAAACATGGCTAGATGAGAACTACAAGATCAACCTCAATAACTGCCTGCCCGACACCTTCAAGTGCATCCAAGTAAACAGGAAAACAAAAAGGTGGTGGACTAGCAATCATGCACAAGGAACACCTGGAAATTAAAGCGGAAGACCAATTAAACATAAATAAATGTGAATCCCTAGTCATACGTCTATCAACAAATCCCAGAACAAACCTGAAATTCATACTGATGTACAGACCACCAACGTACGATGCAGCCTTCATAGACAACTTCATAGAAGGAATCACCAGCCTAGCTATCGAGCGTAACCAACTGATTATCCTCTGAGACTTCAACATCTGGTTCGATGAAGAAACCACAACCTCAGAAAAATCTCTAAACCAGACAACTAACAACAATGGAACTACATAAGCTGGTCAAAGGAGCAACCCACACAGCAGGACATAGACTAAACGCAATCTTCGCCAACAGAAAACTAATTACCACAGCACTACTGATTCAGATCCTCTGGAGCGACCACCTCATCATCCCCTTCGTAATCACACTGCCCTCCCCAATAACCAGGAAACAAGAAAAAATACCAATCATCATGAAAAGAAACTGGGGGGGGGGCGTGGTCTGCAAGCACGGTGTGAAGCCGCGAATCCGCCGTGCTCCTGCCCAAGATCCTGAAGCTGCAGACACTACGGTGGCAGAATCGAAATAGCAGCTATAAATAATTAAGAGGCACGTAGAGGAACCTTATTGCTCCACGCGGCCGAAATCCCAGCGGAAATCGGAGCTGGCAAAGAGGATAACGGAGTGTTTAAAAAAGCTCCCCTATGGCATCTAAGATGGCGGCGAGGGACCGCGAGGGCCGGACTGGGCGGAAGCAGATGAGATTGTGAACGTTTGCCCTCCGGACCGAGACGCACGGCAGAGACGCAGAGTCCTGGGCTGAGACCCCACGGGGGAGAGCGACCCCCGCCGGAAGCCTGCCGAGGAGCTGGAGCAAAAAGCCTACCCCTTCGGCGCTGTGAGGCGAAGAGGATCGAGGTGACCGGAGTCAGTCGACTGGGGCGCCAGGATTGCTGGCGGCTGAGGAGCGGGGACGGGCAGGTACACGAGAAGTCCCGAAAGGCTTGACACAGCATAGGGTTCCCTATCACATACAACTGGGCCCTTACCTCGCACCTGGAGGGCAGACAGCGGAACTGGGATTAGGATTACAGAGTCAAGACCTGCGGCCCGCCCTGTCCTTCTGGAACCCTCCAATGGGGCCATGTCGCCTCCTAAGAACAGATCAAAGGCCGCCACGATGGACGCTTTCACAACTGCATTCCCGAGGCAGCAACTACCGCAGGAAGCAACCCCTGCGGCGGGCCCGCCACCCCCGGCGTTGGACCCCCGAGACGCTCAAATCTTGCAGGCAACTGCAGCGCTACGCACATCCATGGAAGGCATGATCGGAGAAATCAGGTCAGATATACAACTGATGAGACAAGATGCCCGCAACCTGACGGAAAGGGTAACTAAAACTGAAACGTCTCTGCAAGAGACCAGCGAAGACACACGGGAGCTAAAGGCGAAAGTCCAGGAACTGGAACGGACAGTGGCCAGACTAGAATCCCGCTCAGAGGACGCGGAGGGACGGGCCCGCAACAGCAATGTCCGTATCCTCGGGGTTCCAGAGGACATGGAGGGCCCAAACCCCACCAAATTCATCGAAACGCTGCTGCATCAAGAAATTGGGGCAGGCTCACTTACCCTGGGGTTCTCAGTGGAGCGGGCCCACAGATCCCTCCAGAAAAGACAGCCGCCGGGCTCGTACCCATGCCCGATAATTGCAAAAATTCTGAATTTCCGTGACAGGGAAGTGATATTGCGGTTCTGTCAGGAACTGAAGTAGTGGATCCTGCAGGAGTGAAGCTGGCCCACCTAGCCCCCTAAGCCTGCCTGCTCAACAATCCAGCTTCTTTAAAACTATTGGCCAGGCAAACCCAAGGGGAAAGAGAATGGAGAAAACAACAAAAGACAAGAACTCCCACTGCAGGTACTTCAGACTGTCTTTTCGGAAAGTTTTTGACTCAGATGGGATGTTCCTAAAAAGGAAATACAACTTTTAATAATCAATCTTCTGATCATTACTGATTACTCTCTATATTATATTTTCTCCATTTACATTTACCTGTTGCCTATGCTTGATTTGCCAATAGGCTGTTTCTGAAAGATTTATTATGACTGTAGATACTCTAGCGATATCCCTTCTCTTTGTCTTTCTGCTCTCTTGCTCTCTTTAGTATCTGGTAATCTTTTTTCTTTAAAATAAAATATATCCCAAAAATATTGTTGTTATTATTGTCTATTATACCTTTTGCCGGATGCTCTAGGAATCATATACTCTCTATAAATATGTGTAAGTAATTACCTTCTGTATTCTGAAGAACCTTTGTAAAATATTCTGCTGTAACTTTTATACTCCAATTTCACATACTGAGTGCTTTTTCAGTAATGTCTCTTGCTACTCATGTATTTCTTCTGAATTCTTTCTTTATCAAGGAGAAAAACTATTGCTCACAAAACGCTGCGTAATCAGGATACTACGCTGTCCTTAAATCGTTTTTCTATTCCGTCACGAACAACGGATAAAAACGAGGAAAACATTGAAAATCCAAAATGGCGCGACGCACGAGTGACGTTGTTAGGTCCTTTCCTCTAAACCGCGCTTACGAATCCAAGGAAATACGCGCCGCAGGCTCGAAAACAAACGAACCTGAAGTTAGTTAAATATATATATTAGATGTTAGGTTAAAGGTTTTTAAAACACGACGATTCGAACCGCGCGCCTTATTAGTATTAAAGATAAGATAAAATGTACACAAAAATGAATTGCTGAATCTTCTTTATATATTGTTCATTAAAAATTCCTTGCACAATTTCTTATAATACTATTAGAATTCTATTGTTCCAAACAAAAATGAACAGCTCAATATAAAGTCTTTGAATTATTAACATTTCAAAAATATTGAATCTTCACTTAAAAATTCAGAAGTCCACTTAGCTTATTAATGTTCATGAAACTGGAATCTTCTCTGGCTCAGAAACTGAATCTCACTGGAATTCTTCTTCTGCAGACTTCTTCTCTTGTTACTTAACTAATATTAATACTATATTTTTTAGAACTCCTAAAAGGATATAACTCTCTTTTAAAATGGAAACTTTAAATGAATTTTACTGGAGCTAACTAATATATGACCTACTCTGATGCATACTCTAATGAAAGGCAGTTGAGAATTGTCATTAACATTCTAATGACATCACAATGCTGCATGCTGAGAACTGAACCAATCATTGTTGTGAAAAAGTTCCACCATCTTGGCTTGGGGGCATTTCATCTTTCTAATTGAAAGTTAGTTAAGGGAAATTGAACAAACTAAAAGAAATGCTCTATTCACTAAATGGAAGTTATTTAATATTTCAAATACCTTCCCTTGCTAACTTTCCTGGAATGGTAATTGACATACCCTATTCTCCTAAGAACCTTGTCCAATTGAGGTACAAAATGTGAGAATCTGACAGTACCCCCCCGTAAAGCCCTGTCCCAGGGCCTGGTTTAAAGGGTTGTAAGCGATGAAACTTTTTAGTTAGTCTAGAGGCATGAACATCCTCACTTTTAACCCATGACCTCTCTTCTGGACCGTAACCTTTCCAATCCACTATATATTGCAACTGGCCTCGAACAATTCTAGAATCCAAAATAGCTTGAACTTCATATTCAGAATCATCATCAGAAAATACTGGACCAGGTGCTCCCACTAATCTAGTGTCATTTCTACATGGTTTCAACAATTTAACATGAAATGTAGGGTGTATCTTCATACTAGATGGTCATTTCAACTTCAAAGTAACTGGGGAGAATACTTTTTCCAACTTCAAATGGTCCTATAAAACGGGGACTAAATTTATTCTTTCCTTTCAAGGCTAAATTTTTAGTGGATAACCAAACCTTATCTCCTTCATGATATTTAGGAGCCTCTCTACGTTTCTTATCAGCAAATTTCTTGTAACCCAATTTGCTTACTTTCAAAGCTCGAATTGCCTTCTCCAAATTTTGCCCCATAGTTCTCAGCCTGTTTTCCACATCAGGAACCTCCACTTCTTCTAAAACTACTCCCCTCAGAAAACGTGGATGAAATCCCTGGTTTACAAAAAATGGTGACATAGAAGTAGATTCCGTCACAGTATTGTTATAACAAAATTCTGCCAACCACAACAACTCCACCCAACTGTGATCAGACCCCAAATAACAACGAAGGTATTTTTCTAACTCTTGATTCACCCTTTCTGTTTGGCCATTACCCTCGGGATGATAACTAGTAGTCAAATTAATTTCAATTCCCAATTCTTTACAGAACGCCTTCAAAAATTTTGAAACAATCTGTGTGCCTCGATCAGAAATCACTTGACATGGTAAACGGTGAAGTTTCACAACATTCTGCAAAAAGGCTTGTGCTAAGGACGTAGCTGTAGCAGCTCCCTTAATGGGAATGAAATGTCCTGCTTTGGAAAAAACATCTACTACCACCAGAATTGTAGAACATCCCTTGTCAGATGGTAACTCAACAATATAATCCATTGATACTGTATGCCATGGACGAGGTGGAATTGGCAACGGTACTAATAATCCAGCAGCTTTTTGATGGTCGGATTTTGCTCTGATACAAACTTCACATGTTCTAACATAGTTGTCTGTGTCTTCACGCATCTTCTCCCACCAGAACTCTCTTCGAAGAAGTTCCAAGGTTTTCTTAACTCCTGGATGACCAGCCAATGGTGAATCATGGCAATTCTTCAGTGTCTCTTCTTGTAATTCTTCAGAAGGAAGATACAATTTTGCATCTACATAGGGCAAACCTTCCCTGATACTTCGCACCGGATCTCCGGCCTCCCATTTTTCCAATTCTTCTTTAGATAGTAAATGATGAATTTGTTCTCGAAAATCTATTTCTTTATGCACTTCACCCACCACAAAGTTCTTCTCGGACAAGAGTGACACTGGAACACAATCATCGGTCTTTAAACTTCCTGGAAAACATCGAGATAGCGCATCAGCCTTTCCATTCATACGTCCAGGCTTAAACGTAATCACAAAATCAAATTCTGCAAAAAAGAATGACCAACGGAGTTGTCTTGGTGTTAAAGTCTTGGCGGAACGAAGAAAGGTCAAATTTCTGTGATCGGTTAAAACTGTAACTCGATGACGTCCACCCAAAAGATAATGCCTCCATTCCTCGAATGCAGACTTGATGGCCAAAAGTTCTTTATCTGTAATTGTATAGTTCTTCTCAGCCGATGAAAACTTTTTTGAAAAGAATGCTACCGGATGAATTTGTCCAGTTCTTGGATGGCGTTGTGATAAAACTGCTCCCATGGCACAATCAGAAGCATCTGCCTCCACAAAGAAAGGTTAATCCACATCAGGATGTAATAAAATTGGTACAGAAATACATTTTTCTTTAAGAAATTTAAAAGCGTTTTCAGCCTCTTCACTCCAAACAAATTTTACTCCCTTTTTCAACAATTTAGTAATTGGAGAAATCACCTGTGAAAAGTTTTGAATAAAATCGACGATAAAAATTCGCAAATCCTATAAAACATTGAATATCTTTTACAGAACTTGGTTGTGGCCATTCTTTAACTGCCTTTACTTTACTTGAATCCATCTCAAGACCTTCTGGAGATAATACAAAACCCAAAAATTCCACACAATTAGTGTGGAATTGACTCTTTTCTAGTTTAGCAAATAGGTGATTCTTGCGCAACTTCACTAAAACCTTCTTTACGTGTTCCACATGTTGTTCTTCTTTAGAAAAAATCAAGATGTCATCAATGTACACAACTACAAATACATCTAAGTATTCACGAAGGACTTGGTTTATAAAAAACTGAAATGCCGCTGGTGCGTTGCACAGACCAAATGGCATCACCTGATACTCAAAAAGTCCGTAACGAGTTCTGAATGCAGTTTTCCATTCGTCACCTTCACGAACACGAACCAAGTGATAGGCTCCTCGTAGATCCAGTTTCGTGAAAATTTTAGCTCCTTGAATTCTATCCAACATTACGGATATCAAAGGTAATGGATAGCGATTTTTGATAGTTATTTTATTCAGGGCTCTATAGTCAATACAAGTTCTCAATGTCTTGTCCTTCTTTGGAACAAAGAACAATGGTGAGGCTGCTGGTGATTGCGAGTGTCTAATAAACCCTTTAGCAAGATTTTCCTCAATATATTCTTTTAAGAACTCATTCTCTTTCTCAGTGAGAGCATAAATTCTTCCACAAGGAATTGGTGCTCCGACCTCAAGATCGATCTTGCAATCAAATTCCCTATGGGGTGGTAATTTATTAGCTTCTTTCTTGTCAAAAACATCCTGAAAATCCTTATAACACTCAGGTAATACTCCAGCTACTGCCCCTACAATATGTTCCTTCACCAACCCTGCTGCTAGGCACACTCCAATAGAATTAGAAATGTCATCTTGATCTTCTGCAATTAACCTTACCAAACATTGTTCCTTACAAAAACCTGATTTGAACTCTAAAGTTTGCTTTCCCCAATCAATCAATTGATTATGTAAAGATAGCCATGGCATGCCTAAAATAATCTGTAACTGTGGTGCATCAATTAGTTCAAATTCAATTTCCTCATAATGCTCTTCCCCAATTTTCATTTCCAATTTAGTTGTCACTTGAGTTATTAACCCCGAGGTAAGTGGTGATCCATCTACGGCTCGTACTTGCTCAGGAATTCCCTTTTTAACTACAGGGATACCCAATCTACCTGCCAAACTAATATTAAAAAAATGTCCTGTTGCCCCAGAATCAATAACACATGGTCCACCACATCTTGGCTTACCTTCCCATGCAAAGGATACGTTTATCGTGATGTATGGAATTGCTGTCTGAACTGTATTCGCCACCTGTTGACCTTTTCCAGGAAATGGTTCGAATCTCTTTGGGGTACGTGGGCATTTCCCTACAAAATTGGTACTATCACCACAATATAAACACACATTTTCCTTTCTCCTTCTGTCTTTCTCCTCCTTAGTCAAAGGAGGTCTAACTGAATTTACAGCCTCATTTCGTGAAGAACCCTTAACCTCCCTTAATGCTTGCTCTGTTCTGGGACGTTCGTTTCGGAATCAAGCCTTATTCTCAGAAAAATTCCTTCGCTTTTCCAATCTTCTCTCTCCTAATCTCATATCTAATTGTAGAACCAAATTAATCAGATCTTCACTAGAGGTAGGTCTCTCCACAATATTTGCTAACGCATCCTTCAACTCATCTCTTAGACCTCTATAAAAAATGGAAGCCCTTTTTTCCTCTGGCCAACCACTTTCCAACACTAAGCCCCTGAACTGTGTGATGTAAGAAACCAACTCCCGATTTCCTTGACGTAATTCTAAAAGCTCTCCATCAACCCTCTGGGAATACGTTCTTCTATCAAACATCTTTCCAAAAACCACCTTAAACTCCAAACAATTATGTAACTCCGCTGCTCTTCTTTCTACCAAAGGAACAGACCAAGCTGCCGCTTCTCCCGTGAGATAAGAAATTAAAAAGGCTACCTTAGAAGTTTCTGTAGGAAATGCTTCAGGTCTGCACATATAGTGCAATTCACATTGCATAATAAATTATTTGAATCTTCTGAAATCCCCTCCAAATCGTTCTGGGGGAGCTAATGGTGTAGGAGCTATTGTTCCTCCTAAAAAAAAATGTTCCCCACTTCTTTTCTCTTTAGCTACCCTAGCTTCCTTGACCTTTATTCCTTCTGGATACATAGTGGGTGGTTCTCTCTCAATTCCATAACTAAAACCTGAAGCTTCTGCTAAATCCTCCTTTCTCACCTTACTATTTAACTCCTCCATCTTAATTCCCAGGGACAAAGTCTCCTGTCTAGTCTCTTTTAATTCTGTTTTTAATTCTAATAGTATCTTTTCCAAAGTTACCAAACTCAACCCTGACTCTGGGTCCATCTTCACTCAGGCAGGATCAGATTCGTGGGCCTTTCATTCTGTCAGGAACTGAAGTAGTGGATCCTGCAGGAGTGAAGCTGGCCCACCTAGCCCCCTACGCCTGCCTGCTCAACAATCCAGCTTCTTTAAAACTATTGGCCAGGTAAACCCAAGGGGAAAGGGGAATGGAGAAAACAACAAAAGACAAGAACTCCCACTGCAGGTACTTCAGACTGTCTTTTCGGAAAGTTTTTGACTCAGATGGGATGTTCCTAAAAAGGAAATACAACTTTTAATAATCAATCTTCTGATCATTACTGATTGCTCTCTATATTATATTTTCTCCATTTACATTTACCTGTTGCCTATGCTTGATTTGCCAATAGGCTGCTTCTGAAAGATTTATGTTGACTGTAGATACTCTAGCAATATCCCTTCTCTTTGTCTTTCTGCTCTCTTGCTCTCTTTAGTATCTGGTAATCTTTTTTCTTTAAAATAAAATATATCCCAAAAATATTGTTGTTATTATTGTCTATTATACCTTTTTCCGGATGCTCTAGGAATCATATACTCTCTATAAATATGTGTAAGTAATTACCTTCTGTATTCTGAAGAACCTTTGTAAAATATTCTGCTGTAACTTTTATACTCCAATTTCACATACTGAGTGCTTTTTCAATAATGTCTCTTGCTACTCATGTATTTCTTCTGAATTCTTTCTTTATCAAGGAGAAAAACTATTGCTCACAAAACGCTGCGTAATCAGGATACTACGCTGTCCTTAAATCGTTTTTCTATTCCGTCACGAACAACGGATAAAAACGAGGAAAACATTGAAAATCCAAAATGGCCGCGACGCACGAGTGACGTTGTTAGGTCCTTTCCTCTAAACCGCGCTTACGAATCCAAGGAAATACGCGGCGCAGGCTCGAAAACAAATGAACCTGAAGTTGGTTAAATATAAATATTAGATGTTAGGTTAAAGGTTTTTAAAACACGACGATTCGAACCGCGCGCCTTATTAGTATTAAAGATAAGATAAAATGTACACAAAAATGAATTGCTGAATCTTCTTTATATATTGTTCATTAAAAATTCCTTGCACAATTTCTTATAATACTATTAGAATTCTATTGTTCCAAACAAAAATGAACAGCTCAATATAAAGTCTTTGAATTATTAACATTTCAAAAATATTGAATCTTCACTTAAAAATTCAGAAGTCCACTTAGCTTATCAATGTTAATGAAACTGGAATCTTCTCTGGCTCAGCAACTGAATCTCACTGGAAATCTTCTTCTGCAGACTTCTTCTCTTGTTACTTAACTAATATTAATACTATATTTTTTAGAACTCTTAAAAGGATATAACTCTCTTTTAAAATGGAAACTTTACATGAATTTTACTGGAGCTAACTAATATATGACCTACTCTGATGCATACTCTAATGAAAGGCAGTTGAGAATTGTTATTAACATTCTAATGACATCACAATGCTGCATGCTTAGAACTGAACCAATCATTGTTGTGAAAAAGTTCAACCATCTTGGCTTGGGGGCATTTCATCTTTCTAATTGAAAGTTAGTTAAGGGAAATTGAACAAACTAAAAGAAATGCTCTATTCACTAAATGGAAGTTATTTAATATTTCAACCACCTTCCCTTGCTAACTTTCCTGGAATGGTATTTGACATACCCTATTCTCCTAAGAACCTTGTCCAATTGAGGTACAAAATGTGAGAATCTGACAGGTTCTCAAGAGAAGGAGGGGTGATAAAGAGGAATGGCTCCGTAATAGTTATATACCCAGACTACACCCCCACGGTGCAACGATCGCGGAATTCCTTCATACCTATAAAGGCCAGATTACAGAAACTCAACCTGAAATACATGTTGTTGTATCCGGCGAGACTTAAGATACTATATAAAGGGAAGGCAGTCTTCCTAGAAACCCCAGCTGCCGCTAATATGTGGCTTGAGCATAATAACCTGGCCGACGACACCGAAGAACCTGAGAAGGGGTCCATATGACTAAGGAATGACTGAATCTATGGAAGGGACCGCACCAACAAGCTGGAGATAAGGTCAGCGAAACATCACTTGACGCTGCAACAAGCTGAAGTCTTGATTGGGCAGGAGCACGAAGGCCCAAGCGCGAGACCGTCAACGACCCACCCCGCCTAGAACAGTGCAGGCCAAATGCCTACACACCACCCGTACCGAAAGGCCTGGAAAAGCCCCCGAGGCTCGGGTGCCCCTGAGCGTCGCGAGTTCAAACCGACTGCTGGGGGCAGTTACTTGTTTTGTTTTTCGGTTAATGCATCCTCCACGGTGGAGGATGCGAAGGATGGTAAGTCTCCAATGGTTAAGCCTACGACAAGGGACGGGAGGACGGAAACTCTGAAGATATTGGACCTAAGCCTACTACAAAAGGGGAGTGATGTGGACACAGCCGCATCAGCATACAGCCCTTGCAGGAGTGGGATTGCTCCCAGACCCCCTAAGAGACCACCATGGTTGTACAAATTAGGATAATGACGTGGAATGTGCGGGGCGTGGGCACATATCTCCGCAGAAGCAGAATCAAGTCCTACCTGCAGCGGAAGAAGGTGGACATTGCTCTACTACAAGAGACACATTGCTCTGCCGAGTTGGAGGCGAAGCTCAACGAACACTGGGTGGGACAGGGTTTTGGGGCCTCCTATTCCAGATTTGCAAGAGGGGTCTACACCTGGATCGGACCCCACGTACCTTTTCAACTCACTAAAATGGATAAGGATCCTGAAGGCAGATATGTGATACTATGGGGGACACTTGAACAAAGGGAAGTGTGTATAGTGAACTCATACTTCCCCAACAACAACATCCCACTACACCTGAAAGATTTGAGCTCCAAAATGCTACAGTACAGAGATGCCTTCTTTTTATGGGGAGGGGACTTTAACTGCGTCCATGATCCAATGCTAGACAGGTCCAGCCCCACAACGAAGGGCCCTTCAACGGCCACCACATCCCTGAAAACCACGGCCAATGAATTGGACCTGGCGGACGTCTGGCGGGAGCTGCATCCAGGTGAGAGAGGTTACTCGTTTTACTCGTCTCCACGTGCCCTCCATACCCGGCTAGATTACCTCTTTGTGGGCAGGGAACATTTACCTCAGATGGGGAGTGCGCAATATCTGGGAAGAACTATTTCAGATCATTCGCCACTGTTAATTGAATGGAATCAGACCGGCCCGAGACCACCCATCCCCATGTGGAGGATGCCTGCGGAGGCCTTGGGGGACCAGGCGTTTAAGGATGAGCTACACAAGTCCATAGACAATTTCATAACCGAGAACACTGGGAGTGTAAAACACGTCAGCACGCTATGGGACGCCCTGAAGATAGTGGTGCGGGTGTAAGTCATTGCTAAAGCGGACGGTATTAGGAAACTTCTGCGCAGCGAACTAGACGAGGGAGAATTGCAAATCACGGCACTGGAGGCAGCCCCGATAGACACCCCAAAGAGAGAAGATGATCTTAGAACTTTGAGGGAGAACTGCAACGATGCATGGAACAGGCTATCAAAATTCGATTTTATTACTAGAACCAATAGGACACACGCCGAGGCAGACAAACCCGGCCGACTGTTAGCTTGGCTTTGCAAAAAAGAACACGCCAGACATATAACCACAGTATTGAAAGATGAACTTGATGAAACTCACAACACTCAACAGGGTGTCTACGAACAATTATATTCCCATGTGGACCAGATCCCCCGAGATCAAATACAGGACACTTTAGATGAGATATGCTTACCCAAATTAACCCATGCACGTTCTGAGGCTTTAGATGGGGACATCACACCCGATGACATTACGAAAGCAATTAGATCCCTGGCGACGAGTAAGACCCCGGGCAGCGATGGGTTGCCCCCAGAGTTTTACAAGGCATTTGAACCCTCCTTGACGCCACTATTGCTTGAAGTCTTCCGAGAATCCTATGAATGTGGGACCCTCCCCGATAGCATGAGAGAAACTTTGGTGGTCCCCATTCTTAAACCCGACGAACCCACAGATAGGTGCGACTCTTACTGCCCGATTGCGATGATAAATTACGATGTTAAAATACTTACGACAATCCTAGCCAACCGATTAGCCAGAGTAATTGGAGACTTAGTGCATGAGGACCAAAACGATTTTGTACCCGGTCATAATACGACCATGAACCTGCGTAGGCTCCAACATATAATAACCCATACCGACACAAGCAAAGAATGCTATGCACTATTGTCCTTAGATGCTATTAAAGCATTTGATTCAATATATTGGGAGTGGCTAGTGGTGGTCCTGGAGCGGTTTCGTTTCGGTCAGGGGTTCATTAGATGGATCAGAATACTGTACAATGGACCGAGGGCACGAGTAAAATCTGGGAGATATGTATCAGAGTCGTGGGACATCCGCAGAGGTACCAGGCAGGGGTGCCCACTCTCACCCATGCTGTACATACTGGGCCTGGAGCCCATCGCTCTCTTTTTTAGGCAGCAATTCTTCGATGCAGGCATTCGGGTTGGAGGGGTAGACCACATCATCTCCTTATATGCCGATGATGTGCTGATATATGTCAATAATCCCCTTCTCAATGTACCAACAATGCTGGACGTTTTAGACAATTACGCCAAGGTCTCGGGCATAAAATTCAGCAGAGCCAAGTCCTGCTTGTTCCCGCTCGCGGGACTGAAGGGAAAGGCTATTACGGAACTTCCTCTGGTGGGCATAACCTGGCAGACCACTTCATTCCGATACCTTGGGATTCAGATTCTTCACACCCCAGAACTAATGCACGATCATAACACTAGAGCGAAGATCCCAGCGCTACGTAAGTCCATGGGGTTCTGGTCTAAGCTGCCCTTATCCATGATGGGCAGGGCCTCAATAGTCAAAATGATTGTCCTCCCAAGGTTCCTGTATGTGTTCCAAAATGTGCACTTCTATATTACTAAACCTTTCTTCCGTTTGCTGGATACAATAATACGGGATTTCCTATGGGGGCAGTGCAGGCACCGGGTGGCCCTGTCCACATTAGTCTTACCATACAAATCGGGTGGGATCCAACTACCTAATCTAGAGAAATACTACCTGGCTGCCCAGTTGGGCTTTGTATCAAAATGGTTAGCAGACGAGGTCACTTCAGAGACCCCTCTGTTGCAGTCCATGATCTCCCCGTTACGCTTAAAGGAATTGATCTGGGGCCCTCAGACCCTGATAAGCAACCCACCCTTCCTGGTGACCCTGGGTAGGAAAATATGGTACAGAACCTCAGTGATTATGAAATTAAAGCAAACATATTCCCCGGAAATGCCACTCCTCTCGGGGTTGAATAAGACTGATACCGATCTAAATAGTGTCAGGCTCTGGGAGGGGAAAAGGAATCTACACGTGGGGAGACCTGTATGAAGGGGGGACCTTTCAGGAGTTCTCCGAGTTACAGGCGGAGTATGATATTCCCTCCAGTCAATACCCATGGTATCGGAAGATTAGACTGTTTGCCCGATCGAATTGGGAAAATTGGCCAGAGGAACCAGGCATGAACCTCTTTATAATGCTGCGTTATAGTTTGGGAGAGGGTGGAAGAGTGGTGTCCCAAATATATGGCCATCTAAGTGATACACCTAACCCCCGAAGCACAGAATTACGGACCACATGGGAAACTGATATAGGGCGGGAACTAACAGATAGCGAATGGGTCAGGGCACTGTCATTCTCTGGAGAGGTCTCTAGAAATCACCGATTTCGACTGATCCAGATCAACATGTTATACCGCACCTATCTGACCCCGAGTAGATTGGCCAAATTCAACAACAATGTGCCGCCAAACTGCACTTGGTGCGGAGCTGATAACGCGGACTTAATCCACATGCTATGGATCTGCACCAAGACCCAGACTTTCTGGTCCAAAATAAAACAAATGTGCGAGGAGGCGGGTCACACCAGGTACAAATGGACCCCACAGGAGTGTCTCCTGGGCACCTATCCTAGGTTAGCTAAACTCAAACATTCAGTCAAACTAATGGCTCTGGCTTGCATAATGGCGAAAAGGACTATGGCTATGCCATGGAAAAAACCCGCAGGTCCGATTTTCACAGTGTGGCGTAAAGAACTTGAGAAATGGGCGAACGCCGAAACAAAGGCTTGGGAAGAGAGCTTAACCAGGTCTACTGAAGACTCGCTGGTTGCATGGAAAGATACCATGACAAAACTGTTCCACTCCCCTGATGATAAACCTCCTTGAACAACCCGCAGGAAGCACACCCGACCGCTGCGGAAAAAAGACACCAGCTTCAATAGGTCCATCGTGAGACACATTGACCCCCTGGTCTGGTCCATGTCCCCCACCCTTCCCACGACAGGAGCATCTGCCCTGTCGGTCACCAGCGAAACTGGACTTGGCTTGACACCGGAGACAGTTACTGTTCATTGTTGTTTGTACTTATTGTTTAACATGTTGCTGTATAAGTATGCAGACTTGTTTATTGATACTGAAGTTGGCACCAGAAAGAGGTGCAGTGTTTGTGAATATAACAAAATGCCAATAAACACATTTTAAAATAAAATGAAAAGAAACTGGAGAACCATAAAAAACTCCAACTTAACGGAACGACTGGAGATCACCAAACCACTAACAATGACCATGGGCGAAGCCGACCTAGACACTAAAATAGATATACTTCACAACTGGATCACCACAACAATCAACGAGATCGCAAAAGAAAAACCTTTCAGTCCATCCCACAAAAGAGCAACGGCAAAATGGTTCACCCCACTACTAGGCGCCATGAGAAGGAAAAAACTAAAACTAGAATGGAGGCTCAATAAAGACTGTGGAAAAGAATTCAAACTTCAACAACATTCCGGTTCATACAAAAAGGAAATACAAAAAGCAAAACGGAAATACTACGACAACAGAATCCTCAAAGCACCAAACACCCAAAAAGAACTGTTTAAAATCATAAATGAAATTAAAAACCCTCCCGGCTGCAACACCACCCCAATACCATCGAAGAAATTGTGCAGTGACCTCGCAGACCACTTCAAAAATATAATCATGACCATCCAACAGACCATACAAAACAGACCATGCAACCACTACACTGAAGACACTGACCGATGAGACTTTCATCAAACTCGTAAATCAAAGCAACAAATCTGGCTCCCCCACGGATCCCTGCCCCCCTGACATCTACAAATCAATCCTTGCACAAAGATACCATTGTAATACTACAGGAACGTCCTCAACCAATCAATCTCGACAGGCAGAGTAACTCAAGCCTTCGAATCAGCATACATCAAACCACTCCTCAAGGATACAACAGGAAACAGAGGACCTCTCCAACAACAGACCCATCTCCAACATCCCCTACCCAGCTAAACTCCTGGAAACACACATATATAGAATAACCCAAGATTTTCATAGAAGAACATCACCTATTAAACCAGACAGAAGTAGGCTTCAGACCGATGAGAGGAACAGAAACAGCACTTATTTCAATCTGGGATGATCTAAAGGCTAACGCAGACTCAAACAACAGCACCGTTCTGATCCTTTTAGACCTCACTGTAGCATTCGACATAGTTAACCACGACATCCTCATCATGAGACAGGAAGAATTCGGAATCACGGACAACGCCTTACTTTGGGTCACATCCTTCCTAACAAACAGAACAGAAACAATATGGATGAAACCCTACAAATCAAGCCCACGAGAATCATCATGCAGAGTCCCACGAGGATCATCCTTCTCACCACCACTATTCAACATCTACCTGTAACAACTAATTAAAATCATCGAAAGACATGGCCTCACCTGTTACAATTACGCTGACGACACACAAATAATCTCCAAAATACAAGACTCACAAGAAGACAACGTAACACTAGATAACTGACTTTGTGAAATATACAACTGGATGAACTTAAACTACCTTAAACTGAACCCAGGAATAATGATCATCACAAAAAACAGAGAAGACAACCTCTACATCCCATGGCCAACCGAACTTGGCAAAACCCCAGCCCCAGCATCGACTGTAAAAAACCTGGGAGTCCTGATGGACAACGAATTCACAGAGCCACAAGTAAACGCCCTAATCAAGAAATCTTTCTTTCTCCTGCAATCGTTCAAAAGGATCCTACCATTCCTTTCATTCACCAACAAAACTACTGCCATCATCACCCTCATCATGTCCAGACTAGACTATGCCAACAGCATATATCTAGGCTTGCCTGAACGACTCCTAAATAAAATCCAACGCATACAAAATGCGGCGGTCAGACTGCTCCTTAAACTACCTAGAAGAAAACACATCACACCAGCCCTGAAAACGCTACACTGGCTACCCATCAAACAGCGGATCAAGTTCAAATCAATGTGCATAACCCACAGAGTCATCCACGACCAAGGTGCAGAGTTCCTCAGAAGAACACTAAACGTACATCACACTGCAAGGCCACTCAGATCCAGCAGCGACATCTGCTTGGAACCCAAATCACACAATAAGAGGAAACTCAGAGGATCCTCTTTTTCTGACCTCGCCCCAAAAACCAGGAAGAAACCACCAAAGAACATCCGGAACACAAGAGATCACCTACAAATCAGGAAACTCCTCAAATCATGGCTCTTCACCGCATAACCAGAAAGAATGCCGATAAGGACATACACAGAGGAACTAGGCCGAGTGAAGAACCTACCCGGACTCCCTAAATCATCAACCCTTATAAAATAAGGACATATGGATCTGTAACATATCCACTTATCAATTAAAAAACAAACCACGTAAATCATACCATGAAACACCCCAGATCGATCGGGAGACCAGGGTATGATCCAGCAATGGCACCTGGCATCCCTCGAAGGCACAGGCAGCAATGGACCACCGACGGTAATAGATGGGAAGGACCGGGGATTGATAATATAACTCCACTACCTAAACAGGGATTATGCTCGCCCCCTGGGTGTACTGAAATCAAACTTAGGTCAAACTGAGATAGAGGCCAGCCTCAACCCTGAAACTAGACAGTCAGGAAAGGTAAGAGAAGATTATACCACCCAAGGGACCACTAACAGCTGGTTAGGGATAATATAACACCACTATCTAACTACGGAACAATGCTCACCGAACCTGGGGTACTTAGCCAATTTAATCTGCTGGAACCAGCCATGGCATCACCACAGACACTAGACAATCGGTAAACCAAGAGAAAGAATATACCAACCCAGTATGACAACCTGATACATAAACTAAACTACAGGGATTATGAGACATACAACCCACTAACCAAAACCTCACATTTCTGCATACTTAATTCACACAAAAACCCACACAACCACCTCTCTCACGGGAAACCGCACTGACTTCACCACACCGCAACAACAATCAACACATAGATCGCACCAACAGCATGCGAGGACCCGCTTCGATCCTATATGCACACCCAAGCTCAGCGCACAGTGAAAACCGAACTGAAGCTGCCAACAGTAACACCAGCTCTCACTTTCCTACGCCCTCTTCACCCACTAACCCACCCCCCAACTTTTTTCTTTAGAGATCCGCCTGAGCGCCTGGGGACCAACTCCATTGGTGAAGGTGCGCTATATAAATACCTTTAACATTAACATAAAAGAGGGCTGAGAGAATGAGCGTTTAGGAAAGGAGGAGGTCATCCCACATACAACAGGAAAGCAGATAGCAAATGCAGTAAACCTGAAAAAACACAGCAAGGAGACCCAAGAAAATGAAGTTAAGGAAAATTTGCAAACAGCAAAAGGAGAGGCTCAAGAGAGCAGAAGAGGAATAGCTGTGCAAGACGAGGGAGCACAGAAGCCAAGTGAGAGGGCTGAAAAAGTGGAGGGCCAGCACCTGCTTTTGCTGATCCGCATTCTGTAACTCCTGTTGCAGCATCTCCACTACCCGTGTACGACCCAGAAGTGCCTCTTCCTGCTCCTCCTGCTTACGCTGTAGAGTCTTCAGAGTCTGTCAAAAAGGCACTGGTTCAGTTCAGTAGAAAATACTTTATTTTGAATCTTACTTCATAAATGTTTGCAATAATTCAACAGAGAAAGCAACGTAAACACAAAATGGATTAAGAAAATAAAATTAACTTCATACAATAAAATCAACTTCATCTGCTGGATAATAAATAACATTCTAATCTTATACATGTGTTTAAATTACATCTTAACTCAACTTTAAAGGAGGAAAATTATATCAAATGAGTTGGAGTTTCCATTTTCTCTATTTCGCAAATGCACTTCATTGCATGATCCTCCAATGCCCCAATCCACCATCTGCATGTAAGGGTTGCTAATGGTAAGCCTTTTTATTCAAAACGAGCAAGGTGCTTTAAATGTCTTAAAATAGTGATAATATTTGTACTTTCTATTTGTTGTTTAGCCCCTACATAATCCCAAATACCTTTCCTGTATCTAGCAATAACTGTCTCAATGCATTATAGATTTCCTTTATCTGCTCCACAGATTGGTGGTTTGACTGTGGGCCTAACAATAATCATTTAACAAGTGTAATTTGTGTCAGTTTCTAATTGATGGGATCATGCCAGGCTAGGCTAATGATTTGTTGAGCCTCTGGCCAAGACAATCATATCAGGGGACTTGCTCTAATTTGATGCTATTCAAATAAATTGCCTTGCAGGTACTTTTAGATTTAGAAATGGTCACTGGGCCAATTTCTTTTTTTGTTAACACTCAAACAATGCTAGGGCACAAAACTCATGTAGATGTTTACCAGTTTCTGTAAGGCAATGGGTGTCCTAGCAATTTCAAATGCGTCATCCGCATATGTTAACATAGGGATGCGCCTGGTGACCACTCATGGTAAATCAGTGATCACCCAAGACGTTTTTATAAATGTTAAAATGGGGTGTGGTGAGAACACGCCCTTTTCACACATCTATTTCCACCTTAGCTGGCCTTGATAACTCTTTATTACACCCACATCTAGTTCTGAATTGAGTATTTTCATGTAATTCAATACCTATTACCAACAACAGCTTGAACCATGTCATCAGGTGCCCCTGCCGAGTTTGCTGTGCCACCAATTGTCAGAGAGGTTTTGACAGTCCTTTGATAAGGCAACTTCTATGAAATCTCTCCATCGTTTCTCCTTTAATGCCAATTTCCTTCCTCCCAATCCCTTTTAGTAATTCGCCCAGCAAGTTCTAGTCTTATGTTAATCTGCAGAAAGCTCCTTTAGAGCCTGAAGCAGGATTCATCTAGCCATGAACATTTTACACGCTGTTTCTCCATCTTTCCCTTAGATGTTAGCAATGAGCTAATTCTTACACCTAGACTTGCAAAGGTTTTTTAGGCTTCAGCATAAATTATCTTTGGGTCCAAGCATGCACCTATTAGCCTTAGCCCTTCCTTAACAATCTTTGTATCTCTGTGTGGAGTGATTCTTAATTCAATGGTGGCTATTTGAGGCTGCTTTATTTGATGTTAGGCGCACCGAGATGCTAATGATTGTGCCATTGCTTCTGTTCCCTGATTCTATGATTCTATCACTCTCTTTGCAATAAAAGATGGGGATTGCTCTCTATTCTGGGTATAACTTCAAAATCCATAATCATTACCCACAGTTCAACTGGGACTAAAATATAATTTATGATACTTTTCGCTCTACCATTGTTAAAAGTTACATTTCCAGGTCTATCACTTTTAGATCAGCTATTAGATGGGCAAAGCCCATAATAGGAGGGTTTTTCAAATTTTCAACCTGGACTAGGAAATGGAAAAGCCAACCTAGGGTTAGCAACCCCAGTAATTAAAGCCACTCTCAAGTCGGGTTGACTAAGCAGCAAAGCTGAACGAAGGAGGAAGGGGGCACAGTTGTGTTGCAGTTAAGACTTAGCAGACTGATAAGGAAAAGACCCACACAGGTTAAGATATAAAAATAAGAATACTACATGTGACGAATCGGTAATGATTCCACTCCCCCCGACCCCCAGGAAACTGGCCTAGGACCCATCTTGTGTGGCCAGCAAAGGGCAGATGCTTCCTGATCCAGACCCTGGGGGTGGTGTACTGCAGGAGGATCACATGAGGGGGGAAACCGGCCAGGAATACTGGGAAGACCCCCTTTTAACTTTCCCAATAGTCCCAAACTTCTGATGGCTGTTTGCCAAAAAGTAGAAGTTAACATAACTAACTTTGTTGATGGGGACTACATGTCCCATAAACCCATGAGTAGTGGGATGAGAAAGAGGGCTGAAGAAGCATACTGTAGCAGTAGTCAGGCAATTAGGCCTTACAGCCCACACCTGAAAGAACATGGGAGGCATAAAAGGCCCCCTCAGGTGCAGTCAATGAGTAGGAGCTGGAACTGTAAATGGAGTGCATGCAGTAGTAGCAGAGGCAGAAAAAAGAAGGCACAGTGCTGGAAAATGAAGCAGAAGTGGGAGAACCAGAGGGACGCCAGAACATGGATACAGCAGATTTTACCTGCTTGTTCTGAGAGGGTCCTGTTCCCTAAAACTGTGAAGTGTAGAGGCTGTGCAGCAGAAGTGTTAAGGAGAATTTGCAGAAATGTGCTTATTCCCTTCTACCTTAGAGACCCCCAACTCTTTTGCTGGACTTAAGGACTTTTTATCCTGGAGAGAGTAAGACCTTTTTCTTACTCTATCATGTATTTTTCTTTGATTTGAACACTGTGTTTCCTTTGGTTTTGGAGTCTGACAAACTCCACATGCATCATATTTCTACATTGTGACCCACAGCACCTTCAGTGCAGTGGCACAAGTCTTTCAGATTTCCCAAAGGTTTAAATACCTTCTCTTGGTTAAACTACTCTTTCCAAGAGCAGTGAAGTGAAATTGACTTTACTTACATTTGTAAGTTTCTAGACCCAGCACACACTATCTTACAATAGGGTGATGGAGGGGTGACTTAGTATCCCCTTTGTCTAGTTTCTCATGTAACATTGTATGTTACTCTTTCTACAATTAATGGCTGGTGGCAGTGGTTTACTTTTTACTACCATTGAGTGTTTCTATCGCATGCTGCAATTGCAGCTGCAGTAAAGCACCCATGGGTGCTCATTTTGTCGAAATGGCCCTGGTCTTCTTTTTCGCCATTTCTTGTTGGAAATGCCCTTCTTGAGATTTACTCTGCGTGCCAAACCTTGGTCCCTTTGTTTGTTTTGTCTTTGGTGGGATTCACTGGTGAAGCCCGCCTCTGGCTTCAGCGTGTCTGGCAGGGCAGGAAGCAAGGGAGGATCCCTAAACTCCCTGTGCTTAGTCTCCTTGCGTGCCTCAAGGAGCCAGCCTGTCTCCACTACTCTTTAATCTGTACATAAGATTCTTATGCCTGGTCCTTGACAAATTGGGTGCCTTTTTCACCAACTACGCAGACGACACTCAGCTGGTGGTGGAATTGAGCGGGGACTAGAAACAGGATAGCGCAAGGGTGGAAGAACTCTACAAATCCATTGAAAACTGGATGACAACAGCTGGTTATGTCTAAACGCAAATAAGATAGAGCTAATGTCTTCGGTCCAAGCCATGCCAGAGCCAAACTTAACAGCTCATCCTTCCGCATAAACATCCAAATCAAGGTGGTAGACACAGTAAAAACACTAGGGATGTATATGGATTCGTCCATGAGTGCCAAGGCCCATGTTCTCCAATTAAATAAGAATTTTGCATACCACCTTCGTCTCCTCAAGTCAATCCGCCCTTACCTGAGCGAAGACAATTGTTCAAAAATAGCCAGAGCCCCTATCCTATCAAGGATGGATTATGGCAATGCCCTCATGCTGGGAGCAAATAAGGGTCATATCGCCAAATGCCAAACTATCCAAAATAATGTGGTTAGGATTATAAAAAAGAAGTCCAAAAAGGAACACATAAGCAAGGATAGAAGGAATCTACACTGGTTAGCCGTTGAGGAAAGAACTGCTTTTAAGGCTATGACACTGACAAACAAATGCATTCACGGAACCGCCCAGTTCTACCTGAAAAGCAAACTGGTCACGATTGTTTCAAAATGGGCACTCAGATCAGACTCAAAAGGTCAAAACAAAATTGCCAGATTCCAGGAAGTGGAACAACCTACCCATCTCTTTAAGACTAGAACAGAAATACACACGTTTCCGGAGAAAACTCAAGACACATTTGTTCAAATGACAAACCGGCCCTAGGAAACCGAGAGCCCCAATGACTTACTGAACGCCTTGTCCTGTGATTATATGTGTTTTTGTCCCTACGTCTTCATGTCAGCGCCCTAATGCTTGCAAGCTGCTGGCGCTATATAAACAAACAAACAAATAAATAAATAAAGGTGATTGGCTGGCTGTCTTTGGCGTGCTGTGTGAGTGACAGCTAGGCTGTGAATGAATGGGAGAGACTTGCATAAAAAGGCAAGGTCTTTTGCAAGGAAGGCAGAGTAGACCACTGGACGAAGGAATCTGAAGAAGAACTTGGAAGAGAAGCTTGCTGCAACTCCTGGACCTTTGGTTTGCCTGGTGAAGCCCTGATGCAGTGCTGAAGATACAAATTCGCCTACTAGAGAAGATCTGCAAAGGACAACTTCTCCCCTTGGGTTAATGGGACCAATCGACCCCAAGACGGACTCATCTGAAAATCCTCTTGTTGCTGGCTGTACTTCCATTTGCTGATGCAGGAACCGAGTGCCAGGGAGAGGAACACTAGAATCGAGTACATCGTCTTTTAAATCTTACCCGAGCTCCAGGAAGATCCTCCAGACTCCCATGAAGCAGGACTAACAAAGCCTGAGCCACTGCAACAAAGTGCTGGACTCCAGAAGCAAGGAGTCTGCGAACCACGGTGGTGCTATTTGTGAAAAGCTGAAACTGCGAAGTGCTGCTGATCTGAAGTTTGCCCATTGCTGCCGCCGATCTTCGAATCGTAGTGCAGGAGTCCCCAGACGTCCTCCCTCTTGTCCCCATGACTGAGGCTGTGGAACAACAGGATCTGCCATACTACAACAGGAACAGAAGCCAGCTGGAACCAATTTCTTCAGACCTACGGTACTGTAAATTAAGGGGTACTTACCTCTCGTTGTGTAGCTTGCAAGCCCTCATTTGAGACTTGCATTTGCTGCCTTTTTCAGAATTGCTTGTAGCTTTGTCCATCACAAGCCTCCCAGCTTGTGGCCCAACAGTGATTTCTTTTTCAACAAAAACTTTCTATAACTTTGTGCAAGACTTTTTTACTTACCTTGCAAAGGTGCCTCAGCTCCCCTAGACTTTGCTCAATTGACATTGGCTGCCCTGACTCCCCGAACACTCTTATGACTTCTAACTTTGAGTTTTAACTATCCCTCCAGAAAGTGATACATACCTTACTTGTATAGCTGGGAAGGGTTAATCTACATTGCATTGGAGGGTTCAAAAGTGCTTACCTATTTGAGAAACTTGTTAACCATTGTTTCTTCCTCCAACCTTTTCCTTTTTGACACCAAACTCAGCATTGCCTTAAATGTACAAGTGATATATTAATGTCCACAGTGTCCCAGCTTTTGAAGTCACCTGAGGGTGTAGGAAATTCTGTGTGCCATCCCAAAGGGGTATCTACTTATTGAAGGGGTGTATTTTGAAGTGTATTTTTATTGTTGCCAATTGCTTCCTTCTAAAGAAGGCTTATATTCAAACTGACTGTTAAATAAATAATTATTTAATCAAAAAACCTGGAGTACAAGTTTTATTTGGATACTTGTTACTGTGAAACTCAATGTTGCAACCCTACAGCTCACATTGATCAAGATGAATAATATATGACTGAATAATAACACAATTGTTAAGTGAGTGGACATTTTGGGTCAACATTCACTTTATTTGGATTAGAAAAGTAGGCTAGAGAATACCTGAACATTGAGTTCTTAATCGCAGGTCTTGTAAACGAAAGGCACTATAGGGGCATGACTGAATGTGACCATTTCACAATCTACCTAGAATGTTGTGTGTCCAGGTCCCACTCATTCAGATCTTACTGCCATTATACGTTTTTTCACATCAAGGGACGTGATGCATCTCTGGTTTATAAAATGCATTGGTTTGAACAGTAAGGAGATTGCATTCTCATGCAGATTACTTTTTAATGGTGGAACATTTACCAATGTGATGACTAGAGGAGTTGCCTGTGGCGGGAGATGCAATGTCTTTACTCGTTCTATGCTGCAACCGGGTTTCTTAGTTAAAGCAGCTTTTCCGACCATTGCTCTGAACCCTGTCTTTTCCATTGAACATAGATGAACTGAATTGGGATTTTAGCAATGATAATTAATGACAGCATGTGTTCCAAAATTATTTTTGTAACTTTCTTTAGTGGGGTAGTGGGAGCTAAATTCCCTACTATCACTGCAGTATACGATTTAACAGCAGGGGCTGGAGCAATTTTACAGGTGACTAATGCATCAAATGTTTCCTCTATTATGTACAATGTCTCACTAACATTTAGTGTTAAGTGGTCTAACAGAGCCATCCTTTTCGCCTAATCACATTTAGGATAAATCTAAATGAAGTCATACTTTGTAGATAGTAAATTATTAAATCTTAGTTCTCGGTTTCCTCCTTGACACAGTTCATGTGCGCTTAAATGGCATTATAGCCCATCTTTCCCTTCAATTCGGGCAATTTATCCACTTCCCTTTTTCTTTTTGTGCACCCGCTAGTGGTAAACATTTGCTGTCTTTAGATCTGCCTTAATTTACTGTTAACATTGGTGGTTGCATTTTCTTTTTATATTGATTCTTCCTACCTTCAGTAAAACATGTATCCTTAGGATGAATGCTAGTTGGTGGCAAGCACAAAGAGAAAACAGGCCCTCCAGTTGAGGAAATGGACTTCAGAGGAACTTGAAGAGAGTGAGATATGGCCAACTCGCTAATATGTACCAACGAGAACTTAGGAGGTGATTTTTCTGCCAAGACATTGACAGTTTTCTAAGAAGATATGCTTAACTCCACCTGGAGTTAAGCCCCCCCCCCCACATCCTCCCACACCATGGTTTGTGCCTCATCAGGAGCTTTTCACTTAGTCTAACTTGAAATCAGGATGTGAATTACCCCAAAAAGCATGAGATAGCCTACAGTGTAAAATCTGTATTTAGTACTTAAGGCACTATTTAAAACGAAAATGCATATTTCTCAGGTGGAGAACAATGATATTGCAATGGAGAGGGGAAATTACCATATATCCAAAAACAAATTGCAATGTGCTGTGGTAGTTCAAAATAAGATGGAGGCATCATTTTAAAAAGTTGTATTCTCTCGTCCAATTCAAAAGACCTAATCTTTCCCCAAGTCTGTGATATGAATCCCTACTGTATAAACAGAGATCAAAAGGTGTGCTCATCAGTCTGTAGAGATGGTCAAACATTAAATGAAAGTCCTCTGTCCAGAAATCGTACTCTAACCTACTTTCTCTCCCTAGTGCTCAAAAGAAAATACAAAAGAAATCAACCAAGACATACTTTGGGGCAAGCCCAAGTGAAAGGGATAGCTGCTCACTTCGGGCCCTCACCCTTGTGTCTCTTTATCATAGGCCCTTTCCTATAGGCCTAGACCATTATAGTTTGTGAATGGTTGCAGTGCCGTCCTGGGGGTCTCTCTGGTTCTCCTTGAAACTTGTGTGTCTCACAATCCTCTCCCTTCAGGAAGACTACCGTATTTCCATTTTGCTCAGTCTGGGTTTCTTTCAGTCTCTTCCTTCCCCAGTCTGGGGTTTGCTTTGGTCATTTCCCACACTGGGATCCTCAGGCTCTTATCCCCCACACCAGGCTTCTCTGCGCCTCTCCTTCCCCCACTCCAGGGCTTCGTGCTGTTGCTTTCCCCGCTCCAGGGCTTCTTGGTTTCTCTCTCCACTCTGGGGTTTCTCTGGTTCTTTCATCACCTTGCGGTTTCTGTCCATTTCCCTCCTCAATCTGGGGCTTCTCTATTTCTTCTCCTCACCTGGGCTTCTTCGGTTTCTCTCCCCATTCTGGGGCTTCTCTCTGTCTTCCCCACACCAGGGCTTGTTTCAGTTTCTCTCTCTGCTCAGTGGCTCTTCTCTCTGGCCTTGTCGCCATGCCAACCATTCCTCGGAAGCCACTGCGTACCTGTGTTTATCAAGCGGTGCTCCCTGGGTGGGCTATTTGGCTGACTGCCCCTTATCTCGCTGTAAAGCCTCTTACGCAATTCCTCAACTGGATTCTGGAGTGGTGGGATTCTCATCCTGATTCCCGCTCGTCATTGCAGGAGTTTGTGGGTGGGTGGCTCTGCCTCGGCCCGCGGAGGTACTTCGTTCCCACTCAGGTTGTCACACTACATGGCTCTGGTTGTTTGCCTGCCGGGCCATGTTGTAATCTCCCATTGCCGACTTCTATGTGCGACGCCACATCTGGCATTGTGCCGCATTGCACTCCCGCAGTGCGGACCTCCAAGCGTGGTGCCACATCCAGCATTCTGTCTCGCTCTCCTCCCAATGTGGCTGCGACTTAATAAAACTCTGTGGGCTGTGCAGATAGTCCATTCTGATAAGTTCCCTCCTGACATGCCTCTAGGAGAATGTTTTTCCTCTGTTCTGATGTCTTCTATGAGGAGGATGAAATTAAGTTTGGGTCAGAAGCCATGCCTGCCATTGTTAAAGTGTTCTCACACACTTTACTCCTGCATACTTTTAAGATGGGTTTCTAAAATCAGGCCTGGGGGACAGATTTCAGGAGGCCACCCTAGTTATAGTGAACAGGGGAACTCTGAGAGGTTAGCCAAACCCAATCAAGGTAAGCGTAGAGAGTGGTCAAGGCTTAGTCTCAGGAGTGAGTGTAGTCAGGGATCCACAATGCGTCCACACAGTGAAACACACTAATTCCACTTAGACAGGTAAGTACAAAAAAACTTTATTTGTTATAGGCCCAAAACACACTAGAAAAATGAATCAAGCAGGCAATATCACACCAAACCCAGTTATCATACATATGTACAGTCACCTTAGGTTTGTATAAATGCATACAATTCACAGAAGGTAAGTAATGATGCAGTATGGAAAGCCAGTTCACAAGACTAGTACCCTAACTTTAGAAGTCCAATACCTATGTTGAATGGGGCCTTGTGCCCAAAATCACAAAAGCGTCTTCTCAGGAGAGGGTGTTAGGGAGAATTTTCATTTTAGTGTTAAATTACTCCCATCTTAGAGACCCCAGCTCTTTTGCTGGACTTTAGGACTTTTTAATTTTAACCCTTGAGTGAGTGAGTGTTCTGACTTGAGTGTCGTGTAGACCGATGAGACCTCCGTCCCCAAGTGACGCACAGGGGAACAAATAGCAACCCGCTGTGCGACCCTTGAGGCCACAGGTGAGAGATGTCTTCCCAGATCCACGGAGCCTCTGGAACACCGATGCTGCTGTCAAGAAGGAATGAGGTTAAGCACCAGGCAATCACAATACAGGCAGGTAAACAAAAGAATCTAAAGTGTCTTACCTATCTGGTGTAAGGGAGACCCAGGTAACCTAGTAGGGAGGTTCGAGGCTCAGAAAGATACAGCGGTCCCTGGAGTGGTAGAACCGCAGGTGAGCGTGGATACGGGTAGGCCACCTGCAAGATAGGGCTTGACTTGGGCGTAGAAGTACAGCAAGATACTCAGGGATGATCCAAAGACAAGTCGATGTGCAGTCCAAAAATCCGGCAACAGGTAAACAGTTCCAAGCAAAGGTACAAAGGGGTGTCCAAGAGAGTCCAAGATAGAGTTCCGTGGTCGAGGTAGCAAGGAGCAAGTAGTAACGCCAAACAGGGTCCGAAGCCAGCTGAGAAGCAATGATCGTCCTGCCTCTCAGTTCTTTATACTGTGTGTCCCTGGGTCATGTGACGTCTCTGGGCCATGTGACGTCCACCAAGATCACGTGAGGAACGCCACACTGTATCACGTGACCGACGTGATGACGTAACGCCGCCCCTTCTGCGATACATCCTCCAAGGCAGTTGCCAATGCAGGAAAGGTTGTAATCGAGCCCGTACACCAAAGAAGGTACGGTGTTTTCGGTTCTGTGGGTTCACCGAATCCCTTGAGCCTCGAAGCTGGGGTGGAGATGTTGGGGGAATGTGAGCAGTGTTCTGATGTGGGGAGGCCTGATGTGCTGAGGATCGCCTAACAGTGAGCCCTTTTTCTCACTCTCTCATGTGTTTTGATCTGATTTGGATTATGTGTTTACTTTGTTTTTGGAGTCTGACAAACTCCATAGCATCTACTTTTTGTATGGTGACAATCGGCACCTTCAGTGCAGTGTCACAGAGAAATCCTTTAGATTTCTCTTAAGGTTTAAATACCTTTTCATGTGAGAACTACTGCTCCCAAGAATAGTAAAGTGAAAATGACTTTACTTACCTTTTCTCTTTGTAGGTCCAGCACACACCATCTTATGTGGAGTCTGGGGGCTTACTTAGTAGCCCCTTTTCCTACCTACTCATGTAACATTTTTTATGTTACCCTCATTACTTTAAATGGCTGGTGGCAGTGGTATAAATTTCCCTACCATTGTGCTTTTCCACCTCAGCTTCAGTATAGCACCCATAGGTGACCATTTTGTCGAAATGGCCCTTGTCTTTTTTCACCATTTTCTGTTTGTGAGGGCTTCCTTGGGTTTTACTCTGCGTACCAAACCTGGTTTGAGCCCTTTGTTTGGTTTGCCTTTGGCGGGCTTTAGTACTGAAACCCGCCTCTGGCTCCAGTGTGTCTGCAAGGGTAGGAAGTGAGGGAGGTACCCGAAACTCCCCAGTTCTTAGTCTCCAGGGAAACCTGAATGCACCCCGTCCTGATTGGCTGGCTAGCTGTCTGTCCTTGCAAGACAGCCCCCTGCTGTGCAAGTGATAGCTAGGTTGTGCACAAATGGAAGAAACCTGCTTAAAAGGCGAGGCTTCTTGGACTGAAGACAGAGTCGACCACTGGGAAGAACAACCCGACGAAGAAACAGTGAACGAAGCTTGCTGCATCCTCCTGGGCCGTTGAACTGCCTGGTGAAGCCCTGCTGCTGTGCTGAAACTACTTTTTCTGTTCGACAAGAGAAGCTCCGGCAGGGACGACTTCTTCCCTCAGGTTAGTGGGACCAACTAGCCCTGAGGCGAACTTTGCTGGAAGACCTTCCCCGACTGGATATACTTCTTTGCTGCTGCAGGAACCGAGTGCCAGCGGTTGAGATATCCATAGTCAAGTGCAACGTCTGTAAGCTGGCCAAACGCTCCAGAGGACCCTCTAGAAGCAGGACGACCAGAGCTCGAGCCCCCTCACCAGAGTGCAGGACTCAAGCAGTGAAGGAAGCCCAACCAGTGCCAAAGATCCACGGTGGTGCTATTTATCAAGCGTCCTCCTTCTTGTCCCCATGACGGAGGCACAGGAACACAGGATCTGTATCGCTGCAACCAGACAGAAGCCAGCTGGACCCTCTTTTTCTAACCAAAGGTACTGTTCTGACTTTGGAGTACTTACCTCATTGTCTGTAGCTTGCTCTTCTCCATTGAGACTTGCAGTAGCTGCTTTTCTAGAGTTGATCTCAGCTCTAACTTTCACAAGTGTAACACCTTGTGACCCTATAGTGATTTTCCTACAACAAACTCTCTAACTTTGTGCAAGACTTTTGTTACCTAGGAAGTGCCTCAGCTCCATAGACTTTGCTCCAATTGACTTTGGCTGTCCTGGCTCCCTGCCTCATTTGTAGCATCTTCTGGCTATTGCTCGAGGAATCAGACCCAAGAGTGACAAAAGAAGAAAGTGTTAGCTGCTAGGTCTTCCTCAGTCTTATCACGTGCTTTGGTAATTGTATCGGAAAAGGTCTGTTGAACCTTTACACAGTCCTGATTTGTACAAGACAGTTATTTTTAGAGTGATTTTAGAATTGTGAAGAGTTTCCTGATGTCATTTCCTGCATCCCTGATTTGTTAATCAAAGTAGTAACTTTTTGCCTCATATATAGCTAATTTGAATGAATTGTCGAGCTTTTCCAAGTTTCTTTTTGAACTGGTTTTCTGCCACTTCCGTTCAGCTTGTCAGACATTCTGTAGCTCCTACTTTTGGTAGGCACACTGTATCCAGTATCTATGTCACATATCAAACCTGCAATGAGTGAAAACAAAGGGGAAAACTGCCCAAGCAAAGTCTCCATCTCACCTTGTTGCTGAGGAGTCAGTTGAGAGGACAATTTGACACGCTCAATGGAGCCATCAAAAGGGCTGCCTTGGAACAGCTCAGGGAGAGATTCAGATTCCTCCTCTTCCCTATCTGAAGCCAGAAGCAGGACTCCCATTTCAACCTGAGCGAAGAAAGCCTTCAACCTATTTACATGGAACACTTTGGGAGTCTGACCAAGTCTTCCAAGGAACACTAAATAGTTCACCTCACCTAGTCTTTCAATAATACGTTAAGGATCTGACCACTTGTTCTGTACAGCTCTAGGCCTTATAGGATTCATTATCCGATTTTCTTGGCCTGATGTAAAAGTAACAAGTGAGGTCTTCTGGTCATAATGTTTGACCAAAGCCTGACCAGCCTTCAACTTATCATTGGCCTGAGCAATCAATAAGGCCATCCTCTTCCTCAAGCCTAACACATACTCCACTACATTGGTAGTGACAGGCGAAGAGGGCATCTCCCAACCTTCCTTGACTATAGCCAGGGACCCCCTGGTAGGGTGACAAAACAAGGGTTCAAAAGGGGCTAAAGCCAACCCCTTCTTGAGGTGCCTCTTTGTAGGCAAAAAGCAAGCATGGCATCAGGATATCCCACTTTTCCCTATGGGGCTCCTCAAGAGCTCCAAGTTTGCTTTTGAGAGTTCTATTGAATCTCTCAACTAGGCCATTGTTTTAAGGATGATAAACTGATAAAAATGTATAGGAGACCCCACATTCCTTCAGCATGGCCTGCATATACATGGGCACTGTTAGGCAAGATTTGGTGCAGTACGCTTTGGGTGCACTACAACAACCTTGACCTCCTGGCTATAGAAACCCAGCCTTTTGTATAAGTTTGTACTACACAGGTTGGTAGTGTGGCTGAGCAGCCAAGCTTATCTCAAGAGGGGTCAATGTGAGCAGTAGGGTGGTTACACAGGGATCCACAGTGACAAGTATTCAAATAAACACTTATACTCAAGGTTTATTGATTAAACAATTCTTAATTTAAAAGTCAGTTTGACTAAGCCTTCTTCAGAAGGGGCAATATAATAGTAACACACAAATACACTCCAAAATACACACTCTTAGTTTCTCTAAATCAGCAAGTACCCATTTGGGATGGCACACAGACATTTCCTACACTCTCAGGTGACTTAAATAGCTAGGACACTGTGGACATTAATATTTCACTGTTCCATTTAGAGCAATACTGCGATGAGTGTCAAAGAAAATGGATATTAGAATAAAACAAGAGATCACTCAACTATTCTGAAGCAGGAAAGCACTTTTGAACCCCCAATGCAAACTAAGTTAACCCTTTCCTGGAAGGAGGGCAAAACACACAATCAGAGGGAAGAAGAGTCATTCAGGGAACCAGGTCAATGTCAATTGGGCAAATGTCCAGGTGAGCTGAAGCACTTCTTGCAGGTAAGTAAAAGTCTTGCACAATGTTTTCGAAGTCTTTGTAGAAAAAGAAGAATCAACGTAGGGCCACCAGCTGTTAGGCTTGTGAGGAGTAGAAGATGCAAGCAACTCTACAGAAGCAACCAAGACAAGTCTCAACTGAGAACAAGTAAGGCTACACAACAAGAGGTAAGTTCTCTTAGACTGTACAGTACCTTTGGTTAGAGAAAATAGTTCCAGCTGGCTTCTGTTCCTGTGCAGTTCTGCAGATCCTGTTGTTCCTGGGACTCAGTCGTGGGGACAAGAGGGAGGACTTCTGGAGACTCCTGCACTGCAATGGGACGGTCAGCAACAGCAAAGGGCAAACTTCAATTCAGTGGCACTTTGCGGTTTCAGCTCCTCGCATCTCAGCAAATAGCACCACCGCGGTTCTCGGCTACCACTTTGGACTTTCCTCGCATCTGGTGCCCAGCATTGTGTTGAGGTGGCTCAGGCTTGGTCAGTCCTGCTTCCTTGGAGTCAGGAGGATCTTCCAGCAGCTCGGGTCCAACTTAAATGTGATGCACTCCAATCTGGTGCTCCTCTCCCTGGCACTTTGGTCCCTGCATGTTAGGCAAGATTGTATGCAGTACCCTTTGGGTGCACTACACCAACCCTGACCTCCTGGAAATAGGAACCCAACCTTTGGTATATGTTTGTACTACACAGGTTGGTAACGTGTTGAGCAGCCAGGCTTATCTCAAGAGGGGTCAATGTGAGCTGTAGGGGAGTTACACAGAGATTTCACAGTGACAAGTATCCATATAAACTCTTACACACAAGGTTTCTTGATTAAACAATTATTCATTTATTTAACCATCAGTTTGAGTAAGCCTTCTTCAGAAGGGGCAATAGAACAGTAACACACAAATACACTCCAAAATACACACTCTTAATATTTCTAAATCAGTAAGTACCCTTTTGGGATGATACACAGAAACTTTCAACACCGTGAGGTGACTTTAGTAACTAGGACACTGTGGACATTAATATACCACTGTTTGCATTTAGAACCAGACTTACGAGTATGTCAAAGAAAAAGGTTATTAGAACAGAACAAGATACATCACAAATATTCTGAAGCATGCAAGTACTTTTGGTAACCCCCAATGCAAAGTAAGTTAACCCCTTCCTGGAAGGAAGACTAAACACAATGTCAGAGGGAAGAAGAGTCCTCCAGGGAGCCAGGCCAGACCAAAGTCAATTGGGCAAAAGTCTAGGTGAGCGGAAGCAATTCTTGCAAGTAAGTAAAGGTCTTGAACAATGTTTTTAGAAGTCTTTGTAGAAAAGAAGAATTCAAAGCAGGGCCACAAGCTGGTTAGGCTTGTGAGGTCGAGAAGCTGTTAGCAACTCTACAGGAGCAACCAAGAAAAGTCTCAACTGAGAACAAGTGAGGTTACACAACAAGAGGTAAGTTCTCTTAGACTTTACAGTACCTTTGGTTAGAAGAAAAGGGCTTTGGCTGGCTTCTGTTCCTGTGCAGCTCTGCAGATCCTGTGTTCCTGGGCTTCAGTCGTAGGGACAAGAGGGAGGATGCCTGGAGGACTCCTGCACTGCAACAAGACGGTCGGCGACTAAAAAGGACCAACTTCTATTCAGTGGCACTTCGCGGTTTCAGCTCCTCGTGACTAAGCAGATTGCAACACCTCGTACTCTTGGCTGTCGAGATGGGTTTTCCTTGCATCTGGGGTCCAGCACTCTGTTGAGGTGGCTCAGGCTCTGTCAGTCCTGCTTCCTGGGAGTCCAGAGGATCTTCCTGGAACTCTTCGCCAACTTAAAAGCAACGCAGACGTGGTGTTCCCCTCCCTGGCTATTCGGTTCCAGCAGCAACTGCAGTGGAATTTCAACCCGCTTCGAGAGGATGTCCAGGTGGCTTACTTTGGAGTTCATTGGTCCCACCAACTCAAGGGGAGAAGTCGTCCTTGCAGGGCTTCTCTAGTCGAGGCAAATTCGGAGCTTCAGCGCAGCAGCAGGGCTTCACCGGGCAAACCACCGGTCCAGGAGTTGCAGCAGGCGTTTATTCCACGTTCTTCTTCGGATTCCTTCGTCCAGTGGTCGACTCTGCATTCCAAGCCAAAAAGCGTCGCCTTTAATGCAGGTTTCTCCCATTCATTTCAGCCTAGCTGACAATCACACAGCCGGGTGGCTGTCCTTGCCGGACAGCCAGCCGGCCAATCACCTTTGGGTGCATTCCTGTAACCAAGGGGATTATGCACAGGGAGACTCGGGCACCTCCCTAACCTCCTGCCCCAGCCAGACACTCTGGAGCCAGAGGCGGGCTTCACTTGTGAATCCTGCCAAAGACAAAATGAACAATGAGATCAAACCTGGTTTGGCGCGCAGAGT
This sequence comes from Ambystoma mexicanum, assembly GCF_040938575.1. Taxonomy (NCBI): domain Eukaryota; kingdom Metazoa; phylum Chordata; class Amphibia; order Caudata; family Ambystomatidae; genus Ambystoma; species Ambystoma mexicanum. The sequence continues at coordinate 967,662,976 of NC_090936.1, read as the reverse complement.
AAATCTCAAGAAGGATCTGGTGAAAAAAGAAGACTGGGGCTATTTTGACAAAGAGGGCATCCAAGGGTGCTCGACTGCAGCTGCTAACGCAGCCCGCGATAAAAACACACCACGGTAGTTGAAAGTAAACAACTGCCACCAGCCATTAATTGTAAAAAGGGTAACATAAAAATGTTACATGAGAAACTAGACAAAGGGGATACCAAGTAACCCCTCCAGCGCCCTATTGCAAGATAGTGTGTGTTGGGTCTAGAAAGTTACAAATTTAAGTAAAGTCAATTTCACTTCACTGCTCTCGGAAACAGTAGTTTATCCGAGAGAAGGGATTTAAACCTTTGAGAAATCTGAAAGACTTCCCTGTGCCACTGCACTGAAGGTGCTGAGTGCCACAATGTACAAAGATGACGAAAATGGAGTTTGTCAAAAGAAACACAGAGTCCAAATTACAGAAAAATACATGGGAGAGTGGGGAAAAGGGTCTCACTCTCTCCAGGCTAAAAATTAAAAGTCCTAAAATCCAGCAAAGGTGCTGGAGGTCTCTAAGGTAGAAAGGAATTATCACATTTCTGAGAATTCTCCCTAACAGGTATATGAAATATAAAGTTGCTGCCTTTGTCAGACACAACTTCTTTAGGGAAGCCAACTGTAGTAAAGATGCCCTGTAATGCTATAGACAACTAACTTGGCAGCTACTGTCTTCAGTGGGATGGCTTCAGGATATCTTGTAGCATGATCATCTACCACAAACATGAACTTACTACTGCCAACAACGTCAATCCCTACTGTGAGAAACCAGAAGTTGTCGGAGTCTGCTAGTCCTCAGGGATCTGTCATCCAGGTGGCCAGGACGGGGCCATTGCTTTGGATCCTTTACCTGGGGGTGGAGCAATGCGGTAGGATCACCTGGGTGAGAGGTCTTTGGGGAGTGGGACACCCGATGGCGAGACGCACTATCCCCCTCCCTGTAACACCTTTACCCCACCCTACCTGATAGGATATTTAGAAACTCTACCCCCCCTCCCCCACACCCTTTCCCTTCACAAACACTTTCACACAAACAGGCCACTCAGGGAGAAAACAGACTCACACCCGAGCATTGTACCCGACATGTCCCACTATTATGGTCAGGCAAGGTCAGGCAATTACTGGTAATCACTCAGACCTGACTTCCATTTAACTTCCCCCACACGGATAAAAGGCGGAGCACGAGAACACACTCTAAGCAAGGCAAAGCACATAAAGAAACAGTACTTTCCTGATGGCAGCTGAACGAAGGAAGGAAGACATCAAACCAAGAAGGATTTGCAAGGAGGTAGATACCCTTGACCTTTTTTGGCGAGAAACTGTTACTTTCCAGAATCCTTCAAATTAGAAAGCGTAAGGCCAGGAAACCAAACTGCAAAATCCTGTATTGTGTGTCAAAGATACCCGGGGCCCTCCTGCACGGCTGATCGAGTCAGGGAGGGACAGCAGACGCTGTGGTACCGTCCTTGGCTCCAAGATCAAAGCAGCGCCAGAGAGATCAATACAGCTGGTGAGCTGGGGCGACCGATGCAAGACCAGTCTATGTTCAAGTCAAGGTTGCAAGCCGCAACATTGTATAAAAAGCGCAAGAACGAAGATTGAAACGCGTGTGATGGAAGATGCGAGGAAAGCTTAATTACTTATGAATTTTTGAACATTAAAGGAGAACGATACAACACCAGTGACACCACATGGGTGCTCAATCGAAGGTCTCTGTAAAGAATCCAGCCAAGAAGTGGCAGAATCGAAAGGAGAAGATTGGCAAGAAGATTGTGTGAAGTGAAACGAAGTGGTCCTGTGACGGTTTAAGCAAACCCCATAGCACATTTGAAAGTCTTTGATTTTTGATATCAAGAGGAAAATGTAGAAAGTGAGATTACATGGTCAGAGCTTGAACGAGAAAGACCAATTGGGAACATTGTGCAAAAGGGGTTTGAGCCTGAACGAGGGAGATCCATGGTCCAAGCCCGAACGACGGAAGACCAATTGTGAATATTGTGCTAAATGGGTCTGAGCCCGAATGAGGGAGATCCATGGTCCGAACTCGAACGAGGGAGACCAAATGTGAATATTGTGCTAAAGGGGTCCAAGCACGATCGAGGGAGACAAATTGTGAACATTGTGGTAAAAAGGGGTCCGAGCTGGCATTCCAAGATGGCCGCCCGCAGGTGGGGACGTACATATCTGAGCTCCGCATTAGCAGAGTTAAAAAGGTGTCCAAAGCATGCAGAAAACGCAAAAAATATAAGGACAAAAACAAACCTAAAGTGACGGCTTCATCGGACCTACAAGTGTCCCCTATACGGAGGCGGGTGAGCCCCGGAAAACTACATTGCACCAACAGAGCAAATAGAGCAGGAGCCCCGATGCGGAGAGTGCAGAGGGGGATGGGTGAGTGAAGAGCCCCGCAACAGAGGCCTCACCAGCAAGGGGCGAGTGGATCCCCTCCCAAACTTTGGAGGCACCAAGCAACCATCCCACCCCCAACAACCCCTGCGACGATCCGGGGGTGCTGGAGCGCTCTCTTCACCTGAGCACATTGGCGGTGAGACCAGAGGTGGTAGAGACTCAGAGGCTACAAACGGAGGTCGAAACCAGCACCTAAATTGTTCTGCCCAGCCCCTGATTGTCGAGGCAAAGCTGCAGTGAAGGACACCCGAGACTGCGGGGAGCAGAGGGGGCTGCAGAGATCTTGCCTCCTTTGGTGAACTGGGTCTGGTGATCAGCGTGCACCCCATCCCCCAACACTGTCGGCAGCAGCGTAGCACTGGGTGCGGAGAGCCTGGGTCCCGTCTGAGCAGCAGCCCAGGGTCACATTGGAGGGCTCAAGTGGCGCCTGGTCTGGGGACGGGCTTGGCAGGTGCAGTGGGTCCCTGCCCCGATCCTGAAGAGTGGACAGCTGCAGCTCCGGAGGATCCTGAGCGGCGGAGCTCGCCGCCGGGAGGAAAGCACTTGAACATTGCCGGGAAGCCCTGAAGATCTGGTGGGAGCTTGGAGGGGAGAGCTGGAATGAGGCAGCGTTCGCCTCCCCTGGGTCCCCCCCCATCCAGCAGCCCCCAAACGCGGCTTTCCCTCTCCTACTGGAAGGCCCCACACGGCGAGACCCATCTGAGGAGCCCGAGACCCGGCGGAGGAGGTCTCCTGCAACCCACCCGGACCGGAGGACCCCCTCCTCTGCACCCCCCCAACCACCGTTGAGGCAAAACGAGAGAAGCGGAGAGGCAACAGAGCGACCTACAAACTGAACCAGAGAGAAAGCAGAGGAACCCCTCTGCCGGTGCAGACCTGCAGCACCCAAAGCGGGCAAAGAACAGTCTGTGGGCCCCACGGACCCTCCACCGGTTAAGTGGAGGGACCCAGCGGGGCTGCCCAAGACCCAGTGGGTGACGACCCGGCAGCCCACACAGACCGGGCGAACCCCGCCCCCCGCGCAGAGGAGGGGAAGCACACAGTGAGAAGGCACAGCACAGTGAGGGGAAAACGCATCCCCCCAACAATCACGAGGAAAAGAAGAGGAACAAGCGCGAAGAGGTCTGTAAGGTAGGAATCTCGCCCCTACCCCATCTCATAATAAGTACCAAGGGTGGACGCCCCAACACCAGGCAGTCAGCGGGAACGGCCCATAGGAAGGTGAACAGGAGAGAATCAAAGGCTCGACAGACACTCCCTTGTAGCCAATCGGGCCCCTGAGGGACAGGAGATAACCTCCCGACAGTAAAATAAAAAGACAGTAAACCCCAAAAATAAAAGTGGGAGGGGGCCACAACTGAACACAGACGAGCAGGGCGATTGCACCCTGCCCCCCCCCTCAACCCCGCCTACGGGAGAGAACAGCCAGATCCTGAGGGAGAGCAGAAGACCCCGGGTTAGCCAACCAGCCAAGACCCATTCCAGCAGTCATAGCGCCAGCACAGACCTGGCAGAGAACGCAAGATAGGAAGGAAACCAGCGATCATTCTAGATGCCTGGCGCCAGGATGAAAAGCGCACCTCCAAAAGTGAAAGGGTCCACCAAAAACCGAGACAATCAACTGGCCAGGTGTTGGAATCGACAACAGCAAGACACAGACACACCGCAGCCACCACAATACTCTACGGAGACAATGCCAGATACAACCCCAAGCGCAACGGACCCAGACAGGGAGGACCTTCTGACATGCCTGAAAGGCATGGAGACCATAATGACTCCATGACCCAAATTAGTCAGCTACGGGACAACCTAAAAACCTCACTACAAGAAGTGCGGAAAGAGATTAACGAGTTGGGAGAGAGAGTAGACGAAATGGAAGGTGGCCTCTCCAATTTATCGGAAGAAACCGAACAAGCAGCCAGCTGCTGGATCAATTAGCACTAGCCACAAATAACCTCGAACTCCAAGCAGAGGATCTAGAAAATAGATCACGTCGATCCAACATTCGCATTAAGGGCCTATCCGAGTCAGTCCTAGACGGGGATCTACGTGACACACTACAACAAACCTTCAGCAACATGCTACTAGACACCATGCTGGAGACAATAGGGTTTGACAGGATCCACTGTGTCGGACCCCGAAGAACAGAACCTGGAGCTCGCCCCAGAGACGTGCTGGTGGCGCTAACATCCTATGCCATGAAAGAAACCATTGATCTGACAATTAACGGGAACCCGATACAGCTGTTCCAGGACCTGGCGCTCTCCACCCTACACAAACGACGCCTAATGCGCCCAGTGACGAGAATACTGCATGACAAATAGATCCCATACGGCTGGTCGTACCCTTTTGGCCTTACATTTAGTTGGGATGGACGACAGAGGTAAATCAGCACCTGTGACGAGGGCCTGGCACTGATGGGAGTGGAGGAGAACCAAAACCGAGGAGAAAATGACCGGGTCCATAACAAGCAGCCTACTGAGGACTACTCATGGGAGTGGTCCACAACACGTAGGAGAAGACCCAGGAGAGAACCACACCATAGTGGTCTAATTAATATTTCACCGCGACAGGAAGCACAACGATGATCACCCAGGACACACTCGAAACTCCTGCCGAAGGAGCCTACAACAACACCCTAAAAAGAACGCATGCACATTTACAGGCCTGCAAAGGCGGAGCTAGGAGGTACCGAATCTTGGAATCCAAACCGTGTCAAGGCTCAATGAGACCTCTCGGAAGTTATGCCCTGTACAGTGACCCTAAGCCCCTATTTACTGGAGGGGGAAACCTGGGAAATCCCGGTCACAGGGGCCACAAAGGAAGGGAGGGTGGGGGGGCAAGGGAGGGAGGGAGGGGGACAGAAGGAGTAGAGATGCGAAAGGCAGAACAAATTACAGCCGAAAGAATCAGAGTAGAAGAAAACGCCACAAAGTAGATGTGGGTGACAACAAGGCAACCCAGGCGAGGACCACATGGGGAGACAACCCCTCACAGATAAAAGATGGCGGAATCTAGTGTAATTTCCCTGAATACACAGGGGCTGAACTCCCCAACAAATCGTAGAACCATACTGGAAAGGTTAAGAGCTATGAATGCATCAGTCAGGATCCTACAGGAGACCCACCTCCTCCCGAGGGATGAGAAGAGGATGCCCCAATGATCCTTCCCTCAATAATTTTATGCCTCTAGCGGGGGAAAAAGAGGGGAGCAGCTATCTTGATAGGGCGAGACCTAGAATTTAAAAAACTACAAATCCGCAGGGACAACGGGGGAAGATACCTCGGGGTGAAAGGGACGATAAAGGGCAGAGTGTACACAATCCTAGCCATCTATGCCCCCAACGAACGGCAGGATGTATTCCTCTCGGACCTGCTAAACCAACTGGGCAGTTGGTGCGAGGGCCAATTGATAATAGGCGGGGACTTTAATTGCGTCATGGACCCAGCGTTAGATAAAACTCTTCCCCCCTACAGCAGCGGACCAAAAGAATAGGCAGGCACTCGGGCGCCTCTTTAGAGAGCTGGGGGTCATAGAAACCTGGCGATTCTTCCACGAGGGAATCAGAGAGTACACCCATTACTCAGCAGTTCACCTAGGCTATTCCAGGATATATATGATCCTGGTATCGGCAACAATGATCCCCCAGATAACGAAGGTAGGAATAGGGGTGGAATAGGAATATTGTTCGGACCACGCCCCAGTTATGGTGGAGGTGGACTGGGGCGCAGGAGCGCGGAAGCAAAAGCCACCCTGGAAACTAAAACTCCTCCTGAAAGATATAGCTTTAAGAGCCCACATGGAAAGCACCATCAATATTTATTTTAAAGAAAATGATAATGGGGAAGTGAGCTGGGGGGTGGTGGGGGGGGGTAGTATGGGATGCAGGGAAGGCGGTGATTAGAGGGGAGATTATATCACTAGCAGCAACATATTACAGGAACAGAGCTCTCGTTACACAACAATTAGAAAAAGAGGTGAAAACAGTCGAAGCCCAGCATAAGGCCCAGCAAACAAGGAAGTCCCTACGTGAACTCAGGAAGATCCGAGCTCAACTCGAGAACCACATGGCAGAGTGAGTGGCCCAGACACTTTTAAACGCAAAACAGTCCTATTACACACACGGGGCAAGGCAAACTGATTCCTCGCTGCTAAACTAAGAAAACGGAAGGCCCAAACCTACATCACGCAACTACACGAGAAGCACGGCAATCCCCACACAGCAGAACAAAAGAAGTTGGAAATAATGTTGGAATTTCACGAGGCCCTCCTATGCAGAGAGAACCTGGACCGGGAGCAACAGCTTTCCTATATCCGCTCAACTCCCCTGCCACAGATCGCGGAACAAGAAAGGCTAAACCTAGGAAGCCCGATCACAGCACAAGAGATCAGCGATGCAATTTCAGCACTACCGACGAGGAAAGGTCCCGGGCCCAGATGGATTCAGCAACGGCTACTATAAAACTTTCCGTACGTAATTTATAGCCCCACTGACGAGGCTCATCAACACAATCAGAGAAGAGGGGCGAGTGACGCCAGACATGGGGCGGTCCACGACCATACTTCCCCTAAAACCAGGGAAAGACCCCCACGAATGCTCCAGCTATCGGCCTATCGCAGTACTAAACACCGACTCGAAACTATACACCAAAATCTTGGCAACAAGACTGATGAAGGTCCTCCCGGGCATAATCCACGACGACCAAGCAGGGTTTATCACAGGCCGACACACTCAGGACAATATAAGAAGAGCAATAGATGTAATAGATGCAGGGAGACAGACAACAAGCGATAGCGGTGGCCGCCCTGGACGCAAGACGTGCATTCAACAGTATGTACTGGCTACGGCTGTGGTCCAGAATTTACAAAAATGGTACTAGCAAACTACGAAATCAACCAGCTTCTCGATCAATAGCCAAAGCACGAAGTATATTAAAGTTCGCAGAGGTACACGACAAGGATGCCCACCCTCCTCACTGATATTCGCGATGGCAATGGAGCCATGCGATTCAGGCAAGATGTGGAAATCAGGGGATGAAAATTCGGTCAGACGACCCATAAAATCACACTATATGCCGATGACATCATGCTCTTCATGAGAGACCCAGAAGTAACGATGCCCCGAGCAATGATACAACTATAAGAATTCCGAGAGGTCTCCGGATTTGCCATTAATTTCACAAAATCCAAGGCAATGAATATCACGGAGAAAAGGGAAGTAATTAAGAACCTGGAGAAGGACTGCTCTGTGCCCTGGGTAAAGGACTTGCTGGAGTATCTGGGCATCCACCTAACGCGCAATCCAAACAAACTACACAAAATGAACGTAACCCCTCTATGGAAACCGTTGCAGGAGGACATGCACAGATGGGAAACTCAGGAACTGTTGTGGTTCGCCCGAATCACAGCATTAAAAATGACTATCCTCCCCCGACTCCTCTACGTGGTGGGAGCCATCCCGTTGACCATTACCCCAGCCAAGATCAAAGAACTACAAACCGCAATACTCAAGTTCATCTGGCAAGGGAAGAAACCAAGGGTCCAGAAACCCATTATGTTGCGCCCGCCACTTCTTGGAGGCCTAGGAGTACCGGACGTGAACGGATATATGCTGGCAGCTCAGCTAGCCCCTTTATTAAGATGGGCCAACCCCGAAAATCACAAAGGCTGGTGTCAAATCGAGCAAGCGGCCACGTCAACCCCCCCTAAAAAATGTAATAAACCTGAAAACTGGGGACTGAGAGAAAGGGGGCCCACTACTGGAAGTGACAAAATGGTCCCAGCACAACTGGGACAAAGCCCGGAAAAAAAAGGGGATCTCACGAGGGCTAGGTCCCAACACTTCACTCATGCATAATCCAGACTTCTCACCGGGCCTTCAAAAGAAGTTCTGGGAAGGATGGACAGGAGCAGATAAACAGACCCTGCAAGACTTATACAATAATGGCACCTCACTGCTTTTCACAGAATGCCAGCAGAAATTCGGCCTAGAGGAAAAATAACGATAGATACACACAGATTAGGCATTGGATAACTCACCCAGCAGTGAAGAAGGCGGGCACAAGGACACCATCAGGCCTGGAACTGACCCTACAGGAGGGACAAACATCAAAGAGAGTGACCAGACTATACAGATTACTCTCCAATGCACAATCGGAAGACGCGCTCCCATATAACGAAAGCTGGAACAAAGACCTAGGCGAAACCATAACCAAGCAAAAATGGAACCAAATCTGGGCAAGAGCACATGGTACCTCCAGATGCACCACGATTAAAGAATCGGCATATAAAATAGGCCTCAGGTGGTACTTGACCCCCTACCGGATACACAAAATTAACAAGTCCTACTCACCCAATTGTTGGAGGAAATGCGGAGAGAGAGACGACCTAATACACATGTGGTGGACGTGCACCAAAGCGAATACGTTTTAGAATGAAATACTAAGCCACATCAAAGACATTACTGGGGTCGAACTGCCAATGTCCCCAAAAACTATACTGCTGGGAGTGCCCATAGAAGGGACATACGCAATGTCAGGGCCTAGAGCCTTTTTAATCACTCATCTGCTATCGGCAGCAAGAATGCCCCTAGCAAAGAACTGGAAGAACGAGTCAGGCCCACAAACCCCCTGGTGGTGGGTCAAGATCTGGAATGTAATGGCCATGGAGAAGATATGCGCCCTCAACTCCGGAAAATACTTAAAGTTCCTAACAATATGGTCACCCTTCCATGACCTAGTGAAGGACAGAGAAGCCCATTATTTCAAACCACGCCTACTCAGGAAGGTGCACGTTATATGAACCACTACTTTGTATCAACTAAGACTCAAAAGCCTACGAAAACCTTGCCTAGTTAGATCTCTACATCCCAAGTTTGGGTTTGAACATTGGAGAAACAGAGGATATAGAGGGGCAAGGGGAAGGGAAGGAGGAGGGGAACTAGAAAACAGTCGAAGGTTGGCAGACGGAACACACCCTGAAGACCAAGAATGCAGGGGATGCGTAATATCCAGCCAGTCAATACGGTTCCATCAGTGAATAATGTACCACTGCACTGTTTTTGTATGCCTTCGAATAATAAATAAAGTTGTTTAAAAAAAAAGGGGGGGTCCGAGCCTCAAGGAGGGAGACCCATGATGAAAATTGAAAGCGAGAACCTGTGAAGGTGAAAATCCTGATAAGAAAGGAACTTTGGTGCTGGTTTGCTACGACAGACCCTCTGCAGTAAGTGGCTGTGACTGGGAAAGAGGTTTTGGCAGAAGACCCTGATACCTATGCTTTGAACTGTATCCTCGTGCCAGAGAAGTCAGAGTGTGTGCGAAGCTCGAAAGTGCCGCCTTGCACCGTACTGAAAACGTGGGGAAGGGAAGCCAACTGCTCAACTATCTTGACATATTTTATTAGCATAGGCCCTTTTATTTTGACAGAGACTCGGCTAGGGCTGCGTTATTATTTGATGGTCGTAGCTTGCTGCCATCCTTAGGTTTAGGTTTAGATAGGCGTTCAACAAACCCAATGAAGTTAAATAAACACTCTTGAACTGTGATCACTTGTGTCTGTCTTCACTGTTTGATACCATGCCTTCCTTACACTACCCTGACAAATGGTATTCCTACTAAAGGTAGTTGTACTGTTAGGGAGAATCTGAGTTTCTGTGCACATTTCCTTTGACCTGAGAGACCCCCAGCACTTTTGCTGGACTCTGGACTTTTTTAATTTTAATCTCCTGAGTGAGTGGAACTTTTTACCACTCACTCATTCTTTTTCTCCGACTGGATTTTTATTTGTACTGCTTTTGTGGAGTATGCTCCAAATGTTGATACAGCATCTGTTTTTGACTTTGTGACACCCAGCACCCTCTGTGCACTCACTGCAGTGTCACTGAGGAATCCCTTGGACTTCTCTTTATGTTTTAATACATTCACGAGTAGCAAGATAACTTTTATCATACTTACCTTTTCCTTTGTGGGTCCAGCACACACCACCTTTGGGTGCTGGGGTGGTTGGGGAGGTTACATTGTAACTCCTTTTCCCACTTCTCATGTAATTTTTTGTTACACTGACTAACACATTTAAATGGCTGGTGGTAGTGGTTACTTTTACTACCTGCTTGTGCAGGTTACTAGCATGTTGATTTATCAGCTGCAGTGGGTGACATGTTCTCAAAATGCCCCCCCCCCCCATCTTCTTTTTTTCCCATTTTTCGTTTGACAGTTCCTTCTGGGCTCTCCGATCATTTCATGTAGGATTGGGTCCTTTGTGAGTTTTACCATTGGTAGGCTTCACCCCTGAAGCCCATCCAGGCTCTGGAGTGTCTGGCAGGGCAGGAAGTGAGGGAGGGTTCCAAACCTTCACTGTCCTCTGTCTGAAACCAGGTCTAACTGGGTGGCTGCCAACCCCCAGATGATTGACCGCTCCATGGGAGTGAATGAATGGGTTCCACCATTTAAAGCAAGGGTTTTTGGATACAGGCAAGGTCGACCACTGGAACAAGGAATCTGAAGCAGAAAATGAGCAGAGACATCAGCAGCCCCTTCAACAACCGTGGAAGTACTAGTGAAGCCCTGCAGCTGAGCTGACCCTGTTTTCATCAACAGGGAAGCTCCACCAAGGACGAATTCCTCCCTTGGGCTGGTGTGACCAACTAGCCTCAAGACCTTCAATTCAGGCCATCCCCCCCCCCCCCCCCGACGCCCTGTGACTTTCCTGGGCGGCAGAACACCAATACCCGGGGAAACTGGACCATTTGCGAGTGCATCGTCTTGCCAACATTGAATCCCGCTGAAACTTTGCAAGCATCCGTGTGGACCTCCAGAGGCAGGAATGCTTCACCAAAAGACCCCTCACAAGTGTTCAGGACTGAGTAATCTAAGAGAATCCAACCAGCGATATTCGTTTCTTTTTGGCTCTAAGAAAAAGTTGCCAAAACCACAAAGGGCGGCTGGAGTGAGCTGAATCCTTTGCTGCCGACCCATTCTCTCAAGTGATGCTGCAGAAGCCCACCGAAGGTTGCCCCTTTCATCACCACGACCAAGGAGCGGGAATCACGGTCTTCATCTTTGCATCCAGAAGGCAACCTGCTACATTTTCAACTTCACTCTCCAGGTACTGCGGGGCTTGGGATACACTTACCGTAGGCCATTTTCGGTGCTGCTTTGCTTTGGGAGTGATGTATTCTTCAATTGGGAGTTTACCTCAACTCTACTGTGCAGGTCTAGCAGCCTGTGTGCTAACAGAAAAGCTCCTCTTGAGTTCCTGTATTTTCTACAAGAACAACTGACTGGTTACTTAACTTTTCTCTGTAGATTTTCATCAGAACTGGTGTTGTCCACTTGACTGTCGTTTTGCTGGTTTCCCAAATGTCCAACTTCTTGATCCTACGGGATTTGGCAATGCTGGTTCCTCCATAAACTTGAATTGTGAACACTTTTTTAGCTAGGAAACAGACTGCCTAAATCCCTCTTGGAGAGCATAAATTGTTACTCACCAGTTGCTAGCTGTGTTCTGTCTAACCTTTACTTCCCTCCTAAACTGAATTTTGCAAAGGTGATATATACAAGTACTTTTTACTGACCTTAACTGAAGTCACTCTGTGCGCTGGATATGAAAAGTATATGAAAAGTTACTCACCTGCATTATTGTTCCTTTTATAATCTTATTCCTTTTCTAAGAGAACGTTATTGTTAGTTGCTACATTTTAGATTTGCTTGTGTGCCTTGTGGATATATAAATACATATACCTTAATATAACTAAGTGAGAACGTGTTTTCTTAGATCTCTGTATGAACGGATTTCTTTGTACTGCTCTACAGCTCACATGACTCCCTCCTAAAATAAGCCTAGATGCTCAGCCACTCTACCGACTTGTGTAGTACAGGTCTATATTAAGAGTTGAGTCCCTAATGCCAAGAGATAAGTATTATGAAGTCTAACACCAGTTGGACTTTAGAAAAACATACCTAACAGGTAACAATGGAGCCTGGATGTTTGCACCACTTTCGCCAGATATCTGATAAGTAGCACAACTCCTACAATGGCTTTCCAATTCTGCCCACATCTCAGGCCAGAAGAACTGCATGGACAACCTCTCCTTAGTCTTCTTGATGCCAAGACGACTTGAACGGGGGACCTCATGCACCAATTGTAGGAGGAAGGGTCTCACCTGAAGGGGAACCACCAACCTCCTATGGTCTACTTCAGAGGACTCCCTGGGCTCACTATACAGGGGGCCACCTGCCCACTAAATCATATGTTTTCCATGGGTTTCACCCTCTAACTGGGAACAGGCCTGTCTCCTGAGGCATTCAAGTGATGGGCACTCATGTTGGTTGTTGCTTAACTCTTCCCTGGGGGGACCCTCTTCTGCAGGTAAACTCTGCAGTTCAGGGTGATCATGGGGATTGAGCAGGCCCTCTTCCTAGTCAGGATCAGGGGCTTGGCCAACTGCCTCCACCTCAGTGGTAGGTGAGTTAGGGGGAATGTTTTCTTTCCCTCTTAGGTTTTTTCACTTTAGCCTTAGGTTCCCCCTTTGGCTTTAGCTGGGCCTTAGGCTTGGCTGAGACCTAGTGTATGCATGGAAGACCTAAGTCTCTGACATAATTCCCTGCAGAACATTTCCAGGGACTGGCCTCTGCACACTAACAGGAATCCTGAGCACCCCACCATTGGCAGCTAAACTGACAGGCATAACTGGAAACTTGAAACTTGAAAGGGTGACCGTCAGCCAACTTAGTGGGCAAGAGAGGAGGTCTGGCCAGCTTCTCCAAATTCTACAGTCCGACTGGCCCCAGTGTCACGAATGACAGAGGTGTATACACATCCACCAGTACACTATCCTTGAAATAATGCTTACTATTGTCAGGGATGGAGGCATAAGCCTCAGCAACCCTAGGTTCCCAGGATCGTAGGGGAACTAAGACTTCTTCAGATGGTATCCAGTGATTTCAACTAAAACATTTTTAACAAGGTATTTTTCAGAGAAACAATTACATCGAACAAATAAAAAATGTTTTCAGCAACTATATATTGGGGGTAGTGTAAGGGGTTAAAACGGGTGCGCCGGGGCTTGGGTGGGGTTATAAGCATAGGGAAACAGGGAGCTTGGAGGGAACCCCCCAAATAAAATAAAAAAAAGAAAAAACAATTGGCATTTTTTCGATGTAAATCTTTCTCTGAAAATTACTTGTTAAAATCGTTTTCGTTAATATCACATATAACCCATTAGATCCTATCCCACATGGTAAGGAATCTGCACAGAAGGATGCCCCCTGCGAGTATCTCTTCCTTTTCATGGGAAAAGGCCAGATTCACAGCTTGGACCCCAAAGGGCTTACCCCTTCACACGGTCACTTGCTCCACAGGCTACACAAGATCCACTGGACTTGTGTATGCAGGAAGGCTTAGAGTGTCTACTTGCATGGTTGGGATGGTTAGTCCCACTACCCTTTCAATGCTCATGTGACTTATTCCCCTTATTAAACTTGTTGTGGCCCTTATGGGAAGATGTTTTATCAGTAGTCGCACCCTCTTTCTCTTTTTGCCTTTTCCCCTCCTCCTGCTTACATGAAGCAGGATTGAGCTTAGGGGACACTCTATGGGAAACCCAAAGTTCTGCAGCAATGGCCAGCTTCTCAGGATCAAACTTCTTAGAATCAGCCAGATGCTGCTTCAGCTCAGGGGATGAGGGACGTCATTTCACCAAAATTCCAGGGGTAGCGGAAGTGACATCACACGACCCTTGACCCCCTGATGCCATAACAGGAAGTGATGTCATTTGACCCACCCTGAAGTGATATCGTGGGAAGCTATGGAACACGACCTTTCACCCGTTGACAAAACAGGGAGTGGCATCACATAGCATTGTACACTATGAAAAATATGGTTACGATATCACTATAATGTGATGTACATTTCATACAGGAATGGATAGCCATATGTATCGTTAAGATCAGTGTGTATAGGCCCATATTACCAAATTACTGTGAATGCAAGCAGACGTCCATGACCAAATGATAATGATGTGTTATTATATAGCACTTCCGCTTAAGCGCTTTATATAGAAAAAATATACACCCAATTTCACCGAACCTGTGTTGGTACTATCAATCTCAGAAGGATGAAAGGCTGAGTTGAGGCGTTTAAGAACAGACTAAATCAGTGACTCACCCCATGAAGCGTGCCTGAAATAAACCTTTAATGAGTCTAGCAATTATTGTATAGAATTCCAGAAAGACACATTATTTTGTATTCCTATTATTTCTTATTTAGGGCCAGTGCTGAAAGTGTTAGACTTGTGGCACTCCTGTTCTTATTTTTTTTAATTTTTTTAAGGGGCCTGTAAAAGAAAGCCAGCCACTCCAGAAGTATAGAGCCACATGGTGCTGGCCACAGCCCAGGAGGCTGCATTAAAAAAAAAAAGAAAAAAAAATATTACATTTCTTTTTTTTAACAGAGGTCGCAAGGGAGACCACAGAGGTCGCAAGGGAGACCTCTGGCGACCCCTAAATGACGTCCCTGCAGGGGAACAAGAGGCAACAATGTGTTCAAGCATTCCCAGATTGATCATGCCTTCAAAAGTGGTTACTTTATGGCCCTCTACACAACCACTAAGGTTTTTCAGGGAATCTGTAACAAAAAGACACCAAAGTATTATGATCCTCTTTCTTGTATTCTCTGAACCTCTAAGTATTGGACAGGGTTTTTTCCAAGAGTAGAGCCTGCTTCAATTTGTCAAAGTCCTTTCTGTCACCTTTGGACATTTCCATAAGGTCACTGCAGCCAGAACGGGGCAATCTGCTGAGCAACCATGCAATCTTGTCAGATGCACCCACTGCTTGCACTTAACAAGCATACTCACACGTTGTTAGCCAATTTATGACATCAATCTTTTCCTCATACATACTGAGCAGATCCTTGGGAAATCTAGGACAAGAAGAGGGCCCAGAACCACATCCAGACCCTCCGGAGGGGCTTTAGGACCCTTGTAGTCTAGCCAACTCCAACTGATGATCCCAATCATTCCGTTTCTCCACCCTGCCAAATTCCAGCTTAGCCATGTTGAAATCAAGCTCTTCCTGTGCAGACCAGAGCTTCTCTCTCAAGCTTCCACATAACCTCTGCTTCAGAAGTTGTCATTGGAAGACTCATTCTTCCTGTGGCCTCTCAACAGTGGCAGTCACTGCAAGGCCATTGCTACTGCTAGGATCTGCCCCAGCACCTACTGCATCACTGTTACTAGGCAAGTGAACAATCCTTGACTCCTAGTGATCAAACAAACAATCTCTGTACCAAATCAGCTTTGTTTCCAGAGGATGCCAATCCTCTGTCCACACACAATCTTTTTTAAGTTATCTATTTTAAGAGTAGACAAAGTGAAAATGTCCATAGTTAGAAAAATAGTAGGCAACTGTTATATTACAACTAGGTTCAAATCACAGTGTTCTGTGTAAGTAGAATTAAGATACTACACATGTGAACACTGGGGTACCCAAGACCTTATCCTCACAGCTGTAACACCAATTTGTTAAGATGGATTTCTAAATTCTGGCTTCGTGGACAGATTTCAGGAGGCCACCCTAGTTATAGTGAACAGGGGAGCTCTGAGAGGTTAGCTAAACAGAATCAAGGTAAGTGTGGAGAGTGGTCAAGGCTTAGTCTCAGGAGTGAGTGTGGTTAGGGATCTACAATGAGTCCACACAGTGGAGCACACACTAATTCCACTTAGAAAGTTAAGTACAAAAATACTCTATTACAGGCCCAAAACACACTAGAAAAATGAATCAAGCAGGTAATATCACAAAACACTCAGTTATCAAAAATATATTCAGTCACCACACCTGAAAGGAAGGCAAGTAATGATGCAGGAAGGAAATCCAGTTCACATGAATAGTACCCTAACTTTAGAAGTCCAATCCCTATGTTGAATAGGGCCTTTTGACCAACAGTCACAGAGGCTGCTTCTCAGGAGAGGGGTTTAAAGGTTCTTCTGGTGGTGAAAAATGTTCCACAAGACTTCACAAGAATATTACCGGTAATTAAGATCCGTTTTCTATCTCTTAGAACAGTTTTTAGAACAAACGTTTAAAAAACGAAGGAATGGAATAAACAAATGTTTATCCAAAGGTTTATTCTAAGGGAGACAAAGGTGACTAAGTATTTTGATTACTCACCACCCTGACTGATTTTCCCAAGTGACTCTTCAGAATAGTCTACCAGACAGAATAAAGTTGGTTCCAGCAACAGTCACCAAACACAGGCAACAGCAGTCATCTCTCTAGTTGCGGTCAAAGTAGTCCTTCTCGTGCAGGATCTCTTGATGCTGGGAAGCTGAAACTTGGCAGGAAGGCGACTTACGGCACAAGCTGGCAAACACTGCAGTTCCAGACAAAAACGCAGAACAGCGACACTTCTGGCACAGTAGCCCAATTCAGAGCTGGTCAGTCGACAAGGGGGCCCAGGGATGATTCTGAGGGCTCAGGACTGCAGGAGCGCGATAAGACATTGAGACTGGTTGGTCCCACCAGTCCAAGGGTCGAATCACCACAGAAGGTCTTCTCAGATTTGCTAGTCCAGCAGGGCTTCAACGGGGCAAATGCAGGAAAGGTCACCAGGCCTCTTCAGGAGTTGTCCACAGGTCCTCATTCAGCTGCATGTCTACCCCCGCCCCCACAATTTTATCCTCTGCCAGACAGCAATATGGCAATCACAGTGTCCTTTGATTAAGACACAATTATTTGTTCCTATGTAAACAAACACGGATGTATCTCTGTTTACATGCTTTGGTGATTATGCACAGAGGTAGGGGTTGACCTATTGCCTTCCCCTTTTTGTCTCCCTACAGGGGACGGAGGTGGTCGCCTAATCCGCCAGTGTGGATTAATTACAGAGAGATACCACAACTTGAATAAATTGGTCCTGAAGAAGATGACAACATTGCCAATAGTCGTCGAAACCGGTCGACCTTTTTCGATCATGAGACCTATCATGATCAGGATGATATCTGTAAAATTGTGTTAGGCTACATCCATTATCCTTTGTGAACACTGTTTTTAAGATATCGCGCATGTTTGTTTTTTTTTTTAGGATCCAGGAGTGGCTATAGATGTTCTTTGAGCTTGCTGCCCAGTTGGTTTATAAAGGTTGAGGAAATTCCCCTACGCAGCAAGTATAAGAATCCAAATCAGACAGGGTCAACCAAGTAGGCTTGTCTGTGATCACCCCCCTTTTTTGGATTTTTTAATTTTGTTAAGCTCATTGAGTGTGCAACTGGTGACGAGGGACAGTATTCTCTCTCTATCCCTATTAGATAGGTGTGCACCACCAGCCATCTAGGGAGAGTCATCTCTGACAGAGGTAGGGTGTCCTTTTTTGACATTGTATGGATAAGAATGTCAATTGTGCTTAAAAATAATGCTCCATAGTCCGTTTTGTTGTGTTAAAAAAGTTGGGAGATAACGGCAAGAATATAAGTGTGCTTCCCGTATTCCCAATCAATTACCCCAGTGACTGTGTATTGACCAGACAGACCCACCCACTTCCTGGGTCCACACACAATTGGATTCAGTAGCCCAAGAAGCTTTCCTGAGCAAACTCATGACCATATTAGGGATTTCCCGACATGAGAAGGCAGGAAGAAGGCCAAGAAACAATATGGCCAAAGAACAAGCGAACAAACTCGTAGCATGGCCAGACAAGGCAAACGTGAATATGTATACTAAAAGCACTGCAAAAATGATTACATTGTAAATGCTGCCACCAGTTTGTCTTTAGGCACATAGAAAAGTAACCAAAAAACCCCAGTGTTAAAGACTAGGGCGATACAAAAGTATCCCCATGCACTGCATTGTAAGATGCTGTGTGCACTGTTAGAAAAGTTACCAAAACAGGTAAAAAGTAAAAATAAGTATCCCCACAATGTGGGCTCCTGACTAAGATGATGAACATCCACCCCCACCCCAACATTTGTCATTACTTATGTGTAATGCAGTTACAACGAATTAAATCCAACTAAAATAATCAATGAGTTCCATGAACTGGACTTCTTAACCAAGTTAACCACCAGTCACCCAGTTAAAACGTTACATTGTGTGCATAAATCAGCACCAAAATAGAACCTTTTAAAGTTTCATGAGCTGGCTTCAAAGATGAATTGTCCCCCTGGTCGTCCAGATAAAGTGCTTTCTCTAGAAATATTGGTTACATTTATTTAAACCAAAATACCAGCAATTACAGTTCTGCAAACTAGTCATCTCCAGTCACCAAAACAAACTGCTTTGTGCAGGAGCAATATATTAATTCCAAAATATCAGCAATTCAAATTTGACAAACTGGGTGAAGTCAAATTGCCCTGTAGCTCCCAGTCACACAGGGTTTATGTGGGCAAAGTTTATTAAGCCTAAATACCACCAATGAAGGTTCTGTAGGATGGGTTCCAAGTCGAAAAAGCACCCTGTTTGCAAATTACTCTTTTGTTGTTTTTTAGCCTTATTCTCAGAGACCCCCAGCATATCTACTGACTCTTTTGGCTTCTCCTGACCCTTTTTAGCAAGCAAGGTACTTCTTACACCCAACTTGCCACTGCATCTCACTTTGTGGACAAGTACTGGCCAGCCCTTAAAACTACAGGTACAGGGGACCCTGCCTCTATTTCTACCTTTATTGTGCAGCCAGCACTACTACCTCCTTTATGAAGGCCAGTTAATGGGAACACATCCGAAGATGTTTTTCAGAAACACTATTGGGGTAGCGGTTTGGGATGCCAAACTTAATGGGACCGCAATAGTTTCACACAGAAGTCTAAGCAAGCTCTCAATTGACAAGCAGGCTGAAAAGTAAAGCTTAGACTAAGAAAATCAGGCGTTTCGTGTAAAGTACAAATAATATACACATGAGATTGTCGAGCACTATATTGGCAACACAGGAAAGTAGAAAAATACAAAAAAGTAAACCAAAATATATACATATACAATCATTCACAATTTGTGTTCAAAAGCAACACTGGTACAATAACGTAAAGTAAAGGAAACTTATCATAAGTAATATATCATAATTTATAAGACACGCCCTATCATGATAATAGAGTCCACCAATGGTCAAGATAAGTACCCAAGTACTGGTGCAAAGTTTCTCACAGTTCTCCCATAGCAAGCAATGAAGCTTGGTGCGGTAGATGGTACTAGAGGCAGTATAGATTTTTCATATATCAAAGTCAGGTTTTCCCTGTGGAGAAGGGGCAGCATCCTATCCCAGTCATCCAGGGGAAACACATATAGGATACCTTGGCTCAGGTTCCACCATCGAAAGCCAGACCCACGTACTGGTAGGTTAGTGCTTTACATCCGTTAGAGTGAATGGGGAACAGTGCAACACACACTTAACAGGTAAGCAATCCAGCCCCTGGAACCTCTATCAAAACAAATAATGACCTCACGTAAGTTAGGGCATTGGGGACAATTGCTCTCAGCCTCCGTTCTGCAAGGTGCAGGGGTAGCAGGTGCGGAGTGGACTTCAGATGACAACGATAACAGCAGGGTGCAGCTATTTATCGGTTTTGGTCTCGGATAATATTAAGATGGATTTTCAGAACCAGTCCTATGGGATGGTTTTGAAAGACCACCCTATTATAGTTAACAAGGAAAAGACACGTAGATCTAGCCAAACTGAAAAGAGACACACATAGCGCTCAAATGAATCAAATTAGACAGGAAGTATAAAAATACAATATTTATTAGCCCTGAAACACACTAAGTTGCAAAAATAACAGGTAAGTATTACTACCAATGTGCTGGACTGGGTACCCACCAAAAATGTGTGCTTGAGCCCCCTGTCCGTTCAACCCTGTATTTTGTCTGATCATCTCTTTGTGGCTTTTCACTTTGCACTGCCCACCCCCATGGTCCAGAAAAACAAGCCCCACTGTACTGTATCCAGCAGAAATTATAATAAAGTTTGTAATGAAGACTTGGAATCTTGTCTGGTAAAACGTATGGAATCCACGCCTGATCACATAAGCGCCAGTGACATCTAAGACTGTTAGGGAAGTGTCTAATGATCAGAAGTGGTTCTCTGAAGCTTTGCTGGATCGAAAAAGAGGAAAGCAGAACGAGTCAGGGTGAAGGACCAGTCTCTGGTTAACAGGGAAAAATGGAAAAACCTGGAAAACTTGTATCGAACAGAGATTTTGCATGCTAAAAAAAGTACCATGACAATCAAATCGCTCAAGCTGAAAATGACTCCAAGAAGCTTTTTTCAGATCCTTCGGGACCCTGAAAAACCAAAGGCAATGCTGCATCAGTTTTCCCCCACCATCTTGGACTGTGAAGCAATTCAGAAAGCGTTTGCCCATAAAATAAATGTAGAACAATCTTATATTACCGACAAGCTGGGCAGAATGGAACTCACTTTCCCTGTCTCTAACAATTTTTAACCACACCTCAGCAGAGACTATGGCTAAGATCATGAAAGAAATTAGACTTACTACCTGTGTGGGGGGGGAAACCCTCCCATCGAAAATCATTCTTGCCAATAAGGAATTATTTCTCCCCTTCCTTGTACGCCTTACCAATGCCAGTTTTAGGGAAAGTTGTGTTCCTAAAGTTCTGAAGAAGGTTTCGGTGACCCCACTGTTAAAGAAACCAGGTCTGGATCAAAAAGCTTATTCTAATTTCAGACCCATCTCTAATGCCCCTTTTCTGCTAAAAGTTCTGGACAAAGTGGCCACCTCCCAATTTCAGGATTTTCTTGAAGTATCTGGAGCTTTACATCTATGACAGTCAGGCTTCAGAGCTTGCTATGGCACAGAGAGTGCATTACTGAATATGTAATCGGAAATGCTCTAAATTATGGATAATGGCAGGGCGTGCTGCTGATGTTTGATCCGTCAGCAACCTTTGACCTTGTTGACGATGATGAATTGTTTGGTGGCCTGACAAGGGCTGACATTTATTCCACGGAGGCAGTCGCATGGATTAAATCTTATTTGACCGGACGAATGTGTAGGATTGTCTGGGCTAATGCCTGCATGTTATGCAGTGTGGCGCAAGGTGCCTGCCTATCCCCCAGCCTCTTTAATGTGACCTCTTGGAAGGGTTGAGTGTGCATTTCACCAATTACGCTGACGATACTCAGCTCGTATTTGAGCTGAGTGGCAAATACATAGAGGATGCTGAGAGAATAAATAAGGTGTACACCATAATACAGGACTGGGTGGCCTATAATGGGATGTGCCTGAAGGCCATCAAAACTGAGCTCATACCGTTTGGCTCGTCCGAAGCCAGAGAAAATTGGACAGTCAGTATGCAGGATTTATTATTGAGAAACAGCTTACTAAGGCAGTCGGTAAGGTTAAGACATTGGGTGTTACGTTTGAATCTTCCTTGAGCTTAGACGCTCATATCGTAAAAGTTACAAACAAAGTCCAATATTTCCTCAGGCTTCTGAGACTAGTAAAGCCCTATGTCTCAGAAGCTAATTGTGCCACACTGGTTCATGCACTGATAATGCCAAGGATTGATTAATGCAATGCGTTGATGAACGGGGTCAGCAAAAATGGCTTAAAGCGCCTGCAGGTACTTCAAAATGACGCCGTACGGATTGTCAAAAACGTACCCAGGCATGAACCCATCTCCGCCCACAGAAAGAGCCTGCATTGGCTCCCGGTGGAAACACGTATTCATTTTAAGGCAATGACATTAGTCCATAAATGCCTATATGGCCAGGCCCCTTGGTACCTGAAGCGATGGAAGATAACTTGCTGAGCTTCAGAAAAAAGTTGTAAAACATCCTCTTTGAGTAATCAAAGACGGAAGCCTACCCTATCCTCATCTCTTTGCCCTCCTCTATCCTGCTATGCTTCTATTTCTTCTGCGCCCTGATGGCTATGGGCTCGGCGCACTACAAATGAACAAATAAATAATACCAAACTACTTCTATGCATATATACATTCACAATGGGTGTTCTCATTCGAGGACACCAACACTTTCATTGTAATACAGTTAGAAATTATTCAGTTATGAAACATAGAAAACTGGGTGCAGTAAAGCAAGTAAACACGGATAAGCACTGAAAAAGCAATTGCAATTCAAGGTACTTTTTGTAAAAAGCAATGGAAACACTATCACCCTGCCTTATAAAATACAGCCCCTAACACTTAAAAAATAATTCCCTGCCAAGATGAGTAGGTGTAGTGGCAAGTCCCAAGAAGAAACTTTTGTAGGGAGTTAGGGCTCCTTTAAAGTGAGGAAATAAGTAGTGGCAAAGTTTTACCCCGAGTCAAAATGTTCCAGTGGTGAATGAACAAAATGTAAGTGCCAAGGATTAGGGGTCCTCTTCTAATCCCAACCCTCTCGGGGAAACCTAAGGAGGGGTCCTTGGCCAGAACTACACTGATCAAGACCTGGAAGGGAGAGGTAGGGTCAAGACGTTGTGCCTGTATGCCTCTATGGTGGGAGGGGGGTGGACACAAAACACAAATAGGACTCTACACGGGTCACTAGACCTGAACCAAAGGCCCACAGCATTTATCACACATGAGATTTCAGGTTACAATTCTTACCTTCAAAATTATATCGAGTAAATCTCGCAATTCTTGCCCTCCAATGTTCGCTAACTATCCCTTCTACTGTGACTCGCACTAGTATCCGGTGGTGCGCTGCTTATCTAGGGTGAGAGGATAGTGAGAGAAATCTGTCCCTAAAATATTTTCTAAGCACAGATTTGATCAGACTCAGAAAAACGCCACTATACGTTTGCCTCAAAGTAAAAAACCTGGATTATACATGGTTGTGAGTACAGCACGAGTTTAGAGTACATTCATGTCTACTTGCTTCTTTGCTCATTTAAAAACAGATTTTCAACAAATCTGACCTGCTCTTTTTAGCAGTGCAGTGAAGCATTAAGCTCCAGTACACTGACATTTGCTCATTTGTTAAAGGGAAACTGACATGTCCTTCAGGCTGTCCGTACTGGGAAACATTGTTTCCCTTAGTTTAGTTACTTTGGTACTACTGTTACTACTTTTAGTAACTTGTTATCACTTGTGGTAACTTATCATTGTACAATGCATCTTACAATGCAGTACAATGGGGTACACCTTTTGTTTTACCCTAGACTAACACTCAGAGGATTTTTGGTTACTCTATGTGCTCATTGTGGACCCCTTGCAAGCTCACCACCTCTTGGGACTTAGCATAGACCACTCAACCACTCACCTTGCTACCTTGAACTGGTTTGGCTACAGCTCCCAAAGTTGTACCTGTCACAATACTAGGCTGGCCATCTACAGGTCAGAGAAAGTAAAATCAGTCCTAGCAGAGTTCCACTTCATATTGATTCTTTCTTGCACCTGAAAGAATATGTGGCACTATTAATGGTGCCCACTTACTGTTTTGACATGGTCTTATTTCACAACAGGTAGTTGTAAGGTGTAATAATGGAAGGAACTCACCACTGAATGATGCCTTATTGTGTATACAGGGTTTGTGGTTACAGCCTAAACGGATTTTTGCATTTATCAAAAACATAAAAGTTAAAAAAAATGTGTGTTGGAATGGGGGCAATTTAAATTATATTCAATTCAAGGGAACATTTCCCTGCGTATGAGGATCTGCTTACCTAGTACAGACTGCAAATGTCTCCTGTATCAAGCTGCATCGACTGACTGGATACAAAGTGTCAGCCTGCCACTAAGTTTGTTGCAGTTATGTAGCCATTTTCTCTGTGCCGGCAATAGTGAATATCAATAAAGATGGCAGGAGAAAATGGCCGCCATCTTGTAATGGCACCTGTAATGCCGGATAGTGCTAAGCCATTAACAATCAGCAATTATTTCACAAACCAAAATCCACACAATAGTTGTGGCGGCATATGGAAAAATAATTGGCAACCTCTACTGTCACCATTCTGTATTTTTTAGAATTAATCTTGTCCACGCATGTGGGAGACGTAATATATAGTTATATACTCGCCTGGTCCAAACCAAATAACCAGGAAAAGAGTCTTTCTTTTGCATGTGAGGAAATAGGTCGAGGGTAGAGCTTTACCGGGACCTGGTTAGGGAAATGCTGGACGTCTTCAACAGTAATCCTCAGGTCTTCGTAGTAGTCTTGTCTCTAGCGATAATCCTTAATGTAAGTGCTAGGCAGAAACCTGTGCATTTCCCTTAGGGACCACTGCAAAAGATTTAGGACTACAGGTGGTTGGCAGTAAACCCAATTGGTAGCAGTCTGTACCATCCAGATTTACCTGGTAGCTGTGGCTGAGCAGTCAGACTTCTCTCAAGATGAGTTAGGCAGTATGCAGAGTATACACAATAGGTACAGAGACACAGTATTACAAGCAAACACTGACCAGAGCTTTGGTACAAAAGTATATAATTATTTATTTAAAGACACACTTGTAAATTACACTAGCACAAAAAGAGGCAAGTAAATTCAACACAGTCACTATTACTAGATGTACATCCCTTATTACTTATTAGACAAGTCTTAGTTAACAGCACTTATTTCCAGACAGAGGTGAGCGCTTAACTAAAGATGGCACTCCAATAAGTTAAGAAAAAGGGAGAGAAAAGGCAGAAATTAGGAAAAGCACACAACACAATACTTGCAAGGCAGGAAAGTCAAGTCTACTTGTGAGCAAAAAGTTCAGAGGCAAGGCTCCCTCCTCTTAGAGAGAACAGAGCACCAATGCGCCCAAGATCACACAGCTTAAAAGTCTTGAAAAGTCTTGCAGGGAGTTCAGAAAAGAATTAAGTCAGCTCAGAAAAGTTCAGTTAGCCAGCCTAGGGTCAGCCCAAATGGTAAGTGGAGGCTTTAAGAGTCACCCCACACAGACCGTTGCGAGGGAGGCCAGGCGGACACAGTACCTTCAAAGTGGAGAGGATCCTCCAGCGGGGGCAGTTGTTCCTGGCAGCAGGTGCAAGTCACGGCGTCGTCCAGAGGAAGAGATGGTCTCGACGTGGAGGAAAGCTGAAGGTCGTTGCACTGCCAGGGAAGAAACCAGCCGCGGAGTTCTCCGGTTAAAAGGTAAGAAAAAAACGTGGTATCCCGGGCACAGGCAAGGCGGCCACGAGATGATCCGGGAAGGAGAAAAGACGGGCAAACTGGTTATCCCCACCAGTCAAAGGAAGAAGACTCTCTGGACTGGAGATCTCCTCTGTCGTCGGGAAAAGTGGTGAGACGTTCAGCAGGGCTCCACCGGTGGTGTCGTTGCAGGTCGGCTCAGCTTCTCCCTCTTTGGATTCTTTAGGTCCTGTGGCGACTTCTGAAGTTCCAGTCCCCAAAGCCCTGCTTTTATGCAGCAAACCCCCATTCATTCAGCCTAGCTGTCAATCAAACATGCTAAGTGGTGAGCCGGGCGGCTCACCACTTGGGCCAATCACACAAGAGTGCGACTTGAGTTGCCAAGGAAACTCAGTCCAGGGTGCCTAAACCCCCTCCCACACCCTCTGTGGTACCCAGACAGAGTGGCACCACTTTTGGAGGCTTCTGTGGAAAACCCCGCCAAAAAGTGGAACAAAGGGTCCAACTTGGGTTGGAGTCACAGAAGCGAACACAAACGCCATTTTGGAACCGAGTTTCGGCAAAAAATACCAACCAGTGATTTTATATTAATTTAATAAACCGGCTGTATGTTCGAGGCTATATTAAAAAAGTGGTAGCCTCGAACAATGGGAAAATCCCATGGGAAAATATTTGCGGTCGTATATAAAAAGTAGTATCCACTGCCACCAGCCAAAACTCGATCAGGGGGGACGGAGACGTGCCCCCTCAAAGAACAGACCCCGGGGCAATCGAATTGCGTCCACCAGTACGTCCACAATATGATGGTTTGTACTGGTTTCTGTTCATAATGTGGAACTAGTAAAGCCAATGGTGACTTTACATGCCCTGGGAGACAGTAGTCAGTCCCAGGGTATGGAATCTATGTTTGGGGGTCACTATGACACCCCTGGGTTACTGCACTGAGGGTGCGGTGTAACCCACATACCAAAAACACATGAAGCCCTATGGGGTAAAGGACCCCATAGCCCATAAAACACATTCAAAGTCAAAGGAACACCTCAAATCATGTCTAAGAGTGGGAGAAAAAGAGTCTCACTCTTAGCAGGAGAGAAAAAATAAACCCCAAAAATTAAGCAAAGCTGCTGGGGGACTCACTAGGTTTGGGAAATTAGCCCTAACAGAGAATTCTCCCTAACATTAAGCCATGGTCGCCCTATGCCCTCCAAGTTAAAGGATCTGCACCATTCGGGCAAGGACAGCCTCTTGCCCCACATCTGCCAATCAACCGACATCCCCTACACAGAATGTGGTTTGTGACAAGACTGTCCCAGCCCCCACATTTGGCCAGATGCGCACATTGTCGCTTTGCTCTGGAAATCTGAGGCTTTTCCATGAATGGGCTTTCCATATATGGCATTTCCTGAGGGCAGAAGGAGCGCCAAAGGTCAAAATGAGTGGACAGGGCAAAAAAATGTGGCATGGCCATTTCGAGTATATGGAATTAAAAAAGGCATTGAGCTGTAAAATGCAAAAGTGGATGCGTGAAAAATGAACACGGTAGAAAAAATTCCCCGTCACCGGCCCACTTTGGACCCATTATGAAAGACAGCTAAGCTACTAGCAAAAAAAGAAAAGAAAAAGAAAACGGGCTACAAAGTTCTCCTGGCACTCTTCCCTGGAAGGTGATGTGAGCAGCTCAAAAACAACAAGGAACCTCACAAAGGGAGACAGTCCTCGTGCACTGGTAGCCTTATGGACTGACCAGTGCCCCAAAAGAGAGGAGCTAAACAAGGGAAGTACAGCACTTACCTCCAAAAGGCATGACAGGAATCACACAATAGCAAAAGGTTTGGGGGATGGGGTTACATTTATGTCAATGATGGGAAAGCTGCAAAAATAAATGATTTCCTAACAGCTGGCTAACAAAATGAATCACCACTAAGGTGGACTTAACTGCAGTGAAGGAAGACCTTTGCAATGACTACCATAATGTTGGACGACACCCAGGATGAATACATGACAACCTGAAGCGACCCCACACATAGTAGGCAGGCATAAGGACTAAGGAACACAGGACTCTTGTTCCACAAAGTAGCAGCGCGGTCACAAGCTCAGGACAATTATGCAATGGATGATTCATAGCACCAAGATGCGCAAGTTCGCTGCAAAAGGAGAATTACCTTCCAAAATACCTTCCTTCTCCAGCCCTTCGCTCAGCTACCAGACACTTCTCCAGGCAGAGAGAGGGGGGTAGATCCCTCTCCTCTGCAGGTGCCTCCCTCTGGAACGGCCTCCCTGGCCCTCTCAAACTTGAGCTGGACCACCTGAAGTTCTGAAAGCTGCTAAAGACCTTTATTTTTTTGTTTTTATTCTCTCTCTCTCTCTCTCCCTCTCCCTCTCTCCCTCTTTCCCTGCCTGCCTGGTTCCTCCATGATCAGTCTCCCCTGCACTGTCTCCGGCCCTACCGCGCACTTGGGGGCTGTAACTGTAACCTCTACAGCCCCCTGCCTCCTTGCACTTACCCAAAGCCGCACTGCCCTGGCTGCATTCACTCAGAGAATTGCTGCCCTGATCCCTGGCACTTCCCCCTCTCCCTTCAACCTGCACTTTTGCGTTGTTGTACTTGCACAATCTGAATGACACAAGGCCTTGTAAGATCGTTTTGTCTTGTCCTCCCTCTGCCCCCACCCCTTGTCGCGCCTAGAAACACTTGTTTGCAGGCACATTATAAATGACATATCATATCAATTCCCACTTTCGATACTGTGCTCCAGGTACAAGATCATGTCTCCTCAGAGCTCAACGAGAACGCCCTCGGTGATGCGGGACTTGGAACAGCTGAGGCCCACCAGTTCAAGGGAGGGAGGCACTGTTGCAGGGGGCAATGGTGGTCCCAGCAGCAGTACTGCAGCCCTGTCGTTTTCAGGTTCTTGGGTCCCGTGGTACTGTAGTTCCCAATATATTGTGCCGTGAGGTGCAAAAATAAAGAGGTGCCTGGGACAGGAGTGTTTCCAAAAAGTAAACAGTCAAGGTACCGTCTGCCACCAGCCTACCTTGGTTTCACTTACTAGGTAAAAACACGGACACTCCAAAACGAATCCTAGAAACAATGTTTACTTGCACTACTCACCTTAAGAGATAGAACTACAATAGACAAATGGGGGACAGTCCCCTCCGCCCCCCTGCACTGGTAGCATAACTGACTGACCAGGGCCCCCAAAATGAAATGTGTTAAAATCCAGGAAGGAAGGTTTCTAATACCGCATTCCCATGAATCAGGATAGGGCTAGTATGACTTTTGCTTTTTTTGCTTGGATGCAAAAGACTTGTAATCCTCCGGACCCAACACTAGATGGCAGAACATGCATAGAATGTGAATCTAAACAGATTCACAACCCCCCCCCCACCGCAAAAGAAATCTGTTTAGAAAAAAAACGTTAGTTCAGAGACAGACTATTTAAAACAGTTCAATGCAACAAAACCTTTAAATTCAGTGGAAAACGTTTAGTTGAAGTGGCATTAAGGTGATCATATGACTCAAACAAACCTGTCTAGAGTTGGAAGCTATGCCACCATAACTCGCAGCACCCCTGTTGCCAAGCACACGAATGACGTCACTGATGGTATCACATAGGATATCATGCAAAATGGTGTACGAGTGCAAAATCTACCCTTTTCGAAAGAACGTTACCAGTTGGTAAGTAACTTGTTCTTCAAGTGGATTGTGTCCTCCAACGTATTCCTCATCTTAGATAGACTCCCAAAGCAGTAATTTGCATGCTTTCTCTGGAGGAGGGGTCAGATTTTTTTCCCCACCAATGCCCTTAGATGGTGGAATAAAGCACTGCTTTCCCAAAAGTCAGCTCCCTAGACTGGGAAGCATCCAGGCTTTAGAATTTTGAGAAGGTGTGAAGTGAAGACCAAGTTGCTGCTTCGCAAATGGACCTTATTGGGACAACTCTTTGAAGGGCCCTGGAAGAGGCGATGCCTCTGGTGGAATGAGCCCTTAACCCTTCTGGTGGATCTTTTTGTGCTAGTCTGTAGCATTCTGAAATGCAAAGCACGATCTAGCGTCAAATTGTCTGTTTTGTTACCGATTGACCCAGTTTCTTTCCTGTGTAGCCTATAAACAACTGGTTGTCCACTCTAAGCCTAGAAAGTCTAGAGATGTAAACGCTTAAAGCTCTTTTTGGATCCAGTCTGTGTAACCTTTCTTCCTCCTTAGAAGGATGAGTTGGAGGATTGAATGAGGGTAAAACAATTTTCTGACTTAAATGAAAATCAGATATTACCTTTGGTAAAAATGATGGTTTAACCCTCAATACAATTCTGTCCTTATGGAACACAGTATAAGGTGGCCCAGAAGACAGTGCCTGCAATTCGCTCACTCTTCTTGCTGATGTTAGAGCAACTAAAAAGGCCGTTTTCCATGTTATTAATCTTAATGGACACGTGTGCATAGGCTC
This sequence comes from Ambystoma mexicanum, assembly GCF_040938575.1. NCBI lineage: Eukaryota > Metazoa > Chordata > Amphibia > Caudata > Ambystomatidae > Ambystoma > Ambystoma mexicanum. Next base: position 967,633,076 of record NC_090936.1, on the reverse strand, counting down.
AAAAGGGGCACACATTAAGAATTTTAGGACTAAATTTAGATCCCAAATCGGTACTTGAAATGGGTGAGGAGGAAACACATTAGTGAGAGTTTTTAAGAATTGCGTTATCAAAGGAATTTTGAAGTAGGAGCATTCTTCTGATGAGCGCTTGAAAATGGAAAGCGCCGCAAGGTAACCTTTTATTGTTCCGATATTCAGACCTCTATGTGCTAGGGTCAGAAGGAAAGATAGTACTTCCGGAATAGAACATAGAAAAGGATCGACGTTCTTTTCCCTGCACCAGTTGCAAAACTTTTTCCAACGGCAACGGTATAGAGACTTTGTTGCTGGCCTTCTTGCCGAAAGCAACACCTCCATAACATCATCTGAAAGGTTCCAATCCCTGTATCTCAGCCTTTCAGATACCAAGCATGAAGGTTAAGTGTTCTGACCTCTGGATGGAGAACCTGACATTTCATTTGAGAGAGAAGGTTCTCTCTCTGAGGAAGACGTACTGGAGGACAGATGGACATATCTAGAAGGTCCGGATACCACGTTCTCCTGGCCCAATCCGGAGCAATTAGGATCATGCGGTTCCCGAAGCGTCTCAGCCGCCTGATAACCTGAGGAATGACGGGAATCGGAGGGAACGCGTACAATAGTGGGAAATTCCAATCCACCACGAACGCGTCCCCCAGGGCTCTTCTCGGGGGAAATTCCCTTGAGCAATACCTTTCGCATTTTTGGTTGGTACTGGTTGCGAATAGGTCTACCTGAGGGGTTCCCCAAAGGGCGAAGATCTCTTGAATGGCTTCGTGGGACACCATGCTCTGCCTGCTCAGAGCATCTGCCGTCATAACTTTGTTGCTTATAAATTTGGTCTTGGGTGCCAAAGTTATAAGCCACTATGCGTGTGATATGCTGCGGTGGTTGTGGCCAGGGCCTGGCCACAACCACCGCAGCATATCACACCCATAGATCACACCCATAGAATCAAACATTTTAACTATGCCATATGGGCGCTTTTAATGTCCGTGAACAATATGAGTGTTCTTAGAACAGTTTCAACTTACCTACGAACCATACGGACAGGTATAGTGTCCTCAGGACACCCCATTTTGTTTATTTACGAACAACCCAGGACACTTGATGTGTTCTTAGAACAGTTTCAAATTGCCCACGAACAATACGGACAGCGCCCTCAGGACACCCCGATTTCGTTTATTTATGAACATTTCAGGACACAGCCTGTGTTCTTAGGACAGTTGCAACTTGCTTGCGAACAATTGTGACAGGCATAGCGTCCTCAGAACACCCCCATTTCGTTTATTTATGAACATTTCAGGACACTTGATGTGTTCTTAGAACAGTTTCAACTTGTCTACGAACCATACGGACAGGTGTAGTGTCCTCAGGACATCCCCCATTTCATTTATTTACAAACATTTCAGGACACCCGTGTTGTCCGCGGTCACAACAAACACAACAGGGGTGCCTGCCACCTAAATAAATACAACATTTAACCCATCTCTTACTCCCCCACACTCCCCAAACAGTCTTACATGCCAACACACTTGACTAAATAGTATTTTTCCACCAAGTTTCACTGCGCTGTCCGCGGATGTCCGTGAATACAAGATGGCGGACGTGCCCAGAAAATCTGACGCACCACACGCTCTCAACCACCCAATCAGCGAGCACGTCCAATGTCCGCGGACATGATGCGCATCGCCCAGCCAATCAGGACCCTGTCCGCAGAGCGAACAGGGAAGTGCGTCTGCGGACCAAACATAGATAATCCCAAATTTTTTGTGACCTACTTTTTGGTAATTTTAAAAAGAACCACTGGACGGATTTTCACCAAATTCGCAAAAGCACACTTTCAGGACCAAGCCACTGCTCCTTGTCCAAATATGGTGAAAATCCGTCCAGCGGTTTGGGCTGTAGGCGTGAGCAAAGTTTTTTCCCCATTCAGTCTATGGGAAAAAAAGAAGTTTTGGGACCCCCCTATAACTTTGCCCCCCTTGACCAAACCTCACCAAACTTTGCTAATAAATTCAGAGTGACCCATATACTTTTTTTGCAAAGTTTGGTGAGGATTCGTCCAGGGAGAGCGAAGTTATAAGCCGCCCAAAAAGGGCTCTTCCTATGGAAACAGCAACTTAACCATAACTACACAGCCACTGCCATGGCTGTGTAAAAATATATATTATATATATATATATATACACAATATATATATATATATATATTTATTTATTTAAATTGAGGAAATGGGGAGAGGCTGCTCACAGAGTCGGAACAGAGCATAAAACTGTCCCGGGCACCAATGAAAAAGCGGCCCACAGTTGGAAATGGCAATTCATTCCTTTATTGACAGACTGTTTGAATATTACCCAATGGGGTGTTTTATGTTAAAAAGTAAGCAAATTGTGATATTTAGCAGCAAAGGTCAAAACTACTAGTTGCATAGTGAAGTAACTCATCAAACTGGCCCAAATTGGGCAAAAAAGTGGCCCATTTTGACCCAAAAAACGGACCTACAGTAGCATTTTGCATTTTTGATTCGGGCATTGCCCTGTCGGCTCATCAATAAGAGGCGAGGGGGAGTCGATCCAGTGGCCCCCTCACCCATGGAGGAGCCGAGGAGCCAGCCCAGTGAAACACGGAGTACTCCTTCCGCTGCTTTTTCCAGCTGAGGGAGTGCTCCTGGGCTGGCTGAACTGTCAAAGGAAAACAGTGTTTCCCTTTGACAGTTTAGTTCCCCAGCCGCACATGCTTACTGAGCCATGCAAGGCTGGGAGCGTTTTGCCTTGCAAGCCTTGCAAATATCATTGGAAAAGCTGTCTGGGGATCTCTTTGTGTGCGAGGGGGAGCTCTTGCACCTCCTCGCACATACAACAGAGCAGCCTGGAGTGGGGCGTTTCAGCACCCACACGCAGGCCCCTGCATGCAAGTGCAGGAACCAGGAAGCTCTTGCTTCCCGAATTCCTGTTCGTGATGCAGGAGCTGGAGCGCTGGGGAGGGCACTCCGGGGCAGAAGCAAGTTTATGATAATTTATTTTGTATTTAAATATGTGTATGGATGCGTGTATGCTTGTGTTATGAGTGAGTGTATGTGAATGGGTGCGCATGTGAGTGATAAAGTGCTTGCTGTGTGAATGTGAGTGTGTTTGTTTTGGTCTGTGGAGCTGATTTAGGTGAGTGGGGGGGGGAGAAGGGTTGTTAGGGAGACTTCTCATAAATGTGCTAATTCCCTTCACCTTAGAGACCCCCAGCAACTTTACTGGATTTTGAGGACTTGATTTTTTTACCTGGAGAGAGTGTGAGCCTTTTTTCCCCACTCTCTCATGTATTTTGATGTGTGTTTTACTCTTGTGTTCTTTGATTATGGAGTTTTAGACAACTCCATAGGCATCATCTTTTCATTTGTGTCACACAGCACCCTCAGTGCAGTGACACAGGGAAGCAATTTAGGCTGTCCCAAGGTTTAAATACCTTCTCTGGGATAAACAACTGTTTACCAGAGAAAGTAAAGTGAAATTGACTTTACTAGTCCTTCCAAATTCCTAGACCCAGCACACCCTATCTTACAATAGAGTGCTGGAGGGGTTACTTAGTATCCCGTGTCTAGAAACTCATGTAGCAGTCAAATGCTACCCTTTCCTCTCGAAATCGCTGGTGGCAGTGGTTTTAGAACGAACTACCATGATTTTTCTGGACAGCAAACAACGGAAGCGTTAAATCACGGGAGCCATGTTTTTCAAGATGGCACCTGAGCCCCCTCTGTAAAAACAGGTCCCTGTCTTCATTTTTCACCGTTTCTTTTTGGAAAGGTCCTTCTAGAGTTTGCCTCTGCGCGCCAAACCAGGTTTGGTCCCTTTGTTCCTATGCCTTTGTCAGGCTTCAGGACTGAAGACCGCCTCTGGCACCCGAGTGACTGGGGTGGGCAGGAAGTGAGGGAGGTGCCCGAAACTCCCTGTGCTTAGTCTCCTAGGAAACCTAAATGCATTCTGGCGTGATTGGCTGGCTGACTGTCCGGCAAGGACGGCCACCCTGCTGGGTGAGTGGCAGCTAGGCTGGAATGAATGGGAGGAAACTGGATAAAGGCCGAGTCTCTTGGCTTGGAAGGAAGAGTCGACCACTGGAACGAAAGAACCTAAGACGAGCTTGAAGAGGACCGCTGCTGCAACTCCTGGACCGTTGGTTTGCCCGGTGAAGCCCTGCTGCAGGTCTGAATCGCCAAGTTCATCTCGAAAAAGAAGCCCTGCAAGGACGACTTCTCCCTTTGAGTTGGTGGGACCAATCAACTCGACACTAAGCCACCTGGATACCATTCTCAGAGTTGGTTGTATTTTCCTCAGAGTGCTGCAGGAAACCGAATAACCAGGAAGAGGGACACCCGTTTGTGTGCTTGACTACAACTACCGGAATTGAAGATTTGCCATTTGCCAGCTTTTCGACCAGTCCCAGAGCAGTGCAGGAGTCCCCTGACGTCCTCCCTCTTGTCCTCACGACTGAGGCTCAGGAACAGGGAGATCTGCGGGAACTGCCATGAACAGACATCTTCAGCTGCATCTTTTCTTCATTGTAAGGTACTGTGAAAATCCGACCGAGAGAACTTACCTCTCACTGCAAAAGTGCTTGACACTTTGGCAACTTTCAGGCTTAGTCAGCTTGTGACCCAACATATGAATCTTTTTTTTACGAAATACTTCTGAGAACTTTGGCAAATACTTTTTTCCGTTTAACTACCAGAACTGCTTTATCCTATACAAGACTTTAGCCCATTGACTTTGGCCTAACCTATTGCATTGAATCGACTCCTCTGGTGAACTCATAAGAGTAACTGTAATCTTCTTTTTATTAACCTATGCCTTTTTGCTCCTACTTCAAATGCTCTGAATGCCATTTTGCTCCTCCTTCAAAGTAGTTTAAATGCCTCAGAACCTGATAGTGTGAAGTACTGAAGTATATTTTTGTGTGATATAGATTGCCTCCTTCTAGTGAATGTTTTATAACTGACTGTGAAATAAATAAGTGTTTTACCAAGAAACCTTGAATGTAAGAGTTTGTTTGAATACTTGTAATTGTAGACCTCTGTGTAACATCATCACAGTTCACATTCCCCTCTTGAGATAAACCTGGCTGCTCAGCAATACTACCAAAACTGTGTAGTGCAGACTTATACCAAAGGTTGGTTTTGCTTACACCTGTAGTCCTAGTTGTGTGTAGTGGTCCCAAAGGGTACTGCATACAAACTTTGCCTAACAAGAGTTGAAAAACAAAGGCATTTTAAAAATGCCTTTGTTGCATAAGCCCCCTACCGGCCTGCCAAAATCAGCTCTCGCTTCTGAGGTGCCATGGAGCCCTGGACATCTAGACTGGACTGGACATCTGTCTTAAACGTCTAGTCAAAAATACCATGCTTTCCCCCTGCCCCCCCCAGCGCCTTGCATACACACATAATCATGCTGATTGTGTTAGGAACTGTGGGACCCAGGGGACAGGGATGGTATCTTTTTACTGGCCATCTATCAGATGTAATAGAATGGGAGGTGGGTTTGACAATTTCAGCTCGCCGGCGGTCTCAGCTGTCTCAGTGGCAAAGTTAACTTGGACCAACTCGATAAGATAATACCAACACTGCGGGAGGCTACATGGAATGTGCAGGGCCTTAATTCCCCCATGAAACGCAAAACCATCTTGGGAGATGTTAGGCAAGATTGTATGTAGTAACCCTGTGGGAGACTACACCAGCCTTGTCCTCTTGGCAATAGGTAACCCAACCTTTGTATAGGCCAGTACTACACAAGTTGGTAAAGGGACTGAGCAGCCACGCTTATCTCAAGAGGGGTCAATGTGAGCTGTAGGGTTGTAACATAGAGATTCACAGTGACATGTATTCAAATAACAATTATACTGAAGGTTTCTTGATTAAAATAATGATTTATTAATCTAACAGCCAAGTTTTAAAATAAGCCTTCTTTAGAAGGGAGCGATATGCAACACTTAAATACACTTCAAAAATGCACTCCTTCAGTTCAGTAAGTAGACACCCTTTTGGGATGGCACACAGACACTTCCTACACCCTCAGGTGACTTCAATTGCTAGGACACTGTGGACATTAATAGATCACTTTTCACACTTAATCTGTAATACTGAAGTTATGGCAAAAAGGAAAAGGTCAGGGAAGGAAACAATGGTTAACACGTTTCTCAAACTGGTAAGCACTTTTTGAATCCCCCAATGCAATATAGGTTAACCCTTTCCCAGCTATACAAGTAAGGTATGCATGACTTTTTGGAGGGACAGATCAACACAAAGTCAGAAGGTAAGAAGAGTTTTCAGGGCGCCAGGACAGCCAATGTCAATTGAGCAAAGTCTAGGGTAGCGGAGGCACTTCTTGAAGATGGTCAAAAGTCTTGCACAATGTTAAAGAGAGTTTTGTTGTAAAAAGAATCACTGTTAGGCCACAAGCTGGGAAGCTTGTGAGAAGCAAAGATGCAGGCAGCTCTGCACAGGGCAGCAAATGCACGTCTCCAGTGAGAGCAAGCAAGCTACACACAACAAGAGGTAAGTACCCCTAGTTACACAGTACCTTGAGTCTGAAGAAAAGGTTCCAGCTGGCTTCTGTACCTGTTGTAGTCATGCAGATCCTGTTGTTCCTGGGCTTCAGTTGTGGGGACAAGAGAGAGGACGTCTGGGGACTCCTGCACTACGGTTTGAAGGTCGGCTGCAGCAATGGCCACACTCCAGATCAGCAGCACGTCGCGGTTTCAGCTACTCACAAATAGCACCACCGCCGTTCTTGGATACCTTTTGGACTTTCCTTGCTTCCGGGGTCCAGCACTCTGTTGAGGTGGTTCAGGCTTGGTTAGTCCTGATTTGAGTGAGTCTTGAAGATCTTCCTGGAGCTCGGGTCCGGTTTAAAGGCGATGCACTCGATTCTGGTGTTCCTGTCCCCTGGCACTCGGTTCCTGCAGCAACAATGGAAGTACAGCCAACAGAGAGAGGGGTTCCAGTCGAGTTTGTCTTGAGGCTGATTGGTCCCACCAACCCAAGGGGAGAAGTCGTCCTTTCTGGGATTCTCTAGTCAATGTCGAAATTGGAGCTTCAGCACTGCAGCAGGGCTTCACCAGGTAAACCAACGGTCCAGGAGGTGCAGCAAGCTTCTCTTCCAGTTTCTTTCTTCGGTTCCTTCGTCCAGTGGTTGACTCTGCCTTCCTTACAAAAGACTTCGCCTTTTATGCAATTGTCTCTCATTAATTTGCAGCCTAGCTGTCACTCACAGCAGGGTGGCTGTCCTCCAAGGGCAGTGAGCCGGCCAATCACCTTTGGGTGCATCCCTGTAACGAAGGCGACTAAGCACAGGGAGTTTCGGGACCCTCCCTTGCTTCCTGCCCTGCCAGACACGCTGGAGCCAGAGGCGGGCTTCACCAGTGAATCTCGCCAAAGACAAAACAAACAAAGGGGCCAAACCTGGTTTGGCACGCAGAGTAAATCTCAAGAAGGACCTTTCCAACAAGAAATGGCGAAATAAGAAGACCGGGCCATTTTGACAAAATGGACACACATGGGTGCAATACTGCAGCTGAGGATTCAGTCTGCGGTAAAAACGCACAATGGTAAGAAAAACTAAACCACAGCCACCAGCCATTAATTGTAGAAAGGGTAACATCACAGGATGATTTGTTATGTGAAATCTGTAATATCAAACTCATCTGGACCCACAGAACTGATTTTTCTGATCTAGGGCTAACTCTGCAACTTTTCAAGTCGGAGGATGAGGCTCAAGAGTATTGAAGAAAGGCAAATCACTGGCGGTACTAGTGGTCAAGCTGACGAAGAGAACATCTCTCAATTCTTATCTATAGCTGGTACCATCAAAGTTTGGTCATGGGTGGAACCATTAATGAAATCCATTTTTGTAACGAAACCGGTAGCGAAACCTCCATTGCATGATCGGGGCAAGAAATGTACTGTTTTCTCTTGGTATCCTTGCGGCTTCCACAACCTGACAACGTGGTTTGCCTCCCATCAACCCGCAAAATTGACCAATGTGATTTTACTTCAGGAAACCATGAAAGTAGATCAACTGTTCTTAGAGGGTTTCACAACTTATTGTTCTCTAGCCTCTAATGCGAAAGGGAGGCGGACCTTCAGGGGGTCTAGCGATTGCTGTTAACAATGCAATGGATTGTGTCACTAGACTATTATTTTGCTCAGACCATTTTTTAGTAGTGGAGCTTTGCTCAACGGAAAAGGATAAGAAGCTTTATTTGCTGGCGAGTCTATACTGGAACCCCGTTAAAATTTCTCAGGAAGTCATTTTTGATCAATTAGACAGGACTGGAAAATGGATGTATACTGAACGCAAATTGCAACATAATTGTTGGAGGCGATTTCAATTCATACTGTTTAGAAAACCACCAGGAACCCATAATGGAACCCTGGAACTGCTATGTGACAAAGTCCCAGCAAAGAGAGAGAAAATGGGCTGCGTACTTCGCTGAATGACATTGGGTTTGTTCAAATAACAGCATCTAGTCCTAAATACTCTTGGAGGCAAGGCTCAGCATGCTCTGATAGATTTTATTTGCATTTCTGGCACGATTGGTAATCTTTACGATCCTGTAGTTGTTCATGACATCAATCTTAGTGATTATGCATTGATACAGCTAAATATCAACAGAAATGTGCCTAGGCATAGTGTGGATACAGTATTGGGACTGTTGGAAATTGACAGTTTCCCAATATCATTAAGATGGAGCTCTAGGCTAAGTCATCAAATTACAGCCAGGGTCTCGTAGGATTTGAAAAAAGGGATACCGTTTTTGAAAACAGTACTCTAAGCAAAATAGACAGAATTATTTCCAGTATTGTCTTTAAAACACTGAAACATCTGATTGGCCAACAGAAACATGGGTGTCTTCCTAATAATCATGAATACAACTTAAAACGAAAGATGCTAAAGCGTTGCAAAAATATGGAGTTAAGAAATTTGAGGAACAGTGGTCCTTAGAAGTCCTAGTACAATGCAAATAAAAAATGTATTCTTCAGACCTACAAAAACAAGGTAAAAATAATTAAGTTTGAAAATCATAATACCGAAAATCAAAATATGATAAAATACATTTGTCAGCATGATACAAAATCCATATGGTCTCTTATCAAGCAGACCAACCCTCAGCATAGAGAGGATGTTTATTCGTCCATCTCAGCAAAGGTATGGAAGGATCACATAGAAACAAAGTTTCTAATCCCTCCCTCTTTTAGAGAAATTCGCTATCTTAAACCTCCAAAATCACTTTGGCAGAATTTCAACTGGAGTACACAAGATATAGAATGGGTGATTGGAAAATTAAATCCTTCCAGAGCCGCAGGCCCGGATGGCATACCTGCCTGTGTGTACAAATCGAACCCTGGTCTGTGGGCTTACGTACTGAAAGCTAAATTTTACCTTTTATCGGCGACACTGATCTTCCCTGACACCTGGGTATCTTTGATAATTGTACCAATCTACAAAAAGGGTGACCGTACTTCCCCTGACAATTATCGACCGATAGCACTCACTGATGCCGCTGCAAAGATCTTCTCTATTCTCATCTTACACGAGCTTGAGAAACATATCTCTTCCCACGATATCTACTGAAAATACCAGATTGGTTTTCGAAAGGGAATGAGCACGGCTCTAAATGCCACCATAATCTCTCATATCCTGGCCATAACTAAGACCAAAGGATATGCACTGGTATATATGGCCTCATTGGATATGTCGGCTGCTTTTGATTGCGTAACCAGGTGTTAGGCAAAGTTTGTATGCAGTACCCTCCGAGAACACTACATACAACTCTGACTACAGGTATAGGAAACCCAACATTTGGTATAAGCGTGTATTACACAGTTTTGGTAGCTCGTTGAGCAGCCAGGCTTATCTCAAGAGGGGTCAATGTGAGCTGTAGTGGGGTTCACAGAGATTTACAATTACAAGTATTCATATAAACTCTTACACTCAAGGTTTCTTGAATAAACAATTATTAATTTATTCATCAGTCAGTTAGAATAAACCTTCTTCAGAAGAGAGCAATATAACAGTAACACTCAAAATACACTTCATGAAATACACACTCATAATATCTCTAAATCAGTAGATACCCTTTTGGGAAGGCCCACAGACACTACCTACACCCTCAGTTGACTTCAATTGCTAGGGTGCTGGGGACATTAATATATCACTGTTGCATTTAGAATCATAAAGAAATAACTCAAAGGAAAAGATTATTTAGAACAAACAAGAGACCACACATATTCTTAAGCAGGCAATTACTTTCAGATCCCCCAATAAGAGTCATTCAGTGGAAGAGGCTAAGCCAAAGTCAACAGGCAAAAGTCTATGTAAGCTGAAGTACTTCTTTGTAGGTAAGTACAAAGTCTTTGCACAGTGTTTTAGAAGTCTTTGAAGAAAAGAAGAATCCAATGTAGGACCCACAAGCTGATTAGACTTGTGAGTAGTAGAAGTACCTTAATAATGAAGAAGAGATGCAGTAGATGACTCCGGTTCCTGTGCAGCTCTGCAGGTCTCATTGTTCCTGGGCCTCGGTCGGTCGTGGGGACAAGAGGGAGGACGTCGGCGGGGGTGGGGGGGGTGACACCTGCACAGAACTGGGACAGTCAAAACTCGCAACCGGCAAACTTCACTTTCAGTGTTTCAGCTCCTTGTGTCTACCGCAAATAGCAACAATGTGGTTCCTGGCTGTCGAGATGGACTTTCCTTGCTTCTGGGGTCCCGCACTCTGTTGAGGGTGCTCAGGCTCGGTCATTCCTGCTTCGTGGGAGTCCGGAGGATCTTCCTGGAGCTCTTGGCCAACTTAAAAGCAATGCACACAAACTGGTGTTCCTCTCCCTGGCTCTACGGTTTCCAGCAGCAACTCTGCAGACATTAAACCAGCACTAAGATGGATGTCCAGGTGGCTTACTTTGGAGTTGATTGGTCCCACCAACTCAAGGGGAGAAGTCGTCCTTGCAGGGGCTTCTCTGTCGATGCGAACTTGGCGTTTCGGCACTGCAGCAGGGCTTCACCGGGCAAACCAACGGTCCAGGAGTTGCAGCAGGCGTCCTCTTCAAGTTCTTCTTCGGTTCCTTCGTCCAGTGGTCGACTCTGCCTTCCAAGCCAAAAGACACGCCTTTTATACAGCTCTCTCCCTTTCATTCCAGCCTAGCTGTCACTCACCCAGCAGGGTGGCTGTCCTTGCCAGACAGTCAGCCAGCCAATCATCACAGAGTGCATTAGGGTCTCCTAGGAGACTAAGCACAGGGAGTGTCGGGCACCTCCCTCACTTTCTGCCTACCCCAGACACCCTGGAGCCAGAGGCCAGCTTCCCTCATGAATCCCACCAAAGGCAAAACGAACAATGGGACCAAACCTGGTTTGTCCGCAGAGTACATCTCAAGAAGGACCTTTCCACAAAGAAATGGCGAAAAAAGACGACCAGGGACATTTTGACAAACGTGGCACCCTTGGGTGCTTTACTGCAGCTGCAAACGCAGATTGCGGTAAATGCACACCACGGTAGTTAAAACGAAACCACTGCCACGAGCCATTCAGTGAGGAAAGGGTAACAACATTTTTTACATGAGAAGCTAGACAAAGGGGATACTAGGTAACCCCTCCAGCACCCTATTGTAAGATAGTGTGTGCTGAGTCTAGAAAGTTACAAATGTAAGTAAAGTCAATTTCACTTTACTGCTCTTGGAAACAGTAGTTTAACCAAGAGAAGGGGTTCAAACCTTTGGAAAATCTGAAAGACTTCCATTTGCCACTGCACTGAAGGTGCTGTGTGACACAATGTAAAAGATGATGCCTATGGAGTTTGTCAGACTGCACAACTAAAAGAAACGCAGTGTTAAAAAAATCACATAAAAGTACATGAGAGAGTGGGAAAAAGGGTCTCACTCTCTCCAGGTTGAAAAGAAGCAAGTCCTCAAAATCCAGCAAAGTTGCTGGGGGTCTCTAAGGTGGAGGGAATTAGCACATTTCTGAGAATTCTCCCTAACACCAGGAATCTCCTATGCAACAAAATGACTAGCCTACGGTTTCCTCAAACACTTATCTACCTGATTTCATTACTACATGTTAATACCTCTTATAAAGTCAGAATGAATCGTGAAGGTGCGACGACTGAATCTATTCTGACACAAGTAGGCTTAAAACAGAGGTGCAACCTAGCAGCTACATTATTTAATTTATATCTTTGTGACCTAGATGACTAATGGAATGACACTAACATATTCCCGGCCAAATTGGGGTTGATTCGTCTGCACTGGATTGCCTTTGAAGACGATGTCATTTTGTTTGATTCTACTCCTTTTGGACTCCAAAAGAAACAACTTATCTTTGAAAACTTTGCTTTGAATCACAATCTTAGACCCAATTCAGCTAAAACCAAGGTCATGGTATTTACTGCAGGTAGAAAATTGAAATCCTATAGATGGGTGATTGAAGGTGCATTCATTGAGCAACCTTTGAAAACGATCTATCTACGCTATAACCCGAGTAATGCCTCTTCCATCAAGGTGTGAAGTCACAACTGTTACGCTCACCTGGCTCCCACAGGGGCGTCGATCGGAACTGGACAGCTGCGGTTTCCACCCACGTGACGCGTAGTGCAGAGATGACAGACTGTACTGGCCCACCTAATTTTTTCTGCTTGACCCGAAGAAGTATTCTCCTGAAAGTGGAGAAAGGGAATTAGCCACCCGTAGATTTGAGTGATACCCCCCTCCCCCACTGTTCTCCCCTCTAATCATCTCTGTGTCTCTTTGTATATTCTCACCTTAGGTTTTTAAAGGATGAGCTCTCCATCCTGCGTAGAATGCAGGGGCGCGTAGATAACCAATTACTTCTGGTCCGAAGGAATTGGAGAGTTCCAGAGCAATATTGACTCTGAGGTTCCTGGCGAGGAGCCGTAAGTATATAGTTCTTAAGAGTTCAAAATGTCTGACTTTCACTCTTGTCCGATTCCTTGCAGCTTGTAACTTGACCCTAGAGAAGATTGCCTCATGGGGCTGGTAAAGTTCAGGTAAGAGTCTGAATTATCCAACACTCTCCGGTAAATGACACCTGTATGTAATCTGTTGCTTTCTCCCTTATTACAGGTGCAGAGTGAGAAATGATGGCGTTTTCAGGAATAATACCTCTGGTGGTAAAATCAGGTAAGTCTATTATGGTGACAGAGATTCCTTTGGTTTGTTCTTTCAGCTCACCTAGCTGTCCTTTTGTTCCCCTTAGGTGCCGGAGTTCGGCGAAGACGAATGGAGGTTGCGCCGGCCCGTGGAGATGAAGAATGCCTCCGGCGGTAAAATCAGGTAAGTCTATTGTGGTGATTAATATTGCCTTATTATTCTCTCGGATCACCTTGCTGTTCTTTATTCCCCTTGGGTGCCGAGTTTGGCAAAGAAAAGATGAAGACAGAGGTGGATCGTGGAAGTGCTGCGAAGACTGGTGGGTATAGCGCGGCGCTGCAGCAGGCGATGCGACGCGCATCAAATAACGTCTTTCTTCCTATTCGAAGGCGCGATGGATCCAGAATCAGGTGAGGAAATAAGTATTGTTCTTGTTCTAACCTTTTCCTTCTTTCTCCCTTTTTTCTAGGAGCTCCAGTCTCGAGGCGGGCGTGGCAGAAGACAGGATGCTGGCTTGCAGGCACGGTGAGCGTTACGCTGCAGGATGCAGAATAACGTGAAGCGTGAGCTGCTCTTTGGGCTTGGTTTAAATAGCCTTCAAAGTAGTCCCAGGTAAGAAGTTCCCAAGACCACACCCGAGTAAGAAAATAGTCCCTGAAGTAAAGTAGTCCCCCTTCAGACTTCACATTGGCTTGAATGCTGAGCAGCATGGTCTGCATGAGGTAAGTGAAAGCAAATGAGCCTGGCGCCTCTGGCGCCAGGACTGACCCCTTCTATGAGCCTGGCGCCTATGGCGCCAGGACTGTACCCAGATAGCCCCTAGGCTGCTGGGTTTTTCCCAAGTATCTGGATGCCTGCTCCCGGGACAGATGTACTTGGTCCGGATGCCCGGGGGTAGGAATCATGACAGTCCTCCCACCCCCCCAAAGGTCATTCTTCCTCTTGGCCCAGGTTTGTCCGGGAAGTCCCGATGGAATTTTTTCACCAGTCGGGGTGCATGAACGTGGTCACTAGATTCCCAGGATCTTTCTTGTGGTCCGTAACCTTTCCAGTCAATTAAATAAAAAAGCCTCGAGTTAACTATCTTAGAGTCCAGGATATTTTGAACTTCAAATTCGGGTTCCCCATCAATTAGGATAGGTTCAGGTGGATTAGTTAATCTTGTCCCGGGTTGGACTGGTTTCAGGAGTGAAACATGAAAGACGGGGTGAATTTGCATGTTAGAAGGTAGTTCCAATTTAACGGCCACCGGGTTGATGATGGCCTTAATGGTGTAAGGTCCCAAATATCTAGGGTAAAAGGGCCGAGTTCCTTTCAGGGGTATGTGTTTTGTAGCCAGCCAGACTTGATCCCCAATCTGGTATTGTGGAGCATCACTCCTATGGTGGTCAGCATTTCGTTTGTATTTCTCTTTTGCCCTTTTTAAATGCTCTGTTGCTTCCTTGAAGGCTTGTGTAATAGTAGAGTGCAAATGATTCACCGTGGGCATTTCTAGGTGTTGGGGCAAATCGAGTTCAGAAGTTCGAGAGTGACTTTGTCCAGTTCCTGAGTGTATAGAATTGTTGTATGCGTATTCAGAAATACACAAAATATCCTTCCAGTTCCCTTCGGTTTGGTGTAGCATGCAACGTAGGTATTGTTCAAGAGTCTGGTTAGTCCTCTCTGTTTGACCATCGGTCTGGGGATGGTGACTGGTAGATAACCTCACGTCGATTTGTGCCAGTTGGCAGCATTTTTTCCAAAATTGTGAAATGAATTGACTACCTCGGTCTGAGACCAATACGGAAGGGAATCCATGTAGTAGAACAATATTTTCAATAAATTCCTTGGCTAAAATTGCAGCGGACGTTAATCCCTTTAAAGGAATAAAGTGGGCCATCTTGGAAAAAAAGATCTACTACAACTAGAATGGTGTTAAATCTACTACATGGAGGCAGATCAGTAATGAAGTCAAGAGACAAAGTGTGCCATGGCGTACGTGGAACATCCAAAGGTTGTAAAAGACCAGCTGGTTTCTTCTTCTGGCTTTTGTTTTGGGCACAGATTCCACAAGATAGCACAAATGATTTAACGTCTTTTCGCCAGGTGGGCCACCAAAATTGCCTCTTAATTTTAGCTTCAGTTTTTGCGACTCCTGTATGTCCTTCAATCAGCGTATCATGATAGTTGGAGATGACTAATTCCTGTAGCTCCTTCCTTGTGTGGTATGAATAGACGACCTTGATAGTACGGTAGTTCATTGATAACTGAATAATCTTGGCCTTTCTTTACCCAGTCCTGTAGGGCTGCTGGATTAAAACATTGCTTGATTTTTGAATGAATGTCTTCTAGAGTTTGTAGAGTAGTTATGCCAAGGATTCTTTCTTCTGAAATTATAGGTACAGGTTCCGGGTTCAAGTATGCTTCTCCCATTCCTATTCGGGATAGGGCATCGGCCTTGCCATTTTTACAACCTGGTGGGTAAGTGATCACAAAATCGAATTCTGCAACGAATAATGCCCATCTAAGTTGACGTGATGATTGGGGCTTGGTTGTCTTCAAATATTGCAAATTCCTGTGATCGGTGGTATGCCTGGCGCTGAGAAGATAATACCGCCAAGCCTTGAAAGCAGATTTGATGGCCAATAACTCTTTATCGGTAACCGCATAGTTTAATTGGGGAGCCGAGAATTTTCTTGACCAGAATGCTACTGGATGAAGTTGGCCGGTTTCCGGATCCTTCTGAGACAGGACAGCTCCCATAGCTAAACTGGATGCATCTGTTTCAACTACGTATGGAAGCTCGGGCGAGGATGCTTTAAAACATGTGCAGACGTGAATTTCAGTTTTAGATCTTGGAAGGCTTTTTCAGCTTCTTCAGTCCACAAGAAGCACTTGTTCTTTTTCAAAAGTGCTGTGATAGGATGTACAATATGAGAGAATTCAGGGATAAATCTCCGGTTGAAATTAGCAAACCCAAGCATGCTTTGAACTCCTTTAACTGAACTGGGTGATGGCCATTTGAGAATGGCATCCACTTTCCGAGAGTCCATCCGAACTCCTTTTGGGGTCAGGATAAATCCTAGAAATTCAACTTCTGTGGAATGAAAGACACATTTTTCCAACTTTGCATACAACTTGTGTTGACGTAATTTTTCAAGGACTGCTCGAACGTGCTTAACATGGTCTGATCTTGAGGAGGAGTACACTAGAATGTCGTCTATGTAAACAACAACACAGATGTCAATGAGTTCGCGAAAAACATCATTCATAAAATTCTGGAAGGCTGCCGGTGCATTGCACAACCCGAAAGGCATCACCTGATATTTGAATAATCCATACTTGGCGCGAAAGGCAGTCATCCATTCATCGCCTTTCTTCATGCGTACCAGATGATATGCCCCTCGGAGATCTAACTTAGTATAGATACAAGCATCCTTAACTTGGTCCAGTAATTCGGGGATCAGAGGCAAAGGGTATCGTTTTTTTACCATCTGGGAAGGCCATTCTCTTCTCTCGCCATTCTATACAAGGATTATGTGTTTCCAACCATGGCATTCCCAGAATTATTTGGAATTGTGGAGCCTTGATTAAGTCAAACACAATGCTTTCTCGATGCCCATCTTGACCCAACAGTGTCATCTCTGTAGTGGAATGAGTTACTGGCACAGAGGCAATTTCAGTTCCATCAACGATAGTGATGACATCTGTAGTGGTTCTTTTGCAAAGAGATAGGTACATCCTTGAAGCCAGTTCTTGATCCATATAGTTTCCTATGGCCCCGCTATCTATGTACGTTCTTACTGCGTGCATACATGATGGCTGCCTAGGATCAACGAGGACCATTGGCACGATTAGGTGCGAGGTCTGAATGTCCTTCTTTAAGCTCGGCAAGCGGACCGCTTGTCGGGCGTGGTCATTTCCCGGATCAGACTCTGTTTGACTCTTGTCCGCAGCTCCTACCAACTTTTTGGGTGGTTTTACCGGGCAATCCCATAGAAAATGTCCCGAGGTTCCACAGTACAGACACAAGTGCAACTGTCGTCTCTTTTCTCTTTCCTTCTGAGTTAAAGGTTCCCCTAATCCCCCGATCTGCATGGGTTCCGGTGCATCCGTTCCTTTGGGGGTAACATTGGGTTTAACCAACACTCGATTCTCCAACTTAGCTCGATCCGCCTTTCTATTCTGAAGTCGGTGATCTATCTGGACCACTAAGTCTATATATTCAGCACAATCCTGAGGTGGGTTGACAACTTGAGCCAAAACATCTTTGAGTTCTCCTTGCAGTCCACGATGGAATAATGTAATTCGCTTTACCTCGGGCCATCCTGTTTCCACCACCAACCTATTGAAGGTAGCGAAATAGGTTAGTAGATCCTGATTACCCTGTCTCAGGAACAAAAGTTCGTTATCCAGGGCCTGTCCCTGTGAATGTCGGGCGAATAGTCTTTCCATGCTCAATTGAAAACCCTGAAAGTCACGAAGAAGAGGGTCGTCCTGGTTGACTAGAGGAATCGACCAATCGGCTGCGTTACCACTGAGATATGATAGTACGAAGGCTACTTTGGCTTGATCATTTGGAAAGGCTCCAGGTCTGCATAAAAAGTGCAGGCGGCATTGATTCATAAACACGGCAAACCTTTTGGGGTCCCCAGCAAAGCGTTCGGGCGGAGCTAAAGGAATAGTTCCTGGTAGGATTACTTGCACAGGGTTGCTTGGTGAAACAGGAGTTGGGGTTCCCCCTAGATCAGGCAGGGGTGTTTGTCCAGCCTGGCTTTGCAGCAATTGCCTAGCAAGGTCATCAGTTCGCTCCTTTGGCAAAATCAGTTCTCTCCTGAGCGCATTAGTTTCTTGGCGGGCAGAATGTACTTCAGCCCTTAGTTCCCCTAGTAATTGGGCCAGTTGGTCAGGTTCTGAGGTCTCCATAACGCCCGGGTGGGATTTTGTGGGTAGGCTCCGTGTTCTGTTACGCTCACCTGGCTCCCACAGGGGCGTCGATCTGAACTGGACAGCTGCGGTTTCCACCCATGTGACGCGTAGTGCAGAGATGACAGACTGGACTGGCCCACCTAATCTCGTCTGCTTGACCCGAAGAAGTATTCTCCTGAAAGTGGAGAAAGGGAATTAGCCACCCGTGGATTTGAGTGATACCCCCCCCCCCACTGTTCTCCCCTCTAATCACCTCTGATGTCTCTTTGTATATTCTCACCTTAGGTTTTTAAAGGATGAGCTCTCCATCCTGCGTAGAATGCAGGGGCGCGTAGATAACCAATTACTTCTGGTCCGAAGGAATTGGAGAGTTCCCGAGCAATATTGACTCTGAGGTTCCTGGCGATGAGCCGTAAGTATATAGTTCTCAAGAGTTCATAATGTCTAACTTTCACTCTTGTCGATTCCTTGCAGCTTGCAACTTGACCCTAGAGAAGATTGCCTCAGGAGGCGTGGCTGAGAGGCCTTGAAGTAGGACGAGTTTCCTAGAGGGCTCCTGCCGATCCGACATGATCCTGAGTTGAAACTGCATGATCAATGCGCGTTCGTTCACAGAAAAGAAAGGCCTGATGTGTGAAATGACGGAGCACACCCGGTAGAAAGCTGGAGTTCTAATATGGACATATAGACAGTAACGAGTCGCTGCAAGCTTGTACCCAGTGGGAAGGAAAGTGAATCAAGATGGCCGGCGCTGGAGAACAAAGGGCTGCCTGATTACCGCAGAGAACAAGCAGGGTCGGAAGAACGCTGCGAGGGAGCGCGCACATCTCAGAAACGCAAGAACATTGCAGGGCTCTGGAGACCCGAGCAAAGGTGACACTAGGACATGACAGAAGGAGACCCACATTGCCCAAGAGACTGTCAGGGACTGCTGGAGAGCGGATCGGTTCTGGCGAGGCAGGAGACAGGCTGAAGTGGTGCCGAAGAGAGAAAGACTAAGGAGAGAGCCCACGTGTGTGAAGAAGGAAAGCAGCAGCAGCGCTGGGAGAAGAGGCAGGAGTCTGCTGGAGCCGTGAACGAAGGCGCAGGGGCACGGTCCATAAGTGGACAAAGGCAACAGGCAGAGGGCCCTGTGGAAAACAGCATAGCCTAGTCAGGCAAAGAAAGGCTCACCTCTAATACACAAGCGCTGGAGCCCTGGATGGGGAATATCTACATCAGCTGGCAGTGAAACTGACAAGGTATTCGCACGAGCGTACCCGAACTGTAGGGATACCTGCCAAAAACACAACACCGGACAGCAAACAAAAAATGACACTGGAAGTCATGCAGTGTGAGACACTGGGTAGTAAAGCTGCAAATGGGCACTCCCAGACTCGACAACCTAGTGCATTGGAGGAGGGCAGGAGGGAGAGACTACACACAAGCTAACACAGACTGCAGCGCAATGCACAGTGCATGCACTCAGACAAGAGCTTGATCCCCCACGAGGACTGGACGGGAAGGGTCTTTGGCGTTGACTGGGGTGCGAGGAGCCGCAGGAAAAGAGACAGAGTCCACGGAAGCGCGGGGTGCACGGAGGGCACCCAGCTGTTGTTAGAAAGGATTTGGCAGGTGTCACTGCAAACACCAGTAGGAGGCCCGGGTGCTTTGCAGCCACTGGAGGGGTGCTTGGGTATACGTAATTGGTGGCGGGCACCCGGCGGGGAGCCTTTGGTAGCGCCAAAGAACTGTTAATATGGAGTAGCAGCACCTTGGTTTCGCTGCGAACTTGGGCAGACTGCAAGTAGAGATTGAGATGCCCGGTACCTGAGCAGGGAAGCGCTCTCTGGGGCAGTTTTGTACGAACACACTACGGGCTGGAAGATAAAAGGCCCAAGAGCAGCGGGGGCAACGGAATATAAGAAGTGGATGTGAATCACTGCAACATCTACGGCGGAGAGGAATGGCCTCGGAGAGAACAGTATTGTTAGAGGCACGGCAGACTGTTATGGGACATAAGCGCTGGGGATATTAAATGGCCACAGTCCATTGATGCGGGCAGGGCAGCGCCAGAGAAGATTGCCTCATGCGGCTGGTAAAGTTCAGGTAAGAGTCTGAATTATCCAACACTGTCCGGTAAATTACACCTGTAGGTAATCTGTTGCTTTCTCCCTTATTACAGATGCAGAGTGAGAAATGATGGCGTTTTGAGGAATACTACCTCCGGCGGTAAAATCATGTAAGTCTATTATGGTGAAAGAGATTCCCTTGGTTTGTTCTTTCGGCTCACCTGGCTGTCCTTTTGTTCCCCTTAGGTGCCGGAGTTCGGCGAAGATAAATGGAGGTTGCGCCGGCCCGTGGAGATGAAGAATGCCTCCGGCGGTAAAATCAGGTAAGTCTATTGTGGTGATTAATATTGCCTTATTATTCTCTCGTCTCACCTTGCTGTTCTTTATTCCCCTTAGGTGCCGGAGTTTGGCGAAGAAAAGAAGAAGACAGAGGTGGATCGTGGAGGGGCTGCGAAGACTGGCGAGTATAGCGCGGCGCTGCAGCAGGCGATGCGACGCGCATCAAATAACGTCTTTCTTCCTATTCGAAGGCGCGATGGATCCGGAATCAGGTGAGGAAATAAGTATTGTTCTTGTTCTAACCTTTTCCTTCTTTCTCCCTTTTTTCTAGGAGCTCCAGACTCGAGGCGGGCGTGGCAGAAGACTGGATGCTGGCTTGCAGGCACGGTGAGCGTTACGCTGAAGGATGCAGAATAACGCGAAGCGTGAGCTGCTCTTCGGGCGTGGTTTAAATAGCCTTCAAAGTAGTCCCAGGTAAGAAGTTCCCAAGACCATACCCGAGTAAGAAAATAGTCCCTGAAGTAAAGTAGTCCGCCTTCAGACTTCACATTGGCTTGAATGCTGAGCAGCATGGTCTGCATGAGGTAAGTGAAAGCAAATGAGCCTGGCGCCTATGGCGCCAGGACTGACCACTTCTATGAGCCTGCCGCCGACTGTACCCAGATAGCCCCTAGCCAGGGCTGCTGGGTTTTTCCCAAGTATCTGGATGTCTGCTTCCGGGACAGATGGACCTGGTCCGGATGCCCGGGGGTAGGAATCATGACAACAACCTAAATGAAAAGAATAAGTTACTTTCTTACCTGGTAACGTTCTTTCGATGGGATGGTCCGACGACGTATTCCATATCTATGACATGTAATCACCACAGATGTGCTGCTTCGGAAACTTTTTTCGGCGTCTGCGTCGATGACGTCGATGCGCCGTCGTCGAGGGCCTCCTCCGACGTCCGACGTCATCCGATGTGATAAGTAGGACGCACGACGCCCGTAGCCTCAGTTGTATTTTTTCCCCCAGAACGTGTGACACTAGTCAACTGCCAGTCAGACACAAAGCCTTGCGGAACGTAAGCTGCAATCGCAAAAGAAATTCTGCAGCGGGGAAGGCAGGGCGGGAGCGATATGGAATACGTCGTCGGACCATCCCATCGAAAGAACGTTACCAGGTAAGAAAGTAACTTGTTCTTCGAGGGGATTGGGTCCTCCGACGTATTCCATATCTATGACAGACTCCCAAAGCAGTACCAGAGCAAGGAGGAGGGAAAGAATTTAGAATCAAGATTTAGAATAGCCAATCAAATAGCAGAGCAAAGGACCGCCTTGCCAAAGGCCAGATCCTGTGCTCGGATGGAATCGAGGGAATAGTGACGTACAAATGTATGTACTGAAGCCCAGGTGGCTGCATCACAGATGTTGCGAATAGGAACACCCCTCTGCAGGGCAGTAGACGCAGCCATACCCCTGGTAGAATGGGCCCGCAAGCCAGCCGGTGGGTCCTTACCCGCCAAGCGGTAGCACTCCGAGATGGCCAAAATAATCCAGCGAGACAAAGTCTGTTTCGTCACAGCTTGCCCCAAACGCTTTCCAGCGTAACCAATAAAGAGTTGATCATCCACTCTGACCCGGGACATGCGTGAAACATAAAAGCTTCAAGCTCTCCTAGGATCAAGCCTATGGAGCCTCTCCTCTTCCTTACCAGGATGCGGAGGAGGATAGAATGCCGGAAGAACAACCTTCTGGGCCAAATGAAATTCCGACACTACCTTCGGAAGAAAAGAAGGACGAACTCTAAGGACAACCCTGTCCTTGTGAAATACAGTGAAGGGAGGCTTAACTGAAAGTGCCTGTAACTCACTCACTCTGCGAGCGGAAGTAACCGCAACTAAAAACACAGTTTTCAGAGTTAACAGCCTCAAAGGGCAAGAATGTAAAGGCTCAAACGGAGCACCCATAAGAAACTTAAGAACAAGGTTTAAATCCCAACCGGGCACCAGGAAAGGTGACGGAGGGAACACATTAGAGAGCCCTTTCAGGAACTGTGAAATCAAAGGGATTTTAAAGTAAGAACACTCTTCAGACGAGCGCTTAAAGATGGACAGCGCCGCCAGTTAACCCTTAACGGTACCCACTTGCAAGCCCCTGTGGGCCAAAGAAAGTAAAAAGGACAGAACCATGGGGATGTCACATGCAAAAGGATCCACATTCTGAACTCTGCACCAGTCGCAGAACTTACGCCAACGGCAACGGTACAGAGACTTTGTTGCTGGCCTTCGGGCCGAAAGCAACACCTCCATCACGTCCTCAGGGAGGTCCCAATCCTTATACCTCAACCTTTCAGAAGCCAAGCGTGAAGGTTGAGGGATCTGACCTCTGGATGGAGAACCTGACCCCCCTCCCGTGAGAGCAGATCGTCTCGGTAGGGAAGACGACGTGGAGGGCAGATGGCTAAGTCAAGAAGGTCCGGGTACCACGTCCTCCGAGCCCACGCCGGGGCAATGAGGATCATCCGGGAACCGAACTTCCGTAACCTCCGCAGCACTTGCGGGATAACGGGGACTGGAGGAAACGCGTACAGCAGCGGGAATGACCACTCCACCACGAACGCGTCTCCTAAGGCTCCTTTTGGAGGAAATTCCCGCGAGCAAAACCTTTCGCACTTCCGGTTGACACTGGAGGCGAAGAGATCCACTTGAGGGGTCACCCAAAGGGCGAAGATCTCCAGGAGAATCTCCTGAGCCAACTCCCACTCATGAGAGATCGCGCTCTGCCTGCTCAGAGCGTCCGCCGTCACGTTTTCGGCTCCGGCCAGATGAACTGCCGAGATCGAAACTTCCTGCTGGATGGCCCAGAACTCGAGCTGCATCGCCTCCCTGCACAGAGGAAGTGACCCTGCCCCCCCCCTTTTTGTTGAGGTAGTGCATGGCCACTGTGTTGTCCGTCAGGATCAGGACATTCTTCCCTCGCACAGACGGCAGAAAAGCCTTCAGGGCTAGCCTGACGGCCCTCAGCTCCAACAGATTGATATGGAGTCTGGACTCCGACGGAGACCAACGACTGCTGACTGTCAGCCCGTTGGCATGAGCTCCCCATCCCGTGAGGGATGCATCCGTCACGATCGTCACCTCCGGCCAGGGAAGCCAAAATGGAGCCCCCTTCATCAAGTTGCCTTCGACGGCCCACCACAGGAGGTCCCGGGCGACCGAGGACGGCACCTGATTCGAGTCCGACATCCTGCCGGAGGACTGCGACCATTGCGTCTTGAGTGCCCACTGCAAAGATCTCATCCGCAGGCGAGCCTCTGGCACCAGAAGAATGCAGGATGCCATGAGGCCGAGCAACCTCAAGAACTCGAACGCTGGGAGCGTCTGAGCATGTTGAAACTTGTGCACCATCTGCTGAATGTGAAGAGCCCTCACCTGGGGAGGAAAACACTGCCCCAGGGAAGTGTCGAGCACTGCTCCGATGTACTGGAGCCGCTGTGTTGGCGTTAAATGGGACTTCTTTAAATTGAGGGAGAAGCCCAGCCTGTGACAGGTGACCGATAGATGATCCAGGACTTGCTCGGGAGAGCTCCCCCTGATCAACCAATCGTCCAGGTAGGGGTAGACGTGAATCCCCCCGTGCCTGAGATGCGCTGCCACCACCACCATGAGCTTGGTGAAAACCCTCGGGGCGGAGGTCAATCCGAACGGCAGGACCCGAAACTGAAAGTGCGAGTTGCCAACCGCGAACCTCAGGTACTTCTTGTGCTTGGGATGGATCGGCACATGGAAGTAAGCATCCTTGAGGTCGAGTGACACCAACCAGTCCTGAAGCTGAAGGGCCTGGAGGACTTGAGAGAGAGTAACCATCTTGAACTTGTCCTTCCTGAGGAGTTTGTTCAAACCGCGCAAGTCCATGATGGGTCTCAATCCCCCGTCTTTCTTCGAAATCAAAAAAATAAGGGGAATACCATCCCTTGTTCCTCTCCGCCACAGGCACCAGTTCTATGGCGCCTTTCTCCAGCAGGGCTTGAATTTCCTGCGCAAGGAG
Organism: Ambystoma mexicanum; assembly: GCF_040938575.1. Lineage (NCBI taxonomy): Eukaryota > Metazoa > Chordata > Amphibia > Caudata > Ambystomatidae > Ambystoma > Ambystoma mexicanum. The sequence continues at coordinate 967,608,645 of NC_090936.1, read as the reverse complement.
CGGATCCGGACTCTGCAAAGAGAGGTTCCCCGGTGGATTGTCGCGAGGCCTGTGCCGAAAGGGAAGACAGTAGCCGTGGGTTATGATCTCCAGAACCCACACATCTGAAGTAATGGCTTGCCACTCTACAAGATGCTGCGCCAGCCTTCCCCCAACCGGCGAACCATGGGACATGGCCTCACGACTGAGTGGGAGCGGCTGCGGTGTTACCGGAGGGCAAAGAGGCAACTGCCCGAGCGGCCTTGGCACCACGGGTACCCTGTCGTCCACCTCTGGTACCCCTGCGTTTGCCTCTTTGACTGTCAGCTCCTCTCGCTTTACTGAAGGATGAGTAATAGCGAAAGGAACCACCCCTCCACTGCTGTCCCCTAGGACGAAAAGGCAGAGGTTGGCGAACTGCAGCGCCCAACGACTTCGCTGCAGCTTTTGAGGTCTGCAACCTCTCAAGGCTCTCGTCAGCCTTGCTGCCAAAAAGGTGTTCACCGTCAAAGGGCATGTTGAGGAGCCGGGACTGCACATCAGGAGCAAACCCCGACTTCCGCAACCACGCAAACCTGCGTATCACGGTGCTCGCCACCATGGACCTACTGACGCTTTCAGCTAAGTCCAAACCCGACTGAACGGACTCACACATGGCATCCTTACCATCCTGGACCATAGCAAGGAAACCATCCCGTTCGTCCCCTTCGGGAATATGTTCAGCCGCTAACGCAACACAGTTCCACAGAGTGTGCGTGAAACGCGACAAGGCACAAATGGAGTTGGCCGCCTGAAGCGCCATACCACCAGAAGAAAACATTTTCTTCGCCCAGCCATCAAAACGTTTGTCGTCCCTATCAGGAGGGATGGTAGGGTACGACGCCTGCTTCGCCGGGGCCGTGGCCGCCTGCACCACCAAACTCTCCGGAGTGGGGTGCCTGGTCAAGTAGCAGGGGTCGCCACTGGCTGGACGGTATTTTCGCGACAAGGATCTGCCCACCGCCGGGAGACTCTCCGGAGCAGCCAAGCCGCCGCCACCCTTCTCTGTAAAGCCATATGGAACGGCATGATGTCCGTCAGATCATCCTGCACAAACTCCCCTGGGGGAGCAGACCATCCCAAGTACTCCGAAACCCTAGCCATAAGGCGCCGGTACGAGGAATCAGCATGAGAGCCAGACTCAGGCCTACAAAATTCCACCTCCGGAGAGGTGTCCAGACCACTGGCATCATGCAGTGACTGTCTCAACTCGTCAACTGACTATGGCCTGAGACAATGTCATCCGGAACCCGACTAGGAACCAGGCCATCAGAATCCTCATCCGCCTCTGAAATATAGTCCAGGCGGCGAAAAGAAGGCACCCTAGAGTGCTTGCTCTTAACCAGAGCCTTCCTAGGGGGTCCACCCGTGCCCCGGGGTACCTCCGACACGAAAGGCGTCGATGGCTTCGAGCGAATCGGCGCCAGCGTCGAGAGAACCGGCACCGGCGCCGAGAGGATCAGCGTCGACGTCGAGGAAATCGGCGTCGACGTCAGATGCAGCGCCTCCAGAATCGGCGGCGTCGACACAGCCCTCGAGGCCGGAGCCCCGAGCGTGTCCCTCGACGACCCGAGCGTCGACGGCCTCGACGACTTCCTCGAAGCTGGAGCCTCGAGAAAGCCTGTCGACGCCCTCGACGCCTCAGATGTCGATGTCTTCCTCGAAGACTTCACAGGTGCACACGGTCTCGAACGCGTCGAGGACCGGGACCTGGAACGGGTACGGCGAGAACGAGTCTCCTTGTCCGAACGGGACCTCTCCCGCGACTCGTGCCGACCACTCATGCGAGCGGTGCCTCTCGACCTCACACGACCGACCCCACTCGGGGGCGCGGACGGCTTAGTACCCTGCGACTCAAGAATCGCCAGCATTTTCTTCCCGAAGGAAGCCCATTCCTCTGGCGTCGCACGGCTGGTGGGGTAAGCGACGTGCCGGGCAGAGTCCTCCGAGGAGGACCTGGAAGACGACCGGTGTCGGCGCTTCCGAGAACGCCTCGAAGAGGCAGAGGAGTGGCGAGACCGACTCCTAGAAGGAGACCCACGAGACTTCCGACGCGGAGAGTCACCCCTCGAATCATCCGTCGAAAGCCCCGCAGACTTCGACTTCCTGGGCTTGGACACCCGACCTACCGACAACTTCTTCTTACGTTCGCGTAAGGCTTTGGACGTGAGCGACTGGCAGTCGATACAGTCATCCGTGTCGTGGGCCTCCTCGAGGCACCAGAGGCAGGCGTCGTGCGAGTCCGTCACCGACATCTTGGACCCACACTCCCCGCACTTCTTGAAGCCCGGACGCGGGGTCGAAGACGAAGTAGAAGACATCCTCACACGAAGGATTTGCACAAAACGAACAGGTTCGAAGAACCGAGAAGAACAGAACTCCAAAGAGTCGAGGCGTGAACCGAGAATCATGAAGCAACACGTTCGCGGAAAAAACAGAACTGAGGCTACGGGCGTCGTGCGTCCTACTTATCACATCGGATGACGTCGGACGTCGGAGGAGGCCCTCGACGACGGCGCATCGACGCAGGACGCAGACGCCAAAAAAAGTTTCCGAAGCAGCACAGCTGTGGTGATTACATGTCATAGATATGGAATACGTCGGAGGACCCAATCCCCTCGAAATCAAGACTACTGCTGTCCCAAATGAAAGTCATCTATGCTAAATATTGAAAATTATCAATTGTATCACTGATTGACTTCTTCACTTAGAAAGTGGAACCAGTACTTTTATATGGACTAGATGTGTGACTATTTGATATGAAACTACTTCTAAACACCTTACTAGGCCGTTTAATGAAGTCTTTACTCTGTTTAGCATTAGCTATACCGAATTCAGTAATTCAATACAAATTTAGCTTGATCTCGTTATCATCTATATTTGCATGGAGATCACTTTGTAATTTTGCTAAAATATGAGATCCTCCTAGGAACTCGTTATACCAGGATTTCCATGCAATGCTGAACGTCAATGGTCCTAGATCCTTTTCCGTGTATTGTATAAGGATGCAAATGCTAATTGACAAACTAGTTGTTAAAGCTAATGATTTGTGCATTCGTCCAGCTTTTGTTAAAAAGAAATCCTCTATGAAATGGATTGACACCATAGAGGACTTGAATAAATACAGCACATGTATGGAGTACGCGAAATGTTTTCGAAAAAGAGAGGCGCGCAGCTCATACATAATCTCCTTCCCGTGCAATTCTGTTCGTACACAATACATGCGCTTTAGGCTTAACCAACTCCACACTCGTGAGAGGGTGGGCTTATTGGTCTTGTGTAAAAGACGCCAAACCTGTGTTACATTGTAGGTTCCCTAATTGTGACGAATCTAAGGACATAGTTTTGGAATGCCCACATTTTAGAGAATCAAGAACAAACCTGCTATTTAGATTTATGAATACGGAGGCTGAAGGTACTCATGAATTTCTTTGGTTAAGAATGATGAGGGGAGAAAACAAATCTCTGTTTTTACTCTGACCCGATTACTGAAAATAATTAACTCAGAACTGTAGACACGGGGATGATCTGTTATGTCTGTTCTATCTCTCTCCAGTTATTTTGACAATTTTGAGAGCCAAATGCATACGAGAATCAAATTCATAGCCGCTTGTACAACTGTAGATTTTTTTTGCCATTTTTGATTTGTTTTACACATTTGCATGATTTTGGACAAACAACTATTTTAATATCGACTTTATTCATGAAAATGTGATTTGCACAAAAATCGATTCTTGCACAAGGATTGTGAAACTTACTTAAATATTATGAAAGGTTTTTATATGGATATAATGTAATGTAGGTATGTACCATTGGATTGTGTTGTTTTATGTTGCTAATTTGATAACAAATATGTTTTATGTTGTAACAAAAAAAAGATTTGAACTGGTATACCTTTAAATTATTCTATGCTTTGTAAAGTACATAAAGATGTTTTGTAAAGGTTTTTTTAAAACCATAAACAATAAAAAAAAATAAAAAGGGTAACATAAAAATGTTACATGAAAAGGTAGAGAAAGGGGGTACTAAGTAACCCCTCCAGCACTCTATGTAAGATAGTTTGTGCTTGGTCTACAAAGAGAAAAAGGTAAGTAAAAACAATTTCACTTTACTACGCCTGGAAACAGTAGTTTATCCAAGAGAAGGTATTTAAACCTCAGCAGAAATCCAAAGGATTTCTCTGTGACACTGCACGAAGGGTGCTGTGTGTCACAATACAAAAGGATGATGCATATTGAGTTTGTCATACTGTAAAACCAAGAGAAACACAGGGTTCAAATCAAAGTAAAATACATAAGAGAGTGGAAAATAGGTCTCACCCTCTCCAGGATAAAAATTAAAGCAAAAGAGCTGGGGGTCTCTACTGTAGAAGGGAATTAACACAGAATTCTCCCTAACAGGGGGCCTAGGAAAGCTGGGGTGGGATATAGCAATTTTACAAGAGAAGCACCTGCTTCCCCAAGATGTGAAGAGACTCAAATGCAAGTGGTTCCCGCGAGGATACTTCAGCATTGCAGGGGTTAAGAGAAAGGGAGTGGCCATTTTGTTGAGGAGGGCGTTAGGCAAGATTGTATGTAGTAACCCTGTGGGAGACTACACCAGCCTTGTCCTCTTGGCAATGGGTAACCCAACCTTTGGTATACACCTGTACTTCACAAGTTGATAGAGTAACTGAGCAGCCAGGCTCATCTTAAGGGGGGGGTGTCAATGTGGGCTGTAGAGGTGCAACAGAGATTCACAGTGACAAGCATTCAAATTACATTTATACTCAAGGTTCCTTATTAAAATAATAATTTATCAGTCAGTTTTGAAATAAGCTTTCTTTAGAAAGGGAAATATGCAACAATAAAATACACTCCTTCAGTTTCAGTTAAGTAGATACCGTTTTGCGGACACACACACGCACGGACACACACACACACACACACACACACACACACACACACACACACACACACACACACACACACACCCCCCCCCCCCCCCTGAGGTTAGAGGAAAAGGAAAAGGTTGGGAAAGGAAACAAAGGTTAACAAGTTTCTCTGAACAGGTAAGTACTTTAGAATCCCCCAATGAAGTATAGGTTAACCTTTTCCCAGCTATACAAGTAACATATGTATGACATTTTGAGGGACATATAAAAACAAAGTCAAAGGGCCAGAAGAGTCTCGAGGGAGCCAGGACAGCCAATGTCAATTGAGCAAAGACTAGGGGAACTGAGGCACTTCTTGAAGATAGCACAATAGTCTTGCACAATGTTAAGAGAGTTTGTAGAATAGAATCACTGTAGGGCCACAAGCTGCGAGGCTTGCGAAAAGCCAAGATGCAAGCAACTCTGCAAAAGGCAGCTACTGCAAGTCTCCGGTGAGAGCAAGCAAGCTACACACAAAAAGACACCTAGTTAGAGTACCCTAGTTAGACAGTACCTTAGTTCTGAAGAAAAAGAGTCCAGCTGGCTTCTATTCCTGGTGCAGTCCTGCAGATCCTGGTGTTCCTCGGCCTCAGTCGTGGGGACAAGAGGGAGGACGTCTGAGGACTCCTGCACTGTGGTTTGAAGGTCGGCAGCAGCAATAAGCTTACTCCAGATCAGCAGCACTTTGTGGTTTCAGCTACCGATCAATAGCACGACCGCGGTTCGTGGACATCTTGTAGGCTCCCCTTGCTTCTGGGGTCCAGCACTCTGTTGAGGTGGCTCAGACTTGGGTCACCTTGCTTTGGGAGGGTCCTCAGGATGCTCCTGGAGATTGGGTCCGGCTTAAAGACGATGCACTTGTTCCTGGTGTCCCTGTCCCCTAGCACTCGGTTCCAGCAGCAGCAAAGAAGTACAGCCAGCAGGGAGAGGAATTCCAGTTAAGTTCGTCTTGGGGTCAGTTGGTGCCACCAACCCAAGGGAAGAAGTCGTCCGTTCCAGGCTTCTCTAGTCGATACGAAAATTGGAGCTTCAGCACTGCAGCAGGGCTCACCGGGCAAACCAACAATCCAGGAGGTGCAGCAAGCTTCTCTGCCAGATTCTTTCTTCGGTTCCTTCGCACAGTGCTTGACTCGGCCTTCTCTCCAAGAGACCACGCCTTTTATGCAGGTTTCTCCCATTCATTTGCAGCCTACCTGTCACTCACACAGCAGGGTGGCTGTCCTCCAAGGTCAGCCAGCCAGCCAATCAATTACCTTTAGGTGCATTCCTGTAACCAAGGAGACTAAGCACATGGAGTTTCAGGAACCTCCCTCGCTTCCTGCCCTGCCAGACACACTGGAGCCAGAGGCAGGCTTTCCCAGTGAATCTCGCCAAAGAAAAAACTAATAAAGGGACCAAATCTGGTTTGGCGTGCAGAGTAAAACCCAAGAAAGACCTCACAAGCAAGAAATAGCAAAAGAAGACCAGGGGCATTTTGACAAAATGGGAACCCATGGGTGCAATACTGCAGCTGAGGATTCAGTCTGCGGTAAAAACGCACAATGGTAGGAAAATTAAACCACTGCCACCAGCCATTAATTGTAGTCCGGGCAACAAAAAAATGCTATAGGAAAAAATAGACAAAGGGGATGCTAAGTAACCCCTCAGCACTCCACATAGGATGGTGTGTGCCGAGCCCACAAAGAGAAAAAGGTAAGTCAAGTCAATTTCACTTTACTACTCTGGAAACAGTAGTTTACCCAAGAGATGGTATTTAAACCTTAACAGAAATTCAAAGGACTTCTTTGTGACACGACACTGAGGGTGTTGTGTGTCACAATACAAAAGACTATGAAGTTTGCCAGACTAGAAAACCAAAAAATTAGAAAAGAATGCTTCAGAGAGTGAGAAAAAGGTCTCACTCACTCCAGGATTAAAATCAAAAGTCCCAAAGTCCAGCAAAAGAGCTGGGGGTCGCTAAGGTAGAAAGGAATCAACACGGAAATGAGAACCTCGTCCCCCCCAGACTAAGGGACAGGAGGATCTAATCCACTCCCGGATGAATCTCCTAATCCAGTCGGTCATACTTTATGGAGAGACCATCAGCATTTTGGTGATTACACCCTGACCTGTGTTCTATGGTGAAATCAAACCCTTGTAGGCTGATTGACCACCTTAACAATTTAGGATTTTCCCCCTTCATCTGCATTAACCATCTCAATGTTTGGTGGCCTGTCGGAATTACAAAGGTAGATCCATACAAGTATGGCCTAAACTTCTTCAAAGACCACACAATGGCAAAACATTCACGTTCAATAGTTGCCCACCTTGTTTCACAGTCCTTCAACTTCCTACTGATGAATTAGATGGGGTTATACCTGCCTTTCTCATCTAGCTGACTCAGAACTGCACCTATCCCTGTATTAGAAGTATCTGTCTGTACAATAAAGGATTGGTTGTAGTCAGGAGCTCTCACGACTGGAGCTTGACAAAGGGCTTTCTTTAGTCCTTCAAAGGCTTGAGTGCACTCCTCATTCGACCTGAGCTTCTTGGGAGATTTGGGTGAGGAAATCACATTCAAGGGAGAAGCTATGGTCCCTTAGTTCTCAATGAAGTTCCTATAGTACCCAGTGAGACCTAAAAATGCTCTCACCTGGGTTTGAGCAGTGGAGGTGGCCCAGTCTTGTACAGCTTGTACTTTGCTAGGCAATGGCCTTATTTCACCTCCTCCTACATCATGATCAAGGTAGACTATTTTACTCTGACCAATTTGACATTTACTAGCCTTTATGGTCAGATGGGCCTGTTCAAGAGCCTGCCAAACATATCCAAAGTGGTCAAGATGTTCTTCCCAAGTGGGGCTGAACACTGCAAAGTCATCCAAGTATGCCATGCAGAAGTCCGCCATCCCATTCAGAACTTGATTCACCATCCTCTAGAATGTAGCAGGTGCATTTTTGAGTCCAAAAGGCCAAGGCTTAAATTGGTAGAGGCCTCCTGGGGTGGAAAATGCAGCTTTCTCCTTGGCATGGTCTGTCGGAGCGATTTACTAATAGCCTGATGTCAGGTCAAATGTACTGAGGAATTTTGCTGAACCAAGTTTGTCCACCAGCTCATAGTGGGCATCAGTTGTGGTGATTGCATTAAGAGCTCTATAGTCCACACAGAATCTCAACTCTTTGGATCCTGCATTTTGCACTATTACAACTGGACTAGCCCATGGACTGGCAGATGGCTCTATTACCCCTTCAATTGTCTCACCTGAAGGTTGTCCCCTGAGGAGATCAGGGAGAGGTTCACTCTCCTCCTCTTAGTCAAAGGCTAAGAGCACAGCTCCTAGTTCTGGTCTGGAAACATAAGCCTTCAGATAGACCCTTGGGGCCTCCTTGGTGTTGCCCAAGTCCACTAAATAATTGACCTCTCCAAGTCTGCCCACAACCTTGAAGAGCCCAATCCATTTGTCCTGTAAGGCCCTCTGCCTTGTAGGTACCATAACTAGAACAAGCTGGTCTGGAGTAAACTCCACCATGTAGGCCTTCTGGTCATGCCAATGGTTGACCAGAGCCCGACCTGCTTTCAAGTTATCAGAAGCTTCTGTCATCATCAGTGCCATTCTCCTTTGGAGACCTAGCACATAGTCAGTGACTCTCACTGGCTTGAGGGAAGGAGCACTTTCCAACCCTTACTTGATTAGGGCCCAAGGTCCTCTAACCGGATGAGCATAGACCAGCTCAAAGGGTTTGAACCCAACCCCTTATTGAGGGACTTCTCTATAAGCAAAGAGAAGGCATGGCAGTAGAAGGTCTCACTTTCTTCTAAGGGGTTCTTCTAAAGCACCCATCATGGTCTTCATAGTTCTGTTAAACCTCTCCACCAACCCACTGGTTTGGAAATGGTAGGCTGTTGAAAACTAGTAGGTCACTCCACAGTTTTTCCACATGGTCTGCATGTAGTGGGACATACAATTGAACCCCTGTCAGAGATGACCTCCTAAGGAAAACCAGCCCTGAGCAGTAACAGTCCTCATAGGTATGGCTTCGGGATACCTGTTAGCATGGCTTACCACAACCAATATAAATCGGTTGCCTAAAGAAGTTGGAAGGTCTAGGGGACGAACAATGTAAATCCCCACCCTCTCAAAAGGAACTCCCACCACTGTGAGAGGCACTAAAGGTGCCACATTCTTGGCTCCACCCTTGCCAGAAATCTGACAAGTGTGACAGCTCCTACAGAATGTATCTATTTCAGACCCCATCTTGGGCCAGTAGAAATACAGAGAAATCCTCTCTTTGGTCCTCTTGAAACTCAAGTGACCAACCAGAGGAATCTCATGGGCTAACTGTAAGTACTGGTGTCTCACCTCCTGGGGTACTAAAAGTCTTCTTTAGTCTCCTGGGGTAGATTGGATAGGTTCACTGTAGAGGAGGCCATCCTCCCAGTAAAGCCTATGCTTCCCTGGCTCTTGCCCTTCCAGCTGAGAAGCTGCCTGTTGGCAAAGACCTTCAAGAGTAGGACACTCTCTTTGACCTCTGCTCAAGTCTGCCCCAGAGGGTCCACCTTCTGCAAGTAAAGTTTGCAATCCAGATCTCCAACAGGGGGAAGGGCTTCTTTCAGCTCTGTTTCACCAGTAGCTGTTTCACCATCTTCTGGTTGGTGCTCCCACTCAGCCTCAGCTGGGGGAGGGGTTACTGGGGTGACCTTGGACTGTCCTCTCAGGGATGCCCTTGTCCTTAAAACAGGTTTAGGTATTATACCTTTCTTTCTTCCTGAGACCTTGGGTTTCCCCTTTGTCTCTTTCTTTGGTCTGGAATTAAAAGGATGTCCTTCTTGTGGACTGGGGGGATATAGGTACTTCTGTAACCTCCCACGGAGACAGCAAGGAAATGACAGATCGACTACCCCTCTCTATAGTCCCTTCATGAACATCAGGCAGTTAAATCGTACAACTATTCAATCTATGGTAGAATATACACCTCTTTAAAGAAAGACAGCTTATTCGCAAGTCATACAATTTTATTTGCTTGTTTTCATTTTTTTTTAAAAACATTAAAAATACATGTGATCACTTACAACATACTCATAGGTCATACAGGAACCTTTAGCCATATACCGTAACAATTCATTAGAGTATATTGCCACATTGAGTGAACATTAGTCACTTATATACAACACTTATTTTTGAATATTTTTTCTTTTTTGTAAAACCTGTTATGGGGTATCTAAATGATTAACAATGTATTCCTAGCAAAACGTTATTTAGTATTGCAAAAGAGATAAGGAAAAAGAACAAGTTAGTATTTCATAGCTGGTCGACATATGTTTCGGCCTCTATTGTATGTACTGCACCATCTTAAGTGCTGTCAATCAATTCAGTATTTAGGCCATCTTCAGGACAGAACAATTTATTCAAGGAAATCAATCCAATCACCCATTGGTATATCTGTTGATCTAAAATGACGAGTAGAAAACTACTTTACTTGCATGCACATATTAAAACAATGAAATGCCTAAATGACGGTGTCTTAGAGGTGATGTCTCACATATCATTATATTCCAACACAATTACTGACCTGGTGTCCACACTTTTGAATTATTGAATTAGGGACGTCTGAGAAAAGACCTTGAGCAGTATTGGTCTTAACTTCAGGGACTTTTAAGCTAACTGAAACGACAGCAGATGTCTTTTGTAATATTCTCCTATAGATTTGCATTTAATTTTGTCTATAGTAACTAAAAAAGAAGGCCAGGGCCATTTTGACAAAATGGGCACCAATGGGTGCAATCCAGCAGCTGAGGATTCAGCCTGCGGTAAGAACGGAAAATGGTAGGAAAATTAAACCACTGCCACCAGCCATTAAAATGGTACAGGAGAAAGTGGACAAAGGGGATACAAAGTAACCCCTCTGCACTCGACATAGGATGGCGTGTGCTGAATCTACAAAGAGGAAAAGGTAAGACTCCAAAACCAAAAGAAACACAGAGTCTAAATCAGAAGAAAATGCTTGGGAGAGTGAGAAAAAGAGCTGGGGGTCTCTAAGGTAGAAGGGAATTAACACATAAATGAGAATACTTCCCAACAAAGGGGTATTCCATTTAAAGTGGAAACGCTTAAAGCAGACCCTGAGGGGAGGTGTTTAGCAATACAGGGTTTGTTGGAGGGATTACCGCTGATGGTGGTGGGACTATATCACCCAAATGACAACCAGGATCACTTTGTCTGGGGCCTGGTCCCGATTATTCAGTGGTTTAAGGAAGGGGCAGTGATTATAGGAAGGGACTTCAACTGTGTAGTCAATCCGTATATGGATAGGACCTCTCCGTCGTCCCTGGCAGATCTCCGAAGCTTTAGGGCAATCACGAGCATGTTACGAGAATTAGATTTGATAGAAACATGGCGTTTTCATCATCAGGAGGAGCGGAACTTCACGTTTTACTCATGAGTACACAAATCTTTCTCCAGAATTGACCCGATTATGACCTCCACATCCCTCCTAGGTCACACAGAGACTGTGGAAATAGAATCCATGCAAGACGCTGACCAAGCTCCAGTGGCCCTCGCCCTAAAGGAGCTCATCACAGGCAGTTAAATAATACAGCCCTGAGGGATCCGGTGGTAAGGCAGGAAATGAGTGTGGGGATTGAAAACTATTTTAAGGAGAATGCCACTGGGGAGCTTGGGATCGGCCTTGTGTGGGACGCAGGAAAGGCAGTGTTCCGGGTGGAACTTCTAGGGAAAATGGCAGCCCTGTCTCGAGCTAAGACCCTTATTAGAGAAACAATGGAGACGGAGCTCCATTACAGGGAAAAGGAACAGAAGCGGAAGAACACACTCTGGTCTCTTAGAGCCCTTAGATTTGCATGAGCCAAGATGCAGGCCCTACAGGCAGGCACAGCAGCTGATTCCCTACTACATATCAAACAATGTTAATTCACCAGGGGGGACAAGGAGAACAAAATCTTGGTGGCCAAACTGAAATTAGCCCAGACACAAAATAGAATAGGAGCCCCTATGAAACAAGAAGGGGATTCTTTGCTGGGAGGAAAAGGATAAAATCCAGATAATGGAATCATACTTCTCTGAATTTCTGAGAGAAGGCAGGTCTGGGATGGAGGCGGCTGGGACTCTTTTGTGTCAACTTCGGCCTCCCAAGTTGTCAGAGCAGACAAGATCGCACTGGAGAGCCAGATTACTACCCTGGCGATTGATGGCCTTATTTAAAATCTCCCAAATAACAACGCCCCGGGTCTGGACGGATTTCCCCAATGCCTTCTGCAAATGTTTTTTTAGCTCAGTTAGTCCCCCAGATGGTTAAGCTATTTTACTCCTATAGACAACCGGGCGGGTATCGGACACAATGGGGGTAAATCATGGACCTCACTTATTTTGAAACCTGGGAAAGATTTGGGGGATTGCATGTCATATGGCCTATCGTAATACTTAAATGCGACGTGAAGATCTTTACAAAAACATTGGACAATAGCCAAACAGAGATCCTGCAGAAACTGATTAATGAAGACCTGACAGGCTTTATAAAAGGGCGGTCTGCCTTTGACGTCAGACGCCGTTGAATTTGATCGACCTGGGAGTTCGCACTGGGCAGGATGCGGAAGTGCTACCCCTGGATGCAAACAAGGCTTTTGACAGCTTAGCCTGGCCCTATTTGAGGGAGGTCATGGGTAACTAAGGGTTTATCCCACAACTCTGCAATTGGGCGTTCACTGGCTTAGTGGCACATTCTACATGCGTAAGAGTAATTAAGACATACACAGGCCCAATTTGCAGTAAAAGACGCAACAGACAGAGGTGTCTGCTTTCCCCACTGCTTTTTGCCCTACCCACGTAAGCTCCTTGCTCAATCGATACGAGCGGACCGGGGCATCCCTGGAATTCTGTCAGGGACCGAGCAACACAAGATTGGGCTATATGCTTATATTATTTTCTACTTAACTAAACAAACTCATTCGGTCCCCCGAGCACTGGAGGTTATAAAGTAATTTGGGAGTTGCTCAGGATTTACAATCAACTATGGGAAAGCGGTGGGAATGACTATTGGTGGCCCGTGGGGAGTGTCGGAAGACGCACCAACTTCTGTGCCCCTTAGCTGGGTATCAGACAAGATAAAATACTTGGGGGTTTACCTGACTTCGCAACACGACATGTTATATAAGGCAAATATGCCGGGTATGTTTAGGGAATGCGAGGAGGACCTGAGTAGATGGGAACACCAACAAATCTCTGGGTTGGGAGGGGTGGCAGCTGTTAAGATGTCCCTCATCCCAAGGCTCCTATACGTGTTTCATGCCTTCCCAGTCACAGTACCAGCAAAGCCCATCACCCAATTAAAAGGCAAGCTGTTCAAGTTTATCTGGGGCAGGAAGAGGCCCTGCGTGGGAAGGAAGGTGCTGCTACGCTCACCACGGCAAGGGGGATTGTCAATTCCCTCACTTAAGAGATATCTCACGGCGGCCCAAATTGGCCCCATATGCGACTGGGAAGAGGGAACTGCTAAGAAATGGGTGGCCTTGGAACAGAGGTGACAACATTGCTGTTGGCCGATATTCCGTTTTTTCACCCCCAGGATCCGTGAGGACGGAAGCAAATTGCCAAATACAACCAAGGCTTCTCTGGGGTACAGGACTTCACATACTGGGAGTCCCGGTGGGACGGGGCCCACAGACTCCCGATTCTGGGGAATCCGGAGTTCCATCCGGGGGCAGCAAGTCGGTCCTTCTCAACTGTTAGGAAAGATTGTATGCAGTACCGTTTGGGTTCACTACAACAACCCTGACCTCCCGGCAACAGGAACCCAATATTTGGTACGTCTGTACTACACAGGGTGTTGAGCAACCACGCCTATCTCAAGAGGGGTCAAAGTGAGCTGTAGGGGAGTTACACAGAGATTCACAGTGCCAAATATTCAAACACACACAAGGTTTCTTGATTAAACAATTATTAATTTATTTAACAGTCAGTTTGAGTAAGCTTTCTTCAGATGGGGCAATATAACAGTAACACACAAATACACTCCAAAATATACAATCTTAATATTTCTAAATCCGTAAGTACCCTTTTGGGATGGCACACAGACACTTCCTACACCCTCAAGTGACTTTAGTAACTAGGACACTGTAGGCATTAATATACCACTGTTTGCATTTAGAACCAAACTTGAAGCATGTCAAATTGCCGGCAGAGCGAGATTGTAGCTGACCGTTGTCCTTTACTGCCTTCCACCTTCTTGAGGAGGAGCCTGCCCAGTGCCCAAATCAAGTGATTTTTAGTTCAATTTGTCCCGCTCAAAGCGTGTTGCCTTCCCTCCCCCACCCCCTCAGCCACTTCCGGGTTTCCCTCTCCCTCCCGCCTCCCAGCCAGCCCCTTCCTCGCCCCGATTGGCTGCATGATGCTCTTAGCTGACCGTCCCTGGGCAGCCCTCTGCTAGGCAGCCCTTTCGGCTAAGGGCCCCTAGGCAAAGGGCGGCTCCCTGACTGGCGGCTCCTTGTGGTGTCTGCAGGTGTCCGCAGGGGACGCCTGTTGCCAGTTGCCACCCTGCTCAATGGTCTGGGCCCCCTGTCCACTGTGTCCACCTGGTTTGACCCACTAACTTAGCTGTGATCTCACTTGTTTCAATTATGCACTGTCACTGTATTTAATGTTGCTCTGTGAAATCTAGGCCCTTTTCTCCCTCTTTAGGATTCTCAAATTTAGATGGCTTTAAATTGCTTGTATCTGTACCACCACTAAAACTGCATTGTGAAACCTAGGCCTTTTTCTCCCTCTTTAGGATTCTCAAATTAAGTTGGCTTTAAATTGCTTGTATCGGTACTGCCACTAAAACTGCATTGTGAAACCTAGGCCTTTTCTCCCTCTTTAGGATTCTCAAATTTAGGCGTGTTTTTACCTGTTATAATAAGCACTGTCACTGTATTTAAAGCTGCTCTGTGAAACCTAGGCCTTTTTCTCCCTCTTTTGGATTCTCAAATTTAGGTGGCTTTAAATTGCTTGTATCAGTACCACCACTAAAACTGCATTGTGAAACCTAGGCCTTTTTCTCCCTCTTTAGGATTCTCAAATTTAGGTGGCTTTAAATTGCTTCTATCTGTACCACCACTAAAACTTCATTGTGAAACCTAGGCCTTTTTCTCCCTCTTTAGGATTCTCTATTTTTAGGTATGTCTTCTTTCCTGTCTTAGAATGTCCTGTGCATTTCTTGCGCTCTCCACCTAAGTGCCGTCTTCTTGTCCCACTCTCCTGCGCACTTGCCTCTCGCTGTCTTGTCTGTCTACCCCTTGGGCCCCTCCTCTCCAACCTACTCTATGGTGCTCTCTGTCTCCCCTATCTTTTCAAACTGTTTCTCTATTGACTATCCTGCTCTCCTCACTAAGTCTGGTAGGAAAAAGTTTAAAAAGGACATCCTGGTCTCCAACCCAGGCCTCCCTATCGCTGACACCTACATCAGTGCCTCCTCCAAGGAACCTCTCACTGACATCCTCTTTGTCGTTCCTTCTTCAGATCTATGGACCCCTCATATGGTCTCTGTTCTCTCTCCTTTCTCCTATTAATGGTGGTACCCGTTGGGACACCCTCCTGTCCTCCTTCCTATCCTCTAAGGTCATCATTAATGTCTACTCTAATGGGACCGTCTTGGTCCAAGGCCCTCAGGCCAACCTTCATCTCTTTGATAGACGCTTTCCGCGCCTCATCAACTTCCTTTCTTCTCCTGCTGTCCCCTCCCCCCTTTTCCTTGGCTACCTTGCCATCCCCCTCCCTCTCTGCCCCCTCTTGGGCGCTTTCTATACTTCCGCAGGGCGTACCTCTGATCTGTACCCCTCCCCGGAAGTCCTTCAAGGAGGGCAACCTTCTCCATATTGCCACTCTCAACTCCTGCTCCGCTGTCAAACACTCCTCTGATATCTGCTGCCTTCTTGATGAACTTGACCCCGATGTCCTCGGTCTCACTGAGACTTGGTTTACGGCCAGCTCTGTCACCAGCTTTGACACGCTCCTACCTGATGGCTACAAGATCCTCTCCGCGCCCAGGCCCAACCGATCTGGTGGGGGCGTAGCCCTTATCTTCCCTGAGTGGATTCCTGCCTCTGTCATTCTTACGCAGGCCTACTCCTCTTTTGAATGCCTCGTCTGCAGGCTCTCTCTCTCGCCTAGCCATTCCCTTACTGTGGCTACTATCGGCCACCTGGTCAGGTTTCTTCCTTCATCTCTGAGTGGGCGGACCTCTCCTCCTCACTCCGGGCTTCTACCACTCAACTCCTCCTTCTTGGAGACTTCAACATCCACCTGGATGCCTCCTGTCCCCCCTCTGAACTCTTTCATGACCTCTCCGACTCTCTCTCACTCAACATTCTCCCCTCTGGCCCGACTCATTCTTCAGGGCACACTCTCAATGTTCTGATCTCTTCAGACCTTCCCCTCTCTGTCCCTCTCTCCACTCCTCTCTCCTGGAGTGACCACTTTCTCCTATCCTCCCACCTCACCCTCCCTACCCCGCAGGCCAAGCCTCCTCCGTCACTGCCACCCACCTTCTCGGTCACCTGACCCATGAAGCGTGTGTCAGTTGAGGTTTTCGCCGCCACCTTCTCACCCCCTCCACCCCCTGGCTGACTCTCATCCTGACACAGCCCTCTCCACGCTCCACTCTTCTATATCTGATACTCTGGATATCCTTGCCCCTGTCATGAGAATCCGCCTGAAACCCAAAGCCAAGTGTAACTCCTGGCATGACTCAGACCTCATCACCCTAAAACGCAAGTGTAGGGTTGCCGGGAGGAAATGGCGTGGTTCAAGTTCATCCTCTGACAAACTGGCCTGCCGCCTGCTGCAAAGGCAATACCGGCTCTCAGTCCTCACCAAGAAGAGAGCTCATATCCATACCCGCGTCTCTGCGGCATCTAACAACTCGGCTGAAATCTTTAAAATCTGCAAGGAACTGGCCAATCCTGCCGCAGTCTCTACCTCTCCTGTCCCTTCCCAGGCCCTCGGCACAGCACTGGCTTCTCACTTCATTTCAAAAACTCAGGACATCCTGTCCTCACTCTCCTCCTCTCATCCCCCTCCCGCTATTCCTTGCTCTTCCTCTGGCCCTTCTGCAGCCACCCCTCCTCCCTCCTTCTCTGCCTGTCCCCTTTTCTCTCCAGACAAGGTTTCTAGACAAGTCCGATCTATGAAAGTCTCGTTGAAACAGGTTCACCCCTGTTCCTCCAAAACTATCAAGGATCACATCGACTCCCTTGCTCCTGCCCTGGCGGATTTCTGCAATCACTCCTTCGCCACTGGAGTCTTCCCTTCCCCCCTGAAGCACTCCCTTGTGCACCCTCTACTTAAAAAACCCTCTGCCGACCCCTCCAGCCCGGCTAACTATCACCCAATCTCCATAACTCCCTTCCTGGGCAAGCTCCTGGAGAAACTGGCCATCTCCCAGCTCAATCTCCACACTGAATCTGTTGGTTGTCTTCCTGACCATCAGTCTGGCTTCAGAGCTGCCAGAAGCATGGAAACTGCTCTCCTGAACATCCGTGAAGACCTGCTCACCAACCTCGACTCTAACACCCCTTGCGTTCTCATCTTGCTTGATCTCTCTTCTGCCTTTGACACTGTCAACCATGCCATCCTGCTCAATCGTCTCCGTGATAACCTGGGTATCACTGGTCAGGCTCTGGCGTGGCTGACTTCTTTCCTCGCCGACCGACCCTCCCAGGTCCAACTTGGGTCCTTCCTCTCCGACATCTTTGTCTCTACCTGTGGTGTCCCCCAGGGATCCAACCTCTCTCCCTGGCTGTTCAACCAATACCTGGCACTCCTTGCCCACCACATCGCCTCTCTCTGTCCCAACTTTCAGTGCTATGCGGATGATACCCAGCTCATTTTCGGCCTCCTCCTCCTCCTCCTCTCCTTCCCTCATCTCTGACTTTCGCTCTGCCATCCAGGAATGGTGTGCCGCCAACGACCTCTGCCTTAATGCCAGTAAGACAGATTCTACTCATCGGCACACCCACTCCCTCCTTCCCTGCAGCTCTCTGGTCGGCCTCTCTTGGCCCTCCTCCGACTCCCACCTGCATTGCTAAAAACCTCGGGGTCATCTTCGACTCTGCACTCTCCTTCTCCCCTCACATCGCTGACGTCTCTAATAAGTCACACTACCAGCTGCACCTCCTTAGAGGTATTCTTCCTTTCCTCTCCTTCCCCCAGAAGCTCACTGTCTCCAGAGCCCTGGTCCTCTCCAAGCTGGACTACTGTAACAGCCTCTATCTAAATCTGCCTGACTCCACTCTCCACCCTCTGCAACTTATCCAGAACAGGACTGCAAGACTTGTCCTTGGCCTCAAGCCCAGGGATCGTATCTCTCCAGGACTGAAATCTCTGCACTGGCTCCCAGTGGCTGCGATGATTAAGTTCAAAACCCTCTGCATTGTACACAAGGCCTTCTGGGGTCTGGGGCCGCAATACCTTCAACTTTCTCTTCCTAAATATCTTCCTTCTCAAGCTCTTCGCTCATCTGCCTCCAACTCCCTCAGGGTCAGTCGCTTCTCCAAGCAACGAGTTGGTGGCAGATCACTCTCTTCGGCAGGGGCCTCTCTCTGGAACAGCCTTCCTGCCTCCCTGAAACTCGAGGAGAACCATCTCCGGTTCCGGAAACACCTCAAAACCTTCCTCTTTGCTTCTGCTTTCTCTCCTCCCCTCACTTGCTGAATTCCTGACTGAAATTGCACTGGTTACCTGGCCACCCTTTCTGATCTCTGGCCCACCTGCACTGCCTCCCTGGCAACCCCTGCACTTGGGGACCGTTTTTTCTGTATCCCTTCAGTCCCCCTTCCAGCACTTATGTCTGCACTTCCTTGCACTTGCCACTAGCTGGCTGTTTTATGTGTCTTATTTATCTTATTTATTCCACTTTCCCATGTACTGCACTTTCCCCTCTCCATTCCCCCCTTGCACTTTTCGTTTCCCCCCTTCCCATGCACTTGCGCGATCTGAATGACACTTGGCCTAGTAGGATAGTTGTCTGTCCTCCCTTTGTCGCCCCACCCCCCCTTGCCTCATCACGCCTTGAAACACTTGTGTATAGGCGCGTTATAAATGCCATATCAAAGAAAAAGGTTATTAGAACAAAACAAGAGATCTCACAAATATTCTGTAGCAGGTAAGTACTTTTGGTAACCCCCAATGCAAAGTAAGTTAACCCCTTCCTGTAAGGAAGACATAACACAATGTCAGAGGGAAGGCGAGTCATTCAGGGAGCCAGGCCAAGCCAAAGTAAATTGGGTAAAAGTCTCGGTGAGCTGAAGCAATTCTTGCAGATAAGTAAAAGTCTTGCACAATGTTTTAGAAGTCTTTGTAGAAAAGAAGAAATCAAAGCAGGGCCACAAGCTGATTAGGCTTGTGAGGTAAAGAAGCTGTTAGCAACTCTACATAAGCAACCAAGACCAGTCTCAACTGAGAACAAGTGAGGTTACACAACAAGAGGGGTTACACAACAAGAAGAAAAGGGCTTTGGCTGGCTTCTGTTCCTGTGCAGTTCTGCAGATCCTGTGTTCCTGGGCCCCAGTCGTGGGGACAGGAGTGAGGACGTCTGGAGGACTCCTGCACTACAACGGGATGGTCGGTGACAGAAAAGGACCAGCTTCTATTCAGTGGCACTTTGCGGTTTCAGCTTCTCGCGTCTAAGCAAATCGCAACACCGCAGACTCTTGGCTGTCGTGATGGGCTTTCCTTACATCTGGGGTCCAGCACTCTGTTGTGAGGCTCAGGCTCGGTCAGTCCTGCTTCCTGGGAGTCCGGAGGATCTTCCTGGATCTCTTGGCCATCTTAAAAGCAACAGACACGATCTGGTTTTCCTCTCCCTGGCTATTTGGTTCCAGCAGCAACAGCAGTGGAATTTCAACCAGCTTCAAGAGGATGTCCAGGTGGCTTACCCTGGAGTTGATTGGTCCCACCAACTCAAGGGGAGAAGTTGTCCTTGCAGGGCTTCTCTAGTTGAGGCGAATTCGGAGCTTCAGCACAGCAGCAGGGCTTCACCGGCAAACCAACGGTCCAGGAATTGCAGCAGGCGTCTTTTCCAAGTTCTTCTTCGGATTCCTTCGTCCAGTGGTCGACTCTCCTTTCAAGCCAAAAAGCCTAGCCTTTTATGCAGGTTTCTCCCATTCATTTCAGCCTAGCTGTCAGTCACCCAGCAGGGTGGCTGTCCTTGTCAGACAGCCAGGGGGCCAATCACCTAGGAGTGCATCCCTGTCTCCTAGGAGACTAAGCACAGGGAGTTTCGGGCACCACCCTCGAATCCTGCCCCAGCCAGACACCTTGGAACCAGAGGCGGCCTTCACTCGTGAATCCCGCCAAAGGCAAAACGAACAAAGGGACAAAACCTGGTTTGGCGCGCAGAGTAAATCTCAAGAAGGACCTTTCCACAAAGAAATGGCAAAAAAAGAAGACCAGGGACATTTTAACAAAAATGGCACCCTTGGGTATTTTACTGCAGCTGCGACCGCAGCCCGCGGTAAAAGCACACCACAGTAGTTAAAAGTAAACCACTGCCACCAGCCATTCATCGAGGAAAGGGTAACATAAAAATGCTGCATGAGAAGCTAGACAAAAGTAACTCCTTCAGCACCCTATTGTAAGATAGTGTGTGCTGGCTCTAGAAAGTCATTTTCACTTTACTGCTCTTGGAAACAGTAGTTTATCCAAGAGAAGGTATTTAAACCTTGGAGAAATCTGAAAGACTTCCCTGTGCCACTGCACTGAAGGTGCATGTAAAAGATGATGCCTATGGAGTTTGTCAGACTCTACCAAAAGAAACAGTGCTCAAATCACACAAAAAATACATGAGAGAGTGGGGAAAAGGGTCTCACTCTCTCCAGGTTAAAAATTCAAGTCTTCAAAATCCAGCAAAGTTGCTGGGGGTCTCTAAGGTAGAGAGGAATTAGCACATTTCAGAGAATTCTACCTAACAGCAACTGGGGAATCCATGGGGACTACGCATAGGACATATGTATGTGGGCTCATCTCTGATGACCTTTAAAGCATTTAAGGCCAGATTTGCACTTGACGAAGGGGAAAGGCTGATACAGTCAAATCCGCCATTGGGTTACGAATAGGGATGTTAGGGCTAGAAGCACAAGATAAATTAAATGGGTTGAGTTGACACTTGTGGGGGGGCCTTAACTCAAAACTAACCACCACCTTTTATAGACTTCTTGACCCGACCGAGGATTCTGATAGCCTACCCTACATGTTGAAATGGCAGGCGGAACTGGGAGTTGATATTCAGCCAGAATCATGGTCTTCTATCTGGGAAGGAGCCAACAAAGCATCAAGATGCACAGCGATGAAGGAATGTGGGTATAAGATTTTATGCAGGTGGTATATGTCCCCTAGCGTGTTGAATGAAATTAACCCTGAGATCTCAGATAGATGCTGGAGGGGGTGTGGTGAGCAAGGAACTTTGGGTCGCCTGTGGTGGTTGTGCCCCCGCTCCCAACTCTACTGGAAGGAGATCCTCTCACACATTAGAGACCTTATAGGGATCGCTCTGCCATAAAAGTCGAGAGTGATTGTCTTAGGGGACTCGGCGATGGATGCCGAATATTCCCTGCGAGGCCGGTCAGCCCGGGTGGTAACACAACTATTAATAGCTGCCAGAGAAGGCTTAGCTTTCTCATGAAAAATATCTGAAGGCCCGATAGTCGCACAATGGTGGGCCAGAGTGTGGACACCGATAGCGTTGGAAAAAATAACAGTGATTCTTACTGACTCATACCAATCTTTCTATGTGGCCTGGCTCCTTAACATTCAATCCTTGGAATCCAAATAACACAGCACCCATAAACCGCAGAGACTCTGATATTTCCAGTTACTTTAAAGTCAATGCTATTACAGGGACACACTGATTTGTACAAGCAGTGGTGGCACCTTAATGTTATTGTTGTTGATGAAATTGTTGGTTAATGATCTGCTGTTGTGTTGATTGACTATTAGAATATGCTCTGAACTGTGATTAAGTGAAAAAATGATAAATAAAGCTTGAAAAAAAAAGGAGAGTATTAGTTGGTATGAGGAAAGTAGTAGTGGTAGGAGGGGAAGTGTAGGGGCGGGGAGTGGTGTTGTGAGGGAGGAGCAGTGAAGCAGAGTGTGCGGAGAAGTAACATCGAAGGGTGGAGGCGAGGACTAGATTGTGAGAAAGAGACTGGAGGGGTAGAAGATAAACAGTGGGGTGAGTGAAGGCAGAGTGTAGAAAGAGAGGGTGAAGAAGGGAAAGGAGAGAGTGGTCATGGCAGTTAACAGTGAATATTGGAGAGTGTCTGTAAGGCACCTCAAAGTTCACTGTAGTAAACTAACATCTGGATAGAATAGTGACAGATAGTAAGTGCCTGAGGGAGTTTAAGAGAGACATTGGTTTTAGGGAACCATCCACAGCCAAAAAGGTAGAAATTAAGCAGTAGGTGGTTATCATTCATTAGTACAAATCTGGGTTACGGATGCCTGGGTTAAGGAAGAGATCCAGAGAGAGACATGAGAGAGACAGCTCTAGGGTCCACATAAATACTAAGAAAAGCCCTTGAATTGTCCTTGAGACGCAGACTGAATTGTGTGCCACCTGTGACAGTTAAAAGAGTCCCCACAACAGCCCAGTACATTGCCTGGCATACTTCCCAGGTCAGCAAGGTTCCAGAACATATAACACATTAGGAGTGTCATTACATACTACAACATGATTTTTTGCATAATGCCCAAACCACTGCAGCATATAACTAACCAAGAAAGTCATCACATATACGCTCTACACATGGCACCCATGGTGGCTTGAGAGTGAAGACGTTCTGGAAAGTCCCATGAAGAAAGTTTTGGGCATTCACTTTACTGGCAGTAAGTATTTGCCCCGAAAATTCTTAACAGAAGGAGCACAAGAGCTTTCTATATTGGCAATATCTGAATCATTGTGTAGGCCAGCCACATTAATGAAGCCTCACCTGCTGTAGGTCAACATCTGTGCTTTCTGCTAGATGTCTTAGAGTTGTCTCATGTTGTTGTGCTTGCTCCTGGAGCCTCGTGTTCAAACGTGCTGTGACCTCTCGGAGTTCCTCCTCATGCTGATGCTGCAGTTCATGGATGCGAGAGTCCTTCACACTGATTACCTCTTGCAGGGAGTAGAGCTGGAGGCATAAGATACAATATGACATTCAGAGAACACTGCACAGCCAATAGAGTCCCTCCAATGTGATGAAACAGCAAACCACAATCCCAGCCTGTTATCATTTCATGCTCCACAATAACTCTCCCAACAATCACAACTGCGTTCATCAGAGGTAAATGAAATAATTGAATCTGAGCAGCTGCGTGAGTTTCCTGCCCAAAATGCTGGCTCACTTGACCCAAGCATAAGTGCTTCATGTCCTTTTTTTGTTGCTGCCCTTTGCACAGTACCTGCTCGGCCTGCTTGTTCTCCAGTTCTTTGGCTAAGACTAGCTGCTCCTTTAGACAGCAGAGTGTTTCCTGTAGTCCTCCGACTGTCTCGCTCTGCTCCGAGAGGCGGAGCTTCAGTCCTTCCAGTTCTGCTCCCTGCTGTTCACTGACACTCTGACCATTACTCAGCTGTGAAGAAATCAGAAAGAGAAACTTAAGGTTGCATCCAACATCTCTTCCTCAGAAACTGTCTTCCAATCAAAATCCACCCAATTCCCTCTCCACAGGCCATAAAACCCCTTCCAATCTGCTCCGTCGATGTAGAGCTTCACACCACATCCAAACATGTGCAAGTATTACACAAACAAGCACGCAAATGTGTACACCACTTCCTAACCAAACAACCTCTCCACAAATATTCACCAAACACGTGCCATCCAAGCCTTCCACCAACACAAGCGTGCATCATCCCCATTCTTCTACTCAACCCTTCTGCGAGCACACAATCCTCCAAAACTACTAAACCACTCATCTAGAAACCCCTCCAAACACATGGGCACACTGTACCATCTAACACCACCTTACTATAACTACAAACAAGTATCACACACAGAACTTCCAAACCTCTTGTCCTGCCAGTATTCCCATTACCACTATGGTGTCTGAAGAATAACTGAAGTGGTTTGTCTCTTTTCTTTTTAATGAAACCCAGCAAGTAAAAATAGGAGCCTATTACTTTGACTCCTTGCCTGTTCTTTGTGGAGTTCCACAAGGGTTCGCCCTCTCCCTGTTGTTATTAGTGAGCTGTAGGCTTCGTATCTACAGTGGTCCTACTGTGTGAACGAAAACCTGAACTTTGACCTGTGTACACGGGCCTGTACCCTAGTTACTGAATATATCTGTCCCAAATGTAATCTAAATGACCACTTGTACGCTGACAATACCCAAATCTACATCAGACTAAAAAATCCCCCGGAAGCAATGCAACAGATACTAGCATGTGCCAAAAAAATAAAAAGTCGGATGCTGCAAAACAGATTGCAATAAAACCCCACCAAGACAGAGATTATACCAGTTGGCCCATAACACCTGCTGGCAGATTCACAATCCTGTATCCCCTGCCCTGCTTTATTTGAAGTACCTACTATCTTCTCTTCTAGAGTTAAAATCCTTGGCTGCATTTGGCAGTCGAACTGTAACTGCAATCTACACATTGGTGAAATTGTTAAATCTATTTATTAGCAACTTAAATTACTGTGGCCCATTCTTCCTCTCATAGCAGAAAAAGGCCACCCAGCTGTCGCTGGGACACTGATGGATTCAAAATTGGATTATTGCAATTCCCTTTTTATGGCCACCCAGGCTGGCTAGTTGCATCGCCTCCAAGTTGCACAAAACGCAGCCATTAGACTCCTTAACAATCTCCAAAGAACTATTTCAATATCTCCTATTCATAGAAGTCTTCACTGGCATCCAGTACAACAGAGGATCTTTGTTAAGATCATCTGTCTTGTTTTTATACGTTAGTAATCCCAGAGAGAATGTTCTGGTAATTCTGGAGGTGTTGCATAATTTTAGGCAACTATCAGGCTTCTTGGTGAATAAGGAAAAGTCTGTTTCCAGTAGGGGCACTGCGTGGTTAATCGAGGGCGTTGCTCCCACAGTGGGAATTAGAGTCCTTCTGCTACTAGGAGTCACCATCTTTCACGAGATGGAGGAAACCTTTGTCTACAACACTGGAAGGGCGCTATCTGGCATAGGCGACTCAGTGAAGTTTCGGAAGACCTTACTGCTATCGTTAATGGAGAGTGCAAAATGGCGGTGCTACCTAGATTACTTTATTACTTCACGAATTAAACACATAAGATAAAAAAAGTATTTTTCAAAATGCTAGATGTGAAAATAGCAGAACTGTCATGGGGCATGGGTTGCAGGTGGGTGGCGCTACACAGGTTACTTAGATCACAGGCAGAGGGTGGGCTCTCTATGCTGGACTTTGAAGCTTACTTTATAGCAGCTCAATTGCAGACAGTCGCCCATTGGGGAAACACACCGGAAGGAGACCTGTGGAGGTTCCTACCGGGACTCTCGAAGAACAAGGAAGGAAATGAGTGGTTGTGGGATCCAATGGGTAAGGTGGGAGTAAGCAAAATATACACCACTGCGAGGGAAATTTGGAGAAACCTCCTGGGCAAACTAAACGGACCACGGATGTACAGTCTGAATCTACCACTAGGGTTTGACCCAATTATACGGGAAAAATTAACTAACTTGGATGCCGCATCAGGGTAAGGGACCTTTATATGTAGGGGAATTACTAACGTATGAGCAGTGGAGTCAGCAATATGAGATTCCTAGGGGAGCCTTCTTGGGTTACGCTAGTTTGGAGACGCGATTAGCAGAGTTATGAACTGAAACCACTGAGGAACCAGAACCAAACCCCCTGCTACAACAGGTGTTAGGTGTGGGTGAGAACAGAAACTATCTCAACTCTGTGCAGGGGTATAGGAGAACAGAGACCAGAGTTAGGGATAAAGGAAAAGTGGGAACAAGATACAGGATGTGAGATATCTGAGGAACAATGGACTTGCATTTGAGACAGGTTAGGAAGGTGTCTAGGAATGCAAGGTTCCGTTTAATCCAATATAATGTTCTACATAGAGTGTACATGACTCCATCTAAGCTCCATAAAATAAACCCGCAAAATCTGCATGGATGCCCCCGCTGCAGGGAAGCATCGGCAGGATTTTGTCATATGATATGGAATTGCCCAACGATTAACATTTTTTGCGAGGAGGTTGTGGCAAAATCTAACGCCTGGACGTATAGTGCATATGAGAACAGTCCGGAGACATGCTTGTGGGGACTATTGCCCGGAGCGAAACGCGCTAAAATGAGGAAAACAATGGTAAACTTCCTATTCATATTAGCTAAGCATAGGATAGTGATATCTTGGAAAATCCCAGGGGGCCCATCAGTATAATCTTGAGCGAGAGATGTGCATCATTGAGGGATGGCCAAATACAGATTTTGAGAGGGACGGATGAGACACATGGGGAAGAGGGTAGAGGCCTGGATTGGGGACTAATGCTTAACGAATTGATGACAACACCAGACTTGAGGCCACCCTGTTAAGGGGCAACCTGGAATATCAGAAATTGTGGGGTATAGTGGGAGGGGGGTAGAAAGGAGGAAACGAGAGGGGTAAAAAGGGACAGTTACTCTAATCGAAGACTGCACATTGTGATATGTGGAGGTTAACGTTGGTAAGGTTTGCCAAGAACAACTGTACCAGACAAACTGTTCATTGTGTTATGTTAAATGTATTGCAACAACTAAAGTAAATTTAATAAAAGTAAAAAATAAAAAAAGTAAAAAATAAATCGATCCTCTGTCTTGTCTTCAAGTGCCTCCATGGTCTAGCCCCCACCTACCTTGTCTCCATGATCTCTGATTATCGTACAACTTCGATCTGCTGGTCAAAACTTTCTGACCATCCCTTTCCCCCCCATTTTGTTCACCGTGGAAACAGTCAATTTTCTATCTGCTGCGCTCGCGCCTAGAACTCGCTGCCCCACTGACCTACAAAACCTCTGCAAACCCAGCTAGACACAACCCTTTCCACAAATGCACACCATCTCCTTGTCCCCCCCCCACCAACAGGCCCACAGAATAATCCAACATTCCCTCAAAACACATATATGCTTCCATCCAACAGCTCTTCCTCACAATCATTCAATGGTCTTCGGCTTTGATTGGCAGTTTTGTAACGACTTCCTGCGATCCGCGTCTGTCAGTTTCAGAGCTGTCCTGGCTCCTACAGCAACACAGAACTCCTTTGCCCCTGTACTCGTCTGACAGTGAGAAAGGAAGCAAAATGGTACGCCTTCATTGCGTGGCCTCTGCAGCTGCAAACCTGAGCCTCTGAGACCGGCTCTGGACTGGTATCACAATGACACACTGCTGAGGTCGCATCATCTCCACTTACGTCTGTCTTCTACTTCTGCTGCCACATGGAGAATAGAAATCTGCTCCACCTGCTACTAATGCGGTCTCCTTCTCTTTCTCTAATAGTCTGCACCTGAGGGGACTTTTTATGCCTCCCGGTTCTCCTCAGGTGTGGGTCATTCCTCCTAATTGACTGCAACCTGCAGTCTTGTTCCTCTGCAGACCGCTTCCTAGTCCCAGTACCCTTGGAATTATGGGACTTGAAGTCCCCAAAGTCAAGTTTGGTTTTGACAGTGAAATTAACCTCATTAAGTTCACTTCTCTTCTCAGTTATATTACCACATGGAATGCCATAATGGTTACACAAAGTTTGTGGTTTTATTAAAGAATAGGATTTCTCAGGGTTTAAATTGGTGGCAATTTCAGGCTCCTCTTCCTTATTTCTCTGTGACTTATAAAAGCTCACAGTTCTTTAAGACATGCATTACTCACCGTAATAGCATTTCTGATGATTGTATCTGCTTAGATTTACTTGCTGTGCATATGGTCCGACATCCAGTGGTAGCCGCAGAGTATTGCATCTCGTCTTTCGGGGACCGAAAGGGGACGTCAGCATAGACGTGTCTGTAACACTATCCCTATTGTGACGTGTAGTGTACTCAAAATCCCTCAAGCGCTGAGGTCCCTCCGATTGTATTTTTTCTGCCATGAGGAGCCCAAGGCTATTGTGAGCGAGTACATGAAGAGAGAAAGTAGTAACATGTCTATGTTCCTTCCACCCCGAGCGGGGAGCCAGGGAGGGCGCATGTGAATCTAAGCAGATACAATCATCAGAAATACTATTACGGTGAGTAATGCAGGTCTTCTGATGCTCGTTAATCTGCTTAGAATCACATGTGTGAATAGACTAGCGAGCAGTACCTGGATTTGGAGGTGGGTTGTGAGAAGGAACAGTAGTGAAAAGATGTCTTAATACTGCTTGTCCCACCTGAGAATCAGATCTAGAATGAGTTTCTAGGCAATAGTGTTTTGTAAAGGTGTGTACAGAACTCCAGGTTGCCGCTTTGCAAATGGACCCAAGGGGAACATTTGCAATGAAAGCTATGGAAGCCCCAGTGCCCCGAGTAGAGTGTGCTCTAGCCTTGAAGGACAGTTCTCTCTTAGCAAGAGTGTAGCATGGTGTGATGCATTTGACAATCCACCTTGAGATAGCCGATTTAGAGACAGGATCTCCTTCTCTACCAGCAGCCACTGAAACAAAAAACTGGTTTTCCACCGTGGTTTCGCCTTTTCCATGTAAAACATGACTGTCCTGCGCACATCTAGTGTGTGCAGGCTTCTTTCGGCCATACTACTGGGATTCTGGAAGAAAGTGGGTAGTTCAATTGATTGGTTCACATTGAACTTTGAAATGTATTTAGGCGCAAATCTGGGATGAGTGTGCAGAACCACCTTATCCCTGTGGACTGTAACAAAAGGGTCTAGAACTGAAAGGGCCTGTAATTCGCAAACCCTTCTTATAGAAGTGATATAGCCACTAGGAAAGCCGTCTTATAAGTAAGGACTTTCAAACTTGCTTTATGCATTGGCTCAAAGGCAGATCCCATGAGTCTGGTTAAAACCACATTTAGATCCCATGCGGGAGCTAGGTTAGAAATGGGGGGATGAATTCTCTTAACTAAAAGCCTTAATAACAGGTATTTTCCACCACAACTCCACAACACTTTCTGTTGTGACGTAGTGTAGGCTGAGAGAGCAGCTAGATAAACCTTTAGGGAATTAAAAACTAGTTGAGTCTAACAAATGAGTTAGGTACAACACAATGTGGGAAGGCGAGCAGTCAATGGGATTGACGCCTTTGGTATTACACCAGATGACAAAGCGTTTCCACTTACTGGAATAGGAATAACGAGTGTTAGGTTTTCTAGCTTCCCTGAGTATGTCCATGCATATCTGAGGGAGTTGAAGGTGTCCAAACTCTATGACCTCAGGAGCCAGGCCACTAAGTTCAGAGTTTGCGGGCATGGGTGTAGTGTCCCCCCCACCCCCTGTCCTGAGACATGTTGTACGGGCAGGGTAGTCTCACACGGGGGGGAAGAGGGAAATTTCCATTAGATGAGCGAACCAGGCTTGGCGGCCCCACATTAGGGCCACCAAGCCACCAATATCCTGGTGCATCTTGTGCACTATCTTGTTGAGTAGGAGAGTCAGGGGGTGTGGGGATGGGGGCGAAGGAAAATTTCCCTGAACATGCTATCCAGAGTCCATTCCCCTTGGAGCGGTTCTGGGGATATCTGGAGGCGTAGTCTTGGGATTGGGCGTTCTCCTGAGTTGCAAACAGGTCGATATCTGGGAAGCCCCATTCTGCGAAGACGTTGGAGACGATGTCTTCGTGTAGACGCCATTCGTACTCTAAGGGCAGTGCGAAATCTCTGCTGAGCACATCCGCTAGAAGATTGAGTTACCCTGGAACATGTTGGGACAACAGGAACATCTTGTGTTTGAGAGCCCACATCCAAATGTTTTGGGACAGCTTGGATAGCCCTGGAGAGTGTGGGCCCCCCCGTTTGTTTAGGTAATACATGGCTGTGGTGCTGTCTGCCAGGACCAGAACTGTTTTCCCCTGTAGCTGTGTCTGAAAGGCCTTCAGTGCTTTGAATACCGCTAATAGCTCTAACAGATTTATATGGTTGAACGCTACTTGTGGGGACCACACTCCATGCGCGGTCTGCTGAAGTAGATAAGCCCCCCATCCCGGGAGAGATGCATCTGTCGTGAGAGTGGCTTCTACTGCGGGGGTGGTGAAGGTCTTCCCCTTCAAGAGGTTTTCCCTCGACCACCACTGCAAAGAGACAACGAGGGCTGGCGAGACAACTACCAGATCTTCCCATTGTCCGCTGGCCTGGCACCACTGGCTGCTGAGCCACTCTTGCATGGGACACTTGCGCAGCCGTGCGTGGGGAACTAAATAAATGCATGACGCCATCATACCTAGCAAGTGCATGGCATTGCGTACAGTCGCTCGTTGGAGGGGAAGACGAAGCCGTGTTTTGTCCGAATTAGAGCCCCTAGGAATTGCTTGACTTGGCTGGGGTCTAAGCTGAATTTCTTCTCATTGATGGAGAATCCCAGACTGAACAGGAGGTCTATTGTCTTCTAAGTATTCAATAGGCACGTTTCGTTAGAGTCCCCCTGTTATGAGCCAGTTGTCGAGGTAAGGGTAAACCGGGACGGATAGTCTGCGCAGGTGTGCTGCCGCCACTGCCAGGACCGTTGTAAACACCCTTGGCGCCGAGGCAATGCCGAAGGGGAGTACTTTGAATTGATAGTGCCTGTCCTCTATCATGAACCTCAGATATTTTCTGTGGACTGGCAACATGGAAATATGAAAAAATGCATCTTTCATGTCCAGTGTTGCCATTTAATCCCCCTGTTTCAACAGTGGGATTACTTCCTGCAGGGTTACCATATGACATTTTTGAGGTTCAACAAATTTGTTCGCTGGGCGCAAGTCTAACACAGGGTGCGTGGTGAGGTCCTTTTTGGGTACAAGGGAGTAGACTGAATAAATACCCTTGTTTACCTGAAGAATAGGGACGGCTTCTATAGCGTCCTTTTCCAGAAGTGCCTTCACCGCTTGTATTAGGATTCGCAGATGGTCTGGTGTCGGGCGTCGTGCTCTGGGCGGTCTGAATTGTGGGGGTCGGGCGAATTCCACACAGTACCTGTGGGCGACTGTCTTGAGAACCCACTGCTCTGACGTAGCCCCTTCCCATGCTGAAAGGAAAGATGTTAAGCTCCCCCCGACCGGGGTGACATGGGAGGGGAACTGGATCCGTAGGTCATTTCTGACCAGAGGCTATGGCTCCCCTGGAGTTGGGGCCTCTGCCTTTCCCGTGCCGCTGACCCCTAGGTGGATAGATGGCAGGGGTGCTAGATGCTTGTCCTGAGTTCCAGGTATTTCCCGTTTTGTACATGTTTTGTGCGGAACGGGATTGGCCTCGAAAGGACCGGCGGGAACCACTTGCCCTCTGGGGGGAGAGTTTTTGGGTGATTTGCTGGTGGGACTTAAGAGTCTCATGCTCTTTTTTGGCAGTCTCTAGAGCATCATCGACTGCTTTACCAAAGAGATTTGACTCCTCGATCAGTTTATTAATAAGAGCTGCTTGGGTCTCCGGCTTGAAGCCCGAGTTTCGGTGCCAAGTGTGCCGTTTGAGCAGGGTGCCCTGAGCTAGGGATCTTCCCGCCATCTCTGCAGTATCCAGAGTGTTGTTTAGTACATTTTGGTTGACCTGCCTGTCCTCGGCCATGATGGCAAGTAATTTGGTTCTTGCGGGTTTAGGCACCTCCTGGAGACCTTCTTGCATAAGGTTTCACTGTGCATCGGCATAACTGGCAAGCAACGTAGTGTTGTTTGCTATGCGTGTGGTAAAAGCAGCTGCCGTGGTAATTCGCTTACCCAAGGCATACAGTCTTTTTGACTCCTTATCGGGAGGTGCCTCTCCCGTAACAAGGGTTACTCCCGCCCGTTTCCGGGTGGTGGTAACCACTAGGGAGTTGGGGTGGCGTGGCCTTTAATATATGTAGGGTCAGTAGGCGATGGCTGAAGTAATTTCTCCACCCTTGGATTTACTGCCGTAGTCTGGGCTGGTGTGACCAGGGAAGGAGCCAATCTCCTTTTAATGGAATTCAGGAGAGGTATGGCTTGGCTGGTGGAGGGTTTTCTTTAAGAATATCCTCCACAAAATCTTGTTCAGGTAGAGCCTCCTGGGTGGCGATTTTAAAATAATCTGCTGCCTTTCTTAAGATGGCATTGAAGGCCATCTGATATGTCCACTCAGGAAGCCTGGCAGGCCGGGGTGGAGGGAGGGGAATCCAAACATAGGACATCCGTGTCCTGGTCGTGAGAAGGGAGCATCCATCGTTCCGTATCAGCCTGGTGAGTGTCTTCCCAGCCTTCTGTGTGATCTGCCTGGTCATCCCCAGTGTAGTCTTGTAGGAAGGTAATATCCTCTTCCTCATCATAAATGTCCTGATAAGTGTCCATCTAGATCTCATCTTCTGGGTGGATAAAAGTGTACTGTTCTTGAGAAGATCCACAGTTTCTAGGAAATTTAGAAGTAGGCACAAAGGAAGGGTCCTCCCGAGTCCTCTTGGGGGTAGGTTGCTCTGAAAGTGAGACAAACTTTTCCAAACAGTCCATACACCCTTCAAATTTTTCTTTGGTCTATTTAGACGAACCAGAAGGGTGAAAAATGTTCATTTTCCTCCCTATGGCGCCAACATTTGTCTCCAATAGCACTAGCCAAAGGCTCATGACTTTCCTCGTAGTCCTCCCGAGCATCGGGGTGTTGTGTTGCGTCTTTCGACGTGTCCGCGGCCCGCTCTTTGCGCTTCGTTGTGTCTTTAGACTTCTCCTTCAGCCCCACTGCCGAAGGAATCCTTGCAATGCTTTCGGTGATGTTCGCGAGGTGGGGCATGCCGTCTGACTAGGAGGCCTAGCAGTAGATTTTTCTCCTATCGGGTTACTGGGAGGCCTAGAGGTAGATTTTTCCCCTACCGAGACCTTAGAGGGCGTCGGAGCATCAGCTGAGCACGCTTGGACGGCCGAATATGTTTTGAAGGTAGCGCCCTTAGTTTTTGAAGGCCTAGTTGCAAGACGCTGCTGCGGATGCAGGGAAGGCTGTTGATATTTAAGATCCGAGGATTCCATCGAAATTCTCGGCAGTCCTGTTGGCACTTTCATCCATTTCGGCGGTACTGTCGAAACCGGGGTCGGGGTTGTGTGTTTAGTGTGCCGATCTTTTACGCCCTAGTTGCCGGGTGTTTTCCCCATAGCGTGACTTGCGTCAGGCCGAGCGGGGTCGGGGACGGGCGTGGCGGACCTAGAGGTGTCCGTCCTGAGGTTGATGGCATCCGACACGGATGCCTGGTCATCACTAGCACCCCCGCCACTTTCGGCGGGTGCGGCGGTGGGGGAAGAAGATCCAGCCCGCGATATGCCATAGGCGGCCCACCGCTTAACGCGGCGCTCCTTAAGCGTTTTAGGTCGAAGGAGTCTACAGGCCGCTCACTGCGCTTCATCGTGGTCAAGGGGTAGACAATTATTGCACTTATCGTGCGCGTCTTTCCAAGTGTATCTGACCCTGCAAGAGGGGCAAAGTCTAAATGGTGTCCTTTCCATAGCGAAATGCAATAAAAGCGATGACCAGAACTAGAAGGCAAAGAGGTGGAAAGAGGAGAGATATAGCTGAAAGCATATGGCCACCCCGATCCCACTCTCCCTACTGTGTATGCCAAACAGAGGGCCCGGCCACGTGAACGAGTCCACTGCCGGATCTTAGGGGTCGAAGTCCACCGCAGTCTTAGGCGTTGAAAGTCCCCCGTTGTCTTCAGCGTAGCACAGGAAGCACCGTCTAAGTTATTATCAGGGGATAATCGACAGAGTCAATAACAAGCATATAACAATGTCTCTTATGAAAGAGCTTCTCAATAGGGCGACCAGTTATCTGGGTGAAAAAAAAAATCTGAGGGACCTCGACGCGTGAGGGATTTTGGGTACACTACACGTCACGATAAGTATAGTGTTACAGACATGCCTATGCTGACGTCCCCTTTCGGTCCCCGAAAGACAAGATGCAATACTCTGCGGCTAACACTGGATATCGGACCACATACACAGCATGTGATTCTAAGAAGATTAACGAGCATCAGAAATGTCATTAACCGTTAAAGAATGTTTCTAATTTCTAATACCTGACTGATTACCAGCGTCTTCACTCCCAGTCAGTTAGATTGAGGAAATAAAGGTTCTTGCTGACAACAAGCAATTACATATTCTGGTATTAAAGATACTCCCTTCCTTGAGGAAGACAAATACTGTGTCTCATCTCATAAAGTCCTCCGGTTCTCCTCGGGCCCTTCTCCTGCCAGGTGAGCCACTTGGTTAATACTAGCCCCAGGGTCAGGATCAGGAAGCGTCTGCCTTTCTCTGGCCACCTGGGAGGACACTTTAGGTAGGGTTTCTGTGAGGAGATGCTCGCCCTCACATCGCCCATTTATGACACGTTTCCCTTTTGGCATATGTAAGCATGTTTTAGGCTCCTGCTTTCTTAGGAAAAGCGGTGTTAGCAAACAGAAGTCATAATATTACAAGAGTTCTCGGCTGCCTAAGAGCATCTGTGAATCTTTAAGTTATATTCACCTTTACTAATTGGATTACAAAATGCTGTCCTTCCAGGTAACACTGACTAACATGAACGAACACAAATGCATCAAAGGCTTGGATAGTAGGGCGTGGTGCCCTGCTGGCAACATTGAATCAGTATGATTCCATGCCCTGTTTGGACCACCCCTCCCATTGAAATGCATGTGTTCGTTTGGGTATAATGGACAAGAGAAAGGTGAATGGAGGGAGGGGGTTCTCACTTGTGCCAAAGTCTCATGCTGTCTTTGGTTTTGTTCTGGTTATTGCTTTTTACTAATAAATTGTTCACAATACACCACAATCGTGAGTGGTCATTTTTTCACCACATGTTTGGTGCCTTAGAGGTCAGATTCCCTGCTACTCTGCAGCAAGCCTGAGGGCCGCCAGGGCACATGAGAGACGATTTTGTTAGAGGGGAGAGCTGGCGTGAGCACCCAGAGACTTGAGGAGGGCAGGCAGAGCAGCTGCGGAAGAACTGTTTATCTAAATAAGAAAAAGTAAAAGGGGCTGGCCAACACAGTTTAAAAGCAGCACATTCATGCTTCCTACAGATTTAGGAAGCAATATCTGATTGAAACACTTGTGTATAAATGCGTTACAAATGCCGCATCATATATCAAGAGAACATGAGAGTGTTACACCGATCAAGGTATTGTAGTATCGATTAGGAAGAATGTGCTCTGTACGAGTGTGAAGAAAATATTTGGATGAGAGCCCCATGATTGTTTTGTCTTGTTGAAACCCGTACCTCGATACTTGAAACTCTAAATGTGCAACTCAGTTACGACCCTGCATTATATATTTCACACACTCCTCTTTTCTAGTACAGGAGCTGTAACAGTCTTTGTTTCTACTGATTATGTGTCTGGTCTTTGACCTTACCTACCCATGTGTCTGAAAAAGCTAAACATAATTTTGGAGTGTGGGTAGCGCAATGAGGGATAGACCAACACCTGGTTTCTGAAATGTTTGTAACATGGGAGGAATGGATGCTAGGTGTTGATACCTGAGCCTCCGGATAGACGTGGCAGAGCGATCAGTTGACGAGCTGTACCCACGGCGCCAGGCATGGGACTCGATAGCGCCACAATGCAGACAGAGTTAGGAACGACCTGGCTTTGTAATAAGCCGTACCTTGTCTTATCCCCTTGAGAATGGATTTAGGGCAGTCTAGACAAGTGCCACTTCCTCATAAAGGAAGTACAACACACTTCATGTTTACTCAATATTGTGTTCAATGATTTCGAAAGATACAAGAAGATCCCGTTAAGTTCCAATGTGAGCTTCAGGTCATTCTAGATGTATCACCCTACCTGTGTTGATTTGATTTTAACAAGTTGTTGGGAGCAGTGATGCCCACAGGTACATTTACCCTGCTTAAAATGCACGCCAATTGGCCAGCAGAAGAACCTGCTACTGCTTGGGATTTGAAAACATTTACTGATAGACTGGTGCAAACTCCTTTTTAAATTTGTCCTCGAAAGACAGATTGGTCTAAGATACATGCATGTAAATCTTGCGGAATATCTTGGGCATTTGAGACAATTCTGTTAGGGAGTTTTTACAAAAGTCCACCTTATGTAGGACTTGAGAAGACTCACACCTGGGACTGTGAGGAGTCAGCAATGAGAGTCAGACACAAGGTGGTCATGTTTTGGCTAAACACTTTTATTAATTGAAAATGCGTTGGAAAAATGCCTCTTCTGACCCTATTCTAAAGAGGAGTTTCCCTAACTAAAAACCAAAACTAAGGATGTGTCTGTGAGGATGTCAAAAGCTGAAAAGCCGTCCTTGTGCCCAAAACGTCCCGATAAGTCAATTATAACGCGCCTGTACACAAGTGTTTCTAGGCGCGACAAGACAAGGGAGGGAGGGAAGAAAGAGGGAGGACAAGACAAACGATCTTACTAGGCCTTGTGTCATTCAGATTGTGCAAGAATGAGAAGTGCAAGTGGAAAGGGA
The DNA here is from genome assembly GCF_040938575.1 of Ambystoma mexicanum. Lineage (NCBI taxonomy): Eukaryota > Metazoa > Chordata > Amphibia > Caudata > Ambystomatidae > Ambystoma > Ambystoma mexicanum. The sequence goes on along the minus strand of NC_090936.1, from coordinate 967,572,210 downwards.
GGGGGGGGTGCGAGGGGAGGGGAAAACAGGGCAGCAATGCTCTGAATAAGTGCAGCGCGGCTCTGGGTAGTGCAAGGAAAACAAGGGACTGTAGGGTCAGTTACAGTCCCTAAGTGCGTGGTAGGCCCGGAGGCTGTGCCAAGGTGACTGATCAAGAAAGAGCCTGGTACCCAGTGAGACTCTAGGGTAGCAACCACTCGGTACAGCAGACAGGTAGGTCAGCAGGGGAGGGAAAGAGAGAAAGCAGAGGAGAAGAGGAAGGTTTTGAGCTGCATCTGGAACTTCAGGTGGTCCGGCTACAGTTGGAGAGGGGCAGGGAGGCCTTTCCGGAGGGAGGCACCTGCAGAGGAGAGAGATCTACCCCCCCACACTCTGCCTGGAGAAAGGTCTAACCCTTAGAGGGTATCCTGACCCTCACACTATAAGCAAAACAAAATGTGCAAGGAAATGTCTTCAAGCTGATATTGACAAAAAAGTGTTGACAACTGAAAAATAAGAATAGCTCCAACAGAAATGTTCTGCAGGGTGAACGACCTTGGATCCAAAGGGGGTTCCCCACCCCCTGGATTCTTAAGTAGGATGGCAATTGTCTCTTTTACTAACCATTCCTTGGTGTCTCTCCTTGATTCACAAGGTTCCTGTTTAGGCAACAAGTTCTGTAACAGCCTTTTTTTCCCAACTTTATTTAACTTAATTTCACAATATTACAAATAAAAAAAAACATACATGTGAGAATAGATTTGCAGGTAGTTCCATAGTGACAGCCTTTTTTTAACATAAGTTTCTTTCTGCCCTTTATTATCTCTGGTAGCTTTGCAAATCGCCTGGTATATTCCCCATACCAGGATTCTTTATTCCATTCCAACTGCCTGGTGTACTCTTCACCCAGGACTGCTCTTGTGATTTCACTGCCTGGTATAATCCCCTGCCAGGACTTCTTTATGGTACAATTGCCAGTTCTCCTTACGTGTTTCCACTGCTTGGTATCGGTTACCAGTCATTTGGTCGAAAAAAAATGGTCGAATGACCATTTGATCGATGTAAAAGGGTCGGAAAAAAAAAAGGTCGATTTGTTTTTTTTTTTTTTATGGGGGTTCCCCCCCAACCCCTCTTTTTCTTTATTAAAAAATATTTTAAAGCAACCAAACTAAAAAAAAATATATAAATAAATAAATTCGACCCTTTTTTTTTTACCATATTGATTCGATCAAATGGTCATTCGACCATTTATTTTCGACCAAATGACCGGACACCCTTGGTATCCTTCCCTTGCCAGGACTTCTTATGTGTTTCACAGTTCCTCTGTATCACAAAAATTCCCTGACGGTTTAGGGTGCCCCTCAGCCTCCCTAAAGTGCAGCCTGCCATTTTCAATTCTTTTCTTTGTTTACCAAACTTGCCCTGGCGCAAATGGCAACATTGGTGTGCATTTCTAAAAGAGGACACCCGTGGGAATCCGCAGAGGTCTGCCTTGCGCAAATTGCCCCAGTTTTTATTACCCACAATCCCTGACAAAGTTGGATATTTGGTGGGAAAAAACACAATTTTCACTTTGTCGGGGGCTCTGGGTAATAAATTCTGGGCCGCTTCACGCAAGTCAGACCTCTGCGGATTCCCACGGGTGTCCTCTTTTCGGAAATGCATGGGGTTCCCCGTTTTCCTTGGTGGCTTGAACACCCTAGGCCCATATCTGTATGGTGTGCACTTCAGCAGAATTCCACAAATTCTGCTGTCCGAAAAGACTTGGGGTTAGCCGCGTTTTCAGCTTTCCCCTTGGCGTCCAGGTAGTTGCACCCACACATGTGAGGTACCGTTTTTGTTGGGACAACTGTGGTAACGCGGGAAGGTAGGCCATATGTTGTTGGCGGCGTGTTTCGGTGGGTGAGCCGAGTGAAATGTGTGGAAATTGGGGGTTTTTCGCCACATTTCGGATTTTGCCGGGGGTTCTGGGTAATAAATTCTGGCCTGATTTGCGCAAGTCAGACCTCTGCGGATTCCCACGTGTGTCCTCTTTTCGGGAATGCATGGGGTTCCCCGTTTTCCTTGGTGGCTTGGGCACCCGAGGCCCATATCTGTATGGTGTGCGCTTCAGTAGAATTCCACAAATTCTGCTGTCCGAAAAGACTTGGGGTTAGCCGCGTTTTAGGCTATCCCCTTGGCGACCAGGTAGCTGCACCCACACATGTGAGGTACCGTTTTCATCGTGACACCTGTGGGAACGTGGGAAGGTATGACATTTGTTGCGTTTGCATAGTTTTCATAACATTTCGACCCATTTGCTGCTGCTCTTTGTCACACAACCCTTTCATTTCCCAAATGTGACCTTTAGGCACCATACACTTTTGTAACCTGCACAAGTCACCTACCCTTGAAAAGGTCTGCCTGTGCTCTTTCAAAAAATGTATGCTTGCTCGTCCTCACCACACTTGTTTTCCTTATTTACACATGCTAAGTATGTCTGTTAAGGCCTTAAGCATAAAAATCCTGTGTACCATGGCTCCGTTTTTGGCTTGTGGTATTGCTTGTTTTGTGAAACATTACAAACAATATGTAATTTCCTAACTGGAAGAGTCGGGGAATGTATCAGAGCATTGTTTTTCTCAAAATTCACAGAAGCCATTGTCTTACCGGGCAAACCATGTCCACCACATACCATTTTTTCTGTCATTTTCCCAATTTTTGCCCAAACTATGGAATTTGTCCCTACATAGTTGTTGCCTGACCTGCGCAAATCACCCCTTCCTAAACTTGGAATTTTGTATATTTTTCAGAAATGTATGCCTTTCTGTCTTCCCATTCAGCTTTCCTACCCTTCCTCTTCCATTTCGTCCACACATGTCCTATTGGAAAAAAAGGCCAAAATCGCCTACCTCTTACAAAACGGCTGGCAACCATATCAGAATATGTTTTTCTGGTTTCCACTCAACCTATTCTTGAAAGCCTGGAAAATTGGGAATTCAGCACAGCAAACCATTTGTTCCTAGCACTTACAAGGAAAAAACCACAGGCTTCTATGTACATCATTTTATTGGCATTTCTGAAAAACACCAAAATGTTCTCCCTTTTTGGTTATTTTCTCTCACCACCCTACAACAAACTAGGATGTTGGGAAAAAAGGGGGAAAATTTGGCCGAAATATCTCATGTAACAAAAAGGTTACAAGGGACTGAATGGCGACATACCGAAAGCACCAAAAAAGGCCTTGCCACCAGGGGGTGGGGGGACCCATGGCAGTTAAGGGGTTAATAAGATACATAAGACCAAAACACTGAACCACGTTAATTGAATACTAATACTGAAGATAACAGATGAAAGACTGGTCACGTGTGCTTAAAAGTGATTCTGAGGTAAAGGTTAACCGAAGAGTCAATTGTAAAGCAGTTGGAAATAATGTGAAAATGAAGTTAAGTGACTGAACGTTGAGAATTGTGAGTTATAGGAAACAAGCACTGCTCAAGCCAAGAGCAAAACAAGCATTGCCCAAGCCAAGAGTGAAACAGGCATTTTTACAAAGCCCAGAGTGATGCAAGCATTGTCAAAGCCTAGAGTGTTGTACAAACATGGTTTAAAACCAAGAGAGACTAACAAAAAGGCATACCATTAAGCTGTTCTGGTTGGCAGCAATCAAAGGGGTGAATGCAAGGTTGTAAGAGGGTGAAGCTTGCCGATTGAGATTGTTCCCTAAAAATTCGTATAACTCATATTGCTAAAGCCAAAAGGAGGAAAAGTAGAATTACATCCTTAAAGACATTTTTGGTTGTTGGTGTTGTAGAAAGACAAATGGCAAAGAGGCTGCCCTTCTGAAAGGTGAATGTTCAGTGGAAGAGTGCCTTGCCCACACAAAGGTGTTGAGAAGCACTAATGTGTATATTGTCTTTTCTGAAAATGTGCTTAAATTCATAACGTTGTAATATTTAAACTGTTGTAAAACATTCGGTTGTCAGCAGAGTTAAAAATTCAGAAGCACAGTTGAATGTGGAACTCTATCTGGCAGGCGAGTAGACCCGCATGGTGAATCCTTTCAGATGTTAAACTGGTATCAGAGTTACCCAGGTGAAAGCAGAGGTGCTGTGAAGTCAACCTGACAAAGACAAACTGATTTACAGCGCTATAAAGAGAGAATTGAAAAGAGCTAACATAAGCTGTGTTTCTTTAACCTTGGCAGAAGTTGTGTTTCTTTGAACCCAACAAAGAGCTGTTTCTTCTTTGACATTCATAAGTTGTGGCAAAGCATCTTGACACAGAACACCATTGATGCTACTTGATGAAGTGGAAATCATTATTCAAGGAAGAAGAGAAATCTTTCTGTTCTTTGAACATTGGTTAACAGAACTTTCTTTTGACAAAGGGCCTCATCACAAGTCTGGCGGTAATCCGGCGCAATTTCTGCCGAGCAGACATGGCGCTACCACTGGGTCGTGCGGAATTCACGCTGCATCACAACCTGCCGTGAAGGCACGCCCGCTGTGCGCTAATCGCGCTACCACCGCCGAGCTCTGCGCTATTAGGGTTGGAGGAATTGCATCATTGTGGGAACGGGAAGCATTGCAGTGGCCATTTTGAAAAACCCAATTCATCAAATATATCTACTTTCTGCAGCCATCCGGACCTGAAAACAAGCCAGAATATCTCAGGAGAGGATCAGAGGTAAGGTGGGCGAAAATATGCTCTGAAAACCAAAGTTCAGTAAGGGTAAGCTGGTGGTCCTGACCGATGCGGTTGTTGCTCACACTGATGAGCTATATGAGATAGACTATTGTAATGCCCTTTACTTAGGCACTAGCTACAAAAATATCAACAAACTGCAAGTAATTCAAAATAATGCCATCAGAGCTGCCCTCAACATCCCCAAAAAGATGCACATCTCGGAGACCAGACGCAAACTACGTTGGCTTCCAGTCAAGCACAGAATATCCCTTAAAACTCTGGCCCTTACACATAAAGCCAGGGCCAACCTTGCACCAGCCTACCTCACCAACCAACTTACACCTCACACTTCTTCAAGACCACTTAGAGCAGCACAAGCTAACACTATGTCCATACCAAGATTTAAACTTCATAACTCGGGTGGTGCTAGCTTCCTTGTGCAAGCCTCTAAATTATGGAACACAATAACTGCGCTTTTGCGAGCAGAACCTTCATTTAACCTATTTAAACATAACACAAAGTGTTGGCTTCACAACATGGACTCTATGACAGCCTAACCGCCGGATCCCAGCATGATTGACTGTCACTGGCACACTTTTGTAATTAATGTACTTATACTAGACTATGTATATATGCATTTGCATGACTAAGTTTGTACCCACCTGTAACTGCAATGTAACGCAACCCTTATTGACTGCTTTCAATTGTAACTGTAACCAGATCTAACTTATGCGCCCGTATGCCCCTGGGCCTGGCTGCGCTTTATAAATAAATACAAATATGGCCTTCCCCAAAGGAACTCTGTCTGCCTATGGACAATCAAAACCTAAAGAACCTCACAGTCTTACTCTCTTTTCTCCTTCAGTCCATCAACTGCCTGACTGGGGCCATGTACCAAATAGGTCCTGAGTCAGTAGATTTTAAGTCATCATACATTTTATTTTGTCAAGAAACACACATATATTGTGAAAGTACAAATATTAGAAACACACCACTCTAAGAGGAACAATTCTACTGTATTTGCTCTTAACACATAAAATTCATCCTAAAATTGATTTGAAGTAAAATCATACATAAAACATTTCATTAAACAACACCCTTCCTATACAAAACTAAAACCAATAGTGTAGTGTTATCCACAAACCATTTCTCAGTGTAATGGACAATGTGCAAATTAGCTAATAAAGTGCAAACATGCGTTGGTTTAGGCAGCACCAGACATGTCCTCTTTTTTGAGGATGTCTGGCCAGAAAAAACTTTTCTTTTCAGTCTCCCTAATTCTGCCTTCAGGGGACCTTGATTTCAACCTGATGCCAATTGTAGCCACTGATCATTTATCAGTGAATGTAACCCAACATGTTTCGTCTATCTCAAAACAACAAATTCTGTCAATTGTCTGTAGACTTCTTCAGGGGAACCAACAACACAAAAACTATATTAAAAACAAAAAGCAACCTCAAATTTAGACTTCAGCCTGTTCTAGACTAAGCTGATAATCTTTATCTTCATACAAGATAAAGTGTGGTAGTAAGGTGTCCCTCTGTAGTACCTTTGAGGGGGACTACCACCGATGATGGACACACAACAAGGAAAAAATAGAGAACAAAAACAGGCTGTTAGTATTGATACTAAATTCACTGCTACCTGCTACCCCAGGAATATGTGGTTGTCATCCCAAAAGGGCTTACCGTGTCAACAAAGGTCTAGATATTCCCTTTGGGCACAGAAATCTGTTTGGTGTCGGGTCTTCTAAATAGACAACGACTCCTCTACAAAAAGAGAAAAAAGGGGGGAGAGAGAAAAAGAATCAAGTAGAGCCAATAGAGAGAACAAGACGAAAACAAGTAACACGTCAGTCGGGTATATTATGTCGTTATCAACTAACCTTCTGAACTAAATCAAAAACCAACTGGTATGGCTGGTTTTTAGAAATGCTCAGAGTTCTAAGGGTTAAACTGAGAGTATCGCAACTCTATTATTACATCTAAGGTTGGTTACAAGCTGTCTTCCTCATACAGTGCATAACGGTCTACGCTGTAATCCTCAATAACATGTAAATCAAGGTAGAGAGAGACCTTCTAAGTCTACAAGCACTGGTGTTGCTCAGGTTTCTGTAAATTCCTGAAAGCTTCCAATTGCATGTAAAAAACAGGAAATCAGTTACCTGTATACATGCTCACATCCAGAAGTCATGCGTGCTGTAGACTGCTGTGACTCTGCTGAGTGTGACCAAACACTGCTGCAAATAATCACAACCAGACTTCCACTGTATGAGAGAAACAGGAGTGTATGGTGAGTAACTAAGTGCAGTGCAAAAATGGCAATCCTATCATTCAGCACTCACGACACAGTCGGAACGATCTTGCTCACCTGAACTAAGTAGTGGGCTGCGCAGTAAGGACCTGAATGTAACTTCTTGTTGCTGCTGCCGTATGTTCGTCTGGTCGGTGCGAGAGAGTCGACTCTAAAACTCGCTGTCTGGTGCTCGGGCTTGAATGCGAAAGACGTGAAATACCGGTTGAAGGTAATCACGTGATCGCCACTCAACGCGATGACGGGTGCTCGTAGCAGTGGGCGTGGCCTTGCTAGAGCTTGTCTCGCGTCCGTGTCACCATAGGCGTACCGGTGGGCGTGGCCTTGTTGGTGTTTGACGCCCGTCCATCTTACTATCAGCGTCCTGGACGACGGGATGTAAACCTCAACAATCGCGGACATTAATGTGATTTCACTAAAAACGAGGTGGGTAGAGATATTTACTCGTTCTGATTGAAAAATCAACAACCACTCACACTATGCGGATTATAGTACTCCATTATCAGCAGAGTGTTCATAATTCTACTGTGGGGGCAGGGACTGATCTATGTGGCTGAAACCCAAGGCCTCTTCCACTGGAGAGAAAATACATAAAAAATGAAACTACAACATAAAAACAGTTGTCAGTTGTTCTCATTGGCATAAAATGTAATAGCTTGCTCAAAATTGTAAGAGGCTGGAAACTAACATGATTGTATTGGAGGCTGTAATTTACATATCTCTGCTACTAGGAGCAGTGCCATGATTTCTCCACCAGTGTGGTCACCTCTGACCTACCATCCTGTAGGAGACCTGGAAAGGTCTACTTGTCCATTGTCGAGGACTATTCCGAATGATCGCTCGGCTCACTAGATGTTTTCTTGAAAGCTGTTCCAGGTAATCATTTCTTTAGGCCTATTTCAGAAGATTTTGTGAGAAATATGAGCCATTGCTCCCTGAAAAATAATTTTTTCACATCACCCGCTTTGTCATTAGTTCTGTTCTGTTGCCACAAGATAGTCCATTTTAATGTATCACTTGCGTGTTCCATCGCCAAGAAATGGGGAACCAGGGGTGCTGTAACTACCTTCTTTTTAAAGCAACTCCGATGTTCACTTATTCGTTGCTTGGCCTTCCGCTCAGTCATACCAATATAAATCTTGGCACAAGGGCACCAGATGGCATATGCTATATTGGTAGAGTTACAATTGGTAAATCCAGTTTGTCGCCATGGTTTCTCTAGTCCCAAATCCACTTCTGTCGATCGGTTTGTGTACCTACAATTCACACATTCTCCACACGGTGAATGTCCAATAAGCTTAGGTAATCCCCATTGTTCCGTGATTTTGGTTTGTACACTGCTTTTGAGTGCAATATCATTTTTTGTCAACAGTTCCTTCAAATTGATACTCCGTCGAAATGCGCATTAAGGTTTGGTCAATGAGCCGTCTCCTTTCTCCAATATGTGCCAATGTTGTTTAATAATTTTGGTAATCTCATTTGACCGGGTATTGAAGGTACTTACAAACACGGTTTCTGTGTTCTTATCATTCCTCTATTCCAGTAGCGCTTCTCTGTTATTATTTTTGGCTCTTTTCAGTGCTCTCTTCACAATTTTCTTGGGGTAACCTTTGTCTTGTAGTTTGGAACTGAGCTCTGTGGCCTCTGAACAAAAGGTTTGGTTGAGTGTACTGTTGCGTTTAAGACGCAAGAACTGCCCAAATGGTAAATTCTCACAAGCATGTCTGGGATGGCAACTGTTGAAATTCAATAATGCATTCCGGTCTGTGGGTTTGTGATATGGTCTGACCTTCAGGGCGCGTTCTTCTAGGCCTATCCAGATGGAAATGTCTAAAAAACTGATCTTGTTCCTACTGTGTGTAGATGTAAATTTGAGGAACTGATTTTGTTGATTCATCCAGATGGTAAATTCAATAAATGATTCCTCTGTGCCCTCCCAGATGATCAAAATATCATCAATGAATCTACGCCATAAGACGATTTGATCGAAAAAAGGGTTGATAGTCTGGTAAATGTGCTTGATCTCAAATGCTTCTACATTGGCAGCTGTGGGAGCTACAGGTGAGCCCATAGCTGTGCCATGGGTTTGGTGGTACAATGTTTTATTGAAACAAAAATAATTTTCTGTCAGTGCCATTTCTGCGCACCATAAAATGAAACTATTAGGTGTAGTGCCGGTGGTCCTTTTCGTTAGAGGAACTTCTTCGAGAACCTCCAATGTTGCTTTATGGGGAATACATGTATACAATGAAACTATGTCAAGACTTGCTAGAAATTGAGTTTCAGGTTCTACCTTCAGATTTTCTATTAAATTAATTACCTCTGTTGTGTCCTGGATGTAAGAATACATCGTTGCTACATAAGGTTTCAAGTATTTGTCTGAAAATACTTGAAATATGTTGAAAGGGGTTCTAACAGCGAACCTTTGCCAGACACGATAGGGCGGCCCGGAGGGTTTTCCAAAGACTTGTGAATTTTTGGTAAAATGTAAAATTTCGGCATGGATGGTTTACTTACATTCAGGTACTCAAATTCCTGTTTTGAGATCCAATCACGTTGTAACGCTTTCTGAAGTGTTTCTGAAATAAGAATGGTTCATTTCACCATGGTATCTATACTGATCAGTGTATACAATTCTTTATTACCCAGCTGTCTGTCGCCCCAAAGGAAAAAATCAGCACAGCACAGGACAGGCATCTGGCACGCAATCAGCCAGAAAGTGACAGCTGCGACAGGCGTCCTCAGTGATGGGGAGGACTGTTGCAAACACTGGAATTACCTCAGGGTCAGGGTGCGTGGGCTGCTTTTGCAACACTGCCCGAGTCCCTTGCCACAGGAGGAGGAACTCTAGAGTCAATGGTCCTCGCCACCTGGGAGGAAAAGTGCTGGACATGGAGGGAATCACAGGAGTCAGAGGTGCAGAGGTGGGTGCCAGCAGCCAGGAGGGGAGTCAACCCTCCCACCCAGCACAAGTGCATGTACAAATGGCAGTCTAGCACAAGATGCCCCGGTGGACAGGGATACATGTCAGCAGACCCAGTAGCTGGACATGTCAACGGGGCAGAGTGAGGGCAGCAGCCACTTTCCACTGCGGCCACAGGGCAATCTCCCCTGACCAACCATGCCCATCTGCCCAAGTCTGTGGGGTCCCACCCTGTGCCATAGCAAATGTGCATTGCATGCCAACACACATCGGGGAACCATACCTGACAACATTTCCTATGTCTCCTACAGGCACTCACGCATCGCCAGTGGGACCCAAGGAGGACGAGGGGGTAGGCCCTTTTAGAAGTGGTACATCCAGGCCCTCAAGGTCTGCCACCACCCTGCAAAGGTGCAGTCAGCCCACGCCAAGGCGGATGTCCCGCCATGAGACACCGCAACGCAGCAAGGCCAGGCCGACATCCACCCCACAGTCCACAAGAACCACTGCAAGGCTAGCTGCACTCACTCCCGCAGCTGGAGGGTCTGACATGGAGGCGACACCTCCAGGCCGGGCAACTGTGGAAACACAGGGGGACACCAGCCCAGTGTCACCACATGCAGAAGGGCCACAGACCCCTGAGCACCCTGGCTGCAGGCAACCTAGCCCAATACCCAAGAGCCCTCATCGCCGGCAGCGTGCTCACGCACACGAGGCAGACGCAGACACCCATCCTATGGCTCCCCTGATGACAGCCCCGGAAAACTGCAGAGATCCCCTCCCATACAGCACACACCAACTAGCAGCACAGTGCTGCAGAGGCTTGATGAGATGGAGCAGGGACAGAGGGAGATGGAGGCAATAGGGCACACACACTACGAACACTTGCATGCCATATGGGACAGCATCCAAGGGGCCATCCGCAGGATTGTGGGGGCCATCGCAAAGAACAGGGTCGAGACAACTGCCAGTACGGACGCCGTGACACTATACGCCCAGAGGGTCAGGGAGATGACTGAAGGTGTCTCTCCACTTGCAGAGACCATCCGCCAGAGCAACAAGTGGGCATGCCAACAGATGCAGGGACCAGGCTCCATCCCTTCCACCAATGATACCTACCAATGCTTCCTCCAGGCAGACTCTACCGACATCATCTTTGTCATTCTCGACCTATGGACCCCTAATATGGTCTCTGTTCTCTCTCATTTTTCCTCCTCTCCCATTAATGGTGGCACTAGATGTGAGATCCTCTTGGCCTCTTTCCACTCCTCCAAGACCATAATTAATGTCTACCTGAATGGCACCGTCTTGGTCCAGGGCCCTCAGCTCAATCTCCTCATTTTTTATAGATGTTTCCTGCGTCTTATCAACTTCCTCCCTTCTCCTGCTACTCCTTCTGTCACCTCTCTGGCACCCTCCTCTTCCTCTTCTTCTTCCCCCTCTGCCCACCCTTGGGCCCCTCTACCATCTCTGCAGGGCATACCTCAAGCCTGTGCCACTCCACGCAAGTCTTTCAAATGTTGCAACCTGCTCCACATCGCTACTCTCAACTCTCGCTCCGCTGTCAAACACTCCTCTGACATCTGTCACCTCCTTGAAGAATTCAGCCTAGATATGGTTCACGGCCAATTCTGTCACAAGTTTTGACACTCTCCACCCCAAGGGCTACAAGATCCTCTCTGAGCCCAGAACCAACTCTCCTGGAGGTGGACTAGCCCTGACCTTTCCTGAGTGGGTGCCTGCTTCTGTCATCCCTACGCAGGTCAATTCCTCCTTTGAATGCCTCGTTTGCAGGCTCTCTATATCTCCTGGCCTCTCTCTAACTGTGGCCACCATTTACATGCCACCTGGCCAGGTTGCCCTCTTCCTCTCTGAATAGGCTGACCTCTCCTCTCCTCTCCTCTCCTCTTCTCTTCTCTTCTCTTCTCTACCTCTCAACATCTAGTCAGAGACCTCAACCATCCATCTGGATGCTTCCACTCCCTCCTTGGGGCTCTTCTGTAATCTCTGCAACACTCTCTTTGTCTTCTACCCTCCGGAAGACACTCTGCCGGGCACACCTTGGATGTTCTCATCTCTTCTGGCATCCCCCTCTCTAGCCCTCTCCCCACTCCTCTCTCTTGGGCTGACCACTTTCTGCTTTCCTCCCACCTGACGCTCTGTGTCCCCCTGTCAGTAACCTAAAGAGTGCACTCCTAAATGCACGCTCCTTAGGAGCACATGCCATCGAAGTCCATGACCTCATCATAGACCAAGATCTAGATTTCCTGATAGTCACGCAGACATGGCTGCATCAAGCCTCTGGCCCGCTACTCATGTTAGCCATTCCGCCTGATTATAATATAAGAAGGGTTGACCACCAAAACGCAACTGGAGGAGGTGTAGCTATTATTGCAAAAACTACTCTTCAACTCAGGCCATGCCCATTAGGCACCCTGAAAGGATATTCAATGCTTCTCATTAAAATGATTAGGGACCCTAAAACTACCACCAACCTGCTCATAATATATAGAGCTCCTAATCACAACCACCAGCCGGAACAGGACATCCCCCTCATCACACCACTCATTAAACCTAATACGAAATTCATCATTCTAGGAGACCTTAATCTAGGTTTCAAAGTCTCAAAAGACCACAAAGCTAGTGCCTTCCACACAGCCATGACGGATGTGAATTTCACATAGGTAGTAACTGCGCCCACCCACCAAAACAACAAGTTACTTTCTTACCTGGTAACGTTCTTTCGATGGGATGGTCCGACGACGTATTCCATATCTATGACAGGTAATGTCCACAGCTGTGCTGCTTCGGAAAATCTTTGGCGTCTGCGTCCTGCGTCGATGACGTCGATGCGCTGTCCCCGAGGATCTCCTCCGACGGCCGACGTCACCCGATGTGATAAGTAGGACGCACGACGCCCATAGCCTCAGTTACAGTTTTTTCCCAGAACGTGTGCCACCAGTTTTCTGCCAGTCAGACACACAAGGCCTTGCGGAACGCAAGCTGCAATCGCAAAAGAAATTCTGCAGCGGGGAAGGCAGGGAGGGAGCGATATGGAATACGTCGTCGGACCATCCCATCGAAAGAACGTTACCAGGTAAGAAAGTAACTTGTTCTTCGAGGGGATTGGGTCCTCCGACGTATTCCATATCTATGACAGACTCCCAAAGCAGTACCAAGCAAGGAGGTGGGAAAGAATTTAGAATACAAATTTAGCATGCCCAATCAAATTGCAGAATAGAGAACTGCCTTGCCAAAGGCCAGATCTTGCCCCCTGATGGAATCGAGGGAATAGTGACGTACAAAAGTATGTACTGAAGCCCAGGTGGCTGCATCACAGATGTGACGAATAGGAACTCCCCTCTGCAGGGCAATAGATGCAGCCACTCCTCTGGTAGAATGGGCCCGCAAGCCAGCCGGAGGGTCCTTACCCGCCAAGCGGTAACACTCGGAGATAGCTAAAATAATCCAACGAGACAAAGTCTGTTTGGGTCACAGCTTGTCCCAAACGCTTTCCAGCGTAACCAATGAAAAGTTGATCATCCACTCTGACCCGGGATATGCACGAGATATAAAAGCTCAACGCTCTCCTAGGATCAAGCCTATGGAGCCTCTCCTCTTCCTTACCAGGATGTGGAGGAGGATAGAACGCCGGAAGAACAACCTTCTGGCTCAAATGAAATTCCAAAACCACCTTTGGAAGAAAAGAAGGACGAACTCCAAGGACAACCCTGTCCTTGTGAAATACAGTGAAGGGTGGCTTAACTGAAAGTGCCTGTAACTCACTCTGCGAGCGGAAGTAACCGCAACTAAAAACACAGTTTTCAGAGTTAACAGCCTCAAAGGGCAAGAATGTAAAGGCTCAAACGGAGCACCCATAAGAAACTTAAGAACAAGGTTCAAATCCCAACCTGGCACCAAAAAAGGTGACGGAGGGAACACATTAGTGAGCCCTTTCAAAAACTGCGAAATTAAAGGAATCTTAAAATAGGAACACTCTTCAGACGAGCGCTTAAATATGGACAGCGCCGCCAGGTAACCTTTTATGGTCCCCACTTGCAAGCCCCTGTGGGCCAAAGAAAGCAAAAAAGACAAAACCATGGGAATGTCACATTCAAAAGGATCTACATTCTGAACTCTGCACCAGTCGCAGAACTTTCTCCAACGGCAACAGTACAGAGACTTAGTTGCCGGCCGCCTGGCGGACAGCAACACCTCCATCACGTCTTCAGGGAGGTCCCAATCCTTATACCTCAACCTTTCAGAAGCCAAGCGTGAAGATTGAGGGATCTGACCTCTGGATGGAGAACCTGACCCCCCTCCCGTGAGAGCAGATCGTCTCGGTAGGGAAGACGACGTGGAGGCCAGATGGACAAGTCTAGAAGGTCCGGGTACCACGTCCTCCGGGCCCACGCCAGAAAAATAAGGATCATCCGGGAACCGAACCTCTGTAACCTCCGCAACACTTGCGGGATGACGGGGACTGGAGGAAACGCATACAGCAGTGTGAATGACCACTCCACCATGAACGCGTCTCCTAAGGCTCCTTTTGGAGGAAATTCCCACGAGCAAAACCTCTCGCACTTCCGGTTGACACTGGAGGCGAAGAGATCCACTTGAGGGGTCCCCCAAAGGGCGAAGATCTCCAGGAGAATCTCCTGAGCCAGCTCCCACTCGTGAGAGATCATGCTCTGCCTGCTCAGAGCGTCCGCCGTCTCGTTGTCGTCTCCGGCCAGATGAACTGCCGAGATCGAAACTCCCTGCTGGATGGCCCAGAACTCTAGCTACATCGCCTCCCTGCACAGCGGAAGTGATCCAGCCCCCCCTTTTTGTTGAGGTAGTGCATGGCCACCGTGTTGTCCGTCAGAATCAGGACACTCTTCCCGCGCACAGTCGGCAGAAAAGCTTTCAGGGCTAGCCTGACGGCCCTCAGCTCCAACAGATTGATATGGAGTCTGGACTCCGACGGAGACCAACGACCGCTGACTGTCAGCTCGTTGGCATGAGCTCCCCATCCCGTGAGGGATGCGTCCGTCACGATCGTCACCTCCGGCCAGGGCAGCCAAAATGGGGCACCCTTCATCAGATTGCCCTCGACGGCCCACCACAGAAGGTCCCGGGCTACCGAGGGCGGCACCTGAACAGGGTCCGACAGCCTGGCGGAGGACTGAGACCACTGGAGCTTGAGCGCCCACTGCAAAGATCGCATCCGCAGACGAGCCTCTGGCACCAGAAGAATGCAGGATGCCATGAGGCCGAGCAGTCTCAAGTACTCGGACGCTGGGAGAGTCTGGGAAAACTGAAACTTGTGCACCATCTGCTGAATGTGAAGAGCCCTCACCTGAGGAGGAAAACACTGCCCCAGGGACGTGTCGAGCACTGCTACGATGTACTGGAGCCGCTGCATTGGTGTCAAATGGGACTTCTTTAAATTGAGGGAGAAGCCCAGCCTGTGAAGGGAGTGGCAGGTGATGGACAGATGATCCAGGACTTGCTCGGGAGAGCTCCCCCTGATCAACCAGTCGTCCAGGTAGGGGTAGACGTGAATCCCCCCTTTCCTGAGATGCGCTGCCACCACCACCATGAGCTTGGTGAAAACCCTCGGGGCGGAGGTCAATCCGAACGGCAGGACCCGAAACTGAAAGTGCGAGTCGCCAACCGCGAACCTCAGGTACTTCTTGTGCTTGTGATGGATCGGCACATGGAAGTAAGCATCCTTGAGGTCGAGAGACACCAACCAGTCCTGAAGCTGAAGGGCCTGGAGGACTTGAGAGAGAGTAACCATCTTGAACTTGTCCTTCCTGAGGAGTTTGTTCAAACTGCGCAAGTCCATGATGGGTCTCAATCCCCCGTCTTTCTTTGAAATAAAAAAATAAGGGGAATACCATCCCTTGTTCCTCTCCGCTACAGGCACCAGTTCTATGGCGCCTTTCTCCAGCAGGGCTTGAATTTCCTACGCAAGGAGCGGATCCGGACTCTTCAAAGAGAGGTTCCCTGGTGGATTGTCGTGAGGCCTCTGCCGAAAAGGAAGACAGTAGCCGTGGATTATGATCTCCAGAGCCCACACATCTGAAGTAATGGCTTGCCACTCTACAAGATGCTGCGCCAGCCTTGCCCCAACCGGCGAACCATGGGACCTGGCCTCATGACTGAGTGGTAGCGGCTGCGGCGCTGCCTGAGGGCAAAGAGGCAACTGCCCGAGCGGCCTTGGCACCTCGAGTACCTTTGTTTCCACCTCTGGCACTCTTACGATGGCCTCTTTTGACTGCTAGCTCCTCTCGCTTTACTGAAGGACGAGTAATAGCGAAAGGAACCTCCCCTCCATTGCTGTCCCCTAGGACGAAAAGGCGGAGGTTGGCGAACTGCAGCGCCCAACGACTTCACTGCAGCTTTCGAGATCTGCAACCACTCAAGGCTCTCGTCAGCCTTGCTGCCAAAAAGATGTTCACCGTCTAAGGGCATGTTGAGGAGCCGGGACTGCACATCAGTCCAAACCCGACTGAACGGCCTCACACATGGCATCCTTGCCATCCTGAACCATAGCAAGGAAACCATCCCGTTCGTCCCCTTCGGGAATATGATCAGCCGCTAATGCAACACAGTTCCACAGAGTGTGAGTGAAACGAGACAAGGCACATATGGAGTTGGCCGCCTGAAGCGCCATACCCCCAGAAGAAAACACTTTCTTCGCCCAGCCGTCAAAACGGTTGTCGTCCCTATCCGGAGGGATGGTAGGATACGGCGCCTGCTTTGCCGGGGCCATAGCCGCCTGCACCACCAAACTCTCCGGGGTAGGGTGCCTAGACAAGTTACAGGGGTCGCTACTGGCAGGACGGTATTTTCGCGACAAAGACTTGCCCACTGCCGGGAGACTCTCCGGAGCAGTCCAAGCCGCCGCCACCCTTCTCAGCAAAGCCATATGAAAAGGCAAAACCGGGTTAGTGGGTGGACCGAGATCAAGGATGTCCGTAAAATCATCCTGAACGAACTCCCCTGGGGGAGCTGACCAGCCCAAGTACTCGGTAACCCGAGACATAAGGCGCCGATATGACGAATCGGCATGAGTGCCAGGCTCCGGCCGACAAAACTCCACCTCCGGAGAGGTGTCCAGTCCACTGGCATCATGCAGTGACTGCCTCAAGTCATCAAACTGACTATGGCCCGAGATAAGGTCATCTGGAACCGGAACCAGGCCGCCATCAGAGCCTTCATCACCCTCTGAAATGTACTCCAGGCGGGAAGAGGAAGACCTCTGCGGACCAAAGCAGTGCCGGATCTTAGCCACAGCCTTTTTAGGGGCAAACCCCGTGCCACGAGGCCCCTCTGACACCATCGCCTCGAAAGGCGTCGAGGGCGCCGAACGAGTCGGCGCCGACAGAAAAGGCGTCAAGGGCACCGAACGAGTCGGCGCTGGCGTCGACAGAAAAGGCGTCAAGGGCACTGAACAAGTCGGCGCCGGCGTCGACAGAAAAGGCGTCGACGTCGAGCGAATCGGCGTCGACGTCAGCTGCAACGTCTCCAGTAGCGGCGGTGTCGACACAGTCCTCGAAGCCGGAGCTCCGAGTGTGTCTCTCGACAACCTGGGCGCCGACGACCCCCTCGAAGACGGTACCTCGAGAGAAATCGCCGACGACCTCGGCGCCACAGGGGTCGACGACTTCTTCGAAGACGGCACAGGATCACGCGGTCTCGAGCGTGTCGAGGACCGGGACCTGGAACGGGCATGGTGAGAATAGCTACCCTTGTCCGAGCGGGACCTCTCCCGCGAGCCGTGCCGACCACCCGAGCCCGAAGGCGTACGGGCGGTGTCTCTCGACCGCTGCCGACCGACCCCACTCGGAGGTGCGGACGGACCGGTGCCCTGCGATTCCAGAATCGCTAGCATCTGCTTCCCGAAGGAAGCCCATTCCTCCGGTGTCGCTTGCATGGAGGGATAAGCGACCCGCCGACGGGCGGGGTCCTCGGAAGTGGACGGGGAAGGCGACCTATGCTGGCGCTTCCTGGAATGCCTAGAAGAGGCGGAGGAATGGCGAGACCGACTCCTGGAAGGAGACCCACTGGACTTCTGACGACGACGCGGAGAGTCACCCCTCGAGTCATTGGTTGAAAGCCCCGCAGACCTCGACTTCCGGGGCTTAGACACCCGACCTACCAACAGTTTCTTTTTGCGTTCTCGCAAGGCCTTCGCAGTGAGCGGCTGGCAGTCGACACATTGTCCGTATCGTGGGCCTCCCCGAGGCACCAGAGGCAGGCGTCGTGCGAGTCCATGACCGACATCTTGAATCCCACAGTCTCCGCAGATCTTGAAGCCCGGACGCGGGGTCGAAGATGAGAAAGACAAACAAACCGAACAGGTTCAACGAACCGAGAAAGAAAACATTAACTCCAACGAGTCGAGGCGTACCGAGATTCACGAAGCGAATACGTTCGCGGAAAAAACGGAACTGAGGCTATGGGCGTCGTGCGTCCTACTTATCACATCGGGTGACGTCGGCCGTCGGAAGAGGTCCTCGGGGACGGCGCATCAACGTCATCGATGCAGGACACAGACGCCAAAGATTTTCCGAAGCAGCACAGCTGTGGACATTACCTGTCATAGATATGGAATACGTCGGAGGACCCAATCCCCTCAAAAGGTAGAATACTAGATTGGATACTGACACTTAATGTCCACATCACCATTGACTCCATCACTCCAATCAATTGGTCAGATCATCATCTGATCAGTTTTAAACTGAGCACCCAAGACAAACTCATCACCCTCCTCACTAAATTAAATCCCATAGAAATAAGGAATATCCGGAAAACTCACGGCTGAAAACCTTAACCCAGTACTGGCACAGGCCCTAACAGCCCAATCCTACACTGACCCTACCCCCACCAGCCTTGCCAATATCTATCAGAACTACCTTAAAACCACCATTGACCGCCTAGCGCCACTCAAAATCAGCCAAACGGTCTAATTTCTGGTTCAAGGAGGAACTTGTAGCACTTCGGCATAACAAAAGATCTTTAGAACAAATTCATAGAAAATCCCCGACCGCCGACTCAGCTAACACCATGCTAGCTGCAATTAAACTCTATAAAATCACCATTATAGCTCATAAAGCGAATGCTTTCAACACTCGCATACAAACTGCTTCAAACTCCAAACAACTCTTCACTATCCTCAAAGAATTGGAGAACCCCATCCCCGGGACTACCTCCACCAATGGGAGCAAAGAATGGTGCACCACCATACAAAATGCCCAAGCCTCCAAAATAACCACACTCAAAGATAAAATCGCAGCTAAGAGATCATTATTAGAGGGCAAAAGCTCCCCCCGCCCACTCTCTCATGAACAATGTGCAGGATAACTCGGCATCTCAATCCAAATTTTCACAGGTCAGCCAGGACCAGGTGCGAGACACCATAGCCAAACTAAAACCCTCAAATTGCAAAAGAGATTGTTTCCCCGATCAACTAATCAAACTCTAACACCTGTCATTACCTACTTTGTCAACACCTAATTTCTCACCAATACGATTCCAGCCAACATCAAAGAAGTTTGGGTTATGCCGCTTCTCAAAAAACCATCATTGGACCCCACTGTGCCTATTAACTACTGGCCTATTACGACAGTTCCATTCTTATTGAAAATAATTGATAAAAAATCACTTACACTCAAATACAAAATCACTTCGAACAAAACCAACTTCTAGGTGCCAGACAATCCGGTTTCAGGCCCAGTCATAGCA
Organism: Ambystoma mexicanum; assembly: GCF_040938575.1. NCBI lineage: Eukaryota > Metazoa > Chordata > Amphibia > Caudata > Ambystomatidae > Ambystoma > Ambystoma mexicanum. The sequence goes on along the minus strand of NC_090936.1, from coordinate 967,552,589 downwards.
CCGAAACGGCTTTACTAGACCTTAAAATCCAAATGGATGCTATAAGAGATTCTGGGAACATGTGTATCCTCCTATTACTGGACCTATCGGCTGTGTTTGATTTGGTCGACCATGATAAGTTATGTAACACAATATCTAACAATTTTAAATTCTCCTGGGAAGCCACCCACTGGGTCAAATCCTTCCTCTCGGAACAGACCTCAAGAGTGTCCAAAGGCAAGGAAGCAGCAGACCCCATCCTGGTCCCCATAGGCGTACCACAAGGGTCATATCTATCGCCCACCCTATACAATGCCTATACAAAACTGTTTTTCGCAGCGCGGGTGACACGCAGATCTTATCCCCATAACCGGCAACCACAAACGAAGACACAATAACTGTAAATAAAGTCTACGCAATAATCCAGAACTGGATGGACAACGATAGTCTTTGTCTTAATGACGAAAAGAAGGAGATTGATATTGTGGGCTCTCCAGCCAAAAAAAAAAACTCTACCCACCGATTATGCTTCCATCACTATCAATGGTACGCCCATCCCCATCCTTAATCGGGTCAAAACACTGGGTGTCTATCTAGACACCAACCTAACAATGAACAAACATATCAATACACTAGCGCCAGCTACGTCATATATTTCCAAACTGATCGCGCTTAGCCGCCAATTTCTGACCCCACAAAACTACACTACGCTTGCTCTTGCACTTGTCCTATCCAAGTTGGATTACTGCAATGCATAAAAAAATAAATAATCAGACCATATTTCCAAGACCAGGAGAGAAGTGCACTGGCTCCCCATCAAAGCTAGAATCATCTTTAAAACACTCAGCATCACCCATAAATGTATTAGCAAGACAGCTCCCTCATACCTCAACAAAGCTATCAGACACAACTTAACTATGAGAAATCTGAGATCCAATAACCAGTGCCAATTCTTCATCCCACGCTTCAAATTCACAAGAGCGGGAGGGACTAGTTTCACAGTAATGGCGCCCAAAATCTGTAACTCCCTCCCCCACACCACAAGGAATGAGCATTCACACCAGAAATTCAAAAAAGCATTAAAACATGGCTTTTCAACAAATACTAACCCAGGAAATAGAACCTTAACCATGTGCCTGTAGAGTGTAATTCTGGACTGGTTGCTACTCTGTAACAAGCGACCTAGCAAGCAAGGTAGGTATACCTATGTGAAATGAAAACCTAAACCTGTATCCTTACTCAACTGATATACTTATGTGAAATGTAACCTTAACCTCTAACTTTTTTCACCTGTAACCAGAACCAAGTATACTGTAACCTATGCCGTGATACCCTTGGGTTTGGGCGTATAACAAATGTAATAAATAAAATAAATAAAGCCTACCCCAGCACTGCCATAAACCTGCACTGCCATCAACTTTCTCAGTGGAGGCCTTTGCCTCTACTTTCTCTCCTCCTGTTATTCTTACGTCTGACTCATACTCTGACACAGCCCTCTCTAGCTTGCATCTTTCGATCACTAACACTCTTGATGTCCTTGTCCCTGTCATGAGAATCCACCTAAAGCCTACCTTCAAATGCAACTCTTGGTATGACTCTGACCTCGCCACTCTAAAATGCAAGTGTAGGGTGGCTGAGAGGAAGTGGAGGGCATCAAGCACATCCTCTGACAAACTGGCATGGCGCCTTCTCCAAAGACAATACAGACTCTCTATCCTGTTCAAGAAGAGAGCCCACATCCAAGCCCGCCACTCTGCGGCCTCTAACAACACGGCCAAACTCTTCAAAATCTGCAAGATCCTGTTGGAGTCTCCACCTCTCCTGTTACCTGCCAGGCCCTTTTGCATGGCTCTGGCTTCTAACTTCACCTCTAAAACTCAGGACATTCTGTCCTCCCCCTTCCTCACCCTCTACCTCTCCTGGCCCCCTTCTGGCTGTCTCTCCCTCTCCGCTTTCTGCGATCACGCCTGATGACGTTTTTAGACAAGTCTGATCTATGAAAGTGTCATCCAAGCAGATGCTCCCCGGCTCCTCCAGAACCATCAATGACCACATCTACACCCTCGCTCCAGCCTTGGCTGATTTCTGCAATCACTCTTTTGCCACTGGAACTTTCGCCTCTCCCCTCAAGCACTTCCTTGTGCACCCACTCCTGAAAAAATCTTCTGCCGATCCTTCCTGTCCGGCAAACTACCACCCGATCTCTATCGCTCCTTTCCTGGGCACACTCATGGAAAAGCTGGCCATCTCTTAGCTTACTCTCCACACTGAATCTGTTGGTTGTCTCCATGACCATCAGTCTGGCTTCAGAACAGCCAGAGGCACAGAAAGTACTCTCCTGAACACCCCAGAAAACCTGCTCACTAATCTCGACTCTAGCCTTCCTTCTGTCCTCATTCTCCTTGATCTTTCCTCTGCTTTTGACACGGTCAATCATGCCATCCTGATCAATCGTCTCTGCGAGAACCTGGGCATCACAGATCAGGCCGTAGCATGGTTTACCTCCTTCCTCCTGGATCGTCCTTCTCAGGTCCAACTGGGGTCCTTTCTCTCCACCACCTCTCTCTCCACATGTGGTGTTACCCAGGGATCCAACCTCTCACCCTGGATTTTCAACGCCAACGTTGCCCCTTTGGCCTACCTCATCTCTACCTCCTCCTCTAACTTTCAGTGTTATGCGGATGACACTCAGCTTGCCTTCAGGCTCCCTTCTCCCTCCTCTCCTCTCTCGCTCATTCCTGACTGTGTATTCGTGATTCAGGAATAGTGCGCCTTCATTGATCTCTGCCTCAATGCCAGCAAAACCAAGATCCTCCTCATTGGGACACCTGCTCCCACTTTCACTCTGGCTGCCCTCCTTTGGCCCTCTCCCCTTGCCTTCACGTGAGGCAAAAAACCTTGGGGTCCACTTTGACTCAACTCTCTCCTTCTCTCCTCACATCACAGACCTCTCCAAGAAGTCCCACTACCAGCTGCACCTCCTCAGAGGTATTCTTCCATTTCTAACTTTCCCCCAGAAGCTCAATGTCTCCAGAGCCCTGGTTCTGTCTAGACCGGGCTACTGCAACAGCCTCTTTCTCAACCTGCCTTCCTCTACTCTCTGCCATCTGCAACTAATCCAGAATAGGACTGCAAGACTTGTCCTTGGCCTCAAGCCCAGGGATCCTATCTCTCCAGCCCTGAAATCTCTCCACTGGTTCCCGGTGGCTGCAAGGATCAAGTTCAAGACCCTCTGCATTGTCCACATGGCCTTCTGTTGCCGGGCGCCGCACTACATACAACTCTCTCTTCCTAAACATCTTCCTTATCGAGCCCTTCGCTCAGCTACCTCCAACTCTCTGATGGTAAGACGCTTCTCCAGGCAGAGAGTGGGAGGTAGACCTCTTTCCTCTGCAGGGGCCTCCCTCTGGAATGGCCTCCCTTCCCCTTTCAAACTTGAGCAGGACCACATCACTTTTTTTTCTCTCTTTCTCTCCCTTGCTGACCTCCCTGTCTGTTTCGCTGACTGGTCGCCCGACTACCTTCAGAACCCAATGGGCATCAGGCTCCTCCACGACCATTAAGCACCTGCACGGCCTCCGCGCACTGAAGGGTTGTATCTGTAACCCTGCAATCCCCTGCCTCCTTGCACTACCCAGAGCCAGCTCCCCTGGCTGCACTTAGAGCAAATGCTTCCCTGATTGCACTCCCCCTCTTCCGCCCGCTGGCACTTCTCCTATCCCTCGACCCCCTGCAATTGCACGCTCTGAATGACACAAGGCCTAGTAAGATCGTTGTTTCGTCCCCCCTATGTCTCCCTACCTTGTTTTGTCACGCCTAGAAACACTTGTGTACAGGCGCATTATAAATGACTCATCATATCCACCTCTACCACTCCCACAGAGGAGTCACAGCAGGGCACACTGAGGCATCAGTCACAGCGCTTTCAGCGCCCAAGATCACCGGGGGCTGGCAGGGGTAAAGAGGCCACAGTTGTAATGGACTCTGAGACACTACATGCCATGAGCGGCCATGCTGGGAAGTTGGTGGGGGGGAAGGTGGGAGGGAGATAGTGTGCTTGGGAGCTGGTGGAGGAGGTGAGAGCGGGATAGTGGGCTGGCGAGTTGGTGGGGGGACCTAGGAGAGGGGATAGTGTGCTGGGGAGTTGGTGGGGGAGGTAGTATACTGGGGAGTTGGTGGGGGGAGGCGGGAGGGATATAGTGTGCTTGGGAGCTTGTGGAGGAGGTGAGAGTGGGATAGTGTGCTGGCGAGTTGGTGGGGGAGGTGGGAGGGGGGGATAGTGTGCTGGGGAGTTGGTGGGGGAGGTTGGGAGGGGCTTTAGGTGTTTACATTAAAACCGTTCAACTTCATCAATGCAAGAACATTTCTGATATTGTTGTGTTTATTGAAAGTCGAGTGTCACACAGTCCTGCATGGTGGGCCAATCTCCCATCGCTCATATCATCTCTGGCGGCAATGCGTGCCTTTGCCTCTGCCACAGGCACTGCATCCTCATCCTCTGGGGGTGGCATGTCCTAGTCAGGGGGTGGCAGGACTTTCCTCTTCAGACAGATATTGTGCAGCATGGCACACACAAGCACAATTTACCCACTTTCTCTGGGGTGTACATCAGGGCTCCACCGGTACGGTCAAGGCAGCAGAAACGTGCCTTCAGGAGGCCGAAGGTATGCTCAATGCACACACGGGTCCTGCTGTGAGCGTGGTTGTAGGCATTATCCTGCAGTGTTTGTGGATCACGCACAGGGGTCATTTGCCAGGGCAGCTGTGGGTATCCGCAGCCACCTGCAGGGGGAAGGGCACATGCATAAGTCACGGTGTAAGGTTTAAGGTGTGGTGCGGGATCACACAATATCAGGGCAATGGACAACTTATGCATGCAAATGGGCCTTCTTTTCATGTCATGTTTCGATTCTATGTCTGTGCATGTTGTGTCACTCATGTCATGCATTCCTTCGGTTTCACATGCACCCTGTTCCAATGTAGCACATATTATGTGAGGTCTAAGTCAGTGACATGTGCAGCTTACATGGTGGCTGCCATATGGCAGTGTATTTCCACTGTACATGTGGCATGCTGGGTTTGCCATGGGCCCTCCCCTGAGCATCTGGGTCTGCCGCCTCACCATTGTAGGCTGGCCGCACATGCGTGCATGGCTGTGGTACTGGCAGGATTGTTCTTGTGTGAGGCGATGTGGCTATTTGTCACCATTGCTTTGGTAAGTGCATGTTGCATTGTGGTACCTGTAGTCATGTTGGATGTTTATAGTTGCTACTGTATGTGTGCATCAGCTTCTCCATGCAGGTACGCCCGACATGTGCATGCTTCCTGGCTTGTACTGTGAAGCTGGTGCGGGAGGTGGTCAAGTAGGGCATTCACATTCCCTTGTCATGCAATCCTTTGTGTAGTTATTTGCATCCTCCCCCCCACCATTTGGGCATGTGTGCTGGCTTTTCCTCTCATCCACTATCCAGTTCTGTTGTCCTCTGTGCATCTACATGTATCTTGGCAGTGTTCTGTTCCGTAGGATCGTGGGTGGAACCAGGGTAGCGGGCACAGCAGTGGGTGATGTACAGGTTGGGGTTGCAGGTCACCTGCACATTCAACGAGTGGTAGTGCTTGGGTTTATGGTACACTACTTTGTGGGCCTAGGAGAGCACCAGTGCAACATGGGTACAGTCCAGGGCAGACTTGTTTTTAAATCAAAAAGTGACGTCGACAGGGCGTGTTTGTAATACTATCCCTGGTGTGACGTGTACTGTACCCATGGTCCTCCACGTGTCAATGTCCTCCCATTGTTTTGTTTCGGACGTGAGGTTGAATAAAATGTGTATTGGAGTACATTAAAATGTGAAGAAGGTGTAAGTTATAAGGTGTAAATTATAATTTGTCTATGCACCGTTTTCCCTACAAGATGGGGAGGTAGGGTGGGTGCATGTGAATCTAAGCAGATACAAGCATCAGACTGACGATTACAGGTATGTAATATTTGTCTTTTGAGGCTTGTGGATCTGCTTAGAATCACATGCTTTGCATAGACTAGCAAGCAGTACCAGGAGAAGGAAGTGGGTTGTTACAAGGACAGAGGCAAACAGATGCTCCTGAGCCACTTGAGAATCGCTCCTTGCATGTGTGTCCTTTGCTGAATATAGTGGAGTCATTACTGATCCCCCTACTGTAACCACCTCCCATGTGGTCAGGGGATGGCAGCCACTACCTGATCCTGAAAGTGGGGGTGACTATATGAGGGAGGATACAACTACCGGGGGGAGGTGTTGACTCCATCGGATGAGGCGCGGTATTCCCCCCCTTTCCCCTGAGGAAGACCCTATAATACCTAAATCCTTAACATTTCCTCTGAATCCCTCTAGTTAAATCTGCATCCACGACTCAACCATTCACAACGCATACATAGCATCTTCTAGTTCTGAAGTCCACCTCCACCCAGCAACATCCGAACCCACAGGTATACAACTCTAACGGAATCATAAGTACTGAACCAGGATACAGACCCCACTAACCCAACCCTCAATCTTCTGCATACTTAAACCCACAAAAAACAACACAACCATCTCTCTCCCAGCAATCTGCACGCACTTTACCACACCGCATCAACAACACATAAACTTCACCCACAGCACTCGAAGCCTTCACCCGATCTGATACTAGCACCAAAGCCCAGCACTCGGTGTATACCGAGCTGAAGCTGCCAACAGCACACCACTTCTCCCACTCTCCTTCTCCCCTCCTCCCAACTAACCCTACCCCACCCTTCCTGTTTACAGATCCGCCAGGGCGCCTGCGGACCAGTTCTGTTGGTGACAGTGCGCTATACAAGTACCGCTAACATAACATAACATGTGAGAATTTTGAACAACATCCAAGAAATCCAATAACATCTATGGACTTCAACTCCCATAAATCCTCAAGTACTGAGACGAAGAAGAGGAGGAAGGAGTCTATGAGGCTCAAGAGAAGCCTGAAGCCTGATTTTCAGACTAGTTGTTTTTCTGGGCCTCAAGTGTGCAGAATATTTAAAAATGACAAAGGCAGTGTGAGAGAGAACTGTGCAGGAGAAAGTAGTGCACAAGACGACGTCCAAATCCTTACAGCGGCTTGCGAACACGAGACAAAAACTTACCGGCATGGCGAGAAAGGAGGAGAGGCGCAGCAGACACACCTGAGGGACAGTGGAAACACTGGGAGCTGCAGCAGAGCTCCTGGAGGTACCGTCGTGCCGAGAAGCAGCGTTCTCTGGTCCAGGCCATGGAGGAGAGCCTGCGAGTGGCCGCATTGCTGCAGGAAACTCTGAGGGAACGTCTGCATCATGTAAGAAGCTGACCCAACAAGGAAGCTTCATTGCAGAGCTATGCCAAGAGTCGGAGAGGCCGTGAGCAACCAGCAAGTCTGCCCAAAGCCCTTGGGGACTCTGGGGCATACCATAGATTGCTGATATGGACAATATTCAAAAGTGGTTTGAACGCAGACAAACCCCAATATTGATTAAATATCCAAAAAGCTGAATATCTGAATGGCGACAAGACAAAGCGCAACAGCAAACCCAAAGCAAAATAGAGATATATGAGATGCCAATGTGGGGGAAAGCTGAAGCAAGTGTTACCATAGGCAAATATATCAAGTACCTCGAAATATTTGCTAGTGTGTTACAGTGAAAAGGACCTGGCCGAAGAGAATACCAGGCACCTGAAGTTGTATAACGCTTTTGTCATTGTGGGAAGGTATCTGGCAGGGGAGTATACCAGGGATCTGAGAAGCCTGCGGAAGAAGTCCTGTCCGACAAGAATACCAGGCATCTGAAGTTGTATAACCTTTTTGACAAAAGTTGTATAAAGTTTCTGACAATGTTTATTTGTATTTTTATTTTGTATTAATTGACTGGTTTATATTAAACCTTTCAATGTGAAACATCAATTTTATTCCAACACATCATGGTTAAGGCACTGTGTCGTGGTCTTGTCAGGTTATCCAACCCTTATGCCTTTTCGGCCGAGAGTTGGGATTTAGTTTGGAATGATCTCTTCCAAAAATGTAATTGTTGCTAGAATCGTGGGGATGTGCTTTCCGAGACATAAGTGATCCCACCATTCTGTGGCAGCTAGAGTTGGAGATTCCTACACCACTCTTGGAAGGTGCTTGGTTCTGCTCTCAGAGTGCTTTAAATTCTGTTATCAAGTGAAATAGAGATTCTGTGGTGGTCCCATTATTGCAGAACCGGCACCACGGTGTGTCTTTCTTGTGTTTCCTGTATTGGAGAACTTCGGCTATGAGCAGGATGTTGAGGCAAAAGCGTCGAAATAGATTCCTGTAGTGGCGGGATGGGAATTTTGACAGATATGAGAGCAGGATAGCTCAGAGGATAGCTCAGGGCCAACATGCTCGCCTTGGAAGCAAGACAACACTGAGCAACACAGGTTCGATCCCCAGTACCGCGCTCAGAAACCTTTGGGTATTAAGCGTGTTATAAATAACCTATCATCATCATCACTGTATTGATAGGTCTCCTTTCCAAGTTGTGAATAATTGTCAATTAATGTTGGAGTATCTGTTCCTGAATTGAAATCCAGTCATAATCTTTTAGTTTCTTTTTAACTGCATCCGGATTGAGAATTAACATGTTAAGTGTGGTTCTGATGCACTCAAGCCATAGCGCACAATTGTGTTCCCATTCTTGGATTATTGGGTCAGTGCTCAGCATCCTCGAGTTCCTGATGAATTCCAGTTTAGGGGCTTAGTTACTCATCATGGGTTTCCTGTATAGGGATGGTGCTTTCCATTGTACAATTGATTCTAATGATTGGAGGCAGAGCTTGTATCGTATCGACGCAATGGGTAGACTGTTCAGCAGCTTTAGGAGGCCTCTCCAGAATAGCCCTTCCAAAGGGGCCCAAATGTGCCATGCTAGGGATAGGCGGTCTCTAAGCCATATGTAATTATCAGTATTATCTTTTCTTTGTAAAAGGTTAAGGCAGGTGTTATTGTGTAGGCTCCATATCTTTTAAGAATGGCTTTGGCTTGGGCTAGTGAATTTTTGGTTTTAGATCGTAACAAGGTCTGCCATTCCGTGTTGATTCTTGATTTGTTGAATAGTACGCCCAGGTATGTTACCAAATTAGTTATGGAGATCTTTTTTTAAGCTAGTTTCCATGTGAATCCAGTCTTTTTCTCCTGTGGTTGTTTAGCAAGACTTGCCAGTTGCATTACATAGGTTTTCCGGACATTTATTTTTAGGTCATTGGTAGCAGTATATTGTAGAAACTTATTCAGTCTCCGTTGTAGGCCTATCAGGGTTTTGTCTATGAATACCAGGTCGTCAGCGTATAGGAAACAGAGCAGCTCTTTGTCTTGGTATTCTTGGTGGGAATGCTCTGACCTCTTTTTGATTGTCTTTCTAGGAACCAGAGCACCTCTTTGTCTTGGTATTCTTGGTGGGAATGCTCCGACCTCTTTTTGATTGTCTTTCAGGTCCGATATATATAGATTAAATAATATCACCACCAAGGGGCAGCCTCGTTCAAGCCCTCTGTATGTTGGTATTTGCTTCATGAACTCTCCTTGTTTCGATAGTCACACTTCGATTGTTGCGCCAGAGTACATGGCCATAATTGCGCTGTCTTTTGGGCAGCTCCATGCATCTAATTTCGCCCATAGTTTCTCTCTGTTAACACAGTCAAACACCTGCTCCAGGTGGATGAACGCCATGTAATAGCATTTCTTTTGTTTGATCGCCTGACATTGTGAGAAGATACCTGTAGGGGAGTAAACCAGGGGATCTGAGAACCTTGTGAAAGAAGCCCTGGTAGGCAAGACTACCATGCACTTGAAGTTGTGTAAAGATTCAGACATTGTGGGAAGATACCTGGCAGAGGAGTACACCAGGAAATCCGCAAGAGTTACAAGAAGACCCAAAGAAAGACTTATGGAATGTATTGTTTGACCTAGTTAAAGAAAGGCTGTCGGGGAGTTTATTATCTGAAAAAATACTTTTTGAGTCCATTACAAAGACACATAATGAACTGCTGGATAAAGAGACACTTGAGGAATTGATGGATAGAGAGACAAATTTGCCATCCTACCTAAAAATCAAGGGGAAGGGAACCACCCTCTGGATCCAAGCGTCTTTCCTTAGAAACTATTTTTGTTGGAGCCTGTAAAGCACCGGAGGGGGGGATCCTGTACTCCTGATCTCTATATGGCATAATCGAAGCACAGAGCACCCCAGCCAAGATTCTCTAAGTGGTAAAACGTGGGCGAGCAATCAAGGTTTAGCTCTCAGGAGGTGATGCAGGCTGGTTCTTAAGTACAGTGTAGTCCCCAAGCACCACAAAGGGATGTCCACACACTATGTTAGTGATAACACAGTTCAAGTTATATACACAATCACAATAACACACTTTGTACTCCGGCAATATTATAATGGCAAATATGTACAGGTCTACGTGGTACCACTCAACTATCGATTCCTTTGAAATGCATCAACTGCTAACAGTTCAAATGGCATACGAATCAGATTATAATATGAATCAACGATAGAACACAGAAAGAAAGCAAGATACGTTAAGCAATAGCAGAATACTGACTCCCGTCTACCTAGAGACAGTTCTGTGTGAGGATTCCCCCCCCACACCACCCCCCCCACCTGGGCAATCTGTAAATAAAGTGTATTGGAAAGCCCCGTCCAAATATGCTTAACAGTCTTGATTCCTTCTAAAGGTTCCACGACTCCAATGTATCTGGTTTCTTAGAGTTCTTCAATGAGTCGTCGACGGGCCCTTCTTGAGTGAACTCCCTTTTGAAGAAAAGGTGAACGCTGTTGTCCTGGAAGCAGCTTCGATGCTCGCGGTGCTTGTTGACGAAAGCTAGTGAGCGTCCTGTGAAGATGAGGCGTGGGGTATACCTCGACGATGATAGTTTGTTGCCGCAAAGAGTAAATGAAGAACTTTGGCCCAGCAAGGGCTTTGGGTTGTCAGCGTTGGCGATCGGGACGTGACCACGGCTGGCTGTCGGATCTTCAGTGGCATCTTTGAGGTCTTTGGGTGGCGGGAAACCCACTGGCGGATTCTCCTCGGTCGTCGACAACCTTGACTTTCTCCAGCCGCACAAAGTGGTCAATGATGATGAACAAGGGAGACCTTGGAGCAAATGTCTTAGGCAAAGGTGGAGCGTAACAGCTCCGGTCATTGACCAGCACAACGTCAAGTTGTCCCTGCTTCTGGGCAACACAGCCAGCGGTTATAGCAAACTTGCGAACCCTGATCAACGACGATGGACGGATGTCCGGTTGCTTCTCTTCAGATTCCGCGGCTGTCCCCTTCTCCGGTCGGCAGCCTTTCGTAGGTCTGACTTCCAGGGAGCTTTGGTAAAGATCAGCTGGTGCACGATGGTCCCTCGTAGCTCGGGAAGAGGTCTCCTAGCCAGGTCCTCTCTTGGTTCAGTTTCTTGAAGGCACAGCAGCTTTCAAATTACATTGAAGGGAAAAGCAGTTCACCTTCTTCTTCCGACTCAGCTTTGAGAGTAAGCATCATGTATCAACTTCAGCTTCTGAGGGATGTCCATCAGTGAGAGGTCCGCAGATATACTATTGGTCTCTCATTCACTCTGCTGGGTAACACTCAGTCAACCAATCATTCAGAAGGGCAATCAGGCTCACAGTGCATTCAGGCCATTTTTCTCGATCCAGACACTCGCAACAAAGAATGTGGATTTGGACAAGCACCCAGCCATTCAGCACGCTCCACTGCATTCATACCAGTTTCGGGCAGGGCCATCTCAGTCATTGGGCCTCATTCCGAGTAGGGCGGTAAGGGTTGACGGTCACCGGTAACGAGACTGGTGCCGTTAAACCCTTACCGCCCTACTACGAGTTCCCTTTGCGGGTTCTTCCTTAATGCCTGCTTTTAGTAATTTACGGTACCGTTATTGCCGCCTTCCCTCTTCCCATTGAGCCCTGACAGCCAGTCAGGGGGAAGCGACAGAGTCAGGGCTTCCCGGGACATCGGTAAAATAAGGTAACAGGCGATAGAAAGCAAGAGGTCACAGGGGCCATCTTGTCTCCTATCAGGAATCAACTGATTCCAATGGCAGGGCCTGCGTATCCCAAAATGGAGGATACTGAGAGCACCTGCCAAAGTCAGCATGGAGCTGCCACCAGCCCATACCATGCTCTGTGGGCCACACACAGGTGCCCAAAAACATACACTAGGGGTACAGGGTTGTACCCCCACCCATGAGTGCCATAAGGGTATCCCAAGGGTCTGTTCACCACAGCCAAAAAGAGGAAGAGCCGCACCGCCAGGAGTCCCACATGAACGCCTATGTGGAAAACAAGACAGAACATACATGATAAACGGACTAAAGGACAAGGATACAGAGGCCCTGTCCCTCCGATGCATTTCCAGCATCACAGAGCCATCCTTAAATATGTGAGTGTGAACACTTTTTGCTAATACCAAGCCAAAGGACATTTCCTTGCACCCCTATGTTGTTTAGTTTCCAGTGTGAAGGCCAGCTTAGAATGTTTTGGACGCACAAGGACAGTTTTAAGCTACTGACTACTTGACACTGACAGATCTTTAGCATTTAATTTCTAGGTAGGGAAATTACCATGCAGAATAGGGTTAGAGAGGTGTTTTTCCAACCCATTTTTGTTTAATAAAATGTTGAATCTTGAGAACATCATAACCATGTGTCCATCGCTCATTCCTGACTCATCACAGTCCACACAGTAATATTGAGTGAACGTGTGAAATGTGCTCCATGTATCTGCTTTACATATTGCAAGGCCAACGTGGCACCAGTCCCTCAAGTGGAGTGTGCTCTGGGTATAAATGGTAGTGCTTTGTTGGCTAATGTGTAGCACTGTTGAATGCACTTTACAATCGATGTAGAAATGGCTGCTTTGGAGACAGGGTCACCTTCTCTTCCTGTAGATATGGAAATAAAGAATTGTATCGGTTTTCCTAATCAGTTTAGTTTTGTTGAGATAGTCCATAAATGCCCTCCTAACATCTAGTAGAGGGCTCTTTCGCCAGAGTTTTGCAGGTTTTGGAAAAACGCTGGCAGTTCAATAGATTGATTGATGTGGAACCTAGAAACAAACTTAGGTGTGAACCGTAGATGTGTTCTTAAGACTACCTTGTATTTGTGCATTATGACAAAAGGTTCTGAGACCGATAATGCTTGTAACTCACTTACAGAGGTTACGGCTATAAGAAGAGCAGTTTTATAGGCAAGGCTTTGAGGTATGCTTTGTGAATGGGTTTGAAAGGAGGACACATAAGCTTGCTTAAGACAATGTTTAAATCCCCAACCTGGGGGTGGATTTGAAATTGGGCGATACATCCTTTTAACCCTTTCCATGAAGGCTTTTACAACTAGAGTTTTCCACCATGACACCTTGTTCTGTGAAGTAGTGAAAGCAGAAAGAGCAGCTAAATTGACTTCAAGAGAGTTGAACACTAGACCAGAGTTTAATAAATGTAATAGTACAATATATTGGAAGTTGAACAGTCAATGGGATTAGCATTATTGCACTTTCTACACCATATTACAAATCGTTTCCATTTGTAAATCGTTTCCATTTGTAAGGGCAGGCTAGTTTTATCGGTGGAAAAACGGGCATCTTGAGCTGGTGGGAGAACCATGTGCATGCCCACATTGAGGTGATCAGGATCATTGTTAAGTGTTCCTGATGCATCTTGTGGATTACTCTGTTGGGGAGTGGAGCCGGGGGGAAAAAAAAAAAAAAAAGAGTACACAAATATCTCTGACCAACTGATCCACAGTGTGATTCCCCTGGATCCCCTCATCAACTGGAGGCGCAGTTGTGGCTGTTTGCATTTTCGTGTGTGGCAAATAGATTATGTCTGGATGACCCCATTTTGTAAAAATGCAGTGTAAAAGGTCTGTATGTAACTTCCACTCGTGTTCAGAGGGAAGGTCTGTGTTTCTGCTTAGTACGTCTGCCAGGCGGTTGTGTTACCCTAGAAGGTGTTGTGACATGAGGTAAATCTGCCTCTGCAGAATACATTTCCAAATCTTTTGTGCTAGTCTGGATAGACTTAGTGAGTGTGTACCGCCCCGCCTGTTGATATAAAACATTGCTGTTGTCCTGTCCATGACAACTAGTACTATTTTCCCCGTAAAGTGGTGTTGGAAGGCATGTAGGGCTTAAGACACCGCTAGCAACTCTAGGTTGTTGATATGGTTCTTTGTTAGCATTTGTGTGAACATGCTATGTGCTGTTTGGTGGAGATAATGAGCTCCCCAACCTGAAAGCGATGCATCTGTTGTCAATGTGGCTTGTGTCTGAGGTGTGACAAATGGCTTGCCTTTTGACAGATTGTCCTTTGTCCATTACTGAAGTGCTGTCACCACAATTTGCGAAACTACCACCAGATTGTCCCACTGTCCATTCGCTTGAGACCATTGTCTCGCTAGCCATTCCGGGATTGGACATATGTACAACCTTGCGTATGGGACAATAAAGATGCAAGAAGCCATCAAACCATGAAGGCACATTAACTTCTACACAGTTATCTGGCGACCGGCTCTGTAAGAAAGGATTTGGCGCAGTATGTTTTGGACCCTCTGGTTGGAGGGGAAGACTAGGGCGTCTTCTGTATGAGTAATTGCCCTTAGATATTGTTTCACTTGGGTGGGGACTAGGCTTGATTTTTTCTTGAGGGAAAATCCTAGTTGAAACAGGAGGTTTATGGTGATTCGAGTCTGCTGATGGCACATTTGAGGTGTGTCCCCTGTTATGAGCTAGACATCTAGATAAGGGTACACTGGGATTGAATGCCTGCGCAAGTGAGCCGCCACTACTCTTGTGAACACCCTACGGGCTGTGGCAATCCCGAAGGGTATCACTTTGAACTGGTAGTGTGCGAACCATACCCTGAATCTTGGGTATTTTTGGTGTGCTGGCAACATGGAAATATGAAGGTATGCATCTTTTGTATCCAGTTTTGCGATGTAGCATCCTATCTTTAGTAGAGGAATGACTTCCTGTAGAGTTGTCATTCAGAACTTTGAGGTTTGACATAACCATTTGCATGTCTTAGACCCAAACTGGGCGCTTTGTCTTGTCTTTCTTTGGCACGCAGAAGGAAGTACACAGAATAGATAACTTTATTTACCTGTGCTGGAGGCACAGGTTCTATAGCTCCCTTTTCCAGTAGTGAAAGAATCGCTGCTTGCAGGATGAGTTGATATTTCAGAGACATGTTCCTGGATCTTGGTGGATGATTGCATGATGCGGATTGCGTGGCGTTTGTAGGAACTCGATGCAATATCTGTTAACTGTTGATAGTACACACTTGTCTGTTGTGATCTCCTCCCATGCGCAGGCAAAACGTGAAATGCAACCCCCTACCAGGGACACATGGAAGAGAACTTGTATCGTCATTGTTTGGAAGGGGTGGCTGAGCCTCTAGTGGCTTGGCCTCTATCCCGACTACTTCCTTGCTTGAACTGCCTCTGGAAAGCAGTTTGTGAGGATGACAGCTGTCCCTGACTGGTGTACAATGCGTCAGACCCATTTGGGGAATAAAGGTACTGTGATGTCATAGAATACCCTTGTGTACGAAAAAGTGTGCCGATTGCCATAAGCCCTCCGTTGGGTATAAGTTTTGTTGGTGATTTGACCTAAAGTTTCAAGTTTATGTTATGTTCTTTCTTGGCGGTTTCTAAAAAAGGAAGCTATATTGGCTAGGCATGTCATTGAGAGTAGCCTGAGTCTCAGGCTTAAAGCCAGAGTTTCTTAACCATTCATGATGATTGAGAAGTGTACCCTTGGCTACTACCCGGCCGACTGTCTCTGCTGCATCCAGGGTGTTTTTAATAATGGCATTAGCATCATTTTTGCCATCATGTAGGGTCTTCAGGATTTGCGAACGCAGAGGCTCTGAAATACCACTAACACGTTCTTCCACTTGATCACAATGTGCCCTGTTAAAGTTGGCCATCAGGGTAGTATTGTTAGCTATTTGCATTTGGTATGCGGCAGAGGTTGTCAACTTTTTGCCTAATGCCAAAGGTTTCTTGCTCCCTCTGTCTGGTGGGGCTTCTGAGGTAGCCAAAGGGGTACCTGCCTTCTTGCGTGTTATAGTTAGAACTAAAGAGTCTTGTTTTAAGTGACCCCTGATGAAAATGCGTGGGTTAACAGCTTTAGTCAGAGCAGACGTAGTCATGAAGGGAGTAGAGGTTTTTAATAATGGGATGTATTGTCCCACCTGTTTTCTTTCATTTAAAATATTATACAGAAGTCAGTGTCTTATTTGGACTTCTGAGTATCAATTTTAAAATGATCTGCAGCTCTCAATAAGAGAGCATTATAAAGTAATTGGTCATCGATGGGTGAGTTGGCGACAGGCTTGTCCATTATGTCAGGGAGCTGGATAGGGTAATAGTCTGGATCAGCAAGGTCTGAGTCAGGTTGGTCTATTGAAGAAATATCATCCTCATCTCCTTCTAGGTCAGTTACAGACTCTTCGTAAGGTTCTGTTTGCTGAACTCTAGGGACTTTAGCAGGAGGTTCACCCTCACCCTGGGAAATGTGCCTTTGTCTAATGGGGTGTTTCTGTAGAAAATCTACAAAGGAAGCCAATTTATCCATGATTGCTTCAATTCTTTCTCTGTTGCAGGAGTCATTATATGGTATATCTTGCAAAGGAAAGACTATTTCTTCTTCTTGGGATAGAGAGGCTTTTTCTTTTAGTGTCTGGGCTAAATAGATGGTGGATTTAGTGGACCCTCAACATTGTGGGTCTGTAATCGTTGGAACTGTCTGTTTCGGCAGTTGTTTTGGGAGTTGTTTCGGCGGCTGTAGGAACATGCACCTGCGTCGGGATGCTTGGTGCGGGACCATGTTTAGTCAGTATCTGTTTTGGGACATGCAGCGGGTGCCGAGCTGCTGGCGCAGCAGATGTATGAGACACCAAACTGCCTGCTGAAGGGCTACTTTCTGCAGTCGACTTTGTACTCTTCGGCTGGATCGTTGAAGCGTGACTGGAGGGTGTAGAGTGTTTTGGTGTGTGTATGTGTCAGCGTCTTATGATGGGGTGCCTTTTCTTAATGTTTTTGTGTGTGTGCGCCAGTCGCCAGCAAGAGGAGCCCACCATAGCAGAGTGTGATACCTGCCATTGGAGCTGCGGACGAGCACCCATGAGTCTTCAGTCTCCTGAGTCTTATGACGCTGGGGTTGTCTTGTTCTGCTTCGGATTCCTCTGTGCCGGAGGGGTAGTCCGGCGATGCTTCAGCATGTATCGCATAGGCTGCCCAACGCTTCGACCATCGGTCTTTAAATGTTTTCAGCCAAAAAGGTTTACATGCTTTACAACAAGTTTACTGGTGGTCTAGAGGGAGACAATGGTTACATTCCTTCCAGGGAAACTTTTGGTTGCAAGATAGGCACAATGTAAGCAGTTTTCTCCACTACATGCGCCAGAAGACAGACAAAAGAGTGAAAGGAAACTGTGAAAAGAGGCTTTCGCTAATTCAGAGTGCAAATCTTATCCCACACTCCCTACTGAGTAGGCTAAAGCCTGAAGAAGTGCCGCGAGCAGGACATATAAGCTTCGACGGCTGGGCCTTTACATATAATCTCTTAAGTAATAGGTAAGTCTAGTGATCAATGATCACTATAGCAAAGAATGCCGTGAAATGCGACCAACACCGATGGCATTAAAAAAAAAAACAGTCTGAGAATCTAGACGCGTGAAGGACCATGGGTACAGTCCACGTCGCACAAGGGATAGTATTAGAAACACACCCTAACAACGTCCCGTTTTGATTTTGAAAACAAGTCATGCAATACTCTGCGCCAACCACTAGATATCGGCCTATGCAAAGCATGTGATTCTAAGTAGATCACAAGCCTCAGAAATGTTTATTATTGAGTGTTGCGCAATAGTATCACTTGCTTGTTTAATTTTTTAGTGTGCGTTTAAGGCCTAGAATAATTACTGTCTTTTTATACATCCTTGTCTAAATGTAATTGTGTACGTCACTGTGTGGATTCATTGTGAACCCCTGACCCCACTCACACAACATGAGAATAGCCTTGACTGCTCTCCATTGCTACCTTGATTGTATTTTGGCTAAACTCTCAGAGTTCCCATCTTCACTATAACTAGGGTGGCCTCCCAAAATCGGTCCACCAGACCAGATTCTAGAAATCCATCTTAACAAGGTGATTGGTTCCTGATAAAAGTCCCAGCAATGACTGGGCATGACCCTAAAGGCATGCCAGGGGTCTCCATCAGGTTCATTGCGGTGTCCCACGCTAGGTCAAAGTAGCTGATAGATTTGGCAGCAGGCTATGCCCATTTAGTTCATCTGGTTTCTGTGTTGTACCAGGAAAAGTTCCTAACGGAAATCTTTGCAGTACATGCCCGGTGGGTACTATAAATGTATTACTTGGTTGCAACACAACACAAGAAATGGGCAAGTTATGGTTTTGAAAGTAAACATAACTGTGTACCTGCCATTGTAAAACTACCATAAGTCGATATACATGCCCACACAATTGACATGTGCATACCCACACTATGTGTAGGACTTGACAAAAAGAAAAAAAACACTACCTCAACGCAGTTGCAGTTAATGTGAATGCCAACATAAAAAAACATGTACAAATTAATTTGAAGATCAGATTTCCCCGAGGAAATAGCACAACACGCAACACCATGTGCAGTTAACATAGAAGCCAGACTCAAGGTGGGTCATTTTTACCTCTGTATCCTACATAACCGTAGACATCATCAATACCACCCTTTAAGCACAGGCCAAGGCTGGGCAATGACAATCATAATACAGATGTCCTTCATAACAGACACAAGATAGTAGAAACCGCTCTGCCCACCCCAGCTCAGCCCAAGCCAGGCCCATCACAACCATAACACAGAGACTGGCAATCCCAGCCAAGCACTCTTCACATCAGACAGACGTTTTTACCTCTCTCTTATCACATCAGTGCCATGTCTGCTCAATTGTCACAACCCTAGCAGGACAGTCTTACCAATCAAACTCAAAGACCCCGCTTTTCAGGTCCTCCCCACAACCACCTACCATGTAGGAAAAGGGAAATTGAAACACTCCCAAACTACAACCACCCAAACTATTGGCACAGACCTGGCTCAGTCCACAGGCCACTCAGTGGGCCTTATGAACAGGCCAGAAGACCACCCCCCCCAAGCCAGTTCTGTGGGCCCAAATACCCATCGGGCCCATGGGTCCCAAGCCATATCTGCAGGTACACGAAAATGCATCCGAGCACCCAGTGGCCCCTTGCCCAGTCTGCGTTTCACCACTGGCCACTTGGACCCGGCCCACGTGTTCAAGCCGGGCCTGATAAATGGCTCGAGCCCACAGACCCATATGGCTTGCTAGGTCCAAAGCCTCCATGGCCAAAACCAATGTTCCTCCAATTTATGGCCATAGTCCAGCCCTCTGCAGTCCCCCTAAACGATAGGGAGGGAGTCCAAGAAAGCCACAATATTACCCTTTTTGTTGGATTTTCACACCTGGCTCTGTGCACTCACTGTGAAAACACATGTTACTAAAATGGAGGAAACTGGGCTATTGACAAAGTTGATATTGGAACCTGGAAGATGTCGGCTCCAATGCCAGCTTCTCCTGTTTCCTCAGTGCTCATTGGAAAAAGCACTTTATCCTTTTGTGCCTCAGTTCACATCTCTACAGTAGCTGTGGTTGCAAAGAATACACATCGCTTTGCTTTCTCAACAAAAAACCCCAGAAAAATATATCACCTTTTGCCAAGCATCTCAAGATGATAGACAAGGCGCTGAAAAACCCTCATTTGCCCTCAACAAAGATGGCACCAAAAGATCCAGCAAATAAGAAGCTGCAGCTCCCCTTCATAAAGAGGAAACCTGTGTACATGAGTACTGGTAAGAAACCGAGCAGGGTCATCCATCGCAAAAAGGGAGATAAACATCTATATATGCAGAAGCGGGTCATGTTATTGGTATGTCAATATATCTGGAGAAGGAACATTCCCACTATATTTTCATCTCTGGGAAATTGAATCCTGATCAGTTTCTGGCTAGTTACTGAAAAGGTATGGGATGAATCACACATTAAGGTCACCAAAAAGACTATTTTTGTTTATTGGGTATGGTGTGAATTTGTTGTTATTAAAATGGAGGAGACACGATTACATGAAACTATGAATATACGCCAACTTTTCTTCTGGACATTTTTTGGGGGAGTATTCCTATGTAGGGGTGTAATGGTATAACGGTATACCATTATAGATAACTTGAACAGCTTAAATGAACTATAATAACCGTTACGTTGTTAATACCTGTATACCGTTTTAGGGTCAGCAGCTATTAAGTGAGCTTTTCAATCTGATTTGGAAAGGCTGCAGTAAGCAAGTGCTGCGCAGTCTAGATCTTGCACTGTGGGAGGTGGCGTCTTCCAAGGGAGCCTTGTGTGGCAGACAAGAGCATAAGGAAAGTGAAGCCACATTAGTAAATGCAGCTTTGATGCTGTGACCGCTCTTTCTCTGATCAGTAGAGTCGGGTTAAAGATCAGCCGATTTGTAGTTTTGGCACCAATTTGAAAGATGGGGAACTACACATCCCAGAATTCAAAGGGAGGAATGAACTGGATGCCTTTCTGATGCATGTCCAAAAGAAATGTTAGCTCTGTAGACTGTATGAACACTTATCCTATCAGTGCGTTGTGCTAGTATATAAACTGCCCCCCCACTGTCCTCCCTGTAGAACATTGGCACTAGAGTTGTTGCTTCGCTTGATCCTTCACCTGCCTTCTGCATATGGCACTGGACTCAAGCAGGCAGGACAGAGTCTACATTTAATTTGAAGTATCCAGAGCAATGGGGGTGAGATATTTCTCAGGTCTATCCTCGATTTGTGACAGCACCCATGAAAGCATTCCTCCATCTCAACTCACATGTCAAGGGTCCTAATGCACGCAGACCTGGGGAAAATGGTAATGATGGGGCTGTGGTGAGGTGGTGGTGTAGGCCATATTTGTGCCGATATGTATTTTAACTGTCATTTTCAAAAGGTTTTTGTGCCACGATCTTTAAGAAGGTAAATCAACATGTATTGAAAGAAATCAACAGAGCCCACTGAACGCTGTGGTGACTCCATCAGACCTTTATAATACACCAAGCAGATGGTAAACAAGCTATAGTGATTTGATCAATATGCAACCTTTCGGTGAGTGTGGGTTGGCTATGACATTTTGACAAAAGAAACACAAT
Organism: Ambystoma mexicanum; assembly: GCF_040938575.1. Classification (NCBI taxonomy): domain Eukaryota; kingdom Metazoa; phylum Chordata; class Amphibia; order Caudata; family Ambystomatidae; genus Ambystoma; species Ambystoma mexicanum. Next base: position 967,531,336 of record NC_090936.1, on the reverse strand, counting down.
GACATGGGCTTTCAGACCTCATATGAGTGACTTTTCTCCCTTTAATGGGATAAAGCGTTATCAAAACAAACTGCCATGTCATGTGGTTCCAAAATAATGCAGGTCAAGGCCGATTTTCAAAGCGATGACCTGTGACTGAGCATAAAGCTCATTGCTCAAAATGTGCATTTTAACACTTCCACTAGTCACTCTTTCATTCAAGGCGATCAACGAGTGAGCGCCATGAAAGACCAAATATGCTGGTGCCTTAGATTCCTGGAGGATCAGCTAAAAATGAGCAGAGACAAGCTTCAAAATGTTGACAATTTATGACCTTTAAAGAAAATATTTGTTAAGATTAGTTAACTCCACCTGCTATACTGCGATAACCATGATATACCGTCATTTGTCAAGAAGGTTATCATACCACCATAACACCAATACCGTGACACCCCTATTCCTATGTGCATGCCGTGAGCTGATGTTGTACTGGACACACTTTGATTGTTTTCTTCATTGAAAAAATAACCCTTTTTACTCCATGACCATAGGAGGAGTCCACACTGAGCACCAATACAGTTCCTACTTTAAAAAAAGGCATCGTCTTTCTAAGATAATATCTTGGAAATATTTGTCCTTGTACTTATAAATAAACAATTCCAGCACAATAGACAGCACTTTGTTTCTGAGATGTATAATAAACACCAACCATAGGACGATACAAATAGATATATTTAAAAGTATGAAAGGTTGTCCCATTCATAAAACATTTCTGATTTCTGATTAACTAAAATCAATCATGGGGTTATCCAGAGAGACTGGAAGGAGTGGATGAGTGGCCAATAAAAGACTAGCCCATCGCTTATTCTTTAAGGGTAACAAATGTATATTATGAAAAGTATTTCAATGGAGTTAGAAGAAAAACCAATGTTCATTATGTGGAATGTCTGGAGAATTTGTATCGCTTTTGCTATGATCAAACCTCACCATTAACTTACAGCTGGACACAACTTTTAAAGTGGTTACTTAAATGTAACTTGATTAAATGTATACACGTAGCCCAACACATAAGGAACAAAGGGACAGAAATTAATGAAGAGAGCAATACAGTGTATTGAAACTCTCAGGTGTTACATACAGTGTTTATGTTGTAGCTGTTTCCAGCAAAGACAAAGATTAATTAGAAAAATAAGAATTTCCTACAGTGATGGCAACTACCATGCCAAATTTAGGAGTGCTTATGAGCGGGCCAAATATCAGCATTAAACCTTTAAAAAAAATGGGCCTTTATGTAGATAATAATATATATTAGCTTTTTAATAATACTATCTTTAAGACAGACAAAGGATTGCTGAGGTAGAGTTGGAACTACACTGACTTTCAAGCCCCTTCAGGATGTGCATTTGCTTACGTGCGTTTGTGGACTCTTAAACCCACTACCTTGACCCTGCCTTCAGCAGGCCGGCTGGATGGGTGTTGACATTAAAGATGTATGTACGTATCCCTTTATACAAACCCCTCTATTCAAAATCACAATTAAACAAACACAAAGCACTATGGAGCGCATGTTGCTTCTAATCGTAAAATGATGGCTGGCACCTGGTATGTTTGCACTCTGGCGTAGCCAGGTCCCCGCCACTAAATTTACATAATTTGCTCTCCTGGGTACAAATGTAGAGGGAAAAAGGCGCTTACAAGCATGTACGCCACCTTTTGCCTTTCACATTAGCGCTCTGCAATGCAAAGTGAGTAAACGCTGCCTAGCATGCTGGCATGCCAATCAGCATTTACTTTTCATTGTGGGCACCGCTTGCCATGCTCGCATGGAAAGCGGTGCTCACAATTGAAATGAAACATGATTGGGGGAGGGAGGGTAATTTCAACTGGCAACACTGCTTACCATGAGCGCATGGTAGGCAGTGTTCACAATTGAAATGAAACCCTCACCAACATGATAGCATGTCGGGGAGGATTTCACTTCAACTGTACACGCTCCATGCTATGCTTGCAACTGGGTGTACAATGGATCCCTAAGGGGTATGCCTGCTTTATGCTGGTGCATAAAGCTGGCGGACCCAATAGGGATCTACAGCATTTGCGCCGGCATGAAATACCATGCCGGCACAAATGCTGGAGCGACAGAGAGGACCAGAGGCGGGGCGGAAACGCAGGTTGTATTTCGCCCCCCTCTATACGCCATACAAATGAATGAAAATTAACCGTGGCATCAATGGAAGGCATAAAAGCCTTACGCAAGGCTTTTACCTCTTCTAGTAACGTTTCAGCTCAATTGAACATGAGCCCATCTGCTTCATGCATCAACGATAAAGGTGACATCGCAGATTACACGAATGCTTGTCTTTGTATTTTAAAGATTGCCGCATTCTTGATCTAGCATTCAGTCCTCTGAAAGGATTAGATGAAAATGACCAGAGGTCCACATTTTATTCCCTAGCTCTTCATGCCAAAGAACAGGCATAGCCATGCACATCGTTTCATGTAGATGTAAGGGTGGAATGGGAGCAACACAAGTTTTACTGGTTTAAAAAGCATGCAACACCCTAAAAGAGACAATTGTAAGAGGAAGGTTCCATCAATTGCTACCTCTTGCGATCCTTCAGCGGCAATCCTTAGCATGGTTTCTTGAGAACCTTCAACTGCTGTGACGGTTTGGAGATCCCCAACAGCAGGAGGTGCTGGTGCAGACTTCTTCAGCTCTTCAATCTGCTTGTTCAGCGATGCAACCTTCGCCTTGGCCTGCAACTTAAGCTTTGCTAATTTAACATCGGCCAGATCCCTATCCTCCTAAGGAAAAGACAGTAAATGGAAAAGTCAAAACCTCTCACAGAACCTACTTTCCAAATATACAAACTACACAGGAGATGGAGTTCTGTGGACACCACTAGCTGGTATCAGCAAGCTCAATTACAAGGGTCGCTGTGTCTTTTTAGTATGACGTTGGAGAAAGTGAAGCACTGGTCAGGCATAGTTATGGAAGACCCCAACAGAAGATATTTTATTTTAAAATATATTGCCAGAGTCTAGCAATAACATTAGAAGTAGAATAGCATGTTAACAGAATGGCATGGTTAATGGTGCAAGTAGAGGGCTAAGCATGTCCTTAGGATCCATTAGCATACCCTGCCCCATTTACACTGCTTCCTCAGTCTTGTGAAGTGCTCCATGAGCACACCAAACATTTGAGTCTACTAGATCTGAGAGTCTAAAAGCTGTTCCTTTCAGAAATGCAATGGAGCGACGCAACATTTTCTACAGTTTAGGTGAGGAAAAAGGGCTTTCCCTAGTGTGGAAGGTACAGGATCGTGGTACCAAAACCACTGTTTGGCTGAGCCTGAAAACTCTAGGCTAGGAATAGGTTGTGATAGCAACATAGTATGGACATGAATAAAAGAAATATGGAAGGAAGCACTCCAACTAGTTATTTGTTAATAATTAAGGAGCAATTACTTTTTATTATTGTGTGCAAATGCATAATTCATTTCAATCCAAACAAACTGTCCTCTAAATGTTAACATACTCTAGCTGGAAAGAAATGGGACTTAATCAGCCTAAAGAAGGAGGGCACATTGTTAAAACTATTGCTTTGCAGAAACTCAGAGGATGGGTGCGTGGTGAGGCCTGAAAACATTTGCTTTGATAACGTTCAATCCTTTACTCAATGCCATTTTTTAAATTGCAATAAACTGGATAATATGGAAAACAAAGTAATTTGGGAATACAATGGAATATGCATTGATAAACTCAAGTATGCTATTTCACCACATTAATTAAATGGACAAATGATTAAGAAGTCAATAAAAGTATTACAGAGCTTTCTTTTTAGGAAAAGTGTGCAGCCCAAGCATGCACATTTGAGAGGACCGTCAATAGCAAAACATTTTTGGAGATTCTGGAATTACAGAAACAGCCTCAGAGAGTCCATATAGAACAGAGTATTGCAAGACAAATAGCACGGCAGCAGGGCCTGACTGACCTTGCCATCACCCCCTCTTCAGGATTCTTCCTGGATTCCTCTTGCCTTTTTCCAGCCTTCCTGTAGCTGACCCCTAATTCCACCAAATTTGAGAGTAACATAGGGCCCTGATCCTGGCTTACTGCCCCATTCATTCCCCAGACACACAGCAGAGCAGCAGGTCCTCCAACATTGCCACTGCCCGCTGTCAGGATTCTTTCTGCCTACTTGCGTCTTTCCCTTAACTCCATGCTCCTCGGGAGGAATATAGAGCTCTGCTCCTGCCCTAATGCCCCCTTCACCCCCTGGACAACAGCAGAGCAGCAGGTGCCCTGACCTTTCCGCCTCCCACTCTCAGGATTCATCCTGCCTTCCTGTGGCTGCACCCCTAGCTCCACTCACATTGGAAGGAATGTAGGGCCCTGCTCCAGGCCTTATACCTCCTTCATTACTCGGACACAAGACAGAGCATCTTGCTGCTGCTAGCTCCCAGGATTCTTCCCGCCTTCTAACATTCTTCCCCGCCTTCCTAGATTATTTCTGCCTTACGGTGCACGCACCCCTAACTCCACCCACCTTGAGAGGAATATAGTACTCTGCTCCTGACATAGGCCCCCCCCTTCATTTCACGGACACACAGCAGAGCAGCAGTTTGCCTGATATTGCCACCATCGCTCTCAGGATTCTTCCCGCCTTGCCCCTTCCAGGATTCTTTCTGCCCTCCCGCCCTTCCAGGTTTCTTACTGCCTACCTGTGACAGCGCCCCAACTCCACTCACCTTGGAACGAATATAGGGCTCTACTCCTGGCCTGCTGCAGCCTTCAATCCCCAGACACACAAAGGAGCAGCATGATTCCTGATCTTGTTGCCGTATTCTCTCAGGATTCTTCCCACCTTCCAAAACTCCTCCTGCCTTCCAGGACGCTGCCTGTCTTCCTGTGGCCGCACCCCTAACTCCACTCACCTTGGGAGGAATATAGGGTTTTGCTCATGGGCTACTGCCTCATTCATGCCCCAGATGCACAGCAGAGCAGCAGGTTTCCTGATCTTGCCGGCAGCGGCTTCTGGCATTCTTACCACCTTCCTGTGGCAGCACCACTAACTCCACCCACACTGGAGGGAATATAGGGCTCTGATCCTGGCCTACTACCTCCTTCATTCCCCAGGCACACAGCAGAGAAGCAGGTCCCCTGAACTTGCTGTTGCACGCTCTTAGGATTCTTCCCATCTTCCAGGATTCTTCCCGCCTTCCAGGATTCATCCCACCTTCCCCTTCCCGACTTCCAGGATTCTTCTTGCCGTTGAGGATTCTTCCCACCCTCATGCCTTCCAGGATTCGTCCCGCCTTCCTATGGACGCACCCCCAATTCCACCCACCTTGGGATGAATATAGAGCTCTGTGCCTGGCATACTACCCCCTTCACTTCCTGGACACACAGCAGACCATCAGGTCCCCTGACCTTGCTGCTGCATGCTCTTAGGATTCTTCCCACCTTCCCCTGCTTCCAGAATTCTTCCTGCCTTCAAGGACTCGTCCCGCCTTCACACCTTCCAGGATTCTTCCAGTCTTTCCTGTGGCTGCACCCAAACTCCACCAACCTTGGGAGGAATATAGGGCTCTGTACCTAGCCTACTGCCTCCTTTAATACCCAGACACACAGTGGAGCAGCAGGTCTAATGACCTTCCTGCCATACTCTCCCAGGATTCCTCCCGCCTTCCAGGATTTTACTCGCATTCCTGTGGATGCAGCCCTAATATAGGGCTCTGCTTATCGACAACTACCCCTTGTTAGGAGAGTTTTCCTAATGTCCCACTTGGAGGCAAGACTTTAGTAAGCTTTCCCAGTGGTTTGTAGAACCCCTTCTCTTGGTATCAGTCTGTACTACTCAGAGACCTTGGTAGAGTGGCAGACTAGTCAGGCTTATCTCAAAAGATGTGAGCTGTAGGTAAGTATACTGAACCTAGCTAGTAATGCACATTAAAAAAACACTTGCACATATATTTATTTGTATTTTTGTTTAATTCTTTTTTTTCAATAACAGTACAAACAATAATATCACTTACGAAGCATTTGCGTATTATTAATAACTCCCCCCTTCCATCCCCCCAATTAGACCAAGACCGTGAGGATATGCTGCTGTCTATATGCACCGGGGATTAGCGTGGGCTGTCCGGGTCCTCGCGGAGGAACTGTCTTCCTTTGTGCAGAATAGGGTCACCGTGAGGGCCACCCACTGTAAAAGATCATCGGAGGTGTCCATTTTTTGTTGTTGTGCCAGCTCCCAAGCCCGTTTCGGCTGTAGACCATCTACGAAGGTCCTCCCACCACGTTGCGACACTGGGGACTCTGGGGCATTTCCAGGCCATGGCAATTCGTCTTTTTGCCAGTATGTACATTAGGTCCTTAAGTCTATTTAGAGGCTTGTTCTTTTTACCTTTAGGGTATGAGCCCAGGATGCAAGCTTTGGGTGACTGCACGTCCAATGTTATGTCAGCATCGGCCACCTTTGTTTTGATTGGTGTCCAGAAGTCCTGTATTGCCGGGTCATTCCAGAGGTGGGTTCATGACATTTGGGGCACATCGCGGCGCCTGTACTGCTGAATCTCGAGATGATGTCTGGAGTGAGGTATGCTCTATGGATAATGTAGAATTGTATGAGCTGGAATCGGGCATTCCTAGATACCTTTTTTGTGGTAGTGTGTTATAACCTCCCACTCTTTGTCTTCAAACTGCGTGCCAAGTTCTAGTTCCCACTTTTCCTTGCTCTTGAGTTCATGTTGTTGGGCGCTGCAGAGCAGGGTCTCGTAGAGCCTTTACGTTTCGTGTCCTCCCTCTGCCGCACTCAACAAGTTCTCAATGACCTCATGCCCGGAGTTGAGGGTTTCCATCTCTGGCCATCGTTTCGTGAGTCTTTTCACTACCGCTCCGTGCAGGAGGAATTGGCCTGGTGGTATCCCCGTTGTCTCCTGCAGTTCCGTGAACGCGAGGATGCTCTGGTCATCCGCTAGATCACCCAGGGTGGCAATGCCAAAGGGTTCCCATATGTTCCTAATCAACTTCTGGCCCTCTGGTCTGGTTGACATAATTGCAGCTATCGGGATCTGCGGGGAGTAAGGGTCGACCAATTTGGCAGTTTTGCAGGCCCACCTCCAAATCCGAGTGCCCAGGCGGATTAAGAATGAGTCTTGTTGTCTCGCATCTAGCTCGATCCAAAGTAGGTCTCTACGCAGCTTCGGGGAGTCCGTGGGCTGTAACAGGCAAGTGTCCATAGAGGTGTCGCTGGCCATCCATTGGATCATGTCCTTCAATTGGCCTGCTAAATAGTAGTTAAAAATTGGGGATTTTAAGGCCTCCTTTGTAATATGGTCTCTGTGTTGCGTCTAGGGCCACTCTGTGCCTTCCTCCGTGCCATAGAAATTTCCTGCAGAGTTTGTTTAGCTCTTTGAAGAATTGCTGCGGGATGTTGTACGGGACATTGGTGAAGTAATACAGGAGTCGTGGTAATGCTACCATTTTGAGAAGCCCTGCTCTGCCGCCCACTGAAAGGGGCAGCTTGCTCCAAAAGTCAATTGATTTAACCAAGCCTTCCTTCGCCTTCTCTGTGTTCAGCGTATGTTCAGTTCTGGGGTCTCGGTGGATCCTAATGCCCAGGTATTTAAATGAGGTGGGTTCCCATTTGAGGGCAAGCGAGGGGAGGTGTTCCCTCTTAGTCGTGCTTAGGGCAGCTAGGGGGTACAGGCAAGACTTATCATGGTTGATTTGGATCCCTGTGCATCTATAGAACCCCTCCAAAGTTTCCAGTATGTAGGGTAATATGTGTTCAGGGTCTTTTAGGTAGAGGAGCATGCCGTCCGCGTACATAGAGACTAGGTGGGTCACCCCGTTTATTGCTATACCCCCGTCTCCATACTCCTGTCTAAGATATGCCGCCACTGATTCGATCGCTAAGATGTAAAGCAGGGGGTATAGGGGGCATCCCTGCCGGGTACCTCTGGATGGGCTCCATTTGTCTGAGAAGGTGTTATTGGTTCGCACTCTGGCAGTGGGGTTTGTGTAGATAAGTTTGACCCAATTCGAGAAGGCTGCCCCTATCCCCATCTTGGCCAGAGTGGCATGGAGCCATTTCCATCGGACCGAATCGAAGGCTTTGGAGGCATCCAGGGACGCCACCGCACATTTTCCAGGCTCGCTGTCTGTGCTGTATATGACATGGTGCAGCTTACATAGGTTTTCTGTGATGGAGCGGCCCTGCACATACCCCGTCTGGTCATGGTGGACTAGGTGCGGGATGGCTACCTGTAGCCTTCTTGCTAATAGCGCTGTGAGTATCTTATGGCCACGTTTAGCATGGACAAGGGCCTGTACTAGCCACATTCTGAACTGTCTTTATTGGATTTTAACAAGGGAATGATGACAGCTTTGCTCATGGTGTCGGGGAGGCGGCCCTCCTTGTATGCCTCGTTGTACACCTGGGATAATAATGGGGCTAGTATGTCCTCATAGGTTTTATAAAACTCACCCCGGAGTCAGTCAGATCCCAGTTTTTTCCCGGAGGGTAAAGTTCTGATAATGGCCATGACATCATCTGGAGTGATGGGGCCAGCCAGGGTCTCGGCCATATGTTCATCTAGGTGTGGCAGCCTGATGTCGAGGACAGCTTCAATTTCAGTGTCAGTGGTGTGGGGTCAGAGTAGAGGGTGTGGTAGTGCTCTTTGAACGCTAGGTTTATCCCAGCTTGTGTGTGTGTGTGTTCAGGCCATCTTTGCCCCGGATTAGGCAGATGGGTGTTCTGGGGATTTCACGCTTATATAGCCACGCAAGCAGTTTCCCGGGTTTATCGCTATCTCGGGATAGCGTTGATTCTAGGTCTTTCAACTCTGCTTCAGTACGCGCTAGCAGGGACGTGGTGAGTCTTTGGGCCCCTCGTGCGGCGGCTATCATTTCTCCCCTTATCACTACCTTGTATGCCTCCCATGCTGTGCTTATGTGTTGGACACTGTCAATGTTGGTTTGCCAGTAGTCTGTGGTGCCTTGTCTGATTTGTTCATTGAAGGCTTTGTCTAGCAACGCCTCGCATCTGAGTCTCCATGTCGGGACGGGGGGCCTAGGGGTTGTTAATGTCCATGTGGTTATCAGGGGGGAGTGGTCTGACAGCACCCTGGCCTGGTACTGTGTATCCCTGAACAAGGCTATGTGTTCCTCACTGACGAATAGACAATTGATTCTGGTGAGAACATTGTGTGGAGGTGAGTGAAAGGATTAGGCTCTGGATTCGGGGTGCTATACTCTCCACAGGTCTTTCAGGGCGAATTGTTGCGTTTAGTATTTTAGCCGGTGGGGAAGGGCAGACATGCTTACTGTCCGATCTATCTATGCAAGGGTCCAGGGTGCAATTGTGGTCGTCTCCCCATATTATTATGCCCTCTCTACTCGGGCTCAGACGGGTGTACAATGAGCGGAAGAAGACGGTCGCGTTGTGGTTTGGGGCATAGGTGCTGATCAGGCAAAAGTCTCTCCCCTCAATGGGGCCTTGTATCAGGGCCATTATGCCTTCGCTGTCCGTTTTGCTGCGAGTCAGAGAGATGGGGATAGAAGGTGCGATTCCATATCAAGACTCCTCTTGCGTACGTGGAGTACGTGGAGCCTGTTAAGGTTCCCCTCCAGACTTTGGCCAGCGCTGCTAGTTTGGGAGCATTTAGGTGGGTCTCTTGCAGCAGGGCGACTCCAACTTTGTGGCGTTTCATGAAGGAGTGGATGCGATACTGTTTGACATAGCTGTTTAAGCCCCTGACGTTCCAGGACATATTTCTGATCTTGTCAGCCATGGTCTACGTGTGGTTGTAGACTAGTGATCGGCCCATGGCCGAGGTTCCGGGTGGGCCCGGTCAGTCTGATGATGATTCTGCTGCAGATGGTCTTGGTCTGGTGCGTATACAACTTTAACTGGGTTCCTAACTTGGGGTTCCCTTCCCGATAAACATTAACGTTGAACTTTTCCCTAAACAAAACACGTCTAGCGAGGTTTCCCTGTTCTGACTTTCCCGTTTCCGCTCCATTAGACCTAGGTCTCCTGGCACCCTACGGGTGGGTAAACTTACCCAAACTAATCCTGGGGGCAGGAGTAGCTCTACTTCTGGTGGTGCAACTATGAAGTATTTTGTGTCTGGTGCGACTCCAGTTACATCGGGGTTGCCGCATTTCGTAGTGCTGAGCTGTGTATCTGGTTGGCGCTGCCTGGGGAATGGGGAGGGTGGGGACTCGTGTTGCTGATGGTTATGGTTTGCGTTGTTTCGGTTCTAGGTCGGGGACCTGCTCCCTGTCCATCCATTCGCCGACTTGAGCAGGGGTGTTGAATAAGTGGGCTCTGTTGTTATGCAGGACTTTCAATCTGGCTGGGTAAAGAAGCATGTAACGCAGGCCTGTGTTTTTCAGTCTGTCTTTGGTGTGGGTGAATTGGGTCGTGCTCCTTTGGACCTGTAGGGTGTATTCGGGATATATGGCGACCTTCGCAGAGTCTCTTTGTATGGAGCCGCCCAATCTTGAGAAGGCTAAAATAGTTTCTCTGTCCTTATAGTTAAGCACTTTGGCTATGATGGGTCTGGGCGGGTTCCCCGGGGGCGGCCGCCTGGCAAGGGAACGGTGAGCTCTCTCTATGGTGAAGCCTTGTGATAGTTTCCCTGCTCCGAATTCATGTATGAGGAGGTCTTCAACATAATTCGTAGGGTCGTTGCCTTTAATACTCTCGGGCAGGCCAATGATTCTGATGTTATTTCTACGGGCCCGCCCTTCGGCCGCTTCGGCTCTGTCTTCCAGGTTCTTCACCTTCTGTGCTAGGGCGTCTAATTCTTTCAGAAGTTGTGTTTTTGATTGAGTGTTGTCCCGCACCTGGGTCTCCAGAGCTTCCGTTCTACTGGCAATGAAGCGCACATCTTGCCGCAGTAGGTTCAAGTCAATAGCCACAGCGTTTATTTTGTTTTCCATGGTTTTCTGGAGTGTCATGATAGCCTCCAAGAGCTGCGAGTTTGCCGGTTCTGGTGCCTCAGCGTTTGGTGTCTCTCCGTTGGCGGGACCAGCGTCGGGTCTGGGCGCCCCGGTGGCTGTAAAGGTCTCCATAGTAGTTTGTCTGTGTTTGCTTCGTGCACCTTTAGCAGACATAGCCTCAAGAGCACCCGTGCGCGATGGGTCTAACGTGGGCTATTTAGTGGCAGCTGGAACAGCGTGCCCTGTGGCGGCGCAGCTTTAGGGCTGCCCAGGGCCAATTCAGCCAGGTTGCATCGCGTGCTTGCTCCTCTGGCACGCCTGGGGTGTGTTGGAAGGATCCGAGGGGAGTTTGAGGTGGGTGAGCCCTTGTGGTGCGTTGGCCTTGCGGGACAGGCCCCATAAGGCTTGATTAAGGGGAGGCCCGGTATTGGTCTCCTCAGTGCACTAGGAGTGGAGGAGTGGTGCACTGTTTCGAGGTTCTGGCTTTGTTGTGGGCTAAGTGAGTGGCTGGCTTGCCTCCGGGCTGCGGGGTGTTACAGGGCCCCGTTATACTCAGGGCGCTGTATGGGGCCGTAGTCGGAATGGGTCGATAATCAAGAGCTTTCCTGGGGGTGTCACCTCTTGTGCGTTGCGTGGGGGCAGTTATGGCCGCCAGGCCCTTCACCGCCAGCTGCCCCCGCCTTGTCTTCTGGCCGCACCCGGAGTCTTGTCGGGTTGTGGGCCGGGGGTCAACGGTTCGCTGGGTCTACTTGGCGGGGTACAGCGGTCTTCAAGGGCACTTTGTGTTGGCCCCAGTGTGTGCCCTGGGCCTCGTGGTCCTGCCGTGTGCTGCCTGATGCTAGGCGCGGCGTAACGCCACTGGGCGTGAGCGAGTCAGAGTTGGGGGGCCCGGGGTGTCAGGGCACTATATTCAAAATGCTGGGACAGTGGTGACCCCGGCGCCCCTCCCCCTGACTCCTTACCGCGTATCTTCTGGCCTCCCCTCAGGGTCTTCTGACGCACACAATCGGAGTCTGGGCCGCCCCGGTGCTTGACAATCCGGTTGTGGGGATCACTGCTGGGCTGGCTCCGGTGGCCGCGGCGATTCAGCACAGGTCTCGTGGAGCAGCCGCGCGCAGCCCAACGTTGATGCGGCCAGGGGCCTCAGGGTGTACGCGTCCGTCTGCCGAGGGTTTCACAAGGGCAGCGCCACTCGTATGTCTTGTGGTGAGGCGATGGTCGCAGGGCCTCTGTAGCTCCACCAGTTCCACTGTCCCCTGGACCCTTAGTCGCTCTCCGAGGCCTTCCGGTGCTCCGGCTCTGGGCTGCAGCTCCAACCAGGGGAGTCGTGCTGTGTGGTCGGGGTGAGCCGGGTCGGCTCCGGGCTCTCCTCTTCTTACACTCCGCTTGTCTAGCGCGGGCTCCGCACGGCGCCCGCCGCTCGCGGTCCAAGGCCGCTCCAGTCACCCCCTGCTTTGACGGCTCAGGGCTCCAGGGCGCAGGTCCAGGCCCCCGTCTGCACGGATTGCTTTTTCTAAGCTCAGTTCACTAGGCACCCGATTCCTCAGCAGGCGCTGGTGTAACGCTCACCTGATTCTCGCAGAGGCGCCGGTCTTGACTGGGCGACTACCGTATCTTCAAAGGTGATGTGCAGCACCCGGTTGGCTCTTTGGGCTGGACCTCTGTGCCCTGTATGCCTGACGTGCAGAGTGAGATGTCTGCAGATAGAAAATACGGGGTTAATGAACTGGGGTTATTGGGGTGTCCCTATCTCTTTCCTCTTCTCCTCTCCTGTAGACCCCCACAGGTTAACGCTCTCACCTTAGGTAAGTGAATGCCGAGCTCTCCATCTGCCTCGGGGCAGGGTGCTGTAACCAGTTTCTTCACTGGATAGGTAGCGCAGGCCTCTTGACTTCAGAGGACTGCTGTCCGTCGTTTACTGCACGAACTGTAAGTTTTGAGTAACTCAAATGTCTTTAAAGTCTTTAATAATGATGTCTCTTGTTTTGCAGGGTTCCGGCGATGGCGGATGACGGGCTGAAGTGAGTTGAAGATGGAGCCCGTGTGATGAATAGAAGCGCCTGGAAGCACGTAAGTAAGCGCTTGTTTCCAGCTTCACGAAGCGCTCTAACTGTCTTTTTATTTTGCAGGTACAAGTTCGGAGCGGCTGCAGGGTGCCGGGATACCCACTGGGTTAGATGTGGAAAGGAGTAATGGCACGTGAGTATTAAAGTTCCCCAATGTCTTTAAACGCACCTTGTTTTGTCTTTCAGATGCGAGATGCAGCGCCGACGGCCTCCGGAGCGTGCGAAGAGTTGGTAAGCTTTTGTCTTTCAGATGCCGGAATGCAGTGTGAAGACCTCCGGAGTGCACGAAGAGTAGGTAAGCCTTTGCCTTTCAGATGCCGGAATGCTAACCTGTTCTTTCTTGTCTTTATAGGTGTTGCTGAAGACTGGATTCAGGATGGTAAGCCTTTTTCCTTAGGCCCAGGACCGGATGCAGAAGACACGATGAGCGTTCTGCTGCAGAGGGTGCAGAATAACGCAAAGCAAGATTCATCCACCGGGTGTGGTTTAAATAGCCTCCTGTAGTGCTTAGGTGTCTCCTTCCACAGCCACGCCTAAGTAAGAAAAGAGTTCCTGGTAAAAAAAAGAGTTCCTGCCTTCCAGAAGAGTTCCAGTGTTCTGAATCTAGGGAGTGGCTCCAGCCCCACCCAACAGGAAAAGTAGTTCCAAACAGAAGAGGATCAGAGGCTCAATTGGCAGGCAAGTAAGCAGCATGGTCTGCTGCAGGTAAGTCCACCCAAGCATTATGAGCCCGGCGCTTCCAGCGCTGGGACTGGGCATATTTATGAGCCTGGTGCCACTGGCGCCAGGACTGGGTCCAAAAGGTCCCAATTGGGACTGGTTGGCACTCGGAACCTGGGTTATGGATCTGCTTCCAAGGGAGTTGGGAAAACCCTGACCTTTTGGAAGCAGAGATCATGACAGCTGGGTACTTCGGGCCTCAGCAGGCTGGCGTTGACTCTGTTTAGGGCGCTGTCTACAGTGAGGAGACGGGTCTCCTGGCGGTCGCCATTTTCTGGTCGCAGTGGCTGAGCAGAGGGTCGAGGACGTTCCAAACTTCAGCCTCGGGTACCCCTGGCATTCATTGACAGTTATGGCGATTTTCAGACGTTTTAGTATTTTAAAGCAAAAGTTAGCGGCGGATCCATGTGCGCATCACACAGAGCTGCACGAGACACAGCCTTCCTACATGGCGGTTAGCCACTTACACATATATTTCTATTAAAATATTGATTGCATTTATACAAGAGTCACTGTTAAACAATACACATAGGTATAATTTAAAATACTTTCAAAGGCCACTTCTTAGTTGATAGTTGTTGAAATCGCACAATTGTCACAGGAGTTTGACAGGTCTACCATACTATCGGTAATAACGCGCACCCACAAAATAATACAGTAATTGTATGTAGTCAGCATACACATATAAGATAGTGATTTTTAGGAAGGAACACTGTTGGTTAGTGTTATGCTTGCAGAGTTTCAGGTTCTAGAGACAGTTCCGCGGCACAGAAAGTCTTTCAAAGTCAAAAACGCAACCCTAGTTAGGCAGTTTGTAGTGTCAAGGCTGTAGCTGAAGAATCCTGCAGGAGTAAAGCTGGTCTTCTAAACCCCCCTAAGCCTGTCTGCCCAACAATTCTGTAATAATAAAACTACCGGACAGACAAACCCAAGGGGAAAGGGGAAGTGGATAGAGAAAAAAGACAACAAGTCTGGAACTCTCTGGAACTCCTACTGCTGGCACTTCTTTCTGTCTTCGCAGGAAAGATCTGATATTAGTTTTTCAGTAGTGTTCCTAAAATAAAATGCAGCTTTAGAACATCTTCTTCTAGTTCAATACAATGACTAATCATGTGATTAATAGATTCAAATACCTGTAGCCTAAGCTCAGATTGCTGTTAGGCTATTTTATTTCTTTCGTGGTAGGTGATTAATTGTATGTAGTCTGCTGTGACTTGACTCTGGACATTGTGTTTCATATATCTTTTCTTCTAATTCATTCTCGAAAAGTCCTTAAGGATAAATATCAAAATTAACTAATCACTATAATTCTTTTGAATTTAACTTCGAAACTAAAAAAAAAACTATACCTTGTACAAACTTTGTTAAAGATGAGATTATGTGCAATTGAAGAATACAATCAGAAGAATTTAATTTCTTTGAATCTGTAATTCACCTTCGAAGTTCTCTCGTGACGATACGCACTTGTAATGAAGAAAAAATGTTTTCCAAAATGGCCGCGACGTAAGAACGACGTCTTTGGGTCCTTTTTTCTAATCGCGCGCTTCCAAACAAACACAGTACGCGCTCGCGAGTAATACGGACTTGGAAATGTTCTCGTAAACAAAATAACCGAAAAGATACGCAAAAAATTGTATTCGTATTTTAGTTGTTTAACATTAGTACACAATGCTATAATCCGCACGCATTATTAAAGATTACGGAAATAACAGTTTACACAAAAATATTGTTCAATATTGGTTTAAAAACAAAACATTAGTTATCACTTGTATTCCGGTAATGAAAACTCCAAAAAATAAGGTTCAAAGTCACTTAGCTTAGTCTTTTACTGGATCACTGAATACAGCTGCTCAGCATCAATTCAATGGCAACTTGTCTTTTTCCGGATAAGTCTTCAGATTCAGAGTTCTATGAATATTAGATACTTTCCTCACAGCAGATTTACATTAACTTGAATACTAAGTTCTATGTTAAACTCAATGTTCTTAGTATACTATCCCTTAAGATTTTAAAATATATTTTTTCTATAGGAGCTAACTAAAACATGACCTACTCTAATAAGACTTCAATGAAGGCAGTTTAGGTTTGTAAACAACATTCTAAATGACATCATAATACTGCCTGCTGTTAACTAAACCAATCACTGTTGAGGAAGTGCTCCACCATCTTGGCTTGGGGACATTTCATCTTTCTATGAAGGTTAGTTAAGGGAAAAAAGAAATTAACTAAAACAGAAAATGTTCTAGTTTTTAAACAGAATTTATTTAATATTTTAACCCCTGAAATAGTATTTGCAACATCATATTCTTTTAGGAATCCTGCTAATGTGAGATACAGAATGTGAAAACCTGACACTTAAAGTCTTGCAAAGCAGTAGAAACCAAGAGTTCCTGTGGATACTTTCTAGTCTCTAGGAAAGTAGATACAAGAAGGCTAAACCAATGTTGGAGACCCTGTGAAAGGACTTGCTGAAGGGACACAAGCAGCGGCTTGAGTCGGAGGTAAACAGGGGTTGCCCTGAACACCTCTATGTGCACTCCAACAGTCTGCAGCGACTTTCTGAAATAAGGTAAGCAATACCTTTTTCCCCACAGTACCTTAGGTTTGAAGAAAACGTTTGTGGTGGATGCTCTGCGATCTTGCAGCTTTGGACCCAACCTCTGGATTCCTTGGTCTGATGACGAAAGGCAGGACAATGGACAGGATCTCTCAGCAGCAGTCTAGAGGGAGGACCTCTGGCACGGCTTTCAGCAACTTCTCAGGTCACTGTGGTTTTGGCGCCTTTCTGCAGCACCAACAAAGGACGTGATTCGCCCGGTCAATCTTCTTCAGTTCCTGCAGTCGCACTCTCTGATGAGGGGGTCTGGTCGAGTTGGATTGAGTCTCTGGAGTGTCCTGGAGGGCTCAGCAAAGTCTTGGAATTGATTCAGGCTTTCCACGACAATGCTCCTAAACTGGGCAGCAGGTTTCCTGGTATATGGGGGTCCGCAGCTCTGGAAACTCACAGGACCTCCGAAGATGGCTCACATCAAATTTAGTCTTGGGACTTGTTCCCGCCAGTGAAAGGGAAGGATTCGTCCTCTTCAGAGTTCCTCTGTCGCACAGAAAACAGGGTCGGGACAGCAGGGGATGCTTCACAGTGTTGCAAAGGATCTACAGGCGTCTCTAGTCTTCTTCTTCGGTAACTTCAGCTTCCAGTGGTCGACTTGCTTTTCAGTCCAGGAGCTTCACCTTTTATACAGTTCCAGCAAGCCTTCCAGATAAGGTGCGTATCTAGCCATTTTACACACCGAATTCTTGTGAATACGGCACCTTTCTTTTTCCCATTCATATCCATTACAAGGCTATTCTTGGCAGCACCCCCATAAATCATGGAGTTCACTGCTGACATCCAACTGGGTTCAGTCATGATTTGTTAATTTAACAATTTCCCGTGTTGGTTATTTCATCTAGCAAATATTTTTAAAGTCTGTAAAGTGTAACACTTGCAAATAAACTAGTCTGTGTTTTTACTTTGTTCGAATGCTTTGATTTTCTGTGTTACAATGTTATTTAAGAATTTTGCATAACTAATGTGCACTGCAAACTGCTTTGACACTTTAGGAAGTTTCATTAAAATTGGCATTCTTATTGAGCCTGATTTTGAAGATTGCTGTACTACAGTGTAAAAGTGTGTTCTAGCAAGGACTGCATTTTTGTGTTTATCGTCGCTATTTTCATTGGTTTTAATAGAGGCCGCTCTGCTGAAGTATAATGTTTTCAAGTTTACTACCCATTTGCGTAGGCATTTCATACTATGTTTTCTCTTTATCTCACAAGCACATCAATGGCATTTAATGGCTTGCGGTTTTTGATGTGTTTTAGTTTCTCGAGAGCCTCTGAGCAAGCAGCGGTTTGGCATTTCTTATTACGAAAGGCTTTTGATGTTAAATTAGTAGATATGTTTGGTATAGTTTTAGAATATTGCAAGTGTTTGTCTGTGTGAGTGCATTCATGAAAGGGCACATTCACTTGTTAGTCACAGCAGAGCGAGCAAGGAGCGGCTGGACACGTGGTCTGAATGTTACTTTTACTACCCCACTGTCCCGCTGAGCAGGTATAATTCATACACATAAGGGAGGGTGAAAATCTGCCAGCAATTCTTTGATGGACTTTTACATAATTGTAATGGGGCATTTGCAGCCCTTCCCACATCAAGACTAGCTATTATTTTTATAAATGAGACCAGGTCAACACTTCCCAACACTGCTGTATATATTTTTAGTAGGGTTGACTGGACGAGTACTTCTCAACAGCTCTGCTATATATTTAAGCACACTACTCTAGCTGCTCAGCTGAGCTGCCATATGGGAAAATGAACTATTCACAGCTGGGCTAAAGCACATTTAGTGCCATCATAACCAGAATTCTTAGCAGGACTGCTAAGCTTTGGAACAGTACCCGAGTTTTCCAACAGTGGCATTGTAATGCCGCAGTACCAACATGTGTTTGCAGTTTCAGTATGTGGCTAAAGTACTCTAGAGAAACAGTCTCTAAGCTCTCCTCTCCATTGTCCTGATGTGGAAGAATACACACTGGTTGACAGTGTGAGAAAAATTGCTTTGGTAGGCTTCAAGGCATCCTGCTTTCAGTATTGCGCTTTTCCTAACTTCTGATTCTCCCATGTCTGCCAAATCTCTAGTACCTCTATAAAGCTCCTGCTTCATGTGTAAGATAGTTCACTGAAAGGGGCATGGAGCTTGGGACGTGCCAGTTATTTCAGGTAAACCATGCATGGGACTGCCGCTGCCCCAACCATACAAGCCTTTCAGACAAGTTAGTTTCCTGACTAAGCCTGTCAGGAAACTTAGTTCAGTGGGTTGATAAACCTGCCAGACAGTTCAATGTTTCACCTGCGAGTTCCAAACCTGTCAATAGGTCAGTGTGCTCATGCATCTGCATGCAGTGATATGTGTTTAAAATGGAGATAAAAGGTTTGAACTGTAGCAGAATTGACTTCGCTTTCCGGAGGGTAAATGTTTGATGGTTCAGAACTCGCACATCTCATCTGTGCTGCATGCTCGGCATTCAGTGCAGGTAAAGTAGTTGCATGGAAACAAATTCAGCATCTGCTGATAGAAAACTCTACATCTGCAATTGCCAGCCTAACTTCCAAAAGCAAGTTTTAATACATTTAAAAGGAACCACCCCCTAATTTTGAAACTGAACTATATTTATAGATGGAAAATGCATTTTCAGTGTCTATCACTTATTATTGCTATGCCAAATTCCATATTAAACGAAGAGATGATGAGCAATTACGGACCTAGGAGACACAGGACAACAAAGGGCTGAAGTTGGGGCAGACAGAACGAGCGAGAGGCACTGGAGTTACAGCAATCGAGACAGCAAGACAGAGATGAGAAACAGCAATAATAGTTTTCCGAGATAGGATGTTGTTAGAGAGAAGTCTCAGAAATGTGCTAATTCCTCTCTACCTTAGAGACGCCCAGCACCTTTGCTGGATTTTGAGGACTTACATTTTTACCTGGAGAGAGCGAGACCCCTTTTCCCACACTCTCATGTATTTTGTCTGTGTATTGGACTCTGTTTCTTTTGGTTGTGGAGTCTGACACACTCAAAGGCATAATCTTTTTACATTGTGGCACACAGCACCTTCAGTGCAGTGGCACAGGGAAGTCTTTTAGATTTCCCAAAGGTTTAAATACCTTTCTCTTGGATAACTACTGTTTCCAAGAGCAGTGAAGTGAAATTGACTTTACTTACATTTGTAACTTTCCAGACCCAGCACACGCTATCTTACCATAAAATGCTGGAGGGGTTACTTAGTATCCCCTTTGTCTAGTTTCTCATGTAACATTTTTATCTTACCCTTTCTATGATTAATGGCTGGTGGCAGTGGTTTACTTTTTACTACCGTGGTGTGTCAGTACTGCAGGCTGTGTTCGCAGCCGCAGTAGAGCACCCTTGGGTGCCATTTTTGTCAAAATGTCCCCGGTCTTCTTTTTTTCGCCATTTGTTTGTGGAAAGGTCCTCCTTGAGATTTACTCTGCACGGCAAACCAGGTTTGGTCCCTTTGTTCATTTTGCCTTTGGTGCGATTCATGAGTGAAGCCCGCCTCTGGCTCCAGAGTGTCTGGCAGGGGCAGGAAGTGAGGGAGGTGTCTGAAACTCCCTGTGCTTAATCCCCTTGGTTACAGAAATGCACCCAAAGGTGATTGGCTGGCTGGCTGTCCGGCAAGGACAGCCGCCCTGATGGGTGACTGACAGCTAGGCTGGAATGAATGGGAGAAACCTGCATAAAAGGTGAGGCTTTTTGGCTTGGAAGGCAGACCACTGGAGGAAGGAATCCAAAGAAGAACTTGGAAGAGTCGCCTGCTGCAACTCCTGGACCGTTGGTATGCCCGGTGAAGACCTGCTGCTGTGCTGAAACTCTGAATTCGCCTTGACTAGAGAAGCCCTGCAAGGACGACTTTTCCCCTTGAGTTGGTGGGATCAATCAACTATAAAGTGAACTTGTCTGGACATCCTCTCGGAGCTCGTTGTACTTCCTTGCTGCTGCAGGAACCGAAGTGCCATGGAGAGGAACACCAGATTGGAGTGCATCACTTTTAAGTCGGACCCGAGCTACTGAAGATCCTCCGGACTCCCAGGAAGCAGGAATGTTCAAACCTGAGGATCAACAGAGTGCTGGACCCCAGATGCAAGGAAAGTCAAGAGTGGTATCCGAGAACCCGCGGTGGTGCTATTTGCTGAGCGCTGAGAAGCTGAAACCGCAAAGTGCTGTTGAAATGAAGTTTGCTGACCGTCCCCCATTGCAGTGCAGGAGTCCCCAGAAGTCCTCGCTCTTGTCCCCACAACTGAGACCCAGGAACAACAGGATCTATAGAGCTGCACAGGAACAGAAGCCAGCTGGAACCATTTCTTCTAACCAAAGGTACTGTACAGTCTAAGAGAACTTACCTCTTGTTGGGTAGCCTTACTTGTTTTCAGTTGAGACTTGTCTTGGTTGCTTCTGTAGAGTTGCTTGCATCTTCTACTCCTCACAAGCCTAACAGCTTGAGGCCCTACATTGATTCTTCTTTTGTACAAAGACTTCTAAAACACCGTACAAGACTTTTACTTACCTGGAAAAAGTGTTTCAACTCACCTAGACTTTTGCCCAACTGACATTGGCCTGGCCTGGCCTGGCTCCATGAATGACTCTTTTTACCTCTGATTGGGTGTTTTGCCTTCCATCCAGGAAAGTGTTAACTTATTTTGCATTGGGGGGTTTCAAAAGTACTTACCTGCTTCAGAATATTTGTGTGATCTCTTGTTTTATTCTAATATCCCTTTTCTTTGACACTCATCTCAGTATTCCTCTAAATGTACCAGTAATATATTAATGTCCACAGTGTCCTAGCTATTTAAATCTCCTGAGGGTGTAGGAAGTGTCTGTGTGCCATCCCAAATGGGTACTTGCTGATTTAGAGAAACTAAGAGTGTGTATTCTGGAGTGTATTTGTGTTTTACTGTTATATTGCCCCTTCTGAAGAAGGCTTATTCAAACTGACTGTTAAATAAATTAATAATTGTTTAATCAAGAAACCTTGAGTGTAAGTGTTTATTTGGATACTTGTCACTGTGAATCTCTGTGTAACTCCCCTACTGCTCACATTGACCCCTCTTGAGATAAGCCTGGCTGCTCAGCCACATTACCAACCTGTGTAGTACAGACTTATACCAAAGGTTGGGTTCCTATTGCCAGGATGTCAAGGTTGTTGTAGTGCACCCAAAGGGTACTGCACCAAATCTTGCTTAACAGCTATGCAGAGCGATACAGAGCAAGAGACCACAGCAATAAGCATGGAAACACTCAATAATGAGAGGTACAGCAAAGAATTGTGAGACAGGGAAACAAAGTAGTAACGAGAAGGGTAGAGCCAAAACACGAGGAGGCCATAAAACATAGGTAAAAAGGCAGCAACTGTCAGAAGGGAACGGTGTAGTAGTGATGCTGGTAGAGAAAGGGACTTTATGTATGAATACTCAACTAGTTGGTATATGGTTCTGTAGCTATAATACATTCTTAAGAGGTCCCGTGTCCTATGGTCATGAAGATGCAGCTGGATACCACACACCTACAAGTTATTGCGTGAGAGAACATTTTCTACAAGTGCAATACATTATTTGAAGCCAGATCAAATGAAATAAGACTATACTGTTTCTAGTATTTTCCAAACATTTAATTTTATGCACCCATTGAATGGATGTCGAATACCTTTTACTCTCTTGAAAAGGTAAATGCTCATTTTTACTCGCTTGAATTTGGATTTACTCTTCAAATCTCAATATAGGGAGTAACATACTCCCACCTAAAAATCCAATCTGGAGCACTGGTTCCAGCACAGCAATCTTCCTCAACAGTTTACAGAAAGGGGCATTTGGCTGTCCAATCAGGACAACTGGACCCCCAGTGGGAGTTGGTCCCATTCAGGCACTCTTGCAGACAAAGAGCAGGGGGGTGGACAACTCCTCCTCCACTTCCTGCCTGCTCAGACCCTCTGGAGCCTAGGCAGGGACACCCAAGGGTTCCTGCCGAAGGCAAAACACACACACACACACACACTGGCCTCCCCCTCCCAGAATGGTAGAACAAGGGCTAACACAAAACAACCACGCTAGTTATGGCGAAAAAAGAAGGGAGGCCCCAAGTTGGTACTTGGGTGCCCCTATTGTGTACCATCGAGGCGATGGACATAGCCTGCGGTAGAAATATCACACAATAGTTGGTCATGTCCACTGCCATCAGCCATAACTAGGAGATTATCTATGTGACTAAAATGTCACAGGAGCAGAGAGAAGGGGGATACTAGGTACCCCCTTGGCAAAACACATAAGGTGCTGTGTGCCAATCTCTCAGACTATAACGTTTTAGGAGAGATACTAAGTATCTCTCTATCCTGAAGAACTGTAGTTACTCAAGGATAAAGAAAATAATCTCAAAAGGAGTACCTTAAGGGTCCCCAGCAACACTGCCCATAAGGAGCTGTGTACTGCAATGCAATAGTAAAATACAGATGCCTTTAAGAGTTATGGAGGAAAATGTACTCCATGGGACAGGTATAATACAAAGAATAGAGTTCCAAAAGACAGAGCCCATAAGAATGAATGAGTGGAAAAAGACTCCACTCATTCAGGATTTAAGTCCAGCAGAAGGTGCTAGGGGTCCCACTAGGAGAGGGGATGAAGCACCAAAATGACAAATCTCCCTAACACTCCTTCATGCTGCAGACACGGAGCGGAGCAGCAGGTCCCCTGGCCTAGACACCGCCCGCTTGCAGGAATTTTCACGCCTTCCTGTGGTTGCACCCCTAACTCCGGCCATGCGTGCAGAAATGGTAGTCGTTATAGATTCACGACTGGGGTTGGAGGTCCCCGACCAGATGGAACCTGTAATAAATTAGGATTGTTGTGTGTGAATATTTAACTTGGGTGGGAGGGGGGGATTTCCTTGTATAGGGTTAACCAATCATATTTGGGGGATGACATTGTAACAAAATATGTGGGAGTGTGTCAAATGTTGCGATAATGTGTAACCTTCGTGTGTGTCGGAGAGAATCTGGTTAGTTCGGTCTCTTAAGAGTCGTCTTGTCCCTCCCAGCAGTTTCCATACAATAAAGCTACTTTACGTGCAAACGTGCACCCACTTCTTGAGAGGTGGGCCTATTTTGAGTAAGGAGATCAGAGGTCCACCCCCACACCACCATCAGCCATCCCAGGTGACAGGGATTTTGAGAGGCGACGAGATGTTTGTGAAGTTTTATAAAAACGCACTGTTACCAACAAATATTATATGGCTAAAAAGGATGGACCACTGTGGGGGGAATTAACTAAAAATTTAAAAAGAAAAAAGTCTCTAATGCACAACAAAAGGAAAGAAAATTGTGAAAGATAGAAACAGCTCAGGGATTACTTGGCCATAAAAGTAGAGCAAAAACAGAAAAAAGAGCGACCACCTAAACGGGCCCAATGGCCCATAGGAATAATAAAAAACTAATCATCCAGCTGGGCACAAACAAAGTTTGAGAATTTAACAAGAGATCTTAACACTGATAAAAGAAGAGTCATTTACACAACGAGCCTGATGGATCAAACAAAAAACCTTAAACTTATTCCCTCAGAGCCAGTGGAGCTTAGACAGCAGTCTGGGAAGTGATGTGATAGGGTACTGCTAGGGCAGAATTCCAATGTTTTCAGGTGATAAGATGGATTTCTAAATTCGTCACTGGGGGAGGATTTTAGGAGCCCACCCCATTTATGGTAAAGAGGGAGACACTGAGAGGTTAGCCAAAACCCAATCAAGGTAGTGTGGATGAACAGTCAAGTATTACTCTCGGGAAAAGTGTGAGAGTTGTCTAGTGCTAAAAGGAGTCCACACAGAACAACACCAATAATTCAAGTTATTAGTAAGTATATAAAATACAAATATTTATTAGGCCTTTAGAAACAAACTAAGCATATACAAATCACCAAGTAATTTAAAAAACATATATATATATACATTTGTCATTAGAAATAAGATTGCATATGAATTATAAGCCAGTATCCAACAAGTGAGTAATCAGAACAGTTTGAATACACACCCTCCGTCGTACGATGTCCAGCCCTAGGATGAATGCGTCCTTGTGCCCAAAAGTCACAAGTTTCAGGTATTGTTTCTTCAGGTAAGGTAGTTCAGCACTGATGCAGTGGGTTGTGGTGGTGCTTAGAGTGTTCTTTAAAATACGTTGTATTTACTTCAAGTCAGATAAATACCCCACTCCTATCCTATTCCCAAGGTAAGCCCTAGGAAAGGACCTTAGCCCCTGTTCGACGACCAAAGGCCAGGCCCAAGGGAGTCGAGGGATAAGAGCTCTGCACCCAATGTTACTCTATGGGAGACGGGGGGACAGGTATGGTCAATTACAACCTGACTCTGATTCTTCACTGCAGGTCTTCTGGAAGTCGCTGGGGACGCAATCGTCTGTCCTTGGTTCGCTTGAGGGACACCCAGGGGTCACGGTTGCAGAGGACACTTTTCGGGACAGGAGCTGGTCGGGGTTCTCAACAGACGGTCCAGTCAACGTTTGAAGAAGACCCCCCAAATGAAGAAAAGATCCAGGGTACGCTAGTGCAGCCCCTTCAGAACACCTCACGGGACTGCAGAGAGATTGTTCCAGGGGAGGACACCGCGGTCTTGCAAGTCCCAAGGGTCTGCTCAGAATGGCAACAGCTAGGTAGCCCAAAAGGGGAACTGGTCAATCCACTGGGTTGTTCAGGGACACTTTGGCAGGCTTCCAAGGCATGGATCCTCGAGCAAGGGTCGTGGCTGGTTGTTCCCTCCGGTTCAATGGTCAAAGCATCAGCAAGTGTGTTCTGAGATCAGGCAGAGGAGCAGGGCTTCAAGGGGCCAATCACTGAAGTCAATGCTGGTGGGCTGCAAGAGTCACCCTCAGAGCGTCAGCAGGCTACTCTTCCTCGTAGAAGTCTTGGTTCCGACAGTAATCTGTCGAATAGCTGCAGGAGCCTTCTATCCAAGATTAGGCTGGGAGCTAGCCATAGCTCACCAAGTGTAAGGATCTGTTACATTCAAAAAGCCCAGGGCTGTCAACTGGTCATCACATCCGTCCAGCAACAGACATTCGGGTGAAAGAGGATGTGGACTGGGACCAAACAATCCTTGCCCCCTCCTCTGGATCACAAACACAAAACCAACGTGCCCACGTAATCAGCAGCTTTCACCGGGAAAGGGGTTACCAGATATGGCATTTCCTGACCTGAGAAGGCAGGAAGAAGGCCAAAGGACAAACTACCAAAGAGCAAGCGAAAATATCGTGGCACAGCCATTTTAGGGTGCTAGCCACCTTTAGTAGCCATTCGCTGTAAATGCAAAATGCAACAAGAAAAGTATCACAAACATGGTGAAAATCACTCATCTGACACCAGCTTGTCTTAGGCACATCATCAAAGTAACCAAAAAGCCATTAGGTGAAATGTTATAAGGATACAACGTTTCCTAACTGCACTTCACTGTAAGGTTATGTGTGCAATTGTAAAAATACAAGAATTCCAAAAGTATTAGCAATCTTAGGGACTCGTCAGTTTCCCCATAAGAAGGAGCAAAACAGTCAAGGGAAGTAAAGCAGACATCTTTACTGACCTCAGTCAGGGCAGAGTTAGAAAATAAGAAAAAAGACTGGGGGTCCCATAGGAATCTATAGAGGGAAAAGTGCAAAAAGAAAATGTTTCCTAGCATCAGGGTTCCTAAACCTTTTGGGTTTTTCCTGATGGTTTTTCTGGATCTTGACATTTTTTGCAAGTAGAGGGACTTGTAGTAAAGCATCCCCCCCCCCCACCTAATCACTGCAATCCTTTATCGTGCACTATCCTATGGTAGCCAATATGGCTCCTAGGACAGGGGTACTTTTCAAGCACACCACTTTGGTTCGAGGGCTATTCGATCACAATAAGGAACAAGTTACTTACCTATAACTATTGTTCTCCAGCATGGGTTTGGCATGGATTCACATGCTCATGAATATTTCCTGCCGTCAGGCTGGGAATCCTTGGTCAAAGAAAAAACAGGTTCACTTACAAACTGTATTTCTCCTTTAAACCAATCACTGTCCTCTGGGTCATACTGCCCCCATCCAATGACAGCCCTCTCCCTAAGCCCCTCCTCTGGCAGCCATCTTCAGATATGGTAAGCACATAAAGTGGCAGTATCCCCACCCTCTCAAAAGGGACTCCCACCATCGGGAGGGGCACTAAAGCGGCCACATTCTGGCAGGTGTGGCAGCTCCTACAATGTTTGTCAACATCTGCAGCCATCTCGGGCTAGTAAAAGTACAGAGAAAGCCTCACTTTGGTTTTCTTGGAGCTCAAGTGACGAGCCTGAGGAATCTAATGTGCTAGTTGTAGGAACTTAGGCCTAACTTCCTGAGGTACTAATCCCCTGAAGTCCCCTGGGGTAGACTCTGTAAACTCACTGTAGAGGACTCCATCCTCCCAGTAGAGTATATGCTTCCCTGGCTCTTGCCCTTCCAGCTGGGAAGCGGTCTGTTGTCTCAGACCTTCGAGAGAGGGACACTCTCTTTGTCCTCTGCTGAAGTCTGTACTAGAGGGTCCATCTTCTGCAAATGTTTGCAGCTCAGAATGGTCTCTAGAATCCATATCTCCTATGAAGCGAGGGCTCTCCTCCAGGTTTGTGTCACCAGTCACTGGGTTTTCAGGAGTTGGTTGATCCTCCCACTTTGCCTCAGCTGGGGAGGGGGTCACAGGTGTGTGTTACGCTCACCTGGTATCCACAGGGACGCCACCCAGCCGGGTTACTCGCTGGTATGCTTCTCAGCTTTGCCCTGATGTGGCCTGCGGGGAAGGTTCTGCCTGAAAATACAGGAGGACTTTGTTCTAGACTTACCGACTGGGGTAAGTATCCTCCCTCTATCCCCGTATGCTTTCAGTCCCTCTGGCGCCCTCTCCTCACCTTGTGGTAGAATTAGGCGTGCTCTCTGTCCTGCCTTCTTTGCAGGGGCGCGTTGTCTTTCATGGGGGAGTGCGGTCCAGTTACTTCACTGACGCCGGCCCGTTTGATATTGTTCAGGTAGGTCTTATTGCTGTTCTTTAGTTTTGTTGCTATCCTGCATGCCTTTCTTTGTTTAAAATTCTCCTTTTTCTCCCTTTGGTATGCAGAGCTTCAGCGCGGCGAACTGGCTTGGTTGAGCCCCGCTGGTAAATGATGGCACATTAAGAGTGCTATGATGAGGTAAGTAAGCGCTATGCGCAGCGCTGCGAAGTCTTGCCTTTGCTAACCTGTGTTTTCCTTCCTTGTAGGTCGCAGCGTTCTTCAGCGCAAGTGGAATGTCCGGAGTGGTGCCAGCCGAGAGGCGACCAGCCAGGTAAGCCTTTTGAGCAGTTCGTAATTTGTAAATGTCTCTACAGCTTTCTCTTTCAGGTCGTTCTGTCCGGGAGGCGTGCAGATTCGAGGAAGCTGTTCTCAGTAGATGTGAGTGTTTAAAGATGAAGACTGCAGGTAACATGCTGCTGCTAATGATGTTCCTTTTGTCTCCTTGCAGGTTCTGCTTCTCCGAGGTTCGATGGAATAGCTGGACACGGTGAGCATCACGTTGCAAGCTGCAAAGTAACACGAAGCATGTTCTGCAGTCAGGGTGTGGTTTATATAGCCCAGGTAAAGTAGTACCAGGGAAAGTAGTTCCAGGCCTGCCACACCCAAAACACTAGACCACATAGCTTGGTTCTTAGGGAACCAAGCTATGTGGATGCCTCCATATTGGCTGACAATACAATAAAGTAGTTCCCAAGCACATTGTTGTTCATGGTGTATGAGCCTGGCGCCATAGGCGCCAGGTCTGGCCCCATGAGGGCTTTTAAAGAGGATGCCAGGCTCTAGAGGCCCGAGTCCTGACTCCACCTGGCCAATGGGTTTGCCAGAGGGGGTTTTGGGCGAGGGTCGTGACAGTGTGAACTGGGACTGTCCTCTCTGGGAAGTCCTGGTTTTCAGTACAGGTTTGGGTTTGAGACCCTTTTTCTTTGAGAGACTCTGGATTTCTCCTTTGAGCCTTTCTTCTTCTTAGAAGTGGAAGGTTGGCCTGTCTGCTGGTTTGAGATGCTGGATTCCTCAATGATCTCAAACTGAGAGTCTCTTAGGGTTGCCTCTCTGGCAACTCTTGGCAGCTCCTGTTTCTTTTTGCTGGGAGTTCTGGGGGTACTAGACACTACTCCAAGAGCGTTTAATTCATTACCAAAAAGGACTCTCCCAGGTACTTCAGTTTGTACACTCACAGGGATTCTCACAGTCATATTATTGCACATAGTGTTGGCCCGACTTTGCTTCCCTGCACCGTTGTGCTATCCTGAGCCGTGCTGCTGAGCTATTGCAGTAGGAGTCTGCTTTCCATCTCCCTAAAAGAAGGAGGAGAATAAACACTCCTCTCTTGTCGCAGAGTGTTTGCGGAGGGTTTGAGGAGGTGCCGCCGAGAGAGACTGGAGGACTTCAAAGGACTCGCAGCCAAGTGAGGAGCCACATGAATGGAGGTAACTGGGGGGAGCAGTGCCTGTATGCCTACTGCTTGTTCTACCAAAGCCCACCCACTCACTGCAGCTGCGGGTCCCATAGACACACCTCCCTCATTGCACCCTCCCATCCCGGAGCAGGATTTAAACTTAACGAACTCCGGAGCTGTATTCTCGACCCCAAGACTAGGAGCGACTTTAGAAGCCACTCCCCGTTCGCTTGTCGACACTCCCCCCGCGCCGCAGCAATCAACGAACGAAGAACCAACCATCCCGCAATTTCAAAAAGTGCCTGATTCACTATCCATCAGCAGTAATCATGGCATTGAACTGACAGGAGTAAGCTGTGAACTCCAAACAGTAGATTGACTGGGGAGGAGGTGCGCTTGCTGGAGTCATTGGAAGATGTGTCATTGTCGCACCAAGGAATGCGGATCGGAACTCCGGTCAGTCTAAGAAAACCCTTGCTTAATGAGAACGAAGATGCTGGTGCCGGCCAATCCTCTGAAATGATGGAGAGTAAAGTTGGGGACCCTCCCAATACCCTGAGGGCTGCTGAGGGAAAACAAGGGTGGGGGTGGGGGGGAAGAGGGGATCCGAGGGGATCCCGTACATGGAAAATAAGGAGTACATCTCTCTCCGACTATAAAAATATGAAATGGCATTTTAGACCAAAGGACGCCCTGCCTCCAACATTAACTGACAAAGTAAGTGGAAGCAGGAAGGTCAAAAACATAGCCACTCCAGCATTGGAGGAGTGGCGTGATCTTTCTGATGCGGACCTAGTGGCAAGCCTTGACGCCCTTATCCTCCCACCTAATGAGTCATTTAACTTTGACCTCTGAAATTAAAGATGTGGCGCTGGGGAAATGCCCTATAAAGGGTGTTGGCGCGACAGGGAGCCCAGATGGAACAGCGACAGTTCAACTAGTCGTTACCGGCTCCCAAACCGATGAGCTAGCGTCTGTCATCGAACGTTATGAAGATCAAAGTGAGTGTCACATGGTCAACTTAGAGTAAAATATACTCGCTAACATCAAGCCAAGGTCAGTCCCAGCTCAGGAGGATCAAACAGTGGGGGTGAACAGTGCCCTCGCGGCCCAACTGATGAAAGACATTGCTAGTCTGACGCTAGAATTGAGTACGGGCACAACCTCTAGGGGAGAAAAGAGACCCATCAAGGAAGTAGGAATGGAGGTGGAGTTTTGTCTGCCCTTACCACAAAAAAGCTGAAATCTGCCCGAGATCCTGTCTGTATGTCAACATCAAAGGCCCATCTTCTCCAACCAGTAAGGATAGCCTCCAATGAGAGCAATGATGGGAGGCCCTCGTGGGGACATAAGGTGCAACATCCAAGCTCAGTGAGCTCGAGCAAAGACTCGGAAGAATCCGACATGGAAGCAATTTTGAACCCGATAAACAGTCACACTCAGAGTGAAATAGGGGTGCAGCCTTTAGCCTCAGGTCAGCAAGATCTTTCTGAAACCTTGCAGGAGAAAAATAAATAGGAGGCTCAGTCTACGCACATCCAGGCTGCTATATGATCGATGGTCTCTATTACACTGTCTGCTTTCTTAAAACTATATGAAAACTTAAATGACAATTTTAGGGACCACTCGACCCCTTTAGCTCCAATGCACTCTAAACTCATCTTCCTAGAATCCCACATAGAAGCGTCTGGAGACAAATGGTCAAAGGAAAAGGAAACGGAAGGGGTGATTTTTTAAAATACTCATTGACCTAATTGAAGAAATGAGAGAAGATAAAAAGTCCTTCCTAGAGTGTTTTTGGGACACAATAACATTAATAAGGAACCAAGGAAACATCGGAAGCGGGAAAAGCGTTATCAAACAAATGAATGTGGATTTAACATCAGACTCACCGCCCCCCGGTTCCCAAACCTTTGACAATGTCGCTAAGGTAGGAACTGAAATGTGCCTACCCGTGAAACTGCTCCACCAGAGGTATTGGGAATGTGTCGGTAGCCGCCGGAGTTGCATTTTTACCGGCACCTGTCAATGAGGAATTACTGGATAATTCCGACATTGCCGGACCCGGTAATTCCTGCATTGCCGGGTGCCGGTGCCCGTCAGTCAGTCCCCATTCCTATTTAAGCCCAATAGGGCTCAATGGGAATGGGGAGGTCGGATGCACCGGCAACGACGGTGCTGGTGCATCCGACATGCTGCGCTCGCGAGTGCCGCTCTGCCCGCTAGGCCAGACCTGGCGGGCTGACAGTTGCCCGCGAGCACAGCTCGTAGTATGGCGTTCCGGGACCTGTATTTTATCATCCCTTCCCCCGGGCACCATTTCCCATGCCGTCCATGTCGCTACCACAATGATACAATAACAAGGGTTAGCATATGTATTAATGTGTGGCCCGACCTTCACCGCGACGATGAGCCCAGCTGACCCACGTGGATCCAGGCCGAGGGGAAAGAACTAACCAATTACAGCCTGGCATCCCCTATGCAGCAGGCTCATGTGTAGGGTGCCTCTAATCAGTGGCACCCATTTGTACTGTATGTCATGACGATTGTAGGGTTTTTAAGCCCCTGTTGTTAACTGTAAGGGCAGAGCGCTCTCGAGCAGCAGAGTTCTTTGCAGATTTGTATTTTGTACAATTAAACCTTGTTATCCTTGCAACACTATCTCCCGGTATAGTTTCATAGTGGGTTGTCTTTATTCTGGAGTGTGTGTAAAAAGGGACTTGCCTTCAAAAGCTAGCGCAAGCTGCTGACTTATGGGTAGCCAACAGGGCCAGTCAAATACTCTGGGGCAACTCACAAGAAGGAAGAGGGGAAGCAGCACAAGAAAGATGTTAAAGAAAATTCTAATTCCCACCATCCAAAAGAGGGCCACAAACATAGCAAGGGTAAATTCCATGTGAAACCTAGTCTAGTGAACCCTCTGGTGCCAAACCAGAGGAAGGTTAACAGAAACCCCCATTCCAGAGAAACATTTGCGAAATGTTTTGTATGTGGGTCTGTAGATCATGTGAAAGGGGATCCCAGATGTAAGGGCAAACCTTCAGGGGTCCACAATGCCTACTTAGCCTTCATCCCTGAGGGAGAAGCACACATGGCAAGTGCACACTTGTGACTACTGGCTGAAGACCCTATTGGAGTTCTAGACAGTGGGCCTCATCACGAGTTTGGCAGTAACCCTTAAATCCGGCAGAAGCTCTTAGCTGGGGGGAAATCTGCCGAAAATTTGCACTCACACCGCCGGCGTTAAATCCGCCGACGGTAAGAGTAAGAGCGCAACATTTCCCCATTGAGCCCAATGGGGAATGGGGCATTCCCGAATGGGCTCAATGGGGAATGGGGATTTACAAATCCGCCAAACCCGTGATCCGGCGCTAATATCGCCGATGGGTTTGGCGGTAGGGCAGATAACGCCGGCGCTATTAGCGCCGGCGTTACCGCCCAACTCGTGATGCGGCCCAGTGTCTTTAGTGCCGCTGGGTCTGTGGGAACAACAGAATGTGGATGTTTATAACTGCATTCCAGACAACACCAAAGAATATTATAAGGACAGTGTTCCTGTAAATGGTAAGGAAACCCCTGCCATCAGAGACACTGGGGCAAGCTTGGAGAGGTCAACTATTTAGGGGAGGCCTCTAGGGTCTATCACACTAACCATCTGAAGGCTTACGTTTCCAGA
The DNA here is from genome assembly GCF_040938575.1 of Ambystoma mexicanum. Taxonomy (NCBI): domain Eukaryota; kingdom Metazoa; phylum Chordata; class Amphibia; order Caudata; family Ambystomatidae; genus Ambystoma; species Ambystoma mexicanum. The sequence continues at coordinate 967,498,893 of NC_090936.1, read as the reverse complement.
CCAGAACTAGGAGCCTGTTTCTAACCTCTGATCAAGAGGAGGAGGAGAGTGAGCCTCCCCCTGATCTCCTAAGGGGACAACCCTCAGATGAGACAATTGAAGGAGTAAAACCCTTCAGATTTGACTCTGCAACAACAGGAGGATACTAGATCGCTCCAAGTCCACACTCACTACGCAAAGAGCATCAGTATATGAAATAATACTGCCCAGCCTCCATATCCAGGTAGTACCGTGCAAAACAGTAAATCCTGCCACGTTTCTCACTGAGCCATGCACGGCTGAAGACATACAGCAGCACAATTGCACTTCCTATGAAGGGGAAGGCGACGATATCCTCAAGGCTAAAGATGGCCCGTTAGACGAAGGAGGAGTACTTTTCGTTGATGGGTCAGCATCCATTGACCAGGACACAGGTGAAAAACTGAATTCTGCCCTAACAAGGGTGCACATGCTATAAGGTTTAGCTGGTGTGTTTCGGCAGAATTCAAGACAAATGGAATTCATTATGTTCTGCCAATAGGACAAGGAGATGCCAATATTCGGGTAGTTGCATATTTGCATCAAATCTAAACTGCCTGAGCACTAAATCTATCTACCCTCGTATACTGAATTGGTATTCTCTGAGGAATGGGAAATTCTGTTCTGTTAAATTCTGTAAACCTACAAGGGATATGGGTTTATTTCCTGTAATAAGCTAAAGCCAAAGTACCTTCAAGGTGGCATCTTTCTGCTGAAGTTGGCAATCCTTCTCCCGAATTAGCGTCTTCAAGTGAACCACCAGCTGCTCTGTCTGAGCCAATCGTTCAAGCACATCCTCAGGGGCATCCTCCATGTTCCCTTGGACCGGCGACAGGCTCTGCCCCTTGGAGAGAGGGAGAGAACACAAGTAAGAAGAAACTAACATGTCTTCAGATCACGCATTAACCAGATGGCTGGATAACCGCTACCTCCTGGTCTCACCAAGTCTGTCCTTGATGCTTAGATCCACTACTGTGCCTTCACTGCAATCTGCCTACTCCTGCCACACCAAAGACTATTAATTGCCACATCACTACCTTCAGGCAACCAGCAGTCAGATCGCAAGACGAGACACTTTTACTAGGATTCTGCCTTGGATTTATCTAGTTGCAAGGAAGAAATAATACAAATGGAGTTCTAACAATACCACCGGAAAGTAAGTCTTCAAAAGGATGCAATAATTTAATTTTTAATTTATTGGCATTAATTGCTTACAACTTTTGCAAAAATAAAACACTTCCATTTACATTCCATTCAATCCCCGAGTAGCGGGGACCTCTGAGAAAGCTTCTGGTCAGCCGATCATCTATTCACCTCGTTTTTCTGAAGCACTCTAGTCATAAAAGATTGCAATTCCTTGTTTATAGATGCAGAACAATTTAAACTAATTAATGGGATTAATTCAACATCCTGGTAGCCTATGCCATGAATTTAAGGAAAACTGAACTTGGGATTGAATCCATAAAAGATAGTGAACTAGAAGGTTGGTAATATGGTTGCTAATACTGAGTAGCCCTCATAATACTATTGAGTGCATTACGCAATTTGATATAAAGGGTTAACATAACAGAAGAATCAACCATCTTGTTTATTCAGATACTGACGTAATCAACATCACAAAATGAGGACTTAATAAATATTAAACATCGAGCTCCATGAAATCTCTGTGGGAATAATACCTTTACTAATGCATATGTGCACGAGTGGGAATTGCAACCCATCTCAATAAATGTTTGCCCATGTATTTTCACAGTGTGACATTCCCTATCATTCCTATGCTGACAACAAGCACATTTGTTATTCACTTACTCAATACCTCTAATCAACTTTACCGGTTTGGACATTGAATCCACAGCATTAAAGCTTGGATGAGAAATAGATGGCTGCAACTGAATGAAGGAAAGATCAAAATGATTGCTCTCAGTCTACCTACCAAAACTAGAGAGCTGTCTCTATCCTTCTCTCTGCCCTTCGTTTAGGCAAATGTCCCTATATCATTTGCATTTGTTTGTAATCTTGGGCTTCTAACAGACTTGGCTATGTCACTTACCCCCCAGATTTACAAAGTCAAAATGGTCTATTTCTTTCAGATAAAGAAAGTTCGGTGAACTGCCTTTTCTACTTCGGGAAAACAGAGGCGCGGAAGTCTGCACTTTTGTTAATTCCTGCCTAGACTTTAGCAATATCTTTAATACAGGACTTCATGCTACCTTTATAGAGATGTTTAGGAACGCTCAAAGGCCAGTCAAAGATTAGTTCTAGGCCTTTGTAGCAGAAGCCAGACCGCAGCTGGGCATCAGTAGCTTCACTGTTCACAGTGTGTTGCTATCCTCTGTCTCCAGTGTAAATGTGAATGGGGCTCAGCCAGGGATATCCAAGGAGGAATACCGGATCTATGTGATCACCGCACCACACTTAACTCCGCTGATGAAAATGTTACGCCAATTACGGCGAGGCACAGTGATCAAATAGTTCACTTTACCCACTTCGCCCGGCCCGCATTCCCTTACTCGACCCCCCCGCCCCACTTTCCTTTACGGCGGCACACTTCTGTGTGCGCCACCGACTCCCCGCTATCCCTGCGGCGTCAAAACGTCCTACTTACGTGGGTCGGAGCTGATGCTGCAGGGTGGTTTCTTTTTTTTTTTACTTTCTTTTCCCCAGTTTACCACAATGGTGAGAGGGGGACAACCCTGGACTTCCGTTACGGCGGCCAAGGAGAGCGGGGAACACCCCTGCTCTGCTTGGGTGCAGTAATGGGAGTCAGTATTCTGTGCTCCCCCAAAGTCGCAGTAACTGTGGGGACGCACTACTGAGGGTGACATTTTGGTATATTTCTGGAAAACTCACTGGCGCTCCCCTTTGGACCTCTGAGAACCACCAATACCAGATTATTTATCATTCCAAGAGTAGGCTGCTCCACGTGAGGTGGTTGCTGCTTTTCAGTTTGGGTCCAAAACATTGGAGCCCTTTATCCCAAACTATTAGACTAGAATCATCATCATTTTAGGGTACTCCTTAAAACCATTTGCACGCGAGGTGTCAGGTATAGCTTTAAACTGCGTAGTGAAGGTCAGTGCCAAGAGTAAATCTGCTTTAGCAGTGTGGGCTTAACAAATGTTCCCACTCACTCATTGCACTAAAATGATTAACTAAGACATTATATTTACCCACAGGTTTTACTTGCAAATCAAACATAACAGGAAGGTGTAAAGTCTGTGCCTCTATTTTTCTACCAGCACACAACTATTCTCGGTTTTGGTAACACCTTGAAGAATAATCTCAAGAAGTCAAGATACTGTTGAGAAATCGCAGAGAACGTTTTCTCAACAATGTTGAGAAATCACAAAATGGTTGTGTCAAATTATAACGATTGGTGTGCTTCACAAGGCTGATCACTATTCCATTACACATATGTTGGATGCTGTGAATGATGTGACAGACTGGTGTGGTACAAATGGCCAAAAAGGTCCTTGTAACATGTAAGTGCTGCTTTATATTTTATTTGAATTTTATTAAATAGTTATTTTTTTATTTTCTTTTTTTTTAAATGTATTTAGGTGCTTTGACTTTAAATAAGTCTTTCACCAACAAATGAAAAGCAAAATACAAAGCATCACATCCATAGGACAGGGAGCAAAGGAAAAAAGGAAAACAAAAGAAGAAAAACCAAACAAACAACTAAAATAATCTCATAGCAAAGCATAATAGGAAACAAAGTCCCATTCTCCGTTCTACAACTCTTTGCTGACCTTATTTAGTCCATATCGATTAGATCGAAGACACTTTATCCAAGTAATTGCGATGATTAAAGCTATCCTCTATCATCACCTGCTGGATAGAGTAAAGAAGGACCTAGACAGATGGTCCCCACTTCGGGTCTCATGGTGGGGTAGGATCCAATCAGTAAAAATGAATATTCTTCCCCGGGTGCTTTATTTTTTTTCAGGCCCTCTCTGTAACAGTTACAAACTCCTTCTTTAAGTCATTGTCCAAGGCTATTTCGGAGTATGTGTGGAACAGGAAACCTCCTAGGGTAGCCAGGGCCATCCTCACAGCACCGATTAGGGCAGGGGGCTTCTCACTCCCGCACTTTAAGAAATATTATCAAGCGGCACAACTCCAGGTTCTGAGGGAATGGCTGGGGGAGGACCAACGCACCACATGGCTGTTGCAAGACAGGGCGGTAGCTCGGACCCCCCCTGGAGGACCTTTTGTGGAAACACAAACAATACAGGCATCCGAATCTTCGTATTAGTGAGGTCATGAAAAACACCATTAATGCATGGGATGATCAAACCAGGACGGGTATCATGACCACTCTTCTGCCCCCCTTTACGCCTATATGTCGAAACCCACAGTTCCCTCTGGGATGTGAATCCGGTGGATTTGAAAAATGGGAAGTTGCAGGGTGCAGGAAAATCAGTGAAATGTTCCAGGATAAAGAATTAAGGTGATTTGCGGACTGCAAAAAAATGTGGAATCTGACAGATATAAATATGAGCAAATAAAGCACTGGCTCAACACTCCCGAGATATATCAGGTAGCGACAAGGGATCTTACACCCTTTGAAAAATATCTAATTACCAATCCTGGTGACAGAAAACTGGTGTCAACTCTTTACCATTTCATAAATACACCAGAAGAAGTAATCAAATGGACATACATGAAAAGATGGGAGGGCACGCTGGGGGAAGAAATCTCGAGACAGCAATGGGAGGAGCTGTGGGTTGGTATTCCAAAACTCACCCGGGCGGTACAGATCAGGGAAATGTGGCTCAAAATCATCAGGCAATGGCATTACACTCCAGAGAGGGTTAAATCAATGTATCCGGAAATGTCGGATCGCTGCTGGAGAGGGTGCCCTGAAAAGGGTAGATGGAGGCATATCTGGTGGGACTGTCAGGGCGTAAGGGGCTTCTGGAAGGAAGTGCAAGCGGAAATGACAAAAATATTCCCAGCTGCAGCACAAATGGGGGAGAGGGTGTGGCTGTGCGGATTCAAGGACCTACAGGCCAAAAGACTTCATAAAGCTCAATGGAGAAGTTTCATAGGCCTAGTTATTGCAGCCTGGGCTATCGCCCAAAATTGGAAAAAATGTGACCAGCCATTAGTTTTCACCTGGCTACAAAACGTCTGGTCCCAAATGACAATGGAAAAGATAACACACCACCTTCAGGTCCAGAAGAACTCCTTCACAAAGGAGTGGGGGGCAGTACAGGATTACTTGAAGCCGGACTATATGGATCAATGGTGCCCGCACAATATTAAAATATTATTTTGGCACATGAACTTTTCCAGAAAGTTTAACCGCAAGTGAACCTACTCTTCCTGGGGGTGGGGGCTGAGGGGGAGGAATTAATGTTTTGATGTTATGTTTAAGAAAACAATAAAAATATATTATAAAAAAAAAAAAAGCTATCCTTTCCCCTTGCATAAAAATGATCCACCATTCATTAGGGGTGAGTGTCTTAATCCCTTTAAAAAAGACCCAAGTCCTGTCACAGCCTTGCAATGGAGTAACAAATGTTTAAGATTATTTCTCCAATTTCAACTTACATAGCTTGCAGCTGGTATCCCTTTCCTCAACTTTGGTCCCGATTGATAAAACCTCCAACGTTGGGTATAGGTTTAATTGAAATCTCATGTATTGAAATCTATAAAAACGAGTCAAGCATCTTAGCAGATATTTTGGCAGAGTATTGTAGAACCTACACACTGGAATGCTCTGGGGAAACAATTTGAATCGACTGGATTTTTCTTGAGTCCATTTTTTACTAATATTGGATTGGACAATAGCTGTTCCTCAGTCATATTAAGATTTTCCAAAATGGTCTTACAAGCCTTCTTCCATTGCAATAACCATGTATCAGATCCAGCAGGGAGCCCTCTTTTTAGTAAACAAAAGCCTCTTATGAGAGTCGCCGATCTACACTTTCTATACAGTGCCAAGTTCTTGCACTTAAGCAGAGCAAGGAGGGAGATCAACACATGTTCTTGTTTTAGGACTTGTATTGGCACACAGCTTGGTAGAAACAAAACCTTCTCCAAAATAAACCTTCCAGAATTGGCCAGATTTTAATCGGGGGAAGAGAAGGCGGCTTCCGCCTCATTTGTTACAATGGCCACTACCTTCATTTTTATAAAAGGTTACCACAGGGGCTATGGAGAATTTCCCATATTTCTTTTGGAGAAGTCTTCCTTGTGATGCGAGCACTTTTACTTTATTTCTTAATAGAGCTTCCCTTGGAGCATCACTCAAGGCGATGTTTATGCAGCTCCCCAGATATATAAATGAGCTCTTGCTCTGGACAATCGTTCCTTGTCCAGGAACTACGTCTTATTTGATTGCTTTCCTTTAGCTGACTGAAGGATCAGAATTTTCAATTTCTCCACATTGATTTTAAGTCCATTATCTTTTGCATATAAATCTAATGAGGACAGTTGGTGTTGTATGTCCACTGGAATTTGGTCGATCAGCACCAAATCGTCTGCGTACACTAAATGGTCCAATGCAACTCCCTCGATATTGGGGAGGAGGGACTCCTGGCCTCTTTCAGGGTTTCCGGCAGATCTGAAATAAACAGATTAAACAGGGCAGGAGCCAACGGGCAGCCCTGCTTCAGTCCACTTCATGTCCGTATGGAACATGACAGTAGCCCTCTTGATCTAACTTTATTTTCATCAATGTTTCTGAGTAAAGATCTTTGATGGCTTCCAAGATGTCAATTGCACACCCCCCAATTCTTCAGCTTGGTCAAGAGCAGATGCAGATGTCTTTGTATAGAGTCAAGATCCTGGGCCAGATCAATAAATGCCAAATATTTCTCACTGTTGTTCTCACTGGCCCGAAGGTTCAAAAGGTTGATCAGAAAAACATTCAGTGAGGTTCCAATCTCCTTCACAAACCATGACTACCATAAATCGAAACACCCTGCTTCTCCCATCCAAACCTCCAGCCCACTTAAGATCAACTTGGCGAATATCTTCCCAACTACATCAAGTAGGGTGATTGTCGGCAATTTCCAGGGTCCGACCTATCCCCCTTCTTGAATATCGGCACCACAACAAAGGTCTTCCAGGACGTCAGAACTCCCCTGACCTTCTTTTTGTGAGTGAACATTAACTCCAAAAAGATTGAACATAATTCTGGCTCTTCCTTTAAAGTTGCATTAGTCAAGCCGTCTGGGTCAGAGGCCCTGGAACTACTCACTCTATTTACAAGGAGGAGGAGGAGGAGGAGATCCTCCTTCTTGGTCAAGAAAGTCCATTCAATCCCCAAATCCTTCTCCTTATTGCTCCTCCCCGCGTTTCCTTCATTAAACAGTTTTGTGATGTGGTCCGTCCATGGGCTTCTGCCACAGCAGATTCCAACTACCTATGACCCATTTAGCTTCTACTAGCCGTAGCGCCAATTATAATGCTTTCTTTCTGGGAACCAGAGCTTTGGCCAGCCAAGACCAAGAATATTTTTGACCATTTCTTTTTAAAGTCATTATCCTTAGATAACGTTACTTCTTGTTGACCTCCTTCCACATCCCCACCTCCCTTGGGGTATTTAATGAATGTATTTGTTTCCAAGTGTCTCCCATTTTTTTAGTCACAATCTTCTGCAACATTTGCTCTGCGTCTATCTGCATCATTTAGCATCATTTTGTATTTGCATGCCTTACCCCAGTTCTTATATTACTGTTTAAGAGACTTGATCATGGTCGCATAGGTTAAATGATCGTTCACTTTTAACTTTTTTAATCTGCTCTTAACTGTTTCGTTTCAACCACTAGTTCAGGATCATAACAATGCTTGTGTGCAAAATGTGGTTTTGCTCCAGCTCTTCTCGTTTCCACAAATGCTATAAGCACTGTTTTGCAATCTTTACTCACTTCGGTTGTTATCAAGTCTTTAAGCCGATCAATCAAAAGTGCTAATTTTTAGCATTGATAATTAATCGATTTCGACCTTGAGAGATTTGGCTAGGAAAAGGGTAGATTTCTTCAGGGGGTTTACTACTTGAGGTGCATGTGATCTTTACTATATTATAGTCACTACATTTTGTTGATAACACCTCAAGTGTATACACACATGACTGAAGGTTTCCTGAAACATAAAAATAATCCAGGACCTTATTCAGGCCGTCACGCTTCCATGTTGGACACTCTGAGATATCCCCCCTAGTGTGACCATTTAACAAGTGTAGCCATTGAAGGTTGGCTTCTTCTTCCCATTTGCCTTTCTTTTCCGATAATGATAAGGGCTTGTTTTCCTCACAGCAAGAATTCAAACTTTTCTTCACAACAGTCATGTTAAAATCACCACAGATGATGTTTATTGGGTTTTCCAAGCTGTCTATCAAGTCCATAATCTCCTTCATGAAAGTGGAGTCGGTAATTACTGCTGTATTCCAGTAAACATTCCACAAAATCAATCATTCTGGGGAATTTGACCTTACTCCATTAGTCTTCATTTGTGTCATTTGAATATAACGATTTGGATTACATGTCTTAATGATTTCAAAGGAGCTCCCATTTCTTGTTAGTGTGAGGAGCACCGATGGAGGTCTACCACCAGTTCCCTTCACAGCTGGATTCAGGAAAGAGGTGAAGCCATCCAGGACGGGAGAAGTTCTCAACCAGGTCTCCTGCAGGCAAATGAGGTCAGTCATCCCAAGATGTCACCTCATTAGAGAACAGGTGACTAAATCCTCTCGTATTCCATCCTAAATCCTTTCTTTTTGGGAACCAGAGCTTTGGCCAGCCAAGACCAAGAATATTTTCGACCATTTCTTTTTAAAGTCATTATCCTTAGATAACGTTACTTCTTGTTGACCTCCTTCGACATCCCCACTGTAATTGGGAGCATAGGTTTCACACCATCCCCTGGGCTCACTATTTTACAGTGCTGTGAAGGTTCTTGATGCCAATCTCAGTCCAAAGAAGCCCTAACCTGTTTACGGGGAGGCATCTTCTTCCTATCCCTCCCTCTACTATTCTTCTCCTTAATTATTGGCACTTCCATCAGGTCAAACCCCAATGGAGAAAAGTGAGAGGTTTCTTCTAGGATGATTTGTTTCATCAGATTAGATTCCAAATGTACTGCAACTTTATCCTTTGCTTAAGAATTCAATCCTTGCAATATCCCTGGACACAACTGTTCCCAGTCTAGGAATATAGTTCAACTATCTTAGAACATTACCTCTGTTCAGAATCAATCCATCATCTATAAAAAAAAGCCTTTCTAAAACAATCATGGGGTCTTATTCTCGAGGCTTGTCGCCACTTCCTCTAGTATGTCTTTTTGGGGTACATGGTTTCTCCCGAGAACTATGTGTCCTACTTGATGTCACCTTCACATAAGTAAACGATAAAGCTGCAGACTTCTTATTTGTTGGAGGAGGACTAATCAGCTCTTTCTCAGGTATAAATGCCAAACGTTTTTGTTCCAGAGTATTAAACTTCGAGAATTAATTCTCAGCAATTTCCTCCAGGGAATCGCTCTGGTCGTTTTCAAAAGATCTCTAAGCATCTACCTGTTCTTTATGCCCTGCTGTGCTACGAGCTTCCTGGGCACTATCCATTTCTTCCACACGTGAATAGGTCGAAAGCCCCATAAGAAGTTCAAGCAAGCCCTCCTCCAAAGTGACATCCTCGCCCAATATCTTTGTATGCTTACTTTCTTCATTCTCACTTTTCTGGACATTCTTTGATTTTCCTGATGTTGTCCCTCTAGTTTCTTTTGGAGGGGTTCTAAAGTATTTTTTTTTTTAATTCATGAGGTTCTTACTTTTGGGATGCTTTGGTCTCCTTTATTTAGAGCCGTTTCATGGGGTTGATTTGCCCCCGTTTTTTTCTTTTTTGGGTTTAATCTTGAGAACAACAGGTATTCTATGTTGTTGTTTCTCACTACTGGGTCCAATGTAATACAAACTCCTTCATTTGGCTACGGCATGGGTTCCTGACCCCCCCTCCTGATCTTCTTGCACTTCCAACTCTATCACATTCCCCTGAATCAACTTGGAGTCAGTTACAATTGTCTTTGGCGCGGTAAGCATCTTCTCCATTTGAATGACTTTATGGGTGTCGGGGCTGGCTGGAGTAGATGGTTAGTAACCAGAAAGAGTATGTACATAGAATTAAGATTGTGGTTGCCCAAGTCAAGATGGAGAGAAAAAAACTTAAATCTGATTGGTTTAAGGAACAATGATATGTTTGGTTTGTCTGATTGGTGGAAAGGATAATGGGTTGGATTCTTGAGAGGTGAGCAAGATTCTAAACTGCCTTTCATCCATAGTAATTCAGTGGCTCGCTGTACATTAGTTAAGCTCCTTAAGTAAGGCCTTTCAGAGTTCAGAAGATTTACTAAAGAAGTAAGTTCATTTTTTTTTAAAAGGAACTTAAAGTGTTAAGTAGTTTTAATGTTTACTGAGAGAAAACGTTTACAGTTTAAATACTATAAGGAAAACAAGTGTAAAGACTGCGCACAAGTTTAAAAGTTGTTAACTGCGTGAAAAGTGTTTCAATACTGTTTAACGCGCGCGCAAGTCCTCGTGTCTTCAGCAACGTCGTTATGGGAGCGCGCAGGTATGCAGAGCGATAGAGCGCGTGTCCTAATGAATAGTGCGAGTTGTTTTTAGCGCGTGCACAATTTTCACGTGAGTGACGTTGCGTATAATAGCGCGTGTTGGGTTGCGATAGAGCGCGAGTCCACATTAACTTAGCGCGAGTTGTTTTTCAGCGCGTGCACAGGTTTTCATTTTTGGTAGCGTTACGTACAAATCGCGTGCGTGTATTTTGTTAAGGTGCGCGTGTGATCTTTCAGCGCAAGGACAATTTTTCACGTCTTGTGATTTCGCGTGTTAACCGCATGGGTGCAGGGAGCGAGTACCTGTTTTCAAAACGCGCGTCAAGAAAGTAACTATACGTTCGTATGTGTAAAAAAGGAAAAATTCACACGCAGAAGGAGTAGCAGCACTCAAGATAGTTTATGAGTTTCTATTTAATGTAATTTTCACGCAAATGGGAATTCTATACTTCAAAGAAAGACTGCATTTCTCAAAAGCATTTAAAACTCAAACTTTATAGAGTTAAATGAACTTTTAAAGCAAAGAAGAATATCTAAGTCTATAAGGTGTTTGCAAGAGTCATTTACTTTAGGATACTAAAGACACTTGAATGGCTAATGACAATATGCACTAAAGCATCACAATACTTTGCAAGATATTCCATACAGATAATTAACCAACAGAGGTTTAAGAGGTAAATAAGTTAGAGTATATTTAAAAATAATTTTAGAAAGGAAGTTTATACTAATTTATAAGTAACCAAGTGTATTTGTTTACTACAGATACGAGAGCCTACCATAAGGTTGCAGGGCTGCAGTGTCTCCGTTGTTATTTTCTCCAAATTCCCCTTTCCCATTCTTGGGGTTCTCAGCTCAGCTTTTACTTTAGGGTTGAGAGGTGAACTCCTGGTGAGGGTCTGTGGGGCCAGCATCAGCTCCTGTGGAATTCAGTCAAGCCGTACCCTGACAATGGGGTACTTGGGGTGACAGCTCCCTCATTTCTGATTCTGAAACCCGATGGATCTGTGGCTGAAAGTTTGGACTAGGTTTTATATTTACTAGGTTACCTCGTTGAAGAGGCAGTCCCTAATTGGATCGAGTGTACTGTGTTATATACTTGTGATTTCTTCCCTATTTTTATTCGGTTTATCTTGAACAGCAGTGACAAATCCTTCAATAAAAACAATGTTTTAATGGAACAAAACAGACACAGTGGATTGATCCTGTAATTGATTGTGTATTGCCTCATATAGCTTTATGGTTATACACATTGCCGCAACAGTACTTGCGTTAATCCCTGACCCACGGACCTTTGTTATTTCTTGTCTTGCCTGATCTTTCCTGCCGTCCAAGGCATTGGAATCATGGGTTGAGGAGTTAAAGTTGACAAACCGCTGGGGGGGGGGGGGGGGCGATGACATCCACTGGCTGACTCAATCCTTTGCCGCTTTCTCCCCTTCATACATTCCTGGATCAACTGCGATGCTCTACGGTTGTCAACCTCCTTTATTGCCCATCCTGGGAGGGCTGTCACTTCACTTGGTACTGAATTACCGTCACGGCTCTATAAAGGGAGGTTCATCCTCTGCTGGGATTGCCCTGAATGATCCATGCTAAAGGTGGGAAGCTGAGTATCAGGGACAGTCTGGTGGTTGATCACTTCCACATTGTCCATTCTTCCTGTTTCTTCTCATGGGTTGCTACTAAACGTAGAATCGTAATGAAATGTTAGTTGATTACTTCTCCCCCCCTCCCCCCCACCGTTGTTCCAAATTTCCAAAAGAGTAGCATCCTCTCATTCCCCTGCTCCCACTTCCTTTCCACTTCCCACTTCCTTTTCAGGTGATATCAGAGGGGAGCCACTCTCACTAGATGGTAAAGGGTTTCTATTATGGAATCTTTGAATTCCTTTTCCCCCTTTAATTCCCAAACCAAGAGGTTGTCAATACGTTGTTCTTTTAGGTGAAATGCCTTTCGTAGTGTATCTCTGCTCCCCTGCTTTATACAGTGTAATGACTATGTGCTCAAGTCTGGTAAATCAAGCCCTCCCTCCCTCTTCAATTCCTTCTTTAAACTGGTACGTTCCTTTGCTTTATCAGTCAGATTAACTGTACAGGTTTGCCCAGATGACCGCTGGGGAATTAGCCGTACGTATGGCGTAATCAGTGTCTATTTCTTCCCTATGAGGGGGAGGGAACAAGGGCTGCTCTGCAGAGTTATTTGACTCGACATTTACAACAGAGATTCCTTCACCGCGCTGTGCTGCTGCCTTCTGCAAGCCTCCTGTGCTGGACCTCTGAAGATTCCTTCACCCCTCTTTAACTGAATTTCCAAGTACATGGTGAATCTTCTAACCTCCCCGTCGAACGAGGGTGGGAAGGTGTTAAAGGAGAGGGAGGTTTTAAAGCTCCATGCTTTTCTATATATGAAGCAGTTGAAGCAGTTACCCACACATCTACCTCCAATGAAGCTGAATGATTATGGGCAATAGTAGAACTGGTCCGCCCTGCCAGTTTTTAAGTCTTTTAAGCCTTTATCAAACATCAAATTGTTCAAGTTGCTCAGAGAACAAACCTCGGATTCCACCAGCAGCGAGGTCAATTCAGAGTTCTGCAAGCCCTAATTGCCTGTTTCTGCCAATGAAGACCACTGCATACCGCCAATGGATTTTGCACCCTCCCCCCCCCCCCCCCCCCCCAAGACAGGTGCAGCGAAAACTCTTATGCAGTCGCGGCCATCACTGCAACTAACTGCAACTAACTGTAAGCAACTGCTTCCACTCTGCTTGCACTCCGCATGTGCACAGAGTATAAATGAGCTCCTCCCAGCAAGCTCACAGTAAACAGGGACAGCAGACTCAAAGTTCCCAAACGCCACAAAACAACTGCTTCCACTATGCAATTATTTTAGAAAATTGTAAACATTAACTATTTACAAACAAAATAAATTGATTGCAATATTTAACAGACACCTCTCTCGGGAAGGATTTTACACGAATGAGGAGTTAGTTTTGACCCCCCTAAGCCCAAATTGGTGCATATAATGGTAACTAACCAACCCAGGATCTGTGTGATCACTGCGAAATATAAATGCTGAATATGAAAATGTCGAATTTTTGTTTTCTTTCACTGCAAGTATATATGACGGGACCCCCCGTGCCCCCTACTGCAGCCCCACCCCCATACTCCCATTATCTTATTTATTACCCTTAACTAACCCTCAGCCGCTCACACATACTTGAAATACGCAGTAAAAGATTCAACATTTTCGGGTTCGCAGTAAACGGGTGTTACCACCCACATCTACAGATGCCTCAGTCTAGCACTCAAGATTAGTGCTTCGAGATTGATTCCCCACTGCTTCAGTCAGCTACTGCACCACATAATTACTACTGACTCATTGCTGCCTCGAGGTCTCCTTCGGTCTGCCTCCACACTTATGACTGATCACTGCTCCAACTCTGCCTCAAATCCACATTGGGTCTCTGCCAGAAAGTCACCATATGCTATACTTACGGTGTCAGAAGCACCTGGGTCTCCATCATCGCCTTCCCCGGAGAGCTCATGGAGAACAGTGTTGGCAAGCCCTGACAGTCGACTGAACATCTCTGCAATAAAGGGGAAAAAAGGCAAAAGGCGATAAATAATTCCTTCAAAATACAAGTGTCCCTGCAACGTCTGTTAAAAGTGACCAGACAAGGGTATTATGAAGTGTTTGTTCGGGGTGCCACTACAAAAGCCACACACTGTATGACAGTCACAGAAGAAAAGGTAACACAGATTAATAACTTTTTTTTTATAAAAACATATACATACTGTAAGGACGGTCGGTCTCAAAGGACCAACTGCCTGTATCCTATTGAGGTCTGGATGGATAATAAGTGGTAACCACCAAACTCTAAAACATTGTATTCGGAGCTCTTATTAGTCTAAAGCACTCGCCTGATAGAGCAACTCAGCCTGGTTCTTTCTACCATCGTATTAGAGATTAGTGTAGTCTGGTAGTATTCTAAAATACCACGAAGTGCAGGATAGTTTCAACGCCAAAGGTCTGTATTCCAACTGCACAAATGAAAATGTGTCATTTATTTTTAAATCTTGCACTCACCTCTCTCCTCTAGGAAGCCCACTCACAGGGGCCTTCGGAGTAGTGAAGTGAAGTGCATGGGTCTTTTAGCAACCTGCAAAAATGCCATGTGGGAGGATGCAACCACCTGCTGCATTAGGGATTTGAGGGCACCTGTACATGGAAATAAACCAAAATACATGAAACTCAATATTAGAACTCACAGCCAGAAACACTGTCGTACTTCGTATAACATCACATTTCAAGGCCAGAAACACTAACACTGTCTGATGATGAAATTGTTCCCCACGGCCAGTAAAACGAACATGACTATCACATCTCAAACCAGAACAAACAGACAAGACCAATTTACTTGTAATTTACTAGGAGAAAAAAACATTGACACTAGGCGACGTCACAGTTCATAATCAGAAACAAGGGGATTCCATCACCGCTGATAAAATAACCCCCATAGCAGAAACAATTACGCCGTTTTACAAACGGCATCACAGATGACAGCTAGAAACAATCAAAGCAACTCACTGCTGATGACATCACAACACAGATAGCATTTCACTCTGAATGAAATTACACCTTAGAGTCAAAACAATGGCAACGTCTTGCTGCTGATCGTACCGCACCTCTTTGCCTAAAACACTAACTTGCTTCACCGATAATTACATAATTATTCACAGCTGTAAACTAGCACGATTTCACTACAGTTATCAAAACCCAGAACCAGAAACACTGACAAAATCTCGCTGCTGATGGCATCACACCAGAGCCTCAAAACACTGACCTGCAATTGATATCAAACTGATGAATCAAACAGAGCCAACACCTTTTCACTGCAGAAGACATGCATTACCTCCACGTCCACTCTTCCTCGTCCCAGTACTTACTTCATGAGGCACCCGACACAGGACCTTCTTCTATTTCTTTAAATCCCTATAACTCCTCCCCCACATCCATGTCACTCAGTTTAAATTTTTCCTGCCTCCGGCAGGTTGGACTTTTTTTTCCCGGTGCGGGGCACCAGGGAGCACCGATTGCTGGCCCCCTGGGGGGGGCTGTGTGGCGGGGCCCTCGGCTCCCTCAGGTGCGGCACTGCTCCTGGGCCCCCTGCGGGGCTTGGGGTCACAGTTGAGCTGGATTGCCTCGCTCGGTTCTTTGCTGGGCTCCGGACCGCAGCGTGAGCATTGTGTCCCGGGTCCTGCACGGCCCGGGGGAAGGTAAGGAGAGGGGAGGACTGGGCTTGATGTTTTTCCCCTCTCCTCCTGTTTTGGCCATCTTGATTCGACTTGGCAGTATGGGCTAGCCTTCCCTTTTGTTGTGAGGCCTCTCTGCTTCTTGTCGTGGGGTGACAGTGGCAGAGAGTCTTTGGGAGTGCGGGGCTCTGTTCTGTCGCAGGCATGTCACATACCACCCGCTCCTCAGACACACACAGCACAGGATGCACCGGATGTTAGCTGCATTATCTGGGGGAAGGTAAGGAGAGGGGAGGACTGTGCTTGATGTTTTCCCCTCTCTTGCTGGTATGGCCATCTTGACTCCTTCAACATGCCGTTTTCCTCGTGCTTTGTGTGCACATCTTTATTGGAAATGATGGCAAGCACTTGGCAGTATGGGCTAAGCCTTCCCTTTTGTTGTGAGGCCTCTCTGCTTCTTGTCGTGGGGTGACTGTGACAGAGTATTTGAAAGTGCGGGGGCTCTGTTCTGTCGCAGGCATGCCACATACCACCCGCTCCTCAGAGACACACGGCCCAGGATGCACCGGATGTCAGCTGCATTCTCTGGGGGAAGGTAAGGAGAGGGGAGGACTGTGCTTGATGTTTTCCCCTCTCTTGCTGGTATGGCCATCTTGACTCCTTTGAAAGGCCGTTACCTCGTGCTCTGTGTACACATCTTTATTGGAAATGATGGCAAGCACTTGGCAGTATGGGCTAGCCTTCCTTTTTTGTTGTGAGGACTCTCTGCTTCTTGTCGTGGGGTGACTGTGACAGAGTATTTGAAAGTGCGGGGCTCTGTTCTGTCACAGACATGTCACATACCACCAGCTCCTCAGACACACACAGCCCAGTATGCACCGGATGTTGGCTGCATTCCTTGCGTGCTGCCTGTGAATACGGCGCAGATTTTGGACACATCTGCAAGCGGCCGGAAGGGTACCGGCCTGGCATAGTCTACACTTCGGGTTCGAGTCTCAGCGGTGCTGACTCGGTCCTTCATTCTTCCTAGACCGATGCATTGGAACGATTTAGAGCATGGGGCTACCAGCTACTGGATACAGGGCTCAAGCCACCTCTCAGTCATGTGGTGTGTTAGTGGTGTGTTAGTGGTGTGTTTGGGTCTGTGCTAGCTATGGACGCAGACTCCTTGTCCTGTCCTCTTCCTCTAAACTGCGCAAGGGAAAGTCAAAGGAGTTGATTTGCTTTTCCCTTGTCCGGCATGGGATTATGGAAAATGATCATGGAAGTAACGGCCATGCAGGGGGTTCCCAGTGTCTCTTCTTTTAGGCCCTAGGTCCTCCGGTGCTGACGTGTTGCTTTCACGCCTCCTCTCAGACTTGTGGGAAGTGATAGGGCACATGGTGGCACATGTCTGTGCTTAGAGGGGTTCTCAGAGTCCCTGGTGCCGGTGGAGGGGGATGTCACTTCAGTGGGTTTTCCAGTATAGGCATACCTCAGGTAGGGGGTTGCCTTTGATGTCGGCTATCCGGGATGGATTGCTTTGCCCCGCTTTGTGACAGTACTCTGCCCTTTTGACGCCAGCCTGGTGGCTCCTCTGTCGGCTGAGGGGGCCATAGTCTGCTGGACTTCTGGGCTGTCCAGTATCTTCCTTTTGATAGGTCAAATCTTTTTGTGGGCTGACAAGCATGCTGTTATATTGTGGCGCAGGCCTGTTTCAACGTCCTGTGATTTCCCTCTGGTGCAAGTGCAGTGACTGGCGGTTTTCCCTGGCTCCTCGTCTCTATCTTCTCGGAGGTGTATGGGACCGGTGGGGTTCGGCTTCCTGGGTAATGGGCTCCTTCTGGAGGGGGTATCAGTTGCCGTTCCCGTCTCCTCCTGTCCAGGTGTGCATGGTTAGGACTTTGGTACCCAGCTCACGGTCCAAGTAGTTGGCCATGGGATCCGTTCTCTCCGAACGGTTGTTGTGGGTTACCGTCTTGCCCGTTCCTCTCCCTGTTCAGGGTCACGTTTTCTACTTGCGGGTGTTCCTGGTCCCTATGCCTTCTAGGATGTGTCACCTGCTTATGGGTCTCAAGACCCTGCACTGCTTGTCCGGACGTCTGGGGAGAGCGTACTCTGGATGTTGTGCAGGGGGCGCGCTTGCTGGCTGTTCTGGGCTGGGTTCTCAGAAGGCAGTATGTCTCGACTCACCTGTTGCTGAAGTTACGGGGCACGTGGCGTCTTGCATGTTTTCCAGTTCCTTGAGCCTGTCTTCGGTTACGTCTCCTGGTGTCTTATACTCTCTCCCACTGGCTCCCGACATCTCGGCTTTCGTAGTTTTGTTTTCAGTGTCCCCAGCGCTGCGAGTGTCCCTGCTATGGTGGCGGGGGGTTTCAGGTCTACAGGCTGAGGTGTGCATGGTCCTTCCTCCTGTGACCTCTCCTACTACCAACACCAGCAGAAAGGGTATACATTGGGGGTCCTCTCAGCTCAAGGGTTGTGAGATCTGGGGAGAGCCGGTGATCATCCAATTGGCAAGAGTTGTGCCATTGTGCAAGCTCTGGTGTACTTCGAGGAGTTGCTGGACGGTCGGCGGTTTTTGGTCCGATCGGACAATACGACGGCCTTGGCATATGTGAACTGCAAAAGGGGTTCCGGCTGTTCCTTGAATGCTCTGGCAGCGCTGATAGGCACCTGGGAGGAATCTCATCTGGTGTATCTGCTGGCCTCACGTATCAGAAGGGTGGACAATGTTCAAGCGGATCTTCTCAGACGCCGGTTTTCACTCCTCTGCAGAACTGGTCCTGTTGGCCCAGGTCTTTGCGGTGACCTGTGTCAGATTAGGGTCCTTGGTTCTAGACCTGTTTGCATCCCCGGCCTCAGCAGAAGTTCCCCTCTTCTGCTCTCGGTTTCAGGTTGAGGGGATTGGGGGATGGACGCCCTCTCTGTACAGTGGCCTTGGGGTTTTCCTTTATGCCTTTCCGCCTATTCCCCTTCTGCCCCGGGTGGTTTGGCGCATCTGAGTGTCCAGGGTGACTGTGTTGTTGTTAGCTCTGTTCTGGTGCCGCCGGAGTTGGCTCCCCTCTCTGTTGGAGCTTCGTTCCTAGGAACCTTGGCTGGTTCCGAGGTGGCCGTGTCCCCTTCTAGGGGATCTGCGGTTAGAATTCCACCGGATGCAATGGGCGGTGTGGCTATTGCTCAGTCTAGGTTGATATCTCAGGGGTTCTCAGATCCTGTAGTTGAGTCCAAATGGATGCTCTTAGACCCTCCACTCTGAAGGTGTTAGGCAGTCATTGGGGCCATTTCCGAGACTGGTATGGGCAGTCTGGGATCCCTCCCCTGCGTTCTGGCCTCTGCTATCCTTCGGTTCCTCCAGGAGGGGTTTTGACAGGGGCCTGGCAGTTTTTCCAGGCTTCGCTCTCAGCGGGCCTCCATGAAATTCCTTTTGGGGGACTCTGACGGTCACTTGGATGGGGAGGTGTTGGTGGGGAAGTTGATCCAGGGTTTTTCTTCTTCCCTTCCTTGTGCTGATAAAGGGCTTTCCTTTTGGGATCTCCCTCTTGTATTACGGTTCCTTCATGGGCCTCCTTTTGAGCCCATTTCCGAGATTGATATCAAACATCTTACACTGAAATCTGCTTTTCTTATTGCCCTCACTTCTGCCCGTAGGCTTGGGGAGATTGGGGCTCTCTTATGGCACGCTCCTTTCCTGAGGGTGCTGCCAGACTCGGTGGTGCCGGGGTGTGGTCCGAAGTTTCTCCCTTCAGTTGTCTCTCGGGTTTCACACCTCTCAGGGTCTGGTTCTCCCTGACTTCTTTCATGATCCAAGAACGCCTGAGGAGGTGGCTCGGCTTAACATTGATGTCCGGCGGGACGCGTTGGAGTATTTGGCTTGGTTTGCCTTTTCCACCAATCTGATAGTCTTCTGATTGCTTGTGGTCTGGCTGGGGCTGGGCATAACGCATCTGTGGTTTCCATTTTCCGGTGGTTCCGGGTTGTGATCTCTAGGGCCTATGTGGCTTCTGGCCTGCCTGTGCCTGCGCACAATCAGGGGCGGTCTACCAGGGGTTTCGCGGCTTCCTGGCCCGATGTAAGGAGGGTTTTTCTCTGCAAGAGATTTGTATGGCTGCCGCCTTGGCTGGTCTAGGCATTTTCATCAACTGCTATGGGTTGAGTTTCTCCCACTCGGGGTTGGTTCCTTCGTGGTTGGAGTTTTTGTCTGTGGGGATGTGATTTGAGTTATTGTGGGTGTGTTTTGCTGCACTGTTTTTGGCTCTGTCTCATTGGGACCTTTTCCCCGTTGATGCTTTGGTATACCTCATGAAGTAAGTACTGGGACGAGGAAGAGTGGACGTGGAGGTAATGCTCTGATTACTTACCGGTAATCTTCATTACTCCTAGTCCTACTCTTCCTCGTCACAGTACTGACGACCCTCCTCACCCTCCCTGCGGGGAAGGTCCCATGCTCCGGCTTGGTAATATGAAACTGAGTGACATGGATGTGGGGGAGGAGTTATAGGGATTTAAAGAAATAGAAGAAGGTCCTGTGTCGGAGGCGGGTGCCTCATGAAGTAAGTACTATGACGAGGAAGAGTAGGACTAGGAGTAATGAAGATTACCGGTAAGTAATCAGAGCATCATCAGTCACACTCTACAAAAAGCTGTTCAGCACACGATCTAACAAGCATTGATTTACATGTACGCCCACCAACCCCGAGGCACTGTCCCCACCACCCGGTATTACATAATCACTTGTCTGAGACAGCCTGCCCCAGGCTTGCCAAAGCTGCTCCGCATCCAATGTCTCCAAAGCAAGCATATCAACGAAGAACCATGATCTCACCCTCGTCAATGGTCAAAAGCATCTCCTCAGGTTCTCTGATCACTAAAGGACCTCTTTGTTACCGAATACACGTATCTGCCATCTGCCTCTCCCAACAATAAACAGAAGATCTACCTACAGCCTCTCCAACCTATAACACCCTTTCAAGAGCCTCTATTTGCACCATTCACCGGCTCATAGCCACAAAGCAACTCCACACTCACACACCACTGCTGACAGATCACAAATAACTATTGCTTTGGTCATATAACCCATCCAAACAAGATAAGGTGATGGTCAGAAAACACATGCCAAATTAAGCAAGATGAAGTGAAGTACAGGGAGTGTGCACGCCATGTGTGAGACTGGGAGGACGGTGGATGAAGGAGGGGAGAGAGAAGAACATGAGCCTAGGAAGAGGGGGAGGGGAAGGGTGTACTGGCAGGAGTTTGGATAGTACTAGTGAGGTAAAAAAGAGGAATAGTAGGGAGGTGAGCTGTAGACTTATAGAGGGGAGAGAGGGGGGACACGGAAGATAAAGGAGACCAGATACAGTACTATGGAGAAATAGACAGAGAGAAGCACAGCCCTAGAGTAGGGGAGCACCGTATTGAGGAGGTGAGAGAGGTTAGACATGGGATAAGTGAAAGGAGAGCAAGCATGCTACTAGCACGAGGCACAATAAAGACCGATAGTAAAGAGAAAGAAGAGGCATGGGCAAAAGAAGGCAGAGAGCGGGCATTCTGCATGTGTAAGGGCATCTGCAGCAGGCAGTTTTACATTAGCTAGGGACAAGTACAAGCACAGAGTAACAGATTATGTTTAGGGGCGATACTACTTGGACTGGCAGGAGCTAAAGATATACTGCTGCAAGTAGTGAATGTGATTCTAGGCATCGGAGAGATCAGGCTTGGTGCTCGGAAAAGGAGAGAGAGCAGGCCATAGTAAAGAGAAAGCCACATAATATTTTGAAGGGAGGGTGGCACTTATGGGTAAAAGCATGGATGGCGTAAAGGAGAGAGAGCAGTATTCATTGTTTTCTAGTGTTATTTAGGGTACTAATGTTGTAGCACCCGATGACAAATGCCAACCGCAATCAGGCAATTGTGCATTGTGGTTTTAAAGAGTGAGGTGAGAAAGAGAGGTATGATTTGGATGAGGAAGACATTGAGACCCTTAAACAATATGAAGCGATCTATTTGAGATCTTGAGTGCCAGGGGTGGATGTTCTCATCTGACTTTCAGTTGCCTGTCATTTTGGAGCATGCATTTACTGGTCAGTTTACAATTTGCAGTTGCAGAGCAAGAACTAATTACAAGGCATCAGTTAGTTTTCAAAAATTGATTAACAAAGTTTACTAATTAAAATGTTCTTGATTAGCGAACAAGCCCATTTGATTAGCAATGCTGTACTCATTTTTTTAGTGTCACCAGGTTATTTGTACCCAAGACATAAAATGAGCAACAACACAGCAGTCTGGTCTACTGCTGAAGTAAGATATTAGTGAGAGGAGTGAGGCCCTGCAAATTCTTTAAAATACCGCTTTGTCAGAGGTCGAGTAACTTAGTTTACCTACTCGACCTAAGAGACACGCACTCGACCCATGGCAACGGATGACAAATTTAAATGCACTTTCTATAAAATGGTACATGTTATCACAAACCCACTTTGTTTGGCACACAGTTGCCACCCAAAGGCCAGCCATACACAGTAAATGTTAAACAAAAGTTTCAAACATCCCCCGCAAGTGGTACTCATTCACCAGAAAATCGACTTTTCGAGTGGGTGAAAAGACTTTGCGAGCCCTGAACGAGTGTCTGTAAATTGTAAAAGGTTAGCTGCATGAATGGACAAAAATAAATAGATAGAATATAAAGGCTCCGAAGCATTTTGGCCAGCCCTCTCCTGAAGGTGCTTCTCTAGTGCATAAATCCACTTCCCCCGCCCATGCATTGAGCAAAGGGAGTATCTTCATCAAGTTATTCCGGTCCATGTGTGACCACGGGACAGAACACGCCCTTCCCAGTCTCTTCTGGAGCAACGGAAACTGAGTGTAACGCTCACCTGATTCCCGCAGAGGCGCCGGTCTTGACTGGGTGAATGCCGTATCTTCAAAGGTGATGTGTAACACACGGTTGGCTCTTTGGGCTGGACCTCTGTGCACTGTATGTCTAACTCGAAGAGTAAGATGTCTTAGGTAAGTGAACGCCGAGCTCTCCATCTGCCTCGGGGCAGGGTGCCGTAACCAGTTTCTTCACTGGATAAGGGTGCAGGCCTCTTGACCTCAGAGGACTGCTGTCCGTCGTTAACTGCACGAACGGTAAGTTCTGGGCACTCCAAATGTCTTAAAAGTCTTTTGTAATGATATCTCTTGTTTTGCAGGGTTCCGGCGATGGCGGATGGCGGGCTGATGAGAGTTGAGGATCGAACCCGCATGAGGAATAGAAGCGCCTGGAAGCACGTAAGTAAGCGCTTGTAGCCTGCTTCACGATGCGCACTAACTGTCCCTTTTATCTTGCAGGTACAAGTTCGGAGCTTTAGAGAAGCTGAAGGGTGCTGGAATACCCACTGGATTCGGCGTGGGAAGGAGTAATGGCACGTGAGTAATAAAGTTGCCCAATGTCTTTAAACGCACCTTCTTTTGTCTTTCAGATGCGGGATGCAGCGCCGAAGGCCTCCGGAGCGTGCGAAGAGCTGGTAAGCTTTTGTCTTCCAGATGCCGGAATGCAGTGCGAAGACCTCCGGAGCATGCGAAGAGTAGGTAAGCCTTTGTCTTTCAGATGCCGGAATGCAGCGCGAGGCGTTGGTGACAGCCGATGGACCAGGTAAGAGATGCGCTGCCACTGAAGACCGTAATGCTAACCTGTTCTTTCTTTGTCTTTACAGGTGCTGCTGAAGACTGGATTCCAGGTTGGTAAGCCTTTGTTCCCTTAGGCCCAGGATCAGAAGCAGAAGACACGATGAGCGTTCTGCTGCAGAGAATGCAGAATAACGCAAAGCAAGATTCATCCATCGGGTGTGGTTTAAATAGCCTCCTGTAGTGCTTAGGTGTCTCCTTCCACAGCCACACCTAGGTAAGAAAAGAGTTCCTGCTTTCCAGAAGAGTTCCAGTGTTCTGAACCTAGGGAGTGGCTCCTGCCCCACCCAACAGGAAAAGTAGTCCCAAACAGAAGAGGATCAGGGGTTCAACTGGCAGGTAAGTAAGCAGCATGGTCTGCTGCAGGTAAGTCCACCCAAGCATTATGAGCCCGGCGCTTCCAGTGCTGGGACTGGGCATCTTTATGAGCCTGGTGCCACTGGCGCCAGGACAGGGTCCAAAAGGTCCCAATTGGGACTGGCTGGCACTCGGAACCGGGGTTATGGGTCTGCTTCCAAGGGAGTCGGGCAAGTCCTGATCTTTTGGAAGCAGAGATCATGACACTGAGTTATACCTGTTTTTACTGGGGTTTCACCCATGTCTCCCCTACTACTAGCTACAGCCATGCGAGAACACTGGCGCGTCCTATGGCTCCATGGTGTGCTTTCTATCGCTGCAAATGGAGTGGGAAGTAGGGTGACTACGCCCTGCTCACCCGGCTCGGCATCCCATTCCTCTTCTCCTTCATCGTCTACTCCGGCTAATACATCCCCTGACCCTTCTACAGGCACAGAAGCATAATCAGCACTACCATAGGGCGTTGTCTCCCGTCCTCCCTGCTCAGCCCCTGTCCTGCTGGCAGCATCCCTGTTCTCCATATCCACCTCAAATGTTCTGATAACCGAGTTGTCCAATCTAACAAGAATCTGCCCATGTCTCCACCTTCCTTCTTCTACATCCCTTACCTGTCTTCTCACTGCCTCCCGCTCTTCATCTCTAAGCCGCCGTAGCAGTGCTACCTCTTCCTCTGCTAGTCCTAGCGCTTCCTTCATTTTTCCCTGTTCTTGCGCATCTACCACGTTTCACAGACTATCCTCTATCCTAGCAGGAAAAGGACTAACCTCTTCTTTCTCTCTCATTTTCAATCCTTCTCTGCTACTGACTACCGGCCTCACACTGTCTTGCTCCTCCACCCTTAATCTGCTAACCTAGCAGTCGGGGGAGTCATCTCCTTCGCTTTTCAACCTCTATGCCGCCCGAACCATTGAAGGAGTTACCCTTCCACTTTTCTCAAATTTCCCAGTTCTTAGAAATCTTAACTGATGGAGGCGTTACCTGTGTCCGTCTCACAACCACTGGAGTAGCCACTGGGGAAAATGGTGGTACAAACTCAGGGTCTGTGTACCGCTCTGTGGGCGAAAAAGGATAGCACCCATATGGGGCCAGTGCAGAAGGAATTGCCTACTCCCTCCTTTTTCGGTCCGGCCCCCACGATTTCAACATCATGGCACTTTCTGCCTTTTTCATACATCCTCCATAATTTCAAGATATTTAACCGCTTCTCTAACTTCGAGCCCTTGTGCTTTGTAGTAAAAAAGGTTCCCTCAATAGGTCAAGAATTGGTCGTTTTCCCCTTACTTTCCCGCTGCAGTATTTTAAAATGTTCGCCTTGTATCCGGGCAACATATAGCACAAATAATTTAATGGAGTTTCTATATTCTACCCCAAAATATCAAAAAATAATTTAGTACCCTTACCCAATTCCTTAGTCATTCTCTACACACACACTCAAAGCATTCGCTTATATCGCAATTACCTCGCTTCACTATTTCACTTCAATTCTACTGCTTATTCGTACACAAAAGACAGCATCTTATCAAAAAACACTCGGTCGGCCAATATTTCCGAGATATCACTTCCATTCGAGAATCGGAGGGGTGTAATGCTTTCCAATACAGCACCGCTGCTCTCGCTCTCTTGTTCACTAGTACGGCCTCCTTTACTACAAAACCGTCTTTTCCTGACTACAGGAAGTTTCCCCTTCACTACTTGGACTAACCAAGAAAATCGAGGCGATGGCTCTGCCTGCACAGCTAATGCAAGAGAATGTCAAGGGCCTACTTCAGAAAGGTATCTGCGATTGGACTTACCCCAAGATACCATCCCACCTTCAGGTGAGGGCTCCAGTCAACCAGACATGCAAACTAAAGGATATCAGGGCAAGCCTCACACTGGGCGTGCAGGGTAAGATACCACCTCACACCTCTAAAATAACAAACTAGGTAAAAATATACACAAGGGACTTACAACATAGAACAGCCAAAAACATTCACTTTTCCAATCCCTGCAACCTCAACTAATTTCACAACCTCACTCCAAGTCTACCCTTAACAACCCCCTTAAATCAAAGAAACAACCCTTTTTTACCCCTATTTCCCCTTCTTGCTTTACGCTCAATATATAAAGAAAAATCAATGGCCTGCACAGACGCCACTCGAGATCTCATTGTGGCTGTCCAGGGTCCCCAGAGAACAAACACCAAGCATTCAATCTGTGTAGTGCAAAAATAGCAATGTATTCACAAATACATTTTCAAAGGATAAGTAGGTTGACATGAACTTATAAAAGAGAAAATATTCCCCGAGTGCAAAGCTCAACACCACACTATCCGTATCACTGACTTTGTCAGGTAAATTTGCATTACAAACTCGCAAGCTTTCTTTTATTTCAACAATTTTTGCGGATTCTTGATTGCAATCATGTGACTGCCGATAAACATTCAGACTAATCTGTGTGATATGGCAAGCGCCATCTTGAACTTGAGTGCCTCCTTAGTCTTATGTGAATGAAGGGCAGTGTGTCACATAAGCAAACGCTCTACTAACCTCAAGGTGTAGCTTGCCTACCACAATCCATGATAAAGAAATATTATTAGTCACATTTTAGGTGTACAAAAACCAAGCAATGGCAATACCAACTGTTTGGGCTTTTGTGTAGGCATGGGAAAGGCACTTGTCGGGCAAAAACATAGTGGTTTTAACTGGTCATTGATGCAGAATGGTGCGAATACCTGTTCCTAAAACCATTCATAAACCAAAACTGTTGGATTTGTCAATGCTTTGTTATTAATAGGACTTGAGTGAAGGACATGCAGAGTGCTTAAAGATCGAGTGGCTGAAGGAAGACCCCATAAAACATTTTTATTACACCAGTAGTGAGTTTTAAAACTCCAATTAAGTCATTCACTCTCAGAAGATTATTTAGAACAAACAATGGCAAGCACTTTGGGTGCAAAGTTTGATGGTAAGGTTTGATTAAAACGAGCTCAAAGAGTTCCTATAAGGAGATGCTTTGGGCGGGAGGGGCAGAAACTGGGTGTGTTTGTTTGTTTTATTCACTTATAATGTGCACCAAACCCGAAGGTAACCAGGCGCAACAGTACATAATATGCAAGGCTTGAAGTTACATAGTTACAGATTACAAGCAAAACAGAATATATACAGGTCATAGAAGGTCAGTTGCAGATTACAAGCAAGCCAGAATATATACAGGCAATAGACGGTAACAAAACTAGACAAAAAGGTAGAATGTACAAATGGGCAGCAGGATGGCGAGTATAAATATATATATATGTAAACAAGGTGGTATCAGGGTCTTGTAAGAGCTAGTGAGCAACTAGTCGTCGGCAGACTTCAGCAGATCGATATAGTTGGATCTGAATTTGGGATAGGGCTGCTCGTCACATAGAGGATGTGGCAATGAATTCCATAATTGGGCCGCTCGGACCGGGAAGCTGCCGCCCCCAGCCTTAGCCAGCCTGAATCTCGGTCTGATAAGGCTATTAACATTGGTGGTTCTTGCCGGTCGGGTGGAGCTTCTCTTTAGGAATCTGTCAGTGAGATAGCTAGGTGCAGCATTATTCAAAGCTTTGTGAATAAGGGATGCAACTTTTAAATGGATTTTGTTTTGGGTAGACAGCCAGTTGTTTTGGTGCCTTATCTTAGATATGTGCGATCTTTTGGACACGCCAAGAGCTGCTCTCAAGGCATTATTTTGCAGGATTTGAATTCTTTGGATGATAGATTTGTTAGCACCAATATATAGGGCATTGCAATAGTCGAGCCTAGACAGAATCAGGGCTCTAGCTAAGATAATCCAGTTGTCATCTGAGAGAAAGTGTTTACCTGCTCTAATGAGCTTACATGTGTAAGCTGTGGCTGATGCCAGGGATTTCACCTGTTTATCGAAGGAGAGGGTGGAATCCAGATAAAAAGCCAAGTGTCTTCACCTCCTTAGACACCTTGATGATATTGCCATCAATCTCAAAGGAGGTGTAGTCTTGGCCTAATGTTTTAAGATTGGAGTGAGTACCCAGGATGATTAGCTCTGTTTAATCATCATTCAAGCATAGACCATGGGTTGCCATCCATGCCTGGATGATGAGATACACCCTATTTACCAAGGCCAAATCCTTGTTGTAATCCCCGGAAAGAGGGAGGAGAATCTGGGTATCGTCTGCATAATTAGTGTAGGTAATACCAAGAAGGTCCAGATCATCAAAAAGGGGCTTAGTAAATATGTTGTATAGGGTGGGGGAGACGCAAGAGCCCTGGGGAACTCTGCACAGAATGGGGATTGGATCTGCCGCTGCCAGAGGGGAGAACACCCTCATAGTCCTGTCGCTAAGGAAAGACTCAACCCAGGTTATCGCCTCTTTGGAAAAATGTGCAGCTGAGTCTAGGTGGCTGCAAAGGACCTTGTGGTCGACAAGGTTGAATGCAGCCGAGAGGTCTAGCAACAGGAGAAGGGCTGTTTTACCTTTGTCACGTAGTTCATCTATTTGTGCCTTCAAATCGATGAGGGCAGTCTCAGTGCCGTGTTGGGGTCAGAATCCTGATTGACATGCTCCTAAGAGCCTATGTTGTTCCAAGAATCTTTGAATTTGGTTGAAAGCAATCTTGTCCAGGATTTTTAGCAAAAATGGGACTGTCGTGATGGGACGGTAGTTTGTAGGTATAAGTGGGTCTAGGGTTTGCTTTTTAAGCAAAGGCAGTACCCAAGATTGTTTCAAGTTGGTAGGCACAGTGCCCGATGCAAATGAGGTGTTGATAAGTTTAGATACAAATGGGGAGAGATCTCTGGCAGTGTCTTTTATAAGCTGGGAAGGGCAGAGGTCACCTTGGCAGTTGGATGGCTTGATAGAGAGGAGGACTTTCTCTACCTCAAGGATAGAGGTTTTTGAGAACATGAATCGCACAGCTGTGTCCTGTTCCTTTGAAAGGGGGGGGTGGGTCGGTATTCGGATTGTTAGTCTGGGATGGTTGATTGAGAGAGGCTTTTTTCTTAGCTATTTTCTTTTGGAGCATGGTTACTTTATTTAATAGTGCTTGTTGTATATCTGAGCACCATGTTTTATCTTTGGAACATGTATCCGGGATAGGGATAGGCGACTCTAATTCCTTAAGGATGGTGAACAGTTCCCTCATTCTCGAATTAGCATTAGATATACGCTTGTTATATGAGTTTCGCTTGGCCAGGTGGATTTCCTTTTTCGTAGTGGGAGGACATTTCCATTAGTTTATTTTTCTGGTCTTGTGAAGGGATTAGCCTCCATGAGGTTTCACAACTCCTCCTAAATTGTCGTAAATCCTTTAGTTCAGGGGTGAACCATTTATTTAGATTGGATTTGGGTTTACTTGGTCTGAGTTTTAGAGGGGCAATGTTGTTGAGTGTAGTTAACATAATTTTGTTGTACTCGTCAACGAGCGTTTCCGGGTCTAAATGATCCGCTAATTGGTTAAGAGTGGGTAGGATATCGGGAATCACTTTATCCTTAGTGATACTCTTTTTATTCCTTGTTGGACATGGCGGGCCATGGTGGGAACTAGAGAGAGTGGTCTGGAGGTGGAGAGTTCAATGAACAAGAGGAAGTTGTCTGTCCAAGGTTGTGGGGAGATGGATTTGATGTTGGCGGTGCAGTTGTAATCTGCCAGCCAATCAAGAATTCTCCCTTTGTTATGAGTGGGTTCGAGAATTTTTGGAGTTCTGCCCAGTTCAGAGAGAATGTTGGCAATGGTGGTGGCTTATTTGTCTAGGGGGTCATTGTGTCCCAGATTAAAGTCTCCTAGGACAAGTAATTGTGTGGATATTTTAAGGTTATTGGAGAGTAGGCTGGAGATATCCTCCTCAAATGTTCCTATGTGTCCAGGTGGTCTGTAGATGAGGTGGATAGTCAATGTCTGGGAGTTAAGTAGAGGAGGTTTGATAGTGAGCGCTTCACATGAATCAGAAACTAGGGTAGGTGTAGTTCTCATACCTAGGCTAGTTTTAGCGATGATGGCAATGCCGCCACCTCACATATTAGTTCTGTCCTGTGTCAGTATGGTATAACCATCCGGGATTGCTAAGGAAAGTAGGGGTCCTGCTGTGTTGTGCAGCCAAGACTCTCCGATAGCAAGAAAGTCCAGATTATCGGCGGATATCAGGTCACAGATATCCGTGGCATGCGCAGTCAGGGATCTGCCATTTATTAATACTCCTTTAGGAGGGGGGGCCACTACAATGGATTGGGTAGGTTTTATTTTAGTGGGATTAGTTAGAGGCCTCAGGACATTAAGGTGGGTGATATTTACCTTCTGGTTATTGGATCTTTTGTTGGCGGGGGGGGGGGGGGTGGTAGAGTTCTAGTCAGAGTGCTCGTGGAGTCTCGCAAGTCTCGCTCGGAGTCTAGAGTTTCTGAAGGGTAGACTACATGGATTACTTAGAGGCCGGCTTGAGGGGCTCGGATCAGGGCGATCCATAGTGGTGGGAGTAACTAAAAATATGTTGGTTGAATTGTGTAGAGCTCTCTTGTTGGTTGTAGGGTGGCTACTGCGAGATGTCTGGTGGATAATGAGCAGTAGACATATATGGGTTAAGAGGCTACGGGCTATAATGCTCATTATGTAATATTGCATAGGAGGTGGCTTATTATAAGTTGAGATGCACCTTCTAAGTAGTGGCATATGATTAAACTAGACTAGGTTTATAGCTTGGGGTACGAAGGCGTACGAGGGTCGCTGGAGGCAGTTATAAAGAATGAGGGTCTACCCTCGTCACTAGAGTGGAATTGCGAGTAGGCTAGTTTGCTTTCTGTCAAAGGGTATGCTAAGCATAAGTGCAGTAATGCAAAAATCGCTAAATAGGCTAGTTGCTTCTTATCGGTTTATAGTGATAAATTCGAATGACATTATGTCGAAAGTCATAATGTTGGAAAAAAAAAAGTTCAAACAAAAAAATCCGAATGTCTATTTTTAATTACTTTTTGTTCGAAATGGGGGGCCCCTCCCCAACCCCCTTTTTTAAAAAAAAATGTTTTGTTTACCCCTTTTTTTTAACTCGTGGAACCAAAAAAACATGTAAATTAAAAAATAAAACATTCACATTTTTTTTTTCGACATAATGTTTTCGACTTTTTCACTGCCTACCCTTCTTATCAATGAGCAAGCTAAACATAGATGCAGTTATACAGTTATGATGGTAAATCACGCAAAGGGCTAGTTCACTTTCTGTCACTAGAAATGAGACTTTGTAGGGGGATCACAGTAGGCTATAGGCATGGAGATCATAGTAGGCTATAGGCACGGAGATCACAGTGGGCTATAGGCATGGAGATCATAGTAGGCTATAGGCACGGAGATCACAGTGGGCTATAGGCATGGAGATCACAGTGGACTATAGGCATGGAGATCACAGTGGGCTATAGGCATGGAGATCACAGTAGGCTATAGGCAGAGAGAGCACAGTGGGCTATAGGCAGAGAGAGCACAGTGGGCTGAATCATTTGCTTACATAGCGATGGCAAGCGAGCATCTAGTGATAGGTGGGCACATTAAGGCTGGCAAGTTAGCTTGGGCAGTTAGGGGTCTAGTATGACGGCAACATAGTGTCGCCCCCTCAAATACTTGCTAGTAAGGAGCCGGCATCGTGACATGTTGTCAACACACAGTATTATCACTTATAGTGTTACAGTGCACCTCTGTGAACTAATTAAGGGTTATTGACTGGAACATCATAAACACAGGTATATGCATAAAATATAAGTGTGTGCAGAAAAATACTCATACTTGCAAAAAATATGATAGAAGTCGGAGGTACTACAGTAATGCAGTCATACTCACAGGGATTAGTAGTCCAGCATTAGGCGAGGCTGCCGAGTCTATCGCATAGAGGTAGTCCACATTTTTACAGACTACAGGTTTGGCCCATGGGTGAGATAAGTCAAAGTGGGCTTGCAAGGTGCTCCAGGTGCAAACAGGGGCAAACAGCGCCTTTTTCTGGCTTTCGTCGGGCCACCGGCTTTCCGCCTGCCGGCAGATGTTGTCGGGTGAAGTAAACGAGGTGTTGCTGAGCAACAAATTCAATCCTCGTTTTCATGCCGTGAAGCGCCCGGTATTTTGTTTCTTCCGAATGCAGGAAGTTCAGCTGTTTCAAAGGTAGGGGCCGCTTACTGATATAATATTGCAGATGTAAGGCTGGGATTAGCATGGCCATGAGCAGTCAATGGGTGGTCACATAACCAAACAACACCTACAGGTTGCGTGGCCCTCAACATATGCCATTCAACCCCATCTGTACTCTAATGCAGTAGTTTGGCCTATAGATGTCGCTTATAGCCCACACTTAAATGGAGCCGTTTTGCACCCGGTGATCAGGTTAAACAAGAAAAGTAACGTCATTGATTTTTAACAATGTACAATAAATACATGTGGTAGAGCCCTTATTGAGTGCTTTCTCCGTACGTAACAAAATATGTTCGTGTGAAGCTGATGAAGATGTAGAATTTGGAAACATGGGTTCCAATTCTGGCTTCCTTATAACTACAATATTGTGATCCACGGTAAATCACCTTCTCCCTTCTTGGTATCAGTCCACTTATGTGGCAAAACAGAGTGCATAAAACAGTGTCCAAAGTACTATATAAAAGCTGAAGGAATTAGAAACCTTGGCCAGTGTGTTATGCCCAGTGTGTACTGCTGAACTGCAAAGTAATCTCTTGCTTCCTCACATGACCAACATACATCAGGGCACTAGGCAAACCACTATCTCACGGTGTATACTTTTCACTGGCTGCTAAAACTGAAGCCACCTCCTTGACGCTTGCAGCGTTGGGCTATATTGAAGTCTTTAACTTTATGGCCATGCTTCAGGGATCCCCTTCAAATATCCCCTTTCCATCACTCTTAAAACACTGCTCAATCACTTAAACAAAATATTAGTGTGTACTGTCAACTTACAATACAATGAAGCAGAAAACCTGGGCTCACATCTCTACTTCCTTATTTGACCACAATTATGTGATCCTGGGCAAATCACTATCTCACAGTGCCTTGTTTTCGTAATGTGCTAGAACTGGGACCGCGCCCTAGAAGCTTACTGACCTTGAATACATTCTCCTGACCTACTCGAATTACTTGCTTTAGGAACCCTACACACAATGTTTTCCATTGCAATTTAAAGCACTTCTCAGACACTTAAAATGAATAGTTATGCATTGTGCCGTGGTATACCATTAGAAGAAACTTTTATAGAAAGACAGGACATACAGAGATGTTAAATGTATTTATTGTAATTGTTTGAAGCATTTTTAAGATTGTGCATGCCAGAGATATAGACTACAGATACACAAGTTTTGTCCTGAAAACGTTCCTGTGAACATTTTCACTTTAAAGAGTAATATGCACAATATGGCTAGAAAGCACTCTCTTTTGCTATGACCTGTGATTAACGTGCCATTTCCTGCTGAAATGCAACAAGTCTGTGCATTTTCGGATTTAAAGGAATGGTTCGGTCAGAAAATATTATTGTCCCTATGTTTCGAGCATGTGCTTTTAACCATAAGTCGATCGATCATACAAACATTTCCTATGCACCTTACCCGAGTTTTCGTCTCTCGAACACAAGCAAAATCAGGCAGCAGGGCGCGGCCATCTTGTGATAATCTTATCACTTGCCGCATCGCCCTGGGTGACCTGCGTTTGCGGCACTAAATCATCACTAGACGTGTACCGCCCATTTCACAACGCCAAAGCACGTATTGTGTCAACATTCTCTGCGCCTCAGCTAATGACGTGTTACCATGGAAACGGCAGGAAGCCTCTTTCCTCGACAAGTATAAACAGAGCGTTTCACAACACACAACAGCAGATTTTCTTTTCCATTCCTCTCGCTGTATTTCTTTGAGTATTCTGTGACTCGTTTCTGTGCCCTGGTCAGCTATCTTCGTTGCCTGTAGCCCGTGTGAACAGATACCAGTACCACCGCTATAAATAATTTTCGTTTCTTAACCACACAGTGGCAACAATAATGCCCTACCTGTACGAGCCCGAGTATTCCGAGGAGGAATTACTGGAAAGAGCAAGCTCTGTAAACGATGGGGATTTGGACAACAGTTGGGCCGACGTTTCAACAGATGAAGAGCCCGGGCCTAGTCGCATGGACGGTGTTTCCACCTGGTGTACCTGCAATCGGTGCGCGCTAATGCCAACCGAGGTGGAGAACTTCTGCTGCCGAGAAAACTCTGGATGCTTGTCCTACATATCGCAAGGCGATACACAGCCGCAATGTGTTACCGAGCTGCCAGACTTCACGGCAGTCTGTCTCACACGGTCCGTGTTGAGGATTTCGATGGTGCTTATGCACGAACTTCGTGCAACAGTTCGCCCTCGTAATCCAAGTAACAAGTAAGTGTAGTCTGGTTGTGATGTCAGTTAGGCCACTACTATTTGTTGGTTGTTCCCTATATTCTCGTAACTTCAAGATATCATTGTCATATCCGTTTAGTCTTGCAATTCTCTACTAATAGTCGCATAAAAGTTGTTCAATATTGTGCAGTGTCTAGTTAGCATTTGTCCTGGCAAAAATGCCATTGCATACAAGAATTGTCATTGACAACTAATGTTTAATACACTTATCTTGGTAATTTAAAAACAGATTATATCTTTCCATTTCATAGGTGGTATCGGCTGGTGGCCTATCGTTCGTACACATGGTGGCTACATGGGAGGCTTGGACACCGTGTTCGACGAGTAATACCCGCCTGTGTCGTTGGCGCCATTAGACAAACTTTCCCCAGCGACAGTGGTCAGTACAGGTGATTTTCCCTCGCTGAGCTGCAACCAGACCTTTACAATGTCTAGTATTTTTGTACCATCAAAATAAGAAATCAAATAAAACGCAACATATTTTTTATCAATGGTTGTTTCAGTTTTTAAGTGAATCAAGTGTGTCTCCATTCAGCAGTGTTCCAGTGGCTTGTCTGCACGCCTCCCGGCCCATCCATCCCACCCCCCACTATCAAAGGCAGTTCGCACCAGTAGATGTGTGCTGCCATGGGGGCCTGTCTGGGGTGCGAACGGCCAAGGTGCCAAACAACGTGTACACTTCAAAAGGTATCCCACGCCCCGGGGGCCATTGCTCACATGGCCTCCTCAGACCCCGTGTTTCCAGGCAGGTCTCCCCTGAAGCAGGCCGCTCCCCTGCAATGTACATAATACCACGACATATACACGTCATTCATTCACAAACACACCCCTTTTTGTTATTCTTTATAAACCACTGGATATTTACCATGAGAACATCTTTGAGCACTGCAAGTCAACTCGTGAACGTGCTACTCTGTGACCGCTTCAAGTGAACTCGTCAGTGTGCTACCTGTGAACATCTCCATGTTCTCCTGCCACTAATTACTCTGCTTGCTGAATCCAACTGTTTGTTGGTCAAGGTAAGGGCATGTATCTTAATCATATCTACTTCATTTGTAAATTTAGATCTATTCCGATGTATCTAACTCTGTAGTGCTATGTTAATTTGTATCATTGCTATTGACTTGAGTTTCTTTTGTTATGTTATCGATATATCAATTTTTATCAGTGTCAATTGGCATCGTATTGCATCCTTTGCGGACCGTGTCTATAGTATAAGCATGTTTCCTTTTCGTGTATTATAGAACATTCAAGGGACGAGTAACATGTTCTGATTTTCAACACATCAATGAATCGTTTGTGAAATTTATCCTATAATACAGCCGCACATGCTGCACTGGTTTTGCTGTGGTGCCCAAAAGAAAGCGTGCAATGAACAATGTATGGTCCAATTAATTCTTTCTCACATGCTTATGCTAAATAATTTTCTAATAATGTTGACCTTTATTTTGCAGAATTTACAACAATGCCTGCATGTTCTATTTTCGGTTGCCCTTCGAAGACCCATGACAAATCCGAAGGCATTAAAACGCATGTATTCCCTAAGACTGTTGATTGAATAAGAGAATGGGTCAGCCGTTGCGGATATCCACCGGAAGAGCTTGAAAGTACAGTCAAACAAGTCTTGGAGGACAAGAGGGGTCATCGATACCGCATCTGCAGCCTGCACTTCTCCCCAGATATGTACGACACATCCTTGTACACAAAGGTGAATCAACTGAGAACAACTCGGAAATTACTCCCAAACGCTATTCCGACTTTACTCGTGAAAATGCTGCAACAGATGAGTCACGCTTCCGGATTTAGCTTTACGCCTGTATTTTCGGTGTAAATGCCACTCATAGTACTTTACATATTTATGTGATTGAATAGCTGTTGGAATAATTACTTTTTTGCTAAACATCAGTCCTTGTTTTGTAGAACCCACATAGAAAAATGAGTTATGGGGACGGATAACTATGCTATATTATGCATTTCAATAAGTGTAATTTTCTCGTATTCAGTCTCCTTACATGCCATTTTGTAATGTTGGAATTTCTAAATCGAATAATACTTTCCCTTTACCACTACATGACTATCCACCGAATATTAAGGAACAAGATTCAACATTCATATCTTGCCTTGAGTCATCAACCACTTCGAGCGCGTATCAGGTAATCTTTATTTTTATTTTTTTAACTTTGTTTATTTTAAATCAAGGCAGGATGGCAAATATACAAATCATGA
The DNA here is from genome assembly GCF_040938575.1 of Ambystoma mexicanum. Classification (NCBI taxonomy): domain Eukaryota; kingdom Metazoa; phylum Chordata; class Amphibia; order Caudata; family Ambystomatidae; genus Ambystoma; species Ambystoma mexicanum. The sequence continues at coordinate 967,462,436 of NC_090936.1, read as the reverse complement.
CATATCACAAGCAATGCGTATTCAAGTTCTTCTATCCCCAGTCCTCATTTCCCCCATCAGGCTTCCTCCTTCCCACCTCCCTCTGGCCTCTCCCCCCCCCCCTCATGTTCGGAGGCGGAATTTTCTTTCTGGGTTGTCCAGTTCGCCCCTTAGCGTCTATGTGTCTTCTCCCGGGTCCTCTTGGTGTTTCAAGATCCATCGGGCCCTGGTCGGTTTGTAGGTCTGGGCGGGGAAGCGCTGGTCGTATTCTAGCACTGGGCTCCAAACATTCTGAAAGCGGTGGAGCGTTCCCGCCTGTGCTGCCGTGACCTTCTCCGCGATCAGGATGTCCCAGAGTTTAGACCACCATTGGGCTATGTGAGGTCCTTCTGGGGATTTCCAGGCCCTAGCCAACACCGTTTTCCCCGCCAGAAGGCAGTGTGTCAATAGTTTAGACTTGGTCCCGGAGCGTGGGTAAATCGCGGGGATCGGGGCCCCCAGCAGGACTGGTTCAGGTTGCAGAGGAATCGCCGTTCCTGTAATTTGTGCGATGGTCTCTAGGCATGTCCTCCAGAACTGTCGTATCTTTGGGCAAGCCCACGACATGTGGAAGAAAGAGCCTGGGTGACCACATCCCCTCCAGCAGGCATGAGCCACCTGTGGGTTCATGTGGTGAAGTCGAAGGGGTGGGTAATACCACCGGAGGAGCACCTTGTACGCACATTCCCTATTGGTAACGCACGTGGAGGAGGTATGCGTTCTGGTCCAGATGTCCACCCAGGTTTGGTCCTCGACCGGATGGCCCAGGCGTATCAGGTAATCTTAACTAGCTATTCTGTTCCAGACTGGTTTTATGCACGGAATTCTAGATAATGTGATCATATTTTCGCAACGTTTCATTGCATTACACAATGTTTCTTTCCTACTTTACTGTTGATATGTACCTTTGTCGTCTTTCCAAATTGTGTGTCCCGTTTCCAATCTTTTCGACTTTACTAATGCAAGTACTGTGTTTCAGGGAGATGCTGAAGCGTCCACTACAATTAGAACATCCCTCTTAGTCGATCCTGTGCCAGTGGTATGGGTCTTCATAGCTCAATAGGACGAGATAATCTGATCATATTTTCATATTGTGTAATTGTTTTACACAATGTTTCATTCCTACTTTACTATTGATCTGTACCTTTGTCGTCTTTCCAAATTGTGTGTCCCGTTTCCAATCTTTTCGTCCTTACTAATGCAAGTACTGTGTTTCAGGGAGATGCTGCAGCGTCCTCTATAATTACATTAGCCATTGTGGTTGTTCCGGAACCAGACCTTACAGTTGATCCGGAGCCATGGGTATGCGCACTGACAGTACCATCGAATGAAAGAAAGTCGGTCTAATTAGATGTGTAATGCCAATGACTTATTTTAAATGGATACTATTTTTTGTAGGGATGTATACAAGATCTGTATATTGAACCGGAGGAACGTGCATCTGAGTCGGTGCGCCAATTTGCTGATGTTAGAGTAAGGAAGGTTTCAAAGAAAAGAAATACATTGCTGGCATTGGATTTGTGCTAAGGCCTTCATTATAAGCTTTTTTTAATGTCAATTGTACAACACTGTATGTTGGATTTACACTGAACATCCCTTTTCCTATCTGTCCTGTAGTTGCCCGATGGAGTACGGACTATGCAGACACAGACAGCGATACAAATGACAGATGCTGCTTGCCAAACTGTTTTCACCATGGAGGAACTATTCATTGAGGCGCGTCGTGTTCACACTCGAGATGCCTATGTCCAATGGCCAGAAAATAAATTTAATAAGACCGGCGATTCCAGCAAAGGGTTCTTGGACCATTGCTACAATGCGCCCGCTCTGCCAGAGGAAGGTGAAATTGAATTTATAGATGATAGTTTAACATTACTAGATGAGCACTTGACACAATCGACACCCGCCAAAAAGATGCCCCCCAAAAAACAGTCCACATTGATATTTTCTCCTATCCATCATCAAGTAACAGATGTTGAAATGACAGAAACTGAAGCATAAACACTATTGACCGACGAAATAGACACAGATATCGACTATAGTATGTCCAGTTTGGCTGATATGTCCACAACGGTTCAGTCCGAAACAGTGTTGCCAGATGACAGTATTATAAAAGAGGCCAAATACATAGTATTCGACAGCAGCTTGATGGAGATTATAAAGATGCTGAAATGTGTGCATTCGGTGGGAGGGGAAGTATGTGGAAAGCCATTGGTGAGCGTGACTCGTCTAACGCAAGGCAGTAACCTGAAAATACATGCCACCTGTGAAAAGTCACATAAACCATTTTCATGGTCCGCTCAACCGATGCTGGGGAAACTGCCAGCTGGCAATCTACTGTGTGCAGCAGCTTTACTTTTCAGTGGCTCTAGTTACTAGAAATACCAATGTGATTATCTTTTCCTTGCCATTAGTGATGCTTGGAAAATTGAACAATTGGCTATTCAAAGTACATTCCCCAACAAACAGTTCAGGCTAGCCGGCGATGGACAGTGTGACAGCCCCAGATTTTCTGCTAAGTACTGCACCTACCCTATTCAGGACATGGAAAGTAAGACAATTGTGAGTTCAGTGGTCGTGCAGGTGTCCCAATGTAAATCCTCGTGCCCATGGAGAAACTTGGTTTTGTAAAATCATTGGAAGATCTACAATCGAGAGGAATGCAAATCGACCTCATAGCCACGTACAGACACGTTTCAATAGCCAAGACAATGAGAGAGCAGTATCCAAATATTAAACATCAATTTGATGTATGGCATGTTGCTAAATCAATCAATAAAAAAGTCTCGGCTGCAGGGGAAAAAAAAGGGTTTGGAAGGTATTTCGCAATGGTCCCAGTCTTTCAGCAACCATCTTTGGTGGAGCTCCAAAACATGTGATGGGTCTGTGGAAATTCTACTGGAAAAATGGCGGACACTAATGCACCACTGTTCCAACGTTCACCACTAGACAGAAAACCAACATTTCCACCAAAGAGAACATGGCCCTTTGCCCCCAGAGCAGGCACGGAAGAAGAAGTGGTTGATCCCATCTTCACCTCCACACAAAGCCCTTGAGAAGATTGTGTTTGATAGAACTCTATCAAGAGATCTTAAGGGACTCACAGAATTCTGTCACACAGGAGATTTGGAGGTGTTCCACAATATGTGCCTAAAGTACAGGCCAAAGAGATTGCATTTTGGCATCCAAGGGATCAAATCTAGGACTTTACTTGCGGTATTGGCACATAACGAGAATGTAGGCCGGGAACAATCTTGGACTGCAGGAAACTTAGGGATGCTTCGCTACACTATGGCCTTTACGAAAAGAAGCAAAAAATGGGTTGTCAAACCAGTATATGAGAAAATGGAATTCGATTTTGTGAAAGATCTTATTGTTAATGTCGTTGCGATGCATACTCATGGAATCGCGCACAAATCTGTTCAGAGCACACATACATTGCCACAAAACATTGCCAGCGTGCCATATCCGCCCAAAGCAGAGCTTGTTAAATCGTTCAAATCCCAGTTGAAATGATTAACGTCCGTTTTTATTTTTTCAATTTTTTTTTCTATAAACTGTACAAATAAAGTATGCAATTTCTCTTTTGAAATCTATCCTCTCAGTCCTTTTCTTAAAAATATATTACAATTATTACGATTGCTTTCACATTTCACAGTTTAGTCTGAGATACTGTGGGACCTTAATTTTTCGTGTTAATGACCAATGGGTAACAGTGTGTAAGAATATTTGGGTTTTGGCAGTTGACTTGCAATCAATTTTCGCAAAAAGCTGAATATCTGCTCCTCATATAAAAGGGATTAGAACTAGGCCACAAAACATTCTAGGTACGCAAGAAGTACTGACTGTGAAAACATGTCATGGGATAGGAACTATGAGATAAGCAGAGGTGGGCCTATCACTAGACACATTTTGACTAATTTTATGTGTTACATCGACTATAATTTCGGAATAGGGGGCATTCTGCTGTTTACAATTTTTACCCTACAGCTCAGCAGCGCCACGAAAAACGAGCAGTGACATCCCCAAATTCCATGTGCCCGTTCTTCAAAATTCACGTTCTCATGGCTGAGTTCACACGGGATGTTGTGAAGTAAGAATGTATGTTCATTTTGAGTGAAGGACACCAGCTTTGAATGTTTGCTTGGGAGCTGGGAGGCCCACGCGTCCCGCATACAGTATAAGGTTCTATTGTTTTTTGACCTTGAGAGGCAGGGACCATTCCGAAAGGGATTGAATTGAAGGGGGGTGTAATAACGTATGATATGATAAGGTTGCCCATTCTGAAACTGCACCTAGTTACATATAAATTCAGTTTATGAGAAAACGTTGACACGAACAAAGGAGTCTGCATTGCGGTCTGCATTACGCCCAGAGAATGGAAATGCCGAATATAATGCAAGTTTCTCTTTAGAAGATTTCATACCAGAACTAATCAAAATACGAATAGCTGACCATTACTGCTGGGTGACATTGTACTTGTTCGTTCTGTTTGGCATATTGCAATGAAGTGCTAGTACAACCTTTGTGTGCAGGGCTATCTACCGGGCAATTGGCCAGGCCAGCATTCAGACGCATGTAGACCACCACTCGTTTCTCCCTGGCTCTATGCTAATAAATCATTACATTGTTTTTGCACCTCGAATTCTTGCCCCAGTTTACTCATTACGTTTAGAACTCAACATTCTCATTGGCACTATCCTCGGAATCAAATAGAGTACTTTGATATTCCACGTTGTATTCTCTCGGTTCACATTGTGTCACCTCTGCGCTAATAAAGGAAATGATTAACAATGGGCATGCATGTATGGGGTTACCTTGGAATATTAAAAACTGAAAGGGCAAGAATGGGGAACTGTCATTTTCATATTATATTTATTTTTATGCATTGGGATGAAGTTGAAGCGTCCTTTTTAGTTTGATATTGTATAGTATCAGTAATTCTGAAGCCACTAAATTGGAAATTTTATGTACAAAAAACTATATGAAAATTGTAAATAAAACATGTGCAATGTAAAAGGATATTGTAAAAGTTTGTTAAACTATAAATAACGGTTTGAATTTTAAAAAAAAAGGAAATGATTAATTGTAATAAAGATCGGCTACTGAGACACTTTTTCGATTTTTATCTTTTGCAAACAGGTACATCGTGCTGTTCTGCGATTTTCATCTATTCCAGACCCCGACCGATGGCTTCTTCAACCGCCAGCTGCAGCTACATGTCAATCACTGGATCTATTTGACCATTTTTGGGACGACAGACAAGGTCCAATATGTACGTACGCGGACCCGGCGATTAGGAGCAACATAACAACCTTTACGGAGGTCTAGTGCCAAGTTTATGCACCAGCCTTGCTATTCACCGAGCGACCGAAGTGCTTTGTTTAGACAGAACGAACACCCTGTGTACCCAAAAGGAACAGCACGTGACTCACAATAAACATTTGAGGATTTATGAAACGAGAGCAAAGAAAAAAAGTACCATTTGAATTGATTGGGTCACACGCCGATCAAAAGATTTGATGTGAAATAAATGTACTTCACCAGTTGTACATTCTTGTTGTTTCCTTTTAAAGTACTGTTTCATATTCCTAATTGTGACGCGCCGCACTGCGAGACGATGTGTGTTGTTTTCTGGGTTCCGCGTCTAGTCGCGTAGGTGACGACTGGGTGCGTTTGGCCACGCTGCCCAGCAACGTCACGGAGAGAGGCGGAGAATATAAATGATTTGGTGATGTCAGGCTCAGGGGCAGGGGATATGATTTAGTGCCGCAAACGCAGGTCACCCAGGGCGATGCGGCAAGTGATAAGATTATCACAAAATGGCCGCGCCCTGCTGCCTGATTTTGCTTGTGTTCGAGAGACGAAAACTCTGGTAAGGTGCATAGGAAATGTTTGTATGATCGATCAATTTATGGTTAAAAACACATGGCCTAACCATAGGGACAATAATATTTCTGACCAAACCATTCCTTTAATGTTGGATTGTGTTTGTTTGTTTATTTATTTGTAACGCGCACCAGACCCAAGGGTATCAGGGCGCGAAGACAAGGACATTTTCAGCTTACATAGTTATGTGTTGCATATTCTCTCTCACACTAGTTTTGTGCAGACTGCCATCGTTCCTTTTCCTTCACGCAGTTTTTATTTTGTTGTTTTGCTCTCAGGCATTTATGTATTCCTTATTCTCTTCCTAGTAGTCTTTCACATGCCATCTCCTTGCCTTAGTACTTTCTGTTTGTACCATCGGACCAAAGACCATAGGCAAAAGAAACAAAAAAGGTGCTGAATTTGTTTCTTTTTCCTTTAATTTACCAAAGTAAACGTGCAGGGCTGGGTATCGTTAACTTTCATTTTCTTTTAATTCTGGCCCCCTCATGGAGACGTTGGGACATCATGCAAGGTAAAACAAGCATTGTAAATGCCAACAGTTTTGGCTTAAGTGTAGGCACGGGAGAGGAACTTGCCACACACTGCCATAGTGGTATTAACTGCCCATTGATGATAGCAGCTGCAGAATGGTTTGAGTACCTGGGTATCTAATAGCAGTGAATAGGAAATGCCTAATACTTACACACAAGTCAAGTCAAAACTATTGGCTTTGCCAAAGCTTGTTTTTAACAGGACTTCAGAGAAGGACACGCATAGTGCTCATAATTCAAGTGGCTGAAGGCAGACCTGGTTAAGACATTTTGATTACACCAGCAGTGGGCTTAAACTCCAATTAATTCCTTAACTCTCCGAAGACTGCTTTGAAAAAACAGACAGGCACTTTGAGTGCAAAGTTTGATGGTAAGGCTTGATTAAAGGGAGCTCAAAGAGTTCCCATGGGGAAATGTTTGGGGCAGGAACTGGGTGGAAATGGGCATAGGTATTAGCATAGCCATGGGCAGTCAATGAGTGGGTAAATAACCAAACAACAACTACAAGCTGTGTTTCTCCTCATATGCCATTTCTCCCTATCTGTAGTCTAATGCAATAGTTTCAGCTTATACGTGTCGCAAGCGACGCCTAATAGCACAAACTAAAAATGTGCACCCCTCCCCCTCAGAGGCATCAGGCAGGAGCTCTTTCAGCAAACATTCCACATGACCTTAAATCTAAAATTCCTCTTCGTCCATTGAGAGTGCTGAGTGCCAATGCAGTGCTATGCAGTGATACAATACATTATTTAGTGCTGCAGAGATAGTTAATTCAGAAAGGTATTCTGGATATGCCTGCATGATCCCACAGGCAGCACTTTCTGGCGGTGAGTGCTCATATGTGTTCCAAACCATGGGGCTTTAAATGCAGACGGTCCTACCAAATCATAGCAACATACATATCACGTGTGAGGTGCAGACCAAGAGAGGGATCCTCGCGGGGGGAGGAACTCTGCAGCCTGTTATGTAGATCTCCCACCGATTTTATGAACTCTTGCTAAGAAGGGCACTGGTGGGTGAAAGGCTGGTTAGTTGGGATCCTTCAAGTTTCAGTTGCTTTGCCCCAGAATAAAGATTTTACAAATACTAATGGGTATTAGAAAATCGCCTGTCTGAAGTTGTCTGGTTTTCGCCTCTGCTGATTCAGAGTTGGATATGGCCTAGAGGTTTCTATACTTTTTTTTTAAGTAGCTAGAGTGAGGGTAGCAGGTAGAAGAGGTCGGTGACATAACCAATGTTCTGTATTTTTATTTTTGAACCATCTGAAGCCCCATGGTTGGCTTTAATCCAAGCATTCTATGTGGCAGCTGCGGACTGTTGCAGAGTTTTGATGGGAAGAAGTCTTCTCTGTACTCCAGCACAATGCAATGTTGTATAACAGGTACATAAGAGTTGGTATTGTTGATGTTGCATGATGTCTGCTACTGACCATAAATTGATGTTATCACGGATGCGTGATGAAGCTTGTTGAACTCTCTCTCTTCTGGGTGATAATTTGGGTAGAAATGTTACATCCCGCCCCCATTTCGTTGTTCTGTGTCTGTACAAGAATGTAAACTGGCTTTCCAACTAATGCTGAAATGCTTGTGGTGCTGGCTAGATTATTGTTCTGTGTCTGTACAAGAATGTAAAGTGGCTTTCCGACTAGTCCTGAAATGCTCGTGGAACTGGCTAGATTATTGGGTAACGTGCATGTAATCTTAAGTGTTGAAGTTAGCCGACAGGTCAAATACAGTCAAGATTGGGAACTTATCTAGGTATGGAACAGCAGAACTTTGCACATCTTCAATAGCGTTGTCTGCGTTCTGTGATGGTTGCCAAAGCCAGAGTCCAACAACATGTGCTCTTTGATGAGAACAATTACCTATTCTGTGATTCACATGTATCCTTATTTTAATTTAATTTTAATGGCTCAATAAAGGCTGGTTATTGCTTTATTTTAAAACCAAATGTGTGTTATTTCACCGATGGTGTGATCAGTGCATGCAGTGAAGCAGCAAGTTGAAAACTAAGACATTAAGCAGAAATAAACACTTTTTTAAAGTTTTTTTGGTTTAATATAAACCTTCACAAAAAAACAATACAAAATTACATTTTCAGACTAAAAGTCAAACAACAATACCAAGTACAAATCTACAATACCTCAATATAGAATAAACAAATGTAAAAAAAGTCTTCAAATATCAGAGGTTTATAGTGTAAAGACACTGAATTCACTACAACAATATTTCAATCCGTTTCCAAAGCCTAAAAACACTGTTTATAAAAACAATGGAATTGCCCCAAATAATGTACGATCAAAATTGTTCAGTATTAATCTGCGTAACTGTATTTCTACCACATGTATCAGATCATTAGAAGGCTTTAACTAGAGAAATCCTTTATTAAAATATTCTATTAGAGTTTTTTCGTTGACAAATGCACATTAGCACATCAGTCCAAAAATAGGCCTTTGGGGTTAGTTTCTTCAAAATGGTGCTGTGCAAGGAAACATCCATGGACCAGTCTATGGTGTCAGGAACATTTAAACAAGCTGTGACAAATTCCTTTAAGACGTTGTTACATTGATTAGCAGATTTAGGCATGTTACCATAATTATTCAATAAATTGGTGGATTCACAGGTCATCATCTTGTAACAAAACATGCTAAACTTTATTTTCAAAAGTGTCTCTTAAGATAGTAGAACAAATTCCAAGCTGATAGTTTCTATAGGGAGAGAACTGGTAGGGGCAAAGCTTACCTTCTAAAGTTTTAATCCAGCGTAACTGCTTTACTGATAGTCTCAAAGCCATATAACATGCCCGGTATAATAGAGGTCTTGTAGATTTTAATAAAGCCCTCGATAGAAAATCCACCATGTGTGCGTATGAAGTTTTTAATTAGCCTAAATGCATGTTAGGGAGAATTCTCATTTCATGGCTAATTTCCCTTACCTATAGAGTCCCCCAGCATCTTTGCTGGATTTGAAGGGTTTATTTCTTTTTACCTGCTAAGAGTGAGACTCTTTTTCCCCACTCTTAGGCATTTTTGCTATGTGTGTTCTAGGCTATTTTTGTGTTTAATGCCTATGGGCTCTTTTCTCTCACCCATAGGAACCATCTTTATGCACATGTGTCACACAGCACCCTCTGTGCCGTGACACAGGGGTGTCGTAGCGACCCCCAAACATAGACTCCATACCCTGGGACTGACTACTGTCTCCCAGGGCATGTAAAGTCCCCATTGACTTTACTAGTTAATTTTTATGAACTTAACCAGTACACCCCATCTTAATATGGAAGTACTGGAAGGGGTTAATAGTTGTTCCCCTATGTTCATTTTCGAGAGGGTACCTTAAAGTCCCCCTCTACAAAGTTTCTGGCTGGTGGCAGTGGTTACTACCTTTTATATTCGACCGCAAATATTTCTCTATGGGATTTTCCCATTGTTCGAATGGGTCTTTTTCTGCATAAAAGCAGGGTCCTGAGGACTGGAAGAGCAAGACATCGCCACTCGAACTACGGAACCGAAGGGGAGAGAAGCCAGAGGCATCTTCAGTATCTGTACCACCGGTGAAGCCCTGCCGGATCGTCTCACCACTTTTCTTCCACACGACGTGAGATCTTCAGCAAAGTGCCTCCTTCCCTTGAGCTGGTGGGGTCAACCAGTTCGCCCATCGCATCCTCGGACCTGCCTTGGTCGAATCAACAGTGCCCCACACTTGGGAGACCGGATAGCCAGGCAGCTATCGACCCGGACCGCGATTAAAAGGAGCGTACCTTTTAAACTTTGTTTGGCAGCACCGCGGCTGGTTTCATCCCTGGGTAGTGCAGCGACTCGAACCTTCCTCCACGACGAGAGCCTCTCTTCCTCTGTTGGATCCCTCGACCTGCAGGAACTACCAGGAACAACCGCCACCGCAGGAGCCACTTCTCCACGTTTAAGGTACATTGTTCCGCCAGGCCGCCCTTTCTCCGTGGTAGCCCTAAAGGTGTTTGAAATCCTTTGAAACTACTTGTGGGGTTGCCCTCTCTTTTAACATTGTCTTTCGCCTTGCATCTACCTCTTCAAAGGTTTTCTACTAAAGACTTGCCTGCAGCTACAAGAACATTTTTGCTCCTAAGCTCTTGGTCCTGTACCACTGACTCTGGCTCAGGCCTATTGACTTTGGCTGATTTGTTAGATCTGCTCTCACCAGATTAGTTTTCAATGAGAAATGTGTTGATGTACTGAAATCTTCTAAACCCCTCTTCCTTCCTACTGTTTTAACCTGTGGAGTGCCATTTTGCTCAGTTTTCATTTACTTATCTTTTGGTTAAAGTGTTACTGTGCATTACTTGGCCACCACACTCCAGGGAAGTGTTGCTAGGGGGTGTCTGAGGATATTTCGACTTAACTTGTACTTTCCCTCCCTTTCGGTGAATTGTTAGAGTGCCATTTGTAGTTGGTTTTCACTGTGCCGTTTTGCTCAGTTTTCACTATACCGCAAGCTTGTCTTAATAGGGAGTTGTATATGCTTTTCTTTTAACTAAACTTAACTTACTTTATTAACTGTGATCTATGTGTTGACTTAGAAGTGTATAAAATAAATATATATTCTCTTTTTAATACAAAACTTTGGTCAGTGTTTCCTTCCTCCATAGTACTGTATTGCCTATTGTGTCAACCCTGAATACTGCTCATCTCCCTCTTGAGATAAGTCTGACTGCTCAGCCACAGCTACCAACTAAATCTTTGTGGTACAGACTGATACCAAAGGGGATTTATTGCTCTCACCTGTAGTCCTAATCTGGGGTAGTGCTCCCTGAGGGAACTGCCCTGGATTCTGCCTAACAATGCACTGCAAGCTTTAGGAATAATAGTTCCTATAAAATGGCAGCTAAGCAGTGTGCCTAGGTATGCATAATGCTCCACCTGCTCAATGCAGCAGCGTCTATGTACCATAAAAACGTATTTTTCAATGTTCCTTTTTGTATTGCAAGAATTTTAGTTCTTGTGTAATTTATATTTAGATCATTACAGTTAGAATATTCATTGAGAGTTTGTAGCGATCGCTGAAGGCCAAGGGTATCATGTCCAACAATACTGTGTCATCAGCTTAGCTGTGCCATGAAATGTGATGTTGCTTATTTTAGGAGGAAAAGTATTGCAAGATGTAATGGCCTTGTGCATGTTGACAACATACAAATTGAAAAGCGAACGCACCCCTGTTTCAGCCACTATTGGTCTCAATGAAAGTGGAAAAGGCGTTGATTTTATCAAGTCTAACTGCTACAGGGGTATGTAGATAAAGTAGTTGAACTAAGTAGCCCAATTTGTTAGTTTTGCTCAAAGTTTGACACGATTAGTGCAATCAAAGGCGTAAGAATAGTCGATAAATGCCAAATTGAGCAAAGATGATAGAGTCACTAAAGTTCTATTTATTAAATGCTGTAGTGTCCAGATGTTATGGGTAGTGCCTACACCTCTGCAAATGCCAGTTTGATGGCAGTGCAATCATTTGTTTCTTTCAGCCCAATTACTCAGTTTGCCAAATGGTATACTACAATAGATTTTCGCAAGCAAATGATAATTAGAGGGCTCCTCACTGGTGTGATGAATCCTGTAGAGACATTACTGATTTTCCAGTGATGATCTCCTTCCACAAGGCCAGGGGACGGCAGCCGCTACCTGTTCCTGACCCTGGGGGAGGGGGGGCAGGTGGGGAGGTGTGTTATGTGGGAGGGGATGACTATCGGGAGGAAGTGATTACTCCACCAGAAAAGACAGTATTCTTCCCCCCTTCTAAAACTCTAACCTATGACGTATTGATGGCATTCTGTCAATCTGATACTACCATTACACAGAATGCTCTCTTAACATCTCTGTTTCTGATGGTTTTGACTTAACCAAAAATACAGAGCAAGACAACTTTAAAAAGCACAATAATCCTATGGACTCAAACTCCCATAAAACCTTAAGTAGTGTGAATAAAGAGGCAGGCGTTTCCTACCACGAAGGCGAGAGATCGGGAGAAGCACGGCGAGTGCTGCAGGAGGACCGCTGGGGAGCCGGCAGCAGTGGAGAGGTTGTCGGGGATGCGGTCATACTGGAGAGCAGATCAACCGGGGGGTGAAGGAGAAGCCGACGGGAGAACTGCGGAAGGGTTTGCAGAGTGGAAAATGATTTCCAGTGTCGGAAACGCCAGCAAACACTGGTGAGTGTGCCCAGGAATATTGGGAGCCCCAGGGCATACAGACAGGCATACAAGCAATTGAATACTCGTTTTGAATATCAACCAAGTAATATTGAAAGACAGAATTTACCCAAGTCTCCATACATGAGATGTTGGTATGTGGAAAACCGGAGTAAAAGTTGTCATAAGCAACTGAACAGTAAAGAAGTTGAAAAGCAAGATCTGTACAAGTCAACATATATGAGATGTCAATATGGGGAAAGGTGCAACAAATAATACTTGGAGCCAATAAAGTATAAACAGTGAAGGAGTGCAACTGTGTTATACTTAAAGAGAACTGAAAGATAAAGAGACGGTTATAAGAAGACCTAGTGAAAGAAGTGCATCAGGCAGTGAGCCTTTGGCGCAAAGATACCTGGCAGGAGAGTACACCAGCGGATCTACAAGGCCAAGAGGGGAGTCCTGGCAGGGGAGTAAACCAGGTAATCAATCTGGAGTATATAAAAGACACTGTGAAAAAGTTACGGGCAGGAAGGTATACCAGGAGACCATCTTTAAGAAGTTGTTGTGTAGAAAAGGCACTTTTCATCATTATTTAGGAAGTGTTGTGCAAGAGACATTTCTCCTACTCTTAAAAAAACATTTTTTGGGGGGCACTGTTGCGCTTGCAGAAAATGGACGCTTGAGTGAGAGCTCCTGATTGGGGAAACTCCTGAACTTCAGAATCTGCAGTGGTGCACTGAATTTCCTGGGGAAGAGACTACTATTTGACAGTGAGTGCCTCTCCGCAGCTGCTGCCGTAATATTGTGCGGCTGGGGCTCGCCATGGCAGGGAAATTGCAGTTTTCAAATAGACCAACGTCTCCCTCGCTCTGACCCGCGTCTCGCCTCCAAGAGGGGCAGACCCCTGCAGGCGCTAGTGCCGTGCCGCTGGAGGCCTGATTGGAGGAGGGGCGCCTCACCGTCCTCGCCGGCTCGCCTTACCGCTGTGGTGGAAAAGCGGCGGCTGCGGCTCAGCGAGGTACTCTGCTGGCTGTCTGACACATGTGCTCCTGATCTCGACCCCCACCTAATAGCAGCCCGCGTGGTGAAGGCGGACCCCGGAGAGCGCAGAGCTGCCCGCGCCACTCTGCACAACCCTATAACGGCTCTCCTGTCGTAGCCGAGTGGGTCGGGTCCTCTCAGCTTGTGGGGCCGGGGCGGCCCGAGACAAGGAGCTGAGACTGGATCCTCCGCGGTCCTGTGGTGAGGAGAGGTGGCCTGGACCCATGAGAGCTGGCGGGCACTGGACGCTGGGCGCCACTTCATCGCAGTGAGTACATGGCTCAACCGGCCTAAAGAACGCACCCAAACATCCTTCCAACTGCACATACCTTGCCTTATCCCGCCTGGGGAGGAGATGCCGAGGGGCCCTGCTCGCCTCGACTGCCGCGGTGCGGCTTCCTGGCCCTTTCCGCTCCGGCGGTAACAGGGCGTGTGGCCGATTGGGCTGCAGTGCGGAGCTTCCCCGACTCGTGTTGTGATCCGGTGGAGGCACGAGCCGGCAGACCCACACATATGCATGGCTCGCCCCACGGACTGTCATATACCTAGGGGCCCACAGTAGATTACATTGACGACCAGCTCCTTGCCCCCCTTCTTCACCTAGTGCATGCCCAGGGGGGCCATCATACATGGGGGAACACAACCCATTCAACTAACGAAGGACTTGGCCCGAGGGGTCACCACTGTTGATACTGCTCCCACCAAGAGCCTGCCTTCCTCCGTCAGAACTTAATACTGCTGCAGCTCCCAACGAAGACTCACAACACGCCCTAAAACCTCCAGCTCATATCCTGCGGCCCTCCCCATCACATTGTGGGCCCATCTCTCCAAGACTACCTGGACCCCCGGTCAGGTCTGAGTACCAGGCTACATATTGAAGCACAGAGATTCCATGGCTGAATCCCTGCAAGCCACTTGAACAGTCAAACACGCCTTTCAGCGTCAATCAGGGGCTCAATACTCCAGGGTCAGTTCACTCTTGTACACACACCTACTAGATGCACCTCTGATAAAACTACTGATTGCTATTACCACACGGCAAACAAACCCTGAACTCCTGAGCCTACCCTATCACTTCCTCTCAATGCTGTCACCTGGAATCTGGCCCACACTTTGCCTGCTCATCCATCAGGGGACCCCGCTGCCAATTTGGTTCCAATATCTGCTGCAAATGGAATTGGGTAACCGCACCCCTTGCGGTTACTTGCTGGAGGTGAATCATCGGACCCTGTGCAGCCACGCCCGCTCCGGGTGTGCCATGCAGTCCGCCTCGTGTGGCGGCTGCTGGGACCATGACAAAAGGAGCTCATAAGAAGCAGAGCTCCAACATGTTTGCGAAAGCACCACCAAAGCCCTTGGAGCTTGCGGCCGAGCCTGAACCTGCCACGCCATCGCCCCCGGAGCCCACTTAATCTCAGAAAATGTTGGACTACATGGGAGGGATTCACATCCCTGCACTCTAAATTGGATGACATGAATGGGACCATATCATCAATTAAATCCCACAAGGAAAGAACCGACAGCCGAGTCGCGGAAGTGGAAGCCATGGTCAGAGTAGCTGAGGATGACATTTCCGCCCTTCGAGCAGAGCTGACCACGCTCTCCAGACAGGTTTTGGATGTCAGCAAGAAAAATGAAGATCTTGAATCGCGCTCTAGATGCAACGTTCTCTGCATCGTTGGTGTCCCGGAGGAGAAGATAGACGGTCCTATGGAAGACTATATCGAACGGACTCTGCTCATGCTACTGGATTCCCCGAAACTTTCCCCACAATTCGCAATAGAGAGAGCCCACCGAGCCCTGAGGGCAAAGCCTAAACCGGGTGCGCCTCCTCGTCCAATCATTGCGAGAGTTTTGAATTACTGTGATAGAGACTCGCTCCTTCGGGCAGCGAGAGCCAAGGGGGATCTCTTCGTTGGCTCCTCCAGGACCCACTTAGATCCCCAACTTCTCTGTCTGTCCAGCAGGAGCGCAAGACTTTCCTGGCTGCCAAGAAGAGGCTGCGAGACCTAGGGGTCAAATACTCAATGCTCTATCCGGCCAAACTTAGGATTGAACACTCAAATCAGGTCTACTTTTTCACCATTCCTGAAGAGGCCTCCAAATTTATCGACAAACATTTCCCAGGATGACCTCGCACACTTCGGCGACCAGGCTCATGACGCTTGGTTCATCAAAATCCCAGTGTCAGTTCCAGTTGTGTACCGGAACCTGTGGGTAGAAGTTCCCGGATCCACAGTCTATTCCGGTCCACTTGATTCCTTATTCAATGTCATGAATTTGCCATCTTCACCCGATATATATCTTCTTCACACCCATTCAATGTCATGAATTTGTCATCTTCACCCGATATATATCTTCTTCACACCCATGCACGTTCCGGTGGTTGCGAGAGGTTTGCTAAATCCTGGGGACCCCAATGTTACTCTACGGACTACTCCACCCAGAATCGTGGGATCATAGCCCTGATACACAAGAGTCTTAAGTTCCAGCATAAGGCAATTCATGTAGACACCCTAGGCCGCTATGTTTTGTTGTTTGGAACCCTTTCAGATCGTGAAGTGTACTCCTCAATGTATACGGGCCCAATGTGGATGACCCCGCTTTTTACTCACACTTGTCATCCTTGTTGTCCGGGTTTCCCCTTGTCCATATCCTCTGGGGTGGGGACTTTAATACGATCTTGGACGTAGATCTGGATAGGTCGGGCACCAGGCCCAGTCAACTCACTAAAGCAGCTAGAACCATCATAGAAATCCAGTCCCAGCTAATGGTAGTAGATGCTTAGAGGTGGGTGTTTCCATACTCTCTATCATATTCCTTTTACTCCTCAGTACACGACCCCCACTCCCGGATCGACAGGTGGCTTGTGTCGGACATACTAGTCAGAACCATCACACACATAGCAATTCTCCCCAGAACATTCTCTGACCATTCCCCGGTGACAGTCTCCCTAGATTGGGGATCCGATTGCAACACACTACGGTCCTGGAGACTGAAACTGCATGCTCTATTAGAAGTGGCCTTTAGATCCGAACTGGAGACCGCCATAGACGACTTCTTTGCGTTGAACACTGGCTCAGTCTGCACTCTGGAAATCATTCAAAGCTTACATTAGGGGCCTAGCGATCTCCAAGGAATCCGGGATCCTTAAGGTGATCCGAAGGGACATTGCAAAGAGTGAATCTCGACTCTCCTCCCTTGAGGCCCAATATGCTCTTTCACAGTCACTCGCCACCCTCTAAGATTGGCTTAGAATTTGACACATTCGGCTCCCACGCGGAGCGAGAGAGGAAGTTCCTGGATGAACCCCACTAAGCTTGCAGGTATGGAGAGGTGGAGCACCCTGGCCGTGTACTGGCTAGGCTTCTCAGCCCAGAGTCCGGCTCACCTCACATTCCAGCTTTAGAGAGATCTAACGGAACACTGGCCCTCTCGTCACAAGCTATGAATACAGAATTCTGCTTATTTTACAAGTCCCTTTACTCCAATGTCGACAGTGTCCCGGCAATAGATGTCAAGGCATACTTGGACAGCCTCCCACTTTCTGTCCTTTCCACCGAGACCAGGGACTCCCTGGATGTACCTATTACACACGACAAAATCTCTAAAGCCATAGACTCCCTGGCCTCCGGGAAGACCCCTGGTTCCGATGGCCTCCCGGTCGAATTTTATAAGCAGTACACGGCCCGTCTCATCCCTCAACTATACACACTGTGAGAGGAATCGTGTGAGTTGGGCGTCCTCCCCCCATCCCTCTGCGAGGCTATAATCTCAGTGCTCCTCAAACCAGGCAAACCCCCCAGCCAATGTGGCTCATACCAACTATTTTCCCTTATTAACTGAGATGTTAAGATCTACGTCAAAGTGCTGGCTCTGAGACTGGCCCCATATATGACTTATATCATACACCCAGACCAAGCAGGATTTATCCCGGGCGCTCTACAACCCTTAATTTGCGTCGTCTATTTAATATTCTTGCCCGTATTTATCCAACCATGCAAGCCATGGCTGCTACCCTGTGTCATGATGCCTACCTCTAAGGAGCCAGGCCGGGCCCAGCAACCCCAGAGGCAGACATCATTTTCCCCAGGGAAGTCTCAGCGGGCCCAAGTTGGGGCCCTTTGGACTCAGTCCTGGCGCCTTAGGCGCCAGGCTCATAGCGGGCGCCAGGCTCATAGAAGAGGATATGTGTTTAAGTGCTTGGGTGCACACTTACCTGATGCAGACCTTGCTGCTTCATCCAGGCCCTCTTGAGGCCTGAATGGGACTACTTTACCTGTAGGACTACTTCACCACCCGGGTGTGGTCGGGGAAGGATACATACCTGATTGGTGGAAGGATACATACCAGGAACTTCTTCCAAGGCTATTTAAACCCCACCCGAACAGCCACACGTGCTTCGCGTTGTTCTGCATCTAGCAGCTGGACGCTCACCGTGTCAGCTCCTGCATCCTGACTTCAGCCACGCCTGCCAGCACCCTGGGACACCTGCAAGGGGAGAAAGGAAGAGAATAGGAGTCATTTCTCCAACGGCCCTGAAAAGGAAGACATCATTTTAAAGGCATTTCGTTTCGATCGCTGCAGCGCTGCATTTTACTCACCTTTGCAAGGCGCTTCCATCTTCAGCAGCGATCTTCCGGATTCAGCTACGCCCCGGCGCCTAGAGGAAAAAAGACAAGAACAAAGGTGAGAGGGAGAAAAGGAATAAGGAAAGCTCAGTTTCCTTTTAAGTCTCACCTGTTGGATTATTCCCACTGCATTTCGGGTCCTGCCGCTTCCTGGCATCTCCGGACCCCGGCCCCTATGGGGAAAAAAGACAAAGACATTGAATGAGCGAATGCAAAGACATAACCTGAGCGCTCATCCAGAACTGTTTCACTTTGGGTCGGCGCCATGTTACAGCGCCTTACCTGAACAGTCAAGCTTACCTGAACTCCCATCAATCCTCAATCCAGTGAAGTAACTGGGTTTCAACGCGCCCCTGCATCAGAAGCAGGATGGAGAGCTCATCCTTCCAAACCCTAAGGAGGGTATCCAACGAGCCAGGGAAGCCAGAATAGAGGGGCCCTTCCTGTCCATCTTCAGAGTTCTGCGCCTTCGACGCCGCGCCTCCGTGGGAACCAGGTGAGCGTTACACCCTGGACATGCAGAAGGCGTTTGATTCCGTCTCGTGGAGCTACCTTTGGCAGGTTCTTGAGAAAGGCAACTTTGGGCCCCGATTTCAGGCCTGTGTCAGACTTCTCCACTCTCACCCAGTGGCCAGAGTCCGCACTGAGGACAGATGCTCGGCCCCCTTTCAAATTGCCCGAGGTACGCGGCAGGGTTGCCCCGTCTCTCCTTTGATCTTTGCTATCGCCATCGAGCCCCTGGCTGACAGGATACGTCAGAGGCATGCGCACAGAGGTCTGAGACTTGTTGACTCACCTGAGATGATTTCCTTATATGCCGATGACGCTCTTCTTTTCATTCAATCCCCTGCGGACAATCTAGCCCCGATCTTAGATGTCATACGCTTTGGTGAGATCTCTGGTCTCAAAGTAAACTGCTCCAAGTCTAGCCTATTTCCGTTGACCGAAGTTACTCTGCCCCCTCCAGACTCCTTGGGTTTTACATGGTCACAGACTGAGCTCACCTACCTCGGAGTAGTGGTTGCTCGTCAACCTGGTCCTCTATACACAGCCAACTTCGGGAAATATCTTACTACACTTACTAGGAAATGCACAGGTTGGGCTTTGTTACCAATTTCACTGGCAGACAAAATTGGCATACTGAAAATGATTGTATTCCCCCAACTCCTCTACAAGTTCCTGAATATCCCGTTATGGCAAGGTAGTGAATTCTTTCAATCGCTGCCTCGCACAGTGAATAACTTCCTGTGGCATTCTGGTGTGGTCCGCATCAAATTAGACACTCTAACTGCAACCATGTCGGAGGGCGGCCTCAATGCCCCTAATTTCGAAAGGTACTGGATTGTAGCCCAGGCAGAATATGCCTCGCACTGGTTTATACTTGCGGAACCCCCACCACATACCAGGCTCGAGCGGCTCGCTCTAGAAGACCGCGATATCCGCTCTCTAGTCCTCCCCCTCCAGCAGGTTAAATTTGAGCCCCTGGACCCTGTAGGCTCTACATCATTGGCCTTAACTAAACTGCTGAGATTGACCGTCACCCCGCACCCCTTTCATGTTAATCTTCCCCTCTGGAATTTCCTCCCGGAGGCTCCCTGTATTCCCCCAGCTGCGATACACCGCTGGGTTGACGAGGGATTTGGGGATATCCGTGATGTCTTCAATCAGGGTAACTTTATTAAGTGGCCAGACCTTCCTATATCCCTGCGTAGAAGACCCTCCCATTGGCTCCAATATATAGGTCTCCGCCGCTCCCTTAAAAGGAGATAACCGGATTTCCCCGCAATACCACCTGATGATCCCATATTAACTGAACACCTTAATACCATGTCCTTCAGAGGGAAGGTCTCCAGACTATATGCTTTACTTCAGGCCAAGGTCCCCCCTCCTTTTGATAAACTCAGACATACTTGGGGTGGGGATCTGGAAATCGAAATAACTGGCCAGCGTTGGAGCCGCATATGCGCTCGCATCCATGACATTTCATTCGACGCTCGCTTCAAACTGATCCAATTCAAAGTGCTACACAGATTCCACTATACTCTGGTCAGACTTCACCATATGTCAAAGGACCACTCCCCCAGGTGCCCCAGATGTGGATCGGACGCTGCAAACTACATACATATGTTATGGTCTTGGCAACACCTCTCTCAGTTTTGGGGGGAGGTTTGCTCGACAGTGTCTGACATTTTGTATTGCACAATCACCCCGTCTCCTCTGGTTTGTCTTTCATGAACTCTCTGAACTGGGCCGCGACGCCAAGAAACTAGCAGGACTCTGCAAGTATTTAGCTGTTCATTGTATTCTGATGTGCTGGCTCCGTCCTGGGGTACCCACACATACTCAGTGGCTTCGAGCTGTAACATGGGCTTCGGACATGGAGGAGGCATGGTCGGCCCAGCAATCACTGGTATCACGACCCAGGAATATCTGTGCTCCATTCCGTTCTTATGTTTCCTCTGTCAGCAGAAACCGATACGGACTCTGATGATCCCTCCTCTTCAATCCTAATGCCTGCTTAAAGGATGTGCCTAGATTGCGTCTCCATCATGTGTACTTTGCATATTGTATTTCTTGCCGGTCTCCTACTACTCTGTATGTGTCACACTTGCACTGTGTATGATGACTGTAATTATGTTTACTGCTTGCAAACCACTTGTCCTAGTGTTGTAATGTCAAGCATAATAAACAAAGTTTAAAAAAGCAAAAAACATTGTTTGGCAAATATATTTTTCTTAACATCCTTAAGAAAGTGTTAAAACAACATTTAAATTGTTGTGTAGAAGAGACACGTTTGCCATCCTTTCAAATATCATTGCTTGGAAAAGACACTTTATCATCCTTGGGAGGGGTGTTGTGTGAAAGAGACATTTCTACTAACTTTAAATAAACATTGTTTGAACAGAACATTTTTTATATTCTACCTGAGACAGTTCAGGGGAAGGGAATCATCCCCTGGATACAAGGATTGTTTTGTTGGATTTACATATTTGGTTTTTGCACCCTTTTTGCTGAATCTAAAGCAGAGACATTTACCTTGCACCTTTTGATTGTTTTAGTGTCAGGGTCAGATAGGTTTTGGACACAAGGAACAAGGACAGTTTGCTTAATTTATACGAGACACAGATTGATCTTTAGTTGGAGTTTCCTAGGCAGGGAAACTCTCTTTAATATAGGGACAGAAAGGCATTTACACAAACGCTTTTTATTTTAATAAAATGGCTAATGTTGAAAACATTACAACTTTGTGTCTGTCTCTCATTTCCGACCCCTCACACTGGGCTCTTTTTTTGTGCACAGGTTTTTTAAGGGATTTTCTCAAAGAATAAGGAATAATACCTTCACAGGAAACCCTCTTGAATAACAAGTTCAAAATCTTAGACTTGGGTCCTTTTTAATGACCACATTAGCGAGACCATCTGGGCCAGCAGCCCGCAATGTTTTAAGCCTCCGAACATATTCCAGTATATCATCCTCTTCCAGGGCATAATTACAAGGACATGAATTTTCATAAAGAGAATAAACAGATATATTTATAGGGATCTCCACACAATACAAGGATTTGAAATACACCATCCACTGCTTCTCAGGGATAGGGTTAGGCGAAGTGAGGCAAGTGTTGCAGTCAGCAACTGGAGGCCTTACTGACTGAAGTGTTACCTGCTCTCTTCTGCCTTGCCATCTATGTGGAGCCAGGAAGGTTAAGCTCTTTCCCGACAGGATACAATCCCTGTGCAAGCGCAAAGCGTGTACTAAAATCAGTAAGAGTACCCCTCCCAGTGTCTTTACTGACATCTGTTGTAATAACAAGCTAATTGAACATACATGGCCTATGACATGCGAAGTCGACCTGGGGAAATGGCACATCTTTCAAGGCAGGGGCCCACAACGGAAGAGGGCAGTGTAACGCACAGATGAAGAGAAAAATCAGCGCCTTCTTCAAATCTGTGGAAGTTAGAGGAAGTCCAGGTCGAGAAGGCAAGGGTCCAGATGCATATGAGGAACCCATTATCACAGGGGCTCTATAGTTGACAATAGCTCTTTACTGGGCCTATGCCTAAGCTTACACAGAGGCAGTGTTAAGAATGATGCTTGGGTCAACAATGGCCCTTACTCCCCACAACACACAAATCGCTTGGACATGGCCCCTTGTGTCGTGCAAATGACCCCTAGTGACCTAAATCGAACTCTGGTCTCCTTAACACCTAAGGATTTGGCCAGCTCATTGACATTTTCCCCCTACTCCCTTCGCGGATGGTGAACGGGTTTGTCGATGCCCCTTACACATTACTCAAAGCCCTCCACAAGGTATGTTTGGGCTCTCAGTGTATTCAAAGAGACCTATATATGCTATTAGCAGGCATTGAAGGCCTACTTCAAAAAAATGGTGACTGCATTCTCCTTGAAAAAGAATGTCCTCTAGTTTAGGGGAGGAATTCATCGACGATGGGGGGCCCACAGCCCAGGGTAGCAAGTGAAAAGAAAGATGGGCAGAACGTGGTAAGTGTGAACAAGTCTTCACCTATGATGGTTCTGGACTCGCCAACTTCAACATCAATCCTTGCCTCATGACAGTGGCAATAATGCCAAAGCTCTGAATAAGAAGAAGGTGGCTCGCCAAGAGAAATATCTAAGGAAAAAGGCAAAAAAACTACAAAAACATCAGGTGGACGTTGAACCATTAGACCAAAAGGTTGTCAGCACGGCAATAACCTTCAGGGTTGGCTGAAGAAATTGGACGTGACTTGAACAGCAAAAGGCCCTGTTGCAGCAACACCCGAGGAAAGCCTCTCATCTACAAGGCAGAGGCCTTCTTCTGGGCAGGAAGAGGAAAATGATCTTCTCTCCTTCTTACCATTGGCCAAGGTATCAGCTGAAGAATTTGCCCCTGCTCCCCTGCATGCTCTGCCATCAGTACTATCGCAATGAGGCGTGCATAGGGAACCGCATAAAACAACTCGGGCGTCACTCGTACCTGTATCAGTGCATGCTTCATAATACAAGACATTTTTGATCCTCTTGAGGGAGGAGCCAACAGGACATGCCTTTTGTCCCTATTCTTTCTGATCCCTTAACTACGAGTATTGACCTCGGAGGATATGGACTACATGGTTTTATTAGTAACCTCCTAGCCCAAAACATAGTTAATCCACTGTAAATCAACCCATGTTGTCTCATTTATACTGTCCCATTTAGGAGAATTCTTGAAGATGTGGTTTGATTTGTCAATGGGGTCATCAGAATGTACAGATTGCTCTGTTAGTCGTCCTGATGTAAAGGTGACCTGCTCAGCGGTGGAAGGCAAAATAGAGCTTGAGACCTGTGAGGTAGAACCTGCAGACAAATGCTGACTGGGCCTGGATTAATTCTGCTCTCACCCAGAAGAAGAGTAGTTCCTAACCCAGACAGCAAAAGTCTCCATATTTTGTCATGGAACTCCAGAGTCTTTAGTCATCTAGCTCGATCTTTGACCTCCCCAATTTTCAACAATGCCAACATCTTCTTTCTTTTAGAAACGCGGCTAGGTGCGAAGTTTTACCTGGATGGCTATAATATAATGATACGATATGGCATTTGTAACGCGCCTATACACAAGTGTTTAAAGGCGCGAATGGTGCCACCAAAGCACCCACAGGTCGGTCTAAGGGGGGTTTGATTATCGGGGTCAGAAATACTTTAGCTATACGGACATTAAAATGCTCAACAGCACTCTGTATGTTATTGCAGCGACTATGTACATGAACTTGTTGATAAATATATAAAACCCGCCAGGCGGATCTCACCTGTAGGACATATTGGACACAATCACAGAAATAATAACAACCAGTGAACACTGCAACCCTGATGGTCATTGGCAGCGACTTCAATGTCCACTATGGCCATCCCTATGATAACGAATGTCACAAACGTCTGTGAGAAGTGCTACTTGAGGCAAATCTGCAAATTAAAAAAGGAGTCAACTGGGATATTGGTCTGATGAACTACATGGCGGGACAGGGGATGGTCATGGTAAATGGCTGGGTCAGGTTGGACACACTGTTGGGGTGGTCAGCAAAGGTCCCATCGGGATAGAGGGGTTCACGTTGCGTGCACCATATTTGTGAATGGGGTGTGGTAAAGTGGGTGCGATGTAGCAATTTTCTATGTATCCATCGTAGTTAAAGTAACACACATCCCATTCACATTAAGTGTTTAAGCAGATACATTTTAGATTTGCACGCGCGCAATAAGATAAATATCAAATTCGCCAATGAAATATAAACACAATCTAAGTCCCTAGAAGCTGGGCAACGAGGAGTTTCATAATGCGCATGCGAGGAATGGGACTTGTCATAGAAAAACCACTGTGAAGACACATCGTTTTTTAAACATGCATGCATGCACACTGATATACGTACATGGGGAATTTAGAAATCTATATGTACTGTAGTCTTCTCACATAAAGTGGTTAAACTCTGCAGTCAGGGTTTTTGCAAGGTGAATTCTGAGCGACTGGGAATAACTGGTTTTGCAGGGTTGCAGGCCGAATGAGAGGCAATGATTAATAAAGCAGATGGTCCACCAACAAGCCGGCCAGGGTTTTTATGGCTTGGCAGTATCGCGGCTATATGTGTTGAATTGGTAGTCGTTTAGATTTGAGTGTTCAGGAGACTCTAGCAAGTCAGAGTGGGTGAGATGGTTATCGCCAGTTCAAAGGGAACCTGTTTATTCTTCCACTGTGCAAACCATGTGCAATTACATGTAGGGCTAGAAGGTCTCAGGCCAGTTGGGATTTGCAATAAATGATGTTTGTATATATAGTTGTAACTATGTGATGATGTCATGACCTACCACAGACAAATCCTAAAAGAGGGTGTTTTGTATACATGAACTGAAGATGCTAGTTAAGATTATCTTGACCAATGAGAATGGGGGAATTGGAGAAAGATTGGATTTCTTTTGTATAGGTCTTCACCAATCACATGTGGGGGGTGGTTTGTAATAAAATATATGGGAGTGTTTTAACTGTATATAATGTGTCACCGTGTGGGGTTCGGAGCGACTCGGATTAGTTTTACTCCACAGCGTCATCTAGCCCCTCCCAGCTGATTGTACAATAAACTTGCTTTACATATAAACGTGCACTCAATTCTTAAGTGGTGGGTCTACTTGGGTTGAGGTGATTAAAGGCCCCTCCGTGGGGATTCCAAGATGGCCGCTGGCAGTGGAGGTCGCGTCTAGATCGCGCTCCCTAAACAAAAAAGCACTTCAAACGAGCTTTTCCGACGGTTCCCGCACTGGAATCAGAGCCGCAACACCCAAGAGACAGTGGACACGGTGGCGATCGGAGACAGCCCCGGCAACACAGCCCCCGGCGATCCCGCCGCTGAAAGAAGCAACCGCCCCTCCCCCACCGAGGGCATCCTCGGCGGCCTAGCGGAGGAGGCCGCGCAGCGGCGGACCCGTGAAAGAACTGAGTCCCGGGGAGAGGGCCGCCTACTATCCCGACACAGAGAAAAGAGGAACGGGACCCGGCCCGGCACCAAGAAGAATCCCCGCATCACCGCCGGGTGCGGTGGGCGGCACGGCGCAGACGGTGGGAGAAGAGCACGAGCAGCCGGATCGGCAGCAGCGAGGCACACAGGCACACAGGGATCGACACTCCGGCGGCGAAGAACGGGAGGAGGAGGAGGTACCATCCGGGCACTCACGGACACGGCGGGCATTGCTGGCATAAGAGAGGAGATCGAGAGGTGAGCGCGCCCGCACAAGCCGCCCCCCCTCCTTACACTATCCCCGGCACATAAGGCCACGATCAGGCGGGGCACATACACAAGACGCAAGACACCGGCTTCAGGGCACCCCCGCACTCAAGGAGGACGTAGGGGAGGTGGCAACAACCCCCCCGATAAGAAAACACCGGCAGCCCTGTGGGGGACCACACCACCACCAGTCACCCCCCCCTTACAATCAAGGAGGATGTCACGAGCAAAGGGGAAAGGGTCCCCCTCTCAACCCACATCGCAATCTCACAAACAGGACACAAGTCTGCTACAAATGTGGTCCTCAGAAGCCCAAGCAGTCCCAAGAGACAGGTCAGGAGAAGAACTCCCTTCCGACACGTATCTCCCAAACCAGAGCGCTCTCCCCCCGACAAAGGATGATATGAAGGCCTGGTTTGCGGAGCTCCAGGACAAGTTTATGTCCACAGTCCAGGCCCAATTCGCCTCCATGAAAAACGAGATAAAGCAGGCGGTACAGGACTTGAAAATAGATGTGGCCAAGCTGGAGGAAAGGACAGACACAGTAGAGAGAATCGTACAAAATATAGAAGAGGAGACAAAACAGAACAGCGAAACACAAGAGCACTTGATCCGGCTAACCCATAACCTGGAAATCCAGTGTGAAGATCTGGAGAACCGTTCCCGCAGATCCAACATCCGTATAAAGAATGTGCCCTAATCGGTGACGGACAAAAACAGCGATACAAGAGGTGTTCAGAGATATAATCGAAGAACAAGAATCAGAGAACATTGGGATAGAGAGAGTCCACAGGGTGGGTCCGAGAAGAACTGGCGCCCCAGGGGAGAGACCCAGGGACGTATTAGCAGCACTCGCTTCTTACCCACAAAAGGAACTGGTCCTAAGGAAAGCGAGGCACCTTGACCACATTAGGATGAATGGAGTGGAAATACAGTTGTACCAAGATCTCGCCTCAGCAACACTCCTAAAAAGAAGGGAAATGGCCCCATTGGTGAAGGAATCGGTGGCGAAAGAAATCAGATACAAATGGACGTTCCCATTCGGCCTAGTATTCGAGTGGGAGGGCAAGCAGAGAAGGGTGACTACTTGCGAGGAGGGGCTCAATATAATGGACAAGCAGATGGAAGAGACGGACACAGAGGATAGCAGGACGAAAAGGGAGACCCACAAAAGGTTGAGAGGATGGGAGGTAGTGAGACAAAAGAAGAAACCAAATGGCTGGGGGAAAACAGGGAAACCAGCAGGAGACCACTAGAGATGATCAACAGGGCCACCGGCTCGTCCCCCCTTGAAGGGAGAGGGCGGAAGAAGATTAATTAGAAAACCTCGGATTACCAAGTAGAAGAGGCCCGGCGGGGGAATGGGAGGGAAGTACCCTAGGTAGAGGATGAAGCAGGGTTTCGGACCCCCCCGCACAGTTAATCCCGAGCTATGAGAGGGCAGGGAGCGATAGGCGCAACGCCCTAGCAACCTTAGGTGCCTGGGCCCTCCTCGGGATCGAAGTTGAATTCATGTTAATAGTTGGGGGGGAGTTGGGAAGTTGGGGGGGGGAAGCAGGGTGGGGGACAATCTGGAAGAGGGAAGGGATCACAGTATACGGGAACGATAATAAGCAGAGTAGAAGAGATGGGGAAGCTCAGAATTTTTTCACAAAATATAAGGGGGCTGAACTCACCGGTGAAAAGGAAAAAAATGGAGGCCCTGCTGAGAAGGGAAAAGGCAGACATTTTGCTCCTCCAGGAGACACACATTAAGGCACAGGACAAAAAGAAAGTACACCTCAGAGGATATACGATCTGGGCGCAGGTGAATACTGGGGAAAAAGAGCAGGAGTACTGATTGCTGCGAAAGGTGGTCTGACGGCAAACCTCATAGACACTCGAGTAGACAGGGAAGGGAGGTTTGCATTTGTTAATATCTCCTTAGAAGGCTATAGACTCACCCCAGCGGCAATATACTCGCCGAACACTGGGCAGGATGGATTTCTCCGGGATACTCTGGGGAAACTGGAGGAATTTGCGAAGGGAGAGATAATCCTGGGAGGAGACTTGAACTTGGCCTGGCAACTTCACATAGATAGGAGTGCGGGGGGAACGCAGCCACATGGGACCCCTTCCAAACGATTAAAGCAAAGGATGGAACAGATGGCACTACGAGACGCATGGAGGGAAATAAGGGGACAAGATGCAGGATTCACCTACTACTCGCACGTGCACAACACGATGTCGAGGATTGACTATTTCTGGGTGTCGGTGGGATTGATGGGTAGGACCCAGGATATCGAAAAGGGAGCGATAGCGTTGTCAGATCACGCCCCGCTATGGCTCGATGTACAGGCCCCCGGAAGGGGAAGAGGTCTCTGGAGATGGAGAATGCCGTCCGACATTCTAACGGACCAGGTGCAGGGAGAGGCTCTAAGGGACAAAATCAGGGAATACTTTGACCTAAACGACAATGGAGAAGTTCCACTGGGAACAGTATGGGAAGCCTTTAAGGCAGTAACCCGGGGACATGTCATAGCACAAAAGGCAGCCAAAGACAAACAACATCAAGAATGGGAAAGAACGCTCGAAAAGAAACTAACAGACATACAGGAGGAGCTAACACTCCATCCCACTAGAACTCTCAAGAAAGCAATGAAACACGTGCATAGTCAACTAGAGATGCTCCGCAACAAAAAAGCAGAGAGTTCCCTACTATATTTAAAACAGCGACACTACATCAAGGCCAACAAAGCGGACAAATATCTAGAAAGACAACTTAGAGAAAAACAGAAAGCAATGACGATCTTGAACATCAAGGATGCGCAAGGCATACCTCATACAAACTCAAAGGACATAGGGGTGGCCTTTAAGGCGTTCTACCAAGATCTATATGCAACGGAACACCCGGACGAAAAGAAACAAGACAAGTTCCTGCAATCTATTCCCATTCAGACAATACCAGAAGAAGACAAACAGGCTTTAGAATCAAGGATTACAGAGGAAGAGGTCCACAGGGCAATAGCGGGCCTCCCCAGGCCCGGATGGCTTCACGGCCCAATTTTACAAAAAATATGCGGACACTTTAGTTCCATTCCTGACGAGGCTGCTAAACACATTCAAGGACAGTGGGAACGTCACTTTCTCCATTAATGAGGCAAAAGTCCTTGTGTTCCACAAAAAAGGTAAAGATCCCTATCTCCCAGCCTCATACCGCCCGATAGCCTTAATAAACCTAGACGCCAAAATCTACACTAGAGTACTGGCTGCCAGACTATCACCACTCCTCCCGACCCTAATAAACACAGATCAATCAGGCTTCATCCCAGGTAGGCAAACACGCGACAATCTAAGAAGAGTCATCCAAAAATAGGCATCACCCACACACCAGCAATCCTACTTTCACTAGACGCCGAGAAGGCCTTTGACCGGGTTGAATGGTCCTTCCTCCTTAAAACGTTGAAGCATATGGGGTTCGGAGAGCAGTTTATAAATATGGTTAAGGCCAACTACAACTCCCCATCGATAAGAATAGCAATAAACGGAGAGGTCACTGGGAGGGTGGAGATCACGAGGGGTACAAAACAGGGATGCCCCCTATCACCTCTACTATATGCCATATTTTTGGAGCCTCTCCTAATCAAGATAAGGGAAACGGTGGGGGTAAGAGGGATCGAGATGGCGGGCAGGCAACATAAAGTTATTGCATATGCAGACGACATGCTATTGGCCCTGGAAGACCCTGTGAACTCCCTGACAAGATCCATAGAAATATTGGAGGAATTTGGGGTGATCTCAGGCCTGAAGATTAACAAGAATAAATCAGAGATTATGCTCCTTGCCGGAGACAAGGAGACAACAGAAACAGTTGCAGGCATGCTAAGTCTAAAAATAGTGGAAGAGGGTATCAAATACCTGGGGGTGTGAAGCTAACACACAGAGTAGACATGATTTATAAGAACAACTACACACATCTCCTGGCTAAAGTCAGACAGGATCTAGAAAGATGGTCCCCGCTTAGGATTTCGTGGTGGGGCAGAATCCAAGCAGTAAAAATGAATATACTCCCCAGGGTGCTATACCACTTCCATGCCCTCCCAGTGACAGTCCCTAACTCCTTCTTCAAAGCACTCTCCAAAGCCATATCCCAATACGTGTGGAATAGGAAACCACCGAGGATCTCTAGAGCCATTCTCACGGCACCTACCAAGGCAGGCGGTATGTCCCTCCCCCACTTCAAAAAATATTATCAGGCAGCCCAACTCTGGATCCTCAAGGAATGGTTGGGGGGGGCCAACAGACGATCTGGGCAACACAAGACAGGGCAGTGGCCAGTAGGGATGTGACGGTATACCGGTATACCGTTAAAGATACCGTGAACCACTTAATTGAACAATAATAACCGTCACATTGTTTATACCGTTATACCGTTCATACCGTAAAGTGTGCTTTTCAATCTGATTTGGAAAGGCTGCAGTAAGCAAGTGCTGCGCAGTCTTGGTCTTGCACTGTTGGATGTGCCGTCTGCCAAGTAGTTTCAGTTGGAGCAGTTTTTAATGCTATTCCATAAACCACACGTGCCTGACACAAAATCAATATGTTAGCAATAGGAAGAATAGATACAGTGCCAATAAGGAAAAGGGTTTACTTTGGGTTGGCGGCTTTGGGGTTTATATATTTATAATGGATAATGTTCTCTAAACATATGGCAATAGGGGATTTCCCTGGTTCTATCATTGAATTTACATATAATAAGTCACACTGCGAAATTCACTCATCTCTGTGGGTATTCCCTGCTGCCATACCAAAGGGTAACATGTCCGTGAGTACTGAACACCTTTTGGCCCACAAGTAAACTAAAGGCTGTAACGTAAAGAGAGTGCGTGTGTGTGCGCGTGTGCGTGTGTATATGCGCACAAGCGTATACTACCATCAGCCTCCATTGATCGGTGGCATGCAGGTTATCAAGATGGCAACATGTTCATCTTCACCAGTAGCCAGTGGGGGAGCATAAAGCCTAAATGACCACTTAAGAAAAGCTATTCAGTTTGCTTTGCCAGTTGCAGCAGGGCTCTCCCCCCCCCCTCCTCCTCCTCTCCACACGTGTTTGTGTGTTTGGTGGAAGCAAGGCATTTCAGTGGAAAGTATGTTAAAAAGCCCAATTCTGGCCCTGGGTGCCTGGTTTTGTTTGTGATGATAAATCTGTCAATTTATGATCTTTTAGAAAATATTTGTTAAGATTAGTTAACTCCACCTGCTATACCGCGATAACCATGATATACCGTCATTTGGCAAGAAGGTTACCGTACCGTCATAAAACTAATACCGTGACACCCCTAGTGGCCAGGACCCCCCTGGAGGACCTACTATGGAAACAAAAACAACACAGACACCAGAACCTCAGAGTTAGTGAGGTCGTGAAAGCCACCCTCAACGCATGGGACGACCAAACCAGGAAGGGAATCATGACCACCCCACTGGCCCCCTTCACGCCAATCTGCCGAAACCCTCAGTTCCCCCCGGGACAGGAATTCGGCGCCTTTGAGAAATGGGAAACAGCTGGATGCAGGAAAATAGGCGAAATGATCCAGGATAATGAAATACGATCGTTCGAGGAATGCAAAAACATGTGGAAACTAACAGAGACCGACCGCTATAGATACGAGTAATTAAAACACTGGCTAAGTACACCAGAGATCTTCCAGGCGGCCTCAAGGGACCTTACACCATTTGAACAGTACATAATTTCCAACCCAGGAGACAAAAAACTGGTGTCAACCCTATATACCCACATTAACACACAAAGAGAGGAAATAAAATGGGCATACATGAGGAGATGGGAAGCCACGCTGGGGGAAGAAATAACCAGGCAGCAATGGGAAGAACTCTGGGCGGGCATCCCAAAACTTACCAGGGCAGTCCAAACCAGAGAAATGTGGTTGAAAATAACCACACAATGGCACTACACCCCAGAGAGGCTCAAATCAATGTACCCGGCAACGTCGGATCGCTGCTGGAGGGGGTGCCCGGACGCAGGAACTTGGAGGCATATCTGGTGGGACTGCCAGGGGGTACAGGGCTTCTGGAAGGAAGTGCGACTGGAAATCCAGAAAATGTTCCCAGAGGCAGACCAAATGGGGGAAAGAGTGTGGTTGTGCGGATTTAAAGACCCACAGGCCAAGAGATTCCACAAAGCACAATGGAGGAGCTTCAAGGGTTTAGTCATTGCAGCCTGGGCAACGATAGCCCAAAGTTGGAAGAAACGAGACCCGCCGCTGGTATTCACCTGGCTGCAAAAGGTGTGGTCCCAAATGACCATGGAAAAGATTACGCACCATCTCCAGGACCAAAACAACACGTTCATGAAGGAATGGGGACAAGTCCTCGAATATTTGAAATCAGACTACAAGGACCAATGGTGTCCACATAACATTCAAATATCAGACATGTTCAGTACGTAAATGTTCCAGAACTGAAAACTGACGAGGACCCACTCTTCCGGGCAGGGGGGAGGGAAGTTGGGAGAAATAATTGTGTTAATGTTTATTTTTGCATCAGAAAACAATAAAAATATGTTTAAAAAAAAAAAAGGCCCATCCGTCTATTTGGCAAGCACAAAGGGACGCCCGGCTTTCTGAGACGTTGGAGGTCTCCTGGCCGCACAACTCGACTGCAGCACCTCTCCACAGGGACCAGTCTTCTGTGTACGGTGAAAAAAAGAGAGGTTTACGGGGGCCATATGGTTCCCCAGAGGCGTGGTACTGTGGTGCAGCTGCGCATTGAGAACTGAAGGAGCACCACTTTGGGTTCACGTGAGTGCAATTTTGGGGGGTAAAGCAAGAGGGCAAATAGGGGAGGAAGAGGGTCGTTTCTTTGATTTAAGGGGTTTCGTAAGGGTAGGATTGGAGTGCGTGTGTGCAGTTAGATGAGGTTACAGGGACTGAAAGGGTGAATGCTTTGAAGGAGTGAGTGAACTGTTTTACGTTTTAAGTTCTTTGTATATATTTTTACCTGGTTTGTTATTTTGGAGGTGTGAGGTGGTATCCCGCACAAGCACGTCCATTGTAAGATTTGCCCCGATACCCTTCAGTTTGCTTGTGGTTGGCTGGAACCCTCACCTAGGGGTGAGGGGGCATCTAATTCCACCCGTAGATATCTTCCTGGAGTATACCCTTGGCAACCTTCATTTTGTTTGACCGTGCAGACGGAGCACTGGCCTTGCTTTTCTTGGTGAGTCGAAGTAGTGAAGGGTATCTTCCTGTAGTTAGGTAAAGATGGAGTTGTAGTAGAAAATACCATACTAGTCATGAAGAGAGCGAGAGCAGCGGTGTTGTAGTGGAAAAAATTGTGCTCGAGTGAAAGAGATATCTCTGAGATATTGGCCGGAGTGTGTTTTTTGGATAAATATGCTGTCTTTTGTGTAAGAGTGAGAAGTATAAGTAAAGTAAATAGCTAGGTGAGGTGATTGTGGTGAAAGCGAGTAGGTGAGTAATTGTGGAGGAAGACCAAGAAACCAGGAATGGGGAAAAAGAGGGTTCTTTGGGTGGAAACTTTGTGCCACAGGTTCGGCTTCAGTGTTATTTTTTTGTGAAATTATTTTGGGTAAATTGGGTTGGAGTATGGAGACTCCCCTGAATCATTTCTGTCGGGTGCATCCTGGCTATAAGGTGAAGATTTAAAAGTATTATCGGGAATGGCTGCGAAAAAACAAAGGGTAACATGCTCACTTCTTGGCCTACTGAGGGCCCTATGATAAAGGGATATTGGAAAACCTGCATACTTTTTTAACTGTAAGGCACAAGGGTTCAAAGTTAGAGAAGCAGTTAAACATCTTAGAGTTATGTATGATGTATGAGAAAGGCAAGAAGGCCCATAATGTTAAAATCTCAAGAGGAAGTGCCGAAAAAGGAGGGTGCCGGAATTCCTTCCACACTGCCCCCATATGGGTGCTGTGCTTTATCACCCGCGGAAGGGTATACAGACCCGGAGTTTGAATCTCCATTTTCTCCAGTGGCCACTGGACACATTAACGACTCTATCAACTATGATTCCTAGAAAATGGGATTTTGACGAAAGTGGAAGGCTAACTCCTTTAATGGTAGGGCTGAAGAAAGGTTGAGAATGGAGAGCGGAAAGGGAATAACCCCCATCTTCCCCCCCCCTGACTTCTAAATTAGCAGAGAGATTAAGGATGGAGGAATAAGAGAGTGAGGTCGGCAGCCAGAATAATAGATGAAGGGTTGAGAATGAGGGAGAAAGGGGAGACTGCCTTTTACCGCTAGGCTAGAGGATAGGCTGTGAATGGTAGTAGAGACACACGAGCGGAAGAAATTGGAAGATGCTCTGAGGCTAGCGGAAGAAGAGGTAGTGCTGTTATGACAGCAGAGAAGTAAAGAGCGAGAAGAAGTTTGCAGACAGGCAAAGGAGGTAGAGGAAGGAAGGTGGAGACATTGACAAGTTCTTGGTAGGTTGGATAAATCAGTTATCAAAGAGGTCAATGTGGACCTGGACGACAGAAGCATTTGTGAGGAGTCAGAAATGCGAGATGGACACAAAGGTAGAGTTTTCTCAAGATTTGCCATTTTATTAAAATAAAAGGGGCGAGATGAACGCTCACCTTTCCCTAACCTAACAAGGATGTCCCTACATAGCAAGCTAAAGGAAAATGACCTAGTATCCACAAAGTCTCTGACCCTCACACTAATACACAACAAAATTATACAAGGAATATTTGTCGGTCTTCAGTTCAACAACACAATATACCAGGGAGTGAAGTTAACCAGTGAACTGTGCCAAGTTACAAACAGTACATCAGAACAATTGTTATGTATTTTAATTCTGTTCAACAGCCTGACACGTGTTTCGAGCAAAGCTTTTCCTCTGAGGCCAAGGATACTTGTCCAATTAGATACTCAATTGCTTGATTTAATGCAGAAGTAATTACAGTACTGAGTTACAATTGCAATTGCAAGCGCACAATTTTGAGTAACAGCCTTCCGGCATCGAAGTGATTCAAGGGAATAAACCTTGAGCCAAGCTCAACTAACCTACCAGCTTCTAGCAATTCTTTGTGGCGCATGAGTTTGTGAAAATAACCCCATTGGTTCTATTCAACGTAGCATCAAACGTCTTTTCTATCTACTACGTTCTTCCACTTTATAAAGTAAATGTCTCTTCCACAAATGTTTGTTCACAAATCCAAAAACAACTGTTGGTTTCCACAGTATCCATTTTAGTGAGGCAAATGTCTTGCTGTCAAAGCACAAGTTCATAAACAAAAATAGTTGTTTTCTTCAGAATGCCAAACCACTATTAATATATCTCACTTTCTTCAAATTCATCCCTTTTATCAGGATAGCACAGCAACTACTTTTGATGAGGTACGTTTGTCAAAAGGCTAATGGAGTTAATAAGATCTTTCCAACAGACCATTTTGACACAAACACACTTCTTCAAATGAACTGGTGTGCTTGCCTGCCAGGCAGAAAACTCCTACAACTACAATCACAAAGTGGCAATATTTGTTCCAGGATTCCCCACACCAGTATTTCCTGTGAGGAGGTCTGAACAATGGCTGCCTCTTCGTATAGTCTCTTGCCCCTTGGCAACGTAGGTTTCAGTTTTCCCCTAACTGGAAACTCAAAATATGAGAATTGTTCTCAGGCTACTTTTTATCTACTTCTTGGTAGCCTTATGGCTGTTGGCAACGTGGGTTACAAATTTCCCCTTGTTGGTGTCCCATGTAAGGAAATGTGCGCCCTTGTCGCCTCTTGGCAATGCAGGTTATAGGTTTCCCCTAAGTGGTATCCTACGTAAGAGTAAGTATGCCCTTGTCACCTCTTCAATGTTGCTTTACTTGTTCGGTATTAAAAATTATAGTTTGTTAATTTTCCTCGCCGCAGCGCCGCAGGGTCAGCGTTAGTATCAAGCAAACTCACCAGTCTTCTGTGGCGTCTCCTCCTTGCAGTTGGCTGCTTCGGCGGGTCTCCAGAGTCCTGGCATCATTGTCTCCAGCTCCTGCGTACCTTCGCTGGACTGCACAGATCTTCCCCTGGAGCTCTGACGATCTTCATCAGCTTGTCACACACCGAAACACCATATGCTGAGTTGGGAGGACATCTCCCTCTCTGCTGTGCTGCTTCTCCATAAGCCACTTCCTGCTGCACGTACTATGCATTGCTGCTCGCCTTCACTCGAGTCTGCATCAGTTAGTGTTCTTCTTTCTTTTCCTTCTACAATAGTACCAGCTTCTCGGGCGGCCTCTGCTTCATCTACTCCTTCCAAGTCTCCTTCTCTCGGGTGCATCTCATTCCTGAGTTTAAATGTCCAGCTCAAGTACCTTGGCCTGTAACAACTAGACCACACATTCTGATTAACAGCACTTTTAATCTTCACTGACTCTGAGCCCTTCTTCCTCATCCCAGTACCATAAGCATTATGGGTACTGAAGTCCATAATGGATTGTACGGCAGCAACATCAGTTTTTACAATAAGCCATCAAGGCTTTAGGAAGAATAGGGGAATCAGTTTCCCGTAATACGAGTCCTCTCCCATGAGATCCTCCCACATAATACCGCCCCCAGAGTCAGGATCAGGTAGCATCTGCCTTCCCCTGGCCACATGAGAGGAGGCCTATACTGGGGTTTTAGTGATGATCTCACTAGTGAGTTCATCACACATTGCAATGGGTACAGGATTCAAGCATGGAGAACGGGAACCAGAACCCTACAATAGGGCAGAGTATGCTTCCGTGCCTGTAGAAGTATCAGGGTAGGTCATAACGGGAGTAGGAGACGAAGGTGAATGGGAATTGGATGTTGAGCAGGAGAGGAGGATGTAGCAGCCCCACCTCCTGCTCCAGTAGCAGTGACAGAGAGTACACCGTGGAGTCTTAGGATGCGCTGTGGTACTTGCACGGCCGTAGTGAGTAGCAGGGGAGAGATAGGGGAAGCCCCAGTAAAAACGGGTATAACCCAATTTCCGTTGCTCCAGAAGGGCGTATTACGTCCCGTGGTCACCCACGGACTGGAAATAATTTGATGAAGACACTGCCTTCGCTCACTGCGAGAAGTGGATTTATGCATTAGAGAAACACGTGTCAAGTTGGCCATAGGGGATATGAAAATTTTATTCACGGCTCTAATGGGGGAACGGGTTAGACGAGTTTAGGAGTAGAGGTGGGTATCCGGATCCGGGAGTTCAGTTGGATACAAATACCCATGATGGAGCAGTTTTGAATAATTACAGAGCGCAGGTATGGGGGGGGCCTGCAGATTATGTATCTCGATACACCCAATCTCACGGTTTACATTTGATTGTTGGGTCATTTTGTCCTAATTATACGTCTTACTTTTGACCTTCTTTCTTTTTGACCTTATTAATTGAACATGAGGAGCAGGGGATGCGGGCGTGCCCCCCGCATCCTTAACAATGCAGACGGGAGGCAAAAATTGTTCAGGCCCCCATTTTCAATTAATGGTTAAAACGGGGGCCCAAGCAGTTCTACTGCAGGCAATCAGCCCGCGAACAAAACATTAGCGGCCTGATCGTATACATCCGATATAAATACTATTGGAGGATGATCCTGCCGCGTACATCCAGTTAATTCAGAAGATGTGGAGGGCAGAGACGGAGAAGCGTAGGATAACAATGTGGTGATTTATACCACATGCTAAAGAAGGGACTTCCTATAAAGTCCAGCACGGTCTAGATAAAGAAGTAGGGATGGAGGCCAAGAGTTGGCCAGAAGTTCATGCATATATTGTGAATTTTTGTAAAAGGAGGGAAGAGAAAGAAAAGGAGTGCACAGAACAAGCACAAAAGGCAGAGGCCAAGCTTGTTCAGAAAAGGTTCATGAAAATCTGTTTGGAAGGAGCACTGATTACCAGCTCCATGGAGGGACAGCGGGTACAATTGGACAACAGGGACATAGTGAATCCGGTATGACACAAAGTTGGAGGGATGTATATGCTCCCGGTCCAAGGCAAGTAAGAGGGTTTCTGAGGGGTAGAGGAGGATTTTCACAAGTGGGTCATTTGGTGAGTTCGGAGGAATGGGGCCATGGTTTAACGGGCCAATCAGGAATAACTATGGAGGGTCATATGGGATCCAGTGCTGGTCGTTCGGAAGGTTGGCACACGTGTTATGAGACTGTCGATAAAGGCCACAGTATTTTAACACAGGAGCTCAGCAAATGCAATCCCCGACAATGCCATATGCCCGACTCTGTGCATTCGCAGCAGGCACTGGGTTGAACAGAACCCAGCGACTGGCGCTGCACAGACCCATGTGATTCAACCGACTATGCCAGCACAGGCACGGGTAAAGACATGGGATAAAAATTACCCCTAAGGAACGGTCACTTACATTGGAGCAAGTGTTTTGGGAGGGAATCCTTTCCAGCTCCCTGGTGCTAATATGTACCAAGAGTAGTACAGCCCACAAGGATCTCTGATGTGTCCAGTCCTGCCCGTTACCACCGATCTGGAAGATGAACCCTGCATTGGTGTGAAGGTAGGTGATCAAACGTTTTCATTCATGATCGATACAGGGTCTACAAAATCTGGCATCAAGGAAGGAGAATTCCCCTTGTCAGGCAAAACTAGCGACACACGGATTCTCTGGAGCTAGCTTGTCGGTTCCTTACACTCAAGATCTACGTATTAAGGTAGGTACACAACATGTATCTGCACCTTTGTTGTATTGCACAGTTACCCCACAAATCTCTTGGGCAGAAACCTCCCCAGTCGATTCCTCATGTTGATCGCTTTCATGGAGGAAGGTATAGTATACTCGACTCCAGGTTTGTATACAGTAAGAAAAATGGCACGTTTGCATGCATACTGTAGTGACAACATGGTAATGGGGGGGTGCCTGTACATTCAACTTTGTTTTTTATGGAGTAATGGTTTTGTTTAGTTGGGTCCCAGGAATCAGAGATCAGACATGGCGGGCACCGATTGAGTTTTTGTTTCTGCCTGTAGTGCTGCAGGAGTAACACCAGGCACTATTGTTACGCTTCTCTTGGAAGCAGTAGTGATCAAGAAGAACAGGGTGGTTCTCTCAGGCACTAATGAGGAAGGCAGCAAGAAGAGAGCCCACATCCAAGCCTGCGTCTCTGCGGCATCTAACAACTTGTCCGAACTCTTTAAAATCTGCAAGGAGCTAGCCAATCCTGCTGCAGTCTCTACCTCTCCTGTTTCCCTCCCAGGCCCTCTGCACAGCCCTGGCTTCTCATTTCATCTCTAAAACTCAGGACATCCTTTCCTTCCTCTCTTCCTCTCCCCCTCCTCCCTCTACTCCCTGCTCTTCCTCTGACCCTTCTTCGGTCACCTCTCCTCCCTCCTTTTTTGCCTTTCCCCTGTTCTCCTCAGACAAGGTTTCCAGACAAGTCTGATCTATGAAAGTCTCGTCCAAACAGGTTCACCCCTGTTCCTCCAAAACCATCAAGTACCACATTGACACCCTGGCTCCTGTTCTGGCTGATTTCTGCACTCTCTTGAGCACCCTCATCTTAAGAAACCCTCTGCCGAAGCATCCTGCCTGGCCAACTATCATCCAATCTCCATCACTCCTTTCATAGGCAAACTCCTGGAAAAGCTGGCCGCCTCCCAGCTTAATCTTCACTCTGAATCTGTTGGTTGTCTCCATGACCATCAGTCTGGCTTCAGAGGTGCCAGAAGCACGGAAACTGCTCTCCTGAACATCCGTGAACACCTGCTCTCCAACCTCGATTCCAACACCTGCTGAGTCCTCACCTTACGTGATCTCTCTTCTGCCTTTAACACGGTCAACCATGCCATTCTGCTCAACTGCCTCAGTCATAACCTGGGTATCACTGATCAGGCCCTGGCTTGGCTGACCTCCTTCCTCTCCGATCGACCCTCCCACGTCCAACTTGGGTCCTTCCTCTCCTCTATCTCTACCTGTGGTGTTCCCCAGGGGTCTAACCTCTATCCCTGGCTGTTCAACCAATACCTGGCACTTCTTGCCCACCACATTGCTGCTCTCTGCCCTAACTGTGTGCTATGTGGATGATACTCAACCAATGTTCAGGCTCCCTTCTGCCACCTCTTCTCCTTCTCTCATCTCTGACCATCTGTCCGCCATCCAGGAGTGGTGTGCGGCAAATGATCTTTGCCTTAATGCCAGTAAGACCGAAATTCTCCTCATTGGCAGACCTGCTCCCCCCTTTCCTGTCACTCTCTGACCGGCCTCGCTTGCCACTCTTCCTGCTCCCAACTGAGGCTAAAAACCTCAGGGTCATCTTCGACTCCACACTTTCCTTCTCTCCTCACATCTCTGATGTCTCTAAGAAGTCACACTACCAGCTGCACCTCCTCAGAG
Source organism: Ambystoma mexicanum (assembly GCF_040938575.1). Classification (NCBI taxonomy): domain Eukaryota; kingdom Metazoa; phylum Chordata; class Amphibia; order Caudata; family Ambystomatidae; genus Ambystoma; species Ambystoma mexicanum. Next base: position 967,422,096 of record NC_090936.1, on the reverse strand, counting down.
GTATTCTTCCTTTCCTCTGCTTCCCCCAGAAGATCACTGTCTCCAGAGCTCTGGTTCTCTCTAAGCTGGACTACTGCAACAGCCGCTTTCTAAATCTGCCTGCCTCTACTCTCCGCCCTCTGCAACTCATCCAAAAGAGGACTGCAAGACTTGTCCTTGGCCTCAAGCCCAGGGATCGTATCCCTCCAGGACTGAAATCTCTGTACTGGCTCCCAGTGGCAGTGAGGATTAAGTTCAAAACCCTCTGAATTGTCCAGAATGCCTTCTGGGGCCTGGGACCTCAATACCTTCAACTCTTTCTTCCTAAATATCTTCCTTCTCAAGCTCTACGCTCAACCGCCTCCAACTCCCTCGGGGTTAGTGGCTTCTCCAAGTAGTGAGTTGGTGGTAGATCTCGTTCCTCTGCTGGGACCTCCCTCTGGAACAGTCTCCCAGTCTCTGAAACTTGAGGAGACCCATCTCTGGTTCCGGAAGCGCCTCAAGACCTTCCTCTTTGCTTCTGCTGTCTCTCCTCCTCTCCCCTGCTGATCTCGTGGCTGAATCTAAAACTGCACTGGTTACCTGGCTACCCTCTGATCTTGGGCCCAGGTCCCCTCCCTGCAAGTTGCACACCTGCAGCCCCCCCTGGCAACCCTTGCACTCAGGGACTGTTTCTGTATTCCTACAGCCCCTACTAGCACTTGACACCCGATGTCTGTACTTAACCTTGCCACCAGTTGGCTGCACTTTTATTATTTATTTATTGTCTTTATTTATTTTACTGTTATCCTATGTACTGCACTGCCCCCTCCTCTTTCCCCCCGCACTTTTCCCCTTCCCCCCTCCCCTGCACTTGCGCGATCTCAATTTCACATGGCCTAATAGGATAGCTGTCTGTCTTCCCTCTGTTTCCCCTCCCGTGCCTCGTCACGCCTTGAAACACGGGTGTATAGGCACGTTATAAATGCCATTTCATATCGTATCAAGGCAAAGAATGGTGCGCAGTTTTGTGCATTGATCCGACCTTATCTTTAAGGCATGTGTCCAACAAGCAATTGTTTGAAGACACTGGAGACACAAGAGAGATGGGGTGCCTTGCCAGATAGCAATAGAACAAAGGGAAGCACCACAGAGGATGCTCATCATTAGAAATACATCGTCACATTGGAAGGAGGATTTGGAAAAAGTGCCAGACCATTTATGGACAAGCAAATCTCATGATGCAGGGCTGCTAAAGAGTGTTGGAGCACTGCGGATAAAATTGAAACCTGGTCCGATATATCCATGGGTTAAGCAGTACACCATGTCTAGAGAGGCAGACAAAGGGATTTATGAGAACATTATGGTGTTGTTGAAGCAAGGCATAATACAACCTGTGTCCCCATGTAACACGTCCATCTACCCTGTGAAGAAGGCGAAGGGGTCCAGTTGGAGGATGGTCCAGGATTTGTGCCCCCTCAATAATATTGCAGAGGCAGAATTTCCAGTGGTACCGAATCCTGTTGCCATTCTCTGTAATATCTCTACTGGTTCGACCCATTTCACCAGTGATTGGGTCAAAACAGAAAAATGCATTTTTTAAATCAGATTCTCAGTACCTCACAGTGTTTACGTATCAAGGTCAGAGATTCGAGCACACAAGGTTGCCCCAGGGGTACTGTGAATCTCCAAGTGTTTTCAACAGGGTAGTTCAATTGGATTTGGGGAATTTACACGTTTCCAGTACAGTAATCCAGCACGTGGACTATTTGCTAGTCTGTAACACTTAAGAAGAGCAGTGTCCAGGAGATTCAATAACGCTCCTCACCCTGCTTGTGGAGAAGGGGTACAAAGTGGACAAAGATAAATTGCAGTACTGCCAGACAGCGGTAGTTGTTTTGGAGCAAGTTATATCATCAGCAGGAAGGAAGGTAATGCCAGAGAGCCACTGCAGATCAAAATACGCCTCAGCCAGTCACACTGAAACAAATGCAGCAGTTACTGGGACTCTGTAATTATTGTAGTTCTTGGATCTTTGACTACTCTAGTTACATGAGGCCCTTACTGCAGGGACTTATGGAAGCACAGAAGGTGAAGTGTCCGATAGAATGGTCTGAAGAAATGGTGACTTGCTTTCGGGAACTCATGGTTGCGATCAGCAATGCTCCAGTCTTTGCGACCCCGAATTACAAAAAGCCATTTTATCTCGAACAGGCAGGTTTTGACAGCGGTCCTGGTCCACAAACATCGCTAGGCCATACCTTTAGCATACTAGAACGGAATCATAGACCCTGTGATGTGGGGACAGTTCCCTTGTGAGCAAGCTTTAGCAGCAGCGGCGTTTGCAATTCAAAAGTCTTCAACCATTACCATGGGTTGCCTGGTGACATTGTACGTGGTGCATGCAGTCTTTGCAATCTTGGAAAAATCCAAGTCGACTTTTGATGACCCAAAGAGTTTCAGGGTATGAGGTAATTTTATCAAATGCATCGATACATCCCGTACGGTGAAATGATGCTGCAGAGAGAGCGGCGAAAGAAGCTGCACATCTGCCATTTAAAGATTCCCAGAAAATGGAAACCGTGTCCCAGCAGGTCCAGCTGCCAGTTCCATACACTGCAGTCCCATTGCTTGGAATCATAGAAATGCAGGGAAAAACACCTAAAGAGAAATAGGAGCTTTGTGCAAAGAGAGGATGTGTCCTCTTGCCCACGGATTTGCTGTGGAGACAGGAGCTTACAGGGACGGTAGTAATGCCTGTAGAACTGCTTCTTGTGGCTCTGGAGCAACTACAGTAACCATTGCACACGCCTTGGTGACAGATTGCAGCAGAGCTTCAGGAGGAATGGTTCATACCAAACCTCCAAGAACAGGCAAGCATAGTTTGTAGGGAATTCAATCCTAGAAACACCATGAGGTCAGTAAGGGGAGTTTTTCCTAGGCCCACTGAACCCTTTCGGGAAATCCATATTGATTTTGTCGATATGCAATAATTACTTGTACCTTATTGTCGTGGTTTGCCAATTTTTCTGGTGGCTTGAGGTTGGTCTCTGTGCACACCCTGATGCTAAGTCTGCAAGAACGTTTCTGGTGAGGGAGGTATTTCCATGGTGGGGAATTTGTGAGGTCTTAAAGTCTGACAATGGAACCTACTTTTTTAAAACCTTGTTCCTAGAAATCACTTTGCTCTTGGAAATTAAGCACAAGTTGTGTTCTGTATACCACCCACAGGCCAACAGAGTTGTGGAAATGGGGTTCTTAAGGTCCGGTTCGCAAAAATGTGTAGTGATTTAAGTAAACTGTGGTTACATTGTCTGCCTTTGGTTTCATTTTATTTGAGGAATCAGCCAGGGAAAGAGCGCCACCTCAGCCCTTATAAGAACATGACTGGGCATAGATTACACACACATGCATGCACAGCATCAGATGCACATAAGACTGCAGAGGTCCGGGGCGAGAAGATTAGGGAGTATCTTAGGGCCTCAACCAAAAGTGTCAGAATGATATCTTCAAAGGTGGTGTCTTCTCACCAACAGCCTAAAGGAGGAAGCAGCAAAGAATAGGACTATCTGCACAAGCAACCGTAATTCCCCGGGGACCTGCTCTATGTTCGGACCTTCTTACGGCACTGGATTTTCGCAACTCTAACTGCTGTGAAGGTGGAGAGCAGCAAGAGCTGGGTCCATATCAGCAACGTACGAACGGATATCGGTGCCCCTCCACCGGCACAGGAGAGGGAGCAGTCTCAAAGTTAAGTACGCCCTAAGGATTTGCAGTTCATTCCAGTAGAAAAGGGGGGTACGAATGAAAATCAGGAATTCATATTTTCCAAGAACAACAACAATTGGGATTTATAATGTATAGTAGAATTATTGTTTATATCTCTTTTTTGTTTCACTTTTCATCAGTTCAAAGATGGCAAACCGTATGAAAGTGAATGGTTTAAATGTATCGAGTATCATAGACTGTGAAGACATATTATTGAGATCACAGATAAATGTTGATGCCGATTTCCTGGACAACAAGGACAGTGCAAAATAAAGACCCAATAGTAGATGCACATGGTTTTGCAGCGGATAGTGTATGATATAGCCACATGAGGAAAGTTGGGAGAGAGAGATTTGTAGGATTTTGCTACATTTGCTCTCTCATCCCCCATGCTTCTGTTGTCCCTAGGGTGTTTATCCCGGATCAAATCGAGTTAGCAGATGCACTGTGTCTAGTGGTACTAGCTTTGTGCAGGGTCTGAGGGCAATCAGTCACAGCATCTTTATTACCAGTTGACGAAGAATGTTAAAGGCATGGTCTAGTAAAAAATTGTATTGTCCCTACGGGTCGGCCATGTTTTTTTAAGCCTAAGTGTCTCGATTTTAGAAAACTTTCCTATGGACCTTACCCGAGTTTTCTTCCATTAAACGCACGCGAAAACAGGCACCAGGGAGCCGCCATTTTGTGATAATCCTATCACTTGCCGCATCGCCCTGGCTGACCTGCTTCTGCGGCACTAAATCAATTCCCCTGCCCCTGAGCCTGTCATCAGCAGACTCGTACTGCCCATTTCCCAACGCCAAAGCACGTCTTGTGTCAACATTCGCTGTGCTTCAGCTAATGACGTGTCGCCATGGAAATGGCAGGACGCCTCTTTCCTCAATAAGTATAAACAGACCGTTTCACAACACACAGCAGCAGATTTGCGATTCCATTCCTCTCTCTGTGTTACTTAGAGTATTTTGTGACTCGTTTCTGTGCTCTGGTCAGCTACCTTCGCCGCTTGTAGCCCGTGTGAACACCTGTACCATCTCGGTAAATTATTTTACTTCGTTTACCACACAATGGCTACAATAATGCCCTACATGTACGAGCCCGAGTATACCGAGGAGGAACTACTGGAAAGGGAAGCACGAGAAAACGATGGGGATTCGGACGGCAGTTGGCAGGACGAATCAACAGATGAAGAGCCTGGGCCTAGTCGCATGGACGGCGTCTCCACCTGGTGCACATGCAATCAGTGCGAGCTAATGCCAACCGAGGAGGAGAACTGCTGCTGCCAAGAAAACTCGGGATGCCTGGCCTACATTTCGGAAGGCGAGCCACGACCGCAATGCATCACCGAGCTGCCAGACTTCAGGGCAGCCTGCCTCACACGGGCCGTGTTGAGAATAATGATGGTGCTTATGCACGAACTTCGCGCAACTGTTCGTCCTCGTAATCCGAGTAACGAGTAAGTATACTCTGCTTGTCATGCCACTCCTATTTCATGTTCTTCTACTATATCCAAAATTACATCTACATATCATTGTAACGCATGAAAGTCGTTCAATACTGTGCAGTGTCTAGATAGCATTTGTCCGAGCAGATGGTGGCTCCATGGGAGGCTTGGACACCGCGTTCGAAGAGTGATACCCGCCTGTGCCGTTCGTGCCATAAGAGAAACGTTCCCGAGTGACAGCGGTCAGTACAGGGGATTTTCTCTCGCTGTGCTGCAACCTGACCTGTATAATCTTTAAAGTCTTGTATTTTTGTGTCATGAAAATAAGATACAAAATAAAACACCACATATATTTTAACAACGGTTGTTTCGATTTTTTTAAATGAATCAAGTGTGTCTCCATTCAAGGATGGACGTCAGACATCTGTGCTCCGAATGGGTGAAGGTCTGGTCGCTGTGAAGCAGGGTGGTCACCATCTAAGCTAACATAAAATATTCTCGATAATGCATGCACTAAATAACACTTGTTCAAAGTCTTTCAGTAGGTTATGTCTCTATAAAAGTCACACATATATCTATACTAACAATTAACATTGGATTATACATGCCTTAGGTTAAGGGTCTTGACCACTGTAATACACCGGTTGAAGTGTGGGTCTGTGCTCACAAGAATCTCTGGTATGTGGCATTTGTTATTGATAAGCAACGATATACTGCAGTAGGGGTCTAATGTTAATTGGGGATCTGCTAGGTGGGCATCATGTCGTGGTCAGTGGTCTGGCACTTGAAGAGAATACCTTGCAGGTACACAGGGTCACAATGGCAGTCAGTTTCCACTGGCGAGGTTGTGTGGGCAAGGACACGTTTATGGAGATGAACGAGCGATGTGCTTAGTTCAGGCTGGTTCACATGCAGGACAGTGATCTCAGAGGAAGAGTCATGCTCAGTGGTCCCATCTACGCGATTGTCAACCAAAGTTATCACATAAGGGCAAGGGGTGAACCCACTACTGGAGGCACTTGGTCCGAGTTTCTACTGAGAAGTAAAGCATGAGAGGGGCCATCGAGAGGGGCCTGATGGCCCCTCGTTCCCACACACTTATCTGCACGCCCACCGGCCCATCCATCCACCCCCCCCTATCAAAGGCAGTTCGCACCCGTGGATGAGCACTGGCATGTGGGGCTGTCTGGGGCACGAACGGCCAAGGTGCCAAACAACATGTAGACTTCAAAAGGTATCTTACGCCCAGGGGCCATCGTTCACATGGTCTCCTCAGACCCCGTGTCTCCAGGCAGGCCTCCCCCGAGGTAGGCCGCCCCCCTGCAATCCACATAAGTGTGTCTCCATTCAGCAGTCTTCCTGTGCCTCATCTGCACGCCCCAGGCCCATCCAGCCCACCCCCCTCTATCAAAGGCGGTTCGCGCCAGTGGATGCGCGCTGTCAGGGGCGCGAAAGGCCAAGGTGCCAAACAACATGTACACTTCAAAAGGTATCTTACGCCCAGGGGCCATCGTTCACATGGTCTCCTCAGACCCTGTGTCTCCAGCCAGGCCTCCTCTTGAAGCAGGCCGCCCCCCTAATACCACGACATACATACGTCATTCATTCACAAACACACCCCTGTTTCTAATACATTATTAACCACTTGATATGTCTCATGAGAACATCTTTGTGCTTTGCAAGTCAACTCCTGAACGTGCTACCTGGCAACCACTGAGATCTACGCTAATCTACTCGTCGTCGTGCTATCCGTGAACTTCTGTGACCGCTTAGAGCAAACCCATCAGTGTGCTACCTGTGGCCACCCACCTATTCTCCTGCAACATACTGCTCTGCTTGCTGAATCCAACTTTTTGTTGGTCAAGGTAAGGCCATGTATCCTAGTCATATTCCGCAGATTTTTAAATTTCTATCTATTTGCAAGTAGAGTACACAATAGTGCTATGTTCATTGGTCTCATTGCTATTGACTTGAGTTTCCATTGCTATGCTATCAATAGATCTATTTATTTTCATCTTTGTCTATTGTCATCGAATTGCATCCTTCGGGGGTCCAGTCTATAATGTAAGCATGTTTCCTTCTCGTGCAAGACAGAACATCCAAGGGACGAGTCACATGTTCAGATTTTAGTCACATCATTTATACATTTCTGCAATTTATGCAAATACTTAGCCGCACATAATGAACTGGTATAGTTCCTGCGACCAAAACAAACCTTGCATTGATCATTGTATGATTCATTTACTTTTGTATCAAATCTTTATTCATGAAGATTGTATAATAATGTTGATATTTACTTTTCAGATTTATCAACAATGCCTGCCTGTTCGATTAGCGCTTGCCCTTCAAAGACCCATGCGAAATCTGAAGGCACTACAATGCATGTATTCCCAAAAACTGTTGATCGAATAAGAGAATGGGTCAGACATTGCGGATATCCACTGGATGAGCTGGAAAGTAGAGTCCAACAAGTCTTACAGGACAAGAGGGGTGATCGATACCGCATCTGCAGCCGGCACTTTTCCTTGGACATGTACACAACATCTTGGGTAACAAAGAAGAATAAACGGCGAACGACACGGAAATTGATCGAAAACGCTATTCCCACTCTATTTGTCCACATTCCGCCACTGGTGAGTCAAGTGTCCGGATTTAGCTTTAGGCCTTGCGGTAGTGTGTAGGTAGCCGAATGGATTAATTGATATTGTAGGTGTTCTATCCCTTGTAATAATTTCGATATTGATATGAGTGTATAGTTTTTTGAATAATGACATTTATCATATATTCTTTTTCGATTTCATAACCCACAAACGCAATGTATATATATGCGAACAGGGAACTGTGCTGTATTGAGCATTTTTCAAGTATTCTGTCCCCTTACATGGCTATTTTTAATATTGGCATTTCATTATCAATCATTAATTTACCTTTACAACTTCTTGACTATCTATCCCTTGAATCTGAAGCAAGAACATTCTACATCCTTGACGTGGTCGCAGTTATCAACCACTTCTAGTGCGTATCAGGTAATCTTACTAGGCTAATCCGCTACATACTTGTTTTATGCATGTCAAGTAATAGTTTTATTCTATCGTGTAATTATTTTACCGAATGTTTGGTTAGTGCTTTCCAATTGATATACACCTTAGTTATCGTCCACTGGTGTTTGTTTTCAGTTATAATTAGTGTTATCCATACTAATGCAAGTACTGTCTTTCAGGGAGATGCTGAAGCGTCCGCCACATCTACAACATTTCTAGATGTTCTTCACCAGCAGGAGGTATGGATACTGACAGCTTCATCGAGCGTCATCATCAGAGCTGGAATTCTTGTTGTTTGATTGTTCTACACAATGTTTCATTCGTGGTTAGCCGTTGATATGTACCTGTGCTGTCGACCCCAGGTGTGTGTTATGTTTTCACTATTGTAATCCTCACTAATGCAAGTACTATGTTTCAGGCAGTTGATGGAGCGTCAACCCCTGCACTTGATGCAGAGCCTGACATTCAAGTAATTCCAGGGGAAGTGGAAGCGGGACCATGCGTAAACGAAGCGGCGCAACAGCTTTCGGAAGTGCGCACTACATTTCCAACATCCATAGATATTCTTCAGCAGCACGAGGTATGGATACTGACAGCTCCATCATGCGTGATCATATAACGTGATTCCATTTGCTATACTTTCTTCCCTATTAACGCAAGTGCTGTGTTTCAGGGAGACGACGAAGCTTCCACTACAATCACAACATCCAATTTAGATGATGCAGATGTAAATAAATAGGAGAAATAAGTCGATGAAATGTGATCATATTTAGATTTTCCTTGATTCTTTTAGACAATGCATCATTTGTGGTTATCTCTATATATGTACCTGTGCGTTCTACCACAAGTGTGTGTTATGTTTCCAATATTGAAAACCATACTAATGCAAGTACTGTGTTTCAGGGAGACGACGGAGCTTCCACTACAATCACAACATCCCATTTTGATGATGCAGATGTAAAGGAATCAGAGAAATAAGTCGATGAAATGTGATCATATTTAGATTTTCCTTGATTGTTTTAGACAATGCATCATTTGTGGTTATCTCTTTATATGTACCTGTGCCGTCCGTCGACCCCAAGTGTGTGTTATGTTTCCAATATTGAAAACCATACTAATGCAAGTACTGTGTTTCAGGGAGATGCGGATGCCTCCTCTCCAATACAACCATTCATGGCAGTCCATGCAGAGCCAGAGGTATGGATACTGACAGCTCCATCGAAATAGATCATCACTGGTCGAATACTTGTCGTTTGATTGTTGCACACAATGTTTAAATCGTGTGTGGCTATTGAGATGTACCTGTGTGTTCATCCTCACGTGTGTTTTATGCTAACAATATTTTGATACATAGTAATGAAAGTACTATGTTTCAGGGAGACGATGGAGCCTCATTCCGTGCTGTCTATGCGGATACAGAAAATATAGTCGTTGCAGCGCAAGAGGAAGGGATGACATGCGGAAACGAATCGGAGCTACAGCGTGCAGATGTTGAAGGTCGAGTCAAAAAAGTTGCAAAGAAAAAAAAACAAAAAAAGGTTAGTTACAAACAGTTCATAATTTAAAAAAAATGTTTGTGCTGGGGACTATTTTATGTTTTTTTCCAGTCAATTGGACTACACTTTATCTTGTGTTTAAACTGAACATCCCTTTTCCAATCTCTCCTCCAGTTACCCGTGGGTGTCAGAACTATACATACACAGACAGTGAAGCGAATGAGAGATGTTGCTTGCCAGACCATGTACACTATGGAGGAACTATTAATTGAGGCGAGGCGTGTTCAGGCTCGAGATGCTCATGTCCAATGGCCAGAACATGAATTAACTGTGTTTGGAGAATACAGCAAAGTTGCATTGGACCATTGCTACAGTGCGACCGCACCACCACAAGATGATGTTATTGAATGTATTGAAGATAGCTCTGAAGTAGTTGCAGATCAATTCACACAATCTACACCCGCCAAAAATTTGCCACCCAAAAACCTGTCGACATTGTTGTGTTCTCCCATCAATGTTGAAGTAACAGATGTCGAAATGACAGAGAATGAACCAGCCGCAGCATCCATAGACGCATCAGAACTTGATATCAGCGAGATTACTTTCCAATGTGTTGAAATCTCCACAATGTCACAGGCCGAAACAACGTTGACGCAGGATGACAGTCTAATGAAAGAGAGCAAATACATTGTATTCGACAGTTGTTTGATGGAAATTATAAGTATGCTGAAATGTGTGCATTCCGTTAGAGGGAAAGTATGCGGGAAGCCATTGATTAATGCGACTCGTCAAATAAAAAGCAGTAACGTCAAAACAAATGCCGCCTGTAGATTAAATCATAGGTTCTCATGGTCTGCACAAACGATGCTGGGGAAAATGCCAGCAGGCAATCTACTGTGTGCAGCTGCATCACTTTTTAGTGGCTCCAGTTTTAGAAAGTTAGAGGCTTTCTTTCAGTTTGTGGGACTCCATTTCACTTCTAAATCGCTGTACTACATATACCAACGTGATTATCTGTTTCCGGCCATTAGTGATGCTTGGAAAATTGAACAATTGTCTCTTGCAAGTACATTCGAAGGCAAACGATTCAGGCTAGCCGGCGATGGACAGTGTGACAGCCCTGGATTTTCTGCCAAGTACTGCACCTACCACTTTCAGGACATGGATAGTAAGAAAATTGTGAGTTTGGTGGTCGTGCAGGTAACACAATGTACATCGTCAGTGGCCATGGAGAAACTAGGATTTATGAAATCAGTGGAATATCTACAATCAAGGGGAATGCACATCGACCTCATAGCCACGGACAGACACGTTTCAATTGCCAAGACAATGAGAGAGCAGTTCCCACATATTAATCATCAATTTGACGTATGGCATCTTGCTAAATCAATCAGTAAGAAAATCTCGGCTGCAGGAAAAAAAAAAGGTTTTGAAAGTATTTTGCAGTGGTCCCATTCTATCACCAACCATCTTTGGTGGAGCTCAAAAACTTGTGAAGGGTCAGTGGAAATACTACTTGAAAAATGGCGGTCACTGATGCACCACTGTACCAACGTTCACCGCTGGACAGCAAATCAACATTTCCACCAATGTGAACATGGCCCTTTTGTCCCCAGAGGAGGCACGGAAGAAGAAGTGGTTGATTCACACACAAAGCCATTGAGAAGATTGTTTTCGACAAAACTCTATCAAGAGATTTGAGAGGACTGACAGAATTCTGTCACACAGGAGATTTGGAGGTGTTCCACAATATGTGCCTAAAGTACAGGCCAAAGTGCTTGCATTTTAGCTTTCGGGGCATGAAACATCGCACTCTACTAGCGGTCTTGGCCCATAACAGCAATGTCGGACGTGAACAATCTAGGACTAGGGGTAAAGTAAGGATGCCTCGCTAAACTAAGGTGTTTTCAAAACGAAGTAAGCAATGGGTGATCAAACCAGTCTATGATGAAATGCAGTTCGACTTTGTGAAAGGCCTTATTGTTGCTGTGTTAGAGAAGCACAGATATGGATTTTTGGACGTTTCTGTGCAGAGCAGTGATCCATTGCCACCGAACATTGCGACTGTGCCATGCCCACCCGAAGCACAGCTGGTTGTGAAGTACAAATCCCGGTTTAAATAATTGCAATACGATTGTCTTTTTGTAAATAAATGTTATTGTACAGTGTACCTGTAACCCTAACCCCTACCTTCACCATCATGGGTGGCGAACAAGCTGGGTGTCATCTTTGAATTCTCTCTATTCACCTCATATATGTGTATGTATATATTTTTCTCATGTCTCATCTCATGTAAATGTAAATGCTGTGCACTGTTGCGCACTGTTAACGGAGGGGAGGCTTGCGTATTGCAAATAATAAAACAAACAAACAAACAATAAATCTCACTTTTTACTCAACTCCTGTGGTACTTTATACTTTCCCTGACCTTCCGCCAAAAATGAAATGTCTCAATTTGGGCTGCAAAGCTCGCAGACAACGGGGACAAAATTGGGGCATTTAGAACGCGCCAAGCGGGCCGCGGCATTTGGGAGAGAAATGTAGTGATACACAAAATTGCAACCTTGCCAATCAGGGCTTTAGATGACAGCATTAGCCGCTGAAAGCCAATAGTGTATTCAAAGTATGTGCTAAAAATGCTGACAGTAGTCTGTTGTAGCACTTCCATTATGCAGTAGTGAGCTACAAGGAATATGCAGGCCTAGTATGAGTGATAGATCACATTATGCATTGTTAATAGACAGGCAGGGAGAGGGCCCTAGCTCTGTAGCTAATAGGTATTTTAGGAGTGTTTGGAACATTATGGCACCTATATAGCACTTAGATAGCCAGTCTTAAGCACTATAAACACTAAGCTATGAGTGCATGCCTTTTAGAGCTTGCTGATGGGGTTAATACATCCCTGCTTCCCTTAGAATATTCTACCTCACTAACGGTAGCCCTGCATGGCCCCAAGCTAATCTCCTTTTCTCTGGGAAGGCACTGATAAGACATTCCTGAGCTTTCGCGCAGATGAGCCAGGGAGGGGCTCAGAAGAAGGAGCAGTGGAAATTAACAGAGTTGGGTTTTTTCCATGAGCCAGCCTATATTTTGCACAGGGAAAGTTCTGGAACTGTGCGTCACGGACGGGCAGCACGAGATTATAAAATATACATGCTCACATGACTCGGGTGGGAGATCGTCCTGTGGACTTGGTTCGAGCAAGATCAAGTGCCCGGAATTTGGAGCTCTGACGGCATCCCGACAGCGCTGTCCTCTGAGCGGGGCTTGTTACAGCTAGCTTATGAGGGCCAGGGTCTCCCAGTGCTGATTGAAGGGGCGTAAGACTGTGTTTCTCTATGTTTCTCTATGTTTATCTAAGTTCTATGTTTCTCTATATTTTGCATTTCTCTAAATTTTGTGCTTTGTAATCTTCTCTAACTTGAATACCAAATGTATATGAAATTCACTGTTTAGAATAAATACTAAAACTTATTGAAGGTGTCATTTGTCACTAGCATGAGATCACTGCTCAGCACAATAGAACCTGTATTTTGGGCTGAATTGGGTATTTTTTGCTCTCAAAGGGCTGGCCCCGAGGAAGATTTGGCCCATATCAAGACATTTGGTGGCAGCTTTGTGGGATTTGTGAAGAGCAGTGCCTTGCTGTGAAATGACAAATTGTGTGAGAGAACACAGTGTAGAGTGAGGAGCAGGCTGTCGCATTTCCTTGGTGGTCTCACTGCAGCTCTGAGACTTCAAAAGGCAGCAGCGTTGTGTCGGCTTGCCGTGGCCGATAGCTTGTGTGGTTAAGACTCCCTTCAGTAAATCAGTCGTGACTGACTTATTGCTTGGGAATGGAGCCAGGGAGTACAAGGCGATAAACAAGCGGGAAATGGCTTTGTTGAAAGCGCTCCGATGAATGGTCAAGAAAGATGTATGTTCAATTAGGAAAGAATTTTATCATGCGGTTTCCCCAGTTTAAAGTTGTAATTTGAAATGCAAAGTGAGACGGAGTTCTCAACTCTATTCTGTCATGAAGGCAGGGAAAAATAGTTGCAAGGATTTGACATGCAAATTGTGAATAGTAATTTAACCATTGATTCAGCCCCAGTGTGCTAGCGAGTGGGGGGCTGTAATTTTCGGAGGCGAAGGTTCGCTTTTTTGATGTATGCTTTTGAAGTGTTGACATTCCTGAAAAAAAAGTGGGGAATGAGCCGTGCTTAGGAGAAAGAGTAACATCTGTGCTGAGAGCCTAAAGGGTTTGTTTTTCTTTTGGCAACTGTAAATTCCATGTGCTAGTGGTGGTACATTCTGTTTAAAGGAAACACACTAAAATGATTATATTGCATTTTAAGCTGTGCCATGCTTATAATGGGTGAGAGACTCACTTAAAAAAAGAAAGTGAGTGAATGTTATTTGGATTTTCGATTTTTGTGTATTGATTTGAAATTGCAGTATCAGTTTGCAATGGTTTGGGAGGAAAAGACAATTTATATTTTTATATTTTGCCTCTAAATTGCCCCTGGAGTATTTTTGACTGTTCCCACGCTATGCCATGGATTTGTACTGTTGCCTTATAAGTGATGCATGTTTGGAAATAGTGACCTGTTGACTGTGGTACATGGTGAAAAATGTTGTTGACACAATAACAGCCCACAAGCAATATAGAGTGTGGGTTGCTCTTGCAGGGAAACCGTGCAGGGAGCTGCACTAAACATGGCATTTTTTAAATGCACTGAAATAAGTGGTTATATTCTGGCAATGGTACAACAGAATGAAAAATCTGTGTGTGATAAGATAGCACAAAGATTTAGTGGGTTGCGGGTTCTTTTGAAAGATCGCACATTGCATTGGAGTGAGCTCGTGAAGCCAAACTACAAGGTTACGAGGAAGAAGAGAAAAAAAAAAACGTATGCTTTTAAATGAGACATTAATCAGTTTAAAACAGGCAAAAAGACGCTTTGACATTTTGCAAAATTACATGGAGTAGAATCTGATGACAAGAAAAGTGCCTCTTTTGAAAATAAGAGTCTTGCTGTGTGTGCAGAGCTTGTGCCTTGAAGCCGTCTTGGGCGAGGTGCAGGAAGGCAAACAAAAGCAGAATACTGCACTCCTGTTTAATGCAAGAAAGAGTTAATCTGGATGAAATGTCTGAAACGAGTGCCTTCCATTGAAGCCGCCACAGTGTAAGAGTTATAGAGCAAAGAGATAAGCTTGCTGCGCGAAAAGATAAACATTGACATTCCTGCATTCCATCCCCTGTGAGAGACACCCAGTGTGAGCAAAAAACTGAGGAGAGGGGGTGCAAAGACAGAAATGCTGATCAGAAGTAAAGAATTGACCAGTAACACTGGAAGGAAAACAAAGGCTGCATGCAGGATGGCAGACGGGCACATCACATCTGAACATTTGGGGAACTTGTGCATCTGTGAATGGGCTAAGAAAAGACAGCTGCCCATTCCAACAGACATTGCCATGCAAACCGCATTCCCATGCACCATGTGATGTGATGTGAAGTGAAGCGACATTGCTGTGCAAGCTGCATTCCAGTGCTCCATGTGATGTGAACTGAAGTAAAGCGCTGTGCACTGGAGAAGAAACCTCTAGGCGCTTTGAGAAGAGAAAATATACAGCTGGCAAAATGCAAGCTACATTGCCAGGGCTGGAGTAACTGACAAAGACATTATGGCATTCCAGATGGAAGCAAAACTGACATAAAGCGCTTAGCCGTTTTGCAAGAGACAACATGCAGAGCGGGGCTTTGGAGTACAACATGAACACTGCACATTAGCCATGATCCAGAAGCCTCACGGCTTAGTGCAAGAATGAATGATTTGTTGAAGCAACAAAAGAAACTGACTTAGACTATCGCGCTCAAAGGGGTGGGCCAAGAAATCAGCAAACACCCTTTGAGAAAAATGATAAGTGAAACAACCAGAGGCTTGGAAGACACTAGCTGTATGGAGAAAAATAAACAAAGCTGCTTGTGCAACTGCAGGCGATATTGGACTGAAAGACTTTACCTTTGAAAAATGGAGTGATGCCAGCAGGGCAAACTAAATCAAGATCATGAGACACTGGAAGCAAGTTGGCGCCTGGCATTCGTGATCGCTTTGGTGAAAAAGAAAAGCATTGTGCGACCTGGGTACTTATTATATGGCTTTTGTAAAAGCACAGATCAGTCTGAGGTACCATTGACCAACTATGATCGCATTGCACAAATGAGTTTGTGATTAGGCAGTTACACCCCGTATGGTTGAGTGTAAATAAGCCCCCAGAAACATGCAGAAGGGTGACAGATAATTGTGGTAGCAATGATAAAGTGTGTAGTTACCTGGTGAGACTTCTGAAGATGGGGGTGGTGTTCAGGGAAGGGGTGGATAACGCTGATATTGAAGTTTTGATGACATCCTAACATTTCTGTTTGTATTTTGCCTAGGCAAAAAAGCAAGACAATAGCGCGCCATTGACAGAGTAGATGTATTCAATTTGCGGGTGACACTGATCAGTCAAGCAGACGCATTCTCAGAGAAAGCGAGTCAACTTTAAACGTGTCCTGCACCGCACTCAATGCTGCTAACATGCATGACGTATGAGGACATTTGTTCTGCAACCTGCGAAAGGTGTCCAACAGAGTAATAACTTTTGCTGAACTGGCACGGTGCAGACTTGGCCAATTATCAAATATTTGATGCTGCACATTCAAATGATTCAGTTGCTGGAAATAACTTAATTGACATGTCTTGCCTTTCTTGTTTAAAGGACTGTGGACAATGAGTTGTGGACTGTAAGATCATGCACCACAAACAGCTGTGTGACACAGCACTTGAATGCTAACACATTGAAAAATGGTTTTTAAATGCACTTTTTGAGATGAATCTGAAAAAACGAAATGGTTTTGCTCTTCCAACTGAATTGCTTTAACCAGAGATGTTTTGCTTTTTGAAAAAAAAAAAAAACTTCTACGTTGCACGTAGGCAGGAAAATGATTTATGAATTATTGGGGCAGCAGAAATATGCAAGCAGGAGTGTAATTTATTTTGAGATAAAATGAGTGCGCACATCAAAGTCACCTGTGCGTAGGTTAAGATCCTTAATTGAAGTAATGCTGCCAAGTGTGTGAGCTCTAATTTGAGATGGTAACCTTTGAAACACTGGATACTTTTACAGCCAGCTTAAGGCAGGTAAATGAAACCATGACTGACTTGATGTTTGATTTTATGACACAGTGTGTGACACGGTTTTTGTTAAACCAACCAGTTTCATGTTTTTGTCGGGACAGCTGTCTCCAGCACACTAATGCAAAGAGTCACCTTTTGATTGAAGACATTTGGAATAATTCTTTGGAAAAGCGCTACAAATGAGTATCCACATGGAATTGCTAGCGTACTGGCCTGGCACATTGTCAGACATCTTTTGTCACTGAATGGATACAAAGATTTGTTTAATTTGTTTAATGTGATGTTTTTCTGACCAAGAAATGCAGCGAGTGTTCTCGCCAAGATTTTATGGACTATAACTTGACTAAATGCATTTTACACAATGGTGTGATGAAACAGCCACTGCCGGAGGGTAGTATGGTGTTTGTGGCTAAAACTAATATTGTATATGGTAGATATCCCATTTGAAGAAGGGTATTCTCCAAGTCACAATAGGTAGACACTGTGAACATGTTAGATTTTCCAGTAGTAAGGCAACATTTAAATTGTAGGCTGGTAATGCACACCTCCATTATTACAGTGATACACTTAGACATAGATTTATCATGAGGCAATGTTTCCTTAGTACTACCAAGCTGCTACAAATGGAGTCCATTTCTATGGCCCATCACTAGAGTGCGTGTAGCTAGGGAGCTAGATTCATTAATTGCAGGAGCTTTATATGCTTGTGACATAGAAACTGTGCACAATAAGCTAGCCACTATGGGTTCTGATGCCAGCTCTGCTATAGAACTTCTGGCCTAGTGGGGCCCATTGATGCGCCCAACACTGCTACAAGTATTGGCAACCACTGGAGATGGCAGAATTTTAGGTATGAAGACATTTTTTCTGCCATAGGGCAGATCAACAAGACTGCTAAATACACATGATGCATTGTATGGCAAACATTGTTAAATCAGCAGGTGTTGGTTTTTTACTGAGTGGGGGCGACCACCCTCCACACACTGGCACGCAGAGCTACAGTTACCAGCATACATATGGATTGAATTGCTTGCTTTTGATTGCATGAATAACACATGCCATGCTTGATGTAAATTAATAGAATTGTTTTTATTTAGATAACCTGGTGCCCATGGGTTCACCTTGTTCACGAAATTAGATGGTTTCTGGTTGGGTTCCACATACATGGGGGAAGTGTCTAATCACACAGCCCATAGTCACGTTTGAATGCCCTGGGATCAGGGGGGAGGGTAGGCCCTTAGAGTTAAAGGCTGCCAGGTTTTAGAATTGATAACCATACATAAATGCAATAGTGCATTGTAGATTAAACTACACTGGATTGCCTTGACATTCTAACTGCATGCTGCTTTTTAACTGACAATCAGTTATACAATAATTATTTAGGTATTGTTGTGCAGGCCAGGTTTTGGCTAGAGTAAATGTCCATGTTCACTTTGTGTAGGTATTTTTGTGTAGGCCAGGTTTTGGCAAGGGTATATGTCACTGTTCACTTTGTGTACATTTTTGTTTAGGTAGTGTTTTACCTTGCATGCCACGCTGACTAACCGCTAGAAGATAGTTTGCTTAAACCTCTTGCAAAGCCCCAAGGTCTTTATCACTGCACTAAATACTATATTGATGTGTATTAGTCAGCATTTGTCGCACACACGTTGAATAGGGGTGGAATGTAGTGATACACAAAATTGCAACCTTGCCAATCAGGGCTTTAGATGACAGCATTAGCCGCTGAAAGCCAATCGTGTATTCAAAGTATGTGCTAAAAATGCTGGCAGTAGTCTGTTGTAGCACTTCCATTATGCAGTAGTGAGCTACAAGGAATATGCAGGCCTAGTATGAGTGATAGGTCACATTATGCATTGTTAATAGACAGGCAGGGAGAGGGCCCTAGCTCTGTAGCCAATAGGTATTTTAGGAGTGTTTGGAACATTATGGCACCTATATAGCGCTTAGATAGCCAGTCTTAAGCACTATAAACACTAAGCTATGAGTGCATGCCTTTTAGAGCTTGCAGATGGGGTTAATACATCCCTGCTTCCCTTAGAATATTCTGCCTCACTAACGGTAGCCCTGCATGGCCCCAAGCTAATCTCCTTTTCTCTGGGAAGGCACTGATAAGACATTCCTGAGCTTTCGCGCAAATGAGCCAGGGAGGGGCTCAGAAGAAGGAGCAGTGGAAATTAACAGAGTTGGGTTTTTTCCATGAGCCAGCCTATATTTTGCACAGGGAAAGTTCTGGAACTGTGCGTCACGGACGGGCAGCACGAGATTATAAAATATACATGCTCACATGACTCGGGTGGGAGATCGTCCTGTGGACTTGGTTCGAGCAAGATCAAGTGCCCGGAATTTGGAGCTCTGACGGCATCCCGACAGCGCTGTCCTCTGAGCGGGGCTTGTTACAGCTAGCTTATGAGGGCCAGGCTCTCCCAGTGCTGATTGAAGGGGCGTAAGACTGTGTTTCTCTATGTTTCTCTATGTTTATCTAAGTTCTATGTTTCTCTATATTTTGCATTTCTCTAAATTTTGTGCTTTGTAATCTTCTCTAACTTGAATACCAAATGTATATGAAATTCACTGTTTAGAATAAATACTAAAACTTATTGAAGGTGTCATTTGTCACTAGCATGAGATCACTGCTCAGCACAATAGAACCTGTATTTTGGGCTGAATTGGGTATTTTTTGCTCTCAAAGGGCTGGCCCCGAGGAAGATTTTGCCCATATCAAGACAAGAAGCCAGTTCGCATTTGCACATTGAGGCGCACTACATAGAGGGATTCTAAACTTCAAGTTCTCACAGATGCCTTTACTACGTGATGTTGCAAATAAAGAATGCGAAGGACAGCGGCTTTGATTTTCAGCTCGCGCCCATATGAAGCCCACAAGTCGCACTGGAAGTATAAGGGTCTATTGTTTTTTGACCTTGAGACAGGGACCATGCCGAAAGAGCTACATTTGAAGGGGGTGCGCAATAACGTAAGAGACGATAAGGCAGAAAATTCAGAAACTAGACCGAGTTTCATTTTAGTTCAGTATACGAAAAATCGTTGTCAAGAGCACGGTCCGTTTTACAGACTGTATTACGAAGAGACACAATGGAAATTTCAAATATAATGTGAGTAAATCTTTACACGCTTTTATACCGGAATGAAGATTTAATGAATGGATGCATGAATAAATGAAATGAATGAAGAGCTAGGAAAAGCAAGGAAAACGTGTTTGTAGTGGGCACATGGGCATGCCAGTCCACTGGTCTCACCGATCTCGGCCCTTGGCCCAGCCACTTTTCCCTGCACTGCCTACCTGCACTACGGGACTGTCTCTGTATCCTTCAGCCCCTTCTCCCGGCATTTACCTTGCACTTGCCACCAGCTGGCCCTATTTAATTTGTATTCAACTAAGCATGTACAGCACTTTTACCCCCCTGCCCCCCTTCCCCATGCGCAATCAGAAAGACACCTGGCCTAGTAGGATCGTTGTCTGTCTACCCTTGTTCCCCACCTGGCTCGTCGCGCCTTGAAACACTTGAGTATAGGCGCGTTACAAATGCCATATCATATATCATATCATTCCTCACACATGTCGTTTATCATTGTGTGTTGGCCTCGATTTATTTCGTTACTTTTCGCGAGACTAATTATAATTTTTTTGTTTTCATAACAGGTATTTGCTCCCCTTCTGCTACTGCCATCGGTTTGAGACACCAGCAGACGGTTTCTTCGTGAGACACCTGCAGCTTCGTGTGAACAACTGGAGCACACTGACAATTCTATGGGACGATCGCCAAGGGCCCACATGCCCTTACGCTGTACTAGTGGCTAGAAGCAACATATCAACCTTTACGATGGACTAGTGCCTTGTTGAAGGAACAGCCTTGCGGTTCACCGTGCTTCCAAAGTGCTTCTTTTAACGAAAATCAACACCCTGTGTACCATTGCGGATACAGATAAAAGAAAATAAATGGCTTTTGGAGTTCATATGGCAATTGCTGAATATTCTCTAAACATTTAATGTCAAATAAATGTACTTTACCAAATGTACCGTGTTGCTGTTTGATTTTAAAGTACAGTTTCATATTCCGAATTGTGGCGCGCTGTGTTGTGAGATGGTCTGTGTTGGTTTCCGGGTTCTGTGTGGAGTCGCGTAGAAGACGACTGGGCGCGTTTGCCTACGCAGCACAGTAACGTCACAGAGAGAGGCGGGGAATATGAATGTTTGGATAATGTCAGGCTCAGGGGCGGGGGAATTGATTTAGTGCCGCAGAAGCAGGTCAGCCAGGGCGATGCGGCAAGTGATAGGATTATCACAAAATGGCGGCTCCCTGGTGCCGGTTTACGCGTGCGTTTAATGGACGAAAACTCGGTTAAGGTCCATAGGAAAGTTTTCTAAAATCGAGCCACTTAGGCCTAAAAAAACATGGCCGACCCGTAGGGACAATACAAATTTTTACTAGACCATGCCTTTCAGCTACAGATCATAAAGAGAAAAAGAATGTTCGGTGTATGCAAAGTGTCCCATTGAGTTTAAAAGGGGCTATTATCAATAATAACCAATGGGAACAAGTGGTGATGAGTTGCAGAGCTGGAGGGATATGGGGATTCTCAGATGAAGGAATGGCACATGTAAACCAAGAATGTGTAAATGTGTGGCAGAAATATTTAAAACATCCGACATGGCTCGGGGAGACAGAAAAACCTGTTAAGTTACAGATACTTGCCCATTTTTCTCTGTGTTGTAAGGGCTATGGCATGGTGGCTGTTAGCACAAATGGGAACTGCAGCTGCACGCTTCGCATCACCGACTTGGCTGGAAGTACAGCTCCACTTCTGGACATTTTTTAACTTGTGAACCGTACGCCTACAGGCAGTTGTCTCTAGCCTGGCGAGGTGTGTGCGGTTTCACCAAGTTACATGTGCCCGTCCTAGTTATTCCTGAGGAACACTTAATCCTTGCCCGCCCAATGTTCAAAGCGACATCTGCACCCCTTTTGTCCCCTGTTCCCCTTGCGTCCCTTGCATAATCTCACATGGATACATCAATGACTATGTCTGATCATGTAAAGGAGGGACTATTGCGACGGACCAAGATGTCCAACTATATTTAGGCAGCATCTTCAAAAGCTTTAATGGGCATCCCGGAACAGCATTGGTTGTTTACTCATACAGAAATGTTATTTTCGTCCCTCATCTTACAATGTTGTTCTGCCTAGGTACTGAAAGCAGCTGTCATGAAGACAGTTAACGCTGTCTAAACCTAGAACCCCAACCATTTCATATCACATGGGTACTCCGAGTGAAGCTGTCTTGTGTCCGCCACCAAGTTGGGATGATTGTGAGGAGCAGCGGATAGATTGTGGAAATAGTGGGGAGATGAGTTGGGGTTGTCCAGCGGAGGAGAATGCCCATATTGTGACCAATGTAAGAGATGATTGTAGGGTTTCCACCCCTACCCCCACCTCAGAGAAGCTGGTTTTAAAGAACAAGGCTTTGGTTTAATAGTTAAAGTATTAACTAAAGGGGAGAACGTTGGGGTGGTCAGGAATGGTCCCACCGAGATAGAGGGGTTCAAGTTGCGTGTGCCATATTTGTGACTGGGGGTGTGGCGAAGTTGGCGCGATGTAGCAGTTTTATATGTATCCAGCGTAGTTAACGTGAATGGGATGTGTTACTTTAAGTGTTTAAGTTGATACATTTTAGATTTGCACATGCGCAGCAAGATAAATGTCAAAATTGCCAATGAAATATAAACACAATATAGATATAGGTGCTACGAAGTGCCTAGAAGCTGGGCAACAAAGAGTTTCATAATGCACATGCGAGGAAGGGGACTTGTCATGGAAAACCCACTGTGAAGAAGACACAATAATTTTGTAAACACGCATGCACACCGATATGCGTACATGGGGAATTTACAAACCTATATGCGCTGTACTTTTTTCATAAAGTGGTTAAACTCTGCAGTCAGGGTTTTTGCAAGGTGAATTCTGAACGACTGGGAATAACTGGTTTTACAGGGTTGCAGGCCAAAGGAAAGGTCCCGATTAACCGAGCAGATGGTAAGCCAAAAGGCCGGCCAGGGATTTTATGGCTTGGCAGTAGCGCAGAAGGAAGATGTAATTTTTTAATTGCATGGGAGCTTGTTATTTATTTTTCATAGGGATCCGGCCATTTGCCTTTGACCACCATTACATTTGGTGTAAAGTGACGCTCAAGTTTCTCAGGATGTGACCAGAGGCAGTGTGTGTTGGCTTGGTAGTTGTTTATAGATAACAGTGTTCCAGAGAGGCCAGCACGTCGGGGTGGGTGAGATGTTTATCGCCAGTTCAAAGAGAACACGTTTATTCTTCCACTCCTCGTATTCTTTGAAATATTTGTGCAAACCATGTGCAATTACGTTTAGGGTTAGAAGGTTGTGATGCTGGAAATGCATCGGAGGGACAGGGCCTCCGTATCCTTGTCCTTTGCTCTTTTTATCGTGTGTTCCGTCATGTTTTCCACGCAGGAGTTCATGTGGGACTCCTGGAGGTGCAGCTCTCTTTTGGTTTGGTGTACAGACCCATGGGATACCCTTATGGCACCCATGGGTGGGGGTACAACCCTGTGCCCCTAGTGTATGTTTTTGGGCAGCTGTGGGTTGCCTGCGTTCAATGTTCATTCGCTGTTCCGTATTCACAGCGAATACCCCCGGACTGAGGCCAAGCAGATGCGTGGAGAACCAGTTACTTCACTGGTAGTCTTTAGCCTACTGGCTTAGTAGGTAGAGTCTTTAGTGCCGGGCGGAAATGTCTTTAGAGTTGGGGATGTTCTGTTGCACATGTAAGTCTCATTCAAATAATTGCGCAGCGTTTGCTGGGAGTTGCGCGAGGCGCATTTTACTATTGTTCTTTTTTATTTCACAAGCGTTGCCCAAGTTCATAGAAGGAAAGAGAAGTGCGTGCAAGCAGAAGGATACCTTTTCTGGTGAGTATGCGCTGCGTTGAAGTCTGAGTTAAGCGAGCACTGTCTAACGTTGTCTTTTCTTCTTAACAAGAGCTGCTGGGAGTTCGTGCAAGGATCCAGAGTGAAACCGGAGCTGCAGGGCGTTCGAGTGATGATCCCGAGCAAAGATCCGATGACTGCAGCTGCTGGAGTTCTAGAGAAGAACCGAAGAGATGATCTGAAGCTGGTCCGATGAAGCAGAGACTGTGCGCACATTGACAGAAGGATTCCAGGAACAGAAGCGCAGTGAGCATGTTGCTTGCACAGCATACAGGAGACAACACGAAGCGCTGAATAGTCTTGGGGCGTGGCTTATATAGTCAGCCACGGCCAAGCACTAGAGCGCTCAAGTAGTTCAACACACTTCCTTACTGGCCACAGGAAATGAACAGGAAGTGAGCAGGAAGTAAGAAGGAAGTGACCAGGAAGTGACATTAAAAGATGCTAGGGGATGATGCTAAAGGCTAGGAAATACTTCTATGTAGTACATGCCTAAACTGCCAAGCTCTTACCCACCTTGCCCCAGTTAAGCACCCAGTATTCATGACAGATTCCTGATGGAAACAAGATGGCTCCCGTGGCCTCTTGCCTTCCATCGCCTGTTACCTTGATCTTCCCAAAGTCCCGGGAAGCCCGGACTCTGTCCCTTCCCCCTGACTGGCTGTAAGTTCCATATATGTTAGTTTGGGGTTAAGTGCCAACCAGACTGGCTGGAGCCTTCCCAACGACTGTATGTTGTGGGTACACCTGTGGGTGGGACCTGGGTGAATGGAATGTGTGACAAATAGACACTTTTTGTTGCCTGGTATCTGGTATTTGACACAATGACTGAGACAACCCTGCCCGAAACTGGTATGAATGCAGTGTGTAGTGTTGAATGGCGTGGTACTTGTCCAAAGCCACATTCTGTGTTGAGTATCTGGATGGAGAAGAATGGCCTGAATGCACCATGCGCATGATTGGCTGACTGACTGCTGAATGCCCTTCTGAGTGATTGGTTGCTTGAGTGTGACCCAGCAGAATGAATGGGAGATCAACAGAATATCTGGGGGCCTCTAACTGCCTGAAATCGTTCCGAAGCTGAAGAGAAACTGGATGTTGAAACTGAAGCTTGACCTTGAAGCCCTGCTGGAAGAAAAGAATTGATGTTGCTCTACTTCGCCGATCTGAAAGTAGTTGTGTCTCCAAGAACTGATCCAAGAGAGGACCTGGTAACGAGACCTCTCCCAGAACTACGAGGGATCATCGTGCACCAGCTGATCTTTGCCAAAGCTCCCTGGTAGACAGACCTACGAAAGGCTGTCGACCGGAGACGGGGACTGCTGCGGAATCCCAAGGAGAAGTGGCCGGACCGTCGAGGACCGCCGTCGCCGACCGGAGCCACCGTGCTCCCGTTGCCCAAGAACATTTCATCCAAGGACGCTCTCGTCTGCACCGTCGACCACTTTGTCCCACCGGAGAAAGTTGAGGCCGTCGACACGCCGAGGAGCATCCGCCGGTGGGTTTCCCACCACCTAAAGACCACAGAGACGCCGGACGACTCGACACCCTTGCTGGGCCACAGTTCTTCATACTCTTTGCGATCTTGAACTATTGTTATGCTCACCTGGTTTCTGCGGAGGCGTTGGGGCACGGTTGCAGCACTCCCGAGGCTGAGGTCGCTCTGGTCCGAATTATGTGGCGACTGGTGGTAATATGTGGTTCTGCTCGGGACTGCTCCTGTTGATTAGTTTTGGCGAGCACTCCGTCCTGCTGCTGCTGGCAGGGGCGCTTGTACAATCTGGACCGAGTTCCTTCACTGGTCCCTTGCACGTGGTAGTCCAGTCCTGCTGAGACTAAGCCACTATACTTCAGTTAAGTGTTCCTGTTTGCCTTTGTCTTTCCTCATCTGTTTTTGTTGTATTGTAAAGTTTGTTGTCTTGTATTGCTGTACATTCCACTTTCGTTGTTTGCTCTTTTGCTTTCCTCCCTTGCAGGTGATGTTGCCGGCCCGGCAGAAGCTGCAGAGCTCGAGGCGGCAGCCGGAGGGAAGGAAGAACGAAGCTGCAGCGGTACAGTAGCTGGTAAGTTGTTAACTAGGGGGCGCGCGGGGTTCAAATGCAGCGCGGCCCTAGGGCGGATGTTCTAACCTTGTCTTTCTTCTTCACAGGGTCCGAGTTCATGGATGAGGAGCACGGTGCTGCAGCATCAGGATCAAGAACACGATGTCAGGAGAGGAATCTGCAGATGAAGCGATGAAGCACCGGTTTCCTAGAGGTGAGTATGCAGGAGAATGCCTGGTTTCAAAGGTAAGTAAACTGGTTCAAGTGATGGTGAGCGTCACGTTGCACACAAGTGCACAGTAACGCGAAGCACCAGCCTTAAGGATGGAGCAGTTTATATAGCTGAGCTTCTGAAGCCACGCCCACCAGGTTCAACCTGCCTGCCACACCCGATGAGTCAGCACATGAAGACCAGGCCTAGGGAGCCACACCCGATGAGTCAGCACATGAGGATGTTCTCAGGAATAAAGGCTTTCAGCTCCTGGAAAGTTCTTGTAAAATAAAAGCACTCCTGCACTGAAATTAAGTAAAAGCACTCCTGCACTGAAATAAAGTGTTCCTGCTCACATCTCTATATGAGCATGGCGCGGCGCCAGGAGTGAGTCCAGCCAGGGCCCCTGTGTTTATGGGTCCCAAAGGGACATTAGTGAGTCAAGTGACCCATTGCCCCCATCACTAGATGGTGTGGTTTTTGTGTTCTGGGCCTGTGGCCATGACAACTATCGACATCGAGGTGCCCCGCACACCTCTTCCTTGCAGGACGTCTACGCTCGGTCGTCGACGAGCACCGCTAGGAACGAAGCTGCCACTTCACCGCCGTAGTTCACCCTGTTCATTGCCGAACGTTCGATGACCCGTGGCTCCTGCCTTAAAGGGAGTGCACTCAAGAAGGGCTGTCGATTTCCCAACGAGGAACTCTACAACACCAGGTACTTTGGGGTTGCTGAACTATTGGAAAGACTCTTGTGAACAATATATGGACTGGGCTTGTGATATATCTTTATTCTACAGGTTGCCCAGGTTGGGGGGGGGGGAAATCTCCACACAGAACTGTGTCTAGGTAATGGGGCAAGTATTCTGCCAATTGTTCTAACCAACTGCTTTCCTCATATCTATTGTTGGTTTCCTTTACGAACTGATTTGTGTGACATTTAACAGTTGATGCACTTTAAAGAGATTGAATAGTGATTGTGGTACCACGTAGAACTGTATAGATTTGCCATTGTAGATTAACCGAGTACAAAGTGAGTTATTGTGATATTGTACATAACCTTGAACATTAATTATATAAAGACTGTGTTTTAACTAATACAGTGTGCGGACATTCCTTTGTGGGTGCTTGGGGACTACACTGTACTTAAGAACCAGCCCGCATCACCTCCTGAGAAGCTAGGCCTTGATTGCTCGCCCAAGTTTACCAAATAGAGAATCTTGGCTGGGGTCCTCTGTGCCCGTCCTCTACCATATAGAGAGCAGGAGTACAGACACCCCCCCTCCAGTCTTTACACAGGACTCGGGCCAGCTGGGACTTGTAATGAATTATGGTTGTATATGCATGTGTACCTATGTGATGATGTCACGACCTACCACAGACAAAACCTAAAAAGAGGGTGTGTTGTACACATTAACTGAAGATGGTAGTTAAGATTATCATGACCAATGAGAACGGGGGAATTGGAAAAAGATTGGATTTCTTTTGTATAGGTCTTGACCAATCACATGTGGGGAATGGCTTGTAATAAAATATATGGGAATGTTTTAACTGTTGCAGACATTTATATAAATGTATCAACTTATGTGGTTTGGAGAGACTCAGGTTAGTTTGACTCTACAGCGTCATCTAGCCCCTCCCCGCAAATTGTACAATAAACTTGCTTTACGTACAAACGTGCACTCGCTTCTTAAGTGGTGGGCCTGCGAGGGTTGAGGTGATTAAAGGCCCATCCGCACACTGAGTGGGGATAATGTCTATACAGATCACGGAACACAGTGACCATGCCCTAATACATTTAGATATTGATATTCGGAAAGAGATGCCCAAGATACATATGGAAGGCATACTCACTGTGAACAAACAAAGCAATCGCCTTTATTAGTCCAGGTGTAATATCATAATTCAGGACCTGAACAAAGCCTGCGCTCTGGTTATGCTGGCGAGTCGCAGAGTTCAAGAAGAATACGATGGTTGGATAAGTTTAGTTATGAATGAATGGGATAAACAAAACCCAGGGATGGAATTTAAAATTGGCTATGACACATACGATAGCTTAATAGCAGACAGAAAGCGCAAGCTAAGAACGACAATTCGCGGAATAACCAAAGGGCTTGGAATATTTACTGAACGAACACCATGAGTCAGATGGAAATAAAAAATGACAACACATGCTGAAGATCTTAGCCTGCCAGGACTCAAAAGAAATGTTGGGGTCTGGTAAACAACAGTATAGGTAGGCCAAACACAACCTTAATCAATACTTGAACAATGGCAAATGGGTGGAATATGTTACAGAAATCTATTCCCCACCCCCAATATGAAAACCGTATTGATACCTTCGACATCAACTCATTTTAATGTGGAAGATACAGTAGCATTGATAAGAGGCCTCAAATATTCTGGGGCGCTTGGCCCAGACGGTCTGACAAATAATAATGAAAGAAGATCCCTGCAAACTACAGGCTTCTCTCCATGCTCGACGTATCTAGCAAGGTATTGGCTATAATATTGCGCAGGGCACTGAACCACTGGGTCAGGGTGGAGAATATACTAAACGTGGCTCAAAAGGGTTTGCGAAGCCATTGCTCGACAGCCCATAATATCCTAATTTGGAGGGCCCTCACTGATAGAGCCAAAGAGGTCCAGGGTTCCCGGATATTTGTGGCTTATATCTATCACAGTGGTGCTTTTGACTGTGTAAACACGGTAAAACTTTTGCTAAAACCGAAGAATTGGGGTATAGAAACTCCATTCAGATACAGCAGCTAGGGGCAAATTAACTAAACTAATAAAAGTCAATAGGGAACTAAAGCAGGAGTGTGTTTTTGCCCCCGTGCTTTTTAACCTCTACTTGGCCGATTTGCCTGAAGCGCTATCTAAGATCAGGAAATGTCTGCCGAACAGGGAACACCTGCCCCTGCTTGCCTACGCAAAGGACAACCATCATGGATTAAACTCAGATCAGACTCCTAAGAACAAGGAAAGCACTTATGAACTATTCTCGGGAGAACGATCTCACTATGAGCTGTAAGAAAAACTGTATCATGTACTTTGGCATGAAGAAGCGCCCTACGCTGGATGATCTCTGGGTTGAGAATAGCATGATCGAGTTTGTCCCATAGGGACCCGGGATCCCTAATTCCGAACAGATCGTAAAAGGACCTTATGGCCTGTATTCAATTAAAAACGCACAGAAGTTAGTTGCCAGTATGAATCTTATCAGAACCCATAATTGCTTTAGCATTAGCGGACTGGAGACTATACACAAAGCATTGTTCCAACTGTTTTGTACAGCCTTGAGAGCTGGGGATTAGCAGTAGGTGGCTTAATCGACTAGAAGGGTAATTTTACAATGCATTTTAGGCACATCCAACAGAGTTCCTATGTGTATGCTTAGGCTAGAGCTAGGCCTAACCTCCCTAACCACCCTATATACTATGCTTAACATTAGAAGGACGGCCATATGGCTTAAAATCAACAAACATCCCACAATTCCAATCTATGACCTGTTGGGCCTAGAAATGAGCGAAAGGGATAGCAAATGTTGACATGTATTTAGGTACTCCTATATATCTTGCACAGAGAATATTGAATGGTCCATCGACTGGGCATCTGAGCCTCGCAAATTAACCTCTCAACTATGTAATAAAGCCACTAGCTGGGATTTCTGTACTAATTTGGCCCTGCTAAAACGCTATCGGACCACACAGGCGTTTGTGGAACATACTTATATCCCAGGTATGCTACAGCCCTATTTACTCAAATTCGGCTTTAGAACTACAAGGCTATTTATGATGGCACGATTTAACCAGCTTCCATTCTTGGCACTTACAGGCGCGTGCTTGAATATGCCATGGAAAGAGAGAATCTATTGCTTATGCCAAGTGAAAAGCGAAGCAGAAACACAAAAGGCACTTACTCACCCAATGCCTGTCACTAAGCAACAAGTGCACTGAACTCTTCAGCCATTTCGTGCACAATAGTAACACACTGGCAACACCAATGTCCTGGGGCAGATATATGGCGGGCTCAACGCCAGCGCTAACAATTGCATTAATGAAGCTTTGGTAAGCCGCACTACCCACAATAGTGGATGCCACTAGGGCACTTGGTGTAAACAATTAGGCTGTATTTAACATTGTTAGAACTGCAAATGACAGCAATATCATTTTACATTAATTCATGTTTAATGTAATGATTGTGTATACTTGGTTTTTTATTGTATGCTGCTAATATAACCATGTTATACTAATGTATGTAGTGAATTTGAAATATGGTGTGAAATAATTCTTGCTGAAGCACACCAAGAATTAAATAAAAGATAGGTTTATTTCAATCAATGTTGTTAACAACTTCTTTAGGTTTCTTAACATTGCCATGATGTGCTCCCTTCGCATTCATTACTGCCATATGGGGGCTTGTTTTGGAGTGTATTCCCTATTGGACTTTCCTTCCGAACCTTACTAGACAGTGATGTGGGGATTTGGGAGCTCTAAATCCATATTTTCCATTTCACTTCCCTTCTGGGGCCATTGCAGGTTTATGGCAGCCAATATGCCGCTTTAATCAAAAGACTATGCTTCCCAGAATGCCTAGCCTACTGCTTCCTCTCCACCCTTGCAGGATAAGGTTGGATGGAGGATAAGGAGTACCTGTGGCTGGCAGGTGCTAAGAAATAGCACACCTGAGGCATGTGCTCATTAGCTAGCTTTAAAAGGCTCACTTTGCGTCAGCCCAACGCTGGTAATTGTTCTAGTTTGTTGTTTGTGACTGGTCCCTTGTTCCTGGTTCTTATACTTAGTTTCTAGTTCCTCATTCCTGGATCTCGAATTTAGTGTGCTTAATAGTATATTCTGCTTTCTGGAGGCCCTTTCTGTCTCACTCTGTTTTGCAGAAAACACTTTCCAGTGCTTTCATAATCCTATGCAGCCCAGTTTGACTGTCTTTTATATTTCTTTGAACTTGCCCTATTCTGCAGTGTAACCTTGATCCCTTAGACACCCCTCGTTGAGAGTTCCTTTTTTTTACCCTTTTCCTTTCCTTTTCTTTCCTGTGTGGGCTTGTAATTTAGTTTGCCCTGCTCGTGTTCCTTGGAGTCTGTTCCTGGTTTTCCCTAGCACTTCTCTCTTCATTCCCTATCGATTGTTAGGTGTGGTGTGCTGTTGTGCCAAGTTCCTGTGTGAATGCCTACGTTTTACTTAATCTTCTGTGAGCACTATTCTTACTTGTCCCTTCTAAGGATTCTTATATATATTAAGTTATCCTCTCTTTGCTGTTTTAGCCTTTCTGGGTCCCTGTTTGATTGCCAGGGTTTGTGGGCTGCGCTAACATTCCAGGTGGTGTTTGTTATCCTTGTGAGTATTGTTTTAGGTTACCATCCTGGGTGTTAGCTCATACACCCTGTCATTTACTGGTCCTGTATGTGGGCTTAGCGCCGACAATACCTGTAACAAACTGTGGGTGAGGGGCTTGCAGACTCTCTTTGTAATCATAAGGAGCTTCTCAGTGTTTACCCCACATCTCTTTTCCTATTGTTGTATCATGTTCCACTTGAACATCCTGGGGTTAGCGTGCATGTTTCTTGGTTACTGGGTGCATGCTGTTTGATACTTATTACCCACGGTGGGATCTTGTGCACATTTCGTTGGCCATATCCACTTCCTTATATCGCCCCATGACATATACGTAGCAAAACATCCTGTTGTCGCGGCCCGTAATAGATTGTACATTATCTGCCATTGTGCCGTTCTGGCAGTAGACCTGTTATTCCTCAACCAGTTTTTATATTGTCTTCTAAGATTTTTGATGCTAACCATACAGGCTGAAAGATCTTGCTAAATACATTTACGGGAAGGTGGATATTACGTTTAGGCGCTCTTTTTCTCCCCAATTTCTGCATCGTAAAAACTGTGAGGATTACGAATGTATACTTGCACCCATTTATTAGGAATATTAATGAAGTAGTGATCTTGCTTTGAAATGGCATCAATAATCATATTGGGAGCCAAAAAAAGCATTATGGTAATGAAATCTGAATTGACGGTGACAAAATAATATAATTTGACTATATTATTTTCATTACAAATAATGCGATTATCTTGGGATATAATGGCCTTATTTTTCAGTGGCCTGGGATGATTTAGCTGTTCATCAGAACGAAAGTTAAGGACCAATGGAGAATGATCATTAGCAGCATTAGGATTACCAAGAAACATTTTGCTGACATAATCGATAGTGCTTCTTGAGTTGCCATTAGACAATGAATATACACACAATTAAGAGTCTTGAGAAGTCATTTAATTAATGTATCTTAATCCATGGGTAGCTGTGAAATTAAGCCATTTCTTTCCTTGCTCTATGCTTTCTTGACAATACTCCATTAGGTAAGGTATCCACATATTCTAATCCCATGGCACCTTTGCACTGCTAAGTGGCAGTATGCATTTAAGTTCCCACAGATGAATTACCTCATCGTCTTGATGTGTCATCCAGTTGCATTCACCTAAAATATTAGCAATCTTGTTCTTTTTTTTTTTCCAAGATGGCCGCCGAGGAGTGAAGGTGCACTCCAGTAAGCTCATGCCAAGGAATGCCATCTGCAAGAGTTAAATAGCCTGAACTTTTTTGATGTTTATTAATAGAAATGAGGCGGGTAGTTCTGTTTCTGAAAGTGAGTTCTGCTAATCAGATCCCGTTTTTCATAATCTTCCATGCCAAAACTACAGTGTACTCATAAGCCCTTTCTCTCCCTGTCCCCTGAAATCCCAGCACCAGCCCTGCAGTGGCAGCAAGTAGGTTCAATAGTTGCATGTGCAATCAGCTGCTGGAACACAAAGTTACAACAGGCAAAGGTGGCTTTTCAATCATATGCATCACTGATTCAAATTATAACAAATGTGTATCCTAGTCAGCTTGGTGGCACGTTAAATTGGAAATATAAGCCATGCCTGGTTATGGCATGGTGGATAATAGAGTCACACTGTTATACAGCCACAGCATTGGTTATCATATTAGCGTAAGCTTGCTGAGCAGTGCTCAGCTATAACAAGGCTGATGCATATTTGACATCTGGTCTGGCTGTCTCCACAACAGCCATGTGGGATAATGGTCAGGAAGCTGCGTTTTGATCCTACTGAGGAAGACCAACACCTTCCTACCAGAGCACAGAAATCCGCCCTGGGTGATCCCCTGGGAATCAGTGCTTCAAAGGCTGCCCTGACATAAAGCCACACTCATACCAGGGTACTGATCACTGAAGTCTTTTTTACATCAAAAGACATGGGAAGGGGTGGGGTTAGAGTAGCCCAGGAGAGAGGTGTTCCACCGTATTGGTTTCTTCTGAGGCTCTCTATTATACTTCCTGCCCCCAATTCCCCAACACACCCACCTAATACAACTGGGTAGCATGTTGGAAGGTGAAGGACACTTGTTAAAAAGCCTGGATTAAACTTCTGACAACACGTTTGATTTAGACCAATGCACTACATAACAGTTTGCCCTTATAAGGAGAGGAATCCCTCTCCTTAGTTGATTCCTTTTTGGACTTGCAGAAAAAAGATTCACTAGAACTCTGTTAGGAATCCAATTTATTCCAAAATCCTCTCGCACTGAGGTGAAGACAGAGAGCTCCAAGGCAGAGGAAACCTATGTCCCCTAACCATCCTCATGGAACATTGTGGCTGATGCTGCTGTGGGCCAAGGCTGCCTGTGCACTGGATCCAGGAACCTGCTGGAGGTGAAGGACCCCCTGTGGATCCTCCCAGCAATCCAGCAGCAGCCTGGGCCCTGTTTTACCACCTCAAGACTATTTTGAGTCGGCTAAACCGCACTCAACTCACTTAAAGCCGTCATAGAACCCGCAGTGCTGCTTTTCATGCTCTACAATCTTCAAACTTCTTCTTCGAGCTGTTTCGAGACTGACTCAAACCAGTGAACAGTATAGCCACTGCGGCTCAATGCTGTGGAAGCATCTGACTCAATCTATCCTGATTCTTGATTTACCAACTCAGTCCAACAGAAGCCGCATCTTAACATAACTCAAAAGGCGACTTGACCTGCCTCAAACACTAACTCGTCCCAGCGGATGCATCGTTTCAACCCAACTTGAGCTGCTTGGACCCATTGAGAGCCCCAAATCGAAGCTGACTCACCACTGGAGCAATGCAGTTCGACTGCAGGAAAGCACCAGGAAGCCTGGCTTGACTATTGAGCACCCAAGACAAGAACTAAAGGTATTCTGAAGAGGCTCTGTCTCCCTGGACCACCTTAAAGGAACATGGTGACTTTAAAGCCACCCTTCTATACCTTTTAAAGACATTCTTGAACATTGACATTTCTGCTGAAGTCCCTCACATTAACATCAATGGTTATCTACCCAGAGGATCCTTTCCTAGCAAAGTATGCATGCTGTGTACCCCCTACCAGGGTGGGTCTCTAGTTTTTTTAATTAGCTGTGTCAATTTCTTGTTCTTTTCTAGATTCTGGGTTCGGAATTCTTTACTTTGGTACCAATGTACTATTGTTGTGTGTGTTGCAAATGTATTACCTCCTAACTCACCTGAAGAACACTGCATGCCTTCAGCCAAAGTTACCAAAAGAGAAGAATGAGGTATACCCGTCAGGCTGTGCCTGTTTCAATATTACGATTGGTATCACTACGGGTTAAGTAGTAGCGTGCAGCTGAGTAATGTTTTTAAAACACTACTCATCCCTGTGCTTTTGCAGAGCAGTAGTCATTGTGTCACACTGTATCAAATCACTGTTCCCCAGAACAGAATCAACACAGCACAATCATTCAGTCTGTCTGGATGAACTTTGGCCAATGCCTATGTGAAAATGCTCCCCCTCTTAATGGATTTGTTGGGCTTAAACTGGCAATAAACATGACGGATTCATGAATATGTATAGGTGCATCCTTTACTTATTGCTTCAATAGGCATTCTGTTCGCTACTTCTCATTTGGTGTAGCGTCCATCGTGTAGGTTTGCTTATATTTAACCACCTAAGCGCAGGAGCAGACAGAACGTACAATTATTTGCTATGTAATTTAGGGCAAACATACTCACCTGGGCAGCAGGTTTTATTTTTTTATTGTATGCGGGTTAAAAAAACCTTTACAATTAGAACAAAATAAGAAATTATACTTAACACATTACACATTAATACACCAGAGCAATACAAATAAAATATCATCCAACAATAAGTCAAACATTCCGAAATATATTTACATCTGTAATTTCACATACATGAGAAAAGGACTAAATCAAATTCATATTCAGGACTAAATCAAATTCATACTCTTGATAAAAACCGATATCGCAATACCTTTCCAAGTATTCTTGAAATTTAAACATCTCCACCAAAAGGTTTAATTATCTAACAAAGTCAGAAATTTGGAATTTAGCCAGGATTTTCATTCTAAGCTCAGATAGGGCTTGGTAGTAAAGCAGCAAGTGCTTAATACTTTCTTCTGGTGCATTACAGAATCTACATCCACTGTTGTTAGTGGAGATAAGCTTTCTCCTAAGTTGGATCTCCCTAGATGTGAGCAAATTCCACCGGAATCTCATTAGTATATCCCTAGGGATTTGAGATGGAAACAAAGTGAACATGGTAGAAAGGGACCCCCGTTTTTTGTGCTAATGAGCCAGATGGCTCATTGATGGATAGGAATGGAACAATTCAGCTGTAACTATCCAATCATGATCCATCAGTGTCCTCTTAACTTTAAGTGGGTTAGCCTAAAGTGTGCCTACGTCCAAGATAGAAGTGTTTCACATCTTTAACCAAAACCAGGCAAGAAGTGCGAGGAGGGTGAACTTGATGCACTCCTAAGTGTCTGGCCCATCGCTTCATATACCGTACCTGAGGACAGGGCAGTCAGCTTTGCAAATAGAGTAACCATACACCATTCGACTCAGGCTTTTAAGGAGATTATACCAAGATCGAATCTGATGGCTGCTAATGCAATTGCAAAAGGAACCCTTAATACTCTACGCCAAAATCTTGCCTCTATAAGGTCCAGAACTTTAAAGATGGGCGTCCCATAAAGTTCAAGACCATAGGTAACCTTGGGAACGATCTTACCCTCATAAAATACCAGTACAGGTTTTAAAGAAAAGCGCCCATATTTATGGTCCAGCTTAATCGCCTGGTTCTGTAACAAGATGGCTTTTTGGCACACGATCTCCTGAATGTTCTTTAGGCCCAGTTGTGCGCTAAAGTGGAAACCCATATAGGTAAAACTCGAGCATGTCTTAATCATCACTTTATCAATCGACCATGTGGGACTGGCCTTTTTTCCCTACTTTAGTGAAAGCCAGGATCTTTGTTTTGCTGGGGTTTATTAATGGCACATTCTCTTTAGCATAGTTTGAGAAAGCATTCAATAATCTCTAGAGGCCAACCTTACATTTATCAAAAAGGAGAAAATCGTCTGCGAGGCCATCCAGGATATTTTATACGGACCCACTTTAGGAGTAATTAAGGCCACTTTCTCAAGCCGCTCAGACGCATCTGACATGTACTGGTTAAACAACCAAGGGGCTAATACACAGCCCCGTCTCAGCCCCACAAAGATACTAATTCTCTTGGATAGATCACCCTCATTGTTCAGTCCAATCTGAACCCCAGAATTCTCATACATGCCCATTACTAATTGCAGCAGGCCATTAGGCAGCCCCCATTTTGCCAATTTGCACCACAGTTTATTCTGATCTACCCGGTCAAAGGCTGCAGATAAATCTATTAAAGCCACGTAGGTACATCCATCAGGCCCTGACCATGCCGATTCATGGAGGGTTTTCAGTATTAGGCCATTTATGTTTGTTGAATGGCCTTTAAGAAACCCATTCTGGAATGTATTCAGGCCATGCATACTAGTAGCTCAATTCTCCAGATGGTTCGGAAAAAGGGAACTAAATATCTTGCAATGCAATCTGCAGCAATTAACGAAATGGGGCGATCATTTGTGGGATCTGACCTACATCCCTTTTTGAAAATTGGGTCTATGTGGGACATGCTCCAAGAGTCTGGCTGCAATCCAGTATTAAGGATGCTCCCAAAAAGCAGGAATAGAACATTAGCCCAATTGCAAGGATCGTTCCTATAGGTACTATTAGTAAGGCCATTCTGCCTTGGGGATCTAGTCCTCTTACATTTAGTTAATAGCATGCAGATATCTTCTATTGCCAGATCTACAGGCCAATTATAGTCAAATGTCTGGATAGTAAAAGTTGGACCGTTACCGGTGTTACCAGTGGGGATATCATATATGTCCTTAAAATACTTTATCCACTGTTGTTCCGGAATCACATTAATTAAAGCAGTGTTAATAAGAGGGTCTTCATTATTAATCAAAGACCAAAAAGACCCCGCATTGGAAGAAACCAGACTCTGTAGCATAGCCCCAGCATCACGTTGCATCATAGAGGCTCGTTTTGACTTGCAAAATGTGTTATAGCTTTGCTTGATTTTTTTAATCGCCTTCTGTTTTATGACCTGGTCCAGTGATGAGGTCTTCAACTGTCTGACCTCCTTCCTCATAATAGATTTTTCTTTTGCTATTGCCTCGTTGAAAATAGTTGGGTTCCTATGAGGCTTCACTGATCTAAACCCACTATTCATTTTTACACAAGTAACCAGTTCACACATGAAAACATCAAAATACTTAACATTGAACACCTCCATTTTCCACTTCAGCATGGTCGTTAGCATAGTGTCTTCCAGTTCCCGATTCAAGATCACAATATTTGGATCGGAGCAACGAATCGCACTGCATGATGCATTTGTTTTTAAATTATACAACCTGGAGCGTACCCTGGTATTGAAAAGAAGGTTGAATTCCACGCTTAGAATACCATGGTCACTTCAGTCATTCCGGGACACAGAGAAGGAGGGACCGCAGTTTGAGAGATAATCATCCACAAAAACATAATCCAGTATGGAAGCAGAGTCACCTCTGAACCATGTTTGCATA
Source organism: Ambystoma mexicanum (assembly GCF_040938575.1). Taxonomy (NCBI): domain Eukaryota; kingdom Metazoa; phylum Chordata; class Amphibia; order Caudata; family Ambystomatidae; genus Ambystoma; species Ambystoma mexicanum. Next base: position 967,384,021 of record NC_090936.1, on the reverse strand, counting down.
TTACATTTCTTTCCGAAGTAAAGCCCATTTAGCGGGAAAAGCCCCAATGCCTCTAGGGCCAAACACCAGCTTTTGCCCAATTGTGTTTTATAGTTTTTGGGGAACATATCAGAAGACATTTCTACCAATTAATTATCCTGATCTTGAAAGTTTGAATTCAGAACGCCAGCAAGGTTAGCCACTTAGAGGTACAATCCGAAATGACCTGTAAGAAATGTTCAAGGTCTGCAATCTCCCTGTGCCAATAAATATTAATCAGAATGATCTTAAAAGACAAATCAGTAGAAAACAGGGGCAACTCCATGGACCAAAATGGAAACCCATCCAAAGCAACGACATGCATACCCAGAGAGGAGTCCACAGAGGTTATAAGTCCCCCAGACGCCCAGCCTCCCTTACTTTCCCTGGCTGATTGAGAGAATACCTGGAATCCATCTAGTACAGGGGCCTCCATCAATCAAGTCTCCTATAATAGGATACAATTAGCCTCTTTTAAGGCACCCACTGCTGCAGGGTTGGTAAACAAATGGTGACTCCCCCTAGTGTTCCACGATTTAATACATAGATACATTTCCCCTTCATTAGGGGGTCACATTGAAGCTGGCTATGGGGCTGTTTTTCTCCAAAGGGTTGACGCGAGTGCTAGCCAATTGATATTGACAATGTCTGACTGAGTGTCAGCATTCACAACTGTTCGGGCCCCTCCCGGGATGGATGAAGCATGATTCGGAGCCGCCCCTGCATGTCCCACACTCCCTCATCTTGAACATTCACATCACAAATGTCAAAGCCAAGGACTTGTAGACAAGACCGTCTTGAAAGGACTAAGTCCTTTACCAGGTTAGAATTTAAATAGATTATGGTGTTTTCAGGGTGGTTCCTGTCCGGGAATGCGACCCGATCAATATTGGTAGAAGTCAGAAGGCCCAGGGCTGAAATCTCCCCAAAGATCATGAAAATATTGCTTCCTTTTAAGCAAATTGGGATATCGGGGCCCAATAAGCTGCATAATTTTAGTAGGCACTCAGGTTTACCCGGGGTCAATTCTTGCTGCGAAACGACTTGATTCATAGTTATCCGGCCCCAGGTGCTAACAGTCCCCCGGGGCTGCTGCAAAATTCTGTACGGTTTGGGCTTGGTATGCTGCAAGCTGGCCAAATTCGCTCTGTTTGCCTGCAGCAAAGGGGGCAACTGAAATCTCCCCAGTAGGTTCCCCACCCCTGCAGCTAATGTTGGATACATATTAGATGGAACACTCCCCTCCAAGCTCAAGCCGGGACCTGAAGTTTTCAATAAGCCATGTTCCGGGGAGGCCAAACAGTTTGGTTTATGCGGCAAGGTGACATGGCTATTAAATAAAGGAAGAGATCTACTTTCATGAGTCTCTGGCATTAGCAAACTACTAGGGTTAGCAAAGACTTGGTTTAGAGTTTCAGGACGATAAAGAGAGAGCAACAAATGATCTTGTTTACTCAAGGGAAAGGGGGTACCAGCTCTTAAGGATTGTGCGATAGTAGGAGTACTAATGATTCCCCGGAAACCTAGAGCCGCCAGCCCACCTGAATCCAGAAGGCCAGCTGCCCCACAGGTCAGGGGAGCAGAATTTCCCACCTCAGGCATTGCACCGGCTTGTGTCAACAGATTGGCATTGCACTCAACGTGATTAGTTGGGGGCACAAGTGGGCGTTCCGCTGTTGCCAGTAAGGTCATGGTCAAAGGATGGTCAGTGGTGGTGGCGATAGGGGGGTTTTTCACGTTGTTATCAGGGAGGTCCAAACCTGTCTCAGAGGAGGAATCTAGACACTGCTTTCGCAGTATGCTGGAGAGGCAGCACCAACTTGGAGGAAGTCCTTTGGGAATTGGACAGTGAACGCTTAGCGCATTTTTCCTTGCCAACGGGAAATTTCTCTAAAAATGTTTTGCCGTTTTAGACTTGGTGATCTTATTTAAAACTGGAAAGTTGCGGCGTGAGTCAAGCCCACTATTGGGTAGCCAGGGTGCATGCATTCGTATATCCCCAGACAGATCTATAATAGTCGGACCTGGGTTGACCGTAGGGACCAGCCCTGAAGCATCTCTCAGATTATTAGTTTGAATACAGGCTTCTCTAAGATTATTACTTTGATTACAAGAGGAAACTTGCAGCAAGGCCCGCAATAAATTCAACTGAGTTGTCCACGATCTCAATTACCACGCTACAGGAAATTGGTTTACCCAGAAGTGGCCCTCCTTCGATGTTAATCAGACACGTTTCAAAACACTGTTTGAAGCATATCTGGTCGAGTTTGTTATTTACCTCCAATAGTACTAAAGAGTTTGCTTTTAGTTTGTTCCTTATGTTATCATACAATGTCACAGAAGAGCTTAGGACCATATTTAAAGCTGATACAGTCAGGTGAGTTAATCGAATTCGTTCATCAACGTCCTGAAGCTTATGGTGCATGGCTGCATTGCCAGACAGGTCAGCTGCTTCAAATGAAAGACTCCGATCTGACACGGGCATGACCATCCGGTTCGTTGGTAATGGAATATGTGTCAATAATATTAGTAAGGACAGTTGGAGAGTCCATGATAGATGCATCACGTTTGCTAAATGTCGCTACCAGACGGACCAACAGTTTCATTATGTGTGTGTAAGAAAAGTGTAATGATTATTTTCCAGGGCAATGTCTGAAAATTCGATGATACTGAGGTCTGTAAGATCTTTTGGCCCTGGCAAAGCATGTTGATCCTTCATAACGTAGTGGTCCAACATGGCAATCCCGTTAATTGGGACACAGATTTCACTTCTGTCCTGGACCCCAGGGATCTCACACAGTAATGGTCCATAAATCGCGGACCCGCGATTGGAACAAAAGGAGAACAAACTCGCTGGGTTTTATAGTCAATAAGTTTTTTCTTTATGCTTTGCAAAGTCCCTGGACTTTTGACCCCGCTCTTGGTAATTTCAGCATTACCAACTTCTGCAGCTGCCGAGTTCTGCAGAGCAGTGGGGTTAAAAGCAAAGGTCTGAGAACTTCTTTGGTGAAGAGCAGATAAACAAGGATAGCATTCTTCATATAGAGTAACTGGGAAAAACACGATTTGGTGGACTGTGCTGGCTAACAAAGCACTGTAGCTTTGAGTGGTGTCAGGAAATGTGGGTTCCTGAGGATCATCCTGGACGGACTGACTCCTTAACGCCGACCTCATGGTCACTTTTAACGCAAGTGAATTTCAGTGATACCTGAGCTGCTGAAGGCTGCACGAAAAGAAAAACAGCACCCGGGCGATCACAAGAACAGTTATTTAATTAACTTTAAATGCCTAGATCAAGGGGTAAAACACCCCTCAGTCTGTAGATCGTTATTTGGATAGGAGGAAAAGCACAGATCAAAGGATATAACACCCTGCAGTCTCCAGGTCGTCTCCCCGCCGTCACAGCAGCAAACGGCAAGTCTCACCGGTACAGCGCTGAGTAGCACGCCACAGCCAGCAGGTTAGCTATTTAAAAATGGTATGTGGTACCTAGCATCATACTTGGGTAATTTCCTCATGTTTATATTTCTAGTGTTGCACTAGCACAGAAGGTATTTATGTAATGTTCCATATTAAACTCAGGTGCTTATTGTGTAACGCTTTCGTGATATTCTGCCGCCATTGTGCCCCAGTTCATAGGGTTAATATACTTTCACGGAAATACATGGAGTTACACTTGCACATGGATTCATCAAAGGCATTGGGAGGCACTGCTGGCAATCATGCAGATTGGAAAAACATGATAATTATGTTGATATCAGAACCGTCATTATTTTGGCTCCACTGGGTGAATTGTGGGAGTCAGGGCAGTGGATTGTGTTATACGTTTGGGAAATGAGTTGCCTCAAGGAGAATTAGACTAACGATGCTAATGATTGGTGTGTTCAGCTACGGAAAGAGGTGCCGCAACAGCCGATGATGGAGACGGTCTTTGCTAATTTCATATGATTCTATGTACACAAGTTAAATATAAACACCGTCCCCAAAACACTGGTGCTCACTGGGAGACACTAAACAAGGTTTTATATTCCTCACCGTCTGTGCTGCAAATCTTCTTTACTTCTGATCTTCAGAAGACCCCGCCCCCTCGGCCACATCAGCACAGGAAACAAGGCGGGCTTCCGGGCTAAAAATCTGACCCCGCCCCATCTCCAATCGCGCCAATCACCCGTTAGAAAATAATGACATTTCTTATGGCTTAGGCTATGTCAGCCAATCATAAGTGAAATTTCGGGCATAAACCCGCCTACTATCATGGCCCAACAGGCGAACCACAGATAGCAAGGACTGACATATATTTCCGTATTGACTAAACAAAGGCCAATCAGATAACAGTAACACGGCAATCTGTCTATTTGGTAGCCAATCAGAAGATTGTTGTTGTTCAGAGGGTTCTCTATTTCTCATCCGAGAAACCGTCCATAGCAACGCCCGCATACTCTTCTTCACGTGACTTTGGCCACGTTTCGTTCACAATCCCTGTCAGGCACGTGGCGTCCGACGTCATCTTGTCCGCCCTCGCATTTTTGTGAGCTGAAACCGGGATGTCTCCGGCTGCAAACAAAAGTAGACGGAATTGGCATGTTATTGAGAGGAATTTAATGTTGTTTGATGAGTGTGTTTGGGGTAGGTAGAATGGCATGCATGCCAACATTCTGTGACCAAAAATCTGTAGGAATCTTAAAGTTTTAAAAATAGGCGAGGAGGTAATGATATGAAGAGGGCGCGTCAGCAGCCCATTGTCATTGAATGAGCCCGCCGCCGCAGGTGCATTCAATGACAATGAGGCGCCTGCCACGCCTTCTGCCATCACGCCAGCTCGGGGGGAGCCCTTGAAAGACTGGCCGGAGTTGACGTGGTGGGGGGCTAATGGCGCCTTTTGTGAAAGGCACTCGTGGCGGAGGGGCGCCCTTAGCCCACCGCCGTGGGTGTTTTTTACATCAAAGGCCTGCATGCTGCGTCTTCTCCCGCTACGCCAGGTCGGGGAAGTCCTTGAAAGACTCCCCCGAGCTGGCATGGTGGGGGGCTAATGGCGCCTTTGGTCAAAGGCACCTGCGGTGGAGGGGCGCATTTAGCCCACCGCTGTGGGTGCCTTTGACATTAAAAACCTGCATGCTGCGCCTTCTCCCGCTACGCCAGCTCGGGGAAGTCCTTGAAAGACTCCCCCGAGTTGGCGTGGTGGGGGGCTAATGGTGCCTTTTGCCAAAGGCACCCGCGGCGGAGGGGCACTTTTAGCCCACCGCCGTGGGTGCCTTTGACATTAACAGCCTGCATGCCACGCTTCTCCCGCTACGCCAGCTGGGGGAAGTCCTTGAAAGACTCCCCCGAGCTGGCGTGGTGGGGGGCTAATGGCGCCTTTTGCCAAAGGCACCCGAGGCGGAGGGGCACTTTAGCCCAACGCCGTGGGTGCCTTTGACATTAAAAGCCTGCATGCCGCGCATTCTCCCGGTACGCCAGCTCGGGGGAGCCCTTGAAAGACTCCCCTGAGCTGGCGTGGGCAAAAAAAAAAATGTACAACATTTTTTTTTTACATTTTTTTTACAAAAAAAATCGGTATTTGGTGTCAAAAAATCGGTAGGCGGTAGGACTGCTTAAAAAGCGGTATCCTACCGCCTAAATCGGTAGGGTTGGCAAGTATGGAATGGGTGGTTTTAGAAAGTGCCGGTTGGATGTGGTTCGGGAGAGACATGGTTGTCTCCTTGGCATACATGCCAACATTTTGTGACCAAAAATCTGTAGGAATCAAAAATAGTAATTGGCATAATGACAACATCACAGGAAGTTATGTCACATGAATTTGACCCAATGAAATGACAGGCCATGACATCACAGGCTGCAAAGTGCACATTTAAAACCCCAGAACCAGAGTGTGACGTCCCAGTTACTTGTAGCGCATGCGCGAGTCTCGTTTGGGACCCGCGCATGCGCAGTTCAATAAACCGCGTCCGTGCGTGCAGTTGCCGCCGGGACGCACAGCAGGCAGCATCGCGTCCCGTGTCTCTGTGATCGTATGCGTGTGTGCATGTATGCGTGTGGGCCACCCGAGGCACGGGTGGCTATACAACAACTGGCGACGAGGCGGGATACCATCGCATTGTTCGCTCGATGAACATGGCGTGTTTTACATCAGCAACGCTACGCGGTGGTGAGTCACGGACCCGGCGGGAGCAGATCTATGGTGTTCTAGCCTCTGGTATGCTGCAGTAGCGGCCTGAAAAGGTGCTTGTGCGCTGCTCATACCACATTCACAGAATTTTTGGAACTCTGGCAGTCCTCTACAACCCAGAGGACAGCCCACATCGCATAGCTACCGCACAAAAGGTGGCTGGAAAGCACGGCTGGCAACAAGGAAGACACACAGAGCTGGAAGGGAGCAAGGGCATGCTGAATTCCACCGTACAGTAACGTGAGGTACGTACACTGCCCACCCAAGTGAGGTTTGCGGCCTCTGAGCCATAAGGAGGTGCCTGTGCGACCTGTAAACATGGCGGGAAGTGACGGAGAGGCGGAAACTGCGACTGTGGTGGTGAAAACACAACAGGGATCTTTGTTACCCATGCAAGAGTTTGATGTGTCCGGTCCCCCTTCGAAGTTGGGCCCAAGATGGTTGCTATGGATAAAAAAACTTGATATGTACTTTACAGCGACTGGGATAACCAATGACGATGCAAAGAGGGCCACTCTTTTATACTCGGCGGGTCTGGATGCCCTACGCATATATGAGTCCCTGAACCTGCAGGTAGTCACCTACGATGCCGTCAAAACTGCTTTGGAAAATCACTTTATACCGCTCTCTAACGTCGACTATGAGAGGTTTCTCTTCTGTGGGGAAAAACAGCGGGAGGAGGAATCACTTGATCAGTTTTGCGCTCGACTGCGGCTCATGGCCACCACGTGTCGATGGGACAATGAGGAATCGATGATTAGGAATCAAGTACTCCAAGGGTGTGGCTCAGGCAAACTACGAAGGCAAGGGTTGAGGGAACCGGGCTGGACCCTGCAACAAATCCTGGACAGTGGTAGAACCTATGAACTGGCGGAGTCGAGAGGTGCCAAGATGGACGCAGGAAATCGGAAGAGGCATTTGCTATCAGTAAACAGACTGCGTCGAAAGACAAGTGGGGTCAGAAATGACAGGAAACTCGTCCCCCGACAGGGTCTGGATCTATCTGCCAGTATTGCGGATATGATTTGCCCCACTCTGAAGAGTGTCCGGCCAAATCGAGGTCATGTGGCCGGTGCAACGGACCCGGACACTACGCCCGAATGTGTTGTGCCCCGGCTCCCGTGTCAATACAGAGGGGCCCGGCCAGGGTACGTGGGGGTGGTTCGAGAAGGCAGAGGAGCATTGCGGCCTTGGAGCAAGAAATGCAGAGACTTCAGTTAGCTGAGGAGGAAGAGGAGGAGGAAGACGAAGTATTCTTCATCTCGAGCATCGCCACTGGGGCGAGGAGTAAGTGACAGCCCAAATGTGTTGTGAACATTCAAGGGGTGCCGACACAAGTGCTAATTGACACAGGGGCCTCAGTTTGCATGCTTGCCTCGGAACATTACCAGAAGATTCCGGGCCCTCCCGCGCTGAACATTTCGACGGCGAGGATCTTCACGTTTGGTGGGGACACTCCGCTTCCCATCAAGGGTGTGTTTGTAGCGCCTGTATCCAGGGGCGGGAAGAACATAAAGGCCCGATCTTTCGTTACAGATGTGAGTCCCCACTCTCTACTCAGCTGTGTGGCACCCGAAGCCCTGAACCTGGTTCACTTTGCACTAGAGGTCTATCAGGTGGATATTGAGACGCTGCTGGACAGGTTTGCAGGCTTTTTTGAAGGAGTTGGGAAGTTGAAGGCGCCCCCGGTACGTCTGCACATTGACGACACGATCAGACCAACAGCCCTCAAACACAGGCGGATTCCGTTTCATCTTCGAGAGAAGGTGGAAGAAGAGCTCCGGTCGCTTGTCAGTATGGACATTATCGAGAGGGTGGAAGGACCGACGCCCTGGGTTTCGCCCATTGTGGTGGCGCCCAAGCCAAAACAGCCTGGGGCGGTGAGAATTTGTGTAGATATGCATCTCCCCAACGCCGCAATTAAGAGAGAGAGACACTTAACGCCGACCCTTGATGACATCATTGGGGAGTTGCAGGGGGCGAAAGTTTTTTCGAAATTGGATCTACGGGCGGGCTATCACCAGCTTGAGCTCCACCCAGACTCTAGATTCATCACGATTTTTACTACACACGAAGGCCTTTATCAATTTAAGCGCCTGAGCTTCGGCATTTCATCGGCTGCCGAAGTCTTCCAGAACACTATTAGAGGGCGCTGGCAGGCCTTAAAGGCGTCTTGAATATGAGTGATGACATTTTGGTATTTGCCGACTCGGAAGCAGAGCACATGAAGAGGCTTGAGAGCACGCTGAAAAGGTTGAGCGATCTGGGACTTACCCTGCACCGTCAAAAGTGTGAATTCTTTAAAGACCGGATAGGGTTTTTTGGATTTTTCACGCCGCTGGAGTGTCACCGGATCCGGCTAAGATCAGAGACATTCGAGAAGCTGCGGCACCATCATCCCCCACAGAGGTAAGGAGCTTCTTGGGGATGGTGAATTAATGTGGGCGCTTCATCAAGGGTTTGGCTTCCTTGTCTGAACCCCTCAGGGCGCTGACCAGGAATGACGCCGTGTGGAGGTGGGAAAGCAAAGAACAGGAGGCATTTCAAGACCTCAAGAATGCCCTGTCCGATGGGGACACCATGGCGTACTTTAACCCCTCCGTGGAATCAGAGATTGTTGTTGATGCCAGTCCCGTGGGTGTTGGGGCAGTACTGTTGCAGCCTGATGAAAGGGGGGACATGCGACCCATCGCTTACGCGAGTAAGGCTCTCTCCAACACCGAAATGCGATATTCGCAAATTGAAAGGGAGGCGCTAGCCATTCTGTGGGGCTGTCACCATTTTCGCCTGTACATCCTGGGCAAGCCCGTCGTAGTGGTGACGGACCACAAGCCGCTGCTGCCCATATTGGCGGGGGTGTCTTCGAAGCCGCCGCCCAGGATTGAGAGGTGGATGTTAGCCCTAATGGAGTATAGGGTTCGACTAATATACAGACCGGGAACCAACAACCCGGAAGATTATCTCTCACGGCACCCCAACACAGAGAATACAGACAAGGACGGTGGTATGTCCGACTGCCAAGGGTTACTCTGTCACGTGGTGGATGGGGCGTTACCGGTGGCGCTGTCTAGGCTGGCTATAGCGACGGAATCATCCAAGGATGAGGTGTGCGGCATCATCAAAGCGGCCGTGAGAAGTGGCGACTGGAGAGAGGTGCTGCGTAACAATTCACGGCGCCAGTCAGATGCCCAAAAGGACCTGCAGGCACTCTGGAAGGTACGGGATGAACTGTCGGTCTCTGATGATGGATTGATTCTAAGAGGACGGCAGATTGTGATCCCGCAGGCGTTAAGGATGCGCGTGTTGGAGCTGGCTCATATCGGGCATCAAGGGGTCGTCAAGACCAAGGCGAGACTTCGGCCCAAGGTCTGGTTTCCTGATTTGGAGGGGATGGTGGAGAGTTTCGTGAGAAAGTGCTTGTCATGTCAGGCAGCCAACCCAGGAGACAAGGCCCCACCTATCAGTTCTATGGAACGGAGTGAGAAGCCGTGGGGAACCGTCCACATGGACTTTGGCTCGACTGGTCGGGGCATGTATCTTCTGGTGGCGGTGGATCAATGGTCGAGGTATCCGGAGGTGGAGGTGGTGGAATCCACAGCGACGGAGTTTACCACGAGGGCCCTAGACAAAATGTTTGCGACGCATGGATTGCCAGAGATACTTTGCTCAGACAATGGACTGCCATTTACCGGCAGCCAGTTTGCCCAGTATCTCCAACACAGGGGGATCCGTCACCGCAGGGTATCCCCGCTATGGCCTCGAGCGAACGGAGAGGCCGAAAGGATGATGTGTACCTTAAATAAGGTACTGAGGATTTCCGCCAGTGGGGGTGAAGACCTTCTGAAAAAGCTCATGGAGTTTCTGCAAGAATATCGCACCACGCCTCACCAATCAATGGGAGTTGCCCCTGCGGAGGCGCTGTTCGGGCGTTGCCCTCAGGGAATGATACCAGAAGTAGAGGGCAGGAGACCAGTTGTCATAGACAATGACAAAGTTCGAGAGGAGCGGGCCATGCGCAATCAGAAGGAGAGCGAGAGACGAGGCCTGCAAGACACCGAGGTGTGTGTCGGAGACTCCGTGTTAGTTTGAAACAGGTACCCCGAGGGCAAACTGTCTTTACCATATGAGCCTCGCCCGTGGAAGGTCACCCACGTGAAAGGAACTATGGTGACAGCGGCCTGTGAACGCGGCACTGTCACCCGCAACAGGTCTTTCTTTAAAAAGATGGACACATCACCAGAGGCCACAGGTCTAGAGGAGATGCCACACCAGGACGCGATCCCCGAGGCTCCAGTCGAGGATCCCACTAGGGCCATCGCCCCTGCGGACGACAGTACCAGTGGAACACTGCCAGGCACCTCTAGGTACCCTGTGCGGAGGGACCGGAGACTGCCTGCTCACCTCAAGGACTATGTCCTGGACTCAGGGGACTGAGCCGAGGTCCCAACGGGCCGTCACCAGTGATGGGAGTATCCAGTTTGTGTTTACCAGTTTTGCATTGTTAGAGCACCATAATGTTGTACTGTTTTGTTGATGGAAAAAAAAAAAGGGATGTGACGTCCCAGTTACTTGTAGCGCATGCGCAAGCCTCGTTTGGGACCCGCGCATGCGCAGTTCAATAAACCGCGTCCGTGCGGGCAGTTGCCACCGGGACGCGTAGCAGGCAGCATTGCGTCCCGTGTCTCTGTGATCGTATGCGTGTGTGCATGTATGCGTGTGGGCCACCCGAGGCACGGGTGGCTATACAACACAGAGTAGTTTTGAGAAAAATATATTGTTTTATAAGACTGCTGACTGGCAACATGGGACAGTTGCTGGGGGCCCCCTTGAGGTTCATGCATGGCACCTTGCAACTGAAAAGGTGGAAAGGCCCTGCTGCCGCCTGTGCCTTGATCATTGTGGCTATTAAACTTAAAAAATAACTAGTAATTTACCATATTTTCTTGCCAAAATATACCAGAAAGGGGAGATGAGCGTTCTTTTTCAAACCAAACCAGCAATCGTGCTGCTTTTGTTTAGAGGTTTCTCTAGTTTTACCCAGATTTGTAAACCTGACAGTTATCCTCAATGCTTTACAGAAGAGCAGGTTCTGCCTGGCTCTGACTGAGTATCGGCCTGTTGCATGTATTTTGCAAGCAGTTTTCTGGCGGAATGCAATACTGAAATGGAAGCTTTTATGTTAAATTCAGTCCTGTGTGCAACCTAAGCACTGTCTGCTAATGCGTGAGAATTTATTTGGGATTAGAAAATACCCCACTGGAGGTAATTTAAAAAATGTTTCTTTCTAGCCGTGGCACAAGTGCAATATTGCTGAAGCTAATTTGCTGTGAATGACATTTGGCAGGTATGCCCCAAGTTAATAAACCTGCTATTTAATAATACTTATATAACAAAAGACAGGTACATCAAGGAAACCCAGCACTACAGCAAACTGCCAACGGACCTCGAACTGCGCTATTTCTGGAAACTGTCTTCAGGGAAAAGACAACATATAGCCGAATGCCCATTCGTTTGCTTGCTATCTGTAGAGATCAAAGTTGGCTCTGTGATAGGGTTAAATCCATCTTGTCACCTCCCCACCCATGGAAGTTAGGATGAGGACCCATGGAAGTTAGGATGAGGGTGAGTGTGCATCAGGATATGGGAAAGAAAGGGCGAGCACAGAAATGGGAGAGGGCCAGAAGCTTCTGGACACATTACAATCTGTAATACTTTGAAAAAGGAAGCAGGCATGCTCTTAGATCCCATGGGCAGTTGCTGAACTGAAAGGGTGGAAAGGCCCTGATGCCATTAAACAAACTTACAAAGTAATTTACCAACCTGCCCCAGAATTCTGATTGGAGATTTTTGCAGGCTAGCTACCAGCTATATGTATATACAGCTGAGCAGAGCACAGACAGTGACAGCAATTTGGGGCTGCGTTGGGTTATCAGTTACAAAAAAAAGAATGGACTTGTGTATTTGTCAACAATGCATGACAAATGTTCATTAAGACACATAATGCTACTGAATATGCAATATGGACTACATGACCACATTGCCTAACTACATTTAGCCATAACACACTGGAAATGTATTTGTCTGACGACGCTAATGTACTTTAATGGATGAAGGTATTAAATATTGTTTGCATACATTCAAAATGTACTTTGATTAAAACCCCTGAATAAACCTCTTTCCGGCATAGCAGTCATGGTTCTTCCATCCCGCCACTAGGCGTCACTACCTTCAGTCCTTCCAAGATGAGGCCTGCACCATGAACACCAGACTAATAATTGCAACATGCCTCTGTGTGCATTTAAAAGCGGCCATGCCCGGCATTGGAACCAGATCCATCCATGTGCCATTAGGGCTTTGGGTTCATCTGTTTAACCGAAAGGCCTTCTGTGGCCCTGCCCCAAGGCACAGCAAGCCTCTTGGTCAGTCAACCTGCAGGCCTGTTACTGATAACCAGTAAAGAGAGATTTCACACTGGTTTCCCCATGTAAAGCACATGGTTTTGGAAGTGATGGTTTTCCCTCATTAGGATAGCCTTATTCTGACTTTTTAAAAGGGCCTAAATCCGCTGCTATATCTTCCCGAATACCTTCCCAGGTGAGCACTGACCCATTGCCCTCTGCTCGCACACTCAGCACTCAGCTGGACTGAGCACAGCTGAGGTCAAGAGGGCTAGAAACTCATGGAGCAAGAGCAGAGTGAGAGGAAGAATATTAGGTGTGCTCAGGTGTTGACGATTGCACCCAGCCTCACAGTGCTTGGATGAGAGCTGGAAGAGGTTACAAAAACCTACCTTCTCCTGCTGCAGTCTGTTGACTATTTCGGGACGTTTTAGCCTTCGTGATCCCAGTTTCCAGCTGGTGATCCAGTGCTCCCTCAGAAGCCTGAACAATTTCTAGTGAGACACCGCCTCAGAGGTCCGAACAAACACAGCACGGCGGATCTGAGCAAGGCAGCTCAGAGGCAGGATGGTGCTGTCACGCTGACACTGTGCAGAGAGTGTCTGTTTCACGCCAGGCAGCAGCATGCCATCAATCAACATGAATGGGCCATTAACACGCTCACCTTCAATACACCAATACAGGATGCTGCTTCTGGCCACAGTCAGCCAGGCCTAGTGGAGCCATCATATCGGTAGTTTTTGACAGGGAAATTGGTAGGCAGTAGGTGTTGGCGGTCTCCGATGGCCGCCTCCGTGAGCCCCCCACCCCCGTGACAATAAGACACGGAGACAGAGATGTTGTCAGTGTGGGCTCCCCGGCGATACTGCCGTCACCGGGAACCGCCCCGTTTATTTAACAGCGCACGCGACGGAGTGAACGTCACTCCGTCGCGTGCGTACCCTTAAAGGGCCAACGCCACACTCCTCCTTTTCCATAACAACAAATTGGAAACAGGAGTACCTAGCTAGCACACATCTATAAAACACATAACTCTGTCCGTTTCAACAAAAACCCCCATTTATTGACAGCCACCCCGGATCCCCCGTGGGTACCTGTCCTGGCCTGACCAATGACCCCCGGTCAGCCTCCCCGACTCAGTCCGTAACATAGTCAGTGAGACGGGCAGGTTTCCCACGCCCTGTCCTCAGGGGGTACCTCCTGCCACCGTCCCTGGCTGGTGTCCCTGGACCGGGTCCGCCTCGAGCCGGAGATTCCACTGCGGGATTTTCTCCCCCACCTTCATCCAGAGCGCCCTCTCCTTCTCGGCTGTCTGGGCTGTCCACTCGGGGGTCGCCGATCTTCCGGAAGAATGACGCATTCCTGGTTACTGACGACGTTCCGTCCGAGGCTGTTACCATCGACCCCTTGACTGCCACTACATCTAAGGGAGCTGGTTCATACGTGAGAGACAGTTTTCCATGTGGGTGACGGTTTCTCACCAGCACCTCATCTCCCAGCGCGATGTGTGGGGGTCTGAGGCCCCTCCGGATGTTCTCCATCTGTGTCCTGACCTGTCTGTCCCCTTCGACCTGCTCATTTTCGATTACGGCCGGGTCTCTCTCTCCCACTTCCGGTATGACATCTCTCGGGCACCTCTGGAAGAGTGCTTCCGCCGGGGCCACCCCCGTTGACGAGTGAGGGGTGGTCCGGTAACCCCGCAGGAAGACGTACAAAGCCCTCTGCAAACACTCTCCTTTTCCATGAGCAATCCTAAATACCTTGTTGAGAGTGCGCATCATGCGCTCAGCCTCCCCGTTAGCGCGAGGCCACAGTGGGGTGACCCGCCGGTGTTGAATGCCGTACTCCTTCATGAGCTCGGCAAAACTCTCGCCTTGGAATGGGGCTCCGTTGTCGGAGCACAGCACAGAGGGGAGGCCATGAGTGGCAAAGATTTTCTCCAGCGCCACCACCACGTTCTCAAACGCCACTGAGTCTATAAACCCAACTTCCGGGTACCTCGACCACTCGTCGACCACCACTAGAAAATGCGTACCTCTCGACGTGGATCCAGAGTCAGCGTGCACCACTTCCCACGGTCGAGTCCCTCGGGGCATTGCTTCAATGGATGGTTCCTTCTGGGCCGGTGCTGCAGCCTGGCACCATACGCACGAGGCCACAAACGCTTCCACCTTCCGCTCTAGTTCAGGGAACCACACCTTCTGACGGAGGCGAGCTTTGGTCTTGGGGGCCCCTTGATGACCCTGGTGCACCAATGCAATGACTTGTGCTACTTTGGTCTGGGGTATCACGATCCTTTCCCCCCTCAGCAGTAGCCCCGACTCGGAGAATGTTAGTTCCTCTCTCACTCTCCACAATTGCTCAAGGGCAACCCGGGCCTCACATGTCCTTCGTTCCACAGCCTCCAGCAATGTCTTCCAGGTTCCTTTCTGCATGGCCTCCTTCAGGATGGCGAAACATTCGTCGCCTCTCGACGCAGCCTCAAGCTCTTCTACTTGCATGGAGTTGGGTGTAGCAGTCTCCACGACCAGGCAGACGTGCTCGTCGGCTTCCTCCGCCGATGCCGACTCCTGCGAGTCGTTTCTGGGGTGTCGAGATAGGTAGTCCGCCGCATTGTTAGCACCTGGACGATAGATCAGCGACACTCCATATTCGAGCAGGGCGAGCATCCAGCGCTCAATTCTCACCGGCGGGCGAGATGACGAGCCCGCCATGATCGGCAGCAACGGCTTGTGGTCCGTGACCACGGTCACTGGACGCCCCAGAATATAGAGGCGGAAGTGCCGACAACCCCACAGCACCGCCAGGGCTTCCCTCTCGATTTGGGAATATCGTTGCTCAGTGTCGGAAAGGGCCTTACTGGCGTATGCTATGGGTCGGACCTCCTGGTCTTTCCCTACTTGCGTAAGCACCGCCCCCAGTCCATATGGGCTGGCGTCCACCACGATCTCCGTCTGTAGGCTCGGGTCGAAAAACGCCATGGTGTCATGCGCCGCCAAAGCCCCTCGGATATCGTCAAATGCCGCCTGTTCCAGAGGGCCCCACTGCCAGGTGATATCCTTCTTGGTGAGCGACCTCAGTGGCTCAGAGCGGGATGCGAGATTCCTGATGAAGCGGCCACAGTAAGTGACCATCCCCAAGAAGCTCCTCACCTCTGCAACATTCTCAGGCGGGCGCGCCTCTTTAATGTCCCTCACTTTGCGGGGATCCGGGGACACCCCATCCGCCTTAAATACGAACCCAAAGAACTCGATCGTTGTCTTCAGAAATTCGCACTTCTCCTTGTGCAGGGTGAGGCCCAGCAAGCGTAGCCGTTCAAAAGTCTTGGACAGGCGTGAGAGATGCTCCGTCTCCGATTTTGCGTACACCAAAATGTCATCGCTAATGTTAAGGACTCCATCAAGATCCGCCAATGCTCCCCTTATGATGTTTTGAAAGACCTCTGCCGCAGAGGACACCCCAAAGCTTAGTCTCTTGTATCGATAGAGACCCCGATGTGTGGTAAATGTAGTAATGTAGCGGGACTCTGGGTGCAGGACCACCTGATGATAACCTGATCTCAGGTCGAGCTTGGAAAAGAACCTCGCCCCTTGCAGTTCCGCAATAATGTCATCCATGGTGGGGGTGAGGTGTCGCTCCCTCTTTATGGCCTTATTGGGGAGCCGCATGTCCACACAGATTCTCACAGCATCTGGCTGTTTGGGCTTGCGTGCGATGACGATGGGGGACACCCAGGGGGTGGGGCCTTCAACCTTTTCAATTATGTCCAGCCCCACTAGGTTGTCAAGTTCACGATCCACCAGATCCCTGAGATGGAAAGGAACCCGTCGGTGCTTCAGCGCCACTGGTTGGATAGATTCGTCGATATGGAGCCGGACCGGCTCACCCACCAGCTGTCCGATGCCCTCAAACAGGGATCCATGTTTGGCCAGGAGGACCTGAATGTCCTCTAAGTACACTGAGTAAGCGAACGTGACGATACCCAGTGCCTCCGCCACGGCACAGCAGAGCAGGGTGTTGTCGCTCACCGGTGTGACATAGAATCTAGCCCGTATGTGTGAGTCCCCATATTGCACATCAGCCACGAACACTCCGTCTAGAGGCAAAGGCCGGTCCCCGCCGAAGGCGAATATGCATGCCTTCGGCGCAGCCAGCGCGGGCGGGGCCTGCATGGTATCATGATGCTGGCGGGCCATTACATTGAGGGATGCGCCAGTGTCTACTAGCATCGGCACAGAGTCCCCATTAACCAGCACGTTGCACCTGGGCTGCCTTTTGGAGCGGGACTTTAGCACACTCACGCTGGACACGAAAAACACGTTCTCCTCGTCCTCTTCCTCCTCCTCTTAATCCAGAGGGGCCCCTTCGTCACCCTGGTCCACCTGGGCAACGTTGGACGCCCTTTGGGGCCGGAAGAAGCCGGCTCGAACTGGCCCCCTCGGCACAATCTTGGGGGTAGCAGACCTGCACATTCTGGCGAAGTGGTCAGCGCCTCCGCATCTGCCACACTTGACCCCCGTTGCAGGGCATTCCGCGGGGTGCGGGAGATCGTACCCACACTTCGGGCATGAGGCATTCGACCCCTGCGTGCGCGGGCTCTGAGTGTTTATGGGGCGCCTCAAGCCGCGGCCTCTCCCGACCGCGCAGACCTCCTCCATCTTGGCTGGGCGAGCACCCGCTTCCATCCTGGTTGCCCGCAGTTCCGAGACCTCGTGGCACCTTCCCAGTTCTAGGATTCGAGGGAGGGTGATGCCAGGCTCTTGCAAAATCTGGCGCCTTAGTTTCCCAGAGCTACACCCCTGAATGAGTTGGTTACGAATCATAACTTCAGGGTCGTTCCAGGCACATGGCGCTGCCAATCGCCGCAGCCGCCCAAAGAACACATCCAGAGTCTCATCATCTTTTTGTCGAGCCGTTCCCATGAGAAAACGTTCATAGTCCGCATTGGCCATCGGCAGAAAATGATTGTGGAGTGCCTCCTTCGCCGCCGCAAACGATCCATCAACCGGCTGCAGGGACATAAATACCTCATGCACCGCTGGACCAGCAGAGTACAGGAGAGTGGCCAGCTTGCCGTCGTCACTTGTTTCCATTGTGGCCCTAAAATACATCTCCAGCCTATCCATCCACATCTTCCACCTCTGTCCCAGGCCTGATGGAGCACCCGAGATATCAAACTCAGGCATTGGCTGTAGGGACCCCGGTGGTTTCGGCAGGGGAACAGGCGGAGGCGCAGGAGCCACAGGAGCAGCAGCAGGAGCCGCAGCCTGATTCATGGTGGAAAGCGCACAGGCACCCCAAAGGATTGAGAAGAATGGGGCCGCAACTCACCACCAGCCGTGCTCCTCGTGGAAGTGTCACTCCAGCCAGCATGCAGACAATGAGGTGTCCAAAAATTGAGTAGAGGAAGAGACCCCTAGAGCAAACAGCAGGCTTCCCATGGAGTCTCCATGTCTCTGCTTGGCAAAAACAGTGAAAATGTCGAAATTTTCCTTTGGAACCGACATGTGCTGTTTTCAGCGACCATCCGCCGCTGAAATTTCCAAAAATTAAGTCCGGATGGCTCACCGATGCTTCGTTATGAAGCCGTGAGTCTCCGAGGCCTATCGATCAAAATGGCCGCCGGCCGCGTGTGTCGCTTCCTTCTCTGCGGTCGGAGTTCGTCGGAGCGTTCACATCAGATCATCTGCGCTCCCGACGAAAACTCCCCCGCCTGTCCCAGGAAGCGATCCGGGCCTCGTCGCCACTGTTGGCGGTCTCCGATGGCCGCCTCCGTGAGCCCCCCACCCCCGTGACAATAAGACACGGAGACAGAGATGTTGTCAGTGTGGGCTCCCCGGCGATACTGCCGTCACCGGGAACCGCCCCGTTTATTTAACAGCGCACGCGACGGAGTGAACGTCACTCCGTAGCGTGCGTACCCTTAAAGGGCCAACGCCACAGTAGGAATGCTTAGAAAGTGGTAGCCTACTGCCTAACTCCGTAGGGTTGGCAAGTATGCCTTGGTGTGGGTCTGCAAGGGGGATGGGACATCATTGTATGGCACACCTGCCTAACCTCTGGGTTTTCACACTCTTCTCCGGTTCTCCACAGAAGAGCGCAGAGTCTCTGGTAGGGTGACCAGATTTCCAAAACGAAAAACCTGGACGGTCAACAACATAAAAGAGGGACTACCCCATTGCAGCCCACCCATTTCCACCCATCCCCCAACACGCCCCCACAACCACCACCTAATCATATTTCCAGCACTTCTCCTTTCTGTAACGTGTATATTATCTAATTTGTGCAGTTTTGTCTGTGAATCTTGGCATGTTAATTCAAAACAAGCGTTTGCTCTCATTGATATTACATGGCTTGCTGTACAACCATTTCCAAGGCACTGTCTGTTTGTTTATTTGTTAATGCGCACCAAACCCGTAGGTAGCCGGGTGCAACAGATAAGAATACTTGAAGCTTAGTTACAACATAGAACCGGTACAGTAAAGGCAGGGAAATACAGGTCAGTAGGTTACATAAATGGTATACATTAGGTTACAAAGCTGCACGTAATACATGTGGTAATGATACAATGTAAGGGCAGGTTCGTGATCAGGAGAATAGGTAGTCTTACAGGTGTTCAGATATCATTGGATTGTAGCCAGTTTAGGGAGTTACGTCTAAAGCTAAGATAGGACTGATTAGTCATGAGGTTTAGGGGTAATGCATTCCACTGTTGAGTAGCTTGCACTGGGAAGGTTCCTACTCCTGAATTGGTTAACTTAAATCTGGGTATCTCTAGACAGTGAGAGGCGGCTGATTTGATTGGGCGGGTCGAGGTTTTTCTAATCATTCTTTCTGTGAGATGGGGGGCGGAGTTGTTTAGACATATGAAGGTGAGAGATATCGTTGAAGGTGAGAGATGTCATTTTAAGTAGGATCCTATCACTTATTTTTAACCAATGGTGGTCTCTTCTGAACTTGGAAATATTTTCTCTGTTGGTTAAACTAAAAGGGCAGTTCTCAGGGCATTATTTTGAAGTATTTGTAATTTGTTGGTGATATATTCATTGGCTCCTAGATACAAAGCATTGCAGTAATCTAGCTTTGATAGTATTGGTGCATTAGCTAAGGTCATGCAGCTTGCTTCAGATAGGTAATGTCGGCAGGCTCTAATGAGTTTGCCTGTGTAGGCCGTAGAGGAAGCTAAGGAGTTGACCTGTTTTCTTAGTGATAAGGTAGAGTCAAGGTAAAAACATAGAGTTTTTACCTCATTTACTGTTTTTATTATATTGCCATCTATGTTGAAAGAGGCATAGCCAAGGATCAGGATTTTTGTTTTATCGTCATTCAGGCAGAGGCCATAGGATGCCATCCATGCCTGAATCAGGAGGTATATTTCATTCACCAAGGCCGTGTCCTTATCAAAATTGCCCGAAAGGGGTATGATGATCTGGGTGTCATCTGTGTAATTAGTGTAGGTGTCACCCAGTTATGGCCAGCTTGCAGATAGGCCGCACCCTAGGAGTGATGTGATGAAGCAGGGATGGGAAACGGACATAGGCATTACCCTTACGGAGAAAGAGTGGGAGAGAATACTGGCATACCCCTGAGAAGTATCCAGGAATGCCAGGTTTTGACTGATTCAACTGAATGTCCTCTACAAAACATATGACACCGGGCAGTATTGCTATATTCAGCAACGCTTCGTATCCACTGTGCCCTTGGTGTAAGTCTGAAGGTGTAGGCATGATGCACATGTTCTGGGAGTGCTTGAAGGTGCACTGTTTTTGGCATAAAATAGAACAAGCATGTAGGAGAGCTGGGTTGATAAGATAAGAGTGGACGTCGAAGGTATGCCGGCTGGGTGCTTACCCGAGAGTTGGTAAATTTAGGCAGCTCATCAAATTAATGGACATGGCATGTGTGTTGGCCAAGAGAGGCATTGCAATGGCGTGGAAGAAACCTGGGGGCCCGCAATATGCCAGATGGTATGGTGAACTAGAGCACTGATTGGGCGCTGAAACCAATGTATGCGGTGAAGGTGTGACTATGGCGGGCGGAGAGCAAAGCCCTGCATATGAGGCCTGGAAGGTGCTGGTATGGGACATGTTCCAGCTGTCTGACGATAAACCCCCGTGAGCACAAAATGAGTGCTGCATGGAAGGCAGGATAACTGAGATGCAAGCTGCCACACCCAAGAGTACTAAACTGGAACCGCTCCCCCCCCCCAGCTCCTAATACACTCTATACACTGAGTTCCCCTGCAGCACAGATAAACTGACTCATGAAGATAATTGTGAACGAAGACCACTTGTTGTTTTATTGGGTTTTGGTTGTTGTAAATTACTATAAATGCCAATAAAATATTTTAAAAATAAAGTAGGTGACACCCGATCTATCCAATTTATCAAATAAGGGCTTGGTGAATATATTAAACATAGTGGGTGAGACAGAAAATCCCTGTGGGATGCCACAGGAAGTTTGAATCGGGTCGCATAACGCTCCTAAGGACAAACAATGGAGCACCAGCATCCAGAATGCCCTATCGAGTAAAATAACAACCCTTCAATCAAAAATTGCTAGCAAAAAAGCTTAACTGCCTCTTACGGAGCCACAAGCGCCCATCCCTACTGAAAGACTGAACCTGCCAGCACCTCCATACTGGAAACTGAGAAAATTATCCTTTCCCTAAAGCCTTCTGTCAGGTTGACAACTGTCCCGCCAAAATAGTCAATGATGCCGCAAGAGATGTAGCGCCATTTATTTGAAAATTAATTAATGCTTCATTCAGAACTAACACGGTCCCAAAAAGTCTAAAAGAGTCTTGGGTGCTACCACTCCTCCAGAAACACTCTTGACCCATCCATCCCTACCAACTACAGACCTATCACCACGGTACCATTCCTTCTTAAAATAATCAACAGAGTAGCCTACCTACAAATCCAGGACTATCTTGAAGTTAACCACCTACTAGGCTCACGCCAATCCGTTTTCAGACCACAACATGGCATTGAAACAGTGTTAATTGACCTAAAGACTCAAATAGATGAACTCAAGGACAAAGGCAAAACAGCCGTGCTACTCCTCCTTGACCTGTCGGCAGCCTTTGACCTGGTGGACCATGCAGTTCTGTGCAAACACCTAGCATCGGCGGCCCATTTCTCAAGTGATGCAATAGCCTGGGTCCAGTCGTTCTTAGCAAACAGAACAATGAGAGTTTTCTCCCCCATCGGCTTCTCCCCATGATTGTGGCAGAGTCAGTACGTGTTGTGACTTGCACCTGAAAGGTTGGGGGTTCGAGCCAATCCTTCAACTTCAAGTTCTGAAAGTGTTGTGAAAAATAATTACAAGTTTAATTACAGTAGACACCCAACCATGCAAACCCCGGACGGGGGTATCTAAAATAAAAAAACTCCTGGGACCCCGGGATGGAGGGTGAATTCCCCGGACTGTCCAGGGAAAACCGGGACGTCTGGTCACCCTAGTCTCTGGGTTTTCGGAGCAGGCCCAGAGATGCTGGGTTGAGGTGGGGCTGGAGGGTTTTATTTTTATTTTATTCATTTATAATGTGCTTAATACCAGCAAGTGGTTTCTAAGCGTGGTATCGGGATTCTGTCACATGCTTTCACTCTCCTGTGGTTCCTGGAGACCTGCGCCGGCCCCGTTTACTGCATCACTGTTGGCGGTTACTGTGGCGACTAGCCGATGCCCCCCGGCGTAGACTGATCACATTATTGCAGGCCAGTGATGTGACACTGGTACGCCGCAGCCTTGGAACAACATCACATTATTTAAGCTGCCGACAAACGGCAGAGCTGTGCTTCTCAGCTGTTGTGGCGTGTGGCTTCTTCCTTGTTTGGGTTTTCTGCCTTGCATCCTTAAATTCTGGTCTTTTGAACCCTGGACTGCCCTATTGGATTTCCTTATGGATTACCCTTGGATTTGTTGAATTTGGTTTTTCTTTTTTTGTATTGTTCGTTTTTGGGCTACTTGATCTCAGACAGTTTTTCTCTCTAACTTTTGTGGATCATCCTGCAGTTTTTGTTATTTTGGACATATTTGGGAACTTTGCTCTTTGGGGAGGATTTGACTATTCCTGCCTCCATTGAAACTGGATTGGAACTTTCTCGGCTCCCCGTCCTTTAGGCATATCACATTTTGCCTTCTGGTGTGTCCCTGTGCCAATGGGCTGTACTGCCCTCGCCTCTTCCTCATGGCATCTACGTACGCACATTGCAGGTACTCTGCTTGTTTTAGTGCGTTAACTGAGCAGTGGTGGGGTCAGACTTTGTCATTTCCTTGAACTTTGCTCTACTTACTATTCCCTTACAGCTGCCGAGGACCTAACCGAGCTGATCCTGTTCTACCTTTTGGCCTTATCGGCCGGCTAGGAGGTGCATTCACTCTTCCTGGCTGGCACATGAGGAGAAAGGTCATAATTGAACTGCACTCTGGAATGGAGGGAGGGGGCATATTGGTGTGGGCCTAAAGGGAGGGATGCGGGCACATTGGTGTAGGTCACATAAACTGCACTGACTGCACACATACTGAGTGAACCCAGGCACTATTTACTACCCTACTGTCTCCACTGACCTGGGCTATGGTCCCTGAGGGCGTTCAACCCACAGCGCTTTGAGATCATACCAATGGTATATAAAGCTCTACACAAATTAACAATAACATAACACATTGGTGTGGGTCTGGAATGGAGGGATGGGTCATCTAGGTGTTGGTGTAGAGGGCAGGATGGGACATTTTGCGGATGGATGGGCACATTGGTGTCAGTCTGGAACAGGTTGGAGGCATCCGTTGGTCTGGAGGGTGGCATGGTTCATTGGGAGAGTGGGATAGAGCATCTTGGTGAGGGTGTAATGGAGCATCTTGGTGTGGGTTGGATGGGGACATCTGCATGCATCTGGAGGGTGGGATGGGGCATCTGTATGGGTCTGGAGAGTCAAATGGGGCATCTGGAGCGTGGGATGGGGCATCTTGGTGGGGTCTGGAATTGAGAGATGGGTCATCTTGGTGTGGGTCTGGAGGGAGGGATAGCAGCACATTGCTGTGGGTCTGGAGGTATGGAGCAACTTGGTCTGGAGGCAGGGATAGGGGCATCTTGGTGTGTGTCTGGAGGGAGGGATAGGAGCACATTGGTCTGGAGGGGAGGCATGGGTCACATTGGTGTGGGTCTGAAGGGTGGGATAGGGCATCTTGGTGTGTGTAGAAGGATGGGGTCATCTTGGCATGGGCCTAGTGGGAGCTATGGGGGCACATTGGTGTGGGTCTGGAGGGAGGGATTGGGCATCTGTGGGTCTGAAATGGAAGGACGTGTCATCTAGGTGTGGAATTGGGGGGCAGAATGGGGTCATGTTGCTGTGTGGAGCAAGGATGCAGCTGTGTGGAGCAAGGATGCAGCATCATCGTATGGGCCTAGAGGGCAGGTTGGTGGGGTCTGGCTTGGAGGGTTGGTCGACTCTGGAATGGAGGGATGGGGCATCTTTGTGTGGGTCTGGGAGGGAGGGATAGGGGCACATTGGTGCATATGGAGGGAGGCATGGGGGCACATTGGTTTGGGGAGGGATGGGGCATCTTGGTATGGCTCCGGAGGGCAGGATTGGGGCATCATGCTGTGGTGGGAAGGTGGGGCAGCATGGTTTGGGTCTAGGAGGCATGGGGCATCTTGGGTTCTGGCTTGCAGGGTTGGTGGGATGGGGGCATCTGGGTGTGGGTCTGGAACGGAGGGATGGGGCATCTTAGTGGGGTCTAGAATGTAGGTATGGGGCATCTTGGTGTGGGTCTGGAGAGAGGGATAGGGGAACATTGGTGTGGGTCTGGATGGAGGCATAGGGGCATCTTGTTGGGGTCTGGATCGGAGCAGAAGTGCATCTTGGTGGGGTCTGGAATGGAGTGATGGGGTCATCTTTGTGTTGGTCTGGAGGGTGGGATGGGTCATCTAGGTGTGGGTCAGGAGGGTGGGATGAGGGTATCTTGATGTGCCAGAGGTATTGGGGCATCTTGGTGGGATCTCACTTGGAGGTTTGGTGGGGTCTGGAATGGAGGGATGAGTTATCTTGGTGGGGTGTGGTATGGTGGTGTATCTTGGATCTACGTGATCCGACTGCGGCTGAATTTGCCACGGCCGGAAAGTTTGCATGAGAAAGGTGCAAACCACCAAAAGTTTGCACCTTTCTCATGTGAACACATGTACATACCCACACCCACAACACAACCATGACACACCCCCCACCCACATCCCCAACATAAACAAACCCCACTTACCTTTTTCTTCACGCTGAGTCCCTGCGGCGCCGGTTCCCTTTCACTTCCGTGATCGGGAACCGGCGCCGGAAGGTCCTTTTCTTTTTTTTTCTTTTACGGAGGCTGCAGGGGTTTCCCCCACAACCCCCGTTCACTATACTGTAAAGTATAGTGAGCGGGGTGTTGCGGGGGACACCCCTGCAGTCTTTTTTAAATTTTTGTTTTTTACTTACCTGCAATGCTACCACCAAAGGTTCGAACTTTTGGTGTTCAAACCTTTGGTGGTAGCATTTTTAGAAATTTTTGTTCATGTGACGTTTAGATACAGTCTTTTTGTACAATACCGGTATCTTGGTGTGGGTCTGGAGGGCAGATTGGGGGTATCTGGGTGTGGAGGGAAGGAGGCATAGTATGGGTATAGAGGGAGAGATCGGGCATCTTGATGTGGGTATGAAGAGTGGCATGGCGCATCTTGGTGTGTGAAGAGGGATGGGGCATCTAGGGTTGAGTGTAGGGTTGGTAGGATGGTGTGTGGAGGGTGGGAGGGATGGGACATTGTGGTATTGATCTAGAGCGAGGTATGGGGCATCTTGGTGAGATCTGGGGGGTGGTGGGGTATCTTGTGTGTCTGGAATGGAGGGAGTGGGGCATCTGGGTGGGTCTGGAATGGAGCACATTGGCGCAGTCTGGAATGGAGGGAGGGGCATCTTAGAGGGGTCTGGAATGGAGGGAGTAGGGCATTGTTTGATCTGGGATGGGGCACATTGGTGCAGGTCTGGATTGAGGGATGGGGAGAAATTCTGTTTGAACATCCCTGCTTGGATACTCTGCTTGGATGCTTGCCTTGTTTCTGTCCCCCGATTCAAGGCCGCTCGTATTGGGGGCCGATCCTTTTCGGTCACTGCGTCCCAGCTCTGGAATTGTGTTCCCGGTACTCTACGTGCCACTGTGAACTATCTCCAATTTTAGGCGGTTACTAAAAATGTATCTTTTCTAGCTCTTTCCATCCTCATTCCGCTAGCTGGCGCCAAGATGCCTTTGGGTGTACGCTGCGGTTTACAAGTATTGGTAACATAACCTAACACATGAGGGATATACAATTAAACTACGTGAGCCTGTGTTCACTGGCTCAGACGGAGCAAATAGGTCATCAGGAATTGCAGGTGTGAATGGATGAAGGCAACCAGCCTGTGTGAATGCCTTTTACACATCCCTGGGCAGGACCCTTGTGGCAAACTCCAGTCTTTTAGGTTGTGGAGCCTAATGCGGCAATGGGAGGTCCATGACTTTTACAGCTAGGAGAAACAGGCACACTATATAAATTGATTACGACTCTGAGCAGTCTGACATTAAAGGCGTTTTGCACCATCTGGAGGGTCACCGCATGTGGATCTACACTGACAACACAACAGCCCTGTTTTATGTCAACAAGCGGGGGGGCATGAGATCTGCACCTCTCTGCATGTTCACACTCAAGTTGTGGGGCTGGTGCCGGCAACGTTTTTCCAATAGCGTCCTGCGCGGCAAGAGAGGAGAATGAACAGGCGGATGTTCACTCACCCCACCCCTCCTCGAATGGGAACATGTGAAAACATTACAGACAATCTTCTGAGCTTGGGGTATGCTGATTCTCGACCTCTTTGCAACTTGCAGAAAAAAGTGCACTCTGTATGCATCTTGGAAGGGGGAGGGTGCAAACTCTCATCAGGATACCTTTCTCCTCCCTTGAGATGGCCACTTTACGCCTTTCCACTGGTCCCTCTAGTGCCCTGCACAAACTGGAGTGCAACTGCCATCTAATCCGGTTTTCACTGAACTGGCCCAAGAGGTTGTGGTACTCCAACCAGAAAGTGCCAAGTTCGGAAGCCCTATGGAGCTTACCATTGAGGTTGGATGTTCTCAAACAGTAAGGGGGGGGGGTGGTCTTGTACCCAAGCTCAAATTTTTCCTTGATGGCCTGGTCCTGGAGGACTGTGTTGACCTGAAATGAAAAGTCTGACCAAAAGCAGGCATGGTTTTGGTTATAAACATTTATTTATGGATACAAGTATGCAAAACCTAACTGGGGGTGGTTTCCTTGCCTCAACAAAACTAAAACTGGGGGCAGGAAATCAGTTGTGTCGAAAAGAAAGTATTCCGTCCTAGTCAAACTCCTAAACTATTCCTGTCACTGCAAGACAAACAACTAAGCTAACCAAAGAGTTCTTATCACAACCCAGGAGAGTAAAAGTCTTGTAATGTTCTGAGTTCACAAAGTTCCACGCTTGTAAAAAAAACGAGGAGAATGGCTCCCTTCTAGCTAATGCCCAGTTTACACACATTCCTCTTAAATATACTTCAGCTTTAAATCTTTCATCAACGTGTTAAATTCTTTCAAGGGTGTTCTATCTTCTTGAACACTGTCCTTAAACTTGGCCCCACTGGGATGAGGGAGAGCCTCTCTGAGTCCTTCTCAACTACTCAATACCACAGTCTTATGTAACTGACCAGGAAATGGCTTCAAAAAATGGTTTACCTCTGTCTCTGTTTCCAGTTCATAAATTGTCCCGGGCCCCTCCTGTACCACTGTTCTCGTTACCTTCTCTATGGGAATTCTTCACCGGTTTCACCAGGGGTCGCGGGTTAGATCTTCTACTTTCTTCTTCCACTCTCCTTTGACTGGCTAAACGTTGTGGCCCGTCACTCTCTTCAATTGTTCTCAGTTCACTCGACTTTGCAGTTTGTCACTCTCCTCTTCGGTCCGCTCGACTTTGCCATCCATCACTCTCTTCTTCGGTCCGCTCGACTTTGCGGTCCGTTATGGTTGGCAGTCAGGGCGCAAGTTTCGGACCAAACAGTCCACCCATTACAGGTCTCGCAACCATCACAGTTACCCATACTTGCCATTAAAGGTCTCGCAACCACCACAGTTTCCTGTACTTCCCATGCAGCTCTGCCGTAGGCTAGTGCTGATGGTCTGGGCATCGCTCTTGGACTGCACGATCCACCCACTACAGGTCACGCCAGCACCCTACTGTCTTTTGACGTCAAGTTTGCTGGCTCTCCATCAACAGATGAGACTCTTTCCTTGCGTCCCTTGGTTCAACTCCAGCACTTCGCGTGGCTGTCTCGCTGCAGTTTCAGAATGCCCTGCTTCCAACTCGCTGGCATTTTGGCAGCAGCTTCGCTTGTCGGACTCGCCTCCCGGAGGTAGTTCTCTCTCTGGAGGTGGTTCTCCTAGTCCTTCTTTACTGTTTGTCTTAAGCAGCTTGGACTGCCCTAGCATAACTCAATCCGTTTGAGAGCAGCTGGTTGAATACTCGTCATGCTTGACTGTAACGTTCTTGGTTTCTTCTTTGTCCCAGTCCTTATCACATGTAAGGAAGCGTTGGCTTTTATTACCCCTTGTGATTGGGAGTTAAAGGCACTGTGTCCCAAACTCTCATCCTTATCCCCAGGTGGGAAGTTCCTCTTTATGAGGTCCTCCTGCATGTTTCCACCCCTAGGGGGACTATCGATCAGATGCAGCCTCACCTCCCTAGTGTGAGGAGCCAGGAATGAGACGCAGACATGGTGGACTCGTGGTTTTGGCCATACACCTTTATTGAAACAAAAAGGGGTTGGAAAATGCCTCACTATCCCTATTCTAGGAGATTTTTCCCTACCTCAAACAAAAACAAATGGGTCTGTTCTTTGTCAAGATGTCCAACAAAATATGTCCTGTGTCCGTAATCCTCTTATGGCCCTCACAATCTAAAACAGACTCTTGAAAAGTGTTAAAATCAAACAAAAAGATTAAACTCCAAAAAAAAGGTTTGAAGCAAGCAATGTTCATAGTTCTCAGAGACAATAATTCCCTTCCCCAGACTTCTCTTCTTCTATAACATACAACTCAGAATCCTATTGGCATGACTCTTCCTAGGGATTCCTTTTACCATCAATATGGATTTCAAAGGTTTGCAGAGTTCACAAACTCAAGGGCAGGTATCCTCCTTGAGTTTCTACCACTTATGCATACACTTGCATGGGCCTGGTTGTCACTGTTCGCCCCACTTCGAGATTGTTTAAGAGGTGGTGCATACGTCGCCATTGAAGTGCCTCAACGTTGCACACTGAAGCGCTCTCGTCTTTCCGAACATGGCAAACTACCTTTTCTTTTATTACTTTGCTCAGCGTTCTTGCCGCGCCTTGCAACCGTTTACCTCTGCTTTGGGTAAAACGCTGTATTCGCTGGACAAGTGCTTTATGTTCTTTCTCATCTCCTCCCCTGACGTGCCTTTATTTTCCTCTTTCTCTTGTTTCTGTCCCCCGTTCATCGGAATGCTTCCTCCTCCTAGCAGTTTGGCTTTTCTTTCTCCCTTCCATTTAACTCAGCTGGAGCATTTCTACTTCCCTGAGTTCAGTTCATTGGGGGGTGGGGGGAGTCCCTGGTCTCCCTGCCACCATTTGTTTATTCTGTGCTCTTTCCATTGTGCACTGCCAGAAGGGTTTTCCTCCGCTAATCAGAGTAAGTTACTGTTGTACTCCCTTCTCGATACCTTTCTAACTCTGGATGTTTGATGCTGGAGCTGATGTATTGTCCTCTGGTGGGGCTGTCGGTACCTTCTGAACCACAGATCTTCCTTTACTTTTCGGACTTGCCTACTATAGAAGTGTTTTAGTTTTTGAGTCTTTCCGGCTTTTTACCCTTCTTTTGGCTATTTCGGGCGGGAGTCTATTGCCTTTGCTGCTAACACTGCGGACATAGTGGCTTCCTCCCGAGATCGTCTGTATCCCTTCAAGGACCGGAGAGCCATGTGAACGAAGGGGACCTCTCCACCTCCGGAAGACACAACTTGCCTATCTAGTGAAGAAAAATCAGGTGAGGAAGAATTTATCCCAAGCTAATAGTGACACTGGTATACTCCCCTACCAGGGCTTCATGCAATATTTCCAAAACACTTCTTTTCACCTGGTGTACTCTCCTGCCAGGACATTCATGCATTTATTGGTAGGGGTTTACCTTCATCTGGTATACTCTCCTGATAGGACTTTCATTCATAAGTATTCACTTTCACCTGGTGTATTCTCCTGCCAAGATTTTCATACATGTATTTCTTTCCTTTTTATATAAACAGGAGATAGAAAGCTCATAGTCAACAGTTATCAACATTAAACACATAACTGTTCTGAAAGTAATCAATTCGTAATTTATTAGATCATAAAAGTACAAGTTATAAAAAACTTTGACAATTATAAAACACTGTATAAAAAATACAAATCCTAAATAGTGACAAACACTACCTTTTAGAGTAGGCTTCGATCCTAATTGATCGGAGGTTGGTAAGGCTAGAGAGGCTCAAATTAGCATCTCTTAAACACATTCATCAATAGTTTGACATATAACTGTTCTAAATGGTAAAAAAGACATAAACCATTGTCATATGCTCAACATGTTTCAGTCCTCTATGGGTTGTTAAAGGGACCTTCGTCAGGAGTAGTGTTACTGATAATTCTATAAAAATATTTCCAAGATCTACTATTAATGTAAATGGCTGTAGAATATCTACAGTTGCTTGTAAAACAGTGTGGCTGTAAATTTTTTCATACCGTAACCGTTGTAACGGTTGAAAGACAACAAAAGAGAGAAAAAGAGAGAATCAGCTCTAAATGCTAGATAAGGTTTCTTATAGACATTTATTAGTCTAGAGCGGGCCTAACGGTCAAAGTACCTGGTCTGCTCTGTGGAGTATGTTGCAGAAATAGTCTTGAATATAGCAAGAAATGTCTTCTCATTTGGTTGAAATTCCCTCTAATTGTAGAGATACTTCACCTGTAAAGCAAATATTATGCTAATCAAATCCTAAGTGTTTTAGACTCAAGCGGGGCCGAGAGGAGGAACACATGCACACGACTATCCAAAAATACTAC
Organism: Ambystoma mexicanum; assembly: GCF_040938575.1. NCBI lineage: Eukaryota > Metazoa > Chordata > Amphibia > Caudata > Ambystomatidae > Ambystoma > Ambystoma mexicanum. Next base: position 967,353,316 of record NC_090936.1, on the reverse strand, counting down.
ATTAAAAGAATATATAAAAGAATTTATATATAAATATATGGCGTGAAAAACAGGGAAAAACAGGAGATGTCTATACCTGTAGCGAATGATAGGAGTTTCAAATCTCCTTCTTTGTAGGCTCTTAGTTAATATAAGACGAAAACTTCTGGGCGTCTGCCTTGTACGCTAATATTGAATTTCAGATTAGCCGCCTGTATAAAGGTTAAAAAATTGTGGTAGACAAGTGATCCTGAGTTAGTAGATTGCTAGATATTGAGGCTAAGTTAAAAAGTCTAACACGTAATAGCGCAGAAGATCTCTTACCTAGCGGATGTATAACACTCTGTTAGTCAGAGATAGAGAAGGGGCCGGCCTTCGGAAAACAGCCTTATATTTCTATACGAGTATCTACTTCCCAGCTACCGGGATTTATTAGTCTTCAGAACTCAATACCTTGACCTAGCTACTCTTATATAGCCTTAACTGGTGATGATCAATTAAAAACCAGAACAACCTATATTAGTAGGTTATTGACCTCTCTGCGTCATTGACAAATATCTCTTAATAGTAATGCGCCTTTTCGCATCAGGTATAGCGTTTACTATACTTTTTTGTTAGACATATAGAACAAACTAATTTTATGATAGTACGTAGAAAGTTCAGAGTAAAGATAGACACTAAAATAGGACTCAAGTGCCTATATTAAGTCCACACAAGATGGCGGGCGCGATTCAGTTAGCATTCGAATGCGAACTGTTCGGCGGCGAGTCGGTAGCGTTCTTAATAACGGACTTCGTTCCCAGGATTGCAATACTAGAGGTAAGGGTGCCTTACTAGAATTAACGAGACATATTCACGAACTATATATTAGTGGTCGCACGGATTATCTAGATCGAGTGAACTTTACATCTAAAATCGGGATATTAAGACCCGTCCCACTCTGTTCTTTACTTAGACCTGAATGAACCTGGACATTAAGAAACAGGAGGCTGTTTTCCGAAGGCCGGCCTGTTCTCTATCCCTGACTAACAGAGTGTTATACATCCGCTAGGTAAGAGATCTTCTGCACTATTACGTGTTAGACTTTTTAACTTAGCCTCAACATCTAGCAATCTACTGACTCAGGATCACTTGTCTACCACCATTTTTTAACCTTTATGCAGGCGGCTAATCTGAAATTCAATATTAGCGTACAAGGCAGACACCCATAAGTTTTCGTCTTATATTAACTAAGAGCCTACAAAGAAGGAGATTTGAAACTCCTATCACTCGCTGCAGGTATATACATCTCCTGTTTTTCCCTGTTTTTCACGTCATATATTTTTATATAAATTCTTTTATATATTCTTTTAATGTAGTATTTTTGGATAAACATGTGCATGTGTTCCTCCTCTCGGCCTCGCTTGAGTCTAAAACACTCAGGATTTGATTAGCATAATATTTGCTTTACAGGTGAAGTATCTCTACAATTAGAGGGAATTTCAACCAAATGAGAAAACATTTCTTGCTATATTCAAGACTACTTCTGCAACATACTCCACAGAGCAGACCAGGTACTTTGACCGTTAGGCCCGCTCTAGACTAATAAATGTCTATAAGAAACCTTATCTAGCATTTAGAGCTGATTCTCTCTTTTTCTCTCTTTTGTTGTCTTTCAACAGTTACAACGGTTACTGTATGAAGAAATTTACAGCCACACTGTTTTACAAGCAACTGTAGATATTCTACAGCCATTTACATTAATAGTAGATCTTGTAATTATTTTAATAGAATTAGCAGTGACACTACTCCTGACGAAGGTCCCTTTAACAACCCATAGAGGACTGAAACATGTTGAGCATATGACAATGGTTTATGTCTTTTTTACCATTTAGAACAGTTATATGTCAAACTATTGATGAATGTGTTTAAGAGATGCTAATTTGAGCCTCTCTAGCCTTACCGACCTCCGATCAATTAGGATCGAAGCCTAGTCTAAAAGGCAGTGTTTGTCACTATTTAGGATTTGTATTTTTTATACAGTGTTTTATAATTGTCAAAGTTTTTTATAACTTGTACTTTTATGATCTAATAAATTACGAATTGATTACTTTCAGAACCGTTATGAGTTTAATGTTGATAACTGTTCACTAAGAGCTTTCTATCTCCTGTTTATATAAAGTTTTCACTACCCATCACAAGGTAGAGCTCCCACCCAGGTGGTACTGATGGGACTCCCTCCTAAATTCAGTGTTTCTTTCCTTTTATCCATGAAACTACTTTGGCCCAGAGTTGGCTTATCGTTCCTGTTTTTGCTGCATTTGTCTCAACAATGGTTCTCTTTCATACAACAGGGGTTTACCCCTTCTCCTAGTTAGTTCTCATTTACTCGGGTTTCTCTTCCTTTCTTAAAGTGTGGGTTCAGCGACCTCTCTGTGTTACAGCTTGCCAGTTTGTTAACCTTCTCATTACTTTCAGTTCGCTCTCTCGAGCAGTGTACACTTTCAGGCAATCGTGTTGAATTCCTTGGCCTTGCCGGGTGCTGTTGGGATTTCCTGCGCTTCTCTGCTCTCTTTCCTCTCTGGCTGCTGGCTCGACGTGTGCCCTGTTAATGATGTGCCCTCGCCAACTCGGTACTTGGTTCCCGCTGCCTCTCGCTCACAGGCGATGAGTCGTCTGCCTTCTCGCTTCCTCCGCTGCTGTTTGGCTGTGCTCCGACACAGTCTCCTTCATCATTCACTCTCCCGCTATGCCGGTTCATTCCGTGCAGGATGCTGTGTCCTCCAGCCCACGCAGCTCTCCCGACTTCATCCATCTCATCCTCAGCTGCTGCAGCAGTAGTCTTAAAGTTCCCGGGCTGATTGGAGAGTTTCCAAAGACTAGACCATTCTGTGGGCTTGCCGTTCTTCGTGATCCTCATTGCTCGATCTCTCTTCCTCGTCCCAGTGGTGATCACTTCATTCCTTATGTGATGTTGGGACAATTGGTATGAGATCCTTTTGGCAGTGTTAATTACTGCACCTTGCTTCTTCCTTGTCTCAGTGACTGGTATATGGTTCTTTGTGTCATGTTGGGGAGTGTTTTTAAAGTTGGTTTGGTACAGGTTTTGGGGAGAGTGTCACAATATGTCATTAAGGCATGGGAAATGGAGGGAACTTCCCCAAATGGGAATGGGGGTATGTGCCTTCCTCCAATGATTTCATGCCATCTCCCCGAGGATCACCTCCCCCCAGGTGATCCTCCCTCATAGGCCGCCCCTAGGGTCAGGATCAGGTAGCGACTGCCCTCCCCTAGCTACATGGGAAGAAGCTACCCCAGGGAAATTAGTGATGACATCCTCTGATTCATCACACTACCCTCCAGGAAAGGCCCCCCCGGAGAGAAGTGGTGCCATCTGAAGGATCGTTACAGAACCTAGGTTACCGTCACCTGTGACCCTCTCAAAAGAACATGGGGAACATTAGGACCACTAGGAAGGATTCCACTAGGTCACAGTACGCGAGCAAATGTAGGTGTTTTTGCCACTGATGTTTAGGAAGGGACAAAAACCCACTGCAGGCGAGCCTGGATGATATCTCTTTCATCACACAATTAATGAAAAGTGGTATCTCTGGTCTCGTGTATAACCCATTTGGCAGCAATAGGGGCATATTGTAACAGCTAACTGTGGACATGGTCATTAGCAAATCAAACAATTTAGAGACATTTTAACGGTCTACAGACATTACCTGCCAAGGAGAATACTGCACATCCAGTGGAACCTAAATGTGGGTCTCTCGGTGCTCATGTGAAAGCTGTTTGAACCGCCAATTGTTGATGGTTCTGTTAAAGGTGGTCTTTTTGGTTGGTGTCACCCAGGCCTGGTGGATATGTGAGCTTCAAGCGCTCCAGGCAGAACAACCTTCTATTATCTTCTACGGGGAAAAGGTGGTTCCAAGAACGCACCCCAATTTATGGCCAAAGGTGGCTTATGCCTTCCACATCAATGAAGAAACAGAGCTTCCAATTTCTAAAAATTCTCAGTGTCTGCTGCTTAGCAACAGAGCTCAATACACAAAAAACCTTGTGGATATATTCTCACTAAATAAGCATTACTAGCTTTATTGAAATCAGCAATAAATGGTGCTAAACAATACATTGATATACTTTTCCACATTACTTCAGACACAGTGTGGAGCATCAATAAGTGCATTGTTTATTGTGTACAAAAATACATGCATAAAAGCAGAATGCTTATAATACATGTACTCGCAGTAAAATATATGCAGGTGCAAGGTCATTTAGAAATATATATACCACTAATTTTGCCCTGTTCACAATCGACTTATTTCAAAACACTAACCGCATACCTAACACATAGAGCTCCTCCTAAAAACAAGGACACATATCAAAAACATAATGCATGTTGAATACTGACTAAACTGCCTTGTACATGCAAATACATTATACATCCATATAAAGGTGTTCAGTGCAAAATGCATCATAAAAGTCAATGCAGACCCATATTACTTCACCAAGGCAAATCGTAAATATTGGAAATGCCTAAAGTGCAAAGAGTATAGCAGATTCAAAAAGTTCCAAGTGCCCTTCAGAAAACTGTCAAGTGCCACATGTTTGAAAAGGTGCCAGGTGCCATTCAAAAAAGTGTTGATTGCCAACTAGCTAAAACTATATTAAAACCTGCAGCATTCACCCTGACTACATTCCCTTTCTATTCATCATATAGCCACGGGACTGGCTAGTTTCGACAATTAGCACAGATCCTCGTATTCCTCAGGACAGAAAATTAAATCTATGTTTTGGGAAAATATTGGCTTATTACCAATTACTAACGTTCTCTATTAAGTGGTGTATGAGACTGATGAACATGGCAACAGGATCCGTGGAACATTCCAAGATTATGGAGGAAAGGGGACTTTGGATGTAGAGTAAAGGTGTCTACAGTGAAAAACCTTATGCTTCACCATTCACCATGCTGGTTAGGTCTGATGGGAGTTGTAGTGCTAAACATCTGGCATTGCAAACCATTGGCCCAGGGTGAGTGGTCAAAGAGTTAGGCTTTGTTTCTGAGTTCCTTGTATTCTGATCACATTTAAATTTTAGGCAGCGTGAGTTGCTTTTCATGTTATTTTAACTCACTGTCGTATAAATCCATATTCCAAGTAATTACTCAAAGCAAATGATGTATAGATCTATAATTGCATCACAAACTTCAGGCACTGTAACCGCATTCCCCTGCTGAAGGTTTGAAGTTGTGATATCTGTTGATGCCTTAAAGGAAATATTGTGACCAGTTGCAATAATAAAGTTTACTTTTTCCATTATCAAGTTCTTGCAGCTTTTCATGTGCAGTTATGAGGGAAAGAATCTGCAAATGTTTCACTTTTGGGCTTCTTTTTCTTCCAATTCCCCCCCAGGTAAAGCATGTGCACTCCGTATGGATCAACCAATTAGATCTTTTAAAAAGGCAATTGCCAAATATACTGTGTAATGTAAAGTATGTATCCAGTATACTCCGGTATATGTACTACTTGTCATAATAAAAACACTTCATTACCTAATTGTCTATTTATTTCACTGTCTATAAGTTACTGTTTGTTATTATTTTTTAGAGTTGTGTAGATTTGTATTAAATATTAGTGAACATAACACCAGTTAACAGTATAATTATGGGTTTATGTATTTTGGTCGACCACAAACTGGTCGTTTTTTACCCCCTCAAATTCTTTCTTTTTTTTTTTTACCACCAATAGGTCCATGGTGGGTTGGGGTCAGGCAATATTGGTTTGGGTAAGGGATGGGGAGGAGTGCGGGTGATGGAGGGGCAACCTACCCCACATTCTGACGTAAACGACATTTGGTACAACACATTTGGAAAAAATTAGACTAGTTCAGGTTCAATTAGACCACATAGATGTATAATTATACCAATGGATAAATTATCATTTTACACTAATGGTTATAATAAATCTTGAATGTGATAAATATGTAAGACCCATAAACTGATAATGCAAGTAATATAATAAAAGAAAATAAGTTCTACATTAACAATATAAATAGTTTCATGAAATGTAAATGACTGAAAATATGAAAGTCAATGAAAAGAATTACACATTGAGTACAACAATGAACTGAGTGAAAGCATAAAAAATAGAACTGTGACCATGTTTCTAGTTGGACACATGGAAATTAAGCTACAGAGGCCCAGGGAGGTGGGGGGGGGGGTGAGGGGGGTTGAGCCTGCCTTCAGAAAGAAAATAGCCAGTATATGGGGTACCCCCAGGGTGTCTACCATATCCACTTTCCCCTTTGCCAGGTACCAGTTTGTATCCAAGACCTAGTAGAGTTTTGAAGAATGAACAACTCCTCATTAAAAGTCCAAAGGGTCTCTGGATATCTTCTTTGAGCCAACTAAAACTAAGTTTGACTACACAATTTGCAAGGTGGACTGTGAAAAAGACATACTTGGTCTTGGGAGTATGCAATGGAGTTGGCAGATGAGGGGGTTCAAGGTCGGAAGAGTTATGTGTAGCTGCCTGCAGGGGGCGCCGTGGTGGAGTCAGGCAGCTGTCAGGACAGTGCGGCTTGACTTCAAGATGGCAACTGACACAAACCACTAGATCTGGCAAGGAGATGTTACTCGGAAGAGCCATCCCTTTGTCACATCCACACAAGGACCCAGGTACAGCCATGAACACCCTTATTGTGTCAGTTGTAAAAGAGGCAGAACTATAAAGGGAGGCTGGGCAAATTCCTAGCATGGGGGTTTGGAAAAAGGCAAGTGTTGCAGCAAAGAGCAGAGTTAAAGATGACAGAGGAAGAAGGGAGCGGAAGGAGGGTAAGACTTAGAGAGGTGGATGATAGAAAGGTGAAGGGTGAAAAGAAGGGAAAGGGGAGAGCAGCGTGAAGAGGGGGAAAAGGAGTGGATGGAAGGAGAGACAAAAAAGGAAGGAGGAAATTACTTGGAGGAGAACAATTTGAAAGGTACAGACAAAAGCAGTGTAGGAACATGAGGGCCACCCATGGATGAAATGTTTAGGAGACCGTACTAACAAAAGAAAAGGGAGATGGAGGAAGGAAGAAGTGCAAAAGGTGGACTCTGAAATTAAGGTAATGTTATGCTTGAGCTAAAACATGGCGCTGGTGCGCAGTGTATTCTGGGAGCACTCAGAGCCATGATGGACATTTACTTCATGCCGCAGTGAAAAGGTGTACTCATTTTGCTGAGAGCTAGATTCACGATGCTGAAGAAAACATGCTTTCCAAACCTGGTATGCAGTCAAGGACATTTCTGCTGGGAAAGCTAGCTTTGTTATGTCTTGTTATGAGTTACGGGACTGTTTTCCATGGTGCTTGTTCTTAGAGGAGGGAAGCACTTTGCTCCTTGAGGTTACTGTCGGTTGACCCAGCTGGCAACCAACGGCTGCTCATTAATGCGCAAGTGCGTTGCCAGAAGGTTCGAGAAATTACCACCCCTTTTTGAGGAGTGCATATATGCGGAACCCCTTAGCGGTCAGGTGAGACCTCAGCCGGAGGGAGGACGCTTTCGTCCGGCATACCTGTGGGCTGTTGTGCGCTCGGCCTGGCTGTCATTGGGGTCTTCCAGCCGCTTCTGGCGAGATGAGGGATCCAGTTACGCCCACGGTGATGTATTTTCTTTTGAACTCTCTGTTTCTTCTGTGATTTATTTCTATGTTATCACTTGTTGCCTCCAAGCTTTGAATAAATAGCCGTATAAGTGCTCATTATTTTCTAAGAGTGTGTGTGGTTGCAAGTTTTTACGTCTACCTGCGTTTAAAGTATTGGCTCCGTAATTGCACTGGTGATTAATGACTGTCTGTGCACTCTGGGCGAGCAATACATTTTGGCGCTGTGAGCATGGTATTTGTGATGAATTGTTCCAAATACTAAAGAATCTGTTTGAACGTAGATAGGCTTTGTTTACCTTGCAAGCTAAAGTAATTTGGCAGTGAGTGTTGAACTGTGTTAAGCTGTTTTTTTTTCTTTATGGTGTGTGCGTGCTTGCGTGAGTGATTGCAGTGCGGAAAGGAAAAAAGAATATAGATATAAAGAGGTTTTGTACCATTTTGCAGTAATGAATAGTTTGTTCAGGAAAAAGAGCGTTCCCGCTGGCAGTGAATGTTCTGATATTATCATTCCAGGCTGGACTAAGAGCCCATATGATAAATTGGCCCAGGTGTGGGCATGCAGCGTGGGGCTAAGTGAAACATGGGATCAGGGATTGGGAGATGCTGATCCGTCTGATGTAATGTTACGCTTACAACAAGTTCCAGTGGAACGGGGCAGAGAATGCGCTGCACTAGGTAGGCGAGGTTGGGTCCTCTTGCATGCCTATAGGAAAATACATCAAAGGAATTTGGAAATGAAAAATGAGGTTTTGCGATTGGAAAGAGAGCTGGCTGCAGAAAGGCAGACTGCGTTAATGTAGCAGATTGAAATGAAACCTTTTAAAGATAAGGCTGACACATACCAGGCTGTGGCCGAGAGGGCAGCAGTCAGAGTAGCCCGGTATAAGTATACGAAAAGACGGGGAGGGGTCTACCAAAGAAAGGTGGCAGCTGTAATCGCTACCGCTGGTGTGGACTGGGACCCGGATAATTGGGATGGTGATGTTTTTGACTCAACCAGTCCAGAGAGTAGTTCCGCAAATGAGTCAGACCCCAAAATGCAAATTAAGCAGAAGACAATGGCTGCTAAGCCAGTTAGAAGACGGAGAGCCGGGCCCCACCCGCAGAATCCTGCAGGCGGAGTTGTGGATTTAACCACGCTGGAGGATTACACCCAGCAGGAGGTTGGGAAATTATTACCCGTTTGCAGCAAAAATCAGGGGAACCTTTATTGACATGGATGGTGAGGTTGCTAGATGGGGGCGCTGCGGGGTTGTTGGTAGATTCCACGGACTCACCGCGTTTTCTACCCTTGTCAACTGACACCAATGTACAGGAGGTCTTAAGGGCAGGGCCGCCCCTGATGAGAATGGTCATGATTCACTGGCGTCTTTGTTGCACCTAGCAGCCCAAGCATGTAACTGTAAATACCCCATTACCACAGACAGGCCTAGTGAGGAAACAAAGTGGTATATTTTGAAAGAGGCAATTCAAAAGGTCAGAGAGCATGCTATGAAAGAGGCAATTCACATAGATGCTCCAGGACACATGGGGGCCGTGCCGCTCTCAGTTTCAACTAGAACCATGGTGATCAGAACTGTACCACCCGCATACAAAAGTGTCATTATGACTTTGCTCGTAGGTATGACGGGCAAACCCACTGATGAGGTAGTGGATGCCATTCGGCAACTGGCAGATTTAGGGGAGTGGGGCAAGAGTGATGACAAGCCACGGGAGAGAGAGGGGCGTAGTGAGAGAAGAACTGAAGGCAGGAGGCAAGATAGTAGAGACTCCCGAGTGTCCAGAAAGGACATGTTTCTGGCTTTGTTAAAAGATGGTGTGCCACGAGAAGAAATTGATGGCATTGAAACTAGGGTAATGTATGAATTGTACAAAAAAAGAGGATTTGCAGCCAAAGAGCGCTATAAACAGGTTAAGAAACAGGTAGTAACCAAGCCACAGGGGGACACCTCACCTTCCGCTCCTCCTGAGGAAGAACAATAAGAAGGGTCTATGGGGACACCTTCCCCGTACCAGCCAACATACGCTGATTTGAGGAAGGTGGTGAGTGCAATGCTAGAGGCAGAGTCAAGTCACACTCATTCGAAATTTGACTAGGACTACGGCCAAGCTCCGGCAGCGCCTGCTCGCATAAAAGTTGATAGGCGGCCCCATGTTAATATTAAGATTTTTTGGGGGCCAGGAAATACGCAAGGGGTGCGAGCATTGATAGACACTGCAATTCAGCAAGATTCAAAGGCAGACAATTTACTATTACAGGTCTCGGGGGAAAGGAGACCCCCGCAGTACAAATGAAAGTGGAGATGAAAATAGGCAATTTGAATAGGCAGAAATACCAAGTGTTGATTGTCCCGATACCTGAGTATATAATTGGCTTTGACATTCTGGAAGGGTTGACTTTGGGACTTGGAGGTAAAACGTACCAGTTTGGGGTGAGTGCATTGACCTGCACATCCATTACCGTAGGCAAATTGAAGATGCCCCCAGTGCAAGTGCCTGTGGCAACCAAGCGGGTAGCAATGAAGCAATACCGCATTCCTGGGGGGGCACAAGGAAATTTCAGCCACCATCAAAGAGTATGTGGAGGCGGGTGTGTTACGCCCTATTGCCACCGCATGGAACAATCCTCTCTGGCCTATTAAAAAGGGGGATGGGTCTTGGAGGATGACGGTAGATTACTGTGAGTTGAATAAACACACTCCTCCCTTAGTGCCCGCAGTCCCAGCTGCCATTACCTTGATTGAGAATGTCCAAAAGTTTGAGGGGAATTGGTATGCAGTGGTCGATTTAGCCAATGCATTTTTCTCTGTGCCAATTGCTGAAGAGTGTCAAGAGCAGTTTGCATTTTCTTGGAGCGGGCGTCAGTACACCTTTACAAGGTTACCTATGGGATACATACATAGCCCGACTATCTGTCACCGGCTGGTGGCAGAGCACTTAGACAAGATACCGTGTAAACCTGACATACAAATCTCTCACTACATTGATGATATTTTGATTCAGGGCAAGGATGAGCACAGTGTGCAAAACCAGTTAGATGTCATTATGGAAGGATTGAAGAAGGAAGGGTGGGAGATTAACCCGAATAAAATTCAAGGCCCAGCTGAAACAGTGATATTCCTAGGGATTCAGTGGCATAATGGGCATCGAGAAATGGTGCAGAAGGCCCGACAGAAAATACTTGCGTTCACCACTCCAATGAACAAAAAGCAAGCTCAGCAGTTTATAGGGCTATTTGGGTTCTGGGTTCTGGAGACAGCACATTCCCCATGCAGGGCAGATATTGGCCCCCCTCTACAAAGTGACACGAAAGAAATATATGAGTTTCAGTGAGGGGAAGAGCAGCAGAAAACATTTGATTCGGCGAAAGACACCGTGCAGCAGGTGCTTGATTTATGGCCATTGAAGGAAGGCGAAGTGGAATTGAATGTGTCTGTACAAGACAATTATGCTAACTGGAGTGTGTGGCAGAAACAGGACAGGAAACGTGTGCCATTGGGGTTCTGGAGTCGTAAGTTACCCGATGCTTGAAACTCATACACTCCGTTTGAGAAGCAGTTGCTAGCATGTTATTGGGCCCTTGTTGATACCGAGCAGATGACGGTGGGCCATGATGTATTGATGAGGCCAGAAATACCAATTATGCAATGGGTACTGAGCTCTCCTAAAACACATAGAATAGGACATGCTCAAGAAGCCAGCATGATTAAATGGAAATGGTACATTCAAGACAGAGCCAAATCAGGGAAGGGTGGAGTTGCGAAATTACATGAGCAAGTAGCCAACATACCGCCCTTAGATTACATACCACCGGAAGTGCCTGAAAAACGCGAATCTCCCGTGAAATGGGGAGTACCTTACGGCGATTTGAACGTGGAGCAGACAGAGCATGCCTGGTTCACGGATGGCTCAGCTCGATATGTGGGAACTGAGCGATACTGGAAAGCAGTGTCGTACAATACCAAGACTAAAAAGATTTTGACAACATCAGGGAAAGGGAAGAGCAGTCAGTTTCCAGAGCTTTACACAGTTTACCAGGCATTGAAACAAGAGACCCCTGGTCGATATCATGTGTACACGGATTCATGGTCAGTGGCGAATGGGTTGGCGGTGTGGTTGCCAACCTGGCAAAAGAATGGGTGGAAGATTCATTCAAACGAGTTGTGGGGAAAGGAACTGTGGCAAGATATTGCAGAAATGTTATCATGAGTGAAGTGAAGTCACTGTGTATCATGTGGACGCGCATTGTGCCACAGACTCATTAGAACGTTGGTTTAATTCTGTTGCAGATGAACACACCAAGATTTCATTTGTGGATGCGGAGGCTCAGGAAGACGATTTGGAGGGTTTGGCCAAGTGGGCTCACCAGAAATGTGGGCACCTTGGAGAAAAGGCTACTATCAGGTGGGCACAAGCTCGAGGAATCAGTATTCCTTTAGAGGTAGTGAAAACAATCATTTTGCAATGTCCAGTGTGCCAACACCAACAGCATAGGCCTATCCCTCAGATTGTTCGGGGTACATTGCGAAGAGGAAAACTACCAGGTCAAATTTGGCAGATTGATTATATCGGTCCCCTGCCAATCAGTAAAGGTTGTCAGTATGCATGCACTATTGTGGATACATACTCAGGATATATGATGGTTTTGCCGTGCAAGCGTGCCACACAACTGAACACCATTAGGTTGTTAGATCAGATCATATTGCATTATGGAGTGCCTTTGCAGATTCAAAGTGACAATGGGTCACACTTCAAAGGCAAATTAATACAGGAATATTGTCAGGAAAAGACCATTGAGTGGCTCTACCATGTGCCTTATTGCCCTGCCGCTTCAGGGCTGATTGAACGAATGAATGGGTTGTTGAAAGAATAGCTGCGCAAATCTGGAGATGGCAATTTGGCAGGCTGGCGTGATCGTGTGTTTGATGCGGTGCAAGTGCTAAACAATAGGCCTGTGAATGAGCATGAAACTCCTTTGATGCGGCTAATGACTCCTGCTTTACAGATTCAACCCAATTCAGTCAGAGAAACCCTATTGTACTAGGAAATTACCCCAGGTTCTTTAGCTCCCTATTGGGCGACTCCAGAGTCAGCAGGGGTAGACTTGCATTCCCATGAGGAAATCAGATTAGACCCAAGAGCGATTGTTGTAATTGAAACAGGGATTGGAGTAGAAATTCCCCCAGAGCATATGGGATGGATTGCCCCTAGATCTGGCCTAGCATTGAAGGGAGTTCAAGTATTGGGAGGGGTAATTGATGCCAATTACCAAGGCGAGATCAAAGTCATCCTGATGAATAGTGGGGACCAATTGTTACCGATCCACAAGGGTGATCGGGTGGCTCAATTGATTATCATTCCCGTTAAGTTGTCCATGATTAAGAAGGGGGAGCCTCCTACAGTGTTAACTACCCGTGGGGATCGTGGTTTTGGCTCTTCAGACAGTATGGTACAGGGTGCGAAGGTGTGGGTGGAAAGGCCAAGTGGCCCACCAGTGCCCGGAGATGTCATTGCATCAGGCAAAGACCAAGTAGTTTTAGTAATGGAGCCCGGTTGAAAGAAATGGCAATATGTGCCCGCAGACAAATGTTACCTGAGAGAGTGATGTACAACACTGATATCTCTTTTCTGGGTTTGCCTCATAGATCCTGTGTCTGGCTGGTGTAATTGTGGGACTAAATGGACTCCGTTTGGGAGAGTTAAACGGCATGCTGCTACCAACGATAAATGTCACATCTGTGCCAGCGATCAAGGGGAAACTGATAATGATGAGTAATGATGTCCAAAAGCAGCCTTATACCGATGCCGAAAAGCCATCCAGGCCGAAGACATGGATTCGTGAAATGCGGCAAACACGTCAGGCGCAAGTGAAAACAACATTGATGCCAGTCATGCGAGAGTCATCTTCAGGACGGCGAAAAAACATTCTCCCATAATCACCCAAACGGAGAATATGTGGATATACCTGGCACAACAGGTGCTCAACATTACGCACTTTTGCCTTACTGACGTGCCTAATGCTGAAGCCTTATTGACTATGTGCTTAGTAGCAGTGCCGACGCCAGTTCCGGTTCTAAAGCATATTTTCGGCGTCACGCACAATGATTCTTTGGTTCAAGATTCCGATATCAGGCAATCTTTTTCCATCTATGAGTACTGCAGGTTTTGCCAGGAAACAGATTACAAATGTAGAAATTTGACACATATTATAACCTATAATCTAACCCAAGGCGATTGTTAGGGTTGGCTCTTATACTTGCATGTGTGCTGAGCCAGGATTGATGTCACCATCAGAATGTAGGCTTTGAGTCTGGAGTGTGAGATTAGAATGTTTGGGGTTGAATGGGTTCTAACCCAGGCAGTTAGATTATGTGAGCCTGGGTGGTGGGAGCCAGTGGGCTCCTGTCCCTTTCCTCTTTATCTCCTAATAACTATGATGACATCTGATCCTTGTAACAGAAGGACCTTAATAAAGTAACCACTATGCGTACCTGGCCTGTGTATCCTGAGTGTCCCTTGGAGTGAACCCTATGACCAAGAGCCGGTCATAACAATTGGCGACGAGGATGGTCCAAGGTATGGTGAAGGAGGACCTTGGAGTGGACACCAAGTGAAGCAAAAGGAGATGCAGGTACCTGTGTTATGTCATGTGAGAGAGGAGAAGAGACTCTGCTGCGGGGGGTGCAGGCAAGAGGACAACTAAATGAAAGGAGAGAGGGAGAGCCCACTGCCCCCCATAGACTGGTTGCACCCACCACCCAGGGCTGTTTGAGCCAGTCCACCCAGGGCTGGAAGGGACAGCCTGTCAGAGGAGACCCCTGGGAAGAAGGTAGAGTGCTCTCTTTGAGGCCAGGAGTCATTAGAGGCTGTCCAAGAGTCTGGAGAAATGGAAATCACCCAGGGCTGGAAGGGACAGCCTGTCAGAGGAGACCCCTGGGAAGAAGGGAGAGTGCCCTGTTTGAGGCCAGGAGTCATTAGAGGCTGTCCAAGAGTCTGGAGAAATGGAAAGCACCCAGGGCTGTTTGAGTCAGCCACCAAGTACTGCTTTAGTCAGCCCCCAGGGCTGTTGCAGGCGACCACCCAGGGGTGTCAGAAGCATCCTGCCCCATGGAGCCTGGGGCAAGGATGGCCTGTTGGAGTCTGCCAGGAACAGGCCCCCTGGTACATGAGGAGACATTGGCAGGGTTGCATGAGGCTGCCCAAGTGTGCCACCATTTCCTGAGTGACTATGCCAGCATTATTTAAAAAGGGGAAGTGTAATTTCCATGCCAAGTAAGCGTAATTGTGCCTTTTATGCACCTGGAGGCTAAAGGTTTTAATGAGAATAGACGCTATGCTGATTTGGTCTGAGGTGGGGACCATGCAATGAGAAAATGGTTACTGTTTGGGTTTGGGTATGATAGTAGTTTTTGGGGGTGATTAGTTTATGCTTGCAGAAGAAATTTTGGAGTTTCATTTAAAAGTAAAATGTCATAATGGATTGAGCAACGATGTGGCAAGCAGTGACTGAAGAGTACTGTTGTGCATTAGTAGTGAATTATCATGAGAAGTATTAGTGAGAATGATGTTGCACTTAGAATAGGAGATGCATTTTATTTTAGATGTAACCATTTTGAGGCATTGCAGGTTGGTTTTAGAGTTGGCCCCAGTTGGCAACATGGACGTTTAGGTCTCATTTAAAGTTGGTTTCCACATTTGTGTTGTGACAGGGGTTGTGTGTGAGTGGCACATATGAGGTTGATTGAGGTGGACAATCAAAGGGTGTTGATCCTATTATGCTTAGTATAACGTTTTGAGGCATTTTAGCATATTAGGTTACCTGTTTAATGGCGACATGGACTTTTAGAAAATGTGACTTGGATGTACTACGTTTCAATGTTCTGATCATCCTAAGACTATGTTTTGCTTGTGTGTGTGTGGTGTGAGATTTGTGATCTTAAAGCACAATAAGAGTGATGTTGGTCATTAATGGTTACCACAATCTTTGAGTCATTTCAGCATTTAGAGTTGCCCATGCTTTGGCAACATGGACTTTTAGGAAATGAGATCTGCAATTTATAATGTGATTATTGATATGTCATTGCAATGCTTACTATAACCATTTTTGAGGCATTGTAGGCGTGATGTTCTGTTTGTGCGTGTATGGATGTGCAACCCATGATGACTGCCAGAGTGACTGCAGCGCTCCTTAGCAGTTAACATTCTATGCCGGGGTTTTCTGTATTTTGAACATCCTGTGTTTGTGTGTGTGTTGTAGCAGTATGTGAATGTTTTAGTGTTGGTGCATGACCAGTGTTGGGTTTTGAAATCTTTTTTTATTGTTTTTTGGAATATGTTTTAATTGATGTACATGACCAGGGTTGGTCAGGGGACTCTGCGGATTTGGAGGTGTTTGGTGTTTTGAGGCCCTGTGGGGTTAGTGATGTTACTAGTGGTAGGCTAGTATAGAAGCTAGTTGGAACTTTGATTAATTGGTTAGTGACTCTGAGGGGTCCAGAGGTACCTAGTAGGAGACTAGTACCATAAGCTTTGCAAAGCTGTGTTTTTGTGATGATTGGTGGCTCTGAGGAGTTCACATGAAACCTAGTGAAGCTTTTATGTTGTTTTGGATTGTGGCTCTGCGGAGCAGTCCAGAGGCATCTAGCAGGGGACTAGTGCCTGAAGCTGTGTGAAGCTTCTATGTTGTTTTTGAAGGTGTCTAGCTCTGCGGAGTTTACTTGAAGCTGTGTGAAGCTTTGATGTTTTTGGTGACCCTGGAGTTGTTAAGGTCCAGGGATTGCTTGGAATTCTGGAGATGCAAGTTACATTGCATTTAGTGTTTTCTTTTAACTTTAGGTGACTTTTGGAATTGTTCTTGAGTCCGCTCTTGATTAATTTCAGAAGCCTGGCAACGTTTCATCTGCAGCTGTGTTCACTTTGGGGTGTTTATTTGGTTTTGAAGGGCTCATTTGTCTGGCCAACATTTGTAGCGTTATGCTGGTGGTGGTTGTTTAGTGACAGCTGGTTGCGTTTCTTTATTGGTGTGATGAGGTGAGTGACTGGTGATTAGGTGTGTCTGTGTTGCTTGAATTTTGGAATGGATTTGACAGCGGCATGAGTTGTGACTGTGGTTTCTTGGTGATCCAGGTAGATTGTTGGGTTGTTAGTAAGTATCTTGCGCAGTTATGACAGTACCTGGTTTTTCCCGGTTTTGGGAGTTAGTACTCGGAAGTGGCAGTCCGAGGTTCCTTTGTGGCAGAGAGGAACGGAAGGAGCTTTGTGTTTGGTTGGTCTTGGTAGTGTTGTGGTTTGTTTGCCGAGGTGGGCGGTTAGTGCTCGAAAGTGGCAGTTCGAGGTTCCTTTGTGGCAGGCGGGAACGGAAGGCGATTTGTGATGTTTTGATTGGTTAGGAATGTTAGTTGTGGCGGCTGGGACTGTCATAGGATGTTAGTTACGCCTGTTTGTTCAATCTCTGGGGTTAGCGGAACTCTGCTGAGAGTGAGGTGTGTCTTGCTGTTGTGAAAGTGTGTGTTGTTCTTTATGCAAGAGGAGGAGGTGTTAGGGTTGCTTTCTCTAAGTGTGTGTTTGAGGTGTGTTTGTTTGTTGTAGGAAAGGAGGTGTTAGGGTTGGCTCTTATACTTGCATGAGTCTGGAGTGTGAGATTAGAATGTTTGGGGTTGAATGGGTTCTAACCCAGGCAGTTAGATTATGTGAGCCTGGGTGGTGGGAGCCAGTGGGCTCCTGTCCCTTTCCTCTTTATCTCCTAATAACTATGATGACATCTGATCCTTGTAACAGAAGGACCTTAATAAAGTAACCACTATGCGTACCTGGCCTGTGTATCCTGAGTGTCCCTTGGAGTGAACCCTATGACCAAGAGCCGGTCATAACAGCGATGTGTTACCTTATGACATGCAATGCAAAAGAAATTGGCAAATGCCAACAGCTCAATTTAACCAAACAGCAAAATCACACTGTGTTCGAGCAACAATTGTGTTCGCGAGTTCCACGCACATGTACCAGCGTGAATAACACTATGGGCCTCATTACACGTAGTGCGGTAAGGGTTTACCGGTACCGGTAAGGGCACCGGTACCGGTAAACCCTTACCGCCTTACTACGAGGTCCCTTTGCGGGTTGGTACTTTAATGCCTGCTTTTTAGCAGGCGTTAAAAACCAACCCGCAAAGGGACCAGGGTGCTAATTACGGTACTGCAATTTTGCCTTCCCCATTCCCATAGAGCTAATAGCACCTTGGTCCACCGCCTACCGTGTAATGAGGTCTTTGTCTTGTAATCATACAGTGATAGCTGCCAGTCATCTGAATCATGTGAAACTTCCAATAGGATGGCTCTTTTCATGTGGCAACATCACATACACTTATATTCTAGCTAATATTTCCGGAGGTCCATGTGCCTTAACTCGATTAGGACTAATGATGTTCCCTTTACACCCAGCGATATCTCGAGGCAAAAGGTCAACTTTTGAGTCTGTGGGTCTATCCCCCGATTGTGATTTACATGTGCATTTGCTATCAGAAGCTGAGGTTCTAGCATTAACCCTTTCATTAGTGGGAGTTTGGGGTTTAGCTGCTGGGGGTTACAAATCTTTGATCAAATTAGCATGTTTATTAGTCAAAGGACTTAATCATACTTCTCAAGCATTAGAAGAGTTACTCCTTGATAGCAAAGTTATTAGAAAAGCAACTTTGCAAATCAGAGCTGCTGTTGATTATCTATTGCTAAAGCATAATTTAGGTTGTAACGCAGTTGAAGGTATGTGTTGTTTCAATCTAAGTGACCATTCACGATCCATTGAAAGTCATATTCGAGGTTTGAGGGATCTCATTTCTCAAGTGTCCCAAGATCATACTGGGAATTGGTGGGATTGGTTATTTTCATGGATTCCTGATGTTGGGGGTACACTGCGTTATGCTTTTGCTGGTATTTGCATTAGATTAGCTATCATAATAGCTTGGTGTTATTGTATTCAATGCATTCCCAACTTAGTTTTAATATTTCGTCAGTTTCAGAGACCGGCTCCTCTGCCACTGGGCTATGGAAGATAAATATCCAAGGGTGGAATTGTTATGCTTGAGCTAAAACATGGCGCTGGTGCGCAGTGTATTCTGGGAGCACTCAGAGCCATGATGGATATTTACTTCATGCCGCAGTGAAAAGCTGTACTCATTTTGTTGAGAGCTAGATTCACGATGCTGAAGAAAACATGCTTTCCAAACCTGGTATGCAGTCAAGGACATTTCTGCTGGGAAAGCTAGCTTTGTTCTGTCTTGTTATGAGTTACGGGACTGTTTTCCGTGGTGCTTGTTTTTAGAGGAGGGAAGCACTTTGCTCCTTGAGGTTACTGTTGGTTGACCCAGCTGGCAACCAACGGCTGCTCATCAATGCGCAAGTGCATTGCCAGAAGGTTCGAGAAATTGCCACCCCTTTTTGAGGAGTGCATATATGCGGAACCCCTTAGCGGTCAGGTGAGACCTCAGCCGGAGGGAGGACGCTTTCGTCCGGCATACCTGTGGGCTTTAGTGCTCTCGGCCTGGCTGTCATTGGGGTCTTCCAGCTGCTTCTGGCGAGATGAGGGATCCAGTTACGCCCACGGTGATGTATTTTCTTTTGAACTCTCTGTTTCTTCTGTGATTTATTTCTATGTTATCTCTTGTTGCTTCCAAGCTTTGAATAAATAGCCGTATAAGTGCTCATTATTTTCTAAGAGTGTGTGTGGTTGCAAGTTATTGCATCTACCTGCGTTTAAAGTATTGGCTCCGTAATTGCACTGGTGATTAATGACTGTCCGTGCACTCTGGGCGAGCAATACAGGTAAATACTGTGGAAGAAGGTTCAAGCATTGTGTCAGTTAAGCATGCTAGCTGGTGCCTGGTGGTACATCTTAACCTAATAGCTAACCCATAGATGAAGTCTACTTGACCGTGGTTTGATTGTCAACACCAAGGGGAGTGGTGCCTGCTAGCGGGGGGCCAAGGGGGCTATAGCCCCTGATCTTTTGGTTGTAGCCCCGGATAGAATCTCAGGAGCTACAGTCAAAAGACTGGCTAGCCCCCAGTCCCAACAGTTCCGTCATCAGCTTAGCCCTGGGTCTTTTCCAGACCTAGCAACTCCCCTGGGTGCCTCGCTTCGGTTTCTGGCCCCAAGAGATGCACCACATCATCAGTCAGTGGCAACCGAAAGGGCCTATCTTTGTCTTCAAGCCCAGGAGGGAAAAAGGTTCTTTCTGCCTAGGAGAGCAAACTAATCTTCATGCCTAGTAGGTCCAGTGCGTCGTAGGAGGGTCAACCCGTGTTCATATAGAAGAGTGCCAAGAGGAGCCTAGGCAAGTGTGTCCTGGAGCGCTCTAAACCACTATAGAGGGGGTAGTAACTGAGCAATTCACACTGGGCAATACAGCCCGAGACAAGTATTATTAGAATACGGTAAGTGGACACAGGAATAAAGTCCTCTAGAAGAAAGGGTGCCTCCTCACAAGTTTTGGGAATGTCAGCAGAGGGAATGTTATGGGTGTGGAATAAGAATAGAGAATGAAAGGCAAGTATTATGGTGGTTGGTGCGAGGGTGAGGACAGAGAGAGTTGTTACCACATAAAGATGAACTAGAAGGAAATAAAGAAGTCCCACATACTGGCTGTGGCCTGGTTCACTTCCTTAAGAACTGCTGCTGAGTTGCGGCAATGACAACCTTTGCTTGCATGCGCCATTGATTGTTGCCGCCCCATGAAGGAGGCATTGCCCTCACGGAGGAGGCACAGGGTTAGTTGCAGAGTTTAAGGGTGGCTCATTGCGACTCTGTAGGCCTGTATTGGGCAGTATCTGGGCTGTGTGTGAGCCGATGAGGACAGAGGAAGCCCCCTAGCAGCGTAGGTGTGCATGCACACGGCAGAGTGTGTGATCCAAGGACATGTTGTCCTGTGTTGCTAGTTACCTGCAATGTGAGACACGCTAAGGAGTTGACTTGTCTGTTGCATAGCTACATATTAACCTGAAGGACTTCACTAAGCTGCGCTGTGTGCCCCTCCCACGCAGTGTAGCGACCGAAAGGGACAAATGCACACATAAAGAAGGGAGCATGCCGTAGTACAATTGGCTGATACTCATTGTTGCGGTCCAGCTGGACAAGAATTTCTTAAAGACTACCTGAATCCATCGAGGTGGGCAACATGAATTGTAATTGTTTATTTGTAAAGCGCTTATACACAAGTGAAGTGCTTCAAGGCGGGAAGGGAACAAGGGAATACAGAGTCATTCTTGAAATTTCCAAATGAGCTAACAAAAAAAATTACTAGCAAACTATGCCTGATGGCATTACTACTAGTGCGAGTGCATGACAAGAAGGAAGGCAGAAAGGGGGGAGGAGAGGGAGAAAAACATAAAATACTTAAGCTACCTTACTAGGCCTACAACGTTTCATATAGTGCAAGTGTATGACAAAGAGTGAGATAATAAGGGGTGGGAGGAGAAGGAGAAGAACATACATAAACAAATAAACTACCGTACTAGGCCTGGCAAACTAGGCCTAGTGCATTCTATGTAATGTAAGTGCGCAGACAGGAAGTGAAAGGGAGGCGAACAAGTGCGCCCAGTCCAGCAGGGCGCTGGGTTAAGTGCAGTGAGGTTACCCTTCTCATGGAATGAATTCCAGAAGTGCAGTAGTGGTGAGCAGAGTACAGAGGCCTGGGGGCAAGTGCGGGAAAGCCAAGATAGACCGGCGTTACGTGGTGACGGGGAGTAACATTTTGGCTTGCTATCGCTTTGCCAACAGAAACATTGGGCCTCATTACAAATCGCCCGGTGTGGAAACAACAGTGGCGGTAAACCCGCCGCCACCGTTGTTTCCATGCCGGGCGATCACAACTCCTGCAGGCGGGAGGTGATGTTCCCGCCAGGTCTGACCTGGCGGGTTTAACACCGCCCGCCTGCAGGTGGACGAGGAAACACCGGCAGCATTACGAGATGCTGCCGGTGTTTCCATGATCCCCATTCCCATTGAGTCCGGAATTGGGATTAACACCATTCCTCCTCCGTGATTTCCGGGAAACCGGGGTTATAATGCCCCGGTTATTCCGGGAATCATGGAGACGGAATGGTAATACGAGTCCGGCGGTAACCAGGCGGTTTTACCGCCTCAGTTACCGCCGGATTCGTAATGAGGCCCATTGTCTTTATATCCTACGTTTTTCTGTTTTTACTAGTGATGTATACCCCAATGTGGTGATTCTTATGATGTATTTAGGTATTGTATATGTTTTGTTGAAATGTTATTTTACTGATGTATGATTTATAAGGTTTGCTTTGATTCAAATTCTAATAAAAATGTAAATATATATATTTAAAAAAAACAGAAACATTGTGAGACCATTGAGGAGTTTGTTACAGCACTGAGAGTGTTGGCTGTAAAGTGTTGTTTTGAACTTTGTCAGAAAGAGTACATTTGTGACAAGTTGATGATAAACAGGAGAGCAAGAGGTCCTCTCGTCTAATGGGAACTAGCCTGCTCACAATGAAACAACTATTTCCCAGTAGAAAAACTGACCACCAACCTGGGAAAGCAGAAAGGTCCTCTTGTCTAATGGGAACTAGCCTATTCACAATGAAACAGCTATTTCCCATTAGAGAAACTGACCCCTAACCCAAGGAGACGCAGAGGTCCTCTTGTCTAATGGAAACTAGCAAAGTTCACAGTGATGCAGCTATTTTCCATTCGAGAAAAGGACCTCTAACCAGGGGAAGCAGCAAGTTCCTCTCATGTAATGGGAACTGCCCTATTCACAATGAAGCAGCTATTTCCCATTAGAGAAATTGACCCTTAACGCAAGGCGATACAGAGGTTCTCTCATCTAATGAGAACTAGCGTATTCACAGTGAAGCAGCTATTTCCCATTAGAGAAAGAGACCTTCAACCTGGGGCAACCACAAGGTCTTGTTGTCTAGTGGGAACTAGTCCGTTCTGGAAAGAAATAAATTGGCCACAATTTTCAAAGCACAGAAGCATCCTTTTTTGCAGCAGGGAGTGGTCTATATCTGTAAAAGCTTATATTGTCATTAATAAAATGACCTTGCAATCTTAGTACTTCCCATCAGAGACAACGTAACAAGCTGTGGTGAGGGGAAAAGGACAAAAATGTGACTTTCCTGTAATGAAAGTTATTTCCCATTAGAAAATGTAACTTGGTGCTTTTCTTTGATGGGATTCTCAGTGACAATAATTGAAAACCCATTATTATGCAGGACCGCATCACATGGGAATCAACATGGGCCTTTACTCTAATGGGAACTAGCATTCTCAGTTATAAAAATCTAAAACCCATCATTATGCAGGACTTGACCACTAGGAGGCAAAAAGGCCAATTTCTCTAATGGAAACTAGCCTACTCCCAAAGAAGCAGCTATTTCGTATCTGAGAAATGGCCCTACCAACCAAAGGTCCATTTCTCAGATGGGAACTGGTATCAACCATTCTCTAAGAGGGTGTATATGTAACTCCTGTCTCTATTCTCTAACAATATACCATGGACCTTCTAAGGAACAGAAGATTTGAGATGTCTTAATATGTATCTTTCTGACTTAGTTTCCATGCTCCTGCCTTACTTTAGAGTGTTAGGCGCGGACTATGGCGTTAATAGACTTACTTTAGCATATTAGTCGTCCTTTTCTTTCTACAACATATAGAAATTACCTTGATGTACCTCTCCCTCGTCCCAGTACTTCCTTTTTTTATTTTGGACTATGCCTCTCTTTATTTGAAAGTATAACAATCCCTATTGCACAGCATGCCATATTTTCTTTCCATTTCCTGCTTAAGGGCTAGTAGCTTTGCTACTTAACCTACAAAATCCTCTCTGCTGGGCTTTGAGGGGCACCGTTCCTGGCTTCCTTATGGAAAGGCTGCAGCAGGTCTGACAGGCTGGATCTAGTGTCGAGTGGCTCCTGGGGCTCCTGCATGGCGAGGAGCCATGGTTGAACTATGTGATGGCTGTCTAGAGCATACATACCAACCCTCCCATTTAGTTGCTATTTTTTTACTTTCTCCCTTCTAAAATAATTCCAACCCAATGGGGAAAAACATTAGTCTCTTGCTCTCTGTGAAAAAATCTCCCTCCCAGGTGCTGCAAGATATCGGCATGTATGATCTAGAGGTCATGCAGGGCAGGGTTACCGACACCTAGTTTCCATCGATCCGCAGAGGGCTCTTTCGGGGCAGAGTGCGCTGAGTGGAGATGAAAGGAGGGCTGCCACCATGGTACAGTTCAGCTGGCCGAGGGCGTGGAATCGCCACACCTGGCCATTCGGGTAAATGGAGATAGCCCAGTCTCGGGCACATAAGCAGTTTGGTTCAGAGTCGCCATGTTGGACTGGGATCCACGCTCGCCACCCAGTAACTGTGATGATATAGCATGGGTTGCTATGATAAACGCATTGAGAATACGGAAACATTGTTGCATTCCCGGCATATTTGTCACGTCAAGTAAAGCATCACTTTATTTTCGGCACAAAGCCATAAAAGCGTTCAAAATCACAAATACAACACATTACTTTAACAGTTTAAGTTACATAAAGCCTGACATGTAATTTAAGAGTGCATTCATTTTAGGAAAACCCGATTTAAAACATGGAGTTAAAATGTAACATACTTTGCACAGGGATTCGGTTCCAGCAAAGTAATAAATGCATAGTCAATGGTTATTTCAATATCTACTAACGCCCCCTTCCCCTAAAAAATTAACATTTTTCATCATGGACATTTCAAACACGTTAAAAACACTATACAAATCAATATTTTAGAAAGGTTTTCAAAGAAAAGCATCCACAATCTAAAAATGGGGAGACTAAACTTGCAGCCCCATCTTAATATGGGGAGAATAGACTCGCAGGCCAGGCTAAAATAATTTCAAACTCCATAATGACTTTACAGGGGGTTCAAGCATCAACTCCAGTGACAGTGCACATCTTACCTCTACATAACCATGCCTGATGAATATAATTTGCAATATTGGTCACACAATAGGGATCAGTGGTGCTTTTACAGCATCCGCCACTGATCGTTTGTGTCACACATATGCTGGAGCTTTAGACACACTGGGCTATTGGTCTGACTGCTCTCAGGGCTGTGGCTAGGGGCAATAATCCGGAAGCACAAAGAGCACTTGGAAGTGTCTTCCTCTTCTGGTACCACTTCACTAGAGCAAAGGAAAAGGTTTTCAGAAACGAGCTAAATGCATGTTTTCAAAAAAGCCCAGCGAGAGGAATGAAACGGAGAAAAGAAGGCCAGGCGAGTTCCTTTGCCTCCTCCTCTTACTTATCCCCCGAAGACACAGATCCTTATGAGGAGGATCACAAAGGAAAGTAGACAATAGGCAATGTCAAGGCTGCTGGTGCAGGTGTCTGCTTACATGGGGGCGATTGGAACGCCAGCATTTACACCAGTTATGCCCATACCAATATAAACCGACCATATCTACCTAGTCTAGCACTTTGAATCAATTACATCACCAACAGATACCTTCATATCCTCATGCACATTACTAGCATTCAGTGCGCTCTCTGAGCTCATTATGAAACCATGCACCTTAGTAGATACAACCAGATACAACCAACGCCGAAAGGCACAGCATCCAACAGGATGCCGATGTCCTCACTTTAAGGCCTAGCAAACCTATGATTTGACACTTCCACCTTCTGATACCATAACACAGACCAAATTCCTGCCACCTTTCCAACCACTCAAACATAATACTACTGTAAATACGTCAGCCAGTAATACTTACTGGCTCACACCTCTCCAGTGGATCCAGCTCTACGTGGCCGCCCCATACCCAACCAACCTTGCCCGACAAAAAATCAGAAACTCTAGAATAGGTTCCAGACTTAAAAAAGCCTACCCACTACCAACTAATGGGACTAATAATTCTAATACTAAGACTCCAGCCACAAAGAGAAATACTCCCAATCTAGACATCAGCAGAGACAATAATGATCCTACTTCGCTAGCTAATACCACACTATCTACAAGCCACCCTAGTAGTGTACCCCTCCCATTAAGGGAGCACTCATAAATGCAAGATCTTTGACAGCTCATGCGCTCGATATTGCTGACCTCATAATCCAAAATTACCTTGACTTCCTAGCTATAACAGAGACCTGGCTGCATGCCGCTGCAGGCCTAGTGCTCTCATTAGCCATACCAGGCAACTACACTATCATTAGACTTGACAGAGAATCCTCTAGAGGTGGCAGAGTCGCATTTATTGCCAAAACTCAGATCGGCCTAAGGGCTTTAATCAATCAACCTTTCCCCTCAGGTGAATTTCTGACCATTAATTTACCACTTAAACCTACCCAAACAGCTACAATCCACCTCATGTACAGACCCCTCAGGCCCAATATCCACCTTTGAGGAAGACATTGCATTACTCCTTACTGTTAGGGAGAATTCTCATTTCATGGCTAATTTCCCTTACCTATAGCTTTGCTGGATTTGGAGGGTTTGTTTCTTTTTACCTGCTAAGAGTGAGACTCTTTTTCCCACTCTTAGGCATTTTTGCTATGTATGTTCTAGGCTATTTTTGTGTTTAATGCCTATGGGATCTTTTCTCTCACCCATAGGAACCATCTTTATGCACATGTGTCACACAGCACCCTCCGTGCCGTGACACAGGGGTGTCGTAGCGACCCCCAAACATAGACTCCGTACCCTGGGACTGACTACTGTCTCCCAGGGCATGTAAAGTCCCCATTAACTTTACTAGTCGATTTTTATGAACTTAACCAGTACACCCCATCTTAATATGGAAGTACTGGAAGGGGTTAATCGTTTTTCCCCTATGTTCATTTTCGAGAGGGTACCTTAAAGTCCCCCTCTACAAAGTTTCTGGCTGGTGGCTGTGGTTACTACCTTTTATGTTCAACCGCAAATATTTCTCTATGGGATTTTCCCATTGTTCGAGGCTACCACTTTTACTGACAGCCTCTAACATACCGCTGGTCTATTTTTTTATTAACTTTACTCCGGTAGGTTTTATTTGCTAGAACTTTGATAAAACTTCTTTCTTGGGTCTTACTCCATTTTCCTAACCCAGGTTGGGGATCCTTTGTTTGTCCTTTTGGCAGGCTTCTGCCAAAAAGGCCCTCCTTTCTGCGCCATTGAGTCTGGGGTGGGTCTGTTGTTTGGGAGGGGGAGTAGAACCCCCGGACAGAGTTGCCACCACAACTCAGGTCACACTCTAACCTGATAGGCTGGAGGGTCTCCCGCCAAGATGACCACTCCACTGTGTGAGTGACAGCTAGGCTGTATGAATGGGTCTCTTTCTGCATAAAAGCAGGGTCCTGAGGACTGGAAGAGCAAGACGTCGCCACTGGAACTACGGAACCGAAGGGAAGAGAAGCCAGAGACATCTTTAGCATCTACACCACCGGTGAAGCCCTGCCGGATCGTCTCACCAATTTTTCTTCCACACAACGAGCGGAGATCTTCAGCGGAGGAGCCTCCTTCCCTTGAGCTGGTGGGTTCAACCAGTTCACCTATCGCATCCTCGGTCCTGCCTTGGTCGACTCGACAGTGCCCCGCACTTGAAGACCAGATAGCCAGGCAGCTATCGACCCAGACCGCAATTAAAAGGAACGTACATTTTAAACTTCGTTTGGCAGCACAGCGGCTGGTTTCATCCCTGGGTAGTGCAGCGACTCGAACCTTCCTCCACGATGAGAGCCTCTCTTCCTCTGTTGGACCCCTCAACCTGCAGGCACTACCAGGAACAACGCCACCGCAGGAGCCATTTCTCCACGTTTAAGGTACATTGTCCCGCCAGGCCGCCCTTTCTCTGTGGTAGCCCTAAAGGTGTTTTAAATCCTTTGACTACTTGTGGGGTCGGCCGCCCTCTCTCTTAACATTGTCTTTCGCCTTGCATCTACCTCTTCAAAGGTTTTCTACTAAAGACTTTACTGGAGCTACAAGAACATTTTTGCTCCTAAGCTCTTGGTCCTGTACCACTGACTCTGGCTCAGGCCTATTGACTTTGGCTGATTTGTTAGATCTGCTCTCACTAGATTAGTTTTCAATGAGAAATGTGTTGATGCACCTAAATCTTCTAAACCCCTCTTCCTTCCTACTGTTTTAACTTGTGGCGTGCCATTTTGCTCAGTTTTCATTCACTTATCTTTTAGTTAAAGTGTTACTGTGCATTACTTGTTCACAAAACTTCAGGGAAGAGTTGCTAGGGGGTGTCTGAAGATATTTCGGTTTAACTTGTACTTTCCCTCCCTTTCGTTTAATTGGTAGAGTGCCATTTGTAGTAGGTTTTCACTGTGCCAGTTTGTTCAGTTTTCACTATATCGCAAACTTGTCTACAATTGAATACGGAGTTGTATATGCTTTTCTTT
The DNA here is from genome assembly GCF_040938575.1 of Ambystoma mexicanum. Lineage (NCBI taxonomy): Eukaryota > Metazoa > Chordata > Amphibia > Caudata > Ambystomatidae > Ambystoma > Ambystoma mexicanum. The sequence goes on along the minus strand of NC_090936.1, from coordinate 967,325,329 downwards.
TGACTAAACTTAACTTACTTTATTAACTGTGATCTATGTGTTGACTTAGAAGTGTATAAAATAAATATATATTCTCTTTTTAATACAAAACTTTGGTCAGTGTTTCCTTGCTCCATAGAACTGTACTACCTATTGTGTCAACCCTGAATACTGCTCATCTCCCTCTTGAGATAAGTCTAACTGCTCGGCCACAGCTACCAACTAAATCTTTGTGGTACAGACTGATACCAAAGGGGATTTATTGCTCTCACCTGTAGTCCTAATCTGAGGTAGTGCTCCCTAAGGATACTCCCCTGGATTCTGCCTAACACTTACCAACAACTCTAAACCTGGCTCCCAGATTATACTACTGGGAGACCTCAATTTAGGCCTTTATGATTTAAAGGATGACAATGCCCTAGTAATTTCCAACTCGATCACAGAACTAGGTTTCACTCACCGTATCATCATGACTGCACATAGCAAAGGGAGAACCCTAGATTGGCATGCCGACCTTAATTGCGACACCAATATACTATGCAACTTACCCTGCGCCTGGTCGGACCACCACATTATTTCTTTCACCATACAAGCCAGCACCCGTACTAACCACTGCAATACACTAGTACCTCCTGCACTCACTAGAAATAACCACAATATCACAGTTGACAAATGACTACCCCTACTTCAACCTATTATCAACCACCCCATCAGGAACACTGACCCTTCATCACTAGTAGTGCTATACAACCGAACAATACTCCACGCCATTGTCACAGTAGCGCCACTGAAAATGCGCAAAGCTAAACGGCACGCCCACTTAAAATCTTGGTTTACCCCGAACCTTAAAACCCGTCGCAACAATAAAAGTGCCGAAAATAGATGGAAATTACCCCTCCACACCTAACAAGGAACAATTCTTAAAAATCTCCAATAATTAGAAAACTGCGATCCAGCAGACTAAATGCAATGCCTAAAATGACAGAATCAATAAAGCCAACTCAGCCACGAGATAACTATTTATTATACTCAGAGATTTGGAATCTCTTACACCACCGTTGGAAACCTTCACCAAAGACATCACTTGGTGCACCAACATACAAAAAAGCGTTACTTGACAAAATTGCACTCTTACCAGAAAGAATTGCCTCAAAAAATTGAGTCTCACCTCCAACCCACACCCAATTGAATCCTATCCTAAATCCTGGGAACTTATTCAAGTTTTCCCCTCTGACTACAAAGGAGGTTGAGGACATAATAGCGAGCCTTAAGCCATCAAGATGCCAGGGAGACATCTGCCCTGCAACTATTATCAAAGAGGCAACAAGGGCCCTTGTGCCTTTCACTACACTAATAAACATATCCTTTGAAACTAGCACAGTCCCAACCAATTTAAAAGATGCTTGGGTACTCTCACTCTTTAAAAGAAAAAACCTTGCCTTGACCCCAACATTCCCACGAATTATAGACCGATAACGACAGTGCCCTTCCTATTGAAAACTCTAGACAGGGAAACTAACTTACAGATACAGGAACATCTCGAAAACAACAATCTTCTTGGCCTGCAGCAATAGGGCTTCAGACTGAGACATGGCACTGAGACAGCCTTGTTAGACATAAAAACCCTGATGGATGACTTAAAAGATGAATATAGCCCTCCTCTTCTTACTGGATTTATCCACCGCATTTGATTTAGTCAATCACAAAGTCTTGTGCAAACACCTTTCAACAGCAGCCAACTTCTCATCTAAAGCCACAGCATGGATACAATCCTTTCTGGACAACAGAACCAAGAGGGTCTTCGCACCAACTGCGTCGACAGAGCCTGCCCCGGTCACTTGCAGAGTACCAGTACCACAGGGTTCATGTGTTTCACCAACACTTAACAATATCTTTACGAAGCCCCTCTTCGATGAACTTGACTATTTGGGTGTCACCTACACTAACTATGCAGTTGATACCCAAATCCTCGTTCCCATCACTGGGGACTATGACATTGACTTCAAGATGCTCAACAAAATGTACCTAATCATTCAAGAATGGATGGCCACACGCAGCCTATGTCTCAATGATGAGAAGACAGAACTACTTCTCATTGGATCCCAGTCTAGGCTAACTAAATTAGATGGCCAATTCAAAGCCTTTAACATTGATGGCATCAATATATATGTATCCAAGGATGCAAAAACACTTGGAATATATCTAGACTCGTCTCTGACCTTGACCAGACAAGTCAATGCAACTGCTTCGCCCACAGCTTATACCTGCAAATGTATTAACACCTGAAGACCCTTCCTGTCAACGGGAAGCTGAATGTCTCTGGCAAGGGCGCTTATACTATCTACATTAGATTATTGCCATGCCCTATACTAAGGAAGCAACAAACAGAATCTAAAAAAGTTACAAATACTTCAGAATAACACTCTAAGAACTGTGGTAAACATCCCGAGAACCCACCACATCTCAGCAACTAGATGCAATGCCCACTGGCTATCACTCAAACAGAATTGCCTTTAAAACTCTAGCACTCACGCACAAATGTCTCTCCGATACAGCTCAGAAATACCTGGCCTGTAAATTTAGCAGAAGCCTGTCAAACAGACCTACTAGGTCTGCACAATGACATTGCCTTAAGGTCCTCAGATTTAAGCTAGAAAAAGCAGGTGGCAGCAGCTTCCCTGTACTTGCAGCAAAATCATGGAACTCCTTGTCGGTAGACTTATGACCTGATACTTCCTACTAGCGTTTCAGGAGAAATGTTAAAACTTGGCTCCTCTGGCAGAAGTCACATTAATATCTCCTTCATCCTGCTAATGTATTTATCTGCAAAGTATTTGTATATATCTGTAAAGTCTTTTACCAACTTCGCCTGTATTGTATCTTACTTGTCTGTCATGCAACTAAATGTGTAACCTTTTGTAATGCGCCCAGATACCTAAGCGTTAGGTACGGTATATAAATAAATAAATAAATAAATAAATAAATAAATGGGCTTCCAAGATCTGGAGAGGGTATCGGGTAATAAAATTGCGGCAAAAATGTTTCTGGTAAAAAAAATTGCGGCAAAAATGCTGTGGTTTGACCCGGTAAACGTGTACCCCATTATACCATTTAAGGGGAGCAGGGGTTTCGGGGGTGTCCCCGCCCCCCCTTAAATTGTATAATGGGTCTGGAGGTTGCGGGGGTGTCCCCCGCATCCTTTACATGATTGTGGCGCAAAAAACCATGGCATTTTTGTCGCGATATTTTGTAATGACGGCCATTTTTACCGCGATTTTAAGACATGGAACCCTGGGGAGGGAGAGAGGCAGGGAAGGCCTCCTCCCCCCCAGTTTATACATACCCTGAAAACTGGACTACCCCTTTTACAGAAGGTAAACAAAGAGGTGCTATGAGAATGGAGGGATCCAGACGGACTGCACCTCAAGATCTATGTCCATGCTATATCCTAATGTGGACATTGGTAAGAAGTATGGCAGGACCCAGCCAGAATACAAGGGTTTGAAGAAGACCTGGGGCAATGGGAAGCAGCTGACCCTAGTAAAATTGGGGACACTACTGTCGCTGGTCTGGTATCAGAAATCCTGATGCCAGACAAGTAGGGGCACGACTTGGGTTCTTTGCAGAACAATGGAAAGCCCTGTCTTCAGATGTTTGGTTGAACGATGTGGTGCAGAAGGGTTACAGAATAGAGTTTACAGCCAATCCTCTCCAGTCAGTAGCAATCAGCATCCCTCTGCCCTGTGCCCTGAAGTATGTCCAAGATGATGGCAATGGAGGAGAACATCCAGGATCAGTTGTGTTAAAAGGTGATCAGACGAGGGCCAAGGCATATGGAAGGGATGTGGTTTTACTCCATTTTCTTTTTTGGTGCCAAACCCATCCACAAAGTTCAGATTAATCCTGGATTTGAAGAGACTGAACTTGTTGGTTGTCAACCAGAGGTTCACAAAAGGCGATAAGATGTATTAGTGATGTGGATTCCTTCATATAATCTCAAGGTTGGGAGTATTGAGAATTTCCCATAACGGACATCAACCTGATACTTCTGAGCCGATAAAACGGTAATCCTACTCCTCCGCCACTCCTGAACCTGGTACCTATGGAGCATAGTCAAAATCAGGAATCCAAGATCGATTCAATTCTCAACCTGTCTATAGGTTCCGACAGTAGATGCCACTTAAATGTAGAGTTTCTTTTTCTTTCAACATGCTTTTTTTCAAGGTGCTTTGAAATACCTTGGACTTCTGTGGATTTATTACCAGTGAGTTTTCAGTGACGAATCTGAAATATGCTGTAATAAGATGCTGGTAACCAATTTCTGTGCAATCAAAAATAAGAAAATCGGCATAGCCCAGCCATGTAAGATCTAAATCTTTCATTTTGGGAGGAGCAAACGCAACTGGTTCCAGGTATCCACCCAGGTCAGACATATACAGATTGAAGAGATGGAGCCAAAATACCCCCTGTCTCACCCCTCTGTAGGTCGGAATTCTTCTAGATAAATTCTAGATAAATTCTAGATAAACCTCCACGCTTGTCCAGTCTCACTCATACCACTGAATTCTCATGTACCACTACAATCAGCCTTAACAGTCCATGGGAGATTCCCCAGCGCTGCAAAATGTGAGCATAAAAGACTAACAGATCGGTGTTGTTTGACCGTGGCAGACTTGTTCGCGGCGGAATTCACCGTAGTCCATTTCGTAGCAAATACAATTTTACTGCGGCCGAACTCTCCAAATCTGTCCCCCCATCCCCAATACACCCCCCACCCCCGCTTACCTTTTCTCAATCTGCTGCCTCTCCTGGCCCTGCAGCGCCCGTTCCGTCCCTCTTATGCAAATCGCATCTGATGCTGCAGTATCCCCTTTTTCTTTTTTTTTTCCGTCCTCTGCGTCCAACCTTCAGGAAGTGGGGGACACCACTGCAACCCCCCCAAGACCAAAAATACCGAACATGTGACACCCTGCAACCCCTGCTCCCCATGTTTGGTATTTTTTACCCAGCTTGATAGAATCAAATTGATCGCCTGGTACTGGCCGAATTCGGTCTGATGTACCATTCGATCGATAATATCCAATCAAATTGGGTAATACCTTATTAACTGCGTCAAATGCTGCACTAAGATTAACTGTAGCGATGAAGACCGATTTCATATTTTTGGGACCAAGAAAGAAATTGGACACATTTTAGCAAAAAACCATTCAATGTTGTGGGCATGTGCTTCCTGAACCCAGTCTGCCACTTTTTTAGGATTCCGAAGTCATTAGCCCAGGTTTCTTTTTTTTTAAATATGTTTTTTTTAAACACTCTTTATTAAGATTGTACACTAGGGGACAATAAAAATTCAATATCAAGGCGAATAAACAAGAATTAAGTGAATCTACTCAAAACAACTTTATACAGTATTTATAGGGGGCACATCCCCCTAAAGGATAGAGAAAAGGAAAGCATAGACAGAAACTGGGGGCCGGGAGGAGACAAGGAAAAGAGGAAAAGTGACCAGAGAACAGAAGGAGAAGGGAAGGGAGAGCGAAGAAAGAAAAAAAAAGGGGGTGGGGTGATCGGGATAGCCCAGGTTTCCAAGTGCTGTAGCAGGTAGGATGCAAACACTTTGCTGTCATAGCGATTGGCCTATAATTTAAGGTTCAGATCTTTCGCTTTTTTTATAGATGGGAATAATATAGCTTACTTTCCAGGAGTCAGGAAAAGAATTGGTCTTCAGTTCCTGGCTCAAGAGGAGAGCTAGCACAAGCGACAAGATTTCTGGACTGATCGTAAAAAGAGCATTAGAGAGCTTGTTTGGTCCTGGTGCTCTTGTGGAACTGATCCTCTACACTATACCTCCTGATCTATACGTAGATTGTAACTAGGCTCTTGTTTTGTCTCATCCAATGACCATTCTAAGCCTTCAAGTGGTTTTTCACCAAAGACTCCTTTATAGTACCTTACGCATTCTACCTCCGAGACAGCAGTTATCTGCTCCGAGCTAAAAGGCATTTCCTTATCATTAATTAGATGCCAAAATTGCTTGGTGTTTTTTTAAGGCGCCTAACTTTGCCTCCACATTGCTGTGATACATACACAATTTATTCTGCCTTACCCACTTTTCGTAATGCTGCTTGATTTTTCTAATCTTGATTGCTCGGGTTTCCCAGGGCAGATTGTTCCTAGATTTCAGTTCTTTATGCTGGGATCTCATTAAATGTTTTTTATCCACAAGATTCTGATCATACTTGTGTGTATGTACCTTGTGCAATTTGGGGTCAACATACCTCCGTTGTGTTAAGGACGATTTTACCAAGTCATCCACAAATGGTTCAAAATGGTTGATTGTAAAAATATCCGTTTTCTATGTCAGAGTTGTTTCAACCAGACAGCCACGCAACGCATCATTTACTAATTAAAAGTTACTTGGATTCTATGAGATTCTGTTTCCTGCCTGGTTGACCAGCAGATCCTTGGGACCCTCGCAGTCACATACAGCTGTTTTCCATTTAAAGGTGGAAATTAACATACAGTGATCTCTATGCGCAGAATGTTTTATTTCTAAAAAGCCACTCTCCCTAAAAGATGTAATCCAGTGTAGAGGCAAGGTCCCCATTGTGCCAGGGCACCTCGCCTTTCACTGCACCATTAATCATAGTGAGGCCCAGAACCTGAAGCCATTGCAGCCAGTGCCAACTCGCCAGAAGTTTGGAGGTTTTTTTTACAGCATATTCTGGTGGAACCGAGGTTTTTGCCACTTTCTTTCTCCATTCAAATCACCAACAATAATCAACTACCCCCCTCTAACTTTACTGCACCATTCATTTGTAAACAACAAGAGGGAGTCTAGAACCAATCCCTGCTTGCCAATTCCCCGGTGCCAGTACACGTTAACAAGAAGCAGCTCCAGTGTGCACCCCTCGACAACCAATTTAAAATGTACTGCTGGTATTCCCCTGTAAATATTTTGGCTATATGTGTAAGGAACTCATGGTGCCAACAGTAAAGACAGACACAAGTGATCACACAAAAAGTATGTGGGATAGATTTCATAAGAAAGAAGTGTTCTCAAATAATGTGTCAGTGTGCAGTAGTCAGGGTCTCCCTTCCCCACGTTTTGAGCACAGGATAAGGTGGAACCTCTAAGTACAGCACACTTCTCAGGCTTCCCCAGCACGAGATGACGGTTCCACTCTTAACCTTCAAGAACCTAGATGGCCAAGTCTCTTTTCATGCAAAATGTCTATTGCTTTCGAGGGTCTGAAAATAACAAACCAAAAAGTTCCCTTTATACAGTAGTTAGGGTGACAATGGCTCACCCCTGCGACCCCCTCTTCCGGCCTTAAACCCCTTACAAATTGTATTCAATGAAACAAATACAAAGTTCTTTTCCTAATGGACTTTTGGGGTGTTTACTTTCCATCCCTGGATCTCTCTCCTTAGGATTTGGACCCCTCTCAAACATCAGCCTCCCTCCTCCGGGTTCACTATGGCTTTTCCTTGGTTCAGAAATCCTAATGTCTTTTTAAGCAATTCTTCAGGCTTCGCCCCTTTCTGTTGACAACCCTCTGCCGGGTTCACTCTTGCCAACTTTTGCTAAACAGTTCACTGTGGACATCCCTCGGTCGGGTTCACTCCTGTCAACACACTGTATTTTGGGTCTTCACTCATTTCCCTCAGCTTCATAATTCAAACAGTTCCATGTGGACATCCCTCGATAGGGTTCACTTCTGTCAACACACTGTTCATAGGGACTTCAGGCTTCGCCCCTTTTTTGTCAGCATCCCTCCGCCGGGTTCACTGTTGCCAACTTTATCAATTGTGCCTTTCTCAATTTCTCAATCACCTGTCGGTCAAAGACATTTGACTGTACAGAGGATTTTGCAAGACCCCTGTATGAACACTTTGAGACACCTGAAGGTGTCTCCCTAGCTAGTCCCCAGGGATCTGACATCCAGGTGGCCAGGACATGACCATCGCTATTGGGTCCAGTTCCTGCGGGTGGACCAGTGAGGGAGGATCACCTGGATGGGGGGGTCCCCGGGGAGTGGGAGTGGGACACCGATGGGTGAGACGCGGTATCCCCTTTTCTTTAACACCTTTTTCTCCATCCTCTCAGGTAGGACATTCTAAACCACTGCCCCCTCTTTTCTAACTCTAATACTTTCGCACAACACAAAGGACAACTGACTAACAACAGAGCCGTTTATCTGACATGTCCCAATACAAGGGTCAGGCAAAGTCAGGCAATTGATCAAAATCGCACACACCTGACTGCCCTTTCCCTTCCCCCACAGGGATAAAAGGTGGAGCCAGGGAGCACAGTACAAGCAAGGCAAAACGGCAGAGAGCATGACGAGATGGCTAAGCAGGTGCAGCAGTTCAAACGAAAGAGGAAGGCGTCAGGAATCGAGAGTGCAGCGAGGAGAGAAGTGACCTTGCCCTTTTCGTCCCAAACCCGCGGAACCTTCGTGGAAGAGAGCCTAAGCAATAGCAACAGTGTCTTGTAGCAGATGTCAACGATGAAGAAGAAAAGCCAAGTGGTTCAGCACAGCCGGTGAGTCGAGGGGAGAATCGATAAGAACCGGACTGTGTTGAATGAAACGCGCAAAGTGGCAAGTTAGAACCAAGTTCAATGAACTATGTAAAGAACTGTAACAAGTGTTAAGGGGAGGACAGCAGCAGACGGAAATCAGCACCACGTGGGTGCTATCTCAAGAGACTCTGGTCGATCCCCATCAGACCGAAACTACGTATACCAAAAGGCTGTAGGAGGGCCAGCAAAAAAGGTCAAAGTGGTCATACAGAGGGTCAAGCAAAATCCCTGTACAATCTAAAGACTTTGATCTGCAAATTAAGTGAAAGAAAGGGAAGTGAATCCTGCAGTAATAAGAAACGGGGGAAGCTTATCTCAAGAGGGGTTGAGTCTAAATTCCCAAGAAACCATGTGTTTGGAACTGTTTAAAAAGACATTAAGATTTGTGGAATACGATACAAGAAGGGTCAGCGCCCAGAAGAGGGGGACCCAGGGGTGAATTATTAGCTCCCTAACAAACTTTCCATTTGTTTTAAGGAACTTTTGTTTTTGTTAGGTAAACACATCAGGCCCAAAGACAAGAGACTTTCTAAGTAAACAAGACTTGGCCATCGACGGTCCTGAGAACTGCCATTGGAACTGTCATCTCAGGCAGTGGAGGGGGTCGTGTTCTCTAATTATGCAGACGACACTCAATGTGTTATCAAGTTATCAGGACATCACAAAAAGGATGAGGCGGAGGTGAATAGAGTTTTTGCCCATTGAAAAATGGATGTTGGCTAACTTTCTAGCTCTTAATCGCAGCAAGACTGAGCTGCTAATAGTCGTCAGCTCTAAGACGATTAGTAAATTGAGTCAAGAATATAGCTCCTTTAAATTGGGGGAGGACATCATTATTCCCTTATCAAAAACAAAAATTTTAGGAGTAACTCTCGACTCGACTTTAAGCATGAAAGCTCATGTCTCATCAGTGGTGGCAGGGGTAGTCTATTATATCAGACTCTTGGCTCATTTGAGGCCAATGATCTCGCAGGAAAGCGCTGAGACCATAGCCAGGGCAATCATAGGTGCTAAATTGGACTATTGTTGTAGCCTCCTGCTGGGCATCAACAAAAGAGAGCTGCAAAGATTGCAGGTAGCACAGAATTGGGCGGTCAGAGTTGTTCTCAGACTCCCAAGGCATAGCTATGTAACTGTGGCCAGACGCTCATTACACTGGCTACCTATTGAAGCCAGGATTAATTTTAGAGTACTGGTTATAGTTTTCAAATGCCGGCTACAAGTAATGCCTGAATACTTACAACAGCACATAATTTCAAAGAGTAATGTAAGATCTTTGAGATCCGACCTCACTAATCAAATCATACAGCCAAGATGTAAAACAATGAAGGCGGAAAAGGGAGCATTTATGGTGAAGGCCCCCGCGATGTGGAATAATCTTCCTATCAGCTTGAGGAGTCACTATTCCCTTGCATCTTTCAAGAAGGAACTGAAGACTTTCTTATTCGTTTGATCTACTGTACTCACGGATTTCTCCAATAGACTGCATCATACTACAGGGAATAGAGGAATAATTTACCGAGGATGCTTTGATCCTCACCTCTAAGCCTGTCCTCATTTGTGTTGTACGTCTTTTCGTTGTCTGCGCCTTTATGCCCTAGGGTCAATAGCGCGCATAACAAATGAAATGTAATGTAATGTAATGTAATCTCGTGCTGGAGAAGCCTGAGACTGTACTGTGCTCCAAGCTCCCACCTTACCCCATGTGCAAAACTGTCACGCCGCGGGGAAACTGGCGGCTTTGGAAGAAGTGGAAGCTGCAACCGCCATAGCGGATTCCATTACGTTTTTTGTTTTGAGCTTGCGGTGCAGGTCTAGTCGTCGTTGCGACGTACCTGAACCGGTATTTAATCCTTTCCACTTCTGGGTTCAGGTGCGTTGCAACGTACAGTGTTTCGTCCTGTTCCTGCGCCGCTGCTACTTTTCGAAGTTAATACCTTTTCCCTTCCGCTTCATTAGTTTCTTTCCCTCTTCCAGTCCTTTCGCTCCTTACCTGCTCCGGTAAATTCTTCTCGCCTTCTTTCTCTCTCTCCCTTGTTCTATTCCGTTCCAATCTATTTCCTTCCCCCCCTTCCGCCTTGATCTTTTCCGTCTATTCTTTTCCCGTCTTTTCTTGTTTTCCTCCTGTGTTCTTAGTCCTCGCTGTTCCTCCAGTTACCCCCCTCTGGCCTCTCTGTGAATTCCCGGATTCCGACCTCTGTCTGTTTTCAAGGATTGCCTCGTCCAGCCCTTTTCTGCTAAGTCTGCTGATGATTACTGTGTACCGACCTCTGTCTGCCAATTGGATTACCTCGCCTCATCCTCTACAGTCTACTATTTAAGAACTTTCATCGTTCTGGTTCGTTCCCGATTCCTCCTTCTACTGCATCCTCAGGAGAGTCCATTACATCACTACGCTTGAAGATCTTTATCCTCCGGGGTTTTTTGTGCCTTTGGCTTTTTCCCCTTTGTACTGCGACTGAGGAGGGCTGCCACAGATCACCCAAAGGGTGTCACTGTGGCGTCCTACCTTGGTCGCCCCTCTCTTCAAAAACAAGGAGGGAAGGCTCGAACTAAGGACAATCCAACGCTAACTCAACGTCGGAGACTTCAAGGTGAGGAGGAAGGGGAGGAAGGGGAGTCTCAGGAGGAAGAGGAGATTACCGACCTTCCTGACATTTTGCAACGCCCAAATCTAGACATGGCCACTCCACAGCAAGTTCAGGAACTGGTAGCAGCCGTCCAAAACTTGAGCCTAGAAGTCCAGAATTTAAAGGGCACTAATGCAGTTCTACAACAGAGGATGGCAGAGCGAGAACTACCGACAACCGATTTGCCTCCATTACCGTTAGTCTCTGGGAAGTTTGATGGGACGCCCAAAAGGCTAAAAGAGTTCTTAGATGCTTGTCACCTACATTTTTCATTTCGTCCACATGCCTTTACTTCTGGCCATACCAAGGTTGGGTTTATGATAACCCATATGTCTGGCAATGCCTTGGCTTGGGCCACCCCTCTGGTCAATAGAACAGATCCAGTGCTTCTGGATTATGAGGCTTTCAAGACCATGATGAAACAAACTTTCCTTCGAACAGAGAGCACTTTTTTAGCCTCCGAGGATCTATTGGACATCCGACAAGGGAATGCAGACTTAATGTCCTATATCACCTCCTTTAAACAGATCGCTGCGGAGGCTGGATGGCAAGAACAAGCTCAGTACGCCATCTTTCGGAGGGGTCTGCGAGAAGAGCTAAAAGATGAACTAGCACGTATCGAACGCCCCTTAAATTTTGCCGATCTTATCACTGCAACACTTCGGATCGATTTCAGGCTGTCTGAACGGCGAGCTGAGCGACGTAAGATTAAGAGTGGTCTTCCGATGCCCCCAGCTACTTCTTCTTCAGCACCCCTTCCTCCTACTCGTCTCTCGCGTGAAGAGCCTATGCAGATCGGCACTACCCGTTCTCCTCTCTCTGCAGAAGAACGAAAGAGGAGGCGTGAAGGAAACCTATGCATGTACTGCGGATCTTCTAATCACCTGCTTCGAGAATGTCCTGATGTGCCTCCTAGACGCTCGGGAAACGAGTACCCTCGGTAAATTTGGGGACATATTACCGAGGGAAGGAGTCCAGTCCCTTTGTTACCCTCTCAGTCACCTCTTTGGAATGCTCTGACGATGATCGTCTTATGGTAATGACAGTCACTCTTCTGTACGGCCAGACCTCAATCCAGACTCAGGCTCTTCTGGATTGTGGAGCCGCAGGAAATTTCATCGATACCCACTGGGCAGAGAGTCAAGGACTGACTCGGATAGCTAAGACCGAGGATCAAACGGTGGAGGGAGTTGATGGCGAACCTTTGAGCTCAGGCCTTATTACCCATTCTACGGAAGTCCTCACCATGCGTATCATGCAACATACTGAACGCCTTTCTTTTGATATCATCAGAGCTGCTCATTTCCCCTTGATTCTAGGCATTGGATGGTTGCGTCATCATAACCCTACCATTGATTGGTCTAGGAACCTGTTGAGTTTTCATTCAACCTTCTGTAAAGCAAGCTGTTTGCCGAAACCAAACTTTTCTACGATACAGACTTCCTGTGGGATGGAATCGAAGCCCATACATTGCTTACCATCCTATTTGAGCAGTTACGCTGAAGTGGTGGCAGAGAAGATTCCATTAGAGCTTCCTCCTCACAGACCTGAGGATTGTTGCATTGATTTGCACCCTGAGGCTTTAGTCCCTTTTGGTCGCATGTATCCCTTGACTTTGCAAGAAAGACATTATTTGAGAGATTACCTAGACAAGAACTTAGCCAATGAGTTAATCAGACCTTCTAAATCTCCTGCTGGTGCCTCCCTATTCTTCATTCCCAAGAAAGACACGCAAGAACTACGACCCTGTATCGATTACAGAGGATTAAACAAGGTAACCATCAAGGACAGATATCCTATGCCTCTCATCTCTGAAATTGTTCATGCCGTCCAGTCGGCCACAGTGTTTACTAAACTAGACTTACGCAATGCATACCATTTACTTAGGATCCAAACCGGAGATGAGTGGAAGACTGCCTTTAGGACACCTTTTGGCTTATATGAGTATCAAGTGATGCCCTTTGGCCTGGTAAATGCTCCATCTATCTTCCAACGTTTCATGGACAGACTTTTTTCAGATATTCTGGGACACTCTGTCATCATTTATCTTGATGACATATTGGTCTTTTCCCACTCTCAAGTAGAGCATAACACTCATGTCAAGGAGGTATTTCACAGACTCAAAGAAAATCATCTCTCTGTCAAATTGGAAAAGTGTGTGTTTTCGGCCACGTCCATATCATATTTGGGATACATACTCTCCTCTGAGGGTATTGCCATGGACCCTCAGAAGGTCAATGCCATCCTAGATTGGCCGTCTCCTAAGTCCGTGAAAGACATCCAAAGATTCCTGGGGTTATCGAATTTTTACCGGAAGTTTATACCCAACTTCTCTCAACAAGTACTCCCGATGACCTCACTCCTTAAAAAGTCTTCCTCTCCCTTCCGGTGGTCTTCGCATGCCGAAGAGAATTTTCAACAACTCAAGCAAGCCTTCTGTTCAGCTCCCATATTAAGACAACCTGACCAGCTCCATCCTTTTATCGTGGAAACTGATGCATCCTCTGCTGCAATCGGAGCAGTGTTACTACAAGAGCATGAAGGGAAGGAACATCCAGTGTCCTATTATTCCAAGACACTTAACCCCAGCCAACGTAACTACTCTGTGATAGAGAGAGAATTGCTGGCTATGAAATTAGCTTGCACAGAGTGGCGACACCTCCTCCAAGGTGGAGAACACCCTTTTACACTTCGAACGGATCACAAGAATTTGCAGGTATTGCGTCAATTTGAATGTTACAACACACGACAGGCAAGGTGGGCACATTTTTTTGCCCAATTTGATTTCAACATTACTTATATCCCGGGTGAACAAAACTTAGTGGCAGATGCCCTGTCTCGACGAGGTGATTACCTGTCAGAACAAGAAACTACTACTGAATTGATGTTTGCAAGATCTCGGATAATCGGAGCGGTGTCCACATTCCTGCAACAAGTTAAGGACGATTCTGGAGGGAGGTTTGAAGCAGAAAAGGATAACGTCAAGACCGATTATGTAATCAAGGAAGGTTTATATATGGTTAAGGACAAGTTGTATCTGCCAACTACGTCTTTAAGGAAGACAGCATTATCCTGGTGCCATGATACCAAGATTGCGGGCCACCGTGGAATTCGGAATACGCAAGAACTTTTATCGAGATATTTTTTCTGGCCTCGGATGAAGGAAGAGACTAGACAATACGTTCAGTCTTGTGTTACCTGTCTTCGTAACAAATATTCCACACAAAAGCCTTTGGGCTTGTTAGAATCCGACGCCATACCCACAGGTCCGTGGACCACAATCTCGACCGACTTCATTGTAGAGTTGCCAGTGTCTCAGGGTTGTACCTGTATAATGGTGGTAATCGATTCTTTCACCAAAATGGCACATTTTTCGCCTCTACCGGGTGTACCTTCAGCATCTCGCATGGCAGAAGTCTTCTTGAGCGACATATTTAAGCTACATGGAATGCCTACTAAGATCATCTCAGACCGTGGCAGCCAGTACACTTCTCATTTCTGGTCTGCTTTATGCAAGCGATTAGGCATTGAAAGGGCCTTGACCTCGGGATTTCATCCACAATCAAATGGACAAACTGAACGTCTTAATGGTACATTAGAGCAGTATCTCAGGTGTTTTGTCAACCAACAGCAGGATGATTGGGTCCAATTGCTTCCTACGGCCGAATTTTCATATAACAACACCTGCCACTCTGCCTTGGGTTCTAGCCCTTTTTTCTGTATGTACGGGTATAATCCCCGTACCTTTCTTCCCTTGGTCAACATTGAGTCCTCGGTGCCCTCTGTGGAAGCTTCCCTATCTAATATTCGAGAAGCCCAAACCAAAGCTAGACAAGGACTCTTAGAGGCAAATGAAAGGAACCGATCCCAAGCAAATAGACACAGGAGACCAGTACCGAATTGGGAAGTTGGATCTAAGGTACTTCTGTCCACTAAATTTCTACCACGTTGGGTACACCCATCTAAACTGTCCCCTAGATTTATTGGACCTTACAAGATAACACAAATGATCAACCCTGTAGCATTTCGCTTACAGCTACCTGCACAACTAAGTCGAGTACATCCGGTGTTTCATGCCTCTCAATTGAAGACCTTCATAGAAGATAAGTGGTTCCGAAGAAGGAAGAACACTCAGATCCCCTCAGACCCCACTGGAGACGTTTATGAGGTATCCCAAATTTGTGACTCTAGATTTCATAAGGGTCGTCTAGAATACCTAGTACACTGGAAAGGTTACCCTAAGTCTGAAGATACCTGGGAACCCAAAGCCCATTTAAATACACCTCTCCTGTTGCGCAAGTTCCATTCCAGACATCCCAATAAACCCGGTGGGGAGACCCTTAGGAGGGGGCATACTGTCACGCCGCGGGGAAACTGGCGGCTTTGGAAGAAGTGGAAGCTGCGACCGCCATAGCGGATTCCATTACGTTTTTTGTTTTGAGCTTGCGGTGCAGGTCTAGTCGTCGTTGCGACGTACCTGAACCGGTATTTAATCCTTTCCACTTCCGGGTTCAGGTGCGTTGCAACGTACAGTGTTTCGTCCTGTTCCTGCGCCGCTGCTACTTTTCGAAGTTAATACCTTTTCCCTTCCGCTTCATTAGTTTCTTTCCCTCTTCCAGTCCTTTCGCTCCTTACCTGCTCCGGTAAATTCTTCTCGCCTTCTTTCTCTCTCTCCCTTGTTCTATTCCGTTCCAATCTATTTCCTTCCCCCCCTTCCGCCTTGATCTTTTCCGTCTATTCTTTTCCCGCCTTTTCTTGTTTTCCTCCTGTGTTCTTAGTCCTCGCTGTTCCTCCAGTTACCCCCCTCTGGCCTCTCTGTGAATTCCCGGATTCCGACCTCTGTCTGTTTTCAAGGATTGCCTCGTCCAGCCCTTTTCTGCTAAGTCTGCTGATGATTACTGTGTACCGACCTCTGTCTGCCAATTGGATTACCTCGCCTCATCCTCTACAGTCTACTATTTAAGAACTTTCATCGTTCTGGTTCGTTCCCGATTCCTCCTTCTACTGCATCCTCAGGAGAGTCCATTACATCACTACGCTTGAAGATCTTTATCCTCTGGGGTTTTTTGTGCCTTTGGCTTTTTCCCCTTTGTACTGCGACTGAGGAGGGCTGCCACAGATCACCCAAAGGGTGTCACTGTGGCGTCCTACCTTGGTCGCCCCTCTCTTCAAAAACAAGGAGGGAAGGCTCGAACTAAGGACAATCCAACGCTAACTCAACGTCGGAGACTTCAAGGTGAGGAGGAAGGGGAGGAAGGGGAGTCTCAGGAGGAAGAGGAGATTACCGACCTTCCTGACAAAAACATGGGGAAGGGAGACTCAGGCTACCGTATCCTGACATTATTTGAGAACACTTCTTTCTTTTCTTGAAAACTATCCCACAACCTTGTTTTGTATTAGTCGTGGGGTTTGGCAATAAGTTTCTTAGTATAGGCCCTTTTTATTTTGACACCATGCCACTAGAACTGCCTTATTTTTCATTTGATGGTCGACGCTTGCACCCATCTTAGACTTAGATTTAGGTTTAGAATAGGTGTTTTTCCAACCTCTATACTCCATCCATTGTTCAATAAACACCCTTGAACTGTGATCACTTGTGTCTGTCTTACTTGTTGTCACCATGAGTTCCTCACATATGGTGTCAGGAGTGGCATGTGACTCAATTGAAACAAATTGGTGAACCCTACATCGGATTAGCCCCAAAATCTGGGTTAGCATGGAAGTTCGGGATAGACGTCTTAGCAGGCATTATTGATCCGGACTTCCGAGGGGATGTGAAGGTTCTCTTACAGAATCATGGCAATGTTCCTTTTGAGGTATGTCGGGGAGACCAAATTGCACAAGGAATTTTGGAGAGAGCTCTGTTCCTTCAATTCTAAGAAAGTGAACCAGATGAAACAGACAGAAGTAACTGTCATGACCCTTACCCCTGGCCCTCACTGGCAAGTCAGCCTTCCAGTTAGGGCCAGATCAAAGGCCTTAAAACCTCATCCAAGACTCTCTTGGAGTCAGGCTTGGCGCCTTTGGCACCAGGATCATAGCTTTCATGAAGACCAACATTAGAATGGGACTATTTACTTGGGACTATTTAACTTGGGGGGTTCAGCCAACATGGAGGTAAACACATAGCTCAGTTACAAGGAACTGAGCTATTCTGTCTAGTCTTTTGGGTGTGGCAGGCCTGGGACTACTTTACCTGGACTACTTTGGGTGTGGCAGGCCTGGGACTATTTTACCTGGACTACTTTACCTGAGACTATTTAAACCGCACCCAAACAGCAGAACATGCTTCGCGTTATTCTGCTGTGGGCAGCGTAACGCTCACCGTGTCCAGTTCTTTGATGCCAGTTTACCTGAAACTAAGGACCTGCAGAGAGAGAAAGAACACTACAAAACTTACCTGGAATAGTATCCTGTCTTCAATTCATCGCCGACTTCAGTTCCACTCACCGGAAAGTACGAACTCCATCACTCGGCACCCCATGCATCCTGGAATACCATAACCTGGAAAGAGGAGAAAGAAATAAAGCATTAGTACGCATTTACTCACGTTTACTCCCGAACGAAGAAAGCCACACAATTCTTACCTGGGTAGTCCTCTCCTGGTCAGTATAATCGTTGGATCATCACTGCGCTCGGCGAGGGACATCGCGACCTGCAAGGAGAGAAAAGACACAGGTTATCAATATAAAAGGAGAAACAGCACTGCGCATCGCGCATTACTCACCGGACAGCATCGCGCCCACCGCGCTTTCGCCTACCGACCCATGCTTATCTTCAAACTGCATGACAACATCAAAATACCTTTCCATACCTAAGAGGAAAGAAGCAAGACATTATTATTCGAACTAAGAGGAACATAAGAACTGCATATAAAGACTGTAAAGCAGCAAACCTACAGAGTCGCAGCAGGCCTGGATTACCACAGGGGGCTTGCACCAGTGAAGTAACTTGGTAGCTGCACGCCCCCCACATCTACGCGCTCCTGCCACGAGGAGCAGGACAGGGAATCCACCTTTTGCAATATTAAGGTGAGGAGAAGGCCTAAGGGGGAGGAAGGAGTTGAGGCCAAGGAAGGTGGGAAAACATAAAGACAATCTGGTATTGAATCCAGCTCTCCTATATTGCAGACCCATCTTTAACCAGAGGCCTTACCAAGCGACCAGGAGAGGGTTTGAGTGCAAATCATCCAACCAGGGCTTTGTGGCGTCCCCGTGGATACCAGGTGAGCGTAACAGAATGCAAAGCATCAATAATATTATCCACCTGGGCATCATGGAGACTTCAGAGATTGACCAGATAGCTCAGTTGTTGGGACAATTACGGGCTGAAGTACATTCAACCAGGCAAGAAACCAATGCTCTTAGGAGGGGTTTGATTGTCACTAAGGATCATACCGACGCAATAAGTAGACAATTGCTCCCATTTTAGGCAGGACAGACCCCATTGCCTGGTAACATTGTGCCAGCACCTGTACCAACTTCTTCCACCAATCCAGTACAAATAACCCTTCCTGGGGCAGTTCCTTTAGCTCCACCTGAGCGATTTACAGGGGACCCCAAGAAGTATGCAACGTTCATGAATCAGTGTCATCTTCATTTCCTTTGCAGACCTGGGGCTTTTCCTAACGACCAAGCGTGGGTTGCTTTTGTCTTGTCATATCTGAGTGGCAGTGCTGCGGATTGGTCAGTACCATTGGTAAGTCATGATAAATTGGATGATATCTTTGCGCCATGTGGGCCACCAATAGTTTTGTTTTACTTTAGCTAGAGTTTTGGCAATTCCAGGATGACCTTCAATCAGGGAGTCATGATAACCCAAAATAACCTGCTCTTGTAAATCTTTACTTGCCAGGTATAGACGGTTCCTAAAATATGGAAACTGGTCTTTAAAAGTGTAATGTTCTTCTTGAGTACACCACTCTCGTGCGAGAGTGGGATCCATTAAGAGTTTGATCTTGTTTTGGAGTTCACCCTGTGTCAATGTTGTCATAAGACCAAGGAGTTTATCTTCTGGAATGATGGCTACTGGATCTGGAGTTATGTATACCTTTTGATCAACACCCATGTGGGACAAGGTGTCTGTCTTTCCGTTTTGGACTCCTGGCCGGTAGGTGATCACATAGTCATATTCAGCGAAGAAAAGAGCCCATCGCAGTTAACGGGATGATTGAGCCTTTGCTGTTTTTAGGAATTGCAGGTTTCGATGATCAGTTATGACCGTGACAGTATGTCTAGCACCAAGGAGATAGTGTCGCCATGCCTTGAAAACTGATTTTATAGCCAAGAGTTCTTTGTCTGTGACAGCATAGTTGAGTTCGGGAGGTGAGAATTTTCGTGACCAGAAGGCCACAGGGTGTAACTGGCCAGTTCCTGGGTCCCTTTGTGAGAGAACAGCTCCCATAGCCATGCTAGAGGCATCTGTTTCAACCATATAAGGGAGGTCTGGGCGAGGATGCCGTAGAACTGGAGCAGAAGTGAATTTTTTCTTATGTTCTTGAAAGGCCTTCTCTGCTTCTTCGGTCCAATTGAACTTTTTATTGTTTTTTTGCAATAGTGATGTAATTGGATGCACTATTTGGGAAAAATCTGGGATGAATCGGCAGGAAATGTTTGCAAAGCCCAACATACATGGATTCCTATAAATGAAGTTGGTGACGGCCAGTTAAGAATGGCATCTAACTTGTGCCTATCCATTCTGATACCCTTTGGTGTGAGGATAAAACCGAGGAACTCCACTTCGGTGACGTGAAAAGAGCATTTTTCGAGTTTAGCATACAGTTTATGTTGGCAGAGTTTAGTAAGGACGGAGCGGACATGCCTGACATGGTCTTCTTTTGTAGCAGAATACACTAAGATGTCATCAATGTAAACCAGGGCGCAAACATCGATTAACTCCCGCAAAACATCATTTATAAAGTACTGTAATGCAACGGGAGCCTTGCAAAGTCCAAAAGGCATTACCTGGTATTCATACAAGCCGCATTTGGTACGAAAGGCGGTTTTCCATTTGTCTCCTTTCTTCACTCGAACAAGATGGTACACCCCCCCCCCTAAGGTCCAGTTTGGTATAGATTTGGGCGTATTTGACTTGATCCAATAATTCGGGAATAAGGAGCAGTGGATAACAGTTTTTTACCGTGATCTGGTTTAATGCACGATAGTCGAAGCAAGTCCTCAAATCTCTTTCCTTCTTTGGTACGAAGAATAAGGGACTGGCTGCTGGTGATTAGGACGGGCGGATAAATCCATATGCCATCAAGATAAGATTTCAAATGGAGGTTTTCTGGTTCAGTAGGTGCATAGATTCGGACACAAGGAATTTGCGCACCAGGTATGAGGTCGATCTGAAAATCGTAGGGCCTGTGCGGTGGTAGAGTATTGGCTTGTTCTTTCTGGAACACGTCTTGAAAATCTTGGTATTCATTTGGTAGAGTACTAGTCACACCTAGAACAATCGTCGCCGTACTGGGAGTAGCAGATGTACATAAGTGCGTTTTCCCCTTTTCTTGGTAATAACAGGTGCGAGCACAATTATCGGAAAAGGCCAACTTCTTGGCATGCCAATCTATTAGAGGGTTGTGAGCTACCAACCATGGCATCCCTAAGATTAGTCGAAACTGTGGAGCTTTGATGAGATCGAATGCAATAGATTCTCGGTGTCCATCCTGGCACAGTAGGGTTAGTGCTGCTGTACATTGGGTCACTGGTCGGGAAGCTATTTCTGTCGCATCAACAGTAGTAACTTTTTCAGTAGTTGACTTGGAGCATAAGGGAAGCCCCATCTCTGCTGCCATATCTTGGTCTACATAATTCCCAACTGCTCCGCTGTCTATGTATGCTTCGACAGCATGTATTCGAGACGGTTGTTGGTGATTGATAAAAATTACTGGTAATGCAAAGTGTGAGGTCTGTGGCTCATCCTTCTCGCTCGACAAGCGGACCTCTACGCTTGCCGTGCTTGGTAGTTTTCCGACTCCTTGTTATTATCTTCCTTCTCTGTGGCTCCAACAGTTCTCCTTGGTGGTTTCACTGGACATTCTTTGAGGAAGTGGCCTGATTTTCCGCAATATAAGCATAATTGCTGTTGCCTTCTCTTGTCTCTTTCAGTTTTAGTTAAAGGGGGCCGTACACCTCCGATTTGCTTGGGTTATACTGTATTTTCCAATGTACGTGGAACATTATCCTTTGACCGGACATACACAGCTCGAGTGTCTAGCCTTATACAGTCTGCTTTTCGGTCTTATAGTCTGTGATCTAATTGCACCACAAGGTTGATGAATTCTGCACAGTCTTTAGGTGGGTTAACCACTTGAGCAAGGACATCCTTTAGTTCCCCTCGTAGACCCCGATGAAATAGTGTGGTCTTTTTTTCCTCAGGCCACTCAGCTTCAAAGACTAGTCTGTTAAATGTTGCTATATATGTAAGCAAGTCTTGACTTCCTTGACGGAGTGACAAAAGTTTGTTGTCTAATGCTTGGCCTTGGGTATGTCGAGCAAAGAGTTTTTCCATTTCCATCTGGAAACCCCCAAATCTTGTGGTGTGTGTGCACAAAACAAGTCCCAAAAGCAGAAACTAGCTGGTCTTCTCCAACCATTGGAAATTCCTCCCGCACCATGGCACACACTCTCCCTTGATGTCATTACAGATCTACCTCCCAGTCAAGGATTCAACACCATCTTAGTAATTGTAGACTTGTTCTCTAAAATGGCACACTTTGTTCCTTTTAAGGGTCTTCCAAATGCATCAATTTTAGCAAAAGTATTCCTGGAGGAAATCGTACGGCTACATGGCTTTCCATCGGTCTTGATCTCAGATCGAGGTAGTCAGTTTGTATCCAACTTCTGGAGGAAATGCTGTTCAATGGCCCAAATTAACATTCGACTAGCCACAAGTCACCATCCTCAAACAGATGGCCAAACAGAAAGAACAAACCAAACCCTCGAGCAATACTTACGTTGCATGTTACATCAAGTGAAAAGAAATTGGAAGGACTTGTTATGGATAGCTGAATATGCCTATAATAATTCCTTACACACCAGCAATGAACAACCCCTTTCTACACTATATATGGTAGACATTGACGTACCTCAGAATTGGATCTCCCAACCCCTTTGGAAATGTTAGCTGTTAAAACCCTACATATGACTATTTCCCAAGCCTTCAAAGAAGCAGCAGAACATTTACTCCAAGCCAAAAACAGATAAAAGAAATTCACTGACCAACATCGTAGTAAAGCCCCCGACTATCAAATTGGAGACAAGGTCTGGTTAGCATCAAAATATGTGCCCATAAAAGGGACTCGGACCTTTCGTCCCTGATATCTGGGACCTTATTCTATTGAATCCATAATAAATCCAATGGCAGTTAAATTAGCCCTACCACCCACTATGCAGATTCATCCTGTGTTTCACGTATCACTCCTGAAACCGGTACAACCTGGTACTCGGGTTGCAACACCACCAAAACCAGTATTAGTTGACGGAGAACCAGAGTTTGAAGTAAAGGATATCTTAGACTCAAAATACACCAGATCCAAACTATACTATTTAGTTGATTGGAAGGGATACAGCCCTCAAGACAGATCATGGGAGCCTAGTGAATACATCCATGCACCTCGCTTAATTAAAAGGTTCCATCAGAATTACCCAGCCAAACCAGGACCAGGCAGAAGTGCCACCGTGAGAGGGGCCTTGGGGTGAGGGGGGTGCTGTCATGACCCTTACCCCTGCCCCTCACTGGCAAGTCAGTGTGATGCTGGAAATGCATCAGAGGGACAGGGCCTCCGTATCCTTGTCCTTTACTGCCTTTTTATTGTGTGTTCTGTCGTGTTTTCCGCACAGGAGTTCATGTGGGACTCCTGGCGGTGCAGCTCTCTCTCTTTTGGTTTGGTGAACAGACCCATCGGATACCCTTACGGCACCCATGGGTGGGGGTACAACCCTGTGTACAGAGCAGGGTATGGGCTGGTGGCAGCTCCATGCTGAATTGACAGGTGCTCTGAGTATCCTCCATTTTGGGATACCCAGGCCCTGCCATTGGAACCAGTTGATTTCTGATGGAAAACCCTGTGGTCTCTTGCTTTCTATTGCCTGTTACCTTGTTTTCCTAAAGTCCTGGGAAGCCCTGGCTCTGTCCCTTCTCCCTGACTGGCTGTTGGGTGGAAGTTCCATATATGGTGGTGTTGTGAAGTCCAGTCCAGACTGGCTGGAGCCTTCCCAGTGACTGTATGTTGTGGGTATGCCCTGCGGGTGGGACCTGGGTGAATGGAGTGTGTGACCAATATGCACTTCTTGTTGTGGCTGTCTGGTTTCTGGTATGAGAGACAAAGACTGAGACAGCCCTGCCCGAAACTGGCCTGAATGCAGTGTGTAGTTTTGAATGGCTGGGTACTTGTCCCAATCCACATTCCTTGTTGTGAGTGTCTGAGAGGGAGAAGGATGGCCTGAATGCACTGTGTGCCTGATTGGCTGACTGACTGCATGAATGCCCTTCTGTATGATTGGCTGCTGAGTGTGAGCCAGCAGTATGGATGAGAGACAGAATAGTATATCTGGGGACCTCTCACCACTGGAAATTGTTCAGAAGCTGTGTCTATACTTGAAGAGTAACTGGAACTGCTGATCCTCGACACTCAGCTGGAAGAAGAAGACTTGCTGTTGCATTTGCTTCGACCTGATCTGAAAGCTGCCGAATTCATCGAAGACTGATCCGAGATAGGACCTGGTAAGGTGCCCTGTTCCCATGCTCCGAGGGACCATCGAGCACTGCTAACCTTCGCCGAAGCTCCCTGGAAGTCAGACCCTCGAAAGGCTGCCGACCCGAGACGGGACCGCTGAGGAGAACGAAGTGAGGGACCAGGACTTCGTCGCTGTCGAAGTCCATTGCCGTCGACCAGGGTTCGCAGGTTTGTGTAACCGCTGGAGGCCCGTCGAAGTTGTGTTGCCCAGACGCGGGGACCGCTTGACACCGTGCTGCCGACGACCAGAGCCGCCTGCTCCTTTGCCTAAGAACATTCGAATCGAAGGACTCCCTTGTCCGCACCGACGACCGCTTTGTCCTGCCAGAGAGAGTCAAGGCCTCCCATGCACTGAGGAGAATCCGCCGGTGGGTTTCCCGCCACCTGAAGGCCACAAAGACTTCGACGACTCAACACCCTTGCTGGGCCACAGTTCTTCAGAAACTCTTTGCGGTCCTGAACAATCAATCGCCGAGGTGCCCCGCACACCTCATCCTCGCAGGACGTCGCCGATGAGCACCGCCTGGATCAACGCCGTGGTCTCGGCACCCTCGAACTTCTCATCGACGCCGTCGAACTTGGCCAAGCCTTCTTCGACGCCTCTCGACGATCTTTGACTCCTGCTTGAAAGGGGGTCACTCAAGAAGGATCCGTTGACGCTTCTTCGAAGAACTCTACTCCACCACCAGGTACATTGGGGGGTAAAAACATTATAGGAGAGAACAAGACCCATGAGCAATTTATGGACTGGGCTTTTGCTATATAAATTTATTTTACAGTTTGCCCAGGCGGGGGGATCTCCCCACAGAACTGTGCTTAAGGGTAGAGGCCAGTACTCTGCCTATTGTTTCAACCATCTTGCTTTCCTTCCTATCTCTATTGCTGGTTTCCTGGTTATTGACCTGTGTGACATTCTAACAGTATAGTTGATGCACTTTAATGAGATCTGATAATATTGGTGGTACCACTTTAGAATTGTATATATTTACCATTGTTGATTTCCGAGTACAAAGTGCGTTATTGTGATAGTGTACATACCTTTGAATATTAATTATATAAAGACTGTGTTTTCATTAATACAGTGTGTGGACATTCCTCTGTGGGGGCTCGGGGACTACACTGTACTTAAGAACCAGCCTGCATCACCTCCCGAGAAGCTAGGCCTTGATTGCTCATCCATTGCTACCAAATAGAGAATCTTGTCTGGGGTCCTCTGTGCCTCTCCTCTACCATATAGAGAGCAGAAGTACAGGCACCCCCCACCAGTGTCTTTACAGTCAGCCTTCCAGTTAGGGCCTTAAAACCTCATCCAAGACTCTCTTGGAGTCAGCCCTGGCACCTTTGGCACCAGGCTCATAGCCAACATGAAGACCAACATTAGAATGGGACTATTTACTTGGGACTCTTTAACTTGGGGGGGTTCAGCCAACATGGAGGCACACACATTGCTCAGTTACAAGGAACTGAGCTATGCAATCTAGTCTTTTGGGTGTGGCAGGCCTGGGACTACTTTACCTGGACTCCTTTAACAGAGACTATTTAAACCGCACCCAAACAGCAGAACATGCTTCGTGTTATTCTGCTGTGGGCAGCGTAACGCTCATCGTGTCCAGTTCTTTGATGCCAGCTTACCTGAAACCAAGGACCTGCAGAGAGAGAAAGAACACTACAAAACTTACCTGGAATAGTACTTCAAAAAAGGTAGCAAGCGCTCCTCTCCAGAAAGAACATGTCATGATAACCTGTACTGAGATGAGAGTTTGCAGCACACGCTTTTTGCTCACTGTACCATTAACAGATGGGACATATCCATTTGCATATCAGTCTTTGTCCCACCCACATGGGCAGACCAGCACCAAAATGCTATGGCAATTTCTCTCTGAACAAGAGTACCAACAGCAACCTCATACACATGTTTCAGCCTTGTTGGGCCTCATCAGTGAGGTGAAGCTGTGCCTCTCTGAGCACAATGAGCAGGGAGTCCACGTCTGGTTGCCCAAGGTAACTCAGGGTGACCAACCCAGAGTTCCTTTCAAATACTTCAAAAAAGGTAGGAGGCGCTCCTCTCCAGAAAGAACATGGAATGATAACCTATTCTGAGATGAATTTGCAGCACACAAGTTACAAGGAATTGAGCTATGCGGTCTAGTATTTTGGGTGTGGCAGGCCTGGGACTATTTTACCTGGACTACTTTACCTGAGACTATTTGAACCGCATCCAAACAGCAGAACATGCTTTGCGTTATTCTGCTGTGGGCAGCGTAACGCTCACCGTGTCCAGTTCTTTGATGCCAGTTTACCTGAAACCAAGAACCTGCAAGGAGAGAAAGAACACTACAAAACGTACATGGAATAGTATCCTGTCTTCAATCCATCGGCGACTTCAGTTCCACTCACCTGAAGGTACGAACTCCATCATCCGGCACCGCATGCATCCTGGAATACCATAACCTGGAAAGAGGAGAAAGAAAGAAAGCATTAGTAAGCGTTTACTCATGTTTCCTCCCTAACGAAGAAAGCCACACAATTCTTACATGGGTAGTCCTTTCCTGGTCAGTATCATCGCTGGAACATCACGGCGCTCAGCGAGTAACATCGCGACCTGCAAGCAGAGAAAAGACACAGGTCAGCAATATAAAAGGCCAAACAGCACTGCGCATCGTGCATTACTCACCGGACAGCATCGCGCCCACCGCGTTTTCGCCTACCGACCCATGCTCATCTTCAAACTGCATGACAACACCAAAATACCTTTCCATACCTTAGAGGAAAGAAGAAAGACATTATTATTCAAACTAAGAGGAACATAAGAACTGCATATAAATACTGTAAAGCAGCAAACCTACGGAGTCGCAGCAGGCCTGGATCCCACAGGGGGCTTGCACCAGTGAAGTAACTTGGTCACTGCTCGCCCCCCACATCTACACGCCCCTGCCATGAGGAGCAGGACGGCGAATCCACCTTTTACAATATTAAGGTGAGGAGAAGGTCCAAGGGGGAGGAAGGAGTTGAGGCCAAGGGAGGTGGGAAAACATGAAGACAATCTGGTATTGAATCCAGCTCTCCTATATTGCAGACCCATCTTTAACCAGAGGCCTTACCAAGGGACCGGGAGAGGGTTCGAGAGTGCAAATCATCCAACCAGGGCTGGGTGGCGTCCCCGTGGATACCAGGTGAGCGTAACAGTAACTTAGGCTTTGGAGAAGTGATAAATCCCCTACCATTGAAGAAAGTAAAGTAGAGGAACTCATCATCTATCCCGACCTAGCCTTTGCTCAGCGAAATGATCCAGCCCTCGCTGAAGCTTTTTTTACAAGCCATTGCTGAAGAAGAAGGCCTAGTGAAGGGAGGTCCTTTTTATTTTTTCTTAATTCTAGGGTTATTTTACAGGAAAGTAACCTCTGCTGAGGGGTTAATAGAAACTCAAATGGTAATACCTAAATGTCACCAAAAGGTTGTGCTAGAAATCACACATTCCCATCATACGGGAGGACATTTGGGCCAAGCTAAAACCCAGGCACATATTAGTGGAAGGTTTTGCTGGCCAGGTATCTTCGCTGTCATCAAAACTTTCATACAAACATGCAAGATATATCAAAAGATCAATCCCCACGTTCCATTACCTGCCCCTCTGAACCCGTTGCCAATTATAGAAGTCCCCTTTTCATGAATTGGCATGGACCTAATAAGACCTCTGGAAACATCTAAATTGGGCAACAAGTATGTCCTGGTGATCATGGATTATGCAACCCGATAGCCCGCGGCATTCCCAATGCGAAATAATACCACTCAGCAAGTCTTGAAACATCTTCTACCATATTTCTTTAGGCTTGGCTTTCCCAAGGAAATACTAACAGATCAGGGTTCAAATTGTATGAGTAAGCTTATGGCCGATGTCAAAGAGCTACTCCATATTGCCACCTTGCGAACTTCTGCGTACCATCCCCAAACCGCTGGTCTAGTAGAAAGATTCTATAAGACCTTGAAACTAATTCTACGAAAATTGGTAGACAACGACAGGAAGGACTCGAACTGAATGATCCCATGGGCACTATTTGCAGTGAGAAAAAACCACTAAGCTTCCACAGGGTTCTCACCCTTTGAGCTACTCTATGGAAGAGCACCGAGGGATGTCCTAGACATGCTCTGGGAATCCTGGGAAGAACACGAGGAGGCACCCATTCCAATATCCAAAACCGCCACTAGAATGCGAGAACACATGAAATTAGTCCAGGACTTGGTTTGTACTCACATGGGAAAAGCCCAAAACCAACAAAAGGCCAGGTAGGACAAAAAAGTACATTTCCAATCTTTTTCTATCGGACAGTCGGTACTAGTCCTTTTACCCACTTCAGAAAACAAACTTGTCTCCAAGTGGCACAGACTTTATGAGATAATAGAAAGTGCATGTATAAAATAGCTCCGCTAGACCGAAAACAGAAAGTCCACTTATACCACATTAACCTTCTAAAAGAGTGGAAAGGAAACCTGTCAGCCACCCATGCCAGAGTTTTAGCCTGCCTGGTTCCCGAAGACATAGATAACTTTGACTTAATTCCACCTGAGTTATCTAGCCAACAACGAGACGGTCGAAAGGACGTAATAGTCTCATTCCCTAATGTATTCTCAGAGAAACAGGCAAGTGTAAAAGGTACATATCATTACATTCGAACACCTAAAGGCAAAGTAGTTAACCTAAACCCTTATTGTCTGCCAGAGGTGCGTAAACAGAAAGTGTCTGAGGAAGTCAACAAAATGTTGAAGGCTTATATCATCGAGCCTTCCTCGAGTCCATGGTCCTCTCCTATCGTGTTGGTCACTAAACCCGACCGGTGCTGGAGATTCTGCATTGACTTCCGTCAAGTCAATGCCATATCAGACTTCGATGCTTATCCCATGCCACCCTTCGATGATCTAATTGATAAACTAGGAACAGCAACCTATATATCGACCCTAGATTTAACAAAGGGGTACTGGCAAGTCCCTGTATGTGGGCCAAATAAGGAAAAAACAGTGTTTTCAACACCCCAATGGTTATTCCAGTTTAAAGTCCTCCATTTCGGTCTACACGGTGCACCAGCTACGTTCCAACGTCTTATGGATAACATCCTACAACCCTATTCAGACTTTTGCAGAGCTTACATTGACAATATCGTCATTTGTATTAAGACCTGGGAAGACCATCTCTTCCATCTTCATACCATCATGAAAGTCCTTAGGAATGCTGGTCTAACTGCAAATCCAGCTAAATGCAGATTAGCCCAATCCGCTGTGAAATATATTGGCTTCTTCGTAGGAAACGGAATTGTACAGCCCCAACATGAAAAAGTAAAGGCTGTCTTGGATACTCCAACTCCCAAGACTAAAAGAGACCTTACAGCTTTCCTTGGGTTAATGGGTTATTACCGTAAGTTTATCCCCAACTATTCGGCTAAAATGGCACAGTTGACAGATAAACCTGAAAATGCTGAACCCAGAAACTTCAGTGGAGCGAGGGCAACGAGGTATGCCATAACATCCTAAAGCAAACACTATGCCAAAACTCATTCCTAAAGGTAGTCGACTTCTCGAAGGAGTTTGTGTTACAGACGGACGCCTCCCTTACAGGTTTAGGAGCCATCCTATCCAAATTTGTGATGGACTAGAACACACCATACTATACACCCATTGCAAGTTATTCCCACGTGAGAAAAACTCCTCTGTGGTGGAACTAGAGAAGTCTAGTTACCGATCACTCACCACTAGTATGGATTAGCCAATGCAAAGAATCCAACCCTCGGTTCATGCAATGGTTTCTAGACCTACAACCCTATTGTTTCACGGTGGAACACCGAACAGGAAAAGACCAGGGAAACATGGATTTTCTTTCCTGGTTCCCCTGTGAAACAAATGTGGCTATATCGCATGGAAGAATGGTATGTGAGAAACCTGAAGGTGTCTCCCTAGCTAGTCCCCGGGGATCTGTCATCCAGGTGGTCAGGACACGGCCACCGCTATTGGATCCAGTTCCTGGGGGTGGACCAGTGAGGGAGGATTACCTGGATGGGGGGGTCCTCGGGGAGCGGGACACTGATGGGCGAGACGCGGTATACCCTTTTCTTTAACACATTTTTCCCCATCCTCTCCTGTAGGACATTCTAAACCACTGCCCCCCCCCCTTTTCTAACTCTAACACTTTTGCACAACACAAAGGACAACAGACTAATACCATAGCCATTTTTCTGACATGTCCCAATAAAAGGGTCAGGCAATTGATCAGAATCACACATGCCTGACGGCCCTTTCCTGTCCCCAAAGGGATAAAAGGTGGAGCCAGAGAGCACAGTAGGAGCAAGGCGAAAACGGCAGACAGCACGACAAGACGGCTAAGCAGGTGCGGCAGTTGAAACGAATGAGGAAGGCGGCATGGATCTAGAGCGTGGCTGGAGAGAAGTGACCTTACCCATTTTGTCCCAGGCCCACGCAACCTTCATGGAAGAGAGTCTAAGAACGCTAACAATAGCAACAGTGTCTTGTAGCAGATGTCAACGGTACACGGGGCAAGCCTACGCCGATAAGAAGCGAGGGAGGCTCCCGCAACCATGGTAACGGCCTTGATTCTGATGAAGAAGAAAAGCCAACTGTTCAGCACAGCCAGTGAATTGTGGGGTGAATCATAAGAACCGGGCTGTGTTGAATGAAAAGTGCAAAGTGGCAAGTTTGAACCAAGTTCAATGAACTGTGTAAAAAACTAACAAGTATTAGGGGGAGGACAGCAGTAGAGGGAAATCGGCACGACGTGGGTGCTATGTCAAGAGACTCTGGTCGATCCCCATCGGAGCGAAACTACGTATGCCGGAACGCCGTAGGATGGCCAGCAAAATAGGTCAAAGTGGTCATGCAGGGGGGGGGTCAAGCAAAATCCCCATACAATAGAAAGACTTTGATCTGCAAACTAAGTGAAAGAAAGGGAAGTGAATCCCGCAGTAAAAAGAAACAAGGGAAGCAAATCCCAAGAGGGGTTGAGTCTAAATTCCCAAGAAACAGTGTGTTTGGAACTGTTTAAAAAAACATTAAGAGTGGTGGAATACGATACAAGAAGGGTCAGTGCCCAGAAGAGAGGGACCCAGTGGTGAATTATTATCACCCTAATAAACTTCATTTGTTAAAGGAACTTTCATTTTTGTTAGTTAAACACATCAGGCCCAAAGGTAAGAGACTTTCTAAGGAAACAAGACTTGGCCATCAACGGTCCTGAGAACAGCCATTGGAACTGTCATCTCATGCTGGACAAGCCTGAGACTGTACTGTGCTCCAAGCTCCCATCTTGCCCTGTGTCCAAAATGTGGGGGAGGGAGACCCAGGCTACCATACCCTGACATATTATTTGAGAGCACTTCTTTCTTTTGTTGAAAACTATCCACACCCTTGTTTTGCCTTAGTTTTGAGGTTTGGCAATAGGCTTCTTTGTATAGGGGCTTTTTATTTTGACACAACGCCACTAGATCTGCCTTATTTTTCATTTGATGGTTGACGCTTGCTCCCATCTTAGATTTAGGTTTAGAATAAGCGTTTCTCCAACCTGCACACCATATTCATTGTTCAATAAACACCCTTGAACTGTGATCACTTATGACTCCCTCACACCACTTTGACTGTTCCTTTGCCGCCTTCACGAGGCCTTCTGGAATTTGCAGTTTCAACAAATACGGGATTGACCAGAGTCTCTCGAGTAAGCACCCACGTGGTGCTGGATCCCTCTGCATCTGGTCTCCCCTTTATTCTAACAGTTCTTTGAACTTCCCTTAAATTGCTACTTTGCAGCACACAGTTCTGTTCTTATCAGTTCTCCCTTCAACTCACCGGCCGTGATGAACCGCTTGGCTTTTCAGCATATCTGGAGTAAAGTCGGTACCACGGTCGGCAGGTGTCTCCCTCGGTCCTGCTTATCAGCATAGGCATGCTCCGCATACCGTTGACATCTGCTGCAACACACTTGAGCTATTGTCTGCCTTTAGGGTTGGGATAAGAGAGGGCCAGTTCTTCCCTGGCCATCTGAATAAGGGATTACCGGGATCTACTTGGGAGAATACCCCCAAGTTTCTTACATACCCTTCTCCTATGGTGGTTGGGCGGAGGTGTTTCACTGAGAGACTTCTCTGTGGAACATACAGGTTGTCGGTCAAAGCCTTCCAGCATAGAACTCTGGTTTGTATTCCCCTCGAGTATCCGAAGGTTATTATGGCTGGGGCTTTCCACCCTTATTTGGTTGTTCAGGTCTTTTTCGGAGGAGATGACTTAACATTCTTTCACCTCTCCTTCTCTCTCTATTCTTCTTTCCCTTTCTTGAATATCCATTGACTGCTCCTCTATCGCTTCAGGGCAGATCTCTATAGCATGACCCCTCCCTCCACAAAATAGGCATAATTCTAACTGAGGTTTCATATATATCTAGAGATATAGTAGATGTTGATCCTCCCTTCCTCTTATTCAGGGGGCTAAAAAAATGTCCAGGGTGTTATGGTTCTCTGGATTTTGTCCCTCCTGATTAATATAGGGGATTTTCTTGCATCGCCTCATGTGGGTTTCTCACCTCTTCCTATAATGGTTTGCTCTTTGTTTTTCCCTCTAAATAGTAAGGATGGGGTTCCTGAATTTCATTTTCTTCCTCTCCCAATTTTCCCTCTTCCTCTGTCCTAAAGATATGGGAATTTGATGTATCTTGTACATCTTGCCTTCTCCCCCGGAAGGAATTCACGAGTAAATTCTCTAGAGATGGATTTGTATACTTTCATTGCCAAGGGAGGTGGTTGTCTATTAAGGCTTCAAATTTCAGTGTTGCTGGATTTGAGTTTTCTTGAGAAAGGAAGGGATGGTCTATCTGAGACTATTCTAATCTGTCTGGTTTTTGGGTGGATCTCTCAGAGGGGAAGTTCCCCATGATTTCGTATATGAGGGTTCCCAGTATTTCATCTAAGTAAATACTTCTTGGAGTGGAAGAAAAATTGAGCAAGGCACATTTCAGCTCATATCCACAAGAAAGATGGGGAAATACCTCTATACCCATTTTCCTGTGTGGTACCACATAGATGGCTGAGATGGTAGAACAACTCATCCCTAAGTACAAAGAAAACACAAATGTATCTCTCCCCGGTATCAGGTAGTGTTGGGGGCATCAAAGGTAATAACCATTTCCATCTGCTGTTTTCCGGCCAGGGGAAATGGCTTGGGGTTTTAAATTGTGGAAGGTAACCCCTAGTATAAGGGGGGAGTGTCTGGGAGGTTGATAAATTCCCTCAGGGTTAGCTTTCCTAGAACTTGGGTCTCCATCGTAGGCTAGTCCCCAATTTGTTTCAACTGAGTCAAATCCTACTCTTGACACCATGTGTCAGGAGCTCATGATGGCAACAGTTGTGTTATGTTATCCTTTTTAGTACCGAGGTACAGCGCAACTAA
The DNA here is from genome assembly GCF_040938575.1 of Ambystoma mexicanum. Lineage (NCBI taxonomy): Eukaryota > Metazoa > Chordata > Amphibia > Caudata > Ambystomatidae > Ambystoma > Ambystoma mexicanum. The sequence continues at coordinate 967,291,959 of NC_090936.1, read as the reverse complement.
CACCAAAAAGGCATCCTAGCGCTAATGACTGAGCAGAAACTACGGTCAAGCAAAGAAATTAGAAGAGCAACATTTTTAAAGCCCTTCTGAATTGCAAATGAACAGCCGTAGAGCAAAGCACAATAGGCAGAGTGTTCCAGAGCCTGGTGGTCCTCACTGAAAATGAAAGGCCGCCAATGCGTGCAAAGCGAAATCTGGGCACAGTGACAAGAAAGCGGTCCTTAGAGCGTAGCAGTCGGCCAGGAACATAAGGCCGGAACTTGGACTGCAAATACTCTGGTCCAACCGCATGTAAGGCCCTGTGTACAAGACACAGAGCCTTAAAATGCACACGTTTGACCACAGGTAGCCAATGTAAAGCACTCAGGACAGGCGAAATGTGGGCCCAAAAGGAAGCCCCAGTGACCAGCCGGGCAGCTGAGTTCTGCAGAATTTGAAGGCGTTTAAGCAAATAGGCAGGTTGTGAAAGATATAAAGAATTGCAATAATCAATCCGACTAATAACCAGGGCTGCAATCACCGGAGCACGAAGATGATCAGGAATATACTGTAGAATGTTCCTAAGGATCCTGAGCTGGAAGAGGCCGGCCTGTCAACTGAGCTAATTAATCTGAGAGGACATAGAAAAAGAAGCAGATATTTTAACCCCAAGATTCTTGACAACAGGGGCAGCTTCAGGAAAAGAACCAAAATAGGGAGGCCACAGTGACGGAATCCAAGAAGAGGTGCCAGGCGCAGAGCCCACTACCAGAATCTCAGACTTATCCCGATTCAACTTAAGCTAATTGTCACTCATCCAGCCACCCACGGCCTGCAGGCAATCTCTCAGGTGAGTGAAGACACAAGTGATCACAGTTCAAGGGTGTTTATTAAACTGTAAAAGTGGGTGAGTGTAACGCTTACCTCTGGTGCCCTACAGGAGTGCCTGGTCCGGATCGCCGGAAGTGTGGTCCTTGGTGGTGTGAGGCTTAACCCAAACCACTCCCTTCCAACTGCTCCGCTGTTTGCCCAGCGTATGGTACGGTTGGAAGTGATTTGGTGGTTCTCAGTATGGTGTGGTTGATGCTGGACCCTCTGGGTGAACCTAAGGGTGAACAATAAGGAAAGGTAAGCCACTGTGTTTTCTGCTCTCCCCCCACCACCCCTACTCTCCCCAGGGTGTGCTGGCTGGCAGTGCAATGAACCCTGCTCACCTTTGTACCAAAACTGTGCTCAGGATATCAATCCGGCATCAATCTCCAGTTCCTTCACTGAGAATGGTGGTTCAGTCCTGCTGCGGCGCACGTGTTGCCTGTAGGTAAGTGTCCTTTCTTGCGAGCTGTATAATGCTCTTCTGTGCTGTTATTGTCCCCTCATGCGCTGTTGCGTAATGTTTTTGAGCTTGAGAATTGGTCCCGCATGGAGCGTGTTGTGAAGAAACGTGTCCCGTTCTTATTTGTAAAGCACTCCTTTGCAGTGCGTATTTTTTAAACGTGTCTGTCCTTTTTCCTTTTCAGGTTTTTTCGGCAGCGCAGTGTGTCCTGATTGCAACTGCGTTAAAAACCCACGGATGCGTGGAGCGCCTGGATCAAGGGTGAAGGTTGCCAGATTGCAGCCAGAGGTGAGCCGGTCTGGAGAGGGAGCGGGCACGAGTTGCACTCTGAATATGGCTTACTGCTTACTTGTCTGTCTTTCTCTCCCCAGGAGCTGTGGACCGCTGCGATGAAACAAAGATCTCCAGGAAGTCCCAGGAAGTCCTGATGCAGCCACGGTAAGCCAGGGAAGGTCGGGCTGCTATGTTACGATGGCCATCGTGAATACATAGTTTTTGACCTAATTAACGCACCTCCGTTTTTGCTCATACTGGACAGGCCCTTGGTGGAGGGTCACAACCCGGTCATAAACTGGCAGACACATACGTTGACGTTTTCCACTGAGTGCTTGCAAACTTGCTACCCGTCCACACCCGTAGAAAGTCGGGTGCCAAGATCCGGAACTCATGACAAGGACCACCAAGTGGGACAATTGCCCCCGGAGTACGAGACCTACCAAGACGTCTTCTAGACGGAACAAGCTAACACCCTACCACCCCATAGACCCTATGACTGCCAAATCGACCTCGTACCAGGAGCTCAAGCGCCATGCAGTCGCATATATGCGCTTACTGAAAAAGAGAACCAACATTTGCGTAGTTACCTAGATCAGTATCTGGCCAATGGGTTTATACAACCATCAAAGTGACCCACTTCCTCGGCTCTCTTTTTCGTCCCCAAGGAGGGGGACCTCAGAACCTGTATAGATTACAGAGGACTCAACAAGGGTACCATTAAAAAAAAGAAATCGGTACCCCCTACCATTGATCCCGGTACTATTGGACCAAGTGAAGGGTGCCAAGATCTACACAAAGCTCGACCTCAGAGGCGCGTACTGCTTGGTTCGCGTAAAGGCCGGTGACGAGTGGAAGACGGCCTTCCGCACCAAGTTTGGGCTGTTTGAATACACTGTCAACCCCTTTGGATAATCTAACGTACCAGCAGAGTTTCAATTCTTTCTGAATTATGTCTTAAGAGAACTGCTGGACGTCTGTGCTATGGTATACGTAGATGACATTCTGATCTACTCTGTGACTTTGGAATAACACGTATATCATGTGAAGGCAGACTTGGGAGAATTATGTCGGCATCGCTTGTATGCAAAACCTGATAAGTGTGCTTTCCACGTGACCACAGTGGAGTTCTTAGAGTTTATCCTGACTCCACAAGGAGTCCAGATGGACAACCGTAAAGTAGAGGCAATCCTCCAGTGGCCTTCACCCACCTCGATCAAAGCAGTCCAGAGTTTCCTATGGTTCGCCAATTTGTATCAGCAGTTTATTGCAGACTTTTCTGATATTGTCCATCCCATCACTTCATTGTTTGGAAAAAACCAGACTATCAGTTGGACCGCCGAAGCCGAGCAGGCCTATACGCGACTCAAGCACCAGTTCACCACTGCTCCCATCCTTTAGCATCCCAATCCTGATCTCCCATACCTGGTAGAGACCGACGCATCCAACATTGCAATGGGGGAGGTGCTGTCTCAACGAGATCCTGAATCCCACATCCAGTATCATTCTGATCCAAGAAATTCAGTCTGACTGAACTGAATTATGCTGTGACCGATAAAGAGTTGCTCGCCATCAAAGCTGCCTTCAAGGAATGGCGACACCACCTCCTTGGAGCACGTCACATCATCACAGTGTTCACAGATCATCACAACTTGCAATTCCTATGGACGGCCAAGGCGCAATCTCCCTGACAATTACGGTGGGCACAGTTCTTTACAGAGTACGATTTTACGGTGACCTATCGCCCTGGGGTGCGGAATGGGAAAGCTGATGCACTCTCTCGAATAGACTGGGATACCAAAGGGGAAGATGTGTATGTGAATCACATGCCAGTATCAATAATTCCGGAAGACAAGTTGTTGTTAGGAGCCGTCAATGTTAGTCCACCCTCCTTAGCTGCGATACAGGACAAAGTCAAGAGAACCATGAAACCGGACCAAGTCCAGGTGTGGGTTTCTCAGAGGACTCTGCGAACAGAGGACAACGGCCTTCCGTATTTCCAGAAACGCTTATACCTACCAAGCACCACAATGCATAATCAAGTCCTCCTGGTTTACCATGAGACTTTTACAGCGGGCCATCCAGGTATTGCGTAAACTATGGCAAATGTCCGGCAACCCTTCTGGTGGCCTACGTGGCGGAATGACATCATACAATACATAAAGACCTGCGACATCTGCGCCAGGAATAAGACACATAGAACCAAGACACAGGGGCCACTACGTCCGTTGTCTATTCCACCGCCCCTTGGCACACAATCTCTTTGGACTTCATCACAGATCTTCCACCCTGCAAGGGCTATAACACAATACTGGTTGTCGTCGACCTCTTGACCAAAATGGCACATTTCATCGCCTTAAATGGGATACCAAATGCAGGGATCCTGGCACAGATATATCTAGCAAATGTCATCAAGCTACACAGTTTTCCATCAATGGTCATATCCGACCGGGGCAGTCAATTTGTTTCCAAGTTCTGAAGAAGCTGCTGTGCCGAGGCCCAGATCGAGATTCGCTTATTCACCAGTCACCACCCACAGACCGACGGCCAGACCGAGAGGACAAACCAAACCCTGGAGCAATACCTGCATTGCACGCTTACTCAAGTTGGGTAGATCTCCTGTGGGCAGCAGAGTATGCGTACAATAATACCACCCATAGCTCTACTGGTTTTTCACCCTTTTGTTCCGACATGGGAGGGATCCACGCACCACAGCCCTTGACCCACCTGTACCCTTAGAAATGCCAGCTATTGGCACCCTGCATGCAAGCATTAAGAAAACCGTGAAAAAGGCCACCCAGACCCTCCATGGAGCAAAAGCTGCTCAGAAATGCTTCACAGATAAAAGAAGAACTAAAGGACCCATGTACCAGATAGAGGATAAAGTATGGCATGCCACAAAGCACATCCAAATAAAAGGGCCCAGGAAATTTCACCCACAGTTTCCATCATTAACCCTTTGTGCACTGGTCCAGACGACAGTTGCGTACCGTCAACTGATACTATGTTATCAGCCTTTCCCCTCTGCTGAATGGGAACAGCTATCCGTTGGGCCACAGCGATGTCCATATAATTTCCTACTGCTCCACAGTCGATATATGCTTCCAAGGTATGCATTCGCTGAGGCTGGTCAGAGCAGATTAGGATTACTGGTGTTGTCAGATGTGAGACCCTTGACGTCTTCTCCTTTCCCGACAAGCCGATCTCTACTCTTGCCGGGTCATGGAGATTTCCAACGGCTCCTTGGATTCCATTGCTCCTACATCAATAGCTCCTAGTGGCTTCCGGGGTGCTTTACTCAGGCAGTCCCTCAAGAGTTGTTGTCGCCTGCGTGGGTCTCTTTCCTCTTTGGTCAGGGGATCCCTTACACTGCCCAACTGCATGGGCTCAGGCGGGTTTTCTGTGGGTCGTGATAAAACTTCTCAGGGTCGTACATACAAGGGGCGCCCCTCAGAATGAGAACGGTCCGTTTTTCTTTCCTGTAACCTATGGTCTAGCTGCCCTACTAAGTCCATCTACTCAGAACAACGTTCGGGTGGGTTCACTACCTGTGCCAGGACGTCTTTCAGTTTGCTACGGAGACCCTGATAGAATAGAGTGGTTCTCTTTTCTTCAGGTCAATTTGTCTCGCCCACCAGCTGGGTGAAGGTGGTGAAGAATGCCAGCAGGTCCTGAGATCCCTGTCGAAGGGCCAACAACTCCCCATCTAAAGCTGGACCCTTTGTCCTGCAGGCAAAGAGCTTGTCTAACTCCAGTTGGAAACCCCCAAAATTATACAAAATGGGGTCATCCCGGGTAAAATGCGGAACTGACCAACTGGCTGCATGTACTCCCAGAAATTATAGCACAAAGGCAACCTTGGTTTGGTCGGTCGGGAATGTCCCTGGTCGGTACAAAAAGTGAAGCTGACACTGGTTCATGAATATGGCATACTTCTGTGGATCCCCAAGGAACCGTTCAGGAGGAGCTAAAGGGACAGTGACGGCGGTGGGTACTTGTATCTGGGGTACCTGCTGCAGCGCCATCTGGCGGACCTGGTAAGGGAACCTGACCTGCCTGTGTTCTAGTAGGGCGTTTGGCTAACTCTTCTGTTCTTTCTCAATTTACCACTAACTCTTTCCTCATGGTGTTAGTTTCAGAGCGAGCAGCGTGTACCTCCACCCGCAATTCACCTAGTAAAGCTGCTAACTGGTCGACTTCCAACGCTATGACACTCGGGCAGGGCGTTGCACGTGGGCTTAGCGTTCTGTAACGCTTACCTCTGGTGCCCTGCAGGAGTGCCTGGTCTGGATTGCCGAAGTGTGGTCCTTGGTGGTGTGATGCTTAACCCAAACCACTCCCTTCCAACTGCTCCGCTGAAAGGCTGTTTGCCCAGCATACAGTACGGTTGGGAGTGATTTGGTGGTTCTTAGTATGGTGTGGTTTATGCTGGACCCTGTGGGTGAACCTAAGGGTGAACAATAAGGAAAGGTAAGCCACTGTGTTTTCTGCTCTCCCCTCACCACCCCTACTCTCCGGAGGGTGTGGTGGCTGGCAGTACAATGAACGCTGCTTACCTTTGTACCAAAACTGTGCTCAGGACATCAAGCTGGCATCTGTCTCCAGTTCCTTCACTGAGAATGGTGGCCCAGTCCTGCTGCGGCACACGTGATGCCTGTAGGTAAGTGTCCTTTCTTGCGAGCTGTATAATGCTCTTCTGTGCTGTTAATGTGCCCTCATGGGCAGTTGCGTAATGTCTTTGAGCTTGAGGATTAGCCCTGCGTGAAGCACCTTGTGAAGAAACATGTCCCCTTCTTGTTTGTAAAGCGCTCCTTTGCAGTGCGTAGTTTTTCAATGTGTCTGACCCTTTTCCCTTTCAGGTTTTTCGGCAGCGAATTGTTTCTTGATTGCAGCTGCATTGAAAACCCATCGATGCATGGAGCGCCTGGATCGAGGGTGGAGGTTGCTGGATTGCAGCCAGAGGTGATGAGGGAGCGGGCAGGAGTTGCACTCTGAATACGGCTTACTGCTTACTTGTCTGTCTTTCTCTCTCCAGGAGCTGTGGACCTCTGCAATGAAACAAAGATCTCCAGGAAGTCTCAGGAAGTCCAAATGCAGCCACGGTAAGTATCCTTGACGTCGGGCAACTGCTGAATCCGGTCAGGTAAGCGTGAGCAGCTGATGACTGGAGCCGTGGCACGCAGGTGGATCCCGAGCTGGATGGCAAGTGTTACACTGCTTGCAATACAGCCAGAGAGAACGCTAAGCACTGGGTGTGGCCCAGGTTGGGGTTTATATAGCCCTGGGCTACATCCAGCACCACTAGACCAACAAGGATACTTGTGACATGGATCGCCAGGAGCCATCTTGGTTTCTGTGTGGCAGCCTGCTCTGGGACCCATCTTGGTGGAGGCTGCTGCTAGTGCTTGCAAACTGCAGCCTACGCCAGCCAACAACCCTTAATGTCCAGGCCCTGCCCACACTGTGTAACTGTGTTCTGCTAGGGATCGTGACAGTGAGATAAACGCCTAATCTAAACCTAAATCTAAGATTGGAGCAAGCTTCGACCATCAAACGAAAATAAGGCAGCCCTACTGGCGTTGGGTCAAATAAAAGGCCCTATACTAAGAAAAGCCTATTGCCAATCCTTAAAGGAATGGTTCGGTCAGAAATGTTTATTGGCCCTATGAGTCGGCCATGTGTTTTTAAGCCTAAGTGGCTCGATATTAGAAAAATTTCCTATGGACCTTTCCCGAGTTTTCATCCATTAAACGCACACGAAAATAAGCAGCAGGGCGCATCCATTTTGTGATAATCCTATCACTTGCCCCATCGCCCTGGGTGACCTGCTTTTGCGGCACTAAATCATATCCCCCGCCCCTGAGCCTGTCATCAGCAGATGCGTACCGCCCATTTCACAATGCCAAAGCACGTCTCGTGTCAACATTCGCTGCGCTTCAGCTAATGACGTGTCGCCATGGAAATGGCAGGACGCCTCTTTACTCAATAAGTATAAACAGACCGTTTGACAACACACAGCAGCAGATTTTCGATTCCATTCCTCTCTCTGTGTTACTTTGAGTATTCTGTGACTCGTTTCTGTGCTCTGGTCAGCTACCTTCGCCGCTTGTAGCCCGTGTGAACACCTGTACCATCGCTATAAATTATTTTAGTTTGTTTACCACACAATGGCTACAATAATGCCCGACATGTACGAGCCCGAGTATACCGAGGAGGAACTACTGGAAAGGGAAACATGCGAAAACGATGGGGCTTCGGACGGCAGTTGGCAGGACGAATCAACGGATGAAGACACTGGACCTAGTCGCATGGACGGTGTTTCCATCTGGTGCACATGCAATCGGTGCAAGCTAATGCCAACCGAGGACGAGAACTGCTGCTGTGAAAACTCGGGATGCGTGGCCTACATTTCGGAAGGCGAGCCACGGCCGCAATGCATCACCGAGCTGCCAGACTTCAGGGCAGCCTGTTGAGAATAATGATGGTGCTTATGCACGAACTTCGCGCAACTGTTTGTCCTCGTAATCCGAGTAACGAGTAAGTATATTCTGGTTGTGATGCCGCTACTATTTCATGGTCGTCTCCTATATTCAAAATTACATATACATTTCATTGTAACGCATGAAAGTCGTTCAATAGTGTGCAGTGTCTAGACAGCATTTGCCCGAGCAGAATGCCATTAGTTACAAGAATTGTCATTGACAACAAAGGTTTAATAAACTTATCTTGGTCATTTAAAAACAGTTTGTATCATTCTTTTTCACAGGTGGTACAGGCTGGTGGCCTATCGTTCCTTTACATGGTGGCTTCACGGGAGGCTTGGACACCACGTTCGAAGAGTAATACCCGCCTGTGCCGTTGCTGCCATAAAACAAACTTTCCCCAGTGACAGCGGTCAGTACAGGGGATTTTCCCTCGCTGTGCTGCAACCTGACCTGTACAATGTGTAAAGTTTTGTATTTTTGTGCCATCAAAATAAGAAACAAAATAAAACACCACATATATTTTAACAACGGTTGTTTTGATTTTTTTTTAAACAAATCAAGTGTGTCTCCATTCAAGAGTCTTCCTGTGCCTTGCCTGCACGCACACCGGCCCATCCACCCCCCCTATCAAAGGAAGTTCGCACCCGGGACTGAGCGCTGCCATGGTGTGCTGTCAGGGGCGATAACAGCCAAGGTGCCAAACACCATGTACACTTCAAAGCTGTCTATCGTTCATGGGTGATTGTTCCCATGTCCACCTTCAGACCCCGTGTCTCCGGCCAGGATGCCCCCTCACGCTGGCCACCCCCTGCAATCCACAAAAGTGTGTCTCCATTCAGCAGTCTTCCTGTGCCTTATCTGCACGCCCCAGGCCCATCCATCCCACCCCCCCTCTATCAAAGGCGGTTCGCGCCAGTGGAGGCGCGCTGCCATGGGTGGCTGTCAGGGGCGCAAACGGCTAAGGTGCCAAACAGCATGTACACTTCAAAAGGTATCCCACACCCAGGGGCCATCGCTCACATGGCCTTCTCAGACCCTGTGTCTCCGGCCAGGATCCCCCCCAGGATCCCCCCTCACGCTGGCCGCTCCCCGGAAAACCACATAATACCACGAAATATACATGTCATTCATTCACAAACACACCCCTGTCTCTAATACTTTATAAACCACTTGATATGTCTCATGAGAACATCTTTGTGCTTTGCAAGTCAACTCCTGAACGTGCTACCTGAGAACCACTGAGATCGATGCTAATCTGCTCGTCATCGTGCTATCTGTGAACTTCTGTGAGCGCTTCGAACAAACCCGTCCGGGTGCTAGCTGTGGCCATCTACCTGTTCTCCTGCCACAAACTACTGGGCTTGCTGAATCTAACTGTTTGTTGGTCAAGGTAAGGCCATGTATCACAGTCATATTTCGGTCATTTTTAAATTTCGATCTATTTGCTAGTAGAGTACTCAATAGTCTATGTTCATTGGTCTCATTGCTATTGACTTGAGTTTCTATTTATTTTCATCTGTGTAAATTGTCATCGAATTGCATCCTTCGCGGGTTGTGTCTATAATGTAAGCATGTTTCCTTCTCGTGCAAGACAGTACATCCAAGGGACGAGTCACATGTTCAGAGTTTAGTTCCATCATTTTTTAATTTGTGAAAGTAATGCAAATACTAAGCCGCACTTGATGAACTGGTATAGTTCTGGCGACCAAAACAAACCTTGCATTGAACATGGTATGGTTCTTTTACTTTTTTATGACATTTTTATTCATCAAGGTTTTATAATAATCTTGATATTTACTTTTCAGAATTTTCAACAATGCCTGCCTGTTCGATTAGCGGTTGCCCTTCGAAGACCCATGCTAAATCTGAAGGCACTACAATGCATGTATTCCCTAAAACTGTTGATTGAATAAGAGAATGGGTCAGACATTGCAGATATCCACTGGCTGAGCTTGAAAGTAGAGTCCAACAAGTCTTTGAGGACAAGAGGGGTGATCGATACCGCATCTGCAGCCGGCACTTTTCCTCTAACATGTTCGCCACATTTGGGTAATAAAGAAGAATAAACAGCGAACGACACGAAAATTGCTCGCAAACACTATTCCAACTCTATTCGTCCACATTCCGCCACTGGTGAGTCAAGTGTCCTGATTTAGCTTTAGGCCTTGCGGTAGTGTGTAGGTAGCCGAATGGATTACTTGATATTTAAGGTGTTGTGTCCCTTGTAATACTTTCGATATTGATATGAGTGTATAGCTTTTTGAATAATGACATTTATCAATAAATTATTTTTTAATTTTATAACCCCCAAAGGAAATCTATTTATGGGCACAGGGATCTGTGCTATATTGCGCATTTTCAATAGCATTATTCTCAAGTATTCTGTCGGCTTACATCGCAATTTTTAATATTAGCATTTCATTATCAAACAATAATTTACCTTTACAACTGCTTGACTATCCACTGAATCTCAAGCAAGAACATTCTACACCTGTGACGTGCCCGCAGTTATCAACCACTTCTAGCGCGTATCAGGTAATCTTACTTAGCTATTCCGCTACAGACTTGTTTTATGCATGTCAAGTAATAGTTTTTATGTATCGTGTAATTATTTTACTGAATGTTTGGTTAGTGCTTTCCAATTTATATACACCTTAGTTGTCATCCCCTGGTGTTTGTTTTCAGTTATAATTAGTGTTATCCATACCAATGCAAGTACTGTCTTTCAGGGAGATGCTGAAGCGTCCACCACATTGACAACATCCATAGATATTCTTCAGCAGCACGAGGTATGGATACTGACAGCTCCATCGAACTAGATCATCAGAGCTGGAATACTTGTCGTTTGATTGTTCTACACAATGTTTCATTAGTGGTTAGCGATTGATATGTACCTGTGCGGTCGACCCCAAGTGTGTGTTATGTTTTCAATATTGTAATCTTTACTAATGCAAGTACTATGTTTCAGGCAGTAGATGGAGCGACAACCCCTGCACTTGATGTGGAGCCTGACATTCAAGTAATTCCAGGGGAAGTGGAAGCGGGACCATGCGTATACGAATAGGCGCAACAGCTTTCGGAAGTGCGCACTACATTTACAACATCCATAGATAATTCTTCAGCAGCACGAGGTATGGATACTGACAGCTCCATCGAGCGTGATCATATAACGTGATTCCATTTGCTATACTTTCTTCCTTATTAACGCAAGTACTGTGTTTCAGGGAGACAACGGAGCTTCCTCTACAATCACAACATCCCATTTAGATGATGCAGATGTAAATAAATCGGAGAAATAAGTCGATTAAATCGGATCATATTTAGATATCCATTGATTCTTTTAGACAATGCATCATTTGTGGTTATCTCTTTTTATGTACCTGTGCCTGTCGACACCAAGTGTGTGTTATGTTTAAAATATTGAAAACCATACTAATGCAAGTACTGTGTTTCAGGGAGTTGCTGAGGTGCCCTCTCCAATAAAATCATCCATGGCAGTCTATGCGGAGCCAGAGGTATGGATACTGACAAAAACAAAACTGTTTACTGGATACTGACAAAAACTTAATACTAAAAACTGGATACTGACAAAAACTTACAAAAAGAGTGTGGTATAGGATTCATAAGAAAGAAAGAATTGTTCACAAATAATGTGTCAGGATGCAGTAGTCGGGGTCTCCGTTCCCCACGTTTTGAGCACGGAATAAGGTGGAACCTCTGAGCACAGCACACTTCTCGGACTTCCCCAGCATAAGACAACAGTTCTACTCTCAACCTTCAAGAACCTCGATGGCCAAGTCTAATTTCCATGAAAAAGTCTCTTGCCTTCGAGGGTTGGAAAATAATAAACCAAAAAGTTCCTTTTATATGGTAGTTATGGTGACAATGGCTCATCCCTCTTCCAGACGCAAACTCCTTATGAATCATCCCCTGGGTCCCCCTCTTCTGGGCATAAACCCCTTATGAATCGTATTCAACAAAACAAATACAAAGTTATTTTCCTAATGGACTTTTGGGGTGTTGACTTTCCACCCGTGCATCTCCCTCCTTTTGGTTCGGACCCCTCTCGGACATCAGCCTCCCTCTTCCGGGTTCACTATGGCTTTTCCTTGGTTCAAAAATCTTAAAGTCTTTTTAAGCAATTCTTCAGGCTTCGCCCCTTTCTGTCAACATCCCTCTGCCGGGTTCACTCTTGCCAACATTTGCTAAACAGTTCACTGTGGACATTCCTCGGTCGGGTTCACTCCTGTTAACACACTGTATTTCGGTTTTTACTAATTTACCATAGCTTCATAATTCAAACGGTTCACTGTGGACATCCCTCAATCGGGTTTGCTTCTGTCAACACACTTTTCATAGGGACTTCAGGCTTTGCCCCTTTCTGTCAGCATCCGTCCGCCGAGTTCACTATTGCCAACTTTATCAATCTGTCAATCACCTGTTGGTCAAAGACTTTCGACTGTACAGAGGATTTTGCAAGATCCCTGTATGACCACTTTGACTGTTCCTTTGCGGCCTTCCCGAGGCCTTGTGGAATTTGCAGTTTCAACAAATACGGGATTGACCAGGGTCTCTCGAGTAAGCACCCACATAGTGCCGGATCCCTCTGCAGCTGGTCTCCCCTTTATTCTTTTTTTTTTAACATGTGTCTATTGGCATTTTTAAAGAACAATCAACATTGAAAACGTCCCCCCACACCCCCTTCCCTGGATGTCAATTCCCTCCTCCCACCCCCTCCACCCACCATTCCCTTGATCCTGGAGCCAGATGCACTGTCATTCTCTCTCTGTTTATCAGCCATTGTGAAGTCAGAGGTCCCTATTCCATTGGTTACTCGCTTGTAGGCAAGGACTTGTGTCTTAGTTCCATCCTGTCCATGGATCGTAGTGCTCTTGTGAGCCAATGATTCCTAACAGAGTGGCTGCTTTAGGGCACCATGCTCTCGTTTTCCCTCCTCCGAGGTATGCCAGGAGGGCAGACCAGTCTGTTGTAAATTTTGAGTGATCTCCCTGTATGGAGTATGTGAGCCATTCCATGGCTACCACTATCCATATTTTGGCAATCCACTCATGTTCCTGGGGCAGTGCTTTCGACTTCCATTTGCGAGCCAGTACCATAGCTGCAGACATCATCATGATTACGTATACTTTGTGGAGGGATTTCGTAGGAATATCTGCCAGGGTCCCATTCAGGCAAAGCATATCTATCCCCTTATTTTCTCCTGCCACCTTCCCCAGGACCTGTGTTATAGCCTGGTGTATGTATCCCCAATATGTGTCCAGCTTTGGGCATTCCCACCAGATGTGCGCCCACGTGCCTATCCCCCCACAGTCTCTCCAGCAAAGTTGAGAAGAATTTGGGTACATTTTATGCAGTCTGACTGGGGTTAAGACCCCTTTATTCTAACAGTTCTTTGCAATTCCTTAACTTGCTACTTTTCGACACACAGTTTGGTTCTTATCAGTTCTCCCCTCGACTCACCAGCTGTGATGAACCGCTTGGCTTTCCAGCATATCTGGTGTCAAGGCCAGTACCACGGTAGGCAGGCATCTCCCTCTGTCCTGCTTATCAGCGTAGGCATGCTCGTGTACCGTTGACATCTTCTGCAACACATTTCAGTTATTGTCCACGATCTTACAATTCCTTCTGCGAAGGCTTCGCTGGTCTGGGTCAGAAAGGGCAAGGTTGCGTCTCTCCTTGGCAGCCTCTCAATATTCGCCGCCTTTCTCCTACTCTTGAACTGCCGTGCCTGGATAGCTGTCTCATCGTGCAGTCTGCCTTGCTCGTTGTGTGCTCTCCTGCTCCACCTTTTATTCCTGTGGGGAAAGAAAAGGGTCGTCAGGTGTGTGTGTGTTAAGATGGATTTCCGAACTCTGACCTGGTGGGCAGATGTTCAGAAGGCCAGCCTAGTTTCTTGGAACAGGGTAACCTCTGGACAATCTTGACCAATCAAGGTAGCTATAGTCTGCGGTCAAGACTAAGTCTCAGGAGGGGTGAGGGTGACTGAAAGACCTCAATAAGCACACCGAGCAAGGACACTTACAAATTACTCCCAGACAGGTGTATATATGAAAAATATTAACACATTTATTACAAGGCCTTGGTAAATCAACACACAGTAAAAGAATCATAGCAATACTATCAAACCAGCACAACACAATCAATACAAGACAATTGGGGTCTTAAGGGCTAAAGGCATGAAATATGTTCACAACCTATAGGGGAAGGAAAATAGGCAGTGCAGATGGTCTTTAGTCCCCTTCAACATCAAACACACACCTAACTAAGAGGCAGTCCAATCCCTAAGAAGATAGGAGCCTTATGCTCAAAAGTACTTGCAGTGCAGGCGCACGCGGTTGTTTCAATGGGCAAAACGGGGTCTCTTCAGGGGTCTCTAGCAGCTCAGGAAGGTGGGTGAAGTGATGAAGAATAGATTCCCACTATTCGAGAAGGGCCTACAATTGAAGGCAGAGGTGATTCCAAGGTTTGGGAATAGTTCGCTAGTTTGCACTAGCAGTGGAAAGGAGAGGGAACCCCAGGGGCCACTTGTGCGTAATAATGGATGGAGGCACTAGGGGCCACCGGCTAAGGTTAGGGTTACTCACCGGCCCCAGGCACACTCCGGACCAAACTTCGCCAGTCGAGTCCACTTCGCTTGCGGGTTCTACTGTGGCAATATGACGGATCTGCGGCTTTCAGTTCTGAAGATACAGTGAGGATTCCCAAACGGGACAGTGGCGATTTCTCCGCTCCTGATGGATGGATCAGGCCAGTTTCACTGCAGCAGGCTTCAGGGGCAAGAGGGTCACAAGTGCAGCGCACCTGCAAAGTGTCATGATCTCTGCTTCCAAAAGGTCAGGGTTTTCCCAACTCCCTTGGAAGCAGATCCATAACCCAGGTTCCGAGTGCCAACCAGTCCCAATTGGGACCTTTTGGACCCAGTCCTGGCGCCAGTGGCACCAGGCTCATAAATATGCCCAGTCCCAGCGCTGGAAGCGCCGGGCTCATAATGCTTGGGTGGACTTACCTGCAGCAGACCATGCTGCTTACTTGCCTGCCAGTTGAGCCTCTGATCCTCTTCTGTTTGGAACTACTTTTCCTGTTGGGTGGGGCAGGAGCCACTCCCTAGATTCAGAACACTGGAACTCTTCTGGAAAGCAGGAACTCTTTTCTTACCTAGGCGTGGCTGTGGAAGGAGACACCTAAGCACTACAGGAGGCTATTTAAACCACACCCGATGGATGAATCTTGCTTTGCGTTATTCTGCATCCTCTGCAGCAGAACGCTCATCGTGTCTTCTGCATCTGATCCTGGGCCTAAGGAAAAAGGCTTACCATCCTGAATCCAGTCTTCAGCAACACCTATAAAGACAAGAAAGAACAGGTTAGCATTACGGTCTTCAGTGACAGCTCTTCACTTACCTGGTCCATCGGCTGTCACCAACGCCTCGCGCTGCATTCCGGCATCTGAAAGACAAAGGCTTACCTACTCTTCGTGCGCTCCGGAGGTCTTCACACTGCATTCCGGCATCTGAAAGACAAAAGCTTACCAACTCTTCGCACGCTCCGGAGGCCTTCGGCGCTACATCCCGCATCTGAAAGACAAAACAAGGTGCGTTTAAAGACATTGGGGAACTTTAATACTCACGTGCCATTACTCCTTTCCACATCTAACCCAGTGGGTATTCCGGCACCCTGCAGCCGCTCCGAACTTGTACCTGCAAAATAAAAAGACAGTTAGAGCGCATCGTGAAGCAGGCAACAAGCGCTTACTTACGTGCTTCCAGGCGCTTCTATTCATCACACGGGCTCCATCTTCAACTCACTTCAGCCCGTCATCCGCCATCGCCGGAACCCTGCAAAACAAGAAACATCATTACTAAAGACTTTAAAGACATTAGAATTACTCGAAACTTACAGTTCGTGCAGTAAACGACGGACAGCAGTCCTCTGAAGTCAAGAGGCCTGCTCCCCTTATCCAGTGAAGAAACTGGTTACAGCACCCTGCCCCAAGGCAGATGGAGAGCACGGTGTTCACTTACCTAAGGTGAGAGCGTTAACCTTTGGGGATCTACAGGAGAAGAGAAAGGGAAGAAGAGAGAGACATTCAATAACCCAGTTCCTTAATCCCATATTTTCTATCTGCAGACATCTTACCCTTCAAGTCAGACATACAGTGCACAGAGGTCCAGCCCAAAGAGCCAGCCGTGTGTTACACATCACCTTTGCAGATACGGTATACGCCCAGTCAAGACCGGCGCCTCTACGGGAATCAGGTGAGCGTTACAGAACGCAAAGCCTACCACAAAACTCCCATCCAGGCGCTATGGAAACCTCGGATACCGACCAGCTAGCCCAGTTACTTGGGGAACTAAGGGCAGAAGTGCACGCAGCCCGTCAGGAAACGAACGCTCTAAGAAGGGAACTGATTATTTCCAAGGAGCGAACAGATGATCTCGCTAGACAATTGCTACAGTCACAAGCCGGACAGACCCCGTTACCCACATCTGGGGGAAATCTTCCTTCTACATCCTCTATGAATCCAGTGCAGATCAACCTACCTGGGAATGTACCTCTGGCTCCGCCCGAACGATTTTCTGGTGACCCAAAGAGGTTTGCAGTATTTATCAATCAGTGCCGGTTGCATTTCTTATGCCGGCCAGCAGCCTTTCCAACTGATCAAGCTAAAGTAGCTTTCGTGCTTTCGTACCTTAGTGGCAATGCAGCAGACTGGTCGATCCCTCTAGTAAATCAAGATGATCCGGTCCTCCATGATTTTCAAGCTTTTCAGCTCAGTATGGAAAAACTGTTCGCAAGACATTCACAGGGGCAGGCCTTGGACAATGAGCTTCTTTCGTTGCGACAAGGTAATCAAGACCTTTTGGCTTATATTGCGTCTTTCAACAGACTGATAGTGGAAACTCAATGGCCTGAGGACAAAAGGATTACGCTGTTTTATAGAGGTCTACGTGGAGAGCTCAAAGATGTGTTAGCCCAAGTAGTGAATCCCCCACAAGATTGTTCGGACTATATAGACTTAGTCGTTCAAATAGATCACAGACTGCAGAACAGGAAGGCCGATCGTTCCAAGTTTGATGCTCGAGTATTTTCCAAACCGCCAACTCCTTCCAAAGGAGTAGACCCCGGGGAACCCATGCAAATAGGGGGTCTGAAAGGTCCTCTAACACAAAAGGAGCGGGAAAGGAGAAAACAGTTGCAATTATGCCTCTATTGCGGAAACTCAGGGCACTTTCTTCGAGACTGTCCGGTGAAACCTGCCAAGAAGGCAGTAGGAGCTGCAGTTACCAAAGTTACAAACTCTGAGCAGGGAAACGACCTCGCCCGACAAGAATAGAGGTCCTCTTGCCGAGCGTGAAAACCAGTTCCGTGACCTCGCATTTCGTGATACCTATGGTCCTCATTAGCCCTGATAATCCGGATCGATTACATGCAATTGAAGCTTACGTCGACAGCGGTGCCATCGGCAATTATGTGGATCATGAAATGGTTTTGAGGATGAATCTAACTCTTTGTCCCAAGGCTGTAAAGGACGTCATTACTACGGTGGATGGTACGGAGATAGCCTCCGGGCCAGTAACGCATACCACTCAAGAGGTGACGCTAGTGAGTCAAGATGGACACCATGAGAAGATCGTGTTCGATGTGATCAAGGCCCCTCAGTTTCAGATTATTCTAGGAATACCTTGGTTAGAGAAACACAATCCTCTGATCGATTGGCGAGCAAGAACGGTCCAGTTTCCAGAATGTGTCTCTACTTGTCACCCTCCACCTGGTGTTGCACTGGCAGCAATTTCTTCAGAGACTCCCCAGTTACCTCCCGAATACCTAGAATACCAAGATGTTTTCCGGAAGGATCAGGCTAACTCTCTACCTCCTCATAGGTCTTATGACTGCCAGATAGACCTGATACCTGGATCTACTCCTCCTTGTAGTAGAATTTATGCCCTCACCGAGCCTGAGAACCTTCACCTTCGACAATACCTGGATCAATACCTGGCAAATGGGTTTATTCGTCCTTCCAAGTCCCCTGCTTCTTCAGCTTTGTTCTTCGTTCCAAAAAAGGAAGGAGACCTTAGAACTTGTATAGATTATCGCTCCCTGAACCAGATCACCGTTAAGAATAGATATCCGTTACCTTTGATCCCTGAACTCCTGGACCAAGTCAGAAAAGCATGCATATATACAAAGCTGGATCTTAGAGGAGCTTACCACTTGGTACGAGTAAAAGAGGGCGATGAATGGAAGACGGCCTTCCGCACCAAGTATGGGCTATTTGAATATCAGGTCATGCCCTTCGGACTTTGCAATGCCCCGGCCGCCTTTCAATATTTTATGAACGATGTCCTCAGAGAGCTCATAGATGTGTGTGTTGTTGTTTACATTGACGACATCCTCGTTTATTCTTCATCGGAATCTGAACATCGGAAACACGTGAAAATGGTCCTCGAAAGATTGCGTCAACACAAACTTTTCGCTAAGTTGGAAAAATGTGTTTTCAACGTAACTGAAGTTGAATTCTTGGGATTCATATTATCACCTGGCGGAGTGCGTATGGATTCGAAGAAGGTCGATGCAGTTCTCAAATGGCCATCACCATCCTCCGTAAAAGGTGTGCAAAGCATGTTAGGCTTCGCTAACTTTTACTGCAGGTTTATCCCCGAATTCTCTCGAATAGTCCAGCCCATCACTGCCTTGTTAAAGAAAAACAAATGTTTTGAATGGTCTACCGAGGCGGAACAAGCTTTCCAGGATTTGAAGACTAAATTTATCTCTGCACCAATCTTAAAACACCCTCGCCCCGAACTCCCCTACATCGTGGAAACTGATGCTTCAAGCCTTGCCATGGGGGCAGTTCTATCACAAAAGGACCCGGTAACAAATCAGTTGCAACCGGTGGCATTTTGGTCCCGCAAATTCTCGCCTCCTGAAATCAATTACACGATTACTGACAAGGAACTTCTGGCTATCAAGTCTGCCTTTAAGGCTTGGCGGCATTATCTGCTGGGGGCCCGACACACCGTTACTGTGATTACGGATCACCGAAACCTGCAATATTTGAAAACCGCAAAAGCCCAATCCTCTAGACAACTCCGTTGGGCATTATTCTTTGCCGAGTTTGACTTCATAATTACCTATCGACCTGGTACAAAGAACGGTAAAGCTGATGCCCTTTCTCGGATGGGAGTGGAAGAACACTTGATCAACCCTAAACCTGTACCAATCATTCCCAAACAAAGAATTCTGGGTGTAATCGCCACAGAATCCATAGAGGAAGTTAAGGATAAGGCCAGGCAACTTGTAACTCCAGCAGACATACAGAATTGGCATCTGCAGGGAAAGGACTTTGCAGTAAAGGACAACTTATTGTATTTCCAAGAACGATTATACCTACCCAGCACAGATTTACAGAAAAAAGTAATCTCTTGTTATCACGATTCTTTAATGGAAGGACATCCCGGTATGGCCAAGACCTCAGAAAAGATCAAGCGCTACTTCTGGTGGCCGTCTTGGAAAAAAGATATCAGAGACTTTATAATGTCCTGTGGAGTATGCGCCCAAAACAAGAGTCAAAAGGAAAGACCAGCAGGCCTCTTACGCCCTATTGACATCCCACCTCGCCCTTGGCATACGCTTTCTATGGACTTCATCACCGATCTACCTCCATGCTCCGGATACAATACGATTCTAGTAATCGTGGACTTATTCTCCAAGATGGCGCATTTCATTCCGCTCAAAGGCTTGCCAACAGCAGCAACTCTGGCCCGAGAATTTCTCGAAAACATCGTCCGACTGCACGGTTTTCCTTCGGTTCTAATTTCGGATCGAGGTAGTCAATTTATTTCTCATTTTTGGCGAAGTTGCTGTCGGTCGGCTCAAATTGATGTGAGACTATCGACCAGTCACCACCCTCAGACCGACGGACAAACCGAGAGGACCAATCAAACTCTGGAACAGTATTTACGCTGCATGCTGCAACAAACTGAAAAAACTTGGAAAGACATCCTTTGGATAGCCGAATATGCCTACAATAACTCTGTCCATTCGGGAACTGGGAAAACCCCGTTTTTTCTTTTGTACGGCAGTCACCCTCAAACCTCGGAGTTGGATCCCCTCCAAGATCTTGAAACACCAGCAGTAGACTACCTGCATTCTACAATCACCCAAGCCTTTAAGGAAGCTGTTTTTTCACCTTCAAAGGGCTAAAGAACAATACAAGAAAGGAGCAGATCAACATCGGAAGGAAGCCCCTCAATATCAAGTAGGGGATCAAGTCTGGTTATCCACCAAATATCTACCTCTAAAAGGGCCACGCACATTCAACCCAAGATACCTTGGTCCCTATTCCATCACTACCATAGTAAACCCAGTAGCGGTCAAGTTGGACTTGCCCCCGCACATGAAGATACATCCGGTCTTCCACGTCTCTCTATTAAAACCCGTGCAACCTCAAACCCGACTAACTAAATCTCCAAAACCTATCCTAGTTGATGGAGAACTCGAGTTTGAAGTCAAAAGCATTCTGGACTCCAAGATCTCCAAATCTAAACTATTTTACCTAATTGACTGGAAAGGCTACGGCCCCCAAGAGAGATCCTGGGAACCTGCTGAATATGTCCACGCTCCTCGCCTAATCAAAAGATTTCACCGAACATTTCCTGACAAGCCAAAACCCCCGGAGAAGCCCGGTTTGGGAGGGGCCTTGAGGGGGGGGTACTGTCATGATCTCTGCTTCCAAAAGGTCAGGGTTTTCCCAACTCCCTTGGAAGCAGATCCATAACCCAGGTTCCGAGTGCCAACCAGTCCCAATTGGGACCTTTTGGACCCAGTCCTGGCGCCAGTGGCACCAGGCTCATAAATATGCCCAGTCCCAGCGCTGGAAGCCCCGGGCTCATAATGCTTGGGTGGACTTACCTGCAGCAGACCATGCTGCTTACTTGCCTGCCAGTTGAGCCTCTGATCCTCTTCTGTTTGGAACTACTTTTCCTGTTGGGTGGGGCAGGAGCCACTCCCTAGATTCAGAACACTGGAACTCTTCTGGAAAGCAGGAACTCTTTTCTTACCTAGGCGTGGCTGTGGAAGGAGACACCTAAGCACTACAGGAGGCTATTTAAACCACACCCGATGGATGAATCTTGCTTTGCGTTATTCTGCATCCTCTGCAGCAGAACGCTCATCGTGTCTTCTGCATCTGATCCTGGGCCTAAGGAAAAAGGCTTACCATCCTGAATCCAGTCTTCAGCAACACCTATAAAGACAAGAAAGAACAGGTTAGCATTACGGTCTTCAGTGACAGCTCTTCACTTACCTGGTCCATCGGCTGTCACCAACGCCTCGCGCTGCATTCCGGCATCTGAAAGACAAAGGCTTACCTACTCTTCGTGCGCTCCGGAGGTCTTCACACTGCATTCCGGCATCTGAAAGACAAAAGCTTACCAACTCTTCGCACGCTCCGGAGGCCTTCGGCGCTACATCCCGCATCTGAAAGACAAAACAAGGTGCGTTTAAAGACATTGGGGAACTTTAATACTCACGTGCCATTACTCCTTTCCACATCTAACCCAGTGGGTATTCCGGCACCCTGCAGCCGCTCCGAACTTGTACCTGCAAAATAAAAAGACAGTTAGAGCGCATCGTGAAGCAGGCAACAAGCGCTTACTTACGTGCTTCCAGGCGCTTCTATTCATCACACGGGCTCCATCTTCAACTCACTTCAGCCCGTCATCCGCCATCGCCGGAACCCTGCAAAACAAGAAACATCATTACTAAAGACTTTAAAGACATTAGAATTACTCGAAACTTACAGTTCGTGCAGTAAACGACGGACAGCAGTCCTCTGAAGTCAAGAGGCCTGCTCCCCTTATCCAGTGAAGAAACTGGTTACAGCACCCTGCCCCGAGGCAGATGGAGAGCACGGCGTTCACTTACCTAAGGTGAGAGCGTTAACCTTTGGGGATCTACAGGAGAAGAGAAAGGGAAGAAGAGAGAGACATTCAATAACCCAGTTCCTTAATCCCATATTTTCTATCTGCAGACATCTTACCCTTCAAGTCAGACATACAGTGCACAGAGGTCCAGCCCAAAGAGCCAGCCGTGTGTTACACATCACCTTTGCAGATACGGTATACGCCCAGTCAAGACCGGCGCCTCTACGGGAATCAGGTGAGCGTTACACAAAGATCGTCGCCGCAGCTGGGCAACACGGTAACCGTGTTTACTCTGGTCCTGGCGCACTCGTCTCACTTCATTCCTGTGCATGCCAAGTGTTCGAAATTCGGTGTGAGGGTGCCAGGGACACAGAGCTAGCAGTATACCAAGTTTCGAGGGCCTCCTCGAAACGACGGCAGAGACAGAGCAAAGGTCCTGCTTAAGCTGGTCAGCCCACTGGTTGACCCAGGGACACTTCCGAGAAGGCTTACTTGCAGGTTTTGTTGAAACCAGATGCAGAGGGGTCCCACAGGACGACAGCGGGCTCAGGGTGCCAAACCTTCCAGCGGTTCCTCGATTCGGCTTCTTAGTTTCAGGATACTTGGATCCTATCCTTCGTTCAGTGAGAATTCCAGAGATCGACATGGTATGGGTGTTTTCAGCCTCCTCTTACCCAAAGTTCCCTTCGCGCCAAAACAGAGAGGACCCAATGGGAGATCTGCTCACAGACACACACTTCATACGTGGACCAATCATGGACCACGGTGGTCCCAGTCATTCACAGCACTCCAGACTCTCTGGCAACCAGGATGTGTACTGGGGATAGACACCCCAGCCCACATTCTGGAGGCACAAAGACAAGGCATGCAGAAGCCCGTGAAAGCTTGGCATTTCATGGGAAACTGCATGTCCAAATAAGGACTGACCCAGGTCGACTCGACCTGGGGAAGGCAAAGGGGCAAGATGGCCAAAGGACAGGACAAAGAACCTCGTGGCATGGCCATTTTAGAGCCAGGCCACCTAATCGTGCCAAACGCGGTTAACGCGGTTTAAATGGCAGAAAAGGGTTAAAATTATATGAAAAGCTAAGCTGTCACCAGCCCTCTCCATAACACATCTGCACATCTCCCAACAAGTCCTACGAGAGTATCTAGGGTCTTTGTATTGACTATGAGACCCAAGTGCACTGTACTGTAAGGTACATTGTGCACTTGTTACATGTTGCAGAAAAGTTGCAACATTTGAAAAGGACTAAGGGAAACAAAGCACTGACTGTCTTAAGGGCATGTCAGTTTCCCCATAAAAAGTGAGTGAAAGCCCAGAGGAGTGTGTTATGTAAATGCTCAGTATTAGTATAATATGTAGTAACTTATCTTCTTTGTGGTTTCCTAACTCCTGCTAAGCATATGATGCCAGATTATTCTAGAGCATAGAATCCCCAAGCTCTTGTTGTTGCTCAAGTATTAGCAGTTGGTTATGGGCTGTTGTACTGGTTGGGGGTCTTTGATATGTCTTCAAGTATTCAATAAACCACTTAAGAAACTCACCTGGCGTGGTTATTGACTCAACATTGGCGACGAGGATGGGATCATGAAGCAAGTGCTGCCCACTTAGGATCCATGGTGACTCTAAGACCCCCAACCCGCAAGCAAGGAGAGGCACCCGCACTTCTGCCGGCCACTGTACTGTTTTGTCGTCTGAATTTGCGAAGCGGAGTGGTAGTGAGCCCAGCAGTCCTCCGGGCGAACCTACAAGGAACCGAGTCGCCTTTGCACACGACCAGCATCCAGCGGCCGAGCTGTTCCGCCCCGAATCTTGGGCCCCAGCGTGATGATTGCGGAGTAGGTGATTTTGCCCTTTAGCCCGATCGAAGGAAAAAGGAAAATTTGGCAGCGGTACCCAGTCGGGAGGTAAGGAGACCTCTGGCATCTCCAAAAAGGGCCCCGCCCGCCCTCCGCCACCTGGTCTCGTGACCGCCGGCACATGACCAAGTGCCACGTTGTGCGGTGTGCGAAGACCAGAAAGTGGGAACCAGCGGCCAGGAGTTACAGAAAAGTGAACCGCTCGTGTACACTGACACGCCTAGGGCCCAAACGGGAAGGTGGCGTCAGTGCAAGTAATTGCAGGACTTTCTCTGCACCACATCCACGGCGGAGAGTGAGGACATTATTTAAGCGCGCGGAATCCACTGCGGAGAGGCAGTACACTGTTTACATTACCAACACAGCGATTTGGATCACAGGTGAGAGTATTCAAAGCGACACTGGGTATCTGATTACCCACGTGTGTTTATGTGTACAGATGAATCCTTAAGAAGAAGTATAGTGCCTGCATTTATCTACTTATCACTTCTTGGCGCAGTATCTTCACAACCAGCAAAAGTTGTTGAGTGAATCAGCTGGAAGTTAGTTGCTTATATTACATTTATCTGGTGAGCAAGTAATATGGCATTATCGGGAGTTCTGGCCCGCAGGTGTTCATGCCCACACCGGGTCCTCCCAGAATTAAGTGGGCCCCCTGGAAGAAGGGATTTCTACAAGGCCACGTGTGGTAATGGGATGCCTGTGGAACGTAAAGTGGAAAAGCTAATGCACTTTCTTGGCTATGAAGGACAAAGGATTTACGATACTCTTCCTGACGCTGCGGAATTGGATTTGGAAGCCAGAGCAAATGATTTTGATGAAGCTGTAGTTAAGCTTGATAAGCATTTTGAATCGAAAATAAGCATGGTGCTTGTGCGGTACCATTTTGGCATGAGGTTTCAACATGAGGGGGAATCTATGGAGGATTATGTTAGAGCCCTGAGACATTTGTCATTAAACTGCAAATTTGGCGGGGGGTTGGACGAACATATAAGGGATCAATTTATGTTGCACGTTTCCAATGACAAAATTCGCGAGGAAGTGTGGCTAAAAGATGACCCGGATTTGGAAGAGGTTATTAGTATAGCCAAAAGAATTGAACATACTCTGCAGTGTGTAGCCAAATTGTCTGCTAAAGAGACCAAGACATCTCAGTCCACTGAGGTGCTGAGGGTAAGTGACAAAAAAAATGATAGCGCGAAGGAGAGAAAGAGACAGAAAGTCAGACCTGTCAAGCGCTATGAGATTAACCAGGGCAAAGGTGGTGGGAGTGAGCTGGGAAATAAACGGCCCCAAAAGGATAACATGCAAGTAAGTGTAAAGAGAGATGATAGATTATGCTTCCGGTGTGGTAGTGCTCACCATCTATCGATGTCTCCCATTTGTCCTGGGAGACGTGGCAACTGCAGTATTTGCAAGAGGTGGGGACATTTCGAAAATTGTGGTAAGAATTACCACATTGGTGGAGGAAAGGGGACTATGTTGGTTGATGAGTACGATGTGGTGTCATCAGAGGAATGTGAAATGTCAGAGAATGAGATTGTTACTGTGCATATGGTACGATGTACAGGATCTGATGAATGCGAACATCCTTCTGCTTGGGTTGAGGTCAATGGACATCAAGTGAAAATGTTGGTGGACTCATGTTCAAAAATCACATTGATGTCCAGGGTGGTTTATGAAAACATAATTGGTGGACATGTAGAAGACTTAATTCCCTCAGATAAGAATCCTGGGGGGTACAATGGGAGCAGAATAGAAGTGCTGGGATGTTGTGATGCTCAATTCATATTTAAAGGTAGGATGACGTATGGTAAAATATATGTCACTAAGAAAGGTTAGACCTTGCTTGGGTGGAAGGAACAGAGGGGGCTATGCATTAAACTAGACCCTAATAATAAAGAACAGGTCCTGAATTTAGGAAACGCATCAGAGATTGATGAAAATGCCGGTAAAGGAGTTGACACAATTTTGAAATATCCAGAAGTGTTTAACAAAGGTGTAGGATGTCTCAAAGGGATGGTGCACAAAATTGTTGTGAAAGAGGGAAGTGTGCCAGTTGCTGTTACCTCATACCTTTGCCATTGTCAATGCGAAATGCAGTACGTGAAGAGCTAGGCAAGTTGGAAAAAGCGGGGATAATTGAGCCTGCCAAAGCTGTAGAGTGGATTTCCCCAGTGGTAGTGGTGAAAAAAGGAAATGGCGATCTGAGAGTCTGTGTTGACTTGAGGGAACTCAATCGGTGTGTGGTAGCTGACCGACACCCTCTTCCAAATATGGGAGAACCTTTGAGTCACATTGGAAATGCAAAGTACTTCACCAAATTAGACATGGCAAGTGCTTATCACCAGATAAATTTGGATGTTGAGTCTCGCAAGCTTACGGCTTTCATTACATATGAAGGAATTTATCAGTTTCACCGCATACACTTTGGATTGATATCGGCGTCCTCTGTTTTTCAAAAAGTTATGGATAAACTGTTAAAAGATGTGAGTGGAGTATGGTGTTTTCAAGATGATGTGCTAATATACGGAAAGAGTGAGCAGGAATTGAAAGAAAGGGTTGAAGTGGTGTTAGAAATTTTCAAAGGAAGAGGCATAACGTTGCGAGGGGAGAAATGTGTCTTTTCAACCCGTGTGGTAGAATATTTGGGTCATGAGATATCGGAGGATGGGTTGAGGCCGAAAAGAGATTTGGTGGATGGTATTGTGAGAATGCAATCACCGAAGAATAAAGCGGAATTGAGATAGTTTGTGGGAACGATTGAATTTTACCATCGCTTTGTGGAAAACTATGCTGATAGAGTGACCAGTTTAAGGGCATTGTTGAAGAAAGGAGTAGAGTTTGAGTGGGACAAGGAATGTGAGCGAGAGTTCGCTGAAATTAAAAAGAAAATTGACGTGGCAAAGCCTTTAGCTATGTATGACACGAGAAGGATGACAATTCTCTCAGTTGATGCCAGTGATACGGGCATAGGTGTTGTGATGTCACAACCTGGAATAGATGGTACTGAGGCAGTTGTGATGCATGCCTCCTGCATGTTGAAAGGTGCGGAACTCAACTATTCGGTTCTAGAGAAGGAGGCCTTGGCATGCCATTGGGGCATAGAGAAACTAAACATTTTTGTGTGGGGTCAATAATTTGTTCTGAGAACTGACCATAAGCCCCTTAAGGCAATATTTGAAAGCAAAAGTCTTGATAAAGTGTTGAGGAGGGTTGCCTGCTGGGTAACCAGACTACAATGTCACAAATTTGTCATAGAGGTTGTGTCAGGCAAAGAGAATGTGCAGGCTGATCACGCATCTAGGGTAAGAATAGAAGAGGCCAATAGTGATGAAAGTGACAAGACGGTTGAGGTGGGAAATATGGTTTTTGCCACTGTAGAAGGAGTTATACAGAAAGAAGAATGGATCCATTTGCTGCAATCTGATGAAATGTGGAAACACATAACATGTTTTGTTAGGGAGGAATGGCCGGAGAAAAGGCTACTGCCTGGAGAAGAAAGATCACTGTGAGTGGTGAGGTTTGAGTTGTCAATGAAGGATAGGTTATTATACCGGTGGGACAAGTTGGTTGTTCCCGAACACTTGATGGAAAGATTCATGAGAACTGCACATCAAGGTCATATAGGTGTGTACAAAACTAAAGAAATAATAAAGGCTGACTACTAGTGGCCAGGGCTTGATCGTGAAATTGAGAGGGTGGTTGGAGAATGTATTGATTGTGTCAAATCAGGAAAAAAACTTGTCAGCAGTGTCCCAGCCGGTGAGGAAAGTTCATGTACCTAATGGAGTGTGGCAGGATCTCGCAATAGATGTTTTGGGCCCGGTTGACATGGGTACGGGGCGAGGAAGGTTTGTTCTTGCTTTAGTAGACACATTCTCGAGGTGGACGGAGTTCTGAGTGCTGAGAGAAGTGACATGCCAGCATATTGTGGGATTCTTAGAAGATATATTTGAGAGGGAAGGATTGCCGAGGAGCATGCTTACGGACAATGGTCCACAATTTACGGGGAGATTATTTCAAGAGTATTTAAACAAGTGTGGGATAAAGCACAAACAAACTGCACTTTATTATCCATAAGGGAATGGCATGATTGAGAGAGTCAATCGGTGTATGATGGAAGGAATCAGAGGGGCGAGTGCATGTGGTATGGACAGGAAGGTGGCTGTTAAAGAACGCTTGTATGCCTTGCGAATGGGACTGTGTATTGAGACGGGAGTTAGTCCTTTTGAACTTATGAGAGGTCGAAAGGGTAACACCTTATTATCACCGCCCTGGCTGGGTAGGGCAAGAGGGACTGATATTTTTGTGGATAATGTGAGAAAAAGGATGGATGCCCGAAAAGACAAATGGGTGAAGAAGATGAATGAGAGGTTTCCTAGGAAAAAAATCATGGTTGAAGTAGGAGATCTTATTAGGATAAGGAGAGCTCTCATTTCCAAGAAAGGTGAGCCTCTCTATTCAGATCCTGTTAGAGTTGCCCAAGTGTTTGATAATGCTGTAAGATTAGAACGTGGACAAGTATGGAATCTGTCTAGAGTTGCAAAATTAAAAAGGTAAAGTGAATGCATGATTATTGATATATATAAGCCACATGTTTAGCCGTTTTTGTCTGCTCAATGCGAGCTAAAGTATCTTGAGAACCTTTTTCAATTATTTTTATTTAGTTTTTTTTTGTTTCGATAAGGGAGGGGGTGTGTTATGATGCTCAGTATTACTATAATATGTAGTACCTTATCTTCTTGTGGTTTCCTAACTCCTGCTAAGCATATGTTGTCAGATGATTCTAGAGCATAGAATCCCCGAGCTCTTGTTGTTGCTCAAGTATTAGCAGTTGGTTATGGGCTGTTGTACTGGTTGGGGGCCTTTGATATATGCCTTCAAGTATTCAATAAACCACTTAAGAAACTCACCTGGCGTGGTTATTGACTCAACAGAGTGCAGCTGAAGGCTGTGCTTCTCTGGCAAAGTCAGACTAAGTTGTTTTAAACAGCAGCAAAACGTTTGGGGGTGTACAACTGGAGGAAAAATTACCTATAAAATGAATTCTTTCCTAACAGTGTGGTTCTGGTCAATTGCCTGACCCTTGGGTTGGGCCTGTCAGATAAACAGTTTTATTAGTCCGTTGTTTTGTACGGTGTGAGAAAGTGTTTAGATCGGAAACGGGTTTTTTTGGAATGTCAGAGTATCCTACGGGTTAGGATGGGGAAGAGGTGTTCTAGGGAATTGTAACCCTCATACTGGGAGGGTTGATAAACTCAGAAGGATGGTTTTTGTGAAGCAAACGGGAATTGCCAGGATCGTGAATTCAACAGAGGGGGGATTGTAGGAATGGTAATGTTTTGTGAAGGTAGAATGAGTGTTCGTGTAGGAATTATCAGAGAGATGTGGAAAAGGATGATTTGGAGTATGCAGGTAAGATACAGGACAACAGGGATTCTGGGTGAGATGGTTTCTGAATGGAACAGGGTTTGGGATCCCAGGGGATTTGTTATACACGGCGGGGTCGGTGTATTAGGGAAAGAGATATTCAATGGGAGGAAGGGGGACAGATATGGTACAGCCTACAAAGGTCTCAGGGATCTCGTCCTCCTCTCCTTTTTCCCCGCCATAATACCGCGCCTCACCTGGGTTATTTCCCCGAGCACAACCCCAGGCTCCCCTACCCAGGTGATCTTTCTCCGCTCCTCTGCCTTTAGGGCCTGGATTAGAGAGGGCCAGTTCTTCCCTGGCCACATGAATAAGGGATTCCCGGGATCTACTTGGGAGGATACCCTCAGGTTTCTTACATATGCCAATTCCCAACCAACTCTGGATTTAAAAAGAGTAACCAGCCCACCAGAAGGGCGACCCAAGGGGCCCTTTCTGGCAGGTTCAAAGAGAGTAGTGTAACCATTAAATGAGAGACCCTCCACTAGCCAGGTTTCCTGTAACATAACAAAATTATGACTTTTCAGAAATGTTCCTATTGCAGGGTTAGCGAACAAGTTATAATGACTCCTCGAGTACCATGATATTAATAAGACATTTTAGCACATGTTACATTTACATGCGAGCTACATATTCTTGGTTGAGCCCTGATTGTGAAGGGCACCTGTCAGCCATGCCCAATCTTTTATGTGAGTTTAACATCTGGAAGTCTCTTTAGCAACATGTATCTCTCTCTCTCTTTTTGCCTTAACCGTGGGGTTAATGGATAAACATATCTTATTGGGCAATAAACCTGTGACGTGATCCATACTTGCCATGCTATTTAAGGAAGATGGGCTCTCATACATTTTTTAATCGAAGCCTTGTACTCTCAATGTCTGCAATTCCCCATAGAATTTATCCAGCACTATTTTTGAACTTATGAACATGATAAAGCGGTCCATTCTATGTAGATCAATAAAGTCCACTCTTTCCAAGTCTCTGGATGAAAGCGCCTTCAAATTTGCCGCAGTGTTGAGCGATGCAGGTGTGCAGGAGATGCTGCCGGATTACACATAGCATGCAATGCTACGTCCATGCTTCGAAGCCTTTAAGAACCGAGGTTCGGGCCCTCTGCGGAAAATCCCTCACAGGACAAGGCCGCAGTGTTAAGCCACACAGGTGCGCAGGAGACGCAGCCCGATTACATGTAGCACGCAACACTACATGCATGCTTCTGAGCCTTTAAGAACCGAGCTTCGGACCCTCCATGGCAAAGCCCTCGCCGGACAAGGCCGCAGCGTTGAGCAACGCAGGTGTTTGGCAGCGATGGGGTAGTGGTGCAGATTGTGATCATGGACGACTTCACCCGCTAGGTAAGACGGTGAGGGGAGCACTAGCACGGTTACACTCCATGCACCCCCCTGACCTTGTACCCCTCTCCCTCCGCACACGAGTTCCCCTGTAACCAGTCCTCTCACCCCTCCACGTGCTTGCTTCACCCCTGCCTACATGCGCTCCCTTGTAACTAGGCTCTGTGCGCTCCCGTGTAACTAAGGCCACGTATGCTCCCTCGTAACTAAGGCCACGTGTGCTCCCTCGTAACTAAGGCCGCATGCGCTCCCTCGTAACTAAGACCATGTGCGATCCATCGAAATTTAGGCAGCACGCACTCCCTCAAATCGCAGGACCTCGGATCCTGTCCACGCTTCCCCTCCCAGTGCTCTCTACCTCCTGCATCTTCACCCCTGCGCTATGTGACCTATTGTTTTGTACCCCTTGTGTGGTGCTTCCCTGGCCATTCCAGTATTTTGTTTCACGACTGTACCTTTGTATTGTCTGCATCCTCCTCTTCTAGGTTCTTCAGTTGTGTTCTTCAGTTGTGTACCTTTTCATTGTATGCATTTCTCCCCTTCTAGGTTCTTCAGTTGTGTACCTTTGCATTACTCCTCTTCTAGGTTTTTCAATTGTGTTCTCTGCTTGGTGGGTGGGGTTTCTTCACTGTCTTTGACACTGCCGTTGTTCTTCTCTACTGTATTGACATTGTGCTGTTGCTCTACGGTTTTGGCATTACTTTGCATTGCCTGCACTCTTTACTCCTTGGTTCCTTGAGGGTCTTGTGCTTTGCTGATGGTCATCGCCTGCACTTTTACTCTTGGGTTCCTTTTTGTGTAGGGCGCTTTGTTGATGGTTCTGTATTGCATCTTATTTTGTAGGCCCTGTGTTCCTTGTTCTGTGCTCACCTCCCTTTGCCCCCCCTTGTTCCTCCGCTCCCCTGTCTGCCCCCAGCGCTCTCCCTCCCTCCCCCTGCTTGGGCTCCCCCCTCCTTTTTCGCCCCCTCTTTTTTGCCCTGCACCTTCTATGGTGCTCCCTGGCTCATTTATCTTCTCTAACTGCTACTCTATCGACTATCCTATCCCTCTCACTATGTCTGGCAGTAAGAAGCTCGAAAGGGACATCCTGGTCTCCAACCAAGGCCTCCCTATCGCTGATACCTACACCAGTGCTTCCTCCAGACAAACCTTTACCGACATCCTCTTTGTCGCTCCCTCTCCAGGCCTATGGACCCACCATATGGTCTCTGTTCTCTCTTCTTTTTCCTCTTCTCCCATTAATGGTGGCACCCGGTGGGAGGCCCTCCTGGCCCCCTTCCACACCTCAAGACCCTCATTAATGTCTACTTAAATGGCACCATCTTGGTCTAGGGCCCTCAGGCAAATCTCCTTTTTGATAGACACGTTGCACGCCTCATTAACTTCCTTTCTGCTCCTGCTATCCCTACTTACCCCCCTCTGGCTCCTCTGCAGTCGCCTTCCTCCGCCACCTCTCTGGCATCCTCTGCTGCTTCTTTGGCCATGTTACGCTCACCTGGTCTCTGCGGGGTCGTTGGGGCACGGTTGGAGCCCTCTCTGGACTGGACTCCTCTGGTAAGAGGCAATGAGAATGCTGCAGTGGAATTGCGATCCCCCTCGTACCCTTCGTTCCAGAATGAGATGAGTATGCATTTTCCCATATGACCTCACCTGTTGTTTTGTAAAGATGAGCTCTCTGTCCTGCTTTCTCTCAGCAGGGGTGCCTTTGAAAGACCAAGTTGCGTCACTGGTCCGTGTGTGTGGTGGCCCATACTGGCTGCGACCAATCCACCTTGAAAGTAAGTTTTTTGTAGCAGTGATTATTGTCCGTGTCCTTTTGTGTTAACTTTTCCCCAATGATTATTGTCCGTAATGTTGTAATGTTCTTTCTTTCCCCTATAGGTATGAAGATGGCCCTGCGGAATCGCAGTGATGGAAGCGAGTTCAAACGGTGCCAGAGGGGATTTCAGAAGACCCCACTAGAAGGTAAGTTGGATTTCTGGATGGTACGTAAGGTTTTGCGAGTTGCATGGCAAAGCGATTAAAGTTTGTGCATTTGCTAACCTTGTGCGTTCTGTCTCCCTTGCAGGTTCAGCCAGACGGCGCTTGATGGCGAGCAGCTATCCGAGCACCTTTCGGCTGCCAGATGGATGGATCTGTGAGGCTGCTGAGCCGGAAGATATCTCCTGTGTTGCTGGGCATTTGGGACGGGTAAGGATACAAGGCGCTGCTGCCGTTGAATTTGCAGAGACAGGTAAGATGCGCATGGAAGCTGCAGAGTTGGAATCAGGTAAGCAGCGCTTCGAGCGATGGCATGGCTGGTCTCAGGTAAGATGCGCGCGGTAGCTGCAGGATGGAGATCAGGTAGGTGCGCGCTGAAGATGGAGTTCCAGAGACTGAAGAGAAGCGTGCAGGACTGGAAACAGGTAAGGAGCTGTAGACGGTGGAAAACGTTACGCTGCTTCCAGCAGACTAATGCGAATCGCCAGCATGTGGACGGGACCAGCTTATATAGCCTAGCCCTAGCCACTCCCCTTAAGCCCCGCATTGTGGCCCCACCTAAACCACTCCCTCAGACTTCTGCAGGTGCTTCCAATGCTTTTGTATGGCCACGCCCGGCATAGATGCACGTGCCTTAGGCACACTGTGTGCAGAGCACACTTTCAAAGGAGCCTGGCGCCAAAGGTGCCAGGACTGGGTCCATTGGGGCCCTGTGGGGCATAAAGGTAATGGCCCTTGACCAGTGGGCATGACAGGCCACCCTGCTGCCTCCTTCGCTACCACCTCTCTGGCACTCTTATTCATCTATGACTACCCTGCCTTCTCTTGCATGCTCCTCTGCCCATCCTCGGGCACCTCCAACACTTCTGCAGGGTCGTACCTCTGGCTTGTACCCCTTCAAGGAAGTCCTTTAAAGGTGGCAACCTGATCCACATCGCTACTCTCAACTCTCGCTCCACTGCCAAACATTCCTCTGACATCTGCCGTCTCCTGGAAGAGCTTGATCTGGATGTACCTGGTCTCACCAAGACTTGGCTCAAGACCAGCTCTGTCATGGGTTTTGACACTCTCCTGATGGCTACAAGATCCTCTCCGAACCCAGAACCAACCGTCCCGGCGGAGGTGTAGCCTTGATTTTCCTGGAGTGGATCCCTGTTTCTGTCATTCCAACGCAGGACTACTCCTTTGAATGCCTGGTCCGCAGGCTCTCTGTGTCTCCTGGCCTCTCTCTCTCTCTCTCACTGTGGCCATTATCTACAGGTCGCCTGTCCAGATCACCTTCTTCCTCTCTGAGGGGGCTGACCTCTCCTCCTCCCTCCTTGCCTCTACCTCTCAACTTCTCCTACTTGGAGGTCAGAACATCCACTTGGATGATACTAGTGTCTCTCTCTCTTTCTCTTTCTCTCTCTTTCTCTCTCTCTCTCTCTCTCTCCCTCTCCCCCTCTCTCCCTCTGTCCCTCTCTCCCTCTCTCCCTCTCTCCCTCTCTCTCCCTCTCTCTCTCTCCCTCTCCCCTTTTCTCCCCCTCTGGCCCGACGTACTCTGCAGGTTACACCCTGGATGTTCTGATCTCTTCGGACCTCCCACCTGTGTAATCCTCTCACCACTCCTCTCTCTGAGTGACCACTTTCTCCTTTCCTCCCACCTCTCTCTGAACCCCCCAGGTCAAGCCGACACCAGCACTGCCATCTACCTTCTCGGTCATCCGGCCCATGAAGCATGTGTCAGTTGAGGGTTTTGCCGCTACTTTCTCTCCTCCAACACCTTTGGTTGACTCACACTCTGACAAAGCCCTCTCTAACCTTCATCTCTCTACCTCTCACACTCTTGATGTCTTTGCCACTGTCATGAGGATCCGTTTGAAGCCTCCATCCAAGTGCAACTCTTGGTACGATTCTGACCTCGCCACCCTTAAACGCAAGTGTAGGGTAGCTGAGAGAAAGTGGAGGGCATCATGCGTACCCTCTGACAAACTGGCCTGCCGCCTGCTCCAAAGGTAGTATAGACTCTTTGTCCTTGCTAAGAAGAGAGCCTTCATCCAAGCCCATGTCTCGGCGACATCCAACAACTCGGCCGAACTTTTCCAAATCTGGAAGGAGCTGGCCATTCCTGCTGCAGTCTCTACCTCTCCTGTTCCCTCCCAGGCGCTCTGCATGGCCCTGGCCTCTCATTTCACTACTAAAACTCAGGTCATGCTGTCCACTCTCTCTCTTCCTCTACCTCCTCTTCCTCAACCTCCTCCTCTTCCTCCTCCTCCTCTACCATCGCTGGCCTGTCTTTGGCCATTTCTTCTCCTCCTTTCTCCTCCTTTCCTCTGTTCACCCCTGACAAGGTTTCTAGACAAGTCCAATCTATAAAAGTATCATCAGAGCAGGTTCTGCCCTGCTCATCCAGAACCAGCAAGGTCTACATTGATACCCTTGCTCCAGCCTTGGCCAATTTCTGCAATCATTCCTTTGTCATTGGAACCTTCTCCTCCCCCCTTAAGCACTCCCCTGTGCACC
Source organism: Ambystoma mexicanum (assembly GCF_040938575.1). Classification (NCBI taxonomy): domain Eukaryota; kingdom Metazoa; phylum Chordata; class Amphibia; order Caudata; family Ambystomatidae; genus Ambystoma; species Ambystoma mexicanum. The sequence goes on along the minus strand of NC_090936.1, from coordinate 967,256,814 downwards.
CCCTTCTTAAAAAAGCCCTCTGCCGATTCTTCCTCTCTGGCTAATTATCGCCCAGTCTCCATCATTCCTTTCCTGGGCAAACTCCAGGAAAAGCTGGCCATCTCCCAGCTTAATCTTCATACCGAATCTGTTGGTTGTCTCCACAACCACCAGCCTGGCTTCAGAACTGCCAGAAGCATGGAAACTGCTCTCCTGAACACCTGTGAAAACCTGCTCTCTAATCTTGATTCTAATCTTCCTTCTGTCCTCATTCTCCTCGGTCTATCCTCTGCTTTTGACACGGTCAACCATGCCATCCTGCTCAATCGCCTCCGAGACAACCTGGTTATCACTGGTCAGGCTCTGGCCTGGTTGACTCCTTTCTCATTGACCGACCCTCCCAGATCCAGCCGGGGTCTTTCCTCTATTATATCTCTCTCTCTGCTTGTGGTGTTAGCCAGGGGTCTAACCTTTCTCCCTGGCTCTTCAACCACTACCAGGCACCTCTTGCCCACAGCGTCGCCACAAGCTTCTCTAACTTTCAGTGTTATGCGGATGACACCCAGCTCTCCTTCAGGCTCCCCTCAGCCACCTTTCCTCCTTCTCTCATTCCTAACTGTCTGGCCGAAATTCAGGAATGGTGTGCTGCCAAGTATCACTGCCTTAATGCCAGTAAGACTGAGATCCTCCTCAATGGGGCACCTGCGCCCTCCTTTCCCCTCTCCCTCTGGCCGCCCACCCTGGGCCCTCTTCCTGCTCCTTCATGTGAGACTAGGAACCTTAGTGCCATCTTCAACTCCACCCTCTCCTTCTCTCCTCAAATCTCAGACGACTCACACTTTCAGCTGCACCTCCTGAGAGGTATGCTGCCTTTTCTCACTTTCCCCCAGAAGCTCACTGTCCCCAGTGCCCTTATCCTCTCTAGGCTGGACTATTGCAACAGCTCTTTCTAAATCTGCTTGCCTCTACTCTTCAACCTTTACAACTTATTCAGAACAGGCATGTGAGACTTGTCCTTGGCCTCAAGCCCAGGGATCATATCTCTCCAGCTCTGAAATCTCTTCACTGGCTCCCTGTGGCAGCAAGGATCAAGTTCAAGACCATTTGCATCATCCACAAGGCTTTCTGGGGCCTGGGACTGCACTGCCTCCAGCTTTCTCTTCCTAAACATCTTCCTTCTCAAGCTCTCTGCTCATCCACATCCAACTCTCTGAGGGTCAGACGCTTCTCCAAGGAGAGAGTGTGTGGGGGGGGGAGATCTCTTTACTCGGCTGGGGCCTCCCTCTGGAACAGCCTCCCTGCCTCTCTCAAACTTGAGCAGAACAACCTCTGCTTCCGTAAGCAACTCAAGACCTTCCTTTTCACTTCCACTTTCTCTCTTCCTCTCCCCTGCTGATGTCCCTGACTGCTCCGTGCACTAGTCACCTGGCCACCCACTGAACTAGGGCCCAGGATCTTGCTTGTCCAGATGCCCTCGCACTGCCTTCGCCCCACCCCCCCAGCTCTTAAGGATCTATAACTGCAACACTACAGTCCCTACTCACAACACTTATGAGCCACCCTCTGGCAGCACTTATTGAGATACCTGCACTTCTCCTTCCTCCCCTCCCTAGCACTTCTCCCTCCCTCCACCCTGCACTTGCACAATGTGAATGATACAAGGTATAGTAAGATTGTTGTTTTGTCCTCCTTCTGTTTCCCCCTCCTTGTCTTGTTGCGCCTAGAAACACTTGTGTACTTGCGAGTTATAAATGACATATGTCATATAATATATCTTTTAACAGGTGTTAATGTATTAGATCTATTCAATACAACATCCCGGTTCTCAGTTAAGAGGCTCTCGAGCAGGACCTTGTATATATTGTTCTGTGCTGATGAGGCAACAACTATTTGAATTCTCCTGCTTCACCCAGGCCCCCTTCTAAAGTTAAGCCAGGGCCTTTTAAGCTTTTTAGAATCCTGTAGATCTTGGGTTGGCTATCCGGTGCCAAATTCCTGGAAGTGCAGCATGTGGGCCCATACAAGGTGATTCTCCTGGAGTCTCCAAGAGAGAAGGGAGCAGGTTGAAGTGAGGGCCCCCTTGCCAGAGGGCCCTCTTCCTTGGCTGGTGATCGCTCATAGTTCTGGACAGCATGCCCGTCCAGCGTTCTCTTGTGTCCATTGATGCACTCCTGCACGTCACCACCATATCGCACTGATGACAAATCCACATTGGTGCCAGGGCCAGGCCCATCTGGTTTCAGCATCTGTTGTTGTTGGATTGTGCCACACGTGGCATCTTCCCCGATTTCCGCGTTCTGGCGCACTGTATCCCACTTCCTTTGTATAGTCGCCTTTTTCTGGGGTGCTCTTCTGAGGGTCGTGATCACTGAGAGTTGCCTGGGCAGGGTTTGCAAGAATTTGCGTGAAGAATTCGGAGGTTGCTTTGGTCTAGGATTATTTGTTTCCTTTTTATCCTCAGACCACTTTGTTTTAGCTTTACCTTTTCCAGGCTGTTTTCTTCCCGTCTTCTTCATTGGAGGCAGGATGGAGGCCTGTTGTTCTTTTTCCTCCGAGGCATCAACGGCTGGCTATCCCTGAAGCTCTCCGACCAGTTTCTCCCTGCAACTCCATCAGTGTGTCATCCATACTAGCCCCGAAAGCTAATTACTTTTAGTTATACTACTGTTTTCACTACTACTATTTATAGCCAAGTTTGTGCATAACACCACTATCGCTTGATCACTAACAATTGTCTGCTTATCTCTGAGCTCTTGACATAGTTGGTCAGCTCTCCGCTCTCAAAAAAGTAATGAAGGGTAGCCTTTTTATTCCCACTTTGCCATGTATAAGCGCCCAGAAGGTCATCCTCTTTGCAACAGTTTAACATTACCATCTCCCACTCGTTCATAAAATGTAGCCATATTAGTCTTCCCTGGGTGTTTGTTACCTTCTGCAGCATAAGGCTCTTCCCCTTTACATACCCATGCCCGCATAGCTCATCCTTGTCAACACAGTGTGCATTCATATCCCCTCCTATCAACACAAGCTCATCATCCACCTTTGTAGATCAGCCTGCAAATAACTCCATGATATTGTCTGTTGTGTTCTCAGTATATACCCCCCCACCCCATCATACACATTTAAGACACGCATTCTCTCAGGCTAATTTGCTATCTTTAAATTTATTTCAACTGCCAGTTAATTTGGCTAGTTTAAATCAGTTGTCATTCTAGATGCTCTGCTCTTGTTATTTACTCCAATCTGCCCCGGTAAGGACATCCTACTGTTCTCTTTCTGGCCTGAGTTTGGAATATTTGATAGGCATCTGTGTAAAAGCTCTGTATAAGCCAACTCTCCTGGGTGAGCGATGCATCATTTTCCAGCATTGAGTCCAGGGAGCCAGTCATGTCCGTAAAATGTGTGTGTCCCTGGGAGTTTCTGGTCAAAATGCTACAATTTCATGGACGCCCTAATGCTTTAACAGGCAAAAACCCTGGTAACCAGTCCCAATCTTTAACACCCCCATCCTTGGCTACCACACTTGTAACACATCTCCCGGTATTTTCTACAGTTGTTTTTAAATCTTTATACTGCCTCAGTACACCTCCACCCACAGGTTTCACATTATTCACACACTGTATGTCCATGGGATAGCCTAATTAAAAAAAAAGTTGGCAAGGTGAGAACGTATTAAGTCAACTAAAAGAGTGAAATAGCAGTGTATCCTTCAGACATCAGAGTCTAATGCTTCTATTTGTTCCACATACTCAATGGACCCCATTACAAGTCTGGTGGTCCAGTAAGAAGGTGCCTGTAGCATTGTGTAGCGGCACTATTACCGGATCGGACAATTCTGAGTCAATATGCCGGTAACACTGCACCCTCTGCTACCGGTGCCGGAGACACAGACATCGGAAGTGTCGGACCCCACCCAGACACCTACCAGAAACACCAGCACAACGGAGCCACCAGCCCATTACAAACATGGTTTTTCCAGTACTATCAGCAAAAAAAGGCCAGTAGTACCGGGAAAACCATGCCAGAAATACTGCCATTGCGGACCAAGTGCTAAATGGTGCCAGGTGGGGCCAAATAGGCCACAAGTGTACTAATTCCCCCCAGGTGCACCCAATACAACCAGGAACACTAGAAAAGGCCCACACCCAGAACACTTAACCAACACAGCCATGCTGCTCCTCTCGGTGGTAAAGGTAACTAGAGGGAAAGCCCAATATGGAAGGACTGAGAGCTCAAAATTGAAATATATGAAACAGAAGGAGTCCTACCACTTAAAAGTTCAACATACCAAAATTGGGGTATGTGATCTTAATCGGAGGTAGTAGCTTGATTTAATCTGCCTTTGGAACCCATCACGAGCCTGATTCTAGGTGCAAGGAGTCGTAAGCAAATAAAGTTAGCTACAATTTACAGGACATCCTTCTCAAATTGGCTGTAATCAACGATTTTATTTCTATTTTTAGTTACATAAAGTATTATCGTGCTAATTATTTTATTTTGAGCAGTTTAACATATGCTTTACTTGAAGTAGTTATACATGAAACACAAAACAATACTACGACAATGGTGAACAGTACAATGTGTGGGTACCGCAAATTTGTTACAAGGCAGTGTTTATGGGCATTGTTACGGATGCAATGAACAGTTCATAAAACATTTTGACACAATTAAAGGCAAAAATATGCATAGTGCAGAAGTGCAACATCAACATTGTGTATGTGTACGTGTCCATGTTAAAGACCCAACATAGGTCGGGCTGCAGACACAAAGTGACCAATCCTCTTAGTGGTAGCAATGGACATGGAGGCGCTGCACGCTGCAGTGCATCTGAATGAGCTGGAGCAGCACCAATGGCAGCAGGAGAACAGAGTGAGGAGGAGGGTGATGATGACTGGACAGCAAGTGGCAAGGTGCAGGCAATCAGTCATACCCCGCACAAAGTCCTCACCCTGGGCCCTAACAGATGGTCAGATACATATCCTGTACCAGCTAAACAGGGAGACAATCCAAGAACTACTGACCCTAATCCAGGGCGACATAGGGAGCAAGATCGGCATCCAGACAGGCCTACCACTGCTGTTGAAACTGGTGTCGGTCCTGGACTTCCTAGCCACAGCCATGTTCCAGCATTCCGTGGGCCAGCTGCATGGCATATCGCAGCCTGCCTTCTCCACAGTGCTGGTGCAGGTACTTGAGGCCCTCCTGCACCATGTGGGCCAGCACATCGCCCTCCTAACCACCCTGGCAGAGGTGAATGCCACCAAGGCCCGCTGCTATGCACTTGCAGGCATGCCAAACGTGCTTGGTGCATTGGACTGCACACATGTTGAGCTGGTGCCCTCACATGCCACAGAGGAGGTGTACAGGAACCGCAAGCAGTACCATTCCCTCAATGTACAGATTACCTGTGATGCCAACCTCAGCATCACGCACTGCTGCGCCTGGTTCCCAAGATCAACCCACAACTACATGGTTCTGCAGAACAGCAGCCTGCCAGCATCCATGGTGCGGCACAGCAGACAAAGAACCTGGATGTTGGGTGAGTACATGGACAAGTACACACACATTGCCGCATGGGTCACAGGCCAAAGTGTGGGGAGGTGACACAAATGCATGACCCACAACCACCATGCCTCAGTGTGTACAGCCAGTGCATGGCCAAAAGTCAGTCCACGAAGCACGGGTGTAACACCAGACGTTTGTCGTGTCACTGTAACACTGCCACTCCAACCCATCAATAACTGCAGTGCACTGTCCCACCCAGGCCAATGAAGGCATGTCTTGCAAGGTGCATGCAGGCACTGACTGTGTAGAACCCTCAGTCACAGGCAACACCCAACTTCCGGCCCATGCAATGCACCATTGCCACTTGTGTGCATGCCGGTGCACAATGGTGACTGCTATCTGAGAAGCACAGGGGTATAAGTCAGTGAGATAGGATGGGAGATGGACAACATGTCCATGGAGTGCTGTTGCCAGCTACTGTGATGACAAAGAAGTAATGTGTATACTGTGCCCCCTGCGCATGAGAGCCCTCATGCTGTGTTGATGCATGTCAGTGTATGTCCAGACCGCAGTAGGGGCATCATGTAGTGTACGCAGACACTGTCAGGCCGGTGGCATGGCGATCACATCACCAGGGGGATATGCATGCAGGGCCTGCTGGTGGCCAGTGCAGTCCCACCCACATCAATCCACCCCAGGGAGTACATCACATCTTGGTACGGATGACACACATTTGCCTTCACAGGGTGCCTCACAGTGCATGACTCCCATACTTACCATGGTCCGGGATGCTTGAAGTATCATGGTATAGAATTACGTGCCATTAGAGGATCAGTCCTGCCGCATGCATGCCATGGCTCACCTTGTGTCCCCCCCGGCCCCTTTTGCAGGTGATTTCGGATATCCACTACTGCCCTTGATAGTGTCGCCAGAAGGTATGGCATACAATCGTGCCCATGTGTGAACAAGGGTAACCATTAAGCAGACGTTTGGACTCTTAAAGGCATGTTTCAGATGCCTATACCACTCAGGGGCTGCACTTATGTACAGACCAGAGAAGGTGAGGCAGATAGTCCTGGCCTGTGCAATCTTGCATAATATCTGCATTAGACTAAACATACCCCTGCTACCAGACCTGGACGTGCCACCACCACAGGGCGGAGATGATGATGCTGGCGAGGCAGCACCAGCCAGGCATAGACATGTGCACATGGACGCCAGGGATGGGCGTATTGTCCGACAAGATATCATAGACAACCTCTTCTGAGGTCCTTCACTGTGCACCACCCATGATATGTCACTGTTTTCGGTGTGCTCACTCAATAACATTCATACACATAAATAACGACTGCCCACTCATTGTTGCAAGTGACTAAATAAATGTATTGAATGGTTCTACAATCTACAGATCAAACACCCTACCGACCATCCCCTCCCCACAACCCCCACTCCTTCCCCACACAACCTAACAATGAAGTGTCACATGCCCAAGTCCACAGTGTCACTCTCTGTGCCTTTTCATAGAAGGACCCTTGCCAGGGGCAGGCTTACCTGTATGTCATTGTTAGAGGCGCCTAGTACTGCTCTGCACTGAGCATGCAGGGATGGCTGTGCTGGAGGTGCGGTCTGAGCCCTGAGCACCCATGCCCTCCTGGTTTGCCCGCAGGGATAGTGCTACTGTCTCCGCAAGTGCAGACACACTGCAGACACACCCTCATTCCTCTCATGGACTCTCTGAGCCTGGGGGCAGAAGTAGTACGTCCCAGGGCACGGGCACAGTGCCGGCCAGTGGACTGTATTGCCTCTAGAATTAGCTGGGCCTCTGCCAGCTGCTGGCATTGGATTCCGACCATCTCTTCATGGCAGGCCTCCATCTGGCGAATGCGCTCGTCCATGTCTCTAATGGACGGCATTGGTGATCATGGTGGGAGGGATAGGTAGAGCGCTGTGGTGTGTCAAAAGTATCTTGCCCTCCATCTCCTGCCTCAGCCTCACCTGAGGTGGTACCATGGTATGTGAGAACTTGATGGGTTATTGGCAATCTACATGGCCGTTAAGAGTGTGCCACTGCATGGGCATGTGCAGCAGGCTGCTGTTCCTGGGCAGCTGGCTGGTCTTGAGGTGCTGGTCTCCTTTGAAGTTTGTGATGAGAGCAGATTTCCTGTCTCCCTTAAATCACATACTTATCCCTCTGAAAGGGGTTCGCTCTGCAGGGGTTGTCTACAAAAGTAGTGGAGCCAGATATGCCATTCGCTGTCCTTCATACAGAGGGGTGGGAACTAGCTTAAAGTTGACACATTGCATATCAAAGAGGTGTTAGCCCCACCTTCCTCTTGTCTGTCCTGCCACCAAGCCCCTTTAATAGGCTTGCCTCAAATATTTCTCATTACTATGCACTGCCACCAGCCGAACTGGACAATAGGGAGGCAGATCCATGGAGCCTTTGATATTTTAATTAGGCTTCCCATGGCCAGAGGAAGGTGTGCCTTCCTCCTTGTTGAGATGCTTTGATGTACCTGTGGCTGTCACATTCCAGCTGAACATGACAGGGAGGACGGCGCATGTAGGTTGTGTTCTCCCGGAGTAGACGTGACTATGCGTTTTGTGCAGTGAGCAGGGAAAATGTGTGCGGAATGGCCTCACACATTTTCGGAGATTGATATCCCATCATTCATTTTTATTACCAAAAAATCAAAAAAGACCAGGCGAGCGCACCCTGCCCGTGCAGATGGTCGAATTCCTCACAGGAGGCATATTAACAAGGTTTATCTACTTGTCACCCAGGGTAGAAGCTGCATTAACCCTGATGAGGGTATCAATTCAACAGGGTAGAAGCTGTATCAACCCAGGTTTGGGAATCCATTGGACGGGACAGGATCAGGCTCAGACTGGCCTATAGGGCAATATGCCCATGACCGCACAAAACATGCAAAATGCCAGTATTTTTGGTCAAATTGGGCACCTTTTTTGGTCAATGTGGGCCAGTTGATGAGTTAATTCACTATGCGGCTATTCGTTTTGAACAGTGTTGCTGAATACACATTATTTAAAATGCACAATTTGCATCACATTTGATCAAAAAACTCCCCCTTGGGTACTATTCAAATCGTGTCACCAAAGCAATAAATAGCCATTTGCCATGGCGGGCCACTTTTTCATTGGTGCCCGAGAATATGGCTCAGTTAGACGCTGGACAGGAGATACATTAACTAGGACTAGTCAGTGCCTTAAGTGGGACTAAAAAATGAACCGGGGCTCATCAAGGAGGCGTGGCCTAATGGCAGGCGGTCGCATGCAGGCGCATTAGGCTACGCCCCCTTGACTAGCCCCGGCTCAATGGTCTAGAGGCACCCCTGGCAGGCAGCCTTTTTTAGAGATCAGAATTTATGTTCTAAAGACTTGCCTGGCAGGGGACAGCGCCTTGCATTTTCAGCCTTAATAGTGGTGCTGCCCCTCGCCAGCTGGGGAGGGGCAGTGAAGCAGAGGCCTTTTCTGCAAAATCCTGAAGCTCCCGCTCATTCACTGGAGCGTGAGTATTTTGAAAAAAAAGGCCTCTGCTTCCAGCAGCCTCAGGTTTCTCTCCATAATGGTGGCTGTGGCCCAAGGAGCATCTCTTGCTTGAAGTGATGCCTTGCAGGTGCCCGCGCCACCATTATGGATGAAAGGCATTTTTTTCTTAAGTCTGAAGCTCTCGCACATGAGCGGCCAGGCTTGCCAGGGGAGATTTCTGAACCTTACGGGGCTCAGCCCCAGTTGGTCCCTGCCCACTTAAAGCGTAGGGCATCAACTTTGCAGGGTAGAAGATGTAATAACCCACACGACTCCTGGCTTCTAACCCAGCACAGGGGGGCGGGGGGTGGATTTTGCTAGCAGAGGCTCTATGCTGGGTTATCCACAGTGGAATCTTTATCACCCTCTCAGGTTAGGGGCTCCTCATCCAAGATGGCGTCTGTTCTGTCTCGGGCGATAGGCTGATTGCTCACAGGTATATGGCGATATCGCTCCTTCTAATGATAAGATGGCTATCCGAGCTCAGCTGCGCCAGCCCCAATATATGAAGCTGTGTCACATTATTAGGGTAGACACTCATGTCACCATCTTCCCCTTATTTCACTATTATTCCTCAATTCACTATATGTGCAATCCTGATGCCATATTTCTGAAACTTTGCACCTGTGCAATTTTCCCGGTGCTTGTATGGGAGAATAAACTGCCCCTAGTGCAAACAAATCTTTTAATTTGTACTGGGGAAAATGTTCACACTAGTGCTAATATTCCCCCCTTAAGCGCTAGGGCAAACATTTCCCTGCTGCTAAAATACAATTAAAGAATATTTGCAGTGCTCCGCTGCTCTCAAGCTAGGTCCTCGCGGTAAACAATAAAGTAAAAATAAATGTTTTTTTCAACTAGGACAATTTTTGCCTTAACACTAATACCAAAATTGTACTAGTACTGGTGACATGTTTCTGCAATGATGCCCGTGGAGGGAGCAGCTTAGACAAGGCATCCCCTGTGAACATTTCTAGCTACAGGAGAGGTTTTGTTGACAACACTTGGTAGTGCAGCACTACTCTCCTGGATTAACCTTCACCTCTGGCCTCTGCCCAGGGCACCGTTTATGCCACTCTAATCCTCCAAATCAGCATCTAAACAGATTAGCCACAGGTTGGCTGCTGGGAAGGTGTCTCGGCGTTTAAAGGCCCCGTGGGTATTAGGCTGCTTGGGAGATTTGGGTGGGAGACATCAGGGAGGTGACTGCCAGAGGACGTGGACCTTAGCGGACAGCTCCTGGGCTATCACCGCCGCCGGTATGGGCAGCACCAGCAGCTCCACCGTGGACGACCTGCAGGCCGTGGAAATCCACCACTGGTACAAGAAGTTCATGACCGAGTGTCCCTCGGGGCAGCTGACCCTGCATGAGTTCAAGCAGTTCTTTGGGCTCAGGGGACTGAGCGGGGAGGCCAACAGCTACATAGAGCAGATGTTCCGGACCTTTGACATGAATAAGGTAGGGGTTGCATGTTAAAAATACCCTCTTGTGTCCCCCATTCTGTTCCCGACGGTGGGTTTCCCAGTGCACTGCCACTTCTAAAAGCACTATGGAGTTAATCACGCCTGTGTGTATGTGTGAGTTGGGGCGCTCTTAGCAGTGGAGGGTCAGCCACAATAAAGGAGGAAAAAAACATGTTGGGGTGAGGCTTGGGGCATTTGGGGTCGGATAACACTTTGAAAAAATATGTTTTGTCCAAAAAAAACAAAAAGTCGTGTTTTTACGCATTATTGCATATGGAGGGTTTTGCAGCGAGAATTTAGCAAGGATGTCATGGAGCACAGTAGTGGGGAATACCAAGGTGGGAAAGGAGAAGCTGGTCAATAATGGAGAACCCTGAGTTGGGAAGGGAGAAGCTGGAGAATAATGGGGAAAAGTGTGATGGTAGGAGAGATAGGGAGAGCGGTAGAGGTAGAAGGCAGCGTTCAGACCTGTTGTTTGAATTGTAGGGTTTTCGGGTTTCCCTGTGCTTCAGGCCCTGTGCTTCAGGGCCTGAAGCACAGCAGGTGGTGAATATTATCTTTCACCGTGGCCTGGCTGGAAGGCACCAATCAACTTCAGCCTAACTCGACCCTATTTCAGTTAAGAGCACGTTTTCTCTTTGGAGGTACCCTGGGCCCTTCCTCTGGGTTGCTGAGGTGTGCGTAAAGCCCCTCTCCAGGAAGCTGACAGCATGTCCCTCAGTTTCCCAGTAATTTCATGTCCTCCTGCACCCTGTGCTAAATCACCCCCGACTGGCAGATTAAAATGGTGTGTTGTGTGTACTCGGCAGGCTTGCCCTCTCCATGGTGCCATGGACGTGGCTACAGTGACCAACCTTATCTCTGGACTCACTGCGCGACACAAAGTGCCCTGCCAACAGCTTTAAAAAGAAAAGGAAAATAATACCCAGCAAGTGAGCCCAGCAGGGAAGTATTGAGGGATTAAAGCACTGAGTCTATAATCTCCAAATCTGTTTCCTGATCTCACTGCTGCAGGCTGCTTGCAGGTTCAGCACTTGATGGCGCAGGAGGTGGCCTCTGGCCTCGCAGACACATGTATAAACCTTGTTGACTACCAGGAGCCCGAGGGCATGTTGTATGGTATGGGGTAGGCAGTGGCACACAGCAGAGAGGCTCAATGCCATGTGATAGCGCTGTGCCTAACAGACTCGCTGGCACGCATGCGATGGCTCTGTGTGTGATAAGGTGCACAGCAGATTCACTAATGTAATGGCTCTGTGCATCACCCACGATAGGCACCGACTCACTGACCTGAAGGCTCTGCGTATCACATGTGAAAGGGGCACAGCAGACAGGCTCACTGACATCTGAGGACTCTGTGCATCCCCCGTGATAAACCCACAGGTGATAGTCTTGCTAACATGTGATGTCTCTGTGTATCACCTGTGATAGGCACAGAATAGATAGACGCGCTGACATGAGATGGCTCTGTGTATAATGTGTGATAGGCACATAACTTGACAGACTCACTTGCGCGTGATGGCTCTGTGTAGAAATTTTGACAGGCAGAGAGCCGACATATTCAATGACATGTGAGAGCCATGTGTATCCCCTGTGCTAGGCACGCATATTCACTGGCCGTTGATGGCTCTGTATATCACCTGTGATTGGCACATAGCACACAGACTCACTTGCTTGGGCTGGCTCTGTGTTTAAAGTGTGATCGGCACATAGCCGATAGACGTGCTGATATGTGATGGTTCTGTGTATAACATGTGTCAGGCCCAGAGCAGACATACTCGCTGACATGTGTTAGTCCTGTGTACAGCCTGTTATAGGCACACAAGTGGCATACCGAGCTTTTTAAGGTACATATTAGACAGACTCACTGATCTGGCTCTGAGTAGCCCATGTGAAAGCCACAAAGCAGACAGAATCGCTGACAGGTGATGGTTCAATGTACAAAATGTGACATGCAGTGAGCAGACATACTCACATGTGATGGTTCAGTGTACAGCCTGTGACAGGCACATAGCAGGCACCCTTGCTGATATTTGATAGATTCAGACTGACTCCAGGACGTGTTATGGTATTGTGTAAAATGTGTTGCATAGCAGACAGACGTGTAGATGTTTGATGGCTCTGTGTACCACCTTTGATAGGTACAGAACAGTCAGACTCACTGACCTATGATTGCTCCATGTTCAACCTGTGATAGATAAAATGCAGGCGAATTCACTGGCATGGGTGTGCTTCATGTGTCACCTGTGATAGCAGTTTGACTTGTGATGCCTTTGTGCATCACCTTTCATATGCACATAGCAGACAGGCCCAGTGACGTGATGGCTCTGTGTATCAACTGTGATAGACACATAAAAGAAAGACTTGGTGGTATGTGATCACTCTGTGTGTAACCTGTGATAGGCACATAGCTTACAAACCCACTGGATTGCTGGGTCTGTGCATCACATGGCACAGGCATACCGCAGACAGACTCATTGATATGTGATGACTCTATTATAATGTGTGATAGTTACATAGCAGACGTATTCCCTGCAGTGTGATGTCCCTGTGTAACCCCTGTCGTAGCGACATAGCAGATTCGATGTGATGGCTCTAACACGTAATAGACTTATTGTAGACTCTCTGCTATATGACGGTTATGTCTATTAACTGTGATAGGCACATAGCAGACAGACGAAGCGACATGGTGTGATGACTCTTTGCATTACCTTTGATAGGCATTTAGCAGACAGAGCAGTGACATCTGATGATTGTGTGTGTAACTTTTGATAGGCACAAAGCATGCAAACTCACTGACTAGATGACTTGTGTAACACAAGGGAAAGGCACATAACAAACGGACCCCTTGACGTGATGGCTCTGTGCATCACCTCTGATAGGCATATGACAGATGGTCGGTCTTCCTGACATGTGAGGGCTCTGTGCATGTCGTACTCAGTATGTTCCACCGTAAGTCTGGAAGACCACTTGGGCCAGATGCCACTGAAGTAATTCAGACTTCCCTCCTGAGAGCACAGCTTGCAGGGTAATAAAACCTGTCAGGCCAAGGGCTCAGGCAAAAAGGCGGAACGCACAGCGGAGCTAGAAGGAAGAAACAAACAAGGCAAATATTACATACCGTTCGTTGATGGCAAAAAACCAACCCCTCTACACCCTCCGAGACCCACAAGCTTACCTGTGTATTCCTTTTTTCCTGCGGAATACCTACTTGTGATAACACACAAGACCAGATGTGGGCGAGTGTCAGACGGCGACTTACAGAGAGTGCCAAGGTTAGTGTCGCTGATGTCCCAAAGTCCAAAAGAAAGTGATGCAAACAGCAGAGCGTCCCAAAATCCAAAAGAAAATGATGCAAACCGCAGAGCATCCCCAAATCCAAAGGAAAGTGATGCAAACAGCAGAGCGTCCCAAAAATCCAAAGGAAAGTGATGCAAACAGCAGAGCGTCCCAAAAATCCAAAGGAAAGTGATGCAAACAGCAGAGCCTCCCAAAATCCAAAAACAAAATCAAGCTAGAATGTCACCAGGTGTAAGCGGTCCGTACTGTTCTTCCCAGTGCAGAAAAACAGGATTCAGGAAGAAAAAGATGTGGTGTTTCCTTTCTCAAACACCGGAATGCAGGGTATTTTCTTGTTCGTTCGAAGAGTGGGTAACCAGGAGCGGGTAAGGGATACAAAGTTAGGGATCAGAGAAGGAGCCGGGAGCCAGACATGAGAAGCGGAATCCCAAGACAGTCCGGTACGAGTTCCGTGGTCGAGCAGGGGAGGACAGATCAGACGGGCGCCAAAACAGAATCAGAAACCAGGTAACGAAGTCAAAAAGGGTAAGCAGAAGTCAGCAACCAGGTATACAACAAATAGGAAAAACTTCTTCCGAGAAGCGCTGCTCGCGTAACACAACGGTTTAGGAGCACCGGCTTTCTGGGGGCGTGGCTAGATATAGGAAGTAAGGAAAAAAGAGGCGTGGAACGCATGCAACGGAAAAAAGCGTTCCAAGGATTCCTGCCAGGCGCAAGACCTATTGGGAGATGTAGTATTTACCGGCGATGATGCCGGCGTTGATGTAATCGCCAGGACAAGCGCCACAGGCTTCTCCCATGGGCATAAGAATGCCGTAGGAATCCGGGGGGCATGACAGTGCACCACCTGTGACAGGCACATAGCAGAATCACTGACATGTGATGGTTCTGTAAATCACCTACGACAGATTGCAGACAGATATACTGATGTGTGATGGCTCTGTAAATCACCCCTAAGTCACATAGCAGACAGACTTGCTGACACGTGATAGCTCAGTGCATAACTTGTGATGGGTGAAAACAGATAGACTCTCTGACTGTGATCGCTCCATGTTCAACCTTTGATAAAGATCAGATGGATTTGCTGATGAAGAAGGGCTTGTGTATCGCCTGTGATCTGCGCAGAGTAGGCAGACTCGCTGACACATGGATGGTTCTCTGCATCACCTTTGATAGGCATATAGCAGACAGACTCTCTGACATGGGATCGTTCTGTGCATAAGGTGTGGTTGGCACATAACCATCAGACTCGCTCGCAGGTGATGGTTCTGTGTAAGAAATGTGACTGGCAGAGAGCCGACATACTCACTTACATGTGAGGGCTTTATGTGTAACATATGGTACACACGGTGCAAACGGACCCACTGGCATGTGTTGGCTCTGTGTGCAATGTGTGATAGGTACACAGCGGATAGAATCATTGACATGTCACACAACAGACATGCTCACTGAGCTGACCTCTGATGACTCTGTGTATAACACGTGATAGGGACATAGCATGATGTGGGATGGCTCTGGTATAATGTGTGATCAACGCACAGCCGATTGACTCACTGATATGCAATGGCTCTCTGTTTAACATATGACAAGCAATGAACAGATAGATATACTCACTGAGGCTCTGTGTAGAAAATGTGACCGTCAGCGAGCAGACATACTTACTAGCATGTGAGGGCTTTGTGTATCACCCGTGATAGGCACACAGCACACATACTTACTGATGTGTGATTTCTCTCATAGCAGACATACTCACTGATGTGATGGATCTGTGTATAAGGATTGACAGCCACAAAAGTTATGGCTATGTTTATCAGCTTTACATAGCAAATAGACTCACTGACCTGGGTCTGTGTATCACATGTGATAGGCACAAAGCCGACAGACTTGGTGACATTTGATTGCTCTGTGCATCACCTGTCAGATAACAGACCAACTCACTGACATGGGAAGGCCCTGTATAATATACGATGGAGAAACAGCAGAGATACTCACTGACATGTGATTACTCTGTGTATCAACTGTGGTAGGCACATATAACACATACTCCCTGATATGCAAGGACTCTGTGTATCACCTGTTATGTGCACACAGCAGACAGACTCACTGACATGTGATGAATCTGTGCATCACCTGTAATGGGCATGTAGTAGACAGACTCACTGATATCTGATGACCCTGTTTGTCATCTGTCCCAGGCGGATAGCTCAGCGGCAACGTGATCACCTTGGAAGCAAGACGACACATAGTGACACAGGTTCGATCCCCGGGTCCACGCTTAGAAACCTCTGGGTATTAAGCATGTTATAAATAACCTATCATATCATATCACCTGTGATAGGCACACTGGTGACAGACTCACTGGCATGTGATGGCCCTGTGTAGCTCATCTGATAGGCACATAGCAGCTAGACTCAATGTCCTGTGATGTTTTTGTATATTATCTGTGAAAGGCACATAACAGACTTGCTGATGTGCAATGACTCTGTGTTTAGTGAGCAAATACATTGAAGAAAGGTTTCCTGGCGTGTGATGGCTCTGTGCACCATCTGTGAAAGGTACATAACAGACTCGCTGACATATGATTGTTCTTTGCATTAACTGTGGTAGGCACATAGCCGATAGCCTCTAACATAACAGCTTTGTGTACCACCTGTGATAAACACATTACAGACACACCTGCTGCTGGGTGGTGGCTCTATGTATCAATTGTGATGGGTACATTGCAGAAAGACTTGTTAACTTGTGATATTTGTGTGCATATACTGAGATAGACTGACAAGACACAGACTTGTTGACCTGTGAGCGCCCCCATGTTTAACCTGTGATAGATACAGTGAAGATGGATTCACTAATATGGGAGTGTATCACCTATAATTGGTAAAGAGTAGGCAGGCTTGCTGACATATGACAACTCTTTGTGTCCCCTTTGATAGACACATAGCAGACTCAGTGCCTGACATAAGCTACGTCTGTGCATAACATGTAATAGTTAAAAAAGACAGACTCACTGACTTGTGATGGCTCCATTGTCAGCCTTTGGTAGATAGTGGGGATGGATCCACTAATGTGGGAAGCATCTGTACCTGTGATAGGCACAGGGCACACCGACTCGGCTAACATGTGATAACTTTTCATCACATGTCAGATACTACTTAAGGGCTTGTACTTTTTCTCCCTTGCTGTGCTCTTCCACCGAGCTCAGTGTCCGATTACCAGCCCAGCTGCCTGTAGCCCACCAGCCAATCACAAGCCACCTGCTCTTCCATATATCCAGCCTTGCCTAGGCGTCCTCATCACTGGCATCCTTCGCTAAGGACAAAGAAAAGAACATTAACTGTTTGTAATGGCTAGGGAATGGACAGGGGAATGGACAGGGGAAACCCCTGCTTTTCCAACAACAGGGAGGATGGCTCAGTGGCAACGCGCGGGTCTTGGAAACAAGACCACGCTAAGCAACACTGTTTTGAATCCCGGTTCTGCGTTTTGCGGGTATAAATACCTGTAATTGCACGATCCAAATGTACATGGCCTAGTAGGATCGTTCCCCACCCCTTTGCCTAGTTGTGCCTTGAGACACACACACGTGTATAGGTGCATAACAAATGAACAATTACAATGTGTCTCCTACAGCAGCCACAGTCCCAAACTCATGAAGTCACAAATGTTTGCTGAGTCATTGTGCCGCAACCTCTCAATCTCAGCCACATTCCCTCGTTACTATATCATCTGCACTCTCTCAGCACAAAATGTTCATTAATTCCCACCTGCCCAACCACCATGCTGTTGACACCGCCAACCTCATCTCCACAAACAAACTCAACATAATTTTTATCACTAAAACCTAGCTCTCCCCCACCTCTACCAATGTTTTTGATGTTCTCATCCGACCCGGGTACAGCATTCAAGATGTTGACCGTGCAGAGAAGGTAAAGAAAGTGTGTCAGTTACCCACAAATTGGACTCACCCTGTACCGTGCTCAGTTAAAAAGCCAGGAAATCCCCAGTGCTTCTCTCTTGCCACCTTCCAGTACTGCATAAAGATACCATCACATTTTATGTGATTTACCACCCACCTCCCACACCTCTATAACACTTTTGACCCCATCACCGCAGCATTAATTGCAAGCACACGAAACATCTTCCTTGGTGACTTTAATCTGCCAGGTACAGGATCCACTAACATCACTAGGGACTCTCAGCTGCACCTCATGGATCCCCTGGATATAAAACAATGCATGCTAAACCCCACCGATATCAGAGGAAATGTACTCAACATTGTCTTCACAGCATCCCCTCTGATAGACTGTCTTTTTTAGGAGAAGTGCAGATGTGCCTCGGGCAGGGCTGGTGGCAGCTTATCATTTCGTATATTTTTAACCCCTTCCTGACAGGCAAACCGCAATTACCGTGTTTGGCACGAATAGGTGGCCTGGCTCCAAAATGGCCATGCCACGAGGTTCTTTGTCCTGTCCTTTGGTCATCTTGCCCCTTCACCTTCCCCAGGTCGAGCCGACTCGGGTAAGTCCTTATTTGGGCATGCATTCTCCCACGAAACGGCAAGCTTGCGCGGGCTTCTGCATGCCTTGTGTATGTGCCTCCAGGATGTGGGTTGGGACGTCTGATTCCAAGACACATCCTGGGTGCCAGAGAGTCTGGAGTGCTGTGAATGCCTGAGATCACTGTGGTCCATTATTGGTCCACGTATGGTATGCCTGTATGTGAGCAGATCCTCCATTGGGCCCTCTTCGTTTTGGTGCAAATGAGATTCTGGATAAGAGAAGGCCCCAAACACCCATACCATGTCGATCTTGTAACGCTCACCTGGTTCCCACAGAGGCGCGGCGTCGAAGGCGCAGAACTCTGAAGATGGACAGGAAGGGCCCCTCTATTCTGGCTTCCCTGGCTCGTTGGATACCCTCCTGTGCGTGAAAAGGGAGTATTACCCACTGTGGAACAATGCTCAAGCCTCCCACTCCCTTCCAACCCTCCATGATACCTCCTCCACGATTCCCCGTGAAGCCTCACCTTAGGGTTTGGAAGGATGAGCTCTCCATCCTGCTTCTGATGCAGGGGCGCGTTGAAACCCAGTTACTTCACTGGATTGAGGATTGATGGGAGTTCAGGTAAGCTTGACTGTTCAGGTAAGGCGCTGTAAAAGTTCTGTTCAAAAGTTCAAGCTTAATAATAATGTTTGTTGTCTAATTGCAGCAAGCGCTAATGCTTATGTCTTTTTCCCCTTAGGGGCCGGGGTTCGGAGTGCCGGAGATATGGCGCCGACCCGAAGTGAAACAGTTCTGGATGAGCGCTCAGGTAATGTCTTTGCATTCGCTCATTCAATGTCTTTGTCTTTTTTTCCCCATAGGGGCCGGGGTCCGGAGATGCCAGGAAGCGGCAGGACCCGAAATGCAGTGGGAATAATCCAACAGGTAAGACTTAAAAGGAAACTGAGCTTTCCTTATTCCTTTTCTCCCTCTCACCTTTGTTCTTGTCTTTTTTCCTCTAGGCGCCGGGGCGTAGATGAATCCGGAAGATCGCTGCTGAAGATGGAAGCTCCTTGCAAAGGTGAGTAAAATGCAGCGCTGCAGCGATCGAAACAAAATGCCTTTAAAATGATGTCTTCCTTTTCAGGGCCGTTGGAGAAATGACTCCGGGATGCAGATTTAGCAGGTAAGGGCTTTTCTTCTCCTATTCTCTTCCTTTCTCCCCTTGCAGGTGTTCCAGGGTGCTGGCAGGCGTGGCTGAAGTCAGGATGCAGGAGCTGACACGGTGAGCGTCCAGCTGCTAGGTGCAGAACAACGCGAAGCACGTGTGGCTGTTCGGGTGGGGTTTAAATAGCCTTGGAAGAAGTTCCTGGTATGTATCCTTCCACCAATCAGGTATGTCTCCTTCCCCGACCACACCCGGGTGGTGAAGTAGTCCTACAGGTAAAGTAGTCCCATTCAGGCCTCAAGAGGGCCTGGATGAAGCAGCAAGGTCTGCATCAGGTAAGTGTGCACCCAAGCACTTAAACACATATCCTCTTCTATGAGCCTGGCGCCTAAGGCGCCAGGACTGAGGTCCGCTATGAGCCTGGCGCCTAAGGCGCCAGGACTGAGTCCAAAGGGCCCCGACTTGGGCCCGCTGAGACTTCCCTGGGGAAAATGATGTCTGCCTCTGGGGTTGCTGGGCCCGGCCTGGCTCCTTGGAGGTAGGCATCATGACAGTACCCCCCCTCAAGGCCCCTCCCAAGGTCTTTCCCTCCGGGGGTTTTGGTTTGTGCGGGAATCTTCGATGGAATCGTTGAATTAATCGTGGTGCGTGAACATAGTTACTGGGTTCCCAAGATCTTTCCTGAGGTCCATATCCTTTCCAATCAACAAGATAGAAGAGTTTCGACTTAACTATCTTGGAATCTAAAATGTCTTTCACTTCGAATTCTAATTCTCCATCAATTTGGACAGGGCCTGGGGGCTCAGACAGTCTGGTTCCAGGTTGTACTGGTTTTAGAAGAGATGCGTGAAAAACGGGATGAATCCGCATGTTGGATGGTAAATCGAGTTTAAAGGCCACTGGGTTGATAATAGCTTTGATGGGGTAAGGCCCAATGAATCTGGGATTAAAAGTTCGCTGACCCTTGAGGGGTAGATGTTTAGTTGCTAGCCATACCTGATCTCCTACTTGGTAAGGAGGAGTTTTACTTCGGTGCAAATCAGCGTTTTCTTTATACTTATTCTTGGCTTGCTGTAAGTGGGTTGTAGCTTCTTTGAAGGCTTGGGTTATTGTGGAATGTAGGTGATTTACTGCAGGCATCTCCAGGGTCAGAGGTGGATCTAGGTCAGAGGTCCGAGGATGGTGACCATACAGGGTATAAAAAGGAGTCTGTCCGGTTCCAGAATGCGCTGAATTGTTGTATGCATATTCTGCAATCCAAAGGATGTCTTTCCAATTTAACTCGGATTGGTGTAACATGCACCGCAGATATTGCTCGAGAGTCTGATTTGTTCTCTCGGTTTGTCCGTCGGTCTGGGGGTGGTGGCTGGTGGATAACCGCACGTCTATTTGTGCTAGTTGGCAACATTTCTTCCAAAAGTGGGAGATAAATTGACTTCCATGGTCTGAGACTAATATGGAAGGGAAACCATGTAACCGCACTATATTTTCCATAAATTCTTTGGCCAAGGTGGAAGCTGACGGCAATCCTTTTAAAGGGATAAAATGGGCCATTTTGGAGAATAGATCCACTATTACGAGAATCGTGTTGTAACCACCACAAGGAGGCAGGTCAGTTATAAAGTCCATTGACAAGGTGTGCCAAGGTGCTGGTGGAATGTCCAAAGGTTGAAGTAGGCCGGCTGGCCTTTTCTTTTGACAGATTCCGGAAGACAACACAAATGACTTTATGTCTTTTCTCCAAGAAGGCCACCAGAAGTGGCGTTTGATCTTTTCTTCTGTTTTCGCGATACCGGGGTGTCCTTCCATTAATGATTCATGATGACGGGTAATGACAAGTTCCTGCAATTCTTTACTTGGCAGAAATAACCGCTCTTGGAAGTAGGGTAAATCATCCTTAACGGTGTAGTGAGGACCCTTTTGACTCCATTCCAGTAAGGCAGAAGAGTCAAAAAGCTGTTTTACTTGAGCTTGGATGTCCTCAATAGTTTGCAATGAAGTCAAGCCCAGAATTCTTTGTTCCGGTATGATTGGCACAGGTTCTAAACTCGAATTGGGTTCTTCCATGCCTATCCGGGATAAGGCATCTGCCTTACCATTCTTGCAGCCAGGGCGATAGGTAATTACAAAATCAAATTCCGCAAAGAATAAAGCCCATCGGAGTTGTCGCGAAGATTGAGCTTTGGCCGTCTTTAAATACTGCAAATTTCTGTGGTCCGTAATTACGGTGATGGTGTGTCTTGCACCGAGAAGATAGTGACGCCAAGCCTTGAAAGCTGATTTAATAGCCAGTAGTTCTTTGTCGGTAATTGCGTAATTGAGTTCAGGTGGAGAGAATTTTCTGGACCAAAAGGCTACAGGGTGTAGTTGGTTAGTTTCTGGGTCTCTTTGCGACAGGACAGCTCCCATGGCCGAACTGGATGCATCGGTTTCCACGATGTAAGGGAGATCTGGGCGCGGGTGCTTCAATACAGGTGCAGAGGTGAATTTGGTTTTCAGGTCCTGAAAGGCTTGTTCAGCCTCAAGAGTCCATTCAAAGTGTTTATTTTTCTTTAGGAGAGCTGTGATGGGTTGAACAGTTCGAGAAAATTCCGGGATGAACCTTCGATAGAAATTGGCAAAGCCAAGCATGCTTTGCACTCCCTTCACAGAGCTAGGAGATGGCCATTTGAGAATGGCGTCCACTTTCCGCGAGTCCATTCGGATTCCTTGAGGTGTCAGGATGAATCCGAGAAACTCCACTTCTGTGGTATGAAAAACGCATTTTTCGAGCTTGGCAAATAATTTGGGCTGGCGCAATTTCTCAAGAACTGCCCTAACATGGTTTCTGTGATCAGATTCTGAGGAGGAATACACCAGGATGTCGTCAATATAAACGATGACACAAACATCGATAAGTTCCCGAAGAACATCATTCATGAAGTACTGAAAGGCGGCAGGTGCGTTGCACAAACCGAAGGGCATTACTTGATATTCGAAGAGCCCAAATTTGGTGCGGAATGCAGTCTTCCACTCGTCGCCCTCTTTTATACGTACCAGGTGGTAAGCTCCTCGGAGATCTAGCTTGGTGTACACACGAGCATCTTTTACTTGGTCGATAAGCTCAGGTATCAGGGGCAAAGGGTAACGATTCTTAATCGTTATCTGATTTAGGGCGCGGTAGTCAATACAGGCCCTAAGGTCTCCTTCCTTTTTAGGTACGAAGAACAAAGCGGAAGAGACTGGTGACTTTGATGGGCGAATGAAGCCATTAGCCAGGTATTGATCCAAAGACTGGCGCAAATGCAGGTTCTCAGGTTCAGTAAGAGCATAAATCCTACTACAAGGTAGTTGTGCATTGGGTACCAAGTCGATTTGGCAATCGTAAGATCGATAGGGAGGTAAGGTGTTAGCCTGCTCTTTCTGAAAAACGTCTTGGAATTCTTGGTATTCAGATGGTAGCTGTACAGGGGTGGAAGTTACAGAGGCTAGACCCATAGCTGGATTCCTTGGGTAACAGGTTGGTTCACAAACAGGAAAAGTTATCTTCTTTGCTCGCCAGTCTATTCTCGGATTATGTGTTTCTAACCAAGGGATACCAAGAAGTACTTGAAATTGTGGGGCCTTGATCACATCAAACACGATTGCTTCCCGATGTCCGTCCTGACCCACCAGAGTGATTTCAACTGTGGAATGCGTTACAGGCCCTGAGGCTATTTCGGTTCCATCAACTGTAGTAATTACATCTTGGGTTACTTTCGGGCGGAGAGGAAGCCTAATCCTGGAAGCCAATTCACGGTCTATGTAATTTCCAATAGCTCCACTCTCTATGTATGCTTTTATAGCATGCAACTGCTGAGGCTGTTTTGGGTTCACAAGCACCATTGGCATGACAAAATGCGAGGTCAAAGAGTTTGTTTTCAAGCTCGGCAAGCGGACCCCTACGCTTGTTGGGCTAGGTCGTTTCCCGAACCAGGTGTCAATAACTCGTTATCAGTGGCTCCAACCACCTTCTTGGGTGGTTTAACTGGACAACTTTGAAGAAAGTGACCGGAAGTTCCGCAATACAGACAAAGTTGCATTTGTCGCCTTCTCTCTCGTTCCTTCTGCGTTAATGGTCCTTTAACACTGCCAATTTGCATAGGTTCGGAAACGTCAGAACTCTTGGAGTTAACGTGGGTCTTGATAGGTACTCTGGTTTCATACTTGAGCCGATCTGCTTTTCTATTTTGAAGTCTGTGATCAAGTTGAACCACTAAGTCTATGTAGTCTGCGCAGGCCTGGGGTGGATCTACTATCTGAGCTATAACATCTTTAAGCTCTCCGCGCAGGCCTCGATGAAACAATGTGATCCTTTTATTATCAGGCCATCCGGTTTCCACAACTAGTCTATTAAAGGTGGCGATATAGGACAAAAGATCCTGATTACCTTGTCGTAAGGATAGCAGTTCGTTGTCAAGGGCCTGTCCCTGCGAGTGTCGAGCGAACAATCTTTCCATGCTGGCCTGGAAGCCCTGGAAATCCCGGAGAATGGGATCATCCTGATTTACCAATGGAATAGACCAATCGGCAGCACGGCCACTGAGGTAAGATAGTACAAAGGCTACTTTGGTCTGGTCGTTGGGGAAGGCCCCGGGCCTGCATAAAAAGTGTAAACGGCATTGGTTCATAAAAACGGCATATTTCTTGGGATCCCCCGCAAAACGTTCCGGCGGGGCCAAAGGCATGTGTCCAGGTAGATTGATTTGTACCGGGTTATTCGAACCCATTGTTGTAGAAATATCTCCGGAAACAGGTAAAGGAGTGTGCTCTGCCTGGCCCTGCAATAACCTTTTGGCCAGATCATCAGTTCTTTCCTTGGATAGGATTAGTTCCCTTCTGAGAGCATTAGTCTCCTGGCGGGCTGAGTGCACTTCTGCCCGTAATTCCCCTAAAAGATGGGCCAGCTGATCTGTCTCGGAAGTCTCCATAGCGCCCAGGTGGGAAATTGTGGTAAGGCTTCGCGTTCTGTAACGCTCACCTGGTTCCCACAGAGGCGCGGCGTCGAAGGCGCAGAACTCTGAAGATGGACAGGAAGGGCCCCTCTATTCTGGCTTCCCTGGCTCGTTGGATACCCTCCTGTGCGTGAAAAGGGAGTATTACCAACTGTGGAACAATGCTCAAGCCTCCCACTCCCTTCCAACCCTCCACGATACCTCCTCCACGATTCCCCGTGAAGCCTCACCTTAGGGTTTGGAAGGATGAGCTCTCCATCCTGCTTCTGATGCAGGGGCGCGTTGAAACCCAGTTACTTCACTGGATTGAGGATTGATGGGAGTTCAGGTAAGCTTGACTGTTCAGGTAAGGCGCTGTAAAAGTTCTGTTCAAAAGTTAAAGCTTAATAATAATGTTCGTTGTCTAATTGCAGCAAGCGCTAATGCTTATGTCTTTTTCCCCTTAGGGGCCGGGGTTCGGAGTGCCGGTGATATGGCGCCGACCCGAAGTGAAACAGTTCTGGATGAGCGCTCAGGTAATGTCTTTGCATTCGCTCATTCAATGCCTTTGTCTTTTTTTCCCCATAGGGGCTGGGGTCCGGAGATGCCAGGAAGCGGCAGGACCCGAAATGCAGTGGGAATAATCCAACAGGTAAGACTTAAAAGGAAACTGAGCTTTCCTTATTCCTTTTCTCCCTCTCACCTTTGTTCTTGTCTTTTTTCCTCTAGGCGCCGGGGCGTAGATGAATCCGGAAGATCGCTGCTGAAGATGGAAGCGCCTTGCAAAGGTGAGTAAAATGCAGCGCTGCAGCGATCGAAACAAAATGCCTTTAAAATGATGTCTTCCTTTTCAGGGCCGTTGGAGAAATGACTCCGGGATGCAGATTTAGCAGGTAAGGGCTTTTCTTCTCCTATTCTCTTCCTTTCTCCCCTTGCAGGTGTTCCAGGGTGCTGGCAGGCGTGGCTGAAGTCAGGATGCAGGAGCTGACACGGTGAGCGTCCAGCTGCTAGGTGCAGAACAACGCGAAGCACGTGTGGCTGTTCGGGTGGGGTTTAAATAGCCTTGGAAGAAGTTCCTGGTATGTATCCTTCCACCAATCAGGTATGTATCCTTCCCCGACCACACCCGGGTGGTGAAGTAGTCCTACAGGTAAAGTAGTGCCATTCAGGCCTCAAGAGGGCCTGGATGAAGCAGCAAGGTCTGCATCAGGTAAGTGTGCACCCAAGCACTTAAACACATATCCTCTTCTATGAGCCTGGCGCCTAAGGCGCCAGGACTGGGGTCCGCTATGAGCCTGGCGCCTAAGGCGCCAGGACTGAGTCCAAAGGGCCCCAACTTGGGCCCGCTGAGACTTCCCTGGGGAAAATGATGTCTGCCTCTGGGGTTGCTGGGCCCGGCCTGGCTCCTTGGAGGTAGGCATCATGACAGATCTCTGCAGTTTTCACTGAACGAAGGATAGGATCCAAGTATCCTGAAACTAAGAACCTGAGTCGAGGAACCGCTGGTGACCCGCTGGAAGGTTTGACACCCTGAGCCCGCTGTCGTCCGGTGGAACTCCTCTGCATCTGGTCGTCCTAGAAGGTCTGCGAAGACGCTTCAAACCATTGGAATAGTGGGACCAACTATTCTCGGCATCTTCATCAAAACCTGCAAGTAAGCCTTCTCGGAAGTGTCCCTGGGCCAACCAGTGGGCTGACCAGCTTACTCAGACTCTTTGCCCTGATACCGTTGCCATTTTGAGGAGGCCCTCAAAACTTGGTATATCACTAGCTCTGTCTTCCTGGCACCCTCACACTGAATTTCATACACTTGGTGTTCCCAGGTCTGAAGTGAGACGAGTGAGCCAGAACCGGAGTATACACAGTTACCGCGTCGCCTAGCCATGGTGACGACCTTTGCAGGTGCATTGCATTTGTGCCCCTCTTGCCCCTGAAGTCTGCTGCAGTGAAACTGGCCTGATCCATCCACCAGGAGTGGAGAAATCACCACTGTCCCATTTGGGAATCATCGCTGTATCTTCGTCGCTTAAAGATGCAGAGCTGCCAAATTGCTGCACTTGAACCTGCAACCGAACTCGACTGCCAAAGTTTGGTCCAATGTGGACCGGGGGTCGGTAAGTCATCACAACCCTAACCGGTGCCCACTAGCGCCTCCATCCATTTTTACGCATTAGTGCCCCCTGGGGGCCCCTCTCCTTTCCACTGCTAGTGCGAACTATTCCCAACTCTTGGAATCGACTCTGCTCTCAAGTGGAGGCCCTCTGCCAATAGTGGGAACCTATTCTTCATCGCCTCACCCACCTTCCTGATTTGCTACAGACCATTGAAGAGATCCCGTTTAGCCCATGTGAACTACCGAGTGCGCTGGAATTGCATGTACAATTGAGTATTAGGCTCCACTCTTCTTAGGGATTGGACTGCCTCTTAGTTAGGAGTGTGTTGGATGCAGAAGGGACTAAAGACTACCTGCACTGCCTGTTTCCTTCCCCTTTTAGGTTGTGGACCCATTTTGTGCATTAACCCTTTAGACCCAAATGGTCTTGTATATATGTGTTTAGATAGGATTGTGTTGGCTCAATAGTATTACTGTGATTTGATTTGTGTGTTGAAACTCAAAGGTCTTGAAATAAATGTATATGTATTTTTAATATTTCTACACCTGACTGGGAGTGATTTTCAAGTGTCCTTTACTCACATGCTCATTGAGGTCGTTCAGCCACCCTCAAAACTAGGCTGTCCTCCTGAACCTCTGCCCACCAGGTCAGAGTTCAGAAATCCATCTTAACAGTATGCCAAAAGAATAACATTTATTTTCTTTTAATTAATGGACAATGTTCATATTTACACAATGATTATCAAGAGGCATGACAACTTACTCTGTGGCACAAAGCTATAACTACCAACAAGTTGAAAACACCAGTTTCTTTTTTAAAATGAAAAATCACATAATCTCTAAAACACAACAACATGTAGAGTTTTCATTTCTTGTCTCTAGTCCCCCCTGGTCACATATAAAGAGAAGCACAGGTTGTAAAGATAAACAATGCAGCACACTAGAACATGACATGACAATTGTACTTTACTATGTAATTGGTATGTGGTCTAACTTAAATAAAAGTTAGCGCTTTTCTAGTGGCAAAAGAATCAACATACCCAACATCCTTTATGTCTGACATTCCTGTGCACTTTCCATCTCTAACAACATTCTAGCATAACAGAACATTTATAAAATACTCCTTTCAGCATATAATGAACATCTTTCCTTTGCCGTTAGATGGTGAGAAAATTCCCCTTCAATTTGGAGTTCCCTCTGTTTCTAAAGTGTGCTTTTAAACCAGCTATGTCAACGTGGCTTAACCATGAAGACACGTTTCTGTCCAGCACAGATCCAGAGATTCACTTTACCATTCGGAAGCCCTCTGCTTTAAGCCAGGTTCCGGGAATGTTGAACAGTTGGGAATTTCGATTTTAAATGCATCCTTCACCTTAAGGTTATAGTTGGGTTGACAACAATAATGTGGGTGATACTCAATTACTTTAGGCCCTCAATACGGGTTGGCCGTTGTGGAATTAACGTGCCTTTATCACGGTATACTGACACATTTCCTCAACGGCCAACTATAAGTTAGCCGGTGAGGTGCCAGGAATTACCCCCAGCTTAGAGCTGGAGGTGATTCCGGCACCTTACTGGCAAAAATTGCTAGTATTACAGGCATCAATATTACCGGTGCTGGTAATACTGCCAGATCCCCCCATAGAGTCCACTGGGACTCCATGGAATGGGGATTTACCACAGTTACCGCCACTAATAATCCAGTGGTAAAACCACCAGACTGCGTTCCGGTAACGGTATTACCATTTGCCAGTATTCAGGCAGAATTATCACCAGGATACCGGCAACCTCATAATAATGGTGGCCCTTAGATAGATAGTTGTTGGAGATTTCGAATTTCCCTAAAATCACTCCAGTGTCCATTGACTATGTGCGAGTTAATTAAATTATCAATTAGTAAGGAAATGTTAGGGATCTACTCTGGATGCTCACAACCTTAATATCTATATAGGGGGAAGGTATTAATTCAAATAGATCACCAAATTAGTTTATTACTCACTTTGAATCTCTCTGGGTTTGTGCACAGGTGCCGTCATCAGGGAGCCAGCTCCTTGGAACCAATAGAGCCTGGGTGGACTGCCTTACGGTGTGGCTTCAGTTAGCGAGGGCAATCCAGACTCAATCATGCTGTCTGCCTCTCCTGGTTTCTGTTGTGGAGCCACTCCAGTCTCCAGCCCCCAGCACTGCTGCTTCTCTCCCAATTTTAATTTCTCTCTTCCTCCTGGAAATTTTAGTTATTACCCTGTTGTCCACTGTGCGTCCAATTTTTAAAATCGAACCACACCTAAAAATGTCTAAATTACAATGTACCAGCTCAATGGTTCATTATCCTGATAGGGCCTCCATTGTTCTCCCTCCTAAACAATGTCTATCCCCTACCCTCTAATTGGTCCTTAGGTCTCCAGGCCACCCATCTGAAATTGCATTTCTAAACAACTCAGCTATGAATTAAAAAATCTTCAACATGACACTTTCCCCCCAATTTAGCAATAAGGGTCACAACCCATATTTTCTAAAATTCATTTTATCATACTGATCACAATGAACCGTGTTGTTTTGGTAGGTGACTGTCTGCGTGAATGACAGATTTTTGTGATTTCTCCAGAACGGATGACAGTTAAAATCTGATATTTTGCAGACAGGTATCTGATTCAATAGGCTACCTTATTCCTGACTCTCTGAGCCATACCTTTTTCTGGGAAGTAGCCCCTTCAGGTGCTGGCTAGAGAGAAGATAGAGATGACAGAGGCGGCAGAGAGGCTGAAGCAGAGGAAGCAGTGTATGCTGTGCGGGCCGTTTCTACAGTTGAGGCGGGATTAATATAGCAAAAAGGGGCAGGGACCACTGAGGGTCCTGAGAGGGTTGGTGCCTCTCCTTATCCCCCTTGCAGAGGTTGTGCAGCAGAAAGTCGGCATGGTGGAACACGCTGAGAGATCTCTGGTGAATGGGTTGGCCAGGACATTCATAGGAGCTTGGTGTGGTGGCGACAAGGGCATACAACAAGGAACTGTTTGGTGGGTCCAGGAGAGCCACAGAAACTAATGGCCAGTGAACACCGACCGAGAGCGGCATACCCAGTGAGTCCCCCACTGGTGAGTGCTACCGGAGCACTTAGGTGCTGCTTGCGTATGCCAAGTCGCATTGTTCGTGTGTAAATTACAGAGATGCTTCTATTAAATATCGAAGAGAAAACCACGGAAGTGGCGGTTAGTGAAACAAAGTAGCTGTGATGTTCATTTTGTGAGCAATGACAAAACCAAAAGAGAGTTAAACCTGGACAATTTGAGATCACCAAGCATTGCCAAAAGCCAGAGGGAAGCAATACGGATCCCAAGGGTTGTAGGAAGCGCTGCTCATTTGTTGAGAAGAATGTGCCTGATCTAAACTCACATTGCCAAAATGAAGATAGCAGCATGAAAATACTTTATCCTGACCACTATGTTGTTATTTATGCAGAAGTGAAATAAAGGTGGCTAACAGGCTGCCCTTCTGGAATGAGTTATCCAGGGGGAGATGAGCATTGTTTGTAGAACAGTCCTAATGTGTATTAATGTGAATGTTCTATTCCCTGAACGCTGCTAATATTTTGATGTCATAGAAGGCAATTGAAGCTGTTGTTATTCTAATTTGGAAGTGGTCATTGAAGCACTTTTCTGTTCTGGTTGGTGAAGAAGTAGACGGGCAAGTGAGTATGCCCGTAGGGAAATAAGTGATTGCCCAGAAGAAACCTGGTGAAAGAACAGAATATTGACAAAGAATTGAAAATAACAGAATTCTTGAATTGCAAAAGTACATACGTTGTATATGCCATGGTGTGTCCATGTGGCCTTACATATCTAGGAAGCACAATACGTGAACTTCGGATAAGAATCAGTGAACATGTGAACACCTTACATAAGGAAGATTTCAGATTGCCATTAGTAGAATATTGGAAGGTACATCATCGTTTGGATGATAAGGCCAAAATCAGATTTGTAGTCCTTAAGAGCCTACTGAGCAACCCCAGGGGTGGGGACAGGCAGAACTATTTAAGGAAATTGGAGGCAACATTTATTTGCAAATATAGAAAGGTCTTAAAAGGATTGAATTCGGATACAGAAATGGGGTTATTTTTGTAAACAACAGATTAGAATTGCTGTGAAGATTTGGCACTGAGGGATGTTTTTAAGGATTTTAAGGAGGCATCACACTCCAGACCAGGACTCTTTATACCGGCCAGGGATGCAGCACACATAAAACGCTTTTGAATTTATGAATTTGGATTCAGATTTGAGAAGGCAGCCAACCCGTCTCACACACCCCTTAACGTACACCCTGTGTCGCAATGGACCATGAACTAGGCCGGTGTGTAATGATAGAATATTTATTTTAAATTTTGAATAAAAATCAAACACATTCAAAATAGGGCAGCAATCACCAGTGTGGTGATAATTACACAATAACATGATAGAATACACTTAGTTTGACCTTCTATCATAAGAGACACAATGCACAATTGAAAGAAAGCAAGATTACTTCTGGGTAGTGCTTTTAAATGGCATCACAGTTAAGCATTCCCCCTGCAGCACTCCCTCAAACCCCTGTTAATCACATTTTGTGTGGGTGGAAAGGAGTATCAAGGAGTTAGGTATACTGTGCAAAAATCAGATTGACCTACCACCCCTGAAATCCAACCTATCACCCCTGAATGGGAGGCAAAAGTCGGATGGAGCTACCTTGAAAAATGAGCAAAATGGCACTCGAAATTACTGAATGGTGATTTTACATGTGTGGTTGAATGCATAAGGCAAGAATGTGTATGGTTGTATCAAAGAAGCAAGAAAACTCGCCAGCTACAAGAAATGTACTAAACAACGGGCATACAGTGTAGAAAATCAACTATGGAAGGAAACACAGTGCAGCAAGAATCACACGTGGCAAAATTGCAATTGCTACGTTTCACGGGTTCAAAATAGCAAAACGGCTTGGAAAATTAGCTAAACAGACAAAATCAGAATGTGGTTTTAATGTTAAGGTACAAAGGCACATAGAAGGTATGATATGACAGTGAAAGGGTGACTTTTGGATGGATGACAGTATGGGATTCTTAAAGGGAAAGGAAAAATTGGCTTTTTTAAAATGAAAGCAGTTGCACAGGGAAAATCGGTTTTGTAAGGAAAATGACAAGTTTTACAGAGACTATATTTTAGTGGCTAAAAAAGGGGAAAGCTGCCTGCGACAGAGGTTAATTTGCACTTTTTACCCCTTCACGCTGTGTGTCTCTTTATATGGGAATTCATTAATTTATTTCAAATAGTACCAAGGACTTGTATAGCAGACTCAAATGATTTTGAAAGACTGGCGCTAACACATGGAAATTAACACAGATTTTCCTAAGGACAGGATAGAAAGAGGATTCTGACAATTTTAAGAATTTACTAGGTTATTTATAGGATTTCTATGGGATTGGACATAATACCAGGTAACAAAGCAAGGGATGCAGTGTTTGGTTACCGGGGAAGGGAAATACTTACGACAAGCACTTGAATGGAATAATTTGGACAGCCAGCCGGGCCACGGGACAAAGATTTGGTCACTTGGGCAACAGCTGGGCTCTCCTCTAGGGACACAGCAGGGCAACTGGGTTTGGTCTCCTGGACAGCAGGGTACATCACCTAGGCAAAGCAGGTCTTCTCACTGGATAATCCCAGAAGGGTTCGGCAGCCGTCTCCCCTTTTCCCCTGAATTATTGGGATTTTTGTAGGGTTTAATTCTGGAATAGAGATTCAGCCTGCGTAAGAGGTTCTACCTGTATCTGATATCAGCTACCCCTGGCCTGGCACTGGAATCTGGAACCTTGCAGGGTGAATGTGGAATGCCTGGATCTCTGGGTGTTGATTTATGGATGCTGGACTTTATTGAATCTTGGATTTTAGAATGTCCTGACTGTATGTAAGTCTCCACCTTATATAGACCGGATGACATAAGAGGACTTTTACTATGTAGGCAGAACTAAGCTAGACATACCTCTAAATCGGATAGGTACGCCTGTAACTATCGCTGCCTCCCTGAAAGCAGATTGGACTGAAGGAAGTGACCCAGTTTTAGTGTGCGTGTTTTTACAATGTTGTTCTACCAAAGTTACTTTTGCCAAAATCGGTTATGGAGCAAAACACTTATATTTACAAATGTCATCAGGAAAATTAGATAGGCAGATTCCATATTTCACAAAGGACATTTCTATCCAAACGCCAAATCGGTGCAATACTGTTTAGTCATTCTGACAATCTTTCACCATTTCCATGAAAAACATTTCACCTAAAATTCTACAATTGTCTATATGTATATACATATTATCACTGGGCATATTTTCATTAAGTTGCAAAACTATACCATGTACGCTTTCCCAAGAAATTACATTTTACTGGTGTTTGCGTTTACCACATGTCAGAAAAACCTACAATGTCTTATATTAATGGTACAAAAATGACATTTAAAACGGTCATCATTTCACATTACTGTTTCTTTAGGTTACTGAAATAAATACTTTGATATCAAAAGTCCTTTAAGTCAAATGGATGGCATCTGTCACTGGAGGGTGGTCCTTAAGATTTCTCCAGTCATCCTACCCCCACTGTGTCATCTCTGGGCAGCAGGGCTACCATAGCAACCTTTCATTCTGGCAGATGCAGCTGAAGAGAGGTGTCACCAGGAATTCACACTTGCCGTGACAAGGCCAGTTCCCCTGATCCATTGTTCCTGGCTGGAGAAATGCCAGGAAGTCTGACAAGGTCGCAAATTCCCACATATCGGCCCGTTCATAGTTTGTGGGGGAGATTCCTGTCCCAGGAACGTTAAGTGCCTTTGAATTTCCTGCCCAGGCCCCTTTATTCTGCTGTTTTCAAACACACATTTTTTTCATTCTTACTTTCTTTCACAGAAGCCAAGTCTTTAGTAAATAAGTATAATATACACTTAAACCACCCCAGTTCTACACAAATAATGCTGTTTCTGTGTGAATATTGGGATGATTTCACATTTTAGCTTTTAAAGTGTCCTTTTATTGTTTTTGCAAAGCAAAGTAACACGGGTTCATTTTACTTTCCTTAGTCATTTACAAATGCGATTTTCCTTGCATCTTCATTCTACACATATCCATAGCTCTGGTCAATTTCTTGTACACAGGAATCTGTCCAAGAAAAGGGTTCTTTGAAACTGATATAAGCAAAGGGAGAGAGAGAGCCTCTTGTGAAGAGTTTGCCTGTGTTATTTTGTTGCCTGATACCTGATACATATAATACCTTTCAGGGAGGACTGCCCTCGTTTGTTGGTGTGTAACTTGAAGATAGAGGGCATGGATGTGTCTTATCAGCAACCAAACTGTATAATGTTGAAAAGATTGAAATAGCATCAGTGCGCAGTCATTTTAAACACAGAACATTTTCTCTTTCAGTTAGAAATCTTGAGCTTTCTGCATAGCAGCGCTGCACCAGGCTGCTTTTGAATTCTTCTTTTTGGTGTACATGAAGAAAATAACTGCAGCAATTCTCGGGGTGTTCTATGTTTCATCTTGCCACATATGTGCTCAACAGAGCCAGTGCAGCCATTATTTTTGGTAACTGCTAAACACGGTTTTGATGCAAGGGAATAAGTGCTCAGCAGAGCCAGTGCAGCCATTCTTCTTGTAAATGCTGAAAATGCAGTTGGGTGGTGCAGGGGTGTTCTGCTGGGCTGGTAAATGTACCCCACAGATTCCCCCTCTGCTGTCCCAAGACTTCTTGTTGAGGGAGAGGAGGACCAAGTGGGGTTCATCCAGTGGAGTTCTTCTTTCATCTGGGAGCAGCACGCCAATATCTTTCTTAAGTCTTTCGTTGGAGAGTGTGGAGTGACACGCCCAGATCTTCCCTCTGTCTTTCATTGGAGAGTGTGGAGCAACGCCCCCTTTCCAGGTCCCCGGGAAGGACCTCATCGGTCCAAGAGGGAATGGAATTAGTACTCTAATTGGAGATAGATAAAGACAGGTTTTAGAATCTTTCACTGACTGTCTTCCTTGAAGGTTGACATCAGTGGCACAAAACATATATCTACATTTATCCGGGTACTTCACCAATATCACCAAACAAATTACTTAACAGTGCAAAGACATGATTGAACTTTTACACCATAGTTTTGTGATAAATAACAATAATGAAAAGTACTCCCTGTTACATAGATATATCTATGGACCTACCTATTCCATTCTGCTTTTTCTTCTTCTTTCTTCTTATTCTCCAGGTGTCTCCTCTATTTGACTTTCCTTGGGCTTCTCAATCAGCTGCAAAGTGTCTCTGGGTTGACAACCTTTTAACTGGTTGAGGTTGACCTATTTCTCTTCTGGCAGCTCTCCTTTGGGGATGCAGATCTTGTAGGCCAGGCCTGGGATGGTGACCTACTCTCCATTTTTTAACTTCAACTGCCTACGGTAGCAATGGGGCTGACCGGAAGGCTTTCTTTATGTTAAGATGGATTTCTGAACTCTGACCTGGAGGGGCAGAGGTTCAGAAGGCCAACCTAGTTTCTTGGAACAGGGTAACCTCTGGACAAAAAAGAAGGTGGGTGAGGCGCGCACTCCCGGTCCTGGTCAATTGAACCTGTTGCAAAAAATAAGTAGCTGGGTCACATCCCAAAATGGACAAATATTCACAGGGTTAGATCCCTTCTGCTGCAAATCAGGTACTCAGTATTAACAGGGTTAGATCCCTTGCTGCAAATCAGGTACTCAGTAATAACAGGGTTAGATCCCTCAGCTGCAGTTCTGTGGTCTGTAGTTGTTCTCCTCCTAGCGCTTTCTTATCTCAAATAATCATCAGGGAGGCTGTTGAGCAGGTGTGTCTAATTAGACTCAAAGGATTCTGGTAGCTGTAGTGAAAACGTTTTTTTCTGTTCAGGTGACCAGCAACCGACACCCCTCCAAAGCACAAGTCCTTCCCAAATTTGGGGGAGGGGAGAGAACCATCTTTATGATTCTCCAAAGTGGGGCACAGTCACCCCGTGGCGCTGCCTCTGGAGCCCGGGACTCCCATAGCATTCAGTACAAAAAAGAAGGTGGGTGAGGCGCGCACTCCCGGTCCTGGTCAAGTGAACCTGTTGCAAAAAATAAGTAGCTGGGTCACATCCCAAAATGGACAAATATTCACAGGGTTAGATCCCTTCTGCTGCAAATCAGGTACTCAGTATTAACAGGGTTAGATCCCTTGCTGCAAATCAGGTACTCAGTAATAACAGGGTTAGATCCCTCAGCTGCAGTTCTGTGGTCTGTAGTTGTTCTCCTCCTAGCGCTTTCTTATCTCAAATAATCATCAGGGAGGCTGTTGAGCAGGTGTGTCTAATAAGACTCAAAGGATTCTGGTAGCTGTAGTGAAAACGTTTTTTTCTGTTCAGGTGACCAGCAACCGACACCCCTCCAAAGCACAAGTCCTTCCCAAATTTGGGGGAGGGGAGAGAACCATCTTTATGATTCTCCAAAGTGGGGCACAGTCACCCCGTGGCGCTGCCTCTGGAGCCCGGGACTCCCATAGCATTCAGTACAAAAAAGAAGGTGGGTGAGGCGCGCACTCCCGGTCCTGGTCAATTGAACCTGTTGCAAAAAATAAGTAGCTGGGTCACATCCCAAAATGGACAAATATTCACAGGGTTAGATCCCTTCTGCTGCAAATCAGGTACTCAGTATTAACAGGGTTAGATCCCTTGCTGCAAATCAGGTACTCAGTAATAACAGGGTTAGATCCCTCAGCTGCAGTTCTGTGGTCTGTAGTTGTTCTCCTCCTAGCGCTTTCTTATCTCAAATAATCATCAGGGAGGCTGTTGAGCAGGTGTGTCTAATTAGACTCAAAGGATTCTGGTAGCTGTAGTGAAAACGCTTTTTCTGTTCAGGTGACCAGCAACCGACACCCCTCCAAAGCACAAGTCCTTCCCAAATTTGGGGGAGGGGAGAGAACCATCTTTATGATTCTCCAAAGTGGGGCACAGTCACCCCGTGGCGCTGCCTCTGGAGCCCGGGACTCCCATAGCATTCAGTACAAAAAAGAAGGTGGGTGAGGCGCGCACTCCCGGTCCTGGTCAATTGAACCTGTTGCAAAAAATAAGTAGCTGGGTCACATCCCAAAATGGACAAATATTCACAGGGTTAGATCCCTTCTGCTGCAAATCAGGTACTCAGTATTAACAGGGTTAGATCCCTTGCTGCAAATCAGGTACTCAGTAATAACAGGGTTAGATCCCTCAGCTGCAGTTCTGTGGTCTGTAGTTGTTCTCCTCCTAGCGCTTTCTTATCTCAAATAATCATCAGGGAGTCTGTTGAGCAGGTGTGTCTAATTAGACTCAAAGGATTCTGGTAGCTGTAGTGAAAACGTTTTTTTCTGTTCAGGTGACCAGCAACCGACACCCCTCCAAAGCACAAGTCCTTCCCAAATTTGGGGGAGGGGAGAGAACCATCTTTATGATTCTCCAAAGTGGGGCACAGTCACCCCGTGGCGCTGCCTCTGGAGCCCGGGACTCCCATAGCATTCAGTACAAAAAAGAAGGTGGGTGAGGCGCGCACTCCCGGTCCTGGTCAATTGAACCTGTTGCAAAAAATAAGTAGCTGGGTCACATCCCAAAATGGACAAATATTCACAGGGTTAGATCCCTTCTGCTGCAAATCAGGTACTCAGTATTAACAGGGTTAGATCCCTTGCTGCAAATCAGGTACTCAGTAATAACAGGGTTAGATCCCTCAGCTGCAGTTCTGTGGTCTGTAGTTGTTCTCCTCCTAGCGCTTTCTTATCTCAAATAATCATCAGGGAGGCTGTTGAGCAGGTGTGTCTAATTAGACTCAAAGGATTCTGGTAGCTGTAGTGAAAACGTTTTTTTCTGTTCAGGTGACCAGCAACCGACACCCCTCCAAAGCACAAGTCCTTCCCAAATTTGGGGGAGGAGAGAGAACCATCTTTATGATTCTCCAAAGTGGGGCACAGTCACCCCGTGGCGCTGCCTCTGGAGCCCGGGACTCCCATAGCATTCAGTACAAAAAAGAAGGTGGGTGAGGCGCGCACTCCCGGTCCTGGTCAATTGAACCTGTTGCAAAAAATAAGTAGCTGGGTCACATCCCAAAATGGACAAATATTCACAGGGTTAGATCCCTTCTGCTGCAAATCAGGTACTCAGTATTAACAGGGTTAGATCCCTTGCTGCAAATCAGGTACTCAGTAATAACAGGGTTAGATCCCTCAGCTGCAGTTCTGTGGTCTGTAGTTGTTCTCCTCCTAGCGCTTTCTTATCTCAAATAATCATCAGGGAGGCTGTTGAGCAGGTGTGTCTAATTAGACTCAAAGGACTCTGGTAGCTGTAGTGAAAACGTTTTTTTCTGTTCAGGTGACCAGCAACCGACACCCCTCCAAAGCACAAGTCCTTCCCAAATTTGGGGGAGGGGAGAGAACCATCTTTATGATTCTCCAAAGTGGGGCACAGTCACCCCGTGGCGCTGCCTCTGGAGCCCGGGACTCCCATAGCATTCAGTACAAAAAAGAAGGTGGGTGAGGCGCGCACTCCCGGTCCTGGTCAATTGAACCTGTTGCAAAAAATAAGTAGCTGGGTCACATCCCAAAATGGACAAATATTCACAGGGTTAGATCCCTTCTGCTGCAAATCAGGTACTCAGTATTAACAGGGTTAGATCCCTTGCTGCAAATCAGGTACTCAGTAATAACAGGGTTAGATCCCTCAGCTGCAGTTCTGTGGTCTGTAGTTGTTCTCCTCCTAGCGCTTTCTTATCTCAAATAATCATCAGGGAGGCTGTTGAGCAGGTGTGTCTAATTAAAGATGGTTCTCTCCCCTCCCCCAAATTTGGGAAGGACTTGTGCTTTAAAAAAAAAAAAAAATGGAGGGGTGTCGGTTGCTGGTCACCTGAACAGAAAAAAACGTTTTCACTACAGCTACCAGAATCCTTTGAGTCTAATTAGACACACCTGCTTAACAGCCTCCCTGATGATTATTTGAGATAAGAAAGCGCTAGGAGGAGAACAACTACAGACCACAGAACTGCAGCTGAGGGATCTAACCCTGTTATTACTGAGTACCTGATTTGCAGCAAGGGATCTAACCCTGTTAATACTGAGTACCTGATTTTCAGCAGAAGGGATCTAACCCTGTGAATATTTGTCCATATTGGGATGTGACCCAGCTACTTATTTTTTGCAACAGGTTCAATTGACCAGGACCGGGAGTGCGCGCCTCACCCACCTTCTTTTTTGTACTGTAACCTCTGGACAAGCCAGACCAATCAGGGTAGCTATGGCAAGCGGTCAAGATTAAGTCTCAAGAGGGGTGAGGGTGACTGAAAGACCTCAATGAGCACACAAAGCAAGGACACTTTCAAATTACTCCAGACAGGTGTTATATTAAAAATATAGACACATTTATTACAAGGCCTATGTAATATAGACCATAGCAAATAATCACAATAATACTGAAGTAAACCAACACATCACAATCAACACGATATATATACAAGACCAGAGGGGTCTAACGGATTAAGAAGCATGAAATATGTAGACCACCTAGATGGGGAGGAAAACAGGCAGTTCAAGTAATCTTTAGACCCCGTT
Organism: Ambystoma mexicanum; assembly: GCF_040938575.1. Lineage (NCBI taxonomy): Eukaryota > Metazoa > Chordata > Amphibia > Caudata > Ambystomatidae > Ambystoma > Ambystoma mexicanum. The sequence continues at coordinate 967,217,701 of NC_090936.1, read as the reverse complement.
CCACATCAAGAATACACCTAACTAAGAGGCAGTCCAAGCTCTATGAAGAGAGGAGCCTTATGCTCAATAGTACATGCACGCGCTTGTGCCACTGGACAAAATAGGGCCTCTTCAAGGGTCACTAGCAGCTCAGGAAGGTGGATGCAGTCGATGAAGAACCAGTCCCCACTATTCAAGCAGGACCTCCACTTGCGGGCAGAGGCAGGTTGAGAGTGCGGGATAGAGTCGCTATATCGCAACAGCGGTAGAAAAGAAATGGGCTCCTGCGCTAGGGGCCATCGGTTGGGGTATGGACTACTCACCGATCCCCGACGCAGGCAGACCCAGACTTCGCCAGTTCAGTCCACTTCGGTGGCAGGTTCGAATGCGACAATCAGGACGTCTCGACACCGTGTAGTTTCCGCGGTAGCAGGCTTCAGGGTCAAGAGGGTCACTTGCACAGGTCGTTGTCACAGCAGGGCAACACGGTAACCACGTTTACTCCGGTCCGGGTGCACTCTTCTCACTTCAGACCTGGGAATGCCAGGTGTACGAAATTCGGTGTGAGGGTGCCGTGGACACAGAGCAAGCAGTATACCAAGTTTTGAGGGCTTCCTTGAAACCGCAGCGATGACAGAGCAAACGTCCTGCGTAAGCTGGTCAGCCCACTGGTTGGCCGAGGGACACTTCCGAAGAGGCTTACTTGCAGGGTTTGATGAAGGTGCCGAGAGTAGTTGGTCCCACTATTCCAATGGGTCGAAGCGCCTTCGCAGAACTTCTAGGACGATCAGATGCAGAGGGGTCTCGCAGGATGACAGCGGGCTCAGGGTGCCAAACCTTCCAGTGGGTCACCAGCGGTTCCTCGACTCGGCTTCTTGTTGCAGGATACTTGGCTCCTTATCCTTTGTTCATGTGAACTCAGGAGATCGACATGGTAGTGGTGTTTTCGGCCTCCTCTTATCCAAAGTTACCTTTGCGCCAAAACGGAGAGAACCCAATAGGAGATCTGCTCACAAACACTCACTCCATACGTGGACCAATCACGGATCACAGTGGTCCCAGGCATTCAGGACACTCCAGACTCTCTGGCACCCAGGATGTGTATTGGGAACAAACATCCCAGCCCACATCCTGGAGGCACACACACAAGGCATGCAGAGGCCCGCGAAAGCTTTGGGTTTCGCGGGAAAGTGCATGTCCAAATAAGGACTGACCCGGGTCGGCTCGACCTGGGGAAGGTGAAGGGGCAAGATGGCCAAAGGACAGGACAAAGAACCTCGTGGCATGGCCATGTGGAGCCAGGCCACCTATTCGTGCCAAACGCGGTAAGCGCGGATAACATGGCAAAAAAGGGTTCAAAACATAAGATAAATGATAGCTGCCACCAGTCCTGTCCGTGACACACCTGCACAGTTCATAATAAGTCCAGTGAGAGTTCCTAGGGCCTTTGGAATGACGAGAGACCCAAGGGTGTGGTAAAGTAAGTTACATTGCACTCTTGTTACATGTTGCCCAAAAGCTGCAACATGAGGAAAGGACTAAGGGAAACGAAGTCCCCCAGTACTGACTGTCTTAAGGGCATGTCAGTTTCCCCAAAGGAAGTGAGCGAAAGCCCAGAGGAGTGCGGCTGAAGGCTGCGCTTCTCTGGCAAAGGTTAGATCAGGGTGTAAAACAGCAGCAAAAGGTTTGGGGGTTGACACATGGAGGGAAAATTACATTCAAATATGAAATCTTTCCTAACACTTTAGGATTGCCAGGGCCCTGGGTGTTGGGACCGGGCTTGGCAATCTGGGATCCAAATTAATTTCGAGTCGGTCGAGGATATGACTGCCCATTTTTAGCATACAACTGCTAAGCAGAAGATGTTTGGAACAGGGAATTTCTTTTGGGAGAACAGACTCCCTCCCTTCATTTAACTGAATGGGGAGAAAGAGCTGTTTGCCCTTCTTCTGAATATCAGTCAAGTGTTGGACTGGTTTTTCATCACTTTTGACTATAGAATTTGGATTTCCAGATTGTGAATTGGTATAAAATTTCAAAGAAGGAAGGTTGATTTTCAGTAATGGAGAAGAGTTTTCATCTCCAGTTTGTTGTCCTACAGCAATTACCGTAATGTCAGGTGTTTGATTATTTTGAAGATGAAACTCAATTTGATCTGATTTTTGTTCAACCATGTGGCATGTGCCATGTAAACTAACATGGTTGACACTTTGTTTTAATTTTATTGGCAGGTTAGTCTGAGTCCGGAAGACCTTCTTTACACAGTCTATCAGGGGAGACAACCTGCACAGGATGTCATTCCATAATAGACATGCGGTCCCCTTTGGAGTCACGACTATGACCGGGTGTGTCACATTGTTGCCCAATTTTAATTTCCAGATCCGCTGTCCCCTCGATGGGAATTTTATTCCCGTTGAAGTTCTGGAGTTGTCCAGGAAGATGGGTGAGCAGGATCTGGTGTCTCTCCCCCTTCCTGAATTTAGCTGCTCAAAGGTCTTTTTAGAAAGAAGAGTGGCCTGGGATCCGGTGTCCACCAGTGCTAAAAATGCACATTGCCCTTGCACTCGGACAGGGTCTTTATTTTGGACACGGACACTGTGGGATTTTGGACATTATTTGGTGTCAGAGTTTGGGAATCTGAAAGCAAAATTTGGCATTCTGATATTTGTGGAGATTCTGGCTCCACTTTCTCTCTTGATTCTGTGCTCCACCCCCCCCCCCTCTCAGAGACCGTCACACGTTGGTTTGGACAGTTTGGGATTCCTCTTTTTCTGATTCTGGGCTGCCCCCCCCCACTTTTCGGAGGCAGTCACCAGAATTGGCTTGTGTGGTTTGGGAATCCCCCTTTTCCTCTGGTCCTGGGCTGTCCACCACCCCCCTTCTTGGAGGCAGTCACCAGAATTGGTTTGTGAGCGGGATCCCTCATTCAATATTTTATTCTCTGGATGACCATTCTGGGATTCAGGGATGGGTGATTCTCAATCAGTCCCCACAACTTCTAAGTCTAAGTTCAGGTCTCTTGGGACCCATTTTTCTTTGGGAGGAATTCCCCGTCCCTAAATGAGAAGATTTTCTTCCCAGAATCCTCCAAGGATTCTTTCCCTCCAAATTGGAGGACACTGATCTCCTCCACAAAATGGGTCTTTTTGATCTCTTTGTTTCTCCTACCCACCCTCTGTTCCCTGGGTTGCAGATTTTTGGGGGAAAGATGTTTTAGTTCCAGTTCTGGGGTAGCCAGGGGCTTTTCACGGGTGAGGAAGGACGCTTCCTCTAGGACTTTGCACCCTCCTTCCTCCCGTGCCTCCTCCTCTGGAACCGGTGGGTTGTCGGGGTTCTCTCCCCATCATTGTTCCGGGTTGCCAGACCCTTGGTTTGAGGGGTTCTGAGGCGCATGTTCATCTGAGGGTTCTGCTGAGCCCTCAACATGCAACTCAGATCCCGAGTGAGGTTCTGGAACTGGCGCACTAGTTGGGACTCCCACTCCGGCAGGTAGAGGGGTCTTTGCTCAAACCTAGGTTGTTCTCGGGAGGGGTAACTATCCCTTCTCCTGGAGTACCCTGGGTACTGGGGATTCCCTTGGTAACCCTCCACCCTTGGCCTCCTTTCTCCTGGATTGGGTGGTCTGGACTCCGGCAAGCGGGGAGAGAAAGGGAGGTTGTTCTGCAGGTTGGGGTTTGGAAGGTACCAGGGGAAGAAGCTTAATCTAGGATTTGGAGGGTTACTACTTTCCTTAGGGAAAGTGGGAGGGAAGTTTCCTGTGGCAGTACGTACCTGGTTGCATCCCCCCTTGGACTGGGGAAGTCCACATGTACCCCAAGATAGGTCTATTGCCCTTATATCTAGGACCGATATAATTTGCAGAGTTAGAGGTCACATTGGTGGGGTTACCTACCAGACTACACCCTGCTGCTGATTGATCAGAAGGCCTTCTTTGCCTGGTTTTGAGAAGGTGTATTTTTAGACCCCCTCATTTCTAGGCCCAAAATAGGGGCAACCTTCACCTCCGCCACCTTAGCAGCACCCGGAGTATTGGTTGGTATGCGGTTTTGTGTTTGATTTTTGCTTTCTGCAGATTTTTGGACCTCATAGATCCGGGTAGCCTGCTGTATTACCCCATCCAGGATCCTGTTGTTGTGAAAATAAATACCTTACCAGCTGGGTCATTATATTTTTTGGGAGCGCATGAAAATAGGTGTTATAAATTCTCTACTGTTTGTGTGCACCCGCCAGGTAGTTTGCGCAAAGGCGCCTTTTAGCTCCTGCACAAATTCTATTGGGGCCTGATCCTCTCCACACTGCAGATTGTAGGCCGCTTTGCAGGCCTCCTGGGGGTTTCTGTGGGCGGAAAAGTGCTTCAAGATGGCCACCTTATTGGTGGACCACCTTGAATGGTTTTGGTCTTCCAGTCCAGCAAAGAAGATGGAGTATTCCGGAGAGAACGGCCATTTGGCATAGTCTATGCAATTCTGGCTATTTTTGATGTTAAAAGAGTCCATCATCTGCTCATATAGCTCCAGATGCTCCCAGACAAAGTATTTAGCATTTTTATGATATAGGGTCATGAAATTCCTAATAGCCTTAATCTGCCTAATGGGGTCTTTCACTAGAGCTCTCTTTGGTTTATTGGCCTTCTTTTGCCACTTCACCTGAGTCCATTCGCCCTCAGACTCAGAGCTGCTACTGTTTGAGGTCCCCTCATTATCTTCTAGGTACCCCCTGATTCTTTGAGCTGGTAAGTAGCTCTCAGAATGGTGGGCCCAGTTTCTTCTCCCCTGTGGCACACAGCAGAGTAGTCTTCTGACTCTTCTCTGCTTCCAGGATTAGTGGAGGACACCCCCCCCCACTGCCCTGATTGGGTGGAGTTTTTAAAATGCTCTTTTGCGGCCTCAATTCACGCTCTTTTTGTTCTGCAAAGCGCACCAAATGGTCCCTTTTGGAGATGATGCTTCTGCAGGTCTAACTCCCTGAGTTTCTCCTCAAAGGAGGCTTCCTGGTCAGAGACATCAGCCATAATATGTTTGAATCGGTACAGGGATGCCCGTCCATCAATCTCTGATGGGCGGTGGCCTACCTGCTCAATCATGCTAGGCTTAATTAATTCTGACTGCCTCACAGTTTCTGGCTCATGTGAATCTGTAAACATGAAGTGAGCAGTGTCTTGAATATACAAGGGGGTCAATGGGTTTGAGGCCCTTAGTACAGAGGGCATTACACTGTGATCAGGGGTGGCCCTGTCCCTCTCTACTTGTTCGGGGTCCCTCAAGTTTTGATATAATCTAGCACACTCTTTTTCTAACCTCTCTAGTTTCTCCTTCTTAGCCCCTACCTCTTGATAGTAGGCAAAGGTCTGAGCTTTTTGCTCTACTATCAAGGCTTGACTGGCCTCAATTACCTGCACATGAGCTGCCACCTGCTTGTGGAGTCCATTGTTCTCCTCACAGAGGGCCTCACTGCCTTTTTGTGCTGCCAGTATGGCCTGTGAACACTGAAACAATTTCTGTTGAAGGAGGTGAACCCCCTTTCTCTACACATTTTGAGCCTCTACGGCCTGCTCTAACTCAAGTTCCATTGGTCTCCCATGTCCCATTAATTTTTCACATTCTTTTTATATGCCAGTCAGTCCCTGAAGGTCTGACTCCCTTCTCTCCAGGTTTTTAATTTGCACACTTCCTGGTGTAGGGCATCTTTTTCCTGACACAGGGTGCCAACCAGTTCAGTTAGGTCATCCGTTTGTTGCCTTATGGCACCTAACATCTGGCGCTCTTCATCAAATTCTGATTGAAAGTGGAGTTCTTTAATAATTCATTTATTACTTTCCTCTTCCAATTCTTTGATCTGATATTGTAACATGGTTATTTGTTCTGAGCAGGCCCTATTATATTTTAGTTGTCGATTCAGTTTCTGTAACCTTTTCCTGACAATCCACCTTTAATCTATCTAATTTGGCCTCCTGCTCTGAATTATTTTGTTGTTGTAGAGCTAAGTCCTCTTTTAACTGTTTGATGTAGTTTTCCAATTCTGCCTCAGTATCTTGGCTCTTTTTCAATTTCTCTTCTACTAATTTTAATTCAGCCTGGATTTGGGTTAAGAGCCCAGACTGATTTTGTGCAAGGGTTCTATTTTCTTCATATTTTTCTTCCATAACCCCCATGTGGAGATATATGTAGGCTGTGATTCCGACCATTTTAATCTGCTCTTTAATTTTTAGAGTCATGTACAACTCGCTCAAGGCTTGATGTAATAGGCCACCGTCTTGCCACACATCCATGTTCATGGCGGTGACTTGCTGCGTCATTTCTCCTAGCCAGGCCTCCTCATCTTGCTGTGCCCATTTCCCTCTGATAAATAATTTGTGCAGAAGGTGCTGCCTAGCCATGTTTATCTCCACTGTGGTCATTATGAGGAGTGTTCTTCCTTTATTAAATTATTTATAACAGCTTAAACCTGTATTCTGTTACTTTTGTTTTTTCTATTTCAGGGTTGATTTTACTTTATTCTTACACACAGGCCTGATACTTAGGGTCTTCGGAACACGCTTTTACAGTGGAACACAGCTTTCTAACCATGAAAAGTTTCACAACCTCTAGGGTTAGCCTGCTGCGTCATGGGTGCACTTATCTCAAGCTCCCACTGTGTTAAAGATTTTAAGGAGGCATCACACTCCAGACTCTTTATACCGGCCAGGGATGCAGCGCACAATTAAAACGCTTTTGAATTTATGAATTTGGGTTCAGCTTTGAGAAGGCAGCCAACCCATTTCACACACCCTTACCGTACACCCCTTGACGCAATGGACCATGAACCAGGCCGGTGTGTCATGATAGAATATTTATTTATTTTTAATTTTTCATAAAACAATTCAAAATAGGGCAGCAATTGTGGTGAAAATAACACAATAAAATGATAGAATACACTTAGTTTGACCATCATAGGAGGCACAATGCACAATTGAAAGAAAGCAAGATTACTTCTGGGTAATGCTTTTAAATGGCACCACAGTTACGCATTGCCCCTGCAACACTCCCACAATCCCCTGTTAACCTGTGGGTGGAAAGGAGTAGCAAGGAGTCAAGTATACTATTCAAAAATCGGATTGGAAATCCAACCTACCACCCCTAAGTGGGAGGCAAAAAATCGTATTGAGCTCCCTTGAAAAATGAGCAAAATGGCACTCAAAATTACTGAATGGTGATTTTACATGTGCGGTTGAATGGATAAGGCAAGAATGTGTATGGCTGTATCAAAGAAGCAAGAAAACTCGCCAGCTACAGGCAATGTACTAAACAACAGGCATACAGTGTAGAAAATTGACTATGGAAACAGTGCAGCAAGAATCACATGTGGCAAAATTGCAATTGCACTATTTCACAGGTTCAAAATGGCAAAACGGCTTGGAAAATGAGCTAAACAGACAAAATCGGAATGTGGTTTTAATGCTAAAGTACAAAAACACATAGCAGGTATGATATGACCATGAAAGGGGACCTTTGGATGGATGACAGTATGGGATTCTTAAAGGGAAAGGAAAAATCGGCTTTTTAAAATGAAAGCAGTTGCACAGGGAAAATCGGTTTTAAAAGGAAAATGACAAGTTTTACTGAGACTATATTTTAGTGGCTAGAAAAGAGGAATGCTGCCCGCGACAAAGGCTAATTTGCAATTTTAACCCCTTCACGCCGTGTCTCTTTGTATGGCAATTAATTTATTCCAAATAGTACCAAAGACTTATATAGCGAACTGAAATGATTTGGAAAGAATGGCGCTAACACATGGAAATTAACACAGATTTTCCTAAGGACAGGATAGAAAGAGGATTCTGACAATTTTAAGAATTTACTAGGGTATTTATGGGATTTCTATGGGATTGGACATACTACCAGGCAACAAAACAAGTGATGCAGTTTTTGGTTCCTGGGGAAGGGAAATACTTACAACAAGCATTTGAATGGAATAGTTTGGACAGCCAGCCAGGCCTCGGGACACGGGACAAAGATCTGGTCACTTGGGCAACAGCTGGGCTCCCCTTTAGGGACACAGTGGGGCAACTGGGATCTGGTCTCTTGGACAGCAGGGTGCATCAGCTGGGCAAAGCAGGTCAGGTTGCTGGATAATCGGCAGCCTTCTCCCATTTTTCCCTGAATTATTGGGACTTTGTAGGGTTTCATTCTGGATTAGAGGTTCAGGCTGGGTAAGAGGTTCTGCCTGGATCTGCTATAAACTACCCTGGCCTGGCACTGGAATCTGGAGTCTTGCAGGGTGAATGTGGAATGCCTGGATCTCTGAATGTTGATTTATGGATGCTGGATTTTCTTGAATCTTGGATTTTTGAACGTCCTGACTGTCTGTATGTCTCCATTTTATATAGACCGGATGACATCAGAGGATTTTTACTATGTGGGCAGAACTAAGCTAGACATACCTCTAAATCGGATAGGTCAGCCTGTAACTGTCGCCGCCTCCCTGTAAGCAGATTGGACTGATGGAAGTGACTCAGTTTTAGTGTGTGTGTTTTTACAATGTGCTTTGTTCTACCACAGTCACTTTTGCCAAAATCGGTTATGGAGCAAAACACTTATATTTACAAATGTCATCATCAGGAAAATTAGATAGGCAGATTCCATATTTCACAAAGGACATTTCTGTCCAAACGCCTAGTCGTTGCGATGCTGTTTAGTCATGGTGGCAATCTTTCGCTGTTTCCATGAAAAACATTTCACCTAAAATTCTACAATTGTCTACATAAATACATATTTTCACTGGGCATATTTTCAGTAAGTTACAAAACTGTACCATGTACGCTTTCCCCAGAAATGACATTTTAGTGGCGTTTGCGTCCACCACATGTCAGAAAAACCTACAATGTCTTATTTTAATGGCAAAAAAATGACATTTAAAACGGTCATAATTTCACATTACTATTTCTTTAGGTTACTGAAATAAATACTTTGCTATCAAAAGTCCTTTAAATGAAATGGATTGCATCTGTCACTGAAGAGTGGTCCTTAAGATTTCCCCAGTCATACCTACCCCCACCGTGTCAGCTTTGGGCAGCTGGGCTACCATAGCAACGTTTCATTCTGGCAGATACAGCTGAAGAGAGGTGTCACCAGGAATTCCACTGATCCATTGTTCCTGGCTGGAGACAGGCCAGGTAGTCTGACAAGTTCGCCAATTACCACACCTTGGCCCATTCATAGTCTGTGGGGGAGATTCCTGTCCCAGGAAGGTTTAGTGCCTTTGAATTTCCTGCCCAGGTCCCTTTATTCTGCTGTTTTCAAACACACATTATTTTTCTTCCTTACTTTTTTTCACAGAAACCAAGTCTTTAGTAAATAAGTATAATATACACTTAAACCCCCCACCCCAGTTCTACACAAATAATGCTCTTTCTGTGTGAATATCGGGATGATTTCACATTTTAGCTTTAAAAGTGTGCTTTTATTGTTTTTGCAAAGCAAAGTAACACAGGTTCATTTTACTTTGCTTTGTCATTTAGAAATGCGATTTTCCTTGCATCTTCATTCTGCACATATCCATAGCTCTGGTCAATTTCTTATACACAGGAATCTGTTCAAGAAAAGGGTTCTTTGAAACTGACATAAGCAAAGGGAGAGAGAGAGCCTCTTGTGAAGAGTTTGCCTGTGTTATTTTGTTGCAAAAGTGAAACGCTTGCCGTACGGCCTAGAGTGAATATCTCTGCTATTCCACAGATTTTACTTTACACATATAATGCCTTTCAGGGAGGACTGCCCTCCTTTGCTGGTGTATAACCCGAAGATAGATGGGCATGAATGTGTCTTATCAGCAACTAAACTGTGTATTGTTGAAAAGATAGGAAATGGCATCAGTGCACAGTCATTTTAAACACAGAACATTTTCTCTTTCAGTTAGAAATCTTGAGCTTTCACCATAGCAGCGCTGCACCAGGCTGCTTTTGAATTCTTCTTTTTGGTGCACATGAAGAAAATAACTGCAGCAATTCTCGGGGTGTTCTATGTTTCATCTCGCCCCATATGTGCTCAACAGAGCCAGCGCAGCCATTCTTCTTGTAACTGCTATAAATGCAGTTGGGTGGTTCAGGGGAGTTGTGCTGGGTTGGTAAATGTACCCCACAATATTAATCAGAACATAAGACAAAGGTCAGGTCAATTCTAGGTAGTGACTAACAGAAATTAATAATATTTATTATTAATCATGTTTGTAGGGGAGAACTTTGAGAAATGATATCCTAATATCAATTTGTCTGAGGCATTTCACTGACAATATTTTGAATTAATGTTTTTTCTCGTTCACAATACCAATTATATGATATGATAGTTTATTCATATAGTGCCTATACACAATGTGTTTCAAAGCCCTTCAAGGCAAGGGAGGGAACAAGGGAAAATACAATGACATTCTTAAAGGCCATGTACAGTAAGGATGTGAAATTAACTATCGGATTCTGGCCTGACAACATTTCAGATAGTGCAAGAGCTAAGACATAGATAAGGAAGGGAGGGGGAGTGTTGAAAGGAATGGAAACAGAGAGGCGACTACCGTACTAGGCCTGATGATATTTTTGGTAGAGCTGGAGAAAACAAAAGGTGAGGGAGAGGGGTGCAGAAAGGGAAGGGAGGAACAAAAAAGCGACTATCGTACTAGGCCTGATGACATTTCAGGTAGTGCTGGAGGGGCAGGGGGGCGGAAATAAGTAAGGGGAGGGGGAGGAGACAAACAAGGTTGCTATTATACTAGGTTCAGAGACAATTCATATATATATCACTGTTGTAATAATGACCGCACTGTAAAACTCTTTTATATGCAATTCTGATCTTACATGTTGATATGTAATCATTAAGCGACTAATGTACTTGCAACCAAGAAACCTGCCTGGTCGCCTGTAAACCACTTAATCAAAATTTCTTACAAAAATACATGTAACAGCGCCTCGATGCCTCTGGGCTGTAAGTGCGCTATACAAATACTAATAAATAAAATAAGCAAATAGAGTAAGTGCATAGAAGAAAGTAAGGGGAGGAGATAGGAAAAGGGAGAAAGGAAGAGGAGGAGAGAACAGAGAGTAAGCAGTCAAAAAGAGTGGAGAGGCAAGAGGAGAGAGTGAATACAATCCAGAAGTCAGTAGTAACACATAATATTGCAAGCCTGGATACAAGATGAAGATGCAAACATCATGTTTCAGGGCCACCATGAGAAAGGGTGACGCGACGTCAGGGGAGCCGACTTATGAATTTCCAGGTGGTGCCCAAATATTGAGGAGTAACATCACTGGCAGTTATATGACCGCATTTGCACGTAGTTGCCAACTTGGTGCAAGGGGGTGGCGCAGAACAGTGGAAACATTGGCTAGCATGTACTGCATATACTAAAGTCAAGTTAGAAGGAGATTTAAGCCTCCCAGTTGCATTCCAGTAAGCCATCACTGCCCCTACTCCCTATTGCCCTACTGATTACCCCCCTAGCCTCCTCCTACCGCCCCCCCCCCCAAGCCCAGGAGGAGGGCGAGTAGATAATACGCTTTCCTTCGGCCCATTTCACCCCAACTCACCAGAGGTGTAGACACGATTCTGTAACAAGTGGGGCCTGGAGCTAATGTAGTAGGGCCCACACCACGACAAGCCCGGAGAAGGAAGGTCACTTGTTCTGCCCCCAGCCAAATGCACAGGAGTGACAGAGTAGTGAGAGAGGGCGAACCAATCAAGGGGGGTTGTCCACTTGAGAAAAGGTTTTAAATAATAGGTTAAAATAGTGCATTTTTCAGTACACTTTCTGTGATATATTAGGTAAAAAGCCACACGGTTTACAATCGGTTTTGCAGGGTAAGAAATAAAAAGTCCATTAGATGCCAAGCCACCAACAATGCACAGCAGCATTTTCAAACACATTTTCATAATGCTTTTGCCCACTATATGCCAGTAGTCTGCAGGTGTAAAAAAAACATGTTCATATCAATTATGCTCACCCATGTCCATTCTGGTACACCTATATATGCCACTATTTCCCACATGGGAAAAAACTCAAGTTTGCTTTGTCCATAATGCTAGTAACGATACTATAACAAAGCATGTTTATGCTAGCTCTCCCAGTACATGCCAGTATCCCCATGTAATAACATGCTCCTGTTGCCTTTACCTTAATGCCAGTGAAACAAACCGTGCCACAGTAAGAAAATATATCCTTGCTGACTACACAAATCCCCCACTCTCCATATAAGAATGGTGTATTTGCTCCATTACGGCAGTAAAAAAATGTCATGCCACAGTAAAAAAACATAGCCTTGCATGTTGCATGAATGCCCCCACCCCTATGTAAGAATACGTATGTTGCCTTTGGCCTCAACACCAGTAATTAACTGCAATGCCTAGTCAGAAAACATGCTCTTGCTGACTAGCAGGTAAAATAGCTCAGCAAGCTGAGCGCATGCTGTTGTATTCAGAGTGTGATTCGCAGGTTCAAATCCTGGCAAGGCCAACTTATCCTTTGATATTTCAAAGTTACCTCCCTGATCTCTACCCCCTCTACGGACCTTGTACTAGTATGTTGCTTTTGCTCCTCGTTACCTCTCTCTTATTCTGTGCTGTACTGTTTTCTCTGCTCACCAAGTTGTACCAGTGCCGTGATACTTACAGGTTTGGGCGCTGTCAATAAATGCAATAAATAAATAAAGCTCATTAAATGAGTGCAAACTTCGGCTGGGTGATACATTTTATGTAAATATGTTCTCTGTACAGCGCTTTGGCGAAAGCGCTATATAAGGAGCATATCAATACACAAATCCCCTATATAACAACACTTTTTATTTTTTATTTTACTAACATTGTAAGCTGGTGCTTTACAACATTTTAAAACGTTCATTTTTAATGATTATTTTAAGTATATCTTTTCAGTCATAATAACAATATTACATGGACCTGACTAAGCAAAGCATATTATGAAAACATAGAATAACCACAGAAATTATTTTCTGATAGTTATAATTTCAAGATGGACAGACCAGAACACTTCTGTTGTACGCTTTTGAAATATCCCTTTAGGAAAGGGAAAGGCGACAAACGGCAGCAGTTAGGTGTCCTACATGGTTAAACATATCTTTATTGATCGGTTCACATCAATCCATCTTCAGTCTCGCTTATACATCAAAATATCAAACTGTACACAACAGGTCAGGTCCTTGCCTAGGAACCACATAAGCAAATACAGCCCGCGGGCATGCCACCTGGGCCTCGTACCTCAGCCTCAGTTCAGTATTTAGGTAGTAGTCCTGGGCTTACTCCTTCGCCCATATAGAAGTCAGATTGTGGCAACCTCTCTGGATAGCAGGTATGCCGTCAGAGGGCGCCATATGTTTGTAGGCCGGTTTTGCAGGCCGCAAAGAGATGCGTATTCATTATCCGTATCACTCAAGCCCTTTTAGGTCCTTAAGCCACTTATCCATTCTCGGGGGGTTGCATTCATCCATTTCATAAGGATGCACCTTCTGGCCATGATCATGCAGGACGCCAGAAGCCTACGGGATTGCTTAGTTACCCCTGGACACCACCCAAACATACAGCACAGCAATGTGCAGGGGACCCTCATACCCAGCATCTCTGTCAGGACCCCAGTCACCGCCTCGCAATAGGATTGTAAGCTGGTGCAGGACCATAACATGTGCACCAAATTCGCTTGGGCTGTTCTACAGCATGGGCATGTGTCGGGCTTGGTACTATCGTACTGGTGTATGCTTGCTGGTGTGACGTATGCTCTGTGAAGGGTCTTGAGTTGGATTTGCTGCAGTCTGGAGTTGAAGGTTCCTGAGTGTGTGGTGCCGCGTAATGATTCCCAATGCTTATCCGTGAAGGTTACCCCCGAGTCCTCTTCCCATTTTCCTTTACATTGCAGGGGGTACCGGGGTGAGCCTGTCGGGATCAACTTGTAAATTGCTGAGACCACCCCCCTGCACCCCAGTGAGGACCTAATGTATTGTAGCAGTGGGGTTGTTTTCTGGGATCACTGGGAATACTGGAGCTTACGGCGGAAACTGTCTCCCATCTTGTCGACAAACCCACCTAGAGAAACAAAGACTCCCTCAGGGTACATGTCATCCGGCCTGGCTATACCGATTCCTCCCCAGTCTATATAAGGACACTTATGTTGCACTCATGTTATACTCCCCCGATGTAAGAATATTTATGTTGCCTTTGACCTTAACACCAGTAAAATAAAAACCCAAATCAAAATACAGGCCTCAATCACATGGAAGGCACTGTCAACCTTCAGGAAGACATTAGTAAAAGACTGACCACCTCAATACGCAATCCTAAAGGAAGAAAAATCTCCATTCTGGCCTCTAACTGCGTGGAAAGAAAAATGTAAGGAGACACTTCAGAACCTGCACATAACAGAAGACACCCTATGCAACAACCCTAAGAGGGTGAAGACTCTGTTATTGTCAGTAGACTGGGCGCAAACAGAAAGGGCCCGTAGTAGCTCCAAATTTCACACCCTTTCAAAAAGTCTCAGTTCAGTACCAAAAATCTTGCCCGGCTACCTGAAAAAGAGTGCAAATCCTACTCACAGAGACCTAATCTTACGATTCAGATTGAACATTATAAGAACAAAATTAAATCTGAAGAAATATGGCATCGTAAGAGACACCACATGTAGCCTCTGCGAGCAGGAGGAAGAATCTCTACAACATTTGGTAATGTTCTGTCCTGAGTTAAGATCGACAAGAGAGCAACTGCTACATCCAGTACTAACTCCGACTTGTGAGCTGGATTCAGACTTGTAGTGGTCGGCTTTGTATGATATCCCGAATCAAAAAGCTATAAGAGCACTTGGCATATTCCTTCAAACGATGTTGATTAAACTAGAAAATAAATAAGTGACTCGTCAAACAAACAGAAATGATGCTGTGATGGCGGAAGAAACATAACCCAATGAATGCGTCCAAATCAAGGAAGGAAAAAGAAAACCAACAAGAGAGAAACAGCGAAAGAACTGAAATCCATGGACTGATATACCATGAGAACAAAAGGGAAAATCCATGGAGCTGGTTTGGCTTTGTAATCGAGATGTAAAAAAGTTCTTCCTTTTAAAAGCAAACGTTTGTATTTACTTACGCTATATGCTTAATAAAAAAATAAAAATAAGGAAACATGCACTCCCCATGTAAGAACACTCATCATGTTGCCTTTGACCTTAATGCAAGTACAACATTCCATGCCACAGTAAGACCAAGCCAGGCCATGCTCTTGTCAAAAATGTTCATGCTCCAATGCCCATCCCCAGGCCCCAGCATGCATACACACAGATACACAGATATGGACACATTCAGACACATGCACCCACATAGCTGATCTGTCATTCACACAGCACCCAGGACATTTAGTCTGTGCGCTCATTAAAACGCGCAGTCACACCCATGTATGTACACCATTCACAATGCATTCATTTATAGGTGTGCACTTGCAAACACATCATAGCATACAAACATACAACCACTTACATACTCCCTTGCATGCATGTACGCATACATTCATACATGCATGTAGAAATACAATCCCTGCATGCACACAAATACACTTTTTTAAAAGTTAATGCTGATAATTGGCAGCATGGGCCATGTAACAGCTGAGCCAGCAGTTAAGCCTTCAGCTGTACCATAGGGGGAGGGGGGACTACTGATATCCCCCATGGCAGGCTTTTGTCCTCTGCCTTCACTTCAATGCCTGTTTTGTCACCTCGGAGAGCGGTGTATTTGCTTAAGTAAATACACTGCTCTCCGAGGTGAGAAATGTGACAGGTTCTTGCTGTGAGGCTGGCCAAAACAGCAGACACTCCCAATGCCAAGGACTGGGCCGGAGGAGAGGGAGACATGTGTCTTCCCTCCATCCCGGCCCGGAGGGGACTCAGCCCCGAACTCATTCTCCTGGCGGGTGCCCAGGCCTTGGAGCACCGGCGTACTTGGCGCCCCTGCACACCATGAATCCATGAAGTCCATAAGAGTCAAATCCAGCATTGGCCACAAGACGGTGATGGTGAAACCAGAATGTATCAGGACAGACTCCTGCAGAAGTATGCTGGAGGGGGTGAGGGGGAGGAGGGTAGAAGAATCAAGCAAAACAGGCAACACCTGTGTGCAAGAAGGGGGGGCACAAGGGAACATCACAGGGGGACGAGAGGGGTGGGGATGGACTGTGGGGACAGAGGTAGTAAACACATGTTGGTGCATGCTTACTTGCTGTCGGAGCAGCGGTCCGGGCCCTGGATTCTCCTGGTCCAAACAGTAAGTGCCCTTTTCTTTGTCTGCCCTTCACTTCGGATGCCAGGGCCAGAGACACCCTCGATCTAAGAGTTAAGAGCAGGAAGGAAGAGGCAGGGCTAAGAAGGTGGGTGGTGCTTGGGCCAGGTGACCTAGATCCACTTGCACCTGCTCCGCATCTGCAAAGGAAAAGAGGCTGGAGGGCCCCTTAAGTAGGGAAAAAGTGTGGCAATCAGGAAGGCACTAGGTGGGCGGGGCTGATCAATGAGATAATATGCTTTCATGAGTTTGATTTCAAGTCCCAACCATTATTATTTGTGTGTTTAATCATAGACATATGCCAAGTAGGGGCACATGTATTTACTTGGTCGCAGCACCAGTAAGTGGTAATTCAGGTCAATTGAGAGTACAGCAGGCCACGGGTGCATAGGAGGTTTCTAATAAATGTGGACAGCAAGTTCTACCCATGATAAGTGGGCAAGTGTCCATTAATTGGTAGTCTGTATCGCTATATCGCGAGTTTGTATATAACATGGAAAGTCGGGTGCGTGTTCATTGGATGACACGCCTCCCGTGACCTATCAGCAAGGGGACTTTCTCCAATGAGTATGGAATGTGCAGAGTACTGTTTCAACCGCAGGAACTGGGAAGTCATCATGTGAATCTAGTAGGAGATAAATTAAGATAAGTGGCATTGGAGGTTCGATTGCGAGTTTATATCGCTAGTTTTCATATAACATGGAAACTTTAGGGGCGTGTGCATTGGATGACACGTTTCCCGTGAGCCATCAGCAAGAGGCCGTTCTTTAATGAATATGGAATGTGGAGAGGATTGCTTCATCCACATAAACTTGGAAGTTATAATAGGAACCTAGTAAAAGATAAGCCGACTGGTATTTGAGGCACTCTTAGGAGTGGAACTGCCAGTGACGACGAGAGTGCAAGGCAAATGGTGGAGGCACCCCGATAACCCGGGCAGTGTCCTCCTCCTGGCCTCCCCCTCCTAGGAAGAAGGGGGGAGGCGGGGACGCCGGCGCGGCAAAAGAAGAAAAAGCCCGCCAAAGAAAGCGCGGCGGAATCTGGGGAAAGCCTGCGAAGGGCGAACAAAGGAAAGGGGAGGGGATTCCCCTTTATAACGGGCAGGCTCAGGACACAAAGCAGCATCTCCAGCTGCTGCGGAGCCCGCCCGTTACCCACCGAGGAGGTTTTCATTTTCCAGGTTGCCAAGAAGAGGAGTTCGTTTCCTGGTTCGGGTTGCGTGTGGTGAAGGAAGCGGTCCCGTGGGAACAGTTCCAGAAAATCCAGCCCAGGAAGCAGTCTGGTCGTGATGAAGCCGAAAGGGCAGAGGTCTACTCGGGAATTCTGCAGGCGTAGCTAAGGGTGTGGAGTTGATGGGTGGCGGCAGGCGCCTACCCTTGTCAGGAGGCCTGGAGGCCCGGGCATTTCCTCCACCGGGCGTTAGCTAGGAGAGATTTGGAGTGATGGGTCGGCGCGGTGCGCTGGCTTTTGGCCGCAAGTCCTAGGTACTGCGGGCATTTCCTTCCCAACAACACTTGCCATGAGGCATGGGGGGCCGCCGGCGTGGACCCGATCTGGGTTGCCACACTGGGTCATTGTAAAAAAGTAAAAGGCGGCTTGCTGTAATGCGGTTTACGAATGCAGGGCTGCGAGGCACCAGGGTGCTAAAGACATGACCCAGGTGCGGGGGTCTGATAGCCCTAACATAGGTCCGGTACTGAATTGTGTAGTTCAAATGTTGAAGTTGTTAAGGTATGGAGACATGTAACAGCGCCTAGCTAACAGTAAAAAGCTATAAGTATCAGTTGCAGGGCGGTTTTTTGACCAGAGCGGGGCTGCTCGCGGGTATTTGCCGGTTTTTGGTTTGACGTTAAGGGGCTGGCCCAGTACGAATGGAAAAGATTGAGGGTGAGTGGGACGGAGGTGATTTTGGCCGGCGCGTGTAGAGTTGGAAGATTGCCGAGTTGCAAGCTGCGCATGTATTAATACGAGCAGCCAAGGAAAGTGACGCCAGGTGTAACACTCATTCGTTTATGTTAAAAAAGGAAATCATGGTCATGTATAATATAAACAGGCAACTCTCTGCACAAGTAATGCAAAGCGCGCAAGGTTCATGTGAAAATCTGGGAATTTGTCGGATGGCCGACTGGGGCGCCTCATGTGCGTTTTCATACTTCAACAGGGCAGGCTTTTTAATACAGGGCTTAAAGCGGCCGCCGTGATCCGCAGGAATGCTCAGAGAGGTTCTAATGTTAGGAGCACATTTTACATGAAGTATGTAGTGTGCTGTAAGGGGATGGTTGCAGCACAAGCAGCGCCATGTTCCGAGTTTGGCTCGCTGGGCACAGGCCCAGGAATTTCAGTGCGAGGTAGGTTTCTGGGGTCCCAACTAATCCTGGCGCACTAGTTAAAGAAACATACCGCAACGAGTGTACATGGCGAGTTCGCGCCAAGAAGGAGAGGGGCAATGGTTGCTGCAGCCATAAAGCCTCTGCATTGTTTGCGGTTCTCCAGCTGCTGCAGAGCCCGCCCGTTACCCACCGAGGAGGTTTTCATTTTCCCACCCACCAACCCTACGAACAGAACAAGAAGGAATACCTGGTCGTCATCGTCGCAGGATGACTAGGCGGTGGGGCGGTGTTTGGCCCAAGAAACACATGAGACAAACTCCGGATGAGCCAGGAGAAAGCCGTAAGGGTCTTCGCTCTTCTCTGATCCAGTGCCCTTTGGGAGTCTAAGCGGCAGGGGTGTCTGGGAGGAACAGATAGGGCTCAGCTTCCCCCAAGGAAACGGCACTCTCCCCGCCCAGGAGCGCCTGCAGGGGCAGGAGGGGCTCAGACGCAAGGTGGTGAGAGTTGGGCCTACTTTTGGACTCTTGGGGAAAGAAAGGGGGAAGCAGTTTTTGGGACACGGAGCAGTCGCCGCATCTTATGAGTGTTTTCCACAAATGTGTACAGTATGGTTTTGTGATATTGTGGAATAAATCTGCGGCCTTTTTATGCCAAAAACAAACAAGGACTCATTCTCAGCTTTTCTGGGGGGAAAAGGAATGAGCTATGGTTATGTGTTGGATACAAATGGACGAATGCCGGGGTTATCGTAAGATTGTGTACATATGGAAATTAGGGGCGTGTTCTTTTGATGACATGGTTCCCTTGAGCCTTTAAAAAGGTGCTGCTTTCAAAATGGCGCGCTCGAGGGACACGGAACAACGTGAATCGGGAATGGGAAGACTTTTACAGGTAACAATTTAGACAGGAGTAGCTTTGGATGGCCACAAGAGACTATACAAGGGATGCATATATTTTGCCATTACCAATAATTCTTTGAGTTCTGTGAATTCACATTCATATATGAGGTACATTTTATGTGCCCCTCCATTTTCTGAGATTTTCATTTCCTTCCCAACACCAGTCTGTGACTTCCCGGCTGCTGACAATTCAGCTCAGGAAGCAAAGTTTCGGAAACATTATTCCCTGGCAAGAGATTCTCATGCCATGTATACAATGTTTGAATTTCAATGCGAAATGAAGAGTTCACAGAAACCTACTCAGTATGTTTCCAGCCTCTAATTCACAGGCTGGAAACACAGGAAAAATCATCTCTGATAAGGCAGAATCAGGGAGGGCCAGAGGGATAAAACTAACATTAATTATGGTGGACAGGCTAGGTATGAGCTTGGTCCAGCCCCTTGAACCAAATGCAGCCACAAGTGCACTCAGACTCAACAACCAATCCCAGCTCTCACTGAATTACAAGCCACAGGTGCAAACCCTGACTACTCAGTGGAAGGAGAGAACACTGCATGTATAAAAGCAAAAATTCCCAGTTCTCAGTGCGGGTGATTACAGATGTTTCTGCAAGCGGTGGGACAGTAATAGAGTGCATTAGGAGGAAAAATTAGGAGGTGCTTAGGCAGGAAGGGGAGGTGATAGTGTCAGAGCAGGCGGTGATAAAAACAGATGAGGTTGTGGTAACAATAGAGAAGCAGGCGATAGTGTCAGACAAGGAGGTGGTAATAACAGCAGAGATGGGAGTAGCCAACCTCTATACCAATGTGTTAACCCCAAAACACTTGAACAGTGCTCTGTGTCTTTCTAGATAGGATGGCACCATATATACCCAAATACAAATTCAAACTATACACAAACAAGAGTTAGAGGCACGGATTATGAAAGGAACAACAGCGGAAGGGAAGGAGCAGTCCAAACCTATATCCAGAAAGGATAGGAAGGCACAAGGAGGCCATGTTGACCCATGGCAGACTGAGGGGACATGAGAAAGAACGAGACCATAGCAAGGCGGCAGAAGAGGAATAGTACGGGTGACATGGAGGAATCCCAATATTTAAGGGAGAAAGTGCCTCAGAGTTAAAGGAGGGTGAAGTGGCAATGGGTAGCAATTATGCCTCTAGGACCCGCTCTCAGCTCATTGAGGTTCTGTCACTATATTGATAGCAAGAGGGAAAACAACTGACTGAGAGACTTTTCAGACATTTGAAGGTAAATCTGAGAGAGTTTTACCGAGAGAGCCTTGTGTTAGTATTTGTGTCAGAACACATAGTCCTCTAATGCAACTAATATGATTTTTACAGACTTCACACAGAATTTACATTTCTGTTTATGGTTGGTTTTCTGATAAAATAAGGACAGCGCGTTTTTTGAGGCCAAAATCCACGTGCTGAAGAAGGTAATTTATAGACCTATTCTTCAAGCAATGTCAACTTAATTTTGTCATGAGGAACCTTAGCATTTATAGCTTACTCCTTGTTCTATATTTTTCTATCAACAGTTACTCCAATAAAAACAAGATTAAGACTTAATTTACGAAGACTAAATGCTTTTACTGTAACCATACCCTAAGTGACATATCTCCTGATGAATGTCCCGTATCAATCTTGAGAACAGAAACATGTTGAGTCTGAAGGTCTAGTGATAACAGACCTGGAATCGTTTATGAATACAAATTAAGTTTGTTAACAACAGGAAGACTATAATTAATTTTGATTTTGTTCTACAATTAACTGAGTTGATTTAGTGCTCAGCCTCCTATTATGTAACGAGTTGTTTTTGTCACAAAGACTATTGTGTGTGTTTTTTATAACACTCTTTTTAAATTGTATGCACTATATTTTTCAATGCTAGTGTGTTTTTAGATTATACTCTGAATAAATGTAAGATTTTTTTTTAGATAACTGGGTTTCTTGGTATAACTGTTGATAACTTCCAACTGCCTCCTACTTATTTATTTGTATTGTTTCCCCAAAATAAGGTAGTGAAATCACTAATTAGTGATGTTTTTGGGATTCCCCAACTTGATTTAGTATCTCCAATAATCCTGCACCTTTTGCGTCGACCTCCTCCTGTCTCAACACAACCTCCACCAGCAGACCTATCCCTCCTGATCTCCAAGTTCCACCAATCGCTATCCTTGCTATCCTACCTCCTCCTCTAAACTCCTCCATCGTCCTTCACCCTGCTCAAAATTATTACTGCCAGTTGGTACTTCAAACACCCTGCCAGGCCGAGATATTGTGCTTCTATAGCTCTGTGACCCTTCCTCTTGGGGTTGGGCTTCCTGGAAAAGGCTGCGCCTGTGGATGTGAATGAGTGAGTTGATGTGATTGGTTGTGCCTTGTTGATTAATCTGGGTGTGCTTTAGGACCAACCCCTTAAAGGCCTAATCCACCATCTTGGCATTTACTTCCCTCCACTGTCATACCCACAGTCCCCATGCTGCTCCCTGGATATAGCTGTGCTAGAGAGCGGAAACTCATGCTATGTGGTGTTTCACATGAGCTTTTGAAAGTGAAAGCCCTTTTGAATTTGTCATTGTTTCCCAGCTTGCTTATTTTTGCTATGCGCTGACAGGAAAAAGATTTTTTTATTTCTTCTGTGGTTAGAGGCATTACTACATGAAAGCAAAACAGAAAAAAGAACAATGGGTAACTCTAAAGTTTAAATAGAAAGTTTAATGAAATAATAGATGATCAATCTTGCAGTGCTCCACTGAGAGATGATTCCAATGTTTAGTGGTCAAAACAACGCTAGATCTTCCGAGCACTCTTGACCGTTTAAAACGAGAAATGAGCATATGATTACAGGTAGATAAATGTTGACGTCGGGCAGAAGGCCACCATTCATATCATTGCTTAATATAGTGAGGGGCAGATCCTTAGAGAGCCTTGTGTGGCACCATAAGCAGTTGAAAGGATATTCAACACTTGATAGGCAGCCAGCGCAAATTACAAAGGGTTGGAGTAATGTGGAAAAATCTTTGTGTGCTAGTTACTATCCTAAGGATTCTGCAAGATCTGAAGTTAGTTAATAGGTGATAAAGAAGACCCCACATATAATGAATGAAAGTAGACTAATTTGAAACCCACCAGAGTTGAGGCATATGTTACAATTATTTTGAGAGTTATGGCCTAATTTGTCTGAGTAACATCAGGTACTAGTTCATATTCTTCAGTGTTAAAATTACTTAGGGCAGTACAGATAAAGTGGAGTCAAAAGTCATGCCTAGCGATTTGACATGAATCTGTACCTTTATGGTATGGCCACCTAATAAAAAGTCTGGGTAAGTTAACATAGATTTTGAATGAGCTGATGAAGAGTACACAAGCAGGGTTTCTGTTTTCCGTTAAGTCCCAACCTGTTTTGAGCCATCCACGATTCTATGCTTTTGAAGATGGTTTGAATATGCAAGTTGTTAGCATCGGGATCTTGATCAAGGCAGAAAACTAGCTGAGTATCATCAGCATAGTTTTGAAAGACTGCACCCAGATTAGCCAACAAGTCGTGTAAAGGCTTCATATAGATGTTAAATAAGTTATGGGAGATGCAGGATCCGTGAGGAACTCCAAATTGCACCAATTCTGGGTTAGAAGAATAGGGGCTCACTTTTACTCGAACCATGCAACAACTTAAGAACGATTAGAGCCAATTCACTGAAGTGTCGAGTGCTAAAGCCACTTCTCTAAAATGTTAACAGAGTACAGTGTGTCAATAGTATGGAAAGCTGCAGAGATATAGAGAAGTATCAATAGTCCGACCTAACTGAGATCCATTATATGCAAAAGAAAGTCCTTAATATCTAGGAAAGCTGTTTCGGTGCCTCTAACCTGACGAAAAACGGACTGATTATCGCCCAAACGTTGACGCCATTCCACCTGGGTTTGTAATTGGTGATGGGGAATTCAATCTTTGTAATAGAATGATCATTTGCAGATTCAAAAACTTCCAATGAAGGCTTTTTCAGTATGGGTGTCACCCATCCCTAATGAAGCTTACCTGGTACAGTTCCTTCACTAAATAAGGAGGACATTAAATGACTGATCAAGTGTCCAAGGGAGCTGACACAGTCTTTAATAGTCCAGGCCAGACAGGGGTCTCTTGGACAAGCAGTGGTTTTAAGAGAGGTGAGGGTATCTTTTACGTCTCCATCAGAAACTAGAAGGAAGTTAAATGACACAGAATTGTCACAGAAGGTGACTTAAGCAGTGGTAGTCCACGAGACAGAAGGATTACCATTTCCAGGTTTGAAGATGTCCATAAAGGACTAGACTTGATACCATTGCACATTTTTAAATGTTGTCTTTGAAAAAAGTTGGACATTTATCAGACCAAGGGAGAGGCGGGGGGGGGCTAATTATCAGAAGTGGAAGGGGGTACTGTATTTTTAAGTTATTAAAATGTGTTAAACGTTCTCTACTACGTAGCATCAATTTGCAAAGTGGACTCACCGGTGCAAAATCTAGTGTGCCTCGGATGTTCATGCAGGCTTGTGGTGCGAGCATTGTAAGAACATCTGGTGTGCCTCTGATATCAGTGTTTGCTAACAGTGCGAGCGCCGTTAGAAAATATGTTCTTCTGATGTCTGAGGCAACTAAAATAGCAAGTGCCATATGAAAATGTAATGAGCCTCTGATGTCTGAGCAGGTGTTTTCTACCATCGACGAGGGAGTTCAGTTCCTTGGTTGCCAAGAATGGAAGAAGTTGACTGCATGCAAAAAAGGACAAGGTGAAAGAGGAAGGGACAATGTGAAGCGAAAAAAGGATGTTGTGAGGAAAGAAAGGACAGGGTCAATGGAAGGAATGACAGTGTAGGGGGAGTTACAGGGTTAGAGGAAATAATTAATGGGTCCAGGGGAATGAGAGATTACGGAAGAATGACAGGGTTTGGCAAAATAATCAACACTATCAACCCATATGATGTGGTTGGACTCCTGCACTCTACTGTGAGCTAACTATGATTAGCTCTTCATACATCTAGTACTTCATGTCGTTTTTATAAAAACGTGTTGCTCAAATCTTCATTTAAAATGTAATCATATTAAACAATTTTATACAATTTCCACAAAGTTCAAACCAACATTTGAATTTGTCTTCCTTTTCTCCAAGTCATACTCAAATTCAGCTCAATTCCTCCAATCTTTATACATCAGTTTTTATGAATTTTAGCACATCAAGATGGTTTCTGAATTGTAGGCCCAATGCATTTCAAATGTAAATTATTCTTATTCAGAAACGTCTATCATCTATAAATATAATATTACAATATGTTATACTCACAAATATATGTAACTAGAGAATTCATATGGAGGCTTAACTGCACCATCAAGAAACTCCTACTAACCTACTGTCTATACATTACACATGTAGTAATCTCATGTATTCAATATCTCTTTTGTTCAAATCTGTGCCGCATCTGTTGTATGTTTAGTATGCCAAATCAGACTAATATATATAGGTAAATATTAAAGGTAATTAAAAATTACTCACAGATTCGCTTTCAGATGGTAGTTTCTATCTGTTGTAATAATTTGCCTTCCAAAGGTTATAATCTCCTGTAAGGAAATAAAATTAGAAAATGAATCTCTAACTAAGATAATCCTAAATTAGTTTATACAATTGCAAGGTAGTACCTATTAAGTCAGACTATCCATAAAATGTTCTTACCTGCTAAATGTTGTAGGGACATCTCATACAATTCTGTTACACTGCAATCGGTCTAGTGCCTTGCATTACTTCCTTGGTCTGCTCATAAGTAGATCGCTTTCTATCACTGTCTCATCCTGATGATGTCATCATGCTACGAAACTAACTTTGGACGATAACGGCGTTCATTGTAAACATGAGTGCCATTTTAATATATCAAGAAATGTAGGTATTTAATAAGAAAAAAAGAAAGGAATTCTCTTTTCCTTATTTAAATTATTGTCATCACAATTTCAAAATTGCGGCATTCATTATGTAAATTAGCACCATCTTAACATATCTAAATATTTGTGTAATCTCTGTGAAGCTCAGTAGGTGCCATTTTAATGCCTATCAAAGTCTTTCTGTTATCTCAGGAAAGGAGAACATAAATCTCTTTCTCCTTTGTGTTGTATTAGTGTCATCACTAGACGTTATTTATGGAAAGTATTTATGGCTTTCAGTACAAAAATGAGCGCCATTTCTGAAATATTGAAGTATCTATGTTTTCTTTCCGCCGAACGTTAAATGTAATCTCTTTCTCCTTAGTGAACTCATGTGCTCTAGCCAATCTGTTTGTTAACTCTATCTCCTTATTTTAGGGACCATATTTTTTTAAAAAAAAGTTTTTATTTGATTCAGCTGAATTAAATCAACCTTTCAAAATGTATACATAAATAAAACATATTATAAATGTATATTACAAGTATATAGGAATTATACACAATGAAAACATTTTTCATCAGCAACAAAGAAAGAATGAAGAAAAGGACAAAAGAAGAAAAAAGAAAAGGAAAAAGAAAAAGATACAGTTCTATATTAAATTAATTTACATTCAAGATAGAATTCATGTATTTCCAAATACTAAAGGTTGTCAACCAACGTGTCCAGATTCAAATTTAACAGAAAGTTGATTGTTGCGATTTGTTTCGACATGTTTGCAGAACTCAAAATGACCATCCAGCATTGGTCGACCTCCAAATGACCTAATTATTTACAGTGTCTTGAAAAGTGAATCTCTCTGCGATCTCTCAATGCCCCACACTCTGTAATCAGATGACATACAGTTTCAGGTGTATCATGGTTCAAACAAAAGCGACAATAATTAAGCTGTGAAGAAAGCTGTTTGCGTTTAGCTTGTAAATATTTGGTAGTCCATAGATTGAATTGTAGTCGTAATATGCCTGCGTGATATTTCAATGCTGGTGCTCTCACCAAGTATGATGGCAGTGTACGTGTGGGGGGAAACCTGCATAGGTCAACGTCTATATACTGGAGACACAATTCTCTTGTCCTGATCCAGTCCGTCTCATAAATCTTGGCTTTAGCCTTATCAGGGTTGGTAAGCAACAATTCAATGGACACATGCGCATTGCCCAAAACTTGATAAACTTTCCCTGTCCAGGCAGTCACAAAGCTATGTTTTACAGAGAAAATATATTGAGTTAAAGTTCGTAGAATGACCAATAGCTCTGTGGACAATAAACATTTCCTGAACAGCGCAATGATGCGCCAATGATAGAGTGCCTGGAGAGAGATCAACCCCAATTCAAATCTCATCCAGGTACCTGGAGTGCATTGCGGTAGATGTAAAATATGCCTCCAAAATTTGGACTCCCATTTGTCAAACTGAAAAGGAAAGTTAACTGGTAAGGTTTCAAGGCCATATAGTAAACATGGAACTACCTTCATGTTCCAAAAATGCCATACCGGTTTAATAGAAAATTTGCAATATTTATGCCTGATGATTTTTGCCTGCGAAGTGGCGGTGGCTAGTTTGGATTCTACTCGCTCTATCTGGCTTTTGGCGTATATGTTTCCTTCAAAGGTTATGCCTAAATATGTGTATTGTGGAACCACTAACAATGAAGTGTGATTAATAGACCAGACAAATGTTTTATTCCCAACTCTTTTCAGCGAGTAATTACTACCTGTGTCTTGGCAGTGTTGACTTTTAGTTCTTTTTGTTTTGTGTAAGTTTCAAAGGCCAATAGTAAATTCTGCAGGCCCACCTGGGTCTTTGAGATCAGGACATGGTCGTTCGCATACATCAATGTTTATATCTGTTGGTCATTGAACTTTGGTGAATCTGAAATCACATTGTCAAAAATATCTCTAGCATCATGGATAAAATAGTTAAATATTGCAGACGCTAATAAGCACCCTTGCTTGAGTCCTCTGGCAGTGTGAATGGCCTCCGACAAAAGACCATCAAGAGACAATCTAATTCTGACATTAGTGTCGGAGTGCAAAGCATGGATGATATCAGATAACATAGAGGCACACTGGTCTCGGGTTAATTTCGCCATCAAGATGACACGGGTGATCGAGTCGAACGATGCGTGCAGATCCACAAATGCAAAAAGACTGGTTGTTTTGCTGACTGGCATTATTCTTTGATGGCATTCAAGCACAGGTGATTGATGTTGGTGCCCATGCCAGCGACAAAACCCATCTGTTGGGGATCGCGCAGCTAATGTCTCAATGTCCAGGCATTAAGTCTAGTAGGATCAATTTTGTGAACATTTTGCCTGTGGCATCCAATAATGCTATTGGACGATAATTTTGGGGATGACTACGATCGCCCTTTTTAAAAATTGGTATTACGATTGGCGACTTCGATGTTAATGGAACCGTACAAGATGTTAATACTTGGCAAAATATCCTATATAGGATCAGTGCCCATTCGTGTGGATGTGCTTTCAGCATTGCATTATTGAGGCCATCTGGGCCTGCTGCTCTCGAGGAACTGGCTTTCATTATCATATCCCAAAGGACTGCAGTTGAAAAATGAACACTCCATGGACCTACTGTCTTTTGAACATAGTTTAAATTAGCAAACCGACCATCCGCATATAATTCAGAAAAATGCTTGACCCATTGATGTTCCTGGACGCCATTAATCTGGGCATCTGCTTGTGAATTGCAGGAATGATTAGATAGTATTTGCCACATTTCTGCCGAATTTCTGTCTGCCATAGCATGTTCCATGGTTTCACTATCTTGTTGGAATATTAGAGATTTTCTGCTTTTCAGCCAGTTCTTATATCAGCATTTGGCAGTTTTAAGGTCTTGCCAACAAGTTTGTGAATTCGTGTCTATGATTACCTTTTTTGCACGTCTGTATTCGGCACGTTTGAGTTTGATCTCTAGATCAAACGAATTTTTGTGTATGATGTTGTTTTTAGATGGGATTGTAATTGTGTTGACAAAAAGGCGTAGCAGGTCAGTGTATTGCACTGGCTGAATGGCCAAGTCATTATGCACCATTGAGCCATGGTAGGCAGCCAGTGTCGATGGGTTCCACCGTAGCCTAGTGCTAGAAACATTATTAACCAGTTCCTGAGTGATTTTTGACATGCTTGTTTGGACAAGATTCCAAGCAATATCAAGAGATAGTAGCCTATGATCACTCTGATTATGGTCACTAATGACCATTTTTACAGCATGCTGGAGCAGACGCGCATCGACATAAATATAATCGATGATGCTGGTTGTAGTGCCCCTGTGCCATGTTTCCTGGGCTGGTATCTCCCCTGTCACAGACCCATTCACCATATGGAAGTTACGAACTTTCATGAATGAGATCCATTTAGACACTTCTTTGAAAGCTCGCTTGGTGTTTCAGCCGTCTAAGTTCATGTCGCCTATTATCGTGGTGTAGGTAATCTGATCATTCATGCAGATCAAATCAAGAATTCTGGCTAAGCCAGCATAGAAAGCTTCATCAGGCATGCCTGCTATGTTCCTGTATAGGTTAACTAAGGCTAGGGTACGATCTTTGATAGATGTCTTTACTAGCTGAATATAGGCACTTTCAGTGGACCAAGGAGAGATGGTAAGGCCCAGTTTCGTGTTAACCCCAACTAAAAGGCCTGATGATGGTCTGCCCCTGATTGGTACTGCGGGAAGCAAGACAAAGTCATAGCTATCCCAGACAGGTGGGGTTATCAGCCAGGTTTCCTGCAAGGCTATGATATGGTGAATGCAGGACAATTGCTTAATAGAGGATTGTAAATGTGAGTGCCCTTAGTTGTTCCAGCTCGCAATTTTCAGGAGCAAAATTGCCTGCTGGATTGATGGCTAATTGTGGGAGAAATCAGGAGCCATGGTGCGTTTGCCACCTGTTGCCTCTGAACTTAAATATATGTTAGGTTTTGGATGTTCACATTGCAATCTAGTGACCAGCCGGTCTGGATCTTGTGCAATCAAGAATTCCAATTCGAATAGTTGCATCTTTGACTGCCAGATATTATTCAGAACTACCCCAGAGGAGATCCATAGTCTACCTATGGATGGCGTTTCATCAGATATGAATTCAATCTGATCAATGTCTCTTGAAGAGACGTCCTCAAGTGCCACCACATCACTAAAAATATTCAATGTGCTCTGTCTATTCAGGTCTTATGTTGGAAAACCACCTTCTCACCATTTCAAGATCAAAATATGATAAGATGAATTAATTGGATGTGATGGTTCTGATAAGTTGTGTGTCAAAGGCTTAGGAGAATCCCACCTCATTGGTTGTTGATCTGTATGGTGAGGTGAATTCATTGGATGTGATTGTGTTGATGGGTTATGAATGAGAGGTTTGCAAGAATCCCACCTAGTTGGCTGCTGATCTATAAGTGGTGTTAGCTTATGGGCCACTTATTTTATCATAAGGCACGATGTTTGCATTGTGCTGAGTAGACCCCGGCCACTCATTTATTTGTTGACGCATGCCGTCATCTATCGTAAATTGGGTATGTGCACCCTGGGGCCGATCTTTTGGAGGGAGCAGCCATGTGGCAAGGTATGTATCAACCATCTGTCTCAGTCCTGCCAATACCACTTGATTTTATGCACTTTCTGTGGAAGAAGGTATTGGGTCTGATGCGGAGAACATAACTGATTTCTTGATTGGTTTCATAGATACAGAAGCCTTTTCCGTGTGCTCTTTTTGTTCAATGATGTGAACTAGATCATTAAGATGAGAATAGGAAGTA
Organism: Ambystoma mexicanum; assembly: GCF_040938575.1. Taxonomy (NCBI): domain Eukaryota; kingdom Metazoa; phylum Chordata; class Amphibia; order Caudata; family Ambystomatidae; genus Ambystoma; species Ambystoma mexicanum. Next base: position 967,187,492 of record NC_090936.1, on the reverse strand, counting down.
ATAGGCGTGATTGGCTCAAGTCCCAATAAAGGTAGAGTATCATGAGCTTGTGTGTCGGCACAGTCAGAAACTGATGCAATTGCATTTTGAAGTACCCTTACACTTGGAGCACTGGTGTGAGTTTTGGGCTTGGCAGAGTCTGAAACTGAGACAATGGCATTTTACTGTACCTTTGCACTAGGAGCACTAGTGTGGATTTTGGGCTTGGCAGAATTACCAAGAACTTGAAAAAAGGCACTTAGAGTGCTCTTTGCAATTTTAGTTCCAGCAATGTTTTTAGACTTTTTTTAAAAACGTACGAGGCCCTTTGATAGATGGCTTGGTGGGCTTGGTTTTAGAATTTGCAGGACGAGCTGCCAGAGGCAACTGGGTCGGGAGCACATCTCCTTCGCCAAAAGCACCTGGGGCTGCGTTCGAGATCGGGGACAGAGAAGAGACCCATGAGTCATCTGCTGTGGGTGTAACACTTACATCAGGGGAAGGCTCAATGGAACGAAGGATCCCTGCAATGGCCGGCAGCTCACAAGCGGGCTCGACCATCACATCCTGTAGGGTCTCCCCCCTTCCTATGTCCTCTTCAGTGTTGTATTCTCCAACAGCTTTTACTGAATCTGCGAGTTCTTTAAAATTCAGGTTTTCATGTCCCTTATTAGCCATTAATGCTGGGCAATGAGCATTTAATCATTTAACTAGGTCATCAAATTGACAGGGTTGTCTAGTCAGCCTTGCATCCAGAGTTTCGAACAGCTTGACTAGACTCATGATAGTAGTATTAATTGCTAATAATGCAGGTTGTAACATGGTTAGATGGTATGAGTGGTCCACATTGGACACCGGTCTGTGAGCTCTTGGAGTTCCGTGAGCAAAGGAATGAAACATGGAATGGGCCTCAGCCAAGGTTGAGTTAAGTGTAATTGATTGCGGGGGAAGTGTGCTCCCCTTGTCCATAATGGAGATTGGGGATTCGCATTGGCTAGCGTAAATGGAAATACCAGTGGAATCTCGGCTCAAAACTGGAAACGAGATGGGGGATAGCTGGCAAATCGATATGGAGGGTATACCATCACCCTTTACGAGTCCAGGATTGTACTATCCGATAATGGCTGTGGGTTCACCCACTCACAAGAAGTCACAGGCCGTTTACACAGTAAATTACTTGTATGCATACCAGGCGTCCTAGAGATGTTCATAAAGTCATCATCGTGGTGGCGTGGGGCGCCATATTCAGTTGAAAGGCGGGCACCGGTTTCCTGCCACCACCTGAATTACGCAAATGCGATGGAAAAACAGAGGTAATGGTGATGGCAGAATGATACATCTGTGAAACTGTAATGGGGCCATTAGAGGATGACGGACACATAGCAGGCATGCCAGTTTTCAGTGAAAGCCATTCCCCGCTGCAAAGCAGAGATAATTAATCCGACAAAAAAACGCTGTCTATTTCACTCCTTTTCACTCGTGTGTAACCGCATGTGACCAGGTAAAAGGTCCATTGCCAGATGCTGAAAGTGCTGCGTTTTGATATTTTTGACATGCAATAGCCACATGAGCCAATTTCAAAGCAGAAAAGAAAATCAAGGGAGAAAAAGCATTGCAATGGGCAATCTATTTAAAAGAAGGGAGCCAAAAAGAAGGCACAGGAAAGAGGAAAAAAGGAAAAGAATGAAAACGACAGATACTTGCATAAAAGTTAAATGGAGGGGGAGTTAGATGAACAGAGAGACAAACGTCTCCCTCTCCTGGTAGTAGACACCAGACTGCTGAGAGCTGCAGTGGACTGTAGCATTCAGGCCATGCATAACTTTGCACTGCTGAATCCCAGGCTCCAGGACGCTTTTCAGTGTACTGTGCTGCACAAAGTGGCATCCGTGCCTGCTAAGAACCAATGTGTTGCCATTTAGCTGAGTCTGCCACTCTGTCTATACTTTTCAACTTCACTGACTCATTCTAGAGCAATATCTCTACGGTTTCAACCCCACTGCCCACAAATACTTTATTTTATCAACACTACAGGTTTTGAAATATGTACCTCATTTGTGGGGGTCCATCCCAATAATATGCTGTATGTTCTTATGGTGCAAGGAAATATCAGTTCCTGCCAAAGAGCCCGGACTCTTACAGGCAGCTCCTCTCCCACCACTCTAGGATCATTTCCAGTAGACTGTGCAGCCGAATCTCTGGAGGATAGCTCAGGGGCAACGCACTCTCCTTGGAAGCAAGACGACAGGTTTGATCCCTGTTTCCGCACTTAGAAACCTCTGGGTAATATACCAATTACAATTTACAATTACAAAGCATCATCTGCACATCCCAAGAAACATTGTGCGCCTTTTAAAAGACACTGTGGGCCATATTCACAAAACATAGCACAAATGAAAGGAGTGCAGAGAATGCACTAATTTAATTTGCATTATTTTTAGAAATGTACAGGTCACCTTCTTCTCAAAGGTGACTTGCGCATTTCAGGAGGGGCTAGACAGTGGTGTAAGGATGCACCAGCTAGCCTCTTTACACTAATGTATGACAGGCTCCCAACAACCACGTCTCAACCCGTCTCTGTGAAATGATCAGAAAACAAGCATTTCCATCCCCATTTCAGGGATGGAAATGCTGGTCTGACAGCTGCGATCTACGCCGCGACTGTCACATTTCAAAAGCGAATCATAGCAGGGTCAGAAATGACGCTGCCATGTGTTCCGCCTCCCTGCGCCCGTTTTATAAGGCACAGGGCGATGCCCTTCATTTCAGGGTATTTAAAAGCGCATCCCGTTTGTGAAGTCTAAAATGCACTCATTCAGATGCCCTTTGTTAATTGGGCTGTCACTTTACTTTGGTGCTAGCGCATCTCCTCGCTTGCACCACATTTCTTTTGAAGATCTATCTCTGCCTCTCCATGTTTTTCGGCAGACTCCTGTTAGGGTAACCTCACCTGCTGCACCTTTTAGAATTACTCCTTCACCCTCTCACCCCCTCCTCCCAGTTGCCACCATATGGTGAATTGAAACGTGGTATTACAAATAGCCACACAACACGCCCATGCATCCGACACCCGGATCAACCTCTTCCATCCAAAATATCTCACAAGCAAGAATGATTCACAGTTATCCGATACAGGATCACATACGTTTTATTTCATTAACGTGACAGGCTTAAAATACACACAAGGGGAGGGGAGGGTTGATGTTTTGTTGTGTCTTCTGTGTTTATTTTTTGTTTTGTTGGTAAAATAAAAAAATTGTGTTTTTGATAATTGATTAGCAGTGAATTGGTAATCAGAGAACATATGCTCTTTTGCTTAAAGTCTTTTTTCTATATCTGTTTATGTACTTGCTGAATTTTGTTCTTAAAATATGCTATGATTGTTTTGCTTATGAATGTTTTTTTCTGAAATGCAATTGTTTATTGAGCTAAATAAAGAGTTGAAGAAAAAGAAATACACACAAATACACACATTGCACATTTGTTTCTGTCACATTCCTTTCTTGGCTCCAAAAATAATGATAGGATACGTTACGCCAAAAAAGTCCCTCAGCTTGGTGCTCATGTCTGGCCCGATTGATTTTAGACATGAGCTGAAGGAGCTCATGATTTACAAGCACACCGATTGTCTTCAAAACAAGCCCTTTAAATGGGGTAAACTGGGAGGAGGAATCGCATAGCTGCTTAGAAGTTTGCAAGTAATTGCTTCAATCTCAAGCGTACCGCCATCCACGCTTGGCACCCTAGTCAGGGCCTGTTAACATTTCTCATCCTAGGTAGACCGAGATTGATCATGTGAAAAGTTATGAACACCTTGCAAAGGCCAGAGCGAAATCAAGTGCTCAGTGGATCCATGGAGCACCCTCACCCACAGTAAATTGAAACTAAAATTCAAATGAAAGCAATGTACAAAAGTAGTCCAAACATCTGTGTGCATTACAACAATGAGGCACCATTACAATATTCAGAAGCGTAAGACATGGGGAGAAGAAAGAGAGATACTTAGGAGTCAAAGCATGCTAAACAGGATATGCAGAACACTTCACACAAACCGAGTCTTGGCACCTTCGGTGACAGTCACATTGTGCTGTACTAAGAAAGTGGTAAAAGAGTTCCTGTGACCCACACGGTACGACGTCCTTTCATCGCGGAATGTTTTTTTGCAGGGTTTTTTACCGCAAATGTTTTTAAAAAAAACATTGAGTTTTTTTAGGGGGGTTAGTAAATAATATATAAGGGGTGTGGGTGTTTGGGAATAAATACAAATTAAAGAAAATTAGGGGGTTGTGGGGGTCTAACCCAACCCAGTCCAAAATTCAAAAGAAGACATTTGAAAAAGGTGTCTCGATCAGTAGCGCGCATTTCAATGAATAAGCATATTTTTTAAAATTTCTGTGGCAACTGAAAAGTGTGATTTTTGCTGAGAGAGAACGAGACAATTGTGCTGGAGGTCAAGATGCTCTATTAGCCATCTGCAAGGTCTTATTTTAATCTTCTGCTTCTGTTTACTCACTGACTAATAGAACAAAACATACATGGGCAAAATGGAGTCAAAGCTTATGTATACTTTGGGCTGGACTTTACCTCACAGATTGGGCGCCACAGAGAGCTGTCACGACCTTTGTGAAGACACCTGATGATTGGAGGTAGTCTGTTAATGGGTCAAAGTGATTGAGTAGAGAGTCTATTTTATTATGAGGTGTATCCGCAATGAGAAAAAGGAATACCTCCACTAGGGGTCACTCACTGAGACCAAAGATATGTGTAAAGAGTGCATTGTGTGTCACTCGATATTACAAATGACTAGGTCACACAACTTCACCCACTCTGGAGATATCAGTTGTTAACTGTCTCAAGCCAAATGTATCTATGCAATGTGCCAATTTAGGGCATGCCTTGTGCAAGTTTCCTTAGTCCACTCAGCATGTGCCATGTACAAACAGCAGAAGGACAAACTAATGTGGTAAATGAAATGGCGGCATAAAGTGCCAACGACCAGAGAATCACTCAGGAAACGTCGTTTGATGATTTTCCTTGGTCTACTCAGCATAATTCATGTGTTAACTGCCCTAGTTCCACTCAATGCATCACGTGATACATCTGCCTTACTTTCAATCAGGGAATGATTGTGCCCACTTCCCAAAATCAACTCATTCACACATAGGCAACTATGTCTGAAATAGTCCTGCAAAAGACAAATCGTGTACTGGTAGCCACCCCCACCTAGTGAAGAATAATTCACCTGTGTCTTGTTTTCACTTTACGCTGACCCTCTGTTCTGCCCTTGTATTGTAGGATGGATATATCGATTTCATGGAGTATGTAGCAGCCCTCAGCTTGGTTCTCCGGGGGAAGATCGAGCAGAAGCTGCGATGGTATTTCAAACTTTATGACGTGGACGGAAATGGATGTATTGACCGACATGAGTTGCTGAATATCATTAAGGTAAAGTACAATCTGCCCCACCACCACAAATACTGGGCACTACTCTACCCTTCAGCACTGCAACCCAGACAACCCAAAAATGGAATGTTTCTGCACATTCACCAAAACCAAGCTATCAAAACTTTCAAGTCCAAAAATATCTACTCAACAACAAAAGCTAGAGCTAATTGTCTATTCGAGAAATCATCTACTAGCAATCCAGTACACAATCCTAACAAACTGTAACCTAACTCTAAGAAAGTCAGGTACATTGTACATTCAATTACAGAAACCCAACACCACAAACTGGAGCGATCACACGTGTTAGATATGTGAACAGCCCAGTAACACAGTAATCCCATACCACCAATCATGGTCACTACCACGTTGAGTCAATAGTAACCATGGTGTAATTGCAGCCTACACCATCGTGATATAACAACATCAATGCAGGAATCATTGCCATCCCACTTTATCTAGACTAAGGCTTTATGGCACACACCAAAATGACCTGTTGTCACATGCTATAGGTTGAGGATCAACAGGCAATGCAAAGCTGAGATGTTATCGTCCAACAGAGCACTAAGGAATTATGTTTGTCCAATGTCACTTAGAGGAAAATCTACAAGGTATAAACAAATCATGTTTCGCTTCAACACCATCGACTCAGTCCGCCCGCTCTCCCTAAGGCATATTCCCCCGGGCAGGAAACATAAAAAGTCACTCCCTGTTTTGGGGGTCCCCACACTTCTTTCTTAGCTGTTGAACTTGATTGCTTGGCTATAATTGATTTGTCAGTATGTCGTCCTTCCTCTGCATAGAAACACATGTTAGTTATTACACCAAGTGCCATGGATCTTCCAGATGTGGGTTTGGCGTTAGTGTGACAAGGTTCCCAAATGCACTTGACAAAGTAAATACATTTAAAGATTTGATTACAAAAATATCATAAAGAACAAGCAATAGGGGCTTCACGTCTAGGGATGTCTCTGTGCGCCTTTCCCTCAATCTTAAAAGGGGCTCCCACCTCCCTATTCCCAAAGGTCTTGACACAATACAGGTAAACCATAACCGGGGTATCCCTACAGTCTAGCCTGGGCAGAAGGGATAAAGGCCATTGCATTATCTTTGTCTCTCTTAGAGACTTCCTAGGTGACATAAGTGGGGTAGTCCCCCTGGTGTGCCTTTCCTCTGGATGACAGTCTTTCAACCTTTAACCTTGCTCTCCTCTTGATACATCTGTCTCCACTCTCCTAATGCTACCCCCCTCTCTCGGGCTGTCATTCTCTTTGTGTGTCTTCCTCTCTCTCGATTTCTGTCTCTCTACTCTTTGTTTCCTGTTCTTATTGGTTCTCTCAGTTCTCCTGCATCTACTCTCCACCTCCCTCCTGATCTTATGTGTTTTTCTGTAGATCTTCCTCCTAGCCTTTCTAATCCTGCCTCTACTTTCCTCTGCCATATCCCCCCCTTTCTCTCTTTCTCTCTCTCTCTCTCTCTCTCTCTCTCTCTCTCTCTCTCTCTCTTTCTCTCTCTCTCACATACATCAAAATTGCTACCACTCTCTCAATCCCAACACATTACCATCACTCTCTCCAAATATGTCAATAATCTTCTCCAGGTCCTCCTCCACCTGCTTCATGCACCTCTCTGCCCCCCCCCCTACCCCCTTCACCTCATCCAATCTCATCTAACCCTTTTCACTACAAACGGACTCTGCTGGATGTTTATAGGCCTCCACTTCCTGCCTAGAAAGTTTTCACAGCTCCCATTGGCTACTCAAGTGAGCTTTTACCCTCAGCCAATCTCTTTTAATATACTCCCAACTCCTCCGATCTCCTTCTCTTGTGGGTCGAACGTCCCCTTGATGTCTATAAACATGCCCACCACCTTTGCAATCTCCATTTTTGTTCGTCCTGCCATGCAGTGTCCTGCATAATTTGTCCTCTAGGTCTCCCCTATACTCGTCAAGTCACTGTTCAAACAAGATTTGGGGAGTGTTCCTGTGCCTCCCCTATTGTTTTAGTTTTACCACTGTTCCTCTGCTCCCCTGTAGCTAGCTTGGGTGTGTGGGGTAGGTGGGAGAAGATAGTCCGTTTCAGTTAGGGCAACTAGTTCTTTCATCCTGATCTGGGTCTTTTCTATTGGGCTGAAGTGTATTGTGCTACCTGTTGTCCTTTGTCTCTGCATGGTGCTGCCTCCCGGGAAAGACCCGAAAGATCAGAAAAAGAGACCTGAACAGGACAGAGGCTGATAGCTATGGGGTCAGAGAAAGAGGCACCAATATACTCTCATGTGTTTCTCCTTTCTGTTTCTTCCATTACAACTTCCTATTCATTCTTCTTTCTATCACTGGTGTTCTACCCTCATCTTCCTTTTTGCTCCTCTTCCTCCATCTCTCTTTTCTTCTACTCCTCCTCGATCCTCCACCACACACTGTCACTCTCTTCTTGTCTCCAACTCCTGACTCTCACATCTTTCTCTCCTCCAATCTATCGGTATAGTCTGGTGGGCTCCCCCGCGGCTCTTTCAGTAAAGGGAGTGATCTCACATGAAACTGCTGTGGCAAATAAGAAAGCGCTGTGAGTGGTGCTCTCACCACAGAACTACAAAGTTGCCAGGTGTAACCAACTGTAGGGTGAATCAGTACAGGCCATGCGCTATTGTACAATGTCTCTGATGAAACCATTACAGTTCTTTGTTAGGAGTTCTGTAGGAACCTAGTGTGCTGAGTTCAAAACTTGAAATATTGTTGTTTGTTTCGCGTATTCTTTTTCTTTTGAAAGGGACACGTGGCTAATCCTCCAAGAGGATTACCAGGACATCTCGGAATAGCAACCTTGGTATTTCCCTTAGGGGTATTAGTAAGCTCATCCTGACTACTGACAGTGGCAATTCCTTTAGAAGCTCAAGCAAGTTCTCTTTGAACAGTAATAGGGTCACCGGTCACTCCTCGTGTAGATACTAGCCTATTCTTCAGGGGCACTTTGCAATATTTTCCTTTCAATCAAAACTTCTTCTTGACATGCTTCTATACAGTGGCTCACTCAGGGCATGTGTGATGCTGCTGGTGTGGGGCCTACAGCAGACACTTTCCCTTCCTGAGATGTTGGTGGTAGTTAGAATGTGTTCCAGAAGCTACCTGTAAGTTTAGATGTTCCCCTTCATCTATCCATTTAAACAGGGGCTTCCAGATCACTGTTCCAAGACCTTGTGGCAATGTGTAGTAATCCCTGGATTCATCACCTTACTGATCTTATCTTGGCCAGTCAGTGCCAATCAGCTTCTTGGGGAAGTCTTTGGACATAAGGCTGGTGGATGAGTGAGGGAATTGGGAGTTCCTCCATGTGCCACATATAGTGCATACATCATAATTTGGGTATTGGTTCGGGACGACAAGGACACCATGGTCGCATCATCCAGCCTCCAACATTTTACTATGTCACACACACACACGCCAAACATGAGCCTGTGTACACAAATCTGAGAGCTGTCTACATGATTTACATAGTACAACCAATTAACAGGTTTTGTCCAACCAACCACTCATGACCTGCAGAAAAAGAGAGTGAAGCTGAAATGTCACTAATGTGGGGATCCCTTTTTAACCTATGCATTCAGCGATGTAACTCAATGATGTCGAGTGACATTCAGATCCACAGCACCCCATCCAAAACTGCTTATGACTGTTCTCAGCCATTAAACTGTCAGATCAGCTTATACAGACAGCCTAACAAGCAACACTGATCTACAGGACCTTGCTAACAACACACTGTGGCTGTGATTGAACTACTGACTCAACCAACTCCTAATGAAACAACACAACTACAACTCAACAGCCTCATGCAACACAATTAAGTAATGCACCGATCTGTTTTTATCTGAACTTTAATCCAACACATAAGGTGGTTGAGGGGAAATAGCGGCACAGAAGTTGTCAATACGTGTCTTCAGTCGTTAGCAATATGTTCTTTTTGGGTGAATTCAATCACACCAGACAGTTTAAGATTCCTTTAAGTTTACAAAAGAAAAATCGAATGTTCCCCATAATACCACCTTGGTGCTGGATTGCACTCACGATCAATGGAAACAAGGTAATTGTTATTTCTACACAATTCAACGTAGTCAGAGAATCCTGGCTCTTCCTGAAACATCTTCTGATTAAACCTGAAATTGACAGTGCTGGGAGGAAAGGAAGAGCTGGGGATGACTTTCAGCGATACCCTATTATTTCTATAAGAAACTTGTATTGCTCTGAGAAAGTACACAGTTGTCAACTGGGGGGGGGGGGGGTAATAAGAGAGATCAGAACAGGACATTGGGTTGGTAAAGGTTCCTCCCCTTCAAATACTCAGAACTACTCAGAACTGTTCTCTTATACATCTCACTTAGAGATCTGTCCTTTTTACAACCCAGATTCGCCCAGGCTTCTTCTTTTGATAACACAAAGGCGCACCATACACTCTCCGTGCTTTAATACCAAACTCATCCCCAGGACTCATTCTGATCATATCCAGACTGCAGAGTTCTGCTGCTGATATCTGCAGAGCTCTGCAGTCTGGATATTATTAACAGAAGTTTCACTTAGAGATTTGCGTCCGGTCTTATGCAAACCTACCCGGTGCTCTGATCCAGATAATATACAACTCGTGCAACACTGCTCGCAATAATACACAGGCTGAAGCAAGCCCTCTTCCCAATATTACTGAGACGTACCTGGTGACATGATCCTGCCAATATACTCACTCAGTCCCAACTCTGACCTGTACAATAGCAGTCATCTCTGAGGTCCGCTCATGATATACACAAGCTCACTTCGAGCTCTGCTCCGGTCAATACACAAAATAACCCCAGCTCTGCTCTTGATAAATCCTAGTCGTACAAAGGCTCAAACATTCAGTTCTCATTAGTGTGCCAAAGAAGACCGAATGGGTCCTAAAAGAAGGAGCAAGTCTGGTCATTTACTAATGCACCCTGCCTTGGAAGACACCGAAATATGTAATATATTAAAAACACCTCTTAATTATTTTGAATAGTCCATACAAAAAACTTTTTTTTTATTATGGACTGAAATGTGACAGGACATGGGGACATATAACAAAAACTGTTTTTTCGCCCCAAAAACCTTTTTGACATATATTTATTGGTGGTGTGAATTGATAAAGAAATGCTGCTATATGAGAATTTGAATATAGTTACATATGCTGTTGTTTTGATCAAATCAACTGATTACTACAATTTGGTGAGTACTAAGAGAGGAGATGGTATTTAGTATTTCTCGTTATGATGTTGTATACCAAGAACTGTATCTAAATCAGTACTCAAAATTTACAACTGTTTTATTTTTCAAAAATATATTTTTGAAAAAGAAAAAAAGGTTTTTGCAAAGAAGGACCAACCGACTACCCGAGTCAAAAATGTATGATTCGATAAAACCATTATTGACTTTGTCAGGATGTGGTGAAATATAATATAAACTATAATATGCCATGGTCTATACTCTGACAGAGGATACTTATTACTTTTTCTTGTTCACTAGTCTTTGGGATAGTCTTTGGGTCAGTGCATCCAGCTATTTTCTTGGCTCTTGACAGCACAGGAAGCAGTTGTCGGGAATAGCCTGTAGGATTGAGGGAGATCACACCAGAAACAATATAGAATGCTATATTTAGGGTGTGAGGATGGGTTCCCTCAATGGGTTTCATGGGTCTACATATGAACATTCTCAACTTGCCACGGATTCCCTAACTAATACAAAGTCCTTGGACTATTGCCCCCAGCACGCTTCTTGGAAATCTCCTACCAGCAAATATCTCCTGGCATAAATGTGTTCATCCTCTAGCCGCGGGTCCAGTAGCAAATGCATTTTAAAACACTTCTGCCAGCAAGTATCTCTTCCTCCTAGCTTAGGGTTTTTGTCAGGCTATGTTATTGGTACTCACCAGCCAGGAGTCCCCCGTCTGGGCCTAACTCAAAGGTCTTAAAGGTCAGGCTATGGTTCTCGCATGCTCATCCAGTCTCACTCTGGCCTTTATTCTTCTCATGGTCTGGTATGTGGTTCCAAGCAAACCTTTAGACTTTCCTTCTTGTCTGATCTTCCCCAGTGTCTGACATGCAGATCTCTGCAAGATGGTCTTCTGTGTCTCCAATTCTCCTCTCTTGATTCCCCGGCCTGTAGCCCAATCATTGATGCTCCCTGCATTGCCCCAAGTGTTTCTTTAGTGCCCCTTGCCCTGTTAATTTACTAATAGTCACAATTGGTTATTCCGAATCTTGGTGCATCATGATCGGTGGTTTTCCAGATTCATTGTTTCTTCCCGGGTGTTCTTTGCCATTTCCTAACATTGCTCAGATGTTCCTGATTCATATCCTCTTCATGGTAATTAAGTTTGATTTGCCTGGGGTCTGTAGCGGTTCAGGGGTTTAAAGCACCCATCCACTGTATTGAAATCAGTTGCAACAGTAATGGTGGCACCACAAAGTGCAATGTATGGCTTTGTTATTGTCTGTAAGGAGGGGAGATGTAGTAATTGAATGAATGTCGTCTTGTGCTACTGGCCATTCATGTGTTCTGATGAAAGTTTGGCATATCGAAGTGGTCTGCAGTGGCAGCTACTTTTGTGTGCTTCGGAGTCTACTTTTTGTTTCCTCCAATGGGATGCGCAGCTCATAATCCATGGATACTGCTGATTGCTGACAACATAAAACACCAGATTCAGCGCGGACCGCGGTGCAGAGAAGTGGCTTTTCAAAGTGGTACTTTTGTGCGATTTGGATTCTGCCTTTGGTTTCCTCCAATGGGAGGTAGAGCTAATAACCCATAGGCCAGGGACCACGCTATCTGCAACTTTCTCTTACTAAATACTCCCCCTCTAGATGTCTGCAGTCCTATGGCACCAACTTTGTGTAAAGCATGCCATTAAACAGAGGGCCGGAAGCCGATCACTTTCTTGAGCTTTCTCCCTCTTAACAAATGAACAATAAATAAAATAAATAAATGGATACTGCTGACAACATAAAACGCCATATTCAGTGCGAAGTGCGGTGCATAGAAGTGGCATTTCAAAGTGCTCTGCAGTGGAGACTAGTTTTGTGTGCTTTGGAGTCTGCCTTTGGTTTCTTCCAAAGAGAGGCAGAGCCAATGACCCGTGGATACTGCTGACAACATAAAACACCAGATTCACCAGATTCAGCACGGAGCACGACGCAGAGAAGTGGTGTTTCGAAGTGGTCTGCAGTGGTCCGTGGTGGGCTGAGGACGGTTGAGAGGTATTTTCTCATCTGGAACATTTTGTGAAAGACATAATAAGGTGCGCTTAGATTTGAGTAAACAAGCTATTATTTCCTAGGTGCATGTGAGAAAATCATACACATGTGTATGAATTGGCTATTGTCCAATAGTTTTTTACCATGCATGGACAATGCCTGCAGTGTATAGGAAATATCAACTGCACAGTCATGCTGCATGTAACTGTGCACTGGTTGCTAGTCTCAAAATTAAGAAGGAGACTCAAATGTTGCCATATCCGACTGCATCTATTTTGGAAATCAATGATCTTGACTTGGTTCCGGTTAATTTCCCTAATCTTTCTACTAAATCACCTGATTTGGCTCGTATTGCAGAAAGCGTTTATGCATCGTCACCTGCTAGTAATGGCTCATTCACTTCAGATGAAGAAGTTCAATCTGGTCTGGAATCTCTCATAATATTGAAGGCCCTCTTTTCCTTATGTAAGGAATAGCAAATGATAAAGAATGGCCTTTTAAATTTGGTACACCTGGTTCTTTCGAATAGTCTGGCTTCTGAAGATTATAATGGAGAACCGGATCAACACGAGTCTAATTCGGCAGGGGCGACGACGCAATCATCCATTATCGTGGTCACTGATACTGGTATTTCTTATTTGCCCAAGCCTATTGCTTTGAAAATTGGCATGGTTGGCAGAGTGTGTTCCCTCCCTATAGGGAATAATGAGACAGCTTCGAAGCAGAATACCAGATTTACACAATCACAACAGAAAAGAAACAGAGCTTGTAAGAGAAAGCAGGTGACCTAAAAGAAAAATCTTGTGCCAAAAAGTAGGAAGATGCCATCAGCCATTAATCAATTAGTGGCTGAAATGTTTCCTCGAGACCTTGAATGTAAGAAATGGAGAATCATTTTGACCTAGCCTTGATTAATCACCAAGAAATAAATCGACAGACTGAAACAATCAAACCCTCATCTAATTCATTGGAGGCATGGTTACACAAGAAGAAGAACTTGTTGCTGTCTCTGCATTTTGATACTGTGAATACTCAACCTGTGGCCCAACCGACGAATCAAGTTACACATCGAGAAGATGGACTTGAGAAATCTGTGGCAATCACACAGTTTCCTAATAATCCTGTGGTTGCTGCGTCTCCAACTGTAGCTCAAATTCTAAATTGCCATTTTTTGGAACAAATGGGAAATATAGGTACCTCCTAAGAAAATTAAGATTCTAGATTTATACGCTACTTCTTGTAGTCCTTGCTTGAAACGCAATAATACAGTTGAGCTCTTCCATCATATTCCACAGTTGGTGGCTATTCTCACTAGTGACATTCTCCTAGTCGAAATTCCAAATATGGCAACTGAAGTAAACAGGGCTATGGTCCATTTTGTATCCCCAATCCTCGTGGAATTGATTATGTATTATAAGAGTTTTCTAGAAATGGGTTATGAGCTAATGAGAAGCATTTTGTTACCACCTACTAAAAGTATATTGAAGAAAGTTAAATCTAATGAAAAAATAAAAGCAATTTCTTCTGCAGAAATTAATGAGCTGGCTTAAAAGATTGTGATTTCAATAAATATGAATCAATGACCTTTTGTGAGTGATACAATACAACAATAGGAAAGACATGAGTTTGAGGATGTGGCTGGACCTTCGATTGAAAGTTGTGAGCAATTAGCCATTATCACATGGAACACCAGAGGTTTTAATTTATTTCTATTGAATTCAGTGGGGAAATAGTTGTTATTGAGTTCAGATATATTTTTATTACAGGAAACTTTAAGAACCGAGGATCGGACCCTCTGCGGCACTGTCCTCGCAGGACAAGGCCGGAGTGCGGAGCGACGCAGATATGCAAGCGACGCTGCCCGTCGATACATAGCATGCATCACTACGTCCACGCTTCTGAGCCTTTGACAACCAAGGATTGGATCCTCTGCTGCAAAGCCCTCGCAGGACACGACTGCTGTGTTGAGCGACACAGGTGCGCAGGAGATGCTGCCCGTCGATGCGTAGCACGTATCGCTATGTCCACACTTCCCAGCCTTTAAGAACTGAGGATCGGACCCTCTGCAGCAAAGCCCTCACAGGACAAGGCCGTGGTATTGAGCAATGCAGGTGTGCAGGAGACACTGCTCGTTGATACGTAGCACACATCACTACGTACATGCTTCTAAGCCTTTAAGAACCGAGGATTGGACCCTTTGCGGCAAAGCCCTCGCAGGACAAGTTTGCAGTTTTAAGCAATGCAGGTGCGCAGCAGACGCTGCCCATCGATATGTAGCATGCATCACTACGTCCACGCTTCCAAGCCTTTTAAGAACCGAGGATCGGACCCTCTATGGCAAAGCTCTCGCAGGACAAGGCCGCAGTGTTGAGCGATGCAGGTGTGCAGCAGATGCTGCCTGTCGATACATAGCATGCATTGCTACATCTACACCTCCAAGCCTTTAAGAAATGAGGTATGGACCCTCTGCAACAAAGCCCTCGCAGGACAAGGCCACAGTACGGAGCAACACAGGTGCACAGGAGATGCTGCCCGTCGATATGCAGCACCCATCGCTATGTACACGCTTCCGTGCCTTTAAGAACCGAGGATCGGACCCTCTGCGGCATAGCCCTCGCAGGATAACCCTGCGGTGTTGAGCAGGAGACACTGCTTGTCGATACATAGCATTTATCATTATGTCCACGCTTCTGGGCCTTTAAGAACCGAGGATTGAACCCTCTGCAGCAAATCCCTCGCAGGACAAGGCCACGGTGTTGAGCGATGCAGGTGTGCAGGAAACGCTGCCTGTTGATACGTAGCACCCATCGCTATGTCCACACTTCCAAGCCTTTAAGAACCGAGGACCGAACCCTCTGTGGCAAAGCCCTTGCAGGACAAGGCCGCGGTGTTGAGCGACGCATGTGTTTGCCGACGAAGGTGACAAAGGTGTCGGACCAGGTAGTGTGAGCATGCAGCACAGCCGTTGAACAGCAGCTACCGCAAGGTAAGAAGGTGCAGGCGGAGGGCCCAGCCATTACTGTGTCCTACTAAAATGCCCTATCTTGCGAGTACCTTTCCTTTCCAAAGCGATTTTTCTTACCCTGCACTGTTTTCCACCCATGGATTAGGCTGCCCTCTCCCGGGTAGCCGTACTCTGTTTTTTATTTTTATTTTAGCATACGGTTTACAAGTGAAACCTTTCAGCTTTTACAAATCTCACAGTTAAGCCATTTAAGAAAAAAAAGAAACAAAACAAAGAAAGAAACAGAAATGATAACACATCAGTTATTCCAAACTAGTTACATAAAGGTCAGAAAATAGTTACATGTCTACAGTCACAAGGAAGGTCAAATAATAAGTTAAGAAAATCAATCTATCAAGTTGTAAGTTCCTTTCTAGCTTCTATATTCCAAAAGATTCCTGACACAAATTCTAGCAAGGCACATGAGCCTAGAGCCCTGCATTAACTGAAGCCAGATGTCATTCTCTATTAAGGTTTGATTACCAGTAAAAAATGGCTTTATTAGATTGGATCTAATATTGTCAACTCCCGGACAGTTCATGATCAGGTGGTACAGGGATTCTACCGTACTGTTTTTTCTGCATATCTGTACAGTTTTTCTTGCATTTCTCTCGCACTTCTCCCATTTTCTTTCTAGGCGAACACTTTGACACCCATGCATTTAATACTTTCCCTAGGTGATTGTATTGGTCACTGTCTCCGTTTTTTTGCACCCTCTCCCTTTTTCTCTCCTCTAGGTCTGTGTACCTAGTGTGTTCTCATGATATGCTTTGTCCACTAGGTCTTTCTCCTCTTTTCTAGGTCCCCCTCTTCTGTGATCACTACTTCTGCCTCCAGGTCCTTTCCCCCCTAGGTTGCTCTGAGCTGGCTCCCGCTGTTGTACTCGCTGCCTGCTGCTGTTCTGTTTTTGTTCTTTGCACTCTGTTGTAGCCTGTTGTTTTTAGCCTGTTCTCAGCGCTCTGTTGTAGCCTGTTTTCTCACATTGTCTCCACCCCCTTCCTGTGCACTCTGCGTGGCACTGTCCTGCTCAGTTTTCTTCTCGCTTCTCCTTCGCACGTCTCCCTATCCTCCCTCTATCACACCCACTATGGTTCTCTCTATCCCCCCATCTTCTCTAACTGTTTTTTTTATCTCATATCCTTCTCCTCTCACTAAGACTGGTAGGAAGAAGATTAAGAAGGACACCCTGGTTTCCAACCCAGGCCTTCCCATCGCTGACACCTAAGTCAGTGCTTCCTCCAGAGAGACTCTTACCGACATCCTTTGTCGTTCCCTCACCCGACCTATGGACCCTTCGTATGGCGCTTTTCTCTCTCCTTATTCCTCCTCACCCATTAATGGCGGCACACAATGGGAGGCCCTTTTAGCCACCTTCCATTCCTCCAGAGTCATCATTAAGGTCTATCTCAATGGTACAATCCTGGTACAGGGGCCTCAGCCCAACCTCCTACTATTTGATAGGCGTCTCCCTCGCCTCCTCAACTTCCTTCCTTCTGCTTTTCCTGCTACCACTTCTTTGGCTCCTCCCCCACCTCCTTCGTCTACCACTCTGGCTCCTCTGCCTTCTTCCTCCTTGGCTCCCTTGATAGCTACCTCTCTCCTGGCTCCCTTGCCACTCTCGGCCTCCACCTCTCTGGCTCCCTTGCCAGCTTCCTCTCTCCTGGCGCTCTTGCCACCCTCGGCTTGCACCTCTCTGGCTCCCTCGCCATCCTCGACCTCTTTGGCTCTTCCGCTTCCTCCTGCCTTTACCTCTCTGGCTCCTGTGCCACTTTCATTGGTTACCTCTCTCCCCTGTAGCCCTTCCCCGAAGTCTTTCAAAAGTTGCAAACCTGCTCCACATCGCTACTCTCAACTCTCGCTCTGCTGTCAAACACTCCTCTCCCTCGCCTCATCAACTTCCTTCCTTCTGCTATCCCTGCTACCACTTCTCTGGCTCCCCCACCTCCTTCATCTACCACCCTGGCTCTTCTTCCTTCTACCTCCTTAGCCCCCTTGCCATCTGCCTCTCTCCTGGCGCCCTTGCTACCCTTGGCCTCCACCTCTCTGGCTCCCTTGCCAGCTTCCTCTCTCCTGGCTCCCTTGCCGCCCGTGGCCTCCACCTCTCTGGCTCCTTCACCTTCCACGACCTTGTTAATTCCTGAGCCTACTCCTCCCTTTACCTCTGTGGCTCCTCTGCCACTTCTGTTGGGTACCTCTCATCCCTGTACCTTTCTCCGGAAGTCTTTCAAAAGTGGCAACCTGCTCAACATCGCTACTCTCCACTCTCACTCTGCTGTCAAACACTCCTCTGACATCTGCCATATCCTTGAACTCCTGGATCTTGATGTACTTGCTCTTACCGAGACACGGTTCAAGGTCAGCTCTGTCACAAGTTTTGACACACTCCTCTCTTAGTGCTACAAGATCCTCTCCGAGCCCTGGCCCAACAGGCCCAGAGCCGGGGTGGCCATGATCTTTCCCGATTGGATTCCTGCCTTCATCATCCCCACTCAAACCTACTCCTCCTTTGAATGCCTGGTCTGCAGGCTCTCTATTTCTCCTGGCTTCTTTCTGACCTTGGTCACCTTCTACAGGCCATCTGGCCAGGCCACCCTCTTCCTTTCTGAATGGGCTGACCTCACTTCTTCTCTCCTTTAGTCTACCTCCCAGCTTCTCCTCCTTGGGGATCTGAACATACACTGGGACTCTCCATGCACCTCATGGCTTTTCTGCAACCTCTGTGACTCCCTCTCCATTCTACCCTCTGGTCCGACTCACTCTGCCGGGCACACTGTGGATGCTCTCATTTCTTCTGACATCACCCTCTCTAATCCTCTCACTACTCCTCTCTCCTGGGTTGACTACTTTCTTCTCACTTGAAGCTCCATGTCCCTTTGGCAAAGGCCCACCCAGCACTGCCACCTTCCTTCACGGTCTTTCGACATGTGAAGTGAGTGTCAGCACCGCCTTTGCCTCCACTTTCTCTCCACCACCTACTCCTGCGTCTGACTCCCGTCCTGACACAGCCCTTTCCAACCTTCACCTTTCTATCCCTAACACTCTGGACATCCTTTCCCCTGTCATGAGGATCTGCTTGAAACCTGCCAAAAAGGGCTACTCCTGGTATGACTCTGGCCACACAGCTGGCCACACAGCTGAACGGAAATGGGAGCTTCAGTTACACCCTCTGGCAAACTGCCAGCCGCCTACTCCAAAGGCAATATAGGCTTAATCATCTCGAAAAGGAGGGTCTATATTCATGCCTGCATATCCGCAGCCTCTAACAGCATGGCCGAACTAGTCAAAATCTGCAAGGAGCTGGGCAATCCTATTGCAGTATCTTCCTCTTCTACACCTACCCAGGCCCTCTGCTCGGACCTGGCCTCTCATTTCACCACTAAAACCCAGGACATCCTGTCCTCAATCGCCTCTTCACCCTTCCCATCCTCTACCTCTCCCTGGTCTTCCTTGGCCTCTCCTTCTCTCCTCCCTCTCTCCTCTCACACCTGATGAGGTTTCCAGACAAGTCCGGTCTCTGAAAGTCTCATCCAAACAGGTAATCCCATGCCCCTCCAGAAACATTAAGGACAACATTGCTTCTCTAGCTCCAGCCTTGGCTGATCTCTGCAACCACTCTTTTGCCACTGGAGTTTTCCTTTCTCCTCTGAAGCACTCCCTTGTGCACCCCTTCTAAAGAGGCCTTCTGTCGATCCCTCCATTCCGGCAAACTATCAACGGATCTATATCACTCCTTTCCTGGGCAAACCTGTGGAGAAGTTGGCTATCTCCCAACTAAACCTCCACACTGAAACTGTTGGTTGTCTCCCTGACCATCAGTCTGCCTTCAGAGCAGCCAGAGGCACGGAAACAGCTCTCCTGAACACCTGTGAAGATCTGCTCTCTAACCTGGATTCTAACGTTCCCTCTGTCCTCATTCTCCTTGACATTTCATATGCTTTTGACATGGTGACCCACAACATCCTGATCACTCGTCTCCACGATACCCTGGGCATCTTGAATCAGGCTCTGGCGTGGCTGTCCTCTTTCCTCTTTGACCGACCTTGCCAGGTTCAACTTGGGTCCTTCCTTTCTACCACCACACTCTCCTGGTTTTTCAATGTCTATATGGCCCCGCTGGCCCTCCTGTTCGCTACCTTTTCCTCTAACTTTCAGTGTTATGCAGATGATACGCAGCTCTCTTTCAGGCTACCCTCTGCTTCTTCTTCCTCCTCCTCGCTCATCCCTGATTATCTATCTGCTATTCAGACATGGTGCGCCTCTAATGATCTCTGTCTTAATGCTAGTAAGACAGAGATCCTTCTCATTGGGACCCCTGCTCTCGCTTTTCCCCTTTCACTCTGGCCGGCCTCCCAGGGCCCTCTGCCCTCACCCTCTTGTGAGGCAAACAACCTTGGGATCATCTTCGACTCCACTCTTCCTTTCTCTCCACAAATCATGGGCATTGCCAGAAAGTCCAATTTTCAGAGGTATTCTTTTCTTTCTCAACTTCCCCAGAAGCTCACTGTCTTCAGAGCACTGGTTCTCTCTAGGCTGGATTACTGCAACAGCCTCTCAATCTACCTTACTCTACCTTTCGCCCTCTACAACTCATCCAGAACAGGAACACAAGATTAATCCTTGGTCTGAAGCCTAGGTATCGCATCGCTCCGGGCTCTGAAATCCCTCCACTGGCTCCCGGTGGCTGCAAGGATCAAGTTCATGACCGTTTGTATCATCCACAAGGCTTTCTGGATTTGGAACCTCTACAATCTCCAATGCTCTCTTCCTGAGTACCTTCCTTCTAGAGCCCTCCGCTCGTCTACTTACAATTCTCTGCAGGTGAGTCGCTTCTACAAGCAGAGACTGGGTGGTAGCTCTCTCTCCTCAGCAGGTGCCTCCCTCTGGAACAGCCTCTCCGCCTCACTCTACCTTGAGCCGGATCTCCTTAAGTTCTGGAAGCTCTTCAAGACCTTCCTTTTCTCCTCTTCCTTCTCTCTACCTCTCCTGTGCTAACCTTCCCTTCCTCATACACTGTTATGCTGACTAGCTGCTTGGTGTTCCTCTGAATCATACAGGATGGGAGCCCCCCTGGCCCCTCCAGTCCCGCTGCACTTGCCTGCTGGCCTTCCTGCACAGCCGCCTGTCCTAATTTGCACTACTTGGGTGTGATTCACTTAGGAGGCCAAGACCTCTTTGCATTTTAACTCGGGGCTCTGCTTCTCTGGGTACACTTCTCCCCATACCCTTACCCTGCACTTCTTGTCTGCGCACGTGCACAATCTAAATGATACTAGGCCTCGTAAGATCACATGTCTCGCTTGCCCCCCCCACCCCCTGCCTGGTTGCGTCTTTAAAGACATGTGTACAGGCGCATTACAAATAACCTATCAATCACTCAATCAAGCTCGGATGACCTAGGTGTTTTCTCTTGATGACTATCAGGTTATTCAGCAAATGGGCAGAAAACATTTCCTGGGTGGAAGTTTTGGAGGATTGGTGATTGGAGTTAAAAATCAACTGTCATTATCAGAATATTTACCCTCTTGTTGAAATCACAGTGTTTTGACAGCTGTGTTGACAATAGATTTGAAATTCTCGACTCAGCAAATTTTAATTATTAATGTTTACAATTCTCCTGGCAATATCAAGACTTCATCTAATATTGTATTAATTTAGTATATTATAAATGAATGGTCTTTTGTCAATGAGCAGGGTTGCTACATTGTGTTGGGGGATTTGAATTTTCATTGCCCTATATCTAAACAAAAGGATCAAAATTTGCGAACGGAATATATTGTCTCACAAAAAATGTATAGGTGTTGCTTTTATCGACTATGAATGTGAAGATACGATGGACGTGCAGGATGACTGGCCCATGTTTATCCCATTTCACTGTTTAAAGCAATTATATAAACAAAATGATTCAAACACAAGCCCCCTACTACATGGGGAGCAACATTCTTGGATAGATTTTGTTCTAATACCTAGCAATACCACCCTCGAGTATGTTGTTGATTTCCAATTGATACCAACCCAAGTAAGTGATCAAATAAAGTTTGTGATGCAATATAAAAATAAGAACCATATTAATTTGCTTACTGGAGGCTAGTCAATCAATCAGGCTGGCACTAGGATTAGCTGGTCCGCCCATAATGTTTCCATATTTAACAATCTTGTGTTAAAAATCGCAGGTGTAAAGGGCGTTGGTTTGGCACTTGAGCGGTTTATTTTCTTCACTGTTACTGCTCCGGATTTGGCCCCACCTGCCTACCAGATTCTTAAATTGTGCTTAGACTCACAGTAGGGTGAAGCCTGCGAGAGTCAATGGTGCGGGTTTGCCGCTTGAGCATGTTATTTTCTTCACTGTTGCTGCTCTAGATTTGGCCCCACCCCCCTGCCTACCGGACCCTTAAATTGTGCTTGGACTCCCACGAGGGTGAAGCCTGCGGGAGTCAAGGGCACGGGTGTTGGCTTCCCATTGGTTGTTCGCGCCTGTTGGTGGCAATCAGCTGTCTGGTGGGCTTCTGCCTTCTCCTGGATTCACCCTCTGGATTTGTCACAGCACCAGATAAAAAGTGGAAGGTATTTATTTGCTGTGCTCTTGACCCTGTCTGCTCACAAAGCGAATTTATTCAAACATAAGCCCTGAAGTTGAGATCAAATTTCACTTGCGTGTCAGCCACTTCCCTTGTCAGGAGAACTATTGGTATCTTGTTCACCCGTCCAAGCAGCACGTAGCAGCCTGTCTCTTGTGGAATTGAATTGAACATATGTACTTTGGACATGGCACAGAACAAGCAGTGCCAGTGGAGTAGCAGAGTAGAGGAAGACGGGCTTGGACTAAGAGTGCCCCTTGAGCTGTCGGGCGTTCCCCCTCATACTGCCCGCCATTTTAGCCTACACGCCCAGACACATGGTGTCCGTTTTAGACATTGATTCTAACTGGAGGCCCATGTGTGGGAGGCCCCCTTTTATGTTTGCAAACTACTAAGCTGTTAAGTCTTCTTCTTCAATGAGGGTGTTGAATCTTGATCTTGTTTATTGACAATGAGCTCTGAGCTTGTATTTGAACCATTTGCGCTCCCTTTTCTCCTTTATGTCGAAGCGCAAAGCCATTATCCCCCCCTTCCCCTCATGAGCCAGCAGGGGGGAACAATTGCGAAACTAGCTAACCCAATCGACCAGGCAAATGCAATAATAGAAGACATTGCTTTACTCTTACATGATATAGAGCCCAATGATCTGGTTACAAAAGGTATTGGGGTGGATCGAGCAAAGCGCAATAGGGATGGTCTTTCCCATCAGGCAAGGAATTGTGTAGTGATGGACGATTTAATGCTGGAGAGTATTGGTACCTCACCAACAGGTAAAAGCACTATCTTTGTCAACTTTTAATAAAACATTGACTCACGCTGGAATGAGGGAGAAAGCGAGCCGTACCCTTAATTCTGTAACCGTCCAGCTACCTGTGTTGCTGGAGGTGGGCACGATCTTGCTAATCCCCTCGCACAGAGCGAGAGAGTTACGTGATACCAATTGAATGCAATACAAAACCTGCCAATGGCACAGAACGTCCCCTGCTCCATGATGACAACGGTCAAGGGGGCCCACTCATGCCCACACTCGTCCCCCTGTCTAACAGGTTCTTACCCCTGAATCTAGGGAATTAACTGGGGGATTCTAGACCAAGAAACAGAAGGGAAGAGGAATTTAAATGGTCTTGTTCTTCCCTTTGGTGCATTAAACAAACCTTGGGACATGGGTGGGGCAAGGGGTGGTTAAGTTCACATTAAGGTGACTATGAGACCTGTAGGAACCCAGGTGGAAACGGAGGATAGGGGTATGAATCCGGCAAGTCCTGGGGCGGACTCAATCAGGGGGCTGAGTATCTCCCCTGGTATGGCAAGCAAGTGTGGTTCCAAATCTTTCATGCAGTGTGGAGCAGGTCAGCATGGCCCTGGGAACATTGGTAAAGGAGGTGGATGTGCTGAAGAGGCAAATAGGTGATTTACAGCAACATCTGGGTGCCTTGGGGGGCAGTGGTTGATTAATCTGGAAGCAGGGGGAGAGGGATCCTGTGGGAGGGATGCCTGGAGGATGTGCTCCCCACCCCCTCGGAGCTATCTCCCTTTAGCCCACCCAAATATAAGGGAGGTGCCAGATGAGATGGACCGGAAGGAGAACACCCATCCCCCCGTCTCTCAGCGTGTGTTTAGTAAATAGTGGTGCAATTCCTATTTTTTTCTGACCAATGTCCCTATAGTTCAACGCCATTACCAGAAGTCTGAGTAAGGCTTGATTCAAAAAGCATGCCACTCAGTGAGATGGAAGAGGGGCGGTTTGTCAATCATCGGGAGTGATAAGCCCAGTGTTCATGTTTGCCCCATACTTTGTCCAAAGACTTTATCAGAGTGGACTTAAAATCGAATTTACTAGTGGAGGGGCTGTTGGCTATGGAAGGGAGGACCATGCCTCCTAGTAGTTTGGAGCTAGAGCTTAGGCTGTATTGCCTCTCACATTTGCCTCACCATGTGGTGACTAATAACCCCTGGTCTGTAGGTGGTATACCCAGTACAAAGGGCAGCTGCGTAATCCATCTAACCCAAGAATGGATCTGGTATGAGGGCCAATTTCTTTGCCCAAACCAGCCATTGGTATTAGATTGAGAAAGATGAGAAACAGTGCTTGATTAGATTGAGTGCCCTGGCAGTGGGAGCATCGTTTGGAGCCCTGGCAATAGTTGGAGAGGGTACTCAATTTATATCAATTTGCATCTATCCTGTGGATTCAAGGGATTACCTGGAACTACACCTGCAATGCCTTAATGAGTCAAACCTTTTGCTGTACAGTGGATATGGAACTGCTGTTGTAAACTCCATGTTTTCAATGCTGGAGGAAAGGGTCTTCTGATGGAGGTAAAATCAGAAAGTCCTGGTAAAAACCATCATAATGGGTGACCTGAACCTCCAGTTTCAACCGCTTGTGAACATGATGGGGCTTACTGAGGAGGAGAATGAAAGATGGGGTATTAAGGAGTCGCAGGCAGCATGCTCTAAGAGGTAATATATATATGCTGAGGTGGCAGACAGTGTGTTTTTGTCTCTAGGCCTTGGGGCGTGCAACAGCAGATTTGTGAGTGATCATCCAGCTAAAACAACTTTTGGGTCTGGTTCCAAATGTAGCCCAATTGATTACATTCTGGTGAACATTGAACTATGGAAACATCTACTGGACTTTGGGGTGATGAGAAGACCAGAAGGCGACCATGACCCTGTAGTTGTAGCTGTCTCACAGACTTTATTCGGCCTAAGTGGGGATTCTAGCAATCAGTGTGCAGTTTCATTTCAGATAAAAGGGGAAATCAGATGAGTCATAAAGTGGAGTTCACTTGATTTAGAAGCAAAATTACCAGACATCTTTGCAAATATTCTCCTGTTAATTGAGGATTTTTGTCTTAGTAAGGAGCAGGCTGTTGATGATATGCTAATTGTGCAAGTCTTTGGTCAGTGTGCTGGCGGATTCTGAACAAGCCTGGACTACCGTTGGAATAAAGGCAGTGCACAATTCCAGGGTGTCCTACAGTAAACTGCTGAAGTTGAAGAAATCAGAGTATTCTGATCGGCTATGGGATAATCTACTCCAGGCTTCCAAAATTGGTAACTCTAGGGGATTCTGCCAATGTGTGGGGGCAGGGAAGTCTAGCGAATACAATTTAATCCAGAGTGATATCTCAGAGGCTGCCTGGAGGGCGCGTTTTGGCAATTTGTATAGGGACGAGAAACAGTCCTTGAGTACTATAGGAGGTGTTGTCCCGGATAGGGCCCGGGAGGGGGGACTATGTTCCATTAGTGCTGTTCTTAAGTAACAAGGAGAGGGGTTTTTTCCAGTCTTGCTGCGCCGACACCAAAAGATACTACACACTGCTACAATTGCAGGTTTATTGTGGTTTGAAAACAGCCTGACACGTGTTTCGAGCTATTCTTGCTCTTCATCTGAGGCTGATCGGTTTATACATAATACATTTAAGCAGAAAAAATGTAAACGTGCAAACAATTGTGTGTCATTGCGAAATTAATTGAAAGAAACATAAGATGCATGGAAGTGGGGGAGAAAACAAGAGGGGTTGGCATACCAACACAACCCCGTACCCAATATATACGTTTAAACATTTTATACATGAAAACACATGGAGGGGCAGGACGACAAAAAACAAACAATTTTTTGGGAAATATCCATGCAATAATACAGAAAGACACATAACAACAATAATCCAAAAAGTCCAATTAAACAAATACAAAATTGGAGGGGAGAGGGAAACATTAAATAAAAATTCATTTATACCATACATTCCATTTTGATTGCAATTGTTGATGATACATACGTGATTGTAATTGAGGGGTCCCGGTTGGGATTAAAGAGATTTATAGGCGGAGAATAGAGAAAGGAAAAAGAGGGGAAAAGGAACAGAGCAAAGCTGTTAGAGCATTGTTAACACAGGCTTTTGAGGTATGGAATGACCAATTGGCTGAAATAGGTAGCGCTAAAAGATACCTTAAAGTTGTTAAGACGAAGCCTTGGCTTGCAAGTGTTATTTCTGTTAGAATACAATGAGAAAAAGGAGGATTGGTATATTTACATGCTTGCTATACTTAAAGAAAAAGTAGTATCTCAGTGTTAACTATCAATTCTAACATACCTCATTAATTCTATAGCTTCTTAAGTAACACTTTCATCACAGAAATTGGGGATTGGGCTCAACCCCAACATGGTACCTCCTGACTGCTATGGGGAGGAAGTGGTGATATGGATTCCCTATCTGCTCAAGTTATCCAATGCTCTAGTAGCGAACAGGGTCCCTTACTCATGGACCCAAGCAGTACTTGCCCCCATATCCAAAAAGGGCACCAGAGGGTCTCCTGCCGACAACAGACCCATCTCCCTTCTTGATGAAGGAGGCTAGGTGTTTGCAAAGGCGGTGCTTGGTCACTTGGATACCTGCTGCCTCATCACCAGTTTGGCGGTAACCCTTAAATGCAACGGTAACTCAATTACCGCCACATTTAAGGGTCTGCCAAATCATGGGTTTGGCAGGATTTATTCCCAGTTCTGAGCTGGGTGCAAATCCACTGCGATTTTGCCGATTTTCAACGCTATTACCGCAGCACTAATACCGCCAGTAGTAGTAGCGCTGAAAAATCCCCATTCGGCCCAATGGGGAATGGGGACTCACCGTTCGGCTAAACCCGTGACCAGGCACTAACGCTTTATAATCTGAGGTTCAGGACCCTCTACGGCGAAGCCCTCACAGGACAAGGCCGCAGTGTTGAGTGACGCAGGTTTGCAGGAAACGCTGCCCGACTTTGCACGTAACATGTTGGTTACGTCCACGCTACCAAGCCTATATAATCCGAGATTTGGGACCCTCTGCAGCAAAACCCTCACAGGACAAGGCTGCGGTGTTGAGCGATTCAGGTGTTTGGTGACAAAGGGGTCTGCGGCGCAGACTGTGAGTGCGGACGTTTCACCCTCCTGTCTGTGGCCGGCAGGTAAGAAGTTGGGAGTTTGCTTGCTGCTCTGCACTTCTTGCCCTACTCCGCACTCACCCCCTGCTTCACGCGCATGCCCCAGCCACCTCCACCTTGCTTTGTGTGCGTTCTCGTCCCCTCACCAGCACAGCCCCTCGCAATCCTCCCTTGCGCTGGCTGTAGCCTCAGCGCGTGTGCCGTCGCCCGCCTGGTCCCTCGCAATTCTTGATTGCATGGTTCCGGACCACCACCTGATCACGTGTGTCCTTGCTTCCTCCTCGCGTTCCCTGACCACGTGCTCTGCGCTTGCCTCACTCCCCTACCCATGTGGTTCCTCGCATCCCAATTGTGTGGTTCCTCGCTACTCCCTGATTGCGTGCCCTCGCATCCGCCTCGCGATCCCATGACCACTTGCCCTACGCTTTGCCTCCCTCCCTAGCCCGCGTGGCTCCTCGCAATCCTTGATTGCGGCATTCCTCACAACGCTCTGGTCACATGTCCTTGTTTCCTTCTCACGATCCTCTGACTGCATGCTCTACGTATTGCCTCGCGCACTAGCCCATGTGGTCACTTTGCAATCCTTGATTGCGTGGTTCCTCGCAACTCCCTAATCGTGTGTCCTCGCGATTCCCTGCCTCATGCTGCCCACGTGGTCTTTGGCAATCCTTGACTGCGTGGTTCCTCGCAACTCCCTTACTGCGTGTCTCGCAACTTCTTCGCGATTCCCTGACAGTGTGCTCCGCGCACTGCCTCGTGCCCCCCTCCTGCGCCCACGCACCCTCTGCTCTGTCTGGTCCGCCCTGATCGCTGTTGCCCCACTGTCCCATTTATGCCTTATCTTTGTCTACTTGGGTCATCACTCTTCATTGCTGTTGTTTTTTCCTCACTGACTGCCTTGTTTTACTTACACTGCCTGTATTTTCTCCTTTATTTTCCTCCCTCATCTAGGTCCGCTTTCACTGATTCTCCTGTTTTGGCTTTTTGTGTTTTTGTATTCACCTCACTGACTGCCCTGTCTTTTATTGTACTGCTGTTCTGTTGCACCCTTCCTTCCTCCAGGTTCTCATTTGCCTACTACTTTGTCCTTGTTTTTTGGCTTTGTCCTCTTAGCAAATCGTTCACTTAGCAAACTGTTCTACTATTGTCTGAGCTCTTGTCGTACTGGTCAATTGTCTACTATTGTCTTCTCCCTCTTTGTCTCATCTGCTTGCACCCCTCCCTGTGTCCTTCCCTAGTGTCTCGTCCTCTCCCACCAACCCCTCTTCATCTCTTCTCTCCCTACCTACTATATGGTGCTCTCTGTTTCTCCTATCTTTTCTAACTGCTTCTCTATTGACTATCCTGCTCTCCTCACTAAATCTGGTAGGAAGAGGTTTTAAAATGACATCCTGGTCTCCAACCCAGGGCTCCCTATCGCTGACACCTATGCCATATTCCCACTCTCAACTCCCGATCAGCTGTCAAACACTCCCCTGACATCTGGCACCTCCTAGAAGAACTTTATCTCGATATCCTCAGTCTCACCAAGACATGGTTCATGGCCAGCTCTGTTACAAGCTTTGACACTCTCCTCCCTGATTGCTACAAGATCCTCTCCGCGCCCAGGTCCAACTGTATCGAAGGGGGTGTAGCCCCCAGAGTGGATTCCTGCCTCTGTAATTCCTATGCAGGCCTACTCCTCTTTCCAATGCCTCATCTGCAGGCTCTCTCTCTCTCTCCTGGCCATTCCCTTACTGTGGCTACCATCTATCGGCCACCTAGTCAGATGAACTCCTTCCTCTCTGCGTGGGCGAACCTTTCCTCCTCCCTCCTGACCTCGACCACTCAACTCCTCCTTCTTGGAGACTTTAACATCCACCTGGATGCTTCCTGTCCATCCTCTGGACTCTTTCGCAACCTCTGCGACTCTCTCTCACTCTTTATCCTCCCCTCTGGCCCGACTCACTCTGTAGGGCACACTCTGGTTGTTCTGTCCTTCCCCTTTCTATCCCCCTCACCACTTCTCTCTCCTGGCGTGATCACTCTCTCCTTTTCTCCCATCTCACCCTCTCTACCCCTCAGGCCAAGCCAACTCCAGCACTGCCACCTACCTTCTCAGTTATCTGACCTATGAAGCGTGTGTCAGTTGAGGCTTTCGCCACCACTTTCTCACCCCTCCTCCCCCTTTGGCTGACTCACACCCTGACACAGCCCTTTCCGTGCTCCACTCTGCTATATCTGATACACTTGATGTTCTTGGCCCTGTCATGAGGATCCGCTTGAACCCCAAAGCCAAGTGCAACTTCTGGTACGACTCAGACCTCATCACCCTTAAACGCAAGTGCATGGTGGCTGAGAGGAAATTGTGTGCTCTGGTACATCCTCTGTCAAACTGGCCTGCCGCCTGCTCCAAAGGCAATACCGGCTCTCTGTACGCACCAAGAAGAGAGCTCACATCCAAGCCCGTGTCTCTGTGGCATCCAACAACTCAGCCAAACTCTTTAAAAACTGCAAGGAACTGGCCAATCCTGCTGCAGTCTCTACCTCTCCTGTCCCCTCCCAGGCCCTCTGCACGACCCTGGCTTCTCATTTCATCTCTAAAACTCAGGACAACCTGTCCCCTCTCTCTTCCACTCTCCCTCCTCTCTCTACTCTCTGTTCTTCCTCTGGCCCCTCTTTGGCCACCCCTCCTCCCTCCTTCTCTGCCTTTCCCCTGTTCTCCCCAGATGAGCTTTCTAGACAAGTCTGATCTATGAAAGTCTCGTCAAAACAGGTACTCCCCTGTTCCTCCAAAACCATCAAGGACCACATTGACACCCTGGCTCCTGCTCTGGCTGACTTCTGCAACCACTCCTTTGCCACTGGATTCTTCCCTTCCCCCCTGAAGCACTCTCTTGTGCACCCTCTTCATAAGAAACCCTCAGCTGACCCCTCCTGCCTGGCTAACTATCACCCGATCTCCATCACTCCTTTCTTGGACAAACTCTTGGAAAAGCTGGCCATCTCCCAGCTAAATCTTCACACTGAATCTGTTGGTTGCCTGCATGACCATCAATCTGGCTTCAGATCCACCAGAAGCACGGAACCTGCTCTCCTGAACATCCATGCAGACCCGCCCTCCAACCTCAATACTAATACCACCTGTGTCCTTTTCTTACTTGATCCTTCTTCTGCCTTTGGCACGGTCAACTATGCCATCCTGCTCAACCGTGTCCATGATAACCTTGGTATCACCGATCAGGCCCTGGCTTGGCTGATCTCTTTCCTCTCCGATTGACCCTCCCAGGTCCAACTTAGGTCCTTCCTCTCCTCTATCTTCCTCTTTACCTGTGGTGTTCCACAGGGGTCTAACCCCTCTCACTGGCTGTTCAACCAATACCTGGCACTTCATTTGTAAAGCATTGCCACTCTCTGCCCAACTTTCAGTACTATGCGGATGATACTCAGCTCATTTTCAGGCTCCCTTCTGCCACCGCTTCTCCTTCTCTCATTTCTGACTGTCTGTCTGCTATCCAGGAGTTCTGTGCCACCAATAATCTCTGCCTTAATGCCAGTAAGATTGAGATGATCCCATCGGCACACCTGCTCCCTCATTTCCTGTCACTCTCTGGCCGGCCTTTCTTGGCCCTTTTCCTGCTCCCACCTGTGAGGCTAAAAACCTCGGGGTCATCTTCGACTCCACACTCTCCTTCTCTCCTCACATCTCCGACGTCTCTAAGAAGTCAAACTATCACCTGCACCTCCTCAGAAGTACTCTTCCTTTCCTCTCCTTCCCCCAGAAGCTCTCTGTCTCCAGAGCTCTGGTTCTCTCTAAGCTGCCCTACTGCAACAGCCTCTTTCTAAATCTGCCTGCTTCTACTCTCCGCCCTCTGCAACTCCTCCAAAACAGGACTGCAAGACTTGTCCTTGGCCTCAAGCCCAGGAATCGTATCTCTCCAGGACTGAAATCTCGTTATTGGCTCCCAGTGGCTGTAAGGATTAAACCTTCTGCACTGTCCACAATGCCTGGGGCCTCAATACCTTCAACTCTCTCTTTGTAAATATCTTCCTTCTCGAGCCCTTTGCTCCTCCGCCTCCAACTCCCTCAGGGTCAGTCGCTTCTCCAAGCAATGAGTTGGTGGTAGATCTCTTTCCTCTGCTGGGGCCTCCCTCTGGAACAACCTCCCAGCCTCTCTGAAACTTTAGGAGAACCATCTCCGGTTCTGGAAGCACCTCAAGACCTTCCTCTTTGCTTCTGCTTTCTCTCTTCCTCTCCCCTGCTGAACTCCTGGTTGAAATTGAAACTGCACTGGTCACCTGTGTACCCTCTGATCTCGGGCCCAGGTCTTCTCCCCGCCTGTTGCACTCCTGCACTGGTTGCTCCCCCTGGCAACCCTTGCACTCGGGGTCTGTTTCTGTATCCATACAATCCCCTACCAGCACTTCACACTTGATGTCTGCACTTACCCTTGCACTTGCCACCAGCTGGGCTCCCTTTTTATTTATATGTATTTATTTGTTTTATTTGTTTTACTGTGTGATCCCATGTACTGCACTGCCGCCTCCCCTTTCCCCTCGCACTTTTCCACTCCCCCATCCCCTGCACTTGCGCAATGTCAATGTCACCTGGCCTAGTAAGATCATTGTCTGTCATCCCTTTGTTCTCCCTCCCTTGCCTCGTCGCGCCTTGAAACACTTGTGTATAGGCGCGTTATAAATGCCATATCATATCATATATCATAAAATAAGGGAACTGGATTTTAACGGATCCAAGATCATGATATACCAGGATCTTTCCAACTTAACACTCTCGAGGATAAGAGACTGCAGACAACTCACAATGTAATTATCTGTCCTCCACTTGCCGCTTATGTATATAATTTTGTAAATGCTTTTGTTTGCTTATACTGTGCTGTAACCTAAGTGACGTGCCCGGATGCATGTGGGCCTGGCGCCCTATATAAATAAATAAAATACAAAAAATGCAAATAAAATACAATACAAAATGGCTAACGGAGAAGGGCATAAGGTACAGGTGGGGGGTACCCATTCCTACTGCAGTTCGAGGTAGACACAATGGATTACTGCATCACCTCGGAGGTAGAAGCAGAGCAAGCACTCAGTCATTTAATATCAGATGCAAAGGGGATCCCGGACCTGATGAACAGACAAGCCGTAAATGGAGGGCAGGAGCCTCGAGTATCGGGCACACAGTGAAGGACAGGGCAGACAGGGTGGAAATACAAGCCCCTGAATGGTTGTCTCCACATACAACAACTTGAGCACCGGGTAAGGCGCGTGCGCGGACAGGAGCTTCTGCCCCCGACTGGAGGCCCCGAACACTGTACTGGCAGACCGGCAAGGTACTTGACACCATGCTGGAACATGGGATTGGGCAGCCCCCCCCACCCACTAAGTGGCCCTCAACATGACAGAGGGCGTTGTATCAACACTTCGCAGCGGACTGCGTTTCCTCGCTCATGAGAATGTTAATGTTTGTTTTGTTCAAGAGGGCAATTTCAAAGATAGCGCACATATGTCCAGGATGTCACTTTCTCCTTGAATGATGTGGCCTGAAGCGGTGGGAGGCTGTTGGAGATGAAAGAGAGGGGATGGAAGTGACAGAGAGTGTTAGATATGAGGCCAAAAGAAGGCACCATGAGTCTGGCCATTGGCACCCTGAATGTGAAAGGCCTGAATTCGCCCACGAAAAGATCCCTGGTAGCACAGGAATTTTG
The DNA here is from genome assembly GCF_040938575.1 of Ambystoma mexicanum. Taxonomy (NCBI): domain Eukaryota; kingdom Metazoa; phylum Chordata; class Amphibia; order Caudata; family Ambystomatidae; genus Ambystoma; species Ambystoma mexicanum. Next base: position 967,154,622 of record NC_090936.1, on the reverse strand, counting down.
GGAGGCCCCCCTGGACGTGCTGTTTCTACAAAAAGCAAGGCAAGGCAAGTGAGGGGAGGGGAGCGGAAACTGAGGCGTGCTGGTATAGGACAGGTACACTGGGCCATGAAGGAGGGCGGGGTTGGGATTATTGTGCACAAGCCATGCAGGCAACAGGACCCAAGGGCGACCGAACTGCTGGACCGTCGGTTGCTATAGTGCAGGGCACCCTGGAGGGAGCGCGAATAGTGCTGGCATCCCTATATGCCCCCAATCAGGGCCAAGTGGGGTTAATAAAGAGCGCACTGGACCATATACAAGACTTGCCAGCTGAGGTGTGTATCATTGGGGGGACTTTTAACTCCTGGGCTGATGAGATGTTGGATAGGAAATCTATGAGAAAAGGGGACAATCGTACAGAGGAACTGAGCGGGGACACCTGATGCTATAGACGCGAGGGGCCTGATCTATGTATGAAGAGTGAAGAGTAAAAGAATCTGTCTGGTCTGGATGACTTTAGACATAGAGGGAATATACAAGGCAGACAATAGCTGGAGGTGCAACAATCTCTTCTAGAAAGACCCGATATTTGCCGATCAGTTGCCAGGAGACATTGCTGAGTATTTTGAGATAAATGACACGGGGTGGGGGGAACAGACATACAGACAGTATGCGATGCAGCAAAGGCCACATGGCGAGGTCTCTTAATCAGGGAAGGGGTGCAGAGAAAGAGGGAAAGGAAGCTCTGAGAGGACAGGCTCTTCCTTAAGATAATGGAGGGGAAGGCGAAGATGCATGCAGATGGAGAGGGAGGCAGGGGGAATCTGGAAAACATGCAGGAAAAAAAGCAGAATTGAAAGAGCTAAAACTAGGCGAAACACTAAATAGACTCAAATACCTTAAACAAAAATACTATCAGATAGGATACAGGGCAGAGATATTCCTGGCAGTGAGACTCTGGGCCGAGGGGGCAGAAAGAGGTGTTGCAACCTTGGAAGAGACAGCGAGGACCCCCAGAATCGCGCCAGTAGACATAGCAGAGGGTTTTGTGACCTTTTACGAGGACCTATACAAGACAGAATACCGTGAAGCAGCTGGAGGGGCAGAGGCATACCTTGGGGGGTTAGACATGGTGCAACTCATTGATGCCGAGGTTCTCAGGTGTCCTCTTAGACCATATGTTGAAGGTATACAACAATATACTCGAGACGGGCACTGCCCCGCATCCTTTAGCAAGGCACTGATCACTGTGATAGCCAAGGAAGGGAGAGACCCAGCGCAATGCTCTTCATACCGCCCCATTTCCCTACTAAATGTTGATGAGAAGATTTTCACATGCATCCTGGCCACCCGCTTAGAAGTGAAAATGCTGCGCCTAATGCACCCATACCAGGTCGGATTCATAGCTGGTAGACAGGGCGCTGATGGGATAAGAAAGACACTATATCTCATGGAACATGTACCCGAAGACCCAGGGGACTATGCGCTCATGAGCCTCGACGCCGAAAAGGCATTTGACCGAGTAGAATGGGGAAATCTGTTTGCAGTATTGAGGAAGGTGGGCTTTGGAGACAGGATACTGAGGGCCATAGGGGCAATATACGCTGAACCCACAGTACAGGTTGTCTAGGGTCATTAGACTAGAGAGGGGCACTAGACAGGTCTGCCCACTGTCCCCCCTGGTATTTGCTTTAGCGATGGAGCCACTGGGCATAAAGATACGCCAATATGAGCAAATAGCGGCATAAAATTGGGAGATGTGGAATACAAACTCAGCATGTACGCAGATGATATATTGCTCCACATCTCAAAGGTGGCCACCTTGGCCCAGAATGCACTGCAGACAATAGAGGCGTACGGGCGGGTGTGGGGATTCAAATTAAATGTGGGCAAGTCAGTCCTGTTCCCCATAGGCAGGGAGGTGTGAGTGAAAGGAGTGGAGAGACTGTGGGATCCCGGTAGAGGAAGGCAACATAAATTAGACCTGGGCAAATTGGATGACGTCAACTTCCCTCCCCTATAACGGGCACTGTTTAGGGACCTAGAGGCTTGGTCAAGACTCATCCTTTCGTGGTTAGGAAGACTAAATGCAGTTAAAATAACATTGCTCCCCTGTGTGCTATATCTATACCAGGCACTCCCCATAGAGATGCCAGACTCTCACTTTGCGGAACTAAAACAGTGGATTAACAAATGTATATGGCAAGGGCAAAAGCGAAGGGTCTCATACAAAGTGCTAACGCTGCCAAAGTAGCATGGTGGAGTGGGAATGCCCGACATGCGCACATACTACAGAGCAGCACCATTTAGAGCACTGATCCCCCACCTCAGGTTAGATCGTGAAAAGCAATGGGTCCACATCGAAAACTACCTCTGGAGACAGGCCACTATGGGAGAATGGCTTTTGGCCCCACCACACATGGTTCCGAAGATGGTGAGAAGACACCATATAATGGGCCCCCTGTTGGCCCTATGGAGGACCAGGGGGGAGATGAGGGGAGTTACGACTTAGCCATCTCCGCTGAGCCACATTTGGGCCCCCTCAATCAGAGAACACATCCCAGAACATGCCAGAATCCAGGACTGGTTTGACGCAGGTTTGGAGAGGGTGGGTCAATTGGTGAAGTGGAAGACCTTTATAGACATAGGTGCGCTAGAAGAATGCCTAGGGATAGGTCCACTCTCAACATTCAAATACCTGCAGCTAAAGGGGGTACTGATGTCAACAAAGTGGAAAGGGGCCCTGCAGAAAGACCTGACGGATACAGAGAAGGTGCTGAATGGCATGGCGGCGTCAAGGGGATTGATTTCAAAATCATATCAGGCGTTCCTACTAGCACAGGTAAGGGACGCCAACATGTACATAAAAAGGTGGGAGAAGGACATGGGTGCTGACTTGGATACTGACATTTGGAGCAGGATGTGTGTAAATGCCCACAGAACTTCAATAGCTTGCCAGTTCAAGCTCCGCAGCATTAAATGACTGTATAGATGGCATTGAGACCGGTCAGATTATCCAAGATGTTCACAGGAATTGACCCTAGATGCTGGAGAGGGCGTGGTCAGAGGGCTGACTATTGGCACATGTGGTGGGGCTGCAGGGAAGTGCAGAGATTTCGGAAAGAGGTCCTTGGATGGATAAAGACCTTAGATTGGGTTGAAAGGGACCTAGATCCCATGCTGTTACTATTTGGAATGGAAAGTGTGGAGGGAGAATGGAAACTGCTCCCCCTTATGGTGCACTTTTTGCTGTTGGCTGCAAGGGCATGTGTGGCAGCTGGGTGGAAAAGGGAGGCCCTCCCAGGCGAGAGACAATGGGCCATGAAGGCCCGAGATATCTATGTGATGGAGAATCTGGCAGGGGAAACTCCATGACCGCAATCCATCGAGGGAGCTTGAATGGTGTTCCTAGGCAAATAAGGCCCATGAAAGGGGCTGTCAGTAGACTAAGCCTTGTCTAGGGGGCGAAGGTCTTCCGAAGAGGTGAAATAATGTAAGGTGCCCTAGCCCGATGAATGTGAAGGGGCACCCAACCCCAAGGAAAACGAGTGGGTGGTACAACAACAGGTTGACCTCAGGCCCAGACTCTGAAAATGTATGAACTGTACGTAGAGAACTGCCTCTCTCTGGAGATAGCTGATATACGGACAATGGAGGACACGCTAGACTCACGGGACACATTTGACATCTACCCTGGGTAAGGAGAGGGGGGAGTTTACGTTTGATTATGCAAAGTTCATAAAACTGAGTGGTCCAGCGTTCAGCACAAAGCTACTGTGATACTGTCATTTGGAAATGAATGCTACAACTGCTAATAAAAAATCAAATAAAAACAAAAATCTCAAAGGTAAACTGTGGTGCCTGGCATTTGGCCTTTCTAATTCAACGCCTGTGGGAGCAATTTGTAGTGAATTGGGGCTCCAATCATTATGTACTCAGAAAAAAAACGCAAGTGGTATAGTCTATAGAAAATGTTGAATGAGAGAATCATGCTTCTTGATCATCCTATTTGAGTGTTCACAGTCTGGATGAATGAGATCAATACTTTTTTTAATAGATATTGGCTACTCTCCTACTTTTCATTTAAATTTAGGGCTTGCAAAAAGACAAATTAAAGAGAGAGCTCAAGTTTGCAGTAGATCCAATAATATGACAAAACTAGCAGCAATGTCCCTGTATTCATTATACATAAGACACAGCTTTGTGATTAATATCCCGGTCAGCTATATCAATACATTTTCTAATGCTAAATTGGGATGATTTATAATACAGTTATGACTCGAACAGCTGCCTTCTTATTCTAGAGTGGGAGCCTGGACTAGGGTTCCTTTCCAGGAGCGGCTATGTCGTATTTGTAAAATTACAGTTGAGACTTCACCACATTTATTGACTTGCCCTAAACTTATTGGAGTGTACACAGAGGGATATTCGAATCTGGTCCATGATTTAAGAAGGCTCAAAACTGACCAAAGATGGTCAACAATGTATTCTGGTTAAAATCTTGTTTTGAATTTAATTTTTCAATGTTTTATGTAGGGCAAGAGATTCTTAAATTGATTAACGAATTGGTTTAAAAATAGTCTACTTGTTAATGCTGTTTTTAAGGATGCAGTATATATTATGATAATAGTTTTAGAATTTGTAAAACAATAGTGTATGAATTGTGTATTTTATTATTGAATTACCTTGTGCTGAATGTTTTATTAATGTTATTTACTTGTTTTTTGTATTAAAAGTATTAAAAGGTTATATATAACCAAAACACGATAATAAAAATAAAAGGTTTGATGGATGTGTATGATTGACAACTCAGGGGAATGTTGATTAGTGCTTGGTGTTTGAGTGTTCTGAATGTGTTGGTTATGGGCGTGAGCTGGGATATATGAGGATGGACAGTAGGTGGTCTCTCTATATTTCTTTAACTTAAGAGTAACTGGAGCCCTGATGAACTTTAATGTATATTAAAGCTACCTGGATGCTTCCATAAAGAGGCTCAAAGCTGATGTGAGCACATGCGCACATCTTTATGCATGGCGATCAACGCCTCATCTATGCTTAGATTTAGGCATTGCAAGTAAAAGATTGGCTTATTCCTATTTTAATGGACCTCATCCTCTCTCACCTTTTGAACTCTGAATATATACATGGGGTCATCTTTGACTCCACACTTTCCTTCTCGGCCCATATCTCTGAGGTCTCTAAAAAGTCAAACTTCCTACTGCACCTCCTCAGAGGTATTCTTCCTTTCCTCTCCTACCCTCAGAAGCTCACTGTCTCCAAAGCTCTGGTTCTCTCTAGGTTGGACTATTGTAACAGCCTCTTTGTAAATCTACCTGCCTCTACTCTCAGCCCTCTACAACTTATCCAGAACAGGACTGCGAGACTCGTCCTTGGCCTCAAGCCCTGGGATTGTATCTCTCCAGCTCTGAAATCTCTCCATTGGCTCCCAATGGATGCAAGAATTAAATTCCAAACCCTCTGCATTGTGCACAAGGCTTTCTGGGGCCTGGGTCCAAAATACCTTCAGCTATCCCTCAGCAAATACCTCCCCTCTCGAGCTCTTCGCTCCTCTACCTCTAACTCCCCTCGGGTCAATCGTTTTTCAAAGAAACTAGCTGGGGGTAGATATCTATCTTTGGCTGGGGCCTCCCTCTGGAACAGCCTCCCTGCCACTCTAAAACTTTAGGAGAACTATCTCCGGTTCCGGAAGCACCTCAAAGCCTTCCTCTTTGCTTCTGCCTTCGCTCCCCTTCACCCCTGCTCATCTGCTCTCTTGGCACTGTGCACCTGGCCACCCTCTGTCCCCTGGGCCCAGGTACCTGCTCACCATGCCACCTTCCTGCACTGCCTCCTGTCCACCCCTTGCACTGGGGACTGTATCTGTACCCATACAGCCCCCCGTTTTTCTTCTTTTTCTGCACTTATTCAGACTTACCCAGTCTGTTGCCTTAAACACAGCACTTGCCACTTGCTGGCTGCACTACCACTGTTTATTGCCTCCATTTTCTATTTATTTTATTTATCTGCTCTCCTCTGCTCCGCACTTTCCACTCTCCTCCTTCCATGCACTTTTTCCCTTTTCCCTTTCCCATGCACTTGCGTGTTCTCAATGTCACTGGGCCTAGTAAGATCGTTTTTATGTTGTGCTGTGTTCTCCCCTGCTCCCCTCCCTTGCCTAGTTGCGCTCTGAAACACTTGTGTACAAGCGCAATACAAATAAAATATCATATTATAGATCATATCATATCATATATATCATATCATATATATCATACATTATCCCACTTTCACTCTTCCTTATCCTCACCCATAAACATGAATGAAGTCTGCCTTCCCCCAGTGTTTCTTGTGTGACTATTTTCCCCCTATTCTTTGGACCCCTCAAGAGCTATAGGATGGTTAACCTACCCCCAATCCTCCCCCATTCTGGTCTGCAATTCCATAGCAGGAGCCTGCAGGGTTTTCCCTCTGCACGTACTGATCCCCACTCTGTGAGAGTCTGCTCCCCCACTCCTTGCCAGGCTTGGGCATGGGAGGGGTATCAGGGTTGACAGGGCCCCAGGTGCCCACATTGGCCCCTTCAACTTTAAGCTTAGCCGAGGGCAGGGGGATGCTGTGGGGCACCTAGCCCCCATATGCGGCAGTGGCCTGCAGTTTGGCGAGGCCAGGCCACATCAAGGGGAATATTCAAGGAGTGATACAGAGGCACCACATTCCCTGCGACTTTACGACCTTGCGGTGTGATGATTGAACCAGGAGCAAAGAGGGTCTGCAGGAGCACAGCATGATGTGATGGTAACACATTAATTGGGATACAGGTCGGGTGAGGAGCTCAGAGGAAACGGAAACACTGTTTTCCGATGCACTCACACTTGGGCTTCCTGCGCGGCTTCAGGTCACATACATACAGAGTATGCTTGTTCTGATGGAAGCAGTGTGGCTACTTAGGTACACAGAAAAGGGCCCTTCCCAGCTCTTTAAGGTCATCATTCAGGAACTACCAAGCCACTGGGCAGTCCTAGAATGTATAGTTTAGGATGTATCCCTTCTCTTGTCACCCTTCTGTTCATCTTCTCTTATTAGATATTATATCAAAGGGGATCAAGGGGGACAAATACCTACACATGAGTTGTAAATATGCATATAATATGCATTTTACCCTTCTCATAAGTAGGATGAATAGGCTGCCCTCTTTCTGGTATTGCCTCTGAAGCAGTCCCCATTTACCAAGAGGAGTCAATGGAATAGAGCTGGCACTCTCTGGAACATAGTTGTTATTAGAGATGTTTCTTGGCTCGGGTACCTGTGAATCTGACGCAAGTGAAGCATGTTCAACTAAAAATGGCCATCACTACTACGATTTCTCTGCCAAGCCCCATGAGGTGGGAGGGAGAGACTCTTCCTTCCTATCAGGAAAGACCCCCATCTTTGGAGTTAACCAGACACCCTCCATATCTCATAAGGGGCTGGCAATAGGGGGCTTATGGATAAGTGGGTGGTTGTGGCACTCGGAAGTAAGCGCACATGGCCCACATTTCATTTCTACAGTTGCTCCTAAGGAACTTTTTAGTCATTCATGGATGAGTGTTACAATCTGTTCACTCGAATTAAAGTTGACATGAATCTATGCAATATTACTGGATGCCAGGGATGGTCTTGCAGAGTAGCTGTCAGACTTGGCACATGATGGCGTGTGAGTAGTGAAGGCAAGCATCCCCAGATAGCACGATCCTCCCCACAATGAGAGACAATAATGGACTCTCCCAGGATGGGAATAAGGCCAGGACAAAGTGCGGGTGAGCTTAAATGGGAGTTTATCAATCAAAATAGGGCATGCAAAGAACTCTGCAAACTCCGAGAGCGCTCTGTCTGACAATAGCAAACACAGGCGTATATATTTACAAAAAAAGTCATAAGAACCTACATGCTATAGGGGGCACAAGTTCGTGGGGATTGGGTGGCGACAACTAGCTATAGGTGCTGCTGCGATGTGGTTTGCTGTGGCTGGAGGACGTCACTGGTTACCCTCGTGGGTTGGGCTGGGCCTGGCAGGTCAGCTGGGCTCCTCCGGACGGTGTTGTTGTGCCAACTGTGACCAGTGTCAGAGATGAATGTCTTTCCTGACTTTCTGCCCTAGGGCCACGCACACCGCAGTCATTCAACCTTGCAATATTATCTTCCCTGGTAAATCTTCTAATAGGTTATTCTACAGGTTAATGCAACACAGGAGGAATGCACCTAGAGTGGGGTCTGTTGGCGATTCATCAATACATGGTTACCATCGTCCTGTTGACCGGGTATCAGAGGTCGTGGGGTTGGGTCTCGGGGCATGGGACAGGCGGTCCGTGTTATCATGTCTTGTTAGAAGTCATTATGGATGTGTTCTTGTAATGTTGCCTTAATATTGGGTGTCCTAATTTTACAGGGGCCATTAACCTAAGGTGAGCCGGTGGGTCGTGGAGCCTAAGAAAGGGCGCCTTTGGATCTGTGTTTTAAGGCCGGGGTTTACTGCTGGGTTGTAAATAATTCAGGTGGCGGGCCATGGCCTTGGGTGCTACGGGGGAATGTGAATGCTTGAAGCGGCTCCAGCCGAGGTGGGGGAGGTGGAGCAGGGCAGCACAGGCCTCTGCTTTTTCGTCTGGCCGGCTTCACTGGGAGGAAGGGGGAATGGCCTTGCGTGTGCTCACAAAGGTATTTTCCTCGTGTGTTGCAGACTTTAGGTGGAAGAGACATAAACATTCATATAATATACAATACTCATTGAGTCTTTCCAAAGCTCACGTTTTTGACATTGCTAGTGCCATCCATGTGGCCAATTTGAGCACATTACTTGTACACTACGTTTTTAACAACTACAACATTTTGTTATAAGCTTATACATGCATGGTAAGTGAGGTAGTAGTAAGGTTGGTGGAGCACGCAGGAACAACCCGCCACTGAGACTGGCGGCAGTGGCACATAGTGGGCTTGGACACACATATGGTGCATTTTCGTGCACCCCTTACATGAGCCCTCAATATGGTTGCATTTGTCTTCCTTTGCACTCTAGCAGCATTAGTTCAGTTTTGGCACGGGACCGTGGGGTGCAGTCTTCTCGATAACACACATAACATGAAAAACCAACGGTACGCTTTTACCATTTGCGCATAGCTACAGGGATGTGGGTGCTTCATCCCTAATGTCATATGAGCACCCATTCTGCCATTTTCATATATTTTACAGGTTTTTTAGTCAGAGAGGTTGTGGAGGGAACGCTTTCATCACAGGTGGTTTGCTCATTAGTATTTGGGGACTTTGCTTTTGTCAGGGGACCATCATACAGTTCTTTTCCACCCAGGCCCTGCTGGCCGGGTCATGCTGGAAACAGCGATACTCTGCGGAAGGTGAAATGTTACAGTGTTGGTATCTAACACTAGCTCATGTCCGTCTGTTCGTGGGAACGGGCTCTTAGCGGATCTGCCCGGGAGCTGTGGCCACAGGGATAAGTGACACTCTCCAAGGGTGGCGGCCGCGCTGCGGTGCACAGGGCTCAAGCAATTTGTATTAGACAAGGAAGGACAACTGATGAGCCATGAACCTCACCGGTGGAGAAGAGGCATTGGAGGGGGGTCTCCTGGACCAGTCCTCCCATACAGTAGCACATCAGACCTGGCCAGGTGCTACCTTCATATAAGATTGCGGTTGGAGGATACATCCCAGAAGTCAGTCGTATTCCATTCCAGAAAGCGGCAACTCTTTGAGGAGCAAATCAGGCCACCACCAGACCAACAGCACAAGGTGGGGAAGGGCTCAGGGAATCTTCAATGGAATGAGAGGTTCCACCAACATAAAGATCATTAGGACCAGACCCACCTGCTCCAGAGTTCAAAGTTCTGGTGATGTTTATGTTGTCCATGGTTCACTGGAAAACAGAGGACTCCCTTCCAGTAGATCAGGGCAAATATTTTGCTGAAGTCAATCTCACTGTTTGCACTGGTGGAAGAAAGCCTAAAGCAGTTCCCAATCAGGGGTCCTTGTTTCGCAGGGAACACCCAAGACTTAACTTCATTCAACATGAGGACTGTTCAGTTTGTTTGTTTATTTATTTATTGTGCGCGCCGGACCCAGAGGTATCAGGGCGCAGGTGAAAAGATAACTTACAGCTTGGTTACAGATGTTACAGAGCAGAGGTAAAAACAGATTTCCTCAGCGTTACATGATGTGGGTACAAACAGCAAAGTACATGTATAGCGGCATACAGGTGTAGACAACCTGTCATAGTTAACAGATATTTACATGTTAGCAGATCTATATCAAAATACATTACAAGCAGGCAAGGGCGGAGTTAGTGCAGTAGGGTAGTGTTGGTTACATATCTTTTTCTAGGAGCCATTTGATTGTGTTCTTTCTGAATTTGATAAACCAGTTCATCCAGGTTCCAGGGGCCTCAGTTATTGCTCCACAATTCAGTCTCGTACTGGTCCATAAAAGGGGAATTCTCATGTCGCCAATGTATCTTTCAAATTCAGACTCTAAAAAATTAGATGTTCCCATCATGGCATCTTTGGACGTCATTCATGCATACCTTATAGGTCTCTATTAGTTTCTCTGCTCACATGTACTAGTGGCTCAAGCTCTCAGGTCTTAATGTCCACTCCTTTGGCCTGGGATCAGCCCCAGATGGGTGCACCAAGGGTTGCCAAAATTGGGAGTCAGAGTGGAATGCTTGAGGAGGGTGCTATGTGAGAAACATGAGGGTATTCTCACTCCTACTCCCCCTGTATCCTCTTTTCAGGTTGCCAGGGAAAGGCCATTGCTCTTGGATCCTACGCTGGGGTTGGAAATGTGAGGATCACCTGGGTGGAGGGTCATTGGGGATTGGGAGTGGGGTGCCCACAGGCGAGACATGGTATCCCCTTTTCCCTATTGATGACCAACCTACCACAGCTGTTGGGGCCTCAGTGTTGCGAAGCGTGTTGCTGATGCTCCATGCAAGCAGGAAAGAAGGGACGCTGACCGCACCGTGCCAGGGAAGAGGAGCCACTGGCATGTGCAGGCGAACACCCGGAGTGCAAGCAGGGCTTGCAGAGGACGGCCTGGAGACCGTAGAAGCGGACCAAAGGCAGCAGGAGTCGCCGGAGAAGACGCCGAGAACCATTGAGTGTTGGGAAGGTCACTCAAAGCCGGGGAACCTCGGGAAGGCTGCCCATAGATAACGAACTGCCGTACAATGCTTATTGAATGCGGAACGGAATGAACATTTGAATCAAAGCTCCAATAGGCATATTGAATACTGAACTGAATGAAAACTCGAAACAAAGCTAAACTATGCATATTGAATAGCTAGCTGAATGAAAACTTGTAACAAAACCAAGTTATGCATATTGAATATGGGGAAAACTAATAACGGATGAAAGACCAAAGGGAAAGTGCCCAATTGAAAGCTACCTACATAAACGAGCGCAAGTGTGAAAGAGTGTAACAGAAAGGTGTGGCATGAACCAGACCACCGCAACCCAGTGAACTTTAAGAATGGGTACAATGCTGCAAAGCCAAAGACTGGCAAAGAGTTGTGTGACACATAGTGGCATAGCCAAGAGGCCAACAAAGAGAAGCCAAGTGAAGGTGAATCTATCTGTACACAGGGCTAAAAACAGAAGAACCTGTGTGGGCTGAAGAGCCCACGGTTCCTGGTTGCGCGACCTGTGATGGGTAGACCGTTTGGTCTGACAACTGTGCCGAGCTGAGGGAGCCCCGAAGTGTCAAAGCCAAAGACATTGTGAAATATACTAAGAAGGAACACTACAAGTAAACTGGTGATGCAAACCAGAAGAAGGGTCAAGTTGGCCTGGATTTGTGTTGAAGTTTGAAAGACTGAAAAAAATATCAATTTTTGCATTGAAGCCTTGGTGAAGGGAACCCTGAGACCTGAGGAACTACAAACACTGTCTTGAGGATGGAGCCTCAAGACCCTTTTCTTTTGAACTGTGTTGTTTGGAACTTGGAGAAGGGACCCCCAAGGATTGTGTGGAACTGTATTGCCTTGAACTGGAGAAAGGTAATCTTGAGACTTTTGTAGAACTTTCTTGAACTTGGGGAAGGGGAGCTGAAAAGGAGACTGAGAGCTGGGAGAAGCTCAGACTTTGGGCCTCCATACCTGTACCTTTTTCTGGACCGGCATACTCCGAGTCACGATGCCGTCAACACCGTCACAGCAAGTGACCTACCATATCCGGCATCACCGTGAAAGGAATCTGTGCCAAAACACGTCGGCCATGCCTGAAACACTGGCATGGCGGTCCAGGCATACATGGAAACATCAGCATAAAAGTGCCAGTAGCACCGTGATGTCTGCCCCGGTAACACTGGCATCGCGGACCAGGCGTTAACCAGAGTCAGGTGTGCAGAAACAGGCCACAGGTGGCCCAAATCAGGCCAGGTGGCCACCATGAGCACTGCAAAAACACTGAAGGACCACTCCCACACCCCACGCCCCTACCAACACTATCATGCTTGCAGCAGCAGTAGCAGTAATAGAACTGGAGGCCCTGCATGCAGGGTTACTACTTGAAGAGGCATAGGAGATGCAGGAGGAGAAGGCAGGCCATCATGGCCATGCAAAACAACAATGGACTGCCGGTTGCACCCCGCAGGCATCCAGCCATACCACGCATAATGGCCACACCCTTCAACCTGAGCCAAATCCAGATCCACACCCTGTACCAGCTGGACAGGGACACCATCACATCCATAGTGGACCTGATCCATGATGACATTGTCAGCCTCATCCAGATCTGTACTGCCACCCCTCCCTTGCTCAAGGTAGTGTCTGTGCTACACTTCCTTTCTGTGCTACACTTCCTTGCTACCGTCACCTACCAACACACTGTGGGTGAACTGCATGGGCTATCGCAACCCTGTTTTTTTGAGGGTCCTCTTTCAGGTTATTGATGCACTCCTGCGGCACGTGTCAGATCACATAGGCCTACCCAGAACACCTGACCAGGTCAATTCCACGAAAATTGCATTCCATGCCCTTGCTGGTATGCCCAATGTGATTAGTGCTCACATGTTTAGCTTGTGGCCAGGCATGCCGTTGAGGCAGTGCACAGGAACCGTAAACTATACCACTCACTCAATGTTCCAATGGTGGGTGATGCACGCCACCTCATCACCCATTGATGTGCAAGATTTCCGGGATCAACCCACGGTTCCATGGCACTGAGGAACTCCACGCTGTCAGGGTACATGGCACGTAACAGCGGAGAGCGTTGCTGACTGTTGGGTGAGTGAAATTACCAAAGCATGTGCACTGTGAAATTGGGGGGGGGCATAATACACCCTAGGGTACCTGGCTGTTGGGTGAGTGTAATTACCAAAGCATGTGCACTGTGGAATTTGGGGGGGGGGGCACAACTCTCTGCAGTGCATGTGTGCAATGGAATGTCCAACACACACATTGCATGCCTGAGTTGAAGGGCTTGACTGGCGTGTGTCAAATGGCCAGACAGAGCATGCACATGCATAATTACATCAAAGCTGGAGCACAACATTAAATGCACTACAGGTACCAGAATGCATCACAGCAATGCCCACAATCCGTGCAAAAACACACTGAGCACAACCCACACCACCAGCAGCACAGACTACTCATTCTCATGCAGTACAACACCCCACCTCCAAACCCCTAGCGCACCGCACACCATGTAGCCAGGTCCCCTGCCTGTTTGAAGTGCACATACACATATGCATGCGACCAGAATGGCAATAAAATAGCCTGACATATCAATGGATGGGTGATATGACCATAAAAGGACATGCAAACCAAAACAAAATAAGAACACACATTAGTCTGAGTTGTGTGTGTCGTAGTGAAAGGGTCCTAGGTCAAGGTGGCTGTGAATGGGCCATGGAAAAGCGACAGCAAACCACACAACTACCACGCATATTTACAAAGCATATTGGCTGCTTGGCAATCATTAGGCTGTCATCGACTTCCCATTCCAATCAAATCCTCCTATGGTACCCCTCTGTGTATACATCCACATGCTTAATTTTCCCAGATTTATTGATGCTCAGCAACCACTCCCGTGCAGCACATCATGTACATCTAAATGCAAGTATGCCTTCATGCATGTACTCAATCCCAATTTATCGCCAAATCGATTTTTTCACATATAGAAACGTTATTACCTGTGGCAGCACTGGCTACGAGGTCTGCGGCGCCCTGCAGGGTCTGACCTGTCGGACACACCAGCTGTGTCAGGCAGATTCCTATTTAGCAGGCACAGAAACATGCCACCTGGTAATGGCACTGGCAGGCACACTTACACCCAGACAAGCCAAATTTGCCATTTACAGGTGTCATTTCATTGCAGACATAAATCCATAAGATCACCCTAATTGTACGCAAAAATGTCCTTACAAAGCCCGGACATCATATCCCACTGACAATGCGCATGTTAACATGCTCAACTATGACAGATGCTACGTCTTTAGCAGTTTGCATGTGAAAAATTGCACTGATTAGTGAACAATGTACGGACTGTACCAACATGATACAGGCCCCACAATGATGTTTGCCCCTTTATGTCGCTGCCATGCAGGTGATGCTGGATGCCCCTTGATGCCATGGCTGATGACCCCCATGAGGCAACCACAGAACCAGCATGAGCAGGGACACAACCGTGCTCACATCAGGACTCGTACGATTGAACAGACATTTGGCCTGTTAAAGGCAAGGTTCTGCTGCCTGAGCAGATCATGGGGGGCACTGACGTACTGCCCTGTGAAGGTGGGCAAGATAGTCCTGGCCTGTGCCAGGTTGCACAACATGTGTATCAGGCGCAACAAACCGCTGCCCCCGAACATGGACATGCACCCACATGATGCGGAGGATGACAATGACAGTGATGAGGAACTGCCATTGGCACATTGCAGGGATGCCGCGGATGGTCGTGAGGCACGCAATGCACTGATTACCCACTATTTTTGAGAGCACCACATGAGCACATGGCCTAGGACAGCTAACGCACTCAGCTCTGTACATGAAATAAATCGCTCAGTTGCGCTAATAATGAATGTCCAGTTATGATTCCAATGCAACACCAAGTGTAATGTATATAATGGTATGAATAACAAATGTGGAACTACACCAACTACCAACACATTCCCCACCCCAACTATCCATCCCCACTCCCCCATCCCAACTATCCCTCCCCACTCCCACTCCCCAACTGTCTCTCCACAACTCCTGTCATGTAGTGCAAGTAGTCCTTGCAGGAGTCACATATAGGGCACATGTCTGTACTGGGCCTATTTGTGTCCCCTTTTTGTATCCGGCGTGTGACTGTGTGCAGAGCTGAACAGCCACATTGAACGTGGCCTTGGGCTGCTGGGCACACAGAACTAGCAGGCGTGGAACTTGTGGATGGTGTGTGGGCCTGTTCTGTGGGCCGTCTGTCGAGGAATGCCTGAAGGCACATTGCCATTGTCTTGGCAATGGAAGACATGACACTATTGCCCTCGCGTACCCTCCTGGCCATCTGTACAATGGCAGTAGTGCAACAGCCAAGGGCACGTGCATTTTAACGCCCACTGGCCTGCACACTCTCCGGCATCAACTGCGCCTCCTGGAGGTGCTGCTGCACTAGGGCAGTCAAGGCATCCTGACGTTCATCGATGCGCCAGAGTCTGCCATCCATTTCCCTGACAATGGGGAAGGGTGGGCGTTGTGGGCTCATTGGGTCCATGGGGCTCATAGATGCTGTGGTCGGTGGTCTCCCCTTTGTCCACTCCACCATCGTCAGCTGTGTCCTCTGCACTAGATAGATGTGCACGTGCATGTGGTGCTCTGCTGGTGGTGGTGGTTGTGGTACTACAGCAGCTGGGGCTAAAAGGATGGGCACAGCTGGGATGGTGGGTGCTCCCTGGATGGGCACAGCTGGGATGGTAGGTGCTCCCTGGATGGGCACAGCTGGGATGGTAGGTGCTGCCTGGATGGGCGCAGCTGGGATGGTAGGTGCTTACGGAATGGGTGCAGCTGGGATGGTAGGTGCTGCCTGGTTAGGCGCAGCTGGGATGGTAGGTTCTGCCTGAATGGCCGCAGCTGTGCTGGCAGTGGCCGTTGTGCCAGTAGAGGCTGTGGTGTCCTGGGTGGTGGTGGTGGTCAGTGGTGTCCTGCAGCAGCTGGTGCCCCTTGAAGTGCTTGGCTGGGCCACTTCATTGTCAGATGATGTGCCTGAGGGAGTCAGAAAGGCAGGTTGTCATTGAACAGTGTGGATTGATGAGGCAGAGATACATGCTTTATGTTGGTCGTGGCTGTGCTGTGTCGGGGACATGGCGGGGTACATGGCATAGTGCACACATGCTTGTGTCATGCGTACTGAGTGGGAGGATGTGTGATGTTTGTACATGGTAGAGTAGTGTGCTGGTGATACTGTTGTGGTGTACTGCCAATTGCTGGGTATGGTGTTAGGGGGGGTCTTCACGCAGTGGGATGTTGGGGTAGGGAGGGGTTTGGTATAGATGGGGTCAGCATGGGCCTGCTGCCTGTACCAGTTATGGGAACAGTTGTGCATTTATGCACAGGGTACAGGCTGGCTGGGATGAGGGGATCACATGTTGACTTTGTGTGTAACAGTGGTCATTTGTGGGTGTAGTTGGGGTTTAGCACTACTGTGAGTTTGTGCCACGGGAAGCACATGCGGTATGCTGTGGCAGGGTGATGTGTTTCTGTGTTGGAGCACATGCATGTTTAGTTGGCAGTACAGGGTGCCTGTGCTGTGTTCTACGTGTATTGGTAGTATGTGTCATATTTTGGCGGCCAGGGTGTATATCTATACACCCAGGTTGTTGGTTTCTTGGGGGCGGGCGAGCATGCGGGGGGTTTTTGGTGTTGTGGATGATGCAATTGACATTCATGTCACATGTTGGTACAGTAATGGGTGCAGGGTGGACAGGGAGGTTGACATTACATTGGTGATTTGTGTACTCACCGGCCTCTTCAGGTGTCCCGGCTCCGGCCTCCGCAGCACCGACCCCTTCAATGGACTCTAGGTGTAGCATGCTGCCGCACGTCTTCTCCCAGGGCAGCAGGCATATTGGGGATGTGCTCCTGCCACCTGTGGTCATGCCCTGTTCCGCTGGGACGAAAGGTGGTTGCGTACCCTCTGTTGCAGGTCATCCCACTGGTTGTGGCAGTCTCGCACTGTGCGGGGGGGTTGTACCAACTGCCGACACCTTATCGGCCACTTCAGATGTTCTTCTTGTGCAGCTGGGCCTGCCTGTGCTGGTCATTGGTGAAGAGCTCTGCAGCATGCTGGACAATCGCAATCACATCTATCTCATGAAGTGGACGGCATAGAGTTGGTGTCCGCTAGCATGTTCAGCTCAGGCTCAGAGAAGCGTGGCTTCCACTTTCGGGTCTCACAGATCTAGATGTCATGCTCACAGTGGAGTTTCTCTGGCAAGGAGGGGTGGATGTCACCTGTGCTTTATTGCAATGGATTGTGTTTTTTAATGGCTGCTGGCCAATTTCCTGTTCCGGTGATCACTTTATTTCCGGCCATGGTAATTGCGGGACTGCTGTTTCTGGTGCCTATGGGTCTGGGGCCATGTTGCTGGAATTGGTGGCACCGGCACCAAGGACGACAGTGTTGACAGTTGTGGGTGTATTTTGATGGCATTTCTGTGATGCCGGTACTGCCGTTTCCGGCATTCCGGAATGTGCATGCATGACAAAACGTAATAATCTGGTGATTCCGGCATCATGAGTTGCCGAAATGGTGGCACCGGCATGGCATAAACATGGATTACTTACTGGCATACTTGTAATGAGGCCCTTTGTGTTGAACACCATTTTTTGATTAGAGACATCCCTACACGTTGTTTAGCTTTAGTTGTGAGGGCAAGGATAGGTTTCGGACACAGACCTTTAAGTTGAACTCTTTGGGCCTCATTACATGGTGTTAAGGGGAATTACCGCCCTATTCCAAGGTTGGTGGGGCGGTAATTCCCCCTTCCCCCATTGCCCTTCCCCATTCCCATTTTTTCCCCATAGGGCATAATGGGAATGGGGAAGGTGCTAATTACGGCACCGCAAATTGCTCCATTCCTTTACCCATCTACAACAATTAATCAAAACCATCCTGTGGGCAGCTGGCCCCCTCGTTGAATACTGCTAGTAAATCTGAATTTGCTTGTAATTCAGTACTTCTTAATGCTTGTTCTGCAATCGCTCATAAGAGACGCATATGTGGCATGCTGCTGTTGGATACCAGTGATTTGCTTTTTAATGGAACCCTGGTTTTCCGATGACTGCATCATTGTTTTTAAAGATGTTTTTCCTGTCAATATTTGTACTCTTATGTAATAATAGTCTTGAAGGTTGAGAGGGCGAGGGGTGCATTTCCCTCATGTTTATGAAAGAACTGTTGGCTAGGTTACTACCCCTGGCCTCTACTCCTGTATTATTCCAGTGTATCATTACACCTATTTTTACTATCGCCTACTTATTCTTATGAGTTCATTTAGAAACCTTGCGTATGGTTTAGCAGATTTTCCAGTCAATATAATTCTGTGCTTTCCATGATTGGTTATTGATGGTGATTTTAAGGTGTGGGCGGGGGATTCTCTGCACTTCCCGGAAAAAAGTATTAGATTCCCCGGCTAATATTAACATCATTGACAGTACAGAGGGTCCCTCCATGAGCATGTCAATCTCCTAGATCTAGTCTTTGCCCTCACTGACACCCTTACTTTTAAGGGTTCTTCATCCTCTTTAGACTGGACAGTTCATTGCACAATACACTTAATGATGCCTGCAATGAAAGCCAATAGTCCTAATCAGATGAGTACCATGATGAACTCCCAGATGACCTCAAACTCTGGAGCTCTCCAAACTAGCATTACGTTAACGGTTAACCGGTGACACTGCACTTTTTTTTCCGATGGTTCTTCTTCATCTTGTTAAGAACTTCTCTCTGAACTGGAGTCTAAAATCTCATCCTTTGTAGATCAACAATGTCCTAGGAAGTCCATTCATAAAGTCACTGAAAAGAAAAGAATTCCATTGTTTACATCACTCTTTAAAATGAAAAAGTAAAACATTTAAATTAGAAAACACATTACAGAATACAAGCACCTGCAGACACAGATAATCTACATAAACATATTATTCTTTATTAAAAAAAAGTATTCACTCGACCAAAAGGAGTGCTATACTTTACTGTTTACAACTGCTTTGCCACGGCAAAGGGAAAGTTGAACCTCTTAAATGAATTCCACACTCTGCAGGGCATTGTTAACCCCATCACTCTGAGCAGGACTATGTGAGAATCGCTGGGATTTTTTTTCCACTGCCAAGAGTTATGAGCTCTATTTTCAAATCACCTTTCAGGGCTGGGCCGCTCGATCTGTGATGGGAGACTTGGCAGTCCCTTCCTCGCCTCCTCGAGAACAATGGACTCATTCCACGTTGTGGCAATTGAAATCACTGGAGGCTGACGACCTTTTTGAGCTACCCTTAGATGTTAGCTGCTTAAGATCCTCTGACAACCAAATACTTTAATAACCTGTTGTTTAACCCAGAAACTGCCAGCTTAATGACTGTAATGATTAACAACGTCCTTGTAAATAGTATAGTTGCAAGATCCTATAGACAGCTGTGGCTATGCCACGTCTGACAAAATCAGGCCTTGAACACACAAAGATTGGCAATGTTCATATGTTCATCCTTCTTTGAATCTCTCGTTCCCTGTCAAGTGGATAGAAAGGTCTGTGATTACACATCTTCAAGCATTTGGTAAGAGCTTTGTTCAACTCAACTTGCCCCTCACCAGACGGGATTTAAACCAGGTGGATTTGCAGATTCTGTAGTTGCAGCTATGGCCGACAACCTCAATGGTCAGTGGACCAAAGTATATTGTCAATCATGCCAATTTATTGATCTTTTCAATGCCTGTCCCTCAATTGGCTGGTTTTTACTTCTAACTGATAGCTGATAGATTCCATTGTGTCTATATCTCTTCTTTCTCCGCAGAAGCATACCCTGCAAAGTGTGTACTTCCTCAGAGGTCGACACTTTCCCCCATTCTGTTCAATTTAAATGTGCACTCTGTTACATCATTGATAAGACCATATAGCATACGATTATTTTTTACTATGCAGATGACATGCACATTTATTTTATGCAGGTCTCCACAAATGCCACTCCTTGGGACCCTGACAGCTTTGCTGATTGCATTAGGGCGTTAAATCAGTGAATAAATAGTAATTTCTTAAAATGGAATTCACAAAACTCCTAGTAGCCTGGTCTCTATGTTCAGATAGCCATTTGGCCTCTCCAAAATTGCTGGGTCCCTTCTATCAACCTGCCTCTTCAGTGAATTATGTGGGGGGTATTCTGGGTAAAGAACTGTCTATGGAACCTCAAATTAAGCAAGTCACCAAAACAGTATTTATTTCTTCTTAAATAACTTTGCGAGCTGTTTCGTTACTTGGATCCTTCTTGCCAGAAACAGGCTGGGAAATCCCTCGTACTTTCTCCTCTTCATTTTTCAAATGGGATTTACTTAAGCACAACAATATTTGTGATTTACAGATTGCGGAGGCTGCAGAATCTGGCAGCTCGCTGCTTGCAGGCACCAGGCAATTCGAGAATACGAGAATATATATCCAGTCTTGAATTCCATGCACTAGCTGACAGTGCACAAACTCATTAAATTCAAGACCTTATGCATCATCCATAAATCCTGACTTTCTCAGAAGAAGAAAAAACCTTACGCCCCATTACAGCCCTCTGTTCTAGAGGAACAAGACAGGATATAATCCCTAGTTTTAAACACTCCTGCCTGTCAGGTCAGTCCTCCTTCTTTCAGGCCCCATCATTGTGGAACTCCCTTGCATAACATCTCTGTGATATTGACTCACATCTTGCTTTTAGGAGAGCACTGAAGACTTGTTGCTCCCCTTTGGAGTCCTATCCATCTGTAAAGTCTCTTTCAGCCAGCACATCAAAGTGTTCGGTATATCATCTCACATGACACCTCTTTAATAAGTAGTAGTTGAAGAGCAGACTTCTTCAGTCACCTGACATATTATCTACTGAGGCAATGTTCCCAAACATTTTTTCTTGACATGCGTTTGGTACGCCATTGCCTTTTCTGATGGAAACCACAAGACGCATCACTTGCCTTACACCATAACACTGGCGTAATGCTAAGGGCTGTATTTATCCGAGTGAGCTCCAAAGTACCCAAAAGGTATTATTCCAGAATCTGTTCCTAGGTGGATCAGAAGCCTAAAATTGTTGTCCTTCCAAAGATACCTTCTAGCCAGGGTCCTAACATTGGCGTGTGCTCCAACATATCTTTTATGTTTAACACCAGGATGCACTCTGGGGTAATCTCAAGATCTCCTCCACAGGTTGCAGGGCCATTAAGCCTAATGGCACAGGCTGTACCATAAGCCTCCTAAATTAAATATGCTGTCGCTGGTCAGCCAGAACTGAATATGCAAACTTTGTTTGCTTACGAAAAATAACCTTATGCGTCTAGGCATGTGCCCAACACAATCCAAGTGGGTTGGGTGAATGCTTATAACTCAACCCAACCCACCTGTTTTGCTAATAAAATGCGCTGAACCACACCTTGCCTCATGTATTATGTTGGTCACACGGACACATCAAATAATACAATTCACCATCATACACTGCACAAGGCATTAAATTCAGGCATCTATTCAATGCCCTCATCATCAGCATCACATTTAACACAGGCAAAACACACCGTTTTTTTACACTCTCCCCACCACCCAATATGCCATCTTCAGTCTCATGTGAAATTAACTGTCAACATTGTTGCAATCTTTCAACAAGTGTGTGAATGAAACCAACACAGAACCAGACAGGAACACCCACAATGCGGATTAAGGGATTAGAGGAATTGGGTAAACAGATCCATCTGAACAATTCTGTGACAGAGAAAAAAGACACACTGGATGTCTCTAAAATGCACATCAATCATTGCACACTCTAGAAAGCTTTAGAGCCAGAGGTGGATATTGAATTACTGGCCCGGCAGGGATTTAGAGGAAGACCAGCTCAGGTCCTGAGCTGCATTATACCATGAAAGTGAATCCTACCAACAGTTATCGAGAACATCCTGCACAATAGAGCTTGACATTTCGAAAATGGATGCCACTTGCCAGTGATTTGAATGAAGAGCACAATTATTTCGAACAAGATATGACTACATTCTTCACTACAGAGCACGATGATCCTTATTCATTTCTCTTACAGCTCTTTCTAGAAAGGAATCCCTGCAGTCGAGACTGAAATCCACCTGCTTTGTGACCATTCACATGATGATTTGATGAAAGTAGGAATGGGTTAAGATGTGTTCTAGGTGTGGTGCCTCGGGTAGCATGAGCAGTATATAGGCTACCACAGCCAGGTATTGATACCTTCAAATGATTCTACAATTGAAGTATCTCACTGAACCCTACTGAAAGACCAATTCATGGCATCCATGGGGGCCACACAGCGCACCCATTTGCTATCAGTCTAGGAGACACACAGTTGTATTCCTGGAGCAATACAATAACTGTTTCTGTTGAAGGATTCATCCCCAATACTTCTTGCCTTGAGGGCGACCCCTTGGGTCGAAAAAGGTGTCGGCTGAAAACATAATTAAAATCTCCATTCGCAAATCTGGATGGATGTTCTTTTGAATACTGAATAACATTGCGACTTGATACTTTGAACTTGGTGTCCTTTGCGCAGTAGTACTACACACCCACTAATTCTATGCAAGTAGAAAAATATTTTGCACGAAATTACACCCCCTCTTAAAACCAGGATCGGAATTGTGCACTGGTTCAGGCAAACTAAATCTCCTTCATCCAGAGGTAAATGTCTCCTAGACACTCATTGCTACTTCACAATTCGCAAGCTCATTCACTAGGCAGAGATGTTTCTAAATATTACATTTTTTTGTATAACTCGTAATGCACATGGAACAGAGCTGCTTCAAGGTGCAGATTACCTTCAATACCACGAGCATGCAAAGGCATGCAAAGACATCCCTGTTCACCCCCAATAGCACCAACACACCTAAAACAGTCAAAGACTTGAAGAAAGTCACCAATCTCCTGTGCATTTTTGGAATTGAAGCTAATGCTGCTCTGTGACCTTTGCTAGGGACAACATGTTGCGTAGCTATAAAGCAGGTAATGCTGGGACCCTTGAGATACCCTACATAGGATTCCTGTTACTGAAGACATATGGTTGACACTACTGCTCTGCTCAATTTGCCTGAAAAAGAAGGATTTCATGCACTTAAGGCTAAGAGCTGTTTCTTTTCTAACACCCCAATCCTTTCTTGCAGATGATTGACGAGAAGCTCATGTTGGACCCTATTGTAGGACGGTGACAATCCTGCTCTGCTGAATTTGTTTGAAAAAGAAGGGGTTGGGCCTGATTCACTGAGCACTTTCCTATGTGATTGAGCCATTATAAAACGCTTGTATGAATCGGGCCCTTTATGCTCTTCAGAGCTGTTTCTGACACGCCGACCATTTCTCACAGTTGATTGAACGATAATCTCATGTTAGACTCCATTGTAGGATGGAAATAGGTCAAATAAGATCTGGGCTGCTGAAGTCCTCTGAAATGTATGCCCAATGGTATTTGTCCCCTTGTTTGTTCTGAATCCTGATTGCCATATGTAGAGGGTTTTGTGTATTTCAACAACATTCTGGAGTTGTTTGATGACATCGCCTTCCACGATCTTGCTGTGTTAGAGGAGGTTTAAGGCAGGATGATAGTTGGGGTATTTCTTCCCATTTCTTTTAGGATGGTAGCTGTAATAGCATGTTTCCGTGTGCCAGACACCATACCATGTTGACAGTAGGCATTAAGTAGCTCTGTGATGTGTGTTAGGGGTGTGATAATGCAATCATTGATGAATGCTGTGGAGCATGGCCCAGTTGGGAGGTTTGATAGTTTGTTTCTGCTTCTAGCCTGCGCAACATAAAGTTGGGTAACTGGTACATAAGTGATCAGGACCAAGGTCATAAAGGGAGTTAGAGGAGTGTTTAAAGTTGTTCCTGGAGTTCATCACACATTTTTGTATTCTTGTTATCAAAGAATGTTCAGAGATGGTGCCTGATGTTGTTTTGGTGCATTGCTATTTTGCAGAAGATTCTAAGCAATGTTCTTCTTTGATTTCGCACCTCATTGATACACACTCACAGCTGGCTTTATTTGCCTCTGCACCCCTTGTGGTGATATCCAATGTCTAATGCCTAGTCTTAACTACAAGCAGAAAAGCGTATGTCATTGCCCCAGCCCATTTCTTTACTTGACCTTGGCAGATGATACACAAGATGAATTGCCTTCCGGCAAATCGATGACGTTCAACTGGGACAAGAGCTTGCATGTTTTCCCGTCTTGCCCAAGGGGACTCCATAATTCCTTATCAAGGCAAGGCTATGCACTTTTCCATTTCTTGCCCTATGGGGTGTCTTGGGTAGGATATCTCCCCCTCACCTTCTTTTATTTGTACGAGTGGAACCCTCTCTTTGTTTTTCATGACAATCTGCCAGGTGTCCCTGAAGGATAGGTCAGTTGGGAGGGGGCAGTGCCCTTGGGAGAGAGCTAATGGTAAATGCTGAAGAGTGGGGATAGTCGATGCCCCAAAAGGTGCACAGTCAAATTCAACAATTCGAAGCAGAGGCTTTTCAATGTGACAATGATGGGGGCAAAATGGTGTGTGCGTACACTAAGTTGGTTCTCTCTTGAGGAGTGCCACATACCTGGGGCGATGCGCTGAGGGGCCTTTCGTCCATTATCGATGTTTCTGTGCTATGTTGGCCTGCACTGAGGTTGTTTTATGGGCTAGGTTGTCAGAGTGTGTCAGGCACATGTCTGTCTCTCTGGTGATGTGGTTCCGGGTTTTACCGTGGCAGTCATTGTTCAGTTGCCTGGGCCTTGAAATGTTTTTGGTTCATGTGAGATTGCCTATTATAAACTGTATTGAATAAAGTGGGCCAGGCTCTGTGAATTGTCTCCATTAGGCATGCTGCATTTTTGGTCAATTTGTAGTGCAGTTACCTTTTGGGAAAGTAATTATGAGGGGTTCTGGTGGGCTATGGATGATGGCTCTGTCTGAAATATGGGCCACCTAGCTGGAGTTTGGAAAGTAGTGGCACTGAGTGTGTGACTGTAAGTATGAGGGGGGCTGTTTGGTGGGGAACATTTTATTATGTCCAATTAAAGTGATATCTGCACACTGGGTGGGGCAAGATACTAAATGGTCAACCTGGAGGGTGAACTTCAAGTAAAATACTGTGATGGAGGCAGAGGTACAGCATATACCAACAAGTAATAGGACAAAACTATACAAAAGGAAGATTGGGCTTTGCTAGTATGGTAGCAGGTAAATACTGCACCATTTGGCTGTGAAAGGGTTACCATATCCGGGTCCATGTTTAGTCCTTAGTTGATGGTTCTGACATTGTGAATCCAATTTTCATTCCTTTTTGCAGAGGATCATGTCTCTGTCTGTATCACTTGTGTGCACAGGTAATCAGAACTTCAATATGTCTCTCCAAAGTGTGTCCGGTGCAATAGCTGTGCAATAGGTGAGAGTATGTCATTTTTTTTAGGCTTCTTATGTATCTGTTCCAGAATGTGTCTTTGAGGTGCTGGATGGTGCTGCTTTCATATATCTGTTCACAGAAAATTGTGTTGATCACGTGTGTAGTTTTGCATTTCAAAAACTTCCCGAAGGACCAGCTGATTGGTGCACTGCGTTTAAAGGTTTGTGTTTTAGTTGGTTGCATAGGTGCAGGCACGCCCAGATCTAAATTTGTAGAATCCTTTATATAATGGCGGTAACTATGTTCTTGAATGTATTTTGGTGGACTCTGGTGGGTCACTTGGGCATAATAGGTTTCAGTTCCTATGAGCTTTTCTGTAAACCTCTGTAGGTCCATATCTAAGGATGTCCTTTGTGGCAATGTTCTGCAGTGTTTTGTAGATCAGGCGGCTGTCACAGCTCTATTGTGTTCTTCATTTGATTTCATGCTTACATTTGGTTGTACTTTTCTTGGTTGGAGGCAGCATCATTTCTCCTGCTTGGATGCTGCACTTCTTGATATGTCGGCTAACATTTCAAGGAGCATTTTATTCTTTGTGGTTACTAGTTTCACGTGGCAGATCGTCTCCTCGCAGTCGTTACATCTAATTCTCTGCAGTGCAGTGTTGAGCTAGCCTCTGTAATTTTACGGTGCAGTTTGCTGTGCAGTTTGTTGTCGTTGACATAGGTCAGAGGGCCTAGAAATACATTATTTGTGTGGATGTAGTTCAGAGTGTGTTTTATATCAAAGCTGTTGATGTTCAGCCATTGTATGTGCCCAGACAACTGATCTAGGCTCTCGCCCCAAATGACGAAAATATCCTCCAACATCTCCTAGGGCTATAAGTTGTGGAAGGGTCATTATCCCAAGTGACAATGGCACCTCCTGAGGTCTGTAAAACTACTAGCACTTAGAGGTAATAGCAATACATGTTTTGGTGGTGAAGTATAAACGCGACTTGGATAGTGAGTTAAGGAAATAAACATACTGAGATATGATATGATATGCCATTTATAGCGCGCCTATACACAAGAGTTAGTAAATGAGATGCGTTTTTATTTGATAGTATTTAAATAAGGTTGTCTTCATAAGTAAGGCATTTTAATTGCAAACTTGGTTATAATGGAGCAGGTTTAACATGAGCATGTAGGAGTCATTATAAAAGTAACTAATAGTTAAAGCATTTTCCAATGTTTTAGCTTTGTCCTTTTTCTGTTAAATAGGATGTTCCTGCAACAAAAAAAAGCTAACCCCCCAAGAAGGAAGTGTCTTGTTGAAAACAATCTTGCTTGGATATTGCATTGTTGTTTCATTGTTTGGTTTGAAGACAGAATATTCAAAATGCAGTCAATATCAGTAGTTAGGGGGTCAATAACAATCTCCATGTGCTAATATTATATGTTTACTCTGCCATGGATTTTGTTCCATACATGCTCTTCTTCCTGGAGTCCCCAAAACGAGGTTTGCTATTAGAAGCATGTTTGAACCCCTATTGCTTTGCCTTTGCGTTGCCAGTTTAGAATTCTGTCAAAGAAGAATATTTGGTTACTCTTTTTTTATATTCTTCTATTTCCGGGATCAAGTATTTATAAGTTTGATAGCTCACTAATCTGGTGCAAAATAAATACTTCATAACTACTATACAGAGATCATGTGTGATGGCTGTGTATGAGGTGATAATACCATATTTTAATGTTCTTGCCATGCCATTTGGTTGATAAGGTGGGGTATGTGTTTGGGGTTTGCAAATGTGCAAAGTTCACTACTTCATAACTACACGAAGTTGCAAAGTTTCCTGTTTTTTTCGACTGTGCCGACAGCAAAGATTTGTTGTCCCTACCATTCATTTAGCTGTTGAGATTGCATGCAAATTCTTGTTGCAGCTGAACATCATTGCACAGATGGAAATGAATTCCCCTGCACTTGGGCAGGGGACAGTCACAGGATGGCTCTCAAGAACTTCCATGTACTCCTCGGGGGTACCCTAGTACTTTAGGGCCAGGAGGAGTCAAGACAGAAGGACCTGTAAGATAGTGAAACCCTGAAGCTCCCTCCAGCCATATCCAAACAACAAAGAAAATAAACTGCCCCCCTTACGGTAACAGAGTTACAATGTCCCCGGCGAGTGCTTGGATAAGTGTATTCCTTCGGCACTGCTTCCGTAGTAATCAATAGAGCCCACAAATCAGACCCATGCAGCTCCTGGGAGTCGTCTGTTTTACAGGACTCCGCCAATAAAAAAGTGCCAACACCTCCAAGCCTCTAGAGCAGGGGTCTCCAAGCTTTACGTTAGCATGAGCTACTTGCAGTTAATGACCAATAGGCAGGAGTTACTGGTGAGAGCTACTGGGTGGTGATGTCCATGAGTATGAGAATTTGTACCAAGATTGATTTTGGCAGTTTATTTGTTCTTTATTCAAAAAAGATATGCATTTACCTTGGTATTAATAATTTCAAAAGCATTTTTATTTATCTAATTTTTATTGGTAGTTGTCTCCTAAACATTGTCAAGTATTTTCACCGACAGATTAGATAGCGAGGGAGTAGCGAATGCTCACCTACATCACCAATACCAGTGGAGGGGACCAGACACACCCCGTTCCACTACACTAAGTTCAAATACAACACAGCCGGGATAGCGCCACGCCACTACAATTAGATGGACAAGAAAGGAAAGTGGCAAATAAGCTTACCTAGAGGAATGCTAGCTAAATAGAACAAGATCTGCAAGGACTAGGATATATAGCCTACTAACCCAATCTCAAATCGCTGCATAGCTCATTTACACAAATATGCACACAACCATTTAACGCCCAGCAAAGCGCACTCACTTCACAACACAGCAATAACAACAAACAAACAATACATAAACTGCTCCAATAGCACATGAGGTCTTGCATTGGTCCGATACTCACACCAAAGCTCAGCGCACGGTGGAAACCGAACTGAAGCCGCCAACAGCACACCACTTCTCTCACTTTCCTACACCCTCTTCACGCGACTAACCTAACCCCCCACCTTATTGTTTACAGATCTGTCTGAGCGCCTGGGGACCAATTCCATTAGTGACGGTGCGCAGTATAAATATCTTTAACATTTAACATAACATATCTGAATGTAGGAAACCATTCAGGCCATTCAATGAGAAGGCTGACACTTCATGCTATCGACCAGTGCTCAGTAATCTGGTGTGTAGCATGAAGCAGCAGCAGCACTCAGATGCTTTCAGATGGAATCAAAGCTTGGATTTCAGGAAGCTCATGTCTGAAAAATTCAGATTTGCACTGATAGACAATCACACAGGCTACACGACTGAAATGGCAGGCATACATTCAGGGCCTTTTTTAATATCTCTTACAGCAGACTGAGCCACAGGATTCACTGCGCCCTGCACTATCTGTTCAAGTACATTCATCAAATAAATAGCAACTTTGAAGGAAGCCACTGTAACAGCATTTGCATTGCAGCGTTTAGTTGACCTACTTTTTACCTACTTTTTAGGATTGCAGACAGCTTCCTTTATGTTCATTATTGTAAAATGTCTACCAACGTTACTCTTTGCTCGTCACTGTAACTCGGGCACCGTAGATTAAAAGAGCCTCATTTTCTTTTTATGTTGGAAGAAAAGAAATCCGTTTCCTACTCTGGATGGAAATGGTACATCTTTTGCCTTTTGTTGAATGGTGCATCTGAATACAGGATTTGAACAAGAGTAGTTTATTTCTTTTGGAGCTGCATGCACACAAATATTTGGAGGAGCATTACAATCAATAATATGGTTTTGAAATAATTCAGCATATACCACATTCTACTTTGTCAAAAAGTAAAATCCACTTCCAGTTTAGCATATCCCCAATTCATGCAAATTGCTCACGTGTCAGGCCACAGAATTCAGTCAAACAAAAGTAGGCCAAAGCCTACTTTGTTGACTACCCTTGGAAGTTTTTATATCAAAATAATTGGCAAGATTAAAAAAACGAACACCTGGAAACAATGTGATCACGTTACATGCAAAGGAAATGTAAATCACAGGGATAAAATGACATTCAGTTTTAAAGCAATGACTTCAAATGTGCATGAATCGGATAACAACCCAACCAGACAATTTATTAATCGCTATATTAACATTTTGAGCAAAGCGAGTATGGTTGTAGCGAGAGCCCAGTTTGTGCACACAGCCAAAGGAGATAACCCAATTAATTGTTCTCCCATACCTTAGCTCTACTCAATGTTCTTCCCCTGTATTCATCACCCTGTTTTGTACAGCGTTTTGTTACTTAGTAACTAGGTTTAAGCTATATCAATCTGAAACATATAAAAAAATATGCATACAAACCACTGCTCACTTTTATCACCTAGTTACTTCATTCGTATTCTTGTTTCGTAAAGCATAGTCTGAAACATAAAAACTCTCAAATCATGCATTTCAAGTCCTGGCATTGATAGTACGTGTCATTTTACATTCTGTTTAGTTTTATAAATGTAAGTGTACAAGCACCAGAATACAGTGCAGCAAGTAGTTATCCACATTTACTTAAGTGTAAAATTGCTGTTGGCGCTTGAATTCCTGTATTGGGACACACATAGAGGCGGGTTCCTCCACATCACATCAAATTCCATCCTAACATTCAATAAAATTGGGGGACAACTCCCTTACAACCATGAACTCAGTCCTTTCAAATAAAACAAAATTAATTCAGTTTTACCATGAACAGCAACATGTACCTCTGGATGTACCTTTTTTCTTGCAAGCTGGGACTCACACGGATTATCTTTTTTCTACACACACATGATAGTTAACCCCTTGTTGGGACACTGATCTGAGCCCTTCAAGCCCAGATGCAGCCCCATCTCTCACCATGTACACAGCTTTTGACAGCTTGCTTTGCAGCAAGAGGAGAGGGAGGGGGCAGGGGAAGACACCCAGGGACTTCAGACATCAAAGTAAACACAGAGTGCTTATTTTGGTGTCTGACGCAAAGAGCTACTAGGAAGCCTTAGGCGTGCTACCAATGGCTCGCAATCTACTGTTTGGCTCTATAGATTAGGGACATATACTTGCCTCTTTGGCACCAATGCATAGAGAAAGATTTTTCATTATGAGTCATATGCTCCAGGCTATGGTACCCCTTGCAGATACAAGGTCGCGCAAATTGTGGTGATGGCAAGCAATGATTCTAGCAATGCAACCCAAGATAGGGTTCAAACAAGCCTTTATTCAAGGATATTCCACAATGGGGTTGTAAAACACATATAATGTCTAGGGGAAATGATTAAAAACCAAAGAAAGGAACAGGTATGGAAAATGTGTCAGGATGGCCCAACACAAAGTGGGGGGAGAGTTAGGTGTTCGCAACCTCGAGCGTGGTGTTTGAATCAAAAGAATCTAAACAAAGCCTTATACAGTCCTCATCACTCCTTGGGAACACTATGCTGTCCAACTACCTGTTCCAATGAGAGGGCCTGCCAAAATATTCCAAGAGGTAAACTTCAGTAGTCCTGTTAGCCCTGAGGTCTAAGCAACAGTCCAAAGTTCCCAGCCAACAGAAAGATTCACAACCTATAACTATAATGCCTCAACTATCGAAACAATCCACAAAAATGCATGCCCTTGATCGCCTTCCAATAGAACTCACACTACCAAGAGTGTCCCTGCTATCAGACCTTTTCACAGCTGCTAGGTGCTTTATCCACCAGGTGTTTTCTTCTCCCTTCTCAGGACTTTTCTGGTGTCTCTCTCACCAGCATCTTACTGCCCCAGCTTTAAGGAGTCTCTAGCATCCTTTTCACCCCAATTCTTCTCCCACCAGCCTCTAATTGTTCCTGGCATTCCAAACACCAGGTTCCACTGTTTCCACTGTCAATGTCTTGCTGGCGTCCATTTCACTTCACCAGTTTTAGGATTAGCTAGATGTCCTTTTCGCAGGTATCACAAATCGCTGGATTCCCTCTGGCATCCTTTCCTTGGCTATTTCCTTTTGAACCTGCTTATATTTTGCCGATTTGCCCATGGATAAGGGACCGATAAGTTCTCAGCTTAAGTGATTATTTTTTTTTTAACTTTGTTTATTTTTGAACAAGGCAGGATGACAATTACACAACCACTTGCAACATCATTTTAAGCATGTTAACTCCCAGGCGCTTTCCCGCGCCCCTCCCCCACTCCTCGTCCTCCCCCCAGGTCCGGGCTCCTCCCTCCGGGGCCATCTGTCCCGCGCCCCGGCCACTATGTGTCCCTTTCGGGGTTTTCTTGGTCCTTCAGGGTCCAGCGAGCGTTAATGGGTTTATAGGTCAGGGCTGGGAATCGCCGGTCATATTCCAGAACTGGAGCCCAGATGTTCTAAATTCTGTGCAGGGCACCAGCCTTTGCCGCCGTTACCTTTTCCGCCACCAGTATGTCCCAGAGTTTCGTCCACCACTGGGCCATAAGGGGGCCTTCTGGGGACTTCCAGGCCCGGGCCAGGGTTGTTTTCCCAGCTAGTAGGCACTGGGTCAGCAATTTTGCTCTATTGCCGGCCCGTGGGTAGATCGTTGGGATCAGTGCTCCCAGCAGGACGGGCTCCCGCTCTACCGGGATCGCTGACCCAGTGATTTGCACAATGGTCTCTAGGCATGTCTTCCAGAATTGCTGAATCCGTTATGTAATGTTGTCTGGGGTTGGATAATTAAGAAACACAAGTCTATGGGTACTTGATTTGAATGTTTAACTGCATGGTTTTAAAGACATTCCATCTTGGTAACTCCGAAGTGTTTTCTTGCAGGGCATACTGCAGTTGTGGGTTGACTTTCAGCACATGCTATTGATGATTTCCTAGGTTCATGTGGTAAGCAAAAGAGGGATTTAATTTGCTACGAAAAACCTGATTTGGGTTGTCTCTAACATGTATCTCTCTTCTTAATATCCTGCCATGTGGTCTGATGTTCATACTGCAGGAATGCTTGGATATATAGTCCTGTTCCATGGTTTTTAGCTTGGGTCTCAAATCGGGTTTGGAGCTATACTACAAATCTGGTGGGATTCTGAGCCCAGTGAGTCCTGTTGCCTGCCTCCGGGGCCCACATGTTGCTGCAGCCACAGCACCCCAGTGCCCCTTGACTCAATTTCCCCATGTAAAGGATGGTGATTGTCTCTGACTCAACACAATATACAATGGGCAACTGACTTTCATTGTGCAAGAGAAAAGAGAAGAAAAAATAAACAAACATCATTCTACTGCTCCTCTAAACTTTGGGGAATTACAAAATTGCTAACTCCCTGCGGTGAAGGAGGCAAATTTAAAATGAGCGGCTTTTCAGGCACATCAGAGGGTTTTCTTACTCTTAATTCAGACAGTGGGGGAGTCATGGGGCCCAGGCTGCACTAGGCATTGGCAACAGGATTTAAGGGTAGGAGACCTCATACAGGTCCAGGGCAACTCTGGAAAGTAAAATGGCAGCAGGACTTGATGTGAGCTCCAACCAGCCCCTTTTCATCCCACCTGACTCCAAGCAAAGCACATGGCCCAATCATAAGACTGACCAGCCCCTACTACACAGGTGCAGGTTATGGCCTTATGCACCACCTAGAGCGAGGAGACACTAGGCTTTAAAACCCATAAAGCTTTGTTAGTTGAGGTTATTCCCTGTGGGAGCAGGCAAGAGAAGCATATCCCTGCCTGGGAGATCTTGCAGAAGGAGAACAGCAAACCCTGGGAGACCATGGTCCTGGAGACTTTAAGTGTGGCAAACCTGTGGTTCTAGCCCTGGCAGAAGAGGCAAGTGAGTGGTGAGGTGAGAGAAGTGTGGGATAGCGAGGAGTGACAGAGTGGGGTGGAGCAAGAGAGGCATACTGTTAGTAGAGAAGAGACAAAGACTCCTGTATTGAAGAAGGGAGATAGTTTTGTGAGGTCAGATGGAAACTCTGGGTCTGTAGAGAAGGGAGAAAGTTAGTTAAAGCTTGATTCTGCTACCCCAGAGAAATGTGACCCAGTTTGCAAGGAGGGGAGAGATACTGTGGCACAGAGATGTAATGTGGCAGGAGAGAGATTTGGAGAAATAGAGAGATATTGTGGCAGATAGTGATACTCAGTCAGATGGAGATCTTGAGACAGAAGGTTATATTGCTGAAGAGATACTGAATCATCAGGAGACAGAGTGAGATCTTGATGTGGAGAGAGATATTGAGCTGAAGAAAGATATTATGACAAAGAGAGATCATTAGACAAAGGGTGATCTTGAAGCAAAGAAATATATTGAGATAAAGGGATTTTGAGACAAACAGAGATATTGAGATGATTGATTCAAGAACTTTTATTCGGGCATTGCATCCATTAACACAATTAGAATTACAACAATGCATACAATATCATCACATAAAATACACAACTTTGCCATTCGGAATAATACAACATCACACTGGACTATTTTCCCTCTTTGCTAAAAACATGAATTCCTTTAAACACTTCCTTGATAAAAATGTGCTGCATCAGATAACATGTTTTCATCATTATTATTCATAAAAAGTTAATTGTCCATATGCTTGTTCTTATATTATTCCATTCGATATGCTGACTAAGCCAGTGTTTCCTTAAATAGGTTAAAAACCTACAAACCACAAGGGCAGACTTTCTCTAATCTCAACCAAGGTACTCTTGCATGTAGAGGTAACACATTTGTGCGTGCCATAAGCAATAGCCTATGGCTATCGTGAGAATGTCATTTGACTGTGTGCCGGACCATAAATGCAACACAACTATTACCTCCATCAGTCCACAAGCTTTGACAGACCATGCTCTTATAGCCTTCTCTGTAGACGTTAAAATCCCCCAGGCTCAACAGAACAGTATAGCACCTCCAACGCTAACAAGGAACAAAAATAACATAAGCACAGACAGGTTATTACCGCTAATTCTACCTACCCTAAACTCACTGCCCGACAATCTTGATCCCTCATCGCTAGTCAACGAATTCAACACCATTATGGCCAATGCCCTTGACAATATTGCCCCACTAAAAATGAGAAACAGCAAACCTAGAGCACACCTAAATACCTGGTTTACTCCCTATTTGAAATCACTAAGGCTAGAAAAACGCAAGTGCGAATCCTTCTGGAGATAAGGACCAACATATCTACAAAATACAAATCTGAAATCAAGCAAGCTAAAAGAGAAAGCTTTCACATTAGAATAATGCAAGCCAAATCAGGAACTAAGGAGCTCTTTACAATCCTAAAGGAAATGGAGAACCCTATCCCGGTACCTGATAACTGCGTCAAAAACAAGGTATGGTGTTCTAACATTCAGAAAGCCCTGGGCGACAAAATCGCCACACTCCAAACTAAAATTGACAAGAAAAAACTAAACCTACCTCCCACAACCACCCAAACTAACACACCTCGCACTATGGCCAAACCTGAACTAAGATTCAACTTCACCAAAGTGTCCATACTGGAGGTTGAAAAAATAATCCTATCACTTAAACCATCAAACTGTCGAGGCGATAACTGCACGGCACAAATAATAAAAGATGCTGCTAGAGATCTATCACCATTTATCTCAAAACTCATCAACACCTCATTCTCATCAGGTATTATACCAAGTAATCTTAAGCAATCTTGGGTCCTGCCCGTCCTCAAGAAGCAATCTCTAGATCCGGCCCTACCTACAAACTATAGGCCATCACCACGGTGCCATTTTTACTAAAGATTTTAGATAGAGTGGCCTACTTACAGATCCAAAAATTCTTGGAACTGCACCAACTCCTAGGCTCGCGGCAATCAGGCTTCCGACCATAGCACGGAACTGAAACAGCACTCATTGATTTTAAGACACAGGTCGATGAGCTGAGAGAACAAGGAAAAACGGCCCTGCTTCTCCTTCTGGATCTCTCTGCAGCTTTCAACCTGGTGGATCATAAAGTGCTCTGCAACCACCTAGAGTCTGCAGCACATTTCTCACCCCAGGCTATAGCATGGATCAAATCCTTCTTAAGTGAAAGAACTATGAGGGTCTTCTCCACCTCAGCGGCTGCAGAACCCGCTCCTATTACTTGTGGTGTACCCCAAGGCTCATGTGTCTCCCCTACTATGTATAACATTTTTACTAAGCCCATGTTTGATGATTCGGACCTTCTAGGTGTCATCTACGCTAACTATGCAGATGACACCCAGATTCTCATCCCATTTTCTGGGGATTACAAACAGGATTTGGCCTTGGTGAATAAGATATACCTCATCATCCAGGCATGGATGGCACGTCATGGTCTATGCCTGAATGATGACAAAATGAAACTCATCATTCTGGGGACTACACTGAACATCAGGAAACATAGCCAAGATTACACAACTTTTGTCATAGATGGCCATACAATTAAAGTTGCCAAGTGTTTTTACCTCGACTCCTGTCTCACCTTGGCTAAGCAAGTAAACGCTATGCCATCCTATTCAGCCTATACTTGTAAATTGATCAGAACATCTAGACCTTACTTCTCTACAAATAGTTGCACCCCGTTGGCAAGAGCACTTGTGTTGTCCAAATTAGATTACTGCAACGCCCTCTACTTGGGGTCTGATAAATACATCACGCAAAAAATCCAAATACTGTAAAACAATGCCCTTAGAGCGGCACTAGGAATCTCCAAGAGAGCTCAGATATCATCGACTAGAAGATGACCCAACTGGCTTTCCACAGTCAATAAAATTAAACTAAAGACTGCTTCTCTAACTTTCAAGTATCTCAACAACTTAGCACCAACCTACCTAACAGAGAGATTTAAAAGAAGATTTACATCTAGACCCACGAGAGCTGCCTATACAAACTGCCTATCAGTTCCCTTGTTCAAAATGACCACAACTGGAGGAAACAGCTTCCCCGTCAAAGCTGCCCATTTGTGGAACGCCCTGCCACCCTCATTAAGGAAGCATCAATCATACCCACATTTTAGAACAAATGTGATAAAGTGGCTTAAAGAAAATGACCGATAGCACAGCCACACGACCCAGTTGACCTAGCAAACAAATTGACAGGACTTTTTGACTATCATGTGCGACCCGCACCTGCACTGCATTTGGAATACCTATTGTATTGAATATTCATTTGTAATGCATATGTATTACCTGCTGTATTGGTACTAATTTGCATTTTTGCCTTTGTAACCTATGTAACTATAAGCAACTTGTAAGCCTAAAGGATTCTTGTTCCTGCACCCTGATACCTTTGGATCTGGTGCGTGCTACAAATAAATAAACAAACAAACAAACAAACAATTGTTGGTGGGGGTTTAGGATACACTAAAACGGGGTAATAAGACCTTAGTGAATGCAGCATGA
Source organism: Ambystoma mexicanum (assembly GCF_040938575.1). Classification (NCBI taxonomy): domain Eukaryota; kingdom Metazoa; phylum Chordata; class Amphibia; order Caudata; family Ambystomatidae; genus Ambystoma; species Ambystoma mexicanum. The sequence continues at coordinate 967,117,718 of NC_090936.1, read as the reverse complement.
TCAGCTGTTCTCGAAAAGCTCCAACTTCAATCTCAATTTCCCTTTTCTTAGCATAGATTTACAGGGGGATTTTAGATGCAAGTCCTGAATATCCTCAGCCGCCAGTCTCCAACAAGACATTAATTTCAACCCACTAGTGAACCAATTTTCTCAATCTCTATTCTTAGGTTTACTAAGCTCCACTACAGCGTCCTGTAAAATAGGTTCAACAAAGGGGCATGCATGCATTTAAGAGAAAAGTCTAAAAACCGCCGCTCAGCTAAACGTAAAATATTCACCAAACCCAATTTGCAGCGCAAATCGTCTGCTGGAGTATTATCAGCCAGGCCCATTAACCTACGAAGACCCTTATTTTGCAAATTTACTAGGGGCCTGATTGAAGCAGAGCCCCACACTTTGCCACCGTAAAGAATTGCTGAATTGATTTTGGCCCGCCTCACCTGCAGGCATTTGTCCAAATGTTTTGTGCCAAAATGACAATAAAAATGCATGAGTACGCTAAAAGCCATCTGAGTCTGCTTAGCTATTATACTTATATCATTTTTCCAGGACCCATTATCAGTTAAGAGCAGGCCCACATATCTATATTCGCACACTACATCTAACAGTTCATTTCCGAGTGACCATTTTAAAGTTTGCTTTGTTTTTTTACCAAAAACCAACATTTTCAATTGTGCCAGGTTAAGTGTCAAACCGTGGGTTTTGAAATACACAATAGCGTATTCCTGACAGCATTGTAGACCGTTAGAAGTTAAATCCAGCAGCACTCTGTCATCTGCATGAAGCAGTGCACTTAGTTTAACTCTGTTTAGAGAGGGAGGGATTAAAAATGTCTGAGCGGCTAAGGGATTAAAATCACAAAGAAATAATGAGAATAAAAGTGGGGCAAGGGGATAACCCTGTTTTACGCCTCTGTTACTTCTGCATTCCCTCGAATAGCCATGTCGATCATCAGATCTAACGGACACCCAGGAGTCTGAATATAAAGCCTTTACTGCTTCCAACAGCCCAAGAGGGACCCCAATAGGTTCTAATTTCTGCCACAATAGTAATCGGCTAACTGAGTCGAATGCCTTGAACAAATCAAGAAACGCTGAATAAAGCTGCAACCTTTGTCTTTTTACATATTTCTCAAAAATAGCATTTAGAATAAAGTACTGAGTGACTGTTGAAAAACCCTACGGAAGCCCACTTGCGTGTCTGGGATGACATCGCTCTCACTAGCCCAATCATGAAGTCTCTCTACCAAGCAGGCCGCGTAAATCTTATAAGACGCATCGATCAGGGCTATTGAGCGATAACAGTGAGGATCTAGTTGATCGCCTTTTTTTAAAAATAAAGGTACAATTAAACTTTTTTTCCCGGGGATAGGGGCATGTTTGGGCTAGCTAAGGAGTTAAATACCTGGATCAAAATCAGTGACCACCAGTCACTCTGCCCCACAAATTTCTCATCTAAGCCCACCCGGGCCCGGCGCTTTCCCTTTTTTAAAGATTTTTAGTTGGGCCTCGATTTCGGTCAAAGTAAAAATCAAGGACTGCCTCGGCTCTCTCTTTACAAAATCATTTGAGGGGTTACATGCTCTGACCTCAGGGTCCCACAGGATCTCTTTGAAATGGGTAACCCACTGTTCTGCGTCGATGGCGCTTACCTTTCTTATCTTGACACCTGCAAATCCCTTCAATACAAAACTCCAAAATGTTTTTGGCTGGTTATCTTTCACAGTCTTATCTAAAAGATCCAATTGGGCCTCTATAAAAAGCTGTCACTTTCTCTTAAGTAATTTCTTATGATTTCTTCAACTGGAACAGATAACCCACCAACGTTTTTACGCTGGGAGGACGATTGCCCATTTCAAATATCTGCATTCCATATCAAATCAAGGGGCATCAGCCCTCTTTGGGCCGAAAGAGCTCGACCGGACTGGGAGCGCAGGCAATGATATTTGGTATCTTCTTGACTGAATGCACTCAAAAAGGTTCAATGCCTCACAGGGTGGATGGGCCACCAAAAGCTTATACCTAAACTTGGTCATTTCTTCGTCTTTCGACAGCTTGAAAACCTCAGGTTGAGAGATCTTTTTCATAGGGAAGAAGTATTTTAATTCACTTAACAGATCTGGGATCTTCCCTGATCTTTCATCAATCAGCCAGCTCACCACCATTGGGTTGTGGTCACTTTCTGGGCGGTCACAAATTCTAAACCCTGCGACTCTCTTAATTGAGAAGCAATCAACCAGCCCAAAGTCAGTAATTGAATTCCTGACTTCTGCCATTAAGTTCAATTAACAGATACTTAACCATGAACATATCTATCAGCCGCCCCATTGCGGAACTCTTTCCGCCTATAACTCTCCTCAGGATACAGAACATTCATCCAGCCATATCTTATCTTGTGGGATCCCGGTATTCGGGCCTAGTTTTGCATTAAAATCACCTAATAGTAAAACGTTTTCCAGTTTGACTTGCTGCATGGCCATGGGTAAAATAATTCTTCTTTAAGGTTGTAAATCTGCTTATTTTTCGGCAGGATACACACATGAATTACTCTTAGGGTAGACCAGCTCTGTGTTCTTTTATCCTGGATTGATACCGCTATTAATGCCAGATTCGCAGGAGACTGGGCTACTACTGATGAAATATATGGTTTCTTTACCAAGGTCACCAATCCAGCTCTCCATCTGCCCTTTTGTGATTGGATGGCGATAACAGCATGTATCCTGTAGTCCGGAAAACAATCCGCTAAACAGGATGCATCCGCCAGCCAAGTTTCTTGAAAGCAGATCACGTCTGCCCTACTTACCCATTCGACCCACTCTACATCATGAACCTTAACTCCTGCCATCTTCCAACTTACTATTTTAATGTGGGAACCCCAGGATGCAGCTTGAGGATTGTAGGATACATTCCCCCTGTTCCCAGTGTTAAACACCCTTCGAGGGAGCACAAGAAATAAATTGGTATACCCTTTCCTTTGCTTGCTCGGACATAAAGCAGGGGGCAGAAAGTCCAATCGACCTTGTGCTGCGACAAGTTGAACTTGGCAACATTCGATTTCTTTTAAAGCAGCCATACCAACATTACCCTCCCCATGCTTTACAATTTGGCATGGCCTGAGAAAGGGTTGATTGGGTTCCAACCTGAGATCATGAAGTGGGCAGAGAGTAAACTTGGAATCAGCATGCACATGTATACCTCAGGAAGCGAGGGAATTATGGCAATTCCGCACACATTGTCTGATATATTGGTTAGCAAAGCCAAAACAAATACTACAACCCCCACAAAACTTACAATCGGACGGTATATGGCACGTTGTAAATATCTTAAATGACAAATCATCCATCTCCAGGATCTCAGTCAGGGCATTAAGCAGAAGCCTTTTATAGGTATTTTTGTTACCATGAGTCCGACCCTTGAAGGTACAGATTAAGCTCTGGTTCTGCCAGCCTGCAAGTTGGTCAATGGCCATGGGTTATTCCGCAAGCCCAGTTCTGTGTCGTAGGTTTTACCAGCCAATTTCAACAAGGATGATGTATCAGTCTGCTGGGAGAATGTAGGCAGATTGATAACGTGATCATTAGAAAAACCTAAAGTACCAGTGCACGGTTTTAAACTGGGATGCAAGCACTCATGGAGACCCGGAGCTTTGCCCAATGCCCCTTTTATTACATTCGTTGGGACACTTGATTGGACTAGATGTCCGATTTTGGGTGATCTTACTAGTAGTGGGGCCACTAGAACCAGTCTGTCTCTACATTTTGGCAACTCAACTTGCAGTGATGGCTGTATAGATAACTGGTACTCCTGTGCATCTGCTCCATGTACCTCTGTTTGACAAGCCCTGTCCACCATAGGGTGGGCCCCAAATATTCCTCAGTGTCGCATGCCTTATCCACCAAGGGTCGTGGATTCCGATAACCCGGAGCGGTTGCATAGAGGCCTCCATTTGCTCTAAGGTCACATTTCATAAGCCACTCCATGATTTCAATACATTTTTCCAGACATGACAGGTCCTTGATTCTCGCATTTTCTAAGGCCTTAATGTCAAATAGCTGGTCTTGTTGCTGGCGGTATTGCGTTGTCTCCCCTCCGGTCTTGATCCACGTTGGTTTGTCCAGGCTGTGTGATGACTTAAGAGCAGTGTGTAGAAAAGTCTCCCAAACCACCACTCATAACAAAGCGGGGGGAAATGTTCGGAAAACAACTCCCCACAACATGTAATGGCTTCCCTGGTATTATCATTGCGTGAGGACAGTACCGGAGCACTGGCCGGGGAAGCCGCTGGATGTCAGGCGAAGTGCAGGTGGTAAGCAGCAACACAATTTCAAGAGTGGCAGTATACCTCAGTAACCAAGTAGTAAGAAGGCAAGGCAGGCCAATTGGACAAGGCAGACAAAGGTAGGCAGAGGCAGGCAGGAAGGGCAAGGCCGACATAGGCAAGGCAGGAACAAGACACAGGGAAGGAAGGCAATAGCCAAGGCAGGAAAAGGACTAAAAGTAAGGCAAAATGAGGGACAGGCAGGAACAAAGAAGCAAGATGCAGGCACACTCATCAAGGAGCGCATTCTGACACATCCGTCTGCAGAGAAACCAGCGTTTATATACACAATGCTGTAAACAGTGTTGCCGTTGTGCCGCCTGATGCTGCCTCGATTGCACATGCGCGAGTGACCAGCGTTGGGTCCTCGTGAATTTGCACATGGGACACCATGGCCGCGCCCGGCCTTAGGATGCTGACAGAATGCCGAGGACTGTTCTGGGCCTTAGGACCTCATGCACAGCAATCGGCATGCCTCCTCATCCCTCCATATCCCAAGAGCCACCAGGGATAGCAGCGCCAGGTAGGAGACTGCGGGCTGTGGCAGTGATGGGCACGAGGACTGACACCTTGTCCTCCCCCAGGAGCTCCAGGTTTCCAAGCATGAAGACCAAAAACCACCAAGCCAGCTGAGGGGCATGGACATTCCTAGCTGGCTCCCAGGAGCGATCGCAGGCCGAATACCCCTTCCAATCAATCAGGGAATGGAGACGGCCCCTGAGGTATTTGGAACCGCAAATGTCTTGAAACTCATATTTTGGCTGACCATCAACGAGCACTGGTGGAGGACGGGAGGGGGCACGGCAGTGAATGTCCTCTAGAAATGGTTTCAGTACAGAGACGTGAAACACCGGGTGCACGCATCAACCATCTGGTAACTGCAATCGATAAGCCACAGGCGAGATACAGTCAAGGATGCAAAACGGACCCAAGAATGGAGGAGCCAACTTATTGGGTAGGTTCCGAACAGGCAAATCCTTTCTGGAAAGTCAGACCTTATTGTCACAGGTTACCCCCCCTTCTCACCTGTCTTTGTTGTTTGTTGGAGTTCTTCGATGGAGTATTCTTTCGTAGAGTTCGAGTCTTGTATAACCCAGTGTACCGGTCCTCGGGTTCCAGCGTGCGTTCAGCGTTCTGAGACCTGGGAACGTTCAGATGTCCGGGAAGTCCGAGGAAATCCAGGAAACAGCAAAGAGTGCACACGGAAGACTAGTGCACGGAGATCCGGGATGCAAGGAGGACAAAAATGAGGGGGAATGAAGGAGGAAGAATTTAGGGGAACCGGGAACCAGGAATCAAAGGAAAAACACAAGCGAACTACGGCACGGCAAGCGGTAGCATTGAAACGCGCAGGACCACGGGGGCGTGTCTACTTTATAGAACGTAATGCATACAGCGCGGAAACTGGTAAACAGTATTCCGCGTTTGGCGGCCATGTTGGGAGTACTACTGAGTGCAAGCCCCTATGGGTCAGGGACTAGGAAGTCCAGAAAGGATGCGTCCGATGGTTCATGACACTTATTGACAATCTTGTAAACAGGTGCCGGGATCCATCTGTGGCCAGCTGCCACTTTCTGTTGCTCCTTGGTGGTCTCCCAGACTTGCAACCCTGTCCGGTGGATTTGGGCAAGTTGTTGCAACCAGGACTTGACTGAAGGCACAGTGCAGTGTCTCGGCAGGCTGAAAGGCATGGTCTTGTGATGTTGACCGTAGTTGAAGAAAAACAGACTTGTCCTGATAGATGAATGACATGCATTATTGTAAGCCAACTCTGCGGTATCCAGATGTTTGCTCCAAGTAGACTGTAGGGCATTAGCGTAGCAACACAGATACTGCTCTAAAGTTTGATTGGTGCATTCGGTCTGCCCATTGCTTTGAGGGTGGTATCCTAAACTTAGAGCATAACGAATACCCATACTGCACAGCACTTTCCAGAACCTGGAGGTAGATTGTGATCCTCTGTCAGACTATTTTTTCAGGAAGTCCATGTAGTTGGTACATACCATGGAAGAAGGCCTGGGCCATTTGGGCTGCCATAGACACTGCAGGGAAGGGCAAGAAGTGAGCCATCTTCGGGAAGCAGTCAATGACTACCATGATGCAGGTATAGCCATCCAGTACTGGTAGGTCCACAACGAAGTCTGTGGCTATAGTATGCCACGGATAGGGTGGTTTCTCCAAAGGCTGCAACAAACAGGCAAGGCGTCTATGGCTGGTCTTGTTCTGAGCACAAACATAGCACTGGGCAACATAGTCCTGGACCTGTAGATGCAAGCCGGGCCACCAGAACTGACGTGACAACAAATCCACCATAGATTGTGTCTCACAGTAACCGGAGACCAAGCGCCACCATGGATAACCGACAGAATGCTGGGGACCGTTGCGGGCCCGAGGAATGGGTGCCCAACAATTGGCATGCCTCCCCATCCCTCCATGTCCTAAGCACCACTGGGATAGCAGCGCCAGGTAGGTGACCACGGGCCACGGCGGTGACAGGCACAAGCCCTGACAGTTAATAACCTCAATCGCCCACTCTAAGTTCCTTGAAGAGTCCCCAAACAGATATGGCAGAGAAGGGGGGACGTGATGCCGACAGTTTGCCTCACTGCCGGACTTGAGTCCCCCATCAGGGAGCCATCTGGCGAAGACAAAATGACCAGAGATGGATGGGTGCTGTTAGCAATGTTGGTCGGTACAAATTAATCTGTTTCAGGAGGCCCTATAGGGAGGGACTTGCAGATAATACCCAACATTTCTGTGGGTGAACTAAACAACGTGTCACCACCAGTTCTCCACCAGTTCTCCCTACACTCTGTAATTCCTGGGAGTCTCGCACCTCTTGGTCATCTCGAGCGGGGACCTGCTTGATTGAAAGGTGCGTGCAATCCTGGATGGACGTTCTTAGAGGATCATCCTTGGCAGCAGCGCACTGAGCCAGGCGCCTGTTCGTCTGGCAGTTTTCTGCAAATAAGCGATCTATGGATTGCTGAAGTGCTTACAAAATCGATCTATCTGATGGCAGAATAATAGCATTCAAAGGTGCCTTATGCACTAGAGGGCCAACTTGGACCAGTTCTGCAGCCTCTGGGCTCTGCAATACAACGTGTACTTGCTCCAGTTTGAGGACCATGACCATAGCACACCGGGACCCCATTGATCCACCACTGGTCCTCTCCTCAATACTAGCAAGTTCGACCAGCAAGATTAGCTCTGTATTGTATATTGTTCAGGATGTTGCAAACCAGGGCCTTGGGGCATTCGGCCAGCCGGACCGGGCTTCAGTGTGCTGCGATGTACAACAGTTAGAGCATACACATCTAGCAATGTACTGCACTGTATGCACCATGCACCGCAGATAAAGGGCTTCTTCACAATCTCCCCAACTCGCCCACTACCCCCTTTTCCCCCTGCACGAGATGCTGTCTGCACTCACTGCACAGCAAAAAAGGTAACGTGGAAATGGCGTGGTAGAATCAAGTATTTCAAATATGTTATAGTGAGCAGGACCTGAGGTTGGGTCTGAAGTAGGCTTCACATGTATGGCACAAGTACTGTTAACAGCAAAGTAACAAAGAGAGACAGAAAGTGTGTTTAAGAACACTCTTAAATGCTGGAGGCCTACTTACTGACATTAGAGAAAATAGCGTAAAACAAAGCAGGGTGAACGGCCATATCGGGGAATAGCGGGATCATAGGAGACATTTCGCCAACAAGAGGATCACGTTGACGGGATCAGCACTGCACCCTGCACCCACGTGACCGAGTAGCTTCACTGTGGCCTAACAGCAGCACCTGGAAGCCTCCAGAAACTCCTGTGATCTCTGCTCCTTTGGCCCTCCGATTAGAGAACTAGAGGAAGGTACCTAGAGGAGTTCTAAGCGATGCACAGGGATTACACAGACATCAAGCCGCACTGATTGAACAGCTGCTTCCGACATCCCAACGCATTGAGATGAAGAGAGACATTAAAAAGGAGAAAGCAACTCTGAAGAGGAGAGAAATCTGGATGGGAAAGCAAAAGAGGAAGGACAGAGAATCACAGAGGAACTCTAGTAGAGAAGTTGGAGTAGAAATCTTAGAGTAAAGAGAGGATTGTGCTGAGAAAGAGAGTTATCACCAGGAGAGAAAGGAAAATATTGATTGTCTAGAGATAGGATTAGAGCCGGACCAATCTAGAACAAAGACTGAATAGACTAGAGAGGTTCTGGCCAGCAAAGTTGGTCCAGGGGTAATTGTCATGTTAGGTGTAAGTATGAGACAGCACCACTATGCCGGGAGCAATGAGGACTGCACAGGGATATTGATCGCATAGGAAAACTTAGGAGAGAATATTGAGCAGAGAAGTGGGTGGATGAGAGTAGGGAAAAGCTCATCTATGAACCCCACCCTGGGTCCCCAGAAGCCCTGACAACTACCAAAATGGCTTCCATCCTGTCAGGGAAGGTCCACCATTCCACAGGAAGAAAATCCCAAGAAGAACCACTAGGAGGCAGAATTCAGTAGAGCCTCAGAAACTCCTGTCTGGCTGTGATTCATGTTTCCATGGCCTGGGAAAACCTGCAGCCCAGGGAGAGGGTCAAAGGACCAGATAGCATCTTGCCCAGATACCCCTGGACGGGAAGAGACACCCACCTTGAAGAGAGAAGCCTTTGTGGATACTTTTGTATTGGGACACTGGAAAGATATTGAACGTTTGATTTGCACTACTCATTTGACTTTGGGATGTATTGTACCATGGAGCATTGGCAGGGGGGTCCGAGGACTGTAAGGTGGGCCAATATGCCACTGTGTGAGAATTCCCAACACCATTAAATTGTCTCTCTGGATTAAAAAGTAGTTAAACATAACAAATGAACTGGCAAGCACATTTGTAAGACTGAGAAATAACATACTGGAAGCGTTATTAGGAATTCTTTACTTCAAAATGATGGAAGCTGGGATGCATGGAAGAGATATGGTAGGAGAAGCAGAAAACCAGGGTCCCTGTGGTGCAGATGCCCACCAGGAATTCTCCAGAGTTCCTTACAGTCCAGCCCATTGCTGAACACTGAGCACTATGTCAGCAAACTGCTTTAAAGTAAGAGGGGGGAATTCCCCATTCCTTTGAACACTTTCTTGAGAACCCCCTCACTCTCCCTTCCTGCACATTAAACCCTCACAACTAGAGCTACCTTCCTGAGACCTTTTTTTATTGACTTGTAAGAGTACCCCAAGGCCTTGCGTCATTCTTTAGATTATTTTATTAATGTAAACCTGTAAAAAACCTATTTGTTGTGTCCTAATTTCAGTTCTGAAGCACTGTGACAGTCTGCATAGCATCCCACCGTACTGTCACAACATGCACATTTAGTAAAAATAAAAAATCCACAACCACACCTGCGAAATTCATTAGTGGCAAAAGTACATTTAGTGGAAAGAAAAACAGACATAACCACATTTGCTGAAGTGTATTACTGTTAATGTACATTTAGCAGAAAACAAGGTATGCATAACCACATTTGCATCACTCCCCAAAAAGTAATAAAAGTTCACCAAAAATGTATTAATTCGTTTTAATGCATGTAATTAGTAATTGTCTGTGCTTTAGGATAATTAAATGTGATCTCACAGCAGACCAATGGTTCTTTAATACTTAGTCACAAATATATAGCCAATCATCCCTCCCAGGACAGTCACGATAGAAAAATAGGAAATGGAAGTGCTATATGATATATCCTGCTGCCTGCAGTGCATAGCATGCTTGTTTCTATCACCCTTTTTGTCCTGTAAGTAATTTGTGAGAAGCAATTTCAGCAAACAGTGTTTGCTGGAATATTTCTGTGCACTCACTTCCTTTATTGAATGGGTATAAGCCAGCAGAATTATTACTGATTTTCAATATAAGAACAATCAAACTAGGACATTGAGATGGTAGCCTTTTCACACTGAAAACTGTGCAGTATTGACCTACTGCCATGCTCAAAATGTCCCTGTTGCAGGTCTTTGCGTAGGGGAAAAAGGTAGCACCTCCATGGCACCATGTATCATGCCACTAATCACATGTCTTCTTAAATGCCAGTAAATCCCAAATCGTGGGCATTTAAAGAAGAGATATCTTGAAGATCAGAATCTTGGTAATGGAAAACATACTGTGATGAATCTGATGGTATCTTCACTTAATTCCCTGAGGTAGCCTCTCCCTATGGGGCCAGGGGATGGCACCAGCTACTTGATCCTGACCCTGGGGCGGCTATTTGAGGGAGGCCCACCTGGGAAGGGAATTTGGTGTACCACCCAAACTCTGGTTAAAAAAATGTACCTGAAGGACTTTGGCACTTGTGAGAGTGACAACATCATGTACAGTGATAAATGCCCTTGTGGAAAGTACTCTTTGGGCCAGTTGTGAGATACCTGAGGGTGCCCTCATATCTACTCCCCTTAGATGCTCTGCGGAGGGGGCCAGGGAAAGGCTATAACTTTTGGATCCTGGCATGGAGAAGCGAGGGGAGGATCACCTGGGTGGAGGGTCCTTGGTCATTCACCAAGAAAAGTATATGAGATACCACCGGTCCAGACGTACCAGAAAGAGGACAATAAGGGTTAAGTGTAAGATGGACGGGACATGGTTTCCCCCTTTTCCTATTGACAACCAATCCCCAACCTTTATTGGCCATTATAAGCAAGCTCCCCTCATTTTCCCACATGTAACCCTTGACAGTACTGGGACGTAGAAGAGACAAGTAAGAGTAATGAAGATTATATGATAACCTGGGTATCAATGATCAGGCCCGGGCTTCCTTGACTTCTTTCCTCTCCGATCGACCCTCCCGGGTCTAACTTGAGTCCTTCCTTTCCTCTATCTCTACCTTTGGTGTTCCCCAGGGTTCTAACCTCTCTGCCTGGCTGTTCAACCAATACCTGGCACTTCTTGTCCACTGCATTGCTGCTCTTTGCCCCAACTTTCAGTTCAGTGCTATGCGGATGACACTGAACTCCTTTTTTGGGCTCTCTTCTGCCACCTCTTCTCCTTCTCTCATCTCTGACTGTCTGTCTGCTATCCAGGAGTGGTGTGCCACCAATGATCTCTGCCTTAATGCCAGTAAGACTGAAATTCTCCTCATCGCAACACCTGCTACCTCCTTTCCTGTCACTCTCTGGCTGGCCTCTCTTGGCCCTCTTCCTGCTCGCACCTGTGAGGCTCAAAACCTTGGGGCATCTTCGAATCCACACTCTCCTTCTCTCCTCACATCTCTGATGTTTCTAAGAAGTCACACTACCAGCTGCACCTCCTCAGAGGTATTCTTCATTTCCTCTCCTTCCCCCAGAAGCTCACTGCCCCCAGAGCTCTGGTTCTCTCTAGGTTGGACTACTGCAACAGCCTCTTTCTAAATCTGCCTGCCTCTACTCTCTGCAATCTGCAACTCATCCAAAACAGGACTGCAAGACTTGTCCTTGGCCTCAAGCCCAGTGATCATATCACTCCAGGACTGAAATCTCTGCACTGGCTCCCAGTGGCGGCGAGGATTATGTTCAAAACCTCTACCTTGTCCACAAGGCCTTCTGGGGCCAGGGGCCTCAATAGCTTCAACTCTCTCTTCCTAAATATCTTCCTTCTCGAGCTCTTTGCTCTTCTACCTCCAACTCCCTCAGGGTCAGTCGCTTCACCAAGCAACAAGTTGGTGGTAGATCTCTTTCTTCTGCTGGGGCCTCCCTCTGGAACAGCCTCCCTGCCTCTCTGAAACTTGACGAGAGCCATCTCCGGTTCCGGAAGCACTTCAAGACGTCCTCTTTGCTTCTGCTTTCTCTCCTCCTCTCCCCTGCTGATCTCCTGGCTGAAACTGAAACTGCACTGGTTACTTGGCTACCCTCTGATCGCGGGCCCAGGTCACGTCCCCACCAATTGCACACCTGACTGGCCCCTGGCAACCCTCGCACACGGGGACTGTTTCTGTATCCCTGCAGCCCCCTACCAGCACTTGACACCTGATGTCTGCACTTACCCTTGCACTTGCCACCAGCTGGCCGCACTTTTTATTTATTGTCATTATTTATTGTCTTTTATTTATTTTACTGTTTATCCTATGGACTGCACTGCCCCCTCCCCTTTCCCCCCAGAATTTTCCCCTCCCCCCTCCCCTGTACTTGCACGATCTCAGTCACCTGCCCTAGTAAGATCATTGTCTGTCTTCCCTCGGTTCCTCCTCCCTTGCCTCATCGCGTCTTGAAACACTTGTGTCTAGGCACGTTATAAATGCCATATCATCATATATCATATCATATTATACACTCTTTCACCACTCTAGTATTGGGATGAGGAAGATGCCCTTCTAATAGCTGTGAGGGTCAGGCATGTCCCTTTAATTATGGTCAGGCAGGGCTAATCAAACATCCACACCTGCAGCCTGTCACGGGGCTGCAGGCGTATAAAGGGAGACCAACCCAGCAAGAAGACCTCTGGGTGGTAAAACAGCAGGGGGCCCTTGTAAGGAGGCAGCTGTGGTGGGACAGGAGAGAGAGCCAGGATGCTGGCAGAAGTCCCAGAAGACTTATGGGACCCAATCTGAGTGGGCTGTGTATTTCCCACAAGCCTGCAAGCCTCCGTAACCTAGCACGAGCAGCAGGAGCTGCAGAGTAGCCCGGAGCAGAGAGGATGCTGTCCACGTCCAGGAAGAAACCTTGCAGCTGCCAGAATGAGGAAAGAAACACAACACACAGCAAGCAAACTGGGCTCGCACAGGTTTATTTCCCAGCTTCCGAAGCCGAGAGGAAGTCGCGGAAACCAGCAGGACCGGACATAGAAGGCTGGTGGGTGTCGGAAGGGCACTCAAGCACCGGGGTGCTCCTATAAGACTTCAAGTGAGTAATGGTCCATGAAAGTGAGCAACTAAATGCTTATAGAATACTAAACTAAATGGAAACTTAACATTGAAGCAAATAAATGCAAATTGAATACCGAACTAAACAGAAATTTACCACTGAAGCAAATAAAATCATATTGAATACCAAACTAAATGTAAACTTAACATTGAAGCAAACAAGTGCATATTGAATACCGAAAAAAATTAAGCAACATAATCACCCATGGAACGCCGAAATTAAAGTAAACCATATTGAATATATATATGTTGCACAACGATTTATGGCAAACGTTGAAGTCGAATATATTAAAGGCTGAAGGGAGCCAAACAGTGAACATTAATGAGGGAATGCAGTGTGGCATTGCTACGGTTTGGCAAGGGGTGTGTGACGTGGTGGCAGAGCCACAAGGCTATCAAGGAGAAGCCAGACTACACATTAAGCCAAGAGGCCAATAAAATGAATTAAATGAATGTGCACAGGAACAAGTGCCAAGGACCCAGTGTGGGCTAAGAAGCCCAGGGATCCTGGTTGCACACCCTGTGATGGGTGGACCATGCAGTCTAACAACTGTGCCTAGACCAGAGAGCCCTGAATGGTGAAAAGATCAGGACACTGTGAAACAGCCAATGAAACCCCTGCAAATAAACTGGCAAGGTAAGCCAGAAAGAGGGTCAGGTTGACCTGGTGTTTTTATTAAGACTTTTGAAAAAAAGTGTAAGTGATGAAATTGAAGTCTTGGGGAAGGGCACCATGAGACTTAAAGGACCACACTTGCTGTCTTGGGAACAGTCTTAAGACCCTTTTTATTTTGGATTGTGTTCCTTGAAAACATGGAGAAGGGAATCCCCAGGATTGGTTCTAAACTATATCGCCTTCAACTGGAGATAGGTAAACTTTGAGACTTTTTCATGGATCTTTGGTATGCTTGGGGAAGAGGAGCAGAAAGTAAGCTGACAGCTGGAAGAAGCTCAGAACATTGCGTTGAACACTATTTCTTTGAACTTTGACATCCCTACACATGTTAGTTTTAGTTTTGAGGGCAAGGATAGGTTTTGGACACGAACAGACATTTAAGTTGAACTCTTTGACTGAGACTTTCCTTAGTTTCATTCAGGTATGGAAATCCCACCTCAGCATAGGGCAAGTTAGGCCTTCAACCCTCCTGACATTTAAGTTGATAAATAAGTTTCTTTGAACTTTAAGTCTGTTGTCTGTGTCTTACTTCATGACACCTTCACACAGTCCACGAGAAAAAACAAACTAAGATGGAACTAGCATTGTTCAAATGTATACACCAGGAATCTGAAATCTCCAGTAACAGGTCACATTTTGAAACAAGGCCATCAAATTTTGCAGATGAAGTTCCAAATTCTGGAGGTAATCACTTCCAAACTAAGCAAAACTCTTGGACCAAAGAGAGACATTCAGGATGGCTTGCCTGAGCTCTTTGTCCCCTGGGGGTCTAAACGAAGAGTGCAATTTTGCTTGCTATATATGAGATTACAGTGGCACCAGTTCTCCATCTCTGGAGACTGCAACGACCCACATGAGCAACAGTTACCTTATTGGGCGTTGGAGTACTGTGGAATAAAATCTTCGGGCCTCATCAGGGCGTTGGAACTAAGATGGAACTAAGATGGAACTAGCATTGATCAAATGTATACACCAGGAATCTGAAATCTCCAGTAACAGGTCACATTTTGAAACAAGGCCATCAAATTTTGCAGATGAAGTTCCAAATTCTGGAGGTAATCACTTCCAAACTAAGCAAGTGCAATGTGGCAAAACTCTTGGACCAAAGAGAGACATTCAGGATGGCTTGCCTGAGCTCTTTGTATCCTGGGGGTCTAAACGAAGAGTGCAATTTTGCTTGCTATATATGAGATTACAGTGGCACCAGTTCTCCATCTCTGGAGACTGCAACGACCCACATGAGCAACAGTTACCTTATTGCGCGTTGGAGTACTGTGGAATAAAATCTTCGGGCCTCATCAGGGCGTTGGCGGTATCCAGGCTGCACTTGTCATGCACTTGTCATGGTGCAATGGTTTTCTAATATTTGCAAATGTTTTTAGAAATAGGGCAAACTTTGCCCTAGTGCTAATACCGTGCAAACTTTGCACTTGCACCAGTGCAACGTTTCTGTAATCTGGTCCCAGGTCTGACGTTTCACAGGATAGAAAGTTTACACCAATATTTGAGTATAATGCAGTTTTATATCTGCAATTCCTGGTATTGTTATTATTTTTTACAGTAGGATTGCCATTCTCATTGTGATATTGTTTGGCTAACCAGCACTATGCCCTACATGTGTGAGGCATGTTTACATTATCATAAAAGATGGCCTCCGCACGTGTCAATGTGCTAACGTCATCACGCTGATCGGCCATATTAGCTCCATTACCAAATATATGATCCTTTGACACACATACACTTTTCTTTGTAGTATTCTATATTGCAGGCTATTGTTCGCCCCCAGAGAGGCCAGTTTATATATTGGTTTTCCTATAATAAGGGCAGGAAGAACCATGATAACCTATATAAGGCTTTTTTTTACAATAGATTTCTGTATTTTAGGTTCTCATACATGCCAACATTCTGAAGAACCTGGGAGGAAGATTTCATTTGAGAAATCAGGAGAAATAAATGTTTCCATAGGAATTGTCTCAGGAGGCTAGCTCAGAGGCAATGTGCTCGCCTTGGAAACAAGACGACACTGAGCACCACAGGTTCGATCCCCATGTCTGCACGTTAAAAATAACCTATCATATCAATCCTTTGGGGTTAGAATTTTTTTAGAAGCGAGAATGTGAAAAATAGCAATGTTTTTCATCGGGAAATAGGGATTCACCCGCCTAAATCGGGAGGGTTGACATTTTATTGGGGCTAGTAACTGGTCCTTGGCAACAGTATGTTGAAATCCACTAGGGTGATATGGTGAACATACAGGTACTGCTTTCTTTGGGATATTATTGTTAGGTTGTTGCAATCATGACATTTTGGGTTCTGGCTGGTTAACAATGAGAGATGTTTCTTTTTCAGATATGCAAGGATTTAAATAGTTGGAAATAGAAAGGCAGGTTGGAAGTAATTATTCCCTTATATGTTCTTTTATTTAAAAAAATAGTATGTATTTTTGGTTTACACACATGGTTATTCTGTTATTTATCTATTTGTTCTAGACCTTTGGTCCCTGAAGATGCGTTGGACCTGATTGTTTGCTTTTTGTCTCTGGAATAAATTCATCAGTCTTTTACTACTATATACTACTATGGAAATCAGTTTATTCAACATCATCATTTTGTGACTTATGATCAAGGTTGAGTTATAAATATTGCAAAATAATAAGAGACCTTTTTGCGTCTTTGATACAGGTGGTCCTCCCAATCGTCTTGGTTACTTTAACCAAGAATCAGTAAAAAAAAAATTGCCTTCAAAACATGTCTTACCTCGTGACGTTTGCACAGTTTTGCTGGAAACTTCGCAAAGTATGCAGGGGCGTAGATCCGCAATTGTGCACAGCCATAAAACTTGCATGCTATTGCTTGTACATGACTCCAGTTTGATTGCATATGGTGCACGTTTTGTAACTATGTATTCTGACATATGACATATGAAAGGCAAACCATTCCACTGATGGTGGGTCATAATGGTGGAAGTCGAACCCGGTTTTGAAGACTTTAGTACACACATTCCTAGTTGCTTTCATAGGTGCTATGCGTAGAGGTTGATTATTCCAACCTTGGACACATTTTGCATTTTGGAATACAGAGTCTAGTATATTGTGGGTGGCATGATTAGCAAGCTTTCCATAGCATGTATCACCTGCCAGTAGTAGTCAATGCTTCTTGGGAATCTGTTGAGCAGTAGATCAGTACTATGTCACCACCTGTATCAGCTTCCTTTATAATAATACTTTGTTATGCAGAGATAAAGATGGACTTGTATCATCTAAGAGAGCGTTCTTTGATATGAAATAAACCGATTGTCACGTTATCTCATAAGCTCTGTTATCTCATTTGGGGTTTCCCCATTAGTGACAGTAGTCCTTGCATTCCATCTCGGGAGGATAGCTCAGCGGCAACTTGCTCCCCTTGGAAGCAAGACGACAGGAAGCAACACAGGTTCGCTCCGCGCATAGAAACCACTGGGTATTAAGCGCGTTATAAATAACCTCTCATATCATATCATCTACTTCTGGTAGATTAGTAGAGGAGGCTGCAATTGCTACTTTAACAGGTTCCGGGGTAATTTGCTTCTGGCTGAAAATTGGCTTTAGTTTTAATTTGCTCATGAACCTATACAGGCCTGTTTGTCAGCTTGCATAGTTAGCATTAGTGGTTCTTCAACAGTTCCTGTCATAGTCTGTTCCGAGATTTTGTTCATGCCTATTTTAGTTCATCCTCATTTTAAGCACGAGCGTGTGTGCTTGCCTGTCCTGCCTCTTGTGGTCTGTTTTTGGTACTGTTGTTGAAGTTGGCAGGCTCCAACGAAAATAACCCTTTTGGTTGGGGTTGGCTCCTTCCCTCCACTGTATCTTCTATTTTAAGCTTAACTCTTCATATTTAGGTACATATTTCGCCTGCTGGCAATGGAAGTAGCACCTCAATGCCCTTGTCCTCCATATCCAAACTATCTGTCTAACCCACCCATCCTGCATTGTGCCCTAGGACTACTCTGTCATTTGTAAATATGTAAATACTTGCCTGAGGCTCTCAATGTAAATATGTTGTATTGTCCTCCAGTCCCCGTCCTTGACCTATGTTCTAATTCTTACTTCTTCACTGCCCGGTGGTATACATCATTCAATATAACACTGCTCTTACGTAAAGGCACCTTACCCTATGATTGCCTGTGCACTCTTATCATTGCCTACTTTGTAAGTAAATTACTTCTGTTTCAAATGACACCATTTACTTAAATAGAAGCAAATACATTACTCTCAGAAACGAAGGGACATGGCTGACATACATTTCCATTGCAGCCTTCTAGTTACAATTCTCTGAAGGAGCTTCGATCTAAAGATTCCAATGAGGTAATAGTAACAACTCCACCTTTAATCCAGGGGGCAGCCTGCGGAGCATCTAAGATCCCTACAAAGCTAACAACCAAAATAGTTGTACCATTCTTTATGTGGCAAGGACCCAGTACAATTATGTGATACATAACAATCCACGTTAAATTCACTGAATGCTCTGATATGCACAGGGCAGGGGTGGCAGCATGTAACACCCCACCCCTCTGTCTTTGGCTATGCTCCCCCAGACAGGAATGTTTCTTCACTGTAGTGGGACAGGAGGGCACACAAGCACTCGTACGGAGCGGCAACCCTCAATTGCTCCTATCACTTCTTCTGGGTGGTAGGTTTGAGGGCTGCAAGATGCTGGTTGGCCGGGCACGGATGACAGGGTGTCTGAGCCACTTCTTCTCCTCCCCAGGCAGGAGTCACTGCTGCTGATAGGGCCGCAGCAATCCTGGCCAGTCCCATCTTCCCTTCTTCCACGTAGGACCAAGGGCCAGGTTTTGCACCAGCTCGGGGTGGCAGGGATCGCACCCAGGGCCACACCAGTGTGGTCCATGTACGGTGGGCCCGGTAGGGCGCACACCAGTGGCAGGGCGATGAGGCAGTTCTATCCCTACGCAGGCATGTGGGCAGGAATGCTACCATTATCAGAGGGCACCCACCAGTGGTAGGGTAACACTGGGGGCAGAGTGTCACTGGGGGCAGGGCGTTAGGCCCACTTCTTTATTCAGCTCCCCCAGGCAGGAGAAGTTGGCATTGCACTGCCAGCAGTAGAAGGCGCACACCAGTGGCAGGGCGATGAGGCCACTTGCTAGGCAGGCAGGGCGACACTGGTAGCAGGATGTCAGGTCTTCGCCACATTCTTCCTTTCAGCGCCACCGACTTGTGTAATTGCATAGCACACTATGCAGTTATGAGGCACACTAGGCTGTGTGAGGGATATTGGCACTGGGTTGGCCAGGAGCGCTCTTGGAAAAGCATTTTCTCAATGCAGACTTGCACTTATTTGTTGTGGCTGTACCAAGTGTAGGAGGAGCACCCATGGTCTTCTGCAGGGTCTTTATTTCTTTTCTGCAGTCCTCAGCCTGCAAACACACAGCCTTCATCACAGTAGGCATCTTTATGTCCATGCTCCACTCCTGAGGAACACTTCAGACACTCCATCTCCTGGAGTTTTGATTTTTTCAGTAACCGCCCATGGGCCCGGGATCATTCTGGCCCATTAGGCATTTTGTCTGCTTATCGTGGACGTGGAGTGCTTCCTTTTCCCTCCGCTTCGACACAGAGCTGCATATTCTTTCTCCGCCGGGCAGCCCGGATGTTCTGGGCAGCGGGACCTGGTTGCCATGAGCACTCCCCTATGCCCTCTGCCCTTCCTTCCACTGGTTTTGGGCGACTTACCCGTACCTGTGATGCAGGTTTTCAACATTTTAACAATTTGCCGCCCCACTTTATCATCATTTTTCACAGTACCTTCATTCTTTTCTTTCCACTTCTTCTTCCTGGATGCCTCCGTCTGGTCTTGCGATCTCCTTGGCTCTTCTCTCCCTCTCTTCTGTCCTTGTGTTACTGCATCTTCTCCTTCACTGTTGCTGGACGCCTCTATCAACAAAGGTGACATTTCATTTGCCCTCTCCTCCTTTTGCATGACTTCCAGCACCCATTGGGCCCCATACTCTTTTTCTGCCTTTCTGGCCCATTCACTGAATTCCTGGGCCCTTCTCGCTCTTTCCTCTGCCATGCCTCTGGTTGGAATTCATCCTTTTCTGTTGCTTATATGATGTTACTTGTTTTTGTATTGTGTCTGTTCCTGTCCCTCAGGCACCAAAAGATCAAAATTAGGCCCTTTTTATTTTTTTTAAAGTTATTTTTTTTATAAAGTTTTTTTTAATGTTACCTATCTATTTTTTAAATACATTTTTTAGCTGGACTACCCCTTTAAGCAAGCCAGCAGAAGACGTCCCACCCAAACTTAATATCAGTGAATGCATTTCACCCCACCCCCCCACATTCCTTCATACAAAAATAAACATAAGGTTAATTAGAGCTGTACCGTGAGCATCCAAATACCCACAAACCAAAGACATGGACAATGAGATTACTCCGCCGAAACCTGGGAACTGCCCCGAACTGGAAGCATATCTAAAACAAAGTTCTATTAACAAAAAGGAGACCGAGAATCCTCATACAAAATCTAAGTGGTACTTCCTAGGGCGAACATTCTCTTAAGTATTTAAGTCAAAGCAGCAAGTAAAATTGTAAAAAATCTATTACAATTACAGAATTTAAAGATGCATCATTCGGTATTAAAAATAGAAAGACCAGTTGTTTAGCCACGAGTTTTAGAAGTAGTTTGAAGTGGTTTTGGCACCAAAGGTATGTCTTGTATTAAAACCAGGAAAGAAAGCAGAGAAACAAGAATCATAAAGGACGATATCCTTGCTAAATTCAGATTCCAACATGTATTCAGCCATATTAGCCAAGAGATACTTCCTAAATGATTAGATCATGAACAACATGACTTTATACCAGTCAGAAATGTTCATGAGCATACACTACATTTGTAGGTTGCTGTAGACTTGTATATTGGACACAGGCAACTGTTTGCTGTTATGGTAAAAGATATATAGGCAAGGCATGCGACGGTGTCCGATGGTCATAAGATGGGCTTCATGCACAGAATAATCAGTGCTATCCATGTACTGTATATAAGTTGCAAAGTTGCAATCATGATAAATGGCCAGATACTGGAGCCTACTGAGATGAAGAAAAGTACTGATCAGTTGTGCCTGGTAAGCCCTTTTCTGCTTGTGATATAAGTCAAACCCATGTCAGAATCCATTAAGCGCTGTTAGGAATATCTGGCTCCAAATATAAATAAGTGCTCTCTCAGACTTTCACACTTGCTCTTTATACAGATGACTTATTAGTATACCACTTAGACACCAACATTGTGTATGTGATAGTTGAATATTGACTTTGAAAAAGTTGAAGGCAACTAATAAACAAAGCCAATATAGAAATAGTAGCTATACATATTAGCAATGAAGGATAATGGCAAATAAACGCATGCCTCGATTAATCAGAAGATTAACTATTAAATGTTTCTAAAAATAGAACACAGATGCACCACCAACCTTTTGAGAATTATGTCATGAGATTGTGAAAGAATTAGGCAACTAAATGTCACATCATTTGCACAAATAAATTAGGCATACATGTCAATACCTCCAAAGACATTGTTTACTGTTCAATTGACAATGGTGGACCACCCAAAAGATATTTTAAACCATTAAAAAATATAATGAACACATTCATCGTCAAGGAAGAGAAAGCCCTGGTGGAATCTGAGAAACGAATGTACACTAAACCAGGAGGGTGGGACCTACCAGACTCAGAAACCTTTTTTGGCCTCCAGATTCCTAATCGTTGATATGTGAAAATAGCAACTCTGGCTCTAAATATGGCATTAAAGACAGGCCAGACCAGAAGTTTATTTAAATAAATGTACCAATCTGAAATTCTTTAAACAAGTCAGACTGAAAACCTTACGAATTCTTTGTAAATTATGAGGACGGAACTGAGTGTCCAATGGTGATGAATGAATCAGTAAATGTTTTCTGTTTGGAATCATTTACAACCCCCTAGTATTTTCCTGGTAATAGTTATTGGTGAAAGCAGACACCAGATGCACAATTTAAGTCAGTGGGGCCCATGGGAAATGTAGCTGTGGCCGCTGGAGTTGATATTTTCTAGGGCTATGGGCAGAGTTCAGCCAGGGTCGTCTTGCCCTTCCGGCACTGGAGCCAGAGTACTGTCCCAGGGGCATGGTCAAATGTCAAGACACTGTAGCCAGGGCTGCTGTGCCAGAACACCTATGTAGAGGTAAGGCCAGCCAAGCTCTTGCGCCAGAACATAAATGTAGAAATAAGGCCAGTCATTCAGAAGGGCTTACCTTCCTGATGCATTTAAGACAGGGGAGTATCCAGCGTTGCAAGAGTGGGGGGAGCAGGAGCCAGGAAAGAGTCCTGCTACTTTTCCCTCCAAATGCAGTATGCGTGATTCCATACAGTCTCATTCGCACCCCCACACACCCCTCAATTAACTTTTTTGATAACATTAGTGGCAAATGGCATTTTAACACATACAGTTAAAACTAAATAAAACTGCAGGATCCTTACGGATGCAGGAAACACGTCTATTAGAGCTCTGTCCAGGCTCTGTGGGACAAAATACATGCAAACCTCCTAATTTGCATATGGATTGCATCAACAGAAGTGACTTCACAGAAATGGACATTGCAAAGAGCATCATCAGTCTTTGATACTTGGAGGCACCATGGAAGTGACTTTAGAATGAGTTGGCACAAGTAAGCAAAGTGGCTAATAACTTTGTGGTGCAAAATACAGAAATTGCACTATTATTACATATGGAGCAACTCTGTAGTGAACCTTTGTTTTTATAATAGCATGATCTATTAACATAAGATATGAAGTGAATCACTTCCAGAGCTGCAGATAAGACACCGTGTGATTAAATGATTTGCCAAGGATCACACACTTTGATTAAATGATGAAACCGGGATGAGGACGATTTAAGCAACTGTGCACATCTTCCCAGGTTTAGTTAATATAGATATTTATTAAGGCTTTGCTTTACATTTCATGTGATTAAAAAATACATTCTAGCAATCCCTTGGAAGCAAAGCACGTTACATAATAAACTAGCCTTGCATAATAAACTAACTATACACTTTGTACAGCATCATAGAAATATGGTGCAAAGTCACACTAGTATCATGCAGATTAATGTGCGCCTAACAAATCCCCATTGGGTTTTAAAGCCATAGGGCCTCATTACATGGTAGGCGGTAGGGGTTTACCGGTACCGGTAAGGGCACCGGTATCGGTAAACCCCTACCGCCTTACTACTAGTTCCCTTTGCGGGACCCGACTTTAACGGCTGGTTTAACCAGCCGTTAAAATAGGGTGCCGCAAAGGGACCTCGGAGCTAATTATGGTACCGCAATTTGCGGTACCGTAATTAGCACCTTCCCCATTCCCATTATGCCCTATGGGGGCAAAAATGGGAATAGGGAAGAGCCTTGGTGAATGGGGAATTACCGCCCCTGCTCACCTTGGAGTAGAGCGGTAATTCCGCCATCCACCAAGGCAGACACGGTAAAATACCGGCAGCAACCATGGCGCTAATAGCACCATGGTTACCGCCTACCGTGTAATGAGGCCCATAGTCATTATTTCATAAGGCGTCATTGTGCACCCTTCTCACTTCTGATCACTCCCATTTCTTAAGGGACAAAGGTCCCTGCTAATAGTCCCCACTCAATCCCATCAATGTCTAATGACCCCCATTGTAATGCTCTGTGCCAGGACAATGAGGGTGCTGAGCAGGAACACCATTCCTGCTCTGCACCCTGATTCTCCTGCCAGCGGGACACCTTTCCAGATCGGCACTCTCATTGAGGTGCCGAACGTGAGAGATGTCCCACTGCCAAATGTCTTGGTCTTGCTCTTAAAAGAGCTACTGTGGGGTCAAGCTGCCCCTCCCCCCATCCCCCGGATCGGTACACCAATGATTTAGGACTTGAAGGATAAAGGCCCATAGACACCTTGGCATTCACCTGTACTCCACAAGGAAACAACATAAATGACATAGTGATGGAACACCACGGTACGTCCGTAGGAAAAACACCAGTGGTCAAAAATATCTGCTTTTCTGCAGGCGTAAGGCAGATTGGAGTTGGCTACTCAGCCGGGCAATTAGTGAACAGGAATGGATATAGAAGCAGAGAAGAATGAACAATGAGAAAGCAGGACTGATAGAAGCGGAGGTGCGAGAAGAGGAAGAAAGAATTGGAGCAATAAAAACATGAGGACTGGAACCATGAGACTAGGAAAGAGTCTAGAGGGTAGAGTGATCACCTCTGACGTTTAGATGGCTAAAACGTACCAAGGTTTGTCTTTGAAATGTCTAATGGAGCAATATTAATAAACCTTAGATATACAGAATTGATTTGGATTAAGATATTTTTTTATCTAAATACATGGTTGTATTAGTTGTCACGATGTTCATCCCCCATTGATAGTCTCTAGGTGTTTCCTATCTATTTATCTAGGTCACATTCTCTCTCCTCTGTTGATTTCATTCCAGTGAACTCTCAATCCCCAAATGATATGTCTCTCCATTCCTCAGAGTTGTGCTGGCCATCTGGTTACTCCTTGCCTCAGAGTTGCAGCTCAGAAGCCGAGGATCTTACTTTCCCTTGTTGCTCTTGCCTGCTGTTATAGAGCTTTGGCCCCACCCTCACGACGTCCCCCCCCACCCCTTTCCGACACAGAGGTGGACTAGCCTACAGGGAACTCTGGTGATTTCCCTGTGGGCCTCTCAAACATGGCCTATTTTGTGTGGGTGCCTTGGTTTTTTGTACTCCTCTTATCTTCTCTACAGTCACCCCACCCGCTTCTGCCATCAAATAATTTGTTGTAAAGTTTCCAGTGTGCTTTGCCTCACTCTTAACAAATGTTTGTCAGTTTTGTTATTTTAAACTACTTTTTAATCCCTATATTTTGACAAGCGTTCTTTAAAATATACTATTTGGACACACTTTTTCCAAATGTTCTCGGTCGGAAAACCCTCCAGCCCCACTTAGAGGAGTTGGTCTTGCTTGCACAGTGCAATATAGGGCAGCTTTGAAAAACATTTCCAGGGCCACTTTGGGTTCCCAGTCCACCCCTACTCTGGCATAGGCAAGTTTCTATCGTCACAGGTGGCAGAGAGAACTCCGAGCCTTGTAGGCAGTCCAAGGGTTTTTACTATCGACACCATAAGGTATGATCAGTTTGCCATAGAAATAATGAGGGACAGACAATTTGGTGGATCTGAAGCACTGACTACTCCAAGGGTTTGGAAAATGGCAGTACAGTCTCTCTCGCTCTCGCTCTCGTTCCCTGGTATTTCTGCCCTAACCCAAGCTTCCGTAAACCCATGTTAGTACTAGAGATCAGTAACCACTATTGTTTCTGATCTTTCTTCTATTCTTGTGGTCTCCCCAAATGCTGGCTTTCATAACTTCCGCAGGGACTTCCTTATTTGCCCTACACTAGCCTTGCTTAGTGTTCTATGGGGGATTGGGAATGGTGCCTTTCCACTACTCGGATAGAGTCTCCTAGAGTCAAGCACATTCACTCTCACCTTGCCCTTCCACTCTGCCTCTTCGGCCTCATATCCTCCTCACCAACCTCCTGTCACTCCAATCTTTTAGTCTTCCTTCCTCCTACCTCCACCCGTCGATGTTAACTCTCTTCCCTCTTCTACCTATCCATTACTACTCCTCCTCAGCTACTACTCTCCGTGCTACTCCTATGTCGTTACTCCTCCTTTTTTACTACCCCTCTGGCTCCCACCTCCTACTATTACTCCTCCTCCCACATGGCTACTCCTCGTCCCACTATTACCACTACTCTCCTCATGCTACTACTAGCACTCTCCTACCGCTACTACCATTCTCCTCCTACTATGACCACTCTCCTCCCACTACTACCCCTGTCCTCCCCCTACTACTCTCCTCCCACTGCTACTAAAAAACAAACACCTTCCTTTCACATAATATCACATTCACTCCTTACACTAACTTCTATCCAGCTGCCACCAAACACGCACACTGACTCTGCAGTACCCTTGCTCTCCCTGATTGAATACCTCATCTTTTTCCAATGATCGTGTCCACACTCCAGTGCTCCTTCCACCTGCTGGTCTCTTGGTCTACCTCCACTACACTGCTGACATCACACTTCCTGTTTCCTCTCCTGGGTTTAAATGCTCCTCCTTTCCACCGGATTGGGTAGCTCTCCCTGGCCAATCTGGTCCTGTCTCTCCTAGCCAGGTTATGTGGTGTAAGGGAGAACCTGGAAAAGGGGACTAAGCCTGCCCTCTTTCTTCACGCCAGCTGGTGGCATAACGCTGATGGCGGCCCGGTAGGCTTGAGGGTACAGTTTTTACCCAGGGCTTCCTTCCATACCCAAGGCAAGTCCTACCTTTGTAAATTGTCCCTGGTGGTCTAGGGTGTATCGCTCCATTGATGGTAAACCACCACTTACACTGGAGAGTGGCAGGCAGTCCGTCCAGTTGTTAAACAGCTGCAGTTCTGCTGGTGCGTGTTGCTGCTGCATGTTCCTCATTCAGCGCGCACCACCAGTAACGCTGCATGCTGGAGGGCTGAGCAGACCTCCCCTCAGGTTGCGTGTGGTCCTGAAAGCATGTGTTCTGCTCGCTCTGGTTCGATTCACTTTGGTGGACTCTAAAGAAAGCAGAAAGAAACTGTGGAAAGTATTTTGATTTTGAAGTTTGCTTTGAGACAAAGGGATACTGTCACAATACACACTGGCACTGAGAAGGGGATTAGGGGTTGGGGCTTCCGTTTCTGGGCTTGGCCCAAAGACTAGGGCTGGCTTGGGATTTTCCCCTATCACTCCTGACAATACCAACCTACTGACCTTGTCACACTATTGCATGTATGATTTAAGTGACCAGTGTTAAGAGACCGGTACTTTTTCCAAATAGGAAGCCAAACATTTACAGGAAGTGATAAAGCGTCCAGCTCATATTTTGGAATCGCTTCATGAACTCCCCATCTAACACGGCAGATCCGTATCCCCATTGCATCCATGGTGGCATTCGCCAAAAGCCGCATCCCCTCTGAAGGGTCATCCATCGCTCTTATTGGCAGCCAGCATCTTCTGCTCTTTGACGGGCCACTCTTCTTGTGCTTCATGATAGTTTGGTCGTTGGCTACAATGATGATCAGTCCACCTTCTTGTTACAGGGAGGATGGTTCCGGTGGTCTGCTTGGTAAATCAAACCTTCCGCAAAAGTTCATAAGTGCTGGAACAAAACCGTTGTTCATTCTTGCTTCTTTGCAAGTAGGTATTTGGCAAAACTTCACATAATCTGTCTCAGAAAAATTCTATTATGGTTATACACAAAGAGCTGTAAGTTATGATATGATAGGTTATTTCTATGGCGCTTAATTACCCAGAGCTTTCTAACCTGTGTTGCTGTGGCTTCTTGCTTCCAAGGCGAGCACGTTGTCCCTGAGCTATCCTCCCGAGACGAGTTACTTCTATTCTTCAATGACAAATCACTCTGGTACCTACATTGGCATTTTGCAAATTGAACTCAGAAACTGTTGCTTAGTGATAACTTGCTATTAATATTTTAGTCGCATATGTTTTCAGTACAGTGAACATGGAGGCAAGTGCAAAACCGTATACATTTGTTTTTCATGTTCACAACTTTAGTTGTTCATACAGACTTTGGAGTCAAGAAATGTTAAATAGACCACACATTGGGTTAAGGTAAACCAGTCCTAAAGGATAGCTCTCTCCACGAAGTGTGGTTTGAGTTCAGACATGGCAGAAAAGCCCAATCTATTCACTTGTTTCCCTTGTTTCCTATGATAAGCACTGCACGGTGTCATCAAACCTGCAGGGAATCCCTCTGCTCTAAGCCCCAGGCCAGGCGCACTCTAGCAATGCCTGCCACACATGTAGGCTCTTATGAAACAGGCATCCCAGCTCATTAAAGAATTACCATTTTAAACTGTACTGTTCCTTTGCAAGAGCTGACCTTCTTAGGTAGGCAAGGAGATGGGAGGGGGCCATGCTTTTCAAGAGCACTGCACGTCTCCTACTGGCTGAAGCCTCTACCCGCTTGCATGGCACAGAAGCAGGTAACATCGCTTGGCGGGCGATGGCATCCAGTTAATCCTGTAAA
Source organism: Ambystoma mexicanum (assembly GCF_040938575.1). Taxonomy (NCBI): domain Eukaryota; kingdom Metazoa; phylum Chordata; class Amphibia; order Caudata; family Ambystomatidae; genus Ambystoma; species Ambystoma mexicanum. The sequence goes on along the minus strand of NC_090936.1, from coordinate 967,089,748 downwards.
GAGAGATCATCGCCGAGCTGATGCTAATAATAATTAATCTCCTCTTGAGAAAAGTTCTGAACTCTCATCGCCTTCTAATCCATGACCTAATTACTCCTAAAACTCCACGTGAATCTTCCCGAAGCTCAGCAAATAACAGATAAGGTGCCCATCCCAGGACCATCAGCAGACGGGCACACTGAGCACTGCCCAAAATACACAAGTTTCATGAGACAATAATGCCATGCTGAACACTGCCCAAAATACACACAGGCCATGACATAACACTGCACAGAACACTGCCCACAAATACGCACATGGCATGGCACGACAACCACACACCACGCACTGACCATATTACACCGAAAGCATGGGACAATAAGAACAGGCAGAATACTGCCTGCATGGTAACACATGTACACTGTGAGGCAGAACAGAAATGCACAGTGTGTGTGAGGCGATAATACGCAGAGCCAAAAATACCCCACCGATTCTTCTGGTGTTCTAGTACTGCACTCTCCCATTGGAAACAATATCCATCATGCATTCAAAAGTTGTTTTGAATACACCTTCTTAACTTTATAGATTCTTCACCATTTCTCCTACATGCATGTCATAGAAAAATGTCCAAAAATAACATGGTAGTGGCTGTGTAGTTATGGTTAAGTTGCTGTTTCCATAGGAAGAGCACTTTTTGGGTGGCTTATAACTTTGCTCCCCCTGGACAAATCCTCCCCAAACTTTGCAAAAAAGTATATGGGCCACTCTGACTTTTTTTGCAAAGTCGACCAAAAAGTAGGTCTAAAAAAATGAGTGATATCTATGTCCGCGGTCACACTTTCCTGTTCGCTCCGTGGACAAGATACCGATTGGCTAAGGTGCTGGCGTCATGACCACGGACATGCAACGTCTCTGCCGATTGGTTGCAGCGAGCCATGATGGGCGTCAGATTGTGGATGCGCCCGACATCTTGGATCCGAAGACAGTGCGGTCGCCACCAGAGGCGAAATGTTGTTTCGGAAACTGTTTCTCTCCTACAGTGCGTTCGGAAGGTTCACAGAGTTAGAGATGGGTTGAATAATGTACTTGTTTGGGCGGCAGGTGTTAATGATGTAGTCTCCATGCAAAATGCTGTTTAGGAAACTATTTTGATCTCCTACACTGCTTGGGGAGGTTCAGAAAGTAAGAGATGGGTAAAATACTGTACTTGTTTGGGGGGCATGTGTTAATGATGTATTCTCTATGCCCACCTTCTTCGGCATGTTTGTACGTGCAGAAAATGAGGGGTTTAATAAGGGTAGTATTTCAGTCCGTGCTGTGAACAGGCACCTTGAAACTGTTCTAAGGACACACGTGGTGTTAGCGACCATTGAAATTGAGTACATGTCGTTATTACATTTATTTTTTCCTATGGGTGTGCTATTGATTAGTACGCCGCCATGGTTGTGACATGCTGCGGTGGTTGCGGCCAGGGCCTAGAGTCTTGGATGTATGGCCGTAGGCCGTAGGCCGAAGGCCACACTTCCAAGATGTAGGCCCTGGCCACAACCACTGCAGCATTTCACAGCAATGGATACACCTGTAGTATTGATTATCGATTAGAACAAGAACAAAGTTATAAGCACTGGAGATATAAGCCACCGCACACCCACACATTGTAAAATCTATGGACATACAGCTAGGAGTCTAGCCTCTGGCCAGAACAAGAGAAGCATACCACACCTATCGATACAACTGTACTTCCACACATCACTCAGGTGGTTGTGGGCAGGATGTAGAGTTTTGGGTGCATGGCTGCAGGCCGTAGGCCGTACGCCGTACACCGTACGCCATACTCTTAAAATCTAGGCCCTGGCCACAACCATTGCAGCATATTAGACAGGCACCCTAGTGGCTGTGTTATGGTGAATTTGCTGTTTCCATAGGAAGAGCACTTTTTGGGTGTCTTATAACTGTGCTCCCCTTGGATGAATCCTCACCAAAGTTTGCACAAAAAAAATACATCGGACAATATGAATTTCTTTGGAAAGTTTGGTGATGTTTGGTGCAGGGGGGGGAATTATAAGGTGGGGTTCTCAAACGTCTCTTTTCCCCTTAGACTGAATGAGGGGAAATGTTTGTGCCAGCGAACATGTGGCGCTTTCCCTGATTGGTTGTGGAACAGCGTAAAGTACGTTAGCTTTCTTCGGTGCCCCCGCTATCTTTTATTCATGTTTTGGTGTACGCGGACATCGCCAGAAACACATACAAAACAAGACAGCAATGCACGTATCACACTTCTGTAATACTATTTCAGAAGGTGACCTTTGACAGGGGTAGGATGGGATGTGGGAGCACAAACTGAACAAAATTGAGTTTTCTTGTCACCAAAGTCATACGTTTAAATGGAAGTTAGTGCTCACTGTACCACTACCAATTAGTGCTTGCGGGTTAAAATGTTTTTGGAATTATATTGCCGTCAGACTGGCGTCCTAAGTTTACAAAACTAAGGCCACCATCTGCACTCTTTGCTGGAAACAGCTATTCTGAAGGTGTATGAGAGTAGCGGTCCTCATAATTGGATTTCAATAAATTGTTGCAAAGTAAAAATGTATTTGGCTTCTGAGTGAAGGTCACATGAGTTGCTTTTTTGGTTGGATGCTCAATACGCCCGCGCATCCGAGTGAATGTATAAGGGACAATTGTTTTTTGACCTTGAGCGAAAGGGAAAGCTTTGAAGAAATTCACGGAATGAAAGGGTTGAAGAAAATAGCAATTGATAAGGTTATGTTTTAAAAAGTTTGTAAGGGACATGCAATATCAGTCCACGTAGATTCTTCGATGCGAAAACATTGGTGTCTGACTTGCAGAAAAAGAATGGAGGCAGTAAATATTATGTAAATTTACTTTTGCCCACTGTACAGGGAACCGCGCTTTATTTTTACATTCCCGAAAATCTAATTGTGGCAATATAACTGACGTATTATCTTTCTGCGCTGTTACATTTTTCCTGTAATATTGCAGAGTGCACAGGTTCCGCTTTTGTAGGGTATGACTACACTCATACTTTTATAGCATTCATATTTTTGTTTGAAACGTTATGTTTGCCCACGTAGCTTTGTGTATCAGTTTGCTCGTTCTTTTCGTCTTGTTTGCAATCACAAGACGTAATTTTTTTAAATTGTCCATTCATTTTGCTTTCATAACTGCCTTATCGTCTTCCTGTGTAGTTGGCATTATTTTTTCTCTTACGGTGCATGCAGAATCTCGGCGTTTGTCGCCTTTTACTATAGGTAGACATGGTCATTAGTAAAATTTTGGTAAAATGTCATGTTTGAACAGTTACATTTGAGTGTTACTTTGAAATTTTTTGTCTTTTTTGAAATTTTTTGGTAGAGGTTGGTTATTGACACGTATTTTCTGTAACTTTTCCCGCCCAGGTACATATTGCCGTACTGTCCGTGCCATGGCTTCCAGATGCCGAGTGAGGGCTTTTTCGGCCGGCAAATACAACTGCTTGTGAGCGGTTGTCTGTCCATAACAATTATGTGGGATGACAGTCTAAGTCCGCGTTGTCCGTACGCTGAACTCGCTATTCGGAGAAACATTACATAATTTATGGTGCTGTATGCTCAAGCTCATGCGCTTTCTTGGAATTCACTGTGTAAACAAAGCAGCTGCTTTAACCAAGAACCCAACATTTTTGTATGGGAAAAAAACAACGTGTTCCTCAACTTTAACATTTGCAATGTCGCTCTTAGAAACATTGTTATCATTGCATTGAAAATGGAATTATTCCGATGGTCTCTGACAGTTTGTTGTTAAATAAACCTACTTTACGAACTCTAAAATGTTCAAGTTTTCTTTTACAGTCCAGTCTATTATTTCAAAATGTAAGTTATTAGGTTGAACGTCGCTGTATGTTTATTTACAGGCTGTGCGTCACGTCACGTACTTGTGCTTTTTGCATCCTACCATGGAAAGGGAAGAGGAACTATGTATGAAATAACCGCCTTACCTTTGTATGGTGGCCATCTTGAAAAAGGATTTTCTTTTGTAATCCGACCCGCCAAAACCGCCCCAGATTATAACAAGTAATCCTCCTTTTTAGTAGCACACGTTACTGCTTTGCAAATTTAGACTATTACTGGCAAAGATTATTGTGTCTATGTATTTTACTGAGAGATATGCAATAATTGGAGTGTATGCAATTTGTTTTTAATGTTATTTACACTGTGAAAGGTCGCTATTAACGCATTATTAATTTTGTTTATGGGTGGCTTTATTTTTTGGTTCGGCAGGTAATAAGGCAATTTGCAAACAGCAATGAGCAGAGATGCAACAAATGGTAATATGGGTCAGTAGATGTACGGCGACAACTTTTGTGCGTTTGTTATTTGCAAGGTAGGAGCACTGTTTCTCATGCTTCTTCGTCACAGCAATGCTGCTGTTTCTTAGGGAGGAAGGATGCCTTTAGCTGATGTGATTTTCAGATAAGTACAACTTTTGCTAAAGATATATAACGTGTAGTGCATTGGTAATCGCTGCATACCAATACGTGTTGGCGTTCTGTAAGGGAGATGTTGAAGGTGGACGTTCCTACATCAATATAAAATCTATTTCCACACTGTCCACGAGGCATAGATCGTACTGTTAAGTGTACTAAATCTGGGACATGTCACCGTGCTGTATGCCCGCATATTGTCATGTGGCATTCTTTGCAAGGTTTATACTGTTTAGGAAAAGACCCTTGCTAAATGGGCCGTTATGGTTACGTTGCCCTACTGAAAATCTGTGACATTCAGTGCAACATTTTTTTATTAACAAGACGTCACAAATGTCATTGATGACTTCACCGATGATATCACATGTGTAGCCCCTTTGTTTTTGTTCACTGCCATATGGGATACATTACTCACCGTAATCGTATCTGCTTAGATTCACATGCTGTGCATAGGCCGACATCTAGTGGAAGCTGCAGAGTATTACAGTTTGTTTTTTGAAACTCGAAAATGGGCGTCGACACAGTGCGTGCCAGCAATACTATCCCTAGTGTGACGTCCACTGTACCCAAGATCCCCCACGCGTCTAGGATCTTCAGATTGTATTTTTTCTGACATGAGGTAGCATGAGGAGTAGCGTGAGTACAGATAATCCAAGCAGATAGATGGAAAGGTAAGACTACTAGCAACCATGCGCCTTCTCTCAGAGGGGCGGAAGGGTGGATCGCATGTGAATCTAAGCAGATACAAGCATCAGAAATACGATTACGGTGAGTAATGTATCCCTTCTGAGGCTTGTGGAATCTGCTTAGATCACATGCTGTGCATAGATTAGCGAGCAGTACCTGAAGAAGGAGGTGGGATGTGAGAAAGGTCATGAGCGAATACGTGTCTTAGAACCGCTTGTCCCACTTGTGTATCTGCCTTGGAATGGGTGTCAATGCAGTAATGCTGAGTAAAAGTGTGAATATAGCTCCAAGTAGCTGCTTTGCAAATGGTGTCAAGGGGTACATTTGCAATGAAAGCCAGAGTGGCCCCCATGCCTCTAGTAGAGTGGGCTCTTGGCGTGAAAGGCAGAGTTCTTTCAGAGAGTGAGTAACACAGACAGCTGGATACAGTTAATAATCCACTTCGAGATGGCACCTTTAGAGACGCGATCCCCCTCTCTGCCTGTAGCTACGGAGACAAACAGTTGATCTGTTTTCCTTAGCGGTCTGGTTTTATTTACATAGTAGAGGACTGCCCTACGCACATCTAAGGTGTATAGTTTTACCTTAGCCGAGCTTTGAGGGTCCTGGAAGAAAGCCGGAAGCTCGATGGACTGGTTTACGTGGAATTTAGATATAAACTTAGATGAGAACCTAGGGTGTGTGCGTAAAACCAGTTTGTCTTTATGGACAGTAAAGAAGGGATCCTGCACTGACAGAGCCTGAATTTCACTGACCCTTCTTATAGAAGTAATAGCTATTAAGAAGGCCGTTTTATAAGTCAGGTGTTTGAGACTGCTTTTATGCGTGGGCTCGAAAGGGGGGCCCATGAGCTTAGATAGCACCACACTAAGGTCCCACCCTGGTGGTGGGTTAGAAATAGGAGGGTGAAGTCTCTTTACTCCTTCCATGAAGGCTTTAACTACTGGTACTTTCCACCACAAGACCTTGTTATGGGAAGTGGTGTATGCCGACAGGGCTGCCAGGTGTACTTTCAGTGAGTTAAAAACTAATCCTGCATCTAGCAGGTGGAGCATGTATGTAACAATAGTGGAAGGAGTGCAATCCACTGGGTTGATTTGTCTACTCTGGCACCAGATAACAAATCAATCTCTTCCACTTGTCAAAGTAACAGTGCCTTGTGTTTGGTTTCCTAGATTCCTTTAGGATGTCCATACACCTCTGTGGTAAATTGAGATGTCCAAACTCTATGACCTCAGGGGCCATGCTGCCAGGTTCATTTAGTTGGGTTGCTGATGCACTGTTTGACCTTGGTGCTGGGACAGTAGGTTGTACCAGGCTGGGAGTTTGATGGGCTCGCACACCGCCATCCTGCGTAGGTGTGGGAACCACGGTTGTCTTGCCCACATGGGAGCAACTAGGACGAGCGTCATCGAATCTCTTTTCATCTTGTTGACCACCTTCCTGATGAGAGGAGTTGGTGGAAAAGCGTACGCAAACATCCCTGACCAGTTCATCCACAGGGCGTTCCTCTGGGAGTCTGGTTGGGGGAACCTGGATGCAAATCCTGGGCATTGTCTGTTTTCGCTTGTGGCGAATAAGTCTATAGTGGGGAAACCCCACTGAGAGAAGATATCTTCTACGACCTCTCTGTGTAGAACCCATTCGTGTTCCTCTGGGAGGGAGTCTCTGCTCAGAGCATCCACTAGGGAATTGAGCACCCCTGGAACATGTTGTGATGACAGGAAGATGTTCAGTCTTAGTGCCCATATCCAGATTTTCTGGGCAAGCTTGGAAAGATTTGGCGAACGAGTCCCTCCTTGCTTGTTCAGGTAGAACATGGCTGTTGTGCTGTCAGTCCGGATTTGCACTGACAGGTTTAGTAGGTGGGGCTTGAATGCTTGAAGCTCTTTGAATACTGCTAGAAGCTCTAGCAGGTTGATGTGGTTCTTGGCCACTGAGAGAGACCAGAGACCCTGAGCTGTGTGGTGGAGATGGTGAGCTCCCCACCCCGTCAGACATGCATCGGTAGTGGCTATTGCCTGTACTTCGGGATCATAAAAGGGTTTTCCGTGTGCAAGATTCTCTCTTGTCCACCAGTGAAGGCTTTGTACTAGTGTTGGCGAAACGACCACTAGATCGTCCCAGTGACCACTTGCCTGAGACCACTGTTTCGCCAACCATTCCTGCATGGGACGCATGCGCAGGTGCGCGTGGGGGACCAGGTAAATACATGACACCATCATGCCCAGCAAACGCATTGCTTTGCGTACCGTTATTTGGTGACCGGACTGATATTGCGGAATTTGCAGTAGTATATTCCGAATTCTTTCCTCTGAATGAAATGTCAACCCCTCTTGAGTATCTAGGATTGCTCCTAGGAACTGTTTGGAGGTGCTTGGCACCAGGTTTGACTTTTTCTCGTTGATTGAGAAGCCTAATTCGTGGAGGAGGTCAATAGTCTTTTGAATGTTTGTTCTGCAAATTACTGGGGTTTCCCCCGTTATGAGCCAGTCGTCCAGATAAGGGTACACCGGGATTGTCTCCCTGCGTAGGTGTGCAGCCGCCACCGCCAGTACCTTGGTGAATACCCTTGGTGCCGAAGCTATCCCGAAGGGCAGTACCTTGAACTGGTAGTGCCGACTGTCCACCTTGAAGCGAAAGTACCTTCTGTGCACTGGGAACATGGAAATATGAAAATAGGCATCTTTCATATCCAAGGTTGCCATGTAATCCCCCTTTTTTAGGAGGGGGATTACCTCTTGTAGCGTAGTCATACGAAACTTTTGGGGCTTGACATACTTGTTGGCAGGCCGTAAGTCCAATACTGGACGCATTGTCAAATCTTTTTTTGGCACAAGGAAGTAAGTTGAATAAATACCCTTGTTTACCTGGTGTCCCGGGACGGGTTCTATCGTGTCCTTTGCTAGCAGATTGGCGATCTCCTCGAGGAGAATCTTCTGATGTTCTAAAGAGTGTACTCTTTGTCGTGGAGGATGGTTCTGGGGACGCTGCAGTAGTTCTATACAGTACCCTGCGGATACTGTTGACAGCACCCATCTGTCTGATGTGATCCCTTCCCAAGCCTGGGTGAAGTTGGAAATGCGTCCCCCTACTGGGGTTGCGTGAGAAGGGACCCTGAACTGAGCGTCACTGCTTTGGTGGAGGCGTGCTGCCTCCTTTACTGGGGCTGCCTCTGCCTTTACCACGTCCTCTCCTATTACCCCTTCCGTAACCCTGGGTATACTGTTGGCTGTTGTTGTTCCACTGTGTACCATGCCCCTGGGAATAGGTTGATCCTCTCTGGGAATTTTGGCCACGTGGGCGACGAAAATTACTATTCCCTCTCTGGTTAGGGGGTTTATTGGTTAACTGGCCAAGGGACTTGAGTGTCTCGTATTCGTCCTTGGCATTCTTCAGTGCGTCCTCGACTGCCTTACCAAACAACAGATCGGCTTCCACCGGTTTGTCCAACAATGATGCCTGGGTTTCTGCCTTAAAACCAGACTGCCATACCCACGCATGTCTCTGGATAACAGTACCTTCTGCTATCAATCTGCCTGTGTTGTCCGCGGCGTCAAAAGTTGCTTTTAAAATGCAACCAGACACGGCTCTACCCTCTGCGGAAATTCGTGCTAACTGGCCCTTTAAGGGTTCTGGTGCAGAGGCTATGAGTGCCGCGACTTCTTCCCACTGATGGCAGTTGTAGCTGGCCAACAGGGTGGTGGAGTTTGCAATCCTTGCCTGATAGGCGGACATTGAGGCTACTTTCCTGCCGAAACCATATAGTTTTTTGCTCCCCTTGTCTGGAGAAGCTTCGGACGATGACAAGGGTGTTCCAGCCCTCTTACGAGTGTTAGTGACAACTAGGGAGTCTGGCTTCAGATGTCCTCTTATATAGAGAGGGTCAGACTGGGCTGCCCTGAAAAGTTTTTCAACTCTGGGATTGACTGCTCTGGTGGGGTTCGGGTTCACCAGGGACGGGTCTATTCTTCGCTGAATAGACTTAAGGATAGGGATGGTCTGGGCAACAGGCCTCCTTTCTCCCACTAACTCCTCGGCAAAGTCCCTCTCTTCCTGGACACTGTGGGTGTCAATATGGATATGTTCTGCTGCTCGTGCGAGAACCTCGTTCAGGAGGGGTTGGTTATCGACAGGGGAGTCGGTAACCGGGGCTTCCTTCTCTACCAGGGAATCTACTCTGTAGGTTTCAGGGTCTTCCTCTTCCTCTTCTTGGTCCTCATCATCCCCATAGTAGCCCGTCCCGGTTTGCTCTTCTACCATGCCAAAATCTTGGTCCTCACCAAAGGAAGTCGCTCCTTGATACAGTGAGTATGGCCGTGAGTATGGTTGTACCTCGAAGGGGTCTGTAGACCTCATTGGTGTCTCAAACCGGGGCTTCTTACTCGGGGGGATAGGATCATTGGAGCCTGAGGGTGTAGCCCCTTGTGGATTATATGAAAGGAAATGGTGTGGATTTTTATCGTAAAAGTCTGCCAAAGAAGACATCCTTGACATGACCCTATCTGTGTCATCACTCGACCATTTTTTGGAACTGGGAATGACTCTCTCAGAAAGTCTAGGAGATTTATCTTGAGTAGATTTGCTGGTTTTAGAAATATCAGCAGACCTGGTCTTGTCTGTCTGTTTAGGAGGAGTGGAGTGTATCACAGGTGTGGAAGAGTGCAGAGGCTGCTTCTTCTGCTGTTTTCCCCCCTCCCCGGGAGTGGAAAAGTGTTTTCCCTGTCCGTTTGTGGCTTCGGAGGTTTTCGACGTCTGGCGTCGAGGATCTTGTCTTCGAACGTGGGGCCGTGCGAAAGCACGGTGTCGCTGCCATCGCTGAAGGCGCCCTCCGCTGCCATGGCCGCCTGCCTGGCGTGGTGGGCCCAACGCTTCGTCGAACGGTCCTTAAGTGTCTTAGGTTTAAACCTACTACACGCTCTGCAGTTCGCTTTGGGGTGGTCCCTCGGCAAGCAGAGATTGCACGTGGTGTGCCTGTTGACCCAAGGGTATTTGCGATTGCACTTGGGGCAGAATTGAAAAGAGGTACCCTCCATACGCACCTTGAGGCAGCGGGCTGGTAAGTGTAGGAAATGTATAAGGTGTACCTATATACCAAGAGTGTAGAGTATGTCCAACCCCCCACTCTCCCTACTTGCAGGGCCGAGGCCAGAGGCCTTCCAAGGCCCAGGCCGTGGCCAGAGGCCTTCCGAGGCCCAAATCCGTCGTGCAGCAGCCGACGGTCGATTTCTTCTCCAAGCCGGCGTTGAGTGTCGAAGTTCGACGTTGGGATGGGGAAAGGATGTAAAGGAATCAATATTTTAGCAAAAGTATGGCTAAGGCCAGGGTACTGTGGACGTCACACTAGGGATAGTATTGCTGGCACGCCCTGTGTCGACACCCATTTTCGAGTTTCGAAAAACAAACTGTAATACTCCGCAGCTTCCACTAGATGTCAGCCTATGCACAGCATGGGATCTAAGCAGATTCCACAAGCCTCAGAAACATATATATATTTCTGTAACAATTTTTTGTAAAAGGTACGTTATGGTTCAAAGTAAAACCGAAAAACCCTTCACATTCGCTAGTTATGGTAAGCTAAGCAACCATAACTCATACCACCTACGCGCATTGCTAAGACTAACACCCAGGACATCAAAGATCACATTACAAATGTCATTGATGACATCACTGATGACATCACATGTCTGGCTCCCTCTTTTTTCCTTTAGTGATATATCTTGGCCAGTAATAATTAGGAACAAAAAAATCAAAGTACTACATTTGTAGATTTACACTTTAAATAAGATACCAATTCTTTCTGTGTATGAAGACAATCAGTAAGGTTACCAACACTTTCTTAGCGGTCTGCTATTTTTTGTATTACTGTATTTTCTGTGGATATGCTCATATTTGTATTCGCATTACTCTCTTTAGGGTGCAGTCAGCATAAGTGATAGTTATTCATAGGGAAGTAGTAGGTTTGAAGCAGAACAATCATTTCGTTGCATAAAAATAAGCAGGTAGGTTATGAACAATTTCTGGCTCTACTGCTGCTTTTTTGCATACTTCACTTTAACTGTAAATACTCATTCTTGTATTTATTGTTGTGTCTTTGTGTTTTGTACGTCATAATGAAGTTATATAGGAAGTGAGTTTTATTAGCTACTTATAACATGTTGCACAATACACAAAAGTGTAATAAGAAAGCATTCACCATTTCACTATTTAACATGGGAAGATTATGAATAGTGCACCTACATCATGTATGCTGCACACAATGCTTGTGTCTGTACATGAGTACATTATTGTACTGTAAAGAACTTTGTAATAGAATGCTATTTATGTCAATGCATTCCTTAATGCACCACATAGCTCATGTCATCTCTTCCAATGAGCTTTCACAGTTTTTTTATAAACATTATAATAAAACTCCCTTGTGCAGACTTTTTATGAAAAGTATATGCACATGTGATGTCATCAATGACATTTGTGATGTCATCTCGGATGTCCTGGGTGTTAGTCTTAGCAATGCACGTAGGTGGTGTGAGTTATAGTTACTTAGCTTACCATAACTAGCGAATGTGAAGGGTTTTTCGGTTTTACTTTCTACCATAACGTCCCTTTTACAAAGTTTTTTTTTACTGAAATATATATATATATATATGACAGTGAACAAAAACAAAGGGGCTACACATGTGATATCATCGGTGAAATCATCAATGACATTTGTGATGCCATCTTTCAGGTCCTGGGTGTTAGTGTTAGCAGTGCACAGTGGTGAGAGCAGGTATGGTTGCTTAGCCTACCATAACTGGCGAATTTCAGGGGTTTTTCGGTTTTACTTTGAACCATAATGGCACGTTTGTAAAGTGTATTTTGTGAATTGCATAGGTTTTTAGTAGTGCAACTTAACCATAAGGTACCCTTAACAAAGTTTTTTTTGAGTGTATGTAGCCCGTCAGATCGATCCTGCAAAGTTTGGTGAGGTTTCGTTAAGAGGGGGCAAGGTTATAGTGGGGGCACCAAAATGTGTGGTGTTTCCCATAGATGCAATGGAAAGAAATGTTTGCTCCCGCCTACAGCCCAAACCACTGAACAGATTTTCACCAAATATGCAGCAGGAGCGGCGACTTGGTCCTGAAAGCATGCTTTTTGTAAATTTGGTGTACATTCATCCGGTAGTTGCTTTTAAAATGACCACAAAGTAGGTTAAAAAGAATTGGATATCTGGGTTTGGTCTGCAAACTCACTTCCCTGTTCGGGCCGCGGACAGGCATCCGATTGGTCTAGAGGGCGAAGTGAGGTCCACGGACATCGGACAAGCTCACTGATAGGTCAATACAAAACGTGAGGTGCATCAATTCTTGGTGATCATAGATTTTAATACAATTAATACAAAATCTATGATCACCAAAAATGGAGTAATTTTTTCTTTCTTTTTGGCGCATGAATATAATTAAGAGTAACCGGTTACAGTATCCTATGTGAACTGAGTTGAGGAGCTAGTCTACTCCGCTGTTAACATTTTTCATGCAACTCCGATACTTTCTCAACAACAAAGAGAGCGCTGAGGTCCCCTCTTTAGTACCCTTGTGAACGGTTCCTCAAGGACTAAGCAAAACGTGAGGTGCGTCAGATTTTTGGAAACGCCTGCCATGTTGGATCCGCAGATGGCCGCAGCTGACCGCGGACAGCGTTGTGGGGAAAAAGTCTGGAAAACACATGTTGGGTCATTTGATAGTGGAAACAGGGGCTGGGAATGGTGTGGAAGTGGATATGGGTCTGTTTGTTTGAGTTGAAAAAGGCTGGGCAGGTACTGTAGCTGTCTGCGGACACTGCAGTAGTTTGCAGGCAGCGCCGTGAACGGATGGCTTGCGGTTATTTGATGGCTGAAAGAGGGCATAGAAATGGTAGGGAAGTGGAATGAAGGTAATTTAGAGCTGTTGTTATAGGTGAAAAAAGAGTTTGGAAATGCTACTAGGTCCGCGGTCAATTTCAGTGTCTGCGGACATCATTTCGATTGCAGCGGGGTGGGGGTGAGTTATATTAGTTGACTGTGTATGATACATACTTGTTATATAGTTCATTGTATGGTGGTCATTTATTTCACAGGATTGTGATAGTTGGAATTCAAAACCAACTATCTCTTCCCAGTGCATTGTGAGCATTTTGAGTCGTCATAGTGATAAAATGTTCCCCAAAAAATTCATTGGATTGTTAGCTGAAAAATGTTTGTGTGTTTAAATTGGGTCCTACAAAACGAATTTATATCTGCATCTGTATTTTCTCCTGGATCTGCCATCCTGACCTAAAAAACGATTTTCCTATTGTGAGATATCCCTTTGCACAGAGCCTACCTGTTATTTACACCTGTCATTTTAAACTGTGTTTATTTTGCAACAGAGCAGAGTGAAAACATTACAAGCAAAATCAGCACATGGCAGTCGGCCCTCAACCCTTCCCCCGCCCTGCCCATCCCACCTATGCTTCCTCTTCCGCTCAATTTGTTTCTGTTCTTCCAGAATTCTCCTGGTGTTCCGGGGTAGGAGGGTTATGGCAGGGAACCTCTGGTTATAGTCTAGAAATGGGACCCAGGTGTCCTGGTAGCAGTGCAGAGTCCCGGCTCTGGCCGCTGTTATCTTGCAATCAGAATGTCCCACATTTTCCCCCACCACAGCGCCATCAGTGGTCCTTCAACAGTCTTCCAAGTACAAGCCACCACAATCCGAGCTGCCAGGAGGCATTGAGTCAGGAGTGTGGCCTTTCTTCCTGATCTTGGGTAGCATCCCGGGACTGGGGCCCCCAGAAGGATGGTTTCAGGTTCTAGTGGGATTGCCTACTGGGTGATATCTGCGAACGTAGCCACGAATTGGGACCAGAAAAGTTGCACCTTCGGACACAACCACCACATATGGTAAAAGGAACCTGTCTGTCCACATTGTTTCCAGCAGGCGGGGCTCAGGGCGTTATTTTCTGTGATGAAATCTTTGGGGGGGTAATACCACCGTAGTAGGTGTTTGTATGCACATTCTCGGTTTGTGATGCAGGAGGATGCTGAGTGAGTTTGTGACCAAATATCCACCCAGTTCTGGTCAGTTAACGGGTCCCCTAGGTCTGCCTCCCATTGGGCCATTGCTCAGGGTTTTGGAGCTGAGGAAGTCTCCCGAAAAGCGTTTATATAGGGCCGAGATCCTTCCTTGAGTCAGGAGATCTTGCAACGTTAGTTCAAGTGGTGTTGGCCTGCACGTTGCTGCTTGCCGGGTTTGTGGGTGAGAGCACAAGTGCCGAAGTTGAATATAGGTGAACCTGTCCGTTTCTTGCAGTCGAAAGGTCTCTTTACATTGTTCAAATTTTCGCGGGTGACCTTCTGTGAAAAGTTGGCCCAGTGACTCTAAACCTCCCCTTATCCAATTCTTAAAGTTGTGGGGATTGGTTCCGGGGGCAAAAGAGGGGTTCATAAAGACCGGGAGTAGGGGCTAAGGCCCTTCAGGATCTTTTGTCGCCGCTGCGCCCAATCCGATGCTTTTAACGTGTGTTTGGTGGAGAGTAGGAGTTCGTCTCTGCTTTGTCGGAGATGGGATGGAGTGTATGGGAGGAAACCTAGAGGAAGTGGCAGCCGTGATTGTTCTATTTCCACCCATTGGGGGCACCCCGAGGACAGTAGCCAGGCATGAATGTGGGCTAGTTGGGCCGCTATTTGGTAGTTCTGAAGTCTGAAGATCGGGGACTCCCAGTCCTCCAAGGCGAGCGTTTCCAGATTAATTGAAGCAGTTTCTTCTGGAGTCCCTGGACGGCAGCTGGCGGAATTGTTACGGGGAGAGCAGAGCATGCATATAGGAATCTAGAAAGGAGATTCATCTTGCTCGCTGTGATGCGCCCCATCAGGGAGATTTCCTGTGTCACCCATCTCTTTAGGTCTTTTTCTAGTTCGCGAAACAGTGGGAGGAAGTTTGCTTGGTAAACCACTTTAGGGTCTGCCGGGATCTGGACTCCCAGGTAGGGGATAGCGTTTTCACTCCATTGTACAGGGCATAGTGAGGAGAGGGCCTCCTGGTCGCTTGGCGACAGACCAGACCCCAAGGCTACTGACTTGTGGTAGTTAATGGAGAAGCCTGTGACTTTCCCATAGTTGTCTATTTCTGTCAGGGCATGGCGTAGGGAGCAAGCAGGTTCTGTGAGAGTAAGCAGAATGTCGTCTGCATAGATGGTTATTTTATGTTGGGTGAGGCCAATCTGAGGGCCTTTGATGTTGGGGTTGGCTCTGCTCCTCTGGGCGAATGGCTCCATCACCATGGGGAAGAGTAATGGGTATAGTGGACATCCCTGCCTGGTCCCGCAGCCAAGCGATATCGGGGTGGAAAAGGCACCATTGACTCGAAGAAGGATTTTTGGAGCTTGATAGTTCGCTGGGACCATCTTCTGGAACATGAGTCCGATGTGAAAGGCTTCCATGGTCTGGCTCATAAAGGTCCAGTCCACACTGTCGAACGCTTTGACAGCGTCCAGGGCCACCAGGACTAGTTTCTGCGTTTTCCGGGTTGTAAGATCAATCAAGTTCAGGGCCCTGCGGACGTTATCTCCCATAGATCTATTGACGATGAAGCCCGATTTGTCTGGATGAATTATTTCGGGCAGGATGGCTGAAAGGCGGTTGGCAAAACAGAAAGTTGATGGCTGAAAGGTTTTGAATGAATCATAACCACGGGCAAAGCTCTGGGCAACCCTCCAGACCATCATTTTTCAGCCTGCCAAGCCATTACAGAAGGGGAAAAACCAAATGCAAATCAGGGTTGGTCCTACCCGAAAAGGGGCAGTCCAGCCCGAACTGCTAGGTCACATCCCTTCTGCACGAAACCACAAGCATCCCCAAACATGTTTCAGTCTTGTTGGGCGTCATCAGTGAGGTGTAGCTTGGGTCTCTAGGCCCGGCAGACTCGGGACCCACGTCTGGGCATACCTGTCCCACTAGGGGTGACTTTAGCAAAACAGAAAGTTGATGGCTGGAAGGTTTTGAATGAATCATAACCACGGGCAAACCTCTGGGCAACCCTCCAGACCATCGTTTTTCAGCCTGCCAAGCCATTACAGAAGGGCAAAAACCATATGCAAATCAGGCTTGGTCCTACCCCAAAAAGGGCAGTCCAGCCCGAACTGCTAGGTCACATCCCTTCTGCACTTGACCACAAGCATTCCCAGACATGTTTCAGCCTTGTTGGGCGTCATCAGTGAGGAGTAGCTTGGGTCTCTAGGCCCGGCAGACTCGGGACCCACGTCTGGGCATACCTGTCCCACTCAGGGTGACTTTAGCAAACCAGAAGGTTTACTAGGGGAATCCAGACGTGGACCCCTTGCTCACTGTTCTTAGAGAGGCACAGCTCCCCCCTACTGATGAGGTCCAACCAGACCGAAACACGTGTCTGGGGATGCTGTTGGTACTCTTGTACAGAGGAGAATTGCCTAGCATTTCGGTGCTGGACTGCCCCAGGGCAGGACAAAGACTGATATGTTTGGGATATTTTTTCTCTGTGAAAGATAGTGAGCTAAAGACTCTGGGTAAGTCTCTTGTAACCAGGACTAATGTCTGGCAGAGAGACCCCCAGGACCCCCCTTGTCAATTTGCATATTTAAGCAACTTTGGGTATCTCCAAAAGTTACTAGGGGAATCCAGACGTGGACCCCTTGCTCGCTGTTCTTAGAGAGGCACAGCTCCTCCCTACTGATGAGGTCCAACCAGACCGAAACACGTGTCTGGGGATGCTGTTGGTGCTCTTGTTCAGAGGAGAATTGCCTAGCATTTCGGTGCTGGACTGCCCCAGGGCAGGACAAAGACTGATATGTTTGGGATATTTCTTCTCTGTGAAAGATAGTGAGCTAAAGACTCTGGGTAAGTCTCTCGTAACCAGGACTAATGTCTGGCAGAAAGACTCCCAGGACCCTCCTTGTCAATCTGAAAGGCGGTTGGCCAGGATTTTCGAATAAATGTTAGTGTCAGTGTTCATCAGGGCGATTGGTCTATTTGAGGCTGGGTCTTTCGGGTCTTTTCCAGGCTTGGGCAATAGGATTGTGATGGATTCTGCCATCGAGGGAGTGACTGGACCCGCGTCCCTGAAAGAGTTAAAGAGGGCGACCAAAGGGGCCACCAGTTGCAGTCAGAAGATTTTATAGAATTTTGCTGAGAACCCGTTGGGCCCTGGGGCCCGTGTTCTGAGGGTTTTAATAACTTCCTTAACTTCCTCGTTCGTGATAGGTGCGTCAAGGTTTATTTGGGCTGTCTCCTTCAGGTGGGGTAGCGTCGCTTTTTGTAGGTACTCCCTTTGTTTGCTTTGGTCTCTAGGAGTAGGGGACATCACCCGGGCCAGGTGGTCCGCCGCCAATTGTTGTTTTTCTTGCTCTGCGTAGTGGACCCTACCTTGAGAGTCCCGTGATGGTGTTGGTCCGTCTTGCCTTGGCTAGTTTGCTCACCAACAGTTTATTCACTTTGTTATTTTTTGGCATGATAAAATTGCTTTGCCTTAGCCAGGAGATGAACTGTGTGTTCGGCGTAGTGCGCCTCGATTTTGTTTCAGGCAGCGCGGATCGCCCGTTTTGTCTTTGGGGACCATCCCTTCAGCTTGTGTTTTTTCTGCTTCTTGGAGCTCCTCCTCCAGGGAGAGGCAGGTTTGACGCCTAGCTTTATGGTATGCCGCTCGCTGGGCGATAAATTCCCCCCGGACCACCGCTTTCATAGCATCCCATGTGTTCGCTGGGGAGGTGTCTTCATTGAGGTTTTCCGTGAAGTTACAGATCATGGGGGCGATTGCATCTCTTAGGGGCATGTCGTTGAGGATTAAAGCCCAGCGGTACAGTGGAGGGGGTGTAGCCTGGTGGGCTTGCAGTTACAGGGTTACTGGTGCATGGTCTGAAAGGGTGCATGTTCCAATCGAGATTTCATTGGCATAGGCCAGAGTTTGTGGAGAGGTTAGGAGGAGGTCTATTCTGGAGAAGGTCCTGTGGACGTATGAGTAAAATGAAAAGTCAATTTCTGTAGGCTGAAGTACCCTCGAGGCGTCCCCCACCTCCAGGGTCCTGAAGAGGCGCAAGATTCCCAGGGCTTTGTTAAGATCTTTGGAGGAAGGGGGTGTGACTTGTCTTTCGTAGGGTCCGGGACTCTGTTGAAGTCCCCTCCAATTACCTTCAACCCTTCTGAGAAGGCTGAGAGGGTTGCGCCCAAGTAGTCGTAGAAGGCCGTCTGGTCCACATTAGGAGCATAGGCAGAGACCAGCGTGTAGAGTTGGCCCAGTAGGAGGCACTTGATGCCACATAGCGGCACTCTGGATCTATTTTGGTGTTTAGGATCTGCGGGTCTAGGCCCCTTCTGAAGAGGATCGCCGTCCCTCCTTTTTTGGTGCCATCCGAGGTCAGGAACTGCAGTGGGAAGTCTTTAGACCTGAGGTGGCCAAAATCCCCCGGGAGCATATGGGTCTCCTGTCGCAAGGCCACACCTGTGTCTTTGCCTAGGAGCTGCTAGATGTTCGATTTACGTTTAGCCGGGGAGTTCAGGCCCTTGACGTTAAGGGAGATAAATCAGAGTTCGAGAGCCCAGGGGTCCGTCGCAGAGGAGGGAGGAGGACTAGCCGGCAATATAGAGGAGTTGCAACTGCTAGTCACTCTGTCTATGAACTTTTAAACGGGGACTCCAACGGGAGGGCCTCAATTTATACAACGTGGGGGGGCCTGGGGTTTCAGGAACAGACCCCCCCTTTGGCCGGTGTGCCCATAGACATGCACTCCACCAACGTGGCGGGATCTGGCAACTGCATGAAAAAGTCATTCTAAGGATTCATTGATGATCTGTGCCTTGGAAATGAGCATGAGCCATGGGGGGCCTGTCGATAGGCTTATTTTTAGAAGCTGAGGAGTTGGCATTTTGTGGAGGGCAATCTGGGGGTTCCAGAGGGCCTGAGGAGGGCAAAGGTTCACCATATGCGTGTGGGGAGCGTGCAGGTAATCATTTCCTTTTTCCGTATCTCGGGACTCGGGACCAAGAAGTCCCCCTGGATTTTGTTGGGGGAGGCTGGAGCTTCACCATTGTTGTCGGTTACTGTGCGCGCTGGGGCGCCTTCCGGGGAACCTGAGTGTAGGATTTTCTCAGCGTCTTCCAGATGGGTAACTCAACGGAGGGATCCGGTGTGGGTGAACTGAAGAGCCGTAGGAAAGAGCCACCTGTATCGAATCTGGCAGTTTTGGATGAAGTGGTGATAGGGCGGAGGGTTTTTCTCTTTTGTAAAGTGAGTAGTGAGAGGTCCTGGTAAATTTGAAGAGGGGACCCCTGGAAGGATAGTTTGTCACGGGTGCGGTTTATCTCCGAGATGGCTTCCTTGGTTGTAAAGAAGTGCACTCTGGTTATCACTTCAGGAGGGGAGTCTGTTGTCACCCCCCCTCCCTGTTGAGGGTGCAGCCTGTGGGTGCGGTCCAGTAGAAGCAACTGTTTGTCTAGGTGGAGGAGGAGGGCCTGAAAAAAGTTCCCCACATATTCGGGGAGATCTTTGTCTGGGACAGAAGCTGGAATACCCCGGATTCGGAGATTGTTGCAACGGGCCCTGTTTTCTAAGTCCTCCTGTTTGAACTCTAGAATCTCACACCTATCTTGCAGGGATCGAGCATTGGATATCCCCCATCGATGTGAACTGGTCCTGAGAATGATCTTCAATTTCCCCTATACGCTGTTCCACTTCTGTAACCCTTTGGTTGGCATGTTCAAGTTTTGTGGTGAGTTCTGTCATGCATGATCTGAATTCTGTTTTGATGTCTGCCATAAAGGCCTGGATGTCCTCTTTGGTTGCTAGGGATTCTTTGTCGTCTGCTGTCTTTTGTGGGGCCATTTTGAGGGGAGTATCAGTTTTCTTTGCCTTGTCGGTTGCCAGTAGCATTGTGGAGATGTCCGCATTTTTATTGGCCTTTGATTGCTTAGCCATGGTGGGTTCATGTTGAAAAGGAGGGGGCAAGTGTCGAAGTGTCTGTTTTTGACTAGCAGGGGCAGCCAGGTGAAGGTTACTGGGATCACCCTTAGCAGCTCTTCAGGTTGGTGGGTGCTCTGTGCCTTCGTTGAATGCTCTCATTGGGTAGAGTGCGGATGCAGGGGGTTTTCTTTCCAGCAGCGGGAGGCCAAGCGCTGCAGAGGCAGCCAGTACCCAATGGGCGTCTGCTAGCCAGGGTGGGGGGAAATAGTTGAGTGGGCTGGGGCGCCCCAGGAATAAAGAAGAGGGGGGATAAACCCTATTTAAGGCTATGTTGTTGGCTGTGTATCAGGGCAGGCCTTGTAAAAGGGACACTGGTGGTCAGGTGGAGCTGGCTTACCTTCAGGCGGGAAGTCCTAACACCGCTGGTGCGGCTCCGTAGGCCTTGTCGTTATGGTCTTCAGTGTGACCTTTCCATGGCGAGGAGATGCCCGTCGAGCTCAGCTGGTTGGGCAGGGGCGCCCCAGGAGTAGGGTGTGATAGGCAGTCTTTAGAATGCGGCCATAAATGGAGGCGGGTTGTATTCCGGGGGGCCATTGGGGTGCTCTAGCAGGACCGCTCGGTGGGCTGGGGCACCCCAGGTGATGGTGGAGGGGGCCTCTGGAATCCAGGGATGTCCTAAGGCCGTGTTGTGCTGGCCCAGTTGCTTGGCAGGTAGGAGAGGAGGCTGCAGGCCAGCCCCACTGGAGGTGTCCGGTCTGTCCCCGGCCCCTGCGTTTCTCGGGTGTTTGGGCCGAGGCCTGGAAAAGGTTGCAGTCAGGGGTGGGGGAGAAAGAGGAGAGCCGGGAGCGCGCCCGCCACAGCGTGTGTCCCCCCAGACCCAGGCACCAAGGCTGCACCCGCGCCACGGGATGGGCCGAAGAACGCAGCTCTGGATTAGACGGCCACAAGAGGAGGGGGTCCCAGGACCGGGGCTTCCCTCCAAGCTGGGGCCGGAGGCAATGAGCGCTTCCGGTCGAGCGGCACCAGTGCTCCGTGGGCCAAGCTGCAGGTAGGGGGCTCCTCCTCCCGTCCGCTCCGAAGAGGGCACCCGGCAAAGCTTCGTTCTTCTGTATCTGGGGACCGCGTCAATGCATGTCCCCGGCTGCCATCTTGCACTCCACAGCTCCCGGCTCGCGGGGTTGCAGGTTGCTGGAGGGGATTCAAGGTTCCCCAGGCACCAAGCGTCTTCAGACTCGGCCCTCGAGGGCTCTGGGTCCTCCCATTGCACAGTGTAGCGGGAGAGTATACAGTTCACTGCCAAACTCCATTTATTTCTTTTTTACGACGGGCCCGGCACGGAGGCTCTCAGAGGAGAAGCCGCGACATCGGCGCTCCAAGCCACGCCCCTACATTTGTCATTTTAACTAAAACAGATTTTCCTATTGTGAGTTCCCTATTGCCTAGAGCTTGCCTGCCATCTGCAGCCTTATGGTTAAAATGAATTTCATTTGTGTTTTCCTTTCCATTGAAATTGAGCTTAACCTTTTAAAAACAGTTTTTTCTAGTCTGTTCCTCTTCCTCAACTGTGTTGTGAAAACGAATTTCCAATTGCATTCCCTTTCCATTTGCCCATGTGTTGCATATTCTAAAATCAAATTTCCTCTTGTGTGCTGGCTAGTATGTTCTAAAGCCCTACTTGTCTTCTATGTATAAGCAGCACAAATTACCTTCTGTGCTGTCCCATAGCAGTTGCCCTAACTAGTTAAAAAACGATTTTTCCTGATGCATAAGAACGAATTGTCCCATTCATTGCTGGCACCCATGTTGTTTCTGAAAGCCCTACTCAAAATCTGATTTTAACCTTGGGTTCCCACTCCTTCCCACTGCCTTCCATTCAAAGCTGACAAGCCTAGTGGAGGTCTAGGTGGGGTGAGGGTTGCTGGGACTCAAGAATCCTTTTTGTGCGCATGGACTTTCCTGTGGCTTGCATTTCTTTTTCACTGTGTTTTGGACTGTTTTGATGGTAGTGCTGAGAGAAGTAAAAAGTAAACCCTTGTGCCATACATGTTTGAGTTGTCTCAGTGTGCCGCTTGACCAAAAAGGACTCTAAAATGTGTGTTGCCACACCTTGGTGGCTGTTGCAATTGTTTATTCTATTTTCCAAGTCATAAATAAATAAAATATTCATTGATAACACACCGGCCTAGTTCCTAGTCTACTGTGACACGGGGTGCTAGTCAAGGTTGGGTGAGAGACGGGTTGGAGGCGTCCTTAAAGAAAGAATATAGGTTGCGAAAATGAAAAGCAGTTTTAATGTGTGCCACATTCCTTGTAGGGGAAAGAGATCCCTGACTTGCTTGTGCTGTATAATATATCATGACACACTTCAATTTTTTAGGCAAGGTAGGGGAGGGAAGGAGCGAAGGGGGGGAGGGGCACCATCCACGGGGACGAAGGGGCAAGTGGAGAGAGGAAGGTGTTGGGCATGCCTTAATCACCTAGGTGGCAGTGTTTCTCATGCTCCTTGACGGCAGCCTCTAAAGCACTCCGAAACTGCTTTCCCCTATATATCGGTGCTTCACAGTACATGCATAGCACTGTGACCCTTGAAAAGTAATCGTCAACAGCGTTCTGTATGGCCTGTGAATCCGCCGCTGGGATCCTCTGCCCCAAAGGAATATCCTTTGTGGTGACAAGAGCAGATGAAGATGGGGTGGAGCAACTCAACCTGCTCTTACCTGAGAAAGGTACCACCTTTCTCAGAGCAGTCCGGGTGGCCGATTTGGTGTGGCGCCTCATGGATGTCGTCCTGTAGGAATACAAGCCAAGTTTCCCATGACTGAGCACAACTTTGCACTTAGTGCATTAACCGTTGCTTGCACGAGCTTTTGGCACATTTCCAACGGTCTTGAAAAAAAGCCATACCCAAGACTCACTCCGAGTACTGGTGACAGGGACTTCCTGCACTTCATTCTCTTCTTCTTGATCCACCTCTGTATCATCGTGCCTGTTCCCCTCTCCAGGCCTTCCAGGTTGTTGAGGTGGTGGTGGTGGGGGTGGATGGGAAGCAGAGATGGCCATAGCAAATGCCATTGCAGCAGATTTTCAGAGATTTGCAGAGCAGGTGTTCTCCAGATGTTCTCTAGCCAGATTGAGAACGAGAAAATGTAATGGGTGGGCCTCTTAAGAAGAACCATTCGCGGACAATCATGCTGTTCGCGGACTACTGAGTCGAAAATAGGCCTTTGAAAGTTGTAAAAACTTGACAGATCAATGTAGAATGGACCTGCGAGATGTGCAGGGGTAATGTTTCTGCTTGAAACACCCTAGATTGGCTGGAAAAGCACTTTCCAACTGTCCGGGGCCACGGACACTGTTCGCAGACACATCCATCACGCCGCACAGGTATGGTCACATGATGACGTCTCTGGACGTCTGCGGCCCTGACGTCCATCCACGGACACCCTTTGGGTGGGAAATTTCAGTGCGCATGCGCTGGATGTCCGTAGGACATGCACGGTGTCCGCGGACCAATTAAAGTGTGTCATGTGACATGTCCGGACATTCCACCTGTCTGGGAGCACCTCCATTTTGAGTACGGACACCCCAGACAGTCATAGTGTCCGGGGACTCATAATGGGAGTTTTTTTTTAAAACAAGGGAATACCATACAACAATAAACAAAACATTTGTAGTACTACAGATATATTTATTTAATTAAGGGATGGGCTATCGAAATGGGAAACATAAAGGGGAGAATTAGGCATTTGTGCACAATAATCATGAGGGGAGGAAGGGACTGAGGTTACATCAAATTGTCTTTGATTACAATGTTCAGAATTTGATGGGGATGATTGCTGGGGACAAGGGTGACAGGTGCAAGTAGGACAGTGAAAAGGAACATTTTTAATAAGTTGATTTTTGACGTATTGTACAAGTTCATTAAAATTATTACTTAGTTTATCCAATTTATTTGACAAGTTCTTGATTTCAGTATTTACATTTGGGTACACAACTTCTCTTTCTAATTCTAGGGACTGTGAATGATCAAACTGGGGCGAGCTTTCATCATGAAATCTATGTACTGTAAGAGAAAAAGAAATTATTATTTTAGTAAGGTGTGTACAAAGTACATTATTTGTTGACAGTAAAATATGTATTGTATACCATTGGAGATGATATCATCGCTCATTTCCTCTCTTGGGAAGTTCTCTTCTAACCATTCAAGTGTGCTTGCCATTTCTGTGAGAGAAAAAATGGCTTCGGTCTTATAACACATGTTTCTGTAATGAAAGCTAATAAAAGAGAAATAAAGGCAATGCACTTACTATTTAGTGAGAATGTCTTGTCCAGTAAACACTTGCTGTTAATCTGTATTGAGAGTTGTACTGAGGAGATTATATGAATTGTACAGTTATGGTTTGTGATTGGTGCATTCCATTGCAATGTATCTTACATTTAAAAAATCATATTTTTAAACGTATTTGTACAAAAAGGTATACTTGCATGTTGTAAACATTAGTTGTGATTTTAGGTACATCTGTTTTTTGGTTGATGGGTACATCTTTTTTGGGTCTCCCCTATGATTTTGAGGCTTGTAAATGCTGTGTGATGTCAGTGGACTGCTGCGCTGTCAGCAGGACTGCATAGCTGCCACATTGGGGTTGGGGGTGTACAATATAAGGGACTTGTAGCAGAATAAAGGTGCACTAGTAAAAACCCATAACATTCTGGGTGTTAGTGTTAGCAGTGCACAGGGGCGGTGGCAGGTTTGGGGGCTTAGGTAACCCTAACTGTCGAATTTCAGGGGTTTTTCAGTTTTAATTGGAACCATAAAGGGGAGGTTGAAATTATGTTTTTAGTGAACTGCACAGGTTTTTGTTAGGGCAACTTAACCATAACGTCCCTTCAACAAAGTTTATTTTGTAGTGAATTTTACAGGTTTTTGGGAGGGCAACCTAACCAAGACATCCCCTCAACAAAGTTTTTTTTGTAGTGAATTTTACAGGTTTTTGGGAGGGCAACTTAACCATAACGTCCCCTTAAAGTTTATTTTGTAGTGAATTGTATAGGTTTTTGGAAGGGGAACTTAATCATGACATTGGCCCTCATTACGACCCTGGCGGTAAGGGGTTTGCGCCAGCGTTAGCTGCGCCGACCCCTTACCGCCAACTACGAGTTCCCATAGCGCCATGGTCATTTTTCCGCCCGCTTTTTGCGGGCGTAAAAATCCATGGCGCTATGGGACCTTGGTGTTAATTACGCCACCGTAATTTACGGTGGCGTAATTAACTCCTTCCCCACTCCCATTGAGCCCTATGGGGCCGAAATGGGAATGGGGAAGGGTAAATGGGTCAATGGGGACTTACCGCCCCGCCGACCTTGGAATGGGGCGGTAAGTCCGCCATCCGCCATGGCGTAAAGGGACTTTGCGCCATGGCGGAAAAGTCCGCCGACGGCGGAAAAAATCCGCCAGGGTCCTAATGAGGGCCATTGTGTCAATGAAGGTGTTGTGTGGAATATACACTGTGATGTTGTGATTTTGGGAGATATGTAGTATAATCTACGTACTTGATATACATTTAACATAGAACATACAGAACCCCGTCCCTATTGATAATAGAAAGTGATGGACTGAGCGCCTGTTTGCGGACGGGGCGGACAGGATCAACATTACCCAAAGAGGTGGGGGGTATCTGAAAATGTACTATTGTCTTACACAAAAAGTGTACAACGTAGAAGAAGGACAAAAAGATATTATAAGTAGTAATAAGTAAATATGGAAACCTGAAGATGTGAAAAGAAAAGGACACATTTAATAACCATGTAGAATGAAATGGATGGTACCATGAAAAAAAGGATGCCTCCATCGTAATCACTTCACAGAAACTCGGCAGCCTGGAACGACAGTGGACGGACGCAGTAGGACGAAGGAAGATTACATCAAAAGAGTGAGTGGTGGTCATTTTTTTGTATGTATGTTTTATTTTGGTATGTGGTGCAGAAATAATAATTTCTTTCTGTTGTTTTGACTCAGAAATGGCTAGTACTTTGGAGTGGCTGGAGGAGTATTTTCCGCATGGGGAAATGTCTGAAGACAGCTACAATAATGGTACACATTGCTCTGCATATGCAAAATAATGAGCAGTATTTTATAAGCATTTAACATATGTATATTTTTTTTGAACATACAGGAAAGAAAAGAAGAAAGGGCAGCAAACGAGACAGAAGAAGATAGGATAAAAAGGATTGAGCAGAAAATGGACATATTGAACGAGAATTTTAAAAGTTTACGGGAGTTTGTGGAGGACTGTGTGAGAGGAAAATTTTGTTACCATTGCCCTACCTGTACCTGCCCCGCTTCTCCATTCCGTAGTGAACCTTCCCCAAACCCTCAAGAGGAAAATAGATGTTTTGACAAAATATCCATCCCTTCTTCCCCTCACAAATCTTCTTGTTACGCTCACCTGGTGTCCACGGGGGCGTTGATCTGGACCGGCCTGATGTTACTTCTTCCAGTGATACTCGGAGCGCCGAGA
Organism: Ambystoma mexicanum; assembly: GCF_040938575.1. NCBI lineage: Eukaryota > Metazoa > Chordata > Amphibia > Caudata > Ambystomatidae > Ambystoma > Ambystoma mexicanum. The sequence continues at coordinate 967,063,160 of NC_090936.1, read as the reverse complement.
TGACGGAGTGGACCGGGCCACCCAGCTTAGTCTGTGTGGCTCGTATGAATACTCTTCTGTAATGCAGAAAGGGGAATTAACCACCTGTGAGGTTTAAGCTTAACCCCACCTTCTCCCCATGAATTACTTTGGGACTCCTTTAGATTCTCACCTGATAATCTGGAAAGATGAACTCTCCATCCTGCTTCAAGTGCAGGGGCGCGTAGATGACCAGTTGCCTCACTGGTGTGGGAAGTTGGCGAGTAGCAGACGGTGTTGACTCCGTAGAGGTAATAGTTATAAGAGTTCAAAACATCTGGAATTCACTCTGTCCAATTCCCCTTAGGTTGCGCTATGGATCTGGAAAGAGTTCACGTGGCAACCAGAGATGCACAGGTAAGTGTTTATAAAAGCTGTTTCGGAAATAAGAGGGAAGCTTGCTCTAATCTGTGGTCTTTTTCCTTTTCAGGCATCCATTCGGAGGAAGATCCATGGATTGAAGCGTTTACCGCAACCGGTTAAGTCTGTAGCGGAATGTTTCCCCATAGGGGCCGGGGTGCGGCGGATATGCGGAAGAGGTCGCGCCGACCCGAGATTAGGTGAGTATCCCCGGTGATCTCAAGTAAGTCTTAATATTTGCCTTTGTTGTCTTAGATAACTCTCTGTTGCTCACCTTATTGTTATTATGTCCATAGGTGATGAAGAGCGGCCGCGGACTGAAGATGCGCGTGATGGAATGCTGAAAATGGCAACAGGTGAGTTCTGCGCGGTGTTGCAGGAGGCGCGGCAAGAACGACTAATGGATTCTTTCTTCCAGGTCCAAGTCGGGAAGATGCAGGATTCAGGTGAGTATGAATAAACTCTTGCTCTAACCTTTCCTTCTGTTTTCCTTGCAGGGTTCAGGAGCTCCGGAGTGTAGACGGGCGTGGCAGAAGACTGGAAGCTGCTGCAGGCACGGTGAGCGTTACGCTGCTACTGCAGAATAACGCGAAGCACGTGTGGCTGTCCGGGCGTGGCTTAAATAGCTTTGGAAGAAGTCCCAGGTAAGTATTCTTCCACTGCCCCACCCAGGTAAGAAAATAGTTCCTGCATTAAAATAGTCCCTCCTAAGCCTCATTTGGCTTAGGTCTTCATGCAGCATGGTCTACATCAGGTGAGTAAGCAGCATGGTCTGCTTTAGGTAAGTTATCATAAATGAGCCTGGCACCTATGGCGCCAGGACTGACTTTGTTCTTATGAGCCTGGCGCCAAAGGCGCCAGGACTGCACCCAAACAGCCCCTAACTGGGGCTTTTGGGCATGCTCCAAATGGCGTGATGCCTGCTTCCGGGGCTGCTGTGCCTGGTCTGGTTTCCCGGGGGCAGGCATCATGACACTTCTCCTCATAACCAGCCCGTGTTGAATCCTAATTCCCCTATATTTGTGTCTGTGTCCGCTTCCCCCGCTATTTCTTTGGAGTGAAGTGTGTGTGTGTGTGTGTTGTGAATGTTTTTGTACAGTAGTTGTAGTGAAAGAGTCTGACTAAAACATTTTTTTTTTAAAAAAATGTGCGACCTATCCGTAAGGAATGGAATGTGGGTGCCGTAAAGGCAGTACACCTACCCTTACTAATGTCAAGTAAGATGGACTTGATGTTTGACCGCACCATCTGTTGAAGTTGTGCATACATAAACAGAAAGGGGTGTCCTAAGGACATTATACCTCGCCGTACTGCTTGTAAACGAGATGAAACATGTTCGTAGAACACACCAGATGTCCGGGATGGCTGTAAATGAGCAAAATGGGAGTGTGTGAAAGACAGTATACCTGTCCGTATCGGGCACGGCCAAAATGTTGCCATCCGTAGAACAGGCGCGGTGGCCGGCAAGTTCGTAGACAAACAAAATGGAGTTGTCATAAGGACACTGGAACTGTCCGTACAGTGAACATAGCATGTATGCACATGCGCAGTACAACTGTAAGTATAGCGAACATCACTCCTGTCCCTAACTGTCCGTCTTACTTGTGTCGCACTTTGAATTAGTTTGAGAACCCGAACACTGTCCAGAAGACACTTGCGCGCATGCTCACGGTTGGTACTCTGCATTACTCTACATGATTTCCTGTCCAGCGGACTCCCATTTCTGGCGCGGATGTGTTCAGGAAGTCATCATGTGACCGCACCCACGCTGAGCGTGTGGACTAATTTGCGCAGTTTGTGTGCTTAAGCAACAATCCAAAACGTGTAGACATAAGGCAAAGTATTGTAGAGTGTAAAAATATCATTTCACATATCCCAGACAATAGCTGACCTGAGGACTTGGTGTGTAAAATCTTTGTGCCGCTTTGCAGTGATGAAGACGGTCACGAGGTACACCCCTCCACCACTACAAATGGCCACACCCCGAGGGCATCTTACTTGTCCTTCTAGCTACAGCAGATTGAGGTGTACTGCCTTTACTGCTGTAGTGACCAGAAGGAAACTAATCGGTATGGCTTCCATGACTGCTGTTGGTTCATTAGCCTCTGCACCACCCCCAAACGCGCCACCACCACCACCTCTCCAGGAGCCTGCAGAGAGATATATGGGTGAGGATGTAGAGAGCGAGAAAGAAGAGGAGGAAGAGAATGAAGTGGAGGAACTCTGCACTAGGAGCACTCGCCGGGAGTCGTGGGTGTGGCGGTTGTTTTCCATTTATGGGAACGTACTAAAAGCACGTGCGAACCTGGTGAAGTGTAACCAGTGCGAGGTGGTGCTGAGTTGCGGAAGACTTGGTTCGTACAGTTTTGGTACGACAACCATGAAGCAACACCTCACTTCGTTCCACACTGCGGACATTCGCAAGGTGGTGCCATGTGAAGAGCATAGTTGATTGAATTCCTCCACAGCATCATCCGTGTCTGATCCTCCCACCACAAGAGACACTCCTCTGGGGGAGTGCCTCCCTCCAGCTGCTTCACAAGCCATTCGCAATGCTGTTGACCTTTACCTTTCAAAGGTGACAATAGTGTGTAAGTATTGTGACGCATTACTCCGCAGGGGGTAGAGTTTTCGAAGTGCTTTTGAGGCTACGGTCACAGAGCACCAGAAGATCTGCTCCTTACCTAAATAAAGCTCACCCTATATTTTTCTCCGTTCACTTGCCCTTTCTTATCCCCGTGGCTGGTGTCCCTTCCTTACCCTCCTTTGGCCTCTTCTCCTACTGTGTTGTGTGCTGTGAAGCAATAAATGTGAAAACAACAAAACTTACAGAAAAGGCTCTTTCCAGAGCCGCCTTTCTCAGTTTAAAGATAGAAGTATGAAGTGACGGTCGTAGACCCCTGCGGAGTGGTGGAAAAGTTTGCAGACAGTCATAGGGGAAAAAAGGGAGGGTGCAAGCGGAGCAAACACAATGAAGTGTACGCTGGGAGTAAGTGGTGGCTCTGCAAAGAGCCTTTGGGTGGTGTGTTGTGTGGGTCAAAAACTGTGGATTGGAGAAAACGGATTGTCAGATAGGTTAGTGTGAATTCAAAAGAGGTCGCAATGCATTTTGTACATTGCGAAGAAAAATCTGATTGCCAGCATATGTGAGGTGGACTCCATCTCTGCGGAAAATGAAAGAGCTGCGAAACAAAATGTTTTCATTGTGGAAGGAGGACATTCCAACATCTCTTAAAAAGGCACAAACAGCCTTACTCACATTGAGTCTCGCTTTCTCCATTTGTGGAGCAAAAGCAGAAGAACGCAGCCATATTTGTCTTTGTGCTATACGGGAAATAAGTATTTGACAATTTGGAGTCCTTCCTTCATTGCAAACTGCAAAGAAATTCCAGAGACATAGCCTAAACTGTTTCCTCCGCAATGAATGATAAGTATATCTGGAGGACACTCTGTCAGTAAAGTAACACAGAGAGGTACCAAGTCCAGCCACCTCATGCCACGCACGCTATGCCAGTGCACTTCCACATGAGGAAATCCGAGATCTGCAGATAAACTGCAGCTTTCTGCATGCACCTTCAACCAATGTATCCATGAGTCTCCCAAAATCCAGATAATCTGTTTGCGAGCATGGAAAGCCATGGCTGTGTGGTCTCCTGTCAGGGAGAAGACGGTCTTACTAAAGTGCTCCGTTGGGAACACACCTACTGAACTTTATGGACCAATCCCTAGCTCCGCTCATTCTCATTTGCATGTGTCTCCACCCCTGAATCCCCGTTGATGATATGCGCTGGCTGCAAACTACCGCCATGTTCACAGACATGTATGGGATCAGAGCATGATGACGGTACATTAAAGTGTTATTCCCCTTTTTCCCCGTTAAGGTGGTCTCTGAAAAGAGCCATTTTTCTTTGGCCAGATACCGTACAGACATCTGTTATTTATTTATTTTTTTGTATTTTTTGACCTCACTTTACTCCTACAACCATTACAGAAACTTCTCTAAAGCAAGCCTTACGTTCCAAAAGAAAATCGCATTTCCTAAAGAAGATAGCGCAACACCATCTGCTTCAAAATAATCCACATTGCTTGAAGCAATGTTATCGTGGCTGCAGAAAAACATACCAACTCGTAACATGAATGCACGCATGCCGCGATTGATGATACACCTCCCAATACTTTGATCTGGACAGAAAACAGAATTGTTGTCCCATTTTACTCTAGGGAGTAAAACAGAAAAAATGACTTTCATTGTTGGGAAGATGGTCATGAGTGCTTCAACCAACTGTGCCAAATCTGCCAACAAAGTACGTGAACTCGCGTATCCCAAATGGGAAGCACCGCAGTGCAAAATGACCACATGAGGAGTGGTCATTGTACACATGTCTCTGCAAAATTGCAGAATTGCCGTACCAATGGCATCAGTGTCAGCGCTCCACACCACCTCCACTCCTCTCACATCGAAATGGTGTGCCACATGCCTACTCTCGGCATAGTGTTGTAAGCCATGCACAAAAATGTCTGCAAGCACCAAAACCCTGACCCTCTCCACCTCTGCCATCTTCAATGTATGCACCGTCTTTCGACATAAAAGAGTAATGTGGACATCTGATTGGATGATGCCTACAGTCCCCTTTCCATGCAGGATTTGCTGCAGAAACCCGTATGTGACACGCCCTACCTGTGGACAAGTGTTGCCTACGTGTGACACATAACTCTTAACCAGTCCTTCCACCCTTTCCACAGCGGTAGCAAGTCGAGTCCCTCATTGGACAAAACTAAGCAGTCACACAACCATCCACCAACCACATTGAACATCGCTAATTCTAACTCCGTCATCAACATTGTGCACTTCAAAATTACTGTCTGATTCTGAATGGAAGTCGCATATCATTGCAAAGCACCTACTTTACAAGCTACTGTGCAAGTATTGCGAATTTCTACGTACAGCTCCATGCATGCGCACATGCATGAGTATAGAATACAGGTATCTATATTGTAATCAAAGAACATGTGCAACCCTTATGATTTAATTTAGACAAATTAGTGTCGCTAAATGTGCATAGGCAATACATACCAACGCTCCCCCTTTTAAGTGCAAGATGTCTGATTTATCATTGACAAACCACATGACTGCTTACTGTCTTGCGCATAACCTATACACACGTTACAAGCATGCCTATTTAGGGCGGAACTCAATTTTGTATGTGAAAATGTCGGAGTTGTGTACTGTGTATGGCCTACAGTAATGCTACTTGCAATGTAATCGTATGAGAAAAGTAAGCACTCCCGATTGCTGTGGTGACATCTCCCTCTGAGGGTCTCCGGAGTTCTCGGCATCATGCTTTTAATTTGCAAGTAGAAAATGTTTCCCCTTCTACTACTGTGGAAGGGGAAACATCGCTTACAAACCTCTCTCCTATACATAGAACACTGTGTAAAAAACAAGGCATTTCCCTAAACTTGAAATTGTTAGCAATTTTGAAGGACTTTCAAGTACCAGATTGCAAATACCATGCAAAGACTGCATACAGTGAAGTGAAATGCACACATGAAATATGAAAGTAGAATGCTGTGACGAAAGAAGCACAATTAATGTGTGCAGTATCATGACTGCTGTAAAGACACAAAGTAATTGATTTTGTTTTTTTGCACTGCAGTGAAGACTACTCTCCTGAGAATCAACAGCATCTACACTGCAGACGTTATTTGTTTAATTTGGGGGCCAAAGCAGACATTGATTTCTAAACCATTCTACCTACAAATATCCATTTATTGAACAAAGAATAACAGGCAGAATGGCTCACAAATCCCTGTGTGTTTGGACTCAAATAACATACGTAATCTTTAGGAGGTTAGATTTAGAAAATAAGTTGCTGTTGCAAGTTTATGGCATTTCGTTTATTAATAATGGTTCTCGAGCCCACTTTGTACTCTCATCTGAAGCACATTGTAGTAGTATACAAACAGTAAAGTAGCCTTACCAAATCATTGCAAGAGTCCGATGAACATTGACACACCATGACAAAGAGCTTCCCCACCAGACTCATGCACACATGCACACAGCAAACATGCATTGGACAACAGACCAAAGTATACTTTTTTTTTTCAACAGACACCAAAGAGTGCCTACCAAAAAGCAACTCCGTAGAAAGGAACGCAAAAGTAGAGCAAATAAAACTAAAAGTGCCCAATGTGAGCATCCACCTTTTGTAGAGTTTGTAGAGAATGTTGGAACAAACCAGCTAATGAAGATGGTTAGCAAAACAAAGGAAGTCTCAACTACCAAAACTTTACCTCCTCCATCAAAATGTGTCACAAAACACAAAAATGTTGTCAAAAAAACGACAACCAGTACAGCTAACAATGCTCCTAATAATCCTGATAGTGTAACAAGAACGCATAGTAAAAAACGTATTTTATCAAAAATGTTTCGTCACTGAGTCCTTCAGAATCTACTAAGAAAAGGACCGAAATCATCCTCACCCCTTAAAACCTACCGTAGAAAGTTAATCCTACAAGCTCTCCTGGACAGTGCAATCCTTCTCAAAAGGAAGTTGTTTATATTAGTGTTAAATAGAATGAAAGCACTAACAAAACTAAGTACAAAAATACAAAAGAAACTCAGCAATAAACGGAATGTGAACACAAATTATTTCTTACATGTTTGTGGTGGTGAATGGAGTCCCACAACAACCACAGAACCATATTTTAATGAAGAAGCATACAAACAAAATCAAACAAACACAATTGCCATCCATAGCAGTGGATGAGGGTATGAGAAAATCAATACTACCATCATGGAACAAGAAACACTGCTTACAAATGTATTCCCTGAAAACTCAGAATTACCTCTCGATTCAGCAGAACCACACTGTCCAGTATACAGATGGCCGTGCACATCAATGTGTACCATTCCAAATAGAGCGTTCAAATCTTTACGTCAGTTCCTCAATCAATATGTAAAAGGTAAAGACAAAAGTAAAATGAAAGTGCTGCAAAATATGGATATTTGTCCAGTGTGGAAATACACAGGACTAAAAGGACATTCATTAGCCTGCATTTCTGGGCCTATTTGCAAAAGCACTTTATATGATATCAAAAGGATATCAATACATCATTCCAATGTAAGAAATCTAGTGTATAAAATATACTATGCAAAAAGTCCAGCTTCAGAATTAGGCAACTTAAATACCACTCTTCTGCATGGTACACCCAAATACTTACAAGAAATTGACCGTATTCAGAGAAAGTATTTTGGAAGTGAGAGCCACTTACAAAATGCAACAGTTTTAGAACGTAGTAGCAACAATTCTGCACATAGCAACCTTCTATTACACACATACAGAAAAGAAATAGTAAAATTTAAAAGGTCATCGGCTGAAGTACCAAACCATGTGTGTGTGTTTTGCCGCAAAACGTTTTACAAAAGGAAAACAAAAAATGTGGACATAGCAAACAAAATAGAAGACAATGAAGATTCTAAATGGTTTGAATTAGCTCTCTACCTTTTAGCAGAAAACAACTATGAACTAACTGAACGCCTAATATGTTGCAGTTACTGTACTACAAAATTAGACAACAACCACACTCCAATTTGGAATTGTTTCCATTACCAAAAATCCTGCAACAGCTCAATTTGTATGAGAGCGTAATAATTCAAACAGTTCACCCATTTCAAGCAATTATATACCTTCATCCAAAAACAGCAAAATTACCGTCCTCTGAACTGGTGAAAGGCATTTGTGGCAAAGTAGTTTATTTGCCATTGGATCTAACGGAAAATGTACACACTCTAGGAGTTGAACATTCAATAGAGCATTCTTTAATAGTCTTGGTAAATTGAGTACCAACAAAGGACAAAAAAAATTGGCAACAATTAGTGGACTTACACAATGTTAGACAAGCATTGCCATATCTAAAAGACAATGAATACTACAAGGAAATAAATATTGATGAAAGCTTAAGGGAAACAACTGAAATAATTCAAGAGCCATCAGAAACTGGACAATTCGAACTTCTGGATCCTGCGACAGTATCCACTCTTTTGGACCATTACACAATTCATCCATTGCATTCCAATGAAAGCATAGATGATGCACTGGAAACTTACCAAATGCGACAAACCAAAGGGTCACCAATGTGTATATGGGAAAAAAGTATAGAAGCACTTGCTTTTCCACTGCTATTTCCTACTGGCAAAGGTGGAAGATACGATGATAGGCCCACTCAGATTTGGGCATCAGAATACCGTTCATTACGAATGTATTCACAAGATCCCAGATTTAGACAAAATCTGGAATACATATTCCACCTACTCTATGAAAGTGAATTAGCAACACTGTTACAGAGTTGCACACATTCTTAAATCTGGTACCCACTTTCAAAATATGTCAGCTACGCAGTTAATACAAAAAGTACAGGAAAAAGATGAGGTTTTACAATCAAGTATAACAAATTTGTTTGCAAACATGCATGGTACAAAGGAATACTGGTTCCGACGGCACGGAGACATGCGTTGTATGTTCAGAAACCTTGGACCACCAATTTGGTTTGTTAAGCTAAGTTTTGCCGAATATGCATGGGATGATTTACATGATTTCCTACGCATAGCAAACATCAACAAAAACAACATAGATATATTAACACCTGTGGAACTTTGATCTCTAGATCCAGTTAATGTGTCAAGATATTTCCATCATCGTTTCATTGCCATGCTACACTTTATTTGCAATAAAACTGTTCCTCCCCTTGGAGAAGTGCAACACTTCTTTTGGAGAAAAGAATATCAAGCGAGAGGAGCACCACATATTCACATACTGTTATAGATCAAAGGTGCACCGAAATGTGGTCACGACAGTGACAGCACTGTTTTGCAGTTTATCCAAAAATATGTCACTTGTGAAAACCCTTCTCAACAGACACATAGTGAGCTGCATGGGCAGATTTTACAATTTCAAGGACACAAATGTGGCAAATATTGTCGCCGCAAATACAAAAACAAAAGGTAAATACTACACCAAATGCCGCTTTGGTTTCCCTAGACCAGTTACAGAAACACGTGAAGTAAAAAACTTCATGTCTTCAGTTCATTCAACATAGTGTTAAAGGTAAATTACCTAAGAAAACGTATTACAAAAAAAGAAGGGAATAATCAAAATCTATCAATGATTACAATGCAATCATTGCCCTCTTATGGAATACAAACATAGATGTGCAGTACATTGCAGACAATTCAACTGATGTTGCACGATATGTTACAGCCTACTTAACAAAAGCAGAAAAAACAGAACTTCAAGACCTCTGGGATGACCTAGCATCAGACAAAACATTATCACAGAAATTGTACAGCCTAGGCATAAAAATGCTCTCTCATAGAGAATGTGGCGCCTATGAAGCAGCAGATTGTTTAACCGGTACTGCTTTGTATGGAAAATCAGACAACATAGTATGGCTCAGTCTTGGTCCTGCAAAATCTAGAAAAAGAGTGCTAAAATCATATGAGGACATAGAAACAATTGCCAGAAATGATCCCAACAGCCAAGACATTCTAAAAACATATTTACTGGACACATACTATCCGAACAGGAGTAGCACTCTGGAAAGCATATGTCTATACCACTGTCATGCCTTCGCCATAGGCGCACACATTGGCAACCATCATGGACTATTTGTAATTCATTTATCTTCAGAATACTCTTGGAACAACCCCTATTCACACTTTGGTACTTAATTCCCATTTGCGTGACTTTGGTGCCTTCTTATATAACTCAACTAACTACATGTACCACAATGCACCTTGCTACAGCTATCAATTCCTGGCCATTCCCATTCATCAGCATTGGAACCACAATCCCCAGAAGACCTAGGGATCAGTGCTGCTTCCACCATCTCAGGACCAGAGAGGGAGGAGGCAGATTGTTTTCAGGTGTGCTACTCCAGGTGCTGCCAATTAGCCTGCCTCAGTACAGGGCAGGGCATATTTAAGCAGCTGCCTGCAGGTGCTCAGTCTCTTGCATCAAGAGTCCTCCCAGCCCCTTTTTGCCTTTTGTCTCGAATTTGTATGCTGTTCCTGCTGCTGCATTTTCCTGCTTTTGTTCCAGTGCTCTTTCTGGGCTTCCTGCCTTGCAGCCTGCTACACCCTGCTGCCTACAGCCCTAGCCTTTGGGCTCCCTGCCTCACAGCCCTGCTCTGCTGGGCTTCCTGCCTTGCAGCCTGCTACACCCTGCTGCCTACAGCCCTAGCCTTTGGGCTCCCTGCCTCACAGCCCTGCTCTGCTGGGCTTCCTGCCTTGCAGCCTGCTACACCCTGCTGCCTACAGCCGTAGCCTTTTGGGCTCCCTGCCACACAGCCCTGCTCCTCTGAGCTTCCTGCCTTGCAGCCTGCTACACCCTGCTGCCTACAACCCTAGCCTTTTGGGCTCCCTGCCTCACAGCCCTGCTCCTCTGGGTTTCCTGCCTTGCAGCCTGTTACACTCCGCTGCCTACAGCCATAGCCTTCCGGGCTCCCTGCCTCGCTGCTCTGCTCCTCTGAGCTCGCTCCTTGCTGCTCTGCTCCACTGGGCTCCCTGCCTTGCAGCCTGCTACTCTCTTCTGCTTTCAGCCCTGACCCTTGGGTCTCTCTGCTTCTACGCCCTGTTCCTTTGGGTTCGCTCCTTGCTGCCCTACTCCTCTGGGCTCTCTGTCTGCCGCCTACTACAGCTCTCAGTCCTGCTCCTCTGGACTCTCTGCCTAGCAGCCTACTACAGTCCTCTGCAATCCACTACAGTTTTGGTACTGCAGCCCTGCTTCCTTGTTTGCAGCCCCCTCTTTCCTGGCTGCTGCTCCCTTGCTCTCTTCCTTGTTGCCACCCCTTGTTCTTGATCCCTGTCCTTCTCTTCCTTGACTCCTCTGTCCCCCCTTTAGTTTACCCATTTCTATTGTACTGTTTCTTCCTTCATTCCGTTCTGCTAGATTTCTCTTAGACTTCCTTGTCCCTGGTTATTTCTGTTCTTGTCTCTCTTGTGTCTTATGTTGATCCTTTGTACAGAGCTTGACTGTTGGTTTGCGGCAGGCAACCTCTGCCCCTTCCCTTGTCGCGTTTTCTGTTTAACAGTCACCCACAGCTGTTGTTCCCAGCCATGAGCAGACAGAGTGGGCCTCTGTAATAGTAATCCGTGCAGAAGGCTGGAGTTTACAAAGGTCTGTGGAACACTCTTTTTCCATATCTGCATGCACACCAAGAGGGAATCCAGTTTGTTTGTATCTTTGTATTTCCTGCCCCTTTCTGTTCACAACTACAGTTGCCTACTTTTCTTTCTTGATGAGTTTCCTGCTGTGTGTGTACATCTGTCACCTTACATCAACACAGCACCCAAACCCTACCTGGGAGCCCTGTGCCACTCTTGACAGAGTGCCATCCTTGACAACCACATAGCTCAAAACTTTGCATACAAAAATAATGTAAAACCCGATGAAAGCAAACATAGATATAGAGTGACTGATTGTGAAGGGAGCTTAGTAAAACTTACCAAACAATGCTTAATTAATTATGTAAAATTGTCATTAAAAACTCCTCAACAGAAAGAACTATATTACATGTCTCTGTTACAACTTTTCAAACCATGGAGAAAAGAGGAAGACATACTAGATAACTATGACTGCTATGAAGATGCTTTCAAAGCAAATGAAAGCGCTATCACCGATGTGAACTTTACGCAGTACAAAACAATGTTACACAATGAGCAGCAACAGGAAGAAGAACTTCAGGCCCAACTAGATTAGGACTCTTCCGACAGTAGTCAACCTTCTGTAACAGGAAGTCAAGAATCACTAATAGCAAATGAGGCTGAAGTAACTATGGCAGAAGTAGAAAACACCATGTATCAGTATCAAGAAGATACAGAAGACTTAACTGTACAACAAGCAAAACTTAATGATCAGTGCACCATTTTTGAAGACGTAACAAGACAAATTGTACATGGTGTACAACACGAAAATAAAGAATGTACCTGCCAAATTACAAACCTATACTGCTGCATGTCAGTGGTGAAGCTGGATCAGGGAAAACATTCTTAATCAAAATCATCAGCAAGTTCCTTCAACAATTGACAAACAACAAACTGTCAGCTGTTGTAACGGCCCCACAGGTTTAACTGCCTACAACATAGGCGGTGTCGCTTTACACCGATTACTACTGCTTCCAGTAGAGCATCAAAATAAATTAGACTACTACAAACTTTCTGCAGAAGCTGCAATGGAATTACGCAGAGTATTGAAACAAATGAAAATGCTACTAATAGATGAAGTGAGCATGGTCTCCAACCTAATGTTGGCTTTGATTCATCTCAGATTGCAAGAAGTACTTAAAAGTAACAACGAAGAACTCTTTGCAGGGAAACACATTATCGTTTTCGGAGATCTTCTACAATTGACACCAGTGAAAGGTGAACCGATTTTTAAAACCTTAGGCCACAAACTCTGCCGGAAAACTGTTGGTAGCATAGGTGATGTTAACCTTTGGCAACATTTCCAATATAGAGAATTAACTGCGAACATGCGGGAATCTGCAGATCTCACTTATGGCAACATCTTAAAAAGTATTAGAGTTGGTGTATTATCGCAAGAAGCACAAGTTGTATTGAAAAACCGGCACATACATGCACTTTATGACGACAATGCATGTGCAACTGATGTTATGGAACAAATTGAGCACAAAAATGTCAATTGTATGGCCTTAATGTCAACTCTTGCAAGCTGTTTCAAATTCAATGAAACAATGTTAAATAAAGAAATGCAACCAATACTGGAAATTAGTGCCACAGACAAACTAGACGTACATGGTATGACAGTACCCATGTGTGAGCAAGCACAACAAGACGAAATAGTTTAGAAAATGCAATCTCCAACTCTGCTGGGTTGGAAAAAATATTGAAATTATCCTTAAATAGTAGAGTAATGCTTAAACGTAACCTTGACGTAGAGCAAGGGCCAGTTAATGGAGCACTGAGCACAGTTGTTGGCTTTCAATCATACCCACGTGATAGCAACATTCAGTTTGTCAATATTTGCTTTGATACTTTTTCAGAAGTGAAAAGGTTAGGGCACTCAATTGCTTGATTCCTTCTCTTCAAAGACATCTATGTACGTAGAGAGCAATTTTCTCTAACTCTTGCATATGCAGTTACCATTCATAAATCCCAAGGTCTTACCCTAGACAAAGCATTGATAGATATAGGAAACACAGTCTTTAAGGAAGGCATGAGCTACGTAGCATTATCACGCTTACGTACACTTGACGGTCTATTGCTAATGAACTTTGATGCAAGTAAATTCAAAGTTGATATTCCTTGCATTCTAGAATACAATAGATTGCGTTAACTGTACACCCCTCATCTGAAACAATACCCTGTTCCAGATAAAGTAAAACGTGGTAAAAGAAAACTAAATGAAACAGAAATGCAACAGAATCCAACAGAAAATTCCGGAAAGAAAAGAAAAGAAGCTAAAGTTTCATCAATTACCGCAAACATAGAAGAACCTATTAGGGAATGCAAACCAGGGATGTCGGCAAAGAAGCAAAAGAAATTCCAAAAAATGCACTCAGATACAGAACTTGCTGGACCATTCAAATTTGCAAATGAAAGTGGGGTAAATTGCTATGCAAATGTAGCAATGAATATTCTATTTCAATTGCCACCAATTGTTAACAATATTTACCTGCACAGTACAGACCAATTATGTTTGCAAATGTTAGTGCTGCATAGAAATGCAAGAAGCAATCCTGACAACACATACAGTGTTCATGGAGTTAGGGAACAATTGGACGACTGTGCTGGAATGGTGAGATTCACTATGAACTCACAAGAACATCCACAAGAATTTCTAATGTACATACTATTCGTTTTGGAAAACAAAAACATACCTGTAAATGAAATCTTCCAGATTTCGTACATGTGGAAACTTACATGCACTCTCTGTAGCAAAGTGATACAGGAAGAAATCCCAAATGAGCGATTTGTATATGTTTCCATACCAAATTGTGAGAGCATTCCATTTCAGCAACTTGTACAAAATGCAAACCATGGCAGATTATGTACTATTTGCAATTCAGACAATCGCTTCACCATACTGATACAATCACATAGTGCCTACATAATACTTATGCTTCTACGTTATAATGCAGATGGTACCAAAAACAACTGCAAACTGACTGGATTCACACACGGTCAAGTGTCACTTGGAAAGAAAACCTTTACAACAGTAGGTATAATCTACCATGCAGGAGCTACAACCAATGCAGGTCACTACACTGCATACATTAAAAAGAATTGTGGATGGTTTGAATGTAATGATGGCACCATTACTCTAAAGCAGAGATTGCAAGCTAATCTTACAAATGCGTATTTAATGTTCTTAAAGCCAACATTTATGAAATAATGTGTACTTCATGATTTTGAAAAAAATGTATGTGAAAAACTACAAACAGTTAGAATACGCCAACAGGTATCTAACTACCCAAGAGGATGTAAGAATGACACAAATAAATGAATATCACAGATCGTTGGGAACAAATGCACAGGTAGAATACGCCTACAGGTATCTAACTGTTGTTAAAAATCGGCAGGAAGGCAACAAACATAACATGAATGGGAAAGATGAAGGAAACGGATATAACAACGACACAAATTAATGAATATCACAAAGCTGTAGGAACAAATGCACAGCTAGAATACGCCTACAGGTATCTAACTGTTGGTAAAAATCAGCAGGAAGGCAACAAACATAACATTAATCAGAAAGATGAAGGAAACACTCAAAGGAAACAAGGAAGTAGTTAGTACCATAGTAAATGTTTTTTTTTATCTGACAAGGATTTTTTTTCCCCAGACACAAGGATTAGAAAAGCAAACACAGAAACTGAGCGCAATGCACAGTACACTGGTTTGTAAACTAAATATGATGGTAAAAACAAAGGTAAACTCTCTATTAAGCAATGTAGTAAATTTTGAAAAAATGCAAAGACTAACATACCTGTTTCTTTTATCACAGAAATGGAAAAAGGAATACTTCTGCCAAGTACGATAAGCGATTAAACATTGTATGTGGATTCTGAACAAAGTAAGGAGTAAGTATATTGGCAGTCAGTTTCTACACATGCAAATTTACACGTCAAATCTATGGTACTAATATGCTGCAGTGCTTGTAGGCTGGCCCTTGCATCTTCGGTGTGTAACCTACCACCTGCACCTTACGACCAAGGTACAAGGAGTGTAGTTCCTAGCCACAACCATCGCTGCATATCAAAACCATGGTCCATGTATATTAGCTACTTATACATTTACTTTTTGGACCATCGTCTGCAGCTATGCAGACAAGGCACTAGGGCGTCCACACAACTAGCGCATTACACCACACCCATATTCACTTGCAACTCCACTTCTCATGACTTCAGTTGTGGGTGCATGGCCTTTGGACATGCAGTCAAGAGTCTGGGTCCTGGCCAGAAACACCACAGCATATCGGAACCATTGTGCCTTGTCATTTTACTATGTTCAAACTTGGATTTGGGAGCATGGCCTTTCGTCATGCTCCCAAAATGCTACGCCCTCCCCACAATCATCTTAATGATGTTGCATAGTACAAGTGTACCAATAGCTGTGATATGGTACAGTAGTTTGTAGCCACAGGCTAAAGAGGTGAGTTTGAGGCCATAGCATTATGAATGTATGGGTATACAGAATTTAAAATGCATAGTTACTTACAACTGCTGTGCTTAGTACTTTGTTCAAATACTCTGCATCCTGGCCACTACTACCACACCATATGACATCTATTGTGGCATATAAGTACACTACGAACAAATGTACTTTTGGGGGCATGGCCTTCGGCCATGCACCCATGATTGCAGCCCCTCCCCACAGCCGCCAGAGTGATGCACTACCACACCATATCATACCCATTGTGCCTTGTAAGTACACTACATATAACTGTGCTGTTGGGTGCATGGCCTGCGGCCATGCACTCATGACTGCAGACTCTCCCCACAGCCACCTGACTGATGTTCAATACTAGGGTTGTCTCTGTAACTTTGAAATGCTGCACTGTTTGTGTGTATGGCCTAACATTTGAGGTGTATGGCCATACATTTCAATATATTGTTGTAAAGTCTCTTACAACTCCAGTGCTTACAAGTTTCCTGTTTGGTGCATGCTTGGGTGTATGGCATACAGCGTGCAACCATGCACCCAAAAATACACATCTTGTCCACAACCACCACACTACATGAAACCCATGTGGGCTTGTAAGTGAAGAGGTTATAGCTTTGTTGTTGGGAGCATGGCC
Organism: Ambystoma mexicanum; assembly: GCF_040938575.1. NCBI lineage: Eukaryota > Metazoa > Chordata > Amphibia > Caudata > Ambystomatidae > Ambystoma > Ambystoma mexicanum. Next base: position 967,046,463 of record NC_090936.1, on the reverse strand, counting down.
TTCAGCCTTGCACCCAAGAGTATACACACACTCCCCACAACCAGGCAATCGATACCCATTAGTAAGGGGGTATCGATGGGTGTAACATGCTGAAGTGTTGGTGGCCAGGGCCTAGAATTTTGGAAATAAGGCCTTCGGCCTTCGGCCTTCGGCGGACGGCCATGCATCCAAGACTCTAGGCCCTGGCCACAACCACTGTAGCATGTGCCACCCATGGCGGCCTACTGTTGAATATAATAACCATAGGAAAAAGTATTGCAATTATGGCATGGTGTCAATTTCAATGTTCACTAACACCACACATGTCCTTACAACTGTTACAAGTTCCCCGTGCACTGCACGGACTGAAATACTGGCCTTATTGGACCCCTCATTTTCTGTGCGTACAAGGAGGCCATAGAAAATACATCATGAAGAAGGTATAAGTGTTTTATTGGCTGCATGCCACCTCAGTGATGTGCTGTTGTGGGATTTTTTCTATAGGTGTGGTACCGTCAGTGCTTCTGGCCAGAGACTTCACTCCTAGCTGTATGTCCATAGATCTTACATGGGATGGGTGTTCAGTGGCTTCCACTTCTAGTACTTATAACTTTTTGTTCTTGGGTGCATGGCCTTTGGCTGCTTGCCCAATAATGATTGGGCAAGCAGCTTGCGTGATGTCCGCGGACATCTGACGTGCTCTCTCATTGGATACGGTGAAAGCGTGCAGTGCATCTGGCTTCAGAGACGCCCGCCATCTTTGTTCCTCGCCGCCTGCACAGTAAGTCTTGTGTCTGTCTCCTGTTCCACCCACCCCGCTCATGCCCCGTGTGTCCTTCTTGTCCCCCCCACCCCCACTCATGCTCCGTGTCTCGCTTGTTCCTCCAGCCCCCTCTCACGCCATCGGCACACAGTGGCCAGCGGAGGGCCAAGGAACGGGATCTGCTGCCTGCACACGAACGCCGTGTGTCTCTCTCCCTCCCCCACCCCCTGCTCATGCCCCGTGTGTCTCTCTTACTCCCCCCCACCCCTGCTCATGCCCCGTGTGTCTCTCGATCTTCCCCCCACCGCCGCTCATGCCCCGTGTGTCTCTCTCCCTCCCCCCAACCCCCGCTCATGCCCCGTGTGTCTCTCTCCCTCCCTCCACCCCTGCTCATGCCCTGTGTGCCTCTCCCCCTCACCCCCGCTCATGCCCCGTGTGTCTCTCTCCCTCCCGCCCACCCCCACTCATGCCCCGTGTCTCACTCCCCTTCCCCCCACCCCCGCTCATGCCTCGTGTCTCTCTCTCACACCCCGCCACCCCCGCTCATGCCCTGTGTGTCTCTCTTCCTCCCCCCACCCCCGCTCATGCCCCGTGTGTCTCTCTCCCTCCCCTCCACCCCCGCTCATGCCCCGTGTCTCTCTCCCCTTCCCCCCACCCCTGATCATGCCCCGTGTGCCTCTCACCCCCGCCCCACCCCCGCTCATGCCCCGTGTGTCTCTCTCCCTCCCCCCACCCCCGCTCATGCCCTGTGTGTCTCTCTCCCTCCCCCCCACCCCCGCTCATGCCCCGTGTGTCTCTCTCCCCTTCCCCCATCCCCCGCTCATGCCCATGTGTCTCTCTCCCTTTCCCCCATCCCCCGCTCATGCCCCGTGTGTCTCTCTCCCTCCCCCCCACCCCCGCTCATGCCCCGTGTGTCTCTCTCCCTCCCGCCCACCCCCGCTCATTCCCTGTGTGTCTCTCTCCCTCCCCCCCACCCCCGCTCATGCCCCTTGTGTCTCTCCCCCTCCCGCCCACCCCCGCTCATGCCCCGTGTGTCTCTCCCCCTCCTGCCCACCCCCCGCTCATGCCCCATGTGTCTCTCTCCCTCCCGCCCCCGCTCATGCCCCGTGTGTCTCTCTCCCTCCCCCCACCCCCGCTCATGCCCCGTGTCTCTCTCCCTCCCCCACCACCCGCTCATGCCCCGTGTGTCTCTCCCCCTCCAGTCCACCCCCCGCTAATGCCCTGTGTGTCTCTCTCCCTCCCCCTCATCCCCGCTCATGCCCCGTGTGTCTCTCTCCCCTTCCCCCTACCCCCACTCATGCCCTGTGTGTCTCTCTCCCCTTCCCCCCGCCCCCCGCTCATGCCCCGTGTGTCTCTCTCCCTGCCCCCCACCCCCGCTCATGCCCTGTGTGTCTCTCCACCTCCCGCCCACCCCCCGCTCATGCCCCGTGTGTCTCTCCCCCTCCCGCCCACCCCGCTCATGCCCCGTGTGTCTCTCTAACTCCCGCCCACCCCCCGCTCATGCCCCGTGTGTCTCTTCTCTCCCTCCCGCCCACCCCCCACTCATGCCCCGTTTGTCTCTCTCTCTCCCTCCCGCCCACTCCCCGCTCATGCCCCGTGTGTCTCTCTACCTCCCGCTCATGCCCTGTGTGTCTCTCTCCCTCCCACCCACCCCCCGCTCATGCCCCGTGTGTCTCTCTCCCTCCCGCCCACCCCCGTACATGCCCCGTGTGTCTCTCTCCCCTTCCCCCCAACTCCCGCTCATGCCCCATGTCTGTCTTCTGTACCCCCCGCTCATGCCCTTTGTCTGTCTCCTGTTCTCCTCACCCCCCGCTCATGCCCCGTGTCTGTGTCCTGTTCCCCCCACTCATGCCCCGTGTCTACCTCCTGTTGCCCCCCACCCCACCGCTCATGCCCCGTGTCTGTCTCCTGTTCCCCTCTCCCCACCCCCCGCTCATGCCCCGTGTGTCTCTCTCCCTCCCCCCACCCCCGCTCATGCCCCGTGTGTCTCTCTCCCCTTCCCCCCAGCCCCGCTCATGCCCAGTGTCTGTCTTCTGTTCCCCCCGCTCATGCCCCGTGTCTGTCTCCTGTTCTCCCCACCCCCGCTCATGCCCCGTATCTGTCTCCTGTTCCCCTCATGTGCCGTGTCTGTCTCCTGTTGCCCCCCACACCCCATGCTCATGCCCCATGTCTGTCTCCTGTTCTCCCCACCCCCCGCTCATGCCCCGTGTCTGTGTCCTGTTCCCCCCACCCCCCGCTCATGCCCCGTGTGTCTCTCTCCCTCCTGCCCACCCCCCGCTCATGCCCCGTGTGTCTCTCTCCCTCCTGCCCACCCCCCGCTAATGCCCCGTGTGTCTCTCTCCCTCCCCCTCATCCCCGCTCATGCCCCGTGTGTCTCCCTCCCGTTCCCCCCACCCCCACTCATGCCCTGTGTGTCTCTCTCCCCTTCCCCCACCCCCTGCTCATGCCCCGTGTGTCTCTCTAGCTCCCGCCCACCCCCCGCTCATGCCCCGTGTGTCTCTCTCCCTCCCGCCCACCCCCCGTTCATGCCCCGTGTGTCTCTCCCCCTCCCGCCCACCCCCGCTCATGCCCCGTGTGTCTCTCTCCCTCCCGCCCACCCCCCGCTCATGCCCCGTGTGTCTCTCCCCCTCCCGCCCACCCCCCGCACATGCCCCGTGTGTCTCTCTATCTCCCGCCCACCCCCGCTCATGCCCCGTGTGTCTCTCTCCCTCCCGCCCACCCCCCGCTCATGCCACGTGTGTCCCTCTCCCTCCCGCCCACTCCCCGCTCATGCCCCGTGTGTCTCTCTAGCTCCCGCCCACCCCCCGCTCATGCCCCGTGTGTCTCTCTCCCTCCCGCCCACCCCCCGTTCATGCCCCGTGTGTCTCTCTCTCCCCTTCCCCCCAACTCCCGCTCATGCCCCATGTCTGTCTTCTGTACCCCCTGCTCATGCCCCGTGTCTGTCTCCTGTTCTCCTCACCCCCCGCTCATGCCCCGTGTCTGTGTCCTGTTCCCCCCACTCATGCCCCGTGTCTATCTCCTGTTGCCCCCCACCCCCCCCGCTCATGCCCCGTGTCTGTCTCCTGTTCCCCTCCCCCCACCCCCCACTCATGCCCCGTGTGTCTCTCTCCCTCCCCCCACCCCCGCTCATGCCCCGTGTGTCTCTCTCCCCTTCCCCCCACCCCCCGCTCATGCCCAGTGCCTGTCTTCTCTTCCCCCCGCTCATGCCCCGTGTCTGTCTCCTGTTCTCCCCACCCCCCCGCTCATGCCCCGTATCTGTCTCCTGTTCCCCTCATGTGCCGTGTCTGTCTCCTGTTGCCCCCCACATCCCCTGCTCATGCCCCGTGTCTGTCTCCTGTTCTCCCCACCCCCCGCTCATGCCCTGTGTCTGTGTCCTGTTCCCCCGCTCATGCCCCGTGTCTATCTCCTGTTGCCCCCCACCCCCCGCTCATGCCCGTGTCTGCCTCCTGTTCCCCCCACCTGCTCATGCCCCGTGTCTGTCTCCTGTTCCCCCCACCCGCTCAAGCCCCCGTCTCTCTCTTGTTGCCCCCATCCCCCGCTCATGCCCCGTGTCTGTCTCCTGTTCTCCCCACCCCCCGCTCATGCTCCGTGTCTGTCTCCTGTTCCTCCCACCCCCTGCTCATGCCCCGTGTCTGTCTCCTGTTGCCCCCCACCTCCCCGCTCATGCCCCGTGTCTGTTCTCCCCACCCCCCACTCATGCCCCGTGTCTGTTGTTCCCCCCACCCCCTGCTCATGCCCCGTGTCTATCTCCTGTTCCCCCCACCCCTCGCTCATGCCCCGTGTATGTCTCCTGTTCCCCCCACCCCCCGCTCATGCCCCGTGTCTCTCCTGTTGCCCCCGCTCAAGCCCCGTGTCTGTCTCCTGTTGACCCCCACCCCCCACTCATGCCCCGTGTCTGTCTCCTGTTCTCCCCACCCCACGCTCATGCTCTGTGTCTGTCTCCTATTGCCCCCCACCCCCCGCTCATGCCCTGTGTCTGTCTCCTGTTCTCCCCACCCCACGCTCATGCTCCGTGTCTGTCTCCTGTTCCCCCCACCCCCTGCTCATGCCCTGTGTCTGTCTCCTGTTCTCCCCACCCCACGCTCATGCTCCGTGTCTGTCTCCTGTTCCCCCCACCCCCTGCTCATGCCCCGTGGTCTGTCTCCTGTTGCCCCCCACCCCCCGCTCATGCCCCGTGTCTGTCTCCTGTTGCCCCCCACCCCCTGCTCATGCCCTGTGTCTGTCTCCTGTTGCCCCCCACCCCCCGCTCATGGCCCGTGTCTGTCTCTGTTGTTCCCCCACCCCCCGCTCATGCCCCGTGTCTCTCTCCTGTTGCCCCCCACCCCCCGCTTATGCCTCGTGTCTGTCTCCTGTACCCCCTCACCCCTGCTCATGCCCCATGTCTCTCTCCTGTTGCCCCCCGCTCATGCCCCGTGTCTCTCTCCTGTTGCCCCCCACCCCCCACTCATGCCCCGTGTCTGTCTCCTGTACCCCCACCCCCGCTCATGCCCCGTGTCTTTCTCCTGTACCCCCCCACCCCCGCTCATGCCCTGTGTCTCTCTCCTGTTGCCCCCCCGCTCATGCCCCATGTCTGTCTCCTGTTCACCCCACTCGCTCATGCCCCGTGTCTGTCTCCTGTTCCTCCCACCCCCGCTCATGCCCCGTGTCTGTTCTTCCCACCCCCCACTCATGCCCCGTGTCTGTTGTTCCCCCCACCCCTCGCTCATGCCCCGTGTATGTCTCCTGTTCCCCCAACGTCGCTCATGCCCTTGTCTCTCCTGTTGCCCCCCACCCCCTGCTCATGCCCCGTGTCTGTCTCCTGCTGCCCCCCACCACCCGCTCATGCCCCGTGTCTGTCTCCTTTTCTCCCCACCCCACGCTCATGCTCCGTGTCTGTCTCCTGTACCCCCCACCCCCTGCTCATGCCCATGTCTGTCTCCTGTTGCCCCCCACCCCCCGCTCATGCCCCGTGTCTGTCTCTGTTGTTCCCCCCTCCTCCCGCTCATGCCCCGTGTCTGTCTCCTGTTCCCCCCACCCCCCGCTCATACCCCGTGTCTCTCTCCTGTTGCCCCCACCCCCCCGCTCATGCCCTGTGTCTGTCTCCTGTACCCCCCACCCCCGCTCATGCCCCGTGTCTGTCTCCTGTACCCCCCACCCCCGCTCATGCCCCGTGTCTCTCTCCTGTTGCCCCCCCGCTCATGCCCCATGTCTCTCTCCTGTTCCCCCCACTCGCTCATGCCCCGTGTCTGTCTCCTGTACCCCCACCCCCGCTCATGCCCTGTGTCTCTCTCCTGTTGCCCCCCGCTCATGCCCCGTGTCTCTCTCCTGTTGCCCCCCGCTCCTGCCCCGTCTGTCTCCTGTACCCCCCACCCCCGCTCATGCCCCGTGTCTGTCTCATGTACCCCCCCACCCCCACTCATGCCCCGTGTCTCTCCTGTTGCCCCCCCGCTCATGCCCCGTGTCTGTCTCCTGTTCCCCCCACTCGCTCATGCCCCATGTCTGTCTCCTGTTCCCCCCACTCGCTCATGCCACGTGTCTGTCTCCTGTACCCCCCACCCCCGCTCATGCCCCGTGTCTGTCTCCTGTTGCCCCCCGCTCATGCCCCGTGTCTCTCTCCTGTTGCCCCCGCTCCTGCCCCGTCTGTCTCCTGTACCCCCCCACCCCGGCTCATGCCCCGTGTCTGTCTCATGTACCCCCCCACCCCCGCTCATGCCCCCTGTCTCTCCTGTTTCCCCCCCGGTCATGCCCCGTGTCTGTCTCCTGTTCCCCCACTCGCTCATGCCCCGTGTCTCTTTCCTGTTGCCCCCCGCCCCCCGCTCATGCCCCGTGTCTGTCTCCTGTATACCCCCCACCCCCCGCTCATGCCCCGTGTCTGTCTCCTGTTGCCCCCCACCCCCCCGTTCATGCCCCATGTCTGTCTCCTGTTTTCCCCACCCCGCTCATGCCCCGTATCTGTCTCCTGTTCCCCCATCCCCCGCTCATGCCCCGTGTCTCTCCTGTTCTCCCCACCCCCCGCTCATGCCCCGTGTCTGTCTCCTGTTCTCCCCACCCCCCGCTCATGCCCCGTGTCTCTCTCCTGTTGGCCCCACCCCCCGCTCATGCCCTGTGTCTCTCTCCTGTTGCCCCCCACCCCCTGCCCCCTGCTCATGCCCCGTGTCTCCCTCGTGTTCCCCCCACCCCGCTCATGCCCCGTGTTTCCCTCGTGTTACCCCCCACCCCCCTGCTCGTGCGCCGTGTCTCCCTCGTGTACCCCCACCCCCGCTCATGCCCCTTGTCTCTCTCCTTTCCCCTCCACCCCCGCTCATGTCCCGTGTGTGCCCTGTACCTCCCCCGCTCATGCCCCGTGTCTTCCTCGTGTTCCTCCCCACCCCCGCTCATACCCCGTGTCTCCCTCATGTTCCTCCCCACCCGCTGCTCATTCCCCGTGTCTCTCTCGTGTTCCTCCCACCACCGCTCATGCCCCGTGTTTCCTTCCTTTTCCCCCCCACCCCCTGCTCATGCCCCGTTTGTACCCTGTTCCCTCTCACCCCCCGCTCATGCCCATGTGTCTCCCCTGTTCCCCCCCACCCCCCACTCATGCCCTGTTGTGTTCTTTATACACCCCGCCTTCCCTTTCCATGGTGGCCATATTGGTAAAAGATTTTCCTTCCTACACCGGGACGCCACAGGCGTCCCGGTCTAGGAAGGAAAATCTTTTTGTTTTTTTACCATCCGGCGTTCCCACTTTGAGGACATAACATGATAGTGGTCTTCAGCTATTGAAAAGGACGTTATGGTTAAGTTGCACTAACAAAAACCTATGAAATTCAATGAAAAAACTTTGTTAAAGGGACATTATGGTTAAGTTGCGCTACTAAAAACCTATGAAATTCAGTGAAAAAACTTTGTTAAAGGGACGTTATGGTTAAGTTGCGCTACTAAAAACCTATGAAATTCAGTGAAAAAACGTTGTCAAAGGGACATTATGGTTCCAAGTAAAACCGAAAAACCCTTGAAATTCACCAGTTATGGTAAGCTAAGCAACCATAACCCGCGCCACCACCGTGCACTGCTAAGACTAACACCCAGGACATCAAAGATGACATCACAAATGTCATTGATGACATCACTGATGACATCACATGTCTGGCTCATTCTTTTTTCTTTTGCTGACATATCTAGGCCACATGGTTTTCTTCAGTAACAGTCAGAAACTAAACATTTTATTTTATTTGTAGACATATCCTTCAAGTAGGTTCTTAAAGTAATTCCCTTAGAGTCCAGTCACATCATATGAAACATATACATACGGGAAGACACAAGCGTGAAAGACAGCAATCCTTTTTGTGCATAAAGATAATCAATAGACTTAGGAGCACTTTCTGATAGTCCTGTTTTTTTTATGGTTGTACTTTCCCTGTATATGGTCATATTTGTATACATTGTACTCACACTACTTTCCTTAGGGTCCAATCACATCAAGTGATACATATACCTAGGGTAAATAGCAGCTTTGAAACAGAGCAATCATTTATTTGCATGAAAATAATCAGTTAAATTATGAATTGTTTCTGCTACTACTTGTGCTTTTTTGTGCTTTTTTGCTAACTTCACTTTCCCTGTATATACCCATATTGGTATGTGTTCTTGTGTCTTTGTGAATGCAATTATGTAATACATGTGTTTTATTAGCTACTTATTACATATTTCACAGTACACAAAAATCTATTAAGAAAACAATTATCATTTCATTATTCAACATATTAACATTATGAATATTATACCTTCATCTTGTACACTGCACACAATGTTATGTTTCTGTATGAGTAGCTTAGTATACTAGATAGAACCCCATGATAGAATGCTACTTATATCAATGCATCGTTCAATGCACTAATTAGGGTATGATATTTATTGCAATGATCCTTGACACTTGTTTCGCAACATTATAATAAGAATCCCTTGCACACATATTTCATGAAAAGTACATACACATGTGATGTCATCAGTAATATCATCAATGACATTTGTGATGTCATCTTTGATGTCCTGGGTGTTAGTCTTAGCAGTGCACGGTGGTGGCGCAAGTTATGGTTGCTTAGCTTACCATAACTGGCGAATTTCAAGGGTTTTTCGGTTTTACTTGGAACCATTACGTCCCTTTGACAAAGATTTTTCACTGAATTTCATAGGTTTTTGGTAGCGCAACTTAGCTATAACGTCCCTTTAACAACGTTTTTTCACTGTTTGTTGGGTTCCACTTTTCCACTTTTAAATGTTAATATTATGGTTGTGAATATAATTTTGGTTTTAGGCACTTTGTGTGTTATTGCATGGAAAGTGCAACCAATAGTTCATATGATCAAACGTTATAAACAACTCTCTGCAAGTGTATATGAATGCAGAAAATCAGCTAATGGCCATTCAAATAAAGTTTAGTACGCAGCCTGCTGCCATCGCGTTACATTCACTGCCACTGGTCTTTAAACCCCATAATCAACCACTGCATTCTTAACCCTGGGGTACCTTGCAAACTTGATTAAGCCATCACAATATATATGGTCATTATCTGTAACATTCAAGTTTATAAGTAAAGTGCAAGGTGCATCTCATGACCCTCGAATTTAGAAGCATCATGATAAAGTGCTTTAATGAGTTAGAGAATCCATAAAGTGCATAGTGCTAGATGCTCAAATACCCTCAGTGGGAGGCAATCTGAGCCATGGGTTCATAATAAAGTGCTTAACATGCAATACCCTGCCATAAGGTTCATAGTGCTCTATCTCTAATTGCTCGATATTAGAGCCACTTCGGACTGACAGATCTTAATTGACCTTGTGTCTACGTCCCATTCTATGGAAACATAATGAGAAAATCTACATGCAATGGCTTCACCTCACCTTGAGGTGCAGAGTACTAGTTATCTAATTGCTCAATGTCGGAGCCGATCCAGGCTGAAAAGATCTTAATTGACTTTATATCTGCATCCCAATCTATGTAAACATAATGGAGGGCTCTGCATGCCATAAAGTGCATAGTGCTCTAATAATTTGCTCTATATTGGAGCCAATACCAACTATTTTGCTCCATATCAGGGGTCCAATGTAAACTACTTTGTATGGCAGGACATTGGGCCTCATTACACGGTAGGCGGTGGACCAAGGTGCTATTAGCACCTTGGTCCATGCCGGTAAAATACCGGCACCGCCTTGGCGGAAAGGGGATTTACCGCCCCATTCCAAGGTTGGAGGGGCGGTAAATCCCCTTTCCGCCATTGCCCTTCCCCATTCCCATTTCTGCCCCATAGGGCTCTATGGAACTGGGGAAGGCGCTAATTACGGCACCGCAATTTTGCGGTGCCGTAATTAGCTCCGAGGTCCCTTAGTGGGTTGGATATTAACGCCTGCAAGAAGCAGGCGTTAAATCCTCCAACCCGCAAAGGGACCTCGTAGTACGGCGGTAAGGGTTAACGGTCACCGTTGCCATTAACGGTGACCGTTAACCCTTACCGCCGTCCGTGTAATGAGGGCCATTGTGTATTGCAATCCTCACTGGAGTTAGACCATATGTACGTGATACTTGGTACTTGCAATCTCCTGTAATGCCAGCCTTGCTATATCAAGGTATGAAGGAGTACAGAGAGCGGGGATATACCGCTACAGTGGATAACTCAACCTTTATACCTCATGATAAAGTGCATGGTGCAAGATATTAAAAGGGGAAAGGGAAGCAGGGGGTAAAGGGAAGGGATTTTGTGTGTAGCACAGTAGGTGCTTAACTCAATCATAGTGTTGGTAACACCCAATGGCAAGAACACACTATACAATAAAGACCTCATTTGTGTGGTAATTGTTTTAACATATTGCTCTCGAAATGGAAAATGCTACTACAACTGATCCATAGCGTGAAATTTAAAAAACAAACAAAGAAAAAATATGATCTTTTGTATGGTAAAAACAGTGATACAACTGAACATCTAAGAAAAACAAATAAAATTGAGCTCAACCTAACAGACCGCTAAATGCCTATTTTGGTTGAATTTCAGTCATATGAAGGATTACAAAACATCATTGCATATACTGAGGGAGTTATCCTTATAATCGTTGATTTAATCTCCCACAAAGGTGTAAACTTCCTCATCTTTTTTGTGACCATTGGGGGTCTTGGTGTTAAAATCAATAATGTACAGGCTTTCATATTGTCTCAGTGTTTGCTCTCGATTTCCCTCCTCTAGGATGTTCGATTATGGTATCAATACCAAAATATGTCAGGGAAGAAATATCTCCTCCATGTACTTCATCAAAGTGTTTGGCCTGCGGGTGTGCTACATCATGATTATTGATTGCCCTCAGATGTTGGAGTATATAGGTTTTGACTTGCAGTTTGGTGCTCCCTATGTACCATAGTTTAAAACTGCATAGAATCACATATATAACAAATTTGGTTGAACAATAATGAGTTTCATGATCTTTATGTTCCGTCCACTCCGTTGATGAATATATTGTTTTGTGTTTAAACCAAATCTGCAAGCCTTGCATTTAACCCATTTTTGAAAACCCATAGATGTGTTGGTAAGCCAGCTAGAGGCTGGTAATATGGGATGGGATTGAAAGAGGCTGGGTGACAATTTCCGATTGTATTGATTTTGCCTTTCTAAAAGTTACACTGGCATTGGTTTGTATGGATTGCCGGATGTCCAGGCCCCTTTGAAGAAGGAACCAGTGTTTATCCAAGATCTTCCTTACTTCCTTGGCCCCGTCATTGAATCTAGTGATAAATCTAATGCATTCAGTTGTATTTCTGGATTGCGACATCTCCATATCTGCCCTGCTGAGAATGTTATATCTAGTCTGGCTTGAGCATTGGTCATATGCTTTGTTGATGATCGACTTATGGTAGCCTCTGGCATGAAACCTGGTTGCCACAATTTTGGCATTTTGCTGATAGGTTGGTTGTTCGCTACAATTGCGTTTTATGCGCAGAAAATCCCCATAGGGTATGTTGTTTTTCGAACTGGTGGGATGGGCACTGGTTGTGTGTACTACTGAATTTGTAGTGAAAATAAATGCTGCTGGTCTGCGCTGAGACCTTAATTCACTGTAATGAGTAAATCAAGTACATAGGTCCTTGCTTTATATGCTGATCAGACAGTTCTCAAGGTATAAATATGTTTTGTGGCTAAATTCCATAAATCCACAGCCGACACGTGTTTTGACCAATTGGTCATCTTCAAGGCGAATCCTTCAATGATCAGATTGATATCAAAACGATTAGTGTTATGAAATTCCACAAATCCGTAGAACTTATTGTCAGAACCATTCCAAATCATCAAAATATCATCTATGTAGCATTTCCACAGTATAACTTTGTCCTTGAACTCATCATTAAATAGAGCATGTGCTTGTTCATAATTAGACATGAAAAGGTTGGCCAATGAGGGTGCATGTTTGGCCCCCATTGCCACTCCTTTAATTTGGGTGTAATACGTTTCATCAAACAAAAACACATTATTTAATGTAAATTGTAATTCCTTCAACATCTTCACATGTGTGTGAAAGGAGGCAGAATGATCTTGAAAAATACAGTCTATTGTTTGGATAGCCAGGTCATGACTAATTGATGTATATAGAGCAATTACATCCATCGTAGCCAGTGAATGATCTTCTTTCCAATTTATTGTAGATAGAATCTGTCATGATTCCTGCCCCTCATGTCCCCAGCCCTCCAAGATGTCAGGCTGGAGCCAGGCCACGATCACCTACATGGCCCTCAAGGGCCTCTCCGTCCCTCCAAAGACCCACTTGGAGTCAGACTTGGCGCTTGTGGCACCAGACTCACTAACTCACATAGGATAACATTGGGGATTGGACTTGCAGTGCATTGATGGGGACAAGATGGATGCCCCCACATATTTCGGTTCCCAGAACTGCATGTGCGGTCTAGTCTTTTGGATGTGGTTCAGCCTAGAGGCACCTGGGATACCCAGAGACTATTTAAGCCACACCCAGGCTGAGAAACATGCTTTTTTGCATTTTCTGCACCTGCAGCGTGACACTCACCGTGTTCGGATCGGTCTCCAGTAGGCCTGCGTCTTTCTTCTGCGCTCAGCTCCTGCAAGAACAAGAACACCGTTAGGAACAGCCTTACCTTGCGGCGCTTCTGCCCATCAGTCATCGCTCCTTCTGTTCTGCGGGCATCTTCGGTGGTGTCATTCCCATCCCGGCACGCCGCTTCCTAAGGAAAAGGGAAAAGAACAGAAAAAAGGCATCAGTAAGCATTCTGCAAATCTTCGCTTATTTTTAAATACTGTACGAGCTTCAAACGCTTACCTGAATCCCAGCCGCTCTGGGGGAACTCTGTCTCCTGAACTTCTCATCCATCTGCAAGAGGGAAAAGGCACTCCAAGTTAGCATAGAAAAATGTTGAGGCGCTGCATACCGCGCTTACCCAAAGCATTTGTTCTTCATAACTGGCATCCACGCTGAAAACGTCACGGCACCTAAAAGACACAGAAAAAGAACTCAGTTCAATGCAAATAATAAAGGGGTGCATCACGCATTGTGCTCTCACTCACCTTCAGCGCTACTCATCTCAGCAGCACGCCGCCATCCCCGGACGCCGGCCATCATCTAAGGAAGGAAAGGAACGAAGTTAGAGAACTGTTCAAAAGACTCATTATACTTACCTGTCGGACTCTTGCCAGTGAAGTAACTAGGCAGCAACGAGCCCGCATCAATCAATGCACCCCTGCGCTGAAGGCAGGATGGAGAGCACACTATCCAAGAAAACAAGGCCCAGTCTCCAGTCGAATAGCCACCAGGGAAGGGTTCGAGGTCGTAAGAGGTCAGAACAGGCTGAGTGACGTCCCCGTGGATACCAGGTGAGCGTTACAGAATCTGAAGGACCTGAGTGCTATCTCTGATGTAAATGGGCATTTGCAACACATAGGGCCTCATTACAAGTTTGGCGGTAGCCTTGCCGGTAAAACCGTCAGGCGGCCGCCAAACTTGCAATTATTTCTGGCACCCGCGAATGGGCAGTTACCAGGTCATTATGGCCCAGCCAGACCCGGTAATTGCCCCTTCGTCGGCGCCGGAATGCATTAATCCCCATTCCCATTGAGCTCAATAGGGCTCAATGGGAATGGGGAGGTCTGATGCACCAGCACCATTGAGAATGGTGCCGGTGCATCCAACATGCTCTGCTCGCAGGTGCCGTTCCGCCCGCACCGAGTATAAGCCACTCCAGAGTGCCCCAATGCGCTGAATTTCAGGGGTTTTGTTGCGTTAAGTTTCTCACCTTAACTGATCTTTAACTAAAGTTTTTTCAATCAACCCAACTTTGCAAAGAAATTCAGAGGCAGCCATATACTTTATTTGCAAAGTTTGGTGAGGATTCCTCCAAGGGGAGCGAAGTTATAAGCTGCCGAAAAAGTGTTCTTCCTATGAGCTTTTTTTTTTTTCTCCTGCTAAGAGTGAGACTCTTTCCCTCCCACTCTTAGGCATGATTTGAGGTATGTCTTTGACTCTGTGTGCTTATGGGCTATGGGGTTTTCTTTTTATTCCATAGGGTATCATCTATTTTTTATGTGTGTGTTACACAGCACCCTCAGTGCAGTAACACAGGGGTGTCATAGTGACCCCCCAAACATAGACTCCATACCCTGGGAATGACTATTGTCTCCCCATGCATGTAAAGTCACCATTGTCTTTACTAGTCCTAAATTGTGAACAGAACCAGTACAAACTATCATATTGTGGAAGTACTGGAAGGGGTTAATTATATTGTCCATGGGTCTATTTTCAAGGGGGCATTGTCGAGTTTCTGGCTGGTGGAAGTGGTTACCACGCGAAATATTCCACCGGAATATTCTCTATGGGATTTTCCTATTGATTTTAAACGCACCACTTTTTGGTGCATTGTTAAAGATACCGCTGGTTTATTTATTTAAATATTAAATTAATGGTTAGGTCTTTTTGCCAGAACTCTTTTCTAAAATAGCGTTTGGGTCGTCTCTGTAACTCTGACCAAGGTCGAGCCCTTTGTTTCACTTTTTGGCAGGCTTCTCCACAGAAGCCCTCCAAATGGTGCCACTCTGTCTGGGTTCCACAGGATGGGTGGGGAGGGGAATTGGCACCATGGACTGCGTTGCCTTAGCAACTCAAGTCGCACTCTGTTCTAATTGGGCCAGTGGTGAGCCGCGCGGCTCACCACTTAGCATGTTTGAGTGATAGTTAGGCTGTTGAATGGGGGTTTTTCTGCATAAAAGCAGGGCCTTTGGGACTGGAACTTAAGAAGTCGCCACAGGACCTAAGAATCCAAAGAGGGAAGAAGCTGAGCCATCTGCAACGATGACACCACCGGTGAAGCCCTGCTGCAACTACCTCACCGCTTTCCTGACGACAAGAGAAGATCTTCTGCTGGACGAGTCTTCTTCCTCTGAGCTGGTGGGACCAACCAGTTCACCCCTTTCGCCTTCCAAAGACGTCTCTTGGTCGAATCGCCCGTGTCAAGCACCCCGGCGGCTGGATAGCCAAGCTTCACCACATTGACCGCGAATAAAAGGAACACACCTTTTATCGACTAACTCCGCGGCTGGTTTCATCCCTGTGCAGTGCAACGACTCCATGTTTCCTCCTCGATGAGATCCTCTCTTCCCCTGGTCGAAACAATGAACTGAACCACTGCCAGGAACACCTGCCACTGCTGGAGCTTCCTCTCTCTTTAAGGTACTGTGTCCTGCCTGGCCTCCCTTTCTTCGGTTTGCCCAAGGTGACCCTTAAATCCTTGGCTTTCCAACTGGGTTGGCCCCAGACCTTCTAACTTTACCTTCTTGAATCGCCCCAACCTCTTGAACATTCTGCAAAGACTTTTAGTGCATTTTAAACCATGTGATCCTGGGCACATTTCGCTTTGCTCCATTTAAAGTGGGCCTGGTCAATGAACTTTGCCTCTACAGTGTATACTGCCTTTTTGTTCCTTGCTGAGAACTCCTAAAAGTGTTGGGACCTGTTTTATTTCTATGCTCTGCCTTTTTCTCTCCCTTTAACTGAACTATTGGAGTGCCATCAGGTTACACGCTCACATCTGTTTAACAAATCGTGGTGTTTTAACTCTGACTTGTCTGATAGTTATCAAGGGAGGTGTGTATACTTTACCTGACTGTGTTTTAACTTGCTTTTGATTAAGAGTGCTAGTATATTGCCTAAAGTGTGTTTTAAATAAATATTTATATACTTTTTATACAAAGCTCTGGTCAGTGTTTGTTTGCTCTACTGTGTTTTTAGCCCTATTGTGTATACTCTATATACTGCCCTGCTCTTCTTGAGAGAAGTCTGACTGCTCAGCCACAGCTACCAGGTAAATCTGGGTGGTGCAGACTGCTACCAATTGGGTTTACTGCTTACTCCTGTAGTCTTAATCTTTTTGCAGTGTTCCCTAAGGGAACTGCACAGGATTCTGCCTAACATAGCTGCACAGGCGGCTATCATATTTTGGTCAGTGCAGGCAGGCGGCAGTGGGGATGGGGAGTGCATTGGATATACTATGAGGATATTTCCAGTCGGTGTACTATGTTGTGTTGTGCCTGCAAAGTCCCTTCTGGCGTGTGTGCATGGGTAGAGGCCTTGCACCTAACAGTGCGGGCAGTGGTTGGAAGTAGGTGTGAGGAAGTCGTCATGTGTGGGTCAGTTAGTGTACTCATATGGAAGACCTCTGCATGTACCCAAGAGGCTAG
The DNA here is from genome assembly GCF_040938575.1 of Ambystoma mexicanum. Classification (NCBI taxonomy): domain Eukaryota; kingdom Metazoa; phylum Chordata; class Amphibia; order Caudata; family Ambystomatidae; genus Ambystoma; species Ambystoma mexicanum. The sequence continues at coordinate 967,030,027 of NC_090936.1, read as the reverse complement.
GGCTTGCTCACACCCTTGGTTTAAGGAAGGCCATTACCACATTGAGACATGGAAGGATTCTTTACCAGCACACTTTTACCATATGGACCATTCACGCAGCTACTGACATATACTGCATTGGTGTTGAGGTGCATAGGGGACTACAATATTGGGGTCAGTGCAGGGAGACTGCATTGGGGCTGGGAAGTGCATTGGAGATAAGGAGGATATTTGCTGTCGGTCTACTATGTTGTGACTGCAAAGCCCCTACTGCCTTGTGTGCATGGCTACGGCCCTTGGCCCTAACGGTGTGGTCACTGGTTGGAAGTAGGTGTATGAATGTTGTCTTGTTTGGGTCCGTCAGTGTACCCACATGCACCTGTAGGCATGAAAGCTCTGTGGCCACATGTTCCCATGCATGCCTCTTTTGGCTTGCAGTGGCTGTGTACTGCTCTTGGAGGCATGGGTGTAGGCCGTAGGCTGCTGCATGTACACAGCCTTGCTTCAGGGAGGGCAGTAAAACATTGGCACATGGAAGGATTTTTTACTATCACAGTTTTGCGATATGGACCTTTTACGCAGTTACTCAGGTATATTTCATTGGGGGGTAGATGCACAGGCGGCTATCATTTTTTTGGGAGTGCAGGTAGACTCCATTGGGGATGGTGAGTGCATTGGAGGCAATATGAGGATATTTGCAGTCGCTGTATTATGCTGTGTTGTGCCTGCAAAGGCATACTAGCTTGCGTGCCTGTCTAGGGCACTTGCACCTAACAATGTGGGCACTGTTTGGAAGTAGGTTGGAGAATGTAGCCTTGTTTGAGTCCGTTAGTGTACCCATATGTACCAGTAGTCAGGAAAGCTACGTGGGCACATGATAGCATGCACGCCTCTATTGCCTTCTAGTGGGTGTGTTGAAGGAGTAGGCTTTTGGGTGCATGGCCGGAGGCCCTAGGCGTCCGGAGAATGTTGCTTCCTTCGGGTCCGTTCTTATACTGATATGTAACTCCAGCGTACACTCTTGGAAATATGTATGTCTCCTGTGGGTGGTCACTATTACAGAATGGTTGTGGAGGTCATTTTGCAGTTGGTACACCAGTAGAGGTAGCGTGAAGTGCCTGCACTTGCATATGGTGTGCGTCATTGGCCCTGTTGACATTCAGGGACTTAGATGCCACCATTTATGTTTCGTATGGTGTGCCTCTCATAATACCCTGTGCTTTGAGAGTGAAGGAAGATATTGCGACATGGCACATGTTAATAAGCATTACACATATAAATTATGGATAATGTATAGATCAACCCACATACATTTGCAGCCAACAACATTATCAACGCCGCTAAGTGCAGCCAAATACAGGACGGTAGGCCATCTGACTGTTAGCTTTGTTTTGCGTACTTGTTGAGATGGCCAACGAACGCGGTTGGCGTTTCTACAGTGTGAAATTGTAATGTGAGCATCGCTTCCATTACCTATACGTGTGTGCGGCATACACTATCACAGCAGCCACTGGCATCAGTGACTTTACTTGTGGACAGTCATTCCTCACAGCCTGCACTCCAGGTATTTTCTTTATGTGCGTGCCAAGCATAGTGCACTCTGTCATGTGGGCACCTAGCTGCGGAAAGGAACAACATAAACAAAAGCAAAAGCAGACATGCACACACAGAGTATACGGTTCCAGAACAATCCCATAGTTTAGTAACACCACAGTGAATTGTTGGAAGTGCTTTATTTTGCTACAGAGTGTTAACGACAAAGTGTAAATCGGCTGCATTCACCCCTCTTTTATTTCGCAAACTAAATTCAGTGACCAATGCTGTTTGTGCACTTCTGTTCTCGGATAGCAAAGTGGGAAAAGGAGTACTTAGTGGTGCTTGGTGGACCGTGTGGAACAACACATTTTCTTTGAAAGGTAGACAAGGTAGCAGCTGGTGCCTCTGGGATGCCTTACAGCACTGAGGGTGAGTAGACCTAGTAAATGTGTTAAAGGGCATAGAAAGGGTAAAATAGGGAATGTAGCACTGCACGAGTGAGCAGAAGGTGTGTTTTAGTGCATGACTTGCAGTTCTATACTGCCCTTCATGTTTGCATTTGCAGGGGGTGGGGAAGAATGGTAGCAAAAGGAAGTACAATCACAGTTGCAATTTACAGGGAATGGTGGACATATGGCACTGTAACAGCACGTCCTTACTGCTGTCACAAATCTCTGTACAATGTACAGAGAGAAAGTGTGCGGTAGAGTACATTTATTAATATGCATACAGAAGAGCAGCTTAATACTTTTTATTCGTAATACACATGTGATTTAAAGTTGTACTTGTATAACTTTGTCAAATTCCATGCTTGTATTGGGTGGGCGAGAGATGGCAGTGTATGGCGTATGGGATCGTTGCAGACTACCTTTGGGGCACATGGGCACAGCAACTCCAGTGTAAGTTACGTTTCCTTTTTTGCTATACTTCCATACAATGTCTGACCTTGGAGCTAAACATGCTTTCCCCTCAAGGCTGTTTTACAATGAACGCGTGTCCTGTTCAAGGAGAGGTACGTTAGGTTTTGCTTTCCAGAGATGATGCTGGGGGAAAAAAGGAATCAGCCGGCAACGTGTTTTGATTGTAGCATGCATTTACGAATGTTAGCAGTGTCATTACGGTGAAGGTAGTACGACGTACAAGTACAAGTAGAGATGATGGTGCATTTCACATGGTGCCATGAATACAGAGATGTCAACATACATTAAATGTGCTTTTACAGTGCCTAAGGACCAGTTATATGTGCAGTGTGCTACGAGCAACGGTGGATGTTGGCAGACTGTGTGTTTGCTGCCTCAGAATACGTGGGTGGATGGCCCATCATACGCAGTTTGGTGTCGTGCAGCATGAACCTGTTTGGGGCTGCCATTCAGCAAAGAAAAGGAGTTAGTGTGTACGATTGTCAAACAGTGTAAGGAGGTTTTAGGGCCTCTTTATGAGATTGGAGGTAGCCATGGTTCTATTGGCGCCATTGCTGCCTTCAAACTCGGTCCGGGTTCCTTGAATGAGGAATTAACGGGCCATTCCAACCTTGGAGGACCCGGTAATTCCTCATTCAAAATACCCATCCCCATTCGAGCCCCCATAGGGCTCAATTGGAATGGGGAGGGAGCTAATAACGGGCCTGTTAATAATGGGCCCGTTAGTAGCTCCCTGGTCCTTTAGTGGCTCCCGCCAAGGGACCTCGTAATGCGGCGCTAAGGGGTTAACGGCACAGATATCTTTACTGGCGCCGTTAACCCCTTACTGCTGCACTCGTAATGAGGCCCAAAGTGTTCAAACAGTGTTTCCTTTACACAATAAGAAAGGGAAACAAGTTTGAATACGTAAGCAGTAGCACAGTGGTTGCAATATGGCTGCCGAGCTATGACCCACGCGCTGTGTTAGGGAGAATTGTCTCTTTAGGCTGAATTTCCTAACCTAGTGAGTCCCCCAGCAGCTTTGCTGGATTTCTGGAGTTTGTTTTTTTCTCCTGCCAAGAGTGAGACTCTTTTCCTCCCACTCTTGGACATGATTTATGGTGTTCCTTTGACTGTTAATGCGTTTTATGGGCTATGGGGTCCTTTACTCCATAGGGTCTCATGTGTTTTTACTATGTGTGTTACACAGCACCCTCCGTGCAGTAACACAGGGGAGTCATAGTGACCCCCACTATAGACTCCATACCCTGGGACTGACTACTGTCTCCCAGGGCATGTAAAGTCACCATTGGCTTTACTAGTCCCAAATTATTAACAGAAACCAGTACAAACCGTCATATTGTGGACGTACTGGTCAGGGCAATTCGATTGCCCCGGGGTTTGTTAGTCGAGGGGGCACGTCTCTGTCCCCCCTGATCGAGTTTTGGCTGGTGGCAGTGGATACTACTTTTTATATTCGACCGCGAATATATTCCTATGGGATTTTCCCATTGTTCGAGGCTACCAACTTTAATTATTTAATCCTCATAGCCTCGAACATACCGCCGGTTTATTTAATTAATATTTATTCGCCAGTTGGTATTTTTTGCCAGGACTCGATTCTAAAATGGCGTTTATGTTCTCTTCTGTGACTCCAACCCAAGCCGAGCCCTTTGTTCCACTTTTTGGCGGGCTTCTCCACAGAAGCCTCCAAAAGTGGTGCCACTCTGTCTGGGTACCACAGGGGGTGTGGGAGGGGGTTTAGGCACCCTTTACTGAGTTACCTTGGTAACTCAAGTCGCACTCTTGTGTGATTGGCCCAAGTGGTGAGCCGGCCGGCTCACCACTTAGCATGTTTGATTGACAGCTAGGCTGAGTGAATGGGGGTATGCTGCATAAAAGCAGGGCTTTGGGGACTGGAACTTCAGAAGTCACCACAGGACCTGAGAATCTGACGAGGGAGAAGCTGAGCCGACCTAGCACGACGACACCACCGGTGGAGCCCTGCGGAACCGACTCACCCCTTCCCGAAAACAGAGAAGATCTCCCAGCTGGAGAGGCTTCTTCCCCTGACTGGTGGGCACAACCAGTTTACCTTCTTCTCTTCGCACCCCAGACCAGTCTGTGGTCGTATTGCCCGTGCCAAGCAACCCGGCAGCCAGATAGCCACTTACCACTGGACCGCGAACCAACGGACCGCTCCTTGTACCTGAGAAACTCCGTGGCTGGTTTCTTCCCTGGCAGTGCAACGGACTCCTGTCTTCCTCCCTGACGAGATCCTCTCTTCCCCCGGACGAAGCACCGACTTGCATCCGCTGCCAGGAACAACTGCCCCCGCTGGAGTATTCTCACCACTTTAAGGTACCGGGTCCGCCAGGCCTCCCTTTCTAAAGATTGCTACAAGTTAATAATAACCCCTTAACCTTCTGGACTGGGCTGGCCGCCTTGACCCTCTAACTGGTCCCTTTCTTTGGTCCAACTCCTTTTTGAACCGTTACAAGACTTTTGTGCACTGCAACCGTGTGACCTTGGACACATTTCGTTTTGATCCTCTTAAAGCGGATCCGGCCTACTGACTCTGAATTCACAGTGTTACTTTGACTTCCTCTCTTGTTGTGTTTGTGATAAAGTGTTGGGATCTGTTTCAATTGATTCTCTGCTTTTCTCTCCCTTTTTAAAACAAATTATTAGAGTGCCATCTACGTTAAGCGTTCACCGCTGTCTGAAAATAAGTGGGGCTTTACTTAAGACTTGTCTAATATTCTTTTAATGGAGTGTACATCTTTTAGTGACCGTGTTTTTGAATTGCTTACTATTAGTGCCTGTGTGTTTTTCTAGATGTGGTTTTAAATAAATAATTATATCTCTTTTACACCAAGCGCTGGTCAGTGTTTACTTGTTCTATTGTGTTCTCCTGATCTATTGTGAATACTCTATATACTGCCTAACTCTTCTTGAGGGAAGTCTGATTGCTCAGCCACAGCTACCAAGTGAATCTGTGTGGTGCAGACTGCTACCAAGTGGGTTTACTGCCAAACACCTGCAGTCCTAAATCTTTTGCAGTGGTCCCAGAGGGAGCTGCACAGGTTTCTGCCTAACACTGGTGTACAGCGGTGGGATTTGGATTGAGTATACACTTTAGAGTGCTTGTTGAGCACTTTAGGACAACTAACCACAGAGCATAGCACTAAAAAAAGCTGATTATCTAACTATGTCTGTTATGGAGAGTTATACCCTAGAATCATTGTCTGCCAAAACTGCTGATTGCTTGAAAGTATTGTGTAGACATAAGAATCTCTCTGGGAAGGGCAAGAAAATGGAACTTATAGAAAGATTGTTAGAAAACCAAAGTCTGGGTGGTACAGAGGAATCTACCCCCCCAGCAAATGTAGAAAACAGTGATGGTATTGATCTGAATCAAAGTCTTGATAATGAGTCGGAAGAGGAAAGTGAACCTAATGAAGTTAGCCACTCTGAGCCTCTGTCTGCCTTACCTACTGTACCTTCTGGGCCTATACCAGGTCCTACATGTAACCCTGCTTATTTTGAACTTGAAAAGATGAAGCTCGAATTAGAGTACAAACGTTTTATTGCTCAATCTGAAAGAAACCAAGAGCTAGAGTTCAGAAGAATGAATGCCCAGGCTGAGCAGAAGCAAGCTGAGTTAAGTCTCAGAGAAATAGAGCTTAATCATGAAATAGAAATGAAAAAGTTGTCTGTGAAAAATGCTTCTCTCCCCTCTGGTTCTTCTAGGAGTTCCAGTCCCAAAAGACCCCGAATGCCTAAGGAATTAGTGGGTATGTATGAACCTAAGTTGGATGTGTTGGATTGATTGAAAATGTTTGAATATAATCATGGGCTCCAGGACATCACAGGGAATGAGTTACTCCCCTGGTTGTTCTCTAGGCTTCCCCCTGTTGCAACTGATGTGGTAATGGAGTTGGGGGAGGCGGATAATAAGGATTATGAATGTGTGAAACTAGCTTTGATAGCTAGATTTGGGAAGACCCCTTCCCAGTACCTTAAGAGGTTTAGGACCCCCAAAAAGCATGATGGTACCCCTTGGACTACCTGGGTGAGTGAAAGTTTGAAAAACTTAGAGGGATGGATTAAGGGTTACAGAGTTAACACTTATGAAGGAATGAAGAATCTTGTAATGTTGGAGTCAATTTATGATGCCTGCTCTCCTGAGCTCAGACAGCACTTGGCTGATTCAAAGGAATTAGATTCCAGGAAGTTAGCTAAGGCTGCTGACTTGTGGGTTGCCAACCGGGCCACTCACAAGGATTCTGGGGATACTCAGAAAAAGGATGAGGGAAAACAGCCAAAGAAGGACTCCAAAGATAATTCTAATAATTCCAATTCCAAAGAGGGCCCCAAACCAAACCAAAAGGGTAAACCACAAGGGAAACCAAATCAGGCTAATGTACCTCCTGGTTCCAAACCGGAAGGAGGTCAGAACAAGCCCCCATTCCAGAAAGCATTTGGTAAATGCTTTGTTTGTGGCTCTACTGACCATGTGAAAGGAGAACCCAGATGTAAGGGTAAACCTTCGGGGGTCCAGCTTGTCTCCTTAGCCTTCGCTCCAGAGGAGGAAGTACAAATGGCAAGTGGAAACTTTCTATTACTGGCTGATGAACCCATTGGAGTCTCAGCCAGTGTTTCTTTAGTGTCTCTGGGTTTGTGGGAACAACAGAACTTAGATGTCTATAATTCTATCCCAGATAATACTAATAGAGTATTATAAGGACAGTGTCCAGGTGAATGGTCAGGAGACTCCTGCCATTAGGGACACTGGGGCCAGCATAACTGTGGTGGACAAATCGTTTGTTCAGGCTGAGGATGTTGCTAAGGCACCCAAACGCCTCACCACGTTAGCTGGAGGGCCTGTGCAGATGCTCCCCCAATTACCAGTTCTCATCCAGTGTAATGACATGACTGTGAAGATACCTGTCAGCATACAAAGTGAGGTGCCAGGAAGGGTTCTGCTGGGTAATGACTTGAACACTCTTGGAGTAGTGTCACATACCCTCAGACCTCCTAGTAAAAGGTTACAGGAGCTCACCAGACCTGCAAGGGAGAGAACCATGAGAGGTACTCCCAAGGAGATGATGAAGAAAGAGATCACTCCTGCTCCACTGGAGATGTCAGCTGCTGTCTCTAAGCAACAAGAAGCAAAGGGGAAACCTAAGACTTCTAACAAGAAACCAGCAATCAGCACTCCAGTGCAGCCAACAAGGACTTCCCCTAGGTTGTCCAAAGTTACACCAGTAACTCCCCCTCCAGCTGAGAGGGAGGTACAACCCTGTGTGGTTGAACTAGACTCTGAAGAAGAGCTAGTGGAAGGCCAGGAACTAATTGGAGATCTGGATCCTGTTGACCATCCTGAGCTGCAGTCTTTACTGGCAGAAGGTGGATCCAACAGGGCAGACTTCAGTAAGGGACAGAGAGAATGTCCAACTCTGGAAGGTCTTCGCCACCAGGCAGATGCTCAGGCTGAAGGGCAAGAGCCTGGGAAGTATAAGTTGCACTGGGAAGATGGCCTCTTCTACAGTGAACCAATAGAGTCTGCACCTGGGGACAACAAACGACTTGTAGTACCCCAAGAGAACAGACCACAGTTCTTGCAGTTAGCCCATGAGATTCCTTTGACTGGTCACTTGAGTTTCAAGAAGACTAAGGAAAGGCTCTCACTCTACTTTTATTGGCCAAAGATGGGGGCTGAAGTAGATAAATACTGAAGGAGCTGCCACACCTGCCAGACTTCTGGTAAGGTTGGCTCCAAGAATGTGGCACCTTTAGTGCCTCTCCCAGTTGTGGGTGTCCCATTTGAGAGAGTAGGGATGACATTGTTGGTCCCCTGATCCTCCAACCTCCTCAGGCAACAGGTTTATACTTGTTGTAGTAGACCATGCTAATAGATACCCTGAGGCAATTCCTATGAGGAGTGTTGCAGCTCCGGCTGTGGCTAGGGCCCTCCTTGGTATTTTTACCAGGGTTGGGTTTCCTAAGGAAGTAATCTCTGACAGGGGGTCGAATTTTATGTCCCACTACATGAAAGCCATGTGGAAAACCTGCGGAGTTACTTACAAGTTCTCAACCGCATATCACCCTCAGACAAATGGGCTGGTTGAAAGGTTCAACCGAACCATGAAGAGCATGATAGGTGCTTTAGAGGACCCCCTTAAAAGAAAGTGGGACCTTCTACTGCCATGCCTTCTCTTTGCTTATAGAGAAGTCCCTCAGGAGGGAGTAGGTTATTCTCCCTTTGAACTTCTTTATAGTCATCCGGTCAGAGGTCCATTGTCCCTGATCAAGGAGGGATTGGAGAGTGCTCCTTCCCCCAAGCCAGTCAGAGTGACTGACTACGTGATAGGTCTCCGAAGGTGTCATGATGCCTACCCCCGGAGCACCAGGCCAGGCCCAGCACCCCCGGGAGCAGGCATCACGCCCCTGGGTAAAAGCCCAGCGGCCCTTTGTAGGGGCTCTTTGGACTCTGTCCTGGCGCCGTTGGCGCCAGGCTCATGTTGGACATCAGTCCTGGCGCCATAGGCGCCAGGCTCATAAGGGGAAGTGTTTGGTGCACTTACCTGAAGCAGACCATGCTGCACACTCACCTGATGCAGACCATGCTGCATGAAGAACCAAGCCAAATGAGGCTTAGGAGGGTCTATTTTTCTGAAGGATCTATTTTGTTACTTGGGTGGGGCTGTGGAAGAATACTCACCTGGAACTTCTTCCAAGGCTATTTAAGCCACGCCCCAACAGCCACACGTGCTTCGCGTTGTTCTGCATCCCAGCAGCTGAACGCTCACCGTGTCTGCTCCTGCACCTGGACTCCAGCCACGCCCGCCTCGAACCTGGAACACCTGTAAGGGAATAAGAGAAGAGAAAGGTGAAAACCAAGAACTTATTCAACCTTCTTACCTGCATCCGGAATCTTCACGCCAGCATTCCTGAAGGAAGACTTCCATTTAAAAGCACTGCATTGCTTGCTGCAGCGCCGCGCTTCACTCATCTGTTCCCGAGACGCCGCCCGGCTCCATCACGGCTCTCAGCACCGGTCGCCACATCTCTGCACCTAGGGGAGAGAAGAAGAGACAAAAGGTGAGCAAGGGAACACAAGAGGAAAGCCGAATTTTCAGCCATATTACTTAACGGCTTTTCTTGGTGAACCATTCCACATCTCGGGTCGGCGCCGCATCTTTGGCAGGTACCGCACCCGGCCCCTATGGGGAAAGGACAAAAGACATTACTAGGGAATTATAAAGACATTTAGAGGGGTCGCCCTCATCACTAACTCACCTGATTTTACCACCGGCAATTTAACCCCTCAACGCATCGCCTTTGTTCTGCACCTGAAATAAAGGACAGAAAAAACAACATAAAAGGAGGCTCACACTTGAACTTTTGCATCTTCATACTTACGGCGTATCGCTCAGAAAAGTCAAGTGGATTTGCCAGCGCCATTCTGAAAACCAGTGAAGTAACTGGACGAACGCGCGCCCCTGCACCAGAAGCAGGATGGAGAGTTCATCCTTCGAAACCATAAGGTGAGCTTAAACCGGGGGTTTTGGAGGAAGTCAGAGAAGAACGAAGGGGGAAAGGGGGGAGCAAGCACACTATTCAGCAGACAGTTAATCCCCTTTCTCATCTGCAGAAGGATATTCCTACGGGTCAGACAAGCAAGATTTGGGGGTCCTGTTCAATCGGTGGTCCGAATTCTGCGCATCACGCTTGAAGAGGCCACAGCAACCCAGACCAGACCAGCGCCTCCGTGGGTGCCAGGTGAGCGTTACAGAAGGAGAATGTCACAAATGATGGCAGAAGCAAGTGATAACATGAAAGCTGGACAAGCATTGGCCAAGCACGGCATGACCAAAAGGCTAACATGGTTGAGTTTACTCAGGACCAGCTAGTTCTCGTTATGATTCCCACAAGACAGAGGGCCTTGCAAGACAAATGGATGGGACCCTTCAAAGTTGTGGGTAAACTTGGAGAGGTCAACTATCTGGTGGACTTGGGCAATCCCAAGGAAACTCCAACAGTCTTCCACACCAACAGAGTAAAAGCGTATGTCTCCAGACCTGATGTAGGAGCTTTGCTTCTAGCATCATCAGAGGAAGAAGAAGAGAGTGAAGCTCTTCCTGATCTCGTCAGAGGCTTACCTTTAGAAGAAAAGATTGAAGGAGTAAATCTCTCTTTGAATCTGACACCTGAGCAATAGGAAGAGTGCAAATATATGTTAAATCAGTTTGCCTCCCTGTTCTCACTTTCACCAGGCTTGACCCCTTGGGGACAGCATGACATACTCACTAGTGACTGTCTGCCAGTCAAAAGCAGAGGATATCGAATGTCGGAGAATGTAAGAACCCACATCAAAGGTGAGGTCAACAAGATGCTTGATCTCGGGGTAATAGAGCCCTCTACTAGTCCATCGTCTAGCCCAGTTGTGTTAGTACCAAAGGCAGGATCTAAAGAACTTAGATTCTGTGTGGATAACAGAGCTCTTAATGCAGTCACTAAGACTGATGCCCACCCTTTGCCAAGGACAGATGAGTTGGTGGATAGACTTGGTACATCCAAGTTCCTCAGCACATTTGACCTGACGTCAGGCTATTGGCAAATAGCCCTGACAGACCATGCCAAGGAGAAAACTGCATTTTCTACCCCAGTTGGCTTATACCAGTTTAAGATTTTGCCTTTGGGATTGAAAAATGCACCTGCTACATTTCAAAGGATGGTAAACCAGGTTCTGAATGGGATGGAGGACATCTGCATGGCATACTTGGATGACATAGCAGTGTTCAGCAATTCCTGAGAAGAACATGTGGACCACCTGAGATATGTTTTGCAGGCTCTTGGAAAGGCCAATCTGACCATAAAGGCAAGTAAATGCCAGATTGGACAGAGTAAAGTGGTCTACCTTGGACATGAGGTAGGAGGTGGAGAAATAAGGCCTTTGCCCAGTAAGATTGAAGCTGTGCAAAATTGGACAACACCTACTACTCAGACCCAGGTGAGAGCCTTCTTAGGTCTCACTGGGTATTACAGGAATTGCATTGTGAACTATGGGTCCATAGCTTCTCCACTGAATGTCATCTCCTCTCTTAAATTCCCTAAAAAGGTTAGGTGGAATGAGGAATGCAATCAGGCCTTTGAAACCCTGAACAAGGCTGTTTGCCAAGCCCCAGTACTCAGAGCTCCTGACTACCACCAAACTTTCATTGTGCAAAGAGATGCTTCAAATGTAGGAATAGGTGCAGTCCTCAGTCAACTGGATGGGAAAGGTAGGGAGCACCCCATTTGCTTCATCAGTAGAAAACTGAAGGATCCTGAAACAAGGTGGGCAACCATTGAACGAGAGTGTTTTGCTATTGTGTGGGCTCTGAAGAAGTTTAGGCCATACTTGTATGGTTCTACATTTGTCATTCAGACTGACCACCAACCCCTGAGATGGTTAATGCAAATGAAAGGGGAAAACCCAAAACTATTGAGATGGTCAATGGGTTTGATTTCACCATTGAGCACAGGTCAGGGTGTCACCACCAAAATGCTGATGGTCTCTCTAGGATGTATGTCATCGACTAGAGGTATGAGATTCATCCAGGAGTGGATTAAATCCTCCTGTCCCTTAGTCTGGGGGGGGCAAGTGTTAGGAGGAATTCTCTCTTTAGGCTGAATTTCCTAACCTAGTGAGTCCCCCAGCAGCTTTGCTGGATTTCTGGAGTTTGTTTTTTTCTCCTGCCAAGAGTGAGACTCTTTTCTCCCACTCTTGGACATGATTTATGGTGTTCCTTTGACTGTTAATGTGTTTTATGGGCTATGGGGTCCTTTCCTCCATAGGGTCTCATGTGTTTTTACGATGTGTGTTACACAGCACCCTCCGTGCAGTAACACAGGGGTGTCATAGTGACCCCCACCATAGACTCCATACCCTGGGACTGACTACTGTCTCCCAGGGCATGTAAAGTCACCATTGGCTTTACTAGTCCCAAATTATTAACAGAAACCAGTACAAACCATCATATTGTGGACGTACTGGTCAGGGCAATTCAATTGCCCCAGGGTCTGTTAGTCGAGGGGGCACATCTCCGTCCCCCCTGATCGAGTTTTGGCTGGTGGCAGTGGATACTACTTTTTATATTCGACCGCAAATATATTCCTATGGGATTTTCCCATTGTTCGAGGCTACCAACTTTAATTATTTAATTCTCATAGCCTCGAACATACCGCCGGTTTATTTAATTAATATTAATTCGACGGTTGGTATTTTTTGCCAGGACTCGATTCTAAAATGGCGTTTGTGTTCTCTTCTGTGACTCCAACCTAAGTCGAGCCCTTTGTTCCACCTTTTGGCAGGCTTCTCAACAGAAGCCTCCAAAAGTGGTGGCACTCTGTCTGGGTACCACAGGGAGTGTGGGAGGGGGTTTAGGCACCCTGGACTGAGTTACCTTGGTAACTCAAGTCGCACTCTTGTGTGATTGGCCCAAGTGGTGAGCCGGCCGGCTCACCACTTAGCATGTTTGATTGACAGCTAGGCTGAGTGAATGGGGGTATGCTGCATAAAAGCAGGGCTTTGGGGACTGGAACTTCAGAAGTCGCCACAGGACCTGAGAATCTGACGAGGGAGAAGCTGAGCCGACCTACCACTTCGACACCACCGGTGGAGCCCTGCGGAACCGACTCACCACTTCCCGATGACAGAGAAGATCTCCCAGCTGGAGAGGCTTCTTCCCCTGACTGGTGGGCACAACCAGTTTACCTTCTTCTCTTCGCACCCCAGACCGGTCTGTGGTCGAATTGCCCAAGCCAAGCACCCCGGCAGCCGGATAGCCACTTACCACTGGACCGCGAACCAACGGACCGCTCCTTGTATCTGAGAAACTCTGCGGCTGGTTTCTTCCATGGCAGTGCAACGGACTCCTGTCTTCCTCCCCGACGAGATCCTCTCTACCCCCGGACGAAGCACCGACTTGCATCCGCTGCCAGGAACAACTGCCCCCGCTGGAGTATTCTCACCACTTTAAGGTACCGTGTCCGCCAGGCCTCCCTTTCTAAAGATTGCTACAAGGTAATAATAACCCCTTAACCTTCTGGACTGGGCTGGCCGCCTTGACCCTCTAACTGGTCCCTTTCTTTGGTCCAACTCCTTTTTGAACCGTTACAAGACTTTTGTGCACTGCAACCGTGTGACCTTGGACACATTTCGTTTTGAGCCTCTGAAAGCGGATCAGGCCTACTGACTCTGAGTTCACGGTGTTACTTTGCCTTCCTCTCTTGTTGTGTTTGTGAAAAGTGTTGGGATCTGTTTCAATTGATTCTCTGCTTTTCTCTCCCTTTTTAAAACAAAGTATTAGAGTGCCATCTACGTTAAGCGCTCACCGCTGTCTGAAAATAAGTGGGGATTTACTTAAGACTTGTCTAATATTCTTTTAAGGGAGTGTATATCTTTTAGTGACCGTGTTTTTGAATTGCTTACTATTTGTGCCTGTGTGTTTTTCTAGATGTGGTTTTTAAATAAATAATTATATATCTTTTACACCAAGCCCTGGTCAGTTTTTACTTGTTATATTGTGTTCTCCTGATCTATTGTGAATACTCTGTATACTGCCTAACTCTTCTTGAGGGAGGTCTGACTGCTCAGCCACAGCTACCAAGTGAATCTGTGTGGTGCAGACTGCTACCAAGTGGGTTTACTGCCAAACACCTGCCAAACACAGTTCCCACAGTTGCCAAACCAGTGGTCCCAGAGGGAACTGCACAGGTTTCTGTCTAACACGCTGCACTGAAATATTTGTTGGATACCTTTTTTTGAAATGGTGTACATAACAATGAAAATGACGTAATGACCTACACAGTGCCAGTGGAAAGGAAGGAGGCAAATGTTGCAGCAGTTACGACAGTTACGTAAAATGTATGGATGCATTCATCAAGTTGTATGGTTGTGATTGTGCAGATTGTCTGGTAGGTTACTGTAGTGTTGTGCATTAAGTGTGTCCACTTATTATAAGCTTAGGTGACCAGTGTAGGTAGGAAATAGGTTATGTATTGTGTGGAAGAAATGGCAGCCAATGTCAACTGCAGTGGCTAAGGTGTAGGTGGGTGTGTTATGTGTGGGGTTTGTGGTACGTGGATAGATGTTTGTATGCATAGTTGTACAGTGCAGCAGCAATTGTGGGCAGGGTGTAGAATGTTGAGCACATGGCTGGAGGCTCTACACTGTACAGGGTGTAGTGAAGTGTGTAGGGCATAGGTGCAAGGTGTGTATTGTAATATAGGTGTGCATTGCAAATGGTGACATTGCTATGTGTATAGCAGAAGTAAGTGCACACATTGCACTGTAGAGAAGAATAATAGCAATCGTTGCAGACTTACTGTTTAGATTGAGGAGGGACTGTACTGTGTGTTGTATATCGAGTGAGAAATGTTGTGGTCGTGGTTGCTGCATTATCTGTGGGAAAAGAGAACAAAACATGTTAGAGTAAGTATTTCGTTAGTTTGCTATCCACTACCTGGTTTGTGGACCCTCACAACTAGTATTTACTAAGTACTATGCTTTGAAGCAGTGTACTGTGCAATGAGGGCAGTTCCTGTGTTCCTGTGCATAATCATTGGGTCTGTGGGGAAAAAGAATAAAAATTCCAAATGCATTTGCTACTATGGTGCACATAAATGATAGTCACGTTTGAAGTGGTTACAGCACTTTTTAAAGTGTACTCTTGAAGTAGGAGGACATGTAAGGGTTTACAATTTGTGGCCTATACATGTTAGCAGGGTGGGTGGCATTGCATAGCAGGTGGTATTTTCGAAATGTTTACCTGCTTCCTTTTTGTACCACTGTTTCTTTATGCATTTGGTTGCTGTTGGTGGTTTGCAAGTATTGTGGCATTGTACTGTGCTAGTGCAGAATTCTGACGATAGTTACGTACCTCTTGGCATACTGTAACTGCTCATACTTTGGAAGTGTTTTACAATATGTTTGTACCACAGTAGTTGTTGAAGGTTGAGTTGGGTTGATTGAATGCTGCAAATAACATTGTCGTATTCTGGTTGCAGTTAGATAACAGGTGGCATATTTTGACTGTTTACAGTGTCCCATTCGTAAAGGATATGTTTAGAAAGTTGTGCATTCCTGTTGCTACTTGGACATCTGTGTACATTCTAAAGTGGTAGTGTACCATAATGGAGTAACGTGATGATAGGTGCATATGTCTTGGTGTTTTATGACTATTGTTGGAGAGCTGGTGACTGATTTGCGTACATGGTGGTTTCAGACGTTACTGAGGATAGTTTTGAACCCTCATACTTAGCACTTTCCTTTCCACGTATCCTGTGGAAAATACTGCCACTGTGATTTGTGTACACGTATTGTTTGTCTGAGTATATTCATTGGGTTAATTGGGGATAGAAATGTCCAACACACACTTTAGTGCATTTCTCAATGCTTGCAGTATGCTAAGTTGCTTTAGGTCGACAGTGTGGAAGGAAACATGTTTTTGTCTGCTTACGAAGGTACTGGTTGGTGCTGGGGAGTAAGGTATAGTAGGTTTGTACATCAGTAAATTCTGGCTTCAAGAATATTAAATAGTCATTTGCAAGATTTGCAGGTAATCTCTGCTTTGGACTGATGGAAGTATCATTGCATTCCCACCATAAGCATTGCTTTCTAATGTATGCAGTGTAGTGACCTCCATTGGTTGAGTCGCCTGTTTGGTAGATTATGGCTACTGTTGTGAAGGTTTTCTTGCTAAGTGATACCTGTCCGTGTGTGAAGGCAGTACGTTTGCAGTTGGTTTTGGTTCCATCAGCATTGTATTTTAGGAGCATTCATATTACATATTGACTATGTGAGTGTACATGTAGCGTCAAACGAATATCAGAATTGCACGACGTACACAACATGCTATGGTTTGCATTTTGCAACGGTTGTTGAAATGGAACGGAGTCATAGTTAGGTATTGATACATACACAAAACATTTGTTAGGGACTTGTTCCTGAATGACATGGTTGCACAGAGTGCATGTATGTTTCTACTTGTAGGAAATGTGAATGATTTCATTTATGAGCATGTTTTTCCTTTCCAGTATTTATAGTAAGTACATTAGAAAGTCCCGTGGATCTTCTTGTCGGTTTAAAGTGAATTTCACCATTCCAGCACTGTAGTCCAATTCTTGCCTTATTCCTGAGACACTGTAAATGGTGTCAGGATTACTTGCTGCATTTCTGTGAAGGACGAGCATTTGCAAACACAACTAGTCTGCGCCATTTAAATGCATGTTTTTCACAAGTGCTGGCATTTAGAATAGAACATTCATTGTTACGTTTGCATAGCAATTAACACCTGTTGTATTGGAAAATTTGAATGGGCCAGGTACTTCTGTATCTGAGCACTTTGATAGAAGGGTATGTGGTTTCTTTGCAGAGGCATTTTTTTGTGGGTGAAGTTGGGTATGGTTTGTCTTTTTGACTCCTTTTGTCTGTGCTTTTGATAGTTGATGTAGTATGAGTTGCTTTCAATTTCTTTGATGGTACTGGTGCCAAATCATTTACAACTTCTGATTGCATGAGCCTTCTTTTCAAACCTTTCGGTTTCTGAGGAATAGGGTACATTTTCAGATGGGATGTGTACAGTGCACGTAGTCTATTGTACTCTATGATGCAAGGAATGTCTGCACTGTCTGCAGTTGCATCATCATTTGCAAGTTGCAGTCCTTCCAGTGTACTTAGCCGTGACAGTTCTATGTAACTCATGCCTTCTTTAAAGACTGTGCTGCCAATATCAATCAATGCTTGATCTAAGGTTAGACCTTGCGATTTATGAATAGTCACTGCATAAGCTAGCGGCACAGAAAACTGTTCTCTGTGTACATACATGTCTTTAAAAAGAAGGAATCGCGCTGTTGTACATCCTATATTTTTGACTTCTGAAAGTTTGTCAAACTTGATGTTTACAAACTGAATGCTGTTGTCTCGTGGGTATGTCTGGAAGCCAACAACTGTAGCAAATGCTCTGTTAACTAAACCTTGCTCTACGACAATGTTACGCTTTATTATAACTCTACAGTTGACACATAATGTTAATATTTTCTCGAAACTAGCTGTGTTGGAGATAGAGTTCTCTAAGGTTTGTAGTCTTGCTATGCCTTGTTGACACATAGGTGTTGTCATACTGTGTACGTCCAGTTTGTCTGTGGTATGAATTTGCACTAGTGGTTGTTTTTGCAGCATTGTTGTATTAAATTGTGCACAGCTTGCTAGAGTTGGCATTAAGGACATACAGCTGATATTTTTCTGAGCTAATTGTTTTATGACATCAGTAGCACATGTGTTACGCGCGTACAGCTCATGGATGCATCTAGTACTGAGGCTAGACTGCACCTCCTTTGATAGTAGACCAATCTGTATGTTTTTTTAAATGTTGGCGTAGGTGAGGTCTGCAGACTGACGCATGTTTTGAGTTAATTCTCTGCATTGCATACTGAAGCATAGTGGTGATTACTTCCGTCATGGCTAATTCTGCCTCATTTGCTAGGAGTGGCTGTCCAGGTGGTTCTTGGCTGCCTGTTTGAGAAGATTCACTGCTCTCAGAAGTGTTTACATTTAGTTGTGCTTGAAGTTCTTCTTCTTGTTGGCGTTCATTGTCCAATATGGTTTTGTACTGTGTAAAGTTTTCATCTGTAATTGTACTTTCACTGGCATTAAAAGCATCTTCATAGGAGGTGTAGGTGGCTAATAAATCTTCTTCTTTTCTCCATGGTTTGAAAAGTTGCAGAAGAGCCATGTTGTACAGTTCCTTGTGTTGAGGAGTTTTTAATCACAACTTCATATGATTAATTAGGCTGCGTTTGGTAAGTTTCACCAGGCTGCCTTCACAAATTTCCTTTTTCCTCATTTGGTTTAATGTTGTTTTTGTATGCAAAGTTTTGGGCTATCTTGTACAGGCACACAGATTCTAAAGTAATACTCTTGTTCGGATAGTATGTGTCCAATACGTTCTTCAAAATGTCCTGGCTGTTGGGATCGCTTTTGGCTATTGTTTGTATGTCTTCATAAAATTTAAGTACTCTTTTTCTGGATGCAGCAGGGCCAGGTCTTAGCCACACTATGTTGTAAGATTTTCCATATAAGGCAGTGCCGGTTAAACAGTCAGCGGCTTTGTAGCTGCCACATTCTCTATGGCACAGCATTTTAATGCCAAAGCTGTACAATTTCTGTGCCCGTGTCTTGTCAGAGGATATGTCATCCCAGAGGTCTTTGAGCTCTGTTTTCTATGCTTTGGTTAAGTAGGCAGTGACATATTGTGCAACTGCAGTGGCATTGTCTGCAATGTACTGTACATCAACATTGGCATTCCATAGGAGGGCAACAATTGCATTGTAATAATTGATGTACCTTGATGCTTCGCTCATTTTTATGCAGTATGTGTTCTTAGGAGATTTTCCTTTTAGGCTGTGTCGAACCGAAGACATGAAGCTGTTTACTTGTCCTGTTATTGAAACTGGGCTATGGAAACCAAAGCAGCATTTGGTGTAGTATTTGCCTCTGTTCTTATATTTGCATCAACACTACTTGCCACACTTTTGTCTTTGGAATTGCAAACTTTGTGCTCGTAGGTCACTGTGTACTTTCCGAAGGGATTTTGCAAGTGACATATTTGTGAATGAACTGCAAAACAGTTTCATCACTCTCCTCATCACATTTAGGAGCATTTCTGATCAACAAAAGCATGTGGATGTGTGGTGCTACTCTGGCTTGATATTCTTTTCTCCAAAACAAGTTTTCTACTTCTCTTAGGGGAGGAAGTGCTTTATTGCAATTGAAGTGGAGCATGGCAAGGAAGCAATGATGAAAGTAGCGTGAAACATTTAATGGATCGAGGGAGGTTTTCATGTCGACACCTGTTTTGTTTTTGTTTGCTATGCGTAGGAAAGTGTGCAAGTCTTCCCATGCATACTCTGCACAACTTAAAGTGACAAACCATGTGGGTGGCCCAATGTTGCGTAGCATACACTGTACATCTGTGTGCCGTTGGAACCAATACTCACCGTACCACACATGTTAGCCAAGAGATTTGTAATACTTGACTGTGAAACTTTGTCCTTCTCTTGTACCTTTTGAAGTAGCTGTGTAGCAGACATGTTTTGAAAATGGGAACCTGTGTTTAATGTGTGGGCAACTCCATAACATAGCCTTGCCAGTTCACTTTCAAAGAGCAGGTGGAATATGTACTCCAAGTTCTGTCTAAATCTACGGTCTTCAGAATACAACCGTAAACAGCGGTATTCTGATGCTGTTATTTGTCTGCCTCTTTCATCATATCTTCCACCTTTTCCAGTTGGGAAGAGTAGAGGAAAGGCTACTGCTTCCACACATTTTTCCCATATACTGATTGGCGCTCCTTTGGCTTGCCACATTTGATATTTTCCTAGTGCATCGTCTATGGTATCTTTGGAGTGCAGTTGGTGAATTGTATAGTGGTCTAAAATATTGGAGGCTGCACTAGGATCTAAACGTTCAAATTGCCCAGTTGTTGAGGAGTCCTGAATTATTTCAGTTGTTTCTCTTAGGTTTTCATGAACGTTTTTCCTTGTAGTATTCATTGTTTTCTTTAAGGTATTGCAACGCTTCCCTAACTTTGATTAAGTCAACTAGTTGCTGCCAAATCTTTTGTCTTTTGTAGGTCCACCATTCACCAGGATAATCAAAGATTCTTGTATCGGCCTTTGCACTCGTAGAGTGTCTACAGTTTCTGTGAGATCTAATGGTAAATAAACTACTTTACCACAAATGCCTCTTAGCAATTTGGTGGGACGCAATTTTGCAGTTTTCGGTTGAAGTCGTATTATTGCTTGAAATGGGTGCACTCTTTGGATTATAATGGTCTCATACAAATTAAGCTGCTGCAGTGCGTTTGGCAGTGGAAATAGTTCCAAATTATTATTAATTGCCTGTGAAGTCCTTTGGTTATTGTCAAGTTATGCAGTGCAGTATATGCACAGTATGGAGGTGTTCGTAATTTCCTATTTGTTTTCAGCTATACGGTACAGAGCTAATTGAAACCATTGGGATTTCTCATTGCCTTCTATTTTCTGTATTATATATATATAGTTTTGGTGCTCTTTCTATAGAAAGTTATACGACAACACACACATGCTTGGTTTGGCATTTCAGCAGATGTGCTTTTGAACTTTTGTATTTCTTTTCTGTATGTGTGATATAAAAAGTTGATAGCTGCACTGTTGTCAGAACTGTTGTCTGAAAATGCTGGACTTTGTAAGTGCTCTTCAGTTTCACAATATTTCCTTTGGATGTGCTCTATTTTATCTACCACTGTCTAAGAGAATATCATTTAAATGTTGGAGTGCTAAAGCTGGACTTTTTGTATAGTACAGTTTGTAAACTAGATTTCTGACTGTTGAATGGTGGGTTGCTAACATTTTGATACAGTGGAAGGTGCTTTTGCAAGCAGGTCCAGAAATACAGGCTAAGGAATGTCCTCGTATTCCAGTGTAGTTGCGCACAAGAGTCCATAGTTTGTATTATTTTTCTTTTATCATTGCCTTTGACATACTGATTGAGGAATTGCTGCAAAGATGTCATTAAGCATTGGGGAACGTTACACATTGATGTGCAAGGCCATTTTGCGCACAAGAGTCCATAGTTTGTATTATTTTTCTTTTATCATTGCCTTTGACATACTGATTGAGGAATTGCTGCAAAGATGTCATTAAGCATTGGCGAACGTTACACATTGATGTGCAAGGCCATTTGTAGGTGAGACGTGTTGCTTTGGTGGAATGGAGAGTGCCGTCTCAGTTTGATGGGGATATTTCTGAAAGCAGCATTTGCTCTTCCATTATGGTATTGTGTATCTTTTCATACCCTCATCCACTCCAATGTAAGGCAATTTGGGTTGTTTGTTCTTGTTTGTATGATTCTTCATTGAAGTATGGCTCTGTGTTGGTGGTGTGACTCCACTCACCTGTACAGATGTGGCCAAAGGTATCTATACTGACATTGCATTTGTTTTGAAGTATTGCTTGCAATTTACCAATTAATCTTGTTAGTGGTTTCATTCTGTTCAAAATTACTATAAACAATTTCCGTTTCACGCTCATTGCACTGTCTACAGGAGTTTCTAAGATGGCTTTTCTGCAGTAGGTTTTGAGGGTTGAGCGTGATTACTGCCCTCTGAAGGACACTGTGGTGGAAATGTTTTGTAAAATTACTTTTTTAGAATGCTTGCTTGTGGTTACATTACCATTTGTAAGTGCTCTCTCAGCAGTAGTGTGTGTTGCACTGTACTTAGTGGTTTTCTTTTCATTCTCACATTTTGACAGATCAACTACACTGTCTTTACTGGTAGATGCATCCGTTTTCCTAGATGACTGAATTACCTCTTCTCCTTCAACTTTCTGTTTACGTTCAACTTGCAGTGCATGGCTATTTTTGGTGTTTTTAGGTTGCGTGGCTCTCTTTCTGCGTTGCTTTCTACGATGTTGCAGTTTGGTAGGCATTGTGTAGTAGCTGTTGGCAAAGAAAGGGAATTGTGTGTGCAAAATTTGAAATGTATATGTGTGCAATGTGCACGAGTGGATCAATGGGTAGGCATTTAACTGGAAGTGTGTCACTGTGCAGTGGTGTCTAACGTTTGGTTGGGGACAGTATCTTACTATGTGGGGATTATTTTAATGGTGGCGACATAACCAACAATGGGCACCTGTAGAGGTGTCATTAGTAAAAATGAAGTACATGTAACGCTCACCTGGCTCCCACGGAGGCGCTGGTCTGGTCTGGGTTGCTGTGGCCTCTTCAAGCGTGATGCGCAGAATTCGGACCACCGATTGAAAAGGACCCCTAAATCTTGCTTGTCTGGCCCGTAGGAATATCCTTCTGCAGATGAGAAAGGGGATTAACTGTCTGCTGAATAATGTGCTTGTTTCCCCCTTTCCCCCTTCGTTCTCCTCTGACTTCCTCCAAAACCCCTGGTTTGAGCTCACCTTATGGTTTGGAAGGATGAACTCTCCATCCTGCTTCTGGTGCAGGGGCGCGCGTTCGTCCAGTTACTTCACTGGTTTTCAGAATGGCGCTGGCAAATCCACTTGACTTTACTGAGCGATACGCCGTAAGTATGAAGATGCAAAAGTTCAAGTGTGAGCCTGCTTTTATGTTGTCTTTTTCTGTCCTTTATTTCAGGTGCAGAACAAAGGCGATGCGTTGAGGGGTTAAATTGCCGGGGTAAAATCAGGTGAGTCAGTGATGAGGGCGACCCCTCTAAATGTCTTTATAATTCCTCAGTAATGTCTTTTGTCCTTTCCCCATAGGGGCCGGGGTGCGGTACCTGCCAGAGATGTGGCGCCGACCAGAGATGTGGAATGGCTCACCAAGAATAGCCGGTAAGTTATATGGCTGAAAATCCGGCTTTCCTCTTGTGTTCCCTTGCTCACCTTTTGTCTCTTCTTCTCTCCCTTAGGTGCGGTGCAGAGATGTGGCGACCGGCACTGAGAGCCACGATGGAGCCGGGCGGCGTCTCGGGAACAGGTGAGTGAAGCGCGGCGCTGCAGCGAACAACACAGTGCTTTTAAATGGAAGTCTTCCTTCAGGAATGCTGGCGTGAAGATTCCGGATGCAGGTAAGAAGGTTGAAATAGTTCTTGGTTTTCACCTTTCTCTTCTCTTATTCCCTTACAGGTGTTCCCGGTTCGAGGCGGGCGTGGCTGGAGTCCAGGTGCAGGAGCAGACACGGTGAGCGTTCAGCTGCTGGGATGCAGAACAACGCGAAGCACGTGTGGCTGTCCGAGTGTGGCTTAAATAGCCTTGGAAGAAGTTCCAGGTGAGTATTCTTCCACAGCCCGACCCAAGTAACAAAATAGTTCCTTCAGAAAAATAGTCCCTCCTAAGCCTCATTTGGCTTGGTTCTTCATGCAGCATGGTCTGCATCAGGTGAGTGTGCAGCATGGTCTGCTTCAGGTAAGTACACCAAACACTTCCCTTTATGAGCCTGGCGCCAATGGCTCCAGGACTGATGTCCAACATGAGACTGGCGCCAATGGCGCCAGGACAGAGTCCAAAGAGCCCCTATAAAGTGCCGCTGGGCTTTTACCCGGGGGCGTGATGCCTGCTCCCGGGGGTGCTGGGCCTGGCCTGGTGCTGGGCCTGGCCTGGTGCCAGGTTTCGGTTTGTTCGGGAAATTACGATGGAACCTTTTTACTAGCCGAGGTGCATGTACGTGGTCGCTGGGTTCCCAAGATCTTTCCTGAGGCCCGTACCCCTTCCAGTCAATTAGATAGAAAAGTTTTGATTTTGAGATATTAGAGCCAAAATGTTCTTCACCTCGAATTATGGCTCTCCATCTATCTGGATTGGTTCTGGTGGCTTTATTAATCTGGTTCCTGGTTGCACTGGTTTCAAAAGCGACACATGAAAGACGGGATGAATCCGCATGTTAGCTGGTAGATCTAGCTTGACTGCCACTGGGTTAATTATAGCTTTGATCGAGTAAGGGCCTAAATACCTTGGATTAAAAGTCCGAGGTCCCTTGAGTGATAAGTGTTTGGTAGCCAACCATACTTGATCCCCTATTTGGTATGGAGGCGCCTCCTTGTGATGCAGATCCGCATTCTTTTTGTATTTCTCTTTCGCATGTTGTAAGGGTGCAGTAGCATCCTTGAAGGCTTGAGTAATCGTAGAATGCAAATGGTCGACTGCGGGCATTTCGAGGCTCGAAGGTGAGTCCAGGTCTGAAGTACGAGGGTGATATCCATATAGGGTATAAAAGGGGCTCTGACCAGTTCCAGAGTGTATCGAGTTATTGTATGCATATTCAGCCACCCATAAAATGTCCTTCCAATTACCCTCCGATTGGTGCAACATACATCGTAGATATTGTTCAAGGGTCTGGTTCGTTCTCTCCATCTGACCATCGGTCTGTGGGTGGTGACTGGTTGAGAGTCTTACGTCGATTTGTGCCAGTTGACAACACTTTTTCCAAAAACGAGAAATGAACTGGCTTCCCCGATCGGAGATTAGTATGGACGGGAATCCATGCAGGCGGATGACATTTTCGAGGAATTCCTTGGCAAGAACAAAAGCTGAAGGTAATCCTTTCAACAGAATAAAATGGGCCATCTTGGAAAATAAATCCACCACAACCACAATAGTATCGTATCCATTACAAGAGGGCAGGTCCGTGATAAAATCTAGTGACAAGGTGTGCCAAGGTGCTGGTGGAATGTCTAAGGGTTGAAGAAGACCGGCAGATTTTGTTTTTTGACCTTTGTTTTTGGCGCAAACTCCACAGGACATCACAAAAGATTTAATATCCTTTCGCCAGGATGGCCACCAGAATTGTCGTTTAATTTTTTCCTCTGTTTTGGCAATGCGAGGATGTCCTTCCATCAGAGTATTGTGATGACGGGAAATAACCAGTTCTTGCAATTCCTTTTCAGACAAAAATAAACGTCCTTGGAAGTAAGGTAAGCCATCGTTGATTGAAAAGGCAGACCCCCTTTTGATCCAATCCTGCAAGGCTGAAGAGTCCAGGAATAGTTTTACCCGTGCTTGAATGTCTTCAAGGGTTTGTAAAGTGGTTATCCCCAAGATTCTTTGTTCGGGAATTATCGGCACAGGTTCTGAGTTTGTTTCCATTTCTCCCATTCCAATTCGAGATAGCGCGTCCGCTTTGTCATTCTTACAGCCAGGACGGTAGGTGATTACAAAATCAAACTCAGCAAAGAATAAAGCCCATCGGAGCTGTCGTGAAGACTGAGCCTTGGCAGTTTTTAAATATTGTAAATTTCGGTGATCAGTGATCACGGTGATGGTATGCCTGGCGCCAAGAAGATAATGCCGCCAAGCCTTAAAGGCGGACTTAATGGCTAATAATTCCTTATCGGTGATTGCATAATTTATCTCCGGCGGCGAGAACTTTCTGGACCAAAATGCTACGGGGTGCAGTTGGTTGGTTTCGGGGTCTCTCTGAGACAGGACAGCTCCCATGGCTAAGCTGGATGCATCGGTTTCGACTATATATGGGAGATCAGGACGCGGATGTTTCAAAACAGGTGCGGACGTAAATTTAGCTTTTTATTCCTGAAAGGCCTGTTCAGCTTCCTCGGTCCATTCAAAACGTTTATTCTTCCGCAAGAGTGCAGTGATGGGTTGCACCACCCGTGAAAATTCTGGGATAAACCTGCGATAAAAATTGGCAAAACCAAGCATGCTTTGGACACCTTTCACCAAACTAGGTGATGGCCATTTGAGGATGGCATCCACTTTCCGTGAGTCCATTCGGACCCCTTTCGGTGTCAGGATAAATCCAAGAAATTCAACCTCTGTGGTATGGAAAACACATTTTTCCAGCTTTGCAAACAGTTTGTGCTGGCGCAATTTCTCAAGGACGGCCCTGACATGTTTTCTGTGATCAGATTCCGAAGAGGAGTACACCAGAATGTCATTGATATACACGACAACACAGACGTCGATGAGTTCCCGAAGGACATCGTTCATGAAGAATTGGAAGGCAGCAGGCGCGTTGCACAACCCGAAAGGCATCACCTGGTATTCGAATAGTCCATATTTTGTACGGAAGGCCGTTTTCCATTCGTCGCCTTCTTTAACTCGTACCAGATGTTAAGCCCCCCCGGAGATCTAACTTGGTGTATATGCAAGCGTCCTTCACCTGGTCAAGGAGTTCAGGGATCAAAGGCAGAGGGTAACGATTTTTAACAGGTATCTGGTTCAATGCGCGGTAATCGATACAAGTTCTAAGGTCGCCTTCTTTTTTTGGCACGAAGAACAAAGCCGAGGATGCGGGAGACTTTGACGGGCGAATGAAACCATTGGGTAGGTATTGATCTAAATATTGTCTCAAATGCAGATTCTCCGGCTCAGTAAGGGCATAAATCCTGCTACAAAGGGGTTGTGCACCGGGCACCAGATTGATTTGGCAATCGTACGATCTGTGAGGAGGTAACGTGTTGGCCTGTTCCTTTTGGAAGACGTCCTGGAAGTCTTGGTATTCCGGAGGTAGTTGCATGGAGACAGAGGTTACTGATGCTAGGCTGACCTTCAGATTTTCTGGGTAGCAGGTTCATGCACACTCTGGAAAGGTTATTCTCTTCGCTCGCCAATCAATTCGAGGATATTGGGCCTCATTACACGGTAGGCGGTGAGCCATGGCGCTATTAGTGCCATGGCTTATGCTGGTAAAATACCGGCACCGCCTTGGCGGAAAGGGGATTTACCGCCCCATCCCAAGGTTGGAGGGGCGGTAAATCCCCCTTCCGCCATTGCCCTTCCCCATTCCCATTTCTGCCCCATAGGGCTCAATGGGAATGGGGAAGGCGCTAATTACGGCACCGCAATTTAGCGGTGCCGTAATTAGCTCCGAGGTCCCTTAGCGGGTTGGTATTTAACGCCTGCAAAAAGCAGGCGTTAAAACTCCAACCCGCTAAGGGACCTCGTAGTAAGGCGGCAGGGATTTACCGGTACCGGTATTTTACCGGTACCGGTAAATCCCTACCGCCTACCGTGTAATGAGGCCCTATGTGTCTCTAACCAAGGGATTCCGAGTATAACCTGAAACTGTGGAGCCTTGATTACATCAAACACAACTGCCTCCCGATGGCCGTCCGGACCTACAAGTGTTACCTCAGCTGTGGAATGTGTTACCGGTCCCGAGGCAATTTCGGTTCCATCGACTGTGGTGATGACATCTTTGCTGGTTTTAGGACGCAGGGGGAGGTTAATCCTGGAGACCAATTCACGATCCACATAGTTTCCTATAGCCCCACTATCGATGTATGCCTTTATTGCATGCAACCGCTTAGGCTGTTCTGGATCTACGAGGGCCATTGGCACAGTGAAATGCGAGGTCTGAGTTCGTTTTCAAGCTCGGCAAGCGGACCCCTACGCTTGTCGGGCGGGGTCGTTTCCCGATACAGAGGTTTCATGGATTTTTTCAGCGGCCCCTACCACCTTCCTGGGCGGCCTTGCCGGGCAATCTCGTAGAAAGTGTCCAGAGGATCCACAATAAAGACATAAGTGCATCTGCCATCTTCTTTCACGTTCCTTTTGCGTTAAAGGTCCTTTAACTCCTCCGATTTGCATTGGCTCTGAGGCTTCAGCCCCCTTGAGGTTAGCGTGGATCTTGACTAACACCCAGGTCTCAAACTTGGACCGATCTGCTTTTCTGTTTTGCAGTCTGTGATCCAATTGGACCACTAAGTCTATATATTCCGAGCACTCTTGGGGCGGATTTACAACTTGGGCCAGGACATCTTTAAGTTCTCTGCGTAGACCTCGATAAAATAACGTGATTCTTTTATCCTCTGGCCACCCAGTTTCCACAATTAGTCTATTAAAGGTTGCAACGTAGGAAAGGAGGTCTTGATTTCCCTGTCGCAGAGATAGAAGTTTGTCATCTAGAGCCTGCCCCTGGGAGTGACGAGCAAATAACCTTTCCATGCTTGCTTGAAATCTTTGAAAATCACAAAGAATCGGGTCATCTTGAGTTACCAGGGGAACTGACCAATCGGCAGCACTGCCGCTGAGATATGACAATACAAATGCTACCTTGGTCTGGTCATTAGGGAAGGCCCCAGGTCTGCACAGGAAATGCAAACGACACTGATTCATGAATACGGCGAATCGTTTGGGGTCCCCAGCAAAGCGTTCGGGTGGGGCCAGCGGCATGTTTCCAGGTAGATTAATCTGCACCGGGTTACTGGAAAGCACAGGAGTGGGGTTCCCTCCGGAACCGGGTAAAGGAGTTTGTCCAGCTTGACCTTGCAAAAGCTGTCTAGCCAGGTCATCAGCTCTTTCCTTTGTTGCAATCAATTCCCTCCTGAGAGCATTAGTCTCTTGACGAGCGGCGTGTACTTCGGCCCGTAATTTCCCCAGTAGTTGGGCCAACTGGTCAGTCTCGGAAGTTTCCATAGCGCCTGGGTGGGAATTTGTAGGAAGTCTTCGCGTTCTATAACGCTCACCTGGCTCCCACAGAGGCGCTGGTCTGGTCTGGGTTGCTGTGGCCTCTTCAAGCGTGATGCACAGAATTCGGACCACCGATTGTACAGGACCCCCAAATCTTGCTTGTCTGGCCCGTAGGAATATCCTTCTGCAGATGAGAAAGGGGATTAACTGTCTGCTGAATAATGTGCTTGCTTCCCCCTTTCCCCCTTCGTTCTCCTGACTTCCACCAAAACCCCCGGTTTAAGCTCACCTTATTGTTTGGAAGGATGAACTCTCCATCCTGCTTCTGGTGCAGGGGCGCGCGTTCGTCCAGTTACTTCACTGGTTTTCAGAATGGCTCTGGCAAATCCACTTGACTTTACTGAGCGATACGCCGTAAGTATGAAGATGCAAAAGTTCAAGTGTGAGCCTCCTTTTATGTTGTCTTTTTCTGTCCTTTATTTCAGGTGCAGAACAAAGGCGATGCGTTGAGGGGTTAAATTGCCGGGGTAAAATCAGGTGAGTCAGTGATGAGGGCGACCCTTCTAAATGTCTTCATAATTCCCCAGTAATGTCTTTTGTCCTTTCCCCATAGGGGCCGGGGTGTGGAACCTGCCAGAGATGTGGCGCCGACCCGAGATGTGGAATGGCTCACCAAGAATAGCCGGTAAGTTATATGGCTGAAAATCCGGCTTTCCTCTTGTGTTCCCTTGCTCACCTTTTGTCTCTTCTTCTCTCTCTTAGGTGCGGTGCAGAGATGTGGCGACCGGCACTGAGAGCCACGATGGAGCCGGGCTGCGTCTCGGGAACAGGTGAGTGAAGCGCGGCACTGCTGCGAGCAACGCGGTGCTTTTAAATGGAAGTCTTCCTTCAGGAATGCTGGCGTGAAGATTCCGGATGCAGGTAAGAAGGTTGAAATAGTTCTTGGTTTTCACCTTTCTCTTCTCTTATTCCCTTACAGGTGTTCCAGGTTCGAGGCGGGCGTGGCTGGAGTCCAGGTGCAGGAGCAGACACGGTGAGCTTTCAGCTTGTAGGGTATTTTGTGGAGATTTGGGGCCTGACGGTATTTTATTACCGCCGAAAAATAACTTAGCAATAATCACTCCTTGTATTCAGATTGGGCCATGTGCAACAATAATACAGTGGACATGCATTATTTCAGCACCCAGACATGCATATTTGGTATGCGTGGTTGGTATGCGTGGTTGGTGGTATTTTGGTGAGCATAATTCCCTTGTTTTATTTGTGGCCCCAATGTACAGAATCCATTATCTTTGCTCAGATTTTTTGTGTAATCACTAGAGAGACCTCAGACCTACATTTTAGGAATACCACATTTTCAGTGTTAGTGTTAGTGTGCCACCATGGGCGATCTCACTGACTTATTTACGACAGAGAGCTATATGTGGTAATTTTGGGGTAATTTCCACTACCTTATATACGTTAGGGAACTATGTTCAGAGAGTCCCTCTTCCCGTTGGCTCATGTACCTCCAACGAGCTATGCTACAAACAATCACTCTCAACTGTCCATACTGAATATGATCATGCACACATCTGTCTTAAAATGACAATTGCATTGTTTAAAAATCTCCCCTCATCATCAGCACTGTATTGGTAAATATAAAATACACCACCCGTCTGCTTTCAAATATTTTTCTGTATTATAAAAGTTGCATTTAAACACGATCTCACTCTTTACAGAAATAAATAAAATAGCACAGTAACAGCATTGTCTGTGATACACCGAAAAAAGAGTGGCGGAGAACAGAACACAGTTTGCAACATTAACATGTGATTAAGTCACTGGAATCTCCTTTCCTACTCTGACTGAATATTCTCGTACACACTCAGCTCCCACACTTATGTAATTACCTTATCTGTTAAGCCGAGTTTTCTTCAGCTGTTTTCTTTCTGAATGTGGCTCCCTTGAAGATTAACCCCAGTGAAAAGGAGCGCCTTTCCTTCTCAAACCGGGGTCATTGCCTGGAACTCTCAGCTTTTTCAGCAGAAATGCTCCAACCAGGAAAAAATAGGTCCTTCTCCCAGCTCTCCAAATCTCCACTGTCCTTCTCTCTCCTCAAACTCCCCCCAGCAAAACCCTAATCACTGCCTCTAGCATGATACTTGCTATGACGCTGCTCCAATCAGAATCAATCATGCCATCTCCTCCCTCTCTACACAATGGCTCATTTTTATAGTAATACTTTGTAACCAACTGATTTCCTGTTCTTTCGAGCCCATTTGCTTCCTGTAGTTATGTGGACAGGGCAGCAGATAAAACGAAGAAAAAAAAATGGATGTGCGTTTAAAAGTTCACTTTCAGAATAGGCCTATTTCTGCAGTGGAGACACATTTTTATTAGTGGATTATGTTAACTTTAGTTTCATTAGTCAGGTTAGTTATGAGTAATGTTAGTTATTAATTTTCAAATGTGTCTCTCGCACCATAGGCATTTCAGGTGAAAAAATAGTGTGCATTTTTGAATGTGCACGTGTGCTTTTAACTGTAAAAATAGATTTGCATCTTATATGTTAAAATCGTTTTTGACTGAATAGCCTGTCTTTCCTTGTTAATCTGGTAACACATATAGCAATGCACCGCACCCTTGTGGTGGTGCTGCAAAAAAAATTGCTACCTGTGCAGTAGTGCTGTACTCTGTGCTGTTTGCTACCTGTGCAGTAGTGCTGTACTCTGTGCTGTAACACGCCAAATATCCTTACATACCCTCCTTTTGTTTTTAGAATCTGGCTACGATCCAAGCCAATTCCTAAAAACAATTTGTTCTTTTTCTTCTTTTCACAATATAGCAATCCAATAAAATGAATATTCATGTGCATCAATGAAAAAGTTGCAATCAATACAGTATTCATCTGAGTTCATTAGTTTACAAAATGTTCTACATTTGCCTTCTCAGTGGAAGTGGCATTACTCTAAGTTTAGATTTTTCAAGTCAATTAAAAACAATGAAATAAAACAACTAACCAAAACAAATAATTAATATAACAAATTAAAATAAATAATTAAAATAATAAATACGTGGAACTCCATATGTCAGCACTCTTGTCTGCCTCTGATATGTCCCGACCAGCGATGTTATTTGGTTCATTCGAGTACACTTTCATCTTGGCAATCTTAGATCCATAGGAGTCATCTTTTTTAGCATTCTGGTTATCTTGTCTTCACCTCCACCTGGAGGCAGGCATCTTTTGGTCTTCATCCAGGGGACTCCAGGACTCCATCGTCTCCCGTTGCCTCTGATCCCGGAACCTCCGACCAAATAATGTTAATTTTCTAAATCAAATAGAAAATAAACAAATTAAGTACATAGCACAATACTAACTTCACCCTTTTGCCAAAAATAAAACATGCTTGGCAAAAATATTTCGTTTTTTTTTTTCTGAAATTAAACACAAGTTAAAAGAAAACAAGCACACATAAAACAGCATTCCATATTTAATACATTTTCTCTCTGCACACCAACCATGAGCTTCCATTATATTTTTATTTATTTATTTATTTTATATTATCTTATATATTTTTACATATATTACAGTGTTTATGTGCCATTATAACCATCAACTTTTTAACTTCTTTGTCACTGCCTCCTGATTGCACCCATTTATTTTCTCTTTTTGTGTTCAAGGGACTTTATCTGTTTCTACATGCTCAAGCTGCCTGATCTCATGTCTGGGATGGCATGGTTTGATTTGATTTACATGGACAAACTGCTCTATCGCTGTTTCACCTTCATTTTTCAAAATTTTATAAACTACAAGAGATACCTTATCTATAATTCGAAATGGCCCCTGCCAGGCTGCTAGAAATTTAGAATTTTTCTGTTTACTTTTTCCAAAATGAAACCTGTACACCTGATCCCCTACACTGTATTCCTTTACTGATGTCTTTTTATCATAATACGATTTTGCACTGTCAGCAGCTCTTTCCAGATTTCTCTGCACAAAAGCAAATGCATGTTGCAAATGCTTCCTCAGTTCATCAATATATTCATGAACTGTGGATGCACTCACA
The DNA here is from genome assembly GCF_040938575.1 of Ambystoma mexicanum. NCBI lineage: Eukaryota > Metazoa > Chordata > Amphibia > Caudata > Ambystomatidae > Ambystoma > Ambystoma mexicanum. Next base: position 966,997,629 of record NC_090936.1, on the reverse strand, counting down.
AGGGTTTGCTCATGTGTTCTGTATAGTAGGTGTTGTGGTAACACCATTTTCCTACCTGTTAAGACCTCATGGGGGCTAACACCTGTTGCTTTGGCAGGAGTCGACCTGATTGCCATCAAAACCAACGGTAAACGTAAATCCCAGCTGGAACCTGCTTCTGCCACAAATTTCTTTGAAATATCCACAACAGACCTATTGCTTCTTTCAACTGTACCTGAAGACGCCGCCGGATATGCGGTATGTAGTTTCCTTTTCACACCTAGTATTTGCCATACCTTACTCATTAGAGTACTTGTGAAATGACTTCCTCTGTCTGACTCAATTCTTTGTGGCAACCCAAACCTTGAGAACACATGGTTCACCAGCAATGTGGCTGCTGTTTGCGCACTACAATCTGGTGCAGGAATGCATTCAATCCACTTCGACATCAAACATACCACACTCAAAATATAACGGTGTCCCCTGCTCGACCTTTTTAAAGGACCTACATAGTCTATTTGCAAATCTGACCATGGGAGAGTTAGGCCTCTTTTCATCAATGGTGCTCTATGCATTGGTGAAGCAGGTTTAAATTGGGCGCATACTAGACATCCTCTAGTATATAATTCCACATCTTGGGACATATGTGGCCAGTAAGCATAATCTTTTAGTATTTCTAATGTTTTTTGTGAACCTCTATGTCCTGCAGTTATGGCATCATGTGCATGGTGTAGCATTAGTCCTCTGAATGAAAGGGGTACTACCCACTGTATTTGTCCTGTTATGGACTCTCTAATCATGAGTCCATCCTGTAATCTAATTCGTGTTTTGTTCTTTAATAGCACCCTCAACTCTTCTTTTCCCATACAATCATTTTCTGTTAAAGGATTTTGTTCGGGGTCTATCAAATGATTATAATAGATTCCCAAAATGTGATCATTCTTTTGTGCCTCAATCAAATCTTGGTCTGGCGTGTCATGACTCCTCTGCACCACCGGTTGATCTACCTCCTTTGGTGCTTTAGAACGTGTGACTGCATCAATTTGTATTTCACCCATTAAATAATCAGTAGGTAGCAATTCTCCCATCACAGCCCCAATCTTAGCCACGTGGTCTGCCTTATCATTTCCCTCCTTATCCTCTCCTGGTGTTTTTAAATGCCCACAAATTTTTCTCCAGTATATTGTTAACTTATTCTCTGACACCAATTTGTCTATGGCTTGTATCATTTTTCCATGCTTAAGTGGCTTTTTGTTATATGTAACCATGCCTCTTGCTTTCCAACCAGGCAAATACTCCACAAAGCTATTCCGTGCATAGCCAGAATCAGTCACCAGGACAATTTCACTGAACTTTTTATCAACTGCAGTAGCAATTGCTTTATAAATGGCTGCCAATTCCGCCACCTGACTGCTCCTATCTCCAATCCTCATCCCTATACTGGGGACACCTTCACATTTCAACCAGACATTTCCTATTCCTGCCACTAACTGTTTATTACTGTCATTTTCAATGTGAAAAGCACAACCATCCACATATACAGTTGGCAAATCCTTGCATGTTTTTTCATCAAAAGCTTTGTGTGGTGATTGTTCAAATTCCTGCAAACTAGTTTCTACTTCCATTTCATTTGGTATTTGTTCAGCTGCACAGTCATGTAAGTCAGCTAACCCTTGAGCAATTGGGTTCTTTTTATTTTGTCCATATCTCACTTCTACGGGAAAACCTTGTAATGCTAGCGTCCATTAAGTGATTCTGGATTGCGCTAGATTACCTGATCTAATTCTTTTACTCTCTAAAAATTGCAAAGGTTGATGATTTGTTTCAATAATTACCTTTTCTCCCTGAACAATGGGGCGGAAATGTTGTAGCGCCCACACAGTGGTTAATAGGGCCTTTTCACATTCATTAAATTTCATTTCAACTTGGGAAAATGCCTTACTTGCATATGCAATGGTTTTGTGATTCAAATCATGTTTTTGTGATAACACTGCTGACATACAATGTTCAGAAAAACCTATTTCTATAAAGAAATCCCTGTCCTTTATGGGGTATGCTAAACATGGTGCCTTTACAAGACATTCCTTTAATTTAGCCACTGCATCAGACTGCCCTTTTTCCCATTTCCAGGGAGTATTCAGTTTAAGCAGTTTAGTCAATGGTTGAGTGATTTCTGCATAATTTTCAATGAACTTTCTGTTATAGCCTGTCATCCCTAATAAACTTTTTACTCCTTTCACATTTTTAGGATCTTTTAATCTTTGTATGGCCTCTATTTTCTTCTTTTGTGGATTTAGCCCATGTTCAGTCACTTCATGCCCTAGAAAGTTCACTTTTTGCTTGCACCATTGTGCTTTTTGCAAAGATACTTTGGCGCCTGCTTTCTGCAATTGGCCAAGTACATGTCTTATTTCATCAAAATGGCTTTTCAGGCTTTCATTTTTTATCAGGACATCGTCCACATAAACTATTGTTCCTCTTTCCGCTGCATCCGGCATGGCCTTTCTCAAAAATATGCCAAATTCACTCCCACTATTGATGTGCCCGAACGGAGCTCTAAGCCAGGCATATTGAGTCCTGTCAAATGTAAAGGAAAATAAATGTTGTATCTCCTCTGCCAATGGCACGCACCAATATCCAGAGGTGAGATCTAATGTGGTAAATACATTTGAACCATGTACCTGAGCTAGGCCCTGATCAATGAATGGCAGTGGCCATCTAGATATTGGTACTCTTTTATTTAACTCTCTCAAGTCTGCACAAAGCCGCCATTGACCATTTGGCTTTAACACACCTAAAATAGGTGTATTGGATGTGCTATGAATGGGCCTGATGATTCCCCGCGATTCCAAATTTTTAATAATCTCTGCCAATGATTCTAAACATGCCAGCGGTAGTCTATACTGGCGCACAAACACTGGATTTCTGCTACACCCTTCTGGTAGTGTGGCCACATGTAAATCAGTTAAACCACAATCATAAGCATCTTTTGCAAATACATCCTTAAACTCCATAAATATCTCCCTCAGATTGTCCCTCTCTTCATTGCTTTCACATGCATCCGCTAAGGAGATCTGCTCTTCTACCATTTTGGAAAATTCTGGAAAATCTTCTGGTAAGGGAATCTCGGCGCTTTCCTCTAACTGTGTGGCTGTGTCTTTTTGTAAAGCTGCCACTTTTAAATATTTTGGCATATCAGCTTCCACTTCAATGGGCTGATTTTCTGTTTCATTTTCATTTAAATTAAATATTATGCAATCCTCTTGATGGCAGCACACTGTCTCATTTGAATCATAAGGATACACAGAATGAATTTTAAATATTCCTTTGGGCTGAGAGTCCAGGTGTTCTGGCAACTCGCCCTTGGCATCTACATATTTTTCAGGAATATTCCCAATCACCATGTTATTTAAATCTGCCGTATAATGTGATTTTTGTATGGCCATTCCTAATGGGGAGTTTTCCTCTAAATGAATATTCTGACAACCTTTATTATTTACCATGATTTTTACAGATCCTTCACCAATGTCTACCAATGGAATGTATTCATAATACAGGTCTTGCTGTTTTATGGATTAATTCAGGCATACAAATGCATCAGAGCCTTTCATCTGCTGTCCATTTTTGCATTTCAGTGTTATTGCAAACTGTTTTGTAAATGCAGGAATAATAGTATCTTTCCTCATTTGTAATTCGATTGCATAAGGAACCAGTTGTGCACAATGATAAGCCCTTCTTTTGTCTTCAAATTCAGGTGCCGGACCACCTAGGCGTGAATATATTTTTTGATTAAGGAAATCTAACACCATACACATTCTGTGCATGATGTCATTGCCCATGTAAAATTCATTTTGTGCTCCACTCACTATCCATACATTATGGTAAATTGTTTTCTGCCCAATGCTAATTTTAAGCATGCATCTGCCTGCAATTCGGTTTTCAAAGTCTGGACTGTCCAACCTAGAAACATATTGGTTTTTAATCCTAAATTTCGGGATTTCTTCCCTCTCCATTATTTTTTGCAACAATTTCTCATTAATGAAGCTCCTTTCATGTCCAAGCGCTAAAGTGGCTTTTATTGTTTTAAAATAGTCATTTATACCAACATGAACCCATGAACCCATGAACCCATGGTTGCTCATCTTCCATGTGTATTTCTGCCAGAGTGGTAATGTTTTTTTCTGAATCGGTTTTAGGAACAATATTCTGTTTGCACGTTTTCTCTTTTAAATAAAAACATAATGTGTGCTCATCTATGGCAGTCTGCCAATCTTTTCATTGTCGCTCTGCATTTTGTCTTGACACATTAATATAACAGTGACACTAGGTATGCAGCTATTCTGGAGATATACCTCCACAGCATCATTTGTTTTGGCAACGGTGTGACATTCATTTATATTGCTGTTTTGTGATTTTAGTTTCTTAGGTCTCAATGGTTTTTTGGTTAAGGACCACAGCACTCCATTCACCCCATCTATGAGAGGAGACAATCTTTTCAGGCAATCTGTCCCCATCAGAAATGGAATTTCACAAATAGATGTGATCAATACCTCTTGTTTCATTCTGTGCTTTCCTATTTTTATGTCAACCTCAGTTACACCTATGATGGGCACCTCCTCCCCATTAAAGTTATGCACTGGGCCTTGATTTTCCTTCACTGTGATCTGACTCTGTGGGGATCTCCCTTCATTGATACTCTTTACCAGCTCCTTGGACATAATTGTGGCCTGTGCGCCAGTGTCAATCATAGCAAAGGTGTGGCATTTTTCTTCTACAGTGATGGGTGCATAATATCTGTCCTCAACTTCCTCTAATACACATAAGAAATGTGAATTCTTACTGATTTCAGGGCTCACCTTTCTCAGGTCTTTTCCACTTTTGGCTAAGCACATTGGTAAATGAAAAGACATTTTTCCCTCCTTTTTACCCATTTCTGTGCGAGAGATTTTATTCATTTCTCCATGTTCAGAGGTTTTTTGGAGTGTGGCCACTGTTCGCCCATCCATCTGGGTAACATCAGATACCACATTACAATCCTCCAACTGAACATGTGTAACAACATCATTCAGCAATTTGTCATTTTTTAATTCTGTGCATTTGTGATCATTTAGTGTGATACCAGCCCTTTCAGCCTCTTCAAAAATATGTGGCTCAAAGAATTCTTCAGGTGATTGACCTGTACCCTCCTTTTGAGTATTTCCTTTTTCTGTCTGTGTTGGGTCATCATTTTGCTTGCCCAGGGAAGGAGCTATAGCATCCCCACTTACTCCCTGTTCACTGGTATTCCCCATGCATGAGTCATTTTTCTTAAATCTGTCCCTTTGTTCTTTTGGAATTCCTAATGTTTCTTTTTCATTTGTGCAAATCTTTACTGTTTCATTTAGCTCTAGGTTAAATCGTACCTCTTTTTTAGAAGTATTTGCACTTTCTGTCACAAGTTAATTTACGGGCACTTTCATTTTTAATCCATTAGGCATCTCAGAGTCGTTATGCAAAATTATATCAGAGCAATCTGTCATTTTGGAATTGCAGTTATCATGAGTACTTAGTCACTTTTCGGAAGCCCCCCGGTCATTGCTATGGCCATCAGCCCCCTCTTTGGAAGGTTGTTTTTGCGCTGTATAGAGCTTTCCTATTTGCTCAGCTAACATTTTCACTTGGGCCTCAAGGCACTGGAACCTTTCCATCTCTCTAGGATCCTCTTTCTGTGGCCTAGGTCGATATTGGTTGTTTTCCCCCTGATTGGATCTATTCTGATACCTCTCAGGTGATTGATGTCGGTTGGGATGGTTTCTGAACTCTTGATTCATTTGTGGAGGGGAGCGGGTTGCACCCATCCTTTGATTATAGTCCCCTGGTGGGGAATCATTGTACTGGCGTGGATTGTAGTTCACGTTTTGCCTCATGTCCTGTCTCTCAGATTGTGGGTACTGGCCCCTAGGTTGATTTCCATTATCAGTAAATCGATCCACATATCGGGGCCTATCCTGATTACCATATATCATGGTGCTGGGATCAAATCTGCTCTGTGTCCCCAATGACTGGTAGGGACCATCATTTCTTTGATCTTGATTTTGTCTCTGGTTATTGTTCATACCTGCCATATCAGGCCCGTATCTTACCCGGGGTCTGTCCCCTAAATACCTAGGGCTGATGTAGCTCTCTCTATTACTAGGATCATGTGATTGGAACATTGGTACAGGAAATGGCGATCTTTGTTGATGACCCCTTTGTTCAGGTGTCACATTATTTTTACCTTGGCTTTGAGCAGACTCAAGGGACATTTTGGCTGACCTGATTTCCATTACTGTGGCTGAGGGTTCTTTAGATTTAGGTCTAGTATCTTTCATTTTATCACTTTCTCTACCCTGACAATAGAGTACCTCATATAGTTTTGTGCTTTGATGTACAATCCATTCAAGGGACTTGTCACGGTCAAATTCACGGACCAATTGGGATATGATGTCTTTCTGTAGCCCATAGAAGTATGCAGTTTTAAACTCATTGGAATTTGAGTCAAAAGATACATCAAAGCGAGAAAATGCTCTTTTTAAGTCTTGTAAAAATTGGCGAGGAGATGTATTAGGTCCAGCAGTAATTGTGTACGCGACTTTCTTTGCCTCCTGCAATGACTGAAAAGGAGAAAAATTACGCCTAATTTCTTTTTCAAACTCCAGCCATGTCATATTCTGCTGTTCATTTAATCCCCTTATGATGCTGGCTGTCGGGGCATCTAAAGTTAAATGAAAATATTGTCTGTATTGTTCGTTAGGTATCTGGAGTGCTTTAAAAATGTCATGCACCGCATCTAAGTGATCCTCAATGCAGCATTCACCTCCCTTTTTAAATGGTTTGATCAGGGCTTTAATGGATTTCATTATTTTTATGGGGCTACTTGTTGCAATGCATGGAATTGCACTATTTTGTGATTCAATCCTGTTTTCAGGTGTATGAGATTGGTGGCTGCCCCCAATGGGAGTATCAAATCCCCCAAGGGCGCTGCAACCAAGTTCAGTTACCGGCCCAGTCACTGGAGCACTAGCTCTTTGGGCAGAGCTAGAATTCACCTCCACTCCATTGAATGTGGTACCCTGCCGCCTCTCCTGGGACCTGGGAATGCACATTTGCTGTTCTAAGTCCTTACACTTTTTAAGGAGTCTGTTGGCTTCATCTTGCAAATAGTTGTTTTCACCATTCATTTTATTAATCACCTCCTGCATGTCGCACATTTGCATTTGGCATTCATTGAACTCTTTATTTCTCTTGTCTCTTTCTTGAATCATTTTAATCATTTCTTGTTCTGCACTCTGGAGATCACCTTCTTTTTCACAATGTTCTTTTTGTAAAATCTGCATCTCTGAAACAACCTCATCTTTATCCCGTCTAATGTGATCCACTAAGGCTTTTAAGTGTGCCAATTCTTGCTCACTATCTTCAAATTGTTTCTTGCTTTTGGATAACTGAGTATCAAAGTCTCTGCATTTTAATTGCATGTCTTTTTGGCATACATCCAATTCTGCTCTCAACATTTCCTGATGTTTACTTGCCCCATCTAATTCAGTCTTTAACCTGTTAATTAGCTGAGTATCATTCTCTTGCATTCGCAGGGACTTGTTTAAAATAAACCATATTTTGCCGCATAGCCGTATTAAACAGTCTTTCTCTGCACTTTTATCGGCTGCATTCAATAATCTTGTAAGGCAGACCTGAATTATGCTGCCTTCTGCAAAAATATTGTCTAGTTTTTCTTTCTGCACCTCACCCTGAATGTGGTTACTCCATTCTAACGTGCTATTTGACGACCAATTCCCATGTGCAAACAACTTTGCCTCTAAATATTGCACTAGATCTGAGAGTGTGGTTTCCCTTTGTGACATTCTGAAATTCGTTTTTAGTGGCACACTGCTATTATAAAATGGGTTCCCTTTAATGTGCAAATGGCAGTGGGAGACACGCTTGCCATGCCCAGTAGGTACTCTATGATCACTTTCCCGGCCTGCAACGCACCATAAATATGTAGGGTATTTTGTGGAGATTTGGGGCCTGACGGTATTTTAGTACCGCCGAAAAATAACTTAGCAATAATCACTCCTTGTATTCAGATTGGGCCATGTGCAACAATAATACAGTGGACATGCATTATTTCAGCACCCAGACATGCATATTTGGTATGCGTGGTTGGTATGCGTGGTTGGTGGTATTTTGGTGAGCATAATTCCCTTGTTTTATTTGTGGCCCCAATGTCCAGAATCCCTTATCTTTGCTTAGATTTTTCATGTAATCAGTAGAGAGACCTCAGACCTACATTTTAGGAATACCACATTTTCAGTGTTAGTGTTAGTGTGCCACCATGGGCGATCTCACTGACTTATTTACGACAGAGAGCTATATGTGGTAATTTTGTGGTAATTTCCACTACCTTATATACGGTAGGGAACTATGTTCAGAGAGTCCCTCTTCCCGTTGGCTCATGTACCTCCAACGAGCTATGCTACAAACAATCACTCTCAACTGTCCATACTGAATATGATCATGCACACATCTGTATTAAAATGACAATTGCATTGTTTAAAAATCTCCCCTCATCATCAGCACTGTATTGGTAAATATAAAATACACCACCCGTCTGCTTTCAAATATTTTTCTGTATTATAAAAGTTGCATTTAAACACGATCTCACTCTTTACAGAAATAAATAAAATAGCACAGTAACAACATTGTCTGTGATACACCGAAAAAAGAGTGGCGGAGAACAGAACACAGTTTGCAACATTAACATGTGATTAAGGCACCGGAATCTCCTTTCCTACTCTGACTGAATATTCTCGTACACACTCAGCTCCCACACTTATGTAATTACCTTATCTGTTAAGCCGAGTTTTCTTCAGCTGTTTTCTTTCTGAATGTGGCTCCCTTGAAGATTAACCCCAGTGAAAAGGAGCGCCTTTCCTTCTCAAACCGGGGTAATTGCCTGGAACTCTCAGCTTTTTCAGCAGAAATGCTCCAACCAGGAAAAAATAGGTCCTTCTCCCAGCTCTCCAAATCTCCACTGTCCTTCTCTCTCCTCAAACTCCCCCCAGCAAAACCCTAATCACTGCCTCTAGCATGATACTTGCTATGACGCTGCTCCAATCAGAATCAATCATGCCATCTCCTCCCTCTCTACACAATGGCTCATTTTTATAGTAATACTTTGTAACCAACTGATTTCCTGTTCTTTCGAGCCCATTTGCTTCCTGTAGTTATGTGGACAGGGCAGCAGATAAAACGAAGAAAAAAAAATGGATGTGCGTTTAAAAGTTCACTTTCAGAATAGGCCTATTTCTGCAGTGGAGACACATTTTTATTAGTGGATTATGTTAACTTTAGTTTCATTAGTCAAGTTAGTTATGAGTAATGTTAGTTATTAATTTTCAAATGTGTCTCTCGCACCATAGGCATTTCAGGTGAAAAAATAGTGTGCATTTTTGAATGTGCACGTGTGCTTTTAACTGTAAAAATAGATTTGCATCTTATATGTTAAAATCGTTTTTGACTGAATAGCCTGTCTTTCCTTGTTAATCTGGTAACACATATAGCAATGCACCGCACCCTTGTGGTGGTGCTGCAAAAAAAAATTGCTACCTGTGCAGTAGTGCTGTACTCTGTGCTGTTTGCTACCTGTGCAGTAGTGCTGTACTCTGTGCTGTAACACGCCAAATATCCTTACAAGCTGCTGGGATGCAGAACAACGCGAAACACGTGTGGCTGTCCGGGTGTGGCTTAAATAGCCTTGGAAGAAGTTCCAGGTGAGTATTCTTCCACAGCCCCACCCAAGTAACAAAATAGTTCCTTCAGAAAAATAGTCCCTATATCCCTAGCATGGTCTGCATCAGGTGAGTGTGCAGCATGGTCTGCTTCAGGTAAGTGCACCAAACACTTCCCTTTATGAGCCTGGCGCCAATGGCGCCAGGACTGATGTCCAACATGAGCCTGGCGCCAACGGCGCCAGGACAGAGTCCAAAGAGCCCCTATAAAGGGCCGCTGGGCTTTTACCCGGGGGCGTGATGCCTGCTCCCGGGGGTACTGGGCCTGGCCTGGTGCTCCGGGGTAGGCATCATGACAGTACATACTGGTGGATGGCCGCACATCTATGTGCTCCAATACAACAATAGTGTACTTTTCTAGTAAGACATACAACAGTATGATGGTATTGTACTTACTTTGTTGCTGGCTGAGGGTAGGATTATTGCAGGCTGTATTTTGAAGTGCACACTCCAGTGGCTTTCCATAGAGAGGTGGGTACTGCAGCTGTATAAGAAGATAGTAACAAAATATGTTGGCTAATGGCATAGTGCTTACATTTGTGCAATACATTCTTCAAAACTATAGGGGGATGTCTTAGCAGGAAGAGGAAGTGTGTGTGTATAAATGGAAGGCTTACGATATGAATGGGCACTTGGGAGCATAAGCATGTTTGTTAAGGTGGTAGGTGGGTTATTTGGGAGTGTATTGTGTGACTTGTTATGAAACACATGTGTGTATTAGTGTAGGCCTATTTACTTTCAAAATGCAGTACTTTGCATTGTGGAATTATGGCAAAAAGGTGCGGAAAGATGTACAGAGTGCAAAGCAGAATGTTTTTGTGTGTGCATTTACATGTACTTCTCTGCATATGTATGCTTGCTACATGAGTGCAGGTATTGCTTTTGGGCTTTCATTTCCGTAGGCAAATTTATGAATGTTACTGTTGTGTATGCACACATACTTTTTTTATTGCTTAACTAGTGTTATCCATGACATGCGGCAGGAAACTGTCGTTATGCTTGCAATGTATGCACTTGGCTTAGTTTGGTGGGAAAGGCTACGTGATCATTTTGTGTGCGATTTTTACTAATTTGCTAGGAGGTCCGTTAATCAGGGAAAGCATTGTAAAATTGATGGAATAAAGAACAGAGTAACCGTTTCCATATACCAATGGCTGTTATGGGCAAATGGCAACTTTGCCATCACCTACTACTGTAAGAGCCATTTAATGGTAGGTGATGGGAGAAATAACAGTACGATTCTTGAATATGTTATGGAGATTCACTGCTAGGTACCCTGTTGCTACGAACTTATAATACAGTTGCCAAAAAAATAGTAATACCTACTAGGCGTGGTAATGGGTAGCGATGCTGATGTTTGTGGGCGCAGAACTCGTAGATCGTTTTACAGTACTTTCCCGTGCAGGTACTTTTGATTTACAGGACATTTGACCTCTGCGTGTTTAACGGTTGGTATGGGCTGTTCAATAGATGTGCTAGCGTTACATGCACAATTCTTGGATGTAATTGGTGGATGCATAAGTAATCGTTTAACAGTAGCCAATTAGGGAGTGCTGGTAAAAGAGTACTGGAAAGGGAAGAAGGACTGGCCCTGCTTTCCTGGGGCGCAGCCCTCGCGGTTTTTGGGCAACGTGCACGTGCTACATGCTGTCCTTCTTAATGTGCTTGTCATGGAAATGGGACTACTGGTTATCGATTCTGGTGTATGTATGCTTTTCTGTTCCATGCCAGGATGTTCTTCTGTGCCCACGAGAACCGTGGTGCTTCTAGTGTGATGTTTGTCAGTGGCATTGATTTTTTTTTTCCCCTATTGAAATGAGTCATCTGTTCCACTATGTACAATGTACTCTGCAGACACTCGTGTAGTAATTTAAGGTGGAAAAGCAGAGAGAAATCCCTAACAAGGTGCACTCGAAAAGGTGTTTCTTTACACGTCTGTAAAGACCGGGGGGGTTGTCTGTACTCCTGCTCTATATATGGTAGAGGAGAGGCAAAGAGGACCCCAGCCAAGATTCTCTATTTGGTAATCGTGGGCGAGCAATCAAGGCCTAGATTCTCAGGAGGTGATGCAGGCTGGTTCTTAAGTACAGTGTAATCCCCAAGTACCCACAAAGGATTGTCCACACACTGTATTAGTTAAAACACAGTCTTTATATAATTAAGCTTCATGGTTATATACCCAATCACAATAACTCACTTTGTGCTCAGTTAATCTACAATGGCAAATATATACCGTTCTAAGTGGTACCACAATTATTATCAGATTTCATTAAAGTGCATCAACTGTATTCTGGTCAAATGTCACACAAATCCATTAATAAAGGTAACCAACAATAGACATAGAAGGAAAGCAGTTGGTTAGAACAATTGGCAGAATACTGGCCCCTACCACTAGGCACAGTTCTGTGTAGAGATCTCCCCCACCTGGCAACCTGTAAAATAAAGATGTACTACAAGCCCAGTCATTATATTGTTCAATAAGCCTTATTTCCTTCTAACATGTTTCTACCACCCCAATGTACCTGGACTAGCAGAGTTCCTCGAGGAGGCATAGAGGGATCCTTCTTGAGTGACTCCCTTTAAAGCAGGAGCCACGGATCATCGATGGGATTCGAAGACGTTGAACTTGGCGTCGATGATCCTCGATGAAATGTTTGGTGGCATTGAGGAAGCAGATTCGGTCCTGGCGGTGCTCGTCGACAAGGAGTCGCATCCGTCCTGCAAGGAAGAAGCGTGCGGGGCACCTCGATGTCGATAGTTCTGGACCGCTAAGAGTTTGTGAAGAACTTTGGCCCAGCAAAGGCATAGAGTCGTCTGGTGTCTCTGCGCTCTTTGGGTGGTGGGAAACCCACAGACGGATTCTCCTCAGCGCGTCGACAGCCTGGCCTTCTCCGGTGGGATAAGGTGGTCGGCGAGGCGGACGAGCGTGTCCGGGAATCAAATGTCTTAATCAATGGAGTGTTGCGGCTCAGTCGTAAATGGCATGGCGCCAAGCGGTCCCCGCTTCTGGGCAACTCTGCTTTGATGGGCCTCCAGCGGTTATAGCAAACCTGTGAACCCTGGTCGACGACGGTGGATGGAATGTCCGGTGCTTCTCTTTGTTCTCCTCAGCGTCCCCCGTCTCCGGTAGGCAGCCTGTCGAGGGTCTGACTTCCATGGAGCTTTGGCGAAGGTTAGTGGTGCTCGATGGTCCCTTGGAGCTCGGGAACAGGGTGCCTAACCAGGTCCTCTCTCGGATCAGTCTTCAATGAACTCGACAGCTTACTGATCGGGTCAAAGCAAATGCAGCAGCAAATCTTCTTCTTCCAGCTGGGCATCAAGGATAAAGTTCAAGTATCGACCTCAGCTTCTGAACAATTTCTAGCAGCGAGAGGCACCCAGATATACTGTTCTCCCATTCCTTCTGCTGGGTCACAATCAGGCAACCAATCACTCAGAAGGGCATTCAGCAGTCAGTCAGCCAATCAGGCATATTGTGCATTAAGGCCATTCTCCTCCCTCTCAGACATTCACAACAAGGAATATGTATTGGCACAAGTACCCAGCCATTCAACACAACACACTGAATTCATACCAGTTTCGGGCAGGGCTGTCTTAGTCATTGTGTTTCATACCAGAAACCAGACGTCCACAACAAGAAGTGCATATTGGTCACACACTCCATTCACCCAGGTCCCACCCACAGGATGTACCCACAACATAAAGTCACTGAGAAGGCTCCAGCCAATCTGGCCTGGACTTCACTACAATACAAAAAAGCCAGCAATGGAAGGGAGATTTGGCAAATGGTACCAATCACAAGGGGAGGAAATTGTACGTGGAGAGTAGAAGATGTGGGGTACACCTCACTTGGGTAGGGGGCACTCTTTGTCATGCTCCCGGACTGAAGCCTCAAAAGCACTTTGAAAATGTTCCCCCCTGCGCAGTACTGCGTCACAGTAATGCACAATACAGCGACCTTTGAAAGGCATGGGTATGTTGAGGTGTGTATGTCTTCCAAGGCTTCTTGCGGGACATTGTGGCCCACTGGAGTGTCCCTAGTGGTGGCAGGAGCAGATGAGGAGGATGCCGGAGAGGAAAATAACCTACTGCCTGCTTGGAGGGGGACAACCCTCCAAACAGCTGCCTTGTGGTTCGCTTTCAGGTGCAGCCGCATGGTGGTGGTGCCGTAGCTGTACAAGCCAGGTTTTCTGCGACTGTGTACTATGTTGCATTCAGTGCATTGTACCTGGTTTGCATGAGATTTTGGCACATCTCCAACGGTCCTAAATAGTTTCCACACCCACGACTCACACTGGCTGCAGGCAATGGGGATTCCTTCTGCTTTATTCTTGTTGCCTTTTCGATGGCCCTCCACGTTATGACGCCTGTTCCCTTGCTCAAGACCTTCAGAAGGAGGTGTTGGTGGTGAGGGTGTGGGTGCTCCTAAGTCAGAGGTTGTAGCAGAAGCTCTGGTGGACATTACTTGGAGAGGTATTTTGCAGGCACACACTTGGTGAGAAAGGAATTTCTGCACAAACCAATGTGCACCGCTGCTCTTCTCTGGAAAGCCAAACAGGGATTGCAGCGCTTTTGTGGGGTGTGCCCTTTTATAGGAGTGTTGTGGAGCATGTGTCACCGCAAAGTGGGCCTAAGTGTTTCCATACAATACCTACATGCAGAAGGAAGAGTGTAGGATCTCTGTAAGGGTGCACTCTCACTGTAACACTCCATACATTGCAAGAAAAATTGTCCTCTTTTGATGTGCACAGATCTGGCTTGTGACCGCAGCGTTGTTCCGTTACCATGGTGACATCGCCATTGTTCTCCATTTAGACGGCTGTCTGTGGGATGTATATTGGCCATAATATTTTGTGGCCACGTGCATAGCTCTCCTACGGATACTCTTGCCATCCCCGAACTACTTAAGTGTACGTCACACATGCATTGAACATTTCTACATAAGCTTGGTGTGAGCACAATACAGTAGGTGGAATGTTTACGTGCAAAGGTAGTCGCAGGATGTGGGTGCGCGCTTCCACCTACTACAACTGCATTGCACGTTTCTTCATATATCATGACCACGGACGGTGTTACCAGGCGTCACAGGACGAGATACGCATGTGCGCAGTTGTGCAACCGAGAAACGTACGGTCCTGCAACTATTTACAGGCGTTTCTGTGCATGCAAATATGCGGCCCGTACTGACGTTCTACGGAGGCTTTCATTGTGATTTCGCATAGGGCAGCCAGGTGTGGCAGTCGTACGACTCCTCCATTTTCCTCACTTGCAATCATCCCCACTAGTGCTGTGACTTCACACTTACAATGGCCTTCTTAAAACAAAGGAAAAGGCACATATACAATCAGTACACATTAACATATCAATGTTTATTAGCAAACATTCATAGCCACTATTCGGAAAGGGACGGGGGACCAGAAACAAATACATATAATGGTGATTTTGCCATTTCAACAAGCTGCTGGTGAGGGGAAGATTGGATTGAGGTCTCATCGAAGCGTCTCTCATGACACGCAATTTGCAGAGATGGGGGGCTGGGAAATGGGGAAGGCGAGTATGTGCAAGTCGGACAGTGATATCTTATTTTCTCCATAATATGTTCTTCTACAAACATTTTCAAGGCGGCAAATTGGAGGAGCAATTCATCCATTTTGGGCGTCCAGGCGGTGTACTTTTATATGTCCAGCATTTACTTCAGTGTCGGTGGCCGTATGTTGCTGTGCAAAAGGTGCCACTTCTGGTGTACTCCTTTGTATTCCTGTATGTTCTGTTAAAGGACAAGAAATGTGGTTAATTTACATGAAGCACTACATTGTAATTGCCTTACTCTTGCCACTGCATCCCCTATCTTTGGGTTTACTATGCTCACTCATTTCGTGATTCGGGAAATTCTCCTCCAGCCATTCTAGGGTGCTTGCCCTTGCAGTAACTCTTTCCCTTTTCACAGTGCGGCGGGTAGAAATGGGGCTATCGTCTTCACTCATTGCTTCATGCGGAAAATTCTCCTCCAGCCATTCAAGGGTGGTAGCCATTGCTGCGCACAAACAGAAGACATCTTGCTTTCCTACTATTGTACACTACCGGGCGTGTACACTTACAACATAAACTTTCATGTACTCACCACGTTGCATTGACGTTCTGCTCTCGGTGGTGGACATCTCAATCTCTGCCTCTTCGTCCTTTGTTCGATTGTGAATCAGGTGTGCGGTAACATTGATGAAGGCAAACGTCACTTCTGTTGTTGGTGCTTTGCATTATGCTACATACCCTATGCCTTTGCACTCTTTGTTGGGAAAGTACAGACTTTGTACAGCTACTGTATTTTCCCTTCCCATTCACGCACTTGCTGCTGTTTCTGTATGTTTTTTGTATTTGCTGCATGTTACAACTTTTTTTATGACCACCCCTCCCTTTCTCAGCACGTTGGACTCCACCCGATGTCCGCAAACAGACGCAGTGCAGTGTTCCCTACCACTGCGGCTATTAGTACAGAGCTACTGGCTTCGGTATGCTGTACAGTACATCTATCCAAACTAAGTGCATCTTGTTAAAAAGTAATAGAATTTGGTGAAAGAAACATTATTACGCTATGGTTGAGTTGCGCTACTAAAACCCTATCAACTTTCCTGAAAAAATTATGATAAAACAACGTTATGGTTACAGCACCCTACTAAAAACCTATGAAATTCACTAACAAAAAACATTGTTAATGGGACGTTATGGTTAAGTTGTGCTACTACAAACATTTCCCCTTTATTGAAAAAACTAGCCTAACGCAACGTTATGGTTAAAGTGCCCTACTAAAAACCCATGAAATTCACTAACAAAAAACCTTGTTAAAGGGACGTTATGGTTAAGTTGCACTACTAAAAAACCTATGAAATTCAATGGAAAAACATTGCTACAGGGACATTATGGCTACAGGTAAAACCGAAAAACCCCAGAAATTCACCAGTTAAGGTAAGGTACGCAACTATAATTCGTGCTACCACTGTGCACTGCAAGGACTAACACCCATAACCTCAAAGATGACATCACAAATGTCATTGATATCACTGATGCCATCACATGTGCCTTTAGTTTTTATAACAAGGCTCCACAAGGGATTGCCAATATAATTTTGCCACAAAACTATTCAAGGTCATTGGGAGAACTATCATGAAATACATAATTCAGCACACAGTCCATTGCTATAAACACCATTGCACTACAGAATTCTTTCCAGTATAGCAACCACCTCATGCAGAAACGTAGGCATTGTCTGCAGCATGCACCACAGAGGTCCAACATTCATATTTTTGCCATGCTACATATTATAATGATGAATGCTTTATTTTCAGAGTTTCGCGTACTGTGAAACATGTAATAAGTACCTAATACCCCCTCACTGACTACATATTTGTACTACTACACACAAACCATAAAGAGAGCACAACTCACACAAATATGCCTATATGCCGGGAAAGTAAAGTAAGCAAAAAAGCAGCACTATTACCAGAAAGTGTTCATAACCTACCTGATTATTGTCATGCACAGAAATGATTGCTGTGTTTCAGGCCTGCTTTTTCCCCTATGTACATGTATCACATGATGCGAATGAACCGTTAGGAAAAGAGTCTAAGGACATATGAGAAGGGTAAGGTCTACAAATATAGTACCTTTCTGCATGTTGACTTCCTGCCTGTCAGTGAAGAAAACCACCTGCCCTACAAATGTGAACAAAAAAAGAGGGAGCCAGACATGTGATCGCATCAGTGATGTCATCAATGACATTTGTGATGTCATCTTTGAGGTCATGGGTGTTAGTCCTTGCAGTGCACAGTGGTAGCACGAGTTATGATTGCGTACCTTACCATAACTGGCGAATTCCTGGGGTTTTTCGGTTTTACCTGTAACCACAACATCCTTGTAGCAACGTTTTTCCATTGTATTTCATAGATTTTTTAGTACTGAAACTTAACTACAACGTCCCTTTAACAAGGTTTTTTGTTATTGATATATGTGTACATTATAAGGCCCACGGTAGCAGCTGTTTAGTTATGGATAAATTGTTCAACCCATAGGAAGAACACTTTTTGGGCGGCTTATAACTTTGCCCCCTGGATGAATCCTCACTAAACTTTGCAGAAAAAGTATATGGCCCCCTCTGATTTATTCTGCAACATTTAGTGAGGTTTCATCAAGGGGGGTCCCAAAATGTGTGGTTTTCCTCATACATGCAATGGAAAAAGAATGTTGCTCATGCCTACAGCCCAAACCGCTAGATGGAGATTCACCAAACTTGCGTCAGGAGCGGTGGCTTGGTCCCAAAATCATGTTTTTGTAAATTGGGTGTAAATCCATCTAGTAGTTTTTTTTTTTTTAAACGGCCAAAAGGTAGGTCCAAATAAATTAGTGATATCTGGGTTCGGTCCTCGGATAGTCCTCTGGACCAATCAGGGTCCGGCGTGATGTCCGCAGAGATCAGACGCAATCACTGATTGGATGGCGAAAAGCGTGAGGTGCGTCATATTTTTGGAAACGCCCACATTGTTGGATTCGCGGACAGTCGCTAGTGTCTGCGTATAGCACGGTGGGGAAAAAGTCTGGAAACACATTTGGAGTTATTTGGTGGTAGAAAGATGGGCTGAAAAGGTTGGGGAGTGGAATATACATGATATGGAACTGTTTTATAGGTGAAAAAAGGGTGTGCAGGTGCCTCAAGAGTCCGTGGACAGCGCTGTGAGCAGACAGTTTGCAAAACTCATTTGGGGTTATCTGATTGTTCAAAGAGGGTGTGGAAAGGGTAGGGGAGTGGAACAAAGATGATATGGAGAGGTTTTTATAGGGGAAAATAGGATTTGCAGATGTCGTAGAGTCCGCTGTCAATTTTAGGGTCCACAAACATCATTGCAATGGCAGGGGGATCAGAGCATGTTTTGTTATTTGAAGGTGTATTGTATGTACTTGTTATATGGTTTAATTATATTGTGGTGGTTGTGGCCATTGATCAGGTTCTTGGGGGCATGGCCATAGACTATGCCCCCAAGAATCTGGGCACTGGCAACACATACTATAGTAATATGTGTTTAGTAATTATAAGTACTGTAGGGGGAGTATTAAGTATGTGGTATTTATGATTGTAGTACAATTGAGGATAGTGCTTATAGAATATGTATTTGTTTACACTTGGTACAATTACTTAGTTGCATACAGTAGTAAAGCTGGAATCTCTGGTTCATTTTCTGTGATTAAAAACAGTATAATTTGTTACGCAGAATAGTATAAAAGCTTTCATTGCATACAATTCTACATACAAGTTTACATATAAATTTATCTTTTTTGACCCTCATAAACAGTACATTGTATGTACTATGTTTGGTATAACATTAGTGTATGATACACTGTTCTATTTACATTAAATAATCATTGGTTCAAAAAAACGACCACAATTATGTCAGTGTGTGATAGTATGTTTGTTTTAAATATGTTGTTATTTAGAGAATGTTTAAAGTATTTAGATACCTGTTCATGTATTCTAACTACATTAGACTTTAGAAGAATATTTGTAATAAAAAGAATTGTGATGGCGTATTTCAAGTGTATTGCAATGAAGAGTATTTTTCAAGTAGTTAGATACCTGTTGGCGTATTCTAACTATCTTGACTTTTATAAGCACTGTTGGAGTATTATGGATGTAGTTAGATATCTGTTGGGTTATTAGCCCCCCTTCTACGAGGTCGCACACGCTGTGGTAGTCCGAGAGCGTGCCATCTGGGTCCTTTGAGGATTCCTGGCATGGAAAGGGGACTGTGTGGATTAGCCAGTGAGCTGTTCTGGTTGTGGTTTTCAGGAAGAGAGGGTAGTAGGTGTGTTGTTTGTTGCGTGCAGGGAAAATGTCTGTGGCTATTGCTAGGAAGAACATGAATGTGTGCATGGTGGGAGATTGTGGCATGAATTCATTAAAAGGTTACACTGAATCTCGTGGCATTTCTGCTACTATTGGATTGTAGGGATGGGAAGTTAGGTGGTTCACAGTTTCTTGACAGATATTATTATTGTGCATTGTGGAGAAAGCAGTTTGGGCCATGTGACTGCTGCATTGTTGCAGTTTGACATTAAGGATTGCTTGAAAAACCTAATGTAACTGTTTCCAACTGTGCAGATTATTTTTTGTGCAATGAATCCAAGGCAAATACAGAAATGTCCAAATACATTGAGTACAGACATGGAAAAAGTGAAGAAGCTTGTGAATAAAGGTCTATGTTCTTTTTTATATGTTTCAGGGAGGGCCTCTTTTTAGAAAGGAAATATCATGTTGAATAGAGTAAATAGTTTCCGCAGCGATGGAGTGAATTTAAATGATGTTGGGAATGACATTTTTATTTTCAATGTTAAAAATGCTTTGAAAAAGTTCATATGAACAAGTTCAATGGGAAAGTGTGGAGTGTATAGTAAAGTATATGCTAGTAGCTGTAGGATATAAAAAGGAGGAAAAAATGATTGAAAACCAAAAATAAACAAAAAAAGGCTCTTTGTGAGCCACAATTGTAGAATAAATTGTTTAAATTGAGTGTAAACCTCCTCACCTCCTTCAATTGTATGTTCTGTCCACGGACACCGCGGTAGCCGGTGCACAGCACGTGCCACATCTGGGTCTTTTGAGGATGCCTGGCATGGAAAGGGGACTGCACAGACCTTGGACAGTCATGAGTGTCCGTGGACATCGCGGGATAAGCCAAGACAGGTTTCCTGGGAGTGGTGTAAAAGAAGAAAGGGTAGCAGGAGTTTTGTATGCTGAGAGCACTGAAGATGGCTATGGCTTTGGCTTTGAGGAATCACAGTATCTGGATTTTGGGAGATTCTTTGATCCAGTCATTGAAGGTGTGTGGTGAAAATCATGGCATCTGTGGAAGTATTGGATTGCAAGAAGTGGAAGTTTTTGTGGCATGCAGTTTCTGGGTTGAACTGGGTAAGCTTGCTGTCATTCTGTCAGAGTATGGCACACTTTAAATGTCGAGACTTTATAGTTGTGCATTGTGGAGGGAATAGTTTGGGGTATGTGACTGCAATGTATTTGCAGTTTGCCCTGAAGGATTTTTTCAAAAGCCTAATGGAACTGTTTCCTGCTGCAACGTTTATTTCTTCTCAAATGAATCAGAGGCAAACATGGGGATGTGCAAATGTTTTCAGTGTACAAATGGAAGAATCATTGCAGCTTTTGAATAAAACTATCTGCTTTTTTTATGTACTGCAGGAAAGTCATCTTTTGGGAATGAAAATATAAGGTCTGATGGTGTGAATCTTTTTTGTGAAGATGGAGTTCATATCACAGATGTTGGAAATGCGATTTTTCTTTACAATGTTAGGAATGCATTGGAACAGTTCTTGTAAGAATATTGGAAGGGTAGATGTAGAGGCTACAGTACTACTGTACATAAAAGCAATACAAGGGAAAGGGTTGTTAACAATCCCCCAAAAAGCCAAAAAAAACAAAGGTTCTTTTTTGAGCCAACACTAAAGAATACATACCTGAAATTGAGTTAAAACTCCCCCCACCCCTTTTATTGGCTGTGGCTTCCACGGACAACGCAGTAATCCGTGGACATCCAGGGATTAGCCAATCAGGCTTCCTGCGTGTTGTGTACAGGAAGAGAGGGTAGCAGGAGTTTTGAAGATGGCTATGGCTATGTCTTCGGTGAGGCAGAGTGTATGGATTTTGGGGGACTCTTGGATCCATTGGCTGAAGGTCTATTCTGAGCACCGTGGATTGGCTGAAAATCTTGGAATCCATGAATTTGAAGTGTCATGATATGGAGCGCAAGAAATGAAGTGGGCCGACTAACTTTCGTTTTGTAAGAATGTGGTTCTTACAAAACATGCAGACAACTTTCGTTTTGTAAGAATGTGGTTCATTTAAAACATGCAGACATCATTGTTGTCCATTGTGTAGGGAACAATTTGGGGTACATTACCTGAATTACATTGCAGTTTGCAATGAAGGATATACATTTGGAAAGTTGATGGAAATGTTTAATCAAATTCGAAAATTAGGTTTTCTCAGATTGCTCAGAGACAAATGTGGATGTGTTCTCATTTATTTTGTTGGCAAATAGAAAAAGCAAGGCGCAAAGTGAATAAAGCTGTGTGTGCTTTTTTGTGAGATGTTGGCCTGTCTAACTGTGAAAGGTGGCTCCTAAAGGAAATTTCTTTGTGTGTTTTTTGGTTTTGTATTTTTTGGGGCTTTTTTGTGGTTTTTTTCAGGAGAAGCAAGGTACAGTGGGGAGGCAGAGGAGGGAAGGGGCACCAACCATAGAGAGAGGGGGGCAGGTGGACAGAGGAATATGTTGGGTGGGCCTTACATTTAAGGTAAGGGGCAGTGTTTTTTGTGCTCCTTGACCGCAGCCCCGAAAGCACTACGAAACTGCTCCCACCTACAGATTGGTGCATTGTAGTACATACATAGTACTGTGACCCTCGAAAGGTAAGGGTTAACAGTGTTCTGTATGGCCTGTGATGTGGCCGCCGGCATCCTCTGCCCCAAAGGAGTATCCTTTGTGGTAATAGGAGCAGTTGAAGAAGATGGGGGTAGAGGGTGTCAACCTACTTTTCCCTGAGAAAGGTATTGTCTTCCTCAAAGCCCCTGGGCGGTTAGATTTGGTGTGGCGCTGCATGGAGTTGGTCCCGTAGAAATACAGCCCAGGTTTTCTATGAATGAGTACAACTTTGCACTGAGTTCATGTCCCCTTGGCTGCTCGAGCCTTCGGTAAATCCCCAACGGTGGTGAAAGATTGGCACACTCAGGACTCACTCTGGGTACTGGAGATAGGGACTTCCACCACCTTATCGTCATCTTCCTCTTCATCCTGATCTCTATCACTGCACCTGTTGCCCTGTCTAGGCCCTCCTGATGGTGATGGTGGTGGGGGTGGCTGGGGAGGAGGAATTGCCACAACAGATGCCTTTTTTCAGCAAGTTTGCTGATCTCCCTAATACCTTTCCAAAGCAGGTGCTATCTCCTGGATAGCCAGATTGAGAATGAGGAAAGTAATGGGTGGGTCCCTTCAAAGGAACTGTCTGCGGACTCTGCAGGTGCTACATTGGGGGGTGAGTATAATATAGGGGAAGTGTTGGATATTAAGGATGTACTGGTAAAAACTTATGAAATTCAGTGAAGAGACTTTGTTAAAGGGACGTTATGGTTAAGTTGCACTACTGAAAACCTATGAAATTCAGTGGAAAATGTTGTTAAAGGGACGTTATTGTTGCAAGTGAAAACAAAAAACTCCAGAAATGTGGCAGTTATTACAAGAAACCTGAGCGATGAGCATCGGAAAGGACTTAAAGCTTGTTTTTGCACATTTGTCTTGTGTTTTACTTTTTCAAAAGTGTCAGAATGTAAGTGGAAAAACTAGCGATATAAATGTGGTATCTGGGTAGTGGACCTGGCCCTCGGCAAATGCAAATTTGCACTCTGATTTGCTTATTGGGAATGCGGCATGGCCGAAGCCCATGCCCAATGGATTTGAAGACTGCAAGCCATGAGCACTGGCCACTGCTCACACTATTAGGGAATAGTGGATACTGAGCTAGGATGCAGGGTAGGTCCAGTGAATAATAGGGCTGCTGATAACGATTGCCGTAAGTATGAGTTGCAAAAAATAAGTTTGTTAAAGGAGGTTTATAGTGCTTTCATATAAATTAAAAGAGGAAGTATAAATAACTTTTATATGCAGTGATATAACATGATGAAACATTTTTACTATTAAATTGACAGAAACAAGTTTGTTAAAGGGACATTATGGTTAAGATGCACCCCACCCTTGGACTCCTCCACTCCAGAAGTTAGCCAGTGGCCTCCCATCTTGTCATCCCTTGGCATTTCCCTCCTGGGCTCCCATGAACACTTGCCTATCCCTACTGCCCCCTTCTATTTATGCACTTCTCTCACTGCACAATGCAAAGTGGCAGCTAAGTGGCAGTTGGTATGTGGAAGGTTAATATGTTGCTACGGTTATATGTAGAGTTTTTGGAAGTGATCCATCCAGGATGCATAACTGTTCGAAAGGAGGCAATGAGGGAGTGTTACAAATATAAACGTAAAAAGGTTAGAAGGGCTGTCTTGTGCACATGCCTTCTGGGTTTTAAATAATGCATGTTCTAGAAAGGGGACCGTGGATACCGTGGATAGTTATAAAGGTCCATGGATTATGGTTTTCATTGTATGCTAGAGAAAGGTATCTGGGACAGAAAATTGTTTCTGTCCTTTTCATATTTTTTTCTAGTATACAATTGCCCATTATTTCCATTACCATAATCGAAAATGCTAATAGAAATGTTGGTGAATATTTTTGAGTCTAACTACTTCACTGAGAACTGTAAAGTAGATGAAGTCATAAGATTGTTTGTTTTAGTTCTATTTTTAACTGTGAAAGGTGGCTCCTAAAGGAATTTTTTGTGATGTTTTTTGAATTTGTATTTTTTTGTATTTTTTGATGTTTTTTATTTTTGCAGTAGAGGCCAGGAGGTAAGGTGGGGGAGGGAAATGTGGGAAGGGGCACCAGTGAAAGATACAGAGGGGCAGGTGGACAGGGAAAATGTTGTGGATGTTGTGTGCGTCTTAAATCTAAGGTAAGGGGCAGTGTTTCTCATGCTCATTGATTGCAGCCCCGAAAGCACTTCAAAACGTCTCCACCCTGCAGAGTGGTGTGTTGCAATATATACAAAGTACTGTTGTCTTGGAAAGATAAAGATCAACCGCCTCGTTTATGGCTTGCAAGGTAGCTGGGGGGGATCTTCTGCCCCACAGAAGTGGCCTGTGTGGTGGCAGTAGCGGTTGAGGTAGATGAGGTAGAGGAAGAGGGTCTACTACTTCCTGAGAAAGGAACACCCTTTCTGAGAGCATTCCAGTGGTTAGATTTGGTGTGTCATCCCATAGGAGTACTGCCCAGGCTGTCCACAACTGAGTACAACGTTGCACTCAGTGCATTTAACCTTTGTAGCCTTAGCCTTTGGTACATCCCCAACGGTGGTAAAAAAACTACCACGTCCATGATTCTCTTTGGGTGCTAGAGCTAGGCATTTCCTCTGTCTTCTTCCTGGTCCTCTTGATTGTTTTGTGCATGAATGCGCTTTTTCCGTTGTGAAGGCCCTCCAGGTGGTGGTGGTGGCTCCTGGGGAGGAGGGATGTCCATGGCTAATGCCATTTTTGAAGTTAAATAGCAGTTGTGCTAATATTGGTCCAAGCATGTGCTTTTCCCTGTATTGCAGATGTAAAATCAGTAAGAGTAGGTCTATGAGCTGTGCAAGGGTACATTTTCAACTTGAAACTTCCTAGACAAGCTGAACATGCAGTTTCAAACTGTTTGTGAAGCAGGAACCCGGTTGTGAAGTGCAGACTCATTTGCGAACAAGTCATCACAGCGTGCATGCATGCTCATGTTGCACTGTCCAACTAGTCCGCGGTGACATCAGATGTCCGTGAATGTCAACAAACAGGAAATGGTGCTACAAAGTTGCAGAAAGTTCATATAAGTGTTAAAAAATGTTACTAGGAGGTGGAGAATGGCACAGTTTTGGCTTGACACTTTCTAGATTGTCTGAAAATGCTGATATATTTGGGAGTATGATGTTAGGAAGTTGTAGCACATTATGATGCACTAGTAAAAACCTATGAAATTAAATGAAAAAACTTTGTTAAAGTAACGTTAGGGTTCAGTTGCACTAATAAAAATCTATAAAATTCAGTGAAAAAACATTGTTAAAGGGACAAAAATGTGCCGATTATGGTAAGCTAAGCTAAGCAACCATAACTCGCGCCACCACTGTGCACTGCTAAGACTAACACCCAGGACATCAAAGATGGCCTCACAAATGTCATTGATGGCCTCACAAATGTCATTGATGACATCACTGATGACATCACATATAACATTCATTTTGATGAAAAGTCTGTACAAGGGGTTGTGTTTACAATGGTGGTAGCAAGATGTCAGGTGTGATCAGGAGACCTACAATTAAGTACTCATCTAAACATAACATTACTTTGGAGTGTTGTTCTTAATAGAGGAACGTAATCTTACACACACATAGGCATTGGCTGCAGCATGCACCATAGAAGCACCATCATTTTAATCTGGTAATTTTGGATAGCAAAATAATGAATGCTACCTTCTCAGAGTGTTGAGTAATGTAAAACATGGAATAAATAGCTAACAATTCTAGTGTTACTACACAGTTGTATTAGTATAAACAATAAATATGAAGACCCACAATGCATACGAATCAAAGGCACATGCAGGGAAACTAAGGTAAGGAAGAAAGAAACAACATTACCAGAAAGGTTAATAACATTAAAGGTCATCCTCATCTATACAAATGATTTGTGTGTTTAAGGCCTGTTCATTGCCCCATGTATGTATGCCGTGAGCTGAGACCAAACCCTAAGGAAATTACTTTAAGAACATACAGCAAGGTTAACGTCTAGTTCTATAGCACCTTTTGAATTTTCATATCCTGACAGTCAGTGAACAAATACACCTGGCCTAGATATGTGATGTCATCAGTGATGTCATCAATGACATTTGTGATGTCGTCTTTGATGTCCTGGGTGTTAGTCTTAGTAGTGAACGGTGGTGGCGGGAGTTATGATTGCTTAGCTTATCACAAATGCCTAATTTTGGGAGTTTTTAGTTTTACTTGTATCCATAACGTTCCTTTAACAAAGATGTTTCAGTGAATTTCATAGGTTTTTTATTAATGCAACTTAACCATAAAGTCCCTCTACCAACGTTTTTTCAGTATATATATATATATATATATATATATATATATATATATATATATATATATATATCAATTATGATATAGTTCCCAAATTCTTCATAAAAAACACAAGAACATCTCAAACCATAAAATTAATGTGCTTCGTGAAAATATATCATTCTGAATATCAACACTATATTTTAATAAAAATGATCAATTTCATTGTGTACAATCTTTTATTATTCAAAATCTTGCTCATTAATAGACGTTAATGCAGTCCTTCTCACTCATGCACTATGCGTTTCTGCATTCACCCTTCATCAGGAGCTGACCTTCATCAACTTCATCCATAGGATTTGTTTCTGTAATTCATCAATAACACCCAATCAGAATCATTCACTAATTCGTAGCATATGAAATGTATAAGCACAACCAGCTATATGTACCTTACAGTGAATAACCCAATAACTTGTCCAAAAGTGATTTCACTCCTTGTCAGTACGTCAATGTGTTAATCCTAGGAAAGAAATCAAAACGTAGCCCCAGTTTTGGTAATTTCGCACTCATAAGCATATAAATGTAGATGTAATCACAATTGCTGATGGTAACGGAGCTTATCAGAGTACATAAGCTTGCTTATGTATCCCTTTAAACTTGTTTTATTCCAAATAGATGCTATATGGTGTGGTTGATAAAGGTAACTTCCTCTTTTATCTCTTAATGTAACTCGATACAATGATCCTGCAAGTCATATGCTTGATCTAGATTTTCGTGTAAAAATCTCAAAGCTAATACAAAATGATTCACAAGTGATAAGTAACATGGCACTTATTCTTCATATGTAGCAGTTCAAATCAAATTCTTTGTTCATGCCTCTTGGATACATAAATATTAATTTATCAATCCAAACAATCTCTCATTCCACAAATCTTTGTGACATATTCCCTCCTCTTTATGGTGTTTGTACTACCTCCAGTATGACAAATTTAGGTTGAGCAATATTGTTATTCTGTTCAAATGAAATGTGCTGCTTCAGGAGACCTAATCCACAGAGCACCAGCTAGATTGCGCATGCACCCTGGGACAAATGCACACCCGAACTCTCAAAATACATCTCATATGGGGCCATAACGCACAGAACACCATCTAAAATCCAAATATGCATTGGAGCTAAATTACCGACACATCACTGCCCAAAATATGCACACATCACTGGACAATACCATATGGATCACTACCCATAAAACACTCATAGAATGGAGCAATACAACACGTCACTGTTAGAAAACACACAGAACACTGTCCAAAATGGAAAACAAAGTTGGGAAAATAATAACACAGCAAACACTGTCTAATATACTTACAGATAGCATATGACAAAACACACACACTTCCCAAAATACACAAACGGCAGGGGACCATGCAGAAAACCGTTAATATAAACTCACAGGGAGCACATTGCCCAAAGCACACAGAACACCAGCCAAAATAAACACACAATATTAGGACAATAGATGTTAATAAACCGCCTGAAAGCACAACCACAGGGCACCATAAGATAGCAGAAGCCAAAGCAACATCCAGAAGGACCCCCAACCTTTGATGGTACGCACAACCCCATTAAAACACATCATTGTTACACACACAATCGCAAACTGTAGATCAACACAAACGGACACTTTGCAGACTAGCACTTATACAGAGCACCACTTAATATACATAAGCACGTGGGGCAACAAAACGTCATGTCAATTCCCAAAACATACCTACCATTAGCAAATAACCCGTAGAGCCTGTTAGCGGTCTCCTATGAGCCGCCTCCGTGAGCCCCCCACCCCCTGTGGTAATCAGACACAGAGACGGAGATGTTGCTGGTGTGGGCTCCCCGGTGAACTGACGTCACCAGGAGCCGCCCCGTTTATTTAAACAGGCACGCGACGGAGTTGACGTCACTCCGTCGCGTGCGTACCCTTAAAGGGGCCACGCCACACTCCTCCTTTTCCATAACAACAAATTGGAAACAGGAGTACTTAACTCACACACATCTATGACCAATATCACACTATAACTTTAACAGCACCCCCATTTATTGACAGCCACCCTGGATCCCCCGTGTGTACCTGTCATGGCCTGACCATTAATCCCCGGTCAGCCTCCCAGCTCAGTCCGTCACATAGTCACTGAGACGGGCAGGTTTCCCACGCCCTGATCTCAGGGGGTACCTCCTGCCACCGTCCCTGGCTGGTGTCCCTGGACTGGGTCCGCCTCGAGCCGGCGATTCCACCACGGCGCGTTCTCCCCCACCTTCATCCAGAGCGCCTTCACTTTCTTGGCTGTCCGGGTTGTTCACTCGGGGTTCACCAATCTTCCTGAAGAATGACGCGTTCCTCGTCACCGATGAATTACCATCCGAAGCAGTCACCATTGACCCCTTGACGGCCACCACGTCCAGGGGGGCGGGTTCATACGTGAGAGACAGTTTTCCATGGGGGTGACGATTTCTCACCAGTACCTCATCCCCCATCACGATGTGTGGGGGTCTAAGCCCCCTCCGAATGTTCTCCATCTGTGTCCTGACCTGTCGGTCCTCTTCCACCTGCTCATTGTCGATGACGGCGGGGTCTCTGTCCCCCACTTCCGGTATGACATCTCTCGGGCACCGCTGGAATAGTGCTTCTGCCGGAGCCACCCCCGTAGATGAATGAGGGGTGGTGCGGTACCCTCTTAGGAATACGTACAACGCCCTCTGCAAACAATCCCCTTTTCCATGGGCAATGCGGAACACCTTGTTGAGGGTGCGCATCATTCGCTCGGCCTCCCCGTTGGCGCGAGGCCACAATGGGGTGACCCGCCGGTGTTGAATTCCATACTCTTTCATGAGCTCTGCGAAACTCTCCCCCTGGAATGGGGCTCCATTGTCTGAACACAGCACAGATGGGAGGCCATGAGTGGCAAAGATCTTCTCCAGCGCCACTACCATGTTTTCAAACGCCACTGAGTCTATAAACTCCACTTCCGGGTATCTCAACCACTCGTCTACCACCACCAGAAAGTGCGTGCCTCTGGATGTAGACCCCGAGTCGGCGTGCACCACTTCCCATGGTCGAGTCCCGCGGGGCATAGCTTCAATGGACGGTTCCTTCTGGGCCGGGGCCGCCGCCTGACACCACACACAAGAGGCCATGAACGCCTCCACCTTCCGCTCCAACTCAGGAAACCACACCTTCTGACGGAGACGAGCCTTGGTTTTGGGGGCCCCTTGATGACCTTGGTGCGCCAGCGCGATGACCTGTGCCACTTTGGCCTGGGGCACTACGATTCTTTCCCCTCTTAGTAGTAGCCCTGACTCGGAGAATGTTAGTTCCTCTCTCACTCTCCACAACTGCTCAAGAGTGACCCGGGCTTCACATGTCCTTCGCTCCACCGCCTCCAGCACTGTCTTCCAGGCACCCTTTTGCATTGCCTCCTTCAGGATGGAGAAACATTCGTCGCCCTTCGATGCCGCCTCAAGTTCCTCTACCTGCATGGAGTTGGGTGTCGCCGTCTCTACGACCAGGCAGACGTGTTCGTCTGCTTCCTCCGCCGATGCCGACTCCTGTGAGTCGCTCCTGGGGTGTCGAGATAGGTAGTCCGCCGCATTGTTGGCACCGGGACGATAGGTCAATGACACCCCATACTCCAGCAGGGCGAGCATCCACCGCTCAATCCTCACTGGCGGGCGAGATGACGAGCCCGCCATGATCGGCAGCAGCGGCTTGTGGTCCGTGACCACGGTCACAGGACGGCCCAGAATGTAGAGGCGGAAGTGCCGACAGCCCCACAGCACCGCCAGGGCCTCCCTCTCAATCTGAGAGTAACGCTGCTCAGTGTCAGACAGGGCCTTGCTGGCGTAGGCTATTGGCCGGACCTCCTGGTCTTTTCCCACTTGCGTGAGCACTGCCCCTAGCCCATATGGGCTGGCGTCCACCATGATCTCCGTCTGCAGGCTCGGGTCAAAGAATGCCATGGTGTCATGCGCCGCTAGCGCCCCTCGAATATCGTCAAATGCCGCCTGTTCCAGAGGTCCCCACTGCCAGGTGGTGTCTTTCTTGGTGAGCGACCTCAGGGGCTCAGAGCGGGATGCGAGATTTCTGATGAAACGGCCGCAGTACGTGACCATCCCCAGAAAACTCCTCACCTCCGCGACATTTTCAGGCGGGCGCGCCTCCTTGATGTCCCTCACTTTACGGGGATCTGGTGACACCCCATCCGCCTTAAATACGAATCCAAAGAATTCGATCTCCGTCTTCAGGAACTCGCATTTGTCCTTGTGCAAAGTGAGACCCAGCAGACGTAGCCGTTCAAAGGTCTTGGACAGGCGTGACAAATGCTCCATTTCCGATTTGGCGTACACTAGGATATCATCGCTGATATTGAGGACGCCCTCCAGATCCGCCAGTGCACCTCTTATTATGTTTTGAAAGACCTCCGCTGCCGAGGACACCCCAAAGCTTAGTCTTTTATATCGATAGAGACCCCGATGTGTGGTGAAGGTAGTAATGTACCTGGACTCGGGGTGCAAGACCACCTGATGATAACCCGATCTCAGGTCGAGCTTAGAGAAAAACCTAGCACCCTGCAGCTCCGCAATAATGTCATCGATGGTGGGGGTGAGGTGTCGCTCCCTCTTTATGGCCTTGTTAGGCAGCCGCATGTCTACACAAATTCTCACAGCATCGGGTTGCTTGGGCTTGCGGGCGATGACAATGGGGGATACCCAGGGGGTGGGTCCTTCAACCTTTTCGATTATGTCCAACCCCACGAGGTTGTCAAGTTCACGATCCACCAGATCTCTGAGATGGAAAGGAACCCGTCGGTGCTTCAGCGCCACTGGTTGTATGGATTCATCGATATGGAGCCGGACCGGCTCACCCACCAGCTGTCCAATGCCTTCAAACAGGGATCCATGTTTGGCGAGGAGGGCTTGGATGTCCTCCAAGTACACTGCGTAGGCGAATGTGACAATGCCCAGTGCCTCCGCCGCGGCACAGCAGAGCAGGGTGTTGTCACTCACGGGTGTAACGTAGAATCGAGCCCGTATCTGTGAGTCCCCATACTGCACACCGGCCACGAATACACCGTCTAGAGGCAAAGGCCGGTCCCCGCCGAAGGCGAATATGCGTGCCCTCGGTGCCGCCAGCACAGGTGGGGCCACCATGTTCTTGTAATGCTGGCGGGCCATTACATTCACAGATGCACCAGTGTCCACTAGCATCGGCACAGAGTCTCCATTAACCAGCACGTTGCATCTGGGTTGTCTTTTAGAGCGGGACTTGAGCACGCTCACGCTGGACACGAAAAACACGTTCTCCTCGTCCTCGTCCTCTTCTTCCTCCTCTTGAGGGGCTCCTTCGTAACCCTGGTCCACCTGGGCAACGTTGGAGGCCCTCTGGGGCCGGAAGAAGCCAGCTCGAACTGGTCCCCTCGGCACAATTTTGGGGGCGGCAGATTTGCACATTCTGGCGAAGTGGTCAGGGCCTCCGCATCTGCCACACTTGACTCCCATCGCCGGGCACTCCGCAGGGTGCGGGAGATCATAGCCACACTTCGGGCACGAGACATTCGACCCCTGCGCGCGCTGGCTCTGATTGTTCATGGGGCGCCTTAACCCGCGGCCTCTTCCAACCGCACAGATCTCTTCCACCTTGGGTGGGCGAACACTCGTTTCCATCCTGGTTGCACGCAGTTCAGAGACCTCGTGGCACCTCCCCAGTTCTAGGATGCGAGGGAGGGTGATGCCCGGCTCTCGCAGGATCTGGCGTCTCAGTTTCCCCGAGCTGCACCCCTGAATGAGTTGGTTCCTAATCATGACCTTGGGGTCATTCCAGGCACACGGTGCTGCCAGACGCCGCAGCCGCCCAACGAACACATCCAGAGTCTCATCATCTTTTTGGCGAGCCGTTCCCATAAGAAAACGTTCATAGTCCGCATTGGCCATTGGCAGAAAGTGGTTATGAAGTGCCTCCTTTGCCGCCGCAAACGATCCGTCCACCGGTTGTAGGGACATAAATACCTCATGCACCGCCGGACCAGCAGAGTACAGGAGGGTGGCCAGCTTGCCGTCGTCCGTTGTTTCCATAGTGGCCCTGAAATACATCTCCAGCCTGTCCATCCACATCTTCCACCTCTGTCCCAGGCCCGATGGAGCACCCGAGATATCAAACTCAGGCATCGGCTGTAGGGACCCCGGTGGTTTTGGCGGAGGGGCAGGTGGAAGCACAGGCGGTGGCTGACCCGCAGCAGGAGGAGCAGCAGCAGCAGCTGCCTGGTTCATGGTGGAAAGCGCACAGGCACCCCAAAGGATTGGCAAGAAAGGGGCCGCAACTCACCACCAGCTGTGATCTTCGTGAAGGTGTCACTTCAGCCAGTATGCAGACGATGATGTGTCCAAAAATTGAGTAGAGGAAAAGACAGACCCCTAGTTCAGCAGCAGGCTCCCCATGGAGTCTCCCTGCCTCTGCTCGACGAAAATGGTGAAAATTGTCAAAATTTCTTCATGAAATTAACACGTGCTGTATTCAGCGGCCATCCGCCGCTGAAATATCCAAAAATTGAGCCCGGATGGCTCACCGACGCTTCGTTACGAAGCCGTGAGCCTCCAAGGCCTGTTACTCAAAATGGCCGCCGGCCGCGTGCGTCGCTACCTTCTCTGCAGTCGGAGTTCGTCGCGCGCTCACATCTGATCATCTGCGCTGCGGCGGAACTCCTCTGCGTGTCCCAGGAAGCGATCCCGGTCTCGTCGCCACTGTTAGCGGTCTCCTATGAGCCGCCTCCGTGAGCCCCCCACCCCCTGTGGTAATCAGACACAGAGACGGAGATGTTGCTGGTGTGGGCTCCCCGGTGAACTGACGTCACCAGGAGCCGCCCCGTTTATTTAAACAGGCACGCGACGGAGTTGACGTCACTCCGTCGCGTGCGTACCCTTAAAGGGGCCACGCCACAGAGCCCTGCCTAAAATACACATTCCATGGGCTGTAAGTAAGCGGAGCACTGCTCAAAATAAAAGCTCAGCATTACACAATATTAATAAAACATAATAGAGTTCCCAAATATATATATATATATATATATATATATATATATATATATACACCCGACCCCCCCACCCCACTCTCTAGATCTAAACAAACCACACTTTGTAACCTACACACAAAATGGGGCAATAATACACAGTGCACAACTGAGACTATGCATACGCTGTGGGACAAAGGCAAATATGCCATTACAGAAAATGTTACAAAGTTGGACAAAATTATAAACGGGGCTAAAATAAAGTCAACTAAAGAGTCAGGATCAGCTGCGTGCTTGAGATGAACTAAAAGTTGCATGGTAAACTAAACGTTCCGGATGGCTTCTCCCTAGGCTGGGTTCACCACGAAGTTACCCACGCCAGAGAAGCTTTGACCAGAGTGCTTTCCCAAAGTCTGTCTCTTCTTGTGCTAATCCAGCCCACCAATCCCCCAATATGTACAAGGTCGGGTTCAGAGCTACCCACACCCAGCGCTCCAAGTTCACATTTAAGGGTGAAAGGAATTCTCCCTTTCTGCTGTCTCAAAATCAGTCCCCTTTTAATCTGTAACTTGGGTTTCAGGGTTGCTGCACCCTACTATCATCACAGCCTGGTTCTTACCTCTTTCAAAATTCAATGGAGCCCATTCATATCTCTTATACACCACACCTTCTTGTTGGCATTTTATATAACATGTTCTCGTTAAAATGTTATAATAGCACATCTGTGCTTAAATAAAACCTATGCGTGTTTGGAGTTTATATGAGCACAGATTGTTATAACAATACTTCAAAGGGAAAATGTCAAAAATAATTCCATCAAAAAGTAAAGTTTAATATCATTAATGCAAGTGAATTTAAGCAATAAAAATCACGGAATCTCCTGATAGCCAACCGACTGTAGCGGGTTGTAATGAATTTGGTACATCTGGACCAGGCAGGAGTTATGCCTGCTAGGAATATGTTACAAAACATAGGAAGGTAGTTAACACATATCAACAGTTTACAGTCGTGTTCATTAAATCGTTACTGTAAGTAGTATATTTAAAGTCATCTTTTAATATTCCATAGTTTGTAGAAAAAATACATTTCAGGTTAAGAAATGATGCGTCGGTCCCATTCATTTGGTACAGTAAAACATTCACACAATGTCTAAAAAAAGACAATTTAGTCGTGACACATTGATTTGTATACTTTGATTAAAAAATATCTAGTAGCTGAGAATAGATATATTGATCTATGCAGAGAAACGATCGTACACTTGCAATGATCCTTATGCCCTGTTATAGGGCAGTTATTTCATCAAGCTAGTAGTTGTTACACTAGATGGAAAAATAAAACTCTTATTTTGCAAGTGTACGATCGTGGATGTCCCCACTTGGAGAACAGAAAACTTGGCTCGGTTGACATTCCCATTCGTGGCATGACCTGAGTTCCATGCTGAGTGAATCTGGAATCATATTGTGGATCCCTGGCAGATGGAAGGGCATCAGAAACATGTTGTGGGTAAGCACCCATTTCCACACAGCTTGTGCTTTTGCAGACAGCATTGGAGAGTGGGTCCCACCCTGCTTGTGGACATAGAACATGGTGGTGGGGTTGTCTGTGAAGATGTGAACCACCTTGTTTGGTAGCTGCGGTCGGAAAGATTTCAGGGCGCAGAACACTGCCTTTAACTCCAGGAAAATGATGTGCAGGGTCTTTTCTTCGGTTAACTACAGCCCTCTGGTGTGGAATTCCCCTGTGTTGGCTCCCCACCCCTCCAAGGTGGCATTATGGTCACTGTGACCTGATGCTCCAGAGGATGTAAGGGGGCTTCCTGAGTGAGTTTGAAACAATGACTCCACCATTTGAGAGCTTGGCGGAAGGATGGCGTGAGGCTAAGCTTGTCTTCTCAGAACCACGTGATTTGCTGCCAATTGGCATTTAGAAACTCTTGAAAAGGCCTCATTTGAAGCCTGCAGTGAGGGATCAATGGGCTGCATAGGACATAATTCAGAGAAGGGACTTGAGGGAGCAGACTCATATATTTCTGCAGAGCTGACAGCTGTTGGATCGTGTTCAGTATCGTCTTCACCCTCTGCTACGAAGGCGCGGCGACACAGGCAAGAGTGTTGAAACGTGAGCCCAAGAATAGAGTTTTGAACAGAATGTAAGTATGACTTTGTAAAGTTCACCAAGAACCCCAGAGATGCCCTACACTTTGGTATGTTGCATCACTAGTGGTAGAGATGGGGCGCACACCAAACAGTCATCCAGATATGGGTAAATGTGGACGCCTGAAAGATGGAGGTGGCCCGCCAATGAAGTTAGACACCCTGTGAATACTCTTGAAGCTGACTTCAACCCGAAGGGCAGGGCTTTTAATTGGTAGTGTCTGCCTTGGACTTCAAACCGGAAGGCATGCCTGTGTCGCTGATGAATGGGGAGGTGGAAGTAAGCATCCTCTAGGTCTAGGGATGAGAGAATACCCCCTTCTTTCAGCTGGTCCAGGATGTGTTGCAGTGTTACCATATGAAACCTTTGAGAATTAAGGAATGTGTTGAGTCTCCAGAGTTCTAGTATGGGTCTCCATCCTCCTGATATTTCCCTTACCTGAAAGTATCTGGAGTACACTCCAGTGCCCTGGAGGTGTGGTGGTACAACTTCGATTGCCCCCTTATGTAGGAGGGACCTTACTTCTTTGAGAAGCAAGGACTGGTGTTTTTCCACTTTTGGGATGGGAGGATAAATGGGACATTTTCCCATGAATTCCAGTATATGGCCCTGATGGCCCTGTTGAATGATGGACTGCACCCATTTGTCATTGGTGATGTTCTTCCACTGTGCAACAAAGTTGGTAAATCGCCACCCTATTGGGGTGTCTAAGTGAAGGAAAAGGGAGATGGGGCATAGCCTGGTCAGGCCTGCTACAGCCCCTGACTTCTGGAGGAAGCTCCACATCATTGCTGGATTCCTCTATCAGATTGAGGTCTTTCCCTTATAACTCTCTTGGGTGTTGCTTGCACACGATTTTTGTGGCCGGTAAGAATACCTGCAGTCTCTTGCATTCCTTGATAACATTGCTTTACCTGAGCAATAGGACTGGCAGCGTTGTTGCAGAGCACCCAGTGAACATGCTTTTCAGTGTCAGGTTTGATGGCCTTCAGGGTCTTATCAACTTTCGTCCCAAAAAGGATGATTCTGTCAAAAGGCATATCAACCACCTTTCACTGGACCTCTGGCCGGAAGTTGGTGGACTTTAACCACCCTTGGCAGCATAATAATGGCACATTACCAATCCAGTGGGAACCCTGTATCTGCAATGTCCATGGCAATAGAGATGGCATGATCCGATGCTGCTTCCCCTTTATGTAGCAGCTTAAGCGCCTCATCCCGCTTGTCATCTGAAAGAAAGTCTAGGATTGGCTCTAGCTTAAACCAAAGTTCACAGTCGTGGCCGCAGAGGATTGCAAATGAATTAGCCACCTTAATGGTTGTCACAGCTGTAGAGATAATCCTTTTGCCAAAGGCGACTAGCTGCTTGCCTTCTTTGTCTGGAGGCACCATACGGGGAGAGGAAGGATTGGTATAATGCTTATGGGCAGCTCCTCGTGACACATCTCATGAGCCGGAAGTAATGACCATTGGAATAGGTGTCAGTGGAAAAGATGAGCAGGGCCTTATGGTAGAGGACGGCCTTGCTTTTGTGGAGATAGCGGCGGAATGTTAAAGACAGGACTCACCATTTCCACTTCCTTTTCTTCTTCAGAAGATACAATCTCTGAATCTGCACCCTGCTGCAATATCTGCTCAGGAGGGGCCATGGATGGAGATGGGACTGTAGGCAGTGCATAAGGAGCCAATGAAAACAGTGGCTGATCATGAGTCAGTCTTGGAAGATACGACAAGGCTTACAGGGCCTCCCTGTCCACAGCAATTCCCTTTGGGAATGCAGAGGCTAAGGGCCTTTGCACAGGAGCCGTCGACGATGCAGATGTGCTTGGCGACAAGGTAGATCTGGATGGTAATGAAGTTATTGTCGAAAACCTGATAGTCAATGTAGTTGTTTTAGTCATCGGCTAGGTGGATGACGGAGGGATGGTCGCCTTCAAAGAGAAATTTGTCATCAATTTGTGCCGGCAGCGAGTCACAACGGGCTCATCGACGATGATGCTGTCGACAAAGGAACCGTAGTCGTGGACTGGACGCATGTCACTTTTCCGAGTGCTTAGATGACGAAGTTGTCAACAAAGGTGTTCTCAGTGCTGAAGTCGTCAACAAGGTGACCATAGGCATAGATGGAGATGTCAATGACACAGGCAACAAGGGAGAAGCCAGAGTGTGTAATCCATGTCCATTATTTGACCCCTTTCCACAGGAAGATTCTTCGTGAGACTTCGTGAGGGGTCTACTGTGTATGGCAGAGGCATAATTACAGACATAGCCCGAGTCAGGGGCCCTGGCACCTTCATCCAACAAGGCTACTAACATGCTGTGGTGTTCCTTGCAGGTCTTGAATGAGAATGACTGGCAGATTGTACAGCTAGTCAAGTCATGGTCCAAGTAAAAAGAGTAAAGACACTGCTCATGAACATCTTCTATGTAAACGTTCTTCAGGTTACATGTGGAGCAGGCATTGAATAGGTTTTCTTCATTGTGTCCATCATTTTCATGGACTCTTGAAGGCCTCAAATGGAAGATTGGAGCTCCGGAGGCAATGTAATGGGCCAGAACATTGATGCCGCCAGAGGGAAGCGATACAGCACCAAAACAAGAAGATTGGATTAAGAAAACTAGCGAAAATAGACACAAATCGATCCATTTTTAAAAGGGAGAATTCTCTAGGACTCTCAACACTTAACGTGCAGTAAGAAATCTGAAGATGGCCACCTGGGGTGGAGCTAAGGGGACCTATCCAATGGACAGTGGGCAGTATGACCCAAAATGACTCTTAATAGAGCACTAAAGTGATGACCAGTTTAACAAATGTAAAGGTAAACTGCTTTAATGTGCTGGCGTGGTCAGGAAAGGTCCCAATGATGAAGAGGGTTTTTATGTTGCGCGTACCATATTTGTGACTGGGGGTGCGGTGAAATGGGCATGATGTTGCAATTTCATATGTATCCAGTGTAGTTAAATGTGAATGGGATGTGTTAATTTACGTGTTGCTTTGTGTGCAAATTGATACATATTAGATTGGAATGCGTAAAGCAAGATAAAAATGCCCAAATCGCTAAATGAAATATAAACACGATCCAGACATGGTGTGCTACGAAGTGCCTAGAAATTGAGTGACAAGGCGCTTCATAATATACATGCGAGGAAGGGGGGCCTATCACGAAGAACCCATTGTGAAGAAGAGACAACAGTTGTCAAATATGCATGCACACTGTGATACATGC
This sequence comes from Ambystoma mexicanum, assembly GCF_040938575.1. Lineage (NCBI taxonomy): Eukaryota > Metazoa > Chordata > Amphibia > Caudata > Ambystomatidae > Ambystoma > Ambystoma mexicanum. The sequence goes on along the minus strand of NC_090936.1, from coordinate 966,958,670 downwards.
TTAGGGAATTTATAAATCTACATGTACTGTGCTTTCTTTTTTTTTTCAAATTGGTTTTTATTGGCATTTATTGAAACAAGAGCAGGGGGCCAAATGGCCAACAATACGGGGCAACATACCCCCTCACAATTCAAACCACAGTATACCCCTCCATTGTTTAAACTGCTCCCTTCCCTCGCCCCCCCCCAACTAGGAAGAGTCCCCGAAAAGGACAGACCGGGAAGATCTATAAATAAGTTAAGGCTTGTGGGGCTGTGGCTGGGCGCATCAATCACAAGTTGCCTCCAGTGTGCTCCGCGTATATGACCACAAAGGCAAAATAATATGTATGGCGGGGCTGGGTCCGAACAACCATCGCACGTCCTCTTTAGGGTGCGGGATTACTGAAGACCTCCAAAAATTGGGACCATTCTGTCTCCACTGGCGGGCTGTTACCATGGATGGCAGCTGTTATTTTTTCCATCAAGTATAGTTCTTTGGCCGCCCCTAACCATTCCCCTAGTGAAGGAAGAGCCAGTCGCTTCCAGTTTCTCGCTCGGCGGGCTCTTGCCGCAAGGAGTAAGAAGCGTGCCAGGGGTGGGAGCTTTATCCATTGTTCGTCTCTCCTCTCTATACCAAAGAGCACAAGGATCGGATCAAGACTGTAGGACCCTCCCCTCACGTCTCTGATCCACCCCAGCACCTCAGTCCAATACCCCTGTACCTTATGGCATTGGCTCTCTCCCCGCACCCATGCCAGCAGTGGGGGTCAACCGCTGTGAACATCCTAGCTAGTGAGAGAGGGTTGTACTGCCACCTATGTAAACGTTTTATGGCATGCATCTTATATTGGCAGGCTATCGATGTCTTGAAGGCCCCCCCGCTAATCCAAGCCCAAAGTCCATCCCCCATCTCCAGGCCTAGGTCTCTTCCCCATTTCGTTCTAAGACTTCTAGTTGCATCTTCTCTAGGTACCAGTGGTGCCTTGTAGAGGACTGAAATGAGTCCCCTCATGTCAGTGTGGATTTCTAGGACTTTCTACACTGGGGTGAGGTCTCTCCGGATCAGGGGTTTCCACTTTGCGAACATGAGTATTCCTTTGCGTCAAAGATAAAGTAGGGGGGACAGGGTACCAATGCCCAGTGCCTCTTCCAGATCCTGGATTCCTATGAAGTCTACACCCCGTATCAGTTGGCCAACCCTAGCGACCCCTGCCTCGAACCAGGCCTGATATTGCCCCACTTCAGGGATAGCATCCCTCACCGATGGGGACCAGATATGACTCAATGGTGACGGCCAGGTAGTAATTGGACCCGCTCTACCACCCTCCGCCAGGGCCTCCCACATAGTCTTCAGATAGGGGTGTTCTCTATGCGCTTCGGGAGCTTAGGAATAGGGACCCACAGCCATTTTCCTACCGTAACTGGGAGTAGGTGGACATTTTCAAGGTAGACCCATTGCTTGTCCTTGTCTTCTCTGAGGTGGGGGACCAGAGCTCGGAGCTGTGAGGCCCTATAGTATGCCTGTAGGTCCGGGAGTCCTACCCCACCCTTTTCCTTCGGGAGTGTTAATATCTCATAGCCCACCCTGGATTTCTTGTCCTGCCATATAAATCTCCCAATCCGGCGTTTGGCTTCTTTTAAATAGTTTGCCGGGGCCCCAATGGGGAGCATCTGGAAGAGGTAAAGCACTCTGGGGAGGAAATTCATCTTGACTGCATTGAGTCTACCCATCCACGATATCTGACCTCTACCCCAGTTTTCCCTTTCCAGGAATAATCTCTCAAACAACTGGGGGTAATTGGCCTGACCTATGTCTCCATCTGGACGTACAATATTTACACCCAGGTACCTCAACTCCTCTGTTTGGATGCGGAGGCCCAGAGGTTCCAATTCCGTTAAACATCCCTAGCTGGATCGGAGGCGAAAGGGAAGATCACTGATTTGCTCACATTAACCTTGAACCCAGAGAATCGACCAAATCTCCTTATCACCTGGAGGGCTGCCGGGACTGACCAAGCTGGATGTTGCAAGTGGTGCATAATGTCATCCGCGTAAAGGCCAATTTTAAAAGTCCTTTCTCCCACCTCGATACCTCTCCCCTCCTTATCCCTCCTAAGTTCTTCCACCAGCAACTCCATAGTCAAGGCGAAGAGAAGTGGGGACAGGGGACAACCCTGTCTCGTCCCCCGGTGGAGCCTGTAAGAATGGGAGAAACGCCCATTAACCGTGACCCTGGCTGAGGAGATCTTATAGAGGGCCCCCCCTTTTTCTTCCTGCACTTATCGGACCTACCCTGTCTGCTGCCTTAAACCTAGCACTTGCAAATTGCTGGCTGCATTACCACTGTTTGTTGCCTTTATTATTTATTTATTGTTATTTATCTGTTTCTCCTCTGCTTCGGACTTTCCACCTCTCCCCCCTTCCATGCACTTTTCCCCTCCCCCCTCTCCCATACACTTGCGCGTTCTCAATGTCACTGGGCCTAGTAAGGTCGCTGTTTTGTTCTCCCCTGTTCCCCTCCCTTGCCTTGTCGCTCTCTGAAACACTTGTGTACGAGCGAGATAGAAATAAAATATCAATCAATCAATCAAGGTCCCGAATGGCCTGGCGGAGTCCCATCCCGATTCCAAATTTCTCAAGAACCATGTGTAGGAAATCCCAGGACACCCGATCAAAGGCCTTTTCTGCGTCAATGGCTACCAGGACCGGGTTACCCCTGCCGCCTCCCGCATGAGATGGATATTCTTTCGCATTGTGTCAGCCCCCTGCCTCCCTCTTATAAAGCCAACCTGATCCGAATGGATAAGCTTTGGCATCCAGGCATCCAGTCTCGTGGCGATAATCCTGGAGAACAATTTAGCATCTACATTTAGGAGGGAGATGGGCCTATAGGACCCGCAGTCAGTGGAGTCCTTCCCCTCCTTAGGGATTACAGTGATTAGAGCTTTACCAAATGAGGGGGGACCCTCACTGACACCATTATATGGGTGAATAAACCTGCCAGGAAACCTGCTGGTTGCCTGGAGAAGGCTTTATAAAATCCTGGTGTAAAACCATCCTCGCCCATGGCCCTTCCCAACTTTAGACCCGATATCGCTACCAGGACCTCCTCTGCTGTAACTGGAGAGTCGAGCGTGAGGGCCTCCCCTCTGTCCATCCTAGGCAGGGGGATCCCTTCCAGATAGTCATCCATGGTTGCCCTGTCCGGTCCACCTTCCGCTGCGTAGAGGGATTCATAGAAATTGGTGAATTCGCCCGCTATCACACTGGGCTCCGATTTCAATGTGCCTCCTGCCCCCTGGGCCCCAGCTACCCATCTATCTGTGCGCTGACCACGGAGCCTGGCTGCTAACATGGCATCTGCCTTATCCCCTTTCTCATAATATCGCTGTCTCAGCTACTGGAGGCTAGTGACCACTTTTCCCATCTCTATTTCCTTCAGCTCGAGTCTCTTACCAGAGGCTGTCTCCCAGTCCCTCTTCCTCTCTTCCACCCCCTTCCCCTCTGCTCTTTCGAGGTGGCGTATCTCTCCACTCAGGTTTTGGGATAAAAGTAACCTAATTCTCTTCTTTGCAGACCCTTCTCTTATTAGGGAACCCCACCAAGCTTCTTTAGCCGCATCCCACACCATCCCCTTCTCAACTTCCCCTGTATCATTAGTGGCAAAATATTCCCTGATATTAACTTCCATCTCCTCCTTAAAGACCGGGTCTCTGAGAAGGAGATCATTGCAGCGCCACAGTGACTCCCTAGATTTTAACCCAGACATAATAATGTCCACCTCCACCAGATCATGGTCAGACCAACTAATCGGCCGGATCTCCGACCTATGCACCCTACTGGCCTGTGGATGTTCCATAAACAAGTAGTCTATTCTTGTGTTTGTGCCATGGGGTGCTGAATAAAAGGTGAATCCCCTGGTCTTCGGGTGGTTATCTCTCCAAACGTCCACCAGGCCCTGGTTCCACATAAAGTCAGCAAAATCCCGGTTTGCCCGCCCTTCACCATGGCCCGGTATGGTGGGTCCATTGCTGTGGTCTATCCCCCAGTCCGCCCACATGTTAGAATTGGCTCCCAGAACCAAGAGCCCCTCCACCCTGTCCAGGATCTCCCTCCGGGCCTCCCTCAGGAATTGCATCAGGACTATGTTTGGACAGTATAGGGCTGCAAAAGATATCCTGGTGTTAACCAGGTTCCCTGAGACCACCAAGGCCCTCCCGTCTGTTCTAGCCCAGGTCGACACCTCTGAGAGTCTGTGCTGCTGCCGGATCAAGAGCCCAACCCCCCCTTCTTAGTGGGGCCGGATGCCCAGAAGGTCTGGCCCACATGCGAGCCCGGAATGCGCCTCTCCTCCCCCGCCACCAATCTGGTCTCCTGGACAAAAAGGGCATCCAGGTCTGCATTTCTCATCTCTCTACCCAGCAGGGTGCGTTTCGTGGGTGAGTTGAGGCCTTTAACATTGAGAGTCCCCACCTTAAAGAGCTCGGCCTGGCCAACTTTCTCAGAAACAGCCATCACAGAGCACTTGGTACGCACCAGCCAGAAATTGCCCCTTCTTTTTGAGCTCAGTCCCCTGTCCGTCCATTACTCTGTTCAGGTCCCCCCCCCACCTCCCCCTCGCTCCCCCCCTGTTCAAGACGCCTGTCCAAAAGCAGGCCACAATGGGTCTCGGAGCAGTGTTCCTCCGCCGTTCTCTCATTCTCCACTCCTCCCTCGGCAGGGGTCCATCACTGTTGGCCGTAGCAATGCAAAACTTCACAGGCATCCATCTTTGTTCCCTAATCCATTCCCTTGCCTTGTGTCGGCGTGTTCGGTTTCTTGAATGTCCTCTTCCCCTTCATCTTCTTTTTGAGGGCCCAAGGGCCTTCTGGTGCCCTGGAGGGGATGGGGGGGTGGGCATCCTCCCCAGTCTCCACCGGGGAGGTCCCATTCCCCCCTGAGAACCTGGAGCACTTTCAGCGCATCCTTTCCACTCGTTACCCTATAGTCCACTCCATTTCTTTTGAAGGACAAGACGAACGGATATGACCACCGATACCTTATCTCCTGTCCAGTGAGCCACAGAGTGAGGGGGCGACATTCGCTGTGACCGGTGAGAGTTAGGGTCGAAAAGTCCTGGTAAATCTGGATAGTTTCCCCTTCGTAGATGAAACTCTCGAGCTTCCTTGCCTTCTCCAACACCTCCATTTTCTCCCTGTAACGGAGGAACTGCACCACTATGGAGCGCGGGGCACCTTCGCCCCCACCTCCGGCCTATGGGCCCTCTCCAGCTGGACTTATTTGCCCCCCTCCAGGGTGAAGAGTTGATTTATTAGCCCTTGAACCTTCCTTCCAACTTTGGTAGCCGTTTCCCCCCTCTGTTGTGTGACCCCTGGGATGCGGAGGTTATTCCGGCGCTCCCTATTTTTGGGCCTGACACGCTCAATCTTCGGGGCAGAACCTTCCCTCCTGTCTCGTGACCCCTGGTCCCTCTCCTATTGCAGCAGATTGTAAGTTCCAGGGGAGTGGCGAGTCCCCCCCCACACACGGAGCTGGGGCTCTTGGGGATTCAGCAAAAAATGTCACTCCCCACAATGTTTGTGTGCCTAGTGGCACTGCGGGGGGCCGATACCGTCAAAACAGTCCATGTGAGGGGGCGAGGGCCAGTTCGCACCCAGAAAGTGCACATGGTTTGGTGAGGGCCTCCATTAAGCCAGCGAACGGCTCTGTGTCTGGACAGGTACTTATACATGAACGTCCCAGGCGACCCTTAGGGACAGGCCTCTGCCTCTCTCCCCTGCTGATATTCCCTGCTGATTCGGCACTGGTTACCTGGCCCCCCTTTCTGATCTTGGGGCCAGGTCCCGCCGTTTGCTCACCTGCCCTGCCTCCCTGGTAACCCCCTGCCCTTGGGGACTGGTTCTGTATCCCATCTGTCCCTTACCAGCACTTATGTCTGCTCTTACCTTGCACTTGCCACCTTCAGGCCATTATTTATTGTATTATTCTTCTTTCCCATGTACTGAACTTTTCCCCTTTCCCTTCCCCTGGCACTTCTTCCCTGTCTCCCCACCCTCGCATTTGCGCAATCTGAATGACACCTGGCATAGTAGGATCGTTGTCTGTCTTCCACTGTCTTCCCCTCCCTTGCCTCGTTGCACCTTGAAACACTTGTGTATGGGCGCGTTATAAGTGCCATATCATATCATACCTCTAGAGGCGACAGATTTCGACTCGAAACCCCCCTCTCCGTACTTTCTCACGTCGGTGTGGAGCCTGCTCTGTGGGGAGGGGGGGAGGTCGTGCCCGCCCCGAGAGTCTCTGCGGCATACCCACTATCTGTCCAGCGAGCTGCGTCTGCGAGGGTGGACCAGCTGCGCAACTCTCAGGGGCCACGGGGACAGTCTCTCCGTCGAGGAGGCTGCTGTGCACCAGTTCTCCGTGGGCTGCGTGCCGCCTCTGGTTCCTCGCTGGCAGGTCATGGGCCTCCAGGCGGTGTTACGCTCACCTGGCTCCCACAGAGGCGTCGATCGGAACTGGACAGCTGCGGTCTCCACAAATGTGACGCGTAGGGCCGAGATGACGGACTGGACTGGCCCACCTAGCTTCGTTTGCTTGGCCCGTAGAGATATTCTTCTGCAAATGGAGAAAGGGAATTAACCACCCGTGGAGTTGAGCGTAAATCCCCCCACCCCTGCTGTTCTCCCCACAGATCTTCTTTGATGTCCCCTCTTATAGTCTCACCTGATGGTTTGAAAAGATGAGCTCTCCATCCTGCATTGAGCGCAGGGGCGCGTTGTAACCAGTTGCTTCACTGGCTCGAAGGAATTGGTGAGTTCCAGAACAATGTTGACTCCGAGATTCTCGGCAAGACGCCGTAAGTATAAAGTTCGTAAGAGTTCAAATGCCTGACTTTCACTCTTGTCCGATTCCTTGCAGGTTGCAGCTTGACCCTAATGAAGAGTTCCTCGTGGCAACCGGTAGAATTCTGGTAAGGACTTGTATTTTCCAACACAGTTCAATAAAATAATGTCAATATGTAACCTGTTGCTTTCTCCCTTATTCAGGCGCTGAGAGAAAGTATGAAGTCTCGGGGAATAATACCTCCGGCGGTAAAATCAGGTAAGTCTATTGTGGTGAGAAAGGTTCCCCTTGTTAGTCCCTTTGTTTCACCTTGCTGTCCTTTTATTTCCCCTTAGGGGCCGGGGTTCGGCGAAGATACAGTGGAAGCTGCGGCGACCCGTGAAGAGGAATAGTACCCCCAGTGGTAAAATCAGGTAAGTCTATGGGGGGTAACTAATATTCCTCTGTGTATTCCCTTGGCTCACCTTGCTGTTCTTGTCTTCTCCTTAGGTGCCGGAGTGCGGCGGGAACATGCAGGAGGATGCAGTGGAATGTGAAGATGCTGCGAAGGCCGGTGAGTTCAGCGCGGCGCTGCAGCAGGCGAGGCGACGCGCATAAATAGCTTCTTTCTTCCAGCTCGAAGGCATGATGGATCGGGAATTCAGGTAAGGATCAAAGGTATTACTCTTGTTCTAACCTTTTCTTCTTCTTTCTGCCTTTTTCTAGGAGCTCCAAACTCGAGGCGGGCGTGGCAGAAGGCTGGATGCAGACTTGCAGGCATGGTGAGCGTTACACTGCTGGATGCAGAATAACGCGAAGCGTGTGCTGCTCTTCGGACGTGGTTTAAATAGCCTCCAAAGTAGTCCCAGGTAAGTATTCCTCCCCAGCCCCGCCTGAGTAAAAAATAGTCCCTAAGTAAAGTAGTCCCTTCCAAGGCTCTTTTAGCTTGGAGCTCTTGCAGCATGGTCTGCATCAGGTAAGTTTGCAGCATGGTCTGCATCAGGTACATTTTAATCTATGAGCCTGGCGCCTATGGCGCCAGGACTGACTCTCCATATGAGCCTGGCGCCATAGGCGCCAGGACTGGACCCAAATAGCCCCTAGCAGGGGTTGTTGGGCTTGCTTGGGAAAACTTGATGCCTGCTTCCGGGGTTGCTGGACTTGGTCTGGGTCCCCGGGGGTAGGCATCATGACAGGCGGCCACCGCACCCCGGTGTCACAAGTCCAAATGACAGGGGTCCCGTCTCTCTCCGTATCCAGGGGGTGTTTCGGCAAGCACCTATGTCCTTCTACGTCCTTCTGCCAGTCAGGAAAACAGCTTCAGGTGCTCCCAAGATGATGGGGGAAACCCGCTCTGGTTCCCTCTGGGCCCTCCCATATAGGCACGGGCCGGGGAGTGAGGAATACGCATTCCTCGAACTACGTGGGTTCCCCGACGGGGCACAGGCGCTGTACTGCTTGGTGCGGGCACCGGAGGAAGGCCACAGTAGTATCGTGCCAAGGCACTGCAAGGCCTCCTCTGTCCGCCAACACGGGCGCCCCAGCGCTTTCTCCTGGTATCGGGATGAAGTGGATGCCCTGTCTTCCACCACAAGACGTAGCAACCGGCTGGGGGGGCGCCAGGCAGGGCGTCGCCTCGGGACTCCCGCCGGGAGATCAGATGCACTGTAGGGCCAAACGAAGGAGGACGGAGCTCAGTCCTCACACGTCCACCATCATCCATGCCCCCTGGTGGTCTCTCCACTGTGCTTTCTTTATAAATGAATTACAACTCTTCAGCCAGAAGTAGGCAGAATGAATTCTGAGCATCTGGGAATAACTTGTTTTGCAGGATTGGAGACCAAAAGAGAAGTAATGATTAACCAAGCAGATGGTCCGACGACACACCAGCCAGGGTGTTTATGGCCTGGTAGTTTCGCAAGAGGCAGGTGTAATCTCATTTCAGTGAATGGGAGTTTTCAGAGGGACTCAGCCGTTTGTTTTGACCAAAAAACATGGGGTGAAGTGACGCTCAATGCCAGTGTGACTGACACTCATGGGTTTTGATTGTTTTTCTCAGGATGTGCCGAATGTGCTGAAATGGTAGTCATTTAGATTACAATGTTCCTGGACACCAGTTAAGTCCGGGTGGATGAGATGGTATCATCAGTTCAAAAATAACCTGTTTATTCCCCTTCTCTTCATGTCATTTGAAGTATTTTTGTAAACCATGCGCAAAGTGGTTCAGGGTTAAAGGGCTCAGGCCAGCTATGACTTGTAATGGATTATGTCTGTATATGAATGTGTAACCATGTGATAATGTCGCAACCTACCACAGACGAATCCCAAAAAGGGGTGTGCTATGAATATGATCTGAAGATGGTAGTTAGGATAACCGAAACCAATGAGAATGGGAGAAATGGAGAAAGATTGGTATAGGTTTTGTCCAATCACATGTGGAGCGTGGATTGTAATAAAATATATGGGAGTATTTTAACTGTTGCAAATAATTATAAAATGTGTCAACTTATGTGGTTCGGTGAGACTTGGGTTAGTTTGACTCTACAGTGTCATCTACCTACTTGCTTTATGTACAAAGCGTGCACTCGCTTCTTCAGTGGTGGGTCTGCTTTGGGTTAAGGTAATAAAAGTCCTATCCGTACATTTGGCATTCCTGGTGGGAACACAGGCTTTGCGAGACATTGGGAGTCTCCAGTCCGCAGAACTCGGCTGCAGCGCTTTTCTGCGGGGACCAGCCTTCTGTGAACAGTGAAAGAGAGGTTTACGGGCGTCATATTGGTTAAAGGCCTGTCTGTTCCCCGGAGGCGTGGTACTGTTGTCCAGCTGTGCAGGGTGAAGTGAAGGAGCACCACTTTGGAGCACTTTGGGTTCACGTGAGTGCACTTTGGGGCCTAAAGAAAGATGGGAAATAAGGGAGGAAGAAGGTTGTTGCTTTGATTTAAGGGGTCTGGTAAGGAGAAAATCGAATTGCGCGTGTGGAGTTAGTCGAGGTTACAGGTATTAAAGGGTAAATGCTTTGAAGGAATGAGTGGACTGTTTTACGTTGTTAGTCCTTTGTATATATTTTTATCTAGTTTGTAGTGTTTGTTATTTTAGAGGTGTGAGGTGGTATCCCACTCAGCACATCCATTGTGAGGTTGGTCTTGATACCCTTCAGCTTGCTTGTCTGGTTGGCTGGAGCCCTCCCCTAGGGGTGCAGTCGCATTTTATGGTAAATTCACCCATAGACACCTTCCCGAAGTATACCCTTGGCATCCTTCATTCTGTATTGACTGTGCAGGCGCAGCCCATGCCTCGCTTTCCTTGGTTAGTCAAAGTAGGCAAGGGTATCTTTCTGTAGTCTGGAAAAGACGGGGTTGTCGTAGAAAATACCATACTAGTGATGAAGAAAGCGAGAGCAGCGATGTTGTAGTGGAAAACATTGAGCTCCTTCTTGCTCGAGTGAAGGAGTTATCAGGGAGATATTGGCCGACGTGTGTTTTTTGGATAAGGTGCTGTCTTTTGTGTAAGAGTGAGAAGTATAATTAAAGTGGATAGCTAAGGGAGGTGATTGCGGTGAAAGCGAGTAAGGTGAGTGATTGTGAGGGAAGATTAAGAAACCGAGGAGGGGTAAAAAGGGGGGCTCCTTGGGTGGACATTTTTGTGCAGCAGGTTCAGCGTTGGTGTTATTTTTGGTGAAATTATTTTGGGGAAATTGGGTTGGAATATGGAGACTCAGCTGAATCATTTGTGTCAGGTACTTCCTAGTTATAAGGTGAATATTCTAAAATACCCTTGGGAATGGCTGTGGGATACTAAGGGTAAAACGATCAATTACAGGCCAATGGAAAGGGGATATTGGAGAACCTGCATCCTTTTTTTTAACTACAAGGTACAAGGGCTCAAGGTTAGAGACGGTTAGACATCTTAGACTTATGGAGGATGTATGAAAAAGGCGGGAAGGCCCATCAGGTTAAAATCTCAGAGGAGGTGCCGAAAAAGGAGAGTGCGGGAATTCCTTCTCTTCTGCCCCCATGTGGGTGCTATCGTTCATTGCCTGCAGAAGGGTATACAGACCCTGAGTTCGAACCTCCATTTTCTCCAGTGGCCACGAGAAAGACACAAGTAACGCCTCCATCAGCTACGATTCTTAGAAAATGGGATATTGAGGAAGGTGGAAGGTTAACTCCTTCAATGGTTAGGGCTGTATAAAGATTGAGATGGAGAGCGGGAAGGGAATAACTCCCCAAACTCCTAGGTTAGCAGAGAGATTAAGGGTGGAAGAACCAGAGAGTGAGGTCGGCAGCTAGAAGAGTAGATGAAGGGTTGAGAATGAGGGCGAAGGAGGAGATCATGCCATTTACTGCTAGGACAGAGGATAGGTTGTGAATGTCAGTAGAGACACAGGAGTGGGAAAAATTGGAAGACGTGCTGTGGTTGGCAGAGCAAGAGGTAGTGCTGTTACAACAGCAGAGAAATGAAGAGTGAGAAGAAGTGAATAAACAGGCATAGGACGTAGAAGAAGGAATGTAGAGGCATTGAGAAGTTCTTGTTAAGTTGGATAAATCGATTATCAAAGAGGTCAATATGGACCTGCAGAACAGAAATATTGCAATGGGTACAGGATTGGAGCAGGGAGAATGGGAGACAGCATCGCACGGTAGCACGGAGTATGCTTCTGTGCCTGTAGAAGTGTCAGGAGTAGTGATAACAGGAGTAGGAGATGAAAAGGAATGGGAATCGAATGTCATGCAGGGTGCAGAAGCCCCACCTCCTGCTCTAGTAGCAGCGTCAGAGAGTACACTATGGGGTGTTAGGACGTGCCCTGATACTCTCATGGCCATAGTAAGTAGCAGGGGAGAGATGGGGGTAGCGCCATTAAAAGGGAGTGTAACCCGTTTCTGTTGCTCCAGAAGGGTCTGGGAAAGGCGTATTATGTCCCGTGGTCACACATGGACAGCAATAATTTGATGAAGACACTCCCTTCGCTCATTGCAGGGGTAGGGCAGTGGATTTGTGCATTAGAGAAACACACTGCCGGTGTCATGTTGGCCATAGGGGACATTAAAAGCTTAAAGGAAGTTTAGATCAGTGGCAATGTGCTCGTCTTGGAAGCAAGACGACGCAGACCAACACAGATTTAAATCCCGGGTTCGCGTATAGAAACCTCTTCGGTATTAAGCGTGTTATAAATAATCAATTATATAATTATTCACAGCTCTAATGGAGGAATGGTCAGATGAGCTTTGGAGAAGAGCAGGGTATCCGGGAGTTCAGTTGGATACAAATGCCCACGATGGAGCAGCTTTTAATAATTGCAGGGGGCAGGTTTTGGGGGACCTGCAAATTATGTATCCTGATATGCCGGATATAAATTCTATTTTAGCAAAAACTAGGTAATTCAGGAGATGTGGAGGGCAGGGACGGGGGAAGAATGGGATAGGAATGTGGTGATTGTTTACCACATGCTAACCAGCACGATTTAGATAAAGTGGTAGGGATGGAGGCCAAGAGTTGGCCGGAAATGCAGGCACACTTTGTGCATTTTTGTAAAAGGAGACAAAAAAAGGAAAAAGAGAGTATCGAACAAGCACTAAAGACATAGGCCAAGCTTGTTCAGAAAAAGCTAGCGAATATCTGTTTGTAAGCGGCAGTGATTACCAGCTCCATGGAGGGACTGCAGGGACAATTGGTACAACAGGCACCAGGTGAATCAGGTATGATACAAGGTTGGATGGACGGGTATGCTCCCGGTCCAAGGCAAATGAGAGGGTTTCCTCGGGGTATGGGAGGATTTTCACGAGGAAGTGAGTTATTTGGCTCCGTCGGGGGAATGGAGCCCTTGTTTAAAAGGCCAATGGGAAATAACTATGGATGGTTGTATGGAATTCAGTGCTGGACGTGCAGAAGGATGGGACACGTGTCACGAGATTGTCGAAACAGGTCACAGTATTTTAAACATATGTATTTTTTTAATTGAAATCACGATGAGCATGAAACAAATATCACTTCGTACAGTGCTCCACAGGAAACCATCATAAGATTGAAATTTCAGTTTTGTAAGCATATAACTCTGTAACTTTCATGCCTATCAAAGCCATTCATTCGACAGAGGAGAGTTAAGGAATAGAAAAAGGGAAAGTAAAAAGATCCAGCAGGAGAAGAAAGGACAGAGAGGGAAAAAAGACGGAGATAACACATTGCCGACAGTCATGGTTTCATAAGGTGTTTCAGAGGTAGTGGCTGAAAAAACATCTGTTCCTTTTCTGCCACATGGTCCAAAAATGGCACCCATATACATGAAAACGTAGGCATCCTCCCCTCCGCCATTGCTGTGAGCTTCTCCATCCCTCACAACTCCCAAACCTTCACCCACCAGTAGGACATGTGTGGTGACGTGATTCGGGCTACCGTAAGCAATTGGGAGATCAGTAAGCCTCTGGTGCCTGTCATAGAGAAGTACCAGTCGTGCCAGTCATCCGGGACATCTCCCAGTAGTAGGACTTGTGGGTCCATGGGGAGTAAGGCGCTGGTAATCTCTTTAATTTTGGAGCGAATCTTCAGCCAAAATGATTGTATGACTGGGCAGTGCCACCACATATGAGCTAGGTCACCCCGCTCCCCACACCTATGCCAGCATCTGTCCAGGTAGGTGGGATTCGTTGAATGCAGTCGCTGTGGGGACAAATACAAACGGAAACATAGTTTAAGCGCTCCCTCCTCCACAGTGGCTCAGGGAGAGCTTTTTTGGGCTCTGATCCATATTCTTAGCCAGGATAAACCTAACATGTGGCCATTCTGTGAGTCTGTTGTGCTTCAAGGATTTTGAGTTCTATTCCCGTTGGGGCCCTGGAGGCTGCCTGTTGTATGTCAGTGTCAGTCAGCAAATGGCAGAGCTGTACGTATCAGACAGTTTACATTTCTCTTTACATTTTACAAAGGTCAGGGGTTCTCGGTCCGCCTAGAGATCCCGCAGTCACAAGGGTTTGTCCGACGTCCAGAGCTGAAACGTTCTAGCTTGAAGGCCTGGGGTGAAAGCTGTGTTTTGGGTGATAGGCGAGAGGGGACCCAGACTTTATCCCAGCTCTGGAGCGTCTCTAAGGTAGTAGCTAGTATGGTGCCTCGCTGTAACGCTCACCTGGTTCCCACGGAGGCGCGGCGTCGAAGGCGCAGAACTCCGAAGATGGACAGGAAGGGCCCCTCTATTCTGGCTTCCCTGGCTCGTTGGATACCCTCCTGTGCGTGAAAAGGGAGTATTACCAACTGTGGAACAATGCTCAAGCCTCCCACTCCCTTCCAACCCTCCACGATACCTCCTCCACGATTCCCCGTGAAGCCTCACCTTAGGGTTTGGAAGGATGAGCTCTCCATCCTGCTTCTGATGCAGGGGCGCGTTGAAACCCAGTTACTTCACTGGATTGAGGATTGATGGGAGTTCAGGTAAGCTTGACTGTTCAGGTAAGGCGCTGTAAAAGTTCTGTTCAAAAGTTCAAGCTTAATAATAATGTTCGTTGTCTAATTGCAGCAAGCGCTAATGCTTATGTCTTTTTCCCCTTAGGGGCCGGGGTTCGGAGTGCCGGAGATATGGCGCCGACCCGAAGTGCAACAGTTCTGGATGAGCGCTCAGGTAATGTCTTTGCATTCGCTCATTCAATGTCTTTGTCTTTTTTCCCCATAGGGGCCGGGGTCCGGAGATGCCAGGAAGCGGCAGGACCCGAAATGCAGTGGGAATAATCCAACAGGTAAGACTTAAAAGGAAACTGAGCTTTCCTTATTCCTTTTCTCCCTCTCACCTTTGTTCTTGTCTTTTTTCCTCTAGGCGCCGGGGCGTAGCTGAATCCGGAAGATCGCTGCTGAAGATGGAAGCGCCTTGCAAAGGTGAGTAAAATGCAGCGCTGCAGCGATCGAAACGAAATGCCTTTAAAATGATGTCTTCCTTTTCAGGGCCGTTGGAGAAATGACTCCGGAATGCAGATTTAGCAGGTAAGGGCTTTTCTTCTCCTATTCTCTTCCTTTCTCCCCTTGCAGGTGTTCCAGGGTGCTGGCAGGCGAGGCTGAAGTCAGGATGCAGGAGCTGACACGGTGAGCGTCCAGCTGCTAGGTGCAGAACAACGCGAAGCATGTGTGGCTGTTCGGGTGGGGTTTAAATAGCCTTGGAAGAAGTTCCTGGTATGTATCCTTCCACCAATCAGGTATGTATCCTTCCCCGACCACACCCGGGTGGTGAAGTAGTCCTACAGGTTAAGTAGTCCCATTCAGGCCTCAAGAGGGCCTGGATGAAGCAGCAAGGTCTGCATCAGGTAAGTGTGCACCCAAGCACTTAAACACATATCCTCTTCTATGAGCCTGGCGCCTAAGGCGCCAGGACTGGGGTCCGCTATGAGCCTGGCGCCTAAGGCGCCAGGACTGAGTCCAAAGGGCCCCGACTTGGGCCCGCTGAGACTTCCCTGGGGAAAATGATGTCTGCCTCTGGGGTTGCTGGGCCCGGCCTGGCTCCTTAGAGGTAGGCATCATGACAGTCGCTGCCAGCGTGCTTCCCTGGGAAGGTATGGTTGGTGACTCAGCAGAAAGGGGGTGGTGAATTGCTCGATATCTCGCCATTTGGGAGCTTCAGTTGCTCTCGCCCAAACCAGCATTACGGTGACTTGGCTGCTCGGTATTACCGTGGGATCGAGGGCAGCCCCAGACTGCCCAGCATTTTCCCTCTTGTAAGGAGCTTACTGGGAATTCAAGGTTTTTTACCCTACCATACGCATTGACCCCACTGCTTTCTGTAGCGTGAGGAGGTGCTGTTCCGGAATATGCACTGGAAAAGCGTGAAAACTGTACAACAGCTTCGGAAGGAGGGTCATTTTAACTGTACAGATGTGCCCCAACCGTGAGATTTCCTGTGAATCCCACCATTGGAGCCATTCTTTGGCTTCCTTCAAGAGGTTGGGGATGCTCGCCTTCGACAGGCCAGAATATGTAGGGGTCAATTGTATTCCCAGGTAGGGGATGTCTGTAGTCGACCAGCGGAAGGGAAATGTTCCCTGAAGGGTTGCCAGGGTTGAGGGAGATTCCGTCAGGTTCATGCTTATGGATTTCACTAGATTAACCGCAAATCCTGAGACTGCATGAAAACAATGCTTGGTTGATCCTGACAAGAAACGGAAGAATCAAAAACAAAATTCAAATTTCATGCAGATGAAGTAATAATATACCTGAAGGAAGACAATAAATTGATAGCTGAATGATGATAGAGGATGCAGCATGAAAGAAAATTATGTCATTGCTGGGGATTTTATGTAACTGGCAGTGACCCACATTTCGGTGGATGAAAAACTATCTAATAATTGGTGAAAAAAATCAGAAAAAGTGGGAAATAAAAAAATGAAAAAACCCATCTGTGTACCATCAACATAAAATGTGCTTGAAAACCAAAAAACAATGGGGCTAAAGGAATGGTGTACAAAGTAAAAAGAAAGGGATCAAGTATTAAGCCTTGAGGGACACCATAAGCTAAAGTTCAGGATTGAGAAATAGAGCTCTTTCCAAGAAACACAGAAGGTGTGGATTTGTAAATAAGAAGACAACCATGCAAAAGCAGTATCAGAAAAAAAACAAAGAAAGGAAAAGTAAAGGTGTTCAGTGATCAACAGTATCAAAAGTAGCAGAAAGATCGAAGAGTGCCAAGACTGACAAATGTTTCTGTTGATGTGAGTGAATTATACAATTAGAACTTGTAAGAAACACTGTTTCTATTGAATGTCCCGGATAAAAAAACAGACTATAACGGTGAAAATAGATTATTACAATTAAGATAAAATGAAATTTCAGAATGCACTATTTTCTCCAATAGTTGAAATAAATAAGATAAATGATGCATCAATATTAAATAACTATCATCCTATTTATCAAGATAAGAATTTTTTTATCAAAGGAATAGCTGTTTTTTTGGCTATTTCTAAATCGTCAGAAAACAGCCTGACGGTAAAGAACAGAATTGTTAAAGATGGTAAGAAAAAAAGGATACATAGATTTGCGCAAAGAAAAAGGTGTAGGATCTGAATCAGCAGTGGTAGGATTTGCATGGGTAATCAAATAGGCAACATATATATGAATGATCAGTCATACAAACACGTTTCAAATGAGAATTCTTCCGCAACTTGAATTTTTAAAGAGAATGTATTTTATATGCCAAGAATGGGAAATAGGTATAATTGCATATTTCACATTCAAAGAAGGTGTACACTAACAATCCGTTGCTTGGCATTGTTAGAGATCTTTTTGGGCTATATTTAGTATCTCGTGGTATTTTGGTATCAAGGTATTTTTCTTCTTTCTTGGCAATATATTGTGGTAAACCTATCGGTGTATTTTATAGTAGTGAGACTAATTTCAGAACACAGCTTAATTATTTCATAAGGGTCACTAACAGTAAAAAAGTACTGGACTTAGTTCACTCTGAATAATAAGCTCATGCTTTCCTCTGATATTTTATCTACAATATCTCTCTTTTATGCCCTTGTGGCTTGCATCCCAGAAAACATTAAACATGCAAATGAAATACAAAACATTCATTCAGCCTTTCAGAGTAAAACAATTTATTGTGACTAACTTTGCTTTGATATTTTTCTTACTGTACATTTCACATTTCTATGCATGCCAACTCAATGAGACTGATTGCAGAATAAATACACTGAGACTAAATTACCTTTTCAAAATATTATTCTTTATCAGAAACTAGAAATATGCAAGTCACACAGAATGACATGTGCACCCACATTGTAATTCAAACATAAGCGAAATCTTTCCAGCAATAGAATTAAAACGAGACTGTTTGCGATAATGTCTCGAGTTCTGCCTGTCATCGGCCTTGAATTTTGCAACAAATTGGTAGAGCACAGCTTCTGACACTCTTGAGTTTTATCCCAGCAAAACTTGGAGAAATATGATCACAGTTTTACATACACATTTCAAATGTTATTATTCAGAGCCTAAAAATTAAATGACTTATTTAACCATATGCTGCCTAGTATCAATCGTACACAACACGCTTCTCAATTACTGCATAATTACCTGGATTCAGCTGGCGAAATTCCCTGACTCGGCTTGGCAGTAATCTGCAAAGTCCTTCCCCAGCCTTTCTGCTTGCTGCGCACAGGGTCAGTCACAGATGAGGGTGCTCTAGACTGCAGCTCTTCTAAGGACTGCCAGCAAGAACACAGAAGACTCAGCCTCTCAGGAACTAGCCCTCTCTTCCAGCACCTCTGCTACCATCAGTGAGTGAGGGAATGACGCTGCCCCCTCTTCTTCAAAACATTTTCTAAAACCCATGTGTCACTCAAAAAGAACCTCACATTGACAAACCAGCCCATTAAAATAGCATGTGATTTTTTTTTTGTGCCTTTACCTGAGATATAAACTGCATTTCTGAAGAGAAAGTGTTACATTCCTCCAGCGCTTCCTGCCCTGAGGCAATGCAATGTCTTTGGCAGAACGGATCTCACATTCCACACTTAAAAACACAGCTCATCTTTAAGCCTGCACATTTCATTTATTTCATTTCCATCAGCATGCATTTCCATCAATCTGCACCCAGTTTATATCATAGACTAGTTTGCACTAAATAATTATATGGTAGTCTTTTATATGTTAAATGGGTAAGGTAAATTAGTATGTTAGTTTCATGTTAGTTTTATTTTTAGTGCAGCTCAGCCCACAACTGTGGCATCATGGAGCAAAATGATAATTTTCTAGCATGTGTTCTGTGCATTAGCATCTATTTAGATTCAGCCTGAGTCTCATACCCTTGAGTCGCATATATGAGTCTCACACCCTTGATCATAGTTAAAATTCAAACGTTCGCTGAAATGTGGACGATGAAATGCAGAACCTTGTATTTCCTACAGCATGACATATCTGGCTTTGTATCACATGAATTTAGCTTATGTTCTTTGAATTTTTTTTGTCGCGGTCTCCATATGCATGTAATAACATATTTGATCACTGGAGCTAAACATATCATGCCTAAGAGTGGGTTGGTTATGTGTACCTTCTCGGAAGTTGTGGTGAAATTCTCACTTGAAAAGAGTGTGGATGACTGATTAACAGACATTGAACATTCATATCGCAATTTGTTTTGCTCTATCTTCATCAACGTCAACCAGCACCCATCAAACTCACAGAGATCAGCTTAATTTTAATCGCACCTATACATCCTGATCTAACACAGGTGCAACCAAAGAGCATGAAGAGTGGGAATAGATAGATCAGAAGATGTAGGAACACATACATTTGCAGAAAAAAGGAAGCCTCAATGTTTTTAATTTTAGATATAAAATATAAAGCAAAATCTTCAGGGAAAAGTGTGGATGAACAGATGGACCTGGAGGGGGTGAACCAAGAAGTTTATTTAAAGTAGACAAAATACTACGTAGGTAAAAAGACTGAGAGGAAATTAACAAATTAAAGCAATTCTCCATAGCCAGTTTAGCACTTGTCTATACGAAGTTTGAAAGGTCGGAAAAAAGGGAGAAGTTTAATATAGCTTTATTTTTGTTCCCAGGACGTCCTGCACTACGAAGGTGCATAAACGGAGATTTTAACAATGGGAAAAGCAGTCTTGAATGCAAAATGGGCTAGTAACTAAAGGCTGGCCATTGGTAGGCCTGGATATTTCTGAATGCAATACATCACCCGTGTTCTTTCACTGTCAAAATAGGCAGATGATATTCCCAGGCCTATGCTATTGAAACCCATACCTCCTGCTTAATTTGCAGTTGTACAGAGATGTAGCAGCGCAGTGCATTACTAAGGGGAATTGAGAACCCAGGAAAGAAATACGAGCAAATGCTACAACGTGTTATTTTTGTATAATCAAATGTTAAATTGAGAGATGTGAACATGGGCAGGTGTTGGGGAGAATTCTCTTATAAGGCTAATTTCCCAAACCTAGTGTGTCCCCAGCAGCTTTGCTGGATTTTTGGTTTTTTTTTCTCCTGCTAAGAGTGAGACTGTTTTCCTCCCACTCTTAGGCATGATTTGAGTGTCTTTGACTCTGTGTGTGCTTATGGGCTATGGGTTTTTTCTTTCTACTCCATAGGGTATCATCTATTTTTGTGTGTGTGTGTTACACAACACCCTCAGTGCAGTAACACAGGGGTGTCATAGTGACCCCCAAACATAGACTCCATACCCTGGGACTGACTACTGTCTCCCAGGGCATGTAAAGTCACCATTGACTTTACTAGTCCTACATTGTGAACAGAACCAGTACAAACCATCATATTGTGGAAGTATTGGAAGGGGTTAATTATATTGCCCCTGGGTCGATTTTCAAGGGGGCACTGTCCAGTCCCCCTTTGTCGAGTTTCTGGCTGGTGGCAGTGGTTACTACACAAAATATTCCACCGGAATATTCTCTATGGGATTTTCCCATTGATTTTAAACGCACCACTTTTTAGGGCAATGTTAAAGATACCGCCGGTTTATTTATTTAATATTAAATTCACGGTTGGGTCTTTTTGCCAGAACTCTTTTCTAAAATGGCATTTGTGTCCGTCTCTGTAACTCTGACCAAGGTCGAGCCCTTTGTTCCACTTTTTTGGCAGGCTTCTCCACAGAAGCCCTCCAAATGGTGCCACTCTGTCTGGGTTCCACAGGAGGGGTTGAGGGGGGAATTGGCACCCTGGACTGCATTGCCTCTGCAACCCAAGTCGCACTCTACTCTGATTGGCCCAGTGGTGAGCCGCCCGGCTCACCACTTAGTATGTGTGATTGACAGCTAGGCTGATGAATGAGGGGTTTTCTGCATAAAAGAAGGGCCTCTGGGACTGTAACATTAGAAGTCGCCACAGGACCTAAGAATCCGAACAGGCAAGAAGCTGAGCCTTCTGCAACGACACCACCGGTGAAGCCCTGCTGCAACTACCTCACCACTTTCCCGACAACAAGAGAAGATCTTCTGCTGGACGAGTCTTCTTCCTCTGAGCTGGTGGGACCAACCAGTTCACCCTTTTTGCCTTCCAAAGACGTCTCTTGGTCGAATCGCCCGTGCCAAGTACCCTGGCGGCCGGATAGCCAAGCTTTATTCGTCAATAAAAGGACCGCTCCTTTTATTGACGAACTCCGCGGGTTGTTTCATCCCTGTGCAGTGCAACGACTCCATGTTTCGTCCTCCACGAGATCCTCTCTTCCCCTGGTCGAAACAATGAACTGCAACTGCTGCCAGGAACAACTGCCACCGCTGGAGCTTCCTCTCTGTTTAAGGTACTGTGTCCTGCCTGGCCTCTCTTTCTTCGGTTTGCCCAAGGTGACCCTTAAATCCTTGGTTTGCCAACTGGGTTGGCCCCAGACCTTCTAACTTCACCTTCTTGAATCACCCCAACCTCTTTTGAATATTCTGCAAAGACTTTTCGTGCATTTTAAACCGTATGATCCTGGGCACATTTCGCTTTGCTCCCTTTAAAGTGGGCCTGGCCTATGAACTTTGGCTCTACAGTATTTACTGCCTTTATTCCCTTGCTGAGAACTCCTAAAAGTGTTGGGACCTGTTTTATGTCTATGCTCTGCCTTTTTTCTCTCCCTTTAACTGAACTATTGGAATGCCATCAGGTTATGCGCTCACATCTGTTTAACAAAACGTGGTGTTTTATCTCTGACTTGTCTGATAGTTATCAAGGGAGGTGTGTATACTTTACCTGACTGTGTTTTAACTTGCTTTTGATTTACAGTGCTAGTATATTGCCTAAAATGTTTTTTAAATAAATAATTATATACTTTTTATACAAAGCTCTGGTCAGTGTTTGTTTGCTCTACTGTGTTTTTAGCCCTATTGTGTATACTCTATATACTACCCTACTCTTCTTGAGAGAAGTCTGACTGCTCAGCCACAGCTACCAGGTAAATCTGGGTGGTGCAGACTGCTACCAATTGGGTGTACTGCTTACTCCTGTAGTCTTAATCTTTTTGCAGTGTTCCCTAAAGGAACTGCACAGGATTCTGCTAACAGCAGCTGAGTACATATTATGTGATATGTTGCCAGTATCTCAAGGGATAACCTTAAGCAGTATGTTGTGGGTTCCAGAAAGCCCGCTCTAAAATGGGGAGACCTAGGGTACTCCCTGGGTCAGAAACAGTGATCAAACGATTAAATTATTTCAGGAATTTGCAGGACAGATTATGTCTTTGGCGAATGTCTCTATTTCACTCTCTGCTACCACCCTATCTCATCCTCCCTCTGTCACCGCTCCATTTCACTGCCACTGCATGTCTCTCTCAAACCTCTCTATCTCACCATCTCTCAAATTTTCTATCACACTCTCGCACCGCTCTCTATCATCTAAACATATTATGCTGCCTCTCTGTCTCGCTACAGATCCGACCACTAACTGATCCTCTATTCTGCCTCATAATCCCGTTATCTTTCCCACCTCTCCATCGTGAGTAGTGTCCATCCTCTCTCTCTAAATCTCTTTCTGAATTCTCCAGTACTCCGGCAGTCTCTCTGTAACATTTCTAAGCGGGACCCTCTATCTCTTTGATGAGGTGGGATAAACGGTGGTAAATCTTCCCCTTGCTGCTCTAACCAGGAAATGGTTCCTATCAAAAGAATTGACTGCTGTGGAAAGATCCTGTGCAGTGGCACAGCCGGAGGAGGTTGCAGGTGGGGCTGCTGCCCCCCTCTTACTCCACCCTGGTGTCCAGTATGACCATCAGCCTCCTTCTGGTGCCCTCTTATCTGTCCCCCCACCCACCCCCGCCCTCGCACCAAAAGCTGCTTCTGCTACTGACCCTGTGCAGGGCATTTCAGCGTACAGTTGGCATGCAATGGCAGAGCATTGGCATAGAAAACTGAACCTCCCACATGAAATCATGCATGGACATATGATGGCCCTAGCTGGGTATTTCAGAGGGCATTGGGCCCACAATGGCAGTGCATAGGGATTTAAGGCTGCATGTGGGCTGTGCAACTATACCTGGGTTTAGGATGACACTATCTGGGTATTTGATGGTATCATCTTGGCATTTTTGCTGCATGTGGGTATATGTCGGCTTCACTCCTGACCCATTGCAGCATCACTTTGGCTATTTGTTAATTCATTTATTTTTGTAGGACTTTTTATATAGCATTCAGTCTTCTTTGCAGCCGCCTCTGGGCACTCCAGTTAGTAAACGATTGGTCACCATAATCCCCAGATATGTTATTTCGTAAAACATGTTTTAATTCTTTTGAGCAATTTCATACGTTTTTAATGCTTTTTAATTCGCCTATGTGGTGTTTTTTAATATCAAAATCATTGTTCATGTGATGTCTCTTCATTTGGTATCACCCTTTGGTGGGTGATGTCACTGCTGCTTCTTCTGTAATTCTGGTAATTTGATGCAGTGGATCACAATCTCTCTCCTCTGAGTCTCTGTCTCACCCTTTGTTTCTATGCTTCTAGGCTGTCCGTGCCATCAATGGCTGCGAGCATGACACCACCCCCGAGGAGTTCACCAGTCGCGTCTTTGACAAGATCGACATCAATGGGGATGGTGAGGAACGTCCTTTTTCCATTTCACTCACTCATTGTTACCAAACTATGACCACCTCTTACGTTAGAGTGTCTGAGTCTCTGGCTTTCTCTGCAGCCACATCTATGCCACACTGCTCTGCAACCTCCCTCTCTCACTGTCATTTTCACCATGTCCTTCTAGTTTCCACACATGCCAATCATCTAAGCCCCATCCCCCCTCACACACACGCTTATATAGAAAAAGCAACCAGATACCTATATTTTTTTCAAGCAAATATTAGATGGGACCAAGTGAGAGATATCTTCAGGGATTCTACATTTACAGAACTAGAAACTAGAAAAAGGATTTTCTGTAGCTGCCAAGAAGCAGCACTAGAAAGGAGTGGGCTCTGGCAGATAGAGCGGAGGAAAAAACTGGGACAGAAAAAGAAAGATAGCCGAAGTGAGAGGACAGCTGAAGAGAAAGACTGCTGGCTGGAGGAGTGATATTGGAAGAGGAGGTGCATAGATAGAGGTAGATGTAGAAATATCCTGGGATAGGCAGCCTGGGGGAAAAGAGGTGTTCTGGGGAAATACACAGACCAAAACGTGACCAATACTCACACCAACTCTCAGTCCCTTCATTCAACAGAGCTAAAGCAGGCGGCTCTAACTTTGAGGCACTAGCCCCCAAAGCCAGGAACTCACTTCGTAACACCTCTCTACAATGTCATCTAATGTCTATATCTGCTTCTGTAACCGATGTATAACCTGCACCAAGTGATTATCCTGTATAACCTGTACCTAGTGAATATCCTGTAACAGCGCCACTATGCCTCCGGACCGCTGGGCGCTTTATAAACCCGAATAAATCAATAAATAGAGCCTGCCCCCTGGAATAGAGGCACTCTGGGGAATTAGAAGATGCCTGAGGAAATAATGTCCATCAGAGGCAATGCTGGCATCCTGCGGGAATAGAGGCAGCGTGTGGGGTGGGGTGGAGTGGGGTGTCCGGTGGAGCAGTCTGGGGAAATAGGGGCATTCTGGAGGAAATTAGTCATCTTTTGGGCATAGAGGGTTCCCCCAAGGAATTGAGGAAGCATGGGCATTAGAGAAAGGCTGAGCCAATACAATCTGCCTAGGTCAATAGAGGGGGCCCGGGAGAATACAGCCAACCTTCAAGAAAGCGGGCTGCTTGAGGAATAAATACGCCTAGCAGAATTAAGGGCTTAGACTAGTCATCCTGGGTAATACAGGTAGCCTAGATGAATGAGGGTTAATGAGGACTCCTGCAGAATTAAGGGCCGACTGGGGCATTTGTGAAAGCCTAAGGCAGCCAAGTCCTTCGAGGACAATGGAGGCAACCTGCAGGAACATGTGAACTCGGGATCGCTGGGGGAATATAGGACATTAAAGGAGCCCTGGAGGAGTCAAGCTGACCTGTGGGAGAAGAGGGCACTTGAGCAAATGAGGGCAAGCTGGTAGAATAGAGGCAGCATGAATGGATTCCAGGCATCCCGGGAGAAAACAGGCAGCCTTGGGGACTAGGTGTGGCCTGGGGGGATAGAGGCATGCTGGGGCATAAAGGTCACCAGGGGTATTAGAAGCAGACTGGGGGAATAAAGAACTCTTGGGTCGATGTAGGGAATTTCGAGGAATAGAGGCAACTGAAGGGTATAAGGGCAACTTGGGGGAATTCAAGCATCCTGGGTAATAGAGGCCGCCTTGTGGGTATAGAGGCAGCCTAGAAAATAGAGGGAGGCAAAAATAGACAAAAATAGACAGAGTTGATCAATGCAGAGGAATGAAAGTAAAGAGCCAATCCAGGGGATTTGAGGTACCATGAGGTACCCGTGAGAAAGAAGAGGGTGCAGTTTACAAAAGGGAAGAATTGACAGACTAACAGTGAGGGTGTTGACTCTAGCTACCTGTGCAGAGGGGGCTGGGGGGTGGGGTGGGGGTGGTGGTCATTGCGTCCTCTAAAACAAGTGGCTTTGGTCTTGAACTGGCCTGATAGTAATTGGAAGAGCTGAAGTAGTGGTTATCTCTGCCAATGACTGCTCCTCTCTCCACTCTCTCATCGCCAGACCTTTCCCTTAAACTCGTCTGCACGAGGGAATACCCATTGACCCTGTCCCTTATCTCCCACTCACAGGTGAGCTGTCCCTGGAGGAGTTTGTAGAAGGCGCCAGAAAGGACGAGGAGTTTATGGATGTGATGATGAAGAGTCTGGACCTGACACATATCATGACAATGATTAACAACCGGCGACACAGTGTTTAGAGCAACAGTGGGGGGGTCGAGGGGGCATGAGGGGAGGGGCTGAGGGATGATATGTGAGTGAGAGAGATTGATAGGGATAATTAAGGTGTGGTAAGCAGATAGGGATCGTGCGTGAGATAGGGACGGTGTTCACGAGATGGGGATACGGATAGTCTTTGTGTAAGAGGGCTGTTCATGTGTCAGAGGCAGACATGCATAGGAAGTGTACGAGTGAGAAAGAGGTGCCTGCATACTAGAGGCAGAGGGAGAGAGGGAGATAGGGAGAGAGGGAGAGAGCGAAAACCTGTGAAAGTTAGGAGGTGATGGATAGTGTCTGTGTGTGTTGTAGGTGAATGCACAAGAAAGGAATCGTGTGAGAAAGTGTGTTAAATATGGATATTGAACGTGTTCAGGAGAGAGGTGAACGTGCACAAGGATAGCTTGTTTGTGAGAAGGAGTGTGTGCGATGGAGGCAGTTTGTGCGTGCGTGTGTGTGTGCTCGTTCTAGGGGAATTTGGATGGAGAGTACATGAAAAAGGAGAGTGTATGCGTGTCTGGGGAAAATAGGGATAAGTGTTCGTGCACCTGTTTGTAAAAGGAGAGTGAGAGAGGTGGGTGGGGGGTGAGGTGCCCTTGACAAAGGAGATTGCCCGGATGAGAGGAAGTTATGGATAACATGTAAGTGACATGTGATTTCACACATCATAGGTGGGTACGTGTGGTCTGTGTGAACAGTGTTTGAGAGTGTTCGATAAGGATAGTGTGTGGGCAGAGTTGCAGTTAGAGAAAGTGCACGAGAGAGCTCAGTACTGATAATGTGTGAGGCTTGGAAAGGTTTAGCCTGAGAAGAGAAGGGAGATGGTGTCTTTGTGTCTCTGAATTGATGGAGGAGGTGAGTGTCGCCTGACGCTTGCAGCAATGTCATCAGACGATTGGGGCAGCGAGCCGAGGGAAAAGTACACACATACTGATGTACTAGCAAGTCATGTGTGCTGGCATGTTCCCTGGCCAGTATGAGATGATGCAGTTAATTCCAGTGGCATCCAAGAGAGAATCACCTCAGTCCAAAATCACTCAAGAAACTGAGATCCATCACTTCGGCATTGCCAGGCAACTCCAGCAAGCCTCAACCAGCTTCACGGAATTAAAACTCACCACTGCATCCCCAGGCAACAGGAATTCCGCTAAGACTATGACTGGCAACCAAACACACATCATTTCAGGAAATCACAAGTCTTTGGTTCCAATTTAGACATAATAACTATATCAGTCTGCTGCTGATAGAAAGCTTCGAGGGGTACAATTCTTGGGATTCTTGATGTATCAATGGCGCATCTCCGTCTTGTCAGCACATCCCTAGAGATCTGTAGTCTCCCATGACCAACACAATTGGAATGTTGCTTATTAATCTCTAGTCACGTTGCACAAAATGGGTTCCAATAATCTTGCCAGATTACTGCTGCCATGTAAAGATCAGTAATCATTTCCAGAACCTACCCAGGCCTGGGTGGATTTGGTGGGAACTGGATAGGTTGATGGCAGTGATAGAAAGAACACAATTGCAAAGTGTTAGGGTTCAGACCCCAGCATTTGGTGTTGGTGGCCAGGTTTGATCAGCCTGCATTCAGACGAACAGAATGGAGAAGCATGTTGGTCCTTGTTTGCAGCATGTATGGCAGGTTAGGCTTCAGCTGGTCCAGTCTTGGTTTATTTCTGGATTGACTGATGGGAGCTTCTATGAAAGGGTTGACACTTTCCTCTAGTTCGCCTGCAGGCATGGACACTTAAATGGTAAATTAAATAATTAATTAAGCTTGTATAATACACTTAATACTGGAAACCAATCTGAAGCACGGGACCCAGATTCAAACCTGTATTGCTCGGCGCTGTCTTGCTTCCAAGACAAACGCGTTGCACATGATCTATCCTTCCGGTCTATGGCACTCACGTTTTGCTGTCGAGGCTTTTTCTAGATGAAGATGGTGGACCCCTTCAATGTCTCCAGTTGACAGTGGTTACTGCATGTTTCCTTTCTTGGGTTGGGTTTACTCCAGAGACATTTATTATCTCAACACTTCACTACCTCATCATGGTCAACACTTGAGCATCATCACTGTGTCAAGGTGCAGTTTCCGGATCAGTAACCAGAACGGACAGGTTGGCCCACAATTGGAGGACTGCCGTTGAAGAGGAAGGCAGGCTGCAGCTTGGTCCCTAACCAAGATACCATTGAGAGCCGCTGAGTTTCCATCAGGTGTGATGCCATTGGGAGACCATGGGCAGCATGGTATTTTGTCCATGGGGGCTAATGGGCAGAGCTTTCCATTCAATGTTGTTGCCCTCCAAAAATACAGTCAGACATTCAGGGCTTCAGTTTAAGAAGGAGGGAGAGGAGACATTTGAGGGAAAGTGGTTGGCGCCAAGAGAATTAGTGGGAGCTAGAATAGAACATCGTTCAGAGGCTTTGTAAGGAAGGGTCAGAGAGGGAAAGAAAGAAGAGAGGGAGGCCTCAGAAAGAATCATAAGAGTATTATAATTAGTATTTTGAAAGCTAAAAACGGTTTCCATAACCTGGTGTTTTGTTACATAGACGTGATCAGCATCATGGATTACTGTAATAGAGTAATGTGCAATAGGTGGGTGCATTAGGTACCCTGTGTCTGCTACATTTCACAGTCCTCCTGTTCTTTCCACCCTCCTGTGGACTAATGCTTTCAACAAGTTAATTTGCCTGCCATGTGGACGGCCACCTGAATTCCCTTGCATAGTTTAGGATGAAGCAGACATATCATCCAAGGGAAGTGGTCCTTCAAGACTGTTATGTGGGGCAGATGTGTCTTTAAAGCTTCACACGCTCTCACACACCAAGACCTCCAGAATCACTCAACGTCCACTGGTACCGAGATCTGCTCTGTACCCCGAAAGTTGCTCAGGCTTTTAGGAATGGATGCTAACACTCAATGCTCTGGGCCCAGTGGTCACGCTTTATCCAGAGGGTCAGCCCTGCTCTTTAAGGAGTGAGGATCTTCGGATTCACTGTAGAGGTTGATGCCAATAGTCTCTGCATTACCTTTGCTGCAGCTGCTGCTCTTTCTTGTGCTGACTATGTGCATTGTTTGACTGCCAGCACCATATCATGAATGTTGAACAGCTGACTGGGCTGGCAGGGTTTGTGCCTTCCCCATGGGTATGCTCATGGGGCTACGTGTAAATAGGAATTGGCTTTATTGCAATTATTTGCTTGATTTGTACATCTGTTTAAAATAAAAACAGTCTCACTAGCCACTCAATGGTTGTCTGTGTGGATTGGCCAGTCAGCAATTAATGCACCCATCCACCCACTAATCAATGCATCATTGATCAACCAATCAATCGACACATTTAATACATACATTAATTAATCAATGAATGATTCCATCTATCAATCCTGCTAACATCACGCTTTTGTATGTAGCTTCATGATGGATTTCCTACACGGTACTAGTATCCGTAAATATATGTATTATTATCCTTTTTTTAATGAACAGAGAATATCGACCAAGAATGATGGGGCTGATTGATCCTTGCTGGGATTCGAAGTAGGTTGCACGTAGATCTCTGAAACTTAACTCTCAGAGCTAGCTTTAAACTCAAAGGAAGTATTTAACATCATGCTCAAGCTAGATCTACTAACTAACCAGTGGAGGGGCATTCCTCACCCCGGCCTCTATGGCCCTCCCCCAGAGGTCTCTTCACACCTCTTCACACGCCGCGCTTAGAAACCTCTGGGTATTAAGCGCGTTATAAATAACCAATCATATCATACCCTAGCCCTACACCAAACATCTGTAAATACGTTGTGATGCAGCCAAATGATCTAAATGTACAGTTTCTTTTTCTAGGTCCCTCTTGTACTTTAAGTCCCTTTTTCATATCTCCATGTCTTATCCCCATAACATTGTACAAGCACCCTGAAAGGGGACTGCCTTGCCTCTGTGCCCTGTTTGCTCTCTGTACGGCTCTTCTAGTAGAATTGCCAATTCCTGTCAAGCAATATATCCAAAAAAAGAAAATGTATACTTCAACAATTAACCAATAAATTCATCAGCCCACCGAACAACCAATCCATTGATACTTAAACCAATTATTGCATTCACCCATCAACTACTCAATGCATACATTAATCAACCATCAGTTGATCAATGCATCAATCCATCAGCCAAGAAATAGGTCAATGTATCCATCCATCAACCAATCAGTGCATCATCAATCATCAATCAATTAATCTATAAACCAGCAAATTAATTAAAATTAGTCCATACATGTATATGTCCAACAATCAACATATCTATACAGTCATCCTCCCATCATCCCATATGTGCATCCATAACCAATAAGCGCAAAAAACATTAAACAAATAAATGCATTCATCCATAAACCTATCCAGTTTCTTAATGATCTTCTTCGTTTAGGAGCATAATGGAGGCATGAATGCTACATCCAGAATGATTTAATCTAGGTATTGTGCCAAAACTTCCATTAGCGCATACATCCCCACAACCATAGATCCGCTCATTTGTCCACCCACACCAAAAAAACACACCTTCTCTCTGCACATTGATCCAACCACCCAGGGATGGAAATGGAAACAATGTACACCGGGAGCGCCCGCCTTCCTTGTGATGAGGAGTGTGTGGGAGTGGATAAGGGGAGTGGCCTATGCCAGGAAACACCCTATCTCTTCATGAAACACAAGACTGACGATTTGCATAAAAGCAAAGTGCATTTTGGGAACAAAACTAATTACCACAATTTTATATTTGAAATAGGTCTGTGCTAGTGATTCAGCAAGAAACCCTTTGAATTAGTAAAGGAAGATGGGGTCTAAGCTTTTTTATTGGTCACAATACTCATCCTAACAAAAATATATTCGTAATTTGCAAGCCATATATGCCAATTTAGATAATTCCTGAGCAGGATGAGGGGCTTTGTTTTTGTACTGAGCGCACATTCAGTCTCCTGTGCCAATTCTTCTGAATTGCTGGCTGTTCATGGGTGAGCGCTCAGCTGGGGAACAGCCCAGGGAGTTTCCTGGGCAAACCCTGGTCCTTGTGATACAATAGCTCTCTAGCAAAACAAAGGTTCCCAGAGCTCCGCTCCATCTTGTTCCAGCCCAGTTCCTACCCTGCACCCACAGATAACCACTAATCACTGCTCTGTCTCAACCCTGCCTCCATTAGTACTTTAAACTCCCTTGCACTGCACAGGTCTCATACAAGGAGCTACACGCTGGTATTTTAGAATCTTCATAGGGGGAATGGCCCTATGAGGGGTTCAATGTAGCCCAAATGGTACGGTTCTACAAACGGGGTGACCCCCCCTATGAAGAATTAGAGAGAATTCGGAAGGACACAGCTCTGAGATTGGTTAGATAGCACGAGGGGGACACAACTCTACAGGGAACACAGATCAATTGTAGGTTAGAGAGACCTCTGAGGGGCTCGGCTCTGTGGTGTGTTGGATAGAGCTCCAAGGGGCACAGCTCAACAGGAGACATTGCTGAGATTATGGGCAAATTAGCTAGTGCTTCAGGACGTGATGTTCAATAACGGGAAGAGTTCTATGATTGGTTAGGAGTTCTGTTGTGACACAATTCTAAGAGTTGGAGCCCTTTAAGCACCACCTCTTCTGCCAACTCTTCAGTCTGTTGGTTCACATCTCGGTTGCAGGCTCAGCTCTCTTTTTAGTTTTGGCTAAGTGGAGAGACAGCAGCCAAATGGCAACTGCTGTCATGCACATGATACCGAGCTGGTGCAGAGCTAAAGAGATGCACTGGAATGCATACGAAACCATACATTCTGTGTGCATGCTTCAACATGCAAGTAGTGCATTGCAAAAGGATGGACACAGCATAGAATGCTGTCGAGGCATGCTCCCATAAGGTGTGGATAGTAGGGTAGGCGCTCATCCAGCATGAAAGTTAAAGATGCACCACAGCCAAGATGGCATTTTTCCACTTGACATCAAAGCTTCTCATTATTGGGCCTGGATGAACTTCTAAAAAACAGACCCAGTGGACTCCTCGATTTTTCTAGGCAAGATTTGTCTTTTGTCGCATGTATTAGAGAGGTGTTTCCACAATGAATCTCAGGTTGAACTCATGGGGAACTTCCGGGTCTCGTGTGATATTTTGTTGTCCAATGAGGATCCTCAAATCTGGGGTTTATTTGTCAGGTTCATCCAGCTGATCAGGGCCTTCTCAGGCATATTTTTCAATTTTGTACTGCCAATCGGATCCCCAGAATCTTCAAACTTAAGCTTATAATGCACATCTCACTTCCTGTTCCTTTGTGAGTTTTGCAAGGCTGTGAGCTTGGGCGTACACAATACAGGCAGGCACTTGAAGGGAGGAGGTGTTTTACTCATTTGAGAATGCTTTTGCGAAGGGCTAGCTGTTTGGTGTTGCTTGGTTATCTATTTTGTTGGTCACTGGAGTCTTTCTGTTACAATATTGTGTGCCCCTTTGCTTTAGCGTTGAGTGTATTGTTAGTGTCGCCCATATCCTAAAATGAAGAGAAACCTTGCCGCAGAAAACGCAAAAAGAATTGCTTGCGCTTTCCCAGTTTCTCCCTGCCTGCTTGTGGTTGCTGTCGTCTCATCGCCCCATCTGTTGCTGTGTTTCTTGTGTTTGCCTGTCATGTAGGGTCACATGTCTTAGTAGTACTCTATTAGGTTTACTTTACTTAACTTGTTTAGCGGGTTCACTTTTCTTGACTTGTTCTCGGAAGTGTACATCTTTATCCTTGTGGTTAGTTGGACACTCTCGGGCTCCCACTAAGTTTGCATTTTTCACGGTCCGCTCACTTGTGATGCTTTCATGGCACACCTACAGCACTGGGAGGGGAAGTGGAAGATGGTATAAGCAGAGGGGGAGCAGAAGGTGGAGTTGCGTTTCTCCTTGCAGGTGGAGGAGGATTCCCTCTGAATGATTGGGAGGGTTTACCTCATGCTGTTTGTTGGCACCGGTTCACCCGCCTACTGCCACAGCATCACAGAGCTTTCAATTCGGTAGGGATTCAATAATAGGATTTAAAAATATTATTACAACAATAGGTAACGGCATGAACAAGTCTGCAACATGTCAGCACACCTCAGTCACAACTACAGGAATCTGTTTTGCCACAAAACACATCATGTTACAACGCATGTCAACTTTTCAGTGCCTAGCATATACTGGCCAAAAATAGCATTGTCCTTATCCAAGCTGGTGTGTTGGCTATGGATAGATGTTGTTCCACAGTCTTCTACGATGAAGTGACTGTTCATATTTATGAATGTCAATTGTTCAACATTCAGCACCACCTCTAGGCTACTCCTCAAGTTAGAGACATTAGTGCATGCTGCACCAAAAACATATCACGCTACATATTCGTGGGGGAGAGCTTATGGATTCCACAGCAACGTGCACAAGTGTTACTGGCCAGACTAACCACTTGCTGTGCCTACAATGTACTGGGCCATCAACCCTTCTGACGTGTGAAAGGTGCGTTAGTTAGGCAACAAGTGTCTGTGGCTGATGATCCACTGTTTGTTCCTATTGAGGGTCCATCCATATTCAAGATACTGAGCCAATAATTTTGAGCCTGATATATTTTATGTAGTTGGGAAAGATCTGAGATGGTGGATGTTTTTCCTGCTGTCTGCATTCTTTCTACAATTGATGCAACTACTGCAGCAAAGCATCCTTGCCCATTTGCACAGGGCATCCCCTTGTGATGTTTGCTGCAAGTCTTCCTGCCCAAGCCCATTTGGATTAAAAAGGAACTATGATTACGTTGAGAGATGGGCCCATAAAGGAAGCCAGCAGGTACTCAGTGTTCATTTTGAAGCCAACTACCCATGGATCGCCACACAATGTTGAAAGTAGGTCCCTCACCAGCTGTGGTGAATCAGCATCACCTGCCAAGGTATGAGCCCTTGCCATGTTGGCCAGGGTCAGCTCAAACAGGCACACCAATGGGACAACCTCATTTAGGGACTCATTGACACATCTAATTTACTTGAGGGCCTCCTCTAAAGGTCATAGGACACGCCAGACATTACACAGCCGCTGCCACTGACAGAGTGTCAAAAATGCCCCATTCTAGAGCTTGCTGTGAGGGTTGCGGTAATCTGTGATTGATGGCATTTCACTGCTCACATAGCCTAACATTTGCAAAGCAGAGTTCAAATGGGTGGCCACTGATGTCTTCTGGTTGTGTGGTGCCAACTTGTGGTGGATCTGCAGTTGACATAGCGCATATATGGCATGGTAAATCAGGTTAAAGTAGGAGCTGATCTTCTGAGTCACAGTGACCATTTCTTTCACAGGACATAATTGCTGATAAAGCAACTGACTATGAGGTGAATTGTACGCGCAAGCATGGGACGTGCATTGTATTGTCCATTCGTAAGGCAGGAAGGACATTTGATACATTTTCTTCTGCAACAAAGCCCAAATGCAAATTATGTGGCCTTAGCCACTGTGCCTATCACCTCCTCCACCTCCATCAATACTCCCCTGTGACTTCTGTCCTGAATTCCTTGCCTATACGGCATTGCCTTGTGCCAAATTGCATGCACCTGCTATCCAGTTGCATTACTCTGGGACCCCTCATGGCTGTTAGAGGAAGAAAAAAAACACTCTTTGTGTTGTGAAAGCCATGTAGTTAATGCTTTGACCACTAGTCCACATGCCCATGGTGAAGTGGATTTTTTTTTGCCATGTCCTTCTGTAGAACCCACCCCACAACGCCTTGCGAGAGAGAAACCGTTGGCTGGGAATTTCCCAGTGGAGAATGGCTTTTCCCATCAGCCACGGAAATCCAGCAAGTGGTCCATTGCCAACATTACATCCAGATTAGCAGAGAGCAGCCACTATCTGACAAGCAACTTATGATGTTTTTTACTGCGCTTAAAGGCTTCCACAGCACAGGGAATCACTGCTGCTGTGTATTGCTGTTGTGTGGAAACAGAGCTTGGTGTCCAACTCCTAAGCACAGCTGTAGTATTTTCAGGGGCAATTGTGCAGACTGCCATTAGTATGCTGATTTGCGGGCTGGGGAGGTGGGACTTCATATTGTTTACCTTCTTCCCATGTCTCAACACGATGCTGCTGCATATGAGGCAGCATAGATATGGTACACAAGTTGGTCCCTGCCTGTCCTCCGCATAACCCTTTCTGGCAGAGTGTTCAAATGGGCAGATTAACCTGCTGTTTATTATTCCTTATGTAGTGCCACACTTTTGATTTTCATGGTGGGCTAATAATGCACAGAGTAGGCTCATCTCAATTTGATTTGATTTGAAATTTATATTGCACATAACCTTACAGGACTAAGCAGAAAACCTGCATCTAGGCGCAGATGTTCAATTCCTATGATTACTTAGAACATTACCAGAACAGAGATTATTGAAAGAAATGAGTCTTCAGGTTTTTTTAGGAAAAGGGTAATAGAGGATATTGTCCATAGTTTAGCTGTCAGTGCATTCCAGAGACAAGGGCCCCTAATTGAAAAGCATTGGTCACCCTGAGAGACAAAATGAGAGGGTGGCATGATGGTGGTGGTGGATGTCACGTGATGTACATTCTAATCTTTGATAGGAATGCTGTTTCTCCAAGCGACTATACATACGTGTGGCAAGCTCCTATGGCTAATGTACCCTCTACTACTGTTGTATCATTCTCCTTATCCTCAGTAGTTCTGCTTTCCAGCAGCAGCACATGTTCCTGCCTGGACCCTGATGGATCACGATCTCTGTCTTGATCATCATCCATGTCATGTGGCCTATCAGTGGCTATGGGAAGTGAAGATAAAGACCTGATATTTTTAATCTCCTCTCACTGTTCAACCAGCCAACATGATGTTCTTCCATGATCTTCCACTAAGGTCTGGAGCCAAAGTGTAACCTACTCTGATGGTCCTGGTGGATATTAATCATCATGGTGAAATACTTGTGCATGTACAGGTTCATGGTGACTTCTGATGGAGGGTGTGGAAGGGGAGTTGTCTGATACCTTGAAATTGGCCATGTGCAATTCTGGCTTTCCATGAGCATGCAGTAAGTGCTGCTGCAGATGCGAAAAGATCATGAGCCCCACATCTCTCCCTGTATGTGGTTTGTTATGGTGCCGCTGACATGTTGTTCCAATACTTCATTCATTCACTAGTTCAGGGATCTGCAATCTTTGGGTCTCCAGATATGTTGGACGACAACTCCCATCAGCCCTAGCCAGAATAGTCAAGGGTAAGGGATCATGGGAGTTGTAGTTCAACATCTGGAGAGCCAAAGGTTGCAGCCCCCTGCAACAACTGGTGTATTACCTGCCTCCATTACCTACTGCTGCTTCTTCTCACCAGAATGATGCAATTGTTACTCTCCCAAAAGCTGTCTTCAGGGGTTACCTGGTCTTTCTGCTCAGCCCCAGAGGATACACCTGATGGCATGCATCATCTCCACTCACTTTACTTTCAGATACGGATATTGACTGGCATATCGCCCACCTCGCCGAAACTACTACATCCTTCCACAAAAATCACACAAGCGTGACTCTCCCTCAAGCATTCCCTGCTCCTCCTACCAGGAGTCACCAGATGACACATTTCTCATCCACCCACTTCAAGAGATGGATACTGATTGGTGTGTTACCAACCTCCCTGAATCTCTGTTCCTTTTCCCACTGAAGTACAGTGAGTGTCACTCTCCCAGAGCTACACTCAGGAAATCAAGAGTCAATTGCATCTAACAGTCACCCAAGTTGCACTCCATCACAGGCATTCTCTTTCCCTGAATCCACACCATGTGGCACTTGTGCAGTCATCCACTTCAAGTGTCACACAGAGTTAGATTTGGGCTAGGTTTTGCTTACACAATGCTGAGGGCCCAGTCACTCACTACAACTCCCACCCTTCTTCCTGCTGAGCTACTCTAACTCCACTCCAGTCCAGTTCAGTCGCTCTTCCCTACATTTTTGGTTTTCGCACATTTTGGTGGCATTGCTACATAGCAGTCTTTGTGGTTGCCATGACACCTGGAAATGCTGTGGCATACAACTGCAAACAATTCCTGTTGTACAATGCAGATGTAATCCAATAGTGACTTGTTTAATGTATTTTCGCCCAATCATGTCTGTGTGACTTCCACCGCTGGAGCTGCAGAGTAATCTCTTTTCGAGCTGTCTTCTGTGTCAAGAGTCCCGCATACCCATTCTACACTTGGGAAAACCTGCTATGCACAATGCACTCCTCTAACCCTTTCCTGAGGTTTAATTGCACATTGCCTGATGCTGTCCTTTAGTGGGGTCCCAGAAGTAGGCTTTGATTGCATAATATTGCTTCCATGGCTGTCATTTTATTTTCAGTGGGTGGTTGGCAGAGAGTTCTAATAAAGAACTGTATTAAACTAATAAAGTTCTTTATTAGAACTTTCTGATGGTTGGTATATGTCTCTTTCGTGAACTGCAACTGTAGCAGCTACGGATCTACAGTAACAACTAGTTTTGTTTTGAGAGCGAGGCTTGGAGCGCATGGATCAGGAGGAGGATGCAACTTAACAACAGGTAGAAGAGGAATAGGATGAAGAAAACATTTTCTTCATATCCAGTGTGTGTGAAATAAAGGCAAAGGCAAGATGACAGACGAAATGTGTGGTATGAGTCAATGGTTCTGAAATTCTGGTACTAGTGGACACAGGAGGCTCTGAAAATGTAATGGCAAAAAGACACTATGAAGAGATGGCGAATCCTCCAGCTCTAAAACCCCCAAAAGTGCGCAAATTCACAGGAGAGGAGGAGACTGACCAATCCCGCTGATGGGTGCATTCATCTCACAGGTGGAACACAGATCCAGATCGATCAAGGCCACATTCTTTGTCACAGACATAAGTGGCAACACTCTACTGAGCTGTGCTGCAGTGTAGACACTGAAGATAGTGAGCTTTGCCTACAGTGTGTATGTAGAGGACATGCAAGTAGTGCTGGAGAGGTTCGCTAATGTGTTCATTGGCATTGGACTGCTGGTGGGAGAACCCATCAAAATACACATAAATGACTATCAGCCCAGTCGCCCTGAAGCATAGGAGAGTCCCGTTTCACCTACGGGAACTCGTGGACA
This sequence comes from Ambystoma mexicanum, assembly GCF_040938575.1. NCBI lineage: Eukaryota > Metazoa > Chordata > Amphibia > Caudata > Ambystomatidae > Ambystoma > Ambystoma mexicanum. Next base: position 966,921,014 of record NC_090936.1, on the reverse strand, counting down.
AGGAACTAGAGAATCTGACGCGACTCAACATCATTGAGAAGATGGAAGGACCAACGCCCTGGTTATCACCCACTGTCTAGCGAGAAAACCTAAACCACCTGACTCATTGATAATCTGTGTGGACATGAGGTTGCCGAACAAAGCTATAAAGAGGGAGAGGCACCTGACACCAACAATTGATTACATCATATGCGAGTTGCAAGGTGCCCAGTTTTTCTCAAAGCTTGACCGTAGGGCGTACTCCACCCTGAGTCCAGAATCATACCCATGTTTACGACTCACAGAGGGCTGTACCGTTACAAGCGCCTCAGCTTCGGAGTGTGGTCGGCTGCCGAAGTATTTCAGAATAAAATACGTGGAGCCCTGGCTGACCTCTAGGGGGCCCTGAAAATAAGTGATGACATTCTGGTGTTTGCAGGGTCAGAAGTCGAACACATGGCGAGGCTGATAAAGACCCTTGAATGGATCTAGTCACTAATCCTCACTTTGCATAAGGAAAAATTGCAGTTTGTCAAGAACAATATCAAGTTCTTTGGTGTTGTCTTCAAGGAAAGGGGCGTATCTCCTGACCCAGGAAAAGTAAAGGATATCAAGGACACCAGACGCCCGGAGACGGTAACGGAAGTGTGCAGCTTCCTGGGTTTGGTGACATACTGTGGTGGTTTATCCGGAATCTGTCCACACGGTCAAAGCCGTTGAGAAACCTGACAAAAAAAGACACCATCTGGCAGTGGGGCCCACTAGAACAGGGAGCATTCAATGATGTGAAGATGGTCCTTACGGCCAATGACATCATGACATTCTTCGACCCATCACTTTCCTCAGAAATCGCAGCCGCGCCCTCTCAGAACGGAACAGAGACACACAGATTGAGCGGGAGGCATTGGCGGTGCTGTGGGGGTGCAGGCATTTCCTCCTGCATGTGATAGGAAGACCCGCAACCGTGGTGATGGACCATGAGCCTTTCCTGCTGATAATGGCAGGATCATCTTCCAAGCCCCCAGCCAGAATAGAGAGGTGGATGCTAGCCCTCCTAGAATATGGGGTCTGCCTGGTGTATAGACCAGGTGCCAACAATACGGTGGACTACCTGTCGAGGCATCCACAGAGAGACAAGGTGGACAGTGAAAATGCTGCTGAGGAAGTGGAGGAGCATGTACAGGTGATCATTCAGTCAACCACGCCTATCACCATTCCTCTTCAGGAACTACAAAGTCCTCAGATGAAGACAAGTGTTTAGCGTCCTCTGAGGGACGCTGCAGAGGGGTGAATGGAAGGCAATTCTGCAAGGCCTCGACAAAAGAACCCAGGAGGCCGGTGTCACCCTGGAACAATTGTGGAAGGTGAGAGAAGAGCTGGTATTCTCCGACTCGGGCCTTCTGCTGAGAGGGGTCCAAAATGGTGGTCCCGGCAAGCAAAATACAGCAAGTTATATCGCTGGTTCACCAGGGACATCAGGGTAAGGCCAAAACTAAGGCACGCCTGAGGTTGGAGGTGCGGTTTCCAGATCTGTAGAGGAGGGTTGATGAGTTTGTAGCAAGCTGCGTATGGTGTCAGATGGCTGCCCTAGCCCAACGAGAGCCAGCTATTGATTCCATGCCCCAGAGTGTACAACCATAAGAAGCTGTACATGTGGATTTTGGCTCGGCGGGGAGAGACACACATTTTCTGGTGGTTGTGGACCAATGGACAAGGTATCCTGAAGTGGAGTTCCTGGAATCAGTGCATTTGACAACGTGGTGGTAGCAAAGGAAAAAGTATTTGCCACTCATGGACTGCCGCGAGTGGTGTGTTTGGACAACGGGCTGCCATTTCACAGAGAGAGTTTTGGCCAGTTCATGAGAGAGAATGGAATTCACCACCAAAAGGTAACCATAATATGCCCCAGGGCAAACAGCGAGGCGGAACGTTTCATGAGTACCCTTAACAAGGTATTCCACATCTCCCATAGCCAAGGACAGTGTCTTGAGGGCACTCCATCAGTTCCTGAGGGAGTATCGGGAAGCTCCCCACTGCTCAGCGGGAGTCGCACCGGTGGAAGCCTTGCTCAAAAGATGCCCCACAGAGCTATTGTCAGACCCCGGAGAACGAGAGCCTGCAGAAATTGATGATGACAAGGTGGCAGAAATGAGAGTGAGAGCATTCGAAGAGGACTCCATCCGCATCAGCTGTCGCCAGGAGATGAAGTGCTGGTGAAGAACAGACACCCGCAAGGGAAGTTGTCACTCCCGTATGAACCCAACCCTATGGACGTAGTGCAAGTGAAAGGCTTGATGGTGACAGCGTTAGATGGAAATGCCACTGTCACAAGGAACGCCAGTTTCTTCAAGAGGTTCGGAGAGAATGGTCAGCCCAGCATTTCACCTGGAAGAGGGTGTGCAGAAGAGCCTGATGAAGGGGGGAGGGAGTGACCACCCCGCATTTCTCCTCGGACCAAGGAGAAGCGGGTGAGGAAAGGCTGAGCTGGGGAGGGATCCGGCGATACCCGCAATGTGCTGTTCGGTGGAGACCTGCTCACCTGAATGACTATGTGCTGGACAAATGAAGAAAAGGGACAGCACATTGCCCTGCGTTAAAGTACAAGTGTCATTGTTACATATGTTATGCTGTTAGAAAGTTTTCCACTGTTGTCTTTATGAAAAAAGGAGGAGTGTGGTGTGTTGCTTTAAGAACACGGACGTAGTTCCTCTACACTGTTGCATGCAGTAAAGGGGGCGTTCCCACAACGTGCTTCAGTGCACGAGCAGAGCCCAGACAGTGAATGTGTCCTGTGTCGTTTGTGGGGCCCGGGGCCTTACTGTGCACAAGGCCCACTGGGGTCCATGTGTAAACGGGGCTTCGGGGGTCATTCCACATGTTGTGTCTGTTTTTTTTGCCACCTGTAGAATATCGGGTAACCCCTTCTCTCACCACGCGCCCACTCAAAAATAAAAACATACTTGAAATGGTGCCAGTGTCAAAAAAGCAGACTCAGACCAGACTCGTTCCCTTGATAAAAGCGCTTTCGAAAATGGGAACAATAAACTGATTTGGGGCAACTCGGGATGTCTGGACTTTTCAAGCATTCGCGAGAGTTGGAGATACGCAGCCGCCTGTTAAAATTACAATCAGTGGATGGAGAGGTGGAAGGCATTGCAAAAAAAACTACAGCCTCCAATGGTGGAAAATGAAAGGGGTATCCCACAAGGGCCAGGGTGGGGGCGGAGTTTGGAGGGGGGGCGGAGTTCCAATCCAGTGTCACATCTCATTGCGCGATCTCACAGGTGCTGGATTGGCTTTGTTTATTTCAATAGACCTTTGAAACTTTTCACTCTCCTCCCACCTAGGTGCCTATAAATCCAAAATGCAAAGAACAGCAGCAAACGCCAAAACTATTGACTTTGCCGATGCTTGTTTAAGCCTGCTGACAGCAGCAACCTCCTGTCTCTCTGAAAGCTGCCAAAGACTGAAAACATACTCCAATCAGGTGTGCCCCTTTCAGCGAAGTAGTTGAACTTTGGACATCACTTTTAACAGGTTTGTACAAAGTTCGACCTGGTGGAACAACCTGAAAAGCTGGTAATTCGTGGTTCTAGTGGAAAGCTCTTCCAGGTCCACACAATATCTACCTAATAATGTAAGTAACTGGGTTTTTAGTGGCAGTAGCTGGCATACAGAATATTTATTACCTGTCATATGGTGTAAATACCAGATAAATTGATGGCACTGAGCAAATGAGGAATGGCGCTATAGGATTTGTTCGTCTCAACATAATAAAAGATGTTATAAAAAGATGCATGATTTTATGCAAATAAAGAAAAAAAATTGAAAATGATATGGAACGTTTTGGTGGTTTTCACTACAAGAAAAAAGATCATGTCATGTACCAGATGTCAGTGTAAAGGTTGGGAAAGATCCTATTCATGGGAACCCCACCTTCAGGGATCAAAGGAAGCGTAAGAGAAAGAACGGGGAAGGTGGTGACCCTGTCTTTTGATACCTCAATCAGGAAAATGTCATTCAAACTCTGGAAATTGCCTATACGATTGATTGATTAATTCAGGGTGAGGACTTAATATGAAATGAACAATTAAATTACTCCAAAATTAACAGTGGACTTGTCCTCATGAAATTCCTATACATTTTATTTGTGCAGTTACAACTCTTAAAAAGAGCAGACGATAAGCAAGAGTTGTCCGGGAAATGCCTAATAGGGTGGTTTCTGCAAGGGTGTACAGTGACCCTAATTGAAAAGAGGTAACAAATGCATTTCCGGCGTTTTCGGTCAATTATGCTTTGATATTTGTGGGGAGCATGTGTGCATTTATTCTGGAACACTTGTGTAACGATGGATTGTTGCATTCCTACAATCGGCAGATGATGAAAATGAAATGAGGACCTAGGTTTATAGGATTTTTTGGACAACATACTTCAAATGGGTTTATCACATTTGTTCTTGCAAGGGAGGGACATCATCACATACCTCCATGGGCAGAGAGCTGAGGGCAGTAAGAGGCCATTTGCCTAGCGACACAGGACATATCTGCACACAGGAGTTGGGTTACAGGGAACAGAAGTGCCCGTGATTATAGGGCACAACTAAACGAAGGAGATTGTACAGGGCATAGGGTAAGTATGAATAAGTGCACAGATATCAGATATAGCCGTTTTAGGAAGCAGTAACCATCTCATCAAGAGATTGGATGAAACAGTACAGAGGGGTGGAATACAGGAGATGATTACAAAGAACCGTAAGTGCCTAGAGGCCATAGTACAGATATGTTGGATTACATGGCAAAGGGAACACTAGAGTAGACTGAGTCACAGGGCAAAGTGGTATGAAATGTTTCGAGGACACGGGACAGAGGAGTGGAATGTTATGAATGGGTTAAGGAGGGGGGCATTGGAGGGCACAGTGCCATGAAATGGTTAGAGGAGGCAGTATAGAGGGGTGGATTAGAGTGCATAGGTGCATAGTGGAGCAAAGAGTAAGAGTGCACCACAATAGCAAAAAGGGGAGGTTACGGCACACTGGCGTGATGGGGGTGGGGGAAACCTGCCCATACACAGGTGACAGGGTTTCCAGGACACTGACACTGAGGCTATAAAACATAGCTATACAGTGATGGGCGGGTTGATTAGTGTTTGCTGGTGTGAGATATTTAAAGGACACAGCTATCCTGGAACATAGTTAATCCTATAAGAAGATGACTGCATGACAAGGTTCAACCAGAAAGGAAGGGGTTTAAGAGGCAATATTGAAAACAAGAAGGTTTATACATAAAAAGATTATGGCTAGTTTGGCATCGTTGGTCGGACACTGTGCTATTGGGGATATTTAATGGAACATGTGCAAGGGCACATCTAACTCTGAATTGGGCTAATAGCATGGCTCTGCATCAGGGATTGGTTGACATCTCTTCACATGCACTGTCACCTGCCCAATCTGCACATCGACAAAAGCTCCCTGAGCGATAGTGGAGCGTGTTTCCCCATTTCCATAAAAGCGTGTAAGGGTGGCAGTAAATGGAATGTCCGCTGTCATCTCGCTCCCCTCCATGACCACCTCGCACATGTGGTTCGGCTGGACATCCATCTCCAAGGAGTGGATGTGCATTACGGATTCTGTGCGGGTTGTGCCTTCTCGCCAATCAAAGGACATCTCTGCTGAAATGGTCAACGAGGTCTCCACAATCTTGGGGATCCCAGCAGTGATTGTAGAGTTGACTCCAAACTTTGTTGAACGTCCTATGTCCCAGCGCTGCTCCACGGTGGTCCTTCTGCTTAATGTGGCAGTCTTCTTCACTGTCTTGCAGTCATTGTTGATAACTTTGGATGATGCTAAGAGGTGAGGAGGCTGCTGGTAAAATTTCACCTCATCCTTTAAGTACTGTACCTCTGAAATTTTCTGTACCTTGTAGTCAGCGAAGATGCTTAACACCTCGTAGCTCTTGTACCAATACTCCTTGCCTTCGTAGGGCAGAAAGAATGCCTCGTGATGTGTGTCCACTTTACCTAGACCATATTTGTTTTTCCCTACATAAATGTTCACCCTGGAGCAGCTCCCAACTGAGCTTTCAGGAACGGAGCCATAGGATCCTGACTTCCACTCAAGAGACTCAAAGTTATGTAGATTGACCAACACTCTGAAGGTGGAGGTACGATATTCCCGGTCCCCATATGGATAATAGCAGTATGGACCGGTAGCTTCGCTGTAGAAACCGATTGCACACCCTGGCTCAGCACAAACAAAGTCAGTCCGTGAAGTATACCCATTCCAGATAGACATAGCTCCCTCGGGGAGGGATCCAGTCCACTCTTCCCAGCGCAAGTTGATGTTGTCAGGGAAATGGATCTGACGGACGGCCCCCTGAACTTCATCCCTCTCGACCAACTCTGCCTCATCAGTATTTTCTGAAGGATTGTCCAAAGGAGGGATGACATCCTGGAGAATAGGGCTGGGGTATCCTTCTTCTGATCGATAGTGATTCTCCTGGAGGGACGCTGCATGGAGGAAATAACAGAGGAAACAGAATATGAGATAACTTGCATATTTAAGCATAGAAAAACTAGTGAACAACCCCCAGCCTGCACCAACCAAATATAACAACTTAACCGTTCTTGAAAAAAAGGGGGAAATTATGTTTTTGGGCATAGCATCTAGTTTTCATTTTAGAAATTCTCAACATTCTTCTCTTCTGGAAGAATCATGGACTTGGCAGATTATAAATCTGTCTATCAACATAAATCAATCTAAATATTGGCATCTGGCCTAGTCCTATGAAATTGGCTATTTCGTTTAATTTGATCTCAATTTATTAAAAAGAACACTCATTGTCTTTTCTATGTTCTGCTTAGAAATTGCAAATTAGTTGCACTTTTAACAAAAAGTACTTTATAGTGTGGTATACACATCTATCTATATAAAACGCTTAGGTATGTTTCTGTACTCAGCTGATGGAATTTATCAGTGTTAGGTTGCTCTATGCTGTTCAAATGGCAAACTGCACCTCTGTGTGCTCAAATCATATGTTACTCAACATGTTGTTGAAAACATATGATCTGAGCCTTTAAAAACTGCATCTACCAGCTGTTGAAATTCTGACAGCAGCTCTGGATTTGTAATCATTTGACGTTTTGGAAGAACAAGTCAAAGCAATCGCAAATACAAACAAATTGAACAATAAACAAAAAATTGCATTTGACACTATTATTGAGGCCGTTTACAATAATCCAACCACTAATCAACACTGTTTTCTTCTTGATGGTCCAGCTGGAACTGGAAAGACATTTCTTTACTCAACTCTAGTACACGCGTCATATGAGGCAATGGAGATAGTGTTACTCCTGCTGCGTCTACAGGCATTGCAGCAACTCTTTATCAGGAGGCAGCCTGCTCACTCTATGTTCAAGATACCTTGGCTGCTGAATGCAACTTCAACATGCAATTTAAAGACGAACACAAAGGAAGCTGAAGTACTTATCCAATCAAAACTGATAGTGTGGGACGAAGCACCAATGATGCACGTTCACGCTTTTCAAGCAGTAGACAGATTACTGCGCGATCTGACAGGATTAGACAAGTCTTTTGGAGGTAAAGGTATGCTACTAGGCAGAGACTTCAGGCAAGTCCTACCGGTGACACTACAAGGGTCAATATCTCTAATTGTTGCCAGTTGTATAAAGAAACATAGGCTATGGACCCAATTCCATGTACTGAAATGTACACGTAATATGCAAACAATATCACGTGAGAACCAATTTTCAGACTGGCTATTAGAAGTAGCGGTTGATGGAAGTGGTGCGATTATAAAGTTGCCTCCAGCCTGTTTTTTAAATACACAAGACCCTGTTGAACAACTCTATGGTGACACATTAACTTCAACACTGTTACAGTTCAGCAACTCAAAGGCAGAGCAATACTGTTACAAATGAGCATTCGTTGGAACTGAACAACAACGTGTTAAACAGTATTCCAGGAGAAGAGGTTGTTCCCAAAAGTGTAGACCCAAGCGATGACCCAAGTGATCATATAGCATACCCCGAAGAGTTCCTCACAAGCTTAACACCAACAGGAATGTCTCCTCACGAGCTAAAACTGAAAGTAGGCGCTGTAATTATGCTACTGCACAATCTTATGCCATCACAGGAACAAGGTTGACAATTACGCGTCTACAAAGACACATCATAGATGCCCGTGTAATCAATGGATTGAACTAAAATACTGTTCTTACGCCGCGCATATCTCTCATTCCAACTGATACAAATATGCCTTTCAAATTCAAAAGAAGACTGTTTCCTATACGTTTAGCCTTTTCAATGACCATTAATATGTCACAGGGACAGACTTTTGAGAGAATCTGCCTATACCTTCCAAAACCTGTATTCAGTCATGGGCAACTATATGTTACTCTTTCAAGAGTTCGATCATTCGTCTCATTAAGTGTTGTATCTGATAAAGTTATTAACACATATATATAATATAGGTACATATGTTCCCTTAACCAATTCCTACCTTCAATAGGTTTTACAGTTTGCCACGTAGGACGATGTCATAAATGATGCATATCGAGGTATAAAACCTTTCTATAAACACAATTAGGTGCTAGTGTGTGAATTACTGCCTGTCAATTGCTCTACTTTATTTTTATGCTGATAATAAAGTAGTATTTTCCCATATTCTTTGAGCCTTTCCAGTTATTTGGGTCTTAGATCATTATTGGTAATTCCATCTAGCACATGAGACACTTCAAGGTGCTAGAGCACATTTTGGTAGCAGAGGATTGTTCTGTTCTAAGCGACCTAGAACCAGATCTAGACTCTTACACTCTTGATTGATTCCGCCACTAGCCAGAAGACCATGGAGCTTCCTGTGGAGATCGATGCACAAATACACACGTGTGGGAAGAATCGGTCGACAGGTGCCCCTTTGACAAAATTCTTGTCTCGTCCCCGCATGTGCCCCACCGACTGAAGGCAAACTGTTGACAACACGGATGTAAGTAGAACATCGAAGGTGGCAAAACTAGGTGGAGGGACTGTATTGTAAATGTCAGTAAAACTGAGATTCTCCTCATCGGCACACCCGCTCTCTCCTTTCCTGTCACTCTTTGTCCGGCCTCTCTTGGCCCTCTTCCTGCTCCCACCTGCGAGGCTAAAAACCTCAGGATCATCTTCAACTCCACACTCTCCTTCTCTCCTCACATCTCTGACGTCTCTAAGAAGTCACACTACCAGCTGCACCTCCTCAGAGGTATTTTTCCTTTCCTCTCCTTCCCACAGAAGCTCACTGACTCCAGAGCTCTGGTTCTCTCTAGGATGGACTATTGCAACAGCCTCTTTCAAAATCTGCCTGCCTCTACACTCCGCCCTCTGCAACTCATCCAGAACAGGACTGCGAGACTTGTCCTTGCAAGGATTAATTTCAAAACCCTCTGTATTGTCCACAAGGCCTTCTGGGATCTGGGGCCTCAATACCTTCAACTCTCTCTTCCTAAATATCTTCCTTCTCAAGCTCTTCGCTCATCCGCCTCCAACTCCCTCAGGGTCAGTCGCTTCTCCAAGCAACGAGTTGATGGTAGATCTCTTTCTTCAGCTGGGGCCTCTCTATGGAACATCCTCCCTGCCTCCGTGAAACTTGAGAAGAACCATATCCGGTTCCGGAAGCACCTCAAAATCTTTTTCTTTGCTTCTGATTTTTCTCCTCCTCTCCCCTGCTGACCTCCTGACTGAAACTGCACTGGTTACCTGGCCACCCTCTGATCACGGGCCCTCGTGGCCCTTCCCGCCAGTCACACACTCCTGCACTGCCAGCCTGGCAACCCTCGCACTTGGGAACGGTTTCTGTATCCCTAAAATCCCACTACCAGCACTTGACACCTGATGTCTGCACTTACCTTTGCACTTGTCACCTGCTGGCCGTTACCTTTACTTATTGTTATTATTCTATTCCCATGTACTGCACTGTCCCCTGCCCCCAGCACTTTCCCTCTTCCCCCATCCCAGGCACTTGCGCGATCTGAATGACACCTGGCCTAGTAGGATCGTTGTCTGTCCTCCCTTTGTTTCCCCTCCCTTGCCTCGGACCTTGAAACACTTGTGTACAGGTGCGTTATAAATGCCATATCATATCATATATGTATAGAAGTAACAGGATTTTTGGGGGTAAGAAAAGAAATAGATACCTCAATTCCTGGTTCAAAGAGGGGAAGAAGGGTATGCACTAAAACGCCAAATAGGGATATTATTTAAGGATTCCTGAGGCAAGGCCAAAAAGAAGAGTGTGTATCAAACTCCAAAATGGAGTAAAAAGTGAGATGAGATACATTTACTTAAGAAAGTAAAGGAAGGCATAGGCAGAAAATGTAAAGGTGCTCATGTTTATGGAGTTATAAATATATCAGTATAAAACTTTCACTGTGTCTAGATTATGAGATATAAAATGATAGTAAAAAAAATAAGGTGATCATCAGATTTTGAAATCAAGAGATTGACGTCAATCAGTAGGGTAAAAATTAAATGAGATTGATAGAAAGTGTAAATGAAGGAACAAAAAGAACATCATTGCATAGATTTTTAAAGTGGTTAAAAAAATGGGGGTAAAAAAGCAGCGATTGATGGTGCCTCCTCAAATTAATCCGTGTGTTATACTTGATAAAATAAATAAAAGAATAAAAGATTTGCTAAGTATTGACAGTCAAGATCGACTTGTCATCATGGGGGACACTCCTCTTCTACACCTATACAGGATACTGCGGAAATACACACCCAAGACAAGACAGTATCATGTGGAGTGGGTCAGAGGCATGACTAATAAAACACGCATGCTGTGGCCACAAGAGTGTTCCTTGTCGAAAATAGTATTGTGACATATGACAACATATTTGCACGCTGCATACAAGGGGAAGAAGTCACAGAAAAGATGGGTTGTTTACGAGTTGCGCAAAATGTATCAGAGCGAGAAAGAAGGAGTGGATGCTTAATCAGCATAATGAGGAGGATATAACACCTTCGGCTCCTCTTTGGACTCCTGAAAAAACTCCTCTTTCCCCTTCTGAAAACAAGAGCACAGATACTGAGGGGCAAGGATTTATCCTTTAAAGGAATGAGAATGCAGCGGTGGGGTATGTTAATCCGACATAAGAGCCCCTGCTTATAACAGTGAGGATAACATAGAAGAGAGCAAAAGTAGAGAATACAAAAATTTGCCAACATGCAATGAAAGTAAACAGCATGATGAGAGAAAGGACAGACAGATGTAGATGGAGGAAGAAGCGAGGAGACAAAGGGAAGTGACATACAAGGCTAAGGGAGTAACGATAGTACAGAATTAATGGATGGGAGGAAAGATATTACTTAAAATAGATTATAAGGGCATTGATGGGGTTTGAAAAAGGGAAGAAAGAGAAGAGCAAGAAAAGAAAGAAAGAACACAAGCATACAAAGAAGAGAAGGAAAAAGAGAGGAAGTGAAAGGAAGAACAGAGAAGGTGCGAGGCAAGGAAAGAGAGACTAGAAGAGAAGAAGCAAGATGAGATAGAAATACAGAGAATGCAAGTACGCAGGTTAAAAAAAGGCAAAAGGAAGAAGAGAAAAGAGAGATGAGAAGAAGGGAAGATGAGATTAATTGAAGTAGGGCACTAAAGGATGACAAGATAGATTATCTATTTCATAGAAGCATAGTGTCGATCGAAGCATGAGAAGGATTTGAGGATGAGAGAGGGTCACTACAGCCTTGCAGGGAGCTGCAAGGGATACCGAGAATACAGACATGGGCTGACGAGCATGAAGCAAAAAACATAGGGAAGAGGATTGGGGATTTATATATGCAAATGTGAGATAAAGATGGGAATAAAACCCAAGAGGATGTTGAAGGATCTTTATTGAGGGAGACAGGAGGAGGGTCAAGTGATGCATTAACAGATGAGCATAGAGCGCTGTCTTTGAGTAGACTAGATGATGTGGAAAGGGATGAAAACCATACAACCTGGGGCATAATAATGTCAGATGAAGAAAGGGAACAAAATTAGAGCGTGAAGAGAGAGCACAGGTGGTTTTTCGATTGATTTCAGTGTAGAGAAAACCAAAATGATCAGACTTATGGAACCCTAAAGAAAAAACAGCAGAACTGACACCCTACAACTGAGCGACCACAAGCCCAGTCCCACAGTGGAGGGGATGCATCCCAGCCTTATGTAAATAGATTAAGGTCACTACCAGGACAGAGACAAACGGGCGAGAACAGCCCCACCTGGAAGACACAAAGCATAGGCATGTATGATTATAGATTAGGGTTTTCACAATTTCCATTATTGGAGAAAGGGGAGGACGACCACAATATATTCTGTGGCCACAAATGGACAAGGATAATTTAAAGTGTAAATTACCTAGTTTGACTTCAGGTGCGGGAACATGGATTTATGAGTTAGAAAGAATGACATCAGGAATGGAGTTATCCATAGGTGACATAAAAGGCCTGCTAGCAGCCATCCTACGGGAGAGGGCTGACAACATTTGGAAGCAAGTAGGATATGCAGGTGTGACTGCAAAAAACACAACACACGATGGAGCGCCATTTAATAATTGCAGAGCAGATGTATGGCGAGCGCTCAGAGTACAATATCCCGATACATCAGATATGGGTGCAATCATGACTAGGAAGATGGGCAAGGATGAAGATCCTGTTGTCTTTCTTCAAGATTTTCAAGAGAGATGGCGGGAACTGTGGGATAAAACAGTGGCATTATTTTACCACATTTTATGTCAGGGACTGCCTGAGCCAGTGAAACGGCAGATAAAGAAAAAGGTATGGATGGAAATGAAGCCATGGACAGAAATAAAATTGACTATCGTGCATCATTACCGATTGTTACAAGAGAAGAATAGGAAGAAAGCTGAGCAGAAAGCAGGAGGAACTGAAGCTAGTTCAGAAAAAAATTGTCAAAACTAGCCATAGAGGGAGCGGTGTTAACAAGCAATGAAAGTGTTTGCGACACTAGAGATTCGACCAGTGCAGCAAAGTAATGTAGTATACCCCATGGATCAGAGTGGGTAACATTTTCGGCCAAGAGAAAGAGGGATTGGACCCAGTGGAGGAGGACGAGATGGATTTCAGAACCCTCAGGGAGGAGAAGGATTTAATGGCAGACAGCCGCAACAATGCTAGAATTGAGGGAGGATGGGACACATAGCCAGAACATGTATAAGTAGAGGGGGCATACAGGGGGCATGCAGCAGAATTGCAAGCTCCAAGAGGGGGGATAGGCTATTTTCCACAATATAATACAGAAGAATGGGAGTATTATGACCAAGGTCACACGTAGAATCTGGCACGTGCTCCACAACCACAGCAAACATAGCAAACTCCATTACAAATGCAATCACCACAAGGGCAAACACAGCAAGTGCTTATGGAAGCCCAACAGATACAGACCCAGACACAAGAGGCCATGGTACCACAATGGAACACAAATGTAGGAATACTGCAAACACCCACACCTGAACTAGGGAGTGTGATCATGGTAAGAGGAAATTCTTTCACAGGTACAGGGATGTATTTATATTAAAAATCGGACCGCCCACAGGGTGACTTGATGTGTTCAGTGCTATCAGTGACACTGAACCCCCAAGAGTAACCAAGGGTCAAGGTAAAGATAGGAGGCAAGACAGTTTTGTTCCTTGTAGACACTGGAGCAAGTCCTTCCTGTGTCTGTGAGGGGAAAATACCCAATGTCAGGCATTGTCTTGAATGCGCAGGGAGTTTCTGGTGTGATGAGTTTAGTTCCTTTTACAGACGAAATACCAATCTCTATAGGAGAACATGACATGATGATGCCCTTATTATATTAAAAGCAAGACACCAGTTAACATACTAGGATGTGACTTGATGACAAAACTTAACATGACAATGGGCCTCATTACGGGTTTGGCGGTAGCCGTGCCTGTAACAAAGGCACGGATGCTGCCAAACCCGTGATTTTACCGGCACCCATGAATGGGCAATTACCGGGTCATGCCGAGTTCGGCGGACCCGTAATTGCCCATTCGCTGTTGCGGCAATAAGGGACTCCCCATCCCCATTTGGCCCCAAGTTGTGCTCACGGGTGCCGCACTGCCTGCCAGGTCGGACCTGGGTGGCAGAGTGAGACCCACGAGCACAACTCGTTGTATGGCGGTACAGTAGCAACGGTGCCAGTAGCGATATCTATCAGCGCCATTTTTGCCTTACCGCCATACTTATAATGAGGCCCAATATCTTTTACTGATGAGGGAATAGTGTGGTCCACTCCAGGGATATATTATATGAACGTGAACACATTTATATTAGCCTTTACAGGCCAGAAGCATTACGAGGAGTCCATTTAGATCCAGAAGTATTTTTGTATGGAGTGACTGTTTTATTATCCTGGTTACATAAGCTGGTAGGTGAAATATTGATAATACCTGCAGAGTTTTTGTTTAGACCAAAAATTACCCATGTATGATGAAGATGGGCAGGTTATCCCCTTAGAGCTAGAAGCAGAAGTGGTCAGAGAGGAAAGAATGGTTGTCCATGGAACAGATGAAGAGAGGAGAGAATGGAGAGCAGTGATAGCACTCGGTGAAGGATATAGATTGCAGACTTGACAGATGAAGAGTTTTTTAGGATCATTATTTTTATGATGAATTAATATTTTTCATAAATCTCACTTATTGGATTAAAGCACAAGCGATGTTGAGGCAGTTGTCAGTGGATAAGAAGGGTCTGCAAGCATTGATGAGTTTTGAAGCATACACAGCACGGGATGCAATGGTGTAGATATGGCGCAACATGCTCAGTGTAGAGTCCAGGTGGAAGCCAAGAGTCTTGACAGCCAGAGAGATGTGGATGGTGTGGTTGTTGACGAAAGATTGGTAGGCTGGGTCCAGTTTGGCAAGAGTGCTGGGTTGCCCAGGAGAAGGAGTTCAGTTGTATCATTGTTGAGGTATAGGAGGTGGGTGGCCATCCAGATTTGAATAGTTTAATACATGGAGTTGACTTTCTGTCTGTAGGAGTCCAGGTGGTGGTTTCCAGTCAATGGGATGAGTATCTGAGTGTCAGGAGCATAGTTTGTGTATGTGATGTTGAGTGAGTCGAGGTGTTTCACGATTGGCTTGGTATATACATTGTAGAGGGTGGGTGAAACACAGGAGCCTTGGGGTACCCCGCATGAGGTTGCAGTGGGGGTTGCCGAGTAGTTGTCAGAAAAGACTCTGGAGGTACGGTCAGCAAGGAAGGATGCAATCCATTTGGTAGCAGCGGTTGAGAAGAAGGCAGAAAAAGTGAGGTGTCGACAGAGTGTAGAGTGGCCAATGAGGTTGAATACAGCTGACAAGTCTAGGAGCATGAGGAGGGAGAGGTTGCCAGAGTCTCTTGTAGACATGAAGCTGGTTTCGGATATCGGATTTGCAAGGGCCAAGGATATTGTTTTGTTAGAGGTGTTGCTGGATTTGGATGTAGGCGGCTCGGTCAATAATTTTTAGTAGCAAGGGGACTGTGGTGATCGTCCGGTAATTGGTGGGAACAGCTGGGTCGAGTGAGGGCTTCTTGAGGAGGGGTTAGATCCAGGATTCTTTTAGCCATGTGGGGACTGAGCAGGAGGGCGAAGGAGGCATTGATAATAGCAGTGATTTGCGGAAGTAGGAGATCAGCGCATTCCTTGATAAGTGGTGCAGGGCAGATGTCCCCACTACATCAGGAAGGTTTGAGGCCTTTTAGGATATTGGTGATGTCAGCTTCAGTAGCTGGGTGGAATTCAAAAAGGGATGTGTGCTGAGTGCAGGTGGGTGGAGTAGGAGGAGGGGAAGTAGAGCTGAAGGTGGGAAATTTCTACATAGTAGGACAATTTTGCCCAGAAGTGTGTCCTGAACTTCATCACACCAGGTATCATTCTTGATAACAGTGGACAAAGGAGACAGAAGCGTTTCTAATTCTCACAGAATAGCAGAGAGTTTGTGGGTGTTGAACACAGCAGTCACATTCCTATAGTTGTAAGCAGAAGCTTTGGCAGCTTGGATAGCTCTTTTGTATTCTGCAAAGGAGACTTTGAAATGGGATTTGTTTTTTGGCCAGTGGAGTTTGTGCCAGATTGCTTTGATAGCACGCTTCTTGCAGTGCATGGTTTGTGAAATCGGAGGTGAACCAAGAGATAGTGCACTTGGTGCATATGCATATTCTTTCTTTAAGTGAAGTGGGGCGAGTGTGTTGATGGCAGAGGTGAGGAAGGTGTTGCAGTGGTTGACTAGGAGATCTATGTAGAGATCTTCGTTGGGGCTGTTGGGTGGGAGGAGAGGAGGGTTTGCGAGTAGTGGCTGAGGTAGTCACTGGAGAGGTTGTGGGTGCAGCGTGAGATGATGGGTTAAAGGGTCAGAACTGATTGGAGACAGCTTTGCAATGAGAGGGAATAGTGAATGTAATTATGTGGTGGTCAGACCATGCACAAGGAGTATTAGAGTGGACCTTGGTAGTACAGTTGTACTCAAGTAACCAGTCAAGTGTGCATCCTAGAGAGTGTGTGGGGGCGAGAATCTTTTGGGAGAAGTTTAAGGCAGAGGTGAGCTTATGAGGGCTGCTGCGACTTTGTCAAGTGGGTCAGAGATGCCAAGGTTGCGGTCGCCCAAGGGGATAGATTTTGGAGTTGGGTTTAAGATTAGTGGCAAGAAGTTGAGGTTGTCCTCAAAGGAGGTGATGGGCCCATTTGGGTGGTAAATGATGTAGAGTGTGATGGTGGATGTAGGCACCAATACAAACTTGACTGTGAGTGATTGGCAATTGGGGAGGGGGGTAGGTATGGCACAGATGGATAGTTTGTCTTTGTAGATGATGGAGACTCCACCACCTTTATGTGTGATTCTATCATTTCTGAGGATAGCATAGTTAGGTTGCATGGCAATGTAGAGGGCAGGGCCAGTGGCATCGTGGAGCCAGGTTTCGCTAATGGCTAAGATGTCATGGTTATTTATGGAAATGAGATTGAGGATATCTGGCGCATGAGCAATGATCAAGCGTACATTGATTAAGGCGCATTGGATGCTAGGCAAATGTGTGGAGGATGTAGTAGGATGAGGGTGGTTGGGGTGGCAGTGAATAAAGGAGGTGTGACTGAGGCAGTGATGGGAAGGAGAGGTGTGCTAGGTGCTGTGGTCCAGGAACGTATGTGGTTGCGGAAATATAAGGAGGGTGGGAAGGATAGGGCTGCAAGGCATGGGTGTGACGTACAAGTTGAGAGCTGGATGTGGCAATCGGGTCCGGTGAGATGGCATGTGAGGGTAGTAAAGTGCTTAGTATAGTTGAATGGGGTACTGTTGTGGGTAGTGTCTGTGGTGCAAGGCGGGTAATGGCAGGTGAGGTAGTGATAGGTTGTGTGGAAAGGGCAAGGTGAGGTGGGATATCTGGAATCAGGGCAGTCAGGCCAGGCCGGACCCAAGGGGGTGGAGGTGGGGTGGTTGTGTGTGCCTCATGGGTGTATGCGTTGTAGGGGATGTGGTGAGCACTGGGGCTTAGATGATCTGAAGATAAGCAGGGGGCAGGATGTGTGTAGGGGGAGGGGGTGAAAGGGTGCAGCGGAGGGTGACACGCAAAGTATACTTGGGGGCACACCATCTCGCAAGCGCTTACCTTTTGTCAGTGAGGACAGACTGTGGATCGGGGTCAGATCTAGGCCCTTCTAGGCCTAGACAGGCTAAGACAGGCATAGGCCTTACGTGCAGGCCCTTAGGGAGGGCCGGCTGCACCTCCCGGCTTGCTGCTGGGTTTCTTGCATGTACTGGACATCATCCAATCACGCTCTGCGGTGGGCAGCCAATCGAGCAGGCTGTGTTAGGCGACTAGGAGGGAAATGTGGATGGCGGCGGCCATCTTTACTGCTTCCACGCCATGGCAATGGTCCTTTTGGTGAGGATGCATGCCAAGTCCATGAGCTTTACTGTGTGCTTGATTTTAGCTAATCTGGGATAAGTCCCTAGGAGGCACTCTCCAGGGGTCCACTCATACCCGGTCATGCCAGCTCTCCTACAGGTTCGCTCAACTTCGGCCCAGAGTTGTCGGGCCTTGACGCACTCCCAAAACATGTGCATTAGGTCAGTTTTGTCTCTGTTGCACCATGGACAGTTATGCTGGGGTTGCTCGTAGATCTTTGCTATTCTGTGCGTTGTTAGGTACGAGCGATACAGTACGTTTAGCTGGATCAATCTGAATCTTGAATTCCTAGAAACCTCTTTAGGGAACGCCAGTGCTCTCTCCCATTCTCCATCGGTCATTTCTCGCCTCAGGTCTCCGTCCCATTTGAGTTTTAGTTCAAGGCTGCGGGGATTAGGCCTGTCTATGAGGTGACAGTATATTTGAGACACTGGTCTCCACCCCTCCCCCAGACTGTACAGGAGTGTCACAAAGGGGTTGGACTCGGGCTCTTCAGGCCAAGTATCCCATTTGGTTCACGCTAGTTTCTGGATCTTTAGATACCAAAGGAATTGGCCACTGGGCATATCATCTTCAGATTGTAAGGAGGAGAAGTCTCGGGAGGAGCCTTCATTATATAAGTCCCCCCAGGTGTACACTCCCAACCGTTCCCAATATCTAATGGTCGCTAGATCGACACTGTTCTGGCACAAGTCGGAAAGGAGCAGAATGTCCGGGGTATATGCGTGCTTCAGATGGAGAAACGATTTTGTTCTAAGCCATATTTGTTTCCTAGGGCGGCAAAAAAGGGGGTCCCGCCAGTGAGGTGTTGGGGAGCCCAGATTAGTTAATTCAGCCGGATTGGGGCGATTGAGTGCTGCAGTAGTGCCATTTCAGGAGTGACGTCATCAGCCAGCCATTTGGCTACAAAGCTGAGCTGGGCTGCCAAATAATACTTCTCCAGGTCAGGGAGTTGAATGTCACCCTGTCTGTACGGAAGGGTTAACGTGGATAGTGCCAATTTGTGTCTGCCTTTCCCCCATAAGAAGTCTTTAAGTATCGTCTCTAGTAGTCGGAAAAAGGGAGATTTAAAATAGTAGAACACATTTTGAAATCTGTAGAGAAATCTGGGGAGAACAATCATTTTGATGATGGACGCCCTTCCTATCATGGACAGGCGGAGTCGGGACCAGAACCCTATCGACTTGCGTAGAGGGGGCAGCGCTGACACTGTGTTATTTTCATGCATGAGTTCAGGCGTGTGGTAAATGTTGACTCCAAGGCAGGGCTGGACTGCCCCACCGGGATACCGGAACATCCCCAGGTAGGCCTCTGGCCGCATAGGGCCTCTTTATCACGGAAGGATACACGTGACACGTCCCATGATTCCGCTTGGGTGGTTTTCTTTGAATTGGCTGCCTGCCGGCTGCCACCACCGTCCGAGGCAGGCGCTGCGCATTTCTTTTCTTTTTTTTTTCCTTCCCAGCAGGGCTCGTCAGGGGCAGCTGGGCTGACGGCTCGTGCCTGCGCATGAGGGCCTGGGAATGCACGTGCCCTGCACACACATTGCGCACTGCGCAGGTCAGGTTGCAGGGCAGGCCTCAGGCTGCAGCCGGGCAGCAGTTAAGTCCGTGAGGCCTTCGGTTGGATGTCAACTGGAAGGTAAGCAGAAGCAAATGCTTTTATTTATTCCCCAAATAAAAATGCCAGCCTGCATGCCAGATGCATCCTGCAGATGACACCTTTTGGCAACATATTTGCTGACATGAAATGTGCGAATTCGATGGTATGGCGCGTTGAGGTGGTAAATGAAAGCAGTGCAGTTTGCCGCAAAATACACCGGTCATTTGGGCTACCCGAGGGTGCAATCATGTTACCCTGAATTTGCGGGTCAACTTTATAGATATGTTAAACTTCATTCGCTTTTAAAACAGCACTGATTTTCTTTTCACCCATGTTCCAGTAGGTGCTTTTTAAATGTACAAAGATGCTTTTGATTGGCTTTTAAATTAGGCAGCTACTTATAATGAAGCATATTTCGAATGGTCGTACAAACTATGCAATGAATTTGCAATGTTGGCTTAATTTATTCCGATGTCTGAATCCGCTGAAAAAGTGTACGGAATGGCGCTGATTGCTATCCCCTTAAAATACTGTATTGCATAAATATACAAAAGCCAATCTCCTTAAAGAATGTACTGAGGGTACAGCTTTCCAAAGCAAATGCGCTTATAAGCTAGACGCACACGTTCCTTCCACCTCGCGAGATGCTGTACATGCACAGAGATGCACAGAAATGTGTATAGGCGTGTGCTCGCCATCAGCTGATGAATGCTAGGATGCGGTGCCGTGGTGCCAGCCCCCCATGGTGCAAGTGCCAATACAGTTGAGTTGACGATAATACTTGTGTGTAATGGGAAATCAGGTACAATGTACACGCCGGCCATGCCGACGTGTGTGTACGACAATGTCAATATTCATTCCATTCAATGCGAACATTATCAATACATTCCCTGTTAAATGTCATAAATAGAGAACACTTGTATCACATGCAAAAACACGTGTATATTGTGTATGTTTCTGCCCTGTCTCCATAGCTCATAGATGTTTCTGCCATTTTAATTCGTAATTATACAACAATCCGTGTTGGAACACAGAACTCTGCTACTGCCAGGTCCCACGCCTATGACCGGTGTAAAATCTTTCATATTACCATGACCAGGTTCGCAGGTGCATTTCGCCTATGCCTTGGATGGATGGGTGGGTGGGTGGGTGGGTGTGTTCGTGTGCGTTTTTTCCCGCTTTATATTGTATATATAATAAAGCGTTACAAGGCATATAGAGAGCATCCCCATGATAATATAAAATTAATTTTGTGTCTAGACAGAAGACGCGTTGCCCCATAAACAGCCATATTCCTGTACATGAACTGTGTGCACAGGCCGTAATCACAAGATGTACATGCATGCAGCTGCCTACTTGGCCCCGCAGCTGTATAGGGGCAGGGCTCCCGGCCGCTGGTGACACAAACAGGGAAGGGGGTCTCCAGCATATCTACCCGGGCCTCAACACCACTTACTCATTTAGGGACAACTGATTCCTTGCTCCACGTGGCACCCAACGAAAAGCAACATTTGTTGACTATGCAAAACCTCTGCATGAAGCCATGCAGGCCAACCAACCTCAAACCGGCTCATCTCCCCCATGACCCTGGACCGATACAAGCAGTGAGAACCCCACCAGCCTCCGGTGCCCTCACACTCACATCCTCCACCGCAGATTAGAAGTAATAATACTTTAGATTAGATTTTCCTTCGTGCCTCACTTTCTCATCCAAATCTCTAAGTGGTACTTAGAAAATGAATGTATAAGAGATTACAGACACTGCTTCGACGTTATTCTCTTTTTTTCTTTTGGATGAATTGCAGTCACGTTTGATAATTTGTGCACAGCTAGTCCCTGTGGCAGTGTGGAATCACGTGTAAATCAAAGGTTAAATCAAGGAGTGCTTTTGATTTCATTTGTCTATGCACCACTGGACATGGCGCTGTGTCAGCTTGGCTAAATCACATTGGGTCTCATGCCCCCCACTCAATCAGGGCTGTACTGGCCTACAGGGAACTCTGGGGATTTCCTGGTGGGCCTCTGCAGTGTGTGCCTCTTTTGTATTTAATTAAAAAATGTACTCATAGGAAAAGGGTTGGGCTTGCTCAAAATGTGTAATATGGGGCCACTTTGAAAATTATTTCCAGGGCCTCTTTTGGTTCCCAGTCCACCCCTGCTCCAAGGTAGCGGAATGTTGTGAGTCGCCAATTCACCTCCAATGAAGGCAGGTCATCCATGTGTTTACTTTTGAGGCCTCCCAATGGGAAGAGGCAGGATTTACTTCTGTTAAATTGTATGCCCGATACTTTGGCGAAGTTGCCAAGGACCTCCAGCATGGTCGGGACGTTCAGGTGCGGATCTCTTATAAAGAGGAGGACATCGTCCGCGTACAGGGATATTATATGATCTATCCCATCCAGCCGTATGCCGGCATCAAAAAATTGTTTTCTGAAATAGATGGCAATAGGTTCGAGCCCAAGTATGTAGAGCATGGGGGAGAGTGGGCAACCCTGCCTAGTGCCCCTTTGGATGTCCCAGGCTGCAGAGATAAGCCGTCCGGATTTCACTCGTGCCCTTGGTTTAGTATAAAGGACCTTGATACACCTAATGAATTTCTCTCCAAAGCCGAATTCACGGAGCACCGCCAGCAGCCACTCCCAGAAGATGGAGTCAAATGCCTTAATGGCATCCAAGGAAAGCAGAGCGTAGGAACCCCTGTCTAGGTTGGTTTGAGACAAAACATGTTGGAGCCTACGGAGGTTGGCGGTGGTGTTTCGGCCTGGTATAAAGCCATTTTGTTCAGGATGCACGACCCATCCTATTACCCTGGAAAGCCGCTTAGCTAGGATCGTTGTCAGAATCTTGACGTCGTAATTGAGCATTGCAAGTGGGCGGTAAGAGTCACAATCTTCAGCAGGTTTGTTGGTTTTAAGCATTGGAATCACCAGCGTTTCACGCATACTCTCAGGTAGGACCCCCAGTTCATAAGCCTCCTGAAAAACCTCATGCAGCAGCGGGGTTAACTCAGGTTAGTAAGTCTTGTAAAATTCCGTGGGCAGCCTATCGCTGCCCGGGGCTTTGCACGTGGCCAGGGACTTGATCGCCTCGGTTATATCGTCCTTGGTGATGTCTGCGTCTAGGGCTTCTTTGTGTGCGAGCGGCAGTTTAGGCAGACCTATTTCCTCCAAGGTGTCCGATATCTTGCACGAGGGCACCTGGGCGTCATGGGAGTACAGCTGGGCATAGAATTGCTTAAAAGTGTCATTGATGCCCTGTTGGGTCTGGTGGAGTGTGCCGTCTGCACCTTTCAAGGATGTGGTCGGGTATCTGGGGTGCTCTTTTCTGCACAACCAGGCTAATAGTCTGCTAGGTTTGTCTGCCTGGGTGTGTGCCCTGTTGGTCCTGGTAGTATAATCAAACTTGGCTAGCCTGTCCCAAGCCTTTTTGCATTCAGCTCTACTTTGCTTGAGCTCATCCTTGTTACGCTCACCTGGCTCCCACAGAAGCGTCGATCTGAACTGGACAGCTGCGGTCTCCACCAATGTGATGCGTAGTGCCGAGATGACAGGCTGGACTGGCCCACCTAGCTTTGTTTGCTTGGCCCGTAGGAGTATTCTTCTGCAAATGGAGAAAGGGAATTAACCACCCGTGGAGTTGAGCGTTAACCCCCACCCCCACTGTTCTCCCCACTGATCACCTTTAATGTCTCCTCTTATAGTCTCACCTGATGGTTTGGAAAGATGAGCTCTCCATCCTGCATTGAGCGCAGGGGCGCGTAGATAACCAGTTGCTTCACTGGTTCGAAGGAAAAGGTGAGTTCCAGAACAATATTGACTCTGAGATTTCCGGCAAGACGCCGTAGGTATATAGTTCGTAAGAGTTCAAATGTCTGACTTTCACTCTTGTCCGATTCCTTGCAGGTTGCAGCTTGACCCTAGCGAAGAGTTCCTCGTGGCAACCGGTAACATTCAGGTAAGGATTTGTATTATCCAACACAGTTCGATAAAATAATGTCAGTATGTAACCTGTTGCTTTCTCCCTTATTCAGGTGCTGAGAGAAATTATGAAGTCTCGGGGAATAATGCCTCCGGCGGTAAAATTAGGTAAGTCTATTGTGGTGAGGAGGATTCCCCTTGTTTGTCCCTTTGTTTCACCTTGCTGTCCTTTTCTTTCCCCTTAGGGGCCGGGGTACGGCGAAGATGCGGTGGAGGCTGTGCCGACCCGTGAAGAGGAATAGTACCCCCGGCGGTAAAATCAGGTAGGTCTATGGGGGGTAACTAATATTGCCTCTGTTTATTCCCTTGGCTCACCTTACTGTTCTTGTGTTCCCCCTAGGTGCCGGAGTGCGGCAGGAACATGCAGAAGGATGCAGTGAATAGTGAATATGCTGCGAAGGCCGGTGAGTTCAGCGCGGCGCTGCAGCAGGCGAGGCGACGCGCATAAAATAACTTCTTTCTTCCAGCTCAAAGGCGCGGTGGATCGGGAATTCAGGTAAGGATCAAAGGTATTGCTCTTGTTCTAACCTTTTCTCCTTCTTTCTCCCTTTTTCGAGGAGCTCCAGACTCGAGGCGGGCGTGGCAGAAGACTGGATGCAGACTTGCAGGCACAGTGAGCGTTACGCTGCTGGATGCAGAATAACGCGAAGCGTGTGCTGCTCTTCGGCGTGGTATAAATAGCCTCCAAAGTAGTCCCAGGTAAGTATTCCTCCCCGACCCCACCCGAGTAAAAAATAGTCCCTAGGTAAAGTAGTCCCTTCCAAGCCTCTTTTGGCTTGGAGCTCTGCAGCATGGTCTGCATCAGGTAAGTTTGCAGCATGGTCTGCATCAGGTAAGTTTTAACCTATGAGCCTGGCACCTATGGCACCAGGACTGACTCTACATATGAGCCTGGCGCCATAGATGCCAGGACTGCACCCAAATGGCCCCTAGCAGGGGTTGTTGGGCTTGCTTGGAATAACTTGATGCCTGGTTCCGGGGCTGCTGGACTTGATCTGGATCCCCGGGGGTAGGCATCATGACAATCCTCTGCTTGCAGGGAAACTCGGGTGCCGGATTCAAGCGGTTCAATATCGGTTTCCCATCGCTCCAGTTCGGTTCTCAGGTGCTTCCTGATTCCCCCTGCCTTTGCTATGATTTCCCCTCGTGTAACTACTTTCAGGGCTTCCCATAATGTGCTTAGATGGTCAACGATATCCGTGTTTTCCTTTATGTAGTTCTCCAGGGACTCCCTGAGGTCATCTCTGAATGCTGGGTCTTTTAGCGCTTCAGTGGGCATCCTTCATGTGGGTATTGGAGATCTGGGCCCTGCGGTGCTCCATTCTACAGTTTCTTTGCCAGTGAAAATGTAGTCAATCCTGGTGTGGAGGTTATGTGGGGACGAGAAAAAGGAGTAGCCACTGTCTCTTTGATGTTTCTTCCGCCAGATGTCCACTAAGTCTAGGCGATTCAGCATGGCATTCAGTGCGCGGTGGATGCCGACAGGCCCCCGGGGAGAGGAGTGGACCTGTCGAGTTCTGGGTTGCTGACACAGTTGAAATCCCCCCCCCCAAATAAACAATCCGTTCCTATACTGTGTGACCTTGGCATACATCAGGTCTAAATGTGCTGGTATGTTGCTGTTGGGGAGGTATGAATTAACAATGCATATTTCCGTTTGTTCGATGTGGCCCCACAATATCACATACCTTCCTTCTGGATCTGATTCAGCTCTGTTGAGTTGGAAGGGGATATGGGGGCTAATCCATGTGAACACCCCTCTGACATATCTGGAGTATGTGGATCCAAACCCCTGCCCTCCCCAGTGTGTCTGAAGCAATGCGAGGGACTCCTTCGTTAGGTGGGTTTCCTGTAGGAGGGCCAGTCCCACCTTCTTCCTGTGGAGGTAGGATTTAATCCTGTTGCGACGAAGGTAGGTACCCAGACCCCTCACGTTCCAGGTTACAACCTTGATGCGTGTGGCCATGTTAGTACAAAGAAAGGTTCGAGTGTTTGTTCCCGGCCGAACCGGTTCACCCTCCTGTTGGCTTTGTATTTAGACGCCTCCCCTCATGGCTGATCAGTATTGGTAGATAGTCTATTCCCTCCCGTGTCTTTAGTGACTGAATTGCTTTAGAAAGTGGAGACTTGTTAACGTTTTCAACGTCCACATGAAGAGGTGGATTAACAACATGGAACAACTGTGAACTGCCGCCAGCAGCTGCTTTGGGAGGGCAACGCTCAGGGGCTTCCGCTTCCCATTGGCCTATCCAGGACGTGAGATGTGGATGTAATGCTGGCAATAGGCCGGCTAGTTGCGACGGGGTGGGTTGTGACAGTGCCCATGTGTGATCGTCTGAGCTCCCGTCCATAGAAGCACATTTTGCCTTCTGAACGGAGTATCACCTTGTAGCTGCAATGTTCAGGTTTCGTAACATGATGAGGTTTCATTCGTAGGATTCCTGCTTACACCTTCGGCCCCTAAAGTGCGTTCATCGCCTTCGGCTAGGTTATTATGCTCTAGCCACATGTTGGCTGCAGTTGGGGGTTTCCATGAAAACCGCCTTCCCTTTGTAAAGTATCTTGAGGCGTGAGGGGTTTAGGAGCATGTATTTGTGATTGAGTTTGCATAATCGGGCTTTAATTGGTATGAATGAGTTCCTGGCTCGCTGCACATTGGGGGTATAATCAGGATACATGACGATCTTGGAGCCATTCCGTTTGATCTCGCCTCCCTCTCTCTCTCGAGAATTTAAGTATCGTCTCTCTGTCACGGAAATTCAAAATCGTCGCAATCATCGGGCGTGGGTGTGATCCTGGTGGGGGTCTTTTTTGAAGAGATCAGTGAGCTCTCTCGACTGAGAATCCCTGTGTGAGCTTGCCGGGCCCAATCTCCTGAAGTATCATGGACTCTACGTATTCTGTTGGGTCGGTTCCTTCCATTTATTCCGGAATTCCAAGAATACGTATATTGTTACGGCGAGCCCTCCCCTCTGCCTCCTCCGATCTCGCCTCTTGTCGTGCAACCTGCCTTTCTAGTTCAGTTACCTTGGTTTTCAAGTCTGTGGCGGTATCCGTGGTGTCCTGCAAGTTCACCTCCGCTTTGCTCACTCTATCTGTAAGAGTACGGGCATCTTGGCGTACGAGCTGCACGTCGGCCTTGAATTCGCCTATTTTGGTCTCAATAAATGTCTGTATTACCTGAGTGTTTTTAGGGTCATCCTCGAGCGGGGATGGCTCCGTTTGCGTGGTAATTTCATGTTGCAGTTGCTGTTTGGGCCTTGTCCCAGAAAAGGAGTCCATAATTGAAGCCGACTTATTCTTGTGTCGTGAGGCGGTCATCTTCCGCTGTGTTGCGTAGGGTTTTGCAGCAGGTTCTAGCTCGCCGTGGTGCAAAGTAGCCCTTAGCGTGTCGTGATGGGCCCTCACTCCCTCGTATTAGCATCAATCCTTTGCACAGAGGTGTCAGGCCTTGTGTTACCTGGACGCTAGTGACTTGTGTCCACCAGTGCTTCCAAGCTCTCCCCGGGCACTGCACTTCACTGGGACTTCCCGCCAAGCCGCCCACCGGCCACGAAGAAAGGGCGGGCAGCGCTCTGCCAGAGAGTGTCTTGGCGAGGTGGGGGACATCCGGGTCTGATATTGTCCTTGGGACCCTTGCGGCCCAGTATATGAGGCCCCTCAAGTGGGGAGCTTTTCTTGAGGGCACGAGCAGTGCTGCGGTCCAAACGCTCTATCAGGGCTTTCACGGCACCCCCACAGGCCTTCACGGGTTTCGCCTGCAAGTGAATCTGGGCTCCAGCATTAGTGTTCTGTTGAGTGTGCGCCCCGGCAGGAAACCCTGCTTTTCCAAGTATTTCACTCGTGATACGGAGACCTTGTCATGGTCCCGATCTTTGTTTGCGCGGAGAACCAACAGAATGCGTGCATGCTGCAGGGGAAGACGGTGTGTCGGTCCTTACCCCGGTGGTATATCTGCGTTGCCGGCGGTTTCCTCCCTCGGTGTGGCAGCTGGGGGGGTACTCAAGCAGGTCCGTAGCACGGCAGCACTGCTGCGCCTCCAACTGCTGTGCGGCCGGGTGGGGTGGGCCGACACAGGCTCAGTGTGCGGCGGCTTCAACGTGTGGCTATTTCAGAGGGCCGCTGCGCCTTCCACAGTCTCTCGGCGTCGGCGGTTCACGGATCTGGGCCGTGGGAGTCTCCGGCGTTCCTCAGGCCTACAGCGTCCGAATAGGCTCCTCCCCGCTAGAGCCTTCGGCTTCGATTAGGCCCCCATTACAGTGCGAACCCCGGGGTCCGTTTGCAAACCTTGTTTCGGTGTGTGCAGGCTCCGATTTTCTTCGGGTCTTCGCCGGCAAGGCACAGCAGCGCTTGTTCTAACTGGTGTAGTGATTATTTGCCAGAAATGATTGCCTTTGGCAGCAATTTCAAGGATCAATGTAAGAATCAGGATGGGAGATCAGCTCTGCTGCTGCCTCACTCCATGAGCTCCGGCCACGCCTCCTGAGATGCCACAGAAGGCACCAAGGTGGTCATAACTGTCACCTAGTGAACCTCCCAAATCGGGCGTGTATGAAAATTTGGGGCTAATGGCTGCCTTCAACATGTCAGACTTAGGATGAGGCAGCACAATGCTATGCCCAAGCATTGGATAAAACTAGATTTCTGTCAACTATGGCCTCAGTCGATCAATGTGCAACCTGGAACTACAAATGACTGGAATTTGCATTCTTGATAGGCCACAACCTTTACTCTGGTGCAATGAACATCACCCTGAAAGCATCTGTATCTGTTCCCTCCTCTTCTGCCGGCATTCCCACTCTTTCAGCGATTCAGACAAAGCTGGCAAATTCTCTTAGCCTTGATATGGCCTCATCAGTTCTGCATTGCCAATATTCTCCAGCTTTAAAAAAAAAGCAGGGTTGTTTTTTCCATCTGTCTCAGAAAGGAAGTAAAACTATGAACCCTCCCTTCCTTCTGGGACCCCAATGATGTCATACTTTAGGAATTGGCATTTGCATCTCTCTCCCTTAAGCCCCATCTGTGGATCATGTTGGTATATGGGAAAGGATTCCACCCGATCCCAATACAAGAGTAAGTGACTGAGATCATGGTTCTAGATAAACTCTCACTTTCTCAGTCTACAGTGCCATCTTCTTCTATAGACACTTAGCAGGGACATGTAAAATGGTGGGAACAAAAACCCATCATATAGTCGCTGGAGCAGAAATGTGAATGTGTTTTTCCTGCTCTTTTTCATCAATAAAATGCCATTTTGAATACATTCTTTTATGTCAAGTGAGACATCTACATCCCCCATTGGATAACCATTTAGTTGTAGCTTGCATTTTAAAGAAGCCTTTGGATCCTAGGACTTTTTGTAACTTCAATGGACTGACAGCATTCTCGACAGCAACCACTCCAGCGATGTGGACTCAAGTTTATTTACTAATGCTTTGTTTCATCGAGACAAAGCAGTGTCTAGGAATCTGGACTCTGAATAGTTTTTCCCAGATCTCTTCCGCTTGACCTGAATTCATTTTGTATAATCTATCAGTTTCGCCTTGGCAAGTCAGCACTGCATTGGCAGCCCAACACCAAAAACTCCTGCAAGGCCGATAGTTTCCAGCATTAGACACTGCACTGAGCTTCAGAATGACCCGACATCAGATGGCACCGGTGCACGTTCTACCAGACAAAGCCATAGCCCCATTGCATTCCAGAGTGATCATCTGAACCGTCAATGGCAATCAATGGTGGCATGTGGAGTGACGGGCCTTAGATTCAACTTTAAGGCATTTTGGTGGAAGGCGATGATAACAGGAGCTCCTGCCTGGAATGATGCCTACACATCTTGGTCTCAGGTCATAATGTAACGTGATGGAATTTAGAAAGAACCCAAAACACGACTTCCCTAACTGCGCAGTTACTCAGCTGTGTCCATCCACTTGCGATTTTGGTGTGTTACAACAATAACTTAGGGTAGGACATTTGTAGAGCATTTGTAGAGCAGCTACTTGGACACTTTTGCCAGCCAGATGTCGACATTATTACTTGAGTATAACTTTTTTTTTAAAACAGTGCTTGTTTTAACTGGGAGGTTCCGAGAAACATATTTGCAGGATGCCTGCCTCTGGTACACCTTTTCTGCCCATTTTTTAAATCTTCGTTGCTTGGAAAGCTGTTCTCGTGAGAAGAACCTACCTTTCTAGTGAATTTGGTAACCCAAGTACAATACTCGCTCTTTCTGCTAACACCAGGCCGGATTAACTATGGTGCAAACGGTTCATATGCACCAGCCCTCCAAAATACAGTGCACCCCTCCCCCATGAAAATGAGCGTCGTAAATTTTTATTCTGTTTTTGTACTTCAAGTTCCACTTTCATGCTCGTTCAAAGCTGAAGAAAAGCATCCTCCTATACCAGAAATTGTAAAAATTTCAAAACATTTTTAATAATTAATTTCTCACTAATGCTATTTTTTTTTATTGTTAAACAAGAGTATGTCTGCTGTGGTTGGTTTATTGCTACACAGTACAAACATGATGCAAAAAACATTCTGACACAAAGCAACATACATTAAAACACTAAATATAAATCCAATAAAGTGACCAGATGCCCTATAATTCATGTCACATTAACAACACAACATACCTCACTTGTACACAAGCATTCAACCAACCTATTGCTTTCACCACAGAGTCAATAAATACAGAAATATAACGTGCAAAGGCGAATTTGGGCAAGAAACCACAATTAGTGCAAAAAATAGCAATTAGTGCAAATAAACAAAGAGTCGGCTGTACTTGAATCCAGCCTGGCACCGTTTTAAGTATTGTGTGCCAAATGATTTTCCATGCCCCGGGGCCAAGGGCTACGTGGCTCCAGCCAAAACCATTCTCTGTATGTGTTCTTCTTAATGTCTCAATCTATCTGGCCTAGTTGAGTTTCGGCTATAGGGTGTAATTGAATAATATCAACCCACCCTTCCTCAGGGCAAGAAATTGTCTTCACAAACAGTAGTGGTGAAAAAACCTGTTCACAGTCTTAACTAGGTGTATGGGCAGATTTTGTATCATGGCTGGTGCAGTTATCCAAAGAACCCATCGGCTGCAAGAGAACACGACCCTCAACTACTTGTGCAGTAATTTGTTCGGGACACAACTCTGCCATTGCAGGTCAAACAAATCTGGTTGCTAACTTACTTAATTTCCACTCGCCACCTAGAAAAAGAACTGAGCGGCATTGCTCTCAACAATACTCTGTTGTTCAAAGACGAGCTGCCTGGGAGTGTCTCAGCAAAGCCATTGCCGAGCCACCACCCAGTCACCAGGCAGCAACACATTTCTTGACAAGGCCCACAGCAATTATGCTGCTGCACCAAGGCTTCAGCTCAGAAGATGAGAGCGAGCAAAGGAGACAGTCTTTGTATGATCAGATAACAATGGATCTGAGAGTTCTCAGGAGAGTCCATATCGCTGACTGGTGTACTTCAAGCAACAGAGATTGTATTGGGATAGGCTGTGGACAATCAAATCTTCTGTATTTTTTAAATATGTGTAAAAGACTATTCAATATGGCTTCTAATTTGAAAATTGTGCGCGATTCTATAGAGGATTCATAGCTTATGTCAGCTGATATATTGCTGAATTCTTATTGTTAAGGTATCTGCTCCTCATATTTGCAGCTTGGTCTCTGCTATGTTTAGGGATTTGTTTCCTAATGTATGCTGTATTTGGTTTTAGGCTTACTGTTTTATGTTTCTTAGTTGTTATTGTTTGTGCTATAAGTCTCTTTTTTTGGGTTGGTTGTTTTGCTTTATTGTTTGTATGTTGCTTGCTGTTTGTGTTTGTTATTTAAGCAATAGAACCAGAGGGGGGTGGATTACCGTTAGGGTAATGCCGCCAGGGCGATATTTCAAAGCCTGAGCGAAATGAGGGCTTTAACGTTGCCCTGGGGGCATTACCTGAGCGGTAATGCGCCCCTCCAAGGGGTCTATTGCTATAAGTACGATGTTCCGGGGTACTAATAGCATTTTTTCTTGAGGTTAGAAACAGCGTTGAAACCGTTTCTCAACTTGAGAAAACAAATGGCAGCCAGGGATCGGGGAGAAGGACGGAAACTGTTCTCCTGAACATCCGTGAAGATCTGCTCTCCAACCTTGACTCCAAGATTCCCTCTGTCCTCTTCCTCCTCGATCTCTCTTCGGCCTTCGACACAGTTAACCATACCATCCTGCTCAACCGTCTCCGTGATAACCTGGGTATCAATAATCAGGCTCTGGCCTGGCTGACCTCTTTCCTCTCTGATTGACCCTCCCAGGTCCAACTTGGGTCCTTCCTATCATCTATCTTCCTTTCTACCTGTGGTGTTCCCCAGGGGTCTAACCTCTCGCCCTGGCTTTTCAACCAATACCTGGCAACTCTCGCCTACTGCATTGCCATTTTCTGCTCAAATTTCCAGTGTTACGCTGACGACACTCAACTCATTTTCAGACTGCTCTCGGCCACCTCCTCTCCCCCTGTCATCTCTGATTGCCTAACTGCCATTCAAGATTGGTGTGCCGTCAATGATCTTTGTCTGAATGCCAGCAAGACGGAGATCCTCCTTATCGGCACACCTTCACCACCCTTTCCCCTCACTTTCTGGCTAGCCTCCCTTGGCCCTCCTCCTACCCCCACCTGCGAGGCTAAGAACCTCAGGGTCATCTTTGACTCCACACTTTCCTTCTCCGCCCACATCTCTGATGTCTGTAAAAAGTCAAACTTCCTACTGCACCTCCTCAGAGGTACTCTGCCTTTACTCTCCTTCCCCCAGAAGCTCATGTTTTCCCAAGCTCTGGTTCTCTCTATGTTGGACTATTATAACAGCCTCTTTCTAAATCTACCTGCCTCTACTCTCCGCCCTCTGCAACTAATCCAGAACAGGACTGCAAGGCTTGTCCTTGGCCTCAAGCCCTAGGATTGTATCTCTCCACCTCTGAAATTCCTCCATTGGCTCCCAGTGGATGCAAGGATTCAATTCAAAACCCTCTGCATTGTCAACAAGCTTTCTGGGGCCTGGGTCCAAAATACGTTCAGCTATCCCTCTGTAAATACCTCCCCTCTCGAGCTCTTCGCTCCTCTACCTCCAACTCCCTCAGGGTCAGTTGTTTTTCAAAGAAACGAGCTGGGGGTAGATCTCTGTCTTCGGCTGGGGCCTCCCTCTGGAACAGCCTCCCTGCCACTCTAAAACTTGAGGAGAACCATCTCTGGTTCCGGAAGCACCTCAAGACCTTCCTCTTTTCTTCTGCCTTCGCTCCCCCTCCCCCCGGCTGATCTGTTCGCTCTTTGCACTGTGCACCTGGCAACCCTCTGTCCTCTGGGCCCAGGTACTGCTCACTCAGCCACCCTCCCGCACTGCCTCCGGGCCACCCCTTGCACTGGGGTCTGTATCTGTACCCATAAAGCCCCTCCCGTTTTCTTCCTGCACTTATCAGACCTACCCTGTCTGCTGCCTTAAACGTGGCACTTGCCAAATGCGGGCTGCACTAACACTGTTTGTTGCCTTTATTATTTATTTGTTATTATCAATCAGTTTCTCCTTTGCTTCACACTTTCCACTTCTCCCCCATTCCATGCACTTTTCCCCTCCCCCTCTCCCATGCACTTGCGCGTTCTCAATGTCACTGGGCCTAGTAAGATTGTTGTTTTGTTTCTCCCCTGTTCCCCTCATCTCCCTTGCCTTGACGCGTTCTGAAACACTTGTGTATGAGCACGACAGAAATAAAATATCAATATCAATACACATAATCCCTTCTCCCTTTCCATGGCAGCCATTTAAAAAAGTAAACAAAAAAGATGGCTGCCATTGGAAGGGGGAGAAGGGACTAATCATAGTCCCTTTTCACTTTCCATGGCGTCCAGGACAGGTATGCAACCAGCCTGACAAAGGCTTTGTTGGGCTGCTAGTGACCCAGCGAGGGCCAATAAGATTGCTTGTTACAAGCTCATTGACCCTCGCTCGGTACTAATGTTGCTTGCGCCCTGATGTCTAAAGGGCTAGTTTGACAAGATACAAACAACAATCAATAAATAAACAAATAGATAGGGCCTCCGAAATTAGTTGGGAGTGATGGAGTATGACACTTGATGTATCTCTGTAGGAACCACAACATTCTGTTGTAAGGACCCCCCAAACTAGGGGGGAAGTGGCCTTAATTTTGAACAGGGTTGTTACGTTTGGGTTTTCATTCATGAAAATACAGCAGCCCCTAAAGATTCGCAAAATACAGCAGCCCCTAAAGATTTGGGCGCTACCTGGTGAGAAGAAAAGATCCCAGAATGTCTAGCTTACCCATTGGTTCGATTTCTAAATCCACTGCATGGTGCTCTGGAGAAGGAAGAGCCTTCACGTCTCCCAGGAGAAGGACTACGAGGAACCCCCACAGCACGAGCTTCATCTGAAAGAGAATTAGAAGGGGATGGGATCAATGATGGAGGCATACATAGTGGGGTAAGGATGGGCAGTGAAGCTGACGCAGTGTACAGGGGCAAAAAGGGGCAAGGGAGAAAGGTAGCATAAACATACAGGACAGGAGGGGAAGGAAGAGGAGCGAAACAATAACAGAGCTAAAAGTAAGTGAAGTGACCATTGGACATAGGAAGTAGGAGGTGAGCAAGGATGAAGGCAGCGAAGGAAAGAAGGTAGAGTGAAAAGAAATAGATGAGAGTGTGGGTGGGTGGGATGGAGGAAATTAATGGAATAATGGACTGGGAAAATAAGCAAAATAAGGAGCGAGTGAAAATGAAGGAAAGGAGAAGAGAACTGAGGTCCACGTCCAAAATAGGAACCCTGAATTGTGAATTCACACAGTGCGAATGCCGCGGTGCTCCTTCCTAAATGTCAACAGTCTAACAATGTTCTTGGTGTCAGCTCCTGAAAGTCTGCCGTGCCACATGTCAACCTGTACAGCTAATACACTCTCCCTTCATTTAAATATGTTTTTCTTTTACTTTTTAATCGGGAGAAAGGCATGATCCCGTTATTGTCCTTTATACCCCCATCGTGTCCCAAGTCTTTTTTTTTCTGCTTCTGAGTAGCTGCTCATTAAAATATACCTACCATTAAAACAATATATTCATTTGTGGAAGTTGTCGAAGTGCATGAAAAGAAGTAGTGGAGCTATGTTCCCTGCTGGCCCACTGCCCACAAACACCATTGCCACGTCCCCTCCCACGCACAATACAAAACCCCAAACTAATGCGCTGAAGTGCAAGTTCCAGCTGCTTCCTACACTTTTATTTTAAAATGAAACCATTCCGGAATGGTTTCTTTTTTAAAATTAAAGTATAGAACAGTAAAACTTCATTTAAAAAAGTAGAGGGGCACCACTCACAACCGCTCCCGCCCACTTCGACCACTGATTTGCAGATACTTAACCGAGGAGTGAAGGGGATGTACGGAGCATTATACGACTAAGACACGCCTGCATCCTTCCAGAGGCAACTGCTGCCCTTGAGCTACCTTTGACAGGCTTACTCTGCACCCGCAAATCCCTCACACAGTCACACCCTACCTGCTCCAGCACTGTACCAGTACCGACTGTCCACTCACTACAGCCATATCCAGCAACTGCATTCTACGCAGTCACTGACCACATTCTTACAAAGCGACCCCTCTCCACTGTAGCCTTCCAGAGGCAACTGCTGCCCTTCATAGACTTAGCACCCGCTGAGGCCTCACACAATCACACTGACCTGCTCCAGTGCTGCCTCAGCTCGCCCTTTGCACCCACTATAGCCACATCCACCCAACTCTGACCACTGTGGTCTACACGGTCACTGACTGCATTCTTACAAAGCCACCACTGCAGCCTTCCAGAGGCAACTGCTGCCCTTCATAGACTTACACAGCACCCACAGATTCCTCACACAGCCACATCCTGCCTGCTCCAGTACTGCGCCAGCACCCCCTATCCACTCAATATAGCCATATCCATCCAACTCTGACCACTGTGGTCTACACGGTCACTGACTGCATTCTTACAAAGCCACCCTTGCCCACTGCAGCCTTCCAGAGGCAACTGCTGCCCTTCATAGACTTACTCAGCACCCACTGAGGCCTCACACAATCACACCCTACCTGCTCCAGTACCGCACCAGCACGCCCCATCCACTCACTAAAGTCATATCCAGCCATTGAGCTCTACACGGTCACTGACCACATTCTTACAAAGCCAACCCAGCCCACTGCCACCTTCCAGGGGCAACTGCTGCCCTTCGTAGACTTACTCAGCACCCACTGAGGCCTCACACAATCACACCCTGCCTGCTCCAGTACTGCACCAGTACCCCCTATCCACTCAATATAGCCACATCCAGCCAACTCTGACCACTGCTATCTACACGTTCACTGGCTGCATTCTTACAAAGCCAACCCAGCCCACTGCCACCTTCCAGGGGCAACTGCTGCCCTTCATAGACTTACTCAGCATCAGCTGAGGCTTCACACAGCCACACACCTGCTCCAGTACTGCACCAGCACCCCCTGTGCACTCACTGTAGCCATATCCAGTCACTGCACTCTACGCGGTCACTGACCACATTCTTACAAAGCGACCCCAGCCCACTGCCACCTTCCCGGGGCAACTGCTGCCCTTCATAGACTTACACAGCACCCACTGAGGCCTCACACAATCACACCCTGCCTGCTCCAGTACTGCACCAGTACCCCCTATCCACTCAATATAGCCACATCCAGCCAACTCTGACCACTGCTATCTACACGTTCACTGGCTGCATTCTTACAAAGCCAACCCAGCCCACTGCCACCTTCCAGGGGCAACTGCTGCCCTTCATAGACTTACTCAGCATCAGCTGAGGCTTCACACAACACACACCTGCTCCAGTACTGCACCAGCACCCCCTGTGCACTCACTGTAGCCATATCCAGTCACTGCACTCTACGCGGTCACTGATCACATTCTTACAAAGCGACCCCAGCCCACTGCCACCTTCCAGGGGCAACTGCTGCCCTTCATAGACTTACACAGCACCCACTGAGGCCTCACACAATCACACCCTACCTACTCCAGTACTGCACCAGCACCCCCTGTGCACTCACAATAGTCATATCCAGCCACTGCGGTCTACACGGTCACTGACCACATTCTTACAAAGCCACCTCTGCCCACTGCCACCTTCCAGGGGCAACTGCTGCCCTTCACAGACTTAGCACCCGCTGAGGCCTCACACAATCACACTGACCTGCTCCAGTGCTGCCTCAGCTCGCTCTTTGCACCCACTATAGCCATATCCATCCAACTCTGACCACTGTGGTCTACACAGTCACTGACTGCATTCTTACAAAGCCACCCTTGCCCACTGCAGCCTTCCAGAGGCAACTGCTGCCCTTCATAGACTTACACAGCACCCACAGATTCCTCACACAGTCACAAACTGCCTGCTCTAGCACTGCACCAGCACCCCCTATCTACTCAATATAGCCACA
Source organism: Ambystoma mexicanum (assembly GCF_040938575.1). Classification (NCBI taxonomy): domain Eukaryota; kingdom Metazoa; phylum Chordata; class Amphibia; order Caudata; family Ambystomatidae; genus Ambystoma; species Ambystoma mexicanum. The sequence continues at coordinate 966,884,053 of NC_090936.1, read as the reverse complement.
TCCAGCCAACTTTCACCACTGCTCTCTATGTGACCACTGACTGCATTCTTACAAAGCCACCCTTGCCCACCGCAGCCTTCCAGAGGCAACTGCTGCCCTTCATAGACTTACTCAGCACCCACTGAGGCCTCACACAATCACACCCTGCCTGCTCCAGTACTGCACCAGCACGCCCCGTCCACTCACTATAGTAATATCCAGCCACTGCGCTCCACACGGTCACTGACCACATTCTTACAAAGCCACCCCAGCCCACTGCCACCTTCCAGGGGCAACTGCTGCCCTTCATAGACTTACTCAGCACCCACTGATTCCTCACACAATCATACCCTACCTACCCAGGCGCCACAGTCTTATCCAGCCAACTCTGACCACTGTATTCCACACCAACTGCAAGGTGGCAAATAAGAGGACAAGCCAGGAAAAGGAGAGTAAAAGGGACTCAGATGAAGACCTCTGGCACAGAATGCTCCATAGGTTACCACCAAAGGGCAAGAAGCTTTGAGAGTTCCTGCAATACAGTTGATGGGCGTGGTTGGGTGGTCAAGGCGTATGAGCTGAAAGGGTAAGAGGGTCCATTTGATGTGCCATGGACTGCTGCATGGTGGTCGTAGAAGCAGAGGGACTGGGATTGCGTGGGTGCCCAAGCAGTACACAGGTGCCCCCACAACACAAGAAAGGGGAATGGGAAGAACCCAGGCCAACGTGCCATTCACACAAGTCACATTGGTGTAAAGACCTCATTCCATTGCATCCTCTTACCATCTACTGTTTGATCATCGACTTCTGAAAGGTCGCACCAAAGCACACCATTTATATATTTATTTGTTGTGCACTTGTCAGGCGCTAATACATCAGGTAAATTGCGTATCAAAGCTACCATGCGCCTTTGCATTTAAGCCACTGTAACAAAATCACTTTGCCCATCCAACCGATGTGCGAGTGGCACTTGGTTACCAAAAGTAAGAAATGGATCCTCCGCCTAAACGGCATCCCCCTCCGCCCCCCCCCCCCCCCCCCCACTGCAGCCTTACGCATGTTTGCGGTTTTTAATCGGTAAAAAGGTCAGCCGTTCGCTCCAGGAGGGCAGTTATGTCTACAGCCCCTCTGTGGCCTGGGGACAGCAACCCCATAAGTGCTCAATACTATACAATGCTTGTAATTCCTTAACTGAGGCTAGCAATTCCTACTGTCCGTTCCTTAGAAGAGATCGGTACATTCAGCAGTCATGACGCCGCATGACGGCGGTGATTCGTGCAGTAGTTACACTGCAGCGGGTCAGTGTTCCCTAGAATCCCAACAATGCGACTGCAATTCATGGAGCAGGGGTCAGTATTTCAGACAGTCTTTTGAGGGTCACTCAGTGTGAGCCCTTCAGGGCCTGTGGTCAGGAGTTCGTATTTCTTGTGCTGCTTGTGTTTGGAAATGACTGCAGTCTGCAAATTGCAGGGGTCATTAATTCCCATAACTCTTCTACTGAACGGGGTGAGACATTCCTGTATCTCGCGCACTTCACACGGGGTCAGTAAGTAGCACATTCCCTGAATTGGGTGCAATCAGTAATTCCTGCAGTAACGCTGCACGAGGTCAGAAAAGTGTGCAGTCCTTTCTGAAGTCATTATAGTGCTGTGTGTTAAGTGTTTCCCATCATTTTATGACTACACGTGGTCTCTAATTTCTGCGTTGTGCACACGCAACTTGCGGCCAGTAAAGCCGCAGTCTACATATAACCTAGCAGGATATAGTGATGCTGATGTGTTTTCTGGGAGGCAGCCCTGACAGGCGAGACCGCCTACCCGCCATGACCTCCCGCAGCCTTTACCTTGATCTCTGATGCCCTTTCTTCCTTGGCTCGTGGGGTGTCTCGCTTCTCAGCTGTTAGGTGAGAGAGCGTCATGGCGGGAGGGCCGTATTCATACTGGTCTCTGTAAATCATTGGCAAGATGTCTTCCGCCTTGCGACCAATGAACATCAGTCTCCCTGCAGACTGCAATTCATCATTAACGGGAGACACATCAGGGGCAGTGGAAAAAAATACGTTGGCCAACCCACCTGTGTACATTTACCTGGTCACCTGGGCCCCACACATCCTCCATTCATAATAACGGATGTAGCGCCCTGCTCCACAATGCTCTCCGACTCTCCTATAATACATTTTAGCAAGCAGTGCTTTAAATGGGCCGGTCCTACCCTGCCCTTAGTACCTACACTTCTTGCTTTTGAGCATTAGAGTGCTTGCACTTCTCTACGCCTGGTAGAGAGTACCAGTACTATGTTGGGAGGTGAAAATGAAACTTTTCGTTTCACTTTATCGCCTGCAGAACAAACAGAAAGACAAACATACATCTACTGTGCTCTCAGTATACTCGGAGCATGGCTTTAAATGGGCCGGGGCCTGCCGGGCTCTGAAATCTCGTGTTGAGGCAGGACCCACTAATCTGCCCTGACAGCCCTGGCCCTGGCCACAGGGCCACTACACGAAAAGGCTTTTTTCGAAAGCCTGAAGCTCTCGCTCATGTGTGAGAGCTGCAGGCTTCAGAAAAAAATGCCTTTCAGCCATAATGGTGGCACCCCACCTGCGAGGGATTCCTTTATGCAAGAGATGCCCATGGGCCAGCGCTACCATTATGGAGAGAAACGTGAGGCTGCTGGAAGCAGAGGCCTTGTGTTCTAAATCCTGAAGCCCCCAAAAGGCCACAGCTTCCAGTGGCCTCACCCTTTCAGCCTTAATAGTGACACTGCCCCTCCCCAGCTGGCGACGGGCAGCGCCACCATTAAGGCTGAATAGGCGAGGCGCTGTCCCCTGCCAGGGAAGCCTAAAGAAAAAATATGCAGAGATCAGCACCCTCAGTCGGCAGAGGATGTTGATCTCTACAAAAGGCTTCCTGGGGTACGTATAGCCCATTGAGCCAGGGCTCATCAAGGGGCATGGCCTAATGAGCCAGCAGGTGACCCCCGCTGTTAGGCCACGCCCCTTGATAAGACCCGGCTCATTTTGGAGTGCCACTTAAGGCACTGACTAGGATCAAAAGACTGTTCGCTAAGTGGGCTTCACCTGTTATCATTGGTGTCCTTTGATGGAGCAGGGATTGATTTGGAAAGCCTGGGAAATTACTTTAAGATGTTTCTTTCTTATAAGCAGTGCCTATTCTAATACGAAAAGGTTTAAGTAATTGGAGTTGTGATGGAACGTTTTCGACTGAAAACTCGAACACACCTCCAATTACCTACCAAATTTCTTATTAGTCAATGAAAGCAAGCAAAATAAAACTACCCTTTTAAAGCTTAGTTTACAGCTATGATATCTGCGAGTTTGACACGCAAAAAAGATAGACCCATTTTATATGGATATTCAAACTTTCTTAACACAATGCATAACAATAAACTGGAAGAAAGTGTGAAAGGATCCCAGATAACACTGCTTTAGCAAAGTGTGTGATGCTTGCCACATCATTTACATGGTGTTCATCTTATCACAAAGGGTTCCAACTTATATAGCGGGAAATTCTCAAATTAACAATAATATGAGTAACAAGTTAGCACAGCATAATGCCACCTCTCTCATTGGTTACCTCCTATAGAACATGCTAATCCTCCCATATAGTCCCTTGAACATTTGGCAACACTACCGCATTGCCCTAGACACGTGGTCCCCTACATCATCACTGTCATACCCAGGTATATGATAGGTGGGTTCTTATCAATAGGTTCGAAAATTTGGGACCATCACATGATGTGCACCCTTCTGTTCCAGACATGATCAAAGTAACTCGGCAAGGCCAACCCTGCTTAAACCAGATGTCATGGCGCACACAAGCTGCACCCCAAACCTTGTACTACATTTATTGGCATCACCTCTGCTCCTTCTGTGCCAAATCACAAGCTGTTCCAGACACGGCTCCCCGCTTATCTCCTCCCAACTCAAGGTGCCCTGGGATGATGTGACCAGAGCACTGCTCTTGAGACTGAATTTTGAGGATTTGTTTGATTTAGTTGTGTGTCTAGGTGGAGGGGGGTGCGTTAGAGAGCCTGCAGCCAAGATGGGCGCACTTTTCTAGTCTCTGTGCCGGACCTCTGGAAGGGGAGAATGCTACAGCACCCATCAGGCATGATTTTGTACCCCTAGGGTGGGAATTACCAATAAGGGGGGTGGCAACCTGCAACCAGAGTTTGGACACTGACAAAGCCTGTATTGTGGAAATCGGAGAAGGTGGCGCTGTTGAACACGAGCGGCCTGGCCGGATATCCCTGTGATAGACGAGGGAGGGGACAGGTCTGACGGCAGACGCCCCCCGGAGCGGAACGCGTTGAGCCCCGCTGTCTTTAGGTAAGGTGCTCTGAGGATAGACCCCTGAGACAGTGAAGAGGTGCCCGGGTCCCCTGCATCTGGAATGGCAAAAACTATGCAGTGCAAACAAATTCAGTGGCCGCCGGCCCCAAGGACGAGGTGATAGTTTGGAATGCCTGAGCACCCAGAGGAGGCACACACCCAGGGGTGGATGCTGGGCCCCAGAGCTGTGCACACCCCATCAGAGGGAGCATCTCCATCAACAGAAGTGTGACCGGGGGCCCGGCCAGTGGCCGGGGTGACTGCCACGGTGTCCGCAGGACCAGCGCACAGGTCAGCACCGAGAGGCGAGGGACCCAATTCCACTATGGAGCAGGACTCAGCAATTGGAGAGGGGCGAGCTGACGGGGGGTCACCAGGTCAGGCAGCGACCTGGCCCAGCAACGGGATGGTGTGAAGTGGAGAGAATCCGCCCAAAGGGTCAACGAGCGGGAGTTTGGTCACCAGGGGTGCTAGGCCATGGGAGGGAGCCGTAGCCCCCACATCGGCATACCTACCTTTACCTTAAGCCGGCAGCGAGAAATCTGCAGAGTGGGAGCCCCGGTCTCTGAGCAAGCACGGACCCGCCATCACTGGCCAACCAGCCTTGGAATCAAGAAGGGGGAGGCCTCTGACAGCTCTGATGATCAGAACGGTGAGGACACAGCTGGGGATGAAATGTGCTCCAAACGAGCAGTGGTCATAGCAAAAACACTTGTACTGTCGATAACTGGGTTGGGGAGTTCTCTGAGCATAATGACACTGAGCAAGCCCTAACAACGCCCCCTTAATGGAATGCTTACAACAGAAAAGACACGCAGACCACGAGGGCATCAGCCTAAATGGCGCAGAAGGGGACTGCCCTGGCCTCAACACTCACCCAGTTAAAAAGGATCCCCAAGCCCATCCCAGGGAGCGAGCAGGGGCCTGCTAAGGGGAGGAGAAAACCAAGCTTCCCTGGGCTCTGGCCCCAGCACCAGAGGAATACCGTGTGGCGGAGTGAAGGGGAGTGCATGGCTAAAGGGAATAAACGCCAGTCTCAGCTGACTTTCTCTCAAAAAGAAGGCCTGAGTAAAGGGAACTAGAAGATGTTGACATCTCGAGACACTGCAGATAAAATGCCCCTCCCGGGCCAGGAGGAGCTCTCTGTGAGGCTGCATGGGGGTGCCCAGCAGTCGGAACTAGGCCTGGTACTGGCAGAGAGGCGGACGGGCTTCGTATCCATCAACACAAAACTGGATGGGGTGGCTTACAAGGTCGACAGGATGCAGGAGCGTATTGAGAAAGAAAGCAGAAGGACCTCCGAAGTAGAACACCAAGTGGGGCTGATGGAAGACACCAGTGGCGAGGTGACTCAGGCCATCCAGGAGCCAAGGAGGGAAGTGAGAATGGTCAAGGATAAGAACGAGGACCTCAAGGCGAGATCACAGAGAAACAACATCCGGGTGGTGGGGGTCCCGGAATTAATCTCCCAGCAGAATATTGAGGTATTTATGGAACACTTCATCAAGGATGTGCTGCAGGGGCCCACACTGTCCACCCAATTCATGGTCAAGAGAGCCCACCACGTGTCTCAAACTTCCCCAGGCCGGCGCAGAGCCCCCGCCCGATCATTGCACGCCTACTAAATTATAGAGATCAAGACTCCATACTACGCAGAGCCAGGGAACTGAGGGACCTAAACTATGAGAACACCAGAGTCTCCTTCCATCTGGATTTCACCCCGTCAGTCCAGAAAGCCTGCCTCACCCTCCTAGCAGCAAAGCGAGCACTCTGAGATCATGGGATCCCAATACATTATGCTGTACCCTTCTAAGCTATGAGTTCAACACGAGGGTCGCTCACACTGTTTCACTCATCTGAGTGCGGTACATGAATTTGTAAAGACACTGCCAAAGCGGCCGGCTGTCCTTTAGAGCAGAGCCAGTTGACAGAAAGGTGGAGTCTCTTTCAATTCCGAATCGGTGCTACACTGTACCGACCCAGGTCTAATTATGGCTAACTGCGCCAGAGAAATCCGATACCCCTGATGGGTAGTCAAATATATATGATGGTAATGTAAATAGTCAGTCATGCTGCATATTGTGTTTAAGCTGTATCTCCCCTCCGAGGTCCGGGCAATGAGAGGGGCCCCGGGCAGCGGTGTCCGGCGCGCCCGGGCTGTGTCCCATGGTAATTCAGTTGTTGAGGGTAGTTGGGGGGGGGTGTCACTGCGAGTTGGGGGAGGGCACTGTGGGTTAGGGTGGGAAGGCTGGGGGAACATAGGGGGTGTGGAGGCTGAGCGGAAGGGTGTTGCGAGAACTCTTGGGTGTTATTAGTTGGAAAAAATGGTTCACGTCTCATATGTATGGGAACAAGCTGAGGTAAAGCCTATGCGAGTAAGGGGCAACGCAGATATACAAAAACGACGCACAAGTGAGCAACGATGATCAAAGTACTTAGCTGGAAAGTGCGAGGCCTCAACAACCCTCGCAAAGCCTGCAAAGTAGGTCAGTTCTGCGAATGGCACAGTGCCAAGGTGGTCCTGCTGCAGGAAACACTCCTCGTGGACAGAGGGAACGTGGGCTATAGGGTGACTTTCACCCTACGGGCACCCACAAGACCCATACTAGGTGCTACAAGGAGAGTTAGGCTATCCTCCCGCACCCACCTTAGTTCATTAGCCACCAAAAACCACAGCATCCCCCCGCCCACCAGCAACCCACTCTTACACCAGAGACCCCGTATTCACAAGCCTGCTACCATAATTACTCAACCATCAATCAATTCCCAGAATTTACAAAACAAAATACATGCACAGCCACTGACCCCACCTATCCAAACCACACACTCCCCACACTCCAAAACACCACTATAAAGGCGCATTACACAATGTACTCTCCCTTGGCGCACACGCCATTGACGTACATGACCTCATCATAAACTCCCAACTAGACTTCCTAGTAATGACCGAAACATGGCTTCACTCAGCCTCAGGTCCATTGCTAGCACTAGCCATCCCACCTGAATATACCATTTTCAGAGCGGTCCGCCATTGTTAGATCCGGCCTCCGCGGCTCTGTGCGCGGGGAGACCGGATTAGTGGAAACGCAAGGCCGCGCGGCATCTGTGTCGCAGCTCTAGCGGGAGCAGATAAATCACGCAGCACACAGTGTTAGGTTGGCCCGGAACTGCCTCCCGTACTCGGGGATGGGGCTTTTATTAGAGCGCCCTGCGTCACCTCGTAGTGGGACGCAGGGCGGATGTAACATTCCTTCTTTATTTCAAATGAGGTTAACACTAAACACAAGCATGCTATAAACTTCAGTTAAAACAACATTATACTGTTATACGACCCTGGGCCCTCCTTACTCACAGTCCACAGGGAGCCGACTACCATACATAGTCTTTGAGCATGGTGGGACGGTCTTGTGGCAATTCTCAAGCTATATCGTCCATCTCTGGTAGTGACCCCCGCTGTCCCACTGGGTGCCTCACCTTCACTGTCTGGCTCAAGCATGTCCGGCTCGCTCCACTGCTCCCACGTCCTGTCACCCGCTGCGGCCTCATCCTGGCGGGAAGCGGGCTCTTCTTCGTTGGCCTGGGATGCCTCCTCTTCCTGGTGGCCTTCACCATCGGTCCACAGGTTGCGTGCCACCGCCTTGAACCACGACGCATTTCGTGTCACCTGGCGGCGCCCTCTCGTTACCGTCACCATGGTCCCTTGCTTGCCACTGACAGTCCATGGGAGCTCTTTGTATCTGGTGTCCAGTTTTGATTTTGTAGGATTTCGAACATGACCCCCTGATCGCCCACCTGGTGGTCGGACGGTCTCGCCCTTCTCCTGGCACTCATGTGTGCGTTGGCACTCGTTCTCCTTCTCTCCGTACGCTCCTCATCGATTTCGTCCGGGGTCCGGCTGGGGTGATGTGGAATCGAGGATTTTATCACGGTGCCATACATGAGGCCAGCTGGCGGGACGCACGTTGTGCTGTGAGGGGTGACCCGGTAGCTCCGCAGAAAACGGTACAGGTCAATTTTCCACGCGTTGGCGTTCGCCTTGGATACTCTTAGTACTTTATTCAGGGTCCTCATGAAGCGTTCTACATCGCTGTTCGCCTTGGGCCATCTCGGCATGATGTGATGGTAGTTGATGGTTAGTTCATTCAAGTACTTTTTGAATTCCTCCCCTTGGAAAGGGGCACCATTGTCGCTCTTGATGGTGGTGGGTAAACCATGTGTCGCAAACATCTTCTCCATGGCAGGGATGACCACCTCCGCTGCTGTGGTTTCCACTATTTCGACCTTGGGGTATCGGGAGTGGTCATCAATGGCTACCAGGAGTTAGAGGCCTTCCCGTAGTGTGCAGAAATCGATACTGATGGCATCCCAACGGCTACGACCACGTTGCGCTGACTGACTGGGTTCTGGTTCAGGCGGAGCCCCAGTTATCTGGCAGGGTAGGCATGTGCTTACCAGATTTTCAACCTTCTCGTCGATCTGTAGGAACCACACCCGGTGCCTGATCCAAGCTTTTGTCCGTGCCATCCCTTGATGTCCTTCGTGGGCCAGTGCCACTATTCTGTCTTGTATGTTCGGCGGGATGACAATCCGATTCCCCCTGAGCAGCAGTCCGCTCTCCGTGATCGACAGGTCTTGTCTTACGGTGAACATCCTGAAAAGAAAAACCTTCGCTTCCACTGTCCTGTTATGGGTGTTCTTCATGAAGGTCTTCCAGTCACCTGAGATGATGGCGTCCTTCACTAGGTCGCAACAGGGGTCTTTGTGGGTCTCAGTCGCAATGTCCTCAATGCTGACCGCTTTTGGCTTCATGGCTCGCACCACCTGGCATATGTGCTCCTCGGTTTCTTCGGCCACTTGGACTTCTTGTGAGGTTGCTGCTCGAGGTTGCCTTGAGAGGAAGTCTGCCGGGTTTCCACTTCCCGGCTGGTAGGCCAGTTCAAAATTGTACTGCTGGAGGTGCAGCAACCATTTTGTTATCCTTGCCGGGGGGTGTGACGACGTGCCCATGAAGATGGGTAGTAGGGGTTTGTGATATGGGACCGCCTTAAATCTCCGTCCATAGAGGTATAGGTGAAAGTGATGACACCCCCATAGTACAACAATGGCCTCCTTCTCGACATGGGAGTACCGTTGTTCTGTCATGGTGAGAGCTCTTGATGCATATGCGATGGGCCTCTTCTCCCCCTCTTTGGTGACCTGCATGAGGATGGCCCCTAACCCTACGGGGCTCGCATCCACGAACAATTCCGTCGGGTGCTCGGTGTTATAGTACGCCATTTTTGTGTCAACAGACAAGGACTCCTTAATGTTTTCGAAAGCTTCCTGGCACTCCTGCCCCCATTCCCATTTGGCGTTTAGCTTGGTCAGCTCATGTAGGGGCTCTGAGAGAGTGGCCAGATTCCGGATGAACCTGCCGCAGTAGGTGGCCATGCCCAGGAAACTGCGCACTTCCGTGGATGCCATTGGCGGGCTTGCGGCTTGAATGTCTGCAACCTTCTGAGGGTCAGGGGAAATGCCCGTGCTGCTGAATTTGTACCCAAAGAACGTGATTTCAGATTTGAGAAACTCACACTTTTCCTTATGTATGGTTAATCCAGCACCTTCTAACCTGCCCAGTAGCATTTGGAGCCTCTTTAGATGTTCTTCCTTATCATGAGCATGTATCAGGATATCATCGCTCACGTTGAGAACGCCAGGTATGTCTCGGATGACCTCTTGAATTGTCTGTTGAAAGACTTCGGCCGCCGATGATATCCCGAAGCTCAGGCGTCTGTACCTCCCCAACCCCAGATGTGTTGAGAAGGTCGTTATGTAGCAAGAGTATCTGTGAAGCTTTAACTGGTGGTATCCTGCTTTCAGATCAACTTTGGAGAACACTCGTGACCCTATGAGGTCCGCCACGATTTCGTCGAGCGTGGGTGTGATGTGGCGCTCCCGCTTGATGGCGGTGTTCGAAAGACGCATGTCTATGCAAATCCGGACTTTGCCGGGCTGTTTGGGCTTTCTTGTTACTACCATCGGGGAGACCCATGGTGTGGGCCCAGTCACCTCCTCTATTATTCCGGCTTCTTCCAGCGCTTTAAGTTCTTTCTCCACTTGTTCTCGCATGTGGAAGGGTGTTCTCCTGTGTCTTAATGCCATAGGCTGTACCGACTCGTCAATGTGGAGTCTGATAGTCTTGCCTTTCAGACACCCTATCCCCTTTTGCAGGTTGGGATAGTGCTTCAAAATGTTCTCGACTTCTTGCACTTCATCCACTTGGCCGATGAACTTGACTAACCCCAGATCTTCAGCCGCGTCCCCACTCAAGAGGCATTCAATCCCCGCCTTCACGACGTAGATTTTTGACCGCAGTCTGTTTTCGCCATGGACGAGAGTGGTGCGGAACCTGCCGACGACCGGTAGGGGCTTCCTGCTGCCGTACGCAAACAGCAGTGTGTCCGTGTCCTTCAGATCTGGTTGAGGTAGCGTTTGGAACATGTTCGTGGGCATGACATTTACGGAGGCTCCCGTGTCGATGGTCATCCATACTTGCTGACTTTGAAGGGTGACCAAACATTTGCGCCTTCGGAGAAGCTTTCTCTGTGTTGTCTGCCGTTGACCCAACGCAGACACTAGGTAGACCTTCCTCCCTTTTCTCTATTGACCCTTGCCGGCTTCCTGTTGTATGCCTGAGAAATCATCCCCTTCTTCCTCAGTCGAAGAAATGGCCGTTTCGACTCGCCTTGCGCTGGCCTGCTTCTTCTTCTTGGTCCCGCTCTTTTCTTGAGTGTTCTGCGGGGGCTGTGGCGGGGTGCCCACTGACCGGCATACCTTCGCATAGTGGTCCTTTCTGCCACATGCCCCACATGTTGTTCCTTGCGCGGGGCAGTTACGCCGTCCATGTCGCGGTCCACCACACCATCCACACTCTGTGGGACCTGGGACGCGTGGCTGCCACCTGTTTTGTGCGTAGCTGCCACCAGCCTCGTCCCTCGTGAATTGTCTGTTGGTGACATGGGACACCATGGCTGTAGCGAGGGCGGGCTGTAGTTTTTGTAGCGTTTCCCCCATGTTGGCAGCCCAGGTGTGTGCCAGTTCTCTTTGTCGACCCAACTCGAGAATCCGTGTGAGGGAGATGCCTTTCTCACCAAGTACCATCTGTCTCAGTTTTTCCGAATGGATGCCATTGATGAGTTGCCTCTGGATTTCTTTTTTGACGTTGGTAAATTCACAAGACATAGCTAACTTCCTCAGCCGTGTGTGGTAGGCGTCCAACGTTTCTTCTTCTGCCTGAATGGTGGTGCAGAATATGAAGGTCTCATAGTCCGGGTTTAATTGTGGAAGGAAGTGCGCCATCAGGGCATCTTTCACTTGTTGGTATGCGTCCTGGCCATCATCAATGGTTAAAGAGTTAAATATGCATAGTACCTCGTCCCCCACGTTTAACAGCAAGGGCAACCTCATTTTCCTGGCAGTCGTTATATCCTTGCATTCCATCGCCATTTCAAATTTCTGGATCCATAGCTGCCACCTGGGGCCAACTGATGATGGGTCGGTGAATGGGTCAAAAGGCTGAATCATACCCGGGGAGCTCCCTTGCGGGCGAGCCTGTGGTGATGACATCGATAGGTTTGCCGCCATTCTCGACGGTGGGCCGGGTCTGGGGGTGGATGTTCCGGTAGCCATGCTGGGGTTCACTTGCCTCACCCTGGAGCAGGTCCATGGGCGATCCCTTGACTGTCCAGATGGGCAGCAGTTGCCAGGTCTGGCACTCACCACGTGCGCACGTGCTGAATTAGTAGCTGTGTATCAGCATTGGGCCTTCCCCAATGTTTTCCTGGCGATTCTGGCTCATAGTAGGCAGATGGAGAGTCTTGGCGCCTCCACGTTCTGATGGTCCGCCCTTTGTAGGATGGGTCATGTTGATGCCGGTGGGGGCTGTTTCCCCCTGGCGTCGTTTCTGGGTGTCCAAAAATTGAGATTTGATGGCCGTGGGCCATCAGCAGCCTGTCGAGCGCCAAGCACGTGTGTCTGGAGTAGTCCACCTCGTCGCCATTGTTAGACCGGCCTCCGCGGCTCTGCACGCGGGGAGACCGGATTAGTGGAAACGCAAGGCCGCGCGGCATCTGTGTCGCAGCTCCAGCGGGAGCAGATAAATTACGCAGCACACAGTGTTAGGTTGGCCCGGAACTGCCTCCCGTACTCGGGGGCGGGGCTTTTATTAGAGCGGCCTGCGTCACTGCGTAGCGGGACGCAGGGCGGATGTAACAGCCATGATGCCACCGGTGGAGGTGTAGCCATCATCTCTTAATCCACCCTGCAGTTCAGAGTATGTAATATGGATACCCTAACAGGTTACAAACTCCTTCATCTCAAATTAACTACTGATCCCAACACTACCATCAATTTCTTAATAGCGTACAGGGCCCCCAACTCAACCAGCAACCCAGACATTGAGCTACCACTCCTCATTACGCCCCTCCTTAAACCAAATACCAAATGCATCCTCTTAGGAGATATCAATTTAGGCTATAATGTTGCAGCAGATCACAAAACCACTGCCTTCCATAGCGCATTCCTAGAAATGCAATTTACACAAATAGTAAATGCCCCTACCCACTCAAAAGGCAGAATCCTTAACTGGATCCTAACACTGAACACCTTAGTCACCTTAGAAGACATCCTAAACTTATCATGGACGGACCACTTGCTAATTAGTTTCAACTTCATATTGACCAACGATCCAGTGTCTGTCATCACCCTTCCCACCCCCATTTTGTTGAGAAACACACGCAAACTCACTCCAGAAATCCTCTCCCCCATGCTGAACCAATTACTCAATGCACGACTCCCAGTTGACAATACCCCTGACAGCTTCTCACTTCATTACTATTCCTGCCTCAAAACAGCTATTGATGAAGTAGCCCTCCTCAAGCTGAAACTTGCCAAACCCCAACGTAGCAACCCTTGGTTCAACGATTAACTCATTGAACTGAGAAGGAGAAAAAGAGCATTAGAACACTTATTTAGAAAAAACAGTGAATCTAAAAAAGTACACCTCACTATAACCAAAACCTACAAACTTGCAGTGTTTACGCATAAAGCAAACTCTCTCAATCGACGCATTACCAGTGCAGCCTCTAACAGCAAAGAGCTGTTCTCCATAATCTGAGAGGTAGAATCCCCTATTCCACCGCCTAATCCAGCCACAGCGAGCAAAGCATGGTGTACCACAATTCAGGACGCTCTATCATCCAAAGTAAACACCCTCCAAAACAAAATTGCCCAGCAAAGAAAACCCCTAGCACATACTGCAGGAACTTCATCCCATGTCAGTTGGATACCCCTGCCAACATACCGCTATTATATTTGACGGCAGTGACCAACCCCCAAGTTCTAAAGACTATTGCCTCTCTGAAACCATCTAACTGTAAAGGCGACAACTGCCCTGCTAAAATAGTTAAGGCCTGCGCACCCTCACTTTCTCCCATTATCACTAAATTAATTAATGTTTCATTTAGCACCAACTCCATTTCTGCTAACATCAAAGAAGCATGGGTTACATCCCTCCTCAAAAAGCCCACCCTAGAACCCACTACAATGAGCTGACCTTTCCTCACACCCCAAAACTGCATCACTGTATCAAGAACTCTCATACAGGCAAAATTAGACTACTGCAATGTACTCCTCTTAGGTACCTCTCAGAAAAACATGAACAAATTGCAATAATTACAGACAAAGTCCCTGAGAGCAGCACTGGGTATAAACAGAAGGGAACACATCTCTCAACATAGGAAAGAAGCACATTGGTTGTCCATTCCAGCCAGAATACTACATAAAACACTCACTATCACACACAAATGTGTCCCCTCCAATACACCCATCTACCTCAACAATTGCCTCACACGCAAAACCACAGCCAGAACACTCAGATCCAAAGCCAACACCCACCTATCAAGGCTACCCTCTCAGTGCTGGGGGAGGAGGCAGTGGAGGCGCTGGCTGCCCCCATTGCAGTAGATGAGGTCCTCCTAGCGATTCGTGCCCTACCTGCATCCAATGCGCCTGGCATGGATGGGATCACGGCCGAGTTCTGTAAGGAATGGGGACCAGAGGTGGTGCAGTATATGCTAAAGACATGGGAGGAAGGCATGAGGGAAGGGTAACTCCCCTCAACAATGCGTGAAGCAGTAATCACATTAATCCTGAAACCGGACAAGGACCCCTTAGACTGCCCCTCGTAACGCCCAATATCACTGCTGAATCTTGACACAAAAATCTTTGCCAAGATCCCGGAAGACCGACTTCTCCCACACATATTTATTTATTTATTTATTTAGTAACGTTTAGAAAGCGCTAGCAGCCCTTGGGCATCGTGGCTCTGTTACAGGGTTAAATTGCATGAAAAAACATACCTAGTTACTTAAGATGTACATAATACATAATACAAAACTTGGGTGACTGACTGACATAAAGACAAACTTAGAACAAAAGGATACCCGAAGGAAGGGGTGGGTGGGAGGGACAAGGAGAGAAGAGGGGCGTTAGTTGAAGAGTGAGGTTTTTAGCATTTTGCGGAAGGCAGGGAGGGAGGTCTCAGCTCTGAGAGTGTTGGGCAATGCATTCCAGAGTTTGGGTGCTATATGAGAATCCCTCCTACTTTGGCCCTTTTAACGGGAGGGATTCTAAGTAAATTTGTGTAACTGGTTCTTTTGGGTTGTGCGGAAGTGTCTCTGACTACCATCTCTGATAGGTAAGGAGGGGCAGAGAGGCTTAAGCATTTATGCGTAAGCTGAGGGTTTTGAATGTTATCCTTTCCTTTACTGGGAGCCAGTGGGCGTCTTGCCTGGCCTGCGTGATGTGGTCTCTTTTAGGGATATTGAGTGCTGCTCTTAGTGCGCTGTTTTGGACTGTTTGCCGTCCATTCAGGTTTTTAGGCGATGTGCCTGCTAAAAGTGCGTTGCAGTAATCTAATTTGGCCCCAATATTGGCTCTAGCAATAGACAGGCAGTTCTGGCTGGACAAGTAGGGGTTTACCGCGTTTATGAGCTTAGTGGCGTGCGCTGCAGCAGAGGCAATGGAATTGACCTGTCGTGTCATGGACATGATAGAATCTAGGAATACCCCTAGTGTCTTCACTGATGAAGAGACAGGGATGATGGAGTTGTCAATGGTGAAGTTGCAGTATTGTTGGTCGAGTTTAGATAGTATTTCTTTAGGGCCTATGAGGATGATCTCCATTTTATCTCAGTTGAGAAATAGCCCATTAGCCACCATCCAGGCTTGGATGGTGGTATATATTTATCGTCTTGGTCATACGAGCCTGAGAGTGGGAGGAGTACCTGAATATCATCGGCATAATTGGTATATACTATGCCGAAGGAGTCCAATTTGTCAAAGAGTGGTTTGGTGAACAGATTGTATAGAGTGGGGGCTGTGCAAGATCCCTGGGGGACTCCGCATAGAATCGTGGAAGGAGCTGGCTTTGCCTGATCTGAGAAAACCCTCATGGCTCTACATTCTAAGAAGGAAGTTATCCACAAGGTGGCCTGTTTGGTGAAGTGACCGGCATTGGAGCGATGGGAGGTCAGAATAATGTGATCAACAAGATCGAAAGCGGTCGAAAGGTCAAGGAGTAAAAGGAGAGCTGGTTTGCCTTTGTCCATGATTTCGGTGTTTTGGTTTTTGAGATCCAGAAGAGCGATTTCGGTGGCATGGCCTTTCCGGAATCCAGATTGCCTTTTGTCAAGATCATGAGTGGTGATGAGATCATTGATCTCTAGGGCGTGAGCAGGGATGGAGCGAGCATTTATAAGCGCACATTTAAGCGCTGACGATGGAGTGTTCTTTTTAGACAATAGAAGGTGGGGAGGGGAGGGAATGCCCGGGGGTAGGGCGAGAGGAGTAGTGTATTGGGTGTTTGGGTGGCATTGGAGGCGGTGGCAGAGGTCCTGAGAAAGGTTGTAATGCTTAGTGAATCAGGCAGGGCAACAGCGTCCTTGACTGTAGGGGTTTATGATGTAGCAATGGCAATGTGAGTGTGAGAGCCCAGTCTGCTGTTCCTTCTGCCCGAAGGGCTTGGGAGGCTGGGAAGTAGTGATGGCTCAGTGCGTGATCTAAGTCTAGTGGTCCTGGAGTTTAGGAGGGCCTTTGGGCAAGGTGCGGCCAGGGGCCACATTAAGGCAGCAGGGTAGGTAGAAGTGGCGACTTGACAAGGGGTGTGAGAAGAAAGGATCGGGTTGAGGTTGGGCACTATGTGTAGAGAAACGTAGAATTATGTAAGAGTGGTGAGTACTATTGCTGGCAGGAGGGGCCTGGAGGTGGGGGTGCAGGGTGTGTTCTTGTACGTGTGCTTGTGAGGGACTGTTGGGTACTTAGTGGGATACATTGGTAATCACAGTTATGCAGTACAGTTCAATGGGCAAGGATTAATGTAATCAAAAGTATGCAGTACTGTTCAATGGGCAAGGATTAATGTAGTCACAGTTATCCAATACAGTTCAATGGGCAAAGATTGATGTAATCCCCGATATGCAATACAGTTCAATGGGCAGGGATTAAAGTCATCAAATGTATGCAGTACAGTTCAATGGGCAAGGATTAATGTAGTCACAGTTATGCAATACAGTTCAATGGGCAGGGATTTATGAAGTCACATATATGCAGTACAGTTCAATGGGCAGGGAATAAAGTAATCAAAAGTATGCAGTAAGGTTCAACGAGCAGAGAAATTAATGTAGCTGGTGGGCACAGTGGTAGCAAGTGAGGCCTGCAATACAGATATGTGAGCCACACTCACATGAATTCAGGAGGTAGCAGTAGGTGCGGCCTTTGCAGCATTAAGCGCAATGACAGTGCTTGTGGTGGGCACAATACATATTATGTAACAAAGTGCTACTGAGGAACCTACAGTACAGGACAGGAGAGATATAATATCTCACATTATGCACGTAGACCAATCAGGCTTAATAGCCGGAAGGTCGACCTCATCCAACCTGCGTAGGCACTTTGCGATTCTGGATCAGATAGACCCCAATGTGCAAGCAGCAGCAGTCTTGCTCGACATGGAGAAAGCTTGTGACTCCATGGAGTGGAACTACCTGTTTGAGGTCTTGCATCAGTTGGGAACCCCACCATACTACCTGTCAGCGGTAAAACTGCTATATGCGGGGTCAAATGCCTGCATAGGGATTGGAGGCTTGAGGCGTAAGCCCTTTGCACTGAGGCGGGAGACCAGGCAGGGCTATTCACTCTCGCCCTTGCTCTTTGCTGCAGTGAAGAAGAGGTGATAGCGCTCCGGCTGTGGAAATACCAAGGGACTCGAGGCCTTGCTATGGGGGGTACCAGGGAGTTGGTGTCGTTGTATGCCGACGATGCGATCCTATATCTTAAAGACCCCACAACTAACCTGGCTCCGTTGTCACGGGAGGTGGTGAAATTTGGAGAGACCTTGGGCCTGAGGTTTAATAGGGGGAAATCCACTCTGTTCCCACTGAACGAGAACACTGTTAGACCACCTAACACTGAGGGATATAGATGAGAACAGCTGGCCGTCACAGACCTGGGCGTGAGGGTTAGCAGAGATGCGCAGACGCTACTGGCAAACAACCATGGACAATACTTGCAAACTCTAAGAGCGAAGGTAGAAAAGTGGTGTAGGTTTCCCCTCTCGCTGTTGGGCAGAATACCAGTGGCTAAGATGGTGGTGATCCCTAAACTGTTGTACTTTTTCTAGAATATTCCAGTGTGGCCGGGGGTAGGCTACTTTGCCGAGGTGAAGACCCAGTTGAATAAACTAGCCTGACAACCGCAAAGCCCACAAATTAGCTGGGACACACTGACCTTACCCTGGGACAGGGGAGGTGTATGCGCCCCTGATGTGGAATTATATTCTTTGGCATCCCAGCTATTCTTTACCTCAAAGTGGATGCCGGGGGCTCTGGCCTCTCCCATATCTGCATAGGAAATGCTCAGTACGCCCGTTCTCCTTACCGGGGGTCCTGGTCTCCCAGAAGGTGACAGACAAATGTAAATTTGGCCCAGTGGCGTGCACGTTCCATGCATGGAAGAGAGCTCTGAAAAGGTTATGGGTAGATATCACCTTTGACCTGGGCATTCTGTTATGGAATGTAGAGGCGATAGCACCGACCTGTGATGAAGCCATAATTAGTGAGTGGCTGGGGCCAGGGATAGTCCATATGGAGGACATGTACCGAATGGCTCCTTTGTCACCCAGGAACTATTCACGGACAGGATGGGGGCGGGTCTCCAACGTAGGTTACAGTATTTTATAATCAGAGTAGCCTTCAGGGAGTGGTCCGACATATTTCGAGAGAGGCTGCCTACTGTCCCTCTGTTGAAATCCATTGTAGGTTCACCGGGTTGCAGAAGGGTGGTCTCTATATTGTACAAGCTGATCCAACGCTATTCACCCCACTAGCCCTTAAAATGTAAACATAAGTGGGGAAAGGATGCTGGGACTCTCTTTACGGATAAACAATGGCCGGGGATATGCAAAAACACACACAGGGGGGCCTTCGACATGCAGCATCAGCTGATCCAGGTAAAAACCTTACACAGAACGTACATGACCCCAACCCGTGTCCACCAGTTTGATAACCATAGGCCGACCTTTTCCGAAATGTAACTATGAACCGGCTGACTTTTTGCATATAATTTGGGCTTGTACCAGACTGAGACCGTTCTGGGAGGAGGTGGTGGAATGTATTTCTGCAATGTTGGGACAGATCATCCATTGTGAACTTTTATGTTGCATGTTTGGCTGGGCTCCGGACCTCACTAGACATTACCGGAAATTACTTACGAACTGTATGATAGTCGCCAGGTGATGTATCCTACTGAAATGGACCTGTGCAACCCCCATGGAATAAAGATGTGGTTGAAGGATTTAACGTGCATAGTGACACTGATAAGGAATACGGGGGCCTATGTGTCGCTTTCACCTTTACAACATTCGTAAAATTCGACCCTCCTAACCTTTCACACTACTAAACTTTTAATTACCTCCCTCATCTTCTCCAGACTTTTCTACTGTTCCTCCCTTCTCTTTGAACACCCTTCCTCTCATCTCTCCCCACTCAAATCTGTCTACCACTCTGCCATCTGCTCCCTCTGCCTTCTCTCACCTCTTGATTCCATCTCCTCTTCTCTCACCTCTCTAGGTTGGCTCTCTTTTCACTCCCAGCTCAAATTCAAGTTCCTCTGTCTTGTTTTCAAATCCCTCTATGGTCTTGCCCCCCACCTCTCCTCCCTTCTTACTTTCTATACCCCTTCTCGATCTCTCCGCTCTGCTAATCTTTTCCTACTCCCTCCTCCTCCACCACCCTGCGCCCCATCCGGCTTCCGCTCTTTCCAACTCCTCGCTCCCTTTCACTGGAACCGCCTCCCCCTCCACATCCGCTCTTCTCCCTCCTACCCTTCCTTTCGCTCTTCTCTAAAATCTTATCTTTTCCACTAAACTCCCTAATACCCTTTGCTTCCTCTCCTTCTTCTCCCCCCGCCTCACTCCTCACTCCTCACCTCTTACTCCTGCTCTTCCTTACCCTCTCCATCCTCTCTACCCCCTTCTACCACACCCGACTCCCATCTAGTGTTACTCTTTCCTCTCTTCTTCCTCACCCCTTCTTGCCTTCCCTCTTACTTCTGCTCTTACCTCCACTAATATCTCCCATTCCCTTGCACACCTCTGTCCCTCTCTACTCCCTCCTCACCTCAGCCATATTGTAAATTGTTCATTATACTGTTTTCGAGTTGTGACTCAATTGCCATCTTATGCTTGTTGTATTTTTGCTTGTTCTCATGTAAAGCACTTTGGATTAAAGGGCTAAATAAATTCAATAAAATACAAATACAAGTACAAAACAGGCTTAAGAACATTTGGAGCCCATTTACAGCATACATATTGACTCTGAGTTCTTCCCCAGGAGTGTGACGAGGCAGGGCCAAGGGGTGGTCAGAGCCCAGAGCGATGTTGAGTGTGCGGTCTAACCACTGCTGGGGAAGGGAGGGTCTGCCGGCTATAATGACACTGTTCTATCTTCCTGTTTGACTGAGACCCAAAAAGCACAGTAAACTGTTTCTTTTGATCAAGACCCCACAGGGACACAGCATTACTTGCTACCTTGTTACTGTACCTCAACCTTACAAAGTATGTTTAATGATGTTATGTGACGTGAATCACCAATAAAGAAAGTTAAAAAAAAGAATTGTGTGTCTAGGTGTAATTCATATGGGGTGTTCGCTCCTGGGTGAGGGCAGCAGTGTTCTAAATCTTCTCCTGGCTCATTGGCATCACAGACCATCGTGCCCTATTCCCATGAATTTGTCCTTCAAAGGGAGCATCCCTTCCTACTGTACCAACTAAGATTCTGTTCCCATCATGTTCAGGCCCTGCAGTTGGATACAATTAGTGCTTATCTGTGCACCATGGGTGCCTCAGACCCCAGCTTCTCTCGTAGGGAATAGGAAAGGGGATTTGTTTTTGGAGCTGAGCTACCAGAGCCGCAGCTCCACACCAAGGCCTGTGTTCTCCTCTGTTCATCGTGTACTAGGCCTTAACATAAAAAATGGTGACAATTCTGGAAGGTTAATACACCAACCTTGCTTCTACCACCTTACCTTGCTGACTCCATCTTCCACTTATTTCAATCCGTCCCGCACATCACGCTATCCTACGTCACTACATAAACTAAACACTATAATACTGCCCTATCTATGACCTTTACAACCACAACATTAACACATTTGTAGCTCTTTCTGTGTTGCTGTATGTGAGTATCTAATATGTATTAGACCTAACAGGTAAGGTATGCGCTGTGCACGGCACAACCTTCATTCTGCTCCCATGATGCTGGACTCTAATAGCGTTTCCTCGACCTGAACCTTTTTACCTAGCTGGCACGCTGTACATGCATCCTAACATTAACCCCTGTAGTTAATACTCCAATAACTAACCCTTCTTCTTCCTTCCTTCTATACTCGTCCTTAGGTAGCCATGCTCTACACACATGATGTAACTTCACCCCCCCTCAGGCATATTCTTCTGGGGTGCTAGTCATAAAGCAGCACCCTCCATCTTCTGCCAAATAGACCCAACACTCAATATTCTCTGGATCAGAGCAGAGTCAGTTGCAGTCTCTGCAGGTCGGACTTTTCATTTGCTCCTCTACTTTCCGAGTCTGTTCTCACTGTCTACTACAGGAAGAAGAATACAAATACCCAGATACACCGCGGAGCAGCCGCGGAGTCAGAGCAGAGTCAGTTGCAGTCCCTGCAGTCCCTGCCAGGACTGGCAGAGACATGGCGACAACCTCTGACTTCCACCAACCAGGCACTTTAAATATTTCCAGCGAGGGCATAGAAGAAGAAGAAAACATGCGCCTTAGAAGCTCACGGAAACTCCAACTGTCCTCAAGTCCTCCGTTTTCCTCAAAACACCCGGTCAAACTGAGAACTCAGGCTTTATTGCCTATAAACACCACCTTGATGGGCACCTGCCCAACCATCACATCAGCCGGGTCTCAGCGTCAGAAAAAAGCGGCAGTGACCACTCAGAAATCACCTAAAAAGGGCCAATCATGTGTGGCTAAAACTCACATCCCCCTCACGGAAGTCACCAATCAACAAAAATCTAAAACCCGAGGAGTGAGTCATGAGGTCGAAGCTCTAGCCACAACGCAGCACATAACCGCCTCTGTGACCAAAGAGAACAACGCGGGAAGTGCTGAAAATGCGGGAAAGGTTCCGAATACTCAGCCCGAATACCCAGCCCAGCCCTTGCCAAGTGTCGTAGGCATCCCAGTGCGGCCAGTCGGAGGACCGACCGCGAGGGAAAAGTCTCCACAGGTGCATAGGCTCAACCAGGAAGAGGCCGTAGAGCAACAGGCAAAACCAACTAAACAACCCAAACAAACAAATTGCTGCATAACACAAGACCTCCCACTTACCGTGGAAGCTTGCACTGAGCAGGCGGCTCTTCGGGGTTTGGCGGGTTCCTCTTCCCACGACGCGGCTCAGGCAGGAAGGTCGGCGCCAGAGACGGAGGACCCGCCTCGATGCCGTGGTGGGGTGGCAGCACCCCAGCCGGCGGTGTGGATCCGCGCACACGTGCACGCGGGCGGCCTCGGGGACGGTGGTACCTCCGGGTCGATTCGCCCGAGGGGTGATTCTCCGGTCGGCTGCCCTTGCGCAGGCGCGCTCGGCGCCAGCCCGGACAGACTAGCTCCCCCGGAGGAGACGAGCGGCACTGCAGCCCAATCCGAGGACAAAACGCCGGACTCAGCTGAGGAATGGGAATTCATCCAAGACCCTAAACTCGGGCTTCTGACAAAGAAAAAGACAAGTTCCCAGAGACCCAATGGAGAGTCAAGTAACATCAAAAAACTACAAAAAAAAAAAACATTGGATAAATAAATGCCAAAAAAACTGGCCAAATGAATAAAACACAACAAAGAGCACTTGAGGATGTTACCCCCAAAACCAGGATCTGCAACTCCATAAAAGAACTTTTCGCTAGACAAGGGAAAAGAAAGCACGATGTGCTTACGGAACTCACTGATGATGAGATACTTGATGCCCTGATCGATGTACAACCCGTAGTGAAAACAAGAAAGACTGCACCAATCCTAAAACCCAGCAGGACTCCGAAAATCACAGAAGAAAACTCAGCTGAAATATGCGCAAATGAGTCCGCGCCAAGCGAGATGAATGCTGAGAAGGGGTTGGTTGTACCCCCCTCTTTTTTGGGGTCTCCAACTACGACCCACCCACTCCAATCGCCCTTAAACAAGGACCGGGGAGCTGAAGTCACCGTCCCGCCACGGCCCAACGAATCAAAAAAAGTGGTGAAAGCTTAGATTCCGCCTCCCTCAGCAATCAAATAACTTTTACGCCAGACCACCTGGAAGTCTTTATTAAATCTAAAGCCTCATTGTCCCACCATCCTAGAATATCCGCAGACGCAGATTGGCTGCTTTACGGCGTACATAGACCGGCAAGAAGATCTTCTCTTCCTCATTTCGTACGAGAGCCTCGAGAAACGAACCACCAGCAGGAACAGAGGGTTCCTCAAGACTCCTCCTTTGAGGCATCAAACAGAAACCAACCTGATTATTCTGGAAGGCAGAATGAATCCTTTACAAAAAACCAGACCTAACGACGATAATGTCGGCTATAACAATTGGTTTATCACCATTTGGTAAACTTTACGAGTCTCTCAATGAGACAATGAAAGACCACACTACGTTATTAGCTATGTTGCACACAAAGCTGATTTTCATCAAGGGCTTCATCACTGCAAAAGAAAAGAGTCCCCAAACACCTAAAAATTGTTTCAACTTAGCAACTTCAAGTCCTAAAACGAACAATACAGCAAGGGCGGCTCCCAAACTAAAGAGCGCTTGCGTTCATACACAAACTGATTCTCAACAAGGACCAGTTCAATTTGTATTTTCTGGCATTCAAGAAATCTCAGCCAACGAAGAAAACAGAAAACCACAGGCAGGTCCAAAAACCTCTGCTGTCGAACAAAGCCAAAATGATCAAACATGCATCATCATTGACCACTTAAATTCTCCTGATAACAGTATAAAAAGAGCTTCCAACGAAAAACAAAATTACCTGGCATTCGATCACCAGAAAAGTTTATCTAACTTTGGTGAAAAGTCTGAAAATAAAATAAAAAAATCTCCAAGAACTGCTGAAGATTTTTTAGTGGATCAAAGTGCAATGAATATTACCCTCCATCTTTCGCCAGAAACACGAGATAAAATTCCCCCAAGACCATGCAAACCAACATCGATATGCTCTTTTGAGAAAGATAAACAATCAAAAAAACGCAGAAGAAAGAGTTCAACTAATACTACTCAAACTCTCTCGTGCTCAAACCTTCTCCAGAAAGAAGCTCCGCAAAAAAGTAAACTAGTACAATCATCCTTCAGGTATAGAACTTCTAAAGACAAACCGGAACCACAAGGGCCGGCAGAAATGAAAAAGCAAAGACATCAATCTCATCAAGACAAGATCAAAGACAACAGACCATGGGACAGAAACAGATTAGATCACAGTTCTCCCCGTAAGAGCAATAATGGAATAATTCTAAAACTGGAACAATCCGAAACAAACAGGGAATCGCTAACCTTGAATAGAAGCACTATTATGAAGATTCTGAAAAACACAAAAGACCTCAAACGTTTAACCCCGAAGGAAATCACGCTCGTGGAACCATACCACATTGCTAGAAAAGCTAAAGCTTTTATTCATATAAAGGAGTGCTCTAACTCGTTTATATCCAACAGAGACTCTGAAATCCTCTCAAAATTAGGACTAATCATCACTGAATACACAAAGTCAAAGCGAGCTCCAGCAAAAAACCAACGAGAAAGGTTGCCAGAGAACCTTCGGGATAACATCAGGCAGCAAGACCATATTCGCCACCATCAATCAACGAAAAACGAAGCCTTCCCGATAAAACATCCACGACTAAACTCTGCGGAGATATTGCGGCCAGAAGAACGAAGGTGCACTAATCCATCGCAAACGGAGCCTAATCTAAGAAATTCCAAAATAGACCTGGGAAAAAAGCTTCCCACAATTCATCAGGCAAAGCTTCCTCTGTCCTTAACTAAAACAAATAGCAAAACCCCTGTTGGACCAATTAAACAACTTCGGGCATGGCTGCCAAAACCTTCATTTTCAAATTCTAGCAAATAGCAGTCAGAAGTGAGGCATACAACATCTGAAACTCCAACTCAAACAAAAGATGTAGCCTCACTGAAATTTGGATCATGGAACACCAGGGGATTTAAACACCTAACAACGAACGGAGATACAAACCTTGGGCAATTTGATATCGTGGCTCTCCAAGAAACTTGGCTAGCAGAAGCTCCAGCGATAGATGGATGCTCACTCGAAATTGCACCAGCCAAAAAAGCTGTCATAGGCCGACCGTCCGCAGGTTTGCCAATAGCCGTAAAAAGCGGCTCTGGCCTCGAGATAACCAAAAAACGCTCATTTTCCCGAAGTCATCTATCAATTCAAGTGGAATGGTCAAGAAAAGACCCGACAAGTAAATAGTCTTTAAAGTCAACATTGGCTGTAATAACGGTATATTGGAACCCGAAAGCAATCTCAGACAAGAGATTCCTGAGGATGATCGAAGCTGAGATCGATGACATTCAAGCAAACACAGAAATCACGATGATTGCGATTTGTGGTGATCTGAACGCGTCTTGTCCCATTCCGAAAAAAACATCGACCAACCTAAAAGAGCCACATCGGGGAGACTCAAGAGGACAAAAATGGGTGAAATTGATGGACTCGAGGCACATATACAACGCAGCCCAAAAGTCAACAAACGCGCAACAAATACCGACATGGGAAAGAGCTCATCAAAATGCCACAATAGATTATATCTTTACTTCTGAACCCCTGCTAAACCTCCTAACATCTTTCAGCGTGATACGAGCAAAAGCAAGTGACCATAATATCGTGGAAACAACTTGGCTGTCTGACAACTCCTCAAAAACAACTATGGAAACAAGGGTCGAAATAAACAACCAAGGAAACCGGCTAAGGATGACAAAAGACCGGCTTGTGGAACTTGCTGAATTTTACAGGCAAAAACTTGCTGGTGAAGAAAAAAACAAAAGCCAGCACACAATAGACTATCAACCCCTCTTGATCCCATATCAAAGTGACTATTCAAAAACAACCAGTAAAGCCCCACAAGGCTCACACCAATACAACAAACTCCTGGTTACAAAAAGAAGAGCACTTAGAAAACTCAAACGACAAGCCCAAAAGACAAACTCACAATCGCTGAAGAGGCAATTTAAAGAGGAGACCAAGAAATATAATGGATGGTTAAAATCTCACAGAGCTGACCTCTATCAGCAAGACGCCGAACTAATGTTAAAAAAGGTTCATGGAAAAAATTCTCGTGAGTTTTGGACCCTTGTAAAGGGGGCAGGAAATCCTTCAATCGCAGCAACAACAAATGCAGTAAGCGAAGAACGCTGGATACAACATTTTACTACGCTTTTCAAGAAACCTCTGACTCACTCGATTCAAACTTGTGCCTACACCTGGAGTAGTACACTGTGGGAAGACTACTCGGACAAAGAGGACATCGAAAAAGCAATACAGACTTTAACCACTTCAAGAGCGCCTGGTCCAGATGGGATATCAAATTTCGATCTAAAAACAAACCAAGAACCATGGGCATCTTTTATCAGCATACTCTTCAAAGAAATCTGTTGTTCAAAATCGTTTCCTAGCTCATGGTCATCAGCAACGGTGGTAACAATTTTCAAGCAGGGAGAAAGATCTGATCCATTCAATTATCGACCGATCGCCCTATTAGATACAATAGGGAAAATCTACGGCTCATACCTGCTCACATGTTTCCAAAAGTGGGCAAAAAATTCGTCATGTTATGACCCGTTGCAAGCAGGTTTCACAAAAAACGTTGGAACAACAATAAACATCATGCTCATAAGCATTTTAAAAAATCTGGCAAGGAAAAAAGATAAAAAGATCTATCTGGCATTTGTGGACCTGACTCAGGCCTTTGACATGATCGATCGAGACCTATTATGGGCGAAGCTAAAAAGATGGAAGTGCCCCGACAAGATTCTTGAACCTATTATTGCACTACATGCAAAAACATCTATCAGAGTAAAGTTAAATCAGACCGGTACCCTGTCAGAAGAAATTACAACTGAAAGAGGCGTAAAGCAGGGTTGCCCTCTGGCTCCGGCCCTCTTCACGGCCTTCCTCGGCGACCGAAAAGACTCCGAAGACCAGCCCAGAACTTTTCCACCAAAACTAGGGGGCACAGAAATTCCGAGGCTGCTTTATGCTGATGACATTATCCTGATAGATCAGACCTCGATCGGTCTCCAACGGCAGTTGGATACTTTGAACACTTATGTAACTAAGAACAATTTGCTGATCAATAAAGAGAAAACCAAAATCCTGGTTCTTGAAAGAACAACTAAACCAAACCAAAAACCTAACCACTGGTCGATAGACTCCATAAAAGTGGACCAGGTAAAGGACTTTAAATACTTGGGGGTTATGATTGACTCCTCCGAAAGAGAGACAAGTATGCAATCAAACCTGTGAGAAAAGACACGGAAATTATCCTCCCAGGCAAAGGCCCTAGACAGAAAATTTGGCCGATTTTCTTTGTTGACTGTAATAAAATATTACAAAGGAAAATTCGTTCCATCAATAACATATGGAGGAGAAGGTATGCCAACTATTCCGCCAAACATCTGGCCACAATTGGAAGCCTATTTCTGGCGAGAAATGCTACACCTTCCGAAATCGACATCCCTACCAGCAATTCGAAGGGAACTGGGACTGCTGTCACTGAAGGCAACTGTCGATTGGAATGAGATGGCCCTTTTTAGAAAAATCATTATGCCAGACTCCGCTCCACAATATAATATGCTTAAAGATGAAACAACTACAGGGAGAAGCGAAATCCTTGCAAAATGGGTGCTCAAACAGAAAGCCTCTCTGTTAAAGATCGGATGCGATTAGAACGATCTAACCCGAAATCCAATGCGGGTGAAGAAGAAGCTCCAAGAGCTTGACTGGATTGATACATTGGAAAAAGCAGCTGCCAATAAGCTCCTTGGCCATTTACCCATCCAACCCAAAAAACTAAATGGAATCTACCAAGTCTTCACATGCTTTCCAGACAAACGAAGAAGAAACATCTTCCTAAGGGCCAGGCTAAACCTCTTGCATACAAATGAGATAAGAGCTTTAAGAGGGCTACCAAACACAAACAAGTGCCGTCTTTGCAAGAATACTGCTGAAATCGAAACAATAAGACATCTTTTGATGACATGTCCGAAAACCGTCTATCTCAGGAAAGCATACTTAACCCCGCTCCTGGAATCCTTCGTCCTCCGAGAGGAGGATACTTGGTGGTGCCGCCTCCTAAGTGGGAAAAAAACCCGCTGGACGATAGCAACAACTAAAATCCTAGAAGCTGCTTTGGAAAAATGCTTGAAAAACACAAATCCAACATCTTAAGGACAGAAGCAGACACAGCGACCGGAATACAGGAAAAAATAAAGAAGTAAAGTAAAAAAGAAATAAAGAAAGAAATTATCAAATGAAAGTAATAAAGTATAAAGAACCAAGGAAATTAGAAACGGAACCACACACAACCACAAACAATAATGGACACAATTACGAATTAACAACCTCTGTAAAATCAATTTAATTTTGATAGCACACAAAGTAAAAAAAAAAAAAAAAAGAAATATTCTCTGGATCTGTTGGGGGTGTGGTCAACGTCCCGAGGGGTTCCAAAGGCTGCTCAGTTTTTACCATTCTTGGCCTGACAATCCTATCCCACCTATCATTCTGGGTGTACTTATGTTTTGTGAGAGGAGGAGCTTTACCTGCCCTTATCAAAATCATCATCATGGCGCTCTTCGGCAAAGTCTTCATGCAGCAACTCAGGATTATCTGACATGAGCAAAAGATGACTAGAAAAAATACTATGATGGGAACCAGTATTTTTACAGCTATCTCTAACCATGATGGGCCCATAAAAAAATTGCATTAAACCAGTCATCTGCATTCACTCCAGCTTCTTTCAATCCTAAACTTGAGACGGGTCCCTACTGCATGGGACAACGATCCATTGTCAGCATCATTTGGGGGTATGTACGTACAGCAAGACAGTCACATTTTCTTAGAGAGGCTCCCTTGCATAGCTGTGAGCAGGTCCAGAACATATCGATTCTGGAGTGTCATGAGCTTAATGGTTCTCAACTCACTCTTTATTTGATAAGACCGTGCTCTATCTGGTTCGCCATCTGAAGCATCTCCCATCTAGTTATCTGCAGCCATTTTGCGTTGGCTGCAGTCTGGATACCTGGCAGCAGAAGGGAGGCAAAAAAGGCTTCTTTCTTGGTAAACAACTTGTATTGGTCCGGAATCGCATTTAGTTTCTGTGAGGAGTCTTTGGACAGGTAGTTAGATCTCTTCTGACAACGACCTCTTAGTGAGTGAGGAACACGATTAACGGTTGGGGGCTTAGTAGGTTCTGGGGATGGCACATTTATAACTTACTAGCAAAAAGTACCCCTTCTACAAACGGGTTCTGTGGACAGACGTGGCAACCCTCTCAACAATTGTTGAAAATCAATGATCGAGTAGGTTGCTGTTTCGATTCGCTTATCGTTTGATTTGCTTTGCATTCTGAAGTAAACTGCACGGAGAATGGGCTTGTGTGACTGGCTGACATACCCCAGAGCAGACGTTGGTGGGGAGGTGACATTTGGTGTGCTGCTGCATACTGGGACCCACAGTGCTCTCTCCTCACCTGTTGCCTCACCCTGGCATGATGCAGTTTGTTATTGTGCATTGCAAGGCAAATGTCCCAGAAACCGTGCATTCTAGGGCTGAGGATCGGTCCTTCTACGACCACATTGATGTTTCGCCGATTTCAGGCTACTGTCTCATGTGTGAAGGTGCTGAAATCTGGGGAAGGGGGTGAGGTGTCCAAGCATTATGTAGCCAGTAATGTCCGGAGGGTCCTAACAAGTAACTATGCAAAATTTGGTGCAGATTGGTGAAAAAGTGTGGAATTGTATAAGGAACAATGCTTCACAAAGCCACAAACCCACATACACATTTTGGCTTGTGCTGAAATCCGGGGAAAGCGGTGAGGTGTCCAAATGTCACATAGCCAGCATTGGCCAGAGGGTCCTAACAGGTAACTATGTAAATTGTGATGCAGATTGGTGAAATGTTGTGGAATTTTATAAGGAACAACACTTTACCATACCTGCCACAAACAAGCCCACACATTTTCACTTTTATAAATATAGATAGATAGATGAGAATCAGGAACTTCTAGAACCATGGAGTGTAGGGTGGTCAGTGAGCATACAACCATCCAGGATAGTGGAAGGTGTAAATATGCATATTGTCCATACACCCAGTACACATCCCCTTGACACTACTATGCCGTCAGTTAGATCAGGGATGAATAGGGTCTTATTGCAATGGGTGTTCATTCCTATGGGTACAGTGAAATTTCATTGAAAGCAAAAAGAGTACTCTGCTGGCCTTTGTACTTTTGCTGGTGTTTCGGTTAGCTCAATCCATGTCAATTTTGGCATGTAGTTAACCCATATTTAACAAAGTTGTTATTCATGTGTTCCACCAAATCATCAGGAAACCCCGGTCGACCCATTGCTGCACAGCTCACTACTCCTGCCACCCATCTATTGTTGGAAAGCAACGGTCCTTCCATCTTCAACAATGGTCGCACTTTGGACCACACCTGTTTTTTCTTCTTGGCACATTCTTCATCATGCCCATCCATAATTACTGCTTGGACAGTGTGCCCTTGGAAAATACTCTGTACTCTGCACAAGTGTACCAGGCACTGGGCTATAAGAGGCAGCATTTATTGGGGTATAAACTACTTGGGTGCACCCATCACATGAGCTATCAAAGAGCATACATAGCAGCTCTCATCTGACCTCTCCCTCCCCACATCGCGCATGCGATTATATTATATCACATGTTGACTGATTCAGGTGGTGCACATCGGCCACGGTGTCAAATATAACGTCCTTATACTGATTGCACTCTATCTCCTCCCCAGTTTCCCTCTAACCCCCCTTTACATACCCCCCACTATATACAATAATCACATAAAAACCATATACAACCTGCAAGGAAAAAACAACATGTGCAACATAACATATATATTATACAACATCTGTGGTATTTCACCTGCAGAGGGAGAGAAAAAACAGACATCCATGCAAACAACCACAAATCCATCATTTTAGAAAAGTTACCAGAATCAGCTATAATATCAAAAAGGACCATGATAGTTTATGCACTTTAATCTCAATGAGCAACAGGGTCAGAAAGGGAACGTGGTGCACAGTAACAAGTCAATAGGGAATGCAATGCACGATGCAACTCATAGTGGGTCAGTACTTAGGTCAATTCAAACTTTAATAGGGCAATCGAGAATTAGCCAACTTGCTTGAAATAAATTGATCGAATGGTACATTTGACCGATTTCAGCCAGTACCATTAGATTGATTTTTCAAACGACTGAACATGGAGTGCGGGATTACAGGGGTTGTGGGGGTGTCCCCCGCTCACCATGTTCGGTATTTTTGGGTTTTACGGGTGTCCCCCACATCCTCAACATTGAAGGCGGGGGACGAAAAAACTAAAAAAAGAAAGAAAAAAGAAAAAGAGGCTCTGTGGCATCGGATCCAACACACATTAGAGGGAAAAAAACTGACGCTGCAGGTTACAGGAGAGGCGGCGGATGGAGAAAAAGATAAGTAGGGGTGTGGGGGGATGTACTGGGAAATTGGGGGGACATGGGTTTGGTTTGTTTGGCCACAGTAAAAACATATTTGCAGCAAAATTGACTACGGTCAATTCTGCCACAAACAATTCTACCACGGTCAAACAACCCAAATCCGGGAATGCAATGCAATATGCAGCTTATTCTAGGTCAACACTTAGGTCCACTTCATGAGAAGGTGGAGTGGTGTTGGGTGTCTTCCGAACATCAGAAAGAGGAACCAAATACTACAACTCCTTCATCCAAGCCCGCATCTCTGCGGCATCTAACAATTCGGCTGAACTCTTTAAAATCTGCAAGGAACTGGCCAACCCTGCTGCAGTCTCTACCTCTCCTGTCCCCTCCCAGGCCCTCTGCACGGCCCTGGCCTCTCATTTCATCTCTAAAACTCAGGACATCCTGTCCTCACTCTCCTGCTATCACCTCCCCCCCTCCTGCTCTCCCTCTGGCCCTTCTGAAGCCACCCCTCCTCTCCCCTTCTCTGCCTTTCCCCATTTTTCTGCTGACAAGGTTTCGAGACAAGTCAGATCTATGAAAGTCTCATCAGAACAGGTCCACCCCTGTTCCTCCAAAACCATCAATGACCACATCGACTCCTTGGCCCCTGCCCTGGGGCCAAGGACGCCTGCAATCACTCTTTCGCCTCTGGAGTTTTCCCATCCCCTCTCATGCACTCCCTTGTGCACCCACTTCTTAAGAAACCCTCTTCCGACCCCTCCTGCCCAGCCAACTACCAACCTATCTCTATCACTCCCTTCCTGGGCAAGCTCCTGGAGAAACTGGCCATCTCCCAGCTTAATCTCCATGCTGAATCTGTTGGCAGTCTTCATGACCATCAGTCTGGCTTCAGAGCCGCCAGAAGCACGGAAACTGCTCTCCTGAACATCCGTGAGGACCTGCTCTCGAACCTTGATTCTAACATTCCTTGTGTTCTCATTTTGCTTGATCTCTCTTCTGCCTTTGATACTGTCAACCATACCATCCTGCTCAACCGTCTCCGTGATAACCTGGGAATCACTGGTCAGGCTCTGGCGTGGCTGACCTCTTTCCTCTCTAATCAACCCTCCCAGGTCCAACTGGGGTCTTTCCTTTCTGACATCTTTTTCTCTACCTGTGGTGTCCCCCAGAGTTCTAACCTCTCTCCCTGGCTTTTCAACCAGTATCTGGCACTTCTCGCCCACTGCATCGCTGCTCTCTGCTCCTACTTTCAGTGCTATGGGGATGATACCCAGCTCATTTTCAGGCTACCCTCGGCCTCCTCTTCTCCTTCCCTCATCTCTGACTGTCTTTCTGCTATCCAGGACTGGTGTGCCGCCAATGACCTCTGCCTTAATGCCAGTAAGACTGAGATCCTACTCATCGGCACACCCACTCCCTCCCTCTCTGCAGCTCTCTGGCCGGCCTCTCTTGGCCCTCTTCCTGCTCCTACCTGCAAGGCAAAAAACCTCGGGGTCATCTTTGATTCCACACTCTCCTTCTCTCCTCACACATCTGACGTCTCTAAGAAGTCACACTACCAGCTACACCTCCTCAGAGGTATCCATCCCTTCCTCTCCTTTCCCCAGAACCTCACTGTCTCTAGAGTCCTGGTTCTCTCAAAGCTGGACTACTGTATCAGCCTCTATCTAAATCTTCCTGCCTCTACTCTCCGCTCTTTGCAACTCATCCAGAACAGAACCGCAAGACTTGTCCTTGGCCTCAAGCCCATGGACCGTATCTCTCCAGGACTGAAATCACTACACTGGCTCCCAGTGGCTGCGAGGATCAAGTTCAAAACCCTCTGCATTGTCCACAAGGCCTTCTGGGGCCTTGGGCCAAAATACCTTCAACTCCCTCTTCCTAAATATCTTCCTTCTCGAGCCCTTCGTTCATCCGCCTCCAACTCTCCTCATGGTCAGCCGCTTTTCCAAACAACAAGTTGGTGGCAGATCTCTCTCCGCTGCAGGGGCCTCCCTCTGGAACAGCCTTCCTGCCCCCCTGAAACTTGAGGAGAACCATCTCCGGTTCTGGAAGCACCTCAAAACTTTCCTCTTCGCCTCCGCTTTCTCTCCCCCTGTCCCCTGCTAAAGTTACTAAACTGCACCGAATCTGCAACTGGGCCACTCACCTTACCAGTCCTTGGCCCAGCCACTCTCCCCTGCACTGCCTCCCTGGCACCCCCTGCACTACGGGACTGTGTCTGTATCCCTACAGCCCCTCCTTCCCAGCACTTATCTGCACTTACTCGCACTGCCACTAGCTGGCCCTTGTTACTTTCCTGTATGATATTACCCTGTACTGCACTTTCCCCTCTCCCTTTCCCCTTGCACTTCTCCCTTTCCCCTCCTCCCTTTCACTTGCGCGATCTGAATGACACCTGGCCTAGTAGGATCGTTGTATGTCTCCCCTTGTTCCTCCCCCGCCTTGTCGCGCCTTGAAACACTTGTGTATAGGCGCGTTATAAATACCATATCATATCATATCTTAACAGCAAAGAGTGTTGCAAACATCACAGTGATGGATGGTTGTGACGGCGGATAAAGTTTTGAATGTATATTTGTTCTCCTGGAAATAACTTTAGCAGCAGCAAGTTCAGTTCATCGGTGGCCATTGTTACGGCTGCAGCTTCCCTTCTAGGAGCAATCTGTCAAGAG
Source organism: Ambystoma mexicanum (assembly GCF_040938575.1). Lineage (NCBI taxonomy): Eukaryota > Metazoa > Chordata > Amphibia > Caudata > Ambystomatidae > Ambystoma > Ambystoma mexicanum. Next base: position 966,849,714 of record NC_090936.1, on the reverse strand, counting down.
AGCATTTTAATCCATTTGGTTAATTCACGCAAGTACTCAGGAAACTCCTCCCCCAAAACTCCTGCTCCTGTGTGAGCATCTGATGCTGTGCGTGAAGGAATAAGAGGTGTGTGCATCCTTCTCCCTGTCACTATCTCATGCAGGGGCATGTGGTGGACCTTGCTGGGCTGCGTTCTCATGCTAAAAAAAAACAGAGGTTGACATTGCACCCAGTTCCTTCTTAACATTACATACAACTCAGACAATTTTCTCTTTAAAAGTATTTTCACTTTTTCTACAATCCTGTTGTCTTGAGGGTGGTATATGGAGCACAACTTATGCCGAATCCCTAATAGAGATGTGATCTCCTCAAATAAATCATTAAAAAAGTGAGTTCCATTGTCAGATTTTAGGACCTCATACACCCCCAATGGGGAAATACCTTTCATACTAGAAATGTTGCTGCAGATTTTGCATCTGAGTGTGCACAGGGGCTAGCCTCAATCCAAAGGGAGAACAGGCATACCACAACAATGAGGTAACAGTAATTACTGCACCTGTCAGCAGCCCCTCTTCACCCACAAATCTTTCTCCTCTCGAGGTGCCTGTCCCTGCAACTCAATGTTTGTGTAATCGGTACTGCTATGTATGGAATGGTTAACTGTAACTACTAATTTGCCACCTCAGGATACGCAGTAACATCTCGGTCCCGATGGTATGCCATTTCTTTGACAGCCTTACATGCAGCATCATTGCTGAGTGGAATAGGGTCTGTATACTCTGTGTGGGCAACACATTTAACCACTGCTACAAACGAGGGTGGAAGGAACCATAGGGCATCCTCACTTCTTTTCCCCCTACATCCTCCCCTCGGGTGGCCAGGGAAAGGCCATTAGTCTTGGATCCGGACCCTGAGGGTGGATATGCGAGGGAGGATCACCTGGGTGTAGGGAACTTGGGATGTGGGGAGAGGACGTCCTTAGGTGAGACATGCTATCCTCCATTTCCTTTTCAGAATGAGCCCTCTGTCCCACAAGTCTTCATAGGCTATTGTCAACCCCTTCCCTGTTCTACCTGTAAAACGTTCCCCAAGAAACCCCAGCTTTGTACTGGGACGAAGAAGAGGAAGCAAGAGCGGACTACCGTTTCCATAGTGAGCAGTCTTTTCTTTCTTGGACTAATCATGGTGACGGGAATTTTAAAAGCCAGCATCCTGGGAGAAATGGAGTCGGCTTTGGAAGTAGTTCTATGAACTGCTGGGTGCAGCCAGAACTCTCCGGTTCAGCAGTGTGGCAAGCGGAGTGCTGGAGACCCAAGAAAGGATGCAGAGTTCATGCAGCAGGAAGCAGAACTGAAGGACGCTGGAGGCTGGTGAGAGACTGCAGAAGGGAAGCCGGCATGATTGAGCAAAACGGTCATGGAAGTTCAAAGCTGCAGGAGGAGCACCACTGGGTGCGCAGAAGCCACAGAGAGCCGCTTGGAGAAGATGCAAGGTACCGCACTGGAAGGAGAGAACCCGTGGCGGCCGAGGACCTCGCAGCAAGCCATGAGCCCTGACAGGTGAGTGAACCAGAGAAGGGGAACATCGGATTGGCAGGTGAATATTTAAAGCAAATAGAAATCATTGATTAAAAATGAACCAAGCATTACCATGAATGCTGAATGAAATCAAAACAAAGTGCTTTTTTAAAAAACTTTTTTTTAATTTTATTATTCAACGTGGCAGCAAAAACACAGGCGAACAGCTCCAGGCAAGTACAATATGAATACAAATTCACACAATGTATGCATACAGAGGTGGCTTCACATGAAAACATAACCAATGGGCACATTTGTATCATGGGCAGGATGTCAGAGAGCTATGATAGGGGTGAGGTCCCGGGCTGGTGGGGGGAAGCGGCTGAGGGAGATGCATCCGGTGTCATTTCAAGGTCGGACATATAAGAACGAAATCTGAGCCAAATGTTCCTAGGCCTGGAGTGGGTGGGCTGTAGATGAGACCAGGCTTCCTCGGAGTCCAAAGCCCACGTGACCGCTCTTAGCCATTGGGCGTGTGTGGGAGGTGAGGGGCGAAGCCAGCAAAGCAGGATGGATCGCACCGCGAGGAACATGCAGAGACCAGCCAGTTTTTTGGAGTTCCGGGAGAGGCCTGGGAGGTTGTGGAAGAGGCATACCACCTGGGAGGGATCGATGGGGTGGTCAAGCATGGCGGACACCGTCGAGAAAACTGCCTCCCAAAACTGTGAGAGGCAGGGGCAGGACCAAATCATGTGAATGTAATCGGCAGCATCCTGACCACATCTAGGGCAGCTAGAGGGGTGATCCCTGGACATGCGGTGCAATCTGATCGGGGTGTAGTGGAACCTATGTAGTACTTTGAACTGAATAAGTTTAAAACCGGAGTTGAAAGACACCCGATGTGTGCGCTCACATAAGTGTGCCCAGCGCTCATTCGACATTTCAACACCAAGGTCTACCTCCCACGCTCGTTTCAGTTTAGTGAAATCTGGGATAGTTCTGGACTGTAGCAAAGTGTATAGTCTAGATATTTTGCCTCTCGTAGGGGAGGGGGAGGTGAGTTCCTCGATGGCAGGGTTGTCCGGTGGTAATGCGGGGAACATTTGGTAATTACGCTTAAGGGTCCTACGGAGGGACGAATATTGGACCCATACACACTGGCCCCTCCTTAAGGACAATGGGAGGTCAGGCCATTCAACAAATATACCCTGATCAAACACATCACGCAGCAACTCGTAACCCGCCTCAGCCCAGTGACAAACCACGGCTGGTGGCACCCGTGGGACCCCGGGAAGGAAGTCCCAAAGAGGGAGGTTGCCGTGAAAGGCGTAAGCAGTTCCGGTTAGCCTCCAAGTTTTCGCCAATGCCAGGGATGTGCAGGCGACCGGGTTCTGTGAGTCCAGCGCCAGGCCGCAAGTTTCTCGAGTCTAACATGTGGGAGAGGGTCCGTTGTGTTAAACCAGTAGGATGTATATTGGATTTGGGATACCAGCCAGTTTTTGAGGAAATTGGGGGCACCAAAGCCCCCGTAAGTCATAGGGGTAGACAAGGTATCCAGTTTGAGACGGACCGCGCCCGAGTGCCAAAGAAAGGAGTTGACTGTGCGGGTCACTTCGCGGAAGAAGCCCCCTCCTGGCCACACGGGAATGTTGGTAAACCTGTAAAGTAGCTGGGGCAACACCACCATTTTCAGTAGACCTATTCTGCCTGAGAGGGATATCGGGAGTTTGTGACAGACTAGAACTTTAGCCGACAGGTGTGCAAGATACTTCTGGTAGTTCTCCTTGAAAGTCAGCACTTGATGGCGCGTTACCTCTATCCCCAGATAGGTAATCGTGGACTGAGCCCAAGTGAACCCCTGGGTGTCGGGAGGGGGGAGAGTGCACTCCGTAAGTGGGAAGAGAGTGGATTTTGAGCAATTCACCTTAAGGCCCGAGATTCGGCCAAAATGAATGACGTCCTCCAGAATTGGGGGTAAGTTGATGGAGGGGGAGCGTATAAACAACAGTGCGTCATCAGCATATAGGGACACTATGTCCGCCTGGCCCACAGTACGGAGACCTCTGTGTGCATGGAATTGGAGGAGCATATCGGCAAAATGCTCTATTGCTATGGCAAAGATCAGGGGAGAGAAGGGGCAACCCTGTCTCGTCCCCCTGGCAATATCGAAGAGAGGGGAGCAACGGTCTTCTGTGCGGACCCTAGCCACAGGTGCTGAGTAAAGCAATCTGACCCAGGATAGAAAGGAGGGCCCAAATTTACAGCTCTCGAGAACTCGCCACAGATACCTCCAAGAAACTGAATCGAACGCTTTGTGCATGTCCAGTGTGGCAGCCACCGCATGTGTCTCGGGGTTTATTCTGTTAATTATATTAAAGAGACGCCTTAGGTTCAGGGAGGTAGAGCGACCTGGGATGAAGCCCCCCTGATCCGGGTGGATGATAGATGGTAAAAAGGGAGCCAAGCGGAGCGCCAGAGCCTTGGCGTATATTTTGACATCGCAATTTATAAGTGAGAGCGGGCGATATGAACCACATTGCGAGGGGGATTTGCCAGATTTAAGTAATACCGTGATTGTGGCCTCACGGAGAGAGGGGGGAAATACACCAGCCTCCACCGACTCCTCCCAGAGAGCAAGCAAGTGAGGGAGCAGTAGTGACTTATAGTGCTTGTAAAATTCGACTGGGATACCATCCGAGCCGGGGGCTCTCCCCGAAGATATGGAATCCATAGCATCTGAAAGCTCCTGAAGCGTAAGTGGAGAATCAAGGGAGGCCGCGGTCTCTGGGGATAGGGTCGACAAAGGAGTCGATCTCCTCCACTGACACCTCATCCGAGTTGGAGTATAGGGTTTCATAGAATGAAAAAAATACTGTGTTGATGTCCTGCAAGGAGACAGCCATAGAACCGTCACGCCTCTCAATCCCAAGTATATGCGGGGATCCCGTCTCGTGGCGAATCAGTCTCGCCAGAAATCGGCCAGGGGGCTCGCCCTCCCCGTATTTCCTCGCCATGCCAGGGTTAGCCAAAAATCTTTGTTCGCGCTCCGCAAGGGAACGCAACGTATCCAACTCCACCCCAATGTCCGCCAGGGTATCCGGGGTGGAGTGGAGTGAGCATTTAGCTTCCAGGGTCGATAATTTGGATTCACACACGGCGAGATCTCTCCGGATTGACCTGAGGACACATTCTCCTTTGACAATGCCATCCCTCTAATATAAGCCTTAAAAGACTCCCATAGAGTGGCCTGTGATGTTACCAAACCCGTGTTCGTTTCGAAGAACTCCTCAATAGGCTCCTCGAGCTCGGAGCAGAACTCCGGGTCCAGCAGGGAGAGGGGTTTCAACCTCCAGCGTCGAGTACGGCCGGGATCAGGGCCCCAACCTATGGCGACAGTTACAGGAGAGTGGTCAGACAGGGTTCTGGGAAGGATCATTAACTGTATAATGCTCTTAACCAATTCGTTGGAGATCACCCATTTGTCAATACGGGAATAGGAATCGTGGACTGAGGAGTAGAAAGAGTACACACGGGAGTCCGGGTAGAAGAACCTCCATGCATCTACCATGGTGAGACAGGGCAGGGATGATAGTGCAGCGTAGGCTGCCCTGGAAAGTTGACGGGGCCTGGTTCCAGATCTATCGAGGGCTACATCGAAAATCGTGTTGAAGTCACCCCCCCAAAGGATGGGGACAAGGGGGAAGCCATCAAGGAGGGACGTGACCTGTACATAAAAATCTGGGTCATCTAAGTTAGGGCCGTAAATGTTCAGCAGGACCACCTCCTTGTTTTGGAGCGTGGCATGAAGCAGCACATATCTACCTTGAGGGTCTATTTGTGAGGAAATAAGAGTAAACTTGAGACTCTTGTGAATGAGGGTCATGACCCCGCGGCTTTGGGTAGAGAAATCGGTAAAAAATCTATGGGTCCCCAAGTTTTGGCAAAACGCATACACTGTTCCGTGCGAGCATGTGTCTCTTGTAGAAACAGAATCTTGGACCCATGACGCTCGGCCTGTAACTGGAGCTGCCTCATCTTTTTATAATTGCCCAACCCACGTACGTTCCAGCTCATGAAGGTCAGGTCACTCTCGGTCACAGATGCAGTGGTGGTTGAATAAGAAAAAATGTCAATACCCAGCGGGCCAATTTCACAGCCCAGCGGCACCAAGTCCTGAGTACCACCTCGCGGTCCGCCTTCGCTGCCAACGTCAACTTTATAATAACATAACCCCCAACATGACCCACCCCCACCCACATCCCCCCCAAACAGAGGGATGACAATCCCAACCCCCCTCAACCAAAACCAAACCAGAGGCATCAGCGCCTGGGGGCCTGTAGGCCAGACTGGCCGCCGCACTCCGGGCTGCGGCAGATCCAAATAAGGCAAAAGGTGCCCACAGTAGAAATTTGCATGTAACTTGAATGGGGTTTTTGCACTTGTTGGTGTGGCACATATTTGTAAGATGAACAAAACAAGCAGATTCCGGAATAGAGGATCAAAGTGGCCCCGATGCAGGAAGGCGGCCGGGCCTGGCCTCTCCCCGTCGGGACAGAAGGGTAACTGCAAAACCGTGATCAGAGGAGAGGGGGCAGCCAGGGAAATGTTTGTCCATAAACCTGGAGGCCTCCTCCGGGATCGTGAAGAAGAACAGCTGGTTGGCGTGTTCTATGCGGAGTTTGGCAGGATAGAGCATGGCGTATTTGATTGAGTGGTCTCGCAGCCTACGTTTCACAGCTTGGAAAGTCTTGCGTTCACGTTGGACGGCCGTTGAAAAGTCCGGGTAAATATGAATTCTTGCGCCGTCCAGTAGTAGCTCACCCTTAAGTCTGGCGGCCCAGAGGAGGGCATCACGATCACGGAAGTTCAGCACCCGGGCTATGATGGGCCGAGGTGGAGCACCGGGCTTAGGTTTAGCCGTCAGGGCTCGGTGTGCCCGCTCAATGGCGAACTGCGGGGAAAGCTTGGGAGAATCCAGGAGCGAGACCAATGTATGCTCAACAAAGACCTCCATTGGTTCATGAACTTCATTCTCGGGAACCCTGATAATGCGGAGGTTGTTACGCTTTGATTGGGATTCCAAGTCCTCGTTCTTCTTCTCCACCTCGAGGACTCGGCTGGAGAGAGCGACGACCTCGGAGCGCAGGGCGCCCAGTGCATCCTCTGCGGAACCGACCCGTGTCTCGACCTCCGACACTCGACTATCGGTCCTCTCGATATGGGCCTTAATAGAGGATATAGTGCCGTTCATGTCATTCAATTTTGAGTGAAGTGCAGTGAAGCCCTCACGGATAAAGTCCATCATATTTTGGGATTCCGGTGCTGTGACGGATGATGATGCAACAGGGGCCTGCTCAGTGGTCTCCTCTGACGATCTCACCGCAGCCTTCGCAAACATGTTGATGGAGCTCTGTTTCCTCACGCCCCCCTTGGTCATCTTGACGATGTTGGAAGTCGAGTGGGGGTGAGGGGGGAACCCCAGCAGCCGTAGGAGAGAGGCGGGGGGAGCTCGGACCCTGTACCACGTGAGGCAGTATGCGAGGTATGGTATGAAACACAGAGTAATGCAGAGGGAGCCGTGGCTGTGAATCCGTATAGATGAGATATTGCGGCTACCAGTGCAGGCCGCAGGGTCTCAGCCAACCCAGGGAGACGTGGGGGACAACGCCAGGAGACCTCAGGGGTAGGAGACCCCAGGGATGGGGGTGATGATGCCCAGTGGACACTGTGAGTGCAGGAATCCAAATATGAGTGACCAAGTGCGATGAATGGAGAGGAGCACCTCCCAGCACAATGCTCTGCAGGGTAGACAGGTCGCAGCCTCGAGCGCAGCGATGTAGGATAGGGCGGGCACTCGGTAGGCAAAAGGTCCTGCGTAGAGTAGTGGCACTGAGATCACTGTGGCCCCCTCAGAAGGTAGGAGTCCCCCAAGAATGAAGATATGCGTGGCCCGCGAGGCCTAAGGCTCCCCCAGTAAGGCCAAGGGGTGAAGGCAAATCTGCGAGGCAGGGGGGCGCTCAGATAAATGCAGGCCAGAGAAAGGTCGAGCGCGCCAAGCTCGGGGTGGCTCCAGTTGTTAATGGGCCTTGAGGCTGGGGGCCGCCGATGGACAATCCGTGAGGTACTGCAGGGAGGGGGTGAGGCAGTACTACTGCCCAGGGGCGTCTGCGGGGCCTCCCTGCTTCATGTACCTGATGGCTGCAAGGATCCGGCAGCACAGCGTGTGTCGACGGGGGGAGCGCAGTACCTGGTTCCCACTTGTGTACCGCAGCTCCACCCCGAGCGTTGAGGTCTCGCTGTCGGCGGGGAGAAAGGCTCCCGCCGAGTAGGTTCCACGGCAAAGCCCAGCAATTGAGGAAAAGGGCCCGGGCAGCCCCGATGCAGGGCAGACGTCCCTCCAAGTACGCCGGAGCAGCCCGCCCCGGGCCGCCCAGCACCAGCAGTCGCGGCCACCCAAGCCGGCGGTGCGCGGCCTCAGGATGCGCCCAGGCTGCCTCCAAATCTCACTGCCAGCCAGGGCAGAGGCGGACCGCTGCCCGCCGGCGCACACCCGCCGGGGCAAGGACACGCCGCAGGCCCCCAGGCGAGTCTGTCCACCACTCTGCCGGGGCTGGGTTTTGGCACGTAGGAGCGCTGCAGGCGGGGGGGTGGTCACAGCAGCACCCAGAGATAGTGTTCCACGGCTCCGTTTTCTGTCGGGATTCGGTCTGCAGGGTCCCTGGGGTAGTGGCTCAAAAAGTGTGTAAGCCGGGATCGGCTGCCTGGTGGTGGAAGTGCCGAATTAGGATCTTGCGATCTGCCTGCCGCGGAGCTCGAGCTTCAGGTGGCCATCTTGTTCGGCGCTCAACAGCGCCCCCAAAGCAAAGTACTTTTGAATACCAAATTAGATGAAAGCAAGTATAAGCATTTTGGAATACCGAACAGCGTGAAGGCAAGTTGTGGCCACTTGTGAATATTAATCAGAGTGAAAGAAAGATTGTGAATCTAGCAGATGCAAAGAATTGTTATAAAAGAAATGAGCCACGAGAATTCTAAGGAACTGTGTCATATAAGAAATCGAGCATTGGCCAAAGCCAAGAGAAGGCCATGTCCTGTATGCTATGAGGAAAACCCATTGACAAGATCCAGGAGAAAGTGTAACAAGTGCATTGTGAATAACCAAGCCACTATACAGTGTCAGGAGAGTGTGACACAGGTTGATAAATCAAGGAGCACTGTCAAGTTGAAAGAGTGGCATAGTGTTGATGAAAAAACAGAAAGGAAGGGGGACCAGTTGCGTGACCTGTAATGGGTGGACTGCGTCTAGACCGAGTGCACCCCTGTATGGAAAAGCCACTGAAAATACCCATGAAGAAGCTTGTGTTCATACTACAACAGACTTTTATGTGTTTTGAAGTCAAGGAACAGAACTGTCTATATGAACTAGTGGAAAAGAGCCATATCGTAAGAGTTGGGAAGTGTCCCAAGGAATTTTGTTGTTTTGAAAATCTGGAAGATTTGAACTCTTGGGGAAGTGAACCCCTGTGCCTTGTGAACTGTTTTGAGCTTGGGGAAGAGGAAGCTGATTGCAAGCCAAGAGCCGGAAGAAGCTGTGTACTTTACTTTGAACACTATTCATTTCTGATGCTGACATCTCTACACATTGTATGTAGTTAGAGGTGTGGGCAAGTATAGGTTTTGGACACAGAGAGATATTTACTTTGGACTTCCTGATGCAGACTATCCTTAGTTTTCTTTAGGTAGGGACATCCCACCTTAGTACAGGGCAAGTTAGGCCTTACTCCACCCTGCATTTTGAGTTAAATAAAACTTTGAAGATGAGGGGGCACTGTTGAGCAGCCTAAGCAATGGCTGCCTAGCTCTCGAGCTCTGTGGATTGCCAGCTTTCATCCGGAATTATCGGCGGCCATCCTATAAATCCCCGGCCATCACTTCATCAGCCAAAAGCTGACACCCTGCTGCATGCCCACATCTGATTTGGGCGAGAATCGGAGCCGGGAGCCCACGCTACGGCCACCAGCGATTTGGCTCAGTGTGCGGCCCTGCCGTAGACCGGAGCCACGTGTCCTCATTGTGTGGCCACCCACTGCCGTGTTTGGCTGCCCCGGCAGGCAGTCTCCCATCACGCTGCGGCGGGATATGCTGCACTCAACCATCTGTGCCCGTGGCCACTGTGGAACCCACCGCTGACCCGTTTCGCCCTGTGGGGCTGCCTGCTTGTGCCGTCGACGGCCTTAGGAGCGGTGCCGGAGGGGGCCCGAAGCCTGGAACCATCCCACGCCCGAACAGCCCTGGCATGGGAGGAGCTGTGCCGAGCAGCTCTCCTCTTTTTCCTGCTCCTCACGCTGCCCCCTGCGTGGCTTGGCGTCTTCCCGCTGTGGGGCTGGGCGAGACCCGGAAAGCCGCAGCATCTAGCGGGGGTCCTCAGAGCCTCCCAGCCTCTCTGCAGCAGGTAGCGGCCCCTGGAGGGGCACCGCTGCCAGAATCTGACCCGGAGGTCCACCTCTCCGCGCGGCTGCCTACCTTGCCCCCCACTGTCACAGGAGTGGTACCGGGGACCCCCCCGAGCCATGCGGGCAGCCTGCGACCGGCACTGTCTGGGCGTGGGAGGAGACGCTGCCGGTTTGCTCCCCTCCTTCTCCCGCGCTCCTCAACACAGCCTGGCATCTACCCGTGGTGGGCAGGAGTGCACCCGACAGGCAGTGGCACTGCGCAGCCGCCGCCCCGGGGCACCATTGCCGGGGAGCATCATCTCGGAGTTGAATATCACTGCGACAGGGCCGTGACTACTGCGCCGGACTGCTCCATTGGTCTTCTGCTGGACCTTGTACGCGGTACGGGCACTGCCGCCCTGAAGGCTGAGAGGTGGGTGCTAGGGGCCTGGTCATAAGCTGGTGTCTGTTCCCTCCCTGTCTGTGCCCCTGGGCCCCCTGGTAGCCCTGACACCTCTCTATACAACTGCTACCATTGACCCAAGGCACCTCATCGCCCGTTGAACCCAGGGAGGCAACTTCCTTATCACAGCGGCTTGACCCAGGCTAATGCACAGCGCCGTGGGCCAGCGTGCTGCGCTCTGAAAACCCTGGCCATTGTAGACCCCGAGCCTCAGCAGAACTGCCCATAATTCACCTCATTGAGAGCCATACCTCACGCCTATGCATGCAGCCTATTGATAGAGACGTTACCGGCTACGGAACACGTTGCTAGGCAGGCAGTGGGAACAAGACTGCCCATACATCTCCTCTGACCTTCTTCATCCACGCCATCATTGCTCGAACCGCGATCCACAGCCCAGCCCGCACTACCACACTGAAATATCCATTCTTCTGGTGGGGAGACACACAATCAGCATGCCGATCCTGCTTGCTTGCCACAGTGCACCTGGGCCTCCACTGTAGTACGCTCTCCACTGTTACTGCTGCTTCACAATACTTCTGGGCCCCCACCCGACTGGTTGCCCTGCCGCTGCACCTGGACAGCAACCATTGGCGGATACCATACACCCAACTACATTGTCATGTCTAACAAATCCCGGGGTGCCAGTAAAACGGGAGCCATGGATAAATTTTCTAAGGCGACACCTAGATCAGATCAGGGCAATACATCATCCAATCAAGAAGAATCTACCTCACCTCCACCTGCCCCGGCACCTGACCTTGCGGCAATATTGGAATCCATGACCAAGAACTTTCCTCCTTTCATGAGAAATTAGACGATATAAATGCCAGCGTCGTATCACTCAAATCCCAAATAGACCATGCAGGCACCAGGATCACGGAGGCAGAAGCAAGAATCAGTGCCAATGAAGATATTATATACACCCTTCAATACACAGTTGGCTCCCTTAGCCGGGATACGAAAATTGTTAAGGCTAAATGCGACAACCTAGAATCGAGATCGCCTAGGAACAACATACCTATAATTGGTGTACCCGAAAATGCTCTCAAGGCCCCATGGAACTGCCGGTTGAAGATCTGCTAAAAGAGCTGCTTGACAACCCCGCCCTGTCCCCCTTCTTCACGGTAGAGCGCGCTCATCGTGCCTTATCACCACGCCCTGCACCGTAGATTTCCCCATGCCTGTTATCACTAAAATACTCAATTATAGAGAGAGGGACATTATCCCCCGTGTATCCCATGCCCGTGAGAGGGGAAAAACACGTTCTAATGACCTGCACAGCCGAACTCATGTACCTCTGCAGTACTTCACTACTCCTCTTTGGTTTTCTTGGTTGGCAACACAGCAACAGCGTACGCCACTGCAGTTGCAAAGACAACATTGGAAGTTCTGTTTGGTGTGAGCCCTTGTTGAGCCAGAAGTGCGGTCGGTCCATGTTGGAATTGGCCCACTGACACCCATTCTTGGGTGGCTGTTAGTGATGGGCAGAAGAGGGACGGAAAGGGTGCCGCTGGCTATAGCCAGATGGTGAGGGAGGGGGGAGGTAGGGTTCCGGGAAATTATGTTGGAAATTGCAGAGGCAGACCAGCATATCACGCTATGTTAGAGCGTCTCAAGAGTAACGACACAAACTGCAAACACATGCCATGACAAGTGAGCTGGGATGTGCCCTAGAAAAGTGAAATACCCACTACCATAATGTCCTGGAATGTCCGGGGATTGAGTAACCACACTAAGGCCTGCAAAATCATGGCCTATGCCAATAGACACGGCAGCAAGGTACTGCTGCTGCAAGAAACGCACTTTAAGGCCATCCTGGCAATGAGCATGGCACCGTCATGGGGACCTAACAGATACTACACTTCCTACTCCACACAGGCCAGAGGTGTGCTGACACTGATCCACAAATCCATTAAATTCCTACTATACAAGAGCTACATAGATCCCGATGGCAGATATGTTGTGTTACACTGTACGATAGTAAACAGGGAGTACCTTCTTGTAAACACGTGCGGTCCCAATGTAGATACACCTGATATTGTGGACACTGTGGCCACTATACTGCTGGGCTATATGGGAATCCAGATCATATGGAGAGGTGACATGAACCTGATACTGGATGTTAACTTGGACCGCCCCAGGTCTTTGTCCGGTGCAGCACGCAGACTACATAATCACAGCGCAACACTTAACATTCGAGACGCTTGGAGGACACTGCATCCACAACGGTGCGAATATATCTATTACTCCTCTGTCCACGATAGCTCCTACAGAATCAATCTGTTCCTAGTGTCAAGTGAAGTAACGGGCACGGTGGAGGGAGCGCAGATACTGACCACTATCTGACCATGCCCCAATTACTCTATTGGTAGAACTGGGAACACCCGTCCCGACATTTAGCACACGGTGCTTCAAATCCACGACCCTCAGGGACATTGTGTTCAAGGCTGACATAATGGCCGATATTGAGTCCTTTTTTGAGTGCAATACCCCCCAGGCTACTTCCATTGGGGTCCGGCGGGATGCCTTCAAAGCGTATATCAGAGGGATGTCCAAATCTAGGGAAGCGGGAGTGCTGAAAATGATAAGGGCAGCCCTCAGTCGCTCTGAATCCAGACTGCGGGAGTTGGAACAGGACTGCTCAACAGCGGCTGACCCTGCCAAACTCGTTCTAATTAGTGAGGAACTCCAGACATTTAACACACATGCCACCAGAGAAGTCCAATACTTTAGCCGCCCACAGCCTGCTCGAAAGTATGTGGAGGGCGATAGACCCGGGAAAACACTAGCAACTCTAATAAGGGGAGAGTGGGGCCAGGCCCAGATTGCCTCTGTCAAGGACGAACAAGGCATCCCACAATGGTCGGACCAGCAGATATTAGATATATTTACCGAATTCTATACGATCCCATATTCCCAACCCCCTGAACACAGTGAACAGCATATGAGGGATCTCCTTGACCAGATACCCACAACAAGTATCTCCTCCTAGACCAGAGACCAGCTGGACTCTCCGATCCTACTGGACGAAATAGTCATGGCCATCTCAGACCTCCCTAAAGGTAAAGCACCGGATCCTGATGGACTCACGGCCAAATTCTACCAGAAGCACATAGCCATACTAGCCCCCAAACTATTGGAAGTCTGGGACGAATCGCTCCGCGTGTCTGTCCTTCCTCCCTCCTTGCGTGAATCTGTTATAACGGTGTTGCTCAAGCCTGGCGATAAATGCGGTTCATACAGGCCCCTTTTCCTTATGAACTTAGACACCAAGATCCTCGCCAAGGTGATAGCGAACCTCTTCCTCCCGATTATGACGTACCTGGTCCATGAAGATCAAGCAGGCTTTGTACCAGGAAGATCCACTTCCCGCAACATCAGGCGGCTGTTCAATGTGATGGCCCGAATTGACCAGCACTCGCACGCTATTGCGGTCACACTCGACGCTCAAAAAGCGTTCCATATGGTATCATGGAAGTATATGTGGCTGGTGTTGGAGACAATGGGCATTGGGCCCAATATGATTGGATACATTAAACTATTATACACCTCCCCAGTTGCTAGGGTCCGGGCCATCTCCCTGTTCACGCTCTTTAGAGGCACCCGACAAGGCTGCCCATTCTCCCCGATCCTCTTTGCGCTAGCGATAGAACCTATGGCGGACCGCATCAGAGAACGCCATTCCCATAGGGGAAGACGACTGAAAGATACCCCTGAGATTATATCCCTCTATGCAGATGGAGCATTACTATATATTAGGGACCCCGCCACTTATCTTGATCCCATACTACGAGACATCACATGCATAGGCACCTTCTCAGGATTCACAATCAACTACTCCAAATCTGAGGTCATTCCGCTAACTAACTCTACCCAACAACCAGCCACCGAATATCCACTCTGCTGGTGTCATGATCCCTGCTTCCAAGGGGTCAGGATTTGCCTCACATCCTTGGAAGCAGGCCCATAACCTTGATCCTGGGTACCAGCCAGTCCCTATCGGGACCTTTTGGATCTTGTCCTGGCGCCAGTGGCACCAGGCTCATAAAGATGACCGGTCCCGGTGCTGGAAGCGCCAGGCTCATAATGCTTAAGAGTGCTTGGGTGGACCTACCTGCAGCAGACCATGCTGCTTACTTACCAGCTCGATGGTCTTCTGATCCTTCTCTGCCTGGAACTACTTTTCCTGTCTGGGTGGGGCAGGAGCCACTCCCTGGAATCAGAACACAGGAACTCTTTTCTTACCTGGACGAGGCTGTGGAAGAAGACGCCTAAGCACTACAGAAGGCTATTTAAACCACACCCGATTGATGAAACGTGCTTCGCGTTATTCTGCATCTGCAGCAGGACGCTCACCGTGTCAGCTCCAGTCTTCCTGAGATTCTTCAGCTCCAGTTCCTGTGAAAACGAATTCCTTACCTGCTAGAGATCCGATCCTCAGCTGCACCTGCCAAGACACAACAACAGGTTAGCAGAATTCAATTCGAGAGCAGCGCTCTTACTTACCAAATACGGTGGCATCTTCCAAAGCCTTCCGCCGCTTTCTTCGGCTCCCCATCGACATCTGCAAAGAAAAGGACTTGATTAAGCATTGCATTCTTGAATTGCTTACCTGCGCTCCGCACGTTCTGAACTTCAAGAAGCGCTGCATGCCGGCATCTGCAAAACAAAGGGAGACATTTTAAGGCGCATTCTAAACCAACCATAAACTTTCTACTTACGCGCTCGCACGTTCGCCGGCATCCATCTAGCAACGCTCTCTGCATCCACGATCTGCAAGGACAAAAGAGACATTAAGGCGTGCTTTTGAAACAAACAGCAGTCATTTTACTTACGTGCACTGCGCTTCATCTTCTTCGTACATACGCGCTTGCACGATCCTGGGCACTTATTCATCAGCGTCCATTGCACCTAAACCTGCAGGACAAAGAGAGACATTAGAAAGGGTGACAGCAACCGGTCATCTTTCCTACTCACCTGCTCGCCGCATCATTCCTCTACAATTTCAATCTTGACACCCTGAGACTGAGCAAGGGACTAAATTAAGGGTGCTCCAATAACTATCAAGAAACCGCTCGTGCGGTAAACGGCGGTATCTTCCAACATCAACCTCTGCAATCAAGAGGATTGTCAGTGAACCAGTGAAGTAACTGGTGCTTGCGCCCCTGCAAAGACGCAGCATGGAGAGCCCGGCCTTAATATATCTAAGGTGAGCAAGCCACGCCCTTGGTTCGAATAAGAGGACTGAGGAAGGAGAAGTTCAGTTAATCCAGTTCCTAAATCCTTGTTCTTCCGTCTGCAGACACCTCACTCTACACGTCCAGTACATCGTGAGAAGGGGACCAGCCCTAGGAGAAGGCCGAGATCTACGAGTCACACTAGAAGACACGGCGACAGCTCAGTCCAGCCCAGCGCCTCCGTGGAAATCAGGTGAGCGTTACAGAACGCGAAGCCCACCACAAATCCTCCACCCAGGCGCAATGGAAACCTCAGATACTGACCAACTAGCCCAGTTGCTAGGGTAATTAAGAGCAGAAGTACTAGCAGCGCGCCAGGAAACGAATGCCCTAAGGAGGGAGCTAATTGTGTCCAAAGAGCGCACAGATGATCTTGCTAGACAGTTGTTACAAACACAGACGGGGCAAACACCACTGCCGACCCCAGGGGGGGGTAATATCCCAGCGACCTCCACTAATCGTGTACAAATTAATCTACCTGGAAATGTGCCTTTGGCTCCACCCGAACGCTTCTCAGGCGATCCCAAAAGGTTTGCAGTGTTCATCAACCAATGTCGTCTGCACTTCCTGTGTAGGCCAGCTGCATTTCCCACTGATCAGGCCAAAGTGGCCTTCGTACTTTCATATCTAAGTGGCAGTGCTGCAGACTGGTCAATTCCCCTGGTAACCCAGGATGACCCGATTCTTCGTAATTTTCAGGCCTTCCAGTCCAGTATGGAAAGACTATTTGCCAGACACTTTCAGGGACAGGCCTTAGATAACGAACTCCTCTCTTTACGACAAGGTAATCAGGATCTTCTGGCATATATTGCATCATTTAACAGACTGGTAGTTGAAGCCAGATGGCCCGAGGATAAAAGGATTACGCTGTTTTATAGGGGGTTGCGTGGAGAACTCAAAGATGTCCTGGCCCAAGTAGTAAATCCTCCGCAAGATTGTTCTGAATATATTGACCTGGTGGTTCAACTGGATCGCAGGTTACAGAATAGGAAGGCTGATTGCTCCAGATTCGAAGCTCGGGTTTTTTCAAGACCACAGAGTTCCGCCAAAGGAGTCGATACCGTAGAACCCATGCAAATAGGAGTCGTGAAAGGGCCATTAACACAAAAGGAACGAGAAAGAAGAAGACAGCTGCAATTGTGCCTCTATTGTGGGAATTCAGGACATTTTCTTCGTGAATGCCCGGTGAAACCTGCTAAGAAGACCGTGGGAGCTTCCGACAAAAGCATCGAAAAGGCAGAATCGGGAAACGACCTCTCCCGACAAGTGTAGAGGTCCGCTTGCCGAGCGTTAAAACCAGTTCTTTGACCTTGCATTTCATCGTGCCCATGGTCCTAATAAGCCCCGAGAAGCCAGATCGTTTGCATGCCATCAAGGCATATATTGACAGTGGAGCAATCGGCAATTATGTGGATCGCGAGATGGCATCCAGGATGAATCTACCTCTCTGTCCTAAAATGGTTAAAGACGTTATTACCACAGTGGATGGTACGGAAATAGCTTCCGGACCAGTTACCCATACCACCGAGGGAGTGACGTTAGTAAGCCAAAATGGACATTGTGAGGAGATCGTGTTTGATGTGATCAAGGCCCCTTAGTTTCAAATTATCCTGGGGATCCCTTGGTTAGAAAAACACAATCCTCAAATTGATTGGCGAGCAAAGACGATTCAGTTTCCGGAATGTGCCTCCACTTGTTATCTGAAGTCCGACATTAAGCTGGCAGCAATTACATCCGAGGGTCCCCAACTGCCTCCTGAATATCTAGAGTTCCAAGATGTCTTCCAGAAAGAACAAGCCAACTCCCTACCCCCGCACAGGTCATACGACTGTCAGATAGACCTGGTACCTGGGTCCACTCCTCCATGTAGTAGGATCTATGTTCTCACCGAACCAGAAAATCTCCACCTTAGGCAGTATTTGGACCAATACCTGGCCAATGGATTTATTCGTCCTTCTAAGTCTCCAGCCTCTTCAGCTCTGTTCTTCGTTCCGAAAAAGGAAGGGGATCTCAGAACATGTATCGATTATCGCGCCCTGAATCAGATTACAGTCAAGAACAGATATCCTTTGCCATTGATCCCTGAACTTCTAGACCAAGTCAAGAATGCTCGCATTTATACGAAGTTGGATCTCAGAGGAGCTTACCACTTGGTCCGAATAAAAGAGGGCGACGAATGGAAGACGGCCTTCCGCACCAAGTATGGATTATTTGAGTATCAAGTAATGCCCTTTGGACTATGTAATGCCCCGGCCGCCTTCCAGTACTTCATGAATGACGTCCTCAGAGAACTAATTGACGTGTGTACAGTTGTCTACATCGACGATATCCTTATATATTCGTCCTCTGAGGCCGATCACCGGAAACACGTCAGGGCAGTTCTTGAGAGGCTTCGCCAACATAAACTCTTTGCCAAGCTTGAGAAGTGCGTTTTCCATGGCACCGAGGTCGAATTTCTGGGATTCATTCTGTCACCAAATGGAGTCCACATGGATTCAAGAAAGGTAGATGCTACCATTAAGTGGCCATCACCAATGTCGGTGAAAGGAGTCCAAAGCATGTTGGGTTTAGCCAATTTCTACCGTAGATTCATTCCAGAATTCTCCCGAATAGTCCAGCCCATTACTGCCCTTCTAAGGAAAAACAAACGCTTTGTGTGGTCTACCGAGGCGGAGCAAGTCTTCCAAGAGTTAAAAGCCAAGTTTATCTCCGCTCCTGTTTTGAGACATCCCCGCCCAGAGCTTCCTTACATCGTAGAAACCGACGCCTCCAGTCTTGCGATGGGTGCAGTCCTATCACAAAGAGATCCAGAAACAAACCAGTTACACCCCGTGGCATTTTGGTCCCGCAAATTCTCGGCTCCTGAAATCAACTACACCATTACCGATAAGGAACTTCTGGCTATTAAGTCCGCCTTCAAGGCCTGGCGACACTATCTTCTGGGTGCCAGACACACAGTCACAGTGATTACAGACCACCGCAACTTACAATACCTAAAGACAGCTAAAGCTCAATCCTCCAGACAACTCCGCTGGGCACTATTTTTTGCCGAGTTTGACTTCGTCATTACCTACCGACCAGGCAACAAGAACGGTAAAGCTGATGCCCTTTCCCGGATGGGAGTGGAAGAGCACATGGTCAATCCTGAACCCGTACCTATCATTCCCGAACAAAGAATCCTAGGTCTAATCGACACACAATCCATCGAAGAAGTTGAAGCCAAAGTTAAACAATAACCTTGATCCTGGGTACCAGCCAGTCCCTATCGGGACCTTTTGGACCTTGTCCTGGCGCCAGTGGCACCAGGCTCATAAAGATGACCGGTCCCGGCGCTGGAAGCGCCGGGCTCATAATGCTTAAGAGTGCTTGGGTGGACCTTCCTGCAGCAGACCATGCTGCTTACTTACCAGCTCGATGGTCTTCTGATCCTTCTCTGCCTGGAACTACTTTTCCTGTCTGGGTGGGGCAGGAGCCACTCCCTGGAATCAGAACACAGGAACTCTTTTCTTACCTGGGCGAGGCTGTGGAAGAAGACGCCTAAGCACTACAGAAGGATATTTAAACCACACCCGATTGATGAAACGTGCTTCGCGTTATTCTGCATCTGCAGCAGGACGCTCACCGTGTCAGCTCCAGTCTTCCTGAGATTCTTCAGCTCCAGTTCCTGTGAAAACGAATTCCTTACCTGCTAGAGATCCGATCCTCAGCTGCACCTGCCAAGACAAAACAACAGGTTAGCAGAATTCAATTTGAGAGCAGCGATCTTACTTACCAAATACGGCGGCATCTTCCAAAGCTTTCCGCCGCTTTCTTCGGCTCCCCATCGACATCTGCAAAGAAAAGGACTTGATTAAGCATTGCATTCTTGAATTGCTTACCTGCGCTCCGCACGTTCTGAACTTCA
This sequence comes from Ambystoma mexicanum, assembly GCF_040938575.1. Taxonomy (NCBI): domain Eukaryota; kingdom Metazoa; phylum Chordata; class Amphibia; order Caudata; family Ambystomatidae; genus Ambystoma; species Ambystoma mexicanum. The sequence goes on along the minus strand of NC_090936.1, from coordinate 966,830,178 downwards.
AGAAGCGCTGCATGCCGGCATCTGCAAAACAAAGGGAGACATTTTAAGGCGCATTCTAAACCAACCATAAACTTTAAAATAGAATCCTAGAGACACTCGCTGAGGTCATTGGTACTATAATCGACCCTGACCCACTGGGATTCTTGTTTGGGGTGTGGAAAACCAACAACATTAAACGCATTGATGAATTCTTAAATATAAGCTGCACAGTGGCCAAGAAATGTGTACTTAAAAGCTGGAAGAGTCCCTCTCCCCCTACGTTTCAGAAGTGGTTAAGTGTTCTCACATGGTCCCGAAACTGTGAAGAAGAGTACCTTACTATGTTCCCTACTCACTCTCGCCCCAAGAACATATGGTCTGCATTCAACAGCTACCTTAACAGCCAAGAGGTGAGTACATCTGAGAGTGGCTCGTCTCTGTTCCCACTGGGAAGTACTAGAACATCATGAAGCATCATAATATGTTACTCCCCCATGTGTCATACTAGTGCTCTTGCAGCTGCTGTACTACTGTTCATGTGTATATTGAATGTATCACTCGCTTTAACATGTGTGTTTGTTGTAAACATCTGCCAACAAAAATAAAAGTTAAAAAAAAACAAATTTTTTTTAAGATAACACTTGACTATGTTGTCTGCGTCTGCTCCATGATGCCTTCATAAATGGTGTCAGATGTGGGATGCGCCTCAACCGATACAAGTTGGAAAAACCTGAAATTTGAAAAGCTAAGTCCCAGAGCATCAGACCCCTCGGTAACCACAACAGGCTCTATTCGGTTTGTTATTTGTAGCAGTAGGGAAGAGATCATTCCCCAATGAGAAAGAAGACTAATACCCACTGATCTGATTCAGATTCCACCCCCAAATACCCACATTAGACTGGCCACCAAATCAGGCTAAGCATATAGGTTTTGAATGTATGTGCTAGCAGGGGTTATAGATCCAGACTTTGTAGGTGACATCAAAGTGTTATTACAGAATCGTGGAAAGGACCCCTTCCAGATCCGTCAGGGAGATAAAATTGTACAAGCAGTGCTCGAGAGAGCAGTGTTCCCTAGGGTAAAGGAAAATGCCTGGAAGGAGGTAACAGATCAAGGTACCCAAGGCTTTGGGGAAGCTGACGATACACCTGACACCCCTCAGGACCCCGACCCCAAAAGGATCGGGGAAGAAGAAACAGAAACTCTGCCTGACCTAGCTTTTGCCCAAAGGAACAACCCATTGTTGGGTGAAGACTTCTTGCAAATTGTACCTGAACAAGAGGGCTGTAAGAGAGGAGAATCCTTTTCCTTTCTAAGACATTCTAAGTTATTGTACCATGGAGACACTACTTCAGAGCGCATAATACAAACCCAACTAGTCATCCTTAAAAGTCATAAGCAAGCAAGTAGTCCTAGAAATAGCTCATTCCCACCTGACAGGTGGTCATCTAGGACAGACAAAAACCAGGAACAAATCCTTAATATATTTTACTGGCCAGGCCTTAACACTGACATTAAAAACTTTGTTCAGTCCTGTGCAATCCGCCAAAAGACCAATACACATATACCACCACCTGTCCCCCTACAGCCACTTCCAATGATTGAAGTCCCATTCTCAAGAACTGGCATGCACATTTTAGGCCCCATGGAAACATCAAAATTAAGGAACAAGTATATCCTGGTAATACTAGATTATGCCACCCAATATCCAGAAGCCTTTCCCCTTAGAGCCAACACAACCCAGCAGATCTTGAAACACCCACTCTCTTTCTTTTTGCGAGTAGGGTTTCCCTGAAAAATCTTGACAGATCAGGGCTCTACATTTACAAGCAAACTCATGGGGGAAGTGAAACAACTGTTACATATTACCACTTTTAGAACCTCAGTATATCACCCTCAAACAGACGGCCTTGTCGAAAGGTTTAATTAGACCTTAAAGACCATGTTGCAGAAACTAGTGGAACAAGATGGCAGAAACTGGGATCAAATGATACCATGGGCTTTAGTTGCTGTTAGGAAGACCCCCAGGCTTTGACAGGATTCTGTCACGCTCACCTGATATCCCTGGGGGCGCCTGGAAGGCTCCGAGATCTGGAACCCTGGATGCGTAGTTGCCCAGTGCTGAATAATGAATCTTAGTTATTTGTAGGGTGAGCTATCCATTCTGCGTTTCTTGTGCAGGAGTGCTTGACGTTTGTTGGCGAGCTGCCCGAGTTGCTTCACTGGTGCAGTACGCCTTCCTTGGGCCCAGGCATGCTGTGACCCCGAATCTGCTAGTAGACAGGTAGGTTTGTTAATTGTAAGTCTTTGTTCTGTTTATGGTGGGAATTCGTTAATGTCTTTATCTCCTTCTTTTCAGGTGCGAAGGTCTTGATGCTGGGGTGCCGGATCGAGAGGCACGTTTTCTAGGTAAGAGAAAGCGCGAAGCGCCTTTCTTGTCTTTTAAAGCCAACCTGTGTTTTCTTCTTCTTCTCCTCACTGGCCGCTGTGGTGCTGTGAGTGGATGAGAGCGCGATGAAAAACAGGCCCCTGGAATCCATTAAGGTAAGTACAACGCTGTGCGGTTGTTTAATATTGAAAGCGAACCTGAATATGTCTCTTTTCCTTTGCAGATGTTGCTGTGGTGCTCCGGATGGAAGCGTGGCGTAGCGCGATGGAATTCAGGTAAAACTGATGGAATTCAATGTTTTGGAAGCTCGCGTTCTAATATTGTTTTCCCATTCTCGTTATTGCAGGTCGCAATTTTCGAACAGCAGCTGTGGTAACGGTTCGCCGGAAGTCCTTAAGCTAGTACTCACAGGTGAGTGATGTTTCTTCTTCTCTCGGGTTTCCAAAGATTGCTGCCCAGTTCAGATGCTGGATGGTGTTTTCTCAGGTAAAACAGAATAATCTTGTTCTTGTTCTTGCAGGATTACAGGAAGATGCTGAAGACACAGTGAGCGTCACGCTGCTGGTTGCAGAATCACACGAAGCATGTTCTGCAATCAGGGTGTGGTTTATATAGCCCAGGTAAAGTAGTACCAGGGAAAGTAGTTCCAGGCCTGCCACACCCAAAACACTAGACCGCATGGCTTGGTTCTTAGTACTAGACTGTGTGGGTGCTTCCATGTTGGATTTAAAGGCCCATGTACATAAATGGGACCTAGTTTGAACAGCCCTTCCTTCCTACATATGAGCCTAGTACCAAAGGCACCATGACTGGCTCCAGGAGCCCTTTTGCAGTGGTTTTAAGGCCCTCAGGGTTCTGGTGGGAGCCTGCTTGTGGCACAACTTGTGCCCCCTCACAGTGGTCATGACAATTCTCCCTGTTCGAATTACTCTATGGACGGGAACCTCGAGACCATTGACACCCTGGCAACTGCTCTGGCTGCCTTCTGCAACCACTCCGTCGCTGCTGGAGTCTTTCCTTTCCCCCTGAAGCACTCCTTTGTGCACCCTCTTCTTAAGAAACCCTCTGCCGAACTTTCCTGCCTGGCTAACTATCGCCCGATCTCCATCACTCCTTTCCTGGGCAAACCCCTGGAAAAGCTGCCCATCTCCTAGCTTAATCTTCACACTGAATCTGTTGGTTGTCTCTGTGACCATCAGTCTGGCTTCAGGGCTGCCAGAAGCATGGAAACTGCTCTCCTGAACATCCATGAAGACCTGCTCTCCAACCTTGATTCCAACACCCCCTGTGTCCTCACCTTACTTGATCTCTCTTCTGCCTTTGACACGGTTAACCATTCTATCCCGCTCAACCGTCTCCATGATAACTTGAGTATCACAGATCAGGCCCTCGCTTGGCTGACTTCTTTCCTCTCTGATCGACCCTCCTAGGTCCAACTAGCTTCCTTCCTATCCTCTATCTCTATCTCTACCTGTGGTGTCCCCAGGGGTCTAACCTCTCTCCCTGGCTGTTCAACCAATACCTGGCACTTATTGTCCACCGCATTGCCGCTCTCTGCCTCAACATTCAGTGCTATGTGGATGACACTGAACTCATTGTCAGGCTCCCTTCCGCTACCTCTTCTCCTTCTCTCCTCTCTGACTGCCTGTCTACAATCCCGGAGTGGTGTGCTGCCAATGATCACTGCCTTAATGCCAGTAAAACCAAGATTCTCCTCATCGGCACACCTGCCCCCCTTTCCTGTCACTCTCTGGCCAGCATCTCTTGGCCCTCTTCCTGCTCCCACCTGTGGGGCTACAAATCTCAGGGTCATCTTCAACTCCACACTCTGTTTCTCTCCTCACATCTCTGACGTCTCTAAGAAGTCACACTACCAGCTCCACCTCCTCAGAGCTATTCTCCAGGACTGAAATCTCTGCACTGGCTCCCAGTGACGACAAGGATTAATTTCAAAACCCTCTGCATTGTCCACAATGCCTTCTTGGGTCTGGGGCCTCAATACCTTCAACTCTCTCTTCCTAAATAGCTTCCTTCTCATGCTCTTCGCTCATCCCCCTCCAACTTCCTCAGGGTCAGTTGTTTCTCCAAGCAACAAGTTGGTGGTAGATCTCTTTCTTCTGCTGTGGCCTCCCTCTGGAACAGCCTCCCTGTCTCTCTAAAACTTGATGAGAACTATCTCTGTTTCCGGTAGCACCTCAAGACCTTCCTCTTTGCTTCTGCTTTCTCTCCTCCCCTTCCCTGCTGATCTGGCTGAAACCGAAACTGCACTGGTTACCTGGCTGCCCTCTGATCTTGGGCCCAGGTCCCCTCCCGCCAGTTGCTCTCCGGCACTGCCCGCCTGGAAACCCTGGCACTCAGGGACTGTTTCTGTATCCCAACTGCCCCTTACCTGCACTTGACACCTGATGTCTGCACTTACCCTTGTACTTGCCACCAGCTGGCAGCACTTTTTGTTTATTCTCTTTATTTATTTACTGTTTATCCTATGCACTGCACTGTCTCCTCTCCCTTCCCGTTCCCCTCACACTTTTCCCCTTCCCCCCTCCCCTGCACTTGCGCAATCTCAAGGTCACCTGGCCTAGTAAGATCGTTGTCCCTGTGTTCCCTCTATTCCCCCTCCCTTGCCTCATCGCGCCTTGAAATACTTGTGTATAGGCGCGTTATAAAAGCCATATCATATGAGGTGGTAGAACAGACAGGACCCTGTAACTACAAAATATTCCGACATGAGTGCTGATTAAAAACCCAGCTATATCAAGTTAACCTTCTAAAGGAATTGAAGGAAAGTCCTACAGAGTCTAATGCCAACATTCTGTCCTGTTTGTTACCTGACGACTCTGATAGTAAAGTTCTGATTCCTCCCGAACTTAGTAATAACCGGAAACAAGATCTATATGACCTCATATTCCAATGTACTGATGTATTCAGAGAGGAACCTTAGAAAAGTGTGGTACATCTACCATCATATCCATACTCCTATATGACCTCATGTTCCAATGTACTGATGTATTCAGAGAGGAACCTTAGAAAAGTGTGGTACATCTACCATCATATCCATAATCCTGAAGGAAAAGTGGTACATTTTAAACCTTACAGATTACCTGAGTCCAGAAAAGAAACCATCATCCAGTAAGTGAAGCAGGTGTTTGAGGCTAATGTTATTGAACCATCTACTAGCCCTTGGTCTTCCCCCATAGTGTTGGTGGCAAAGCCTGATAGGAGCTGGAGATTGTGTATTTACTTCAGGAAAGTCAATTCCATTTCTGTCTTTGATGTGTACCCAATGCCACGTATTAATGACCTTATTGACCGGCTGGGTAACGCTGTCTATCTCTCTACCATAGCCCTTACAAAAGGCTATTGGCAAGTTCCGCTATATGGTCCTGACAAGGAAAAGACTGCATATGCCACACCATTCAGACTACATGGCACCCCTGCAACATTCCAACGGTTAATGGATAAGATCTTACAACCCTACTCTGATTTCTGCTGGGTCTATAGAGACGATATTGTAATACACAGTAAAACTTGTGAAGATCATGTCCATCACCTGTACACAGTCACGTGAGTATTGAGAAAGGCAGGCTTAATCGCAAATTCCAGAAAATGTAAATTGGCCCAATCTGCAGTTAAATATTTAGGGATTTTCATGGGTAATGGCACTGTACAACCCCAGCAGGAAAAAGATAAAGCCGTCCTCGATACCCCCACACCAAAGACAAAGAAAGACCTCAGAATTCTTTTTAGGATTGATCGGTTACTATTGCAAATTTATACCTAATTTCTCAAGTAAAACTGCAAGACTCACAGATAAATTGCAAAATGCTTAGCCCCAAACCATCAGGTGGGAAGAGGAAGATCAAACCTGTTATACTACCTTGAAGGAACCCTTTCTCAGAGCCCCATTTTAAAGGCAGCTGATTGCTCAAAAGAGTTCATCTTGAAAACAGATGCCTCTTTAATGGGATTAGGAGCTGTCTTCTCTCAAGATCATGATGAACCGAAACACCTTATACTCTACAATAGTAGGAAGTTATTTCCCAGAGAAAATAGTTATTCTCTTAGTGAACTCAAGGGTCTGGCAATCAAGTGGGCTATACTCCATCTAAAATACTACTTGCTTGGTCGCAAATTCAGACTGGTTAAAGATCATTCTCCTCTAGTGTGGATAAGTCAACAGAAAGAGACAAACCCGAGAATTATGCAATGGTTCTTGGACCTTTAGCCATATTGTTTCACAGTGGAATTCCGGAAGGGTCGAGATCAGGGAAATGTCGACTTTCCCTCCCAGTTTCCTTGTGAAACATCTAGGTTCAACCTGCATAGGGGAAGAGTATGTGAGGAACCTGAGGGTGTCCTCACTTGTTTTCCCTCTGGATTCTCCTCTCGGTTGGCCAGGGAAAGGCTATCGCTCTTGGACCCTGACCCTGGGGATGGATATGCGAGGGAGCATCACCTGGGTGGAGGGAAATTGGGCAGTGGTGAGAGGACATCCTTAGGTGAGACATGGTATCCCCCATTTCCTTTTCATAATGAACCCTTTGTCCCACAAGCCTTCATAGGCAATTGTCAACCCCTTCCCTGCTCTACCCATAAAACATTCCCCAAGAAACCCCAGCTTGGTACTGGGACGAAGAAGAGGACAGCAAGAGCAAGACCGGACTACCGTTTCCATAGGAAGCCAGCATGACAAAGCAAAGCGGTCATGGAAGTTCAAAGCTGTAGGACAAGCATTGCTGGGTGCGCGGAAGCCACAGAGAGCCACTGGGAGAAGACATGAGGTATCGCACGGGAAGTAGTAAACACGTTGCGGTCGAGGACCTCGCAGCAAGCCATAAACCCTGACAGGTGAGTGTATCAGAGAAGGGAAACACTGGGTTGGCAGGACAATATGTAAAGCAGATAACCAACATTGATTTAAACGGAACCAAGCATTACTATAAATGCTGAATGAAATGAAAGAAAAGTACTTTTGAATACCAAAAAAAATGAAAGCAAAGTACTTTTGAATAACGAATGAGATGAAAGCAAGTAGAAGCATTTTGGAATACCGAACATAGTGAAAGCAAGTTGTGGGCACTTGTGAATTTTGGTCAGAGTGAAAGAAAGATTGTGAATATACCAGATGCAAAGAACTGTGTTATAACAGAAACAAGCATTGGCACAAACTAAGCAAATTCTAAGGAACTGTATCATATAAGAAAGCGGGCATTGGCCAAAGCCAAGAGAAGGCCAAGTACTGTATGTTATGAGGGAAACCCATTGACAAGAGCCAGGAGAAAGTGTAACAAGTGCAATGTGAATAATCAAGCCACTCTGTAGTGTCATGAGAGTGTGATACGGGTGGATAAATCAAGCAGCACTGTCAAGTTGAAAAAGTGGCATAGTGTTGTTGAAAAAGCAGCAAGGAAGGGGGACTAGTTGCGTGACCTGCAATGGATGGACAGTGTGGTCCGACAACTGTGCCTAGACCGAGCGCATCCCTGTATGGAAAAAGCCACTGAAAGCACCCATAAAGAGGCTTGTGTTGATACTACTGAAACTGGAGGGTGGTCCTACCCTCTGGAATTTAAATCTATGCAATGATTCGATGCAAGTAGGTTCTAACCCTAGTGAAAACACATCTAAATGGAGTTTAAGGCATTTTTCCATTTAGCAAGCTACTTGTAGAAACACATAGGGCCTCATTACGACCCTGGCGGAACGGGTTAACGGGCTCCACAAAAGGAGACGGACTCGTTAAACCCGTTCCGCCACATTACGAGGTCCCCTCGCGGGACCCGGTAAGGACGCCTGCTAAAACCAGGCGTCGTTACCGGGTCCCGGGACGGGAAGAAGGAGCAAACAACGGGCCACTCGTAATCGATCCGTTGTTTGCTCCCTCTCCCATTCCCATTCAGCCCAATGGGGGCTGAAATGGGAATGTGGAAGGTCCGGGCCTGGGTTCCTGGAGGGAGGAATTACCGGGCCCTCCGAACTCGGAATGGCCCGGTAATTCCTCATTCTGGGAACCCGGACCCGGACGCAATTTCGGCGACAGCCATGCCGCCAATAGCGGCATGGCTACTGCTGAGGTCGTAATGAGGCCCATATACTTTCAAATGGATTGACACAGCTTTTTATTATTTAGCTGGATATCTGACTTGTTTTCTCTTTTCAACAAATCAATTAAAGTTTTACAACACATTAACAAATAAATAAACTGTAGTGCCCAAAGTGCAATCCACAAAAATAATTATTTCAAGGCTTTATGACTAAGCATAAGCATATAGACAACATGACTCATCCATAAGTGGGAACATCATAAGAAACAATTTGATGAACTCAGAGTCTGAATGAGTTTTGTGAGTGGGAGATTTAGGTTCAAGATCTCCTGTGCCCGGCTGAAATATGACCTTGTGCTTGGTCTACGTCTAAGTGTTATTTTAGAGATATCAGAGCAGCCGCTTATAAGTGCCCAAAGGGGTGGGCATCGGTGCTGCGGACGTTTCCGCTAGGATGATGGGAGCCTTATTCTGGGGCCATGAGGGTTAGGTCACTCTGTGTGAGGAACAAATTAAAATAAAAAAAATTGTTAAAAAGCAGAAGGGTGCTTCGGGGGTCAAAGGTAAATATATACATCTGTTGACAGAGCCAATGCAGTTCCAGAATCCAAGCCCAATCGCCTAGAGCGAGGAAACCGCTGGTAGCTAGCTTGGGTGGAGATGCGGCATAGCAGGTGGTAAGGCAGAAGTTCGAGGGTGGGCCGCAGGATGAGTACTGGGCTGCGCCTAGAATGGAAGGGATACCCTGGGAGATGGAAGGGGTCCTGCAGGATGATCTCAGAAAGCTATGAGTACTTGGATGTAGGCAGGAACCCTGAAAAAGTGAAAACCACACTTAATCCTGGGATCCACAAAATGGGAGCAGTCTGGGTGTAGTATAATGATACAAATGGTGCCAGTACCTTGTAGCCCAAAAATGAATTTTAGGTCGGCAACCAGTGTCTGGATCGACGTTTAGGCTGTTCATTGGGAGTCCATCCGGCTGGTAAGGACAAGGGGAGGGGTGCAGACGCCACCTGTGAACAGAAGAGGTGTACGGGTAAGTAATTAGTACAAAAAGGACTGAGTCCAATGTAATCTGAGCAGGAGCAGCCTACTGAAGGAGAGAGGCCGGTGGATGAGAGTACAGACAGTGAGGGTACCTGAAAATCGAGGCGCTGAGAATCGAGGCAAGTGTCCTCTGTGCGAGCCTGTGCTGGCTCTGGCAGTGAGCTGTGGCTCTGCCGTATTTGGTGAAAGAGCGAGCTCATGCGCATGTGTCCCAGGGTAGTGTCCCTGTGCGCAGTGCATGAGCGTGTGTGTCGTGCCCATGCATCCGGGGGTAGTGACCCAGCATTGGGCGCATGCCCACGGGTGCGAGATTAGTTCAGGATGGCGGTATTCTCTCAAGTGAGGCATCGGGAGGTTATGTGTGCAGGAGCAAGGCCGTGAATGCAGCAATATGGGCCTGAATCACATTGCTAGACAAATAACAATACATTGCATTACAATGTTAATCAAGGTAATGACGACAGACAGTGCACGGAGAGCCCATTGACAAGAGTGTGTAGCTAGGAGGAAGCTGTGTAAGCCACTACTATCTCCCAGCAATAGTCACGTTAGTGATTACGAACTTTGAATTGGATAGGGCAAATGGCCATTGGCAGATGAATCAACATGATGCATCTGTAAAAACTAATTCCTGGTGTTAAAAGATGAATAAAGCATGGTAACCAGTGCCCAGGGTACTGTGTGTACAAGGGCACAGCCATAGTGGCATCTACGTAACATTTCAGGACCGGGTCCCGTTACTCGAGGGGTCCTAGGAGAACTGAGTGCTAAATTGGCCTGGTTGGGCCTCGTTTAGGCCCTTTGTGGTAGATTAAAGTCTGAACATCCACCATGCTTCTTTGAAGTTCAATGAGTTAGCAGTGTTCACCTTGTCTAGAACTTTATCGAACACCCACCAGGAGAAAGAGTCAGGGCCGTGCTTGCACTCATGGAAATGGTTGACCAAAGGAGCGCTAAAGTACATGCATCGTATCCTGGATGTGTGTTCTCCTATGCGTTTGTGAAAAGGTCTGGAGCTTTGCCCTATGTAGTATAGTCCACAGGGGCATTGGATCACATAAATCACATTAGCTGATTTACAATTAGCGAAATGCTTCAGTGCCATTCTTTGCCATCAATGGAAAAGGAGTTGATTTTGCGTGTTTGTTTACATGCGGGGCATCCGCCGCAGGGGTGATGTCCGTGGATCTCACTCATGTTCCATAAATTTGAGCGTGCTGTATTCTTGCTGGTTCTGGCATTAGTCAGCAGATCTTTGAGGTTTTTAGACCCCTTGAGTGCCATCCTGGGTCTGGGTTCGGCGGGCAGGCTCAATTGGACCAGTGGCCAGAATTTCCTGATAAGTGCCTTAAGTTTGGAGGTGGTCGGACCGAATATCGAAACACAGGCCATGATGTTGTGTGCTGTGGTGTCATGTTGCTTGGGTATCAGGAGCGTTTCCCTCAGTGTGTAATGGGCTCTTCTTTGGGTGTTTTTGATGAGTTTTTTAGGGTATCCCCTAGACGCCAATTTCAGCTTCAAGGTGCTGGAGTGTCTCTGAAATTCTTCAAGATGGGTGCAGTTGTGGCGTATCCTAAGAAACTGCCCATAGGCGAGGTTATCCCTGAGGCTTTTGGGATGATTACTGGTGTAGTGGAGCACTGTGTTCCTGTCTGTCGGTTTCTTATAAATGGAGCATTCCAGTTTGTTGTCCTTGGAAGACATAGTAAGATCAAGGAAATTGATTTTCTGATTACTTTTGCTGATGGTGAATTGGATTTCCTCGGTGCAAGTGTTGAGCCATTCAAAGAACCAGTCAAGTGTGTTGCTGTCTCCTTTCCAGATGAAAATAATGTAATCGAAATATCTATACCATAGGGTGATTGCATGGAGAAACAGATTGTACGTATTCAGTACATGTGCCAGTTCGTATTCGGCCATAAAGATAATAGCCATGCTGGGTGCGAAGATGGCCCCCCTGGCTGTACCACATGTTTGCAGGTAAAAGCTGTCATTAAATGTAAAGAAGTTGTCGGTTAGTGCTATTTCCAGCAATTCAACTATAAAGTTGATGGGCACCCTTCTTTGTGTCATGTGCAAAGTAAGGTGGCTTCTTATGCATTCCAATGCCTTGTGCTGAGGGATGCTGGTATATAAACTCTTGATGTCAAGGTTGACCAGAAGATCTTCCAGCAGGTTAAATGGCTGGTTTTCAAATTTAGAAATAGTGTCCATGGTATCTCTGAGATAGGTTGCCGTGCGTTGACTAAATGGTTTCAGGAAATGGTCAATGAATTTCCCAATGGGTTCTAGAATAGAACCACACCCTGAGACTATGGGTCTCCCTGGGGGTAGAGTACTGTTCTTGTGTATTTTTGGAAGGGCGTATAATGCTGGAGTTATGCCTTCTGAAGTATTCAAGAGCGCTTCTTCTTTGTTAGTGATCCAGTCCCGATCCAATGCGTGTCTGGTGACTTCTTGGATTTTGGTTTTAATCTCCAGTGTAGGATCTTTGTTGAGTTTTTTTTATAATTCCCTTGTTCATTGAGCAGGGTCATTACCATTTTGTGGTATTGGGTGGAGTTTTGTACCACGATGCCCCTGCCTTGATCAGCTAGTTTGATCACCAAAGATTTGCTTGCGCCTAGGATTTTGAGAGCTTTTGTTTCCCCTGAGGTTAAGTTCTGTCTGTGATGTTCAGGTGTTGATTGAAGTTTCAAGATCTCGTGACGGATGCATGATAGTACAACAGACCTTTATGTATTTCGAAGTCAAGGAACAGAACTATGTGAACTAGTGGAAAAGAGCCATATCGCAAGAGCTGGGAAGTCTCCCAAGGAATTGTGTTGTTTTAAAAAGCTGGAAGATTTTAACTCTTGGGGAAGGGAACACCTGTGCCTTGTGAACTGTTTTGAACTTGGGGAAGAGGAAACTGACTGCAAGCCAAGAGCTGGAAGAAGCTCCGAACTTTACTTTGAACACTATTAATTTCTGATGCTGACATCTCTACACATTGCATGCAGTTAGACGTGAAGGCAAGTATAGGATTTGGACACAGACAGTTATTTACTTTGGACTCCCTGATGCAGATTATCCTTAGTTTTCTTTAGGTAGGGAAATTCCACCTTAGTATAGGGCAATTTAGGCCTTACTCCACCCTGCATTTTGAGTTAAAAAAACACTTTGAATATAACACGTGACTCTGTTGTCTGTGTCTGCTTCATGATGCCTTCACAAGCGGGAGGGATATTGCATAGATCAATCTTTCCAAAAAGGCTGCATGTAGTACTGGCATGCCATTGGACCTACAAAACCCCCTCCTTTTCCATCTGAACAACCCTGAATATACGGTGATGGTGACATATGTCGAATCGGTGTAAATGGTCACCAACCATCCCTGAAATGCTTATGATGTTTCAGTTAAGGCAACAAGTTCTGCTGCCTGAGCAGACATTTGTGTTGGTAATCTTTTGTGAGCAACAACCTCATATTTCCCATCCATGAGGTGCACTACTTCTGCACATGTGTGCCCCTGGCCAGTCTCCTGATCAATCATCGATGAGCCATCAACGAAAATGACCTCCTCCAATGCATCCTCCAGTACCTGCACCAAATCATCTCCTGGAGCTCCAAAAGTGTCACAGTCATGCACTTCCTCTCCTTCATCAACAGGTATAGCAATAAACGTGGCAGGGTTTACTGTGCTGAATCTTCCAATGTGAATGGATGGGCCGGACAAAATTATTACATACAAGGAGGCCCTCTGTGTAGTTAATGTGGATTTTGGTTGTTCCATTATTGCGAACACAGCGTGCTCTGCATATAATGTAACTGAGCACCCCATAGAGATGGTTGAGCTTTTCTCAGTGGCAAAAGCCGCAGCGGCCAAAGCCTGTTCACACAGAAATTGGCTCTGCGTCACTAAATGTAAAATAACACCATAATATGCTGAGGGCTTATGTCCAGGGATGTTTGCTGAGCCAATACGGCAATCATTACTTGTCCGTTAGAATGTGAGAATAGATCAAATTCTTTCATGTAATCGTGGGTTGCTAGTTCTGGAGCATTACTGATTGCATTTTTCAATTCTGCAAAACATGTCACCATTTCACCTGTCCATGTCAGTGACCTCTTCCTCTTCTGTGCATCTTTGAGTCCCTGCAAAAGAGGTTTCTTGTAACTAGAGTAGTCAAATTTCCAAGCTCTGCAGTAGTTACACAAACCCAGAAATCGTTGCATTTATTTTACTGTAGTAGGTTGCTGTGTATTCTGCATTGCAGCATCTCTTTCCAGAGTTACTCTTTTCCCTGCTGATGATATTATTTGTCCCAAATACACAACTTAGTGCTAAGTACTAGAAGGTTGTCTACATAGTTAATGATTGTGCATGGTACATGTATATTGCCCAAATCCATGTTTAATACTCTGTTAAAAATACCCGGGGATGCACAGCACCCCTGTGGAGTCTGGTGTGTTGAAATGTCTGCCCGCGTTAGATGAATGTGGTAAAATATTGAGAATCAGGGTATAATGGAATAGAAAAAAACACATTTTTCAAATTGATGATAGTAAAATGTGTGGCCACTTTGGTATGTTGCAAAGAATTGTGGCAGGATGTGGTACAAGTGTGAACTCTGCTTAAACTAAGCTATTCAATTGGATTAAATTGTCTATGAACCACAAACTTGACCCCTTTTGCTTTTTTGATAGGGTATAGCACCGTATTACTCAGTGATTTTTAAGGCACTATAATGCCCTGCCTCCAAAGCACAACAATTGTGTCATATATTCCTTCATCTGCTTCTCTTGACAATGGATACTGTCATACTCTAGGTAACACTACTCAATGTTTCAACTCAATACACACCGCTCCTATTCTCTTCAAGAGCCCTACATCATGAGGGTTGTCCATCCATAAAGTGCTTGGGACCTGTAGCAGGTCATCTTGTAAATGTGCAGGCATGTTTTTAACCATAAGTACAGGACATGGGACATTCCTTTGCTGAATCATTATTTGACAAGGAACACACACATCCAAGATCATTTTGCCATCATTGTCAGCATCTTCCAACAGCTGTCCATCCTACACCCCACTCAATGGTTGAGCAGCATCAATACATAAAACTGGTTGCCATTCACCTCCCTCTTCATCGATCCCCATAAGCACTATTTTATTTATTGACTTAAGTTTGAAAAAAATAAACAAAACTTTTTGTCACAAATTTTTCATCAGTACATTCCAATTTCCTGAGAGGGAACGAAAACAGAGAAGAAAAAAAATGGAGCAGAGAAAGAAAGAGAAAAGGTAGAGAAAAGGAAAGGAAAAGAAGAATGTGGATGTAGAGACAAGGAGAGTAGGAGTGCGAATAGGCGTGTCTAATAGAAGTTAAAGTAGGACTCCATTCTTCTGTCTTAAATTCTCTGCCGATGTTTGTCATTTCCAGTCATCAATATCGACATCGTCGTTTAGTTCTGAATTCTCAAATCCTCTATTCCTTTCTCTTCACCTGATCCTCCCATTTGAGATTGATGCTTCACGTACCAATTTCACTCAGCTTCACTGAACATGGCAGGATCATGTCAACAAAATTAATGATTGAGCTTGTTAAGTTGGTATTAGTTCCCAATATTATATAGCTCCACCATTAAGCCATGTTTCCATTCTTTGGCCAAAACGCGCTAAGTGTAATGAACGCTGGTTGGCAATGTTTGGGCATTCAATTATCAAATGTTTCAATGATTCAGTCTCTGTCAAGCAGCATCGACAGATTTCACTCTTTGTCGCTGGATCTTTCCTTTTCATCAGAATCTCATGAGTGTGGTAAAGATTAAGTCGCAGTCTTAAGAATTGGTTTCTGTGGTATTGTGATGGAAATCTGGTAAAATACTTAGGTAAATCTCCTACTTTTAGCGAAGACATACCCAAGTCAATGGCTGTCGACAATAAAACTCTTGTATTGGTATTAATGATCCAATTAACAACAGTTTCTCTTCCCAGCTGTTTAGCAAAAGCGCTGACGGATCTGAGCTTTTATTGTTTAGAATCAAATAAGGTTTTGCTCCAGGTGTTATCCTCATTTTACGGAGCAAACTTATTGATTTCCACAGAACTACAGAGTGTAAGGAATTAAGTCCCAGCTCGTGACGAATTCCTACCATTGAGGCACACTGTGGTAATTTAAGCACTTTGCGCCAAAATTTGCCTTCCAATTGGGCCCAAAATGTCACATCAATATTCCAGCTTGTTTCACTGCCAAAACATACTATTGGGACCACTTTTTGGGAGTGGAAAGTGATCATTGGCTGTAATGAGAACTTCCCGTATGTAGCGTGTAGTTTTGCTCCTTGTAGAGCTAGAATTTTCATTCGCGAAGATACTTCATTTGTCCAGCTCCACTCTCTTATCGAGATATTGAACACAACTCCCAAGTAACGGATTGTATCTGCTTTACACAGGTCTTCATTGTTTATTTTCCACGTACATTGTTTGGTCTTGGCGTTTGTGTTTGGACCCAATGCAATGACTTGCGATTTCTTATCATTTATAGTCATAAATCTTATCATAAATAGGCTTATCTTTTGATGCCTATTTGAGACACTTCTTGCTTTTGGTTTGTTTGTATAAGTGTATTGCGATTTCTTATCATTTATAGTCATCTGATTTGCCAATAGATATATTTGCAGAGAAGACAGCAATCTTTGAAGTCCAATTTCCGTGCTATCTAATAATACTACGTCATCACCATATATTAAGTGGCTTATCTGGTTTACGTTTATTTTTGGGGGGAAACACCTTGTTTGCCTTAAGGCTGCTGGAATGTCGGCTATAAACAGTTTGAATAATAGAGCAGCAAGGGGACAGCCTTGTTTCACCACCTTTGTGGTTTGTATTTCCTCTGTTAAGTCCCCTTCCATGTTTAGGCATACTCGAATGCTGGCATTTGCATAAAGTGCTATTAGTGGAGCCAAAAGTTGCTCAGGACAGCCCCAGTTTTTCAATTTCTTCCAGAGGAGTTGGCGGTTAATACTGTTGAATGCTTGTTTTAAATCGACAAATGCCAAAAACAGTCTCTTCTTCTGTTTTAAAGCATTCAGTTTGGCCATGTTCAATAGCAGTACATTTAATTCCACTCCAACGCCTTTGGTAAAGCCTGTTTGTCTGCTGTCAGATATTAGTGCATCTTCAGCCCATAAAGCAATTTCTTTTTGGAGAAAGGTGGCAAAAATGTTCCCCATAGTATCTAACAACGCAATAGGGTGATAGTTCTCTGGATCGTCACGGTTTCCCTTTTTAAAAATTGGTACTACCACCGCGCTAGTCCAGGAGACAGGGATCTTTTTTGTCATGGCAATGTGGTCAAACAATATTTTAATACATTTTGCCCAATTTTCTTTGCTTTGAGCATTAGGTTTGTGATGCCATCTGGTCCAGAGGCTCGTGAAGTCGTCAATTTCTGAATCGCTGATTCAATGTCTTCCACTGTTTCGATGACATTCCAGCTTTCTGATACTACCAACGGGTTAAATAACTTCATACTGTCATGGTTGTTGAATACTGCTGTGAAATGGTTTACCCAATTGGGAGCGTTTACTCCGTTTGATAGTACGCTTGTCTGGTTTAATTTGCCAGTATTTATAATTTGCCAGATGTTACGGCTATCTTTTTGAATTAATAAACAAAGCATCAGTTCAGCTTGTTCTTGTGTTCGTATATGATTGAATGACTTCAGCCAATTACGATATCGCTGTCGTCTTCCCTTCAGCAGCGACTTTTCATTAGGTCCACCTTCTTTCTTTATCTGCCTCAAATCTTTTTCCAACTGTTTCTTTGCATCATCTAATACTGGACTGAAATGATGCCTATTTGAGACACTTCTTGCTTTTGGTTTGTTTGTATAAGTGTACTCCTTTAATAATGATATATATTCCACTTGGTTATTCCACTTCTGTGTTTGGATATACCCAGTTGTTAACTTGTCGATCTGCTTGCTGTTTATTCGTAGTCGATTTTGGGCATTGTTAATGCCTAGTGGAAATATATATTTTTGCAGCTGCTTTTTGTGAGGGTTCTCCCACGATAGCACTACCGGATCGTGGTCGCTTTTAGTTGTCTTCGTTATTACTAGATTTGTAATGTGGGGATGAAGATTTCAGAAGCCCATATATAATCAAGGATTTTTGACGTATCCCCTCTGTGCCACGTGTCGGCTGCGGGAATGTCACCACTGATTATACCATTCAACATTACACATTGCCTCAACATCAGTTGATATTCCCATTTTGCTCCACGGTCGTCAAGCTCTGAAGGACATTTTAGTATTTCACATGGCTTTCGTCTTTTTAACTTATCAAACCATGTGCAGTTTAGGTCTCCACACGCTATTATGAACGGATCGGAAAAAGATGCATGGTATTTGTCTATTTCCATTCTTACAGCATCCAGAAATGCAGTTTCAGCAATCATTGCAGGATTCCAATATAAGTTAATTAACAGTAGTTGTTGGTTTAGGGTTTTTCCATCCTGGCTTACAACTACTGTTTGCAGGGTTAAGCCCTGAACTAACAAGTTTGGATTATGGATGTGTAGCAATTCCCATCCTGCAGAGTTCTTTACCATAGTTAATAGACCAGAGAAGGGGCGTCCAAATATATTTTTTCCTGCTGCATTTAGAAATATCGTGTATCTGTCACTTGATGGTGGCTCACGCAGCCACGTTTCTTGCAGACAGATAAAGGTACTTTTTAGATCTTGTATATCACCATCTTTAAATAGATGAGCAAATCCGCCGGTGTTCCAGGATGTTAGAAGTTGGGTCATTCCTCTTGACCCTGCATGATCCTAAGCGTGGCTCTTGGAGTCTTGTGTTCCTGTTGAATAGGTTGGTTGATGTTTCATCTATTTCCATAGGATGTCTCTTTTGGTGTTATTTGAGGATCTATTCTATTTATGCTTGTTTGCCCCATCCATAGCAGGATGTTGAGCATCACATACTGTAAGATCAAACCCAAAGAACAGGAGGTCTTCTTTTGCTTCTAGGAGTGGTCTGACTAAATTCCTAGATTTCATATGTAGCACCACCCAATCTGATCTTGCTTCTGATTTGTATTCGACAATAGCAATGTCATCCGATCTTATGTTACGTAATGCAGGTACATAATGTAATAACCTCATTACATTGGCTCTGGTTAAATTAAGGTCGCTGTTGTCTCCCAGTATATTTTCCAATTCCAGTTTACACCATCAGTTTTTTTCTTGTGGTTGCGAAGTAGTTGTTTCACTCTGCCTATTTTGCTTTTGTGCTTGAGCAGTAGTGCATTTAGGATTACACGTTAGAGACGCATTTACCGATGCTTCTTGCAATTTGTTGTTTGTATTTACTCGAGCATCTGGAGTGACAGGATGACTCTTATTGCTGTTCACTGATTGCAATTTTGGGTGCATCTGCACATATCGGCTGTGCCACATAATTTTTCTTTTAGAGTCATTGATGATCTCTTCTTCTGTCGGTGTTTCATGGTCTTCACTCACTCCTGTCGTATTTTCAGGGTCAACTTCTTCGTCAATTGTATAATTGACGATCTAAGTTGATAGATCGCATAGGTCTGTTGAGTTATTATCGTCAACCTCATCTAAGGACATAGTCTCTTCAAGAGCACGTTTTGTAGCCGGTTGTTGAGTTTCCACTGTTTCATTTGGTAGCGTTAAAAGAGGATTAGACTCTTTAACTGGATTCTCATTTAGTGTGGCTGTTTTACTACTTCTCGTACTTTCTGGTCGAGGGGGAGTCATCAAGTTTCGTATAAACTTTTTTGCTCCATTTGTACGAGGACGTTTAGAGGCCGGCCCCTTGCCTTTTGTTTGCGTTGTTTTTGCTGTTTTGCCTTTATCCGGCACTGTCTTGGCAGTTGCTACTTTAATTGATTTAGCTATACCAGAAAAAATTCCAAAAGAGGCGATTTGTTCCTCTGTTGTAACAGAGCTCTTTTTATTTGATTGAGGTGTAGTTGCCACTTCATTAGAGGGACTTGCATCTTGCGTGTCTGCTGCTGTCTTCTTGGTCGCATTTTCCTTAAGTGCCGTGTTAGAATTCTCCACTACTGCGACCGCACATCCTTTAGTTTTAGAATCTTCGCTTTGGGGCCTTCTTTATTGGTTATAGTTGTTAATTTACCAGCCTCAAGGTCTCTAGGCATCTCTTTTAGCGCTGTTACTTCTTTTGAGGGCGCATCCCTTGTAAATTGTGTCATTGAATTACTTGGATGGGTGAGTATTCCTGAGTTGTTACAGTGTTGCTGACAGATGCAGCTAGTTCTCTCATAGTTGCTTAAAGGCTGTACCGCCACATTATGCTTGATCCACTTACATTCGACAATGGCTTCCGTTAGATCAAATTTTTCATGGGCCTCGCGCTTAGTTATTTCGTTGAGCCGCGAGTGCCATTGTCTTGAGGTTGCTGCTTCCAGGTCAAGTAGGGAAATTAGATGTTCATTCAATTTTTCCATCGCCGAGACTTTATTGTTTAAAATTCCTAGAACAGAGTTCTGGTCTCGCAATGCGTCATTTAATGATTCATATAGTTTCATAAACGGCATCATCGAGATGGAAGTGGCAGCTAAAACGTTATTGTGGATCTGTATGCCTGCAGCTATGGAAATTTTCCCTTTGGAAGTCGTTGTGTCTTCAAGATGGTTAGTTACTGATTGCTGAGCCTCATTGGAGCATTGCATTTGCGACTTTCCTCCTGCCCTTGGTTCTTCATCACCCTGTTCCAAGGTCGTTACAAGATTACTGCCACTTATTTCTTGACCACCATCTGAGATGTCAAGATTAATAGGACGCAATGTTGTTGACGGATTTTGTAATAGGGCTGCTTTGCTGTTTCCATGTGTGAGTTCTTTTGTCAAAGTGCTCACATTTTGTCTGTTCGTGAGTTTCCGGTATTTTTTCTTGGTAAAACTTTAGTTTAATCGCTCTCTCATTTGGATAAAGTCAGCCTTTAACTTTTCGGTGAGGTAGGCTTCACGTGCCGCCACATCAAAATTTGCTGCAGCATTTACCACCACACTCGATTTGGTCTTTTGTATCGGAGTGTTTGCAAGTTTGCCTGTTCAATTTTTTCTTTTCTTTTTCTGGTGAAGTTTCACTATCTCCAGTGATTGCCGTTTGGTCGACAAGATGCTCTTTGCTATTAGAGCCATCTTTCTTATCCTGGTAAGTTTGTAAGTCTTATTGCAAATGCACTTTTTTGATCGTCACTTGCGCGGTGGGGGCAGCTTTTGCTGCTTTCCATCTCTCTGATGTTTTGCAATTTCTCGCAGGCTCATCTACGGAGCATAGCTGGCTGTGTTGTTGTACAGGATTCTCATGAGGGAGTAATGGGGACAACACTTCATCAGAGGGTGACCTTATCGCTAGAATGTCTGCATCCGTTGTATCAAAAGAGAAGGTTGTCTCTGAGGCATCATGGTATAGCGTAGCTGGAGGAGGAGTATTTCTTTCCAAAACATTTTCTTGCTTATCCAGCATTGGTACACTCCCAACTTGAGTTTTACCTTGCCTCGACAATTCGTCATTTGGTTCATGTAAAGTAGTCAGAATCAATGATTCTGTGCATAACTGCACAGAAGCTAGTACTGGAGCTAATACTGCGTCTATTCCATTCGTTCCCTTCAAGTGATTCAACTGATTTTCATTTTCACTTTCCAAACTTGGCCTTGACATCGGTTCTTTAAATGTTATTAGTGTACTTTGAGTTAAAGTGTTAGTGGTGGTAGAAATATACACTTGCTCAGCAGGGGACTCTTGTACAGCAGCAGCAGGAGTTATCACGGGCATACTCCCTGGTTTGGACAAACAGTCAAGCATTGTCACCATCTCCCGTAGCTTAGTGCTACACGGGGAGGTGTCGGCCAATTCACACACAGCGCTTACCTTCGTTTTGCAAGAAGTTTTAGTTTGCAGCCGCCACAGCTGTAACAAACGGTTTCACGTGTGAGGGCCGACCCCCGTCAGTGACACTTCACAGTCTTTGGAAACGTTAGAAGCTGGTTCCATGGTGCCTTCTGCGGCGGATAGAGGCGGACTGGGCTGACTGGAACTTAGCGCTGAGCTCCACACCGCGCTCTGCGCCGGAAGTTCGTTTTTGTAGAGAAAGTTGAAAATTAAAGGTGCAGTGTCTAACAACTGTTGCTGCAGCTCCTCTCAGAAAGGCAGGGTAACCGAGTCAGCACTGACTGGGCTGACTGGAACTCAGCGCCGAACTCCGCCACTATTTTGCATATCCTCAATCAACACCCCATCCAAATCTAACGTGATAATAGTACTTTTGATATGGTCTTGAGGCACTTCTGGTCTGAACAAAAATTCTGACAGCACTCTCCATCGCTTGCTTTGAACGCTTGGCACCCAACTTTACAACACTGTTACTGCATACATAAACAAATCGGGGTGCATGGGTACTCCCCTAGCAGCGCCATCACTGAACAATGGTCTTGTTATCACCAAGACCCTAGCGTAACAAATTCCTGGTGTGAAACACACTACCCGTCCGTCTGAAAATGAATTTGTCATGTTCAATTTGCTTAACAAATCCCTTCCCAGCAAGTTTACTGGCGTCGTCTTTGAAAACAATAGTGGTGCTAATACCTTTTGGTTACCTACCTTGATGGGTAAATCTTCTGTTGATTCCCTCTGAAAACCCCTGCATGCCCATTACTATACCTGATAGGGGAAGCTCCCTTCCTTTATGCATGATTTTGTTGCGCCTGTGTAACCATAAATACAAATTATTTGTATCCTATCTCCACACCTACCAGTGGTTTCTCTTCCGGGTTGGCAGTGACTGATAGGACTGGGCACATCTAGGCTCTATGTGGGCTGTCCTGAACAGGATATGTGTTCGACCCTGGGAATACGAAAGCGTTACGGCCCACCATACGTGCCCTGTGTACAATGTCACTGTGCCATGTGGCAAAGCATTTGTGTCCCAAACTTGTTGGGCTAGCTGTTGTATCTGCTGTTGTGCATACACTGGTGCATATTTGGGTGCTGGAGATTGCATCTGCTGGGACATGGGTGCTTGATATTGATATTTAGGCTGTTGTACCTGCTGGGGCGCTTGGGCAGGTATCACACCATACGGTGTTGATATGTAACTAGGGCTGCTGGTCTATTAGGATACGCTCCAGGAATATATGCATAAGCTTGCTTGCTCCTACATTCTCGTGCAAAATGGGTCACCTTACCACATGACCAACACAGTCCTAACCCACCAAATCTTGGTCCCATCCCAACAAATCCTCCTCCTGTACTTTCCCAGACCTCTTGAAATCTTCCCCTTCCCTGTGGATAGCCTCCTGGGTAACCTCCTTGATAACCACCCTGGTAGCCTTGGTTGTCCGGTTACCCTTGGTAACCCACCTTCGGTCCACTCCGGTGCCATTCTCGCTTCTACCAGAGCCATCCTCTGTTCCCCCTGCTGTACGGGTGACCCCGCAATCACCACTCCTTCTATACTCAATTTCACCACTTCCTTTTGCACTAACTTCTTCTCATCCTTCTGCACGTTATCCATTACTTCCTTTTCCTTCTCCTGCTGTTTTTACAATGATGCACTATAATCACTTGAATGTCTGCCCATCCCTTGGCCTTGATCCCTACTACCTTATATAAATCCTTCTACACCTCCTTGGGGAGTCCCTTCTTCAACATGTGATGAAATATTGCTATTGATTTGTCCCAAGATTCCCCTGCCTCAGCCCTCCACATCTCCTGAATCTGTAATACGTACTGTGATGGATCTTCATACTCCTTCATAGTGTCCACCATTATTTAATATATTTCCGGGGTATCAGAGTATGCTGTTCTTAATGTAGCCCACACTCTAGCCTGACAATCATTAAATTAAAGTGTGCCCCATCATGATTGTCATCACCAATCCATACCCCTGGATATACTACTTTCTTCCAAATGTCATCTGCTTGGTCCCCAATACTGTGGCGAACAAACATTGTATGTCTCTTACTGCCAATGTCATGCCTGCAGTCTGTTTGACAAGCACGTACATCCACTTTCCCGCTCCAGAGGCAAGCGAGGGCAGTGCCTTAATCAAATTGTTTCTATCCATATGTGGCCAGGGCACATACTGTGCTCTGCCAGGGCCTTTGTGTAGCAATGTAAACAGTGTTCCCACCTGCTTCGCTGGTAATTTTCTCCTCCTTTGCTTTCCTTTTACCACTGACATACAACCTGGTTGTGCTGTTAATATTGCGCCCTACAAACTCTCTACTCTTGGCATCACTCTAGGCAGCACCTCTTCTCACTGCTCCTCATCTGTACCCCACTCTTCCTCCTCCACCGCCACTCCTGCTTGAGCATCTGATGGGATGGATTGATAATCTGAATTATCTGCTCACGGTCACCCTCCCTTATGTCCTTTATCATTGCGACCATCATCCCCCGTTTCAACATGTACATCTCTAATCACAGTGCTGCCATTTTCGAAATAAAACATTGCCTGCTCTCCATTCATCAGTACCTATTGGCGCTCTTCGCCCTTCTCCCCTCTCCTGCATTACACATGCAAGCTCTGCTTCTGTCCTTCAGAGCACCATTTCCAAATCTCTTCTTGCCCTATTTTCTGTTTCCATCACTAATGGGTTGGGTGCAGCACTCGCTGCTAGGGGCTGTAGGACATTTTCATAAGTTGTGGGGTCTTGCTGTTGCGGAGTTGCATGGGGCACATACTCAGGTTAATATACCCTGCAGCTGCTTGCATGGGATAACAACCCTGTGGGGTGGCGGGGCTATCAGGGCTGTGAGTACTATGGCATTGTGGATTGTGCACAGGGCACGGGTGACACGCTAGGTATGGGAGTGACACAAAGTGCTTGTATTGCTATTTCTCCTCTCTTTGTATCCTCAGGGACATCTTCCAAATCCTCTACCATTCTCCAAATCTCTAGAATGCCCTTCCTATTCCCCAACTTCTTCCCCTTATGTTTCACTGCCAAATAAGTATACATATGACCCAAAACCTCTCTATTATTCGTTCCTTCTTCGGACCAGGGCGTATACATTCCCCATCTCATATCAACAACCCACTCATTGTGATACTTTATTATGTTTTGAAAACAGAACAAATTGGAATGGGATGCACTACTGATGTATATCGACATTTAATTTATTCATCAAATTGTTAGTTCTTCTATCAACTTCAGGTGCCCTGGGTGGTCCCCAACTACCGGGACAAAAATAATCACAACAAAATGCCTGTCAAAGAATTGACAAGTTACCCAGTCACTCCAATGAGCTGAATCATAAATCCCCCTTTTATATAGTTCACAAAGTAATTTTTAATGAAGTTCAAAAGTATAATTCTCATATGTGTTCATAAAAAACAATTCATGGAAGTCAAAGAATGTTCATACAATCCTATTTAAACAAATCATGTAAAAAAGTAACAAGTTCATTTACAAAAAGAAGAAAAAACAAACACAGATAGCTCAATAGTAACAATCTTATGAGTTTGTCATTTTATTTATTTATTTTGTTGCTTACATAGCACATGAAGCCCGAAGGCATCTGGGCGCTCTCTTACAGAAAAAAGGTTACAATTGTTACTGGGTTACATATGTACAATGCACAAAGGAATAGTGGATACAGTTCAGATGCATTATTATAGATACAATATTTACATAGTTACATGTGGGGGGAGCATGGATAAAAAAGTGGGAGTTCAGTGTCTTCAACAGACGTATGTGGGGGCTTTAATTACCTCGGCCTTGAGTGAAGAGGTGTGTTTTAAGTTGTCTGCGGAATATCCAAAAGGATTTGTGAGCTCTTAATTGTGCCGGTAGGGTGTCCATTGCTTGCTGGCAATTGTAGTGAAGCTACTGCTGCACCCTTGTTGGGGCTTGAATCTCGAGGTTGTGAGGAGGTGTAAGTAGGCTGTCCTTGTGGGCCTGGCACGATGTGGTATTGTGATTTTGTCTGACAGGTAGGCAGAGCTACCCTGTGAAGACATTTGTGTGTCAGGGTTAGTGTTTTGAATGTCATTCGTTCTTGTATCGGCAGCCAGTGGAGTTTTTTTCTTATTGAAGAGATATGCGCTGATTTGGGGATGTTGAGCGCGGCTCTGATGGCATTATTTTGTAGAACCTGGAGTTTGCGAATGTTGTGGATATTGGTGCTGGTATATAAGGCGTTGCAGTAATCAAGTCGGGACAGGGCTAGGGCTCTGGCCAAAGTGATACAGCTGTCCGGTGATAGGAATTGTCTGCATGCAGTGATGAGTTTGCAGGTGTAGGTAGTGGTTGAGATGGCAGCGTTTATTTGTTTGGAGAAAGTAAGTGACGGGTCCAAATAAAACCTAGTGTTTTGGGGGGCGCTGATGGGCAGCCAGCAAGATGGCTGCCAAGCTCTAAAGCTCCGTGACCCACAGACGACAATCGGCGATCAACGGCGGAACCCCTTCATCTTCGCCTCCACAAATGAGGCCTGGGTGCCCCCTGTGCACGGGGCACACGCTGGGAAGAAATCGCTATCCGCGGCTCAACACTGCCCGAGATACGGCTGAGAACGTCTGCCGCCTATACAGGCCCACTGGGCCCACCCTCTCGGG
Organism: Ambystoma mexicanum; assembly: GCF_040938575.1. Classification (NCBI taxonomy): domain Eukaryota; kingdom Metazoa; phylum Chordata; class Amphibia; order Caudata; family Ambystomatidae; genus Ambystoma; species Ambystoma mexicanum. The sequence continues at coordinate 966,804,115 of NC_090936.1, read as the reverse complement.
ACCTGGGGAGCGGTGAAGTCTCGGCGACCCTGGAGGTCACGCTAACAACACGTCGCGGCATCCTGCTGAGGAGCCCCCCTCTGACCTGCTGCTGGCCCCGGGGTTGCTGCGCGGGAAGGAGTGATGGGGCCGCTGATCTGTGCCTCTGCCTTGGTGCCTTCTTCCCCCCGCCGCAGAGATTCCTGTTTGCGGGCAGTTACGGTAGGTGCGTTCGGGGGGGCTGCGGTGCTGCCGTCTACATCGAGCCCCTGCCTGGACCCCCGTGGACCCCAGCACATCCGCGGCTGGGCCGCGGCCCACCTTCCCTCCTCCCTCCTCCCTGGCGTGGTTCTCCGCTCTATCCGAGTGCGGCGTTCTCCAAAGACCCGGGCGGCCCGGCCCCCCACCCGCTTATGCACGGATAGGCCTCCCGGGTCTCCCCCCACAAACGGACTGCCTGTGCCTGCACTTCGCTGCACAGGCGCATATGCAGGGGGTGCAGCTGTAGAATCCACTACATGCCGGCCCCTCATATTGTGAAATCAACACCTCACTAGACTGCATCTATATCAGAGGGGCCCACACATCCATGGGCTAATCTGCTCTGAAGGAATTACGGGGCGCCGTAAAGGCAGCATTCACATCTCTGTATCAGCACATGCAAACCAACTGCATCATTTTTTCATGTTGTGGCCCTCTCCTTACCACCCCAATGACTGCATGATGCCCTGTGGGCCAAATCACAATCAAAACGTAAAGTGTTACTGACTATGCAGAGTCCTCCTGGCTCCCCCATTAACGCTTGCTGCACCTGAGGCAAGTGTGAGGCACCTGCTCAATCCACCAACATACGGCCTCCCTGACCACTCTTGATCCGCGGATCCCTCGATACCAGGGCTCGCCAACAGGCGGCCCATTCCCAACCAGTTGGGGCAAACACCCACTGAGCTCAATTTTTTCTACACGCCATAACCATGGGCCAACTGCCGCTCCCACCCCGCCCCTCCTACTCTACGACCCCCACCAATCCTGACAGATTGGGAGCTGCTCCTTACCATAATAATGCCCAACAAAATGCAGGGTACCAGCAAGGTTGGTGCCATGGACAAGTTTACCAAGTCAATGCCTAGGGCGGACCAAACGTCCTCCTCCACGCTACAGGATGATGGGGATACCCTGCCGGACCCCCCTCAGCCTGACTTGTCTGCAACGATGGAGTCCATGGCCAAAAACTTTGCAGCCTTCCATGAAAAATTGGACTATATTAATGCGAACGTTTCATCCTTGAGAGCTAAACTCGACCAACATGGGGCCAGGATCACCGAGACGGAGCAAAGAATAGGAACTACTGAGCACAATGTCCACACCCTGCAAAACACAGTCACAGAGCTCGTCCGTGACATGAAGCAAGTCAAAGCCAAGTGCTATGACCTTGAATCTAGGTCACGAAGAAATAACATTCGCATTGTGGGGGTACCTGAATCCGCGCTAAAGGGGAGGATGGAATTCGCGGTCGAACAACTTCTCAAAGACATCCTAGACAATCCTGAGCTGTCACCTTTTTTCACTGTAGAAAGAGCGCATCGCTCACTGGCACCCAGGCCTAAACCTGGAGATTTTCTCAGGCCAATAATCTCAAAATTGCTAAGCTATAAGGACAGAGACCTCATACTTCGCCTGGCCAGAGAGAAGGGGGAACTGAGATTGGACTCACAAATAATTCAGATCTTCCCTGACTTCTCAGTAGGGGTGCAAATGGAGCGACGCCAATTTGGAGGTGTGAAAAAGATGCTAAGAGACAGGAAAATTGAATATGCGATGCTCTTCCCTGCCCGCCTCAAATTCACCCACCGAAACAAACTGTACTTTTTCACTGTTCCAGATGAGCCAGTTAAATTCATCGAGGCACAAATCCCCCTAGTGGATCCCCAGGTGGATCCAATGGATGACGACTAAGAGCTGGACTCCCAAGCCTTAACGGCAGCCCTTTCAAGCTGTGGCCAATCTACAAACCACCCTCCGGTGGGCCAACCTGTTCCCCCCTCCTTGCTCTATTCTCGGCCTCATTCAGCCCCTGCATCAACATTTCAGGAACACTGCCTGTGGAAGGGCTGCATCCCCAGTTGGCCTGTTCACAACGATATTAATTGGGCCTAAACTTTGAAAACCCAGACTCTCTGTTTGACGCCGATCTACAGCACCAACTGTTTTGATCTTGCTACCTAATAAAATGTTTGCTTCATTGTAACCTAAGTTTTATTAAGCCGTTTTGAAGATTTATCATCACAATATGCATTAATACTGTGGGTCAGACGGCAGCCCCCACTGCAGCTGCAATGCCTCTTAAGGCGGAGTGTGTATGGTTGAGCCCCGGCTGGAATACTGTTCAAGCGTTGCCAAGTTGGGGAAAGCACGCAGTTGGTCACTCCGGGGGTGGGTACTATCGCACTGCTAGTTGGGACTGGGCAGTGAGGGAGGGGGCTGGTGAAGTTGGGGAATGTTTTCCGAAAATCGACAGGAAGGTTACGACTGGCTTTGAAGGGAAGCATGCGTGTGCCGTTGCGCCACGTATGATTGCAGACAGAGATGGATCCTTTATTTGGGATGTTCCATAAACTGTCATCATGGCTATTAAAATGATGACATGGAACGTTCAGGGTTTAACGAACTTTACGAAATCTCATAGGATTACAGCATATCAACAAAGACATGGGATCAAGGTACTCCTATTGCAGGAAACTCACGCACGGAAACTCCACGCAGACCTGGGGTACCAACAGATTCTATACCCAATACTCCACTCAGTCCAGGGGAGTCTTGACTCTTATCCACAAATCGGTTGAATTCACGCTCCACACAGCCCACATCGATACGGATGGTAGATATGTGATCCTCCATTGCACTCTGGATAACGAGGAATGCTTGATAGCCAACTCATATGGCCCCAACACTGATTCCCTCGAATTTATAGATGCAGTAACCGATATCCTAGCAAGATATGCAGAAGTCCCTATTATATGGGGGGGACATGAATCTTATACTCGACAATGTCCTGGATAGAACAACCACTTCACGCAGGGTCACCTCCCGGGCTGCCAAACAACTTCATACACACATGGGTTCCCTAAACCTACACGATGTATGGAGAACGTTCCATCACCAGGAGAGGGACTACACTTTCCACTCAGCAGTACACAACAGTTCTTCAAGAATGGATATGTTTCTACTGTCGGGCTGTGCGGTAGGCAAAGTGACGGATGTTAAGATCCTCGCACGTATGCTTTCTGATCACTCTCCTGTATTGCTACAGATCCAACTAGGTAGGACCCTGACCGCTCGACCCCCCTGGCACTTTAAAGCTAATGCGCTGTCTGATAGTGTCTTTAAAGCTGAGATCCTATCGGATATAAATGTGTTTTTTTAAAGTAACAACACACAGGACACAACCGGGGACCCCATGGGAGGCATTTAAGGTATATATCAGGGGGATGTGCATCTCAAGGGAAGCCGGGGCTCTTCAGTCCATAAGGCAGGCCCTAAACAATTCTGAAAATAAGCTTAAAACACTGGGACGGTCACATGCTTCTGCACCAGCCCCGGCAACCCTAGCAAAAATCAGAGCGGAACTAGAACTATTTGAATCTCATGCCCTGAGTGAGGTGCGATACTATGCTCACTCCATAGCAGCCCGAAGGTATGGTGAGGGAGACAGACCCGGGAGGACCCTGGCCAGGATGGTACGTGCGGAAGGGGGTAGAGCCCGGATAGATAGCATTCTAGATGAACAGGGCTCACAACACTGGTCTGGCCAAACCATCATTGACACCTTTGCTAGCTTTTATGCCATTTTATATGGCCCCCAGCCGAAACACACAGCCCAGGACCTAGACGACCTTCTAGAAGCCATCCCTATGAGCCTCATCTCCCAAAGCACCAAGGAACAACTTGACGGCCCGTTTACCCTGGATGAGATAGTCCGGGTTATTTCAGACCTTCCCAAGAACAAGGCCCCTGGTCCAGACGGACTCACATCTGAATTCTACCAGGAGCATGTTGCCATTTTGGTTCCCCGAACTATATGTGGTCTGGGCTGAATCACTACGGTTAGCCATTCTCCCTCCCTCCTTAAGAGAAGCCCTGATCACCGTTCTCCCCAAACCGGGTAAGCCTCCAGACGAATGTGGGTCCTATAGGCCCTTATCGCTTATTAATATGGACACGAAAAACTTTGCTAAAATAATAGCGAACAGGTTCCTTCCACTCATGCCCCACCTAGTCCACGCAGACCAAAACGGATTTGTTACTGGCCGCTCTACAGCACTTAATATCCGCCGTATATTCAATGTGATGGCCAGAATTGACCCAGATGCGGACGCAGTAGCAGTCACACTAGACGCCCAGAAGGCGTTTGACATGGTCTCATGGCAATACCTGTGGGCCGTGCTGGGGAAAATGGGTGTCGGACCAAATATGATCGCCTACATAAAACTCCTGTATACAGGACCTATGGCCAGGGTGCTGGTCAACTCCAATGTCTCCTCTCCCTTTGCACTACACAGGGGTACCCGCCAGGGATGTCCGTTCTCCCCCATCCTTTTTGCGCTCGCCATTGAGCCCATGGCGGATCATGTCAGAAATAGGCACACCCGTAAAAGGTATTCGGCTACAGGACACACCCAAAATCATCTCACTGTATGCTGATGATGTACTTCTATACGTCAGAAACCCCTCCATGCATCTAGACCCAATCATCCGAGACATAACTAAAATTGGCACATACTCTGGCTTCACCATCAACTATTCTAAATCAGAAATATTCCCTCTCACTGTGGCGACCCAACAACCATCATGTGAATTTCCCCTACAATGGTCCCCTGGTGGCATCAGATACCTCGGAGTGCAAGTATCACTAACTAGAGCCTCTTTACTGGCGGATAACTATGAGACTGCGGCACAGCTCATTGAATCCAGAGTGCTTAAATGGCTCAAGGTCCCACTGTCCCTCGCGGGCAGGCTGTCCCTAATAAAAATGATCGTGGTTCCCAAGCTCCTCTATATCTTCGCTAATGTTCCTGTGTGGCCCGGGAAGCACTATTTGAAGAGACTTCACTCGATGTGTGCCCAATTTCTCTGGCATTCGGGAGCCGTCCACAAAAAGTGGCAGCATATGACCCTACCCTACAAAAAAGGTGGTTTTGTAGCCCCTGACCTAACATTGTACTGGAGTGCAGCGCAGGCCCAACATGCCACACACTGGTACAACCACACCTGAATCCGCCTCCACATGTAAAATTAGAGAAACTGGCAGGCGATGGGAACAACAACATGACCTTAGTATTACACCGTACATTCCAGTCTGATGCCCCAGCAGACCCTGTGGCCACCACGATTAGAGCATGGAATAGCATCCTAGATTCAAAACAAGGGCAACGCCCGTACTACAAATGGCTTCCCATATGGCAATTCCCTGGTCTCTCCCCCACACATGACCAGCACTTCATGTGACACTGGGGAAACCTGGGCTACCGAGCACTAACGGGCCTATGTCACGACGGTAAATTTATCACCCCTCAAACATGGAGACCCGAACACTCCAACTCACCGCTGGAGTTGTTACAATACTTCAGGCTAAGAGCGGCAGTCTGTGAAATGTGGCCCTCCTACCCAGACGGGCCCCCAGACTCACCAGAACTCCAATACATATTAAATTCCGCAGGGGGTAGGGGCATAATATCCTCCCTGTACAAAATGCAGCTGGGGAAACTAGAGGACACATCCCCAAAACCACGGGAAGCTTGGGCCAGGGAGCTAGAAAGGGATATCACTGAAGAGATGTGGTACAAAATGTGCGTGCACACGCGCAAGGTCTCTCTCAGTGCTAGATTCCGCTGCATACAATACAAACTTCTTAACAGACTTTATTATACACCGCTCAGAATTGCGAAAATTTCTTGCACCCCGTCTCACACATGCCCGAAATGTACATCTGAAGATGCAGATCACATGCATATGTTCTGGTCCTGTTCTGCGCTGGGTACGTTTTGGCTGGATGTGACGAACGTGCTCTCAGAGATAGTTGGGTCCCCGGTGGGCCTTGACCAACTGGCCTTGTTGTCTGGAATGTGGGCTGGAGAAGGTGCAAAAAAATGTCCAAATTCTTAAACGTGAGTACTAGTGTTGCAAAAAGATGTATATTACAATGCTGGAAGCAGCGCTCCCACCCCACCCGGGAGATGTGGCTGAGAGCCCTTACTTGGGTAGAAACATGTGAAGAAGAGTATATTGGATCATTACCCATGTCATCTCGCCCCAAGAATGTGTGGTCTGAATTCTGTAGCTATCTAAACATCAGAGATGAGGTGAAGTTGAGCTCCAGCCCCCCGCCGGGCCCGCCCGACTCACCATAAGAACTGAGCATCTCACGGTCCCCCCATGCTACTATGCCTCCCCATCCCCCGAATCTGTGCTGCTTGTAATAGATCATGTTGTAATGCCAAAACGCAATTTGTGATTCTTGTCTCTCTCTCTGTGCAATGTGCTGTACCTGTCCTAACCTTCTGCCAATAAACAAAAGTTTTTTTTAAAAAATGAGTGTTTTTACCTTGTTAGAGACTGTGATGGTATTATCATCAATGTTAAAGGATTTGAAGTCATCATTTAGTTTGGCGAGAGCCTAAGAGGAGCAGCTCAGTCTTGTTGTCATTCAAGCACAAGCCATGCTGCGCCGTCCAGGCTTGGATGGTGAGGTAGATGGCATTAAGTGTGGCGGTGTCTGAATCATTGTCCCCCGTGATCGGTATGAGGATCTGGGTGTCATCTACATAATTAGTGTAGGTGACACCCAGATTGTCCAGACAGTCAAATAGTGGCTTTGTAAAAATGTTGTACAGAGTCGGGGAAACACACGATTCTTGGGGAACTCTGCATGAGACAATGGTGGGTGGTGCTTCCACTTTATGCGAGAAGACTTTCATTGTTCTGTCTGATAGGAATGATTTTATCCATTGAGTGACGTTAGGGGAGAACTGTGCTGCTGAGGTCAAATGTTTGCTTAAGATGTTGTGGTCCACAAGATCGAATGCCGCCGAGAGTTCTAGAAGAAGGAGAAGGGCTAGCTTTCCTTTATTTTTCAGGTCGTCCATTTGGACTTTTAAATCCAGTAGTGCTGTTTCCATCCCATGTTTCGAGCGGAATCCAGAGTGATGCAGCCCAAGGATGTTGTTGGCTTCAAAGCATTTCTGTTTTTGAAGGTAGGCCACTCTGTCTAGAATTTTAAGAAGAAAAGGTACTGTCGTTATTGGGCGGTAGTTCATGGGGATGTTTGGGTCAAGGTTTTTTTTGTAAAGTTAATACTCAGGTGTTCTTTAGGTTCGTGGGGACGCAGTTGGTTTTGAACGAGGCATTGATTAGGTTAGTGAGGAAAGGTGTGAGTTGGGGTGCGCAGTCTTTGACGACTCCTGGTGGGTAGGGGTCACCTTGGCACCTTGACGGTTTTAGACTTGAGATCATTTGGAGGATTTCCGTGTTAGTGACCGTGTTAGACTGGCGTTCGAGAGATTTTGTCTTGGAGAGCGTTCTGTATGTTCAGACTCCAGCTTGCTTCCTTGTTGCAGTTGTCCACTGGGGAAATTGGGGTTTCTAATTCTCTGAGTATTGAGAACCGTTCCTTTGTTTTTGAAATGGCCTTGGTGATTCTGTCATTATACAAAGTGATTTTTGTAAGGAGCACTTGTTGTCTGTAGTCCTGTGCGGCCCTGTCAAAATCATGTTTATTTAGTACTGTCAGTGATTTCTTCCAATGAGATTCAGCCTTCCTTTTAGCCTTTCTTTGTGCTTTTAAGCGGTGGGGTGAACCGTCAATTTAAGTGGGCAGGTTGAATGACACTCAAATAACCATCAATAAAGATAGTACAACATTGATTCTTAGACGTCTTCTTCAGGTGTAGGTGTTATCCTTTTCAATAGCTAGTAAGGTAAAAATAGAAGATAAAAGGTCACCCTTGAGCCCATATCTCTGTTCCATTGAATATTAAAGTTAATTAAATGTTGATTTAAATTGGAGAGGCACTAACCTGTGTTGACAAGTTTCACAGGCAATACTCCATTATGGGAGATGAAAACAAGGGAAATAAATCAACGTGTTTACTTGTTCTGGAGTCTTAACAATGCAATGACACATGTCTATGTAGAACAAACTAAGCTTATGTATTTCTATTGTTTACAATCCGAGAGATTTTTGTTTTTAAAACGATTGTTGCATTGGCTCAATAAGGCGAGAGAAAGCCAGCCGCCTTCATTTAATTGGGCCTATCTGAAAGTAAAAGAGGACATATTGTCCTAATTATAAAGCGATTATCTGTTGTGTACAATGTTCACTTATTTTGTTACACTATTGGCTTTGCTTTGTTAAATATTTTTTGCTCAGCACAGGAAAAGGGAGAGGGCTGTAAGAGCAGCCTCCTGTCCTCTCCCGGTGTGATCTGAAAAGGAGTACGCTTCACCCTGCGCCTAGCGTTGCGTGAGACTTGCTCATCAAGTGTTATAGTTAAGTAATTAGTGTTCACCGGCATCCATTATCCAAAATTCATCTCTCTCTGGAGGGGTTAAACTAAAGTGATCTCGCTAACTGAATGGCAAGATCTCTCTAGCTTGTCCTTCACAGAAATACATATCTTTCAATACAGTGTTTGCATATTAATCACCTCTATTCGACTATTGGCGCCTGACTCAGGAATCGGAAATGGCTGAAAACAGCCTCCCATGCTCAGCCAGCGTTATATTATCGAGGCACACAATCACGTGACATCTCGTGTCACATGAGACGTTCTTCCCACACACTATTACATATTTCTTGTTGTTAGTGACGGACATTGTTTCACTTATTTCTTGTTTTTAGCGATGGCCATTGTTCCACGTATCGCATTGCAAGATGAAGGTTACATTTACTATAATTTGCCAATTAATGCCAAAGTCTCTAGAGTATCTCTATCATGCTTGAATATATTTCGAGGGATTTAATCTAAACAATGTGAATGAGAAAAAGTAATTTATTTCAAACCTCAAAGGGCCATATATCTGTTATTCATGTTTTATATGGAGCTGTGTCTGTCTCTAGCAAAGATAACCCGACAAGTGCTCTATTGTTTCACCAATGCATGATATCCATGTTATTTCCACATGGCTAATCTATAATTTGATTCCATATGGCTAATTTATCATTTGATTTATATATACATCAAGAGATTTAGTCCAATAGCAAATATCTTTTGTTCGTTAACGTAAACACCATGTTTATTGATGATCTGTACCCTAATACCATACAAAAAATGTATTGACAGGTGTAGCTCATATAGAAATAACAGATTACTGAAAACCTCCTTTGGGGTTCATATACTCTGCGTCTTATGATTTAAATTATCACTATTTATAAAAAGTAGTACTGCCATTTTAAAGTTAAATTCTCAACAAGTCTAAATGTACAATCTTTCTTACAAAAACGTCTTTTGAAATTCATCATTTTGCATTTCCACCACACATCTGTAATTCCTGGTTTGTGTTTTGTCAGTATTTAATTGAAATTCAAGGTACTTACAATTATTAAGGAATATATTCAGATTCGCCTTTAAGCCTTGGGGGGAGGTAGATAAGATCACTGCCTCATCGGCATAAAATAGGGCCGGATACATATCCTGGCCCACCTTGGGACAATCCATGGACCCCTGAACCAATGCCACAATCATTTCTTCCATATATATATATACTAAAGTAATGGGGCATGGACACATCCTTGCCTTACTCCCTTTCCCACATCAAATAGTGCTGTTCTTTCACATGGCCAGACCAAAACGAACAGCTGACTTGTATAACAGATAGCTCATTGTATAACAGATGGATGGCAAAAATTAATTTTGATGTGGCTCTCTTTTCTCTCATAATACGCCCATGGTTTTCCTTGAGATGCTGTCATATCCTCTCCTGAAATCCACAAATGCAGTGTACAATTAAATCTTCAACAGCACAGCATATTTCTGGATCAGCAGGAACAGCTGAAAGCTTTGATTGAAATTACTCTTGTTTTTCTGAAACCCCGCCTGAAGTGCTAATCACAAATACGCCTTTGACCATGAAACCTGGACCAGGAAAAAATAACTTGAGAAAGAATATTTGGGCCCTCAAAAATGACATCTTATTAAAATCAGATATTCAAAGGGAAAAAGTAAATTGTCCTTGGAATATAGGAATTGGTTGAGAGCACGCCGCTCCATCAAGATTTAAAAACAGGGCGAGCTAATGTTGGGTACTCTTTTAACAAAGAACACATGTAATTTCTGGACATTTCTAAACCAAGAGGGTGGTACCCTGGCAGATTGGCAAAGTAACTCTGTGATCGAAAATGTTTGGTCCAGTCACTTTAGGGAACTATACAGTAATCCGACAGGTGAGGTTTTAGAGTGGAATGATAGTGGTCCTTAGCAGCTACAACTGGATAAAGAGAATATAATTGATATGATTAGAAGATTTTCCTACTCAAGAGCTGCAGGGCCAAATGGCTTAACGAACATCATTTTCAAATTAGACATAGCCTTATGGTCAAAACTTGTACTGACCTTGTGCAACAGCGTGATCAGTTCCAAACAGTGTCCCACGAGTTGAAGTACCGCTATTATAATTCCCATCTATAAGAAGGGTGATCGGGCAGGTCCAGTCAACTCTCGCCCGATCGCCCTTCTAGACGCAGATAGCAAGCTGTTTGCGGGAGCGATTCTCTGAGAGATCGAGCTGTGGGCCCACAATCCTGGGATTTTGAACAAAATGCAAATCGGGTTTAGGAAAGGAATGGCGACTGCTTTGAATGAGTCTAATTATTAACATCATGTGGGGTAATACTTGAACGAAGGCAAGACCCCCCTTTATGGGGCACTCATAGATTTATTGAAAGCTTTCTACATGATCAATAGAGGGTGACTTTGGAACAAGTTAAAACAATGAGGGCTCCCTTTGAAATTATTATCACTAATAGTCCGCCTACATGAAAACTCCAGCATACAAGTTAGACCAGATGGCCAGGGACACCTAACCAACCCTATTATTACTGAAAGAGGTGTAAAGCAGGGGTGAATTCTTGCCCCCTCGTCCTTGGCACTGTGGAGGTAATCCCAAGGACGAGATATCTCGTCCTTGGCACTGAAGGGGTTAATAAGCGTTTGTTGTCAATGACAATTCTTGTAACTAATGGCATTCAGCACGGACAAATGCTATCTAGACAATGCACACTATTGAACGACTTTCATGCGTTACTATGAGATGAATATATCATTTTGGATATAGTAGAAGACCATGAAATAGGAGTGGCATGACAAACATCGTATACTTAAACCTTGGGACATTGAGACGATGTGTGTAGATGGATCGGGTAAGTCTGGTTGATTTAAAGGCATGATCCGGTAAAAAATGTTATTGTCCCTACGGGTCGGCCATGTTTTTTTAAGCCTAAGTGGCTCGATTTTAGAAAAATTTCCTATGGACCTTACTCGAGTTTTCGTCCATTAAACGCACGTGAAAACAGGCACCTGGGCGCTGCCATTTTGTGATAATCCTATCATTTCCCCCATCGCCGAGGCTGACCTGCTTTTGCGGCACTAAATCAAATCCCCCGCCCCTGAGCCTGTCATCAGCAGACGCGTACCGCCCATTTCCCAACGCCAAAGCATGTCTTGTGTCAACAATCGCTGCGCCTCAGCTAATGACGTGTCGCCATGGAAATGGCAGGATGCCTCTTTCCTCAATAAGTATAAACAGACCGTTTCACAACACACAGCAGCAGATTTTCGATTCCATTCCTCTCTCTGTGTTACTTTGAGTATTCTGTTACCCGTTTCTGTGCTCTGGTCAGCTACCTTCGCCGCTTGTAGCCCATGTGAACACCTGTACCATCTCTATAAATTATTGTACTTTGTTTACCACACAATGGCTACAATAATACCCTATATGTACAAGCCAGAGTATACCGAGGAGGAATTACTGGAAAGGGAAGCACGAGAAAACGATGGGGATTCGGACAACAGTTGGGAGGACGATTCAACAGATGAAGCGCCTGGGCCTAGTCGCATGGACGGAGTCTCCACCTGGTGCACATGCAATCGATGCGAGCTAATGCCAACCGAGGACGCGAACTGCTGCTGCCGAGAAAACTCGGGATGCCTGGTCTACATTTCGGAAGGCGAGCCACGACCGCAATGCATCACCGAGCTGCCAGACTTCAGGGCAGCCTGCCTCACACGGGCCGTTTTGAGAATAATGATGGTGCTTATGCACGAACTTCACGCAACTGTTCGTCCTCGTAATCCGAGTAACGAGTAAGTATACTCTGTTTGTCATGCCACTCCTATTTCATGGTCTTCTACTATATCCAAAATGATATATTCATCTCATAGTAACGCATGAAAGTCGTTCAATAGTGTGCATTGTCTAGATAGCATTTGTCCGTGCTGAATGCCATTAGTTACAAGAATTGTCATTGACAACAAACGCTTATTAACCCCTTCAGTGCCAAGGACGAGATATCTCGTCCTTGGGATTACCTCCACAGTGCCAAGGACGAGGTAGCTCGTCCTTGGCACTGAAGGGGTTAATTAAGGAGAAAATGTTAGGAAGTATTGAGTGTTGCAATACCGAAATCACCAAAAAGGGCTTGGCACTTGGGGGGAAAAACTTATCTTGGTCATTTAAAAACAGTTTGTTTCATTCCTTTTCACAGGTGGTACAGGCTGGTGGCCTATCGTTCCTTTACATGGTGGCTCCACGGGAGGCTTGGACACCGCGTTCGAAGAGTGATACCCGCCTGTGCCGTTCGTGCCATAAGAGAAACGTTCCCGAGTGACAGCGGTCAGTACAGGGGATTTTCTCTCGCTGTGCTGCAACCTGACCTGTATAATCTTTAAAGTTTTGCATTTTTGTGTCATGAAAATAAGTTACAAAATAAAACACCACATATATTTTAACAACGGTTGTTTCGATTTTTTAAATGAATCAAGTGTGTCTCCATTCAAGGATAGACATCCGACATCTGTGCGCCGAATTGGTGAAGGTTATGGTCGCTGTGAAGCATGGTGGTCACTATCTATCTAAGCTAAAATAAAATATTCTCGATAATGCATGCACTAAATAACACTTGTTCAAAGTCTTTCAGTAGGTTATGTCTCTATATAAGCCACACATATATCTATAATATCAATTAACATTGTATTATACAGGCCTTAGGTCAAGGGTCTTGACCAGAATAATACACTGGTTGAAGTGTGGGTCTGTGCTCACAAGAATCTCCGGTATGTGGCATTTGTTATTGATAGGCAACGATATACTGCAGTAGAGGGCAAGGGGTCTCCATTCAGCAGTCTTCCTGTGCCTTATCTGCACGCCCCAAGCCCCTCCATCCCACCCACCCTCTATCAAAGGAGGTGCGCGCCAGTGGATGCGCGCTGTCAGGGGCGCGAAAGGCAAAGGTGCTAAACTACATGTACACTTGAAAAGGTATCCCACGCCAAGGGGCCATCGGTCACATGGCCTCCTCAGACACTGTGTCTCCATGCAGGCCTCCCCTTGATGCAGTCCACATAAGTGTGTCACCATTCGGCAGTCTTCCTGTGCCATATCTGCACGCCCGAGGCCCCTCGATCCCAACCACCCTCTATCAAAAGAGGTGCGCGCCAGTGGATGCACGCTGTCAGGGGCGCGAAAGGCAAAGGTGCTAAACTACATGTACACTTGAAAAGGTATCCCACGCCAAGGGGCCATCGGTCACATGGCCTCCTCAGACACTGTGTCTCCATGCAGGCCTCCCCTTGATGCAGTCCACATAAGTGTGTCACCATTCGGCAGTCTTCCTGTGCCATATCTGCACGCCCCAGGCCCCTCGATCCCAACCACCCTCTATCAAAAGAGGTGCGCGCCAGTGGATGCACGCTGTCAGGGGCGCGAAAGGCAAAGGTGCTAAACTACATGTACACCTGAAAAGGTATCCCACGCCAAGGGGCCATCGGTCACATGGCCTCCTCAGACACCATGTCTCCATGCAGGCCTCCCCTTGATGCAGGCCGCCCCCTGCAATCCACGTAAGTGTGTCACCATTCGGCAGTCTTCCTGTGCCTTATCTGCACGCCCCAGGCCCCTCCATCCCACCCACCCTCTATCAAAGGCGGTGCACGCCAGTGGATGCACGCTGTCAGGGGCGCGAAAGGCAAAGGTGCTAAACTACATGTACACTTGAAAAGGTATCCCACGCCAAGGGGCCATCGGTCACATGGCCTCCTCAGACACTGTGTCTCCATGCAGGCCTCCCCTTCAAGCAGGCCGCCCCCCTAATACCACAACATACATACGTCATTCATTCACAAACACACCCCAGTTTCTAATACTTTAAAAACCACTCGATATGTCTCATAAGAACATTTTTGTGCTTTGCAAGTCAACTCCTGAATGTGCTACCTGGGAACCACTGAGATCTATGCTAATCTGCTCGTCGTTGTGCTATCCGTGAACTTCTGTGACCGCTTCGAGCATACCCATCAGTGCGCTACCTGTGGCCATCCACCTATTCTCCCGCAACATGCTGCTCTGCTTGCTGAATCCAACTGTTTGTTGGTCAAGGTAAGGCCATGTATCCTGGTCATATTTCGAAGATTTTTAAATTTCTATCTATTTGCGAGTAGAGTACCCAATAGTGCTATGTTCATTGGTCTCATTGCTATTGACTTGAATTTCCATTGCTATGCTATCAATAGATCTATTTATTTTCATCTGTGTCAATTGCCATCGAATTGAATCCTTCGGGGGTCCAGTCTATAATGTAAGCATGTTTCCTTCTCGTGCAAGACAGAACATCCAAGGGACGAGTCACATTGTCACCGGAATCAGTGATCTCTTTGTCAGATGAATCAGACTCTGAAGTTACCCCCTCCCCTAACTCCTCACCTTCTTCTTCTTTCCAGGTACCCTTCTTTTCTCTTCTCCATGAAGGTTCCTTTTTTTTATGGAGGTAAGGACGACCCCGAAAGGAAGCCACCGTGTCTCCAATAAGGAAGACCAGGGGGCTCCTCTCCGGAATCGCCCAAGAGGGGAAAAAGCCTATGAGGCACAAAAAACCCCTGATGTTACAATGTTTGTGGTTGTGGTACAACTGGGTACAACTGGGAATCTCTGGAAGTACGTGTAGTACAGGAGATCTGGAGTACTCCGTGGAGAGGTACCCAGGAAGGGCAGTAGTCCAAGGTTTCCCAAACGGTAAGCGAAGGCAGTCCAAAAAGGCAGGCAGGGATCCGGTACACGGTAAGCAAATGGACAGGTATCCAAAACGGCAAGAAAAGGCAATCCAGGGCACAGGCAAGGATACGGTACACTGTAGTGCAAGGGCAAAGGTACTCAGAAAAAACAGGAAAGTGTAGACCGGAGAAGGGAAGAAGGGAGGTAAGAAGCTGGAAGGAGAAGGAGAAGGTGGGTACGAGAAAAGAAACAGGGAAGAAGAAAAAGAAAAGACCGGTTCAGTGGGGAACCAGACGGGAGGAGAGGCGCCAGGAAAAGGCGCTAGAAACCTCTCAGAGGAAAGTGCTGGAGGCACGAAAACAATGGAGACGAACGGGAACAGCAAGTTGCAGGTCTGAAACCCGGAAGCGTTGCAACGCATCCCCGACCCGGAAGGAGCTGGTAAAGACTCGGAGTCGGGGAGCGTCACAACCAATAGAATCAGGGCAGAAGAGAGAAAACCCAGGAAAAGGGGGCGTGGCTAAGCGAAGGCTGAACGGAACGAAACTAGCGTCCGCGCCGCCATCGGCTCCACAAACGCCAGATACTACATGGTATGACAGTATGCCCCCTCCGATAGGCCCCAACCCCGGCTTCCCCGGGTGAAAAAAGTGATACTTGCGAAGCAAGGAAGGTGCATTAATGTGAGTGATGGGTTCCCAGGAATTTTCTGAGGAAGGATAGCCTTTCCACTTGACCAAATACTCTAATCTACCCCTACGATATCTTGAGTCACAGAGTTGGGCAACTTCAAACTCCGTCTGTGAGGAACCCCCAGGGATCGGGTCTTGATTTGCCTGACGTGCCCAGGGGTCAGCTTGGAAAGGCTTGAGTTGAGAGGCATGGAATACAGGGTGGACCCTCTTTAGATTTGTGGGTAATCGCAAACGAAAGGCCACTGGGTTGATTTTTTGTATTATCTCATATGGCCCTAAGAACTTGGGAGATAGCTTGGAGGGATGGACCCAACGTGGGAGGTATCTAGTGGAAAGCATGACTCTGGTTCCTACCTCCCACCCCGGAACTGGTCGATGAGCTTTATTGGCTTGAATGCAATGGCGCGATTGAGCCGATCGAAGGCCCTCCTGTGCCTTCTTGTGGGTTTCCTTGAGGAGAGAGAGTGATGAATCGACAGCTGGCAAATCAGAAGAAAGACCAGAGACAGGAAGAATAGAACGAGGATGGTATCCATAGGTGCAAAAAAAAGGACTACACTTAATAGCAGAATGTACAGAATTATTATAGGAGAATTCTGCGAGTGGGAGTAATGTGTACCAGTTATCTTGTTGAGAATTGATAAAGCATCGTAGGTACTGCTCTAGAGTCCCGTTCAAACGTTCAGTTTGTCCGTTGGATTGCGGGTGAAATCCAGAAGTGAGAGCTCTTTCATTTCCCAATCTGACACATAACGCCTTCCAGAACCGGGAGGTGTACTGGCTACCGCGGTCTGATATTATCTTGTTTGGCATGCCATGCAACCGAAAGATGTCCTGGAGAAATACGCCTGCCATGTTGTCCGCTGTGGGAACCCCTGGTAATGGGGAAAAGTGAGCCAGTTTGGTGAACGAGTCCACCACTACCATGATACATGTGCAACCTTGAGATGGGGGTAAGTCCACAATAAAGTCAGTAGAGATGGTACTCCAAGGACTCTTGGGTACTTCACATGGTTCGAGGAGACCGATTGGTCGTTGGCGTGAAGACTTGCTCCGAAGACAAACGATGCAGGACTGAACATAACGATCCACATCCTCTCTCATCTTTGGCCAGTAAAAGTGTTGTTGAAGATACTCGAGAGTGTTGGTTCCGCCTCGATGTCCCGCTAGTTTGGAGTCATGGCACCAGTTCAGTGCCATTTTGCGGAAAGATTGTGTGGGTAGGTACAGTCTTCCATTGACTATATAAAGACCGTCTCTGACTTCATAAGACAAGCCTTTGGGGTGTTTTTCCAACTCGAAGCAACCTCCAGAGTCCTCCTGTACTTGTCTGAAGAATGTTGAAACCACTCCGATGGTTCTTGTCTTGGGGAACATGAATTCTGAAGATGTCTCTGTCTCTGGCAGATAGTCGCTTCGGCGGGAAAGTGAGTCTGCTACTAGGTTTAGTTTGCCTGGGATGTATGTGATATGAAAATCAAATTGTGCGAAAAAGTGGGCCCATTGTGCCTGTCGGGTGTTGTAGCACTCGAATTGTCTTAAGACTTGTAAGTTTTTATGGTCCGTCCGAATAGTGAATGGAAACTCGCCTCCCTGGAGGAGGTGACGCCATTCCAAACAAGCCGCTTTCATAGCTAACAACTCCCTTTCAATGACTGAGTAATTCCTTTGACTGGGGGTTAAGGTCTTGGAGAAGTAAGCCACCGGATGTTCAACATTCCGTATTTCTTGAAGCAGAACAGCTCCTATAGCTGCTGAGGAAGCATCTGTCTCCAGAATGAAGGGCCGGTGTTGGTTAGGTTGTTGTAGGATGGGGGCTGAACAGAAAGCTTTCTTGAGGATCTTGAAACTGTCTTCGGCCTCAATTGACCATTTGAATGATGTTGTCGTCTTCTTTAGGAGAGAAGTGATAGGCAGAATTTTTTGAGAAAAATTAGGGATAAACCTCCTATAGAAGTTTGCCAGACCCAAAAACCGTTGGACCTCTTTGACTGAAGTAGGAGAAGGCCAGTCCAGGATGGAAGACACCTTGTATGGATCCATGGCGATTCCGTGGTCCGAGAGTATGAACCCGAGATAAGGGATGGAGGAGGCTGCGAACACGCACTTGGCAAGTTTGACTGACAAATGGTTAGTTTGAAGCCTGCAAAAAACTTCCTTGACATGTTTTTATGGTCTTCAGGAGTTTTGGAGAAGATAAGAATGTCGTCTAGGTACACCAGCGTGGTTTGGCACAGTAGATCAGAAAATAGCCGGTCCATGAATCGTTGAAATATCGATGGAGCGTTAACTAACCCAAAAGGCATTACTCTATACTCAAAAAGACCAAATGGAGTCCGGAATGCTGTTTTCCATACGTCCCCGTCTTGAACCCGAAGGAGGTGCGTTTCTAAGCGTTTCTTAGATCAAGTTCAGTGAAGATCTTGGCTCCGTGAACTGCTTGTAAGATTTCGGTGATCAAAGGCATGGGGTACCTATCCTTTATGGTGACTTTGTTGAGACCGCGATAATCAATACACGGCCTTAGTTCCTTAGATCCCTTCTTGGAGATGAAGAACATTGAAGCTCCAGCGGGTGATTTCGACGGTCTTATGAGTCCGTTTTCCATATTGCGATCTAGATATTCGCGGAGGTATTGTTTCTCTTCCAATGTAAGGGTAAACATCCTTCCAAAAGGCACCAAGGCTCCTGGGGTTATATCTATGCAGCAATCTTCAGGCCGATGTGGTGGGAGTTCGATGGGTGTCTTTTCTGTAACTACCTCGTTGAATTCCTCAAGGTAATGTGGTAGACAGTGTACTGTTCGGATTTCACAGCTGTTGGAGGTCTTTACCATCTCGAATTTGGGTTCGGGTAAGCATTCTGTCTTGCAATACGATGATTGAAAATCCAACATATTACTAGACCAGTCGATTCTGGGATTGTGTCTGCGTAACCAGCAGATACCCAAAATAATGGGGAAGTGAGCCGCTCTGATGATATCAAACGCTATATTTTCAACGTGTTGTTGAATAGACAAAGTGAGGGCTATGTGGTGTGAGTAATCATGCCCGAACTCAGGGGCTTGCCATCCACCCCTTCGACTTTCTGGTTTTCTTGTTTAGCGATTCTTTTAATTCCTTGTCGGTCTGCCCAGTGGATGTCCATGAAATTTCCTGCAGCCCCACAATCAAGTAGGGCTAAAGTAGTGACTTCCTTAGAGTCGATTCTGAGTGTGACGGTGAGCACCATCAACCGAGAATCCTCAGAGACCTCTGTAGAGGATACCGAGAGAGGAGCATTGGGACTGTGAACGGCCCCTCGGTTATGTGTCCCAACATTTACCGAGGGCGCACGTTTCCCGACTTTCTGAATGGTACATCTGGACAATCTCTGAGTAAGTGGGAAGCAGACCCACAATACATACACAGAGAGTTCTCCCTTCGCCTTTTTCGCTCCTCTGGGGTAAGTGGTGCTCGAGCCGTTCCGATCTACATGGGTTCTTCTTTGGCCAACCGTTGGAAGGGTACCGATGAGGATGAAGGATCCCAGAGGGGGGGTGCGCTTGACTTAATGCTTTTCTTCTCTTGACGTCTTTCCGACATTCTGAAATCGATTCGCAGGGTAGCGGTTAGGAGATCCGCAAAAGACCCAGGCCTTTCTATCCGTGCTAGTTCGTCCTTGAGGTCTTCCCTTAAACCCCGCCGGAATATGGCATACTGGGCCTGTTCCTGCCAACCTGCTTCCGCGGCCACTTGTTTAAAGGTGGTGATGTAGGTTAGGAGGTCTGAGCTACCCTGTCTAATATCAAGCAGATCTTCTGAGGCTAGAAAGGTGCTTTCAGTTCGTAGAAAGGTTTGCTGTAGCAGATTTTTAAAGGCATTAAAATCTTGCAGTACAGGGTCCGGTAGGTTAACAAGTGGGGTAGCCCAGGCTAGGGCGTTTCCGGTCATATGCGTAATCATAAATCCTACCTTTGCGTGGTCAGAGGCAAAGGTCTGTGTGCGAAAAGAGAAATGTAAATTGCATGCATCCAGAAACTCCTTGACCTTCTTTGGGGAGCCGTCAAACTTTCCTGACACAAGGGGAAGCGGAGGTAAGTCAGGTGAGAGTCTTTCTCGGTCCGTCAGCCGCTGTTGTAGGGTGGCATTAGCGGCCTTTAGGTTCTGCATTTCCAGATTTAAACTTTGTACAGCAGCTACTAGCTCTTGTACCTGCTGCGGGGTGGCCATCACTTTCTGTTGGCGTTGCAATCTGTCACCGGAATCAGTGATCTCTTTGTCAGATGAATCAGACTCTGAAGTTACCCCCTCCCCTAACTCCTCACCTTCTTCTTCTTTCCAGGTACCCTTCTTTTCTCTTCTCCGTGAAGGTTCCTTTTTTTATGGAGGTAAGGACGACCCCGAAAGGAAGCCACCGTGTCTCCAATAAGGAAGACCAGGGGGCTCCTCTCCGGAATCGCCCAAGAGGGGAAAAAGCCTATGAGGCACAAAAAACCCCTGATGTTACAATGTTTGTGGTTGTGGTACAACTGGGTACAACTGGGAATCTCTGGAAGGACGTGTAGTACAGGAGATCTGGAGTACTCCGTGGAGAGGTACCCAGGAAGGGCAGTAGTCCAAGGTCTCCCAAACGGTAAGCGAAGGCAGTCCAAAAAGGCAGGCAGGGATCCGGTACACGGTAAGCAAATAGACAGGTATCCAAAACGGCAAGAAGAGGGAGTCCAGGGCACAGGCAAGGATACGGTACACTGTAGTGCAAGGGCAAAGGTACTCAGAAAAAACAGGAAAGTGTAGACCGGAGAAGGGAAGAAGGGAGGTAAGAAGCTGGAAGGAGAAGGAGAAGGTGGGTACGAGAAAAGAAACAGGGAAGAAGAAAAAGAAAAGACCGGTTCAGTGGGGAACCAGATGGGAGGAGAGGCGCCAGGAAAAGGCGCTAGAAACCTCTCAGAGGAAAGTGCTGGAGGCACGAAAACAATGGAGACGAACGGGAACAGCAAGTTGCAGGTCTGAAACCCAGAAGCGTTGCAACGCATCCCCGACCCGGAAGGAGCTGGTAAAGACTCCGAGTCGGGGAGCGTCACAACCAATAGAATCAGGGCAGAAGAGAGAAAACCCAGGAAAAGGGGGCGTGGCTAAGCGAAGGCTGAACGGAACGAAACTAGCGTCCGCGCCGCCATCGGCTCCACAAACGCCAGGTACTACATGGTATGACACACATGTTCAGAGTTTAGTATAGAGTTTTGCATCAAATCTTTATTCATGAATATTGTATAATAATGTCGATATTTACTTTTCAGATTTGTCAACAATGCCTGCCTGTTCGATTAGCGGTTGCCCTTCGAAGACCCATGCGAAATCTGAAGGCACTACAATGCATGTGTTCCCGAAAACTGTTGATCGAATCAGAGAATGGATCAGACATTGCGGATATCCACTGGATGAGCTTGAAAGTAGAGTTCAACAAGTCTTACAGGACAAGAGGGGTGATCGATACCGCATCTGCAGCCTGCACTTTTCCTCGGACATGTACGCCACATCTTGGGTAACAAATAAGAATAAACAGCGAACGACACGGAAATTGCTCGCAAACGCTATTCCCACTCTATTCGTCCACATTCCGCCTCTGGTGAGTCATGTGTCCGGATTTAGCTTTAGGCCTTGCGGCAGTGTGTAGGTAGTCTAATGGATTAATTGATATTTTAGGTGTTGTATCCCTTGTAATACTTTCGATATTGATATGAGTGTATAGCTTTTTGAATAATTACATTTTTCAATAAATTCTTTTTCAATTTCATAACCCACAAACGAAATGTATCTATATGGGAACAGGGAACTGCGCTATATTACGCATTTTCCAAGTATTCTGTCGCCTTACATGGCTATTTTTAATATTGGCATTTCATTATCAATCAATAATTTACCTTTAAAACTTCTTGACTCTCCCTTCAATCTGAAGCAAGAACATTCTACATCCTTGACATGCTTGCAGTTATCAACCACTTCTAGCGCGTATCAGGTAATCTTGCTACGCTACTCTGCTACAGACTTGTTTTATGCGTGTCAAGTAATAGTTTTATTCTATCGTGTAACTATTTTTTCGAATGTTTGGTTAGTGCTTTCCAATTGATATACACCTTAGTTACCGTCCACTGGTGTTTGTTTTCAGTTATAATTAGTGTTATCCATGCTAATGCAAGTACTGTCTTTCAGGGAGATGCTGAAGCGTCCGCCACATCTACAACATTTCTAGATGTTCCTCACCAGCAGGAGGTATGGATACTAACAGCTCCATCGAGCGTCATCATCAGAGCTGTAATACTTGTCGTTTGATTGTTCTACGCAATGTTTCATTCGTGGTTAGCCATTGATATGTACCAGTGCTGTCGACCCCAAGTGTGTGTTATGTTTTCAATATTGTAATCCTTACTAATGCGAGTACTATGTTTCAGGCAGTTGATGGAGCGTCAAACTCTGCACTTGATGCAGAGCCTGACATTCAAGTAATTCCAGGGGAAGTGGAAGCGGGACCCTGCGTATACGAATCGGCGCAACAGCTTTCGGAAGTGCGCACTACATTTGCAACATCCATAGATATTCTTCAGCAGCACGAGGTATGAATACTGACAGCTCCATCATGCGTGATCATATAACGTGAATACATTTGCTAGACTTTCTTCTCTATTAACGCAAGTGCTGTGTTTCAGGGAGACGACGGAGCTTCCACTACAATCACAACATCTTATTTAGATGCAGATGTAAAGGAATCGTTGAAATCAGTTGTTGAAATCTGCATATTTTGAGTTTCCTTTATTCTTTTAGACAATGCATCATTTGTGGTTATCTCTTTATATGTACCTATGCCGTCGACGCCAAGTGTGTGTTATGTTGCAAATATTGAAAACCACACTAATGCAAGTACTGTGTTTCAGGGAGATGCTGATGCCTCCGCTCCAATACAACCATTCATGGCAGTCCATGCGGAGCCAGAGGTATGGATACTGACAGTTCCATCGAACTACATCATCACTGGTCGAATACTTGTCGTTTGATTGTTCCAAACAATGTTTAAATCGTGTTTGGCTATTGAGATGTACCCATGTGTTCGTCCTCACAAGTGTTTTATGCTAACAATATTTTGATACATAGTAATGAAAGTACTATGTTTCAGGGAGTCGATGGAGCCTCATTCCGTGCTGTCTATGCGGATACAGAAAATATAGTCGTTGCAGCGCAAGAGGAAGGGAGGACATGCAGAAACGAATCGGAGCTACAGCATGCAGATGTTGAAGGTCGAGTCAAAAAAGTTGCAAAGAAAAGAAACCAAAAAAAGGTTAGTCACAAACAGTTCATAACTTTTCAAAAATGTTTGTGCTGGGGACTATTATATGTTTTTTTCCAGTCAATTGGACTACACTTTTTCTTGTGTTTAAACTGAACATCCCTTTTCCAATCTCTCCTCTAGTTACCCGTGGGTGTCAGAACTATACATACACAGACAGTGAAGCGAATGAGAGATGTTGCTTGCCAGACCATGTACACTATGGAGGAACTATTCATTGAGGCGCAGCGTGTTCAGGCTCGAGATGCTCCTGTCCAATGGCCAGAAACTAAATTTGCTGAGTTTGGAGAATACAGCAAAGTTGCATTGGACCATTGCTACAGTGAGACCGCACCACTGCATATTGAAGATCAACTCACACAATCTACACCCGCCAAAAAATTGCCACCCAAAAACCGGTCAACATTGTTGTGTTCTCCCATTAATCCTGAAGTAAGAGATGTTGAAATGACTGAGAATGAACCAGCAGCATCCATCGACGCATCAGAACTTGATATCAGCGATATTACTTTCCAATGTGTTGAAATCTCCACATCGTCACAGGCCGAAACAACGTTGATGCCGGATGACAATCTAATGAAAGAGAGCAAATACATTGTATTTGACAGTTGTTTGATGGATATTATAAGTATGCTGAAATGTGGGCATTCTGTTAGAGGGAAAGTATATGGGAAGCCATTGAATAATGTGACTTGTCAAATAAAAGGCAGTAACGTCAAAATAAAGGCCGCCTGGTGATTAAATAATATGTTCTCATGGTCTGCACAACGATGCTGGGGAAAATGCCAGCAGGCAATCTACTGTGTGCAGCTGCATCACTTTTTAGTGGCTCCAGTTTTAGAAAGTTAGAGGCTTTCTTTCAGTTTGTGGGACTACATTTCATTTCTAAAACGTAGTACTACAAATACCAACATGATTATCTGTTTCCGGCCATTAGTGATGCTTGGAAAATTGAACAATTGTCTCTAGCAAGTACATTCGAAGGGAAACGATTCAGGCTAGCCGGCGATGGACAGTGCGACAGCCCTGGATTTTCTGCCAAGTACTGCACCTACCACTTTCAGGACATGGATAGTAAGAAAATTTTGAGTTCGTTGGTCGTGCAGGTGTCACAATGTACATCCTCAGTGGCCATGGAGAAACTAGGATTTATAAAATCAGTGCAAGATCTACAATCAAGGGGAATGGACATCGAACTCATAGCCACGGACAGACACGTTTCAATTGCCAAGACAATGAGAGAGCAGTTCCCAAATATTAATCATCAATTTGACGTAGGGCATCTTGCTAAATCAATCAGTAAGAAAATCTCGGCTGCAGGAAAAAAGAAAGGTTTTGAAAGTATTTTGCAGTGGTCCCAGTCTATCACAAACCATCTCTGGTGGAGCTCAAAAACTTGTGAAGGGTCAGTGGAAATACTACTTGAAAAATGGCAGTCACTGATGCACCACTGTACCAACGTTCACCGCTGGTCAGAAAACCAACATTTCAACCAATGTGAACATGGGCCATTGTCCCCAGAGGAGGCAAGGAAGAAGAAGTGGTTGATTCCATCTTCACCGACACACAAAGCCATTGAGAAGATTGTTTTCGACAAAACTCTATCAAAAGATTTGAGAGGACTGACAGAATTCTGTCACACAGGAGGTTTTGAGGTGTTCCACAATATGTGCCTCAAGTACAGACCAAAGCGCTTGCATTTTAGCTATCGGGGCATGAAACATCGCACTCTACTAGCGGTCTTGGCCCATAACAGCAATGTCGGACGTGAACAATCTAGGACTAGGGGTAAAGTAAGGATGCCTCGCTACAATAAGCGCTTTTCAAAACGAACGAAGCAATGGTTGATCCAACCAGTCTATGATGAAATGCAGTTTGACTTTGTGAAAGGCCTTATTGTTGTTGTGTTAGAGAAGCACAGATATGGAATTTTGGATGTTTCTGTGCAGAGCAGTGATGTGTTGCCACCGAACATTGCAACTGTGCCATGTCCACCCAAAGGGGAGCTGGTTGTGAGGTACAAATTCCAGTTTAAATAATTGCAACACGATTGTCTTTTTGTAAATAAATGTTACTGTACAGTGTACCTGGAACCCTAACCCCTACCTTCACCATCATGAAGTGGCGAACAAGCTGACCATTGTCTGAATATTGCTGACCATGTCTATATGTCTATAATTGCAATACGATTGTCTTTTTGTAAATAAATGTTATTGTACAGTGTACCTGGAACCCTAACCCCTACCTTCACCATCATGGGTGGCGAACAAGCTGACCATTGTCTGAATATTGCTGACCATGTCCATATGTCTATAATTGCAATACGATTGTCTTTTTGTAAATAAATGTTATTGTACAGTGTACCTGGAACCCTAACCCCTACCTTCACCATCATGGGTGGCGAAATTGCTGGGTGTCATCTTTGAATTCTCTCTCTATTCACCTCATATATGTGTATGTATATATTTTTCTCATGTCTCATTTCATGTAAATGTAAATGCTGCGCACTGTTGCACACTGTTATTGGAGGGGAGGCTTGCGTATTGCAAACAATAAAACAAACAAACAATAAATCTCACTTTTAACTGAACTCCTCT
Organism: Ambystoma mexicanum; assembly: GCF_040938575.1. NCBI lineage: Eukaryota > Metazoa > Chordata > Amphibia > Caudata > Ambystomatidae > Ambystoma > Ambystoma mexicanum. The sequence goes on along the minus strand of NC_090936.1, from coordinate 966,778,266 downwards.
GGTACTTTATACTTTCCCTGACCTTCATCCAAAAAATTAAATGTCTCCATAGTTATGATTCTTTGGGGCTGCAAAGCTCGCAGACAACAGGGACAAAATTGGGGGCCTTAGAATGCGCCAAGCGGGCCATGGCATTTGGGAGAGAAGCCAGTTCGCATTTGCACATTGAGGCACACTATATAGATGGATTCGAAACTTCAAGTTCTCACAGATGCCTTTACTAAGGGATGTTGCAAATAAAGAATGCGAAAGACAGCGGCTTTGATTTTCAGCTCGCGGCCAGAAGAGGCCCACAAGTCGCACTGGAAGTATACGGGTCTATTGTTTTTTGACCTTGAGACAGGGACCATGCCGAAAGAACTACATTTGAAGGGGGTGCGCAATAACGTAAGAAACGATAAGGCAGAAAATTCAGAAACTAGACCGAGTTTCATTTTAGTTCAGTATACGAAAAATCGTTGTCAAGAGCACGGTCCGTTTTACAGACTGCATTACGAAGAGACACAATGGAAATTTCAAATATAATGTAAGTAAATCTTTACACACTTTTATACCGGAATGAAGATTTAATGAATGGATTCATGAATAAATGAATGAATGAAGAGCTAGGAAAAGCAAGGAAAACGTGTTCGTAGTGGGCACATGGGCATGCAGGTCCACTGGTCTCACCAATCTCGGTCCTTGGCCCAGCCACTTTTCCCTGCACTGCCTACCTGCACTACGGGACTGTCTCTGTATCCTTCAGCCCCTTCTCCCGGCATTTACCTTGCACTTGCCACCAGCTGGCCCTATTATTTAATTTGTATTCAACTAACCATGTACAGCACTTTTACCCCCCCTCACCCCTTCCCCATGCGCGATCAGAAAGACACCTGGCCTAGTAGGATCGTTGTCTGTCTGCCCTTGTTCCCCACCTGCCTCATCGCGCCTTGAAACACTTGTGTATAGGCACGTTACACATGCCATATCATATAATTACACAGGCATGTAGACAAACAGTCGTTTATCATTGTGTGTTGGCCTCGATTTATCTCGTTACTTTTTGCATTGATTTTAGAGACAAACATACTCCATTGAACTATCCTCGCAAGCAAATAGTTTCTGATCGGCCGTAATGAATAAAATGAGTAATATTAATGAAGTTCGGCTAGCGAGACTAATTATAATTTTTTTGTTTTCATAACAGGTATTTGATCCCATTCTGCCACTGCCATCTGTTTGAGGCACCGGCAGATGGATTCTTCAGCAGACACCTGCAGCTTCGTGTCAACAACTGGAGCACGATCACCATATTATGGGACGATCGCCAAGGGCCCACATGCCCTTACGCTGTACTAGTGGCTAGAAGCAACATATCAACCTTTACGCTGGACTAGTGCCTAGTTGATGGAACAGCCTTGCGGTTCACCGTGCTTCCAAAGTGATTCTTTTTACGAAAATGAACAACCTGTGTACCATAAAGGAACAGCGCGTGACTCAAGATGAAACGGAACAGTTATTGCGGATACAGATAAAAGAAAATAAATGGCTTTCGGAGTTCATATGGCAATTGCTGAATATTCTCTAAACATTTAATGTCAAATAAATGTACTTTACCTAATGTACCGTGTTACTGTTTCGTTTTAAAGTACAGTTTCATATTCTGAATTGTGGCGCGCTGTGTTGTTAGTTGATCTGTGTTGGTTTCCGGGTTCTGTGTGGAGTCTCGCAGAAAACGACTGGGCGCGTTTGCCTACGCAGCACAGTAACGTCACGGAGAGAGGCGGGGAATATGAATGTTTTGATAATGTCCGGCTCAGGGGCGGGGGATTTGATTTAGTGCCGCAAAAGCAGGTCAGCCAGGGCGATGGGGGAAATGATAGGATTATCACAAAATGGCAGCGCCCAGGTGCCTGTTTTCGCATGCGTTTAATGGACGAAAACTCGGGTAAGGTCCATAGGACATTTTTCTAAAATCGAGCCACTTAGGCTTAAAAAACATGGCCGACCCGTAGGGACAATAACATTTTTTACAGGATCATGCCTTTAACGTTTTTAAATGTGTTAGATAAGTATCTTGGTGCAGTGTTGGCGATGCATTTGTTCGTAATGGTGAGTGTTTTGAATAAGATACGTTCACGGATGGGAAGCCAATGCACCTTTTTTTCTGACTGAGGAGATATGGTCTTTTTTTCAGGGCAGCTCGCAGTCCATTATTCTGTATGTAGAAAAAGAGGTACGGCGCCCCTCTACTAGAACAAACACGGCTTAATGACCTGTACTATGGGAAGGTGCCCACTCGAGAGTCTGCATCCACATTTTAGCTTACTGCACCTTTCACAAAGTAGAAATATCCATTTGCATATCTGTCTTTGTCCCGCCCACTTGAGCAGTCCAGCACCCAAATGCTAGGCAATCCTCCTTTGTACCAACAGCAACCCCAGACACGTGTTTTGGCCCAGTCGGACCTCATCAGTAAGGTGGGGCTGTGCCTCTCTGAGCACATTGAGCAAGGGGTCCATGTCTAGATAACCCTAGGTAACTTAGGGTGATCAACCCTAAGTTCCTTAAACATAGAAAAAGAGGTACGAGCGCCCCTCTGCAAGAAGGAACATGGTTTAATTACCTATTCTGTATGACCTGCAATTTGTTAATGTTGCGGGCACTGGTGCCAGTAAATAAGGAGCTGCAATAATCAAATATAGACCTGAGAAACACTTGTGTACAGGCGCGTTACAAATGCCATATCATATCATAAGTGTTCTGGTGATGGTAATTCAACGGTCAGGGGAAAGGAAAAGCCTACAGGCATTGATTAATTCCATGGTGTAAGCCACCGAAGAGGCAATTGCATTTACCTGCTTCGACAGTGACAATTTGGAGTCAAGGTATACCCCAAGGGTTTTGACTTGCTGTGAGTCAGGGATGGAGAGACCATCAATAATGAAGAATTTGTATGCTCCATCAAGTTTATTCAGCAGGGATTGAGAGCTGACTAGGAGCAGCTTGGTCTTCTCGTTGCCAGTGAGTGAAGTACCATCCATGCTTAGATTGTTTGGTAGATGACTCCCAGTAGCTTAGAGTTAGAGGTATAGTCTCCTGAGATAGGTAGAAGAATCTGGGAATCGTCTGCATAGTTTGTGTAGGAGATACCCTGAGAATCAAGAATATCGAAGAACGGTTTCGTGAAGATATTGTATAGTGTATGCGAGACACAAGAGCCCTGAGGAACGCCACACGTGACCGAAGCAGGAAGGGCTGAGGCTAGAGAAGAGGATACTCTCATGAATCTCTTAGAGAAGAAAGATGAAATTCACACAGTTTCTTCCAAAGAAAAGTGAGCTGCTGAAGACAGATGTTGGCAGAGGAGTTGGTGATCAACCAGATCGAAGCCAGATGAGAGGTCTAGCAGGAGAAGGGGAGCAATTTTACCAGCATCTTTGAATTCATCCATTTGATTCTTTAAGTCAAGAAGCACAGATTCTGTGCCATGTCCAGGCTGGAATCCGGATTGATGAAGACGCAAGAAGTTGTTGTTCACTATGTTCACTAAATAAGATTGGATTTGTAGATAAGCTGCTCTGTCCATGATTTTAAGTAGGAATGGCACTTTAGTAGTAGGGTGGAAGTTTGTAAGGGTGTTAGGGTCTAGTGTCGTTTTTTTTCAACAAGGGTAGGACTCGAGCAACTTTCAGGTTAGCTGGAACTGAGCTAAAGGCAAATGAGGAGATTAATGGAGCGAATGGTCCGGCGCAGTCTTTGATTACAGTGGTGGGACAGATGTCCCCTTGGCATCTAGAGGGTTTGAGTCCTTTTTTTTTTTTCAAAATAAACATTTTATTCAGGTATTAATCAGTGACAACAAATTAAACAGTAGACATCGGAGTTAGCGCATGATTGTGGTGGAATAGTTCATTACAGTGGAAGGAATAGATAATAGGAGAGGGATTTTAGTATGCAACTCATTCATATCAGTGTTTGGGCAGGAAAATGGCGAGAGGGGGGGATATCTCTATACTGGACCAATCCGCGTCCATGCGAAGTTCAGTTCAGCCAGCGGACGCTAGGTGGCTTTAGTGTAAGGGCCGGGTAACGGTCTCCGTAGTCCATGAATGGGGCCCAAGTGTTCTGGAAGGGATTGAGGTTGCCCAGGCGAATTGCAGTGATTTTTTCTGCAGTAACAATGTCCCAACACTTGGCCCACCATAGCGGGATAGAGGGGCCCTCGTGGTGCTTCTAGAGATGAGCGAGGGTAATTTTGGCCGCCAATAATAGATGAGTGCAAAGGCAAGCAGCTTTTCCTGACATCGGCACATCCGCCTCCCCCGGGTCACCCAGCAAAATCATTCCAGGGTCCCACGGGATGTTCAGGCCTGTTATTGCTCGGACATGCATCAGGACCCCCTTCCAATAGTGCGCCGCCTTAGGGCAGTCCCATAGGATGTGGATAAGTGAGCCCTCTTGGGTGCACCCCCACCAACAGTTCGGTGAGGGCCTTGCGCCCGCTTTATGCAGTTGGGTAGGTGTAATATAGTACCTGAAGCATACTTTATATCCCCCTTCCCTATTGGTAACACATTGGGTACTCTTATGGAGTCTTGACCAAATTTTGTCCCAAGCATCAGGCTCCAGTGAGCGACCCAAGTCCCTCTCCCAGTTCAGCATGTACCTTTACTTCGCTTCAGGGTTAGCTTTTTCTAGGAGTTTGTAGAGGGTGGAGATCTTACCTCTTGGAGGGGATGCTGTCAGTGATAGTTCGAGGGGAGTTAGGTCCCTGGAGCCACGTTCTCTGACGGAGCGTTGTGAGATCCAGTGCCGGATCTGAGTATACCGGAATCTTTCCTCCTCCATGATATTGAACCTCGCCTTGCAGTCCACAAAGGTAAGCGGCTGGCCTTCCTTTAAAAAGTCTTAGATTTTGTGGAGGCCGCCCTCCGGCCACTTGGCAAAGCTACGGATGCAAAGGCCAGGGGAGAAGCCCGGGTTACTCCAGATAGGGGTTAGTGGGCCCAGTGAGGTTTTGATTCCTCACTTTCTGTTTGCAGCTTTCCAACTGTCCACTGTGTTATAAGTTGCTGGAAGCAGAGACAATGCGGGTGGGATTTTCTGAGATTGGATGTGAGGCAAGTCAGAAAGGGGGGATTTACACCATGCCTCCTCCAATTGCAGCCAGGCTGGGAGATCTTCTGAGCGGGTCCAAGTGTAGGCGTGCGCGAGTTGTGCTGCGCGCCGATATCTAGAGATGTCAGGGACCCCCAGACCACCAAGTTGTCGGCTGCGGATCATGATTTTCCCTGCAATGCTGGGTCCCCCCCCAGATAAATTTCATGATATCCCGTTGTAGAGAGGCAAGATCTGCTTCTGGAATGTGAGTTGGGAGCGCGTGGCAATGGTACAGCACCCTGGGGAGTAAGTTCATTTTTACTGCGGCGGCCGGGCCCAACCACGAGATTTCTTGTTTGTCCCACCCTTTCAGGTCTGCGTGTAGTGATTTAAACAGCTGAGGGAATTTGTGTTTGGAGATTAGTAGGCTAGATTTGGGGATCTGGACGCCCAGGTATTCCAGCGAGGTGTTGGCCCATGGGATTGGAAACTCAGGACATAAGGCGTTTCCCATGCGCCTCGGGAGGTTAATTGGAACAACAGAGGACTTTTCATATTTCACCCTGAACCCAGAGCATGCTCCAAATGCTTCTAATTCATAGAGTAGGGGCTGCAGCGAGCTGGCTGGGTCAGTGATGGTGAAAAGTACATCATCTGTGTAGAGCGCAACCTTGTGTTCTGTCCCACCCACCATGACCCCCTTGATGTTAGGATTGAGGCGGATTCTTGCTTGGAATGGCTCCATCGAGAGGGCGAACACCAAGGGAGATAGCGGGCACCCCTGGCGAGTCCCCCTGGACATAGGGATGCTCGTCGATTTCCTCCCATTGACTCAGAGTTGCGTTGATGGATGTACATAACATGCCATTAACCAGGTTATAAAGTTGTGGCCTAGGCCCATATGGGAGAGGGTGTACCGGATGAAGTCCCAGTTCACTAGATCAAACGCCTCATGTGCGCCGAGAGAGATTACCAGGAGCGGAGTTTTCATCCTGTTCGCGGACTCGATGATATTGAGTGTACGCCTGATATTATCGTGTGTCCCTCTGCCCGGGATAAAGCCCGTCTGGTCTTTGTGAATTAGCTCAGGAAGAATCCTAGCTAGTCTAGCTCCTAGAACCTTTCAGTAGATTTTCCCATCAGTATTCATTAGGGCGATTGGCCTATAAGAGGCCGCTTGCTCAGGGTCCTTTCCCGGCTTCTGCAGTAAGATGGTAGTTGATTCGGCCATAGTATGTGTTACCTTTTTGGTAGATAGAAATGAGTTGAATAGCAACGCTAGTTGCAGGGTCAGAATGTGAGCGAATGATTTATAAAACTTGGGCGTTAGCCCATCAGGGCCTGGGGCGGTGTTCTTAAGCGATTTAATGGCATCTAGAATTTCCTCTGCGGAAATCGGGGCTTCCAGGGAGTTTAGGGGGGAAGAGACCGTGGGGGTGTGAAAAGATTCCAAATAACGCTGTTGTTGGACTCTAATCTCTTGAGATGTGGGTGGACCTTGCATGACCGCTTTATGGTGGTCCAACAGGATTTCAATTATGTCTGAGGTGGCAAATTTACTTATCCCATCAGACCCCTTAAGGCTTGTAATGTTGTTTCTAGTGTGAGTTTTTCGTAATTTGTACGCTAACAGCCGGTTCGCCTTATTGCTTTTGTGATGATAAAATTGTTTCGTGTATGCCAGCGCCTTCGCAGTGCGGTCGGCCCAGTGCATCGCCAGAGCCCTTCTCGCCTTTTTTAGTTCCATGTCCGCCTTTCTAGAATATTGGGTTTTTAGATCTTTTTCTAGAGAGGAAAGTTTGGACTCTAGAGATGGATTTTGGAGACTCGAAATTGTTCAGAGGCAGCGCTAATAAATACCCCTCTTATAACCGGTTTCATGGTCTCCCATAACAGCCCAATTGGGGTTTCGGGGGTTTTGGTTTTCTTTAAAGTAGTTGACCAATGAGTCTTCTGCCTCGCCCCTGATCGCCTGGTCCAACAACAAGGAATCGTTGAGTTTCCAGAATCTAGGAGGGGGGTCTGGGCCTCCCGAGATAGAGAGGTCTGTCGAGACTGGTACATGGTCAGACACCGTTCTTGTATGGATTTCGATGTTGCTAAAGCAAGGGAATAAGGTACTGGAGGCCAGTAACACATCGATTCGGGAATGACCTCCGTGTGAGTTTGAAAAGAACGTGTAGTCATGGGTGTCAGGAGTGGCTACCCTCCATAATTCAACCGTGCCCGATTCCCTAAGAAATCTAGCAAATGCAAGGGCTCGGGAGAAGTCAGGGTTGGATGGGGGTAGGGACTTGTCCATTATGGGGTCATGAACTAAGTTAAAGTCCCCTCCGACTAGGAGATGTCCTGAGGTAAAAGTTAGGAGCGGGGGCTATGAATTTGTCCTGATTTGCATTCGGGGCACAGATCCCAGCAATTGTGATTGGTTGGTCTGCAATATGACCTCGGATGAGAAGGTATCTGCCCGATTGGTCTTTTTTAACCGTGGGGTTGGATAAAGGGAATTTGTCACTTAAAAGAACCGCCACCCCTCGCTTCTTCTCCCCACCAGAGGCAAAAAAACCCTGTTTGAAGTGCTTGAATTTAATTCGGTGTTCGTCAGCTGGCCGGAGATGAGTCTCCTGGAGAATTACTATATCTCTGTTTAGAGCTGCCAGCCTGTGCTCCACCGGTTTGCGCTTCCTGGGGGAATTAAGACCTTGGAAATTCCAGGTCAGGATGCGGACCTCTCTAGCGTTATTAGGGTCTATTACTTCTGGGCGCATAGCATGAACTGTGCAGGCAAGCTATGTAAGGGCTGTGGAACCTTCATGAGAGAGCGTGGTATTGTGCTGCAATTACCGATGTCTACTAATAAAACTATAACCGTTAACTGGGGTTTTTGGGGAGTTGAACAGTTCCTTAAACCCAAAACTGCCCCCTCCCCTCCCCAAAACTGTGGGAATGAGACCATAAAGCTCATTCGTGGGGTTACTGGCAGACCCCGCCGTCGGGAGTTGCATCCCACTAAGTGAACAGAGAAGCCATCCGGGTCTTGGAATAACAGATCCAGGGGCTGTGTAGAGCATATGGGCCTGGGGCTGTGTGCTGGAATGCGTGCCTATTGCTGTCCCCCTGGGTATTGGGTGTTATCACAGTATCTCCCGTGTAAGATGTGGGGAAGCTGGCTAGCTGTTGAAAATCAGGGGTTGCGGGGGATCACCAAGAGAGGAAATACCTTAGTCTGGAGAGTTGGCATCCGAAGGACGAGCGGGGACCTCCAATCAGTCCGGGTTATGCTGCTTCCAGGGCCCCGGGGCCTGCGCCGCCCACCAGCACGGGACCAGCGGTTAGATATAGGCGGGCTGGGATTGAGAGCAGGTGGCATGATCAGAGTCCTCGTCTGTGGGTTTTGTTCCTAGGAATTGGCTTGCCTCCTTGAGGTTCTGGATTTGCCTGTGCGCACCCTCCCATTCGAAGCACAGAGATGTGGGGTGGCCCCATCGATATTGAATTTTCTTTTCCTGAAGCCATTCTGTAAGGTTACGAAGGGCTCTCCTTTTTTGAAGGGTTATGCTCGCCAGGTCTTGGAATAATGTGATGTTTGCTCCTCTAAAAGTGATTCGTTTTGATGATCTGGCCTCTCTCATTATTTCCTCTTTAACCCTGAAAAAGTGTATCTGGGCGAGAACATCAGGAGGGGAGGATGAAGCTTGCATAGGTGCCGTACGATGGACTCTGTCGATCTCCAGCGGGGCACTGTCAGGGAGGGTTATAATGAACCTGAGCAGATCTTTAACGAAGCTCTCAAGATCTGCGTTAGTGATTGAGGTGGGGATCCCGCGGATGCGGATGTTGTTGCGCCGGGAGCGGTTCTCGCTGTCCTCCTGTTTGAGTTTGAGTGCGTCGCATCTGGCTTCCAGGGTTGCGATTCTGTTTAAGCCACACTCTAGTTCGAAAGTGTTGTCACAAAGGCCATTCTCCACCTCCTCTGTGCGCTTTTCCACTTCCTCCACACTTCTGTCAAGAGATGCAATCTTCTTGGTGATTTCCTCCGTGCCCTTGTGGATCTCCTTGGTAAGGGCTGCTAGAAGGTCTTTTAAGTCTGTTTTGGTGGCAAAATGCTCGGCCTGCCGTTGCTCCGGTGAAGGAAGAGCGCTGGGTGACATGGTAGTGGTCTGGTCGGTTTTGCCTGCCTTGTTCTGGCCAGAGTTGGACATCATTGCTGCAATATCTGCTTGTTTCACTGACTTACCACTCTTTGGCATGGTCCTGCCGAGTGGTGGGCGTAGGGGAGGAGCAGCTGCTGCAGAACCACCGAATCCACTCATAGATCCCGGGTCCAGCCCTGCCAGACAGGTCCAGTATCAGGGGGAGAGTGGTGAGCCTCCCTCCGCTGATGGTCAGTTCAGACCGGCACGGGCGATGGGGATGAGCACAGAGTGATTTTGTGAGCTGCCCGGCGATTTGTTCTTTGCGGACCGGTGGGCTAGACTCTGCAGGTGGGGTAGAGAAGTGTTGGGTGGATTGAATGGGGCCGAGACCCCCCGGAGCCAGGTTGGAGGCGTGAGAGGAGCGGAGGCGAAGCTAGCCTGATCGAGGGCTGCTGTTGTCGGGCTATGAGTTTATAGGCAAGGGTGCTGCTTTAGATGAAGGAATGCCCCCCGACGTAGATCTAGATTTTCGGGGGCTCTCCACGCAGGTCCCGGCTACAGCAGTGTATGCAGGGTCCACTGGTGCGACGTGCAGAGGGCTCTGGGTGGGTGCGCAGGGGTCCGGATGGGAGGGTGGAGTGCCAAGGCCACTCCGAGCGTCGGGAAGCGCTTTCACTGGTGTCAATCCGAGCCCCTGAATCCCAGGTGTCGCTGAATTGAAGCGGGTGTTCCCCAACCAGACCAACCAGACCCGGCCGAGGCGGAAGGTGCTCTTACCCAGAGAAAAAGTTTACGAGGGGGTCCCCGCTTTGTGGTCCGCTGGATTGCCTCTCGGCTGGGGGGGAGCCGCGCCCTCGGTGAGCTCGGGGCCACGGGCTGTGTCCCACCGTTCAGCTATACTTCGGGTCCCGCTGTTAGTCGCCAGAGTCCTCTGCGGGACGATGATGTGTCCGGGTTGGAGAGGAGTCTCCGTCCGATGGGACTTCTCCCGGTGCCTCGTCAGAAGAGTGGGTGTCGGCGTTTCCTGGTGAGGGTTGAGAGCGGGGATTCCCCCAGGGCCCACGGGGGTGCAGAAGATGAAGCAGAGGGGTGCCCCCCCCCACCGAGGCCTCAAGTGCAACGGGCGCCCGGTCGCCATTTTAGATTTTCCAACGGATGTCCGACGGGAGCGAACACGGCTCACCAGGCTTTCAGATGGCATATAATCGCTGCCAACCCCACACGATCGATGCAGCAGGACTTCATAATGCTGTAGATTCTAAGATCGGCTCGGTGGGAGCCCCAGACCGCGGGGAATTTACTCCGACGACAGGGCCGTCCAGGAGCACCTAAGGAGCCATGCCAATTTTGATTATCATAGTTTCCAAGACAGGCTTGAAATCGACAGGGAGGAGGTTGTGTTGGGGAGGGGCAGGGTGAGGGTTTTGGATCCGTTGAGGCAGCTGGTAGAGTCAGGGAACTTTACTTTTCTTTAGTGAGATCTTCTGTTGGAGGAATGATATTTTGTCAAGTAATGCATTTTGTATATTACTGCACCAGAGGGTGCCATTGGTGCAGTTATCGGTAAGGGGTATTGGAGACTATAGTTCTCGTAGTATTTCAAAGATTTTGCGAGTGGAGGAGTTTTTTTTTTTGATTCGGTCATTATAAGTAGTACTTTTGGCTTGGAATATGGCCTGCTTGTAGGCTTTCGAGAGGGAGGAGAAATGTAACTTGTTGGAGTCTGAAGGGTCATGTGGTTTCTGCTGCATGTTTATTTAAACAGAGCACTTTCAGGTCTGGGGTGAACCAAGTGTTGAGGTGAGTTTGGCCTTACGTTTCCCCAGTGGAGCAGCCATATCAATGGCGCAACGTAAAGACTGATTATAGGTATCCACCAATTTGAATGGATCAATAACAGTGTCTTGTAGTCAGTGCCTTTAGTGAGGGTAGGATCCATGACGGGGTGATGTTCTTTGAATTTCTGGTTAAGATGGCAGGCATGAGCTTATAGAGGGTCTGAGTTTGGTTACTGATCAAGATATTGAAAGTGATAATATTATGATCTGACCAAGGGCTGGGTTCATTGGAGACAAATGTGACATTGCAATTGAGGTCAGCTAACCAGTCTAATATACGGCCTTTGTTATGTGTAGGTCTGGTAATGCATTGAGTGAAACCTAGGGCTGCAATGTCATTAGCTATATGGTTTGTGTAGTGAGTAGAGTAGACCACAAAAATATTGGATGAGGTGATATGGAATTCTACACCTCTTTTGGATTGATTAGGCAGGATAACATGCATTGTTTAGGTGTTGGCAGAGCAGCAGTCATGGTTTAGAACAGGAAGTGTATATATTATAGTGTGGCGGTCTCTGCACTATACTTAAGGTGAGTATCAACTTCCATAGGAAACCCGAAAATTGAAATGCTAATAACCGTTGACTTGCATGACGGATTTGGCTGATATTTTGCAAACAAAAAGTTTGTCACGGGCCCCCACAGACTGGATTTTGGGAAAGATTCATAAACAAATGAAAAAGTTATTAAGGAAGCAAAATCACTGTTTTTAGGCTACCCCGTTCATTTCCCCATAGAGAAATGTCAAAATGTCTGTGCAGCACACATCTAAAATCACTGGATGAAATTGGACTAGGTACAAGCCCCCCTTCTCCCAAAATTATTGCTATATCTTCCATGGTGCATTGCAACACAGAGGCTGAGAGGCTTTACATAAATGAAAAATCAGCAATTTTCACCCAAAATTCTTTGACTTCCTGGATGGACATTTAAAAAAAATATTTGTAATTGCCCACCCCCCAAACTGCTAAATGAAAAAGTTATTAAGAAAACCAAACACAACAGTTTCTCAGATTTAAGTGAACGGAGGGTACCACAGGGGCAAAGTTCTGGTCTTGGAAGCAAAACCACGCCGAGCAACAGAGGTTTGAATCCTGGATCCACGCTTAGAAACCAAATTCAGGTATTAAGCGCGTTATAAAAAAACAATTCAATACATAAAATTAATTAATTGATTAATTTGCCCATATAGAAAAAGTGCTGTTTTTGAACAGCTGTAGCAAGAAAACCACTGGGCAGATTTGGACCAAATAAGAAACACCTTGGACACAAAGTGTTGACTTTCATTTCATGACTGGTTTGGGATAAATCCCTCCAGTAACTTTTAAAATATTTGACAGAGAAGGGAGTCTTCCCTGCTACTTAAAACCTTTTTATCGGCTTTGGAGCTTTTTACAGCAGAGAGGCTGAGCGAGGCTAATAACTTTTGACTTGCTGGATTGATTTGGATTATATTTTTTAAACCGATGGTTTGTCAAGTCCCCCATAACTGCAAAATGTCGGAACAATTCATCAAAAAATGAAAAGGTTATTAAGAAAACATAAAAACATATTTTTCAACCTACTGCCATTTTTGTCTTCCCATGGAGAAAAGTGCAGTTTATGAACAGCTGTAGTAGGAAAACCACTGGGCAGATTTGGCCCAAACATTGGAATGAACTCCCCATGACCTTACAGAGTCTAAAACCGTTATCAACATCAGAATGAGACTCAAAACCCTTCTGTTTATGTAGTCACTCCTAGGGGACCAATGATTGTTTTGAACACCACTGCTTAGATAGCCTGGACAAGGGTGCTTTATTAATACCATACCAATACCAATCACACCAGTCTAGAAGTTGGGCGTGGGAAAGAAGACACCATGTGAAGTTGGGGATTTGAGGGTGGATTGGGGAGCCAGTTACGGGTAGAAAATGTTCAGTATATCAGGGGACGACCGCGTGAATCTCTGAAGATTACAGCGGCAACGCCGCTAGACCTGCTCAGAAACAAAATGTGCGTCACACGAAGCAATGAGTGATGGGGGCATGGGAGAGGGTTAGGGAGGGTAAAAAGCAATTGAGTGGAGGGAGGAGACCTGGAAAAAAGAAGAGGGACACATGTTTGGTGCCTGTGAGGACTTGGAAGACTTTTTAACTCTGAGCAATTTTCTTCATTATCGTGGGAATCAGAAAACCACCACTCCACCCTAGGAATTTCTGTTATTGGAAATGATTACTGTGAAATTATCACTGGAAAAAGGAGTTAGGAAAAAACAATTCAAATCTTCAGTGCCTGCTACACCTACTGGGCAGGGGGCAATGGGTGTTTGGTAACAAATTAATGGTGTGACATGGCCAGTGGCGATGGCTAATTGGCCCAAAAGAAAGATATTGGTGCATCACGTACAGAGGCCAAAGCTGAAGGACATAGCTAGTGAGACCTGAAGAAACGTGCAACATGTTCTGCCATCACTACTGGCCACGGATGAAGGCCGTGGGTAGTGGGCCCAAAATAAAACTATTGATAAAATATATACAGTGGCCACAGCAGAAGGCCATGGCTATTGGGTCCCTGAGGAAACTAAGGTATATCAAAACCCTTGAAATTCAGTGAAACGCCATTTGTTAAGAGAGAGTTAAGGTGATCACATTTAATTCAACAAAACCCCTGAAATCCAGCACTCACTTTTCAATCAAGTCGATCTCAGAGAATAAAATGCGTCACACGAACCAAACAGTGATAGGGAGTAATGGCCAGGCGAGGGGCCGAAATGAATAAAACAATTGAGGGCAGTGGGGGTGTCCATGGAAACAGGAGGGGGGGCACTTGGTGAGTGCCTGTGAGGACAAGGAAGAGTTTGGGATTTTCAAACGTTATCGGGGGAATACCGGGGGAATCCCACGATAATGAGTAGTTCAATGCCACTGAATGTGTAGGTTGTTGCCATTATCGGAGGAATCCCTCAGGAATGGGGAGAGAGTGAAATAAAAAGTTGTTTTACATCTGCAGGGATCACATCTCCAAGGCAGAGGGTAATGGGTCTATTTGCCAAAGGTCATGGCTAGTGGGCCACAATGAAACCTATTGGTGCAACGTGTCCAGAGGCCATGGTCGAAGACCATGGCTAGCGGTGTCAGAAGAAACCAATTGGTGTAACATGTACGGTGTCTAGCTAGTGGAACCCAAAGAAACCTATTGGTGCAACATGTACAGTGGCTACAGCTGAAGGCCATGGCTAGTGGGCCAAAGAAACCTATTGGTGTGACATGTACAGTGTCCACAGATGAAGGACATGGCCACTGGCATGGCTTGTGGGCTCCAAAGAAAGATATTGGTGCAATATGCAAAGTGGCCACGGCCAAAGGCCATGGCTAGTGGGCCTGAAGAAACCTATTGGTGCAGCATGCACAGTGGCCTTGACTGAAAGCAGAGGCCAAAGGGCGTGGCTTGTAGCCCCCATAGAAACCTATTGGTTCAAGATGTACAGTGTCCACGGCCAAAGGTCCTGGCCAATGACCATGGCCCCAATGAAACCTATTGGGGAAACATGTGCAGCGGCCATGGCTGAAGGCCATGGACACCGGCCAAGGCCCAAGGTCATAGCTAGTGGACCCCGAAGAAACTATAGTATAACAAAATCCTTGAAATTCAGTGAAAAAACCTTTGTTAAGAGAAAGTTAAGGTGATCAGAATTAACGCAGCAAAACCCCTGAAATTCAGCAATGGCATTTCAAGCAAGTCCACCTTAGCTATGCACCCCCTGTTGCGCAGCATATGACCGAAATGATGACATCACTGATGGCATCACTAATTACATCATGCATGGCATCACTGCTTTGATTGATTATATTTTGAAAAATTGTGGTCATACGCTGTGCAACAGACAGTTGATAGTTAAGGTGGACTTGCTCGAAACGCGATTGCTGAATTTCAGAGGTTTTGTTGCATTTAATCTAATCACCTTAACTCTCTCTTTACCAAGGATTTTTTCACCGAATTTCAAAGGTTTTTTTGCTTTGTATGATTCACGTTAAATCTGATCACCGTAACTCTCTCCCACCTAAGGTTTTTTAACTGAATGTATATATATATATTACAAAGCTGGGCAGAACACAAGGTTTATTTATTGGGTAATAACCATTCTGCACCTTTTTTATTGTTGGGATGTCACGGCTCTCTTAAAGCATCTCGCTTTAAAGCATCTTAAAGTTCCTCGCTTCACTCCAAAGACTTGTTCATGATCTCCTTATTTCTTTGGCTCACGCATGGTAAACACGTTCTTGAAAGATACTAGGGTATTCGTTTCGAAACTCTGTTTAATGTGTGTAATAGAATTAAGTTGTATTCTGTCAAATGTTTTTCGGTTGAAGGCAGGGTACCTTGTATTTTTCAGTGAGGGCAGAAAACCAGGTATTTATTGTAAGGATGGCACCTATATTTTGGAATTAGGAGACCAACAGCTATATTTTGGGCTAATGGGCAGGACCTAATGTATATCAAGGAAAGAGCAGGGCACTGGAAAAGCCATATTTGGCTATTGAAACACGACAACACGAGGATTTGAAAGAAGTGAGGCCGAGTGACATGAAGTTAGTGGGTATGACACCAGGAGCCAGATTACAGAAATGTTGTACTGTTGCAAGAAGAAGTTTGTACGGTATTAGTGCTGGGGCAAACCTTGCTCTACTGCAAACAATCATTGATACAATGCAAACTTTCCATAGTGGTAATATAGGACGGTATTAGCACTAAAGCAAACTTTGCCCTGGTGCAAAAATGTTTTTGTCCTCATGGTAAAATTGTGAAAAAATGCACTTGCACCTGTGCAAAGTTTCTATAATATGGCCCCTTGTGCGTTTTTGATAACGGCCTTAACACGTCCCATGGCATAGGCAGAAAAAAGGCCCATGTAATCATTGTGTGAGGGAAACAAAGGGTTAGAAAATGAGACACAAAGGAGACTCTGCTACTTGTGTCCGGCCCCATTAAAGCGGAGATAGGGACTGGTGGCAACGCTGGATGCTCGCTGAAGGAGGAAGAGCCGAAGCAGCACATGTTAGAGCAGACGTACCCCAATTATGTGTGTGCTTTTAATAATGTAGCGCTGCAAAATTATCATGTCAGTATGGAAGATACGGGGCATAAGAGCATGTTGGATTTATAGGGAGCATTATGCCATTTGCATGGTCTCCAGAGCAGTGGTCGAAGTGTATGAAAAGAAGTAGTGGAATTATACTCCCTGCTGGCCTACCACGCTCCCCACTAACACCATCCCCACGCTATCTCCCACGCACAATATAAACCCCCAAACAAATGCAGCTGCTGTTTAAGTGAGCGTTCAGCAGACTGCACTGAAGTGCAAGTTTCAACTGCTTCCTACACTTTTATTTTAAAACGAATTCAATCCGGAACGGTTTCTTTTTAACCTAAAAGTATAGGAACAGTAAAACGCAATTAAAAAACAGAGGAGCACTGCTCCCAACCGTTCCCACCCACTTCGACCACTGCTCCAGAGGCCTTGACGGATCTGAACGATGGGGGTGGGGAGGAGATTAGTGGGGAGAGGGAAATGCAAGATAGCTTTGCTGTTGTGTTGATGCTGCAGACCAGAAGTACCCTGTGATCTGGGTTTAAGTCTTTTTCTATGTCCCCTGTATCAACAGCACAGAGGAGTGTGTCTCCAGGCGGGGCCTCATGCACACGTGATGCTTACATGTATTGGCCTGGACTGTGATATCAAAATTGATTATAGAGGGTCAGTATTCTGTTGTTTGATATTGGTTGAGAGGGTTATTTAATTGCAGTGTGCAAGTGCCTTAGCTCATGCGTCCATAGTGTTTTAGCATAGATGTTGAGAATGTTACTGTAGTGAGGAGAGGTTAGTTGTGGGCATGCTGGCAACTTGCAAAATCCTTCCAGTGTGGCCATGACCTCGGTAGTGGTGCCCTTCATTTAAAGTGAATGTGAGGGGATTCCCTGAAGCACTCTTGTGTGGGCTGGTAGTGGACAGTGGGCAGAAACTGGTCCAGAATGAGAGTGGGGGATAACCTCAAGGCGTGGCCGACATAGGGAGCATGTAGCAACGGGTGCCAAGCAGTCACTGGGAGAGAACAGTTCCTGACTAGAGCATTTAGAGTAGGGATTTCTGAGAGGAACCCCAGCAGCGGCTTGGTGGGGTCCCAAGGGACCACTCGGCATGCTACATGATAAAGGTGGGATGTCTAGGAGCCATTCATGCTTATTATATGGGCAGTTGGGGGGGGCAATATAGCCACAGATACACACCTTAGCGCCTACTGCACTCCTAGTCCATAATCCCCCCTTCCTGCTCACTCCTGGCAGATCCATCGACAGAGGATGGAAAAGAAGTCAATCTCCTCCAACAGAAAACAACCCCCCAAACACTCCACATGCATATGCAACCATTTACCCCCCTCGCCCCCAAACATGGGCACCCAGGGTGTGTAAGTCACTCTGAAGGCTGTTACAGCAGGTTGAATGTAGAACAACACATTGAGTTATTATATGAAATGCTATATAAACAAAATAATTGCATCTCAGGATTCTGCACTTCATCACACTGCTGTCTCCTACCCGTGGGAACACACACATTGTGCACAACTGCAAAGCCATGCCTACGTAAACAGAAATGTTACTGTGGCTTTGCGGTCAAGAGCTAGGATTGAAATATCCCTGAACCTGGAGATAATGCTGTGAAAAGATTGAGTGCGAACAGAAGTTTGGGACACTCTTTGATTAGAAATGTAAATATTTAGAAGGTCCAGTGTTGGTCTCAGGGTAAGCAGTGGAAAAAGCAGTGGCTTACTTACGTTATGTCTGTACCTTGGGCACAGCTACAGAGGGGACACACACATTCCTCTTTCCAACCTACACATCCCCTAAAAGACCATAGTCCTAGTTATGAACGACAATCACAAGGCCAGAAATGTAAACAATATGCTTCCTTAAACATTCACATGAATCATTCTCCAACTCATGCAGGGCGTTTACACACCCACACACACAACCTAAACAGGACCTTGTTACAGGGTTGGATTGGCCCCTCTGCCATTTTTTAAATTTTTTAAAAAAATGTCTTCAAAAAGTCTGTCATCCTTCTTAGGTCAATAAATGAGCACCAATACAGGTTGGGTGATATTGTATGCATATGTGTTCTATAAAAAGAGCTTAAGCGTAAGTGCTATACAATGACATTATCATTTGGTCTTGGACGTCTGCTTGAATTAAAAGTAATTTGACAATATGGATCTATACACACAGATATTAATGATACATATGGTGATCCATTCTTGTATGAAATGTATATCACATTAACAAAATCATAACCATATTTTTCGTAGTGTACTTAGGACCAATGCTATTTGATGCCACTTCCTGTTTTGTCAAGTGGTGAAAGGTCGTGTTTCATCGCTTCCCGGGATGTCACTTTGGGGTGAGGTCAAATGACATCACTTCCGATGATGTCATCAGAGGTCAAGGGTCGTGAGGCGACGGATGGGCCACTTTCTACAGGCAACGGCAGGGCCACTTTTTTTTATTTTTGGGTGACCAGGCCTTTTTCTTATCCCAGTCTGACCCTGCCTGGTTACGAATACATACACACACACATAGATATGAGGAAACCCCATTCCCTTCCATGCATGCAAACAGCGGGTTCTTAGGAATCATGCAAAAGGCATCCTTGTAATACACCCTGCATACAATCAGGCCAACCCCTTACCAAAATAAGCATTGGTAAAACAATAGTTTTGGCTTTTGTATAGGCACTGTATACGCATGCATAATCCATTACCAGCAACATTTAAAACCTGACACCCAAAATTGTTTGTCAGAGGGAAAACCTGGATCGGATGTGGGAGACCCCTCAATGGATTCAGGTAAAGGAAGACCATGGGGACATTTTAACTGTGTCCTTGAAGACAAGAAGGACACAAGGGACCAGGTCTCTAACTCCTGCTACCCAGAATATGCCAACAAACCCAGAAGAGAGGAACTACTTTTCAGACAATCCCTCTCTTTTGCAGACAGGAAGCCGGAACAAATCTGGGAAACATAATTAATAATTTTGGGGCAGAAAGGATCCGAAGAGGACCTGAGCACCACACACCCTAAAGAGGACAGTCACGGAGAACTCGCACCCTCTCCCATTTAACACCCATATCGCACAAGGAAGTGTAGCCCTCACCCAGGCAGAAACCAGATACCCAACGGGAAGTCAATGTCATCCCGACACTGGGGTGAGTGCTGGAAAGGGGAAAGCTCAGGTCTCCCTCACAAATACAAGCAGGAAGGAGAAATAGTTCCCTGCACCCACGTTATTAAAACCAATTGGAGAAACACCAACACCAAACTACATCCAAGAAAAACAATGTTTCCACCTCACACCCCCTCAAAAGGCGTTGACAGTAAACCCACGCACTTGCTGGGCAGAAATGAGAGCCACAGCTAACTCCAGAGGGGAAACCCCTGTAGCAAACAGCAGGGGGAGAGAGAAACAGCTGCAGCCCCTGGACTTTTCCAGCCTTCCACTGTAATACGAAATATTGAAGTACCCTCAAGAGTGATGCTTCAAATCAGGAGAAGGACTGTCACCCAGATTCTTGTGGATTCTTGTGGATGGCCCAATACTTTACTGCTGTAACTAGCCAAGGAAGGTTAGAGGGCTTGCAAGGGCAGGGGCATTGCAAAGCAAAAGCGAGGGCTGTGCAAAGCTGGACAAGGTAGCAAAAACAGAACCAACTGGTGAAGGGGGAGGAGCAGGGGCAGGACGAAAATGCCAGGAGAGGTTACCACAAAGGGACAGCACTACAGAGACAGTCCAGAGCTGAGTCACGGCAAATTCTCCAAAGCACAACCCAGAGTACTAGTGACTTTGGCAAGCAATGCTGCACATGTTGACTGCCCTTAAATATCTAACATGGTTGCTTAACTTGAAAGTTAGCAAGAAGAGCAAGAAAGTAACTTGCATGTGATAAGCGACACCAAGCAGGAAGATACAGGGAATCACTTCAGTTTCAGACCATAACAGACAATGAACTGACTGCCATTATTAATAATCTAAAACCCACAAACTGCAAGGAGATATATGCCCTGCAATTACTGTAAAAGCCTGCACACCGTCTTTGATAGACATCCTTACTAAGTTTGTGAAGGCATCCTTTACAGAAAATCATGTGCCGATGAACTGAAAAGTGTTTGGATCTCACCCCTTCTCAAAAAACATGACCTTTATCTCCTCGTACTACCGAACTACAGACCTATCACCAATACACAATCTTTGCTTAAAATACTTGACAGGGTGGCATACAAACAGATCCTTGAACACCGGATGAACTACAATATCCTTAATAAATGGCAATCAGGTTTTAGACCAGAATATGGTACGGAAACCGCCTTATTGGATCTCAGATCCAGTATGCTTCAAACTATAGACAGGGGACAAATAGTACTCCTCATGCTGCTAGACTTGCCTGCCACATTTGATTTGGTAGGCCATGCGCTACTGATCAAGAGACTTAAAGAAAGGGCAAACTTTACTGACAGTGCAGCAGCTTGGGTGAAATCTTTCTTGGAAAACAGATTAATTAGGGTCAGTAGTAAAATTGCAGAAGCTAGCCCAGTCTACCTTCAATATGGAGTCCCTCAGGGGCTTGCCTCTCGCCATCCTTATATAATATTTGTACTATTCCTCTGTTCCTGTAGCTCGAGGATAGGGGTTTACGCTTTGCTAATTATGGTGATGACACGCAGTGCGTCATTCCCCTATCAGGAACACACAAAGAGGATACATGTGAGATCAATTATGTATATGGACTGATCCAAGCCTGGATGCTAAAAAGCAAATTAGCGTTAAACAATGGAAAAACAGAATTGATGGTGATAGGTACAGGAACCAGAGTACAAAAACTGGGCCCAGAATACGCACACTTTCAGGTGGCAGGCTGTAAAATTGCCACTAAACAGAAAGTTAAAACCCTCGGGGTCTATCTGGATCAAAGCCTAAACATGCAAGCCCAAGTCAACAGCTTGGTGTCAACATCAGCATACGATGTAAGGCTATTATTCCAGAGTCGTCCTTGCCTCACACAAAAAAGCTGTGAGGCAGTGGCCAGGGCCATTGTCAGCTCCAATATTGATTACTGTAGTAGTAGACTGCAAATTATTCAAAACAGTGCTGTGAGGTCAATAGTAGGACTAAAAAAATTAGATCACATATCAGAGGCAAGAAAAAAACGACATTGGCTTCCTGTTGGCAGTAGGAAAGAGTACCGTCTGCTGCTAATAACACAAATGTCCAGCTGGATCTAATCCACAGTACCTAGCAGAACCAATAAAAAGGACACCCGCATTGAGAGCACTCAGATCAAACAACACCAACCTGCTGGTGGTGCCAAGATCCAAGCTCACCCAGGTCAGTAAAAGCGCCTTCTTTTCCGCAGCACTGAGAGCTTGGAACGCCATTCTTCCTGACCCAAGAGAAACAAAATCACTTGACTTATTCCAAAAGAAACTTCAAACATTTTTATTTAGATAATTATATGTGCTCTGAAACAGGCAACCTATGGGGACCCTCCGGTGTCTGTCTATCTAGCTGTTATGGCTTTCTTTGGACCATCTAGCCATCAGTTAGTGTTGTATGCCTCCAGGCCATTGGTGCGCGGTGCAAGTATAAATGCATGTATGTATGTATGTATGTATGTATGTATGTATGTATGTAAAGTAGTACTTACTGATTCCTGATAACAGAACTGCCATCTTACACAGTGTTTAACTAGCCTAGTTTACCTGCCGGTATTTCCTGTGTGTTCTTACCCTTTTCTATCTATTATAGATTCTCCAGCCCTTCCCTCCAAATCTATTCTTCCAGATTCATTGAGCCTCATTACGAGGTTGCCAGTAACCAGCCGGTGCTACCAGTGGGTTTCCGGCAACCTCACACTACCGTTTCCGCCGCCTGACATCCCAGTGATACCAGGATATCACAGGCAGTGGTGGTACGGTAAGTTTCCATTCCCATGGAGTCCGATAGAACTCCATGGGAATGGGAACACTGATGCACCGGCACCATTGTTAATGGTACCAGTGCTTCAGTGAAAAAACGGCCAGTAGGGGCCTGAATTACCGGCAGGTCAGGCCTGCCAGTTGTTCAATGCCCCTACCGGCAGACTCGGAGTTGCCTGGTCTGGAAATAAAGGTGCTGGTGTTGTTACTGGCACCTTTATTTCCTGACCGGGTCACTCATAATGATATGATATGATTTGATATGATATGGTATTTGTAACGCGCCTATACACAAGTGTTTCAAGGCGCGAAATGAGGCCTATTGTCTGTTGTTCATGCACCTGACAGAAGTGTAGGAGAATAAAGAGGTGGTGAGGAGCAATATGAGGAGGTGGTGAAGGAGAACAAGGCAGTGAGGAGGAATAAAGAGTGAGGACGAGATGAAAGAGACTAAGGAGGTGGTGAGTAGAACCAACAAGAAGAATGAGGAGTTGGAGAAGAGTACAGAGCTGGTGAGTCAAATCAGGAGTAAGTGGAGAAGAGTGAGGAGGAGGTTGGGGAAACACCAAGAGAGAAGGAGGAGTACCTTCAAGGGGAGGTGGAAGAAGATATTGAGAGAGAAGATGAGAAGGAGGCTGGAGGAGAAGACTTTACGGTTGTAGAGGAAGAGAGGAGACAAACTAACGTTGAGACATGTGAAAGGTAGAAGGATGGAGGCATGAGCACTGAGGAAGTGCAGTGAGAGAAGAAGGAGAAATACAAAGAAAATAAGGGAGTAGCAGGAAAGGTCCCTTTATGCATGAGACAGTTGTGAATCAGAGAAGAACGTAATTTGAGTCATCATGTATACAACTACAGATGTCAAGCCAACTGGTTGCAGCTCTGGGGTGCAGTATGGAATTACCCCTCCCTACTTTCTGTGGCTACCAGGCCTAACGTGCAGATGTACATAGGGTCCCAAAACCCAGACAAAGGGGTCTCCCAGGAGTCGAGGGCAAGAAGTAGAGAATCTGACTCTACAGACTGAAGAGGCAAGAAAGAAGCGTGTCAACACTCAAACCCCTCCAGACCATGAATGACTGATTAAAAGAAAGAATTCCCGGCAATTGATCCCTGGAGTGAGGATTAGAAATTCCAAAGGCTTTATGTTAAGCCCAGAGACTTTGTTGAACACAGACATTTTATTGTTTGAACAAAAGAGCAGATATCCTGTTCTTGTTATGCGTTCTATTTCCATACCTTGTCCCCATTGTGGAACAATCCCTAGGAAACCAGTATCTTTTAATCCTAAACTTTGTTGTTCACCTCGTATTGATCCTGTTTGGCACATCTTATGTCCAAGTAATTGCATCACCGCCAACAAATGTCTATGTGTACACACACACACACGCACACGTACACACACCATTCCTAGGTACTGCCATTAAATGTCTAGGTACTCACAACATTGTAAAGTAATGTCATCAAATGCCCAGATATGCACAACATTGCTATTGTGATGAAGTCCACTGCCTCAATTCTGTGACCCACAGGAGAGATGCAGGAATCCCCAGACCATCGGCAGTGAATGAATGTAGAGGAGCAGCTGGGTGCATCTGCAGGAGATTCCGTCCCCCTACCTCCCGTGTATTGGAGACATGAGAATGTACCGTGCCTAAAACCAGCCATAATACCAATACAGCAGCAAGTGTTTGAAACAAGATACCCATTGAGACAACCCTACCGAATGTACCGCAGACATGATGATAACCTGCAGGAGGAAAAACCTGAAGCAGTATGAAAAGAAGCTAACCAACAAATGAATGGTGGCATAAAGAAGTGTGCACGACGTCCCAAGATACCGGCTGAAGATGATGTATAAATCCTGAAGAAACTAATGACAAAGTGAAGAATCGAGTGAGCCCCCCAATGTATAGAAACACGATTACACATGCACAAAGTGAATAGAATGCAGGTGAATCCACCATTGCACAGAAAACTGGACATTGCTATCATGAATAAGCCAGAACTCATGAAGCAGGAATGGAAACTGTGTCGGAGCAAGAATAAGTAGGCTCATGGAGCTGCATGTCGAGGCTGTCTGGCCTGAAGTCAAGACTGAAAGAACCAAAGTCAGCTATCTATTATGAAGGAGTATGCGGAGGAGGAACCGTCTCACATTAATTTGCAAGATAGAACACAAAGGATGCCAAACTTTAATTCATTTAGAGCATTTAAAAGCTGCAAAAGGACCAAATCGTGGTCTCCTGTCACGTGAGTCAAGGATGGAAATAGAGTCTGAACTTGGAGTTCCAGACATTATAGCGAGTGCCCGCACTCCCGTAAATTCTCAAAGACAAGGATGTTCTGCAAGGCCAAGTACAAAGACAATTTCAAGGCTAAAGTCATGGGTGATGAGAGATACTGGGCTAATTGGGTAGTGGGGTAGTTACATGCCCTATCTCCTTGCATCTCGGTCTGGGCTTACGGGCTGCTAAATGAACTGATTGTTCCAGACATGGCACAAGCGTGCCAACAAATTATATCAGTCCATATAACGAAGGACCTTATAGTTCGAAAACCAATGAGAAATTCCATATCTAATGTTTCTGAAATTACATGTTTTTTAGAGGTAATATAAGTTGTCCACCTGATGACCGACAGCCATTAACAATCCTAACTCCTATAGAAAAGTATACTTAGATGTCTCCCTTAACCCAGGGGAGCACAACTGATTTTGACAGAGGTCCGAAAGTACCTTACATGATGGCTACAGTGCGCCAAAAAGTAAATGTGGGTGGGGCAGTAGGCGTGGCGGGGCGTGGGGTGACAGGAGGCTTTTTCAACCCTCAATTTTTATTAAACACATGGAAAAAGAATACGTTTTTGAGGTGTAACAATGTTTATTTGTATTTCAAAATTACATTTTGTACTACGTATTTTCCATTGTTATCATTTATTTCTATTAAGTTATTGAATATTGTCTGTTTTAAAGTATATATATTTTATTGACCCTTGATTGGACATTCTGTTATTTTGGACTGCTATACTTTGCTGTTTGGGTTGCCGAAGAGGAGAATGGCCTTCGTTGAGTCAGGTTTCCACAAAAAGCAAAGGATGTACATCTCCTAACTGTGCCTGTTTAGCTTTATTATTGGGTTCACTCTTGGAGTGCGACACTATACCCCATGGCCACCACCCCCCAACCAAACACTATGCCCTGTTGGCCCCACCCCTCAACCAAACACTATGCCCCATAGCTCCCACCCCTCAAAAAAACGCTATGCCCCATGCCCACCACTGCCCAACAAAACACTATGCCCCATGGCTCCCACCCCCAACCAAACACTAGGCCCCATGGCCTCCATCCCTCAACCAAATACTAGGCCCCATGGCCCCCACCCCTCAACCAAACACTATGCCCCATGGCCCCCAACCAAACACTATGCCCCATGGCCCCCACTCCCCAACCAAACACTATGCCCCATGGCCCCCACACCTCAACCAAACACTATGCCCCATGGCTCCCACCCCTCAACCAAACACTATGCCCCATGCCACCAAGCATGCACCATGCATACATCCCCAACAGACCTGAACCCCCCACCATACAGGCTACCAAGCATGCACCATGCATACATACCCATACAGACCCAAAGCCTTCCCACTCATGCACCACCATCTCAGCACACAGACTACCAAGCATACACCATGCATACATACAGACCTGAACCCCCCACCCCCCAGCTCAGCATACAACGAACAAGCATACACCATGCACCCATACAGACCCAAACCCCCATCTCAGCATACACTGCCATACACACAAAAACAAACATACAGACAGACCCTAGCCCCCCCCACCCCTGCACCTCAACATGCACTGCCCATACATACAAAAACAAACATACAGACATACCCGGCACCCCCCCACACCCTGCATCTCAACATACACACAAACACAAACATACAGGCAGACCCGACACAGACCGACACAACATCCACCCCTGCATCTCAATGTTAGGCAGAAACCTGTGCAGTTCCCTCTGGGGCCACTGCAAAAGGTTTAAGACTACAGGTGTTTGGCAGTAAACCCACTTGGTAGCAGTCTGTACCACACAGATTCACTTGGTAGCTGTGGCTGAGCAGTCAGACTTCCCTCAGAAGAGTTAGGCAGTATACAGAGTATTCACAATAGGTCAAGAGCACACAATAGAACAAGTAAACACTGACTAGGGCTTGGTGTAAAAGAGATATAATTATTTATTTAAAACCACATCTAGAAAAACACACAGGCATTAATAGTAAGCAATTCAAAAACACGGTGACTAAAAGATATACACTCCCTTAAAAGAATATTAGACAAGCCTTAAGTAAAGCCCCACTTGTTTTCAGACAGCGGTGAGCGCTTAACGTAGATGGCACTCTAATAGTTCGTTTTAAAAAGGGAGAGAAAAGCAGAGAACAATTTGAAAGAGATCCCAACACTTTTACAAGAACATAACAAGAGAGAAAGGCAAAGTAAAACCGTGAATTCAGAGTCAGTAGGCCGGATCCGCTTTAACAGGATCGAAACGAATTGTGTCCAAGGTCACACGGTTGCAGTGCACCAAAGTCTTGTAATGGTTCAAAAAGGAGTTGGACCAAAGAAAGGGACCAGTTAGAGGGTCAAGGCGGCCATCCCAGTCCAGAAGGTTAAGGAGTTATTATTACCTTGTAGCAATCTTTAGAAAGGGAGGCCTGGAGGACATGGTACCTTAAAGTGGTGAGAACACTCCAGCGGGGGCAGTTGTTGCTGGCAGCGGATGCAAGTCGGTACTTCGTCCAGGGCAGGAGAGGATCTCGTCGTGGAGGAAGACAGGAGTCTGTTGCACTGCCAGGGAAGAAACCAGCCGCGGAGTTTCTCAGGTACAAGGAGCGGTCCGTTGATTCGCGGTTCAGTGGTGAGTGGCTATCTGACCGCCGGGGTGCTTGGCACGGGCAGTTCGACCACAAACCGGTCTGGGGTGCGAAGAAAGAAAGGTAAACTGGTTGTGCCCACCAGTCAGGGGAAGAAGCCTCTCCAGCCGGGAGATCTTCTCTGTCGTCGGGAAGTGGTGAGTCGGTTCTGCAGGGCTCCACCGGTGGTGTCATCGTGGTAGGTCAGCTCAGATTCTCCCTCGTCGGATTCTCAGGTCCTGTGGCGACTTCTGAAGTTCCAGTCCCCAAAGCCCTGCTTTTATGCAGCATACCCCCGTTCACTCAGCCTAGTTGTCAATCAAACATGCTAAGTGGTGAGACGGCCGGCTCACCACTTGGGCCAATCACACGAGAGTGCGATTTGAGTTACCAAGGTAACTCAGTCCAGGGTGCCTAAACCCCCTCCCACATCCCCTGTGGTATCCAGACAGAGTGGCACCACTTTTGGAGGCTTCTGTGGAGAAGCCCGCCAAAAAGTGGAACAAAGGGCTCGACTTGGGTTGGAGTCACAGAAGAGAACACAAACACCATTTTAGAATCGAGTCTTGGCAAAAAATACCAACCGGAGAATTAATATTAATTAAATAAACCGGCGGTATGTTCGAGGCTATGAGAATTAAATAATTAAAGTTGGTAGCCTCGAACAATGGGAAAATCCCATAGGGAAATATTCGCGGTCGAATATAAAAAGTAGTTTCCACTGCCACCAGCCAAAACTTGATCAGGGGGACGGAGACGTGCCCCCTCGACTAACAGACCCCCTGGCAATTGAATTGCCCCGACCAGTACGTCCACAATATTATGGTTTGTACTGGTTTCTGTTAATAATTTGGGACTAGTAAAGCCAATGGTGACTTTACATGCCCTGGGAGACAGTAGTCAGTCCCAGGGTATGGAGTCTATGGTGGGGTGTCACTATGACACCCCTGTGTTACTGCACAGAGGGTGCTGTGTAACACACATAGTAAAAACACATGAGACCCTTTGGAGTAAAGGACCCTATAGCCCATAAAACACATTAACAATCAAAGGAATACCATAAATCATGTCCAAGAGTGGGAGAAAAAGAGTCTCACTCTTGGCAGGAGGAAAAGAACAAACTCCAGAAATCCAGCAAAGCTGCTGGGGGGCTCACTAGGTTAGGAAATTCAGCCTAAAGAGAGAATTCTCCCTAACACTGCCCCCCCCCCAGACTAAGGGACAGGAGGATTTAATCCACTCCTGGATGAATATCATACCTCTAGTCGATGACATACATCCTAGAGAGACTATCAGCATTTTGGTGGTGACACCCTGACGTGTGCTCAATGGTGAAATCAAACCCTTGCAGGCAGATTGACCATCTCAATAGTTTTGGGGTTCCCCTTTCATTTGCATTAACCATCTCAAAGGTTGATGGTCAGTCTGAATGACAAACGTAGAACCATACAAGTATGGCCTAAACTTCTTCAGAGCCCACACAATAGCAAAACACTCTTGTTCAATGGTTGCCCACTTTGTTTCAGGATCCTTCCGTTTTCTACTGATGAAGCAAATGGGGTGCTCCCTACCTTTCCCATCCAGTTGACTGAGGACTGCATCTATTCCTACACTTGAAGCATCTGTTTGTACAATGAAAGTTTGGTGATAGTCAGGAGCTCTGAGTACTGGGGCTTGGCAAAGAGCCTTTTTCAGGGTTTCAAAGGCCTGATTGCATTCCTCATTCCACCTAACCTTTTTAGGGAATTTAGGAGAGGAGATGACATTCAGTGGAGAAGCTATGGATCCATAGTTCTCAATGAAATTCCTGTAATACCCAGTGAGACCTAAGAAGGCTCTCACCTGGGTCTGAGTAGTAGGTGTTGTCCAATTTTGCACAGCTTCAATCTTACTGGGCAAAGGCCTTATTTCTCCACCTCCTACCTCATGTCCAAGGTAGACCACTTTACTCTGTCCAATCTGGCATTTACTTGCCTTTATGGTCAGATTGGCCTTTCCAAGAGCCTGCAAAACATATCTCAGGTGGTCCACATGTTCTTCCCAGGAATTGCTGAACACTGCGATGTCATCCAAGTATGCCATGCAGAAGTCCTCCATCCCATTCAGAACCTGGTTTACCATCCTTTGAAACGTAACAGGTGCATTTTTCAATCCAAAAGGCATAACCTTAAACTGGTATAAGCCAACTGGGGTAGAAAATGCAGTTTTCTCCTTGCATGGTCTGTCAGGGCTATTTGCCAATAGCCTGACATCAAGTCAAATGTGCTGAGGAACTTGGCTGCACCAAGTCTATCCACCAACTCATCTGTCCTTGGCAAATGGTGGGCATCAGTCTTAGTGACGCATTAAGAGCTCTGTAATCCACACAGAATCTAGGTTCTTTAGATCCTGCCTTTGGTACTAAAACGACTGGGCTAGACCATGGACTGGTAGAGGGCTCTATTACCCCGAGATCAAGCATCTTGTTGACCTCACCTTTGATGTGGGTTCTTACATTCTCTGACATTCGATAACCTCTGCTTTTGACTGGCAGACAGTCACCAGTGAGTATGTCATGCTGTCCCCAATGGGTCAAGCCTGGTGAAAGTGAGAACAGAGAGGCAAACTGATTTAACATAGACTTGCACTCTTCCTGTTGCTCAGGTGTCAGATTTGAAGAGAGATTTACTCCTTCAATCTTTTCATCTAAAGGTAAGCCTCTGAGGAGAACAGGAAGAGCTTCACTCTCTTCTTCTTCCTCTGATGATGCTAGAAGCAAAGCTCCTACATCAGGTCTGGAGACATACGCTTTTAGTCTGTTGGTGTGGAAGACTGTTGGAGCCTCCTTGAGGTTGCCCAAGTCCACCAGATAGTTGACCTCTCCAAGTTTACCCACCACTTTGAAGGTTCCCATCCATTTGTCTTGCAAGGCCCTCTGGCTTGTTGGAATCATAACGAGAACTAGCTGGTCTTGAGTAAACTCAACCATGTTAGCCTTTTGGTTGTGCCAGTGCTTGACCAAGGCTTGTCCAGCTTTCAAGTTATCACTGGCTTCTGCCATCATCTGTGACATTCTCCTCCGGAGACCTATCACGTAGTCAGTCACTCTGACTGGCTTGGGGGAAGGAGCACTCTCCAACCCCTCCTTGATCAGGGCCAATGGACCTCTGACCGGATGACCATAAAGAAGTTCAAAGGGAGAATAACCTACTCCCTCCTGAGGGACTTCTCTATAAGCAAAGAGAAGGCATGGCAGTAGAAGGTCCCACTTTCTTTTAAGGGGGTCCTCTAAAGCACCTATCATGCTCTTCATGGTTCGGTTGAACCTTTCAACCAATCCATTTGTCTGAGGGTGGTATGCGGTTGAGAACCTGTAAGTAACTCTGCAGGTTTTCCACATGGCCTTCATGTAGTGGGACATAAAATGTGACCCCCTGTCAGAGATTACTTCCTTAGGAAACCCAACCCTGGTAAAAAATACCAAGGAGGGCCTTAGCCACAGCCGGAGCTGTAACAGTCCTCATAGGAATTGCCTCAGGGTATCTAGTAGCATGGTCTACTACAACAAGTATAAACCTGTTGCCTGAGGAAGTTGGAGGATCAAGGGGACCAACAACGTCAATCCCTACTCTCTCAAATGGGACTCCCACTACAGGGAGAGGCACTAAAGGTGCCACATTCTTGGAGCCAACCTTACCAGAAGTCTGGCAGGTGTGGCAGCTCCTGCAGTATTTATCTACTTCAGCCCCCATCTTTGGGCAATAAAAGTAGAGCGAGAGCCTTTCCTTAGTCTTCTTGAAACTCAAGTGACCAGCCAAAGGAATCTCATGGGCTAACTGCAAGAACTGTGGTCTGTTCTCTTGGGGTACTACAAGTCGTTTGTTGTCCCCAGGTGCAGACTCGGTTGGTTCACTGTAGAAGAGGCCATCTTCCCAGTGTAACCTATATTTCCCAGGCTCTTGTCCTTCAGCCTGAGCATCTGCCTGGTGGCGAAGACCTTCCAGAGTTGGACATTCTCTCTGTCCCTTACTGAAGTCCGCCCTGTTGAGTCCACCTTCTGCCAGTAAAGACTGCACCTCAGGATGGTCAACAGGATCCAGATATCCAATGACTTCCTGGCCTTCCACTAGCTCTTCTTCAGAGTCTACTTCAACCACACAGGGTTGCACCTCCCTCTCAGCCTCAGCTGGAGGGGGAGTTACTGGTGTAACTATGGACAACCTAGGGGAAGTCCTTGTTGGCTGCACTGGAGTGCTGGCTGTGAGGTTCTTTTTAGAAGTTTTAGGTTTCCCTTTTTCTTCTATTTTCTTAGAGACAGCAGCTGACATCTCCAGTGGAGCAGGAGTTATCTCTTTCTTCATCATCTCCTTGGGAGTACCTCTCATGGTTCTCTCCCTTGCAGGTCTGGTGAGCTTCTGTAACCTTTAACTAGGAGGTCTGGGGGTGTGTGACACTACTCCAAGAGTTTTCAAGTCATTACCCAGCAGAACCCTTCCTGGCACCTCACTTTGTATGCTGGCAGGTATCTTCACAGTCATGTCATTACACTGGATGCGAACTGGTAATTGGGGAAGCATCTGCACAGGCCCTCCAGCTAACTTGGTGAGGCGTTTGGGTGCCTTAGCAACATCCTCAGCCTGAAAAAACGATTTGTCCACCACAGTTATGCTGGCCCCAGTGTCCCTGATGGCAGGAGTCTCCTGACCATTCACCTGGACACTGTCCTTATAATACTCTTTAGTATTATCTGGGATAGAATTATAGACATCTAAGTTCTGTTGTTCCCACAGACCCAGAGACACTAAAGAAACACTGGCTGAGACTCCAATGGGTTCATCAGCCAGTAATAGAAAGTTTCCACTTTCTATTTTTACTTCCTCCTCTGGAGCGAAGGCTAAGGAGACAAGCTGGTCCCCTGAAGGTTTACCATTACATCTGGGATCTCCTTTCACATGGTCAGTAGAGCCACAAACAAAGCATTTACCAAATGCTTTCTGGAATGGGGGCTTGTTCTGACCTCCTTCTGGTTTGGCACCAGGACGTACACTAGCCTGATTTGGTTTCCCTGGTGGCTTTCCCTTTTGGTTCTGTTTGGGGCCCTCTTTGGAATTGGAATTATTCGAATTCTCTTTGGAGTCCTTTTTCGGCTGTTTTCCCTCATCCTTTTTCTGAGTAGCCCCAGAATCCTTGTGAGTGGCCCTGTTGGCAACCCACAAGTCAGCAGCCTTAGCTAAGTTCCTGGAATCTAATTCCTTTGAATCAGCCAAGTGCCGTCTGAGCTCAGGAGAGCAGGCATCATAAATTGACTCCAACATTACAAGATTCTTCATTCTTTCATAAGTGTTAACTCTGTAACCCTTAATCCATCCCTCTAAGTTTTTCAAACTTTCACTCACCCAGGTAGCCCAAGGGGTACCAGCATGCTTTTTGAGGGTCCTAAACCTCTTAAGGTACTGGGAAGGGGTCTTCCCAAATCTAGCTATCAAAGCTAGCTTCACACATTCATAAACCTTCTTATCCACCTCCCCCCAACTCCATTACCACATCAGTTGCAACAGGGGGAAGCCTAGAGAACAACCAGGGAAGTAACTCATTCCCTGTGATGTCCTGGAGCCCATGATTATACTCAAACATTTTCAACCAGTCCAACACATCCAATCTAGGTTCATACATACCCACTAATTCCTTAGGCATCCGGGGTCTTTTGGGACTGGAACTCCTAGAAGAACCAGAGGAGAGAGAAGCATTTTCCACAGACAACTTTTTCATTTCTAATTCATGATTATGCTCTATTTCTCTGAGTCTTAACTCAGCTTGCTTCTGCTCGGCCTGGGCATTCATTCTTCTGAACTCTAGCTCTTGGTTTCTTTCAGATTGAGCAATAAAACGTTTGTACTCTAATTCAAGCTTCATTTTTACAAGTTCAAAATAAGCAGGGTGACATGTAGGACCTGGTATAGGCCCAGTAGGTACAGTAGGTAAGGCAGACAGAGGCTCAGAGTGGCTAACTTCATTAGGTTCACTTTCCTCTTCGGACTCATTCTCAAGACTTTGATTCAGATCAATACCATCACTGTTTTCTACATTTGCTGGGGGGGGTAGATTCCTCTGTACCACCCAGACTTTGGTTTTCTAACAATCTTTCTTTAAGTTTCATTTTCTTGCCCTTCTCAGAGAGATTCTTATGTCTACACAATACTTTAAGGAATCAGCAGTTTTGGCAGACAATGATTCTAGGGTATAACTCTCCATAGCAGACATAGTTAGAAAAACAGCTTTTTAGTGCTAAGCTCTGTGGTTAGTTGTCCTAAAGTGTTCAACAAGCACTCTAAAGTGTATACTCAATACAAATCCCACCACTGTACACCAGTGTTAGGCAGAACCTTTGCAGTTCCTCAGGGACCACTGCAAACGGTTTAAGACTACAGGTGTTTGGCAGTAAACCCACTTGGTAGCAGTCTGTACCACACAGATTCACTTGGTAGCTGTGGCTGAGTAGTCAGACCTCCCTCAAGAAGAGTTAGGCAGGCCCCCACTCCCCAAACAAACACTATGCCCCATGGCTCCCACCCCTCAAGCAAACACTATGCCCCATGCCACCAAGCATGCACCATGCATACATACCCATACAGACCTGAACCCCCCACCATACAGGCTACCAAGCATGCACCATGCATACATACCCATACAGACTCGAAGCCTTCCCACTCATGCACCACCATCTCAGCACATAGACTACCAAGCATTCACCATGCATACATACAGACCCGAACCCCCCACCCCCCAGCTCAGCATACAACGAACAAGCATACACCATGCACCCATACAGACCCAAACCCCCACCCTCCAACTCAGCATACAAACTAACAAGCATACACCATGCACCCATACAGACCCGAACCCGCATCTCAGCATACACTGCCATACACACAAAAACAAACATACAGACAGACCCTACCCCCCCCACCCCTGCACCTCAACATGCACTGCCCATACATACAAAAACAAACATACAGACATACCCGCCACCCCCCCACACCCTGCATCTCAACATACACACAAACACAAACATACAGGCAGACCCGACACAGACCCGACACAACATCCACCCCTGCATCTCAATGTTAGGCAGAAACCTGTGCAGTTCCCTCTGGGGCCACTGCAAAAGGTTTAAGACTACAGGTGTTTGGCAGTAAACCCACCTGGTAGCAGTCTGTACCACACAGATTCACTTGGTAGCTGTGGCTGAGCAGTCAGACTTCCCTTAAGAAGAGTTAGGCAGTATACAGAGTATTCACAATAGGCCAAGAGCACACAATAGAACAAGTAAACACTGACCAGGGCTTGGTGTAAAAGAGATATAATTATTTATTTAAAACCACATCTAGAAAAACACACAGGCACTAATAGTAAGGAATTCAAAAACACGGTCACTAAAAGATATACACTCCCTTAAAAAAATATTAGATAAGTCTTAAGTAAAGCCCCACTTATTTTCAGACATCGGTGAGTGCTTAACGTAGATGGCGATGGCACTCTAATAGATCGTTTTAAAAAGGGAGAGAAAAGCAGAGAACAATTTGAAACAGATCCCAACACTTTTACAAGAACATAGCAAGAGAGGAAGGCAAAGTAAAACCGTGAATTTAGAGTCAGTAGGCCGGATCCGCTTTAACAGGATCGAAACAAATTGTGTCCGAGGTCACACGGTTGCAGTGCACCAAAGTCTTGTAATGGTTCAAAAAGGAGTTGGACCAAAGAAAGGGACCAGTTAGAGGGTCAAGGCGGCCAGCCCAGTCCAGAAGGTTAAGGAGTTATTATTACATTGTAGCAATCTTTAGAAAGGGAGGCCTGGCGGACACGGTACCTTAAAGTGGTGAGAACACTCCAGCGGGGGCAGTTGTTCCTGGCAGCGGATGCAAGTCGGTGCTTCGTCCGGGGGAGGAGAGGATCTCGTCGTGGAGGAAGACAGGAGTCCGTTGCACTGCCAGGGAAGAAACCAGCCGCGGAGTTTCTCAGGTACAAGGAGCGGTCTGTTGATTCGCGGTTCAGTGGTGAGTGGCTATCTGGCCGCCGGGGTGCTTGGCACGGGCAGTTCCACCTCAAACCGGTCTGGGGTGCGAAGAAAGAAAGGTAAACTGGTTGTGCCCACCAGTCAGGGGAAGAAGCCTCTGCAGCTGGGAGATCTTCTCTATCGTCGGGAAGTGGTGAGTCGGTTCTGCAGGGCTCCACCGGTGGTGTTGTCGTGGTAGGTAGGCTCAGCTTCTCCCTCATCGGATTCTCAGGTCCTGTGGCAACTTCTGAAGTTCCAGTCCCCAAAGCCCTGCTTTTATGCAGCATACCCCCATTCACTCAGCCTAGCTGTCAATCAAACATGGGCCAATCACACGAGAGTGCGACTTGAGTTAGCAAGGTAACTCAGTCCAGGGTGCCTAAACCCCCTCCCACACCTCCTGTGGTACCCAGACAGAGTGGCACCACTTTTGGAGGCTTCTGTGGAGAAGCCCGCCAAAAAGTAGAACAAAGGGCTCGACTTGGGTTGGAGTCACAGAAGAGAACACAAACGCCATTTTAGAATCGAGTCTTGGCAAAAAAATACCAACCAGAGAATTAATATTAATTAAATAAACCGGCGGTATGTTCGAGGCTATGAGAATTAAATAATTAAAGTTGGTAGCCTCGAACAATGGGAAAATCCCATAGGGAAATATTTGCGGTCGAATATAAAAAGTAGTTTCCACTGCCACCAGCCAAAACTCGATCAGGGGGGACGGAGACGTGCCCCCTCGACTAACAGACCCCGGGGCAATCGAATTGCCCCGACCAGTACGTCCACAATATGATGGTTTGTTATAATTTGAGACTAGTAAAGCCAATGCCCTGGGAGACATTAGTCAGTCCCAGGGTATGGAGTTTATGGTGGGGTGTCACTATGACACCCCTGTGTTACTGCACGGAAGGGTGCTGTGTAACACACATAGTAAAAACACATGAGACCCTATGGAGTAAAGGACCCCATAGCCCATAAAACACATTACCAATTAAAGGAATACCATAAATCATGTCCAAGAGTGGGAGAAAAAGAGTCTCACTCTTGGCAAGAGGAAAAAAACAAACTCCAGAAATCCAGCAAAGCTGTTGGGGGACTCACTAGGTTAGGAAATTCAGCCTAAAGAGAGAATTCTCCCTAACACTCAACATACACAAACTAACATACATGCAGGCAAACCCGTCACATCCACCCATCTCAATATGCACACAAAAATAAACATACAGGCAGACCCGACGCAGACCCGACACTCCCCCCTCCAAGATACACACACAGATGGACGTGCTGCAACGCTGGCGAGGCCTAATTGATCTTTGGGCCCCTATGACGTGGGTCTATTGAATGGAATAGGGGAAGTTAAAGTAAAGCTTAAAAATAAAGCTTAGAACGGGAGCAATTTTACCCCGAGCAAAACAGTAACCCATGTCCCGAGAAGCTGATGAAGGTATATTCCAAACTATTTCAGCATTGATGAATCATGGGATCCTAGTGCCATCGGAGTCATCGTGCAATACCGATGTGTATCTGATTATAAAATCTAAAGGGGGGTTATGGAGATTTGTCCAGGATTTGCAACCTCTTAACCCGATTGTAGAGGCAGTGATTCCTTTAGTTCCTAATCCTGAGACAATATTGTGCAGCATCCCAGTCGTAGCTCAGTATTTCACGGTGGTCGATTTGAAAAATTAATTTCTTTCGATCACGTATCATAAGGACTCACAGGACCTGACTTCCTTTATGTTTAGACAAAAAAAGACTAAAACATATACCTCTTCCTCAAGGGTACTGTGAGTCCCCATCAATCTTTAACAGTGTCCTACATATGGATCTGGGCAATATCGATCTTAAGAGTGCAGTGATACAGTACGTAGATGATATATTGGTTTGTAGTGTAAAAGAGGATGAGTTTAGGCAAGATTCTGTCCAACTAATTACTAATTTAGCAGGCAAAGGATATAAGGATATAAGGTGGACAAGGAGAAATTACTATATTGCCAGGAACAGGTGTTGTGCATAGGTCAGTTGATTTCACATGAAGGGTAGAAAGTGACAACCAAAAGGCCTGAGGTAGTTATGAAAACACTGAAACCAAACACAGTAAGACAGATGCAGCAGTTTCTGGGTTTGTGCAATTACTGCAGAGCCTTGGTGTTTGATTACAGCACATTTACCAAGTCACATTTGCAAGTGTTAAAGGTGGCACAAGTTGGTAAGGAAAAGATAGAATGGACTGATGAAATGGAGGAAGGATTTGAGGAGTTGAAAAGCGCAATTTGTAGAGTTCCAGTTTTAGGGATTCCCAAATATGGAAAGGAACTGTATTTATTCTTGCACACAAATGGGGCAGTCATGACAGCGGTGCTTACACAAAGGACAACATTGGTGTACAAATCTTTAGCGTACTATAGCGGAATTTTTTATCCAGTTATGAGAGGACATTTCCCTTTGTGAACAATCTTTGGCGGCTGCCGCATTTGCATTGAGAAGTCTACAAGTATTGCCATGGGCTGTTCTATGACTTTTTACATAGAGCATGCCTTATTTGCCATTTTAGAGAAACCCAAGGGTGTGCTAACATCCCAAAGAGCTTCAGCTTATTAAGTAATGATTTCCAATCCAGCGATTAAAATTGTAAGATGTGAAATAGTGAATCCAGCTACGTTTGTAGCTGAACCTGTAGAAGAAGGTGACCATGTGCATAACTGTGCAAACTATGTTGGATTCTATGATGACATACCCTGTGTGAAGGAAAATGCTTTGGCGGTGGGAGAAATTCATTTTATTGATGGTTCTTTGAAAATTGACCAACTAGTGGGGACAGGCATTCAGGCTCCGCAGTAGTAATGCACAGATTAAATGGTGAATGTGAAGCAGTGGCCAGTGCAAGACTACTGTTTCACTTTTCAGCAGAAGCAGCAGAATTAGTAGCACTTATTGTCGCACTTGAGAAACAGGAAGGGCAGGAAGTAACTGTCTACAGAGACTCCACCTATGTGCTGTCAACATTACACACAGGGTTGTCACGCTGGAAAAGGAGGGGCTATCTCCATGCTGAAGATATTAAAGAAAATTACACTGGAAGCATGTTAGTACGAGAGGGGTTTAATATGCTGTCAATCACACAACTAATAGAGATTCAGGGGAGAGCCCCATAGGAAGAGCAAGAGCTATCGAAATGAAGGGGGTGTTCTTGATCCCCCACAGAAGCATTATGGTGACAGGAAAGCGCTGGAAAGCCAGTAATGCCCATATCATTATTGTAAGTCACACTTGAACAACTGCATTACCCTGCACATGTAACCAGAGAAAGTCTTGCTGCCACTATTGCAGAAGAGTGGTTAGTTCCTAATTTACCGAAACACATTGCACAGTTTGTGGTGAATTGCATCATGTGTCAAAGGTTTACTGCTGAGCATACACTGAGAACAATTAGAGGAGTAATACCTCAACCGAATGGTCCATTTCAGCATTTACATATTGACTGCGTCAATATGCTGCAGACATGTAATGGATACAGGTATCTCTTAGTGGTGGTGTGTCCCTTCTCTAGGTGGATCAAAGAAGGTCCTTGTGCACACTCTGACCCCACTTATGCAGCAATCTTTTTAGTGCACAAAGTTTTCCCAAATAGGGCTTCTATTAAGCATAAAACACATGTTTTCTTCTGCTTATCACCCGCAAGCAAATGGACTTTGTGAGAAACTCAACGGCCTCCACAAGGAAAGGAGCACCAAGATTAAATTGATTTTAAAGAAGGGATGGCTATATTGCCTACCCCTAGCCTTATATGCCATTCGGAACCAGCCAGGTTCTGACCACCACCTCACCCCTCACGAACTAGTCACAGGGCGCAAAATGAGAACGCCTCTTATGCCTCCATCTAGGGTCAGGAGTGATGCCCAGAATGTAGCAAAGATGTTAGGTGACCAAATGCACCATTATTTGACATGTACAGCTACCAGTATTTCTTTCATTTCAGATCAAGTCAAGCATCGGGGGAAGAGGTCTAAGAACATGGAAGAGGACGATCCAGCAACTAATCCAAGTGAACTCCTGCCACCGCCAAAACTATATGTTGGGGACCTAATTTTAATAAAGAACTTCACTCGACGGTAGCATGAACCGAGGTTCAATGGCCCATTTATTGTTGAGGAAGTCTCCCCTTCTGCAGTTAAAGCATCAGGAGGACGAGCTTGGCTGCATTTTAGCGATGTAAAAATGTATAAAGGCAATACCCCCCTCCAACGGTTGCTGACCTAGAAGCAAGACAAGAAGAAGAATATTCACATGTGCAGACTCGATCGATGACTAAGAAGAAGGACGATAAAGCAGTGAGTGATTAGCACATATTTTTTGGGGACTGGAATTCAATGGACACTCCTTATATATTTTTGCATGGAGTGCAAAGACTTGCAGAGAAATTCCAGAGGCTGAAATGAACTTTTAGAAATTCTTTGAAGAAATAAACATTGCATCAGCATTATGCCTAAACGCCAGTTCCTGATTAGAAATTGGAAGAGAGATCAATACCCAGATTCATTTCATGGAGAATATCTGTTTTAATTAATAAGATACATGATACCTAACACAAACAGTCTTGTGATTGCTATTTTTGTGTTCATACTACAATCTTACCCTGCCCTTGTTAGGAGAGACGTTGATATTCACACCCTTTTGCATGATCCCAAGAATGGTCCAGTGATAAGGAGAGTATTGACAGCAATCATTGAGCAAATTGTACAATTACAGATGCAAAATTGAATATTCACAGTAAAAATGATTTGCGAAGAGGGCAATGTGATCATAGAGAGAGCACTAGCCAAGCAAGCATTGGGATGGCACAACAAATGGTTCTCAAGACCTCTATGCGTAATATACATATGTATGTGTATTATCTTTATTTTCTTGTACCTTACATTTCATAGCATCTAATGTCCTGTTGAAGAAGGAGCTCCTAGGATTTTCCCTATTATGAGTACAAACAACGATAATTTATTTGATCTCTATGGGTATGTTAGACAACATAAAAGGTATGCAGAGGAAGATAACCAAGGTACAAATACAAATCTATATAATTCAGCTCACCTGGGAAATAATATGTGGTATCAACACATGAAGAAGGTGGGAGAAAGAGCATCTGATGAGAATTGCTATGTCTGCTCTCTCTTCCCCTATGCCATGAAAACAGTAAAGACTTTCATTTCGAAAGATGTGTCGGCATCTGATGCAAAATGCCTCAGCCATCATCTTGCAGCATGTACTATGCGAGATTTGTTCCAAGGGAGTTGGGGAACCCTGCTATGGAGAACAAGACAGTCGTTTCCATATCAAGATGACTATATTAAAACTACTCAGATGGAGAAAGAGCCTGGATGGATAGACAAGATGCTTGTGTATCCTGCTGCAGGACAAGATGAGGTGATCATCGAAGAAAATAAGAGGATGAGATGTTCTGATATGACAGAGAAATCTTGGATGCCTGGATGCTGGGAATGATCACAGCTGTTGATATATGGGCGAGTTAGTACAAGCAAAGGATGGGAAGATGGAATGATGACCTCTGCAGCTCATTTGCTGAGGAAGGAAGCGGTGCGAGGAATACAGAAGGTGAATGATGAATGCCTGAAGTCTTGGGCTAAAT
This sequence comes from Ambystoma mexicanum, assembly GCF_040938575.1. Classification (NCBI taxonomy): domain Eukaryota; kingdom Metazoa; phylum Chordata; class Amphibia; order Caudata; family Ambystomatidae; genus Ambystoma; species Ambystoma mexicanum. Next base: position 966,737,619 of record NC_090936.1, on the reverse strand, counting down.
ACTCCAAATTATTGACATGGGTGGAAGACGAATCCAGCCCCAGTGGCTGTGGTTCCATTAGTTAATGCTACAATGTGTTGCAAAATTGTAATGGACAAGCAAGCAGGGCACTTTGCAAAACCATACCAATCAATGCAAACCTTACTAAATGCAATCAATAAGCCATCCCAAACTCAAACCAAAAGACCCAATGTAAAATATCAGACAAACAAACATTAACATGCAACACCCAAAAGCAAACTGTTTGAACACACACTAAATAAAGAAAATCACAAACATTGGACAACAAAGATCTATCAGAGCAAAAAACCCAAAGGAACACCGGCCTGAAAAACTAGGACAAAAGCAACACAGGAGCCTTTTGGGTTAGCTTTGCAAACAAATGCTATACATCTGCGCACAATGCTTCAAACGAGAACCCCTGGAGTGGAGACTTAGTTTGGTCAGCCTCCCTGCTATTGCCCATCATAAAACTTCGACAACAACCAACAATCAAAAGAAATTGTACAGTAAGAACCATGCATCCTATTTGACAACAATATGTGAAAGCATCCACTATCCGGTCAACAGCAGACAGGCAATCTAACGATTCAGTCTAACACTTAACTCAAATAACAGGAGTTCTCACTAAGCCCAAATCTCATTTCCTTTCCCTAAATGACTCACCTCTAACATTTCTTTACACCACGCACACAGAACACCACACACAGGGCCCTATTATGACTACGTTATACCTACTATCCTCACATTGCCTGCGGGCTCCAGCACAATATAAACAAATAAACACAAATACATTAACCTCAGCAAAGCAGCCCAGAGCTCAGGACGCAGTGCATAGCTTTAGTAAAATCTTTAGTTCTAGTTCCCACACACCATCTGTGGGTACCCACTGTAAGGGTGATGAAGAAGGATGATGACACAAGGGTGGCAGTTTTGGTTGTGAAAAACCTTCAATTATTAAAAAGATGAAACCCTCACTATCCCCATCTTCTAAAATGGGTTTCCCTGTCTCAAACTAATACTAAAGGATCTGTCAGAATATCAGTCGAACTCAAACTCCACTGTCCTGTGTCATAAACTAGTTCTATCCCTTAAACTTCAACTAAAGAAAAAGCCAACAGAAAGTTCCTTCTCCAGGAGACTGACTCCCTTCTCCTGGTATTTGGCTGGTATTCCCAAAAAGGTTCTTTGGAAAAAGGATGCCAGGGGGAATCACTCCCTTCCCCTTGTTTGTGGTTCCAACAAACCTTGGCACCAGTAACCTTTCAGAACCAAGAAAATGACTCCTTTTCCCTGGTATTGGTTCACACACCCAATATAGTTCACACCAAAGCCAGGGGGAAGGACTCCCTTCCCCTGGCATCACTTGCTCAACAGGCTTTAAGTTTCTTCAACTTTCAGGACCAGAAGAATGACTCCCTTCTCCTGATATTGGTCCGCACACTTCCTTCTCTGGTGGTCAGTGGGCTTACTGCTGCCACTACGATGAGGAAGTTCTCCTCTGAAGCTTAGTTCACTTGTGTTAGGCTCCCAGACCCTCCTCTGATGGTCAGTGGGTTTGTTGCTGCCACTGTGATGAGGAAATTCTTCTCGCATGCTCAATTCACTGTTGCTCCCACTGCGACAGTGAAGTTTGCCTCAAATGCTCGGTTCACTTATGTTAGGGTACCAGACCCTTCTCTGGTGGTCAGTAGCCTTGCTGCTACCATTGCAATGAGGAAGATCTCCCTGGATGCTCAGCCCACCCTTCCCAATAGTTTGATTGTTACTACTGGGCAGGCGAAAAGCTGCTGGAGTCTCTCTCTCTTACACCCCTTTCTCCCCTCCAGGTCTCTTGTACCCCCCGTTACCTTCCTTGGGACTTCAGTATGCCATTGGGGCTTGCTGGGACTGGGATGTTTGAGGGATCAGAAATGTGAGGCAGACAGTTTGTTAAAGGTTTTTCACAAGAAGCCATTTTCTATTAAACTCAAAAGGGTTTGATAAATGCATCACTATCCCTAACCTAACAAGGATTTCCCTGCCTATCAAATAAATGAAAGGAAAACCCTGTAACAAAAGAAATATGTCCCTTACAATTATGCATACATCAACCTCATGAAGGAAATATATGGCAGTTCAAATATAATATAAATAAAAGTTAAGTTCACCATAGACCTATTAACTGTATATCCTTGTAACCTGGGTCGGTTACCCTTTCCCAGATTCAAAACAGTTTGAAAGTTCAAATAAGCAAGTTCCTTTTTGTAGCCAACATTGGATCATAAAGTTCTTCTTGCTCCAAAAGTCCTCCACTTGGATTTTAACCAGCAGTTCTATTAGATGACAAGTCTAACACTTTTATAATTCTTCTTCATCAACAGTCAAGTTTTGTCAGGATGAGTCCACAAAAATCCATGAAACTCTTTAGTGGTCTTGTCACTTCTTCCTCTTCACAAATCCTTCAACCACCATGCAGTACTTCAATGATGTCTTCCTGGTCCACTTACTGCCAGGTTTACCACTAAAAGGTCCCTGCCCTGGTACACTCGACTGCTAGCACCAAAAGCTCCTAACCCTACTACAAGTACTCTGTGGTGGATGTTTAAACCTTTTTAGAAACAGTCTTTAACTTTCAAGAACATCAAACTTCGCATCTTCTTCTGGGAAGATATGAAACACATTGGTGCTGTTTATTCCACTGTTGTATTTGCCACATGAAATTCAGGCTATACTTCTCTCCTCCTTGGTACTCTCTATCAGGATGGCATCCCTCCTGCCACTCTATTCCAACTGCTACATCTGGTAACTTGCCAATATTTCTTTAACACCCTTGTCCTTCTTTGGCTTTGGCAATGCTTGTTTATTTCCTCTTCAACTATTGCCTCCTCCTCACTCTGGTAATAATGGTTACAATCCCTCTGTAACAATGCTCTCCTGTTCTTTAGTCAATATGGTCTACATGCTGTTTGAGGAATTGCCCCCTCTTTGCGTTGGCAATGGTGGTTGTAATTGACTGGATTCCGTGTTGCCCCTTCTTTAGCTTGGCAATGGCATGTATAATTAGCCTGCTTAAATGTTGCCCCCTCTTTGTCTTGGCAATAGCATTGGTTTAAACAGAAATGATTGTAACCTTTCCGTAATCGTTAGTTTAACAAGTTCTGCTTATGTCACTTTAACTTCCTTATTCAGTATTCAAAATTATTACTTTTGGTGGTCAGCTGTCGATCATGGAGCACCCTCACAACCCCTCCTTGCTGTTCTAATGGACTGGACTGCTCAGTTGTTAGTCATTCGAACCACTAGACTGCATCTTTCAGTTTAGAGCCTCTGAGTCCCTCTTCCTCATCCCAGTACTTAGGACATTGTAGGACTTGAAGTCCCCAATGTCCTGATTACCTTTTCTTTTAAATATTTCAATTCCACAGCAGGCCATTAAGATTGTAGGGTGTCTAGGAAAGTTAGTAAAGGGGTTCTCCCAGTTTACCTGACCTGGTCCCCTCCCATGTGATCCTCCCGCAGAACACCACCCCCAGGATTAGGAAGCGCCTGCCTTTTCCTGGCCACATGAGAAGAGTCCTAGGCTACGGTTTCTGGAGGAATCACCCTTGATTCATCACAGATAAGTCTCTCCGGCTCTTGAGGCGTCTTTCCTCCACTTCTGCAGTACCACAGAGATTCTGTACTGCTCGGCTCTCTTCCTGTTTCATGTTCGGGTCTGCTCCAGCTGGACCCACAAAGGACTCCCTCAGCGATTTGCCAGCGTCCTCTGCTCTTCGGCATTCCCTGTCAGGCGACAGGATTTGAAACTACCGCCCTGGATGGTTTCCACACCTACTGCCTCACCTGGCTGGGCTTCACCAAATCTTCAGTCCTTCTTCTCTTCTTATACTTTGTTGCCAGCCCTGCCCTGGCGGACTGTCAAAGTTCTTCATTGTTCTTGATAGGTTGGTCTTCATGCATCCTCGGGGCTACCTCGTACCAGCACGGTCAGTCATCTTCATGTCTTCTGTGCCCAACTCGTCGTGGTACTTTCTGTTTTGGCTGTTTCTCGTACACTACAGAATTACATGGGTCTACTCTGAAGGAAGTGGTTTGGAATGGGTGGGGTTAGGGAACGTTGGGGTGTGACGTTGGCCAACATGCTGTACTCTAGGTGATCCTGCTTATGCCCAGAGGGCAGAGTCCCTCCCCATGAGGTCCTGCCACACTAAACCACCCCTAGTGGGACTATTGGGTAACGGCTGCACCTTCATAGCCTCATGGGAAAGCCCTCCCCCCTGGGGAGAAGTGACAATACCTGGTGAATCGTCATATACCCTTCCCCAAATGCTGCTGACTTCCCCATCTCCCGCTAAGGGAAATCGGGAAAGGAAATCAACATTTGCCTGTTCTTTGCCTTTTTCTGTTCTACACTAAACCAGAAAGGCTATACAACAAGGAACCTGTGCATTATTTGTGGGTTTGGATCTTTCCTTAAACTGAGCCAGGTGAGTGGAGAGTCGTTGGTTACTAACTTACATTTTCTACCCATTAGATAGTATTTGAAGTAAGCCACTGCCCATTTGATTGCCAGGGCCTCAAGATCGATGGTTGCATACCTTTTCTCCCTTGGGAGGAGCTTCCAACTAATGTATAAAACCGGATGCTCCACCCAGTCATATTCTTGAGACAAAACGGCTCCTATTCCCACTTTGGAAGCATTCAACTGAAGGATGAATTCTTTATTAAAATTTGGAATCTTCAGGACCGGTTCACTACATAATCTGTTTCATGGTATTAAAGTTAGCTTGATCTTCCTTTTTCCAGCAATGTTTTTTGTGGTTCAGCATTTTTCAATTTGTCAGTGAGGCACGATGTTATGGCCTAATAATTAGGAATTAACCTCTGGTAATACCCGATAAGCGCTAAAAAAGCCCTCTGGTCTCTCTTGAGCTTTGAGGGAGGCATTTCCTGCATAGCCCTGACTTTTTCCAATTGCGGTCAGACTTATCCATTTCCCACAAAAAAAAAAAAAACTCAGATATTTAAAGGCAGGCTGTGCTAGGTGACTCTTTTTGGGATTAGTGGTAAGGCTGGCTTGCCTCAGACTGCGGGTTATTTCATATAAGTGAAACAGGTGCTCCTCCCAGGTTTTGCTGTGGATTATGATGTCATCCAAATAAGCGGCACAGAAGTGGGAAAAGGGTCCCAGTATCTGGTCCATCAGCCGACGGTTGGCTTAATTTAAACCTTTCACCATTGTTACATCGTTAAAACACATATACATTTCTTATACAGAATATAAAACCATCAAAACTACTATCCCATCATCTACTTGTCATGTTGTCACTTTGTTAAAATTACTTAATTAAGTAATTTGAACACTTCATTAAAAAAATTAATCAAAGCTAAAATTAAGGATGTCCGTTCCCCACACATACAAATTAACCACCACTCATCCAGGGTTACAGAACTTGATTCCCTAAAAATATTGACCTTATTTCTGTTAACGCTGTACAAAACAATAGATGTTCAAGAGATTCTTTAACATTCTTAATTTTACAGACTAACTTCTTTGTCACTGTCAGGCTCGGACTGGCCTGTAGGGCGATAGGCCCATGGCCGAACCAAAAACATAAAATGCTTGCGTGGGCCATTTTTTTTAGGTCAACGTGGGACACTTTTTTGGCCAATTTGGGCCAGTTTGATGAGTTAGTTCACCCTGTGGCTAGTAGTTTTGACCAGTGTCGCTGGATAAATATTCTTTAAAATGAACAATTTGCATCACATTTTATCAAAGAAATTACCCCCGGGTTACTATTAAAACAGGTACACAAAAGGAATGAATAACCATTTGCCACTGTGGGACACTTTTTCATTGGTGGGCGAGACAATTTTATGGCCCAGTCCGACCCTGGTCACTGTATAGATTTCGCCGTTCTAATACTTCTTTAGTTGGATTGAGATTTAAACGAAATTGCATATATGCTTGTCTATGATCTTGCGTCGCTATTCAGTCTTGCCTCCATAATTTATGTTTTACTGCTATCGGGGTAGACAATAAAGTGTCCTCCGTAGTACCCAAATTTGCCAGTCTCACAACAAACTGTCTTCCTCTCGACCAGAATATACTCATTTTGGTTTAAGGGTGCACCCTTTATCATACTAAATCGTCTTACTGGGTCTGGCAGTATACATTTACCGTATAGTGCCAAACTTTTCTATATAACCATCACGTACAGTGAAATTAAGCCAAGTTCTAACCTTGGAACTTGGATCGGTACGCAATTGAGAATACTGAGAACCTTTTTCCAGAAAAGGCCCTCAAGGACCAACCATACCTTTCCAGTGGGAGCAAAAAAGGCTTCTGCACAATAAGTTAATATGGGTATGACCTTCATGCTATAGAAAGAAATAACAGGAGAAAGCGAGAACCCACCATATTATTTCAGTAATAACCGTCCGTGGGCTGCAAAGAGTCTGGCGTTTACTCTCAGAATGGCTTCCTTTGGGCCGTCTTTCAGGCTGATGTTTAGATGCATCCCAAGGCACATGAAGGAATCAACTCTCATTATTTAAATGCCAGGAACATCTGGTACATTTTTTACCTTTTGCCAACTGCAAGATTAGTATCCTTTATTTAAAAGCATTCATCTTTAAACCATTTAGGTCGACATAGTCCTGCAGGGCACTTAGTTGTCGTGGCAGCCCAATACATGTTTGATCAATGAGGACCAAGTCGTCCGCATACTGCAGTCTGTCTAGAGGCTCACCATTAATACTAGGTGGGAAGCTCCTGGCTTTGTTCAAGGTTTCTTTTAAGTCAGATATAAACAAGTTAAAAAGGGTTAGCATGAGAGCACAACCCTGGTTGAGGCCTTTTCCTGTATTAACAGAATGTGAGAGCAATCCCTTTGTGTCCAGTCTTATTTTCAGGGAGGACTCTCAGGCAAACCCACTTAACTTAGCCCAATGACGATCTCTGTCCACAGCGTCAAAGGCATGGGACAGATACATAAACGGCAAATACAATTTGGTTGCGTAAGTCTTCAAGATGTTAATCAAGAACACGTTCAACGATGCACCCACCTCTTTTACAAATCCTGACTGAAGGGTATCATAGTTGCCTGATTCTGCAACCCACCTTGAAAGCCCCTTCAAAGTCAATGTAGCAAATATCTTTCCTTCCACATCAAGAAGGGAAATAGGTCTATAGTTTTTAGGGTCTGATCTATCCCCCTTCTTGTAAATTGGCGCCACTTCAGAGGACTTACAAGGGTCCAGTATTGTTTTAAATTTTGTAATCTGTGCCAATAACTTCAACAGAAATGTTGTCCTCAATTCGGGATCCTTCTTTAACATTGTGTTAGTCAATCCATCTGGCCCAGGAGCCCGAGAATTGCAAGCCTTCATTATCAAGGCTACTATGTCCTCTCTATCAGCTGGAAATGTCTATTCTCCAGAGGTCCTCTCCTTATATGAGCTAGGATTTTCACTCTCTTTGGAGGATATAAGGGTAGGGTGTTGGACCCAATGAGCCTCTGCTACCGCATTTGTTTGTAATGCTTGCTGGGGTACATTAAGTAGGTTTAACTGCCATATTCCTCCTGTTATTTTTCCTGACTTTTTTTGCAGCATAATTTCCACATCTTGTCGCAACATCATGCTTTTATGTGATCTGACCCAATGTCTGTACGGCTGTTTAATTTTCTTTTTAAGCTTTAAAAAATCCAGGGCCCTCTTTGCCTTCAATTTCTTTAAATCAGATTTCAGTTTCCTTTCAGCATTCACCAATTCTACATCATATGAGTGTCTATGTGAAAAAGAGCTTTTCATGCCCGATTTCTTAAACTCAACAAAATTTACCAAAAACCTGGGGTAATCTAATAAAGTCTGCGGTCGACCGTTTGGTGTTTTTTGCATATGGTTTGAGAATCTCGTGGTCAACAAGATTATTCTAGATGAATTCATAAGTAACCTGTTTTTTTCCTTGAGAAGCATCATCCGTAGTGGCACAAGTTTTAGAAGTCTTGTCCCATGTTGTAATACAGGAACTCCAGTCTCAATACCCATGGGAGGAAGTTACTAGATACTAAAATGTAATCCAATATTTTTGTTTGGAGACCCCTTTTCCATGTTGTGCAGGCTGGAATGTCCCTTTTTGTCTGCCTGGTTGGAAACTACATTGGCTTCCCCATCATTGTTATGGTCAAAACAGTGCATATTCAGATCAACACAGATCATCATTTTAGGGTCTGGTAACAATTAGGGTTTGTCGATTCTACCCATAACTGAGGAAGAAAAATGTGAGTCCTCTATTCCCACAGGATTCCAATACAAATTAAACAAAACCAACCATTCAGGGTTATTAGATTGTATGCAACTAGCATGAATCAACAGGACTTAAATATAGGAATTGGGATACTGTGCCACCATTAGTTCCAGGCCCCTTCCATTCCTAATAGCTGTCAATAGGCCAGATGTCGGTCTGCCCTTAGGACCATTTAAGGCTGGATTCAAATAAATAGTAAACCTGTCCGAAACAGGGGCTGATCGCAGCCATGTTTTTTGAAGGCATACTATGTCGAAGGTCTCAAGTTCCGATTCATTAATACTGAATAAGTGTATAACGCATCTCATGTTCCAGCATCCTAAAACTAAATGTTTCACTGGATTCAGTTGGTTTAGTTAGTCTTTTCTTTTTTTGAGGACCAGCATGTCTGCTAGCTAGTTCCAAGACAATGTTGGCTCCATTTCGGATCGTACATCCTGTTACACCTGCCTAATACTGTCATCATTTCCACCAATTGTAATAGTGAATTGAGTTTTTGGGGGATATACAGAGTCCGTTCTGAAGGTGCTTCCCATACATAGTTTTATTATAGGCTGATTTAAAGGTGCGGCAATGTCCACCCTCGTGTTGATCTGCCTTTAATCCCTTGAAGGGCTTCTCATTTTTTACCCGTGACCAAATACTAGTGGCTACAAATTCAGTTGGTGCCTCCACCAAGTCAAATCCCAAAGGTAAGAAAAGGTTTGCCTCTTCTAGTATTGTCTACTTAATTAAACTAGAGGTAAGGTGGATGGCAACCAAGCCGACTCTTCCAAAAATTACACTGTAGCAAGACCATTAGTCATTATCGAGGGGAGTCTTGGAATATGATGTAGGAACTTCAACACATTACTTCTTTTCATAATCAAACCGTGATCAAGATGTAATATGCATTGCGGTAATATGCATTTCTGCGTCTGATTTAAGTATATTTCTGTGTTAATCAACTCCCCTGAATTCCGTTCTTGAAAGTTAGGAATAATCTGATTGTGCTTCCTATTCAAAGTCAAACACTTCTGTTCCAAGGTTTGGAAAACTGAAACATCTGCCTGGGTTAGCACCTGCTGATGATTCTCCTCTTTCACACTTTCAGCTTCGAGGGGTCAGTGTATTGACCTCTGTGCGTTCTGTAGCCTTAGTTCCGGGGCCACCACCAAAAGGTTCTGATTCAGACCTTGGAGGATAGCGCTATTGCTTGGCCTCTGCTGATCACAATACAGGCCGATCGTTGACTTTGAGTTTGTAATTATTGGTTGTAAAACTATGTTGCCTTCACATGAGGGGCTATACTGTCTCGTTTCCCCATCTGTGATCGAATATGTTGAAATGTTTAGCAGACCGTCTCTTGAGTCATTATGCTGGGAATCCAAGTTTTGAGAGTCATAAACATTTGTGTTCCCCAATTCTTGGCTGACGTCATGCTGCACTTCTTTAGTAACTTTAGTTTCATTCTTTGGATCATGATTCAGACTGTCAGGAAAAACCACATTTCTTAAAAAGGTACATTAATTGTTAAATTTGAATGTTCTAGTTACATTTTGTTTTTGCGATTTATTTTTACTGCTGCTGGTGTTGAATGATCTGATGAGGATTTTGTTGTTTTTTCCTTCCTTGAAAATATTGAATATTCTTTAGTGCAGTCTTCAGCCTCTGTAAGACCACCAAATGTTGCTTGAACAGGATCGCTTGGCCCTTCCTCCTCCCCACTTACGCGTTCCGCCACCGATGGCATGTCTCTCTCATTCTGTGACAAATTTGCAGTGGTGACCACACTTTCCATACGGTTTATGGTAATTCCATCGAATTTTTACCATCGAATGGCCATTCCATCTAAAATTGCATGTTTTTCCCTTTTCTTTTAAATGGGGGTCCCCCCAACCCTCTGTGTTTAACCCTTTAAAACCCATTATAAATAACACTAAACCCTTTACCTTGAAAAAACATGCATTCGATCCATATTTTTTCGATCCATATTTTTTCGATGGAATGGCATTCGATGGTAATGCTTTAGATGAAATAGCCAGATACCTTTCCATACAATTCAGAGGATTTGTCCTCACATCGGCTTTTGTCTAGAGGACTTCCAAATCTGACTGCACTACATCTTTTAGGATTGGGTTAACTTGAGTCAATTGTTTTGATGCATCCAACACACTTTATTCTGTGGGAATCACCAGCGAGCTCAATAGACTTCTTTCATTTCTCTCCTGAATAATGGGATCAAGGATACTATGGAATATGTTTGTAATTTGCTCAGTATTTTTTTCCATGTTTCCTTGGACTGCTGTAACAAATCCCTCTGCGAATAACATCTTGGAGTGCGGCATCGCTATGAGAGTCATTTCAGATTTTAACTGATCACTTATACTCTCATACAGTTTTGTGAATAGAACCATGCTGACGGATAAGGCCACCAAGGTGCTAGTGTTAATGCCAGTCGTGTTCGAATGGGCCACAGACAAATTAATGGCTCTAAATGGTGGAGTAATATGATGAAGTCTTCTAGCTTTTATAATTACTGGCAATCTACTAGACGCGAATACGTGGAACTTTCCGAAACAGGCCTCAGTCTCATACTTCCGACTTGGTACCCACTTTCTTGGGCGTAGTTACAGATTTTGACATCTTCGTTACTTTTATAGATATTTTACATCCTTCATAAGAGTCAAGAAAAAGGCTGTTCCGTTTAGGATCATTGGTCTGATGTTGAATTAAGTTAGACTGTGGTAAACTTGTGGTTTCAGTATTACTATTCCCAGTATTCGCTGAATATGGATCCTGCCTCTCAGTAATTGCGGGCAACCTTTTCTAACCATCTTCGAGGTATTTTGCAGCTGATTTGGCTGCAGGGTGCTTATTAGTAAACAGTCCTCCCTTCCAAAACGCCCACTAAAGCGTCCAGTCTCCCAGTAAATGCAGCCTTGACTGACAAGCCATGTCCTACACGTTTGTGGTCCACTATGGATGATAATCATATGAAAGAGCAGGTGTACGTTCAATTAAACTCACACTCTACAACAACTCTGCATCTGCTACTTCGCCTACATGCTTTTTAGTTGATGGCAAAGAGTCTAGCAAGGAATTTAGCCTCATGTTTTTATTTGGAGCTGGAGTGTGATAAACAAATCTGTGTTTCAAAAAGGCCTTATTAGAAGTCAAGCCTGCTGGTTGCCAGCCCATATAGCATTTTAGGCTTTTTGAGTCCTTTGTGGAGGGCATCCAACCTGTTTAGTAATCAGTTGAGATCCCAATGTGTCAACTTTCGATTGTACTATTTGCAGAGGAAATTCGAAGATACTATTTGTTTTGCTAGAGCCCAATCCCTTCGGTGCTGCCGGAGCCAAGAGCGATTCCACTCTCCCAACCTCAGGGCTTTGGCTGGGCTACAGATGGCTCAAGGAGCACTAAACATTTTGGGGACGTTTTTTCTTTAGGTCCACCCAACACCAACAAGTCGGTTAATGTTTCTATAGTACCACAAGACTTCACTCCTTCATGTATACAGTGTGGTAACGGCTCATTTACCATTGAAACATGCTCCCCAGCATTACAATCTGATGCTGTCGTCGTTTACATTGCATCTAAAAAAGATGCTGTGCTGGCTTCTACCATGATGCCAATTTTAAGGGATAAGGGGGGTAAAATGGTCACCAGGAGAACCACAATCGACAGTATGCACTTTGTCAGTCAAGTTTGTGGCTTCCAATGTGCCAAGTAAAAGCTCACTCACCTCCTCAGTCACAGGGAGGTCCTGGCACTCCATCACATCCTGGACTCATCCTTGTGGCGTGAAGAACCATTCTGCTCCATTTAGAGTCCTGTTGTCCAAACGCGGCTTCTTCACCAGGACAGCTGACATTTCTCTCATGTAAAGAGGGCCGTGCCGTAGTGTGAGAAGTTGATACGGATCTCAATCCTTCTTTATATCACAACCAGAAAACAACAAAAGAGCACACTCTGGAGATGAAATATGTAGATAACCACTCACCCATTGATCGTCTACCAGCGACTGCCAAGACTGCAGACACCTCCGGAACACCTCCGCGAACGCTCCACATTAGAGGTAACGTTTTTGAAGTATAGGCTCCTCCCGCTGCTAGTGAGTCATAGCATTGGCAAATAGACTGCAGAAACTCACACAGCAACTCCTGCCGAGACTGTAGACACGTTCAGAACACGTCCTGAATTGATCTATTTAATTTTGGATGTCCTGCTGCTCTCGCCCAGGAAAGTCAGAGAGGACCAAATTATGTTTGGATTTCTCCTCGGCTGATAAGGTGGCCATTGGGACAGAAGAGGACTCCACCAGGTCTTCCTTCCACTCCTTTAAAATATTGATATGATATATTTGGGTTATGAGTCTTCTGTCAGGCACGGCGATCTTATAATTATAGGGACCTGTCCTCTCTAAGATGTCATAAGGTCCACACCATACTGAAAGCATTTTGTGCTCCGAGGTGGATAAGAGGACTAAAACTTTTTGTCAGATGCGAAAGGACTGTGGCACTGCCTTTTTGTCGTAGGGGGACTTTTGACTTTCTTGAGCCTGCCCTAGTTGCTTTTGGACTAGGTCCCCATAATAGGCATGTGCTCTTTAAGCTGTTGGGCTGTTTGAGACATGGGTGACAATGCCTATTCCCTTTCTTCCCAGGTCTCCCACAGCATGTTCAATACATCTCGGGGTTCGCGTCCATAAAGGAGCTCAAACAGAGAAAACCCTAGGGAGGCTTCAGGGGATTTTCTGATGGCAAAAAGGGCCCAAGTGATCATTGTGTCCCAGTTGTTTCCATCGGGCTGCACTTGTTTTTTTTAGAACATTCTTTTAAGTTTTTATTAAAACATTCTACTGAGCGGTCTGTGTGAGGGTGGTAAATAGACGTGTGTAATGTTTTGATCTGTAAGATCTGTTTTACTTCTGCCATCAATTTTGACATAAAGGTACTTGCTTGATAGGTCAATATTTCTCTCGGAAACCCCACCCATGACAGAACATGGATTAGGTGTTTAAGAATCTGTTTTTATTTCTCATCGGGAAGGCTTCCGGATCTAGAATTCATAGAATATACTTATTCCCTAGTTTGGATGGCTCTAATGGCCACACTAGGTCTATACTAATTCTAGAGGACGGCACCTCTATCATAGGGAATATTGGGGCTGGTGGAGGAGAGTGTGGAGCCGTTTTCTGACATAGAGGGCACATGGCTATGAAGTTCTTGATGTCAGTGTAAACCCCTGGCCAATAAAACCTGCTGATAGTCTGCCCCTGTGTTTTTGCTGTTCCTAAGTGTCCCAAAGTCAATGGGCGTGGGCTATCTCCAGGACAACCCTCCAATGGCTCCTAGGAACGACAATCTGGGTCCAACCTACCCGTTCTGTCGTGAGATCTCCCGATGAAGAAGCCATTAGTTTCAGAAAAAAAATGGCTTATCATTAGACCTTCCTTCTTCTTCAGGAATTAATTTTAAGAAGGCTTCTGACAGAATAGGGTAATTTCGCAGAGCGAAAGCTATTTCGGGAATTATTTTGGTTTCTTCCCCATGGGCTCTCAGGGTTACTGGGGTCACAACAAATGGCGGTCTGCATCATCCTCTCCAAAACCCTTAGTGCCTCTTTCCATGAGCTCTTGTTCCGGAACCTCTACAGGTTTGGGAAAGATGGCCCATTATAGATTCCCTGGGCGATTTTCTCTCCAGTTTTCACATGGTATGTTTGCTTCTCATTGTTCTGAATTCATATTTTTACGTCACCTCTACACTCTAAGACTATTACTCCAGCTATTATGTCCAAGCTGTATCTCCAAACTAGGCCAGACTTGGACACTAGGCGAATATAGGTGCCCTTGGGTCGTGACAGAATTAGTACTGTGAGGATCAAGTGGCGTGCTCCTGCCTCTATAGAGATATCCCGACTGCGGTGCAGGTCATAACCTATATACCCACTAGTAGCTACAGTTGGACCAGTGGCTTGGTTGCTCAGTTTGGAGTATTTCAGGGTTTCCCAATTTATATCAGTTGAGTCAGATCCCACTCTGAAGAGGGATGCTGGCACAAGGGTGGCCTTTTTGGTTGGTAAAAAAAAAAAGAAGAAACCCTCACTATCCCTATCTTGTAAGAGGTGTTTCCCTGCCTCAAACTAATACTAAAGGATGTGTCAGAATGACCGTCAAAATCAAACTCCACTGTCCGGTTTCATAACCTCCTTTTATCCCATACACTACAATTAATTAGTCCCCGGCGAGAATCAAGCAGAATGCAACACGCATTCTGATTGGCTCTCGCCGGGTCCTTACCCGGCCGAGAATCCTTCGATTCTCGGCCGCGATTCCAGCTGCCTTGTCCTCGGCAGGGGGCGTGGCAGCCCCTCAGCCAATCAGGAGGCTCGAAGTGGGGCCTTCCCGGCTCTGAGCCTCCCCACGGCTGAGAGGCTGCCTTCGTCCCCCCCCCCCCGGGACTCAGGTAAGCTTTTTTCTTTTCCCCTTCCCTTCCCTCCCTCCTCCCTGCCCTCCCCAGCCCACTTACCTGCTTGCTCCTGCGTCCCCGGTGGGGGACGATAGCAGCCTCCAGCAGTGTGGAGACTCGGAGCGCAGGTACGTTTCTTTTTCACTTTACCTCCCTCCCACACAACCCCACTTATCTTCTGCTTCTTTTTCTTTTTCAGGAGCCGATGCGCTGGGAACACTTGTGTTCCCAGTTCGCCCGTTCCCAAAGGCCGCTATGGAAAGGCAAAACGGACTCCGTTTTCCCTTTGCATGGCAGCCATTTTCTTGGTCGTTACTTTTTTTTTCTGTCCCGAAACGCCGCAGTGTTTCGGGACAGAAAAAAATGCTTTTAGTGCCCCGGTCACGCACATAATGCAGGCAGGGGTACTAATAGCAATATGACCCTCGCGGCGGGGGCATTACCTTGTTAAGGCCCTTGCTTCAGGTAATGCCCCGGGGCCTTGTTAAGGCCCTTGCTTTGCTCCGGCCTATAACTATAGGCCCCATGGCATTACCTGAGCTGGTAATGCCCCCGCCGTGAGGGTCATATTGCTTAAATAATAAGCCAACAGAATGTTCCTTCTCCATGGGAATGACTCCCTTCTCCTGGTATTTAGCTTGTATTACCAGACATGTTCTTTGGAGAAAGGATGCCAGGGGGAATGACTCCCTTCCCCTGGTTTGTGGTTCCAACAAACATTTTCACCAGTTTTACAAGTCAACTTTTGGAAACCAGGTCAATGACTTCCTTCTCCTGATATTGGTCTGCACACTCTAATGTAGTTCACAACAAAACCAGGGGGAAAGTCGCTCAAGCCTCTCTCTTCCACCTGTGTCATCTCTGGGTCACTTATACCACCCCAGTTTACCTTTTTTGGGACTTCCGTAAGCTACTTGGGCTTCCTGGGACTGGGGTGCATCTATCCGGCTCTCCAGGCTTCTCTCCTCCACTTCCCTAGTACCAATGGGGCTCTGCACTCTAAACTGCTCGTCTCTCTCATCCTGCTTCGTGTTCATTTCTACTCCAACTGGACCCACAGAGGACTCTCTCAGCGATTCGCCGGCGTCCTCTGCTCTTCAGCATCCCCGGTCAGCCTCTGGTGCTTTCCATACCTGCTGCCTCTCCCGGCTGGGCTTGACTGAATCTTCAGTCCTTCTTCTCTTCTTATACTTTGTTGCCAGTCCCATCCTGACAGGCTGTCAAAGTCCTTTCTTGTTCTTGATAGGCTGATCTTCATACATCCTCTGGGCCACCTCGTACCAGTAGGAGCACAGTCACTCATCTTCATGTCTTCTGTGCTCTTCCTCATCCTGGTACTTTCCGTTTTGGCTCTTTCTCCAACACTACAGGAATACACAGGTCTACTCTCAAGCAAGTGGTTTGGAATGGAGGTGGGGGGTTGGGGAAGGTTGGGGTATGACAGCCAACGGCTGTACCCTAAGTGATCGTCCTTATCTCCAGAGTGGGAGTCCCTCCCCATGAGGTCCCCCCATGCTAAACCAACCCTTGGGGGACTATTGGGTAGTGGCTGCACCTCCCTAGCCTCAAGGGAAAGGGCTTCCCCTTGGGGAGAAATGCCAATACCTGGTGAACCGCCACACCACCCAATGTCACACCACTGTCATGTAATAGTAATTGGGTTCTCCATGCAGGATAAAGAAAACTCCTGTCTCACTGGCAAGCAGCCAACAAGGTAGCTGAATTCCTGGGAAACCTGAACTACCTAATGATCCAACCAGATCAACAGCAGGAGCAAGAATACAATGTGAAATGGCAGAGTTATGCCAATCATTCCTCATGGCAAACACCTAAAGTTCCAAACCATCTTCTCTAGGGTCAGAAAGGCAGATCATGAACATTTTCTCTGAGCTACTAAACCCTACCCAGCGAGAACTGCAAAACTTCCAGGAGTACTTTCAAGAGGAGTGAATGGATGCTATGATCATATCAGGCCTCCTCCTTAGAAACTGGTCTGTCTGATACCCTACTAAATAGTTTGAGCCCAGGAAGATTATTTTAAAAGAAGTTAAGACAACAATGAAGCATATGTTAAATCAGAGGTCTCACAGTGAATGGCAACCTCCTATGGGTCAGGTACTCACACTTGTGCACTGATTTTACAAAAAATAATAAACTTTCAGAGTTCAATGTTTATTCAACGCAGAGGATTGATGAACTAATAGAACAACTAGAAGCATTTACAATCTACTCTAACTACCCAAAGGTTACTCTCAGGAGATGGATTAACATATATTTTCTATTCCAGAAAGCCTCTCATCTTCTGTCTGGACAGCACACCCTCCACCTTTTAACATCTGATGAACCATCTGTTAAGGCCCCATTGCCAATTCTCCAGTGCATAAATTAACAACATCACCAATCGAAGTCGGAAATACCAAATTTGGGGCTGATCATTTGGGCGGTGCAGTAAAATGCGGCTGTAATAGCGTTTCCGCCATATTACTGCACCGCCCAACTACGAATTTGGCAGAAAGCTGGATGATTCACCTCCAGCTATGAGCTGGAGGTAAATCCGCTGACTTTCCACCCATTATCGGCACAATTGCTACAGCGCAATTACCCCGCATAGTAATTGCACCAAATTGCCCATTAAGTCCTATGGACTAAAAACAAATGGGGACTTACACCGCCACTGCCACTTGCAATCTGGCAGTAATACCGCCTGACCAAGTGGCTGTAATGGTAATTGCAGTGGGTGGTATTCCGGCAGATTTACCACTGGAATACCACCCAACTCATGATGAGGCCCTTTATTTGGTCTGTCAAATCGTGTGAGAAGCTGGGCCGACAGTGAACTACACGAACTGTAACCTTGAACTATGGTATGCGAGATACATCCACTTCCATGAAGGCAACGGGGTGGTGAGAGCACATGCCGAAACTGTTGTAGTCAGTGGTGGAGTCAGTTCTCGTTGCCAACTAATAAATCAGATCTAGGATGCTTAATGAAGGTAGTTGGCAACTACTGACTTTCCTTCCCCTCTAGAGCCAGACTCCTAACCAACATAGTGAAAGCTTTGTGAGTTGGCAATTTCACCTTGGGAGAAGCTGAAAGATATAAAAGTCAAAATAAATAAAATGGTGTCCTAAGCCTGAAGAAAGCACTATGCCATTTCTATTTACTGGCCTTGGACAACTCTGTAGAAGTCTATTATACAGACCAAAACGTCTAGGGGTGTGCTACGGGCAGTTCTCTCACAAGACCATCAAGAGTTAGAAGCGGTGGTCTTAGTGCACGGAACAATAGGGTACAACATCCTTTACTTTTCTGATTAATCACACAACATTCCCTTACATTTTTCTGTCCAGAGCACCATTCCTGGACAGTGTAAGAAGGTCACTCCTGCTTTTTAAATTCTCCCTACTGGGAATGGAACATGAATCCTACAGATAATGCATTTGTGCAATAGCTTGCTTAGTTCTTTTAGCTGTCTTCCTGAGATAACCTTTGCTTCCATTTATTTTGGTTGAGACATAAAGCCCATTTCCTAGTCGACACAAATAAATGATCTCCACAGTGTTCAGCGATTGTCTTCTGTATTTAAACATGCTTAACGTTAGATTGCAGCAGTGGCAGTTGTGTGTGGGTAGTAAGGGGGGCTATGGAGTATCACATGTTCCTTAAAGAGGTGCAAATGGTGGGTGATTAGAAAGAGGAACGGTCGCACAAAGATTCATGCTGTGGGGAACAAGGGTTGAAAGTAATGCTGATTTTAAGATGCATTTTCTTTCAATGTGTTGATTTTAGTCTTGATAGTACAGTTGTAAAACACATTCTTGGGGGTGGAGGTGAGGTGAGACAGGACACCAGGTAGGGGGTGAGAGGCCAGCGGGGAGGGTATGGTTCCACTACTTCTTTTTGCACACTTTGACGAGTTTTTTGAAGGACCAATATTATACATCAGTTGGAAGATCATTTCTCGTTGGAGGGACTACCCTGTAATCGAATATCTTTAACCATCAAACAGGCAAAAGTAGCCAGACCCAAAATATTTTCAAAAGGGTGAAGATTTTTACTTATAAAAGACCACGCTCCCATTACATGGTTGTCCAGGCATCACCATCGGGTGGAAGACACAGGGCGCATGCCCGTAACTTTCCGTAGACCAGGCGCTCTATCCGTGGACTAATTAAAAGTGCGTCATGCGAAACCAGACATGTCCGGACACAGCGCACTGTCCACGGCACCTCAATTTTGAGTACAGACACTCCGGACAGTCGTACTGTCCACAGACTATTAATTGGGGTTTAAAAAATAAAAGAATGAGACATAACAATATATAAGATATTTATAGTATAAAAAAAATAAAAATGTATTCATGAAAGGGATGGAGTATCGGAATGGGAAACATAAATCGGAGAATTTGGACTTTCTGGACAATGATGATCAGGTGAGGAAGGTAGTGAAGTTTAATCAAGGCCTCTGTATTTACATTTTGGGAATTTGATGGGGATGATTACTGGGGACAAGGGAGGCCAGGGGGATAGGTGCAAGGCAGACAGTGATAATCAACATTTTTAATAACATGATTTTTAACATCATTTAAAAGTGCAGATAATATCAGGATTTCCTTATGTACAGTTGGGGATAGGGCTCCTATTTGTGATTCCTGGGATTCTCCATAATTAAATTGGGCTGTTGTTTCTTCATGTAAACTATGTACTATAAGAAAAAAAGATTATTTTTTTCACTGAAGTCTGTACAAATGACATTCTTACTTTATATTAAGCCATGTATTGCTTACCATTAGGGATGTTATCATCACTCATTTCTTCTGTTGGAAAGTTTTCTTCCAACCACTCAAGTGCTTTTGCCATTTCTGTTCAAATTAAAAAAATAGTAATATTTCCTTGAACGAAATTGCTACTTAATGAATTGTAATTGTTAAGATGGTTTTCTGAACTCTGGGAGGGGCAGAGGTTCAGAAGGCCAACCTAGTTTCTTGGAACAGGGTAACCTCTGGACAAGCCAGACCAATCAGGGTAGCTATGGCAGGCGGTCAAGACTAAGGGCCTCATCACGAGTTTGGCGGTAACCCTTAAATCCGGCGGTAGCACAGTTACCGCCGGATGTAAGGGTCCGCCAAATCAGGGCTTTGGCGGATTTCTCCCCAGCTCTGAGTTGAGGAGAAATCCGCCGAAAATTCATACTCATACCGCCGGCGGGAAATTCGCCGGCGGTATGAGCGCGAAATTTCCCCATTGAGCCCAATGGGGAATGGGGCATTCCCGAATGGGCTCAATGGGGAATGGGGAAATCGCCAAACCCGTGATCCGGCACTAATAGCGCCGGTGGGTTTGGTGCTAGGGCAGATAGTGCCAGCGCTATTAGCGCCAGCGTTACCGCCCAACTCGTGATGAGGCCCGAAGTCTCAAGAGGGGTGAGGGTGACTGAAAGACCTCAATGAGCACACAAAGCAAGGACACTTACAAATTACTCCAGACAGGTGTTATATTAAAAATATAGACACATTTATTACAAGGCCTTTGTAATATAGACCATAGCAAAGAACACATCACAATCAACACGATATACATACAAGACCAGGGGGGGTCTAACGGATTAAGAAGCACGAAATATGTAGACCACCTAGATGGGGAGGAAAACAGGCAGTGCAATTAATCTTTGGACCCAGTTCCACATCAAGAATACACCTAACTAAGAGGCAGTCCAAGCCCTACGAAGAGAGGAGCCTTATTCTCAATAGTACATGCACACGCTTGTGCCACGGGACAAAATAGGGTCTCTTCAAGGGTCACTAGCAGCTCAGGAAGGCGGATAAGGTTGATGAAGAACAAGTCCCCACTATTCAAGCAGGACCTCCACTTGCGGGCAGAGGCAGGTTGAGAGTGCGGGATAGAGTCGCTATTTCGCAACAGCGGCGGAAAAGAAATGGGCTCCTGTGTGAGGGGCCACCGGTTGGGGTATGGACTACTCACCGGTCCCGACGCAGGCAGACCCAGACTTTGCCAGTTCAGTCCACTTCGCTGGCAGGTTCGGATGCGACAACCAGGACGTCTCGACACCGTGTAGTTTCCGCGGTAGCAGGCTTCAGGGTCAACAGGGTCACACGTGCAGCGAACTTGCACAGGTCGTTGCCACAGCAGGGCAACACGGTAACCGCGTTTACTCTGGTCCGGGCGCACTCGTCTCACTTCAGACCTGGGAATGCCAAGTGCACGAAATTCGGTGTGATGGTGCCGTGGACACCGAGCAAGCAGTATACCAAGTTTCGAGGGCTTCCTCGAAACCGCGGCGATGACAGAGCAAACGTCCTGCGTAAACTGGTCAGCCCACTGGTTGGCCCAGGGACACTTCCGAAGAGGCTTACTTGCAGGGTTGATGAAGGTGCCTAGAATAGTTGGTCCCACTATTCCAATGGGTCGAAGCGCCTTCGCAGACCTTCAAGGACGATCAGATGCAGAGGGGTCTCGCAGGACAACAGTGGGCTCAGGGTGTCAAACCTTCCAGCAAGTCACTAGCGGTTCCTCGACTCGGCTTCTTGTTGCAGGATACTTGGCTCCTTATCCTTTGTTCGTGTGAACTCAGGAGATCGACATGGTAGTGGTGTTTTCGGCCTCCTCTTATCCAAAGTTCCCTTTGCGCCAAAACGGAGAGAACGCAATGGGAGATCTGCTCACAAACACTCATTCCATACGTGGACCAATCACGGACCACAGTGGTCCCAGGCATTCAGGACACTCCAGACTCTCTGGCACCCAGGATGTGTATTGGGAACAGACATCCCAGCCCACATCCTGGAGGCACACACACAAGGCATGCAGAAGCCCGCAAAAGCTTTGGGTTTCGCGGGAAAGTACATGACCAAATAAGGACTGACCCGGGTCGGCTCGACCTGGGGAAGGTGAAGGGGCAAGATGGCCAAAGCACAGGACAAAGAACCTTGTGGCATGGCCATTTTGGAGCCAGGCCACCTATTCGTGCCAAATGCGGTAAGCACGGATAACATGGCAAAAAAGGGTTCAAAACATAAGATAAATGATAGCTGCCACCAGTCCTGTCCGTGACACACCTGCACAGTTCATAATAAGTCCAGCGATAGAGTTTCTAGGGCCTTTGGAATGACTAGAGACCCAAGGGTGCGGTAAAGTAAGTTACATTGCACTCTTGTTACATGTTGCACAAAAGCTGCAACATGAGCAAAGGACTAAGGGAAACAAAGTCTCCCAGTACTAACTGTCTTAAGGGCATGTCAGTTTCCCCATAAGAAGTGAGCGAAAGCCCAGAGGAGTGCTTCTCTGGCGAAGGTTAGATCAGGGTGTAAAACAGCAGCAAAAAGTTTGGGGGTTGACACATGGGCCCTCATTACGACCCAGGCGGTAAGTTACCGCCTGGGTCGTACCCTTACCACCATGGTGTAAACTATGTTTACACCATGGTGGAAGGCGGATTTACCGCCCCATTCCAAGGTGAGTGGGGCGGTAAATCCCCATTTCCCATTTTACCCTTCCCCATTCCCATTTTTGCCCCATAGGGCATAATGGGAATGGGGAAAGGCGCTAATTACGCCACCGTAAATTACGGTGGCGTAATTAGCACCAAGGTCCCTTTGCGGCATGGGTTTTAACGCCTGCAAAAAGCAGGCGTTAAAATCACCATCCCGCAAAGGGACCTTGGAATCAGGCGTTAAGGGTCGGCGCCGTTTACGGCGCCGTAAACCCCTTAACGACTGGGTCCTAATGAGGGCCATGGAGGGAAAACTACATTCAAACATTAAATATTTCCTAACACTCGCCCCTCCTAAACTAAGGACAGGGGGAACTAATCCACCCCTGGATGTGTTTCTTGTTCAGGTCGGTTAAACATTCTGGACAACCCATCAGTATTGCTATGTTGGACACCTGGCCCGTGCTCAAAAGTGAAGTCAAAGCCTTGCAGACTTATGGACCACCTAAGCAACTTTGGATTCTCTCCCTTCATGTTCATTAGCCACTTTAAGGGTTTATGGTCAGTTTGCACAGTGAAGTGGGTCCCATAGAGGTAGGGCCTCAGCTTCCGTAGGGCCCACACAACAGAGAAACATTCTTTCTCTACTGTGGACCATCTGAGCTCTCTGTCTTTATGATGGCGACCTATGAAGCCAATAGGGTGTTCCTTACCCTTCTCATCTACTTGTGATAGTACAGCTCCTATCCCAATGTCAGAGGCATCTGTCTGCACAATAAAAGGTCTTTGGTAATCAGGGGCCCTGAGCACAGGGGCCTGGCACAAGGAGTCTTTTAAGCCATTGAAGGCCTTCTCACACTCTTCAGTCCAAGTTACCTTCTTGGGTTTCTTTGGAGTAGTGAGAACAGTCAGAGGGGCAGCTGTGGTGCCATAGTCTGCCATGACATTTCTGTAATACCCAGTGAGTCCTAAGAAGGCTCTTAATTGGGTCTGTGTAGTGGGGGTAGGCCAGTCATATACTGCTTGTACTTTACTGGGCAGAGGCTGTATCCTCCCTCCACCTACGTCCTGTCCAAGGTAAACCACTGAGCCTTGTCAAATCTGGCATTTACTGGCCTTTATGTTCAAATGGGCCTTCTGAAGAGCCTGTAACACAATCCCAAGGTGTTTCACATGGTCTTCCCAGGTGGCACTGAAAACTGCTATATCATCCAGATATGCAAGACAGAATTCGTCCAACCCATTCAACACATGATTCACACGCCTCTGGAATGTGGCAGGTGCATTCTTCAACCCAAAAGGCATTACCCTGAACTGGTAAAGGCCCTCTGGAGTTGAGAAAGCCGTCTTCTCCTTGGCATGTTCTGCAAGGGCTATTTGCAAATAGCCTGCAGTGAGGTTAAATGTGCTGAGGTACTTGGAGGCGCCCAAGGTATCCACCAGCTCATCTGTTCTAGGCAAGGGGTGTGCATCTGTCTTGGTGACAGCATTCAGAGCCCTGGAATCCACACAGAACCTCAATTCAGAAGTACCTGCTTTTGGAACCAAAACCACAGGGCTGGACCAAGGACTACTAGAGGGTTCAATCACCCCAAGATCCAACATTTTGTTGACCTCTGTCTTAATGTAAGACCGTACTTTGTCTGACATTCTGTACCCCCTACTTTTGGTAGGTACACTGTCGTCTGTGTATATGTTATGTTTGCACCAAGGTGTCAAACCAGGGGACTGTGAAAACAGGGGGGAAAATTGCCTAAGCAAACTTTTCACCTCAGCCTGCTGATCAGAAGTCAGGTGAGGGGCCATTCGGACACCCTCAATGGAGTTATCTGAAGGACTGCTTTGGAATAGGTCAGGAAGAGGTTCAGACTCCTCTTCCTCAACATCTGAAGCCAATAGCAGTGCTGCGATTTCAACTCTTGGGATGAAAGCCTTCAGCCTATTTACATGGAACACTTTTGGAGCCTGTCCCGGCCTGCCAAGGTCCACTAAATAGTTGACCTCACGCAGTGACTCTACCACTGAGTAATGGCCTCACCATTTATCCTGTAAAGCCCTAGGCCTTATGGGATTCATGATCAGGACTTTCTGAGCAGGTGTAAAGTTAACGAGGGAAGCTTTCTGGTCAAACCAATGTTTCACCAGAGCTTGTCCTGCCTTCAACTTGTCACTAGCCAGACCCATCAGTAGTACCATCCTTTTTCTGAGCCCTAAAACATAGTCTACTACGTTGGTAGTAATGGGGGGAGTGGGCATCTCCCATACCTCCTTGCCTATGGCTAAGGGTCCCCGTACAGGGTGACCAAACAGAAGTTCAAAGGGGCTGAAGCCAACTCCCTCTTGTGGTACCTCTCTGTAGGCAAACAGTAAGCATAGTAAAAGAAGAGCCCATTTTCTTCTTTGAGGTTCTTCCAGAGCCCCAATCATACTTTTCAAGGTCCTGTTAAACCGATCCACCAGACCATTGGTCTGGGGGTGGTATGCGGAAGAAAACTTATAGGTGACCCCACATTCCTTCCACATACCCTGCATATACTTTGACATAAAGTTGCTGCCTCTTTCAGACACAACTTCTTTAGGGAAGCCAACCCTAGTAAAGATGCCAAGTAAAGCTTTTGCAACTGACTTGGCAATCACAGTTTTCAATGGGATGGTCTCAAGATACCTGGTGGCATGGTCGACCAGTACCAGGATAAACCTATTGCCTGAGGATGTTTGGGGGTCGAGAGGACCAACAATGTTGATCTCTACCCTCTCAAATGGTACCCCCACAACTGGGAGTGGTACCAATGGAGCTTGGATTGTTGAAACACTCTTACCAGATAATTGGCAGGAGGCACAACTCCTGCAGTGACTCTCTACTTGCACCCCCATCTTGGGCCAGTAGAAGTGCATGGATAACCTTTGCTTGGTCCTCTTAATACCAAGGTGACCAGCAAGGGGCACTTCATGCGCCAGCTGCAGGAGGAAGGGTCGTACAGCAAGGGGAACCACCAACCTCCTATGGTCTCCTTCTGTAGACTCTGTAGGCTCACTATACAGGAGCTCACCTTCCCAATAAATCTGATGGTTCTCAGGAGGTTCACCCTCAAGCTGGGAGCAGGGCTGTCTCCTTAGGCCTTCCAGAGATGGGCACTCACGTTGGCCTTTACTGAATTCTTCCCTGTCTGGACCACCTTCTACTAACAAATTGTTTAGTTCAGGATGGTCATTGGGGTCAAATATTTCAGGAATCGCCACCTCCTCGTCAGGTCTTGGTGATTGAACAACTACCTCCACCTCAGTGGTGGGTGAGTTAGGGGGAATATTTTCTTTCCCTCTTTTTAGTTTTTTGACTCCTTTAACCTTGGGTTTCCCCTTTGGCTGGGGCAGGGCATTGGTCTTGGCCAGTGCTGCCCTCGTTTGAGACCTTGTGCAGGGTCTGTCAGCAGTGTCTCCCACAAGCCCTAAAGCTCGGAGATCATTGCCCAACACGGAGATCATTGCCCAACAAGACCTTTCCTGGGACACTCCTCTGAATTCTCACTGTAATCCTGACTGCTGTACCATTGATAGTAAGATTTATAGGTATTAATGGGAACATGAGATGTGGGCCGTCAGCCAATTTAGTGGGCATCAGAGTAGCTCTGGCAACCTACTCTGGGTCTACAAAGATAGAATCCACTACAGTTCAACTGCACCCACTATCCCTAAGAGCTGGAGTATCTACTCCATTGATCAGCACACTGTCCTTAAAGTAGTGCTTGGTGTTATCTGGAATCCTAGCATAAGCCTCTGAGACTTTAGGCACCCAGGAACCCAGGGAAACTAAAACTACCTCAGCTTCTATCCCACTGGGGAAGGAGTCTGAGGAGAAGGATGCTCCGGTAATCTCTTCTTCCTCGTAGGAGGAGAAGGACAGATTAGCAGAGTGGACCCCCAAGGTTTTGACCTTACATCTGGGATCCCCTTTCACGTGGTCAGTTGCTCCACAAGCAAAACAAGATCCATTGGGTCTTTTCACATAGGGAGGCTTACTATAACCAGAGTTCTGTTTCGGAGGCTGACCTCCACTACCCTGTGAGTTCTCTCGTGTCTTACCCTTATTTTTCTTTTTGTGGCCCTTTCGGGAAGAAGATTTATCAGTTTCCCCACCCTCCTTATTTTTGGCCTTTTTCCCTTCCTCCTGCTTACCAGGATGAGTCTTGTCCTTATGGGACACTCGATGTGACACCCATAAATCTGCTGCAATGGCTAGCTTCTTAGGATCTATCTCCTTTGAATCAGCCAAATGATGCTTAAGCTCAGGGGAAGAAGATGAAAAAATATGTTCCAGCATGACAAGACTTATACCTTCAAAGGTAGAAACCTTATAAGCTTTGGCCCAGCCAGTCAAGTTTTTTAAGGATTCAGTTACATAAGATACCCAAGTACCACCTTCTTTTTTCTTATACTCTCTGAATCTTTTTAAGTATTGGGCAGGAGTCTTTCCAAACTTTAAGATGAGAGTTTGCTTCAACATTGCAAAATCTGCTCTCTCAGCTTTTCGACATTTCCATAATGGGACTGCAGCCAGAATTGGGTAGTCTGCTAAGTAACCAGGCAATTTTATCAGCATTGTCAACTTGTTGAACTTCACATGCATACTCAAATGTATTCAGCCAGTCCATAATTTCATTCTTTTCCTCATACACACTGAGCAGATCTTTTGGAAACCTTGGATGAGAAGAGGCCCCAGACCCATGTCAAGGACCCTTGGATCCATTGGCAACTTGAAGCTTGGCCAGTTCCAACTGGTGATCCCTGTCTTTTTGTTTTTCTGCCTGCTCTATCTTTAGTTTGGCCATGTTGAACTCAAGCTCCTTCTGCCTAAGCAGCAGCTCCTGTTTCTTGAATTCGAGCATGGCCTCCCCATCAGCACTGGCAGAGGAAACATTCAACATTACATCCTCCATGTCCTCATGGTCGCTGTGGATCAGTGCAGCGGTAGAACCATCAGTTCTACCAGTGAGAGCAGTCCCACCTCCTTCCGCACTGTCCTCGGAAGCTATAGCTCTAAGCTGAGGTTCTTGCCAGTCCATGATTCTTTGGATCATTTCTACTTTTGTGCCTTGAGAGGAAACACCTCTCTCAGCACACAACTTTCTTAATATGTCGATTTTCGAAGCATTTAAAGTTATCAAGGTACTTGTTTCCATACTGTTAGATAGGTCTATGGCCTTTTAAAAGTTATACTACGACAATTCACTATGTGTCCTGGTAGGAATAACTCGAAATGCCTTCGCTCGTGCGCAACACTGGATTCCTTCAGTCCTATCCCACCGCTGTACACCAATTTGTTAAGATGGATTTCTGAACTCTGACCTGGCGGGGCAGAGGTGCAGAAGGCCACCCTACTTTCTTGGAACAGGGCAACCTCTGGACAAGCCAGACCAATCAAGGTAGCTATGGCAGGAGGTCGACTAAGTCTCAAGAGGGGCGAGGGTGACTGAAAGACCTCAATGAGCACACAAAGGGCCTCATTACGACTTTGGCAGTAACGCTGGCAGTATTACCACCAGTGGTATTAGTCCTACCGCCGAACTCCCCGGCGCTAATAGCGCCGGATCACGAGTTCGGCGGTAATGTTAATCCCCATTCCCCATTGAGCCCATTCGGGAATGCCCCATTCCCCATTGCGCTCAATGGGGAATTTTCACGCTCTTACCGCCGGCGGATTTCCTGCCGGCGGTAATAGCACAAATTTTCAGCGGATTTCCCCCCAGCTCAGAGCTGGGGCGAAATCCGCTGAAGTCCTGATTTGGCAGACCCTTAAATCCGGTGGTAATAGCGCTACCGCCGGATTTAAGGGTCACCGCCAAAGTCGTGATCAGGCCCAAAGCAAGGACACTTACAAATTACTCCAGACAAGTGTTATATTAAAAATATAGACACATTTATTACAAGGCCTTTGTAATATAGACCATAGCAAAGAATCACAATAATACTGAAGTAAACCAACACATCACAATCAACACGATATATATACAAGACCAGGGGGGGTCTAACGGATTCAGAAGCACGAAATAAGTAGACAACCTAGATGGGGAGGAAAACAGGCAGTGCAAGTAATCTTTAGACCCAGTTCCACATCAAGAATACACCTAACTAAGAGGCAGTCCAAGCCCTACGAAGAGAGGAGCCTTATGCTCAATAGTACATGCACATGCTTGTGCCACGGGACGAAATAGGGTCGCTTCAAGGGTCACTAGCAGCTCAGGAAGGCGGATAAGGTCGATGAAGAACAAGTCCCCACTATTCAAGCAGGACCTCCACTTGCGGGCAGAGGCAGGTTGAGAGTGCGGGATAGAGTCGCTATTTCGCAACAGCGGTGGAAAAGAAATGGGCTCCTGTGCGAGGGGCTACCGGTTGAGTTATGTACTACTCACCGGTCCCCAACGCAGGCAGACCCAGACTTTGCCAGTTCAGTCCACTTCGCTGGCAGGTTCGGATGCGACAACCAGGACGTCTCGACACCGTGTAGTTTCCGCGGTAGCAGGCTTCAGGGTCAAGAGGGTCACACGTGCAGCGAACTTGCACAGGTCGTTGCCAAAGCAGGACAACACGGTAACCGCGTTTACTCCAGTCCGGGCGCACTCGTCTCACTTCAGACCTGGGAATGACAAATGTACAAAATTTGGTGTGAGGGTGCCGTGGACACAGTGCAAGCAATATACCATGTTTGGAGGGCTTCCCCGAAACCGCGGCAATGACAGAGCAAACGTCCTGCGTAAGCTGGTCAGCCCACTGGTTGGCCCAGGGACACTTCCGAAGAGGCTTACTTGCAGGGTTTGATGAAGGTGCCGAGAATAGTTGGTCCCACTATTCCAATGAGTCAAAGCGCCTTCGCAGACCTTCTAGGACGATCAGATGCAGGGGGGTCTCGCAGGACGGCAGCGGGCTCAGGGTGCCAAACCTTCCAGCGGGTCACCAGCGGTTGCTCGACTCTGCTTCTTGTTGCAGGATACTTGGCTCCTTATCCTTTGTTCGTGTGAACTCAGGAGATCAACATGGTAGTGATGTTTTCGGCATCCTCTTATCCAAAGTTCCCTTCGTGCCAAAACGGAGAGGACCCAATGGGAGATCTGCTTACAAACACTCACTCCAATCACGGACCACGGTGGTCCCAGGCATTCAGAACACTCCAGACTCTCTGGCACCCAGGATGTGTATTGGGAACAGACATCCCAGCCCACATCCTGGAGGCACACACACAAGGCATGCAGAAGCCCGCGAAAGCTTTGGGTTTCGTGGGAAAGTGCATGACCAAATAAGGACTGACCCGGGTCGGCTCTACCTGGGGAAGGTGAAGGGCAAGATGGCCAAAGGACAGGACAAAGAACCTCGTGGCATGGCCATTTTGGAGCCGGGCCACCTATTTGTGCCAAACACGGTAAGCACAGATAAGATGGCAAAAAAGGGTTCAAAACATAAGATAAATGATAGCTGCCACCAGTCCTGTCCGTGACACACCTGCACAGTTCATAATAAGTCCAGCGAGAGTTTCTAGGGCCTTTGGCATGAATAGAGACCCAAGGGTGCGGTAAAGTAAGTTACATTACACTCTTGTTACATGTTGCACAAAAGCTGCAACATGAGGAAAGGACTAAGGGAAACAAAGTCTCCCAGTACTGACTGTCTTTAGGGCATGTCAGTTTCCCCATAAGAAGTGAGCAAAAGCCCAGAGGAGTGCGGCTGAGGGCTGCGCTTCTCTGGCAAAGGTTAGATCAGGGTGTAAAACAGCAGCAAAAAGTTTGGCGGTTGACACATGGAGGGAAAATTGCATTCAAATACGAAATCTTTCCTAACAGTATTAATAAAGGAATACATCCAGTGTACCTACTGTTTGGGAAGAGATTGTTTTTGAATAAGCGCTTTGTGTGTGTGAGTCTCTATGAACAGTTGTACTGAACTGATAATATGAGGTGTACAGTTATGGTTTATGCTTGGTATAGTCCATTATATTGTGTTACAGATGAGAACACATTTGTACATTTTGCTACATTTGAATGCAGTAAATATAAGTAATTTTGGTTTATGTATATCTGTTTGTTAGTTGAAGGGTAGAACATTTTCTGTTGTCCCCTGTGCTTCTGGGCCTTGTGAATGCTACCTTCTGTCTGCGGACTACTGCACCGTCCCTGGGCTCTGCAGTTGCTACTTTGGGGGTGAGTATAATATAAGGAACTTATAGCAAATTAAGAGTGCACTGGTAAAAACCTATGAAATTCACTGAAAAAAACATTGTTAAAGGGACGTTATGGTTAAGTTACGCTAATAAAAACTTATGAAATTCAGTGAAAAAACTTTGTTAAAAGAGACTTTATGGTTCAGTTGAACTAATAAAAACCTATCCAATTCAGTGCCAAAACTTCATTAAAGGAATGTTATGGTTACAAGTAAAACCAAAAAAAACAGAAATTCCGCAGTTATGGTAAGCTAAGCAACCATAACCTGCACCACCACCGTGCACTGCTAAGACTAACACACAGGTCATCAATGACATTTGCGATGTTATCTTTGATGTCCTCGGTGTTAGTCTTAGCAGTGCACTGTGGAAGCGCGAGCTATGCAGATTTCTGGGGGGTTTCGGTTTTACTTGTAACCTTTGTCCCTTTAACAAAGATTTTTTTTCACTGAATTTGATAGGTTTTTATTAGTGCAACGGAATATAACATCGTTTTAACAAAGTTTTTTCACTGAATATATATATATATATATATATATATATATATATATATATATATATATATATATATATATATATAGGGCAGGAAGCAGCTACACATTCCTAGGCTCAGCCATAGATCAGACAGTATTCCAGTCTCGGGAGGATAGCTCAGGGGCAATGTGCTCCCCTTGGAAGCAAGACGTCACGGAGCAACACAGGTTCGTCGATCCCCAGGTCCACGCTTAGAAACCTATGGATATTAAGCACGTTATAAATAACCTATCATATCATTCCAAGATAGGGAGCAGTAGGCGTCCACATCTGCTGGTCTTCAAAAAATGTTCTTCAAATGTCAATGCGTGGCAGGTTTATCGACCCACTTCAGCCACATTTTCATTTTACTCTTTGGTATAAAGTACTATACCTCAGAGCAACATTTGGACAATCACTCTCTTTAATCAACCAAAATGGCAATTTCATCAACACATCTCATCACTAATTAATTGTGCTCCATAATATTCCTGATACAGACTTGCAAGACATTGCCGATTGTTTTGCCACTGTCTTGTCATTCAACAGTGGTTGACGTACCTGAATATGAATGCCCTGTCCATAACATGAACAGGTATACCATTCACAAGCACATAGCCGTGGAGCGGGGTTCCGAATTTTGTATCCTAAATGTTTTTTTGCATCCATTTTATGGTGAAATCAACTCCTTCAACATTCCCCAATATAAAAGCTCTCACTAAATGTGTAATTAGTGCAGCACAAAAAAACAAACAAAAAAAATATATATATAGCATGATAGAAATGTCTTCTACTGTACATCAGGAATTTTTTGAGATATAAAATAAGGGTTCCTTTCCATCATTGAATGCAGTCAGTATTAAAAACATGAAGTGCTGAATCCAGCAGTCGATGGGAACTATCTGACCTAACTCAAAGCAACAATTAAATATGAAGTCAAGAGTTTGGCAGAGAGAATGGCAGAAGAGCAACATCTGCACACACTGCTGCCGGAGAGCACAGAAAAATCAACCAATACTCTTTCACCAGACATCATTTAATTCTGGGGAAGCGAAAAGCCTCCCCCACACTGGCTTCTGCATTTTCATTTCAAGTGGTAAACCTTATACGCAAAAGCGTTTTACCCAGACTTATCCAGCTGATGGTGACTTTATTTAATGATTCACTCAACAATTTTCTTGAGTGTAAACACACACCCTAAAACATGTGGTGAGTCACTGCTCATCTATCCCCTCCCCCAGATTGTGTTACCTGCATTTGTGTTTCAAGTGGGGCAAGCGTTGTTCAGAAGCTTCAAAAGCCTCAGTAAAAGCCACGAAGGTCTCTTAGCATTTGCAGGTGCGGATGGGCAAGTCTTAGCTTGAAGAAGATTCAAGTACATAAGTGTTCAGATATGCATCATTGCCGGACTGTTGTTGGACCAGAGGTTAGTAACCTTGCCTGCAAAGCTCCCAGGAGATGGTGTTTCCATTCTCCCTATCAATGTTTATTTCATGCATGAACACTATGAAAAATATACAGTAGATATCTCAATTCTTATGTATGCCCCGCTTTCTTGGTGTGGGGACAAATTACTGATTGTGCCGGCATAAATTCGTGCCAATTGAGCATTTCATCACAGTAAGCTAAAAAATGTTTTTGCATACTCTTCTTTTATGGTGCACACAACATCACAGATGGCATAACAACCACTCCAAGTTGTAGAGATGGTTGAAGGGTTTCTATTTTGTTCTGTGTGGGGTTTAGGGCCATCCATTTCTTCGGTCTTGATAAGACCCTCCACCCTAACCCAGGCATCCATAACCCAGGTTGCTGCTATTTAATATTGACCCATACTGTCTAAAATGTTACCTTCAGTTAAGATGATGATCTAAATGGCAGCCATCTAAGCTCCCTCAAGGACTTTCCAAATATGCCTATTCTGTCCAATGGTTAGTGTTCTGAAGGGCTCTTGGATAGTGCTTTGCAATCACACTGTTCGATTCAGGTTGTTTCTAACAATCCCAAACACACCTCCTTTTTTCTACTGTCACTACCTCACCCCTCAACCTCCTGACTCCTCCCACAAATCTCCCGGCCTTATGATGTTTCAATCCTCCTAGCTCCCAACTGCGTCCTTTGATGTTACTTCTCCTCCGATCCTCCCTCCTCCACGCTACCACTCCCTCCTCCACACCAGTACTCCCTTCTCCACAT
The DNA here is from genome assembly GCF_040938575.1 of Ambystoma mexicanum. Classification (NCBI taxonomy): domain Eukaryota; kingdom Metazoa; phylum Chordata; class Amphibia; order Caudata; family Ambystomatidae; genus Ambystoma; species Ambystoma mexicanum. The sequence continues at coordinate 966,704,503 of NC_090936.1, read as the reverse complement.
TACTGCTGTCTCCACCAAACCACTACTCGAGCACCCTCATATACAGTCGCTTCACAGTCACGCCTTACAATACTTCTAAATGCTCGCCACACACAACAACACTCAGTCAAACCCCAGTACCACATCCACTCCTTAGCATATATCGCACATATCGCACATATTTCACAACCCGGTCCTCCACAGTCCTCCGCTCCTTCCTACTTCCTGCTGGTCTTCCTCCACTTCCAACTCTGACCTGACCCTGGTAACCCACACTTTCGGCTTCCTGCCCAAAGCTTATATCTCCCCATCTCTCCCAGGATTGGATAGTGCTTCCTGGTCAGAAGGCCCGCCCAATTTCTCCACGTGGGACTGGCGCGTATCAAAGATAGTGTTCCTTGTGGCCCAATGTTTATGTTTATGTTCCGGGACCAGTTTATCCAGCAAATCCATTTGGGGCGGTGTACCCTTCTCCCAATGTTGTCCATGGTGGATCTTTAGTTTGTTGCAAAAGCTCATCTCTCGGGTGTGGAAGGTTTGCAGAATTGCTACATGTGGATGCAGCAGGTCTCTAAGCCTCTCTGCATCTCTCTCTCCATCTCTCCCCCACGCCCCTTGGGTGTACGTTGGTCATACCACAGTGACTGTATTTCTCCAGTGTGGTGCTCTCACTTCAGGCAGCTGGTCAAATCTGTGGGCAGGGTTCAAATGCTCTTTTCTACCGTATGTCCTAACGTTTTTCCTTCTGTTGTATGTCGTGATCTTTTTTCTCCCTTTCTGATACTGGGGGGGGATAATTCTACGAAAATGAATGAAGACTGGCAAGCAACTTACAGAGGCATGGCATGCTTGCAATAATATGCAGGCAAATATTTTGGCAAAAATGGGGGCGGAAGACAGGAATTGGGGCCCTCTCTGCTGCCGCCATCCACCTCGGGGATAGGACTGGTTCTGGATGGCCCCCTGGCAGGCCTCCCACTCCCGGCTGAGGGGGGTTTCTGCGCACCTAAAACAAGCCCAGATTATGAGCCTTGTCACAACAACCACTGCAACTTTGCCAGCTATAAACACTCTCCCTAACTGTGTGACTGGCCACTTCTCCTCTGTCAACTCTCGCACACTGTCACCTGCTTTTTCATTTCTATTCACTGCAAAACATATGAATTGTGTGATAGATATTGGTCTACTGTACCTCAGGCATTTTACAAGATCTAGAATAAGGGCTCCATGTCAGGGATTGCGTATACAGTAAACAGGTCAAACCTGAAGTGAAGGGTCAGGCCAATCCTCAGTAGTCGAAGTAAACTGGATGGTCTAACTCATACATTAATCCATTAACTAGATTGATTTAATCTAGGCAAGGAATGTTGGCTGTGGAACCAGATAACTGGTGAGTTCACATTGCCTGACCTATTAAAATGTTTCCTCCTTTGGTCAACAGGGCCAAAGTTCGGCCCTCTTGATGACCAATGTCCCTTTCTTTTGAATTTGTAAAACTCTGCCATCTGTTAGTAGCTTTTACAAGGCGCATGTACGCCAGCGGCATCATGGCGCTGAGGGAGCATAAGTAACAGAAGGACCTAGAACAGCAGGGTTTTTAGGAGTCGGTGGAAGCCAAGGTGGTCGTCAGTTGCCCAGAGTAACAGAGGCAAAGCGTTCCACAGTTTGGCAGCTATGACCAAAAACAAGCGGTCGCCCATCAGAACCTGTCAAAACCGAGGAATGACAAGAATCGTGTCACAACTGCGGGCGACTGGCGTGTGTGGAGGAGGTGGAAACACGGACGCCATTAGACTGTGCCGCCACGTTTCCTTGTCAACGTGGTTAACGGTCTAGTTTTTCCCAACATGGCCGCCGCTGAGTGTATTTACCATTTCGCGCTCGGCGGCTCGGAGCGTTACAACTGTTATTTCCTCGTTGCTTGCGCTCCATGTTTTGCTTCCTGGCGGAGTTTATTTCCGCCCACTCTAGTTTTCGCTCTTCCACCCCGCTCCTGGCTTCGCCTCCTCTCTTGCTTCCATTCAGCCTCCTCTCGCTGTTGCCAGTGCTCATTTTTACTCCTTTCTCTTCTCCCGTTACCCTTGCTCCTGGTTCCCTCCTGCTGCCTTTCTATTTTTGGATTACATACGCTGTTTCCCCCTGCCTGCTTTCTCCAGGGGAACGTTTTCAGTGCCTTTCCCTCCAGTTGGCTATCCATACTTGGCGTTTTTTTCATCACATGGTCTACATACTTCAGTCGTGTTGGAATCTGGCTCCTGGCATCTCAGTCAAGTCATCATCTGCTAGTCCGGCATTCTTCAGTTCTATCCAACGAACCGAGGGTTTTTTTATGCCCAAAGGTTTTTTCCCCTTGCAACATTACTGGCTGTCACGGAGGGGAGCCACTGTGGATTTCTGGACCTAGAGTCATGGTGGCTTCCTTTCGAGGCAGACCCTATCTGCTCAAGAAAAAGAAGCCCAACGCTCGACACACCCGAAGGAAGAAGTTGGATTATTCAACTACCTCAGGTGAGGAGGAGGGGGAATCAGGAAATCTCCATTATTTAAGTGAAGAGGAAGATATTACTGACAAGTCTGCCAATATTACCGATCAGCCTGATAGTCCTGATAGCTTGCAATGCCAGAGTGAAATTATGGCAACGCCACAACAGCTGCAAGAGCTGGTGGCAGCTGTCCAGAACCTCAATGCGGAAGTCCAGGCACTCAAGATCGACAATGCGACAATGCGACAATGCGGCCCTCCAGCAAAGAGTAGCCACCAGGGAACAACAGGCGTTAGATCTACCCTCTCTACCCCTGGTGTCAGGGAAGTTCGACGGCTCAACAAGGAAGGTGAAGGAATTTCTGGAAGCCTGTAATATACACTTCACCTTCAGACAAAACGCCTTTTCCACTGATCATGCCAAGGTGGGTTTTATGATAACTCATATGACGGGAAATGCCTTGGCATGGGCAACTCCTTTGGTGTCCCAGTCCGATCCTGTTCTACAAGACTATGCTGCATTCAAGGACCTACTAAAACAAAGCTTCCTTCGGACAGAATGTGCCCATCTAGCCAGCAAGGACCCACTAGATGTGCGCCAAGGAAACTCTGACTTGCTTTCCTACATTTCCACCTTCAAAAACTGGGCGCAGAAGCAGGCTGGCAAGAACAGGCCCAGTACACTATTTTCCGTAGAGGTTTGCGGGAAGAATTAAAGGATGAACTAGCCCGGATCCCTCGTCCTGAATCTTTCTCGGATCCCCTAACGGCTGTCCTAAGAATTGATTTCCGTCTGACAGAACGGAAGAACGAAAAGAAAAAGACTCGAAGTCCTGCACTCTTTCCGGAGACACACGCTTCGGCCTCCTCACCTGCAACAGGCACTGCCCGAGAAAAACCCATGCAGATAGGGACTAGCAGAGCCCCATTGAAAAGAAGAGGGAATAGACGGAACTCCTTTATGTTCCGGACTTATAACCCATACCACGTAGGAGGTGCATGTATCCATTCAGCAACACTCTGAGCTGATAATCCGCGCAGCTCATTTCCCAGTCATACTGGGGATCGGTTGGCACCGAAAGCACAACCCCACTATAAACTGGACGGATAATCTATTGAGTTTTCACTCCAAATATTGTCAAGAAGAGTGCCTACCCGAGCCTTTGTTCGAAACCGTCAAGACCGTATGTGCTACTGAAAAGAGCTCTATTCATTGTATTCCGGGGTGTTTCACTGAGTTCTCCGAGGTCTTCAAGGAACAGTTACCCATTAAACTCCCTCCACATAGACCCGAGGACTGCTGTATAGACCTTGTACCTCAGGCCTTGGTTCCCTTTGGTTGGATGTATCCCCTCTTGATGTCAGAAAAGGTGGTACTCCGGCGCTATCTCGATGACAACCTCGCTAACGGACTTATCCGACCTTCCAGATCACCTGCAGGGGCCTCATTATTTTTTATACCCAAGCGGGATACCAAAGAATTGAGGCCTTGTATCGACTATAGAGGATTAAACAAATTAACCATCAAGGATCGCTATCCCATGCCCATCATCTCTGAAGTATTGGAAGCAGTCCAGGGCTCAGTGGTGTTCACAAAATTAGACCTACGGAATGCCTATCACCTTCTCCATATCAGAACAGGGGATGAATGGAAAACAGCTTTTCACACTCCCTACGGTCTGTTTGAGTATCAGGTGATGCCATTCGACCTAGTCAACGCCCCCTCGATTTTCCAAAGATTTATGGACCGTTTGTTCTCGGATTTATTGGGTCAAAACACGGTGGTCTACTTAGATGATATACTGGTATATTCCCGCAACCAGGAGGAACATACACTTCATGTTAAGGAAGTACTACGCAGATTGCAGCAGCACCATCTTCTGGTGAAACCGGAGAAATGTGCTTTTGCTCAGTCCTCCTTATCCTACTTGGGGTTTATCCTGTCTGAGCAAGGGATTACCATGGACCCCAAAAAGGTAGATGCCATCTTGGCCTGGCCACCACCCTCATCGGTCAAAGAGATCCAACGGTTCCTTGGACTGGCAAATTTCTATCGGAAGTTTATTCCAGAATTCTCCCAGTTTACGCTTCCAATAACCTCTTTGTTAAAAAAAGTCTTCCAGTCCTTTCATCTGGTCCAAGGAAGCTGATGACAGCTTTCTCAATTTAAAGCAGAGATTCTGCACAGCTCCTGTTTTGAGACAGCCCGATTAACTACGGCCCTTTATCCTGGAAACTGATGCTCCAGCGGTGGCAGTGGGTGCCGTTCTCCTTCAATCTGACCAAGGCCAGGAACATCCCGTAGCCTATTTTCCAAAGACCTTGAGCCCAAGCCAACGAAATTACTCCGTCATAGAACGAGAACTCCTTGCCATGAAACTGGCTTGCCTAGAGTGGAGACATTTACTCCAGCGGAGTCTGCATCCATTTCAAATACGGACTGGCCATAAAAATCTCCAAATCCTCAAACAACAAGAATGTTATAACACCCGACAAGCCAGATGGGTGCATTTCTTTGCTCAATTCCATTTTTCCATAACGTACATTCTGGGCTCCCAAAATCAGATCGCTGATGCCTTGTCCCGCAGAGATGACGCCAGCCCGACCTACAAGAAGGAAATGATGTTTCCCCATACCCGGATCATTTCTGCAGTGACCTCTTTTTTGCAAGAAGTAAGAGATGCTTCTCTGGAAGAGTTAACCCTAGGCCTTGGGAATCTGCCAGTCGAACGAACCAAGGGTTTTTTTATGCCCAAAGGCTTTTTCCCCTTGCAACATTACTGGCTGTCACGGAGGGGAGCCACTGTGGATTTCTGGACCTAGAGTCACGGTGGCTTCCTTTCGAGGCAGACCCTATCTGCTAAAGAAAAAGAAGCCCAACGCTCGACACACCCGAAGGAAGAAGTTGGATTATTCAACTACCTCCGTTGAGGAGGAGGGGGAATCAGGAGATCTACATTATTTAAGTGAAGAGGAAGATATTACTGACAAGTCTGCCAATATTACTGATCAGCCTGATAGTCCTGATAAAGCAGGGCATCACCTGACCTCAGATGATGGCCAGGTTGACAGTGCTGAAATTTCTCCTGCAAGAATTCTGCTCCCACTCGATAACAGGCACGCTTGGCAATACAGAGGGATTTAAAAATAATCTGCTTCTGAACCAGTAGCCAGTGGAGTGAGCGCAGAACCAGGGAGATATGAGACCCATAGGGGGTATTGGTAGCAATGCGGGCTGCAGTAATTGCAACCGGTCAAGGATGTAAGCCGGTTGGGACAAAAAAAAAGTTGCAATAGTCGAGCCGTCTCAGCACATTGAAGGAGACCACAAGAGGATAGAGTTTAGTAGGGAGTAAAGGCAGAACTTTCCTTATTGCCCTTAGCCGAAAGTAGCCTGCTTTACATATCGAGCTAACTTGGGCTGCAGCTAATCGAAGTTCTGAAAACATAAATCCCAAATTTCTCACCGAAGAGACAGGTGAGGTACAGGGGCAGGGGCCAAGCTCTGGGGAGCCACCAAACAGAGGAACAGAGGGATAACAAAGTTGGAGAGGCAAGGAGGGTGCGAAGAGGGAAACACCACCAATACTGCCGTCTTGTCCCCATTAAGCTTCAGTCAATTGCTACCCATCCAATTCCTCACCACTGCCAAACAATGACTAAGCTGAGACACAGTGTCAGGCTGAGCCAGGTCAAGCCGGACGATGATTTGACTGTCATCAGCATAGGAGTAAGAGCGGAAGCCATGGGAGTGGATGAGCAGCAGAAAGGGCTGAATATAGATGTTAAATAGTGCAGAAGACAAGGCAGAGCCCTGAGGGACACCACAAGGAAGTGTGCTAGATTGAGAAAGAAACGGTGCAATAGAGAGAATCTGTGTGCTATCTGTCAAAAACAATTAGAACCAGGAAAGGACCTGGCCAGAGAGACCAATCATGGAGAGACGGTGAAGCAGCGTGGGATGATCCACAGTGTTGAATGCTGCCGAAAGGTCCAGCAAAATCAATGTACCTGTCCCCCCCCCCCACCCCCTGGTCCAACAGTCTCGTCAGGTCATCCATGACCAAGACCAAGACCAGAACACTTGCAGTGCCTCAGCCAGGGCGAAACCTTGATTGAAAGGGTCGCTCAAGAAAGGATGTGAGAAATGGGGAAATGAAGGATTCTAGCAGTTTCATAAGAAATGGGCAGAGTGAGATAGGACGGAAGTTGGCAAGGATACCAAGAGGACACTATGGCTCATTGTAGCTAAGGATAGAGGGGTCCAGAGAGCATTTCCTCAGCAAGGGAACAATGCAGGATTGCTTTAAATCTATTGGGATAAAGCCAGACGAACAGGGTTGATTGACTACTAGGCTGACCCAGGGGGCAATCTGACCTATAATCTCCTGGCGGGTGTCTAGAGGAATTGCATCTGAGAGGGAAATAGATTTAAGGTGCTTGGTGGCACTTACAATGTCACTTGGAGTAAACAGCGGGAAAGTAGCCCACCTTTCAAGGTCAGTCCTAATACATGTGTGGGATCCTGAACCAGCTGTTCCAGGTTAAGGTCAGCCATAGCTCCAGAAAATTGGCCTGCCAAAGCAGGTCTAGAAAGATTAGATTTGAGATTAAAATTACCCACGATCAGCAAATTCGGGAATTCCAGATACAGGGTTGCGGTAAGCTCAAGAAGTTGATTGCAGAAGAGAGAATCGGTCCCGGGGGGAAGGGGGGGTGGGGGAGGGCGATAGACTGTTAGGATGTGAATAGAAAAAGAGGATAAAACAGCAATCTGAGCCAAAAGAGCTTCAAATGTAATGCTATGGCTAAGGGGAAGGAGGGTAACCGTGAGGAGGGCTTTATAGATAATAGAAATGGCCCGCCAGGGTGGGCTGCTATACGGTCTACCCAAAGGATATCATAGGTGTCCGGTATAGCTTGTATAAACGCTGGACCAGACTTATCCTTCAACCAAGTCTCTGTGATGCAAAGACGGTCGGGCTAAGCTCCGAAATCAGGTCATGGCAAGATGAAGCATGCCTGACTAGAGATTGCATGTTAACCAATAGGGCTTTATAGAATCCAGTATTGGTAATGACAACGGGGAGGGGGGCAATAGCCATAGCCAAAGGTAGTAAATTCTGTAATGGGGCTAAACATAAGAGGTCCTCACGGGACCAGGTAATACGAGTAGGAGTCAGTGGAGCAGAAGGAACCGCCCATGGCCCGTACTGCGCCCGGACGAGCACAGACGGGCTAGACTTTGGCGCTACTTCAGCACGCAGGTCTCTAGCCCACTGCGCTCATCTGCCGCGCTTCTGGGGAATCACTACATTTATACCCATCCTATCATGGCAGCGGGGTCCCTCCCACTGCGAAGACATTGAAGAGAGACTCTCGGCCACCCAGTTTCTGAGTGGAAGAAAGTAAAGACTGCCTTCTTCCAGGCACAAGACTCTGGGAGGCAGGGGAGAAAGCCAGGTACCTTCCTGCTGGCAAGTCCAGCTACAAGTAAAGCACAAACATATTAAAATATATAATTTAAAAAAAACGTGAATGAACGTTATTGCAATTATCAAACTAGGCGCCCAGTCAGCCTCCGCACTCGCCATACCAGCCATTATTAAGAATAACATCACAGTTCACATTGTTTTTATTCTTTTATTTTTAGTTTAGGCCACTGTAGGCCGTCTTATGTAACGATAGGTCAAATGGTTATTTTGTTTGAAGATTAACACTTCCAAATCTCTTGATTCCAGGTGTGATGGTTGTTAGGGAGGGGAAGATCATCATCATCATCAGCACACATTACTGCTAGATGGCACTAGAGAGTCAGACAATGCTATTTCACCCGATGTTTATTTTATGGGGAAGCACTGAGTCACACTGTGTCATCTGGATTTGAAATAGGGGCAAGTGCAGATCAGTTTCAAAAGCCTCGGTAAAAGCCCTGCGGCTGTACGTATACAGCAGGTATTATTATTTTTAATTATGCCCTGTTTTTTGTGGTTAATTGCTGGTTCTGCCACAGTCATATCAAACAATATTTAACAGCGAAAAGCAGAATCTGTATACAATATCTACATTCGCAATACTGTGGTCAAGCATGCATAAACTTAAGCACAGCATGATGCCTTAATATGCACTGGTATCTATCTACAGTAACCCCATCACAATGATTGCATGCTTGATGGTTACTATGAGGCATGGGCAAAAGAGTAGCATCTGAACACTAGTGGCAGGGAGTAATGGAGACTGAGCCAATAACTTGAGGTTTTTTTAGGGAAGCAATCCGCCTTCCTCACTCTATGTCAACTTCATTTGCATCTCAAGTGGGAGCAAGTGTTTAAAAGGTTCTGAAACTGTTGGCTCTCCAGATATTCTGAACTACAACTCCCATTATCACAATACAGCATAATCAATGGTGAGGGATCATGGAAATGGTAATCCAAAACAAATAGAGATCTACATGTTGCAGAAACGTGATATAATAGCATAAGTAAGGCTGATAACTAATGATGGGATTCAGACAAGGCTGATTCAAACGAAAAATTAGACACACATAACACATGCCTTTCACATGGATGCCTGTATATTTGTTATGCCTATAAAATTTTTACAGGACAGTGGGTCTTTTATAGCTGACATAATTGGTAACAGAGGGGATCTGCTGCCCAGATAGCTGAATATAGTTCTCCCATTGGTCAAAGCGATGAAGTTTGGATCCCCCATCAACCATTTTTTGTTTGTTTTCCCTTTGTTAATTTCACAACTCTGGGCTAAAGCAGACAGGGGTGGGCTGTGGTGACAAATACATTTATGATGCGAATATTCACCACTGGTGTAGTATGAATCACAACCACTTGACAGGTGGTCCCTTTTGCTCCTTCCTTTGAGTGGCCCTCTATAATCAATTCCTTATTTTCGATTTCGTCTATCTGTTCACATATAAAAGTGTACATTTGTATCAATCAGTGTCTCTTTGCTAGTTCTACTAAACTATAGTTACACTGCTGACAATGCACAGCAATTTTATAATAACTATTCTAGAAAAGTCTCCGCCCTAAATCGGAGGAACCTGCAGAGCTTCTCTGTTTCCGGACGTGCCAGGACCTCCACACACCTCCAGCAGATCCATTCTACATTGGACTAAAAAGCTTCCCTAGAATGTAAACAGCACACAGTCTCCTTTTCACATCTACCCAGGATGGTGTGTTTATTATTTAATAAACGAGGCCCCACATGAGCTTCTCTCAACTGTTCTGACTTCTACAGAAGGATTCATCCAGATAAAGTGATTCCCTTCAACTTCGCTCCCAACACAGTAGCCCTTTGATGAAGTTCCACAAATGTCTGTATGGAATGAAATATGTCGGCTTGGCTTACTGATTGTACACTCTGAGCTGGATCATCTGAATAAAAATTAATTCACAACTATAGGCTACTACTCATTTTTGTAACTGTCACCCCTGAAGGGGAATCCGCAACTCCTCCCTAACAATGGAAGCTGAAGGGAGTACGACCCTCGCACCTTGGTTGTACACGGATCCCAGATATCTAGCAAAACAGGTCACCACGAGACAGCCAATTGGGGGAAGAGGGTTAGGAAGAGGTTATGAATGGTGTGAGAAACCAAAGGGTGCCTCTGCTGCCAGTCCCCAGGGATCTCTTTCCCGCACGTGGCCAGGGCAGGTCCATCGTCTTTGGATCCAGACCCTGGGGGAGGATCAGTGCAGGAGGATCACCTGAGTGAGGGGTCTTCGGTGAGTGGGGGTGAGGCAGCCGGTGGCGAGACATGGTATCCTTCCCTTTCCCGTACCCATTATCCCTCCGATTTCATAGGATTATTCGGTGTCCCAACTCCGCTGCCCCACCTTTCCACACAAACACTGGGCCGAGGAAGAGGGGGACAGAGTAATAATGCAAACATTTACAAATCGCATTGGACGTGTTCCATTAAGTGGGTCAGGCAAAGTCAGGCACTTGACTCTAAGTGCATACATCTGATACCAATTAGCTTTCCTCACATGGATAAAAGGAGGAACATAGAGACACACTCTGAGCAGAACTTCAGGTGTGAAGGTGAACCTACTGGAGCATAGCAACGGACCGAGGAACGAGAGCCATGGGTGGAGAACCACAGTATTTCCCTGCAGGAGGTTGTTGCCTCCAAAAGGCTGCGAAAGACACTTGGATAAGGCTGAGTCCCAAACAAGAAAGCTGCATTGTGTTTCAAGGATGCCTTCGACCCTCCCAGGTGAACAGCAGAGTTGGGGAGGCGAGGCCAAGCCTGTGGTTCTAACCTTGACTTGTAAACTGAAAGACAGTAAAGACAAGAAAGAAACGCACACAGCCAATGAGTTGGCAAGCGACGCGAGAGACCGGTGTGTGCTAAAGAAAGATTGAAGTGGCAACATAATATTGCATAATTGAAAGGCTGTACGCGTGTGGATGAGATGCGAAGAAAGGCAGACCTGCGAATGAACCTTGAAGTGACAATAGCTGTAAAGTCATCGATACTGAGTAACGGAGTGGTCTAGCAAAAGGAAGTAGCCCACTCGAAAGTCTCCTTGAAAGGTGAAAAGTTTGTAGCGATAAAGTGAATGAACTGCAAAAGCGAGGTGATTGAAATTGACCCTGAGAAAAAGGGAGATTAAAAGGTGAATGTTGAACTTTGGTGCATAATACAGTGAACTACCGAGACCAGGAAGCACTGGGACAAATAACATAGGAGTGTAAGTTGAAAGCTGGAGAGTTGAAGTGGTCCTGCAGAGGTCTGTAGAAAAACACCATGCACATTCGAAAGTCTTTGACATCAGGAAATGGTCCGAGCCCGACTGAGGGAGACCAAAGGTGTAATAAGTTAGAGGAAGGGAACCCCTAAAGGGGGTGAACTAAGGTTGGGGAAGGGAACCCATGCACATGTTTTATTTTGCTGTGAAAGGTCTGGGCCCATCTGAGGGAGACCGTTGTGAACTTTTGCTTTGATAGGTTCAAGCCCGATTGAGGGAGACCGATGTGAACTTTTGCTTTGAGAGGTCCGAGCCCAATTTAGGGAGACTGATGTGAACTTTTGCTTTGAGAGGACTGAGCTCGATAGAGAGGGACCAACGTGAACTTTTTGGTGAACTGTGTTTTGGAAGACTTTAGCGTGGAAGGCCAGGCGATCCTTGATCCACGTCTTGAACTGCCTATGTGTTAAGGGCCTGAGCTAGAGTGTGTCATCTTGCCTACAGGGACCACATTACTCCATGCTGTCCAACGTGGGGAGGAGAGCTGGCTTAGCCACACTTATTCTTTATATTTGAACACTGACTTTCCTTTGCATACATATTATCCTTTTCACACTTTTTGTAGAAGATATAGGGCAGGCATTAGGTTTTTGTAAGTATTGGTCATTATGATTTGACTGATTCAACTAGGACTGTTCTATTTATTATTTGATGGTCGAGACTACTCCCATTTTAGCTATAGGGCAAAGTAAGAGTTTCTTCAACCCCACTGAAACTTCAATAAAGGTTTTACAAATTGTACCTTTTGTGTCAGTGTCATACTTGTGATACCATGCCTCGCTTACAAAGGGTAGGGGAAATTAGGATTACCGGAAGGAGGATTATGGATACCTGATTGGATGGGTATGGGGGTTATAGGACAAGACCTTGTTACATTCTCACAAATTCTCCACTAAAACACTTTCTATTGTGAGTCAACAGAGATAACCTAATGTCTCTACTCCTGTCCTGTTTCCTGCCTACTACTTTACTAATCACATATGCTACCACATTTAAGCACATGATGAAGCTGAACACTAATACACGCTGGAGAATTACCTCTCCTACAATTAGCAAAGCATGATGAACACATGAGATGCAATGAGGCGAATTGAACACATAAGCCAACAAACATATACATAGGAGCCACAACTGCTTAACTCTCTGGTGTGACCAATGGGAGTCCTGTTCCCTCGCAGAACTAGTGCTTTCATGCTACATGGTGAACCTGTAACTGCTGTCAGTTCCCTAAAACACTTAAGCCAAAAACGTATACATAGGAGTTCACTTGCTTGTTTTTCTCCTGGTTAGGCCAATGAGAATCCTGTTCTGTCACAGGGCTAATACATGCATGTCTTCCCTCTCCCTATATCCTGCCAGAATTGCATAGTACATTCCCTGTGCCTGTGATTTACAGTCCCTCTTCTACAGCACAGACTTTTCATACTAAACGCTGTGTCCGCTGTCAGAAGGTATAGACATGCGGAAAAAACAAAAACACAGTGGTTCTTTAAGGAGTACTTATCTCAGGCTCAGGGAGCCTTGCACCATCCCTGAGCGAACTGTGGAAGTCGGAAAGAGGCACTGGCTCAGCACTGTGGAGCTCTGGTGTAACTAGGGACTCCTCCCTTCATGAACGCTGCAGCCTGACTAAAGAACCCAGAGCATATCACCGCTGCTGCCCGCAGTCTCCTGCTCCTCTGCCACACCCTGCCTGTGCTTTACAATGGTTGGAACAATTAGCACTAAGCATGGGCAGGTACAAAGCTTTTCACGACCCAGCGGCTTGTGCTGCCTGCATGTTGCCACCAGGGATTATGGGTAGTGTAGTTCCCAAGCATTCAGCGACCCCAGAGCCCACAAACCCAGGGACCTGGTTTCTCTAGATATTTCTTGTGAAATAACTTCTCAACCTTGGTGCATGCACATCCTCTGCCAGCTCCCAGGAACGATCCGCAGGTCCATAGCCAACCCAATCCGCTAGATACCACAAGCGTCTATAGCGTATCTTGGAATCCAGTATTCTTCGTACTTCATATTTTTCATGGCAGTCTTCCAGGACAATAGGTAGTTTCTTGGGCCGCGTACCAGAGGCTGCAGGTTTAATTAAAGACACATGAAACCCACAAATTATTCTTAGGGCATCAGGCAATTTTAGTTATACAGCTGTGTCAGATACACTTTTCACCACCAGTCCTATGAAATGAGGCAAAAGTTTTCATGCTCTCACCATACGAATGTTCTGGGTTGAAAGCCACACTTTGTCACCTGCTACATACTTGGGAGATCGTTGTCTTTGCTTGTCAGCATACTCCTTGTATGTTGCCTTGGCCCTTTCTAAGTTTTGGTGTGCCTTTTTCCTAATGCTTGAAAGCACCCGTTTGCACCCTATGAGTGCTGGCATGTTAACTGTTGTTGGAAGATGTTCGGGGAGCATATTTTGTTCCTGGCCATATGAACATATGTTGGGGTGACATTCCCAAGGAAGCGTGCTCTGAGTTATTGTAGGTAAACTCAGCCACCCAAAGCGCATGTACCCATGAGCTCATTCCATCTGCTAGTAAGCACCTCAAATATTGCTCCATAGTTTGATTCACCCGTTCAGTATGTCCATCTGTCTGCGTGTGGTAACTTGTAGTCAAAGCACAGTTGATTCCCAGCAACTGGCAAAAAGCTTGCCAAAACTGTGAGGTAAATTGTGCCCCTTGATCAGATACAATAGTATGAGGTAAACCATGCAATCGCATTATATTGTGCAAAAACAATTCTGCTAATTCACCCGCACTTGGAATACCCATAAAAGGAATGAAGTGCACCTCTTTAGAAAAATAATCCACTACCACCAAAATGGTGTCGTACTGATTATCTTTAGGTAACTCTGTAACAAAGTCCATTGAAATATGGGACAACGGCCCCTCTGGGCTAGGTAATGGTTGCAACAACCCCTGCTTCTTACCATGATCTGCCTTGTTGCTCACACAGGTATCAAACTGCTGAATATAATCATACACTTGTGCATTCATACCGGGCCACCAAAAGTATTTACCCAACATCTGCCAGGTCTTGAGCTCTCCTTTATGCCCGGCCAGAGGTCACTTATGGCACCATAACAATGCTCTACCTCTCAACCGCATGGTTGGCAGGAACAGTCTGCCGGCATGCTAGGTTATCTCATTGCGTATTGAGAGAGTCTTGAGCCGTCCACTCCTGCAATTGATTTTTCTTAAAAGGATTCTGTATCTCTTCTAACAAACCTTGTGTGACTGCGCCTACAATTCTGCTGTCCCCATTATGGGTTAAGACTCCTGTGTGATCATCTCAGAATCTTGCTGGTGGGTTAGCGCATCTGCCTTCCCATTCCTCGTCCCTGGCCGGTAAGTGAGGACAAAGTCAAACTCCTCAAATTACTGAGCCCATCGTAATTGCCTGGAACTCTGCGTCTTGGCAGTTTTCAAATATTGCAAATTTTTGTGAACAGTCAACACTGTAATCTGATGTTGAGCACCCATTAGGTGATGCCTCCACTCAAGGAAAGCCACTCGAATAGCCAGCAGTTCTTTATCCGTGATAGAATAATTCTGCTCACAGAGAGGTAATATGCGTGAAAAAAACATGACGGGATGCAAAACCCCCTCCAAGTCTTTTTGCGAGAGAACCACTCCCAATGCCAGATCCGATGTGTCTATCTCTACCTGAAATGGCCTCTCAAAATTTTGATGTTGTAAAATGGGTGCACTAGTAAATGCCCCATTACATTCCTGAAAGGCTGCCTCTGCCTCCATGTCCCACTTGAACAGAGTTATCTTTCGGAGCAGTCGAGTAAGTGGAGTAATAATCTGAGAGAAATTGGCACTGAACCTTCGGTAAAAGTTTGCGAAACCCAGGAAGGATTGCACCTCTTTTATACTCTGTGTTGATGGTCATTCTATAACTTTTCTTCCTGTCCATCTCAATGCCTTGAGGAGTAAGAATAAACCCCAAAAACTCTACTCGATCAGTATGAAAAATACATTTCTAAAGTTTTGCATACAATCGGTGTTCTCTCAGATGTTGCAAAACTGCCTGCACATGCTGGGCATGCTGCTCCCTGGTTTCAGAATAAATCAAGATATCGTCAATATATACGATCACAAAAATATCTATGTAGTATCGTAATACATCCTGCATGAATTTTTGGAATGCTGCTGGAGCGTCGCACAACCCAAACGGCATCACCAATTACTTGTACAAGCCAAACTTGGTCTGGAATGCTGTCTTCCACTCATCCCCAGCCTTAACCCTGATCAAATGATACGCTCCCCTAAGGTCTAGTATTATATGAATGGCTGCTGATTTTACCTGGTCCAACAAAACAGATATCAAGGGTAAAGGGAATCTATTTTTGATGGTCACTTTATTGAAGGCCTTGTGATCTATGCATGTGCTCAGGGTGCCTTCCTTTTTAGGAACAAAAACAAAGGAGATGACACTGGAGCCATAGACACCCTGATGAATCCATAGGCTAACATGTCATCCAGGTATTTTCGAAGATGTTGATTTTCTTGTTCAGTAGGGGCATAGATCCAACTAGAGGGTAACTTAGCATTAGCTTCCAGATCAATTACACAATCATATGGTCTATGAGGTGGTAACGCTTCTGCCTGCCCCTTACCAAAAACTTCTGCATAGTCAGAATAGTATTTTGTATTTTATGTGTATTTTATATAGTGCCTTAGCCAATTCGATGTACAGAGAATTGAAAAGCGGTACAATAGAAATGAATAACAAAAATCAATAAAAGCAATCAAATTAACCACAGTGTAGAAGATGGGACTTCAACGACTTACAGAATAAGGAGTAAACAGAGATAGAGCAAAAAGAATAAGGAAGATCATTCCAGTGTAGAGGAGCTAAGAGAGCAAAGGACCTAAAGCGAGACTGAGCACAGGTTGGACGCAGAGCTGTAAGAAGAAATTGGGATGAAGAGCGAAGAGATCAAGAAGGAGTGTAGAAAGAAACCAAAGAAGAGAGATAGTCTGGTGCAAGACCGTAAAGGGACTTGCAAGACGAATAAGTGCAAGACCAAAAAGGGCGCTAGAGCAGTAGAAAAGCCAAGAGAATATCAATGTAGATATCAATAATTTTGAAGCTCAAAACGTTAGAAAGGGCAGGCTTTATGAATATTATAGAGATGGTAGCGACAGGTGCGGGAAGACAGAGAGATATGGTGTTGAAAAGATAGGGCAGAGTCAAGGTGAAGCCCCAGATTGTGAGCATAGAGGGAAATAGGAAGCTGGGATGGGGAAATGAAACAAAGGAGGGACAAATAGGAAGAGTGTTTGCAGGAAAAAGAGAACCTCTGTTTTAGCAGCATTAAGTGTAAGGTAGTGAGTGGACATCCAAGATTTAATAGGCGATAGACAAACCGACAGTCTGTGGTGAATATCGTAAGAAAAAGTAGAAAAAGAAAGGAAAAGTCGAGTATCATCAGTGTAGAAGTGATGTGATAGACTGAATGAAGAAATAACAGCAGCAAGAGGGGAAGTGTAAAGGGAAAATAGAAAAGGACCCATAACAGACCATTCTGGGACACCATGAGCAAGCAAGAAGGAGTCAGAAATGTGACCTGCCCACGAAACAGAAAAGGTTATTTTGGACCGGTATGACTGGAACCAGGAAAGGACAGAACCTGAAAAACCAAAGGATGAAAGAGAAGCCAATAAAAGGGAGTGATCAACAGTATCAAAAGTAGCTGAAAGGTCCAACAAGATAAGAAGAGATCAAAGTTTACAATAGCGTTTAGTGAATAAGGAATTCAGAATTGAGAGAAGAGCAGTTTCACTAGAATGACCGGCTGAAAGCCAGAATATAATCGTGGAAGAATAGAAGAATTAGAAACAAAAGTAGAGACTTCGGAGTACAGTAGCCGTTCGAGTAGTTTAGAGAGATAGGGGAATAAAGAAATGGGATGAAAATTTGATACAAGCAGAGGGTCAGCAGAAGGTTTCTTTAGGATTAGAATAATAGAAGCGTGCTATAAGATGAAGGAAAAGTTCACGTCAAAAGACAGATATCAAAGAAAGAGGCAAGATATGAAACAATAGATGGATACATGTTTGGAATAAGTGCCAAGGGAATGGGATCAGTAGAGGAAGCAGTGGGATGAGCCAGTGGAAGAGAAGTGTCTACATTAGTAATAGGTTTGAAACAGGAAATGGAATCAGAGAGAACTGAAGTGGGAAGGATAGGTGGGATTGGAGAGGCATAAGCTTCAATGTCAGAGCGAAGAGAAGCCACCATAGAGGAAAATAATTGAGCCAGATCAGATGCTGAAAGAGTAGAGATAACTGATTAGTCAGGAGTGGGAGGAGAGAGAAGATGAGAGGGAATTTGAAAAAGATGCCTATGATGGGCAGATTGTGTCTGTAGAAATCTTAAAAATACAAGCATTTAGCAGAATGTAAGCAATCATCATAGAGAGCGTGTTAAGAGAAATATGAAGAGTAGTTAGCCATTGACCAATGTCTTTCAAGATGGCAGAGAAAGTGACGCATAGAACAAAGATGAGGAGAAACCCATGGTTGAGAGGGTTTACGGGTAGGATAAAAGAGTGAGGTAGGGTAAAGACAAAGAAGGGTAAAGACAAAGAAGAGAAAAGCATTGAAGCAGCCTCGTCAGCAGACAAGACTGCAAAAGAAGGAAGAGAGGGCAGAACAGAAGTACAAGAGAAGACAAAGAGTGGAGTGTTGAAATCGCATAAGTCGTGCCGATAGAAAGGTGACTTGGGAAAAGGAGCTGGAGAATGTGTAGGAACCTGTGAACAAAGTGATACTGAGAGAAGGTGATAGTCAGAAAGATAAACTGGGAGTGAAGAAACAGATGAAAAAGACAAAGATAAAACAAAAATAATATCAAGACAAGATCCAGAAACATGAGAGGGAGGAGTAGAGAGAGGACGTAAGAAATAGAGTGGGTGGAAGAAATATGAAGATTGAAGTCACCCAAAAGTATAAGAGGGGTAGAGGAGGGAAGAATGACAGAGAGAAGATGATCAATGTCTTCACAAAAAGAGCCAATTGGTCCAGGTGGAGAATAGATGAGGAGAAATTAGTTAGGATAAGGATTAGAGAAAGTAGTATAAGAGAATTGGAAGGCTGAGTAAATAGGAAGAGATAGAGTTGAAGACACAAGTGTAGTGAATACCAATACCCTCTCCCAAGCTGTGGAACGAGGGATATGACAAAAGGAGGTCTGAGATGTGGTCAAAGAGGCAGCAACAGTAGTGTAGAATCCAAGTTTCTGTAATACAGAGAAAATGTAGATTAAGTCTTAGAAAAAGATCAAGAACAGCAACAGACCTATTACAGAGCGATCTGACCTGCCATAAGTCACGATCAATAGGTGCAGTGTTAGAGATAGATAGTGGATAGATAAGATTAGAGTAGTTACAAGTAGAAGTAAATCGAGGAGTAGATGGATTGCTTTGTGGAGGCATAGTGATCCAGACGGGATGAGGAAGAAGCAATGTTACCAGCACCAGGATGGTGTATGTCAATGAACAAGCAGTTTGCAGAGATGATTGTGCTGGTGTGTGAAGAGCAGGCGGTACCAGCATGGCCGTGTATGGATGATATTATGGTTCAGAGTGGGGAAAGCTGTGAGGGGCGGTGATAGACTGTGTTTCATCCGCAGACAGCAGGCAGACTTTGCCAGACTTCACCTGGGCTCTGCCTAGGCAGGATATGATGTAGAGATATCCGGTCTGTCCGCGCAGCTGGATTGGGCTGAGCGGGGAGGTGGGCTATACACGTCTCGCTACCATGGAAACCAGAACGCTGGTATTAACACCGGAGGAGCAGGATGCAGAATAGAAGACTGTATGGCAGTACGGAAGAATAACAATCAGTGCACAGCCCTCTTAACCGGCTCTCACACTGCTTGATGAGCTATGTAGGCAGCAGTTCTTCCCTCGCTGCAGACAGTAGGCAGACCTTGGCTGACTTGGCCTGGGCTTTGCCCTGGCAGGTTATGATGTAAAAATATCCATTCTGTCCGTGCCGCTGGATTGGACTGAGCGGGGAGGCGGGCTACACATGTCACGCTGCCATGGAAACCAGAACGTTTGCATTAGATCTTTGGAAGTACTGTTTCCACTGCCCCAATGCTGTCATGACACACCACTCCTTCCACCAAAAACGTTGCAGGTCCTCCACCCTCGCACACGTGCTTGACACAACTTGGAGCATCAAAAGACAAAGTACGCTCAACCCAGTTTATCGAGGGATTATGAGTAACCAACCAGGGCATTCCAAGAATTACCCCAAACTGAAGAGCTACAATCAAATCAAAAGTGATCTCCTCCTCATGTCCCAATAAACAATGCATCGGCAAAAGTTGTGTTTGAGTAGTGATTGGACCAGAAATCAACATAGAACCATCCACTGACCGTACCGGTTCCATGACCTCCTTGGCCTGCATGGGCAGTTGTAACTTTTCTGCTAACTTCACACCCACAAAATTGCTAGTAGCTCCAGAATCAATCATAGCTCATACGGTTACCTTAGTGGCAGAAAAATAACAAAGTCACCAAAATGTATAAATGAGGAGTCTTATTACGTACTGTGTTTGCGATAATATTTGGGAACCTCTCTTGCTCAAGACTCGTCAATTCAGTTCCCACTACTGAGGAGTCTTTTCTTTCCCCGCCTCCATCTTCAGCCTAGATCCTCTCCTCTGCTGTGGCGTGTTGGGACAATTCCGAATGAAGTGATCCCCTTTCCCGCAATACAAGCACATATTATCCTTGCATCTTTTCTCCTTCTCTTCTCATGTGAGGGGACCCCGGATACTCCCTATTTGCATTGGCTCACTTTCCCCTTGTTTACTACCAGTCTCTCGACTCTTGTCTAGTCATACAAATGGAACTTCTGGCCTCTTCCTCTCCCCCTGCTGCTCACCAATTCTGTGATCCAACCGTAATGCTAAATCTATCAGGGCAGAACAGATGGCTGGTTGTGGGTCTACCTGTGCTATCACATCATCTAATTTCTCCTTGAGTCCCTGATAGAACAACACAGTTTGCTTTGCTTCTGGAAAATCAGTTTCTACAATAAGTTTGTTAAATTGTATTATGTAGGTCACCAGATCCTGTGTTCTCTGGCGCAACGCAAGCAACTCCTTATCTTGCGCTAACAAAACATGTTTTCTATCAGTCGACCAAATTCTGTAGTGAACTGATCCCAATTATACAGTAAGGGATCATCTTTTTGTACTAACGGAATGGTCCATGCGGCTGCATCCCCAGCCAAATAGGAAATTAGAAAGGCTGTCCTAGCTTGTGTGTTACCAAAAGCAACTGGTTTGCACAAAAAATTCAGTTAGCATTGAGATAGAAAAGATAGGTATTTCCTAGGATCACCTGAAAAATGCTCTAGTGCAGCCAGGGGGACTTTCAATGGCTGGTTCACTACCACCGTTGTAGATCTCTCGGTAGAAGATGATGCTGCTCTGTGCAAAGGTGTACTCTGAGCAATCAACCCGCTCACTTGCGCCTTTTATGCCATTGTCTCCTGTCGTGACTGGACCAGTTCCCTTTGCAATCCCTGTATAGCCTTAAGCATGTCGTCTAACGGCTGGGAGGGAGACTCCATTTGGCTCAGGTGGTCAATCTTCTTGTATGAGGACCGATTGTTATGTCACACCTGAAGGAGTATCCGCAACCCACTCCTAACCACGTAAGCCGAAGGGAGTACGACCCTCCCACCTTGGTTGTGGACTGGTTCCTGATGTCTAGAAAAACAGGTCACCACGAGACAGCCAATGGGGGCGGGGGGCGAGTGGGTTAGGAAGACGTTGTGAATGGATACTTTGGTTTCTCATATAGGTCGGTTGTTGCATTCAATTTATTTAAATGTATGGCATGTCAATTGGTGAATTTTAATGTATTGCATTATTTTTAATTCCACAAATGTATTTTCATATATGACTGCACTTGCATTTCAATAGATTGCATGACTTTTCATCCCCCACAGTATTTTTCATCTTGTAAACTTGTTCCCACCTCAGGTGACAGTTAACAGCTGCCCTTTTTTACAGTCAGTGTAAAATCTTCAGCCTGGGAGCTGGTCCCGCCCCCTTTCTGTACTAAACTACCTTGAAGTCCTGGGAACAGAATCCTCCCTCCCCAATGGGGCTTTCTATGTTTGCTCACCTACCCATTTTTTCCTGTCACCAGCCCCTCTGCACCCTGAATAGTTGTGTGGGAACCCTTGTGTCGATCCTGGCATGTTTGCCCACCAGTCATGTCCTGGCACCCTTCTTCCTTGGTCCCTCCATCCCCGTCATGGGACAGCTGTGTAGGAGGGGGGCTGTGCCTGCAAGCAACAGCCTACCCCGTGGTACCCCCTGAGAATCTCCACCTTTTTCTGGTCACTTGGACCCCAGGACCTATTTTGACCTCTTGAAAAACTCTTCGGGGCAGCTCTGGAGGGGGATCTGTGCCTGCGTGTGTCATCCTATACCCCCTCATCCCGACTCCTTCCTCTTTGGACCCTGTGGGTGAGCTCTGCAGGGCTGGAGCAACAGCCTTATAAGTTGACAGAGAAACAGGGCTGGGTCTCTTTCATTGGCTGCAGTGCTGGACGCGTGGGTGGGGGCAGGGGGAGCTACGTAGACCATTAATAGGTACACTTCTCCCAATTTGGCACACTCCCTTTCTATCCCCTTGTGCCCCTTCCTCCCCAACATGCTCTCCGATGCCTCTCTCTCTATCTCCCTCTGCTCCTCACTCCATATGTACCTGTCACTCTGTGCCCCTCACACTCTCTGACTCTTCCTCATTCTTCCTCTGTATGTGCCTAGTGTGAGGAACTCATGGTGGCAACAGTAAAGATGGACACAAGTGATCCCAGTTGAAGGGTGTTTATTAAACTGTAAATGAAGGGTGGAAAAACGCCTAACCTAAACTTAAATCTAAGATGGGAGCAACCTTCGCCCATCAAATGAAAATAAGGCAGTCCTTGTAGCATCTTGTCAAAGTAAACAGGCCTACACTGAAAAAAACGATTGCCTAATCCTTTCAACTAATTACAGAAAGAGTGTGGAATAGTGTTTTCAATAACGAAATTAGTGTTCACAAATTATAAGTCAGGATGAGATTGCCAGTGGTCTCCCTTCCCCACGTTATGCGCACAGGACAAAGTGGATCTCCCGAGCACAGCACCCACAACAGCTTTCCCAACACGAACCGACAGCTCTGTACCAGCTATCAGGTTCTGTGATGGTTAAGTCTCTTTTCAATAAAAATTATCTTGCCTTCGAGGGCCTGATGTATTCAACAACAAACAAACAGTTCTTTTCCAAATAGACTTTGGGTGATAACTTTTCACACCCTGGATCTCCCTCAGCCGAGCTCGGACACAAATGACATGGAGAACAATTCACTTCCCCTGGTCTTCCAATACTTCTTGCATTCACAAATCTTAATGTCTTTTTAAATAGTTCTTCAGGTTTTGCCCCTTTTTGTTGGCTTCCCTCTACCAGTTTCACTCTTTTTTAATAAATTCTTTTTATTGGTTTACAACAGGTAAAGGACGGGCATAACTATCGTTCCATAACATGTATAACAAGCTGAGCAGTGCTAAGCAGACAAAATTAAAACAAGGAAGCAAATTAAAACCAAACAAAACAAGGCCAGGTCGTAATGCAATACATGTCGGCAATTCCAGTCAGGGGTCATGTCCTAAAAATTAAAGTGGGGGACTCATGAACAAACGAATGAGATGTGACATCGCCAGAAATTATCAAATCAAGCTGAAATATGCACATTTCATTAAATTGGCTTTGCATAACCACCCACATTGCACAGGACGAATGGCATTTGCCTTTCATAAAATCAACACATACACAAAACCAAGAGAGGATTTTTGAAAACGTTAAAAGGTGTGCATGTTTTAAACTCCAGCCAATACAAATGTTTTTCCTGGGACTTGCAGTAATGAAATGGGACATTTCACCTTTAGTTGTTTGTTATTCTTCATCAGCTTAACATAGTGCAGTGGTGAAGTGTCCGGCCTAAAATCCCGACGACTCGCTTTGATACCTGAGGTCGGCTTTAATTCAGAAATTCAAAGAGGACATTCAATGTTTCTCATTTTTGCTGGGGGGGGGGGACTGAGTCCACCCTCTGAATAAAGTGGGGGGACTCCGTCCTCCCACTTGTACCCTCGACTTGAGCCCTGATTCCAGTTTGTGGTAGGAAAGAACAGGAAGCACTGACCGAGAGAGTCAGGGTCCGTGGCGGTAACACCTGTCTACCCAAGTCAGGTACCCATGATTGACACCTAGTTATGCAGTTCTGGTCCATTTATCCCACACCTTGAAGAATTTACCAGGGCAGCCCCTGGCAGTGTATATGCGCTTCTCCAGGGACGCACACCTGTCCATTTCGTTTATCCATCTGCTTAGAGTTGGACCTTCTGCCACCCCCCACATGGCGGCAAGAAGTCTTTTAATTTGACCCATTGCAACAGCAAGGAACGTTTTTTCACCTTGTGTGTGGTCCCCATCCCACAGATCCCCAGCAGTGCCACCTTAGGTTCCAGTTGAACCAGAGTGTCCAGGGCCTCATTAATTTTATCGATACACATACGTCAGAATTCTTGTATGACCTCACATTCCCACACTTTCTATTGTGAGTCAACAGAGATAACCTAATGTCTCTACTCCTGTCCTGTTTCCTGCCTACTACTTTACTAATCACATATGCTACCACATTTAAGCACATGATGAAGCTGAACACTAATACATGCTGGAGAATTACCTCTCCTACAATTAGCAAAGCATGATGAACACATGAGATGCAATGAGGCAAATTGAACACATAAGCCAACAAACATATACATAGGAGTCACAACTGCTTAACTCTCTGGTGTGACCAATGGGAGTCCTGTTCCCTCGCAGAACTAGTGCTTTCATGCTACATGGTAAACCTGTAACTGCTGTCAGTTCCCTGAAACACTTAAGCCAAAAACGTATACATAGGAGTTCACTTGCTTGTTTTTCTCCTGGTTAGGCCAATGAGAATCCTGTTCTGTCACAGGGCTAATACATGCATGTCTTCCCTCTCCCTATATCCTGCCAGAATTGCATAGTACATTCACTGTGCCTGTGATTTACAGTCCCTCCGCTACAGCACAGACTTTTCATACTAAAGGCTGTGTCTGCTGTCAGAAGGTATAGACATGCGGAAAAAACAAAAACACAGTGGTTCTTTAAGGAGTACTTATCTCAGGCTCAGGGAGCCTTGCGCCATCCCCGAGCGAACTGTGGAAGTCGGAAAGAGGCACTGGCTCAGCACTGTGGAGCTCTGGTGTAGCTGGGGACTCCTCCCTTCATGAACTCTGCAGCCTGACTAAAGAACCCAGAGCATATCACCGCTGCTGCCCGCAGTCTCCTGCTCCTCTGCCACACCCTGCCTGTGCTTTCCAATGGTTGGAACAATTAGCACTAAGCATGGGCAGGTGCAACGTTTTTCATGACCCAGCGGCTTGTGCTGCCTGCATGTTGCCACAAGGGATTATGGGTAGTGTAGTTCCCAAGCATTCAGCGATCCCAGAGCCCACAAACCCAGGGAGCTGGTTTCTCTGGATATTTCTTGTGAAATAACTTCTCAACCTTGGTGCATGCACATCCTCTGTCGGCTCCCAGGAACGATCTGCAGGTCCATAGCCAACCCAATCCACTCGATACCACAAGCGTCTATAGCGTATCTTGGAATCCAGTATTCTTCGTACTTCATATTTTTCATGGCGGTCTTCCAGGTCAATAGGTAGTTTCTTGGGCCGCGTACCAGAGCCTGCAGGTTTAATTAAAGACACATGAAACCCACAAATTATTCTTAGGGCATCAGGCAATTTTAGTTATACAGCTGTGTCAGATACACTTTTCACCACCAGTCCTATGAAACGAGGCAAAAGTTTTCATGCTCTCACCATACGAATGTTCTGGGTTGAAAGCCACACTTTGTCACCTGCTACGTACTTGGGAGATGGTTGTCTTTGCTTGTCAGCATACTCCTTGTATGTTGCCTTGGCCCTTTCTAAGTTTTGGCGTGCCTTTTTCCTAATGCTTGAAAGCACCCGTTTGCACCCTATGAGTGCTGGCATGTTAACTGTTGTTGGAAGATGTTCGGGGAGCATATTTTGCTCCTGGCCATATGAACATATGTTGGGTGACATTCCCAAGGAAGCGTGCTCTGAGTTATTGTAGGTAAACTCAGCCACCCAAAGCGCATGTACCCATGAGCTCATTCCATCTGCTAGTAAGCACCTCAAATATTGCTCCATAGTTTGATTCACCCGTTCAGTATGTCCATCTGTCTGCGTGTGGTAACTTGTAGTCAAAGCACAGTTGATTCCCAGCAACTGGCAAAAAGCTTGCCAAAACCGTGAGGTAAATTGTGTCCCTTGATCAGATACAATAGTATGAGGTAAACCATGCAATCGCATTATATTGTGCAAAAACAATTCTGCTAATTCACCCGCACTTGGAATACCCATAAAAGGAATGAAGTGCACCTCTTTAGAAAAATAATCCACTACCACCAAAATTGTGTCGTACTGATTATCTTTAGGTAATATGGGACAATGGCCCCTCTGGGCTAGGTAATGGTTGCAACAACCCCCGCTTCTTACCATGATCTGCCTTGTTGCTCACACAGGTATCAAACTGCTGAATATAATCATACAGTTGTGCATTCATACTGGGCCACCAAAAGTATTTACCCAACATCTGCCGGGTCTTGAGCTCTCCTGCATGCCTGGCCAGAGGTCACTTATGGCACCATAACAATGCTCTACCTCTCAACCGCATGGTTGGCAGGAACAGTCTGCCGGCATGCTAGGTTATCTCATTGCGTATTGAGAGAGTCTTGAGCCGTCCACTCCTGCAATTGATTTTTCTTAAAAGGACTCTGTATCTCTTCTAACAAACCTTGTGTGACTGCACCTACAATTCTGTCTGTCCCCATTATGGGTTGAGACTCCTGTGTGATCATCTCAGAATCTTGCTGGTGTGTTAGCGCATCTGCCTTCCCATTCCTCGTCCCTGGCCGGTAAGTGAGGACAAAGTCAAACTCCTCAAAATACTGAGCCCATTGTAATTGCCTGGAACTCAGCGTCTTGGCAGTTTTCAAATATTGCAAATTTTTGTGAACAGTCAACACCGTAATCTGATGTTGAGCACCCATTAGGTGATGCCTCCACTCAAGGAAGGCCACTCGAATGGCAAGCAGTTCTTTATCCGTGATAGAATAATTCTGCTCACAGAGAGGTAATATGCGTGAAAAAAACACAACGGGATGCAAAACCCCCTCCAAGTCTTTTTGCGAGAGAACCACTCCCAATGCCAGATCTGATGCGTCTATCTCTACCTGAAATGGCCTCTCAACATTTTGATGTAAAATGGGTGCACTAGTAAATGCCCCATTACATTCCTGAAAGGCTGCCTCTGCCTCCATGTCCCACTTGAACGGAGTTGTCTTTCAGAGCAGTCGAGTAACTGGAGTAATAATCTGAGAGAAATTGGCACTGAACCTTCGGTAAAAGTTTGCGAAACCCAGGAAGGATTGCACCTCTATTATACTCTGTGTTGATGGTCATTCTATAACTTTCCTTCCTGTCCATCTCAATGCCTTGAGGAGTAAGAATAAACCCCAAAAACTCTACTCGATCAGTATGAAAAATACATTTCTAAAGTTTTGCATACAATCGGTGTTCTCTCAGATGTTGCAAAACTGCCTGCACATGCTGGGCATGCTGCTCCCTGGTTTCAGAATAAATCAAGATATCGTCAATATATACGATCACAAAAATATCTATGTAGTATCGTAATACATCCTGCATGAAATTTTGGAATGCTGCTGGAGCGTCGCACAACCCAAACGGCATCACCAATTACTCGTACAAGCCAAACTTGGTCTGGAATGCTGTCTTCCACTCATCCCCAGCCCTAACCCTGATCAAATGATACGCTCCCCTAAGATCTAGTTTATATGAATGGCTGCTGATTTTACCTGGTCCAACAAAACAGATATCAAGGGTAAAGGGAATCTATTTTTGATGGTCACTTTATTGAAGGCCTTGTGATCTATGCATGTGCTCAGGGTGCCTTCCTTGTTAGGAACAAAAACAAAGGAGATGACACTGGAGACTTAGACACCCTGATGAATCCATAGGCTAACATGTCATCCAGGTATTTTCGAAGATGTTGATTTTCTTGTTCAGTAGGGGCATAGATCTAACTAGAGGGTAACTTAGCATTAGCTTCCAGATCAATTACACAATCATATGGTCTATGAGGTGGTAACGCTTCTGCCTGCCCCTTATCAAAAACTTCTGCATAGTCAGAATAGTATTTTGTATTTTATGTGTATTTTATATAGTGCCTTAGCCAATACGATGTACAGAGAATTGAAAAGCGGTACAATAGAAATTAATAACAAAAATCAATAAAAGCAATCAAATTAACCACAGTGAAGAAGATGGGACTTCAACGACTTACAGAATAAGGAGTAAACAGAGATAGAGCAAAAAGAATAAGGAAGATCATTCCAGTGTAGAGGAGCTAAGAGAGCAAAGGACCTAAAGCGAGACTGAGCACAGGGAGGACGCAGAGCTGTAAGAAGAAATTGGGATGAAGAGCGAAGAGATCAAGAAGGAGTGTAGAAAGAAACCAAAGAAGAGAGAGAGTCCGGTGCAAGACCTTAAAGGGATTTGAAAACAAGACATAAAAAGTTAAATCTAAGTTGAGAATGGTAAGATAGCCAACCAAGAGTAGCAAGGGAAGAAGAACTAGAGTTGCAAAAGGAAAGAAGACAGAGAAGACAAATAGAGGCATTGAAACAGATTTCAGGGGAGCAAGACGAATAAGTGCAAGACCAAAAAGGGCGCTAGAGCACTAGAAAAGCCAAGAGAAATCAATGTAGAAATCAAAACATTTGAAGCTCAAAACGTTAGAAAGGGCAGGCTTTATGAATATTATAGAGATGGTAGCGACAGGTGCGGGAAGACAGAGAGATATGGTGTTGAAAAGATAGGGCAGAGTCAAGGTGAAGCCCCAGATTTTGAGCATAGAGGGAAATATGAAGCTGGGATGGGAAAATGAAACAAAGGAGGGAGAAATAGGAAGAGTGTTTGCAGGAAAAAAGAGAACCTCTGTTTTAGCAGCATTAAGTATAAGGTAGTGAGTAGACATCCAAGATTTAATAGGCGATAGACCAACCCACAGTCTGTGGTGAATATCGTAAGAAAAAGTAGAACAAGAAAGGAAAAGTCGAGTATCATCAGTGTAGAAGTGATGTGATAGACTGAATGAAGAAATAACAGCAGCAAGAGGGGAAGTGTAAAGGGAAAATAGAAAAGGACCCAGAACAGACCATCCTGGGACACCATGAGCAAGCAAGAAGGAGTCAGAAATGTGACTTGCCCACGAAACAGAAAAGGTTATTTTGGACCGGTATGACTGGAACCAGGAAAGGACAGAACCCGAAAAACCAAAGGATGAAAGAGAAGCCAATAAAAGGGAGTGATCAACAGTATCAAAAGTAGCTGAAAGGTCCAACAAGATAAGAAGAGATGAAAGTTTACAATAGCGTTTAGTGAATAGGGAATTCAGAATTGAGAGAAGAGGAGTTTCAGTAGAATGACCGGCTGAAAGCCAGACTACAATCGTGGAAGAATAGAAGAATTAGAAACAAAAGTAGAGACTTCGGAGTACAGTAGCCGTTTGAGTAGTTTAGAGAGATAGGGGAATAAAGAAATGGGACAAAAATTTGATACAAGCAGAGGGTCAGCAGAAGGTTTCTTTAGGATTAGAATAATAGAAGCGTGCCTAAAAGATGAAGGAAAAGTTCACGTCAAAAGACAGATATCAAAGGAAGAGGCAAGATATGAAACAATAGATGGATACATGTTTGGAATAAGTGCCGAGGGAATGGGATCAGTAGAGGAAGCAGTGGGATGAGCCAGTGGAAGAGAAGTGCCTACATTAGTAATATGTTTGAAACAGGAAATGGAATCAGAGAGAACTGAAGTGGGAAGGATAGGTGGGATTGGAGAGGCATAAGCTTCAATGTCAGAGCGAAGAGAAGCCACCATAGAGGAAAATAATTGAGCCAGATCAGATGCTGAAAGAGTAGAGATAACTGATTAGTCAGGAGTGGGAGGAGAGAGAAGACGAGAGGGAATTTGAAAAAGATGCCTGTGATGGGCAGATTGTGTCTGTAGAAAATCTTAAAAATACAAGCATTTAGCAGAATGTAAGCAATCATCATAGAGAGCGTGTTAAGAGAAATATGAAGAGTAGTGAGCCATAGACCAATGTCTTTCAAGATGGCAGAGAAAGGGATGCATAGAACAAACATGAGGAGAAACCCATGGTTGAGAGGGTTTACGGGTAGGATAAAAGAGTGAGGTAGGGTAAAGACAAAGAAGGGTAAAGACAAAGAAGAGAAAAGCATTGAAGCAGCTTAGTCAGCAGACAAAACTGCAAAAGAAGGAAGAGAGGGCAGAACAGAAGTACAAGAGGAGACAAAGAGTGGAGTGTTGAAATCGCATAAGTCGTGCCGATAGAAAGGTGACTTGGGAAAAGGAGCTGGAGAATGTGTAGGAACCTGTGAAAAAAGTGATACTGAGAGAAGGTGATAGTCAGAAAGATAAACTGGGAGTGAAGAAACAGATGAAAAAGACAAAGATAAAACAAAAATAATATCAAGACAAGATCCAGAAACATGAGAGGGAGGAGTAGAGAGAGGACATAAGAAATAGAGTGGGTGGAAGAAATATGAAGATTGAAGTCACCCAAAAGTATAAGAGGGGTAGAGGAGGGAAGAATGACAGAGAGAAGATGATCAATGTCTTCACAAAAAGAGCCAATTGGTCCAGGTGGAGAATAGAAGAGGAGAAATTAGTTAGGATAAGGATTAGAGAAAGTAGTATAAAAGAATTGGAAGGCTGAGTAAATAGGAAGAGATAGAGTTGAAGACACAAGTGTAGTGAATACCAATACCCTCTCCCAAGCTGTGGAACGAGGGATATGACAAAAGGAGGTCTGAGATGTGGTCAAAGAGGCAGCAACAGTAGTGTAGAATCCAAGTTTCTGTAATACAGAGAAAATGTAGATTAAGTCTTAGAAAAAGATCAAGAACAGCAACAGCCCTATTACAGAGAGATCTGACCTGCCATAGGCCACGATCAATAGGTGCAGTGTTAGAGATAGATAGTGGATAGATAGGATTAGAGTAGTTACAAGTAGAAGTAAATCGAGGAGTAGATGGATTGCTTTGTGGTGGCATAGTGATCCAGACGGGATGAGGAAGAAGCAATGTTACCAGCACCAGGATGGTGTATGTCAATGAGCAAGCAGTTTGCAGAGATGATTGTGCTGGTGTGTGAAGAGCAGGCGGTACCATCATGGCCGTGTATGGATGATATTATGGTTCAGAGTGGGGAAAGCAGTGAGGGGCGGTGATAGACTGTGTTTCATCCGCAGACAGCCGCCGGCAGCAGGCAGACTTTGCCAGACTTCACCTGGGCTCTGCCTAGGCAGGATATGATGTAGAGATATCCGGTATGACCGCGCAACTGGATTGGGCTGAGCGGGGAGGCGGGCTATACACGTCTCGCTGCCATGGAAACCAGAACGCTGGTATTAACACCGGAGGAGCAGGCTGCAGAATAGAAGACTGTATGGCAGTACAGAAGAATAACAATCAGTGCACAGCCCTCTTAACCGGCTCTCACACTGCTTGATGAGCTATGTAGGCAGCAGTTCTTCCCTCGTTGCAGACAGTAGGCAGACCTTGGCTGACTTGGCCTGGGCTTTGCCCTGGCAGGTTATGATGTACAAATATCCATTCTGTCCGTGCCTCTGGATTGGACTGAGCGGGGAGGTGGGCTACACATGACACGCTGCCATGGAAACCAGAACGTTTCCATTAGATCTTTGGAAGTACTGTTTCCACTGCCCCAACCCTGTCATGACACACCACTCCTTCCACCAAAAACGTTGCAGGTCCTCCACCCTCGCACACATGCTTGACACAACTTGGAGCATTAAAAGACAAAGTACGCTCAACCCAGTTTATCGAGGGATTATGAGTAACCAACCAGGGCATTCCAAGAATTACCCCAAACTGAAGAGCTACAATCAAATCAAAAGTGATGATCTCCTCATGCCCCAATGAACAATGCATCTGCAAAAGTTGTGTTTGAGTAGTGATTGGACCAGAGATCAACATAGAACCGTCCACTGACCGTACCAGTTCCATGACCTCCTTGGCCTGCATGGGCAGTTGTAACTTTTCTGCTAACTTCACACCCACAAAATTGCTAGTCGCTCCAGAATCAATCATACCTCATACAGTTACCTTAGTGGGATAAAAATAACAAAGTCACCAAAATGTATAAATGAGGAGTCTTATTACGTACTGTGTTTGCGATAATATTTGGGAACCTCTCTTGCTCAAGACTCGTCAATTCAGTTCCCACTACTGACGAGTCTTTTCTTTCCCCGCCTCCATCTTCAGCCTAGATCCTCTCCTCTGCTGTGGCGTGTTGGGACAATTCCGAATGAAGTGATCCCCTTTCCCGCAATACAAGCACATATTATCCTTGCATCTTTTCTCCTTCTCTTCTCATGTGAGGGGACCCCGGATACTCCCTATTTGCATTGGCTCACTTTCCCCTTGTTTACTACCAGTCTCTCGACTCTTGTCTAGTCATACAAATGGAACTTCTGGCCTCTTCCTCTCCCCCTGCTGCTCACCAATTCTGTGATCCAACCGTAATGCTAAGTCTATCATGGCAGAACAGATGGCTGGTTGTGGTTCTACCTGTGCTATCACATCGTTCAATTTCTCCTTGAGTCCCTGATAGAACAACACAGTTTGCTTTGCTTCTGGAAAATCAGTTTCTACAATAAGTTTGTTAAATTGTATTAAGTAGGTCACCAGATCCTGTGTTCTCTGGCGCAACGCAAGCAACTCCTTATCTTGCGCTAACAAAACATGTTTTCTATCAGTCGACCAAATTCTGTAGTGAACTGATCCCAATTATACAGTAAGGGATCATCTTTTTGTACTAACCGAATGGTCCATGCGGCTGCATCCCCAGCCAAATAGGAAATTAGAAAGGCTGTCCTAGCTTGTGTGTTACCAAAAGCAACTGGTTTGCACAAAAAATTCAGTTAGCATTGAGATAGAAAAGATAGGTATTACCTAGGATCACCTGAAAAATGCTCTAGTGCAGCCAGGGGGACTTTCAATGGCTGGTTCACTACCACCGTTGTAGATCTCTCGGTAGAAGATGATGCTGCTCTGTGCAAAGGTGTACTCTGAGCAATCAACCCGCTCACTTGCGCCTTTTATGCCATTGTCTCCTGTCGTGACTGGACCAGTTCCCTTTGCAATCCCTGTATAGCCTTAAGCATGTCATCTAACGGCTGGGAGGGAGACTCCATTTGGCTTAGGTGGTCAATCTTCCTGTATGAGGACCGATTGTTATGTCACACCTGGAGTATCCGCAACCCACTCCTAACCACGTAAGCCGAAGGGAGTACAACCCTCCCACCTTGGTTGTGGACTGGTCCCTGATGTCTAGAAAAACAGGTCACCACGAGACAGCCAATGGGGGCGGGGGCGAGTGGGTTAGGAATACGTTGTGAATGGGTAGGGGGAATTAGGATCACCGGAAGGATTAGGGATAACTGATTAATGAGGAGGCACCAATTGAGAATGGTGGGCAAATGAGTCTCCACGGGTGGATACCTTGGTTTCTCATATAGGTCGGTTGTTGCATTTCAATTTATTTAAATGTATGGCATGTCACTTGGTGAATTTTAATGTATTGCATTATTTTTAATTCCACAAATGTATTTTCATATATGACTGCACTTGCATTTCAATGGATTGCATGACTTTTCATCCCCCACAGTATTTTTCATCTTGTAAACTTGTTCCCACCTTAGGTGACAGTTAACAGCTGCCCTTTTTTACAGTCAGTGTAAAATCTTCAGCCTAGGAGCTGGTCCCGCCCCCTTCCTGTACTAGGCTACCTTGAAGTCCTGGGAACAGGATTCTCCCTCCCCAATGGGGCTTTCTATGTTTGCTCACCTACCCATTTTTTCCTGTCACCAGCCCCTGTGCACCCTGAATAGTTGTGGGAACCCTTGTGTCGATCCTGGCATGTTTGCCCACCAGTCATGTCCTGGCCCCCTTCTTCCTTGGTGCCTCCATCCCCGTCATGGGACAGCTGTGTAGGAGGGGGACTGTGCCTGCAAGCAACAGCCTACCCCCGCGGTACCCCCTGAGAATCTCCACCTTTTTCTGGTCACTTGGACCACAGGACCTATTTTGACCTCTTGAAAAACTCTTCGGGGCAGCTCTGGAGGGGGATCTGTGCCTGCGTGTGTCATCCTATACCCCCTCATCCCGACTCCTTCCTCTTTGGACCCTGTGGGTGAGCTCTGCAGGGCTGGAGCAACAGCCTTATAAGTTGACAGAGAAACCGGGCTGGGTCTCTTTCATTGGCTGCAGTGCTGGACGTGTGGGTGGGGGCAGGGGGAGCTACGTAGACCATTAATAGGTACACTTCTCCCAATTTGGCACACTCCCTTTCTATCCCCTTGTGCCCCTTCCTCCCCAACATGCTCTCCTGTGCCTCTCTTTCTATCTCCCTCTGCTCCTCACTCCATATGTACCTGTCACTCTGTGCCCTTCACACTCTCTGACTCTTCCTCAGTCTTCCTCTGTATGTGCCTAGTGTGAGGAACTCATGGTGGCAACAGTAAAGATGGACACAAGTGATCCCAGTTGAAGGGTGTTTATTAAACTCTAAATGAAGGGTGGAAAAACGCCTAACCTAAACTTAAAGCTAAGATGGGAGCAACCTTCGCCCATCAAATGAAAATAAGGCAGTCCTTGTAGCATCTTGTCAAAGTAAACAGGCCTACACTGAAAAAAACGATTGCCTAATCCTTACAACTAATTACAGAAAGAGTGTGGAATAGTGTTTTCAATAACGAAACTAGTGTTCACAAATAATAAGTCAGGCTGACATTGCCAGTGATCTCCCTTCCCCACGTTATGCGCACAGGACAAAGTGGATCTCCCGAGCACAGCACACACAACAGCTTTCCCAACACGAACCGACAGCTGTGTACCAGCTATCAGGTTCTTCGATGGTTAAGTCTCTTTTCAATAAAAATTCTCTTGCCTTCGAGGGCCTGATGTATTCAACAACAAACAAACAGTTCTTTTCCAAATAGACTTTGGGTGATAACTTTTCACACCCTGGATCTCCCTCAGCCGGGCTCGGACGCAAATGACAAAGAGAACAATTCACTTCACCTGGTCTTCCAATACTTCTTGCATTCACAAATCTTAATGTCTTTTTAAATAGTTCTTCAGGTTTTGCCCCTTTTTGTTGGCTTCCCTCTACCAGTTTCACTCTTTTTTAATAAATTCTTTTTATTGGTTTACAACAGCTAAAGGACGGGCATACCCATCGTTCCATAACATGTATAACAAGCTGAGCAGTGCTAAGCAGACAAAATTAAAACAAGGAAGCAAATTAAAACCAAACAAAACAAGGCCAAGTCGTAATGCAGTACATGTCGGCAATTCCAGTCAGAGGTCATGTCCTAAAAATTAAAGTGGGGGACTCATGAACAAACAAATGAGATGTGACATCGCCAGAAATTATCAAATCAAGCTGAAATATGCACATTTCATTAAATTGGCTTTGCATAACCACCCACATTGCACAGGACGAATGGCATTTGCCTTTCATAAAATCAACACATACACAAAACCAAAAGAGGATTTTTGAAAACGTTAAAAGGTGTGCGTGTTTTAAACTCCAGCCAATACAAATGTTTTTCCTGGGACTTGCAGTAATGAAATGGGACATTTCACCTTTAGTTGTTTGTTATTCTTCATCAGCTTAACATAGTGCAGTGGTGAAGTGTCCGGCCTAAAATCCCGACGACTCGGTTTGATGCCTGAGGTCGGCTTTAATTTATAAATTCAAAGAGGACATTCAATGTTTCTCATTTTTGCTGGGGAGGGGACTGAGTCCACCCTCTGAATAAAGTGGGGGGACTCCGTCCTCCCACTTGTACCCTCGACTTGAGCCCTGATTCCAGTTCGTGGTAGGAAAGAACAGGAAGCACTGACCGAGAGAGTCCGGGTCCGTGGCGGTAACACCTGTCTACCCAAGTCAGGTACCCATGATTGACACCCAGTTATGCAGTTCCGGTCCATTTATCCCACACCTTGAAGAATTTACCAGGGCAGCCCCTGGCAGTGTATATGCGCTTCTCCAGGGACGCACACCTGTCCATTTCGTGTATCCATCTGCTTAGAGGTGGACCTTCTGCCGCCCCCCACATGGCAGCAAGAAGTCTTTTAATTTGACCCATTGCAACAGCAAGGAACGTTTTTTCACCTTGTGTGTGGTCCCCATCCCCCAGATCCCCAGCAGTGCCACCTTAGGTTCCAGTTGAACCAGAGTGTCCAGGACCTCATTAATTTCATCGATACACTTACGTCAGAATTCTTGTATGACCTCATATTCCCGAGCATATGGTAGAAGGTGCCTGCCACCCTACAGCATTTCAAACAATCAGCATCTTCCACCACCACCCATTTGCCATCGAGGCCCGGGAGTGGTAGGCCTGGTGGAGTATTTTATATTGTATAAGCCAGAGTTTGGCGTCTACGTCGATTTCGTGTGGAAACATCAATGCCTCCATCCACTACTCTGATTCCAAAGGGCCCACCACTCTCTCCCACCTCTCCCGCAGGCGGGCTAAATCCCAAAATCACTTGGTACAGTGTTGATGTGGGTTTCACCAGAATCCTCGTTTGAAGGACATTTACCTCGAGGGGGGCACTTTTAGGAATGTCTGCAAGCCCGTAGAATTGGGCACGGAGGGCATGCGTCAGTTGTATGAATCTGTATATGTCTCCGGGGGGGGGGGGGAGACCAAACTCCTCCCTTATTGCCTCGAACGGCTTCAGATGTCCATCCTGCATGACCTCCGTTAAGGTCAGTTTCCCCCAATCCTCCCAGCTACGAAAGGCCGTGGGTAGGAGCGTTCTGCAGGACATACAGGAATCTCGGGAGGTAGAGCATTTAGAAGAGGGCGGCCCTCCCCAGCAAACCTATAGGGAGGGATTGCCAGTGGGTGACATCCGCTTCAAATCTGCTCACCACCCGTTGGGAAGTTAAGCCGGAGAAATTTGTCAGAGTTGGGGGCCACCCGGATGCCCAGGTAGACAAAACTCTGGATGGAGACCGAGTAAGGACAGCGCTGCAGGATCGCATCAGCCCCTCCCTGGAGTGGGAAAAAAATCATCTTGTAAACCCACAGAACTCGTGGTATTCGGTGAGTATTCCGGTGACTTCAGGGCACAAGACTCTAGGGTTGCTCATGTAGATGAGCAGGTCATCAGCAAACAGTGAGACCCGCCCCCCCCTCCCGCCAAGGCCACACAAACCCAGACCACCCGCGGGACATCCTGATCCGAGTTGCAAGAGGCTTAATGGCCAGTATGAATAGGATGGGGGAGAAGGGGCATCCCTGCCTGGTTCCTCTGCCCAGTGGAAAGGGTCTGGAGGAGATCCCGTTCACCCGCACCACTGCTTCAGGGGCAGTATACAGTATTTTAACCCACGACATAAAGTTGGGCCCAACCCGAATGCGGTCTATGATAGTCCATAGGGCAGTCCACCCCACAGAGTTGAAGGCTTTTTCATAGTCCACTGCGACTAGAGCAAGTGGCTCCTTGATCAGAGCAGCTTGGCCAATTGCGAAGTGAACCCTGTGCAGATTCATCCTAGTGGATTTTGCCGGCATGAACTCGCATTGGTCCGGGTACACTAAAGATTGAATGCCCCCCCGGCATTCTGTTGGCTAGGAACTGGGCTAGAATTTTGGCCTACCCGTTGATGAGCGAGATGGGTCTGTATGAGGCGCATAGGTCGGGGGGCTTCCCCGGTTTGGGAATAATTACTATAGTGGCCTGCCTAAAATCATGTGGGAGCATCCGAACTGCCGAGAGCGCAGCAACATGCGGTACATATGTCCCACCACGAGTCGCCCATTCGCCTCCAGGTTTCAACAGGGAAGCTGTGCAGTCCCATGGTTTTCCCGGATTGGAGCTGGGACAGGGCTGTGACCTCTCTGGAGGCATAGAGACCATCATAGAGGGAGGCAAAGGTATTCGCTATGTCTGCATCCTCCTGAAGCAGGTCCCCATCAACCCCTTGAATGGCCCTGACTTGTCCCCCGTTCTTTCCCCTTCTTTCCAACCAGGCCAGGGCCTTGCCAGCTTTGTCCCCAGTAGCATAGATCTGACTGTGCATAGTCCAGTGAGCAGTCCTGGCATTGTCTAGTGCCAGGTTCTTAAATATTCCTGGGATGTAATCATCGCCTCTTTAGATTCTGGCATCCGGGTGGTGTGGAACTCTTCCTCAGCCCTCGCTGCGGCTTCTTCTTTGTCAGTGATCTCTCGGACTTGTTGCAGATGGTGTGCCATGACCAGAGAAAGGGCATCACCCCGGAGCACTGCCTTGTACCCCTCCAGAGTGTTATGGGGCTGGCTACTGAGCCTTCGTTCAGGGAAAAGTATTTGGTTGTTTGCTGAACAAGGCCCTCATTCACCTCGGGGATCCCCAGGTAGTATGCATTGAGTCTCCAGGAGGGCAGGGGCTTGGTTGGGGTCTGTTTTATAGTGAGTAACAGGGGGGAATGGTCCAAAATACCCCTGAATAGCTAGGTGGTGGATTTCAGCATGTGCGACATATCTTGCGGGACGAAGAAATAATCTATGTGGGACATGGATTTGTGGGCGTTGGAGAAGGAGGAGTATCTGGAGTCCGTAGGGTGAAGAGTGCACCATGCATCCACCCACCCAAGTGCCGATGCGTAAGAATGGAGCTTAGTTTGGATTCTGGGGTTCCTGTTACCTACATAAGTTATATCCTTAAGTACATCCATCACTTCATTGAAATCTCCCCCCAGTGCCCACTGATCAGCCCGTTTCCCCATCATTGCCTCCTGGAGGTCGCTAAGAAGTTTGAGGGTGAGTGGGGCGGCATACGCTGCCACAATCCCCCAAGAGACCCTCCCAATATCACCAGTGACCACCACAAAGTGCCCCACGTGGAGCCCTTTCATTTGGAATGCCCGCTTATGTATAAGGATCATGGTACCCTGAGACCTACTGGAGAACCCTGCATGGAAGGTAGTTGCATAATTGGATCTCCTGAAGAACTTACATTCCGTGCCCATAAGGTGTGTCTCAGTCAAGAGAGTGATGTTGGGTGAGTGTCTGTTCAGTTGTTGGAGTATTAGCTACCTTTTCACCCCAGAGCCCAACCTATTAATGTTCCATGTGAGTAGGGTTAATTGACTGTGTTGTGCCATTGTTGTATGTGATGTGGTTGCGTTTGCCATGGGGGGGGGGGGGAGTTCCCCCCTCATCCCAGTCTGTTAACCCATGTCCCACTTCTGCCCCCTCGATCCCCTCCTTCGCGTGACCATTCAGTAAAGACCTTGACCTTCTACCCATAGAAGGAAAACAATAAGAAAACTATATCAACTGTCTTCATACCAGGCCAACAGTAGCCGCATCCCTCCCTGTACTTCCACCCAACCAGAAGCACCTGTAACCTGTAGCCCAAACTGTGTGCCAACTGGGTGCAGAATTTCAAACCAGAACATTGCTAAGTGTTATGGCATGCGCACCCTATCTGCACTCAAGTCTCCAGATCTTCGCTCAGTGGCCGCCGCTTCTGTAGTTTCACATTGTCCAGTTTCATGGTGGCCATCCACAACGGTTCTCCACGCGGTTTACTCCGTCTTGTAGGAGTGTGGGCAGGCCAGGGTCGTGTGGGCTTATTTGCAGCGGATAGCAGTCCGTCCTTGGCTTCCATGTCAAAGGTCCACTCGGGGATCGTTGCTGTTCCGTTCAAGATTTGGGTTTCCAGCCATTCCCAGGCCTCTATAGGCGAATAGAACAGGTGGCCGACGCCTTCATGGTGCATCTTCAAGCGTGCCGGGAAGAACAGTGTGTATTTTATTGACAGAGTGTAATTTCTTCTTAACTGAGTCAAAAGATTGCAGGGCCTTCTGCACCTGCCTGGTATAATCCGGATAGAAGCCAACGCGATAGCCGTTATAGGTGATAGGCCCGGTGGGACAGACCATATGGAGAATGACATCCCTGTCGTGGAAGTTCATATGTTTGGCAATAATTGTTCGTGGTGGTGCGCCAGGGACTGGGTGCCCAGATGTGACTCTATGGGCATGCTCGATGGAGAAAAACCTGGAGAGTTTCTTAGGGGCGAATACTTCAGGGAGCTAGTCCTCGAGAAAGAGCTTGACACTGGGGCCCTCCACCTTTTCAGCCATCTGTTCTCGAGTTGAGACACCTTTTGAGTGATGGCGGCCAGTTGTTTATTCATCGGTCTCATTGTTTCTTCCGAGTTGGAGATCCTTTGCTCCATTTCTTCCACACTCGAGGATAGGTTGCAGAGGTCTTGCCGCAGGAATGACACTTCTGCAGACAGGCCACCTATTTTCCCTTCAAATGAGGTCCTCGACTCTCCAATAGCTTTCATGACATCAGTGAGAGAAATGTGAGGGTCCTCATCCGCTGTTTCGCCACTTTCCGTGATCAGGGCCTAGGGCCCCTCCCAGGGTCCAACCGTGAAGATGTCCATATTGCTTTGGAGGGTCAGCTTCTTGGCTTTGTCCTTGCCCATTGCACCTACGATTCTGGTCCAGGGGTGGGGGGGCAGCACGTTCTGCTCGATCCACAGTCCTTTTGCAGTATGGACCTCTCTGAGCCACTGGTGGCCCTATGCAGAGCGCAGTCTTATGCGGGACAGTTCGAGGAGCCTTCTGGGTGACTGCAAATGTGTCGTCCTCCTGGAGGGGAGAGGGTACAAGTGAGTTGGTATCAGGGATGGGTCTCTTTCTCCTGATACCGACTGTGTCCTCCTAGACAGGGGGCCGTCTACTGTGGTGGCACGTTATTTCTTGTGATACATGGTGGGGGATATTGGGCCGATTCAACCCACGGTCTGCTCTTTGTTTGGTTCTTTCCCTTGGTCGCCGGGTCTGCTCTCTCCCTCTCCCCTACACAGTTCACCACTGTTGGGGTGGTACTTGCCTTTCCTCGTGGCCTTGAGGCCGTGTAACCATGCCCACCTATTTCAAGGCTTCGTTATTGTCCCTGCAGGTGTGCCATTAGCACCAGAGAGTTGTGAGGGGCTCGGTCGCCCTTTGTCAACTCGTCAGCGTTCCACCTCCTTTCTGAATATCTCAGTGCTGGGGCAGTTCCCCTGCCTCTTCCTGTAGCGATGGCCCCTTGCCTTGCTATGCTGCTCTCCTTGCGGGGTACAAGTTCCAGCTGCTAGGCCCTTGTTAGCATGTCTATTTGCGCCCCCAAGCTGCCACTCTATGTGCGTTATTCAGTGGTCTGCGTTATGGGGCTGCTCCGCAATCAGCTGGGCTTGGTGGCCAGGGTTCCGGTTCCTTGGCACTTAGCAGGCCGGTAAGTGGGCAAGCGATTTTGGGGAACTGCTTGGCTCCAAGGTCCCCGGTTATTGCAGGCCCAGTGGGGGTTGCATGTGCCAGGAGTCTTTCTTCTGCAGGGGTGCCTCACCTTCTGGTTGATGCCACGTTGCGCCGTGCTCTAGGCCAGCGAAGACAATCCCCGACCGTCAGCGGGCGTCTCCTGGTGATGCATGGTCTGCAAGGACCCTCCAGCCCCTGCACGGTCAGGGAGGGAGGTGTGTAGATGATGAATGGAGCCTCTGCGTGGCGCCGCGTGTGTGTGCCACCTCCTCCTTCGCTCCGGTTCTTCACTGGCTGCAGCATTCTCTCAGCCGATGGTTCGGCAGTCCTGCACGGCATCTTCCGGGGCTCAGGAGTGCCCAGAGCAGGTGGGCGGTGAGAGTGGCTGTGGCTCTCATCTTGCCGCCAAGATGTTGCTGCCCGTTTAACACTTTCCCAGACCTGATTTTGGTTGGAATTGCAGCTGGCATTTGTGGAGCTGTTCCACCACAATGGCGTTTCATTTCCCCTTCAGAACTTGCTCAGGTGTTCCGAATAAATTAAATGGATATATTGGCGGCTGCTGGGAGCGGGTTCTTTTATGTCCACATACGCGGCTCGCGCCTGCACCCTCTCGCCTACCGGGTTTACTCTTGACAACTTTTACAAACAGTTCACTGTGGACACCCCTCGGTTGGGTTCACTTCGGTCAACACACAATTCATAGGGACTTCAGGCCTCGCCCCCTTTTGTTAGCATCCCTCTGCAGGGTTCACTCTTGGCAACTTTTACCACAGTTCGCTATGGACATCCCTCGGTCGGGTTCACTTCGGTCAACACACTATTCATAGGGACTTTAGACTTTGCCCCTTTTCTTTAGCATCCCTATGCCAGGTTCAATCTTGCCAACCTTTACAACACACTGTTCATGCACTAATTTCACCAAGCGGGATTCATCTCCCTTTCTTTCACATTCATCTGTTGGTCAAAGACTTGCAACAGTACAGAGGATTTTACAAGACCCCTGTTGGCTACTTTTAGTTCAACAGTTCAGTTTCTTATCCACTCTCCTCTCGACTCACCGGCTGTGATAAACCATTTTGCTTTCTTACTCTTTGGATTCAAGGTTGGTACCACAGAGACAAGCGTCTCTCCCCGGCAAGCTAATCAGCACAGGAGGGTCTCGTGTATGTTGACATCTGCTGCAACACACGCTGGCTATTGTTCACTGTCTTATGATTCCTTCTGCTGAGGTTTTACAGGCCTTGGTCGGAAAGGGCACGGTTGCTTCTCTCCTCATCACCCTCTTGGTATGCGCCATTTTACTCCTCCTCTTGAACTGCAGTGCTGAGTTAGCTCCCACATCGTATGGTCTACCTTGCTCGTCTTGTGCTTTTGGTGCTCCACCTTTATCCCTGTGGGGAAGGTAAAGGGCCATCAGGTGTGTGTGTGAATCTGGTCAATTGCCTGACTTTGCCTGACCTTTGTATTGGGAGATGTCAGGTAAACATCTCTGGTGTTAGTCTGTTGTCTTTCGTGTTGTGCAAATGTGTTCGTGTTGAAAAAGGGGGGAGGGAGGGCAGTGTTTTAGAATATCCTATGTGGTAGGATGGGAAAAAGGTGTTGAAAGAAGAGGGATACCACATCTCACCCATTGGTGTCCCACTCCCCTAGGATGCCCCATCTAGGTGATCCTCCCTCACCGGTCGACCCCCAGGAACTGGATCCAATAGCGATGGCCGTTTCCTGGCCACTTGGATGCCAGATCCCAGGGGATTAGCCAGGGAGACACCTTCAGGTTTCTCACACTAGCCAGTATTCCTCTCATCAATACCCCTCCTTGTGCCTGCAGACAAATATCCATGGCTGGCGTGCCTAACTTACTCTGCGCTGTAATAAATTTGTTTCCGGATTTCAGCAAAGATGTTGATGCCTTCTTTTGTATTCTCACTTTCTTGGGTATCTTGCCTGTTATTCCCAGGGTGGGGAGCCAGTCTGCATACACCATGCACACCGCACCGGGGTCTGTTAATTCCCTGACCAAAAACTGTAGCTCTGCCTGGGGTCCCCCACACAGCCTCGCCATTTTGGCCTGCCTTCCACTTCCACAGTTTACTGGTGCCTGTGACTCAGATCCAGAACCGGGTCTAGGTACCTGATCACATGAAGAGCACCTTAACGTCTGCACCTTCTCCGACTACACTCACCCCTGTTCTGTGGCCTGCGCTCCTCTGTCTATTTTCTGCCTTCAGCAACAGCCATTTCTTTTCATGTGGATTATAACTTTCCTCTTTTCCAGAATCTATGGAGCAGAGCCCACCAGTCCCAGAGAAGGAGTTCCTGCCCTGAGCACTGCCTGCTGTACCTGTGCTTGGCTGCCAGACCAAGTAGTAAGGTAAGAAATTAAATGTCAGTCACACACACTGACATTGCCAGCTTGTAGGGAAGGGCTCCTAGTCTCTGAAGGAGATGGTTACACTGAGGGTAGGCCAGTGTACCCATCCAGTTAGACCAGGTCCGTCTACCGCAGTGGTGGGCACAGGCACGCTGCCACTGTCAGAGGACCTGCACACTCATCTAACATCACACAATTGCACTTGTAAACTGTGGAGTGTACCTTTCCGGATAATCTACCCAACTAGTCATAGCATCCAGATCTCAACCCCTAATTTTATCCGGTGTTCGGTTTTAACCCTGAGAGTTCTGCAGGAGAGGGGAGTCATCTGCCCCGTAACAAACTCACCTTTTAGACCCATACTGGAGGGTGAACAAGGGTAGCTGTGGCACATTGCTCACCTTAGGGACCAGTCTGCCTAGAGCCTCGATTTAGAGCGCACTACATGTCTCTTAATTCTATTTGCTGGCTTGCCTGAATAAGAGTACAAAGAGTGGTGAGGAGGCATCTTAATATTAAATCCTTCTGCAGATACATTTGTGGAGTGTGCCCTGATACCCTTCAGTTCGCTTGTCTGGGTGGGTGGAGCCCTCGCTGCACAAAAGTGCTTAATTCAGTTTACTAGTACCAGAGCCACCTAGTCTTTAGCAAACACATCTCCTAGACACTCCCTAGGAGTGAACAGGGTTAGTAGAGTGCCAAACTTCACCCACTTACACAGTTTGATTGTGTCAATATCCTGGTTGTGAGAGCAGTGTATTTCTTTAGGACCACAAGAGTGGGCCTCTAGAGATTGTCTTTGCCTGGAACTCCTTTGTGCGGAGTACCAGACCTGCCTTACGGCCTGCCCGAATCCGAGTATTTTTCCAGGGATGCCTGGGATTTGAACCCGACATTCCTTTTTGGAAATGGGCCAGTAACTTGGCATCACTGCACCCCCTGTCCTGAAAGAGTTTATCACCCAACCTCTTTGCCTGTGAGTGCGCATCCGTGAGTGCCTGTGAGCGATGGTGTGTGTGCTAGAGTAACCCTGGTTGACAGACTTGGATAGTAGGGACTCAGTGGTGCTGAACTACGCCCTGTAGTGATTTAGTATTTGTCAAAAAATGTTACCCCATTTATAGGGGTGACTCCCTTCTGTTCCCAAGTGTTACCCCAGCAACCCCACCCGTCCCAGATGTCCTAGATGTTTCTGTGCTTGCTCCCCTGCCCAGCTATTTTGCACCCTTTCCAGTCCCTGCCCCTTGGTAGTATGTCCCTGCTGCTTCAGCCCCTGTACTATCTGACCCAGATAGGCCTGCCCTTCAGATGGTGCATGCACCCTAGGGGGGACAGTATGGGGCTTCTTTAAGCCAGCATGGATTTTACAGGGAGGGAGAGGAGTCGTCATTCACCACTCCCGAATTCTCCCTGTAAACCCCCAGTACAGGGGCTATCAGAACCTGAGCTATATGCCGAAGCATATCCCAAGCCAGTATCCACTCCCAGCCCGGTGCCCAGCCCAGTTAGGCGAGCGCATGCATCAGGACCAGTGCACCTATTGTAAGAAATGGGGCCACTGTAAGTACAACTGTCCACAGCGGGTTCAGCCTCAGCAGAACAAGGCCACAGCCCTGCCTGCTCAGAGCCAGTCATAGCTACCTGCACTCTGCCTGCCTGGTTTCTTTCAG
Organism: Ambystoma mexicanum; assembly: GCF_040938575.1. NCBI lineage: Eukaryota > Metazoa > Chordata > Amphibia > Caudata > Ambystomatidae > Ambystoma > Ambystoma mexicanum. The sequence goes on along the minus strand of NC_090936.1, from coordinate 966,659,620 downwards.
CTCCTCACTCAGTCTAGACCCCCAGATCAGAAAGCTGGTTCTTGCCCAGCACCCCAGCCTGGACAACCCCAGCCTGGATTCCAGACCAATGCCTCCCCTCTCCCAGCCAGTAATAAAAACAGCCAGTAATAAAAACAGCCAGGATACCTCTTCTGGCACCTCCTTGCAACCCTGACCCCAGAAGCCAGGCCAGAGTCCATTCCAATTTCCTCAAGCTTGACTGGAACTGGACCCAGATCAAGTACCCCAACCACTCTACCTCCTCACCCTAGCCATCCCCTTCCCATCCAGTGCCCCCCGTCCCCGATAGCCCAGGTAAGTAACAAGCATGCCACGATGCTGGAGGACACAGGAGCCACCTGATGCCTCGATGTCTAGCTGGACTATCACAGCTGTAGAGATAGAGGACATCCCATATAAGGTGCCTGTATCCTTGTGGTGCACTGCATTCTCTGGCCTACTACAGTACCCGGCCTACTACAGTACTCTGTGTCACATGGTGCTGCTGCCCTACCTTCTTGTCTGTGTGCAGTTGAGAGTTCTGCATCCCTCGTCCATTCTCCCTGAATTCACCAGTATAAGATCATATAGCAGAACTGACAACATTGCTACACAAACTGCAGAATACCATAGGGACGAACTAGAACACAATGCTTGGGGAAAACAGAAAAGAAGACTGGGGTGCTACAAGCTGGCAAAAGTGTGCACACAGACAGGACTAAGCTGGCTAGGCATGTTGCCCCTTGCCCTCATGTACATGAGAGATATGCTCAGCTGCGTGCTGGACTCCTTTTGAGGTCATGATGGCAAGACCAATGCCCCTGCCGACTGCAGCTCCTTCCTCTATGAACAGGTTGCTTTTAGCACTGACTGATGATTCAGTTGTGCCATATTTCAAACACCTGACTTCAGTCATAAGACAGATCTGCAGCTAGGTCAGCGAAGCAAAACCTGTGCCAGGTCAGCAAAGACTACATTTAGGGCAGGAGGAAGAGCTAGGACTCTGCACCCTAGATCATGGACTATTTTTCCCCAAATCTGCCAAAACCCCGCTCACAAACCCTGCCAAAATGGGAACAGGGTATTGCCAGGTGGGCGAGAGGTGGCAGCGGGGGGTTGGGGGGAGGGAGTGCCCTGTGTTCAGAAAACAGCACTGGCTAAACTGTGATATTTAAAACAAAATTTAAATTTAGTTTAATTTTGAATTTTGTTTTGATTTTTCTATTTTGATGTTTAAGCAGTTTTATTTTGGTATTTTGATATTACTTTTTATGTATTACATTTTAATGTTTGCATTTTGAGTTTTTTATTTTGATATTTTGGGGGGTCTATATTTGGATTTTTAATTTGGATGATTTAAATTTGTGTATTTTGATTTTTGGCTTTCCATTTTTGGATATTGATAAATTTGATTTTAAAAAAATGTAGGGGTTTTTCTGATGTTTCATATCTCTTTGGAGGATTACTATTTGTGAGTTGCGATGTTTGGATACAGTGTACCCAGCTCACTTTGTTTCAAGGGTATTTTATTTTCCATTTCTGTTCCATTGTACTTGCCTTGCATCTTTCATTCTTGCACTTTGCCACTGTCCTGCCTTTTTGTAACAGTTTTTCTTTCCAGCTTGCTTTATTGCGAGACAATTTCTGTCCCCTGGATTAAGTGAACTTTTCATCTGTTCCACGAAGGTCTTGAAGGACAGAGAGACTCTGACTCATCTGCACACGCTCTGCTCCAACCGGTGTTCTTGCTCCCTGTGGGTCCCCATAGCCAATCCTTAAATGTCCAACATCAGCCTATTCTTCCCTCCAGATCTACACTCAATCAAACAAACTGCTGGGTCTGTGCCCATATGCCTCCCCATCAAGGTACACAGTTCCCATTCCAGGCCACACCTGCCAGTGTCTCGTACGCCATCCTGGAAATCACAGCGCACACCTGGTAAAAAATATTTTAAAAAGCAGCTCTAACTGTGTGGTAGAAGGAAATCTTCCCTGTGTGCTTCAAGGGGGAAAGAGAAGAAGGGGCAGAAAATGTAGGTACCACCACCAGATGCCAGTCCATAGTGCTCCAGTCGCATGAACGCCTCCGATTATGAAGAAAATGGAACAATGCAGCCCCACCTCATACCTTACATTCCCTGCTGGGTATGGAAGCTACCCTTAACCTTAGTGCCAGCCTACAGAAACCTGATGGGCACCTGAAAACCTCTTCTGGAACTGAGGAAGAAGGGACTACAAGCAGCTGCCTGAACTTTGGAGCAGGAGTTGACCCCTGCACCATGTGGTGCCCACCATCAAATGCCCATAACCTACAATAAGCACATGAACACCTGCACTCCTCTGATAGATGCACAGCTGTATGGCACCACCCCAGATGGCTGCCTGAAGTATGGGTTGGGCTGTATATCAGTACCTTCTGGAAGTGGTGGGGAATGAAGTTGCTGTCTCACTGGGAACAATGGCTGTAGAGCAGAGGGAGTTGGGAAAAACGGGCACAAAAACTACAACCTGATATTGACTTCCCATGGGGGAATGGGAGCGCTTATTGGATCAGAGCAGTGTGTGTATTTGTTCCAGACTCCTGTGATAAAATTGTTGACAACTCTAATCACAACACCTACCTTGAGGCCACTCCCAAGGATACATCCAAAGGCTTTCTGGTTGGAATAAGAGAATGCTTCAGCTTATGGGTAAAAATGCTTGTATATGTCAGGTATGCAATTGAGGGTTGCTTGCACCAATTGCCATCTACAAACTGTTCTGGTGCCTCATATCAAAGTGTTGCAAGACCCCTGGTACCTACTTAACCATGGCTCATATTCCCGCCCTCCCCCACCTCACATCCGGGAATATGGACTCCTTAAACAAAGAACTTTACAGAATGACCCGGGTTGTGGAGAATTGATGTATTCCCTTTCGGGACCAGAGGTGGGGGGGGGGTGTATGGAAATGAGTCTCCAAGGGTAGATAGTTCTGTTTATCATATAGGTCACTTGTTGCATTTTAATGTATTGCATGTCTCTTGGTGCATTTTAATGTATTGCATGATTTTTCATTTCCACAAATGTATTCTCATATCTATATCACTGCACTTGCATTTCAATGTATTACATGATACCTCATCTCTACTTCACAGATTTCATGTTTATGTCATTGTGAGATTTGGATTTGTGTGTGGTGGTGAATGGTGTGTGTGTGTGTGTGTGGTATGGAAGGAAGGTGTGTTGTGAAGCTTTTTGTGATATATGTGTATGATAAGGAAGGGAGGTGCGTTGTGACCAGCTTTGCTGGGTGCATTGATGCAAGCTAGTCTGGAATGTATGATGTCAGAGAGAGTGTTGGCAAAGGAAGAATGTTGATGTTTGAGTGAGGGAGTGATAGTGTGCAGGCGTTCCAACCTAGGCATTTGGAAGATGTAGCCTGGGTGGTGGGAGCCAGTGGATTCCTCCTTTGTAACCTGAGAGTAACTGGAATGAAGGACTTGTGTGTCAAGTTACCTGAAGTGGCTGATGATCTTTCATTTTAACACTTTCCCTTGTAGCTGTCCAATGAAGTATAGGTGTTGGACCGGTAGGACGGCCTGTAGTCACGGGATGTCCTTGAAAATCGTGTATGCCCAGATCGTAAGGGCTGTCGCTGCTGTCAGTTGTACTTCCAGATTGAAACTGCTGGCCTTGAGCCAGCCTGACGGCATAGAACAGCACAGGTCCCCATCTGTCAGTATCCGCAATATCCACCTACACAGAAATAACATGGTGCGATGTGGCCTCCCCCCACGAAGGAAGTCGGAAGCTTTATCCTTCTTGTCATCTGGAAGGAAATCCAATATCTGGCTGATTTTAAACCATAGCTCCCTGTCATAGCGGGACAGGAAAGCCATTGCATTAGCAGTCTTAATGGTGGTCGCAAAAGTGGAGATGATGCATTTCCCAAAGGAATCTAGATGTTTTCCTTCCTTGTCAGGTGGAACTGAAAACAGAGAGGAATGATTAGCAGAAAACCTCTGGGTTGTCTCTGACACCACTTACTCTAGACTGGGCTGCGTCCGTAGACATTTAGGTGCTGAATCAGGAGCCTTGTACTTCTTCTCAAATCAGTCCTTTTTTGGAGGGGCAGAAATGGGATTCCCCATGGCCAAGAGACTGTCTTCCTAAATGTCTTTGCGGACAGGAATGGCTACCACAGACTATCCTCTGTTCCCTCTGCTGGAATAAGAAACCTTCTTTCTTTGGCTCCTCAGGGACGAGCTCAAACAACTTGGCAACCCTGAACAGGAGGGTGTGGAAGAATCTCTGAGAGGAGTGCCCGCCAATTCATCATTCCCTATACAACATTATCAAACTTGTCTGAAGTAGTAGTGTGAATGGACACACCACCTTGTGAGAAGTCATCCTCCGAATCAGTGTGAGTAGGGTTGGCAGGAGAAGGAAAAGCAGGCAGGCGAGGTCCACTCAGTAGGAGGCGGATGAGCAGGCAATGGGTCAGCAGGAAGCTCCCGACATGGCAGGAAGCCTATGTTGCACCTCTAACACCAGATTCTGTAGGGTGGACAGAATGTCTATAGGAATTAAGTGGGAGCCAGCTTTACATCTGGCCCAGTAGGAACAGAAACTGCCCTTGGGGGTGGCATAATTGCTGACGTAGATGGTAGAACATGGGTGTTGTCATCAGAAAAGACATCTTTCTGCTCAAAATCTGCATTACTGGCAGGTTGTAATATGTCCTCAGGTGGAACTATAGTTGGTCCAGGAATGGCAGGAGTAACATGTGGGGCCAGCATTAATAGCGGAAGGGTGCGCTGGGGCCTTGGTAATGCAGAAAGCATAGAGGTAGAATCCCCAGCTCGAGAGACACCTTGTAGAGCCTTAGAAAAGGAGGAGTGCAACTTTGTTGAGGATGAGGGGGTCGTAGTAGTCACAGATGTTGATGGGATTCGGTGCACTGTCAACAGTCATCGACGGAATTGGCATCAAATGAGCCGTCAATGAGGTTGTCGATGTAACAGAGGACTTGGACTGCTTCTGAAGTGTCAACGGGTTCATAGACAAAGAAGTCATTGACCAGCCCGATAGAGGCGTTGACAAGTGCCTATTGGCACAAGATGAGTGTACACCAGTAGAAGACGCAGATGGATGTTTTGTAGAAGATGACAAAGTAGTTTTTACTGACTAAGTCGTCGCCGACAAGATCACAGATGATGACATGGACGCTGCGGTGGACGATGTGGCAGTTCGAGCTTGGGTCACAAGACCCTTTTTAGATCTTTTCCAATGTGAACAGTCATCGTGGGACCTTGACCTCTTGGATGAGGAGGTACGCTCCAGGGGGTCTGCTCTACCTGAGAGAACCGTTGTTTCACACAAATGTTCCATGGTGTTGAGCTAGCCCCCCCACCTGCCTCCCGCCTCTTTAAATTGCAGTTTCTCCACCAGACAGGGCAGATGGATGCAATGTTCATCCCAGAGTCTTGTTATCCTCCACCCATCTGTGGAATAGCATGACAGGCCTTGCTTTCAGGCCCAGGCAAATTATGGAGGGAGCGCAACACCCCTGCAAGTTGGCGGCGTGCGGTAAGGCCCCCTCCCAGCCCCTCTTTATCTGAAAACTGCAGCAGGACCATGGCGGTCACTGTCACAAACGGAGCAATGGATGTTGCTGCAGGTGCACAGCTACCCTTGGAGCCGGAGCAAAGAATGCAGCAGAGGGATGCTGAAGCTGTAGCAGGTGCAGCCAGCACCACTACACTGGGAGGGACACCCTATCTGGCTCCTCCTTGCAGCTAGGCGGAGATGGAGGCCGCCCCAGTTGGGCAGTGAATTCGCTCCATGGAAGACCTGTGGAAACGGATGGTGTCAGGCAGAGCAGCAGGGATCCCGCCGGGGACCCTGCCTAAGAGGGTGCATTTTTACCCTCAACTAAACCACCAGGGATATGTTATATTAAAGGCCTTCAGGGATTGTTGTGGGGGTGGCGGTCACGCAGCCGGCCTCATTGGTGCTGGGGAGCCCAGCACCATGCTGGTTTGCCGGGGTCACCCGATCTTACTCAGGTGGTGCAGGGCAGGGCCCTGAGAGGCTGTGGGGCACAGCCTGGGTGGCAGAGCACTGTGGATGCCTGCATCATCCAGGATGGTGGGTGCCTAGGCTGGGCCCAGGGCACCAGGCTGGTCTGGGGGGCCCAGACCAGCTAGGACCGGCAGGCCAGGGCCGCAGGACTGTGATTACACGGTGTAGGCCTGCAGGCCCACAATGAGAGACGGACACAGGTGTTCCATAGTTGGAGTCTGCAGCTGTTCTGCTGCACGTGCCTGCAGGGGCTCCTTTTATTAGCTTGGGCCATAAAGGGGCAATACATGTGGGAGGGACACATCCCCTTAAAGGGGCAATACACATGGGAGGGTCATACATAACACTCCTCCTTTTTCATAAGGAACAAAACAAACGCTGCTGAGGCATACATGAATCCCACCCGTTTCAGAACGACAACGTACTTATCACTTTAGAAATTGTGGGGTAGACAGATAGTAGGATATGTTTGTTTGTTTATTTATTTGTAACACGTGCCAGACCCGGGGGTATCGGGGCGCAGAGACGAGAATACTTTAAGCTTACAAAGTTACAAGGGTTACAAGTCAATTAGGTACAGGTCAGTACAAGAATACAGCATGTAATACATATACAGTTACACGTAGGATCCACAGCTAAGAAGCAGGGTGCAGTCTGGCTGCATAGTCAGGGACTAGGAATAGCAGATAATGCAAGCACTACAGATCGTTTTCTTTGAACCACTTGATGATGATTGATCTAAAGTGTGGGTATGATTGGTCGGTCCTTAAGGTAGGCGGGAGGGAATTTCACAGTAGGGCTGCTTTGACAGGGAAGCTATTCCCTCCGATAATAGTCCTTTTGAAGGAGGGGGGGGACTGATAGGCAGTTAGTATAGGCAGCTCTGGTAGGTCTGGCTGTGACTTTTCTTTTAAACCTCTCTGTCAAGTAGCTAGGTGCAGCGTTGTTGAGGCATTTAGATGTTATTGAGGCAGTTTTAAGTTTGATTTTGTCACTAGTAGAGAGCCAGTTGGATTGTCTTCTAATTGTTGATATATGTTCTCTTTTGGATATTCCTAGTGCTGCTCTCAGGGCGTTATTTTGCAGTATTTGGATTTTCTTAATAATGCATTTATTAGATCCCAAGTAGAGGGTGTTGTAGTAGTCCAGTTTGGAGAGCACAAGTGCTCTTGCCAAGGTGGTGCAACTGATTGTGGAGAGGTATGGTTTTGCTGATCTGATCAACTTGCAGGTATATGCTGTTGAGGATGCCATGGCGTTTACTTGTTTTGCAGGGGTAAGACTGAAATCAAGGTAAAAACCTAGTGTTTTTACCTCCTTAGCGACTTTGATTACATGGCCATCTATAACAAAGGATGTGTAGTCCTGACTAAGTTTCTTAATGTTGGGTGTGGTCCCCAGAATGAGTTCCGTTTTGTCATCATTCAGGCATAGACCGTGAAGTGCCATCCATGCCTGGATGATGAGATATATCTTATTCACCAAGGCCAAATCCTGTTTATAATCCCCCGAAAGTGGGATGAGAATCTGAGTGTCATCTGCATAGTAAGTATAGGTGACACCTAAAAGGTCCAGATCATCAAACAAGGGCTTAGTAAAAATGTTATACATGGTAGGGGAGACGCAAGATCCCTGGGATACACCACACATGATAGGAGCGGGGTCTGCAGCTACTGTGGTGGAGACCATCATAGTTCTCTCACTTAAAAATTATTTCATCCAAGCTATGGTTTGGGACGAGAAATGCGCTGCTGAATCTCAGGAGTTACAGAGTACTTTATGGTCCACCAGGTCGAAAGCTGCTGAGAGATCCAAGAGGAGAAGTAAGGCAGTTTTTCCCTGGTCTCTAAGCTAGTCGACCTGGGTCTTAAGATCGATAAGTGCAGTTTCACTACCGTGCTGTGGTCTGAAGCCTGATTGTCTGGTGCCTAAGAGTTGATGCAGCTCTAGAAAGTTCTGAATCTGTAAGTAGGCCACTCTCTAATATTTTTAGCAGGAATGGCACCGTGGTGATTGGCCTGTAATTTGTGGGTATGGCCGGGTACAAAGATTGCTTCTTGAGGAGAGGGAGGACTCAAGATTCCTCAAGATTGCTAGGTATGGTCCCTGAGGTGAAAGAGGCATTAATAAGCTTGGAAATAAATGGAGATAAATCTCTTGCTGTGTCTTTTAGTATTTGAGCAGGACAATTATCACCTTGACAGTTTGACGGTTTAAGCGATAGTATTATTTTTTCAACCTCCAGTATAGATACTTTAGTGAAGTTGAATCTCTGTTCTGGCAGTAGTTTGTGATTTGTCGATTTGAGTGGTGGTAGGCGGTATGTTTAGTTTTTTCTTATCTATTTTAACTTGGATAGTGGCAATTTTGTCATTAAGAGCCTTCTGAATGTTGGAACACCATATTTTATTTTTGACACAGTTATCAGGTACCGGAATGGGGTTCTCCAATTCTTTTAGTATTGTAAAGAGCTCCTTAGTGCCTGATTCCGCTTCTTTTATTCTGTTGTCAAAGCTTTCTTTTTAGGCTCGCCGTGTCTGTTTTGTATTTTGTAGAGGTATTAATAAGGATGGCTCGGACACATACATAGCTAACTCAGGTAATTACAGACATACTACATACTAACTGATTCTAAACATACTCATCGGGTGACAGTCGTGGTCAGTGAACTGCCGGTGGAATCTAGGCAGTTTTACCACAGGTTACAAAACCCTTTATTAGCCTGGGGTTCGGAACTACAACCACTGAAAAAGACGCAGTGGTTGGTGGCTGGCACTATATGCACGCCTAGTAACTGCGGGAACACAGCTTCACATTATTGTTCTTTACTGAGATCACTTTAAGCATGTAGCTACTATGCAGGTTCACAGGATCAAAACACACATGTTTACAGAGTCCTCTTTAAGCAATTGCAGGACTGCAGGAGACCAGTTCGTTTTCCGTCAGCATCCGTTCAGGAGTCACTTCCCGGCTCCAGGTCCATTGATGGTACAGTTCACGGCTGGTAAAGCCGCACCTGGTGGGCACCAGGGGCCACATCGGCATAGTCCCTTGATGGTCAAAGCAGGGCAGCGAGACGCAGATTGCAGGGCGTCCTGGCTGCTCCATGTGCTATTGATAGGTCACAGTGCTGTTGATAGGGCACGGGGTGACAGGACATCATTCACCCCCTCTTCGGCAATGTTCCCCCAGTCAGGAGTGTCTCTTTCCTCCAGGGGCACAGGAGAGCGCACAAGCACTCATGGTGAGCTGCAAACAATACCCTGCTCGTTGCACTTCTTCTAGGTGTCGGGTGGGAGGGCTGCATGGTTTGGTTGGACACCCGTTGTTGGCTGAACTCAGGGGAGCCGGCAGGTACCTCCCCCAAGCCCATGTTGGTCTGGTCCTTCGACGGCATGGCATGCAGGGTGACATTAGGGGCAGGCAGTCCGCAAACCTTCATGGCACAGTTTTGGGGTCGCTTGCTGCCTAACTCTCTCCACTGCAGCAGGGGGTGCCTTCAGGTTACCCGGCAGTGCAAAGTGCCCATCTTCCAGTGTATGAGGGACTTCCACGTTGTCTAGTCCTGCGCATTCAGTGTTCCCGGCATGGTGATGCTTGTGCTATTTGCAGTACACAGGGTGCAGGAGACCCATGCTCCTGGCTTGGCATCCTGAAGATCATCAGGATGGAATGGTCATATTGGAACCAGTGTGTCCCTTTGTTGGTGCTGCTTTGGTGCGCCGCATCCTTCCCCTTTTACACACTCTGCCACCGGAGCATTTTGGATTCAAAGGCCCAGGATCGTGTGGCATGCTTTGCCAACGGCATGTGTGATCCACCGCGGCAGCCGTTTGCCCAGGTCTTCCAGGGGCTATTTTAAGGCGGCAACGTGCATGTTTGCACTGCGGGGTGGGGGCCAGGCCATGTACCCACCGGAGCAGCTGCATCTTTTATAGTCAGCCAAGTGCTGCCACTTGCGGGGCTTTGGCAGCTTGATGTTTTCGGGGATGCTGCCTCCTTCTTCTCCTTGCTTCGAGCTGGAACTACATAACGGCCTGGACTAGGACATCAGCTTACTTTATTACAGCTCTGGCATGGAGCATGCATATTTTCAAGATTCTCACTGCCGGGCCTGGGATCTCAACAAGGCTCTGCCGCTCATTACATCTCCACTGGTATGGGGGAGGCACAGCCTGACTCTTCTGCGTGTGGCAGAATGCTGCGGGGGGGGGCGGGGAAGCACATTACTCACTCCCGGGCAGGAGGTCCCTCATTCTTCACGGCAGCGGCAGCTCATTGCATGTTACTTTGGGGTGGGGGGCACACATTTCTTTTTCCTTGCGGCGGATTGCTGCGGCAGTTAGGCAGACACCACTCTCCCCCACGGACAACTCGATTTCTTTTTTATACTTTCGGGCATGCTGCGGCAAAGGGGGTTTGCAGGCATGCTTCGTTCCCAGCCGCACGAGCACCCTCTTTCCAGAGGGCCGTGGCCAGGGCGAAGTCATGCAGGGGCATCCCTCACTTCTCTGCGGCGGTGGACTGCCGTTCCTCCTCCACTCTCCGTCCTCTTCCTTCCCATCCAGGAAACAAAACAAAAAAAGACACAGAGGGAGAGGGAAGCAGCAGAGGCACTCCTCTTTGTCGCCATTGTTGGGGGCCGGCGGTGATCATGCAGAGCCCAGCACCATGTTGGTTTGCCGGGGTCACCCGGTCGTACTGAGGTGGTGCAGGGTAGGGCCCTGAGAGGCTGTGGGGCACAGCTTGGGTGGCAGAGCACTGTGGATGCCTGGAGCATCCAGGATGGTGGGTGCCTGGGCTGGACCCAGGGCACCAGGCTGGTCTGGGGGGCCCAGAGTAGCTAGGACTTGCAGGGCTGTGTTCACACAGCGTGGGGCCTGCAGGCCAGGGCTGCAGGACTGTAATCACATGGTGTAGGCCTGCAGGCCCACAATGAGAGACGGACACAGGTGTTCCATAGTTGGAGTCTGCAGCCGTTCTGCTGCACGTGTCTGCAGGGGCTCCTTTTATTAGCTTGGGCCATGACACAGTCATGGCCCATCTTAAAAGGGCAATACACGTGGGGGGGACACATCCCCTTAAAAGGGCAATACACATGGGAGGGTCATACATAACAGGGATGGCTGTAATAAGTAAAGGCTTCCTAACAACCCACTAAGGAATTTTATTTCTCCAGTACTGAATCTTTCATAGATTCATATGCTGTTTCAGTAATCTCTCTCAGGCTCAGAATCCTCTGTAACAGTTAAGCAGTTTACATTTAATTTTGGAAACTGTTTTCACTTTAGTGCTCTATTAGTCATTTTGGGTCGTACTGCCCCACAGCCAACTGAAAGTTCTCCCCGGGAAGCCATCTTCACATTTTTTACTGCATGTTCAGTGTTGAGTCCTCAGACAATGTCTCCATTCTTTGACCATTTGTCAAATATTTCTCTGTTTTTTAACTATTTCTTTTTCTCTTCATGATGCCAGGAACTTCATCCGCCTGTTGGTGGTGATGTTTAAGCTTCTCGATGCCTGCAGAAGTACTGTTTCAGTGTCCTTTCGTGACCCCAGGAAGAAGAGCCTTTTCAAGGCCTGTGCTACCTGTAATTTGAATAATGTTGATGTGGGGGATCTTACTGACGACTGCCTCTACTTTCCCTAACCTGACCATGAGGTCGGTGACTGTTCCAGTCGTTCCCCAACAAATTGCTTTGAGACCATCACTGAAGGTTGGTGATTTGGCTAGAAGATGGTGCTGGAGCCTCTTATACAGCCTCTGTCCATAGCCATGCTTCTATGTGATATTACCGCATTTTGAAACTCGAACACCAAAAAGAGATTTTTTTTCGGTCGTTTTGGTGTGGCTTTCAAAATGCGGTATTATCAAGTTGGGCCTGACCCTTGCTCTTTAAGGTATTCAGGGGGTTTCACCCACCAAACTTCCATTTAACGCCCCCTACTGTCCCGCACCACACTTTCCCGTCACAATCACACCATTCATTACATTGTTTTTTAAAACTTTATATTTAATTAGCACCCTGCCCCCTCCCATTCCCACTACATACATTCACACACCTCTCCCTCACATACATGTACACACACATGCACACACCCAAACACTTGCCATGCTTCCACGTCCCTCGTCTGACCGCGCGCACGTCAGCCCCCTGCGCGCACTCGTATTTGTCATGAACCAGCTGTCTATTTCGAAAGACTGAATATAATCGATAAATCGGTCTTTCCAAATCGACCCTAAAACTCCTCTCACCCACCTCAAACTCCATCTCCACAAACACCCTCCACTGACGCTGTCGTCAACGGACCAAGGTGGGGGGTGTTTTTGGAGATGTACTTTGAGGTGGGTGAGAGGTGTTTTAGGATCGATTTAGAAAGACCGAATTATCGATTTTATTCAGTCTGTCTAAATCAATCTTTTTTTGTTTCGGTCTGGTGAAAACTATTTTTTCACCCAAGACCGAAAGCAACAGTGAGAAGTTTGCCACAGCACAATCCACTACACCAGAAGCAGCTGACAACAAAAGAAAGCATCTGCAGAGGCAAGAGACCAGGGAAGGGTTCAGACACCTCAAATCCTCCCCTTGCGCACCCTGATCTACCTACACCATTCGAAGAGCATTCAGTCGCAAATACGACAGTGTCCTCATGCATTGTTGTCCATGCTTTCCCATCCATTTCGAACTTAACTTCTTCTGGAAGGGGGGCGAGGATTACTAGCTCTTCTTAGGACAGCCAACCAAACAGTGTAGGGGCAATTGGGGTCACGCCTAAATTGTTTGTATAATCTAGGATTCCCAGCTGCTGACGGAATGAAACGTCTTTTCTGCGCTTCTGCAAATGTCACACTGGCTTCAAAACCCGGATTCACTCCGTTGGCTCTGGCTTCAGTGTCTGTACTTTTTATCGTCATGCTGGTTACGAAGCCTTACGTCTCTGCTGCTTCCCATTTTCAATTGATTTTTTTAGATCCGTCCTGGAAAATGCATGCATTTTCCCACACATATTTCAAACAGTGCTAAATTCTGATATTTCAATGCATTAGGAGATTGAGGCTTTCATGGAATACAGACATTTTGGAGATTTGAATCCTAAGAAAAAGTCACTTACTTGAGAGACTCCTGATGGCAATCCTATTTCACTCTTCCCCCATTTTATGGATGTTGAGCAGCACCAGGACCAAGAATGGAACATTCCTTGACCAGTAGGAATTATATTGGGAACTGGACGTGCATGCGCTCCTGAAGACATGACCTCCCTCATCTCCCTTCCAACTACTTGTACCTCAGTCCTTTTCTCATCATTTTATCACAGTACAGACAGGTGGGATGTTATTTATTGTTTATTTATATAGTGCGTGTACACAGGTGAAGCGTTTCAAGGCGAGATGGGAACAGTTATTTTTAGGCCTTGAATATTTGGAATGATCTAAACAGAAAAACTAGCATACTAGGCCTGATGACATTTCTCCTAGTGCAAGTGCATGAAGTGGTACAGTTGAGATCAAGCTTGGGGGTTGGGGGGTGAATGTGGGGCAGAGGGGGGAACAGGACAGACGAACTAACTGGTCCTAGTACATTTATGTTATGATTGTGTACTGACAGAGGGAGGGATGTGGAGGGGAGGGGGGTAGAAACAAGAGTCCAGTCCAGCCGGCCCTGCGTTAAGTGAGGAGAGGTTGCCCGCTCAAGGAGCGTAAGCTGAAAGTGCAGTAATGTTGAACAAAGTGCAGCGGCCAGGAGGCAAGTGCAAAAGACTGGCAGGGGAGCCTGGGACCTGTAGGCTCTGAAGGTGAACTAGGCAACCAGTCAGCCAAAACTGAACAGAGTTAGGGAGGAGACGGAGGATGGAGAGAAAAGAAAGGAGATTACATGGGGAGAGGGAGCGAGAAGGAGGAGGAGCAAAAGAAGGTCTTGAGGAGTTTCCGGAACTTAAGGTGCTCTGGTTCAAGATGGAGAGGGGCAGGCAGGCTGTTCCAGAGGGAAGCACCTGCAGAGGATAAGGATCTACCCCCCCAAATCTCTGTTTGTGAAAGGGGCTCACCCCCAGAGAGTTGGAAGAGGATGAGCGGAGGACTCTAGAGGGAGAATATTTAGGAAGAGAGCGTTGTAGATAGTGTGGGCCCTGGCCCCAGAAAGCTTTGTGGAATATGCAGAGGGTCTTGAATTTGATCCTTGCAGCCATGGGGAGCCAGTGGAGGGTTTTCAGCGCTGGAGAGATGCGATCCCAGGGCTTGAGGCCAAAGCAAAGACTTGCGGTTCTGTTCTGGATAAGTTGTGGAGGACGGAGAGTTCAAGTAGGAAGGTTGAGAAAGAGGCTGTTGCAATAATCCAGCCTAGAGAGAACCAGGGCTCTCGAGGTGATGAGCCTCTGGAGGAAAGTAAGAAAAGGTAGAATACCTCTGAGGAGGTGAAGTTGGTAGTTGGACTTTTTGGAGGTGTCTGAGATGTGAGAAGAGAAGGAGAGAGTGGAGTCGAAGATGACCCCAAGATTTTTTGTCTCATTGGAAGGTGAGGGCGCAGGGCCAAGGGAGGCAGGCTAGTGAGAAAGTGGGAAAGCGGGAGCAGGGGTACCAATGAGGACACTCTCCATCTTACTGGCATTCAGGCATAGATTGTTAGCAGCACACCAAGCCTTAATTGCAGAAAGACAGTCAGGGATGAGCGAGGAGGCGGCTGAGGGTAGCCTGTAAGAGAGCTGCGTGTCATCCGCATAACACTGAAAGTTAGAGGTAAAGGTAGAGATCATGAGGGCCAAGGGGGCCCATGTAGATATTGAAAAACCAGGGGGAAAGGTTAGAACCCTGGGGGACACCGCAAGTAGAGAGAGTGGTAGAGGAGAGATAGGGCCAGAGTTCCACCTGGGAGTGCCGGTCAGAGAGAAAGGAGGCGAGCCACACCAGGGCCTGATCTGTGATGTCCACATTATCACAGAGACGGGGATCAGGATGTTGGGGTTTACCGTATCGAAAGCAGGTCAAGAAGAATGAGGACAGCGTGAGAGTTGGAGTCCAGATTTGAGAGAAGGTTTGCACGGGTGTTCAGAAGAGCAGTTTCTGTGCCTCTGAATGCTCTAAAGCCAGACTGATGGTCATGGAGACAATCAAGAGATTCAGTATGGAGGGTAAGTTAAGTGATAGCCAGCTTTTGCAGCAGTATTCACAGGAAAGGGGAGATGGAGATTGGGCGGTAGTTTGCCGGAATGGATGGGTCAGCGAAGGGTTAAAGTATCCTATTATCTGGAGGAAGGCGGGGACAATGAACTACTAGCAGAAACGTGAATAAATGTTATTGTTTCACCCATTTGCTTGGAGTGTAGCACAAGAGAGGTCGCCGCCAATATTTGACTAATCATACTATTGGTCTTGTATGATTTTCTATTTGTAAAGAGTTTTATTGGCATTGAACAATCACCATATACCCCCATGCCGTAGTCTGAGATAGCAGTAAAACAAATCAACAATAGTGCCGGTTTACAGAAAAATAAAAGGAAGTAGACTAACACCTGCAACTACGGGATAGCCTTGTTAAATTGGCTATGCCATTGGCTTTTATTTCTTATTTTTCAGTGCAAGGTAGTACAAACCATTATTTTGTATCAAAACATGAATTTTGTGAGTACATTGGGCAACATGTTAAACAACAATTTGTGGCTCCACAATATGATCAATAACCGTTCGAGTGGAGGCAGGTGTTTACCATAATTTGACACCATCGTATACATAAAGACAAGCAAACGACACATAGTAATAATAATGTAAAAAACAAAAATGTGTACAAAAGAGGAAAAATGTGTGTCTTCAAAACAGCACCAAATTTGGGTCTTGCTGCAGCAAAATGGTGACCAATCCTAGGTCTTCTCGAAATTAATAGGAAGATCTTAAAGCACAAGAATAACTTGGGAGTCCGTTTTCCCAGGTGTCAGTTCTCCAGTTCTTTGCATTCGGTCCCCACTTAGGCTCTTCCTAAGCCCCTGGTTTCCTTAATGTATATAGTGCTCCTCCCGACTCTCCTTATATACTGCAGGTCTCTCTCAAACATTGGGTTTCAGCAATAGTCGCAATTCGTTCTTTTCCAGAGCTTGGGTTTCGATTTCTATGCTTTCACAATAGTTCACTCCCGGACCATGCGTTTCTTAAGCACTTTGAATACGTCTTACCCAAACTTTGGATTTCTTCAGCAATCATAATAGTTATCTCCCTTCTTCATTTGCAATAATGGTTTCCCCCCCTCCCCCCAACGCCCAGCCCCTCCTCAGGGTCCTTTTCAGGTAGACAATATTATGCCACTCTCCTGCAAAGGGTCAGTCAGGAAGCCACATCTATCAGACTTGCATCTCTTTAGCAACAGACAATCCAATAGGTACCTTCTCCTAAGGCAATCAGTCCTCTGGTGCATAGGGGCTTGGGATATCCTCTAGAGAAGCTGCTGCAGGTTGGCCAAGGCAAGAGATATCGTCTTCCAGGTTGCCGGGTCCCTGTGTATCCAGGCATAGCTCAGGAGAGCATATGCTTCTCTCCATACTCCTTTCTCCCTCACGACTTTGTTTCCCCTCTTATTTTGTTTCCAGGAAATCTGCACTTGTCTTGTCTCTCCGAATTGACTATGCTTGTGATGATTTTGCATCTGTGTTTCAGACTGGTTACCAGATGCAGCTTTTTCTAACAAATCCTCAATTCCTTGATTTACGTTTGCTCTGCAATGGTTGATTTTGAGAATTCCCTCACCTGTTCTCTCCACATCTATAATGCGATCTGAAGGATTGCCAGTATCTTGGAATTCATCATGTTTCTGTAGCAACGCTCCGCGCATGGGCATAATTATAAGTAGGTACGGAGGGGACAAGTCCCACCCAACATTTGTGGCATGACAAATTGTCCCCCCCATATTTTGGCTGGGACAGAGCAGGGCCGGGGGGGGGGGGGGAGCCACATTGCAGCCGATGCATCAGTTAAGTAATTGGACAGCGCAAGCCTGGTTGTCCATTATATAAAGCGGGCGGCTGGGATACCCCACGCAGCTCAGTTCCTCACCCTGGCTGGTGGCCTGACTCAAAGTCAGCAGCCACTGCCAGGGTGTTGACTGGGTGGAAAACATAGTATTAGACTGCAGGAGTCGCCGGGAGAGGGGCACATTTTGTGTGTGCATCTGCATATTCTAATGAGACTATTCTAGCCAGCTTAAAAGTTAAAAGCTGTTGACTCTCTGTGTCGGAAACACACTTAAGAACTTTGAGAATGAGCTGTCTGCTGTCTCCCATGTCCTGCTCACTCCCCTGACATGCAAGTACCAAGTCACTCATCATGATTTCAATTGCCTAAAAACGTATGCATACAAATTCAGATGCTAACAATGAAATGCGCTAAATTATTGCTAATTGCCTGTACTTTGTTAAAAGTGCACCCCTCGCCCCAAGCACCGCTGGTCAGGTCCTGCCCTGCTATGGCATTGCATTTCAGCCAGGTCAAGTCAACGTAGCCCAACATTTTGGTTGTCAGGGCTTGGGGGGGGGGGGGGATAAAGCCCAATGGCTGCTCAATGGCTGTGCGCCACTGTTTGCATGTGTTATTGTGTATGTAATGTACATATTAATATTGTGGGCACACACTGCATTGTAATGGAGATGCTGGGTGTATATGAGTAAGTGAGTGTGTACAAGCATATGTGTGTTGACTTTTGTGTCTGAATGAATGGTAAATAATGCATGGTTTGTTTGTTCTGGGTGGAATGAATTTTGTGAATGTTATGTTGTTGTGTCACTAGGTGGTTGGCAGGCAGGAATGAAGATGTGTGGGGGCCCATTTTCAACAGGATGGTTGGGGGCCCCAGGTTTAGAGCAAAAACAGTCTGAGGCACCGGTGGGGTGCATACATTACAATGGTGACAAAGATAAGGTTAATAGCTGCCAATTATCTTGATGCAGCCAGCCAGCTAAATGCCCACTGAAGAGCTCTAAACCCTTCATTGACAGCAAGTGGCTGATGTGGAGGAACCAGTGTTAGAAGGCAAAGAGGTGTTAACACTTCGGTGTATCCCATGGGAAGAGAAAACGCAGATTGTAATGCGAAAGTTGCAAAGTGCACATTTTAAGCCCCAGAACTAAAATAGATAGAAATGGATATACTGCTGTGTTACAAGACTGCTGAGTGCTGACTGGCAACATGGGGGCAGGTGCTGGGGGCCACCCCTAAGGCTCGAGGCCTCTTATTTGAAAAGGTTGAAATGCCCGGATGCCGTCGATGGTGAATGGGTATGAATTTTTAGTGTGTGTGTATGTACGTATGTATGTGTGTGCGATAGGTGCTTGGCAAGTGCAGCACTTGTTTATGGGCATCGAGAAGGAAAATATGAAATATTACATGGCTAGACTCAGACTGGGATTTTGGGGCAGCCAATCTAGCCCTTTTTTACTGTAGCAGGACTTTATTCTGGGTAACTTGATAAAGCAAGCATGGTATGTGTTAATTGACTAGACTGGCATTTGTTTACTATTGTCAATGCAATGAATTGTAAAGACACAATATGTTGTTTTAACTTTCAGAAGACTGGCTTGTCTTTCGAATAAAATTTTAAAAGATACAGCACCAGTCTTTTGCAAGTTATAACAGAGCGTCGGCAAGGGACTCTTGTGATGTCATAGTTTAGCGCTATCCCTCAGAGCCACCATCTACCCTTCCTCCACTCACCCCTTTCCTTCAGTTGTCATGTCCCCCCCAACATTTTCAGTAAAGTTACTTCCCTGGCTCCACAAGAGCAGAATGAAGCTCTGTGGCCTATGATGTCTGCTCTTTTCAACAGTGGCAAACAGTCCTCCAAACACCTCTGGAAGGCAGTTTGGGAACTTCATAGTTGTCTTAATTGTTTGTAAACAAATGCACACTTCCCCTATCGCTATGCCACATGACTTGAGAAACCCTCCTTGGTTGTTCATCGCTAGTCTACCAGAGGGAGCAAGTCCTGCACTAGGCTCTCCTTTTTCACCAGGAGAGTAATACTAGGGAGAGCTACCCCATAGGCTTGGTCTGGGTCGTATGTATATGTTGGGCATAGTTCCACAACATTCTTTCTAAGTGGTACAAGCAAGGGCCTATAATCCCTTAGCTGATATGATACCGCACATTGGGGGGGGGGAGGTAGGATGTAGAGTGTGAAGGATCCCACTACTTTCCCCCTCTAGCAGGCATATTGGGTAGCAGCTGGACCAACTCAGTTCTTACAACTCACCACACCCCCTACAAAGGATATTTTCTGTTTTAAAACAATACTAGCAAAAAAAGACCCGTAGTCTGCACATGCTCTGTAGACGGACATAACGTTCATCGATTTTTGAAAATCAATGATTCTGTAAGTCTCTGTTACCAGTCGCTTGTCGCTTGATGTACTTTGCACTCTGAAGTAAACTGCACTGAGAATGGGTGTATGCGGCTGGCTTACATACCCTGTAACAGTTGTGGAGGGGAGAGTTGGTCTGCTGCAGAACACTGGGACCTTCCGTGCTCTCTCCACACCTGTCTCCTCACTCTGCTACGGCTCAGTGTGTTGCGGTGCAAATATCTTAGAAACGGTGCGTTCTAGGGCATGAGATGTGGTTTTTGAGCCTTTGAATTCTGTTTCTCGCATCGAGATGCTTCCCACCCGTAGCCTTAACCTGGCGCAGTTGTGTGTTGCAGTGCACATATTTCGGAAACTGTGCATTCTAGTGCCTTGAAATGTGGATTTTAAGATCCCACAGGGAGCTTTGAATTTTGTTTCTAGCAAAACCCTCGGAGCGCGGTGAGTGTGCCCCCAGCAGCACCCTCCTGGTGTTTTTTCCCCCCAGCCCTATGACTGGTAGGCCCGTGCCCAGTAGCTGGCCTTTGCATCCCTCCCTCCCTGCACCCGTTCCTGGTTCCCCAGCCCGCCTCCCGACCCGCCCTCCCTCCCTCCCATTGGTGCATCCAAGTTCTGTGTGGAGTCTACCGACTCGCGAGGCCCCCACCGGCTCCTTTCCAAACCCTCGGAGCGCGGTGAGTGTGCCCCCAGCAGCACCCTCCTGGTGTTTTTTCCCCCCAGCCCTATGACTGGTAGGCCCGTGCCCAGTAGCTGGCCTTTGCATCCCTCCCTCCCCGCACCCGTTCCTGGTTCCCCAGCCCGCCTCCCGACCCGCCCTCCCTCCCTCCCATTGGTGCATCCAAGTTCTGTGTGGAGTCTACCGACTCGCGAGGCCCCCACCGGCTCCTTTCCAAACCCTCGGAGCGCGGTGAGTGTGCCCCCAGCAGCACCCTCCTGGTGTTTTTTCCCCCCAGCCCTATGACTGGTAGGCCCGTGCCCAGTAGCTGGCCTTTGCATCCCTCCCTCCCCGCACCCGTTCCTGGTTCCCCAGCCCGCCTCCCGACCCGCCCTCCCTCCCTCCCATTGGTGCATCCAAGTTCTGTGTGGAGTCTACCGACTCGCGAGGCCCCCACCGGCTCCTTTCCAAACCCTCGGAGCGCGGTGAGTGTGCCCCCAGCAGCACCCTCCTGGTGTTTTTTCCCCCCAGCCCTATGACTGGTAGGCCCGTGCCCAGTAGCTGGCCTTTGCATCCCTCCCTCCCCGCACCCGTTCCTGGTTCCCCAGCCCGCCTCCCGACCCGCCCTCCCTCCCTCCCATTGGTGCATCCAAGTTCTGTGTGGAGTCTACCGACTCGCGAGGCCCCCACCGGCTCCTTTCCAAACCCTCGGAGCGCGGTGAGTGTGCCCCCAGCAGCACCCTCCTGGTGTTTTTTCCCCCCAGCCCTATGACTGGTAGGCCCGTGCCCAGTAGCTGGCCTTTGCATCCCTCCCTCCCCGCACCCGTTCCTGGTTCCCCAGCCCGCCTCCCGACCCGCCCTCCCTCCCTCCCATTGGTGCATCCAAGTTCTGTGTGGAGTCTACCGACTCGCGAGGCCCCCACCGGCTCCTTTCCAAACCCTCGGAGCGCGGTGAGTGTGCCCCCAGCAGCACCCTCCTGGTGTTTTTTCCCCCCAGCCCTATGACTGGTAGGCCCGTGCCCAGTAGCTGGCCTTTGCATCCCTCCCTCCCCGCACCCGTTCCTGGTTCCCCAGCCCGCCTCCCGACCCGCCCTCCCTCCCTCCCATTGGTGCATCCAAGTTCTGTGTGGAGTCTACCGACTCGCGAGGCCCCCACCGGCTCCTTTCCAAACCCTCGGAGCGCGGTGAGTGTGCCCCCAGCAGCACCCTCCTGGTGTTTTTTCCCCCCAGCCCTATGACTGGTAGGCCCGTGCCCAGTAGCTGGCCTTTGCATCCCTCCCTCCCCGCACCCGTTCCTGGTTCCCCAGCCCGCCTCCCGACCCGCCCTCCCTCCCCCCCATTGGTGCATCCAAGTTCTGTGTGGAGTCTACCGACTCGCGAGGCCCCCACCGGCTCCTTTCCAAACCCTCGGAGCGCGGTGAGTGTGCCCCCAGCAGCACCCTCCTGGTGTTTTTTCCCCCCAGCCCTATGACTGGTAGGCCCGTGCCCAGTAGCTGGCCTTTGCATCCCTCCCTCCCCGCACCCGTTCCTGGTTCCCCAGCCCGCCTCCCGACCCGCCCTCCCTCCCTCCCTCCCATTGGTGCATCCAAGTTCTGTGTGGAGTCTACCGACTCGCGAGGCCCCCACCGGCTCCTTTCCAAACCCTCGGAGCGCGGTGAGTGTGCCCCCAGCAGCACCCTCCTAGTGTTTTTTCCCCCCAGCCCTATGACTGGTAGGCCCGTGCCCAGTAGCTGGCCTTTGCATCCCTCCCTCCCCGCACCCGTTCCTGGTTCCCCAGCCCGCCTCCCGACCCGCCCTCCCTCCCTCCCATTGGTGCATCCACACTTCATCACCGGTCCTCCCAGGGCAGCCCTCTGCCCGGCAGCCCCCAGCGGCTAAGGGCCCCGAGGCCAAGGGCGACTCCAACAGAGGCGACTCCAGGAAGTGTCCGCAGGTGTCAGCAGGAGAAGCCAAGGAAGCCAGCAGCCAACAGACACCAACAAAAACCGTGAGTGTGGCATGGGTGGGGAATAGAGCAATCACTCTACTCCAGAAAACCCCTGCCACTCTATCTTACCTATCAATAACATAAAGTGCAATAATACTTGCATGTCCACTCTTTTAGAACTGTGAATGTTAGCATGTCCACTCTTAGATAGAAGTGCCAAATCTAGACAGAAATGTGATTGTTAGCATGTGCCACACTTGCATGGAATTCTCAAGCTTAGCCCGCGTCGCATCTAGATGGAAATATGACGGTTTGCATGTGCCACACCTAAATGAAATTTCTCAAGTTTAGTCTGCGCCAGATCTAGACAGAAATATGACTGTTAGCATGTGCCACGCTTAGATGGAATTGCAGAAATGTGACTGCTAGCATATACCACACTTAGAGGTAACTACAGAAACGTGATTGTTAGCATGTGCCACACTTAATGGAATTTCTCAAGTTTAGTCTGCGCCTAATCTAGACAGAAATATGACTGTTAGCATGTGCCACGCTTAGATGGAATTGCAGAAATGTGACTGCTAGCATATACCACACTTAGAGGTAACTACAGAAACGTGATTGTTAGCATGTGCCACACTTAATGGAATTTCTCAAGTTTAGTCTGCGCCTAATCTAGACAGAAATATGACTGTTAGCATGTGCCACGCTTAGATGGAATTGCAGAAATGTGACTGCTAGCATATACCACACTTAGAGGTAACTACAGAAACGTGATTGTTAGCATGTGCCACACTTAATGGAATTTCTCAAGTTTAGTCTGCGCCAAATCTAGACAGAAATATGAATGTTAGCAGATATCACACTTAGATGGAATTTCAGAAATATGATGGTCAGCATGTGCCACACTCAGACGGAATTCCCAAGCTTAGTCCGCGTCGCATCTAGATAGAAATATGATGGTCAGCATGTGCCACACTCAGATGGAATTCCCAAGCTTAGTCCGCGTCGCATCTAGATAGAAATATGATGGTTAGCATATGCCACACTCGGATGGAATTTCAGGAATGGGACCATTAGCATATGTGACTCTTAGCATGCACCACACTTAGAATTATGAACCCTAGCTTGCGTCGCATCTAGATAGAAATGTGATTGTTAGCATGTACCGGACCTAGATGGAATCCCACAATTGCAAGGACAGCAATGCCAACTAACCAACCAACTAACAATTCCATCCCTCTGCAGACACCTCTCAAACTATAACCAAACACAACCACAAGCCTTAAACGCAGCAATCCGCACAAACTTCACAACAATGCAACAACAAAACAAACCACACATAGCCTTGCACACAACAGCACACGACGACTACGGACCATAAAACACCCCAAGGCCGGCCGACGGAACCACCGGGCTGAGGCTGCCAACAGCACATCACTGCTCTCTTGCACTTCTCCAGCTTATTCCTACTAACCCACCCCCTCTCCTCCCCTTTTCAGAGCCGCCAGAGCGCCAGGGGACCACTTCGGTGGTGATAGTGCGCGGTACAAATGACCTTTAACATTAACATTAAGATGCTTACAATGAGCTTCTACGACCACATTGATGTTTTGCTGATTTCAGTCAACCGTGCCATGTGTTGTGGCGATGAAATCCTGGTAAATGGGTGGGGTGTGCAAATGGGATATAGCCAGTAGACAGACATAACACTGTCATTAATTGGTGAAAATCAATGATCCTGTAGGCGCCTTTGCCAAGTCGCTCATCGTTTAATGGCATTGCACTCTGAAGCAAAGTGCACAGAGAATGGGCACGTATGGATAGCTTACATTCCCTGGAGCATACGTGGAGGCGAGAGTTGGGGTGCTGCTGCAGACCTGGACCTTCTGGATGCTCACCCCACCCGTTGGCTTACCCTGGTGCAGTGCATGGCATTGCCAATACCTCAGAAATGGTGCATCCTAGGTCCTGGAAATGTGGCTTTCCTTCAAGTGTTGTTCTGGCGTCGAGATGCTTAATATGAGCATTGTCCGGTTCTTCTGTTTCACCGATTTTGTGTGTTTTGGTGCGAATATCTCTCTGAAACGGCGCATCCTAGGGCTTTGAAGTGTGGTTTTTGAGGCCTTCAAGATGTGTTCCTCACGCAGACACACTTAAAATGACACCCACCTTGGTGTTTCGCCGCTGCCAGGCAAACTACTACTTGTGCAGGGGCTGAAATTCGAGGAACAGGGTGGGGTGACCACATGTAATGTAGCCAGTGATATCCAGAAGGCTCTCAAATGTACCTATCCCAATCTGGTGCAGATTGGTGGAATTGTATAAGGAATAAACAATGTTTCTGTTATATATATCTATATATATATATATACATATATAAATATTTCTTTTATTGACTTGATTTAATTGAAAAACATTTTTTTTAAGTGTACAAACAGGGGTTTTAAAGATAAATATCCAAGTCTGTTTGGCTCGACTATGAAGTTCAAATATGTCTCTTGAATGCACTGTCGGGCTCCTATGGAGCAGGATCCCCTGTAGCTTCCTGAGCTGATACCTGTCTATATAGGCCAAGTTTTTCAAAAAAACAAACAACGGCTATCACCCAGCTAGTTTTTTCTTCGCTCATTAGTCTGGACCACCAATCGGCATACAAGCATAAATCCTTGAAAAGATGGCCAAGGTAGATGGTGCGGATCGCTTGAGTTCCTGAACAGGCCAGTAGGAGGTGCCTTTTTGATTCCACTTGGTATGAGCAATTACAAAATCGACACTTGTTCGAGCTGGATTTGTTTCTTGCAGCGAATACTCTGTGTGTAGCAAATTCAGGTGAATCCTGAAGAAAGTTTGATGCACTTTCTTGTCTGGATACTTTGCTAAATACTTTCTTACTTGGTTTATCTTCATGGTATTGGATGGCACATTTTTGATAAGTTTAGATTTGTCAGCTCCTTCCAGTGTTTGAATCCAGTCGTGCTCTAAAAGTTGTCTTTTGATGGGTTTTGTATCAGCTCTTCTTCAGAAGTGCCCAGAATTCCCAACAGGTGCTTGTTTTTTGTAGACCATTTTAGAAGCAACTTACACTTAAGATCTCTAGAATCAAAGGTGGAGAAGGGAGGAATACCTTTCGATATAACATTAGGCCATTACGCGCTACCGTGGCGCTCAACGACACTAAACTCAATTCCTGCCGGATTAAAACTGCAGGTAGCGACTGAGGCAAAGCTAGAACTTTCAGCCAAGACAGGCTTTCCAGTTTTTGACAGATATCTGCCGGAATCGTAGGATAGATTAAACATGGAAAAAAAAGAAGGGTGAGGCGCGCACTCCAATTCCTGGCCAATATACTAACTGAAAAAGGAAAAAGAATAAATGGGTTAAATCCCAAAGTGTCCAATTCACTGGGTTAGATCCCAATTGTTGCAAAAATATTCACAGGGTTAGATCCCAATTGTTGCAAAAATAGTCGCAGGGTTCGATACCTTATGCTGCATTGGTACTGCTGTTCTCCTCCTTCAAATATTCACAGGGCTGGATCCCTTATGCTGCATTTGGGCTGCTGTTCTTCTCCTCCTAGCGCTTTCGTGTCCCAACACTCTTCAGGGTGGCTGTGTTGCCTTTCACTTCAGGTGAATCAAATTAAATTGCTAATGCAGTCTCTAACAATTATGGGAGCTGTAGTGAAATCATTTGTTCAATTCAGGTGACCAAGGAAAGACTCCCCTCCAAGAGGGGTGAGGTGCGCACTCCAATTCCTGGCCAATATACTACCTGAAAAAAGAAAGAGAATCAGCAGCACCGGGGGCATTTTTCCCTACAGTGGAGAATCATAGTTTTGGTTTTTCCCCCTCCCCCTGCTAAGGGTAAGATGTGTGCTCCTGGAGGGGAGTCTTTCCTTG
This sequence comes from Ambystoma mexicanum, assembly GCF_040938575.1. Taxonomy (NCBI): domain Eukaryota; kingdom Metazoa; phylum Chordata; class Amphibia; order Caudata; family Ambystomatidae; genus Ambystoma; species Ambystoma mexicanum. The sequence goes on along the minus strand of NC_090936.1, from coordinate 966,633,737 downwards.
GTCACCTGAATTGAACAAATTATTTCACTACAGCTCCCATAATTCTTAGAGACTGCATTAGCAATTAAATTGGACTCACCTGAAGTGAAAGGCAACACAGCCTCCCTGAAGAGTGTTGGGAAAGCAGCATAAGGGATCTAACCCTGTGAATATTTTTGCAACATTTGGGATCCAACCATGTGAATATTTTTGCAACAATTGGGACCTAACCCAGTGAATTAGACACTTTGGGATTTAACCCATTTATTCTTTTTCCTTTTTCAGGTATTATATTGGCCAGGAATTGGAGTGCGCGCCTCACCTCTCTTTTTTTAAGATTAAACATGGAACCACCTTTGTTTTGTAAAAGGTTATACCCGGAATAAGCAAAAAAGCGGCCATACTTTCTGTTAATAGCTTTTGCCTGCACACTTCCTGTTTTTACCTTTGCATATAGGCTTTCCTGCAAAGGAGTTTCAGAGGGACTGTTGTTCAAGATTATCCCTAATATCTAAAGCTTTTAACCTTTTCCAAAGGGACGACATTGATGTTCCATTTTAGGTGTTCCAGCCTTTTTGTAGTTTTTTCGGATGACATTTTTGTTTTAGATCTATTCAGTTTGAGATGGTTTTCTTTTAGGTAGACTAGCAGATTGTCCAATTGCATCTGTAGACCTATCGCTGTCCGATCCATTAAAATAATTTCATCCGCGTAGAGTAGCCTTGAAAGTTTCAAGTTCCCCAGTGTCAGCCAAAAGGATCTTATCCTCTGCTCTGTGTTTTTAAAGTCCGCTATGTAAGAATTGTACAAGGCAGGGGCCAAGGGGCATCCCTGTTTTACACCTCGTGCCATGGTGATCGATTTGGATAGAAGCCCATTTCTGTTCAAATGAACTTGCATAGTTGTTCCGGAGTAAAGAGCCATTATCGGGTTCAGTATAGATCCTGGGCAGTTCTGAGCTTTCAACTTGTTCCATGAGATGGCACGGTTGACCTGGTCGAAGGCCTGGACCATGTCAACAAAGGCCATAAAGATACAGGGTTTACCCTCCGTGGTCTTGGCCTTCAAAATCAGGATATTTGCAGTGGTCCCCACATTTTTAACAAATCCTGCCTGTAAAGGGTCAGGACAAACAGTAGATTTGATCGAATCTTGCAGGTTATCCAAGGCAAAAGGACCAAAGATTTTCCCGATTGTGTCCAGAAGGGGTATTGGTCGATAATGACAGGGATTGTCCTTGGTTCCTTTTTTGAAAACAGGTACCACAGGGCCTGTTTCCATGAAGATGGTATAGCTTTCTTTGTTAGACAATTCTGGAAGACTTCTCTTATGAAGGATGTCCAGGCCTCCGGGTGTTTTTTTTAGATCGAAGTTCGTTATCCCATCAGGACCCGGAACATGCGAGTTGTTTATTTTTTTATTTTTGTTAGTATAGACTCCTTATCGTGCGGGATAATCCATGGCTTACTTAGCTGATAATCTTCTGTTGGTATTGTGTCCTCTGGTTTTTTGTACAGTGTTGTGAAGTGGTCCACCCATTTGTTTTCGCTCACGTTGTTCTGTAGGGTATTGTTTCCATCGTTTCTGCTGTCTTTTATCAAAGTCGGGAAATCTCAAGAGTTTTCCCTGCAAATAGTGCGTAACATTGTTTTTGAATCTTCTTGGTAGAGGTGATGTCTATATTGTCGCAGCCAAGATTTGTATTTTTGCTCGGCCTCCTTGGCCTCGATCTTTGCATCTGAATTCGAGATTTTGGCCTTGTGTTTTAGTTGTTTTAAGATCCTTCTATTTTCAACCAATTGTAGGTTGTACTCATGGGTGATTGATTTTGAAGAATGTTGGGCTTTGCCCTTCCTTATATCATATATATATGTATATATATATGAGAGAGAGATTTTGCATGGAAAATAAAAAATGTTTAATTGAAATATAGGCAATTTCGATATTTTGTGTTAATGTTTTCGTTCTGCATTTTTAGATTACATTATTTTTTAATGTAAACTTTTTTTTACTTTAGCAGATCAAACTTAGAGCTTGTTTCCGCATTTAGATATGCTTTCACTTCCTTTCAAATTACTCAGGATATTCATAGGGTTCTGAAATGTGATCTTCACTGGGACAAGGACATTAGACTTTAACAAAAGGTCATTCTCTTGGAAACAGGTGGCAAAGGAATCTTTTACCAAGTTTATTTATTTTTTTAAAAAAACGTTTTATTACATTTTAACAACCACAGCATACAATAAAACATAGACAGTCAATGTTATAAAGCATATTTTGTGTTATCCGCGTTTCACAACTACCTCTTCTATAATCCCTCCCCAACTCAGCCTGTACATAGTATACCAATATACGCATTTCTTATCACTATGTATCCATCTCCTCTGATGTGGCTTGTGTGGCCTCTCTATCACCATTGCATGTAAACAAAGTCACAGTTAACGCTACCCACCGTTGAATGTCCATTCCCAGTTCAGATTTCTGTTCGCTTAGCGCTCTTTCCCATGCCCCAGTTTTTGCAGTGGCCGATTTTTCCAACTCCCTCCACCAACCAGTCACACTTGGCTCTCTAGCAGCTTTCCACTTCATAGCTATGTTCCGTTTGGCTATTGTGTACATCAAGTCTTTAGTTAGGGATTTCTCCTTCGCATTCCTTTTGTATCTGCCCAACATGCAGGCCTTCGGGGACTAGATAACTAGTTCTATGCCCCCTTAGGACGCCTTGTGTGCCACCCCCTCCAAAAACTTTGCTCTATCGGGCATCCCCAAAACATGTGTACTAGTCCAGCATTCATCATCCTACATTTCGGGCATTGCCTTTTCGTGCCTTTAAAAGTCACAATTACGGCTGGCACAAGGTATGCCCTTTGTGTTATGTGTAACTGTATTAGTTGTAGTCTGGCTTACCTAGAGACCTTTTTGTAGTACATCACCACCTTTTTCCACTCCCCCTCTTCAAACTCCTTCACCAATTCTATTTCCCATCTCTCCTTGCATTTCAGTTCTGTTCTTGAATTCCAGTCAATCAACACTTCATAGATCCTAGACATAGCGTGCCCTCCATCCGCTATCGCTAACCGTGTCTCGATGTCTTCGTTCTCCAGCGTCTCATCATTACTATTCGGCCATCTATCACAAAGCACCCTCATCACTGTGTTATATGTTATAAAGTAAAAACTGACCTCCATGTATGCCCATGGCTTCATGCAACTACTTGAACGTCATTAACCCCTTCTCATTCCACGGGTCCTACACTATAGCTATACCACACTCCTCCCCTTTGGGCCGCACCCTCTCCCTGCTCCTCTGCCAGCGTTCTAGAATTGCCGCCATTGATGCCTGTGTCAAGAGGGGATCCACCAGTCTCATGATCCTGCAGGCCCTCCTCCAAACGCGGATACCCAGTTCTACCAGATAAGGATATTTAGATTGCAAGTCAGGGGGGATCCACAGTAGGTCTCTTAAGTATCTATTTTTAAATAGCCGGTTGCAACATCGCAGTTTCTGTCGTGGGACCATCTGCCATCCACTGTACTACATACTGTAGCTGGCATGCTAAGAAATACAACTCAAAATTTTGTATTTTTAACCCGCCATGTACATACAGTCTTTGCAATGTGCTCAGGGCCATCCTGTTCCTTTCACCCCACTCTTCTGCCCCCCGCCACAGGACCCCCCTGCACATCTTCTCAAAGTCTCGGAAGAACTTCCTCAGAATATTATACGGGACATTTCCAAAACAGTGCACGAGTCTCAGCAGTGCCACCATCTTCAGTAGCGCTGCTCTGCCCATCACAGACAGGGGTAACTTACTCCAAAACTCTATGGATTTCAGCAGCCCATTGTTGGCATTTACCATATTGAATGTGTGTGCCTGTGCAGGGTCTCGATAAATGTTGATCCCCAAGTATCTATATGATCCCCTGCTCCAAGGCAGATGGAGGATCGGCAAGTCCCCCTCTGCCACTTTTGCCATTCTGGCTAGCGGGAACAAGCATGACTTACTTTTATTTATCTTGATACCTATCAGTGCTAGAATTATCAAGCACCTCCGGAATGTATGGCAAATTCGCTTACGGGTTACTTAGGTACAGCAACATGTCATCCGTGTAAATGGATAGTACATGCTTCACCCCTCCCGTCTCTATACCCGCATTCCTGCCTCAGATAAGCTGCCTTAGGCTTTGCCGCTATAATATACAGCATTGAGGACAACGGGCAGCCCTGTCTCGTGCCTGTGTGTAGTTGCCTCTCCAGTTCGAACTCTGCCCATTCGTTTGGTATGTATCAGCTGTATCCATTTCGTAAATTGTGGCCCTATCCCCATCGTTGTCATCGTGGCATATAACCAATCCCAGTGCACAGAGTCGAATGCCTTAGTTGCATCTGGGGAAGCGACTGCACAATCTCCCTGGTGATCCTCTGAACTGTAGATCACTTGGTGTAGCCTTCTATGGTTCTCAGTAATGTTTCTCCATGGTACATGCCCGGTCTGATCCAGATGGATCAGCAAATGTATCACTCAGCGGAGCCTATTTGCCAAGATCGCTGTGAGGATCTTGCTGTCTTGGTTCCAGTGTGACAGTGGCCTATAGGATGCACAGTCTGTGCTAGTCTTATCTGGTTTCAGTAATGGCACTATCAGGGCTTCGCTCAAGCTGTCGGGGAGCATCTGCACCTCGTACGCCTCATTATACATCTTAGCCATCAGCGGTGCCAGCGTATCCCCATAGGCCTTATAAAACTCACTAGGGAGTCCATCTGTGCCTGGGGCTTTGCCGGTAGGTAATGTTCTGATGGTGACCACTACCTCCTCCGGAGTTATGGGTGCCTCCAGTGTCTCTGCTTGCATATCATCTAATTAGGGTAGGGTGATCAGGTCAAGTACGTCTTGCAGGTCCCTCTCCTCACTTGCCAGTGGTTTCGCATAAAGTGCTTCATAATAGTCTGAGAAAACCTTATTAATATTCTCTTGTGTGTTTATCACCTCTCCGCCCTTATTCTTAATCTAACATATAGGGGGTCTAGTGTTGCACCGCTTGCATAAGTAGGCTAACATTCTCCCAGGTTTATCTCCTTGGGCACGGCTCCTTTCAGGACATTTCGCATTGTTAAACTTTCCCAGTCTGTCCCACCCATTGTTTTAAACATGCCTGTTTTAGTTCTATTATTTCTTCCACATGCTCCTTATTTACCTTCGCCTCCCCTTCCAGCACCCTCAGCTTTTCTTCCATGTTCTGTAGTTCGTTGACAATAACTTTTTGCACCCCTCCCGATTCCGCAATCATTTCCCCTCTGACACCACCTTGTACGCCTCCCACAACGTGCCCACCTTCTGTACACCTCCTTCATTCACAGCGATGTAATCAACTGTCCACTTATAGATGTGTTCAGCAAATGCTTCGTCTATTAGTGCCTCGTTTCTTAGCTTCCATGTAGGTATGGGTGGTCTTGTGGCAGACACTCGCCACCTCACCACAAGCAGGGAATGGTCCGATAGGACCCTGGCTAGGTAGTCTGATTGCGAAAATTCCAATGAGTGTTCTTCACTAGCGAACACATAATCTATCCTTGCGTATACCTTACGTGGGGCGGAGTAATGAGAGTATTCCTTGTCTTCCTCGCACTGTGTCCTCCATTGGTCTCGTAACTGAAAGCACTGCAGCAGCGAGTTGAGCACTTTAGCCGGCAGAGACGGCCGTTTGTGTTTCTCACCTGACCTATCTACAGTTAGGGCCAATGTGCAATTGAAGTTTGCCCCCCCCCCCCCCCCCAGATCAGGGTCCCACTCCTGTGTGGTCCCAACCTCTCATACAAGGATCTAAAAAACACTAGCATCATGGTTGGGGGTGTACACGTGTTAACGATACATATTTTGCGGTTCTTCATCATACCACGCACCAATGCCATTTTGCCCTCATTATCTGTTTTCGTAGTCAACACTTTGAATGGGATAGCGGGGTCTACCCAAATGAGGACCTCTCTTGCATATGTCGAGTAAGTAGAACCCACCAGCACTCCTTTCCACACCCTAGCCAGGTTCTTCAGCCTCTGTGCATTTAAGTGTGTTTCCTGTAACAATGCTATCCCTACCTTGCTCCTCTTGATATACATGCACCCTCTTCTACATTTCACATAGCTATTGAGCACCCGGACATTCCATGTCATCATTTTAACCTTATCCGCCATTGAATTATCTAGTCCGCTGCATCAATGAGGCCACCTGCCTGTTGTCCTCCTCAGTAGGAGTTCGGTGCATCGTTTAACCATGTATGTTGCTCCGTCCCACCCAACACCAGACTCCTTTGTAGGGGACACAAACACTTCGCGTTGGCACTCGGGCTCCAGTAGCTTCCCCAGTTCGCTGCTGCTTTTTCGCTCTGGATCACCACAGCAGCAGTTACCCAACTCCTGGGACAGCCACACGGCTTCCTCCCGTGCCTGGCTTGCACAGTTTCGGGTCGGAGCGGCGCTCCATCACTCCACCGCCATTTTATCTCTCTCCTCAGGCGGTTTCTCTTTGTTGCAACTTTATGTTTCTGCGTGGGCTGATCGGATTTCCCACTTCACCAGCAGCTGCCCGCCATTGCTTCCTTTTTGGTGCCAGTTTAGTGAATTAAAGATGCATTATGGAGCATATAGATGTTCGGATTAGTAGGAGCTGCCGGAGAGCACTTCTGCTTTACATGGCCGCTAGCCATGCCCCTCTTTTGCCAAGTTATAGCTTTGTGGATTCTTGACTGTTAGTCAGGAATCTTGTCATCTAGTAACAATGCTTGTGTTGTGAGGGCCAGGGCAATGTTGGTTATGTACCAATGTCAGTTCTCCAAGTCCTCATCTGCAAGGCAGCCAAATGGGCAACTGCTTGTGTGATTTTCAAGCATTACTCAGGGAATGTTTTGTACCTTATACTTGTTCAATTGTCACTTCACAATACACAAATTATATGTTCGGTAGATTTATCATGTTTATGCTTCGTCCCCTCTCCTAGTAAGAACCCCCAGCACTTTTTGCTGGATTTCTGGACCTTTTTCTTTCAATCCTGAATGAGTGGAGCCTTTTCCCCCCATTCATTCTTGTGGGCTCTGTCTGTTGGAACTCTATTATTTGTTCTCTACCTGTACTAAGGAGTCTGTCTGCCCCATAGCTCTTAAAGGCATCTGTGTTATTCCAACTGCAGCACACAGCTCCTTATGGGCAATGTTACTGGGGACCCTTACGGTACTCCTTTAAGATTTTTTTTCTATATCATCAAGTAACTACAGTTCTTAAGGCTAGAGATACCTAGTATCTCTCCCAAAATGATATAATCTGAGAGATTGGCACACACCACCTTCGGTGGAGTGCCAAAGGGACACCTAGTATCCCCCTTCTCTCTGCTCCTATGACTTCTTTAGTCACATAGACAGTTACCTCGTTAGGCTGGCTAGTTAGGCTGCTGGCAGTGGGCGTGTTCTACCAACTATTGTGTATTTTTTATACCGCATGCTAAGTCCATAGTCTCGGTAGTGCACAATAGGGGCCTCATTTTTTAAGCATTTCTAGCGTGGTTGTTCTTGGTCAGCCCTTCTACCATTCTGGGAGAGAAGGTCTGTGTGTGTGTTTTGCCTTTGGCAGGAACCCTTGGGTATCTCCGCCTAGGCTCCATAGTATCTGAGCATGCAGGAAGTGGGGAAGGCTTTTTCCACCCCCCCCTGTCCTTTGTCTGCCAGTGCCTGAATAGGTCCAGCGCCCACAGGGGTTCTGGCTGTCCTGACTGGACAGCCAAACGCCCCTTTCTGTAAAATGCTGGGAGAGATTGCAGAGGCGTGTGTGCTGGACCTGTATGAAAAGTGAGGCTTCTGGAGTGAAAATCAAGTCGAACACTGGAAGCTGAAGTAACCAAAGAAGACTATGACCAGGGATGCATACAGACCCTTTGCAATACCGTGAAACGACCACTGCTGTCCTGACCCTGTGTTCTGTGTGACAGAGGCGCTCCAACGAGGACGACTCCTACCCTTTGGCTGGTGGGAACAACCAGTCCCAAGACGAACTTTGAAACAAGTCATCTCACAAGGTCCTAGGAGTTTCCAGAGCTGCAGAACTTCAATACCAGGAGACATGCTGCCATTTCTAGTGCATCGTCGTGGACAGGCTGAATCCGTCCAAACCTTTGCTGAACCTGTAAGGAGACTCCACAGATATGATTCAACTCACCCAGACCCCCTCAACAGAGCGTGGGACTGCAGGAAGCAAAGAAGATTGACCGGGTGATCCGTGTCCTTTGTTGGTGCTGCAGAAAAGGCACCGAAACCAAAGAGTGAGCCCAGGAGTTGCTGAAAGTCGTGCTACAGGTCCTCCCTCAAGACTGCTGCAAAGAGATCCCATCCATTGTCCTGCCATCCGTCATCAGACCAAGGAATCCGGAAGTCGGGTCCAGAGCTGCAACATCGCAGAGCATCCAGTACGGACATTTTCTTCTAACCTAAGGTACTGTGGGGAAAAAGGTATTGCTTACCCGATTCCAAGAAGTCGCTGCAGAGCATTGGCGTGCAAGTAGAGGTGTCCAGGGCTACCCCCTCTCATCTCAGACTCAATTTGCTGCTTGTGTCCCTTTCTCAAGTCTGTTTTAAGGTCTGCCTTGTTAGTGGTTAACTTGCTGCTTCACTAACACTAGAAACTGGAAGAAATCCACAGGAAGTGTTCTCAATTCACTGCTTATCAAGACTTGAAGCCCTTTCCGAACTGTCTTTAGCAAGGGTTGTGTGTTTGAACTTAAAGGACTTACTTGGCGAAGAAACCGTCTCTAGAACCTTGAACTAAGCTTATGTTACACTAACCATTTTACTCCCTTTAAGTGACTTTACTATATGCGTTTGCAGTGTAAATGTTTTATTGTATAAACCGTTGAAAAAATGCATGAGTGCGCAATAACCGATTATACGATAACATTGTCTTTTCTCTTTCAAACGCTGCTACAAATGTAAACACGAACAAACACAAAAGTGAAAGTGCCCTTTGAAGTGTATTATCAAATATTCCCACGTGTTCTAATATAAACATCTGAAGTATTTAAATAGATTCTGGTGTAAATATAATACACATATACGTTTGATAGGCGTGTAAGTGCTTCTTTGCTGTACCTGTCTAACTAAGATTAAGTGTACTTACCTACAGCTCACATCTTCCTCTTAAGATAAGCCTGACTGCTCTGCCACTCTACCAAGGTCCTGAGCTAGTATGGACTGATACTAAGAGTTGGGGATCTACAAACCACCACTGGGATAGCTTACTAAGGTCTTAGCGCCAATAGGACTTTAGGAAAACTCCCCTAACATTGGTGTTACAATTGGCAGGATTTGTGTAGGTTGGATTACAACAATTTCGGGTTGTATTGCACACAAAGAATCCATCCTCCAGGTCACTATGCTGTACATTACTAAAACTATGTCCACTATGGAAAACTATAAGGCAGATGCTCTCATGTCTCTTACTGTTGAAAAACAAAGAAATGTGTAAAGATAAAGGTCTTGTACAAAAGGGAAAAAAGCAGAGTTAATCCAAAGCTTGTTGAAATACCAAACTGCAAGTAAGTCTGTAACCCCTACCTCCAGAATAGATCTAGAAAATGATGGTCAAAGTTGAACTCTCAGCCCTCAACTTCCAGATAATGAGGTAGAAGATGATGTGGATGAAAATGTAAATATGAATCCACCTGCCAATCCTCTGACCTCACCCCTACCTGTATCCAATATGTCAGCTGAACTGGTTCTAGAGCTAGAAAAATGAAAATGCAGCTTGAATTAAGGAAACTGGAAATTAAGTCTGACATGAGAGACAAGGAAAAATGATGAATGAACTGCAACTCAGGGGGGGGGGGGGGAGGGGAGAGATGCAGCATGAACTAGAGATGAAAAAGTTGTTCCTTGATTCCACTTCTGTTTTACGCCGTTTTTGCCAGACCACTCCAGAAGCAGGAAGCCTCATCTCCCCAAAGATTTGGCGAGTTTGTATAATGTGAAAATTGATATTCTTGATTGGCTGAGTACATTTGAATGTACATGTAAAGTACAAGGTATTTGTGAAAGTGAGTATATTCCATGGGTAATCTCTAGGCTCCCCCAGAATGGCTGTGATGGAGTTGAATGATGTTGATGGACAAGATTACCAGTTGGTAAAAATGGCTCTCATAGCGAGGTTTGGGAAAACCCCTTCCCAATACCTAAAAAGGTTTAGGGACCACAAGAAGTGAGATGGAAACTTGTAGGCCACTTGGGTGTGTGAAAGCCTGAAAAACAGAGGGGTGGATTAAGGGCTCCACGGTGAGCTCTTATGAGGACATGAGGTGTCTCTTCATGCTAGAAAGTATTTTTGATGCGTGTTCCACAGAGCTGGGACAGCACCTTGTTGACTCTTACGAACTGGACCCCAAGGAGCTAGCAGTGGTTGCTGACTTGTAGGTGGCCAATAGGCTACTCACACGTATGCTGGGCCGCTAAAAAAAGAAGAAAAAAAATAAAAGAGGATGGAAAAAAGCATTAAAAGAATGAGAAGGATCATTTTAAAAATCCCCCACCAAAAGAGGGCCACAAACAGGGGGCGGTTATCAGAAACCCCCATTCCAAAAGACATTTGAGAAATGTGTGGTTTGTGGGTCTGGTGACCATGTGAAAGGAGATTCCAGATGTAAGGGTAAACCTTCAGGGATCCCCTCTGTCAACTTAGCGTTCACACAGGATGTGGATATTCCTTTTGCTAGTGTCCAGAAGACCCTCTCTTGTACTGTCACCGTACCTTTTGTATTCTATGTATGTGTGCAACTAAACAGCATGCAAATTATGTAACCTTATAAGATAAGCGCCCAGATGCCTCAGGGCTTGGTGTGGTCTACAAATAAACTAAACTAATGTCAGGGGCTAGCTTTCACTATCAAGCTGAATAACCCATTGGAGTCCAGGCTAGAGTTTCTTTAGTATCTCTAGGACTATGGGAACAACAGAACCTTGCAATCTATAATTCCATTCCTGATAACACTAAACAGTATTATTAAGACCAAGTTCTTGTGAATGGTAAGGATACCCCTGCCATTAGAGACACTGAGGCCAGTATAACCGTGGTAGGTGAACGTTTCTTTCCCTCTGAGGAAGTTGCTAATGCTCCCAAAAAGGCTTACCAAGTTAGAGGAGGCCCAGTCCAAATGTTCCCAATATTGCCAGCTATCATTAAGTGTAATGTCATGACTGTAAACATTCCTGTCAGTGTTCAATCAGAAGTACCAGGAAGAGTACTTTTGGGCAAGGACTTGAAGGCCTTAGGTGTAGTCTCCAGCATACCCAAACCCCCCTCTAAGTTGAGAAGTGAGTTGACAAGGAAAGCCAGAGAAATCTTCCAACAGAGACCGAGGGGAAACCTAGAGTCTCTAAGGGAAAGAAGGGCCCTAAGCCCAAAACCTCCACAAGGAAAAAGGTCCCCCTCGTGACCCCACCATCAGCTGGGGATGGGTTGGTGCCAAAGGATTTGCCTGAAGAACCCTCTTCTGAGGAGTCAATGGAGGAGGAGATTTACCCTGGTCTAGAAGATCTGGATCCCAGAGACCATCATGAGCTGCAGACGTTGCTTGCAGAAGGTGGACCGTCAAGGACAGACTTCAGTAGGGGACAGTGAAAGGATCCCTCTCTAGGTCTGCACCAGCAGGCTATAATGGGAGGATGAACTTCTCTACAGTGAGCCTATGGAGTCGGTTCCAAGAGACTGGTGGTACCCCCAGGAATTGAGACCCATAATCCTACAGTTAGCACATGAAGTCCCCCTGGCTGGTCACTTAAGCTTGAAGACAACAAAGGAGAGGATTTCATTGGACTTTTACTGGGCCAAGATGGGTGCCGAAATTCAAAAACCACTGTAGGAGTTGCCACACTTGACAGTTATCTGGTAAGAGTGGAGCCAAGAATGTGGCACCCTTAATGCCCCTTTCAGTAGTGGGAGTCCCATATGAGAGGGTGGGGATTGACCTTGTTGGTCTCCTACACCCCCCCATCTTCAGGCAACCAATATATATTGGTTGTGTTGGACCATGCCACCAGGTACCCTGAAGCTATTCTAATGAGAACAATTACTGCTCAGGCAGTGGCTAAGGCCCTACTTGGTATTTTTTTACCAGAGTAGGATTTCTAAAGGAGGTTGTATGCGACAGGGGGGGCAATCGTATGTCCCACTACATGCAGGCCATGTGGGAAACCTGTAGGGTCACCTACAAGTTCTCAACTGCCTACCTCCCTCAGACAAATGGGTTGGTAGAGAGGTTTAATAGGACAACAGAGCGCATTGAATTGATTATTTGTATAGTGCTTATATACAATGTGTTTCAAAGCGCTTCAAGGAGGGAGGGAGCCAGGGAGAATACAAATACATTCTTACAAGTCTTTGAAACAAATCAGAATGAAAAATAACTATCATAATCAGCATGGCGACTTTTCAGATAGTGCAAGTGAAGGAACAATTAAGGAGGAGACGGGAAGGGGGAAAAAAAGGAGAACAACACAAGCAGTAACATTACTATGCCTGACAGCAATTGATGTGGTGCATGAGTAACAAGAGGAGGTGGGAGGCGAGGGAGGGGGTATGGAGTGAAGGAGGAGGAGAGGGACGTAACAAGCAACTATCATAATAAGACATAAATGTGCTGGGGGAGTGGGAGGAGAGGACACGAGGGAAGGGGGGAAGACAGAGAGGCTGCTATCAAAGGTCACAGGACAAATGATAAGACTAAGTGCTAATGGACATAAAGGGTGGACGAGGGGGGGAGGGCAGGTGGCTGTGGAAGGAAGGCAGCTACAATTACTATGCCTGGCGGCAATTGAGGTGGTTCCTGGCTTCAACAAGAGGATCGGAGGGATAGGGGTGGAGTGAGGGTAGGTGACTGCACAAGACAGGCAGCTAGAATTACTATGCCTGACTGCTATTGAGGTAGTGCCTGAATTTAACAGGAGGGGGAAGAGATGGGGAGGAGGGAAGTGGTAGGTAGGTAAGAAGGGGAAAGAGGTGGGGGGGAGGGCAAATGCAACAACATACTAGGTCAGGGCCTGTCAAGTCGTGCTAGGAGGAGGGGGAAGGGAGGGGCACAGAAACACTCACGGGGCAACGGTGGTGGGTGAGGGCTAACAGACAGTCACGGAGGGTCAAGGGGGTGGGTGGGGGCTCACAGACAAAATTGCACAAATGAAATCACACCAACGTGTGTTGCCCGGAAAATAAACTTTCAGTGTAAGGCTTACCCCAATAAGGTGGTACAGCTGCGGCAAGCAGGGTTGAGGCATCAGGTAACCCACACGGTCATCAGGCATCCCGGCAGGAGTGGAGAAGCAGAATAAGGGGGCCTTGTCGTGGGCCTTCAGTGTGATGGCTGCCTTCTGCCTCCCAACTGCTATGTTTTTGTCTTAAAAGCCAAGTGCAGCCAATGGGAGGGGGGGAGCAGAGCCAGGCCAGGTAGACAAAGACACATGAAGAAATTGGAGCTTTGGAAGAACCACTTAGGAGAAAGTGGGACCTTCTTCTGTCTTGCCTTCCATTTGCCTACACAGAAGTTCCTCAAGCTGGAGTGTGCTTTAGCTTCTTTGAGTTATTTTACGGGCATCCTGTCAGAGGTCCCTTGGCACTGATCAAGGAAGGTCTGGAGAGTGTTCCTTCCCTTAAGCCAGTAAGGATTACTATTTGTTTGGCCTCAGACAGAGGATGGCACTCATGATGACAGAGGCTAGTGAGAATTTGAAAGCTGTTCAAGCTCTGGTTAAGCAATGGCGCGACCAGAAGGCAAACCTGGTGGAGTTTACTCCAGACCAACAAGTTCTCATCATGGTCCCAGTAAGACAGAGGGTCTTACAGGACAAATGGCCAGGACCCTTCAAAGTTGTAGGAACACTTGCAGAGGTCAATTATTTGGTAGACTTGGGCAACCCCAAGGAGGACCCCAGGGTCTTTCATGCCAACCGTCTGAAGGCTTACTTTTACAGGCCAGAGATAGGAGCTTCTGATAAAGAAAAGGAGAACGAGCCTCTCCCAGATCTTCTAAGAGGACACCCTTCAGATGGGTCAGTAGAAGGGGTAAAACCTGCTACTAATCTGACAATACACCAACAGGAGGAGTGCAAAGCTTTGGTAACTCACTTTGCCCATCTGTTTTCACTAACACCAGGCTTGGCCCCTTGGGGCCCGCATAATATGGACACTGGTGACAGTGTACCTGTTAAAAGCAGGGGCTACAAGATGCCAGATGTGAGGTGCCACATAAAAAGAAGAGGTCAATAAGATGCTTGACCTGGGAGTGATTGAACATTCCACAAGTCCATGGGCTAGCCCAGATGACACTTGGTTTATGAAAAACAGAGAAAGAAAAATACAAAAAAGCTTTATCTAATATACAGAAAAAGTGTCAATCCCGGCTCTTATAATGTAAGTTCAGTGTGTTGAGGCAAAAGCAGAGGTGGAGAAAGGGAGAGAAAGATCTCCTTTAGAATGTCCCGCATTGCACAAGTATGTATAAAATCCTTTCCCATGCATACTATCCTCCACCAATCTTCACATGAGTTTGAGGGCCTCTTTGCAATGAATCCTCCAAGGTTCTTTGTTCTCAATGCCGTAAAGGCTGTGCAGTTTAAGACCAGATGTTTCAGAGTTTCCCCGACTGTCGCTGTTCTTACAGAATCTGCACGTCAGGATCCGTGGGTGCTTTTCAAAACACTTCAATGAATCCAGTGTTGGAAAAATGTTAAGCCGAAACTGCAGGAATGCATTGCAGTGACAACGACTTGGACATTTTGCAAGGTAGTTTGGTGGTATGTTTTATGTCCTTTGTTCCAACCAAAGTTCTTTCTGCAATTTATGATTTCTTCTTGATTCCTCCGAGTCCATCCAGTCGGCCTGCATCAACATTCTCTTTGGCAAGTTTGGATTAGCGATTAAGATGTCGTCTGAAATTCCGATTTTTGTCATAATCTCCGCACATTTCTGCTTCCATGCTGCCAGCAGAAAATATTCAGCTGCATCATTGTTTTTGAGTATCCTATAGGGCTCTGGAGTGGTACTCAGAATAAGCTTACAAAGCAGGAACTAAGGAACTTAGATTCTGTGTGGACTATGTGGCATTAAAAGCAGTTACCAAGACTGATGCCCAGCCATTGCAAAGGAAGTTGAACAGGTGGATAAGCTGGGCTCAGCAGAATTCAACAGTACTTCTGACCTGACAAGTGGTTATAAGCAGATTGCCATGAGTGTCCAGCCCAAGGAGAAGACAGCATTCTCAACCCCAGAAGCTTGTATCAGTTTAAGGTCATGCACTTTGGTTTAAAGAATGCACCTGCCACATTCCAGAGAATGGTTACTCACGTTTTGAATGGGTTGGAGAACCTCTGCATGGCATACTTGGATGACATAGCAGTGTTCAGCCCTACCTGGGAAGAACATCCTGACCACCTAGGACATGTGTTGCAGGCCCTTCACAAGGCCAATCTGACCATCAAAGCAAGTAAATGCCAAGTTGGTCAAAGTAAAGTGGTCTACCTTGGTCATGAGGTAGGATGAGGGGAGATCAAGCCCTTACCCAGCAAAGTACAGGCTGTACAAGACTGGGTCACTCCACTACCCAAACTTAGGTAGGAGCCTTCCTAGGACGTACTGGTTATTACAGGAACATCATTGAGAAGTATGGGACCATAGCTTCTCATCTGAATACCATATCCTTCCAAAGTACCCTAAAAAGGTCAAGTGGACTGTAAAAACGCCTTCCTGGGGCTGAAAGATGCCCTCTCTAAAGCTCCAGTGGTGAGAGTTCCAGATTACATGCAGGCCTTCCTAGTCCAAATTGATGCTTCTAACACAGGGATAGGAGCAGTCTTGAGCCAATTTGATAGCAATGGCAGGGAGCACCCCATCCGCTTTAGTAGTAGAAAATTAAAATATAGGGAAAAATGGTGGGCAACCATTGAACGTGAATGTGAATGTTTTTTCATTGTGTGGCCCCTGAAGAAATTCAGATCATACCTCTATGTGACTAGTCAAACTGATCACCAACCCTTGAGGAGGCTGATGCAGATGGAAGGAGAAAACACAAAATTGCTCAGGTGTTCTATAAGCCTACAAATCTTTGACTTCACTATTGAGCATAGGTCAGGTACCAAACATAAGAATGCTGATGGTCTCTCCCGAACGTTTGTTTATTTCTCTAGCGCTCCAAACCCAGAGGTATCTGGGCGAGTTAGATGAGCTTGTTACTTCTTACATTGCAATGTTCCAAAGATGCAGGTATATACAGGTTACAAGTCAAAATAACAGAAAATTAGATAATGCAAAGAATATACAAGTCAAGAGAGCATAGCGAATAAGGCAATGCAGAGAATATCCAGGTTACTGGACATTAGTGCAGAGAAAATCACAAAGTACAGTGTCACATAATTACAAAGTATTTAAATATCTAAACAGAGATGTCAGGAGAGAACAACCAATACTCAAAGATTGTTTAGAGATCTCTGGCTAAAAGCCAACTTATGTTTTTTTCC
Organism: Ambystoma mexicanum; assembly: GCF_040938575.1. Taxonomy (NCBI): domain Eukaryota; kingdom Metazoa; phylum Chordata; class Amphibia; order Caudata; family Ambystomatidae; genus Ambystoma; species Ambystoma mexicanum. The sequence goes on along the minus strand of NC_090936.1, from coordinate 966,617,226 downwards.
CTAAAACTGAAGGAGGGTTCAGATCTTGGAGCCAAGAGCATAGTGTTCCATAGCTGTGCTGCCCTGACCGGAAAGCTACTCCCCCCCCTGGCTTTTTTTCAATTGTATCTAAGGAGAATACACTGTCCTAGTTGGTTGGTCAGAAATATTTTTAGTGAATTTGTCCAACAGATATTTCGGGGCTGCATTAGCTAGACACTTGTGAATAACGGTTAATGCTTTGAGATGTATTCTGTCATTAACAGCCAGCCACTTGGCATTACGTCTAGTCATAGAGATAAGTTGCGATCTCGGTATACTTAACACCTTCTTAGAGCTTAGAGTGTTGTTCTGAAGAATTTGTAATTTATTGATGTTTTGTTTACTAGATCCAAGGTACAGTGCATTGCAGTAGTCAAGTTTAGATAAAACTAAGGCTCTGGCTAGTGTAATGCAGCTGGCCGTGGATAAGCTTGCAGGTGTAGGCTGTTCACGAGGCAGTGGCTTTGATTTGCCTTTGTAAGTTAAGAGCCGAGTCGAGGTGGAAGCCCAGCGTTTTCACAACTTTAGCAACTTTGATGTCTATGCCATCGATGTCGAAGGATTGGAACTTATTACTTAATTTGTTGATATTGGCTACTGCTCCATTTAGCAGGAGCTCTGTCTTTTCATCGTTCAGACAAAGACTGTGAGAGGCCATCCAAGACTGGATAAAGAGGTAGATTTTGTTCAGGAGGGCAGAGTCAGTCTCATAATCGCTTGACAGGAATAAGGATTTGGGTGTCATCTGCATAATAAGCATAGGTGACACCCAAATTGTTTAAATCATCAAACAAAGGCTTTTTGAAAATATTGTACATAGTGGGCGATACACATGATCCTTGCAGGACTCCACAGGTTATTGGTTCTGCCGAGGCAGTGGGAGAGAAGACTCTAATGGAACGGTTATCTAGAAAGGATTGGATCCAAGCTGTGGCCTCCGGAGAGAAATGGGCAGCTGTAGAGAGATGCTTGCTTAGTACTTTATGGTCAACTAAATCAAACGCTGCTGAGGGGCTGACTGACTGGATCAAGAGAGCCATCCAGCAGTTTATTAGATGCTCCTGTTCCTAGTCTTGGGCGGGGGGGGGGGCAAGTATTAGGGAGAGTTATCATTTTTATGGTTTATCCCCTCTCCTAGTGAGACCCCTGCCAGTTTATGGTGGACTTCTGGGCCTTTTTCTTTCAATCCTCAATGAGTGGAGCCTTTTTCCTCTCATTCATTCTTGTGGGATCTATCTGTTGGAACACTATTCTTTGTACTCCAACTGTACCATTGAGGCTGGCTGCTCCATAGCTCCTAAAGGCATCTGTGATTTTACAACTGCAGCACACAGCTCCTTATGGGCAGTGTTGATGGGGACCCTTAGGGTCCTCCTTTAAGATTTTTTTTCTAGATCCTATAGTAACTACAGTTCTTAAATCTCAACCAAAAAATCTGTCATTATACCTGTGTAAGAGCCTGGCGGCCGTGAATGGGTGGCTGAACAACAAGTGACTTAAGCTCAGTGGGGACAAGGAGGAGGCTCTGGTGGTGGATTTCCACTCTAGTTCTATGTTATGAACCTCCTCTTTCTGGCCACCTATGTTGGGTGATTCTCCTACCCGGGTGACGGTGGTCAGGAACCTGTGTTCATCTGTCTGCGTCACATTCAATGGCCGCCCAGGTCAGCACGGTTTGGAAAGGTGGCCATTTTCATCTTAAGATTCTCTGCAAGGTGCTACCCTTCCTGCCCAGACATCTGCAGCCTTCAGTGGTCACTTCTCTAATCACAAGACGCATTCATTACTGTAATGCCTTGTTTCTAACCCGGCTCCTTCATCTAAAACGACAGCTTCAGCTTCTGAAAAATCTGGCTGCCCCGGGTCGCTACTAATACTCAGTGATTGTCAGAGAGTGGTACACACCACCTTCAGGGGAGTGCCAAAGGGATATGTAGTATCCCCCTTTTCTCTGCTCCTGTGACTTTTTTTGTCACATATGCAAGCACCTAGTTATGGTTGGTGGCAGTGGACGTGTTCTACCAACCATTATGTATTTTTAATACCACAGGTCATGTCCATAGCCTCAGTAATGCACAATAGGGGCACCCAAGTACCAACGTGGGGCATCCCTTCTTTTTTTGCTGTTTCTAGTGTGGCTGTTCTCAGTTAGCCCTTCTTCTACCAGTCTGGGAGGGGGAAGTCTGTGTGTGGGTGTTCTGCATTTGGCTGTAACCCTTGGATGTCCCTGCCTAGGCTCCAGAGTGTCTGGGCAGGCAGGAAGCAGGGGAGGCATTTCCCCCACATCCCCATGTCCTTTGTCTGTCAGACTGCCTTAATAGGTCCAGCTCCCACAGGGGGTCTGTCTGTCTTGATTGGACAGCCCAATGCCCCTTTTTGTAAAATGATGACAGCAATTGCCAAGCAGTGTGTGCTGAAACTGTATAAAAGGTGAGGCTTCTGCAGTGAAAAGCTAGTCGACCACTGGAAGATGAACTGACCAAAGAAGATGACCAGAGACACCTGCAGACCCTTTGTAACACTGTGAAGCAACCTCTGCTGTCCTGACTCAGTTTTAAAGTAATACCCGGTGATCCCATAGCCCAGGGGATCAGAGAACATCCCTAATCCCTCGATTCAAAGATGTTGAAGACCGCTCCACCATCAACAGGCGTAACCTAGGATTTGGCACGATGATAAAAACTTAAACACTGTACCCCAAGCGGACCGGGATGATACAATCGACCGACCAGACCTGGCCTTTTCCCAGAGGAACAACCAAAATCTGGCAGAAAGCTTTGAACAGGCTATGTCTGAAGAACAATCGACTGACCAAAATCAACCCTTCTTTTACAAAAAAGGGTCTTATATATCAAGAGTATGTAGAGGGGACGGAACCCATCGGAGCAAACTGGTCAACCCTAGCAGTCACAGCGAGTTTGTAATGGAACTGGCCCATTCCCAACAGCTGGACCTCAAGAGATAGAGAAAACTCAGAATCAACTCATCAGCAAGTTTTTTTTTTGCCCAAGTGTACATGCTGACGTCAAATCCTAGGTCACCCTCTGCGAAATCTGCCAAAAGACCTCAATCACCTCGATACCCCAGACCCCCCATACAGCTTCTATCAGGAAGTCCCTCCCCCCATCCCCCGATTAGTCATTTGGGGACAGCTGGAACCCTCCACATTGGATAACAAATACATTCTAGTAATTCTAGATTACGCAACACGATATTCCAAAGCTTTTCATATGAGAAATAACACTACCCAGCAAATCCTGAAACATATAATCCCCTTCCTGTCTAAGATAGGTTTTCCTAAAGAAATATTGACTGATCAAGGCACAACCTTCATGTCCCACGTTATGCAGGAGGTGAATGAAATGCTTAACATGAAGACACTGTGGACCTTCATGTACCACCCACAAACAGACAGCCTAGTGGAATGTTTTAATCAAACACTGAAGCGTAGCCTTAAGAAGCTGTAGAGACTGACGGAAAGAATTTGACCGGATGTTACTGTGGATCCTATTCACAGTAAGAAAACCCATTCAATCCTCATTGCGATACTCCTCCTTTGAGTTGTTATATGGTAGAGAACCCTGGGAAGTGCTTGATATGTGTTGAGAAACTAGGGAAGAGAGGCTGCTCCTTTATCCATATCCCACACCGCTGGCAAAGTGCAGGTTCACATAAATGCAGAGAAGGAGATTAACACTCACCGGTTCAGGGCTCAAGAGGACCAGGAGGGGGATTTGGACCACTGGGCGGTTGCCAAATCTTTTTTGGATGGCAAACAGATGTATTCTTACTACACACTTCTGAGAATAAGAGGGTTTCAAGATGGTATGGGCTCTATAAGATCCTTGAGTGCAAAGATCCCCTTAATCTTAACTCGTCTCCCAGCCAGACCAAAGAGCAAAAACCCAGATTTATCAGGTCAACCATTCTTAGCCATGGAAAACTGACACAGTAGAGCAAAGCACCATAACTATGGCTGCGCTCCTGGTGGCAGATGGGGCAGCACCTAACCCAATTCTGGACAATCTTAGTAGAAGAAACAGGCGGACTTCCAGGACTTATTGATGCAGTTCCCAGAGGTGTTTCAGAGGACTCCGGTAGAGTTAATGTCTCCCATTCAATTAGGACACTTCCTGGCCAGTTAGAAAAACTAAAGCCCCATCGGATCCCTGAGGCCCAAATACAAGAATAGAGAAAATTATTAAACTTGCAGTGAAAGAACCACCAAAAGCCCCTGGTCTTATCTTATAATTCTCGTTTCAAAACAAGACAACTCATGGAGATTATGCATAGATTTTTGAAGACTAAACTCCATATCGGTCTTCAATAGTTATGTTATGCTCAGAATCGATGAGTTTATAGAACACAGAGGAAACTTCAAGTTCATCACCACTTTCGACTTGACAGGTCCCTCTGAATCCAGCAGATAAAGAAAGGACCACTTTTATCACCCCCATGGTCTGTACCAGTTTACTGTCCTCCCGTTCGAACTACATGGAACCCTTGCCACCGGCTTAAGGACAGAATCTTACGACCAAACTCCTTTGCCGGCGCAGATTTAGAGGATATAGTGAACCATAGTTCAAGCTGGCAGGAACATCTACATCACCTCCAAGAGGTCACCAGGGTTTTGGGAAGGCCCAGCTCACAGTTAACCCCAAAAAATGTCACCTGGCCAAAAGTGCTGTAAAATACCTAGGTTACTTTGTCGTTAATGGGCCCCCAAAGGGAAAAGAAAAAAGCAGTGACCCAAACAGCAGACCCAAATACCAATCAGGAGCTTAGAGTCTTCCTAGGGCTAGCCGGATATTATCAGCAGTGTATCCCAAACCTTTCCACCCTTGCTGCTATTCTGACAAACTTTAGAATTCACAACACAACAAGCTTGTCTGGATTCAGGAAAACCAGAATAGCCTGGACACCCCAAAGAAGGTCCTTTGCAGTGAGCCTGTTCGTAAAATGCCAGACTTTGTTATGTTATACAAACTTATAGAGCACACATCCACCCAAGGGCATCTTGGTGCTAGGACACTGGAGCAGAACTGAAACCAGAATCTACCAACTAAAATAATGTTTTCAGTGAACGCTTACATTCATAATGGTGCTGAATACATATGAGCAAGGGGCAAGGCATTCCACAATTTGGCAGCAGCAATTGAAAATGAACAGCCACCAACCCTCGATAGCCGATATCTTGGACCAAAGATCAGGCAAGCATTACCACAGTGAAGAGTACACCCCATAGACAGCAAACCTCTCCTGTAGATATTCTGCTCCTTTGCAATAATAAGCCTGATGCACAAAGCAGACAGATTTAAATTCAACCCTCTTGCTAACAGGCAACCAGTGGAGGGACCAGACCACAGAAATTATGTGAGATCCATAAGGAGTATTAGTAGCGACCTAGGAAGCCAGATTTTGCAGAAGCTGAAGCAGTTTTATTAGATGAAGGAGCCGGGCTAGAAACAAGGAATTACAGTAATCAATGTGACTTGTGACTAGAGAAGTGACCACCAAAGGCCACAGGTGTCTAGGCAGCAAGGGTGGCACCTTGCAGAGAATCTTTAGATGAAAATGGACAGCTTTACAAACGGCGCTGATCTGAGCAGCCATTGAAAGTGACAGACATGTGAACACAAGTTTTTGACCACCTTCACCAAAGTATGGGAAACACCCAAAATAGGTGGCCAGAAAGAGGAGGTGCATAACATAGAACTACAGTGGAAACCCACCACCAGAGCCTCCATCTTGTCCACTTTGAGCGTAAGGCAATTGTTGTTCAGCCACCGATTCATGGCCGGCAGACACTTACACACCCACAAAGACATATCAGATTGGTTGAGATCTAATCGAACCACATTGAGTGTCGTCAGCATATAAATAGCACCAGAGGCCCTAGGAGCGGATAAGACAGACAAGAGGCTGTATATAGATGTTGAACAGCATCAGGGACAAGGCCGAGGGACACCACATGAGAGCACACGGGAGGAGGAAAAGAACGAGGAAGAGAGATTGGCCCCTATCAGTCAAGAATGATTCAAGCCATGATACAACTGGCCTATAGAGACCTGCCAAGGCCAGGCGGGACAACAAAATGGAGTGGTCAACTGTGTCAAAAGCAACCGAAAGGTCTAATAGTATCAAGACTCCTACTCCACCCTGATCAACTAGCCTGGCCAGGACATCCACTATGGAGGCCAGGACACTCTTAGTGCCATGCCCTGGTCGGAACGCAGACTGAAAAGGCTGCAGAAAACAAGAAGATTCCAGAAAGGAACAGACAAGAGGAGATACCAGAACTTCCAATAGTTTCATAGAAAAACAAAGAAGAGAGATGGGGTGAAAGTTTGCCAAAATAGAAAGGTCAAGTGTTGTTTTTTAAAGAAGGGGGATGACAATAGCCCGTTTTAGTTCAACTGGAATAGAGCTGGATCGGCAGGACAGATTAACTGCCTGTGTCACATAGGTGGCTATATTTGACATCATGTCTAAGTATATTCAAAGGGATAGGATCTGATGAGGCAGCAGAATTAAGTTGTTTTATAGCATTCGGCACTGCCTCAGAAGAAAATGTAGGAAAGTGGGAACATGAATGAAGTACAGCAGCTTCTTGTTTGTCTTGAACCGAGTTAGCAGCCTCCTGACCCACCAGACAAATATTGTTATGTATATTCACAGTTTTGGTGACAAAGAAGTCAGACATGGAATAGCAGAGTGTTGCGTAGGAGCGACCCTGGGGAAGGATTGGGCAGTGGGTGAAAGCGACTTACCCACTGTAAATAATTCTTTAGGTTGGCTCAAGGTAGTCTCAACTTTGTTGGTAAAAAGGACCTGCTTTGCATCATGTATGGCTACATGGTATTGTTTGGTAAACTGACAATACTGACTTCTCAATGGAACTCAAAGATAAACGCCACTTGCATTCAGCTTGTCTCAGCTGGAGGTACAAGGCTCAGGAAACCACGGCTCCGAAGGCTGTCGACTAGGTCTAACAGGTTTGAGAGGTGCAACGAGGTCAGTTAGAGAACTAAATGTCTGTGATAGAGATAACAAATCCACAGCTAGGACGCTGTTACAATTCTCATTAATCAAAGACACCAGAAAATCGCACTCTACTGAGGGCCAGCTACACTGCGTTACAGCTTGGGTGTGAGATTTAGTAGGTGGCACTGAGGACTGTATCAAAAAAGGCACTAAGCAGTAATCAAACCAGAGAACTTACATGACTGGGGAAACTGAAACAGACGACTCAGCTGAAAGAATGAGATCTTGTATTACCCAGTGCATGAGTAGGCTGTTGGACCAACTTTAGTAAGAGATTAACAATCCAGACAGACACACACACCCAAGGTAGGCCTAGGAGCGGTCTTACCCCAGATGCATGACCACCAGGTATTGTACATTAGTGAGAAATGATTTCCTTGTGAACAAAAGTATGCAAAATGTAGAGTTGGAAGCCATAGCCACAAAAATAGGCCATCACCAGTTTGAGGTATTATTGGGCTGGCCAGAAGCTCTGGCTCGTCACAGACCACTCTTCCTTAACCTGGATGTATCTTCAAAAAGACACCTAAGCCAGGGTAATGAGGTAGCTTTTAGACCTATAGCTGTTCTACTTCACGGTTGAGCGTATAAAAGGGCAACAACCAAGAGAATGTGGATTACCACAGCAGTTACCCTACGGACCAACCAGAGCAGGGCCTGAACCAAATGATGGGGTTATGTGATTAATCTGGGGCGCTAGTCGCCTCTCCCCAGTGGAGAGCCATCCCCCTGGAACTAAGGTAATGAGTCTGCTATGCTTAACATCTCCTAGGGGACAGGTTAAGCGGGATCCTCTGGAGGGGACACCCAATTACAGGACAGGGAAACCCCAGAGAGACATAAATCACTCTGCCTTCACACCAAAGACTAACAACTTTATGGACTATGCAGAAACGAAAATGTACGAGACCGATTTAACAATGGCTGGCTCGGCTTCTGACCCAAACTTAATTTCTTCCTCTTGAGGGAAAACCTCAGAACAACTGAAAAACCAGCATCCTGAAGTCACGTCAGGCGAGGAACCAATAAGGAAGGAGTAGCCAGTTAGCCTGCTGAGTTTAATTATGCTGCAGTGCACATTGAGGGAGAAGCACAGAGATAGACAGTACGCAAGGTCTACACTAGGAGTGTGGGGTGTGGTAACCCAAGCAAGAACAGAATACCTAAGCAGTCTGAGGTAGAGCCTGGAGGAGGAACTGCTCACAAGCTCCCGCATCCAGCCAGCGGGAACCCGGAGTCGTCACCTACTGTAATGGAGTCCAGTTGAAGGGTTGTGCAATTGGCTCTGCAGCGAGAGAAGAGGCAGTTGGCTTACATAGGCCACCAAGGGAGCACTGCTCATCCTATATAGGTATGCAGGAGGAATGGGAAGCGGGTGGCAAGACCATAGTAAGAAGCCCTGGTGTGGGGAAGAAATAGCAAAGCTCCAGAGAGAAGAGAAAATGAAACAAGCCCCAGAGCTGGGAAAGAATAGAGAAGCGCCTGAGTGAGGAGAGAGTCTGAAACAAGCCACAGAGTGGAGAGAGATCTGAGAAACCGCACAGTGGGGAGAAGGACCGGGACAAGCCATGGTGTATGGATTGAACCAAGGAGAGTATCGAGAAGTGCCAGAGTGGGAAGAAAGGCAGACAAGCCTGGTGTGGGAAGAGAACTGAGAAATACAAGAGTGGTGAGAGAGAAAGAGCAGAGTCCTTGAGTGGGCAGTAAGAAGGGGCGGAGCACCAGAGTGGGGAGAAGGAGACTGAAAGAAGCTGGTTTGGTTGGGGGAGGAAAACGGAGGAAAATTTTACCAAACAGAGAAAGACTGAGAAACTCAATGTGCAAAAGAAACAGAAACCTGGCTGGACCATAGGGCGCACTCCAGCAGTACACAATCTATGTCTGGGACTGTGGACTGTGGGCCTATGGTAAAGTGACACAAGGGTGGAAGTCGGAGGCCAGCAGCCATCGATCTTCCTTGGGCAAGGCCCAAAAGTATGCACTGGTTGTTTTCCATTTTCTTTTGAACATTAGTCAGAGAAAGTAGGTTAGACAAGGATTTCTGGACAGGGGGCATCATTTATGTTTGATATCTTGACACACTGACGAGCACCCATTGTTACCTTCATTTGTATAGAGTAGGCTCAGTATTACACTATTAGGGAAATATTCTTTTTTTTTTAATCAGAAGAGGAAATAAACCTTCTGCCCTACCATGAGACTTTGAAAATCAAATCCAAACACTTCCTATTCTGAGCCCTATGCTATGAGAAATCGGCATATTTACATACTGCCCATAGTACACTTCGCAGTATGTACACAAACACATGCATAAAAAACGTGAGGTAGATGGAATAAGACCACGTCTCTAAATTAAAGTGCAGGCTAAGGTGAAAACAGAGGGACAAAACCATGAATAAATGCACCTTGAATCAAAGGAAAACATATCTACAAACTGCTGTAGCACATGACAGGCCACACAGCTGCTTATTATGGCCCTGGCCAACCATTAATCGCTTCTCCAAAACCTGTTTACAAGCTTGAGCCACCGAGGCGAATTCGGGAAGTAAGATTTCAAAAATCCAGGTATCAATAACCTTTCTATGACTGAGCTGAAAACGTCACTCATTGGAAAACCACCGGTCCCACCAATTATAATCACAGCTCCATGGAATCTTCTGAGCTGGATTATAATCCTCTCTAGCATGTCAGGCCAGGGCCAGGCACCACTTTATTTTATTCCGCCGGCTTCTTAGCAATTTAACAGAGTATATCTTTCCCTCACGCTGAGTGAGGATTTAAGGAGTAAAGTATTATGAGATTTTATACATTTGCTAATCTGCCAATACAATACACCTTAAACCGATGGCGTGCTGGCTGCACAGTTAAACATTTTAAAATCAGGCATGGGTAACGGAGACACTCTCTACACAATCGTTTCAGACTTGTTACTAGTTTAAAAAAGCGTTAAATGCGTGCACATTCAAGTGTACCCAAGTGTGCTGTTGGGCTTGGTTGCTGCCTAGACGCTGTAGCGTTTTGGATTGGAGCTGTTTTATTGCCTGCGACAACTCGAGGAGGCTGTAAGGGCAAGAGGAAGCCGCCTCTTTGTTGCTAACACGAAAAACTGCAAGGATTTAAGGACCCAAGGACTACAAACACTGAGGTAATTATTACGCAAAACCTGCGTTTTCATTGGGAAGAAGGATCGTGGGCTGGGGTGTGACACGTTGGGGGCTGGGCTGTGTTGGGTTGTACTGTGGTAAGCCCCATTTGCACTGAGCGCGTATTCAGTAGTAGATCTACACGCCACTCACGTTCCATGAAGGTGACGACGGAAAAGCCAAAGGAAAATGGAGGAGGCACCCCGATAACCGGGGCAGGGGCCTTCCTCCTTCCGCTCTCTCTTCCCTCCCCCCCTCGGGGGCAGGGGAGAGGGCAGGAAGAGTCGTCCAAAAGAAGCGCCAAGCGCGCCAAAAGCCCGCGAAGGGCCAACAATGGAAAGGGGAGGAGCAAGGGATTCATAAGCAGCAGGCGCCCGGCACAGGAGCACTTGCAGCTCTTCCAGCAACCGGGCGCCTGCTGACCAAGAGAGGATTTTGAGACAGACTCCGAATGAGCCATTGCTAAACTGGAAGGGGCTTCGCTCGTTCTGGACAGCGCCTCCTGGGAGCCTAAACGGCGGGGGTGTCTGGCAGTAGCAATGAGGGCTCAGCTTCCCCGCCGCAAACGGCGCTCCCCCAGTCCGCAAATACCTGCAGGGGCAGGCGGTTCTCAGACTCAAAGGTCTTGGGGAGTTGAGCCTACGATGGACATGGAAAAAAGGGGGAAGCAGGATGGGGAGCAGTCGCCACACCTTTGGAGCTATTTTCAATATCTGTTTGCTGTGGTTGTATATATATGTGAAAATAAATCTGCGGCCTTGTTATGCCAAACAAAAGGAAAATGTCTCATGCAGCACCTTACTGGAGGGGAAGGAAAAAGGGGCTTGCAAGAATGAGATATTGGTGATGCATATGGCATAGCAAATGGACAAATGCCCAGGTTATCACTTCTTTTCTTTCCTAGATGCATTGTGCGACTTGACTCCTCCCACGGGTTCCCACGAACGCTTCAAAACATTGGGTGTACGCGCATTCAGCGCACACAGTCAAGTGTGCCGGTGGGCTGTTAGGGTGTAAAGATTATTATTTAATACTTTGTATCGAATTTCTCTTACATGCGTGGGCATAGTATTGTGAACTTCATAAGATTCGAGCACATTTGTCGAACACGAGCACTAAAATGGAAACATGGCTAGTGGTTTGCACCGTGGGAAATGCGCGGAACCCGTACTGAAAGGTAAAACGAATGTGGATGCATTGGTCTGTGCAGGAAAGAGCTCCTACCCGGACACATGTGCGAATGACCCGGACACGTGTGCGAATGACGCGATACCGTGCACAGAAAGGTATGAAATTAATGGAGTTATTGAGGGCTTGAGGGAAAGTGGATTACTCCCGGAGTCCCTGCCAAAAGCTGTGGGTGATACGACCAAAGGCACTGCTCACACCGCCCCGATTCATGGTCTCGCCCTTAGTACCCCTTTTTATTCGGAAAGGTCAGAGCTACTTTATCAGAATCAGGGGAATGGCCCTACTGTAGGCGTAGCGGTCCGGACAATTTTACGTACCCACAGGACACAAACATGCTAAATGCAACCAAGGTACTAACGGGTCGGGTATTGACATTTCCAAGGTAGGTCCCGATATGATGGCAGAATTGGATAAACGTGTCAGGTTATCTATTGGCATGTTGACTCCACTCATTCCACGTCCTTATGGTACAGACAAACGTAGTCATCCTAAAATAACAAACGTCCTGTGGGGTCTTGACTGCAGTAGCGAACACTTAGTTCCTGCTTTAGGAGAAATATGTGAAAAAACCATTAAGGAATGCCACTTGTCCAAGGGGGAAGAGGACTCTTGACACTGGGAACAACAAATTCAACACGTGTAATCTTTCAAGAGGAGAGGGCGCACACAGAGTGGAAAGGAACATTAATACATCTTCCCCAGCTGAATGTGAAGTGCCTTTTACCTTCCCAGTAATCATCCGAATACTTGATCTCCTAGTCAAAGGGCATGACTATACCCATCATGAGATTAGGGAAATTAAATCCTCGATGGGCGGCATCCTTGCTAAGACTAATAGGCTGAAAGGCTTCATGCTCGCAAGTGAGACTTGTTATACCAATTCAAAAAAAAACTTGGAGCAAATGTAGCGATATACGGCCCTGTCATATTCTAAAAGAGGTGACGTCTTTTGAGGATAAAAGTACACAATGCTCTCGATCTACTGATCATGGCACGATGGAAATGGCTGCAGACATTAATGTAATGAAAACGTGTTAGAGGTGATTAGGCAGCATATCCTACAGAGTAAGGGCAGCCTTATAACTGAGACAGCACAGAACGGGAGTGAGTCCCTTGATAGCTCCTCAGCATTCATGAAAATAAACCATTTTGAAAAGCAATTCCACCCGACTATGAGGGTGACATAATAGAGGTTGACCAACTCAGCGAAGAGAGTCACGCGCTTCTCAGACCTGAAATTAAATCCTCAAATAGGGAGTGTTGAGTTATCTGAAGCTACCAATAAGTGCGAAGTAGAAAGGAAGGTAAGGCGGGTTAAAAAAAACACCTTCATCTGACATAACTAGTGAAGTAAAGAAGAAGTAGATGAATATTAATAATTATTTTTGTCAAGAACAAAGGAAACGTACGCTCAAAGCAACGCAGGCTAATAATGAAGCTTTTTGGGTGGGGGGGGAGTGACCTGATGCACGAGGCCCCGGGAGTGGCAAATAGTAATTGTTGCACATACGCGAAAGCATGTTCTGGGGGAGACACTAACTCCTCACGGGGCTCTGTGGGGGTTGAGAAGGGCTTTATCATGGCAATTGGATTGGGCAAAAGCCGTGAACTGCCCATAGGAAATAAGGTAGACCAGGCTCTCCAGGGGGGAGGTAGATGGTCTGGGAACTATAAATTGCCTGAAGCTAAGGATAACGGTTATATGCCTGGTCCCTCTATTCCACCTATTGGGGGGAAGTGTAGTGATGAGTCCAGGCAAATGGTTCTTCGCAATTGCATTCAAGAGGAAGCCCATCTGCAGGAGATGCAGCCCATACAAGTAAGCGATGACATTGAAACCGAGCCGCACTCAGTTTTAATTGGGTCATTGAAAAAGGCACTGGAAGGAGGTCTAATAACCTTAGAAGCCCTGATTAAAGAATTGGATTTACATAAGAAGGCCATGAGCCCCGATTGTCTTTGCCGTGGAATTGTGAATGCACCGCTAGAGGATAGAACACGAATGGCAACCCCAATTATGCCAACAGCAGTGGTTGTTGTACTTGCCGCCATTGCTCTGCTGATACTGTCAGCCGAATCAATGCCCGTCTGGAGGGATTCGCACATATCGTCTTTACCGTCCTGTATAATATTCAGGAACGCATCCCTTTCTTTTCCCTCCGGGATGCAGTCAGCCGCTGTAGAAGCACACTCCCAAAGTGTATGGCTGAATCTAGCAAGGGTGCAAGTAGCATTAACAGATTTTAACGCCATGTTACATGCCGAAAAAACTTTCTTTGCCATAGCATCATATTTTTTATCGTCCCTGTCCTGTGGGACGGTAGGATAAGCCGTCTTGACATCGGTAGAGGATGCTGCCTGTACCACCAGACTTTCTGGGGATGGGTGTTTTGACAAAAACTCCGGGTCTGTAGAGGATACCCTGTACTTTGTAGACAGTTTTTTATTTACTGCCGGTACGACATCTGGGGTTTCCGAGTTCGTCATAATCTTCCTCTGAAGAGCTTTATGAAAAGGCACCACAGGATCCTCCTGTGGGCCTTTGTCAAGAATATCCATGAGGTCATCTTGTTGGAAAGATTGTGAAGGTGTAGACCACCCCATAAACTCTGTGATCCCGGCCATTAAGGCTCTATAGGGGGTTTCAGCATGCTCCCCCGGGTCTGGCCTAGCAAACTCCACCTCAGGGGAGGTGTCTAACCCACTTTCCTCATGTAAGGAATCATGAAGATCCTTTAACCTGCGTTCTTCAGAGGAAAATTCCTCTCTAATTGGGGTTACAGGTCCCTGCAACTCAAATGTGTCTTCCTGTTCAGACAATTCACCCTCTTCCATAATTGAGGACATAGTTCTCAATTGTTATGAACTCATAAAGGGTGTAAACCCCATTTCCAAGGCAGAGGGTGCTGAACTTGTCATAATCGGCCTCGAAAACGTCGATGTCGTCGACGCCGCGGCCTCGAAAACGTCGATGTCGTCGACGCCGAAGGCTTCGAGCGTGGCGTCGACAACAAAGGCGGAGGCCTCTAAAGACCTCGACAGAATTGGGATTCTGCTCGACAATCTCGAAGCCATCGATGTCGAGGACCTGGGGATAGTCACTGGGTGTGTCGTAACCATGACTTTTCTTGGCGTCGACACAGGTGTCGAAGCTGGCGTCGAGTCGACAGACTCGTGTGTCGAAGACATCGACCTCGACGTCGACGGAACCTTCGTCGACGGCGTCGACGGAAGCTTCGAGGAAGGTTTGGAGGTCATAGTCCTACTCGAGGGTTTGTGACGCGCTCGAGAGGTTTCCTTCGCCGGGTACTGCGACTCGCAGCGTTTTTGACCTTCGGGTCTTTCGACCAGAGCATCGCTCTCGACAGTCTTCGAGGGGGTCGAGGCCGCTTTCTCGAAGACGCTCATCATATTTTTGCGGAATTCCTCCCATTCAGCCCGGGAACTATGTTTCGTGGGGCACGGGATTCTCTTTGGCGAAACAGAGGAAGAGGAAGACGGAGAAGGGGATCTTCGACGTCTCCTCTTCGAGTGCTTCGATCTCGAGGAGTGATGAGACCCACTCCGAGATCTGGAGCGCGAATGGTGACGAGGAGACAAATGTCTCGACTTCGTCGACGAGGAAGAAGCTTTAAAAGTCTTACCTTTCTCCAGCTTCCCCCTACGCTCCTTCAGGGCCTTAGCTGTCATGGACATACAGTCCTCGCACTCCGAACAATGGTGTTCAGCTCCCAAACACCACAGACAACTCTGAGGTTCAGTCAGCGACATCTTTTTCCCACAATCTCGGCATTTTTTGAAGCCAGATCGAGGAGTTGTCGGTTCCGACGAAGAAGCCATCGAGTACGGATCGAATAACTCGAGGTAAATAGGTTTAACCTGACAAAACTGAGCAACGGTATTCCGAGGCACCGAGTAAGCGCGGAAAAACGGAACTGAGCAACGGACGCTGCGCGTGGCCTTTATAGCCAGGATGATGTCGATACGACGGCTGTCGAGGGACATCGACTCGGAGGACGTCGACGCGCAGCGCCCTCTAAAGAAAACATTTTCCGAGGCCAGCAGAGCTGGAAGGAGATATCTAAGATGAGGAATACGTCGGAGGACACAATCCCTTCGAAATACCTGTTGGACCTTATGTCTCGTATTCCTCCATTAAGAATGCTTACCACAAATTACTTTGATGGCATTTCTCTATCAGGTTTCAACAATTACAGAATGATTGGTCATGTACCTTCGGTTAGTGTTCTAAAATTCATATGGTCTTTTAGGTCAGCATTGCTGGAATTTGGCTTTAAGTTATTCAGCGAGAAAACAGCAGCTCAGGAATTCTTACATCAGCTGCTTTGTAACATCAAAGTAGTGGAGTCCACCACTCAAGGGATTAATAACAATTCGGATGAAAAATTATGTATATCTCAACTGCTCTCTCTTGCAGTTAACAACAAGAAGCTTGCTTGGGTTGAGCCCATGTTGAAAACATTCTTCAACAATAAACCAAATAAGGCTGATAACAAGCAGAAATTGATTCATGATCTGGCAATATACTCATGGAATTCATGTGGGTTCCTCAATAGCTTTACTTGGTTGGATATGCTACTCCCTTCACAATTACCGAATATAATTCTTATTCAGGAAAGAATGAAAACGGACGACCTGGTGTTGAATGGCTATCGTACATTTTGTGCAAATGCAATAAAGGCAAAATAGGGGCGTCCTGTGGGGGGCTTGGCAATCACTATAAACAACAATATTGATTGCGACTCCAAACTAATTCCTGTTTCTGAGTATGTTCTTGCTGTTGCCATTGTATTGAAGGCGTGCAAACACAAACCATTATTATTGGTCAGTCTGTATTGGAACCCGCAGAAAATTGATTTAGAGCTTATGTTCGATGAGATTGATCTTTGCTTGGAAAATGCAGGGGCCCATGATTTGTATTCATACACAATCATGGGCGGTACCTTTAACTCATATTGTCTGGGGAAATCAGAGGTTGCTGTTGAAAATCAGAATGAAGTATCAAGGGTAGCTATGAGGAAAAAAATGGGTGCATTTTGTTAAAGACTGGGGAATGTGTTTTGTAGAATGTGTTGATTCCTCCTTCAAACATACATGGTCCCGTGGAGTGATGCGTTCAATGATCAACTTCTTCTGTGTATCCCAGTCATTGGTGAACATAGTGAAGCCAGTGACTGTCCATAAGATTATGTATAGTGACCATGCACCTATTGAAATTACCATAGGTAGAACATATACTGAACATTCTGTTGATTTGCTATTACAATTACCCGAAATGTATCGTGTAAATTATCCCTTAGATGGAACCCTGTCATATGTCAAAATCTAGTAAGGCAGGTCCATATTAAAATGACCTGGATTTCCTTTAAATCAGAAGGAAGTAATCCAACATTGTTAAAACAGTGTTAGCTGACCTCCATAGTTAATCAGAAACCCATTCAACCGGTAAAAGAAATTGTTAAAAAAAATAAAAAATTTCACAAATTTGATGATGTAGTATTATTGAAACGAGGCAGGAATATAGTTTTTAGAAAATTAAAACATGATAATTTGAGCACTCCTCAATACTTGCTAAAGAAAAAACATTGTGCAGGATTACAAAAATAAAATTAGAGGAATTAAGGTTACAACATATTATAAAGTAAACTACGAACTTATAAGATTGATATGTAAACATGACACAAGACTTATCTGACACCCAGATTCTTGTAATAGGGACTACTGAGTAAATATAATTCCAGGTGATGTCTGGGAAGATCATATAGAAAAAAAGTTCTTATTGCCGGAGCGTTTTGCCGAGTGCATTTATCAGCCATCAACTAGCCAGGAGAGGAGTGCTTTTAAATGGTCAACAGAGGATATAGTGTGGGCCATTGGAAAGCTCTCATTCCAAAGCAGCGGGACTTGATGGAATCCCGCCTTGTGTGTAAAAGGCTGGCCCGCTACTATAGGCAGGTATTTTGAAAATCAAATTTGATGCAATCTTGCAAACTCTTAAGATACCACAAACATGGGTGACGTCAATAATTGTACCTATATTTAAAAAGGGTGATCCTAGAAACCCTGAAAATTATAGTCCAATATCTCTTATGGATACGGCCCTAAGGTTTTTGCAATATTGATATTGCTTGAATTGGAAAAGTACATAGAGTTCCATAATACCTACTCAAAATTCCAAACAGGTTTTACAAGAGGGATGAGAACGGTCCTCAATGCTACTACCTTATCCAATCTTCTAGCTGGAACAAAAAAAAAAAAGGAGCATGTCCGGTTTACATGGCATGCATTGACATGTCCAGTGCTTTGGACACCATAGTAAGAGAAATATTATGGAAGAAGCTTGCCTCTTTTTGTATTCGGGCGTTTCTAAACTTCTGGATAGTCCAACTTCACACTAACACTGCATATATGATAAGACTAACATTAACAGGTGCAATGACGAAAGCAGTACGCACGCAGCTGGGAATGAAGCAAGGCTGTCATTTGGCTGCCTCCTTATTCAACCTCTATATATGTGACCTACAGAACATGTGGTCTGACGCAAGGGTATTTGCAGCAAGACTTGGAACATTGAGGCTTCACTGGCTTGCATTTGCAGATGACATCATCTTATTCGATCTTACACCATCAGGGTTACAAATGAAGTTGCAGTTATTCGAGAACTTTGCATATGCACACAATTTGAGACCCAATGCAACTAAAACAACGATGATGGTCTTCAATGCTGGGGAAAAAACAAAATAATATAGTTGGAAACTTAAAGTCCTCATAGCACCATCTGTCGAGACTATTTATCTCGGCTATTTTAATGCATCATCTATTAGACTTTGGAATGTCAGACTTAAGCTCAAAACTCGGCCACTCTTAAGCTAAATGAAGCTCATCTATTCCAATTAGAGCAAATTTTCGTTTGGTACCATTGCTCGAATTCTTAAACCTCTAAATCGAGCCAGTGATTTTCTATGCACTTGACATGTGCCTGTTCAATTTTTGCAAACAATTAAAACACATTGCAAGGTCATTTAATGAAGGCTGCCCTGCATATTTAGCCAGCAATACCCAAATGTATAATTAGACATGAATTCCGACTAGTGTCACTTTCATGCAGAGGGGAACGGTGTGTGCTAACAAATTATGCAAAAATGCTCAATCCCGCTAGGAATTCTCTTTATCAGGATTACCAGGCAATTACATCGAGCAATAGCAGAGGCTCTGTTTTGCAGTTTCATAGGACGATGCATCATTTATTGATTGAACTAGGTGACGCCAAATGACCTTTGTATTAGACCTGCATGTGTTATGTGTTAAAAAAAAAGAATTTGAAAGTGTTTGGATATGTACATTGGAAGCAATTACTAGATATTCTACTTACACTGAAAATGGAACAAGTTACTTACCTGTAACTGTTGTTCTCCAGCATGGGTCTGGCATGGATTCACATGCTCATGAATATTCCCCCTCGTCAGGCCAGGAATCCTCGGTAAAGAAATACAATCAGTATCAGTTTCGTTTCTGATCTGTCTTTCTTAGTAGTAACCAATCACTGGTCTCTGGGTCATACTGCCCCCAGCCAATGACTGCCCTCTCCCTAAGCCCCGCCTCCGGCAGCCATCCTCAGATTTGGTAGCGCGTAAAGTGGCAGTATGACCAAGTGAAGAGCCGCAGAGGGGTAGGAAGGAGGGTTCGCATGTGAATCCATGCCAGACCCATGCTGGAGAACAACAGTTACAGGTAAGTAACTTGTTCCTTCTCCAGCATGGGGTCTGGCATGGATTCACATGCTCATGAATATAAGAATACATAGCAGTACACACATGCACAACCACAGGAGGTGGCAAAGGCCCAATATTAAGCATTACATCAAAACTCAACATTAAGCATTTCTTACCTCTTCACCAGGCTCACCTTAAGCGAACAGGTTGCGCAGCACTGCTTGGCCGACCCTGGACTCCTCCCTGGAATCCCGGTTGACGCAGTAGAATCTCGTGAAGGTGTGCGTCGACCTCCACGTAGCAGCCCTGCAGATGTCCAGCAGGGGCACACCAGACAAGAACGCCGTGGTAGCAGCGACCGCTCTGGTCGAATGGGCTCTTGGACGGCCGGGCAACGATCGGTTCTCCAACTGATGACAGTGCATGATGCAGCCGGAGAGCCATCTGGAAATGGAAGCCTTCGAGAGAGCCTTCCCTTGGTTCACAGGTCCAAAGTTCACAAACAGCTGTGATGTTCTCCAAAAACTCTTCGTTCGGTCCACGTAGAACTTCAGCGCTCTAGCTACATCCAGCGAGTGCAAAGTCCTCTCGGCCGGCGACAAAGGCGACGGGAAAAAGACTGGTAACACCAAGGGCTCGTTGAGATGCAAGTCCGACGGCACCTTGGGCATGAAGGAGGTGGTGCATGAGGAAAGGGGTGCGTCCTCAGCACTACCCTCGTATCGTGAAAGGTCAGGTATGGAGGCTTGCAGGATAGTGCCTGGATCTCTCCCACGCATCGTGCAGAGGTGATGGCCACCAGGAACGCCGTTTTCCACGACAGAAACTACAACGGAGCCGAATGTAATGGCTCGAATGGCGGACCCATGAGCCTGGTCAGCACCACATTGAGCTCCCACGCCGGGGCTGGCGCCTTCACCGGCGGGAATGATCGAAACAGTCCCTTCATAAATTCCTTAACCAGGCGATGAGACCACAGGGATGACCGCCCTGTAGTCCTGGTGTATCGGGAAATCGTTGCCAGGTGTATCTTGATTGAAGCATGAGATAGTCTAGTTTTGGCTAGCGACAGAAGGTACGGCAATACTTGAGGGGCCGTAATCCGCACAGGATTAATCTGTGCACGGCACCAGATAGAGAACCTCTTCCACTTATGTCCGTAGCACTTGAGAGTTGAGGACGCCCTGGCCTTCGCAAGAACCTCTCTGCAGTCGGCCGGGATATCGTATCCTCCAAACTCTAATGCTGCAGGAGCCAGGCCTGCAAGTTCAGCGACTCCGGGTCGTGATGAAGAATTGCGCCTCCTTCTCTGGAGAGAAGACCGCGTCTGTCGACAGCCTGACTGGTGGGGACGCTGACAAGTCCAGAAGGTCCGGGAACCAGATCTGTCTCGGCCACGCTGGTGTGACGAGGATCATTCTGCACTGGGACCTCTTGATCTGGTTGATGAGTCGGAGCAGCAACGGCAACGGAGGAAACGCATATAGGAACAGGCCGTCCCAGGGGAACGAGAAAGCATTGCCCATGCTCCTCGATTGGGGAAACCTGCTGGCGAACCTCTGGCACTTGGAGTTCGTCGCCGTCGCGAACAGGTCGATCTGGGGTTTGCCCCATCGCTGAAAGAGTCGGTCCACTTGATCCTGGCGTAGGTCCCCACTCGTGGCACGAGCGCAGCTCTCTGCTGAGTGAGTCGGCTATGGTGTTTTTTATCCCTGCCAGATGAAACAGCACCAGAAACATCCCTTGAGCAACGGCCCAATACCACAGGTCCTGGGCTTCCTTGGATAGGGCCAGTGATCTGGTTCTGCCCTGCTTCCGGATGTAGAACATTGTGGTGGTATTGTCGGTGAAGATCCTCACCACCTTGCCCTTGAGGGATGGGAGAAAGGACCTGAGGGCCCAGAACACTGCCCGGAGCTCCAGGATGTTGATGTGGAGCGGCTTCTCCTCCGGGAGCCAAAGGCCTCTCGCGTGAAGATCTCCAGTGTGGGCTCCCCACCCCTCCACGGAGGCATCCGTCGTCACCGTCGCCTGGTGGGCCAGGGTCTGAAAGTCTGTCCCCGCCGCTAGATGAGTGCGGGTGCCCCACCACCGGATCGCTCATCGGAAGGTCTCGTTGAGAGGGATCCTGTCCTCGAAGCTGCCAGTCGCTTGAATCCAGCAGGCGTCGAGGAACTCCTGTAGAGGGCGCATCCGAAGCCTGCACAGGCACACGAGATAAATGCAAGAGGAAATCATCCCGAGGAGGGACTTGATGGACCTCACTCAGGCCACGTCCGTGGCCACCAGATGCTGCACCTTGCCTAGGGTGGCCTTTGTCCTTTGCTCCGACGGCGAGGCCAGACGCGCCACTGTGTCGAGCTTGGCTCCCAGAAACAGTGCAACTTGAGAGGGGACCAGGTGGGACTTGGGGAAGTTGATGGAGAACCCCAGGTCCGTGAGCAGCTGGACGGTCTTCCCTGTGTGTTCCACGGCAAGCTCCCTTGTCCTTGCGCGGATGAGCCAATCGTCCAGGTAGGGGTAGAAGTGGATCCCCTGCAGGCACAGCTGCGCCGCCACTGGAGCGAGGCACTTGGTGAAAACCCTGGGTGCCGACTTCAATCCGAACGGGAGGGCCTTGAACTGGTAGTGCCGCCCTTGGACCACTAACCTGAGGAACTTCCGGTGTCCTTTTAGAATGGGAATGTGAAAGTATGCATTCTCCAAATCCAACGACGACAGGAAATCGCCCTCCTCCAGCTGTCCCAGCACGTGCTCAAGGGTGACCATCCGGAACTTCTGTGCCTTGATGTACTTGTTCAGTTGTCGCAGGTCTAGGATGGGTCACGACCCTCCCGTCTTCTTTTTCACGAGGAAGTACCTTGAGTATATTCCGGAACCCCGGAGCCCCTATGGGACAAGCTCGATGGCACCTTTCTTGAGCATCGCCCTTACCTCGAACAGCAGTTGAGGAATGCGGGGGCACTTTTTTAGAAATTCGAGGGCGTGACCCTGGGCCAGGGCTACCAGTACCCAACGGTCAGTGGAGATGGACTCCCACACGCTGACGAACTTCGCCAGCCAGCCTCCCACCGGTGTGCTTCGGTGGGGGCCCGACGCCACAGTCAGTTCAATCTTGCTTGGAGGACGCCTTGCTGCCTTGGCCTCCCTGGCGACGACAGCGGGATCCACCCGACTTGCCTCGTCCTCTATAGGCTTCCTGCGATGAGGAGCGGGCCGCTTGGTGGTACGTAGAGGAGCCACCGCCGAATCCCTTGGAGGCACCCTCCTTGCCTCTGGAGCTCCGAAAGGGCGGCCTTCGTTGCTGGAGAACCCCTAGGGCCTTAGCTGTCTCCGTGTCCGCCTTGATGGCTTGGAGGGACTCATCCACAGTTTTCCCAAACAGGTTGTTCCCGTCGAACGGCAAGTTCCTAAACCTTGGCTTTTACGTGCTGGACGGAAATCCGTCGCCTTGAGCCACCCTCGTCGTCTGAGGCAAACGCCGTTGCCTAGCTGGCGGAAACCGGTGTCGGCAATGTCCGTTGCCACCGTTATGGCGTGGTCCGGCGCAACCTCGCCTTCCTGCAAGATCTCCAGGGCCTCAGACCTCTTGTCGTCCGGTAGGAAGTCCAACAGAGGGGCGATCTTGTACCATAACTCCCTGTCGTAGCGGGCCACAATTGCGAGGGTGTTGGCCGCCTTAATCGTTGTTGCCGCCAACGAGATAACTCGTCGTCCGATTGCATCCGACTTCTTTCCTTCGCCGTCCGGCGGGGAAGTTGTTGTTGAGGCTGATGCCCCCCCGCTTTCTTCTTGGCCGCCGCTGAGACGACCAAGTCAGGGGTCGGTTGCGCCCTAAGGCACAAAGGTGCCGCGTCGGGGACCCGGTACTTCTTCTCGTATCGATCCCTCTTGGCAGGCGTAGACGGGTTCTTGAGAAGGGTGAGACCCTCGTCCCAGATGTCATCCAGTAGAGGCACGGCGAGGACTGTCTTTCTCTTGGCCTCGCGCCGTTGGTAAAGGAAACCTTCCTTCTCTCCGGGGCAGAGCTGAAAAAGCTCAGCTGCCCTGGCGATCATAGTGTGGAAAGACCCAATCTCGTCGGGCAGGGAGGCCCGGGCTGGGGGTGATGGGAGCTCCGTCCCGTCGTCACCGCCATCGCCGTCATCGTCATCCATACCCGTCGTGGCCGTGTCCGTTCCCGTGTCATCCCAAGGTACGGGGGACGTGGGCAAAGGCTGAGCAGGCCGCGAGGGCTGAAAAGGCGGGGCGGGATGGGTCCGTCTTCTCTTGTTTGGGGGACTTCCCGACGGGCCTGGCTCTGGCTCCTCCGCCAGGCCTGGTTCCGGCTCCTCCATCGGTGGTAGGGGCAATCTTGTCCTTATCTCCGAACATAAGGATTGTATTGCCAACAAAATGGCCGCCGAGTTGTCCTGCGGCTCCGGAAGCGACGGTTGACTAGGAACCTCGCCGGCGCCGCCGTCCCTCTCGTCGTCCTCTTCGTCGGGATCCCTCCTGTGGGACCGGGCTTCTTCAACGCCCTCGTCGAGCCCTCCAAGACTTCAACCAGTTCCTCCTCGGAGGCTGTGTCCGTGTCCACAATGGCCACCAGCTCCTCCCCTCTTTTTCCGCCGGGGTCTTCACGGGGGTCTTCTCGATGGGCCTGAAAGAGGCTTCCCTCCACGGTGGCAGGGAAACTCTGGGCCCTGAGGTCGCCTCCACTGGTGTAGCCTCCTCAGGCTGCGCCAGGGCCGCCGCGACTTCCTCGATAGAGGCCTTGGCCGGGTGAATCAAGGCCTTCCCCACCTTCTGCGGGCCTGAGGCCTTCACCTTGGGGGAAGGGTCACCACCTCGGTCCCCCTCGGCTAGATCCTTCGAGATCGAGCGGGGCATCTCCAGAAGCTTTGCCGGGTTCTCTGCCTTCCTCTTCCCTGAGGCAGAGCATTGGCTCGTGGTTGATGGCGCTGGAGAGGATGCACCCTGCCTGGCAGCCGAGGAGCCCGACCGTTCAGCACTCCCGGTGCCCGCGGACTCGCGGTGCTTTGCCTTCTGTTGGGGCCCCGTCGCTGGGGCGCCCTCACAGGACTTAGAAGACCGCTCAGACTTCTTCTTCTCACCGGACGGGCTCTTTCCTTCCAGCCAGTAGGAGAGACAAAGGTGTCGGTCTCTGATGGTCTTCAAAACGCACAGTCCTTCTCCATGTGCGTTTTGTCCTCATGAAGGCTGTAGAGACATTTCGAGTGCTCGTCCTCCTTGAACACATTCTGCAGCTGGCATCCAGGGCAAACCCTGAACAGCTTTCTAGGCGTCGAGCTTCCTTTCTCCAGGGCCATGTCCGGGTAGACCGCAGAAACTTCTGGACTCCTCCAAGAAGTATAACTCGATGAAAACTTCATCCTTGAAAGGCGTAGAAAATCCGAAACTGGTCCCCGTTGATCGGAGGTAGACACGGTGGAGCTTGAGGCTCTATTTGACCGAAAAATTAGAAAATCTTTTTGAAAAAGCGCGAAAACGCAGCAAAAAGCTCGAGAGCTAAACACGAGGACTCCCAACACTTGAGCGTGCGGTAGAAATCTGAGGATGGCTGCCAGAGGCGGGGCTTAGGGAGAGGGCAGTCATTGGCTGGGGGCAGTATGACCCAGAGACCAGTGATTGGTTACTGGTAAGAAAGACGGGAATAGTTTCTTACCTGTAACTCCATTTCTCCAGCATTGGTATCTTTCATGGATTCACATGCTTAGAATATTTCCCGTCGTCAGACTGGGACCCCTCGGTACACATATATAGCCTTTTCCTATAGGAAAACTTCCGACACTTTTGTGTCCTATCTACGTCCTTTTAGGGCCCGCCTACGCATGCTCCGTAGGCCGTCACGGTATAAGAAGCCCGCCCCCGCGGCTCCCCTTCAGATTTCGGCCCCTCCAAAGTAGGAAGGGTCAAACATATCAAGCATATACATTGCATTCAGGGAGGCTGACGGGCGCATGTGAATCCATGAAAGATACCAATGCTGGAGAAATGGAGTTACAGGTAAGAAACTATTCCCTTCTCCAGCATTGGATCTTTCATGGATTCACATGCTTAGAATAGATTGTATAGCAGTAAACCTGAAGACGGCGGTGAGAATGTAATGCAATATACCCTCACCACAATACACAATGCATAGGTACACCAGAAATAAGTTTACCCATATAACTGTACCTCCATAAAGCATACGGTCACCAACAGGTAGAAAAACTCTCCACAGTGTAGAGCTTACCTTATTGAAACAGATTGCCCAGGACTGCTCTTCCCATCTGCACCTCGTCCGCATGCTGCCTGGCAAGGCAGTAGTGGCGGGTAAACGTGTGGGGCACTGACCATGCCGCAGCCTGGCATATGTCCGTTAGCGGAATTCCTGCCCATAATGCTGCTGAGGAGGACGTTGATCTTGTAGAATGGGCTCTAGGATGCCCTTGCAGCGGCCTTCCGGCCTTGGAGTGGCAAAACGCAATCGTCGACGAGACCCATCGAGCCAATCCTTGCTTAGAAATTGCCTTTCCTCTCGTCGACGGACCATACGCGATAAACAGTTGTCGAGTAGACCTGAGTTCTTGTGTACGATGTAGGTAAAATTTTAGGGCCCTCTTAACGTCCAAGGTATGAAGAGCTTTTTCTGCTGCCGATGATGGGGTCGTGAAGAAAGTAGGGAGAACAATGGACGAGTGTTTGTGATACACTGTAGGAACTCTCGGAACGAAAGTAGGATTAGTTGCCAGAACCACCTTGTCTTTAAAGAATCTTAGGTATGGAGGGTCTATGACCAACGCTTGCAGTTCCGAGATTCTCCTAGCTGACGTGATAGCAATTAAGAATGCCAACTTCCACGATATGAATTTCATGTCCGACGTGGCCATAGGCTCAAAGGGTGGTTTCATTAAGCCTACCAACACTATGTTGAGACTCCATGTTGGTGGGAAACGTTTTACTGGGGGAAAAGTTCGAAATAAGCCCCTCATGAAGTGTTTCACAAGTCTGTCGCTGAATAGAGGAGACGACTGTCTCTTCCTCGTGAACCTAGAGATGGCCGCCAGGTGCACCTTTATCGATGTGAAAGATAAACCCCCCCCTCTGCCAAGTGACGCAGGTAAGGTAGAACTTGCTCCGGAGTCACCTTCAACGGATTTAGACCTTGTTGTCCTCGACACCACTCACAGAACCTTCGCCACTTATAGGTGCAAGATTTGTTGGTAGAAGGGGCCCGAGCTGCTTGCAGAATTTTCGGACAATCCTCCGAAACGTCTAAGGTACCAAATTCTGAAAAGTCAGGAGCCAGGCTGTGAGGTTGAGACTGTCCGGGTCGTGATGCCACACCGTACCTTTGTCCCGGGACAGTAGGTTCGGGGCTCTCGGAAACGCTATTGGATGTTCCAGTGACAGGTGAAGCAGGTCGGAAAACCACGGTTGCCGCGGCCAGTACGTTGCCACTAGAATTACCCGGCAACTGTACCTGCGTATCCACTGCACTGTCCTCCGTATGAGGGGAAACGGAGGAAAAGCATAAAGGAACTTGTCCGTCCATGGGAAGGAGAACGCCTCCCCCATGGAACCCTCCTGAGGCCATCTGCTTGCGAATTGTTCGCATTTCTTGTTTTCCTTCGTTGCGAAAACGTTCAGTGGGTGGTGACCCCATTTCTCGAAAACTTTTGTCAGCTGAACTTTCTGGGCCTCCATGGAAAGAGTCCTGGATCGCGTCCCTCCTTGTTTTCTCAAATAAAACATGGCCGTCGTATTGTCCGTCAGCACTCGTACTCTCGATCCCTTGATGTGTGGTAGGAACGCCTTCAAGGCCCATCACACTGCTCTGATCTCTAACACGTTGATGTGTAGGAGTGACTCCGTTTGAGACCAACGACCTTGCGTTTGAAGAGTGCCCATGTGAGCTCCCCATCCAGTTAGAGACGCATCCGTGACTATGGTTCGCTGGAACTCTGGTTCCTGTAGGGGTACACCGTTGTTCAGATTGTGGAAACTCTGCCACCACTGAAGGGTCCGAAGCAGTTTGTCGTTGTCGATGATTATCTTGTCTGACCACGATCCTTGGGCCTGTGTCCACCGGTCTGCGAGGAACTCCTGAACTGGCCTCATGAATAGGCGACAGTTTGCCACCAGATGGATGCAGGATGCCATGGCCCCTAGGACTGAAACGTATTTCCTCACTGAGAGCTTGGTGTTTCGCCGTAGTCGGCTCGCCAGTTGATTGAGTTTTGAGGTTCTGTCGAGGGAAGGCTTCACTAGCCCCGACTGGGTCTCGAACTGTGCCCTCAGGAACACCAACGTTCTCGATGGCCGCAGAGAGGATTTTTCGAATTTTATGGCAAATCCCAGCTGTTGTAGAAGTTGCATGGTGGCTTGCAAACTTGTGTTGGTCGACGCTGGGGAGGATCCCCTTACCAGCCAGTCGTCGAGGTATGGGTATACATGGTGGCCTTGCCTCCTTAGCCATGCCGCTACTGGTGCCAGGCATTTCGTGAACGTTCTGGGGGAGGTTTTGAGCCCAAAGGGAAGAACCGTGAACTGGTAGTGAGTCCGCCCTATCACAAACCTCAGGAACTTCCTGTGTTTCCGACACATTGGAATATGGAAGTACGCGTCCTGCAAATCCAGGGACGCTAGAAAATCCCCTTCTTGAACAGCTCGGATCACTTCTTGCAGCGTGAGCATTTTGAATTTTAGGCTCTTTAAGGACTTGTTGAGATCGCTTAAGTCTAGAATGGGACACCATTTTCCGTTCGGCTTTTTTACGACGAAGTATCTTGAGTAGACTCCTTGACCTTTCTGTGATGTTGGAACTAGTTCTATCACGCCCTTTGCTAACATGAGTGTTACCTCCTGTTGCAGTACCCTCAGATGGGAATGAGCGGTGAACGCAGGTGGAATGTGCGGAGGGCTGTGCTTGAATTGTAGAGAATGCCTGTTCCTTATTGTGTCCAGCACCCATTGATCTGTCGTTATTCATTCCCATTCGTCGACATAGGCTGATACTCTTCCCCCCAGAACGGTGTGTTGCTCGTCATTGCTGATCTTTATTTTGCTTTTCTATCGACGACGATGGATAGGATGGTCTCTTCCTGGAAGTCTGGAAGTTCCGGCGTCGGTTTGCAGTTTGGGAAGCACGCCTGTATCCCTGGGAGGGGTAAGCCGACCTACCAAATGATCTGTCTCCTGACGCAGAGAATCTGGAATTACCTGAAGCCCCTCTAAAGGGACGAAAAGACTTGTAGCTTCGGCCACTCTGGAGGGCACCCAATGAACGTGCCGTGTCCGAGTCCTCTTTCATTCCCTTTAGGGCCTCATCTACTTTCTCTCCGAATAGAAGGTCTCCCTCAAAGGGCATATCTAATACTTTGTATTGTACCTCTGGCCTGAAGTAGGTACACTTAAGCTATGACTGTCGTCGTAACACGACCCCATTATTGACTTGCTTGAAGCCCGATTCAGCGAGGTCAACCGTGATGTTTATTGCGTGATTGGAGGCTTCCTCACCCTCTCGGACAAGTAACATCGCTGCCTTCCTATGCTCTTCCGGAAGATGATCCAGCAACGGAGCCAGCCTGTGCCACATTTCTCTGTCGTATCTGGCTACAATAGCCAGAGAGTTTGCGGCCTTTACTGTAGTTGCTCCCACGGATAGCACCTTTTTGCCGAAGGCATCCTGATGTCTTGCCTCGTTTTCAGGCGGAGTCGTGCACTTGTGCTGGGCCTTCGCTTTCCTCGCCGCTGCCGCCGACACCACCGATTCAGGCGTTGGTTGGGAGGATGAGCACTTGGGGGTAGACTCTGGAGCCTTAAACTTTTTCTCAAGGCGTCCTTTTACCGCCGGCTCCGAAAAGGGGTGACGCATTGTCTGCAAACCCTCCTTCCACACGTGATCTAGTATGGGTATTGAGAACACTGACCTCCTTCTCTTACCCATGTGGTCGAACAAAAAACAGTCCTTTTGCTTTTCTTCCTGGGACGAACCAAATTCCTTACACGCCTTCTCCATCATAGAATGGAATGATGCAATATCGTCCGGGGGGGACGGGTGAGCCGGGCTTCTTGGGGTTTCTAACTCCACCTCTGACTCCCAGGTTGGATCGCTGGAGGGGGATGATGAGATATCCGACATGGCTCCTCTGTCAGACTCCGAGTCTGGCAGCTCACCTTCCTCTTGGGGTGCCTGTGGTGCTGAGACTGGCGTGCGTAAGTGAGTCGGTGGACGGGACGGGCCCGGCTCGTCGAAGGGTGACTGTGGCAGGTTTACCTGAGGTAGTCTCTGGTCCAACGACTGTACTAAAGACTGAAGCGTGGACAGAATCTCCAACGACAAAACAGATTTAGGATTGAGAAGAGGGGCAGACACCGGAATTCCGGATCCCCTCGTCGACGACTTGTCAACCACTCGTAGCCCGAGGTCTGCCGGGCCAGCTATTCTCCCGCTCTCGTCCTCCCCCGAGGACAGCGACACTGCCTGTTCCTGCAGTAAAGTATCCGGAGGGATCGGATCAAAAACTTCAGGCCTCCACGCTTCATGTAGAACCTCCGTTGACGAGGCCACCGTCGCAGTCGTCGGTGGGACGGTGGATACCACATGCGTCAGTGGTAGGGTGGAGGCCGATGACTGGACCGCCGTTGACGACGGTGGCTTAGCAGGTGGTTTAGGCGGTCCCGCCTTTTCCACACTTGGCCTGCTTTTACTCGACTCTCGACTCGTGGTCGATCTATGGTGATCGCCTGAGGAGGATTTCGGCCTTTCCTTGTCATGCTTTTTTGACGAAGATGACAATTTTCTCGACGAAGAGTCTGTAGCTGAATGACTCCGAGATGACTCTTTTTCCGTCGGTCGAGATTTCTTCGCCGGTGGTTCCGACGACACAGCGCGGTGTGATGTTTTCGCCGATTGTGTGGAGCCTACCTCCAAAGGGGGGTATGCCCCCGCTCCATCATTCAACCATGCCACCAGCCGTCGATTTCGGTCTTTGAGGGTCTTTTGAGAAAACCCTTTGCATATGTCACAGTTTTCAGCCGAATGATGAGGGTGGAGACAGTATATACAATCCATATGTCCGTCCCCCTCGTAAACCTTTTTCAAGCCGCATGTCGCGCACGGACGGAACAGCGCCTTTCCTGACATGAAGGAAAAATTCACCTAACTCCAAGTACACAACCTTGTACAAAATAGTAAGACGACGCGAGGAGATCCCACTACTTTGGAGATGGTTGAAATCTGAAGGGGAGCCGCGGGGGCGGGCCTCTTATACCGTGACGGCCTACGGAGCATGCGTAGGCGGGCCCTAAAAGGACGTAGATGGGACACAAAAGTGTCGGAAGTTTTCCTATAGGAAAAGGCTATATATGTGTACCGAGGGGTCCCAGTCTGACGACAGGGAATATTCTGAGTATGTGAATCCATGAAAGATCCAATGCTGGAGAAAGATCAGAAACAAAACTGATACTGATTTTTTTCTTTACCGAGGATTCCCGGCCTGACGACGGGGAATATTCATGAGCATGTGAATCCATGCCAGACTCCATGCTGGAGAAGCAAAATTCATGCAGAGAAGAGATCCAAGTGGCACATCTCATGTTCCCTTGTCATTTGACGCGTATGTACTATATACGATTCAAATTAAACCAATTTACCACCAGGGACCGGATTAAGCATTGGGGAGATTCAATGGGCAAGAAACAAGAGATAAAATGTAGTTTTCCAGGATGCAATGAACCTTATGAATGCTTAAAACATCTAGTGCTTGAATGAACATATTTTAAGGTGGCCAGAACACTACTACTCATGAAATTTGTTTACGTTGAATCTGACAATGCGCTTGAATTCCTTTCGAACAGAATGATAGGGGAATATAACCCCCTGATCTTCGCTCTGGTCCACTTATTAAAAGTAATTGAAATTGAGTTGGAATAACATCATAGTTGAGAGACGGAAATTTATTGTAAATATATATTGTTTGCAAGCATAGTAATTATGAATCTTATGATATACGTATTGGTTCTGGTGCACTTTCCAGGAACGGTGAACTGAAATGTCGTATTCTGTAATAATGGTAGAACAAGCTACTCTCTTACCTGGTAACGTTCTTTGGATGGGATGGTCCGAAGACGTATTCCATATCTATGACAGTAATCACCACAGTTGTGCTGCTTCGGAAAATGTTCGGTGTCTGCGTCCTGCGCCGATGACGTTGATACACTGTCCTCGAGGGCCTCCGTCGGGCCGACGTCACTGGATGTTATAAGTAGGGCGCACGATGCCCGTAGCCTCAGTTGTAGTTTTTTCCCCCAGAACGTGTGGCACCAAACAACTGCCAGTATGACCACAGAAAGCCTTGCGGAAACGTAAGCTGCAATCACATAACAAATTCTGTAGCAGGGCAGGTAGGGAGGGAGAAATATGGAATACGTCATCGGACCATCCAATTGAAAGAACGTTACCAGCTAAGTGAGTAAATTGATCTTCGAGGGGATTGGGTACTCAGACTTATTCCATATCTAGGACTGACTCCCAAAGCAGTACCAACGTGAATATCGAAATTTAGAATGCCCAATCAAATTGCAGAGTAAATGACTGCCTTGCCAAAGGCCAGATCCTGCCCATGGATAGAATATAAGGAGTAGTGTCGTACAGAAGTATGGACCGAAGCCCAAGTGGCTGCTTCACAGATGTTATGAATAGGAACACCCCTCTGCAGGGCAGTAGAGGCAGCCATACCCTGAGTAGAATGGGCCTGTAAGCCAACCGGAGGGTCCTTACTGTTACGCTCACCTGGCTCCCACAGAGGCGTCGATCTGAACTGGACAGCTGCGGTCTCCACCAATGTGACACGTAGGGCCGAGATGACAGACTGGACTGGCCCACCTAACTTTGTTTGCTTGGCCCATAGGAATATTCTTCTGCAAATGCAGAAAGGGAATTAACCACCCATGGAGTTGAGCGTAAATTCCCCCACCCCTGCTGTTCTCCCCACTGATCACCTTTGATGTCCCCTCTATAGTCTCACCTGATGGTTTGAAAAAAAAATGAGCTCTCCATCCTGCATTGAGCGCAGGAGCGCGTAGATAACCAGTTGCTTCACTGGCTCGAAGGAATTGGTGAGTTCCAGAAAAATATTGACTCGGAGATTCCCGGCAAGACGCCGTAAGTATGTAGTTCGTAAGAGTACAAATGCCTGACTCACTCTTGTGCGATTCCTTGCAGGTTGCAGCTTGACCCTAGTGAAGAGTTCCTCGTGGCTACCGGTAATATTCTGGTAAGGATTTGTATTATCCAACACAGTTCGATAAAATGTCGTCAGTATGTAACCTGTTGCTTTCTCCCTTATTCAGGCACTGAGAGAAAGTATGAAGTCTCGGGGAATAATACCTCCGGTGGTAAAATCAGGTAAGTCTATTGTGGTGAGGAGGGTTCCCCTTGGTAGACCCTTTGTTTCACCTTGCTGTCCTTTTGTTTCCCCTTAGGGGCCGGGGTTCGGCGAAGATGCAGTGGAAGCTGCGCCGACCCGTGAAGAGGAATAGTACCCCGGGTGGTAAAATCAGGTAAGTCTATGGGGGGGTAACTAATATTCCTCTGTGTATTCCCTTGGCTCACCTTGCTGTTCTTGTCTTCTCCTTGGGTGCCGGAGTGCGGCGGGAAGAATCAGGAGGATGCGGTGGAATGTGAAGATGCTGCGAAGGCCGGTGAGTTCAGCGCGGCGCTGCAGCAGGCGAGGCGACGCGCATAAAATAACTTCTTTCTTCCTGCTCGAAGGCGCGATGAATAGGGAATTCAGGTAAGGATCAAAGGTATTGCTCTTGTTCTAACCTTTTCTCCTTCTTTCTCCCTTTTTCTAGGAGCTCCAAACTCGAGGCGGCCGTGGCAGAAGGCTGGATGCAGACTTGCAGGCACGGTGAGCGTTACGCTGCTGGATGCAGAATAACGCGAAGCGTGTGCTGCTCTTCGGGCGTGGTTTAAATAACCTCCAAAGTAGTCCCAGGTAAGTATTCCTCCCCAGCCCCACCCGAGTAAAAAAATAGTCCCTAGGTAAAGTAGTCCCTTCTAAGCCTCTTTTGGCTTGGAGCTCTTGCAGCATGGTCTGCATCAGGTAAGTTTTAATCTATGAGCCTGGCGCCAGGACTGACTCTCCATATGAGCCTGGCGCAATAGGCGCCACGACTGCATCCAAATAGCCCCTAGCAGGGGTTGTTGGGCTTGCTTGGGATAACTTGATGCCTGCTTCCGCGGTTGCTGTACTTGGTCTGGGTCCCCGGGGGTAGGCATCATGACACTTACCCACCAAGCGGTAACATTCAGAAATTGGCAAGATAATCTATCTAGACAAAGTCTGCTTAGTAACAGCTTGTCCCAAACGCCTTCCAGCGTAACCTATAAAGAGCTGATCATCCACTCTGACCCGGAACATGCGTGAAATGTAAAAATTTAAGGCTCTCCTAGGATCCTACCTATGGAGCCTCTCCTCTTCCTTACCAGGATGTGGAGGAGGATAAAATGCCGGAAGAATGACCTTCTGGCTTAAATGAAATTCCGACACCACTTTCGGAAGAAAGGAAGGACGAACTCCAAGGACAACCCTGTCCTTATGAAACACAGTGAAGGGTGGCTTAACTGAAAGCGCCTGCAACTCACTCACTCTGCGAGCGGAAGTGACCGCAACTAAAAATATATATTTTTAAGGGTTAACAACCTCAAAGGACAAGAATGTAAAGGCTCAAATGGAGCACCGATTAGGAATTTTAGAACAAGGTTCAAATCCCAACCAGGCACCTGGAAAGGTGACGGCGGAAACACATTAGTGAGCCCTTTGAGAAACTGAGAAATTAAAGGAATTTTGATATAAGAACACTCCTCAGACGAGCGCTTAAATATGGATAGCGCCACCAGATAACCTTTAATGGTACCCACTTGCAGGCCCTTGTGGGCTAATGAAAGCAAAAAAGCGAGAACCACAGTAATGTCACATGAAAAAGGATCCACATTCTTAACCCTGCATCAGTCGCAGAACTTTCTCCAGCGGCAACGGTACAGGGACTTGGTTGCCGAAAGCAACACCTCCATCACGTCTTGAGGGAGGTCCCAATCCTTATAACTCAACCTTTCAGAAGCCAAGCGTGAAGGTTGAGGGATCTGACCTCTGGATGGAGAACCTGACCCCCCTCCTGTGAGAGCAGATTGTCTCGGTAGGGAAGACGACGTGGAGGGCAGATGGACAAGTCGAGAAGGTCCTGGTACCACATTCTCCGTGCCCATGCCAGAGCAATGAGGATCATCCGGTAACCGTACTCCGTAACCTCCGCAGCACTTGCGGGATGACGGGGACTGGAGGAAACGCATACAGCAGTGGGAAGGACTACTCCACCACAAACGCGTCTCCTAAGGCTCTTCTTGGAGGAAATTCCCGCGAGCAGAACCTTTTGCACTTCCGGTTGACACTGGAGGCGAAGAGATCCACTTGAGGGGTCCCCCAAAGGGCGAAGATATCCAGCAGAATCTCATGAGCCAGCTCCCACTCGTGAGAGATCGCGCTTTGCCTGCTCAGAGTGTCCGCCGTCTTGTTTTCGTCTCCGGCCAGATGAACTGCCGAGACCGAAATTTCCTGCTGGATGGCCCAGAAACAGAGCTGCATCGCCTCCCTGCACAGAGGAAGTGACCCTGCCCCCCCCTTTTTGTTGAGGTAGTGCATGGCCACTGTGTTGTCCGTCAGAATCAGGACATTCTTCCCTCGCACAGTCAGAAAAGCCTTCAGGGCAAGCCTGATGGCCGTCAGCTCCAACAAATTGATATGGAGTCTGGACTCCGATGGAGACCAACGACCGCTGACTGTCAACTCGTTGGCATGAGCTCCCCATCCCGGGAGGGATGCGTCCGTCACCTCCAGCCAGGGCAGCCCCCCTCATCCATCAGATTGCCTTCGACGGCCCACCACAAAAGGTCCTGGGCGACCGAGGGCGGCACCTGAACGGGGTCCGACATCCTGCCGGAGGACTGTTACCACTGCATCTTGAGAGCCAATTGCAGAGATCTCATCCGCAACATGGCCTCTGGCACCAGAAGAATGCAGAATGCCATGAGGCCGAGCAACCTCAAGAACTCGAACGCCGGGAGACTCTGGGCAAGTTTTAACTTGTGCACCATCTGCTGAATGTGACGAACCCTCACCTCGGGAGGGAAACACTGCCCCAGGGATGTGTCGAGCACTGCTCCGATGTACTGGAGCCGCTGAGTTGGCATCAAGTGGGACTTCAAGTTGAGGGAGAAGCCTAGATTGTGAAGGGAGTGGCAGGTGACGGACAGATGATCCAGGGCTTGCTCGGGAGAGCGCGCCCTGATCAATCAATCGTCCAGGTAGGGGTAGACGTGAATCCCCCCTTTCCTGAGATACGCTGCCACCACCACCATGAGCTGGGTGAAGACCCTCGGGCGGAGGTCAAACCGAACGGCAGGACCCGAAACTGAAAGTGCGAGTCGCCAATAATCTCAGGTACTTATTGTGCTTGGGATGAATCGGCACATGAAAGTAAGCGTCTTTGAGGTCGAAAGACACCAACCAGTCCTGGAGTTGAAGGGCCTGGAGGACTTGAGAAAGAGTAACCATCTTCAACTTGTCCTTCCTGAGGAGCTTGTTCAAATGGTGCAAGTCCATGATGGGTCTCAATCCCCAGTCTTTCTTCGAAATAAAAAAAAATAAGGGAAATACCATCCCTTGTTCCTCTCCGCTACAGGCACCAGTTCTATGGCGCCTTTCTCCAGCAGGGATTGTATTTCCTGTGCAAGGAGCGGATCGGGACTCTTCAAAGAGAGATTCCCTGGTGGATTGTCGTGATGCCTCTGCTGGAAATGAAGACAGTAGCCGTGGGCTATGATCTCCAGAACCCACACATCTGAACTAATGGCACGGCACGCCACTCTACAAGATGCTGCGCCAGCCTTCCTCCAACCGGCGAAACATGGGATATGGCCTCATGACTGAGCTGAAGCGGCTGCGGCAGTGCCCGAGGGCAAAGAAGCAACTGCCCGAGCGGGTTTGGCACCGAGTTCCCTGTTTTCCACCTCTGGTACTCCTACAGTGGCCCCTTTGACTTGCAGCTCCTCTCGATTTACCAAAGGATAAGCAATATCGAAAGGAACCTCCCCTCCATTGCTGTCCCCTAGGACGAAAAGGCAGAGGTTGGCGAACTGCAGCGCTCAACGACTTCACTGCAGCATGGAGGTCTGCAACCTCTCAAGGCTCTCGTCAGCCTTGCTGCCAAAAAGATGTTCACCATCAAAGGGCATGTTGAGGAGCCGGACTTGCACATCAGGGGCAAACCCCGACTTCCGCAACCACGCAAACCTGCGTATTACGGTGCTCGCCGCCATGGACCGGCTGACACAATCTGCCATGTCCAGACCCGACTGAACAGACTCACATGGCATCCTTGCCGTCCTGCACAATAGCAAGAAAACCATACCGTTCCTCCCCTTCGGGAATATGATCAGCCGCTAATGAAATACAGTTCCACAGAGTGTGCGTGAAACGTGACAAGGCACACAGGGAGTTGGCTGCCTGTAAAGCCATAACACCTGAAGAAAACACTTTCTTCGCCCAGCCATCAAAACGCTTGTCGTCCCTATCAGGAGGGATGGTAGGGTACGACGCCTGCTTTGCTGGGACCGTAGCCACCTGCACCACCAAACTCTCCGGAGTGGGTTGTGTGGTCAAGTAGCAGGGGTCGCCACTGGCTGGGAGGTATTTTCACGGCAAATACTTGCTCACTACCGGGAGACTCTCCGGAGCAGTCCAAGCCACTGCCACCCTT
This sequence comes from Ambystoma mexicanum, assembly GCF_040938575.1. Classification (NCBI taxonomy): domain Eukaryota; kingdom Metazoa; phylum Chordata; class Amphibia; order Caudata; family Ambystomatidae; genus Ambystoma; species Ambystoma mexicanum. The sequence continues at coordinate 966,580,286 of NC_090936.1, read as the reverse complement.
CTTTGCAAGGCCATATGGAATGGCAGCACCGGGTCAGTTGGTGGACCTTGGTCGAGGATATCCGTCAGGTCATCCTGCAGAAAATCCACTGGTGGCGCAGACCACCCCAAGTATTCCGTTACCCTCGACATAAGGCGCCGGTGCGAGGACTCGGCATGGATGCCAGGCTCAGGCCTACAGAACTCCGCCTCCGGAGAGGTGTCCAGACCACTGGCGTCTTCAATCTGGCTATGACAAAATCTCATCGGGTACCTCATCAGGAACCATACCATCCTCAGATCCCTCATCCTCCTCAGAAATATAATCCAGAGGCTGGAATGAGGGCACAGAAAAAGGGACAAAGACATTTTTAGCCTTGGCCAGAGCCTTTGTAGGGGGTTCCACCATGCCACGGGGTACCGCCGACAGAGCAGCCTCGAAAGGCGTCGATGGAATCGGCGTCGAGCGTGGCGCCGACGGCTTCGACACAGTCCTCGAGGGCAGAGCCCCAAGCGTGTCCATCGACGGCCTGGGCGCCGATGGCGTCAACGACTTCCTCGGAGGCAGAGCCTCGAGAGAGTCCCTCGACGACCTCGGCGCTGAAGGCGTCAATTTCTTCTTCGAAGACCTCACAGGCTATGACGGTCTCGAGGGCGTCAAGGACCGGGACCTGGAATGGGCATGTCTAGAGCGACCATCCTTGTCCGACCGGGACCTCGAAGGTGCCCGATGATCGCGATGACCGCTCGAGTCCGAAGGCATGCGAGTGGTGTCTCTAGCACGGTCACAGCCGGCGTCTTTCGACGGCGTGGATGGAACGGAGCCCTGCGACTGAAAAATCGCCATCATCTCCTGCTGAAATGAATCCCATTCCGCAGGAGTGGAGTGCTTGGTGTGCCGAGATCTCCGAAGCAAACACGTTCGCAGAAAAAATGGAACTGAGGCTACGGGCGTTGTGCGTCCTACTTATAACTACTTATAACATCCTGTGACGTTGGCTCGACGGAGGCCCTCTAGAACAGCGTATTGACGTCATCGACGCAGGACGACGAAATGTTTCCGAAGCAGCACAGCTTTGGTGATTACTGTCATAGATACGGAACACGTCAGAGGACCCAATCCCCTCGAATATTCCATTATTGAAGTAACCAAATTGATAAGAGATTTAGGGCCTGATTCATGGAACATTTTCCTGTGGGATTGCACCATTATAAAACACTTCCATGAATCGGGCCCTGAATGTCTTAAAAGTATTTTAAACGTAAATAAGGTAATTTTACTTAAGTATCATGGAATAAAAATTTGAAAAGATAATTGGAATGTACCTTTCTAATTTCTTAATTGTCTATGCAATATGTATCATGTATTAATTTTGTAAAGGTTTTTTGAAAACCACAAACAAATAAAGAAATTTAAAAAGTGTTAAATATGAGTTAGTTGTATCTTGGACAGGGCGACTGAGATGGCATGAAATCCTTAAGAGTATGGGCATAATCAGCATTTTAAATTAAGCCGATCTTCTGATCAGTCAGACGGAAAATGCTGCCTTATGTTACATAGAGATTCCCTTGTGATGTGGTCACTGTCTCTCTGAGCCATACGGCACAGATCCTGATAAAGGTGTACCCAGAATTAGGTGACACTGTCCAGTTTATCGCTGCATTACACCGATGGGCTCCATCACAACTTTTGACTTGTAGCAGTGTTTAATCTTTGACCCACCATCTTTACAAATTCTGCTACTTTAATAACTATGAAAGAGCATGCTCCAGATTTGAAATCTCCACCATTATGCCAATTGCATAGAGTGTCACTTTAAATTCTACCCAGTCATAAGAGCACACAGGGAGACATGCTACGCCACCTAAGCATTGCTGCTAATGGAAGAGGAGCACACTCTTACCTAGTTCCCCTGCTAATTGAAATATGTTTAGATCCCTCAACACTGTTTTGAACTTTGGATGTTGGCCAGAAAACACTGAGCACTAAATATTCTGTTGTCTCATCTGCATCAGAACCCATCGCATAAATCTCCAGATGACCCTACCAAACGCTTTCTCGTCATCTAGAAAGATTTGGGATGTAGCCAGCATGACAGGGATCAATTTAGCGTGTCTGGTCATGCTCTGCCCTAGTATAAAACCTTGTTGGTTGTGCTCTGGCGACTTGTCTGGATGCCATGCCGTGTTCTTTCGAGAGGGAGGCACCTGCTACCTTTTTTGTATGCCATAATATTTGCAAATGCTTTGATTCAGCATGCACATTCGTAGCTGCTTCACAGTTAATTTCACAGACCGAATACCTTTTATGATGTATGAAATACTGCAGACAACCTCTGTGATATCTGGAATCACATATTTGTTACACTTCATACTCGGGGAGTGTCATAAAGGAGGGTAGGAACTGGTGTTTTTTATTCTTCCCGTTAGAACCTACATATGGTTTGAGTAATGACATGTGGAAAACTGGATGTATTCTTTTCCATAAAGATGGTAGGCCCAAATGGAAAGCATCCGGGTTGATTTTTCTTTGAATGACAAACTATCACAAATAGCTGGCTGACAACTTGGAGGGATAAAGATGTTTAGGTTAATATTTGGCCGACAACCAGACTGTCACCGACAGCATGTGAAGGTTCTCCAATTATGTTTGTCAGCAAATCTGTTTGTCCTTTCTTGAGCCAAAGACAAGATTTCAGCAGCCTTTTTTTGACCTTCATGTAGGTCTAAAATCCAGCTATCAACTGTTGGTACTTGAGAGGAACTAAGGAGACATTGAAGGGAACACAGTTGGATGGAATCCGTATACACACAAAAAATTGACTTTGTTGCAAATATGCATGGTAAGTATTATTATAGCCAAATTCTGCAACAGGAAGTGAGGACCACCAATGTTCTTGTACTTGAGAAGAAAAACAACGCAAGTACAATTCAAGTGTTTTATTAAATATGCTCTGTTACTACATTGGACCGCAGATGATGGACTGATGACAACTCTTTTTTTATCCCAATAGTTTTACACAAGGTGGACCAGAATTTCGAAATGTACTGGCTCCCTCTATCCAATATTGTCGTTGTTGGGAGTCCATGTAGGTGAAAGAAATTGGATCAAAATACTGCAGCCTTTTCAGCAGCTGTCGGAATCTTCGGAAAAAGGAGAGAACTGTGCCATTCGTGTAATCAGAGCTCAAGAATAAAATCAGTGCCAATTTGCTGCCACGGTCTGGAAGGTGTGGGTTGTAGAAGCAAACCAGTAGGCCTTCCCTAGTGCGTTTTTGACTGAGCACTAGTATCACACATCCTTAGGTATTCTCGTACAGAAGAATGCATCAGAGGCCACCAGAGATGTAGCGTATGTAAGGTGGCAGTTACACCCTTATGGCCAGATGGCAACGTGTTGTGACAGAGGTTTATAGTTTGTCTTTGTATATCCACAGAAGGAGCATACAAGCGGTCGCCCTTAAACAAAAACCCTGGATCACATGGATTAGATATGAATACATCTCAAAAAGATCGGACATTTGAGTGTCTTCTTACACCTGGGTCAGACAGGTGTCCAAAAAACAGATGAAAGTTTTTCCCCTTCAACACAGTGTGGTAAGGTATAGCAGCTAATCAGGCTCGTTATATATTCGAGACAGTGGGTCTGCCACTCTATTTTGACTTCCTGGGATGTAAGAAAGTTAAATCATATTGGGCAAAAAATAGGCCCAACAGGGCCGTCGAAATCTTGTGACATTTTGGAGAGTTTGCAAATTCCGGTGGTCCATGCAAATCTGTATTGGTTTAGTAGCCCTGAGCAGTAAATGACACCATTCTAGACATGCTTGTCGAATCAGTAGTAATTCCTCCTGTAGTACTGAATAGTGTCTTTCACATCTCCTAGGGTTCTAAACAAAAAGGCCAAAGAATGTTCTTGCCCATCATTTTGCATTTGTTTTAAGACTGGGTCTACCGCTTGGCCCGAAGCGTCTATTTCCACAATGAAACTCTTGTTGGCATCAGGTTGACAAAGGATCGGGGCATGTGTGAAAGTATTTTTGAGGTTGACAAAAGCCATTTTCATTAATCAGACCAAAAGGTATGGCTCATCTTCTTTCAGCAAACGAGTAATAAGCAAGACCAGACGTGAAGAGTTTGGTATGAATTTCCTGTAAAAGTTTGCCATACCTAAAAAACGTTGGATTTGTTTAACGTTTTGAGGACTTGGCCAGTCAAGTGCAGCTTGAACCTGTTGTGGATCCATAGAAATACCAGCTCGAGAGATCATATACCCCAGATATTGTATTGTAGACTGATGGAACTGACTTTTCAGGCTTAGCCAGAAGATGAATGTCTTGTATCCTGCAAAGACTTGACATGCACGATGGCGGTGGTCAGACAAATTAGATGTGTAGATCAAAATATCATCCAAGTATATAATTCCGTACTGATCTAACATATCTGGAAAGGGTATGATCCATAAAGCGTTGGAAAATAGCTGGGGCATTCATTAACCCAAAAGGCATGACAAGATATTCAAAATGCCCAAAGGGTGTCCGGAAAGCTGTTTTTCATTCATCACCTTGCCAGATTCTTATGAGATTGTAGGCCCCATAAAGATTCAATTTGGAAAAAATACAGCACCCCGAAGGACTTCCAAGATAACCTTGATCAGGGGGAGCGGCTACCTATCCCTGCTAGTGACACGATTCAAGCCCCTATAATCCAGTTGTTTCTTTTTTTCAGGGACAACAAATAGTGGTGCTGCACAGGTAGATTTGGTAGTCTAATAGGACCATTATGTAGGCTCTTGTCTAAATAGTCCTCTAAAGGCACTTTTTTCAGGAGCAGACAAAATGAACATCCTACCAAATGGTATGATGGAATTTGGTACCACATCAATGGCACAATCCTCAGGCCTATGCAGCGGTAAGGATTTTTTGTTATCAGAGGAAACGTTGGTGAACTCTTGATATTCTGGAGGAATCATCTGCAAATGAGCAACAGAGAAGAATGATCACCCTGTGGATTTACATATTGAACCAGGAATTTCTCCTTTGATAAAGAACCGTGTTGGGTACAGTATTCAGACCCCAAAAACAAGGTCCCTGCTGCCCAGTTTATACAGGGGCTACGTCACTGGAGCCATGAAGTTCCCAGTACAAGTGAGAAGCGAGCCAACTTGATAAGATCGAAGCATATTATTTGTGTGACGAGCCACTTCCATTTTCAGTAGTTGCGTTTGCATCAATATAGAGCCAGAGGACAGACCTTCCATCGATACCCTCCACAGGTTGGGACAGACTGCTTCACCAGAGGAATAATGTTCTGTTGAGCCCAAGAAATGTCCATGAATATTTCTGCTGCCCTACAGGCCACCAGTGCCAGAGCATCAATCATTTTTGTATCACAACAGGTGATTTTCACATTCAGGACCACCAGCGAGGATCTTGACGCAGAAGAACACAAGGAGCATTCAAGCTTCTCCCCATTCATGGCTCCATTCAGGACCAGGAGCTGGCATTTCCAGAATGAGTACGGGAACCACAATACATACATAAATCCTTGAGTGGTCCTACGCTTTCTTTCTTCAGGCACAAGTAGTCCCATGGCTGCTCCCAACTCCATGGGTTCAGGGTCTGTTGTTGTTGTTGTTGTACTAGAGGAGGCCCCAGAACTCGTGCGTTTGGTTCTGTAGGCATAACCCTTGAACTTCGCGTTTCTCAGCACGTCTCTCCTACAGATGATCTGTAAGACTAAAGCCACCAAGGTGTTAAAAGTTCACAGGACGGGCAACACAGGCCAATTAGTCTTATGTCTTCATTTAAACCACAACGAAACAGGGTAAAACATGCATCTTCCTGCCAACCTGTTTCCTTAGCCAGATGCCTGAACTTGCTGGTATACGTCATCAGGTCCATTGAACCTTCTTGGAGATGTAGGGGTGTCTCTTGTGCAGTAAACGCCATTTCGGGCAGTTGGAACATATTTTTAAAATCCGTCAAAAAACCGGCATAGTTATCAAATGTGGGATGCGATCCAGTTACAAAAGGGGTAGCCCATGAGAGAGCATTCCCAATCAAATGTGATATAAGGAACTCCACTGTTGCCTTTTCTGAGGCATAGTATAGCGGTCCAAATGTGAAATGGATTGTACAAGAATTGAGGAACTGCTGTAGCTTTTTAAAGGACCTGTCAAACTGCTCCAAAACCGTACCAAGGGAAGTATTCTCCTGCGTCAATACATCCCTTGTGATGACCATTTATTTTAAAGCTGCATTTTCTGCTTTCAAGACCTGCATTTCAGCAGTTAAATCTTGCATGGCTCTTAATAAATCCTGCATGGAATCCATGTTTGTGGGCACCTCTTGGCGTCTCAAACTGTCATGAGTATGGCTTACCTGAAGTTTGTGTGAAGACCTAGAAGAGGCTCCGGTTCTATGCTTGTCCTGCAGACAGGAATCCTGCAGATAAGAGCTGTCCTCTCTGGTAGCCACACCACCCGGCACTGGCTGCAACAGCCGGCGTGACCCCCGGAGTGAACTCCAAAAAACTGAAACAACCCACAAGGGGTTAAAAAAAAAATGTAAAAAAAAAAACCTTAGACTGATTGTAAATCCAGAGTTTGTTTTCTTGGTCTTGCAAAGAAGGTAATCCATTGTGGTAATAAGCAGCAATCCGGAGAAAGGGGTGGAAGACAGAAGGCAACAAAAGTCAGCCGAATGTCCAACAGATAATGGGAGGTGGCAGGTGGGGAACAAGTTTGTAGAAAACAATTCCAGGAAGACAGAAAAAGGAAGGAACTGACAACAAAGCCAGCAGGCAAAGGAATAACAACAGAAACCAAACAATATGGAGAAAAACAGGAGGAACAGCTAGGAACACAGAGAGGGCACAGGACAGAAGAGCACTGAGCTAAAATGCCAAATACCTTGGCTTTGAGATGCGAGGTAGCTCAGTACCTGGTTACTTTTAAGGAGATGCTGCGTGAACTGCACAGCAGCGGCACGTGACAGTGACACTGAATTCCGGTGTCTGGAGCAAACCAGAAAGCAGGGGCGACAGCACGTTCTGTCCGCCATATTGGATGAGGCAATATAAGCGATGTGCATGGAACCCCATTTATGCCAGAACAACAACCGCAAACCTAAGTGATACAGGACAACTAAGAAGCGTACTACGTCTGGTTGTTACAGAAAAAAAACACTACACTTGACGGGTGCAAAGACTGCAGAGGAACTCACCATGCATGCACTCTCCCAAACACCGGAGGGAAACATTTCCACAGGCTAAGTCTGAAATATTGATATATCTTTAAGGGAAATCCAGCTTCAACTGCTGCCTTTCCAGGCCTTAATCCATTTAATGGCATTCCAAACGTGCTTATGCTCAGTTGGAGTTTCTAGCAGTGAGTGTGATATCAAAGGCATTGCTTGTAACAAGTATTTCTCCAGAGAGGGAGCCTTTACTTTGATTACAGCTTCATTATCCTGACTGAAAAGAATGATATAGTAGGGAGTGAATAAATCCAGAATTGAATTAGTATTGAGCTAACACGTTCCCTGCTCAGCAATGATCTAATTGAACTTTCCTTTGGATCAGCTCCCCTTTGCCTGAATGGCCAAACAGCTTCTTGATTTGGTCACAGAATTCATACTTCTCTGCAATTTGATTAGCCAGCACCTGGACAGCATACTTATTTCATAACAGATTAATTTTGGGGCTTCCTGGGTAGTGCAATTATTCACCTTTCGTCTCTTTCGGAGAAATACACCAAAGCGGATACCATTGGGCTTCATCAGGAGTTGTGCAGAGATCACCTAGTAATACCTTGATTTTAACATCCCTAAAGCAGAAGGTCACCACACACCTCTAAAATACCCCAAAACATTTCCCAAACGTTGTTTAAGAATTGCTGTACCATTGTTATATTTGAATACAATCTCTGTATTAATCTTTTCACAATAATCATTGCACTTCAATAATTCCGCATCAAGGCTCTAATTCCTGATGGTCCTCTTCATCCCTTCTAAATTCCAACAGCAGAGGAGAATAGTCAGCTAGGAGGAACCCTTTGTATTAAACATGACGGTATGCTAGTGAAACAGGACAAAGGTTTATCCTACAGTATTGCATGAATGAATGAGAGAAATTGAAGTGTACTTCAGTTGTGGGGTCTAGGATAACTCCGAGCGCTATCAAACAAAAAAGCATTTAGAGCACTGAAACCACACAAATATCAGATCCCTGTCCTAAACACTAGCTAGTCACATGGGTTTCGGAGCTAATCCGAGGGTCATCAGTATTCAAGGCATGTACTGCAATCAAAAGTAACTTTCTTGTCTAGCCACATAAGGGTATGTCATTATTATATATGCATCAAGTATAACAACGGCAACACTAAGTGGAAGTGTTTTGGGACAATCAAGTCCATGATTGGGTCTCCAGCTCTTTTAAAATCATTCTGTGTGAATAATAGATGTGTGTCTCAAGAAGTCAGCATATTTAATAATGATTCAAATTGATATGCCGCTTAACCAACAATCTTTTCATTTTGGTCTCTAGTCAGTTAACATCCCATCTGTATATATTCAGCTTTTTAGCATTCTTTGCATATGTTCAACTGCTTCATGCCCAAACATACAGATATGCTACAGCCCCTCCAAATTAAGCTCCCTCACGCCAAGCATGTAGAAGACTCCACTCAGATTTATTTGTACCAGCAAGGTATTTACCTCTACAAACCTACTCTGTCTTCGGAGGGTAATCGGCTAATATTTGATCAAGGCATGAAATTCATAAAGAACTTGCAGGAGTCATCGAATTAGGCGAGAGCATGGTCTTTTCTCTTCAAGATGATGTGTTTATCAACAGTTTTTTAAACCATCTTTCCACACCTCACATGACATTCATAACATGGTCCCGTCATTCTGGCTGTGTTTGTACTATTAGGGGAAACATTGTTTGACCACTGCCTCTATGCAGATGGTTTCTAACCAACACTTATTTACAGGCACGTTACAAATGCCATATCATAACACAGGGGCTAAGGAACAAGTTACTTACCTGTAACTGTTGTTCTCCAGCATGAGTCTAGCATGAGTCTAGCATGGATTCACATGCTCATGAATATTCCCCGTGGTCAGGCTGGGAATCCTCGGTAAAGTAAAAATCAGTTTCAGCTTTGTTCCTGAACTGTCTTTCTCCTAATAACCAATCACTGGTCTCTGGGTCATACTGCCCCCAGCCAATGACTGCCCTCTACCTAAGCTCCTCCTCAGGCAGCCATCTTCAGATTTGGTAGCACGAAAAGTGGCAGTAGGACCAAGACAAGAGCCGCAGAGGGGTAGGCGGGAGGGTTCACAAGTGAATCCACGCCAGACCCATGCTGGAGAAAAACAGTTACAGGTAAGTAACTTGTTCCTTCTCCAGCATGGGGTCTGGCATGGATTCACATGCTCATGAATACAAGAATACATAGCAGTACACACATGCACAACCATGGGAGGTGGCAAGGCTCAACATTAAGCATCTCTTACCTCCTCACCAGGCTCACCTTCAAGCGACCAGGTTGTGCAATACTGCCTGGCCGACTGACTCCTCCCTGGAATCCCAGTCGACGCAGTAGAATTTCGTGATGGTGTGCGACCTCCATGTAGTAGCCCTGCAGATGTCCAGCAGGGGCACACCAGACAGGAACGCCGTAGTTGCAGCGATCACTCTGGTCAAATGGGCTCTCAGACGGTCAGGCAACAGTCGGTTTGCCAACCGGTGACAATGGGTGATGCAGCCGGAAAACCATCTGAAAATGGAAGCCTTGGAAAGGGCCTTCCCTTTGTTCACAGGTCCAAAGTTCATAAACAGCTGTGATGTGTCCCGAAAACCCTTTGTGCGTTCCACGTAGAACTTCAGCGCTCTAGCCACATCCAGCGAGTGCAAAGTCCAAAGTCCTCTCAGCCGGTGACGAAGGCGACGGGAAGAAAACAGGTAACACCAAGGGCTCGTTGAGAGGGAAGTCCTGCACCTTGGGCATGAAGGAGGAGTGCGTCCACAGCACGACCCTTGTCTGGTGGAATGTCAGGTACGGAGGCTTACAGGAGAGGGCCTGGATCTCTCCCACTCGTCGTGCGGAGGTGGTGGCCACAAGAAACGCTGTCTTCCACCATAGGAATTTCAGAGGCGCCAAATGCAAAGGCTCGAATGGCAGACCCATGAGCCTAGTCAGCACCACATTAGGCTCCCACGCCAGGGCCGGAGCCTTCACCGGCGGGAACAAGCGGAAAAGTCCTTTCATGAACTCCTTCACCAGGTGGTGAGACCACAGCGACGACCGCCCCAGAGTTCTGGTATAGAGGGAGATAGCCGCCAGATGAATTTTGATGGAGGCATGCGCCAGCCCCGCCTTGGTCAACGACAGCAAGTACGGCAGCACTTGAGGGGCTGTAATCCATAGAGGGTTGATCTTCTGTGCACAGCACCAGACGGTCATTTATGTCCAGGAAGCCCTGGCCTTGGCAAGTACCTCCTTGCAGTCTGCTGGGATATCGTAGCCTCCAAAATCTAGTGCTGCAGGAGCCAGGCCTGCAGGTTCAGCTACCCTGGGTCGTGGTGCAGGATCACGCCTCCTTCCTGGTGAGAAGATCTGCGTCTGTCGGAAGCTTGACTGGAGGGGACGCTGACATGCCCAGAAGATCAGGGTACCATATCTTCCACGGCCACGCCGGTGCGACGAGGATCAGCCTGCACCGGGACCGTGTGAGTTGACTGATGAGTCGCAGAAGCAATGGTGGGAACACAAAGGAACAGGCCGTCCCAGGGGAAGGAGATGCTCCCCGGCTGGGCAAACCTGCTGGCGAACCTCCGGCACTTGGTGTTAGTCGCGTCACAAACAGATCGATCTGGGGATTGCCCCATCGTCGGAATAGGAGATCCACTTGATCCTGTCAAAGCTCCTACTCGTGGCAAGAGCGCAGCTCTATACTGAGTGATTTGGCAACGGCGTTCTTCACTTTTGACAGGTGAAAAGGTACCAGGAACATACCTTGGACGACGGCCCAGTGCCACAGATCCTGCGCTTCCCTGGAGACAGTTGGGGATCTGGTGCCCCCCTGCTACTGAATGTAGAACATTGTGGTGGTGTTGTCGGTGAAGACCCGTACCACCTTGCCCTTGAGGGTTCGGAAGGAAGGACCTGAGGGCCCAAACCCGGCCCAGAGCTCCAGGATGTTGATGTGCAGCGACCTCTCCTCCGGGAGCCAAAGGCCTCTTGTGTGGAGATCATCGGTGTGCGCGCCCCATACCTCCAGGGAGGCATCTGTCGCCACCGTCTGATGCGCTGGGGTCTGGAAGTCCATGCCCGCTGCGAGATGTGCGCGGGTGCCCCACCACCGGATCGCTCGACGGAAAGTCTCGTTGAGGGCGATCTGGTCTTCGAAGCTTACTGCCACTTGTATCCAATGGGCGTCAAGGAACTCCTGCCGCAGCCGCATCTGCAACCTGCACGGCCGAACAAGGTAGAGGCATGATGACAGCATGCCGAGCAGGGACTTGATGGACCTCACCCTGGGAACTTCCATGGTCAACAACCATTGTCCCTTGCCCAGGATGGCTTTTATCCTCTCCTCCGATGGTGAACCCAGTCGTGCCTCCTTGTTGAGCCTGGCTCCCAGGAACAGAGCGTCCTGCGATGGCACCAAGCAGGACTTTAAATAGTTTAGCAAGAACCCCAGTTCCGTGAGCAGGCGGACGGTCTTCGTTGTGTGTTCAACAGCGAATTCCCTTGACTTCGCTTGGATGAGCCAATCGTCCAGGTAGGTGTAGACATGGATCACCTGCAAGCGCAGCCACACCGCCACCGGTGCCAGGCACTTGGTGAAGACCCTTGGGCCGACTTCAAACCGAGGGGATGGGCCTTGAATTAGTAGTGCCCCCTGTTAGGAAGAATTCACATTTTATGGCTAATTCTCCTCACCTAGTGAGTCCCCCAGCAGCTTTGCTGGACTTCTGGAGTTTATTTTTTCACTTGGTAAGAGTGTGAGCTTTCCCCCCACTCTTACTCATGTTTTGCCATGTGTCTTTTACCTGTTTTTATGATTGTGGACTCTGAAGTACACCACTTCAGTAGTCCCCTTCTTTTGTGCGTTACACAGCACCTTCAGTGCAGTGACACAGGGTTGTCTTTTAGGCTTCCCACTGACTCCATTTCTGGGGCTGACTACAGTCCCCCAGAAAAGGGTAAAGTTGCCATTAACTTTACTTAGTCAATTTACCACAGATCCGGTACACCCCATCTTCCATGGAGTACTGGAAAAGGGTTACTTTGTATCCCTTTTGTATCTGTAACTCCTAGAGCATTGTTTCGCTCTTTTAACATTTAGACTTGGCTGGTGGCAGTGGTATCTACCCTAACTTTTCTACCGCGATTATACTATATAAACGCGGTATTGTTTTAGGCTATTATATTTGCCTCGAACTTAAACCCGCTTGACCAAATACATTTTCTTTGGCTCCAGTTGGGTTTATTTGCCATTTCTTTTTGTTAAAGTCCTTCTTGTGTTTTACTTTGCGCGGCAAACCAGGTTTGCCTTCTTTGTTCACCGTCTTTTGGCGGGCTTCTGCTCAGAAGCCCTCCTCCAGGCACCTGGATGTCTAGGTGGGCTGAATGTGAGGGAGGGGTCTAGTCACCCCCTGCACAGGGTATTCTAGGAAACCCAAGTCGCACTTTGCCATGATTGGCCGAGGTGGTTGTCCGGGCCGGACAACCCCCTGCTGCATGATTGACAGCCAGGCTGTGTGAATGGGGGATTTTCGCATAAAAGGCAGGTCTCTTGGGCTAGAAGGTCTGAGATATCTACCCTTCGACGACCAGAGAAGATCCAGTCCGGAGCCTTCTTCCCATGAGCTTGGTGGGGATAAACAGCTCATGTTCCACAGCCAGAGGATCCTCTTCTTGGTCGAAATTGCTGCACACTGCTGTAGTTGTCCGGATAGCCATCTGAAGAGCCTCTCCTGTTTTTAAGGAGCGCACCTTTTATTCATCGTCGCTGCTGCCGGCCTCATCCCTGGGTGGTGCAGACCCCTCCAGACGTCCTCCTTCACCTCGAAGCTCCAGGAACCGTGGGTCTGCAGGAAACCAACAGGAACAACTGCCAGGGCACCAGCTTCTCCATTGAATAAGGTACTGTGTTCTGCTTGAGGAACTAGGGTGAATCCCTTTTCTTCATCTCCAAGGCTTGCCCTGGTCTTCCCTCCTTCTTATAACTTTTGCTTCCTCTGTTGACAATATCCAAGTACTCCTGGCAACGTTGAATCTTGAACTATCCGACTGTGTGATCCTCGACAACAGGAACCCGGTTCCACTTGACACTGGCTCCGGCCTATTGTTTTTTGAATTTCTGTCTATGAGTGTTCTCTGATTCTGCCTGCCTTGACAAAAGTATTGCCTGTGATTTTTACCCCCAACTCTCTCTGGTTAACCCAGGTGCTAAGTGTGTTTTTGCCCCTGTAACAATTCTTTGCGCGGATACGCGTTTCTTTAGTAAGACCGAACTGTCATTACTGTCAAAAAGTGATTGCAAGAGTATTCCCGGTAACATCTTTTGTTTCATAACACCGGTCCATTGAAACACAGGGTACTTACCTTGAGTTAGAGTGTACCAAAGTGAATTGGTTGGTTGTAGTATATTTTACGTGTGGTTTTGAATTAATAGAAGTGTTGTGTTTATAACAAATGGTTTAAAAAATAAATGTACTTATCTTTTTTACCTGAAACCTTGAGTCAGTGTTTGCTTGAGTCACAGTAATTGTGGTCCCTTTGTGTAATCTCTGCTGCTGCTCATATACTCTTGAGATAAGCCTGGCTGCTCTGCTACTGCTACCACTTTAACATAGTAGTACAGGCTTGTACCAAAGGTAAAACTTGTATTGCCACCTGTGGTCTTAATTGTGTGTAGGGGTCCCTAAGGGCGCTGCAGAGGATTCTGCCTAACATCTCCCTTGGACCACAAAGCGCAGAAACGTTCGAAGCCCCTTGTGTATGGGGATGTGGAAGTAGGCATCTTCCAGGTCCAGCGACCACAGGAAGTCCCCTTATTCCAGCTGTCCCAGCACGTGCTGAAGGGTGACCATCTGCAATTTCTGGAATTTTATGTATTTGTTGAGGCAGCAGAGATCTAGAATGGGCCACCAGCCACCGGTCTTCTTTCTGACGAGGAAGTACCGCGCGGATACTCGGAGCCCCGCAGCCTCTTCGGGACGAGCTCTATCACACCCTTTTTTCAGCATTGCTCGTACCTCCAGAAGTAGTTGAGGAATGTGCTTTCCTTTTCTGGCCACGGGTGGAAAACGGGGACACTTCCTTTGGAACTCCAGGGTGTGTTCGTGGGCCAGGGCATCCAGCACCCAACGGTCGGTGGAGATGGACTTCCACACGCCGACGAAGTTTGCCAGCCGGCCTCCCACCGGGGTGTTCGGGTGGGGGCCCGATGTCACCGCCGGTTCAGTCCTGCTTCGCCTGGGCCTTACCACCTTGGCCCCCCTGGCGATGACAACGATGTCCTCCGGCCTTGCTGTAGGCCTCCTGGGACGAAGCACGGGCCGCCTGACAGTATGAAGAAGTAGCACCGAATCCTTTGGAGGCACCATGCTTGCCTCCGGAGGACCGAAAGGACGGCCGCCGTCGTTGGAGCGTGCCTAAGGCACGGGCCATCTCGGTGTCTGCCTTGATGGCCTGCAGTGACTCGTCCACTGCCTTGCCGAACAAGTTGTTCCCGTCGAAGGGCATGCCCAGTACCCTCGCCTGTACATCCCGACGGAAGTCGGTGGCCCTGAGCCAACCCCGCTGGCGAAGGCAAACGCTGTTGCCCATCTGGCGGAAGCCGGTGTCGGCGATGTCCGTGGCCACCGTGATGGCATGGTCCAAAGCCACCTCGTCTTCTTGTAAGATTTCAAGGGTCTCTGCCCTCTTTTCTGGGAGGAAGTCCAGGAGGGGGGCGATTTTAAACCACAGCTCCATATTGTAGCGGGCCACGTTGGCGAGAGCTTTGGCCGCCTTAATGGTCGTCGCCGTCGATGCAATGTCCCGACGTCCCATGGAGTCCAGCTTCTTCCCCTCGCTGTCTGGCGGGGAAGTGGAAGTCGATGCCGTTGCCCCTGCAGATTTCTTCCTGGCCGCCAGAGACCACTGAGTCTGGGGATGGCTGCGCTCTGAGGCACATAGGGCAGAGTCTGGAACCCATTATTTCTTCTCGTACCCGCCCCTCTTCGCCAGGGCGGAGGATGGGTTCTTCAAGAGGAACAGCCCTTCGTCCCAGATGTCGGGACCGAGAGCAGTCTTTCTCTTGGCCTCTCATCGCCGATAAAGGAATCCCTCCTTCTTCTGTTCTTCGGGGCACAGCTGAAAAAGCTCAGAGGCCCTAGCGATTATGGCATGGAACGAGCCAATTTCGTCAGGCGGAGAAGCCTGGGGTGGAGGTGACGGGAGTTCTGTTCTGTCGTCACTGCTGTCGTCCATCCCCGTCTCATCCCTCGGCGGAGGGGATGGAGGTGAAGGATGGCAGGGTGGATGGACTCACCCCTGCTTGGTTGGAGGGCTTCCTGACAGTCCAGGCACTGCTGGATCTCCCGCAGGAGGCAAGGGCATCCTGGTCCTTATTTCTGAGCACAGGGTGTGCAGGGCTAGTAAGATGTCCTCCGACCTGTCTGTCGGTGGTGGCAGCGGTTGCGATGAGCGCGGCGTGGTGTCCTCCGGTTCCTCGACCTGCCGCTCCTCATCGGTTCCCTCATCGCTTTCCACGTCCGCCTCATCGGGGTCCCTCCCGTAGTACCTGACCTCGACAAACCTCTTGTCAAGAACTGCCTTGAGGCCTGAAAGCTCATCTTTGGAGGAGATATCTGAGCCCGGTAGGACTATCGTGTCCTCCCCCTTCTTCTCAGCCAGGGGCTTCACAGGGGTCTTATCGATGGGCAGGAAAGACGATTCCCTCCGGGCAGGCAGGAAAACTCTTGGCTTGGGGGTCATCTCCACTGGGGCCGCATCCGCGGCCTTCACCAGGGATGCTACCAAACCCTCAATAGAAGCCTTATCCTGGTGAATCTGGGCCTTCACGACCTTAGGCGCGTCTGAGGCCTTCATCGTGGGGGGAGGGTTAACGCCTCGCTCCCCCTTGGCTTTCTCCGTCGGAGCCGACCGGGACTTCTCGCAAATCTTACCTGGGTTGTCCGGCTTCCTCTTCGTTGAGCCGGAGCGTTGGCTTGTGGTCGACGGCATCGGCGATGCCGCCCCTTGCCTGGCAGCCGTGGAGCCCGTATCAACGACGCGCCCGGTGCCCGCGGACTCGCTGTGCTTTGCCTTATATTGGGCCCCCGTCGCGGGAGCACCCTCAAAGGTCTTAAAAGACCGCTCAGACTTTCTCTTGGGTGAAGTAAGTTGCCGGGGTTCACCTGCCGCCGGGCTCCTCGTCTCCAGCCAGTCAGCGAGCCGCTTGTGTGACGGTCCTTCATGGTGCATGAGGACATGTCCTTGCAGAATGCACAGGCCTCCTCCATGTGCGATTTGGCCGAGTGTAGGCAGTAAAGGCATCGGGAGTGCCCATCCTCCTTGAAGGCATTCTGTAGTCCACATCCTGGGCAGATCCTAAACAGAGGCATCAGGTCTCCTTTGTCTTCAGCCATGTCCACGCGGGGTAGACCTCAAAGATCTTCTGGAATCCTTCTCCTTGAGGGACGTAGGAACTTCCGAAAATGGGTCCCCATTATTCGGATGAAGAATCGGTGGAGCTTGAGGCTCAATTTGACCGAAAAAATAGAGAAATTCTCTTAAAAAAACAACAATACGTCAGTAGAAGCTCGAGAGCTATAGCACGAGGACTCAACACTTGAACGTGCAGTAAAAATATGAAGATGGCTGCCTGAGGAGGGGCTTAGGTAGAAGGCAGTCATTGGCTGCAGGGCAGTATGACCCAGAGACCAGTGATGGGTTATTAGGAGAAAGACAGTTCAGAAACTAAACTGAAACTGATTTTTTCTTCACAGAGGATTCCCAGCCTGACAACGGGGAATATTCATGAGCATGTGAATCCATGCCAGACCCCATGCTGCAGAAGTGGTTTTTCAACAGCGCATGGTGCAGTTCTTATTCGACCACGGTCACCCGCCTCCTTTGATCAGGTTGGCTACTATCAATGCTACTTGGGCTAATGAGAGAATGCTTGCATCAAAGTAAGATTACACACCTGTTTTGTTCAGGGTGGTGACCAAGAAGAAGAGGGGGAGGCAGGAGTGGAGAATCAAGCCGCTAGATGTTATTTTCAGTGCTCCTACTCATGAAAGTGCATCGGCAGGCCTAGTAGGCCCCTACATCTTCTCTCACACTCGCGCCATCTCAGGACAAACCATGTGCGTCTTGAAAATTATATGCTTTATTTATCCCCTCTTATCCAGGCCCCTTACCTCAAAATGGCCCTCTCGAGGGCCAGCTCCTCGGACTGGATTGGCCTCTGGGAGTAAATTGTACCCTAGACCTAACTGCAGATGCCACTGATGCAGTTACACCATCACATGTTGTCTAAAGATGGGTCAACTCCTATACAACATGCCGCATGATGAGGAGACTTTCCCTGTGTTCTCTGTGCTCGGACACCACATCAAACTGGCAAAATCTTGAAAACCAATCTGATCAGAACCTTGAGCAGACGAGTTTTTTTCAATTAGTTACCAGATAATGTTTGACTGTAGCAGTGGCCATCACTTAAGAGATTTTGCCCTCACTATCTTCATCGCAGTGGCAGGCATATTACTCAATGTAAGGCTCCTCTGTAATTCCAAGACAAGGCCATTTTTTTTAGGAGGCTGTGGGATTATGAAGGCCACAAGTCCTGGTCCTTCTAGCACACAGCAGGGAATCGACCTGAAAGGAGATAGACATTTACTTATCTCTAAATGTGAACTGAACTCACATTTACACCTAGGCCATCACATCGCCCCTCGTGTCACCTGACCAGCTAGATGCCGCCCACCGCACCCCTCTTCTTCCTGCCACCCAGTACAGTTGTACCCCTCCTCTGTACCTCTCTATATCCTACCGCCGCTGTACATCTGTTCTGTTACCACTCAAAAGCGCTCCATTATGCATCTCTAATGTTGTACACCCCTGCAAGGCATTCTGTTATGTATCTGTATTGGTGTTTCTGCAAAGCGCTTTGTTGCTTCTCAAAGCTAGGTCCACACTCCATAAATACCAGAAAAATAATATTTAGAAATGTCCTCAAAACTAAAGTCACATTAGCAGCACAAATATAGTTCACCAAGTCAGAACATTACATAAAAAAGCACAGCATAATCCGGAGAGTCCGGTCTGTTTACAAGTTAACAATACATTGGTCTGACAACTATCTCTGGATTCTGTAGACTAGGCACTGTTGTGCAGGAGTCACAAATTTACCTCCAGGTATGAAAAACCTGCAACTTAATTTGTTCAGACAAAGTCTGCATCTGCCCTACTGACGATTAAATAATCTGTCTCATTAGTGGGTTTGAGTATCCACGCAGAGTAGTTTCCAAGCATCTCACAACAAATGCATGTTAATAACTTCCACAGTGCGAACATGTACCTACTATGAGAAACCTGAATGTGTCTCACTCGCTAGTGCCCAGAGATCTGTCATCCAGGTGACCAGGACACAGCCATCGCTATTGGATCCAGTTCCTGGGGGTGGACCAGTGGGGGAGGTTCACCTGGATGAGGGGTCTTCGGGAGTGGAAGTGGGACACTGAAGGGTGAGACACTGTAGCCCCTTCCCACTAACATCTTTTCCCCATCCTACCCTGTAGGATATTGAGAAGCTCTACCACCACCACCCTTTTCTGACATAAGCACTTTCTTACACTGTGAAAGACGGACTAACACCAGAGCCGTTTATCTGAGATGTCATCAGGCAATTGAAAATAACTATGCACACCCGACGGCCCTTTCCCTTCCCCCACAGGGATAAAAGGCAGAGCACGAGAGCACACTACGAGCAAGGCCAACCGCACAAGGAGACAGCTATTCCAGGACGGCAGTTCAAACAGAGAAGGAAAGCAACGTGACCCGAAAAGACAAGGAGGGAAATGCCCTGGCCCTTCTCAACTGAAAGCCGCAATGCCTCCATGAAAGGAATTATAAGACCCGGCACAACAGCTGGTGTGTGGTATAAAAGATGTCAGCGTTGCACAAGGCCGAGACGTGCCTGCTACCATGGTATCTATTGTCCTTGACTCCAGAGACAAGAAACCCCAAGTAGTTCAACACAGCCGAGGAGTCGGCGGGAGCTGATAGTAAGGTGGGCTATGTTGAACCGAAGGTTGCAATCGGCAACATATTGTGAATGCAAGGACTAGTGAACAAATAACTTGTGTGTGTTTGAACTTTTGGGAGGGCCCAGTGTGGGGCCAGCTGCAGAGTGGTCAGGCAACGGAAGAGTGCTCATTCAAAGGACCCTGGCTGGCCCCCTTTGTTGAAACTGCATGTACCGGAAGGCCATAGGAGAGGCCGACATGAGTTGTCCAAGTGGTCCTACAAGGGTCACGTCAGGTCCCTTGTACAGTTGAGGGTCTCTGGCCATTTGCCAGGAGAGAGCTAGGGGAAGGGTACTCCCCCCCCCACACCCCCACCTCACTTTCTGATAAAATTGTGAACATTGTGTTAGAATGGCTATGTGAAACTGACGGAGGGATGCTGAGGGAAAAGCTAACGAGAGTGAATCCCGTACTGTGATAAGGCAAGTTGAACTATGTATCTGGCAAATGTGAACCCAGCTAAGGGATGCCTGCGAATCGGGGTGAAGGATAAAGAACCCGAGAACATTGTGTTGACAAGAAGTGAACCCGGCCAAGGGTTATCACAGTGATTGATTGTTGAACTTGTGATTGAAAGGCCGTAATGAACCAGACAGAGGGAGGCTAACACAGAAGGATCATAGCCCGGCAGAGGGGGGATCCTAAGGCAAAGAGTAATCACCCTATGTGGGAGATTGATTGAAGGAAATTTGTATGTTTTGGCACTTCAGGTCCCCTGAAGCAAGAGACTTTGTGCAAAAGAGACTTGGCCACAGAAGGCCCTGATATTTGGAAACAAACTGTAAACTTGTGCTGTGCTCAGAAGTCCCACCTTGTCCTGTGCTAAAAATGTGGGGAAGGGAGACATCAGTCATACCATCCTGACTTATTTCATGACACACTGCTTTCTTTTTGTTGGTGAACATTATCCCACACTATTTTGTAACTTTGTAGTAAGGATTGGCAATAGGTTTTTCTTAGTATAGGTCCTTTTTATTTGACAAGACGGCACTAGGACTGCCTTATTATTATTTGATGGTTGTAGCTTGCTCCCATCTTAGATTAGGTGTTTCTCTCACCTATTAATACAGTTTAATAAACATCCTTGAATTGTGATCACTTGTGTATCTATTCTCGATACCATGCCTTACTTACACTACATAATACTCTGAAGACCGGTTACCATTTTGCTCTCTGTTCTCTATGGGCACTCAAAGGGCTATATGTAAGCTCTTGTCCACTGCAAACATACTTAATTTAGAATGTCTCATGGTGTCACAGCGGATGGTGACCAGCATCAAGGAAACCTAAGCTTTAATTGAAAGCCATGGCTTCCTAAGGTACTAGCTCAAACCAAATTATTTTCTCCATGCAACCTTTTTTGATGGTCTGCAGTATCATGCATTGGCATTTCATACTTCCTGTGGTCAAATACAGAGGAAAGATTGGTCTCTGGGAGCTCAGCGCCCCGTGTTGAGGTTCCTAACAGCTACATTGTTCGCAGTTGGGTTTCCCTGGAGAAAGACACTATATTTGTCTGGGGTTTGATGAAGTGTAAGACTCTGTCTCTGGCACTATCCATTAAAGCTAAGCAGCTAGTCAATTGCTTTTTTTTAACCATTCATGCTCAATATGACCTTGGACAATCATTGTATCTTGCACTGAACATGGGGGCTTCAACTTGTATTTCTTTTGGTCTAATTTTGCAAAGATAATTGTGTTTGACTTGTTTTGTAGATACTGTTTTTCTCGCATGTATCACAAGCTTACATAGTGGCTTCCTTTTGCGGACTATGGTTAGCATTCCCAGCTGTCGAGACAAAACTAGGCGTCGACAAACCTTTGTTTGTACCGCAATGGATTCCTTAAATGTGGGTCTTTTACGTAGATAGATTTTGATACCTAACAGATTAATCTTTTTGCAGCTAATTCGTGAAAGTCTATGCCACATCCTACACTTGTGGTCCATTCCATTTTTAAAGCTTGATAAGGAACAAGTTACTTACCTGTAAATATTGTTCTCCAGCATGGGTCTGGCATGGATTCACATGCTCATGAATATTCCCAGTCAACAGGCCGGCAATCCTCGGTAAAATAAAAAAACAGTTTGACTTTCACTTAGAAACTGTATTTCCCCTCTAAACCAATCACTGTACTCTGGGTCATACTGACCAAAGCCAATGACAGTCCTCTCCCTAAGCCCATCCTCTGCAGCCATCTTCAGATTTGGAAAGTACGTAAAGTGGTAGTATGACCAAGAAGAGCCTCAGAGGGGCAGGAAGGAGGGTATGCATGCGAATTCATGCCAGACCCATGCTGGAGAAGAACAAGTTACTTACCAACTGGTAACATTCTTTCGACTGGATGTTCATCCAACGTATTCCACATCTTTGACATGTAATGTCCACAGCTGTGTTACTTTGGAATTTTGTTCGGCAGAGGGCGTCCTGAGTCGATGGCGTCGGGTTGATGTCCCTCGAAGGCCTCCGACGAGGGTGACGTCACCGGATGTTTTAAAGAGGACGCACGGCGCCCGTAGCCTCAGTTTATGTTTTTTCCTCCATAAAGTGTGACATGCTCATACACAATGCCTGCTTGACTGCACATAGCTTTGAGGCAACGCAAGCTGCAATAGCATAGGAAATTCTCCAGAGGGGCAGGCTGGGAGGGCGATGTGGAATACCTTGGGGGAACATTCAGTCGAAAGAACGTTACCAGTTGGTAAGTAACTTGTTCTTCGAATGGATTGTGTCCTCCAACATATTCCACATCTTTGACAGACTCCCAAAGCAGTACCAGAAAATGGAGGAGGGAACAGAATTTAAAATACCCAATCAGATGGCAGAATAAAGAACCGGTTTACCAAAGGCCAGATCTTGACGATGTAGCGTAGCCAGGGAGAAATGTTTGACAAAGGTGTGGATAGACGCCCATGTTGCTGCATCACAAATATTCCTGATAGGAACTCCCCGCTGCAGGGCTGTGGAAGTAGCCACGTCCCTTGTGGAATGAGCTCGCAACCCGCCAATCTGTAACATTCAGTAATTGTGAGGATAATCCACCTGGACAAGGTCTGTTTGGTAACAGCCTGGCCCAATCGGTGTCCAGCGTACCCCACAAAGAGTTGATCGTCCACTCTGACCCTGGACATCCTAGAAATATAAAAGCTCAGAGCCCTCCTAGGGTCCAACTTTTGGAGTCGCTCCTCTTCCTTACCAGGATGAGGAGGAGGATAGAAAGCAGGAAGTACCACTTTCTGGCTTAAATGAAACTCAGACACTACCTTACGTAGAAGGGATGGATGTACCCTCAGTCCAACCCTATCCTTGTGGAACACAGTAAAGGGCGGCTTAGATGAAAGTGCCTGCAATTCACTCACTCTGCAAGCGGATGCAACCGCAACCAAGAAAAGCGTCTTGAAAGACAAAAGTCTCAAAGGACAAGAGTGCAAAGGTTCAAATGCAGCACCCATCAGGAATTTCAAGACCAAAATTCAAATGCCAAACTGGCACCTGAAACGGGGACGCCGGGAACACATTAGTGAGCCCTTTTAGAAATTGGGAAATCAAAGGAATCTTAAAATAAGAACATTCTTCAGACAAGCGCTTGAAGATAGACTGCGCCATCAGGTAACATTTAATGGTACCCACTTGAAGGCCCCTGTGGGCCAAAGAAAGCAAGATAGCCAGAACCATGGGAATAAAACACTGAAAAGGATCGACATTGTGTCCTCTCCACCAGTCGCAAAACTTACGGCAATGGTACAAGGAGTTGGTTGCCAGCACCCAGGCCGAACGCAACAGCTCCATCGCGTCATTCGGGAGGTCCCAATCCTTATCTCCCAACCTTTCAGATACCAAGCGTGAAGGTTGAGAGTCTTGACCTCTGGATGGAGAACCCGACCGAGCGAGCGACCGACCCCCTTGATCCCTGCACCCCACCCCTCGTGAGAGAGAAGATCCTCTCTGTAGGGAAGACGGCGTAGAGGGCAGATGGACATTTCTAGAAGTACCACGCTCTCCTGGCCCAATCCGGAGCAATGAGGATCATGTGGGATCCGAACTTCCACAACCTCCTTAACACTTCAGGAATGACGGGGACCAGAGGAAACGAGTACAGAAGTGGGAATAACCAATCCACGACAAATGTGTCTCCCAAGGCTCCTCTCGCAGGAAATTCCCTTGAGCAGAATTTCTCGCACTTACGGTTGGCACTGGTCGCAAAGAGATCCACTTGTGGTGTTCCCCAAAGGGAGAAGATCTCCAGAAGGACTTCCTGAGCGAACTCCCACTCGTGAGAGACCGTGCTCTGCCTGCTCAGTGCGGCGGACTGCCGCTGCATTCTCCTCTCCGGCCAGATGTACTGCTGAGAGTGATATTCCCTGCTGGACTGCCCAGAACCAGAGCTGCATCGCCTCTGTGCAAAACGGGAGTGACCCTACCCCGCCCCCCTTTATTTGTTGAGGTAATGCATGACCACTGTGTTGTCCGTCATGATCAGGACACTCTTCTTCCGCACAGACTCTAACAGGTTAATGTGGAGTTTGGAATCCAGCGGAGACCAACGACCGCCGGCGGTCATATAGTCGGTATGAGCTCCCCATCCAGTGAGGGAAGCGTCCGTCACTACTGTCACCTCTGGCCATGGTTGCCAAAACAGCTCCCCCCTCATCAGGCTCCTATCGTTGGCCCACCGCAGAAGATCCTGCAAGACCGAGAGTGGAATCTGAACGGGATCCGACATCCTGGCTGAGAATTGTGACCATTGCATCTTGAGGACCCAATGCAGGGATCTCATCCTCAGCCTGGCCTCTGCCACCAGAAAAATGCAGGATACCATTAGGCCGAGCAACCTTAAGAATTTGAAAGTCGGGAGGGTCTGGGCATGTTGAAATCTGTCCACCATCTGCACAATGTGATGAGCCCTCACCTTGGGAGGCGAGCACTTCCCCCAAGGACATGTCCAACACAACCCTGATGTACTGGAGTTGTTGGGAAGGCGTCAGATGCGACTTCTTGAAATTGAGGGAGAAGCCCAGCTTGTGGAGGGAGCAGCAGGTGAGACTGAAAATCCCTCGCTTGTTCGGGAGTACGCGCACCGATCAGCCAGTCGTCCAGGTAGGGGTAGATGTGAATCCCCCCCTCGCCTGAGATACGCAGCCACCACCAGTAGCTGGGTGAACACCCTCGGGCGGAGGTCATTCCGAATGGCAGGACCCGAAACTGAAAGTGCGAGCTGCCAGCCGCAAACGTCAGGTACTTTCAGTGCTTTGGATGAATCGGCACATGAAAGTAAGCATCCTGTAGGTCCAGAGACACCAACCAATCCTGAAGTCGAAGGGCCTGAAGGACCTGAGAAAGAGGGACCATCTTGAACTTGTCCTTCCCGAGGAGTTTGTTCAACCAACACAAGTCCAAGATGGGTCTCAATCCCCAGTCTTTCTTTGGAATAAAAAAATATGGGGAATACCATCCCTTTTTCCTCTCCGCTACAGGCACCAGTTCTATAGCGCCTTTCTCCGGCAGGGTCAAGATTTCTTGCACAAGGAGCGGATCTGGAAGCTTCAAAGAGACAGCCCCGGTGGAGTGTCGTGAGGCCGCTTTAAGAAGAGAAGGCAGTAGCGTTGGACTACTGTATCCAGAACCCACGCATCCAAAGTAATAGCTTGCCATTCTTAGAGATGCTGAGACAGTCTTCCCCCAACCGGCGAACATGGCCTCATAGTTGTGTTGCCGTGCCTGAAGGCAAAGAGGCAGCTCTCTGAGCGGCTTTGGCATCTCTATTTCCCCGACCACCACAGGTACTTTTATGTTGACCCCCTTTGGCTGGAACCTCCCCTCCACTGCTGTCCCGTAGGACGAAAAGGCGGAGGTTGACGCACAGCTGCACTCAAAGAATTAGCCGCAGCTTTTGAGGTCTGCAACCTCTCAAGACTCTCGTCAGCCTTGCTGCCAAACAAATGCGTGCCATCAAAGGGCATGTTCAGAAGACAGGCTTGTACATCCAGAGGAAAACCTGACTTCCGCAACCACGCAAATCTGCGTATAATGGTGCTCGCAGCCATGGACCGGCTAACACCGTCAGCCGTGTCCAATCCCGACTGAAGGGATTCACACATGGCATCCTTGCCATCTTGCACAAGAGCAAGGAATCCATCCCTTTCTTACCCTCAGGAATATGCTCAGCCGCTAGAGAAACACAATTCCACAGAGTGTGAAAATCTTGCTATGGCACAAGTGGAGTTGGCCGACTTCAGTGCCATACTCCCCGCAGAAAACACCTTGTGTGTCCCACCATCAAAGCATTTGTCGTCCCCATCAGGAGGGATGGTGTGGTACGCCACCTGCCTCAAGCCAAGAAGAAGCCATGGCTGACATATAAGGTAGAGACCCATCGGGCAGGGCAAGCCCAAGAGACAACCGCAAGATATGGTATGGACTATGGACAAGTTCACCAACATCGCGGCTTTTGGTGACTCATCGCCCTTGGGAACTCCCGAGCATCATACTCAAATCCCAGGGTACATTGAACAGGAGTCGTGGAAACGTCTTTCACCCAAGAGTAGTTTTTAGGGTCTGTTTACCTGGATACTAGTTGTTACATATCCACCCGTCGCACTGTGGACACCGGATCGAGAAACTGGTACGAAGGTGAAAAGCGGAAATGCCCGAGCACGAGGTACTGAGCTGGGCACGTTAGGTAAGGGGTAACTAGTGGGGAACAGGGGGTCAGTTGGGAAACAGCTTATAATACCACACAACGCGCACATGAAGTGATTAGACTAATGCTTAGATGCACAATAAAACACACCAATGATAGGTGAACTCAGAATAGCCTCTTGGAACGTGAGGGCCTTAACAGTTACATTAAAAGGAACAGAGTTATGACATACCTACACCGCTAGAAAATACATATAGCGCTCCTACAAGAGATGCACCTCAACATGGAGAACCTCACGGCTCTCACTGGTAGATGGCAGGGCACCATGCAGGCTCACCCTATTCAGCATCCGCGAGAGGAGTGATAACCTGGAAAGCACCAACGGTTCCCTTCCAGGTGCTTGCTTATAGATAAAGATAGCGACGGCAGAATGGTCATAATAAAGGGCATGTTAGAGAACAAGGAGCTGTGTAAAACACTTACGCGCCCAACCATGGCATGGCAGCCTACTTCCATATACTTTACCCCCACATAGGGGAACATAGGAACTGTACATTATTCTGGAGAGGAGACTGCAACTGCGTACTACATCAAAAACTAGACAGATCGCATGACAAATTTATGCACCCACCCCCTGTGACTAAGGCTTTGAATACAATACTGCAGGAGTCCCGTGAACGCCGCAGCAGAGCCAAGCTGCATACTATTGCACAGCATAGCATCTAAGAGGCAGGTCAGCAGTGCAGTACTGCCATTACAACAGAGCAGGACCAGCCCACACACAGACACAGCGCTCTAAAGCCCACGCAGGTTGCAGTGATTCGAGGACTGTGGCTGCTCTGAGCGCTTTGGATCACACATGCGTCCCTCCCCACTGGGCTACACTTCGGGGAGACGACCTGAGAGACCAGTGGGATACAGGCCTCTACCAGTGATTGAGGACCCTGGATGCAGCATCCCTCAGCGCATCCTTTCTATGCCAGTCTGCTAGAGATGGTTCCGCTGCCCGCAATTTTCCAGCCTGGAGGCATGTAACTCACAGAGAGTTCCAACTAGATATTTGTGGGGCTGTTCAATTGCGCTGAAGAAGGCGGCTACTATGATGGAAAAATAAGCGATCCCTCTTACTCAGTCTCAAGACGGATGGTACTGCCGCCGAAACGTCAAGCTGGCATATGATTATCAAAATTATTCCATGCAAATTTCTTTCTGTAAAATGGATCAGTTAGATATTTGAACATTAGAACTTTCTTGGCACTTGAATAATTTATGATGTATTATGTAATCTTACTCCAATTTAACACACCAGACACTTCAATTCTGGACACGCAATTTAATATTTCCAGGTGCATAACTAAGAGGTGTATATACTATATATGTTTTTCTTTCAGTTTATGTTGTAAATTTGTCTTTCTTCTTTAACCACACTAGTCCTCAGACTAGAAAAAGATTGATGCTGTTCCTCTGTCCAAAGACACCAATCTATGTTTTCCTTTACAGTCCAGCAATGTTTTTCACATGCAGGTGGTTTTAGGAAATTTCATTTTTTGTCCTAAATACAATTAAGCTTATTTTATGAAACAGCCCCCTCTATGTGTGTGTGGTTTTTCTTCCTTGACAATTGAATGGGCAACTAACCTTGGGATATATTCCTTGAGTCAAAGTTGGAAGGTTTCCCAATTTAATTATAACGGCTTGCTCCCTCTGAGGAAGCACTTGGGTTGAGCCTATTAGTAGCAGTATGTAGGGATTTGGTATTATCCTGCTTCCTAATGGAACCTTTGGTCAGTGTATTGATTGACAATGGAGTGTTAAGGGTTAGAATGTTTATGTGTGACTGGGGTTCTATGTGGTCAGTTGGGAGATGTAAGCCTACCTGGGAGGATGCAGGTGTATGTTGCCCTGAACCCAGATGTACCTAACATTACATGACTATCATAATGTAGTGGAACTAAATAAAGAAGTTACTGGAACTTCACCTGAAGTCATGGTCATCTGTGGGGAACAAGGAGTTTTACATTGGCGACGAGGATGCTGGCTGTGCTGGGGGGACAGCATTGAAGATGGCAAATACACCTCCCCCCAACCCAAGAAGAAGACCTCCCAGGTAGGGCGAGCGCTTAAAACTGTAGGCGCAGAAGGGCCCAGCGCATGGAGCTCAGGGGCAGAAAGTAAGGGGCTGCGCCAGAGCCAGGGGCCAGCTGGCCTGTCACTAGAAGGACAGGTCAGGGAAAGAGGAAAGCAAGAGACTGAGGAGGGGCTGAGGGCCCAGAGACTGATTGCTTAAGGGGTCTGGGACCACTAGCTGCAGCATGGAGGGCTTGGTGCCCATGGCAGTAGCAATTTGAAGAGGCCTGGGGTCTAGTTACGCCTGGAAAGTATGAGGAAGCCATGCTGGGCAGCTGAGGGATATAGCCAAGGCAGTAGCAACAGGAGAGGCTTGGAGCCTAAGCTGCGCCTGGAAATTAAGCAATGAGGAGGCATGCTGTGCAACTGAGGACTATAAGCCCAAGGCAGTAGCAACAGGAGAGGCTTGGAGCCTAAGCTGCGCCGGGAAAAGAAACAATGAGGAGTGATGTTGTACAACTTGAGGCCTGGAGT
This sequence comes from Ambystoma mexicanum, assembly GCF_040938575.1. NCBI lineage: Eukaryota > Metazoa > Chordata > Amphibia > Caudata > Ambystomatidae > Ambystoma > Ambystoma mexicanum. The sequence continues at coordinate 966,551,751 of NC_090936.1, read as the reverse complement.
TGGGGCAGCAGCAATAGAAGAGGTTGGGAACCTAAGCTGCGCCTATATGTTAAATAGAAGATTGGTGGCGAAGGTGAAAAGCGCCTGGAGCAGAGCAGGGTCCTGGGGGGCCATTCCAGCGTTTGAGGGGGCTTGGAGCCCATACCTGCACCTAAGAGACTTGTAGCCCGTGGCTGCACCTTAGGGGCTTAGAGCCCATGTGCAGAGATGAAAGAATATTGCCCAAGACAACATGTGTAGTGCCTGGAGGGGCAAGGGCCCATTTGCAGCAGCGCTAAGGAGGTGCATGTAGGAGCTATCACTTATATGAGGTGATGAGGATCTTTGAGGGCATGTTGTCAGTAGTTCCTGAGGGGCTTGGAGCCTACTTAAGAACTGAGAGATGCGATGGCAAAGGGAGTACAATGTTTATAGCAGGCGGCTGGCAGCAATGAAAAGCAGCATTATGAACATACCAGGAAAGGAACGCTTCGGGAGGTGATATTTACAAAAGGAAGTGTGGCAGATGGATTGGTAAATCCATTTCTGTTGCGGGCGGCTGCATTTCCGCCCGTTGGAATTTTTTTTCAAAAAGCTTAAGTTGTGAATGATCTTAATTGCCGGAATGAATAACAGAGGTACTTTTAAGTTAAGAGATGATGCTTTCACGAGCATAAGTAAAGGAAGCAATTTGGTCTTGCCTTCATTGAATTGGTTAAGTAGTTATAATTAGTTATTGATTCAGAATCTGTTGTCATGTGAGGCCTGAATGGCATTTGGACAGCGTGAGTGCATGAGAGCGTGAACCTGTATGTTGTCAGGTGTAGTTTCTTGTGGGATAGGTTGTCCTGTAATAGGGGTACTTCATGGAAGTTGTTGAAGCTTAAGAGCAGAGAACAAAGTTTATAGTTTTTAGATTGGATTTAGGTCTCAAGGGTGTTTGTAATTAGTCAACCAAGGGATTAAGTGATCAAAATGTGAGGTTTTATTAAGTAGGTTAAAATTGCATATTAGTAGAAAGAGATTGAGATATGCGTAGTAATAGTGTTTTCTGAAATGCTATTTGGTATTTATGTTGTAGGTACATTGGTATGAGAGGTATCTTGCAAGTGGTAGTAAGCATGTTTGATAGGTGTGCACGGGGGGTGTAAAAGTCGTGGCCTCTGTTACCTCCGTCAACAAATACTTGGTAATGTTATGATGCAAAGGCAAAAAATTGTGGTACGGTCATGTTTAACTAACACGCTTTTCCTTCCACAGATGGACATTTAATGAAATATAGGTTGCATTGACAACATTGCTAGAGTTTGTATGTTGAATCTGAAGTATAGTTATGTGCACTAATGTTTTATTTCCACAGGTGGGACTTTTGTAATGCAGATGTATTAAGACCTTATTTAATGCTAAAGTTTAGAGTGCTAAGTGTCAAACAAAGTTTTTTGTTTGGTTTAGAAACCATTCAGAGTTTCATGATGATACAGCAAAGACTATAGTAGAGTCATTGATGTTGGTATGATGCTGGTGTGAATGAAGTGTGGTTTTCCCTAATAGGAGCTGTATTGTATTTAGGAATACTTTCAACATGGGCAATTTAGGGGTATTGGTGTCACAAGAAGTGAAGTATTTACCCGGGTATCTGGGATACTCAGTCTAGTTGGAGGTGGTGTGTATTTAGGTACATACCAGTTTGCATTGTTGGGTGTGAGGGAGATGTGTGTGTGTTCTTTTGTGGGACGATGAAGTCAAGTTTAGGAAGAGAGGTATGGGTGCCTCTATTTGTAAAAGTTTTAGTAAGGATGTTTGAGCAGTTGGGTGCCTTTTCCTCACTTGGTAGAAAGAGGAAGGGGCATTGATTGTAATTGTGTCCCACGGCTGTGTGGACTATTTTGGAATATGTAATGAGACTAGCAGAATGTTCTCAGTTAGGAGTGATGAGGCAAGTGCATTGAACGTGGGGTTGTTTGTGTGCGTGTTGTTATTAGCCATTATGGTTAAGTTATCTACTTGTGTTTTTATGTCCCTAAGGAAGGGAGATATGTAGGGATTTGGTATTATCCTGCATCCTAATGGAACCTTTGATCAGTGTATTGATTGACAATGGAGTGTTAAGGGTGAGAATGTTTATGTGTGACTGGGGTTCTATGTGGTCAGTTGGGAGATGTAAGCCTACCTGGGAGGATGTAGGTGTATGTTGCCCTGAACCCAGATGTACCTGACATTACATGACTATCATAATGTAGTGGAACTAAATAAAGAAGTTACTGGAACTTCACCTGAGGTCATGGTCATCTGTGGGGAACAAGGAGTTTTACACAGTACTAACCCTTTTTGTTTTTTGTTTACTCTTCATGCCCGAGTCTGCTACTCCTCACCACGGGCACTCCGAAAACATTCTTTGATCGAGGTGGCCGAAAGCTGAAACACCAAACTCTCGGGAGTAGGGTGAGAGGAAAGGTAGCTGGGGTCCCTGCTGGAAGGGCAGTATTTTTTTGTTAACGACTTGTTAACTGCCGGAAGAGATTCCAGTGTCTGCCAAGCAGCCACCACTCTTTTCTGCAACGTCAAATGAAAAGGTAACACTGGGTCAGAGGACGGACCTTGATCCAAAGTATCAGTTAAGTCATCCTGAACAAATGCTACCGGAGGACTAAAACAACTAAGATACTCAGTGACCCTAGTCATCAGTCTCCTATAAGAGGACTCAGCATGAGCCCCAGGCTCAGGCCTGCCAAACTCCACCTCAGGAGAAGTGTCCAAGCCACCGGCATGATGAAGAGATTGACGCTACTCTTCCAACTGACTGTCCCTGGAAAAGACAGGAGCCACATCAGGCTCAACAGCGTAAAATTCCAAATCTGACCTCTCCTAATCCTCAGATATTATCCAGAGGAAGAAAGAACTCCTGCCTTGGGACAGAAGAGGGTCTGGAATCCTTAACAGGCCTCACAGACTTGGAAGTAACCTTCGTGGAGGATCCATAGTACCAGGGACCTCCATCGGCAAATTCCAGCCAAAAGGCCGCCGAGGGCTGATGTGAAGGCAAAGCTTCGACATCTGTATCATACAGACACGGCGCTGACGGAGAAAACGCCAACCTCGAGCCTTTACTAGATTTCTGCGGTTTCACCGGGGACCAAGCACGAAACCTGGATGCAGCACGTCTCTTGCGATCAACCTGAACCTTGTCCGAACAGGACCTCGAAGGTTCCCGATGAGTATCGTGCCGAGGACCGGAGCCCGAAGGCGCACAAGCCACGGACCGAGACCGTTCCCTGCCAGCTTCTTCCGAAGGCGTGGCTGGAACTGTGCCAGGGATTGAAAAATCACCAGCATCTTCTCTCTGAAGGCTGCCCATTCCTCCGGAGTCGAGGATTTAGTAGGACAAGCCACTTTCCTGAAGGCGACCGCTGAGGGCGCTTCCGGGAATGCTGAGACGAGGACGAATGGCGGGAACCACTCCGGGACCGAGATCCCCGGGACTCCTTCCGACGAGGAGAGTCGCCCCTCGAATCGTCGGTGGACATCCCCTTAGCAGCTTTACGGGACTTACTGGGTTTAGAACCCCTACCTACCTGTAACTTCCCCTTATGCTCCAGCAAGGCCTTAGCAGTCAGCGACTGGCATTTCAAACACTCGTCGGTGTCATGACTCTCGCCCAGACACCACAAACAAATGCGGTGCAGATCCGTAATCGACATCTTAAACTTACAGTCCTGGCAATTCTTAAAGCCAGACTGCAGAGTCAGAGGGGCCGAAGAAGAAGACATATTCACAATAAATACACAAGACGCTCCGAGTTCTCGAAGCAAACACGTTTGCGGAAAACACAGAACTGAGCCTATGGGCGCTGTGCGTCCTATTTATAACATCCGGTGACGTCACCCTCGATGGAAGCCTTCGAGGGACATCGACCCGACACCATCAACGCAGAACGCCATCTGCCGAAAAAAATCCAAAGTAACACAGCTGTGGACATTACATGTCAAAGATGTGGAATACGTTGAGAGGACACAATCCATTCGAACAATAGTTGCAGGTAAGTAACTTGTTCCTTCTCCAGCATGGGGTCTGGCATGGATTCACATGCTCATGAATAAACAATACATAGCAGTACAACATTCCACAACCATGGAAGGTGGCAAGACTCAACAGAAACAATTACCCTTACCTCGGGAACTGGCTTACCTCAAGCGAACATGTTGCGGAGCACTGGTTGGCCGACTCTGGACTCCTCCCTGCAATCCCTGTTGACGCAGTAGAATACTGTGAACGTGTGCGTAGACCTTGACATAGCAGCCCTGCAGATGTCCAGCAGGGGCACACCAAACAGGAATGCTGTCATTGCAGCGATCTCTCTGGTGGAGTGGGCTCTCGGACAACTGGGCTGCTCTCGGCTCACCAACTGATGACAGTGCGTGATGCAGCCGGAGAGCCACCTTGAGGTGGAAGCCTTAGACAAGGCCTTCCCATGCCTCACAGGACCAAAGCTCAAGAACAGTTTAGACGTCTTCCGAAAACTCTTTGTGTGTGCCATGTAGAACTTCAGGGCATGAGCAGCGTGCCATGTAGAACTTCAGGATATGAGCAGCATCCAGCGAGTGTAAGGCCCTTTCAGGGGGTGATGAAGGTTTCGGAAAAAAAACACTGGTAGCACTAAAGGTTCATTGAGGTGGAATTCCGACAGAACTTTTGGCATAAACAAGGGGTGCGTCCGCAGCACCACCCTCGACTCGTGGAAAGTCAGATAAGGAGGATCGCAGGATAGGACCTGGATCTCACCTACCCTCCTGGCAGAGGTGATGGCCACCAGGAAAGCTGTCTTCCACGAGAGGAACTTGAGCGTGGCCTGATGCATAGGCTCAAAGGGAGCACCCGTTAGGCAGAATCCTGTGCAGTGCCCTTAGGGACCACTACACACAATTAAGACTACAGGTGGCAATACAAGTTTACCTTTGGTACAAGCCTGTATTACTATGTTATAGTGGTAGCAGTAGCAGAGCAGCCAGGCTTATCTCAAGAGCATATGAGCAGTAGCAGAGATTACACAAAGGGACCACAATTACTGTGACTCAAGCACACACTGACACAAGGTTTCAGGTAAAAAATATAAGTACATTTAGTTTTAAACCATCAGTTAGAACCACAACACCTCTATTAAACTTTAAACAAAACCACACATTAAATGTACTATAACTAACCAATTCACTTTGTACATTATGTTTAAAGGTAAGTACCCTGTGTTTGAATGAACCGGTGTTATGAACAAAACACGATGCTGCGGATATGGTTGCGATCACTTTTTGACAGTTCAGTCTACTCAATAAACGCGTATCCGTGACATGAAATGCTACCGGGGCAAAAGCACACTTAGCACCTGAGATACCCAGAGGGAGTTGGAGGCAAAAACCACAGGCAATATTTAGGTTAGGCAGACAGTATCGAGAAACACTCAGAAACAGGAGTTCAAAAGTCAAAGGGTCGGAGCCAGGTTTAAGTGACACCGGAGACATGTGCCGAAGATCGCACCGTTAGACAGTTCACGATTCAGCGTAGCCCAAAAGTACTTGGATATTGTCAATGTTCTGAAGCAAAAGTTATAAGAAGGAGGGAAGACAAGGACGAGCCTTGAGGATGAAGAAAAAGAGATTCACCCAGTTTCCTCGAGTAGAGCACAGTACCTTATTCCAACGATGCAGCTGGTGCCCTGGCAGTTGTTCCTGTTGGTTTCCCGCAGACCCACGATTCCTGGAGCTTCGTTGTGAAGGACGACGTCTGAAGGGGGTCTGCACCACACAGGGATGAAGCCGGCAGCAGCGACAACGAAAAAGGTGTGCTCCTTAAAAACAGGAGAGGCTCAGAAGGTGGCTATCTGGACCACTACAGCAGTGTGCAGCGATTTCGACCACGGCAGAGATCTCTGGCTGAAGAAGATGAGCTGGTTATCCCCATCAGGCTCAAGGGAAGAAGACTCCGGACTGGATCTCCTCTTAGTCGTTGAAGGGAAGATAGCTCAGGACTGCAGCAGGGCTTCACCGGGACAGGGTAGTTGCAGCAGCCGTCGTTCTCTCCGCTTCTCTTCGGTTCCTTGTAGTTCCAGAGGCGACTGACTTCTAGCCCAAGAGACCTGCCTTTTATGCGCAAAACCCCCATTCACACAGACTGGCCATCAACCACGCAGCAGGGGGGTTGTCCAGCCGGGACAACCACCTCAGCCAATCATGGCAAAGTGCGACTTGGGTTTCCTAGGATACCCTGTGCAGGGGGTGACTACACCCCTTCCCCACATTCAGTCTACCTAGACACCCAGGCGCCAAGAGGAGGGCTTCTCTGCAGAAGCCCGCCAAAAGACAGTGAACAAAAGGCAAACCTGGTTTGCCGCGCAAAGTAAAACACAAGAAGGCCTTTAACAAAAAGAAATGGCGAATAAACCCAACTGGAGCCAAAGAAAAAGTATTTGGTCAAGCGGGTTTAAGTTCGAGGCAAATATAATAGCCTAAAACAATACCACATTTATATAGTATAATCCCGGTAGAAAAGTTAAGGTAGATACCACTGCCACCAGCCAAGTCTAAATGTTAAAAAAGTGAAACAATGCTCAGGGAGGTACAGACAGAAAAGGGTTACAGATTAGCCCTTTCCAGTACTCCATGTAAGATGGGGTGTACTGGGTCTGTGGTAAAAATGACTAAGTAAATGGCAACCTTACCTTTCTCTGGGGGGACAGCAGTCAGCCCCAGCGAAATGGAGTCAGGGGGAAGTCTTAAAGACAACCCTGGGTTAATACACTGAAGATGCTGTGTAACCCGTACAAGAACAGGGGCACCTGGAGTAGGGTGCTCCAGTGCCCAAGATCACACAATGAGTAAAAACACATAGGCCAAAACACATTAAGAGTGGAAAAAGGATGTACACTCTTACCAGGTGGAAAAAATAAACTCCAGAAATCCAGCAAAGCTGCTGGGGGACTCACTAGGTGAGGGAAATTAGCCCTACAAGGAGAATTCTCCCCAACAGCACCCATGAGCCTCGTCGGCAGCACGTTGAGTTCCCACGTCAGAGCAGAGTCCTTCACCAACAGAAAAGATTGAAACCATCCCGTGAGGAATTTCTTGATGAGACGTGGGACCAAAGAGAAGACCTTCCTGGAGACCTGGTGTAGCGGGAGATCGACACCAGATGCACCTAGACAGAGGCGTGCGCCAGTCCCTCCTTGGCCAAGAACAAGTATGTAAGAATCTGCAGGGCTGTGACCCTCAGAGGGTGATCGGCACCACGTAGCGAAATGCTTCCACTTGTGACCGTAGCACTTAAGAGTCAACAATGCTCTGGCCTTGGCTAGGATCTCCCTGCAGTCCACTGGCAACTCGTATCCTCCAAACTCTAGGGCTGCAGAGGCCAAGCCCTCAGGTTCAGCGTTACTGGGTCATCATGCAGGATTGAGCCTTCTTCTCTGGTGAGTAGGTCCGCAACAACCGGTAGCTAGACCGCAGACGATGCCGACAGGCTGAGAAGGTCCGGGTACCAAATCGCCTCAACCACGCGGAGGCAATGAGTATTATCTTGCATCGGCACTGTTTGAGTTGATTGATGACCCGCAGCAGGAGAGGCAACACAGGGAACACATACAGAAACAGGCCGCGCCACAGGAAGGAGAACACGTCCCCCATGCTCCCCGGTTGGTGGAATCTGCTGGCAAATTTCTGGCATTTGGAGTTTGTTGCCGTCGCAACAGATCAATCTGGGGCCTGCCCCACTTGATCAAGATGCGGTCCATCTCGTCCTGCCTAAGTTCCCACTCGTGGCAGGAGTGCAACTCCCTGCTGAGGGAGTCGCCAATGGTGTTCTTGACTCCTGCCAAGTGAAAGGGGATGAGGAACATCTCTAGTTCAACGGCCTGGTGCCACAGAGCCTGGGCCTCTTTCAAGAGCGCTGGGGATCTAATGCCTCTTGCTTCCTGATGTAGAACATCGTGGTGTTGTTGTCCATGAAGATCCTAACTACCTCGCCCTTCCGGGACAGAAGGAATGACTTGAGGGCACAGAACACTGCTTGCAGCTCCAGGATATGAAGATCCTTCTCCTCCGCCTGCCACAGCCCTCTGGTGTGCAGCCGTCCGGTGTGGGCTCTCCAGCCCTCCAGGGAAGCACCCGTGGTGACCATCTCCCGGTACGGGGGGTTTTGGAAGTCTGTGCCCCGGGTGACATTGGGGTGGACTCCCCACCACTGATCCGCTTGCCAGAACTCCTCGTCGAGCAGGATCTGGTCTACGAAGCTTGCGGACACCGGAACCCAGTGAGCGTCCTGGAACTCCTGAAGGGGTCACATCCGTAAACTCCAGAGCCGGATCAGGCAGATGCAAGACGATACCATGCTGAGCATCGACTTGATGGTCAGCACCATGGCAGTCTTCAAAGACAACTGTTGCTGTACTCACCACCAGAATGGTCACTACCCACTCCTCCGAGGGCGACGCTAAACAGAAGACTGGCTCCTAGGAACAGCGCGTTCTGCGATGGTGTCAAGCAGGACTTGGGATAATTGATGGAGAACCCCAGATCTGTCAGCAGCTGGACCGTCATCGACAGTCTGACAGCCAATTCTCGCGAACTGTCGCGGATGAGCGAGTCGTCGAAGTATGGGTACACGTTTATCCCCCATAGACACAGATGGGATGACACTGGTGTCAGGCACTTCATAAACACCCTGGGGGCCGATTTCAGGCTGAAGGGTAAGGCCTTGAACTGGTAGTGCCGTCACTGCACTACAAAGCGTAGGAACCTTCTGTGTTTCTTGTGGATGGGGACGTGGAAATGGGCATCCTCCAGGTCCAGTGACGTTAAGAAGTCTCCTTCCAGTTGGCTGAGCACATGCTGCAACGCGACATACTGAATTTTTGGGACTTGAGGTACTTGTTGAGACATCACAGGTCTAGAATGGGCCGCCAGCCCCAGGTTTTCTTTTTGACCAAAAAGTATCTGGAGTAGACCCCCGGCTCCCTGAAGTCGCCGTGGAACCAGCCCTATTCCCCCTTTTCGCAGCATGGCCCGTACCTCCTCTAAGAGCTCAGAGATGTGCTGCTCCTGCAGGGCCACCAGAGGGATCCGCAGACGCTTGCAATGAAACATCAGGGTATGTCCGTGGAAGAGAGCGTCCAGCACCCATCTGTCGGTGGAGATCTTCTCCCACTCGTTGACAAATACTGTCAGCCGGCCTCCCACCGGGGTGCATGGGTGGGGGCCCGATGTCTTGGCCGGTTCAGTCCTGCTTCTGCGCCAGCGTTCTGCCTTGAAGGCAACGACAGCACCGACCACCTCCACCGTAGGCCTTGGAACAGCCCCTGTAGGCCTCCTGGGCCATGGACCAGGACGGCTGGCGGCACGACAAGGAGAAGCCTTTCGTCGATCTGTCTGACTTTCCTCTAGGCGAGAAAGGAAGAGCAGTGTTGTTGGAGAGTGCCCCAGGCACAAGCCGTCTCTGTATCCGCCTTGATGGCCTGCAGGGACTCGTCCACGGCCTTCCCAAAGAGATAATCTCCAGTGAAGGGCATGTCCAGCACCCTCATCTGGACTTCCTGGCAGAAATTTGTGGCCTTCAGCGAGCCTCTATGACGGAGGCAGACACCATTGCCCATCTGCCGGAAACCTGTGTCAGCGATGTCCAGCACCACTGTGATGGCATGGTCTGAAGCCACCTCTCCCTCCTGGAAGATGGTGATCGCCTCCGTCCTGTTGTCATCGGGCAGGAACTCTAGAATCGGGCCCAGCTTGTACCAGTCGTACCTGGTCAGGATCGCCAGCATGTTGGCACCCTTAATGGTTGGGGTAAATAACCTTCCTCCCCATGGCGTCCAATTTTTCCCCTCGCTGTCAGAAGGGACTGAGGATGACGAGGAAGGGTTTGACTATCTCTTCCATGCGGTTGCTGAAACGTGATGAAGTCGGTGATGGTTGCGACCACAGGTACCAGGGAGCGGATTCTGGCACCTGATAGTCGCCAGGCCTTCCTCCCACACGTCATCTAGGAGGGGCACCGCCATGTGGTCTTCCTCTTGGCCTCATGCCTCTGGTACAGGAAGCCCTTCTTGGTTTCCTCAGGCATAAACTGTAAAAGTTCAAAGGTTTTAGCGACCATGTAATGAAACAATCCCACCTCATCTCGAGGGGATGCTCTCTGTTGCGGAGATCCACCTGCCGTGACAATATTGTCATCTATCGTTGCCGTGCCCGTATGCGTCCCAGTGTCAACCGAGGGGAGGGCACCTGTCGCATGTGTGGGGCCGGATACGGGGGTGTTGGAGGACGCTGCCTCTTTTTAGCCAGAGGCTCATCTGGGTCCGCCAGGACCGGGGCCTGCGGCATCCTTTTCTGGATTTCTGACACCAACGTGTGTAGTGTCGAAAGGATGTCCAGGGATACATCTCTTGGCTGAGCTGGCGTGTTTGGAAAACACTAGGCTCTGCGCCGTCGTCGTCCACCACGTCCTTGTGGACCATGTGCAGGGACTCCTGGTCCTCGTTGTCCAAGGACGAAACTTCCATGGCTTGGAGTATGGCCTGTGGTTGGCCCAGGACTTCATCGCCCCCTTCCTTTTGCACCCTGAGGGGTTGGGCTCAGAGATGGCATCCTCTTCTCCAGTGTGCCAGCAGGCCTCATCCCCGCTGAGGCCTCCCGCCACGGGGGCAGGGTCACCCTGGGCACAGTAGGGGCTACATTCACGGGGTCAGTCCCTTGGGCCTTCGAGAGAGCAGCCGTTCCCAGCTCAATTGTTGAAGATTTCTCCTGCACCGCTTGGGCAAGTTGGCCGCCTTTTCCTCCATCCTGGGCTTCTCTGGTTTCTCCCACAGCTTAGTCTGGTTGGACTATTTCCTCTCTGAGGAGGAGCTTGGTCGCTGGCTGGCGATGGAGGCGGATGGTGACGTTGATCGCGCCCTGTCCATCGCAGCACCCGCTTGCGCAATGATCCTAATTGAACCGGACTTGCGGTGCTTGGCCTCGTCTTGGACCCCCACGGATGGGGTGCCCTCAAAGGACTTGTAAGCCCGCTCCTCGGACTGGCCGGTCCTGGGTGAGGAATGACCCTGCTTGGGGCATGGAGCAGAAGCCTTGGCATTCAGCCACACCACCAGTCCACTGTGTCAATCCTTCATGGTTTACTTGAGAAGCCGAGGCAGATCTCGCCCTCTTCTTTGTGGTCCGGATGAAGCCAGCAGAGGCATTGAAGGTGTTTGTCCTCCACAAACACGTTCCGTAGTCCACATCTGGTGCAGAGCTTGAAAAGGGAGCTTGCTTCCTTCTCCTGCCATGGCCAGAGGTGCAGAGTAGGCCCGATGGCCTTCTGGAAACTTTGACTAAACTTTGACGATCCTTGCCCTTGAGGGGTGCTGAATTCACCAACAAACAGCTCCCTGCTGTCGGCAGATGGAGAGAAGAGTGCACAGGCTCTTTCTTGACAAAAAAAGAAACTTTTTCCATCGAAAAGGACAAAAACTGTAGAAGTTGCTCACGGAGCAAAACTCGGACTCCCCAGCACTTGAACTGCGGTAAAAATCTGAAGATGGCTGCCAGAGGAGGGGCTTAGGGAGAGGACTGTCATTGGCTGGGGGCAGTGTGACCCAGAGTACAGTGATTGGTTTAAAGGAGAGAAATAGTTTGTACGTGAAAGTGAAACTGTTTTTTCTTTTTCAAAGGATTCCCGGCCTGACAGGGAATGTTCATGAGCATGTGGATCCATGCCAGACCCCATGGTGGGTAAAGAAAATACTGGTTGATACATAACATTAACTTTGATGGGTCTACTTTCTAGTTGCTGTGCAACTTGTACTCGTTTCATTATACGAAGACGATGTTCTAATAGTAGTTTACAAATAGTTCAATATTCAAGAATTTGTAATGCCTGAAGAATTTAATTGACAAGCTGCAGTAATATAGCATGACAAAAAAAGATAGCTGTGTACTATCAGAAGACATACTAATATTGTCTTGTAATAATCATAGAAAGTTTAGTGTTAACACAAATGTTGTGAACTGAGTTCAAACATTAAAACTTCCCAAGTATTAGATACATGAGAAATACCTGGTTGGGCTCCGTGAACAAGAACAAAATCACCCTGATTATTTCAAGTGACTGTCATTAGCAGATTTAATCAGCGATGTGGAGAGAAGGCCATTACTGCAGCATTGCATGCATTTCTGACCAAAGCTTGGGTTGCTTTTACGTGCAGGTGTATGATGAAAAGGAGTGCCCACCAGATAGAACTACTGTCTATAACATTTTGGAAAGTTAAACGGATTGTGGGCATGAGGTTCGCTGGGTCCAGTATGCCAAGATTATGTTGGAACTAAAAGGACTTGGTAGACTTTGAAATCCTAACAAATTGTTTGAAGAGAAAAACAATACAGTGGCAGTGTGTTGACAATATGTTGGTTGCAGCTGCAACTAGTATATTAGGACATAGCTTTCTGAAATGTAAACCATTTATTGACAGAGAATTGTACCTAAGAAAATCGGTTTACATCACTAAATTAATAGATTCTTTGTGCAACCATTTCACTACAAAATTGCATATGGCCTACAACTGACCGTTTTACTGTAACATGCTGTTGCAAAAATTATCTACATGTACAAGAAAGTAATGTTTTATTTTTCCTTTCGGCCCTTTTATAAAACCTACTGACAATGGTGTAAGCCTCTGCTGACATTTTAGTCTAGTAAAGTATGGAGGACTGGCTTACTGTTTATATAAATACCTGGATACAAGTAAAAATATTTCTGGGTAGTACAGAGAATAAAGAAAAGAGGAATTAATGTAATTGAACAGAACAAAACCCTTTCAATAGAGAGAGGTTACAAGTGGCAGACCGTATATAATTTTTGTTTCAAAAAAAGTATTAATCTTGTTTTTACATACATACCTGGATTAAGTGTATGAATACACTGTTGGGATACTTCCCAATTTGGCACTTATTGTAAATGTGTGTCTTTAGAGACTCAATATTTGTGAGAACTATTTGAAGGATGCATATCGGAAGCAATCAATTTATGATTGACTTAATGACTGATCACTTGTTCAATCATGCAAAATATTTTTGCAGTTTTCTCCAACAGTTTTGTAATGCATTATTACTGCTTGTTTTACCTGCAAAATGTATTATTTTCGCTCACTCCTACCCAAATACACATTTTTTGCACTATCCACTCAAACTGTTTTTACTCTAAGTCGTCTTGCTACCCTCTTGAGACTTTTCAATGTTGCAATTTGTTGTTGCTAAATTCCAAGGTGAAGGTTTTGGAGGCATGTTGTGTACTAGGATCTGTCATTCAGAAGGTAATGGCATAAGCTACAACTGCTGATTCTCCACACAGGAAAAAGGTTAGTTGTCAATATGTAATGTTTATCACTAGAGTTAAGATTAAAGAGGAGTAGGATTATTAGTTTACTGCTATGCAGAAAATAACTGTTCACAAAGTATTTCTATAGATGCTTCCACATTATTTCTTAATGTGTCCTTTTTATTAGGGACGAGGGTTTGCTTTGTTGGTATTTCAGTAAATGTCTTGACATAAAGAACATTGCACACCTTTTCCTAAGGCTTAATCATGAGCACCTTGATGGTCTCAATGGGCATAAGTTTGTAGCCCCCTTGTTCTGGGGTAGTTGAATATATTAAGATTTGCTCAGTATCTAGTTTATGGAAAGTGATGTGCGATAGCAGTAATTTTGTTACGTTCTTAAGGACAAAGGAAGTTGACCTTGGAAATTCTTTTTTATTCCCATTCTGTCCCAGCATCACAGATGTCAGCTTTTAAAAACTGACCTTAAGCATCTTAGTCACAGCTGTGGCCGATCGCTGGAAAGCATATGAAGTGTTCGGGCAATATGACTGTCACCTGGATCAGTCACAATCTTACAAGATTTACAAAGTGGTTTGTGGTGTCAATTTAATCAGAACAAGTTTTTCCACTGGTTTCCTTTTAGACTCGGTTAGAACCATCTTAGATTCTATCAGAACATTTTTTTTCTCAGAGTGTGTATCCAAATGTCGGACTAGGGAAGATAATCGACTGAAACTTTTCCCACACTCACTGCAAAGACAAGGTTTCTCTCCTGTATGAATACGCTGGTGCTTGCTCAGCGTTGAGGATTGGCTAAAACTTTTCCCACAGTCAAAGCAAGTGTAGGGCTTCTCGCCTGTGTGTGTTCGCCGGTGCATTGTCAGATGTGATGCATTTTTGAAAGCCATATCACATTCATTGCACTTGTAAGGTTTCTCTCCGGAGTGTATACGCTGGTGAGCAACCAGCTTTGATGACCAATCAAATTCCCTTCCACAATCAGGGCATACGTGTAGTTTCTCCCTTGTGTGTCTTTCTTTATGCTTGGTTAACATTGATAAGCGTGCAAAGCTTTTCTTACATTCAGAACAGGTGTAGGGTTTTTGCCCTGTACCAATATTTCTCTTTTTTGCAACAGCTGTGGAGTTATTTAAACTTTCCTTGCCATCATTGCTTACACACTGTTTCCTGGTTTTGTGTATCCTCTCATGCATGCTAAGAGACGAGCTGTATTTAAAGATCTTATTACATTCTTTACACTTGTATGAACAACCTCCGGAGTGAGTTTTCTGGTGGATTTGAAGATTTGAGATCTGATTAAAACATGCTCCACATTCACTGCATGCATACGGTTTATCCTTGTGTATTTGCTGATGCGTGCTCAGGGCTGATGACTGGCTGAAACTTGCATCACAATCATTGCATTTGAACACCCTCTCTCTTTTGTGTATTTTCTGGTGAACATACAAAGATGATGATCGACTAAAACTCTTCCCGCAATCACAACACCTGTATGGTTTTTCCCCTGTGTGTATTTGAAGGTGCCTGGCCAGAGTTTGTGTTTGGCCAAATCTCTTCCCACATTCAGTACATGCATATGGTCGATCACCTGTGTGTTTCCGCGTATGCATATTCAAATGTGACAACTGTGCAAAAACCATGTCACAAACACTGCATCTGTATGGTTTCTCCCCTGTGTGAATTCGTTGATGAGCAGTCAAGTTTGATGACCAAGTGAAACGTTTCCCACATTCAGTGCACATGAAAGGTTTCTCCTCAGTGTGACTTTGCTTGTCACCTACCAAATCAGCTGTCTCACTGACATGTTTATCATTGTCACTGCGTGTGCTTGGCTCTGCTGTTGTGTGAGTCCTTTCGTGTATTATTAACGTTGATAGGTATTTGAATATTCTCTTGCAGACATTACATCTGTACGTACTACCACTTGCATGTGTTTTCTGATGGCTTAAAAATGTTGAGTTCTGACTGAAACGCTCCCCACATTCAGTGCACTTATAAGTTTTCTCTCCTGTGTGAAATCTCTGATGCGAGATCAGGGTTGGTAGTCGGCAAAAACTCTTCTCACATTCTCCGCATTTGTATGGTTTCTCCCCAGTGTGTATTCTCTGGTGACGTATCAAAGATGATGATTGGGTGAAACATTTTGCACATTCGTCACATGTATATGATTTTGATCCTTTGTGTGATCGTTGATGGCAAGTTAGGTGCGTTAACTGATTAAAGGCCTTATCACACTCGTCACATTTGTAGGGTTTTTCCTGCCTGTGTAGTTGCCAATGTGCTGTTAAGTTTGATAGCAAACTAAAACTCTTCCCGCATTCAAGACACGTATATAACTTTTGCTCTGTACGACCTTCCTGAAGAGCCTGTTCAGTGGATGAGTTGTTAGCACTCAAATTGCCTACACTGTTGATGTTCATGAACTTCTTTGCCATATGTTCTTTCTCATGTACTGCAAGTGGTAAGCTGTTTTCAAATGCCTTGTCACATTCCTTACATTTAAATACATGTTTGTCTGTGTGGATTACTTGGTGGTCTATTAGAGCTGATCTCTCATTAAAACACTTCCCACATTCTTTGCATGGATAGATTTTCTCACCACTGTGAGTACGCTGATGGTTAGTCAGGGAAGATGCTTCACTAAAGTTTTTCCCACACTCGCAGCACATATGTAGTTTCTTATCCGTGTGTATATGCCGATGCTTGTTAAGGCTGGATGACTGGCTAAAACATTTACCACATATATCACATATGTATGGCTTTTCTCCTGTGTGTACTCGCTGGTGCATGATCATGTGTGATAAGCGATTGAATCCCATGCCACATTCCTTACACATGTATCGTTTCCCAGCAGTCCCAACTTCTTCACAGTTTTGAATAATTTTCTTGACAGCATGTAGACGCTTGTGTTTCAAAAGGTGTGAAGAGCGTTTGAAACTCTTTTCACATTCCGTGCAAGTAAATGATTTCTCTGGTTTGTGCCTGCGCTGATGCGACAGAAGAGCGGATGAAGAAGTGAAAGTCTTTCCACATTCACTGCACAAGTATGGTTTCTCCCCCGTGTGAATTCTCAGGTGCTTGTTCAAGCTTGAAGACTGGCTGAAGCGCATTCCACAATCAATACATGAATATGGCTTCTCACCTGTATGTGTGCGCCGGTGCAAGGTCAGATGAGTAGAACTAATAAAAGCACGTCCACATTCTTCACACTGAAAGGGTTTCTCGCCAGTATGTATTCTCATATGTACTGCAATGTTTGTTTGCCTACTAAGAGTCTTCCCACAGATAGTACATATGTACCCTTCTTTCATTTCATGGTTTTTGCTTGCAAGGTGGGTTTTGTTTTCTTTAGAGCGGTCATGAACTGGCTGTTTGGATAAATCAGACATACTTTCACTTTGGTTTCTACGGTGCTTTGTTTTACTGCTTCCCCAGGATGAGTTATTTGATACCCAGGATCCCTTACGTTTTCTAAAACAGGATTCATGAATTAAATGTTTTCCACAATCATCACGTTTTTCTTTGCTGTGTCTTTGTTTATGGTGTAATATGCTTGATGATTGCTTGAAACGCTTTCCGCATTCATTGCAGGTATATGGCTTCTCTCCAGTGTGCATTCGTTTGTGTCTTATATGTCCTGATAAGTCAGTGAAACTCTTCCCGCATTCTCTGCAGGAGTAAGGTTTCTCCCCAGTGTGTATTCGCTTGTGTGTGATTAAGGATGATGAACGAGTAAAATTCTTTCCACATTCATTGCATCGATATAGCCCATTAATCACATGAGATTGTTTGTGTTTAACCAGAATAAATAAATGCTTGAAACGCTTTCCACATTGTCTACAAGTGAAGGGTTTCTTTGGAGGACAATTGTCTTCAAGTTCGGTTTCTTTTTCCAATATATGTTTTTTGTATGCATTCTGGCTTGAGATCAGAGAGGATGATGAGATCCATTTGTTGCTGCATTCACTGCATAAGCAAAGCTTTTCAACATCATTTGATTGCTCTTGTGTGGTTAAAGTTGACATTGGTGTAAAAGTATTTCCGCATTCTTTGCAGTTGTATGGTTTTTCACCAATGTGTGATTTCTGGTGTGCATCCCGGTGTGCTGAACTGATGAAAGTCGTATCACATTGCCTAGATTTGTAGGAATTATGTCGTAGATGCGTTTTCATATGTACTGTAAAATTTGACCGCCACCGGAACATTTGTCCACAGTTCCGACACACATGCAATTTTCCTCTCACATGCTTGCTTTTATGCTTTAGCACAACAGACTTCAACTGTAAGCTCTTCTTATTTTCTGCACATGTATGCCTATTACTTGCTGCTTTCTCAGATTTGGAAGAAAACGTCTGTTCTTTAATATCAGAAATGTGATTAAGAGGTGTCCTACCATCATTAATTGACATTGGTTGATCTTCAACGTTTTGGCCATTAATTTGAGTACTGCTCAAAGACTGCTGGAAATTCTCCCTACCTACCTCACACCCATTCCATATTTTCGTGGTGTTCCTTTGTGGGTGTTGTACATGGGTTGATAAACCCACATAGCTCTTCCCAAGTACAGCACATGCCTCAGGTGTGGACTGTACACAGTAGTGGTTCTCCGATATTTTAACATTCTTCCTACATTCATAAGATTTTTTGCTCAGTCTTGTCTGTACCTGCTGGTGCTTACTCAGACATGATAATTCTTTGAAACCCTTTCCACATTTACTAAGAATACGTGATTTATCATTATTGCCTGAAATGGTGCCTGTAGGTTGTGGCAGGCTTGCAGCTATGTTACACAGTGACAATAACAAAGGGGGAAATAAAGTAGATCTATCCAGATTGGTTTTCACACATTGAGAACTCCCTGCATGTTCATTTACTTTAGTCCCACTTGTGTGTCTTTGCTGATGCCTAATTAACAATATCCGTCTATTGAAACTTTTCCCGCATTCATTGCATGTGTAGAATTTCTCTCTTGTATGCATCTGCCAGTGCATGATTAAATAAGATGAGCTGATGAAAGCCCTACCACACTCAGCACAGGTGTAAGGTTTCATTCCTACATGGCTTTGCTTATGAGCAGCATATTTGGAGTAGCAATAAAATACCTTTCTGCATACAGAACATGCATACAGTTTCTTCGTTGTATGAATTGTCTGGTGTCTCAAAGCCGCATATCTACTTTCAAAGGTCTTCCTGTATTCTATACATTGATGCACACTTACAAAATGAGCATCATCTTTGTGAGCTCTCGGATTGCTACATTCACTGCATGTATATTGTTTCTCTTTCATGTAAACTTCCTGGCGCTCTTTCGGAAACAGTGACTGGATGAAACTCTTACCGCATTTACTGCATGTGAAATGTTTTCTCCTTGCATGTGATAACTGATGCTGGACTAAAGCTAAAACATTGGCAAACTGTTGCTGACATTTTACACATGTATACAGCTTCCTTCGAAGGTGGGCCTGTTGGTGTGCAAGGAGGGATGATAATAGGCAAAATGACCTTCCACATTCACAGCATAAATATGGTTTCTCGCCTTTGTGGATTTTCTGATGGCTGCTTAGGTGTGACATTTGGCTGAAACTCTTCCCACAGTAAACACACATATGTGGTTTTGCTAAGGAGTGCACTCGCCTATGCGCAATCAGGCGTAATAGGTGGTTAAAACCTAAGCCACATTCCTCACACCAAACTGGCTTTTCCTTGATGTAGGTTTGCTGCTTTCCACTCAAACTCAACCAACCAAGCCAGTTCCGCAATTTAATGCACCCATAGGGTTTCTTGCCAATGGAAACAGTGAGTTTTGAAGTAGGTATTGTCTGTGGCTTCATTTTACTTTCCTCGCCAGAGTACATTTCCTGTTCCTTTGGTGTAGTCTGGTGGATTTGCATGGATGATTTACATCGAGCTGTATTGCTGTGTACATTGTTTGTATCCACTTTTGGCTTTGTGCATATTTTCGGCTTGTAGATAAACAGTTTTGACTTAAAGTTATCTTCTTTAAAGCTAGCGCTTTGAATGATCATTTGTGGAAGGATTCTCTGCTGCTTCCTTCTCCTATTGACATTGCTGCTGGTTCGCTTTTGTGCATCCTTCCCCTGGGTACTTTTGCTGAATTCCTTGCTCGGAAAATGGTTTTCAGAACTTCCTTTATCTGCTGGATTGAAAAGAAAGTTGTATTATTGTGTTTATAGTGAATAACATCTAAAGGCATTTTAAACTTTATAAACCATATTCAGGGCATCAAAAGCAACCATAAAATCACATTATCTTCAGACAAAAAAGATATTCTCCTCAATTATAATTGGTTATTTATAGCGTGCTAAATACCCAGAGGTTTCTAAGCGCAGACCCGGGGATCGAACCTGTGTTGCTCTGCGTCGTTTTGCTTCCAAGGCGAGAGCGTTGCCCCTGAGCTATCCTCCCGAGACATCAGTAATAGACCCCCTCCAGAAGCATAAATATGGATTTTTACATAACTATGAAAACATTGGTCTATGTTTAAACAGTGATGCTTAATCAAAAAAAAGGTATCTGCACCTACCATCGTTTAGCATGAAATCGGCTACTGTTTCACATGAGCCTTTTTCTGAAATATTCACATTTCATATTTACATACGAATATTATTGATTTCTATTTATGACTGATAACCTAGCAAAGATACTTTTTAACCTTTAAAATTTGATCAAAATAGCATCACAAACAGTGTTTTTATTTCAATGGAATTGTCTTTTTTTCGTCAACAGAATTTGTCAAATGTACCCAATAACCTTCGAATGACAACTAAATACACACATTGATATCTTGGATATTTTGGAAAAAGGTGGATACAAAAATAATTGTTTTTTACAAGTTTATCCTCGTTGTGGCACGTGGCGCATTTTACCGTTTTGATGGCTCGCATATACTAGCAAAAATGTTACAGAACGAATAGTGGATGCAAATAAACTACAGCCTTTAAAAAAAAAAAAACAGCAACAACATGTCACACAATAATCCCTGCACACCCGACTTTCTCAAGAAAGCGGCTTGGTCGTGTTTGCAGGGATTATTGTGTGACATGTTGTTGCTGGTTTTTTTTTGAAGTGTTACAACCTTCCTTAAACACATGTATATTTTTTATATATAGAAATCCAGCCAAGATTTCTTTCCCTAGCACCAGCTACATGTAGGCTGAGCACTATTTTGGCATTTCAGATATATATATATGGGATACATTACTCACCGTAATCGTATTTCTGATGCTTGTATCTGCTTAGATTCACATGCCGTGCATAGGCCGACATCTAGTGGAAGCTGCAAAGTATTACAGTTTGTTTTTCGAAACTCGAAAATGGGCGTCGACGCAGGGCGTGCCAGTAATGCTATCCCTAGTGTGACGTCCACTGTACCCAAGATCCCTCACGCGTCTAGGATCCTCAGATTGTATTTTTTCTGACATGAGGTAGCATGAGGAGTAGCGTGAGTACAGCTAATCCAAGCAGATAGACAGAAAGGTAAGACTACAAGCCATCATGCGCCTTCTCTCAGAGGGGAGGAAGGTTGGTCGCATGTGAATCTAAGCAGATACAAGCATCATAAATACGATTACGGTGAGTAATGTATCCCTTCTGAGGCTTGTGGAATCTGCTTAGATCACATGCTGTGCATAGATTAGCGAGCAGTACCTGAAGAAGGAGGTGGGATGTGAGAAGGGTCATGAGCAAATAAGTGTCTTAGAACCGCTTGTCCCACTTGTGTATCTGCCTTGGAATGGGTGTCAATGCAGTAATGCTGAGTAAAAGTGTGAATAGAGCTCCAAGTAGCTGCTTTGCAAATGGTGTCAAGGGGTACATTTGCAATGAAAGCCAGAGTGGCCCCAATGCCTCTAGTAGAGTGGGCTCTTGGCATGAAAGGCAGAGTTCTTTCAGAAAGTGAGTAACACAGCTGGATACAGTTAATAATCCACTTCGAGATGGCACCTTTAGAGACACGATCCCCCTCTCTGCCTGTAGCTACGGAGACAAACAGTTGATCTGTTTTTCTTAGCGGTCTGGTTTTATTTACATAGTAGAGGACCGCCCTACGCACATCTAGGGTGTGTAGTTTCACCTCAGCCGAGCTTTGCGGGTCCTGGAAGAAAGCCGGAAGCTCGATGGACTGGTTTACATGGAATTTAGATATAAATTTAGGTGAGAACCTAGGGTGTGTGCGTAAAACCAGTTTGTCTTTATGGACAGTAAAGAAGGGATCCTGTACTGACAGAGCCTGAATTTCACTGACCCTTCTTATAGAAGTAATAGCTACTAAGAAGGCCGTTTTATAAGTCAGGTGTTTGAGACTGCTTTTATGCATGGGTTCGAAAGGGGGGCCCATGAGCTTGGCTAGTACCACATTAAGGTCCCACCCTGGTGGTGGGTTTGAAATAGGAGGGTGAAGTCTCCTTACTCCTTCCATGAAGGCTTTAACTACTGGTACTTTCCACCACAAAACCTTACTATGGGAAGTGGTGTAAGACGACAGGGCTGCCAGGTGTACTTTCAGTGATTTAAAAACCAATCCTGCATCCAGCAGGTGGAGCATGTATGTAGAAATAGTGGAAGGAGTGCAATCAACGGGGTTGATTGATCTACTCTGGCACCAGATAACAAACCTCTTCCACTTGTCAAAGTAACAGTGCCTTGTGTTTGGTTTCCTAGATTCCTTTAGGATGTCCATACACTTCTGTGGCAAATTGAGATGTCCAAACTATGACCTCAGGAGCCATGCTGCCAGGTTCATTGAGTTGGGTTGTTGGTGCACTGTTTGACCTTGGTGCTGGGACAATAGGTTGTACCAGGCTGGAAGTTTGATGGGCTTGCACACCGCCATCCTGCGTAGGTGTGGGAACCACGGTTGTCTTGCCCACATGGGAGCAACTAGGATGAGCGTCATCGACTCTCTGTTCATCTTGTTCACCACTTTCCTGATGAGGAGTTGGTGGAAAAGCATACGCAAGCATCCCTGACCAGTTCATCCCGAGGGCATTCCCCTGGGAGTCTTGTTGGGGGAACCTGGATGCAAATCCTGGGCATTGTCTGTTTTTGCTTGTGGCGAATAGGTCTATAGTGGGGAAACCCCACTGAGAGAAGATAACTTCTATGACCTCTCTGTGTAGAACCCATTCGTGTTTCTCTGGGAGAGAGTCTCTGCTCAGAGCATCCGCTAGGGAATTGAGCTCCCCTGGAACATGTTGTGATGACAGGAAGATGTTCCGTCTGAGTGCCCATATCCAGATTTTCTGGGCAAGCTTGGACAGATTTGGCGAGCGAGTCCCTCCTTGCTTGTTCAGGTAGAACATGGCTGTTGTGCTGTCTGTCCGGATTTGCACGGACAGATTTAGTAGGTGGGGCTCGAACGCCTGAAGCGCTCTGAATACTGCCAGAAGCTCTAGCAGGTTGATGTGGTTCTTGGCCACTGAGTGAGACCAGAGACCCTGAGCTGTGTGGTGGAGATGGTGAGCTCCCCACCCCGTCAGGCATGCATCTGTAGTGACTATTGCCTGTACCTCGGGATCGTAAAAGGGTTTCCCCTGTGCGAGATTCTCTCTTGTCCACCAGTGCAGGCTTTGTACCAGTGTTGGTGAAACGACCACTAGATCGTCCCACTGACCACTTGCCTGAGACCACTGTTCGCCAACCATTCCTGCATGGGACGCATGCGCAGGCGCGCGTGGGGGACCAGGTAAATACATGACGCCATCATGCCCAGTAAACGCATCGCTTTGCGTACAGTTATTTTTTGACCGGACTGATAATGCGGAATTTGCAGTAGTATATTCCGAATTCGTTCTTCTGAAGGAAGGGTCAACCCCTCTTGGGTATCTAGGATTGCTCCTAGAAATTGTTTTGAGGTGCTTGGCACTAGGCTTGACTTTTTCTCGTTGATTGAGAAGCCTAACTCGTGAAGGAGGTCGATAGTCCTTTGAATGTTTCCCCCGTTATGAGCCAGTCGTCCAGATAAGGGTACACTGGGATTGCCTCCCTGCGTAGGTGTGCAGCCGCCACCGCCAGTACCTTGGTGAATACCCTTGGTGCTGAAGCTATCCCGAAGGGCAGTACCTTGAATTGGTAGTGTCGACTGTCCACCTTGAAGCGCAAATACTTTCTGTGCGGTGGGAACATGGAAATATGAAAATAAGCATCTTTCATATCCAAGGTTGCCATGTAATCCCCCTTTTTTAGGAGGGGGATTACCTCTTGTAGCGTGGTCATGCGAAATTTTTGGGGCTTGACATACTTGTTGGCAGGCCGTAAGTCCAATACTGGGCGCATTGTCAAATCTTTCTTTGGCACAAGGAAGTAAGTTGAATAAATACCCTTGTTTACCTGGTGTCCCGGGACGAGTTCTATCGCGTCCTTTTCTAGCAGAATGGCGATCTCTTCGAGGAGAATCTTCTGATGTTCTAAAGAGTGTACTCTTTTTCGTGGAGGATGGTTCCGGGGACGCTGCAGTAGTTCTATACAATATCCTGTGGATACTGTTGACAGCACCCATCTGTCTGATGTGATCCCTTCCCAAGCCTGGGTGAAGTTGGAAATGCGTCCCCCTACTGGGGTTGCGTGAGAAGGGACCCTGAACTGAGCGTCACTGCTTTGGTGGAGGCGTGCCGCCTCCCTTGTTGGGGCTGCCTCTGCCTTTACCACAACCTCTCCTATTACCCCTGCCGTAACCCTGGGTAGACTGTTGGTTGTTGTTCCACTGTGTACCCTGCCCCTGGGAATAGGTAGATCCTCTCTGGCAATTTTGGCCGCGTGGGCGACGAAAATTACTATTCCCTCTCTGGTTAGGGGGTTTATTGGTTAACTGGCCAAGGGACTTGAGTGTTTCGTATTCGTCCTGGGCATTCTTCAGGGCGTCTTCGACCGCCTTACCAAACAACAGATCGGTCTCCACCGGTTTGTCCAACAATGATGCCTGGGTTTCTGCCTTAAAACCAGACTGCCGTAACCACGCATGTCTTTTGATAACAGTGCCTTCTGCTATCAATCTGCCTGCGTTGTCCGCGGCGTCGAAGGTTGCTTTCAAAATGCAACCGGACACGGCTCTACCCTCTGCGGAAATCCGAGCTAACTGGCCCTTTAAAGGTTCAGGAGCAGAGGCTATGAGTGCCGCGACTTCTTCCCACTGATGGCAGTTGTAGCTGGCCAACAGGGTGGTGGAGTTAGCAATCCTTGCTTGATAGGCGGACGTTGAGGCTACTTTCCTGCCGAAACCGTATAGTTTTTTGCTCTCCTTGTCGGGAGGAGCTTCGGACGATGACAAGGGTGTTCCAGCCCTCTTACGAGTGTTGGTGACAACTAGGGAGTCTGGCTTCAGATGTCCTCTTATATAGATAGGGTCAGACTGGGCCGCCCTGAAAAGTTTTTCAACCCTGGGATTGACTGCTCTGGTGAGGTTCGGGTTCACCAGGGACGGATCTATTCTCTGCTGAATGGACTTAAGGATAGGGATGGTCTGGGCAACAGGCCTCCTTTCTCCCACTAACTCTTCTGCGAAGTCCCTTTCCTCCTGGACACCGTGGGTGTCAATGTGGAAGTGTTCTGCTGCGCGTGCGAGAACCTCGTTTAGGAGGGGTTGGTTATCGACCGGGGAGTCGGTAACTGGGGCTTCGTTCTCTACCGGGGAATCTACTCTGTATGTTTCCGGGTCCTCCTCTTCCTCTTCCTGGTCCTCATCATCCCCATAGTAGCCCGTCCCGGTTTGCTCTTCTATCATACCAAATTCTTGGTCCTCACAAAAGGAAGCCTCTCCTTGATACAGTGAGTATGGTCTTGCGTATGGTTGTACCTCGAAGGGTCTGACCTCATCGGAGTTTCAAACCGGGGCTTCTTACTCGGGGGGATAGGATCAGTAGAGCCTGAGGGTGTCGCCCCCTGTGGATCATACGAGAGGAAATGTTTTGGATTTTTATCATAAAAATCTGCCAAAGAAGACATTCTTGACATGACCCTATCTGTCTTCACTGGGCCATTTTTTGGAACTGGGGATGACTCTCAGCAAGTCTATGGGATTTATCTTGAGTAGCTTTGCTGGTTTTAGACATATCAGCAGACCTGGTTTTGTCTGTCTGTTTAGGGGGGGTGGTGTGTTTCACAGGTGTGGAAGAGTGCAAAGGTTGCTTCTTCTGCTGTTTTCCCCCCTCCCCGTGAGTGCAAAAATGTTTTCCCTGTCCTTTAGTGGCTCCGGAAGTTTTCGACGCCTGGCGTCGAGGATCGGGGGTGGTGTCCCAGTCCTTCGAGCGTGGGGCCTCGCTGGTTTTAACTGCGGGCTCCGACTCCTGGAGCACGGCCTGGGGGTGGAAGTCGTCTTCGTCTTCCGGCGATCGAACTTCTGTTAGCCTAGGGAGCGAGGCACTCTTGGCAAGAGTGGATGATTGCCTGGAGTCATGCGGCGATCTTGATCGAGAGCGCCCAGAGGACACCGAATCGGACCGTTCTGTTTGTGCCTCTTTCCGAGAACACAACGTCGTCGAGTCTCGGTTGGACTTAGTGTGTTTAGTGTGTGTAGTATGTGAAGCGCTTGTGTCGCCGGGGGTCTTCCCCATAGCCGCCCTGCCGGACGACCTTCCGAGGTCGGGGACCTGCGCTCGGCTGTCTTTCGACGCCGTAATGCCCTCGCCGTCCGAAAGTACGGCGTCGCTGCCGTCGCTGAAGGCGCCCTCCGCTGCCATGGCCGCCTGCCTGGCGTGATGGGCCCAACGCTTCGTCGAACGGTCCTCAAGTGTCTTAGGTTTAAACCTACTACACGCTCTGCAGTTCGCTTCGGGGTGGTCCTTCGGCAAGCAGAGATTGCACGTGGCGTGCCTGTCGACCCAAGGGTATTTGCGATTGCACTTGGGGCAGAATTGAAAAGGGGTACCCTCCATACGCACCTTGAGGCAGCGGGCTGTTAAGTGTAGGAAAAGTATAAGGTGTACCTATATACCAAGAGTGTAGAGTATGTACCACCCCCCACTCTCCCTACTTGCAGGGCTGAGGCTAGAGGCCTTCGAAGGCCCGGGCCGAGGCCAGCGGCCTTCTGAGGCCCAAATCCGTCGTGCAGCAGCCGACGGTCGATTTCTTCTCCAGCCGGCGTCGAGTGTCGAAGTTCGACGTTGGGGTGGGGAAGGATGTCAATAGATTATTATTTTAAATTTTTAGCAAAGGTATGGCTAAGGCCAGGGGACTCCGCAAAATGCTTCCGACCAGTATGGCGGAAAAAAACAATCAGAGGATCCTAGACGCGTGAGGGATCTTGGGTACAGTGGACGTCACACTAGGGATAGTATTACTGGCACGCCCTGTGTCGACGCCCATTTTCGAGTTTCGAAAAACAAACTGTAATACTCTGCAGCTTCCACTAGATGTCGGCCTATGCACAGCATGTGATCTAAGCAGATTCGACAAGCCTCAGAAATAAATATATATATATATATATATATATATATATATATATATATATATATATATATATATATATATATATATATATATATATTGTCCTGACTCTTCAAAGTACAAGTAGGCAGGTTTTAACTTTTTGTTTGCAAGGATTGCACCATACAGAGCATATACCCAAGAGAGATTTAATAAAAATGTCTAACTGCATAAATGCAACCTTTGTTTTTAAAAGATTTCTGAGATGAATTGGAGTTCGTTCGGAAAAGTGTTGCTTGTCAATCATACTGAACATTGAAATACTTGCAAAGCAATGTGATTGTAGGACCAATATGTTGGGGGACTACAATATGTTTGTCCATCTGAATTTTAGAGAAATGTATAAAACATTCTACTTCTCCTGCTGTGTGACTGATTACATTAAATGTAACACCAATATTAATGTCTTATATTTACCAAATGTCACAGTTAAATATGCATATCAACGTTTTTATAAGTATGCCGCTTCCGCCTCAAATCGTCCATTTTAGGCAAAAAGCTGCAAGTCCAATGTCATCTCGGATCAGGAAACGTGCAAAAGATAAAGGGGGTTGAGGGGGGGATGTATTGGAGAGGTGGCGGGGACATAGAATGTTACCATGGCAAAACCCTGCAAATCTATCAGCTAAGATAGACCACAGTCAATTCCACTACGAACAATTCTGCCATGGCCAAATCACACAGATCCCTCTTCACACACATCCCCTCTCCCTCCCACACTCCCTCTCCAAGCCCCAAAATAAACTCCTCTGCCCAGTATTACCGCAACGTCCCTCAACCCAGTACTTATGTATGAGGCAAAGTGCTTCAAAAGCAAGTACTGTGACGAAGAGTGGGACATGGAGTAATAAAGATCTGGTAAGTAATCCAGGGATTTAACACAAGCAAACACATTCACACACCACTTGCTCATTTACACACGTGCTCATTCACTATTCACTCAAACAGGCACACCCAGCCACACAAACATCATGCAATTACATGATCTATACACCCGCGTACATAATACACATACACGCCACACAAATTTTTACATTTAAAACATAAATGTCCTTACCTTCCATAATCTGTTGCTCCTCCTCTGCAGACATGTCTCTAGCTACCCTGCTCCAGCACACACGTGTCATGCGCAGAAGAGCACAGGAGCCAGAGCCATTCTGTTTCCTGGGGGGACCTTGGATTTCAAAATGATGCAGTGCAAAGGGTTGCATGAGGTGGCCCGGAGTCGCAACTAGTGACCCGCCCAAATGACATCCCGGGCTCCACGCTTCCAAGAAAGATCCCGCCAATTGAAATGATAAACCCTATGCAGTGCACCAAGAGAAGCAACCATGCCTTTGCTCACCATGACACTATAGAAGGCTCATAAGCCTGAACAGGGCTAAGCTATAGACAGGCTTGCTGTTCTTAAGAAATGTGTGCACACGTTTTTTGCTAGATTTTCAGGGAGCTGTTGCATAAATTAGCAAATTCAGATTTCTGTCATATAGTCCCTGACGAATGTTGTTGGGGAATAAGGAAGTAAGTAGAAGGGCATTTCCAGCTGTGCTTTCTTGGGCATGGCTTCAACATGCCCTAGCTCACCATGCAGTGAGCGCATTCCAGTCATATCCCACCTCTCCTTTTGGTGCTGCGCCCCATACAATACAGTAGAGTCCCACAATAAATTTGGTCCAACTGTACACACAGCTCTGTCACCTTTTCCTTCTCATGCCATCCTAAGCACCTTGGGCATCATCATGAGGGGGCGATAACCACCCAACGCAATTAGAGTTACCGCAACTTGGTCCGGCGCCAGCAGTGACAGATCACAAGTTGTGGTGGCGGTGGAAGTCCCCATTTTTATTGAGTCCATGGGACTCCATGGGACATTTTCAGTGGAATCACTGCAGCAGTAATTCAGCTGCTGTAATTGCGCCAAAAATGGGGGGAGACTCTACACATTCACCTCCAGCTGAGAGCTGGAGGTGAATACTCAGGATTGGTCGGAGTGGTAATGTGGCGGTAATAGCGCTACCAACACATTTTTAGCACTCCGCCCAAGTCCTGATGAGGCCCCTCATCTATCCCTCGCACTCATCCCAACTATCTACCAACTTTGCTCCTCCCAACCACTATTGAATGTTACATCATATTCCTCCTTGGCCTCTCGGATAGGCAAAAGCATTTCGATGCCATGCATTATGGCAGTAGGCACGGTGTCCAGTTAAAGTTTCGAAAACAAAAGGATGGAATGCCAAAAGGTGAGAGTGCATTTGACCGAAAGCAAAAGGATCAACATTTTTTTTTAAATGTATATTTTTTTTGCTCTAGTTTAGCTTAAAAAAGGTGTTTTTACACCAAAAACAGGGGTTTTGGGGGGGGGGGCCCCCCCAGCACCTCCCCCCAAAAAAGTAGATCCTTTTTTTCAGGCGAATTGACTCGACCCTTTTGTCATTCAACCCTTTTGAGTCGATACTATAACCTATAACCAGTAGGCAGGCACTATACAAATGCAAGATAATCTACACAGAGATCATAATTAAAGAAATAACTGAGGAATTTCCATCTGGTAAGGGTGTGGAACCCTGAGTCTTTTTGATTTTTATCAATAAAATGATGCAGGTAATTATACCTCAATAGGGTGGCGGGCGGGGCCTACTAACCAGTCCTCCCTTTAAGCTTTTTCCATGCCAAAAGCAGTGTACAACCTTGCCCTGCTACAATAGTATCTTGGTTTTCAGCACCAGCAGTTCATGGCAGAGAAGGTTACGAAAATCAAAAGGCACCCTCTTGACAGCTGCAGTGACCACCAAGTCATTTCAGTGCAGGGGTTCAATTTAAAATATGTATCTCTGTTCCCAAACTACATAATTATAAGGAATTACAATCCTGGTGACAGTTATAATCTTTAAAACATAAGACATACCCAAGTTAAGGTATGGTGAATGGTATTTTTCCTTCATTATTAGTCGAATCAAATGGGCATCATACTTATGTCAGACCTTAGATCCCTGCCCAGACATTAACAGGCTATGTGTATTCATTCCTTGAATGGATGTTTTGCTGCACCCAGGAGGACATGAGCCAGTGAGTGGTCTCTTGACCCTTTGTGCGGTCAGATAACACCCCTCACCAGAAAGATAGACCCTCAGCATGAGCTGTCCTAGGAAATAGGAATCAAAGGGCACTCCCCAACAGCAGGAACCCTTTGTCACAGGGACAGGGCTGGTCCCATTAAAGCAGGATTGCTCTTGTCCAATTACCTGTGAACTTTGCCTATAAAAGAGAGGTCTCCCACCCCTTCTTTGATTCACTTTTGGACCACCCAGAACAAGGAAGAATACATTCAAACTACTTTTGGAGAGTTCATCTTTCCAAAGTCCTCCGCAAACACCACCCCTAGGGCACATCGGGAGTGACCTGCTGTTGGACCAAGACCTGCCTCTCTGCCTGCTACACCGGTATTGAGACAGGCATGGTATCAAGAGATGACACAGACAACAAGAGTAACCGTTTGTAAAGACGTTGGGTTGGTTTAATGCCCATCTTGCCCTATAACTAATGTGGGGTTTTCCCTACCTAAATAATCTAAGGAAAGTCTACGTCCGTCAGTCAAAATCAAAGGTCTGTGTGTCAATACTGATGCTTGCCCTCACAACTAACACTAAACATTGCGTAGGGATGGTCTAAGTTAACAAAACAGTGTTCCAAACAAATAGTCTGAAGCTGGTTCTAGCTCCCTTCTCCAGGTTGAAGAAACAGTTTCAACAATTCTTTGGAGTCTAGACGCTCAGATCGATGCAGTTTGCAGTTCTGGTTTCTTAAAACTTGAACATTATTCCTCCTAGGTTTCATGCCCCTCCCCCATTGCTGCCAATATTAATGACAGCCTCAGCTACTGCAATGCCTATTTGCTAGGTCAAACCTCTTTTCAGCTGGATCGTTCACAGGTTTTGCAAAATGCTGCTTTAAGACTGGCCTGTGGAATCCCATTTAGCAAGCCCAATTCCCAAGCTCATCATAAATTGCATTGGCACCTGGTTCTCGTATCCAATTCAAGGCGCTCGGTCTGATCCATCAAGCCTATTATGGTAGGGACTGCCTCTCTTCTGGAGAAAAATCAGACTGTACGCTACCTTTTGCTCGCTGCGATCAGTGCATTCAGCACTCTTGGTTGTTCCTCGTTAACGCGCTGGAAGTAGAGCTTTTTCTGTATCAGGACCTAAGCTCTGGAACTCCCTTCCGGCCTCTATTCGCAACCTCTCTGAAAGTATGAGAGGTCAAAGCTAAGTTAAAGACATTTCTTTATTCCTAAACGTCTGCATCGGTCAGCCCTGTTGGTTTTGTATCCGTTAAGCAGGAGAATACCTTTGATGTAAACGTTGCGTTCGAAGTGCGAAAAAGATCGATAACCAGCAGGCATTACTTCTCAAACCAAGCCAATGTTTAACCCAACCTTGTTGAGCCATCCTAGCTGCATCGCTCGAATGCAGCACTGAAATTGCTGAGCCATGGCTTCAAACCGACACCCACTTGGACTTGGATCTGCATGACTCCCCGCAACCAGACCGGTTTTGACCTGTTTGTTAAATGCTAAAAAACATGGATCAACAATGTCAAACCACATAAAAACAGCAACAAGGTACGATTGACTGGTACATCTTTGGGCTGTAAAGTCTAGTTGGGTTACTTTTGCGAACCTTGATTGGACGTTTATTTTATTTCGGACCGTTGTACTTTGCTGTTTAGGTTGTGTGACGAATCCAGGGTATTCGTCCCTTTTCTCCAGACGGGAGACACCCCCTTTGAGGCTACAGAGGGGAGCCCACTCAGCAAATCCCTCCCTAGGGGTTTGGCAAAGCCGGACCTCACTGAGAGGGACTCCCCTCGGGGGGGAAAGGACACCAATTCCTATACGCAACTCCCCATTACAAATAACGTCTGCCTATATCGGAGTAGAAGAGACTGTTTTTTCCATCAATAGAATCTCAAAACATATGGCCAGTGCTTTCGTACTTTTGACACAAGGCAATGGTGAACTTCCCCAAAACATATACTAAGGAACACGCCCCCTGGAAATACAGCAACGAGAATAAAAGAATGGCCAATGAAGGACGGAGAGAGGAACATCCTACATAGAGGTGATCCTCTGACGACACCACGTCCTGGAGGGGCGGAGGAGCATTGTACCGCAGAGCTAGCGGTGGCAAGGAGAGATGTAGACACGGAAGAGAGTCGCCCGGAGGCCAGCAGCAAGTAATGAAAAATCACTGAGGTGATAATGGGAGGAACCCAGTAGCACCTGGTGGCATGGCCACACTGCAGCCGTGGTGTGCCTGCGGCACGCAAACAAGCGCAGAGACCACAGAGCAACGGAGGAACGAATCCTCTGATCACCGTGTCAGAAATCACTGAAGCAGGTGGAATAAAGGAAACCGAACGCTTACTTGACGGAGACGCTGAGGAGAGCAAGGATCGGTAACACCTTCCCAGAGATGCCACCCAAAGGCAGTGAAGGTACCAGGGTGGCCCAGAGAGGAGAGAGGCGAGCCAAACAAAACCTGAAAGGAGGAAAAGGAGTACCAATGAAGTAAAACCAAGCACGCATCAGGCCGAATCACAGACAGAACACCCTAGAGGGCTACGGGAGCCCTAGAAATCCAAGTACTGGACATTGGTAGAGGCTCAAGAGACAGACCCAAGAGCTAAGAAAGTCAGAGGACCAGAAGCGTCTAGATGGCCCTGTCGAGACAAGTGGAATGTCGGAAGCTATATGTGAAAGGGAACCTGGAGGGTTCGTTCAACCAAGTCAGGAGGAGAAACAAGGGGAACTGGGAGAACAAGAAAACGAGAAACCAAAGTGAACATTGAAAGAACTTGAGACTTATTTAAAAAAAAAATGTTTAAGACTTACATTTTTCTTGGAGGAACCCAGAGAAATCCTGAGACATCAGCTTACAACTGTTATGGAGAAGCCTGAGCAGAAGGCGTAGTACTACGGTTTACATTTTTTCATTAAAGTGGAGAGCCAGGTAGTTGATAGGTTTTGTACTGGGAACTAAAGATGTGTACCATTAGTTAAATTGATAGGAAGGGGAATCCCTCTTAGCAGAAAGGACAGACAGGCGTTTCTCTTTTAAGTTAAATAAACATCCCTGAAGTGATGTTGTTGAGTCAGACTCCTTCTGACTTGCCACAGTTGTTACTGGATTACATGCACACCTCAGAGGGTATACTTTCCGTGGCCCATGTTAACACAAAAGGATGTACATCTCTTAACTCTGCCCGTTTCACCTGTATCATTGAGATCACTCTTGTTTTATTGGTGGGAGGGCTGATTAAGCAGTTTATCCACTGCTCACCCTCAAACTCCTGTGTGGCAGAAGTCATTTTGTCACAATAACATAACCAGTGAAAACTAGATTGTATTGGGATCCCCCATTACATTCGGAAATCTCATAAGAGGACTGGCTCACACACGTGAGGGGCATACAAGAAGCTGGTCTGTGCCATATGATCAATACACAACAACGCATTGTCCTGTAGTGTAAAATTCTTGAGCAACACAGCAGAAGCTGGCTCGAACAGAAGATGACAGATGTTGGTCCAAATGCCAGCACAAGCTGACCACATGCAGCCCAATGATCATTGTGGTCAAAGGGTATAGCCAACAAAACATTCGTAATAATGGGAAATCGGTATTACTAACTAGAGAAATCATTCTGCTCAACAATGCCATAAACCAAATGTCGGCAAACCACAAAATCTGAATTTTAAAAAAGGACTAATGGTGGACAAGAAAAATAATAATGGGTACCCGTACATGAAATCCCAAACCAACAACTGAATCGTGGCTAAAAAAGAAGTTAGATCTCGCTTCTTTAGAGAGAGTAGTTTATAGGCTGAAGGAAAAAGAGTAGTTTTAAAATTCATATGGGTTGGCTTTCTGGAGACATTGAATTAAAAACACTTAACATGTAGATTCAACTTTGCTCTACATGTGGCCCCATAGTATCGGGAAATGTGAAAATTAAATCCAAAAGGATGTGTTTATTCCCTGCAGCATCTTTATTACACCCTCCATTCCACGCCACCCTTCTATTTTATTTGCACTGTCTCGGTTAAACGCCATACATACTCCGTTGGGAAGCAAGGTTAGTGTCACTGTTCCACATTCAATGACAATGCATCAATAGTAAACCGTTGCATGAATCGAGAATTGTAGAATAGAGCATTTCATAAATAATGGAACTGCTTGCAGTTCCCTGCTCTCAGCCTGAGCTAATAGGATTACGTTTGTGCGTGTTGCTCAATACTGTAAATCCTTCAATAAAGTACTCCTAGGGGGGGGACGTTAAAGTACAACAAGTTACTCTTTCACCTGGTAACGTTCTTTCGATGGGATGGTCTGACGACGTATTCCATATCTATGACAGTAATCACCACAGCTGTGCTGCTTCGGAAAATCTTCGGCATCTACGTCCTGCGTCAATGACGTCGATACGCTGCCCTCGAGGACCTCCTCCGACGGCCGACGTCACTGGATGTTATAAGTAGGACGCACGACGCCCGTAGCCTCAGTTGTAGTTTTTTCCCCCCAGAACGTGCGGCACCAGTCTTCTGCCAGTCTGACACACAAAGCCTTGAGGAAACGTAAGCTGCAATCGCATAAGAAATTCTGTAGCGGGGAATGGAAGGGAGGGAGCGATATGGAATACGTCGTCAAACCATCCCATCGAAAGAACGTTACCAGGTAAGAGAGTAACTTGTTCTTCGAGGGGATTGGGTCCTCCGACGTAGTCCATATCTATTACAGACTCCCAAAGCGGTACCAATGCGAGGAGGGGGGAAAAGAATTTAGAAAACAGAAATTTAGAATGCCCAATCAAAGTGCAGGGTAAAGGACCGCCTTGCCAAAGGCCAGATCCTGCCCCCGGATGGAATCGAGGGAGTAGTGACGTACAAAAGTATGTACGAAGCCCAGGTGGCTGCATCACAGATGTTACAAATAGGTAAACCCCTCTGTAGGGCAGTAGAGGCAGCCATACCCCTGGTAGAATGGGCCCGTAAGCCGACCGGTGGGTCCTTGCCCGCCAAGCGGTAACACTCAGAGATAGCCAAAATAATCCAACGAGACAAAGTCTGTTTCGTCACAGCTTGTACCAAACGCTTTCCAGCGTAACCAATGAAGAGTTGATCGTTCACTCTTACCCCGGGACATGCGTGAAATATAAAAGCTTAACGCTCTCCTAGGATCAAGCCTATGGAGCCTCTCCTCTTCCTTACCAGGATGTGGAGGAGGATAAAACGCTGCAAGAAAAACCTTCTAGCCTAAATGAATTTCCGACACAACCAACCCTGTCCTTATGAAACACAGTGAAGGGTGGCTTAACTGAAAGTGCCTGTAACTCACTCACTCTGCGAGCGGAAGTGACCGCAACCAAAAATACAGTTTTAAGAGTTAACAGTCTCAAAGGGCATGAATGCAAAGGCTCAAATGGAGCACCCATCAAAAACTTGAGAACAAGGTTCAAATCCCAACCGGGCACCTGGAAAGGTGACGGAGGGAACACATTAGTGAGCCCTTTCAGAAACTGAGAAATTAAAGGAATTTAAAATAGGAACACTCTTCAGACAAGGGCTTAAATATGGACAGCGCCGCCAGGTAACCTTTAATGGTACCCACTTGCAAGCCCCTGTGGGTCAAAGAAAGCAAAAAAGACAGAACCATGGGAATGTCACATGCAAAAGGATCCACATTCTTAACCCTTCACCAGTCGCAGAACTTACGCCAACGGCAACGGTACAGGGACTTGGTTGCTGGCCGTCTGGCCGAGAGCAACACCTCCATCACGTCTTCAGGGAGGTCCCAATCCTTATACCTCAACCTTTCAGAAACCAAGCGTGAAGGTTGAGGGATCTGAGCTCTAGATGGAGAACCTGACCCCCCCCTCCCGTGAGAGCAGATCGTCTCAGTAGGGAAGACGACGTGGAGGGCAGATGGACAAATCGAGAAGGTACCACGTCCTCCGGGCCCACGCTGGAGCAATGAGGATCATCCGGGAACCGAACCTCTGTAACATCCGCAGAACTTGCGGGATGACGGGGACTGGAGGAAACGCGTACAGCAGTGGGAATGACCAATCCACCACAAACGTGTCTCCTAAGGCTCCTTTTGGAGGAAATTCCC
This sequence comes from Ambystoma mexicanum, assembly GCF_040938575.1. Classification (NCBI taxonomy): domain Eukaryota; kingdom Metazoa; phylum Chordata; class Amphibia; order Caudata; family Ambystomatidae; genus Ambystoma; species Ambystoma mexicanum. Next base: position 966,515,810 of record NC_090936.1, on the reverse strand, counting down.
GCGAGCAGAACCTCTCGCACTTCCGGTTGACACTGGAGGCGAAGAGATCCACTTGAGGGGTCCCCCAAATGGCGAAGATCTCCAGGAGAATCTCCTGAGCCAACTCCCACTCGTGAGAGATCGTGCTCTGCCTGCTCAGAGTGTCCGCCGTCTCGTTTGCGTCTCCGGCCAGATGAACTGCCGAGAACGAAACTTCCTGCTGGATTGCCCAGAACCAGAGCTGCATCGCCTCCCTGCACAGAGGAAGTGACCCTGCCCCCCCCCCCTTTTTGTTGAGGTAGTGCATGGCCACGGTGTTGTCCATCAGGATATTCTTCCCTCGCACAGTCGGCAGAAAAGCCTTCAGGGCTAGCCTGACGACCCTCAGCTCCAACAGATTGATATGGAGTCTGGACTCCGACGGAGACCAACAAACGCTGACTGTCAACTCGCTGGCATGAGCTCCCCATCCTGTGAGGGATGCGTCCGTCACGATCGTCACCTCAGACCAGGGTAGCCAAAATGGAGCCCCCTTCATCAGATTGTCTTCGACGGCCCACCACAGAAGGTCCTGGGCGACCGAGGACGGCACCTGAACAGGGTCCGACATCCTGCCGGAGGACTGAGACCACTGGAGCTTGAGTGCCCATTGCAAAGATCTCATGCGCAACCTGGCCTCTGGCACCAGAAGAATGCAGGATGCCATTAGGCCGAGCAATCTCAAGAACTCGAATGCTGGGAGACTCTGGGCAAGCTGAAACTTGTGCACCATCGGCTGAATGTGATGAACCCTCACCTGGGGAGGAAAACACTGCCCCAGGGACGTGTCGAGCACTGCTCCGATGTACTGGAGCCTCTGAGTTGGTGTCAAATGGGACTTCTTTAAGTTGAGGGAGAAGCCTAGCTTGTGGAGGGAGTGGCAGGTGACGGACAGATGATCCAGGACTTGCTCGGGTGAGCGCGCCCTGATCAACCAATCATCCAGGTAGGGGTAGACGTGAATCCCCCCTTTCCTGAGGTGCGCTGCCACCACTACCATGAGCTTGGTGAAGACCCTCGGGCGGAGGTCAAACCGAACGGCAGGACCCGAAACTGAAAGTGCGAGTTGCCAACAGCGAACCTCAGGAACTTCTAGTGCTTTGGAGCACCGGCACATGAAAATAAGCGTCCTTGAGGTCGAGAGACACCAACCAGTCCTGAAGTTGAAGGGCCTGGAGGACTTGAGAGAGAGTAACCATCTTGAACTTGTCCTTCCTGAGGAGTTTGTTCAAACCGTGCAAGTCCGTGATGGGTCTCAATCCCCAGTCTTTCTTGGAAATCAAAAAATAAGGGGAATACCATCCCTTGTTCCTCTCCGCTACAGGCACCAGTTCTATGGCGCCTTTCTCCAGCAGGGATTGAATTTCCTGCGCAAGGAGCAGATCCGGACTCTTCAAAGAGAGATTCCCCAGTGGATTGTCTTGAGGCCTCTGCCGGAAAGGAAGACAGAAGCCATAGGTAATGATCTCCAGAACCCACACATCTGAAGTAATGGCGCGCCACCCTGCAAGATGCTGCGCCAGCATTCGCCCAACTGGCGAACCATGGGACATGTCCTCAGGACTGAGCTGAAGCGGCTGCGGCGTTGCCTGAGGGCAAAGAGGCAACAGCCCGAGCGGCCTTGGCACCTCAAGTACCTTGTTTTCCACCTCTGGCACTCCTACGGTGGCCCCTTTGACTGGCAACTCCTCTCGCTTTACCAAAGGATGAGTAATAACGAAAGGAACCTCCCCTCCATTGCTGTCCCCTAGGACGAAAAGGCAGAGGTTGGCGAACTGCAGCACCCAATGACTTTCCTGCAGCTTTGGAGGTCTGCAACCTCTCAAGGCTCCCGTCAGCCTTGCTGCCATAAAGATGTTCCCCGTCAAAGGGCATGTTGAGGAGCCGGGCCTGCACATCAGGAGCAAACCCTGACTTCTGCAACCACGCAAACCTGCGTATGACCGTGCTTGCCGCCATGGACCGGCTGACGCAATCTGCCATGTCCAAACCCGACTGAACGGCCTCACACATGGCATCCTTGCCATCCTGAACCATGGCAAGGAAACCATCCCGTTAGTCCCCTTCGGGAATATGTTCAGCCGCTAAGGAAACACAGTTCCACAGAGTGTGCGTGAAACGTGTTAAGGCACAAACGGAGTTGGCCACCTGAAGCACCATACCCCCGAAGAAAACACTTTCTTCGCCCAGCCGTCAAAACGCTTGTCGTCCCTATCAGGAGGGATGGTAGGATACGACGCCTGCTTTGCCGGGGCCGTAGCCGCCTGCACCACCAAACTCTCCGGAGTGGGGTGTTTGGTCAAGTAGCAGGGGTCGCTACTGGCTGGGCGGTATTTTCCCGACAAAGACTTGCCCACTGCCAGGAGACTCTCCAGAGCAGTCCAAGCCGCCGCCACCCTCCTCTGTAGAGCCATATGGAACGGCAGTACCGGGTCAGTTGGTGAACCTTGGTCAAGGATATCCGTAAGGTCATCCTGAAGAAAATCCCCTGGGGGAAGCAGACCATCCCAAGTACTCGGTGACCCTGGACATAAGGCGCCGGTACGAGGAGTCGGCACGAGTGCCAGGCTCAGGCCTACAAAACTCCACCTCCGGAGAGGTGTCCAGCTCACTGGCATCGTGCAGGGACTGCCGCAGGTCCTCAATTTGGCTATGGCCCTAGAGAATATCGTCTGGCACCGTATCCGGAACCATGCCATCATCAGAGCCCTCATCCACCTCTGAAATAAACTCAAGCTGGCGGTAAGAAGGCACAGAATGTGGAACAAAGCCATGCTTGACCTTTGCCAGAGCCTTTCTAGGTGGTTCCACGAGCCCCGGGGAACCCCCGTCGAAACAGCCCCGAAAGGCGTCGAGTGAATTGGCGTCTAACACGGCGCCGACAGCATCGATACTGTCCTCGAGGCCGGAGCGCCGAGCATGTCCCTCGACAGCATGGGCGCCGGCGACTTCATCGGAGGCGGGGTCTCGAAAGAGTCAGTCGATGACCTTGGTGCCACCGGCGTCGCTGTCTTCCTTGAAGACACCACCGGTGCTCATGGTCTCGAGCGCGTCGAGGACCGGGACCTGGAATGGGCATGACGAGAACAATTCCCTTGGCCGAGCGGGACCTCTCCCGCGAATCGTGCCGACCACCCGAGCCCGAAGGCGTGCGAGCGGTGTCTCTCGACCGATCACGACCGACCCCACTCAGAGGTGCGGACGAACCAGTGCCCTGCGATTCGAGAATCGCCAACATTTTCTTCACGAAGGAAGCCCATTCCTCCGGCGTCGCATGCTTGGTGGGGTAAGCGACCCGCCGACGGGCAGAGTCCTCGGATGAGGACGGGGACGGGGAAGGCGACCAATGACGGCGCTTCCGGGAGTGCCTCGAAGAGGCAGAGGAGTGGCGGGACCGACTCCGGGACCGAGATCCACTGGACTTCCAACGACGACGCAGAGAGTCGCCCCTCGAATCGTCCGTCGAAAGCCCCGCAGACCTCGACTTCAGTGGCTTGGACACCTTAACTACCGATAACTTCTTCTTGCGCTCCCGCAAGGCTTTGGACGTGAGCGACTGGCAGTCGACACAGTCATCCGTGTCATGGGCATCCGAGGCACCAGAGGCAGGCGTTGTGCGAGTCTGTTACCGACATCTTGGACCCACAGTCCCCACACTTCTTAAAGCCCGGACGCGGTGTGGAAGATGAGGTAGACATCTTCACGAAGAAAGACTTCACAATACGAACAGGTTCGAAGAACCGAGAAAGAACAGGAACTCCAAAGAGTCGAGGTGCGCCGAGATCTCCGACGCGAACACGTTCGCGGAAAAAACAGAACTGAAGCTACGGGCGTCGTGCGTCCTACTTATAACATCCAGTGACGTCGGCCATCGGAAGAGGTCCTCGAGGGCGGCTTATCGACGTCATCGACGCAGGACGCAGACGCCGACGATTTTCCGAAGCAGCACAGCTGTGGTGATTACTGTCATAGATATGGAATACGTCGGAGGACCCAATCCCCTCGAGTAGTTTATACTCCCCTGGATGTAAGGAACACCTTACTATAGACTACAAAATCCATAACAGCTCAGTGCTGGCCTTTTCGTCTACCTCAAAAATGTTAATGTCTGGGTGTTCTGAGCACTGCAGGGAAGACCATAGGCCAGCTCTTGGTGGCAACCTCTTGGCCTCGGTTCAAAATTCAATACCAGTTTCAATCAAAAACCATGATTGTGATTATAAAGACTGGAGGGGATGTCTGTACTTCTACTCTTTATATGGTAGAGGAGAGGCACAGAAGACCCCAGCCAAGACACTCTATTGTTGATAGCAATGGCCAAGCAATCAGTCCTAGCTTCTCAGGAGGTGATGTGGGCTGGTTCTAGTCCTCAAGCACCCACAAAGGAACATCCGCACACTGCATTAGTGAAAACACAGTCTTTCTATAATTAAGGTTCAAGGTTATATACACAATCACAGTAACTCACTTTGTGCTCAGTTAATCTACAATGGCAAATACATACCAATCTAAGCGCTACCACAATTATCATCAGATTTCATTAAAGTGCATCAACTGCACTCTGTTCAAATGTCACACAAATCAATTAATAAAGGTAACCAACAATAGACATAGGAGAAAAGCAGTTGGTTAGAATAATTGTCAGAATACTGGCCCCTACCGCTAGACTCAGTTCTGTGTGGAGATCCCCTCACCTGGGCAACCTCCAAAATAAAGATATACTACAAGCCCAGTCCATATATTGCTCAATTAGTCTCATTTCCTTCTAAAGTGTTTCTACCACCCCAATGTACCTAGAATAGCAGAGTTCCTCAAGGAGGCGTCGATGGATCCTTCTTGAGTGACTCCCTTTCAAGCACGAGCCACGGATTGTCGATGGGCCTCGAAGAAGGTGAACTTGGAGTCGATGATCCTCTGAAAAGTTTAATGGCATCGAGGCAGCAGCTTCAGTCCTAGCGGTGCTCGTTGTCGATGAGTCGATGACGTCCTGCAAGGATGAGGCATGCGGGGCACCTCAATGTCAATAGTTCAGGACCGCAAAGAGTTTGTGAAGAACTATGGCCCAGGAAGGGCGTCGAGTCGTCCGGCGTCTCTACGGTCGTTGGGTGGCGGGAAACCCACCGGCGGATGCTCCTCGGCACGTCGACGGCCTGGCCTTCTCCGGCAGGATAAGGCGGTCGGCTGGGCGGACAAGCGCGTCCGGGTATCGAATGTCTTAGGCAAAGGAGTGTTGCGGCTCCAGTCGATGGCACAGCGTCAAGCAATCCCCACTTCTGGGCAACTAACTTCGACAGGCCTGCAGCGGTTATAGCAAACCTGCGAACCCTGGTCAACGACGGTAAACGGCTGTCCGGTGCTTCTCTTCATTTCTCGTCAGCAGTCCCTGTCCCCAGCTGACAGTTTTTTGTAGCCCGACTTCCCGGGTGCTTTGGCAAAGGTACGCAGTGCACGATGGTCCCTCATAACTCGGGAAGAGGGCGCCTAACCAGGTCCTCTCTGGATTAGTTCTTGAAGACACAGCAGCTTTCAGATCGATGAAGTAGAGCAACCGCAATACTTCTCTTCCAGCAGGGCTTCAAGGTTAAGCTTCAGTTTCAATATCAGTTTCAACTCCAGCTTCTGAACGATTTCTAGCAGTGAGAGGCCCCCAGATATACTGTTCATCTCCCATACATTCTGCTGGGTTACACTCAGGCAACCAATTACTCAGAAGGGCAGTCAGTCAGTCAGCCAATCAGGCGCACAGTGCATTCAGGCCATTCTTCTTCATCCAGACACTCGCAACACAGAATGTGGATTCGGACAAGTACCACGCCATTCAACACTACACACTGCATTTATACCTGTTTCGGGCAGGGCGGTCTCAGTCATTGTGTCAAACACCAGATACTAGACATCCACAACACAGAATGCATATTCGTCACACACTCCATGCACAGAAACTGCTTTCCTGAAAATCCGTGAACACCTACTCTCCAACCTTGACTCGAACACCCCTTGCGTCCTCATCCCGCTTGATCTCTCTTCTGCCTTTCACACTGTCAACCATGCCATCCTGCTCAACCGTCTCCGTGATAACCTGGGTATCACTGGTCAGGCTCTGGCGTGGCTGACCTCTTTCGTCTCTGACCGACCCTCCCAGGTCCAACTTGGGTCCTTCCTCTCAGCTATCTTTTCCTCTACCTGTGGTGTCCCCCTGGGGTCCAACCTCTCTACCTGGCTGTTCAACCAATACCTGGCACTCCTTGCCCACCGCATTTCTGCTCTCTGCCCCAACTTTCAGGCTACCCTCGGCCTCCTCCTCCCCTCATCTCTGACTGCCTGTCTGCTATCCAGGAGTGGTGTGCCGCCAATGACCTCTGCCTTCACGCCCGCTCCCTCCTTCCCTGTAGCTCTCTGGCCGGCCTCCCTTGGCTCGCTTCCTGCTCCGACCTGCAAGGCTAAAAACCTTGGGGTCATCTTCGACTCCACACTCTCCTTCTCTCCTCACATCTCTGACGTCTCTAAGAAGTCACACTACCAATTGCACCTCCTCAGAGGTATTCTTCCTTTCCTCTCCTTCCCACAGAGCTCACTGTCTCCAGAGTTCTGGTTCACTCTAGGTTGGACTATTGCAACAGCCTATTTCTAAATCTGTCTGCTTCTACTCTCCGCCCTCTACAACTTATCCAGAACAGAACTGCAAGACTTGTCCTTGGCCTCAAGCCCAAGGATCATATCTCTAGTCTCGGGAGGATAGCTCAGCGGCAATGTGCTCGCCTTGGAAGCAAGATGACACAGAGCAACACGGGTTCGATCCCCGGGTCCGCGCTTAGAAACCTCTGGGTATTAAGCGCGTTATAAATAACCTATCATATCATATCATATGAGGACTGAAATCTCTGCACTGGCTCCCAGTGGCAGTGAGGATTAAGTTCAAAACCCTCTGCATCGTCCACAAGGCCTCCTGGGGGCTGGGGCCCCAATACCTTCAACTCTCTTCCTAAATATCTTCCTTCTTGAGCTCTTTGCTCACCCGCTTCCAACTCCCTCATGGTCAGTCACTTCTCCAAGGAACAAGTTGGTGGTAGGTCTCTTTCTTTGGCTGGTGCCTCCCTCTGGAACAGCCTCCCTGCCTCCCCTAAACTTGAGGAGAACCATCTGTGGTTCCGGAAGTACCTCAAAACCTTTCTCTTTGCTTCTGCCTTTTCTCCTCCTCTCCTCTGGCTGACCTCCTGGCTGTAACCGGAATTGCACTGGCTACCTTGACTCCCTCTGATCTCGGGGCCAGGTCCCTCCCCGCCAGCGTCACACACCTGCACTGCCCACCTGGCAACCGCCGCACTTGGGGACTGTTTCTGTATCTCTACAGTCCCCCTACCAGCCCTTGACACCTGATGTATGCATGTACCCTTGCACTTGCGACTTGTTGGCTGTTACTTGTTATCATCTTTCCCATGTACTGCACTGTCCCTGCCCTTTTCCCATGCACTTGCGCGATCTGAAGGACACCTGGCCTAGTAGGATCATTGTCCGTCCTCCCTTTGTTCCCCTCCCTTGCCTCGTTGCGCCTTGAAACACTTGTGTATAGACGCGTTAGAAATGCCATATCATGTCATACCCAGGTCCCATCCACAGGCATACCCACAACATACGGTCATTGGGAAGGCTCCAGCCAGTCTGGTCGGCACTTCCCCACACTACCATATGGAACTTAAACCCAACAACCAGTCGGGGGGAAGGGACAGTCAGGGCTTCCCGAGACTTCGGGAAAACCAAGGTAACAGGCGATGGAAGGCAAGAGGCCACAGAGGCCATCTTGTTTCCATCAGGAATGTACCGATTCCAATGACAGAGCCTGGGCATCCCAAAATGGAGGACGCTCAGGGAATCGGTCAATTCAGCACAGAGCTGTCACCAGCCCATACCCTGCTCTGTGGGCCACACACCGGTGCCCAAAAACATACACTAGTGGCACAGGGTTGGACTCCCACCCATGGGTGCCATAAGGGTATCCCATGGGTCTGTACACCAAACCAAACGAGAGAGCTGCACCGCCAGGAGTCCCACATGAACTCCTGCGTGGAAAACACGACAGAACACGATAAAAAGCAGTAAAGGACAAGGATACAGAGGCCCTGTCCCTCCGATGCATTTCCAGCATCACAGTGATTTTATACATATTGTTGTGCAAATACTGAGCACTGTATATTAACAGCAATCAACACAGTGTGTTGCTCAGCAGACTAGAACACATAGCAAGGCATAAAATAAGCAGTGTCGCATAGCAACCTGCTATGCAGTTCTGCAGATTTGCAAAATAAAATGACACTTGTGTAGCACAGCTTGCTATTTAAATTACCCTGTTCAATGGAAGCACAGCTTATGCTGCGTTTCTCTCTTCCCTCAGGGGTCCGACTTTCCTCTTCTCCCTGTTCACTGCAAGTTCAAAGGGCTAATCGAGAGAGAGTGGAACAGTAATAATCTCCTCCACTCTTAAAAGTGCCAAAGTCCCAAGCGGCCGCCGGGGTTCTGGGATGGCGATAACAGAGTGCCCCACTATGGGGCAAAAAAAAACTCCCGAAATTCGTAAGCTGAGCTTCGCTAGGAGATGGATACTTAAACGCATTTGTTTGCTGAACAATGTATTTTTGAGAAACGTTTAATGTCCTTTGAACTGCTCCAACAAGGGTTTTCACTATCAAGATAAGATAGTTTCTTGTATATACAGTTCAACATGCTATGGTCATGCCATTTCGGGGTGGGTATGATCTCCTGGCACAGTCCCCGATAGAGGCCAACATCAACAATGAGCTGGTCCCTAGGATGGGGGCTATCTCGTCACTTTCAGTTTAATCTCAACTTCCAGTCTCATTCCTTCTTAAAACCTAAGCAGAAATGAAAAGAAGGTGTGCATACACCGGAACAGGAAGCCTTGATGTCCATCCCAGCTCGATTTAGGCTAATCCAATTGAACATTGTTCACAGGGTTTACTATAGGTATTAGCCAAATTGTTTGTTTACAATTGATCGAAAGGTACATTTGACCGAATACGGCCAGTACCATTCGATCGATTATAAAACCTAACGAACATGTGGAGTGGGGGTGTCCCTCACTCCCCATTTTCAGTATTTTTGGCCTTAGTGGGAGGAGAGGTTGCGGGGCTGTCCCCCGCTTCCTCAACATGGGAGGCGGGGGACCGAAAAAAAAAATGAAAAGGGGACCCTGTGGAGTCAGATCTGACCTGCATTCGAGGGACGAATCTGACACTGCAGGGGTGCAGAGGACGTGGAGGCGAGCAAAAAGTTAAGTTGTTAGGCAGAATGCCGGGCAGTTCCCTTAGGGAGCACTACCCCAGATTAGGACTACAGGTGAGAGCAATAAATCCCCTTTGGCATCAGTCTGTACCACAAAGATTTAGTTGGTAGCTGTGGCTGAGCAGTCAGACTTATCTCAAGAGGGAGATGACTCAGATGAGTAGTATTCAGGGTTGACACAATAGGTAATACAGTACTATGGAGCAAGGAAACACTGACCAAAGTTTTGTATTAAAAAGAGAATATATATTTATTTTTATACACTTCTAAGTCAACACATAGATCACAGTTGATAAAGTAAGTTAAGTTTAGTCAAAAGAAAAGCATATACAACTCCCTATTCAATTGTAGACAAGTTTGCGGTATAGTGAAAACTGAGCAAAATGGCAAAGTGAAAACCAACTACAAATGGCACTTTAACAATTCAACGAAAGGGAGGCAAAGTACAAGTTAAGTCGAAATATCCTCCGACACCCCCTAGGAACACTTCACTCAAGTTTGGTGGACAAGTAATGCACAGTAACACTTTAACCAAAAGATAAGTGAATGAAAACTGAGCAAAATGGCACTCCACAGGTTAAAACAGTAGGAAGGAAGAGGGGTTTAGAAGATTTCAGTGCATCAACACATTTCTCATTGAAAACTAATCTAGTGAGAGCAGATCTAACAAATCAGCCAAAGTCAAAAGGCCTGAGCCAGAGTCAGTGGTACAGGACCAAGAGCTTAGGAGCAAAAATGTTCTTGTAGCTGCAGTCAAGTCTTTAGTAGAAAACTTTTGAAGAGGTAGATGCAAGGTGAAAGACAATGTTAAAAGAGAGGGCGGCCGACCCCACAAGTAGTTAAAGGATTTCAAACACCTTTAGGGCTACCGCGGAGAAAGGGCGGCCTGGTGGAACAATGTACCTTAAACATGGAGAAGTGGCTCCTGCGGTGGCGGTTGTTCCTGGTAGTTCCTGCAGGTCGAGGGATCCAACAGAGAAAGAGAGGCTCTCATCATGGAGGAAGGTTCGAGTCGCAGCACTACCCAGGGATGAAACCAGCCGCGGTGCTGCCAAACGAAGTTTAAAAAGGTACGCTCCTTTTAATCACGCTCCGGGTCGATAGCTGCCTGGCTATGCGGTCTCCAAGTGCGGGGCACTGTCAATTCGACCAAGGCAGGTCCGAGGATGCGATGGCCGAACTGGTTGACCCCACCAGCTCAAGGGAAGGAGGCACTTTGCTGAAGATCTCCTCTCGTTGTGTGAAAGAAAAGTGGTGAGACGATCGGGCAGGGCTTCACCGGTGGTGTAGATGCTGAAGATGTCTCTGGCTTCTCTCCCCTTCGGTTCCGTAGTTCCAGTGGCGATGTCTTGCGCTTCCAGTCCTCAGGACCCTGCTTTTACGCAGAAAGAGACCCATTCATACAGCCTAGCTGTCACTCACACAATGGAGTGGTCATCTTGGCGGGGGAGACCCTCCAGCCAATCAGGTTAGAGTGCGACCTGAGTTGCTGTGGCAACTCTGTCCAAGGGTTCTACTCCCCCTCCCAAACAACAGACCCAACCCAGACTCAGTGGCGCCGAAAGGAGGGCTTCTCGGCAGAAGCCCGCCAAAAGGATGAACAAAGGATCCCCGACCTCGGTTAGGAAAATGGAGTAAGACTCGAGAAAGAAGTTTTGTCAAAGTTCTGGCAAATAAAACCTACCGGAGTAAAGTTAATAATAAAATAGACCGGCGTTATGTTAGAGGCTGTCAGTAAAAGTGTTAGCCTCGAACAATGGGAAAATCCCATAGAGAAATATTCGCGGTCGAATATAAAAAGGTAGTAACCACTGCCACCAGCCAGAAACTTTGTAGAGGGGGACTTTAAGGTACCCTCTCGAAAATGAACATAAGGGGAAAAACTATTAACCCCTTCCAGTACTTCTATATTAAGGTGGGGTGTAGTGGCTAAGTTCATAAAAATTTACTAGTAAAGTCAATGGGGACTTTACATGCCCCGGGAGACAGTAGTCAGTCCCAGGGTGTGGAGTCTATGTTTGGGGGTCGCTACGACACCCCTGTGTCACGGCACGGAGGGTGCTGTGTGACACATGTGCATAAAGATGGTTTCTATGGGTGAGAGAAAAGATCCCATAGGCATTAAACACAAAATTAGCCTAGAACACACGTAGCAAAAATACCTAAGAGTGGGAAAAAGAGTCTCACTCTTAGCAGGTAAAAAGAAATAAACCCTTCAAATCCAGCAAAGCTGCTGGGGGACTCTATAGGTAAGGGAAATTAGCCATGAAATGAGAATTCTCCCTAACATAAGTACAGGAGGGTTGGTGGTGGCGGCGGCTGTAATTCGGTTTCATATTTATTCGGGTTGTTTGTTCGTCTGATAATTGTTCTAATGCGAGCAGATTTATTGCAGACCGTTTTCCGCAAACAATTATCAGAAACAAAAAACCCCAATCCTCACTATACACTTGATTTCCTCTTTAAATGTGGTCAGGCCATGACTTTTCAAAAATCTTATCTATTTATTTGTGTCCATTCATGCAGCTAACCTACATTTTACAGACACTCATCTCACTAATACCTCACTTCAGCAGTCCACAAAAATGTTGTATTGTTGCTTATTTTATGTCTTGGGTGCAAATAACTTCTGGTGACATAAAAAATATTAGTACAAAATTGCTAATCAAAAATGTTTTAATAAGCAAACTCTGCTAATCAATTTTTGAAAATGAATGTATGCCTTGCATAATAATAATCACTTATGCTTTATATGGCAGTTTTGAGGATTTGTCCCCTGCAAATAGGTGTACCGGTACTTCAAGGGAGTCATACTCATTTTATTAATTTCCGAAGAATTTCAACCTTGCTGACATAGGACCCGGTCAACCTCACATTGCGCATATATCTTTGCAGGTTTGTGAACCCACTAAGCTACCCCCACAGACATGTGTCCCAAATAATACACATGTAGTAACACTCGTGACAACAAGATGTTTGTTATTTAGCAATGGAATCACATGCGCATGATGTTTGTGACCAAGTCCCCTGCTTGACTGGAGACCCACAGTGTGGTGGTCAATGGGGCTAGTTGCCACACCAGTGATGCGCGGCCAGGAGAAGTAAGAGGAATTCCCACACCACCAACACTGGGTCCCTACAAGCAGGGGACAATCAAAAGAAGACAACGCCCACCCCTCACCCCTACTTGTGTGCAGGGTTAGGAGTGCAATAATAAATACACCCACACAATTCAAACATCTCGCCTCCCTTGCTAGTGACCAGAATACTGAAAAGAGATGGTCTAGGAGCCCCAAATAAAATTCTTCCCATAACATATATGTGCTTACAGAGTGCCATTTCAGCCCTCTAGCCAAATCCGAGAATTTCAGTGTAGGAAGGGAAGCATCGATCCATAAAAGAAACAAGGTTACGATGTTTGCAATTTCCCAATGAGCAGGGAAAGTTATTTAATCCAGGAACATCAGGGACATGGAGAACAGCTACCAGTAGTATTTGTGCTTGCACAAACTGGATAAGTACCCAGGTTACAAAGTCAAACCAAACAATGAGAGGGTGATTCTTGCAGAAAAGCATGAATAAGGAAAGTAATACAGCCTTCTCTCTCCGGGTCGAAGGTGTTACAAATGAAGGAGAAGGAGTAATTACTGATTGGTAATGTTCTTTCTATGGATTTGTCTCCCGCAGATTCCTCATCAGATCCCTTTCAGTGTGAGCTGTTCTGAAAACTGACAGGGGGCATAGTGTACCTTGACACAGCCATCAATCCCTCTTGACTCGATGCAGCATCAAGGAGGTAGGATGAAAGTCCTCATACCAGAAAACTATGCAAAACTCCTCTCCCAAAATGAGCATCCGCACTGCTGGCTACATCCAGGCAGTAGTGTTTGGTGAAGGTATGCAGTGAGGACCAAGTTTCCACTCTGCAGATGTCTCTCATGGGCAGCCCCCTTTGTAGAGCTGAAGTGGCTGCCACACCCCTAGCATAGTGGGCACTTTCCTGCATTGAGATTGCATTTCAGAATGCAGAGTGTAATCCAACTAGAGATGGATTGCTTGGAGACGCCCAACCCCTTTTTTGCCAACAAGAAGGCTACAAACTTTACTTACTTTAATAGATTTATAACGTGCAGCCAAGGACCTGTAGGCTTAAGGGCGCACATAAAGGACGAACAAAACAAAATACACAGTGTTCTAACCTAGCAAGGCATAGATCATCAACATTAACAGCTCAATCAGTAGCAGGATAACCTAGGAGAAAAGCAGCATTTTTATTTTTTTTTCTTAAATTTGCAATTGATAGGGTTTTTCTCAATCTGGTGGAAGAGCATTCCAGGCCCTGGTGTAGCCTTGACAAATGCACATTTCATGGCTTTAGTGGTATTACAAGCTGGCAACTTCAATTGATTGTTAGATCTAAGAGATCTAGCATTAGATTTCTCACAGGCATAATTCCGGCACAACATTTATGAGCGACTAGAAGCAGGTGGTATTGGATCCTAGACTCTACAGGCAACCAATGCAGATTGCGTCTTGCTTCAGACACATGGTCTTTCCATTTGAGGCCCTTGACAACTCGGACAGCGCTATTCTGAATAACCTGTAGACAGTTGCATTCAAAGTTTGTAATACTACTGCTACAATAGTCAATCTTAGACCGCACAAGGGCCTTTACAATTATTTGTTTTTCTTTTTTTTTAAACTTTATTTGACGAGCTTGACATAACAACAGAAGGGCGAGCAGCAATCGACAGTTAGAGTAACAATGATGACATGTGTAGTAGGTATACAGTATCGACAGTCAGATCAAGGAAGTACAGGAGCATTAGATGTACAATACAAGCATGTGGTACAACATACAGGGTAATCGTTTAGGCGGATCCGTTAACAGTGGAGGAGGGGCATGGATGAGTCGCTATCGTGTTCATCTGAGATGGAGTACATGTAGGAGCGAAACAGGGACCATATGTTCCTGGGCTATGACGTTAGTGGTTGTCGTGACGTCCATGCCTCCTCAGTGTCAGATGCCCAGGTCACACAGGCTAGCCATTGTGAGTGTGTGAGTACTCTGGGGCGGAGCCAGTACAACAAGATGCATCGTGCAGCAAGCTGCAGACATAGCCCCGCCAGATTGCGGGAGTCTCAGCCAAGGTTGGGGAAGTCATGAAAAAGACATTTCAGTGGGGATGGGGTGATCTTGTGGTTTAGAACAGCTGAAAGCGTGGAGCAGGTGTCGGCCCAGAATTGTGTGAGGTAGGAGCAGGACCAGAGCATGTGCATATAAGTGCCATCATCAGATCCACATCTAGGGCATTTAGGGGGGTGACCCGGTGTCATGCGGTGCTGTCTGATAGGGGTATAATGAAATCTATGTAGGATTTTGAACTGAATAAGTTGCATTTCTCAAGCACCCGCCAGAGGTAGTTCCAAGAGACAGAGTCAAAGGCCTTCTGCATGTCAAGGGCTGCTGCCAATGCCAGAGTGTTGGGGTCGATTCAACAGATGATATTGAAGAGGTGGCGTAGATTGAGGGATGTGGACCTCCCTGGAATAAATCCAGACTAAAGTCAGTCGTAGGGCCATCATTTTAGCATAGATTTTCACATTGCAGTTGAGGGAAAGAGGCCAATATGATCCATATTGAGTGGGAGGTTTGCCTGGCTTGAGCAGGACAGTTATAATGGCTTCTCGAAGTGAGGGGGGGTAGGGGGGGGGAGTGGGAGTGGGAGTGCACCCACTGCACAGGATTCTTCCAATAACGCCAGCAGTTCTGGGACCAGTCGGGATTTATATTGCTTATAAAATTTGATCGGGAAGCCGTTGGACCCAGGGGCTTTACCCGAGGCAAGGGAATCAATGGCTTTCGAAATTTCTTCGGTTTGAATAGGTATGTCTAGGCAAGTTCTAGTTTCAGTAGAGAGGACAGAGAGGGGCAGGTTGTCTAGGTACATGTCAACCTCAGGCACTGGAGCAATGTCGGCGTTAGCGTATAAGGTTTCATAGAACAAACGGAATTCTGCGTTGATTTCCTGTGGGAGAAGGGCCAAGGAGCCATCAGGACTTTCTATAGCTGGAATATGTGGGGATCCAGTCTCCTGGCGGATAAGTCTGGCCAACAAACGGCCAGGTAATTCGCCCTCTCCATACCGCTGTGCTAATCCGGGATTATCAATGAACTATCTTTCCCATTCGGCATGCGTACAGAACGTATCTAATTACCGATGTTTGCGAGAGTTATCGACGATTGGGATTGAGCGTATTGGGTCTCGAGTGTAGAAAGTGTTGCTTCGCTCTTTGAGATGTCTCTGCAAATGACCTTAAGGATCCCAGACTCCTTGGCGATGGCTATGCCCCTAATGTAGGCTCTGAACGATTCCCACAGAGTGGCCTGTGTGCGGACCGACCCAGTGTTCAAAGCAAAGTAGTCGTCTATGGCGGATTCCAGGTCAGCCTTAAAGGATGCATCTAGTAATGATTTTGGTTTCAATTTCCATGAACGAGTTTCATTGTGACAAGTCCTCCAATTGAGTGAGATGGTCACTGGGGAATGATCCGAGTGTGTCCTGGGTAGTAGTCATGTGTGTGATGTTTCTAATAAGTATGTCTGAGGTAAGCCATCTGTCTATCCTGGAATGTGAGTTGTGTACAGAGGAGTAGAAGGAATACAAGCGGGAGCCCGGTTGCACCAGTCTCCATGCATCCGAGATCTCCAGTTGTGTTAAGGCCCCTAGGATTGTTTAAGCAGCTCTAGAGAGTTGGCGAGGTCTGGTGCCTTATCTGTCCCACTCGACATCAAGGATTGTGTTGTAGTCCTTCCCCCCACCCCCCCCCCCACCCCCGAGGATAGGTACTAGAGGGAATCCAGCCAGTAGGCTAATGAGGTGTGAGTAAAACTCAGGATCGTCAATGTTTGGACCGTAGACATTAAGCACAACAATTTCTTTAGTGTGTAGTCTGCCGTAGAGCAGTACATATCGCCCATGGGGGTCAATGTGGGACCCGATGTGCTGAAACCTGACACTCTTGTGGATCAGAACCATGACGCCTCTATTTTGCGAAGAATAATCGGTGCAGTACCTTTGGGAACCCCAAAACTTTGCAAATCTCAAATAGCCCTCTAGCATGCTTTTCCTGTAGAAAAAAGGATTTTAACCCCATGTCGCTCAACATACAATTGTACATTCCGCATCTTTCTACATTTACCGAGACCCCTCATGTTCCAACTCATACAGGTCAGGTTGTGATCAGCCATCGGGATGCATAAGAAACAGGAGTGTGTCTAGGTATTGCTGCAATATTTGGGGGGTCAGGACCAAAGACCTGTAGTCGTGTCTATTAGTGCAGTATGTCCTCCAGTGGCAATGTTCATACTCTTCCTTCATTGCGCATGCCAAGCATTTTTTGTCATAACTCCCGGATCGCCCACCTCCACCCACAACCCTCTCCCAATCAGAGGGCTGAAGACCCAACCAGTAGAACCAAACAAATTGGCATTGTCGCCTGGGGACTTGTGTGCCGGCTGAGCGGCATCACTACCTAGCTGGGGACATAAGGATTGCTGTAGTACTAAAGTAGGTAATGATCAAGACTGCCGGTCTAAGGAACTTGGACTCATATGATCAATGAACAAACACAGCTATACAACACTGTAAAAAGAACAAAGAATTTCCCGCCAAAAAGTGGTTCAGGGTGGCCCGAATTGGGACATGGATTTCTCGGTAATGAGCCTGGTGCCTTCTCAGTTTTTGGATCATCAACCGGGGAAGTGCTCATCTATGAATTTGGAGGCCTCTTCCGGGAGAGTAAAGAAAAAGACCCAATTCAAATATTCAATCCGGAGCTTGGCTGGGTATAGCATGGCGTACTTGACCCCCAGTTCCCGCTATCTTCTTTTGGCTGCCAGAAAGGTCTTGCGTTCCTGTTGGACGGAGTTGAGAAATCAGGATATAGGGGGACCCTAGCAGAGCCCAGTATGAGCTCGCCCTTGGCCCATGCCGCTCTAAGCAGTGTGTCCTGGTCGCGGTAGTTCAGGACCCGTGCAATGATAGGGCGCGGGGGTGCGCCAGGTTAAGGTTTTGCTGTGAGGGCACGATGGGCCCGCTCTATAGCAAACTGAGGGGACAGCTTAGGGGAGCCAAGTAATTGGAGTAAGGTGTGTTCAATATAGTCCTCCATGGAGCCTTCAATTCTATCTTCAGGGATCCCGATGATGCAGAGCTTATTGCGGCTGGATCGTGATTCAATGTCCTCATTTTTCTTAGCGACCTCCGAGACCTGTCTGGACAGTGTGGCAACCTCAGAGAGGAGAGCAACTACGCCATCCTCTGCACGACCGACCCTGGATTCGACCTCCATGACCCAGTCATCGGTCCTCTCCATATGGGCCTTAATTGAGGGTATGGTCCCGTTCATGTCATCTAGTTTAGAGTGAAGAGCAGTGAACCCTTTCCGCATGAATTCAAACATCTTGTGAGATTCTGCTGAGTCTGGAGGCGTGGATGTGTTGGGTACAAGTTCCATGTCCGATTCTGTTTGCTTGGCTGAGGCTTTTGCAAACATATTAATAGAGCTTTGTTTTTTGCCTGCCCCTTGGTCATGGTTCCAGCTGGGTCCACTAGGAATGAACAGGCAGCACTGGGACAACTAGGGGGAGTTCATGGAGTGTGCGGTCTGCTTTGCCTGCAGGATAGTCCATGAACTCACACTCTGGGGTCAGCCGATACGGAGCTCCGGGGTCCAGGTGCATAGCCGGGTGACAGACTGTGCTTGAGGAGCAAGTTGGGCACTCAGGCCACGTGGTGGTCTCCAGGGAGTGTTGTAAGGGAGCCGAGAGGCTCAGGCGTCGACTCCAGGACAGGGACCTGATGCAGGGGGCCCTATAGGTAGACAGGTGTTGAGGTGACAAGTATCTGCAGGCGTGGCGAGAAGTAACGCAACGGTGAGTGCGCTCTAGTTAGTGACAATTCGGTTGGTATACAGCCACCAGAGTGTGGGATTGTAGCTAAAGCGTATGATTTACACGCGAGATCAGATAGTCACCCAGCAGCCTTTGTGTAGTTGCTCGGAAGGAGTGGTGATGTGGTAGCCGCAATAGACGGGACCTTAAGCTTATGGGGTGAGACCAGGGTGTTCGGTCCAGATGAGGGCAAAGTGCGCACGGTAGGAGCCGTGGGATTTAGGATAGATAGCACCAGTCTAGTGTAGCTGACAGGTATAGTCTTTCAACTCAGGGGCCTGCGGTAAACAGTGAGGAGCACCGCTGGCAGTAAGAGAGCTGGCTGTTTTGAGGAGTGTAGTCAGGCTCTGCTGCAGACAAATGTTTTGTGGCCTCCCACATATCCAGGAAAAGAGAGCGCCTCCTATCTCAACAGAGCTGCCCCGTTCAGGAGTGCCTGGCAGGATTCAGGATAGACAGCAAAAATCCATACAATTGGTAAGCATAAGCTTTCACCGGAGGGGTCCGTGTTAATTAGAGAGGAGTACCGCAGGTGGTGGCAGGGCCGATCGTGCTGAAGCGTGTAGCCAGGCCCCACTGTGGTACTGTACGTTGTGGCTTCCAGTGTATCATGGAGTAAGTCAAAGCCTCCTCTCCTCGCGGGGCTATCTGGCCGCTGAGTGACTGGCAGGAGTCAAGATAAACAGCAGACAATCTCATGTAATTGGTGGGCAAGAGCTCTCTCCTAAGGGGCCTGGATTAGATGGTGAAGAGCACCGTAGGCGGTGGCGAGACAGGCCCAGGTGTGATCAAATATACTGTGGCCTCGCCGTTGAATGCCTGGAGTGTGACCCTGTAGGGGCCCAGTCTGATCTGAGGGCAAGGGGCGGGAGCGGCGCTGGATCAGGAGGAAGGAGCAGTTCTAGCTCAGGAGGAGCAGCACAGAGGCGACTCCAGCCGAGCGTGCCAGCCGACGAAATAGCTGCGGGCGGAGGGGCCTCCGGTGAAGGCAGATGCTGGAGGAGGCCGATCGCTGCCAGCCCAGGCAGCGATAGAGAGGTACAGCGGACCGCCTACCTGGATCCCTCGGTGCAGCGACTCCGTCTCCTGCGAGTGCACTCCCCCCTCCGCTGCAGACGGGGGGCGCTCAACGAGGTGCAGGCTAGACAGAGAGCCCGGGCTCCAGCGAGGCCCAAGGGACTGCAGTGTGGACGATGATCGCAGGGGGGGGGGTCACAGATTTAGGTGACGGTGTGCATGGAGCGGGCCCCCCGCCAATCATGAAGGGGGAAGGTGGGTGCTCTCCCTCCACGGCACAGAGCGGGCGCGTAGTTGTGATCACAAGCCCCTCCCCCACAGTAGGCCATAAGCCTTGGCGACTTCCAGCTGAGGAGGAGGGCCGCGCTGGATGCGGGATTCAGATCAGTCGAAACACCAGCTCCCAGCCCATCAAATGTCATCTTATCTGCCAACCGCGGTAGAGTTCCGGTTTAATTTTCGGGTGGCAGGCAGGGGGGTCAGATGGTGAAAACCCCCAGTCAGTTCACTGTAGAAGACGACGTACAACCGTAGATATTCGTACGGATGTAGTCCCTCAGCACGGAGCTCCTGATGAAGCAGCCATGCTCCTTCAAGCGCAACAGCGCCCCCCCCATTTCAAAGTTTTTCTGAGATATAAATGGCCGAAGATGGGTAAGCAGCTTTTAATAGTAGGGTGAAGAGAGAGATAGACTACTAACATGCGCCTTCATGTTCAGATTCTGGTGAAATTGTATTTCTAGTGTTTTATCTTTCTTTTTTGTCGTAATATTGCTAGCTTCTTTCTTTTGTTCTGAGTGCCAACTACCATGAGTTCAGTCTTTTCATTATTAAGTTCCAGCCCATTCTGCAGCATCCAGGTCTGAATCAGGTCATATACCTTATTTATAATGCGTTTATCCTCAGAGTGTATTCCAGTAAATGGGAAGACACATCGAGTGTCATCCGCATAATTTGTAAAGACGACATCATGCTTTTCCAGAAGGTCAAAGAAAGGTACCGTAAAGATATTCTAGAGAGAAGAAGACACACAAGCTCCCTGAGGTACGCCATAGGTCAGAACAATTGGCGTCGCCTCCGCCTCTACAGCGCACACTCTACACGGTTTGTCATTCAAAAAGGAGGTAATCCACAGTGCCGCCCTGTCTGAAAAGTGTGCCACTTCCTTCAACCTGGTGATTAAAATAGAATGATCAACCAAGTCAAAAACCACAGATAAATCCAGTAGCATGAGTAGAGAGGCCTGGCCTTTATCCATAGAGTCGATTAACCTAGATTTGAGGTCCAAAAGCGCTGTATCGGTCCCATGCCACTGCCTGAAACCAGATTGTCACTTATATGAATAATATTTGTTCAGGTGACACGATATCTGGACGTAGGCCACGCGATGTAACATTTTAAAAAGAAACTGTATTGGTAATGGGTCGATAGTTGGTAGCTGTCCTAGGGCATAGTCCTAGCTTCATAAGTAAGGGGGTAATCCATGTATTCTTAATCCGCATCGGGACATGGTTTTCAATAAAGGAAGCATTAACGAATTTGCACAGGACACTGATAAGAATGACGGCACAGGATTTAATAATCATGGCTGAACATGGATCACGCTTGCATCTAGTGGGTTTAAGGTGATCAATGATGTTCGCAAGTTCAACTTCCGACACATGGGAGAAGTTGAACTGATGATGAGATGGCACTCTATACAGGTGACTCCTTCAAACCTACAAGATTTGGCATTTCTATATTCTTTTTGGCTTCAATGTCTTTCTTAATAAGGTGCAGTTTACCCATCATGACATCCCTGCATTGAGGTTCACCAAATATCTTTCACAATGGAATCATTCACCTGCTCATGGGGAGTTTTTAGCTCTCTGAGGGTTTTAAATAATTCCTTAGCTTCAGATTGAGAGTTGGTAATCCTATTATTTAGCATATCTTTTTTGGCAGCTATAACTTGTTTTATATTCCTTTACCGCTATTTTGTATGCCTACAAACTTGTGGTATCCTGGGATGCCCTCGAAGCATATAAATATTTAGATTTAACCGCTTTAAGTTTTTTTAGTACAGGGCTATACCAAGAATTGCCTTTCCTATTAGGATCAAGCTGCTGTTTCATTTGTTTTAAAAGGGGCCAAGGTTTCGGTAATCTCATGCAGAGAATGTAAATAGAGCTTTGTGATGTATTCTGCTGTCTCTAGTATGGAAATCTCTGAAACCAGAGTGGACAGTCAGGGTTTAAAAGTCTGCAGAGTTTATCTCTTTAAAATTTCTTAGTAGAACGTAGCTTTTATCTTTACCTCTATTCCTTGTAGTGAGGTCACCAACAATGTTAAAATGAACAAACAAATGATGCGACCAGGGTCAAGGTAAAACTTGAAGATCACTTGTTTGGAAGTTATGAGTTGCAAACCAATCCAGGGCATGCCCCTTGCAATGTGTGGGATCCTAACAATTTGTTCAAAGCCTAGATTACTCAGTGAATCTTCTAGCATGGTGGCTGAAGTACCAGTGTGACAGCCCAACCAAAAATTAAGATCACACAAAACTACACATTTAGTATTGGTTTAAGGATAGGTAATAATAGGTTGCATACATTTATGGAAAAACCTGTCCCGGGGGACGGTGGTCTATAAATCAATAGCATATTAATGGTACTTTCCGCATTAATACACATAAGTTTGGAGTCAACAATAATTTGCATATCTACCTCCCAAATTTTCAAATTAGAAATATAAATTAGGGCAACCCCCCTCCTCTTCCTTCGGTCTATCTTGTTTCAGCATAATATACCCCACTGAGATGGCTAACCCCAGCGTAGGGCCTGCAGCATCATAGCATCACGTTTCCCCGAGTGCGCCGATGTCAGTGTTGTGTTTCATGATATAGGTGGCTACTTCTAAGGAATGCTTCAGTAGGGATCTAGTATTCAAAAGCACAATCTTTAAGGCTAGTAAGGGGCATTTAATCATGCTAACAGTATGACTAGTGGGACTAGTGGGCATGGCTCATCTTTCTTCGAGGGGGTCGCAGCCGCATTCTCGAATACTTTGAACATTTTAAGACTGAATCTCTCCTATTCAGCTGGTGGGGCCGATTTGGTCGGGCAAGTGACCTGCTCCGGGGGAGGATCTGGATGAAGATGGCGATCTGTGGCACCTTTTCATCTAACACTGTGAGGATGACGAGTGGTGTGAAACACTGCAAGACCGGGACCTTTTAGCTTTCTTTCGATGAGGAGAGGCATCTCTCAACTCGGAGGATCACTTTTTTTGACAATCGAAGGGGATTTATGAGTCCTACCTGCAGCTAACTTCCCTCTACGCTCTTTCAGGGCTTTCGAGGTCATCAATAGGCAGGACTCACACTCCGATGTTAAATGAGTGGATACTAAGCACCACAGACAACCCAATGGGGGTCCGTAAAGGAACACTTTTTTAACCCCTATCTCTGAGTTGATGCCGCCGATGACGACAATGCCATTCTTTATCAGTGAACTCTAAGGTTTCTAGTCAAAGAACCGAAATGCACCGCATTAAAAAGAGAGCTCTTGGGGGGTGGGAGGGGAAACGGAACTGAAGCCAATGGTAACTGTGTGCACTATATACCACTGATGACATCGACAGCGAGATGGAGGCCTTCAAGGGACATCGACAGGCATCAATGCGCAGCACCCCTGCTGGAAAGTTTCAGAAAAAGCTAAAGCTGGATATGCAGATATCATAAGATGAAGAATATGTGGGAGGACACAATCCATTCTAAGAGCAGTTTCTGTGCCTCTGGCTGCTCTAAAGCCAGACTGCAGATTTGGGGTGTAGATCAGTTGCGAGATGGCCAACTTCTCCATGAGTTTGCCCAAGAAGGGGGTAGTAGAGATAAGGTGGTAGTTAGCCAGGCAAGAAGGGTCAGCAGATGCTGTTTCAGGAGGAGGTGCATGAGGGAATGCTTGAGGGGTGAAGGGAAGGAGCCAGTGGCTAAAGAATGGTAACAGAACTCAGCAAAGGAGGGAGAGAGGCAATGTTGTCCTTGACAGTTCTGGAGGATCAGTAAAGCACCTGTTTGAAATAGACTTTCATAGAGCAAACTATTTTGGTGACCACATTCGGTGCTATGGGTGAGAAGGAGGGGAGTAGAGGGAGTAGAGAGGGGTGCCAAGAGAGGCCTGTGTGCAGGTTGAGGAGGGAGAGGAGTAGAAGTAAGAGGACAGGATGTCCTGAGTTTTGGTTGTGAAATGGGCAGCCAGAGCCGTGCAGAGGGCATGGGAAGGAAGAGGAGAAGTGAAGACTGCAGTAGGATTGGCAAGTTTGTTGCTTGTTGTGTCGGAAGCTGCTCCAGATTAGCTGTAATGCAGCTGGACATGTATACCAGTACGCTTCTAGGGCCTTTCCTCTAATCTTTCCCTCCGGTCCTTTCTCAGATATCGCTGGTCTTGGTTTTTTCTTGCGCCACTGCCTCTCTGTGCCCTTCTTGCAGGAGCGCTGGAGGATCAAATTCAGTAGAAAGTGAGGTACCAAGGATGAGGGGGAGGGGAATTGGCAAGGGATCAGACAGGGAGTTGCATTGCCCTACATTTTGCACCCTGCTGCCTACGGCAGAGGACACGGCTGCGACATAATCCCAATGCCAGGTTTGCGTTTCCCCCAAGGAGCCAGTGTACTCGGCTCTGCTAAGATGTGCTAGGGCAAGGAGGGCTACTGTAGAGAATTGCTCCGACGCATATACTGGTATTTGCTTGCATGTCTTTAAAGGTGTATCTCTGAAGGCATAGCGGTATCAGTGCTATCAGCTACTCTGACTTGGAACCAGGCACTAGCAACCAGTTGACCAAGCTGCGACTTTGCCTGTTGCAAAGTGTGTAGCAGAGCTTGAATAGAGAGCGCAGTGATCTTCAACACCAGGCACTATGGTTATACCCCCCAAATTGCAAGCATGAACGTAACGAAAACTCTGAGCAGTGTAGCTAACAATGGAGGGATGACATTGTTCTCATCCCCAGACGAGTAAAGGTTCTCAAGTATTAAGAAACTAGGTCCTGCAGAGCCAAACTATACAGCCGCTAGTAAGGTTAGCTGACACAGTAGACCCGCAGGATCCTGAACTCAACCTGCAGTTTGAGACGGTGAACATGGCTGAAAATGAAATCGTAGTTAGTGTTGAATCTGAAGCCGATCGTAAAAACATTGCAGACCGGATATCGGCTGACCCAGGAGAAGGGGTTCAAGCTGGGAAGAGTCTTCGAGAGGCGATCAGAGCGGCTTCCTGAAGAGCTATTCCAAGACGCATTGGATGGGCCTGGTTTGCCCCTAGCAATTGCAACATCAGCGAGTGAGATGGAGCAAATTCTTTTAGACAAAGGTTTTAGACAGTTCCCTCTTGGATGGAGTCGCCGGCCTGGAGCAATACATAGAACACCTGTACCAGGAGCAGTGTCTCCAACATGAACGGCTGCGCAAGTCTTGCACTCCGGGCAGTCTAGCTATACCGCCATTGATTCCTGTAGAGATAGCCCATCTCTCAAACTCTGCCTCCTTGGGTCTAGTTACAGACTCATCTTTTAACAGCCCCCACTGCTCCTATACAAAATTCGGAGGGGGCAAATATTGAATACTTTTTGCATCAGGACCCTGCCACAAAGCTGGTGAATTATTCACACAATACCTCACATCACTGGGGTTATAAGGGGCCCCTTGGCCTTCCCAAATCTGGGCCAAACCGAACTAATTGATGTAACTAACATGAGAAAGGAGATTGCACTGATCCACCAAAGGCTTTGGTCACACCTGTAACTATACCGGTATCCTGCCAAACGGGGAGCAAGTTACAACCAAATGATGAGTCTATTCAATTTATGAACAGCTCAGTGAAAGGCAACGTTTTATTGGTGGCAACAGCTAAAGAGCCAGAAAACATATCCCATTTTACTTTCCAGTCCGAATACCAAAGTGGTCTGTCTCGCTCAAATTCAAACATGGAACAACTAAGTTTGAGCCAAAGCCAGCAGGTGCAGTAACTAGCGCGGCCAAACTCCTATATTGTTGACATGAGTACCTAAACTACGGTTGATTCAAAAACAACGAGCAGGAGATGTCTCGCGACTAGACACGTGTCTGGCTATTATTAAATTAACCAACATGAAAATATCAAAGAACAACTTTGATAGATTGAGAAGGGCAGGTGCAACCACAAGGGAAGAGGTCACACAGACACTATTAAAGATAAACAACGAGGCGTATAACAATGTTTCCGCCAGTCTTAAAAACAAAAATACATTTTTCTCGACAACAGAAATCTACATACCATTCTGATTCGGGCACTAAAGAACCGGCGACCAGAACGAACGAGGCTCCTGGCATTATGTGGTGAAAACTTAAGTGGCAGTTGCCAACATGGCTAATAACAGAACAGAATAAACTGTAACCAACCGATCCAGGTTGCAACCATCGATCTCAGGCATCAACTGAAGACAGGCTTTCAAATTCTTTATCTGCTTCATTGAAAGAAAAAGCTAATGAGAAAACAAAAGAAACAAATTACATCCTGGAGGGCTGGAGAAACCAGAACATTATCTGTTGCTTTAAAGGCAGTACACATGGAAACAAGAACTCCTATAAAACAACATTCATTAAAGGCCTTAGCTGAAAAGTTTTATCTTAATATCTTTACTGTTACCCTGATCCTGTCAGACTATGTTCTGCAGAGGCTGCAATATCAGGTTTGTGGTGGCAAATCCTCTTCCAGGGCCTGTGTAATCAACGGTAGTGAGGCGTGGTCATACAAGGACACAAAGCACAACATATGTTGTCAACAAGACACGTGGGTTTAGGGGCGCTGTTCAGCGATGGTCGAGTGAAGACGTGTTTATTGGCAGCTCCGTGAGAGCCATGCATATCCTGCTTATTACCCTGCATTGCTGCCTAAAATGTTAACTGAATTCTGCTGCCCATGAACTAATAACAAGAATGTGGTCGTAAAGGAGACACTCCGTTAAAGTGCAGGAAGCACTGACCGCTATCTTTGAGGACCGAACGACAACCTGGATCGACCGCCATCTTGCCCGGTACCTCTGAGCCTGTGGGACTGCAACTCCACACACCAAACATTCCTCCCCAGGGTGAGATTGTGACAGAGTGTACCACTCTGCAAATCTGCGTTGAGGAACCTGCTGATCCACGACCTCTGCAGCACCGACCGGAGATCTGGCACACGACTGGGTGCCAATCCAACAACTGCGCAGGACTGGCTCTTAAGGCGGAGACCAGCCCGACGGAATTGGGGCAGTGCGGACCCAGTGTGAGCGCGGCTTGTGGTGCACCAAGCGACTGGCTGGCACCACACCAGTGTGCCACGTTGTGGAAGAACTGATATTGGGGAGGTGCAGGGCATCTACAACAAGGTGGTTTCATCTAACTGCGCCATACAATCCGAGCAACAACACGGACTGCTTGAACGCTGGGGTGCCGCACTGACTGCTCTATGGACGAAGACACGCTCCTGGCCTTCCATGGGATGCTCCTGGCCTTCCTGCCCCATGGAGGTACCGCTGACTGCTATTGCGGTCCCCTCAACCCTGGAGAAAATCTTGTGGCCTTCCGGGTCCTGGGCCGCACCGGCTGGTGGGACTGTCGCACTCAGGATGACTGGTACACGCTGCGTGTGAACAGATAGCTTGCCCTCCAGGCCTCGTGCGCGGAATCCCTGTGACTGCCCAACTCGAGACTCATCAGTACTTAGCTGGTACAGCACATTTGAATGAAAACACAGGCTGGATTTGGCCGAGACGGGGCGGATGCAGCGAGTACCAATACTGCGCTGTACACAGGATTTCCTACATCCAGACACTCTGCCCTGGTCGGGAGCGGGACGGTGCCTGTGGTGGGAAAGACACAGAGAAGCTGCACTTTTCACTGTAAGGGCACATGACAACAATCGCTGTGGATGGTTTCACGGCATCATACGGTCCATGCCGTAACAGATTGCGTGGACACCGAGGCGCTGCACAGACCTACTGGGTCCCGGTCTGCACTACCTGGTGAGAACGCTGCAGTCAAGACCACCAATACACACTGCACGTGAATGGATAGCTTGCTCCCCGGATCCGATGCACAGAACCTTTGTGGCTGCCCGACTTATGATCCATCAATACTTGGCTGGTACAGCTCATTTGCATAAACACTGCAGTGAGTACTAACGCTGCGCTGCGCACAGGACTGTCTTTATCAGTGTTATCTGCCGCCAGAGAGTATACTGGCAATAGAATGCTCGCCCTGTGTTTGGGGGTACCTGTCCACATGGGAAAACGTTTCTGGGTGCTACCATCTCCTGACCCACTCACACACTATGGTTAAAGAAAAACCAAAAAAGTTGTCCACACAGAGCAAAATGGAACAATATACTACAAGTGTCGCTAATGCTCCTGCTGATAAAGCAGCGCAATCCGATACTTCTGCAGCGGATGAGCCCCTGTCCCTGAAAGATGTGATGGCAGCCATAGCCAACTCCCGCTCCTCCATGGAGAAGAAAATGGATAGCCGTTTCTCCGGCATGATCTACAGAAGTTATCCGCCCGTACGGGTAAAGCGGAGCACTGAATCTCTGGGCGGAAGTTGGATTGAGAAATGTGGACCAACAGATCTTGCAAGTGATGACGCATCTTAAGGCTATGGAGGACCGCATTGATTATGGAGAGGGCAGATCCTGTCGCAATAATGAACGCATCCTGGGGCTCCCCGAAAAAGTGGAAGGGCCTAGCGTGAAACTCTTTCTTGAGCAGTGGCTGCTGCATGTCTTCGCACCCAAGAACTTCTCAACATTCTTTTTGGGGGAAAGGGCTCAAAGCATGTGATCAGGAAGACCTGTCGCAGGGGCCTGCCGCGCACAATCATCGCCAGACTATTGAATTATAGAGACAGAGATGCATTGCTTCACATGGGCCAGGCGAAGGGCTCATTTAAGTATAATGGATCCCGGATTGCCTTCTTTCCAGATTACACTCGTGAAGTGCAACGCGCCAAACAATCTTTTGACCAACTGAAAGACGCCTACACTCCATGAACGCGAAACACAGACTACTATTTCCAGCACAACTGAAAATCTACCACGAAGGCACCTCCGTACATTTTACTGATCCCCTGAGAAGCTTGGAGATGGGCCAAACAACATCTGGAAGGTGATTGGGGTCCGGAAACGAAAAGTGCAAACGTCGGTTTCCAGATCCGTCCCAACCAAGCCCCCTCGGGGCAGATAGCGGATCCGCAAGAGGCAGACATGGCCAGACCCATGGCGGACACTTGAGCGGCAGGTTCGACATACATCAACACAAAGATGACAAGGATATAGGTGACCCAGGACGACCCAACAAGGCTGGGCAATCCTGGGAACAAGACAACGAGCAGACCACGGGGCTGCCAAGGCCCTGGCTCCTGCCGTATAGTGCATCTCGTCACCCATTGCCCTCCTCACGGAGACACACTTGGCAGGTACAATATGTACCCTGTTCCATAGGATGAATTATCGTATGGCAATACAAATGGGATTCTCAATGGGTTCCGGGGGAGTCCTAGTCCTAATACATAAATGCTTACCTTTCACACTAACCCTGGTGGAACAGGACCCATGCGGTAGATTTGTAATGCTACAAGGCACGGTGTGGGGGGAAGACTATAGGCATACTAGCTATTTATGCCCCGCCGCCACTTACAGCGGAGCTCATGGATGATGCCGTGGCTATAGTTGCTAGCCATCGACCTGACTTGTGGATCCTTGGTGGCGACTTCAATGACGCCATGGATGTGACACTAGATTGCACACACATTCGAGGAAGGAGCCCCAAGATTGGCGGCCTTCGCATCCGCACTCGGCTTATGTGATGCGTGCGAGAGCTTTACCCACAAGGCTGTGTCTACTCATTCCACTCTGGGGCCCATGCTTCATTATCTAGGCTCGACAATTTTTTTCTCCCGATTCCAGACACATACAGGGTAACTACTGCCACACTACCGCCACAAAGCATTTTTGAACACTCACCCCTGATGATAGAAATAAAACAGGAACAAACCCCGCCCCCCCCCCCCCCCCAACTCCTCGTGGCAAAAACAGCTACTATCTCGGCTTTCCAGAGTTCATAGACCATATACAGGACTATTTCAAGATCAACCCAGAAATATTGTGGAAGCCTACCACGCGGTGCTTCGGGGAGAAATGATCTCCTGGATATCTGCCAAAAAGAAAAAGCAGTTGCAGAAAGTCCTGGAGGCAGAGAGGGAGGAATATGAATGGGAGGCAAAATACATACTTACAGGATAGCCCGAAACACACCGATCTCTCCAAACTCTCCAAACGGCCAGAGAATATCTCCGGAACATAAAACTAGATAACGCTAAATATGCCCAATGAGGGATGCGTGCACGCATCTATGAAAGTGGGGATAAAGCAGGCAAGATACTGGCCTGGCTCAAAAGACGAGACAAAGGTTACCGACATGCTAGAGAAATAAAGATGTCCCAAAACATAATGGTTCAAACGGATTGTGAAATTGCACAGGCTTTTGTGAGGGCCTGACCCACCTGGTGGATGTCTCTATACTTTAGTCCACCCAGTCTAATGTGGCTTTAGGCCACACAAGTCTACATGCATGAATATACAACGCCTTCACTTGCTCCTAGAGCGTGCACCTGTCCTTCATGAGCCCCACGCCTTATTAGCTATTGATTTTGAGAAGGCTTTTGATTCAGTGATATGGGAAAGTCTCTGGGAAATCATGCAGAAAATGGGATTCAAAGAAACCTTCCTTAGATGGGTCTGGTTACTATATGAAGCCCCACAGGCAGAGGTTAGGGTTAATGGTTGGCCCTCAAAGAGCTTCTCGCTGGGCAGGGGAATGCGCCAAGGGTGCCCCTTGTCTCCCGTATTGTTTGCAATTGCCATAGAGCCTCTGGCCCTATTATCCCTCCAATCGGGAACATGGACGGGATTCCAGTGGCCTGATGGTGGAGGAGAAAAATGTCCTTGTATGCAGATGATCTTTTGATATATACAAGTGACCCGACCCGCTCATGTCCAGCAGTCACACGGATAATAGAACGATGTGTTCAGCGGGCTATGAGTCAATTGGTGGGGAAGTCTATTCTCATCCTGATCAAAGGTGGGCAGCATGCAATCCCACCAGACTGCCCATATTGTATCGAACATGACCATTGTCGGTATTTGAGGGTCCAGCTATCGGTGGACCTTTCGGAATATCTCACCCGTAACCTGCGCCCGATACAGAGCGATATGTAAATGATGTCCGGCATTGGAGGCTGCTGTCATGATCTCTGCTTCCAAAAGGTCAGGGTTTTCCCAACTCCCTTGGAAGCAGATCCATAACCCAGGTTCCGAGTGCCAACCAGTCCCAATTGGGACCTTTTGGACCCAGTGGCACCAGGCTCATAAATATGCCCAGTCCCAGCGCTGGAAGCGCCGGGCTCATAATGCTTGGGTGGACTTACCTGCAGCAGACCATGCTGCTTACTTGCCTGCCAGTTGAGCCTCTGATCCTCTTCTGTTTGGAACTACTTTTCCTGTTGGGTGGGGCAGGAGCCACTCCCTAGGTTCAGAACACTGGAACTCTTCTGGAAAGCAGGAACTCTTTTCTTACCTAGGCGTGGCTGTGGAAGGAGACACCTAAGCACTACAGGAGGCTATTTAAACCCCACCCGATGGATGAATCTTGCTTTGCGTTATTCTGCATCCTCTGCAGCAGAACGCTCATCGTGTCTTCTGCATCTGATCCTGGGCCTAAGGAAAAAGGCTTACCATCCTGAATCCAGTCTTCAGCAACACCTATAAAGACAAGAAAGAACAGGTTAGCATTACGGTCTTCAGTAACAGCGCTTCACTTACCTGGTCCATCGGCTGTCACCAACGCCTCGCGCTGCATTCCGGCATCTGAAACACAAAGGCTTACCTACTCTTCGTGCGCTCCGGAGGTCTTCGCACTGCATTCCGGCATCTGAAAGACAAAAGCTTACCAACTCTTCGCACGCTCCGGAGGCCTTCGGCACTGCATCCCGCATCTGAAAGACAAAACAAGGTGCGTTTAAAGACATTGGGGAACTTTAATACTCACGTGCCATTACTCCTTTCCACATCTAACCCAGTGGGTATTCCGGCACCCTGCAGCCGCTCCGAACTTGTACCTGCAAAATAAAAAGACAGTTAGAGCGCATCGTGAAGCAGGCAACAAGCGCTTACTTACGCGCTTCCAGGCGCTTCTATTCATCACACGGGCTCCATCTTCAACTCACTTCAGCCCGTCATCCGCCATCGCCGGAACCCTGCAAAACAAGAGACATCATTACTAAAGACTTTTAAAGACATTAGAATTACTCGAAACTTACTGTTCGTGCAGTAAACGACGGACAGCAGTCCTCTGAAGTCAAGAGGCCTGCTCCCCTTATCCAGTGAAGAAACTGGTTACAGCACCCTGCCCCGAGGCAGATGGAGAGCACGGCGTTCACTTACCTAAGACATCTTACCCTTCGAGTCAGACATACAGTGCACAGAGGTCCAGCCCAAAGAGCCAGCCGTGTGTTACACATCACCTTTGAAGATACGGTATACGCCCAGTCAAGACCGGCGCCTCTACGGGAATCAGGCGAGCGTTACAGAACGCAAAGCCTACAGCAAAACTCCCGTCCAGGCGCTATGGAAACCTTGGATACCGACCAGCTAGCCCAGTTACTTGGGGAACTAAGGGCAGAAGTGCATGCAGCCCGTCAGGAAATGAACGCTCTAAGAAGGGAACTGATTATTTCCAAGGAGCGAACAGATGATCTCGCTAGACAATTGCTACAGTCACAAGCCGGACAGACCCCGTTACCCGCATCTGGGGGAAACCTTCCTTCTACATCCTCTATGAATCCAGTGCAGATCAACCTACCTGGGAATGTACCTCTGGCTCCGCCCGAACGATTTTCTGGTGACCCAAAGAGGTTTGCAGTATTTATCAATCAGTGCCGGTTGCATTTCTTATGCCGGCCAGCAGCCTTTCCAACTGATCAAGCTAAAGTAGCTTTCGTGCTTTCGTACCTTAGTGGCAATGCGGCAGACTGGTCGATCCCTCTAGTAAATCAAGATGATCCGGTCCTCCATGATTTTCAAGCTTTCCAGCTCAGTATGGAAAAACTGTTCGCAAGACATTCACAGGGGCAGGCCTCGGACAATGAGCTTCTTTCGTTGTGACAAGGTAATCAAGACCTTTTGGCTTATATTGCGTCTTTCAACAGACTGATAGTGGAAACTCAATGGCCTGAGGACAAAAGGATTACGCTGTTTTATAGAGGTCTACGTGGAGAGCTCAAAGATGTGTTAGCCCAAGTAGTGAATCCCCCACAAGATTGTTCGGACTATATAGACTTAGTCGTTCAAATAGATCACAGACTGCAGAACAGGAAGGCCGATCGTTCCAAGTTTGATGCTCGAGTATTTTCCAAACCGCCAACTCCTTCCAAAGGAGTAGACTCCGGGGAACCCATGCAAATAGGGGGCCTGAAAGGTCCTCTAACACAAAAGGAGCGGGAAAGGAGAAAACAGTTGCAATTATGCCTCTATTGCGGAAACTCAGGGCACTTTCTTCGAGACTGTCCGGTGAAACCTGCCAAGAAGGCAGTAGGAGCTGCAGTTACCAAAGTTACAAACTCTGAGCAGGGAAACGACCTCGCCCGACAAGAATAGAGGTCCTCTTGCCGAGTGTGAAAACCAGTTCCGTGACCTCGCATTTCGTGATACCTATGGTCCTCATTAGCCCTGATAATCCGGATCGATTACATGCAATTGAAGCTTACGTCGACAGCGGTGCCATCGGCAATTATGTGGATCATGAAATGGTTTTGAGGATGAATCTAACTCTTTGTCCCAAGGCTGTAAAGGACGTCATTACTACGGTGGATGGAACGGAGATAGCCTCCGGACCAATAACGCATACCACTCAAGAAGTGACGCTAGTAAGTCAAGATGGACACCAAGAGGAGATCGTGTTCGATGTGATCAAGGCTCCTCAGTTTCAGGTTATTCTAGGAATACCTTGGTTAGAGAAACACAATCCTCTGATCGATTGGCGAGCAAGAACAGTCCAGTTTCCAGAATGTGTCTCTACTTGTCACCCTCCACCTGGTGTTGCACTGGCAGCAATTTCTTCAGAGACTCCCCAGTTACCTCCCGAATACCTAGAATACCAAGATGTTTTCCGGAAGGATCAGGCTAACTCTCTACCTCCTCATAGGTCTTATGACTGCCAGATAGACCTGATACCTGGATCTACTCCTCCTTGTAGTAGAATTTATGCCCTCACCGAGCCTGAGAACCTTCACCTTCGACAATACCTGGATCAATACCTGGCAAATGGGTTTATTCGTCCTTCCAAGTCCCCTGCTTCTTCAGCTTTGTTCTTCGTTCCAAAAAAGGAAGGAGACCTTAGAACTTGTATAGATTATCGCTCCCTGAACCAGATCACCGTCAAGAATAGATATCCGTTACCTTTGATCCCTGAACTCCTGGACCAAGTCAGAAAAGCATGCATATATACAAAGCTGGATCTTAGAGGAGCCTACCACTTGGTACGAGTAAAAGAGGGCGATGAATGGAAGACGGCCTTCCGCACCAAATATGGGCTATTTGAATATCAGGTCATGCCCTTCGGACTTTGCAATGCCCCGGCCGCCTTTCAATATTTTATGAACGATGTCCTCAGAGAGCTCATAGATGTGTGTGTGTTGTTGTTTACATTGACGACATCCTAGTTTATTCTTCATCGGAATCTGAACATTGGAAACACGTGAAAATGGTCCTCGAAAGATTGCGTCAACACAAACTTTTCGCTAAATTGGAAAAATGTGTTTTCAACGTGACTGAAGTTGAATTCTTGGGATTCGTATTATCACCTAGCGGAGTGCGTATGGATTCAAAGAAGGTCGATGCAGTTCTCAAATGGCCATCACCATCCTCCGTAAAAGGTGTGCAAAGCATGTTAGGCTTCGCTAACTTTTACCGCAGGTTTATCCCCGAATTTTCTCGAATAGTCCAGCCCATCACTGCCTTGTTAAAGAAAAACAAACGTTTTGAATGGTCTACCGAGGCGGAACAAGCTTTCCAGGATTTGAAGACTAAATTTATCTCTGCACCAATCTTAAAACACCCTCGCCCCGAACTCCCCTACATCGTGGAAACTGATGCTTCAAGCCTTGCCATGGGGGCAGTTCTATCACAAAAGGACCCGGTAACCAATCAGTTGCATCCCGTGGCATTTTGGTCCCGCAAATTCTCGCCTCCTGAAATCAATTACACGATTACTGACAAGGAACTTCTGGCTATCAAGTCTGCCTTTAAGGCTTGGCGGCATTATCTGCTGGGGGCCCGACACACCGTTACTGTGATTACGGATCACCGAAACCTGCAATATTTGAAAACCGCAAAAGCCCAATCTTCTAGACAACTCCGTTGGGCATTATTCTTTGCCGAGTTTGACTTCATAATTACCTATCGACCTGGTACAAAAAACGGTAAAGCTGATGCCCTTTCTCGGATGGGAGTGGAAGAACACTTGATCAACCCTAAACCTGTACCAATCATTCCCGAACAAAGAATTCTGGGTGTAATCGCCACACAATCCATAGAGGAAGTTAAGGATAAAGCCAGGCAACTTGTAACTCCAGCAGACATACAGAATTGGCATCTGCAGGGAAAGGACTTTGCAGCAAAGGACAACTTATTGTATTTCCAAGAACGATTATACCTGCCCAGCACAGATTTACAGAAAAAAGTAATCTCTTGTTATCACGATTCTTTAATGGAAGGACATCCCGGTATGGCCAAGACCTCAGAAAAGATCAAGCGCTACTTCTGGTGGCCGTCTTGGAAAAAAGATATCAGAGACTTTATAATGTCCTGTGGAGTATGCGCCCAAAACAAGAGTCAAAAGGAAAGACCAGCAGGCCTCTTACGCCCTATTGACATCCCACCTCGCCCTTTGCATACGCTTTCTATGGACTTCATCACCGATCTACCTCCATGCTCCGGATACAATACGATTCTAGTAATCGTGGACTTATTCTCCAAGATGGCGCATTTCATTCCGCTCAAAGGGTTGCCAACAGCAGCAACTCTGGCCCGAGAATTTCTCGAAAACATCGTCCGACTGCACGGTTTTCCTTCGGTTCTAATTTCGGATCGAGGTAGTCAATTTATTTCTCATTTTTGGCGAAGTTGCTGTCGGTCGGCTCAAATTGATGTGAGACTATCGACCAGTCACCACCCTCAGACCGACGGACAAACCGAGAGGACCAATCAAACTCTGGAACAGTATTTACGCTGCATGCTGCAACAAACTGAAAAAACTTGGAAAGACATCCTCTGGATAGCCGAATATGCCTACAATAACTCTGTCCATTCGGGAACTGGGAAAACCCCCTTTTTTCTTTTATACGGCAGTCACCCTCGAACCTCGGAGTTGGATCCCCTCCAAGATCTTGAAACACCAGCAGTAGACTACCTGCATTCTACAATCACCCAAGCCTTTAAGGAAGCTGTTTCTCACCTTCAAAGGGCTAAAGAGCAATACAAGAAAGGAGCAGATCAACATCGGAAGGAAGCCCCTCAATATCAAGTAGGGGATCAAGTCTGGTTATCCACCAAATATCTACCTCTAAAAGGGCCACGCACATTCAACCCAAAATACCTTGGTCCCTATTCCATCACTACCATAGTAAACCCAGTAGCGGTCAAGTTGGACTTGCCCCCGCACATGAAGATACATCCGGTCTTCCACGTCTCTCTATTAAAACCCGTGCAACCTCAAACCCGACTAACTAAATCTCCAAAACCCATCCTAGTTGATGGAGAACTCGAGTTTGAAGTCAAAAGCATTCTGGACTCCAAGATCTCCAAATCTAAACTATTTTACCTAATTGACTGGAAAGGCTACGGCCCCCAAGAGAGATCCTGGGAACCTGCTGAATATGTCCACGCTCCTCGCCCAATCAAAAGATTTCACCGAACATTTCCTGACAAGCCAAAACCCCCGGAGAAGCCCGGTTTGGGAGGGGCCTTGAGGGGGGGTACTGTCATGATCTCTGCTTCCAAAAGGTCAGGGTTTTCCCAACTCCCTTGGAAGCAGATCCATAACCCAGGTTCCGAGTGCCAACCAGTCCCAATTGGGACCTTTTGGACCCAGTCCTGGCGCCAGTGGCACCAGGCTCATAAATATGCCCAGTCCCAGCGCTGGAAGCGCCGGGCTCATAATGCTTGGGTGGACTTACCTGCAGCAGACCATGCTGCTTACTTGCCTGCCAGTTGAGCCTCTGATCCTCTTCTGTTTGGAGCTACTTTTCCTGTTGGGTGGGGCAGGAGCCACTCCCTAGGTTCAGAACACTGGAACTCTTCTGGAAAGCAGGAACTCTTTTCTTACCTAGGCGTGGCTGTGGAAGGAGACACCTAAGCACTACAGGAGGCTATTTAAACCACACCCGATGGATGAATCTTGCTTTGCGTTATTCTGCATCCTCTGCAGCAGAACGCTCATCGTGTCTTCTGCATCTGATCCTGGGCCTAAGGAAAAAGGCTTACCATCCTGAATCCAGTCTTCAGCAACACCTATAAAGACAAGAAAGAACAGGTTAGCATTACGGTCTTCAGTGACAGCGCTTCACTTACCTGGTCCATCGGCTGTCACCAACGCCTCGCGCTGCATTCCGGCATCTGAAAGACAAAGGCTTACCTACTCTTCGTGCGCTCCGGAGGTCTTCGCACTGCATTCCGGCATCTGAAAGACAAAAGCTTACCAACTCTTCGCACGCTCCGGAGGCCTTCGGCGCTGCATCCCGCATCTGAAAGACAAAACAAGGTGCGTTTAAAGACATTGGGGAACTTCAATACTCACGTGCCATTACTCCATTCCACATCTAACCCAGTGGGTATTCCGGCACCCTGCAGCCGCTCCGAACTTGTACCTGCAAAATAAAAAGACAGTTAGAGCGCATCGTGAAGCAGGCAACAAGCGCTTACTTACGTGCTTCCAGGCGCTTCTATTCATCACACGGGCTCCATCTTCAACTCACTTCAGCCCGTCATCCGCCATCGTCGGAACCCTGCAAAACAAGAGACATCATTACTAAAGACTTTTAAAGACATTAGAATTACTCGAAACTTACCGTTCATGCAGTAAACGACGGACAGCAGTCCTCTGAAGTCAAGAGGCCTGCTCCCCTTATCCAGTGAAGAAACTGATTACAGCACCCTGCCCCGAGGCAGACGGAGAGCACGGCGTTCACTTACCTAAGACATCTTACCCTTCGAGTCAGACATACAGTGCACAGAGGTCCAGCCCAAAGAGCCAGCCGTGTGTTACACATCACCTTTGAAGATACGGTATACGCCCAGTCAAGACCGGCGCCTCTACGGGAATCAGGTGAGCGTTACAGCTGCTCCCACTAACCCTGCTGGGTAGAGCGGCCCTCTTTAAGATGTTGGAACTGCCACATTTCTTGTATGTTATGCAAAACTCCCCTCTACGGATTCCGGGCTAGTTCCATAAGATTGACTGTGCTCTCAGGAGCTTACTATGGGGAGGGGGTACACCGGCATATCGCCCTCTGCACGCCACAGCGCTCAATTTGGGAAAGGGGCATTGGGTTACCATGCCTCCAATCATACTACTGGGCGAGTCAAATGATGGTCATCAACAATATCATCCCCAATTCCCCTGATCCCCAATTCCATGGGGATCAGGAGTTACCGCATATTAGAGCAGAAATGTTAGGAATGCAGGATGCTTCCCCACTCAAGAACCTTTTACAGCCCCTCGCTAGATCCACCCTGCCGACAATAGCAATTCACACAGCAGTGATATGGCTGGGTCGACAGGGTGACCCCAATACAACCCTTGTGTAAAAACAGCAACCTCGCAGAAATGGACAAATTACTGATTTGGTCGGAATGGTTGGAGGGTCAGATTGCGGTGCTGGGGGATATACTCGCCGAGGGTAACATACTCTCCTTCTAGGAGCTGAGACATAAATCTGGATGGAGTACTGTCACTATTTGCAACTCACCCATGCACTACACAGACATCTCCCCTCACTCTCAGACATACCACAATGCACCCCACTGGAACGTAATGTCCTCCTTGAACGCATACCCTCTGAAGTCACGTCCACACTCTATAATGTTATAACGACTTTTGCGTCGTCAGACCTGTGCGACCTTAAAGCAAAATGGGAGACTGATGTGGGTGCTATTGAACCAGAGGATTGGAAATTGGCCTGGATGTAGCCACGTGAGATCGCAATTGCCTACAGACTACGGCTGGTCCAGCTCAAAATTCTGCACAGGGTATACTATCCAAGAGTCGTGCTGTTCAGATGGAACCGAGCTACCAGTCCGAACTGCCTACAGTGCCGAGTGGAGGAAGGCATTTCATACACATTTTATGAGAATGCCCTCAAATTCGGTGCTTTTGGCGACAATGCTGTAATAAATTGGCCGGGTGTTGGGGAGAGGTATCAATGGACCCTAAGATACTGCTGTTGGGAATTGGGGAAGAGGATGTTACTAACAATTATGAAAAACTGTTCCTATCCACAACGACTGTACTCATTAAACGCAATAAAATATAGCGCAGCGATGGGGATCACCCGATTGCCCCAAATTCGTGCAATGTGTAGCAGATGTGGATACATGTATGGCTATAGAACGCCGAATATATACAGCGCAAGGATGCCCCGACAAAGCAAAGAAAATCTGGGGTAAATGGGAAGAAGGAAATGGATATCTACACGTTGTTTGCCCATCTGGGTGAGGCAGTGAGGGGTGGTGACTTAAAGAGAATGTGAAATATTGATATAACAATGCATATGATATGTGACAAAGTGGTGAATGTCGGTATGGTTTTGTGTTGATAAAATCAATTAAAGATGTTTTTAAGACACGTGGGTTGATCCTATGTTGGCATGTCAGGCAGAAAAACGAGATTATTCAATGCAATTAATTTAAGGCCTACATTACTCCTAACCCTAAATATGACCCTAGAATGGATCAGTCTTAGGCTGAATTAGAACGGAACCGAAGATGAAAATCTTTTTATACTACTCTGATGCAAGATACGATCTCAGTGCAGGCCCGAGAGTCAGTATATGGTCTCATCACACATGCCCCCCCCCCCCTCACCATTGCTCCTAAAAATCCCTCTACTAGAAAACATGGCAGTCACCTTTTTGCACTAAATATTTGTATTATTTTAATCAGCTGGAATGTTGCAGGAATTTCTAACAAACTAGGGGATCCAGAATGGATAACGAGGGTGAAAGAGCACAATGTGATCTGTATGCAAGAAACATGGCTAACTAATAACAGTTGTTTATTAAAATGTTTCAATGAGTTCCACGTGTTCTCAGCTGTTGCAAGACAACTAGGGCCTGGTCGACCAAGTGCGGGTCTTGCCACTTTGATACGCAAGAGTCTTCAATATAATGTTGAAAGACTTGCGTTTCATAGTAAAGCAAACTGTGGGTGAGAAACTCTGCGTTGCTAATATTTACATTCACCCTAAGGTGGCATCTGGGAGCTTGTTCAAGATTGTTGGGATTCTTAGCAATTTTCTGGGAAATGAACAAAATTCCAGCTGCCCGATTCTGGGAGACCGTAATGCAAAATTGGGGGCAAAGGAGGAACTGGATAAGGAACAGGATAGTCTAGTAAGGGTTTATGGCATCCCCTAGTCCACTTCTTCCAGCACAGGACAATAGAGGGCGACTGATCAATAACGTTATGAAGGATCGCTGGCTGGTTGAGTTAAAAATGGACGATGTCCTGGGGATATTCCCCCGAAACCCACATTTAGATCCGGGGCACGGACCTTGGTAATGGTTACGAATTAGTACATTATTTTGCATATAAGAATATCTTTGCTTTCTCGGTTATCGACCGGCCATAGAGCTATATCAACCCTCTAGTGATCAAGTGGGGGAATCCAGCAGAAAGAGACCCAGGCAAAAGAAAACATTTTAAATAGAGACCGAATCAAAATCATGTTAAAAAGCATTCATGTTGAAAGCAGCTATACTTAGCCCCAATGTGGAAGCATTTGAGGATATTAGTATTTTTAAACTCTTAATTCAAAAACTATTTGAGGGTCTCAAATGAAGACAAAGCAGAGCCTTTAGTATTCATAATAGAAATCGACGAGATGCTTCATGGTCTGATTCCGAGTGAAGAAAGGCAAAATGGAGACTGTGGGACGAAACCAGGATCAGAACGCTTATGGAGGTGAATTATATGCTTTAAAAAGAACTATAAAAGCCCATGTAAAAAGAAAAAGGTTGCTCACATAGAAAATCGATGGGATATTTTAGATCATATGGTGTGAGAAAACAATATGCATTGTTTCTGGAGGCTTGTGGCCAAAGGGACAACATCTCAGGTTGATAATGAAGCTATTAACATTAACCCTAGATCAGCGCCTAGATGCATATGGGTTATGAGCGTTTTATAAATGTACAAATAAATAAACCCTTAAGTGCGGATTTCCCACTTTTCGGGTATGTTATTTAACTCACTACTGACCATGTTACCAGGCCCCGGACCCTCGTCCCCCTTAATGAACTGTATGGGTTTTATGGAAGAGGTCACCGCTTCGCAGATAGCAGTTACAGGGTTCAGGGGGGGAATCTCCAGGCTCAGAAGGCATTAATATTGAGGCTATTAAATGGTTTCCATCATGGTGGGTGTCCATTTTGACTATAGTTTTTAACGTGATAAACTCACAGACTCCCGGCATCCTAGAAGAAAAGCTCAATTGTTTCTATATTTAAAAGAAAAAAAAGGATCAAGCAGAGATCTGCATTGTTATCGGCCAATTTCCCTGCTGGACAGCACAAGCACAATTTTTGCAAAATGCATCCTGAGGAGGATAGGGGAATGGGCCGAGATGAATAATGTCCTCCCTAAAACCCAGGCTGGGTTCAGGAAAGGACTTTCTACACTAGACCATTGCTTTTTGCTGAATACCACTATTGAAAAATACACAAAGATTAGGAAGGGTTCCATATTTCTTGCTTTTCTGGATTTAGCGAAAGCTTTTGACTCCCTAGCCAGGGCAATTTTATGGAAAAAACTAAAAATGTGGAGTACCAGCAGGATTACTGCAGCCGATTCTACTCTTATATGCAGTAACTTCAGCTGTTGCAAGTTGTCCTGGTTTATCGAGTTACTCAAGTAAGTTTTCCATTAACAAAGGAGTCAGACAAGGCTTCCCCTTGTGTGTCTGCTGTTTATTTTATATATGTTGGATTTTAATCCATACAATTCTCTAGCACGGGTAGACCCTCCGATAATCAACGGGGTAAAATATGGGGCATTAATGTATGCCGACAATACAGCACTTATTGATCTAAGACACAGAGGCCTCCACAAGTCACTAAATTACACTTTCAAGTTCTTTAATGAACATAGCCTGAAATTGAACCTTGAAAAGACAAAGCTAGTTAAATTCTGCAGTTCCAGAAGGAAGTTTTCATGGGCAAAAAATAATGTTAACATTTCTGTGGTGAACAAATACAATTATTTGGGAACCTTGTTTCACCAGAGTGGCTCCTGATCCCACCTTATTAATAGGACTAAAATCTGAATTCAATCAGGTTTTAGAGGCCTGAAAAACTTTTAT
Organism: Ambystoma mexicanum; assembly: GCF_040938575.1. Taxonomy (NCBI): domain Eukaryota; kingdom Metazoa; phylum Chordata; class Amphibia; order Caudata; family Ambystomatidae; genus Ambystoma; species Ambystoma mexicanum. Next base: position 966,473,837 of record NC_090936.1, on the reverse strand, counting down.
TATAGATACGGCGGTAAGAGAATGGACAAATGTCTAAAAATACATGCCGCCGTTTTGTATGGTTGTGAAATATGGGGTGGTTTTGACTGCAGCAGACTGGGTGGGGTGCAGAATACATTTCTGAGGAATATAGCAGAGATTAGTCCTAGTGCACCAGGAGACGCTTTACGAACAGAACTGGGTGTAAAAAGTATTGCAGTTCTCGCGGAGTGCAGGTTCTTGGGACTTTTTCTCAAGGCTATGAAATTCAAGAACCCCAACCCCATCAGATTAAATGCAGTGCGGGAAATGACCTGCTCATTAGGAAAAGGAAAATATTCCTGGTACAATAATGGGAATCACTTGCTAAAAAAGTGGGGTATCCAATCGAGTCAAATAAATAGCCCAGTCGAACTATTCTTAGGGAAAAAGAAACTAGATTAGAACTTTCTCGTACGACGAACCATCTTTAGTGCAAACTAATAGTGAGACAGGAGCAGTCAGTTGCCTGAGATCCCCAGAGCATAGAAGAATTATATCAATGGTCCGCCTAACATTTTTGCCATTGTTAGAAAGAATGTCCTGGGTGGGCGGACATAAAAAATGCTGCTCTGGATTAGGCAATGATGAGAACATTTTGCACTTCCTGCTGATATGCCTGATTTTGATTGCTTTAAGAAGAATGTATTTTTAAAACTAAGACTGGAATTAGGGATACTTCGAGTGCTATGCACTTACTTATGTGTTTTAATGATCCATGTTTTATATCGGACGTTTATTCTTTTGTCAAGGAGGGACTCAAAATCTATGTAAGAACTTTTTTTTTTTAAACATTGATTTTATGTTTAACATATGCTAACAGTTATATATTGTTGTGTTTTTTGTATGTTAATGGCTAACGCTGAATAAACTATTTCTTCTTCAGGCAAGTTCCTTGCAGATTTTGTAGAGTTCAGGCGTGTTGTAAGTGGACCCAGAGATGCGGGCTTAGATGCGGGCCCGTTTCTAGGAGTGGATGGAGAGTCTGTATTGCCTCTGGAGTAGGCGGCAGGCCGGTTTGTCAGAGGGTGAGCTGGAAGCCCACCACTTCTGTTCTGTGACTTTGCACTTGCAGCAAGGCTACGTTGGAATCATACCAGCCATTGCACTTGGAAGAAGGCTTCATGCAGATTCTCATAGCAGGGGCAAGGATGTCAAGCATGTTGTCGATGGAGAGGTGAAGGTTAGCAAGGGCTGAGTCAGTGGGAGTCATTAGCAGGAGTGGGGGGAATGAAGGAGGCGGTGAAAGCAGCTACTGACGCACGCTTCATCGATCGAATGATGAAGGAGACTGGCAGTGCGGGCAGAGGCTAAATCGGGGAGCCCACGAGCTCCGGATGGGAGGAAAGGAGCACATGGACAGACTAGGAAAGAGGAGTAGTTAGATTAGAGAGTGAGATGTCAGCTGAGATGAAAGCATCCAAGACGTGTCCTGCTGCCTGGGTAGGACCAGAGGGAAGAATGGTGAGGGAAAGAGTCACAGAGGTTGCGGAAGAGTAAAGTGGTCGCATAAGGAGAGTCAAGATGAATATCGAAGTCTCCAAGGAGGCGAAGCTTGGAGGTAGACGTCAGAAGAGAAGATGAGAGGTCGGCCCACTCCAAGAGGGAGAGGGAGATTGGCCCAGGGATACTGTAGATGGTGGCGAGAGTGGGAGAGTAGGAAAGATGCAAAGCTTGCAGACAAGACATTCAAAGGAAGAGTAGTTTTGAGTGGGTATGATAGAAGCAGGGACAAGAAGGAGAGTGTCAAAAGTATTGACAGAGCTGGCACTGAACCACGTCTGAGCACGAGGACATCGAGGTCAAAGTCTTCGAGGAGGTGACAGATGTCAGAGGAGTGTTTGACAGCAGAGCTAGAATTGAGGTTAGCTAAGTAAAGCTGGTTGCTACAAGGTCTTACAAGGTGGGGTACAGGGACAAGATACTACCATTGGTGGGGGCAAGGAGGCCATAGGGGTGGCAGATGGAGGGGTGGAAGGAGAAGGGAAGAAGTTAATGAGAGACGGAATATGCCTGTCAAGAAGGAAGAGGTTGGGCATAGAGCCCTGGGCCATGATAGTGCCATTCTAGTAAACATTAATGATGCACTTGGAAGATGAGTGGTGTGCCAGGAGAACTTCCCATCTGGTACCACCATTAATGGGCGAGTAAGAAAAAGGGGAGAGGATAGAGACCATATGAGGAGTCCATAGGTCAGGAGAGGGGACAGTAAAGAGGATGTCAGTAACAGTCTGGAGGTAGCATTGACGTAGGTATCTGAAATGGGCAGGCCTGGATTGGAAACCAGGAGTGCTTTCTTAAATGTTTTCAAGTACGAGGAACTCACCAGGCGGCCTAGCCGGTCAAGTGACGAAGAGTCAAATGCAACAAATAAAACAGTAAGAAAGGAAAATCGGGGATAGGGCCTAGGTTACAAAATGCAGCGGGAAACAGGAACTAATGAGCATTCAAATGTGGAGGCACAGCCAATAAAGTGAGCATCCAGAGATGACAAACAAGTTAAGGGTAAAGGCATAGCAACTGACAAGGTGTTACACTCACCTTGTCTCCACAGGCGCGCCGAACGAAGCCGAGCGGTGACTGTCTCCACCAGCGTCACACGAAGCGGAGCGGTGAATGGCTGCACGTGTCCCCTCTGTTTTTACCCTTCCCTCACGAATGAAGGCTTGCCTGGAATGTTGAAATGAAATGTTAACCAGCCGTAAGGGGGAGGATCGACTCCCACCTCCCGTGACCTCCTTGTGCACCCTTCTACTGTGTCTCACCTTAGAGTTATTAATGGCAGACTCTCCGTCCTACGACTGAATGCAGGGGCGCGTTGCTATTCATAGGATCTAGTTGCGTCACTGATCCTACGGGCTGCTGTAGAGTTTTGAACAGCTTTGACTCTGTAGGTAAGTCTCTATGCCAACAGATACTTGGTATAGTTTTGCTTAAAGTTCCTATTGCCAAAGTCCTTACTACTGTGCTTGTTTCTTTGCAGATACGGTTTCGGTGTGCCCGGTGAAAGACTGTCTCCTCTACACGATGATGAGCAGAATTCCTGGAGGCGAGTTTAGCACTAACGCGAAGTGAAAATGTCTTAAAATACGGTTCTTGTCCCCTGCGCGACTAACCTGCTGTTCCTTTACTGTTCTGCAGGTGCGGCGACTCAGGAGCGGCGATCGCGTGGAGACGCCTCGATGGATCGCAGGAGAGTGCAGCCTCCGGGTGAGTATAAGCGCTAGAAACATGCTGAAATGTCTTTAATATGGCTTTTTTTCCTGCGCAGCTAACCTGATGTTTCTTTACTGTTCATCAGGTGCAGTTACTCTGGGGCGACTGAAGAGGAAGCTTTTCAGATGGAGCTTCTGGTAAGAACTTAACTGCTGTCCTTATTCTTGTTCTCTCTCCCTCCTTCCTTTCTTTCTTTCTTTCTTCACAGGTGATGGTTCGCGATTCCCAAGACGGGCGTGACTGAAGACTGGGTTGACTGGAGCTAGCAGACACGGTGAGCATTACGCTGCAGGAGTGCAGAATAACACGAAGGCTGTTCTGTCCTTAGAGTGTGGTTTATATAGCCTAACACAAGTAGTCCCAAGTGAAGTAGTCCCTCCAGCCACACCCTGCAAGTAGTCCCAGGTAAAGTAGTCCCTCCGGCCATGCCTGAAATTAGAACGGCTCAGTTCCTTCATGCTGGACTGAATGCGATTCCATTTCCCCTGTTACCTGACTTACTTGAAAGAATATTATGAGCCTGGCGCCAACGGCGCCAGGACAGAGTCCATGAAGTCTTGAGGCAACCTTTTGGGGCCTTAAAGGTCCCCATAGGTGCTAGTAACTGGGGTAGGCTGGTCTGCTCCTGATGTCTGGAGGTATGCACCATGACAGCACTATCCCTCCCCCCCAAGGCCTCCACTAGGGTGGGTTGTTCCACTGGTCCAGGCTTGGTTGGATGGGTTCGATGGAACAGTTTTACTAAGTGTGGCGCATGAATGTGGTCACTTAGCTCCCATGTTCTTTCTTGTGGTCCATAGCCTTTCCAGTCGATTAGATAGAATAGTTTTGATTTGACAAGTTTGGAGTCCAGAATATCCTTTTTTTTTTTTAACTTCTTTTTATTGTTTACAACATAACGGAAAAGAACAAACCAAAAAACAACGCATTCCCCATTTCCCTTTTTTCTCCTCCTCCCCCCTCCCTCTCCCAAAGGCTGCCGCAGTATGTTCGTAGTCCATCGCCTCCTCGGGCTTGGCTCTAACAGTTGTCGCGTTTATAGCGGAGGGACCGGTCTCTCAGCAGCCTCCTTCCTTTCACTGGGAGTGTCCCTGCTCTTGTCTATGCGTGTGTATGCTGGCCTTTCCAAGTAGGGTTTCCACTGTTCAGCGTCTGCGCAGGCTACGGCCAGGCCTCTTTCCACCCAGTTCTTTCCTGTCTCTGAATCATATGGTGCCCTCTGGCGTGGGCGGGCCAGTTTCCTCATTTCCTGAGTCGCCCTGGTCGCTCGTGTCATCCCCGTTTCTGTTACCTAGCAGGTCTCGTACCAGAGAGTTCCATGCCAATAGTCTGGCTCCACTGTTACTCTCCCCCCTTTGAGTGGCTCTCGCCCAGACTGCCGTCTCTGCTATTGTCCATTTTTGTAGGTCGGCCCACCAGCCCTCCTTCGAGGGGCCTTCGCTCCTGTTCCATGCCATCGCTATGCGGCGCTTTGCCAGTATTATCATTAAGTCTTTCATTTTTGCCACATGTGACATCTGCCGGTGCCCCCTTGGGAACAGGCCCAACAAGTATGATGCTGGCGATCCCGCTGGCATGTGTATGTCTGCTGTCAGCGCCTTCTCTTTCACCATGTTCCAGAAGTCTGTTATCTGCGGGCACGACCAGAACATGTGCACCATGTCGGCTTGTTCGACTCCGCAACGCGGGCAGCACCGGGCCTGTCCATCTCCCATCCTCGACATTCTCTTGGGAGTCAGGTATGCTCTATGCACTATGTAGAGTTGCAGCTGCCTGAACCTGGCGTTCCTGGAGACCCTTTTCGTGTACCAGAGGACTGTGTTCCATTCCTCTTCTTCAAAGGGTTGTTGAAGTTCCTCTTCCCATTTCATACGTACTCTTAGTGTCTTTTTGTTGGTGATTCCCAGCAACTGCTCATAGAGTCTGGATACGGTGTGCCCCCCTTCGGAAATATCATACCATGCGTCCAGTGCTCCTTCGGTGTCCTCGGGCTCTGGCATGGTGTTCCACCTTTTCTTTATTGCGCAAATTAGGCTATTATGTAGGATGAATTGGCCCTTGTGCATGTCCTGTTCATCTACCAGGGTTTGGAATTCGACCCATTGTCCTTCTCGCCACAGATCCCCTATTTGGGCTACTCCTTTGTCTTCCCATTGTGTTCTGTACGTGGCCAAACTGGCCACTCGGGTGTCCACTAGCCCTGCTAGTGGAATATGTCTTGAGCAAGGGTCTCGTATGCCTTGTGATTTCCAAGCTCTTTTCCATAGTGTTCGGCCTAGCTGAACTATGTTGGGAAGGTCTTTGGCTTGGGTGGCCTTTATCCATAAAAGTTCTCTCAGGTGCTATCTCCGGAGTGTTGGCCCAAAAAGTATTGCGTCTATGGAGATTTCTTCCCCTAGCCATCGCACCACAAATTGGAGTTGTGCTGCCAAGTAGTAATGCTCATAATCTGGGAGTTTTATGCCCCCCCACTCGTAGCTCCTTTGTAGTGCGTTTAGTGCCACCCTGTTTCTCCCCTCTCCCCACAGGAAGGTTCTCACCATGGTGTGTAGGTGTTTAAAGAAGGACCTCGGTATGTTATATGGGATGTTTGTAAAGTAATATAAAAGTTCGGGCAGGACCGTCATCTTTAGCAGTGCCGCTCGGCCTATCATGCCCAACGGTAAGGTCTGCCAAAATTTCATGGCGTTTTCGATTTTGTTCAGGGCTGCTTGTGTATTACCTGCATGTGTTTCCGTGGTGTCGTGGTAAATGTCTACTCCCAGGTATTTAAAGGTGTTCGGGGTCCATGCGATACCTAGGTGCGGCAATTGGTCTGTCGGTATTGCGCGTAGGCCAGCTAAGGGAAATAGTGAGGATTTTTCTCTGTTGACCACTATTCCGGATAACCTACCGAACGCGCTCAGCGCTTCCAGCAAGTCCTGCAGGTGGGCGCGTGGGTTCTGTATGTAGAGGAGTATATCGTCTGCGTATATGGATATCTGATGTGTTTCCCCATCTATCTCTATGCCCGTGTCCTTGTAATCCGTTCTTAGGAATACTGCGAACGGCTCCAGGGCCAGAATATATAACATTGGAGACAGGGGGCATCCCTGTTTTGTGCCTCGCTCTATGCCCCATTCCTTAGAAACTTGTCTACCTGTCTTGACCCTCGCTCTCGGATCCTTGTATAATAGTTCAATCCATCGTATGAACCCTTGACCAATCCCGTAGTGGGCGAGCGTTCCCAGGAGCCAGTCCCATCCCACCGAATCGAATGCTTTGATTGCATCCAGTGAAGCCACAGCCCTCTCCCCTCCCTCTTGGTTTGTCCTTTCTATGACATAATGGAGTCTGCGTAGATTCCAGGACGCGTTTCGTTCCGGTACATACCCTGTCTGATCTGTGTGGATCAGGGTGGGTAGCACTTTTTTAAGGCGGTTAGCCAATGTCGCCGTCAGGATCTTGGAGTCCTGGTTTATTAGGGAGATCGGTCTGTAGGAGCCGCATTCGAGGGGTGGCTTTCCTGGTTTAAGAATGGGGACTATTATCGATTCTGACATGCTTCTCGGGAGCCTTCCTTTCTCATATGCTTCCTCTAATGTTTCCAGCAGTCTCTGGGCTATGTCGTTTTTGTATTGTTTATAAAATTCGCCTGGCAACCCGTCTGGCCCCGGAGATTTCCCTGTCGGTAACCGGGTAATCACTTCTGTTAGTTCCTCTACAGTGAGAGGGGCTTCTAACATTTGGGCCTGTTCCTCCGTCAATTGTGGGAGGCTGATTTCCGCGAGGGCATCCTCCAGGTCCCCCTCCTCCGCTTCCTGGACCCTGGAGTATAAATCCTCGTAAAATTGCGAGAACACCTCATTTATACCATCCTGGGATCTTATCACCTCTCCCTGTCTATTTTGGATTGCGTTGATCGGTTCCCGCTTAGTATCCTGTTTGGTTAGCCAGGCCAGGAGTCTGCTGGGCTTGTCCCCTTCGGCGTGTAATTTCTGTATATATTTCCCACAGTCAAGGCACCCTAGTCTTTCCAAGGTCTCTACACACTGTTGTCGCAGGGTGGTGAGGTTCCCCTGTTCCGCTCCCCTCTCCCCCGCCTGCTCCTCAGCTCTCTCGATTTCCCCCTCCAGCTCGTCTAGTTGCGTTAGGGTTTCTCGCCTAAGGCCTCCCATCTTCCCCATCGCCTCACCTCTGACCACCACCTTGAAGGCCTCCCATACCGTGCCCGTGCTTTCCACACTACCCGCGTTATGCTGAAAATAATCGTCTATTACGTTTTGAATGTATTCTTGGAAACCTCCATCTAATAATGCTTCTGCCCTTAATCTCCACGTGGGTATAGGGGCTTTCCTGTGTGTGTGCTCCCATGTGATTCTCAGGGGGGCGTGGTCAGATAGGGTTCGCGCATGTATATGTGCCTCAGTAAATTCCCCCAGTGTCTCCTTGCCCGTGAAAAGGTAGTCTATCCGTGTGAATGTCCCATGTGGGGCACTGTAATGCGTGTATCCCCTCTCTTCCCCATGTACCTTCCTCCAGATGTCTTCGAGCTCGAGTTGGTCTAACATCTGTCGTAGTGCTCTCGCTGGTGGCGCCGCTCTCTTGTGCTTATTGTCCGACCTGTCTAGCCGGGGGTCTAATGTGCAATTGTGGTCGCCCGCCCAGATCATCGTAGCATTCCTGTACGGGGGCCAGCCGGGGCGGGAGTGTCCTGAAGAAGGCCGTCGCGTCATGATTGGGGGCATAGGTATTCACCAGGCATATCTCCCGGTTTTCCAGCATCCCATGGACCATCAGGACCCTGCCTTCCGCGTCTTTTTCTTGGTTGATGAGCTGGAATGGGATTCCGGGAGCGACCCAGGTCATTACTCCCCTTGTGTAATTGGAGTATGTTGCGCTATACATCTGACCACCCCATTTTTTCTCTATCTTGGCTTGTTTTGCGGCCGTCAGGTGTGTCTCCTGCAGCATTGCAATGTGGGTCCTTGTTTTGTTCAACCAGGTATATATCCTCAATCTCTTGACATATGCGTTCATCCCTCTAACGTTCCACGTGACAATCCTCAGGTCGTCTCGGTCCTTATGGAGACTCGCTCTAGAGGCCTATTTTTTCCCATGGGCCTGCTCAGTGTTCCATTCCCTCGATTTACTCTTGCCAGGAATTTGTACCCCTTCTTCTGCCTGTTGGAATTTAAATAGTCTGTTCGTTGGCCCTCTCGGGTCGGTTCCCCTACTGTTCGCTGTATTCCGTTGTTGACAGTCTCGTTTCGTGCTTTCCGCCAGCTCTCTGCTTGTGGGTGCTGCTCCCTATGTTTGTCTTCCATAATGATTCTTTGTGTATGACAACTGTTATTTCTCCTTCTGCTTTCCTCTTTTTCCTGCGGGCTTAGCCTTAACTCTCCAACTGCTATAACTGTTAACCAAAAGAACATCAACAAACGCCCAGCCTCCCTCCCCCTGCTCGGGCCCCACCGCTCTCCAGGTGCCGTCTTCCTCTCCTTGGGCCTGCCTGTCGCGGCGTAGTGTCTCAAAACTGACACTATAAACATTGTCATAACTGGGGTTCCACTGTGGGTCTTGGCGGTTCCGCTTCCCTGAGTTTCTTGCTCCTCCTGCAATTCTCTTTACTGTAGGCTTTTCAACTTGGAGGCTGTCGGTCACCCTATTCCGGTATTTCACGGCAGGGTGTCTCTACTGCTCTGTTGCTGTGGCGTTGGGTACGCATATCGCGCTTGGTTTCACTCTCTGTTTCGCCGGAGGGAGTTTCTGTTTCGCTCGCCACCCTCTGCCAGCTACGGAATCCCTTGTTGGTCCATCCACTCCTGGGCGTTAGCCGTTGTCTCGAAGATCTGTGTCTTTCCGTTATGCAGTATTTTGAGTTTGGCTGGGTACAGCAGCATGAATTTCACCCCTGCCGCTCGAAGGCGCCCTTTGTTCTGCCAGAACTGGGCTCTCTGTCTTTGCACAAGGACCGTATAGTCTGGATACATCGTTATCTTGGCCCCATTTCTTGTTATGCTCCCTCCTTCTCTCGAGAAAGTCAGGATTTTTTCCCTGTCCTTAAAGTTCATGATCTTTGCAATCATTGGTCTCGGTGGTGCTCCTGGGCGCGGTTTTCTGGTTAGCGCCCGATGTGCTCTCTCCACTACAAAGCCCTGGGACAGGGTCCCAGCTCCTACTTCTTGGATCAGGAGGTTCTCTATGTAATTCGTGGGGTCTCTTCCTTCCTCCCCCTCCGGCAGCCCTACTATGCGTACGTTGTTACGTCGGGCCCTGCTTTCTGCGTCTTCCGCTCTGCGTTCTAGTATATTGATTCTCTCTATTGCTTCTGACATTTGTGTACGCGAGGTGGATACTTCCGCTGAATTGCTGTGCACTTGTTGCTCTACTGTTGTCATCCTCTCCGCCAGGTTCCTCGTGTCTTGTCTGAGGAGACCCACATCCACCATTACTGCATCTAGCTTGCCTTCTATTGACGTCTTTAGCGCCTCTATGGCTTCCAATATGCTGCTTTCCACTTGCCTGATCTCTCCTTGCGTGACATATGGCTCTGGCGTGTCTTTCTCTTCCCCCTCAGGCTGCTGGTCATCACTCTTGCGGGCAAATGTCTACATGACAGTCTGTCTCCCTCTGCCGCTCTTTGGCTTGTCTGGCATGTTGATACCTGCTCGTCTCGGCCTGTAGTGGAGTCCTATTTGCCCGGGGTCTGCTTTGCGCATCGATGGGTTTCTGCGCAGTCTTCGCCCTCACTTACACACTTCCTGCGTGTGTTGGCCTCTAAAGAGCTTCTTCCTTCTGTCTCTCTGTATTTGCCCTTCCACCGTGTCTCTCTGCGGTATTGTCTTCTCGCACACCGGTGGGTGCTTGCGGTCTATCTTACCGTGGGGCGGTTCTTCCCCTGGTCACTGCCCCTGTCCTGGCGTTATAGCGGGCGGCCAGTCTTACCAGCTGAATTTGTAGCTCGTGCTTCTATTGAGGAGCCGCCTCGGGGGTTATTTTACTCTCTTACTTATTGTCCTGAGGCGGCCGGCTGGGCCGGGGTCTGCTTCTGTGTGTGTCCCCTTTGGTTCACTTCCCTGTCGTTATGTCAACGGCCGCCTCTTGGCTCTGCGCCGTCCCAGTGCGGCCTCAGCTCTCCTCGCAGGCTCCGCTTAGTCCTCGGTCCGGGTTCGGGCTTTGGCGTCCCGGTCGCTGCTGCGCCTCTTTCCCCTACCGGGTCTCCGTTACAGATGCTCGCCTCTGCGTCGGCAGGGGAGGGCTCTTCTTCGGTCCGACCTGTGGGCCGCTTCTCATTTCTCGCTGCGACTCTGCCCGCTCCAGTTCCACGCAGTTGGTACTTCGCGCCTACTCGTCTCTGCGCCGTCCCAGTTCGGCCGCAGCTCCCCTCGCAGGCTCCGCTTGGTCCTCGGTCCGGGTCTGGGTCCGGGCTTTGACGTCCCGGTCACTGCCGCGCCCCTTTCTTCCGCCGGGTCTCCGTTATAGTCGCTCACCTCTGCGCCGATAGGGGAGGGCTCTTCTTCGATCTGATCTGTGGGCCGCCTCTCGTTTCTCGTTTCTCGCGGCGACTCTGCCCGCTCCAGTTCCACGCAGCGCGACTGCTTGCAGTGCCGTCGCGGGCTCCTTCCTCCGCCTGCTGCAGTCGGTACTCCGCACCTACGTCGCTCGGGAAGTATTCCGGTTCTGCCGGAGCTGGGTGTTGGTCGGCTGCCTCCCCCGTCGCCTCCGGTCTCTCCCTTCACCTCCGGTCCTTCTTCGCGTCCTCCTTCGTGTCTCAGGACGCGGGTCGTGGTCTCAGTGTTGCGCGCCCCCGCCATTTTGTTGGTGTCGCCACGCATCTCTCCCTCTCCGTTTTCGCTCATTCCAGCTTCCGATTTTTCTCGGGTCTTCTCCCGTATGCGCCCTGAGCCTTCCGATGCCTTTCCCTGGCGTTCGTTCGGTCTTCCGACGTGTATTTCAGCCTTTTTTCAGGATCATTAGCCGGATCGAGTGGGAGCCTCTCAGAGTTCGCTCACGCTTGCATGGCCGCCAAGCCACGCCCCCAGTCCAGAATATCCTTAACCTCAAATTCAGGTTCCCCCGTCGACCATGATTGGTTTTGGTGGTTTCGTTACCCGAGTTCCAGGTTGCACTGGTTTCAAAAGAGACGTGAAACACGGGATGGACTCGCATATTCGGAGGTAACTCCAATTTTACCGCCACCGGATTAATGATGGCCTTAATGGTGTATGGTCCCAAATATCTGGGATTAAATATATGGGTTCCTTTTATTGGTATGTGTTTCGAGGCTAGCCAGACTTCATCCCCAACCTGATATTTTGGAGCTTCACTCCTATGTTGATCTGCGGATCTCTTGTATTTTTCCTTAGCTTGCCTTAGATTTTCTGTTGCTCTCTTGACGGCTTGTGTGATGGTAGCGTGCAAACTTCTTACGGCTGGCATTTCCAAATGTTGAGGTGGATCGAGGTCAGAGGTTCGTGGATGCATCCCGTATATCGTATAGAACGGACTCTGCCCATTGCTGGAGTGTAAGGAATTGTTATAGGCATACTCAGTTATCCATAAAACGTCCTTCCAGCTACCTTCTGTTTGGTGTAACATGCATCTTAGGTACTGTTCTAGTGTTTGGTTGGTTCTCTCGGTTTGACCATCCATTTGAGGATGGTGACTAGTGGAAAGTCTTAAATCGATTTGGGCTAACTTGCAACATTTTCTCCAAAAATGTGAAATAAACTGACTGCCATGATCTGAAACTAGAAAGGAGGGGAATCCGTGTATCTGGACAATCTGTTCGAGGAACTCTTCCGCCAGAATCGAAGCTGAGGGTAAACCTTTTAGAGGAATGAAGTGGGCCATTTTGGAAAATAAGTCTACTACCACTAAAATGGTGTTAAATCCATTACAAGAAGGGAGATCAGTGATAAAATCAAGAGACAGCGTATGCCAGGGTGTAGGTGGAACGTCCAGAGGTTGTAGTAGAGCCGATGGTTTCTTTTTCTAGGCTTCGTTTTGTGCACAAATGCCGTATGATAGCACAAATGGCTTGATGTCTTTACGCCATGTTGGCCACCAGAAATGCCTCTTGACCTTGGCTTCGGTCTTTGCAATTCCAGGATGACCTTCTACCAATGATTCATGGTAATTGAGATTACTTTTTCTGAAGTTCCTTACTGGGTAAATAAAGGCGTCCTTGAAAGTATGGCAAATGATTTGTGGTGACCGAATGGTGTTTGCTTTTAGTAGACCAATCCTGCAGAGCCTTGGTGTCGAGGAGATTCGAAATTTCCTTGTGGAGGTCATCCAGGGTCAGAGATGTAGTAATTCCCAGGATTCTTCCTCTAGGGATTATGGCCACTGGGTCAGGACTTGAGTATGCTTCATCTATTCCAATGCGGGATAGAGCATCCGCTTTTCCGTTTCGGCAACCAGGTCGGTATGTAATCACGAAATCATATCCAGCAAAGAACAGCGCCCATCGGAGTTGGCGAGAAGATTGGGCCTTTGCCATCTTTAGGTATTGTAGATTGCGATGATCTGTGATCACTGTGATGGTGTGTCTGGTCCCTAGGAGATAATGCCGCCAAGCTTTAAATGCTGCCTTGATGGCTAGAAGTTCCTTGTCCGTTACGGCGTAATTTAGTTCTGGTGCTGTGAATTTTCGTGACCAAAAGGCCACTGGGTGAAGTTGACCTGTCTCGGGATCTTTTTGAGAGAGGACCGCCCCCATTGCCAGACTGGAAGCATCGGTTTCTACCACGCACAGGAGATCTGGGCGAGGGTGTTTCAGGACTTGAGCTGAAGTGAATTTCTTTTTCAGGTCTTGGAAGGCCTTTTCCGCTTCCTCCGACCACTGAAAGCGCTTATTCTTTCGCAATAAGGATGTGATGGTATGCACCAATTGCGAAAAAGCCTGGAATGAATCGGCAATGGAAGTTTGCAAACCCAAGCATGATCTCGACTCCCTTGATTGAAGTTGGAGAGGGCCACTTGAGGATGGCATCTACCTTACGCAAATCCATACGAACACCACGAAGGGTTAGAACAAACACAAGAAACTCGAGTTCATAAACATGGAAGAAGCATTTTTCTAATTTAGCATATAGCTTATGTTGCCAGAGTTTTTCAAGGACAGCATGGACGTGTTTCACATGGTCCTGCTCGGAAGAGGAGTACACCAGAATGACGTCAATGTATACTACGATACAGACATCAATCAGCTCTCAAAGGACTTCGTTCATAAAATATTGAAACGCCGCCGGGGCGTTACAAAGCCCAAAGGGCATCACCGGATATTCAAATAGCCCATACTTGGTGCGGAAGGCGGTTTTCCATTCGTCCCCCTTTTTGACTCATACGAGATGGTAAGCCCCTCCGAGATCCAACTTAGTGTAAATTCGAGCATCCTTCACTGGGTCCAGCAGTTCTGGGATTAGAGGCAAGGGGTACTGTTTTTTTACAGTCACTTGGTTCAATGCGCAGTAGTCTATACAAGTCCTTAGATCTCCTTCCTTTTTAGGGACGAAGAATAAGGGCAAGGCTGCCAGGGACTTAGACGGACGAATGAAACCGTTTGCCAGGTATTGGTCTAAATACTTTTTTAAATGAAGATTCTCAGGCTCAGTGAGCGCGTAGATCCGACCGCATGGAATCCGAACGCCAGGTATAAGATTGATCTGGCAGTCGTATGGTCTATGAGGCGGCAATGTATTGGCTTGGTCCTTCTGGAAAACATCCTGAAAATCCTGGTATTCCTGGGGTAGCGGATTTGTTAGACTCATGACTGTGCAATTTCTTTGGTTAGGGGTTCTACTGCTTGATAACATGTATGAGCACATTCTGAGAAGGTCAGCCTCTTAGCACGCCAGTCTATGCAAGGATTGTGTGTTTCCAACCACGGCATTCCCGGAATTATTTGGAATTGTGGAGCCTTGATTAAGTTGAACACAATGGTTTTCCGATGCCCGTCTTGGCACAACAGTGTCATCTTTGTCGTCGAGTGTGTTACAGGAACAGAAGAGATCTCCAGTCCGTCGACAGTGGTGACCAGATCCGTTGTTCCCTTTTCGCAAAAAGAGGAAGACTCATCCTTGAAGCCAATTCTCGATCCATGTAGTTACCAATGGCTCTGCTGTCGATGTAAGCTCTGACCGCATGCATACGAGACGGTTGCTGGTGACTGATGAGAATCATTAGTTAGGCTAGGTGCGAGGTCTGAGAGTCCTCCTTCTCGCTCGACAAACGGACCTCTACGCTTGTCGGGCGGGGTATTTTTCCGACTCTGGCTCTGCGCTGACCTTTCAGCAGCCCCGACTGCCTTCTTGGGTGGTTTCACTGGACAGTCTCGAAGGAAATGACCGGCTGTCCCACAATATAAGCACAACTGTTGCCTCCTTTTGTCTCTTTCAGCCTTGGATAGCGGTCCCCTTATTCCTCCAATCTGCATGGGTTCAGACATGTCGGTGGTTTTGGAAGTGTTGTCTCTTGGACACACAAACACCCGATTCTCCAATCTAGCTCGGTCAGCTCTCCGGTTCTGCAGTCTGTGGTCAAGCTGCAGCACCAAGTCAATGTATTCCGCACAGTCTCTTGGTGGATTGACCACTTGAGCTAAAACGTCTTAACTCTCCTCTCAACCCACGATGAAACAGCGTAGTTCTTTTGTCTTCAGGCCAACTGGTTTCCACCACCAGTCTGTTGAAGGTTGCGATATATGTTAACAGATCCTGGTTCCCTTGATGCAAAGACAGTAGTTTGTTATTTAATACTTGGCCTTGGGAGTGTCAGGCAAACAACTTCTCCATATTCTGCTGAAACCCCTGGAAATCTCGTAGAAGGGGATCGTCTTGATTAACTAGTGGTACCGACCAGTTCGCGGCACTGCCACTGAGATCTGAAAGTACAAAGGCCACTTTTGATTGGTCGTTCGGAAAGGCTCCAGGCCTACATAGGAAATGAAGGCGGCACTGGTTCATAAAAACCGCAAACCGTTTTGGGTCTCCCGCAAAGCGTTCAGGTGGAGCCAAAGGTATAGCTCCCGGAAGGTCCACCTGCACTGGGTTGCTTGACTGAGTTGGGACTGATGCCCCCATTCCAGGTAATGGTGTTTGGCCAGGCTGTGATTGGAGTAATTGAATGGCTAGGTCATCAGTACGCTCCTTGGCCACAATCAGTTATCTCCTTAGAGCGTTGGTTTCTCGCCGAGCTGAATGCACCTCTGCTCTGAGTTCCCCCCAAAAGCTGGGCTAATTGGTCTGTCTCTGAGGGTTCCATGGCACCCAGGTAGAGGTTTGTATGAAGGCTTTGCGCTCTGTTACGCTCACCTGGTCTCCACAGGCGCGCCGAACGAAGCCGAGCGGTGACTGTCTCCACCAGCGTCACACGAAGCGGAGCGGTGAATGGCTGCACGTGTCCCCTCTGTTTTTACCCTTCCCTCACGAATGAAGGCTTGCCTGGAATGTTGAAATGAAATGTTAACCAGCCGTAAGGGGGAGGATCGACTCCCACCTCCCGTGACCTCCTTGTGCACCCTTCTACTGTGTCTCACCTTAGAGTTATTAATGGCAGACTCTCCGTCCTACGACTGAATGTAGGGGCGCGTTGCTATTCATAGGATCTAGTTGCGTCAATGATCCTACGGGCTGCTGTAGAGTTTTGAACAACTGTGACTCTGTAGGTAAGTCTCTATGCCAACAGATACTTGGTATTGTTTTGCTTAAAGTTCCTATTGCCAAAGTCCTCACTACTTTTGCTGGTTTCTTTGCAGATGCGGTTTCGGGGTGCATGGTGAAAGAGTGTCTCCTCTCCACGATGATTAGCAGAATTCCTGGAGGTGAGTTTAGCACGAACGTGAAGTGAAAATGTCTTAAAATACGGTTCTTGTCCCTTGCACGACTAACCTGCTGTTCCTTTATTGTTCTGCAGGTGCGGCGACTCCGGAGCCACGATCGCGTGGCGACGCCTCGATGGATCGCAGGAGAGTGCAGCCTCTGGGTGAGTATTAGCACTAGCGCGATGCTGAAATGTCTTTAATAGGCTAACCTGATGTTTCTTTACTGTTCGGCAGGTGCAGTGACTACGGGCCGACTAAAGAGGAAGCCTTTCAGATGGAGCTTCTGGTAAGAACTTAACTGCTGTCCTTGTTCTCTGTCCCTACTTCTTTTCTTTCTGTCTTCACAGGTGATGGTTCGTGATTCCCAAGACGGGCGTGGCTGAAGACCGGGTTGACTGGACCTAGCAGACACGGTGAGCGTTACGCTGCAGGAGTGCAGAATAACGCGAAGCGTGTTCTGTCCTTAGGGTGTGGTTTATATAGCCTCACACAAGTAGTCCCAAATGAAGTAGTCCCTCCAGCCACACCCTGCAAGTAGTCCCAGGTAAAGTAGTCCCTCCGGCCGTGCCTGAAATTAGACTGGCTCAGTTCCGTCAGGCTGGACTGAATGCGATTCCATTTCCCCTGCAACCCGACTTACTTGAAAGAATATTATGAGCCTGGAAGTCTTGAGGCAACCTTTTGGGGCCTTAAAGGTCCTCATTAGGTGCTAGTAACTGGGGTAGGCTGGTCTGCTCCTAATGTCTGGAGGCATGCACCGTGACACAAGGCTGTGATAAAAATAGTACTCTAATTGGAATTCCCTATTCAGTGAAAAGGCATGGCATTTAGCACAGCTTGAGGGTAGAGTCATGTATGACACAGAAGTACGGCCCATCTACAGGAAACACTTGCCTCTCAGAAAGAGGCTGAAATAAATTGAAAAAAGAGGCGTGCGCTGGTTACATTGAATGGAACTAAAAGACCTATATATCTGAAATGGCTGTAAATAGGGTGACATCCCAAGCAAGACGACTTGGAGTAGAGGAACTCAGTCAGTGAAACTAGATTATACATTTTTCACAGCTAACATGTTGCCCTTAATAGAGGAGTTTTAGGTCATTAAAACACGTAATGGGGACCACAACCGTTGTAGAATACAATGGACAGGAGACGATAAAAAAGGGATATCTGTGTATACTAGTAAAGTTCAAATAACCCAGGGGAGTCACTTATTTAAGAATGTCCGGAGCAAAAGTTGATAATCTCACCACACAAATATCAGATAGCGAGAAGGGGGTGGCGCAAAAACCTGAGAGGTATATACCTGCATACTCCAGAACATCTACTTCTCTGGAATTGTTAATGCCTTGAGAAGGAGAAAGCAACAATATAAAAACTGGCTGCACTGTCATAAAGTGACAATGATCCAACAAAATGCAGAACACATGCTAAAAGCAATTTGTAAAAATCATACAGGGGAGATATGGGAGTTGATAAATAGCACGGGAACACCGCAAACTGCAGTCTTGTCCAATGTGGTAGAAAAAAAAGCATGGTTTGATCACTTCAGTCGTCTCTTCTCTGGCCGTCCCATTTCTGAAACTAAAGTGGGTCACGCTCTGGGTGAACCTTGGAACATATTTCTTGAAAAAGAAGATATGTTTAATAAAGAAGGCTAGCTACTTCAAAGCCCCAGGCCCGAAAGGCTTACTAACGTAACCCTGAAGGACAACCTGAAGCCGTTGACTGCTTTTCTGCATTGAATTTGTGTGCAGGTGTTAAAGACCACGTAGATACCCCAGTCCTGGAGGTTGGCCATCCTAGTCCCAATAGTCAAGAAGGGCAATAGGTCTGATCCAAAGAGTTACAGGCCTATTGCCCTCCTGGACGTAGCTAGACATTTTTTGCATCAGTGGTGCTACAGAACTTAAAGGAGGCCAAATGAACATCTTCCATACAGGGTTTGTCAACAGGATCGGGAGAAGTGCAAATACATTCTTTCTCAACATATTAAAAAGTAGGGTGCTTGAGAAGAAAACTAAAATATACTGGACCTTCACAGATCTAGCACAAGCTTTTGATAGTATTGATCGTTCACGCCAATGGTCTCAATTAGTGAGAGGGGGATGTCCGGGAGATTTATTCAAAGCCACTAAGGGACCTCCTTGAGAAGAAGGAACAAGTTACTTACCTGTTGTTCTCCAGCATGGGTCTGGCACGGATTCACATGCTCATGAATATTCCCTGTTGTCAGGCTGGGAATCCTCGGTAAAGAAATAAATCAGTTTCAGTTTCGTTTCTGAACTGTCTTTCTCCTAATAACCAATCACTGGCCTCTGGGTCATACTGCCCCCAGCCAATGACTGCCCTCTACCTAAGCCCCTCCTCTGGCAGCCATCTTCAGATTTGGTAGCACGTAAAGTGGCACTAGGACCAAGAGAAGAGCCGCAGAGGGGTAGGAGGGAGGGTTCGCATGTGAATCCATGCCAGACCCATGCTGGAGAACAACAGTTACAGGTAACTTGTTCCTTCTCCAGCATGGGGTCTGGCATGGATTTACATGCTCACGAATACAAGAATACATAGCAGTACACACATGCACAACCACGGGAGGTGTCAAGTCTCAACATTAAGCAATTACATCAACTCAACATTAAGCATCTCTTACCCCTTCACCAGGCCCACCTTCAGGCGAACAGGTTGCGCAGCACTGCCTGGCCGCCTCTGGAATCCCGGTCGACGCAGTAGAATCTCATGAAGGTGTGAGTCTACCTCCACGTAGCAGCCCTGCAGATGTCCAGCAAGGGCACACCAGACAGGAATGCCGTGGTAGCAGCGATCGCTCTGGTCGAATGGGCTCTCGGAAGGCCGGGCAACGGTCGGTTTGCCAACCAGTGACAGTGCATGATGCAGCCGCAGAGCCATCTGGAAATGGAAGCCTTCGAGAGGGACTTCCCTTGGTTCACAGGTCCAAAGTTCACAAACAGCTGTGATGTCTTCCGAAAACTCTTAGTGCGGTCCACATAGAACTTCAGCGCTCTAGCTACATCCAGCGAGTGCAAAGTCCTCTTGGCCAGCGACGATGGGAAGAAAACAGGTAACACCAAGGGCTCATTGAGATGGAAGTCCGACGGCACCTTGGGCATGAAGGAGGGGTGCGTCCTCAGCACCACCCTTGTCTCGTGGAAAGTCAGGTATGGAGGCTTGCAGGAGAGGGTCTGGATCTCGTCGTGCGGAGGTGTTGGCCACAAGAAACGCTGTTTTCCACGAGCCTGGTCAGCACCACTTTGAGCACCCGCGCCGGTGCGGAGCCTTCACCGGCGTGAACGATCGGAACAGTCCCTTCATGAACTCCTTCACCAGGCGATGGGACCACAGGGATGAGCGCCCCAGAGTTCTGGTGTAGCGGGAGATAGCCGCCAGATGGATCTTGATGGAGGCATGGGCCAGCCACGCATTGGCCAGCGATAGCAAGTACGGCAGCACTTGAGGGGCCGTAATCCGCAGAGGGTTAATTTTCTGTGCCAGGCACCAGACAGAAAACATCTTCCATTTGTGCCCATAGCACTTGAGAGTTGAGGACGCCCTGCCCTTTGCAAGCACCTCCTTGCAGTCCGCCGTGATATCGTACCCTCCAAACTCTAGTGCTGCAGGAGCCAGGCCTGCAAGTTCAGCGACCCCGGGTCATGGTGGAGGATGGCGCCTCCTTTTCTGGCGAGGAGATCCGCGTCCGTTGGCAGTTTGACTGTGGGGGGGGGACGCTGACATGTCCAGAAGGTCCGAGAACCAGATCTGTCTCGGCCACGCCGGTGCGACGAGGATCATCCTGCACTGGGACCGTCTGAGTTGGTTGATGAGTCGCAGCAGCAACGGTGGGAACGCATACAGGAACAGGCCGTTTTCTGGGGAATGAGAAGGCATCGCCCATGCTCCCCGGCTGGGGAAACCTGCTAGCGAACCTCCTGCACTTGGTGTTCGTCGCCGTCGTGAATAGGTCGATCTGGGGATTGCGCCATCGTTGGAATAGCAGATCCACTTGATCCTGACGCAGTTCCCACTCGTGGCATGAGCGCAGCTCCCTTCGGAGTGAGTCGGCGATGGTGTTCTTTATTCCTGCCAGATGGAAGGGTACCAGAAACATCCCTTGGGCGACGGCCCAGTGCCACAGATCCTGGGCTTCCTTGGATAGGGCTGGGGATCTGGTGCCTCCCTGCTTCCGGAAGTAGAACATCATGGTGGTGTTGTCAGTGAAAATCCTTACCACCTTGCCCTTGAGGGACGGGAGGAGAGACCTGAGGGCCCAGAACATGGCTCGGAGCTCCAGGACATTGATGTGTAGTGACCTCTCCTCCGGGAGCCAAAGGCCTCTTGCGTGGAGATCTCTGGTGTGCGCTCCCCATCCCTCCAGAGAGGCATCCGTCGTCACCGTCTCCTGATGTGCTGGGGGTCTGGAAGTCCATACCGGCTGCCAGATACGCACGGGTGCCCCACCACCGGATCGCTTGGCGGAAGGTCTCGTTGAGCAGGATCCTGTCTCCGAAGCTGCCCGCCGCCTGCATCCAACGGGCGTCGAGGAACTCTTGCAGTGGACGCATCCACAGCCTGCACAGGCGCACGAGGTAGATGCACTAGGACATCATCATACCGAGAAGGGACTTGATGGAACTCACCCTGGCCACGTCCATGGTCAACAGCCGTTGTACCTTGCCCAGGATGGCCTTCGTCCTTTCCTCCGACGGAGAGGCCAATCGTGCCACTGTGTCCAGCCTGGCTCCCAGGAACAGGGCGACTTGCGACGGTACCAAGTGGGATTTCGCGAAGTTGATCGAAAATCCCAGATCCGTGAGCAGTTGGACGGTCTTCTCTCTGCTAGGCACTTGGTGAATACCCTGGTAGCCGACTTCAATCGGAAGGGAAGGGCCTTGAACTGGTAGTGTCGCCCTTGGACTACGAATCTGAGGAACTTTCGATGTCCTTTTAGAATGGGGATGTGAAAGTAGGCATTCCCCCCTACACTCCCCGCCCACCCCCCCCCACCCCACCCCACCCCATCACCCCCCCACCTTGAACTGGTAGTGTCGCCCTTGGACTACGAATCTGAGGAACTTTCGATGTCCTTTTAGAATGGGGATGTGAAAGTAGGCATCCCCCCCTCCTCTCACCTCCCCTCCCCCCCACCCCATCCCCCCACCCGCACCCCCAGCCGCACCCCCAACCACCCCATCCCCCCACCCGCACCCTCCCACCCCCACCCCAATGCCCCCCCACACCCCTCCACCCCACGCCCCTGGATCTTCTGGGAGTTGATGTACTTGTTTAAACGACGAAGGTCTAGGATGGGTTGCCAGCCGCCGGTCTACTTTCTTACGATGAAGTATTGCGAGTACACTCCGGAGCCCCAGGAGCCTCTTTGGGACGAGCTCGATGGCTCCTTTCTTCAGCTTCGCCCTTACTTCCAGCAGCAGTTGAGGGACGTGGTTTTCCTTTCTGGCCACGAGTGGAAAGCGGGGGCATTTCTTTAGAAACTTGTGTGCCCACGGGCCAGGGCATCCAGCACCCATCCCTGCTTGGCAGCGGCCGTGCCGCATTGGCCTCCTTGGCGATGACGATGAGATCCCCCTGACTTGCTGCGTCCTCTGTAGGCCTCCTGCGACGAGGAGTGGGCCGCCTGGCGGTACGTCGAGGAGCCGCCGCCGAATCCTTTGGAGGCACCTTGCTTGCCTCCGGAGTTCCAAAAGGGCGGCCGTCGTTGCTGCAACACTCCCAAGGCCTGAGCCGTCTCTGTGTCGGCCTTGATGGCCTGCAGTGACTCGTCCACTGTCTTGCCAAACAGGTTGTTCCCGTCGAAAGGCATGTCCAGAACTCATGTCTGCATGTCTTGGCGGAAATCGGATGCCTTCAGCCAACCACGCCGGCGAAGGTAAACACCGTTGCCCATCTGGCGAAAACCGGTGTCAGCAATGTCCGTGGCTACCGTTATGGCGTGGTCCGATGCCACCTCGCCTTCCTGTAGGATCTCCAGGGCCTCAGCCCTCTTGTCGCCCGGGAGGAAGTCCAGCAGGAGAGCTATCTTAAACCACAGCTCCCTGTCATCGCGGGCCACAATCGCGAGGGCGTTGGCCGCTTTAATCGTCATTGCCGCCGACGAGATGACCCGCCGTCCCATGGCGTCCAGTTTCATCCCCTCGCCATCCGGCGGGGAGGTCGAAGTTGAAGCCGTCGCCCCCGCCACTTTCTTCTTGGCCGCTGCGGAGACGACCGAATCCGGGGTCAGCTGCACCCTAAGGCACATGGGGGCGGAATCCAGGACCCGGTACTACTTCTCATACCGGTCTCTCTTGGCAGGAGTCGTGGACGGGTTCTTCAGGAGCGACAGCCCCTCGTCCCAGATGTTGTCAAGTAATGGAACCGAGAGGACTGTCTTCCTCTTGGCCTCACGCCGTTGATAGAGGAAACCTTCCTTCTGTTCCACGGGGCAGAGCTGAAAGAGCTCGGATGCCCTGGCGATCATGGCATGGAAGGAGCCAATTCCGTCGGGCGGGGAGGCCCGAGGAGGTGGTGATGGAAGGCCCATCCCGTCGTCACCATCGTCGTCATCTGTCCCCGTTGTGGCCGTCTCTGTTCCCGTGTCATCCCTCAGATCAGGGGAAGGAGATGAGGGCTTGCGAAGGCCGTGAAGACTGGAAGGGCAGGGAGGGGGATGAATTCTCCTCCGCTTGCTTGGAGGGCTTCCCGACAGTCCAGGCTCCACTGGATCGTCTGTTGGGGATAAGGGCAACCTTGTCTTTATCTCCGTACACAAGGCCTGGATCGCCATCAAGATTGCTCCCGAGTTGTCCTGTGGCCCAGGTACAGGCTGCGACGGGCGCGGCAGTTGGGGAGTGGAATCCTCTGCCTCCACGGGCTCGTCAGCACCACCGTCGCTTTCTTTGTCCGCCTCGTCGGGATCCCTCCCATGGGACCGGACCTTCTCGAACTTCTTGTCCAGGATCTTCGCGACTCCAGCCAGCTCCTCCTCAGAGGCTGCATCTGTGTCCGTGATGGCCACCGAGCCCCCCCCCCTCTTTTTCCACCAGGGTTTTTGCGGGGGGTCTTATCGATGGGTTAAAAAGAAGATTCCCTCTGCGGTGGCAGGGAAACTCTGGGCCCCGAGGTCGCCTCAACTGGGGTAGCCACCACAGGCACCACCACAACTCCCTCGATAGAGGCCTTAGCCAGGTGAATCAGGGCCTTCACGACTTTGGACGCACTTGAGGCCTTCACCTTGGGGGGAGGGTCACCGCCTCGCTCCCCCTCAGCTGTCTCCGTCAGGATCGACTGGGACGTCTCCCGAAGCTTACCCGGGTTCTCCGATTTCCTCTTCCCCGAGCCAGAGCGTTGGCTCGGTAGTTAATGGCATCGGTGAAATTGCGCCCTGCCTGGCAACCGAGGAGCCCGACCGATCGGCGCTCCCTGTGCACGCTGACTCGCAGTGTTTTGCCTTTTGTTGGGCCCCCGTCGTCGGAGCGCCCTCAAAGGTCTTAGAAGACCGCTCGGACTTATTCTTCTCACCTACCGCTGGGCTCTTCCCTTCCAGCCAGTTGGAATGCTCACCCTCCTTGAAGACATTCTGCAATCCGCATCCAGGGCAGCTCCTGAACAGCTTGGATCCGGGCGTCATGTTTCCTTTGTCCTGGGCCATGTCCACGCGGGGTAGGTCTCAAAGATCTTCCGGAATCCTCCAAGAAGTGAAACTCGATGAAAACTTCGCCCTTGAGGGGTACAGACAATTCCGAAACGGGTCCCCGTTGATCGGAAGTAGTAACGGTGGAGCTTGAGGCTCGATTGCCCAAATAACAGAGATTAAACTCTTTGAAAAATCGCAAAATGCAGTAAAAGCTCGAGGGCTATAGCACGAGGACTCCCCAACACTTGAACGTGCAGTAAAAATCTGAAGATGGCTGCCAGAGGAGGGGCTTAGGTAGAGGGCAGTCATTGGCTGGGGGCAGTATGACCCAGAGACCAGTGACTGGTTATTAGGAGAAAGACCGTTCAGAAACGAAACTGAAACAGATTTTTTCTTCACCGAGGATTCCCAGCCTGACGACGGGGAATATTCATGAGTATGTGAATCCATGATAGACCCCATGCTGGAGAAGATTGGACTACGCCGAACCCCTCTCGAGAGAGAGTTACCAACTTATAGAGGTATCAAGTAATAATATCCCTATGTGACAAGCATTACTTACCGTAATAGCATTTCTGATGATTGTATCTGCTTAGATTCACATGCTGTGCATACAATCCAACATCTAATGGCAACCGCAGAGTATTGCATCTTGTCTTTCGAGGATCGAAAGGGGACGTTGTTAGGGAGAATTCTCAGAAAGGTGCTAATTCCCTCCACCTTAGAGACCCCCAGCAACTTTGCTGGATTTTGAGGACTTGATTTTCTTTAACCTGGAGAGAGTGAGACACTTTTGCCACACTCATGTATTTTAATGTGATTTCTGAGCGTTGTGTTTCTTTTGGTTATGGAGCCTGACAAACTCCATAGGCATCATCTTTTACATTGTTTCACACAGCACCTTCAGTGCAGTGGCACAGGGAAGTCTTTTAGATTTCCCAAAGGTTTAAATACCTACTCTGTGGTATACAACTGCTGTTTCCCAGAGCAGTGAAGTGAAATTGACTTTACCTAAAATTGTAACTTTCTAGACCCAGCACACACTATCTTACAATAGGGTGCTGGAGAGGTAACCTAGTATCCCCTTTGTCTAGCTTCTCATGTAACATTTTTATGTTACCCTTTCCTCACTGAATGGCTGATGGCAGTGGTTTTGTTTTAACTACTGTGGTGTGCCTTTACCGCAAGCTGTGTTCACAGCTGCAGTAAAGCACCCAAGGGTGTCCTTTTTGTCAAAATGGCCCTGGTCGTCTCTTTTCACCATTTCTTTGTGGAAAGCTCCTTCTTGAGAATTTACTCTGCGCACCAAATCAAGTTTGGTCCCATTGTTCGCTTTGCCTTTGGCGGGATTCACAAGTGAAGCCCGCCTCTGGCTCCAGGGTGTCTGGGGTAGGCAGGAAGTGAGGGAGGTGCCGCAAACTCCCCGTGCTTAGTCTCCTAGGAGACCCAAATGCACTTTGTAGCGATTGGCCGTCTGACTGGCCGGCAAGGATAGCCACCCTGCTGGGTGACTGACAGCTAGGCTGGAATGAATTGGAGAGAACTGAATAAAAGGCGAGGCTTTTGGCTTGGAAGGCAGAGACCACTTGACGAAGGAACCCAAGAAGAACTTTAAGAGGACGCCTGCTGCAACTCCTTGACAGTTGGTTTGCCCGGTGAAGCCCTGCTGCTGTGCTGAAACTCCAAATTCATATCGACAGAGAAGCCCTTGCAAGGACGACTTCTCCCCTTTGCGTTGGTGGAACCAATCCACTCCAAAGTAAGCCACCTGGAAATACTTCTCAGAGCTGGTTGAATTTCCACAGAGATGCTGCTGGAAACCGTCTAGCCAGGGAGAGGAACACCAGATTGTGTGCGTTGCTTTTAAGCTGGCCTAGAGCTCCAGGAAGATCCTCTGGACTTCCAGGAAGCAGGACTGACTGAGCCTGAACCCCCTCAACAGAGTGCGGGACCCCAGAAACAAGGAAAGCCCATCTCGACAGCCAGGAACCGCAGTGTTGCTATTTGCAGTAGACGCGAGTAGCTGAAACACTGAACAGCCACTGATTTTTTTTTTTTTTTAAACTTTTATTTTTGAACGGCAGAAGTACACAAGGCACACACAAGGCAGTAGGTGCATAGCAGTTACATCTTGGAGCAGCATATCAAAAAGGATACAGCAATCACAACATGGACAGCCGGGCGGTATCTGGGAGGGAGCATAACAATCCAAAGACAAAGGAACAAAGTGGGGGCTCACCCAGTGGGATCAGAGCCCGACGGGGCAGGAGACAGACCAGATTTGGGGGTGGCCTCGTCCCGGATACTAAGGTAAGTGTTGAATTCAGCCCAAATGTTCCTGGGGCGAGACTGGGCGGGGAGCATGGACAAGTATTCCCCCTCGCAATTGCGTGACCAGGTGAGTAAGCGCAACCATTTCTGAAAGGCCGGGGGAGCGGGGCTTTTCCAGCTCTGGAGTATGCACTTTTTAGCAATCATACAGCCTATGTTTAGGAACTTAGCTAGGCGTCTGGTTCCATCGGTTTTCCAGACCCCGAACAGAATCGACAAGGGGTCAGGATCAACCACAGTTTCAGCTATGTCAGAAAGCGTTTTCAAGATGCATTCCCAGAACCCAGATAGCTCCCTGCAAAACAGAAACATGTGCAGGTGATCAGCCCCCTCAGATCCACAGCGAGGGCACCCGGCCGCAGTGGCTCGGGCGAACGCCGAGGTCCTGTGTGGAGTATAGTAGAGCCTATTGAGGAGTTTGTACTGTATGGCTCGGTAGCGGAAATTGAAGGAGACTTTTTTGGTGTGTAGGCACATTGCGCCCCAGTCGCCATCAGACAACTCCAGGCCCAGCTCATTCGCCCAGCCATCGCGCGCCCTAAGTGCTGGAGTTGTGATGGACTCCTGAAGGATCCTATATAGTGAAGAGACGACACTGCGGGTGCCGCCTGAGTTGGCAATGTATGCGATCGCCGGGTTATCCGGGGGCTCATCGGGAAATGAGGGCCATGCAGTGCGGAACGCTGCCCGTAGCCTGTAGTACTGGAGGGTCTCCAAGGCGGATCTGGTGTGGCCCTGCTTCCATGTTTGGGGGTCAATGAACTTGCCTTCTGGGTAGAAATCGGACAGTGCTTGATACCCCAGCGTTCCCCAGTGTTGGGCCAAGGCGTTATCGTGTGTGGGTTCCAGGTCAGGCAGGCGCCACACCGGGAGCCATCTGTAGTAGGGAGGGGACCTATCCGTCGGACTTAGCAAGCGTTCCCATGCGTGGATGGTCGTGGCGACAGGGTCAATGGGTGAATCAGGTGTGTAATGGCGATGTAATATAAGGGACATCATGTTGGTGCCGGCGGCTGCTAGTCGCTCTAACTTGACATGTGGTCGCGTTGGGGAGCCCGGGTACCAATGGGTGGCATGTTGAGCCTGGGCCGCAGTCCAGTAAAGTAGCAGATTTGGAGCGGTGAACCCCCCCTTGTTTATAGGGGAGCGCCATGTCAGACCACTTCTTACGCACTGCACCGGAGTGCCATAGGAACTGAGCGCATAGTGTATGCAATTTAGTGAAGTAGGCCTTCCCAGGCCACACGGGAACGTTACTAAAAGTGTAAAGAAGCTTGGGGAGCAGGATCATTTTAATTAGGGAGAGACGACCAGCCATGGATAGTGGGAGCGATCGCCATCTTAATATCTTGGCCTCAGCAGTTTGCGCTGCGGTGGAGTAATTGTCGGCTATCAGAGTAGATTTGGTCAAGGATATCTGCACCCCCAGGTATCTGACACCGTCCGGGGACCAACGAAGGGGGTACTCAGTGGTAGGTTGTTGGGTAGATTTCGTGAGCGGGAAGATATCTGACTTTGAGTAATTGATCGTGAAGCCAGAGTAGGTACCGATACGGGTGATGTCCCCAAGTATGGGGTCAATGTGGGTCGCGGGCTCTCTAATGTATAATAGCACGTCATCTGCGTATAAAGATATGATTTCGGGGTCATCCTTCAGCCATATCCCCTTGCGGGCATGCCGAGCACGGACATAATCCGCCATTGGCTCAATTGGGAGGGCGAAGAGGATCGGGGAGAAGGGGCAGCCCTGCCGGGTACCTCTGAAGAGTGTGAAGGGGTCGGATGTCAAGGAGTTGGCCCTGACCCGGGCCACAGGGGAGGCGTATAGTAGCTTAATGAACCCGATCATGTTTGGGCCAACTCCCATCGTCTCCAGCACCAGCCACGTGTAGTTCCAGGAGACCATGTCAAAGGCCTTCTGAGCATCCAGAGTGACCGCCACGGCCTGGGCCTCTTGATTTATACGGGACATGACATTAAACAGTCTCCTTATATTATGAGAGGTGGACCTGCCAGGGACGAAGCCCGCTTGGTCCTCGTGAACCAGATATGGCATAATGGGGAGAAAGCAGTTAGCTATGGTCTTAGCAATGATTTTCGTATCTAGGTTCATGAGGGAAAGGGGCCTGTAAGACCCACATTCGTCGTCCGGTTTGCCAGGCTTGAGTAGTACCGTGATGACGGCCTCACGCATGGACGGGGGAAGAATAGAGGAGCGGAGCACTTCGACCCAGACCTCGAGCAACTTGGGAGCCAGTATGGACACATGTTCTTGATAAAACTCAGCTGTGAGGCCGTCAGGTCCCGGCGCCTTGCCTTTGGGCAGGTTAGATATGGAGGTTACTATTTCGTCTAGCGTTATCGGGGAGTCCAGATGGTCGCGGGCAGCAGGGGAGATTTCGGTGGTGGGGATCTGAGCAAGCAGCTCGCTCATGTGTCGTTCGGAGTGTTCGGGAGGCTGGGAGTAGAGGGACCTGTAGAACTCGGTAAATATCTCCAAAATCTGTTGGTCAGCCCACTGTGCGTTGCCAGATGCATCTTTGATGGAGGTGATCTGAGCTCGGCCAAATTCCCCCCTCACCACTCCTGCCAATGTCTTCCCCGGTCTGTCACCCTCGCCATATTTCCTGGCAGCCTGTGGGTGGCTGAAGTACTGGACTTCATTGGTAGCGAGCGCATTATACGCCTGCAATTCCTCGCTGATTTGGAGAAGTAAGGCGGGATCGGCGCCAGTGGAGCATTGCTGCTCCAGCTGCTTCAATTTAGCTTCAGAGCGATCAAGGCTGGCTCGGATAGCTTTCAGTACCCCGGCTTCCCGTGAGATGGACATCCCCCTAATGTATACCTTAAAGGCCTCACGCCGAACCGCGGCTGAGGTGTCCTGGAGAGAGTTGTGGTCAAAGAAGGATATAATGTCTGCAAGGATATCAGCCCTAAAGACAATGTCCCTGAGGGCCTCAGATTTGAAACGCCAAGTGCTCAGTGTCGGGGTGGGTATACCCAGCCTCACAGAAAGTGTGATTGGAGCGTGGTCAGACAGAGTGCGGGGGAGAATCCAGGACCCCTCTGCCCCTCCCATGGTTTCCCTGGACACTAAGAACAGGTCTATGCGAGACGAACTGTCGTGGACAGATGAGTAATAAGTGTACTCCCGGGACAAGGGGTGTACTGTCCTCCAGGCGTCGCAGACATTGAGCGTCTGCATATGGCCACGCAACCTGCGTGCGGCACTTGTTAGGGCTCGAGAGGACGTGCCAGTCCTGTCCAGGACAGTGTCAAGAATAAGGTTTAGGTCACCCCCCCATACAATCTGGACCCCCACGTAGCCCAGCAGTATGGCAGTTACCGCATCGAAGAACTCAGGAGAGTCAACGTTGGGGCAGTACGTGTTAACAAGTAGGTATTCTCTATTCGCCATCGTGCAGTGTAGTATGACATAGCGACCCTCGGGACACACGTAACTTTTGTGCAGGATGAATTTGATCGATTTGTGGATTTGTGGATCATTGTGAGGACTCCCCTGGATTGGGAGGAGTAGGAAGTAAAGAATCTATTTGGACCCCACGACGGGGCCATGGTGCCCGGAATGTGGGCATTGGAGTGTGTCTCCTCCAGGAGTAGTATCTTGCAGCCATGTCTATTAGCAAAGGCCATGATCTTGCGGGCCTTGGTGTGATTGCTCAATCCGCGAATGTTCCAGGACATTATAACGGTTGACATGTCAGTGGCGGATCTCTAATCCCGGTGTACCCGTATCAATGAACATCCCAGGTATAGCAGCAGTGCGCACTGTCGGGGTTGAGGTCGGGAGTGCGCTTATGTTTTGCCAGTGTGCGTGCCGTGAGCCTTAGTGTGCCGTTATTTCCGAATACCCCATTCCCACCCCCCACCCTCACCGCTGACCCAACTACAGCAGTGTAAACAATACCCACCCTCGACTGTGCAGAGCCGGGCCGACCCCAACATGGCCCAGACTGTGCAAAAGCCCAACAGGGGCTGGCCCACAATAAGGGCATATACAAAAACAGTGCAATCGCAGTGGGGTGCGCCGTTGCCGTGCGGGAGCACGCTAGGAACCAATTGGTTCCGTTACAAAACAAACATTGTTAGCGGGCAATACGTTGATACCCCAGTCCCGCCCCATGGAGCGCAGTGAGCAACACACATATCACAGAGATCCAGCAACCCAGCCCAGGCGGAGCTATGAGAGGAACCACGTTCTAGTGGTCGTGGATAGAGGGCAACGGTTGCAACCAGACCACGGGAGCTGTGCATATTAGAAAGCAGCAGGAGTAAGTGTGGTAGAGTAACTTGGACGGGCTGACAGTTGCTCCTCAAGGAGCAATAATTAAGCCCACATAGGAAAGCATTGTATACAAGTGGATACAGAGGTGTGATCACTCATGTATGTGAACCGGGAGTGGCAGGACTGAGTCCACACATTAGCATAGCATCAAGGCATCGCAAGGCAATCATAGAATTCACTCATTATTCATATTGTCATCAGCCGCAGGATGGAGCGGAACATGTGCCTCGATAAATTTAACCGCCTCAGAAGGCACTGTAAAAAAGTATAGTTTATCGTTGAACGTAAACTTCAAGCGTGCAGGGAAGAGGATGGCATAGGGGATGTTCCTTTCCCTGAGGAGTTTCTTCACTCCAAGGAACTGGCGACGTTCCTGCTGAACTCCGGTGGAAAAGTCGGGGAAAATCCTGATGACCTGCGAGTCAAATCGTAACTCGCCTTTTTCCCGTGCGAGGCGAAGAATTAGGTCGCGGTCTTTGAAGCTCAGAACCTTGGCGATGATGGGTCTCGGAAAGTCACCGGGTTTAGGCCGGGGTGACAGCGCCCTATGGGCCCTCTCAATGGTAAAGAAAGGAGACATGTCCGGATTACCCAGTAGTTCCCTCAAGAGATCCTCGACCGCCAATTCCAGTCCACCCTTCAGCGCATTTTCAGGGACACCAACGATGCGTATATTGTTTCTGCGCGACCTAGATTCGAGGTCATCACATTTGGCTTTGACCGCCTTCAGATCCGAGACCAGAGTGGACACCGTGCCCTGGAGTGTAGATATATTATCCTCGTTGCTTCCAATCCTGTTTTCGGTCTCCGTGATTCGAGCCCCCTGCTGATCCAGTTTGGCTCTCAGTGAGGCTACATTGGCATTAATGTCATCGAGCTTTTCATGAAAGGCTGCAAAGTTTCTAGCCATGGACTCCATTATCGCTGTGAGGTCAGTAGTGGGTGCCTCGGCGCATGGCGGTTCGTCAGCTGGGTCGCCTGGTGCGTGGGCCGAGTCGGGTCTCAGGGCGGCTTTAGCGAATTTGTCCATGGCCCCGGTTTTATTGTTATTCCTCGATCTGTTGGACATCGTGGATGACGTGGCGGGGCTCTGAGCGGCCAAAGTGAAGACTCGTGTGGGGAGATGCAGGAGAGGTTCAAGGCAAATGACAATGGTCCAGCTCGCCGATTAAACAGATCCTGACAGAGGCGGTAGGGGCTGTGGCATCAGGAAGGTATAGAGTAGCAGCAGGGAGGGCGCGATCCAACCGCCCTGGAGGGTGATGCTGGTGTCCAGAGCAGACCCGGAGTGAGCACCATGGGAAGTACCAACCGAAGGAGTGTGGGCCTTAGTGCTTATGCGGGTGTTGCATGGGGCCGTGAAGGTGATGACCAGCAGGCCGCGCCAAAGTGTGGGCCTCAGTATTAGTCCGGGGTCGCCGCGCCCGGAGGGTGGTGGCAGCGGGCCGACCCGGGTCCGCAGGGATACGGGCCCGGAGACCAACCAGAGTGGCGCGGGAGCCAGCCGGGGCCGCCCGGCGCGGTACTGAGGCCCAGGTCGAGGATGGCCTGTAGCGGTTACGGGGGCTCCAGCGCGCCGCTGCCCCAGCAACTCCTCACCTGGTATGCAGCCCGTAAGTGTCCAGTCGGGGAGTAGGTGTAGCTTCTCAGGTCTTCGGGTGTCGCCGGAGGTAGATCCGGTCTCGGCAACGGTGCAGAGCGGAGGTCGTAGGGCGCAACCAGGCCGCAAATGTCAGACCAGCGGGGCCCCAGTCAAACGCCGCAGCCAAGCCCAGCAGTGGGCGCAGCTCCCCCTGGAGGGGCGCACCGTCCAAGTGTCGAGCAGCGCGGAGGAGGGACAGACAAGGGCCCCCTAGTGCCGGTCGGGCAGAACGGGCTAAGCGAGGCCCGAGGAAAGAGTCCAGGATGGCCGGCGGAGGGCACGGCCCGAACAGCGGGCGCCGGTCCGGCGAAGAGTGCGACCCAGTCCGCGGCGCTCCTGGCACAGATCACAGGCCCCGCGATGTACGTCTCAGCAGGCGGGCCAGTGGAGGGATGCGGCAGGGAAGGCCCTGAGGGTCTCGCAGAGTAGATCTCCGGTTCCCAAGGTCCGATCCGAGCCAGGATCACAGCGCCACGTAGCCACAGCTATAGGGATGCCAGTGGGTCGGTCGGGTAGTCGCAGCACTGCATTAGCCCGCAGATGTCATCGGATGAAGAGCGGCTGTGCACGGAGCTCAAGAGCTAGGCAGCCATCTTGACGGCTGCTCAACAGCGCCCCCGTGAACAGCCACTGATTTGAAGATTGCCGGTTGCGAGCAGTGACCGTCCCATTGCAGTGCAGGAGCCCCCACAAATCCTCCCTCTTGTCCCCATGGCTGAGGCCCAGGAACAGTGACATCTGCAGAGCTGCACAGGAACAGAAGTCATCTGCTGCACTTTTTCTTCAATTCAAAGGTACTGTACAAAGTCTGAGAAAACTTACCTCATGCTGTAGAGTTGCTTGCATCTTCTACCACTCACAAGTCTAACGGCTTGTGGTCCTACATTTGATTCTTCTTTTCTTCAAAGACTTCTAAAACATTGTGCAAAGACTGTTCGATTTACCTACCAGAAGTGCTTCATCCTATATAAGACTTTTGTCCATTGACTTTTTATTTTGATATTTGTGGTCTCTTGTTGTTCTAATAATATTTCCCCGTTTACCAACTTATAACAGTGCTCTAAGTGCAAACAGTAAGATAATAATGTCCCCAGCACCCTAGCTATTGAAGTAACCTGAGGCTGTAGATTGTGTCTGTGGGCCATCCCAAAGGGGTCTTTAATGATTTAGAAACTAAGAGTGTACAGTATTGAAGTGTATTTGTGGGTTACTGTTATATTGCTCCCTTCTGAAGAAGG
Organism: Ambystoma mexicanum; assembly: GCF_040938575.1. Classification (NCBI taxonomy): domain Eukaryota; kingdom Metazoa; phylum Chordata; class Amphibia; order Caudata; family Ambystomatidae; genus Ambystoma; species Ambystoma mexicanum. Next base: position 966,440,630 of record NC_090936.1, on the reverse strand, counting down.
CTTATTCTAACTGACTGATAAATTAATATTTTTTTATGCAAGAAACCTTGAGTGTAAGAGTTTATTTGGATACTTGTCACTGTGAATCTGTGTAACTCCCCTACAGCTCACATTGACCCCTCTTGAGATAAGTCTGCTTGCTCAACACGCTACCAAAACTGCGTAGCACAAGCTTATACCAAAAGTTGGGTTTCCTATACCTGTCGTCAGAGTTGTTTGTATTGTTCCCAGAGGTTACTGCATACGAACTTTGCCTAACAGACGTCGACATGGGCGTGCCTATAACACTATCCCTAACGTGACGTGTACTGTACCCAAAATCCCTCACGCGTCGAGGTCCATCTGATTGTATTTTTCCTGCCATGAGGGAGCCTTATGACTATCGTGAGTGAGTACAGAAAGAGAGAAGAAGTAGTACAATGTCTATGTTCCTTCCATCTGAGCAGAGAGGAAGGGTGGGCGCATGTGAATCTAAGCAGATACAATCATCAGAAATACTATTACGATAAGTAATGCATGTCTTCTGATGCTTGAGAATCTGCTTAGAATCACATGCGGTGCATAGACTAGCGAGCAGTACCCGGAGCAGGTGCTGGGGTGTGAGAAGGAACAGTAGTGAAAAGATGTCTTAGTGCTGCTTGTCCCACCGGAGAATCAGACCTAGAGCGAGTGTCTAGGCAATAGTGTTTTGTAAAGGTGTGTACAGAACTCCAGGTTGCCGCTTTGCAAATGGACTCCAGAGGAACATTTGCAATAAATGCTATGGAAGCTCCAGTGCCCTGAGTAGTGTGCGCTCTAGGCTTGAACAGAATATCTCTCTTGGCAAGAGTGCAGCAGAGTGATGCAATTGACAATCCACCTTTAGATGGCTGATTTAGAGACAGGGTCCCCTTCTCTACCAGATGCCACTGAAACAAAAAACTGGTTTGTTTTCCTTAGTGGTTTAGTTCTTTCCAGATAGTACATGACTGCTCTGCGCACATCCAGTGTATGTAGGCCTCTTTCCGACACGTTAGTGGGGTTCTGGAAGAATGTGGGTAGTTCTATAGACTGGTTCACATGGAACGTAGAAATGAATTTGGGCACAAACCGTGGGTGAGTGCGCAGAACCACCTTATCTCTGTGAATTGTGACAAAGGGGTCTAGAATTGAAAGGGCCTGTAGTTCACCGACTCTCCTTATTAAAGTGACTTCCCCTAGGAAGGCGGTCTTGTAAGTGAGTGCTTTGAGGCTTGCCTTGTGCATAGGTTCAAAGGGAGACCCCATAAATCTTGATAATACCAATTTTAGCTCCCATCTGGGAGCCGGGTTAGAAATAGGGGGATGAATTCTCTTAACTCCTTCCATGAAAGCCTTAATTACTGGGATCTTCCAACAAGACAACTTTCGTAGGGACGTGGCATAGGCTGAAAATGCAGCTAGGTGGACCTTCAGGGAATTAAAAACTAGACCCGTGTCTAGTAGGTGAGTCAGGTATAGTACAATATGAGTAGGAGAGCAGTCAATGGGATTGACGCTCTTGGAATTGCACCAGATGATGAAGCGTTTCCATTTATTATTGGAGTTGTAATGTCTGGTGTAAGGCTTTCTTTCTTCTCCAAGTATATCCATGCATCTCAGAGGAAGTTGGAGATGCCCGAACTCTATGACCTCAGGAGCCAGGCCGCTAAGTTGAGAGTCTGCGGACATGCATGAAGTGTTTCCCCCTTGTCCTGAGATAGCATGTTGTATGGGCAAGGTAGTTTCATCGGAGGAGAGAGGGACATCTCCATCAGATTGGAGAACCAGGTTTGGCGGGCCCACATCAGGGCCACCAATATCATGGTGACTGGTTCCTGGTGCCTCTTGTGCACAATCTTGTTGAGTATGGGAGTCGGGGGGGGTTTGGAGGGGGAGCACAGACAAATTTCCCCAACCATGTTATCCAAAGACCGTTCCCCTTGGATCGGTTCTGAGGGTACCCGGAGGTGTAATCTGGGCATTGTGAGTTCTCCAGAGTTGCGAACAAGTTGATCTCTGGGAAGCCCCATTCTGCCAAAACGTGTAGTCACCATTCGTAACCTAAGGGTAGTCGGAAGTCTCTGCTTAACACGTCTGCCAGAAGATTGATTTCCCCTGGAACCTATTGAAACAGTAGGAACATCTTGTGTCAGAAAGCCCACTTCTAAATGTTCTGTGACAGTTTGGATAGACCTGGAGAGCGAGTGCCTCCCTGCTTGTTCAGGTAGTACATGGCCGTGGTGCTGTCCGTGAGGACCAGTACTGTCTTTCCCTGCAACTGTGTCTGAAAATCCTTCAAAGCTTTGAACACCGCTAACAGCTCCAACAGGTTTATGTGGTTGGATGCTACTGCTGGATGCAGTGCACCGTCCGCTGATGAGGGTGAGCCTCCTACCCCGCGAGAGATGCGTCCGTAGTGAGAGTGGCTTCTACTGCGGGGTGGTGAAGGTTTTCCCCTTCAAGAGGTTTTCCCCTCGACCACCACTGCAGAGAGAGAGAACGAGGTCTGCCGAGACAACCACTAGATCGTCCCATTGTCCGCTGGCCTGACACCACTGGCTGTTGATCCACTCTTGCATGGGACACATGCGCAAATGTGCATGAGGGACTAAATAAATGCAGGATGCCATCCTCCCTAACAGCCGCATGGCCTTGTGTACAGTCACCTCTCGACTGGCTGCATACCGAGGGATCTGAAACAGCAGGTTTTGAACCCTCTCGTTGGAAGGGAAGACAAATCCTTCTTGTGTCCGAATTAGGGCCCCCAGAAACTGATCGGCTGGACTTCTCCTCGTTTATGGAGAATCCCAGACTGAAGAGTAGGTCTATATGCTTTTGGGTGCTTGACAGGCATGTTCCGCAGGAATTCCCCGTTATGAGCCAGTCGTCGAGGTAAGGATATACTGGGATGGATCGCCTGCACAGGTGACCTGCTGCAACTGCCAGCACCTTTGTAAATACTCTTGGGGTAGAGGCAATGCCGAATTGGAGAACCTTGAACTGATAGTGTTTGTTTTCTATCATAAACCTTTGGTATTTCCTGTGTGCCGACAACATTGAAATATGAAAGTATGCATCTTTCATGTCCAATGTTGCCATGTAATCCCCTGGCGTTAGCAGAGGGAATACTTCTTGCACCGTTATCATTGGAAACTTTTGTGGTTTGACGAATGTATTCGCTGGGCGCAAGTCTAGCATAGGGCGCACGGTGAGATCCTTTTTGGGTATGAGAAAGTACACTGAATAAATACCCTCGTTTACCTGTAGAACAGGGACGACTTTGATTGCCCCCTTTTCCTGCAGGATCTCAACCTCCTTCCAGCAGGATCTTGAGGTGTTCCAGTGTTAGATGTTCTGGACTCTGACTCGAGGTGGCTGGCTGAACTCGATGCAGTACCCATGGGGGACTGTCTTGAGCACCCACTGGTCTGTGGTACTCGCCTCCCATGCGTGTAAGAATGAGGTTATACGTCCCCCGACTGGGGAGGCATGGGAGGAGACCCGGATCAGAGAGTAATTTCTGACTTGAGGCCGGGGAGTGTCTAGGGGTGGCATTGCAACCCCTTTCTTTCCCACAGCGCTGTCCTCTAGGTGGATACTGATTGGAGGCAGCAGACCCTTGTTCTGAGGACCATCCGTTACCCGTTCCATATTGGTTATAAGGGGAACGTGAATAGGACTGCCCGCGAAAGGAGCAGCGAGAACTTCCACCTCGCTGCTGAAAGGGTATTTGAGTGATCTGGGTTAAAGATTTCAAAGTCTCATCTTTCTTGGCAGTTTCCAGTGCCTCAACTACAGATTTTTTCAAACAGGTTAGACTCCTCCACCGGTTTGTTGATGAGAGATGCTTGTGTCTCCGGTTTGAACCCTGAGTTCTTTAACCAGGCGTGTCATTTCAAAAGGGTACCCTGGGCCAGAGTCCTCCCTGCTGTCTACAAAGCATCTAGGATGTTCTTGAGGATATTCGGATTTACTGTCTACTTGTCTACCCTCTGACACAACCGCGAGCAGAAGTGAACGTACTGTTTCGGGGACCTCCTGCAGCATGTTCCACTGAACATCGCAATAGCTGGCTAACAGCGTGGTATTGTTGGCAATCTGGGTGGAATACCCTGCTGCAGTAGTGACATGCTTTCCTGAGGAATACCGTTTTTTGCAGTCCTTGTCCAGCGGTGCCTCACCCATGGAGAAGGGTACCCCTGATATGAGAATGCATTACTTACCGTAAAAGCATTTCTGATGGTTGTATCTGCTTAGATTCACATGCTGTGCATAGGTCCGACATCCAGTGGTCACTGCGGAGTATTGCATTTTGTTTTTCGTAGTCGAAAAGGGGACGTCGACCAGGCGTGTCTGAAACACTATCCCTATAGTGACGTGCGTTGTACCCACAATCCCTCACGCGTCGAGGTCCCTCTGTTTGTATTTTTTCTGCCCTGAGGGAGCCTTCTAGACGTGAGTGAGTACAGAAAGAGAGAGAGATATATAAAGGAAGTCTATGTTCCTTCCATCCGAGCGGGGAGGAAGGGTGGGCGCATGTGAATCTAAGCAGATACAACCATCAGAAATGCTTTTACGGTAAGTAATGCATTCTCTTCTGATGTTTGTTAATCTGCTTAGAATCACATGCTGTGCATAGACTAGCGAGCAGTACCCGGAGTTGGCGGTGGGTTATGAGAAGGAACAGTAGAGAAAAGGTGTCGTAATACTGCCTGTCCCACCTGGGAGTCAGATCTAGAGTGTGTATCTAGACAGTAGTGTTTTGTAAAGGTGTGCACAGAACTCCAGGTAGCCGCTTTGCAGATGGACTCAAGGGGAACATTTGCAATGAATGCTATGGATGCCCCCGTGCCTCGAGTAGAGTGTGCTCTTGGCTTAAAGGGTAGTTCTCTCTTAGCAAGAGTATAGCAGAGAGTGATGCATTGAACAATCCATCTAGAAATAGTGGATTTTGAAACCGCATCTCCTTCTCTTCCTGCTGCCACAGAGACGAAGAACTGATTAGTCTTCCTCAATGGTCTGGTTCTTTCCATGTAGAACATGACCGCCCTGCGTACATCAAGTGTGTGCAGAGTCCTTTCTCCCAAATTGGAAGGATTTTGAAAGAACGTTGGTAGTTCTATAGACTGGTTTACGTGGAATTTAGAAATAAATTTCGGAGCAAACCTAGGGTGAGTGCGTAGAACCACTTTATCTTTGTGAACTGTAACAAAGGGGTCTAGAATAGAAAGAGCCTGAAGTTCACTTACTCTCCTGATGGAGGTGATAGCTATTAAAAAAGCAGTCTTAAGAGTAAGATGTTTAAGGGATGCTTTGTGCATGGGTTCGAATGGAGAGCCCATGAGTCTGGTAAGTACCACATTAAGGTCCCATCCGGGAGCAGGGTCAGCTATCGGGGGGTGTATTCTTTTTACTCCCTCCATGAATGCCTTTATAACTGGGATCCTCCACCACGACACTTTGAGTTGGGAGGTGGTGTATGCAGAAAGTGCCGCTAGGTGGACTTTAATGGAGTTAAACACTAGGCCTGAATCCAAGAGATGGGTCAGGTATAGTACCACATGTGTGGGAGAGCAGTCAATAGGGTTGATGCTTTTACTCCTGCACCAGATGACAAATCTCTTCCACTTGCTAGAATAGCAGTGGCGAGTGTTCTGTTTTCTGGCTTCCCTGAGGATGTCCATGCATCTTTGCGGGAGTTGTAGATGTCCGAACTCTATGACCTCAGGAGCCAAGCTGCTAAATTCATGTTCTGGGGGCATGGGTGCAGAGTCCTGCCCTTGTTCTGAGATAGCATGTTGTACGGGCAGGGGAGTTTTACTGGGGGAGATAGAGACATCTCCATCAAGTGAGCGAACCATGGCTGTCGGGCCCACATTGGGGCCACCAGTATCATGGTCACTTGTTCCTGGTGCATCTTGTGCACCACCTTGTTGAGAAGGGGAGTCGGGGGAAAAGCGTAAACAAATTTCCCTGACCATTGCATCGATAGACCGTTCCCCTTGGATTGGTTCTGGGGGTACCTGGAGGCGTAACTTAGGCATTGAGAGTTCTCCAGGGTTGCGAACAGGTCTATTTCTGGGAATCCCCATTGTGTGAAGACGTCGAAGACGATGTCTTCGTGCAGACGCCATTCGTACTCTTCGGGCAGGGGGAAATCTCTGCTGAGTCTGTCTGCTAGCAGATTGAGTTCCCCGGGTACATGTAGTGATAGTAGGAACATGTCCTGTTTGAGAGCCCACTTCCATATATTCTGGGCCAGTTTGGACAAGCCTGGAGAGTGGGTGCCCCCCTGCTTGTTGATGTAGTACATGGCTGTAGTGCTGTCCGTAAGGACCATTACTGTCTTGCCTTGTAGGTGTTCTTGGAAGGCTTTTAGCGCCTTGAATACCGCTAGTAGCTCCAGTAGATTGATGTGTTTGGATGCTACGTTCGGAGTCCACACTCCGTGAGCAGTCTGATGGGATAGGTGAGCACCCCATCCTGTGAGGGATGCGTCTGTGGTTAGAGTGGATTCCGCCGCGGGTGTGGCAAAGGGTTTTCCTTTTTCCATGTTCCCCTTTGTCCACCACTGTAGCGAGAGAACCAAGGCCTGCGAGACCACCACTAGATCCTCCCATTGTCCGCTGGCCTGACACCACTGGCTGTTGAGCCACTCTTGCATTGGGCGCATGCGCAGGCGCGCGTGAGGTACCAAATAAATACACGACGCCATCATTCCTAGCAAGCGCATTGCTTTGCGTACCGTCACCTCTCGGCCGGTCACATATTGGGGGATCTGAAACAGCATGTTTTGGACCCCCTAGAAATTGTTTGATTTGACTGGGGTCTAGACTGGACTTCTTTTCGTTGATGGAGAAGCCCAGTTGGAACAAAAGGTCTACCGTCTTTTGGGTATTGGAGAAACATGTTTCGTAGGAGTCCCCTGTTATGAGCCAGTCGTCGAGGTAAGGGTAAACTGGGATGGACAACCTGCGCAGGTGGGCCGCAGCCACTGCCAGTACCTTTGTGAATACCCTTGGTGCTGAAGCTATACCGAAGGGTAGCACCTTGAACTGGTAGTGTTTGCCCTCTATAATGAACCTTAGGTATTTTCTGTGCGCTGGCAACATTGAAATATGAAAGTATGCATCTTTCATGTCCAATGTTGTCATGTAATCTCCCTGTGAAAGCAGCGGGATCACCTCCTGTAAGGTCACCATACGAAACTTTTGGGGTTTGATAAACTTGTTCGCTGGGCGCAGATCTAATACAGGGCGCATGGTTAGATCCTTTTTGGGTACAAGGCAGTACACTGAATAAATACCTTCCGTTACCTGAGATAGAGGCACGACCTCTATGGCTCCTTTTTCCAGCAGTTGTTGTACTTCTTGAAGAAGGATGGCAAGATGTTCCGGCGTCAACCGCCGTCCCCTCGGGGGTCTGTAGGATGGGGAACTGTTGAATTCGATACAGTATCCGTGGGCTACGGTGGAAAGTACCCAACGGTCTGACGTTATCTCCTCCCATGCAGGAAGAAAGGATGTTATCCGGCCCCCGACCGGTGTTGCATGGGAGGGGACGCGAATCTTCGCGTCACTTGGAGTTGTTGGGGGCTTGGGAGCCTCTGGGGGTGGATCCCCGACCTCTCCCTTTGCCCCGGCGTTGGCCTCTTTGGCTGTACTGCCCACTATTGGCTTGGTAATTGGTGGCAGGGTATTGCTGATGGTGACCTTGTTGTTGTTGCCGTTGGCCACGAAAAAAGCGCTTGTTGCCATAGCCGCGTCTGGTAGTGGGCTTAGAGATCTGGTCAAGAGTCTTGATAGTGTCGAACTCTTTTTTGGCCATCTCTAGGGCTTCATCTACCGCTTTTCCGAAGAGGTTGGCGTCCTCGACAGGTTTATTTATTAAAGACGCCTGTGTCTCCGGTTTAAAGCCTGAGTTGCGCAGCCATACATGGCGCTTTAGGAGTATTCCTTGTACCAGGGAACGTCCTGCTGTTTCTGCCGCGTCCAGAGAGTTTTTTACAATGCTCTGGTTCACTTGTGTTCCTTCGCCAATAGTCGACAGTAGGCGTGTACGTAAAGGCTCCGGTGCTTCCTCTGCGTCTTTGCGCAGTTTGGCCCACTGCGCGTCTGCGTAGCTCGCAAGCAAGGAATTGTTGTTGGCAATTCTTGCTGAGAAGGCAGCCGAGGAAGTAACTCTTTTTGCAAGGGCATATAGCCTCTTGCCCTCCTTGTCAGGGGGTGCCTCACTGGTGGAAAGTGGTACCCCTGCCCTCTTTCTAGTATTAGATACAACTAGGGAGTCCGGTATGGAATGTCCCCTAATGTAGAGCGGGTCTGAGGGTGAAGGAGCGAAAAGTTTCTCAATCCGTGGATTGACCCCTCTGATCAATGCGGGAGTGGACAGCGACGGGGTGATCCTCCTTTTAACTGAGGCGAGGAGTGGAATGGTCTGGCTGACCGGGGGTTTTTCTTTAATGACTCTTTCTACAAAGTCTAATTCTGGAGAGAGTTCTCCCGTGTCCAGTTCGAAATGCGCTGCTGCTCTGCGCAACAGTGCATTGAAAGTAGGCTGATCGTCAATTGGAGACGTGTTCCTAACTGGAGAATTATCCGGAGGAGTTAGATTTAGGGCATCAGTGTCGGAACACACTGATGGTGATTGCCAGGGGTGCGAAGGTCCTTCTCCTGGGCTAATCCCGAAGCCTTCTTCTATAATGTCTGTTCTGTCTTCTAGACATTCCTCCTGGTTCTGTCCTTCGTTGTCCATGAAATCATCTTCTTCCTCGAAGTATTGTTCCTCCCCAGTGAGGTCATATACATCTTGGAAGTCTGAGGCTGTGTCCAGCAGGGGATCGACCAGCCTCGGTTTTTTGGCTCTGGGGTCGTCTTGAGGCCCTTCTCTAGTTCTTCTGAGAGTTAGAGGGGCTTGGGTACTCATAAACTTTTCCATCCTCTCCATACAGAGGTGGAGTCTCTCCATAGTTTCATGGGGTACCCCAGAGCGGTCTAGCGGGGGAAAACTCGAGTTGTCTACCTCGAAATGGCTCGACCTCTCCCAAAGCGTCGAGGAAAGTGTCCCGTCGCCCTCCTCAAAACCCTCAGGTGTGTCGGGAGACTCCCTGACTGAAGGGGGTAGTCCCTGCTTTCCTTCGGGTGTTTTCGGCGTATCCTTTGATCTATGCGTAACGCTCGACGAAATCTTCGGCGTACGCTTTTGGGCGTCGGCTACAACGATCCTGGCTAAGCTATCGGCGACATTCTTGTCGGCGGAAGCTTGAGTTTTCGACGCTATGGGTATCGAGCGCTGTACGGCGGTCTGCGCCTTCTGTTGATGCGCACCGGCCGATGGTTTGGTGGTGGCGCCCTTGTTTGCCGAAAGCCCAGTCGCAGGTCGCGGCTGCGGTTGCGAGAGGGGCTTCGAACCCGAACGGTCCGAGGAGGCCGCCGGTGGAACCTGCGTCTCCTTGGGCGCCGAAGCTCTCTTCGACTTAGACGAAGAAGAGCCATGGGTTGTGTGCTTATCTTTATGTGAATCTTTGTGTGCGTCAGTGTCGCCGGGGTGTTCATCCCCATAAGCAGGGCGTGAGCCGAGCCCGTCGGGGCCGGGGACAGACGACGAAGCGCGTAAGCGCTCCTTAGAGGGGGTTTCGACTTCCGTGGCGGAGGTCGTGTCATCGCGTTCCTCGTCACTGTCGGTGGTAGCAGCGGCGGGTGAACCTTCGGCCTTCGACATCGCGTAGGCCGCCCACCTTTTAACCCTACGGTCTTTTAGAGTTTTAGGCTTCAGAAGCCGACAAGCCGCGCACCCTTCCTCTTTGTGATCGAGGGGCAAGCAGCGGTTACACCGTGAGTGCTTGTCCTTCCAAGTGAATTTGCCTTTACAAAGTGGGCAAAACCTAAATGGTGTCCTCTCCATAGCAGAGGCAATAAATCGCGATAAACACCCCCAGGGAAAGGAAGGGGAAAGGGAAAGGCATTCTCAGAAAGACCCAGAGATGTCCCACGACCCCACTCTCCCTACTGTATGTGGCCAGCGAGGCCAGGCCACGTGTTCGGCAGCGCCGAAGATTTCCTCCGCTCGACCCTCCGTCGACGATTTTGCTCGGCGGAGAACAGCTACACTGCGTCGAGGGAGTGCTGTATTAATCTTCGTAGAAGAAACGACCAAAGGTCGAGGGTTGCAATGTCTCTCGAGGAGCTCCGCGTGAAGGCGACCAGAAGCTGGGCGGAAAAAAACAATCTGAGGGACCTCGACGCGTGAGGGATTGTGGGTACAACGCACGTCACTATAGGGATAGTGTTTCAGACACGCCTGGTCGACGTCCCCTTTTCGACTACGAAAAACAAAATGCAATACTCCGCTGTGACCACTGGATGTCGGACCTATGCACAGCATGTGATTCTAAGCAGATTAACAAACATCAGAAATATATATATATATATATATATATATATATATATATATATATAAATATATATATATATATAAATAATTTTACAGCCTTGGTCAGTGAAGGTGTCAGTAAATAGGGTGCGATGTGCCTTTTAATGGAGTTAAGCAAAGGGATAGCCTGGCTGGCAGGTGGCTTCTCCTTTAGAAGATCCTCCACAAAATCAAGAGTCCTGCACGCTTCCTGCGTGGCTATTTGAAAATGATCGGCTGCTTTTTTCGAATGGCATTAAATGCCATCTGGTCATCCATGGGAGATGCCTGACGCAGAGGCGGGAGGATCCATGCACATTGTGTCAAGATACGGGGTATGGGTAGGTGACAACCATGGTGTTATTCACCGGTGGCTCACCCCCACCCCCAAATCAGGGGCCTGGTCAGTGGGATCCTCAAAGGGATCATTCTCTTGTAATGAAGCGTCATGAGGAACCTCTTCCTGATCAGTCTGGTCAAAGACCTCCTCATGAAGTGGGCAGGAAGTTCTCTGGAATTTGGACACTGTGGGGTAAAGGTCTTCCTCAGTAGGCCTCTTGGGCGTGGTAAACTTTTCTGAGAAGTCCACAAACTACTTTGCAAGCCTATTCATACACTCTTCAAACTTTTCCCTGGTCCATAAAGAGGGACCAGAGGGGTCCAGAGGGGGAAAAGGGGTCCTACTGGGGATCTACCTACTTAGAACGCAGATATTTATCTAAAAGCGTCTTAGATAAAGGCTGGGGGCTCTCATAATAGTCTTCCTGCCTTTCTTGGTGTGTGGACGTGTCTTTCGACCTGTATTTGAACTTATTGGCCACTGAAACAATCTTGGCAAGACTCTCGCGGATGTTCAGCGTCTCTGGAAGGGGTTTCGGCTGTTCAAGCGGTTTTGCCGTAGATTTCGATGTTGTCGGAACCTTATGCGCCGTCACGCTCTTAAGAGGCGTCTCAACGTCCTTGTGACTTTTGGTGCTGGTACCCTTGTCTGTGGAGTGCCCGGACGCATGCCGTTTACGCACTTGCGGGGAAGGACTGCCGACCGCGCGGATGCCATCGAGGAGTTTGGCGTAGCCATTGGCGCTTTGGACTATCCCGACAAATCCGTTGAGGCGGTACTAGGTGTTGTGTGCTTGCCTCCGAGTAGCAGGTGCATCCCTGTCGCCGGGATGTAAACCCCCCATAGCAGAACTATCGTCCTGCATGCTGGGGACAGACGGTTCGGAGCGCGATCGCTCCGCTGAAAGGTCGATGGCATTTGTATCAGAGCCACAGCCGTCACTTAATTCCTCGTCACTCTTGTCGTCTGTGGCGGCGGGCGAGCTACCCTCGGCCTGCATCATGGCATAGGCCGCCCACCATTTAACTCAACGCACCTTGATCGTCTTAGGACGCAAGAGCTGACAAGACCGACAGGGCGCCTCGTGGTGATCTCGAGGGAGACACTTATTGCACCTCCTGTGCGTGTCCTTCAATGGGTACTTGCCTTTACACGAAGGGCAACATTTAAAAGTGTGTCCTGTCCATAGCTCAGGTTTATAGCGACGGCAAAATCAGAGGGGCAAAGAGGGGAGAAGTAAATACATTCTTGAAAGAAATGGAAAACCCCCCGGACTCCACTCTCTCTACTGTATAGGCCGTCGAAGTCTGTGGTTGTCTTCCTCTCTTCGGCAGTGGCAGAGAAGTAATCGTCAAAGAAGGGGACGAATATATATAAAATAGACCAGAGGTTATGGAAAGCATATAATTCTGCAATTTGTAAGAGCTCTGCATAAGGCGACCAGCTAGCTGGGCGGAAAAAAAACAATGACGCGCGAGGGTTTTTGGGTACACTACACGTCATGTTAGGGATAGTGTTACAGGCACGTACATGTTAACGTCCCCTTTCCATCCTCGAAAGTCAAGATGCAATACTCTGCAGTTACCACTAGATGTCAGACTATATGCACAGCATGCGATTCTAAGCAGATTCACAAGCATCAGAAATATGGTTGCTGTGTATAATGTCGCCGGGAAAAGGTAGTGCAATTTCCGGCGATTTTTTTGCATGGCGTTGTTTTTGAGGGGACTGTTACATGCAACCCTTACAGAGGACTGGAAAATGGCTGCCCCCTGGCACTGGCATTGTTCAACCTTTTCATATCATATCTAGGAGAAACACTGGGGAAGGCTAGATGTTTTCCGCCGTAAGTTGGAGGGAGGCCATTAAGCTGGATGTTTTACCCAGAGGTTTTGGCCCTCTTGGACCACACGTCAATTTAAAGCATCAAAATCAAAAGTCCTCATTTTAGAATCTGATCGTGGTAGGAGGAGAAAGCCCTTTATATGGCACCTAGAACGTGTATGTTTGGAGCAAGGGTGGTACTTTGATATTATGTTAACTCAAGCAGGGCAATTGCCCCAACAGATAAATCAGTAAGGCCGAAATAAAAAATCTGGTATGCCAAGGGCTAAAATTACATATAAAATGTGGCCGCTTTTCTGTACTCCCGTAATACAGTTATACAGTTGTATAAATTAGAAGGTGCTGGCAGTTTGGATGTATGCCACAGAGTCTGCTGTATTCTTGCCTGCTGCCCTCTCGCCGATATACTAGAGGTAATCTTCTGGAAGAAGGTCTTGGCCCTGCTCAAATAAATTCCAATACAACTCGTTCGATATGAACTTGGCTGGTTATCCCTGTACGGAATGGTATGTTGGAAATCCCTGGCACTTTATCAGAAGTTCATCCAGGGAAATCCGCTGCCCTTATTCAAAAAAAGAGAAACGGTCTTGGTAGAGTGGGAAAAGGCTTGCAAGCACCTGTTGGCGGGGTTAGATGTGACCGAGGATGATCTCGTAATTGATAAAGGCAAAATCAAAATTTGGGGAGCAGAATGTATTTGCACGCAGGATGACTAAAATAAATTCAGGTTCTACCATTTTAATCATGAAATTAAAATCATATGATACTGTGCCGATGTACTTAAGCAAATTCCTTAAGAGTTATGTTAGGAACCAGTTTCTTAGATTAAGAATGAATTTATATCTGACAAAGTATTGCGTGCAGGGTTGGGGGAATTAGATGTTTCATTTAGGTATTAGAAAAGATCAAATGAATGTGAAACACTAAAACATCAAGTAATGTTTTGCATGGGGATGATGCACCAGATAACTGCATATCTGGGGAAATCTTTTATGTACATTACAGTGGAGAAAAAGTTCATCTTGTTTTAGAAAACACGACGCTTTTAAACGTCCTATTTTTAAAATGTTTATGATTGGAATTTTGGACTATGAAGGACAATGTGCTAAAAGGTTTGTAATAAACAATGCTAAATAAATTATTTTCAAAAAACTACACAAACGCACTCCTGATGAAAGAACACAGAATCAGAAACAGCTAGATGCAGCACTCACAATGAATCATGGGTGAAAGGCAAGTAAAAGCCACAATGTTCTTTAAAAGGGTATGTTCCTAGATGTAAAATGGGATTCAAACGGCTTAACCAGTCTCTAGGGCCAAGGGGGCAGTCGCAGTCAATAGTACATTTTTGCAGTTTGCCTACATCACACCAGGCTTCGAGCTGTGGTGCGAGCGTTTGAGCGAAGTTCTGGTGCAGCAAGATGTGCGGGAAATGGACGTCGAGCTGGGTCAAATGCAGGGCCTCAGCTGGGTCAAATGCAAAGGCGATGTCCGAGCAATGGAGGATGGAGCGCTCACCCGAATCGGTCCGAGTCTAGCTGTGACAGTAGGGGTCTAGCAACGAGCAGTTAAAAGTGTATCTGCCACGATAACAGGAAACTCAATTATAGGGTTTGGGTAAAAAGGTGCATGTCTGAAATGTAGCCCTTGCGCTGCATACACTTGTCTCTCACTGTAACTGTCAAACAGGCCCCTCTGAGGAGCAAGGAATGAGTCACGGAAACAGAGGGGTTCATGGTTTTGGCCATAAACAAGTATTGAAAAAAGAAACGGGAGTTGGGAAATGCCTCTCTGTTCCTATACTAAGAGAGATTTCCCTACCTCAAACAAAAACCAAAAGGTCTGCTGGATGTCAGAAAGTCCATACAAAAAAAACGTTGTTTGTCCAAAGTACTATTCTGGCCCTCACAATTTAAAAATCAACTAAAGTGAAAAGGAAAATGTCCTTGGTCTGGAGTAGTGTACACATGTTCAAAAAGGAACGGAGTAACACAATGGATCCAGAAGGAAAGAGTTACTTGTTCCGATGGGTGGTTCCCCTTCCCCTGGATTAATCTTCAATCTGTTTTATACTTCCAAGAATGTTAGTTCCTCAAGTCTCTCTTGATCAACAGGACAACTGGTAAACAAAACAACTTGGCTGAGAGTCTGTATCTTGGTAAAATGCCTGGTGCACTTCCTTGCCAGGTTTTCACTCCTATTATCCTAAATATGTCTTAACACAGCCTATTGTTAGTCCTCATATATCCCTCTCAGGAACTATTTAGGTGATGAATTCCATGTACAATGTGCAGCTTGTCCTTGCCTGGGGGTGCATCCCTACCAGGGCTTTCTCATATAAATTACACTTGCAACGGGGGCGTGGCCTGCGTTCACGTAGTGGGGGGCGTGTCTACTTGGAGCTTATGCTGTGATCCTGACAGCGGTTAATAGAGCCGCTTGAATTTGCACAAAAAAACATCCTGGTGCAGGGGAAATCGACGCCCATTTGGCCATCCGCCTTCTGACTGCAATCGGTGCTAGCATGGTAGAGAAACTTGCGCTGGAAGCTGAGACCCCTGCAAATGGGGGCTACCACAAATCCACAGAGCTGTATGAGGAAACTACCAGTAGGGGTGAACTACGTCACCCATGCAGATCCCTCCCTTGTGACCAGACGCTCACATATCCAATTTGTACCTGCGGGGAGCCATCCACTGGGACTCAGAGAAACCTGTTTCCGGTATGTGACAGCCGCGAGGTGTGCGGGCTTGAGAGCACATCCCGCTCTTGGTGGAGTGGAGCCGGGGCAAGGAACAGCCCTGCCCGCATTCAATGCGTGTTGCTGCACTGCTGCCTGGTGCACTGCTTTGTGTTCCGGGGTTGGTGTGCTGCGGCGCCTGAGCTGGGCCCTCCTAATTGGCCCAGAGTGAGAGCTACCTGGACGCTGGCGCGATGCACCGCCAGGCAACAACACTGTAGACATGCCCGCTGTGTTTTTTTTTTTTAACTGCACCGGCAGCTCCGGCCCTAGCCCCCTACACCATTCACCCACAAGGGGCCCCGGTATTGGATTTTTGAGGGCCCAACCCAGCCATCTAGTGGGGGGGGTGCTCTGGTACAAACTGCTCCCGATAATTGCTGCTTCTTAACCCAAGCTGGCTACATCTGTTGGGGTGGCGGAGACCTGCTACATTATACAGCCTTTTCCCCCTTGTGGGGGGAATTCACCTGTAACGTTTGTGTCTCACACCTCTGATGTGCCCTCCATTCCTCTATTCTACCACAACTACTTAGTGACTCCTCTGCTGGCTCCTGTAGCTGAGGGAACGGGGGTAAGGGAATGGGTCAGACTGTCACAGCGGCTTGTGCCTCCTTACCACCCCAGTCTGGATTATCATTTGGTACCGTAGTGTAGAAGCACATTTGCCACGCAGCCTTGTGACTAACCACTTGCGATGTCACCTCCAAAACACAAGGAAAAAGCCATTATCAGGACTTGTTCGAAAATGCCGAAACAAAGGGGCACCTCAAGAGATGGACACAGAGCAGACAATGCCACAGGCTCCCATCCACAACCCACAGGAGAACCAGGTTCGAGCTGCAATTGCCGCTTTGCAAGCCACCCTGGAGAACAGGATAGATGAGGTAAAAGTTGATGTACAACTACTCCGGCAGGATGTAAGGCAGCTGTCTGAAAGGGTCACAACTGCCGAGTCCCTACTGAATGACACACCGATCAGCACTAAAGACCTGAAGGTGAGAGTTAGGGAGCTGGAAAGAAAACGCTACGCTGGAGATGCGTGCTGAAGAAGCCAAGGGAAGATCACGTAGGAAAAAAATATGTGTTCTCGGGGTACGGAGGGATTTAAAGGCCCGGGCCCGGACCCGACCTCCTACATTGAAAACCTACCTGGGCCAATCTCATGCAGTAGTAAATTGTTGCAGGGCTTTGGAGTCGAACAAGCCCACCGATCCCTCCAAAAGAGACCACCCCCTGATCCACCCTAGACCAAGGATTGCTAGGGTCCTCAACTTCCGAGACAGGGAAGTAATCTTACGGCACTCCAGAGAAGTGGGCGAGATACTACGCAGCAACTCTGCCATTTATCCCGACTACACCCCTGCAGTTCAGGGGGCCAGACATACGTTTGTGACCATCGAAGCGAGGCTGAGGCACCTAGGCTCAAATATACGCTCATATACTCTGGTAGGTAGAAGATCCTTTACAATGGCAAAATCGTACTTTGTGGATAGTCTTGCAGCTGCTAACATGTGGATGGAACATAACCATCTGGCTGACCCTTGTCAGCCCAGACACCTGATAATCTGACTGGCCTACTGGGCACCATTACATTCTTCTGCACCTTGCATCGGTTGTGCCCCCGTGGATGTGTAATACCTTTGCGTATGTGCGACACCTTTGCGTAGATGGTTGAATCTGCACTGAGTGTATACAATGCTCCCTTTTGTTCAATAAAGTAAGTTCATAACTCCTGGCCCACTTTGCCTGTTGCATTTGATTTGTGCCATTGGGACTCAGATAGGGTACCGCTACAAATGAACAAGTTACTTACCAACTGTAACATTCTTTCGATTGGATGTTCCTCCCATATATTCCTCATCTTAGATAGTCGTATCGTCAGCAATGCTGCTTCAGGAAAGAATAATCCACTCCAAAGGGTGATGTGCTCGATGTCGTGGCGTCGATGTCCCTTGATGGCTGCCGTAGAGTGTTGACTTCATCCGCAGTATAAACGGCTTGAGCCGCGCCCGTAGGCTTGAGTTCTGTTTTTTCAATATTCTCAACTGATGAGTTGAAAGGCGTCTCCTTAGACCGTAAGCTCTCAAGGAACATTGAGTGTAAAATACATAAACTGTACGGTGGGGTAGGCTGGGAGGGTCGATGAGGAATACGTGGGAGGAACATCCAATCGAAAGAACATTACAGTTGGTAAGTAACTTGTTCTTCGAAGGGATTGTGTCCTCCCATGTATTCCTCATTTTAGATAGTACTCCCTCCTCCCAATTTTCACTGCTTTGGGAGTCTAATAAATTATACTCATGGACCGTATGTAGAACGGCCTTAGCAAAAAGACCCCCTTGGAATGAGGTGGAATCTAAACAATAGTGTTGCACAAAAGTGTGCTTCGATGACCAGGTGGCCACGGCACAAATATCTTGCAACAGGACACCCCTCTGAAGAGCCGTCGAAGTCGCCATGCCCGTAGTAGAATGAGCCCTTAGCCCATCTGGAGGTTCTTTACCTGCCAGTCTGTAACACTCTCCAATTGCTAGAATTATCCATCTGGATAAGGCCTGTTTCGTTACTGCCAGGTCCAATTTGTGACCGGTGTATCCAATGAAAAGTTGGTCACTTTGCCAAAATGTTGCCAGTCTAGAAAAGGAGGGCCCTTTTTGGGTCCAGCCTGTGTAGACTTTCTTCTTCCTTACTTGCATGATGGGGAGGATAAAAAGATGGCCATGTGATCTTCTGAGACAAGTGAAAGTCAGACTATTTTTGGTAGAAAATAAGGTTTGACTAAGTATAACTTAAGTCTTTATGAAAGATGGTGTGAGGAGGCTTACAAGAGAGCCTGTAACTCACTCACCCTGCAGGCTGATGTAATAGCCACTAGTTGGATTGTCTTCAAAGTGAGAAGCCTTAGCGGACAAGAATGCAAAGGCTCGAAAGGAATGCATGTAAGGAATGTTAGTACTAAATTTAGATCCCAAACAGGGACTTGAAAAGGGACTGGAGGGTACACATTAGTGAGACCCTTTAAGAATTGCACAATCAATGAGGTACCTAACCGCTCCAAGATGGCCGCCAGCCCCATGATGTTTGTCTCCAGTGCCTAACCCGACAAGGCGCTGTGCCCTGGTAGGCTGCCCTACCTATTTGCAATCCGATTGGGCGCCGGCAGGCGAAGCCAGCCCACCGTTCCCAAGGCCCACAGAAACAAGGCTAGTGCCTGTTTCATGCCTGTTTTAGGCCTGTGTCTGCCATCTGCCAGACCCCCTGGCCAAATCTCGCTAACCCCTTACAAGGTAACTTTTGCAAACCTACACATCCTGCTTCCAAACTTTGTTTTCGTCTGCAATTACTGTGTTTCTCTTTGGATACATTAATCCACAACATTGGACAAGTTTTGCTTATACACAGTTAGTCGATCCACCAACTACCATTGTCTGCTTAACACGATTTCTTTACCAACTGCCACACCTGCATGCATAGCCTAACTACTCTGTAGCCATCTACCGAAGCATCCGTTCTACTTGTTACTAGATTTAGCATACTGTACTACTTCTACACGCTTTGGAATATCTAATGGTAAAAAAGCCTCTTTCCCGGAGGGCCCCATCGCTAGTCATGTACCCTTAACTCTGCCCATCTGTTCCCATGTTACCTGTTACTTACCTGCCTCCCATGCCTGTACAAATACCTTAGCTGTATGCATCCAGATTATCTGCTTACCTAAGTAAACCATATATAGACAGGAACTATCTCGCGACTGTATCTAGACTGCATGAAAATTGCCTGTTTATTGACTGCAGCAGCAAACTAGATTCAGATGGTCTAAAAGCCTGTTACATCTGGGATACCGAACTGAATCGCACATAGATTGGCCGAATATCCAAGTATCTTGTAGTCCGAATGGTATCTAGTGAGCCTGGGATACCTATGACATGCTATACTCAGGATTACATTTGCAAACCACATCTAGATTGACTGCTTTTTGTAGTAAATTGTACCTCTGACTCCCCACTATCTCAATTTGCCTAACGCCATATGTCCACTCAAGACAGTTACAATATGTTAAACTCACCTTTGTGTAAAATGTGCGCACCCTAGCCTAGCTACTAGTAACCTGCTTACGGCGCGCCTCTCAGCCCATATCACTAGACAATGTTCGCAGCCAAAGTTAAACCTGCCAATGTCGACTGAATTTGATTGTGTGCACCTAGCCACTGTTAAAGCTGTGCTCTGTGTACCAAGCTGCTCTCTATGTACCAAGTTGCTCTCTGTGGACACCCTAGCCTACGTCTATTTCGCTTTTCCAATGCACTTGCAATCCTACAGCACCTGGTCATTACTTGCCTCACCTATTAATTGCTAGCTATTTGATACTTGACTACAATACTCTATACATAACTGATTTCTATGTACAACCTAGCCACCTATGCAGTACCTAGTACCCCTGCCCTCTTGCTGATTGCCACACACCCAACCACCAACTAGGTCAGCCTCTTCATTTGACTTCCGTACCCTACCCATTGCGAACAATATGTTCCTAGCAGGCACCTACTCAACATTGCCGAGAGTTATTCACCTTATTAATCTATCATGCTCCCCTAGCTTTACCCTTAGCCTGGCCTACATAGGCACCATTCCACCACCCCCCCCACTGAGCCCCACGCCACAACCATGCTTCTCTACTCCTCCCTACCATGTACCATGACTAGCCTCCCTGTGAGAAATAGCAGATTACGGGCAAGACTACCCAAACTATATGAGCCTCGAGCCAGAGACTCTATCCAATCCAAATCGACTAACCGCTCCCCTATCATTAGCACCTGTGCTAACCTTACCTTGGAAAAATTGAACTCTAGCCCATCCAATACTATAACCAAATATAAAATTAACAACACAGCCACCACCATTAGATTATCAGGGATTCATGCAGAAAGACATGTGGGAACCCACAAAGGGATGTGGGAGTGGGCCGAGTGTACTGGTACAGTAGAGGTGCAGCTGATGAGTGTGAAGGGGGAAATCTGGTATGTTTGGATACACACCACAGGTTGTCTTGCAAAAGAGATGCTAGAAATCAAATCATCAAATTAAAGCTATATAAAAGAAAAATCACAACAAGGAGATTTCTAACCTTGGAACTTCTGTTGTTCATCTACTGCAAATGAGTTCTCCTTGTGAAGCACCTCGTGCTTCTCCACTTTCTCATCCATGTCAGAGTAGCAGGTCTTAGCCTTCCCGGTGGAGATCTGGAACAAAGCGAGACATTCTTCAATCGTAATCACCTTGAGGATATATCATGTGCATACCCGGTGCCTACTCCCACTTCAAGCCAGATCTATTTCACATACTCTCAACAAGCTGTAGCTAAAAAAATGGGTGTCACTTTTCTTTTAATTTGGGTTTTGTATTGTGCTTCTGGTGGGGAAAAGTGGGTTGTGAAACAGAAAAGGCAAAGGCAGATTTCACACATTGAGTATTTGTCACATTCCAGCTTCCTCTGAATAGCTATTAGATAGTGGATATAATAAAAATAGTTGCAAAACATTAAATTGCCCATATGCAACGACAATGAGCATCCTGAAAAGTCGAGATTATTCTGGGAAGGATTGTTAGAAGATTGGAGGTTATCACATAAAATATCTGCAATGAAACCTTTAGAGATTAAGGTTGAAGTTTTTGCAACTATGCCCCCCAACCCCCTCGCCTCAGCATTGCTAAGCAATGTGAATCTTCACAGCCTTTGTCAGGCATAGCCTGCCTGCATTAGATTATCATTTTCTCATGGCAACAGAAAGGTAGACTCTTTGAGTAATGTGCAAAAAAATTAAGGTTATCCATTGGGCAGCCCTTAAGGTGTCCAAGAGTCTACGGAGCATGGTCAAATCGTTTCAGAAGTAGACATTTTTTTGCTACATGCTTTTGGTGCCAATTGCAAGTTCAGGTAGGTAGTCCTTTGGCTTTCTCATAGTTACAGGAGCGGTATATTAGATGGACATGGTGTCAATCAGCTGTTCCATGTTGCAGAAAAATCTTGGATGGGGTCACTGCATCACTGCTCCGATGACTCCCTTTCATTGTGCTCAATTCCCATCACCATTATTCTTCTCCCACCCAAAGTGCATGATCATTGTGCTAGTTAGCCTCCTCACCCTCCCCAAGAAATTAGCCTCATGTATGAATTAGTTAGATGGGGTGGGGGGGAGAAGCCGATATACATTTGTGGGCCACCTGCACACAAGTGATAGTGTTTTTACAACAATGGAGCCTGCAGACAATTTAGCTATGAACCGAGTTTACGATTTCATATGGAGAAAAGTTTCAAATGATATCTGCTTTGCGTCATTGCCTTCTGATACTTGTACCACTGTGCTTTCGCGACTGGATATGCCCTGCTGATAACAATCTACACTTCAATGCTTGGACCACTTATTTTCTCCCAATTGCACCTTTTATTTGCAGCACTGCATTTTTACCCAGTTGCTCCTGGCAATACCAGTGAAAGCTTAATGAGCAGGCAAACTTGGCACATGCCCTGGCCCCCTTCCATGAAAGGGACCACCCTCCATCCCAAATGGTTGCATGAGGCAAAGATACAGGATACTATCCAGTGGGGCACGAGTGGGAGGCCCCACTGGATAGTCCCGTGTTTTCTTTTTGTTTTATGTTTTAATGAGGGTGGTGGAAATCGGGTTCTCCCAATGTGTGGTCAAAAATGGGGGGTGCAAGAGCTGACCAGTAACCATCATGGCTTCCATGGCCCATTCCGACAATACCACAGCAGTCTTTTGGGCCAAGCTTCCCCTTAAAAAAAAAAAAAAGAAAATTGAACGAATAGGGTGAAAGAGAGCATTTTGCAGCAAATATTTAAAAACAATTGATATTATGATATGATATGGCATTTATAACGCACCTATACACAAATGTTTCAAGGCGCGACAAAGCGGGTTGGGGCAACAGAGGGAAGACAGACAACGATCTTACTAGGCCAATTGTGTAACAATGTAAAAATATACACTCTGTTCTGCAGGATGTGAGAAGCCTGAAGATGTTCTCTCACCTACTCCCCCAGGATCTTCCATTCAGGTGCCCAGGTAATGGCCATCATTTTTGGATCCCGACCTTGGCGGGGGACAAGCGAGAGAGGATCACCTGAGTGGAGGGTCTCTAGGGATTGGGAGGAGACCACAAGAGGGACAAGATTTGATATCCCCCCATCCCAGCTATCCAGCACCGCACTCTCCCTCAGCTTTTATAGGATAGTGCCAATCATGTCCCGTTCACCCCTCCACATTTCCAACACATAATGAGACGAGGAATAGGCGTCCGAGAGTAAGAAAGATTACATATGGGTAAAGTCCCTATAGTACTGTGAGGAGGAAGATAACTGGAGAAGCCTACACCACACTACCAACATGTCCCTTTAATGAGGTCAGGCACTTGACAACTTTGCACACCTGACTTTTATTGAACACTGACCAAAGTACAAAAGATGGAGTTGCCAGAGAAAATGAGCGAGCTGGGGTGTGGCTCGAAGCGCCGGCTATGCGGACGCTTCTCAGATAGCCTCCGTGAGAAGCCTGGCAGGGAGGTCACGAAACACTGGTACCAGCGTCCAGAATACTTATGAAAGCTGGGACCCCATGGAGAGACCAGAGGGGAGACTTGCGGTGAAGTGGGGAGAAATGTAATCCCCCAGGAGCTGAGCAGCTGGGAGACCAGCTCCGTCGTACCCACGGCAGAGCGCATCCAAGATGGCCGCTGCCAGCCGAGCGATGTTCGGAGCTCAGCCTCCATTGCCTTCCAGCATCAGGGGAGTAACAAAAGGTACGGAGTGGGAGACCCGACCAGGTGGAGAGATATATCCCTCAGTGAAGAGGAGCGCAACCCAGAGAGTCTTCCTGTCCCTCACAGCCAGACCAGCAATCCAGCGCTGACTGCATTCAGGAGGTGAGGGACAGAGACACAGGCAAAAGCCACCAGCCGGGAATTCGATTTGACGGGCAAGCAACCACCAGTGCTGGGGCAGAGAGACGCACAGGGACTGTGCTGCAGATCCCCCCCCCCCCCCGAGGCACCATCAACACTCAAACAGCAAGTGGCGGTCATAGCTTGACCAGCGAGGGACACGCAATCGCAGGGATGAGGCGCACAGCCTATAAAGACTCAAAGACCCCTACTAGCTCATTGTGGCAACTACGATAACGCCGGCAGGAGGTGAGGGACAGAAGTTCAGGCCACTATCTGGGGGCAGATCCTACTGAGAAGCAGCCATCAACACGGGGCCTCCCCACCCACACCTGCACCTGCACCTGCACGAGTTCCTGAAGCAATCTACAACCGCAATTGGCCAATTAGAACACTGCAGGGGGTTCGTAACAGGTCCGAAATCAATACGTAACATGTCGAAACAAAAGCCCCAAAAGAATGCAGATATCTCTACTATGCTGCAACCCCACGATAAATCTAAGAAAATGAAGGCTGCAAACCCCACGCCCCCTCATCCAATCGCCAGATCATACCCCTGGACAGTTAGCCACAAAGGAAGACCTACGGTCATTTATGTCCGAGATCAAAGCGGTGTGCCGAAGTTCCATGGCAGGACTTCCATCAAAAGTGGACTATTTGGATCAACAGGTTCTGGAAGCGGAACAAAGGCTTGGTGAGGTGGATGATCAGGCAACAGACCAATCCACGCTAGTAGCTGAACTCCAGCACAGGACCCTGGCATTGGAGGGGAAAAGTGAATAAATGGCGAGCAAACAGGAAGACTTGGAGAACAGGGCCCACAGAAAAAACCTGCGTATTAAAGGGGTACCAGCCGCAATTAAAGACTAGATTCTCCCGGACTAAATTGGGGAGCTGTTCCAAACCCTCCTGCCACACATGGAGAAGCCGATGCTGATCCTGGACCATACCCATAGACTGCGCACTCAAGGAGGCCGGCACTCAGACAGACCCCCGGATGTTAATCACACAGGTCAATTTCTTCACAACCAAGCAAGAGATCCTAACGGCTACCCGGACACAAGGAGACCTGACGTATCAGGGAGCACCCCTACACATTTTCCAGGATCTCACAACGGCCACCATACAAAAACGAAGGGAGCGGGAAGCCCCGACATCTTTACTGCAAGACCAGAAAATCTGCTGTCGTTGGCTCTTTCCTACCACTCTCCAATTCACTTTTGGTGACACGACTCGCACTATCAGCACTTGGAAGAAGCGGAAGATATCCTGAAGGCGATTGCCCATGGGATGGAAGATAGCTCTTCTGTGCAATCTAACCGCCACAAGAAGCCCCCAAACCAAAGCACAACACCTGGGCTAAGGTGGCCAAGGGATGCAAGTCATGAATATCCCCCTCAGCAAACGTGAAACCCCCCCCCACCTTCTGCTGCCCAAATTGAGACTCTTACTCACGAGTCCGACTTGCCAAACTGCCTCAGATTCTTCCAGGCATTGGAAACTGAATTCTGACTTCTGCCGGCATTCACATGGCCGATCAACAGCCAGACAGGGTGCGTTATGATGCACACAGGCCAATGGGTCAGACAACCAGATTCTAGCTCTAAGTTTTGGTTGTTAGGTTTGAAGTGTTGAGACCACTCCTGTTTTGTTTATGGTTCACCAAGTTACAAACCCGGTTGCAGTCTGGGATCGAAATGCTAACGGTTCTAGATGACGGAAGAACTTAACACAAACCTCTCCCTCCAAACAGAGGATCTGGACTCAAACTTTGTGTTTCTCAATGTACGAGGCCTAAACTCTCCCTCAAAGCGTAAAGCCTCTCTAAAGCGCCTGCAAGACAGCTCAGTGGTCGTCCTGCAGGAGACACGCCTACTCCCATCAGACTTCAAATGTCTTTGCAACAGAAATTTCCCACTGCAATACACGCTTCTAGCAGCTCTAAAAAAGGTGGCACAGCAATTCTCCTGGCAAAGGGAATCGCATTCAGAGAACTGGAGACGCTGCAGTGTCATTAGGGACGCTTTACAGGAATAAAAAGGTATGCTTTTTGCCAATTGTATTCCCTGATGTCGATCTACGCACCTAGCGAGGGTCAAGAAAACTTCTGCTCGGAACTAGAGGCTAAGCTGCTCCCATTTATAGAGGGCCAGGTGATCCTTGGGGGAGACTTCAATAGATTTAGATAAATCTCACCCACCAGCAGTGAAAGACTATAAAATTGCGACAGGGCTGGTCCACTTTCTTAAAACCTTAGGGATGGTTGACGCCTGGTGAATACTTCACCAAGGAGTAAAGGACTTTTCCTTTGTCTCAACTACATCGATTTTTCTCCCGAATAGATTTACTCCCAACACCCCCCCCCCCCCCCCCCCAATTCCTCTCTTATGTAGACAAAACGACAATTGGGCTGAAAATATTGTCAGACCAGGTCTCAGTCCTATTGACTGCGAAATTCCATTACCCAGTACCCACACGTAAAACCCTGGTGGAGCATACATGATCCACTCCTGAACGATTTGGCACTAAGAGATACTATTGCCAAAGCTATCCAGCTCTACTTCAAAAATAATCCCCCGGAACTCACCTCACCAGCAAACACATGGGACACCATGCAAGCTGTAATCAGAGGGGAGCTTATATCACAGGCGGCAGCATACCGCAAAGATTGGGGGCACAAACTAAACTAGAACGGGATGTCTCAGAGGCTGAGGGGAGATACAAAAAGGGATGGACCCCTAAAGTCCATCGAGCATTACAAATCGCCCAAAATAAGTTGGGAGCCCATTACGCGGAATAGGCAGCCCACATCCCACCCAAGTCCAAACAAAGCTACTACGTCAAAAACAAAACAAATACATTCCTGATTGCTAAACTGTCCAAATTAAAGCGAAGGAACATAATCACTAGGCTACGAGACACACAGGGTAAAATCCAATACTCGGAAGAGGCTAAACTACAGCTGGCAGCCACTCACCTAGCGTAAACGATGTCATCACCTCCCCGCAATATAATGGAACAGACACATATCGAAGAAGCGGCCTTACCACACCTCACAGAGATGGATAGAGAGGCCCCAATCACCCCTAAAGAGGTAGACTTGGTTATTAAATCCCTAAAAAAAAAAATGTTTTAAAGAAATAGGGCCCCCAGTCCTGATGGATACACAACTAGATTGTATATGCTTTTATGCCTACAACTCCTGGCGCCCCTCATGGCTCTCGTTAACTCATTCTAGCAATCAAACTCCATAGCGCGAGCTCCTGGTTCATGACTAAACTCGACCTGCACATTATATGTGGGCAGCGCTGCTCCGCTGCACCACTGTAAAGTGAGATTTATCTTTGCCTTATAATGACCCCTGCCGGACCTAGCTCTGCCTGCTCACCGACTGCCTAAACTACATGGCTATTCCATCATGGCCACCCGCACCATTCGTTTGGAAGTGTCTGGGCCTCGTGTCCTGCTGCTGCCTGTGATTGGCTGGGGCTCTGCCTACAGTGGCCTATGGGAGAGTCGGCAGGCTTGGCTGGCCCTCCCACCAAAGGCCCACTCCTAAGGCCCCTGTCAGCTACAGGTACGCTAAGGTTTGCTCTGTGTTGTGCCCCCCCCCCCGGTCGCCTGTATACTCTGTTGTGCTGCCACACCCCCATGGTCACCTCTCTGCTACATCACTTGCTGCTGCCACCCCTCAAGAGGGGGCTGGCCATCATGTCTATGCCACCGGATTTGACAATGCATTGCATGCTGCCACTGCCCTCAACATGGGGTCAGGCTGCCCGTTTGTGCCACCTATTCTGTCTCTTGCACTACCTGCTGCTGCCACCCTCCAAGATGGGGCTGGCCTTCAGGTTTACGCCACCATATTTACTTTATGCACTGTATGCTGCTGCAGCCCTCAACATGGGGTTAGGCTGCTTGTCTGTGCTGTGCCACCTACACTGACTCTTGGCATTACTTGCCGCCGCCACCCTTCAAGATAGGGCCGGCCATCATGCCTTTGCCACCGGATTTGACTTTATGCATTGTATCTGCTGCTGCCTTCAACATGGGGTTAGGCTGCTTGTCTGTGCCACCTATTCTGTCTCTTACATTACTTGCTGCTGCCACGCTTCAAGATGGGGCTGGCCATCATGTTTATGCCACCAGATGCCCTTCTAGAAGAAGTTAGGCAACATGTATCCACGCCTGTTCTTCACAAGCTAACTAAAGTAAGCCTTCTTAAAAGTGCCACGATGCCAGAGGGCAGTTGTGCGCTTTACAAATGCAAATAAAAAATAAAATGAATAACTCCATTGATGCAGGACTCCCCGACCATCCTCTTATTATAACCAGGCAAAGACCCCAAAGACTGCACCTCCTGGAGACCCATCTCCTTACTCAATATAGATGCCAACATATATTCTAAGGTCCTCGCCAACCGCTTCTGGGCAGTTCTACCCAAAATAATCAACCCACACCAAACCGGCTTTATGGGGGGCAGATCAACGGGGGACAACATTCATCCGGCCCTAAACCCGGTAGATATAGCGGTCTTGGACCAAGGAAAATTGGCACCGCTAGCTTTGGACGCAACCAAAACATTTGACAAAGTCGACTGGGCATTCATGCATCAAACCCTCGAGACCTTTCATTTTGGCCCAATTTTCTGCAAAATGGTCATGGCCAATTAATGCTCAACTAAAACCACCATTCCGGGTCAACCAAGGAATATCAGCACCCATCCCATTGACTTGCGGGACAAGACAGGGGAGCACTCTATCCCCCCTACCGTTTGCGCTCCTAATGGAACCCCTGGGCCAGTTGATCCAAAATAACCCCTCCATCAAGGGACTTCAGATAGGCCCCATACAACATAAACCTTCCCTCTACGCAGACAACGTGCTGCTCACATTATCGGAGATCCAGCCCTCTTTGGAACACGCTTTCCGGGAACTACACAGATTACAGGAAATCAGCCGCCTTGGGGATGGGCCTAAACAAAGAAGAGATAGATACGCTTAGACCGCTCTGCCCTATTCAATGGAATAGGAAATCTATTACCTCGGGTACGTATATCTCGGCTATATCAAGGGAATTATATCAAACTAACTGTTCTCCTCTATTCAAGGAACTGGAAAAAGACCTGGCGAGGTGGGCCTCCCAAGGGATATCACTACTGGGGCAAATCTCTGCCTGCAAAATGAACAGGCTCCCACGTTTCCTATACTTCTGCTCTACTTTGCCTGTCCCGATCCCCCTGGCCCCTCTTCTTCACCTGCAACAGAAAATGCTTCAAATCATATGGAAAGGTAAATGATCCAGGATTCCTAAAAAGGTCATGATGGCCAACACCCACTTGGGAGGGCTGGGGGTACCGAACCTCTCCAAATCTTACATGGCCGCACAGTTGGCGCGATTCCCCCGGCATGGCTCTCCTCACCAAACCCACCAAAGTGGTTAGACATTGAACAATCTGGTGTAACACTACGCCACAGATTTCTCCCATACGTTTGTCTCTCCCGCCCCTCTCCTCAGCACGAAAGCTCTGTCCAGGTATCCTCTCCTCCACACAATGGACACTAAAAATCTGGTCCGGGCACTGAAAACTAAAGGCATCCCAATTACACCCATCTTCCACAACCCCACCTTCACCCCTAGTACCCACCCCACAAACTTCAAAAACTGGCTAAGGGGCGGACTCCAAACCCTTTTGTTCGATAATGGGCAACCGCATACTTTTGAGAGCTGCGAAGCAACCTTTAAACTGGCCAAGACAGACAGATTTTCCTATATCCAACTTCGCCACTGGTACACCCACCCTCTAGTGAGACAAAGAGCAACACGAGACCTTAGCCCCATTGAATTTACCCTGCAGAGAGATCTAACCAAAGGAAACACTTCCAAATTGTAAAGATTGCTGTAAGATGACATGTTATCCCATCGCCCTGCATACATGAGTCATTGGGAAGCAGACTTGGGGCATCCAATCAAGGATAACACATGGGTGGACATTTGGACAAGAAGCCAATCATTATTGATATGTGTCACAAACATAGAATGCGCTTTCAAACTACTTCTCCGGTTGTACTATCCCCCAGGGCGCCTCCACCGCATTCAGAACTCATTAGACCCGAGTTGCTTGCGAAAATGTGGAACAAGGGGCACCTTTCTGCATATGTGGTGGGCATGCCCCCTTGCCCAGGCCTTCTGGGAAAAAGTCCTCTCTGCAATTGAAGCATCACGTCTGTTAAACTTCCGAAAGATCCAGAGGTGGTCCTCCTGGGTGTCTCAATTCAGGGGGTCTACCCGAAAACAGGGGCAACTGCCAAACTCATCACAAATTACTTTTGGCAAACCGGATCACAATTGCTCATATCTGGAAAACCCTAGAAGGCCGCCTGCTCGCACTATGATGCAATAAAATATAGGATATCCTAGTGGCGGAAAAGGTCACAGCAGTGAAAGAGGGGTTTCTTTAGAAACCACCTGAAGTTGTCGTCCAGGTCTCCACTTGGCCAACAAGAACTTAGGGCCAACAGATCATGGGCGGAGAATCCCTGGGGGTTGTGGGGGGGATAAGGGATGTATTCTGCATGCATGACAACCCTGCTCTGGTACAATGAAGTTGTCTGCCTTTAAAAGTTGTGTACATCTAATCCCATGGTTGCAACCAAATAAAATAAATGGTTTAAAATTTGTTTAAAAAAAGAAAAAAGAAAAAAAAAAAATGAATGAGCGAGTTGTGGATACCGAGCGAGCCGTGGAAGCTGGAGGCCAGGAAGCTGCAGCAAGAGGACCCTGAGGTGTCCTGAGGAGAATGGGACACTGAGGCGCTGACCCAGTGGTTTGTGTGGGTTGCAGCATGGTTAGGGAGCCGTGTCTCCAGGGAGCCAGATTGGGACGTGCCGATTCCTATGGGCCATGGCCAGGCAGATGCTTGTTCCCCTGGGAGAGATCCAGGTACCAGAGGTGTCCGAGGGGCAGGTGGTGAAACCCTGACCTCGGCACTGAAGCCAGCGAGCCTTCTCGACAGCATTGCATTAACCAGTGAGTTTCTGAATGATAACAAACCTGGTGCGAGTGTGAGGCAGGAGATTGAAGGAAAGGAAAAATTTGCGGGTGACACAAACAAAAGGAAAGCAGAGAAAGAAAGCATTCAAAAAGGCACAGACGAAAAGGATAGAAGTAAAAGGGTGCAAGTGGGACAGAAGAAAAGGCCAGAAGTAAAAGCGTGCAAGCGGCACACACAAGCCGTATGGAATAAAAGGAAAAGTAATTCAAAGCTTGCGAGTGGCAAGACGAGCAAGAGGAGCAGAGTGTGAGTGACACAGAAAGTAACAGGAGACAGACAGAATGCAAGCGTTACGAGGAAAAGAAACCTCGTGAAATAAAGAGGGTGCCAGAAACCCGGAACGAAAGCAAAGTTCTGTGTGTTACAGACACAGCAGCAGAGTGGTCACGCATAGGGGAAAAGCTATGTGTTCTCGAAAGGCTCTCATATAGATCCGGTATTGAAAGAGGATTCAAACAGCCCCACTTGAGAAAAGGTGAAAAAAAGGGGGAGCTACACTGAAATGTGAAGTGGGAGTGATGGGAGACTGTTTGAACCCAAGAGAAAGAATTGTGTTTTGAAAAGTGAATCGTGAAAAGTTTAACTTTCCGTCTTGTGAACTTTTGTGAAACGTGAAAAACAGAGGGGCCTAAGCTTTGGAAAGGGGACCCTGAGAGACCTAGAGGAATTGTGAACTCCAAGAAGCTTGGGGAAGGGATTTCAAGCGTACCCAAGAACCTTTGTGAACCAAGTTGTTATGAAGCTACAAGAACCTTGCCTAGAAGATCAAAGTTGCAGTATTTTTTAACTGGCAAGGATAAACCGGACAGGAAGGACACCCGAATCCTGTCTCGTTTTATACCGATTTTTGGAACACTATTTTCTCCTTTTAGAGAAACCCTGCACAACATGTTTTACAGAGTGAAGGTAAGCATAGGTTTGACACAGACAGACTTGGTTTTGAGACTTATGGACCTGGACTATCCTTTGAAACATCAGTTGAGGGGGGAAAAACACAAAATAGATAAGCAAAGTTAGGCATTACACCAACCCTAAGCATTTTAATAAAGGTTTTCAAACTTATCTCTTGTGTCTGTGTCTCTCTGGATACTATTCTGTCTCACAAGGGGAACACGTGAAACGAAACAATACCAGGACAAAGAAAGTACACGGGAACATTTAGCATCACATGCTGTCCCCAAAGAAAAAAAATGCAGCCTCGCCCAAATCAGCTCAGGAGATCTGTACCCCTTTTATTATTTCTGTGTCCAAAGAAACCAATGGGGTTGTTCTTAACCATACATGCTAGCATTGCCACAAAGCACATGTTCATGATGCTAGTGTCCAAAGAAAGACATGAGGCCTGTTTCAACCATATATGCCTATGCTGCTCAGCTTTCATGCAGCATCTAAATACATGTCTGCGCTGCCCACAGTTTTGCATTATGTCACTTTCGGGGCCTACAAACTGCATCTTTTCCCCAGACATGGATACCTTTTTTTAAACTTACCTTTCACATTGTTATGAGCCTAAAAGCTAAGATTAGTTAATTATTTCACAACTGACATGGCAACACTTGATATCTCCTTAAACTTTACTATACATCTCAAGTTCAAGACCGGCATCCCAGAAGTTCTATGTGATAAATCAATCTACTTGTAGTCACAGTTTGACAAACGTAGGCATCATGTTCACATTTGCATGCACATGAAACAATCAGAGGTGCCATTTAAGGAGAGCCGAGATTGTTTAGAGGAATGGGCTACCCCTGCATTAATTTGACATATCTACTGCCAGGGGTGCAAGTGCAACTAGACTAAATTCAGGTCGGCAGGGAACTAATGCTTTATTTTGTGGGGGAACGGCTACATTTAGAGACTATGTGGGAAGGGCAAACATACTTGTATGGGATCCCATACACGTTCTCACCAAGAAATGTTTGAGAACATTTGCTGCAAATAGTATCACATTGGGCTTGTGAAAATGTCATTTTATGTGAAACTTGCTAGCATGGCAATGCTGTGGTTGTGATGTGGTGCACGGTTGGCTGTATACATTTCTAGTTCATGGTGAATGGTATCATAATCCCAAATAGAACTGAGTGGCACTACAGTTGGAGTTTCTTTGAGTCAGTGGGGGAGACAGAAGGGAGGTCCTCGGCAACTGATCAGAAACCGTGGGACCGAACTTTGTGACATGACCTGGGGACACTTGACATAGCATATCATAGCCTAACATCACGTAATATAAAGCACAAATGCTGGAGAAACGTTTTGCATGGTTACAAACAAATAGGTTCAACCAAACGTGATCTTTACAAAGTTTCAGATGGCGTCCCCAGTTATTGGGTGGACTGCAGAGCTCGCAAAATCTCCAAACCCACTCACATAGGGAAGGAGATTTTATGTAGGGCGAGTACAAGGATGTAGAAACGTTTAATTTGCGATTTACTGCAAAGCAACATACTTCGCAGTAAATAAACTTTAACCGTGTGTCGTTTAACACTGGGTGGCAGCGTTGCGGCACAGATTACATTTCTTAATGGTGAAACATGATATTAGAAACACTTGTTTTTTCGTAACAATTTTGGAGGGGTGATATTTTTTTGGGGCGAGTAGGTTGAGGAAGTAACTGGCCTTGCAGGACTAGTGACATTTTTTATAATTTTATAGCATAATGGGGTGTATCAGAGTTTCACTCATTCTCTTGAGGGGGAGCACTCTGGAAGCCTCAAGCAACTACAGCGCTTGGCAGCAACAGGGGAGAACATTAATGTTGGTTCTGCCACAGACAATCCTCTATACCAGAGCGGCTGGTGAGACTAAATATCTGCCTGTCAAATCAAGTGATATGGGACCAAGGGAGAACCAGTGCAACAATAATGCAATACTAGGCGACGGCCTGCCACAAAGCAATGACTTTGATTGCATGTCTGGCGGCTCACTTGGAGGATAGAGCAGCGTCAAAGAAGGAACTTCATGTCCCACCCACCATCATGCCTGATGACGCAGTCAATCAAGAGCACCAGGTTCCCGGAAGCCAACAGAGTTAAAATGGGACAATAGTCGAACCTATAGTGCTTCTTAATGACCTTGTTCAGTCGCTGCCTAGTAAGCGAGTAGTGTTTACATTCTGGATTTCCATTCATATCTGACCAGAGCCTGTTCTCCGGATTTTCCTTTAGGGCTGCCCATTGCTATTGAAGTCCCAGGCTGGTTTTTCGATCCGGACTGCGAGCTTGGATTCAAAGTGGATTACCCCTACAACCGGATATACTTATATGGTGTGCATGACCTGGCCTGGCCTGCATAGGATTGGTTTTGGAATAGCCATTATATGATTAAGTGAACTTGGATTTTCCAGTGCTTCAGGTGTGCGTCGTATAATCCATCATGGATTTAAACCAGATTGTGATAGATTGGATGCTCTCAGATTCTTTTGAACTTGATCCAGTACTGTGGAAATTAAAATCAACATTCCCCCCCCCTAGATACTATTGTCTGTTATCTGCACCCTCGAGACACTCTGGTAAGGCCCCTCTCAAACGGATTGTTCTGTGACTTCTGCCAGTCGACTAACGTCGAAAAGAGTGTTTTAGTCTAGGGACTCACGCTGCATCTCTAGTATTGAAAACTACACAAAGGCCAACTGATTTCCTAGTTCTCTCTGTGGTAGGTGGAAGAGCCAGTGAAGGGGAATAGTGTTTACACTAAAGTATAGATTATACATTCCTTAAATAACCCAGTGTGTGTTTTGTTTTATAGCCAGTGAGAGAGTAAAGTGGTATACATGACACCTTTTCACCTAACCTCTCACACACGTTCACACGATCTCTACAGTTCCACAGCATTGATTCAGTCTTCAAGCTGTACCGCGGTGCAGGTCAAGCCAGATTTGGGTTAGGCAAGTCGTGCGGAGGCCAGGTGAGCGCCGCCACCTTGTTGGTTCAAAGCGGTAGCTCTGTGCATTTAAGGTGTGGCATAGAGATGGCTCACATGGGTCGGTTTGAGGGTTGAGTCGGTTCGAGATGTCAGTGACAGCTGGTTCAGGGTCACTGAGGAACGAGATGCTCCATCAGTTCGAGTTAAGGGCCGTCGGTTTGGTGTGGTGACCATGGCGATGCGATGCAGGGTTCGAAGAGGCAGCAGTTACAGATTGTCTGCAGTGCTGAGCTGGTTGTTCAAGCTGAACAGATAACATAATCTGCATGGCACAATGCAGCGGTGAGCTGGTCCGGCAGATGCAAAACAGCAGTGGTTCGAAGTTCGGTAAAGTGCCAAAAACAGGAGTGGCAGTTCTCTGGTTCAAGTGCATTAAACACTGCTTGAATGCGGTTCAACCAGTGCAATGTGGTAGAACAGGGATCCTGGCTGTCTTGGCTCTCCAGATGATGCAAGGCCAACAGCATGGGCTTCAAGTCGGGGTGAGACCTTTCTGGTTCTGCTCCCCAGCTTTGCGAGGTTTGAAGCAGAGCGGCATGTCCTGGTCCTCAGAGGAGTCCTTGCAATGTGCCCTGCACGTGGGTTGGCAGCAGAATTTGCCTCTGCCTTGGAACAAGGGCTTTGAAAAGCTCAATGACCGAGGGCTTTGGAAAGCTCAATGATCGAGGGCTTTGGAAAGCTCAACTCTCACAAACTAGGTCCAAATGAATTCTCTTTATGTCTGGGATGGTTCAAAAGTGAATCAAAGGAGGAGTGGGAAACCCCCTCTTTTATAGGAAAAGGGCATCATGGGATTGGAAGAAAGCAAGACAGATTTGGGAAGTCCAATCCCCATCCTGGAGACAAGTGCCCCTTGCCTTCTGAGGTCAAACCCAAAGTTGCTTATTCCACATGAAGTGGAGGGGACAGGACAGAGAAAAAAGAATCCCCTAAAAAGTAAGGAGGAACCCTTCTCCCAACAGACCTGGGTTCCCTGGTTATCCAAACTCTACCCCTCCTCATTCTGCAACTTGAAAGACTCTGTTGTCAACCCCATTGACAGCAATTTAACATGTACTTAGTTCTTTGATGCCAGGATCCCCTTTGCCTACAGCCAGGAGAGCCAAGGCCCGGCAGGGGCGTGTTACTTTCCCTCCTATTGAGTCAAGAGAGGCAGGCATCGGACTTAGTCTCAGTCAATGGAATGCAGACAGGAAGGAGACCGGCATCCACACAGCTTCCCAGAGTGGTCCGAGCTCATAGGAGCGACACTGCTATGCTATGAATCAGATGTGACTTTAATAATTATGTGACTCTTCAGCCACTATAGCCCAACTCGGGTATTGCTTCGGTTTATAGAGGAAATGGCCACCAGGATGAGGGTTTATCATAATTATAATAGTTTAGAAAGAAAGGAGCATATCTCTTAAATGCAGACCCTGTGCAAGCCCTACAGATAAGGGGTGCATCAACCACTTTTACTCCTTGAAAATAGGCATATACTCCCAAACAATAAAAAGAGTAAAAATACTTCCAACAAAAAATAGGAAATAGACAGTGTGGACATTGAGCCCCTGCTTTCACGCACACAGCTCCACTGATATGTTTGGACCAGTAGTGCACGTAGTACCACAGGAAGAAACTACTTATCTTACTGCCTGTTTCGAAGAAATGCACGTATCTTTTAATGTGTAGGAGTAACTAGGTGCAAAGGAATACCTATTACAAAAACATTTGTTTTTCAGATAAAACATTTTTACTCACTTATAAAATACTCCCATTGGGAATTGGATTTACGTTTTTACTCCCATAAAAATTGTTTTACTCCCAACTTTAAAAGATAGGGAGTAAAATGCTACCACTTTAAAATCTTGTCTGGAGCTCTGCCCTGCACTGGCAGTGACTATTGTCACAGCAGCTATCAGATTGGGCACCAGTGATCTTTCAACCTACTCTGTGCCACTGGAGAGCAGGTGCTGCATATCAGAAGACTGATGCAGCAAGGCACATGAGTGACTATGCTTTTGGCATGGAGTTTGGGCGAAAGGGGGACTGGTTAGCAAACCATAATTTCCAAGGGAGAATTACCCACATCATTTTTATTAATCCATAAAAAAAAAAAGCTAGGTCTTCTACATCCTTGCCAGATGGAAATATTTCACAGTAGGAGGTACAGTGTGTGCTTTCACCACAGTACAACCTGTGTAGCCGTGTGCCGTTTATTTTAGAAATATATTGATTACATGGAATAACGGATATTGAAATGCATATTAATGAGTTTAAATGCCACAAAGATAGGTCAGTATGCTATGTTCTTGTTGCAGTAATACGTGTTCAAAGGCCAGATCTCAGTATTAAATATCAGCAAGGCAGACTAAGCCTTTTTTCTAAGACTGACCTGGAGAATTTAAACGTAGGCCATACTAACCCCTTACTGTACTACAAGAAAATGTACCTACAGGTCAAATGCGTTAGTTATAAATGGTATCGTGCAATCAATATGGTGCTGGTGTAGAGCCTGCTTACTTATAAATGAGGATTGTAAACACTGGGGAACCGGGTCCAACTTGGCAATGCATTTACCACCACAATAGTTCAGCACATTGCATTAGTTGGGAGACGTGGTCAAGCAGCTAAATTGAAGACAGTGAAACCAAAGCGTTCGAGCGCATTACATTGATAATGGGAGTTGTAGTCAAGAACAGCTGGAGAGACAAATGACCCCTGCTTTAAGTTCACATATATTTAGTACCAAAATTCGAATTTATTGATCTATGATGGAAGAAAAGAGAGCTAAAACATGGTCCTTTTGCATCATATGTTTCTATAAATAAAAATAATGTCATGCTGAACAATCATGTGATTTGTGTACTTGAAAGGCAAACGTTCACAAGTAATTGCACCTTGCTAAAGGACATGAACTGGGAAATAAGGTAGCCAAGTCACTAAATCCTAGACTGAGCCAAAACCATAGATCAGCACTTTAAAAAAATGTGCAATTCTATTTAATCTCGTACAAAATTACCAGTCCCTGAATATTTTACAATGCCCCGTCCCTAAAATGGATTTAATCCGCTGGGTCTGCTCTTCAAAAAAGCCTCACTCATAATTTAACTGGCTATAGTGTGGCTTCTCATAACAGCAATCGGCATGCATGCATTGCACACAACAAATGAATCTGTTTCTTTGCTGCTCACTCATGTTAACACCTCTTGAAAGCCATGGCCCTCCCACAATTTCAATCTATTTACGGATCTGCCCCTAATGTTACCACTAAAATATGTGAACCTTGTTATAATCCCCAGTGGATATTTCACTGGGATACAGGCACCAGTGTGAAGTTCCATCCTCACTACACCTTCTAATATTTGCACCATTGCGTTTGCTCCTTTAACAAGTAAAGACTCCTCATACATCCCGTCAGAAGAGCTCTCATATGCACCGTCATCTGACTGCATCACAGAGTGTACTGCGTCTAACGGATCTCAGAGGCACTTAAGTGCCTGATGCACTTTTGTCCGTTGAATGCATCTGAATATAGGACACTGCCATGACCGCAGCCTTCATCAACTGAGGCACAGTATTTTGAATTGCCACTTTGAGCACGCTTATCTTCATGAAAGGGGTCATGATCCTCACTCGGTGGCATCATGGCTGTGCGCCCACCTCCTTGTTATGTTATGTTATTCAGATTTGTAAGGCGCCAAAGCCCGCAGGCATCCAGGTGCCGAAAGACAGAAGTGGTGAAGAAAACGAAGATAAATCCTTCCTCGCCCAGGACCAAGTAGTGCTGTGTTAATACCGTGTCAAACTCCACCATAGAAGTCTCAGAGTAGCGTCTTCCCCCAAAAAGTTGCGATTTGTGCCCCCTACCACGGGTATTTAGAGCGCATATTGCAAGGCTAGGGAAAAGGGGAGGGGAGAGGGGTAAAGAAAAGGGGTAACAAATAAATAAAAACAAGTCGAGACTTAAGCTAATAGGTAAAATGAAGGGTCATTTTTGTGGAAGAGCGGATGCATGTACTAATAAGCCTGGAACGTGAAATAACTATGCAAAATGTTATTAGTTCAAAGGCACCAGAAGATTTGGAAGAATTTACTTGAGAGAGGGTTTAATATTGAATATTGCAAATTGTAGTGTATGGCTGGAGGCAATACAATTGCCGAATGTGAAATTTAAGGCCAGTAACAGAGACCGGCCACTGTCGACCATTTGAACCCATTTTCTTTCTTTGCATTCTCGTTAAAAGCATTATTTTCGGGTTATAGCAAAGCTTTCACACAAAAATAAATTACATTTCATATACTGGTGGCCGCTCGAAAGAAGGAAACGGACACTCGGAACACACAATTCAAATTCTTTAAAGACTTGCAAGTAGAAGGCCTTACTTTCCCAATTACTAGAGGGAATACCGTACCCATCTAATGAAAGGTGCTCGTCGGTAGTCAGGAAGTCCAAAGTAAATATGTTCTCTGTCCAAACGAACCCCATCACTAACAGACCCAGGAAATGTCTTGTCTTCGCCAGTTCTCTTCCGTTCCTTTGATAGTGTGTATTTATAGATTTTCTCCGTGATACAGATAAGTCTTGATGTATCCTTGAATAGTCCGAGATCAATTCTTGTAGCTCTTCAAAAATACTCTTATGCTTCATAGTTTCTGTGATCCTATGTTTAGAATATCTTCCTCTAAGACATTTCCTCACACTGGGATTCTCAAGTATATTCTTCCCATTCCAGTCTTTCTATCCTCCAATTCCTGACGTGGGCTTCTCTTAACCCCTTTTTAAACATCAATTGTGCAGTCTCTTTGGTTAGCTTGCTCAGTCGGGCATTTCATATCCTGTTTCTCATTATTTGATTCTGCGTTAGACTTCCTCCAGTCTTGAATTTGAACGCAAGGTGGTTTCTTCCCTTCCTGCTAGGGAACTTGTTTCCGGTCTGTTAGTTCCCCACCCGAGTTGCTTAAGCCCCTCTTATCTTACTTCCTGCTTGATGTCTCGGCCTTAGGACTGGGACGAGTTTCTTCCGATATATAATGGTGTCCCAGCGGCCTCCCACTTCGCCACGTTCCTCTCTGTGTTGGGGACAGCAGCAGGGCTCGGCTCTCGCTCAGGATTGCTTTCTCGCTGCTCAGGTCTTCGCCAGGTTCCTGCTACGCACGGGTGTTGGTGACTGGAAGCGGAACACGCTTCCGTACTGGTGATCTCTGCATCGTTCTTCAGGCATCCTGTCCACCACGCTACTCTTGTAGTCACTCCACCACCGGGTAGTTCGTGCCTTCTTTCCCCACAATACTCTCCTTGCATCTGCATATGCCACGCTGCCAGCGTCTTGTACTGGCATTCTCTTCCTCGCTGAAAGTCACGGGCTCTGCGACTTGCTTTGCTCCACCTCTACAAGGTGTAAGGTCGTCAGGGGGCATCCCCTGCGCACAAGGCTCTCCTCTCCTACTCGTCACAGTTAAATATGTGTCTCTTGTTAAAGAGCCATCTTCCTTTTCTTGCACAGTTGAGTTTCTTTTTGCATTGCCTTCAGCCAAAGATAAAGATGCCATTTTATTTACTTTCACAGGCAGGCACATGTATGAGACTATGTTATTTGACCTCAGAAGTTCATCATAGGAACAGGAGTACTTCCCCAAAGGGCAAGTCTCTCCCGGTGAGGTCCCAATTGCCTCGACACTAGGACGTGATTTGCAGAGCCAGCTCACCGCCCTAGCCTCAAAGGGGGTGGGCGTCCCCCTGGGCAGAAGGAGAGAATACCCTCGATTCATCAGAGGTTTCATAAAATATCTTATATCAGTAGTTCACGGAGCAACTTTATTTTCTTCAATGATTTGACATTGTTCATTGTTATAAGGCTCAACTTCAAGCTCTCTGTTTCATTGTATTAAGTTGCTTGTGTATATATTCTATACTGTAAACTCTCTGCCCACATCCCTACTTGTACATTCCCGGTATTTTGTGATTGGCCCTGCTTATCACCGCTGTTATGACTGTTAATTATGATTACTCTTGTCCTTTACTGTACATTATGCTTTGTTATTCTGCCTTTAAGATTTATATTATGTTCATCTCAATTTGCCATGTAAAGCGCCCGGATGCCCCTGGGCCAGGTGCGCTTTATAAATACATAAATAAAATACAAATACAAAGAATGCGGGATATAGTATTCTCCTATGTAATAAGCGAAACCTTTAACAAGTCGCTAATAATTACTTCCCGCTGCTTAGCAGATCAACAATGTTTAATGCGCTTTTTATTTCAGGCACCAGCCTAGTTTTATGGGTAAGGACAGGGGTAAGGACCCTCT
Organism: Ambystoma mexicanum; assembly: GCF_040938575.1. Taxonomy (NCBI): domain Eukaryota; kingdom Metazoa; phylum Chordata; class Amphibia; order Caudata; family Ambystomatidae; genus Ambystoma; species Ambystoma mexicanum. The sequence continues at coordinate 966,400,065 of NC_090936.1, read as the reverse complement.
TTTTTGTTTTTGGGGGGCCAGGCTTTGAGCGACAAATCTGTTAGAACAAAAGCAAGTGAGACACAGGCTACCCCCACCCTTTGACACTGTTAGGTACTGGTAGTGAACCTCAGTTGCACAGACGTATTGATGAATCAGTCTTTATATAGCAGGTAATAGTCGCAAACTGGTAAAACAAATGTTTATTCATCATATATGAGTGTATTGAAATAATACAACACACTAAGCCACTTGTACTAACCTCACACAACTGATGTTTGGTCAATTTTAAAGTGTTTATAGGAGTAGAATACCTCAAAATCGTTGTTAGATTTTGTTCTACCCGTTTTATTCAGTATATGATGAATAAACTTTTCGATCGATCCAAATGTCAGCAGAGCTAATTAACTCTCCATTAGAGGGTGAGTCAGAGGGCACGTTCAAGAGATCAAGGTCATAAACAACTGGTTCCTCAGAGAGGTTCTGGGAATGCCTCTTCTCAACTAAATTAAGTGTAGCCATATCAAATCTCCTTCCAGCCTCAATGAATCTATCTAGTGACATTAAATCAAAAGGTTCTCAGATTTTCCAATAAAGATGTATTAGCACAGATCTCATCCAGCACAACACCCTACATTTTAACCAGCAACTGTAGGATAGTGTGTAAAGCCCCCAATAAGAGGGTGCACGTGTAGCGAATTTCGAATGTCCAAGAGTTCAGAGTTAGCTGCTGATTTATGTGAACATTGGAGACATCCATACTGATTCGGAGTTCAATGCAGTATAGTAATAAGTCATTTTATTTTTGCATTTAATTGTGCTAGTGGAGTTTCAGCTTTATTGTCTTCCACTTTAGGAAAGTCCATTTGAGCCACCTGAGCGAACGCCGAGGCCCAAAACAGGTCAGGGAGGTCCCAAGATAATCTAAAGGGGCCTGGCACCCACACAGAAGAGAAACAAACGGTGGAGCCAGTCGGGGAAATCCTGAAACAGCCCAGAGGGGTTTGGGAACCATTTAAGAAAGAAGGAAGTGCAAGAAACCAAATCAAGAGGTCGAGGACCCAGTGCATGAAAAAGATGTTTTTTTAATTCTACAGTCAAGTCAAGCAGGTTAGTGAAACAGACTTCAGGTGACAGTTCTGAACTGGAGATGGAACAGGGAATTAAGATACCTTTCCAACCCCCATACTTGGGAACTGTGTGTTGTGTTCTATACTCATGTCTGGCAGGCTAGTGAACCAGACTGGTGTGACATTTGTAAGTTGGAGAAGGAACAGGGGAAAAGATTCCCCCCTTATACTTAGGAACTTTGTTTTGTGTTTTTGGAAATCTAGAGTCACGTCCGGCAGGATAGTGAACCAGACTTGACGTTGCATTCGTAACTTGGAGAGAGCAGGGGAAGGAACTGCCCTCTGACATTTGAGAACTGTGTTTTGTATGCGTTTTGAAGAACAATTAAAGAGCAAGAACGTTTAAGTTAATCACTCCTTGGGTACAATCGAATCCAGAGTGAGAGAAGCCGCCTTCTAGATCAACAAAATACCCAGTTATCCTTAGTCTAGAGTGTAAGGTTTGTACAGAGGACATCCTGACAGAGTCCTTTGTATTTTTGTTGAGGTAGGGCAGCCCCTCAGAGATAGGGAAAGATCGGTTTTCCTTTTCTTTTACAGATAAAAGTCTTCGCCGACAAACATGCCACCAATGTGTCAGACTCGTACTTCTGCACCCTTACAACCTCAATCAGCTGTCAGCAATAAGTCCAAACAGAGGTCTGCCACAAAGACTGCACTGCACACATACAACCATGTAGCCCACTGCAAACCTGGACCTGTAACTGCACAGGATGCCACAGAAACACAAGTGGACCACATATTACACTGTAAAGAGACATTGCCTGGGAAATGGTGCATCAGACTGTGAAGCCCTCCCTGCTCCCAACCGCCCACAATGCCCAGAGAACACACATTGATCAAAATAGCTATATACTAGCATTTACAATCTTCTGGTCAAAAGAGATTCCTCTTTTAAATTGTAATACTTATTGGGCCAAGCGCTTAGCAGGTGGTGTACATTCCATCGTTACATATCAGTTTTGGCCCGAGGAAGGCCAAGTTATACCATCTCGAGCAGTGGGCACACATTATCTTTTGTATCCGAGCGCAGATTCTGACTGTAGCCTCACAATTTCTCTTAGTTGACCAAAATCACAACAGCTGAGAAAAGGCTCCATAGCACTGCTAAACTAAAAACACACCCACTTGAAAGAACACAAACCAGGCCAAAACTGCTTACTACCCAGCTTAGTGGAATTCATTGCTCTGGATATACAAAGTAACAGACAGTAATAGGGATATCTTAAGGCACATATTCATTTCATATGGCTCTTTAACCTCATCCACTACCGCACAACATTTGTTGCCATTGCTGCCACATGTACCCAATCATCCTGACCTGGTCCATCCAGTTACAAAACACATGGCCAAAAAAGAAAATTGCCCACGATCTTGCAGCAACTATGTCAGATATTTTAATGGACTGTTCTCGTGATCTGCTCATGAAACATTTTAATAATTGATTTGGACAGACTACGGACCCAGACAATCTAATTAAAAAAGCACCTTGGGGACTAATGCTTAAAACACAATTTAATTCCCCAACACATAAGGCAGGACACATTTTAGATCAATTCGTTTTTTTTTTTTCACCCCTGGCCTACAGCTGTGATCCAATACCAAGGTCTACACCGGACATTCCACCACCCGAAACATCCTCGGTTTATTTCTCTGCAATATCCATATTCTGTTCAACTTCTCTCTGAAAAAACCTCCTCGTATGTAATGTAAATTGGTCTTAGTGCCCTTCTGCCAATAATGTTGGCCTCGCTGCGTGTGGCTCAGTAAGAAAGTAGGGTTAGGTTCATACAAATAAGGCGATTTTGGTCCCATCTCTCAGTAACCAATTTTGGCAAAAGAAAAATTAGCAAAGTAGTGGCACACCAGTTACAAAGTTTTGCTGAAGATGCTGCCTTACTCGACTCAGCCCAGTTTGGATTTAGACCTCCATGTGGTACCAAACAGCAATTATAGACCAGCTGAGAGAAGTGCTTGACAGGAGTGGCTCGGTTACTTATTGGCTGGTATGCAGCATTCAACACGGTTACCAAATGCTCTGTTCTAGATTGGGTTCTCAGTGAATTCGATGCACTGCCGTTAAATTGACCCAGTCGTTTCTAACTAACTGCATTCAATGAATACAATAGAGCATTTTTACATCACGATTCAATCTTACAAATGGTGGGGTACACAACCCCAGTGTTAATTACTCTTGAATCTTTACATCGACCCACTGATGGAAGTAATCAGCCAATTCAGCTTTTCTTTTTTAAATTATGCTGTCTTTACGCAAAACCTGTTCAAATTAGCAGGAAATCGAGATTTAAAGTCAGCCAGAATTAAGGACTTGCTGGTCTCAATTAAAAACTGGATGGACGCAAATGATCAGAAGATAATGGTTGTAAATACAGATTGGATCCCCTGAATCTGCTTATTTTGGCCAACTTCATTTGGCCCCTTGCCAAAACAAAAAGAGACAGTTAACAAGCCTCGACTTAACCTCGCTGCACTTGCTTCCAGTAAAAAAGAGAAAATAAAAATAAAAAAAACATTTTCTTTTTTAACTTTAAAAATGTATGGTTCCTGCATACATCCCTGCGAGACGCCAAAGCTATGCCTTTCCCGCAAATTACTACTTATATCATACTCCGGTGCGGCCGCTTATAAAAGAGCAAGATAAGGATGCAGTTATTTCTTGGTGCTCGAGTCAAAATATTGGAACTTGACATGTCTTGCCAGTTTAGCCTTCTGTAATTCCTTTATCATTCTTCCATTGCTGTTCTGCTTTCATTTGCTACTTTCCACAGCAACAAGATGTCTTCAGGTGATTAAAATCAGAATACATATACACATACCCTTACCTCCACGTCCATTTTCCTCGTCCCAGTACTTACCATTGAGTACGTTCTGGGCTCACAGGAACTCTTTCCTCAAGCTGATCTCCTCTGGCCCCTCCCCTCCCAGGAGGTATAACCTCCCACTCACCCATCAGAAGGCAGGTCTCTCTGCCCTGGCTTCTGTGACCTCCCCCTCTGCTATTCTATGGCGTTCTCCCTTGCTAAGTCTGTTCCTGTCCATACTTGCTGGTTCCTAGTCTTCTGAACTTACTGGATTTCCGTTTGCTTACTGAACGGACCACCTTATCATCAACCTGTGCTTTGTTTTTTGTGTGTCTTGCCTTTTTCCCTAAAAAAGGACTTACTTTCCGGTTGTCCCCATGTCCTGCCTGTATTATTAGGCAGGCACTGTGGCTACAGATAGGGACCGTCCATTCCTCTTCAAGGAGAGTTCGTTTTCAAAGAAGAAGGCAGGAAGAAGCACTTCTGCAAATCCTGCATCTAAACGAGAATTGGAAAGAGGTGAGGGCTTTCACCTTAGTGTTGATTCCGAGAGGTACTCCTATGGCCATGGGCACCACCGTCTCTCGCAAGAGGCATGTGTGTCTTTGGGATTGGAAAGCGGAGGGGTCCCAAAATTGAAGCTTCTCTTTGAGGGTAGGAAGCTGTTTGGGGATGCTCTAGAGTCAAGAGTTCACAGGGTTTTTAAGGCAGATAAACATGCAGATATCCGCTCTGGGTTTTTGGCCTTCCCGCAGGTCTCCTGTTCCTAGTCCCCGGACTAATCATAAGAAGCATGGATTCAGGGGTCCATTCCATCATCCCAGGTCCCCTTCTAGGTCGGTCCTCCCCCCTTCTCCGCTCTCATCCATTAGGGGACTGAAACCTGAGGAGAGGGGTCTGAGGGCATTTGGCCTTCCAGCCAGAGTGGCTGGGACGGTCCAGAGGGCACGTCAGATTTCTAAGCTTAGGACTTATGACCGTCATTGGGCTAATTTTCGAGATTAGGGTTCCCTGTGGGGTGTCCAGGTGCTGGAATGTGGTCTCCCAGACGTTTTGCAATTTCACCATGAAGGGGCTGTGAAGGGATTGGCAGTCTCGACTCTTTGTTCTCTGTGGGTGGCCATTCGGGCCTTTTCGGGTTTCCTGGTCCCCTTTGGCAAGGGGGGTGGGGGGGGTTGTGGTCTTGAGGCTGTTATGGGGTGGCTGCTTTGGGGCCAGGGTCGGTCCACAAGTAGGGTGGCTACCTCCTGGGCATGCTTGCGAGGGGTGCCTTTGCTGGGCATTTGCCGGGTTGCCTCCTGGGCTACTCCTGGCACCTTTGTTAGACATTCCCAAGGGGTGGTCTACTTCCGTTGGAGTGGAGGTTCTGGGGACTGTGCCTGGTTGAGGTGGTAGCAGGGGTCTTTGTCTGCCTGTCTCCTTCTGCTGTACCTTGATTAAATTGGTTTTGGGTTGGTGTCGCATTACCCTTGGTGTCTGGGTCGTTTGTGGTGGGTATGGGCATCCTTCCTGTTTTTGCTTTGGTACGACTCAACGTTAAGTAGTGGGACGAGGAAGAGGGACGTGGAGGTAATGCTCAGATTACTTACCGGTAATCTTCATTACTCCTACTCTTTCTCTTCCCAGAACAGACTTCTCTTCCCTCCTGCCCTTGGGCAGAGGGTGCCCATGTCTTGGCTTTGGATTTACTGCCTTGTGATGGGTGAGTAGGAGGTTATACCTGCTGCAAGGCGAGGGGCCAGAGGAGATCAGCTTGGGAAAAAAAATAAAACAAAGAAGGTGTTCCTGTGAGCACGGAACCAAAATCCCCCCTGCCACCCTCCCGCCATCATCAGGTCATCTGATGATCAAACACTAGAAGTCATTCTCACATCATCAGACGTCACCACGCTGTTAAAGTCATCAGCAAATGTCTCAGAATGGTGGGTGATGATTTGGGGGATGAGCCTAGGATGACTTCATGAATATGGCAACATCATCCCTATTTTAGAGGGGGCGTGGCTACGGCACATGGAGTGAGGATGTGACTTCGCCGAGCTCCTGCCTCGATCCTCGGAAAAAGCATCCAGATCTAAGCTAGCCATTTAAAAATAGAATGTTCGGCAAGGGCAACCGATCCTGCCTACTCGCTGTCCCAGCCCTGCACGAAATGGAGCTGGCGTCTCGTGGTTTGAGACTTCTGAACCCGGGCCCCCCAGGGACCAAGATGGCGGCCGTAACAGCAGGCTGACCTGGAGGAGGACAGCACGCCGAGTCGCGCTTCACTGGGAAGCTAACAACCCCGCACGGCTGCTGCCACCTGGATCCCAGGCGCTGGGGACCTGATCTCTACCCCTCCTCATACACAGGGATCCATTCACCAGCACCCATCGTGGCCAGGGGCCTGAGGCGGAGGAGGAGCCGAAGACCCGGGACGGGGGGCCCCCCGGAACGGACCGAGAGGACTGCGGTGAGGGGGAGTGAGCTTTTCTGGGGCTGTGCGCGTCAGACTCCCGCAGACCTGCCTGCGCACTCTCCTGGCCGTGCTGCGACGGGCCCCCGGCCCCTGCAGCCTGCGGACCACGTGGAGCGGACCGGGACAAAGCGCCACATTAACGCGACACCTGCCACTAACGGCCCACAACACTCACGAGCTCCGGCGCAGCGCCACCCTGACAGAGCAGGAGCCCCTCCCCCCCGCTGGGACCCACTCCGGCAACCCCCTGCCCCCCGCCCGCTGGAAAAGGAAGGCCCTCCAAGGCTGGAAGGTCCAGCCTGCACATACACGCCTTCCATCAGGGAAAGGAGGGCTGGACAATCAGCATAGTTGCACCCGCTGCCCTGCTGGGGGCTCTCACAGCACACCTGAGCAAAGTGTGGAGCAGCCACCCCCCTAGGACTGGGGAGTAATGCTGGAGCCTTTTTACCCCTGCAGTGCGGTCTACCAGGTGACGCAGGTCTCCTTACTGTTATCAGGAGCCCGGTCTGGGGGCGCCCATAACCACCCGCCCTCACACATACAAAACAGCGCAGGGCGAGGTTGGCCCTGAACAACACAAACTAGGGTGTCACACATCCAGCATCCTTCCACACCTACCCCCAGAGTTTTAGAGTGAACAGAGTGATCCATCGACCCAGGCCCACCAGAGGGGACCCCATATTGGTAGGGAATTTTCATACTACTCAGACCCACATGCGGTATACACCCGTGTAGACTACCTGCTTATAGATAAGGCACACCTCTCAAATAGACTCTGCCTCCTACCTGGGCAGAACCATATCGACCACTCCCCGCTCCTTATGATATGGAAGCCAAAGGGTCCCAGACCTCCCATACCAATGTGGCGGATGCCAACAGACGCCCTGACCGATGGGGCATTCACTAAGGGGCTCTGAGACAAAATAATGGGATACACGGTGCTCCATTTGTCCACACTTCCCATATTGTTTTCCATCTGGGAGGCCCTGAAGGTAGTAATAAGGGGGGGGGGGGTCATAGCCAGCGCCAGGGGGGACCCGGAAAACACTCAGGAAGGAACTGGAGGATGGTGAGGAGAAGATCAAACAATTGGAGGTCGGGGCCACCGGGTCCAAAGAGGCAGAAAATGAAATGGCCGCAATGAGAAAGGTCTGCCAGGAAGCCTGGGCCAGATTGGTCAAATTTGAGTACATCACAAAAACCACCAGGGCTCACTCAGAGGGGGATAAACCAGGCAGACTGCTCTCCTGGCTGTGCAAAAAAGGAAACCCAAAACTTCCGATCCTTGAAATTAAAGACCAGACGGGCACCACACACACACCACACAAGCGGGGATTAACGAGACATTCAGAAGCTTTTATTCCCATCTGTAAGGCCATGACTCCATTGTACCCCAAGATGAAATCCATGACACTCTGGAGGAGATAGGTCTCCCCACAATAGAAGAGGCCCAATGTGACACACTAAACCAAGAGCTACCAACTGAGGACATTCAGGAAGCGATCAGAGCACTATCCACCTCCAAATACCCCGGGAGCAACGAGCTACCTCCTGAGTTCTACAAGTCATTCACAGCCGAGCTAACCCCGATCCTACATCAGGTTTACAAGGAAGCCTTCGAGACTGGGGTATTACCAAACAGCATGAAAGAGACCCTAGTGATCCCTATTCCCAAGCCCGGGAAACCTACATTCGAGTGTGGCTCTTATAGACCAATAGCTATCCTTAACTATGACATTCAAATTCTTACAACTATACTTGCTAACAGACTATCAAGAGTTATTGGGACCCTAATACATCAAGATCAAAATGGGTTCGTCCCGGACCGTAACACAACGGCAAACCTATGCAGGCTGCAGTATATTATAGTGCAAACCGCAGACTCGCAGGAATCCTACGCAGTAGTTTCATTGGACGCCATTAAAGCATTTGATTCCTTTTACTGGGAGTGGCTCCTAGCTACCCTGAAACAATTCGGCCTGGGCAGATACTTCATCCGCTGGGTTCAGATCCTTTATAAGGCTCTGGTGGCCAGGGTAAAAACAGGAAGGACAGTGTCAGCACCATGGGACATACAGAGGGGCACCAGACAGGGATGTCCCCTTTCCCCAATGCTGTACATCCTTGGACTGGAACCGCTAGCAATATACATAAGGAAACAATTTTTCGACGCATGCATAAAAATTGGAGGCCTATACCACATGATCTTTCTGTACGCAGATGTCTTGCTTTACCTGAGTGACCCGCTGCTCAACATTCCCACAATCCTAGGAGGTACTACGGAACTTTGCCAGAGTGTCAGGGATATCGTTTAACCCGGATAAATCCTGTGTTCCCACTGGCGGGACTGGTGGGGACCGTCAAATCAGCACTCCCTGAAGTCAGGAACCGCACTCATTTCGATATCTGGGGATCAACATCTGGCATATCCCCGAACAGACACACGTGGCAACACCCTGTTGGCAGTGCAGAGACTCAGGAAATCCACAAGGTTCTGGTCCAGGCTCCCACTGTCAATGATGGGACGAGTGGCCATCTCTAAAATGATAGTGCTACCACGCTTCCTCTACTTCTTTCAAAACATTTACTACTATATACCGGCAGCTTTCTTCCAGCTGTTGAGCTCGCTGTTGAAGGACTTGGTATGGGGGAGCTCTAGACACAAGATTGCCCTAGGAACACTAATGCTACCATATAAAGCAGGCAGAGTCCAGCTCCCGGACTTGGAGAGATACTTTCTGGCTGCCAAACTTACCTTTGTGGCCAAATGGCTCGCTGACTCCACCTCGGAGACGGACCTTCGAACCCAGCTAATAGCCCCAGTGCGATTGAAAGAGATCCTCTGGGTCAGATGGAGATATTCACTGAAGGTTCCCCAGGTCGTCCAACTGGGCCGTAAAGTATGGGACAGAGTGCTGAAGCTACAAAGGACAACAAATCCATATTCCACGGAAACACGGATGACTGCTGACGCCTGCCTCAACAAAGAGGATTTGACGCTCATAAGGCTATGGGAAAGGCATGGCATTTACACATGGGGAGACATGTATGATGGAAACTCCTTCCGCGAGTTCGACTCCCTAGTACTCAAAGAAGGACTCCCCAAGGGCCAATACCTCTGTTACCGTCAAATCAGAGAAGTAGCAAAACAAAAATGGAGCGAATGGCCAGAGGAACCGGAAGTGAACCCGACCCTGACCCTGTTGCACAACCTTGGAGACAGCTGGAAGCCAACTTCCAGGATATATGCCCAGCTGACTGATAGACCTAATCCCAGGAGTGACACCCTAAAGAACTCATGGAAAACTGACCTGGGAGTAAGCTTTACGGAACAGGAATGGGGGAGAATCCTACAGTATCCTAGAGAAGTCTCAAGCAATGCGAGATTCAGACTAATCCAACTAAATGTTCTCCACAGAACATACATGACCCCAAGCAGAATCGCAAATTCAGCAAACCCCAGTCCCCGCTATGCCACCGATGCAATTCAGAGGATGCAAGAATGGCCCATATGTTCTGGAGCAGCTCAAAAATACAGCACTTTTGGGCCAAAATTGAACAAGCATGCAGAAGAGCAGGCCTGACCCGATATGAGTGGACACCGAAGGAATGTTTGCTGGGGTCCTACCCACGGGTAAGCAAGATCCGGCATATTGTCAAATTTATACACATGGCCTGTATACTGGCCAAAAGGGCAATTGCTATGACACGGAAAACATCAATCGGCCCCCGCTATATGAAATGGCTGAAAGACCTAGGACAATGGTCAGATGCATAAACTACACTATGGGGGGGGGGGTAATAATCAAGTCCGGGGGAAGGCCCGGTCACAACCTACGAAGCCTGGAAATCCTTATTGTGGGACATGTTCCACCCGTCTGATGACAAACCCCCGTGAACCAAAGTCATCCACCCACACACCCTGGTCACAAGCTTGGCCCTAACCCCATGACAGTCTGTTTTGCCCCACCTAGTAAATCCAACACCCCCCCGATGTGAACCGTGTACCCGCTCCGCCCCTTCTCACACTAGATCCAGAAGCTGAAATGGGACTGTCACAACCTTAGTGGTTTAAGTTTTGTTATTGGTTACAAGTTTGTCTCTTTTTTTCCCCTATACCTTTCCCCTTTCCGCTATTTCACTGTCAAATGCTATACATTTTTATGATTATACGGACTGTAACTTTTTTTTTTCTTTGAAATTTAATAAAAAACACTTTAAAATAAAATCCCTATTTTAGAAAACCCTTTGTTCCTGATGCTTTTAGGATGACTTGTTGATCACTTCGAGATTTCACATTTGTCCCTGATTATTTGGGAATGATTCTGGGACGATTTGCCGATTACTTCAAGAGCATCGCCATGAAACATGTTGGTTCTCGAGGATTTAGGGATGACTTACTGATTACTTCAGAACATCAGAGTTTGTAGGATGATATGCGGTTGAGCTCCACTTCTGTGAAGTCCTGCTGACGCTCCTGTTTGGACTTGAATTTCATTTTTATTTGCATCTGTAAGGCAGCGCTGAGAGCGTTACGCTCTTGCTGCTTCCTGGAAGGCAGAGCTCCTGGAAGGCGGAGCCCCTGCCGGTCACGTGTTGGGTCACGTGACTTCTGAGGAAGTACTTATTCCTCACACAGCCACCCTTGCGGCGTTAAGCCCTGGAGCTGTAAGGACTGGAGCCACTGTTTAGCCGTTTGGCTGCGACGTGTCCACGGCCCACTGACCGACATTCGGGACACACTAGATGCTCGCCAGCAGTATTATACACTCCTGGAAGTGAACCTGTGAGTATCCCGAGATAAATGACTTAATGTTGGCTTTTTATTGTGGAAATTTGCTGGGGTCTTGACTACGTTAGGGTGGGACTTTGCATTTAGCTACTTCACCTGCTCCTTTGCCGATCTTCATACCTTATTTGCCCAGTTTGGATTGGAACAATACTAACGGAGTGTTAGTTTGGGTTTTTCACCATTATCATCTCATTTCTCCAGGTCTACAGGGTGAGGGAGGAGAGTCGGACTCTGGCAGCTCCTTACGATGTCGGGCGTGCCTCACCCTGTAACCTGGGAACATCACTCTCTTTGTAAGTCTGAGCTGTCACTGAGGGAGTGTGGTGCTTAACTTCGTTTGGCTACTGTCTACTACCTCTTACAGGGAAGCTGCAATACTGAACCTTATATCAGGGCGGACTGTTTGGAGGACATTTCTATCTTATAATTGCGGGGATACGAATATAATTCTCCCCCGACTATTTTTTTAACCTACTCAGTGCACTTTTAAGAACATTTTAAACTGTTTATGAATTCCGTTATTTCTCTGCATCTGTGAGATATTTTTGATACTGCAATTACCCTGACTCTACTTCTGCTCCTTTATTCCCCCTGCCACTTTGCAAATTATTTTACTGGGTTTCCTCTGCTCCCTTGGTTCTTGAGTTAGATTTTATCGGTGGCTCCTCCTGAATGTCACGTAAAGGAGTCAGTCATGGACGCTATCTCTGACCTTCTTAAGCTTGCTGAGGAGTCGCCTATCCCTGACTCTCAGGAAGGTAGTTCAGTCTATCTTCCCCTTACTGCCCTTTCAGGCAAAGATGAGAATCGTCTGGAAGAACTTTCCAGGACTCAAAACCTTTGCCCTTTAGGTACTATTGAATAATAAAAATGTTGTGCACGCTCAAATCCATCTCCAGGATAGGATGGATGTTTTTAATACCATGGGCATTACCCCGCGGGCAAGGTTGACAATAGTTGTATTTTCAATGGAAACCATGATATCTCTATTGATGCTCAGGAAGAGCGATTAGTGGTACCTTAGCCCTTAATTTGGGTGATAGGGCTATCACTATTAGGGGGGACCTCCCTATTGGAGTAGAGGATAAGGAAATTGTGAATGCCATACAAATTGGCTCCATTTCCCTTCAGTCTAGCAGTAACCTGCCTGTTTCACCATTGGCTGACCTTGGAGCCAACTGTATAAAAACTCCTGCTGCTACACGTGTTTCCACCGCTGCTCATTCAACATATCCTGAGGGTAATACTAACTACACACCCTCTCATTCCTAATCATTTGGGGAGGATTTCACCCCAAGTGATTTGATAATTCAGAGACCAGTTCCGTATGTGAACCTATCCCATCCCCCTTTATTGCTGGGAACTCATGCGTTTAAAACACCTTTAAAGAAACCCCTGCTTAGCGCTCCCAAATCAAAATCTCAAAAGGGTACGCTGGGGGAACCAATTCCGGGAAAGAAGATATCTAACTATTTTGGGAAAAGAATGGCTATTAGCACCCAAATTAAACCTCCTTCCTCGGCCCTATCAGTGGCGAGTTTAGATTATCTGCACTTGGCAGAAGTAGTGGAAACATTAGATACCGAGGAGGCCTCACACAACGATCTTGATGATATTAGCATTATTGAATGCGCAGATAAAGCGATCGCCAAGAGTAAGTTGGAACCCAGATATACTGACACTAACAATGTAATTCAACAGACATGTGATGCTTCATTTATGGGTTCCCCATCTGAACTCACGGATTTGATCGACGAGTACAGAGAAAAGCAAAATTGTTTAAGAGAGGGGCCTACTCCCAGAACCGATAAAGGAACATCCTAGTGTCTCAATGTTGCACCACACTCTCAAGGAAGCTGACGAAAGGATCAGGCTCACCCAACCCACAATCTCTGCTCTAAATATGGTGCTGAGATCTTTCATCAGTCTTTATGATAATATCTGGGCGGAAGTTGGATCCCATTCTCTTCTACTCTCGGAAATGTACTCTAGGCTGCAGGGACTGGATAGGTTTGAAGAACTTGTGAAAATAATTAGGGAAGATAATCCTACAATTACCAAGCAACGACCCGCTCCTTCGCTGCTCTCTCAGGTAGAGTATGAGGGAGGTTCCATCGCAATGGTTCCAGATTTGGTAGTGGCTAGTGTCCCTGAGGGAGATGTGGATAAATTGCATCTTCCAACTTCTTGTTCACTCGCATCTATGGATGCCATGGTCTATGCTTTATCTAAAGCTTATATGCAGGATGAGGGCGCTGTCCCTGCTCCTATTTCAGGGGTAAAAGCTTTGCAAACTCTATAGAAGGTTCTGGTCCTCACAGACTTAACAAAAGTAGCTACTGTCTCTGAGGAAGCTTTAGATAAGTTGCCCCCCCCAATCCTCCTGGCCACATGCATCTACGGACGCACATGTTTCTGCTACATCTGAAGACTATATGCAGGATAATGGAGCTGTTCCTCCCTATACCCCAGACATAAAAGCCCTGCAAAATCTAGTGAAGGTTCCTGTTAACATAGATTTAACGAAAGATGACCCCCTCGACTAAAAGTTATGTCCCGGTGTGGAAGAGATCTATACAACAAATCAAGAAAACTAAAAATCTGGTTTTACCAAAGCTCTCTTTTCCCCAAGGGACGACTGGGCCTACTAAGGGGGCTCTGACCTTTGGTGCGGTAGGAGGTACCCCTTATTGTTACCCAAGGCAATTCTACTCTGGGTTCGGGCTGTGGAGAAAATAATGCTCTCCCCTTGGGCTCTAATACTGGTACTTCGGCCGTTGGGGTAAATTCAATCCCCCTGAAAACAGCGATACGCATTCAGACTGATGCTGCCATAAATATCCCCGTCTTAGTTGATAATACTGATCTTATTGTCCCAGGCCCTGTGATCTTCATCCCAGGTCCCTCTATTTCTAATATTTCCAAAGATAGAATAGAGGTCACTGTCCCTGAAGAGAGGGGTTTGCCTCCATCTGATACTCAAAGAACAGCTAATAGATAATCCTACCTCTGAGAATGGGCCATGTACCACTAAGCCACTGGACCTTCAGATTCCCCCAATTACTAATAACCTGACCCATGTCAATATTGACTCGGCTAAACAACTTCTTCTGGATCTATACAGAGCGAAGTCCATCCCTTTGGTGGGCGCTAACTCTATTCCGGGTACAGACAAGATTAGTGTTGATGATACTTGAACCTTCCAAACAGTTGGTCAGGTAAGCCTTCCTCCTGGTGCCCATTTGAGTATACCCCAATCAGTCTTGGGGGACCCCATTCTTGGTTTCAAGACAGTGGGAAACCTTTATGTCCCTAACACTTCAGATTCTACTCTAAAGAGGCCTACTAATTCAGGTTCCTTTGGTAACCAGGACAGATTCCCGACAGGCCCATATCCTACACAGAGGGGTAGAATTTTATGGGGAGCCAGGGATCCCGAAACCCAAGATGATATGTTAAATCAATTCAGTAGGAATATTTCGGACTCCCCGCCTGAAACCCTGGGAAATAAAGATTCCCTTGAGATTCTACAACTAATTAGTCTCTGGGGTGACGATATGCCCATATGTCTAAATCGAGGGAATATGTAGAAAATGTTCCATCAAATCACGTCACTGTCTCTGGTGTCCAGTTATGACCTAGAAAGGATCCATTTTCCACTCAAGGATCGAGCGGACCTTAGTAACATTGTCCTGAAGTCCAGAGTGGTTTTGGACCTGATAATGGGAGAAATGGGTGGCCTGCAGTAGTTAGGCTTTGAAATTAAATTGGTGAAACCTACTCAAATTCCAGTCATTTCTGGAAGATGTGAAGTACAGGGGGAAATATGACAATGGTATACCACCCAGAAAGGTTCTCCCATCCCCAGCGGAGGCATTTTCCAGCAAGGACCTATGGAGTTCCTCAAAACTAGTCCCAGGTTACCTCTGCTCTGTGGAACCGACTTATGTAATATAAGTCTGGGTTATGAAATGAAGAACAGACTCTAGCAAACTGGGATTCCTGTCTTGAATACAAGGGGAAATGTACATCTCCTTACAAATATAAATACAGTTGCTATGTTAAAACTTTCTGATTGTTTCTATCTGCAGGAAACTTGTCTGCTCTCGTCCCCCTATATTGATGGTTACGAAATCCATTCCCAAAATGCTATTCCCAGCTGGGGGGGGGAGGAGGGGTGGGAGGGGGGCGGTGAGGGGGGGCAGGAAGATCGTCAGGGGGCCTACTTATTGGGTTAAGGTCTACTCTTGGCCTTCGGTGTATGGTAATCCCTGGTATGCCTACCGGTATATTGGTGGTGGAGACCGCCTCTAGAGAGGGCCTGATTGTCATTCTTCTGATTAATATTTATTGGCACCAAGGCCTAGCCCTCGTAGAGCCCTTTCTGGAAAGATTAACGGAAATTATCTGAACTTGGAGAACTATGAACACCAAGGGGAAGGTGATCCTTGCTGGGGACCTGAACTCTGACTGTTCCTCATGACATGTCATGTCCTCCGATGATTATTATGGGGATCTGGGACAGGATATGGAGGTCTCTGCTCGCAGGGGCCAGAAATATGCTTGGGGTAGACTATGGAACTTTTACCTGGAATCTGTGGGTCTGATATGTCTGAATGGTACCTTTGACATTACTCGCCCACTTTTACCAACTTGGCGGAGAGGTCTCTCAACTTCCACTATAGAGTATTTCTTTGTAGACCATTCTCTGCTCCCTTTATCCTCCGGAGTTGAGGTAAACTTTAATTCCTGGAGTGATCACAGGACTTTGTCTGTCTTTTTTTGTCTCCCAACCAAAAAAGTGCCGGGGGAGAGGGGTCCACGTAACTTGAGAATTGTGGAACAAGGTACGGGGGTACGTTGGTCATCTGCAAATATAAATCTCTTTAATGGCCAACTTCTGTCGACCCTGAATCATACCTCCTTTTTATGGAAGCAAGTGGTCTTCAACACACCATGCTATGATAAATTCTTGTAAATTCCTCATAGTAATGGTCATGATAGTTTGAGAAAGGGACATTCTAAAAGCGAACATGTCCACAGCTTCGATGAGGAGCTGGCTAAAGAAAAGTCTCAGGTACGGAAGCTCCTTCGAGAAACCAGAAATCTCGTTATTGAACAGTATGAAAAAAATGCCAAGATCAGATCTATACGACAAAGATATAAAAACCTCTGTATAGCAAAAAAAATGCAGACTGCTCCAAAATGACACCGAGTTGATGCTACGTGTTCTGGTCAAAAGGGATCTCGGGGCTTTCTGGGTTCTCTTTTCTTCTCAAGAGACTGTTTCAGCCACTGACCAATTGAATACTATCTCTGAGGTTCAATGGGTAGATTTTTTCTCTGAGCTTTCGGACAAGGGGAAGAGGGACTCAAAGAACCTGCAATTGGGGAGGACGTACATACCACCTTATGGGGGCCTATTATTGACTAAGAGACAGTATTAAGGCTAATTGCCAAAGCTAAGAACTCAAGGGCACCAGGACCAAATGGTTTGATGAATAATACACTGAAAGCTCTACCGGAAATATGGGCTAAGCTACTTTCCATGCTTTTCCACAATGTAGTGAGGACTGGCATAATACCCATCAGCTGGCAAACTGCACACATAATGCCCATCTATAAGAGGAGAGGTCAGCGGAATCTTGTCAAGAACTACCGACCAATTTCGCTGATCGATGCAGACTGTAAGCTATTTGCCTCCCTGCTACTCTCACATGTCAATGAGTGGATTAAAGAGAAGCATATATTAGATAAATATCAAACAGGGTTGAGGGCCAGACACTCAACCAACTTAAATGGCTTTATTCTAACCGCTCTTCAAGACGCACCATGGAGTAAATTTGGGGGCACATTATTCGTTGCCTCAATTGACCTGTAAAATGCTTTTGACTTGGTCATTAGGTCTCGTCTCTGGGCCAAACTGTCTAAGTGGGGTCTCCCTGTAGGTTTACTTGAACTTATCATGGCTACGAGAACTCGGGGATACATGTAAGGCTGAACTTGGAGGGGATTCTCTCTAGAAGATTAATAACTCGGATAGGTGTGAGACAGGGCTGCTCTCTGGCTCCCTGCCTCTTCATTCTATATCTGGCAGATGCCGGAGAATTTCTCAGGGATGCAGGCTTGGTGAGTGCCAAATTGGGGGATCTCAGGTTCTCGTGGTTGGCGTATGCTGACGATTCCCTCCTTTTTGATCATACCAAACTCAGTTTACAAAGACTAATGCATAATTTTTAACAATATGCTGTAATTAATGGGCTAAATCAACCCCAGCAAAACAGGCACTATGGTATTTTCTAAGGGAAAAAAAAGGGAACAAGCAGGTTTGGAAAATTGGGGGGGGGGGGAATCAATTGTCAGAGCACAAAAAATGGTCCATCTAGGTTTCTTGATTTTAGCTCAACCTTCAGTCTGTGAACTGAGACGGTCTATTAGACATAAGGCCTTACCTCTTATTTCTCATACTATCAAGCTGGACAAAAAATATGGCAGGTTCTCCCTTAAGCCAGTTGTACATTTGTTTGAAGGAAAGGTTGTCCCGAAGCTAATATATCGCATGAAACTCCACTACTTGGACATCTATACTTTTTGGGATTCCATAGAGGGCATTTTTTGGAGACAGGTAAAGAAACTTCCTAACAGCATTCCAACTGCGGCTATAAGGTTTGAACTGGGTCTTGTGTCTTTGAGAGCCAAATCCCTTTGGTTAGTTTTGGCTCTATTTCGCTCCTTGTTTTGCCAAAAAGAGGATTCTCTCTATGTTGATTTGGGTAAAATTATTTTTTCACAGGGATGCTTGGCTCACAATCTATATCTCTCAAAGTTTAGAGTTCTCTGTGATAGGAGTCTGTTGGACCTATATAGAGACAGGGCAACTCCGATGACCAATCCGGACAAGGTGAAAAAACTCCTTTATTCCCATGAATGGAACAGTAAAATTGAAAAATTTAATTCTTACCCTTCTCTTAGTGATCTAAAATTTGAACATAAGTACAGATGAACTCTGTCTTTCATTACGACACAATTCCCTAATCGCTACTGTCGCTCCCTCCTTCTGAAACTCAGATGGAATATTCTCCCTACCAAAGAAGTTCTGTATAGAAGGAATGTGATCAAAGAAACAAATACCCTCTGTCGCTTCTGTCATATGCCAGGGGTTATTGAAACTGCTCGGCATCCCTTTCTAGACTGTGTTGAAAGGAAAGGCTCGAGGGTTCTCCATCTGGGAAAATTTAACACTCTGGGGGCAGATGTCTTTATTTGGTCAAGATGTCTTTCCATCTCTAATGTCATAGAGGGCCTTGCGGTTGCTGGCTTTATTAAATCTATAGACCTTTAAGCTCCCTTGATCGACTGCTACCAAGCTCTTTCTTAGGGCTCTGTTTAATGCCCTCTTGCCTGTTTTTTCCCTATTTAGGTAACTGTTCATATCATCTAAGTTTCTGTAACTTATGGGTCCCTGTAATGTCCTGTTCTGCATGAATTTGGAATTTATACTGATTTTTGATACTGTGGAATTTTATATTCTTGCACTGATTTTACACATTTTGTATACATTTCCAATTGATATGTACTTTTTCTCGTGGACTGTTCTTATTAAATGTAATTGTAAAGGTTTCATATGTAAACCATACACAAATAAAATGTTTAAAAAAAGATGACATGCGGACTAATACAGATTGTCATTCCGCTTTTGCTTTGTTGCACTTGTGCTGAATAACCCCCACAATGTGGCAAGAGTAAAGCTTGCGACTATATATATTGGGACAAAGTGGAAGCCAGAGGCCTAAACATAGCATGCACCCCATGGGTGAGAATCATTGTTCCTCCCAGTCAAAAGCAGGATCCAAGCACCCTCAGAATCAATACATTTCTATGCTGACTGCGCCAATCTATGCCAATATTCACATGTATTCATTCACACAGTATTCATGTTTGCTTTGCGCATAATCCAACTAACAATCATAATCAAAAAGGACCGCCGGGAATAAAAAATAAATAAACCACACATAGAATCCAAAAAAGAAAGAAGCAATAAACAAACGGAACCACAAAAGTCCAATCAACCAGAGGTCTCAATTACCCACAACCTACCAAATACAAGCAACAAACAGCAAAGACTAAACCCAAAAGACCAGGAAAAACACTAATCAAAAGAGGACACTCACTCAAAAGGAACACAACCCACACATCATGCCTCGCCACAAAAAAAAACAAAGAAGCCAGAACAGTAGCAGAAATAATAAGAAAACCGAAACCGGGAAGGCACCGACCAGCATGAACCCACAACCCCAAAGATCTCTACAATAAACATCCCAGATGGCCCAAGGAGACATACAAATACCAGAGCAAAGACTGACTACATTGTGCGCTACCTGTCCACATACGACAATGTGGCAGACAAAAACAGCACAGCAACCACAAACCAACAGCCAACAAGCGTCACAAATACAGACCCAACCAGCACCCCAATCAGAAAACGGCAACTAATAAATCATCCCAACCAGGTCTCCACCATGGCCAATACCCCCACCGGCACAAGGGACAAGTTGGAATCCATCACACTCTACACCCCATACATCACCAAAGCTGTAACAACAGAGGGGTAGCTACCCTATTTACCACCCGGAATGAACAAGAACCAACCAATCAACCAACCCACCCCGCCATAAACCTCATTGGTCTATCGACAAAGAGACTCCCCAACAAAGAAGCAAACTACACTGCAGTCTCCTGAAGGGGAGATCCATGGCAAAAAACAGAAATCCATGGTGGCACAGAATGTGCCACAGACATGCTCTTCCTTACAGAAACCTGGTTATCAGATAGCTATAAAGCCATTGCGAACTAAGCAATACCCGACAATTAAACAAATCATACATGCCAACAGAGAAAACCGAAGGAGGCGGAATCGCAATTATACAGAAAGAACATGCCTGAGCATCTCGAATCATCAAAACCAACGCGGAAGACTATGAGATAGAACTCAACAACCTATCCAACATAGTATTCCTCCTGATCTACAGACCACCTTCTTACAACCCCAACTTTGCAACAAAACTAGTGGACGAGGCCATCATGCCATCAACCCACCAAAACAACCTAGTCATACTGGCAAATTGCAACATATGAGAAAAAAAATAAAACGAGTACACAGCAAACTCACTCTGCGCACTCCTGGAAACCAGTTCAAGCAAATGGACCCACCCACAACGCCGGGGACACTCTGGATGCAATTTTCTGCAGGGAAGAACTATGTGCATTCATGCCACCTAGTGACCACTACTTGATACCATTCTACATCACACCCCAAACCCGCCAACTGGCCGGGAAGGAAATAAGAAAATAAACTGGAAGAACTTGCCCTACAAGCCATAACAAACCTTCTAGACGCAACCGTCTGAAGCAAAAGAGATCCCACCAATACAGATACAACAGAAGACACACTCAACAATTGGATCATCAAGGCCCTTGACCAATAACCACCAGCTAAAACATTCAAAGCAACACCAAAAAAGCTGGCAGCAAAATGTTTCACAGAAGAACTGCAAAAACATCCACAATGGAAACAAAATGCAGAGAATACACCAGCAGACAAGACTAAACAAAATACCAAAGGCAACTCAAATTGTACAAAGCAACAGTCCTCAAAGCAAACTCTACTAGACCACATCAATAGAATCTGCAAACAATCCACAGAAAAAACTCTTCAAAATCAATGAGAAAAAAAAATAATAAAACAAATAAAAAAAACTGTCCTGCAAAAATTCCATCACCCCTACACAAACACTTAGTGACAAAATCACCAACCACCTGAGCAAAAATAGACAATACAGGAGACCATCAATCTAGCCAGGGCATATACAACCGCGACCACAGATGAAACACAGATTACAGCTAAAATAATCTGCCTAGAAACAATCACAGAGGAAACATTTGCCACACTGATTTCCAACCTTGCAGGATTTCCAAGGGACCCCTGCCCCCGGACGTCTTCAAAGGAATCCTCAACCACAGAACCCCAGCGACACGCTTCCGGAACCTAATGAATCTATCACTCAAAAGAGGAATAGTACAGTCCTCCTTCAAATCAGCTTACATCAAACCAATGATTTTTTTTTTAGAAAGGTCAGAAAGCGCAGAAGACTCTAGCAACTACAGACGGATATCCAGCCTACCAGGTCTACAAAATCCATCTTAAACACCTCGAAACAAACGGAATACTCGATCAATCACAAGTTGGCTTCAGGCTGATGAGGAACATAATCAGCACTTCCATCGATACGGGACAACCTGAAAATAAACGCAATAGACGACACCCAATCAGCCCTCCTTCTTTTGGACATCAGCAGCTTTTGACACAATCAACCACGCAACACTAATACAAAGATTGTTGGAATGTGGCATACACAAATCTGCACTAAACCGAATAACCTACTTACCACCGTTCACCTCAAACACCAAAAATATATCCTACAGGGTTCCAGCCTCTCACCTCTACTTTACAACATCTACGTGTGGACACTGAGGAAAATCATTCCATCCCACAGACTTGCGGCCTACAACTACGCAGATGACACAAAAAACAGAACACGGGAACAAAATAACCTCAACAACTGCCTCACAGACATATACAACTGGATGACAACAACCAAAAAAACTGAACCCAGCAAAAATTGAAAGAATACTCACCCGCAGGATTCGATGGAGGGAATCCACAACTGGACTGGCCAAGCAGCATGGGAAGGGAACCAGAGACTACCAATGTAGTAAACAACCTAGGAATACTCATGGAAAGTGGACTATCACTGGAAACGCAAGTCAACGCATTCGCCAAAAAATGGTTCTTCCTCCTAAAACTACTCAGAAGATTACTAACTACCTCTCCTTCCCCCACAGAACCCTCACAATCATATCCCTGATAAGAACAATAATAATAATAATAATAATAATAATTCAGCATTTATATAGTGCTACGAACCCTCAGGTAACTGAGCGCTGCTTATTACCCACGGTGTGTGGTGCTCATTTATCGACCTCGGAAAGATGAAAGCCTGAGTTTGGCCCTGCCGGGATTCGAACCTGCGTCAGCAGGCTCTGCACAGATGTCAAAGCAAGCGCTCTACTTGCTGTGCTATCGGACCGGCTATACCCGGTCCGATAGCACGGTCTTGTGATACCCACATGAATTACCTACGCAACAGCCTCTACCTAGGAATGCCAGAAAGACTCACCAAGAAACCCCAAAGGGTGCAAAACAGAGCAGCCAGGATCCTACTAAGACTAAACAGAAGAGACCACATCACTCCAGCACTGAAAAGCCTACACTGGTTACCAGTAAAAAAGTGCATCAAATTCAAAGCACTCCGCATCGCCCACAAAGCCTTGCACAGAGAAGGAGCAGAATTCCTCCAAGACAAGATCAGTCGGTATCGCCTACGAAGGGAACTAAGATCCTGCAACGAACTACAAATAGAAAAACACTACAAAAAAAGGAAATATGTCAGAACAGCGTTCTTGTGTCTAATTGCTAACACCTGGAACAACATGCCCACAGTAATTAAAACCAAAGAAGAACACATTGCCTTCAAGAAACTTCTAAAAACCTTGCTATTCAGCAGACAATGACAACTTAGATGGGACACTGGCAACAACAACACCGCACACAAAAAACTAGAGCGAGGACGAGAGGGGCCAAAGAACTGCAGGCAAGAACCTGGCTAGATACTGTCAAGTGGCATCCAAAGGGGGGGGAAGGGGGAGGGGAGAAGAGAAAGAGAGAAAGAGAGAAAGAGAGAAAGAGAGAAAGAGAGAGAAAGAGAGAGACAGAGAGACAGAGAGAAAGAGAGAGACAGAGAGAAAGAGAGAGACAGACTTTACTAACCCTCTTCCCTTCCTGCGCCTCTACACCAGATCTTGGACTAGCCACACTCCGTAACATACAGAGAACCATTACTATGCCGACATCCAGAGTGAACCACCCACATAGCCCAATACCATCTAAAATGCAACAACACACCAAGATGCCGGACTAGCTTACAGCTACGACCACCTGTGACTCTGAATACCTTTTGGACACTATCCAGTGCACACAACCAACCCATCGTAAACACTAACACTAACACCAACACCAACACCAAGCACTACCACACACCGAGGCATAGAATCTCACCCATACAGTTAAAATGAGTGAGGCCGCTCACAAATGACCACATGCAAAACAACACTTACAGACGCCAGTTCCTCCTCTTTCAGAACCTATCCTCTTACCCTTTTCCACACTAACCGACAACCCCCTTTTTTGCAGACCCACGTGAGCGCCTGGAGACTGCCCCTGGGTGGCAGCAGTGCGCGGTACAAATCAACTGAACATAACGTCAGTAATGATACTATAAGAAAACAGGCTCTGCCACACACTAACATTGGCTTTGCCTTTAAAAATGTCTTGTCACAACAAGAAAACATGTTCAAACTAGCTGCACAATGCAGGCGAGTCTAGATGTGTAATAATGCTCATGATGTTTGCTTTACCATTGATGTCCAGTGAAAAAAAGCAACGCCAATGTAAGAAATGGCTTGACTAGGTGCGCCAAAATGCCAGTGCACATATGCTTTCTAAAACAACAAAACAGCATTTGTACTGGCATTTCTGATGGATACCCATTAAAAAGTACATCTTGATTGGGATTCCAAGATGGCCGCCGAGGGAAGAGCAGCGTGATCGTGGAGCTCTCAACCCTCGGGGCCAAAGACAATAAAGACAGATTAAAAGAGCCTTCCCCAGGCGGGGATTTAAATCGATGGAGGCTGCAGTGGTGGAGTGCTGCAGCCCAGATCGCTGAGGAACTTTGGCAGAGGTGGGTGTGAGGCCTTTGTCTCCGGTGTCTGAGGTGCAGAGACACTGCACCCGCAGCAGGCTGAGCGGCACGCTCACAGACCACGAGCAAGAAGAACCACCAGGGCGGCTGAGGACCCAGTGCAGCGGCAAGGCAGGGTGGCGGAAAGCAGCCGCTGTCGGATGGCAGAGGAGCACGTCAGGAAGCAGTGGTCTGCAATATTGGAGGCCCGCTGGGGCTGGATGCATGGAGTGGGGGCTCCCTGGCAGGGGAGCACTAGAGGAAGATCGAGGTGGGACTGGGCCGCCCCTGCACCGGAGGAGCAGCATCTCATCAGTGAGATCAGGAGGATCCGGGAGGGGCCATACCCATAGCCCACTGCTGAGAGCTGTGCAGCGGAAAACCATCACAGGTGAGCGTGTGCCCTGGCCCAAGGAAAGGAAGCAAGCAGGCAGAGGCTGGCCATTGCAGCCAGTGATAACCAGCTTTGAGCTAAGTCACTAAGGAGTGTGGCGGGAGGGCCCCTGCCCAAGGTTTGAAGCCAGCAGTTGCAGAGAAGACCAGGGGAGGCCCTGTGGGGTTATAGCCAGGGCGCTGGAGGATCATTCGTGGTACATTTTGGATTTTGGAGCTGCATATGGTGCCTCAGACAGCGCACCCCCATCCAGAAACAGAGCAAGGCAGACAAGGGAGTAAGAGGCGCACCACGCATAGGAGACAGTGACCGTTAGAGCCATGGCCTCCCCGACCCAATCCAGAGGCCGAATAGAGGTCTAAAGAGTCCATCTACACCCGTGGTGGGCAAAGAAGAATAAGGGAGAGGGCTCAGGGCAGAGTGACCCTGGCACCAAGACCAGGAGGAGGGTCATTTGAAACCAGAGAACAAACAGTGGCTCACCTGCGCACAGTTAGAGGACGAGCCCACAAAGATGGAGGAGGTTCCTACGCCCTGAAAAAGTGGCCACAAGAGGTCCGCGATACGGTATCAGGGAGAAGAGGAGGGGCTGGAAGAAGACCCGTCTCTTTCCCACCTAAAGCGGTACATAGGACCTCACTGTATTGAAAGGCCCCTGCAGTTGTGTGCCAGATTCCCCTGTGTTTTCGACAAGGGACTAAAATAAACGGGGCCGGGTTTAACCCCCCCCTGACCAGGGAGCAAGAGTGGAAGGTGCACACACGCCCATCGACAGGAGCGTTACAGTGAGGGAAAAGGGGGGTTTACAGGAAGGAATGTTGTAGAACGCCTGGGGAGGTAGTTAGGGAAAAGGGAGGTGGGTGGTAGAAGATGTCTTGGTTTATCTACGTGGGTCTAGGGGGACCCACAGGTTTACTCTGGGTTGTTACAAGGGCTCAATTCCAGATATGATGGGTCGGGGGAGCTAGAGGCTGGTTGAGCCCACCCAGAGGGGGTCGGAGGGTGAGGTCCCAGAGCAGCCACTCATCATTGGTGCGAGCCGCACAGTAAGACGACCATGGGGAAGAGGTAAGTGCTTCGGGTGACCTCCCTAAATGTCAGGGGGCTTAATTCCCTGGTTATGTGAAGGAAGGTGGCACAGTTCTTGGGGCGGGGAAAGTCTGAAATATTAGCCCTCCAAGAGGTGCACGTTCGGAGGCGAGATGGGCATAAACTGAAAATCAAGGGGTACCACCATCTGTTCCAATCCAACGCCCCAGGGAAGACGGGGGGAGTTAATCTCTATTCGGGACATCCCATGCTTCAAGGTCCTAGCTACAGAGAGGGTCATAGAGGGTATCTGGCGGCCTCTTTCCAATGGGAGAGGGAGACATGTACAGTGGCAGAAATCTATGCCCCCAATACAGGGCAAGATGGGCTCTTGCGGGCGACACTTACCAAACTGGAGACTTTTGCCAAAGGGCAGATAATATTGGTAGGCAACATTAATCTGGCGTGGGACCCAAGAGAAGACACAAGGGCATGTGTGTGTTCCATGACCAGGTGGCGCCATCTGCCTGCTTGAGGAACACATGGCCCAATTGGCGTTGATAGATGGCTGGAGGCAATTGAGGGGGGGACTACAAATTTTATTCCCCACGTTCACAGATCCTTCAAGGATAGATTACTCCTGGATTTCAAGGTCACTATTGGGTACGATAACAGGGTTAGAGGGCTAGGAGTGATTGCCCTGTCAGACAATGTGCCCATAGCGATTACCTCAAATGTGGGGCCGAACGAACCAGGCCTATGGCGGTGGAAGTGCCCTAACCACATCCTTAAGGATGGAGTCCTATGTAAGGACATAAAGAATAAAATCTCTGATTACTTTGCATTGAACGCAACAGAGGGTGTACGCGACCAGTTGGTGTGGGACACGTTTGAGGCTACATTGAGGGGGGAGCTCATCACAATGAAGCGCCAGAGGGACAAACAACTAGGTCTCTTACAGGAGGAAATGAAAGCTAAACGTAATGGCTCAAATAGCAAATAACGCAGGCAGTACGCTGCAAATGGAATATCAGCTGATTAGGGGGCAATTAGATGTTTTGCAGACAAGAGCTGCAGAGCACTCATTGCTCTATCTCCAACAGAGGTATTACGTCAAAGCCAATACGGCGGATCGCCCATTAGCGAGGTTGATTAGGAAAAAAGCTTTGAGGACAATACTTAATATAAAGGCAGGGGGGCAAGAAAACAGTGCTCTACCTGACATCATTTCAGTCTTCACAGAATATTATTCATCCCTTTACACATCAGATTCCCCTGAGGAGGGAGTCCAACAGAAATACATGTCCCGGTGCCCTCTCCCTAAGATCACTCCTCAAGAATGGGAAGAACTTGAGGGAGACATTACTCCTGAAGATAAGGGTGGCTATAGCTGCCTTGCCATCAGGAAAAGTCCCGGGCGACTTTCCAGCGTGTTACTACAAAGCCTTAAGAGAGGAACAGACACTGTGCTTAGTCCAGCTCTTCAACTTTGAGAGAGTATTGGGGGGCAGGGTTGTATCACTCATACAACTGAAGAAGCCAAGGTTCTTCTGCTCCCAAAGACGTGTAAGGATGTCACCATGAGGCTCGTACCGGTCAGTTGTCCTTATTAATCTACACGCAAAGATCTACACCAAGGTTCTGGCGCCACGCCTGGATAAGCTCTGTAACGCTCACCCGATTCCCACGGAGGCGCAGGTCTGGCTTCGAGTGCTGCTTCTTCAATTGTGAAGCGCAGGACTCTGAAGATGGACAGGAAGGGCCCTCAACTCTGGCTTCTCCGGCTCGCAGGAATATTCCCCTGTGCGTGAAAAGGGAGTATTACCTACTGACTGAGTTATGCTCAAGCCTCTCACTCTCTTCCAACCCTCCACGATACCCTTCCAAGATTCCCCGTGAAGTCTCACCTTAGGGTCTGAAAGGACGAGCTCTCCATCCTGCTTCTGACGCAGGGGCGCGTTGAACCCAGTTACTTCACTGGATTGAGGTTGGATGGGAGTTCAGGTAAGCTTGATTATACTGGTAAGGCGCTGTAAAAGTTCTGTTGCAAGTTCAAAAGTTCAAGCTTTAAATAATAATGTTCATTGTCTTTTTTCAGGTGATGAATGAAGATTCCTTTGGAGACTTCTTGCAACAAAGCGCTAATGTTGATGTCTTTTCCCCATAGGGGCCCGGGTTCGGAATGCCGGAGATATGGCGCCGACCCGAAGTGAAACGTGCAGTTCCAGTAAAGATCTGGTAAGTCCTAGATGAGCGCTCAGGTAATGTTTTTGCATTCGCTCATCTAATGTCCTTGTCTTTTTTCCCCATAGGGCCCGGGGTCCGGAAAATGCTTGGAAGCAGCAAGACCCGAAATGAAATGGGAATGACCCAACAGGTAAGTCTTAGAAGGAAACTGAGCTTTTCCTATTGCCTTCCTTCCTTCTCTCACCTCTTATTCTTGTCTTTTTCTCTAGGCTCTGGGAAGTGGCTGTGTATCCGGATGATCGCTGCAGAAGATGGAGGAACCCAGGAAAGGTGAGTGAAATGCAGCGCTGCAGCGATCGTAACGAAATGCTTTTAAAAATGATGTCTTCCCTTTCAGGATCGTCGGTGATGTCTCCGTGGTGCAGATTAGCTGGTAGGTCTCTTGTCTCCCTTTGCAGGTGACCCAGGATGCTGACAGGCGTGGATGAAGTCCAGATGCAGGAGCTGACACGGTGAGCGTCCAGCTGCGAGGAGCTGGAACGCGAAGCGTGAGTTGCTGATCGGGTGTGGTTTAAATAGCTTTGGAAGAAGTTCCAAGTGTGTATCCTTCCTCCGATCAGGTATGTATCCTTCCCCGACCACACCCGGGTGGAAAGTAGTCCCACAGGTAAAGTAGTTCCTATTCAGGCCTCAAGAGGGCCTGGATGTGGCAGCATGGTCTGCATCAGGTAAGTGCACATTAAAACACTTGAACACATGTCTAGCTTTATGAGCCTGGCGCCTAAGGCGCCAGGACTGCGTCCAAAGGGCCCCAGCTTGGGCCCGCTGGCACTCCCCTGGGGGAAATGATGCCTGCCTCTGGGGTTGCTGGGACGGACCTGGCTCCTTGGAGGTAGGCATCATGACAAGCTCCACCCCAAACTGATTGATACTGATGATACTGACCAGTCTGGATTTATTAGGCATAGGCAGACATGGGATTACATTCAGTGGGTGGGTCATCTGATTGAAAAAGTAAATAAAGGGAGCCCACTTGGTGGCACAGACGTGATGGCTGCTTGAGCCTTGCTCTCCTTCTCTGGGCACAAAAGAACACAGCAAATCTTCCTGCTATATGGACATTTTATAAGAAATCAACCACGCGATTTCAACTATAAAGCGTTGGGGCATGTTGAGGCGAAATTGTGAGCAAAACCGCCAACAGTCCTCTCGAGAAAAAAGACCTTCAGAACGAACTTCTCAGCTACGCCGCCGCCTATCCAAAATGGTGGGCGCCAGACTCGAGCTCCAATGAAAGGGAGAGGAAAGATTCCCTGCACCCGTACCAACTCCAACAGGAGGGAGCAATCCGACTGCGATGCTACTGTGCAGCACCTCCCTCTCACTGAAGGCAGCAACATCGCTGGTAAGGAGCAGTGGGTGGAATAGAGCATTTCCACGCCGTTGGGGAATCCGAAGCGTGGACACTTTCCCTTCCTAAAGAACGAGACATAACACTGAAGACGATTTAGAAAACCGGGAGCTGAGAACCAACATTTGCATCATGGGCCTCAGCTAAAAGCAAGGTGAGACCCCAAGTGGTTAGAGTTAAAGCCCTGGTCGCATCACTGTTCGACCCCGCCAACGCCCCCGTCATGGAATTCGACAGAGTCCACAGAGCCGAGGGTCCTACAAACGGGCAGAGGTCCGTCCTGGTAAAGTGCCACTATTATAGGCAGAGACAAGACATTCTGCAGAGAGCAAGAGAACCGGATCCCAAAGAGTTTGAGGGGACCAATGTTAAACTCTTCCAGGATCTCTCTGCAACTACTCTGAACAAACAAAGAGGATGTCGCCCTCTGACTGACTGGTTGCAGGAATGCGATATTCGCTATCGATGGGGGGTTCCCCTTTTCTTTAAGCTTTGAGCATGATAGAGAATTACAGAGTGACCTCAGTGGAGGAGGCTCAAGGCGTTTTGGACAGTCTGCAGGGGAGCACATCAGACTCCAACAGGGACAGATCCAGGAGACCTGCGGGACCGCTACACAAGTTCCTGCCCGCATCCCCCAGAAAGGGCCGAGCCCCAGGCACTGGGAAATGTAAGTGGTATAACACACCCAAGACCTGCTGTTCCTCTGGTTTTACCCCAACTCTGCTCACAAGTTCCAGAACAGGTTGGCGAGCATCCCCAGAGGGAAAGGTCCTCCAGTCCCAAGAATTAGCTTGGATTTCTCCTTGTATTGTGTTTCATGCAAGACTCCTATGGTTTACCAATGTAGTTTAGAGGGGGTGATTTCTCTCAGTACAAAGTTATGTCGGTTGAAGATTCAGATGTCCGATCATTGTTTTTTTTTTCTTGCGATAAAAATGTGCCCGGAAAGGGGCCCTTGTAGTGTGGCCCTTCTTTGCTTAAGGGCATCTCAGTTCTAGGAAAACGAAGGGTTGGCATCTTCCAATGGGGAGGGAGGGGGCACACACGATCGAAAGAGAAGGGACCACATATCCACATCTTTGCACTTCCACTGTTGCAACTGAAAGGACTTTTCACACGTCCACATTTTAAAACGCATATTCACCAGACATGTCAGAACCATTACACCCAGCACGGTATCCGGGTAACAATGCGCATTCCAATATGACACCATCTGATGGTATAACATTCGGGTGCCTTAATGTAAAGGGCCTTAACTCACCACAAAACCAATCCATGTTGACGCGCCAATTTAAACTCTCAAAGCTGGACATCCTGTTTGCGCAGGAAACAAAATGTGCTCAAGGAGGGGAATATAGAATTGTCAGCTGGGAACATGAAGGTTCGCTATGGGCCTCAGGAGTCAGGGTGGGTATTCTATACAGGAAGTTGATTGGTCTCCAGATAGAACATATTCACCGAGACACTGAGGGGAGATTCATAGCTCTAAAAGGGGAGGTTGAGACTACGTTCGATCACGCTCTGCTCTATATACGCCCCTACATAGACTTCTTGGAGGGCAGGAGGGAGGGTTTATTGGTGTGTGGGGCTAATTTCAATGTGGTGGCGGACCCCGGGTGGGACTGGGACTCTATGAGATGGGATGCTCATTCACCAAACAAATCGCAGGGGAAACGATTTAAATGACAACCCGTTGTTCGACGAGACCATAGAGATAGTGGCCTGGTCAGACCACGAATTGTGCTAATTAGACTTGGACCTCGGCCCCCCCCATGCCACAGAACGCCGATGGATCTGCAATGACAATCTTTGTAGAGACCTTGTTTTTAAAAGTACTTTAGTCAAAAAGATAAAGGAATACTTCATTACAAATGACACAGGAGATCTATCCTTAAACACCGTCTTAGAAGCAGGGAAAGCCGCCATTCGGGAAATCCGGATAGCAGAGGGAGCAAATAAAAATAGGATCAGACTGAAGAGGGAGGAGGAGTTGAAAACTGAGATCAGGCAGTCGGAACGGGAACTCTGAGCACAGCCTACTGATGCGGACATGATCTTATGTCTATACGATCTCTACTCGGCTGCAGGAGTGTGGTCGGAGTCCGATACTGAGGGATATCTAAACAATCTTCCCAGGCCCCCCATATCGCAAAATAATCTAGATATGCTTAATAGCCCTGTATCAACGGAAGAGGTCCAAAATGCCATCTCCAAATTAAAAGCAGGCTCAGCCCCGGGTCAAGACGGATGTACACCAGCCTTCTATAAAGCACACTAACTCCCTAAGCCCCTTTTTGACCAAAGTCTCTAACTCAATCCCAGTAACTGGTCAGGACCCCCCCGTCCTTCACTGAATCGAGAATAGTCGTGATCCCTAAAGAAGGAAAAGATGCTACAGAATGTCGTACCATCCAATCGCCCTCATAAATGTGGAAGCGAAAATCTATGCCAGTATCCTAGCTTATCGCCTGGCTCAGGTTCTCCCCCTGTTTGTCCACACTGACCAAGTGGGCAGGCAGGGAGCGGATAATATCTGCAATACCCTGGACCTCATGGCCCACCCCGATGAGAAAGACGACTGCCCCATTCTGATGTCTATTGATGCCGAAAAGGCATTTCGACCACATTGAATGGCCTTTCCTAAAAGCGGTCATGAAGTGGGCAGGCTTGGGGGAAATGTGGATCTCGGGCGCAAGAGCGTTGTATCGTCGTGCCTCCGCCAAAGTAATGGTCAATGGCATTACCTCGAGTTCCTTTGACCAAACTCTAGGCACATGCCAGGGATGCCCGTTCTCCCTCTTGTTGTATGCACTAGTCGTGGAGCCATTTGCGCAGTTTCAGCCCATATATGAGGGGGGACTGGTAAGAGAAAGACAGATGTCGAGAGATGGGTCCTATATTTTCAAAAGACGAATTGGAGGAGGCATTGCATGGCATCTCAATAGCACCTTTACTCTACCTTCAACTTCGAAGCGTTTTGAGAGATCCGTGCTGGGGGGGATGGGGTGGGACTCCCTTTGGCGCCCCTTCACAGCATTTGAACGTGTTCAGAGTGTGCGCCAAAGCTCAAAAGGTTTGATAGTCCAATTATACAATGCACTCCTTACTAGAGGTCACCTAACATGTCCCACTTCTGAAACCAAATGGCAAATAGACTTGGAGTTGCAAGACCACCCGGATACATGGAGAGTAATATTTAAGGCAGTGTGGAGCTCATCGATATCCATGCAGTATAAAATGCAGAATAGCAGGCTATCGATGAGATGGCACTACACTTCACAATGGCTATCAAAGATGTTCCCAGGGACACCCCCCGTAATGTTTGAGGGAATGTGGTGAGATATGTGATTACTAGCATTAGTGGTGGGGGTGCCCAAAGGTCCAGATTTATTGTAAAGAGGACTTAGAGTGAATCCAGGCAACAGACGGTATCAACAGGACGCTCTCCCCTTTATTGGTACTGTTTGGCGTTGAACAGGATGGTGAAGACTCCCACACACATTAACAGAGCAACTTCGCCGGCGCCCGCAGACACAAGCAGCCGCTCTTAACACACGGTAAATGGGATGAAGGTGCCTGCGACCCTCCCCAACCCTTGATCTCATTGAGACAAGCCAAAATCACGGTCCTGAAGAAGATGATCAATATTTTTCATCGAAACCGGTTGACCATTTTATAACTAAGGATATCCCAGAAACCAACCAGGGATACCCCGTGAACTAACCATATAAAACTCTCTACTATGGATGAAGTTCAGTGTTTTTAAATCTCTTCTATGAATATTCTATCGTTCTTAAAGAATCATCAAGTGATCTACGACACGGGGACCACACACTTCTTATGAAGGTCAATAAAAGAAAAAATAGTTCCTCTCTGAAATGTGGCCCCAAGTTCCTTTGAAACAACAAAATCATCTCTGAAATGGGCAGCAGTCCCATACACCCCATGCCTAAGGACAGAAGCCCCCATATTCTAGGAGGAACCTCCTGTGAAATGTGTCCTCTGAGGTCACCCATTAAATGGTACCAAAATAAGGATCAGCCTCCACACTGAAATTGTGGAGCCCAAAAAGTGTTCATGTGTGTTAAAACATTGTTTCGAATAACACTTCGGGAAAAACTTCGAAGTTCAATTCATCGCCTCCCAGAATGTGATCCAGAAGACTCCCACACACCACTCACAAATGCCTAGAAATGTATTGCGTGCTTAATGATCAGATGGAAATGTTTCACCCTCACCCTGCCTACAAAAGAGGAGTGGATCACGAAGGCACACTCCATCTATCAGATGGAAAGTCTAACTGCTGTCATGTTGGAATCCCATTCCCACATAGACCTGGTCTGGCTCCCCTTCATAGAATACCATACAGCATACTGGGAGTCTTCGAAAAGATCAAGCTCGGCCTGAAGGGCGGGGCGCTCTGAGCGGACCATTAGCCATTAGAAACCCTGCTCACCCATACAGTTGCGCCTCGCTGGGTCATCGAGTGTAGTAGAACGGTGTCTATTAGCATGGAAAGAGTGTGTCTGTACTAGTAGGTCAGTTGCACAAAGAAAAATGGTTAGTGGAATCCCTTGAACAGTTATGAGTACTCTTTCGATGAGTAGGGGGAAGGGGGGGGGAAGGGGAGTAGGGGTAAGGGGAGTAAGGTGGGGGTTGTCAATAAATGGGGGTTTCATTTTGTTCTGTTATTAAGCATCTTATAGTTGGTTAATATTGTAACCATTCCTGTGAAGCGAACATGTTATGGTGTCTATATGAAGCCTGATGTAAAATCATAAAAACCTTGTTAAAAAACAAACAAAAAAAAGTTAATAAATCTAGAACCCGTGTACTTAAAGTGTTGGATGCAGAGAAGGCATTCTTCTTCCATACCATGGAGGTTATGGGATTCGGTTCTAAATTCCTTTAAATGGAAGGAGCCAAGTACCGAACTCCCTCTCCCAGCTCTTTTACGCCATCCACGTGGAGCCGCTCTTGGCCAGCATTAGGCTCCACAGATATTAGGGGATTCCCTTTGAGGGTGACTAGCATAGAGTCGCAGCGTTTGCGGATGACATGCTCCTCTTGATCACAGAACCAGAAACCTCATTTCCTGGGATCACGCGGGAACTTCTCTTTGGAGAGGTGGCAGGGTTAAAAATAAATAAACGCCCACGAGTTGAACGTGACCGCTCCCCTCAGAAAAGGTTCAGGAATTGGGGGGGTAAAGTACCCTATAGATGGGCAGAAACCGGAATTAGATATTTGGTGGTACAGATTACTAGTTCTATGGGTGTTCTTTACTGTACTAACTACCTGCCTTTAGCGGAAAACTGCACTGCCTGCTGGCGGAATGGCTTTTCCTTTTTCACTCTACCATAACCTGCTTTCTTTTCGCTTCTTTCCCCTTCCATAACCTGCTCAATTAGCTGGCTGGTCGCCTGGTGCACCTCAAGAGCCTCACAGGTCCCAGACTCACCCGCCATTCCTGCAATTGCTTCCGGGCCTCTGCACTCTGCTTGGCACTTCTGCAATATGCTCCATGAGAGGGGAAACCACTCTGCACTTAACCCGGGCCCCTGCTGGACTGGGGCACTTGTCTCCATCCCCATGCCTCGCAATTCCTGTTCTGTGCACCTACGCAACATTGAATGTACTAGGCCTAGCAAGTCTGTCTGTCCGGTCTTCCCTCTATCCCCCCCATCCTAGCTTGGTCGTGCTTGAAATACTAATGCATAGGCACATTGGATGACCAGATGTGAAGATCTGCTCTCTAACCTTGACTCCAACATTCCCTCTGTCCTCATCCTACTCGATCTCTCCTCTGCCTTCGACACGGTCAACCATATCACCCTGCTCAACCGGCTCTGAGAGAACCTGGGTATCACCGATCAGGCTCTGGCCTGGTTGACCCCTTTCCTCTCTGATCAACCCTCCCAGGTTCAACTTGGATCCTTCCCATCATCTATCCCTCTATCCATCTGTGGTGTTCCCCGGGGGCCTAATCTCTCACCCTGGCTTTTCAACCAATACCTGGCAACACTCGCCCACTGCATTGCCATCTTCTGCTCAAATTTCCAGTGCTATGCTGACGACGCAACTAATTGTTAGGCTGCCCTCTGCCACCTCTTCTTCTCTCATCTCCGATTGCCTAACTGCCATTCAAGGTTGGTGTGCCGCCAAAGACCTTTGTCTAAATGCCAATAAAACTGAGATCCTCCTCATCGGTACACCTTCGCCATCCTTTCCCCTCACTCTCTGGCCGGCCTCCCTTGGCCCCCCTCTTACCCATACCTGCGAGGCTAAGAACCTCAGGGTCATCTTTGACTCCACACTTATTTTCTCAGCCCACATCTCCGATGTCTCTAAAAAGTCAAACTCCCTACTGCACCTCCTCAGAGGTACTCTGCCTTTCCTCTCATTCCCCCAGAAGCTTACCGTCTCCCAAGCTCCGGTTCTCTTTAGGTTGGACTACTGTAACAGCCTCTTTCTAAATCTACCTGCCTCCAATTTCCGCCTTTTACAACTAATCCAGAACAGGACTGCAAGATGTTTCCTTGGCCTCAAGCCCTGGGATTGTATCTCTCCAGCTCTGAAATCCCTTCACTTGCTCCCAGTTGATGCAAGGATTACATTTAAAACTCTCTGCATTGTCCACAAGGCTTTCTGGGGCCTGGTTCCAAAATACCTTCACCTATCCCTCTGTGAATACCTCCCATCTCGAGCTATTCGCTCCTCTACCTCTAACTCCCTCAGGGTCAGTCGTTTTTTCAAAGTAACAAGCTGGGGGTAGATCTCGGTCTTCAGCTGGCGCCTCCCTTTGGAACAGCTTCCCTGCCACTCTGAAACTTGAGGAGAACCCTCTCCAGTTCCGGAAGCAACTCAAAACCCTCCACTTTGCTTCTGCCTTTGCCACCCTTCTCCCCTCCTGATCTGTTTCTCTCGGCACTGTGCACCTGGCCACCCTCTGTCCTCTGGGCCCAGGTACCTGCTCACCCTGCCACCCTCCTGCACTGCCCTTGGGGCACCCCTTGCACTGGGGTCTGTATCTGTACCCATACAGTCCCCCACCCACTTTTCTTCTGCACTTATCTGACATACCTGGTCTGCTAATCCCAGCACTTGCCACCTTCTGGCTGCACTACCACTGCTTATTGCCTCCATTTTATTTATTATTAATCATCTGTTTTCTCCTCGCACTTTCGACTTCTCCACCCCTTCCATGCACATTTCCCCTTTCCCTTTTCCATGCACTTGCGCATTCTCAAGGTCACTGGGCCTAGTAAGATCTTTGTTTTTGTTCTCCCGGTCCCCTCCCTTGCCTTGTCGCGTTCTGAAACACTTCTGTACAAGCACGATATAAATAATCAATTCACCCACCAAGCAATTTGAATTGATGCCTTGCCAGTACTGTAGTTTATTGATCTGTATGTTCCTTTCCACCCCCCCCCTTCTTCCCTCACTATATGTCACGCACTTCACTAGCAGATATGCCTCTGGCTTAGTATGCTTGTTATTGTTGTTAGATCATTCAGAATCTTCAGGGCCTTAGAATGATTACGTTTATCCTCTTGTTCCCTTCCCGCCTGAAGCACTTCACTTTTGTACAAGCACTTTATAAATAAACAATTACAATCAATATCCTGGATGCGGAGGATAAATGCACTTAAAATGGTGATTTTGCCAAAAATCATGTACTATTTCATGACCCCGTCAGTGTGGGTTCCCCAAGGTTTCTTCAGGACCCTTCAAAAACATGTGGGGTCATTTATTTGGAACCGTAAGAGATCCAGGGTAGCTCTGCGGGTGCTAACATCTCCCAGAAGAAAGGGAGGGCTGTGAGCGCCAAACTCCTCCTCCACTTCTTTGCAGCTCAAATTAGAGTGATCCAGAATTGGTTTAAGGGCAACTGTGGGATGGTCTGGTGTTGAATGGACAACGCGGTGGTGGGCTCGCCGCTGGACGAGGTTTTGTGGCAACCCAAGCGAGATAGACCTGCAGACATGTACCGTAGCAGGATCGGGGACCTAGTGGGGGAATCATGGGATGAGCTGTGCGGAGGGTGAATTGGACCACCTTCCCCTCCCTGCTGACATAGCTGTTTAGGAATCACCAGTTCACACCGGGTATGGAAAGGTGTGCCTTCAATGGATGGGAGGCGGCAGGGTGCTGCAAACTACGTGGCATGTTCTCCGGTTAGGACATTTAAATTGTTACAGTGCAAGCAGGACTTGGGCTAGATGAGAGTGAGAGGTATCGCTACTCTCAACTGAGGCACTGGCTTATGAACCTAATGGTCAGGTAAGCGGCCACCAGGGATCTCACACCCTTTGAACAGTTTTTAACTATTGACATGGGGACAGGCATTTGGTAGGATGGGATTATAGCAGAAGGGGCAAGGAGCCAGGCATGGCACTACATGGAGCAGTAGTAAACTGCAGTGGGGCAGCCGCTGGAGGGGTATCTGTGGACTCCGTTATGGACAGATATCCCCAAGTTCATGTAGGCCATTCAGATTTAGGAGATGGGGGTTAAGATAATGGTTCAATAGCATCACACTGCAGAAAAACTGCATAAATTCTACCAAACTACGTCAGCGCTCTGCTGAAGGGGATGTGGGGAACTGGGATTGTGGAAGCATTCTGGTGAAAATGCCCAGTCTTACAGCCTTATTGGGACATGATCCGTCCAGCAATGAATAGTATTTTTGGGAGTCAGATGCTGGAAAACATGGGGATAGCCATCCTGGGAATGGGCGGGGTTCTGGAAAATCTACTCTCTGAAGCTCAAAGAAACACATGCGTCATCCTGATAGTGGCAGCAACGCTTGTGGTCGCACACAAATGGAAACAAAAAGCTGCCCATACAGAACACATATATGGGTTGCAAAATCTGGAACTTTGTGGCACTGGAGTGGGTGACCTATTTGATTCAAGGGGATCACCAAAGGTTTCTCTCAGACTGGGACACTGTCCAGCCTCACCTGCAGCGGGACACACGGGCTGAATGGTGCCACAGGAAAATTGGATTGATGGGGCTGGTGCTAGTACTCGCTCCACAGGAAGCTGGGAGGAGATATGGCTGAAGTTTTTAGAGGAGGCGAGGACTCTGGGGTGGGGGGGTTTGTCAAGCGGCGCAAGGGCCAGTACAACAGCTAGCAAGAGAGCTGGCCACTCGCAGATACTTGGCACCGGGAGCCATCTCGAGTTTATGGACTCGGGGACGGGTGGGAACAGGACTGGGTGCGTTCTTGGTTACATGTAGGGGTGTACTGAATAGTAATTTTACTATCCGGCCAAATACCGAATAGTTGGCAAAAGTATTCGGCCGGAACCGAATAGTGAGCCGAATAGTAGTTTACTACTAGAAATGTATCAATATATGCATAACAAGCCAAATATGTTGGCTTTGCCAATGCTTGTTTTAACAGGCCTTCCGTGAAGGACATGGATAGTGCATACAAATAGATTGGGTGTTGTGTGTATGGTTGTATTTTAATTTAACCCAAAACAAGTATATTTCACAGGCAGCCCATGAGGCCTTATCTACTAGATTGCACCCCTCGCTACCCTCAAATTTTTGCCGCAATGTCAGAGCTTCGTTTTGCAGTCTGAACCACCAGCTGACAAGATCAAATGGGGGGCTGTGAAGTGAAGGGTCCCTGTTTTTTAATCTGTCTGTTACCTCGGGCCCCACTGTGAGAAACTCATGCAAAACATCTCGTACCTTTCAAGTCTCTTTTGACCTTACTTTCGATTTAGCTGGAAAAACACATTGTTGTGCCCTGTGTTGGAGAGGGTTTTATTTTACTGCACACTGCAGCGAGGATATGTTTTTCATAAAGTTACAGCAAAGTGGATTTGCAGGTTTGAAGCCTGTTTCTATAATATAAGAAAAGTATCTCCCAGAAGACCTCCCGCCGTGATCTGCATTGAGCAGCTGTCACTAAAACCAATGTAAAAAGGCAGGCATGTCTGTACTCAACGAGGCTGCTATACTCCGAAAGACCAGCTCCTCCACCCCTCCCACCAGTCCCGCCCCACCCCCGGTCAGTGCTTGGCCTTAATGCAAACACTGATGTCTCGCGGCTTTTTATTTATCTGAGAAAGGCATCTTTAACAATCTGATCTGCATTTTATCACTGGCCACTTATCTCCATAGCTCCAGGTCACTCAAAGACCTTCTCTGCAATGAATGCACAAGCCAGACTCACTGGCACATCACAGAGCAAAGCAATTAGTGTAAATGGGCGGCCGGAAAAATAAACGGGGTGGGAGGCACTAGCTGCATAAAAGCCATTTAAGTGAACAGCCCAAGTAGAACAGACCCTGCTGTGCTTGAATGGGCCGTATCCCAACCATGAGGGGACAAAGGGATGAAAAAGCAGCAGAAATAGGCCCACAACCTATTTCAGCAACACTGTTAATTGTAGGTAGTATGGGTTGCATTCAACATTCCATCTCTTCAGGATGGTGTGCCCCAAACCAAACATCAATAGTCGACAATAGGCCACGTCTCAGAACGGGTAAACTTTGCAGAGTAATTTTCACCAATGGCTATGCTCCCCAGAATGCATTTCCAATTCCTAATGTGTAAAGTGTATGAATATTATGGACATCAGCAGGAAACGTAACTTTTTTAGAGCGATCCTGGTGAGATAAAAGAAGGGGGGTTATCTCTCAGATATGTGGGGATGACACATTCTGGATCAGTTGGGCGCTGGTAGGGTATGGTGATCCAATGGTCGCTGTTGAGCGATTTGATCAATTATATGGTCCAGTCAGGTTATAGTCATTAATTTGTTTATTTTTGGTTAGTTAGCACCAAAGAAAACATCATTGTAGAAATGAATGACAAGTTTTTGACATGGTAACTCGCTACACAGCCGACGCGCGTTTCAACCTAAGTCTTTTTCAAGGCTGTGATTTGGTGATGTTGTGATGTGCACCGTGAAGTGACATAGTGATACCCATTGTTATTTATAACATATATATTCCATTCAATATGCATGTATTTAAAAAGTTTCAGTAATGAGGAATGGAAGCACATTGTGGCAACAGATTGGTAATTAGCAAAACCTGTGATCGTGAGTGGTGGTGAAGGGGTGAATAACAGGGCAGAACATATAACAATTGATAGTTACATTTAGGCATGACGAGATGTATAGTTAAAGTAAAATTGAGACAGGGTAAGAGACAATGTACCAAGGGAGACAAAGGAAAAGGAGAGTCAATTAGTTGAAGAATTTGGTATGAGAGCCTAGTTGAAGAAATGTAGAAGAAGCGGAGTCTTACCCAATTGAGTTAAGGGGTGGACTTCAAAATGCTGTAGACTGGTCCTCCCAGATAAGGGCGCCAGGGGGGCTGGATAGCCGATCAGAAAAGTAGATAGATAGGGTTCTCAGCAGGGATGGGACCTATGGACGAGTGGCTGATATTAGATAGATATCAAACGGGAGAGGTAAGGGTGCTAGGTTGTAGCAATTAGGAAGGAGGCCGGGGAGGGACATCTATGAGGGGGCGTCTGATGGGAGGCTTACCGTAGGCCGGGTCCGGCGAGTTCGTGGCGTGCGAGCGTTCTAGGATATCCATGTGCTGTGGATCAGCCCTACTTTCGGGAATTTAGAAGAGCATGGCGTGGATTGGTTGGTTCATCGAGCGGTGTGATTGGTCTAAGAAGGCCGTCCCACGGGTTGGGAACCTGTCATGGTTTACGTCACAGGGGTGAAATTCGAATATAGGGGAACTAACGGGGACCTCAAGTTCCACACGATATCCTGCAAAATTAGTAGGGTGTGCATTGTGTCACGTTGGAAGGTTGGCATCTTTGGATCCTCAGGTGCCAGGACGTTGTTGATGTATTTGTTCAAAGGTTCTGTTACCCATCCTATTTCACTCAGTATTGGGCGTCCTTCTGGTCTGGGGTCAAATATCTTGTGGATTTTAGAGGACTGGAGAAAATACCAACCGACATAAGGGGCGGAGATAGAGAACTACAACTACGCCAGAAAGGAGCAGAGCTGATATGCAAATATCGCGCCGTTACTTTTGGATTAAATAGTGACCATGATTTCCTGTAATCAGTAGTACATAAACCTGTGAGAGTTTCTGCCTACACATGCATTATGGACACAGCTGTTGGAACTTCCTTCCATGTACCAATCCTGATCAGGCTTGTTCTGGGCAATTCCCCTATATTCTAATTTCACCCCTGTGACGTAAACCATGACAGGTTCCCAACCCGCAGGACGGCCTTCTTAGGCCAATCACCCCGCTCGACGAACCAACCAATCCGCGCCATGCTCTTATAAATTCCCGAAAGAAGGGCTGATCCACAGCACACGGATTTCCAAGAACGCTCACACGCCACGAACTCGCCGGACTCGGCCTACGGTAAGCCTCCCATCAGACGCCCCGTCATAGACGTCCCTCCCCGGCCTCCTTCCTAATTGCTACAACCTAGCACCCTTACCTCTCCCGCTTGATATCTATCTAACATCAGCCACTCGTCCATGGGTCCCATCCCTGCTGAGAACCCTATCTATCTACTTTACAGATCGGCTATCCAGCCCCCCTGGCGCCCTTATCTGGGAGGACCAGCTTACAGCATTTTGAAGTCCACCCCTTAACTCAATTGGGTAAGACTCCGCTTCTTTTACATTTCTTCAACTAGACTGTCATACCAAATTCTTTTGGCCCTTGACTCAACTAATTGACTCTCCTTTTCCTTTGTCTCCCTTGGTACATTGTCTCTTACTCTGTCTCAATTTTACTTTAACTGTAACTATACATCTCGTCATGCCTAAATGTAACTATCAATTGTTATATGTTCTGCCCTGTTATTCACCCCGTCACCACCACCACTCACGATCACGGGTTTTGCTAATTACCAATCTGTTGCCACAATGTGCTTCCATTCCTCATTACTGAAACTTTTTAAATACATGCATATTGAATGGAATATATACGTTATAAATAACAATGGGTATCACTATGTCACTTCACGGTGCACATCACAACATCACCAAATCACAGCCTTGAAAAAGACTTAGGTTGAAACGCGGGTCGGCTGTGTAGCGAGTTACCATGTCAAAAACTTGTCATTCATTTCTACAATGGTGTTTTCTTTGGTGCTAACTAACCAAAAATAACAAATTAATGACTATGACCTGACTGGACCATATAATTGATCAAATCGCTCAACAGCGACCATTGGACCACCATACCCTACCAGCGCCCAACTGATCCAGAATTTGTCATCCCCGCAATTCTTACAAATAAATGGGAACCCCGGAGTTGGTTCCTCGACAAACCAGGATCCAGGCTGCTGGTCAGATTCGGAAACAAGAAAAGAGGAGGTGCGCAGGAGAAAGGGAGTCCCGCCACGATTAACTCCTCCCTTGCTAAAACGTCTCTCTCAGATAGTTTGCGAAACAATCGGGGAGACTTTGGGGCCGTTGGGAATAGCTGGTAAGGTACCTCATCCGATCAATCACCCTAGTGAAGCGATGTGCGTATGCTGTGGGTCGTAGTATCAAATCACAGAGGACCATTCTTATAGCACACACCCCATGATGTCCAGTTTCCAGCAAGTGGCGTTACTATTCTCCAGCTTAAAACAATTCATAGCATCAATCGCAGAAGTTAGAAAAACAGTGTCAAAGCTGGTATTTAAGGTTTTACCTGCATGTTGAGAAGAGCTCTGCAGTAAGTGCATCAACACAATGAGATGATTTACTTGGGTTGAGAACTGTGACATGCAGAAAAACAGCAGACAGGACCAGGTCACCTATGCAATGAGATAACTTCCATTTTCGATTTTCTGGCATTTTCGTACTTCATTTCAATTGGGTGAACCAGCACTCAAATTCCCAAAATACAGATTGTCATATTAAAGGCTAGCACTAAAAGCACTGTTAATCCGGTGATGCAGTGTTAAATTACCGGTTTTCCATTCACACAGATACTACACCAAGTGTGCTAACCCACTGGGCTTCATGGGTGACCTGCTGGCCATGCGCAGATGTCTCCAGCAGATGCATTAACCCCATGAGAGCCTACTGAAATGTGATCCAGTAGCCTATGTTTTACACACAAATCTGTGGGGCGGGTCAGGCACTTGCACAACTTCTAATAACGGCTGCACTGCCGCCGCGACTGGGCGGCGTTCTGTACAGGGTTAATTTGATTTATAATAACATTCTGCTTCGAGTAATAATTAATTAATTAATTATTCGTCTGAATGCCGAATAGCTAATTTCAGCCGGAATTCGGCCGAATAATTACTCGAAGACGAATTTCGGTACACCCCTAGTTACATGTGTAGGGTTCGAGGGGAAGGGGAAAGATGAGGGTTACATGTGTTCTTACTGTTGAAAATGCCAATAAAATACATTTTAAAAAGTGCATAGTTACTGTGCTACCCTCACCAGCCAAAATCAGCTCCTTGGTTCAGCACAAACACACCCACACAAACATTCTTTGACTCAACATTCACTTGCTTATTTACACACAGTATTCACTCACTCATTGCATGAGAGGATCAGAAGTGACCTTCCCATACATTTTATATCCCCTGCACCTGTTCCACATAGGCACAGGGGAAAAAACAAAAAAATAAATAAATAAAAAAAAAAAAAATCCCTGTACTTTGAAAAGTGCACATCTTGGATTTACTTGAAAATGCCCAGAACCCCCTTTCCACACTCCACCTTGAGCAGTTGGTGGAAAAAGAGCACCTCAATGTGCACAACTATGATGCACACATTTAAATGTCCTTTGTGCAAGGTTCACCAACTTTTTGGCGCAAGTGAAGTTAATGAGCATCCCATTAGTTGCACCAAACACGTTTTGAAAATCGTAGCACTATGGTTTATCCCTACTGATCACTGCTTTATTCTGTACGTTCATTTCAGAGAGTGTGGTTTTGCTGTTTCTGCAGTCATTAACCCCAGATTTGCTCACGAGCAGGTATTGCGTTAAAAACTATTAGCTCCAGAGCAGATATTTTAACTGGAATCGTTAGCCCCAGAGTATCATTCAGGTAGTCTGTCATATGTAACGGATTAGCAGGTACTGGATCACACGTCAGTTCCAGGGCAGGTACTGTGTCTGTAATTATTTGCTAATGGGCAGGTATTGTCAGATGTAGCTGATGAGCATGTACATACTGTATCAAGTCATTAGCTCCAGAGCAGGTATTGTGTCTGCACTCATTCACTCCAGCTAGAGAAGGTAATGTCTACTAATATTCATCCGGAGCTGTTTCTGCGTCTGCAGCCATTAGACCTAGCTCAGACACTGCCCTGCAGTTATTATCCACGGAAGGGTCATTAGACCCAGAGCAAGTACCGGATCTGCAGCCATTATTCCTGGGGAATCATTGCCTTCAGATTAGGCACTGGAATTGGAGACAGTAGTCAGAAAATACTGTCAGAAACTGCTATCCCTGCTGACTGAGCATGCGTATTGTCTCTGTGCATGCTCAGTAAGCAATTAACAGGATCCCATTTTCTGACGGTGTCCAAACACTTTCAAAAGCATTTTTCTAAATATTTCGGGAGTCCTCACCCTCATCAGACGCAGCAGGAGGAGGAGGAAGAAGCATCAGCACACTTTTTGCAAGGCAATTAGTGTTCACGTCTTTATTCCCTCTTTTTTTCACCATTTCGGTGTCAAGTCCGACCCCTGCTGCTAAGTGGCAGGGGTCATTGAAGTGAAAAATATCAATCAGATAGCAACGGCTGGGGGAAGTTAGCTTAAGTTAATTTATGTTCCAATTTAGAACATGAAAGAGTCGTTGCCCTCACCGAAAG
Source organism: Ambystoma mexicanum (assembly GCF_040938575.1). Lineage (NCBI taxonomy): Eukaryota > Metazoa > Chordata > Amphibia > Caudata > Ambystomatidae > Ambystoma > Ambystoma mexicanum. The sequence continues at coordinate 966,355,204 of NC_090936.1, read as the reverse complement.
CAGGAAGAAGCAGCAGACTGATCGCAGTGCATCAGTGTTCACGTCTGGGGCTATAAAGATGGCAATTTCCTTTTTGAAAAGTCTGCTTATTATAAGCAACTTTGGACTATCTTTTGCCCAAAGTCGCTTATAATGTTGCTTGTCAAGGTTTACGTGTTCTTATTCGGTATTATGGGAGGGAGCGCTGCTTTCGGACACTTTCATTTAGAGTTTGTCCATTTACCTGCACAACACTCTGCAACGTTAACAATATTAAATGCATTTAACGCTCGTTCAGATCGATACCGTGGTTACAGAAATGATTGATTACAGCTAGAAAAACCTATTGCTTGTCACTTTATGTTCTTCCAGAAGTGCAACATAAAGAGCAACCATCCCAGACAACTATAAAACAAATCCTGCTAAACATTTACGAATCCTCGCTTCTTTCTGCAATGAACTGTCAAACTACCAGGAGTCATGGCCTACCACAACTGCAGAAGCACCTTCCGAAATGGGTGGTGGCAGGCATCAAGCACTTTCACTTCCCTGCGCAGAGTCACTGCGCGCCACTGGTGCAAGGCGAGTACGTTCCTGGGCAGCACTTCCCGTGCAGCTCTCTGGGTAATGTAGTTCTATAATCACAGTGGTCTGCAAGTCATCAGGGCAGATGACATTAATGATGTGCCCTTGAGGATGGATGTCACATCTTGGGTAACAGGCAGTGACACTTTACTGAACGTCCGTCACTCCAAACAGTCTTTTTTTTATTGGCAAGGAACGCTTTTCTGCTAATATATGATGTGCTGAGCGCCCCTCTTTGAAGTGTTCTTTCATTTCTGCCTGCTGCTTCTTTCAGAATGAGCTTGTGATTCCGACATGACTCCCGGGTGCCTCTGTGTCTTTAAATCACATTCTTGCACATCATCAACATGCTGAAGTTTACTAAAGGAAAAGGGTAGGGACTGGTGTGCCCTTTTTCTCATTTTGTCGAGTGCGATCTGGGCTGTGGTGTAGTATGTGCAGCGAATACAACGTTTTCATTAAATACCTGGACTGAGTTTCTCAGAATCCTGCTATGGTCTCTTTGGGCCACACTTATTTGCGTCCTTTATCTGGAATGTGTAAGCCTTACTGCTATGCAGCGTCAGCAGGGCTTAAAGCATTGAACAAGCAATACTAAATACATATTCTGAACGTGGATTGTGTATGCTCATTTCAGAACAAGAAATGCAAGCCAATGTGAGATCTCTACCATCAGTGCAAAATGCTTGACACTATAGAAGGTTGAGCAAACTTGGTGTTATGAGCAACCCTCCCATGTGTATTTTCCACGCAGTTATATCACGTTTTCTGCTTAGTCGCAAGAGGGTTTGTTTGTTTTATTTCATCTTATTGTATTGCGAACACCTCTTCTAGATACAGTGGGGGCTCTTATTTCCCGAATGTGGTCAGCCGACACGCGTTTCGACCCGTAGGACCTTTTCAAGCAGATGCATGTTCAAAATCACATACATATAGTGACATTTTGTGTTTCGTGTGACATTTGGTGACATAGTACGTGTTAAATTGTGCACGGTGCATGGTGTTGGGTAAAAAGGAGTGTAGGGTGATGACATGAATCATAAATGTACACATGTTGTAGTTTAGTTGAAACCATTATGGATCATGTGGAGGAGAGTTAAGGAGAGAGGAAGAGAGGAAAGAAAGCAAGGTCAGCATTAGTTCTAGAAGAGGTTCAGGAATGTGATATTGGTGGATCTAATGTCCTCTTACCTATGCAATGCAGTCCGGCACCCCCTATGGGGTCCTTGTGCGAGTTCCTGCAATTACAGCTGGGCTCTTGTTGGGCCCTGTAATATGAAGAGAGTATGAGTCTTTTGTCCTGCTTATGGGGATGGCAGGTGTTACTGCTACCATAATATACTGGTTGTGCCCATGCAATACTGTGGCCTAAGGATGGTTGGCAGTGTGCCTGGATAATTATGAAGGGCTGCTTTGCTTTTGATTATTGGTCCTTGTGGGCGATTGCTTTAAGGTGGGCAGGTTCCTAAAACCTGTAGGGTGCATGGCTGTGTTACTAGCACTGGTTAATGGCCGACCGCAATTGCAGTGCAGGACCCCTTCACACAGGCACACAGGACTGGCTTCCAGGATACTTCGATTTAGAGCAGCAGTTTGCACGATGGTCCCTCGTGGCGAGGTCTCCTTTGCAGGTCCTCTCTGGATCAGTCCTTGGGAGGTTGAGAGGATTTGGAGAACAGGTGCACAACTTAAGGCCCGTGGGGCAAGTGCGGCCGCCATGCATTTTTTCCGGCCCGCCAGGTACAAAGACTTTCCTAATGGATTGCGGCCCGCAAGCAGCATCTGCCGCCCTCCATTAGGAAAGTCTTTGTTCGTCTTCCGGGCCGGAGGAAACCATTACCCCCCCCACTGGCTCAGTGCACACGCACCAAGTAGCTCTTATGAGTCATGTAGTGCGTGTGTGCTGCACCAATGGAGGGCCAGCACTATGGCTGCCGTGGTCAATAAGGCTTGATGCCGGAAGGCATTTCAGCCTTGCCACGCCAGCAGTAGCACAAAAAACCTTGCCAACATTCCAGCTAACTTGCCTTCGAACTCGTCTGCTTTGGTAAGTACATATTTGGGGGTTAGTGGGGGGAGAGGGGTCAGGGCTGTCTGTACGGTCTGTATGTTTGTTTTTTCGTGTTGGCCCGTGGGGGGGTGTATGTATGTTAATCTGTGTATGATGAGATTGGGGTGGTGGGATGTGTATATCTGCATGGTGTATGCTTGTTAATCCTTATGCCGAGATGGGGATTCAGGTCTGTATGTAAGGTGTATGCTTGGTAATCCATGTAACATACCCCATTTCAATCTTTGTCCTTTTATTTTACAACTAGATGTCAATCTCTGATGTTTGCCCCCTTATATGGAAAGGTGCTGTCCTTCTTTGGGATTTTCTGTGAAAACACTGTGATTGTACCTCCCCTCACAGCCAACTTGTTATACTTCTATAATATGCTCCCTCAGAAAAAAGAGAAATAGCACAGTGTGATAGTGCTGTCTGTGACCTTCTGCATATTACATAAAAAGAAACCGATGATTTTAGGTTTCCTTGAAGACGAATCAGCAAATCAAATAATCTAACACCACATAGAATTGAACAAAAAATAAGGTGTTACTATCCCCCAGTTTCTATTCTTTCACCATACACCACTTGCCTCTCTTGTGTATTTCCTCCTCACAGAAAAGTCAGCTGTCACTCACTGTTATGTTACCTTGCCTTGCATGCCTAAAATGTTCTGCCTTTTCAATGACAAATAAGGCATCACACTCTGTTGATGTGCAATCCCCCATGGAAAGTAATGTGTTCCTATCAGTGATTTTTGCACCATTCAAACAGAAATAGCACAGGTTAGCAATCCAAAATAACGGAATGTCCAATCAAGGGTCAATACAAAATAAATACTATGCAATAACTAAATGGAAAGAACTACAAATACCCACCCCTATAGAAAGAATACTGTCTAGGAAAGTAAGTTTGAAGCATTAACACAGAATGGTGCGGTAGTTCTGCTCCACACTGTCCCTGCCACTGCCCACTTATATTGAGCACTAACTTTCCAGGGCATGTACATTTTATGGCAGTTGTAGTTTTGCAAAAATAATTTTTCTAGAACGTTGAGGCTTCTGATAGTGCATTTGTGCCGGTTTCTACAATTTGTGCTCTGGCTCAATGGTCGTTTCAAAAAGGTGGTATTTGTATGGCGCAGCTTTGCCACAATTTCAAATGGCTACTGTAGTAGGGCCAGCCAATCCCTGCATTCACCACCTTAATCTCAAACATAGCAGTTTGATATGCTATGCAGCACGGTATCCATCGAATGACAATCCATCTAACACCAAACCATCAAATTTTTTCCATCGAAATACCATTCCATAGAATAGCCATTTCGTTGAATAAAATTCGATGGATCCATCGAAATGTAATGTTATGATTAGGGGTTAGATTAGGGTTAGGGTTGTGTTAGGGTTAGGGTTGGGGCTAGGGTTAGATTAAGTGTTACATTAGGGTTAGGGTTACATTAGGGTTAAGGTTGCGGCTAGGGTTAGCTTAAGGGTTACATTAGTGTTAGGGTTGGGGCTAGGGTTAGATTCAGGGTTACATTGGGGTTAGGGCTAGGGTTAGAATAAGGGTTACATTAGGGTTAGTGTTAGGGCTAGGGTTAGGGCATGGGGGTTGGGAGAACCCCCCACTGCAATATACAGAAATACAACGTTACAAGGAGCTGGCCAGTGCTGAAATTTCAGCACTGGACAGCGTCACACAATGTTTTAAAGTTACAAAAAGCATGGAAATGCTACTTTTTACATGTAAAAGTGCACTTCCATTGACACCAGTCCATGTATATTGTCAATGGACTGGTTTCGATGGAATTGCACTTTTACATGTAAAATATAGGTTGTCGATGCTTTGGTATGCGATGGTTTGTATTCGATGGTTCATGTCGACCCTTTTTTTTTTTTGACGTAATCACTATAAACCATGCAGCCCGCTATTCTTGAAGGAAGTATCCATCAATAAGTGCATGAAAAAGGTATGCCGGCAACACTATGTTCTTTATCTGATCTTTTTCTTTTGTCGCTTCTAGGCTTGTCTAAAAACTATATATATTTGTATATACTCTAGACTTGGACCGTCGTAGCGGGAGCACAACAGTGGAGTTTGTATCTTCCCTGAAGTACCATTGAACCTGCCCTTTACCTTTGGTACTCCATCTCAGTACACAAGCCCCAGGGTGCATGGCATCACTGTTTGTGCTCCAAAGATGTCCCTGCCAATGTCCAGTGCAGTTCAAAAAGGAAGATTGACCATGAGCACCGTCAACTTAAGGATGAGTGGACAGACTTTCCCCCCCCCAATCGAATCCAAACCTAAAATTCATCGATGATTTAAATTTGACATGGGATACGCTGGTAGGTGCAACCACCATGGGGCGCCAGCAATGGTTGTGGAGCAAAATGGTTTCATTGGCTGCATGAAAAGACACTTGGCCGAGAAAGCATTATGTGCTAAACATTTGAAAGTTTCAGAAGTCACGGACTTCTATTATCCGTGCACGCTCTTTAAATCACAGATTGTTGGCGTTTTTAGAAGAGGCAAAGGCGGATTATGTTGATGTCCTATATCACACTGATGTTCGATGGCTTAGTCATGGAAATATTCTGAAGCGATTCTTTGCTTTACGGCAGGAAACAAAAGCATTCAAGGATGAAAAGGGAATGGATACTTCTGTCATGCAAGATATTGACTGGGTAGCTGACTTTGCTTTTCTTATTGACCTGACAGGCCATTTGAATGATTTAAATTTAAAGTTGCAAGGAAACCGAAATCTAATATCTAATCTGTTTGAGGGAGTTTGTGCCTTTGAAATAAATTTAAGACTTCTGACAGCCCAACTGGAGAAAGGTGTCATGATCTCTGCTTCCAAAAGGTCAGGGTTTTCCCAACTCCCTTGGAAGCAGATCCATAACCCAGGTTCCGAGTGCCAACCAGTCCCAATTGGGACCTTTTGGACCCAGTCCTGGCGCCAGTGGCACCAGGCTCATAAATATGCCCAGTCCCAGCGCTGGAAGCGCCGGGCTCATAATGCTTGGGTGGATTTACCTGCAACAGACCATGTTGCTTACTTGCCTGCCAGTTGAGCCTCTGATCCTCTTCTGTTTGGAACTACTTTTCCTGTTGGGTGGGGCAGGAGCCACTACCTAGGTTCAGAACACTGGAACTCTTCTGGAAAGCAGGAACTCTTTTCTTACCTAGGCGTGGCTGTGGAAGGAGACACCTAAGCACTACAGGAGGCTATTTAAACCACACCCGATGGATGAATCTTGCTTTGCGTTATTCTGCATCCTCTGCAGCAGAACGCTCATCGTGTCTTCTACATCTGATCCTGGGCCTAAGGAAAAAGGCTTACCATCCTGAATCCAGTCTTCAGCAACACCCTATAAAGACAAGAAAGAACAGGTTAGCATTACGGTCTTCAGTGACAGCGCTTCACTTACCTGGTCCATCGGCTGTCACCAACGCCTCGCGCTGCATTCCGGCATCTGAAAGACAAAAGCTTACCAACTCTTCGCACGCTCCGGAGGCCTTCGGCGCTGCATCCCGCATCTGAAAGACAAAACAAGGTGCGTTTAAAGACATTGGGGAACTTCAATACTCACGTGCCATTACTCCATTCCACATCTAACCCAGTGGGCATTCCGGCACCCTGCAGCCGCTCCGAACTTGTACCTGCAAAATAAAAAGACAGTTAGAGCGCATCGTGAAGCAGGCAACAAGCGCTTACTTACGTGCTTCCAGGCGCTTCTATTCATCACACGGGCTCCATCTTCAACTCACTTCAGCCCGTCATCCGCCATCGCCGGAACCCTGCAAAACAAGAGACATCATTACTAAAGACTTTTAAAGACATTAGAATTACTCGAAACTTACCGTTCGTGCAGTAAACGATGGACAGCAGTCCTCTGAAGTCAAGAGGCCTGCTCCCCTTATCCAGTGAAGAAACTGGTTACAGCACCCTGCCCCGAGGCAGATGGAGAGCACGGCGTTCACTTACCTAAGGTGAGAGCGTTAACCTTTGGGATTCTACAGGAGAAGAGAAAGGGAAGAAGAGAGAGACATTCAATAACCCAGTTCATTAATCCCATATTTTCTATCTGCAGACATCTTACCCTTCGAGTCAGACATACAGTGCACAGAGGTCCAGCCCAAAGAGCCAGCCGTGTGTTACACATCACCTTTGAAGATACGGTATACGCCCAGTCAAGACCGGCGCCTCTACGGGAATCAGGTGAGCGTTACAAAAGGGATGCTGGTTAACTTCCCTGCATGTCCAGAGGTCTCCCCCCCCCCCATGACAACTATGTAGGATGGCATCGGCATGTGAAGGTCCTGAATGAACTGCAAAATGTTGTTGAGAATCGTTTCACACAATTTATATCACAGCGAGCCTCTTTTAAACTTTTCGCAGACCCTTTCTGTGCTGATGTTGACAATGTGCCACCTGAACATCAACTGGAAGTGACTGAACGTCAGTGCTGTAGTGCCTTCAAAAATAAGCACAGATGCCTTTATTAGCCTTTTATCATTCTCTGAACACTGCTCAATTCCCCAATCTGTTGTGGGAAGCATTAAAGATTTTATCTATGTTTGGCAGTACTTACATTTGTGGGCAAGTTCTTTCACAAAGGATAATACGATATGATATATTTTATTTATATCGCGCTCATACACAGGTGTTTCAGGAGCGCGACGAGGCAAAGAGAGGGGAACAGGGGAAGAGAACAAAAACAACAATCTTATTAGGCACAGTGACATTGAGAATGCGCAAGTGCATGAGGAAAGGAAAAGGGGGGAACGTGCATGGGAGGGGGGAGAAATTGGAAAGTGCAGAGCATAAGAGAGGACAAGATAAATAATAAGTAAATAAATAAATACGGTGATCCAAAATAGTGGTAGTGCAGCCTGTGAGGGCCAAGTGCAAGGTTAGTCAAATAGGGAGTATCTGATCAGTGCAGTCAAAGAGTGGGGGGGCCTGTATGGGTACAGATACAGGCCCCAGTGCAAGGGGTGGCCAGGGGGCAGTGCAGGAGGGTGGCAGGGTGAGCATGTACCTGGGAATGAAGGGAAGAGGGTGGCCAGGTACAGCATTGCTGAGAGAGAAAGCAGATCAGCAGGGGAGAAGAGGGGCAGAGGCGAAGAGAAGGGTCTTGAGGAGTTTCCGGAACCCTAGATGGTTCTCCTCAAGTTTCAAGGTGGCAGGTAGGCAGTTCCAGAGGGAGGCCCCCGCAGAAGACAGATCTACCATGAGCTCGTTCTTTGAAAAACGACTGACCCTGAGGGAGTTGGAGGTAGAGGAGCGAAGGGCTCTAGAGGGGAGGTATTCATGGAGGGATAGTTGAGGGTAATTTGGACCGAGGCCCCAGAAAGCCTTGTGGACAATGCAAAGGGTTTTAAATTTAATCCTTGCAACCACAGGGAGCCAATGAAGGGGTTTCAGAGCTGGAGAGATACGATCACAGGGCTTGAGGCCAAGGACAAGTCTCGCAGTCCTGTTCTGGATTAGTTGCAAAGGACGGAGAGTGGAGGCAGGTAGATTTAGAAAGAGGCTGTTACAGTTGTCCAACCTAGAAAGAATTAGAGCTTGGAAGACAAGGAGCTTCCGAGGGAAGGAGAAGAAAGGAAGAGTTTTTTTAGGGAGGTGCAGTAAGAAGTTTGACTTTTAGGAGACATCAGAGATGTGTGCGGAGAAGGAACGTGTGGAGTCAAAGATGACCCCAAGGTTCTTAGCTTCGCTGGTAGGGCCAGGAGGAGGGCCAAGGGAAGCCGGCCAGAGAGTGAGGGGAAAAGGATGGAGGGTGTGTACCAATGAGGAGGATCTCAGTCTTGTTGGCGTTTAAACAAAGATCATTTACGGCACACCAATTGTGAATGGCGATTAGGCAGTCAGAGATGAAGGAAGGAGAGGAGGTGGCCGAGGGAAGCCTGAAAATGTGTTGGGTGTCACCACAGCACTGGAAATTTGAGCATAAAATGGAAATGCAGTAGGTGAGAGTTGGCATGTATTGATTGAAAAGCCAGGGTGAGAGGTTAGACCCCTGGGCAACACCACAGGTAGAGTGGGAGATAGAGGATAGGAAGGACCCAAGTTGTACCTAGGAGGGTCAATCAGAGAGAAAAGAGGTCAGCCAGGCCAGAGCCTGATCGGTGATACCCAGGTTGTCACTGGGACGATTTAGCAGGGTGGTATAGTTGACTGTGTCAAAAGCAGAGGAGAGATCAATTAGGATGAGGACAGAGGGAATGTTAGGGAAACCACATAAATCCAATTGAAGGACAAGACTCGCTGACCAACATCTCCATACTATCCTGAGAGTAGGAACAATATCACTGGAGCCTGAGATCCAGAAACTGACAGCTGAGAAAGGCTGCAATGTTTCTCATTGATATGCCTGGTTCACTGTTCGTCTCCCAAACACTCATGGTTCATTGCTCACTTACAGCCGTGCCAGTTGCTATGAAAAATGGCAGAGCTTGTGCCTTCAAAATCTTAACCAACATACCTTGTGAAATGTTTGAGTGCAGTCTTTTCATCCTGTCTGATTTGCGTATTTATTCTAGTGCCAATATGTCCTTTGCAAAGAAAAAAATTATAAAAGTGGAATGGAAAATGTGTACTACAAAATGTAAGTTTAAAATACAAATAAAGCACAGAGGTACTGGTGAGATGTGTGATTCACGGTTGGGGCGAGGGTGAGGAGGGTTTAGGACTGAAAGTGGATAAAGGGAAATGAGCACAGCAGGGGGCCCAAAGAACAGTGTTGAAAATTGGAGAAGGCTTCATCGGGGGTTGGGAAGGGGAGTTGAGCAAATGAGGAAAGCGAGTGTTGTAGGTCAGAGGTGGGAAACTTGCACTTAGTAACGGTCATCGAGAATGGCAGGAGGGTGCAGGATAAAGCCAAAGACTATTGAGTGGTTATATGGTGGGGGGTAGATGTTTTGGTGGCTGAGAGCAGAGATGAGAAGATGATTGAGGTAATTCCGGTTAGCGTAGGTAGGCATGGAGGGTTTATTGTCTTTGCATCGAAATTTTTCCATCTTAAAAATGTCCATTCTTTAGGGGCCCTCCCAACCCCAAACCCTGTTTTTTTACCCTTTAAAATGCACTTGAACAAAAATTAACCCTTTACCCCCAAAAAATATGCATTAGATGGAACATTCTTAGATGGAATAATTTGGATGGAATGGCATTAGGTGCAATGGCATTTGATGCAATGACCAGATACCGGCATGGAGTGGATGGAAGAGAAAGTGATGAGGGAGAAGGGAGGTAAAGTTAGTGGTTGTGGCTGTGGAGTGAGAGGAAAGGTTAAAGTCATCTAAGACAATGAGATGGTGATCGGGAGAGAGTGAGTCGATTAACTTGGAGAGGTGGTCAAAGTATTGGCCTACCGTTCCAAGAGGCCGGTAGGGAGAGATGATGTGAATATTGTAAGGTGCAGTGATAGTAGCGGTAGTGTATTCAATTGAGGGAGAATTGGCAGGGTATTGGGGTGAAGGAGAGATAGGGAGGTTGGAAGATGAAAATAGTCACCCCACCACCTTCAACACGGGGAGTGTTTCAGAAGGTATAGAGTGGGTCGTGGGGTGCAGCAGGTGTAACAGAATCAGAGGGAGGGATCCAGGTTTCAGTGAGGGCAATATGGTCTTGGCAAGTACACTATAACAAGCAATCTCTTGTCCGTATTGCGTGTGCTGGGGTCTATTATAAGGCAGCTTGTAGTTGCTGGAGAAGCCTGGGCAATTAGGCAACCGCAGAATCTGTGTGTGGCTGTGCAAAGCGGATACGGAGTGGGCCTTTCAGCATTCTCAAAACGTACTGCCAACCACATTACTGACTCTGACAACATTAATAGATTCTATAGTATCATTCAAGCCTGGATGGCAGAAAACCATCCATGCTTGAATGATGATAAAACAGAACTCCTAATTGTAGGCTCCCTCGTCGGCTCCAATATCTAGAGCCGGCATTCACCTCCTTTACCATTGATGGAAACATCACCCACGTCTGCAGTCATGTAAAAACTCTGGGCGTACACATATACTCTGAGCTATCCAAGCATAAACATATCAAGGCCCTCGCCTCATCAGCAGCATAAACCACCAAGCTCATTAACCTCAGTAGACAGTTTCTATCTCCAGGACAGCGGCCTCATACTAGCTAGAGATATCATTGGAAGCAAACTAGATTACTATAACGCAATTCTTTCTAGCACCTCTACAAACAACCCAACCAAGCTTCAACTTATCCAAAATAACGCCATTTGTTCTGCCTGAAGTTACTGACCATATCGCACAAGCAAGACGGGAAGCACACAGGCTGTCCATCAAAGCTTGCAACAAGCTTAAAATCCTAACCATCACTTATTGAGGCCTAAACAAGATTGCGCCCACATACCTGAACCAACTTAAAGTGCCAAACCACATTGTCTGCGCTCATCCACCACCTTGACTTTAACCACACCAAGAAACACAAGAAAAAGAGCAGGAGGGACTACCGTCATGGTCATAGCCCCAACACTCTGAAATGCCCTGCCTCCTGGCATCCAAAATAAACCTTCCTATACTGTCTTTAGAAAAAAAGCTGAAAACGGTTTGTTAAACAAATATGTATGAGATTGTTCCCATCTATCATGCCATAACCATACTGTAATGCTTGTCTCCAAGTATGTTCTAGCGCCGTGATACTCCCGGGTCTGGGCGCTGCAAACAAATGAAACAAATCAGCCAGTTGATGTGAGCAGGTCGTGAATGGTGGCACTATAAGAGGTCTGATACCAATGATTGAAAAACATTACACATTTATATGAAAGGGAAAATGTTGTTGTTTGATAAAAATGTATATTATTAACAGCTTTTTGTTCAAAGTCTAAGAATGCATAGGTGCAATAGGCGCCCCACTTTTTGTACAAATAAAGAAAATTAACTTGCAAATGTTTTGTAAAATATTGCTAAGTGGCACTTAGTGTGAGCAGGTGGAATATGTAGGTGCAATAATCTGGTAGCAGTGCATGTAAAATAGTCTGGCATTATATGTAGTGTAAGGAAGGCATGGTATCAAAGTAAGATGGACACGTGAGCACAGTTCAAGGGTGTTTATGAAATTGTAAAACTGGGTGAGATAAATGCCTAATCGAAACCTAAATCTAAAATGGGAGCAAGCTACGACAATCAAATAAGTCTGGTCAAATAAACAGGGCCTAAACAAAAATATATATATATATATATATTTTTTTTTTTTAAACTATTGCCAATTATTACCACTATGCTACAAAAGAGCATGGGATAATGTTATGGCCGGGGTTTCCCTTCCCATGTTTTTAGCATGTTTTTAGCACAGCACACTCCTGGGCTTCACCGGCACAAGCTTAAAGTTCCTTTTCTCTTTATCAGGGCTTTCTGTGCCCAAGTCTCTCCGCATGCAAGGTCTCTTGCTTCAGAGGGCCCGATTTGCCAAAAAAAAAACAGTTCCTTCTGGTAACCTTCATGTCGAGTGATACGCTTCACCCTAGGATTCCCCTCAGCCATGCTCTGATCCTTCTTTCGACGTTAGCCTCCCTCAGTCGGGCTCAGACCAACTACTCACTGTGGACAGTCTAGTCGGGTTCTAAGTGGGGGATCCCCTCCCCTAGCTTTCTCTTGGCATCCCTCCGTTGGGTTCACATTTGCCACAGTTCATATTTCAACAAAAAGTCAATCTAGACCCCTTAGTTTCTTCTCTTAACCCAAGTCCAGGTCAAAGGCACCAGTCAGGTGTTCTCTAAAGCCCCCAGTCAGGTGTTCTCTAAAGCCCCCAGTCAGGTGTTCTCTAAAGCCCCCAGTCAGGTTTCACACAGTTCATTCATCACAATGTTCTAGGGAGCGTTAGGGTTCACCCCAATTCGCAGGCATCCCTCAGTCGGGTTCACGTTTGCCTCCGCAACGTGTCAAAGACGTTTGACTGTACAAGGGGTTTCGGTTGACCCTTGTATGACCACCTTGACACTTCACGCCGGCCTCCCCCAAGGCCTCTTGGTATTTGTTGTTTCTCCTGGTTCGGGAGAGGGGGCACCAGCCAGAGACCTACGAATGAGCGCCCACGTGGCACAGGACCACTCTCTCTGGTGCCAGTTTCTCTCACAAAAGTTCACAAGGTTCTCCCTCTGCCAGGCTCTGACCCCTCTCACAAAGATCAATCTTCAAAAGTATGTTTTTGGACTCCTAGTCCCAGAGTGCATGTTATACTTTTGCTCCACTTCACAGCTCCCAAAAAGGTATTCTATGTTTTGGGAGCTGTAAGAGCCACAAGGGGGATGTTTCAGTGAGGTCAGGGTCTTACCTTCTGCCCCTCGTGTACATGGGTACGCCTGTCTGGCCCCAGGGAGAGGAGATATGCTGCAAGTACTGCCAGGCATCCCTCAGCTGCCCCTGGTCTTGCCTTCTGCAAGTACAGCTCCCTCCTCCACACTGCAGTCTCCTCTCAAATAGCAGGGCCAGTGTTGGGACGGGTTTCTCCTCCTACAGGTCTTCCAGGGCTTCTGTAGCTCACTAGGGCTCTCTCCTGCTCTCCAGCACCTTCCAGCATCCCCGACTCGCTTAAAGTGTGCTTCCTTGCTCCCTGGGAGAGACAAGTGGAGTGAGGTGCGAGTAAGGCCTGACTTAGCCTGGCCTCAATAATGGGACAGTCTGTTTTCTATGTCTGTGGTTCCCTGTTGGTAATCTTCATCCCCCAATCTCTCTCCTCCTCATCATCATCATCTCAGTGACTTTAGAAAAGAACAGGGGAGGAATTATGGGGATTGTAGTTTTCACTAGTAAGTTTAGGAAAATCCAGATAAATGCTGTCAAGAAAGGGGGCCGGGAGACGCGGGGCAGAAGTGGGGTTAGTCTTGTTGTCGATCACGGCAAGTAGTCTATGAACAAGTGTTCGTGTCGGGAGGGTTCCATGTAATTCATGGCGGGATGTTTTTTCGCAGGTTTTTTTACCGTTTTACTGTGATTTTCTATTTTTTACAAGAAAACTATTATTTTTCGGGGGTTCCCACCCAACCCCCCCCCATTTTCTTTCATTTGTATTTATTCCCAAACACCCACACATATATAATTTACTAACCCCCCCTAAAAAAATGTTTTTTTTTTCTAAAATAAATGTGTGGCTAAAACCCAGCGAAAAAACATGCCACGATGAAAGGACGTCGTACTGTCGGGAGGGGGCGGTGAGGTGGAGTTCCCAAATATCCTACCTGGTAGGATGGGGAAAAGGTGTTAAAGGGCGGCGGGGTAGTTCGGCCTCACCCTTCAATGTCCCACTTACACTCCCAGAGGACCCCTCATCCAGGTGATCCTCCCTCACTGGTCCACCCCCAAGAACTGGTTCCAATAGCGATGGCCAAGTCCTGGCCACCTGGACAACAGATCCCTGGGGACTAACGGGTGAGACACCTTCATGTTTCTCACAGTAGGCAAATGCTGCATTTATGTGATGGGTATTTTTAATACCATCTGAGTAAACAACTGACAATGCATAGGTGTATAAGTCACAGTACCATTTTTCTAATTCTGTAAAGCTATAACGAATGCACTTTTTGAACACTTATGGTAGCATTAACTGCCACTTCATGCGAGTAGATGGAAAAGGTTACCAATATATTTATCAGATAGCAGTGGTTAAAAAAGCACCATAACCTATGATACATATATAAAAATATGGTGAAAAAATTACTTTTGAAAATACAAGTATGCCTGTGCTATGTCTTCGATGTAGATATGGTAGAATCTATAAACAGAAATCTGGAATAGTTTTCACAGTAGTTTTATAGAGGAGGCTGTGAATGACAGGACATATGCACTCTGAAATGTACATCTGAAGAATTGAACGGAGCTGACAGGTTTATGTGTAGAGCTTTTGAATATGATTGGTAGATGGATGTGTGACTGTTTGAAAGTAGCCAATGAGAGAGTGTTACACAGATAAAAGTAAAAAGGTTAGAAGCGCTGTTCTGTGCGATGACATCTGTGCATGTCGCAATAGTTCAGGCTTTCATGTGCCCTCAGGGTCCTTTAATGATGCCCGCATGGAAAGAGGACCGCAGAGACTGTGGACGTCAGTGGCTGCCCGTGGACCGCAGGGGATTAGCCAATGAGTGTTCTTGGTTGCGGAGGAGCAGTTGAGGTGTACAGGAGCACATGGTAAGACATAATTTCTTGTGTGAAGTGCTGGCAGCATGGCTATGAACAAGAAGACTGTTTGGATGTTAGGAGATTTGTGGATTTATTGGTTGAAGGTATATGCAGAGCACCTTGTCATCACTGAAAATCTTGGATTTGAAGGAATGGGGGTGTTATGGTATGGAGTTTGTGGAATTAACTGTAGTGCATTATTAGCCTTGTGTGCAAATATGGTGCATTTGAAACCTCCAAATATAGTACATTGTGGAGGCAACAGTTTAGTATATGTTATTGGAATATCCTTGCGGTTTTCTATGAATTATAACTTTTGAAGTCTAATGGAACTGTTTCCAGCTACAAAGATTATTTTTTCACGGATTACTCAAAGGCAAATGTGAAATAGATCAAACTTGTTTTGTCCACAATTGAAAAAGCCAGGTGGTATGTTAATACAGCTGTACAGTGCTCTTGCCCCGAGGTTCTACATGACACGCACAAAGTTTTGGAATTGTGAACTTTGGTCTTGTGAATTTTGATTTTTTTTTAATAACGTGCTTAATACCCGGAGGTTTCTAAGCGCGAACCCGGGGATCGATCCTGTGTTGCTCAGTGTCGTCTTGCTTCCAAGGCGAGTGCATTGCCCCCAAGCTATCCTCCAGATGACCAATGCTTGTCCAAGGCTTCCATTTCAAGGTGGCTCTTCAGCTGCATCATGCACCGCAATCGGCTGGCGAACCAGCCGCTGCCGGGCTGTCCGAGAGCCCATTCCATCAGAGCGATCGCTGCAATGACGGCATTTCTTTCTGGTGTGCCCCTGCTTAACATCTGCAGGGCTGCAAAGTGAAGGTCCATGCATACCTGAACAAAGTTCCACTGGGTCGACAGGGATTCCAGGGAGGAGTCCAGAGTCAGCCTGCCAGTGCTACGCAATCGGTTTGCTTGAGGCGAGTCTGTTCCAGGGGTGAGTGTTAATTGCTTCTGTTGAGCTTTGACACCTCCCGTGGTTGTGTAATGGTGTATTGCTATGTATTCATTATTCATGAGCATGTGAATCCATGACAGGCCCATGCTGGAGAATATTAGTTACAGGTAAGTAACTTAAACCTTACCCTACTTACCCCTGGCTTTCCACAACTTCTTCCTAACCCGCTTTCCGTTTACCTCACCTCCTTGTGTCTGTGCAATCCAACAGACCCTTACCCTTCATCCGCGATGGGTTACGGTGGACTGTGTAGTACTTTAGTGCAGGTGCCAAAACCCTACGGGGATGCAGGAGTTAGTGCCGCCCCTGCTTACCAGTGACACCTGGAGACCCGGCTCTCGGCACACCTTCCTCTCGCCGCCTCACTCTGCAGTTGCTAAGCATCTCGGCATCCTCTTCTCCACCTTCTGGGCTGCTCTGGCTGAACTGCGACTCCAACTCGCCCTTCCACCCGTTCAACTTGCATTCTGTGATCACTCCCTTTATACTCCCTTGGAGTAGTAAAAGGCTGCACATGTTTACAGAAGAACAATTAGGAATACTAGTTAATACACTTCAAAGGGCACTTTTGTGTTTGCTTGTGGTTACATTTGTAGCAACGTTAAAAAGGGAAAAGACAAGGTTATCGTGTTAATCGGTAATTGCACTCATGTGGTTTTCAACAGGTCATACGTAATGCATTTAGTCTGCAAACACCTATAGAAAAGTCACTTAAAAAGGGAGGAACATAAGTGGTTAGTGCAACATGAGCTTAGTTCAAGGTTCTAGAGATGATTTCTTCGCCTGTCAAGTCTTAAAGTCCAAAAACACAACCCTAGCTAGAGGCGGAGAGGGCTTGAAGTCTTGACAAACCACGATTAATGAAGAGTTCCTGCGGATTTCTTCCAGTGTCTAAAGTTATTGAAGTAGCAAGTTAGCAACTAACAAAGGAGACCTAAAAACTGACTTGAGAAGTGGACACAAGCAGCGGCTGTGTTGGTTTCTCCGCGGCGTGGCAGCTCTGAACCCGACATCCAGATTCCTTGGTCTGGTGACAAAAGGCACGACAGTGTACGGTTTCCCTTAGCAGCAGTCTCGAGGGAGGACCTGTAGCACGACTTTCAGTAACTTCTTGGTTCACTCTGATTTTGGCACCTTATCGGCAGCACCAACAAAAGACAGGGATCGTCCGGTCAATCTTTTTTGCTTCCTGCAGTCCCACACTCTGGTGAGGGGGTCTGGGTGAGTTGGATCGGATATCTAGAGTGTCCTTACGGTTTCAAAGATTTGGACGGATTCAGCCTTGCCACGATGATGCACTCGAAATGGGCAGCAGGTCTCCTGGTATTGGGGTTCCGCAGCTCTGGATGCTCCTAGGACCTCGGGGGGAAGAGAGAGAGAAAGAGAGAAAGAGAGAAAGAGAGAAAGAGAGAAAGAGAGAAAGAGAGAAAGAGAGAAAGAGAGAAAGAGAGAGATACAAAATATACAATAGTTGGTAGAACACACACACTGCCACCAGCCATAACTAGGTGATTGTCTATTTCACTAAAAGGTCACCGTAGGAGAGAGAGGGAGGATAGTAAGAATCCCTTTGGCACGCCAGTGAAGGGGGTGTGTGCCAATCTCTCAGACTATAGGGTTTTGGGAGAGATAACAAGTATCTCTCTATCCTTAAAAACGGTAGTTACCTGAAGGTATTTGAAAAAGAACCTTAAAAGGAGGACCCCAAGGGTCCCCAGCAACACTGCTCATGAGATGCTGTGTGCTGCAGTAGTAAAACACAGATGCCTTTAAAAGCTATGGAGCAAACAGACTCCACAAAGAATACAGTTCCAAAAGACAGAGCCCATAAGAATGAATGAGTGGAAAAAGGCTCCACTCATTCAGGATTGAAAGAAAAAGGTCCAAAAGTCCAGCAAAAAGTGTTGGAGGTCTCACTAGGAGAGGGGATAAAGCACAAAAATGATAAACCTCCCCAACAGACCGGAATAACAATAACCCATTAACAGAATCCACTCACAGGCTCCAAATATTGTGCTAGCACCTGGGATAGAAAACAAAAGAGAAAAGAAGCTCAGAACTGTGGGAAACAGGGTGCTGGAACACCTCAGCAGAAAAAACCAAGAACTGAGAGATCAGGCTCACAATTTATTGTATCCTTTTCCTGGTGACACATGGACCTGTACTTGCAGACCATTGTAATTACTGTGATGACATGTACGTTGTACTTTTTAATTTCACATTATATATACACCTTAAAACACCAATTGCTATACAGGTGCGTTACAATTACCTAAAAAATATTAAAATGTTCATGCGGTCATACTTTAAGTTTTGTTAGCTATTGTATGCATCCCACTCTTTGTTGAGTCTTATGTTTTCCATCTCTTTACACTTGGAGAGAAGTCTCCCTCAGTGGAGCATTCAGCGTTGGCTTGTATGGGTGACCTGAATTTTGCACCAACCTGCTTATGAGTGCCATTGTTTCAGAGTTGTCAAAGAAAGAAAAAAGTTCTTGCCTACTTTTGCTATTTATTTTCTGTTAATACATCTTTCATTTTATAGAATAAAATAACCAGTGTAAAACAGTTTGCTTCTCTGCTACTTTGCTTCTTTCTATTAACTTTGATCAAATCAGCGTAAATTCTTCGGCTACAAATGGCCTTCAACTATACAGCAGGTGGACCAATAAAGCAAACAGGGGCTTGTACATCTATGCTTGCTGACAGGAGCAACAGAGTGGGAAGGAACATCACATACTGTTCAGTAGGAACTATCTTGCTTTGCCTTGCAACCTCAGCCTGGAGAACTCCTTAGTAGTGCTAAAGAAGATATAATTCCTAAGCTATACAGTATATAAGTTTTGAATCTGTTATATTAAACACAACATTTTTGACTGGGGTGTATGTCTAAGCAAACAGCCTGACACTCGTGGACCCCTATTCCCCTCATAGCCCAAACAAAACGGCTCTCCTAATTGGCTAAAAGTCACCAAAGAGCTATACACCCAATCAGAGGGTTTGACTACCTACCTATGATTCTATGAAGGCCACTTGCCTCAGGAACTAATGCAGTTGTGTACTGCTGGGAACAGTTAATGATCGCCAGGTAAGGGAGGAGTGCGTCAGTGGGAAAGGGTCTTGAGTACGGAAGCAGTCAGGCACATACGATGAGGCGTTGAGGGATGCAACAAAGCAGTTGAGGGTCTTGAAAATTGTCCAGTTAGCTGCGGTTTTGCGAGATGGGATGTGTAGTGTGTTGTCGGTTGTAGTGCTGGTTTCAGCATGAGTGCAATTCTTTCAGCGAGGGGAGTCAAGGCAGGACTTCCTTGACAAGGGTGTGACACTTGCATGGGAGGGAAGCAGCACTTCTCACCAGGTGTGCAATACTTAGCAGTGCCTTAGGTGCTGGGGTCCCATGCAGTCCCCAAGCAGTGTTTGGGCACGGGTGCAGAGAACACACAACCAGCCATCCACAAGAATGTTTAGGAAATATGTAACCGTACCCTGCTTCAGGTACTCCCAGTGCTTTAGCGAGATAAGAAATTGAGGGCAAGGGGGGCATCATTTGAGGGCGTGGCTTGCAGGATGGCTGTGGTGTAAAACCTGATGGGCATGGCCTGAAGACGAATATGTAAGAAATGGTCTGGCCTACTAACTAAGTAAATATCCCAACACAGTCTGCTTGCTACATTCATTAAAGTTTAACAAATCAAAGCTCAAGGTCATTGGACCCTTAACAAAAGGGTAGGTGTTGAGGTACATTAGCAGGTTCATAGCATCCCAAGAAAAAAGGTCAGGCAAGACAACCCTTCAAAGCCACTACTCTCCTATAAAAAAAACAACAAAAAAAAAAACCACACATCTCTTCTGTCAAGCCCTGAAATGGAGGCCCAGGCAAAAACCGCCTTTCAAGCGTTAATGAACAGGCCGACGACTCGAGCAGTCCTTCATTGTAGGGACTTCTGTGAGCTATTTTTCTTTTTACATACCGACACTTCAGGTACCGGACTAGGAGCTGTATTGATCTAGGGACAGGGAGAGGAGGAGGAACGACCCATGTTGTCATTATTCGTAGGTTTCTCCCTTGGGAGACCAGGTATGCCACCATTGAGAAGGAGTGTCTTGCAGTTAAATGGGCACTGGAGTCTTTACGTTACTACTTGCTAGGACATCACTTCACGCTCCTCACTGATGCACAATCCATTGGTTTGGCTGGCCCGCAAGAACGGCACCGATCCTAGGGTTGTACCATGGTTCCTGCCCTTACAGCTTTTTTCCATTTACTCCCGAACACATTCCTGATAGTTGTCTGGCTCAGGCTGATTATATGCCTCATTCCTTTTCCCTGCCCGAACATCAGCGCTTAGTGAGGGCAGGTATGTGACACATCTAACCAGGGCTTCAACCTTCCCAGGGACCCTGAACGGGACCCCAACACCAACCCTCATTCACAGGACTCCAAAGAGGAAGCCAAAACTCCTCTCTGGGAACCCAAATCTTGATAATCCTACTACTTGGCGAAAACAGAAAATACAAGTACCCAAGAGAGAAGAGGAACTGGGGGAAGTGGCATAACACTAAGGTTCATAAAAGTGGATGAATGGTGTGCAAAGTTCTGGCAGGGGGAAATACCAGGTATTGTGAAAATATGATGAGTCATTTACAACGTGCCTGTACACAAGTGTTTCTAGGCGTGAAAAGACAAGGGAGGGAAGACAGAGGGAGGACAAACAATCTTCCAAGGCCTTGTGATATTCAGATTGTGCAAATGCGATAACGCAAGTGCAGGAGAGGGGGGGGGGGGGAGAAGGGGGAAGTACCAGGCAGTGGGAAAGGGGGAAGTTCAATCAGGGCAACATTGCTTCGAGTAGGTGCAGCCAGGGACGTCATTTGGGGGTCGACAGGGGTCGCACCTGCGACCCCTGAGGTCTCCCTTGCTACCTCTAAAACATTTTTTTTAAAAACGTTATTTTAAAAAAAAAAAAAGAAAAATTGGAGCTCCCGGGCTTTGGATAGCAAGCTCTTTGTTGCTGAAGTGGCTGGCATTCTTGTTCAGGCTGCTTAAAAAACATGGGGTTCCACAAGTGTAACACTTTGAGCAGTGACCCTAAATATTAACGGATAGGAATAACAAATAATTTGCCTTTCTGGAATTCTATACAATAATTGCCAGACTCATTAAAAGTTTATTTCAGGCACACTTGAGGGGCTGAGGCATTGATTTGGTCTGTTCTTAAACACCTCAAATTCACAATGCAGACAAAAACTTCCAAAAGACATTTAGAATAAGCATCCATTTGGACAAAGTATTTTGTTTTTTGCAAGTTGCAGTTATAGCATGTTTTTCTGTCGTTGTCTCTGTTAAGCTCATCACACGACATTCCATCTCGGTGTCCTCGGTCACTTGACAAAATCCTTGTGCATGGTGTAGAAATGGTTGACCATAGCACATCATGTGGCCCTCGAGTTCTTTGTGCCACAATTAATGCTTTGTTGTAATGTCTATCTCTCCCATCTCCCTGGCACACTGTTCAGGATGTTTGTTTGCATGTATGAGGTAACCAGTGCCCAAAGTACATGACGTTGTGCGAGTGCGCCGCTTTCCCCATTTTGCCAAGCTCTGAAAAAGGAAAAGTAGAACCAGGCAGGCTTGACATCTGGGCAACTTGGTACCAGACCTGCAGATGAACTGGCCTCATGTTAAATCTCAGTTACCGGTTTAATGGTATCCACTACACAGTGTAATTTGCTTTCTGACTTTAAGACCATTCAAACACGCAATTGCTCATTTTACTATAGCCGGTAAGAAGGCTCTAGTCAGTAAGATATCTCAGTGAGTTGAGAGCTTGCTGCTGAGATGTGGGCGTGATCTACAAGTTGCAGGTTCGAATCCCGGCAAGGCCAACTCAGCCTTTCATCCTTCTGAGGCAGATAAATGAGTACTAACACAGGTTGGGTGATATTGTATGTGTATTTGTTCTACATAAACGAAAGCGCTTGAGTTCAAGTGCCATATAAGAACACATCATTATCATTTGGCCTTAGACGTCTGCTTGCATTCACAGTAACTTGGTAATATTGTCCTATACAAACTGATAATATCAATCCATATGGGTGATCCATTCTTGTATGAAATGTATATCACATTAGTGATATTGTAACCATATTTTTCGTAGTGTACTTAGGAACGCTATGTGATGCCACTTCCTGTTTTGTCAAGGTGTGAAAAGTCGTGTTTCATCGCTTCCCGTGATGTCACTTCGGGGTGGGGTCAAATGAGATCACTTCCTGTGATGTCATCAGAGGTCAAGGGAAGAGTGATGTCACTTCTGCTACCCCTGGCATTTTGGTGAAATGACATCCCTGGGTGCAGCCAGGGCAGCACGGCTCTGGGGAAGTGCAAGGAGGCAGGGGACTGACTAAAGATACAGTTAAAGCCCATAAGCGCATGGTAGGCGGGGAAGCAATGCAGAGGAGGCTGGCTGGGGAGAAGCCCGATACCCAGTGAGACTCGGAGGGTAGGCAGGCCACTAGTCAGCACAGCAGACACGTAGGTCAGCAGGGGAAAGAGAGAAAGCAGAGGCTAAAAGGGAGCTCTTGAGCTGCTTCCGGAACTTCAGGTGGTCCGGCTCAAGCTTGAGAGGGGCAGTAAGGCCATTCCATAGGGAGGCACCTGCAGAAGAGAGAAATATACCCCCACTCTCTGCCTGGAGAAGCGTTGGCTCCTTAAGAGATTTAGAGGTGGCTGAGCGATGGGCTCGAAAAGGAACGCGTTTTGGAAGTGAGAGAGTTGGATGAAGTGTGGGCCCTGGCCCCAAAAAGCCTTTTGAGCGAGGCAGATGGTCTTGAACTTGATCCTTGCAGCCACAAGGAACCAGTGGAGTGATTTCAGGGCTGGAGAGATACAAATGCCCTGGGCTTGAGGCCAAGGACAAGTCTTGCAGCCCTGTTCTGGATTAGTTGCAGAGGACAGAGAGTAGATGAAAGCAGATTGAGAAAGAGGCTGTTGCAGTAATCCAGCCTAAAGAGAACCAGGGCTCTGGAGACCGTGAGCTTCTGGGGGAAAGTGAGAAAAAGAAGAAGATCTCCGAGGAGGTGCAGCTGGTAGTGGGCCTTCCTAGCAAGGTCTGTGATGTGAGAAGAGACGGAGAGAATGGAGTCGAAGATGACACCAAGATGTTTTGCCTCACAGGAAGACAAAGGAAGTGGGTCATGGAGGGGACCAAAGTGCGAAATGGAAAGCGGGAGCAGGGGTCTCAATGATCTCAGTCTTACTGGCATTAAAGCAGAGATCGTTGGAGGGGCACCAATCCTGAATCACGGACAAGAATGAGCGAGTGAGGGGAAGAGGCTGAGGGGAGCCTGAAAGAGCTGCGTGTCATCTGCACAACACTGAAAGTTAGAGAGGAAAGTAGAGATCAGGTGGGCCAAAGGGGCCATGTAGGCATTGAAGAGGCAGGGTGAGAGGTTAGAGCACTCGGAACAGCACATGTGGAGAGAGATGTGGTGGAGAGAAAGAACCCAAGTTGGACCTGGAAGGTCGGACCATGAGGAAGGAGGACAGTCACTCCAAGCCTGAGCCGAGATACGCAGGTTTTCACAGAGTCAATTGATCAGGATGGCGTGATTAACCGTGTCAAAAGCAAATGAAAGGTCAAGGAGGATAAAGACAAAAGGAAGGCTTGAATCGAGATTAGTGATTAGATCTTCACGGGTGTCCAGGAGAGTAAGGGAATAGTTTCTTACCTGTAACTCCATTTCTCCAGCATTGGTATCTTTCATGGATTCACATGCTTTGAATATTCCCCGTCGTCAGGCTGGGAATCCCCGGTACATTATATAGACCCTTTCCCGTAGGAAAACTTTTTCGACGCTTATGCGTCCTATCCACCTCGTTTTGTATCATGCGTGCCCGTGCCGTCAGGACGTCATGATATAAATACAGGCCCCGCCCCCGCGCTCCCTCATATTTCGGCCCCCCAAAGTAGTGGGGGAACCGGTTTGCATGATCAGGGGAGGCAGGTGGGCGCATGTGAATCCATGAAAGATACCAATGCTGGAGAAATGGAGTTACAGGTAAGAAACTATTCCCTTCTCCAGCATTGGATCTTTCATGGATTCACATGCTTTGAATAGATTACATAGCAGTACTACCCCCAAGAGGAGGTGTGCATGCAAACCCATATACTTTCTTCGCAAAAGGCCGTTCCCTATGATCATGTATACATCAGTAATAGTGTACATAGGAAAAAACGGACCACATACAGTCATAAATTCCACAGGATGCAACCCCGCAGCCGGGGCTTACCTTACTGGAATAGGTGTCGAAGCACTGCCTGTCCCATCCGGGTGTCTTCGACATGTTGCTGCGACAGGCAGTAATGGCGGGTAAAGGTGTGTGTAGACGCCCAGGTAGCCGCCATGCAGATGTCCCCTAGAGGGACTCCGGCCCACAGTGCCGTCGACGATGCCGCTGCTCTAGTTGAATGAGCTCTTGGCCGTCGTAGAAGAGGCTTTCCTGCCCTGGAATGGCAGTACGAAATGGTAGATGACACCCATCTTGATAGTCCTTGCTTTGAAATGGCTTTTCCTCTAGCACCCAACCCATAGGCCACAAACAGCTGTCTCGTTTCTCTGAACGGTTGCGTACGATGAAGATAAAACTTGAGAGCCCTTTTTACATCCAATGTGTGTAGCATGCGCTCCGCTCCCGAGCATGGCTCCGGAAAAAACGTAGGCAACACGATAGAAGAGTGTTTATGAAACACCGAAGGAGCTTTTGGTATGAACTGTGGGTTAGTGGCTAGGACTACCTTGGTCTTGAAAATTCGTAAGTATGGTGGGTCCACCATTAGAGCTTGAACTTCTGAAATACGTCGGGCTGAAGTGATGGCCACCAGGAAGGCCAATTTCCACGACAGAAACTTTAGAGACGATGATGACATTGGCTCAAAAGGAGGTTTCATAAGAGACGTTAAGACCAGATTGAGGCTCCACTCCGGTGGAAATTTCTTCTCTGGAGGGAAACTCCGAAAGAGGCCTTTAAGGAAGTGTTTAATCAGGCGGTCGCTGAACAATGGTGCCGAGTGCCGTCGACGAGTAAACCTGGAAATGGCTGCTAGGTGTACTTTTATTGACGACACCGACAGGCCCTTTTGAGCTAATAACAGCAAGTATGGAAGGAGCTGTTCCGGCCTAATCGATTGCGGGGCCAAACCTGGTTGATCCTCACACCATTGACAGAACCTTTTCCATTTGTACGCGTATGAGGCGTTTGTGGAAGGTGCTCTTGCCGCTTGCAAGATACGTCGACAGTCCTCCGGAATCGTTAGCCGACCAAATTCGGCGAAGTCAGGAGCCAGGCCGTCAATTTGAGGCTGTCCGGGTCGTGATGCCAAACGACACCCTCCTGTCGAGACAGAAGGTCGGGGGTCTTCTGGAATCTCATCGGTTCCGCCGCCGCTAAGTGTAGTAGGTCTGAAAACCACACCTGTCTGGCCCAGTATGGGGCCACCAGAATTACCCGACATGGGTACCTGAGGATCCATTGCAACGTCCTCCGGACAAGGGGAAAAGGAGGAAATGCGTACAGGAATTTGTTCGTCCATGGGAATGAGAACGCATCCCCCAGTGAGTCCTGCTGAGGCCATCTGCTTGCGTACTGATGGCATTTCTTGTTGTTCTTCGTTGCAAACAGGTCTATGGAAGGGTGTCCCCATTCCTGGTAGGTGAAACGCTAAGATTTGCATGTTGTGTTGCAGGGCCCAGTGCCAGATTTTCTGTGCCTCCGTCGATGGGGACCTGGAACGTGTCCCTCCTTGTTTCCTCAAGTAGAACATCGTAGTGGTGTTGTCCGTCATGACACGCACCACCGAGTCCCTCAGTTGCGGAAGAAAAGACTTCAGAGCCCATCGCACTGCTCTCAGTTCTAGCAGGTTGATATGCAGAGAGGACTCCTGCAAAGACCACTGGCCTTGTACCTGTAACATATCCAGATGAGCCCCCCATCCGCTCAGCGATGCATCCGTCACCACCGTCTTTTGGAACTCTGGTTCCAGTAGAGGCATCCCTTTCGTTAGATGAGTAGACACTTTCCACCAGCCGAGTGCTTGAACTAGTTGTTCGTCGACGACCAGTCTGTCGGACCAGCGACCTCTGCTCTGCGCCCAACGGTCCGCTAGAAATTCCTGGCAAGGCCTCATAAACAGACGGCAGTTGTTTATTAACGGAATGCAGGACGACATGGTCCCTAGCAGGGACATGTACTTGCGCACAGAGACCTTGGTACCGCCTCTCCATTCCGACGCCTTGTTTTGAAGTTTCTGAATTCTTTCGCTGGATGGTTTCACCAGGCTTGTGTGTGTATGAAACTCCGCTCCTAGAAAGACCAAGGTCCTCGAAGGCTCTACTGAGGACTTGTTGAAGTTTATTGCGAAGCCCAGTTCCTGTAATATGGACATTGTGGCTCGTAGACTGTCTCGTGTTTGTTCCCTGGATGACCCTCTGACTAGCCAGTCTTCTAGATATGGATAGACATGATGACCATCCTTCCTTAAATGGGCCGCTATAGGGGCCAAGCACTTGGTGAACGTCCTGGGGGAGGACTTGAGTCCGAACGGGAGGACCTTGAACTGAAAATGCTTTCTCCCGACGACGAATCTTAAATATCTCCTGTGTCGTGGGCGTATTGGGATGTGAAAATAAGCATCCTGAAGGTCTAGTGATGATAGATAGTCCATGGGTTGCACCGATCTGATAACCTCTTGGAGTTTTAGCATTTTGAATTTTTGGATCTTTAGCCACTTGTTGAGTACCCTTAGGTCCAGAATGGGCCTCCATTTGCCGTTTGGCTTTTTGACAACAAAGAACCTGGAATAAACTCCTTGGCCTTCCTGTACCACAGGAACTCTCTCTACCGCCCCTTTTCGCAACATAAGCGCCGCCTCTTGTCGTAGGATTTGGAGGTGGGGCTGTGTCGAGAATAAAGGAGGAAGACGCGGAGGCTTGTCTTTGAATTGTAGAGCATGACCCATGCGAATCGTGTCTAGGACCCATCGATCTCTGGTGATGCATTTCCATCGGTCGAAGTGATGAGAGACTCGACCCCCCAGGACGTTCCGAAGGCCGTCATTGGTTGCTGGTTTGCTTGTTCTTCGTTGACGACGGAACTGAGCCTCGCCGCCTGGAGGATTGATAGTCCCTGCTTCCACGTGCCGACTGGGACGCTCGTCTGAACCCTTGTGAAGAGTACGAGGGCCTGTTAAATCCACGGTCCCTCGAGGCACCAAAGCGGGAGTTTCCAGAAGCACCTCTGAAGGGGCGAAAAGAGCGAAAATTTCTACCCGTTTGAAGGGCGCCGAGGGACCTAGCAGTATCCGTGTCTTCTTTCATCCCTTTTAGCGCTTCAACAACCTTTTCGCCAAACAGGTGCTCCCCTTCGCATGGCATGTCCAGGACTTTGTACTGTACTTCAGGACGGAAAGTAGTACATTTGAGCCACGCTTGTCGACGAAGCACTACTCCATGGTTGATTTGTTTGAAACCAGTCTCTGCTAGGTCAACTGCGATATTAATAGCGTGGTTCGAGGCCTCTTCGCCGTCCCGCACCAGTAACATAGCTGCTTTCCGGTGTTCGTCTGGCAGGTGTTCTAGGATAGGGGCTAATTTGTGCCACATTTTCCTATCATATCGTGACACGATCGCTAAGGAATTGGCTGCTCTTACTGTCGTCGCTCCGACCGAGAGCACCTTCTTTCCAAATGCGTCCTGCCTCCTAGCCTCGCTTTCCGGTGGCGTTGAACATTTTTGCTGGACCCTGGCCTTCCTAGCCGCTGCCGCCGACACCACCGAGTCAGACAGAGGCTGTGATGTTAGACATTTTGGAGTGGACTCCGGAGCTTTAAACTTTTTCTCGATCCGTCCCTTTATGGCTGGTTCCGAGAATGGATGGCGCATCGTCTTGAGACCTTCTTGCCACACGTGGTCAAGGATTGGAATGGCAAATACCGATTTTCTCCTTTGACCCATATGGTCAAAAAGGAAACAGTCGTTCCTCTGCTCCTCAGGAATCAAGCCAAATTCGGAACACGCTTTCCCCATCATTGCATGGAAGGCTCCCACATCATCAGGGGGAGATGGCTGTGTCTGGCTCCTCGTAGACTCCAATTCTACATCCGAATTCCATGTCGGGTCCCTCGACGGTGACAGGGAGATGTCTGACCCCGAGTCATCACGTATAGAGTCGGACTCCGACAACTCACCCTCCTCCTGAGCTCGAGGACGATCTTTCGCCGCCTGGGGAGCCGAAGGGTGTTTCGTCGACGAGCGAGCAGTACAAGTTTGCTCGTCGACGGAAGGTACAGACAAAAGTGACGATGACGTCCCAGGTTGAGGGAACTGCGTATCCATCCGCTGTAGTAGCTTCTGAAGAGTATTAAGCACATCCAGAGACAAAACCGTTTGGGGGGTCAGTAACGTGGATGATATAGGTACCATACCCCCGCCCGCACTCGTCGCCGTCGTCGTCGACGTGGAAGGCCTTAAGCCTAAATCCGATGGCTGCAGAACCCTGTCACCTTCCCCTTCCGCCAAGCAGGCCGTGTCTGGCTGCAGTAAGACCTCAGGGGGGATCGGGTCATAGACCTCAGGCAGCCAAGCCATAGACTGAGTCTCCGTCGACGAAGGAATCCCAACCGCTGCTTGAACGGTAATAGGCATCGTCAATGACACTGAGGTCGACGAGCAAGTCGTCGTCGTCGAGCCCTTAGACTTCGTCGTCGATTTCGATGCCGACTACCCGGCTGAAGCTTCCCGACTCACGGAAGACCTGGGACGGTCCCCTGAGGAGGATTTTGACAGCGCTAGCCTCTCCGTCTTAGATGATGAGGAGGAGGAGGGCTTTTTATGTGATGAGGAGGATCCAGCCTGTTTCCCCTTATGCTTGTCCTCAGCGCGAATTTCTGCTGGCCGCACCTTCTTCGATGGAGGCTCCGACTTGCTCCTGGAGGCCGTGGAGCCAACTTCCGAAGCCGGGTAGGCACCCGCTCCGTCATTAAGCCAGTCGACCAGCCTTCTTTTTCGGTCCTTAAGGGTTTTTTGGGAGAAACCCTGGCATATCTCACATGTATCCGCCGTGTGGTGCGGGTGGAGACAGTAGATACAGTCCATGTGGCCGTCTCCTTCATAAACCTTTTTGAGGCCACAAGTTGCACATGGGCGAAATAACGCCTTTCCAGACATAATTCTCCAGAATTTGAACTTCGCTTACGCGAAACAGACAAAAAAATAAAAAACAACCTAGTTTTCACTAGTAGTAAACACGAGGATCCCACTACTTTGAAAGACGGTTGAAATCTGAGGGAGCGCGGGGCCTGTATTTATATCATGACGTCCTGACGGCACGGGCACGCATGATACAAAACGAGGTGGATAGGACGCATAAGCGTCGAAAAAGTTTTCCTACGGGAAAGGGTCTATATAATGTACCGGGGATTCCCAGCCTGACGACGGGGAATATTCAAAGCATGTGAATCCATGAAAGATCCAATGCTGGAGAATTGCCGTGCCTGTGGCTGCTCTGAAGCCAGACTGATGGTCATGGAGACAACCAACAGATTCAGTGTGGAGAGTAAGCTGGGAGATGGCTAGCTTTTCCACAAGTTTGCCCAGGAAATGAGTGATACAGATTGGGTGAAAGTTTGCCCGGCAGCTAGAATCGTCAGAAGTCTTTTTAAGGAGAAGGCGCACAAGGGAGTGCTTGAGGAGAGAGGGGAAAGTTCCAGATGCAAAAGAGTTATTGCAGAAATCGGCCAAGACTTGAGCAAGGGTGTCAATGTGGTCCTTGATGGTTCTGGAGGCGCATGGGAGCACTTGTTTAGTCAGGTGTAATCAGAGAGAAAGAGGGGAAAGGAGGAGGAGAGAGAGAGGCATCCAAAAGGGTGGAGAGGGAGAGGGAGAAGCAGCCAGAAGGTGGGGGGGGGGGGGGCAGCCAGAAGGAGGGAAAGATGGAGAGGGAGAGGCAGCCAGAAGGGGGGGGGCAGAGGCAGCCAGAAGGGAGAGAGGGAGAGCGAGAACAGGACATCCTGAGTTTCAGTGGTGAAGTGAGTAGCCAGAGCCATACAGAGGGCCTGGGAGGGAACAGGAGAGGTGGAGACTGCAGAAGAATTGGCAAGCTCTTGTAGATTTTAAAGAGTTCGACCATGTTGTTGGAGGCCGCAGAGATGCAGTCTTGGATGTGGGCTCCCTTCTTGGACAGAACAAAGTCTATAATGCCTTTGGAGCAGGATGCATCCAATGCCCTCCACTTTCTTTCAGCTACCATGCTCTTGAGCTTCAGGGCGGCAAGGTAGGAGTCATACCAAGAGTTGCACTTGGATGTAGGCTTCAAATGGATTCTCACGACAGGGGCAAGGATGTCCAGAGTGTTGCAGATGGAAAGATGCAGGTTAGAGAGGGCTGTGTCAGAGTGCGAGTCAGCTGCAGGCGTAGAAGGAGCAGAGAAAGTAGCGGCAAAGGCCTCCACTGACACACATTTCATGGGCCAAATGACTGAGAAGGGAGGTGGCAGTGTTTGGGTGGACTTAGCCTGGGGAACAGAGTAGGTCAGGTGAGAGGAAAGGAGATAGTGGTCAGTGTTGAGAGGGTTCAAGAGGGGGATGTCTGAGGAAATGAGACCATCCAAGGTATGCTTGGCAGATTGGACTCACTAATTATAGTCGGATGTTCATTGAAGACTATGCAGTGGTCACTAAGCCTTTGGTCTAATTATTAAAGGCTGGAGTCAAGTGGTAGTGGGGTCTAGAACAATCTGAGGCAGTTAAAAAACAAAACAAGCCTTTTGCAGGCTCCTTGTTTGGTTTTCCCCATAAAGAACAAGGAGTTCTACTTGGAGACAGGGTTCACAGATACTTGCTTAACAGCAGTGGTGTACCAAAAGCACAACAATATCAACAAAGTCATTTTGCACGTGTAAGGAAGGTACGGTATCAAGCAGTAAGAGAGACACAAGTGATCACAGTTCCAGGGGGTTTATTGAACTTCAACTGGCTTTGAAAAACGCTGATCTAATCCTAAATCTGAAGATGGGAGCAAGCTACGACCATCAAGTGATAATATTAACGCAGTCTTAGTGGTGTCTTGTCAAGATAAAAGGGTCTATACTAATAAACCTATTGCCAATCCTTACTTCTAAATACAAATAGTGTGGGAAACAATGTTATGCAAAAGACAAGTGTTCAAGAAATTATATGTCAGGATATTGAAGCCGCTGGCCTCCCTGCCACACGTTTTCAGCACGGGACAAGGCGGCACACTCTAGCTTAGCACAGTCTCTGGCTTCTCTAGCATGAGGATGAAGTTCAAATCTCATTATCAGGGCCTTCTATGTCAAATACTATTTGCCATTCAAAGTCTCTTACTTCAGAGGGCCTGATGCAACAAGTTCCTTTATCCTCAGAATTCTCATGTGCAACTTCTTGGGTGATTTTTGATTCACCCCGGGGCCCCCTCTGCCAGGCTCAGACCCACTTTGATACAAATCTTACAGTTGATCTGCCTCTGTCGGGCTCGACCAAATCCATGTACTTTTACAAACTTTCTCTACTTCATCAAAATCGAAGACTTTCAACTGTGCGCAGGATTTGTCTTGACCTGTTGCAGGACCACTTGGATTCACATTTATTTGTTTTCTTTCAATTTATCTCCCTCCGCTGGGATCGGACCAACTTTATCTATTTTTATCACTTCTCAGCTGGGTACCTTACAGAGACCTTTGATTGAGCACCTGCGCGGTGCTGAATCACTCTAAACTTTAAAGCAAGCTACAATACCTTTGACAATCACTCCACAGCAGTTCAACTTCATTCGCGTCTCTCATCACAAGCGTTTTAACAATGTTAGTTCCAGCACTCGCCATACAATGTTGCCGCTTGCAACCTTGGCTTCAACACAGACCGTTCTTGTATCGGTCTCCCCAAATCCCTAGCTGTGTTGCTTTCACTGAAGCGGCTTTGTTCTTGGAGCCAATGACAGAACCACGGCGGCTGGAGATTCTCCCTGCCTTGATTACTGACATGGTAGAGCCCCGGGTACCTCCGACACAATGCAGAATTCTTCAGTCTGGTTTCCAGGTTACACTGTCTCTCGAGGTTTCAATGAAGTAACAGTTCCCTGTTGAAGAAGTCAAGTGAAGTTCTACTTGTGACCCCCCTTCTGTCTTGCCGTCTTTCTCCTCTCGTTAAACTGCCATCTTGGAACTGCTGTTTCCTCGTGTGGTCTGCCTCACTTAGTGTACTCTCGTGCTCTGCCTTTTATCCGTGTGGGGAAGTGTAATGGAAGTCAGGTGTGAGTGATTGCCGATAACTGCCTGACCTTGCCTGACCATAGTATTGGGACATGTCAGGTACACAGCTCAAGTGTTAGTCCAGTTTCCATTAGAGCGGGCTGTCAGGAGAAAGTGTGTGTGTTGTAAAAAAAGGGGGCGGGCATAGTTCCAAATATCCCACCGGGTAGGATGGGGCAAAGGTGTAACAGGGTAGGGGAATACTGAATCTCACCATAAGGTGTCCCACTTCCCGAAGTCCCCTCACCCAGGTGATCCTCCCGCACCGGTCCACCCCCATGAACTGGATCCAAAAGCGATGGCTGTGTCCGGGCCACCTGGCTGACAGCTCCCTGGGGACTGGCGGGTGAGACACCTTCTGGTTTTTCACCTACGCCAACAAAACGTTGTCCTCTGTAGAGGAAAAATTCAATGACTGTGAAAAGGCACTCCTGGCAACAGTGTGGGTATTACCACCCGGGGCATGGCTTGGCACACCATCAGGAAAATGGCTGCCTGAGAGTCTCTGGTTTCGAGAGGGCGGAAAGAGATGCTGCAACCCACTCCTGGGGTTCTATATGAATATGAAATAGAGGGGCAGGAGGCTGATCCGGAGCCCTACGACATAACTTTGATGTAATCTGGTGGCACGAGGTCGTCTGTGTTCTGTGGATCGACCCAAACGGTGGACAGCAGGCCTAGCGGGGGAAATGGCGGACCCAGGCCGGGCCCGCCTACGCGGGGGAGATAATCTGCCTAGCGGCTCCAAATGAGGCTGTGTCGGAAATGCCTCCTTTGAACCCTGAGACGGTTTGCGGTGGGTAACCCACCAGTGTCAACGGCGCGGCCCTTGGCGAGGTCCTGTCTGGGTAGCGGGTTTGTGAGGCACAGCCTGGAGCCGGGCCTTAGCGACGGTGAGTAACTGCATCTCCCCAAGGACTGCAAAGGAGCAGTATCAGAGCCACCTCCATTAAGGAATGCAGAGAGGTACAGGGTTAGACCGCCAGCGAGAATTGTGGGGAAGACCTGCCGGGCGGTGTGACGGCGACCCCTCCCCAGGGCCACAGCAGTGGAGTGAGCAGGCCTCAGTGGACCTGGGAGTGAGGGGCGGGGGGGCTGTATGGGCCGGACGACAGCCCCTTGTCAGCATCTCCCTGGCAGGTGCCGGCATCGGGGGGCCTGGGGCTGGGTGCACGGCTTGCCCGAATGGCCTCAGGGTGAAGCGCCTGCCCCGACAGCTGCTCCCACTGTGACCCCACTGTGGGGCAGCCTCCTTGGGTTCAGGAGCACTGCCGTCCCACAGAGGAGGATCTCTGCTACCAGTCGTGGGAAGTACAGTTCATGCGGCACTGGGGACCTGCTGCAGTGAGCCGAGCACAGCACAGGCAGAGATGTCTGCTAATATGGGAGGCCACTGACAACTTGAGTGTGGGCCCTGGGGCTCGTTGACCCTTCTGTTACGCAACTTGGGCAGTACCCTATGAATACACGGCAGGGGACTGTGGGACCAGGGATGCACCCAGTGGTGAACTTGCGGTTTTGAAACACCCGCTGCCCATCTTGAGGGGGTGATGGATTCCACCTGGCGGCCCCTCGCATGTTGCTTATCTGGTCGCCTTCTCTCTATGCCTCTACAGCAGGAAGGTTGCGCTGGTAAAGGGATGTAGTCGGTGATGCAAGGCCTGCTGTTCTCCCTGGCTACTGCAGATACTGTGCTCAACATTTTGGCCAACTCTGTGCCCACTGAGTGAATCTTAGGTCCTAACACTGCCATACCTCTGGTCCCCTGGGGTCTGTACTACTGGCTACTGCTTTTTAGCCCTGCAATGGCCAAAACTCTGAAAACAGGAAGGCAGGGGGCTATCTCCACAATGCTGCAGTCCACAGACAAGAACAAGCGCAATGAAGTTGTAACGGCACAGGCACATGTGGCTGACCCCCTCCCGTCTATGTTCACACAGATGTCTACAAAGTCTGGCCTGCAGGATCTGCTGGCTGAAATTCGCAAAAAGATTCACAAAAGCATGGATGAAGTCTCCCACAAGATCCTGGCACTGGACAAAAGAGGGAGGCGGAACACAGGGTGTCTGAAGTGGAGGATACTCTGTGAGCAGTCCAACGAGGTGGGGGAATGCACCAATCGACTGGAGGCCCTAGAGGTCTGCTGTGAGACTATGACAGATAAACAGGATGATAGGGAGAATCGCTCCCGCAGAAATATATTTGAATCCGTGGCATTTCTTCAACAGTGCATAACGAGGATCTACCCAACTTTGTGGCTGACCTTTTTCACTCCACCCTTGAATTGCCTGTAGACCAGGAGATTGAACTTAACAGGACTCGTCGGGACGGATCTCGTACCACCCTGCCCCAGGACAGACCTGCAGATGTATTGTCCCGGGTTCACTTCTTTAAGCTTAAGGAGCGCATAATGGCAGCAGCTAGACCGTTGTCTTCCATCACCTTCCATAACAAGTCACTCTTCATGCATCAGGATCTAGCGTCCACGACTATGGCACTGCGCCCGTTGACTGAGTGGTTACGTACAAAGGAAGTGCCATACTAGTGGGGCTCTCCTACTGCCCTCCATTTTACTCACCAGGGAAGGCGTTGGGCGGTACGCACACTGACGGAAGCGGAGAGCCTGCTGAATCCAGAGGGGGAAGGTTGGGGGAAACCCAGAGGGTGAGCAGGATGCTGGCCGGGGAACTGAGTCGGCAGCCTCGCAGAAGTGGCGCAAAGTGGGCAGGGTGAGGCGGGTGAAGGGGCCAGTTAGGAAGACTTGAATGCAATGAGGTTTTGAGGGGCGATTTGTTACCTTGAGGGATTTCCGGGCCGGGAGTTGAATCTACTGTGTTGCCTTTGAGGATCTAATTAAACTAAAGCAGGAGTTGGGGCTGGTATTGTAGTCCAGGGGTAGGGATGGGGAGGTATCAATGGACGTGTGGATGTTCTTTTGCGCCCTCCAAGTCGGGTGCCCGACGAAGTTTCCAGATGTTTGGAAGATGCTTATGTTTAAGCATGGTTGGGGAGAGGGGGGGGTTGAGTTCTAAAATGTTGGTTATGGGTCAAACAATTTGCTATGCAATTGCTTTTTGGGCAGGTCAGATGTTGGCAACGAGGGGTGGAAGTATTGTTTGCCAGGGAAATGTTGGCTGAAGTAGGGGTTTATGCCGGGGGGGGAAATCGCATGATGATGGGCACATGAAAATTACAGGGCTCGAATTCCCCTGTGAAAAGAAAATCAGTGCTGGGCAAATTAAGGGGCATGTCCCTCTCCATTGTGTTCATGCAGGAGACCCACCTGCTTGTACAGGATGAAAAACATGGCATTCCCCCAACAATATTTCGAAAAAACGGGGTGGGCATTTTGGTGGGTGAGCAGATCCTGATTTTTGAAAGTCAAGTTCCTTCGGGATCCACGGGCCGCTAACTACGTGTCAAGGATTTACTGTGGGATCGAATGTTCACTATGGTGTCCCTGTACGTTGCAAATGTAGGCCAGGACACATTTTTGGAAAGCTTTTTACTTAAGATGCTTAATTTCACTGAGGGGCAAGTTCTACTGGGTGGGGATTTTAATTTGTCACCCAATCCCCTGGTGACAAGTCACTCGCATTTCCATGGGAGATTCTCTAGGTTAGATCTCATTTGTATTCCCAGTGTGCTATACCCATGAGTTCGAAAGCTGTCTGATCATGCCAGTGTCTGTGACCCTGGCAATAGTGGATAGGCCCATGCGCTCCTGGAGGGTATGTGACCTGATGCTTAGAGACCCAGTATTGACTGGTGAAATTGGGGAGGTAATCTCCATTTACTTCAAGGAAAATGAGTACTCTGGCCCCTCACGGGATATGGTGTGGGATGCTATGAAGGCCGTGGTTAGGAGCTCATTAACAGATTGGCGTCCTACACTAGAGCAAGGAAGTTGGTTCAGGTGAGATTAGTGAGGGAGGTCGCCCAGGCTGAGCAGAAGCACAAAAGGCTCTGGCCCCAGAGGACATTACGCAAACTCAGAGTTGCACGGAAGCAATTGGAGGCGCACCTGGCAGACAGGATAGCTCAGGCAATATTGAAAACCAAGCAGTTCTATTATGCCAATGGAATCGAGCTAATCGCCTTCTGGTGGCCAAGTTGTGCAAGCTCCAGTTCGTAACTCAAGTTTTAACCTTGCGCGATGAACAAGGGGTGGAGCAGCAGGGCGAATCAGTGTAAATCATTATTCAAGGGAGAGCTTCCACTGGCAGAGGTCCAGGAACAATACTTTGGAGATATACGACCCCATCACTCTTATCAATATAGACTCTAAGCTCTTCTCAAAAATGTTGTCCCATCGTATGATGGAGGTCTTACCTGGGCTCACAGACCGTGATCAGACGGGGTTTATTATAGGTTGCAGCGCACAGGAGAATGAACAAAGGTTGCTGGGTCTTATAGAGGTGGGGAGACGCTTGGGCTTAGACCTTGGTATCATTGCACTCGATGCTCCTAAAGCTTTGGACAGGGTGGACGGGATACCTTCAGAGGGTCCTGGAGCAGTTTGGTTCGGGCATGGGTTTATTAGTTGGGTCATGGCGATTTAAAAACATCAATCTATACATCTCAGAGTTAATGGGGCACTATTATCCAGACTGTGAATTACCAGAGGCATGACACAGGACTGTCCACTATCACCGCTGATTTTCGCCTTATGTATGGAACCATTTGCCAATCGAATCAGGAACTAAATGGTGCAGTGGAGGGCATCAGGGTTGCGGAGACAGACTACAATGTGTCCCTTTACGCAGAGGATATCTTGCTCACCTTGAGCAACTGTCACTCCTCGCTGGCTGCGGTATTGCATGAGCTGGAGCATTTCGGCTGGATCTCTGGATTTCAGGTGCACTATGGCAAATCGCATGGGTTGGATGTGTCCCTTAGGCCCCAGGAGAGGAGTGTCATCGGGACTCTTGCTCCAATACAGTGGACACAGGAGTATGCAGAAGTCTGTCCCCTACCTAGGGGTGCGCATTCCTAGTAGGACTTCAGGGGTCTTTCTGGCTAATAACTTGTTGGGGATTTGAGCAGGCGGGGACGCCAGGAGATAACTTGGTTTGCACGGTATTGCCGTTAAGAATTCTCATCTCGAACCTCCAAGCACTTCAGGGGAAGACCTTTAAGTTTATCTGGGGGATGTAGAGGGGGGAGCAAGCACGCTAGAATATCCAAGAAGGTTCTGTTGAGGCTAGTGAGAGTGGGAGGTTTATACCCTTGCCGCGCAGCTTTCACACGCTTTCACTTGAGGGGAGCCCACTTTGCTGCCAAAGTGGAAATTAATTGAACCGGCTCAATCAGTGGTAGACTTGACTCAGCTACCCTATGTGGATAGGAGGTACCTGGGGCAGGAGTGGGGCTTCTCTCTGCTTGCAATAACCAAATGTACGCTTTATTACATGAGGAGGGC
Organism: Ambystoma mexicanum; assembly: GCF_040938575.1. NCBI lineage: Eukaryota > Metazoa > Chordata > Amphibia > Caudata > Ambystomatidae > Ambystoma > Ambystoma mexicanum. Next base: position 966,317,728 of record NC_090936.1, on the reverse strand, counting down.
TAGTCACAGGTGGGGAGTGTCAATGGGGTTGGGGCCCCTTACACCTATATGGAACAACCTGTATTTCCAGCCTGATCGTGCCCAAGGGGGCTGAGAAGTGATTAGAGGGTGGCCTAGTGAACCTACAGCAGTTTTATAAAGATAATACGCCAATGACATTTAATGAATGTAAACGCGACTTCGCAAGGATCCAAAAGCTTCCGCTACACACAATTGTGGCCTAGGGCTTCCCATCCACGTACGAAGAAGGGGGCTACCAGGCCACTGTCCGCTCTTGAGCTATCTTGAGGGGGTGATACGGGGTCGATCTCAAAGTTACATAAACTCCTGGACACAGGGGACCTACCAGTTATAGGTTAAAGGGTCGAAATACAAAGATACAAAGGATCGAATCCCATTTTTTCGAGTCAAAAGGAATGGGAAAAAAAAAAATTGTTGAATGCATTTTTTTTAAATGGGGGTGGGGGTTCTCCCCCAACCCCCATCCCCTGTTTTCCTTAAATATAAATAAATCATTTTTTTTAACTATATTAAATCAAAAAAATGCATTCGAAAAAATTGTTTTTCAATCCTTTTGACTCGAACTTTTTGTCATTCGAACCTTTGTATTCGATGAAATGACTGGACACCGCGCCTACCATATATGGCTAAATGCGAAGCTGATCTGGGGGGGACCCATTGCGGATGAGGAGTGGCTGAGAATATGGGGTAGAATGCTCAAGTCCTCCAGGTGCGTCACAGATAAGGAATATTCCTATAAGTTCAGTTGTAGGTGGCATCTCACTCCAGAAAGGCTGCATCATATTGTTAGGGATCATTCTGCTACCTGCTGGCGGGGTTGTGATGCTGTGGGTTCTCGCTTTCACATGGTGTGGTTATGTCCTAAGGAGGGCCTCTTCGGGAAGGAGGTGCTTTCTAGAATAAAAGGACATTACAGGACTGTCCTTTCCCATGGACCCACGAGTGGACATTTTGGGGGATACATGGGCTGGAAAATGTCCCCTCACAGGCCCACTGGCCACTCTAATTTGACACTTTCTAATGGCAGCGAAATTCATCATTGCCCGAACCTGGAAGACTGCTGATGGCCTGGTGGTTCAGATGTGGTGGGTTAAGATATGAGAGATTTTAGTTACTGACAAAATCATGGCATTGTGTGAAGGATGTTATGCCAAATATGTCATGGTCTGGTGTCCATTTATTGACTTAACAGAGTATTACCCTGCGATTGCGGCCTAGCCCCCCTTGTTACAGCATTTTTCCTCTCTGCAAGTCCACTGACGGGTATTCTGTTCGACAGTGTATGCTGGGGGAGGTGGGGGCCAGAGCTGGGTTTTACATAATAAGACTCAGTTGTTAGCAGGGGCCCCTTGTCATTGGAAGTGGCTATACTGTACCTGTCATTTTCGTTTCTGTACCCACAAAATGTTCATTTAATTTAAAGCTTTTGGAAAAAGAAAATTACCACCCATTCATCCAGGGGGAGCACATCATTGTCGAGACTCCTCACCAACCCTTGCAATATGTACAAAGTGACAAAATCTGGCTGGGGAACTTTAGTAATTCCAGAATGCTTTCCTGTGGAGGTCACACATGACCAAAACAAGAAGTGTCCCCGAGTGGAAGGGTTGGCAGACTTTGTATCGAGGACAAAATTCTAGTGACCAACAATATGGAAGCAAACTTAACTTCCCCGCACAAGGTCTATGAAGAAGACATGTGTCAGGGGATACCCACAGTTTATGTGGATGGGTGCTCCTACCAGGTTGATACCAATGGAGAAAAATAACTGGTGGCTGAACGATACCCCAGACCGCTCTGCTGGTTATAAAATAGGTTCCTGAAGTAGTCAGGTTGCAGAGTTGATGGCCGTTCCTCAAGCTATCCTCACTGCAGTGCACCACCTACTCAACTCACAGGTCATTATGGATGACTCTGATTATGTCAGGAATGGGTTAGTGGAGCAACTGGTTAACTGGAAGATTTGAGGCATGCTTTGTGCCAACCATAAACCCTTAAAGCATGCCAAATTCATCCAGTCAATTGATAATCTGGTGACCTCCAATGAGATGACCATGTATTTGAAGAAAATAAGATGTCCTTCCAAAATAGAGAGCCCAGATAAGACTTGGCATGTCCTGGCTGACCTGCTGGCCAAAACCGGAACTCTGAAAGGGGATTTCATAGAAAGAGAATCCCTGCTGGGTGAAATCCAAGTGGCCGCTGTTGTTTGGAAGGGGGCAGCCCTGTCCCCCGCCCTAGGCACTTTAAAGTAAGGCAAGATGCATTCGAGGCACTGATGAGCCAGGGGTGAGGGGGCATAGTGAGAGGGACGCCTTCCCATCCAGTAGAACCCCATGCTAATACAACCAATCATAGTGTAACCATATGGCATCGCTATTTGGCATAGATATTAATAATCATAGGTAGAAGAGACGGCTTGCTTGGTAAATGCGGCATTACATATACTAGGCCCAAATCCACAGAAATCTCCAGTCATGTACGTGCTCCCATGAGGACAGTTACCCCCCCACCCACCACACTGTTCAAATCCATTGTACAATCGCAAGGTCCTTGACCATTTGCTGAGAGAAAGCTAGGGGAAGGGACCGCATCTTTCCGATAAGATTGTGAACTGTGGAATAAGTCAAGTGTGGGCCCAACAGAGTGATGACGAAAGAAAGCTAGGAAAGGGAACCCGCACTTTCTGATGAAAATGAACAAATCATAAACGATGTTAAAGAAAGGCTGTAGTGAACCCGACGGAGGGAGGCCCACTTTACAATGAGGATCTGAGCCCGGCGGAGGGAGATCCTAGGAGCGAAGAGCAATCGCCCAAGGCGCAAGACCACCGAAGGAAGTTTTGTTTGATGTGTTGTTCCAGCAGGCCTTCTAAGGCAAGAGACTTTTGGTAGAAAAGAGAGTTGGGGGGGGGGTGCTGTGGAAGCCGACTAAAATGGCTGCCTAGGTGAAGAGCTGCACTGTTTCAAATATCCTACATAAAAATATCCTGCGGATAGGGATGTCTTTGAAGATCCAGCCAGAACCTGGTATAGGAAAGCCTGGGGCACCAGAGGAACGCTTCTCAAGCATATCCGAATGTTAAAACGGAAGATGTGTACACCTCGCCTCCTGCACGGGTGCGCGGCGAGAGCAGGAGAATCCAGCGACCTGCCCTGCCTTCAGCAGTAACCCAAGCCTGAGCCCGATAATATCTTGATGGCGGGGTGTGGGGCCGCATCTCAGCCACCCACTGTGTGCGCTGTGTGCGAGCAGTGAACCCTGTCAGAGACGTAGAGGGCAACACATCACAAGGCAAATGCACATCCGCCGGCAAAAGGTACGGGCGGGCACCGATCCAGTAAATAATACGTGGCCCCCCCCACTCCGCGACAAGACCAGAGGGACTCACGGCAGCAGGGAACAAGGAGAGTGGGAGGCAGATCCCTGATGTCCGGAGCGGGTTTCCAGCTGAGGGACGTGCTCCCGACCGCCATGGGCGAGTCCCAGCACCGAGCGTGTGGCGCAACCTGCCGCCGGAATTACATGAGACCGTCAGACCTACATCCACTATAAACTCCATAAGACAAAGATCTTTAAAGGGATGGTCTAGTAAAAAAAATTATTTAAAAAATAGATAGGCAACATAAAAAAAAAAAAATACTAGCATTCTCCGTTTTAAAACTTCCTATGTAAAATTTTGAGCTATTCAAGCTCAAAATTCGCAAAAGCAAGCACATGGGCGCATCCATTTTGTGAAATGGAGGCCCTCCTGTGCTGGCTTTTGCTTTTGCTGCACTAATGAAGGAAAAGCCAGCCAGCTGTAGTAAACAAAAGCTACCGCTGGGTGGCTTTCCCTTCATTAGTGCTGTAGGCGGAGGACGGGGACCGGAGACCAGAGCAGGAAAGCTGCAGCTGAATCTCGGTAAGTGCTATTTATTTATTTTTAAAAAATAAGCACTAGCTGCGTTTTTTTTTCCTACGTTTTCCGGGCTGGAGGAGCCCGGAAGACTTAGAAATAAAACCGCAGCTTTAAAAACGTTGTATTTATGTTTGCGGCCGCTTTTGAAGCGACCGCAAACATAAATACAACGTTATTGTGTTGGAAAACGCTGCGGCTTTTCTTTCCAAGTTTCTCAGGCTCCTCCGAGCCGGAGGAGCCTGAGAAACTTGGAAGAAAAACTGCAGCGTTTTCCAACACAACCGCGTGTGTTTCTGCCTGCTGTGGCTATCACTTTGGGTCTCCGGTGCTCTCAGGAGCAATGCTCCCTGTGAGGAGCCCGAGAGCCCCAAATGGGAAAGCAGATTCAGGCAGAAACAAAGCGGTTGTTTTCCGCAATGCCGCGTTGTTTCTGCCTGAATCTGCTTTCCCATTTGGGGCTCTCGGGCTCCCCGAGAACCCCAAATGGGAAAGCAGATTCAGGCAGAAACAACGCGGTTGTGTTGGAAAATGCTGCAGTTTTTCTTTCCGAGTTTCTCAGGCTCCTCCGAGCCGGAGGAGCCTGAGAAACTTGGAAAGAAAAACCATAGCGTTTTCCAACACAATAACGTTGTATTTATGTTTGCGGTCGCTTCAAAAGCGACCGCAAATATAAATACAACGTTTTTAAAGCTGTGGTTTTATTTCTAAGTTTTCCGGGCTCCTCCAGCCCGGAAAACTTAGAAAAAAAAACGCAGCTAGTGCTTATTTAAAAAAAAAAAATAAATAGCATTTACCGAGATTCAGCTGCAGCTTTCCTGCTCTGGTCTCCGGTCCCCGTCCTCCGCCTACAGCACTAATGAAGGGAAAGCCACCCAGCGGTAGATTTTGTTTACTACAGCTGGCTGGCTTTTCCTTCATTAGTGCCGCAAAAGCAAAAGCCAGCACAGGAGGGCCTCCATTTCACAAAATGGATGCGCCCATGTGCTTGCTTTTGCGAATTTTGAGCTTGAATAGCTCAAAATTTTACATAGTAAGTTTTAAAACGGAGAATGCTAGTTTTTTTATGTTGCCTATCTATTTTTTAAATACATTTTTTTACTAGAGCATCCCTTTAAGATTATCGGTGTGATACAGCAGCGGGGATCCAGCACTTGCCCAGCCCGCAAGTAGCCTCAGAGATGTTGGAGTGAGGGGGAAGGGGCCTGTAGCAGGGCAGCCAACTCCCAAAGAAAATCGGAGTCTGCATCTTAGTTAACGTAGCATTCACAGCAAAGGCCCCCCGCCGGCGGAGTGCTTGCTCAAGCAAAGTCATTACCAGAGCATGCCACGTGGCCAAGCCGCGGATGGGAGGATGAGCAGACCCCACAACGCAGCCGCACTAATCAAGAGCATAGGTAGCACACAGCCTCACTGCTGCCACAACACAATGGAACACTGAATCAGAGCTGGCCGTACGTGGACAAGCCACAGATTAGAGCCCTGGAACAGCCGTCGGCCCACAGGTCCTGAGGCACAGAAGCAGAGGCCCGGCACGGGCACGGTGCAGCGGGCGAACCATGACCAGCGACTGAACCCCCCCAAAGCCCCCAGGCCACGGTTGTAGGAGCAGCGGCACACAGAGCGCCCTATAAGAGGCACCCCGCCTTCGGGAGACCGCCAAGACACAGACGGTCGCACACCAGGTGAGGAGTGGGGGGGGTGGCCGATGGCGCTAGGCGGCGGCTCTCTCGCCACAGATCTTCAACACCCGCCAGTGCATACTCGTGTCTGCCGCCGGGGGGGGGGGGGTCTTGCTGGCCCCCCTCCTCCGGCTCGGTTGCTCCTTGCACATAAGTCCACGCAGCAGTAAAAAGCCTGTTCAAAGACTCCTCAGCAGCCATCGATCAGAGCACACCCCCTCCACTACCAAGAGCGAGATAAAGAGCAGACCCAAAGCTTGAGACACCTCCTATCAACAGATAAGGTCTAGAGCTAAATGAAAGCCGGAAAACAAACGCTGCTTGGTAGGAAAGAGACAAAAGGCAAGAAACCCCCCCAAAAAAAAAGACGCTGCTCGAAGAGACACCCAGGGGCTACATATCAGGGAGCACAGCAGAATCCTTTCTGACCCCTGCCACCAGCAGCACTAATCATCAGAGCTCCACCTTAAGGGAAAGTAAATCCACCTTAAGCAGCACGGGGAGAGGGGACAAAGTCGGATCCCCCCCAATAATTTAAAAAGACCAGACTGAATCAGGTTATGAGCCAAATAAAAACGGAAAACCACACAGAGGCCCACACGACAGCAGACCAGGAGAGCAGGTCAGCCCTCCACCTGCTTAAGCAAACAGGGTGTCGAACCCAGAGACGAAGACGTGAACAGGCCACCGGACAATAGGAGAGACGGACCCAATCAACGCCTATCCCAGCAAACAACTCTTCGCAACCAAACGTATCGTAGGCATCTGCCCTCCCACCATGTAGGAAACGTTGCACAGATCGCTGCGCAAGCTGTCTGCTCCAGGAAGCTCCCAAGCTCACAGCGAAGCAGACAAAAAGATAATATCACCTTTGTAACGCTCTTAAAGGCTAATGGATGGGGGTGTGGCTAGGCAGTGTGCCATGTGGCAGCAGCTGCTGTAAACTCCGTGCCAGGGCGTCAATTCCACTGAAATGGTGATCGGAGGATGCAGCAATGACAGCGCTGAAATGGGGCAGATTTGTGCTTTCAGGTTATCCTGGCAGTTTTCGGCACTGATCCCCGGAGCCGTGATGAACAAAATGGCGGGCGGCATCGCTTATTTATATATGCAACGAAGCGCGAGCAGAGGTCGGTCTGCATGGCGTGGGGGCGTCCCTGCTTCGGGTGCTACCACAAACGAAGAAGAGGCAGAAGGCTCCTGGGGTTCCGAGATCCCTGAATCGTGCACCCTACCAGGGCATCGCTCACAGCACTTGTTTGGGAACTCAGTGAAGATTGGCCAGATGTTCTGACACAGTGATGTCCAAATCTGCACAAAAACACAAGAAGGGTGGAATCACAACGTATTTGACATCTGGTGGCCCTGGGGAACAGATAATGCAAACAACAAAGGCGGATATACACTCCCCACCCGTGATAGATTCCCCTGCACTTTCCAAGCAATATTTTGAGGAGGTCATGAGAACCCCAACAATGGACATCACGCAGGAAACAAAGTCGGAGATCAAGTCTTCTAGAGACTCCTTGGCGCAATCCATTGCAGTAATAGACTCCCACCTGAAAGGCCTAGAGGACAGGGTAAACAAATTAGAAAACATGACCTGTGAACAAGGACATGACTATGAGGAACTCTCCAGAAGAACGCAGAGCATGGAAGACCGCCTGGTGGAGTTATGGACAAGACAAGTGGATCAGGAAAACCGATCCAGAAGGAATAATATCTGGCTATGTGGAATTCCTAGGCAAATATCCGACCATGATCTCCATGAATATGTTGGGGCTTGGAAGAAACAGATGAGCTAATTCTAGACAGGACTCATCGAGTCTACTCTGCTATTCAACAAAGGAAAGACCTCCTCCCGGACTTCTCAACAGAGTTAATTTCTTTCACCAAAAGGAGAAAATCATGGCGGCGGCACGGAAAACAGAACCAGTGAAATTCCAGAACTCCACGCTGAGCCCCTTTCAGGATCACTCCCCTTCTACTTTGGCAGATCGCAGGCGACTTCAGAAGGTTACGACATGGCTTCAAGAGAAGAAGATCCGCTATCGATGGGGGTTCCCATGCAAACTGTTGTTCGAATATCACAATTGCGCCTATGTAATCTGTTCTGAAGAAGAGGCCAAAGAGCTATTGCGTGGAGGGGAGGAGGGAGACCCCGCCTCTGGGACGAAGAAATCTTCCCTGGATGATCGGTCAAGGAGTTCTACGCCGAAGGATGTAAGAAGGAAACCTAAAAGGTTGGCAGATGGTGAAGGGGGCTGCGGGTGCTTCGAAGGGGGTGACGGATCCCACGTGATTTGCCCCTGGTTGTCCCCGGTTCCACCTACAGCGAAAGATTCCAAGAGAACTCACAAAAAAGCTCAGAAACCGTCCACTTAATGTTAACAGATGGTTCGAGTTGAATGTTGCACACCACTATTTCAAGTTATGCCTTGCTCTGCAGACAAGACATAGGCATACACAGAGGCGGGTATGGATGGGCGCCCATCACGCGGGTTGCGCCTACTATAACGTTTTGGTACAAGTTATTGCTTACAACATTGAAAATGTGTCATTACTGGTTAATACTGGTTTTCATGTTTTTTCTTTTTCCTGTTACTGATATGTTTGTTTCTATATGGGGTCTTTACTAGTAAATCTAGTCAGAGGAATGGTCTATGGGATTTGAAATGCTTGCATCTCATCACTGGCATTGCAGAAAAGAAAATGTCTCATTGGTGAATTTGGAATAGGTTACATACTGGGAGCCTCAGTAAACTCAGAGTTATGATCCGCGAGCTGAAGAGATGGAACGAGGGTACTGCTTGGGTAGAGGCATGCAGGTGGAACATTTTGGGTTTAAAGGGTAACGGTATGTGGTCACCACTGCAATGGCTACTCCGAATGCAATATGCCTTACCCTGAATGTACAGGGTTTAAACTCTCCATTAAAGCGGAAGGCCCTATTTCACCGCTTAGCTACACTCAACCCTACAATATTATTTTTGCAAGAAACCCACTTACTACCCACTGATGAATTTTCGACTTAATGACAGGCTTTATCCTGCCAAATTTTGTGCCTCCTCAGGGCTAAAGAAATGCAGCGCAGCCATTCTGGTGTGTAAGGGGGCATCGTTAAAAGTTCATAAGATCTTGCAGGACAAAGAGGGGAGATCCATTTTATTGGTTGCCACGTTCCAGGGGAGAAGAGACACACTGGTATTGTTATATGCACCGAATGCTCGCCAAGACTTGTTTTTTGCATCTGTGTCGAAGTTATTGCATGAGCATTCTGAGGGAGACCTCATAATAGGGGGAGATTGTAATGCAGTGATAAATCCATTAGAAGACAAATCCCTTCCCCTGACCCAGATCGACAAAAGAAAACTTTGCAGCACTCACCGCACTTCTTCGGGAGCATTCGCCGATAGAGGCTTGGCGTTTTTTCCACCAAGGGGACGGGACTACACTTTCTATTCGGCGGTACACAGAGGGTTCTCAAGATTAGCTATGTTCTTCCTCTCAGATAATATCATCCCTCACACAATAGATATAGAGATCCTCCCAAAGGCCCTGTCGGACCATGCCCCAGTATTGGTAACCATGGCTCCGTTTACTGACAAGGTAGATCCCCCGTATACTTGGCGCTTGAACGAGCTCATCTTGGGAGATCCCCAGGTCTGTTCTAGCATCTCAGACAATATAGCCAATACTTCACAGAAAATTACACTGAGGAGATGGACTATGCAGTAGTATGGGACACGGCGAAAGCAGTGATTAGGGGACTAAATCATAGCTCAGACAGGAGAAAGGGGGAAAGTCAAAAGGCAAGCCCAAACCCAGCTGGAACTAGAGCTCCAAAGGAGAGAAGAGATACAGAAGAATAGGCCCTCGCGACGGGTCCTCGGAGACATTCGTGTGGCTCAGGAGGTGCTCGAGGCCCATCATATGAGCCGAGCGGCATATGGGTTAATGCGCTCTAAACAATACTACTATTCAAAAGGAAACAAGGCCAATAGGCTGCTTGCAGCCAAACTCAAAAAACAAGCAAAGCGTAATCATATACATTCCCTGAAAGGGGCGGACGGAAGGCAGGTCTATGCGGAGCCAGAGAAACTTCAGATAGTAGAATATTTTTTCAGGGTCCAATCATCCCCGCACGGAACGGACCCTCAGTTGGCCCGAGATTTCATACAAAAGGTGCTCCTTCCACAGATCTCAGCAGAATTGTCTGAGAGTTTAGAAGCTCCGATCACAGAGGAGGAGATGGACATAGCGATCCGCTCCCTTCCATTGGGTAAAGCCCCGGGGCCAGATGGTTTTACAAATAGATTCTACAAGACCTTTAGAGCCGTCCTGACCCCTTACTTAACAAAGCTTTTTAATACCGTCTGGAAAGCTGGGGTAGTAACCGAATCAATGGCTGAGTCGACTACGACGCTGCTTTTGAAACCCGGAAAGGACCCCACAGAATGTACCTCTTACAGGCCAATCGCACTATTAAACACAGACGCAAAGCTGTTGGGGAAAATAATCACGGGGTGATTGGGGTGGGATCCTCCCTTCTGACCAAACAGGGTTTATACATAATCGATCAACATACGACAATGTCTGTCGAGCTATTGACCCGATTTGCCCTCGCACCGAAGCTCCCAGGGGGGCTATCATTATTATCCCTGGATGCCCACAGGGCATTCGATAGTATGTCCTGGGGTACTTAGAAGTGGTTTTAAAGTGGTTTGGGTTTGGCCCAAGATTCGCTAAATTAGTGCTTTCAAATTTTCAAATCCCCTTAACCAAAGTCAAAGTCAATAGAAACTGGACCCCGAAGATTGCGCTAGGCAAAGGCACCAGGCAGGGCTGTCCATTGTCACCTTTAATTTCTGCCCTGGCAATGGAACCCCTGGCCCAACATATCAGATTGCACCCAGATATCCTGGGGTTTGAGGTAGCGGGGCAATGCCATAAGGTAGCTTTATACACGGACGATTTACTTTGTTTTCTGAATGATGCGCCTAATTCACTCCAGCCCCGCTTGGATCTTTTGACGCGGTTTGCCTTGATTTCTGGCTTCAAGGTCAACCCAACCAAATCCATAGGGATAGCAATAACTGAAGACACCAATAGGCTAAAAGACACACAGGCAATATCACACATTCCATGGTCCTCAACGGAAATTCTGTATTTGGGGATAAAGTTGACCCCGACTTATGCCGGTCTATATAAAGCCAATATCCCGCCTTGTTTAAAGAGACAAAAGACTGGTTGCAGCAGTGGGACTCCCAAGAAATCTCATGTCTAAGGCGCGTCACTGCGGTTATAATGGCACTTTTCCCAAGACTACTTAATGCGTTCCACTCATTACCAATCTCCATTCCTGAATCCGAGCTCATAAATGTGCAGAAGGAGATAGGTCAGTTTATTTGGAAGAGGAAGCGACCGAGGGTTCCCTGTAGGCTCTTGACGAGAGGGAGGGAGCCGGGTGGCCTGTGCCTCCCCTCAGTGTCCAGGTACTTTAGGGCGGCTCATGTGGCGGTGATGCTTTCATGGAGTAATCTACAGGATCCCCCTAGATGGCAGGAGATTGAGCAGGCGGTTACCCCACTTCCGTTAGCCTTTTTTCCGTTTCCTCCTAGGGATGCGCGTAATCACAGGAGTGAGATGCTTCCCACCACTCTAGCCACGCTTAGGTATTGGGATAGGGCTTGCTCACAGAGGGGTATCCCGTCGGGGCGAGGGCCGTTACCCCCCCTCCCCCCCATCACTCAGAATCCGGCTTTCACCCCGGGATTGGACGCTACGTCATATCAAAACTGGAGTCAAAATAAACCTTTAAAGTTGAGGGACCTATACTCCAATCAAGAACCCCTGACTTTCCAAGAATGTAAAGAGAAGTTTGGGATCTCAGAGTCAAAACGCTTTAAATATATCCAACTCCAGCATTGGTTGACCAATAGGGGCACTCGCTAAGCCGCTACGAGAGCCCCGGTAGGCATTTAACTCAAAATTCTCAAGGAACAACAATCTCGCAGGATAGCCTCATGTTACCAATTATTAGAGAAAGCGTCAACAGAAGAGAAGCTCCTTTATATGTTAGCTTGGGAGAGGGAATTAGGTATGGAAATTTCAGAAGAGTCATGGCAGCGGATTTGGCTTAGGGCTCAGAAAAGTTCACGCTGTGTGATAATGAAAGAAAGTGCTGTCAAAATTTGTTTTAGGTGGCATTTCCCTCCAACTAGACTCCACTCAATGAAGGCGGCACATCCGGATACATGCTGGCACGGATGTGGAGATCGAGGGGACATGGCCCACATGTGGTGGCACTGCCCGCTTATCCAAACGTTCTGGCTGGAGGTGAGGTCAAAGATTACGGGCTCTCTGCTCCCCATGGACCCGAGAGTGCTACTATTGGGAGATGCCCCAGAAAACGGGGCCTTCCCAATGACTGGACACAAGGCGGGTTTGATCTCTCAACTACTCAGTGCTGCTCGCATTACAAGAGTCAGATTCTGGAAAACGATAGATGGTCCACAAATTGCCTACTGGTGGATAAGAGTATGGGAGCTGCTGGGCCTCGAGAAACTCACAGCCATGCTGGAAGGAAAACTCTCAAAATGTGAGAAAACCTGGAGACCGTTTTTGGACTATGTCTCAGACAAGGAACATATATGTTTTTTCAACCGCAATTTATGAAGCACTTTATGAAACCTTGACACCTGAGGCCGAATTGATACCCTTGATAACCTGTTGACCAGACATGAGACCCAATTTTTTAATTTTTTTTTCTTCTTCTTCTCTTTCTCCTTCCTCCCTCCCCCCCTTTGTGTTTGATCCCTAAATTAACATCCCCTAACGTGCTAACGTTGAAAATGAATTGAGGAAGTGGATTGTTAAGTTTAATATATGACATTTAAAGTTACCTGGTTTTGAAGGGGGAATGAACTGGACGATGAGGGGGGAGGTGGAAGGGTGGCAGAAAAAGAAATGAAATTGTATTGTTATGAATTGCTGTTTCTATGCATTTACATGTTGAAAAATCAATAAAAATAATTTTCCAAAAAAAAAAAAGAAAAGAGAGTTGGCCTTTCGAGAGTCTGGTATTGTTGAATGGACTTGTGAGCCTCATACTAGAAAGGCCCAAGAGTGTGCTGTGCTCAGGAGTTACGTCTTGTCCCGTGCTTGAAACATGGGGAAGGGAGACCCTGCTATACCATCCTGACTTATTTTATGAACACATCTTTTTTGGTAAACATTATCCCACACTTTTTTGTAACTTAGTGGTAAGGATTGGTAATAGCTTTTTTAGTATAGGCCCTTTTCATTTTACAAGACGCTACTAGGACTACCTTATTATTTGATGGTTGTAGCTTGCTCCCATTTTAGCTTTAGGTTTAGATTAGGCGTTTTTCTCACCCATGCATACAGTTTAATAAGCACCCTTGAACTGTGATCATTTGTTTCTGTCTTTACTGTTGCCACCATGAGTTCCTTACAACACATTGAAGACCTGGTGAGTTTTCCTCTAACAGAATCAGATTACGTCGGTAAAGAGGATCTCTGGGTGTTGATGAGGTTTTCCAAGATGTTCCAGATCCAAGATGGTTTGTTGGTACGGCGAACCCCATCTGGATATGACCAGTGGGTGGTACCTACTTTATTCCGAAGCCTGATGTTGAACCACAGCAATGATGCGGCCGCTGCCGGTCACAGGGTGTTTCATACGAAATTAGAAATCTTGCACGAGCTTGCTTATCGGCTACCCATGGGCCAGGAGCTTGAAACTTGCCTTAAGGGGTGTCTGGTGTGTGCTCAATTCCAACTCGGTTCACTCACACACACACACACACAGCTTGCCCACAAAAAAGTTGGAATGGCACACTCCGAGGAAGTGGCTCTGAAAGTGCCTGTTCGGCTGAGGCACTCTGCAGAACTTACTACGTGTCACTGGAAAAGACTTTGTTTGGTACGCCTTCTGAACTCTGGGGTTATTGATGGACTAAGATTCTCACATATATGAGAATCTTAGTCCATCAATAACAAAAGAAATTTTATGTATATATATATATATATATATATATATATATATATATTTGCCTCTTTTTGAAAATATAGAATCTAGATTTGATTTTAGGCTGAAACTCCTCCCCTTTTCCCCCCAGCATCCTCAAAAGGAGGTGGGGGTGCACTCCTGCACACGCCCTCCGAGGAAGTGGCTCTGAAAGTGGCTGATGGCAGCACGCGAACCGAGCCACAGCCACTCCGTGCTGATTTGTCTCAATTACATGTGTACAGCCCTCAATGTATATACCACACAGCAACCGCTCTTTGGAGGTGTTTAATTATTATTCTGGAGTTGCCTGGATTCCTAGCGCAGCTAAATCGGTCTGGGAGCTTGAAACTGAGCGTGCCCTTTAGCCGCATGCAGTCCGAATGTAAACAAAGAACAGCAAAGAACAGTGAACGGTAAGATTGGTCAATCGTTAACGGCTGTTGTTCCACGCTTTTGCATAGAGGTGCTGCATTCTCTGAATTTGCATAAGTGTTGTCCATGACGCTAATAACTTGTTTGAAAATGGAATATATCTTGTCATGCATTGGGTGTTATAGTACGAAGCAAGAAAAATAATTGTCTGCGAAGTGGCAATTGCAACACAACGTCTGGCATAGAGAAACTAACAGATTGTAAACAATTGTAGTATAAAGTGGTGGTTTGGGACATTGTTGTTCGAGCTTACTGTTACGCTCTGTATCATTGAATATTGCGCATGTAGGGTTTTCACTGCAGGGTTGACTCACTTCCACATTCTTACTGCAAAAGAGTAGGTATAGAAGTGGATTACAAATTTTTGGAAGAGCAGCGCATGTATTGAGAACATTAAACGTTTGTGAGTGGCAAGTACAGGGTGCTAGTATTAAATAGTAAATCCGCCTGTGAAGTGGGGGGTGGGAGGGGGAATCATGGAAAGAGTAAGGAAGGAGGGGGTTGGTTTTGCCACCCCATACATTCTATGCGAAAAGAACCACTTGCTCTTGCACTGGTGGAGGAACGCCTTCTGTGGCCTCAGAGGACAAGTCCCTGGCACATGCAGAGGTGGGGCTATTGCAAGAAACACTTGGACTCCATTTTGTGTACCCTTGACTCCATCTTTGGACTAGGCCGCATTCTAGTATTTGTGAAGCCTTCTCTCCCTTCAGCAGCGCCACGCACAGACAGCCCCCACCTTTTTCCTCCTGCGCCTTTGCCTCCCAAGTCACTTTCTCACGGATGCTCGAACACAAATTGTTGCAAACAAACAGTATATTTGTTTCATCCTTCCTCTGAGATCACTGACCTGCGTGTGACCGGGTCGAATCATGACTTGTGGTCCATCTATATCAACAAACCTGCTCCTGCATCTCTCACCACCACTGTTGGAAAATGACTGCCTGTTCAACCCTGTGCCCCTCCAAAGCTATCCTTTTTGATGTAACAGAAGTGTGACCCTTCCTTGTTGACCACCCTAGAGTGCCCACAATAAAGCCAGACTCCTGTCACAGTATATTCTGTCCTAAACTAACACGTGTCATCCCACCCCCTCCCACTCTGATGTGCCAGATCTGACAGCTATCAATCCCGCCCCTCACATGTTACCCTGAGGGCAAGACCCCCACACCCTTCACCTCGCCAGTGATCTAAAGTAAGATAATGCAAACACATGTGTGCAATTTATAGGCCTCTCGTAATACTTCAAGGAGGTAGTAATGATCATTATTTATTGTATGTCTTAGGAGAAGTGTGTAGATTAGTTAGCCAGAACCAGCCGCCTCTCCGGACCTGACCCAACCTTCACCTCGAACGGACCGGCCCAGATGAACCACGTGATGTCCAACCTCCCCCCAAGTCATCAGCCAATCTCGTGGAGCCGGCCCCTACAGCACTATACTTGCACCCTTTCCCTGACCAATCAAAATATAACTTGTATACTTTATAGAAATCGTCACAGATGACACCGTTACCCTTTAAAATGTATCGTTTCTGTATTGTTTGCCAGAGTGCTCTCAAGGCAGCAGAGCTCTCTGGATGCAGAATCTTATATAAACTTTGCTGACTCTCAAAACCAATCTCTTGGTCTCATTCCCTACTGGGATGTGTTCATTATTCAGAGTTTTCATTTGTGATGTGGGGAGTGAGCGCCTTCAAAAGCTACGAGAGAGTTAGCACTACCTAAAACACTGAAGAACAGACAGATATGTATACCTAAAGGTGATTAGTAACCCAAAAAAAGACTACTATCGCCTGTAAACAAATGACGGAATATTTTGGAAAAATTCCACCAATGACATCTTCGACATCCACGATGTCAGTAATAAGTACGGATATAGCGAACTATGCGACAGATGAACTGGTGGTCGAATTAACAAAATGAGTATGTATTAGCGCCAAATAATTAAATGACGTCTTAGGTGGTCCGCTAACACCACTGATACAACACACTGATCACTCAGTTGAAAAAGTTGTGGCCAGACCGCTGCAACACATTAGATCCCACAGCCACGACATATACCTCAGGATATTTAAGCAGAAAGTAAAACACAAGAAGCGGTAGTAAAGGAGATGACTTTTAAAGTAATGGTACACAATGATCATGATGTGGATAGAATAAGTCTAACTACCAATATTGATCTTTCACCCTCTAAGTTGGAAGAGATATAGATATAGAATATTTGGGCCCTAACCATGAAATGCCTTTTACAAGAGTGAAATTAACTCCAATAATACCACTTAACTTAAGCCCGAAGGGAGTAATGGCTAATGGTGATAAAATGCAACACTCCGTATTCGAGTTTACCAAAATCAGTCAGACCGATGCTTCCTTACCAACAGCGAGACAGAGTAATTTTAATTTAGATTTTGCTGTGGGGCACAGTGCTTTTAAGCTTGCTCCCACTAGGCTGGTCCACGATGCAAACGCAGGGAAAAATGAAAGTGTGGGATTCCAAGATGGCCGCCGGGGCGAAGAGACGTGCCTGAGACGCTCTCCGCCCGGGCCGCAGAAACAAAGCACAACGAGTCTGGCAGCAGTGACATACTCGGGTTGATAAACCCTCCCGCATCCGGATAACCCCCTGCGGGATCCCCACAGCCCCGGTGTGCGGCGGGGGCTCGAGCGGGCACGGGGAGCGAGCGGCCCCTCCCCCATCGGGAGAGACAGAGCCCAGGCCTGGAGCCAGCAGAGGCGAAGCGGCCCATGGAGAATCCGAGGCCCAGCAGTGGACGGTGGGGCCTTGCGGTCCCCCCCGTCACAGAGAGGTCCCGCGCCCCACAACCCCCGACAGCCGGGGCGGAGAGAGCGCAGGGCGGCCCTCCACTCGGAGTCCGGGAAGCAGCGACAGTGAAGTGCCACGATACGTGTCCACGTCGGGACACCAACGGAGGGCTGCGTCGAGCCACCATGACCGGGGTGAGCACAGACGCGGCCAGGAGGAGAGGACTGACGCGGGCGGACGGTGCCGGCGGTGAGCCGAGGAGCCTACCGGTGGACCCGACAGCGGGGAGCAGCGGTGTGACCAGAGGAGGTGAGATCCTTGGAGAGACTTGCCTGAGGTGGCCCCAAGGCGGCCCCGTAATGCAGATGCAGCAAGAAGCAAGCAGAGCCCAGGGCTCTACATAGGGATACGACCGAAGGAAGATACCCCGCTGAGGGGGCGGGGTATATATTTCACCGCACTTATTCCAGCAAGGGATTCATATCTAGGAGAACAATGCTGGGGGGGGGAGGAGTCGGCTTCCCCAAAAGGACACGGAGGCGGGGGAGACACCCCCCGCCCCTCCCCAATCGCGCAATCTAGAGATACGCAAAACAGGGGAAACCAGCAAAAACACTGAAAAGACAGCAGAGAGGCGGTGGGGGACCTCCCTCCCCAGATCCGCCAGACTGGGACCCTCTGCTGCCCACTATACCAGCAAGTTCAAGAGGCCAGCCCCTTACATGGACATACAAGCAAACACAGAGAACCCCGAACAAGGGATAGGTATGCATGAGAGGGACACCCCTAGGAGAACCTGCCAAGATCAAAGGGGGAAGAGAGTCTTAGTACGGAGTAACACGCAATAGTTTGTCGGGAGGGGACCACTGAGAAGGGCAAGAGAGAACGGAAAGCCCACAAGCACGGACACATCCTAGAGAAAGAACGTACGTACTCAGTAAAAAAGTGAGCACCCCAAGAAAGCCGTACATCATGTCAAGAGCTAAAGGGAAAGCCAAAGCGGCGCTACAGACACCACAGACCTCGAAGCAGGATGCTTCCATCCTGCACATGTGGTCCTCGGACAACTCGTCACAACCTAAAGGGAATACCCAGGAAGACACACATGGGGAGGATGACACCCGTGCACACCATCAGCAACCTCCATCGAGAGAAGATATGCATTTTTGGTTCCAGGATTTACAAGACAAATTCATGTCCACAGTTCAGGAACGATTTACATCCATGAAAAATGACATGAAGCAGGTAGTACAGGACATTAAAGTGGACATGGCCAAACTGGAGGAAAGAACGGACATAATTGAAAGAACACTACAGGGGGTTGAAGAAGAAACGCGACTGGTCAGCGAAACCCACGATCACTTGGTGAGGCTCACCCACAATCTGGAAATTCAGTGTGAGGACCTGGAGAATCGCTCCCGACGGTCCAACATACGCATCAAAAACATGGCGGAATCGGTCCTTGACAAAGACCTGAAAATGGCAGTAAAAGAAGTGTTTAGAGATGTGCTGGATGCCCAGGATGCAGAAACTATTGGTGTAGACCGCATCCACAGGGTGGGGCCAAAGAGATCGGGGGCGCCGGGAGAAAGACCACGGGATATCCTGGTAGCACTCTCTTCATATCCACAAAAAGAACAGATACTAAGGAGAGCGAGGGAAATGGAGCACATTAGAATGAATGGGCAAGAAATCCAATTATATCAGGACTTAGCTCTGGTGACCCTGCAAAAAAGAAGGGCTATGGCCCCGCTCATCAAGGCACTGGTAGCGAAAGAAATCCGCTACAAATGGACCTTCCCATTTGGGCTTATGTTCTCATGGGAGGGGAAACAGAGAAGAGCTACCACTTGGGAAGAAGGCCTTAATATAATGGGCATCCAGGAAGGGGAAGAGGGAGCGGAAGTGACCAAACGAAGGACAGAACACGCGAGACAACCGAAAGGCTGGGAAACGATCAAGCAGAGGAGGTCGAAAACAGGAGGGGAAGGCGGCAAGAAATTCTCATGAAAGAACCACGAGAGGGGAACGACAAAGACACGCGAAAAGCGACAACTAAATGGGGATCCCGCGGAGGGCGGGAAGAATGGAAAGATCTGCTACAAACATTGAGATGGCGGCCCGGGAATAGACCTTCCGTCTTGGAATCTGGTAAGGACAGAGGAAAATGTGGGGTTTAGGATCCCCCACAAAAAAATCCCCCGAGGGTAAGGAGGGCAGGGAGCGAAGGGCGCAACGCCCTAGCATCAATAGGAACCCTCGCCCTACTCGGGGGCGAGTTGGTTGGTTTCTGGTTATTAGTTGGGGGGTATGTTTGAGGGAAGGGGAGGATGGGGCATGAAACATGCGATATTAGCATGGTCGGGGACTGGAACACAATGGACACATACATAACAATATGGAGAAGATACGAATCTTGACATTTAACATCAGGGGCATGAACCACCCCATGAAACGGGAAAAATTAGAGACACAGCTCAAAAGGGAAAGAGCGGATGTACTTATGCTCCAAGAGACTCATATCAGAATGAAGGATAAGCAGAAAACTCGCATAAGAGGATACAAGATATGGGCGCAAGCTACCTCTACCGAAAAAAGGGCGGGGGTGCCTATAGCGATAAGGGAAGGGGGAAAGACGCCAAACTGGAAGATATACTCACGCATAGAGAAGGGAGGTACGACTTTGCAAATGTGGTGCTAGAAGGACACCGCATTACCCTAGCATCAGTATACGCACCAACTATGGGGCAGGATGGCTTCATTAAGGATCTTCTGGGGAGACTAGAAGACTTTGCAAAGGGGGGGGAAGTGATCCTGGGTGGGGATCTTAATGTGGGGTGGAACCCACAATTAGATAGGAGCACAGGGAAGGTGTAAGGCCAAGGGGCACCCTCAAAGCGCCTCAAACAACAGATTGATCACATGGCCTTAAATGATGTGTGGAGGGAACTGAAGGGGGGAAAAAAGAGGGTACACATACTTCTCTCCCGTTCACAACTCTATGTCTAGGATCGACTACTTCTGGGTCTCTGTGGGGCTCATGGGAAGGATTCAGGATATGGAACTGGGAGCAATAGCACTCACGGACCATGCCCCTCTGTGGGATGAGCTGGACTTCCCAGGGAAATCAAATGGGCTCTGGAAGTGGAGACTACCCCAAGATGTAATCCAAGACCCGTTAGCAGGGGAAACCATAAGGGAAATGATTGAAGAATACTGTAACGCTCACCTGATTCTCGCAGAGGCGCCGGTCTTGACTGGGCGACTACCGTATCTTCAAAGGTGATGTGTGGCACCCGGTTGGCTCTTTGGGCTGGACCTCTGTGCACTGTATGCCTGACTTCAAGAGTAAGATGTCTGCCGACAGAAAATATGGGATTAATGAACTGGGGTTATTGGGGTGTCCCTATCTCTTCCCTTCTTTGCTCTCCTGTAGACCCCCAAAGGTTAACGCTCTCACCTTAGGTAAGTGAATGCCGAGCTCTCCATCTGCCTCGGGGCAGGGTGCTGTAACCAGTTTCTTCACTGGATCGGTAGCGCAGGCCTCTTGACTTCAGAGGACTGCTGTCCGTCGTTTACTGCACGAACGGTAAGTTTCGAGTAATTCTATCGTCTTTAAAGTCTTTAGCAATGATGTCTCTTGTTTTGCAGGTTCCGGCGATGGCGGATGACGGGCTGAAGTGAGTTGAAGATGGAGCCCGTGTGATGAATAGAAGCGCCTGGAAGCACGTAAGTAAGCGCTTGTTGCCTGCTTCACGATGCGCTCTAACTGTCTTTTATTTTGCAGGTACGAGTTCGGAGCGGCTGCAGGGTGCCGGAATACCCACTGGGGTTGATGTGGAAAGGAGTAATGGCACGTGAGTATTAAAGTTCCCCAATGTCTTTAAACGCACCTTGTTTTGTCTTTCAGATGCAGGATGCAGCGCCGAAGGCCTCCGGAGCGTGCGAAGAGTCGGTAAGCTTTTGTCTTTCAGATGCCGGAATGCTGTGTGAAGACCTCCGGAGCGCACGAAGAGTAGGTAAGCCTTTGTCTTTCAGATGCCGGAATGCTAACCTGGCAGGCAAGTAAGCAGCATGGTCTGCTGCAGGTAAGTCCACCCAAGCATTATGAGCCCGGCGCTTCCAGCGCTGGGACTGGGCACATTTATGAGCCTGGTGCCACTGGCGCCAGGACTGGGTCCAAAAGGTCCCAATTGGGACTGGTTGGCCCTCGGAACCTGGGTTATGGATCTGCTTCCAAGGGAGTTGGGAAAACCCTGACCTTTTGGAAGCAGAGATCATGACAAATACTTTACCCTTAATGATACAGGGGAAGTGCCCCTAAGCACAGTCTGGGAAGCGTTAAAAGCAGTCATTCGGGGGAAATATCGAAGGAGAAACAGAGGTACCAATGGGAAAAGCAATTAAAGACATCAATAGCAGAAATACAGGAGAAAATATTGTCCCACCGCACTAGAGCGTTAAAGAAAACATTGAGACATACGCAGGGCCAACCAGACATGCTGCGCACAAAGGGAGCAGAGAGGAAACTTCTCTATCTAAGGCAAAGATATTACATAAAAGCAAATAAAGCAGATAGACTCCTAGCCGGACAACTCCGCGCAAAACAGAAAGACGCTACAATCAAGAACATACAAAACACTAAAGGGGAATTTCTATCGCGCACACAAGAAATGGGGGAGGCATTCAGGGAATTTTATCAGAAGCTATATACCTCAGATCTCCCGGAGGAAGTAGCACAGGACGCTTATTTGGACCCCCTCCCAATACCTCAAATATCAGATGAAGATAGGCAGGCCCTGGAGAGCCCGATAAAAGAATAAGAAGTCAAGAGAGCAATATTGGATCTCCCAATGAATAAAGCACCGGGTCCAGATGGCTTCACGGCCCTGTTCTATAAAAAATATGCGGATTAGCTAATCCCGGTTCTAACTAGGCTCCTAAACTTGTTCAAAGAAAGTGGCAATGTGACCCCCACAATGAATTAATCGAAAGTGCTAGTCTACCACAAAAATGGGAAAGACCCTACTAACCCTGCCTCGTATAGGCCAATCTCCCTTATCAATCTAGATGCAAAGATTCACACAAAAATCCTGGCCGCTAGACTATCCCTGATTCTCCCAAAATTAATCAGCATATATCAGTCGGGATTTATCCCGGGCAGACAAACCCATGACAACCTCAGGCGACTCATCCACCTAGTGGAAAAGATAGGCATAACCCACACCCTGGCGATACTACTCTTGGTAGATGCCGTAAAGGCCTTTGATAGGGTGGAATGGTCGATGCTGTTTAAGGTTTTAAAACGTATGGGATTTGGGGATCAATATCTGGCAAGAGTAAAAGCGATCTATAACTCCTCAACAAGTAGAATAGCCATCAATGGGGAGGTAACAGAAAGAGTAAATATCACAAGGGGGACTAAACAAGGGTGCCCGCTCTCCCCTTTACTGTATGCAATCTTTCTGGAACCCCCGTTAGTGAAAATTAGGGAATCCATCCACATTAGGGGGATCGAAATGGCAGGACTTCAACACAAAGTCATTGCATATGCGGATGACATGTTAATAGCCATAGAAGACCCAGAGAAAGCTCTAGCGGTGGTGGTGAGGGAGTTGAAGGACTACGGGGCTATATCAGGCCTAAAGATCAACAGGAAAAAAAAATCAGAAATTCTAATATTGGCGGGAGATAGGGGGAAAATAGAACAAGAAGCCAAACTATTGGACCTAAAGATAGCAACAGAGGGCATAACATATCTGGAGATAACCATATCACACAAGGTAGACAAACTGTACGGGGAAAACTACCCGCATCTGCTCTCAAGCATATGCAAAGAGTTGGCCAGATGGAACCCTATGATGATCTCTTGGTGGGGCAGGATCCAGTCGGTCAAGATGACCATCCTCCCAAAGCTCCTATATTACTTCCAGGCCCTGACCGTGGGTATCCCCAACACCTTTTTCAAAACACTAACCAAGGCCATCTCATCTTTTATATGGAAAGGGAAGACTCCGAGAATTACTAGAACGGTCCTAACAGCACCAACTAGGGAAGGGGGATGGCTCTCCCCCACTTTAATAAATACTACCACGCAGCGCAACTGAAAGTGCTGCGGGAGTAGATGGGGGAGAACCCGCAGCAGATCTGGGCTAGGCAAGACAGGGCAATAGTGAGAATGCCATTGGTGGAACTACTCTGGAAACAGAGACACCACAGACACCCCAACATAGAAATAAGTGAGATATTGAAAACAACAATGGAAGCGTGGGACAGCCAAACATGTAAAGGCATTATGACTACTTCAATGGGCCCCTTCACGCCGATTTGTCGGAATCCTCAATTCCCCCCGGGGATGGAGCAAAGGGCATATGATAGGTGATCACGAAAATAGGGGAAATGTTTGTGGGCAATGAAATTGGACCACTCGAGTCCTGCTATCCATGCGCATCACTTTCGAAACTAGATAAATACAGATACGAGCAGCTCAAGCACTGGCTAAAATCACCAGAAATAATGGCAGCAGCAACAAGAAACCTCACGACGTTTGAGAAATATGTCATCTCCAATACAGGGGCAAAAAATTAGATATCGACGCTGTACTCGTTTATAAATACGCAAGGAGAAGAAATTAAATGGTCATATATGATTAAGTGGAGAAGAACACTGGGGAAGGAACCGACCAAAAAACAGTGGGAGGATCTATGGAACTTGATTCCCAAAATGAAGCGCTCAGCACAAACAAGGGAGATGTGGATCAAAGTGGCAACACAATGGCACTATACCCAATAGAGAGTGCAAGCAATGTTCCCCAAAATGTCAAATCGATGCTGGAGAGGCTGCGAAGATGTGGGAACATGGAAACACATTTGGTGGGAATGTAAAATGGTAAAACCCTTCTGGGAAGACGTGAGGGGAAAGAGGGAGACGATGTTCCCAGAGGCCGAACAAATGGGGGAGGGAGTATGGATGGTGGGAATGAGAGACGATATAGCGAGGAAATACAAAAGGTCACAATGGAGAAGTTTTATGGGACAGCTCATTGCGGCATGGACAACGATTGCCCAAAATTGGAAAAAGAAAGATACCCCTCTGACTTTCACGTGGCTCCACAGAGTATGGGCCCAAATGACGATGGAAAAAGTCACCCACACAATTCAAGGTACAAGGGACATGTTTATAAAGGAATGGGGAGGGGTTCAAGAATACCTTCAATCAGACTTTATGGAACAATGGTGTCCACATAACATTAAAGTATCGGATATATTTAGCGCATAAAGAGATCCCCGAAGAGATGGACGATCATGCCCCCAGGGGAGGGAGGGGGCAGTTGGGGGATGTTACAACCGTTTGTTGTGGAGTTCATATGTGAAAATGCAATAAAGACAAGTTTAAAAAAAAAAATGAAAGTGTGAATGATTGTAGTATGTCTTCCGAGGACATGTTTAACACGCTCGAAAATTTGTTGACCATGCTAGCAACCAAATGCGATCATTTCTAAACCAAAATCGATGTACAATCAATGCTAATACACAGGTGTTTTAGGAGGAAAAACATAGCAGTATGTAATGATGGACAAGTATGTCGTCACTTAACGGAATAGAGAAACTAGCAGCAGAAACTCCCAAAATGTGTAAAAAAGGTAAGCCAGTGGTGCAGCAAAGGGTAAATGGAGAGAGAAAATTGAAGCGCACAACAGCCCCAATACATCATGCATTTATGTACTCCAATGAAATGCAACTACGGAAATACAGACGGCCCACAGTGCAAAAATTCAAGCAACATGTGAGAGCCAATAATTGTGTAGTGGTGGAGACTACGTCTAACATCCTGGCTGAAGCAGTGTCTGAGCCAGCCATTCAGCCTGCAGCCCTGGAGCAATTAGTAGTACGCACTCCACCCAATGTAAGAGCACCATCAGTAGATCAGGACAAACAGAAACAGCATAACAAGCCCACAAATGCAGGAAGCAAGTCTTTGCAGGCTGCAGCGGCTCCACGAACCCAACCTACCATCCCTGATCTATGGGGACATCGAAATAGTAGTGATGGAGTGAGGTTAGTCTCTCCCAAGAGACACACACCGACAGCTAATTGATGTGATATGAAAGCCCTGCAACTTCAACAAATCTATAATGAGAATCACCAACTGCCGTTGAACCAGAAAGCAGCGACATGTATTTTTCTTTCCATTGTTCCCCTTAGAACGATCACCACAAATGATATTCACTGAGTCAACAAGGTAGAAATTGTAAATAAATACAAAACAAATATATTTGAATCTGAATCTACTCTAAACTATATAATTGGCTATGAGACAGATATATTGCGTTTGGGCTATAGTGCCTCTGTAGTAGAGATTCCGTTCACAAACAAATCGCCAGCAATTACTGGTGAGGGGTGGCACAATCAAAGCTCACTCAGCATCAAATGAAGGATTGCACAGTCAGGGAGTGCAGGCTAAGATAGCTAGGTCCACTGAGGCTCATGTGAGTACTGTATGGGAGGACAGGTCTATGGGACCCCCTCCCCGACATGCCCCACCTCCGTGAGGTTCGTGGCTCGTCAGCGGCCCCCCATGCACCTGTGCTCAGGTGGCGGGGTGGCTGCTGATCGACACATAGGGCCGATCGGCTTGTACTGTAATATACTATGGACACCATTCTGAAAGCTCCAATACTCCATTTTAGATACAAACGACCAAGAACCCCATTGAAACAGCCTGCCTGCGAAAGCACTGCGCGCAAGGAGCCATGCACTCCCCCTGCGCCTCCACCCCATGGTAGATCCGCTGAAGGTCCGTTCTCATGAGCAACCAGACACGAACGAGTATCAGAACAAACACTGTATCATTTTCTTTCCACAGTACATCACTGTCCCCGAAGTGACCTGACTCGTGGTTCAAGTCTGGAAAATAACAGGAACCATACCGATTGAACAGGCCTCGACCTGGCATCTAACCCCTAACATTTGAAAATATATGGTGTCAATAACCTTCCTGCATGAACCCCTGCCACATCCCCCAGATGAGGTGTTGACTACATACCAAAACTCACCGATTCACAGAGTTGTTTATAATACGGTGTTGGGAAGGGATGAAGCTTATAACTTTGATAAAGCAAGAGTGACCTTAGTCCATTGCAAAATACCATGTGCCTTGAAGACTTAATGAAAGGGCTAGATGGAGCCCCACCTGATGCTAACTAATGATTGCTGCTAGTGTACAAAGGAAGGCGAAAAAGCATTACTAAGAATACTTGTGTGTAATATAGTGAAACGCGTTTAAGTTGGTATAACCGAAAATGCAAATGTACGATTGTATATGAATGTATTGCTTCAATGCTCCCGAGTACACAATCCAACCTGATGCTACCTCACGTGTTATCTATCTGTTGCCTTATGAATTACCAATATGCGTTCAACTGTTATGTAATGTATGTGCCACTGCCAAACTTTCATAGCTACGAATGAAGAAGTGAACAAATGTATAAACAATAGAAATTTGTAATCATCTTAATGCTACTAACTTTACTAACCGTTCCCTCGTATGATATATTGTGCAGCCCAGGCACCGAGAACCGCGCAAAGCCACACGGCCATCTCCCCCTCCTCCCTCCAGGGCTTGCTGGTGCATGAGCAGCACAGCCTCACCTCCCCTCATTCTGCTGGACCCGCTTCAAGAATTCACCCCCCATCATGTCTGAGGCCGCCATAGTAAGCCAAATTAATTATTTACAACCTGGTCCTAAACCCCACCGCCTCAAGGGGCCAGAGGTGTGCCCTCGCTGATCCAGTAGTACTCCAGTTCACCCCAAGCTAATGGGCCTTGGAGATAGGTATTCAACCCTGTACTAACATATCAAAGTAATTCCTCACCATATCTAACAGAACAGAACGACAAAGCAGCTCACCTTGTGCCCTCAGACCAGACACCCAGACTTATGACACCCGGTCAGCAGGTCAAAAGTAATAGTGCACTGATGTATTGGTGAAGCTTCACATTGCATGTTGTTTCTCCGGTCTCCTATTATTTCTTAGAGTAACATATTGTAGGATTTACAGGACAACTGGAATCGTCTAAAGGATGAGTGTTTGTGTGTGTGTGGCCACAAGGGCAAAGTGTTAGTGCAGCCATCAATCATCGACACAAACCACGCCTGGCAGCTCCATCCCGACGAGCCCAGCTGACCCATCCACCCCAAGTTGGCACCACGCACATGTCCACCAATCCTGGAGCGGCTCATCATTGTATCACCTATAGTTTAGTCGACGCCACCCAATCCCTGAGACTATGTGCCCCCTATAGCTTACAGGATTTGTGACGTGGTTTTGTAATAAATATGGCCGTCTTTGCTATTGTCAGACAGAGCGCTCTCGGAGCTTGCAGAGTCCTTTGCATGCCCCATTTTGATTATATAAAAAAAAACCTCTTACATCACCCGCACTTGGTCTTGGTCTCATTCCCTCCTGGGGTGTGTCCTTATTGCCTCTCATTTTGGGGAGGGTACTGCCTTTTGGGGACGCTTGCTTTCAGTACCCATGTATAGCGAGTAAGCTCCACCACTAGTGTTGAAGGAGTAATTGAAGTAGCTGGGAACAGCAAAGGAGATTCACCAGATGGGTACTGGCATTGGCTACCTACGACATATAAACCCTTTTTCGCAGTAGAACAGCATTGACATGGTATGTTTGATATGATGTACACATGGAATACCAGAGGGCATTCCCACTTATTCGAAGAGGAGGGTCTGATAGCTAATCTGGAGTTATTTATGATAGTAGCACTTCAAGAATCATGGCTCATTGCTGAAGTACAATTAGATGGCCGTTGAACGGTTCATCAAGTAGCGACCCAAGGGCCAAAAGGTAAACCTAAAGGTGGTCTGTTGGTAACAGTCAAACCGCCATGGAATATATTGAAGCACACACAGTCAACCCAGAATGTACTAGTCACCAAGATCTTCCATCATGAAAAACTTATATTAATAAACATCTATGATCCCCCTAATATGGTAGGGACCAAGGAGAACGTCCAAGTTTTGGGGTCTATCTGGGAGATTTTAATGCTAAGATCAGTGCACTCCCTCTGAATGAAGATAATATTAACATGAAACTATCGTCTGATGTTAGCAGAACTAGATCTAATAAACAAGGGCAGATGTGGTATACACTTCTTGCTGTACATGAGCTAGTTAAATTGAATGGATTTACCCCAAGTCATATTGGCACTGCATTCACGCGTATAGAAGGAAGATCAGCGGCAACCCTTGACTATGTATTTTCGAACACAAGTGGGCTACAATTTATTAAAGATATGAGCGTAGTCATTGGCGAGAGGAGAGTGACTATCTGCCATTATGTATATTAATGGTATTTCCTAAAAATATGACAGCAATAGTAGATCAGAATGGCAATGGTCAATTATATGTAAACAAGGGTCAAAATCGGTATGGCACCTGCAAAATCTTGACTGTGCAAATAGTGCAGCTAATGAGTTTTTACATCGATTTATAGCTGAGGGAACAACTGGGGAGAATACCAACGAAAAGATGATGGACAACTTCTCGATGATGATGCAAAATATCCAAACACATTTAGTAGAAACACGTGCTTATAATTTTTCAGCAGAAAGATGCAATAAAAAAGGAGTCAACTGCGGAAAGGCCATGATAAGTTTATTAATAATGAAAAAAAGAACATGCGTAGGGTAATAAAGAGAACTATCACCCAGCACAAAACTGGTGAAATATCAACTTCGGTGCCCATGCGAATTTAAAATATTAAGAAGGGTATTCCAAGATGGCCGCCGGGGTAGGGAGACGTGTATAGGTCTCTCTCCAGCTGGGCCGCGGCAAAGAACCACATTAAAGAAGGATAGAGCACACAAAAACAGGGAAATCCTACCCGAAACACGATTATAGCACCCGATGCACCCGACAAGAGAGCTGTCCGCGCAGGAGCAGCTGAGCAGAGACGCGGGAGTGAAGAAGCAGAGAAGCGCTGCCGTCCCTCTCCCTCCAGGGAACATCGCAGGCCACCGCAGTAGAGAGGGGACCCGCCGTGTGAGGCCGGCGGCCACAACTGAAGCCCCAGCAACGCGGAGCACTCTAGGTTGCACACGGGTGCGGCTGAGTGCCTCCCCTCAGGGCAGCGACGGGCGCCCACTCCACAGAGCCAGCCCTCCAGAGAGAAGTGCCGCGGAGGGGCGGGAGTGCCGCGGAGATTAACGCGAGGCCCCACATCAAGGGAAGTGGAGCGCCAGGGCCTAGATCACACGCACTTCGCCATCAGTCGCCGGGAGGCACAAAAGGTGAGCGCACCCCCACACAGCAAAGAAGACACAGGAGGTAATTAAACCGAAGAGGGCACCCAGCCTGTAAAAAACTCTGCTCGGCGGCCCGTGCCACCCATCAACCTGGCCATAGAGAGGGGGAAGGGCGGACAGGGAAAAAGGAGAGCACAAAACAAGCACGGAACCCCCCCAGATAAAGCCCTTCGCGGATTGGGGGGCAACCGACTACAACCTTCCAGATCGATCAACGGGGACCCCCGACAGCAGGAGGGCATCAGAGTCAGCACCCCCCCACCACAAAAATTACTACTGCCCCCGAACAGCACTACCTCCGCCGGGTGTTAAACCAAAGGTGCAACAAGCAGAGGAAACAGCCCGGAAGTCACCACAAGGCGCCCTCCCTTTCCCCAAGCAGCGGAACTACCCCTTGGAGGACATGTCTAAAGCAAAAGGGAAGGGGGGGGCTCTACACTTCCGAACTGACAGCCAGCCAAAAAAGACGCAAATCTGGTCGTCAGATACCCAGGTTCATACCAGAGGAAGGGCACAGGAAGACCCCCCCAGGGGACCGCAACCATCCCAACACATGCCAAACACCCCCATCAAGGGATGACATGCACTCATGGTTCATGGAGTTACAGGACAAGTTTATGAGCACGGTCCAGGACCAATTCGCCACAATGAGAAATGAAATGTAGCAGGTGGTCCAAGTAGTAAGGATGGATGTGGCCAAACTAGTAGAGAGGACAGACACAATTGAGAGAATCGTCCAGAACATAGAAGAAGCACAGCAAAACAGCGAGACACCTGAACACCTGGTGAGGCTGACCCACAACCTAGAGGTCCAATGTGAGGACCTAGAAAATGGGTCCCGTAGGTCCAACATCCGAATCAAGAACATGGCGGAATCGGTACTCGATAAGGACCTTAAAAGTGCGGTCCAGGAAGTGTTCAGAGACATTCTGGAGGAGCAAGAGGCAGAAACCATAGGGATCGACAGGGTTCACAGAGTGGGCCCGAAAAGAACAGGGGCGCCAGGGGAAAGACCAAGATATGTGCTGGCAACCCTCTCCTCATACCCGCAAAAAGAACAAATCTTAAAGAGGGCGCGACAATTGGACCACATTAGGATGAATGGGACGGATATCCACCTATATCAAGATCTGGCCCGAGTGACTCTACAGAAAAGAAGAGATATGGCACTGTTAGTAAAGGAACTAGTGGCGAAGGAAATACGATACATGTGGACATTCCCGTTCGGCCTCCTATTCACCTGGGAAGACAAGCAAAGAAGAGTGACCACTTGCGACGAAGGGCTACACATAATGGACATGCAAGCAGAGGGGCGGATGGAAGGGGCAACAAACCAAGTGGAGGGTACCACAAAAGGCTGAGAGGCTGGGAGAGGTACGGCAAAAGAAGAAGCAAAACGGGTAGAGAAGTGATCATGTAAGGATATCCGGAGAATGCACAAATCAACGGCCCGGCAAAGGGCCCCTGGAACCGAAACTCAGGAAGGACTGAGGAAAATGCGGGGTATAGGAACCCCTGTGAAGTTCACACCGATTTCATTGAGGGCCGGGAGCAATAGGCTCAACGCCCTAGCATCCTTAGGTACCCGGGCCCTCCTCAGGACTAAGTTGGGGGGGACTCCGGAAGAAGAATCATAAATATTCACAACGGGCTAAGACAAAATGGGGAAACTTAGAATCCTGACATATAGCATAAGGGGCCTGAACTCCCCTGTGAAGAGGAAAAAGGTAGAGACCATGCTGAAAAAGGAAAAGGCAAACATTCTGCTACTACAAGAAACCCACATAAAAGCCCAGGACAAACAGAAAGTACATCTCAAGGGGTACAAGATCTGGGCGCAATCAAATGCCAAAGATAGAAGGGTAGGGGTGTTGATAGTAGTAAAAGAGGGAGCGGACGTGGTACTAACAGACAGGCTAATGGATAGGGAAGGGGGGGTTCGCGTTCGTCAACGTTAAGACAGACGGATGCCGCCTAACCCTGGCTATGATATATGCACCTAACACGGGTCAAGATGGTTTCCTTCGAGACTCGATGGAGAAGTTTGAGGGCTTTGCAAAGGGCAAAGCGATTTTGGGGGGAGATCTAAACATAGCTTGGCATCCACAAACAGAAACAGGTGCACCTTCCAAGCATCTCAAGCAAAAGATGGCACTTTGTGACGTATGGAGGGAACTCAAGGGCCAACAGAGAGGCTACACGTACTTTTTGCATGTGTATAATACAATGTCAAGAATAGACTATTTCTGGATGTCGGTGGGCCTCATGGGCAAAATTCAAGGAATAGAAACGGGCTCGATATCATTATCAGACCATGCCCCGCTATGGCTGGAGGTGAAGACTCCAGGGAAGGGGGATGGGGGGCTATGGCGCTGGAGGCTCCCACAGGATATTTTCCTAGACCCGACACTGGATGAAGTGGTAAGGGATAAGATCACAGAATATTTTGCACAAAACGATACAGGAGACGTCCCATTGGGAACAGTCTGGGAGGCATTCAAAGCAGTAATCCGCGGCCACCTCATAGCACTGAACGCCACTAACGACAGTCAGAGGCACAGCTGGGGAAAAGGAACTCGAAGAAAAAAAATAATGGACACACAAGAGAAGCTACTGACCCATTCCTCCAGCAGCCCCAAGAAGGCTCTAAGACACGTGCAGGGGCAACTGGAAATGAATCGCACCAAAGAGGCAGAGAAATCCCTCCAGTACCTTAAACAACAATACTATATAAAAGCCAACAAGGCAAATAGATATCTGGCGAGACAGCTACGCGAAAAACCAAAGACAACGACCATCATGAATATCCGAAATTCACAAGGAGAAAATCAAACGTGCACCCATGATATAGGGAAGGCCTTTAGGGCATTCTATCAAAAACTTTATGCAACAGAACACCCGAATGGAACGGACCAAGACACATACTTACAATCTCTCCCCATTCCTAAAATCCCAGAAGAAGACAGAAAAGCATTAGAGAACCCGATCAGCGAAGAGGAAGAAGGCAATAGCTGGACTTCCAAATAACAAGGCACCCGGCCTGGATGGCTTCACAGCCCCATTCTATAAAAAATATGCAGACATACCCACCCCTGTTTTGACGAGACTCTTAAACTCCTTCAAAGAAAATGGAAACATGACCCCGTCAATGAATGAAGCTAAAGTATTGGTATTTCGTAAAGCAAGGAAAGACCCATCCCTCCCCAGCTCCTACCGCCCCATAGCATTGATTAATTTGGACTCCAAGATTTACACAAAAATTCTGGCAACAAGGCTATCCCCACTACTGCCCAGTTTAATTAACACTGACCAATCAGGTTTTATACCAGGGAGACAAATACACGATAATCTGAGAAGACTAATACAAATAGTAGAAAAGACAGGCGTTACACACTCCCCGGCAGCCCTGCTTTCACTAGATGCCGAAAAGGCTTTTGACCGGGTAGAGTGGTCAATACTATTCAAAGCACTAAAGTGTATGGGATTTGGAGAACAATTTATGAGCATGGTAAAAGCCAATTATAACTCCCCAACAATCAGTACAGCCATAAATGGCAAGGTCACCGACAAGGTAGAGATAACAAGGGGCACCAAGCAGGGATGTCCGTTTCCCGCCTCCTCTATGCCATAATTCTAGAACCACTGCTAATCAAAATCAGGGAGTCAGTTCGCATAACGGGGATAGAAATGGCAGGAACACAGCATAAAGTAATAGCGTATGCAGATGACATGCTGCTGGCCTTAGCGGACCCGGGGAGGACATTAACCATAGCAATTAAAGAACTGGAGACATTCGGGGCAATCTCTGGCCTCAAAATTAACAGGAAAAAAAAATATGGAGATATTACTCCTGGCAGGTGAGAGAACAGAAACAGCAGGAGGGGCAGCAACACTAGACCTAAAAATAGCACAAAAGGGAATCAAGTACCTGGGGATAACTTTGACACACAAGATAGACGCACTGTATATTGAGAACTACCCCCCAATTCTGTAACGGGTAAGGAGGGATCCCGAGCGTTGGAGTCCCCTGATGGTCTCATGGTGGGGCAGAATCCAGGCGGTAAAAATGAACAGTCTCCCCAGAATGCTATACTATTTTCAGGCTCTCCCAATTAAGATCCCCAAATCATTCTTTAAAGCACTGTCCAAAGCGATCTCGACCTATATTCGGTTCACTCCTGTTCCTCCAAAACTATCAAGGACCACATCGACTCCCTGGCTCCTGCCCCGGCTGATTTCTGCAACCACTCCTACATCACCGGAGTCTTCCCAACCCCCCTGAAGCACACCCTTGTGCACCCTCTTCTTAAGAAACCCTCTGCCGACCCCTCCTGCCCGGGTAACTATTGCCCAATTTCCATTACTCCCTTCCTGGGTATGCTCCTGGAGAAACTGGCCCTCTCCCAACTTAATCTCTACGCTGAAGCTGTTGGTTGTCTTCATGACCATCAGTCTGGCTTCGGAGCTTCCAGAAGCACGGAAACTGCTCTCCTGAACATCCGTGAAGACCTGCTCTCCAATCTTGACTCTAACACCCCTTGTTTCCTCATCCTGCTTGATCTCTCTTCTGCCTTTGACACTGTTAACCATGCCATCCTGCTCAACCGTCTCTGTGATAACCTGGGAATCACTGGTCAGGCTCTGGCGTGGCTGACTTCTTTCCTCTCCGACCGACCCTCCCAGGTCAAACTTGGGTCCTTCCTCTCTGATACCTTTTTCTCTAACTGTGGTATCCCCCACGGATCCAACCTCTCTCCCTGGCTGTTCAACCAATACCTGGCACTCCTTGCCCACCGCATCGCCGTCTCTGCCAAAATTTCCAGTGCTATGCGGATGATACCCTGCTCATTTTCATGCTTCCCTCAGCCTCCTCCTCTCCTTCCCTCCTCTCCGACTGTCTTTCTGCTATGCAGGAATGGTGTGCTGCCAATGACCTCTGCCTTAATGCCAGTAAGACTGAGATTCTACTCATCGGCACACCCACTCCCTCCTTCCCTGCAGCTCTCTGGCCGGCCTCTCTTGGCCCTCTTCCTGCTCCCACCTGCAAGGCTGGAAACCTCAGGGTCATTTTCGATTCCACTCTCTCCTTCTCTCCTCACATCTCTGACGTCTCTAAGAAGTCACACTACCAGTTGCACCTCCTCAGAGCTATTCTTCCTTTCCTCTCCTTCCCCCAGAAGCTCACCATCTCCAGAGCCCTGGTTCTCTCTAGGCTGGACTATTGTAACAGTCTCTATGTTAATATGCCTGCCTCTATTCTCCGCCCTCTTCAATTTATCCAGAACAGTACTGCGAGATTTAACCTTAGCTTCAAGCCCAGGGATTGTATCTCTCCAGGACTGAAATCCCTGCACTGGCTTACAGTAGCTGCGAGGATTAAGTTCAAAACCCATTGCATTGTCCACAAGGCCTTCTGGGGCCTGGGGCCGCATTACCTTCAACTCTCTCTTCCCAAATATCTTCCTTCTCGAGCCCTTCGCTCATCCGCCTCCAACTCCCTCAGGGTCAGTCGCTTCTCCAAGCAACGAGTTGGTGGTAGATCTCTCTCTTCAGCAGGGGCCTCCCTCTGGAACAGCCTTCCTGCCTCTCTGAAACTTGAGGAAAACCATCTCCGGTTCCGGAAGCACCTCAAAACCCTCCTCTTTGCCTCCGCTTTCTCTCCCTCTCTCCCCTGCTGAATTCCTGGCTGAAATTGCACTGGTTAACTGGCCACCCCTTCTGATCTTGGGCCCAGGCCTTGCCAGCTGCACACCTGCACTGCCTCTGTGATAACCCCATGGACTGTTTTTATGCATCCCTACAGTCCCCCTACCAGGACTTATGTCTGCACTTACCCCCCACTGCCACCAGTTGGCCGTTTTATTATCTTATTTATTCTACTATCCTTGTACTGCACTTTCCTCTCTCCCCTCCCCGACGCACTTTCCCTCTCCCCCCTTCCCTGCACTTGCGCGATTTGAATGACACTTAGCCTAGTAAGATCGTTGTCTGTCCTTGTGTAAAGGCGCGTTATAAATGCCATATCATATCATAACATATATATGGAGCAGGAAACCACCACGGATCGCCACAACAACCCGCACAGCTCCGACCAGGGCGGGGGGAATGTCCCTTCCACACTTCTGCAAATACCCTCAGGCAGCACAACTATGGGTTCTGAGGGAATGGCTGGGAGACAACCAACAAACAGTATGGGTGACAAGATCGGGTGGTAGCCAGATCCTCATTGGAGGAAACCCTATGGAAAACTAAACATAGGCACCCTAATCTACGCACCAGCGAGATCATGAAAACCACCATGGAGACCTGGGATGACGAAACACGGAGGGGCATCATGACCACGGTGGAAGGCCCCTTCACACCCATCTGCCGGAACCCCCAATTCCCGCCGGGAATGTAACGAGGTGCCTTTGAAAAATGGGAAGCCGCGGGATGCACAAAAATAGGGGAAATGTTTCAAGACGAAGAAATAAGATCATTCAAAGAGTGCAAAGCTCTACTAAACCTAACAGAGGCGGACAGGTACAAATATGAACAGCTCAGACATTGGCTGGCGACACCAGACGTCAAAACGGCAGCCACAAGGGACCTCACTCCATTTGAAAAGTACCTAATAACCAACTCGGGGTCAAGAAAGCTGGTCTCCTCTCTATATTGCTTTATATATTCCCAAGAAGAAGTCAAATGGGCCTACATGGTCAAATGGGCGAGGACATTGGGGGAGGATATTCCTAAACAGCAGTGGGTGGATCTGTGGAATAGCATTCCAAAAATGACCCGATCAGTGCAAAAAAGGGAAATGTGGCTAAAAATCGTAACTCAATGGCATTATACGCCGGAGAGACTACCCAACACATGCTGGAGAGGCTGCACAGAGGTGGGCACGTGGAAGCACATCTGGTGGGACTGCCGGGGGATCAAAGGCTTTTGGTCAGAAGTAAAGACGGAAATGAAAAAGATCTTCCTGGATGTGGAACAGTTAGGGGAAAGAGTGTGGCTATGCGGAATGAAAGACCAGTCGGCCAAGAAATTCAAGAAATCACAATGGGGAAGCTTCATGGGCCTACTCATAGCTGCTTGGGCGACAATAGCCCAAAACTGGAAAAAACAAGAACCACCACTACTGTACGCATGGCTACAGAATGTATGGTCACAATCGACCATGGAAAAGCTTGCACATACCATACAGGGTTCAAAAGAAACCTTCACAAAGGAATGGGGAGAGGTTCTGGACTACCTGCAATCAGACTACATGGAACAATGGTGCCCGCACAATATCAGAATATCAGACATATTTAAGTCATAGACATTTCCAAGAACAACATAGACAAAGAAAAGATCTTCCGGGGCGGAAGGGGGAAGGGAGGGTGGGGGGAGTTGGGGGACAATTACCAGTTCTCTGTTTGTATTTGAAAATAATAGAATATATATATTTTTTTTAAATATATTAAGAAGAATTATAGAAGCTGGTTGAAAAAGCATGGACATGAGTGTGAGATAGTTAAAAGGAAAAATATTGCCCAACTTGCACTCTCTTATAACTCTTCAGGAATATGGCAAATACTACGCAGTGGTTAAAAAAAAAAAAAAAAAAAAAAAAAAAGAGAGAGATTTGCCTATTAATTGTATTCCCGAAGAGAAATGCAGTCAACATATAGAAGTAACACTGGGTCGAGTCGAAAAAAGTGCAGAGACCTTTTCACTCCCTGTGGTTACATGGGAGTGCAAGGCGTCAATTCTAGACATTATAGCGATAATAGAAAAGCTAAACAATTCTCGTGCTGTGGGTCCCGATGGCACATGTAATCTATGAATTAAAAAAAAGCACCAGCAACATGGGCCGCAGCTCTTCATCTGTTGTTCACCCAAATTGGGAAGGTAGGGACTATCCCAAAGCCATGGCATACTAGCCATATTCTGACAGTTCACAAAAAAGGGGCATGGGACAATCCTGCCAACTTCCGAATGTTGGCTATGTTAGACATTCCGTCTAACATTTGTGCATGTGTGCTTCTTTGAAAATTGAATGAGTGGATAACGGATAAGAAGATTCTGCCACCGAATCAAATTGGTTTAGAGCGAAATCGAGCACAACGCATAATTTATTTATGTTAACATCAGCTATTGAACATGCCTGGATAAAAAGAGAACTGAATGTCTATTGTGCCTGTATAGATTTCTCTGCCGCATTTGATACAGGGATGAGAAACCGCCTATGGTGGAAGTTATAAACTCCTGGAACATTCCGAAAGGACTATTGAGAATGCTCATGTTATACTCAGATAGAAATGTCCGTCTGCGCTTGTATGCTAAGGGCAGTCTTTCGGGGATGATGTCTACTAGCAGAGAAGTGAAGCAAGGCTGCATAGTGTCGGCCACCCTATTCAATCTATATCTGGCGGATATGCAAGAAGACTTTGCTAACACCGATGCAAATCCAGTAAAGATAAGCATAATGGTGCTTGGATGGTTGGCTTATACGGATGACTTGGTGATCTTGGATTACACTCCTAGGAGGTCTTCAGCGCATGCTTGATACTCTAGCTGCTTATTCTAGTGTTAATGGGATAACCATCAACATTGAGAAAAGTAAAGTGATGGTCTTTTCTGTAAAAAAATCTCCCAAGAAATTTGTGTGGAAACTTAACAATAAGATGTTAGAACAAGTCACTACCTATAAATATCTTGGCATAGTGATTGACGAGAAGACAACTTGGGATGACCATTGGACAGGCACTAAAGAATGCTGCCTCATAGCATTAAATGCCCTTAGTACTTTCATTGGGAGAAATGGGGGATATTCTGTAACAGCGATTTTGACATTATATACATGGCGAAACTGAGAGCTATCCTGTTGTATGCCGTAGCAATATGGGGACGCAAATTTGTTAAGAGATTAGTTGCATTCGAAGCCAAGATGTTACGCAAACTAATGCGGATGCCCCAGAACATATCTGTGGAGTATTTTTTTCTGGAGTTTGACCTTAAAGGAGTGTGGTCTGCACATATAAGCCAATCTGTATTGCTCTTTGATAATCTATGTATTAACTTCAGATACAATCACAGTATTCTATGTCCAGGTGCTTCTGAAGTTAGACGGCAGTATGAATCTTGGAATTTTAAAAGCTTTACATGGGAAATGGTCAGCAGGGTTTACGGAATCCCCTTAAAGCAGGGGCTAAAGTCTTGGTTAAAAATGAATTTGCAAGCATATAGTTATGACCAACACAGGAATAATTTATCGAATAAAGCAGATATTGGGTCTTACTGCCAAGTAAGGGCAACTCGAACATCTGTACCCAAGTACATTATAGCATATCCGAGTTTAAGAACATTTTGCACCCATCTATGAATTAAATTCAACATCTCAGAAGCATTGGAGACTAAGGGTGTGTGGCTGGGCCTGTGTTATGACAGGCGCCACTGCCGACTATGTTGGAATAATGTAATGGAATGGAATGTCTTTAACATTCATTAAGTGACTGCAATAGCTTGTTGTCGCTGCGTCATACGTTTTTAAAATCTTATAGTAATGCAATTGAGCTTAATGTAATAGTTGATTTATGGGGCACATTTTTATTGGGTGATATTAAACATATATTTTATAGTGTCTTTTTATCTGAAGATTGGGGAGATTTTAAATGACTTGAATAGAGTTTATATTTTATCACGTAAAATGTTTAATATGTCTGATTATGTATAAAATTACATGGATTATGTAAATGTCATGTTATACAAAGCCATTTTGGCTACAAGTAGATCAATAAAAAACAAACTTAAAAAGTTGAATGACACTGCCTTGGTCAGATTGCCAAGTCAATTCTTTGGGCCAGTGATTCGCTCCTCTAGAGGAAACAAGTACATGTGGACTGTGATATGCTTGTTCGCAAAGTGGGTGGAGTGTGTTTGTTGCAGCCCTGAATTGTAAGGCGGTGACAGCTGCCCCACTTATGATCAACCACATCTTGTCTTGTTTCGGCTTCCTGCAAAGGATTGAGTGAGATCGAGGAAGTCATTTTTCCAGTGGTGTGATGGCGAAGATGTGGGAGATTCTAGGGGTAAAAAGAAAACCCCACATTGCATACTGCACAGCTTTCAGCTGACGGTGGTGGCCAGAGGTACAACATTTTAAGTTGGTTTCCTTTTCTATCTCTATTCTCTCTTCCAACTGTCCTCTTCCAACAGTCTTTATTTCTCCTAATGGCCATTAGAACTACCCCATCTTCTGCAACAAAATTGTCTCAATTCAAGCTCATGACCAGACAAAAATGGTGTTACCTCAGCATCTGCTCTCTACAACTCAGGAGCAGACACTGACAACTGCGCCCACTACACATGAATACATAGAAAATGTAAGGTTCTTTGCTCATTGGTGGCACAGGGGGAGGGATCCACGTGGCACGATATATGAGTCTCAAAGCGGGCTGGACAAAGAATCCATTAAACACCTTGTTGTGCGACACCTTGATTGGGAAGGGAAGGAACTCCCCAGGTTGAGGGGGGCCTCTCGATAGACCGTTACAATCAGGCACGCTTTTGTGACGAGAGCAGTGCAAAGAGCACAGCAATGGCAGAGGAATGGAGGAAATATGGGGATAAGAAACAGAGTTAGTTTGGTTTGGTACACCGGCATGAGATGGCACACGCTGGTACCGGCAGTTCAAATGCAACTGGCCATGTCACTGCACCCAAATTCTTGGTAGTACACATTTGGAGTAACTATCTCAATGCCCTGGAAAGGTGAGACTACTGGGCCTGATGCAGGAGGGCATCAAAATCTTGGGGCAGATGTTGGGGGACACCAAAATTCTTTGGTCTGAGATTATCCGACAGAGTGGAGGGGTACAGGGTCCAATGTGGCCACGGAAAATACTAGGAGTTTAATAAGAGCATGGAGAAATGTATGCAGCTCGAAGGATTGGGGCTTTAAGGCCCAGAAAGCTTTGTGATAAGGACCCCATACATTTTGACTGGGATGGGTTGTACTTGTGAAATGCAGGTCATGATGTTTTCCTCCTAGACATCTTTGCAGCACTCAAGAGATCAGGATGAAAGTAAGAGATCACAGCGAGATCACAGAAAGTAAGAGGGCAGCAGCGGATATGGGGGGCCACCCCCAGAGCGTGACAGAGTTAAGGGGCGGTCCTAGCCAGGGAGGAGTCACTCTGCAGAAGCTGCCGTGAGCTTTACCCACTGGCTGCAAGAGCTAGGGTGGGGTTCTATGGGCACTGACACCCTTATGGACAATTGGGACTCCTTACAACTGCAGTGGCCATGGGTGACGCTCTTTACCGATGCATGGAAGGGACTGTCCTGGCAGAAAAATAAAGGAGATAAAAGCTAAAGTGATGGGTAACCAGTTTGTGTGAAGCCCGGGAATGGTGAGGGGCCACGGGGAGAGGCGTTTACACCAGGTCCACTCAGGACTGGGGCAAGGCTACGACCGCTCAGTAGTTGACTCCAATAAAGTGATCTGCATGTTTTCCAATACAAAATGTGAGTCTGTGCAATCGTTGGGATAAGGGCAAGAGGAATACAGTATGTCTGTGGGGAGGAGGGGCAAGTAGGTTTTAGCCCCGCTGAGCATCAAAGGTCTTTACATTTTCTTAACAAGCCAACCACTGCCTAGCACACACCAGATGGCTCCCCACTGTGACTTCACACCTTGATAAGGAAAGCAGGGTTCATGGTGTGTCACCATGCAGTCCATGGCAAATTAATGTAGTAATATGTGCGCAGCAATGATTTGTGCACTGCCCAAGTCACCAACCTGTTGGTTAATTGAGTCTACGTCGTGCTCCTCTATGTAACAACACATATGCCCGTTTTTGTCTGATGTATCCCATGTCCATACAATAGCACACTGGAAGACAATAATGGTGGAAAGGTACCCAGGGGATGTTGCTTCGCCAATCACATTTGAGCAGCACAGTCACATCATATCACAGGGCATTCAGAAGCTTCCAGGGGAAGAGCTAAATTGGCAGCAACGACAGGGGGAAATGGCCTTTTCAGAACGGGGGAGGATGGCCAAAATGGGGGGTTTTGAAGAAATGCCACTTGTTGGAAATTTCACACGGGAAATTCAACCTTGACGGCAAACTGCAGGTATAAGGACATGTGCCTCAAGTGTAGCAAGGACCATACTACTGTCAACTATGAGCAAAGACAGAAACAGGCATCCAAACAGAACAGTCAAAACAGAAGGGGGGTGGGGGACTAGGACGTTTGGAAGGGCTCTGATGAAAGTCAAGCTGGAAGTATTGTGGCCACTACTTAACGCGTATTACAAGGCAGCAGCGAAGACACTTTTTATTTCCCAACCTGTGCCATAATAGTTTTAGTGGGAGGAAGCCGCGCAACCTCAAGTCAGCGAATATTGAAGTATTCACGCGAGCCGGGGTGAGTACTTAAGGATTAATGTTTATTTATGATAACAACCGGCGCTCCGCACTGCGACCGTCTCTTACAATTCCATTCAAGTAACTGACTAGAACCCTTAGGTTAATTTCTAACTAAACACTCTAAGAGACGTCGCAGCGCGAGACCAAACAATCCAACTAAGAATACTACACCCCCCCCATAAATATTGAATGGAAACATGTGGCTTACATCGTAGTACAATTAACAAGACATAATGGCCATATGACTTACATCGTAGTACAATTAACAAGAAATAATGCTAGGACCAACATTTTTTTTTTCAACCATTTTCCAATGCCCTTGAGTAACATTTGACGACCTACCTACTCATAAATATGAATGCGTAGCCTAGAGAACATTTTGAGAAAGTAAAATGATAAATAAAACTAAACATAAAGTTTACATTTACTTAGGCATAACATAATCCCTGGACCAATATGGTAATCTTCCTTCTCTTGAACTTTGTGGAAGACTACGTCCAACTACATTTTCTACATCGTTACCTTGTTGCATATTCACATCCATTCCTTAACTTTGTCTCGCTACGTCCCTATCATCACTCTCCATTTCATTTACATTCTCCCTTCTAAACAGAACTTCATCTGTAAACAAATCATTTGCTCTTTTTTCTTTACCATAGACTCTGCATTCTTCCTGTTTGCCTCCCATCTCCATCTACTTACCCTGTCCAAATTCCATACCGCTCCCCCAGCAACTCTAACTGCTCTTCTAAACACTTGTATAACTTTAATTGGACTGCTATATTTAGAGTCGCCTTTCCTCACCTTACGACCACACTTAATCCGTACATAATCTCCTGGTGAGAGTCTCAATTTGGGTTCTCCAACATCCGGTTTACCACTAGACCTCTCATTTTTATTTTGATGCTTGAATAACTTATATTTCTTATCATCTACTACTTTCCTACGATTAACCCAATCTGGATTAAGTAAAGTATTTGGAGCTCTTCCTCTCATCAATTTAAAAGGTGACACATTCATTCTTCTCTTAACAGTCATCCTACTGCACCACACTTTCTCTTTGAGTACTTCATCCACCGACAAGTTATTACTCAATGCCAATTCTACAGCCTCTACAATCACGCGATTGCATCTCTCCACTAATCCATTGGTTTGAGGATGGTATAATGAAAACCTCCATTCAATTCCTGATCTTTTGGCAAACTCTCTTATCTCTTTACTTTTGAATTGAACTCCATTGTCACTCATTATCACTTTAGGGAATCCTTCCCTTCTACATATTTGCATAATGAACTTCATAATCTCTTGACTATCAATTTTACTCACAGCCTTAACTTCAAGCCACCCTGAATAGTAATCAACTAGTACTATCAGGAACTTTTTCTCTCCTATCAATTTCCCATATGGCCCCAACGATATCAATACCTACCATTTCCCATGGCGCTTCACCTTTGTGAATATCAATAGGCTTTGACTTTACAACTCTACAACTCTTATCGCTATTTTGACATGGGACCTGGCAGAACACTGCAACATACTCTGAAAGTATTACGGCAAGTGTGAAACTGCAGTGGAGTGAAAATCCGTTCTTAATCCTCGTTGCCAATTGAAGTATTCACGCAAGCCGGGGTGAGTACTTAAGGATTAATGTTTATTTATGATAACAACCGGCGCCCCGCACTGCGACCGTCTCTTACAAATCCCTTCAAGTAACGGACTAGAACCCTTAGGTTAATTTCTAACTAAACACTCTAAGAGACGTTGCAGCGCGAGACCAAACAATCCAACTAAGAATACTACAAATATCAAGCAGGGATAGTGGAGCAGCCCCTTGCTTAATGACATTACATCCTGTTGGATTGTGCTACAGCTGCAGTCAGATTGTGCTATTGCTACATAAATAATGCAACATAGGGTTAAAATTGCTGAAGCACAGCTCCAATTCCCCCGGTAGGACGGCACCAAGGTACCATATTGTTAAATTAGTAAAATTCCTCACAGGCGGCTTTGCAGGGCAGTAAAAAATGACATTACATGCAGTGAGATTTTGCCTGTGCAACACAGGGTTAATACTGACCTGTACAACATAGAGTTAAAATTGCTAAAACTCCTCCCAAGCACACTGTCAGAAAATACTACCAAAAGTACCGTCAAAAAAATGCTATTGGTAGCATTTTCTGCAGCATAGCAAAACCTGATGTTACAACTGTTGTCAGATTTTGCTACCATTTCTGACACAGCATGTTTTGACGTTACAGTGGCGCAGGTAATATATGTGTAGTCACTTATAACAGAGTACGGTCTGTGTAGTAACTGTACAGCAGTTACTGCGTCTACGAGCATTCCATAGCCTGAACTGGACCGTAAATGAGACTGGGGCAGCTACAGTTTCTACGACACCAACAATGACAAGGCTGCCCTGTGGCATTTCAAAACTTAAACGTGCCTTTCCAGAGGTTGCAAAAGTGCTCCTCTTGCCAATATAACAACAAAGGGGTGAGATGGATAATAAAAGAAATGCATATATAATTCACTACAAGAGATGGCTCGCATTCACTCACCTGATGCGGCCTGGAAACTGAACAGTGGATTTTCGTAAAGGGAGGCGTTATGTTGCTTTCGTTATCAATTGAAACACACATGTAAAGTTACTATCAGAACCGATAACATTGTGTGTTTGTTAAAAAATGTGCCGACATTTAATGAAATGCCTTTAAACTAGGAGTACATTTTCACGTATTGCTGAAATGCCGTTAAATCGTCGTGACGTCTCACGTAGGCCGTCTACGAGTGTAGGAAGAGAATTATGGAGGGTACAATGCAGTGCACGGGCAGTAATTTATTTTATATATACAAGGCCCTTATACATCACGGAAGTGTTTCGAAGAGCCTGGTATATTTAGGTGCCAGCGGGTTTGCTTTTCCTATTTTGATTTTGGTTGTAGCAACAGCGGATCTTTGCGTGTCTTCTTTGTTGGTAAGTAGTATTCCCATCTCCGGCTCCGTGCGCCCCGCCCCAAACAGAAGTGCTTTAAGTAGTAGGGGGGTAAGACGAGCCGAATATGGCATGTGACACTTGCCACTGTATGTCACTAATACAAGTGACACGTGCCACTGGCAAGTGTCACATACCATAACATTTCATAATTGAGAAAAAACCTCAGATATGCATGTCACTAAATGCCAAACAATGTCATAACAGAAAAAACAACCTTTGATGTATTGTTTTTAAAATAGATATGAAAATCCATTTCAGGCACTCGATCTGTCTGATGAGTTCTCGGATTCCTGCCCATTTCCTTAACCAGCAAGCCTCCAGGTGCTGTAGCAAATGATCGGTCAGTTTCCTTAAAACCCCCTCCTATGTGCGCTGTCATCTGCTTCAACATTAGTCGCTCTTCTGTTTTTAAGTC
The DNA here is from genome assembly GCF_040938575.1 of Ambystoma mexicanum. Lineage (NCBI taxonomy): Eukaryota > Metazoa > Chordata > Amphibia > Caudata > Ambystomatidae > Ambystoma > Ambystoma mexicanum. The sequence continues at coordinate 966,272,754 of NC_090936.1, read as the reverse complement.
CAATCCTATTCTATAATACTAAATTTAAACAACAGTTTCATACAAATCTTTTACTGCCTAAGGCTTAAAATGTCCAATTGTATTGCTTACGTTTTCCAAAACAGTATGGTAACAATATTGACGTTTGTGTAGATTAATTCATACTTTTCACACTTGACTGTATGAAGTGTGATAAATAAGTACAGGCGCGAGTGCTGAAGAGCGTGGTTGTCGTGTGTTATATTTCAAGCATAGATTGTCCACACATTACGTTCAGTTATCTTGAAGGTTTATTTGTTAATAGAGAGTTCCCCTTCAGCTCCCGATGCAACGGCTGTCTTCTTCCCGTGTGGTTCTCTCTTAAGTTCCAGAACCACACGGGCAGTCTACATTATAACATCTCCTCCTCCACAATATTTACAAGGATGAGGTAAGTAACTGTACAAACTATTAAAGAAAACACTCAAATTCATTATAGATAATTGCTTAATAAAAGGATACACGTGGATAAATTCCATAACGATTGAAGAATAGTATGGCGTGATTGATGATGGTTCACGCAGTTAACAGTTTCAATAATAAATAAAATGTTTTCCTTGTTTGGTACAATTCTTCTGGGTCTTGTAAGAATTGCATTATCATCAGAGACTCCTGCATGCATTCCCTGACTCATCGCCTTCCAGGCGAATCAATACCACTTGCAAACACATTGTTCTGATCTATGTCTGTCCTTTTCTCTTGCCAAAATGACATTGTTGCATGACCACTTATTACCATCCTCTAAAATTACGGACCTCTTTGAGCATTTGACCACTCTCTGTGGAGACCGGAATTCATATTCTCCTTTCATGACTCTCCTGGGTTCTCTTACTCTAATCAATCTCCTTTTTCAATTTTGCTTTCTTTTGCATGTTTTTATTTGTCATAGTACTTTTTATATTCTTCTTGGTTCCTCTTTACCCTTTTTACAATTTCTTCCATATCAATGTTTTTGTTCCTCTTTAATGTCAACCAAGCGGGTCTGAGTCTGTTGGTGGCAATTCTTCCTCTCATTAGAGTAAAAAGTTCCACCTCAGTCACAGAATGTGGAGTGACCTTGTACGTGTTCAGCGCCTCCTTAAGTGTCTCCCTCCATTGCAATCTGTTTACAATGGCTAACTGAATAACATCTTTTATAAAGCGGTTCATTCTCTCAACTAAGCCATTACTCATGGGATGATATAGCGCCTTCGTGTTGTGTTTTATAGCTCGTTCTTTGAGAAAACATTGGACCTCCTGTGACATGAATTGTGTGCCATTGTCCGATATCAATTCTTGAGGTTAGCCCTCTGTTAAAAATTTCTTCCAAAAATGTCTTTACTTTCATAGCAGAAACTGACTCTTCAATAATTCCACACTCCACCCATTTCGATGTATAGTCAACTAATACAATAAAAGAAATCTTTTGTTTTCCTAATATCTCATATGGACCAGCAATGTCAATAGCTAATTTTGTCCACACTGAATCTGGTACCGGTATTGGTTGTAGCGGTGTGACCCTGGTAACCTTTCCTTTGTCACTCACTGCACAAGCAGAACATTCCTTTACTATTGTTTCTAAGTCACCCCACATGTTGGACCACCAATACGCCCCCCTCACTCTTCTTTTCATTAAACTCCTCCCTATATGTCCTTCATGTGCAATCTCCATAATCCTACCCCTCAAATTTGTGGGTGGAACAATGCGATCTCCCCGGTATATACATACACCATCACATGACAATTCTTTTTTCATCTTCTCCCAAGGTTCTATATCTTTATCCACATCTTTCCAACCACTCTCCACCGCTTTTCTTAATTGTCCTTGTTCCAAATCTAGTTTTGTGGCTTCAATCCATTCCTCCCTACAAAAACTAGGATGTATCTGTGCTATAACGCAATCAGTCTCTTCCTCATTCCCATTAAAATCTTCATCTTCAGAGGAAGATGGCAAACGGCAATCAGTTACCATGTTCGTCCTTCCTAGGGTATATTTGATAGTCACATTATATTGCATGATAATCAATATCCACCTTCTAATACGCGGAGATGTCAAATGTGGATTCTTTGGGTTTAAAACATGAATAAGGGGTTAATGATCTGTCTTAAGTTCAATGGGGGTTCCCCGTATAAGTGCTGTGAAATGCTCTAAGATCCATTTGACAGCTAGAGCTTCCTTCTCAATGGTAGAATAGTTCTTTTCTGCCCCTTTCAATGTCCTGGAAGCAAAAGCAATTGGCACCACATTTCCATTCTGCACTTGTTCTAAAACACCTCCCAACCCTATGTTGCTGGCATCCACAGACATGATGGTTTTAGCACTGCAGTCAAACCTCTTTAAGGCAGGTGCTCTGTTAATTAACAATTTGAGTGACTTTAGTTCATTTTTGCATTCCTCAGAACATTCAAATGTTATGCCTTTAGTCATTAAACTTCTCATCTGAGTCGTTCTATCAGCGTAATGGTCTATACATTTCTAATAGTATTCAGTAAGTCCCAACAAACTTCTCAGTTGGTCTTTATTGGAGGGATCAGGAAGCTTGAGAATGGTGTTTACCAAAGTCTCTTTAGGCTTAATCCCTTCAGCATTGAGGCAATGACCTAGATAGGTCACCTCTCTTTTCTTTATCTTGCACTTCTCAATTTTTAGGGTGAGACCCTTTTGTTGTATAACTTGCAACACCCCAAGTAGTTTGGCGTCATGATCTTCTTCAGACATAGCAGAGACTAAAATGTCATCCTGAAAGTAGTGCACACCTGGTAGACCCTCAGAGATGTTGCATCAGTCTCTGGAAAACACTAGCCGCTGATGCCAAACCGAACGGCATTCTTTTATACCTAAATGAACCCAGGGGCATTATAAACGATGTGAGATGCCTGGACTCTTCTTCTAGAACTACCTGATGGTATGCAGAGGATAAGTCTAATGTGGTCAAATACTTTGCAGGCTCCATGGTGGTGAGCATCTCTCCAATATTGGGTAGAGGATGGAGATCTATCCGTATGTTGTTGTTAAGATCCCTCAGGTCAACGCACATCCTAATTGACCCAATGGGAGAAAGTCACTCGGAGCTCTCTATAGGCTCAATGATGTCCTGTGAACACAATTTCTCCAGTTCCTTTTTGAGTGCTTCTCGCGTGCCAATTGGAATGTTCCTTACTTTGTGTACTACTGGCCTTGCCCCTCTTGCTTGAAACCTTTGAGAATGCCAATGTTGTCATTAAAAACGTTGGGAAAACTTCCGGCCAGAGCCGCAGCAGAATCACAACAGTTATCCATCACGCTCAAAATGGGTGTGTTCTCACCTGGGTGTATTCTAATTTTCAATGATGCTTGTTCCCACCAGTCAGCTATTGAGAACCCATCTTGGGCTACGTACAACTTGCAATATGTCTTCCTCCCTTCGAAGTCCAAGTGTACCCAAATGTAACCTATAATATTAATTGGAGATTTGCCATAGCCAGTTGCTCTAACCTTGGTTACATGTAAATCTTCCATCCTCTTCTTCAATACTCTCAAATATGTCTCCTTATCCACTATAGTATAAGGAGACCCTGTGTCAACCATGACTTGTAGGGTAATACCCTTAATGGTCATAGGTACCCATGGGCCCACAGCTCCTTGGTTTGATGTGAGTGCCAATATCTGTATTTCCTCTTCAAATTCACTTGTTATCGCCACTATATCACCTGAACCAGAAGCTTCTTCAACAGCTCTTACACCAGTATTAGCACCTCTACCTATTTGAGTGTAATTCCTTGCTATATTTCCACGTGTGTTAAACCTGCCTCTTCCTCTGGAATTGCGGCAAACTTTGCCAAAATGGCCTACTTGACCACATCTGAAACATTCAGCCTTTATCGCCGGGCAGTCTTTATCTGGATTTGCATGCCTGTACCATCCACATTTGTAGCATCTGTTTTGTGGTCTGTGGAACATTTCCTTGTTTTGTCTGGAGTTCATACCAAGGTCTGATCTAACAATTCTCTTCACCATAGCAACCAGGGCCTCTTCATCTTTACTAATTTCCCCATCATTCACAGCTTGAACTGACTTGATGTCAATACAGTCCTACTTATTTTGAACTTCTCTCATACATTTTTCTCCTAATTCAATTGATCTAGCTATCTCTAAAGCTTGTTCCAATGTCGGATTTTTTGCTTGCCACAGCCATTGCTGGATCCGGGAGTCAGCCGCACGCAGAACAAGCTGGTCCCTTAGATACTCGTCTGCCACACCTGTGAATTCACACGTGGACATGAGACCTCTTAGTGCTGCAACATATGCATCGACAGATTCATTCTTGTTCTGTTTCCTGGAAAATAATCTATATCGTTCCAGAACTATATTTGTTTTGTTTCCAAAATGTTTGCCAAGCTTCAACAACGCAGTCTCATATTTCCTGGAACCACTCGCGGAATCTCCAGATCCTTCTTCAGTATCATTAGGATCCAGTAAAGTTCTGAATATTCTCAATGCTTCTGTACCCACACAATTAAGTAGGGTGGCTTCTTTCAGGTCATCATTGTACTTTGCCCCACCAATCGCTCTTAAAAAGACTTTAAAGTTGTCCAACCACTGTTCCCATGAGCAGACAGGACTACCAGGTTGTGCCAAAAAGGTCACCGGTGCCACAATGTTTTGCATGTTGAGGTGTATGACACAGAAGAAATTCATCTCCGCCTGAGTGAAAACTGGTTCTATGACTTTGTGAATATAAGGTTATTGCTCCGGTAGAACGTGTGCTTTGTTTATTGTTGCGTTGTTTTTGTTTCACTGAGATATGATTTTCTCCTGTGTGTTTATTTTTTATTTTTGTTTTAATTTTTTGCAGTGTTGTTTATACATCTTCATGCATTGAATCTTTCTTGCTACATGGGGATGCAGATTTAATTAAAATTCTTTCACTGTGACTTGAAATTACTTTTTATCCAGCGTTGAAATGCAATTTTGTAACTGAAAACGTCCAAAACTTAATCTTCAACCCGAATCTCTACAGTCATTCAGTGCTCGGATAGTATCAATTGCATTGTGCCACCTTTCTATGATCATCCAAGCTTAACTTTATTTACATGACTACTTCAGTCCATTCAGGATACCGCGAATGTTTGTTTGTTTATATGCTGATAAACGCTTTTATTAGTGTATATCTTTTTTTAAAATTTTTATTGTAAAACTTCAACTTCATATGTTATATCAGGTTTTTGTTAGATTTCAGAGAAAAATAAGTGCATTTTCATTTCCATCTCCTCCTTAGAATTGCCAAAGTCAGATTTAACAATACAAGTTGGACTGTTAGGAGACACGGTCACATAAAACTACATCGACTGTGATGGCGTGACATTCAATTACTCACGACATTCAGTTAGGAACTAACTTTAGAACTTCATCGAAAAAATTGATTAAGTTACAGGAGAGCTTGATGTTATGACCTGCTACAGCATAGTCCCACCAATCATCTGACACATAGGATTGTGGTTTGAATTCCTTTAAATGCACTTCGCGGAGACCTGTCAACATAGGGCATATGGCTGCTAGATGTTTTAGAGACTCTATTTCTGTTGTTTTACAGAATCGGCAGTTATTGTTGACTGTTTTTGTTCTTGCGCATCCAAAGTATCTCGTTGGTGTGTAGAGCCTTCAATCATAGCCTTAGGAATTGTGCCCTATGATGACGCGATGGACAATTCGTGAGATATTTTGGTTGACAGTGTAATTTGACCATACTTCTGGAAGAAGGCAAGGTAGATTTGAGGGTTAAGCGGCTGTTGTAAGTTGTGATCCAGTCCCATGTTGCTAGCTTCTTTTTAGCTTGTTGTGGTCGCTGGATTAGCTCTTCTTCAGATATACCTGCTTCAACCATAATTAGATTTAGTTTGAGCTTCCATGCATGAATAAGGACATTGACAGTGGATTTTTTACCCGGCTTGAAGATGTTGTATGCTGGTATAGAGGAACCAAGTAGTATCTTACGCAAGGTAGATCAAGATTTCCAGATGATTGTCATATAAATTGAATTCAAAGCTAGCTCGTATCTCAGGGCTGACATTGAGATGTAATTCGGAAGGTTCAAAACACGTCTCCAAAACTTTCCTTCCAATCGGCTCCAAATGTTGTAGTTAATATTCAAGGCAGCTTCGCCGCCAAAGGTGATTGTTGTGATTACTTTTTGGAGATAGAACATTATAACGGGTGTGATGGAGAATTTCCCATAGTCAATGTTGATTTTAACTGGAAGACTCAAAATCTTTATTTTAGCCATCAAATCGCCAATCCAGGCAGCTTCACAAACCGAGTCGTTGACGATTGCTCCTAGATAACGGATTGACTTGCATATATCGTTCATTCTGCAATTGACACGGATATCATGTACATAGGCATCACGTCTCCGTATATATATGTTGCTATGGTAATCCTTTGTTAACAAAGATGGCAGCACGCAAAGCACGTCGTTGGGTGCTTTACTCAATATGTTTCCCCATTGCCATTACATGTACGTTATTAACGTGCCAACGTATAATGCGCTTGTCTGAGGAATCTTTTCGTTGCTACCGCAGCTCGCGCAGCGTTCAAATAATGCAGGTTCACAGAGCATGAATTTGCGGTGGGCCCTCTTATTTGATTTGCTATGATCCGTGATAACTTTGATAAATGTCTATTCATGTACCTGTTCGGTCGATGGGTTCTAGCCGTCTTTATTTTGCCCTGCACTTCATTAGATCAGTCTGCCAAACACACGCCCGGGGAACTCTCCTGTTCCTTCGACGGCTCCTCGTCGCCACTTGTTATATTTCAAGCATAGATTGTCCACACATTACGTTCAGTTATCTTGAAGGTTTATTTGTTAATAGAGAGTTCCCCTTCAGCTCCCGATGCAACGGCTGTCTTCTTCCCGTGTGGTTCTCTCCTAAATTCCAGAACCACACGGGCAGAAGACTCTTAGTTGGAACCGTGCAACATTAGTATTCTACTTGCAACCAATCTATATTATAACATTGAGGTGCAGTGTTGGGGCCAACCTGACTGTGTGAGGAGGCGGAGACCTGAACCGCAGACTGCATATACAGACACTGTAGTGTGATCACGCTGACAAGTGTGGTGTGCGTGGGAGCACCAGTATGCTGCTTTGGAAGCCCTGGTGCTTGACATCAGTCTCTTCACACCGGTAAGCACCTGCTACCTTATCGCTGCACTGACATTTGCTCTACCGAGATATTTTGACCCTGGCGATTGTGCCCCTCCTGCCCCTGCAAAATAAGCTGTGACTGTCGGCTAGTGTGGCCTTTGAGCGGCCTATTAGTGCACTGCGAGCCTCGTATCACAGTATTGTTTGAACTCCATCTTGCATGTCTTTCAGTACACCTAGGAGCCCTTCTATTGTTAGCCATGACTGCTGACTGTCTTTGAGCTGCTCTCAGTATTGCCTAAAGCCTGCCATTTCTGTCAACCATGCCTGCAAAGATGAATCTACATAACAGACAAAAGGCAAATGCTATAAAAGAAAATTGAGTCTAATGGTGTTGCTAGTATCTGCACTGCTACATCGTCGATACATAAACCTGAAATATCAAAGATGAGCAAATTCACAGATTTCTACAACGGCCAGAATGCAGTAATTGAAATCCATCCTTTACCTGAGTCTAATATAATCCTTGTAAGTGAAGAAGAATGTACAACTGTTTGACAATAAGGACTCTCTGCTGAACCTATGCTATAGCCTCGAGGGACAAATCACCAATCTGGAACGGGGCCCTGCCAATAAGGAGTTGGTACCTAATAACAAGGAGTCTGAAACCTTTGGAAGTGAACCAAATGAAACCTTGGTAGTCTCCAAAGCTGATCTTCTAACGCGTTTCTTGTTCACCCCGGCTCACAGGGCTTGCTGATTAAATCACCAAAACTACTGATGACCGACAAGAACCCAGTATAGCATCAGACCATCATGATCACTCTGAAAGTATGTATAGTGAGAAATTCAAAGAACTAGATGTGCATAATGTGGCAACAAGTATTGCTCTAAAAATATTGCTGAAACTATTGCATATCATCTCCTACCAGGTCAGAAAAAAATGCAAGATTATTATTATAAGGAACTACTGAGATTGAAAAGGAACTACTGAGATTGAAGCAAGCAGATACTAAAGCTGTCTGCTTGAGACCTGAAACTCAGGAAAATTCGACTGCTGCGTAGCTAAATGACATACAAATCTTGAGTCCACAAAGGTTGAGATCTTTATTGATAGCAACGAAGAAGATGAGGATTACCATCTATCCAAAAGGCAAAGAAGGAAGAAGAAATTGAAGGCTAATAATGGGGGGGGTTAACCACTTACAGGAAATTAAGTCAAGGAGCAAGTGGAAAGTGAACAAACTGATAATGTGCAAGGCACATCTAAACGAGCATGAAAAAAAGCGGTACTTAGGAACGGGCAACTTAACTAACTGGCTGATTGGCTCTACAGTCCACATTGTTAAAGCATGATTGGTATCCCAAGCTAGGGAAGAAAAATCGGATGCAAGTTCTTGGGACTGCTCCATTTCTACACTTGAAATTAGTGTATCATCTACTGAGTCAAATGTAAATGAGAAAGACCTGGAAAGAAAACTGGTACCTGACGTGACTAACTCAATTAAGAAAATTGCTAAGACAAATGAGAGGAAAAAATCTACTGCTGTAAATGAATTTGCTTTACCCCAAAAAGTATTCACAACTAAGAGTATGGCGAGGGGGCAAAAAAAGCCCATAAATGGAAGCAGACTCCTTAAAAATTTCAACCATCTTCTGCCATTAAGAATAATAAATGGCAGTGACTTCAAATTTGTGGAGCGATGCTACAATTGTGTAGCAAAGTAAGATTGACTGTAACCCAGGGAGACAGTAAGAAGCTTACAATCAGGGGGCAAATCTTAAACATTCATTCTGATACTACAAGTGATGCTAATGTGAAATATCACTGGTAGTGGCTTTGCTCATTCTTCCTCCAATAACAAGAACCTGATCTAGTATTGAATTTATATCTTGGAATACTAGAGGACATAAACATCTATTTAGCCCTGAAGGCTCTAGTAAATTATTCAATACAGCAGAGGTAATATTCATGCAAGAAACTTGGCTCTTATGTACGGCCCTATTCGCTGGCCATACTGCATACTTTCGACATGCAGCTAGGGGTTCTAAAGGGCGGCCATATGGAGTCGCTAATGGTATCCAATCTAAAGAATATGTGGAGGATGAGAGCAATTGCAATGTATTATCAGTCAAAGTACAATTCGATACCAAGCAGAAATATTTACTAGTAAATGTATATGACCCTCTCGGTGGTGATCTCACATTGGGAATACAGCTGAAGATATTTGAACTGATTGGAATTAAATCTGCTGAAGATCCGAATGTGAACCTTGGTGCCAGCCGTCTCACTGATGTTGAAATGAATATTATAAATACTCAGGAATTTATGAAAAATTGTGAACAAGTTGAGCAATCTATGTGACAGAATATCTTCTTTGAAAAATTAGCTCTCAAGGTCATCAATGGCACGGTAAACTGGGATATACCCACCCGGGTCCACATGACGTAATGGTATTTTTTCCTCTACGTTGCACTATATCTATGTTGGTGAAAAAATATATCCCCTGATACTAGATATGCAGAGATGCTCTAATGAATTCAGTGACCATGCTATACTCTTACCTACTGTCAAGTATTCCTATTGGTATAAGACCGGTGCCTTGGAGGTGAATCAAAGTGGGAATAGATTGGGCTGGACGGATAGAAATTTTGAAAAAGCGAAAGAATGGGCTAAGGAAGTTGAAAATGTATAAAGGCATATGGAAATGGCAGATGAGATTGTGCTATGGTTTTGTTTTCTTATGTACAGCTTTCTGCCAATGGGTCAATTTATATTTGCGAAACAGGGATCCAAATATGAGAAACCATATGATAAAGCCATAAGTACTAGAAATAAAATCATGCGCCACGAACTTTGGAATGTACTGAGTGTCGAATTGGCCGCTAGAAAGCATATAATAAAAAATGAATACAAGAATTGGCTAAAAAGATATAGGATGTCTGAGGACAATGTGGTGTAGCAAAGTATGGTTAGGATACTGCTGGATGGGGACACAAAAAATCTTTGGTCAAAATATAAAATGGTGACTAACAAGGGTGAAGAAGAGATACTCTGTAATATCGATGAGTTGCATTGGGAAGATCACCTTTTGAATAAATAATCATGGCAAGAACGCCCAACAAATTGACCGCGATGAGGCTATGCAACTTAATTATTAAGGACAATCCCATCCTGTAGGTGGATATCCTCATGACCCTGTTTCAAAAAATTATAAATGGTATGATTCCAGAATCATGGAAGACTTGTCATATCATACCTGTTTTGCATGTTACCAGAAAACTACTGTTCGTTAACTCTGACAGATGTACCCAGCAAAACATTCTGTACTTTAATCCTGAAAGAAATCGATCATTGGATGGAAAAGGATAATCTCTTCAGTAGATTCCAGACAGGCTTTAGAAAAGGATACTCTACTAATGCGAACATCTTTGTGATAAATACTCTTTTGACGAGGCAAAGCTTAAGGACTCATCGCCTCTATTTCTTCGGTTTGTAGACTTTTCGTCTGCATTTGATACCGTGGACAGAGATAAACTATGGATCAAACTTGATAAATTGGCCATGCCTGAGCATTTACTATATGCCTGTAAATTGATCTACACAAAAAAACACTGTGAAAGTTAGATTGAATAACACTGAGGAGTTATCTAAACAGAGACCTATAAGAAGGGGAGTGAGGCAGGGCTGTGCCCTCGCACCTGTTCTGTTTAACTTGTTTTTGGCTGACTTTGTTAGTGTATTTCTTGAAAAGTTTGATGCCTTCCCCAAAATAGGTAGAAATAAAGTGGGATGAATCGGCTATGCCGATTTGATAATCGTGGATCATGCCTTTATGGGAATCTACCACAGTGCCCAGGCTGTCATGAAGTATGCAGAATTGAATGGGTTAAAAGTAAATTTGAAAAAGACGCAATTTATGGCAGCAGGTAGAAAACAATCAGGCAGGTTTAGTATTGTGAGTTTTCTGGGAGTCATCAAAAGGGCAACATCCTATAGATACCTGGGATATGATCGAACCTCGGAAGTAAAGAAAAATTAAATATTATTACAGAATAAGAAAACTAAAGCCCTATCCACTATGTCTGCATTAACAATATTTTTTTCTTTTTAAACAGCTGGATATAGCCTAATGGGAGTTATAAAAGTATACAGGCAGAAACTATCTGCAGCCTTTTTATATGCTGTGGAAAAATCCTTTGATGAATTTGGTAATTTGGCAATCAATTTAGAAGGATGTATATAGAGAAGGATTCTCTGCCTTACAAATTATACTCCCATTGAAGCTATAAGGCTCGAATTGGGCATATCATCACTGGCAACTCTAAATGAAATAAATAGGGGTAAATTATATAAAAATTCATTTGGCTAAACTGGCTACAGAATATTGTGAAGTCTGCACTGTGTGAAAACAAATGTGCTGCATTACAGAAATTAAAATTAAAAATGAGATGTTCTTTTATAAGATCGGATGGGAAACCCCACTGGGAGTATGGAGAAGGCTATGGGCCTCATCACAAGTTGGACGGTATTACCGCTGGGATACCGCCCGGGCTAATAGCGTTACTGCAACCCGGTCCGGCGCTATTAGCGCCGGTTCAAGGAGGGCATTTCTGGCGCAATTAGCGCACACTAATACCACAGTGCTAATTGCACCTGAAACTGATGATGAAGTTGGTGCATTAATGGTGCCAGACTCATGATTGGGAATAGTGCAGAAAACATGGACTGGGTTGCTAGCCATGACAAAGTGTCTGCTATGAGATCTTTAAGTACAAATGCCAGGATGTATTTTGCCTATAGAAAAGACCCAAATGATAGAAAAGACCCAAATATATCTAAAACTCCTCAACTCTCCTGTAACACAGAGGTTGTTTATGGACCTACGATTTTAATAGAATGAGGTACTGGAAGTAAAGGGTGCATGGCTTGGCCTACCTTAAGAAAAGCGGACATGTGGAAACTTGCCGCCTGCCCTAAAATGAAAGAGCACTATGTGAGATATCTGAGTAAATATGTTGAGAATCTGAACAATACTACTAGAGAAGTATTCTGGCTAAAAGGTATATCGGGAATATAGTCGTGGCCTTACAATTGCAATAACACAGGTCTGGAAATGTGTTGGAATACACTTATTAAGTTTTGAAGATGATGTGAAATTATTGGCTAATCGTATATCCACATGTGATTGTATTTCTAACCTATATCCATTGTTTTTATTTTATATTGTATAACCTCAGAGCTGATGGCTGATAATATATATTTAATGAGTTTTAAAGAAATGAATTGAATGATCTATATGAAATGAATTGAATGATCTATGTTTGTATTTTTATAAGTTCTTTGTGTAAAGTTTTGCTTGAACTATATACACAAATAAAAAATGCAGTACAACTACATTTTACTGATTAACATTTATAATTTATTTTGCAGAGGGAAGGACGCCTAGAGAGTGCCTGTTCACTTGGGGAGACTCTGTGGATGCTGTGATGCCGTGCTGAAAATATCTGGATTCTGAATAATTTTGGAAATTGAATTATCAATGCTGTGAGAAGCCATGCCCTCAAAACCCACCCACTACGTTAAACCAGCTGGCCACACGCAACTGCGCGCGTGCAACGAGGGAGTCCCTAGAAAGTGCCGGTTCGCGGGCGAGGGGGTGGGGGGGCTGATAACCTCTTTAAGCGGTGAGAGTTGCAGCATCTGCTCACTCCATTCTTACTCGAGCATTGCACTTGTGGTGCGGGGTCACGATACTTGATTCTATGCATCGCTCATCTAACGTGCGCACAGGTCCCAGAACACGGAAGGAAACATTGATGGGGGCGTGGGTGTATGAAGACGTACTATCCGCACCTCTCATCTTTACGACTGGTCAAAAACACCACGTTGCCCCTTCCCGCATCCCTGCCAACTCCAACAGACTCTGCACTGCTAGCACTGACCGAGGGCTATCGTTCACCATTGCTCATAGTCAGGCACGTCGTTGGTAGGTCTGACGGTTGACGATGGCGGGGCGTCTTCTTCCCTGGGCCGGGCGAGAACTGTGGATTTGATACGAGAAGGATCTCCTCAGGATACTTTGGCATTCCTGCCAAGGGAGATTTCCCTCCTCGCCCTGTCCCAATACCCTATGGGGCAGGGTACAGAGTGGGAAGATTCTCTCTCCTCCGTGCAGAAGCCGGAGCGAGAGGCGGGGCGTCGGGTGGGAACGCATTTATACATTCATATATACTGACTGAGTTACAACTACATTCTAAGTTACTGCAGGACTTGATTACCACATTTGAAAATGCAAAATGTAGCCATTCATCTATTCAAAAAATCAGAACAAGTTTCCCAGGCTGTGAACACCGACATTAGCCTCCAGATGGGTGCAAAATCTGGAGGTCTTTTTTAAAAAAAATGTTTTATTGGATATGGTAAAACAAACCTTTACAGTATATATAATTTTCAAATCCGTTTCATAACAGAAACACATTAATATTTAAAATTCATTACTTATGCACAAACACAAGAGAAAAATAGATCATAAAACAAATATCATAGCACAATTAATTTTCAATTTCAAAAGAGTCTTTCACCACATCTAACAATATAATAGTTCATTCATGTAAAGCAATTTCGTGAGAAAAACACAATGCATCTTTAAAACCCATTACTTTGAAAAATCAAAGAGAAAACTAAAATCGTACAACGAATATCAAGAAAAAGCAATTCATTTTTTCCAATTACGCTACATCTAGTAGTAGAATGGATCATCAATAACAAAACCAACTACAAACATTGATTTATATAATCACCTATCCAAAACAGGAGATTAGCCACATTCTTATTCACCAGCAGCCTACGTCATAGAAATTGGACGGGGCAACCCTACATTGCTCTTATCCTTAATAGTTCCTCCTCAATAATGCTTAAGAATGTTGTTAACGTAAGGACAAGTTTTTGGCTCGCACCCCACATGGATCTTTCCCACAGACTCTCTCTACTTAACCAGGAGAGGGAAAACATCTGGGTACCAAAGATACGCACTCAATCATTTTCGAAAACTGGAGGTCTATGCAATGACATTCCACATTGTTGCGCACCGCTGGTAATAGAAATAGAACCAAGAGGGTGTCGGACGAGTGAACCCCCCCCCCCCACGTGTTGGTTCAACTAATGCCGGTTCGGATCGCTCCTCTTCTCCTACAAGCCAAAAAAAAGGAAATATCAAAAATGGGCTCATGGAAAGGAACTGAATAAGCCTTATAGGGAAACTTGGCGTCATATGATTAAGGAAGATCTGGTGAACTGCGACTTGAGCCCTGGTCTTGATATATCTGTGAAGGAAGTAATGAAACAGAATGGGCAAAAATAGAAGGGGGATTGGAATAAACCCTGAGCAGAGCAAGCTAAAGAATGGAGGGGGGGCTGCATACATTTTTTTTCCAAGGAAATCGGAGAAGGGTGGGAGAGGCATGATCACAAGCCCTGTAGCGCTAGCAAAGCAAGGAGAGATATACAAGCTCAGTCAAGACTCGGTCACACCAAATGGAAAAAATAACAATAACAAAACTCGGGTAAATGTAGAGGGAAGTAACCTAGCCGTCATAATCGCTGAGATTACCATGCCGCAGACTAATTTGAATAATTAATCACCAGATCGGCAACACCCAAAGTGTAGCGATGACATTGATCTAAAGGAGGCGGGTTCACAGGTGTCACCAGTGATTATCGTGGGGGTGGGACATTCACCAATTCAGAACGAAACAAAATGTCTGCCTCTAACGCGCAGCCTTGCCCGTTGGAAGGAGGAGATGCCCAATCTAAAAATCAATCATTAGAAACCTGGTTATAGAGAACTTGGGTGATCACATAAAACTTCAAATACGGCCTGCCGAGGGGGTGGGGGGGGGCTGATAAGCAGCCTGCAAAATGGCTGCCTAGTGCAAGAGCTCCGTGCCTAGCCGCCTTTTATCCGTTGACATCTGCGGTTCTGCTTTGGATCCTGTGTCCCTGCTATGATCCCTGCACTGCGGCCAACGAGTACTATCCGCACGCCAAATTTTGGGAGAAATCGGACCCTCGGAGCCAGAGATCTTCGTCCCGCTGTGTCTCGCCGAGGGCCGCCCTTGGGCCTTCGCCGGGCCCTGTCCTCATCGTGGCCAGATCGGGTGCCTCCCACCGGATTCGCTGCTGGCTGCTCTGCCCCTGGCGCCTTGGGGCACACACTACACTCGTGGGCCGGTCCACTTCTGTCCCGGCCCCGCCAGACTGTCCTTTCCGCTGGGGGCTTAGGCCGCGGCCGCCCGCGGCGCGTCGGCTGCCCACCTACGGTCGTGAGGGGCCTGGGCTGAGCTGTTTCCTGCATCGATGCTGATCTGTAACCCAGCTGAACCTGAATGGTGTGCCCATTTTCTAAGGGATTTCTGCCGCGACGCTAATCCGGTGCCGAGCTGAGGGGGTGGCCACACCTGGGCCCTACATGTACCCGCGATCCTTCTACCCTCTCCCTTGACACTGGCTGGCGGCGTGTGCACTGCTTGGTCCATTCCCCGGGACACAGCCGCTCTACGGCGGATTGCCCTATCACCCACACTTCAGCCGTGTGGCCATAGGGGTTACCTCTCCCGGTGGATCTCCCTCTGCCGCCCTGCCATACATTGCTTCGGAGCTGCAGCCTCCCCGGATTTGACACCGCTCCCCGAGGGAACCGCAATAGGGAATGTGATGATCCACCTGGCCTCAAACCTGGCTGAGCTATATATTTATACTCCCCGCGCACGGGGCCTCCTCAATACCTGACTCACTGGCTGGACCGACCGAGGGGGGGCTGAGTTCTCAACTCGCCGAGCTGCTCTCGCCGAGCCTGCGGCAGCCCCTTACGCCACCAGAGCCCGCTCCCTTCATCTTATTACCTCCCCCTCTGGTTCCGGCCATGTCGAGTCGCTCCAAAGGATCTGCTATAGGGGGTGCCATGGACAAATTTACTAAGACGGTCCCTCGGCCACAAGTTGCCACCACAGGAAGAACTTGACAACGACCCTAATCCGGGGGTGGCGGCGCCAGACCTCACTGCCATGTTGGAATCAATGGCTAAAAACTTTGCCTCCTTTCACGAGAAGCTAGACGACATTAATGCGAATGTTGCCTCACTCAAAACCCGTGTAGACGAGGCTGGATCTAGAATTACTGAAGCTGAAAACCGGATCTCCACCAATGAAGATACGATACACGCACTTCAGGACACTGTGGCCACCTTATCGCGCGACATGAAGAGCGTTAAGGCAAAATGCGATGAGTCCCGCTCCCGCAAAAACAACCTTCACATCATTGGGGTCCCTGAAACTGCCCTGAAGGGGCGCATGGAGGACACAGTCGAACAACTGCTCAAGGACTTGCTGGGTGATCCGGACCTCTCCCCTTATTTCACGGTGGAGCGGGCTCACCGGGCCTTTTCCCCGCGACCCAGACCTGGCGATAGCCCCAGACCCATTATAGCCAATATTCTTAATTATCGTGACAGGGACCTCATCCTTCGCCTGTCACGGGAGAAGGGGGAGCTGCGACTGGAGTCTCACACTATCGGAATCTTCCCAGATTTTTCGGTGGTGGTGCAGCAGGAGAGACGTCAATTCCTCGGCATCAGGAAAATGCTCAGGGAACGCAATGTCCCATATGCCATCTTATTCCCTGCACGGCTCAAACTCACCCATAAGGGCAAACTGTACTTTTTCACCGTCCATGGCGAGGCGGTGAAATTCATCGAGATGCAAATACTGCTTCAGGGCTCTGGAGACAGCTATGTAGATGATAATTGATTGCGAATGGCATGGATTGTAGACATTTATTGAACTTGTTAACTTAATCTGAATTGCGTTACTGGTAAGGCTGCTCTGTCACTGTAACGTTCTGCACCTGCGATGACCCACGTCCCTGCAGTCCTTACGAGCTGCAGCGTTAATGTGCACATCCTTATTGGTGTGTTAGTGAGGCACTCCACAGAGCTAGTCTTGCATAGTTTTGTTGTCCTACCTCAATTTCTGTCTTCCTGTTGTTCAAATGCAGGTCTTTAATCTCTCTGCGATAAGCCCCATTCCCCATATATTGGACATAGGGATGTACACTATTTAACTGTCTTGGTTTGTTTCGGAACCGCAGAGGCTCATGCGCAGTCCCTGATTACCCACTCCGTGGGCGGAACCTGCGTCATGTGTCCGCCACCACTGTTCGTCTTGTAACAGAGCCATTTGGCTCCTAACACATGGGAACGGCGCACCCCATTGCGATTGCATTGTTTTTTTTCAAACATTTGGTATGTGTTGGCCCCAGTTGGGCCTTAGGGCAGTTTGGGCCAGGTTGGGGACAGCCCAACTGCGCGCAGTTAAGGGTTGGCGATGTTTACACTGCTGATCCATGGTTGGTGATGAGGGTGGGGGGTGGGAAAGAGGTGGTTTTTAAAAAAAAAAAAAGGCACACAAGGTTTCACGGCGCGCATGCTGAAGGGCCACATGCCCACTTGCTGTTCCAACTCTGGGAGCTCATACCATCACTGGAGCTGGGATGTTCACTGAAATATGGGTACTGTGTGTGTAGATGCCTACCTCTGAAATGGCTACTGTCATAATGTCCTGGAATATTCGGGGGCTGAGCAATCACACCAAGGCCCGTAAGATCGTGGCCTATGCCAACAGACACAATTGCAAGATATTGCTTCTACAAGAGACCCACTTCAATGGACTTATCCCGAGGGGTGTTGCCCCGTCATGGGGTTCTGCCAGGTTCTTCACGTCCTACTCGATGATCCACAAATCAATCAAGTTTGTGCTGCATAAAAGTTATGTCGACCAGGAAGGTCGTTATGTTATAATACACTGCACACTGGTCAATAAAGAGTATCTGCTGGTTAACACTTACTGTCCAAACGTAGATTCTCCGGAATTCTTTGACACTGTAACTACCATACTGCTGGGCTTTGTATGGGGTGCAGATCATATGGGTGGGGGATCTGAACCTTATTCTGGACACTGTCCTGGACAGAACTGCCACGGCAGCCAGAGTTCTGTCTGGTGCGGCGCGCAGGCTGCATGGCCACATGCAGTCGCTCAATATCTGCGACGCCTGGAGAACACTTCACCCCCAGCAGCGGGAATATACCTATTACTCTTCTGTACACGATAGTTCGTCCAGGATAGATTTGTTCTTGGTCTCTAGAGAGGTCATGGGTAGGGTGGAAGATGCATGCATTTTGCCCCGCACATTTTCGGATCACGCTCCAATCACATTGTCCTTGGGACTGGGAATTCCCATTCCAACACTCTGCACCTGGCGCTTTAAGTCCGAAGCCCTAAAAGACATTGTGTGTAAGTCTGAGATACTAGCTGACTTTGAGCCGTTCTTTGAACTTAACTCTCTTCAAGACACGTCCGCCGTGGTTAGATGGGAGGCCTTTAAGGCTTATATTAGGGGTATGTCTATCTCCCGGGAGGCTGGGGTGTTGAAAGCTATTAGAGCCGCTCTTGTGCGATCTGAGGCCAAACTGAAAAGATTGGAGCAATGTTGCTCCTCCGGTACTGACCCCACCACTCTTGCCCAAATCTCGGATGAGCTCCAGGTATTTAACACTCTAGCTACCAGCGAAGTTCATTACTTCAGCTGCCCGCAGGCCGCCAGGAAATATGGAGAGGGAGACAGACCCACGAAAACGCTTGCGACACTTGTGAGGGGGGAATTGGGCCGAACGCAGATCACTTCCATCAAGGATCGAAATGGTGACGCTCAATGGGCGGACCAACGAATACTGGATGTATTTACTGAGTTCTATAGATCTCTTTACTCCCAGCCCGTTGAGCACACCGAACAACATATGCGAGAGCTCCTCGACCAGATCCCCACCACGGAAATTTCCCCACAGACCCGGGACCAGTTGGATGCCCCGTTTACACTAGACGAGATGGTGTCGGCTATCTCAGACTTACCTAAAGGCAAGGCGCTGGGACCTGACGGCCTCACTGCGGACTTCAACCAAGAGCACATAGCTATTCTGGCCCCCCGGCTGTTGGAGGTCTGGAATGAGGCACTCCGAGCCGCTATCCTTCCCCCTTCCATGCGGGAAGCGGCCATCACGGTGCTGCTCAAACCGGGTCAACCTGATGACGAGTGCGGGTCCTATAGACCTCTCTCCCTCCTGAACCTCGACACAAAGATCTTTGCTAAGATCATTGCTAATCGCTTTCTGCCTATCATGACGCACTTGGTACAAGAAGACCAAGCAGGCTTTGTTCCCGGCCGGTCCACCTCCCATAACATCAGGAGATTGTTCAATGTCATGTCCCGATAGATCAAGACGTCCAGGCCGTAGCGGTTACGCTGGACGCTCAGAAGGCCTTCGATATGGTCTCTTGGAAATACATGTGGCTGGTCCTCGAAACAATGGGCATTGGCCCAAACATGATAGGGTTCATTAAACTATTATACACTTCCCCTGTTGCGCTGGTACGAGTTAACTCACTAACATCCAAGATGTTCATTCTATTCAGAGGCACCAGACAGGGTTGCCCCCTCTCCCCGATCCTTTTCGCTTTGGTGATAGAACCAATGGCGGACTTTGTCCGTGCACGTCACTCGCGTAAAGGAATAAGATTGGTTGACGATCCTGAAATAATATCTCTATATGCTGACGATGTCCTACTATACGTCAGAGATCCCACAACTCACCTAGATCCCATACTGAGAGACATCACCCGTGTCGGCACCCACTCCGGATTTATGATTAACTATTCCAAATTGGAGATCTTCCCGCTCACTAAAACTACCCTACAGCCCACCACCGAGTATCCCCTGCGCTGGGCCCCTGAGGGTGTTAGATACCTTGGGGTGCAGATATCCCTCACTAAACCCACCTTGCTTGCCGATAATTACTCAGCTGTAGCACGAACAGTTGAGACCAAAATTTCACGATGGCGCACTCTTCGTTGCTGGCCGACTATCTTTTATTAAAATGATCTTGCTCCCCAAGCTCTTATACACCTTTTGCAATATACCCATATGGCCTGGGAGGGCTTATTTCACTAAATTGCATACGCTTTGTGCACAATTCCTTTGGCACTCCGGTGCAGTGCGCAAGAAGTGGACTGACATGCCACTTTCATACAAACGGGGTGGTATTGCTGCTCCGGACCTAGCACTATACTGGATCGCTGCCCAGGCCCAGCATGCTACTCATTGGTACCCTGGCTCCCCAGTGCGCCCACATGTCAAACTGGATCGGCTTGCGTCCGCTGGTATCAACTTAATGTCCTTAATACTACATCGACACTACACACCTGATTCCCCCATCGACCCCATTTCTGCGACTCTGTATGCCTGGTCACGTCTGCTATACTCGACAAGTGGGCCCTCCCCATATTACAAATGCCTTCCCGTATGGGCCTTCCCTGGCCTGGAGCCCACGATGGATACCGCTTTGGCCCGACACTGGGGTACCGGGCGCTATCCGACTTCTATCCCGAAGGCAAATTCATAGATCCCCAAACTTGGAGACCGGGGCGCACCAGATTCCCCCCCACCCTATAGACTCTTCAATACTACAGGCTTCGCGCCGTGTTCCGCACCATGTGGCCCTCCTTTCCTGATGAGCCCCCAGATAACCCGGCAGTAGCATATATATTGCTAACTCGGGCGTTGCACGGGGCGTCGTCTCTTCACTGTATCAAATCCTACAAGACATCATCCCCACTCTGGCTCTCGGGGCGCGCGACGGATGGTCGGCTGAACTGGGCCTAGAAATACCTGATGAATTGTGGGAGGATATGTGCTGCCACACACAAAAGGTTTCCCTCAACTTCTGTTTTCGTGCCATGCAATATAAGCTTCTTAATAGGCGCTACTACACTCCACCCAGGACACCGGGGTTTGCTCGCTCTGAGGTGCACCTCTGCCCGCGTTGCAAGGCAGTGGACGCTGATCACTTACATTTGTTCTGGACCTGTAACAAATTGTCCGATTTTTGGAACGGTGTTCTACGTACACTAAGTGCAGTAACTGAAACTGTAATTGATCCCGATCCTTTGGCAGTTCTATTTGGGGTCTGGAGGACTGACGAAACTAAGCGACTGAAAAAGTTTTTGAATATAAATTGCATGATTGCCAAAAAATGTATACTCCAGAGCTGGAAGCGCTCCTCCCCACCGGCCTCTCAGAAATGGCTGGTTATGCTCACATGGTCACGGAACTGTGAGGAGGAATACCTGACTATGCTGCCCGCTCAATCTCGCCCCAGGAACATCTGGAGCGAATTTAATACATATCTCAACAACCAAAGTGAGAACACGCCCAGATCTGGCTCGTCTCCAGTCTCCATCCATGCACTGTGATCTCTGTTGTGTCCTTCTTTATTTGGTGATGCTCTGTAACCACTGTTGGAACTATATTCTGTAATCATTATGATGTTTTATGCTATACCTGGTTTATATGCTTGTTGCCTTGAAGTTTGTGCCTTGTGAACCTCTGACGACAAAAATACAAGTTTTAAAAAAAAAATATGGCCTGCCGAGCAGGGACAGCACTTGACCACTCAGCCCAGTGAGAGAGTACAGTCCACTCAGGGTGAATTCCCCACCGCATGATTACATCAGGACGACGGGGACTCAAGGCAAAAGTACAGTAAGCCTAATTACCGCTTTCTAGGCTCGCCATATAGGCCAACAGTAGTCTACAATTGTGTCATGTCCACAATCAAATTAGACACATATCAGAACAGACTGGTCGATTTAAACAACTTAAAACAAAATGTATTCTTATATCAAAACAAATATCATCACATTAATATAAATAGTACACCTTATTCGTGTGCACTTTCCGCAAGGCACACATAAGAAACAACAAACATCTATATAAATCTGAGAGCCCAAAATGGGGCTGAGTGGTGGGGTTAGTACATGACAGTTCTACTTATGAACATGTCATTGACTTTTGAACATATCAACTGTGTTGTAGTTTAGTCCGTAATTTGCATCTGATAATTTCGTAGAGAGAGGGAGTTTTTGGAGTCTCTCAAACAGTAGGACAAATTCCTTTCAATGTCCAGTGGATATGTCAAGGGTGGAGTAGAGGAGCTTAGTAAGACTGGAAGGAATGAGATGGTGAGTTCAGATGCAAGAACCGGGCCTGAAGTAACCACAGAACCACCTGGCAAAGATCATAATAGGTCTCTTTCACCCTCCCCCCCCCCAAACTAATACTTTAGTTATGGGCAGAGACCAGGGACTCTGGGAAGGTAATAGGAATTTGATTCATGGTAGACATCAAAGCTTAGTTGAAGATGATTCTAGCTGGAGATGGCTGGCCTTAACATTTCCCGATTCCATTCACCAGCTGAAAGACTTAAAGTTCAACCTTTTAACAATAGCAGGTCTATTTCTGTCTTATCCTGGCCATGCTCATTTAAACAACTTACCAGATTTATGCGGGAAGCTTATCTATATTTTCAATCATTTGTGTCCAGGAAACATGGATGACTTGTGATTTCATCCTGGATGGCTTTGATGTCTACTCTGAATTGGCTATGCAGGGCAAGATAGATCGACCTGCAGGAGGGCTTCGGATTGCTGTCAAAAAAGGCGAGGAGATGAAGACATTAAAATGTATTCATATAACCCACAGTGCATTGGCAATAGTCTTTGAAATAAAACGTAACCCTGCCCTTTTTATTACTCATTATGGTCCCCAAATCAAAACCTACAGGAGACAATGGATCTACTGAAAAAGGTAATTACGGAAGAGATGATAACATACACTGGCTTGCAGGTTGCTATTTTGGTGATATAAATGTAGAAATCCTGAGAGCAAAAGGTACCTTCTCCCCAGGGGCACAGGCTTGTGGTCTCCTAACTCTGATTACTGAAGGGGCCAAGAGCACCATTACTCGAGGTTCGAAGGGGTTGGGACATAAGAAAACACAAGGCCATCTCTGGCACACCCTCTTTGCAAACTGGGGACTATATTCAGTGAACGAAATCAGCGATAATATAGACCAAATTACCTGGACTGATGCAGTGAGGTCCTGAGCTATGGATTATATTTTCTTGTCCCACTATCTATTTGAAGTGACTTGTTCTTTCAACATAATGGAGACCAAATTCAGCGAGTATTTGGCTAATCTCATAGTGAACCACTCTAAATCAAGAGTCAAATGGCATAAGGGTAACGTGCTGAAGTAAATACTGTTTTCTTAAAGGAATGTGAAGAAACCACTATTTGGGAAAAGCAATCTCTTTTCTCGCATGAAAATGTTACCCGTTCTATCGAGAAACTGGTTGCCCAAGCACCTAGAACCAAACTGTCAACAGTTAGACATAAGCATACCTATGATAACTTGGTAAAACTTAACAAAAACCTCTGCAATTGCGAGGTCAGACGCTGGAGGAATGCTGGCCTTACGAGTGAGGCAATAAAAGTGGGGGTTAAGGAGAGCAAAGCAAAAATTTAAAATAACTGGCTGAAAGAACATTGCTTTCTTCTTCTACAAGCTGGTAGTGAAGCCATGTTTGAAGCATTAAAAGAAGGCTCGAGCAGACACTTCTGGCTCCTAATAACAAGATGGAGACATCTCAGTCAAGTATCCAAACAAATGCAATAACAGGAAGTCTGGGAGGGACATTTTGGAGGCCTATATGCCTCGATCACTAGTGCAGAAAGCTGGCACACCGTTTAACAGCTACCTTGGAACTTTGAGTACACAGTAGAGGATATTGGGCACAAAATACAGAAGGCCAGTTTGTCAAGAGCGGCTGGCCCGAACAATCTCTCTAATGCAGTACTCAAAGGGAAACCAGAATTATGGGCGAAGGCCTAATGCGTACCAGAAGTATTCCATCTTTGTGGCATTTTTGTATGATATCCCGATCTATAAGCAGGGGGATAGGAAAATACCTAATCACTATCGTCCGATTGCCATGCTGGATGCAGACTCTAAAATCTTTGCTGGGCTTATTCTAGAAAGACTAGATGAATGGTCTTTCCGCAATTCAATTCTGTCTTCCCGGCAATTTGGCTTTAGGAAGTCTATTGGGACAGAAGCGGGAGGCCTACTCCTCTCAGTACTACAGCATAAAGCCTGGAAGGTAGGGGCAATGCCAATTTACATTGCGGCAATGGACCTGTCTATGGCCTTCGACTTAGTAGACAGGACCAGGCTATGTGCTAAACTGAACAAAATGGGGATACCGGAGACATCTTTTCCATTTTGATTCACCTACATGAAGATTCCCACATCCAGGTCCGTTTAAACACTGAAGGCTTGCTATCCCATCCTATCAAAATAGCCTACGGCCTATGACAAGGATGTATTTTTGCCCCTTGCCTTTTCAATCACTACGTATGCGATGCTGTGAACTGCTTCGATAACGCCTCCTTTGTGTCTCCAAGAATAGAGGGGAATAAAGTAGCATGGAGTGCATATGCCGATAATTTTCTGCTTATTGATCAAACTCTTAAAGGTCTGCAGCATTTGATTGCGGCCTTCTGCGGCTATATCGATCTAGACTACCTCTGTATTAACTAAAAAAACTGTTCTAATGCAGTTGAGTAATCGTAAAACACGGATCGGCTAATCATGGTTTATTAACCATGAAAAACCTGACATTAAAAGCTCCATGAAGTATTGGCTTTCCAATTTTCGATAAATATAACAAACATCAATATCGTGAACGCCTCCAACAGAAGGCTTGTCACCAAATTGCGCAGATGAGGAAAGTAGTTCATACATTTGGAAGATATTTCCTTTGTCCTTTACTCCGTTTCTACAACTCCAAGGTCATCCCGAGATAATTTATTGACTTTCCAGACTGTACGATCTTGGAATTGTCTAAAATGGAGACACTTATATGGAGATCTATTATGTATTGCCTGCCAAATCAGTCCCAATTGTCGCTATAAGATCTGAATTAGGTCTTCAATCCTTGGGTAGCCTGATTGAATGGCGTCTATCAATGTATAGAAGACTGCTAATAGACACTGGGGCACACCTATATAAACTGTTGGGAAATGGCCTTAGACAAGGGAACTCTGAAACAGTATTACTGTTAAGACCTACAGGCTTCTTGCTTAAAAACACTTGATAATTCTGGCCTCTCAAGGGAAATCCTTGTACATAACCCTCTCCTCGTAAAAAAACATTTCTTGCAGTACACGGACTGGGCAGAAACCATGGAAAGAGTTGGGGCCACAAAGCTGCTTCCCAACTTGGTATCACACTATAAAACATTGGGTCAGCCTGAGTCATACCTCGTCAGATTTCCAAATAAAAACTGGCATAACAGATTCATGAGATTTAGGTTCAATGTCCTGCTGAGAGGCGAGATATTGGAAATAAGAGGCCCTAAAGTAGCAGGAGAGAGGGTCATTGGAGTGATTCCTTGTGGATTCTGTAAAATGTCTACCGGAAAGGAAACCCTAAGACATCTGCTATTAAACTGTACTCACTGCACTAACCTCAAATCGTATACAAGACTTTAAAAAATGTGTTAATTTAGAAATGGTTGATCTTGATCGTTTCTGGTGGAATATGTTACACGGCCCATCAGTGGCACTAAGAATTGCTGTGGGCTTTTACAGCTTGGCCAAGCGAATTTTATGACTTGGTTTGAACAAGTATCTTTCGTTTTAATAGATAATGGCAACTGATGATTTGGAGTAAATGCTATGGGTATCCAAGGCGGAATATTTTCTGTGAATGTTATGTTTGGAATTTAGTTTAAACAAAAAAGAATAATGCAGTGTGCCAACTGACCTAACAACACACTTTGAAACTATACTGAACAGTGTTCATTTCTTTTTTTGGTAATCTGCTACTGAATCCGATGTCACACAAATGTATACTTGGTGAATAGAACAGTGTTCATTCCCCTTGTGGAAATTTGCAATTGAATCTGATGCCATATAACTGCAAAATAGCCTAAATGTTTAAACTTTTTTGAATTGTTTTGATGAATTTTAGTATGAATGTTTTAAAATGAAGACTTTTCTTTCTGTCCTTGATATTTTTGTCTTTTCAAACATAATTCACGAAAACGTTTTCATTTACAAATGTTGCTAAATCTTCAGCTTTAGGTTAAATAGCACTTAACATATGATACTTCTAATTTGTATTTGTTTGCTTGTTTGGCACTTATACAATAAGAAAATACTGTTTCAAAGCGCCCACAGGGCAGGGAGGGAGCAGGGGAGGGAAAAAACATTAAAACACAACATTAAGAGCAGAGGGGGGGAAAGGGGAAAGGGTAGAGGGGAGGTGCAAGTGCAGCAAGGAAGAAGAGGGAAGATTAAGTGCTAGGCATGTTGGTTGCTACACGGACTGGGGCCACGGGAGGTGTAGGTGCGAACCTCCAGGGCGGAGGGTGTGCAGATGCAAGTGCTGAGGCTAGACGGGTGTAATGCACGTGCGAAAATGAGCTAAAACATGGCGCCGGTGCACGGCCATTTTGAACATTCACTTTCAGAACCGCAATGAAAGTCTACATTTCTGTTAGCTCAGTTAGGAGGCAGACATGAATTCTGCAGGATTCAGATGAGCTCATTAGGGGGAGGATAGTTGGCGTATTGTTCATTCAAGAAGGCGCCAAGAAAGGAGTCAGAGCTGTGCAAGTACAGTGATAAGGGGTGCTGGGAACGAGTGCACGGGAGACAAACTGGGTTTTTCCACTATTAACTGGATTTTTCCGCTCTGTGCTGCCCTTCCTTGCTGTCTGTTCTTGGGGATGGTTGGCAACCTGAGGTGGGCAGGGACATGCTCCCTTCAAGAGAAGAGGTATCTGGGTAGAAACATAGAATTGGAATCCCGGGTGATGAAGTGGGAGGACGCTCTGCTCCAGATTCCGTTGGAATGTGTGATCTTTCTGCCTACCTTCCTTGGGACTAGGTAGTGTTGTTGTGGCTGAGATGACGTTTTCTCCTGCAACTGCACTAACTATGATGTAGACTACTATAATCATTCTTCTTTGTGTGCATATGTCCATGTATAACCCATTATCTTTTATTTCACTGTTTATACTGTGAATAAACGGCCTGTAACAAGCCAATTATAGTCTTACTGTGAGTCTAGCGTATATTATTGCCTCCCTGAGTCCAAGAACCTTTGCTCTGTGCAATCTGGTAAGTGGTTTCTAGGGTAATACACATGGCAGAAAAGCAAAATAGGAGCGTGGCATAATTGGTGTGGGCGGTCAGGTCCCTGGGGATGCATAAGGGCCTAGGACGCCAATCGCAGCAACTGTGGGATTAGTAGAGGAGAGAAGGAAAGGTGGAGGAAAAGGGGACCGTCGAGGAGCTTCCGGAATTTGAGAAGAACCTGCTCAAGGCGCTGTCATGATCTCTGCTTCCAAAAGGTCAGGGTTTTCCCAACTCCCTTGGAAGCAGATCCATAACCCAGGTTCCGAGGGCCAACCAGTCCCAATTGGGACCTTTTGGACCCAGTCCTGGCGCCAGTGGCACCAGGCTCATAAATGTGCCCAGTCCCAGCGCTGGAAGCGCCGGGCTCATAATGCTTGGGTGGACTTACCTGCAGCAGACCATGCTGCTTACTTGCCTGCCAGCTGAGCCTCTGATCCTCTTCTGTTTGGAACTACTTTTCCTGTTGGGTGGGGCAGGAGCCACTCCCTAGATTCAGAACACTGGAACTCTTCTGGAAAGCAGGAACTCTTTTCTTACCTAGGCGTGGCTGTGGAAGGAGACACCTAAGCACTACAGGAGGCTATTTAAACCACACCCGGTGGATGAATCTTGCTTTGCGTTATTCTGCATCCTCTGCAGCAGAACGCTCATCGTGTCTTCTGCATCGGATCCTGGGCCTAAGGAAAAAGGCTTACCATCCTGAATCCAGTCTTCAGCAACACCTATAAAGACAAGAAAGAACAGGTTAGCATTCCGGCATCTGAAAGACAAAGGCTTACCTACTCTTCGTGCGCTCCGGAGGTCTTCACACTGCATTCCGGCATCTGAAAGACAAAAGCTTACCGACTCTTCGCACGCTCCGGAGGCCTTCGGCGCTGCATCTGAAAGACAAAACAAGGTGCGTTTAAAGACATTGGGGAACTTTAATACTCACGTGCCATTACTCCTTTCCACATCAACCCCAGTGGGTATTCCGGCACCCTGCAGCCGCTCCGAACTCGTACCTGCAAAATAAAAGACAGTTAGAGCGCATCGTGAAGCAGGCAACAAGCGCTTACTTACGTGCTTCCAGGCGCTTCTATTCATCATACGGGCTCCATCTTCAACTCACTTCAGCCCGTCATCCGCCATCGCCGGAACCTGCAAAACAAGAGACATCATTGCTAAAGACTTTAAAGACAATAGAATTACTCGAAACTTACCGTTCGTGCAGTAAACGACGGACAGCAGTCCTCTGAAGTCAAGAGGCCTGCGCTACCGATCCAGTGAAGAAACTGGTTACAGCACCCTGCCCCGAGGCAGATGGAGAGCTCGGCATTCACTTACCTAAGGTGAGAGCGTTAACCTTTGGGGGTCTACAGGCGAGCAAAAAAAAGGAAGAGATAGGGACACCTCAATAACCCCAGTTCATTAATCCCATATTTTCTGTCTGCAGACATCTTACTCTTGAAGTCAGGCATACAGTGCACAGAGGTCCAGCCCAAAGAGCCAACCGGGTGCTACACATCACCCTTGAAGATACGGTAGTCGCCCAGTCAAGACCGGCGCCTCTGCGAGAATCAGGTGAGCGTTACAAAACGCAAAGCCTACAGCAAAACTCTCGCCCAGGCGCTATGGAAACCTCGGATACTGACCACCTAGCCCGGTTACTTGGGGAACTAAGGGCAGAAGTGCATGCAGCTCGTCAGGAAACGAATGCTCTAAGAAGGGAACTAATTATTTCCAAGGAGAGAACAGACGGTCTTGCTCGACAATTGCTACAGTCACAAGCCGGACAAACCCCGTTACCCGCATCGGGGGCAAATCTTCCTTCAACATCCTCTATGAATCCAGTGCAGATCAACCTACCTGGGAATGTACCTCTGGCTCCGCCCGAACGATTTTCTGGTGACCCAAAGAGGTTTGCAGTATTTATCAATCAGTGCCAGTTGCACTTCTTATGCCGGCCAGCAGCCTTTCCAACTGATCAAGCTAAAGTAGCTTTTGTACTTTCGTACCTTAGTGGCAATGCGGCAGACTGGTCGATCCCTCTAGTTAATCAAGATGATCCGGTTCTCCATGATTTTCAAGCCTTTCAGCTTAGTATGGAAAAACTGTTCGCAAGACATTCACAGGGGCAGGCCTTGGACAATGAGCTTCTTTCGTTGCGACAGGGTAATCAAGACCTTTTGGCTTATATTGCATCTTTCAATAGACTAATAGTGGAAACTCAATGGCCTGAGGACAAAAGGATTACGCTGTTTTACAGAGGTCTACGTGGAGAGCTCAAAGACGTTTTAGCCCAAGTAGTGAATCCCCCACAAGACTGTTCGGATTATATAGACTTGGTCGTTCAAATAGATCATAGACTGCAGAACAGGAAGGCCGACCGTTCCAAGTTTGATGCTCGAGTATTTTCCAAACCGCCAACTCCTTCCAAAGGAGTAGACTCCGGGGAACCCATGCAAATTGGGGGTCTGAAAGGTCCTCTAACACAAAAGGAGCGGGAAAGGAGAAAACAGTTGCAATTATGCCTATATTGCGGAAACTCAGGGCACTTTCTTCGAGACTGTCCGGTGAAACCTGCCAAGAAGGCAGTAGGAGCTGCAGTTACCAAAGTTACAAACTCTGAGCAGGGAAACGACCTCGCCCGACAAGAATAGAGGTCCTCTTGCCGAGCGTGAAAACCAGTGCCGTGACCTCGCATTTCGTGATACCTATGGTCCTCATTAGCCCTGATAATCCGGATCGATTACATGCAATTGAAGCTTACGTCGACAGCGGTGCCATCGGCAATTATGTGGATCATGAAATGGTTTTGAGGATGAATCTAACTCTTTGTCCCAAGGCTGTAAAGAACGTCATTACTACAGTGGATGGTACGGAGATAGCCTCCGGGCCAGTAACGCATACCACTCAAGAGGTGACGCTAGTAAGTCAAGATGGACACCATGAGAAGATCGTGTTCGATGTGATCAAGGCCCCTCAGTTTCAGATTATTCTAGGAATACCTTGGTTAGAGAAACACAATCCTCTGATCGATTGGCGAGCAAGAACGGTCCAGTTTCCAGAATGTGTCTCTACTTGTCACCTTCCACCTGGTGTTGCACTGGCAGCAATTTCTTCAGAGACTCCCCAGTTACCTCCCGAATACCTTGAATACCAAGATGTTTTCCGGAAGGATCAGGCTAACACTCTACCTCCACATAGGTCTTATGACTGCCAGATAGACCTGCTACCTGGATCTACTCCTCCTTGTAGTAGAATTTATGCTCTCACCGAGCCTGAGAACCTTCACCTTCGACAATACCTGGATCAATACCTGGCGAATGGGTTTATTCGTCCTTCCAAGTCCCCTGCTTCTTCAGCTTTGTTCTTCGTTCCAAAAAAGGAAGGAGACCTTAGAACTTGTATCGATTTATCGCTCCCTGAACCAGATCACCGTTAAGAATAGATATCCGTTACCTTTGATCCCTGAACTCCTGGACCAAGTCAGAAAAGCATGCATATATACAAAGCTGGATCTTAGAGGAGCTTACCACTTGGTACAAGTAAAAGAGGGCGATGAATGGAAGACTGCCTTCCGCACCAAGTATGGGCTATTTGAATATCAGGTCATGCCCTTCGGACTTTGCAATGCCCCGGCCGCCTTTCAATATTTTATGAACGATGTCCTCAGAGAGCTCATAGATGTGTGTGTTGTTGTTTACATTGACGACATCCTCGTTTATTCTTCATCGGAATCTGAACATCGGAAACACGTGAAAATGGTCCTCGAAAGATTGCGTCAACACAAACTTTTCGCTAAGTTGGAAAAATGTGTTTTCAACGTGACTGAAGTTGAATTCTTGGGATTCATATTATCACCTGGCGGAGTACGTATGGATTCAAAGAAGGTCGATGCAGTTCTCAAATGGCCATCACCATCCTCCGTAAAAGGTGTGCAAAGCATGTTAGGCTTCGCTAACTTTTACCGCAGGTTTATCCCCGAATTCTCTCGAATAGTCCAGCCCATCACTGCCTTGTTAAAGAAAAACAAACGTTTTGAATGGTCTACCGAGGCGGAACAAGCTTTCCAGGATTTGAAGACTAAATTTATCTCTGCACCAATCTTAAAACACCCTCGCCCCGAACTCTCCTACATCGTGGAAACTGATGCTTCAAGCCTTGCCATGGGGGCAGTTCTATCACAAAAGGACCCGGTAACCAATCAGTTGCATCCCGTGGCATTTTGGTCCCGCAAATTCTCGCCTCCTGAAATCAATTACACGATTACTGACAAGGAACTTCTGGCTATCAAGTCTGCCTTTAAGGCTTGGCGGCATTATCTGCTGGGGGCCCGACACACCGTTACTGTGATTACGGATCACCGAAACCTGCAATATTTGAAAACCGCAAAAGCCCAATCCTCTAGACAACTCCGTTGGGCATTATTCTTTGCCGAGTTTGACTTCATAATTACCTATCGACCTGGTACAAAAAACGGTAAAGCTGATGCCCTTTCTCGGATGGGAGTGGAAGAACACTTGATCAACCCTAAACCTGTACCAATCATTCCCGAACAAAGAATTCTGGGTGTAATCGCCACAGAATCCATAGAGGAAGTTAAGGATAAAGCCAGGCAACTTGTAACTCCAGCAGACATACAGAATTGGCATCTGCAGGGAAAGGACTTTGCAGTAAAGGACAACTTATTGTATTTCCAAGAACGGTTATACCTGCCCAGCACAGATTTACAGAAAAAAGTAATCTCCTGTTATCACGATTCTTTAATGGAAGGTCATCCCGGTATGGCCAAGACCTCAGAAAAGATCAAGCGCTACTTCTGGTGGCCATCTTGGAAAAAAGATATCAGAGACTTTATAATGTCTTGTGGAGTATGCGCCTAAACCAAGAGTCAAAAGGAAAGACCAGCAGGCCTCTTACGCCCTATTGACATCCCACCTCGCCCTTGGCATACGCTTTCTATGGACTTCATCACCGATCTACCTCCATGCTCCGGATACAATACGATTCTAGTAATCGTGGACTTATTCTCCAAGATGGCGCATTTCATTCCGCTCAAAGGCTTGCCAACAGCAGCAACTCTGGCCCGAGAATTCCTCGAAAACATCGTCCGACTACACGGTTTTCCTTCGGTTCTAATTTCGGATCGAGGTAGTCAATTTATTTCTCATTTTTGTCGAAGTTGCTGTCGGTCGGCTCAAATTGATGTGAGACTATCGACCAGTCACCACCCTCAGACCGACGGACAAACCCAGAGGACCAATCAAACTCTGGAACAGTATTTATGCTGCATGCTGCAACAAACTGAAAAAACTTGGAAAGACATCCTTTGGATAGCCGAATATGCCTACAATAACTCTGTCCATTCGGGAACTGGGAAAACACCGTTTTTTCTTTTGTACGGCAGTCACCCTCGAACCTCGGAGTTGGATCCCCTCCAAGATCTTGAAACACCAGCAGTAGACTACCTGCATTCTACAATCACCCAAGCCTTTAAGGAAGCTGTTTCTCACCTTCAAAGGGCTAAAGAACAATACAAGAAAGGAGCAGATCAACATCGGAAGGAAGCCCCTCAATATCAAGTAGGGGACCAAGTCTGGTTATCCACCAAATATCTACCTCTAAAAGGGCCACGCACATTCAACCCAAGATACCTTGGTCCCTATTCCATCACTACCATAGTAAACCCAGTAGCGGTCAAGTTGGACTTGCCCCCTCACATGAAGATACATCCGGTCTTCCACGTCTCTCTATTAAAACCCGTGCAACCTCAAACCCGACTAACTAAATCTCCAAAACCCATCCTAGTGGATGGAGAACTCGAGTTTGAAGTCAAAAGCATTCTGGACTCCAAGATCTCCAAATCTAAACTATTTTACCTAATAGACTGGAAAGGCTACGGCCCCCAAGAGAGATCCTGGGAACCTGCTGAATATGTCCACGCTCTTCGCCTAATCAAAAGATTTCACCGAACATTTCCTGACAAGCCAAAACCCCCGGAGAAGCCCGGTTTGGGAGGGGCCTTGAGGGGGGGTACTGTCATGATCTCTGCTTCCAAAAGGTCAGGGTTTTCCCAACTCCCTTGGAAGCAGATCCATAACCCAGGTTCCGAGGGCCAACCAGTCCCAATTGGGACCTTTTGGACCCAGTCCTGGTGCCAGTGGCACCAGGCTCATAAATGTGCCCAGTCCCAGCGCTGGAAGCGCCGAGGTTCATAATGCTTGGGTGGACTTACCTGCAGCAGACCATGCTGCTTACTTGCCTGCCAGCTGAGCCTCTGATCCTCTTCTGTTTGGAACTACTTTTCCTGTTGGGTGGGGCAGGAGCCACTCCCTAGATTCAGAACACTGGAACTCTTCTGGAAAGCAGGAACTCTTTTCTTACCTAGGCGTGGCTGTGGAAGGAGACACCTAAGCACTACAGGAGGCTATTTAAACCACACCCGGTGGATGAATCTTGCTTTGCGTTATTCTGCATCCTCTGCAGCAGAACGCTCATCGTGTCTTCTGCATCGGATCCTGGGCCTAAGGAAAAAGGCTTACCATCCTGAATCCAGTCTTCAGCAACACCTATAAAGACAAGAAAGAACAGGTTAGCATTCCGGCATCTGAAAGACAAAGGCTTACCTACTCTTCGTGCGCTCCGGAGGTCTTCACACTGCATTCCGGCATCTGAAAGACAAAAGCTTACCGACTCTTCGCACGCTCCGGAGGCCTTTGGCGCTGCATCCTGCATCTGAAAGACAAAACAAGGTGCGTTTAAAGACATTGGGGAACTTTAATACTCACATGCCATTACTCCTTTCCACATCAACCCCAGTGGGTATTCCGGCACCCTGCAGCCGCTCCGAACTCGTACCTGCAAAATAAAAGACAGTTAGAGCGCATCGTGAAGCAGGCAACAAGCGCTTACTTACGTGCTTCCAGGCGCTTCTATTCATCATACGGACTCCATCTTCAACTCACTTCAGCCCGTCATCCGCCATCGCCGGAACCTGCAAAACAAGAGACATCATTGCTAAAGACTTTAAAGACAATAGAATTACTCGAAACTTACCGTTCGTGCAGTAAACGACGGACAGCAGTCCTCTGAAGTCAAGAGGCCTGCGCTACCGATCCAGTGAAGAAACTGGTTACAGCACCCTGCCCCGAGGCAGATGGAGAGCTCGGCATTCACTTACCTAAGGTGAGAGCGTTAACCTTTGGGGGTCTACAGGCGAGCAAAAAAAAGGAAGAGATAGGGACACCCCAATAACCCCAGTTCATTAATCCCATATTTTCTGTCTGCAGACATCTTACTCTTGAAGTCAGACATACAGTGCACAGAGGTCCAGCCCAAAGAGCCAACCGGGTGCTACACATCACCCTTGAAGATACGGTAGTCGCCCAGTCAAGACCGGCGCCTCTGCGAGAATTAGGTGAGCGTTACAGGCGCAGAGGGAGGGGGATGCCATTCCATAGAAGGTAGCCCGTTGAGGAAAGTGAACGACCACCTACTCTCTGTTTAGCAAAACGATTTACACAAAGTTGTTGCCAGAGAAATGTAGTGATCTAGAGGGAGAGTATTTAGTGAGATAAAGTGGAAGATAGTGTGGTCCCCGGGCCCAGACAGACTTGTGGATGATGCAGAGAGATTTGAATTTAATCCTTACAGCAACCGGGAGCCAGTGAAGACTTTTTAGTGCAGGAGAGATGCGGTTCCTGGGCTTAAGGCCAAGGATAAGTCCTGCTGCCCTATTTTGGATTAGCTGGAGAGGTCACAGAGTGGTAGATTAAAGAGGAGTCTGGTGCTATAATCGAGCCTAGAGAGAACCAGGGCTTGGGTCACATTGAGGGAAAGTGAGAAAGGTAACATACCTTTGAGAAGGAAGAGCTGAATGTGGGACTGTCTTGCCCAATTAAAGTTTCCAGATGCTCTGCAAGGTAATGTAATGCAATATAATTGTTCATTTGTATAGCGCCTTTTCCCATTTTTATGGTCTCAAAGTGCTGTAGGTGACTGCCCATGGGGGAATTAAGTCCATGGTATGAGCAATTTGTCAGATGAGTTTAGAATACGTGTGTGCATTGTGGTGTGGTCTTCTTTAAGGTGCAAAGACTGGGTACATCATTGCGCCGTGTCAATAAATACAGCATTGCATCAGCCCGCAGGGCAGTACACAACCAGGGATCGAAGACCATACACGCTGTGTTTATGTCTCTTGTTTTGCGGCAGACAGGGCACCCAGGCCCGCTGTTCCCATCGGGACACCACATGAATTAGGGTCAATACAAAGGAGAGAAGGTGTGGTCAAGTCTCTAATAGCTACCCATATCGAGATGGCATGTGAATGGCTGCTGTAGGATAGTATGCGCATGCAGGAGGTTCATTATGTTTCCAGCTAGACTGAAGTTTTGTCATTGGGGATAGCAGCATTTTTATGGCAGAGGTGTTGTGTGATGTGTTTTAAGAGGGATGTGTAGTGGCAGATATGTGTGTGTGTGTGGGTGGGTGGCCCTGCCATTGTTTATTTTTCAAGAGAATGGAGTTTGATACATACCCGTGTGCTCTGGCTTGTTTCCTGGTTTAGTAGATGTGGCATGCATTCTGTCCTGTTGTCTGCTGGAGTTTATTTTCTCTGGTCTCAGTACATTTTATTTGCAGGTTCTTTGCTGCCCCGGCCTATCTGGGGCAGTCTTTTCGAAGGCACGGTGGGTGATGCACATGACTTTGCAAGTAGCCAGTCCACAACAGGGAGCCAGTGGCGGACACGGTGGGCAGGTGTTCGGTGTTCTCTGGAGCTAAGGTTCAGAAAGAGCCTAGCTGCAATGTTTTGGACCTGTTGGAGCTTTCTGAGTTGATGTGCGAGTCACCTAGTTAACAGGAATTGGCATAGTCAAGGCTGAAGAGGATGATGGCCATGATTGCGGTGAGACTGTGAGGTTATGAGAAGAAAGATATGTCTGAGAATGCGGGTGTGTAGATAGAAAGATTTGGTGAGAGAGTGTCGGATCAGTGTCCATGGTGCATCCCAGGTTCTTTACTCCATTGGATGCGGCCCGGGGAGGACATAGGGAGGATGGCCAAGGGGTGGGTTGGGGGAAGAGAGCTGTCTTCCTGCAGATCATGATTTCTGTTTTTCCGGGGTTGATGAGGAGGTAGTTGCCAGGAGGTCTGTAGTTGAGTAAAAAGCTGTGGGTAAGAGATGAAATTTCACAAGGAGGGATTTGCAGTCTTTATTGCAGGCTTGTTGCTCAGAGACTGAGATGGAGGTGTGATTTGTGGAGGATGACGTCTTCTCTGCATTGGGCGAGCAATGAGTGTGTAGCCTGGGGGCGGGTGCCTTGTCTGCGATGGTTCAGAAGTCATCAGAGCACCAGGTTTCTGTGATGAAAAGAATGTCCAGACTTTCTGAGGAAATGAGGTTGTATAATTTGTGTAACTTTTTGGTGACAAATCTGGTGTTAATGAGGATGCATGAGAGTAAGGAGCGGGGGCAGGTGTTGTTTGCCCCCACAAAGGCGGGCCACGGAGTGCCAGTGGGGTGGTGGAGGGCAGGGAAGGGATCCCCTGGTGGGGCCCCCATTGGGCGGTGCAGTGTGAATAAGGGAGAGGGTAGGAGTGCAGGAAGTGGGAGAGAGGGTGGAAATAGAAGGGGAGAGGTAGTTAGGGGAGGGTGAGCTGTCCCTGATGTCGAGGTGGGATGGGGAGGCTCTGAGTATTCTTTGAAGGTCTGGAAGGAGGGCTTGTGATATATAGTTCCAAGGGAGGATGATTTGAGTGGAGGAGGGGGTAAAGGGAGAGTGTAAGGGGATTACAGCTATGGAGTCAGGACGGTAGGGGCTAGGAGAAGGTATGGGGTCACTGAGGGGGTTTGTTGATAGAAAGGAAGGGTGTAAGTTCTTACATGAAGCTGGGTTGCTGATTTCCACTGGATTGTCGAGATGGCTGAAGGGGAGCGGGTTAGTGCTGAGGGAGTTGAAGGAAGTTTTGAAGATGAGTTTCACTGGTTTGGGAGAGGTGGCGGAAGTCATAATGGTGTAGGTGATGGGTGCATGCAGGAAACTGGGGGAGAAATGGGCAGAGGTGTGCAGAGATGAGAGGGTCCGGTTGTTTCAAATTCTGTGTTTGAGGGTTTTTTATGGTACCTGTGGCGTGTGTGTGAAGGTCGGCGAGGCAGCCCAGGAACAAGTGTTGGTAAGGGAAGCATGAGTGGCACTAAGGGATGCAAAGACTGAGGAGTGAAGGGGTCGGGGCAGGTGGGTGGTTGCAAGGGTGTTGGAGAGGAGTGGGAAGGTTAGGGCAAAGGTTTGTGAGGGGGCAGAGGGTGGCAGTTCTCCCCCAAGGGCTGGATGTGTGATGGATGCAGTGGGGGCAGGTCCGCAGAGCAGTTGGCCATATTTTTGGTACGCCAAAGTGCCTCTCTGATCTGGGAGATGGTTTTCACGGTGGATAGCATGTTGTGTCTGCTCTGGTGGCTAGAAAGGCTAATGGGCGTTGGGGGGAGAGTGGTGTGGGTGCCCCACTATCAGTGTACTCCAAGGAGGCTAGATTAGGGAAGGAGGCAAAGCTTGAGGCGCTGCTGTAATCAGGTTTATGGCTACAGGGAGATTCAATGCAATGGCTATTCTCAGAATGCAACTAGACTTTTTTTCAAACTTTTATTTGTCATTTTAAAATACAAATCAAACAAGAACAACTAACTTATCCATAACGTCAGAGGCATGCATTTGAAATATACAATATATACAGTTTCTAACCATCCAATCTTAAAAATAATGATGGCTGCAGTTCTTATCCTTATCTACTGTACAAGACCTCTATTTCACAACAGCAATCCAATACATATAACAACATCAAACGACACGCCACTAACGGACATCAACATACAACATGTTACAGAATATCCTGGCAACCTTTCTCTTATCGTGTTACGTCTATCAACACACCTGGCAAGCCAATATTAGCCATACAGCTCGTTGAACGATCTTAGAGTACCATTCCTCCTGCTTCTGAATTTTATTATTTTTTTTTAAGCATGACTTTTTCATAACCGGAAAAAATACGCAACTCCAACAGCAATCCTTCCACTTCCTTTTTTTTCCTTGACTTCCACACCCTCATAATTTGTTTTGCCACCACAAGCACTGTGTTGATCCACTCAGCGCATTCTCGAGTTATTATACCTCTTTTTTGTTTGACAAAAGAAATGTCGAGTAAGGCGTTCTTGGCAGCGTATTCTCCAGCATCAAATCCAATGTATTTAAAACATCATTCCAGAAATCAACCACACTTGGGCATGCCCATAACATGTGCAATAAGGTACCTGTTACACATCGACTGCAGCGCCACAAGACTTGCGCCAAACAGCGGTTCTTACCACATTTATTTTGCCTGTCCGCACCGACCTGGCAGGGATGGAAGTTGCCGTGGCGTTTGGGTTTAGCTGCCAATATACATCGAAAGCATGGGGAACATCACATGACGGGTCATGTGACTCCATCTGTGACACGAATTCGGGGTCTCCGCCCCAAACACAACCCATAAAACTGGTGCGCACATTGCCAACGCTGCTGCTTTTAGCGTTATGAACCTTTGTCTTTTGTCCTGAAGCGTACCGTTCCTACGGTCTTCCTCCCTCGCCTAATACTATTTTGAACTCCTGTTGCTGACTCGGATACCGTATACTTATTGCCTTCGGATCTTCCTCAAATCCGACTCGCTTTCCTGTTGCCAATGCGGACTAGTGTTAGGGACTGCTTACTGCAACTCCTCTCAACTGTGTTTGACTCCTGGTTAGCACCGCGGACTACGGTCCTTGGATGTTTCACGTGTTCCAACATTCCGTTTCCTCTCCGTCTTGGAGCTGAAACAGAATGCATTTCCGTTCAGTGCTCCCGCCTGTGAAACAAACGCCCATTGATGACTTGCATCATACATAAGGTCTGGAAACGCGTCTTATTCTATTGGTCTTCCCTTATTCCTGGGATACATGTACATTACAACCTCAGTACTAAAGACACTAGTACTTTTACTCAGTCAACATCAAGAGCCTAACGACTCCTCATTGGTTACTTACTCTCCTCTGGACAATAAGAACTTCACAACCATTGCTCCTCAAAGTGCACCTATTGATCGCCTTGCTGATTAAGTGCACCAACTCGGACCTAGCGGGACCCTTGTGCCATCTGTGTTAGATATCCCATACTAACCTACCTACCTGTTTCCACGCCATTGTTTTCAATCCTGCGTCCCCCTTTTTAGACCTCTGGAAAACATTGCTGTGGTGAGCTGCAATTCTTAATTAGTATATCCCTAGATTATTACATAGAAGTAGGAGGGTAATGAGTCTGTTCTGTCTTGTTTACACCAAGGACTCTGATTTTGTTTACATTTGTTTTGGCTATCCTGCTAATTTGTGCTTGTTTCTTTAGAGCTGGGTGTAAGCGGTGCGTGTGTTCCCCGCTCTTTGGTATGAATCTCTCCTCTGGTATCATGAGAAATAGCTTCCTCGAGTTGAGGCAGAACCCAGGTTGGAGTACTGAGGGTTCCCTGTCCTGCAGCCCTTGCCTGACCGACCTGAGGCTCTTCTTCCTGAGACCCCGCCTGGACGGTGGTGAGTAACAGAACAAGAAACCTAAAAGAGCACCAACGGACCGCAGCACATGACTCCTTGCGGCAGCGTATTGAAGCCCTGCTAGGTTCAATGCAGCTCAGTGGCAATTAGGTTCAACACAGTGCCGCTGTTCAAGCACTGCTAGAAATGAAGCAGATGCTACCCTCAAATTAAAGCTAGCTTCAGTGCAGGGGCTATACTCAAAGACAGCAAGAAATAACACAGTGGCAGATTCGAAGTGCAGCTGAATTCAATGCAGCTAAGTTCAACACAGTGGCTATTTTTATACAGTGGTTATTGTAAGGGTGCAGAAGTAGACCCTGGACCCAAAGGTGGCATGTTTGTTGGTACAGACTTAAATTGGACTGAAAATGAGCAAGAACCCTACCAGTCCCTATGACTAAGAGGATTTTCCCTGCCTCAACCAAAACTAAGGATAATGTCAGTCAAAAGTATAAAGTCCACTGTCCTGTATCCTAAACCTATTTCTGTCCCTTACACTTCAATAGAAATCCTATAACTAAACTACACCCTGCTTAGTACAGGATGACTCCCTTCTTTGGGATGCTTTAGGCAGTTCAAAGTTCCAAGTTCCAAATCAACATTGGGAAGGCGTCTCCCTTCCCTAAGTGTTCCTCAACTTCTCTTTGTCAATAGTCTTTATCACAGTTCTGCCTTCTGCCAAAGGATATGACTCCCTTCCTCTGGTCTTCTCGTGATTTGTGCCAAAAGGGTCATTCTTTCTCCCTTGGGCTTTCTGTGACATTTGCTAAAGAGTCTCTCCCGTTGGACTTCTCACAACTTGTGCCAAAGGTTCTTTGCTCCTGGTCTTCTCATACCTTATGCCAATGGTTATTTTCACCTAAACTTCTTGTGCATTATGCCAAAGGTTCTCTTCGCCTGGACTTTGCATCTTGTTCTGTGGGACCCAGATCCCTAACTAGACCAGGTTCACTAACCTGCCAAGCCTCTTTCAGTCTCTCAGCCCCTCCTTTCTCAACTTAGCTCTGTTGATGTTTGGGCCCTTGACCCCTCTTTCAGCTTTGTAATCTCTTTTAACTAGGCCCGGTTCACTATCCTGCCAGGCATC
The DNA here is from genome assembly GCF_040938575.1 of Ambystoma mexicanum. Taxonomy (NCBI): domain Eukaryota; kingdom Metazoa; phylum Chordata; class Amphibia; order Caudata; family Ambystomatidae; genus Ambystoma; species Ambystoma mexicanum. The sequence continues at coordinate 966,231,805 of NC_090936.1, read as the reverse complement.
CCTTTGGTGGGCTCTTTCACACTCGCCATTCTCCATTTGTGGCTCTCTTCAGTGTTTGGTTCCTTGACCCCTCTTTCAGCTTTGTAATCTCTTTTAACTGGGCCCTCTTCACTATCCTGGAAGTCTGTCTTTCAGTCTCTTTGGGGCACTCTTAAACCCCCTCTGTTCGCAACTTGTGTCTCTCTTCGGTCATACTCCCGGGAGGATAGCACAGCGGCAGCGTGCGCGTCTTGGAAGCAAGACGACACAAAGCAACAACAGGTTCGATCCCCGGGTCCGCGCTTAAAAACCTCTGAGTGTTTAAGCGCGTTATAAATACGTAACTAAGACAAAGAAAAAAAAACACAATTGCACAACTAAGAAAAACTAACAATTCCTGTAACAGCGCCTCGATGCCTGCGGGCTGTGTGAGCGCTTTATAAATGTAAATAAATAAAAATAAATAAAATACTGAGACGAGGAAGATGGCTCTGCACTTCCTCGCAACCACAGCCACTAGGGTTCCGTGTGCCTTACTCGTCCCCCTCTGCATACCTTTGTACTTGGTTTATGGAGGTTCTGTTCCTCAGCTACACCAGACAGCTTCCCCTGGGCTCTCGCAGTCTTCGTTCAGTGTACGGCGGCTGTATCACACTGGTTTCTCTCTGCACATTGGGTCTTGCCTGGACCACTCGGGAGGCTTTCCTTCTGCCACCGGATCCCACAACCATGCAAGTTGTACTGCTTCCCTGCCTTGCGGTTCTCCGCCTCTCTGTTCCAGGCAGCCGGGTTGGCCAAGGGACCTCTCCTCAGCATTTGGCTTCCCGTCGGGAAGCTGCTCTGGGGCAGGACAGACCCCATGCGGACCCTTGTGAGTGTTTATTTGCTGACTGCTTTCTAACTTCCAATAGCCAGCATGCTCGTATCAGATCCGATTAAGGCTCTGCATCGCCCTGCTCTGGTTAAGTTGCTGTTTCCATAGGAAGAGCACTTTTTGGGCGGCCTATAACTCTGCTCCCCCTGGACGAATCCTCACCAAACCTCGCAAAAAAAGTATATGGACCACTTTGAATTCTTATGCCAAGTTTGTTGAGGTTTGCTCCAGGGGGGGAAACTTATAGGGGGGGGGGTCCCAAAACGTCTTTATTCCTATAGACATAATGGGAAAAAACTTTGCTCACGCCTACAGCCCAAACCGCTGGACTGATTTACACCAAATTTCCGGCAGGAGCAGCGGCTTGATCCCGAAAGCGTGCTTTTGTTAATTTGGTGTAAGTCCGTCCAGTAGTTTTCTTTAAAATGACCAAAATGTAAGGTGCAAAAATTAGTGATATCTATGTCCGCTCCGTGGACACACTTCCCTGTTCGCTCTGCGAACAGGAGACACGGATTGGCCAAGCGGCTTGCGAGATGTCTGCGGACATATGACATGCTCTCAGATTGGCTGGGGTGAAGCATGAAGTGCGTCAGATTTTTGGAGACGCCCGCCATCTTGGATTCTCGGTGTCCACGGACAACGCGGCAAACCATATTAAAAAAAACATTGCGCTCGTCAAACTGATCAAATAATGTTTGGGAAGGTGAGGGGTTAAACTGATCAAATAATGTTTGGGAAGGTGAGGGGTGATGAGGATGGGATGGAATATGGCTGCAAGAAGCACAAAAACGTGTTAACTAAACAACATCCGAACGCGAAGAAACTACGTAGCGGTGTAGACCTCGCTCACGCAGTAAAGCGCATGCGCAGAACTACTTCACCCGCTCTTGACATATAACGCGCCAGTCAAAATGCGCACACACTTTCTTTTTCAAACTCGCACGTGCGCCTCATCTGAACACGGACACACGTTGACGAAAACGCGCAGAAATGATAACCGCGCACATGAGTTAATGGAAAACACGTAGCAGTCAAAACCGCGCACATGCGCTGTAGAAAACACAAACCTGCAAAGACTACACACACGCGATGTACATAACACATAGCTGCGAAGACCACACACACGCGCTGTAGATAACATGTAGCTTGTCAATGATATTTGTGATGTCATCTTTGATGTCCTGGGTGTTAGTCTTAGCAGTGCACGGTGGTGGCGCGAGTTATGGTTGCTTAGCTTACCATAACTGGCGAATTTCAGGGGTTTTCCGATTTTACTTGTAACCATAACGTCCCCTTAACAAAGTTTTTTATTTTTTTTTATTTCTTTTTTTTACTGAATTGCATAGGTTTTTAGTAGTGCAACTTAACCATAACGTCCCTTTTTAACAAAGTTTTTTTTTTACTGAATATATAATATATACAATCCCGAATCTGAAAATACTGAGGTAGGTGTGCAGGTGTTGCGGGGGGTGTCCCCTGCATGCATGAAAGTGAATGCGGGGGACATTTATAAAAAGAAACGGCAAGATCGAATTGCAAAATGCGGCACAGTGGGCCTCTGCATTTTGCAATTCAGTCTTTTTGGCCTACGTTACTTTAACGTACATCCGAGCTGGATACCTCATGTCTAACAGCATGATGGTGTGTATACCTCATTCTCCCTCGACAGTCTTCACTCGTCCCAGAGAGGGTGGAATCCTCCCACCGAGTATCAACCCCAGGGGGACTATCTGGTAGCAGCCTCACCTCCCTGGTCCCGTGGGAAGGGTCCCCCTCCTGGGAGAAGTGATGACATTGAGGGATTCATCACACTGCACTCAGAGATGCCACTAAATTCAGTGGCTATAATAAAAAATACAGTTGATCTTTATACAGTGGCTATATGACATTTATACGGTGTCCGCCGTGGTAGCACGTAGCCTGCAGCCATCAGCCTGCTGCGACTGATCAGGTAAATCGAATCTGGGTGTGCTGTGCTCAAAAACTTGCCTTTTCTCCCTTCTAGGAAAGTCGAATCTTGGTGGTTTACATTCAGTAACTGTGGCATTGTTGCTGGTTCTCTCTAGGCTCTCACCTAGACCCTCCCCACAAGGCGTGCCGTTCATTGTTGCAAGTTACTTGTTCCCGTCCTGTGTCTTCCTTTGTTGTTATCCCGGCCCCCCTCTTCCTCCTCTCCTCCTGCGCATTCTGAGTTGTGTGCCACAGGGCTTTGCGTCTCTCTCTTCTCTCACCCCCTTCCTCTCCACCTACCTCCTTCGCACCCCTATGGTGCTCTGTCTCTCCCATCTTTTCTAATTGCTTCCTCTATCGCTTACCCTATCCCTCTTTTAATACGTCTGGAAGGAAGAAGTTTGAGAGGGACATCCTGGTTTCCATCCCAGCCCTCCCTATCACTAATAGTTACACCAGTGCTTCCTCCATACAGACTCATAGTGACATCCTCTTTGTCGTCCCCTCTCCAGACCTATGTACCCTTCATGTGGCCTCTGTTCTCTCTCCTTTCTCCTCCTCTCCCATTAATGGTGGCACTAGGTGGGAGGTTCTCTTGGCCTGGTTCTAAGAATCTGCCTTCAAGATTCTAGCCACAGCTGGATCACCTATCAAATTCACCAGTACCACTGGACTGTGTTTCTTTATCCAATCCTTTTCATGAGACAACACCTCCAAGGTACATCGCAATACCTTTTTCATCAACTCTGTCCTGATGACAGTTCGGTCCCTTCAGACAATTGGCTTTCATCCAGCGACATCTGTCGGCTACTCTTGTTCCGAACTAGAAACGCCCATTGTTAATTGTGTCAGAAAATTGTGTATAACTATTGCTGAGTAGTACATGAAAATGCAGAAATAACTCTGCTACTAACCCTCGCAAGAATGTGTAGCTAAATGTGTAACTGTACCTTTCTTCTCTTGGTTTATGTTTGTTTTTAAGGCCTCATGTTGAGTTATAGGCCTGCAACTTTTTAGATGTTTGTCTAATCTTTAATTAAAGTGTTTTCCGAATGGATTCATAATCCTCCCTTTTATGGCCCGATCTTTGGCTAGTATTTGCTACACCTAGTCCATGCTGCATCCCATACCTAGCTTTCTTGCGTCTCTGAATAGGGGTAGTCTTTGACTCTCTTTCTCTCATTTGTGCTAATTCATTCACCCTCTAGAGTCGGGCCCCCCTTCAACAAAAAAGAGGGTCCCCTTTTTGCCCCTCCTATAATTTTTTCTCTCTACTGTGGCCACCATCTACAGGCCACCTGGCCAGGTAGCCCTCTTCCTCTCTGAATGGGGCGACCTCCCTTCTCTCCTTGCCTTTACTTCTCAACTTCTCCTCAGAGATCTCAGCATCCACCTGGATGCTTCTAATCCCTCCTCTGGGCCTTTCCTCAACCTCTGCGACACACTCTTTCCATTCTGCCCTCTGGCTTGACACACTCTGCTGAACATTCTTTGGATGTTCTCATCACCCCAGACATCCCCCCCTCTCTAACCCTCTCGCCACTCCTCTCTCTTGGACTGACCCCTTTTGGCTCTCCTCTCATCTGAAACCCTCTATCCCTCAAGCAACCCCACCCCCACTGCACTGCGACCAACCGCCTCGGTCATTAGGCCCATGATGCGTGTATCCGTGGATACCTTTTTGCTCTACTTTCTCTGCTCCTCCTACTCTTGCGGCTGACTCACGCCCTGAAACAGCCCTTTCTAATCTGCATCTCTCTATTTCCAACACCCTGGACATCCTTGCTCCTGTCATGAGAATCCAGCTGAAGCCTACCTCTAAGTGGAACTCTTGGTATGATTCCAACCTCGCCGCCCTGAAACGTAAGTGCAAGGTGGCTGAGAGGAAGTGGAGGGCTTCGGGCGCATCCTCTGACAAACTGCCCTGCTGCCTGCTCCAAAGGCATTACAGACTCTCTGTCCTGTCCAAGCGGAGAGCACATACTCAAACCTGCATCTCTGCGGCCTCTAACAACACAGCCAAACTCTAAAATCTGCAAGGAACTACCCAGTCCTGTTGCAGTCTCCACCTCTCCTGTTCCCTCCCAGGCCCTCTGTATGGCTCTGGCCTCTCACCTCTCAGCTAAAATTCAGGACATCCTGTCCTCTATCTCCTCTTCTTCTCTCTCTTCTTCTCTCAGGCCCCCTTTGGCCATCTATCCCTCTCCTCCTCCTTTCTTCTCTTTCTTTCTGACAACACCTGACAAGGTTTCTAGACAAGTCTGATCTATGAAAGTGTCATCCAAACTGGTGCTCCGCTGCTCCTCCAGAACCATAAAGGACCATATTGACACTTTCGTTCCAGCCGTGGCCAATTTCTGTAATCACTCTTTTGCCACTGGAACTTTCCCCTCTCCCCTTAAGTACTCCCTTGTGCACCCCCTCCTCAAGAAGCTGTCTGCTGATCCAACCTGCCCAGCAAACCATCACCCCTTTCCTGGGCAAACTCTTGGAAAAGCCAGCCATCTCCCAGCTTACTCTCAACACTGAATCTGTTGGTTGTCTCCATTACCATCAGTTTGGTTACAGAGCTGCCAGCGGTACGGAAACTGCTCTCCTGAACACCCATGAAGATCTGCTCTCTAACCTTGATTCCAGTATTCTGTCTGTCCTCATCCTCCTTGATATTTCCTCTACTTTTGACACAGTCCGCCACGCCACCCTGATCAATTGACTCTGTGAGAAACTGGGCATCACCGATCAGGCCCTGGAGTGGCTGACCTCTGATCTCTTGGACCACCCCTCCCAGGTCCAACTTGGTCCCTTTCTCTCTGCCACCTCTCTTTCTACTTGTGGCATTCCCCAGAGCTCTATCCTCTCACCATGGTTTTTCAACCTCTACTTGGCCCCTTTGGCCCACCTGCTCTCTACCTTCTCCAACTTGTTTCGCAGAGCCTCCTCTCTTGCTCATTCCTGACTGTCTATCCGCGATTCAGGATTGGTGCACCTCTGGTGATCTCAGTCTTCATGCCAGTAAGACGGAGATCCTTCTCATTGGTACCCCTGCCACTGCTTTCCCTTTCTCTCTGGCCACGCGTGCCTTGGACCCTCTTCCTTCGCCTTCCTGCGAGGCAAAAAACCTTAGTGTCATCTTCGACTCCACTCTCTTTCTCTCCTCATATCTCAGAAATTGCCAAGAAGTCCCACTACCAGCTGCCCCTCCCCAAAGGGACTCTGCCCTTACTCACTTTCCCTCAGAATCTCACTATCTCCAGAGTACTGGTTCTCTTCTGGCTGGACTACTGCAACAGCCTCTTTCTCAAGTTGCAATCCTCTACTCTCTGCCCTCTGCAACTAATCCAGAACAGGACTGCAAGAATTATGCTTGGCCTCAAGCCCAGGGACCGTATCTCTCTAGCACTGAAATCTCTCCACTGGCTCCCGGTGGCTGCAAGGATCAAATTCAAGACCCTTTGTACTGTCCACAAGGCTTTCTGGGGCCCGGGGCCGCACTACATCCAATGCTCCATTCCAAAAACCTTCCTTCTCGAGCCCTTCGCTCAGCTACCCCCATTAAGTGTTAGACGATTCTCCAGGCAGAGAGTGGGGTGTAGATGCCTCTCCTCTGCAGTTGCCTCCCCCTGGACTGGCCTCCCTGCCTGCTCAATCTTGAGCTGAACCACGGCCTCCCTGCCCCCTCAAACTTGAGCCGTACCACCTGAAGTTCTGGAAGCAGCTCAATACATTCCTCTTCTTCACCTCTGATTTCTCTCCCTCCCCTGCTGGACTACCTGTCTGCTGTATCGACTGGTTGCTTGGCTACCCTGAGAGTCTCACTGGGTACCAGGCTCTTTCTTGATCAGCCACCATTGCACTGCCTCCAGGCCTACCATGCACTTAGGGCCTGTAACTGTATCCCTACAGTCCCTTGTTCTCCTTGCACTACCCAGAGCCATGCTGCCCTGGCTGGGCTGCACTTACTCAGAGCATTGCTTCCCTGTTTTCCCCCCTCCCTTGCACCCCACCCCCTTTCCCCTTGCACTTCTTGTTCTCGCACTTGCACGATCTGAATGACACAAGGCCTAGTAAGGTTGTTTGTCTTGTCCTCCCTTTGTCTTCCCTCCCTTGTCTTGTCACGCCTAGAAACTCCTGTGTACAGGCACGTTATAAATGACTTCTCATATCAAATCTTATCATACTCGGAGATGGGCTAAATTCAGTACCTTTTGGCTATAACCAAAAAATTGGTTAAAATTGTAAACAGTGCCTATAAATCCTGAGCAGTGGCTATACTCCAAAATGCAGCAAAATTCAAAGCAGTAGGCATGCTAAAAAAAAAAATGCAGGTATATTCAACCCAGTGGCTATACTCAAATATGCAGCTAAATTCAAAGTGACTATACTAAAGAAAAATGAAGCTAAATTTGACACAATGGCAAAATCATAAACGCAGCCTGGATTCAGGAAACTACTGTGATAATACAATAGTTTGGGTAGATACTGTTTCAAGCATTAAAAATGCTGCACTAGCTATGCAACCAAAATATTCCTTTCTTACCTGGAGTTGTCTTCAGACAGCTTTTGGGGGCCTGGCTGGGACTATGGAGGTGCCCCAGGGAGTTACCCTTTGCCGTGGCCCTGAGCTGGCTTCCCAGGCAAGGCTGCCCTGGGGAAGGTTCTGAAGTTAGGCTGTTCAGGTCATGTGGGTAGTGCACTGGGCATTCCACAGCACTGTGGGAAGGAAGGGGACGAGGGGCACTGGGGAGAGGAGGGTCATGGGAAGGGGCTGTGTGCTGCATGCACTGAGCTAAAAAAGGCGCTCAAGCACAGGGAAACCAAAAAGTTACCAGCAATGGAGCATACCTAAGATGCAGCACCAGCAGGAGCGGTGAACACATGGCCAAATAGAGGCTTGTGCAAGGAGAGAGGATTTCCATTACAGTGTGTTCCGGTCACGTGGTTAGTGCACCAACCAATCCAGAGTACATAAGGTATTATGTGCATTATACTATTCTTTTCATAAGCACCCTGGAAGGAGGTGCGGGCCAATCGGGAAGCTTGGAACGCAAGCTGTATTCTGTTTCAAGCCCAGGCTCTGAGCGGCCTGTGTGCTGCTAGCCAGCAACTCTTCCCCGCTTCTCCTTTCCTTCCACGCCCCCTCACCTTTCAGTTCCTGTGTAGATTCCTATACTCTCTTCCTCTACCTCCTCTTCCTCCTGCACTACTGGCCTTTCTGAGGCTGTCTCTCCTCCTCCTTTCCCCTGTTCACCCCTGATGATGTTTCTAGATAGGTCCGATCCATGAAAGTCTTGTTAAAGCAGGTTCTCCCTTGCTCATCCATCAAGGACTTGTGAACACTCCTGAAGACTTGCTCTACAATTTTGACTCTAATCTCCCTGCGGTGCTCCTTCTCGATCTATCCTCTGCTTTTGACACGGTCAACCATGCCATTGTGCTCAATCACCTCCACGACAAACCTAGTATCACTGATCAGCTCCTGGCCTGGTTCAACTCCTTTCTCACTGACTGACCCTCTCGGGTCCAACTGGGGTCTTTCCTCTCTTCTATCCCTCTCTACTTGTGTCCCACCCAGGGGTCTAACCTCTCTCCCTGGCTCTTCAACCCCTACGTGGCACCTCTTGCCTACCGCATCGCCACTTTCTGCTCCAATTTTCAATGTTATGCAGATGACACTCGGATCTATTTCAGGCGCCCCTCAGCTGCCTCTGCTTCTTCTCTCATACCAGACTGTCTGGCCGCAATTCAGGAATGGTGTGCCACCAGTGATCTCTGCCTTAATACGAGTAAGACTGAGATCCTCCTCATTGGGACACCCGATGCTGCATGTCCTCTCTCTATCCCTCTCTGGCCACTCACTCTGGGTCCTCTTCCTGTGAGGCTAAGAACCTTGGTGTCATCCTCGACGCCACCCTCTCCTTCTCTCCTCACATCTGATTTCTCTAAGAAGTCAAACAATCAGCTGCACGTCCTCCGAGCTATTCTTCCTTTTCTCACTTTCCCGCAGAAGCTCATTGTCTCCAGAGCTCTGTTCTTCTCTAGGCTGGACTATTGCAACAGCCTTTTTCTAAATCTTCCTGCCTCTACTCTTCAACTTTTACAGCTTATCTAGAGCAGGAGTTTGAGACTTGTCCTTGGCCTCAAGTCCAGGGATTGTAGCTCTCCAGCTCTGACATCTCTTCACTGGCCCCCTGTGGCTGCAAGGATCATCTTCAAGACCCTCTGCATCGTCCACAAGGCTTTCTGGGGTCTGGGACTGTTCTCCCTCCAACTTTCTCTTCCAAACCATCTTCCTTCTCGAGCTCTCCGCTCATCCACTTCCAACTCTCTGAGGGTCAGACCCTTCTCAAAGCACATAGTTGGGGGCAGATCTATCTTCTCAACTGGGGCCTCCCTCTGGAATAGCCTCCCTGCCTCTCAAACTTGAGCAGAACCACCTCCGGTTCTGGAAGCAACTCAAGACCTTCCTTTTCACTTACACTTTCTCTCTTCCACTCCCCTGCTGATGCACCTGACGGCTCTGCGCACTGGTCACCCTCTGAACTCGGGCCCAGGCTCCTGCATGTCCAGTTGCCCTTGCACTGCCTCTGGGCTTTCCAGGACTTGAGGGTCTGTATCTGCAACCCTACTGGCCTTTCTCTCTGTACTTATGAACCACCCACTGGCTGTACTTGTGAGGTAACTGCACTTCCCCCTCCCCTCCTCCCTGGCATTTCTCCCCTTCCCTCTACTTGCGTGATGTGACTGACACAAGGCCCAATAAGATCATTATTTTAGCCTCCCTTGGTTTCCCACTCCTTGTATTGTCGCGCCTAGCAACACTTGTGTACAGGCACGTTTTCAATGCCACATCATTCATATCTAAGAGTGTGTAATAAAAAAATATACTTATCTTGCTGCGGGGCCGACGTTGCACAATCATTTCCCACGTTTGTTTTATTGTTGATGATGTCACAGCTGACGAGAATGAGGGCAGTGATGGCAGTCATCTAAGACATTCCAGCAGTAAGCGCACTGGAAGGACAGCCAACTAGAAGAGTAAGTGAAGCAGATACAAAACGTCCTAAAACCAAATGTAATTTTACTGTGGGGCAATAATGCAGGGGCTTCATTTTTATACATAGGTGGATTTTGTTCATGTAGTCAAGTGCTGGTATTTTTTCATTTACAACCATTGGCAACTCCATTTGTGGTAGATGTGTGACTAGGTGGACCTCACTAAAAGAGAGATTGTTTGTCATGGGAGCATTACGCATCTGTAGATGAAAATGGGATGATAAATCACTCAGTAAGCAAGAATGAAATCTGACCAGACCGTGTAAATGCATGACCTTCGACTCCAATCGGGCTCAACTACATAGAGAGCAGTAGACCGTGTTACAAGAGACTATTAAGTCTCTGGACATGAAATTGGGATTAGAGTTTCCTGGCTGGGTTGAAATTAAATGAAACTCAACCATTGAGATGGACAAAATAGAACTGGAAGCTCAGCATTATGGGATTCAATATATGGTCGACCAGTATTGTAGCATGGAGCGATATAGGTTGCATTTTTTAAGGAGGAGAGTATTGCATAAAGGTTAGTTATTGGTGTTTAAATGAATATGTGACCATGCACAGGGCTGCAAATGTGCATTAGTGAGTACACTAGGGGACACACAGGACTGGTCTGGGGATTTAATGTGGGACTGATTATCATTTGGCAAGTGTGTAAAAGCCCTTCCTTCTTAGATTTGTATAAAAATGATGCAGGTAATTCAATCTGTTGATGATATTCCCCTTCCATGAGTTCAACACTAAAAGCACTGTGTGTATCTGTGCTTTGCTGCATCAGTATCTTGATCTGCAGCGCTTTCCCTACCAGTAGGAGTGAGCAGGTTCAGATTTTGCAGGTGCCGATTTGACAGCTGTGGAGGCAGCCAAGTATATGTAGCACAAGGGATGAATTTGATATGCACCCCTGTACCAAAACTATGATGATAAAAGTAGCCCAGGCGGGGGCATGGTAAACTCTACAGATAAGCTATGCATAGGTTAAGGCATGCTACGACTCATGGTCATTGCAGCCACATTCAATTTGATATCAGACGTGAGCCAACTCAGCTATGGAAGTTGATGTGTATTCTGACCAGACAGGTTGAGCCTACCAACTGACAGGACAGGAACCTCAATGACCATGACTCTTCTTTGATCTCCTGCTGAGGATAGGAAACCTCTTAACCTAGAGATAGCTGCACCGCAGTCAGCTATGCTGAACCCAGGTATCAAAGGAGCACACCCATTCAAAGGGAGTATCCTCCGAACAGGCTGCTTCGTTTCTAAAGGTCTTTTCATCCTAGTGAGAATGAAGAGGGTGGGGAGGGCTCTCTCCTTCTCTTTCTCTTTTTTTCTCTCTCTCTCCCCTTTTCTTCTAGAGAAAAGCACTTTGGGTTTGATGTCAGAAGGGCAAAGTCAACTGATTTCAAAAACAGTGATTGGAGCACTAAGGCAGGCTAGCTTTAGTCCAATCACCTGCAGACGTTTACCTTTTTAAGAGAAGGGGTTTCCTGCCACTTCTTTGATTCTCTCTTAAACATAAACCTGAGGAAGAATTCATTTGACCGCTAGTGGGAGACTTGATCCCTCCAAAGTCCTCTGCCATTGAGGTGAAGATTGAGCCTCCAATGCAGAGGTTAGCGCTGTCATCGAAACATAAGGAAGAACCATTAGGGATGGAATGTTGCTGGGATAAGACTTGCCTCTCTTCCAGCTAAGACAGTACCCATGACCTCACTGCATTGTAGGACTCCTGAAGTTTTCGGCCAGTATCCGTAGTGCTTGGCAGAACAAAAACAAGGTCCAAATCTTATCCTTGAGACCATGGACTCACAGCAACGAGAGGAAGAAGACAGCTAGGAAACCTGTGTTCATAACGTGGAACCAATTATTCTATGCCCTGAAACCCACATGACCCATCAAGCTGCTGTTGGCACTCTATGTCAATGAACCACTGTCCTGCATGTTTTAATCTGTTGTTGCCTCTGCACAAACTACATGCTCATAATTGCATCTGCCACCTTTGAACCGCTGATCAAACGTGAGCGTCTTCATTGCCAACGCCATGGACCCGACCCTCGTGGCTCATCGAGCCCTGACCATTGTACGCTGCATAGAGTCGCTCAAAGAGCACTGCATATCCAGGCTCCAGCACCTTCACTGTCAAACCAACCATCAAACTGACCCTGATGGCCCTTACCACCACAGCTCCTCAAGTGCTTCATCAAACTGATCCAGCAGAAATGCGGATCCAGTCCCCAGCATCTACACAGTAGAAGAAACTGTCGAACCTACCCTGGTGGCACTTAGGATTCGCCCTTCTCAAGCATCATGTTTGAAATGTAGAGAACCCCTTTTGAAACCCAGCTGAACACCGCTCCTTGCTATAGAACGTGACTGCTGCTCCCGAACCTCTGAACTGCATCCTCAAACCAATTCGCCATCGCACTGCACCGGCTGAGCATGTCAAGGCCCGGCTAGAACACGATGCTCCTTCTTGCACCCACTGTCTTAAAACCTCTTCCTTCAACTGCAAGCATCTTCACTGCAAATCTTCATAAGCAGATGACACCTACTGCCAGACTGGAACAAAACCGCTGACTCAGTTGAACAAAGTTTTAACTTCTGGAACAGCACACAAAACCTGGTTTGATGCTATCGAGCCGACAAAAAAATGTAGGAAGTACAATTGACTCTTAATTCCACCCTTGGTTCAGTTTGGGCCCTAGAGACTGGTTAGGAAACTAAATACTTTTACAAGAACATTGTGGTGGTTTTCACTTACCTTAAGCCCCTGATTCATTAGTGGTAGAAGTAGTAGTAGTAGTTGTCATTTATGTAGCGCCTTTTCCAATTATTATAGTCTCAATGCGCTGGTGGTTTGAACTCCCTCAGGGACTGAAGTGCAGAGTGTTCGGGGGGGGGTCACAGAGTAGGATTAGAATGCATTTGGGCAGTTGGCCAAATAAGGCTTAGCAGGGCTGGCCAGGCTTCGCTATATTGCAACCCATGAGATCAGGCATGTGGATGGTTGCTGAGAGGAGTCAGGAGATGGTGTATGTGCTAGAGGCTCACTATGTGTGCAGCGTGCCTGAATTTGTCATAGGTCTTCCTACTGATGTCAGGTGTTGAGGCATAGTCTAGTACAAGTAGGTGTGACAATAATGTGACCAGCGAGACCAAATTTGTTGTAGTCATTGCTGTATTCTGATGTATGCGCGTGGCCATGCCTGCGGCCAGTGTCCACTGCAGTGGTACATTATACGTACGTAGCAGTTCATGTGTATGTGCGTCCAGTCAGGTACTAGCTTCCTCTGCCGATCTCTGCAGCTGTGACAAAATGGTTAGCAACAGTCTACATCTCAAAAATTGCACTGGAGGAGCAAAGGCTATACTTGCAGGCTCTTCCAGGTGGCGCACATGGCAAATCTTCCAGATATAGCGCACGTACTAAACCTTCACAATTAACTTTGTCATGGGTGGCCAGCCTTATAGTTGATCCAGGTGCAATACCCACCCCTCCCTCAAGTCCTTCCAGTGCTATTCCGGATTAGTTCTCGATTTTCTTCCCAGAGTAGTGCGCAAAAAAACCTCACTTGGCCTTCTGGTGCGAGACGTGTCCATGACACACAGCCGTTCTTCACATAATGGTGGTTGTGTGAACCAGGTCATGAATGGCGTTTGGTATTGTGTGAGGTTGAGGTGCCAGATTGCTGCATTGTGCTATATTTGCTTATTCTCTGTTCTTTCATCAGGGGTAGGTTTTGTGTAGTTTGTCTATTTAGTTATTTTGTTGATGGTGTGTTTTATTAAAGTATATCTATTTTGCATACAACCTTGTTTGGACATTCCCGTTTTTTGAACTGTTATTGGTTGCTGTTTGAGTCACTACTGAAACACATTCACACCCCTCTTGAGAGTACAGCCTTTCCATTATCAGAAAAGGAGAATGAGGTATATCTCTTAACTAAGCGATAGCTGCTGCTATTTGTGGAGGCCCAGGCTAGAACTTGGCTGACCCACCATCAAGAAATTAAGCCTTTCCCTCTACTGGCAGCAATCGGGACACAGTAGGTGGTTCCCTCCAAGTAGAAGACCAGAACTAGAGTGTTTACTTGTCTATTTTTTCTTTCAAATAATTTTATTAAGCATTTTCTTAACATAACATTGTCAACTGACTTGCCGATGTATTCATATTGATCCCACATGAAAAAGAAAACTGTTTTTTAGGTAAGGTTTTTAGTTCAACTGAAATTCCCCCTTCCCCCCCTTGAGACAGGACAAGTAACGGGCACCTATCACGGGTGATCTTGTATTCAGTTCTTTGGGACGTCTTCTCCACGGCTGCATGTCATGTCACTTGTAGGCGTTGAGGAAGGGTGCCCACTCCATTTCTCTGCTTGGGGCGATCTCGTGGAGGGCCCCTGTAATGTTCTCCATTTCATAGAGTTCTTTAGCTTTGCGGACCCAGGTTGATTCTGATGGCAGAGTCTGTGATTTCCAGTTAATGGTGATGCAGACTCTTGCTGCTAGTAGTAAGTAGTGTGTCATGTGTGAAGTGCGTTTCCAATGGTTCTCCCATTCTTCCAGGACCTGTCTAGGGTCGCATTCTCGGGTGATCCTGTCTACCTTTCTAATCCAAGCTAGCACTTCTTTTCAGTATGCCTGGGTTTTCGGGCATGCAGCCTGGGCGCCGCATTCTCTCCAACATTGGGGGCTAGTTTGTTCAAACATATTGGAGTGTCTTTTGGGGACACATTGCCATCTGTGCAGCAATTTTATTCCGTGGAGTTTGTATTGGGCCGAAATTGAGATTTTGAGTGCTGATCTGCACATTTGAGACCATAGTCTGTCCAACAACATAGAGCCTATGTCATTCTCCAATCTTTTTTTTAAGGCCATCGGTTCTGTTTCTTGTGGCACTCCGCAGGGATCTATAGAGTTGTGAGATGAGGCCTTTGGTTGCGAGGGAATCACTTAATATTTTCTCTGTTGATATGAGGTCTCTCTGGGTTTTTTCCTTCCATTTTGGGGTTAGTAGTACTCCTTTTAATTGTAGGAACATGAAGGCTCCCAGGGGTTTGATTTGCAGGCCTGCTTCCAAGTGTTGGATAGTGATACAGCCGTTAGCTTTGAGTTGACCCACTCTTCGAAGACCTGCTTAATACCATTTCTGATAGCGATGGGGAGCCTGAATTTCATTTCTTCAGGCGGGCACCCATATACAGCTAAAGGGGGACGGCCATGTCGTGTGGCCCTTCATTTCACCCTTGTTCCACCACAGCTGCAGGAGTGATCCCATCGCAAAATGGTTAACAACCTTTTTTGGGAAGTCCTTATTTGGTGCCCAGAGCCATTCTCCAAGAGTTGCAGGACGCAACAGGTGGTTTTTGATGGCGACCCACTGTTTTTGTTTGTCTTCTCTCAAGTGAGGCACCAGGGCTCTGAGTTGGGTCGCTCGGTAGTATGTGTACAGGTCTGGCAGACCTGTTTCCTCCTTCAGTTGGATTAGGGCACTGTAGGCTATCCGTTGCTTTTTCCCTTGCCATGGGAATTTGAGGAGCATTGTTTTCATGTCTGTAAAGTGTATTCATGAGACAGGGATTGGGAGCATCTGGTACTGGTAAAGGATTTTGGGGAGTATCACCATTTTTATGGCATTCAGGTGGCCCAGCCATGATATTGTTAGTTCAGTCCATCTTTCCAGATCTTTTCTCAGACTTTGTTGTGTTGTCGGGATTCCCCTTGCAGTACTGTTTCTCGTGCCTGGGTAGCTGGGTGTCTTATATGGGAAGAGCATTTATTTTTCCATGTCGACTTTTAGGCCTGCCCATTTGCCGAATTAATGTATTGTCTGCAGCACTCTAGGTATGGCTGTCTGAGGGTCCGTAAGATATTAGAGTATATCGTCGGCGAACATAGCTAGATTGTGCTCTGTTGCGCCCTCTACAATCCCCTTTATTGCGTCCTCTTTCCTGATATTTCCCAGGGGCTCAATGGAGAGGGCGTAGAGGAGTGGGGATAGAGGGCACCCCTGTCTGGTTCCTCTGGACATGTCGAATTCTTCTGAGATTTTGTTATTCAAAGCCACTTTCTCCTTTGGTGCTTTGTAGATTGCCTGGATCCCCCGTACAAATCGATCCCCAAAGCCCATGTTCCTAAGTAATGCCCAGAGAAAGTCACAATCCCCTCGATTGAAAGCTTTCTCTGAGTCCATGCTCAGAAGCGCATGGTCTCCGTCAAGACTCCTGGAATGCTCCATAATGTCCAAGGTTTTACGCATTGCGTCCGCACCTTGTCTACCTTTTATGAAGCCCACCTTGTTCCGGGTGGATCATGCGAGGCATTATCTCCTCCATACTTGAGGCTAGGACCCTAACGTATACCTTGGTGTCTGTGTTCAATAGCGAGATCGATCAGTAGAATTTACAGTGCGCAGGGTCTTTTCCTGTCTTGGGGATTACAACTATGTGAGCCAAGGAGAATGATGGGGGTGCGTGGCCAGATTCTCAGATGTGGTTGAATAGGTTGGCTAGGTGGGGGCCAGGGTATCTAGGAATTATTTATAGAAGCCCATATCGTAACCGTTCTCTGCTGGGGCCCCTCCTGAGGGGTTATTGCTGCTTTTACTTCTGAGGTTATGACAGAGTCTAGGAGTGATTTTTCTGATTCCTTTAGGTGTGTTAATCCTACCCTTTCAATATATTCTTCCATTTCCTTCTCAGCTCTATTTCTTTCTGAGGTGTACAGGTGTTTATAATACTTGACAAATTGGCCTGCTATTTCCTCTGGGGATTGTAGCCAATCCCCTTCATCGGTTTGAATTCCGTCAACCCATCTCTCTGCTCTTTGGGCCCTCAATCTGGTGGCTAACATTTTGTCGCCCTTTTCGTAGAATTTTTGCTTAAGTAGTTTTAGTTTTCTTAATATATCTCCCTTCCACAGTGCTTTGAGCTCCCCTCTTTTTTGTTTGAGTTTCTAGGTGGTTTTTACTATAGGAGCCTTGAGCGTGCAATCTTCCTTCTATGTTTGAGATTTCCTTCACTATTTTCTCTTCTTGTAGCCTACGTTCTCTTTTACGCCTCGCCCCTTCTCTCATCAGGTGGCCCCTCCATACAGTTTTTCCCGCTTCCCATACCGTTAAGATCTTTACTTCATCATTATCGTTTATCTGGAAGTATTTGTCTATTATAGTCTTTAGCTCCTGAGAGTAGAGTTTGTCCTTCCACAGGAAATTGTTACAATGCCATTTGGAGTCCCGGTGACCAAGCCCTTCCATTTCCAGCATTGCTGTGACCATATCATGGTCTGACCAGCCTATGGGGCAGATAGCGCTGTCCCTAATTCTAGATCTATTTTCTTTATTAACCAACAGGTAGTCAATTCTGGTAAACATATTGTGGACCCCGGATTGGAACGTATACCCCTTTTTGTCCAGGTTTATTGTTCTCCATACGTCCATTGTCGTTGAGCCTGGTTTGGAATTTACTGCATTCCTCTCTGGAGTGGTCTTTGGTTCTTACTCGTGTCGCTATCTGCGGGTCAGCCCATGCGTTAAAATCTCCCCCATTACCATTGGGCCTCTGCTACCTCCCATAATGGCAGAAAGAGCTTTCTCGTTGAAGTCCCCTTGGCATTGGTTGGGCGTGTAGACTCCTGCAAAGTTAATCTGGGGTGGTTTCCATTCACCTTGAACCACCAGGAGCCTGCCTTCCATTGATGATTTCACTACTGGGTTTTTCACTCTGATTTGCTTATTGAATATCGGGCCTACTCCCCCTTTCTTTTGGCCTGCAGATGCCCAGAATGTTTGTCCCATCCCCTCCCCCTTAGTGGTTTCCCTTCCCCTGATTTGGGCCTGGTCTCTTGGATAAAGAGGACATCAAGGGCTGCCCTATCAAATTCCCTCACTACCAAAGATCTCTTAGTGGGGGAGTTAAGCCCCTTGATGTTGAGTGTGCCGACTTTTAACATAGATGCTCCTATTAATGTAGGACCGGAGAGAGCAGTCTCTATGGTGGGTCCCATTTCTTTTTGTCTGCTTCTTCCCCTTTTGCACCTTTGCTTTGAGTGGGTCATCCTTTGTTTCTTCAACCGAGTGGCGTTACCCGCCTGTTTGTCTCTCCCACCACCTCCTCCTCTGTAAACTGTAAACATAACTGAACCCTTTAACTGGACCGCGGTCTATTTAAATGCCCTAGGTTCTTTGGGTTGAGAAGCCCCCTTCGAACTGAGGGCCACTAGGGTTGAAACTCGTCCCTTGTTGGGGACTCACTCTGTTAATCCTGATCTTTGTTTATAGTACCTTCTGTGTCTTGTGTATTATTGTTCCTTGTTTTCGTCGCCATTTGTGTCATGTAACCTCGGTATTGGCCCCCCACCCCTTTACCTTTTCACAGAGGCTTTGTTGGTGATGCCAGACTCAGCTTGACGTATTTTCTTCCCACATTACTTCTTTTTTGTCTATGCAGCGGGATTTCTGCTGTTTGCGATCGGGGTGAGTGGGATCCTTGGGGGTCCGAGGGGCCTCTGGTGTCATTCCAGTCTGTCAGATGCTTCAGAACTTATTTTGCTTCCTCAGGAGTTACCACTCTATAGTCCTCTCCTTTATATTCAAAGGTTAGATCGAAGTGGTAGCCCCATTGGTATGGGATGGCCTGCTCTGTGAGCCATGTGGCGAGAGGCCTGCATGCCCTTCTCCATCCCAGGGTGAAGCTTGATAGTTCTTGGAATATCTTTATCTTTGAGCCCTGGAATTAGATTTCTTGCATCTGCTTGGCTTTGATTAGGATTTCTGATTTCTCTTTGAAGCAGAGAAATTTCATGACTATTGAGCGTGGGCCTCCTCCGAAGGATCTTCCTCCCCTATGGGCCCTCTCAATTTGTACTTTCTTTCCTCCCTCCGCCTCAAAGAGTTGGTTTATTATGGCTTGGACCTTCCTCTCCACCTTTAGCAAGGTTTCCCCATCTTTTTCTTCGAGACCTAGTATCCGCAGGTTTGATCTTCTTTCCCCATTTTCCATATCATCCATTTTGAGTGACAGCTCTTAATCTCTCAGCTCCATGTCGGTCATTCTTGCGTTTAACTTCATCTCTACCAGGTCCATATTGATCTGGTTATGCTCTAGGTTTTCCACATTTCCTTCAATATGTTCTACCTTCCCTCTTATTTCCGATATGGATGTTTGAATGTCCGATCGTAAGGCCCTGATTTCCGCCATGATCCCGCCGATGTCCTCCTTTGTAGATGCAGTACTCATTGTGAGTGGTCCTCTAATTCGTGGGGTTGCTGTCTTCGGTATTGCTCTAGCCTGTCTAGGCTTTTTCCTTGGGGGGTGTCCTGTTCTGTCTCCTTCTCTTCCGTGATAATTTGCCTTGGAGGTGTAGATGGCACCCCTGGGTGTCTCTGCTTTGTTGTCCAGTGTTCTTTCTTGTTAGGGTCTCGGGGGACTCTGGTAGAGTAGGCTCGGTGGTGTGGGGCCTCTGGGGTGGCCTTATGCGAGGGAGTCTTTGCGGCTGTCTTGCTGTTTTGGGTTACTTCCAGTGCTGGCGGGTGAGGGCTTCTCATGCCCCGTTGGGGATAGACTGCAGTCTGGGGACCCGTTGGCTCTCTCTGAGTGTGGCAGGGAATGGCTGGACCCCTTGTTTGGTCAGGGAGGGAAACCCTTCTCTGCCATGCTCCCGCCCCTCTATATCGCTGGAAGGTACGGGGCGCTTCTCACCTCGGGTTTCTTTGGTGCTGCGACCCTTTGCGGTTCCTCTTTGTAGATTATAGTCCGGGACCTCTACCCTTTCTCCGGTCTTTCTTCATAAGGTCCTCATGTCCGCTTCTGGTCTCGCCTCCTCATTTGGGTTGGGGCTCTTCTTGGGTGCTCCTGATGGAGTTGCGGGACAGAGGCGGGCACCCCGCGGATCGTGTCACCTCTGCACGCAGCATCTGATCTTTCAATATCTCACGTATGAGAGTTGCTCCGTGGTGGATGGTGGAGTAGTCCTATCAAATATGGGCCATGGCAGCTCCTTTGGGTTGCCCTACTTTGGTTGGTGGGAGCCTTAATTTACCTTAGTTATTCCCGCCTCGCCGTGCGGTCGAGGCGGCGTCAGTTCATCTGGGAGGACACTGTCTGGGACGTGATCAGAGAGGGGGTGCCTCCTCCCTTCTGGCGCCGGGTCTTCACTACGTGGTGCTGGGTGGTCACTCTTTCCCCCGGCTCCCATTCTGGGTCGGGGCACTACTTGTCTCTTGGTGACCTCGATTCGAGGTCTTGCCCCTGGCCACTGGTTTGGGACCCCGTCCCAAACAGGGGAGCTGAAAGATGTTCCATGGGGGTGAGCGGGTCGGCCCTGGCCCGCTGATCTCTTCACTTGCTGCCCCGGGCCACTGTCTGCACAGTCGCAGATTTCACTGCTTCACGTCTTTGGGGGGTTTTGCTTCGGCCGCTCTGAGTGGAGACTTCTTGCTGGTCCCCGGCAGTCCCTGTGCGGGTTTACTCTTGTTTGTTGGGGGTTCTTGACGCTTATCTTCTGTCTGTTTGGTGAATCTCTGTTTTGCCACCATGCTCCAGGTCCTATTGGGGAGGGGAGCCTCGCTTCTTTTCTCATTTTCTCCTCCGAGCCGTTAGGGATTTGGAACTCCTGGAAGTTTTCCTTGTCTCTGCGACTCAAGGCACTATTTTACAAGCGCAATTGAGTTTGGGATATTCTCTTAATCATCTCTTTAGTCCCCACTGGGAGAGGAGCTGAGCTTCAGGCAGCCATTCTGCTTCTGTGCCCCCCCTAGCGGTCTCCCACTTGTCTATTTTTTTTTAACACTATGTTCTAAAAGTACAAGATATTTCGGATTTATTCACTACTTGCGAGATTAAAAGTCTCTTTTATTTAAGAAAGGGAAATAGATTTGTATTGTTAACTGGTCGTGAAAGCTTTTGTTCAAAATGTCATTTTTGAATATGTTAATTAGTGATGATATATATGGGCAATATTAAGGATGATCCAAATCCTATGTTAAGGAAGGTGGGGTTTGAGAGTGCCTAATTGCAGATCAGGTTGATGCGGCTTTCTGTTTTCCTGCTGTCACCAGTTGTTGCCTCTATAGGGCCTCTGGCCTCCTTAGTGGGGCGTGAACACTATTTTTAAAGGAATAGTGCGCTCAAAATCGTTTTGGTCTTAAAACATGGGCAATAATAAAAAATATACACTACAAATCTATTTATTGAAAGTTTCTGTGTAAAATTTTACACAAATCATGTTTAAACCCCTTTAAAATCAAGGACTAGGAGGCATGCATTTTGTGAAATGGACGAGCCTCTTGTGCTCGAGTTAATCTCTGCCCTCGCGGCACTAATGAAGCAGAAGCTGTCTGCTGGTAGTTTTTTATTACAGCAGCAGCATTTGCTTCATTAGTGACACGCAGAGATCAGAGTGCTTTGATAAATACAACATTGTTGTATTTGATTGCCATGGTTAGAAAACCATGAAAATCATAAATACAACTATGTTATATTTATAATTTCAGTGGCTTTCGCTTTGTCTCAAGAGCTCCCCCGGCCCAGGGGGGGCCCGTGAGGCTCAAAGCGAAAGCCAGCCTAATCATAAATACACAACATTGTATTTATGACTGCAGCGGCTTTCGTTTTGAGTCTCCTGGGCTCCTCTGAGCCGGGGGAGCCCGGGAGACTCAAAACGAAAGTAAAATGAAAAGTAAATCAAAATGTGCACTTACCAGGCAGCAGCCTTCTTGCCTGCATTCTCTGCTCTCCACGTCTCACTAATGAAGCAAAAGCTGCCGCTGTAATAAAAGCTACCAGCAGGCGCTTCTTCTTCATTAGTGCTGCAAGGGCAGAGATTAACTCAAGCACAGGAGGCTCATCCATTTCACAAAATAGACGCCTCCTAGTGCTTGATTTTAAAGGGGTTTAAACATGATTTGTGTAAAGTTTTACATGGGAACTTTAAATAAAAAGATGTTCATTGTATATTTTTTATTATTGCCCATGTTTTAAGACCAAAACGATTTTGAGCACACTATTCCTTTAACGATGTCTGCCCTTTGTCCAGAGCGGCAAAGGTGCTAACAAATCTAGACATGTCTTTACTAAAATCGATCGTCTGCGCTCTGCTGTTAGCGCACATTTGGTGTTACCTATAAGACAAACCGCTCTTTGTGCCCAACCAGCCAGAATATGCACATCAATAGGCATGCCCTCTTTGGTCTCTTCCACCATTTGTAAGACCTTGTCCAATGGACCTACGGAATTGAGGAGCATGTCCTGGCACGCTATCCATGAGTGGTCAATGCCCTTTTTCAGGTCCTTGGTGAACTTCGCCATGAATGTAGACATACGGGGGTCCAACTCTGGAGTGTCCGCTACTTTATCCGGCAGAGAAGGTCTGGGACATTCTGCCTTCAATTAGCTCCTTGCATCCTTATTTAGAGGCGTGCTAAATCGCTTGCTCAAGTACCTTGCAACCTTTGCCAGGGGCTCTGACACCAAGGATCTCGGATGGAGTAGCAGGTCTGGATCGAAGGATTTTTCCGGGGAACTATCTTTGCATTCTATTGTGCCTTTTGCACGGTTCTCCTTCCTGAGGAGTGGCCAACCTCACAGAATGATGAGAACCCCCGGTGCTGCTGGAATCTCATTCAGTGCCATCTTGGTCTTCCTCTGAGCTAGAGGCTATGTCACCTTTTCCCAATGTTGGGAAGGTAGCAAATCCATCACACCCCCACCCCCTAGGCGCTTTAGCGTGAGGCAAGCCCCATTGGAAGAACTATAATAGACCAGGGGAGTGTTCTAAAGTTCCCCACATGATCATAATATTGTATGCAATTTAGATGTTTATAAGCAGGCCCATTTTTCAGATATTAAGTAGCCATAGTCTAAGCATAGTAGCCCGCACGGCCATGCAGTATTTAGTGCGTTAGCCACAGGCTGTGAGCATGAAGGGGAAATCTGAATAGGCCCAAGCGCTGGCGAGAGAGGAAACTCTTTGTTCTAAAATTGTTGCCAATATGTGTGTTCTAGAAAGAATGTGCCCTGCAAGGCCACGAGACGGCACGGGGTGCCTTGGTGTAAATGTTATCACACACAGGCCAAAGCAGGCCTCTGACCCCCCACCCAACCAAGAGTTAAAGCCCCTACAACTGCCCCAGTCCCAAGACCCCTGAATTCCAAGATACCAAGTGACCCCAGACCAATGGCAAAAATAATAAAACCGATGACAGTATATATATGTCCTCCTAACTATAGAACTGTATGCTCGTGTTCTTCATGTATTCAAGTGTATGTTTGTGTCACGAAGTGCGGATGGCACGTGTGCCTCATGCCTAACGCTGCTATGTCGTGGTCTCTCGAACAACGTCAGCAACATGGCTTCTTGTGCTTAGTCCAGGCTGTCCATATAGGTGTCTCTGACCATGGCTTGCAGCTCTTCGTTCACACATGGATAGATCTGCACTCTGCCCGGTTGGGATGGCCATCTGAGAGGCTACTTCTCTGTATATCAATAATTGCAGCATTTGGGATTCGTCCAAAATGGAATGGGTGATTGCAGTGTTTTGTAGCCTACCGTCTTGTCATGAACTTGATGGGAGGGGGGTGGTGGCAAGACCCCGACTGCCTCTTCAGTCCCCCCTCTGGTCGACTTGTTGACCAAATCCTTATACAACAGTCCATTTGCTCTTGGCTGCCATATTTCTGTTATTCCTCTGAGGTGTCCATAGTAGTTTGTATGATCGTCGAAGAACAAGTTCATATAACGGCACACTGCTTCGGGGTTGCACCACACCCACTTCCCTACATAGTACTTTGCGTCAAATGGGTTGTCAAACTTCATAGGTCCAACTGGAAACAATTCACATGTTGCACTCCTCTCTCTTATATTGTTTCTTTGTGCCACAATCTCGTCCTTTTCTCCTCCTATGTTCACATCCATCAGGACCTGAATCCCAATAGCCTCCTCCGCCATTTTCTTGCACTTCGTCATGCAGATTTGTATTCCGCACATTGATATTGCTACCAGCACTAGTGCTCCCATTATAACCTTTAGTCCATCTGACAGCCATGATTGCATCCATGACCATATGTATGCTATCCAGCTCTGGTCCTTTCCAGTCCCCTTTGCTTCTTCCTCCATTTTTTTTCCTCAATTATTGCGCAAAGTCCTCCTTCCATTGCTGTAAGCAGATCAAGAACAGATCTATTCTGGAGTTCTACCAAACTTACTGCTCGAAGCTCTTCTTTTATTGCGTTGAACCCATTCACTGTGGAGTTTATCATCACCATCAACTCCCAACGGGTAATCTGCAACCATTTTGCATTTGTGTATGCTTGTACAGTTGGTATTACTGAGGCGAAGAATGTGTTCGTCCTTCTGAACAGTCTGGGTTCTACTGGAACTTCATCAAGCACTGTCTCTGATGCTTCTGAGAAGTAATTTCCTCCTCTTTACTCTGCTCACTTTGGCTGGCTTCTGTCTTGGCTGCTGGTGCCCCTTCCACCGACCTCTTCTTCCTTTTTCTTTTGTCCATCTTCGGGAGCTCATCAAGCTTCACATCCTTCAGGGGCACGACCAATAACGGCATATTGATGTGCACCAACAAGCATACTCCTCCCCAGTCTGTTGGCAGCTTCACGTATGCCTTTTGATCCGCAGGCCCAATCATATCAATAGTGGTCCATTAGTACTGCTGTCCCTGCCTTCATAGCTGCATGTTTTTTCAATGCTTCTACATCTGACCTTCTCTTCAACTTCACCATTGTTCTAATAGCACAGTGCTGGTATCTTCAGGGGTATTATCGGCATTGGTCCAGCTTAATTCTCCACGCATGCCAGTAACGTTGTACTCGCCTCCCATTCCTTCAGGCACTTGTCATTTTCTTCTTGTACCTTGTTCAGTGGTGATTGTGCTAATGTTAGTCCCCTGCTCCCTACCACTCCATCCTTCCACCCAGCTTCTGTATACACTTGGCAATGCACAAGTATCTGCAGTTTTTCCCAGCAGCCAGCCTCTCCACCGGTTTCTTTCAATCTCGTCCAGAGACATGGTAATTCCTTCAGGGTGATAGTTGTTGTTTCTCCTTTGTCAGGCCTATCAGTTATGTGCTGTATAGCTTAATCTAGCTGCCAATAATTGTTCATCGTGTTTAATGTTTTTATGTAATTATCTTCATACGGGAACATTGCTCTAGACATCCATGTTAATATTGCTGTCTTCCCTTGATATCTTCCTCGAGTTGTTACCATCGAGAGATATATTAAGTATTGTGCTCTTGCTCCTGGTATTTCAGTGGCTATGAACATTCTGGAGGCACTTGTGGCATAGGGGATTAATGTAATGAGCAGACCTAACTGCTCTGCCCAGTGGTTTCCTTTCATACTTTGGTCATGTGTTTGTACCACGTTATTAGATATTTGAGCAGTATCGGTGAGATACATGTCTACACCTTTCATGTCTGTGTCAACACTGCACTTGAATCTCCTTACCCTATCAACAGTGTTCTCCTGTCCACCTGACATGGTCGCTCCACCTGCTTGGGTTGGGGGAATGCTAGTGAAGGGTACAGCGCTAGCAAGGCAGGAAATCTTCCAAAATACAAACGCAATAACACCACTAGGAATAAGTAGGACCGGGGGCGTGGCTAACCACCATGTAGGAAGGATGCGTTCCAGGCAGCTCCGCTTGATGTGTTCACAATATTGCTGTTAAATCAGTTTCGCACCGCAAAAACAGAGAGCCGCCACAAACGCTGACAAACACCCAGTGTACCTTCACCCAAAGTCTGAGGCAGCCGCGACCCTCCTCCTCAGCGATGCTCCGAGTCATAGGGAGACCTCAGGAAAATGGCACCCACCGAATGAACAGCATTTCACTGGGCCCCGTACCAAAGAGCTGAGACGGCGTGAGCCTGGTGGGACCAGAGAGCATCAGGAAGATCACGGGGAGAACGGAGAGCACAGCGAAGGGCCCGCGCCTCGCACCGTGCAGAGGAGAGGTCCGTGCACTGAAGCACCGGGGAGACCAGAGACCCGGCACCCCTGAGCCCTGCACGGGGACTGGCCCTGAGCGGCCTGGTGGGCGACTGGAACGCCGTCCCCGGACCTCGCAGAGGAGTGAAAGCAAGCGGCCCGAACACGATTGCCTGGAGCATGCGAGGGAGAAGCACCCAGATCACACTCGAAGGGTCCGGGCTGAGCGGGAGCGACGCACCGTACCACAGCCGAAGTCAGAAGCCGGCGCACGGAAGAGCCCAGCAGCACAAACCGGGGGCACAAGGTAAGGAGCCGGCGGAGGGGGGGCCGAGTTGTGATAGCCGCTTCCACAACAACCGAAGAGCGGGCAGCCCCATGCCCCCGCTCACAGCACGAGCGCAGGACTGCGACCAGAGGCCGTGCACGGCCCGGAACGGCACACGACAAGGGCACACTGCACACAGTGCCCCATTGCAAGCACCAGAGAGGGCCCCGTGAACAGCAACACAACATTTACAACAACGTGCACCCCACTGGGGCTGGGCAGTGCCTCATCGAAGCAAGGCCCCCTGGCGCCCCACATAAACGGCAACAACTGAAATACAGGCATTCGGCCAGACAGGGCTAGAGGGGCCCCCTCCAAACCCCCAACACACCGAATAAGGAGCACAAAGGTCCGGCAACACCAAAGCGGGCCTGGAAACCCACCCTATGCACATCTAAGGGGAAGCGTGTGACACACACAGCTCTGGGGTGCCACTAAGAGTGCGCAACAGCCGTGCCACCTCTAAGCACAGCACCACAGCCATCAATGGTGCAGCCAGATTAGGGAACCGGCAGGCCCGCCTGCCCACAGTGTAATGACCACAAAAGGAGCGAGAGGCAAACAGAAAAAGACCACCATGGAGACCTATACGGAAAGCGGCTCAGCCAGGCCAGACGCTAGCACCACCGGCGCCGGGATGACACGAACTGAGCCTCCAGAACCAGAGAACTCGCAGCTCTTGGAGGCCATCAAAGCGCTCCAGAGAACAATGGAAAGCAAAATAGACGCTGTGGCAATTGATCTAAACTTACTACGGCAAGATGTACGCTCTATAGCGAGTAGAACAGAAGCGCTAGAAACCCAAGTTCGCAAGAACTCAAGAGGCAAAAACTCAGCTCCTTAAGGACGTCGATGTTCTGGCTCAGAAGGTAAAAAACCTGGAAGACGGAGCCGATGAGGCCGAAGGGCGGGCGTGCCGAAATAACATTAGAATTCTAGGCTTGCCAGAGGGCAACGAAGGAAACGACCCCACGAACTATATCGAAGACCTCTTACTGCAAGAAATCAGAGCCGAGAAACTATCGCAAGGCTTCACCATCGAGAGAGCTCATCGATCCCTCACCAAATGGCCGCCCCCAGGGACTCCACCCAGGCCAATAATAGCTAAAGTGCTCAACTACAGAGACAGAGAGACGATCCTAGCATTCTCGAGATCAGGCGGCCGCGTACAAAGAGACTCAGCGAAGATAGCCATATATCCAGACGATACCTTCCAGGTCCAGACGAGGAGAGCCCAATTCATTCACACTAAAGCAAGATTGAAAAACGCAGGCCTGTGCTACATGCTTCTTTATCCAGCAAGACTGAAAGTGCTGCACAACCACAAAGCGCACCTGTTCGATACGCCAGCGGAAGCCAGTGAGTAGATGGACAGAGAACAGATCCCTGACCTCGAAGCGAAAGGGTGCAAACCACGGCAAACTGCAACCTAAGTGACAGTCCTCACACAACTTCTGGGCAAGGCACCCACAGAAAATTGTACCACACCCTGATGCAGCAAGACTGATCCTAACAGGAGCCACACTGGAGACGGACTGCTTCTTAAGCGACAGAAGCTGAAGCTGACTTATTTCTACCCCCAGAAGCAGTTTGGGTATACTTAAACCGCCCGTAGGGCACCAAGAGACCTAAAGGTCAAATGGAGCGGAAACTGGATAGTCAGAACGGGGGGGGGAACCTCGCTAGACTTGTTTTGTTACAGGGGAGTTCAAAGTCTATGAGAAAGGGAACCCATAAATCGGGATCTCAGTTGGGGTTTCACATGCAGAAAAACCAAGACCACCCAGGGCACCGAAATCTGCCGGAACTGAAAGTCAAATCGCCGCAAGCGCCACCCTTGAACTCTCGACTATACAAAACTCATGGCTGACAAAATCAGGATCATGTCATGGAACGTCAGGGGAATGAATAGCTACGTCAAGCAACACCGAATCCATACGTTTATGAAACGTAGCAAGGTCAGAATCGCCCTCCTGCAGGAGACTCACCTGAACGCACAAAAGTTAGCAGCGCTGGCCAAAATTTGGAGAGGAACATTGATAGGCACCACGCACTCAACGTATGCAAGAGGAGTCCTAATCTGGATTGCCCCAACCATCCCCATTAAACTGATGCACACTAAAACGGATGATGAAGGCAGAATAAGGCAGAAGGCAGAGACATGGCACCATTGAAGGAAAGGAACTTTGCCTTGTTAACACCTACACCCCCAACCACCACGCCACAGTCTTCTTTCACTCGTTGTATACTCGACTCGGTGTCACGATCCGGACTCCATGGAGACTGTGGGAGCATTGGAGAAGGAGATGAGCTACTCGCGATCATCGCGATGTCGGCGTAATGTTCCAGTGTTGCGGCCGACTTCGCGATGTGCGCGATGACGTGTTTAAATATGCGTCAATTCTTTCACTCGGCACGTTGCAACCCTGCTCTTCCGGTTGGGTCTAAGCGCTGTTCGAGTGTTTTCGCCTGTGCCTTCCTCCGCTGTGTTTTTCCTTGCTGCCCCTCCGCAGCGTCACCTTCAGGACTTGTTTTCCCCTTCTCCTTCTGTGACGCTTCACTCTGTTTTTTCCGGCTGTTTTAATGCCGCTTGTCCTGTTGCCTGAGTTTCTTCCCACACCCAGTCTTTCATCCATTTGTTCTTGAGTTTCCGTCCCTCCCGGTCCTTCAATATTACCTTGCTGTACCCTCCTGTGCATGACCCTGCTACTTCCAGTGCATTCTGGGACTTGGAGTTTCCCCATTCCGAATTACACCATCTTGGAACAGAAGACCAACATCAGGGTTTTTTCAGCTGTGCTTTTTCCCTGAAGTGGGGTGGTCTCCCTGGGAGCCCCTACTGCCGACTTCTTGTCATTAGGCAGTGTGGCTTCCAGAGGAGCTCATCCTAAACCCAACAAAGAAAAGCCTAACGACTCTTGGCGTGAAAGAAGACAAATCCCCTCGGAAGATTCATCCTGCGACGAATCCACAGGTGAGGAGACGGAGGAGGAGGTGAAGTCAGTGAGTGAATCTTTGTTTACTGTCAAACCTGAGAGTCAGCCCATACAGAGACAGCATCCTGATATGGGGGGGGGGGAGACCACAACTGTACCCTTGACCCCCGTAAAGACAGATCAGATGGTAAACACGCCCGACCCTCCCGCCAAAATACTGAATGCGTTAACACAACAATTTGCACTAAAAGACCTTTTGAGGGAGCAGCACCCTGAGGAAAGACAGTACTCGTACTACTCACCCCCACACGCTGTACACACTAGAATAGACTGCATATTCGTGAGTGAGGAACACCAAGCCTCGTTTGGGGACACACAATACCAGGCCAGAATGCTGTCAGATAACTCCCCACTAACAACCACCTGGACAGTGCTCACACCCAGACCCCCCGCACCCATGTGGAGGCTTAGAAGTGAAGCTCTGCTGGAAAGGGCCTTCTGCGAACAAATCAGGAAGTGCACGATAGACTATTGGCAAATAAATGAAAATAGTGTCCAACACATCATGGGAGGCATACAAAGTGGTAATGAGGGGGGAAATATTGCTTCTACAGGAGGTGCCCAGAAGTCCATAATGACCTCACTTGCACTTGCTGAGGACGAGCTGAGGGAACTAGAAGTCAGGGCCTCCTCAGACCCAGCCCACATAAAAAAGGTGGTGGAACTTAAACAAGCCTGCTTAGTGCACTGGGAAAAATTAGGGAAACTCAGCCACGCAAAATATATTGAAAGGAGTCACGCCCTAGGGGACAAACCTGGGAAGCTATTAGCGTGGCTCTATAAACGCAAAGCCCCCAGAAAGCCCATC
Organism: Ambystoma mexicanum; assembly: GCF_040938575.1. Classification (NCBI taxonomy): domain Eukaryota; kingdom Metazoa; phylum Chordata; class Amphibia; order Caudata; family Ambystomatidae; genus Ambystoma; species Ambystoma mexicanum. Next base: position 966,201,866 of record NC_090936.1, on the reverse strand, counting down.
TGCCAAGTGCGCAGAGCAGACGGCATAGTAGCACACACGCAGGCCGAGATAAACTTGTCATTCACTGGGTTCTATCAAGCCCTCTACACTGACCCTCCATCACCCACAGACACTGAAATCGACGATGTCCTGGACATTATTAGGCTACCCAACCTAGACGAGCAAACGGCTGAGGCGCTGGACGAGCCCATCACCCCAGAAGAGGTCATGGCCACCATCAGATAGCTACCTTCTGGGAAGGCACCGGGACCCGACGGGCTACCAGGGGAATTCTACAAAACATACGAGGACACACAAGTGTATAACGAAGCATACGAAAAAGGCACCCTCCCGGACACCATGAGAGAAGCCGTAATCATCCCACTACTGAAACCTGGCAAGGACGGCGTAGAGTGTGGCTCATACAGGCACCTATCTATGCTAAATGCAGACAACAAGATTCTGACAGCGCTGCTGGCGAGGAGGCTGCGGAAAGCGATGCCGCTGCTGATCCATCACGATCAGGTGGGGTATGTGCCAGGGCGATCCATCACAGAGAACCTACGAAAATTACACCACGTCATATATAGCACTAACGGCAGGCCGGAGAAATGCGCAGTGGCATCCTTGGATGCCACTAAGGCATTCGATTCAGTCGGGTGGAACTGGCTGCACGCCACTATGACTAAAATGGGAATAGGGCCAGCCTTCCTAAAGTGGATTAAACTCGCATACACAGACCCTACTGCTAGAGCACGCGCAAACAATACCTATTTGGATAAATGGAGCCTTCATCGGGGCACGCGGCAGGGATGTCCGCTTTTCCCCCATGCTATACATCATAGCCGTTGAACCAGTAGCAGCATACCTAAGGCAGGAGTATGGGGACGGAGGCATGGAGATAGACGGGGTGACCCACCTGGTCCCCATGTACGCAGATGACATGCTCCTTTACCTAAATGACCCTGAACACGGGGGTCCAAATTAACCATGACAAATCTTGCCTTCCCCCTGGCGGCCCTAAGCGAGGCCAGAGCAGAAAGCCTCCCAACCCTGACCTTCAAGTGGGAGATCACCTCCTTCAAATACCCGGGCATTTCCATCCACCGGGACCCCAAGACCGAATACACCCTAAACACAGTGAGAGCAAAATATTGCTTGGAAGAATTAATGGACTTTTGGGGCAGACTACCACTCTCAGTAGCAGGGAGAGCAGGACTACTCAAGATGGTAGCATTGCCCCGACTCTTACACTTCTTCACCAATGTCCCATACAATAACCCCCTGCAGTTCTTCAAAGACCTAAACAAACTCTGCAGAAGATTCCTATGGCAAGGTGGGAGGCACAGAGTGGCTCTAGAACTACTACAGAGACCCTACGACAAAGGAGGTCTGAAAATCCCCAACTTCGAACTTTAGTACTTAGCAGGCCAACTGAAACACGTAATTCAATGGATGGCTGACGAGACTTCAACAGGCACCCGTCTCCTGCAACCTGCTATACCCCACATGCTACTCAGAGACTTATTCTGGATCACACCAAAGGCAAAGCAGCACAACTCATACTTAATAAACCTAGGGACCCAGATCTGGAAACGAGCCTGCAAAGCCACAAAAACAAATGACCCATATTCCCCTCAGATCCCGATAGCAGCAATCATGACAACCAGACCAGGGGGCCTGATCGAGATAAGGAACATATGGGAGCCCTGCGGTATTGCCACCCTGGGGGATCTGGTAGATGACCAGGGCATCCTAACTTTTGCTAAACTGCATGAGACCTCGGGGCTACCAACAGGGCAGTTCCTTCTACACGGCGCCGTAGTAAAAAAGCTCACAAACCGATGGCCCGAAGCTGAGAACCTCGAAACTGGGCATGAGGCCATAGAAAACATGCTGAACGCCGCCGAGGGAGGACACGAAACCTTGAGGCTCTACGAGACGTTGCTGGACTGCATAACCCAACAAGACCTCAAGTGCAAAGTGAAATGGGAACAAGAGCTAGGCCAGCAGTTTGAAGACAAAGAATGGGAATCCATAACGCATTATCACAAAAACGTGTCCAGAAACGCCCAACTGCATCTTATACAGTTCTACATCATTAATGGAGCATAGCTCACACCTGAAGTCATCTCCAAATTTAAGGGGGCGAGAATCACAGAATGCCCTAAATGCAACGAACCCCGCGCTGGGATGACCCACATGTTTTGGGGATGCCAGACAGTACAATCCTTCTGGACACAAATCGGGGCAAAGGTAGCCAGTGCAGACATCACATTGGACGTACAGTCGCCGGAGGCGTGCATCCTGGGCAGATACAAAAAAAGCAAAAAGAACAAACCTCTGAATAAGCTTAAGGACTTGATGTACATTCTAGCGAAAAGACGCATCGTTATGGGGTGGAAAAGCCCCAAAATCCCCAGCGTAACATCGTGGTGGGAGGACCTCTGAAAATGGTCAGCTGCAGAAACCGGGGCCTGGGAGAACGCTCAACGAGAACAAAAACTGGACACTAGCGAAGGTCTACAACAATGGGTGGCGCTCACTGTTCCACCCGAGAGAGGAAGTTTCCTCCAACGACGACATAGGCAGCCCATGATGACCTTCCGGCGTAGGCCGAACCGAATACAGGGAGGAGTGGTCTTGGGGTAGTTGGGAGGGAGGGAATGGAGGGGGGGCATCTGAGATTTCTTAATTGGCGCATCAATGATATAATTGTTGTATTGTTATATAAACTAATACAAAATTATAATACAAAAAGGAATAAGTAGGACCAACAGAACATTACATTTTTTAAATATTTTGTTCATTTTTACCTGTGCTGCTGATCCACATGCAGCCTGGAGATATAGTTGCCCGCCTGAAAATACACAAAGAAATGCGTTATTGTTTTAGTATTATAAATAACTCTTAAGCAGCGTGGACCAAATAATCACTTATAGCAAATGTAAACACTTCTTCCGACACTTTTCTTATGGATGGGTCTCTGTGTGGTGAGGATAGCAGGATTGCTGTGCTCAAGCTGTGGGTAGGTTTGGGCTAAATACTCTATAACGGCATGGTAGTATACTCAGGGGGATTGTGCTTAAAATCTACTGGGTCTCCTCACAGTATGGACAAACTGGTTTGAGAAGGCATCTGGGTGGTGGGCAGTGGGCAACGTGAACAAACAACAACAGTTACATTGACTTACTCGTGGAAGGTGTGTAGAGACTAAAATACCAAACGGTCAGTGTATGCTGAATTCAAGTCAATGAGCGGTCCAGTCTCTAGCTCTGCTGCCCGTGAACGAGGAAGCATTGGGTGTCCTCCACTCTGCCGCATATGCTCAAAGTCCGCTTGTATCTCTTCCAGTTGCTGAATGTTGGCCCTGTCGATCACGTTGCCAGTTGTGGCAGCTGCTTTGTAGGGCTTGATGTCCGCAAGGTGATTCCAGACCGACTTCCCCTCTAGTTTGATAGCACGGTCTGCCACCTGTTCAACAATATGGGGTCCTGTGAATCATGGCGCATTCTAGCGCCTCACGAAGTTCCTTAAAAGTACAATATCCCCTACATTCACTGGGTTTTAAATCCGGAATCTTGTGGTGCGCTGTCGCAGTTGCTCTCTCTGCTGTCGTCTGGGCCTCCCCAGTGTCGTATCTGGCAAGAGATAAGGGGCACTAGCAATCAAGGAAGTAATGTACTCATGCATTTCTTGTCCTACCACATATGCCCTATTCTCAGTATTTCAGTGCTCTTGTGGGAAGAGCCAATGGGAGATGCATGTGCCGTCCCGTCACCATCTCATGGGGCGTTAAATGGTGATCAGACCGAGGATTGTTACGCAATGCAAACAAGGCGAGAGGTAAGCTGTGTAGCTAATTCTTTTTTGTGCTCTGCTGTGTTTTGGCTATGGACTTCTTCAGGAGGCCATTTAGGCGTCCACACACCTCATTTCCTTCCGGGTGGTACGCACAGGCAAACTTGTGTGAAATGCCCAGCAGCATAGTGATGTGGTCGAACATCTCATTGGCGAAGTGAGGGCCATTGTCAGACCGCAGGACCTCGCACACGCCCCATTTTGGGAGCACTTCCCTGACCAAGAATTTGGCTGCATCAGCATGTGCACAGCGGCTTGCCTCAATCCACCTGGAGTGTGCATACAACCACTATCATGTAATGGTATCCTTACCACACGTTGATCATGTAGACGTAATTGACATGTAAATGCTGGAATGGGCCCATTGGCTGAGATATGGCTCCTCTCATAACTCTCAAGGTAAGCCCTGCTGTAAACTGTTTGCTCGTCAAGCAATTACTGACAAATTCAGCCACATGTTCTGCCAAATGAGGACAGAACCATGTTTCTCCAATATGGGCAGCAATGACCTCTTTCCCTGTGTGTGTTGGATGGTGAATTGTGTCAGTGCAGTGTTCAATAATGCTAGTGGCATAACCACCTTTCCTGTTTTATTCTGCCGCCACGGGGCATCTGTTGGAGACATTGTGCATCCCTCTTTTAAGCAACAACTCCTTTTCCTCCCGGGGTGCAGCTCCCTGCAATTCCATAATCTGTGCTGTACCCTTCCTTTAGTACCATGTTCCTTGTGCACTGTTGAGCATGTGATGCTGTCTCTATTTGTAAGAGCTCTCCAAAATATGATGCAGATTTTGCTTCAAAGTCTGCTGCTTCATTCCCCCTTGAGATAGTATCTTCCCCTCTAGTATGTGCTTGGTACTTCACTACGGCTATCCGTGCTGGGTAATCAATCACTTCAATCAATTTGCCCAATAGAAGTGCATGCTGTACTGGTGTCCAGTCTGCCATGCTCAATCCTCTCCTGATCCACCGTGCCAGTCCTGCATGTACTGTTGAGGTCACATAAACTGAGTCAGAGTATACTGTCACTTCCTTGTCTCTTCTATGATCTAATGCTAGTATCGGGGCCACTAGTTCTGCTGCTTGTGCTGAGTAATGGGATGGTAATTGTGCACTGGCTACTACCTCTGTCTGGTCAATAGTTGAAGACCTGTCAATTACAACACGTCTCCCCCTCTCAAGTGCATCCTCGTCTACCTTGCGAGTGTCACTGAATGCCTGTATGTTTTCTGCGCAGTCGTGTACATAGTCACCCTCTTGTAGGACATCTGCTAGGAATATTGCTGGGTTGACAAGTCTGCATCTCACTATTTTCAGAGATGCATTTGATAGAATCACTTTGTATCCTGATGCTCTCTGTGTGGTCTGTGTGCTCTTTGGCTTCTGCAGTATCGCAAAGAGGGTATGCTTCATGTAAAGGGTGGTAGTGCACCCCATGGTTATTGCTGCTGACTTCTCCACTGCAAATGCGGCAGCTGCCAAAGCTTGTTCACACTGATAGTGTCCTCTCATTACCGGGTCAGGCTCCCCACTGTAGTGAGCTAGTGGCTTGTGTCCCATGCTTGTCCTCTGTGTCAGTACTTCCTTCATCACTACACCATCAGTGTGTGAGGACAGGAATAATTCCTTTTTGTAATCTGGGTTCCCTAGCACTGGCGCTGTGCATATTTCCTCCTTCAACATGTCAAATGCATCATTCATCTCGGTTGTCCAGGTCAGTGTCTTGTGTCCCTTCTGTGCTTCCTTCAAAGCACCCAAAAGGGACCTCGTGAATGTTCTGTAGTCAAAGGCCCATGTTCTGCAGTAGTTACATAACCCTAGGAATTGCTGCATTTCTCTCACTGTCGTGGCTTGGGTGTTTTGTGCATTGTCTGCTCTCTCTGGGGTAATCTTTCTGACAGTACTGTAACTTGGCCTTGTCCACCTTGTATCCCTTGTCAGCTAATACAGTCAACATGTGCACTGAATCCTATCTACACTGATCTTCTGTCTTGCTGCAAATCAAAATGTCATCTATGCATTGCAAAACTGTGCTCTCTATCTGTATGTTGCTGAAGTCCATCTGTATCACTCTGTTAAAGATATATGGTGACTCGTAGTACCCTTGAGGAAGTCTTGTATGTTTCCACTTCTGGTTTCTACTCATAAAGCTGGTCAAGTCTTGTGAGTCTGGGTGTAGTGGTTCTGAGAAGAACGCCTTCTTCAAGTCAATGATCATGAAGCAGGTAGCTTCCGCCGGAAAGCTGCACAGAATTGTCACTGGGTTTACAACCAAAGGATACTCTGCTTCTACAATGAGGTTAAGAGGCTTTAAATCCTGTATGAAACACCATGCCCCCACCTTTGCCTTCCGCACTGGGTACACAGTGGTGTTGCATGGATACTCTGATGCTACAAGAATGCCTCTCTCTATCAGTGCCGTGATTGTCTCATAAATGCCCTAGTCTGCCTCCTTAGTTAATGGGTACTGTTTCATGGTAAGATTTGCTCCTTGCTTCAGCTTAATCTTTACTCCCCCTGTGCTCTTTATGTGACCCACATCATAGGGACTTGATGTCCATAGGGTGCTAGTGCCTTGGCCAGGTCCTCCTCACAAAATGGGGGTGGCACCTCTAGCACCATTGCCATCCTCTGTGATACTTCCCTGTAGTGTACTCTTAACCAGTAAGTCACACTCCTCTAGAAACGCCATCTCTATTTCTAATCTATCTTCCCTAAATAGCTCTTCATCTGTCACTGTGGTCAACCTGCACCCTTCTGCCACTGCGATCACTGCTCTCCATGCCCGCCCTGTGTCGTCCATCCCATGTACTGATATCCAGTCCCCTCTCGCGACCACTGCCTCTATTTCTATTGGCACTATGGTTCCTTCTTCCTCATCCAACAGTAGGCCTGAATAATTATTCCTTTGGTACCCGCCACACTTTCCCTGCAATGCCTGAAAGCCCTGCAATAGCAATGTCAGTCCCGTACTGGAATGTTTTTGTGTCCACTGGCACCCCCCTCTGTAGCTTGCATCTACAATAAGCTTGAACAATCTGTCATACATTGAGCATGTGTATTCCTGTGTGGAGCACACTATTCCCTTGTCTGTGAATGAAATGGTCATGTTTACTCTGCTCATAATGCATCGTCCCAGTATGTTTACAGGTGTCTGTCGAGAGTAAAGTAAAGGCGGGATAGATTGTGATCTTCTATAGAAAGTGAAATGTTGTCGGTGAAAGGAACCACTTCCTGAGCCCCAGAGAATCCTTGAGTGTTCATGGCATCGCCTGACAACTTAAATGCTCCTTCGTAAATGCAGGACCTAGTCGCCCGTGTGTCAACAAGAAAGGAGATGGTTTTGTCACTGATCACCACGCCTATGCCAGGTTCCTCTGCAGGGTTGGGTGTGATCGACAGGATGGGACACATCAAGTTTGCCTGTGGGCTATCCTATTGAGGGTATAAGGACATCCCATTTCCTGTAAAAGGGTTGCTCCCCCCAGTATGGTAACTCCTCCCAGTTGTTAACGGGAGCAGTTGCCATGGAGTCCACGTGTGTTGCTGCATCATTGCTCTTTATCTGTGCCAATTGTTGTGTGTTTCCTTGAGCTTGTGGTGCCTGTAAATATTGTGGTAGCTGTGTTTGCATCTGTGGTGTTTCTACTTGTGGCATCTGCTGTTGTGTGCCGTGCATCTGTCCTTGCTGTTGTTGGTCCTGTATATAGTAATCGTCTTGGTCCTCTTGATAGGGCTGGTGGCCCTGTATTCCCCAATTATGCTGCATCCCCCTGCTCCTACACACTCTTGAAATGTGTCCTAATTGCCCACACGTCCAACACTGTGGTGGCTACCTTCCTTGCCCTTGTAAACCCCTTGAGAAATCCCCTGAGACTTGCTGCACCTGCTGCTGGTATCCCCGAAACCCTCCTGGAAAGCCCCCTTTGTTATGATGCATTTGTGGTCCGAACCCACGCCCTCTTGGTTACCCCCCTCTTCCTCAAAACCCTTGTGGAGCATTACCCCACCCCATGAACTCTTCCCCCCATGGGTAGTGCAAACTGCTGTGGTGGTGGTTGCTGCTGCTGTCCTTGTGGGGCGGGGCTGGTTAATACCACCTCTTCCAATGCGTACTTCGATCGTTTTTTCTGCACTCGTTTTGCTTTATCTATCTTCCTGTTCTCTGCCTTTTTCTTGAGGTTCTCCTGCCATAGCCTACAATGGTGAACTATCATGAGTTGTATTTCTGGCCATCTGCTCACTTCCATCCCTACCAACTTATTTAGATGTTTTTGAATGGGCTCTGGCAGCCCCTGCAGTAGGTTGTGATAGAATATTGCGGCTGTTTTGTCCTAAGGTTCATGAGTTTCTGGGCGCCCAAGCTCTTGAATCTCCTGAATATACTGTAAGGGGTCTTCATCTTCCCTCATTATCCGGGATATAATTGCGCCAATGTCCGAGGCATCTGGGTATTGTGTTCTTAATCCTTGCCATACAACAAACCATTGTGCGCCGTGTTCTGTGTTGTCACTCCAGGAAATCCCACCCTTTTCCATACGTCACCAGCAGCATCTCTGAAGATCGCCACTAGTAGTCCCTTTATGTCTCCCACCGCTAACCTGTTTCTTGCTGTCATCCTTTCCATCTCATAAATCCATTTCCCAGCCATTGCACTTCACATTCTCCTTGTCAGGTATATACTGAGCTCGTTCCCCTCCCCTCTCTAGAAAGGGCATCTGTGTGAACCCTCTGTGTGAACTCCTCTTCCCCATGCGTGTCCCTTTTCATTCTGACCTGCTTGTTCCCTCTCTCGCTTTCAATGTCTGCGCATATGTCTATTGGTTATAATATAGGTACCCGAGCTGTGTTGTCGTATTTCCTCGTTAACCTTCCCCTTCGGCATGCCATGGCGGTCTCCCCCCTTCCATCGTCCTGGGAGGTCTCTGAGCCTATTGACATATGAAGTGGCATCATGTAGGGTGTGCAAATCATTCGCCAGCTGCTACCGCTCATCTGAGTTACCCCCTCCTTTTCCCTCTGTATGCATCCTAAACGGTCATGACACCTGCTTGTCTGTCCTCGTCCCATTGACTGAGATGATACTGCTCCCCCCTCTCGTCCCCACTGTTCCTGTCTTCGTTGTCGGACCCAAGCACATGTTACTGCAAAAGTCATCTGCAAAACTCAGTCTCCTAGATGTCAAGTCTGTGTTAGGTTTCATGCTGAGGTCAAAATCTCTCAAGTCGTATCTGCTCCCCCCAGGCTCTAGGCCTGTTCGTCATCCTCCTTCCATTGTGGCCCTGCCCTGTGAGCTTGTGCTATCTGGTTTTGTTCTTGTGTCCTCCTCAAGTCTGTTGTTTCCCCTGTCCATTGCTCCTTGTGTCTTGACTGCCGTTAGTGCTCGCTCGTCCGCGCATTTTCTTGCCAGCCTGTCTAACTGTAACTTCCTCTGTTCCCTCTCAGCCAGCTTGCGTTTTTCCCGCTCTACTACTTCCCTTCGCCTCTCGAGATCTTCTACTTCGCTTGTACTTCTGTCCCACTGTTCCCGTTCTGCTCCTTTCCTCCCCTTGAGATCCCTCTTGGTCCTCTTCCTTTCCCTTTCCATGCACTCCTTCTCCTCTCCCTGTCTCATTCTAACTTCTCCTCCCGTTCCTTCCCTCTCCTATCTGCCTCTTGCATTATCTTGGCCCAGTCTGATGCTTTGCTGCTCCCATTCAGGCCTTCCATTACCTTAGTCGCCCCTTCTGCCTCCCCGTCTGTTTCCCTCCCAGCTTCAGGAGTATCTGTCCTCTGTGTGGGAGGAGGGGGTTGTGGAACCCCCCCCATCTTTACACTTCCTGGCTAGGCCCAGTTGCAGCCGCTTTGGGTTCAGGGCCCCTGCCCCGGAGCACTTGTGCGGGAATACCCTTAGGAACTGTGACCCCCCCCCTTAATACAGTGTAAGACCAGTGTTGATGAGGCGCCATTTTGTGAGCTACCGACTCTATTTTGTAATGGCAGGACAGTTGTGAAGTTTCAACGCAGGCCTGCAGTTATCCCAGCCAGACGCACACAGCGAGCAAGCTACACCCCCCACCTCCTCCCCTTTGCCGTCCCTGCAGTTGTTCGGTTCTCATGAGAGACTAGCCGCTAGAATGCAACAAACTTTACACTATATCTTCTGTCTTCTGTCTCACTTCATTGACCCTGATACGGCCCTGAGCATGGGCCAGCGCAAAAGCCATCCGTCTCTATAAACCTGCCCCCACACCCAACAGACCCTTAAAACAGGGTCGACCAGTTCAAAGCGACCCTCATGTCTGTTTGATTGTGTGCGCCTTAATAAGAAGAGATCCGAAGTGCCTTTTTGTATGCAAGATAATACAAGGATGATAGTAGAACAATAAGCATGTTGGCACACGGTATAATATCTGTGTAATTAAAAGTTCTAACATTAGAGTTCAGTCATGAACGTGCAATGTATATTAACGTATGGTATGACACTGTTAAGAGAAATAGACTGCAATAACGAAATGCATAACCAGTATAACACTGTACACGCCAGCACCAAGCTACCTCATCTTTTAGTTCAAATGTGAATATATGTACGATATTGTGTAAATGTAATACAGTAACCAATTACTCCAACCAGAGTGAAGACTGTATGTACAGACCCTGAGCCATGAACTGTCTTAATGAAGTATGAACACTAACTTAAGCACATGTCTAGTTTCCTAACAAGTTTTGTTACAATGAGAATATTTAGCCGGCTAGAAAATATAGTATATTCTAAACAAGTATAACCTGAATGTAATGTAGTAGGCCACGTGTAAGAGCCTGTATGTAAAATCTATCTCTAAAGGCCCTGTTTCTTTGTGCAATGCGGAACTATACCGCAAAGGTGTTTCCATTATCCTCCACCCTTCATGGTGTCAAGGTAGATTAGCAGAGATTTAATGATGTTTGAACAACCACCCATTAACCCCCCACAATGAGACTTATGACCAAAATGGTATGTGCTTTTGTGACCCATCCTTTCAATGTGTAATATAGCCCTTAAATTTAGTGCCCTCTTTGTTGTGTACCAGATATACATTCCTGACCACACAGTAATTTCAAAGCCTTGGCCCCGTAAACGGTATATCTTTTAATATACTAACACACTGTTAAGCTGCCCATTAATAGATCTAACACTGAGCTTAAGAAATGCACTGTGACTTATGCCCATGATAGCTAATCTAAATTTGAGAAATGTCTTTTTTTTTGGTGTTAAGATTCAGAAGTCTTAGAATCCGCCGGACAAGATAGAGTGCAGTATTGGATGAATGGGAATGTGTGGCCACAAGGGCAAATGTCAAGCGTTTATCAATATGTAACAACATGATAGTTGCTGACACCACATGCCAAACTGATGAGCCCAGCTGACTGACCGATTGACCTGAACAGCATCATCACAGCAACACGTGAATCCACACCAATTACAGCACGCCGACCCTATAGCACCCATAGGTGCCTGTCCCTAGTGACCAATCCCAACCCTTCATGTGCCCCCTAGGCCTCCCCTCTTCTGGATGACGCAAAAGCTGTATAAAAATGATGTGTAACATGTTTTCTGCATAGCGCTCTCAGCATGAGCAGAGTAGATTCTGCTTGCCCTATTTTAGATAAGGCCCTTTCCTATCAACTGCACTTGGTCTTGGTCTCATTCCCTCCTGGGGTGTGTCTTGATTGACTCCATTGGGAGAATTAACTGTATTTATGGGGGCCTCTCACTTACACCTCCTATCCACTCCTTGGTGGCTATGTTCCTGGGCCCCTCCTTTGTGCCCTTCTGCGCCTCGCTGCATGTCTCTCGTTCAGTAGCTAGTTGCCTTGTGCCCCTCCTCCCACGGAAATGGTGGTGGCTCATATGTCGGATTTGAATACCCTTTTGCTGCTCTTAATTCCCGTATTGAGTACATACCTTGCTCATCGTCGTTGTCATCGGATACTACGCTTGGAGGGACATGGAGTGGAGCGGAGGGGTGAGCCCCTGGCTCCTTCCCCTCCTGCTGGCTCAGCATCCACTGACTCCTTGCTGCATCCTCCTTGCCCTCTAGGAGCTTGCACCACAATTCAAACATGGCCATGGGTTTTGTTAACTTCTTCTCCTTATAGGCACCCTGTATATGTGTCAGTAGTGATTGCTGCATGTCCTTGGAAAAACTTCCACACGGTAGCCACGGTTTAGTTAACTTTCACTCAGTACTTTACACAGTTTTACACAAGTGCTGAAAGGGCATGTGTCCCCCGCACTTCACTTGATACATTTTTTCGTGTCTTTACCTGACCTCAAGTCGAAGGTTTCCACAATTCTCTGTTCAAGGAGAAAGGTACAATATGACAATGCTTTTCAGGTTACTACGAGCCTCTCTGGCACACCCATAACCACTGCCTCCTCAGGCACACCCACAATCTTGCACATGCGCCTTCCGCACACTGCCACTTGTTTTACCTGGTCTGCCAATGCCAAGTTTCCAATACTAGCTGTTCACTGTTTCATGCTCTCTGTGTGCTATGTGCAAACCTATGGGTGTCGTCACCAGTTTACTAAACAAGGTAGTGCTAAGAAAAATGGAATACCGCGCGCACACTGTTATAGCCCGTTACTCTCCTGAAGAGGAAGTGCCAAGCACGATTCACACTCCTACCGCCCATTTTGAAGTACCAGGAAGATTAACACTGAAATATGTGACATATGATGAGCAAATAAACCAGGAGAGAACCACAGTGGGGCACTGTCCAGTACCAATCAGAATAACAGCACCTATTGAAGTACCGACACCTAAGAAAACCTGGGCAGTAAGGTAACCATTGAGAAAACCGTATCGACAAGTGAGACAGAATGACGATCACCAGAATGTAATACCCGAAGAAGCTAAGAAGATGCTGAAGGAAGACGAATGATGACGTCATAAGAACCCAGACTGACTCACATATAGAAGATATAACGACCTGAGAATGTTGACAAACGAGACAAAACACTATGGACAAGCGACATCCTAAGCCTAAAGTAAACCAATTGATGTCAAGATGTCAGAAACTTGTGCCATAAGCACGAGGAAGATAATCAGTTACTTTAAACGTGTACACATGCAAAGTAACCGCAAGAAGCACAGAAATCGTGAGGCTTGCTTATGCTTAGTAGTAATATAGATTGCAGCTGGCGCCACCTGCACATATAGCTACCTTAAGAAAGCACTTTATATAAGTATACTTCCACTACTCACAAGAACAGAATCAACCAAAGGTTACTAAAAGTTGCCAGAAGAGAGTTTCGCAGCAAACAAATCAAGAATTAAAGACGGAGAGAAACTCAGAAGAGGGTATCCATGCCAAGAAGCCAACGTCGTATCGTCTGAAATAGGCCAACGGTGGATACAATTAAAGAGTATCCTGTTCAGAAAGGTCAAGATAAGCAACAGATGACATACGACTGGGAGAATTAAATTAAATACATGAAATTGCATGAAGGAAAGAATGATTTCACAGTGTTGGAATCACGTGACCAGACAAGCAAGAAGGGATGAAACTTTCACACCTACGCATGGACCTTTGCCAAGCCCAGACGCCTTAACCTTCGCAGACCAAGAAGCAGACTCAAAGCCAGCCACAAAGAAATAATTGACACATGACCACTGAGGTGATGATTGATTGTAACAATAATTGGAGGGAAGCTGGGGTGCAGACGAACTCCCTGCACCTGGGCGGCTATTCTGCATGCTGCTAAGAGCAAGTGGAAAAGTATGAGTGGGGTTGTTGTCAACCCAATCAAAGTGGACCGTGTAATCTAGGGTCCTATAGTTAGTAGAACCAATGAGACGTCATACTTTTAGTGACATAGGCTCCCCACTCGAGGGGCCTCATATACAGGGCCGCAAGGATCCCAAGGACAATATCAGACCCAGGTGTCCCCCACTGCTCCAAGATACTCTCTGGCAGAGTGCAGCCCACCCTTTCTTCTGCGCCGGTGGGCGGTTTGGCGGGAAGTCCCAGTGAAGTGCGGTGCCCGGGGAGAGCTTGGAAGCACTGGTGGACACAAGTCACTGGCATCCAGGTAACACAAGGCCTGACACCAGGGCGAAGGATTAATGCCAATACGAGGGAGTGAGGGCCCATCACGACACGCTAAGGGCCACTTTGCACCACAGCAAGCTAGAACCTGCTGGAATAACCTACGCAACAGCGCAAGATGTCCGCCTCACGACACAAGAATAAGTCGGCTAAAATTATGGACTCCATTTCCAGGACAAGACCCAAACAGCAACTCCAACATGAAATTACCACGCAAACGGAGCCACCCCCACTCGAAGACAACCCTGAAACACTCAGGTACTGCAGGCTATTGCGGCACTTCAGACATTTATTGAGACCAAAATAGGCGAATTTAAGGCCGACGTGCAGCTCATACGCCAAGATGCCTGCAATCTTTCAGATAGGGTGAGCAAAGCGGAGGTGAACTTGCAGGATACCACAGATACCGCCACAGACTTGAAAAAGCCAAGGTAACTGAACTAGAAAGGCAGGTTGCACGACTAGAGGCGAGATCGGAGGAGGCAGAGGGGAGGGCTCGCCGCAACAATATACGTATTCTTGGAATTCCGGAAGAAATGGAGGGAACCGACCCAACAGAATACGTAGAGTCCATGATACTTCAGGAGATTGGGCCCGGCAAGCTAACACAGGGATTCTCAGTCGAGAGAGCTCATCGATCTCTTCAAAAAAGACCCCCACCAGGATCACACCCACGCCCGATGATTGCAGACTATCCAACAATACTGATCAGCCATGAGGGGAGGCGTCCAAAATACAAAGCCAACAGGAGGGTGAATCAGTTCAGCCGGAAGCAAGCATTCGAACTTTTCCTTGTACCAACATGGCCACACGCATCAAGGTTGTAGCCTGGAACGTGAGGGGTCTGGGTACCTACCTTCTTCGCAACAGGATTAAATCGTACCTCCACAGGAAGAAGGTGGGACTGGCCCTCCTACAGGAAACCCACCTAACCAAGGAGTGCATCGCACCGCTTCAGACACACTGGGGAGGGCAGGGGTTTGGTTCCACATACTCCAGATATGCCAGAGGGGTGTTCACATGGATTAGCCCCCAAATCCCCTTCCAACTCAACAGAGCTGAATCAGATCCAGAAGGAAGGTATGTGATATTGTGGGGCCACATCGAGCAAACTGAAATATGCATTGTTAATTCGTACTTCCCCAACAGCAACATACCAGCACATTTAGACCTGATGTATGCCAAGGTCACACAGTATAGGAACGGATTCTTTATTTGGGGGGGGGGATTTCAACTGTCAGCAACCCAGAACTCGACAGGTCCACCCCTCTCCCTGGGGGCCCGTCGGCACCCACCGCAGCACTGAATGCCATGCTGAATCGCCTAGACTTAGTGGACATCTGGCGGGAGAAACATCCAAGAGACCGTGGCTACTCCTTTTACTCGTCCCCACATAACCTCCACACCAGGATTGACTACATTTTCACTGGCAGAGAAACCCTACCCCAGATCGACACAGCATGATACTTGGGCCGGACCATCTCCGATCACTTCCCCCTTAACAATAGAATGGAGCACCGCAGGGCCCAGATCTCCAATACCCACATGGAGGATGCCCACTGAAGCGCTAAAAGACCTAGCATTCAGAGACGACCTCAGGGAGTCCCTGGAGAACTACATAAAGGAAAACATGAATAGCGTTGACCACCTAAGCACATTATGGGAAGCCCTGAAAGTAGTTACACGAGGGGAAATCATAGCAAAGGCAGGGGGAGTCAGGAAGCACCTAAGAACCGAATTGGAGCGAA
Organism: Ambystoma mexicanum; assembly: GCF_040938575.1. Taxonomy (NCBI): domain Eukaryota; kingdom Metazoa; phylum Chordata; class Amphibia; order Caudata; family Ambystomatidae; genus Ambystoma; species Ambystoma mexicanum. Next base: position 966,186,204 of record NC_090936.1, on the reverse strand, counting down.
ATTGAACAGCTTGAATCCGGCACCCGAGTTTCCCAGCAAGTAGAGGATGAGCTCAAGCAAATTAGAACTGATTGCAAAAAGGCTTGGGACAGGCTAGCCAAGTTTGATAATACTACCAGGACCAATAGGGCACACACCCAGGCGGACAAACCCGGCAGACTACTAGCCTGGTTGTGCAGAAAAGAGCACCACAGATACACGACCACATCCTTGAAAGGTGCAGACGGCACACTACACCAGACCCAACAGGGCATCAATGACACTTTTAAGCACTTCTATGCCCAGCTGTACTCCCATGATGCCCAGGTGCCCTCGTGCGAGATCTCGGACACCTTGGAGGAAATGGGTCTGCCTAAACTGCCGCTCGCACACAAAGAAGCCCTAGACGCAGACATCACCAAGGACGATATAACCGAGGCGATGAAGTCCCTGGCCACGTGCAAAGCCCCGGACAGCGATGGGCTGCCCACTGAATTTTACAAGACTTAAGAACCTGAGTTAACCCCGCTGATGCATGAGGTTTTTCAGGAGGTTTATGAACTTGTGGTCCTACCTGAGAGTATGCGTGAAATGCTGGTGATTCCAATGCTTAAACCCAACAAACCTGCTGAAGATTGTGACTCTTACCGTCCACTTGCAATGCTCAATTACGACGTCAAGATTCTGACAACGATCCTAGCTAAGCGGCTTTCCAGGATAATAAGAGGGGTGGTGCATCCTGACCAAAATGGCTTTGTACCAGGCCGCAACACCACCGTCAATCTCCGTAGGCTCCAACATGTTTTGTCTCAAACCAAACTTTGACAGGAGTTCCTACGCTCTGCTCTCCTTGGATGCCATCAAGGCATTTGACTCCATCTTCCGAGAGTGGCTGCTGGCGGTGCTCCGGGAATTCGGCTTTGGAGAGAAATTCATTAGGTGGGTCAAGGTCCTTTTATACTAAAACAAGGGCACAAGTGAAATCTGGACGGCTTATCTCTGCAGCCTGGGACATACAAAGGGGCACTAGGCAGGGTTGCCCACTCTCCCACATGCTCTACATACTTGGGCTCGAACCTATTGCCATCTATTTCACCCAAAAAATGTTTGATGCCGGCATACGGCTGGACCGGACAGATCATATAATATCCCTGTACATGGATGATGTCCTCCTCTATATAAGAGACACGCACCTGAACGTCCCGACCATGCTGGAGGTCGTTGGCAACTTCGCCAAAGTATCGGGCATACAATTTAGCAGAAGTAAATCCTGCCTCTTCCCATTGGGAGGCCTCAAGGTAAACACATGGACGACCTGCCTTCATTGGAGGTGAATTGGCGCCTCACCACATTCTGCTACCTTGAAGTCAACATTTACCACACGCCTGAACTCATGCATGAAAATAACACAGCGTCAGCGCTGCCCCCTCTATGCAAGTCGATAGGGTTCTGGTCCCGACTCCCCCTGTCCATGATGGGAAGGGCGTCCATCATCAAAATGATTGTTCTCCCCAGATTTCTCTACGGATTTCAAAATGTGTTCTACTATATTAAAGCTCCCTTTTTCCGACTACTAGAGGCAATACTTAAAGACTTCTTATGGGGGACAGGCAGACACAAATTGGCACTATCTACGTTTACCCTTCCGTACAGACAGGGTGGCATTCAACTCCCTGACCTGGAGAAGTATTATTTGGCAGCCCAGCTCAGCTTCGTAGCCAAATGGCTGGCTGAAGACGTCACTCCTGAAACGGCACTACTGCAGCACTCAATCGCTCCAATCCGGCTGAATGAACTCACTCGGGCTCCCCAACACCTCACTGGCGGCCCTAGGAAAACAAATATGGCTCAGAACAAAATCGCTTCTCCACCTGAATTACGCATATACCCCAGACATTCTGCTCCTTTCCGACTTGTGCCAGAACAGTGTCGATCTAGCGACCATTAGATATTGGGAACGGCTGGGAATGTACACCTGGGGCGACTTATATAACGAAGGCTCCTTCCGAGACTTCTCCTCCTTACAATCTGAAGATGACATACCCAGTGGCCAATTCCTTTGGTACCTAAAGATCCGCAAACTAGCGCGAACCAAATGGGATACTTGGCCTGAAGAGCCCGAGTCCAACCCCTTCGTAACACTCCTGTACAGTCTGGGAGAGGGGTGGAGACCAGTGTCTCAAATATACTGTCACCTCATAGACGGGCCTAATCCCTGCAGCCTTGAACTAAAACTCAAATGGGACAGAGACCTGGGGTGAGAAATGACCGATGGAGAATGGGAGAGAGCACTGGCGTTCCCTAAAGAGGTTTCTAGGAATTCCAGATTCAGATTGATCCAGCTCAAAATACTGTATCGCTCGTACCCAACACCGCACAGAATAGCGAAGATCTACGAGCAACCCCAGCATAACTGTCCATGGTGCAACAGAGACAAAGCGGACCTAATGCACATGTTGTGGGAGTGCGTCAAGACCCGACAACCCTGGGCTGACGTTGAGCGAACCTATAGGAGAGCTGGCATGACCAGGTATCAGTGGACCCCCGGAGAGTGCCTTCTAGGGACATACCCCAGATTAGCTCAAATCAAGCACACAGTAAAGCTCATGGACCTGGCATGCATCCTCACCAAAAGGACCATTGCCATGGCGTGGAAACGACCAGATGGCCCACACTTCCATGCATGGCGCAACGAGCTGGAACCTTGGGTCGGTGCGGAGACTTTGGCCTGGGAGGAAGGCATTGCCAGGTCCCCTGAGGATGCGAGTCAGGCACTTGATGCTTGGAAGGCCCTCGCAAGGGCTCTGTTCCAACCCTCCAATGACGACAAACCCCCTTGAATGATTCACCCCTCTGCTTACCGACCTATTCATCACAAGACACCTGAATGGACCACCGCCTGAATATACCTGGTCCCCCCTCCTTTTGGACTCCTTCCTTTCCCTTCCCGTGTTGACCCTCTCAAAATGAACTATTTACCGACCACTTGGAGACAATTACTGTTATTGTTAAATGCTTCATGTTGAAGTTGTTTATTGCTCATTAAATGACTGGCCTATATGGACAAATTTATTCTATGCCGCAGTTGGCACCCACTGCCACACTGCTGTTGTACCTATTCTAAATGCCAATAAAGAAATTTAAAAATTAATACTTTTAGTGATGTTTACAGTAGCCATTTTAAAGGAAGGGCTTACTTGCCCCATCTGACATTGCCTATCCAAGCCCCTCACCCCTTACCATATACAGATATAGTACCTATATTAAAGTTATCTTCCTAGAACAATCAAGTTGCAAGCTAAGGTTTAAGAGTTACACGTCAGTGATGACGGGTTTTTGGTATAAATGTTATGTTTCTTCTGAAATTAATTGGAGTTGAAGCGAGAAGAAAGATCGAGCGATTGCTGATATTCATGAACTCCCCGTTTTTTTGTACTTGTCATTAAACAGACTCCCTTTGCCAAACTATTGAGTTGTCATTATTGATTTGGTGCAAGAGTATTAATCGGCATCCCCATCCATCTCAAGGGTTCTGCTACTCATCTTAAAGTGCTGTTTGGAAACCCCCAGTCCTATGGGCCTGCTGAGGTCCTTACTGCACACTCCAAAACACAAAACCCTACAGCTGTTTTTCCACCTCCAGACGGTGAATACCAATATTCCCTTGTGGTCGAACTGTACCGGCTGTGTCACCTAGCGTGCAAAATGTCTCACTTCAGGAGACTTAACACGTCAACTCGCCTTACGCGATCTAGGCCAGCTTTCCTCGCTAACCCTTACAGGGATACTGTCATCTATGACCTGAGCTAAAACACCCAACCCACAGGAAAACCACTATTTACATATCTTCTGTCATCCGTGCCCTCAAGTCAATAGTCTAGGTTATTCACCAGAACCGTTTACCCCTAAAACCGAATGTGACCTAAACTTAGAAAAAGGACTTCTACCTCCGCTCCTGTCCCTACTCACTCTAACAATGCAAAACAATACTCGACGAAACTGAACAATACTCCTCAATGTTCAATACCCTCCCTCACACCCACAGTTGCCATTCGACTGGGTCAATACCTGCACTCCGTGGTCTGCTGGAGCTGCTCGGCTGCCGACTCCTCCAGAAGGTGCTCACTTCCCCGTGCTGGCCTACATGGACTCCTCGCTGACCACGGACAGGATGATTTCCAAGTGGCTCCTGACGGCCTTTCCACAGGGATGCGTTTCCCGTCTTCTCAAAATATGCAAAGGTCCTGCAGCCTCTCGGGCTCCACAGCAGAGGAGACGACCTGGTGCCGTGCTGGCACAGCCAAACATCAACTCTGCTCCCAACTTGTTGGGTATAACTGCTAGGTATGACAGAGCAATACTGGAAGTTCGCGGACTTGGAGGGCCCAACACCCTCCCCCAGCAGAATACACAGAGGACTCAGTCAGCGGCAAGTTCAAATTGCGGTTATTACAGCCAAAACCAACAGGGATCGATACAAGAACTCAGAAAAATGCCAGCATGTCTCCCAGTAAATGGCGCACAGGCCACTTTTGTCTTGGAAACACGTCACTGCTCCGTCATTACTTGGGCCTCTCTCCAAAAACCTATGGCACCATAGGGATTAGCCATCGGGAGCATACAAACCTTTATGGGTACCTATACATGTTATTCTACTGGCTCTTCCATGTCCGGTGGTTGGCATGTTCCATCCCCAATTTACTAACTATAACATTGTTGCAGTGTTGTGGACTTACCATTGGTCCTTGCCCATTGTTACCCACCCCTAAGGTACTAAACTGTGATTGGCTAGAGCTGACGTCCCCAGGCCTGGGACCCGAAACAGTTCTCAGCTCACTGTGTTCCTTTTAAGGGTGATGAGAATGATTATGTGTCTGTATTGTAACTTGTGTGCACCACCTTTGCCTTGTGAGAATATTCTCCTGCTCGGCGCAACGCTTGTTGCTTACTTGTTGCAGTCCGTGTCTGTATGCCTGGGATTGGTTCTCCTTTCTCACCACCAATCAATGTTCATTGTCTGCTTCAGCTGTGTCAAAATTGAGCTGCAGCTCCGAATTATGAGGATTTATTCCCTTTTTCTGCAGATGGTCCCTTTGTGGTCTGGGGATTGGAATGTCCTCTGTATTTCTTGACCTTGGCTGCGGGTCCTGTCTCACACGTCTTGCTCTCTGTCCAGCCTGAATCAGCTCAGCTCGACCCTTGCACAGTGGTCTGAGGCCTGCTGTAATTTTCTTAAACATTATAATGCAGTTTCTACATTGTTCACGCTGTACTATATTATCCATAGGTTAGTCACACTTGGCTCTGTCAGGTCCCATAGGTGCTCCTGCAGTTCCATAGGGTTATTCGTGTTTAAGCATCTGCAAGCTTTGCTCAGGATCTCTTGTGCCTTACGGTTTCTGCATTGCTGCATTTGGCTAATGGCAAAAATAATAACAGCAAAGACAATGTGTGTGTATATGTGTGTGTGTGTGTGTGTATATATGTGTGTGTGTGTGTATATATATATATATATATATATATATATATATGTTCACAAAAAAAACTTTGTTAACGCGACGTTATGGTTCCAAGTAAATCCAAAAAACCCTTGAAATTTGCCAGTTATGGTAAGCTAAGCAACCATAACTCGGGCCACCATTGTGCACTGCTAAGACTAACACCCAGGACATGAAAGATGACATCACAAATATCATTGGTGACATCACTGATGACATCACATGTCTGGCTCCTTCTTCATCACTGCTTAGCTTACCATAACTGGCAAATTTCAAGGGTTTTTGATTTTACTTGGAACCATAACGTCCCATTAACAACGTTTTTTTTTGTGTGAATTTCATAGGTTTTTAGTAGTGCAACTTAACCATAACGTCCCTTTAACAAAGTTTTTTTAATGAATTTCATAGGTTTCTAGTAGTGGCACGTAACCATAATGTAAACGAACATTTGACTTCATTGCACACCTTTCGAAGAATGCCCCATGACCATATGCTGGTGCACAGCATGGTGACGTGTCCGAAAACCTGTACACACTTAACAATAAGATCTGTGCCTCGTGGACAGTGTGGAAGTACATTTTGTACTGCTGTAGGAACTTGCAACTTCAACATTTCCCTTGCACAACTCCAACACCTATTCGTACTCGGCCATTAACAATCTAGCACACAGCACATACTTTTAGCAAAACTGCTATTTATCCTAAAATGACATCATCTAAGGCCATCCCTCCGCCCCAAGAAACAGCACAACTGCTGTAATGAAGGAGCATGAGAAACACTGCCCCTAGCTAACAAATAACACACGCACAACATTTTCCCCCCATCCACCTACCCCTCCATATTACTGTTTGATGCCTCTTTCCTCAGTTCCGTCCGCAAGTTTCGTTCTTAGTTGTCCTCCCAAAAAAAAGCCATCCATAAACAAAATAAATGTTCCTTTATGATTCACCTTTCACAGTTAAAAAATGGAACTAAAAAGAAACGCATAGACTCCATCTACTTTATATTTCGTATTAAAGTACATAGGCGCAATATGATTTTCCAACATTTCCATTTGCAGTTTGTGTTATGCTAATGGGAATATTGTAGAGTTCATCCTCCGTTCCAGGGACTGAACGGTGGATAAAGGGTCAGCAGGCCAAGTTATCAGCCCAATCGAAGTGAGAGTGCATAACGAGGTCTCTCGATCATTACCCCCACCTTCCAGCCCTAAAATGGGGGATGAATGCCATTAACAATCTAGATTTCCAAAGTAGTAACCGGTGCTACTAAAAAAGATGATTTTTTTTTTCCTTAGGAAAGAAAATCCTTTTCCAAGATGGCCACCATAGAAAGGGAAGGCGGGTGTTCTATACAGGTCCCTCTTCGCTTTCCATTGCAGGTCCCTCTTCGCTTTCCATTGCAGCCTGAAAAAAGCAAAGAGGAAATCCTGTGACCATATTAACACAAGCACATTTTTCTTCCCTTTCAAATGTATCCTAATGTCGAACAACTTTACCACAAAGGCAGTCCCAGGTGGACATGGCCACTTTAATCCTATGTGTTCTCCCTTCTAGTCATGGCCAGTAGCCACATTGTCTGGATCATGACCTTATACCATGACCCTGACATTCTGCCCACTGCCCATGGCTACAGCCCACCCCTCAGTCACTGAAGCTGTACCGATTTTTTTTTTAACTACATAATGCACTTGTCAAATACGAAAACACTGCCACATCTTCAACACCATGCTTTTCGGTCGTTACAAACTTTGTAAACTCATTCGCAATCACGTCAGAAATATTCCAACCATCAGCATTAACCATCACGTCCCCACACATTATTTCAGAAGTTTCACAAGTGTAACGGTCAGAAAATATTATTATCCCAAGGGTTCGACCATGTATTTTTTTTACAAACGATCTATCGCAAACATTTCCAATGCACCTTACCTCATTTTTCCTCTTTTAGAAACATATGAAATCTGACAGCAGAGCACGTCCATCTTGTACTAATCTTGTCCATTGCTGCAACTGCCTAAGATAAATTGCCCTGACGTCACTAAATCATATGGCCCGCCCCTGACCCTCACACAACCAACCCTAGTGATGTTCAACATCTTTGTCGACGACGTTCCTCTCCATTGTAGCCAAATGCACCCATAAGCACCTACGTGCTATGACGCAGAACCTGAAATTGAACACACATTGACTTACAACATAGCACATCACAATTTGAAATAATAAACCGATATTTAAAAGAAAACAGTAACACTTTACAATTTGTAAAGTACTTTTATTTCACAATAAAGTGTCCGAGAACATCGAACTATTCCCATATGCAAGCAAATTGCAAAATAGTTTCTGCGCTCATGATGGAAAATGTTAATCGTGAGGCACACGTTGTTCTCTTCCCATACACAAAGTATTTGTTTTCGATAAAGGAACAGCTTCGGTCACACAGTGAATTCCAGGGCGTCAGCATGAACTTGGGCCTAGACCAGCATAAAAGATGTTATGTTACTCCTAAGCACCAGTGCAGCGTAGGAACACATTGGCCCTGCGCGATCGTCCCACAAAATAGTCACAGTGAGCCAGACGTTTACAAGTACGTGCACCTGCCATACAAAAAATCCATCACTTGGCATCTGGAATCCATGGCAATCGCAGTAAGGCAGCATGTAACTATTTGGAAAACATAACAGAAAATACGTATCACTACCCAACCTTTATTACAATACATCTATTGATTTCTTAATTCGGCATAAAGTTTAAACTAACGATTACTACACACAGCAAACAATTTAAAAAAAGACAAAAAGAATGTGTAAACTGATACACAAATCGATGTGGTCATACATGACATTTTAAAGAAATATTAGCATTGAACCTGGGTGAATCTAGTGATAGTCTACAAACGCTGAGAATCTGCACTCTCCATAACTACAAAAAAATGACAACTACACAGAAAGATAGTACTTCAGTTACATTGCCAAAATTAATGTTCAGGTAATAAAAAATTAAATCTCGTTCCGGTGTAGAGTCTTCAAAAGCAAACTTACACAATATTGACTGTCTCCATTTTCTTCGTGAAACTCAGACACCAATGTGCTTGCACCAAAGAATCTTCACGAACTGATATTACATGTGCCTTTACAAACATTTGGAATGCATAACCTTATCAAATGTTCCTTTTTGCAAACTTTCACTCCCTGCATTCTTACTGAATTTTGCCTTTCGCTCAAGGTCAAAAAACAATTGACCCTTATGGGTTCAGTTGGATGCGTGGGCCTCCTGAGCTCGCAACCAAAAAAGCAAAGCTAGTGACCTTCACTCGGCATCCAAATACATTCTCACTTTTCAACATGTCTCAACGCATTCATGAGAACTGCTACTCCCATACACTTGCAGACCCGCTGTTTCCATCAAACAGTGCAGGTGGCTGCCTCAGATTTTAAACTCTAGGGCGCCAGTCTCACTGCAATATTATTTTAAATACATTGTAACACAGACACAGTAAATCTTCGCCTGTACTTAACGGACATTATATTGAGCAACAACTTCAAAGGTACTGTATGATTTTCGTGCCAAAAACACCACTTTTTTACTTCCTGCTGCCACATCCCACCCCAGCCTCATCACCTTCCGAGACAGTATTTGATAAGTTTAACAAGTGCAATGTTGTGGTGTTTTATATGGTTTAGCAGCGATGTCCGCGTACTCTAAAACACGAATGAAAGATGGCAGGCGCATCAAAACAATCTGATGCACTTCACGCTCTTCAACATTCAATCAGCGAATGCGTCACATGTCCGCAGACATGAAGCTGGGATTAGCCAATCGGTATCTTGTATGCGGAGCTAACAGGGAAGTGTGACCGCGGAGCGGACATAGATATCACTAATTTTTTGAGACATACTTTTTGGTTGTTTTAAAGAAAACTACTGGACGGATTGTCACCAAATTTACAAAAGCACACTTTTGGGACCAAGCTCCTGATGCAAATTTGGTGAAAATCCGTTCCGCGGTTTGGGCTGTAGGCATGCGCAAACTTTTTCCCCCATTCAGTCTGTGGGAAAAAAAGACGTTTTGGGACCCCCCCCTATAACTTTTTCCCCCCCTGGACCAAACATCACCAAACTTTGCAAAAAAAGTTCAGAGTGGCCCATATACTTTTTCTGCAAAGTTTGGTGAGGATTCGTCCAGGGGGGAGCGGAGTTATAAGCCGCCCAAAAATTGCTCTTCCTATGGAAACAGCAACTTAACCATAACTACACAGCCACTACTGTGGCTGTGTAATATATATATATATATATATATATATATATAAAATCTGTCCTCTAACTATAGAACTTTACGCTCGTGTTCTTCATGTATTCGAGTGTATGTTTGAGTCATGAAGTGCGGATGGCACGTGTGCCTCATGTCTAACGCTGCTATATCGTGGTGTCTCAAACGACGTCAGTAACATGGCTTCTTGTGCTTAGTCCAGGCTGTCCATATAGGTGTCTCTGATCATGGCCTGCGGCTCTTCATTCACACACGGATAGATCTGCACTGTGCCAGGACGGTACGGCCGACTGAGAGGGTACCTCTCTGTATATTTATCAATCATTGGAGCATTTGGGATTTGTCCGGAATAAAATGGGCAATTGCAGTGTTTTCTGGCCTTCCGTCTTGTCATGAACTTGATGGGATGGGGGGTGGTGGCAAGATCCTGCATCCCTCTTCAAGGATGTGTGGGTTAGTGTGACTTCGAGACTCCCCTTGTGCCAGTCTTGGAGCATGCCAGGTGCATCGTATAATGATAGAGTAGCACTGTTTGCAAAGGTAACTAATTGCTTCTTTGGCCTTGGTTCCCTGGAGACGATGAGCCCAGCAGATCCCACGTGATGGAAGATGGACGGAATCGGCTGAGACCAATGGCCTGGCATCCCCTATTGAGTAGGCCGACCATGTATAGCGTTGCACCAACCAGCCACGTGGGTTTCCAATGTATAAAAATGTTATCTATGATGCGGTGTCCACTTTTAAGCTTCTGCTTGCACCCTTTTTGGCCAGAACGCTCCATGGCAGCAGAGTTCTTTGCTGACGCACCTATTTTTCTAGAAATAAAACGTATCCTTGCAAGAGTTTCTTGGGCCACCAGGAAACCACAGAAACATGCTGGAAACAACACATTTCATACCGTCCCATGTTCCCCCAGGTGCACTTACGTGGTCGCAAAGGGAAAAGTTTAAACCACTGGTACACCAAAGGCCCTGGGAAGACCACGTTTTTACTGTATTCGGTCTTGTGGACAACCCACAGGTTTGGGCCTGGGGGTGTGGCAGCCACCAAGAAAAACGGGGAACCCCATGCATTTCTGAAAAGAAGACACCAGTGGGAATCCAAAGAGGCCTGACTTTCGCCAATCACCCTAGACTGTATAAATGGCAAACTCCAGCAAGTGGAGGAAAATGTCACGTCCCCCGGTTTCTTAGGGTATTCTTATGCCCAGGGGAGAAGCCCGTGGCGTTTAACTTGGCGTTTGCGGCAACGCCGACGCCACCGCCGGTAATCAACTACATCTCCCAAGAGGACGATGCCCGCCAGGAACCTTTGGAACGTTTTCTACTTTCTTTTTGCGTGCGTTCCACGCCTCGATTGCATTTCACTTCCTATAATTGGCCACACCCCCAGTAAGCCGGTGCTCCTAAACCATTGCGTTACGCGAGCTACGCTCTTGGATTAAGTTCCTTCTCCCCTTTTTCCTTGCCTTTCTGGTTCCTGAAAGTCTATGCTTACCTTGGACTTTGGACCTTTGTTATCGTCTCCTTGATTCTGCCTTAGACCTTCGTTTGATCAACTCCCCTGCTCGACCACGGAATACACCTCGGACTGATTTTGGACTCTGCTTCTCATCTCTGGTTTCCGGCCCCCTTCAACCCCGTAGTCTTCAATTCACTCCTGGCCACCCGCTCCCCGAGTGGAGAATCTCACTTCTTGGTTGTTGTTGGGACGCTTTGCTGTGCTCATCATTTGTGGGATTTCTTGGGACACTTTGCTGTGCTCATCATTTGTGGGATTTTTTGGGACGCTTTGCTGTGCTCATCATTTACTCCGCCCCCTTGGATCTTGAGACACTTGGCTTCACTCCTTGGATAGTGGGACGCTCTGCTGTTTTCTTTGCCTATTTGCTCTTGGAACATTTGATTTTGTTTTCACTCATTGGAATGGGGGACACTCTACTGTTGACATCACCAATCCATCATTGAGGGAAGTCTATGGTCCCCCTTCATTCAAGCCAGAATACTTCCCCTGACCTTCACGCACTCCCATTCTTGTGTATTGTCACAAGTAGGTATTCCGCTGAAGGAAAAGAATACACAGGTAAGCTTGTGGGGCTCGGAGGGGGTAGAGGGACTGGAATTGTCAACAAACGGTATGTAATATTTGCTTTGTTTGTTTTCTTCCCTCTAGCTCCGCTGTGCGTTCTGCCTTTTTGCCTGAGCCCTTGGCCTGACAGGTGTTTCTTTTCCCTGCAAGCTGTGCTCTCAGGAAGGAAGTCTGGATTACTTTAGCGGCATCTAACCCAAGTGATTCCTCAGACTTATCGTGGAACCCTCGAACCGCGACAGATTTAGGAGCCTAATACTGGTGCCTGTCTGTCCGAGATGGATCCTAATGCAGATCCTATGGCTGCTATGATGCAAGCCTTTACCACGTTACGCACAGACATGGCAGCAGCACATGCCGCTTTGCACCAACGCATGGATGTCATGCAAAGCTTTGTGCAACCCTTGCCGGTGGATGAGGAGTTTGGGGATGTTCCCGCTCCTGTACCACCACCAGTTCCTCCGACACCCCTAGCCCCTGTGGTGTTGCCGGGTCCTTTTCCATTGGCACCACCGGAACGCTTCACGGGAGACCCAAAAACGTATAGGACATTTGTCAATCAATGTCGTTTACATTTCCTATGCCGCCCCTTGGCATTCCCTAATTCTGAAACAAAAGCAGCTTTTGTGCTCTCTCATCTAGGGGGTATGGCTGCGGCCTGGGCAAATCCATTGTTGGAGTCCAATGACCCGGTCTTGTACGATTTCGATGCCCTACTAGTCGCCATGAATCTGGTCTTTGACACCAGATATAAGGCTCAGGCTTCGGATTTAGAGTTTTTGGCAATATCCCAGGGGAAACAACCTCTTTTGGCGTATTTAGCCCGATTTAATCAGCTGGCCGCAGAAACCTCTTGGCCTGAATCAAAAAAGGCGGCAGTCTTCTATAAGGGGTTATCAGACGAACTTAAGGACGCATTGTCCGTTGTCCCTTCTATCCCTTCCGTATTTCCTGAATTGCTTGATTTGGTGTTACAGGTCGATGCTCGAATGCAACAAAGGCGTGGAGAACGCCGTCACCTTGAGCCTCGCCCTGGCAGATCCGAATTAGGATCTTCTCCAACCTCCGGAGAGGTAGAACCCATGCAAATTGGGGCAGTAAAAGGTCCCCTCTCAAAAGCAGAGAGGGAGAGAAGAATACAAAACAATCTGTGTCTGTATTGTGGACAAACGGGACATTTCATTCGTGTCTGCCCTAAACGCCCTGTTAAACGGGCGGGAAACGCCACGACCCGTCCCTAAATCGAGCCGACGTGACGGGTCAGCCTTCCAATGGCTCATTCCTTCAAACAGCTGCCGCGCACATATATTTGGATATGTCTTTTATGTTGCCCAATTCCCAAGTCTTTTCTAGTCCAGTCATGATAGATTCCGGGGCAACAGGTAATTATATGGATGAACATCTGGCAGCAACCTATGGTATCCCGGTAGACCCTAAGGAGTCACCAGAACTTGTCTATGCAGTAGACGGCTCCTGTTTGGTTTCGGGTCATGTTGTGAAACAAACACAACCCTTGCGGATGAGCACAACGGAAGGGCATGCTGAATACCTGTCCTTCGATCTCATTTCCACACCACAATTTGGGGTCATCTTGGGCCTCCCATGGTTGCGTAAACATAACCCTATCATTGATTGGGTGGAGCAAACAGTGCTTTTTTCTTCTCCCCTGTGTTTGAGGGACTGCTTTCCACTTCACGGGACATCTCACCCATCTCCATGTAAGGCTCTGATTTCAAGTATCCTCACTTGTAATGCTACTACTAGGATGACGGTGGAAATTCCTTCTGCATATCAGGACCTGATGGAAGTGTTTGACAAAGGTTTGTCTGAACAACTGCCGCCACATCGGGAATATGACTGTCCGATTGATTTGGTACCCAATGCCATTCTCCCCCACGGAAGGATATATTCTTTGGCACGGCCTGAGGAAGAACTCCTAAAGGAGTACGTTGAGAAATCTCTGAGAATGGGCCATATAAGGCCTTCCCGTTCTCCAGCTGCTTCTCCGATTTTTTTTGTCCCAAAAAAGGAAGGGGATCTCCGGCCTTGTGTAGATTATCGTACACTTAATGCTGTGACAATAAAAAACCAGTACCCATTACCCCTCATTTCGGAGTTGTTGGATCGTCTCTCTACCGCCAAACTCTTTACGAAACTAGATCTAAGGGGGGCCTACAATCTGGTGAGAGTGCGTGCGGGCGACGAGTGGAAGACTGCCTTCAAGTGCAAATACGGCCTTTTTGAATACCTAGTAATGCCGTTTGGTCTATGTAACGCCCCCGCAACCTTCCAACACTTTGTCAATGACATCTTCCGAGACCTGTTGGATGTTTTTGTTGTGATATATCTGGATGATATATTAATATTCTCGGAAACGTTATCACAACATGAGAACCATGTCCGGACGGTGTTACTCCGTCTTCGGGAACATGGGTTATATGCAAAGGCTGAAAAATGCGTCTTTCATGTTTCCTCTGTGGAGTTTCTAGGATTCGTGATATCCTCTCAGGGTGTTCATATGCATGATGCAAAGATACGAGCAGTCCTTGATTGGCCTGCTCCGACTTCGCTTAAGGGTTTACAATCTTTCCTAGGATTTGCTAACTTTTATAGACGCTTTATTGCATCCTTTTCAGCCATTGTAGTCCCGTTGACACGCCTTACCAGTCCTTCAGTCCCCTTTTGTTGGGACATTCAGGCTCAGGACGCCTTTCAGGCCTTGAAAGAGGCGTTCACTACGGCTCCGGTCTTGCTACATCCAAACCCCCTATTACCTTTCATCATCGAAGCTGATGCCTCTGCCCTTGCCCTTGGGGCGATCTTATCTCAGAAATGCCCTACGACTCGGCAACTACACCCAGTAGCCTTCTTTTCCAGGAAATTGACTTCTCCGGAGAAACATTATACTATAATGGAACGTGAGCTATTGGCTATTCGAGCTGCCTTTAAGGAGTGGAGACACCATCTACTGGGGGGTCGACACCCTGTCACGGTTTACACGGACCACCGTAACCTACAAGCTCTATCCACGGTGAAATGTACCAACTCTAGACAAATCAGATGGCATTTGTTTTTTGCACAATTCAATTTCACGGTTTCTTATCGACCGGGCCCCTTGCATGGCAAGGCCGATGCACTTTCTCGTATCGGAGTTGATATCCCCTTCGAGGAGACAGTCCTTCCTGTTTTGCCACACAACACGGTTATGTGTGTCTGTGCTGCAACCGGTTCCCTATTAGAACGGATCCGTCACTGGGCTGCTGACCATGGGGAGGTACTTCAAGGGCTAAAAGCACAATTGATATCGGGATTACCTTACGTACAGGAACGTCTATATATCCCTGATGCTCGGACCCGCTTACAGGCCCTAAACTGGTCCCATGATACTCGCCTGGCGGCCCATCCAGGACAAACTAAGACAGCTGATCTACTCCTCCGGTGGTGTTGGTGGCCCAATATGAAACGGGATGTGGCAGACTATGTATCTAAATGTGCCGTCTGTACACAATGCAAAACGGTGCCTGGAAAACCGGTGGGGCTTCTCCAGAAAATGCCCATTCCATCACGCCCATGGCACACTGTGTCACTTGATTTTGTGGTAGAGCTACCACCAGTCCAGGGGTTTACCACTATCTTGGTGGTGGTAGATGCCTTCACCAAGATGGCACGCTTTGTCCCCTGCAATGGTGTTCCTTCTGCTCCTACATTGGCCAAGTTGTTCTTCGAACAGGTGGTTCGCCTATTCGGCCTCCCTCTGATCCTTATCTCAGATCGCGGATCCCAATTCACCTCGCGTTTCTGGCTAGCTCTCACTCGATTTCTTGGCATTGACGTTCGTCTATCCTCAGCATACCATCCTCAGACGGACGGGCAAACAGAACGTCTCAATGCCACAATGGAGCAGTATCTCCGATGTTTGTGTCTACAATATCAGTCGGACTGGCTGTCTGTATTGGGGGCTGCGGAATTCGCTTACAACAATGCCTGCCATGCATCGGCTGGTTGTTCACCCTTCTATGCCATGTATGGTTTACATCCTCGAGTTCTACCATCCACCCTTCCTTCGGTGGCACGAGTACCCGCAGCTCAGGCAACAGCCCAGTCCTTACGATCTATCCGTGCCGCTGTGCTTCAGCATCTACACCAAGCACAAGATCGCACGAAACGGAATGCTGATAGGCATCGCAGGACAGCCCCGGAGTATCACCTGGGGGACAAGGTCTGGCTATCCACTGTGCACCTTCGCATACCAGGAAAACGTAAGCTGAATCCCCGCTACGTGGGTCCCTATACCATCACGCGATGCATCAACGCAGTGGCCTATCGTTTGGGCATACCCTCGGCTTGGAAGATCCACCCCGTGTTCCACGTCTCCCTATTACGGCCTTATGTTGCCGGTACGCGTTTGGGTGATCGTCCCGCTCCCGTTGCGATTCAGGGGGAAGAGGAATATGAGGTTCAGGCCATATTGGATACTCGAGTAATCCGGGGCACCCGGCATTATCTAGTAGACTGGAAAGGCTATGGCCCCGAAGATCGTACCTGGGAACCTGCCTCAAATCTTCACGCTCCGCGTCTTTTGCGGGCGTTTCTCCGGTCTAATGGTTCGAGACCCGGGGGAGGCCCCTCTTTGAGGAGGGGTACTGTCACGTCCCCCGGTTTCGTAGGGTATTCTTATGCCCAGGGGAGAAGCCCGTGGCGTTTAACTTGGCGTTTGCGGCAACGCCGACGCCACCGCCGGTAATCAACTACATCTCCCAAGAGGACGATGCCCGCCAGGAACCTTTGGAACGTTTTCTACTTTCTTTTTGCGTGCGTTCCACGCCTCGATTGCATTTCACTTCCTATAATTGGCCACGCCCCCAGTAAGCCGGTGCTCCTAAACCATTGCGTTACGCGAGCTACGCTCTTGGATTAAGTTCCTTCTCCCCTTTTTCCTTGCCTTTCTGGTTCCTGAAAGTCTATGCTTACCTTGGACTTTGGACCTTTGTTATCGTCTCCTTGATTCTGCCTTAGACCTTCGTTTGATCAACTCCCCTGCTCGACCACGGAATACACCTCGGACTGATTTTGGACTCTGCTTCTCATCTCTGGTTTCCGGCCCCCTTCAACCCCGTAGTCTTCAATTCACTCCTGGCCACCCGCTCCCCGAGTGGAGAATCTCACTTCTTGGTTGTTGTTGGGACGCTTTGCTGTGCTCATCATTTGTGGGATTTCTTGGGACGCTTTGCTGTGCTCATCATTTGTGGGATTTTTTGGGACGCTTTGCTGTGCTCATCATTTACTCCGCCCCCTTGGATCTTGAGACACTTGGCTTCACTCCTTGGATAGTGGGACGCTCTGCTGTTTTCTTTGCCTATTTGCTCTTGGAACATTTGATTTTGTTTTCACTCATTGGAATGGGGGACACTCTACTGTTGACATCACCAATCCATCATTGAGGGAAGTCTATGGTCCCCCTTCATTCAAGCCAGAATACTTCCCCTGACCTTCACGCACTCCCATTCTTGTGTATTGTCACAAGTAGGTATTCCGCTGAAGGAAAAGAATACACAGGTAAGCTTGTGGGGCTCGGAGGGGGTAGAGGGACTGGAATTGTCAACAAACGGTATGTAATATTTGCTTTGTTTGTTTTCTTCCCTCTAGCTCCGCTGTGCGTTCTGCCTTTTTGCCTGAGCCCTTGGCCTGACAGGTGTTTCTTTTCCCTGCAAGCTGTGCTCTCAGGAAGGAAGTCTGGATTACTTTAGCGGCATCTAACCCAAGTGATTCCTCAGACTTATCGTGGAACCCTCGAACCGCGACAGAAAAAAACTATTTACAGACATTCACCACGAGTCAACCACCAAAAAACGCTGGCAACAACGCATGTCCTCCCTTCCCATGTTCCCACAGGTGTCGCAATGAAAACGGTACCTCGCATGTGTCGGTGCACTTACAAGTTTGGTCAGTAATATTTGCCTTTTCTTGCAATAAGACACAAAAGAGTTCAGACCATTTTCACTCATCAAACCATGAAGATCTTGATAAAGGGAGTTTACAGGAGGATTTAAAATGGTTGCATAATTGTTTAACATCTGCCATTCATACCTGGTAGCTAACGAAATCAATCCCAGTTCATGACTTATATTGTTGGGGACGGAAGGAGCTAAATGAAGCGTACACTTCCATGCACGGCCTTGTAATATATTTAAAAATAGACTGATATCTATCAGACGGATATTCAGTTCGTACATTAGGACCGGCTCTACTTTTAAAGTATACAAGTCTATCAAGGGAAGCTGCGAAAATGTGCAATATTTGCAGTAGATTACTTTCATTTGAGATCGAAGTGGCCATAGCTTCTGATTGAGTATTTCTTTCCACATTTTCGCAGAAGAAGCATTGCACAAAGTATATCCTATTTTACAGATAGTGGTTGGTCTATATGGATGCCTTCAACAGACCAGTTATAAGCTTCAGTTTTTTTTTTCCTGAAGTAAAAATCATTATCTTAGATTTAATTGGATTAGATGTTAAATTGTGCTTGAATGCATACAATGAGAACATATGTAGTTTATTTTGAAGCCCAAATGGGGTGGTATCTAGTAATTAAATATCATCTGCGAAAGCTTTCCAATGTATGCGCAACTTCACCAATCTGACAGAAAAGGCGTTAGTTACGTACCATTCATCATCTAAATCACTTAAATATAAATTAAAAAGAGTTGATGCTGAAGTACACCCTTGCTTGACTCCTACATAAATAGGAGTGCTTTCAGTCAAAGCACCATCCTGATTAATCCTTACCGTATATGTCGTTTTCTCATGTAGCATAGATATAAAAGAATTATCTGATAAGGAATAGCCATTTTAGTAATTTTGTCCCACAGTATATCGCGTATAATGCTGTCGAAAGCTGCCGACATCCAAAGCGGCGATGTCAATTGGATTTGATTCTTTACATTTGGATTGTGCCAAAATGTGGGATAAAATGATCACATTTAATGCTGTCCCCATATTTTTTCTGAAACCAATTTGAAATTTTGATAAAGTGTCATGTGCTGCAATATATTTTTCCAATTTATGAAGAATAAGAATAGAAAATATCTTAGCAGATGCGTCCGTAAGGGCAATAGGTCTATAATTGGCAGGGAGCGACAGATCTCCCTTTTTGTAAATGGGTACATTAAGGAAAGTAACCCAGGATTTGGGAAGAGTCTGTGTTTCAAAGATGTATTAAAATTTGACCTTACGAATCCGTGCCCAGAACTTGGGATTTGATTTGTAAACACAGGCCGGAATGCCATCGGGCCCAGCAGCTTTCGAAGAGTTTATTTTAGAAATTGCCCATTCTATGTCAGAGAGGTTCCATTCACAATTGCCCATCGTACATTGTGAGAATCTTAAATGCAAAAGACCTGTAAAACATGAGGGTAATTAAAACACTTTTGTAATGTGATCTTTGCATGCTTCAGCAGAAATCGAAGAATGTAAGGTTTTGTCAAGTTTGCGTTTGTCCTGCTTGAGCATAGACCAGATGGATTTAGTGTCGTGCTGACAGATACATTTTATAATTTTTTGATTCAGCGTTGTCCCTTTTGATTTTAATTTGTTTCTTGTTACTTTTGTATAGTTGAAGAATACATTTTTTAACATGACAGTACTGAACATAGTCTTTATTACTATATCTCAAAGACCTCAATTCTGTTTTTTTGTCTTTTTAATGAATTAAGTTCCATATTAAAGGAATACTTGTGATGACTGTTAAGAGGTTTTTGTTTGTTTGCTAAGTTTTTTAGATTAAATAATATATTGTATTTGTTCTCCATTACACCGAGATTTCTATTTCACTTAGTAATATCCCCAACCTTTTGTATTTCTTCTAAAGTCATATTGGTAATGCATTGACACAAATAGGAATTCCAGCGCAAAGAAATTGAAGGGTGAGCTACTTCAAGTAGCTTCAGGGCTGGACTGATATAATATTTTGACATAGGTATGGATAGCCCTAGCTGGATGACCAAATTGTCACTTAAATTTAACATCATACACCATCACAAGCTCACAGTGATTAATGAGTAATCTAGAAACACAACAATAATCAATCAAGGAACCGGCTGTACCTCGTTTCCAAGTATGTTTGGGAGATTGATCTGCGAATTTAACAAAATAAGAGTCCCATTCGGAAAAGTAGTCTACCCATTTCTTACCTCTGCGTTTGAATAGTGAATGATCAGAAACTTGAGTTTTAGCAGTAGCAGAATAAGAACTTTCATCGCAATGTGACTTAAAATCACCAGCTACGATGAACTCATAATTTGAATTGGATATGAGCGCGTCTTCTAAGATTGAATCTATTTGATCACAGAGGGCCTCCTGGGTGATTTTGACAGGGTTCCAATACAGACACACGACGAGTAGACGCTTTTCAACTGTGTGTTTTCAATGGATTTCAATTACTAAGAGATGTTCAGAGCAGAATATGGGTTTAGAAACGATATTTAGACCATTGTCAATAGCAATAATTAAACCACCAGAAGGTCTTCCTGTTCGGACTATACTGGCCGATGAGAAATATACGGTATAGCCTTCTAACATTTTTTACCAACCTTAATGGTCTATTGTAGAAATATAAGGGAAAACACCTTTGAAAGAGGTCTGACTTTGGCAATTCGCCCTAGAATTTATTACCCAAAGTCCACAAAAAGTGGAGAAAAACACAATTTTCAGACATGTGCCACCAGGAAACCAGCAAAACACGCCGGCAACAACACCTGATAAAAACAGTCCCTCAGATGTGTGGGTGCACTTACCTGGGCGGAAAAGAAAACGGGTATACTGTTCCCAAGCCCAGTGGCATTCCCAGAGAGCCCCAGCAGGGTCGGCAGCCCTCACTGAAGGGAAAAGCTGTAACTGAGCCCAGCCTGAGGTCCAGAACAGTCAGGGGTGATGTTCCTGGCCATGTGCGCCAGTCTACCATGTGGGTCGGTCATCCCCAAGACCTGCGGCAGTCTCCATCCCTCCCTGGAGGGAAAACCTGTAATGCAGGCCAGCCAGAACTCCTGGATGGTCAGGGGTGATGTCCCCAGCCTTGGGCGCCTGTCTCCCATTTGGGTGGATGGCCCCTAAGCTTAACGGCTGTCCCGGGGAGCCCCGGCAGGATGCCCGTCCCTTCATGGAGGGAACATCAGTAACAGGCCAGGGACAGGAATGCAGCTAGGGCCCCCCAGACCACCGCTGGACCAAGGGACGGTCAACCCACATGGGAGACAGACGCCCAAGGCTGGTGACATCACCTTGACCATCCAGTTGTTCTGGCAGGCCTGCATTACAGGTTTTCCCTCCAGGGAGTAATGGGGACCCTGCCGTGGGTTCACTGGGACCACTGCTGGACTTTGGGACGGTCGACCCACATGGGAGACAGGTGCCAAATGCCGGGGACATCACCGCCTACCATCCTGGATCTCTGGCTGAGCTCCATTACAGCTTTTCCCTCTGGGAAAGGATGGAGACCCTACCCGGGCTCCCAGGGACTGCCGCTGGACTTGGGCATGGTCGACCCACATGGGAGACACGTGCCCAAGGCGAAGGGCAGCAGCCGGACCATCCTGGAGTTCTGGCTGGGCTGTGTTACAGCTTTTCTCTCTGGTGAGGCATTGGCACACTGCCAGGGCTCCCTGGGACCACTGCTGGACTTGGAGATGGTCGACCCACATTGGAGAAAGGTGCACAATGCCAGGGTAGCAGCCCGGAGCATCCTGTAGCTCTGGCTAGGCTGCGTTACAGCTTTTCCCTTCAGGGATGGATGGAGACCCTGCTAGGGCTCCCTGGGACCGCCACTGGACTTGGGCATGTCCGACCCACATGGGTGCTGCAGGGGCTGGCCCTGAGAGGGAGGAGCATCCCGGACCGGAATTGGAAGACTTCTGGAGAGCACTAGAGGAAAGTCCTCATGCTTTGAGAGGCACGGCTGCAGCCAGCTCACATTCCAGCAAGAAAGAGGGGAGCCAACCCCAGAGGGCCCACCATACTAAGTAAAGCCCACAAAGCAAGGGACTAGCACACCCTCCAAGGGAGAAGGGCTTCACAGGGACCACAGCAATCCAGGAGGGAATCCTGTGTCAAGCAGCATGAGGGCCCAAGATGCAGGCCAGGCCCCAGCTGCCCCTCACCCATAGAGAGCACGTGGGAGGCATGCCTTCCCACTACAGTTGCTGCTCCCATTTGACACCTCAGACTCAGCCACTCTGGGATCACGTTGGTCACGATGGATGAAGGCATTTGACGCATACCTTGACGACTGGGCCCACAGGAAGACAAGCGCATCACAGGCCTCCTCACGCTCACTGCTGGCCCTGAGGTGAGGGACATCATTTTCGAACTCCGGAGGATGTAGAATACAAATACAAGGAGCTCAAGACTATCCAGAGGGAACATTTTGCTATTCACAAGAATGTAGATTATGAGGGGCCCATATTTCACACCATGAGACAACTCCCAGGGGAGAGAAAGTGACAAATTCGTAGCACGCCTCCACTCAAGGGTGAAACACGCAAATTCCACCGGTACACGAACAACAAAGCCATCATGTAACAGGTGATTGCAGGATGCAAATCCATTCCACTAAAGAAGAAACGACTCCAAGTGCCACAATCATGGCCGAAATACTACTACTAGCAAGAACTATGTCGGCACTGGACTTCCAAATATCCTCTCTAAGCAAAGTGGACATATCACCAGGGTGACAGTAAAAGAAGAGTGCATCGACAATCTCTTGTCACAAGCCCATGCGGCCCATGCCTCAAAAATTGAAAAATGCCAGTGCTTCCTGTGTGGTTTCAACCTACCCCACGACGGATCGTGCCCCGCCATTGGCCAGACGTGCTCTGCCTGTGGGAGTGAGGACCATTACCGCATTCATGTGCAAGAATCCCAAAGCTTCACGAGATCACAGGGCCAAACAGAGGACCCATTGACACAAAACACACCCACGGCCCTACAGGGAGGAGAAAGCAAGATACACTGAACAGAGATACAACCGAGACCGATGCCACGCACGACCAAAACACTCGACCTCGCCAGACTACCAACGGAAGGGAAGGAGGCAGATACACTACTTACGTGCAAACATTCCATCCACAAGTGGCTCAGAATCGCAGTCCAGCACAGAACGGAGGAAGAGAGCTTACCTGTACGCCCTGGGGAGCCCAACAGCCTCCGAACACAGCCCGACACTGCCAATCACCTTAGAGGGAAAAGGTTTCAAGTTCCTTGTCGACTCTGGTTCCACCATCAATGCCATGCCGGAAGCAGAATACTGCAAACTTGTGCGAGCCTCAAAGCTATGGAAAGCTCACATGGACATATACGCTTACGGGGAAAAGGAGCCACTCCCATGCCTCAGAGCGTTCACCACCACATTCCATTATAAGGTGTATTGCTTGCCAAGTGCACAGACAATGATTTATCACCAGTACATTTGCAGAGCACAAAAAATATTTTGAACGCAGGTAGACGGAGCAATAACTCACAACCAGATACGCAGTTAGAAATAATGAGCACTTATACGGCTATTTATTCATAGCTAAGAAGCAACACGTGATAAAACAGAAATAAATCACAGAGAAGATAGAAAATTCAAAAGAAGATACATCACCGTGGGCGTAACTGAATCCCTCATCTCGCCAGAAGCGGCTGGAAGACCCCGGTAACAGCCAGGCAGAGAGCACAACAGCCCACAGGAAGGTCGGAACAAGGTGTCCCCCCTCCGACTGAGGTCTTTGTGTTTTTTCCCCACCTGACCTCTCCAGAGCCTCCCAATATATGCCCTCCTAAAAAGGGGTGGCAATTTCTCAAACCTTCTGGCATTAGCACTTGCAAAGCTTCCCTCTTCTAAACACTATGGAAAAACAATTCCATAACTCATAGCAAGACACAACAAAAACAGCTTCCCAGCACACTGTCCTTGACTAAAGTCTGCATGCCAGGCTCAGCAATGGATAACATTGAAAGCAGGTCTTTTAGCAAAGCAAGTGCAGTTTTCACTGAGGCATGGAATAAATATCCATTATAGCTCTGAGTGTCCCCAGAATGCACTGCGCATCAGCGCCATGTTTTAGCTCAAGCATAACAATTCCACCCTTGGATATTTATCTCCCATAGCCCAGTGGCAGAGAAGCCGGTCTCTGAAACCGACAAAACATTAGAACCAAGTTAGGAATACATTGAATACAACAACAACCAATTATTATAATAGCCAAAATAATGCTAATGCAGGCAAAGGCGTAACGCAGTGTACCCCCAATGTCAGGAATCCATGAAAATAACCAATCCCACCAATTCCCAGTATGATCTTGAGACACTTGCGAAATGAGGTCCCTCAAACCTCTAATATGACTTTCAATGGATCGTGAATGGTCACTTAGATTGAAACAACACATACCTTCAACTGCGTT
Organism: Ambystoma mexicanum; assembly: GCF_040938575.1. Lineage (NCBI taxonomy): Eukaryota > Metazoa > Chordata > Amphibia > Caudata > Ambystomatidae > Ambystoma > Ambystoma mexicanum. The sequence continues at coordinate 966,161,937 of NC_090936.1, read as the reverse complement.
ACAGCCCAAATTATGTTTCAGCAAGAGATAATCAACGGCAGCCCTGTTTTGCAAAGTTGCTTTTCTAATAACTTTGCTATCAAGGAGCAACTCTTCTAATGCTTGAGAAGTATGATTCCGTCCTTTTACCACTAAACATGCTAGTTTAATCAGAGATTTGTAACCCCCAGCAGCTAAACCCCAGACTCCCACTAATGAAAGGGCTAATGCTAGAACCTCAGCCTCTGATAACAAATGCACATATGAATCACAATCTGGGGATAAACCCACAGATTCAAAAATTGACCTTTTGCTTCGAAACATTGCTGGGTGTTAAGGGAACATCATTAGCCCTAATCGAGATAAGGCACATGTACCTCCGGAAATGTTAGCTGGAATGTAAGTGTATGTGATGTTGCCACATGAAAAGAGCCTCCCTGTTGGAAGTTTAATGTGACTTAAATGGCTGGCAGCTATCTCTGTATGATTACAAGACTAGGCGGAGGACTAAGGTGCTGTTAGCACCTTGGTCCATGCCGGTAAAATACCGGCACCACCTTGGTGGAAAGGGGAATTACCGCCCTATTCCAAGGTTGGCGGGGCGGTAATTCCCCCTTCCCCCATTGCCCTTCCCCATTCCCATTTTTGCCCCATAGGGCTCTATGGGAATGGGGAAGGCGCTAATTACGGTGCAGCAAATTGCGGTACCGTAATTAGCACCCTGGTCCCTTTGCGGGTTGGTTTTTAACGCCTGCTAAACATTAGGTGTTAAAGTACCTACCGGCAAAGGGACCTCGTAGTAAGGTGGTAAGGGTTAACGGTCACCGGTACCATTACCGGTGACCGTTAACCCTTACCGCCTTCCGTGTAATGAGGCCCATAGTATTATCCACACTGGTACATGTGCTTGGAACTCATGAACACAACCTTCTCTCAAACACAGTTTGATTTTTCTGTTTGGTTAAATTCAGCTGTTGGCATTTTCCAATTTCTTCTACATTGCAGGTCATAAAGTAACACACATCGCCTTGTGTTATATTATATGTTATAATATGTGTCAAGTTTCTCCATTTGCGATCTGTTTCCTGGCAAAACCTTCAGTACTCATAGACTGAAAAGGATTGTCTAATATCGGAATCCTGAACCAAAGAATCATTGTGCGTGATGCCAAAAATGTGCTTTAGAACCGGAACGGGCGTCGGTACCGCTACTAAACATGTAGTAAGCAAAGCTTCTGCATGTTGCACGTCAGTAAGGCAAAAGTGCGTAATGTTGAGTACTTGCTGTGCCAAATATGTCCACATATTCTCTGCTTGTGTAATCATCGGGGAATATTTTCGTCGTCCTAAAGACATCTGTTGTATAGCTGGTATCAACATTGTTTGCGTCTGCTCCTGACGTGATTTTCGCATTCCACAAATCCATTTCTTCGGTCTGGCTGGCTTTTTGGCATTGGCATAGGGCTGCTTTTGGACATCATTGATCATCGTTATCGGTCTCCCCTGGATCGCTGGCACAGATGCGACATGTTTTGTGGGAAGCAGCATGCCGTTTGACTCTCCCAAACAGAGTCCATTTAGTCCCACAATAACACCAGCCAGACACAGGATCTACAAGGTAAACCCAGAAAAGAGATATCAGTGTTGAAAATCACCCTCTTAGGTAACATTTGTCTGCGGGCACATAGTGCCATTTCTTTCTACCGGGTTCCATCACTAAGACTACCTGGTCTTTACCTGATGCAATAACATCTGCGTGCACTGGTGGGCCACTTGGTCTTTCAACCCACACCTTTGCACCCGGTACCATACTGTCCGAAGAGCCAAAACCACGATCCCCACGGGTAATTAACACTGTGGGAGGCTCCCCCTTTTTAATCATGGGCAACTTAACAGGAACAATAATTAACTGGGCCACCCGCTCGCCCTTATGAATCGGTAACAATTGGTCCCCACTATTCATCAAGATGAATTTGATCTCGACTTGATAATCGGCATCAATGACCCCTCCTAGCACTTGAACTCCCTTCCATGCTAGGCCAGATCTAGGGGCAATCCATCCCATATGCTCTGGAGGAATCTGTACCCCAATCCCTGTTCCAATCGCAACAATCCCTCTTGGGTCTAATCTGATTTCCTCATGAGAATGCAAGTCTATCCCTGCTGACTCTGGAGTCGCCCGATAGAGAGCTAAAGAACCCGGGGTAATTTCCCAATACAGGAGGGTTTCTCTAACTGAGTTGGGTTGAATCTGTAAAGCAGGAGTCATTAGCCGCATCAAAGGAGTTTCATGATTATTCATAGGCCTATTGTTTAACACTTGCACTGCATCAAACACACAATCACGCCAGCCTGCTAAACTGCCATCTCCAGACTTGCGCAGCTGTTCTTTCAACAAGCCATTCATTTGTTCAATTAATCCTGAAGCTGCAGGGTAATAGGGCACGTGGTAGAGCCATTCAATATTCTTTTCCTGACAGTAGTCCTGTATTAATTTGCAGGAAGACTGGGTTTGCTCTCACACTGCGCACACAAAATCAAAATAAAAGCATAATTTGCTGATTATATTGAATGATCAACAACGTTGCAGCCTGACACGTGTTTCGAGCTTCATGCTCTTCTACTGAGGCTTAATCTTGGTCAATCTGCAAATCTCGTGCAGGTATTGAACCTTAAATAGATTTGAATAGTTTTACGTGGGCTCCCAATAACTTGCAGTTGCACGGAGAACGTTTATGGTCAATCGGAGCAATGCAGCGCGTCCGCTGCTAAATGAAATGAATGGAGCCAAATTCATTTCATTTAGCAGCGGACGCGCTGCATTGCTCTGATTGACCATAAACGTTCTCCGTGCAACTGCAAGTTTGCAGATTGACCAAGATTAAGCCTCAGTAGAAGAGCATGAAGCTCGAAACACGTGTCAGGCTGCAACGTTGTTGATTAAAATCACTCAATATAATCAGCAAATTATGCTTTTATTTTGATTTTGTGTGCGCAGTGTGAGAGCAAACCCAGTCTTCCTTCATTGTTTACTTTGTGGGTAATTTGGCAGGTTCCCACTATCGCTCTCATCCGCAGTCCACCAGCAAGCACCTGTACTTGCCATCCATGCGCTGTACCCTCCAGGGTCTTTTTTCTGCCACTTTCCTTGTTTACTGTATTAATTTACCTTTGAAGTATGACCCATTGTCACTTTGAATCTGCAAAGGCACCCCATAATGCAACGTGATCTGATCCAACAACTTAATGGTGTTCAGTTGTGTGGCACATTTGCACGGTAAAACCATCATGTATCCAGAGTATGTATCCACAATAGTGCATGCATACTGACAGCCTTTACTGATTGGCAGGGGACCAATGTAATCAATCTGCCAAATTTGACCTGGTAATTTTCCTCTTCGCAACGTACCCTGGACAATCTGAGGGATAGGCCTATGCTGTTGGTGTTGGCACACTGGACATTGCAAAATGATTGTTTTCACTACCTCCAAAGGAATACCGATTCCTCGAGCTTGTGTCCACCTGGTGGTAGCCTTTTCTCCAAGGTGCCCACATTTCTGGTGAGCCCACTTGGCCAAATCGTCTTCCTGAGCCTCCACATCTACAGATGAAATCTTGGTGTGTTCATCTGCAACAGAATTAAACCAACGTTCTAATCAATCTGCAGCACAATGCGCATCCACGTGATGCACAGTGACTTCACTTTGTGATAACATTTCAGCAATATCTTGCCACAGTTCTTTTCCCCACAACTCTTTTGAATGAACCATCCACCCATTCTTTTGCCAGGTTGGCAGCCACACCGCCAATCCATTCGTCACTGACCATGAATCTGTGTACAAATAACATCGACCAGGGGTCTCTTATTTCAATGCTTGGTAAACTGTGTAAAGGTCTGCAAACTGACTGCTCTTCCCTTTCCCTGATGTTGTCAAAATCTTTTTTGTCTAGCGATTATAAGACACCGCTTTCCAATATTGCTCAGTTCCCACATATCGGGCCAAGCCATCTGTAAACCAGGCATGTTCTGTCTGCTCTACGGTCAGATCGCCATAAGGTACTCCCCATTTCACGGGGGATTCGCGTTTTTCAGGCACTTCCGGTGGTATATAATCTGAGGGTGGTATGTTGGCCACTTGCTCATGTAATTTGGCAACTCCACCCTTCCCTGATTTGGCTCTGTCTTGAATATACCATTTCCATTTGATTATGCTGGCTTCTTGAGCATGTCCTTTTCTGTGTGTTTTAGGAGAGCTCACCACCCATTGCATAATTGGGATTCCAGGCCTCATCAACACATAATGCCCCACTGTCATTTACTCAGTATCGACCAGGGCCCAATAAGATGCCAGCAACTGCTTCTCAAACGGAGTGTATGAGTTACCAGCCTCGGGCAACTTACGACTCCAAAACCCCAATGGCACACATTTCCTGTCCTGTTTCTGCCACACACTCCAGTTGGCGTAATTGTCTTACACAGACACATTCAATTCCACTTCACCTTCCTTCAATGGCCATATATCAAGCACCTGCTGCACAGTGTCTTTCGCCAAATCAAATGCTTTTTGCTGCTCCTCCCCCCACTGAAACTCATATTTCTTTTGGGTCACTTTGTAGAGGGGAGCCAGTATCTGCCCTAAATGGGGAATGTGCTGTCTCCAAAACCCAAACAGCCCTATGAACTGCTGAGCTTGCTTTTTGTTCAATGGAGTGGTGAACTCAAGAATTTTCTGCCGGGCCTTCGGTACCATCTCGCGATGCGCATTATGCCACTGAATCCCTAGGAATATCACTGTCTCAGCTGGCCCTTGGATTTTGTTCGGGTTAAATACCCACCCTTCCTTCTTCAATCCTTCCATAATGACTTCTAACTGGTTTTGCACACTGCGCTCATCCTTACCATCAATTATCATCAATATAATGAGAGATTTGTATGTCAGGTTTACACGGTATCTTGTCTAAGTGCTCTGCTACCAGCCGGTGACAGATAGTCAGGCTATGTATGTACCCCATAGGTAACCTTGTGAAGGTGTACTGTCGCCCGTTCCAAGAAAAGGCACTCTTCAGCAATTGGCACAGAGAAAAATGCATTGGCTAAATCTACCACTGCATACCAGGTCCCCTCAAACTTTTGGACATTCTCAATCAAGGTAATGGCATCTGGGACTGCTGGCTCCAAGGGAGGAGTGTGTTTGTTTAAATTGCGGTAAATCACCGTCATCCTCCAAGACCCATCCCCTTTTTTGACAGGCCAGAGTGGGTTGTTCCACGTGGTGGTAATGGGGCGTAACACACCTGCCTCTACGTACTCTTTGATGGTGTCTGAAATTTCCTTGTGCCCCCCCGGGAATTCGGTATTGCTTCATCGCTACCCGCTTGGTCGCCAGAGGAACCTGCACTGGGGGCATCTTCAATTTGCCTACAGTAATGGGTGTGCAGGTCAATGCACTCACCCCAAACTGATATGTTTTACCTCCAAGTCCCAAGGTCAATCCTTCTAGAATGTCAAAGCCAATTATATACTCGGGTATCGGGACAATCAACACTTCTTCCAAGTCAAATTGCCTATTTTCATATCAACTTCTGTTTGTACTGCGGGGGTCTCCTCCCCCCCCTAGCCCGGTAATGGTAAAGTGTCTGCCTTTGAATCATGTTCGATTTCCATGAATCAGAGAGGCCTCCGCCCCTGTGTCTATCAATGCTCGCACCATTTGTGTATTTCCCGGCCCCCAAAAAATCTTAACATTAATGTGGGGACGCCTATCAACTTTTATGCGAGCGGACGCTGCCGGGGCTTGGCCATAACCCCAGTCAAATTTTGAATGAGTGTAACCTGACTCTGCCTCTAACATTGCACTCACCACCTTCCTCAAATCAGCGTATGTTGGCTGGTATGGGGAAGGTGTCCCCATAGGCCCTTCTTCCTGTTCTTCCTCAGGAGGGGCGGAAGGTGAGGTGTCCCTCTGTGGCTTAGTCACCACCTGTTTCTTAACCTGTTTATAGCGCTCTTTGGCTGCAAGCCTTCTCTTTTTGTATAGTTCATATATTACCCTGGTTTCAATGCCATCAATTTCTTCTCGTGGCACACAATCTTTTAACAAAGCCAAAAACATGTCCTTTCTGGACACTCGGGAGTCCCTACTATCTTGCCTTCTGCTTTCAGTTCTTCTCTCACTACGCCCCTCTCTCTCTCAGGGCTTGTCATCACTCTTGTCCCACTCCCCTAAGTCTGCCAATTGCCGGATGGCATCCACTACTTCATCAGTGGGTTTGCCCGTCATACCTATGAGCAAAGTCATAATGACACTTTTGTATGCGGGCGGTGCAGTTCTGATCACCATATTCCTAGTTGAAACTGAAAGCGGCACGGCCCCCATGTGTCCTGGAGCATCTACATGAATTGCCTCCTTCATAACATGCTCTCTGACCTTTTGAATCGCCTCTTTCAAAGTGTACCACTTCTTTTCCTCGCTAGGCCAATCTGTGGTAATGGGGTACTTACGGTTACATGCATGGGCTGCTAGGTGCAACAAAGACACCTGTGAATCTTGCCCATTGTCATCAGGGGGCGGCCCTGCCCTTAAGACCTCCTGTACATTGGTGTCAGTTGACAAAGGCAAAAAATGCGGTGAGTCTGTGGAGTCTACCAACAACCCTGCGGCGCCCCCATCTAGCAATCTCACCATCCATGTGTCATGATTCCTACCCCCGGGCATCCGGACCAGGTCCATCTGTCCCGGGAGCAGGCATCCAGATACTTGGGAAAAACCTAGCAGCTCTGGCTAGGGGCTATCTGGGTACAGTCCTGGCGCCGTAGGCGCCAGGCTCATAGAAGGGGTCAGTCCTGGTGCCATAGGCACCAGGCTCATTTGCTTTCACTTACCTCATGCAGACCATGCTGCTCAGCCTTCAAGCAAATGTGAAGTCTGAAGGGGGACAACTTTATGTCAGGGACTATTTTCTTACTCGGGTGTGGTCTTGGGAACTTCTTACCTGGGACTACTTTGAAGGCTATTTAAACCACGCCCGAAGAGCAGCTCACGCTTCGCGTTATTCTGCATCCTGCAGCTTAAGGCTCACCGTGCCTGCAAGCCAGCATCCAGTCTTCTGCCACGCCCGCCTCGAGTCTGGAGCTCCTAGAGAAAAGGGAGAAAGCAAGGAAAAAGGTTAGAACAAGAACAATACTTTTTCCTCACCTGATTCTGGATCCATCGCGCCTTCGAATAGGAAGAAAGACATTATTTGATGCGGGTCGCATCGCCTGCTGCAGCGCTGCGCTATGATCACCAGCCTTCCCAGCACCTCCACGATCCACCTCTGTCTTCATTTCTTCGCCAAACTCTGGCACCTAAGAGGAATAAAGAACAGCAAGGTGAGCCGAGAGAATAATAAGGCAATATTAGTCACCACAATAGACTTACCTGATTTTACCACCGGAGGCATTGTTCATCTCCACGGGCCGGCGCAGTCTCCTTTCATCTTCGCCGAACTCCGGCATCTAAGGGGAACAAAAGGACAGCCAGGTGAGCCGAAAGAACAAACAAGGGAATCTCCTTCACCATAATAGACTTACCTGATTTTACCGCCAGAGGTATTATTCCTCAAAGCACCATAATTCTCACTCAGCACCTGTAATAAGGGAGAAAGCAACAGATTACATACAGGTATCATTTACCGGACAGTGTTGGATACTACAGACTCTTACCTGAACTTTACCAGCCGCACGAGGCAATCTTCTCTAGGGTCAAGCTGCAAGATGCAAGGAATCGGACAAGAGTGAAAGTCAGACATTTTGAACCCTTACGAACTATATACTTACGGCTCCTCGCCAGGAACCTCAGAGTCAATATTGTTCTGGAACTCTCCAATTCCTTCGGACCAGTGAAGTAACTGGTTATCCACGTGCCCCTGCATTCTACGCAGGATGGAGAGCTCATCCTTTAAAAACCTAAGGTGAGAATATAAAAAGAGACATCGGAGGTGATTAGAGGGGAGAACAGTGGGGGGGTGGTTATCACTCAAATCCACGGGTGGCTAATTCCCTTTCTCCACTTTCAGGAGAATACTTCTTCGGGTCAAGCAGACGAGATTAGGTGGGCCAGTCCAGTCTGTCATCTCTGCACTATGCGTCACGTGGGTGGAAACCGCAGCTGTCCAGTTCAGATCGACGCCCCTCTGGGAGCCAGGTGAGCGTAACACCATGGCAGTAAAGGTTCCCCTGACTTTTGCCTCAAACGAGTAATGATTTCCCCAACCTCCTGCTGGGTGTAATCTTCCAGTGTGATTAAATTCACATTCCCGCCCGCAGGATTCTGCGGGTGGGGTCCAGCACGCCGTCTCCTAACTGGCTTCACTGCCACTGTCTTTTGCTTCAATTCTGCCTTAGAATCAGACTCATTTGCCGAGCTACTCTCTGGGCTTGTTGAGTCAAAAATGTCTCCATCCCACTTACCAGGGTCCCAGTCCACACCTGCAGTAGCGATTACAGTTGGCACTTTCTTTTGGTTGACCCCCCTCAAATTTATTTATACTTATAGCGCGCTACCCTAACGGCGGCACGCTCTGCCACAGCTTGATACTTATTAGCTTTGTCTTTAAAAAGTTTCATCTCAATTTCCTGCATCAAAGATATTTGTTGCTTGGCAGCTGACTCTTTTTCCAATTGTAAAATATGCTCTGTCATTTCCACAGTTTTCTGATGCATTTTCCTATAGGCATGCAGAAGGACCCACTGTTACACTCACCTGGCTCCCACAGAAGCGTCGATCTGGACTGGACTGCTGCGATCTCCACCAATGTGACGCGTAGGGCTGAGATGACGGACTGGACTGGCCCACCTAGCTTCGTTTGCTTGGCCCGTAGGAGTATTCTTCTGCAAGTGGAGAAAGGGAATTAACCACCCGTGGAGTTGAGCGTAAATCCCCCCACCCATTGTTCTCCCCAATGATCACCTTGGATGTCCCCTCTTATAATCTCACCTGATGATTTGAAAAGATGAGCTCTCCATCCTGCATTGAGCGCAGGGGCGCGTATATAACCAGTTGCTTCACTGGCTCGAAGGAATTGGTGAGTTCCAGGACAATATTGACTCCGATATTCCCGGCAAGACGCCGTAAGTATATAGTTCGTAAGAGTTCAAATGCCTGACTTTCACTCTTGTCCGATTCCTTGCAGGTTGCAGCTTGACCTTACTGAAGAGTTCCTCGTGGCAACCGGTAATGTTCTGGTAAGGATTGTATTATCCAACACAGTTCGATAAAATAATGTCCATATGTAACTTGTTGCTTTCTCCCTTATTCAGGCGCTGAGAGAAAGTATGAAGTCTCGGGGAATAATGCCTCTGGCGGTAAAATCAGGTAAGTCTTTTGTGGTGAGAAGGGTTCCCCTTGTTAGTCCCTTGTTTCACCTTGCTGTCCTTTTGTTTCCCCTTAGGGGCCGGGGTTTGGCTAGGATGCAGTGGAAGCTGCGCCGACCCGTGAAGAAGAATAGTACCCCCGGTGGTAAAATCAGGTAAGTCTATGGGGGGTTTTGGGGGGGCGTGGCTATGAGGGCCATGTAGGAGGACATGATCTGGAGGAGCTCCCGAGATCCTGAAATGATCCTGGTGGAATAGTGCATAACGATGTGCCTACGACTGCTGAAAACACACATGTCGGTGTGTGAATGGTCTGACCGCGCTTGGTGAACTTTTGGACGGCGTGGGAGGAACGGCGGCAGAGTTTTGTGCGAAAAAGATAAGGAGCGCCAGAGACGAAAGACTGCACGTTGATCGAGCGATAGAGGCGTACTGTGTGCGCATTTGCAACTTGTGCAGAACACAGGTCCTCTGGGTCATGTCTAGTAGAACGGTGAGGCCAAAGGTGAAGCAGCCCACCTTGGACGACTTCGCTAAGACGTCCCCTGGTCCGGAAAATTCCAAGAGTAAGGACAAGTCGCCTACAGGCGGCATGACGGCGACAAGTACCAACCAAGAGGTCCTAGCTGCGATTGCGGACTTAAAGGCGGCCTGGGAAGCTAAACTTGAACTGGCCGTAACTGAGCTGAAAATGGCATTGGACCTTAAGGTCGGTGAGGTGCAGGAGGAAGTGAATCTACTCCGGCAGGACGTCAGGGCCTTGGCGGAGCGCACGGAGACCCTCGAGAAAGCGGTGAGCCCGAATACCGCGGATTGTGCCTCGCATAAGGCCGAATTGCATGCCCTAGTACAGAGAGTGGGCAACTTGGAGAGCAGAGCGGAGGAGGCAGAAAGGACGCGCCCGACGAAACAACATTCGCATTGTGGGCCTGCCGGAGGGATCGGAGGGCCACGATCCTACGGAGTTCATTGAGTCTATGCTGCTGCAGGAGATACCCGGAGGAGCCTTATCTCAAGGATTTGCGGTGGAACATGCGCATAGAGCTTTAACAAGGAGGCCGCCGCCAGGAAACCCGCCTAGGCCAGTAATAGCCAAAATCCTTAATTACCGGGATCGGGAGAGGATATTGGAACACTTCCGCAAGGGAGGAATGATTATACGAGGAGCGGCGAACATCACGGCCTACCCTGACTATACCCTGACTGTGCAGCGTAGCCGCATGAACTTTGGGACGGTAAAGCGGAGATTGAGAGAGGCGGGCCATAAATACATGTTGCTGTATCCGGCAACATTGAAAGTTTTTCATAAACACAAAACTTTGTTTTTTGAGACTCCGGAGGACGCCATGGGATGGCTCGACGTGCAGGGATGTCCCCAGGAGCCTGACGTTCGGACAGGAAGAGGAGATGGAGGAGATAAGTAGTGCACGAGGAGGGTGCCACAAGATGGCGCGGTATAGATCCATGGGACTTGATTATAGTCATTTGCGTGGCCTTCGGGAGAGAAGGTCAGACTGCTGCACAAGATATTATGAGCACTGTTACTTTTAATGTATTTAGGGGAGCCTTGCAGAGCGAATCTCTTTACCCCACTTAGTAACTTTAGTTAAGTGGCCATTAGGGCGACTTCACCCTACTGAGCTCTGGGCATTAGTTGGTGCTTGCAGGGCTAGATGTGGGGGTTCCTGAGTTCCGAGGATGGATCTGGGCAGCAGTTGGGGTGTGTGATGTTGGGGAAGGGATGGGTAGAGGGTGGGGAGGGAAGCGGGGAATTTGTGGTGTATATAGTTATGGGGAGTTTCAGTTCGTACAACAAGCTACAAGTAAAAGTCAGAGGGCTGTATCTGTATCGCGTGGGCAAGTGGGATTCGCTACACGGAAGGGGGGAGGACACTCATGAGCTATGGGGGACCTTAAGATCGTAACGTGGAATGTCAGGGGACTCAATAGTTACTTAAAGAGGAACAAAGTCAGGATGTATTTGAAAAGACAGAAGATTGATATTGCACTGTTGCAAGAGACGCATCTGACCCGGCAAAAGTTGGAACTGGAGGGGAAGAAGTGGAGAGGTACTGTAGTAGGCTCTCCGTATTCGGCCTACGCTAGGGGAGTGTTGGTCTGGGTGGCACTGCACATTCCGCTCCAACTTACACAAGAGGTGGTGGATACGGAAGGGAGGTTTGTCATATTGAAGGCACTGGTGGAGAATAGGGAGGTGTGCATTATAAATATGTATGCCCCCAATCAAAATACGGTGGCATATTTTAGGACTCTGTGTACCAACCTGGGTGAATGTATGGGGGGAGCGGTAATTTGGGGAGGGGATTTTAACTGCGTGCTCAACCCCAAGGTAGACAGATCCGATGATAAGATTGATAGGCCCACCCCAGCGGCCAGGGCATTGCAGACACTGCTCGACGACTTCGGGCTGGCAGATGTTTGGAGGCTGAAACATCCTAATGAAACACAGTACTCGCACTACTCAGCCCCGCAACAATTGCATACGAGACTTGATTATTTTTTTGCCACGCCAGATGTGGTGATAGAGTCCACCCAAATAGACTACAAAGCGAGGGTCCTGTCGGAGCACTCGCCTCTGGTTCTGGGCTGGCAGTACTGCCGCCCCAGAGCGCGGATACCGACGTGGCGCCTCCGGGCGGAGGCGCTCAGGGACCCGGTCTTTAGAGAGGATATCAGGGATGAGATCACACATTATTTCGAGGAAAACACTGGCAGTGTGGATTCAGCGGGTACGCTTTGGGAAGCCTTTAAGGTGGTATTGCGGGGTGCTGCTATTGCTAAATCAAAGGGCCTACAGGGTGGGGTCCTAATGGAGTTAGGGGAAGCCGAAGGTGAACTGGAACGGGAAATCAATAGGGAAGGAGGGGATGCGGAACTAGTACTCAAACTGCAGCAGCGGTGTGCAGAGCTTTGGGAAAGGCTCTGCAACCTTAACTATAAGAAGTATGTTGAGAGACAACATGCAGGTGGGGATAACACCGGCTGTCTTTTGGCGTGGTTATATAAGAGCGAAACCCCTAGGTCCCCGATTAGGACGATAACCAGAGAGGATGGGGAGGTAACGGACACTCAAGAGGGAGTCAATGAGGCATTCTCAGACTATTACAGGGTATTATATGAGGACAAAGGGGGGGGGGCAATCGAGAGGAGATAAGAGAAACTTTAAGAGACATGGAATTACCTAAGATTAGTGCCGAAGAAAGGGAGGAGCTGGATGCACCGATTACTCTAGAGGAATTGGAGGAGGTGGTGGAGCAGTTGCCCACCTGTAAGACCTCGGGTGCGGATGGACTCTCACGAGTTTTATAAAGCATATAGAGAGGAGGTACTCCCCCCCCCCATGCTAGAAATGCTCAATGAGTCTTTTGAGGTGGGCCGGTTGCCGGAATCGCTTAGAGAAGCGGTAGCCCAACAAGCCAGGGCATAGCTGCGGCTCCTACAGGCCTTTGTCAATGTTGAACCAGGACGGCAAGATATTGACGGCGGTCCTGGCCAATAGGCTGCGTAGAGTTATTAGTAAACTGATACACCCGGACCAGACAGGTTATGTCCCCAACAGGAATATAACCCACAACCATAGGCGACTCCACCGGGTGATTGAAGAGGGGAACAAGAGTGAGGGTGAAATGGCGGTTGTGTCCCTAGATGCAGTCAAAGCTTTCGATTCAGTGAGGTGGCCATGGTTGCTGGAGGCCCTGAAGGAATACGGGATGGGGCCGGGCTATGTTAGGTGGGCGAAATTGCTGTACAGTGAACCGCTGGCTAGGGTACGTACAGGATCGGTGATATCCGAGAGATGGCAACTTAGCAGAGGCACCAGACAAGGGTACCCCTGGTCCCCGATGTTATATATTCTGGCCCTGGAGCCCCTAGCAGTGTACCTTAGACAACAATATGACATGATAGGCATTGAGGTGGGGGGGAGAGAAACACCTAATATCCTTATATGCTGACGATTTGCTATTATATCTGAAATATCCGGAGGAAAACCTTCAATATATTCTAGAGGTAATGGAAAGGTATGCAGAACTGTCCGGCATAGCGGTGAACTCCAAAAAATCGAGCATGTTCCCATTGGGTAGCTACAGAGGAACCCCTCTGGAGCGATTGCCATTGTTGTCGGTACCATGGGCGGTTGGCTCCTTCTGCTACCTCGGAATAGATGTGTATCACACGGTAGAGGAGGAACATTTGCATAATACCGAGGTGGCTGTGGGAAAAATCCGCATAAGTATGAAGTTTTGGGAGAAGTTGCCGCTGGCGATGATGGGACGGGGGGCGATGCTCAAAATGGTGGTCCTGCCCAGGCTCTTACATTTTTTCAGCAATATTCCGTACATGATACCTAAAATGTTTTTTGCCAAGCTGAACAGTATGTGCAGAGACTTCCTATGGCATGGCACTCGTAATAGAGTGGCGCTATGGAAGTTGCAGAACTTCTATGAAAGAGGGGGCATTAAGCTGCCAAATTTAGAGGCCTATTATGTAGCTGGCCAGTTGCAATATGTGGCCAAATGGCTCTCTGATGAGGTAACTCCTGAATTTAGGCTGTTTGGACAGGACTGTACTCCGTTTTACCTAAAGGAAATGATTTGGTTGCCTAGACTTGAAATGAAGGAGCGCCCAGGTATGATGTTGCTTGGGTGGAAGATGTGGCGTAGAGTATGTCGACTGATGGAGAACCCGTACCCGTGTTCCCCGCAAGTGCCGCTGGTGGCCTTGGCAGGGGAAGACAAACAACTAAGAATGATAATCAGGACCTACTGGGAGTTGGTTGGGCTGGTTACATTGGGAGATGTCTGGCAAGAGGGGGTCATTAAGGATTTTGAAGAATTAGGGGAAGAGGCAGGCTTACACAGAGGCCAATATGTCACGTATCTAAGGCTGGTGCAGATTATTCATAAAACCTGGCCTGAGACTGTATTGGCGGAGGAGCCAGACGCCACCATGGGGACAATATATGACATGTCAGAAGGAGGGCACGAACTGTATGAGATGGTGATGACCCGGGTAGGGAAGGATTTGACGCATTTGAGGCTGGATTGGGAAACAGAGGTGGGAGCACAGATGACCGATGGGATGTGGGAGCGTGCTATGGGATACCACAAGAAGGTGTCCAGAAATGCCAGATTACAACAAATACAGTTGTACAAAACGCACAGAGCCTACATGACCCCGATGAGAATATCTAAGTTTGTAAATGCGGGACGACAAGCGTGCCCAAAATACGATAAGGAAGATGCTGATATGACACACATGTTCTGGTCTTGCCCAGTGATTGAGAGTTTTTGGAGGGAAGTGGCACAAAAACTAGCGGACAAAGGGGTCACGCTCAATATAGATACGGCCTGGGCCTGCCTGTTGGGAGGGTTTCCCAGACCACGGAATACTAAACATGTTGGGAAACTGAAGGACTTGGCATATGTGCTTGCAAAACGAAGGATTGCCATGGGCTGGAAGCAGTGCCATAAGCCACTGGTCGAGGTATGATGGCGGGATTTGCAAAAATGGGTGGAGGCTGAAACGGTAGTATGGCAGGAGGCATGTAGCAAGTGTGGGGAAGAAGAAGTGAGTACCTTGCTAGCATGGAGAGTGTTAATAACAGGACTGTTTGGCACAATAACGGACTCTGCAGTCTCAGAAGAAAGCGATACCCTACCACACGCAGCAGATACAGAATGAGGAAGATAAACAAGCTCTTGAGGGGGGGAGGGATTGGGGGTGCAGTGGTGTTCATTTATTGATGTTCATGTGTTTTGTTGCAAATAACGCTGCTAGTTTGGTTTGTATTGTTTGTTTGGTTTAAAAAATAATAAAAATGTATTTTAAAAAAAGTCTATGGGGGGTATTCTTCTGTGTATTCCCTTGGCTCACCTTGCTGTTCTTGTCTTCTCCTTAGGTGCCGGAGTGCGGCGGGAACATGCAGGAGGATGCGGTGAAATGTGAAGATGCTGCGAAGGCCGGAAAAGTTCAGCGCGGCGCTGCAGCAGGCAAGGCAACACGCATAAAATAACTTCTTTCTTCCAGCTCGAAGGCGCGATGGATCGGGAATTCAGGTAAGGATCAAAGGTATTGCTCTTGTTCTAACCTTTTCTCCTTCTTTCTCCCTTTTTCTAGGAGCTCCAAACTCGAGGCGGCATGGCAGAAGACTGGATGCCGACTTGCAGGCACGGTGAGCGTTACGCTGCTGGATGCAGAATAACGCGAAGCGTGTGCTGCTCTTTGGGCATGGTTTAAATAGCCTCCAAAGTATTCCCAGGTAAGTATTCCTCCCCAGCCCCACCCGAGTAAAAAAATAGTCCCTAGGTAAAATAGTCCCTTCCAAGCCTCTTTTGGCTTGGAGCTCTTGCAGCATGGTCTGCATCAGGTAAGTTTGCAGCATGGTCTGCATCAGGTAAGTATTAATCTATGAGCCTGGCGCCTATGGCGCCAGGACTGACTCTCCATATGAGCCTGGCGCCATAGGCACCAGACCTGCACCCAAATAGCCCCTAGCAGGGGTTGTTGGGCTTGCTTGGGGTAACTTGATGCCCGCTTCCCGGGTTGCTGGACTTGGTCTGGGTCCCCGGGGTAGGCATCATGACACCCACCCCCGCCTGCCCAATGCAATGCATTCACGTCCCCTTTCTACTGAAATCTGCTGTAAACAAAGCATTACTTCTGACGGAGCAGCTTCTCCCAAACTAGGGCCCCATGTCTCGCTCAGCCCCGCTCCGCACAGCCACACCTGGGCTAATTTATAATATGGGCCTTTAGCCCAACCTGGAATCATAACCTCAGGTTCACCGCCAGCGGGAACACCCTTTTTCCTGAACAAACTATTCATCATTACAGTAATTTGCAAAACCTCTTTTTTTCTTCTCCTTTCCACACTGCAGTCACTCGCGCAAGCACGCACACACACCCAAAGAGAGAGAAAAAAAACAGATTAACACAGTCCAACGCCCACTGCCAAATGAAAACAAACTTTCGCTTGCAATGAAAGCAAAGCCTATCTGCGTTCAAACAGATTCTTTTATATTTGGAAACAATTCATCACAAATACCCTGCTCACAGCGCCAAAATCTATTGCTTGCCAAGTGCACGGACAATTATTTATCACTAGTACATTTGCAGAGCACAGAAAATATTTTGAATGCAGGTAGACGGAGCAATAACTCACAACCAGATACGCAGTTAGAAATAATGAGCACTTATACGGCTATTTATTCATAGCTAAGAAGCAACAAGTGATAAAACAGAAATAAATCACAGAGAAGATAGAGAATTCAAAAGAAGATACATCACCGTGGGCGTAACTGAATCCTTCATCTCGCCAGAAGCAGCTGGAAGATCCCGGTAACAGCCAGGCAGAGAGCACAACAGCCCAAAGGAAGGTCGGAACAAGGCGTCCCCCCTCCGACTGAGGTCTTTGTGTTTTTTCCCACGTGACCTCTCCAGAGCCTCCCAATATATGTCCTCCTAAAAAGGGGTGGCAATTTCTCAAACCTTCTGGCACTTGCGCATTGTTGAGTGACCGTTGGTTGCCGGCCAGTTCAACCGACAGTAACCCCCAAGGAGCAAAGCTTCCCTCTTCTAAACACCACGGAAAAACAATTCCATAACTCATAGCAAGACACAACAAAACCAGCTTCCCAGCACACTGTCCTTGACTAAAGTCTGCATACCAGGCTTAGCAACGGATAACATTGAAAGGAGGTCTTTTAGCAAAGCAAGTGCAGTTTTCACTGAGGCATGGAATAAATATCCATTATAGCTCTGAGTGCCCCCAGAATGCACTGCGCATCAGCGCCATGTTTTAGCTGAAGCATAACATAAGGACAAATGAGACTGCATACTCTTCCACGTCCTTGACACCTAAGTATCCAGTGGATGTGTCCTAAGCTTCAAGTGAGCCATACAGATGGGAATCATCAACATACTCTGCCAGGTAATGGTGGACAAATATATCTCACTCGCAACCAAAGTAGCAGCACAATTCCCCAACCTCTTCAAGGGATATGGGAAACTGAAAGGTCAGAAGATCCAACTACACATAGACCACACTGTGAAGCCCGTGGCACAACCTAACAGGGGGATCCCGTTCAACATAGATCTACTCACCCTCCTGGAAGATGACATTGAGTGTGCCTCTGGCCCGACCCCATGGGAATCACCTGTGGTACCCGTACCTAAGAAAGGCCTGGAGGGACACATAAGGCTGTGATTTGACATGCGTGCCCCAAATCAAGACCTCCTAAGTGAACACCATCAGGCCCTGCGCATCACAGATACTATGCACCTCCTCAATGGTGTCAAAGTATTCTCCCGCCTCAATCTCAACAAATGATACCACCAAATTGAGCTAAACGAGGAGTCACGATGCATCACTACTTTCACCAAGCACCTTGTGCTATTTCGCTATAAGCGATTGAACTTTGGTATATCCACCGTGGCTGAGATATTTTAATAATTATTATTATTATTATAAATTATTATTAATTATTATATTCCAGGAGGAGATCTGGAAGATAATATGCCACAAACCCCACTGCCTAAATTATAGGCTTGATATCCTTATTGGTCACTCCCAGGAAGCCCACGACGCAACCCAGGTGAAGTGTGTACTGTACTCCAGGAGGCCCGCCTGACACTTAACCGAGAGAAGTGTGCCTTCAACCAATCCACACTCAAATTATTCAGTCACATAATCTCTGAGAAAGGTATCCAACCCGACCCAGACAAGATCGGAGCCCTGACCGAGACACCTCGCCCAACAAACATTGCGCAGGTGTGGTCGCTTCTAGGACTGGTGAGTTATTGCACTCGATACCTTCCCGACTTCGCCTCCACAAGCACCCTGCTAAGAGCACTGACAAAGAAAGACTGCACTTTTGAGTCGAAGGAGGTGTGAAAATATATTTAGTTTAGTGTCCTACAAGTATGCATATTGGCCTAAGCACGCTACAAACCAACTACTACAATAATGGTGGCCACGTTGCCATTTGTTTTATTCGCCATCTTGGATGCAGTGTTCAGTTCAGTTCCTTGCTTATTTTGCCATACTCACTCTGAACGCGGTAGAAGACCGCGGCATGAACTTTCTGTTTTTTTTATGAGACAGGAATGCACATTCTACTGAGCATGTTGTTTATCTTACACAGTAGAACCTTGAAGTCCTTGCAGAAGCATAGCTAATCTATAAGTTAGATGCTTGCCTGTCTCGACCATGTTTCTCCATTGAACCATTAATTGTAATAATGTGCAGCTTCAACGTGCTCCGCTGGAGAAAATCCTTTTTTTCCAAGCTTTAGAGCAGACTGACCTCAGGCTTCAAGAGCAACATAGATAAACTGTACAACAAATGTTAACTTGTACCAGGGAACACGATATGCCCCCACACACGACTTTGCCCCTCTCCCAGACAGTAAATTGTCAATAGGAGGATGGGGAAGAATGCACAAACATTGTTTCAGTAATATCACCTACGTGGAAAGGTCATGAACCCTATAGATCCTATTACATGAGGGGGCTGTATTGTATGTTATTCCTGAATGTATATATGCATGACACTTTGGCTGTTTGGGGCTCTCTCCTGCCACGGTGCCTGTATGCATGCATCGTGGGGCGCTGAGACCCCAGTCTGGACTGTAATAAATATTGTTGTTTGACCTTGTGACTGGCTATTTCCATTTCTTTGTAGTAAGCCTCATTATGTGGTCTTTCAGATGGCGCCCGAATAGGGACCCTCCCGTTGATGTTCCATTCGTTTTGGACGAAGACGAGGCTGTCGGATCAAGATCAGTGAGTAAAAGGGACCCCTGCCCAAGAGACTGGTTTCCTCGCAGACTGCTGCGCCTGATCTCTGGCTGATTGCAGCGCTTAGATGACGTTGCGGCGAGGGTTCTGGAATCGAGCCTTGTTCTGATTGTTTGGGGGAATTGCCAGCCACGACAATTGTCCATTGGACTTGATCGGAAATCAGGTGAGCATGTTTCAGTAAGGAAATGGCCTGGTAATTTGATTTGAAATTGTAGTAATATTTACGTGTAAATATTTTGTCCAGGTAAGACTGAGATTTTTGTATGCCTGGTAAATTGTCATCCTGTTTTGCAATGTTTTGTTGCTGAGGAAGACAATGAATTTGAAACATAGTCAACCCGCACCACCCGAGGGGTCGGCGGCGTATGACATGTATGTGTCGCATGTTGTATTCAATGATATTTGGCATCGACAAACCAGACATGCTCCAGACCTTCAGTTGCCAGTGCTGGGAAGTTTTGAGTTAGCGAGAATAGAATATTTGGAATCTGTATTATTGCATAAGAAAGCTAGACCTGCTGCATTTGATGCTGTTAGAGACTGGAAGAAGGAAGTGAATAAGCGACTCAAAAGTAGAGAAAAGCATGCACGTAGACAAATGACAAGTGCCGAGAAGGCTTTAGTACATGATCAACAGAAACCGGGCGAGGCCATTAGGAGCATGGATAGGGCCTTTCAATTAGATGTGCAGAAAATATATCCGTCACAGGATTTGCATGTCTCAGATGAGTTGTTGAATAAGTTACTGAATGAGCAGAGGTCTGAGAAGCAGATTCAACTGCAACCCCTCCTTATGTACCTCCCTCCACATCTGCACCTAGTCCGCTTGTAACAGCTGCCGCTACACCAGTTGTTCCAACTGCACCAACATTTCCTCCACCGCTGAGCGTGCATGATTTATTTTATTTTTATTTTCTTTGCCGCCTGCCTCCACTTCCACTCCCTTTCCAGTAGATGATTTAATTCACACTGATTCAAGAATAGTGACACGTAGTACGATCTCTGCTGAGAAAAAGAGGGAACTGCGTGAATGGGCAGAGACGTGTATGGAGGGGGCGATGAAACCGCAGCCGTGAGTGCAATGTCTGATCATGGGGGTATTCCTGAACAGAAGGTGTTGATAGAACAAATGGGAGTGTATCTTGCCGAGGTATGGAGTGATTTAACTGGTTCAGCTATTCCAAAAGAATTGGGGAATTTGAATGTTTTGTCTTGTTCGAGAGATACTGCAACAAAGATACACGAACATGTTGCAAAATTGTTTGTATGTAAGAGTGAACTTGATCGCTTACATAAAGATGAATTAAATAGGGATAAGCAACACACATTGTATGTGCATAAGCGATTTTTGCCTCCATTGAAACCCGTTAGTGAAGAATGCGCATTTGCAAAAGGGACGCGCTTAGATGGATTTCAGATGCTTCTATTCCCCCAATTGAAGTGCATGATACATTTAGTCAGTATACACCGGCTATGCAATGGAAGGTGTTACAAGTGATGGTTGAGTATTTACAAGATGAATGCATGAAAATAAACTTGTTGTCCTGCTGATATGATGGTAATTTACATGAGAGCATTTTCATTTCAGCATTCAGAACTCCTTAATGTACAATTGCCTATGAGAGAGCTTCCTCCGACACTAGTCCCGAAAGTAGAGATTCCAGGTGTAGGACAGACACCTGCTTCCACTATTCCAGTGCATTATATTTAACAGTTTGTTCACGTCCCGTTTTAAAGACAGGAAGTGAATACGATTAAGCAGTCCATTCCAGACATTAGGAAGAATCCTACAGGGTTCTACAAAGAGAGAGAATCAGTTTTGAATTTGTCAGTTTTCACCTTAGAGGATATTGACTTATTGTTTCCTGTGATCCTACCTGCAGATTTATGGAAACCAATTAGGACCGTAGATGATCAAGCAGGGATGGGTGATACTTGAGATGCCTTGACATAAACTGATGGGGCTAGGAAAGCAGGCGAGAAAAAACGCCTCAGGTTATATATTGATGTTGCCGAATAATATAGTGACCAAACTGAAAACCTTAGTGCCCGAAAAGAGAATTGCATGGGAAGAATTGACAGCATGCATGCAAGGAAAGAATGAGGGTGCGACTGAATTTCTTTTAACAGGTTTGAACAAATATTTTCGGATATTAGTGGACAAGATTTGAGTACGGAACCGGGAAAGAGATTATTCATTGACTAATTTGTACGAGGATTGTTGCCTGGCATTCAAACTCAGATCATGACGTCTGAAAGTGCATTGCAAGCAAAATCACCATCTGAAGTGCTACACATGGCCCAGTATTATAAGAACAGGGTAAATAGTGAGAAGGTGGAAAAGAAAAAAGGTGATTTAAAAACTAGAGTACTTTTGCAGCAAATAGCACGAGGATCGAGGGGTGGGAACACTCAACCAAGGGGTCAGTTCGTGCCATAAATGGGTCCTCCGCACATGAACCAGTGTGCGTATTGTAGGATGGAAGGCCATTGGAGAACACAATGTCTGTCCCTCCAACAGCAAGCTAGTAACCCATAGGGTACAATCGGGAGGCGATCAGGGGTCACCCTGGTATTGCAGGTCCTGGTAGATACCAATTTACACAGAATCAGCAGAGCCAACTACAGGATACGAATGTGGCTAATCAGGGAGGGGCGCTGCCACAGAATGCGAGTAGTGGGAATGTTTTGGATAATCCTACTCGTGCATATTTTACTGAGGATTTCACATCTGACAATGTACTGTTTCGCTAGGACAGCCCGAAGCAGAGTCTGGAACAGATACTTATTCCCATTGATCAAAAGGGGCCCTACGTTGAAATGAAAGTACGTTGAATCTGTTGAAGAAATTGAATGCTGTGATTTATTGTTCTCCAGATGGAGTCTATTTGACGATCTCCCCCAACAAAATTCTGCTGTTGATCAACTATATATTTTTTGGTCACCCTTTAGCCTGGCTTAGTTAGACCTATCCAAGGACTTTTACCTTCGAGGATAACTGTCTACAATTAGAAAAATGAAATGTAGTAGCAGCAACAGAATGTCGTTATACTTCTGTTAGCATGCACATGTATGACTTTGTCCTATCTTTTGCTACATGTCTTTTCTTCTTTTTTCTTCTTTTTTATACATTTTTCTCTATTTAGTTTTATATTTGTTTATATTTTGTATATGTGACTTTGGTGAAAAAATGTACACCTGTATATTTTGTACTTATAATTTCTTTACAAAAAATATGTAAAAGAACAAGGACAGCCACTTAATAAAAGCTGTTCTTTTACAGACTAATGGTCTAGCACAAGTGGATTATTATGGTTCTCTTATGTACTGCTATCCTTGGTAAATACACAAATGGTGATACCCAAGGATAACACATTGTCGTTAAACCTAGGCTGCAATCAATAAGCGGCAGTCGGCTTAGACTTTTCCAGTCAGGACACCCCCACTCTTTGTACACAAGGTTAGAAAATGAGAGGCAAAGATGGATTCTGCCCAATGCTTATTTCACTGCCGTAGTCACTATGGCTCATGGTCCAGCGCACATATGTGCGAAACATATATGCCAGCATTTAGATCATGTCTGGTACAATAACAATATCCCAGAAATTGCTGAACATTTAGTTCAGAATTGTATGATATGTTTACAACACAACATTGGGAAGGGCACGCCAACACCGAAGGGCAGTTTTGGGCCTCCTTCCATGCCATTTGAAGTGATTCATTTTGATTTTATCAAAATGGAACGTTGCCAAAACTACAGATACATGTTAGTTGTGATTTGTGTCTTTAGCAAATGGGTTAAGGCTTTCCCCCTGAAAGACAACACTGCGCTGTCGACGGCCAAAGCCATGTTAAAGGAATATTTTCCTAGGTTTGGCCTGCCGAGAGTCATTTGGTCCGACAATGGACCGCACTTTATCAATCTGTAGTCCCACACAGATTTGCAGAATGACATCAGCGATAAACGTTTCACTCAGCAAGACATCCTCAGAGTGCCGGTTTGGTGGAATGACACAATGGTATTTTGAAGAATAAACTAGCGAAGGTGTGTGCACACAGCAAATTGAAATGGCATGATGCTTTACCGATAGCCTTGCTTTCAATGAGGACATCCGCACAGTCAAAAACAGGACTTTCCCCATTATGGGAAGGCCTGCAAATGTATGGAATGCTCCAAGACCTTAGGAATGGGCTGACATAGAGTACCCATTACTGTCTGACTATTGTGACCTGTTGACTCAAAACTTGTGTTTGATTCACCAAAAGATTCAAGCAGCCGTGCCTGGAAAAATACGCGGGCCCAGGCCATCGAAGTCAGCCTGGGGAATTTGTGCTGTTGAAGAATTTCGAGAGGAAAAGGTGTCTTGCACCACGCTGGAAGGGGCCTTGCCAAGTGCTATTGGCTACGCAGACAGTGGTACGTGTGAACAGCAAGAAGCATTGGATACACACAACGCATGTGAAATGAGTGCCACTGCCTTTGCCTCTCGATAATTGTGACAAGAAGGAGGTTGATCATCATGTGCCTGTTCTGATCGACACCAAGAGTGATACAAAATCACTTCCCAAGTCTGTAGGGCTCTGGGAAACAGTTCTTTCTTCTCCCTCTGCATCGTCTGACATTGTTCCTTCGGAGATCGGCGATCCTTTGTTCATCGACCATTCAGTACCCGGAGCTTTAAGGTAGAACCTTCAACCACGAAATCGGATTTAGTTCAGGGATTGAAATTACATTTTGTAATAGGACAGGAAAGTGTGGTAGGACTACTGCACCAACGAAGAAACCAACGTTGTGCCATTTCCTCATCATTCCCCTCCGGACAATCTAAGGGGAAGGGAGCAGCAAAGAAGACTACAAGCAAGATTGGCCACGTGGTCAGGTGCCACCAACGGATGTACTTATAAAGCCTATCAGTGAGGCTTCATAACGGACGCTGTAGGACTATGCCTGCTCGAATTAATGAGGACATGGTACATTTTCCAATTGATAGGCCTGTATATCAAGGGCAATGGTTCCTGAGGAAAAAAAATGAATACTAACAGTAATAACCTGCATTATGTTCACATTGATACCTGTACTGTGGTATTTGGAAAGTGCACATCCACTCGATACTCTGTTGCCAACTGTCAGTGCATCTATAATGTCCCCCTTACACATGTAGGCACACACTCTTCATCCACATGACCTCAGTCATAGAGGGGGTTATCGTAACAACACTCTCCTGATGATTATGAATGCAACACATGCTATTCTGAATAAAACCAACTGCTGGGCTTGGTCACATCTGCCACAGCATGGTGAGAAGGGAATAGGTTGGTATATTCATCCCCTCCTTCTGCCTACTGCATGTTATGCCCCATTCAGGGCACTGTTCTTTGGACGATGGAATGACAGTGCCACTGGTACAAATGTTAATGCATTTGATCGACTGGTATGATTTCCACTAGGATGTTCCATGTTTGCAAACAAAAGCACCCTCAACACTGCCACTGTCAAACATTCTGAAAAATATTCCAGACCTTACCAATCAATGATTTCTTTTAAAATGACTCCAGTAGGGAATAAGGAGGTTACTCCCTCATCATACACCATCAACCATGACCCTGTCCCATTTTGTTTGTGAAAAGAAGGCTCACGGCCTATGGGCTCGTTTGATAAATGCATGAACACAGCTGTTTTAGTGAAAGAGGATAGGCCTCTGTATATAGGGGGGTCAATCTATTTTGTCTGTGGAAGTGAAGCTTATCCTTGGTTACCAAAAGATTGGCATGGTACATGTTATTTGGGAATACTTTTACCTGGGGTATATATCACTTCCACTGCCGATATTTTGAAAACTCGACCTAGAAGGGAAATAAAAGGTGACACCCCTCTGCAAGTATTGGGAGACATTGCTGTTAGGGAGAATTCTGATTTATGGCTAATTTCCCTCACCTAGTGAGTCCCCCAGCAACTTTGCTGGACTTCTGGAGTTTATTTTTTTCACTTGGTAGGAGTGTGAGCTTTTTCCCCACTCTTACCTGTGTTTTGCTATGTGTTTCTACTTGTTTCTTTGTGATTGTGGGCTCTGGAGTACACCACTTCAGTAGCCCCCTTCTTTGTGTGTGTCACCCAGCACCTTCTGTGCAGTGGCAAAGGGTTGTCGTTCAGACTCCCCCGACTCCATTTCTGAGGCGACTACCGTCCCCCAGAAAAGGGTAAAGTTACCATTAACTTTACTTAGTCAATCTACCACAGTTCCAGTACACCCCATCTTCCATGGAGTACTGGAAAGGGTTCATTTGTATCCCTTTTTATCTGTACCTCCTAGAGCATTGTTTCGCTCTTTTAACATTTAGACTTGGCTGATGGCAGTGGTATCTACCCTAACTTTTCTACCGCGATTATATTAGATAAACGTGGTATTGTTCTTGGCTATTATATTAGCCTCGAACATAAACCCGCTTGACCAAATTGTCTTTCTTTTGGCTCCGGTTGGGTTTATTCGCTATTTCTTTTTGTTAAAGTCCTTCTTGTGTTTTACTTTACGCGGCAAACTAGGTTCGCCTTCTTTGTTCATCGTCTTTTGGCGGGCTTCTGCTCAGAAGCCCTCCACCAGGCGCCTGGGTGTCTAGGTGGGCTGAATGTGAGGAGGGGTGTAGTCACCCCCTGCACAGGGTATCTTAGGAAACCCAAGTCGCACTTTGCCATGATTGGCTGCGATGGTTGTCCAGGCTGGACAACCCCCCCTGCTCGGTGATTGACAGCCAGGCTGTGTGAATGGGGGTTTTGCGCATAAAAGGCAGGTCTCTTGGGCTAGAGGTCAGAGAGTCGCCACTGGAACTACAAGGAACCGAAGAGAAGCAGAGAGAATGACGGCTGCTGCAACTACCCCGCCCCGGTGAAGCCTTGCTACAGTCCTGAGCTATCTACCCTTCAACGACTAAGAGAAGATCCAGTCCGGAGTCTTCTTCCCTTGAGCTTGGTGGGGATAACCAGCTCATCTTCTACAGCCAGAGGATCCTCTTCCTTGGTCGAAATCGCTGCACGCTGCTGTAGTGGTCCGGATAGCCATCTGAAGAGCCTCTCCAGTTTTTAAGGCGCACACCTTTTATTCGTTGTCGCTGCTGTCGGTGTAACGTCACTTTTTGCTATCTGTCAGAAAATCCTATCGGTAGGAAAATCTGACAGGAATTGTAATGTCATTTTCTGCTACCCGTCAGAAAATCCTACCGAGAGCAGGCATTGGGCAACCCACCCAGGGGTAGGGAAAAGTGACGGGGTAGGAAAATCTGACAGCCTGACCTGTCATTTTTTCCTACCCGTCACAAAATCCTACGAGAGCAGGCATTGGGCAACCCACCCAGGGGTAGGAAAAAGTGACTGGGTAGGAAAATCAGACAGCCTGACCTGTCATTTTTTCCTACCTGTCAGAAAATCCTACCGAGAGCAGGCATTGGACAACCCACCCAGGGGTAGGAAAAAGTGATGGGGTAGGAAATCTGACAGCCTGACCTGTCATTTTTTCCTACCTGTCAGAAAATCCTACCGAGAGCAGGCATTGGACAACCCACCCAGGGGTAGGAAAAAGTGACGGGGTAGGAAAATCTGACAGCCTGACCTGTCATTTTTTCCTACCCATCAGAAAATCCTACCGAGAGCAGGCATTGGGAAACCCACCCAGGGGTAGGAAAAAGTGACGGGGTAGGAAAATCTGACAGCCTGACCTGTAATTTTTTCCTACGCGTCAGAAAATCCTACCGACAGCAGGCATTGGGCAACCCACCCATGGGTAGGAAAAAGTGACGAGGTAGGAAAATCTGACAGCTTGAACTGTCATTTACCGACAGCAGGCATTTGCCATTGTACCAAGTAAGTGGAGTAAGAGGTCATGGAAACAATTCCTCTTTTTTCAGTTTGATGACATACCCAAGTGGATTGAAACCTCTCCCGATGCAAGATCCTAACGGAGCTCGGTGGAGGTTTCCGAATGCCCAGCCAGCGTGTGTGTGCCTAGGGGGCAATGTTCAAGGCGCTTTCGGAAGTAGCAGCCTATAGAGAGATGGGGGTATTGCTTAAAGAGTCGGGGACCGAGACCCTGGGAGTTCCCGGCAGTATGCTATAACACGTGGGTGGGGTGCAGAGTGCCCTCTTACGGCAGCCCAAACACCGATGTGCTTTCTTCAAAGAGGCATTTTATTTGCAGATCATTTCTTAATGGGGGCAGGCATGTTAATGGCAAAATGAGGAAAGCAGATTATTGTGTAAATATAGACTGGGGTGTGAGAAAATCGCCCCTCCAACAAAAGGGCCCTGCCTCTCCGACTTTCAATCCTGATGAGACTCCCAGCCCAGCCCAGATCCCCCATGAATGAGGGTCTTGTGGAACGCCAGGCTCCCCATCCCTTCTCCCTGACATCAGCATGCTTTGCCCTGCCAGCCTCATGTTACTGCTGGGGGAGATGGCTCATCCGGGCAGCACTGAGCCTTGACCACATCAAACAAGATCTAAGGCGGGGGCACACCCTCACCCACGCCCTGGGCCAGTGTAAAATGGCTGAGGTGTGTAGACACTGCCCTAAGCGCCCCCTCCCCTGCCCCTACTGCTTTCCTCTGTACAAAGATGCCTCTGCTATTTCGGCGTCCCTGCCCCCACTATTTAACTATAAGTCATGACTGGGCATGCGCGCGCACGCACTGCACACTTTATTTAGTATTCATTTTTGCAGTTACATAGTGCTACAGCCTTCTGAGCGCTGCTCATTACCAACAGAGTATGGTGCTCATTTATCGACCTCAGCAGGTTAAACATCAAAGCTTTCACAGAATACGAAACATGAGGGAAGATACCTGGGCATGTACTGCAGTGGGGGCGAGGAGGGGGTGAGCGGATGGATGTGAGCATGTGCGCATGTGTGAAAGAGCCCATGGGGGCATGGAGAAACATCCACAAGGGCTGAGAGGCCAATGTGGGCATTTCTGCATACAGACTGGTGCAGCAGAGGTCCACTAATGGCAGCGTTCTCTCTGGCCATCTTATGGTCACAGTAAAAAGAGCTTCCTGGAGGGGAAGAGGGGTTGGGGGTGGGTGGGGGGGACACACAAACTTCACAGAGGCAGTATGCCCTGGTCTTTCTACAGCACAATTCCAACCATGGAAGTGACTTTTGAATAAGTTGCCATAAGTAAGCAAAATGGGAAACAAAAGCAAATGTGAGCTATTTAAGAACAAACTTACCTGGAAAGGCAGCAGCAGTACTACTCAGGGACTCTACACCTTTCACCGGTCAAGTCAGCAAACAAAGAGGGCTACTACTCCCCAAATCTGTGCATATAAGCATTTCCCTGCATCCCACTATCCATCCTTGCCTCTGGACAGCCCCTCATACCTTGCCCCAGTATTCGGCCAATGTCCTTCTGCCTCCTGGCATCCTCTTCACCCCAGCATTCCCTCCCTTTGATCACACTCTCCCCATTTGCCAGGCGCCCCTTCCCCTTGGAGCTGCCTGCTTCCCTTCCCCGCAAGCCAGTGAATCTCCACGGATGGTGGGGGGCTCACCACTAGGTGTTAGGTGTGGGGGCCACCAAGAGGCCAATGTGGACAGGTCTGCATACAGACTGGTGCAGCAGAGGTTCACTGCACACTTTTAGTATTCATTTCTGCATTTACATAGCACTACAGGCTTCTGCATTTTGGAGTTCGTAGTATTTATTATATGGCAAATTTAATATGGAACTCCAAGTTCCAGGGTGAAACACGCGGTTGGCTAAAATAATAGGATCGTCCTACCATTTGATACACCATGAGGAGAAACTGTACAATTTGGTCACAGAACAAGTGTGTTGATAATTGTCCAGTAATCAGGGTATCTGCAAAAAGAAAGAAGTTTTTGGAGGGGACACTATTGTGTTACCTGACTGGCATACTTTTGTGTTCTTCGGTTGTGTTTGAGCCAGGATCATGACCTAATCCCATTGAACGTTAAATAATGAACAATGGGCGTACAACTTTTAGTTTCCTCTTCAGGGAAAGATAGCTCTGCCAGCTAATGCACTCCCTACAAGCGATCAACTAGCTACCACCTGGTTGTGCATTCACATCATGTCAGGGTGCACAATCCTCAACTCTTCTTAATTCATTCCAGATACATGTATTACAACTGTTACGATGCCCAGTGCCTGTCACAACGATTCTTAATTAACATCACGCTTCATTGCACCCAGAGTTCACGTTCAATCTATGCTGTGCCCTGTCTACTGGCGTTGGAATCACTCTCACATCAGTCTCCTGCCTCTGTTAACTGCCCTAAATTCCTTAACCTTGTGCATTAACCATTGAACAACCTAAACCATTCACCACAAGGCGTATGAGACATGCTTGACCTGCGGTTCGGAAGCCGCTGTGCAATGTTTTATGTGCTCCCTTATGTGGGTACCCCACCAAATGCATTCTGGTATCTGTGGTCCAGAGCTAACTATCGCAGTAAACAGAAGTTGGGTCAGTGCTGTGCTGGGTTGTGCCAGGATTGGCGAAGGCTATGCTGGGGTGACCTAGGTGAGTGGGCATTGTGGCGAGTGAGCTGTGGTGGGTCAGTGCTGTGCTGGGGGTGGTGGAGGTGCTGGCTTGATCTGGGGCATGTTGGGTGCCAGGTCTAAGCTAGAGTGGGAGGGTGGAGTGCTTGGAGGCGCTAGGGTTGGTGGAGGAGGTCCTCCAGTGACCTGGTTTGGGCGCAGCGCTGTGGTGAGGGTGCCACTGGGCTGTGCTAATGTGGGTGCAAAGGTCCTCATTACATGTTTGATGATCATTCAGTGGCCCCTATTCTTCCTTACCATTACCACCACTTGTTCCCATGAGTGCACCATGGGATTACAAGTGGTGGTAATGTGGTGTAATTCCCATGTGTGAGGTGCACAGGGCTCCATGGAGATTTGTGGTGGATTTACCACTGGCAGATTTGTTGCTGGAGGTAAATCCTCCACTTTATATCCAAATGTATAATTCAGTGGTTTGTGA
This sequence comes from Ambystoma mexicanum, assembly GCF_040938575.1. NCBI lineage: Eukaryota > Metazoa > Chordata > Amphibia > Caudata > Ambystomatidae > Ambystoma > Ambystoma mexicanum. The sequence continues at coordinate 966,131,788 of NC_090936.1, read as the reverse complement.
AAAATGGCGATAATTCTGTTACCGCCCAAAAAGGTGGCAGTAATGGAATTACCACTTATTGCCGTGCCACTGAACTTGTAATGAGGCCCTTAAAGTTTGCTGCTTTTAGCTCAGTTGGGTGTGTATTGTGCTCGGTCGAGCTATGGGATGCTTTTCTGAGCTATGGGATGCTTTTGTGAGCTATGGGATGCGTGTGTGAGCTAGGGGATGCTTGTGTGAGCTACATGATGCTTGTGTGAGCTATGGGATGCTTGTGTGAGCTAGGGTTTGCTCGGTTGATGCAGTGGGCGGGCTTCAAGAAGATGCAATCTAGGGTGGTGTGTGATGTCTTGAGAGGAGCCTGTACTGGGATGTAATTGAGTGCTTTGCTATACAGCTCGGTGAGCTTATGTGGGTGGGTGGGCTGCTGGGGTGAGCTAGGCTGGGTGGGTGCTGTGCTGGGGTGAGTTATGGTGGGGTGCTTGGATGATGTTATTTGCTCTAGTGTTTTAGGGTGGGTCTGTGATGTTCTGTGATAAGCTATGTAAGCTTGTTCAGATGCTGGGTGGCTAGGATAAGTGGGCTGGCTGCTGGTATGAGCTTAGATCCAGTGCGATGATGAGGTAAATTAGGGTAGGCGGTTGGGGTTGGTGGGAATAGCTCTGGTGGGTATGGGGCTAGGGTGAACTAGGATGGATGGTTTTCTGGGGTGAATTAGGATTGGCGTGCTAGTCTGTGTCATGCTAGGCCTGGGCGTTTTGCTGGTGTGAGCTACGGTCGGTGGATGTTGTACCTGATGAGCTAGGTGAGTGGGTGCTGTGTTGTGGTGAGCTAGAGTGAGTGGCTAGGGGCTGAGATGAGTTAAAATGTGCGCAGTGCTGGGGGAGTTTATGGTGGATAGGATGCTTGGATGATGGGATGCTTTGGTGAGCTTGAGTTGACAGATGGGGTGCTATAATCTTGTGCTGGAGTGATCTAGGGTGCAGGGGGTGTTGCTAATAGCTGGAGGAGGGTGGCTGTACTGCACAGGTGAGCTAGGGTGGGTAGATTGTATGCTAGTAAGAGTTAGGATGAGTGGATTCTTTTTTTTGTGGTGAGCTATGTTGTGAGCTAGGGTGGGTGGGTGGTGAGCTGGAGAGAGGAAAGGTCGGGAGTGTACTGATGCAAGCTGGGATTGGTGTGTGGATAGGTTTGCTGAGGCAGTTTATGGTGCTCTGGGTGAGCTACAATAAGTATTGTGGCAGGGCAAGGTAGGCCGGGAGGTTTATGTACTGGAGGGAGCTAGGGTGGATATTTATTGAGCGGGGATTAGTTAGGATAGATGGGTGGCGTGCTGCAGAGAGCTAGAGTGGGTCGGTGTTATGCTGGGGAGCTAGGGCAGGGTGACATTGTTGGGTAAGCTTGTGTAGGATGAGGCAAAGTGGTTTGTTGAAATTTGGTGGGGTGTGTGAGGTCGGGTGAAGTGTGAGGGTGGTTGTGTGACTGGGGAGAATGGGGCGCTGGGGTGAACTCATGTTTTCTGGGGGGCTTTGGCGGTGGTTGGATAGGTGGGCTGCTGGGATGAGCTATGTTGAATGAGTTGTGCTGGTTTTTATTGTATTTGCATTGGGATGAAGGCTTGGTTGAGCTAGGGTTCTTGGGTGTGGTAGGTTGTGCTGGGGTGAGGTAGGTTTGCTGGGGTGAGCTAGGGTTTGCTATGCTGGGCAAGGGTGGTTGGGGTGCTGGGGTGAGCCGCATGTGTTGCAGTGATGTAGCCGGGCTGGGAGTGATCAGGGTGTCATAGTGTATGGGGTGGGCTAGGGTATGGGAGTGAGCTTGGGTGGGTTCTTAGGGTGTGTGTGTTGGTGTGATGCTGCAACCAGCAGGGGGGATTCTAGGTGAGGAAGAGTGGGTAGAAGGTTAGGTGTGATCCTGGGGTACCAAGTGTGGGTGAGCTATTGAGATGCTTGGGTGTGCTTGGGAGGGTGGACTCCTGGGGTGAGCTCTGGGTGGGTTGCTGGGGCACGCTGGGTTGGGTGGGTGGTGTGTTACTTTGAGGTGACCTTGCGTGTGTGAGTGGGGTGTTGGGGTGAGCTATGGTATTCTGGGGCTAGTTATGAAAAATTGGTTGTTGTGCCTGGATGAGCTAGGGTAGGTGGGTATTGTGCTGGGGTAATCTGGGGTCCTCAAACATTAGCCTAGGTGGGAGGGTTCCTGGGGTCAGTGAGGTGGTGGGGTAATATTATGTTGGATGAGGCGAGCTAATGTGATGAGGTTGGGTGAGCAGGTGACATGGTTGGGTGGGTGCTATAGATGGGGTGATGAGAGGTAGTAGGGTGTTGGTTTGGTTGAAGAGAGGCGGTGGTTGGGTGAAATTAGGTGTATTAGTGGGGTGATTGTGGGCAGTCTGATATTTCTGGGTGAGGGTTTAGGATGAGGTGAGGTTGTTAGGACAGGCTGGGTGGATGAAGTGAAGTGAAGTGGGGTGGGGTTAGGTGTGGTGAGCTTCAGGCTGACATGTGCTAGGGTACATCGATGGAAGAAGGGCAAAGCTGAGGCAGGTAAGATGTTGACCAGAACTACGGTTGGCGAGGGTGTTCAACCTACCAGCGCTTTGTGTTCATACCAATGATATATAGAGCGCTATATAAATGCCAAGTAACATAACATAACAAAACATAGGACTGGGGTGTGCTCGGATGGTTGGGATTCACTACTGGGTTGATCTAGTGTGAGTGGGTTTCAGTGCTAAGGTAAACTAGGCTAGGTGTGTTTCGGGAGTAGGTAGGGTGACGAGACAATCTAAGATGGGGTGCTAGGGTGAAGTAGATGAGCTGGGGTCAACAAGGGTTGGTTGGTGGTTGAGGGGCTAGTGAAAGTTTGGGATTCTGGGTGGGGCTCGGCTGGGTTAATGAGTGGCAGGCCAGGGCATGCTAGGGTGGGTGAGTAAAGGGGGTGCTGTTAGGTTTCACAGCCATTTGGAGTGTTCCGGTGAGGTAGGATGAAAGGGTGGGCGGTAGGGTGAGCGTATACTGGAGGTTGGGCTACTGGGGGGATCTAGTGTGGAAGTATGAGCTGCTGGGGTGATCTAGTGTGGAAGGATGAGCTTCTGAGGTGATCTAGAACGGTTGATGTTGTGCTGGGGCGATCAAGGGTTGCTGGGAGGTATGCTGTGTCAAGCTACGGTGGGAGGCAGTGACATGGAATGACTATACCGTGCTGTGGATGAGGTAGGATGGGTTGTTTGAGGTGTTCTGGGGTAAGTTTTGTTGGGTGTGCATGTTGGTGTGTTGAGCCAACCCAGGGTGGGTAGCATGCTGGGAGGACATGGCGTGGGTGTGTTTGTGTGAGGTAAGGCGAATGGGTGGTGGGCTGTGGTGAGTTAGGGTCTGTGCATGTTGGGTGAAGTGGTGCGGTAAGGATGTGTGGGATGAGGTAAGAGAGAGTTTAGCTTTGGTGAGTGGATGGAGTGGGCAAGGTGGTGGGTTAAGGGTGGATGGGGTGATGTTGAGGAGGTGGTGAGGAAGCGGGCTGAGGTAGCGTGGGTGGGTTATGTGGGTGGTGCGGGGAGGTTAGGTGGCGTGAGCTATTGTGCTCCGGTGAGTTAGGGTTGTGGTGGGTGGCAAGAGTGCTTGGATATTTCATTGCTGAGGTGAGCTTGAGGGTGTGGGTTGTAGAGCTGGAGCAAACCAGGGTGGGTGTAATTCTGTGCTGCGTTGCACGATAGGTGTTTAGGTGGGGTGCTGGAAGATGCTAGGGTGTGGTGGGCACGATTATTAGGGTGGGCACGTCCTTTAAGTGCTGCTTGCAGGGGAAAGCAAGGCATCAGCTTTCAGCGGACTCCACCCCACACGTTCACAAGGGCAGTATGAGGCCATTTGGTTTGTAGCAACCCTTTAGGGGCTTTCCTTGAAGACCCTTACTGATGTTGGCTTGGCCAGACTTGGCAGATCTGAGGATGAGCACAGTTATCAGCAGAGAGCACTGAACTCACTGAGCTATCTGACAGATGTATTTTTTTTTTATTGATTTAGCTGTTAAAAACAACTTTTCAATATACAAAATTCAAACATTTTAAAACCCAACAAACATTTCCATTTAAAATTCATTTAGGATGTACAAACTCAAACAGCGACAGTACTATTATTGCTTTAACATCACGAAAGACATATTGGTACATATCAGTCAGTCTACACCCCTCAGGTAGCTATTACATCACAATTAGAACATTCATAAAACACAGTTTATCTGGTAGATGACTTAGCAAACAGTTACCCCTCTTTAAGTCGGTCGCTGCTTGAGATTGGAACCGCCTCTCAGGTAGAAATGTCCCAGTTTATGGCCATCAAAAAATTACTTAAAGCCACCTTGACAGAGTGATTGTTAGAACACAATAAAAAAGACCAGTGCATGTCATAGGCAATGATTGTTAACGTACTCATCACCTTTGAAAAATGTTTTGATCTTAAGATAGATAATTGGGCACAATTGCAGACCAAGTGTTCAAGAGATTCAATCGTGGTGGAATCATTACAGAATCTGCATGACATAAGTGCTCGAGGTCTCAAATTGCGTCTCACTTGAACTTGATGAGTGGGCCATAGATCAAATCGTGCCCTCATTATTCCTGATCTTAATGCTACTGATGGAAATTTTAGTAGATAAGACTCTGGACTTTTTACCGGTTTGGGCCAGAATCGATACTTACATGGTTGGCGGTATTTTTGGCATTTCTCTAAGGTCTTAATCCAGTCTAGTTGGTATAAAAGATTTTTTGCCTTTGTTGGATTAGATATTATCAAGGCTATTGGTATGCTTGCGGCCGCAAGAGCTTCTAAACAGAAGTCAATCCATAGTTTTACAAAGGATTTATCCGATGTTAGCATAAAGCCAGAGATGATCGACAGAATAGTAACTTTTTGAGAAGCCACTATGCATTTACGCAGAAACATACAACAACGCCATGTATAAATAGCATGCATTGAGACGAGTCCCAATTAATAACGCAGCCAAGGACCGGGAACACAGTTCGGCAAAGATAACACCGCTCGCCAATATTTTCCCTCGAATCTATCAAGAATAGATTTTCTAAGATTTTGACAATTCAGGATGGATTCCGCTCCATATATAATCGAAGGGATGGCTTTTACAGTCCAGAAAACTATTGCCGGTTTCATGGAAAATTTCCCAAATTTGTGCAATATTATTCTGGTCTGCGAAATGGTCGCGGTCAGCTTTGCCTCCATGCGCTCTATCTGGTTGCGTGAATTGGTTAGGCCATCAAAATCAGCGCCTAAGTAGGTGTAAGTTGGCACAATATCTAGTGGTGTATTATTTATTGACCACGCTAGCCTGGACCTACTAAGTTTGTTAGCTTGGTAGACTACAATCTGTTTTTTTTTAGTGTTGACCACCAGTTGGTTCTTACATAGGTACAGGTTAAACGCATCTATAAGATTCTGTAGGCCCTTCAGCGTTTTAGAAATTAGGACAATGTCTTCAGCATAGTTCAAGTTAGTAATTTTAAACCCTTTCAAGACAGGGGCATCAGAACATATCTGTAGAAAGGAAATACTCAGGTCATGTATGAAATAGTTAAAAATTGCTGCCGCTAATAGGCAACCTTGTTTTAAGCCTCGCGCGGTCTTAATAGGAGCAGATAGCAACCCCTCCAAAGTAAGCCTTACGCGAATAGAGGTTGCACCATGAAATGCATGGATGATATCAAAGAGGTCTGATGGACAATTATCTCTTATTAATTTCGCCAATAGTAAGGGACGAGAAACGGAGTCAAATGCAGCGTGCAAGTCAATAAACGCGAAATAGACTGACTGCTTATGAGACTGGCAGAGGGCTTTGATTGTGTTCAACGTAAAAAGATTGACACAGGTGCCCATGCCCGCAACAAAACCCGTTTGGTGAGGATCACGTTTACCACAGGTTTCTGTCCATTGATTGAACTCTGACAATACTAGTTTTGCAAACAGTTTACCTGGGGTATCTAGCAGGGCAATTGGCCGGTAATTACGAGGATCAGAGCGGTCACCCTTCTTATAGATAGGGACTATCACAGAACTTAGCCAAGAGGCTGGGAGTCTGCGATTAGTCAACACTTGTACAAAGATTGCATGAAGGTTTAAAGCCCAAAGTCTTGGATTGTCCTTCAAGATGACATTATGGAGGCCATCGGGACCGGCAGCTCGTGATGAGCTTAATTTTTTGATCATTGCTTCAAGAAGATAAGGGGAGCAATGAATGTCCCAGGGTTTAGAGGACTGGATCTGGTGATCGTTCGTATCAAATTCTGGATCACTATAGAGATCAGAGAAATGTGATACCCAAACGGCCTCTGTTACAGGATTTGATTGCACATGGGCTTGAGCTACATTTGGTTTTTGATTAAGATATCGCCATATTTCTGCTGAGTTTTTAGACCAAATTGCAGATAGCATCGCTTCACCATCTTGTTGGAAAAGCTTGGCTCGGTGTCCTCGAATCCAATTCATGTATTTGCATTTAGCTGTTTTTAGGTTGGCATTAATGTTAGCGTTATTTGTCATAAGAATTACTCTTTTTTCCTTGCGATATTCGGCCTTGCGAGCTTTAATTGCAAAGTCAAATGTATGCTTATGAGTTTTTACATTTGGATTTGGGACAATTGTGTGCCAAAATGGATCAAGAAAATCAATATACTCAATCAGTTTAGATGATTTATCATACTGATGAATTGCATACGTGAACTTCATAAGATTTCCATGCGTCCATCTGAGCCGATTTTTGGTATTATTGACCATGAAATGCTGGTCAAGCCATTGTCTAGGGGAATTCATAGGCGTCCAAGCTAACTGAAGGGAGAGAAGATGGTGATCACTTACAGACCCCTGTATTATCTCAAACAGGAGAATGCGGGTAAACATGGTTCGCTCAACATACATGTAATCACTGGTACTTTGACTAATGCCTCGCTGCCATGTTGGATTCGGTGGGATGTCACTATCTACAGAGCCATTTACCATACACATATTGCAGTCAGACATAATGCGGGACCACGTGGTAACAGCCCTCGTCTTATTTCTATTAGCCAGGGATAAACAATCCATGTTTAAATCGCCCATGATAAGGGAGTCAGTGATGCCAGGTGTGACTGATATCAAATCAATGAATCCTGTTAAGCCCTCAAAGAAAGCCACGTCTGATAACCCGACCGGGTTACGGTAGATGTTGACAAGGGCTATTGTATGATTTTTACAGGTAATTTTCACCAATTGCATATAGTTGCTGACATGCTTCCAGGCTTCGACTTTAAAACCCAATTTCTTATTAGCAGCCACCAATAACCCTGACGAGGGCCGACCACGTGCTCCCAGCTTTGCAGATAATAAAATGACATCAAAATTGTCCCAGGTTGGAGATTCCAAATACCAAGTCTCTTGCAGGGCAATTATAGCATAGTCTGCTAGTATTTTTAATGAAGTGTGTAAATGCGAATGGCCACGAGTATTCCAGGAAGCTATTTTAATGACATGAGGCTGTAGTGTAGTTGATATCTAGATGTCTGCATGTCATCCCGGGAGCTCATGTAAATTTGAGATTGGTGAACTGAAAGGGCATCTACATGTTTTGTGATACGCTCCGGCTCTTGTGTCAACAAGAAACCCATTTCAAATAGAGACATTTTAGCAAGCCATATAGTATTTAAGACTAATCCTGAGGGGATCCATAGTCTCACAATTGCTGTAGTGGTGTCAGAAATATATTCGACTTGAGCTATATCGTGTGATGTTAGGTCTTCTAGTTCAAGTACGTCGCCAAAAATATTCAAGACACTTTGCCCGTTTAGATTGAATTTAGGATAGGGGCCATCACGGCATTTCAAAATTAGCGTGTGGCAGGCTGGCACAGTAGTAATAAGGTGGCGAGATTGCATATTGCTGACATTTTTCGTCTCAAGATTATTGAATGAGATGTTGTTTCTTTCCGCTGTGTATTTTTGGTGTTCTAGAGACAGACATGGAACGTGTTTAGATATAGACAGACCTCTATTATTTGGTCGATGTGGAGAAGTTTTAGATTGAACCACCGGGGAAGTCCAAGAGACTGATTTGGTTTGGGAATCCACTGCTGGATACAAAGCGTGATCATTCAATGACGGGCAACGCTCATCCATGTAGGCGTCCAGTGCGCAACGCATTTCACTCAAAATAACAGACCGTTGTAATTCAGTATCATGATTGCTAGGAGTTGGTAACTGATGAGCAGAAGATGTAGCCCGAGTGTCAGTCCAGATCGGATCATCAATGTTATCAGTATGGTCAGATTCAAGAGCCTCAACTAGGGCGTCTAATGGGTCATAAACCACACGTACTGCAGGTAGAGCATGTTCATCAAGATTGGTAGATACAGGACAGGCTGGAAGAGGTTTTACTATTTCTGCAGCTACAGGACGGACCATAGTAATTTTTTAAAAAAAGGCATGTATTGAGGCTTTTGACATTCGTGCAGCAGGCATGTTCTTAGTCTTTTGTTTGGCATTGGTTTTGACAATCTTCCTAAATTTCGAAGAAACTACAGAGGGACACTCATCCAGGACTGTGGGGTTCATTACAGGCAGAACGTTTTCCAACATAGGGTTAGAAATTGGTGAGTCTTGCACACTCACCCACGATTGATTAGAGGAAACTGGGGGAACAGCCGGTTTTGGAGGACTTACTGTGATAATATGCGCAATAGTGGGCAGCGCCGGGTAAGGCGTGGGCAAAGATGTTAAAGGGACTGGGTCAGCTACCATCCTATAACGCTCACCTGAATCCCTCGGAGGCGCGGGTCTGGTCTGGGCGTTCTCCGAACCTTCCAGAGTCACTCGCAGGTCTTTGGCACCACCCTGGAAGGGCCCCCTCCTTACTGTGATCTTAATCTGGAGAGTGAGATGTCTGCGGGCAGAGAAGAAACAGGGGTTAACGTCTGCCTGACGGGGTTTCGGCCCTTTCCCCTTCCTGACACTCCTACGACTCCCCTAGGCCGCACGTGCTCACCTTAGGTAAGTAAATGCGGCGCTCTCCATCCTGCGTCTGTGCAGGGGCGCTGTAGCCAGTTACTTCACTGGACGATAGTTCAGCCTTTTATTGCGGAGGTAGAGTCCAGAAGGCAAGACCGTCGTTAGCTGCATGAACGGTAAGTGCCTTATTTGAGTCTTTTATTGTCCTTTCAGAATCTTGCCTCTTTGCAGGTCCGGTATGTTGATCCGGTAAGTGGAAAAGTCCGGAGTTTTTTGCAGGCAAGCAAAAGGTTCATCTGAAGTTAAATGCACTTTTAAATGTCTTTTTCCCCTTTTCTTTCAGGTCGCGGTGCAACCGGCGATGAAGACTGATGCCGAAGGATCGTGCCGGAGGACCACTTGAGGCACGCGAGTAGAAATGGAGTCCTGAGCTCTAATAATGTCCTTCTTGTATTTTACAGGTGCGGACAAATGGCGCAGAACGGAGCTCGCGGAGACCGTGGCACAGGTAAGCAGATATCTTGGAGTTATCGCTAACCTGTATTCTTTGTTGTTGCAGATGGCTGGAGAACGAAGAATCGCGGCACGAGGCCTTGGAAGGCGCCGACGGGTGGTAAGAGCAGCTCTGGTATTTTCTCGTGCTACTCTAATGTTCTCGTTTTCCTTTTCAGATGTCACGGAAGGCTGGAGCTGGATTTCAGGAAGGTAAGTTGAAGATTGTCCTGTTTTCAGGTGCAGAAGAAGAAGATCAGCTGGAGCCGACACGGTGAGCGTCCTGCTGCTATTGCAGAATAACGCGAAGCACGTGAAACCAATAGCCTTCAGTAGTGCTTAGGCGTCTTCTTCCACAGCCTCCAGAGGTAAGAAAAGAGTTCCAGTATGTGGTTCTTGGGAGTGGTGCTGGCCCCACCCAGCAGTTAAAGTAGTCCCAGCAGGATTGGATGAAGAGTTCATCCTGCAGGTAGGAAGGCAGCATGGTCTGCAGCAGGTAAGTCCACCCAAGCACCAATCCCTTTTATATGAGCCCGGCGCTTCCAGTGCCGGGACTGGGTCCCTTTATGAGCATGAGCCTGGCTCCACTGGCGCCAGGACAAGGTCCAAAAGGCCCCTACGGGGGCCGGCTGGTGCCTGGAATGAGGATCATGACCCTGCTTCCAAGGATGTTGGGCTAGGTCTGACACCTTGGGGGCAGTGGTCATGACAGCACCCCCCCTCAAGGCCCCTCCCAAATTGGTCTTCCCCAGAGGCTTTGGTTTGTTGGGGAAGGTCCGATGAAATTTTCTGATTAGACGAGGAGCATGGACATTTTCTGAAGGTTCCCAAGATCTCTCCTGGGGGCCATACCCTTTCCAATCAATCAGGTAATACAGTTTTGACTTGATAAATTTAGAATCCAAGATGTTCTGAACCTCGTATTCGGTTTCTCCGTCTACTTGGATTGGCTCTGGAGGTTTAGTCAGACGGGTTCCGGGTTGCATAGGTTTCAGGAGTGAAACATGGAATACAGGGTGTATTTTCATCCGAGTGGGCAATTCTAATTTAACTGCCACAGGATTTATCACAGCCGTGATCGCGTAGGGTCCTAAGTACTTTGGGTTAAAGGTGCGTGGTCCTTTTAGAGATAGATGTTTAGTAGACAGCCAGACTTGGTCTCCTACTTGGTACTGAGGGGCCTCTTTCCCATGTTGATCAGCACCTTTCTTATAAGATTCTTTGGCTCGTTGAAGGTGTGCGATGGCTTCCTTAAATGTTTGAGTTATGGTCGCATGAAGATGGTCCACAGCGGGTGTTCCTAGATCTTGAGGCGAATCTAAATTAGAGGTCCGAGGATGAACCCCATACAACAGGAAGAAAGGGGTTTTACCTGTTCCGGTATGTATTGAGTTGTTGTACGCATATTCAGCAATCCAAAGAATGTCCCTCCAAGTACCCTCTGATTGTTGTAACATGCAACAAAGATACTGTTCCAGAGTTTGGTTAGTCCTCTCAGTCTGTCCGTCAGTTTGAGGGTGGTGGCTGGTAGAGAGTCGCACGTCAATTTGTGCAAGACGACAACAACTCCTCCAGAAATGGGAAAAGAATTGGCTCCCTCGATCAGAGATTAGGACTGAAGGGAACCCGTGCAAGCGAACGATGTTTTCAAGGAATTCTCGGGCTAGAATGGAAGCTGTGGGTAATCCTTTCAGTGGAACAAAATGAGCCATCTTTGAAAAAAGATCGACAATTACTAGAATTGTATTATATCCGGAACAAGGGGGTAAATCCGTGATAAAATCCATTGAGAGGGTGTGCCAAGGGCACGGTGGAATGTCTATCGGATGCAGTAACCCGGCTGGTTTTTCTCTCTGGCTCTTGTTTTGTGCACAAATGCCGCATGAGGCCACAAAGTCTTTGATATCCTTTCTCCAGGACGGCCACCAGAAATGTCTTTTAATTTTTTCAGAGGTTTTGGCTACACCCGGATGTCCCTCTATTAAGGAATCATGATAGCAGGTGATGACCTGTTTCTGTAAGTCATCACACGGTAAATAAAGTCTGCCTTGGAAGTATAATAGATCTTGTTCTATCGTAAAATCCTTTCCTTTCTGCAGCTAAGTCAAGGAATCTTCGGGAGTTATTTCTTGTTTGATCTTCTTTTTTATGTCGTCAAGAGACATTGTGTTGATGACTCCCAAAATCTTTTTTTCGGGGATTATGGGTACTGGTTCTGGATTAGCTGCGAGTTCGTTAACACCTATTCGTGAAAGGGCATCCGCCTTTCCGTTTTTGACGCCCGGCCGAAACGTTATCACAAAATCATATTCCGCGAAAAATAAAGCCCAAGATTGGGCCTTGGCTGACTTCAAATATTGGAGATTACGATGATCAGTAATTACAGTGACAGTGTGCCGGGCTCCTAGGAGATAATGCCGCCAGGCCTTAAAGGCGGACTTGATTGCCAGAAGTTCCTTGTCTGTGATTGTGTAATTGATTTCCGGGGCCGAAAATTTGCGGGACCAAAACACCACAGGGTGTAATTGGTGTGTTTCAGGATCTCTTTGTGACAAAACTGCCCCCATTGCAAGGCTAGATGCGTCGGTCTCGACGATATAAGGAAGGTCTGGACGAGGATGTTTCAGGACTGGAGCAGAAATAAATTTGGCTTTCAAATCTTGGAAGGCTTGTTCGGCCTCTGGAGTCCACTCGAATTTTTTGTTCTTTTTTAGGAGAGCCGTGATAGGTTGGACTATTCGAGAGAATTCGGGGATAAACCTTCGGTAAAAATTAGCGAAGCCCAACATGCTCTGTACTCCTTTTACCGAAGTCTGAGACGGCCATATGGTGATTGTATCCACTTTTCTTGTGTCCATGTGAACACCGTTGGGTGATAAAATGAACCCCAAAAATTCGACTTCCTTTACATGAAAGGTACACTTTTCCAACTTAGCAAATAAACGATGGTGGCGAAGCCTCTGCAAAACTGCGGTGACATGTCGTCGGTGTTCAGCTTCTGAGGAGGATTATACCAAGATGTCATCAATGTAGACGACTACACAAACATCAATAAGCTCTCGGAGAACGTCATTCATAAAGAACTGGAAGGCGGCCGGTGCATTACATAGTCCAAAAGGCATTACTTGATACTCGAATAATCCGTATTTTGTGCGAAAGGCCGTCTTCCATTCGTCCCCCTCCCTGATTCGTACCAAGTGGTAGGCTCCTCTGAGATCTAGTTTTGTGTAAATGCAGGCGCCCTTTACTTGGTCCAATAGTTCGGGAATCAGAGGCAGCGGGTACCTGTTTTTGACTGTAAACTGGTTCAGGGCGTGATAATCTATACACGTTCTCAGGTCACCTTCCTTTTTCGGGACGAAGAACAAAGCTGAAGAAGCTGGAGATTTTGAGGGACGAATAAATCCGTTAGCCAGGTACTGGTCCAAGTATTGTCTGAGGTGAAGATTTTCTGGCTCAGTAAGAGCATATATTCTACTGCACGGTGGAGTGGATCCGGGTATCAGGTCTATCTGGCAGTCGTATGACCTGTGCGGAGGCAAGGTGTTGGCCTGATCTTTCTGGAAGACATCACTAAACTCTTGATATTCAGGAGGCAATTGGAGGTTCTCGGAAGCGATGGCTGCCAGCCTGATGTCGGGCCGAGAATAACAAGTTTGGGCGCACTCTGGAAACCGGATTACCTTGGCTCGCCAGTCGATCTGAGGATTGTGTTTTTCCAACCAAGGAACTCCTAGAATTACTTGAAACTGCGGGGCCTTGATTACATCAAACACGATTCCTTCCCGATGTCCGTCCTGGCAGAGCAGCGTCACTTCCACGGTGGTGTGAGAGACTGGTCCGGAAACTATTTCTGTACCATCCACTGTAGTGATTACATCTTTTACCAATTTAGGACACAAAGGAAGATTCATCCTAGCTGCCATATCTTTATCCACGTAGTTACCGATTGATCCGCTATCAATGAATGCCTTAATAGCATGCATACGATCTGGTTGGTCGGGGCTTATGAGGACCATGGGCAGTACGAAATGCGAGGTCAAGAAACTGGTTTTTACGCTCGGCAAGCGGACCTCTACGCTTGCCGGGCGAGGTCGTTTCCCGATTCTTGTTGTTTTGCATCCTTTTCGGAAGCTCCCAAGGCTTTCTTGACCGGTTTCACTGAACAATCTCGAAGGAAGTGTCCAGACTTCCCACAGTAGAGGCATAGCTGTAACTGTCTTCGCCTTTCTCGTTCCTTTTGAGTTAAAGGTCCTTTCACGATGCCTATCTGCATGGGTTCCACGGAATCATTTCCTTTAGCAGGGTTTTGAGTCTTTGAGAACGCCCTGCTTTCAAATCTGGAGCGATCGGCCTTTCTATTCTGTAGTTGATACTCTAATTGAACTACTAAGTCGATAGAATCGGAGCACTCTTGCGGAGGATTTACCACCTGTGCTAAGACATCTTTAAGTTCTCCACGTAGCCCCCTGTGGTAAAGCGTGATCCTCTTGTCTTCAGGCCACCTGGTTTCAACCACCAGTCTGTTAAAAGATGCTATGTATGCCAGGAGATCTTGGTTACCTTGTCTTAGCGATAGGAGTTCATTGTCCAAGGCCTGCCCTTGTGAATGCCGTGCGAACAACTTTTCTATACTGGCCTGAAAGTCTTGGAAGTTTTGGAGGATCGGATCATCCTGTGTCACTAAAGGAATGGACCAATCAGCCGCATTGCCACTAAGATAAGAAAGTACGAACGCTACTTTAGCTTGGTCAGTTGGGAATGCAGCGGGTCTACACAAAAAGTGCAAGCGGCATTGGTTGATGAATACTGCGTAGCGTCTAGGATCACCTGAAAAACGTTCTGGTGGAGCCAGGGGCACGTTCCCTGGCAGATTAATCTGCACCGGATTGCTTGAGGTTGTATGTGGATAATTCTCTCCCGAGGTAGGCAAAGGTGCTTGCCCAGCTTGAATGTGTAGCAATTGCCTGGCCAGGTCGTTCGCTCGCTCTTTGGAAACGATCAATTCCCTTCGTAAGGCATTTGTTTCTTGACGAGATGCATGTACCTCGGCCCTCAGCTCCCCAAGCAATTGGGCCAATTGGTCTGTATCCGAGGTTTCCATTGTGCCTGGGTGGGATATTTGTGGTAGGCTTCGCGTTCTATAACGCTCACCTGAATCCCTCGGAGGCGCGGGTCTGGTCTGGGCGTTCTCCGAACCTTCCAGAGTCACTCGCAGGTCTTTGGCACCACCCTGGAAGGGCCCCCTCCTTACTGTGATCTTAATCTGGAGAGTGAGATGTCTGCGGGCAGAGAAGAAACAGGGGTTAACGTCTGCCTGACTGGGTTTTGGCCCTTTCCCCTTCCTGACACTCCTACGACTCCCCTAGGCCGCACGTGCTCACCTTAGGTAAGTAAATGCAGCGCTCTCCATCCTGCGTCTGTGCAGGGGCGCTGTAGCCAGTTACTTCACTGGACGATAGTTCAGCCTTTTATTGCGGAGGTAGAGTCCAGAAGGCAAGACCGTCGTTAGCTGCATGAACGGTAAGTGCCTTATTTGAGTCTTTTATTGTCCTTTCAGAATCTTGCCTCTTTGCAGGTCCGGTATGTTGATCCGGTAAGTGGAAAAGTCCGGAGTTTTTTGCAGGCAAGCAAAAGGTTCATCTGAAGTTAAATGCACTTTTAAATGTCTTTTTCCCCTTTTCTTTCAGGTCGCGGTGCAACCGGCGATGAAGACTGATGCCGAAGGATCGTGCCGGAGGACCACTTGAGGCACGCGAGTAGAAATGGAGTCCTGAGCTCTAATAATGTCCTTCTTGTATTTTACAGGTGCGGACAAATGGCGCAGAACGGAGCTCGCGGAGACCGTGGCACAGGTAAGCAGATATCTTGGAGTTATCGCTAACCTGTATTCTTTGTTGTTGCAGATGGCTGGAGAACGAAGAATCGCGGCACGAGGCCTTGGAAGGCGCCGACGGGTGGTAAGAGCAGCTCTGGTATTTTCTCGTGCTACTCTAATGTTCTCGTTTTCCTTTTCAGATGTCACGGAAGGCTGGAGCTGGATTTCAGGAAGGTAAGTTGAAGATTGTCCTGTTTTCAGGTGCAGAAGAAGAAGATCAGCTGGAGCCGACACGGTGAGCGTCCTGCTGCTATTGCAGAATAACGCAAAGCACGTGAAACCAATCGGGTGTGGTTTAAATAGCCTTCAGTAGTGCTTAGGCGTCTTCTTCCACAGCCTCCAGAGGTAAGAAAAGAGTTCCAGTATGTGGTTCTTGGGAGTGGTGCTGGCCCCACCCAGCAGTTAAAGTAGTCCCAGCAGGATTGGATGAAGAGTTCATCCTGCAGGTAGGAAGGCAGCATGGTCTGCAGCAGGTAAGTCCACCCAAGCACCAATCCCTTTTATATGAGCCCGGCGCTTCCAGTGCCGGGACTGGGTCCCTTTATGAGCATGAGCCTGGCGCCACTGGCGCCAGGACAAGGTCCAAAAGGCCCCTACGGGGGCCGGCTGGTGCCTGGAATGAGGATCATGACCCTGCTTCCAAGGATGTTGGGCTAGGTCTGACACCTTGGGGGCAGTGGTCATGACACATCCGAGTGCCAGAGGAATCACCACACAGCGTCCCTTCTGTTGGGCATGGGTGAAGGGGAGGCGCCAGTTTTACTTGCTGTGTCCATAACAACAAACCATCTAACTTAGATTCTTGGTTTGTTATTTTAGAGTTCAATACTTCAAAGAGTTTAAACAGAGACATTAGTGTGGTATTAATGGCTGTCAATGTAGTTTGTAACAACAGAGATTGAGCCACTGCAGAATCACCTTGAGGAGGTGCACAGGGACGACGCGGTGTAGGGTGTACATATGATATCGCAGACAATGAATGAGCTGGTAGAGACACGTTAGATTTTTGGTGAGAATTCTGCGAGTTGTGGATCGGTATTGGGGATTCACACTGACTCGCGTAGAGAGAGACCTCTTGATTCTCATTAGGGTCATTAGAGTCTGAACTGTAATCAGTAGACATAGATGATTGAATGGTTCGGTCTACTATTACTGGTTGAGCGTGACAAGGTGAATTTAACATAGTATTGTCTGAGAGTTCACATGGTGTCTTTAGATCAGCCACAGTTCTAATGAAAGGTCGCTGAGGTGGTAGATCGTTGATATTATTAGACTTGAGTGACTTAAGTGACCGTGGAAATTGGGTGTGCAACTGAGCACTTTGATTAGGGGTTGACAGACACACAGGATGAAACATGGTAGTACTGGGACCCTTTGGGGTCATGGGGCAAGGAGTCAGAACAATAGATTTATAGGAAGACATTTTTTTTTGTAAATTATTTTGGTTACCGTTAAAATTATTGCCAACATTTACCGTTGATGGCATGTCGGTTTTTAATGAGTAAAGCCGACCCCGCATCAACATTTCAAGGAGACTGAAAGTATCAAATAGGACGGCAAGGTAACACCAATACAAAATACTCAGAGCTGTTTATAGACTGAGGTCTGAGGGGGGGCTAAAAGGGGCACTTACTCGTGAGTCAGGATGTAAAAGAGACCACCTCAACCGTCAACGCGGCAAAGCGGGTAAGCGGTACTCAATCCGGTACTAGCCCGTGTGGGCGCGCGCTGTGCGCGTGCGCAATAGATTTGAAGGCTAGGCAGGGTCACAGTGCAGCCAATCGCTGCAAGAAGGGGTGGAGCCGAAAAAATGCTCGCACAATTCTGGCGCCAAACGCCCAAATCAACTGAGAAAACAAACAAACAAACAACACAGTGTCACTTCAATTTTGTTGACAACAGTTGCAATAAAGTTTTTTTTCAATTTTGATTAGTTCTTCGCATCACCTCCCAAGTAGAACTACCAGCTGCAAAAATCAATGTCCAACAGTCCGGCACTGGAGACACAGATGCGTAAGCAGGAGCACAGGCAGGAAACAGTGCGGGTAAGCGGTACTCAATCCGGTACTCGCCCGTGTGCGCGTGCGCAATAGATTTGAAGGCTAGGCAGGGTCACAGTGCAGCCAATCGCTGCAAGAAGGGGTGGAGCCGAAAAAATGCTCGCACAATTCTGGCGCCAAACGCCCAAATCAACTGAGAAAACAAACAAACAAACAACACAGTGTCACTTCAATTTTGTTGACAACAGTTGCAATAAAGTTTTTTTTCAATTTTGATTAGTTCTTCGCATCACCTCCCAAGTAGAACTACCAGCTGCAAAAATCAATGTCCAACAGTCCGGCACTGGAGACACAGATGCGTAAGCAGGAGCACAGGCAGGAAACAGTGCGGGTAAGCGGTACTCAATCCGGTACTCGCCCGTGTGCGCGTGCGCAATAGATTTGAAGGCTAGGCAGGGTCACAGTGCAGCCAATCGCTGCAAGAAGGGGTGGAGCCGAAAAAATGCTCGCACAATTCTGGCGCCAAACGCCCAAATCAACTGAGAAAACAAACAAACAACACAGTGTCACTTCAATTTTGTTGACAACAGTTGCAATAAAGTTTTTTTTCAATTTTGATTAGTTCTTCGCATCACCTCCCAAGTAGAACTACCAGTTGCAAAAATCAATGTCCAACAGTCCGGCACTGGAGACACAGATGCGTAAGCAGGAGCACAGGCAGGAAACAGTGCGGGTAAGCGGTACTCAATCCGGTACTCGCCCGTGTGCGCGTGCGCAATAGATTTGAAGGCTAGGCAGGGTCACAGTGCAGCCAATCGCTGCAAGAAGGGGTGGAGCCGAAAAAATGCTCGCACAATTCTGGCGCCAAACGCCCAAATCAACTGAGAAAACAAACAAACAAACAACACAGTGTCACTTCAATTTTGTTGACAACAGTTGCAATAAAGTTTTTTTTCAATTTTGATTAGTTCTTCGCATCACCTCCCAAGTAGAACTACCAGCTGCAAAAATCAATGTCCAACAGTCCGGCACTGGAGACACAGATGCGTAAGCAGGAGCACAGGCAGGAAACAGTGCGGGTAAGCGGTACTCAATCCGGTACTCGCCCGTGTGCGCGTGCGCAATAGATTTGAAGGCTAGGCAGGGTCACAGTGCAGCCAATCGCTGCAAGAAGGGGTGGAGCCGAAAAAATGCTCGCACAATTCTGGCGCCAAACGCCCAAATCAACTGAGAAAACAAACAAACAACACAGTGTCACTTCAATTTTGTTGACAACAGTTGCAATAAAGTTTTTTTTCAATTTTGATTAGTTCTTCGCATCACCTCCCAAGTAGAACTACCAGTTGCAAAAATCAATGTCCAACAGTCCGGCACTGGAGACACAGATGCGTAAGCAGGAGCACAGGCAGGAAACAGTGCGGGTAAGCGGTACTCAATCCGGTACTCGCCCGTGTGCGTGCGCGCTGTGCGCGCGCGCAATAGATTTGAAGGCTAGGCAGGGTCACAGTGCAGCCAATCGCTGCAAGAAGGGGTGGAGCCGAAAAAATGCTCGCACAATTCTGGCGCCAAACGCCCAAATCAACTCCCAAGTAGAACTACCAGCTGCAAAAATCAATGTCCAACAGTCCGGCACTGGAGACACAGATGCGTAAGCAGGAGCACAGGCAGGAAACAGTGCGGGTAAGCGGTACTCAATCCGGTACTCGCCCGTGACAGATGTATTTACATTATCAATCACACCGTTTCAGGAGCAGTACCATGAGGTTCTTTCCCAAACAACACTGTACCCCACCAATAACAGTGTCTCTCATAGCACTGCATGTTCTCTTCTAGCAATAACCACGCCCCTTCAAGCTCTAGGTGTGCTCCTCTGCAAATAAGCACACCTCTATAGTACTGGATGTGCTAAATTAATAATGCTAATGTATCTCCAAGACTTGACTGTGCTCCTCCCCAAACTCTGACCCCTACCAAGAACTGGCTGCAGTCCTCTCGCTACGATGGACCAAACCAGGCCTGTGGTGCTGGGAAATATTGCCCACATCTCTTCAAGCACTGCCTGTGTTCCCCACTAAGCACTTCCTGCTATCCTGCCTCTCCACACCCTGCTAGTCTCTTCCCTATAGTCTCCTCCCTTTCCACACCCTGCCTATACTCCTTTTCCTCTTGTGGTCCTAACTACTCACACTCTTCTTATACTTCGTATCCCAGTATTGTCCTTGCCACACCCTGCCTATGTGCTGCCCTATGCTGCCTTCCACCCCATTTCCCCACTTATGCTTCTTCTCTATGCACGTCCGCCCCCGTACTACTCCCTGGTTATGTCCTTCCGTGCTCTGTCTTTCCTCTTTGTGCCTTGTCTATACATCTCTTACCAGTGTTGTCCTTGCTCTCTGTGCCCAAATATCTCGCTTCCCATTGTTGTCCTCCCTCTTCATGCCCTGGAAATGCTTCTACGATTGTGGACGTCATCTCTCCACATCTTACCTATCCTACTCTTCCCAGTGTTGTCTTTCCTCTCCACGCCCAGCTTATACTCCACTTGCCAGTATTATCTTCCGTTTCCACGCCCTGCTCCTCTCGTCCGGGTTGTTCCCCCTGTCCATGCCCTGCCTATGCTCCTCTTATCAGGGTGGTCTCCCTCTCCATGTCCTGGCTATGCTCCTTTTCCCATTGTTGTCCTCCCTTTCCTCGCTCTGCCCATGTGCTTATATTGTTGCCCTCCCTCTCCATGTCTGGCCTATGCTTCTTCCATTGTTGTCCTCCCTCTCCATGCCCTGCATATGTCCTTCCATTGTTGTCCTCTCTCTCCATGCCCTTCCTAGGCTCCTCATGCCAGTGTTGTCCACCCTCTCCTCCTCTTCCTAGTCTTGTCCTCCCTCTCCGTGCTCTGCCTATGTCCTTCCATTGTTGTCCTCGCTCTCTACACCCTGCCTATATCCTTCCATTTGTGTCCTCCCACTCCACGCCCTAAGGCTAGGCTCCTCGTCCCAGTGTTGTCCGCCCTGTTCTCCTCTTCCTAGTCTCGTCCTTCCTCTCCACACCCTGCCTTTGTCCTTCCATTGTTGTTCTCCCTCTTCACACCCTGCTCATGTCCTTCCATTGCTGTCCTCCCACTCCACGCCATGACTAGTCTCCTCGTCCCAGTGTTGTCCACCTTCTCCTCCTCTTCCTAGTCTCGTCCTCCCTCTCCACGCCCTGCCTTTGTCCTTCCATTGTTGTCCTCCCTCTCCACCCCCTGCCTAAATCCTTCTATTGCTGTCCTCCCACTCACTGCCCTTCCTAGGCTCCTCGTCCCAGTGTTGTCCACCCTCTCCTCCTCTTCCTAGTCTTGTCCTTCCTCTCCACGCCCTGCCTTTGTCCTTCCATTGTGGTCCTCCCTCTCCACGCCCTGCCTTTGTCCTTCCATTGCTGACCTCTCATTCCACGCCCTGCCTAGGCTCCTCGTCCCAGTGTTGTCCACCCTCCCCTCCTCTTCCTAGTCTTGTCCTACCTCTCCAGGCCCTGCCTATATATTCCATTGTTGTCCTCCCTCAACACCGTGCCTATGTGCTTCCGTTGTTGTCCTCCCTCAACACCGTGCCTATGTACTTCCATTGTTGTCCTCCCTCTCCACACCCTGACTAAATCCTTCCATTGCTGCCCTCCCACTCCACGTCCTGCCTAGGCTCCTCGTCCCAGTGTTGTCCACCCTCTCCTCCTCTTCCTAGTCTCGTCCTCCCTCTTCACGCCCTGCCCGTGTTCTTCCCATTGTTGTGCCTGCATCCCCAGGCTCTGCTACCATCTCCCACTTCCTCCTGTGTCCTCGGTTATTTATAACGGCTGGCTGCACAGAGATCAGAAAACCGTCCACTCATACAACTCCTGTGTAAGTTGCGGAGGAGTCCAGGGGAGTGACAGGGGACACCAGCTGGGCAAAAGGAGAGAAAACAAACCCCAGCACCAAACTGGCGGATCTGAGGATGGGGAACACACACCGCGGCGCGAGAGCTCGGCAGAGCTGGGGCTGCTCACACAGCAATGGTCTGTATTGGGTCAAGCGTTGGTAAACCCATGGCTATCAGGGCTGTTTGCAATGCAAGTACCCCGGGCTGTGCACAACACACGTGTTAGCTGTACACAACGCATTGTCTTTTGTGCATGGGTGTACATACATACTCCCTGTTGGGCTAAGTGGCTTAGGCTCTTCACACCGAGAGAGTTGTGCACAGTATCTATGAGTAAAAGTACTAATACATGTTGTGAACTTTGTGTAATGGTCCCACGTGTTGTTGCAGTCAGTTACTGGGGGAGGCGAGGGTGCCAAGCTGCTGTGTGGGTGTGTGCAGATCTTCGTGTATTTCCAGTGCCACCATTGAGTTGTCGAGCTGTACGTGGAGCGATGTAGGCGTTGTGAAGGCTTCTGTTGTGCACTGATGCCTGTGTGTGCTGTGAAGATCGCATATAGGGCCTGCCTGATTCATGGAATTTTTTGCACGCGTCAAAGTGACTTTGCAATATTGCAAAGTCACTTTTGAGCAGTGCAAAGTCACTTTGAACCGTGCAAAAAATTAAATGAATCGGGGCCATAGTTGGCAACGGCAAACCCTGTGCGTTCTACCGTTGTACAAGGAGGGTTGTGTGTACTGTGAAAACGGTTCTGTCCCAAGGCAGTTAAGACTGTCTGTATGGTGCAAGTTGCTGGTGGCTCCTGAGCACTGTGTGCACTGTCAGAGCTGTACACGGAATGATGTGTGTATTATGAATGCTGCTGTTGCACACTACAGTGAGGAGGAATGCATACATAAGGCTGGTGTAGAGTTATGTGTAACTGTGTTGTGAAGATTGCCGGTGTTACACAGTGCATGGTCAAGACTGTATACTCAGTGGTATGTATGTATTATGAAGGCTGCTCGTGTTCACTGAACATTGTGTTTATTGTAAAGGCTTGCGCGCAGGTTTAGAGCTGTACACGGAGACCTGTATCCTTGAGGCTGATTGAGAGATGCACGCAGAGCACACTGTGTATCAGGCTGAGCACGCACGCGCAGTCAGCAGGACTTAGAACGCATATGTACGTGTATGCAAACTAAATGCATTATTATCACGTTAATAATGCACTTAGTTCACATACACTTACATATACATTTTTGATGGATTCTTTAATATGTGTTTCACATTTAGTGCTTACTAGAATCCTGGGAGCTTATAAAACAAAGTGTCCACTGGGTTCAGGTTATGATATGATATGATATGGCATTTGTAACGCACCTATATACAAGTGTTTCAAGGCGCGACGAGGCGGGGGGGGGACAAAGGGGAGACAGACAACGATCCTACGAGGCCAGGTGTCATTCAGATCACGCAAGTGCAAGGGTAGAGGGGAAGGGAAAAGTGCAAGGGGGAAAGGGAGAGGGGAAAGTGCAGTACAGGGTTAGTAGAATACAAGATAAATAATAAGTGCCAGCTGGTGGCAAGTGCAAGGTAGGTGCAGACAAGGGCTGGGAAGGGGGGCTGTAGGGATACAGAGACAGTCCCGCAGTGCAGGGGTTGCCAGGGAGGCAGTGCAGGGGAGAGTGGCTGGGCCAAGGACCGAGATCGGTGAGTGGACCAGTTGCAGATTCAGTGCAGTTTCAGTTATTTTAGCAGGGGAGAGGGGCAGAGAAAGCAGAAGCAAAGAGGAAGGTTTTGAGGTGCTACCAGAACTGGAGATGGTTCCCCTCAAGTTTCAGGGAGGCAGTAAGGCTGTTCCAGAGGGAGGCCCCTGCTGCAGAGAGAGATCTACCCCCAACTCGTTGCTTGAGGGAGTTGGAGGCGGATGAGCGAAGAGCTCGAGAAGGAAGATATTTAGGAAGAGAGTTGAAGGTATTTTGGCCCAAGGCCCCAGAAGGCCTTGTGGACAATGCAGAGGGTTTTGAACTTAATCCTCGTAGCCACTGGGAGCCAGTGTAGCGATTTCAGTCCTGGAGAGATATACGGTCCCTGGGCTTGAGGCCAAGGACAAATCTTGCAGTCCTGTTCTGGATGAGTTGCAGAGGGCGCAGAGTAGAGGCAGGCAGATTTAGATAGAGGCTGTTACAGTAGTCCAGCTTTGAGAGAACCAGGGCTCTAGAGACAGTGAGCTTCTGGGGGAAGGAGAGGAAAGGAAGGATACCTCTGAGGTGTAGCTGGTAGTGGGACTTCTTAGAGACGTCAGATGTGTGAGGAGAGAAAGAGAGTGTGGAGTCGAAGATGACCCCGAGGTTTTTTGCATTGCAGGAAGGAGCAGGAGGCGGGCCAAGAGAGGCCGGCCAGAGAGCTGCAGGGAAGGAGGGAGTGGGTATGCCGATGAGTAGAATCTCAGTTTTACTGGCATTAAGGCAGAGGTCATTGGCGGCACACCATTCCTGGATAGCAGAAAGACAGTCAGAGATGAGGGAAGGAGAAGAGGAGGCCGAGGGTAGCCTGAAAATGAGCTGGTTATCATCCGCATAGCACTGAAAGTTGGGGCAGAGAGCGGCGATGCGGTGGGCAAGGAGTGCCAGATACTGGTTGAACAGCCAGGGAGAGAGGTTAGATCCCTGGGGGTCACCACAGGTAGAGAGAAAGATGTCGGAGAGGAAGGACCCCAGTTGGACCTGGGAGGTTCGATTGTAGAGGAAAGAGGTCAGCCACGCCAGAGCCTGACCAGTGATACCCAGGTTATCACGGAGACGGTTGAGCAGGATGGCATGGTTGACAGTATCAAAGGCAGAAGAGAGATCAAGCAAAATGAGAATACATGGAGTGTTAGAGGTTCGAGAGCAGGTCCTCACGGATGTTCAGGAGAGCAGTTTCCATGCTTCTGGCAGCTCTGAAGCCAGACTGATGGTCATGAAGACTACCAACAGATTCAGCATGGAGATTAGGGTTCTTTCGTCCACTGGGTTCGTGCTTTTTACGTCCATTTTGGAGTTGCTAGTGACACGGCTTCACCATGTTCTGTTATTTGAGTGAGCCTGGCTCTCATAAAGTTAAACGTATTGCACCCCCGGGACCCCAGAAAGACAGGCACACCACATTCCTGGTGTCAAAAAATCCTATTCGTTAAGTAATGACTGAGCATGCGCACGCATGCTCAGTCAGCAGGGTAGGATTTTTTGACACATAGCAAAAAGCGACGTTACACCGGCCCGGAGTGAAGTTGAAATAACTGGGGAGGGGGAAGCCCCCCTCGCCCCTCTCACCTCCCTCACCCTTGCTTCTGGACAGCATCCCACATGGATTCCATTCTCTGCCCCTCTGGGCCCGCACAATCAACGCTCCTGAAGTAAGCCTGACCCCTATGGGCATGATTATGGGGCCGCTCAACCTTTTCTCCCTTGGCGGTGGATCACAAGCCCGAGAGGCTTCTCTAGAGTAGGTGGGAGGTGGGCCCATCATCGGCAGGCACACAGCGGCGGAGTGGCTGGGGGCCTGCTCACTATCTTTGGGATCTCTAACTCCCCTGTCCCCCTCAGTGACAATAGCACACCTCCTCCCTGTGTCGGTGCAGCCCTCATTGTGCGGTGGGATTCCTGGAGACTGCAACGTGCCCTGATAAGGGACTTGATCGCCAGAGTGATCTCCTCTCCCCGCCTTAGGAACTCCTCGGGCCTTACCAGCAATGCCCAAAGCAGGATCGAAAGGAAAGTCGGCGGACATCACTGCCTTCTTAACCCCCCCCCCCCATGACACTGGGAAATCAGAGATGCAGGATGTAAAGGCAGAGGTCCATTCGCCCCCACCTGGGCCGATCCACTCTGATCCTGGTCTCTCCAAAAGGGACCTTGAGGACTTGTTGAAAGCCTTCAAGCAGGA
Source organism: Ambystoma mexicanum (assembly GCF_040938575.1). Taxonomy (NCBI): domain Eukaryota; kingdom Metazoa; phylum Chordata; class Amphibia; order Caudata; family Ambystomatidae; genus Ambystoma; species Ambystoma mexicanum. Next base: position 966,106,668 of record NC_090936.1, on the reverse strand, counting down.
CATCACGCAGGAGATGAAGCAGGAAATTGCCTCTAAGAACGCTGATCAATTGCAGACTTGAACTCTCACCTACTGGGCCTCAAATCTCGAGTCAACTACCTCCAAAATACAGCATGCAACAGTCGCTTGATCATGCGGAACTGGCGAAGAGAGTGGATGAAATTGAAGAGCACCTTCTGGGCAAATAAGCTGATTTAGAAAACTGGCCAAGGAGGAACAATAGTCACCTACGAGGGGTGCTGCGCCACGTCTCAAATCAAGAATTGGTGACAAACGCAAGTGCCCTTTTCAAGTCTTTGCTGGTTCTCCTGGACACCGAGGAACTTGTTTTGGATAGGACCCACCAGAGGCTACTCCTCAGCCCAACAGAGCCGCAACCTCCTCTCACCCGAGTACACTTTTTCCATCAAAAAGGCAATTGTGGCCGCTGCCAGGAAATCGGAACCGGTGGTCTTCCAGGGGGCCTCTCTCACATTGTTTCAAGACCTCTCGTCCCACACACTGGCTAACCACTGGCATCTGCAAAAGATCACTTAATGGCTACAGGCGAACAAAATCAGCTACCGCTGGGGGCTCCCTTGCAAACTGGTCTTTGACTACCGCACTCGCCACTATATCATTGCTCGGAGGACGAGGCCAAGGAACTGATGGAAGAGGCGAACAATGCTAATGCCTTAGGGGGCGGTGAGTCGAATGACCCCCAATTTGTACCCACCCCTAGAGAAAAGAGGAGGAAACCCGGAGGACGACATGTGTCAGTACCTCCATCTGTGCTGCAGAGGGTCGAACAGGAATATCCCCGGCTCCCAGCCTGATACTTGTACATCTAAAGACCTCTCACCGGCAGTAATTTCCTCAGAAACGGGGAGGAGGGCCGTTCGAAATTGAACTGTTGGGAACTCCCCCAGCATGTGGGCTCTATAGCCCTGGAAGGGGTGCCAACCGAAGAGTTCTTCTTTCTGTCGGCTATTTCACCATCAAGGTAAGAGGAAGAAACGGGACATGGCAAATGATCGGGCGTCCTGAACGGATAACACCTGCTACTGTTGATGTCATGTCACTGTTGGATATGTTTTGGCAAGTTTTCAAATACCTAACCTTGTTTTACTTATGGTTACATTTTGAGAATTCTTATTTGAACTGTAACACTTTGCCTAGAGATAGAAATTAATTGACAAGCTGGCCCTCCTCAGCTAGGGGGACCAGCCACCCAATGCACTATCAGCTTACCCAAGCAGGTTCTCGATGGCGACTCCTGTTGCTAATTGTCTCACCCTGAATGTACAGGGTTTAAATTCCCTGTTGAAATGCAAGGCACTTTTCCATAGAATGTCCACCCTCAATTGTTTCTCCAGTAGACCCACCTCTTACCCTCGGATGAATTTTGCCACCAATAATAAATTGTACCCTACTGTGTTTTGTGCCTCTAGCCCTTTGAAGAGACGTGGAGTCGCCATCCTGATATGCAAAGGTACCCCGCTGAAAATCATACGAGACGTGGAGGGAAGGTATATCATGGTGGTGGCGCTATTATATGGGCGAAAAGTGACTCTAGACTGGATATGTTCTACCCTCTCCAACACCCTAATCCCGCAGGTAGTTAATATTGAGATTCTCTCAAAAGCCTTATCAGACCACGCTTCCTTAATGCTCATGATGGCCTGCCCCACATAGATCCCCCGGACAAATCCTTAGTGTTTGAATGATTCTCTGCTGAAGGATCCTCTAATTCGTTCACACATCTCCGAAGCAATAAAGCAGTATTTTTTGGAGAATGACACTGGTAGGGTGGGAATTGACACCGTATGGGACGCTGGGAAGGCCGAGGCTCCATCATTTAACAAGCCTCTGTACGGGGGAAAGCTAGGAAGCTGCTCCAGACCCACTTGGAGGAGGAGCTTCAAAGTAAAAGCGGTGGCGCACAGGGAGAAGGGATCCAGGTGCTCGCTTTGTGACCTGCGAGTGGCGCGGAAAGCCCTGGAGGCACATCAAATTGGGCGAGCAGCGTACTTCTTAATGCTCACAAAACAACACTTTTACACTGAAGGGAATAAGGCCAATAAGCTGCTAGCGGCAACATTGAAAAAGAGGTGCAATTATATTGAGGCTTTGGCAGATGGTGATGGCAAGCTTGAAGCCTCAGAAGAGGGTAAGCTTCGAATTATAGAAAACTTTTTCCGGGTTCACTCGGCTGCGCACCAAGCGACCAACAGGCAATGCACGATTTTATACATAATTTCCAACTCCCTCGACTGGCCCAGACCAAGCGGGATCCCTTGGAGTGACCTATCACCGACCAAGAGGTTTTGCTGGCAATCCACTCTCTCCCCTTCGAGAAAAGCCCTGGGGCCGGACGGCTTCACTAATACGTTTTACAAAACCTTTAGTACGGGAACTAGCCCCCCACTTGACTAAATTGCCTTTTTCTCCGCTGGAACAGTGATGCACACTATGGCAGAATCTGAAACTACTTCTGAAACTGGGGGAAAACCCCAATAGAGTGCACATCTTACCACCCAATTTCCCTACTTAACTGTGAAGCAAATCTCTTCATAAAAATCATGGCACAGCGGCTTGAGGAAGTTCTCCCGTTTATTAATCAATAGCGACCAGATCCGCTTCATACAAAATCGGTCGGCCCATGACAATATCCCCCGGGTGATTGGCTGATTGACCTGGCCCCTCAAATCCTGTGAAAACTATCATTGCTATCCCTTGATGCCCATAGGGCATTCGATAGTATGGCCTGGGACTACCTGGAACTGGTACTTTGGGGTTTTGGCTTCGGCCTGCACTTCACCAAGTTAGTGCTGGCAAACTTTCAATATCCAACTACCTGCGTCAGAGTTAACTCCCAGTGGTCCTCTTTGATACCCCTGGGTAAGGGGACTAGACAGGGATGCCCTCTTTCCGCCCTAGTAGTCGCGCTAGCTATGGAACCCTTTGCCCAAAGAGTTCCCCTTCACCCCAACATCCAGGGCTTTACATACGGGGGGAATGCCACAAGCTGGCATTATACGGTGACGATGTGCTATGCTTTCTAAGGGACTCTCCCACCTCACTCCTGGTTCTCATAGACCTGTTGGTCCAACTTACAGCTGTTTTGGGGTTTTCAATAAACTATGACAAATCTATAGGTATGGGCCTGACAGAAATGCCAGCGGCCCTGGCAAACCTGCAGGAAAGATTCCCATTCCGATGGTCTGAAACAGATATCTCCTACCTGGGGGTACATCTAACCCCCACTTACTCTGGCTTGCTGAAGGCAAATATCCCAGAGCTATGGAAAGAAGCCAAAGAACTGCTTCAAAGGTGGAAGTCACAGGAGATCTCATGACCAGGTCGTATTTGCGCTGTCAAAATGACTCCCCTCCAAAAAGTGCAGTATATTTTTCAGGCGCTACCTGTACTCTTCCCAGAACGGTAACTACTCGACCTACAGAAGGCAGTGGGACAGTTAATTTGGCAGTGCAAAAAACCACGTATCCCTTGCAAGCTCCTCACAGGAGGGAAAATGCTAGGGGGCCTAGGGTTGCCATTGATCCCACGATACTACTGGGCCGCTCAACTGACCACCATGCTGAGCTGGGTGGGAACAAACGACCCTCCCAAATGGAGGGACCTAGAACAATTTGCATCTCCTTTTCCACTGTGCCATCTCCCATTCCTCCATATGGAGGCGTGGCGTCAACGGGACACCATGCTGGCTAATACCCTAGCAACGCTTGAGGACTGGGATACAGCCTGCGCCCAAAGAGGGTTCAGATCGGGCTTGGGCCCTCTCTCATCCATTACCCAAAACATAGCATTTACCCCGGTTCTAAAAGCAACATCTTTTCAGCTTTGGAGCTCCGGTGAGCCCCTAATGTTGCAGGACCTCTACGGGGACACAGGGCCCCTAACCTTTATGGAGTGTAAGGAGAAGTTCAACCTGCCTGAATCAGAGCGGTTCCACTATGGCCAATTGTGGCACTGGTTAACTAACGCCATGGTGATGCAGGCTGGTGCCCTTCCTCCAATGGGCACAGAACTCAAAGTACTGGAAGGGCAAAAAACACCTCGAATTTTGGCTTGCTATAAGCTCCTGGAGAGCACCACTCCAGAGGAAAAGTTTCCATACATGACGGGATGGGAGAGGGAACTGGGTCTGGAGATCTCAGGGGAGTCCTGGTTGAGGATATGGACTACAGCCCACAAAAGACTGCGCTGTAACCTAGTGAAGGAAGGGGCCCTTAAGTTGTGCTGATGATACCTATCCCTGCAGTGCCTACACGCAATGCACTCCACCTACCCCGACAGATGCTGGCATGGATGCGGGCAGCTGGGCGACTTGGCTCACATGTGGTGGCACTGCCCTGTAATACAGTCATTTTGATTGGAGGTTTGCTCCAAAATTTATGAGATTACTGGCACTCACCTCCCCATGAACCCCCTTGTCTTATTGCTAGGGGACGCCCCCGAAAATGGCTCGTTCCCTATGTCAGGCGCTAGGGCTGAACTAATCTCCCAACTCTTGATGGCTGCCCGAATCACCCGCGCACGATTCTGGAAGTCACCTGAGGGCCCATACATCTCCTACTGGTGGGTGAAAGTGTAGTAACTACTGGGGATGGAGAAACTCGCAGTGCTAGCAGTAGGACAGCTTTTCTAATTCTCACGTACATCGGGACCTTTCTTGGAACACGTGGCTGTCAAAGAGCAGATGTTTTTCTTGATGGTACTCTTGAAGCCTCTGACCAAACCATGAACTAACAAAGTCCGAACTCGTGGGTTGAGCCCTTCAGCGCGACCAAGCTATGGCATCACATTGAGTGCAGAGTTACCTCTTCCCTTTTTTAATTTTTTTATTTATATGTTTTTTCTTCTTTTTTTCTCCCTTCCTCTCTCCTTCGTTGTCACCTTCCATTCGATGTTCAAATGGCTGTGTTAAGCATAACACTTGTATAATTATAAAAACTGGAATTTCGATGTCACGCTGTTTGTTGGTCTTGATATTTCTCGGTATTGTGTCGGAATTTCAATAAAAAAAAATACATGTTAAAAAAAAAAAAACAGCATTGACAAAGTCAGCAGTATGCTATTATATTCCCTGGTACTCCCAGCATTTAGCAGCTGCTGTCATTAGTGGCTAGGTAGTATCATTACTGCAATGCTGGCAAATGTCTACACAAATGTCCAAGCTGCAATTGGATTGCCAATGCTGGTTTATCCCAGCTGCTGTCTGCCTCTGAGACCCTCTGGAGGGCCATGCAGATGTTGTAAAATGACCTACCTGCTCTTTCTGCAGGCCTCTTGAACAGCATATACTTTAGTTTTCACGCTTTGTTTGCAGTCGTGTTTGACTGACTAATAGGCAGCAGGTAATAGCTGCGTGAAACATACAGGCCGATTCATGGAATTAATGTGCGCCGAAAATTCCGGCGCAGAGGTGCCAAAACGTGCGAATCGCAGTAAAAGTGCGAAAATCGCAGGGAAACCAGCGCACATCGATTCATGGAAGTCCGTGCGCGAGAAAAATATTGGATGTGCTCTGAAAAAGTGCGCGGCGCACGCCGGCGCACAGGTCATCCAACAGCATGCGCCACGGCCGCTGCGACATCGCACATAGCGCAGCGCACATAACAAAAGTAGGCGGAACACGGGGCGTAACACTCGGAATGGGGAACAACGCGTGAAAATATGGGCGTCACGGGGGAAGTACAGGAGGCAAGTGCGCGGAACGCCCACACGCTCGCCTACAACTCGTATTCATGGAATCGAATAGGGCCAACCAGCGCACGGTCAAAGACGCGCACAGGGCCAAACAAGTCCGCCACAAGAAAGCAGGCGGTAGCATCCCTGCGCCTGAAATAAATGTGCGTCAAAATGTGCGCTAACAAAAAGCACCCATATACAGCTATGATGAATGATCCATACTGTGGCCCTCTAGGACAAATGAGGTGCAAAGGGGTACCTACAAGCACGGACACCCGCTGTGTGAAAATTAGTGTGTGCGTGTATTACGGGGTGCGCGGGAAGTTCCACACGCGATTGGCCTGGATACGTGTATTCCGGGGTGCGCGGGAAGTTCCACACGCGATTTCAGCAGGGTACGTGTATTACAAGGTGTGCGGGAAGTTTCACACGCAAATTTGCAGGGTACGTGTATTTCGGTGTGCGCGTGAAGTTCCACACACAATTTCAGCAGGGTACGTGTACTCCGGGTGCGCGGGAAATTCCACACGCGACTCCAGCAGCCTACGTGTATTTCGGGGGTGCCGGGGAGTCCTGCACATGAATTGGCCGTGTGGGTCCTCCCAGCTGTTCCCTCTACACCCTCCACGGCCCCTGCAGGCGGCCCACACCACAGGAGACTACCCAGCATCCCTGTACATGTCCTGCAGGCAGCCCATCCACCATGGCCATGCCCCCCAGCCAACCCACATGTCACCTTGCACTACTGCCCACCAACACATGTCTCCCTGCACCCCCACCCCCCAGCACTGTGGGGCACCCTCCACCAGGCCCCCACTCATGTCCACCTTGCACCCCACCCCCCAGCATCCAGGGGCACCCTCCACCAGGCCCCCGTCATGTCCAACTCATGTCCCCCTGCACCCCCACCCCCCTGCATCCAGGGGCACCCTTCACCAGGCCCCCACTCATGTCTCCCTGCACCACCACCCCCCAGCACTGTGGGGCATCCTCCACCAGGCCCCACTCATGTCCAACTCATGTCCCCCTGCGCCCCCAGCATCCAGGGGCACCCTCCACCAGGCCCCACTCATGTCCAACTCATGTCCCCCTGCTCCCCCACCCCCCTGCATCCAGGGGCACCCTCCACCAGGCCCCCACTCATGTCTCCCTGCAGCCCCACCCCCCTGCATCCAGGGGCACCCTCCACCAGGCCCCCACTCATGTCCCCCTGCACCCCCACCCCCCTGCATCCAGGGGCACCCTCCACCAGGCCCCCACTTCATGTCCCCCTGCACCCCCACCCCCCAGCACTGTGGGGCACCCTCCACCAGGCCCCTACTCATGTCCCCCTGCACCCCCACCCCCCAGCATCCAGGGGCACCCTCCACCAGGCCCCACTCATGTCCAACTCATGTCCCCCTGCACCCCCACCCCCCTGCATCCAGGGGCACCCTCCACCAGGCCCCCACTCATGTCTCCCTGCAGCCCCACCCCCCTGCATCCAGGGGCACCCTCCACCAGGCCCCCACTCATGTCCCCCTGCACCCCCACCCCCTGCATCCAGGGGCACCCTCCACCAGGCCCCCACTCCTGTCTCCCTGCACCCCCGCCCCCCAGCACTGTGGGACACCCTCCACCAGGCCCCCACTCATGTCCCCCTGCACCCCCACCCGCCAGAATCCAGGGGCACCCTCCACCAGGCCCCACTCATGTTCAACTCATGTCCCCCTGCACCCCCACCCCCCTGCATCCAGGGGCACCCTCCACCAGGCCCCCACTCATGTCTCCCTGCACCGCCACCCCCAAGCACTGTGGGGCACCCTCCACCAGGCCCCCACTCATGTCCCCCTGGACCCCCACCCCCCTGCATCCAGGGACACCCTCCACCAGGCCCCCACTCATGTCTCCCTGCACCACAACCACCCAGCACTGTGGGGCACCCTCCACCAGGCCCCACTCATGTCCAACTCATGTCCCCCTGCACCCCCACCCCCCTGCATCCAGGGGCACCCTCCACCAGGCCCCCACTCATGTCTCCCTGCATCCCCACCCCCCTGCATCCAGGGGCACCCTCCACCAGGCCCCCACTCATGTCCCCCAGCACCCCCACCCCCCTGCATCCAGGAGCACCTTCCACCAGGCCCCCACTTCATGTCCCCCTGCACCCCCAGCACTGTGGGGCACCCTCCACCAGGCCCCCACTCATGTCCCCCTGCACCCACACCCCCCAGCATCCAGGGGCACCCTCCACCAGGCCCCACTCATGTCCAACTCATGTCCCCCTGCACCTCCACCCCCCAGCACTGTGGGGCACCCTCCACCAGGCCCCCACTCATGTCCCCCTGCACCCCCACCCCCCTGCATCCAGGGGCAACCTCCACCAGGCCCCCACTCCTGTCTCCCTGCACCCCCACCCCCAGCACTGTGGGGCACCCTCCACCAGGCCCCCACTCATGTCCCCCTGCACCCCCACCCCCCAGCATCCAGGGGCACCCTCCACCAGGCCCCACTCATGTCCAACTCATGTCCCCCTGCAACCCCACCCCCCTGCATCCAGGGGCACCCTCCACCAGGCCCCCACTCATGTCTCCCTGCAGCCCCACCCCCTGCATCCAGGGGCACCCTCCACCAGGCCCCCACTCATGTCCCCCTGCACCCCCACCCCTCTGCATCCAGGGGCACCCTCCACCAGGCCCCCACTCATGTCTCCCTGCACCACCACCCCCCAGCACTGTGGGGCACCCTCCACCAGGCCCCCACTCATGTCCCCCTGGACCCCCACCCCCCCTGCATCCAGGAGCACCCTCCACCAGGCCCCCACTCATGTCTCCCTGCACCACCCCCCAGCACTGTGGGGCACCCTCCACCAGGCCCCCACTCATGTCCCCCTGCACCCCCACCCCCCTGCATCCAGCGGCACCGTCCACCAGGCCCCCACTCCTGTCTCCCTGCACCACCCCCCAGCACTGTGGGGCACCCTCCACCAGGCCCCCACTCATGTCCCCCTGCACCCCCACCCCCCTGCATCCAGCGGCACCGTCCACCAGGCCCCCACTCCTGTCTCCCTGCACCCCCACCCCCCAGCACTGTGGGACACCCTCCACCAGGCCCCCCACTCATGTCACCCTGCACCCCCACCCCCCAGCATCCAGGGGCACCCTCCACCAGGCCCCACTCATGTCCAACTCATGTCCCCCTGCACCCCCACACCCCTGCATCCAGGGGCACCCTCCACCAGGCCCCCACTCCTTTCTCCCTGCACCCCCACCCCCCAGCACTGTGGGGCACCCCCCAGCACTGTGGGGCACCCTCCACCAGGCCCCACTCATGTCCAACTCATGTCCCCCTGCACCCCCACCCCCCTGCATCGAGGGGCATCCTCCACCAGGCCCCCACTCATGTCTCCCTGCACCACCACCCCCCAGCAGTCAGGGGCACCCTCCACCAGGCCCCCACTCCTGTCTCCCAACCTCCCCACCCCCCAGCAGTGCGATTTCCCTGGGTACGTGTATTTCAGGGGTGCGCGGGTAGTCTTACACGCGATTTCATCAGGGTACGTTTATTATGGGTCCGCGTGAACTTCCACACGCGACTGGGCCTGTGAGAGTGGGGTACGCGTATTCCTGGGGTGGGCGGGAATATTTACTTGCGACTGGGCCTGGGAGAGCGTGTTACGTGTATTCCTGGGGTGGGCGGGAAGATTTACACGGTTGCCTACAACGCGCCAAAAAAAAAGGTCCAATCCAGAAACACGTACGCCAGCATGAAGCAGGCGCACGTCCCGCGCAGCATAAAAGAGTGCGCAAACAACAAACAAGCTCAGACGCCAGGATGAATATACCGTTCCTAGCAGCAGTGGCCGTGGGCAGGAGGAGGATAGTCAGGGCCAGAATCTTCACACCCAGAACCAGCCTATTTGGTATGCCTGATGACCAGGTGTATGGGAGGTACAGGTTTCCACCACACATAATACTCGACCTGGTCAGTGAGTGGGAGGATGACCTCACATCACCCACCCTGTGCTCCCAAGCACTCGGCCCCCTGGAGAAAGTCCTCAATGTACTGCACTTCTTGGCTACGGGATCATTTCAGCGGACAAGTGCCATAGTGGGGGGGGGGTATCACAGGCCACGCAGTCACGGTGCCTACACCAGGTGTTGGCCATCATCACTGCACGCCCATCAGTCCGCAGGCACATATACCTGCCCAGAACACCTGCAGAAAGGCAGGCTGTCAGCCAGGATATCTACAGGGTGGCACAATTCCCCTAAGTGCTAGGTGCCATTGATTGCACCCATGTGGCTCTACGTCCCCCCAGGGCATCTGAGCACATCTATAGAAACCGCAAGCACTGGCATTCCATCAATGTCCAGGTAGTATGTGATGCCATAGGAATCATCACCTCAGTATATGCCAACTATCCAGGGTCCACCCACGACAGCTTCATTTACAGGATGTCAACCCTAAACCGAGACATGGAAGGTGGGCGGCATTGCGATGCACGGCTGCTTGGTGAGTATAAATGCCACAGCACATGCATGCATGACAGATACAGAGTAATGTCACTACCCCACTAAGGATCCCCATCACCACCTCCCCAGGGGACAGTGCCTACCCTCTGAGCACCCACATGATGACGCCAATTCGGAACCCCATCACGCCTCCCGAGGTAAGATACAACACAGCCCATATTGCAACCCGGGGCATAGTGGAGCGCACATTCGGAGTGCTCAAGTCACGCTTTCGCTCCCTTGACCGTTCTGGTGGGCAGCTGTTATACGCTCCTCCAGTAGTGTGCAGGATCATAGTGGCAGCATGTGTCCTGCACAATGTTGCAACACGCCGGGGCCTGGCTGTGGACATGGTGGTGCCCCCACATCCCCAACCACATGCACGCCCGCTGCGCATGGGAGGGGAAAGGGCACGGGGTGAGGCAGCCCATACGCAGCTGGTGGCTAATTACTTCACATAGAAAACACACCCCTGTGGAGTGCACACAGCCCTGGCACATACCATCTGACAATCAATGATGACTCAATCTGACAATTCTGATGAATTAAGGGACACTCAACTGTCAGAACCATAGCAGCCTGAGATTGTTCATCTGGAAGTGTCACAATGTGTGCATCCCTATCTACACAAACACCACCAATGCAGTGTCATCAAAAGACACACTTCTATGCAGCAAAATGAATACCCACTTGCAAAATACAACATGAGAACAGTGCCATGTCACCCAACCCCTCCCCGGCACCGCCACACAACACACCATGGCATATCATGCTATGTGAGAGCAAACAAATTAATCCCCACAACATGACACAAGTGTCACAAACTACAGTGTCCCTAATGGAAACTGGCCACACATGAAATGCTCACAGTAATGCAGGACCAACAACACACATTACCAAATATTTACCAATAATACGAATCACCTACACAACCTCCAACCTACCATAAACATGACAGTACGGACTTAAAAAATTGGTAGCTTCAGTACCTGATAATGCCAGCACTTCAAACACTTCCAACTGTACAGTGTTAGTGCCACGCAAAAGTGTAGGTGCACTGCTTACAACATGGTCTCCATTTCCAAAGTAGACCTCCTTGTGAAGACATGAGAAATGGACCTGCAAATTAGGAGGTCGAGATGGATGCAGAGGCACATATCAATACACCATGCAGTGTACAATACAACAACAATATGCACTAGGAATGTATACACAGTATTGACTACAGACTGCCCACACATCAAATGGGAGTCCAACGTCACTGTGTAAGTCAATGTCACTTGGGCACACTCTTTGCAAGCCCATGGAAACGGGAAGCAGGAGGGGTGTGTGTCACACAAACCCAAGCATCTGACCCAAATTCAGGACAAGCCTGCATGTGCCCAGCCACAATATAGCATATGCCCACGGGAGCCACACAAGGCTACACACGGTCCAAAAAATCAAAAATCAAAAATGGCCATGAATGGGCCAAGGGGGGTGGGGGAGGCCATCCAGAAGGTCCGAGGACAGGGTGCACACCAAAACCCACCTGTGTGGATCTTGCGGAAAAAAAAACACCTCCATGGGCTCATGGCCTGCACGGCTACCCTATTGTGAGAGATTCGCTGCTGTTGCTCTCCTCACCCTCTGCAGCTGCATCAGGAGGTGGTGGCACTATGGGAGGCAGCCCACGCAAAGCCCTAGTCTGGTCCTCCATGGCAGCAAGCATGCGGGTGTGGAAGGTCTGGTTCTGGAGGATAATCGTGTGGAGGTCCCCATGCAACAACTCACGGGATACCCGGACCTCCTCCCTAGTTGCCTGCATCTCAGCTGAGAGCGTACGTGTGAGCCGCTCCAGCTGCTGTTCTGTCCTTGTGTTAGTTGAAGCCTCAAGCTCAACAAGAGTTACCCTGAGGTGACGGAGTTCCACCCTCAGGACTTCTCTGTGGCCCTGGGACTCAATAGAAATGGCTTCCCGCAGAGTCTCCAGTGCCGCCCGCCTGTCCCTGTTGGACGCCAACATGTCCTCCCTGTGTGACTGGCAAATGGAGTCTGTTGCCTGCTGTAGTTGTTCAATCAGCCTTTCTTGGGGGACAATGGAAGTGGCCACCCTATCCATGGCCTGAGCCATCATCTCAGATGATGCTGCCTGTTGGTTTGCCATACCGTATATGGATTGCTCCCATGCGGTATTGCCAGGTGGCGTACGGCCACCGTGTCGGCGGGCACCACACCTGTCTGGGGCAAGGCGAACTGCGCCTTGCTGTGCTGGCACTGCCTGAGGCTGCAGGACTGCATTCCCCCTCTGATCTGCTGGCCCAGGAACAGGATCAGATGTTGCGGAGTGTGACCCTGCATCCGTAACCACCAAAGGCGGACCTACCAACACTGACATCCCCATTGAGGGTTCTACCCATGGTGCAGGTGGGTTGGACAGTACAGAATCCCTCCCAGAAACACTTACCTGCGACCGCACATAGGTCTCATCATCCGAATCGACACCTGAATAGAGCTCGGGGGAGGTGCACCCAGAGACACCCCTTGAGATGATGGTCTGCAGCAAGTGTGGGTTCTCAGCCCCCACCACACCACGTCCCTCACTGGTGCCCGGTCGGGCCTGAGACCCCTCCTGGGTCTGCACCATCTCCACAACCCCAGCAGTATCAAGTGCGTCATCCCCTGCAAAGACATGAAAGAAAAGAAATGGGAACAGGCATTAGCACCATGGCACACAATTAGGGCTGAGAAGCAACAGAAACAGTACTTCATTGACACATGTCCCACATGACTATAACCCTCCCATGCATGCACCGTCACTGCGTATGAAGGGGAGGCAAATGGCACACATTGATGACACCAAGATGGAAGACCAACACATTTGCTGCATGCTGGCTAGCAGTGCCATCACACATTGGCCTGTGATTGGCATGTCCAATACACATACATGACACATGCCATCAAACAGATAGCATGTACCATAGCCATGTCACACATGTGACAATAGGACTGAGAAATGCCTAGTGAAAGTGGTGGAATGCAGACAATCAGCCTGAATGAACACAGAATAATACGCAACTATGTTGTGGCAAGATGACACTTCAAGGGCAACTGGCGTGAGGTTGGGCTGAATATCTACTGTTGCCAGAAGGGATACTGCAATACCCAAATCCTGGTGCGCAGAATGTATTGGATGAAGCACATGGGTGACCCAAACCACGCAGGCACACACACCCTCACCTGGCACTCAATCAGAAGCCCTCCCACACACACCATGCACATGGATGACACGCACATGCATGTGCACTCACCGGACAATGCCTCGTAATCTGGCAGGTCTCCCACGCCTTGGATCTGTTCCTCCGTGACGTAGGTCCCAGCAACATACTCATGTGGAGTGAGTTCTATGTCCTCTGCTGGAGACCCACCTCCAGTCACTAGAGTTGCGGCATGACTTGAGGCCAGCTTTTTCTTTGCACTGGGCTTCAGGTCATTCCAGCGCTTGTAGCAATCATTAGGTGTGCGCCTCACAAATCCAAGGGCACTTATGAGGTCTGCAATGGTCTGCCAGTGTGCCTGACGTTGTGCAGGTGTGGTCTTGCATCCTGCAGTAATCACCATTTCGCTGTCATGTGCAGACACATACTCAACAAGTGCATCAAGTTCGGCCTGATTGAAACTGGGCTTCCTTGGTGGGCCGGACTGTGTAGCCGTGTCTGGGGCATCAGCCTGTACTGGACGAGCACTCTTCCTCTTCCGCTTGGAAGGTGGTGGGGATCCTGAGTGTCCTACGCCGCTCTGGACACTAGGGGTAGGAGCCCGGGTGGACTGTGGACTAGGAGTGTGGGAATGAACGCTCACCATGGGACTTGGTGCAGGCATTAGCTGAAGTGTGATGTAGTCAGGGGGAACGTCAGCAGGATGGACTGGGACCGACACTGTCCTGGCTGGGAGACTCTGAGCTGGCGTGGATGGAGCCGCAGCTGCCCCTGCAGCCTCCCCACCCTGCCTACTCGGGGCAGCAGATGACATAGCTGCCCCTGATCCACGTGGCCTGGTGACACCAACGTGCACCGCCACATGTGGCCTAGACCTGCTGACCTGGAAGTCAGCCATGGAGTCACCCTGTGCCAGGTCTGGTGCCACAATGGGCTGGTCCAACAAGGGCTGAGCAGGGATGGTGTCAGCCACGTTACCCCCAACCAGGGGGGGCATGGGTGTCCCTGACTGGTCACCCACACATGGGGGGCAAGGGGCACCCTGCAAGTCCCGGCCACGTCCCCTACTGTATCCACCACGGCCACCTCTTGTGGCTCAGCCACCTTTGCCACCCTTACCGCGTGCTCGCTTCCCAACCATGCGTATGGGAGTTGCAGTAAACTATTGTTCAGGGCGATTGGGGATCAAAGGGGTACGGTACTAGATGGAATTCGTACCCTAGTGCTCTAGCAAGGCTGTATGTGACCCCTGGGGGAAGATGGCGGGTCACGCAACGCACAGGCACCCCAAAAAAGCGAGATAATGTGCACGCAACCCCTCCTAGACCACGTGCGTGGAAAAATAAACCTGCACTGCGCTGTGACACCCAGAAACTCAAAAATGGGTAGGCAACACACGGGGCAAGCACAGATGTTAAATACGTGCGCGACTCACCGTCTGCCAGGAAAAATCGCGTGAAAAATACGTGCGTGTGCGCGTTGGCAACACCCCCGCCAAAAGAAGAATTGTACGCTGTCTGAGGAGACAGGACAACAGGAGAAGTGAACGCTGTTTGAGGAAACATGCCCAGGAAAAAGACAAAGGGCCTCATTACAACCCTTGCGTTAAGGGTTTAACGGCGTCGTCGGCGCCGTTAACCCTTAACGCCTGATTACCATTTTAACGCCTGCTTTTAGCAGGCGTTAAAATGCAAGGCGCTAACCCGCCTTGGTGCTAATTACGGCACCGTAATTTACGGTCCCGTAATTAGCGCCTTCCCCACTCCCATTATGCCCTATGGGGCAAAAATGGGAATGGGGAAGGGTAAATGGGGAATGGGGATTTACCGCCCCATTCACCTTGGAATGGGGCGGTAAATCCGCTATCCACCATGGTGTAAACAGAGTTTACACCATGGTGGTAAAGTAGGGAACTTACCGCCTGGGCTGTAATGAGGCCCAAAAAGAGAAAAAGCTGTCAGAGGTAACAGGGAGTACGAACTTGGAACATCGTGAAGTAAATCGTGTGTGAACCGACAAGAAGTACAGGTTTCACCCACTCGCTCTCCAAAAAAAGCACGTACAAGGAAATGGCGTTCTACACGTACCTTTTAAACATGCCCACACGTCCAGCGTCACTTCCACGTGTACGCGCTAAGGCCCCATCCTCCAATTACACGAGCTGACACTCTGACGTGCAGCCATTGGACGTGTAACATGCACCCGCGTACAGGGAAACGCCCGCGCACATGTCACAGATGCGCATACGCGCTGGTGGTCTTTGGGCCAATGAATTCGCGTACGTGTGCTGATGCGCTTACGCGCTAAGGCCCTTTCCTCGAATTACACGCAGATGTGCTGGATTTTCACGTGCCAAATCACTCCGTATCAAGCTGGCCACGCGTAAGCACACGGAAGACCACGCTCCTGCCCAGAAGGCCGAATTACTGCCCCCCAGAGCCCCGAGCACGCTCCCACCTGCCATCTGCTGCTGCCTGATTGCCTACTGCCCACGTGCCCTGCCATTTGCTGCCTGCACATCAGCCAGGGGTGCTGTTGCTGTGACCACCCCTGCTGGAACCGAAGACTCCCGACTGGGATTCCATCGCTCCACAGACCAGCCCCAGGACCTAGTTGCCCACCCACTCCTGCCTCTGGGGTTGTCATGTCGGGCACTGCAACATCTGGCACCACTGGCAACCCCCGGCCAGAGAGGCAGAGGGGCACCAGCTTCACTGCCACCGAAGTTGGTGTCCTGGTGGAGCAAGTCCTGGGGCAGTAAGATGCCCTCTTCAGAAGTTTGCGCGCCGACAAGGAAGGACGGACTCGGATCTGGACGGACATCGTGACTGCCATCAACGCGGAGGGGGTGGCAGTCCGACTATTCCATCATGTCAAGAAGCGCTGGGAGGACTTCAGGTCCAGGACCCTCAACAAGGCCCGGCGCCTCTTGTAGGCAGCGGATGCTAAGGGGCGCCGGGGCCACTTGTCGGACGATCAGATGAGGGTCCTGGAACGCATATCCCCAGCGCTCCACGTCCAGGTCCTTGAGAGGCAGACCCATCTGGAGTCGAGCGGTAAGTGTACATGCATCATCATTGTAAGCTGTGCGTGTGGTGATGTGCCAGTAGTGTGCAGGTTGCACATGTGTTTTTATGGGGCCAAGTATGGGGTGGGGTGTACAGGCCCGTGAGGCTAACACATGCGAGTGCTCTCATGTGTGAGACATGGATGGTGCTTGTGTGTGTAGGCTTGCATGCCAAATGCAGTTGTGTGGGCACACATGTTTGGATGAATGTGTATGTAAGTAGGCATGTTCGTGATGTCACACATGGATGTTGGTTTCAGCTGCATGTATCAGCACTGTGTACATGTGCATGTGTGTGTATTTGACAAGGGTGCAACAGTGATGCAGCATAGATGCATGTGACAGCGGGATGTGGAAGCCTGATTGGCAGATGTGACATGGATGCCAATCTGAACACTGCGACAGTTGGCAGAGGTGTACACATGCATGCAAGTGTGGTTGTGTGTGTGCATGTGTAGTGCACTCCCTGTGTTGCATGTGATGTCTGGGTCACCTTTGCCTGCTCATGCTGTTGTATGTGTATGGATGGTGATGGCTGTTGCGATATGGCTGTGGTATGGCTCATGTGTGCGAGTTGAAATGACATGTGTGTTGGCGATTGTGATGCCATGTCTGAGGTTTGCCAATGCCACTCATGTACAACTGTCATGTGTGTATGTGTCCATTAGACAGTGCCCTGATGCCTGTGTTTTATTTCTCCCTGTCTTGCAGCGTCAACTGATGAAGAGGGCGGAGAAGGTGCTGTGGAGCACAGTGGCGGGGATCGCACCGCCAGCCGGAGACGCAATGCCCGGCTCCCCTCCCAGGTTGTCATCTCGTCGGGGGGTGAGGAGTCCGGTGCCACGTCCCAGGCCGCAGCTGCCAAGGGGAGGTCCAAGAGGCGGAGGTCGGAGTTGGACTCCTCGGCAGCAGAAGGGGCAGCTGGGACCCCACAGGGCCCAACGGGGGAAGATGGCACGGAGTCATCCAGGTTGGTGGGGGGTTTGGTGGAGGAGGAGGCCGTGCAAGCGACAGAGACGGGGTCTGGATGTGGGGATTCCACTGGTGCTAGTGGTGCAGTGCAGGACCAGGGACAGGAGGCAGCACAGGCCGCCGCGGAGGTGCCTGTGTGCAATCCTGTCCCTGATCCTGTCACTGCATCATCTTGCACCAGCAGGGATGCCTACGTCCAGACCCGTTTTCAGGCAGGGGATGTGCTTACAACAACTGGCCTTCTCTGCCTGCGGACGTGGCTATCCAGGTACGGGTTGAGCCTGTCCTGACTGGTGTGGCGTTGCGTCAACGGGCCATGCGAGGTGACCTGCAGTCTTTTCATGAGGAGACTGCACGTCATCTCGAATGGCTCGTTGACCGCGTCGGCCTACTGGGACAGGTCACCCAGGCCGGATTCCTCCGTTTGCTGGAGCTTGTTCCGACCCCCTCCTCAACTGAACACCCTATGTGCCAGTCGTCCTCCGTGCCATCTTTCCACCCATTTGTCACCTGAGTGCCCTGTGGAGCTGCCTCTGATGGTGCGGCCAGGCTGGTGGAGGACACATCCCTGCCACAGTCGGGATTCGGACGTCCAGCAGGGATGGCCACATCAACGACTGCACCCCGGCCGGTGGAGGATGTGCAGGCAGCAGGAGACAGGGCACGGGCACAGGCATAGCAGCAGCAGCAATGAGGTGGGAGCCATGATGGCTCGGGGCCTTCGACATCGGAGGGGCAGGCATCGGCCAGAGGGCAGGAGGACCCAGGACGGGAAGTGTCTTCCGTGTGGCAGCGGTTGGGCCACGCCATAGATGCGGAGCGGCAGCGGGCGGAAGAGGCACGGCTCACGATGGTCAGGGCGGAGAACTCCATGCGGAGTGCCCTGAGGCGGGCCGAGTGCCTCGAGGCAATCCGCAGGGAGTTGGAGGAGAACATGTCTTCGGCCCTGCGGACCCTCGAGGCCATGGAGGAGGACCGCCTCCGGGACATTGAGCAGGAGTTCGATGATGCCCTGGCCCGGAACATCCCGAAGTGAGCCGTCTGACTAGCCCGCTGCCCTTGTAAATAGTTATGTAGTTAATGTTAGGTTTCCTTTGGTTTTTCTTTTTTTTTTTTGACCTTTTGGACAATGGACCACATTTTTGTATATATTTTTTTAATTAGGTAGTATTATTAGATAGGTTTCATTTCTTCTGTTGGGATCATGGACCCTGGATTGGTTAAGCTGTATATAGTTGACTGTTGGATTTTATTTTTTTATTTGGAATTTACTTATGGAGCAATGGTTTTCGGTTTTCATTTTCCTTTGGATTTACTTTTTTGAACTGTGACTTTGGACACCTTTCCTTTGGATTAAGATTTGTGGTTTTACATTATTTTACGGACATGCTGCTTTTTGTTTTTAATTCCCATTGTCGTTTGTTTATTTTTGATTCCATTTATGTTGCTTTTAATACACTTTCTTCATCAAACTTCAATGTGTAGTAGCATCTCATTGGTTTCATGCATGTCATGATATGTGTTTTGACATTCACTGACACCCATTGTGTGTATGTGAGGGACATGTGTTCATTTACATACTTGCCATTGGGGTTGTATCATGTAATTGGCATTTCTAAGTGGGTAGATGCAATACTTGGGTGGGTGTTTGGCATGTGGAGGCAGCCCATAAGGGCCAGGGATCTAGATTCTGATGACGTGTTGGCTGGGGGGACATGAGTCGGGGCATGGTGGAGGGTGTCCCTGGATGCTGGGGGGTGTGGGTGCAGGGGGACATGAGTGGGGGCCTGGTGGAATGTGCCCCTGCACTGCTGGGGGGTGGGGGTGCTGGGAGACATGAGTGGGGGCATGGTGGAGGGTGTCCCTGGATGCTGGGGGGTGGGGGTGCAGGGGGACATGAGTGGGGGCCTGGTGGAGTGTGCCCCTGCACTGCTGGGGGGTGGGGGTGCTGGGGGACATGAGTGGGGGCCTGGTGGAGGGTGCCCCTGGATGCTGGGGGTGGGGGTGCAGGGGGACATGAGTTGGACATGAGTGGGGGCCTGGTGGAGGGTGCCCCTGCACTGCTGGGGGGTGGGGGTGCTGGGAGACATGAGTGGGGGCATGGTGGAGGGTGCCCTGCACTGCTGGGGGGTGGGGGTGCAGGGGGACATGAGTGTGGGCCTGCTGGCAGATGGCCCACAGTGCTGGGGGGTGGGGGTGCTGGGAGACATGAGTGGGGGCCTGGTGGAGGGTGCCCTGCACTGCTGGGAGGTGGGGTTGCTGGGAGACATGAGTGGGGGCATGGTGGAGGGTGCCCTGCACTGCGGGGGGTGGGGGTGCTGGGAGACATGAGTAGGGGCCTGGTGGAGGGTGCCCTGCACTGCTGGGGGGTGGGGGTGCTGGGAGACATGAGTGGGGGCATGGTGGAGGGTTCCCTGCACTGCTGGGGGTGGGGGTGCTGGGAGACATGAGTGGGGGCCTGGTGGAGGGTGCCTTGCACTGCTGGGGGGTGGGGGTGCTGGGAGACATGAGGGGGGCCTGGTGGAGGGTGCCCTGCACTGCTGGGGGGTGGGGGTGCTGGGAGACATGTGTGGGGGCATGGTGGAGGGTGCCCCTGGATGCTGGGGGGTGGGGGTGCAGAGGGACATGAGTTGGACATGAGTGGGGGCCTGCTGGCAGGTGCCCCACAGTGCTGGGGGGTGAGGGTGCTGGGAGACATGCGTTGTTGATCAGTAGTGCAAGGTGACATGTGGCTGGGATGGGGGGCATGCCCATGGTGGATGGGCTGCCTGCGGGACATGAGCAAGGGTGCAGGGTAGTCCCCTGTGGTGTGGGCTGCCTGCAGGGGCCGTGGAGGGTGTAGAGGGAACACCTGGGAGGACCCACACGGCCAATTCACGTGTAGTACTCCGCGCCCACCCCTGAAATACACATACCCTGCGGGATTTGCGTGTGATACTTCCCGCGCACCCCTGTAATACACGTACCCAGGACGATCG
This sequence comes from Ambystoma mexicanum, assembly GCF_040938575.1. Taxonomy (NCBI): domain Eukaryota; kingdom Metazoa; phylum Chordata; class Amphibia; order Caudata; family Ambystomatidae; genus Ambystoma; species Ambystoma mexicanum. The sequence continues at coordinate 966,086,267 of NC_090936.1, read as the reverse complement.
CATGTGGAACTTCCCGCGCACCCCCGAAAGACACATACCCTGCTGTATTCGCGTTTGAAACTTCACGCTCACCCCTGAAATACACTGCCCTGATGGAATCGTGTGTGACACTTCCTGCGCACCCCTGAAATACACGTACCCTGCTGAATTTGCGTGCGATACTTCCCGCGCACCCCTGGAATACACGTACCCAGGATGATCACATGTGGAACTTCCCACACACCCCTGAAAGACACGTACCCTGCTGAATTTGCACGTGGAACCTCCCGCGCACCCCTGAAAGACACGTACCCTGCTGAATTTGCGTGTGAAGCTTCACGCGCATCCCTGAAATACACGTGCCCTGATGGAATCGTGTGTGACACTTCCTGCGCACCCCTGAAATACACGTACCCTGCTGAATTTGCGTGTGATACTTCCCGCGCACCCCTGGAATACACGTACCCAGGACAAACGCGTGTGGAACTTCCCGCGCAGCCCTGAAATACACGTACCCTGCTGAATTTGCGTGTGAAACTTCCCGCGCATCCCTGGAACACACGTACCCAGGACAATCGCGTGTGGAACTTCCCGCGCACCCCTGAAATACACGTGTCCTGATGGAATCGTGTGTGTTACTTCACGCGCACCCCTGATATACACGTACCCAGGACAATCGCGTGTGAAACTTCCTGCAAACCCCTGAAATACACGTTCCCCGCTTTGCATTTGCTGTTTGGCAGCCCTGTGAACTGGTCCAGAGTTAGCGCAGACATTTGCGATGAATTGAGGATTTTGATGGCTTTTCCTTGCGCGAGGGCATTCTTGGGGCGTAACTGGCGCTGGTGCAGGGTCGCTGCGCCACTCTGCGCCACGGCTGGTTTTGGAGGCTAAAATCCATGAATACGCTGTGCGATGAAATGGATTTTATCGCACGCGGCTGGCGCAGTGTATCGCACAGGGACACTGTGCGCCAGCCGCGTGCGCCACTTTTGTGCGAAATTCTATGAATTACCCTGTTAATGTGTAGGAGTGCTCCAACCTCTAAAACGTTTTATGTTGGGTTAAGTGCTAATACAGATTGTATGTTGCGAAAATGTTATGCACGCTTTACATAACAAGATGCATGCTATGTCAAATGGTGACTTACAAGCAGATGGGTTCATCACAAAGGGCCTCATTACACGGACGGCGGTGGACCAAGGTGCTATTAGCACCTTGGTCCATGCCGGTAAAATACTGGCACCGCCTTGGAGGAAAGGGGAATTACCGCCCTATTCCAAGGTTGGTGGGGCGGTAATTCCCCCTTCCCCCATTGCCCTTCCCCATTCCCTTTTTTGCCCCATAGGGCAGAATGGGAATGGGGAAGGTGCTAATTACGGCACCGCAAATTGCGGTACCGTAATTAGCTCCCTGGTCCCTTTGCGGGTTGGTTTTTAACGCCTGCAAAAAGCAGGCGTTAAAGTCTCTAACCCGCAAAGGGACCTCGTAGTAAGGCGGTAAGGGTTAACGGTCACCGGTACCATTAACGGTGACCGTTAACCCTTACCGCCGTCCGTGTAATGAGGCCCAAAGACTCTTCTGTGCATTGTCTAATTTTTGAGCTTAGTAAAAGCTTTAGAACGGTTTAATGCGATCTAAAGTTTTCCATGGTTCGGTGTAAAATGATCAATCATGCCTAGCTTTCAGGCTCTATTGTGTTGCATTCTGGTACTTATAGTCCAGCACTTAAAATGTGAAAAGCAATGCAAGATGACGTGACAGGGTTTGCAGAGAACTACTTTAGAGCTGTTTCCACATATTGTTTTATTTTTTTTAACAATTTTATTTTAAATGGTTGCATATGTGGAGACAACGCATAAGTACAAGGCATACACAATATCATAACTCAGAGGCTGATTATGGCTGAGTGGTCCCTTTCCGGTCCCCTCTCTTCCCTCCTTCCCATCCTCTCCCCTCACACCATCAGTTCACACACCCAGCAGTTCGAGGTCATTTGTGTCTAGACCGGTGTTATCCTATAGGGCCAATCAGCAGATAGAGGCTTGTGAGTCTGCACTGGAAAGTTCCGGTCGTACTCTATGATCGGGGCCCAAATGTCTGTAAATCTATGTAAGAGGCCCCCTTTGGCTGCCGTGACCTTCTCTGCCAATAAAATGTCCCAGAGTTTGACCCACCATAGAGTCAATGAGGGGCCTTCAGTGGTTTTCCAGGTGCGGGCAATCATGAATTCTCCCTGCTTGTAAGAGTCGTGTAGGAAGACTGGCTGTTTTCCCTGTTCTTGGGTATGATCCTGGCGCTGGTGCGCCTATTAAGATTACTTCCGGCTCCCTGGGAATTGTTACTTGAGTAATGCTTTCCATGGTAGAAATGCAGTGGTTCCAGAAGGTTCGCAGGTCCACCACATGTGATACGAGCCGAGCTGTCCACATTTGTGCCAGCATTGAGGCATGAAAGATTTTTGGAACTGGTGCAGGTGTACCCGGGGGATAGTACCAGCAAAGGAGCAGTTTATAGGCACATTCTCGGTTTGTGAGGAATGGGTTCTGCTCCATATGTCCACCCAGGTTTGATTCTCCACTGGGTGCCCTAAGTCCGTTTCTCACTGTGCCATATATGGGGGCCTAAGGGAGAGCACATCTTCTTGTAACAGTTTGTAGAGGCTGACAATCCTACCTCTCGCTGGTGTCCCCTGCAGAGTGAGTTTGAGGGGCTGAGATTTTGTGTGGCACCCTGTCGGACTAGGGGCGAGTATGCCAATGTCGAAGTTGAGCATAAGAGAAGCTGTCTGTTTCAGCCAGTTGAAAGGTTAATTTACAGTAGATTCTGATTCACTCGTAGGGAGGTTTTCGGGGACCGGTAGTTGGCCAAAACCATATCACGAAGGTATGGGCCAAAGTGAAAGGCCTCTAGAGTAAGCTGTAGGAAGGACCAATGCACTTTTACCAAAGGCCTTGGAAGCATCCAAAGCTAACAAAGCCAATTTATGTGAGTCTTGGATTGCAATGTCCACTAAGTTTAAGGCCCTAACAATATTGTCCCGAGTTGTGGCTGTTAGGTGGTTTGCCAAAACCTTTGAATACATATTAACGTTGATGTTTAATAGGGAGATGGGTCTGTATGAGTTGTTATCTCTGGGGTCTTTCCCGGGTTTGAGGAGAAGGATGGTTACAGATTCCTGCATGGACGGAGTGATGGATCCCAACGCGCCAAAAGAGTTAAAAAGGGCTGTCAGCGGGGCTATCAGCTGGGGGAGAACACCTTGTAGAACCTTTATTGTGAATCCATCGGGCCCGGGGCTCTGGGCTTCAGGGATTTGATGGCGGACTCCATTTCCTCACCTGTAATCAGGGCATCCATTCCCACTCTGTCAAGCTCTTCCAGATGAGGGAGAAAAGCATCTTGCAGGTAGGTTACTTGTCCTGCTTTATCACAGGGGGTCGCTGACATCGTCACGGAGAGATGGGCCGCTGCCAACTGTAACTTGACTTGTTCAGTATAATGAGCCTTGCCATGCGGGTCTCGTAGGCACACTATAGTATTCCTTTTCTTTGCCTTGGCTAATTTATCCACCAGGAGTTTGTTTGCCTTATTATTTTTAGCATAGTAGCCTTGTTTGGATTTGGCCAGTAGATGGGCCATTTCCTCTGCATAGTGGGCCTCTAGCTTTTTCCGAGCTAATTTCGGGGAACGGTGAATCCTCGGCGACCAGCCTTTTTTGTGTTTCCCCTCTGCCTTTCGGACCTCTTCCTCCAGACGCATGCAGGTCTGCTGTTTACGCTCGATATATGCCACCCCGTGGGCGATCAGCTTCCCCTTGACTATAGCCTTTATGGCATCGCAGGTATTGGCTGGGGTCAGGTCTTCCGCCTGGTTCTCTTGGAAATAGTACCGAATCACTTTGGCTATAGCGCGCCTTAGTGGCATGTCTTTCAGGATTGTGTCGTATAGACTGCAGCGGGGTCGGGAGGGGGTTCCGGGTTGTGGGCTCAAAGTGTTAATTTGATCGGAGCATGGTCCGACAGAACTGTTGTCCCTATGGCCACCTTGTCAACGAAAGTAAGAATTTGTGGGGAGGTCAGCAGGTCTATCCGGGATCTTGTCTGGTGTACGGGTGAAAAAAAGAAGTCCTTTTCGCCTTGATGTAACACCCTCCATGAGTCCATCACCCCGGGCGTCCGAAAGGAATGAAGAAGCCCAGTGGCAATCTTGTAGTGCCCGGGGACTGGTGGGTTCGATCTGTCCCACAGAGGGTCTGGGACCTCATTGAAGTCCCCTCCAATGATTGTTTGGCCTTCTATGAAGGGAAGTAGTTTAATCCCCAGTGCCTCGTAGAATGCGTCCTGCCCTTCTTTGGGGGCATAAACTGAAATGAGGGAATAGAGCTGTCCATATATGAAGCCTTTAATTGCTGTATATCGTCCTTCTGGGCAACAGCATCTCCAGTGCTCTAAATTGGATTCCCTTGGTTATGAGTATGTCCGCCCCTTCTCAGTTCCACTGGAGGCCAAGCATTGAAAATGGAACTGCCTATTTTGGAGGTGTTTAAGGTCTTGCGGCAGCAGGTGAGTTTCCTGAAGGAAGACCACTGAGCCCGCCATATCCTGAAGCCGCTGCAATGTCGCTTTTCCTTTAGGGGGAGAATTCAAGCCCTTCACGTGGAATGAGATGAAGACGACAGGCCCTCCAGGCAGCTCGAGTTTGGCGGGTGAGGGGGCAGAAGCCGGGTTTAACCCAGCCGCCATTTAAGCTTTTATTTTCATAGCTCCACAGCGCAACCAACTTGAGCTTCCAACTTGAAGCTATAACAATGAACTGGTGGAATAACTACACTTTTCTGTCAGCAACTTCTTCAACAAACTGGTACAAAACTGCCTGCAGTTCATTCCAAGGGCTTTTAGGTGCCATCCACCTTGGAGTCAGACATGGACTGTGTGAAGCCCGCTATGAGCACATTGCATTCCCTATTGCCTTAGCTTCCCTTGGGCCAGTTGGCTGGATCATCAGGCCCAAGGTGACGCTGAATGCGCATCATTAACAGCATCTCGCGCCCGACCTGGCAGGCTGCGGGGGTCGTTCATCTTGTATTTCGCCATTTCCTCGCCTTTCACCAGGCCGTCCGCCTCGTTTGGGGAAGGAGGTCTTCTAGGGGGGAGCCATTTCTTTTATCCTGTGGGGTAGGATTCAAGATTGTTTCTGCATCCTCCAGGTGTGCGATCGTTCGAGAGACCCCCTTGTAGGAGAATTGAAGTGCAGTAGGGAACAGCCAGCGATACCTAACCTTTTGGTCTCAAAGGAATAGTGTTAATGGCCTCAGGGCCCTCTGCTTGTGGTTTGATGCTGCGGCCAGGTCCTGAAAGATTTGCAGGGGGATCCTTGAAATTACAGCTCGTCTCGGGAGCGACCTACCGCCATTATTGCCTCCCTGGTAGTGTAAAAGTGGACCCGAGTAATCACATGTGGGGGGGTGCGCGGAGTCCGTCTCTAACCCTCGTTGTGGGCACAATCTGTGGGTGCGATCCAAAATTAGTTGGGACTTCTCAAGATGTGGCAATAGAGAATGGAATGGGTCCCCCACATATTCTGTTAGGTTTTGGTCTGGGACCGAAGAGGGGACCCCCTTTATACGTAGGTTATTTCGTCAGGCCCTGTTCTCCAAATTTTGTTGCTTATATTCCAGGATCTCATTCCTATCTGCCAGGGCCTGGATCTTATGTTGCACTTCGAGAAGCACCGCTGAGTGCTCCTGAGTCAGGTCCTCCATCTCTCCCACTCTCTGTTCCACCGCCAACCCCCTCTGGTCTGTGTGCTCAAGCTTGGTGGTAAGTACTGACATGCAAGATCAAAACTCTGATTTGATGTCCAACATGAATGCCTGGATGTCTTCCTTGGTGGCCAGCAATCCAGTACCCCCAGGTAAGGTTTGGGGGAGGATTTGGGTGTCTCTGATTTCTTCTCTGCCAGGAGCAACATGGTGGAGATATCTGCACTCTTGGGAGTCTTGAGATGTTTTGACATAGTAGCGGGAGCCTGGTGTGCTCCTGAAGGTCCCCCCTGCAATGCAGAAAGCAGAGGCTGTTAAAGGCCCCTTCAGGACAGGGGGCGTGCGTCCCACCCTGCCCCTATCACTTTGGCTCTTGAGTGCAGGGTCGAAGTGTGATTAACGTTATTGGGGGCTCCAGCCCTGAATGGACTGCGTGGGAGACCGTCTTGCCACTCCAGCAGGTTTAAGGCTCACAGCACGGGGCTCGGGGAATGCTCCTATACCCAGATCAGCACAAGCTGGATTGATGTCACACTTATCCTTGTTCACTGCTCCCACCAGACAATGAGGGGAGAGGGAGCGTGGAAAACAGATTATGCCCCCTACATACACCAGTGCACCACGTGTGCGGCAGGCACCCCCCCCCCTCTTCCTTGAGATATCTGTGTCCTCCTCCGCTGGGGTGGGGTTCAGGACTGTTACGGCCCCATATCCCTGCAGCATCCACTGCGGGTGTCTTTGCCATGTGCTGTGCTCAGCTGTACTCACCGCAGGCGTCGTTGATATATGCCACAGGGATTCCATTCGGGTGGGTCGGCGATTCAGCAAGATTGGGTCCCCCTGCTTTTCGGGTGCCGTGGGGCGCTGCTTTTGGCGGCTGGTTACAGGCAGTGGAAGGAGTGTAAGTTAGCGGCCCATCTTGAAGCTGTTGGTGCTCAAGCCACTCTGGTTGCCTAGGCTGACATCAGTGGCCCATTTAGTTCACGGGAACTATGTATATTTACTGAAACAGCAGGCTTCTCACAGAGGCCATCAAAGAAGCTGCCACATCAGTGGCGCTGCTAGCCACGCCCCCCGCATATTTTTAATATTCGACAGTGTGAACAATGTTGTGGCCCCAGATGACAAAAATTGGCTGTGATTGCATTTCTTTTCTAGCTTGGTGCCTTTAGAATTCTGATATTGCTCTGATCACTTTACATGTAGATTACTGATGTGCAGCAGAAGGGAAACATATTACCTCTTCCAATCAAAATGGTTCATGGGGAGGGGGGGGCTATTCACACATATATGTAGATTTCCAGAGATCTTTGTGCAACTTGCATGTATGTATTCCAGGAGGGTCGTCTTTGCACTTTTGTGATATTACCGCATACTGTGCAGTATGCTCCTTTGGGCACATTAAAAAGAATCCAATGATTTAACTAACCATTTTACAGAATGGGCTCCGTATGTGCACTGCAGTAAAAGATGTCATCCCCATGTTGAAAATCAGCAGTCGGCACCCATGCACACAAGTATAGAAATGTCAAATCTGATCGCATGAGATTGTAATTCATATGAAGTAATTACGGGTAAGTGAGTGAAGTAAGTAAGGGACTTCTATGTTGCTATGTATACTACTGTAATGTAATGTTCCACTATCTGTAATATAATGTCCCACTAATATATGTGCCCGGTTGCCCTTGGGCCTGGTCTGCGCTATACAAATAAAACAAATACAAATACAAATACCCCGTGTGAGGCAGCACAGCCTTGGCAGTGATTTGCACAAACGGCTCAGACATGTCTGTATCACATAGTGCTCTGCCCCTGATAACCTGATGTCCTCTGCACACAGTACAGAGGTCTGACTGAGACACATCAGGTCAGTCACAGGAGTGCATGTGCAACAACACATCAATCAAAACAAATTACTTAAGTTTAGTTTAGTTTCTTTATTTTTACCGTGCGCTGAACCCTGAGGTAACTGGGCGCCAGAGACTTAGAGCAAGTTCAACAGGCTACATGCATTTTCATAGTAAACAGGGACAATGACAAGGAAAAGAAAGCGATAAGTGCGTAGAACCAGGGTTACATGATGGTCACAGGGATGATACACAATGAGGTGCAGTAGTACAACATGAGATACAGGAGAGATTAATTGAACTGGTGTTAAGCAATTCTTGTTGGCGAGCCAGGTCTTAATATTGGATCTAAAGGTCCAGAATGATGATTCGGTTCTGAGGTTAAGGGGTAAGGCGTTCCATTGTTTGGCAGCTAAGAACGGGAAGCTAGAAACACCCGCTTTTTTAAAGTTGAATTTGGGAATGGAGAGGCAATGCGAGTACAAGGTTCTGGTTGGTCTAGCTGATTGGCGTTTGTTGAATTTAACAGCCAAGTACTTGGGAGCTGGGTACGATAGACACTTATGGATGATGATAAGAGATCTGAGGGTTATTCTGTCTCGTACTGGGAGCCAATGGGTGTCCTCTCTGAAAGTGGAGATGTGGGAGGAACGCGGAATGCTCAATGCCGCTCTTACGGAATTGTTCTGAAGAACCTGGAGTTTGTTCAGGTTGCGCTCAGAGGTGCCTAGGAAGAGGGTGTTGCAGTAGTCCATTTTAGAGAGCACTAGTGCTCTAGCTAAGGGAATGCAGCTACTGGGCGAGAGGAAAGACTTGCATGGATTGATCAGCTTGTTAGTGCAAGCTGTAGAGGATGCAGTGGCGTTCACTTGCTTTTTTAGCGAGAGCGTAAAGTCCAGGATTTCTTTGGCCACTTTGATCAGGTTTCCATCAATGTTGATGGATGCATATCGCGAGTCTAATTTGTTTAGTCGTGCTTGGGAGTCGACAAGCAACAGCTCGGTTTTCTCATCATTGAGACATAGGCTGTGGTCTGCCATTCACGCCTGAATCTCAAGGTATAAGCCATTAATCAATTTAGAGTCCTCTTCATAGCATCCTGATAGCGTGATAAAAACCTGAGTGTCATCAGCATAGTTTGTGTATGTGACACCCAGGTTGTCGAGACGGTCAAATAGGAGCTTCATAAAAATATTATAGAGGGAATATTATAGAGGGTTGGCGATACACACGATCCTTGCGGGATGCCGCAATAGATAGGGATAGGGTCAGCTGATGTCGAGAGTGAGAAGACCCTAATAGTGCGGTTGGCAAGGAAGGATTGTACCCAAGCAGAGGCCTCACTAGAGAAGGCGGCTGCTGACGCCAAGTGTTCGGTGAGGATCCAGTGGTCAACAAGGTCGAACGCTGCTGAAAGGTCAAGCAGCAGGAGTATGGCTAACTTGCAGTTATCCTTGGCCTCGTCCATCTGGATTTTAAGGTCCAGAAGGGCTGTTTCTGTTCCGTGACTTGGCCTAAAGCCCGATTGTCTGAGGCCCAATAGGTTGTTGTCATTCAGATGTTTCTGGATTTGTAGATCGGCCACTCTATCTAAGATCTTTAGGATGTAAGGAACGGCCTGTAGTTGGTGGGATTGTTAGGGCTAGATTGTTTTTTTTTTTTAAGAGGGGCATGACCCGCGCTTCTTTAGGGTTATTAGGTACTGAGCTGGTTTTGAAGGAGGAGTTGAATATTGCTGTTATAAAAGGGGCCAGGTCGTTAGAGCCTTCCTGAATGATTGTGGCTGAGCATAAATCCCCTTAGCACCTGGACGGCTTGAGGCCTTTGATTTTTTTCTACTTCTGTGGCTGTAACCGGAGAGAAGGAGAAGGGTGGACAGGTAGGGGTTTTGTGGGATGGAGGTGGGGAGATATTGGCGTTTTTGGCCAGGCTATTCTTTCTTTTGCTTTAGTTTTATTTTTTTATTGTATATGGTTACAAAAATTAACCTTTCACAAACAAATAACATTTATTTTTTCTAAAACTATACGTAACAACCAAAAACTTAAAACTAAATCCATTACAGATAAACCAATTTTCCTCCAACCTTCAGCTCTTACAGAGAATAAACAGAGAAGAGGAAGAAAAGGAGGAGGAAGAGGAAAGAGGAGGAAGAAGAAAGACAGCAAAACAGAGGTGCAAGAAAAGAGGGCTTCCACAAAAAAGTCAATTATCCGCAGCTTTCCCCTCCCGAAAGGAGATATATTGAGCGCCAGTACCCCAAAAATGCACTTGCCAAACTTTTTTTTGCTCCATTCTAGATTGACGCAAGGCAATTTTGTCTGCCAGAGCTTTTTGAATTTTTGCGCACCAGTCTGCGTCTTTCACACAAGATTCCACAGGTTTGGAGAGTGACTCAAGTTCCCTAAGGATATTGAATAGCTCTTTTGTTCTAGATTTGGCATTGATGGTTCTATTGTCATAGGTTTCCTTCTTAGCGGTGAGGATGGCTGTTTTGTAAGTGGAAGCAACTGCAGAGAAGAACACTTTGTTAGAGGGGTTAGGCGTTTTTCTCCAGGTAGATTCTGCCACTCTTTTGGCATTCCGAAGGATTTTCAGTTCAAGGGTAAACCATTTGGCAAGATGTTTTAGCTTTGGTAAGTTTAATGGGTGCAATGCTATCTACTGCTGCCTCAAGCATTTTGTTGTAGAGGTCGACAAGTTTATTTGCATCTAAGTCTAAGTAGTTTGCAGGGACAAGGATATTAAGGATGAGAGGGAGTAGGTTTTGCATAGGTATGTTACCGTTGTTCCTGGCAAGTGTTTGCGGAGCTGTAGTTGGTGTACTGCTGGTCGGAGCATTCCCTTGGATGGAGAAGGAGATGACATGGTGGTCGAACAAAGCAGTTGGTTTGTTTCGGAGGATGGTAGTAGCACAATTGTGGTCTGTCAACCAATCCAAGGTTCTACCTTTATTATGCATCGGTGCTGTGACGCGATGGTTGAAACCAAGTTAGGTGATTGTGTTTTCCAGAGATAAGGCATTAGAGTCATTGGGATCTCCATGGCCTAAGTTAAAATCGCCAAGCAGGATGAAAGAGGAGATGTGACCTGGAGGCCTGCAGATAAGATGCACAAGGATTGTTTGGGACGCTGAGAGTGGGATCTGAACTGTTAGAAGTTCAGAAGAAGGGAGGCTGGCAGAAGGGGTGGCTCTAAGGAGGTTTTAGCTATGAATGCTACTCCGCCTCCTTTACCAGTGTCTCTATCTTTCCTTATTATTGAGTAGTCGTCTGGTATGGCCAGGGATAGTGCAGGGCCTGCTGCCTGATGTTGCCAGGTTTCAGTAATGTCCAAGAAGTGTAGGTCGTTAGATGAGATAAGGTCTGCGATGTTGTGCGCATGGGCGACTAAGGACCGGGCATTCATTAGAGCGCCTCTGATGGTAGGGCATTCAGCTATGATGACAGTTGCTTTTAAGGTTTTATCTGTATTAGGGATTGGGCGAGCTGGAGACAGGGTTGGAGATGAGATTTGGTGGTCTTTTCTCGAGAATGACCTGCAGAGAGGGAGCCGGGAGCAGAGTCTCAGGTTTCTGTCTTTCACTGGGCATGGGATCCAGAGTGTAGGCAGAGAAGCAAATCAGCAAATCCATTCTATAGGGCTAAGAGGAGAGCTGGGTGCGATGACCTGTTTAGGGTCATCACAAGCCACGATCACCACGTACGTAAGGGGTAAGGGGTTGTTGTGGTGGCAGTGATGGTTGTAGTCTAGGAAGGAAGTAGGACGGGGTGATTGAGTTAAATAGTGGTAGGATGGTTGCCAATGTTAGTCGTTCTGCAGAAGGCTACCATGAAAGCAAAGGTGTAGTATGCTAGTTCACTGGGCACAATAATAGGCTGGTTCACCTCAATACAGTATGCTAGTTCACAAGAGCACAATAGGCTAGTTTGCCTCAATGAGGTATGCTAGTTCACAATAGGCAGTTCACATCAGTACAATATGCTGGTTCACTTGGGCAGAAGATGCTAGTTCACCTCAATACAGTACGCTAGATCACAAGGGCACAATAGGCTAGTTCGCTTTATGCAATGGGCTAGTTCATATAATGCACAATGGGTGGGTCACCTGCGGTACAGCCAGCTATCAGAGCTAGGTCTGGTATCTGTAAGCATGAGAGCCGTACTCTCAACGAAGCGATGCAGTAAACGGAGAAGGTGGGAGGCGTAGGCTGCGTGCTGAGTAACAGGGGGGCAGTACAGGTATGTGGTCAGGCACGTACACTAGAGCCGTACATATGGTGAGTAGCGACGGTAAAGGGCAGCTGTCTGAGGTTAAGGCAAGGGATAAGAATGCAACGGCTATGCGCTGGAAATGTCAGGGGGCTTAGAGAGCAGTGGAAGGAGCGGAGATACTTGCAGCTGTTCCAGTTCAATAATATGCTCAAAATGCAAGAGTGTCTATGTTGTTATAAGTCTTGAATGGCAGAGCAATGTAAATGCCTGCGTATTTGGCATTGGTCGCTGGGGATTGCAGTAGGAGGGCAGCTGGGGCATGGATGTATTTCTCAATGGGGCATTCATGTCTCGCCCCAGTCAACAGAGGCAAACCGGGCCTTGTGTGTGGGCCTTAGGTGGGAGGCAGGCTTACGCCTGCTGGCTCCTGGTTGGTTCTTTTAGCTGCTGGAGTAGCCAATCACGGCATCAATATGCAGAAAACAGGAAGACAGGCAAGGCTGTAGGCTCCGACGGGGAGAGCAGCCATCTTCGAGGGCTGCGGTTGTGAAAATGCAGCGAGGGCACAGATACACTTGAGTTGCACAGTGCTATCCACATCCACAGCTGTAAGGCTTTTGAGAAAAGCTTTGCTTGTATAATAATTTAGGAGCGCTTCTGTGCAATTTCAAGGCAATAAAAACGAGGCGATTATGGGATGCAACACGCGCTTTGTAGCGTGTAAAGCCCTGATGGGCTTACCTCTGATTCACTAGGCGGATCTATCAGCGGAGTCGGATCGAGTCGCGGCAGGTCCCGCACTCATGGTGGCACAGTTGTAGCAGAAGAAGAAGGCGAATGATGGAGTCGGGCCTGAAGTTGACAGACCAGCCCCCCCAACACTCGCACACCGACTTGTGTGTCTTTCACTGTGTTCATCAGCTGTGTGATCTGGAACAGGTTCCGAAGGCAGCAGCCTGAGGAGCCATAAACCTGCCACTGGAAATCGGTAGGATGAGACGCCCAAATCTGTAGGTGGTAGGACTGCATAAAAAGCAATAGCCTACAGCCTAAATCCATAGGGTTGGCACATATGAGCAATGAACTTGCCCATTTGGAAATGAAGTCCCATATCAATCACATTTTTACCACAGTCGCATGCTTGCTTCTTTTTCTGCACTGCTGCACAGACGCACGCAGGCTTGGATGCCTCTGGGGCTGCCAAGCCCTCCTGTGCCAGGGGTGATGTATATGCTGGCACTGAGAGGGGAACGAGTGCAGCGGCAGCCCGGGGCTCTAGAGCAGCGGCCTCGACAGAAGGGGGCTGGAGCGCTACGGCATGAGGTTCCCTGTAACCTTACCGATCTGGCTGGGCACCAGGGAGGCGGCGAGGCCAGAAGGGCGGCCGCTATGCCAGCTGGATCTCTAGCACCACCTCTGGGAGGTAGACAGCCCCTAACTCCTACGTAGTCTTGCCAGCAAGATAAGATAATTAAGTATTTCACCTTAAAACTAGCCATACTGAGGAGAGGCCACCAGGGGGCACACAGGCAATGGCTGCCTGAATGTACGGCTCCCGCCGAAGCCTGGCAGTTACAGGGGATTGGGCCCCCCTGAACCCCCCAGGCAGACCCAACTTGACGGATTGGCGTGGTGACCCTGTAACGCTCACCTGATTCCCACGGAGGCGCAGGTCTGGCTTCGAGTGCTGACGCTTCTTCAATGGTGAAGCGCAGGACTCTGAAGATGGACAGGAAGGGCCCTCTACTCTGGCTTCTCCGGCTCGCAGGAATATTCCCCTGTGCGTGAAAAGGGAGTATTACCTACTGACTGAGTCATGCTCAAGCCTCCCACTCTCTTCCAACCCTCCACGATACCCTTCCACGATTCCCCGTGAAGTCTCACCTTAGGGTCAGGAAGGATGAGCTCTCCATCCTGCTTCTGATGCAGGGGCGCGTTGAAACCCAGTTACTTCACTGGATTGAGGATTGATGGGAGTTCAGGTAAGCTTGACTATTCAGGTAAGGCTCTGTAAAAGTTCTGTTGCAAGTTCAAAAGTCCAAGCTTAATAATAATGTTCATTGTCTTTTTGCAGCAAGCGCTAATGCTTATGTCTTTTTCCCCCTTAGGGGCCGGGGTTCGGAATGCCGGAGATATGGCACCGACCCGAAGTGAAACGTGCAGTTCCAGTTCCAGTAAACGGCAGGTTAGTTCTGGATGAGCGCTCGGGAACTGTCTTTGCATACGCTCATTCAATGTCTTTGTTTTTTTTCCCCATAGGGGCCGGGGTCCGGAAAATGCCTGGAAGCGGCAAGACCCGAAATGAGATGGGAATTACCCAACAGGTAAGTCTTATTCCCTTCCTTCTCTCACCTCTTATTCTTGTCTTTTTCTCTAGACTCTGGGAAATAGCTGTGTATCCGGATGATCGCTGCTGAAGATGGAGGAACCGAGGAAAGGTGAGTGAAATGCAGCGCTGCAGCGATCGTAACGAAATGCTTTTAAAAATAATGTCTTCCCTTTCAGGATCGTCAGTGATGTCTCTGTGGTGCAGATTTATCTGGTAAGGTCTCTTGTCTCCCTTTGCAGGTGACCCAGGATGCTGACAGGCATGGCTGAAGTCCAGATGCAGGAGCTGACACTGTGAGCGTCCAGCTGCGAGAACAACGCGAAGCATGAGTTGCTGATCGGGTGTGGTTTAAATAGCTTTGGAAGAAGTCCCAAGTGTGTATCCTTCCTCCGATCAGGTATGTATCCTTCCCCGACCACACCCGGGTGGAAAGTAGTCCCACAGGTAAAGTAGTTCCATTCAGGCCTCAAGAGGGCCTGGATGTGGCAGCATGGTCAACATCAGGTAAGTGCACATTAAAACACGTGAACACATGTCTAGCTTTATGAGCCTGGCGCCTAAGGCACCAGGACAGAGGTCCAACATGAGCCTGGTGCCTAAGGCGCCAGGACTGCGTCCAAAGGGCCCCAGCTTGGGCCCGCTGGCACTCCCCTGAGGGAAATTATGCCTGCCTCTGGGGTCGCTGGGTCGGGCCTGGCTCCTTGGAGGTAGGCATCATGACAGCACCCCCCCTCAAGGCCCCTCCCAAGGTTCTTCCCTCCGGGGGTTTGGGCTTGTTCGGAAATCTCCGGTGAAACCTTTGTACTAATCGAGGTGCGTGGACATGGTTACTAGGCTCCCACAATCTCTCCTGAGGTCCATATCCCTTCCAGTCAACAAGATAGAAGAGTTTCGACTTTACCACCTTGGAGTCTAAAATGTCTTTAACTTCAAATTCTAATTCCCCTTCAATTTGAACTGGATCTGGAGGCTTGGACAATCGGGTTCCTGGTTGTACTGGCTTCAAAAGTGATGCATGAAAAACTGGATGAATACGCATGTTGGACGGTAGATCCAGTTTAAAGGCCACTGGGTTGATTATAGCTTTGATGGGATAAGGTCCTATGAATCTGGGATTGAAGGTTCGCGGGCCCTTGAGGGGTAAATGTTTAGTTGCTAGCCATACCTGGTCTCCTACTTGGTAAGGAGGAGTTTTACTTCGGTGCAAATCAGCGTTTTCTTTATACTTTTTCTTGGCTTGCTGTAAATGAGTTGCGGCTTCTTTGAAGGCTCGGGTTATTGTGGAATGCAGATGATTTACTGCGGGCATTTTCAGGGTCAGAGGTGGATCTAGGTCAGAGGTCCGAGGATGGTGACCATACAAAGTATAAAAGGGGGTTTGTCCGGTTCCAGAATGCACTGAATTGTTGTATGCATATTCTGCGATCCAAAGGATGTCTTTCCAATTTAACTCGGATTGGTGTAACATGCACTGAAGATATTGCTCGAGAGTCTGATTGGTTCTCTCGGTTTGTCTGTCGGTCTGGGGGTGGTGGCTGGTGGATAACGGCACATCTATTTGTGCTAGCTGGCAACACTTCTTCCAAAAATGTGAGATAAATTGACTTCCACGATCCGAGACTAATATGGAAGGGAAACCATGTATGCGAACTATATTCTCCAGGAATTCCTTGGCCAAGGTGGAAGCTGAAGGCAAACCCTTTAAAGGGATAAAGTGGGCCATTTTGGAGAATAGGTCCACAATTACAAGGATTGTGTTGTAACCAGCACAAGGAGGCAGATCTGTTATAAAGTCTATTGACAGGGTGTGCCATGGCGCCGGTGGAATATCCAAGGGTTGATGTAGGTCAGCTGGCCTTTTCTTTTGAGCCTTGTTTTGGGCGCAAATTCCACAAGACAGTACAAAAGACTTTATGTCTTTTCTCCAAGAAGGCCACCAGAAGTGGCGTTTGATTTTTTCCTCCGTTTTAGCGATACCAGGGTGTCCTTCCGTTAAAGATTCATGATGATGGGCAATAACAAGTTCTTGCTATTCCTTACTTGGCAGAAACAACCGCTCCTGGAAGTAGGGTAAGTCATCCTTAACGGTGTAATGAGGACCCTATTGACTCCATTCCAGTAAGGTTGAAGAGTCTAGAAGGTGTTTTACTTGCGTTTGGATATCCTCAATAGTTTGCAATGAAGTTAAGCCTAAGATTCTTTGCTCAGGTATGATGGGCACAGGTTCTAAGCTCGAATTAGGTTCTTCCATGCCAATCCGGGATAAGGCGTCCGCTTTTCCATTTTTGCAGCCAGGGCGATAGGTAATTACAAAATCAAATTCCGCAAAGAATAGAGCCCATCGGAGTTGTCGTGAAGATTGAGCTTTGGCCGTTTTTAAATACTGTAAGTTTCTGTGGTCCGTAATTACAGTGATGGTGTGTCTTCCCCCGAGAAGGTAGTGACGCCAAGCCTTGAAAGCAGATTTGATGGCCAGTAACTCTTTATCGGTAATTGCGTAGTTGATTTCTGGAGGAGAACATTTTCTGGACCAAAAGGCCACTGGGTGTAGTTGGTTAGTTTTTGGGTCTCTTTGCGACAGGACAGCTCCCATGGCCGAACTGGATGCATCGGTTTCCACTATGTACGGGAGATCTGGGTGCGGGTGCTTCAGTACAGGTGCAGAGGTGAATTTGGTTTTCAGGTCCTGGAAGGCTTGTTCGGCCTCAAGAGTCCATTCGAAGCGTTTGTTTTTCTTTAGCAGAGCGGTGATGGGTTGGACTGTTCGGGAAAATTCCGGGATGAATCTTCGATAGAAATTGGCAAAGCCGAGCATGCTCTGAACTCCCTTCACCGAGCTTGGAGATGGCCATTTGAGGATGGTGTCCACCTTTCGCGAGTCCATTCGGACTCCTTGAGGTGTCAGGATGAATCTGAGAAACTCAACTTCTGTGGTATGAAAAACGCATTTTTCGAGTTTTGCAAATAATCTGTGCTGGCACAGTTTCTCAAGAACTGCCCTAACATGTTTTCTGTGATCAGATTCTGAAGAAGAGTACACCAGGATGTCGTCAATGTAAACAATGACACAGACATCGATAAGTTCCCGAAGAACATCGTTCATAAAGTACTGAAAGGCGGCAGGTGCATTGCACAAACCGAAGGGCATCACCTGATATTCGAAGAGCCCAAACTTGGTGCGGAATGCAGTCTTCCATTCGTCGCCTTCTTTTATGCGCACCAGGTAATAAGCTCCTCGGAGATCTAACTTGGTGTACACACAAGCGTCTTTCACCTGGTCGATAAGCTCAGAGATCAAGGGCAGAGGATAACGATTCTTAATCGTTATTTGATTTAGGGCGCGATAGTCTATACACGTTCTAAGGTCGCCTTCTTTTTTCGGCACGAAGAACAGAGCTGAAGAGACAGAAGACTTGGACGGGCGAATAAAACCATTGGCTAGGTACTGATCTAAATACTGACGCAAATGCAGGTTCTCAGGTTCCGTAAGAGCATGAATCCTACTGCAAGGTAGTTGAGCATTGGGTACCAGATCGATTTGGCAATCATAAGACCGATGGGGAGGTAACGTGTTAGCCTGTTATTTCTGAAAAAAGTCTTGGAATTCTTGGTATTCTGACGGTAGCTGTACAGGGGTGGAAGTTGCTGAGGCTAGACCCATAGCTGGATTTCTTGGATAACAAGTTGGTTCACAATCAGGAAAACTTATCTTCTTTGCTCGCCAGTGAATTCTGGGATTATGTGTTTCTAACCAAGGAATTCCAAGAATTACTTGAAATTGTGGGGCCTTGATCACATCAAACACGATTGTTTTCCGATGTCCATCCTGACCCACCAGTGTCACTTCAACAGTGGAATGCGTTACACGCCCTGAGGCTATTTCGGTTCCATCTACTGTAGTAATGACATCTTGGGTTACTTTCGGGCGGAGAGGAAGCTTAATCCTGGAAGCCAATTCACGGTCTATGTAATTTCCAATAGCTCCACTGTCGATGTATGCTTTTATAGCATGCAACTGCTGAGGCTGTTTTGGGTCCACGAGCACCATTGGCATGACAAAATGCGAGGTCAAAGAGTTAGTTTTCAAGCTCGGCAAGCGGACCCCTACGCTTGCCAGGCTAGGTCGTTTCCCGAATCAGGTGTCACTAATTCGTTATCAGTAGCTCCAACCACCTTCTTAAGTGGTTTAACTGGACAATTTCGAAGAAAGTGACCCGAAGTCCCGCAATACAGACAAAGTTGCATTTGCCACCTTCTCTCTCGTTCTTTCTGCGTTAATGGTCCTTTAACACCACCGATTTGCATAGGTTCAGATACGTCAGTACTCTTGGAGTTAGCGTGGGTTTTGATCGGTGCTCGGTTTTCATACTTGAACCGATCTGCTTTTCTATTTTGAAGTCTGTGATCAAGTTGAACCACCAAGTCAATGTAGTCTGCGCAGAACTGGGGTGGGTTTACTATCTGAGCTAGAACATCCTTAAGCTCTCCCCGCAGGCCTCGATGAAACAATGTGATCCTTTTGCTTTCTGGCCATCCAGTTTCCACAACCAGTCTATTAAAGGTGGCTATGTAGGACAGAAGATCCTGATTACCTTGTCGTAAGGATAGCAGTTCGTTATCAAGGGCCTGTCCTTGAGAATGTCGAGCGAACAATCTTTCCATGCTGGCCTGGAAGCCCTGAAAATTCTGGAGAATGGGATCATCCTGATTTACCAATGGAATAGACCTATCGGCAGCACTGCCACTGAGGTAAGATAGTATAAAGGCTACCTTGGTCTGGTCGTTAGGGAAGGCTCCGGGTCTGCATAGAAAGTGTAAACAACATTGGTTCATAAAGACGGCATATTTCTTGGGATCCCCCGCAAAACGTTCAGGCGGGGCCAAAGGCATGTGTCCAGGTAGATTAATTTGTACCGGGTTACTCAAACCCATTGATGTGGAAATGTCTCCGGAATTAGGTAAAGGAGTGTGCCCTGCCTGGGCCTGTGATAACCTTTTGGCTAGGTCATCTGTTCTTTCCTTGGATAAGATCAGTTCTCTTTTGAGAGCGTTAGTCTCCTGGCGGGCTGAGTGCACCTCTGCCCGTAATTCCCCCAAAAGCTGGGCCAGCTGGTTAGTCTCGGAAGTCTCCATAGCGCCCGGGTGGGAAATTGTGGGTAGGCTTCGCGTTCTGTAACGCTCACCTGATTCCCACGGAGGCGCAGGTCTGGCTTCGAGTGCTGATGCTTCTTCAATGGTGAAGCGCAGGACTCTGAAGATGGACAGGAAGGGCCCTCTACTCTGGCTTCTCCGGCTCGCAGGAATATTCCCCTGTGCGTGAAAAGGGAGTATTACCTACTGACTGAGTCATGCTCAAGCCTCCCACTCTCTTCCAACCCTCCACGATACCCTTCCACGATTCCCCGTGAAGTCTCACCTTAGGGTCAGGAAGGATGAGCTCTCCATCCTGCTTCTGATGCAGAGGCGCGTTGAAACCCAGTTACTTCACTCGATTGAGGATTGATGGGAGTTCAGGTAAGCTTGACTATTCAGGTAAGGCTCTGTAAAAGTTCTGTTGCAAGTTCAAAAGTCCAAGCTTAATAATAATGTTCATTGTCTTTTTGCAGCAAGCGCTAATGCTTATGTCTTTTTTCCCCTTAGGGGCCGGGGTTCGGAATGCCGGAGATATGGCACCGACCCGAAGTGAAATGTGCAGTTCCAGTTCCAGTAAACGGCAGGTTAGTTCTGGATGAGCGCTCGGGAACTGTCTTTGCATACGCTCATTCAATGTCTTTGTCTTTTTTCCCCATAGGGGCCGGGGTCCGGAAAATGCCTGGAAGCGGCAAGACCCGAAATGAGATGGGAATGACCCAACAGGTAAGTCTTATTCCCTTCCTTCTCTCACCTCTTATTCTTGTCTTTTTCTCTAGGCTCTGGGAAATGGCTGTGTATCCGGAT
The DNA here is from genome assembly GCF_040938575.1 of Ambystoma mexicanum. NCBI lineage: Eukaryota > Metazoa > Chordata > Amphibia > Caudata > Ambystomatidae > Ambystoma > Ambystoma mexicanum. The sequence goes on along the minus strand of NC_090936.1, from coordinate 966,066,197 downwards.
GATCGCTGCTGAAGATGGAGGAACCCAGGAAAGGTGAGTGAAATGCAGCGCTGCAGCGATCGTAACGAAATGCTTTTAAAAATAATGTCTTCCCTTTCAGGATCGTCGGTGATGTCTCTGTGGTGCAGATTTAGCTGGTAAGGTCTCTTGTCTCCCTTTGCAGGTGACTCAGGATGCTGACAGGCGTGGCTGAAGTCCAGATGCAGGAGCTGACACGGTGAGCGTCCAGCTGCGAGGAACAGAACAACGCGAAGCGTGAGTTGCTGATCGGGTGTGGTTTAAATAGCTTTGGAAGAAGTCCCAAGTGTGTATCCTTCCTCCGATCAGGTATGTATCGTTCCCCGACCACACCCGGGTAGAAAGTAGTCCCACAGGTAAAGTAGTTCCATTCAGGCCTCAAGAGGGCCTGGATGTGGCAGCATGGTCTGCATCAGGTAAGTGCACATTAAAACACTTGAACACATGTCTAGCTTTATGAGCCTGGCGCCTAAGGCGCCAGGACAGAGGTCCAACATGAGCCTGGCGCCTAAGGCGCCAGGACTGCGTCCAAAGGGCTCCAGCTTGGGCCCGCTGGCACTCCCCTGAGGGAAATGATGCCTGCCTCTGGGGTCGCTGGGTCGGACCTGGCTCCTTGGAGGTAGGCATCATGACAGACCCCCCCTACCCCTTCCGGGCACCTCACGCGCGAAAGAGCGACGCTCGGGAACCCAAGAACAAGACCCGAGGTTCCCGGCAAAAAGCAAAGCGAGGCCTCAGCGCCCGCGGCGCCGGGGGAAGAGAGGCGTCCCTTCGGAGCCGCGTGGACTCATTGCACGGGCCGCCCCCTCCCCTCGATCAGCCCCTTACACCTGCTGGAGGAGCGGCCCGGCCGGGGACAGGGTCCCCAACAGAACGGGGGAGCGGCCACAGAGCGGGAAGCGGGCCCTCACCCCCTTCAAACCAGAACCTAACACGCCGGAGGCCCGATTCGGCGGGCATTGAGGGCACGCTGACTGGAGGCCGGCATCTGGGAGACCGGGGCGGAGGTGCCGGAGCCCAACGACCCCTGAAGCCTGCCGAGACGGAGCGAAAAAGCAGGGCGGGCCCGGGTGCGGAGGCCCCCCGCAAGATCCCTTGGCGCTGGCCATAGAGGCCCACCGAAGATCGCGCAGGCAGGTGGGAGCCTCCCGCAACGCAGCAGGGCCTACACCTAGACACGGGGGGCGCAGGAGAACACATGAGCCGCATTCGACAGGAGAGCGGGCGGCGGTGAGTGGGCCCCCTCGCACGTGACACCGGCGGGTAGGGGTCCCGGGATCTTCGCCCGGGGCGCGGGCATGCTGGGCATTGCCCAGGAGGGATCAGAAGGTACCAGGCGGGGACGGTGAATTGTCGCTGCCGGGCCCTTCGCCCAGGGTGAGCGTCCCTGGGGCCACAGCCCCCTTGGGACACAGAGAAAGCACCGTTAGTCTCGGGGGGAATCCGGGTGCGAGGCCCCCACCCGGTGTTGGTGGGGCATGTGCCTGCCGGAAACAGCCCCTCCCTCCCCCCCGGGGGCCAAAGTGCGGACGACTGACATTAAGTTGAGGGCAAGGACCACGGTGCCCTCCCCCCTACCCTGTGGGAAAGGCCGCTCAGGCCTGGTCAAATGCACTCAGATGACCACACCAACCTCCACGAAGAGGCCAAAATAAGTCCCCGACTGCCACAGCGAAGCTGGACTGGGTGAGAGACCCCCGCCCGGAGACGGTGGGGCGTGTGCCCGCCCAGTAACGACCCCCCTGCAGCAGCAAAGGCATATTTCATTCAAGTGGGGGGAGGCCTTATACCGGTTACCCCCCTCTCACGAGCCCCCTCTGGGTACCCTGGGCCACGGAGATCTCGGCGGCGGGGCACAGGGGGTGACCAGATGAACTGGCGAGAAACCTTGCAGGAATATCGCTTCCAGGAGGCAGCAAATAGCAACAAAGGTACGAGCCCAAACAGAGAAATGGCCCAGTCGGAGGCCCCGGCACCATCCACAGCGGCAATGGAAAGGGGCCTTGCCTCGATCCTGCAGGAAATCAGGGACATGTGCTCTGACATCGCCCAGAAATTCAAAAAAATTGACCAAAGGGTGGACAAGGTCGAGGACAGACTGTTACAGGTGGAGACCAACCAATCAACATCAGCGTCCCAAGAAATACAAATAGGCATGAGGCTAGCTGCCCTGGAGAAGAGGGACGAGAAATGGGCCAGGCAGATGGATGACTTTGAAAACAGGGAAAGGAGGATCAACCTCAGAATCTTTGGGGTACCCGAATTGGAAGGAGAAACAGAGAGAGACATCACCCGAGCGGTCAGAGATATTATCACCCTCCTGCTTGCAGAAGAGATGACAACGGAACTCACATTCGATAGGGTGCACAGGGCAGGGGGCAGAGCAGGGGGCTCCCGATCGATTTTGGTCCGGTTCCACTACTATTCGGAAAAGACAAAAGTGCTAGAGGAGACCAAAAAGGCCTGGGAGATCACTTACAATAATGCCTAGATTTCAATCTACCAGGATCTCTCCGCCTATACACTGGCCAAGCGCAGAATGTGCCGCCCCCTAACGCAACTGCTCAAGGAGAAGGCAGTGCGCTACAGATGGGGCTACCCCTTCTCCCTGGTTTTTGAATATATGGGTCAACGGTCAACTCTGATCATGGAAGATGACATACTGGGAGCCATCCAAGATTACGTAGCAGAATCGAACCCCAGGAGGGGCCCATCAGGGCCAGAGATGGGCAGACCAAGTGGCCTTGGCCCGCCGGGAGACCGGAGAAGGAAAACTGGCGCAAGGAAATTCAGAAAAATGAATACTCCGTCACCATGTGAAGGACGGAGAACGGAACGACTCTGAGGACTGAGGACGGGGGCGACCCGTCAAGTTTTGGACAGAGGAGTGATGACTCAGAGGTTCTACCACTAACAGCGTCCCCACCAACAGCAAGTATAAGGGGTCCATAGAAGGGACGATGCAGCAGGTGGCATGGGGGGCTCAAAGGGACGAGCTTTACACGGATCGCCTGGCCGAGGTGGGCAGGCTGGTGGTTCGGCCAAAAGCCAGCGATGGCAGAACTAACTGGCTGGACGCCGGGGAGGGGGGGACACACGAAAGTTGGGGTTGTTCAGTTTGGGGTTGGGAAAGGGGGGCAGTTGGGGAAACGTTTCAGGACCACCCGGGGGGAGGAGGAGCATAAAACTAAGGGAGCGTGCAAAGAAGGGTAATGTGAAGATGTTGACCGAGAGAGAAGGAAACCTAGATTATGGCTCAAAGTCTGCCGGCCCTCGGAGTGGGTTCCCTCAACGTACGGGGCCTGAACGCCCCCACAAAGAGGTCCCTGGTCTGTAGGGAATTTAGAAGGGCGAACCTTGACCTTTTCTTCTTGCAAGAGACTCATTGGGCATGGGGGAAGGAGCCCAAAATGCAGGGGGGGGAGGAATTGGGGAGGTTTGTTGTGCATCCCACAAGAGCAAAAAGAGAGGGGTGGCCATTTTTTTAGCAAGGAATGTTGGCTTCGAAAAAGAGGCCATATTGAAAGACCCAGAGGGCCGTTACTTGCTGGTATGGGGGTCCCTACAGGGCGCCCCACTTACTCTTGCCGTAGTATACGGTCCAAAGGAAGGCCAAACTCAATTCTGGGAAGAGGTGAGGGATAGACTCAAGCTATTTGTCCAAGGCACGGTGGTGGTGGGAGGGGACTTCAGCATGGTCCTGGACCCAACCCAGGATAGGAAACACGTTGGTCCCCAGATCTCCAGGGCAGCAGATGAAACCATGGCACCAAACTTCCAAAGGGTTAACTCGGAATTAGGCCTTGTGGACACGGTCCCGACCCCCAGGACGGGCGCCCCCTCTTTCACATATTACTCAGCCATCCACACGTAATTTTCCAGACTAGACTACATCTTAGTGGATGAGACCCTGCACCCATTTGTCACTGGCCACAGGGTTGACCCCATCCCCTGGTCAGACCATGACCTGGTCCGAGTCACCATAGCAAGGGGATGGCTAAGCGACCGCAGGGGACGATGGAAATGTAACAACTCCTTGTTGAAGGACGCGGTCCACGCTCAGGAGGTGCTAGATGCCATAACGGAATTCTTCGAGCTCAATGATAATGGGGAGGTAGGCTTGCACACCCTATGGGACGCTTTTAAGGCAACCTTAAGGGGAGTCCTCATCAAAAAGGGAGCCCAGAAAAAAAGAGAAAGGGAAGCCCAGGAGAGGTCTCTGAGAGAGAAAATAGCCCAACTCCAGCTGGGCGCCCCCCCAGTAAAACCCTTAGATAGCGATCAGGTAGCCACCCTGGACGACTATTGGCTCCAGTTGAAGGACCTCCTCCTGCACAAAACAGAAAGGAATCTTCAACTGGTTAAGCAAAAGTATTATGAAAAGGGGGACAGGGCGGATAGGATTCTAGCCTGGAAACTGAGGGAGGTACAGAGAAGTAGAATGGTGAAAGCAGTGAAGAAAGAAGAGGGGTCGATAGGCCATGACGTGCCCCACATAGGAGAGGCCTTCCGTCGATGCTATGAACAATTATACTCATCAGAATATAACGGGGGTGAGGCAGAGATTGAAGGGTTCTTGAACTCTATACAAATCCCAGCCCTGACTAGGGAGATGGCGGAGAGGTTGGAGAGTCCGGTAACCGAGGACGAGGTGGAACACGTGATCAGCGGGATGAAGGTGGGCACTTCCCCGGGCGAGGACGGCTTCACAGTGTACTTCTATAAAAGGTTTTGCTCGACTCTAGCCCCGCACTTAGTAAAGGTGTTTAATGCAGTGCTGGAGGGGGGGACTCTCCCGGACTCCATGATGGAGGCCATAATTGTAGTGTTGCCCAAGGACGGCAAGGACCACACGGAGTGCTCCTCCTACCGCCCAATATCTCTGTTGAACATTGACGTAAAGATCCTAGCTAAGGTAGTTGGGAGGCGGATGGAGGATATACTGCCGAAACTGGTCCACGGAGACCAGATGGGGTTCATAAGGGGAAGACAGGGCTCAGACAACATCTGTAAAACCATAGATTTGTTTCATTATGCCCAGGGGTCGGACCTCAACGCGAGTGTCCTCTCCCTGGACTCGGAAAAGGCGTTCGACAGGGTCAAGTGGAGATGCATGGAACTCCTCCTCCAGAAAATGGGCTTGGGAATGGGTGGCTGCACTATACAGAGCCCCGATGGCAAGGGTACAAGTGAATGGCAGGTTGTCAGAACCATTCCCCCTCTCGCGGGGAACAAGGCAGGGATGCCCACTTTCTCCCCTGATCTATGTCCTTTCAATGCAACCCCTAGCCATAGCAGTTAGGGCACACCCGGACATCAAGGGGGTTGGGAGAGGTGAAGTAGAATTCAAGCTTTCCCTGTTCGCGGATGATATTCTGGCTTACCTGGTGGATCCTGGCTCCTCGCTCCCCCCCCTCCTGTCCCTGATAGCCGCATTTGGGCGTTTCTCGGGACTAACGATGAACGCATCTAAATCAGTTCTGCTCCCCATGAGAACATGGGACCCGGGCTTAGACTCCTTGAACAGGCTTAACGGGATAACAGTGGGGAAGGTCTCTATCCGCTACCTGGGCGTCCTCCTCACCAGGGATCTATCAAAACTTGCCCCTACCAACTACGGCCCCATCATGGCAGGGATCACCGCTGACCTAAGGAGATGGGGCTCAATGATTCTGTCCTGATACGGCCGCATGACGGCTGTAAAGATGAATATACTACCATGTTTACTGTATCTCTTCACTGCTCTCCCAACTAGCGTCCCCAACCAAACCTTCTGGGCTCTACAGAACGCGGTGTGAGATTTTATATGGCAGGGTAGGACCCCTAGGACTGCGAAGGCTGTCCTGACCTTACTGAGAGAGGAGGCAGGGTTTGGGTTGCCAGATTTTCAACTTTATTTCTGCGCCGCCCAGTTGCGCGTCCTCCTAGAACACATGAAAGAGGGGATGGGAACCTACTGGTCCTACTTGGAAGACATGGACGCCCACCCTCTTAAAGTTTGAGAACTCCTTTGGGCCCCACGCAGGTTAATCCCGAACAGACTTAAATCCCACCCGACACTGGGAGTTCTCTGGGCAATCTGGAAGGAGGGCCCCCAGACTGCATACCTAACGTTGTGGCCGACCCCGATGCCCTCACTCTGGGGACACCCCCTCAAACTGGGAAGTAGGGGGTTCCGCAATGCACAGGCCTGGTCCGACTCGGGAATGGAGTGGGCGGGGCAGATGTTCAGGGAAGGGGAATTCCTAGCATATGAGGAACCGAGAGACGCTCTCGGGCAGGGGTCCCTCTCCATATTCGAATACCTCTGCCTGAAGGGTATCCTTTGTGACCAATCATGGGGCCAAAACTTGAAGAGACAGCTGGCCCCCTTTGAGAAACTACTCGACACAGCGACCTCAAGGAAGGGGGCGGTATCCGGGATGTACAAAATCCTGAACACTATTAACTTAGTGGAGAGAAGGGGCTTTCGCGCATTTTGGAACGATTTGGCAGGAGAGGAGATCTCAGAGGACGCCTGGTCAAGGATATTTAAAATAGCATTCCACAGGAATTTATTCACAGCAGACATGGAACACAACTTCAAGATTTTGCAGGGGTGGCACAGAGACCCCGTGAAGTTGTCAAAAATGTTTTCGGGCGTGTCCCCCGATTGCCCAAGGGGTTGCGACCAGGCCGGAACGAGGGGCCACATGTGGTGGCACTGCCCAAAAGTACAGGCGTATTGGGAGAAGGTAAGGGGTTGGATCGCTGAAGTCTCCGGGGAATTACTCACCCAGAACCCTCTGACGATGTTGCTGGGTCTCCCTCTGGAGGACACAGATATATACAGGTACCCTAGAATGTGGGAAACAATGCTGAGGGTGGGAAGGGTAGCCCTGGCGCAGAAATGGGAGAGCCCAGAGACCCCCTCAAAGGAGGACTGGCTGAAAAAGGTAAAGAATATGTTCTTAATGGACAAACTAACCGCAATGATGAACAATGACTCTGGCTCATTCCAAGCGAACTAGTATGGGGTGCAGCAGACCTGGGGATGGGACGTTCACTGATGTCCGGTAGGGGCCCCGGCGGGGGCTGAAGGGGATGGGGTCAGGGAGGAATTAAAGATGTAACGGGCGCCCACGGCCCGGGGGACAGTGGACGAAATACAGCCATAGAAGAAGTCAACGACCACATTTACTCCCAAGCTCCGGACACAAAGAGCTTTCAAGGAGACTCCCAAAATTATGGTTCAAGTTTGATTAAGTTATCAGGGGGGTGGGTTTGTATTGGGGCGGGGGAGGCGGGGAGGAGGGGCAGGGGCTATTGTGCCAGTCGAATGTATATCCTTTAAACATGCATTGAGCCCATTTGTTATATTAAGAAAGTGATAATAAAATCAAAGGTTAAAAAAAAACTAGCCATACTGTATGCAGAGGTCTTCAAATAAACGCAGCCTTGAAATGCGCTTTCCTGCATTTGGATTGAGCGTCCAGGCTGCGTTGTTACTTCCTGCTGGTGCCGCCAGTATCTTCTTGCCTGATAAGGGCTGCTGCTTCTTGGTTCACCCCCCTCCCACACACCACGGTTGGAGGGGGTGCTGAGAAGTGTTTCAGGACTTTCCCAGTCCCTCTGCTCCCCTCTCCCACTGTGGACCCACAAAGGCGGACGCGTGGGAGAGGAGGAGAGCAGGGGAGCTGGATCCCTGCAATGCTGGTCCCCCCTGCACCGCTCTCCCTCTGCGCCCCCACCTTAGGGGCTACGGGGGAGAGGAGTCGAGCGGGGATGGAAGCATGCATTGTTGGTGTATGATATCCGCCTCCCCCACGGCAAGCCCAGCAATCTGCCGTGGGGGGAGTCAGATATCATACAACACCGGTCCCCCTGCTTTCACTGCCCCTCTGCCTCGTCACCCCTCTGGTCCATGGGTTGGCTGTAGCCGGGTCTGAGATCCGGCATCAGATGTCTGGCAAGATCTCGGGACCTGGCCTGCCTGAGCCATGATCAGGCTTTACCAAGCCCCCAGCTTTGCCGAGGGAAGCTGGGGGCTCGGTGACCTAATCTTCGCTGTGCTCCTTTCCCCAGCCGTCACTCGCGCATTTCCTGGCTTTATTTGCTCATCCTATTTGTTTTCTTCTGTCCTGAAAGGGACACAGCGGGAATCAATGGGTCCTGAACATCACTGAGGTCGGAGGGGGAGTGGGGGATCACTGTTGAAAGCAGGCATTGGACATGCTGGGCACATTATTGTTGTTCAAATGTGCATTTTACACGTTCATGGCAAAGTCCTTTCCAGACTCAAAAACGCTGCTGAAACTTGCGGTCACTGGTTTGGTTTGAAATTATTTTTTTTATTTTTATTTATTTTTTGTCTCTGCACTACACCAATACTCTGTAACTTGTGTGCTCCTTGCTTTGTGTTTTATCACAAGTTAAAGTTCTAAAGATGTTCTCAAACTGGTTAATTACAAATATATTCTTCCGTTGTGCTGACAGCCGTTATAGGAAATCAAATTGAGTTCATGGCTGCCAACCTTTGATTTTCACTACAGAGGCAGAAATACCCCCAACCCATTGCCCAGCCCCTCCACTGGCCAACACATTTTATAGCACTTCCTTTTTAGAAGTAATTGCAAAAAGTCATTTGATTACGTTTTTCATATATAACATCACAGCAACAGTCTGAACCTGCTGAGCTACCCCGGTAGCCATCTACTATAGAGCAAGTCTATGCCTTGATGTACTAAAAATCACTGCATTACCAACAGAACTTTGGGTGCACCACTGCCATAGAAGTGATTTAAAGTGTAATTCATGTACATCTTCCTGCTCTGAGTGCCAGGCCTTCACCTGCATGGGGCACCATATGTGGCAGAGTCTGCTGCTACTTCAGCGCTGTCACCGAACTGCAATAAAAGCTATTCTGCTATTACTTGATGTTTCCGAAAGTTAGCTCACTGGTTTAGCACTACCATGTCGGATTCTATGTAAGATAAGATATGATATGATATGGCATTTATGACGTGCCTATACACAAGTGTTTCAAGGCGTGAAAAATATGTAGATGAATGATTGTAATGCCAACATGCTGGACTTCTCAACTATTCTGGGCAGGGAATAGAAAGGGTAAAATATAACAAGCTGTTGCTCCTTCTCTCCCTCTCATAATTGTTTGTCTCTGTGACTGAGTATGAGTCACGTTTTCAGTTATGTGCTCCGACTGCTCTATGTTCTCTCTGCCAGCTGGGGTGGACTGTCCTATAGGGAACTTTGGAGATTTCCCGGTAGGACTCTACACCCTAGGTCCCTTTTGTGTGATGTCGATAAGCGCTGACTGCAGTGCGCAACTATTTGTAAGGTCAATCTGGTACGTCTATAATATTTTTGTTTATTGTACCTTTTCAATTGCAGGAACACAAATTGCCTCTATCATCCCATCTAGGACAGCAAAGTCCCCAGCAGCAGTGGTGCCATCAAAAATCCTGACATTTCCAGTAGGACTTGCCAAAGGTAAGGATGCCTTTTTTTTTAAAACAAATATTTTTGCTGTAGGTGAAGGTGGGGCAATTTCAAATGTATAGTGTGTAGTCACAATCAGGGATTTCAAACCTATTTTTAAGGCTGTTCCTTTCTCATTTCCAGTTTGGGGCGGTACTGAAAGTTCACGTCTCATGTGGGAGTTGCATTTACAGTGCACTATGTACTCTCTCCTGGTTTCCCAGCGTTGGGTCCTGCTTACTTGCTGATGTCTAACACCCAGGAGCTGGTTTTAGCCCCTGCTCATCTAATATTAATTTTGAAGTCTCAAGTAGACCCATGTATCCTTGACTAACTGTTCATTTTGATTGCAGCAGCATCGCTCCAACTTGTTTATAGGCGCGTTATAAATGCCATATGAAGCGTCAGTGTATCAATCTAACCACCTGTGTCCCAGCAAGAAAAATCCAGTAAAGCACTTGATCCAGTCACGCAGGTAAGGATTTCTTGTCCCTGTGTACCATTGGTTGAGTAGAAGTGCTGAAGGTTTATATCGGCCCTGTAAAATGTGCATCAAGGTGTGGATTTAGTCCAGGACCACACTTACAAAATTCGAGCTAGGACTTCACGATCTGATCAGGGAGTCTTCTCAGACTTGTATCAGTGTGTTTTTTTATTTTTCTTATTTTTTAATCCAACCAGTATTTCTGACCCATTTTTGCAAGGCCCCCCCAGACCTTTCACATGGTTCCTTTTGAATCTTTCATGTGTGTTTTAGGCACTTTTTTGAAAAACTTGAAATGCTTTTTAAAAACTAACATGACATACACTAAAGTGTGAGCAGGGGCTGACGGGCTCTGTGAATCCCAGCAGAGTCGTCGCAGGAGACAGAGGTGAGTTTTGCTCTGTATGTGTGCGTGTATGTGTCTATGTGGGTTTGTGTGGGGAGGATGTATGTGTTAATGCCGGAAGGGGGTGGTGGGTAAATATGGGGTAAAACCCCTCTGATTAACAAGTGAATGAGCTGGGGGGTGGGCGTGGAGATGGAAGGGGGGCTGTATGTGATATTTCTGCATTTTAAAGCCAATGCAAAAATGGCTGAGGCTGAAAAAAACAGTGTTTTTTGTGTTCATGCTTTATAATGTGAGAATATCACTGTTGGGACAGTTTTTCTGAAGTCCAACTAAGGGCTTAGTAAAACCATTCAACTGAGCATGTACAAGACTCCACTCTTAGTATAAGGCTGTACCACCTGAGTTGAGGGTAGCGTAGACATAGAAGCCAGGCTTATCTTAGGAGGGAGAGGGGGCTGTAGAATCAATACAAAGAAATTGTATTCCACATTTGGTCCAAAGAAACACTGATGAATATGTATTGTAAAAATAAAGGGTTTATTTTAAATACAAGCAGACCAAGAGGTTCTTGGGTAAATTATCATTAAGCATATAAACACATTATAAATACACAACACTGTGCTTTAAATAAACAGATCAAAGCACAGACTGTGTTTAGAACACTGAACAGTATTTCTAGGTAAGTCAGACCTTTGTATACGCATTCAGTGTAGGGCACACCTATTCTTGGGGAGTAAAACCATACGTTACTTTCAAATTACTTTCCAGTAATACTAGGTTGTAGACCCTTATGCAGTGACACTCAGCAAGAAATCAATTGCTGAACCAACTGGACAATATACTTTGTGTGAATAGTGGAATATTTAGTCTAGGTTCAGTAAAAACCTATAACTCTGATTCAGGACAACACAGTTATCCTAGGGGAGTTGGACTTTGGAGTGTAATATTCAATTACAGTTGCTTTTCAGTTCACAGACTAAGGGAAGCAATAACTTATTTTAGGATAACACAGTTATACTCCAGGTAAGTAAAACCTATACACTTTTTACAGGAGCTTTCAGCAACTGAAAGGCAGGTATAAACCTAAGAATGTTTTTGTGTCCGTCTAAAACCGACCAGGGAAAGCAAAACCCAGTGTTCCACTTCATGAATGACTTAGTAGGGAAAACCTAATGCAGATGTTTGCTGTTAGCCTGTCCAGAATGTCAAGGGAAGCAAGACCCAGTTGGGAAATGTATACAAACATTCTCTGAAAGAAATAGTTAGTGAAGCCAACAGGATTACTTTTGCGAAAGAGGACCAGCCAATATACAGATGAGTAAAATAACCTTTCGTCTAGTTTCTATTAGAATAGTGAAACAGTTTGTAAGGAATGAAACATGTTAGATATACTTTTCAGCATGGAAGAACATTTCTAAGGTAAGTAATGCATTTTGTAACTGTTCCCTATCAGAGTTAGTTACCAACCAACTTCCTTTGCAAGTAAGAAACTTCTAAACACATGTTCTCTTTTCTAGGCAAAATGCTCAATCCTCAGAAGTCTTTCCCTTATTCTTGGAGCATGAGTTCTCTCAGTAGCAGAAGGGGGGTGACTAGGGACTAGAGTCCAACAGGCAGGTCAGGATAGGTTATTAAGTAGCAAAAGTCAGGGTTCCTAAGAAAAACAGTTAGAACAAGTACGTATTAGAGTGAGTTGAGGGTCCAGTGGCTTCAGAGAAGACACCCTAGGAGCAGGGGCCTGAGGGGGCGGGACAAGAGGACTCCAAATCACAGAAAACACCCCAAAACTACACAGGAATCCCAAGAGACTTAAGCTAAGTAAATAACCAAGCCAGCACAGTACCTCCGCACAGAAGAAGATTTTGCAGCAGGAGGACTTCAGGATCTGCAGCCAAAAACCTGGCGGAGTCCGGCAGTGAGTCCAGTCTGCCCTGAACTCTGTTAGTTTGTTGAGTGTTTTCCTAGAGGAGCTGCAGCGACTGTGCTTCCAGTCCTCTTTCTTTCTTTGTTACCTATAAATATCAACTTGCCGCGCGGAGCGCAGTGCGGAGTCCGGCAGTGAGTCCAGTCTGCCCAGTCCGCCTCAGACCGCCCTCAGCACCCTTGGTCTATTAGCATCAAGGCAGATGGAATCATCCCCAGGCAGCACGGAGACGGAGACTTTGCAATTCGGCATCGGGGCTCACACGTGAAATCGCTTATTATAGCTGCGGAAGCAACATTCCAAATCGGAGAAAGGTAAGCAAAGCGAACAATGCCTTACAAATGAAATGCTGCCGCGGAAAGACGATTCGCGTGTAACTGGGAGTGTAACTGGGAGTAAATCTATGAAAAACATGTCCTCGACGCCGAAAGGCTCAGACGAGCGACCCTGTATTGCACAGGCTGTAATACCTGAAAAACCAATAATGTCTGAGCTGCCTGGGACAGCTGAAGCTGAGGTGGCTCAAGCCACCGACGCTTCCTCAGCCTCCGCTAGTAAAGCGGCGGAAAACACGAGTTATATTGGTACTGAATCCGACGCGGTATCACATCCGAGGGAAAAAACTCCTCTACAGCTGGTACAGAAGCTAGTATCCGATTCAAGCGTTTCAAGTGCCACTAATGTCACAAAGATAACAAGTGAACATCCATCAAAATGCGGAAGCGAACGTTTAACATGTGTGCCGACTTTGCCCTCTGAACCTGTCCTAATAGACCTGCTGGAGCCCCCCCCCCACCGCATACTTAGATGCTTCAGAAACCTTTTTGTTCGACATAACCGATGCCGATTTGCTGGCAATGCGGTCCCCGTCAGTCGGAAGCTTGAAATCACTGCCAACGCAATCCTGCTCTAAGCAGTCTGAAGCCCTGCTAAACAACAATATGGCGCAGCATGGCCACTCCAGTATACAGGAACATCAAACAACTGCCAATCCGACGGACAGGAGGCTTGACACTCAAGAGGAAGTCCCACAATTGTGTTCAACTACATCAAAACCCATGATTACCGTAAACAAGGCTGTTGGGACTGGTTTAAATCTTGATAAAAAACGAGCATTGTCGAACACATTGGGAATAACGGAGAATGAAGTGCCCTTGTCGAAATTCCAGCCGTTATCTAGTACGAGCATGTCGTTGCCTTTTGATGTTGCTGCTCGTGAAGCACGATTGACTGCTCGTTTAAAAACAGATTTCAACCTCATGCGCGAACGTCTAAATGAAAGTTTCATAACCAATCACGGCAAAGCGCGTACTCCTGGATGCAAAGGAAGCACTCACAGTAAAGAAGCAAACTATCCAGCTCATATAGTGGTAAATTCATCAAACCCTGGCTCCACAGTGGGTCCCCTAAATCTGGGTGTGTCGGATGATTCCCAGCAAAAAAAGCGTTGGAAAAAAAATACAGGAAAAGAGAGCTTTGAGGTTCTCGAAGTAGGCCAACTGGAACACAACTCTTCAGGCAATGGACCGCCTGAAATAAATGAAAGCAAAGTAGCTGAAAATCCCATGAATTCAAAATGAAACATCTCCATCGTGGCTGGAATTCAGATACATAATAATGTCTTGGCAGCAACTTCAATATCTCTGATGCCATTTATGAAATTATACGAAACACTAAATGAATCAGTACGTGATCAAAATTCAATCCTGGTACTGTTAAACAACAAACTGTCGCTTCTGTAAAAATGCAATGAGCAGTTAAGTAGTCGTTTGGACCTAGAAGCTGCTTCAACACACCTATGGCATTCTCGTCTAAATGAAATAACACGTAGGGAGTCCCATCAAAAAATAGATCTCGCTGAGGCCCTAGTAGAATGTACCAAGTGGATCAGGCATAATGTTGCGGTCCAACCTTACAGCAACTTAATAAGAGAGCCTTGTACTGATAATGAGTGTCTTCTTGTCCAGGGCATGTTGCCTCCGCAAAAGGGGCCTCGTGACAATCCTCTGATGCATTCTAATGAAGCTGAGCAAAAAACAACAGATAAGGAGACCAGTGGTGTAAATGCCACTAAAACGAATGATGCAACCAACGCACCCAAAATTGCCTGCCTCTTGTGGTTGAACCAACCATGGAAACAAGAGCCACAGTGGGCTCTACTATCCCGACCGACGTCCACAGCAACCCTACCACAAGTGATGAGGCACCAGTAGCAAATCTTGGAACAGCTGCAACTAATGTGCAACCTTCTCAGAGCGACCTGCCGATTCATGCAATACTCATAGAGAAAAAAATCTCCTTTGATATATTCTCAGGAACAGCAAAAACTATAAAATCAACTAAGATTCCGGCCATCACGAAGGCAAAACAATCTAATACTTCGAAAACAGCAAAGAAAGGTCCGGCACCAAAACGCCCTCGTACAAATGAGGAAAAAAAATTCATAAGGAATTTGACTACGCCTCCACGTCCTGATGCTTTAAAAATCACAGCAGTTCCAAAAACACTTGATGCCCAAACCGCTGCTAACATACCAGCAAATCATAATGTAGGGATCTCTGATATATCTACAAAACGCAGACGTGACAACACTAGTCCATCGGTTGGTCAATCGACAGTTGAGTCAATCGATCTTTGCGACCTATCAACTTACTCAGTGGAAGATGAGCAAGAATCAGATGATGACTCACATGAGAGGGGAGAGCCGACAAAAGAACGTGCCAGGACAAAATTACCAACCTATGATGAGAGATTTGGGAAACCGGAACGTTACCCACAGGGCCCTGTTGGTCAACGGTTGGTGGGAGACGAAAAAGGGCGCGTCTCGTTCTACAACGAACAGAAAGACACACAAAGTAAAGTTCAGAGAGTGCCTGACAAGCTGTCATTAAATCTTAACCCTAAATATACAAACGCGCAAACGAAAAATCTGAAAAAACATAGTACTCAAAGCAGAGATGAACAACAGTTACCATCCAATGGAAGCCTGTTTAAATTGGAACTTGAAAACATCTTAGAAGACATAAATGAAATAAATCTAAACAGAGCAAATGTGATGAGATTACTACATAATGTACCTGCTTTGAGGAACATTCGATCAGATGATATCGGAATTGTTGAATACAAAAACGAATTAAGATACTGCACATGGGGTCCAAAACTGTAGCGAGACCTATTCTTGATGCAAAGCATGATTTATTATTCTATGGCTTCAACTTAACAACTGTTTTTGAACCTCAATCCGCTATCAATTCAACAAATGGAACTGGCCAACGCCAAAGGTCGAATAACACAAAAAGAGAAGACCTGAGAAAGCAACTTAAACATCAATTGACACATGATACTGATGCAAATAGACAAAGAACAAATGTATAGGATGACATAGGGCCTAGGCATACGACCCAACTACTAATGTCATGGAATACCAGAGGTTTTGCCCATCTATTCCAAGAAGGAAGAGCATATGACATTAAAAGTCTGTTCATTTGCTTACAAGAGACATGGCTTAGAAAGTCGCCTTCTTGCGATGGTTATACAATCTATCTAAATGAGGCCGGTAAAAATCAATTGGGGCGTCCCTTCTCTGACTTACTTGCCATGATAAAAAACTCATCAGGATGGGAGGTAACTGGAATCCAAAACCCGAACCTATTCGTACAAGCAATCACCCTTGAATCGTCTACTCACACTCAACAAGGAATTAAACAAAAACAACACCTGCTGTTGGTAAACACTTAATGGAATCCAGCAATGATTTCTGATGAGGATTACCTGAAGTCAGTAACTACACAAATAGACAACTGTTATGCATCATTTGTCGCGCCACTCATAATAATTTGTGGTGACCTAAATTACTCCTGGTTGGACAAAACTAAAGAACGCAACCAGTGTGATTTGCAAGAGATTCCAACTGAAGGCTATGATCGCGGCATAAAATGGGTATATGAACTATCATCACGCAATTGTGTATTGCTGAATGGCTGTACCAGAGGAGACATTCCAGCGGCGGCAACGTGGCACCGTGGGGACACACACAAAACCCTAGATTATATCTGGGTATCTGAGAATCTACATGCTCGAATCTCAGATTTACAAATAAGAAAAGCGTCCAAAAGCGATCTTAATCCTCTAATTTTATCTTGGTATACGGAAAATACTTTGGCACAGAAAAGTTACACTGCACAATTGGATATCAACAACTCCCAAAACCGGCTAAGAATAAACAGCAGGCAGATTGATAAAATGACAATCGATTTCATTCATGCTTGTTCTACCAACTTATACGCAGAATATGCATCTCTGTTGACAAAGTACTCTAATACAAACAAAAGGACGATTAAAGATCATATCCATCCATACATTCCAGAATTAAGCGAAGCAAAAAAATTACTAGCAAGTGATTTGAAAAAACTAAGGTCTATTGGGGGCTCAAACCTACAACAGAAATTAGCCACTAGACGTCAACGATATCAGAATTGGATAAAGTCTTTCAAAATCATACGAACCCAGGAACAAGCAGAATTAATGTTGCGCCTCTTAATCCAAAAAGATAGCTCTAATGTATGCAAAATAATAAATAATGGCCACTTGATTCAATCCAACTATCTGGCAAATGGCGTGAATGCAGCCGCTTGGACACAACACTATGGAGCGGTTTTCAATAGTGACAGTGC
Organism: Ambystoma mexicanum; assembly: GCF_040938575.1. Classification (NCBI taxonomy): domain Eukaryota; kingdom Metazoa; phylum Chordata; class Amphibia; order Caudata; family Ambystomatidae; genus Ambystoma; species Ambystoma mexicanum. The sequence goes on along the minus strand of NC_090936.1, from coordinate 966,049,272 downwards.
TGAAAATACCCCAAAGCTAATAATGGAAGAGTGCACATGGGATGTCAAAGAATCGCTTGAAGATATCACACAAGCAATTCAAAAGTTGAAATCATCGTGAGCTGCTGGCCCCAATGGGGTATCAAACGTGATGCTAAAAACGAATAAAGAAAATTGGGCAATCTTCATCAAAGTCCTATTCGAGCAAATTGCCCATACATCAAAAATCCCGACTCTTGGTCTAAAGCAATTATTGTCCCAGTGTTTAAAAGAGGAAATAAAGAAGATCCTGCAAATTATCGCCCCATAGCGTTGCTAGGTACTATGGGGAAGATATTTGCTACTTTTCTGCAAACGAAAATCTCTAACTGGGCTGAAATGAATAACATCTATGACGGGAGACAAACTGGGTTCACCAAAGGGGTTGGTGTGGAACTCAACCTGTTGCTACTAAACCTGGCCAAACTACACGCTCTAAAACAAAAAACAAGATTGTTTTTAGCATTTATCGACTTAAAGCAAGCGTTCGATTGCATAAATCGCAATCTTTTGTGGCAAAAATTGATGACATGGGGATGTCCTAAAGAACTACTTGCACCTTTGATGGCTCTATACGCGAAAACTAGCATTCACGTGCGCCTAAATGCAGAAGGTGATTTATCCGACGAAATAAGAACTACAAAGGGTGTAAAACAGGGTTGCCCACTTGCAGCCCTGTTGTTCAAACTCTTTATCTCGGATTTGCCTGAAGCCCTATCACTAACAAGGTGTTTTCCCCCGAAAATCAACGGAACACATGTAAGCCACATAATTTATGCGGATGACATAGTACTGCTTGACAGTACGAAATAGGCCTACAAAGATCTTTGGTAGCCTTACAAACATATCTCACGGTAAACCACCTAATGATAAATGTGAATAAATCTCAGGTGATGGCCTTTGGATCAAACACTAAATCAAAAAAACGAGGTTCCATTGGAAAATTGACAACAAGATATTATTAAGAACAGATGCCATTCGATACCTGGGAATTTCCTTTAATACATCGATCAGAGAATGGAGCTGGACAAACGAAATTGTCTCGCGTATGCAAATGTTTGCCTTGCAAGGAAGTAAATTGCATACGAATTATGGGAAGTTCTCTCTGCAAGCGGTATTAACTTTCTACCTACAAAAAGTAACACCAGCACTATGTTTCGGTAGTGAAACAGGGTGGAACATCAGTGCAGGCCTCTGGACTCAACTAGAGGGCTGTTTTTGGCGCAAAGTCCTCTAGCTGCCACAATGCGTCTCAATGGTGGCCCTGAAGCATGAATTGAGCCACGACTCCCTGCATTCAATTGTATTGTGGAAATCCATACTACTGCTAAGGAAAATGAGACTACTTCCAACAACAAAGGCCTACTCAATCTTGGCCAACAAGAACTATGCCATCTCCGCCTCTTTGCTAAACAACTGGGAAAAGAACCTATTGGACATTCTGGAAGATGCAAATATAAAAATGTCCTTGGTTATACAGATACCGCAATTAGCAAAAGTCAAATTCATGCAATGGAAATGGATTAAAAATGCAGAAAGACGAGTCACCTTAACCTCAGGAATAGACCTCGGCCTGTGTGCGCAAAAAAGAGGTATACTGCCAAAATATTTGGCTAAATTCCCATCAAATTACCATCGGAACCAGTTTTTGCGGCTACGTCTCAATCTGCACAATGCAAAGACGCGCATGATAAGAATAAAGGACTCAATGATTACAAACGACAAATGCAGTTTTTGTAAGAAGGAATCTGAAACCATCAAACACCTAATAATTGAATGCTCACAGATCAATGGCCAGCGCTCACTGCACCTTGAACGCTATGCCCCCAAAAATGGCAACATGGCGGAGTGGTGGTCTTACCTGATCTCGGGAACTAATGTGCAATTAACATGCAGCGCGATCAATTTCATGGATATGATTTTATCGGAATCACTGTAAAAAAAAAAAAAAAAAAAAAAAAAGTCCATCAAAGAATCCAAGAATACAAAACAGATGAAGTAACTGGCCCACATCCGCAAAACCCCAAAGAGAAAAAGCGAAACCCATAACGACGTGGGCTAGGGAACTGGAATGTGTGTTAGACAAAAAGTGTGTTTTCTTTTACAAAACTAAAAGTCTATAAATAAAATGGAAAAAAAAAAACCTGGTCATGTAATTCCTTCTTACAGAAGACAGGACACTGGAAGGACTTGTGCAGTAAGGATCACAGGGAAGGCTCTAGGCAAGGTTTTCCTCATGGCTGGATGTGGCTCTGTGGATTTGGCACCTTTTTCAGGAGGACAGAAGAAGACAGAATATTGCCAGTCGGATTCTCATTGTTTGCAAGGTACAGCAATCTGGACTGGAATCGTGCCTCTGGAGATCCAGTAGGATCCTCGCGAAGTTTCAGCAAGATTCGGAATTTGGAAGTGTGCACCGCACAATGGCTCACCGCACAATGGCTCAAGGTCCGAGGGTATTGGGGTATTGCAGCCCCGCAAGGTCGCAGCACGGCATGGGGTGGCTAAAACTGCAAGTCTTCATGAGTCTAGTGGGTCTCACCAGACTCTGGGTCAGGGTTGTCATTTTTGGAGTCTCCATGTGGATTGGAAGGAAGGGCTACAGCAGGCTCCGGTGAAACAGCAGACTCTCTGGTAATCGTCTCAGCCGCAAAATCTTCATCTTCCTCTTCAGTTTTGGTTCCAGTGGTCGGCTAACTCTTCAGCTTCCAGGATCAGACTTTTATGCAGGAATCCAGCCAATCAAACAGCCTTGCAACATTCAAACTTGTGGTTAGGGGTCGGGGTGGGGGGAGTGTTGGCAATCCTTCCAGGACAACCAGCCTCCCAGTTTAAATTGGATTCTCACACTTGGGGTGGAAGACCAAGGGCTGCAGATTTTTGGACTCCTCCCTCGCTTCCTGCCTTCTCTGGAGCCTGGGCAGGGAGTCCAAAGGACTCCCACCGAAGATAAAATTCACACAAAGGAATTTCCCACCCTGAATGTCAGGGGAAGGAACAGGAAAGGACAAGAAACGCTAAAATCGCAAAAAAAAGAAGACCAGGGCCACTTTGGTAAACAGAGCACCCATGGGTGCCTTTACTGGGGCTGTACAAACAGCCTGCACCAAATTAATAAAAAGGTTCACTGCCACAGGCCATTAAAGTTAAGTTTCGCATCATTGCAAGTGCATCAGTCAAGTGCTGTTTGCTGTGCTCTTCTGCTCCCTGGAAGCGTTCCCAGCAAAAAGCTTTACCTTGGTGTGGAGTAGCCCAAAGATTTATGAGGACTTACATGGACGCTTGTAAAACTCGATAGTTATAGATTGTTACTCAAGGACCTGTTTCTGTTTACTTACCTATCTTTTTTGGCTGTTGTAGAAAATCTCATTTTAGCCATACCCACCTTCTCAGAACCACCTACAAAAAGAACAGCTCCAGCAACAGCACTAACCTTGACGGCACCGTTTTAGCATGTGTAGATTTGCTGAGTGAAAGATGCCATTTTGATACTTTATACTACGCCATGATTATTATATGATTTGATGCCCAGGACATAGTTATAATGGCAAGCTGAAAATTGAAGGCGAAAGGGTGTTGCTGCTGTGCCTACATCTCTTTACCCCATTTCTATTTCTGCTTCGGTTTGTTCGCTGCTGTTTTTCCGGGAGTCGCTATCCCACCCAGCCGCAGGCTACGCTTGACCGTGACCCTGATCCTGACTACGCTGAGTCTGTACATGAGCACCCGAGATACAATGCAAACAAAATAGGTGAGTCTTGCGAGCTGTAAGAATGTATACCTATCGGACATGTGATCGTGATCTTGCTTATATTCATTGAAGCGACTGGAATCACAACTTCACATGGCCGACACTGAAGCATCTTGCGCGTAGAGCGAACTAGCAAATATTCCAAATGAACAGACTTCATTGAGGCAAGGTCACATAGTTTGCCCCTCTAAGATTACCCATCCCTTCAACCTGTCGAAAACCTGTAAACTTACTACATATTTCCCTAAACTCCCTCCACCAAGCACACAATGAACTCTCGGCAGTTAATGCCTTGACAGCAGACCTTAACATCTCTCTTAGTTGTCTGGGCATTAAACTTGTCAACACTTTAATCACATCATCCGGCCCGTCCGCAGCCCCTAAACTAGTTATTGGCCCCAGTTCTCTTGACCCCACAAGTGTAGTGTTCTCTCCCTCTAGGGTTACCACATACCTCCACCTGTCCCCAGTCCTTGATGTTACTCGATGCTGCAATTTCAATAAAACCTCTTCAAGATCCACTGATTGCTCCTAATTTAGCAGTGACCACTGCTCTGATACATAGCTAGGAGTCTACTAACTCTCCCCCGCAAAACCCCCTCCCGTTACCAGCTTTCATTATTGACATGACAAAGGACACCTCCGGCATTGAGTTCCTTGGCCCTGACTTGAATTCCTCATCCCCCACCTGCCGTCACCCCTGCGCCTTCTTTGAGCCTGGTTAGTTCTAATGGACAGTGCCTACAAATTAAATCTGAAGTATGTGCTGTCTCCCTATACACCAGTGTAGCTACCCCATCTTCTTCCCTCCCCCCTATCCCTTCTGATTTACCAGCCTCCACCCAACCCCCTCACCAGCTTTCCTTTTCCCCTATTCAAAGTGTGAAGCCCAAAGCTGGGGCCTGCCTGACTGATTACTCTGTGCCGGTCAAAGGCGTGGCTGTAGCCTCAGATGCCTACTTTTCTCTTCCCCGTACACAAGCACTAGTCACTTTGGATATTGATGACACGAGTAATTGCAGTATGTCATCTGATGAGATGTTTATGGCGTTCGAATGTCTTCTCAGAACATTTATAGAAAAATGTGAGTGGATGGAGAATAAATTAGATACCCAGTCCATTCTCTTGCATGAAGGCATCAATGGAGGCAGGAAACCTATGAAAGATCAAGGCTCAAATACTGAAGCACTAAAGCTAACTGCATCCAATAAAGATTTTCCATAATAACTTACTAGAAAGTCTTAATTCTATTAAAAACGCGGAGGCGAGCATTATGCTTCTCTTTCTTTAATTCAACCATAAAGAAAAATCTCAGCAGCAAGACATTTGTGCACCCAAATGTGCCATGAGTAATGTGCATAAAACAGGTGCACTAAATATATAATAAACATAGTAATATAAAAGTAACATCACATAAAACTAAGAGTCTCTGAAGGAACTGCATTTCCCAGGGAGCTTTGCTCCAGTTCATTTAGAGGCCACCAACATGTGACCTAGTCCACCAATAGTAGTCCAGATCCCCTCCATAAACAGTTCTAAACATGATGTCACTTCCTCTTTCGAGGCTGCAACCTTGGCTGTCCATAGTAGAAGATAACTGTAGCCAACTTGTAGAAGAACCTGTGTCGGGCCGTGATCATGCAGACTTGTCTGCAGGCGCTGTCAAAGAAAAAGGGAAAATTGGTTTCCTGTATATGACAACCCTAGATCCCTTATCAGGGTGGGAGAGAAATTCGTGGAGTTATTCTGATAGAATACATATAAGTTCCAAAACATTAATATTTACATTAAGACTTTAATTAACATCAAATAATATGCAGTTATTTTCTCGCCGGGTGAGATATTGCTCGCCTCTGTGTCTTTAATAGAATTAACAAAACAAAAGAGGTGATGGCTGGAAGGTTTAGAATAAACCATAACCTCTGGCATTGCTCTGGGCAACCCTCCAGACCATCGTTCTTTGCCTGCCAAGCCATTACAAAAGAGGAAAGAGCATAGCAAATCAGGCTTGGTTCGACCCCCAAAGGGGTAGTCCAGCCCGAACTGCTAGGTCACATCCCTTGTGCACGAGACCACAAGCATCCCCAAACATGTTTCAGCCTTGTTGGGCATCATCAGTGAATAGTAGCTTGGGTCTCTAGGCCCAGCAGGCACGGGACCCACGTCTGGGCATACCCGTCCCACTCGGGGTGACAATAGCAAAACAAAAGAGGTGATGGCTGGAAGGTTTAGAATAAATCATAACCTCTGGCATTGCTCTGGGCAACCCTCCAGACCATCGTTCTTTGCCTGCCAAGCCATTACAAAAGAGGAAAGAGCATAGCAAATCAGGCTTGGTCCGACCCCCAAAAGGGTAGTCCAGCCCGAACTGCTAGGTCACATCCCTTCTGCACGAGACCACAAGCATCCCCAGACATGTTTCAGCCTTATTGGGCATCATCAGTGAGGAGTATCTTGGGTCTCTAGGCCCAGCAGGCACGAGACCCACGTCTGGGCATACCCGTCCCACTCGGGGTGACAATAGCAAAACAAAAGAGGTGATGGCTGGAAGGTTTAGAATAAATCATAACCTGTGGCATTGCTCTGGGCAACCCTCCAGACCATCGTTGTTTGCCTGTACATCCCCCTTCAGTAAGGTGCTTCCTTTTCTGTGTTCTCTTCCTCCCAGGAGGGGAGGTCCCTCTTAAATGCTCTTCCATAGTGTCTAGACGATTTTGTATGGGACTGAGCATATCTGTTACAGCTTTCTTAATACTGGTCTCCACTGAGGATCCCAGAACCTTCTGTAAGCCATTAGCCATTGACACCTCATCTATATAGCAGTGATCTCCCTCAGCCTCTGACCAAGCCTGATCTGATTGAGGTGAGTACTGCGCTGCCATGATAAAATAAATGCACCTTACTCACTTTTTTTTTTCTTTTCTGGGCTTCTGAACGCCTTCTCTCACTGCCCAGTAATATCAGTTCAGTTCAGCTATTGTTCTTAGTATGCTGAACAGGAGATTTCTTTCTCCTCCTTTTTAAAAAAAAATGTATGCAAATTCGGAATTACATGGACGCGGTAGCGTCCATGTAGTTATGGTTAAGTTGGTGTTTCCATAGGAAGAGCATTTTTTGGGTGGCTTATAACTTCGCTCCCTCTGGACGAATCCTCACCAAACTTTGCAAAAAAAGTATATGACCCACTCTGAATTCTTTTTGCAAAGTTTGTTGAGGATTCGTCCAGGGGGGGAAAAGTTATAGGGGGGTCCCAAAATGTGTGTTTTTTCCTATAGACATAATGGGAAAAAACTTTGCGCACGGCCACAGGCCAAACCGCTGGACGGATTTACACCAAATTTGCGGCAGGAGCGGGGGCTTGGTCCCGAAAGCGTGCTTTTGCAAATTTGGTGTAAATTCGTCCAGTAGTTTTTTATAAAATGACCAAAACGTAAGGCAAAAGAATTAGTGATATCTGTGTTCGCTTTCCGGACGGACTTCCCTGTTCGCTCCGCGGACAGCACCCCGATTGGCTCATGGCCTTGCGTCATGTCTGCGGACATGCGACGTGTTCGCTGATTGGACGGCGAGGGGCGTGGAGCGCGTCAGATTTTCTGTGGCGCCCGCCATCCTGTATTCGCCGTCAACCATGTACAGCGCGGTGAAACGTGGATAAAAAATTGTATTTAGTGCCGTGTGTTGGTGTGTAAGAGTGTTTGGGGAGGGTGGGGGAGTATGAGATAGGTTCAATGTTTTTTTTTTATGTGCTAGACGTTTTTGTTGCGTTCGATTTGTCCGCGGAGAACACGGCTGTTCTGACATTTTGTAAATAAACTAAATGGTGGGGTGTTTAGAGGACGGAGTATGTGTCATTTTTGTTCCCAAGGAAGGTAAAAATGAGCTATGAACACTCGCGGTGTACTTAATTGTTCGTAAATACACAAACTGGGGGTGTCCTCAGGACGCTGTCCGTATTGTAATCTGTCTAGTTGAATGTGTTCTAAGAACACTCACGGTGTCCGAAATGGTTGCAATTACACAAAATGGGGGTGTTCTGAGAACGCTGTTTGTATTGTTCGTTGTCAGGGTGAAAGTGTTTTAAGACCACTCCTTTTGTCCGCTAATAGTACAATTTCCTATGAGCGTCAACTGACTTTTTGTCCACTAAAGAAACGATAAATCCGGCTGGTGTGCGCCGACATTATGTGATAATCCTATGACTGGCGCTATTGACCTGGCTGACTTGCTTTTGCGACACTAAATCATATCTCCCGCCCCTAAGCCTGATATTATCAAAGCATTTATATTCCCTGCCTCTCTCTGTGACGTTACAGGGTGCGTCATCAAACGCGCCCAGTCCTCTGCAGTCCTAAGTGACTTTACACAGAACCCGGAAGACAACACATATTATGTCACAACACAGCGCGCCACAATTCGGAATATGAAACAGTGATTTAAAAGCAAACAGCAAGATTGTAAATTTTGTAAAGTACATTTATTTGACATCAAATGTTTAGAGAATATTCAGCAATTTGCATTTGTCTTTGTTGTCGATCCGCAAAAGTTCATGTTGAGGCACGCGATGTTCCTTTGCGGTACAGAGGGTGTTAGATCAGCTTACAACTCAGTGCGCCACAATTCGGAATATGAAACTGTGGTTTAAAAGTAAACAGCAGGATTGTACATTTGGTAAAGTACATTTATTTCACATGAAATGTTTAGTGAATATTCAGCGACTTGCTATTGTCTCTGCTGTCGATCAGCAAAAGTTTATTTTGAGCCACGCGTTGTTCCTTTGCGGTAGATAGGCTGTTGGTTTATGATAAAAGCAGTAAATGGTCGCTCTGATAATCGGAAGGTTGCTCCAACAACGAGCCATTAGACCACCCTATTGGTTGGTATGTTTTTTGTAGCCGCTAGTACTGCGTAAGGGCATATTGGTCCTTGGCGATTGTCCCCTAAAATGGTGAGGGTCATGAAGTTGCATATTTGGACCTGCACCTTGCAGTTGAAGAACCCATCCGCTGGAGTCTGTAAATCGTGACATAGGCAAAATGGGGCCACATACCTGTTTTAAAAAACATAAATTAGTCTCACCAGCCGATCTTCATTAAAAATCCTCATTTTATTTATTAGGGCGTGAAACTATTTGCTATCGAAGATAGTGCAACAGAGTATGTTAATAATAAAATAATAATATTTTCCCATTCATATAGCGCTAAGAACCGTGAGGTATCTAAGCAGTGCTTATTATTAACCACGGTGTGTGGTGCTCATTTATCGACCACGAAAGGATGAAAGGCTGAGTTTGGCCTTGCCGGGATTCGAACTTGCATTAGCAAGCTGTGCACGGATGTCAAAGCGAGCGTTGTACTCGCTGTGCCACTTGACCGGCTACAGTGAAGTGGCACAGCAAGTAGAGCGCTTGACCGCCTATAGACCGGTTAAATTATTTCTATTAACCCACCCTGTGTCGTCTGCCTTTTTCAGAGCCCTCTAAACGACAGGGGATCAATTCGGCAGTGATAGTGCGCGGTAGAAAACATTATGCCACTTTCAACGAACAAGTTCAACTTGAGCGGTCTTTAATGCTACGCTATTGTAATTATATTTGGTATAAAATAATCTAAAGGGTTACTTACAGTACAATTGCAATTTCCATTGTCTACGAGTAGTGCAGTCCCAAAATACGATTCCGCGTGTGCGAACGATCTTTCGCATAGTGATATAATATATAAAAGTGGTTTCGTTTCAGAAATTTCATCCTTATCTTCTCTTACGTTGTAGCAACACTCCTTCAAGAGAAGTCTTTCATCACAATCTCTGTCTGTCAAGGTCAAAACACATTACAACCTTATAATCCGCTTCGTGAGCCTCTCCGGGGCCCGAGAAAAAAATGGAAGCAGCTGACCTTCACTGTGAACGAGCATAAATTCTTACTTTGCAACATTCTGTGTAAAGCCATCTGTGAGAAGTTGGTTTTTGCACGCCATGTTTGTATATTGTATGCGTGATATTAAAAAAAGTTTGTTTAAGGGACGTTATGGTTCTAAGTACAGCCGAAAGACCCCTGAAAATCGCAAGTTATGGTAAGCTATGAAAAATAACTCACGCCACCACCATGCACTGCTAAAACTAACACACAGGACATCAAAGATGACATCGCAAATGTCATTGATGAAATCACTGATGACATCACATGTGTATGTACTTTTCATGGAATTTGTGTACTAGGGATTTTTATTATAATGTTGCGAAAAAAGTGTCAAGGATATTGCAGTAAATATCGTACCGTTATTAGTGCTTTGAATGATGCATTAATATAAATAGCATTGTATTATGGGATTCTATCTAGTGTACTGAGCTACTAATGGAGAAACATAGCATTGTGTGCAGAGTACAAGATGAAAGTATAATATTTGTAATGTTAATATGTTGAATAATGAAATGATAATTGTCCTGAAATGTTCGAAAATTCACAAAATGGGGGTGATCTGAGGACGTTATTCATATTGTGTGATTGCTTAGCTGTATGCAATGAGGGAATGGCACAGAGAGTAAATTGGATGCCGTCCGCGGACACCGCGGCTGTTCGTGGACAGGGCGTGCTACATCCGGGTTTTTCCAGGAAATCCAACATGGAAAGAAGACTGTACGGATCAGCCAATCAGATTTCGAGGTTGTGGATTTGTGTTGAAAGAGACTGTGTGTGGTGAAAATGGCAGAAGTAGAGAAAGTCAGGGTGTTGGTGCTTGGAGATATGTTTGAGTATGGTTTACAACAGTACGCTCAATGCAGGCATGTTGCAAAGAACTTTGATGTGAAAGGAGTGGAGGTGGTGTGGAGCACTGTGCCTGATTGCAATGTACAGGGAATTGTACAAGTTTGTGAGGATATGGCCACGATGAACAGTCCGCATGTGGTAGTTTTGCACTATGGTGCTTTCCATTTGGGCAACGTCAGTGCCCCTACTTTGTTGGCTGATTTGGAACGCTTGGTTCAAGCTGTAATGAAGATCCTTCCAAATGCGAAAGTAATTTTTTTCTGGATTACTACCTAGGGCAATATGGGACAATAGTTCAGTTTTTTGTCCTCAGCAAAACATTGCTAGGTGTGTCATCAACCGAGGCATGTGTGCCTTCATGCTTAGAGCTGGTATGTTCTTCTGTAATAATGAGAATATTGATGCCAGTAATGCTGTTAATTTTAAAGAAGATGGCATTTCTTTATCTTTTACGGGAAATGCCTTTCTATTTTGGAATGTAAGGGTTGCTTTGGAGAAGGTTATGTGAAGATTTTAGGAGTAAAGTAAGAAAAAAAAACAAGAAAAAAAATACAAAATAACAGGTGTCTGTCAAGCATCTGTAAAAAAAAACCCAAAAAGAAACGGCTCTTTCCAGAGCCAACTTCAAAGGGGAAATGGGGCACACTATTTAAAATAACATTCACCACGCTCAGATTTTCGATATGTCCGCGGACATGGCGGTAGTCCGCGGACATGAAAATCACTACGAGGGGGTTAGTATGTTCTATGTTACATGTATATGAAGTCAGAGATATTATGGTTAAGTTGTGCTACTAAAAACCTATGAAATTCAGTGAAAAAACTTTGTTAAAGGGACGTTATGGTTAAGTTGCGCTACTAAAAACCTATGAAATTCAGTGAAAAAACTTTGTTAAAGGGACGCTATGGTTCAAAGTAAAACCAAAAAACCCCTGAAATTCGCCAGTTATGGTAACATAAGCAACCATAACTCGCGCCACCGTGCACTGCTAACACTAACACCCAGGACATCAAAGATGACATCAGAAATGTCATTGATGACATCACTGATGACATCACATGGCTGGCTTTCCCTTTTTATCCTTTACTGACATATTGAAGCCACATAGTTTTCTGCATTAACAGTCAGGAAGTAAAAATTGAAAAGCTACTATATTTGTAGACTTAGGCTCAAGTCACATCATATGAAACATATACATAGCGGAAGACACAGGCTTGAAAGAGAGCAATCCTTTCTGTGCATGAAGATAATCATTAGGGTTATCAGCACTTTCTCATAGTTTTATGTTTATTACTCTACCTTCCCTGTATATGCTCATATTTGTATACATTATACTCACTCTCCTTTCCTTTGGGTGCAGTCACATCATGTGATACACATACATATGGTAAGTAGCAGCTTTGAAACAGAGCAATAGTTTCTCTGCATAAAGACAATCAGTTAGGTTATGAACTCTTTCTGCTACTACTTCTGCTTTTTTGTTTACTTCACTGTCCCTGTATATACTCATATTTGTATGTGTTGTTGTCTCTTTGTGTTTTGTCTGTAATAATTATGTATTAAGTGGGTTTTGTTATCTACTTATTACATGTTTCACAGTACGCAAAACAGTTATTTCAGTATTCAACATGGCAAGATTATGAATATGGCACCTTCATCATGTATGCTGCACACACTGCCTATGTTTCTGCATGAGTAGCTTGGTATACTGGATAGAACTTCATAATAGAATGCTATTTATATCAATGCATTGCTTAATGCACTAATTAGCTCATGATATTTATCCCAATGATCCTTGACAGTTTTTGGTCAGCATTATAAGAATCCCTTGTACAGAGTTTTTATGAAAAGTAAATGCACATGTGATGTCATCAGTGATGTTATCAATGACATTTGTGATGTCATCTTTGATGTCCTGGGTGTTAGTGTTAGCAGTGCACGGTGGCGCGAGTTATGGTTGCTTATGTTACCATAACTGCCGAATTTCAGGGGTTTTTCGGTTTTACTTTGAACCATAACGTCCCTTTAACAAAGTTTTTTCACTGAATTAATATATATATATATATATATATATATATATTTCACTCGTGTGGGTTTTTCTGTCAATCCGCAGTGAAATTCGCAATGAAAAAACTCGTCACCGCCTGAAGAGGAATTCCGGCACTCGAGCTCGCAAGAACCGTTATACTATTAACGGTCATGCGCACTCGAGTGCCGGAATGTTGAGGAAAGGACCAGGGAGAGCAGGAGGTCCCTTGGTGGTCTGCGGGCGGCGCAGTGTGTTCTGGCTAGGCCGCGCCGCCCCCAGTGCTCAATACGCGTTGTATTGCATCAATTTGTACGACATTCATTGCATATCTGTACATTTTTTCAAAAACTCTTCACAAACGTAAATGTAAAAATAAAGCTTGACGCGTTTCGAAGGAGTTCTCTCTTCAGGAGCAACAATTATCATCGGTCTTCATTTTGAATTAGATTTTCAAAAAAAAAATGTCAACAATTAACACATTCATTTGGACTCTCCATAGTGGCCAATTAAACAGCTATTGTTCAGAGTAAATTCATGAGTACTTCACCTTAAATACTTGTTCTTTATCAATCACTGGTGCAATCTCAATCTCACAGTATTAACATTCACCTGTGAAATACACATTAATAGCGTTATGTTCATACTGATCCCTGCTGTGTTCGTAAATAAATTACCTTTTTACCTTTTTAAATGTCTTCGCTTCTATTAGAGATGTCTTTCATATCTTAACGCAGCCTCTTGCGATTTTGAATAGTATGTATGATTGACCTGCAATGTAGATAGTTCAGTTTGACGATCTGCGTCAATTGACTATCCAACCCATAAACATTGGCATCTGCCTGCTACTTACCAACATCTACTGTGGTAATGCTGGACGGAACGTTGTCCGAGCTGACTTGGTCTCTCTAGGTCTGCCTTGTACATATGTGTTATTCTGATGGGTGCAAACCTGTTGATAAAGTGCTCACATTACTAAAGACGAATACTTGGCGTGATTCTCAATAATCTCTTAATTACGTTTTTTCTCTATTCATTTCAATTATGAACATGGATATTTAACAAGAATGTGAGGACCTGTACTCGCCCAAAATGGTTTCTGTACAGACCTCCCTTGGCTATTGATTTGAATGCCGATCTCCCTCTGTATTAACTGGTGTTGCACATGTCCCTAGAGGCAAGCGTTTGTGCTTTTATCAATAAAGATTATCTGATAGTTTACATCATACAGTCTGGATAACATAATGTTGGTCTTCTTACCTACTTGTTGGCCACTTTAACTTGATTGATTTGCTGTTTCACACTGCAAACGCATTTGCTGCGTTCCTTCTCTGTGTGTTCCTTCGCTGCTAAGCAACGTTAGCTGTTTATATTCTGCATGCTGAACGTGAGATGGTCGTACGTTCTGTGGAATCAGTCTATTGGGAATTGTAGTCTTTAGCTTACAGTATGTTGCTATCTACCGATCCACAGCATTGGACACGTTCCTATTATGTGTGTTAAGTTGTCATTAGACAGCTTGTGGCTTTTCTGTATGAACGATATGTAATGTTCCTTTATTTTTATTCAAACTCATCTGGATTCGATTAATTATGTATACCTCTCATATATTCACATTAACTTGACCCGTACCAGCGGTCTTAGTAACAATAATAACGCTTTCTATTCACTGTGATTAACTAAACTTCCTTATTAACTCCCAATGATCATCAGTTACAATTCCAGTAGGTTACAAGAATTCACATATCATAACACTTTTTGCCCATATTTTCATATGGATGTCCATATTTGGATTCTTAACAATGCATGCACGTAGATCGCTGATTCATTTGCACATAGCTGTGGTCCGATACAATATCTTTTACACATCACTCTGATCTGGTACAATATCATTTACAAATGATAATCTTTTGTTAATGATCATTAGTTACAATTCAAGTTTGCTACAATGAGTTACCATTTAACATCCCATTTTGCCTATGTTTTTACAGAGTATACATGTTTCAATAATCAACAATTCTTTCACATTGGACCGCTATTCTGTGTCCCATCTATTTAAGATCTGCATACTGTGAATAATGGTCAGTGGATGTGTGTACTATCTCTGATATATTTGCTGGATATTGACGTATATATCTATGAATTTGTGCCACAGTTGGCTAATGTACTTCCATGTACTTTCTTTTACTTTTTAATCTTCCGTAACTGGTTAGACCAAATATGAGTGTCTAATCAGTGGTTACAGATCTTATTATTTATTTTTTTATTTTTTAAAGAAAGACTGCTAAAGAAAATTCCTCGTTCATTCCTCGTGGCTCGAGTGAGTCCAGTTTATGAATCCAAAACATTTCTCTTCGAGACATAATGGTTTGTAAATTCCCTCCTCTTGGTGGTTTGGATATTATTTCAAGAATGACAAATTTTAGTTGAGATATGGAATGGTGTCTGATTGACTACAGGTGATTTTTCATTCCTCAATCTTATGTTCGACTTGTGTTCTGTAAGTCTATCTTTAACTTTCCTTGAAGTTTGTCACACATACACGTATTTGCTGTTGCAGGTGGCGTAGTTGTGGAGTTCAATCTTTTGTGTCTTATACTGGTCCCTTTTTGTACATGGTTGCAGTGGCAACAATGAAGACACAAGAATGTTCCTTTCTTTGGTTTGCTGAGGAACAGTTGTTTATTCCCCACCACTCTTTCTGCTTTGACTAATGAGTCATGTAAGTTCCTGCCTCTTGTATAGGCCATGAGCAGTGGTTTTGGAAATAATTTACATAATTGTGGATCTAATCTGGTAATTTCCAATTTTTCTTCAAGATTCTTGATATTTGTGAAGTCTGTTGTGAGTACTGTGTTAGGTATATCAGTGGTGGATCTTCCTTCAATTTCCTCTGTGGAGTCCGTAGACTCAATATACTTTTGGACTGGCACTTCGTTGCAGCTTCTGTCAGGCTATTTTCTGGGAAACCATGTTCTTTAAACCTTTTGATTTGGTCTGTGCTGCTTCCTTATGTGTGTTGTCTTCTGAGACAATTTGTCTTATCCTTAATAGCTGACTTAGTGGAAGGTTGTTTTTCCAAATGTTGTGGGTAGTGCATCGAGGGATGCAAGCTGTTATTTACATCAGTAGGTTTCCTAAAGATAGTTGTGTGTAGTTTGGTGTCCTTTGGTGTGACCTTCACATCAAGGAAATTGACATCTGGATTCCCAATTTGTAAAGTAAACTGAATTCTTGGGTTACACTTATTGAGGTAGTTTAAGAAAGTTTCTAGTTCTGCTGCTGGTCCTTTCCATATTCCAAAGATGTCGTCCATATACCTTCTCCACATGGCCAATTTATTTGACCATGTGGGATGCTCCAGAATGTAAAGTGATTCGAAATGAAACATGAAGATGTTTGCGTAGGCTGGCGCCATCGCTGAACCCATGGAGGTGCCCGAGGTTTGAAGGAAGAATTGTTTCTGAAATAATTGTTGTACAGTATCATTTTCGCTAATTCAATTGTAAACACTTTGTTTGATGAAAAATATTCTTCTTTTAGAAGTAACCATTCCAGGGCTTCTAGGCCTTCTCTGTGTGGTATTGACGTGTACAGACATTGGACATCTAAGGAAAATAATGTCCATCCCTCCCCCATATGTTCAATTTCTTTCAATATGTTCAAAAAATGTGTGGTGTCACGTAGATATGTTGATGATTTTTGTATCATGGGTTGTAGAAGTTTGTCAAGAAACTTGGACGATGAATAGAAAAGGCTTTCACTGGCAGCTACTATTGGCGGGAAGGGAGGGTTAGTTAAGATTTTATGCACCTTCGGAAGCCCATAGAAGACTGGGAGTTTTGTTCAATAGAACATTTTGGTTTTATCTGTAATCCATTTTTCACAGTGAAAGGTTTTATCTTTTTATCTGTAATCCATTTTTTACACTGAAAAACGCATTACAGATAAAACCAAAGATTTTCTATTGAACACAACTCCTATAACCCCAGTCTTCTATGGGCTTCTGGAGGGGCATACATACTTAACTAACCCTCCCTTCCGGCCAATAGTAGCTGCTACTGAAAGCATTTTTGATCCATCCATATACATTTTGAATAAGTTGCTTGAGTAGGCTAACTGTAAATATCCTGAAATTACTGTTCACTTACTTACCTTGATGATAAAACTCTCTAGACACAAATTGCTTTTAAATACTGACTGAAAATATTTGTCAGTAAATTCAGGTGTGCATGGGAAGGGAGTTACTGACTTCTTGGTACCAGAGTCGGCTATTTCTCCCTTGCACACATAATATACAATAAATTCCGAATGAGCGACCTCATAGCTTGGTTCTTCTGAGATAACATAAGACTGAGAACTGAATCGGGTGTCCTAAGCCACTTTTCAACTTTTTGCATAGAATTACACAAATGCCAGCAATTAAACTGAGACCCAGAGCCGCTACAAGTACAGCTCCTACCAATAAGTCGAGTGGTGTCTCGAGCTAACAAGGAGCTATACCGAGGCATACAAAGACTGCCTCGTCTCTTCAGCCTCCCTGTTGCATATGTTCTGCTAATGAGGCCAAGACTTTGTCCGTCTGCCATCTCCCCAGCACTCACTCTAGTGTAGTAACTAATGCTAGTCTTCCATCTGCAAAAAGCATTTGTATACTGCTTTCACAGAGATCTCCTAGTACAGTATCTGGAACCGATGTTGGCTAGTGGCAGTGGTTGCCCACCATATTTAAAGCGGATTTCGCGACAATGTCTCAGTGACATTAAGATATTGTGCTCTTGGAACACGTTTGGATTTTCGCATCTCTTTAGCGTGGACGGCCTTTTATCTCTTATGAATCACTTTTCAATAATAGCCTTACAAGAGACTTAGCTTATGGAACCGGTAGAATTTGAGGGTCGGGCTACTCTCCAGCAGCTGGCTACTAAAGGCCCAATTGGCCACCCAAAAGGTGGACTGATGATTTCAGTGAAATCACCTTGGTTATTAGTCAAGCTTAACGGATCAACGCCTATGGTCCAGGTGGCTAAACTCCAATAGTATTATTCTCATTAATATCTATGACCCCCCCCAACAGAATGGCCACCACAACCAATGTCTCGACATTGAAATGCATACTAAAAAGCTATCATGAGCTTCCCAAATGGATAGTGGGAGATTTGAACCTGTATACAGAATTGACTTTGCCTGATCTTTTTGAAACTTATGCTTCTACTCCTATTTGCTTAAGAGTCTCTGTAACACGACCAGCTAACGCATGGATTAGGCTCCTGGAAGCCTATGGCTTCACTCGTCTCAATGGGTTCTGTCCAGGTGACGCTCAGATGGCATATGCTCATGTATGTGGAAAAAATGCTTGGTTACATCTTTGCGAACCAGAGAGAAATGCCCTTGGTTAAAGACATGGCCATTGTACCCAGAAATGAGTGATCACCTACCTTTGTCCTTACTCCTCACAAACATAGACCACGAACATAGACGGTCCTCCAACCACCAGATCTTATGATTTAAATGGTGACATTTATGTAAATCCTAGTGGCAACCGGGTTTACTGGAATCCGTTGAATTTAACAAAAGCAAGAATTGCCTCAGAGTGCCTTACCCACCTTTTTATATCTTGCTTTGATCCCCTAGTTCTTTGATAGTCTCAACCATTTCCGCTCTGGTTACTCAGATTAAGGAATCCATTAATGCACCTAGGACACATGAGTGCTGCTGAACGTACAAATAGGACCATAACTAAGCAGCGGAATTATGATCCCACAATCACGGCAGCCAAAAAGCAAGTATGTGCAAAAATCTCAGCAGTACTTTACTCTACTAGGAGTCCATAACACTCCATATGAAATAAATGTACACTTTAAAGTGAAAAAACTAAATTATCAAAAATGACTAAGGGAGTACAAACTAAAATCTGAAGTGACCAAATAGAAATAAATCGCACATTTGGCTAGACTAAAAAATATTACCGAATTATGGAATGTATTGTGAGACAATAATAAGTGGGCACTACCCATAAATAGTGTTACTGAGCCTGATTGGATCAGCTACATCGCATCCACTTTAGGTATTATTTCACCTAGTGAAGCTGATTTTCTGTTGACTGATTCCTGTTGGGTTTGCCAAGTAACCATCTTGGACATCATAACCATAATTGAACAGCTAAATAATTCTCGGGTGGCCGAGCCCGATGGGATATGCAACTACCTGGTCAAACTATCCCCTGGCACGTGGGTGCATGCGTTACATTTACTCTTCACACACACAGGCTCATTTGTTACCATCCCAGACACATGGCAGGAAAGCCATATATTACTGGTCCACAAAAAGGGTTCCTGGAATGTGGCAGAAACTATCGGATGTTAGCCATGTTGGACATCCCAGCTAAGATCTTCGCCAAGGTACTATTGTTAGAGCTAAATCACTGGATCATTGAAAATGACATCCTTCCACCCAACCAAATGGGTTGTATTAAAAAAGCATCCACTTCTCACAATCTATTGATTCTTGTATCTTCTGTCGAATTTGCGTGGTCACGCAGAGAGAGCGCAGTATACTGCATGTTTATCGATTTCGCTGCAGCATTTGACTCTGTCAACCGGAATAAACTATGGCAAAGGTTGACGTGATGGAAAATCCCTCCTGCCCTCCTTAGAATGCTCATGCTGTTGTACACTGATACTACGGTCAGGATTCGATTGTATGCAGAAGGAAAACTGGCTAACTCGATACCCACTCACTGCAGAGTGAACCAAGGGTGTATTGTTGCAGCAAGGCTTTTTAATTTATATTTAGCAGATCTTCCATTGGCATTCAGTCCTTTACCCACTAACCCAATGAAAGTGGGCTGCCACCAGACTAGCTGGTTGGCACATGCTGACGATATACTCTTAATGGACCATACCCCAAAGGGGCTGCAATCAATGATCACAGTGCTCAGAGAATTTGCAGATCTAAATGGTCTGTTGGTGAACTGCAAAAACTAAGATCATGATATTTTCACCCTTTCACCGTCCAACTAAGAACATAGCATGTAAGCTTAAAGGCTCCCCGCTTGAATGTGTAACCTCGTATAATCACTTAGGATTACATGTTCAGAACTCCCTGAAATGGTCTTTGCATTGATCAGAAACCAAAACAAAATGCAAAAAAACGACCAGTGCCATTAGTCACTTCATAGGGCGCCAAGGAGGTTTTTACATTATGACAATTGTATCACTGTATTCTGCAAAAGTGCTCCCTATCCTCTACTATGGTATTGAGGTGTGGGGATACCAATATCTACCCGCCACTAAAAAGCTTTGAAGGCTCTATGTTGCACAAGCTTTTTTTATTCGAATGCCCCAAGCTCTACCCAATCAATATCTGTATTTAGATTTCGAAATCAATGGTATAAGGCATGATTTCATACTCAAAGCTGTAATGTCATATGAACACCTGCGTGAATTACATAATGGAACGATGATGGTAAATTTCTTGCGCGCATTCTTAGAGCTTGACAACTGCAAATCTATGGGGACTCTGGACTCATTGCTATCACGTTACACTAAGTGGAATGTTTGTTGCTTTAATTGCTACGGGAGGGAGTCTATGTTGTTAAAATCCGTCTGAAACAAAAATTGTCTATGTTTAGCAAGGAACAGAATCTTGTGAATCTGTACACCAAAAGTAATAGTGGCCACTACTGTGAATACATAACTCAACGCTCGATAAAACCCTCCTACTGTGTTGCATATACAAATAGTCCCATAGTGAGACAATATTTGCTCCTCAAGTTCAACATTAGTGTTGCACTTACTACTCAAGGTGCACTTTATGGCATTAAACGATCTTGATGTGTGTGTCGTCTATGTGGCGCGGGAGTTATTGAAACCTTGGAACACTTGTTGACCAAGTGTGAGAGCCTACAGCAAATCAAGGTCAGCTATTGGAAATGTTATAACATTGACTTTAATTGTGCTGACCTGTCTTCTCTCTGGTTCCATTTCCTAGAGGGAACAGACCACAATTTGATATTTTATATGGTGCAGTTTTATTGGAAATGTGTTGAAATTCTTAAACTTATATGTTTCTGATCTTAACTGTAATACGCTATTTGTGTTTTATGGTAGACAACTAATGTAACTATGTATTGTTTATGGTGATTTTATCTTATCTGATTATTTTAGTGATACAAACATTGTTTTATGTGTAATGACATATTTGTTTTTGTGTTGTATACACAAAGCCTTTCGGCTGTGAGTATATAAATAAATAAATGTATGTTTGTACTTGTAACATAAATGGTACATATAAAATGAGAAAGGGGATACTCTGTATCTCCCCAGCACTCCACATAAGGTGGGGGGTGCTGGTCCCACCTGATTAAATGTAAAAGGGATCCAAAGATCCTTTCTAGCCTTTGGAACTGTAGTTCTCACAAGGTTAGACAGATAGAGTTAAAAGGTGAGCCCCTACGGCAGCCCAGCAACAATAGGCACTTCTTGCCAACAAGTTGTCAAAGAGGATAACGTCTAAAAGACACTATGGACAGTCTTAAAAATGACACCCATAAAAAGAGTAAAGGATTCTTTGAGTGATTCTTTGAGGATAATCCACCAGTAAAATCAAATAATTCTGGGGTTGACCCAGGTCAGGAAGATTTATCATTACTATGAAAATCTTATCTAAAAATCACATAGACCCGGATTGTTTCCTAGTGCCCAAAGATGGTAGGACTCTCAACTGAAAAGTAGAAAGAGAGTTAGAAACAGACAAAAGAAATTTAAAATCATGGACATATGTTTCTATTTGGACTTTGGGTCTACATGGATCGCAGTTGCTGGAGAAGTTAAGCCCCAGTGTGGTTTATGGCGCTACATCAGCAAATGACAGCTTGAAGCCAACAAAATGAAAGCAGCATATGGAAACGGAAAATGCTGATTTGGCCAAAAAGACCAGAGATTTCTTTGTACGGCAGCTGCAATGCATTAAAAAGCAAAAAGACACTGTTAAAAATGTAGACTCGTTACCTGCAAATGCTTTGGAAGCTTCTTACCACATTGCATACTATCCGGGGCAACAAAAAAAAGCCTTTTACAAATGCTCAGAAAGTAATTTTGCCAACAATTGTCGCTGTCAACCGGGTAATGCTTGGTGATGGTGCAGCAGAGAAATGCAAAAGTATCCCTATGTCTGATATCGGTACAGAATTGATATCTTGCTTGAAACACAGTTGCCCTACAGTTGGATGAGGCCACTGATGCTTCAAAAGAAGCTCATTTGATTGCTTATGTGAGGTGCTGCCATGGAAAAGAAATATTTTAGGATTTTTTTTATTTTGTAAACCAGTTCAGGTGAGAAGAACTGCATCTGAAGTCTTTGACATTGTTAACAACTTTCTAAGTTCCCACTGCCTAAAGTGGGAGGTGTGTGTTGGTATCTGCATGGATGGTGCTCCTTCAATGTGTGGTGCCAGAGCTGGGTTAAAAGCAAAAGTATTGGCAGTAGTTCCACTTATATTGTGGATACACTGCATGATACACCAGGAAGCTTTGCCTGTGCGCAATATGGGGAATGAACTCACAGGTGTTGACTTATGTTGTCAAGATTGTACATGCACCCCACAAGAGCCCGTCTGTTTGACACATTATGTGCAGAAATGGGAGCTTAACATGATGCTTTGTTTCACACGGAGGTCAGATGGCACTGCAGGGGAAAGGTTTTAAATCTCATTTATGAACTCAGGGACAAAGCTGGACACTTTCTTCTGGGTTTAGACAAGATGAAAGAAGAGCCCCTGTGTGATTCACGCTGGATTATTCTGTTAGCTTATCTATGCGACATCTTTGAAATTTTCTAATACTCGCCCTACAAGGCACAGAAACCACATTATTTATTATGAACCAAAAATATCAGCATTCAAGAAGCTGGAGATTTGGAGGAGGAGGGTTGAAATCGGCATTAACAATGCATTTCCATTATTAGCGGCTGCTCTTGAGGAGACAGAGTATGATCTTTCATGTGTTGCTGAACGAATACGAAATTATCTCAGAACACAGTCTGAAAGTATATTCCACAGGACAATTGTAATGTGAATGACTGGGTGGTTCAGCCTTTCCTAGCAGACGTAGGGGCCCACATCCCAATACACCTACTGGAGTATCTAATGGAGCTTCAAAGTGGCCACCTACTGGAGAGCAATTAAAATAATTGTCTTTGGGTGGATTCTGGCAACCTGTGTGTGCAGTGTTTCCAATGTACTGTTACCTCTCAGCACCTCGTACCTTTGCGGGATTGGATTTTCAGTACTTGCAGCCCTAAAAAATAAATATCGGTCAAAGCTGGAGGTGGAAGAAATTGCAGAAGGCAAACATTGAACCCAATAGTGACAGGCTGGCTGCTGAAAGACACCTTGATTTGGGGCTCCATTCTACATCGGCAAGCGAAATCTGTTCGCAACTGATAAACATTTTGGAGTCCATGTGTATGGGGGGGGCAAGCCAGTTATATTTTTCTTAAGGCGGGTGGGGTCTCGGGATCAAAGGTTTGAAGACCACTGCTGTAGATTGACTATCGTTATCAAGAAAATGTTTTTTCTTTAAAAGAAAAGGTGAAAACCCTAATTGCCATCTTGCTGGCACCATTATGTGTTAACATATATTGATTCCAAATTTGGAAGAGCACTTGGACCCTCCCCGGTCCCAATGGGACGGTGCACGTGTGAGCTTGAACAGCTGAAGCTTTATGTACTAAACAAACATTTGCAAAATCACTGGTTGCTTGTTTACTTTTTAAAGTGGTCCATTATCCACGTGCTTGCAGTGTCCTTGTGTGCGACATTGCTGTGTATGGTACCGTGCATATTCAACTCTTACACATGACTGTACCTTCAGTGGGTAAGAGCAAATCATTCCAGTGCTTTACTGTGAAGGAAAGAGTCACACGGGCACAGCGATACTCAAGATTTGACTCCGTCATCTACTTAAGAACATTGCAGTGTTGTGTAGCCCCTGTGAGAATGTGTCTATTGTATATAAAGGGCACTGTGGCGCTATGCTTGTAATTTTCAATAAGTTGCTCAGTCAGCTGCATCCCGGCGCACAGATGCGTCCTGGCATAGATTCCCTTGTGTAAGGATTGTTAATGTGTGGCACGTGGGAAGAATTTGTGATTTTCACAGCATCTTCCATATCGCTTAATCCTGAAGCAGGATGCCAATGGGCACAGTTTTGTTTGGCTGGCATGAAGTCTGGCTACATTTCGAAGTGTCTGGCAGACTGTTTGATGCGCTGTGTGGTGCGGCGTGTGCTGCACACACCGCCAGCTCTAGTCTCTGGCCGAGGATGGTTGAAATGCCCTGATTAATGCACTCTTTGATTCTTGCTTCGCTTCTGGTGGCACAGGGCGCTTTAGGCTTTACTTTACAAAAGCTCCAAATTAGTTTTGCTGTTGTGTTTCTGTGCACAGAGAATAGTTGCGCATATTGGCCATCCAAGCTCTCATTAAGAAGGGAGGAAAAAAGGCTTCTCTAACAACAGTGACCAGATGCCCCAAACCCCCGTCTTTTTATTTTTCTTAACCTTGCTTGCACATCATTATTGCTTTCACAACTAAAAAATAGTAAAACACAGAACGCCACTCTCTAAGTGCCATCCATTAATTGTCCAGCATCTGAAAGAGATTTGCATTAAAGGAGAGCAACCCCGCCCCCTTTTCCACCTTGTTCAAGCTTGGGAAGATCGTTTACAGTATATGCATCAGTTGGACATTTGTGTCATGTAAAAAGTGTACAGGACAGGTACTCTATTCTCAGGTTCAAGGTCAAAGCACCCCTAAAGAGGTCTGTAAAGCTGCCCCCCATAAAAGTGAATTGTCTGGCATTCAAAGTCTGTAATTTTGTATTGTAATGCTTTTGAATATTATTTATTCACTGCTGGACGTTAAAGATGCTATACCCGTGCAGCAGATCTGTTGTATTGCTTTTATGCCCTTTTATTTTAAGGAAACTATAGAGAGCTTGATTACCCCAGTTCATAGTAGGACAACGTTGCTGCAGCCTTTGGGTGTGGGGGACAGTTCTAATTTCCTCCATAACTCGTACTTTCCTCCATCTACGTTTAGTTTATGTTCAACACTTTGTAGAAATCACTACGTGATGTAAGCCAAACAAATGTAAGTTTCAGGGACTCTGACAGATTACTACATGCTCTAGTGATACTTATGTAAATTCTCTGTATAGGTTGATGAGGTTGCTGCAGGGTTTTTATTGGCCCCTCAATTTGGTTTGTTTTTTCCAACCATTGCACCTCAGCAATTAATTGAAGCCTTTAAATTGTTTGCCTTTAAACTTTATACCTTATTTATTGAAAACTTGCCAGGGTTAGTTGTGATCATGTCATTAATTTGAAAATCTTTTTTCGATCATTGTTTATGATCTGGGGTGAATGCATTTTATGATGGTTGTCCTTTCCTTTTGTTTTTTGTCTCTGATGGGACCAGTTCATTCTCGTTAGACGTTGTGGAGCATGGAGCCATTTTCTTGCTTTTCTGGATTTTTCAGTAGCCTTGTGTAACAGAGGACTGGCGCTGTAGTGGGAGTTTTCAAACCTGGGCGGAAAGGGAGTGCTGTTAATTGCTTTGCTATTTGAAAGCGGGAGGTCACTTGCATACTTGTATTCCCTTAAGGCAGTGGTCTTCAAACCTTTATATGCTGGACACCCCCCCCCCCCTCTTGAGTAAAAATATAGTTTCCGCGCAGCCCCTCCCACCCCCACAAGCCAAAAATGCTTATATTTTCTATTAAATTCTTTTCCATTAAAAACAATCACCATTACTTCTAAGATGGCCGCTGGTTTGAGGACACAGTGATCAAATTTGCTCCGTATCCCCACCATCCCAGAAAAGAATTGTGTGGCTAAAACCCCCTCTCCAGGCAAGGTTTAAAACAGATTAGGGACATGGAGGAAAGCCTGTTGCTGGTTTGTACCCTCAGAGGAAGAGGTACGGGAAGCAGTGTCTACAGACACGAAGACCCAGATCCGAGAGGCCACCACTGAGAGAGGCGCCCTGTGAGACGGAGGCCTCGAGGACCGCTGAGTACGGGCAGCAGCCCCAGGAAGATCGGAGCAATAGGGAAGGGCTCCGTGAGAAGGGGGACTGCCTTGCATTCCGAACGGCCGGGGTAGAGAAGAGAGGAGGACCCACAGCGCGGGTGGTAAGAGGTCCAGGCAAAGAGCGGCCCGCTGCCGGGATGGAGCAAAGCAGAAGCACAGACCCCTGCAGCCGTACACCCAGAGGGAGATCGGATCCAGCTGAGAGCCAGGCAGAGAAAGCAAAGTGAGGCGGTGCAGCACAGCAAACCTTTGTTCCTAGCACTTACAAGCAAAAAACCACAGGCTTCTTTGTACATCATTTTATTGACATTTTCTGGAGAAAAAAAAATATTCTCCCTTTTTAGTTCTTTTCTCTCACTCCCCTACAGCAAACTAGGATTCCTTGGTGGCTTTACGACTGCCTACATATGGGGACAAAAGGGAACACATTTGGCTGAGATATCTTATGTAACAAAAAAGTTACAAGGGATTGAATGGTGACATACCGAAATCACCAAAAAAGGATTTGGCACTGGGGGGGGGAAACCCATGGCAGTTAAGGGGTTAAAGGAGACCACACTCTTCCTTTTTCATAACAAACAAATCAGAGACATCAATGGACATCAAATAAATGAACAGTCACTAACAGTAATACTTGGTCCACTTGGGAACCGGGGAGTAAAACAGTAACCACATACATTGAGACTCAGTTACAAACATTTAAACATACACCGACCACTCTGTACATATCTTGCGGGTGATGGTTGGAGTTGTGGGGCATGTTGGCAGTTCTAAAAATGGATGGAAGAAACTGCGTCGTAAGCCGGGACTGAGACCTGCGGAGACATTTGATTTCTAGGAGAAAAGAGATACAAATCAGGAGGAACAGGCAGTCAGTTTCCTGGAGCATGAAGTCTAACAGCAGTATAACACCACTGCAGCATGTAGCAATACATTGAGGAGATAGCAGTAGAAGGGCAGAAGCACCACCGAGGTTTCATCCATTTTTTTCATGAAACCTCTTCACCCGCATTAACAGTGTCGGGCCATTTTGAATACCTGTGCTTATAGTGAAGTCTATACAATCATCCAATGACACACCAGGTAAATTCTTCCGTGTTGGTAAACACTGACACAGAATCTAAAGTTCTCTTGGACTCTCTTCTGAATGCACAACGTGTAGACCGATTCCGGAGAAGCCCCAGACCCTCTGTGTCCAAGTCACACGAAATGATCTACACCACAGGCAGTGAGGCAACACTTTCACTTCTCCCGTCCTGATGAAAGCCGGCACAATTTGCAGCTAATAGGTTTCCAGGGGCTGAAACGTGAAAGTGAGAGACCCTCAATACTGCTGGCAAATCACCCAACAGAGTCAATAAAAGTACATCCCAGGACAGAATGAGACCAATGCCAAGTGAGAGTGCAATTAAAGGCTTTAATCAAAATTAGGGCAAACAGAATCTACTCTGCTGACGCCGAAAGGGCTCTGCAGAAAACATATTACACTTCCATTTTATTGACAAAAATCGTTATCACTGTGTGAAGGGCTAGGGGGCACCAGAGAAGTTGGGATTGGATACTAAGAGTAGGCACCTGTAGGTGCTATAAGGTGGGAGACGGCTTATTGGTCCATGGGCACGTGATGAGATGATACAGTGTTCAGGGTCAATCGTTCAGCTAGGCTCATCAGCCTGGTATTTCATGTTGATTCTTTGTATGTTCTTTAACATCCTATCTTCGCAACGTTTGCCCTTGTGGCCACACATTCTCATCCATTCAGAACTCTGACCAGCTCGTCCGGTGACGAGGCCTGTATCTTAACACTTGTGAAAACAGGGTTCTAAGGCAGGCTTATTTATTGCCAGTCATGAATTAACCGTCCCCATCACAGGTATTATTCCCCCTGTCCAAACATATTCAGAATATACTGGCTAAGGGGTAGAGTTCAAGGGGTCAGTGTATGGTCGGGGGTGTCCATTTAGTATCAACAAGGGGAATTCAGAATTTATGGCTAAAATGACTCGGTCACAAAAGGTACATATCATGATAAGCATGCACTTCATTGTGGGGGTTCAGTGTTTGAATGTCCAAACATCACTAACTCTCTGTTGGCACCCAGATGGACAGGGGCAAATTGAGGCCCCCTTTGCTGTCTGGTCCCATACTACGCAATGGCTCAGGGCCTTTCAGAACTCAATTAACATACAGCTTTTAGCACGTGGCTGGCTGTTTTGCACTTGAGTCACATAGGTTTAAAACATGCTTTTATCTTATGTAACTAGGCATTTTTACTACAAAAGAGAGACAGAGAATTCGTCAATAAATAACTAAGTATTAAAACATTTCTTTGACTCGAGATTCACTTATTCATAGACTTGCAGGTCGCAGCTAAGGGTCAATGGGAGAGCCAGCTAGGAGCGATTAACTTCTGCATTATACTTATACAACGTTATACATGTATTTACATTCAGCCTTGTCAAAATGAGGTAGCGTGTGCTAGTACGTACAAATTTATATTTGGTTAAACATTGTAATGTTGCATCTATTTGTTACGAGCATTCAGAATCATAGGTTGACATACATCGTGCTTTCACATAATAGGTTAGCATACGAACTTCCAGTTACACACGTATATGTATTTACATTGTATTTACATTGTTTCCTCATAGGCCTCCTTATTCTACCATCAGGTTTGTACTTGCTTACATAAGAAGAGAAGCGTGCTTGCTTTTATCCGGGTTGAGGGAGAAATAGGCTCTTGGGCTTAAGGGTCTTTTCCAACTGTTGATTTTGCCCTAAAGGGCACTGGGATTGTGTTTTTATGGCCAGGGTCTGTGGGGTGTGGGGCAGGTTTATAGAGACAGATAGCTCTTGTTCTGGCCCTTGCTCCGGGTTGCATCTGAGTCAGTGAAGGGAGTCGGAAGGCAGATGATACAGTGTGAATTTTATTGCATTCTCGCAGCCAGCCTTCCCATGGGAACCAAGCAGTTGTGTGGGTGGCGGAGGCAAGGAGGTGGGGGGGGGCAGAACTTGCTTGCTGTGCGCGCTTAACGGGGAGGGCTGCAAGCTGGAGTGGAACCTTAATAGCCGTTTGACATTGCAAAAAGGAGTCAGTTGTTTACAAAATGGAGTCTTATTCACCTCTGGTTTTGCTATACAAGGGTGTGCACAAGGGTATTGCAGCACCTAGGGATATTCCCATACGAAAGGGTTCACGGTTCCTAAAGGTGTTCCCGCTCGAGTGCTCCGGGGCCAGGGCCCTGGGCCCAAAGCAGCTGTGGCTGGGCCTACCCAGGAAGCATAGGAATAAGGAAAGGGGGGGGGGTCTCAAATGCCCCCTCCTTCCACTCAAACACCATAGTGTCGACTTGTTTGTGTTTAAATGTGCCAAAGATAGATATTTGTTTCAGTGTGTATTATGTCATGGGAAAAACCCTGACAGTACAAGGTTCATCTGTATAATATCAAGAGATGTTGTTGTCTATGTTATGAATTGTGTGAAATGTATATGTTTTTATGGGAAGGTGCGTGACTCACGACACCTAGATGGTGAAGGTTATTTGTGTAAAATGTATATAAAAATACAATTGAATATGCGCAAGGAATTGTGTTTTACATATTCATTTCCTCAATGGTTTGCATGTCAAGATACGCCCTGATCTATTGCGTTTGATCGTGGGCATATGGGCCAGCCAGACAGTTGCTGGGGTCACCCAGCAGGGACCCAGCAGGGACCCAGATTGCTGGTATCACACCGGATTGGACTGTTGCAGGGATCAACTTGATTGCTGTGATCACACAGCTGACATCAGTTGCCGGGGGAGCCTGAGCTTGCAACTGGGCTGTGGTCACAAAACTTGACAGTGGCCTTGGGGCTCCCAGATTACACATGCTGATCTGGGGCCACCTAGATCAGTGGTGGCTACAGTACGGTGGTCACACGGCATCAGCCTGCTGGCCCAACAAATAAGACACGAGAGAGAGAAGTGCCATGATATGATATGGCATTTATAACGCGCCTATACACAAGTGCTTCAAGGCGCGACGAGGCAAGGGAGGGCAAACAGAGGGAAGACGGACAACGATCCTACTAGGTCAGGTGATATTGAGATCGCTCAAGTGTGGGGGATGGGGAAGGGAAAAGTGCGGGAAGAAGGGGAAGGGGCAGTGCAGTACATTGGATAACAGTGAAAATAAATAAAAGGGCGACCAGC
The DNA here is from genome assembly GCF_040938575.1 of Ambystoma mexicanum. NCBI lineage: Eukaryota > Metazoa > Chordata > Amphibia > Caudata > Ambystomatidae > Ambystoma > Ambystoma mexicanum. The sequence continues at coordinate 966,019,423 of NC_090936.1, read as the reverse complement.
TGGTGGCAAGTGAAAGGGTAAATGCAGACAACAGGGGTCAAGTGTTAGTAAGGGCTGTAGGGAAACAGAAACAGTCCGTGAGTGCAAGGGTTCCCGGGGGGGCAGTGCAACTGGCGAGTAGGGGACCTGGGCCCGAGATCAGAGGGTAGTGTCATGATCCCTGTCCCTAACCCTCTTAGGCAAAATACTGGAGCCAGGCTACGATCCTCCATATTGGCCTTAAAGGCCTCCCCATCTCATCTGAGACCCTCTTGGAGTCAGTCCTGGCGCCTTGAGAACTGGGCTTGGTAATGGACTTTGGTGCAATATGAACTGTGCTATGCGGTCTTGCTTTTAGGGTGTGGTTAGGCCTAGGGATACCTGGGATCCCTGTAGGCTATATAAACCACGCCCGGGCAGAGGAAAACGCTTCGCGTTACTCTGCGCTTGCAGCGTGACACTCACCGCGCTCAGATCGGTCTCCTGAGATCCTCGCCTGCCTTCCTAGAACCGCATACCTGAAAGAACAAGACCAACATTAGCACAACACTTACCTGGAGTAGAATCCTGCTTCCATCCATCGGCCCTCTGGTCCAGAGAACAGCATCTCGGCGGTGCCATCTCCAATTGCGAGACGCCGCCTCCTGGGAAGAAGAGAACGAAGGAAAAAGACATTAGTAAGCGTTCTCATATTCCGATTCAAAACAGCAAGAATAATCACATGCTTACCTGGAATCAAGCCGTTCATGGTCACATCCGTTCCAGAGCATTCCATCGACCCACAAAGGAGAAAAAACACAGGTTAGCACAAGAAGACAAGAAGGCACAGCGCATTACTCTTTACTCACTATCTCAGCACGCAGCCATTCTGGGACATTGCAGCGGCCTGTAAGGGAAAAGAGAGACATAGGTCAGCACAAGAAAAAGGCAAATAGCGCCGCGCATTGCGCTTTCACTCACCGTTTCGTGCTCGGCCCCCAAGCAGCATGACACCATCAACGACGTCTTCCAGCACCTAAAGGGAGAAGAGGAGTTATTATTAGGGGGGCAAGAGAAAAGAAAAGGACAATTCATCAAAACCAACAAACCTACCTTGTCGGACTGGAGTTACAGCAAGGGCCTGCACCAGTGAAGCAACCAGGTCGCGCCGCACCCACATCAACAACGCACCCCTGCACCGAGAAGCAGGACGGAGAGCGCACAATACAAGAAAACAAGGTGAGGAGAGGACAAAGGGGAAGGTTTGCTCCTCAAGGGAGGTGGGAGTCAAGCAACAAGAGATAGTAAAGTTAAATCCGAAATTCCTGTATTTCAGACCCAATCCTCGGTTGAACAGATTCCAAGGGAGGGGTTTGAGATCGCGAGTTGTCCAATCAGGCTGAGTGGCGTCTCCGTGGATATCAGGTGAGTATTACAGGTAGCCAGCTAACCAGTGCAGTTTCAGCCAGGAGATCAGCAGGGGAGAGGAGGAGAGAAAGCAGAAGCAAAGAGGAAGGTCTTGAGTTACTTCCAGAACCAGAGATGGTTCTCCTCAAGTTTCAGAAAGGCAGGGAGGCTGTTCTAGAGGGAGGCACCAGCAGAAGAAAGAGATCTACACCAACTCTCCGCTTGGAGAAATGACTGACCCTGTTGGAGTCTGAGGTGGATAACAAAGAGCTCGAGAAGGAAGATATTTAGGAAGAGAGAGTGGGAGGTATTGGTGTCGCAGGCCCCAGAAGACCTTGTGGACAATGCAGAGGGTTTTGAACTTAATCCTCGCCGCCACTGGGAGCCAGTGCAGAGATTTCAGTCCTGGAGAGATACGATCCCTGGGCTTAAGGCCAAGGACAAGTCTTGCAGTCCTGTTCTGTATGAGTTGCACAGGGCGGAGAGTAGAGTCAGGCAGATTTAGAAAGAGGCTATTGCAGTAGTCCGGCCAAGAGAGAACCAGAGCTCTGGAGACAATGAGCTTCTGGGGGAAGGATAGGAAAGGTGCAGCTGGTAGTGTGACTTTTTAGAGATGTGAGGAGAGAAGGAAAGTGTGGAGTCGAAGATGACCCTGAGGATTTTAGCCTCACAGGTGGGAGCAGGAAGAGGGCCAAGAGAGGCCGGCCAGAGAGTGACAAAGGAGGGAGCAGGTGTGCCGATTAGGAGAATCTCAGTCTTACTGGCATTAAGGCAGAGATAATTGGCGGCACACCGCTCCTGGATGGCGGACAGTTAGAGATGAGAGAAGGAGAAGAGGTGGCGGAGGGGAGCCTGAAAATGAGTTGAGTATCATCCAGATAGCACTGAAAGTTGGTGCAGAGAGCGACAATGCAGTGGGCAAGAAGTGCCAGGTATTAGTTGAACAGCTAGGGAGATAGGTCAGACCCCTGGGGAACACCACAGGTAGAGATAGAGGAGATAAAGGACCCAGGTTGGACCTGGGAGGGTCGATAGGAGAAAAAGGAGGTCAGCCAAGACAGAGCCTGACCGGTGATGACCAAGTTATCACGGAGATGGTTGAGCAGGATGGCATGGTTGACTGTGCCAAAGGCAGAAGAGAGATCAAGTAAGATGAGGACACAGGGGGTGTTAGAATCAAGGTTGGAGAGCAGGTCCTCACGGATGTTCAGGAGAGCAGTTTCCGTGCTTCTGGCAGCTCTGAAACCAAACTGATAATCATGGAGACAAGCAACAGATTCAGTGTGAAGATTAAGCTGGGAGATGGCCAGCTTTTCCAGGAGTTTGCCAAGGAAAGCAGTGATGGAGATTTGACGATGGAGATTAGACGATAGTTAGCCGGGCAGGAAGGGTCAGCAGAAGGTTTTTTAAGCAGAAGGTGCACAAGGGAGTACTTCAGAGAGGAGGGGGAAAAGTGGTGAAGGAGTGGTTGCAGAAATCAGCCAGAGCAGGAACAGGGGTGTTGTCCTTGATGGCTTTGGAGGAACAGGGGGTGAAGCTGTTTTAACAAGACTTTCATAGATCGGACTTGTCTAAAAACCTCATCTGCGGATAACGGGGAAAGGCAGAGAAGGAGGGAGGAGAGGTGGCCGATGAAGGGTCAGAGGAAGAGCAGGGAGTAGAGGGAGGAGGGGGAGAGGAAGAGAGAGAGGATAGGATGTCCTGAGTTTTAGAGATGAAATGAGAAGCCAGGGCTGTGAAAAGGGCCTAGGAGGGGACAGGAGAGTTAGAGACTGCAGCAGGATTGGCCTGGCCAGCTCCTTGCAGATTTTAAAGAGTTTGGCCAAGTTGTTAAATGCCGCGGAGATGCGGAGACGCGTGCTTGGATGTGGGATCTCTTCTTGGTGCGGACAGAGTGCCGGTGATGCCTTTGGAGCAGGCGGCAGGCCTGTTTGTCAGGGGATGTACTGGAAGTGTGCCATTTCCTCTCAGCCACCCTACACTTGCGTTTAAGTGTGACAAGGTCTGAGTCATACCAAGACTTGCACTTGGCTTTGGGTTTCAAGCAGATCCTCATAACAGGGGCAAGAACATCAAGAGTATCGGATGTAGCAGAGTGGAGCATGGAAAGGACTGCGTCAGGGTGTGAGTCAGCCATGGAGGGTAAGGGGGGGAGAACGTGGTGGTGAAAGCCTCAACTGACACACGCTTCATGGGTCGGATAACTGAGAAGGTAGGTGGCAGTGCTGGAGTTGGCTTGGCCTGAGGGGTGGAGAGGGTGAGATGGGAAGAAAGGAAAGTGATCACTCCAGGAGAGAGGAGTGGTGAGAGGGATTGAAAGGGGAAGGTCTGAAGAGATCAGAACATCTGGAGTGTACCCTGCAGAATGGGTTGGGCCAGAGGAGGGGGGGGAGACAAAACACTGGTGAAAGGACGCGAAGCATCCAGGTGGATGTTGAAGTCTCTCTCTCCTGGCCATTCCCTTGTTGTGGCTACCACCTATCGGCCACCTGGTCAGTCCTCCTACTCCCTCTCCGAGTGGGCGTCTATCAAAGAGGAGAAGGTTGGCTTGAGGGCCTTGGACCAAGACTGTACTATTCTGGTAAACATAAATGATGAAGGGTCGGATAACTGAGAAGGTAGGTGGCAGTGCTGGAGTTGGCTTGGCCTGAGGGGTGGAGAGGGTGAGATGGGAAGAAAGGAAAGTGATCACTCCAGGAGAGAGGAGTGGTGAGAGGGATTGAAAGGGGAAGGTCTGAAGAGATCAGAACATCTGGAGTGTACCCTGCAGAATGGGTTGGGCCAGAGGAGGGGGGGAGACAAAACACTGGTGAAAGGACGCGAAGCATCCAGGTGGATGTTGAAGTCTCCTAGAAGGAGTAGTTGAGTGGTTGAGAGCAGGAGGGAAGAGGAGAGGTCCGCCCACTCGGAGAGGGAGTAGGAGGACTGACCAGGTGGCCGATAGGTGGTAGCCACAACAAGGGAATGGCCAGGAGAGAGAGAGAGAGAGAGCCTGCAAACGAGGCATTCGAAAGAGAAGTAGGCCTGCGTAGGAATGACAGAGGCAGGAATCCACTCAGGGAAGATCAGGGCTACACCCCCCCCCAGAGCGGTTGGATCTGGGCGTGGAGAGGATCTTGTAGCCATCAAGGAGGAGTGTGTCAAAGCTTGTGACAGAGCTGGCCGTGAATCATGTCTCGGTGAGACTGAGGACATAGAGGTCAAGTTCCTCCAGGAGGCAGAAGATGTCAGAGGAGTGTTTGACAGCTGAGCGAGAGTTTAGAGTGGCAATATAAATAACGGTGCCATCCTTGAAAGTCTTCCGGGTAGGGGTACAAATCAGAGGTACTCCCTGCACAGGTGTAGAGGAAGCCAGGGGGGGCAGAAGTGGAAGAAGCAAGGGAAATGTAGCCAAGGAGGAGACAGCAGTGGAAGGCGAGGAAGCTGTGGATGGAAGAGAGGGAACAGCAGGAAAAGAAAGGAAATTGATGAGGTGTGTGCGAAGCGTCTATCAAAGAGGAGAAGGTTGGCTTGAGGGCCTTGGACCAAGACTGTACTATTCTGGTAAACATAAATGATGACCTTAGGGGAGTGGAAGGAGGCCAGGACGGCCTCCCACCGGGTGTCATCATTAATGGGATAAGAAGAAAAAGGAGAGAGCACAGAGACCATATGTAGAGTGCAAAGGTCTGGCAAGATAACGACAAAGAGGATGTCAGTGAAAGTTTGCCTGGAGGAGGCACTGGTATAGGTGTCAGCGATAGGGAGGCCTCGGTTGGAGAGCAGGATCTCCTTTCTAGACTTCTTCCTATCTGATTTAGTGAGGAGACCAGGATAGCCGATAGAGAAGCAGTTAGAAAAGATAAGCGAGAGAGAAAGCACCATAGAGTAGATGGGGAGAGGAGAGAGGAAGAAGCGAGTGGGACGGGGTAGGGGAGAGCACTAGGGAATGACAAAGGGCAGAGTGTAAACAGACGAGACAGAGCGATGGGACAGGTAGACAATTGGGCAGGACGACAGGCACTTAGATAGTGGTAGAAAGGTTCGCTAGATGAGTGCTTTGCTAGGAGGCAAGTCGCATCACGACACTATTTTCACAGTGCACTTTCAAAATGCAATTTTTAAATACAGGATAAAAACACACCTAAGTTTGAGAGTCTGCTATATAGCAGGGCGGAGTGAGGTTCTAAACCTAACACGGGCCACTCCGATCTTCCTAAGTCGCTGATGGTTGACGGCTGGCAACTGGCTTCCCCTGCTGACACCAGCAGACACAATATGGAGCCGCCTCTGAAGGAGCCGCCCTTTGCTTGAGGCCCTTAGCCGCAGGGGCTGCACCACAGACAGATGCCCTGGAAGGGTCAGAGATGATCAGCAGACCCACCAATCGGGGGATGCCGGGCAGGGAGGAGGGAAGGAGAGAGGCGTACAGAGCTGGAGCGCTGCAAAGCAGGTAAAAAATACAGCAGAATAAAGCCAAGCAGGCACGCAGTGACACAGGCTCGCCACAAATCACAATGCCATTCATGGAGTCTGCTGCAATTCTCCCGCAGGTGCCGGATGAGGCTCCTTTTATTGACAGTTAGTCATGATAAAGTCATGACACAAAATCTTAAAGGGGAAAACAATATACCATCAAATGTGACTGTGCAGCCTTAAATGCCAAAGAAATGCAATCATACGGCTGCTATATCACCATGTGTAAGGTATAGCTGTTCATCATTTGCCAGGTGCAGTAATCATCCTATGCATGGGAAATCACCATTTGTAAGGTATAGCCTAAACGGTGCTACCATCAGATGTAAAGTTCAGCCACAGACTCTTCTTCAATAATGCAATCATCACATGTTGGGTAATAAAGTCACCATATGCAATAGTCTCGTAGATCCCGCCATAATATAAGTGCAGCTATAAATGTGCCAGTAATGCCATGTCGGCACTTCTAACATTATTTTGAGCCCTCTGCTGGAGAAGGAATGCCCTGGTACGGCATTGGGTGGCATTTCTTTTTCTTTCAAGATTCTGCCACTGTTCTTTAAAATAAATGCCATCAGCCCTACAAAGCATTTCCTTCTTTTTCAAAAGGCTCAAAATAACTTTAGGAAAGATGTGTCAAGGGGAGGTTAGGCGCTTTTTGTTTTTTTGACGTTGGGGTGGGCGGGGGGGCTTAATTTTATGTATGGACTGAGAAATGCATTTTCTTATTCCAAATAAATACCTTTTTATAGAAAACCACTTTTTATGAGTGCTGGGTAAAATTTGTTTTGAATGTACTTGTGTGAATACAATAAAAAACATAAAATGTTCATGTGTCTTGCCCATATATTTTAACCAGTAATTCTAAAAGTATAATAAGCAATTAGAGCGAAGTCACATATGGCACAGCACCATCCAGAAGCCATCACTGGAAGTTAATCCTCAATTAAGAGCCACGTGAGCAAAGCATTATGCATATTTATAAAAGCCCAAATTCATACCTTTAGTTAAAGAAAATGTCAAACTGGGCTGTGCTATTTTATACATTGATTGTTCCAGCCAAGACAGACTGTTCTCAAGGCTGCAGAAAACTGCATACTGGTTTCACCCTTATCAGGGATCATCAGTGCACTATAGTCTGGCAGCCCTGTGGTTGAAGCATTGGGACAGCAAACGCAGGCAAAGTTATCAGCAATCCTACAATGTAAATTAGCCTCCCAGTGATGGGGAAGCCACATATAATTCAGCAAATGAGGGGGACATTCATTTGCATATATATTGACATTATCAGTGTTTTAAATTTGTAATGCTTGCGGTATAGAGGACAGTGGCATTACAAGAAGGGAAATCCTAGAAAGGAACCTTAGTAAATGGGTCGAGGATGAACATTGTTGAGAATGGCAACAAATGTTTAACAACACAATTTTCACACCTTGACCCATTATCTGCTATACTTGAGCACTAGCCTGCATGTGCAAGTCCTGTGTAGTCAGGCGAAAGAGCTTTCTAACGGGTAAGACATATGGGTGCTTAGCAAACACCTGCCATATGGCTCACATCTAAAAGTAGAAGTATCCTGTTCTGTCCCCGTCAATAGATAGTAACTCCCTGCCTCATCTATATGTTAGGGTTGCAAGGAAAAGGGATCAAGCAAAACTAGGCGGGATTAACGAATAAGGGTGGACACTGAAGAATAACACATTTATCTTTATTTGTAAATGTGCAAACATCTAAAACAAAGGTATCACTAAATAGTGTGATGTACTATTGTGAGGAGTCAGTAATGCGAGGCGGACAGCAGTTTGAAGATCTTTCAACATTTGCCATTTTGTTTTTTAAGAACATATATAAAAATGCCTCACTTTCCCTACTCTGTTGAGGAATTCCCTGCCTATTCTAAAAGGTAAGGGAACACCCTCTAACACAGGATACATGGCCCTCACACTAAACAACAAACACATAAATAAAAGGTATGGCAATTCAACATGACATGAACAATAGGCAATTTCCTCAATTACCTTCTAATGTCCTGGGTGATTTTCGGGACTTTAAGGACACTTCATAAAAAGAAATTTCAACCGTAGAAAGAAAATATGTCTCAACTTAGGTCTTGATGATTTTAAAGTCAAAACAAAAGTTCATCAACAAAAGCTTCCAATAGTAACACATCTCCTCTTTTGGGTAAAGTCATCCACTTTCCAATTCTAGAAAAAAAGCCACAATGGTAATCCTGGCCACAATGCTTTATCACTCCCCCTCAAGAAGATTTGCCACAGTTCAAAGAAAATGCAACAACCACACTTATTTATTGTGTTGCTTATATAGCGCGCCAAGCCCAAAGGCATCTGGGCAAAACTGTCCATAGAACACTTGTGAAGGTACAATATATACAATAGACATATGTGCAGAAGATTAGTTACCCAGGCTTTGTGTAAAGAAGTGGGTTTTCAATTGTTTGCGGAAGAGCCAGAAGGATTCTTGGGCCCTAAAATGGACAGGCAGGGTATGCCACTGCTTGCTAGCAATCGTGGGAAAACTGCTGCCACCCACTTTCTGGAGCTTGAATCTCATTGTGGTGAGAAGGTCATTGTATGCTGATCTTGTAGGCCTTCCAAAATGGGGTGTCTGACCGGTATGAAAGGGCCGCCCAGTGAAGACCTTTGTGTGTCAAGTTGAGTGTTTTGAACATGATCCGATGTTGTACCGGAAGCCAATGGAGCTTCTGTCTAGTTGAGGAAATATGTGTAGATCTCGGGATGTTAAGTGCAGCTCTAAAGGCGTTATTTTGCAAAACCTGGAGTTTTCGGATGTTGTGGATCTTGGTGCCGGCATATAAGTCATTGCAGTAGTATAGTTGATTCAGGACTAGGGCTCTGGCCAGAGTGATACAGCTGTCGGGTGACAAGGATGGTCTGCAGGCATTGGTAAGTTTGCAAGTGTAAATATTAGCTGATGTGGTGACATTTGCTTGTTTTGAGAGAGTTAATGTTCTACCGTTCTTGGTTAACAGTTAGGACCTCTTGCCTTATAGGTTTGACATTCAAAAGGATACATTTGTCAGGATGCCTTCTTAATAATGCTACGTCCGCTTCAACAATGATACCTCTACTTGCTTAACCATGAGAACAGACACCTCCTTTCCCCCCACAGTATTTCACCTTGGTTTAGACAACTGCAATTTAGCATCTACTGACAACCCCATATACCTCTTTAGTGCCAATGCTTTGAATTACTGCTACAGCTTCAATTAATTTTAGACAGGCTGCTAAAGCTTCAATGACTTTTAGACAGACGTCGACAAGATAGATTTTCAAAATATTTCAACCTTCTCAGGTAGGCAAGGCACTCTTCCTTTGAATAGCTTTCTTGCTGCGCCTCTTTGCCTCTCTTGTCTAACTCCCACATCAACAACCTGGGTTTGCCTTCAAGACTCCCATTTCTCTGGCAGTGACCGTCTTGGACATTACAGGTTGTCTGCTTCAGGATAGTCTTTACAAGCTGCCAGTTCCCTTTCCCCAACTTCACCAGCTATCAGCCTATACAATTACCCAGATGTCTTGGTGCTACTCTCTTAGTTTAAGGTAATACTTATGTACATGCATCTTATGCCTTTTTGATTGTTAGTAACTTCACAATGCAGCTGGATTGCTCTAGGATAAGCTTCACACTTAGTATGGGGTACCTCTCGGCTTAGGCAATGCTTGTTCTTTTCAGAGAAATTTATATTCTTATGCATGAAAGACATGTAACGTTTATACAAAGTGCAAGGTTCAGTCTTCCAGGAGAAACTACAATTAGGCACACACAACCACTCTTTGATGTCATTATCATGCGTTAAAGGCGGTTGTGTAATTGTATTCCCGTAGAAGCAAAGGATAGAGTTCAGGCTTCCTTAGGGAATCACAATAAGGCACACGTGACCATTCGATAATGTCGTTTTACCACGGTAAAGATTTTAACTTTGATAATGTCACTGTTAAGTGTTCTACAATGGTCTTCACAGCGTTCCCTTTCCTTAACTAGGAACACGCAACCACTCTTTTTGAACAATAATAGTCTTTGGTTAATGGAACAATGGGTTTTAGCTTCTTATGCGAGCAAGAAGCCTTTCTTTATACGTGTGTGTTACAATTTCATTGGTCAAAGATTTGTAATACAGTGGTCCACTTCTACTTGCTGAAAGTCTTACGTGAGTGCCAAAGGAGCTGGTTACGGTTACTGACAAGGCATGCATAATGCTTTAGAACACTGTGCTTCACTCACCGGCTTCTGAAGCATTTGCTCTGCGAGTCGCACTGCTTTCCGACTTCTACCACAACTTCGAATGCTTCTGGCTCACTGGGGACCCACACCCTTCTCCTGAACATGTGCCTCCGGACCGGCCACACGTCTTGGGAGTCTCCTCTACTCCAGACACCCTCAACTTGACAATTGCTTCTTGCCTCAGTGTTCAACACGCCAACAGCTCAGCAACCACACCAATCAGGCTCACATGGGAAAACAGTTTCTCCAGCATGGCCTCCACTGCACAGCCTCTGCACTTCAGAGTTTGGGAGGACAGGACTCTCTCAGAACATGCAGGTGACATCTACTGTCTCCACTGTAGGGGAGGCATGGTATGACAAGTATGACACTGACACAATCGGTACAATTTGTAAAACCTTTATTGAAATTGTTTGGGTTGGAGAAACTCCTATTTTGCCCTATAACTAAGATGGGAGTAGTCTCAACCATATAATAATAAATAAGGCAGTCCTAGTGGAGTCTGTAAAATCAAAATGGCCTATGCTAACAAAACCGAATGCCTGCCGTATCTCTTGTACAAAAAAGTGTAAAAAGGAGAAATGTATACAAAAGGAAAAATCAGTGTTCAAATGAATACATGTGGATGAACCAGCTCTCCTCCCTACGTTAGGAGTAAGGATGTCCCTGTAGACAGGATGACGCACTCTGGCTCGGCTTCCAACACAATACAGTGTTTCAAAATGTGGATCGAGGCCCATCTGGCCTTCCACATTTAAGACTCTTTTCTTGACTTACAAAATAATGTTTCAATCAAAAACTTCACAAAGGTCCCTCTCTGTTGGGCTCAGACCTTTCACCACGCAGTTCTCGTAGGCCCCCCGTTGCCGGGTTGAGACCTCTCACGATAATGTTTGACACACATTTGCAAGGGGGCTCCCTTTCCCAAGCTTATTTCACTTTGGGTCTCCCTATGTCGGGCTCGGACCACTTTCAGAGGACGAAGACTTTCAAATGTGTGTGATTTTCTTTACAGACCACTGCAGGACCTTTACAGTTCAACTTTCACCTTTCCCTTTTCTAGGAGTTAAAATTAATTTTTGTTCACTTTTGCTGTTCATACGCTTTATCGTTTCAAACTATTTACTTTACACTGAGACTTTCGAGTGGGTTACTTCCTTTCACCGGACCACTCCGTTACTTAGTATCGCTGTTTTCGAAGCTGTCTTTTACTTCAAAGTTCATTCACAGATCTGCCTTTCCTTGCGTTTGATTAACACGCGTGCAGCCTTCACTCACGATATAATGTTGCTATTTCAAATTTTAATGCACACCAGTCTTTCAGGTCGCTTGCCAGCTCAACAGCTGTGTCCATCTCTTCTTGGTTTCGTGATTCCCAATTCATGAGTCAAGGCTAGTACCACAGGCTTGGCCTCGCCTCCCCAACTTTGCCATTCACCCGGGAGGGTCGCTGGCGTCCTTGAAACACAATGCAGTCTTCACTTCTAAGAGCTGGCCTTCTCTACATGTCTTTCGCGGCCTGTCAGGGGCAGCGGCCTCCAGTAGGGAGCTCTTGGGGTTTTCGACCTGCTTCTCTTTTCCCTTGGTCAGTCGCTCTGGTCCAGTAGGTTTGCCTTTGTTCTGGAAACCCTGCTCGTACTCGTGTTCCGCCTTCCTCAGAGTGTGTCTTTGGTTTCTGCCTTTTATTCATGTGAGGAGAGCTAATTGGTATCAGGTGTATGCACTTAGAATCAAATGCCTCACTTTTCCTGACCCAATTAGCAGGACATGTCCAGTACTGAGTGTGAAAGTTAATGTTGTTACTCTGTCACCCTCTTCCTCAGCACAGTGTTTGTGTAAAGAAAAGGGGGGGTGTTGGGACCTCGGAGCATCCTAAAACAGGATTGGTTGGATAAACAAAATAGGGTGGAATACCGTTTCTCACCATTGGTTTCTTCACCCACAATCCCGAAGACCCCTCAGCCAGGCGATACTCCCACACTATAATCCCCTAGGGTCCAGATCCAAAGGCAATGGCTGTGCCCTGGCCACCTGAGAGAGAGTTTCCCGGGGACTAGCGGGTGAGACACCCTCTGGTTTCTCACACCACGTTCTGGCGTCCCTCTTGTTCTCCCACTTCTGCTTAGTTTGCCAGCCTCATGCCTTCCTTCTGCTTCCACTGCTGCAGCCTGCACTCCAGCCAACATTGCAGCTCCATCCACTCCTTCCTCCTTTCTCTACCAGAGGAGGCCTTTTATGCATCCCAGGGTCAGTAACAGTCTTCATATGTGGGCTATTGGCCTCAATTGCCTGACTGCTGCAATGGCTAAAAGGCTTAATTGCCTGACTTTGACCACTGCATGCCTCCTCAACCCTCTTCCTCGTCTCAGTCCATCTAGGATTCTGGGACTTGTAGTTTCTTTCAACAAAATTAGTTTTTAACATATTTGAGTTACTTTTAAGGGTAGATTTATTTCCCTTAAAAGTTATTAAGAGAGGGGCTATGAAGATTAGTCTTTACAGAGGAAGCTGGTTTATTGAAGGCACTTCCATTTTCCTTTTGTAAGGAAGGCATGGTTATCAGAAGGGTGGTCAGTCATAATTTCGAGGAAAAAAATGTCGAAAGACAATAATGTCGAAAAAATATCGAAAAAAAAAAAAGTTGAATTCTCTTTTTTATATTATATATTTATTTTGGGGTCCGGGAATAAAAAAAAATGGGTAAAACAAAAAAAAAAATGTAAAGGGGGGTTGGGGGATGGACCCCCCATTTCTAATAAAAACATTATTAAAAAAATGCGACTTTTTTTTTCAATATTATTTTTTTTAAAAAAATTACTCGACATTTTTGTATTCGAAAAAATGACTATAAACCTATCAGAAGCATGACAGACACAAGGAGTACAATCCAAGAGTGTTTAATAAAACAGTAATAAGGGTGAGAAAAACGCCTAATCTAAACCTAAAGCTAAAATGGGAGCAAGCTACGACCATCAAAGTAAAGAAAACCCTGTCCTAGTGGTGTTGTGTCAAAACAAAAATGGCCTATACTAAAAAATCTATTGCCAAATCATTACTCTATAAAAACAAAAGGATGTGGGACAATGACTTGTATAACAAAAAGAGTGTAATGCAACCTAAAATGTCCAAAAGGGTTTCAGTAGTTCAGGACTGCTGAACTAATATACTCCCTTCCCCACGTTGCATCAAGGGAAAAGGCGGAACAGTGGCATGACTGTGAGCACCCCTTGAGTCTATAGGAATCAGGAAGCCATTTCTTCCGAAAAGGCAGGATCCCTCGAACCAATGTCTTTTGCCTGGCAGCGCAAGACTTTTTCCAAGCTCTCACCATGCAGGATTCCCCTCTTATGCGGCTTTCTCGTGACACCCCTTTGTTGGGTTCACCGTCGTCTGTACCCCACTGTTCAATCGCTTTATCAAAATGTGGGATTCACCTTCCCTTGCTTTCACTTGGCATCACTCCGTCGGATTCACTGTAGCATTCAAATCACAGTTCAGTTAATTTTGCCAGTTCTATTAGCTTATAGCATTCAATAACTCTTAATGTCTTTTAAAACAAATATTTGGTTCACTTTCATTGGTTCACTCAGGTCCCTCTCCTCCAGGCTCAGACCTTCCTCTGTAGACTGTTCTGGCTTCCCTCCTTCTGGTGCGAGCCTTCAAACCGTCAGCATCACACTTCTTTGCAAACTTTCACACTTTCACTTTTCAGTACTTGCCAGTTCATACAGAGACTTCCAAAAGGCGATTGTGTCTCGCCAGGCCACTCTGTTGTTTTGTAGCAAGTACCTTTTCTTTTTACAATCAAGCTTCTCTTTCTCATGGCTGCCGTCCTATGCACAACCCACAATACTGGATACAGTTCAAAGGTTTATACCGGCCTCCTCTCCCAGGCCTTCTGGTATCTGCAGTTCCTTTCACTTCTCATCAAAGACCTACAACTGTGGGGGGGGGGGGTGCTGTTGCACAGCTAACCAGAAGCTCCAACAACGGCACCATAATCCTCTTGATAATCCTCTGCTTTGCAGTCCTGATTACCGCCTGGGGCTGAATTATATATTTGTGAATATAGAGGGCACCATCCGGCCAAGCGACATCTCAGAACGAAAGCCCTGCAGGCAGTGCAAGGTGTCCTGGCGTTACTCCTCTGGCCCGACCCCAGCCAGGCTTGCTGGGGGTGGGGGTGGGGACAGCTGAACGCCTACTCGCCGACTCGCAGAGGATCGGAGAACTACCTTGGCTGGCGGTCAGGGCTCCGGGGAGGCGTGCCTGGATGCCCAACCCTCATCCTTGTGGGGATCCTGGTGGTTCGGGCTCTGCGCCCCAGAGTGCGAGCAGATACCATGTGGTGGACGCCCCCACCCCTCTATGGGGGGGGGCACGTTGCACCGGAGCTTAGACAGATGCAAAGCATGCTCCGGTGCAAAGCCTGACAGCCATCGAGGCGAGCGACACCTCCAGAACTGAAGGTGAGATCCCCCCAGCCTCTGCACACACAAACGAGAAACAGGATGGAATACTGATCCCTTGTGAATGCCTGGAAGCCAGCCCTTCACAACAGTGAACAAGCGTTCACATCTAATGTTCACCCCTCACGCTACTAATCCATCCGTAATGGGGATTCCTGGAATGTGATAACCGCCCACCACCAAGAATCCGTAAAGGCCACATTGGCACCTGTGCCCTACCTACACCAATGCTACGCCGCACGGCCCCAGCTCACCGAGGGCCCTGAGTGTCAAGGCTGGTTTTCTTTGTTTAAAAAAGAAAAAAAAAACCTGCTTAATATCACACCTGAAATACTTTTGGTGTGTTGGACCTGGAACCTTGTGCACCTGAACCCCACCAAGGAGGAACAGAACAGACCGCTACCTGATTATCAGGATGGGCCGTGCGGCCCCATGCCCTCCACAGACATTATTGCAATAACATGCGGCTCAGCACCAAATGGACATTGCGATCTTGGTCGGCCCAGGCACGTGGCCGATCTAACATAAATACTGGAAGCGCCAGTGGGGGTCATCCCGTAGACACCCAAGCACCAAACACACAACAGGAAAAGCGCGATAGGGCGCAGGAGGAAACAAGCTGCAGATGCATGGCACACCAATTGGAAGCACTAAATTGAGACCTCAGCTCCACAGACAGAGATAGTGAAATCCCGCACCCCACAGGGCCCATTGCCATACAACAAATACCTTCAGTGATATCCTGAACGACGCTACGAAGTATTTCATCTAGGTGCACACCACCTAGACAAGGATCGCACCCCTACCCACATGAGTTGTATTGGCCAAAGAATGTCAGACACAATTGATCCAAAACAACCTCAGAGCGCTGACCTGCTGATCAGTCATTCTCTCCTCCGAATCGAATCCTCACGGAACCCATACCAAACTCTTTAACCGAACCATCTGGGGTACCAGCCAGGAACGAGTCAGAGTGACTTGGAGAGCAGGCGAGGAGGGGTGGGACATCGGAGACTGTGCACGGCAGAGATTGCTGGCAAAGAGATAACCGTTGCATCAAGGGCACCTCACCTTGACTAAATCAAAGGCCTCCTCATATCCCTAACTAAATAGCTGCATTAGGGGTTATACATCAATGCTCCAGCTGTAAACGTTCAGGCCTATACTGCTACTTGAGAAAACCAGGCAACTGGCTAAAATAGATATGCCATTACATCCAAGACCACGCTGAAACTGCTGCATGACATAGAGCGAGCCCGCCATCGCGCCATGCCCATCACCCACTCCAGACCCCAAGAAGTGGCAGAATGCACACAGGCGAGAAGCGATAGCCATCCTGCATACTTGAGGAGAATCCTGGCCATGTCTGATGATGTATGAATGCCTTTTGGGTCGGCAACAAAACAGTCTCCAACCGGCATGCTATGAGCGCACCAGCCCACATGGTGAGATTACGGTCCACGCATACGGACCAGCAGATGGGGGACAGGATATATGCCCAAGACGACAACACTTTGACTGATCCTGTGAGGCAGCCGGCCCCGGTTGGGGAGTGGGTGACCCACTCTCGGCACGCCGCCCTCAGAGTGGCAGACACCACAGGAGCCCCTCTCCGGTCTGAAACGAGGGACCCGCAACACGCCCGACCCAGGCCCGTAGGCAAGACTCATCTACACCAGGGGTGGGCGGCCCTTATGAAACCTCTGATCCTGCACCAGTATTCAGCCCCGGCCTGGAGTGAGCGGAGCAACCGAAAGCTAAGGTGAGCAGCAGCCTCGGGCGGTGGGCGGAACCCGGCGGGGGAGCCGGGCTAATACTGTTTGCAGGGCGGAAGGCCCTATGCGCCTAAAGGGCCTCCACAGCTCCATCCGGGCCCCCTGACAGGGCCCGCACTGACCTTGGGCCACAATAAGCCACCCCCCACCGCATCAGCCTATCAGAGGGGGGTACTCCTACCCAAGGCCGTAGCTTGTCGGCCCCACTCCCTCCTAGATTCCGGACCAGTCAACGCCATCAGCCTTGGCCAGCAGACCCTGTGTCTGAGCGTCCTCACCTGTCAGCCCTCTCTACTGCCCATCGTAAGGGAGCTCGCCTCAGGGGGACCCGGTGCGGCCGAACGTCGGCGCCAACACCACCCGGGTGGGAAAGACCCCACCAACGCACATCATCAGGGGGGAGACCGACTGGGCATGGAGCACCGGCTCTAAAAAGGACCCAGTCAATATAATTCAGCCTATGTTGATTAAGTGCCCCCCTCGACTGGGCTCTACGAGGTGCAACTAGCACCCCTTCTTGAACATCACCCCTGGGGGGAAGCGGCGGAGGACCCTGCCTGGATCACTGTGCCAGAATTGAGACTTTTACAGCCAACGTACCCCAACATCAAAAAAGGGGAGCAAGGCCTGGCTCACAGGGACAATCCACCCATCCAGCATGCATGGGATCCATGGTGAGAGGCCCCCCTTGGGCTAACACGGCATGCGGGTGCTGGGGCCCCTGAGCGCCTTGCACCACAACTCCCCACAGGACTTAGCAGCAGGCTGCTCTGCATGTAAGGAACACCTACTTTCCCCTTTAAATACAGCAGAAGGGTCCCTCTGGCAGCGGCCGCCACACCGGACGGACATTGGAAGATGCCCCCCCCCTCCTACCGCAGTCCACCAGATCCCCACAACGGGCCTCAATACTCTCCAACATCACCACCCATCCAAGAGTCAGATCAGCCACCAAGCACGCCGTCACTGCAGCGGTACCAGCCAAGGAGTTCACGAACAGGGAGCCAGGGCTAACGGACCCTCAGCCGGCATACACCAAGGCAACAGAAGTACAGGCGAAACCAACAGTAGCTGCTGGCTCCCCACACCACCCCCCTCGGGGTCTGTAATAGGTGGACTCTCAGGGGCCCCCGCTCAAAGGGACCCCTGAAGCTAGAGGGAAACCCGTGCCCCCAACCTGGTCAGAACAATAAGAGTAAAGGCGCCCTCATATGCGCCCTCCTCTGACCTCCTGTAATCAGAGTCTTGACCCATTCTGGAACTAAGACATACACACAACCGAGTACAGACGCCGCTTAGAGGGATATGTTGGAAGGGCAAACCGACGCACAGCCAACATCGTTAATCGCCCCGGATTCCCCCAAGCCCACTCCAAGACGCTCCTCACGATGTAAGATGGCAATGGAGATCCCCACGCAGCTCCAAGCCATCTTGTCAGAAATGAAACTTATCACCCAACGCACCCAGGAGACCAACACCACTGTCCAGGATATAAAACGGGATCTCCATGACGTCCAGATGAGACTCAATTTTCGGGCTGAAAGAACAACGCACAATGAGCAACGTATTAGCTCACTTGAGGATAACCAGGGCTCGACAGCCTCCGAGCTAGACTGATTCATTAGAGAGGTCCAGCATCTCGGCGCCAAGATGGAGGACCAGGAAAATAGGTCTAGATGGAACAACATCAGAATGGTCGGACTTCCTGAGAATGCAGAAGGCCTTGACCTAGAGTCGTTTATGTACAACTTCCTGCAAGATGTTCTCCACACAGAAAACCCCAGAGATCTCACGATAGAAAGAATTCATTGTGTACCGGTCCCAAAGCCAGCGACGGGCAAGCGCCCAAGGCCGATCAGACTCCTAAACTTCCAAATCAAGATGCTGATCCTAAAAGCATATAGAGTGGTTGGACAGGTGAGCATCGAGGGGGTTCCGATCAGGCTGTTTAACGACTACTCAGCGGAGGTCTCCCGCCACAGAAAAGGCTTCAACCCCCTCTTCGAGGCACTGCGAGACCAAGAGTTACGGCACTACTTAACATTTCTGGCAGTGTGGTGCGTCCAAATTGACCGCCAATAGCACTCTTTTGTAGACCCGGAAGACGCCTGGTGGTTCCTGCAATGCTAAAACCTGGTCACAACAGAATACTCACGAGAGGCAGACCAAAGACCAACGTCGTTGCAAAAGGCGGCCTCAGTGGAATTCCGGCTGCTGCGCAACAGGAACAGAAGGCAGAGATTCGGGAAAGGTCTTAGGGGCCCAGATCAGGGGCGCAAGGAACCCGCAACGTGTGCCCTCACATTTACTGCACCGGAAAAAACGCAGCTACGGCAGGAACAACCCTCCACGTATCCCAGCTTGCATATAATCCTATACACTGACGAGGGTGCCCTGAGGACAATAAACGACATATTGGGTTTCTTAGAACTGCCATCTTCAATATCCACTTCTGGGGGGGAGAACTGCAATAGAACAGCTGCAAACTAGCCAGCGGGCCCACTCGTCTGCAGCGACCTACCGGCAGTCGAACCCCCACGAACATTGTGCAGACGACAATCATGACTTCTATGCAACCGCCGACCAAGACGGGGATGTATTTCGTGGTCCATCCTCCACCCCAATTGCTACCACCAAGACCACCACCAGACGGGCCGTACACCTTGGTAGCCTCACAATTGTGCGACACAAGAAACCCACGCTCAGAGACTCCATGCATTGGCTTTGTGGCCACGTATTGTGCTTAGTTATTCCACGCCTAATGTTGTTAGGGGGATGTTGCCTCTTTTTTGAGTTGAAGATTTAACATATACCCTGGGGTCGGAGGCCAGAGCTATGAATCGAGAGACCACACAGTGCTGTTACACCACACCACATTCTATAGACCCGACGTGAGCAGCCCACATGGAAGCGCCAATAGCTAAACTCGCACTGATAATGCTGAATGTGCAAGGGCTGGGGCACCCAATTAAGCGCAGGTGAGTCCTGAATCCTTTGAGGGACCTCCAAAGAGACATTGTGTTCCTTCAAGAAACACATCTCGATGAAGCAGAATCTAAAAAGCTTGTGAGAGGATGGGTTGAGGCCGCCGCTCACTCCCCATATAGGGGCAAAAGGGGGGGTATCTATTCTGATCCATAGACTGGTACACTTTGCAATCCAAAATATAGTTTCCGATAAGGAGGGGAGACGCCCCAACAGCTGACACCCCAGCATTCTTCACCCATGCCTTCGCAGCATGTGCACCCCTCATGGGACAACTTACACTGGTGGGCGGAGACCTAAATATCGCACTAGACCCGGGCATTGATAGACCGGGTACGCGCTTCCTGGGCCTGAGCAGGTCGAAGAAACTCATCGCACTCACTTCCCTCCACGCAAACCTGGGACTGAAAGACATATGGAGATTCAGACATGCAACCGAAATGGACTTCACATTTTACTCCCACAGCCATCAGAGCTACTCGAGAACAGACTACTGGCTGGCCCCGAATTTAGTGCTGCACTTACTCGACAACTGCTCCACCGTCTCTGACCACGCACCCATCAGGATCAGACTAACCTTACCAGATACACCCCGACGCTCCCCAAGCTGTCGCCTGAATCTGAGAGCCCTGGTATATCCAGACTTTGTAGAATAAATCAAGGGGGGCATATCCATGTTCTGGGTGACAAACATCAACCCCTCATACAATGCTTTCTCCTGCTGGGACGCATTCAAGGCTTATCTGCTAGGCCAGTGTATCTCTAGATGGGCGCACAATTAACACACGCTCTCGACACCCTAGAGAAACAACATAAAAAAACACCAGACAATCAAGCCCTTTCACAAATACACAACCTGCGAGCAGACATAAAGGAGGTCATGACCACTAGGGTCCAGAAATGGGCTTCAGGGGTGCATGCTATCTCTCTTATTATATGCCCTCTCCATTGAATCAGTGGCAGATATATTGCGATCAGATCCTCAGTGACAGGGGCTTTGGAGGGGAGGGACATAGGGTCTCATTATACACTGATGACCTCCTTATATACATAGGTGATACTCCCACTTCTCTCCCCCGGGTAAAAAATCTCTTGCAGAAATATGGGCCAATGGCGGGCTACCGGGTTAAATGGGCCAAATGGGAAATTCTTCCACTAAGGCCGGACATCCCCTGGGATCCGCGAGGGGTAGCCCCTTTGCGACTACAAATGGAATCTATCAAATATCTGGGGGTCAACATCAGTGCCTACCTAGGAAATCTCAGGGACTTTAACTACCCCTATATAATCGAGCAAATCCGCTCGGACGTCACTAGATGGGACGCCCTGCCCTTATCCCGGACAGGTAGAATAAATGCCATCAAAATGAATGCAATGCCCAAACTCACTCACTTGTCGATGATGCACTCCTGCTAAATTGGATGGCGGCCTGGCACTACCGTCCTGGAGGGGCTACTATCAGGCGGCATAGATTTGCTGGGCCAAACAATGGCTAAACCCAGAGGACACCTCGAGCTGGAGAGGACTGGAGCGGACAGTGATGTCCTCCCCCTGGCACCTCTAGATGTCCTGTACATCCCGCAAACAAAACTACCACGACACTGCAAAGCACACCCAATCATGGGCCCGACCATTACCCAATGGCACAAGCTTCGATCCCAACAGGGCGTCGACACAAAAAATGGCACCTAGCTGGATGTCAGTCAAAACCCTTCTTTCAATCGGTACAAAGCTTCACTCACAGCAAGACACCCGCTGGGCGCAGGTTAAAATACTCTACTTATGCGATGGCCCCAAACTGCAAACATTTTCGGAGGGCAGCAAGACACTTGACCTACACTCAGAACAGTGTCTACAATATGGTTCACTCTGCGCAGAAATGAAATGATTCACCACGGAGGCCTCCAGGCAAACCACCCCAACCCTCTACGAACAGCCATTCTAGGGTAGGATAGGAGCCCACCCACACCTCCACACGTTCTATTCCATGGCCATTCCGAATAACGTGGGAAGGAACTCAGTAATTGCAGAGGACTGGTTGCAGGATATCGATACCCTCATAGAGACGGTTGACATATCATTACTTCGCGGCCATCCAAGGGATTTCTGTAAATATTAAAAACAGGGAAATTCAATATAAAATAATCCAACGCCTTTACTACACCCCATCTAGGATGTATAAAATGGGCCCGACACCCTCCCCGCTGTGCTGGCACGGGTGCGGGGAAACAGGCATCATGGGCCACATAATGAGGTATTGCCTAGCGATTAAACAATATTGGCACATGGTACATAGGCTCTTAACTTCCCAATTTCCAGAAGCGAACATAGCCCTGGCCCCAGATGACATGTTGTTTGGGGACAATTACAAGGACTGGCACTCAGACGCTGTAACCAGCAAAGTCATGAACACTATAGTGTTTGCGCCCGCAAACTCTTGGTGGTGCACTGGAAAGCGCTGGAACCTCCCACTAGATCACAACTGGGCTCTCAAGAGACGAGCGCAATCAAAAAAACTAACCCGAGTAGAGCAGAGCTGGCACGCAAGATTTGGGACCGACTCACCCCTCCACCATCCGCCCCCATTTTGCGCATTCCATTATGTATAAAATATAGGTAGCTAGCGCAAACAAGTACCAAGGCTCACATAGAGGTCTCACGAGAATCAGGAATCCGACCCTGGCAACTGTAGTATTGGCAGCGGTTTATAGTTGGGTGGAGGGAGAGGGGTGGGTAGGGATAGTGCAAAAGGGGTTCAAGGATAAGTTGTTAATGGGGAAGCAACTATGTATTACATGATCACATTCATTACATTCGGCAATTGGAAAGGAGCCTAGACCAGAATCTCTCCCCCCCGACCTACTCCTGGAACGGAAGAGGGGGAATCCCCACGGGTGGAGAGCTTATCCGGAATTAGGGGAGTTTGGATTCCTGATCTTGTATGACTCAATCTCATGTATGCTGTATGCAATGATGCATGAAGAAAATCTTTCAATAAACAGAAGTTTCAAGAAAACAAAAATGTATGCGAGAGGAGCAGCTCAAGGACAGCAGTACAATGGTCAATCCCAAAAA
Organism: Ambystoma mexicanum; assembly: GCF_040938575.1. Classification (NCBI taxonomy): domain Eukaryota; kingdom Metazoa; phylum Chordata; class Amphibia; order Caudata; family Ambystomatidae; genus Ambystoma; species Ambystoma mexicanum. Next base: position 965,997,036 of record NC_090936.1, on the reverse strand, counting down.
ACAAGCAAAAATTGACCAATTTGCATGTGCCGACCAGCCACAACCGAACCCATCTCCTGAACAGAGCCAGACCCCGTCTCAAATAGATATAGCTGCCTTGAACCAGACTCTACTCGCCCTAAAGAGCAGCGCTGATAGTCCAGAGGCAATGATCAACACCCTCCCCTGCAAGGTTGACATATCGGCCATGCAAATCGATAAGCTGGATGGTCATATGACGAAAGCAGAACAAAGGAAAGGAGACTGAGAAGATAAGGTGGCTACCCTCCAATGAGAAGTGGCGGAATTGCTGTAATCCGTTAAGAAAGTGATGGATAAGAATGAGGATCTTGAAGCCCGCTCGAGGCGAAACAATATTCAGATCCTGGATATACCAGAGTCAACTGCGATCGAGAATATGGAGAGATTTGTGGAGAAGCTGCTGGTTGAGATTCTAGGTGACCCTCCCACTAACGAACATGTATATGGTGGAACGAGCACACTGATCACTTGCAGCAAAACCTCGCCCAGGTGCTCCAGAACGTCCTATTATTGCTAGAATCTTCAGCTATAAAGACAGACATCCTTCTCCGCTCAGCCAGAGACAAAAATGAACTGCAGTGGAGATCCTCCACGATCTGGCTCTTCCCGGACTTTAGCCCAGCGGTCCAGGAGCACCGTAAGACCTTCCAAGCAGTTATGAATATCTTGCGCAAAAAAGAAGTACAGTATGCAATGATGTATCCAGCCAAACTTAGGGTACAGAACAACAGCTCGATGACCTTCTTCACCGCACCGGATGCAGCAGAACGCTTTGCTATGAACCTCCCAGACCCGAGGGGATCATCCCGACACTTGCCTTGATGACTCCCACATATCTCAATATGAAAGAAAATCACTATACAAGGCCCTCTGAAATGTATGCTTAAAGCCCGGGGAGATGGCCAAGGCCAAGGAGCGACACACAGTGGCCTTGGCCACCAGGAGTGTATTGGCCGCCCTTATTGCTCTGTCACCCGCAGACACTGGGGAATTGTTGAGTTAAGTTAATGTGGGGAATTAAGGGAAGGGGTGGGTGGGGTACACAGAAGCAGATATATGTTTCTTTCTGGTGTGGGAGGGAAATGGTGGGTACAGGGATTCAATGTTTGGGAATTTAACCTACGCCAGTTGGCATGAGTATCCAGGGGAAAGGCTCGATGGTTTACGCATGGAATGGATTCCGAATGTACATGACAAAAAATGATGTCATAATATCAGTAGTCAACTGCATGATACAACCTAGTAAAATCTATAATAAAGGTCACCCTGCCACACTACCTATCTTATGGATGCACCGGCCGTAAGGGAGAAATCAGTTAGCTCGCTGTCAATAATGTTATGGAACGTAGTGGGTTCACTAACCAGAAGAAAGCTCGCCTAATAGCAAACTACTGTAAAAACCACAAAGTAAATATACTATGTTTGCAAGAGACATACCTAGCCCGGGAGGCTGCCATCCCTAAACTGGTTGGATGGGATATTCATAGATGTGGCTCCTCTTACATCACACACTCCAGAGAGGTGGCGTTCTATATACATGGCTCCTTGCAATACAGGCTACACAAACAGATTTGTGACGAGGAGGGGTGGTACATTGTGCTAGCAGGGGAGGTCTATGGAACAAATCTCCTACTTATAAACATATATGCACCATCACTGCGCCTGAACACATTCATAGATTTCCAGAATACAACATCATCTGGGTAAGTGATTTTAACATGGCTCTTACACTGGACAGGTCCTCCACATCACAGCAATCCCCACCCCATGCTGCCCAAGCATGATCTGCTATTGCCGATTATCATGAATTGCACGATGTGTGGCAGAGATCACACCCATTGAAAAGAGAGTACACCTTCTTTTCCAGCATCCATGGTAGCTTGTCCAGGATAGACTGTTATGGCCACCCTCCCATGGTCAGAGGCGTAGCAGAAGCAACTATACTCCCCAAACTCCTTCTGATCATTCACCAGTTCTTGTCCACATAACTAGCTTAACAGGCCCCCCTAGGCAACTGCGTTGGCGGTTCAGAGCGTGGAGGATGTAGCGTGCCGCTGGGAGATTAGCCAGGACATACAAACCTGTTTCCTGGCCAATGCGGGATCGGTGCCCGACCCGGGCGTGATCTGGGAGACATTTAATGTATAAGAAGGGGGGTCTAAAAAGCCCAGCGTAGATCCATGCAGATGCTAGAAAGAACCATTAAAGAACTAGAGAATAAACAAGGGGCCTCAGATACGGCCGAAGTGCGTAAAACCTTGAAAGCACATAGAGAGCAACTTCATCAACTAGCAATCAGCGAGGAGGGGTTTCTGGTTGATCCGATTGCAGCGACAAGATATGGAGAGGGTGACCGCCCCAGTAAAATGCGAGCATGGGTCATCAAGCGGGAATGCCAAGCTGCACCTATCATGGAGATTGAGGACCGCAATGGACACCTCATTGAAGACCTTGAGGGTATTAACAATGCCCTCCAACAGTACTATGACCAACTGTACACATCTCGCCCTAGTGCAGGGCACGACGTGATGATGCAGTACCTAGATGAGGTCGCTCTAGGGTGGTTAGATCAGAAACAAGGAAGTGCCTTGAACACTCCTGTGTCGGATGAGGAGATCCACAAAGCAATACTATCCCTCCCTAATTGTAAGGCCCCCGGTCTTAATGGAATAACCGCAGAATTTTATAAAACCTATTTAGACCATCTGCTTCCTAGCCGGCACACTGTCGACTGGCACACTGCTGGAATCCACTAGAATGGCGTTAGTGACTGTACTTCTCAAACCTGAAAAAGACTTCCGAAAATGTACATCGTACAGGCCACTGTCGTTAATTAATACTGATAGTAAAATACTTGCCAAAATACTTGAAGACCGTATCCTCCCACACATGCCTGCACTAATTTTACCAAGCGTGATTCATCCCGGTCCAATCAACCCAGAACAATTTGCGGCAACTGTTTACTCTCATGCACAGTGTGCACCCTGGAATGCCCATGGCGTTTGCGGCCCTGGATGTGGAAAAGGCCTTCGATTTGGTTGAATGGCCCTTTCTCTTCGAGGTTCTCCGCCGCTTCGGATTCAACCTCTCATTCCTCTGCTGGATCCGGCTGTTATACACCGACCCAAGAGCGGCGGTATACATGAACGGGTTAGCCTCCGATTACATCTATCCAATCCTGGGCAGACGCCAAGGGTGCCCCCTCTCCCCAATACTATTCGCTCTTGCAATGGAACCGCTGGCGTGCCACATCCACAAATTACACATACACCGGGGCATACAAATACACTCGCACCTCTCCATCGTATAAATATATGATGCGTTTGATAGATTACTTTACATTAAACAACCTATGCTGAATCTTCATCCATTGATACAGGAGATTACCAGATTTTGGGAGCTTTCGGGGCTGAGAATTAATTGGAATAAGTCTGAAGTACTGCCCCTGACCCCAGTGGTGCAACAGGCAGATATAAGGGGAGACTTCCGCAGGTGTCCCCAAGGTATACGTTACCTGGGCATCATGGTTTCCACGATGGTGGGAGACCTATATTAGGACAACTATGTAAAAGCACTTGAGCTATTGGAACACAAAGTAGAATCTATGTCACAGGCGGCCCGCGTAGCATTAGCTAAAATGATTGTTCTGCCCAAACCCACGCTCCCTATTGGGCGTGAGCCAAAAGTCTAATGATTCGACTGGTATGGGCCGGACGGCAAGTCAGGATATCCTATGACACCCTCACATTGCCATACAATCAAGGCGGCTGGAATACCCCGATCTATATTTGTATTTCTTAGCAGCACAGGTCCAGTACATAACAGGATGGAAATCGCCCAACCCAGACACCCCTCACTCCCATCTGGCTAAAGCAGTCGTGAGCCCAAACAACCTATTGGGAATGATCTGGGGTAACCGGGATAGAACATCCCGGAATGAGGTCCAAACTATAGCAATGACATGTAGGGCCTGGGAACAGATAGGCTGCATGTTAGAGACCGAAACTTGCTTCCCTCACCTCCCAATATATAAAGTCTGTGGATCCCACTAACACATGAGAGAGCATTACAGATCCACTTACAGAAATTAGGGATCCAGACGCTAGGACACCTGGTCCACGAAGAGCAGTTTATTAAATGGGAAGACTTACAAACCAAGGGGGAATGTAATTCAGTGACCGTGCTTTTATACTTCAGGATAAGGGAGGTATTGAAAACTAGATGTCCCAGGTTTCCTCAGATCCCTACCCCACCCAGTTCTTCAATATTGAACTAATCCTCTATCCACTAGGAAACTGGTGTCAACCACTTACAAGATGTTGAGAGGTGGGAGAGTGGTGAAGGGACAGCCTTATAGAGATGGTGGGCTGGGAGAGAACGCTGGAAATAGTGCTAATTGAGGAACACTGGAAAATAGTTTGTATGCAGACACATAACCTGTCTTTGAACTGTCGGTTCAGGTTAATACAGTACAAATTCCGACATCAAGTCTAGTACTCCCTGATCAAACTAAACAGGTTTTTCCCAGAGAGATCCCCCTCATGTAAAAGATGTAAATCAGATTCAGCAGATTTCTATCATGTAACCTGGGCATGTCTACATATCAGACCCTTCTGGGGGAGGATTGAGGAGGCAAAGACTGCAATGTTGCCGACAACACAGACCTATACACCCGAACTGTGGCTCCTAGTGTTGATCAAGGAGGGTTCCCGTTCTGAGAAGAAACTATTAGGGATTGCCATGGTAATGGCTAGATACTTGGTTGCCAGGAAAAGGGGGCGAGGGAGTAACGCACCCAGTTTCACGAGATGGCTGGACTTTATGAATACTTGTGAGCAAAGGGAAACTCACGATTCCCTAACACTCCTGGGCAGTAGCCGACCATTGGACTACTGACCTCCCTTTTGACAATATTGTTCAGAACTACAACAAGATATACAGACAACTGGGGATCCGTAATGAATGACACTTATCTGGGGAAAGCAACCCGCCTCAGCAATGGCTAAGGAAATAAGATGCATATAAGAGACCTATAACAAGCGGGAAAACTACTGATAAAGACTATTTACCTGCGAGGGACAAACGTTAAGATACCCTGAGAATGTCGGATTAACACCCAGAAGGGATCATGCAACTGTAATGACACAAAGTAATAATATGTTTAGACATACACATGTAACATCTAATGAGGTACGCCAAGAGCCCGGAGGCGGGAAGGGAGGGGGCATTTTTCAGGGGCGATGAGTATGATGACTGTTGTTTTAATTGTTACTGAAAATTAAAAAACAAAAGACCTTTGACTGTAAGAGGGGGTTTGTACCCTTGACTTTCTCCTCGTATGACCACTGACTATTCGCCTCCTTTGTTAGTTCTTTTCTGTTGCGGCTTCTCTCACATGCACAATCTCTGCATTCTTTATTGTTGCTACAATGTGCTTTCGCTCATGGTTTCTTGACAACCTAACGAGCACTTCAAACGTAAATGTCCTTTTCAATCACTATCACAAGCCGGTCTCCCTTTTCACTCCATGGCAGCAGCTGATACGGCTTATTAAGGATTTCCGTTGAGTCAAGGATTGTGGCCGAGCGCGGCAAGCCTCCTTTCAAGTCCTCACACCGTACATGAAGGTTACTGCGTGACCTTCTGCAGTGGCAGGGAGTTGTCTGTCTTGGATTCTGTAGTGGCTTTCATCTCACAGCAGGTAGGACCACAGCCTTTCACTCGCCTCCTCGTCCCATCTGCTTTGCTTCCATATTCGCCCCTCCTGCTGGGTGACCTCAACATCCACCTGGACTCTTCTGACTTCTTGGGACCTTTCCGCAACCTAAATGATCATCTCTCCCTGTTTAGCTTACCTTCTGGCTCCACGCACACAGCGGGCCACACTTTGGATGCTCTCATCTCTGACCAACATCCATCTCTATCCCTCTCACTACCTGTCTCTTGGACTGACCACTCTCTTCACACTTGAAGCTCTCCTCTCCTCTTGCATCGGCATAACCGGTGCGGCCACTCAGTTTCAAAGTCATGAGACCCATGAAAAGAGTGACAGCGGCTGCCTTTGCCTCCACCTACTCTCTGCCTCCTACTCCTGCGGATAACTCCCACACTGGCACAGCCCTCGCTAACCTCAATCTCTCTATCTCTAACACCCTTGATACTCTTGATACTCTTGCCCTGTCATGAGGGCCCGACTGAAGCCTTCCAAAAAGTGCAACTCTTGGTACGACTCTGATCTGGCTGCCCTTAAACGCAAGTGTAGGGCTGCTGAGTGGAAATGGAATTAGTCGGGCGGACCCTGTGACAAACTGGCCTGCTGCCTACTTGAAAGGCAATATCGACTCTGCATCCACACCAAGAAAAGAGTCTTTATTCAAGCCTGCCTCTCCGCGGCATCAAACACGGCTGAACATTTGAAAGTCTGTAAGGAACTGGTCAATCCTGCAGCAGCCTACTCTTCTGTCACACCCACCCAGGACCTTTACTCGGCCTTGGCTGCACACTTCACAGCAAAAACCCAAGACATCCTTTCCACTCACTTCGATATCACATCATACACCAACACCTCTGGAGCCTCCCTTGGCTCCTCCACCACTTCTCCTCTCTTCGCTCACTCCCATCACACTTAATGAGGTCGCCAGACAAGTCCTGTCTATGAAGGCCTTATCCAAACAGGTGGACACTTGCCCCTCCAAAACCATTCAGGACAACATTGACTCTCGCGCTCCAACTTTGGCTGATCTCTGCAATCTCTCTTTTGCCACTGGAGTTTTCCCAACTTCTCTTAAGCACTCTCTTGTGCACCCTTTGCTCAAGAAACCCTCTACTGACCCCTCCATTTTGGCAAACTACCACCCCTTCTCCATCATCAGCTTTTCCTGGGCATACTCCTGGAGAAGCTAGCTATCTCTCAGCTCACCCTCAACACTGCATCTGCTGGTTGCCTCCACGACCATCAGTCTGGCTTTAGAGCATCCAGAGGCACGGGCACCGCTCTTCTGAACACCTGTGAAGACCTGCTCTCAGATTTTGACACTAACACTCCCTCTGTCCTCATTCTTCTTGACCTCTCCTCTGCCTTTGACTGTTAGGCTCACCTGGTCTCTGAGGAGGTGTTGGGGCATGGTTGCAGTCCTCCCTGAACTTTAATCACTCCCTTTAGGCCTCTCCCTCAGTAGAAAAGCTGTGAGCGGTGGTACGTGGTGATACTGCTCCTGCGTGGAGATAAGAGTGTGTGAGTGTGCCAATCTGTGATTGTTGTACCTCTCAAACCCTTCACCCCAAAGTACGGTTTCTGGGAGCATATGCCGGCCCATAAAGCTCACCTGTGAATTATGGAAGATAAGCTCTCCGTCCTGCTACTTCTGGCTGGGGCGCGTCAAATGGGATATAGTTCCTTCACTGATCCTGATAAGGATTAGTCCAGTCCAGCTGCGACTATGCTTCTCCTTATGATTGGTAAGTCTTTCTTGAGCTCTTGTGATGCTGTTCGTTCTGTTTAATGTCTTTATATGTTACTCCTATTTATTCCCGCAATAATGTCTCTCTTCTGTTTTCTTCCCTTAGATGGAAATACGGCCTCAATGCCGCTGTGAGACGCGAGATGCGGCCGGATGCAAGATGGATGCTACCGCAACGTTCGACAGCAGGTAAGTGATGGTTTAAGGAAAAGCGTGAAGTATGGCGAAGCGCAACCTTAAACTGACTGTTTTTTCGATGTCTAACCCTGTCTTCTGTGTTTCCTTGCAGGCGCTGCTGTTGACGATGGAGCGTGTCGTGCTGCAGTGCCAAGATGAGGATATCGGTGTTCCGGAAAGTGTAAAGATGAATACTTGGTTTGCTGGAGAGATGTACAGGTAAGAACAGCTTCCCCCAGTTGGTAAGCATGCTGGCAGGAAGCAGGATGTCCAGGAAGCAGGATCTTCAAAGGTAAGCCTGACCTCAGGCGACAGTGAGCGTTACGCTGCTTGCAAGTGCAGAATAATGTGAAGCGTCTTTGAGGATCGGGGCAGCTTATATAGCTGAGATCGTGGGCATGCCCATTATGGCCGGCTTACCAGCCACACCCTGCCATTCCTAGAGAGTGAGCACGTGCAAAGGCAATCCATTAGCAGCCACACCCAACAATACACTTGGGGCTGCTTAATGGATGGAATGTTCAAGGTTAATGCATCCTGCTTAATGGATGGAATGTTCAAGGTTAATGCATCTGAAGTGCTATGTCCATAATAAAAGCTTTTTGGTGTTAAATGGATGTTCTTGTTTACTTTTGTTCATGAGCCTGGCGCCAAAGGCGCCAGGACAGTGTCCACCCAGGTCTCATGACATTGACACAGTAAACCACAACATCCTGATCGCACGTCTCTGTGACACCCTAGGAATCACAGGTCCAGCACTGCCATGGTTAACCTCCTTCCTTTCCGTCTGCCCATCCCAGGTGGAATTTGGGTCTTTTCTCTCTACTATCACTCTTTCAATCTGTGGCTATTCCCCTGGTTCTTCAATGTCTACATGTCTGCCCTGGCACTGGTGGTTGCCACTTTCATCTCTAACTTCTAGTGTTATGCGGATAACGTGCAATTCTCCTTCAGGCTACCGTCAGCCACCTCCTCTACCTTGCTCATATCTGACTGTCCATAATTCAGTCATGGTGTGCTGAAAACAACCTCTGCCTCAACACCAGTAAGACTGAGATTGTTCACATTGGGACTCCTGCTCCCGCTTTCCCACTCACTCTGGCCGGCCTCCCTTGGCTTTGTGCCTGCACCCACCTGCGAGACAAAAAACCTTGGGTTGATCTTTGATTCCACGCTCTCCTTCTCCACTCACATGTCTAACATATCTAAAAAGTCCAACTACCAGCTGCACCTCCTCAGAGGTACTGTTCCTTTTTTCACCTTCCCACAGCTGCTCAATGTCTCCCAAGCCATGGTTCTCTCAAGGCTGGACTACTGCAACAGCCTCTTTCTCAACCTCCCTGCCTCTGCTTTGGACCCTCTGCAACTCATGCAGAACAGAACCGCAAGATTTATCCTTGGCCTCAAACCCAGGGACTGCATCTCTCTGGCTCTGAAATCACTGCACTGGCTTCCTGTGGCTGCAAGGATCAAGTTCAAGACCCTCTGCATGGTCCACAAGGCTTTCTGGGGCTTGGGACTTACCAATGTGCAACAATGCCTACCTAAATACCGTCCCTCCCGAGCTCTCTACCTCCAACCTTCTGCGAGTGAGCCGGTTCTCCAAGCAGAGATTTGGAGGGAGATATTTATCCTCAGCAGGGGCCTCACTCTGGAATAGCCTCCCTGCCGCCCTCTTTCTTGAGCCTGATCTCCTTAAGTTCCGGAAACTCCTTAAGACATTCCTCTTCTCCTCTTCCTGCTCTCTCCCTCTACCCTGCTAACCTCTCTCTCCGCTCTATCCTTCCTTTTCCACACAGCTTGCTGACTTGCCGCTGGGTGTACCTCAGTCTCACAGGTCCCTGGCACCCCAGCCAGTCCTCTTGCACTTGCCTCCGGGCCTGCACTTCCCTCATCGCTACTGCACCTGGTCAATGGCCCATGAGAGTGGCATCTCTCAGCACTTACCCCAGTTTCTGACTGACTGGGGGCACTTGGATCCCTCCCCCTGCACTTGGATCCCTCCTGCACTTGTCCTCCCCCTCTCCTATACTGTCTGTGCACTTGCACGAGCTTAACGTACTATACGTTGAAGATAGTCTATCTTTCCCTGTATCCCCTCCTTGCATGGTGGTGCCTCAATGCACTTGGAAAAACTGCAGCAACGTCGCCAGACCTATTTGCTGTTATCTACACCGTTAATTGTATTATATGCACTTACCCTGCCTGTGCAGATTTGTATATTTCAGAAATTCAAAGGCTCTGAATAACTGTTTTTTCCCCTTGTTCCCCCCTCCTTGAGCGCTTTGAAACTCTTGCCTTGTGTAGAGGCGATTTACAAATAAACATTACCATATCATACCATTCTTGGGATTTCCTGCTTTTCCGTTCTTCTGGTCTTGCTCACTTCGGTTGGCCTACTCGCCTTGCTCACTGGGTGCTCTCATGCACCGCCTTTTATCCCAGTGTGTTAAGGTAACAGGATTCAGGTCAGCAAGGTTAAGTGCCCGACTCTGCCTGATCCTAATATTGGGACATGTCAAACGGACAGGTTGTGTGTGAGTGTCTTTCCCTGAAGCACTTTGGCTGCACAGCAGAGTGTGTGTAGGAAAGGGGGGGGATAAGTACATAGAATGAGAGTGTTCAACAGGGAAATGGGTACAGGGATACCGCGCATCTCCTCTGGGTGCCCCATTCCCACTCCCCAGTGACCCCCCATCCATCTCCTGCACTGGTCCACTCCCGGGGTCTGGATCCAATAACAATGGCCGTGCCCTGGCCACCTGGATGGCCGATCCCAAGGGACTAGTCAGTGAAACACCCTTTTGTTTCATACATACCCTTCCCCTATGCAATGTGACTGTTTCTGTTTTACAGGGGAACCACGTTTCCTTGTTCCTTTCCCTATCAATGTTCTACAGTGAAATAGTAAGGTTGGAGTTCTAGGAACCATCGCATAATTCTAGGATTTTAGTATTTTCTCTGGCATATCCAGACTAGCGGAAAATGATCAGTTATCAGTCTGCATTTCCTACCCAGTAAATAGTAGCAAAGATGTATAATGGCCCATTTGATAGCAAGGGCCCCTGAATCAGTTTCCTACTGGCAAATAGGATCGGATGTTCAAAGCCATCACTAACTTGGGATAACACTGCCCCTAAACCTGTCAAGGAGGCATTGGTTTGTAGGATACATTCTTGGGACAAATAGCCTACTTTTAGGATAGGGGCTTGACACAGAGCCTGTTTTAAGTTGGTATAGCAAATGTCATCAGCCCAACAGATCTTTTGCGATTCAGCTTTCTGGAGTTTGTCAGTTAATCGGGTTATCTTAGTTGAACATTTCTGAAGGAATTTGATAATACCCGATGAGGCCTAAAAAAGCTCTGAGATCTCTCTTGGTTTTTGGGATCGGAGCCTCTAAGACTGCTTTGACTTTTTTGCGTTGTGGTTGGACATAGCCATTACCCACGAAAAATCCTAGATATTTTACTACCGACTGGGCGTGTCTGCATTTTATGTTGGAGGGCTCTCATGATTAATCTATAATCATGACAATGATTATAGAGATGCAAACGATGTGCTTCCCAGATCTGTCTATAGATGACGATGTTGTCGGTATAGGTTCCACAAAAATGGGAGTATGGTTTGTGTATGGAATCCATGAGTCTTTGAAAGGTCGCTGAAGCCCCATGGAATCCAAATGGTAGAACCTTAAATTGGAACAATCCAATGGGGGTAGAGAAACCAGAGGGTGTCTCACCCGCTAGTCCCCAGGAATCGCTCTCTCAGCGGGCCAGGGTACGGCATTACCTTTGGATCCAGGCCCTGGGGATGGACCGGTGCAGGAGGATTACCCGGGTTAGGGGTCTTCGGGGAGTGGGGTTGAGGCAACCGATGGTGAGTCGCGGTATACCCCACTATTTTGTTTATCCAAACCATCCGCCTTCCCCCCCCCGCTTTTTACACAAAGACTGGGCCAAGAAGGATGGTGACTGAGAGTAACAACATTAACTTTCACACATCGTAATGGACATGTCCCGCTAATCGGGTCAGGCAAAGCCAGGCACTTGACTCTGTCTAAGTGCATAAACCTGATACCAATTGGCTCTCCTCATATCAATAAAAAGGCACAACCCAATGACACACTTTGAGCAAGGCGGAACACGAGAACAAGCAGTGCTTCCAGGACGACAGCAAACCTACTGGAGCAGTGACGGACCAAGGGGCGAGAGCAGCGGGTCGAAAAAAAAGTTCTCTACTGGAGGTTGTTGCCTCTGACAGGCATCGAGAGACACGTGGAGAAGGTCAGATCCCACAAGTGAAAACTTCATTGTGATTCAAGGATGCCAGCGACCCGCCCGGGTGAACGGAAGAGTTGGGGAGGCGATGCCAAGCCTCTGTGGTACTAACCTTGATATGTGAATTGGAAATTGTAAAGCAAAGAAGAAACGCACACAGCCGGTGAGTTGGCAAGCGACCTGAAAGACCGGTGTGTGTTAAAGTTTGAAATAAGCAACATTCGATCACAAGTGAAGGCTGCACACGTGTGAATGAGACGCAAGGAAAAGGCAGGCCTGTGAATGAACTTTGAAGTGAGAGGCGGCTGCAAAATCAGCTACACTAAGTAACGGAGTGGTCTGGCGAAACGAAGTAGCCCACTCAAAAGTCTTTGTGAAAGGTAAATTGTTTGAATCGAGGAAGCGAATATACAGCAAAAGTGATATGGAAAAGGTTAAAGGGGAAAGTAAAAGTTAAACTATACATTTTGAGTAGAAGTGGTCCTGCAGTGGTCTGGAAAGTAAGCCACGTACATTTGAAATCCTGTGACATTTCGAAAGTGTTCCAAGCCTGACGGAGGGAGACCCAAAGTGAAGTAAGCTTGGTGAAGGGAGTCCCCCCTTTTCAAGTTTGTGTTGAACTGTATCGTGAGAGGTGTCAACCCGGCAGAGGGGGACCTTTGTGAACTTTTTGGTTGAAATATTATTTTGGGAAGTCTAGAAAAGAGACTTAAATGTGGAAGGCCAGCCCGGCCTCGATCCATTTTCCAGAACTGTATTTGTGTTGGAAGCCGAGCCAGAGTGTGTCATCCTGCCTACAAGGACAGTCTTACTCCATGAGGTCTAATGTGGGGAGGAGAGCTGGCTCAACCACATTTATTGATTTGAACACTGATCTTTTGCATTTATTTCTCCTTTATTCACTTTTCTTTGTACAAGAGAGGCATTAGGTTTGGTTAGCATAGGCCATTTTGATAGGATGGCGTTATTTATTATTTGATGGTCAAGACTACTCTCATCTTAGTTATAGGGCAGAATAGGAGTTTTTCCAACCCCAACCATTTCAGTAAAGGTTTTACAAACTCTACCCACTGTGTCAGTGTCACAATTGTGATATCATGCCTCCCCTACATATGGTGGCAGCGGTGGCATGCGACTCAATTGAGACAAATTGGGGGACCCTAAAATTCCAGAAATGTAGTCGCAGAGCCTCAGACCCCTCTACTGCCATAAAAGAATCCATAGGCTTTGATTTTTGGAGCAGCAGAGAAGCTACTATCCCTCCTGGGAAAAGAGGAATGATTCCCATGGACCTAGTCCTAATACTAGTCCTAATGCCCCCTGCCGGTTGTTTTATAAGGGTGGCCCCAAAATCTGGCCTGGAGGTTTGGTCTAGATGTCCTAGCAGGCATCATAGATCCAGACCTTCGGGGAGACATGAAGGTTCTCCTACAGAATCATGGCAAAACTCCATTTGAAATACACAGTGAGGACAAAATTGACCAGGGAATTCTTGAGAAGGCTCCATTTCCCTGTTTTAAGGAAGAAAGTGAACCAGAGGAAACAGTGGGGTAGCTTAGGCTTTGGAGATGCGGATGAAACACCCATCACCGATGGAAAGGGGGAAGAAAAAACGACCATCCTTCACGATCTATCCTTCGCCCAGCGAAATGATCCAGCACTCACAGAGGCTTTCCTATAAGTGATTCCTGAGGGAGAAGGACAAGAAAAAAAGAGCCCCTTTATCTTCCAGAAACAGGCATTACTATATAGAAAGGAAACCTCCAGAGAAGGCCCAAGTAAAACTCAGTAATACCCAAAACCCATCGCAAGATCATGCTAGAGATTACACATTCTCATTTGACAGGGGGACATTTAGGACAATCTAAAACCCAAGCTCACATCAGTGGGAAATTCTACTGGCCAGGTGCCATGATGACAAAAAGAACTTAATTCAGCCATGTGAAATATTCCAGAAAACCAGCGCACATATTCCCTTACCTGCACATCTAAACCCCTTACCGATAATAGAAGTCCCTTTTGCCCGAATTGGGATGGATATCATTGGACCGCTGGAAGCCTCTAGACTGGGTAATATATATGTTTTCATAGTCATTGATTACACTACCCAGTACCCAGAGGCTTTCCCCATGCGGAACAACACAACCCAGCAAATTTTAAAACACCTACTACCATTCTTTTCTAGGATTGGTTTCCCCAGGGAAATTGTAACGGATCAGGGATCCAATTTCATGAGTAAACGTATGGGTGAAGTCGAGGAATTATTACACATTACCTCCTTTAAAACCTTAGTTTACCACCCCCAAACGGACGGATTGGCAGAGAGATTTAACAAAATCCTGAAAATGATTTTGAGATAATTGGTAAATGAGGATGGGAAGGACTGGGGTTGCATGATCCCATTGGCCTTGTTTGCAGTAAGAAAGACCCCTCAGGCATCCACCGGATTCTCTCCTTTTGAATTACTTTATGGTAGAGAACCAAGAGATGTCTTAGACCTGCTCCGGGAGACCTGAGAAGAGAGAGAAGAGGCACCTATTCCCCTCTCTCAAACAGCTACTAGATTGTGAGAGCACATGAAACTCATCCGGAGTCTAGTTCAAGCTCACATGGAGAAAGCTCAAGCCCAACAGAAGTCCGCCTATGACAAGAAGGTGAATTTAAGATATTGTTCAGTAGGACAGAGGTATTAGTACTTTTACATACCTCTGAAAATAAACTTGTCTCAAAGTGGTATGGACCATATGAGGTGCTAGAGCAAACCGGAACCTGTACCTATAAAATAGCCCAACCTGATAGAAAACAAAAGACCCACCTTTACCACATACATCTCCTAAAGGAGTGCAAAGAAAATTCTTCTGTTGCCACATCCTCAATATTGTGTTTGGTAATGGAGGAGGTAGAAAAGTCTGAGCTTATTCCCCAAGAACTATCTAGACACAAACAAGAACATTTGGACAACCTTATTATGGCATTCCCCGACATATTCTGTGATAAACTGGGGAGAGTAAATGGCACTTATTATACCAGAACTCCAAAGGCAAAAGTGGTCCATTTAAAACCATATAGACTCCCAGAAGCATGAAACAAAGAGTGGTTGTGGAAATGAAAAAAATGCTTAAGGGACACATTTATCAAGCCCTTTTCAAGTCCATGGTCCTTCCCTATTGTGTTGGTAACTAAACCGGATCATTTTTGGAGGTTTTGCATAGACTTCAGGCAGGTCAACAACATCTTTGCCTTTGATTCCTATCCTATGCCACGCATCGATGAGTTAATAGATAAACTTGGAAATGCCACATTCCTATCAACGCTAGATTTAACCAAGGGATATTGGCAGGTACCAGTATCCTGATCAGGAAAAAAAGACAGCTTTTGCAACACCCCTAAGACTATTCCAGTTAAAAGTCCTCCCTTTTGGCCTGCCTGGGGCCCCAGCCACTTTCCAACTTCTTATGGACAGGATATAGCCCTACTCCAATTTCTATCAGGCCTATATTGATGACATAGTCATTTATAGTAAAACCTGGGAAGACCATCTTTTTCATCTTTCTATTATTATGAGAACCCTTGGAGAAACTGGCTTAACTGCCAATACATCCAAATGTAAGCTGGCTCAATCGGCCGTGAAATACCTGGACTTCTTTGTAGGGAATGGAAGTGTCCAGCCCCAGCAAGATAAATTGAAAGCCGTCCTAGATTCCCCCATGCCCAAGACCAAAAGAGACCTCAGGGCATTCCCAGGATTGATTGGTTATTACTGTAGGTTTATACCAAATTTCTAAGATAAAACAGCCAGGTTATCAGACAAACTAAGGAATGCTGAACCCCAGAAGATTCACTGGACTGATGAAGATGATGCATGTTACAACAACCCAAAAGAAATCGTGTGTCAGAACCCAATCCTAAAAGTAGTAGACTTTTCAAAAGAATTTGTGTTACAAACGGATGCCTCTCTCACTGGGTTAGGAGCAGTTTTATCACAAATATACAATGGATTAGAATACCCCATCCTATTCACTAGTCATAAACTCTTCCTACGTGAGAACTACTCTGTGTTGGAATTAAAGGCCTTACCATGAAATGGGCAATTGTCCATCTAAGGTACTATCTTCTAGGGAGGCAGTTCACACTTGTCACCGACCACTCGCCTTTAATATGGATAAATCAACGAAAGTACTCTAGCCCTCGAGTTATGCGATGGTTAGGGGAAGGGTATGTGAGAAAGCAGAGGGTGTCTCGCCCGCTAGTCCATGGGAATCTCTCTCTCAGCTGGGCACGGCCATCCCCTTTGGATCCAGACCCTGGACCGATGGTTCTGACTATTCCCTCCTATTTTGTTTATCTAACCCATCCTAATTTTTTAGGACTCGCCGAAGTCCCAACTCCCCCTCCCCCTTTTTACCAAACACTGGGTTGAGGAAGAGGATAACTAAGAGTAACATTAACTTTCACATATCGTACTGGATATGTCCCGCTAATTGGGTCAGGCAAAGTCAGGTCCTGACTCTAAATCCAAACACCTGATTAGCTCTCCTCATTTGAATAAAAAGCAGAACCCAATGACACACTCTGACGAAGGCGGAACATGAGAACAAGCAGGGCTTCAGGGACCATGGCAAACCGACTGGAGTTCCCTACTGGAGGTCATTGCTTCCGACAGGCCGTGAGGGACACGTGGATATGGCCAGATACTGCAAGTGAAAAATGCATTTTGTTTCAAGGACGCCAGTGACCCTGCTGGGTGAACGGCAGAGTTGGGGAGGCGAGGCCAAGCCTGTGGTACCAACTGTAACGCTCACCTGATTCTCGCAGAGGCGCCGGTCTTGACTGGGCGACTACCGTATCTTCAAAAGTGATGTGTAGCACCCGGTTGGCTCTTTGGGCTGGACCTCTGTGCACTGTATGCCCGACTCGAAGAGTAAGATGTCTGCAGATAGAAAATATGGGATTAATGAACTGGGGTTATTGGGGTGTCCCTATCTCTTTCCTCCTCTCCTGTAGAACCCCAAAGGTTAACGCTCTCACCTTAGGTAAGTGAACGCCGAGCTCTCCATCTGCCTCGGGGCAGGGTGCTGTAACCAGTTTCTTCACTGGATAGGTAGCGCAGGCCTCTTGACTTCAGAGGACTGCTGTCCGTCGTTTACTTCACGAACGGTGAGTTCCGAATATTTCAAATGTCTTTAAAAGTCTTTTGTAATGCTGTCTCTTATTTTGCAGGGTTCCGGCGATGGCGGTTGACTGGCTGAAGTGAGTTGAGGATGGACCCGTATGCGGAATAGAAGCGCCTGGAAGCGCGTAAGTAAGCGCTTGTTGCTTGCTTCATGATGCGCACTAACTGTCCTTTTATTTTGCAGGTACCAGTTCGGAGCTGCTGAAGGATGCCGGAATGCCCACTGAGTTCGGCGTGGATGGAGTAATGGCACGTGAGTATTTAACGTTACCCAATGTCTTTAAACGCACCTTCTTTTGTCTTACAGATGCGGGATGCAGCGCCGAAGGCCTCCGGAGCGTGCGAAGAGTTGGTAAGCTTTTGTCTTTCAGATGCCGGAATGCAGTGCGATGACCTCCGGAGCGCGTGAAGAGTAGGTAAGCCTTTGTCTTTCAGATGCAGGAATGTTGCGCGAGGCGTTGATGACAGCCGGTAGACCAGGTAAGAGATGAGCTGTCACTGAAGACCGTAGTGCTAACCTGTTCTTTCTTGTCTTTATAGATGTTGCTGAAGACTGGATTCAGGATGGTAAGCCTTTTTCCTTTAGGCCCAGGATCAGACGCAGAAGACACGATGAGCGTTCTGCTGCAGAGGATGCAGAATAACGCAAAGCAAGATTCATCCATCGGGTGTGGTTTAAATAGCCTCCTGTAGTGCTTAGGTGTCTCCTTCCACAGCCACGCCTAGGTAAGAAAAGAGTTCCTGCTTTCCAGAAGAGTTCCAGTGTTCTGAACCTAGGGAGTGGCTCCTGCCCCACCCAACAGGAAAAGTAGTCCCAAACAGAAGAGGATCAGGGGTTCAACTGGCAGGTAAGTAAGCAGCATGGTCTGCTGCAGGTAAGTCCACCCAAGCATTATGAGCCCGGCGCTTGCAGCGCTGGGACTGGGCATATTTATGAGCCTGGCGCCACTGGCGCCAGGACAGGGTCCAAAAGGTCCCAATTGGGACTGGCTGGCACTCGGAACCTGGGTTGTGGGTCTGCTTCCAAGGGAGTTGGGTAAGTCCTGGCCTTTTGGAAGCAGAGATCATGACAGTACCCCCCCTCAAGGCCCCTCCCAAACCGGGCTTCCCCGGGGGTTTTGGCTTGTCAGGAAATGTTTGATGAAATCTTCTGATTAGACGAGGAGCGTGGACATATTCTGCAGGATCCCAGGATCTTTCTTGAGGGCCGTAGCCTTTCCAGTCAATTAGGTAAAATAGCTTAGATTTGGAGATCTTGAAGTCCAGGATGCTTTCGACTTCAAACTCGAGTTCTCCATCAACTAGGATAGGTTTTGGGGATTTAGTTAGTCGGGTTTGAGGTTGCACGGGTTTTAAAAGAGAGACGTGGAAGACCGGATGTATCTTCATGTGAGGGGGCAAGTCCAACTTGACCGCTACTGGGTTTACTATGGTAGTGATGGAATGGGGACCAAGGTATCTTGGGTTGAATGTGCGTGGTCCTTTTAGAGGTAGATATTTGGTGGATAACCAGACTTGATCTCCTACTTGATATTGGGGGGCTTCCTTCTGACGTTGATCTGCTCCTTTCTTGTATTGTTCCTTAGCCCTTTGAAGGTGAGAAACGGCTTCCTTAAAAGCTTGGGTGATCGTAGAGTGCAGGTAGTCTACTGCTGGTGTTCCAAGATCTTGGGGTGGATCCAACTCTGAGGTTCGAGGGTGACAGCCGTATAAAAGAAAAAACGGGGTTTTCCCAGTTCCTGAGTGGACAGAGTTGTTGTAGGCATATTCGGCTATCCAAAGGATATCTTTCCAAGTTTTTTCAGTTTGTTGCAGCATGCAGCGTAAATACTGTTCCAGAGTTTGATTGGTCCTCTCGGTTTGTCCGTCGGTTTGAGGGTGGTGACTGGTCGATAATCTCACATCAATTTGAGCCGACCGACAACAACTTCGCCAAAAATGAGAAATAAATTGACTACCTCGATCCGAAATTAGCACTGAAGGAAAACCGTGCAGTCGGACGATGTTTTCGAGAAATTCTCGGGCCAGAGTTGTTGCTGTTGGCAAGCCTTTGAGTGGAATGAAATGCGCCATCTTGGAGAATAAGTCCACGATTACCAGGATCGTATTGTATCCGAGCATGGAGGTAGGTCGGTGATGAAGTCCATAGAAAGCGTATGCCAAGGGCGAGGTGGGATGTCAATAGGGCGTAAGAGGCCGGCTGGTCTTTCCTTTTGACTCTTGTTTTGGGCGCATACTCCACAGGACATTATAAAGTCTCTGATATCTTTTTTCCAAGACGGCCACCAGAAGTAGCGCTTGATCTTTTCTGAGGTTTTGGCCATACCGGGATGTCCTTTCATTAGAGACTCGTGATAACAAGAGATCACCTTTTTCTGTAAATCTGTGCTGGGCAGGTATAATCGTTCTTGGAAATACAATAAGTTGTCCTTTACTGTAAAGTCCTTTCCCTGCAGATGCCAATTCTGTATTTCCGCTGGAGTTATAAGTTGCCTGGTTTTATCCTTAATTTCCTCTATGGATTGTGTGGTTATTACACCCAGAATTCTTTGTTCGGGAATGATAGGTACAGGTTTAGGGTTGGTCAAGTGTTCCTCCACTCCCATCCGAGAAAGGGCATCAGCTTTACCGTTTTTTGTACCAGGTCGATAGGTAATTATGAAGTCAAACTCGGCAAAGAATAGTGCCCAACGGAGTTGTCTAGAGGATTGGGCTTTTGCGGTTTTCAAATATTGCAGGTTTCAGTGATCCGTAATCACAGTAACGGTGTGTCGGGCCCCCAGAAGATAATGCCGCCAAGCCTTAAAGGCAGACTTGATAGCCAGAAGTTCCTTATCAGTAATAGTGTAATTGATCTCAGGAGGCGAGAATTTGTGAGACCAGAATGCCACAGGATGTAACTGATTGGTTACTGGGTCCTTCTGTGATAGAACTGCCCCCATGGCAAGGCTCGAAGCATCAGTTTCAACGACGTAGGGGAGTTCGGGGCGAGGATGTTTTAGAATTGGTGCAGAGATAAATTTTGTCTTCAAATTCTGGAAAGCTTATTCCGCCTCGGTAGACCATTCAAAACGTTTGTTTTTCTTTAACAAGGCGGTGATGGGCTGGACTATTCGAGAGAATTCGGGGATAAACCTGCGGTAAAAGTTGGCGAAGCCTAACATGCTTTGGACCCCTTTTACAGAGGATGGTGATGGCCATTTGAGAATTGCATCGACCTTCCTTGAATCCATACGCACTCCGCTAGGTGATAATATGAATCCCAAGAATTCAACTTCAGTCACGTTGAAAACACATTTTTCCAACTTAGCGAAAAGTCTGTGTTGACACAACCTCTCGAGGACCATTTTCACGTGTTTCCGATGTTCAGATTCCGATGAAGAATAAACGAGGATGTCGTCAATGTAAACGACAACACATACATCTATGAGTTCTCTGAGGACATCGTTCATAAAATATTGAAAGGCGGCCGGGGCATTGCAAAGTCCGAAGGGCATGACCTGATATTCAAATAGCCCATACTTGGTGCGGAAGGCCGTCTTCCATTCATCGCCCTCTTTTACTCGTACCAAGTGGTAGGCTCCTCTAAGATCCAGCTTTGTATAT
This sequence comes from Ambystoma mexicanum, assembly GCF_040938575.1. NCBI lineage: Eukaryota > Metazoa > Chordata > Amphibia > Caudata > Ambystomatidae > Ambystoma > Ambystoma mexicanum. The sequence goes on along the minus strand of NC_090936.1, from coordinate 965,976,320 downwards.
ATGCATGCTCTTCTGACTTGGTCCAGGAGTTCAGGGATTAAAGGTAACGGATATCTATTCTTAACGGTGATCTGGTTCAAGGCGCGGTAATCTATACAAGTTCTAAGGTCCCCTTCTTTTTTTGGAACGAAGAACAAAGCTGAAGAAGCAGGGGACTTAGAAGGACGAATAAACCCATTCTCTAGGTATTGATCCAGGTATTGTCGGAGGTGAAGGTTCTCAGGCTCGGTGAGGGCATAAATTCTGCTACACGGAGGAGTAGATCCAGGTATCAGGTCTATCTGGCAGTCATAGGACCTATGAGGAGGTAGAGAGTTAGCCTGATCCTTCCGGAAAACATCTTGGAATTCTAGGTATTCGGGAGGTAACTGGGGAGTCTCCGAAGAAATTGCTGCTAGAGCAACACCAGGTGGAGGGTGACAAGTAGAGACACATTCTGGGAACTGAACCGTTCTTGCTCGCCAATCGATCCGAGGATTGTGTTTCTCTAACCAAGGTATCCCTAGAATAATCTGGAACTGAGGGGCCTTGATCACCTCGAACACGATCTTCTCATGGTGTCCATCTTGACTTACTAGCGTCACTTCTTGAGTGGTATGCGTTACTGGTCCGGAGGCTATCTCCGTACCATCCACCGTAGTAATGACGTCCTTTACAGCCTTGGGACAAAGAGTTAGATTCATCCTCAAAACCATTTCCTGATCCACATAATTGCTGATGGCACCGCTGTCGACGTAAGCTTCAATCGCATGTAATCGATCCGGATGATCAGGGCTAATGAGGACCATAGGTATCACGAAATGCGAGGTCACGGAACTGGTTTTAACGCTCGGCAAGAGGACCTCTATTCTTGTCGGGCGAGGTCGTTTCCCTGCTCAGAGTTTGTGACCTTGGTAACTGCAGCTCCTACCGCCTTCTTGGCTGGTTTCACCGGACAGTCTCGAAGAAAGTGCCCTGAGTTTCCGCAATAGAGGCATAATTGCAACTGTTTTCTCCTTTCCCGCTCCTTTTGTGTTAGTGGTCCTTTCAGGCCCCCTATTTGCATGGGTTCCCCGGAGTCTACTCCTTTGGAAGGAGTTGGTGGTTTGGAAAATACTCGAGCATCAAACTTGGAACGATCGGCCTTCCTGTTCTGCAGTCTGTGATCTATTTGAACGACTAAGTCTATATAATCCGAACAGTCTTGTGGGGGATTCACTACTTGGGCTAAAACATCTTTGAGCTCTCCACGTAGACCTCTATAAAACAGCGTAATCCTTTTGTCCTCAGGCCATTGAGTTTCCACTATTAGTCTGTTGAAAGATGCAATATAAGCCAAAAGGTCTTGATTACCCTGTCGCAACGAAAGAAGCTCATTGTCCAAGGCCTGCCCCTGTGAATGTCTTGCGAACAGTTTTTCCATACTAAGCTGAAAGGCTTGAAAATCATGGAGAACCGGATCATCTTGATTAACTAGAGGGATCGACCAGTCTGCCGCATTGCCACTAAGGTACGAAAGCACAAAAGCTACTTTAGCTTGATCAGTTGGAAAGGCTGCTGGCCGGCATAAAAATGCAACCGGCACTGATTGATAAATACTGCAAACCTCTTTGGGTCACCAGAAAATCGTTCGGGCGGAGCCAGAGGTACATTCCCAGGTAGGTTGATCTGCACTGGATTCATAGGGGATGTTGAAGGAAGATTTGCCCCTGATGCGGGTAACGGGGTCTGTCCGGCTTGTGACTGTAGCAATTGTCTAGCAAGATCGTCTGTTCGCTCCTTGGAAATAATTAGTTCCCTTCTTAGAGCATTCGTTTCCTGACGAGCTGCATGCACTTCTGCCCTTAGTTCCCCCAGTAACCGGGCTAGGTGGTCGGTATCCGAGGTTTCCATAGCACCTGGGCGAGAGTTTTGCGGTAGTCTTTGCGTTCTGTAACGCTCACCTGATTCTTGCAGAGGCGCCGGTCTTGACTGGGCGACTACCGTATCTTCAAAAGTGATGTGTAGCACCCGGTTGGCTCTTTGGGCTGGACCTCTGTGCACTGTATGCCTGACTCGAAGAGTAAGATGTCTGCAGATAGAAAATATGGGATTAATGAACTGGGGTTATTGGGGTGTCCCTATCTCTTTCCTTTTCTCCTCTCCTGTAGAACCCCAAAGGTTAACGCTCTCACCTTAGGTAAGTGAACGCCGAGCTCTCCATCTGCCTCGGGGCAGGGTGCTGTAACCAGTTTCTTCACTGGATAGGTAGCGCAGGCCTCTTGACTTCAGAGGACTGTTGTCCGTCGTTTACTTCACGAACGGTGAGTTCCGAATATTTCAAATGTCTTTAAAAGTCTTTTGTAATGCTGTCTCTTATTTTGCAGGGTTCTGGCGATGGCGGTTGACTGGCTGAAGTGAGTTGAGGATGGACCCGTATGCGGAATAGAAGCGCCTGGAAGTGCGTAAGTAAGCGCTTGTTGCTTGCTTCACGATGCGCACTAACTGTCCTTTTATTTTGCAGGTACCAGTTCGGAGCTGCTGAAGGATGCCGGAATGCCCACTGAGTTCGGCGTGGATGGAGTAATGGCACGTGAGTATTTAACGTTACCCAATGTCTTTAGACGCACCTTCTTTTGTCTTACAGATGCGGGATGCAGCGCCGAAGGCCTCCGGAGCGTGCGAAGAGTTGGTAAGCTTTTGTCTTTCAGATGCCGGAATGCAGTGCGATGACCTCCGGAGCGCGTGAAGAGTAGGTAAGCCTTTGTCTTTCAGATGCAGGAATGCTGCGCGAGGCGTTGATGACAGCCGATGGACCAGGTAAGAGATGAGCTGTCACTGAAGACCGTAGTGCTAACCTGTTCTTTCTTGTCTTTATAGATGTTGCTGAAGACTGGATTCAGGATGGTAAGCCTTTTTCCTTTAGGCCCAGGATCAGACGCAGAAGACACGATGAGCGTTCTGCTGCAGAGGATGCAGAATAACGCAAAGCAAGATTCATCCATCGGGTGTGGTTTAAATAGCCTCCTGTAGTGCTTAGGTGTCTCCTTCCACAGCCACGCCTAGGTAAGAAAAGAGTTCCTGCTTTCCAGAAGAGTTCCAGTGTTCTGAACCTAGGGAGTGGCTCCTGCCCCACCCAACAGGAAAAGTAGTCCCAAACAGAAGAGGATCAGGGGTTCAACTGGCAGGTAAGTAAGCAGCATGGTCTGCTGCAGGTAAGTCCACCCAAGCATTATGAGCCCGGCGCTTGCAGCGCTGGGACTGGGCATATTTATGAGACTGGCGCCAGGACAGGGTCCAAAAGGTCCCAATTGGGACTGGCTGGCACTCGGAACCTGGGTTGTGGGTCTGCTTCCAAGGGAGTTGGGTAAGTCCTGGCCTTTTGGAAGCAGAGATCATGACACCAACATTGACTTGTGAATTGAAAATCAAAAAGCAAAGAAGAAACACACAGCCAGTGAGTTGGAAAGTGACCTGAAAGACCGGTGTGTGTTAAAGTTTGAAATAAACAACATTTTATCACAAGTGAAGGCTGCACGCGTGTGAATGAGATGCAAGAAAAAGGCAGACCTGTGAATAAACTTTGAAGTAAAAGGTGGCTGCAAGTTCAGCGATACTAAGTAACGGAGTGGTCTGACAAAAGGAAGTTGAAAAGTGAAAAGTAAATTGTTTGAAGCGAGAAAGCAAATTTACAGCAAAAATGATATGGAAAAGTTTAAATCCTAGAAAGGGGAAGGTACAAGTTGAACTATATATTTTGAGTTGAAGTAGTCCTGCAGTGGTCTGGAAATTAAGCCACGCACATTCGAAAGCCTTTGACATTCGAAAAAGTCTGTGTGGTGAGAGGTCTGAGCCTGACAGAGGGGGACCTTTGTGAACCTTTTGGTTGAAATATTTTTTGGGGAAGTCAAGAAAAGAGACTTAAACCTAGAAGGCCAGACGGGCCACGATCCATGTTCCAGAACTGTATTTGTGTTGGAAGCCGAGCCAGAGTGTGTCATCCTCCCTACAGGGACAACCTTACTCTGTGAGGTCTAATGTGGGGAGGAGAGCTGGTTCAACCACATTTATTGATTTGAACACTGATCTTTTGCATACGTTTCTCCTTTATTCACTTTTTTTTGTACAAGAGATAGGGAAGGCATTAGGTTTTGTTAGCATAAGCCATTTTGATTTGACTGACTCCACTAGGACTGCGTTATTTATTAGAGGGTCGAGACTACTCCCATTTTAGTTATAGGGCAGAATAAGAGTTTCTTCAACCCCAACCATTTCAATAAAGGTTTTACAAATGGTACCTATTGTGTCCGTATCATACTTGTGATACCAGGTCTCCCCTACAGCCCCTAACAAAGGCTAAGATGGGTTTTTGCGGTCAGCATTGACTAAATTAGAGAGGTTTGCCATGGGACAGGTGATCTTATGAGGGGACTTCAATTTGGCATGAGACCCGAGGTTTGACAGGGGCGCAAGGGTTTACCATAACCACGGGGCACCGTCTGGAAAGTTAAAGGAGGGTATTGCCCAACTTGCTCTGGTGCACTGCTAGGGGGAATTAAGAGGGGAGTACACGGGCTACACCTTCTACTCCCACGTCCCTCGAACCTCCTCAAGAATTGATTATGCATGGATGTCTAAATCACTCCTGGGGCAGGTCATGGAACTGGAGATGGGGCAATAGCACTCTCAGATCATGCAATCCTGCAAATGGGAAAAAGGGAGTCCTGCCTCTGGAGGTGGAAATTCTCAAGTCATCTGTTAAAGGATAGGGTTATCTGTGAGGAGGTAAATGGTAAAATCGAGGAATCTTTTAAGTTGAATTCTACACACGGTGTCAGGGAGCATGTACTTTGGGATTCCTTCAAGGCAACTATGAAAGGGGAGATGATTGCTAGGAAATCCCAGAGGGACAAACAGATAGGCCAAATGCAGAAAGATCTGGAAACCAGACCCAAACATGTCATTAATTAAATTGTAGACAACGTGGGAAGTGGGCTGAGGAAGGAATACAGGCAGTTAAGGGGTCAGCTTGACGTCCTATAGACCAGAGAGGAAGACCGGGTATTACTATACATCAAACAGAGGTATTCTGTAAAGGCAAACGAGGCAGACCGCCTCTTGGCTCGTCAGGTTAGAAAGAAGCGGGCGGCAAGGATGATACTTAGAATGAAGGCATCAGAGGAATATAGTGTAGCTACACCTGATACACTTTCGGAGTTCGTAAAGTACTTCTCCACCTTGTACTCCTCAGACATCCCTTCTGGGGAAAGTCAGTCTGCTTACCTGTCCGACTGCCCCTCTCCAAGATCACGCAGCAAGAAGAGGAAGAACTGGACAGGGATATTGTCCTGACTTGATGGTCGTGTAGATAAATAATACCTCCGTCCCCAAATACCACACGAGTAAGAGCAAAACACTACTCGAGCAATCTTTGAGGCCACAGGTGCAGAGTGTCGTCAGCCTGGAACCGGGAACGCCGGAAGAACCCCCTGACCACTGTAAGGCAATGAAGGGTTATGTTAAGCAGTGATAATTGGCAACAATGGTAGGGACAGTAGTGACAATGCAGCAGCAGGTTACCTATAGTGGGCAGATGGGAAGCTGTAGGCGTAGGCAGGTAGTATTGCTGACAGCAGCAGCAGGCTGAGGTGTTCTGAAGGCACTCCGGGAGACACCTGAGTTCGGTAAGGAACAAGAACGTAATCCGTGATCAAACCAAAACACAATCCGAGGTCAGGAGCCAAAAAGTCAGAACTGGAGACAGGGAAATCCAAGTACCAAGTCCAGTATCCAAGCCAGTGGTCAAAAATCCAGGTAATCAGAGAGCACGCCAAAATCCAAATAGGGAAAATCCAGAAGACAGTTCAAGCAAACGTTCCGTGATCGAGGTAGTACGAGAATAACAAGAGTAACCAAAACGCCAAGCAGTTCTCCGTGAAGAAGCTGTGAAGCAATGTTTCTACGTTTGCTCACCCTTTTTCAAATACAAGCGTGGTAATGTGACGTGGTCACGTGACCGCAGCTGCGTGTCACGTGGAACGCAACGCAGACAGGGATTGGTGTTGCAGGCATCTACCGGGCATGTGACGCGTGGGTTTCCATACGCCCTTGTTTCGCAGTGGAGCGTGAAGGAGTCGCCATGGCAACCGCCACCGTGGAAAGGGGCGCAAAGACACTGGTCCACCAGCCGGGAAACCCCTCCGACTGTGCTGCTGCCGCTGCCGTTGGGAGTGCATGTGGGAACGGGGGACAGTAGCAGGTGAATGTGTGTGAGAACAAGGAACAGTAGTAGGTGAGTGATTGGACATGACAGATATCCCGTCAGTAGAAATTAGGGCAGCCATAGCCACCTTACCGCTGGGGAAAGCCCCAGGACCAGATGGTTTTCTGGCAATCTTCTATAGGATGTTCCAGGAGGTGCTGATCCCCCGATTGGTCACTTTATTTAATTCCTTTGCTAGCTCTGGGCAAACTATTCCACCCATGGACAAAGCTAAGGTTATTCTCCTTCCAAAGCCGGGCAAGGAGCCTACTCTATGTGGCTCGTATAGCCCCATCGGGCTCATCAAAATCTATGCTAAAGTATTAGCAACCCGTTTGAAAAAACTTCTTCCCGGACTGATAAACTCCAACCAGTCAGATTTCATTAGGCAAAGGCAAACTTTTGATAACATACGGCGGGTGTGCCATTTTATTGAAAAGATCAATAAAGCCAGATACCCAGTGCTGATGCATTGGACGCAGATAAAGCTTTTGACCGGGTTGAGTGGTTGTTCCTCTTTCATACAATGGAAACCATGGGATTTGGGTGAAGCTCCTAGCACTGGTCGGAGCAAATTATCAAATGCTGCTACTGCGCCTGGCGATTAACGGACACCTCTCCCGGGGAGACCAGTTTCCAGGGGCACCAAACTAGGGTGCCCGCTCTCGCCGTTACTATATGCGCTCCACTTAGAACCACTCCTAGCGCGAATCTGAGCCACTCTAGACATAAGAGGGATCACCTTCGGGGGCGAGGAGCCCAAAGTCTCAGCTTTTGCAGACTACTTACTCCTCCTGATCTCAGACCCAGACACGACACTCCCGACGATCAAGAGGGAGCTTTAACTATTCTGGCCAGTGGCAGGTCTAAAAATGTACGCGCACAAGACAGAACTGCTAAGCTTATATGACCCTTCCTCCAGGGCACTGAAGGGCACGTTGCCGTACAGGTGGGTGGATGGCAGCGTCAAATACCTGGGGGTGCAGATCACAGGCTTGTTGGAGGTTCTCTACCAGGCAAATTATAGCCACTTATTAGAGAAGGTGAGACACCTACTAACTGAATGGGGTCCGTTATCCATCTCATGGCTGGGGAGGATCAATGTGTTACAAATGGTGATCCTACCTAAAATTTTATATCATTTCATGGCCCTTCCATTGGAGGTCCCCCAGAGGTTTTTAAGAGTCTGCAAAGACATGTGGGAGCATTCCTTTGGAACCATAAAACCCAGGGCATCTATGAAACTATTTATGGCCCCCAAAAGCAAAGAGGGCATGGGGGATGCACATTTTCATCTGTATTACTTAGTGGCTTAACTTAAATTAGAGTGGTACCTGGGCAATTGTGCTAAAATCTGGTGTTGGATGGATGGGGCGGTGGTGGGCAGGTCACTGGAGGAAATACTGTGGCACCCTAGGGAAGACAGACCCAAGTATATGTGCCTATGTAAGATAACAGCGCTAGTGCGAGACTCATGGGCTGCTCTGGCTAAACAGGCTGCCCTGACGGCCCTCCCCTCACCGCTAACATCCATATTTAGGAACCCTCCATTCATGCCAGGGCAAGAAAAGGGTGCTTTCGCTAAGTGGGAAGTGACAGGGTGCCATAAGTTGCAGGATATGTTTGAGGGGAGCGAAGTTGTCAGTTGAGCAATGCAAGAGGGACTTTGGGATAGGGGAAGAGGAAAAATATCACTATGTGCAACTGAGACACTGACTCACGAACCCCCAGATCCAAACGGCAGCCACAAGGGACCTCACTCGCTTTGAGAAATACATTACTACAGACACAGGCAACAAACACCTAGTGGGTTCACTGTACAGAATAGTGATGGAGGGATCAAAGTACCCAAAATGGCCATACATGGCATAGTGGGAAACTGCAGTGGGCCATCAGTTGTAGGAGGGGCAGTGGACTCAATTGTGGGCAAACATCCCTAGACTTACGAGGGCCATCCAGGTGCAGAAGATGTGCATTAAAGTGATGATTCAGTGGCACCTCAAACTGGGTAAACTACAGAGGTTATATCCTTGAATATTGTGGCAGTGCTGGAGGGCCTGTGGAGCAGGGGGATCATGGAAACACATATGTTGGGAATGCCCAGTAATATAGCACTTTTGGTCTATGGTGGGGGCAGCAATAGATACGATATTTGGGCCCCAGAGCACAAGGAAACTGGGGGAGGCCATGTTGAGAGTGGGAGAGGGGTTGAGGAACCTAAACTCAAAGGTGCAAAAAAGGCATATGTAATTTTAATGGTGGCAGAGATGTTGTTGGTGGGGCAATAATGGAAGCAGAAATGTGCCCTCTTCGAGCATGAATGGGTGGGGAAAATATGGAACTTTGTTGCTTTGGAATTGTTGACTTATTCGATACAGGGGGACCACCAAAAATTCCTGTTAGAATGGGACGTAACTGTGAAGTTTCTCCAGAAAGACTCTCGAGCTGCCTGGTGCCCCCGGAGGTTACGATTGTTGGGTCTGATTTGAGGAAGTGATGGAGCAATGGGGGAGTTAGTGATGGTTGGTGACACAATCCAAAGTGGGTGAAACAAGGAGGACCCGGGAGGTGGGGGGCAGGGAGGTTGATAGGACAATCTCGGGAAAAGAGACTGCCAGAGACTACCACTGTTGGGGAAGATGTTGGACTTTTAGAGAACAGAGGGAAAGGTTATGCTGAAATATCGCTGTTGGGTAAGGTTAGGGGGATTTTTGGGGGTTGAGGGGGCAAGGATTTGGTATGTGGGGGAGGAGCGGGAGGAAGAGTGGGGAAAAAGTATGGTACTTTGACAAAATCCCAATAAAATACAAGTTCAGAAAAGAAGGAAATCCCATCTTGCAACAAAGTTCTAATACGTCTCTCAATTGGAGTTGACCAACAGTTCAAAGTGTTCAGTAAGTCTTTTACCTCTCCACTGGTAGTAGAGAGTTCCACATAACTGCTTCTCAGAAAATAAATGTACTTCCACAGTTCATCAGTATCAACAAAAATACTTCCGTCAGGATAAAGCTGCAATAGTTCACAAAATACATACATCAGCAATATTGATTTGCCAGGAAGATTCCACAACTGCTTAGCTCAGAATCAAAACATGCTTTTGAGGTTTTGCCAATTCTTCTTCAACACGTTTAACCATACCACAATGACTTTTGCCTGGTCCACTCACATGCTAGGTCAAAACTACTAGGCCCCTTGTCCTGGTGTACTTCCCTGCCAGAACTAGCAAAACGATACTACTTCTACAAGTATACTCTTGTGGTTTATGTTAGTCTTCATACAACTCAAAAGTCTTATAATTTGATCAACAGCAAGTTGGACTACTACATCAGGGAAAACATGAAACATTGGTGCTGTTTTTTCCACACTCTTTATTGCCACATGCAATGCAGATTATGCTCCTCTCCTCCTGTACACCTTTTGTCAGAAGGGCAGCCTGTTTCCCCCACATGCATCAACCAAGTGCTCACAATGGTTTTTCTCACTTCTACTCCTCCTCAAGGTCGGATTGGCCCCTCGGTCTTTCGGCCCGTGGCCGGGCCGAAATCGTCCTTGGGGAGTGGGGGCCTGTTTCTAGCCATGCCTGGGCCGGTTTGGAGAAAAAAATAGAACAAAAAAAAAAAGATGTATTTTTTTCAAATATATATATATTTTTTTCAAAAAGCCTTTCATCCTTCTTAGGTCGATAAATGAGTACCAACACAGGTTGGGTAATGTTGTATGCATGTTTGCTCTATAAAAAAGAGCTTAAGCGTAAGTTCTATACAATAACATATCATTTGGCCTTGGACGTCTGCTTGGATTCACAGTAATTTAGTGTACTTAGGAACAATGCTATTTGATGCCACTTCCTGTTTTCCCAAGGGGTGAAAGGTCGTGTTTCATCGCTTCCTGGGATGTGCCAAGATGTGCGTCCCGTGGACGCTGCATACCTGTATTTCCTGAAGGCTTGCGTGCCGGGGTCGCCAGGACGTTGATTGTAGAACGAAAGATGACAGGGTAACGCCAAGAACCGGCCCAGGTCCCGTCCTGATTTTCAGGATTGAAAATGGGTCCAATTCCTGACGCCACGGATGGACACTTCCCTGTATTTACGTGGCGCCAGAACAGTGCAAGCACTGACAGGGAAGGTCGGTAGATGTTAACAGAAAGCTTGAGTGCGTTGCTTGTTGATTCTGCAGAAGACCCTCTCGAAGATGGTGGAAGAAGGCAGCCGAGACGGTAGTAATGGCAGCAACTGCAGGCAGCAGAGAAGGCAGAGTAGAGGCACCGTAGAGGCACTGGCACCCAAGCACAAGGCAGTGAATAAATTCAGGCAAGGAAAGGAGGGCAGGCAAGAGAGGGGTAGGGCAGCAAGGAAGGGACAAGAGGAGCCCCGGACCAGGACCAGACTAAGCCCAACCCAGGGAAGCCAGACCCCCAACCAAAGGAACCAGACCAACAGGACAGGACAGGGCAGGGCAGGGCCAACAGGAAGGGAACAAAGGAAGGCAAGCGGAGTCACCAAGAAAGGACAAGGTATTCCAGAAGCGAGCGGGAGGTCAGGACCAAACCGCGTTGAGACGTGGCGAGTACAAGACCAGGAAGCTCTTTATAGTGACTCGGCATGGAAGCGAGGCTTGACCAGCAATCCGAGTCGGCGCATGCGCGGAGTCAAGGCATTCATGGAAACGAGGCTTGAACCACAAGCCTATTCCCTGCCGTTTCCGCGTATGAACGCATGCACCCGACTCGCTCGGAGCTGGCACGCACCCCAAGTAAGCGGGGACCTCGGAGAATGCACCTTCAGCCAAGACGATACCGCGGGTACAGCCGCCAGGCATCTCTTGGCCCGCGAGGATACGGACGTCCCTGTTCCCGGGTGAGTGTCCTAACACCATGCTCCCTCCCAAAAAGACCCAGGGCCCCCGGTTTACAAGGATGGCGTAAATAGAACTCACGCACTAAACGAGGAGCATGGACATTCCCAAAAGGTTCCCAAGTGCGGTCACAAGCTGAATACCCCTCCCAATCCACCAAGAACTGCAATTGACCTCGACGGAAACGAGAATCACAGATTTCCCGGACCTCATATTCAGGAACACCCTGCACCTCAATGGCCGCAGGGCGGGAGCCCGAGCGCCCATAGGGGTCATCCAGGTAAGGCTTAAACAAGGAGACATGAAAAACAGGATGCACCCGCCAGGATGGGGGCAAATCCAGTTTGAATGCCACTGGGGAAATCCATCTAGTAATTCGAAAGGGCCCTAGGAAACGGGGAGCAAGTTTCATAGGTAAGTTGCGAACAGGTAAGTTCTTGGAGGAAAGCCATACCTTCCCTCCAACCCGAAAAGTGGGTTCAGGGGTACGCCTCCTATCTGCCTGTGCCTTCATGTCCTCATGTGCCTTAACCAGGGTACCAGTCGCCTGAGCATGCAGTCTTCGGATCTCTTGAATCAGCTGGTCAGCAGAGGGAACCGTGCATGGTCGTACAGGAGCAAACGGAAAAAGTCTAGGATTGAGTCCAAAGGAACAAAGAAAGGGGCTTAATCTTGTAGCAGAATGGATCGTGTTGTTATAAGCCACCTCAGCTAAGTCCAAATGCAATGCCCAGTTGGTCTGAGAGGCGTTGGAAAAACAGCGCAGATACTGTTCCAACGTCTGATTGGTCCTCTCCGTCTGTCCGTTGGATTGTGGATGATAGCCGGAACTAAGCGCCCGATGTATGCCCAGGTGACGACACAGCTGTTTCCAAAAAGATGATGTGAACTGGGAACCACGGTCCGAGATGATCTTATCGGGTAGTCCATGTAACCGGTAAATGTTGTGCAGAAATGCTCGAGCCATAGAACTAGCAGAGGGAACTTTAACAAAGGGGATAAAATGAGCCACCTTGGAAAAACAGCCAACTACTACCATTATGCATATGAAGCCCTCGGAAGGTGGTAGTTCCACTATGAAATCAGTAGCAATGGTATGCCATGGATATGGCGGTGTCTCTATTGGTTGGAGTAGACCGAGTGGCTTCCTTCTGGGTATCTTTACTTGGGCACACACTGGACAACATTCCACGTATTGTTTAATCTGTTTAGCCAATCCTGGCCACCAAAACTGTCTGGCGACAAGTTCTTGAGTTGCACGTATGCCCCGATGGCCCCCAATTTTCGAGTCGTGAAATGCTTGCAAAACGGCAATCCGAAGGGAGTCGGTAGGTACATACAACCTCCCACTGAAGAAGAGCAACCCCTCGTTCTCACTAACATGGGGCAATTTCAATAGTTCCGTTCTGTAGGGGTCTGCCAATGTTTCTTGCAAGAATGTGTCCAGACAATGAGACACGGTAAACAAAAAATGTTCTGGGGCTAGCAATAGCTGATTCTGACTGTCTTGCTTGATGTCTTCCAAAGAGCGAGACAATGCATCTGCTTTCAGATTCCGAGCATTGGGTATGTAAGTGATTGTGAAATCGTAATGTGAAATGAAAAATGCCCGAAGGGCCTGGCGGGAAGTGCGACATTGAAGAGATCGTAGGTACTGTAAATTTCTATGGTCGGTACGGACCTCAACAGGAAACCTGCCTCCCAGAAGGTGATGGTGCCATTCTTCAAAAGCTAATTTGATAGCTAAAAGTTCTTTCTCGATCACAGCATAATTCTGTTCGCTTGATGTTAATTTTCGGGAGAAATAAGCCACTGGGAATTCAACATCTGACTGCGGGTCCTTCTGTAGCAGAACAGATCCAACGGCGAAATTCGACGCATCTGCTTCCACAATGAATGGTCTACTCTCGTCGGGATGATGTAGGATTGGGGAAGTGCTGAAGGCTTCCTTGAGATGTTCAAACGCATTAGTAGCTTCTTCATTCCACACAAACGACGTCTTACTGCTGGTTAAACTGGTTAAAGGTGCTGTTAGAGTCGAGAAACTTGGTATAAAGCGCCTATAGAAATTGGCGAATCCAAGGAATCGTTGAAGGGCCTTCACATCATTAGGTTGTCGCCATTCCTGAATTGCCCGTAACTTAGTTGGGTCCATCTGTATGCCAGAGCGGCCAATCACGTACCCAAGAAACTCAATCTTGTCTTGATTGTAGAGACATTTCTCAGCTTTAGCGTATAAGTGGTTCTGATGTAAACGGCTGAGAACTTCTTTAACATGTAAAATGTGTTCCTTCTTATCGCTTGAAAAAATCAGTATATCATCTAGATATACCCACACAGATATTCCGAATAAATCCGAAAATACGTCATCCATCAAACGCTGGAAAACGGCTGGGGCATTGCATAGTCCGAAAGGCATTACACGATATTCATAATGCCCCAAGGGTGTCTTAAAAGCCGTTTTCCACTCATCACCAGTCTTAATTCGTACCAGATGATATGCCCCTCTTAAATCCAACTTAGAAAATATACAGGCAGAGAGCAAGGATTCCAGGATGTCACGTATTAGAGGCAACGGATATCTGTCCTTCCGAGTAAGATCATTTAACTGCCGATAATCCACACAGGGATGTAAAGTGCCCTCCTTTTTCTTAACGAAAAACAGCGGAAATCCTGCAGGAGACTTGGAAGGGGTGATATACCCTTTCTGGAGACAATCGTTTAGATATTCTTGTAAGGCTGTTCTTTCTTGTGGGGATAAGGAGTACACTCGTCCATGTGGAATCACAGAATCTGGCAACAGATCTATGGCACAATCAAAACTTCTATGAGGAGGCAAAGGAATGTCCCCTGGTTCCGAAAACACCAAAGAGTAGTCTGCATATTCAGATGGTACGGCAGATATCTGGCATACATGAGATATTCCATTCACCTCTGTCTGTGTGGCAGTTGTGGATATCCCAACGGATAACCTTGAGGAGGAACAATCCAGTAAACAACGATCTGAATTAAATGTCAAAGTATGGGTTACCCAATTAATTTTAGGGTTGTGATACAACAACCAGGGTAAACCCAACACGATCGGATAAGACGGTGACTTAATCACATCCAAAGAAATCTTTTCCTGATGTTCATTGATCCACAACTGCAGAACTCCAGTGTGGTGTTGAATGGGACCAAAAGACAAAGGTGTACCATCAATGACCTCAATCGGTGTAGCTTGATTCTTCTTAAGTAGAGGTATCTGGTTCTTCTTAACAAACTCAACATCGATATAATTACCAGATGCTCCACAATCCAGAAGACCCATGATTTCAGTTGACTTGTCCTGCCATAGTACTTTAATTCGAAGTACCAAGAGGGCTGCGGGTGACATGGGCTGTAAGAAACCATCGGAATCCGGAAGGGCTGGTTTAAATGATGGGCCTGTCATTGCCTTCCTCATACATGACAGGCCTATTAGTTTTCCGACTTCCTGAGTGGTCGTAACGGACAAGTACCCAAATAGTGCCCGGCGACACCACAATACAGGCATAAGTGCAATTCCCTTCTTCGTTTCCTCTCCATCGCGGACAAAGGTCCTCTGAGTGCCCCCAATTGCATGGGTTCCGGACCCGTCTCTGATGTACTTGAAGCACCAGCTGGTAACGGAAAAGACCTGGAGTATGTCTTCTCCAACCGACGTCTTTCTCCCTTCCGTTCAGCCAAACAGTGATCGATTCGAAGAACCTGTTCCTGAAGTACCTGTAAAGTATCCGGTTCTGGTATATGGAGAAGTTCATCCTTGTATTCCTCTCTCAGGCCTCGCCGAAAAAGCGTCTTTTGGGTTACTTCCGGCCATTGAGAATCCGCCGCCAATTGACGGAACCGACCGATGTAAGTGATCAGATCGCTTGAACCCTGCTTTAAATCCATCAATTGATTTTGTGCAGTGGCGGCCAAGTTAGGGGACTGGAACACTTCCAGGAACGCTTTCTCAAAGGCGGCAAAATCACTCAGAATTAGACTGTTTGAGGACACTGAAGGAGCTGCCCATGCCAGAGCATTTCCGGTTAGATTCCCTAGAATATACCCAATCTTCGCCTTCTCGTCGGTGAAATGGGAGGCCCGAAACAAAAAATGAATCCTGCAATGATTACAAAATTCGGCAACTCTTCTAGAATCCCCATCAAACTTCATGGGTGTCGTCTGTGCCATGGCAGAATCAGCCTGAGTTGTGGTGCTAGTCCTATGCACCACCATCTGACGTAGTGTCTCATTTTCTAGATGAAGCGCTGTCATTTCAGCCCTAAAAGATCTGATCTTGTCTCTGAGATCAGAGGATTCCTCCATCTCTGGGTCCGAATCGGAGGTTAGGCGTCTCAATCTGTCAAGATGTGCGTCCCGTGGATGCTGCGTACCTGTATTTCCTGAAGGCTTGCGTGCCGGGGTCGCCAGGACGTTGATTGTAGATTGAAAGATGACAGGGTAACGCCAAGAACCGGCCCAGGTCCCGTCCTGATTTGCAGGATTGAAATGGGTCCGATTACTGACGCCGCGGATGGACACTTCCCTGTATTTACGTGGTGCCAGAACAGTGCAAGCACTGACAGGGAAGGTTGGTAGATGTTAACAGAAAGCTTGAGTGCGTTGCTTGTTGATTCTGCAGAAGACCCTCTCGAAGATGGTGGAAGAAGGCAGCCGAGACGGTAGTAATGGCAGCAAATGCAGGCAGCAGAGAAGGCAAAGTAGAGGCACCGTAGAGGCACTGGCACCCAAGCACAAGGCAGTGAATAAATTAGGCAAGGAAAGGAGGGCAGGCAGGAGAGGGGTAGGGCGGCAAGGAAGGGACAAGAGGAGCCCCGGACCAGGACCAGACTAAGCCCAACCCAGGGAAGTCAGACCCCCAACCAAAGGAACCAGACCAACAGGACAGGACACGGCAGGGCAGGGCCAACAGGAAGGGAACAAAGGAAGACTAGCGGAGTCACCAAGAAAGGACAAGGTATTCCAGAAGCGAGCGGGGGGTCAGGACCAAACCGCGTTGAGACGCGGCGAGTACAAGACCAGGAAGCTCTTTATAGTGACTCGGCATGGAAGCGAGGCTTGACCCGCAATCCGAGTCGGCGCATGCGCGGAGTCAAGGCATTCATGGAAACGAGGCTTGAACCACAAGCCCGTTCCCTGCCGTTTCCACATATGAACGCATGCACCCCGACTCGCCCGGAGCTGGCACGCACCCCAAGTAAGCGGGGACCTCGGAGAATGCACCTTCGGCCAAGACGATACCGCGGGTACAGCCGCCAGGCATCTCCTCGCCCGCGAGGATACGGACGTCCCTGTTCCCGGATGAGTGTCCTAACACCATGTCACTTTGGGGTGGGGTCAAATGACATCACTTCTGGTGATGTCATCAGAGGTCAAGGATCGTGAGGCGAGGGGTGGCCCACTTTTTTTTTTGGGTGACCGGGCCTATTTCTTGTCCCAGTCCGACCCTACTCCTCCTTGGCTTCGACAATACCTCAGGTCAGTTCCCCCATTGCGTCTTTCTTCCCCTGACAATAGGGTTTACAAACGTGTTTCTTAATTGCTCTCTCTTGACTTTGGCAATGGTTGTTTGTTTCTAACCCCATTGCCCTCTTGCACTGTTGGTAATTGTTCTGACCTTTAAATTTGCAATGATATTCTGCTGGTCTACTTCATATACTGCCACTGTCTCTACTTTGTATTCGCTTGGTATGCACAATAATAATCTTTCTGCTTTACATCAGTTTGGCATACTTCATATTTGTATTTCTGCCACTTTTCTCTTTTCCCATTAGTTTGGTATTCAAAAGACCTGCAACGGTCCAGCAGCCGATTACAGAGTGCTCGGAGGTCAAAACACACAAGTGAACTCACTGGATTTTCGGTGTGTGTCTGCTCGCCTTGCTGCCTTGGGTTCCTGGCTTCTCCTGCTCTGGGCGACGTGGAAAACAGCCTTGCTTAGTTTTCCTTGGCCCGCACTGAGCAAAACATGAGCTTTCCGTGCCCCAAAGGCTCTCTGGTGCTCACCTGTTACCAGGGTCTCTGCATTGTTGGGTGTAAGGCATTAGCTTCACGCTTCCCACCGCGCTACCTTTGCAACCACCAATCTTCAATGGGGAAGTTTGTAAAAAATTTACAATTCCCGCTGCGTGACTTCTTTAATCATGATCTTCACGGGAAAGCTTGTATGCATAACGCTTCCTGCTGCACGATATCTGTACCTGAGGTCTCTGAAGGAAGAGACCCTCTCAGAACCTGCATCATACTGCAAATCACAGCGGTTCCTCTCTACTCTCCTTCAGCTGCAACTGCAACGTGGAGCAACTTCACTACTCCATCTTCCACTGCTACTCTTATTCTCTCTGACATGCACATGACGGGGGCTTTTATGCCTCTCAGCATCCTCGAGGTGTGGGTCATTAATCCTATTAACCTTCTGCCTGCAATCTAGGGCCTCTGCATCCCTCTCTTTCGTCTTAGTATGTTTAGCATTATAGGACTTGAAGTTTTTATTCTTAACTATCCTTTTAAATGAGTCTGACAAGATTCTACTGAATGATTTTGTTCTCAAAGCGAATTAGGACTCACCAAAACTAACCTGAATGTATGCTATAAGTTAATGCCTCGATCATATTGCTACATGTGGCCTCGGCCCATGATGACATGTCACATTTATTTCCTTATGTCTTCCCCACTATATTTCATGTGAATGATGAAAAAAATAATGTCTTGTGTCATGTACCAATCAATAAAGAAAGTTAAAACAAAAATAATAATAAGTTACCATTTAAAGATTCTACTTTTTTTTCTTTCCAACATTTATATTTTATTGGGTTTTTAAACATGGTAAACAGACATCAGCATTTCCAAGTCATAGTACGGCACAACTCATTATCTGCATGGGCGCTTGGATTGTTCGGACGTTGGGGGAGGTGGTCTCTCCCTCCCAGGGGGGGATGTGGTCCCTGCGTTGCAGCAGTTCCTAGCCACGCAGGTCAGTCCAACCAACGGGTAAGCGGGGGCCTATGTGTGAGTCTGGGAAAGCGCTCTGCGTGGTCCATAAAGGGGGCCCATGTATTTTGGAAAAGGTTTATGTTACCCAGACGGAGTGCTGCAACCTTTTCCGCTATAACAATGTCCCAGGACTTAGACCAGCATAGTGGTATGTAGGGTACCTCAGAATGCTTGCAAAGTCTCGCAAGGGCTATCTTGGCCGCTGTTAGCAGTTGAGTACATAGACGGGCCATGTTGCCTGACAGAGGCAAATCCCCGTCCCCCGTGTCCCTCAGCAAAACAATCCCGGGGTACCAAAGGGTGGAGAGTCCAGTGATCGATTGGATATGGTTCAGCACACCCCTCCAATAGCTTGTTGCTTTCGGGCATTCCCAGAGGAGGCGGAAGAGTGATCCCTCTAGGCGGCATCCTCTCCAGCAGTTTGGGGAGGGGGGTGGTGTTAGGGAGAATTCTCGTTTATGGCTAATTTCCCTCACCTAATGAGTCCCCCAGCAGCTTTGCTGGACCTCTGGAGTTTCTTCATTTCCACTTGGTAAGAGTGAGAGCTTTTCCCCCACTAATACCTGTGTTTTGCTATGAGTTTCTACCTGTTTCTTTGTGATTGTGGGCTCTGGAGTACACCACTTCAGTAGCACACTTCTTTGTGAGCGTCACCCAGCACCTTCTGTGCAGTGGCACAGGGTTGTCGTTCAGACTCCCCCGACTCCATTTCTGAGGCGACTACCGTCCCCCAGAAAAAGGTAAAGTTACCACAGATCCAGTACACCCATCTTCCATGGAGTACTGGAAAGGGTTAATTCGTATCCCTTTTCATCTGTACCTCCTAGAGCATTGTTTCGCTCTTTTAACATTTAGACTTGGCTGGTGGCAGTGGCATCTACCCTAACTTTTCTACCGCGATTATATTAGATAAACGTGGTACTGTTCTTGGGTATTATATTAGCCTCGAACATAAACCCGCTTGACCAAATCATCTTTCTTTTGGCTCTGGTTGGGTTCATTCGCCATTTCTTTTAGTTAAAGTCCTTCTTGTGTTTTACTTTGCCCGGCAAACTAGGTTTGCCTTCTTTGTTCACTGTCTTTTGGCGGGCTTCTGCTCAGAAGCCCTCCTCAAGGCGCCTGGGTGTCTAGGTGGGCTGAATGTGAGGGAGGAGTGTAGTCACCACCTGCACAGGGTATCCTAGGAAACCCAAGTCGCACTTTGTCATGATTGGCCAGGATAGTTGTTCGGGCTGGACAACCCCCCTGCTGGGTGATTGACAGTCAGGCTGTGTGAATGGGGTTTTTCGCATAAAAGGCAGGTCTCTTGGGCTAGAAGTCAGAGAGTCGCCACTGGAACTACAAGGAACCGAAGAGAAGCAGAGAGAACGATGGCTGCTGCAACTACCCCGTCCCAGTGAAGCCCTGTTGCAGTCCTGAGCTATCTTCCCTTCAACGACTTAGAGAAGATCCAGTCCGGAGTCTTCTTCCCTTGAGCTTGGTGGGGATAACCAGCTCATCTTCTACAGCCAGAGGAACTTCTTCCTTGGTCGAAAGCGCTGCACGCTGCTGTAGTGGTCCGGATAGCCATCTGAAGAGCCTCTCAAGTTTTTAAGGAGCACACCTTTATTCCTCGTCGCTGCTGCTGGCTTCATCCCTGTGTGGTGCAGACCCCCTTCAGATGTCCCCCTTCACAACGAAGCTCCAGGAACCGTGGGTCTGCGGGACACCAACAGGAAAAACTGCTAGGGCACCAGCTGCACCCTTGGAACAAGGTACTGTGTTCTACTTGATGAAACTGGGTGAACCCGTTTTCTTCATTTCCAAGGCTTGCCCTTGTCTTCCCTCCTTCTTATAACTTTTGCTCCCGAACATTGACAATATTGAATTACTTTTTGGCTATGTTGAATCGTGAACTGTCTGTGTGATCTTTGGCAACAGGCCCCAGTGTCTTTCGACCCTGACTCTGGCCCTTTGACTTTTGAACTCCTGTCTCCGAGTGTTTCTTGATTCTGCCTGCCTAACCAAAATATTGCCTGTGATTTTTGCCTCCAACTCCCTCTGGGTATCTCAGGTGATAAGTGTGTTTTGCCCCGGTAGCATTTCATTTCACGGATACACGTTTATTTAGTAGACCGAAGTCAAAAAGTGATCGCAATCGTATTCGCGGTAACGTGTTTTGTTCATAACACCGGTTCATTCAAACACAGGCCACTTACCTTGAGACTTACTGTACAAAGTGAATTGGTTAGTTGTAGTATATTTAACATGTGGTTTTTATCTAAGTTTAATAGAAGTGTCGTGTTTGTAACAAATGGTTTAAAAATAAAGGTACTTATATTTTTTACCTGAAACTTGAGTCAGTGTTTGCCTGAGTCACAGTAATTGTGGTTCCTTTGTGTAATCTCTGCTACTGCTCATATACTCTTGAGATAAGCCTGGCTGCTCCGCCACTGCTACCACTCTGACATAGTAGTACAGGCTTGTACCAAAGGTAAAACTTGTATTGCCACCTGTAGTCTTAATTGTGTGTAGTGGTCCCTAAGGGCATTGCACAGGATTCTGCCTAACAGGCGGAGCCAGATATATGCAGCTGCACCGGTGTGATGAAATACCTGTAGCACACCTTGGACCCTCCCCCTCCCTGTTGGTGATGCATTGGGTGCTTTTGTGAAGCCTTGTCCATATTCTGTTCCATGCAGATGGGTCCAGAGGGTGCCCCAGGTCCTTTTCCCAGTTGGTCATGTATCTCTCCTTCTCTTCCGGGTTCAACTTTTCCAGGAGTCTATACAAAGTGGAGATTTTCCCCCTAGGAGGGGCTGCTGTTAGTGTGAGTTCTAGGGGCATTAGATTTCTGGAGCCACGTTCTTTGATAACTTGTTGGGAGATCTAGTGGCGGATCTGTGAATAATGAAACCTTTCCTCCTCAGGGATCTTGAACTTTGCTTTACAGTCCTCAAACGTGAGGGGATGGCCTCCCTCGAGGAAGTCGGAAATCTTCTGAAGGCCTCATGTCTTCCAGATAGCAAAGCTACGATTGCAGAGACCTGGGGAGAATCCTGGGTTGTCCCATACTGGTGTCAGTGGGCCCAGCGAGCTCATTTCCTGGCGGCTGCTTTCCAGATTTTTACTGTGTTGCATGTTGCCGGTAGTGGGTTTAGGGTAGGGGGGGCTTTCCAGGTTTGTATGTGCAGTAGGTCGGATAGGGGTGGCTTACACCATGCCTCCTCTATCTGCAACCAGCATGGACAATCTGTGGCTCGGAACCAAGTGAAAGCGTGCGATATTTGGGGCGCTCGCCTGCATCGGGATATGTCCAAAGCTCCCAGGCCACCCAAGCACCGGCTGTGTGTCATGATTTTCTTTGCGATGTGGGGCCTTTTCCCCCTCCATATACATTTCATGATCTCCCCCTGCAGGGAGTTGAGGTCCCCCTCTGGAATATGAGTTGGGAGCGCTAAGCACTGATAGATTAGCCTGGGGAGCAGGTTCATCTTTACCGCTGCAACTTGGCCCAGCCAGGAGATCTCTTGGTTGTTCCAGCGATTCAAGTCCGCCCGGACGTCCTTGAAGAGCTGCGGAAAGTTGTGTTTGTAGATCTGGGCACTGGATTTGGGAATGCGGACCCCTAAGTATTCAATCGTGGACCCAGCCCAGGGGATGGTGAGTTCCGGGCTGAGGGTGTCCCTTTGACGCTTCGTTAGGTTGATCGGTAGGGCTTAGGACTTATCATAGTTCATCATAAAGCCGGATACCGCCCCAAAGGCTTCGAGCTCCTCAGGCAGGGGTTGCAGGGAGGCATCCGGGTTGGTGATGGTTAAGAGCACATTGTCCGCATACAGTGCAGCTTTACATTCTGTCCCTCCCACGGTGAGCCCTCTGATATTTGGGTTTTGCCGGATCCCTTTGGCACACGGCTCCATGGACAGCGCAAACACCATGGGAGACAGAGGGCAGCCCTGGCGTGGGCTTATAGATATTGAAATGGCCCCCGATCTTGTGCCATTGATTCAGAGTTGTGTGGATGGGGTCATATAATTTGCTGTGGTCCATTTTATAAAATTGTGGCCTAGCCCCATGCGTGCAAGGGTGTTTCGGATGTAGTCCCAGTTCACCAGATCGAATGCTTTATGTGCGTGTAGGGAGATAATCAGTAGTTCTACCCCCATTCTATTGGCAGATTCGATGAGATTTAATGTTCTCCTAATGTTGTTGTGTGTGCCTCTGCCCGGTATGAAACCAGTCTGGTCTTTGGATATTAGTTCGAGGAGAACCCCTCCCAGTCTGGATGCTAACGCCTTGGAGTACATTTTCCCATCCATGTTCATAAGTGTTATACGTCTATATGAGATCGCTTGCTCGGGGTCCTTTCCTGGCTTTTGAACTAAGATGGTAATTGATTCAGCCATGGATTTTGTCACCCTCTCGGTGTTCAGGAAAGAGTTAAATAGGAGTGTTAGCTGGGGGGATAGGATATGCGCAAATGTTTTGTAGAATTTAGTTGTCAGGGCCTGGGGCGGTGCTCTTCAAGGATTTTATAGCCTCTGAGACCTCCTCTGAGGAGATTCGGGCCCTCCAGGGATTCATGGGGGCTGGTGATGGAATGGGAGCGGCAGGGCTGGAGGTTGTGGTGCTGCTGGGCTAACTCTTCTGGAGATGAGGGCGGACCTGCCATAATAGACCTGTGGTGGTCCACTAGGATCTCTGTTATGTGTGGGGTAGTATAGTTAACTTTACCGTCCAACCCCTTGAGGCGAGCGATATTATTCTGACTACATGCGACTTCTGGAATTTATATGCTAGTTTACGGTTTGCCTTATTACTTTTATGGTAATAAAACTGTTTTGTGTAGGCGAGCGCCTTAGCGGTGCAATCGGCCCAGTACATCTCCATGGCCCTCCTGGCCTTTTTCAGCTCCCTATCCGCCTTCCTGGAATAATGGGCCTTTAGTTCCTTCTCTAGGGTGGTAACTCTGGATTCTAGGTCCGAAGTATGGAGCTCAGAGATCCGAAATTGTTCGGAGGCAGAGCTGATGAGCACTCACCTTATCACCGGCTTCATAGCCTCCCTTACGGTCCCTACTGGAGTGTCGGGGTTGGCGTTTTCCTTAAAGTAGTTGGCCAGAGATTCCCCCACCTCTTCCCTAATCAACGGATCTAGTAGAAGGGAGTCGTTAAGCTTCCAATATCTAGGGGGACGGGCTGGGGTCACCTAAGATCGAGAGGTTGGCAGAGACTGGGGCGTGGTCAGATACCATGCATGTGTGAATTTCAACCTTGCTTAGGCAGGGGAATAATGCACTCGTAGTTGGAAGGAGATCGATTCGGGAGTGTCCCCCGTGTACATTGGAGTGGTAAGTATAATCGCGGCTCTCTGGATTAGCCACTCTCCAGGCATCAACTATGCCTGATTCCCTCAGTAATCAAGCTAAGGCCAGAGCCCGGGTGAAGTCTGGATTGCACGGGGGCAGCGTCTTATCCCTCGCAGGGAAAGGGACTGTGTTAAAGCCTCCCCTGATGAGGAGGTATCCTGTAGCTAACGTTAGTAGCATCAGGAGTAGCTCCAACAGGAACTTGTCCTGACCTGTATTAGAGGTGTAAATCCCCGCAATGGTGATTTGTTGATCTGCGATTTGCCCTCGTAGGAGGCGGTATCTGCCCGCTGGGTCCTTTTTAACTGAGGGATTGGTCAGGGGGAATTTATCGCTTAAGAGGATCGCTATTTCCTGCTTCTCGCCCGAGGAGAAGTGAGCCTTTCTGAAGTGTGTAAATCTGATTTGGTGCTCATCAGTTGCCAATAGGTGGGTTTCCTGAAGGATTACTATGTCCCCACCTAGCGCAGCTAGCCTGTTCTCCACCGATTTGTGCTTCCTAGGAGAATTGAGACCTTGAACATTCCAGGTCATGATGCGGACATCCCTAGCGTCGTCTGAACCCATGAGCTATAGGCGTGAATTAAGCTCGGAGCGTCAGCACAGTGCAGTTAGTAAAGGGCCTCTGAGGAGTCCCCATGTGTAAGTGTCAATGTGCCGTGTCTGGAGATGTCTGTGTGAAGAACTGGGTTACTAACAGGGTGATCCAAGATTCAGAACTGTTCCCGGTCCCCTTAACTATCCCCCTCAAAAAACATTAAGGATGAAAGAAAACTCATCCACCGGGTTGCTGACCAACCCCGCTGTCTACTAATTGCGTCTTGAAAGCAAAAGAAGCTACAACTGGAACCCCGATGGGGAAGAAGACCAGTCGGACCCGCGCCCCAGGCAGGGGGAGTGTTACGGGCGAGGCTAGTGTATTTTAGTGCACCCTGGTGTATGACCGGGGGTCTCTCCAGTGGTTATAGAATCACTTCTGCCGAGCTGGCTCAAGGTTCTGAAAGCTATTGGAAGAGCACTCGGGTACTGGGGGGATGTGCAGAGGGATATGGCACCAACCTTCCATAAGGATGAAGAAGGGATCAGCAGGCCCAGCAGTGTCAACTCAGGTAAGAACGCTTCCGGGGGCTGCAGAGCTTGAGGCGTCAGCTGGCCCGCGACCAAGGACTGGATGAGGATGATCTGGTTTGTGTTTGAGGTTGCGTGTCTGGCTCAGAGCCCTCGTCAGCTGATCCCTTTCCCAGGAAGCAGTCCGCCTCTTTTGGGGTGCGGATCTGTCTTTCCAAGTTCCTTCCCATGTGAAGTTCAAGGCGGTAGGGAAGCTCCAGCGATATTGCACTTGCTGCTCTTGCAGCCATTCTGTGATATTTCAGAAGGCTTTGCGTTTCTGGAGCGTTTTGTTCGCTAGATCTTGATACAAGAAGATGGTTGCTCCCCTGAAGATGATTTGTTTTGAGGACTTTCCAGTAATATTGAACAACTTGAGAAAGAGATAGAATCTCTATCTAAGGATATAACAGATCTGACAGATGCAGAATCTTTTGCAGAGATATTGACGGATATTAATATCAAGCTTGAAAGCTATAAGCAAGATTTGGAAGCCAGAAAAATACGAGAATTCAAGAGGGACACTTATGATTATTTAAATAACGAAGTGTACACATGGGCAGACAAATATCTCAACCAACCACGACGTAACAAACAGACAAGCGACAAGAGTAGTTCGGAATCAGACATCACTGAAACCGTAGAAGAACGCACACCAGAGAACGACACAGCAAGCACTTCAGGAACTGACACAAGATCTAAACAACCTGGGAATATACAAAGGAAAGATTTTTTAGGGTACAGAGGAAGAGGACTAGGAGAGGAAAGAAGAAAAGAACAAGGAATGAGAACGAGATTACAAATGAATCGAAGTTAGTTGTGAACTTATCTTCAAGACCCTTATCAACTAAAGAGGTGAAGACATTAGAAAAAGATCTTAAATGTGTTCCTACCTACAGCAGCAATACATTTAACACCAAAGTAGAACTGTACAAACGAGTCCGTAAATTGAAATTAAAGACCTTCTTTGCGGAAACTAACAGTAGTGAGATAGCAACACCACCAGAAACAGATTATGTAGAATTTAAACCTAGAAGTACATTTAGTCCACCAATAAATGTGCCGTCAATCGACATCTTTCACAACATGGTGCTTAAAGATATTAAGAGAATCCAATTTCACCCTCCTAAAAGACGCAATTTAAGTAGAGGAGAACTATCCCTCATTAAAAATCTTTTTTCAGACGACACGATAACCATCAGACCTGCTGATAAGGGTGGAGCACTTGTGTTGCAAAATACTGAACAATATCATCAAGAATTTCTCAGGCAACTGTCTGATCAAACCACGTATCGAGCATTGACGCATGACCCAACCAAGAGTATTAAGGATGATCTTGAAAAATTACTAGAAGCAGCAGTTGAAAACGAATGGATCAGTCAGAAGACCAAAACCTACTTATGGACACCCTACCCTAAAATGCCACATTTATACACTCTACCTAAAATACACAAGCGGCTTAATAATCCTCCAGGAAGACCCATTGTAGCGGCCACAGGGAGCATCTTACAACCCCTAGGAACATATATAGATTACTTTCTCCAGCCCTTGATACAGCAAACACCAACTTGCGTAAAGGACACTTCCCACTTTCTTCAAATCTTGGATCAGATTATACTGACGCCCGATGACATTCTATTTACCATATATGTGACTAGTCTTTATACTAGTATTCCACACGACTTAGGACAAAAGGCGATGGAAAAACGTTTGTTACAAACAGGCTCCATAGAGGCAAATAAAATGTTTTTGATGTTACTGTTGGATTTCATTTCAACACACTCGTGTGTTGAATAAAATGGTACACATTACAATCAATTTTCAGGTACGGCCATGAGAGCCACTATGGCACCATCGTATGCCAACAACTTCATGTTCGACTTCGAGACTACATACATTACTAGGAATCTGCAATGGAAGGGCTCTCTTAAGAAATGGATACGTTATATCGATGACGTTTTTGGAATATGGTCAGGTAGTCGTGAAGATCTCAATAATTTTTGGGACTTTTTGAACAACATTGACAGCCGCCTACAGTTTACCATGGAAGTAGGCAACCCTAATGTGCATTACTTGGATGTACAGGTCATCATTACAGATTTGAAAATGTCCACAACATTATACACTAAACCCACAGACAGAAATAATCTGCTTCACAGGATGAGTTTTCACCCACCCAGCATTTTGCGTAATTTACCTCTTGGACAAATGTTGCGTATTAAAAGAATCGTGAGTGATTCAGCTGAATGTGACATCGAATTGAATAAACTACACAAGAAATTACAAGAAAGAGGTTATCCAGAGGAAGATCTTCGAACAGCAAGAGAAAAGATGGATATGCGTGATCGTACACAATTGTTGACCACAAAACAGAAACGAGAGAGTCCCGACTTGGTCTTCGTAACTAAGTTTTCCACACAGAGTAGATGAATCAAAAACAACATTCTTAAGAGATGGAGCATATTGCAGAATAACAGGACTAAGGAACTATTTGCTAACCCCCCCAGTTTTTGCTTATCAAAAAAGCAATAACTTAAGGAACTTGTTGGCTGATACGCGCAGCAAAAGAAATGACAAACAAAGAATACCCGATAAATATCCTGGCACATATCCGTGCATGAGTTGCGGGAACTGCAATAATATAATTAAGGGTCCATTTATATCCCATCCTCGAACAGGAGAGCAAATTAAACTGAAGTATCATGCTACATGTTTATCAGAGAATGTTATATATGCCATTAAGTGTCCTTGTGCCCAGTACTATGTCAGAGAAACGGCACGCAAAGTACGTGTCCGCATTAATTAACACAAATCCTGCATCAGACTTAACAACAGAACATCATCAGAAGGGAGGCATTTTCATGACAATGGACACACAGTTGCCCAGCTCAAATTTGCAGTTCTGGAGGTCATACCCATGAAGGGACAAATCGGCAACATGAAGAAACTAAGGGCCCAGAAAGAAGCACAGTGGATAGAAAGAATGGGGTCCATTGCCCCAGAAGGGATGAACAAAGAACTTGATCTGAGCTGTTTTTTATGAACCTTGTAACTAGTTTTCTGACCATCTGTCAGGATTCGTCCATGGAAGCTGTGGAGCTCATGGCGTCTCTAATAATAGTATACTTCGGTCTAGTCCTCACCCAACATGGCGTTGCTGGACTATAAGACACAACCACGCCCCCTTTCTGGCGCGTTGTATCTGTGTTTCCTTCAGACTCTTCAACGCTGCGAGCTACGGATCGTCCTTCCACAGTTCTTCTTAGTTTTCCGCTTAGCCTTTGACTTTTCTTCCCTCTGTTCACTCTGCCCTTCATATCTTGTATACTCTCCCTTCTCGCCTGTGTTCCGGTTCCTTCGTTACTTTCTTTCTGTCCTGTCCGCTCGTTCTGTATTTCGCACTTACTCGGTGTTGTTGCAGCGGTATTGTTTCTGTTTTCTTTCCCTGACCGCGGCACTGTTTCCCTTTTCATTTCACAGCGCCGCGGCACTTCCGTCTTGTTCGCGGTCGCGGAGCTGTTTTATTTTAGGCATCCGCAATCACGACTTGGGTACCTTCACTCTCTGGGTTCTGCCAGAGCTCTCGGTAAATGGGAACTGTTTCTGTATATATTCCCTTCTTCAGACTCCTATCGAAGTCCAAGCTTCCTTATACTGTTTTCCGCATCACACCGGAAGTTGCTCAGAAAGACTCAAATTTATCTACAGTCTTTGACTATCCATCTCAAGGAAGAAATACATCCTACCAGGGTTTTTTGTGCCTTTTCGGCTTTTTCCCTGCCATTGGAGGTTTGGCTCCTCGGGGATCCCCTTGGGCAGGTGTTCCTTCCCTGTCAAGGTGGCCTCTGAGGGAGCCAGGCCTTATTTACGCGATAAGAAGAAGAAGACATCCCAAAGGCAGTTGCCTGCCGAAGACAAGAAAGCTAAGAGAAGACCCACCACAGAAACCAAGGACAACATCTCAGAAGGGTCAGGTGAGGAGGAGGTTGGGAAAGGAGGTTACTCACCTGTGAATCTGACACCATCTGGTCATGTGACATAGTTAAGCTCTGATGCTATCTTATTTGATTTGTGTGTGTGTGGGACGTTCTTTTGTTCCTCTGTTTTATTTTATTTCTGCTATCCATTAATTTATTTGAGCACTGTTCTAATATGTATACCACTTTTGATATAAGACTCTAGCTTTTTGAAGCAATAGTTTGTTGTCAACATTTTATTTTAGCAGGTCTCTAATGACTCTTTAGAATCTCTTTCTATATTTATTTTCATTTTTAGCATTTATTTTGGACCTAGCCATATTTTGTGGCAGACAAGTCCCTAGAGAAATTCCGTTCTGCCGACTCCAAAAGTTGTAAGGAACTTTTCAATGATTATATTTAGCTTTAAAATGGATTAAGGCATTGGCACAGCATTGTGCTCACTTGGTAAATTAGGCGTTTACTTACAGAATAGCACACTTTATCTTTTCACGCTCCATTCTAATATGGCCGCCAGACTAGTTGCATGTAACCCTGTGGGTTTACTCTTTCCATCATGGCCGTCGCGCACTAAGCAATGGTTGCCTAGGCGACCGGCAGCAACCACAACTAGGGATCCTGTTGTGCACGCGTGCGAAAGCGTTCGACATTAGGAGAGCGCTACGAGTCCTCACGCATGTAAGTTAATGTCTATTATGATGCGAATGGTCTACGATCTTTGAGTTTGACTATGGTCCAAGTCCGCCCTAACACGCACGGTCAATCTCTCTACAGAGACTTCAGCCGTACGCATATTTATCCCGCGGGTTTGACCGCTGGTGAAATG
This sequence comes from Ambystoma mexicanum, assembly GCF_040938575.1. NCBI lineage: Eukaryota > Metazoa > Chordata > Amphibia > Caudata > Ambystomatidae > Ambystoma > Ambystoma mexicanum. The sequence continues at coordinate 965,946,964 of NC_090936.1, read as the reverse complement.
ATGAAATTGCAAATCAGTTTCTTCAACAACGCTAACTGAAAGTTAGTGATACTGCTTTACTGAATTAGCTAGAGACATTACAGCACTGAAGAGACCTTTGTTAATGTGATTTACATGACACTGATTTTTCTCTTTCTTTTTCTTTTTTTCTTATTTTCTCGTGTTATTTTTTGCTTTCCCTTTTTTCTTCTTTTTTCCTTATATTTATTGACACGTGTTATTTTGGATATTTCCCACACCCATGTGATTCGTGATACCCATACTACTCGATTGGAACGGGGGTAATGTATAAACGTGCTTGTTTTTTTTGCATGTATGATTTCGGATTACATATGCTTTGAATATGTTAATGTCACACCGTTCTTTTGCCACAATTTGTTGCTTATGGTATGGTACGATATTCTTGTTCGATGTTGATTATGTGACAATTTTTGTGACCAATGAATGTAAAATTAGGTTTAATCACAGGCCCTGAGGAAGGGTTACGACCCGAAATGCAAAGGCCATACATGTGATTGGTTCTGCCACGATAATTTTATTTTGAAGATTGGCGTTTTTTTGCAAACAAAATTTTATGAATTAAAATCTTTGGAGAAACGCATCTAAGTTTGCAATACATTTACTTGAACTTTACCACTTAATAGTGGTCCAAGGGTGTGAAGTCCGCACCGCTGGCCACACAGCCAAGGTCTCTTTACCCTATTGTTCATTCAGTGCCATTTCACAGAGGCACCCATCTCAGTGGGTTTGCACCCCAAGTTTAAATTATAATATTGATACAATCAAACAGAATATTCTTTTCAAATTTAAGGAGTGCCTGACTCACCACCAACAATAGTTTTGAGGATCTAGCCTCCCTCATTATCTCTTCCTTGACTTTGTAGAAATGAATTCGGGTGAGGACGTCCGGTGGTGATGTTGTTGCTTGTCTCTGCGCGGTGCGATGGACTCTGTCAATTTCTAGGGGAGAGCTGTCCGGTAATGTTAGGATGAACCTGAACAGGTCTTCAGTGAAGCCTTCGAGCTCAGGGTCGGTTATTGCGATGGGAATCCCTCGAAGGCAGATATTGTTTCTGTGAGAGCGGTTCTCTGCATCCTCCTGCTTGGCTTCGAGTAAGTCGCATCTGGCTTCTAACACTGCTGTTCAAGCCGCATTCCAGCTTGAAGACAGTGTCACATAGGCCGTTCTCCACACCTTCAGTGCGTGTTCCACCTCCTCGACGCGTTTATCCAGGGAGGAGATCTTTCTAGTAACCTCATCAGTGCCTTTTTGGATTTCTTTGGCGAGTGCCGATAGTAGTTCCCCGAGATCTGATTTGGTGGCAAATTGGCCAGCTACTGGCGCTTCCGAGGTATGGGCACTCTCCGCTGCCGTCCCCACTGATTGATCGGGCCTCCCCATTTTTCCCTGAGTGGGGTTACCCATCATTGTTGCAATGTCGGCCTGCTTTGCTGATTTTCCACTTTTCGCCATGGCGCACCCAGGGGGAAGTGAGTCGGGTGTGACGAGAGAGATCTCTCGAGATGACCAGACACACACTTTTTGCAGTGTAGGGGGACAGCGTTGAGGGTGCAGGGTCAATCGGGATCTTCTTGTGGCACCCGCTGCAGTGGGAATTTGTCCTAATGCAGGTTATTGCACAGATTCTGGGGCTCTGGTGCAGTGTTTCTGCGCGTCCCTGCAGCTGTGGGTAGTGATGTGGAAGGCGCTGATAGCATCCAGTGGGCTCCGCTGCCATGCTCTCCACCCAATGCGGGCCTCTACCCCAGGGGGGTCCGGGGTTGTAGGTGTGCTTGGGGACAGTAGAGGGGGGGGCGAGTCCGCTGATGGTGAGATAGGAGTTTACCCGCTAGGGCCTTCTGACCTAGCCCCAGGTGGTGCTCCAGCTGTCCCAGGGCGGAGAAGTGGGGCCCTTAATTGCTCTGGGATGATCTGGTGCAGATAGTGGAGTGGATGTTGTCTGTAGCTGTCTCGGGTCCCTGCTGTGTCTGCTGGTGCGGAGCAAGCTACCCCTTGGGGCTCCGGGGATGATGGTGAGAGAGCCGGCTGGATTGAAGGAGGAGGATCCTTGTATGGCGCCGTCTGCACGCGGAGAGCGGTGGACCCCACTGGCCCGGGGCTTGCTGCTGCTTGTTTGGTGTGGGCCGGAGGCTTGGGGGAGCTTCTGGGGCCAGCCCTCACGGGGCTGGCACTCGACGCACCCAGCTGATGGCGTAGCCGTGGGAACGGCGGAGCGGCCATTCCTGGTCACCAGCACCGGCTGGTGGCGGTGTGCGCCAGCACCCCTCGGGCCCCCACTCGGCCAGGGGAGAGCCAGGCCCCAGACCAGGAGATGCAAGGTAACACTAGGGAGCCCACAGGTCAAAAGGGCGACCACAGGGATGAGGCCCCACTTGCAGGAGTTGCAGCAGCTTCCGGCGGTGAGTGAGTTTTACAAGGCTTGCAGGTGATCCCAGGATGGTGTGTCGCTCCGCCGCCTCTGCAGCCGGCACTCGCTCAAGAATTCAGCAGCCGGCTAGGCATGGGTGAGGGGATAGAGAGCCCCGGCGAAGAGGGGGCACTCTGCATCAGCCGCAGAAGGCTGGTTCATGAAGGTCGGTGGCGTCTGATCCGGTTGCTCTCCCCCAGTTCAGGATGATTCAGGCACTATCAGTCCTGCAAGGCTTCAGGCAGCTTAGAGGTGTGAATCCCCTCCCCCTCCGCGGCCCGCTGCAGAAAGCCACCATCTTGGTCCTCCTTCCATGTCCCAGGGCTCCACTCTCGCTGCTGACTGTGGAGCGGGCACCGAATTTCGGGAGCGGAGCCCCAGCGATTAAGGTGCGGCAGGCAGTCATATCATTTAGAGGAGATATATAGCTCGATTTGGTAGCTCCAGCCTATATAAAAAGCTCCTACGGCGGGGCAGGAGCATTCATGGAGCCATGCTTCTAAATCGGCTCCCAGCGATGCCCCCCCCCCCCAAAGATTCAACTTTAATATTCACATGCTGAACATGGGAGCCTTCCCCTCTACGTTTGTGCTTAACTTTGGGAAGGGAATTCTTAGGCCCAATACAGGATTCGTGAGAACAGATTTTACCATCATCAGGAAAAATAGCTTTGGGGAAGAATAGCTCCCTCTGTCAGCAAGCCATTACATATTCAGGTATTACTCTTCCTTCTCTGAGGAAGAAGAATAACCCATCCCTCCCAACTGAGTCCTCCCGCTCCCTTGGGGACCTTCTCCTCCCAGGTGATCCTCCTGGCTAATACCACCCCCAGGGTCAGGATTAGGTAGCGGCTGCCTTCTCCAGGACACCTGGGAGGAGACTTTAGGTAGGGATTTTGTGAGGACTATGCAGGATTCATCACACAGCCCAGAGATAGACACATGCCAGCAGGGGAGTTCCCCAAGCCAAGTACACTGAACCAGTGAGAGAGACACCAGAGCCCGCAAGTTTCAAACTTGCGTAAGCGTATCAGGTGATATGCCGAAGTTGGGGCCAGTAAATAGCCTGAGAAACCAGAAGGGCCAGAGCCCATCCAATGGTGGTGGAGACACCAGGCATAGGAATTCTTGGTGGACCAGATGTCCAGGTAACATCGCCAATACCACTGATGATTGGAAGTACCAGTCACTATGGTTGAGCACAGGATAACTGCAGCACCGTGCAGAAACGGGAAACCACAAAGTTGACACCAAAGCAGGAGAAATGCCAGAAGTCTGAGCAATTAAGAAGGAACTACAATGACGAGGTCTCCCACAGAGGTTCACCTATCATCAGAAAGGTAACAGGGAGAACAAGAGGCCTGGGGAGACACCAAAGGATCATTATAACAATCAGTTCACTCATCCCAGTACCAAATCTGGAAAAGAGTTGAGTTGGAGAAAAAGGGAACCCAAGAGCAATAATGGTATGAAACAAACTGTTGAACGGTTAAATACAGAAGGAGAATTAGAAGAGATAAAGCTATCCTGGGAAAGGGGAAAGTTAACTCGGCATCCTGTACACAGTCAAAATAACTTTAAAGCGGAAACAAGATATGTGCAAAAGTCTAGAGAAAGTTGGCATTATTATATCACAACTTCAAAAAAGTATATAAAGAGACTGTAAAAGCCCATGCTGAGAATCCCAAATCAGAAATGAGGAATAATAAGAGAATATCTAGAGGGATAAGATGGGAAGAAAGAAAGCCAAGTAATCCCATTAAGAAATTAAAGAGTTTAATGAGAAAAATCACAAGAGACTAATCATAATTCATCTATTGAAAAGTCGGTACAAGGAGTACCCTAGAAGATTCACCTCAGAACCCTTTTCAAGAGACTATTATTGTTGATTCACATATAGAAAGTCTAGTACTAGGAGTACCTCAGGAGAAGGAAGTCATTGGGCCTCATTATGGGTCTGGTGGTAACCGTGCCGGTGATACTGGCGGGTTCCTGCTGGACCCGTAATGATTTACCAGCGCCTGACACCCCGGTAAGACCAGGGGATTACAACCCTGGCGGCCTAAAAAGTCAGGCACCGGTAAATTGTAAGTCCCCATTCCCATAGGGTCCTAAAGGACTCTATGGGAGTGGGGCCAAGGAAGCATCGGCACCGTTAATAATGGTGCCGTTGCTTCCGTGACAACTCTGCGGGCGGGTGCCATTCCGCCCGGCAGGTCTGACCTGCCGTGCGGGACTGCATCCGCCTGCAGAGTTGTAGTGTGCCGGTCTGGAAACAGCAGTGCCGGTAATCTTACCGGCACCATTGTTTCCGGACCGGCACACTTATGAGGCCCATTGTTTTGATTTAAGTAAATTTTGCATAGTGGTAGGGTCAGTGAGGGTAGTTTGGACAGTAGACTTATTTTGTTTGGACAATAACAAATGACTGATGAGCACCTTGGTTATTAAAGTAAGCAGGGAACACCCATAGCAATATGGAAGGATAGGCATTATTTGTTTTGTTTAATAAAACACTGACTACAATGCTCACAATGAGTCTGCGTCCTTCTTCTGACTCGCCAAACTTGACACAATCTAATGTGTTTGGAACAAAACAGCACAAATGGCACAATGCAGGTCCACTTACAAGCCAGAGTTGCCAATATGTGGCTATATAGACCTGCCCCTATTAAACAGAGCTTTCTGAGTAGCATAATGCCGAACACAATAGGTCATTTACATGAAGATGTCAATTTCTTAGGGTTTGTTGACTTTTGAGGGAAATGGTGAATAGGCATAAGGTAATATCTTGCAGATGCGAGTTATGCAGCACAAGCCAGAAGATTGTGTTTGAACTTATGCATAAAGCAAATAGTGTTTAATCGGGCCACTCGGGAGGGCGTGCCACAAGCGAGGAGATTGTGGTTGAACTTCCAATAGGAGACGCTTATCTACTTATCTACAAAGTGAATAGTATGTAATTGGGCCTCAGGGGAGGGTGCAGGGGGATAACAGAGCTGTACAAGCTATGCGTCAAGTGGAACACAAGTAGGATAGATACCGTCCATGCTAGATACAAATTGGAAATTGGTATAGAGCTGATGTATGGGGAGCAGGGCAGGATTTGTGGTAACACTAAGACAGTATCACAATGTCAGATTTCATTCATTAAAAGTGCTTGATGAGGTGTTATTTCACCCTCCCCCTTGAAAAGCTGATGCACATCAAACGTGATGTAAGCAGTGATTGACCTAGATGTGGGGGCCTAATTCACATGTGGTGGATGTTAAGAAAGATTTCTGAACTCTGTTCTGGAGGAGCAGAGGTTCAGAAGGCCAGCCTAGTTCCTAGTTCCTTGGAACAGGGTAACCTCTGGACAAGCCAGACCAATCAGGGTAGCTATGGCAGGCAGTCAAGACTAAGTCTCAGGAGGGGTAGGGTGAATGAAAGACTTCAATGACAATACAAAGCAAGAACACTTACAAATTACTCCAGACAGGTGTAATATTAAAAATATAGACACATTTATTACAAGGCCTTTGTAACATAGACCATAGCAAAGAATAACAGTAACACTAAGTAAACCGATACATCACACTCAATACAATATATATATAAACCCGAGAATGGGCAGAATACTGTGAACATCTGTTGTTTTTTTCCTCCACTTATATGGATATCTAGATTTACCTACACATAAGAGGCAAACATCCACGAATATAGTGTAGGCGAGTATTCCCTCTTGTATCTCCCACTGATTAGACGCAACTCATTCCTCCGGGAAGATCTACTGTCTTGACTATTATGACTATTTTGTTAGATCTGGAAACTTTCACGACTGTCTGTTTAAATTCTTCCTGTCGGGAGAGTCCAAATTAGTCCCTCTTATGGATATTCATTCCCTCTTTCTCTCCACCGCTGTGTTGAGAATAAAAGACATTTTTCACAAATCATGTTCTCTCCCTCTCCCCTAATAGCTAGCCATCCGAAGTTTGGATGTCTTAAAATCATGTTAGGGTTTTTTTACCCTTGTTGATTTCAAACAAAGGGTTTTAGAACCTTCCTCAATGTTTTTTTTTAAATTTACGTGGCGCTTTGTTTACATATGACGTCACCCGCACGTTGGCGTGATGACGTCATCTTGTAAGCAGGCCGGTCGCGGGCATAAAATACTTAACCTATGTAATCTTTTTGTATTTGTCGACACTGAAATACTCAACTTGCTATTTGCTATATATTAGACCCCGATATTTCACTTTTAACGTTGTGATTTCCACCCGTTGCTCTCGGATTGCGTCATACACGCATGCGCATGATGACGTCATTCGTCTACACGGCATAAAATGCGTCGCGGCGTTGACAATGGAGACGGACATCCTCCCTGCAATCCTGCCTCCATTGTACATCGCTTGTGACTAAAGGTAAGATTGTTTAAATAATGTTGAATCCTCCTCTTCTTTTTGGATTACCTCTGCATGAGGTTAAGATTTTAATCTAACAGCACTGAATTGGTCCCCATATCTTCCTCTCTACTTACCTTTTTAGATCTTGCATTGTGCTGAAGATCTGTTTAACGCACGTACTTAACCTGTCTGGACCTTCATTCTGGAGTTTTCGTGCATACTTGAGTAAGTGCCACTTTTGCTGGTAATTCTACTTTCTTAAACTGACTTTAGAGGCTACTATAGTTTTCCTCTCCTCTACAAAAAGCAATTCTCTCTTTTTTCCAATGTAGAATTGTTATTCATCCCCGCACGAGTGGGATCTACTTTACAGCGAATCCAAGGTTTTGAATACAGAAGCACTTTTTCTAAAAAAAACATCACAAGGTTAGACTTTTTTGAGATTCTCTTATCTGTTTGACATTCTGCTAATTCATTTTTTACATGGCCGTTCAAGCCCCATGAAATCAGGATGAGGCATCTTTTCTCTTGACCAGTATCACCCTTAGGTCTGGTAGTTATAGCCAGAGGATATATTATGTTCCACCACATACTGGTATAAAAGTTTAATTATGTATCTAATACATCACTTGTTTGATTTTTCCCTATGTAGTCCAAAGATCTTAGCAGAAACTGTTGGTTTTTTGTAACATATTCCAGCCAGAATTTGTTGTACGAAACATGGGTCGAAATAAGTGATTATTTGTTTCTAATTTGATGAAATTATATGAAATTATATAATTATATTTCTGCACTCTGATGTAAATACTGTATATACATTTTTTCCAGAATTTGAATTGCCCCTGATGAAGAGTGTGTATACACTCGAAACGCGTCGGGCCCTCTACAGTTCTACCATCATGAATAAAATGAAGCTTGGTTCTTGTGATATAATCTGATTGAATGTTTTTTCCAAAACTGACTTTTGCCTTAAATCTTTATAGTATAATTATTTACTTGAAATATTGTGTCTTTAAGATATGAATTATTGGTCTGGTATTCCAGACATACGAAAGTGTGCAGGGGACGTGAGTTCCCAATTGGGAACTTGTTTGTTCTTTCGCACGAAATATGTTGACAAGCTAGAGGGGGAGAAAACAGGCAGTGCAGGTAATCTTTAGACCCAGTTCCACATCAATAATACACCTAACTAAGAGGCAGTCCAAGCCCTATGAAGAGCGGAGCCTTGTGCTCAATAGTACATGCACGCGCTTGTGCCAATGGGCAGGATAGGGTCTCTTCAAGGGTCTCCAGCAGCTCAGGAAGTTGGAAGAGACGATGCAGAACAAGTTCCCACTATTCAAGAAGGACCTCTACTTAAGGGCAGAGGCAGTTTGAGAGTGCGGGATGGAGTCTCTATTTTGCAATAGCTGTGGAAATGAAAGGGGCCCTCAGGGGCCGCTCATCCGTAAAAATGGGATCCTGTGCTAGGGGCCACCGGTCGGGGTAAGGACTACTCATCGGTCCCCATTGCAGGCAGACCCAAACTTCGCCAGTACAGTCCACTTAGTTGGCAGGTTCGAATGTGGATAAAAGGACCTCTCGGCACCTTGTAGTTCCCAAGATACAGCAATGATTCCCAAACGGGACAATGGCGATTTCTCCGCTCCGGGAGGAGGAATCGACCCAGGTTCACTGCAGCAGGCTTCAGGGGCAAGAGGGTCTCAAATGCAGCAAACTTGCACAGGTCATTGCCACGGCAGGGCAGCACGGTAACCGTGTTTACTCTGGCCCTGGCGCACTCATCTCACTTCAGACATGGGAATGCCAAGTGTACGAAATTCAGTGTGGGGGTGCCGTGGACACAGAGCTAGAAGTATACCTCCTCGAAACAGCGGCGGTGACAGAGCAAAGCAACTGGGTAAGCTGGTCAGCCCACTGGTTGGCCAAGGGACACTTCTGAGAAAGCTTACTTGCAGGGTTTAATGAAGGTGCCGAGAATAGTTGGTCCCACTATTCCAATGGGTCGAAGCGTCTTTGCAGACCTTCTGGGACAACCAGATGCATAGGGGTCCCACGGGACAACAGCAGGCTCAGGGTGCCAAACCTTCCAGTGGGTCACCAGCGGTTCCTCAACTCTGCTTCGTGTTGCAGGATACTTGGCTCCTATCCTTTGTTCGGTGTGAACTCAGGAGATCAAAATGGTAGTGGTGTTTTCAGCCTCCTCTTATCCAAAGTTCCCTTCGCGCCAAAACGGAGAGTACCCAAGGGAGATCTGCTCACAAACACACACTCCATACGTGGACCAATCGCGGACCACAGTGGTCCCAGGCATTCAGGGCATTCCAGACTCTCTGGCACCCAGGATGTGAATTGGGATCAGACATTCCAGGCCACATCCTGGAGGCACACACACAAGACATGCAGATGCCCGCGAAAGTATTGGGATGCGCGGGAAAGTGCATGACCAAATAAGGACTGACCCGGGTCGACTCGAACTGGGGAAGGTGAATTGGCAAGATGGCCAAAGGACAGGACAAAGAATCTCGTGGCATTGCCATTTTGGAGCCAGGCCACCTATTCGTGCCAAATGCGTTTAACGCGGTTAACATGGCAGGAAAGGGTTAAAAATAATGCAAAAAAGATAGCTGCCCCCAGTCCTGTCCATGACACATCGGCACAGTTCAGAAAAAGTCCAGCGAGAGTTTCTAGGGCCTTTGGAAATGACTAGAGACCCAAGTGTGCTCTATGGTAAGATACATTGCACACTTGTTACATGTTGCACAAAAGCTGCAACATGAGGAAAGGACTAAGGGAAACAAAGTCTCCCAGTACTGACTGTCTTAAGGGCATGTCAGTCTCCCCATAACAAGTGAGCGAAAGACCAGAGGATTGCAGCTGAAGGCTGTGCTTCTCTGGCAAAGTCAGTCAATGGTGTCTAAACAGCAGCAAAAAGTTTGGGGGTTGACACATGGAGGGAAAATTACATACAATTATGAAATATTTCCTAACAGTGGACATGCACACTGATAGTGTCATTCTGGGGCAAGACGGTGGAAGAGTCGACCAGAATAATGGAGTTTCATTTGGAAGAAATGCTGGAGGTCTGCCAGCTGTGCAAGGTACTGCAATGGAATAAGAATAAAATGTTGACCAAATGTATAATATTGGTTCTGGCATTAGCTAAGCGAAGTGTTACAATGCGATTGAAACATTATGCACCACAAGAAATTGTTGAATGGAAGACAAAATAGAGCACTGCTGAGACAGATTTCAGAGTCGAGAAGCATAAGTTTAAGGAAGGTGATACGATCTACTGCATATGGGATCTCTTGCTTAATATAACTGATTACCCTTCAGACTTGATCCCTCCAAGAGGAGTAACTCAATGCGCTTTAAAAGCTGGAATGTGTTAGATAAAGATATGGGATTGACTTTAAACATCAATGTTTAGATGGAATATTTGGGTTTGTGAAAGAGTGGGTGTAATGGGTTTTGAACTGCCTAGAACATCCCACTTAAGATGGCAATGATGGAATAATATGCCACTCAGTGAACAAACATGCCCTGATTGATGTGTCGCTTGATGATTGTTGGAAGGTTGTTGGTATTAGTTTATGATCTTTATTATAGTGGTGGAAACATTGAAAAATGATAAATAAAATGTAAAACATTTTTTATCACACACCAGCAGAGTGGAGAGACCCGACTCATACAGACACCAACACTGAGGCTTACAGAGGAAGGGAGGGAGTCTCGAGACCAGCCCATAACCCTTCTGAGATCCAAGATGGCAGCAGGCGTTCTTATAAATGTATGGGAAGTTCTTGCAAACCACATGACCAGAGCCCAGGAGCCACAATCAAGCACAGGCCTCAGCACACCGGTGTCCTCATTACACAGGAACTCACCCCAGAGGAGGGGTGATCGTGCTGTATAATAAAGCCAGCTTAATCTGGAGGTGTGGGGGTTTTGAGCAGGAGCTGGAGGCAAACGTTTGATGCAGAGTGGCGAGAAAGAGGAGATTTTAGAGGAAAGTAGGAAAAGAGAGCAGGAGGTGTCATTCGTAGAAGGAGAGTTGTTGGGGAGAGGAAGAGAGAAAGAGGTTGATACAGGAAAGTGGTCTAATCAGGAGGAGGTGGAAGCAGGAAAAGTATACCATCAAAGAGAGAAGTGTGCACTGGAGGAAGTTGCAAACAAGATTGGGAAAGAGGAAGAAGCAATCCATCTGAGAAGGAAATGGAGGAAGGGAGGAGCTGAAAGATATAAATTAGATGTGGGAGGTAAGATATCATACCCAGAAAAGTGGCATCGCCCCCAGGTGGGGCAGAGTCACATTAATCTTCTCCAAAGCAAAAGACTGTGGGGAGGTTAGAGAAGAGCTGAAAGCCAATACCAGCTGTGGCCTACATAATAGAGCTAGCTAGAGAGGCAAGGTTACAAGATGTGGAGGTGGGAGAAGAGCAGGTAGCCCTAGATAGCAACACTAGTGTTCCAGCTGGCCATCCAGATCCAGGGAAGAAATTATTACTGGTGGAAAGATCCTCATTGGAGGGACAGGAAGGTTATTATAAGTGGGGTCTGAACAGGTGTGTCTTGGGGATTAGAGTGCCAGTGCAGGGAACGGACACTCAGATAGGGACCTCTCGGAGTCCTCTGCTGAAACCTCGACCATGAAAGCCCGAACAAAGAGGTGTCAACACGTCCATCTCCTAGAGGAGTTCTTCAGGTCCTCCCCGAGCCGAAGATGCAAAAAGCAATGCATGCAAAAAGTATAACCCAAAGGCAAGGACCAGGGTCATCTTCCGGACGTCTACCTAAGCCCAGGACATTAACACTCCTTTTAACTTTGTGGGAGACTCTATACTACATTTTGACTTTCTTTAAAAAAGAAAGACTTTGAATGGGCAAATAAATATATTGGCTTCCCTTTGGTGATCCACACTAACATCCCACCCTCCTCAAGAGGACATAGAAAGAAATCCGAAGGTGCATTAATTGGCTCTTGTTTTCTTTTCTGTTTAGACTCCACCTACACATGGTTATTTTCCCTTCACATACCTCCCTGCACTAGTTTCATTTGCACAATCAGATTTATCCCGTCTTGCGTTCCACTTGGCGCACCTTGACAACAGCTAGATTGGGGTTGGGACTCCTATGGCAGGGAATGTTTGCTAGAACCCGCATCTGTGAGATAACGAGGCATTAAGTGTGAAGCCGGAAGGGAGAGTCATGGTGTGTCACTATGAGAAATATTTCTGTGATGGAGATCTTGTTGAGACTGCTCACATGACTCTAGGTCAACTCCTGAAAACCAGGGGATGCATATTTACATGGATATGCATGGTCTATGCTATCTTGCGCCCGCACAATAAAAAGGATTGCGGGTATATAGGAAGGGCTTATATGGTTCAAATTCTTCACCTGGGACATGAATAAATATTAAACACGATGGCCTGGTATCTTGCTCTAGGTTAACCCTAGAAAGTCATGTGTGTGTGTTAAGGCCATGATATCTTGCTTCCCCCACAATCAAAAAACATGGGGTGTCCAGGGAGGGAATAGATAGTGCATATCCATCGGTTTGGACAAGAATAAGTCTAAAAAACAGAATTCCCTCTTGTCTAACCGTGAATAAACCCAGGCGAGGAAGGGGCAGCAGCTTAAGACGTAGCAAGGGTTGGAGTGCCCTGTGAGGGGCTATATGATGTCCATCTATTGCTTGGTACAAGATTACATCTAAATTGGTGGTGAACTTGTATTTTACTCTGAGCTAGCCCCGGAAATGCAGGATTTGCGAAGTACCATGGGTGTGTTTGGGACATGGTATCTTGCATCCCCAGAATAAAAAAAAGCGTGTGTGTGTGCGTGTCCAAGGATGGTATACAAGGTGGATATCTATTACTTGCAGCCAGAGTCAATCTAAAACAGGATGACCTGGTCCCTAACTCTGGATCAACTCCTGCAAGGCAGGGGATGTGAATTAGCACGTTTGTGTTTGGGCCATGGTATCTTGCATCCCCACAATAAAAAAGGGAGAGTATATTATGCATGTTCAGAAGGGGCATATAGGGTGCACATCCATTGCATGGGAACTGAATAAATATAAAACAGGACAACCTAGTATCTTACTCTGGGTTAAACCCTGGAAGGCAGGGCATGTGTGTGTTAGAGCCATGGTATCTTGCATCACCAGAACAGAATAGAAAATGGTTGGGGTGCTGAGGGAGGGGCTATATGGTACCTATCTATTGCTTGAGACCTGCGTGGATCTAAAATGGAGTGATTTGGGCTGGGTTAACTCCTGAATTACTACAGGGGTGTACGGGTCATGATAGTTTACATCCCCACAGTAAATAAGGGTGTTGGTGTCCAGGGAAGGTCTACATGGTGCATCTACTTTGCTCAGAACCAGAATAAATATAAAATGGGGAGGGCAGGAGGGGGGCACAGGCATAATGAAATGGGTTTGGAAACGCTCCTTTGGGATGTTCGTGACATGTCATCAAATTAATATTTCCATTTATGCATGCTTTAGTGTTACACTACCCGCAGAAACAAATGATAAATTGTGCGGATTTCTTTATTTATATTGTACAAAAATAAGTGCTGTTAAATGTACTATTTTAACCTATTTATATTTTCCAAAATTAAGGTATGATATATGATATGATAGTTTATTTATATAGCGCCTATACACTACACAATGTATTTCAAAGTGCTTCAAGGCAAGGGAGGGAATAAGGGAAAATACAATGACATTCTTACAGGCCATGAACAGTAAGAATTGGAAATTAACCATCATGACATTTCAGATAGGGCAAGAGCTAAGACATAGATAAGGAAGGGAGGGGGAGAGTTGGAAGGAAATGGAAACAGGCAGGTGACTACCGTACTAGGCCTGACGACATTTCTGATAGAGCCGGAGAAAAACAAGAGGTGAGGGAGAGGGATGCAGAAAGGGAGGGGAGGAACAAAACAAGCGACTATCATACTAGGCCTGACGACATTTCAGATAGTGCTGGAGGGGGGGTGGGAGAAACAAAACAGTAATGGGAGGGTGGAGGAAACAGACGAGGTTGCTATCATATTAGGTCCAGGAACAATTCTGATAGAGTAAGTGCATAGAAGAAAGTAAGGGGAGGAGATAGGAAAAAGGAGAAGGGAAAGGAGGAGAGAACAGAGAGTAAGCAGTCCAAAAGAGTGGAGAAGCAAGAGTGGAGAGCGAATACAATTGCAGGAGGTTGACACCCGTCTACCTCACCCTTTCGTCTCTCACATTAATTACTGGGATCAGAGTGTTGAGGCATATCCAAAATATAAAAGTAGTCTAAAAATGCATTTATATATGTGCCTTGTCTGCTCAAACTGCACTGCACAATTTGTATAACTATTTCAAGAGCCATTTTGGGAACACAGGGCATAACTTTAGAAGATTTTCATCGGTCTGTTGTGAGTGGAAAAGGACAGAGCCCCTTTAAGGGAGGAGCTCGAGACTATGGGGAAGAACGGGAAGCGTGAGGAAAGGGAGGGGTAAGGGAAGAGGGATGTTAGTTATGAGAAGGAGGAATAAGGAGGAGGTCGGTGATCATGGCTCCAGTGTATTATGTCCTGGATGTGTATGTGAGGCCCAATTAGGTAGTACAACAACTGGCGATGAGGCCGATCAACCCATGCCGTGAGGAAGGGGACCTGGATGAGGCCAGCAGCATGACGGGCAAGGCTTCCCTGCAGTGTGGAGAAGTGGCGGTGCGCAGGTCCAGTAACGCAGAAGATGACCATCGGAGAGGTGGATGCGCCCAGCAATGCGACGGTGAACCCTGTGAATGCTGGTGACGCAGACGGTACGGCGTTGTATCAGAGCAGCCCAGCAGAATGGTAGCGGCGTGAAGCGGATCGGAGGACGGACCATCCGACGTGGGTAAGAGTGCCCCAACGAAGATAGCCGTACACCAAGCAAAAGGACAGGCTGGACACGCCCAGCCCAGCAGTATCAGCTGTGCGGCGCATGGACGGTCCCGCCGTAGCAGAGGAAGCAGACACCGGCTGAACGATAGGACTAGCGAGCGAAGCACGCTCAGCATAGTGACGGGCAGCAGGTGCCCAGACGAAGGAGGGCGCAGTGGACCCGGCCCAGCAACAAAGCGTCAGGAAGCCCAACAAGGCAGCACTGCGTGCACTGGCAGGGGAGAGGACCCATGCCAGAGAGGACGCGCAGCAGAAAAGTGAAACTGCAGCCCACACCTACACCAGAAAGAGAAGGTGGAGAGCCGCTGGATGCCTGCAGCACAATGAGCATAAAATGGAGCACGCCGGACCGTGTCGCAACACAGTGAGAAGGACACCACCACAGGACGCCAACTGAAGCAGCAACGCACAGAGAGTAAGGAGTAAACACCCCCCCATGGCCGCGCAGTGATCATAGACCAGCACTCGCACCCCCCAACTGCACAGAGAACAGCGCTGGCACAACGAGGGGGCCTGCGCCTTCTCCCACCCCACTGCTGCAGGCTGAGAGCCACCAGCCGAGGGCATCATAACACTAGCAGCCCTGAGCCACATGCCTGACACGCTCACACGAGCTGTGAGTGAGAGAAAAGAGATACGCCTGGTAATTTTACCACGCAGAGAGAATCCACGGCGAGGATCACGTGGCACACTGGGTGCCATCCTGTACTGGCCAACAGAATTGCTGGTCCACAGGCCTACAGGGGGACAGTCTGCGAAGGGCACCCACCAGCAACCTCCAACACGGTGCCCCCCCCTCCACTACCCAAGCTGTCAGGAGAGTACGACGCCGCAAAGGAAACACGCCTCATGAACTACCACGAAACAAAAGCAAGGTCCACAACTAGTATACCTCCAACAACCCCACCAGTGACAAAATCGCGCACAGGTCTGCACCACCGACCCCAAAATAGCCGGCCACAAAGACGCACAGGGGACCAGCCGTGCAACATCACACAAAACCACTAAAGGAAATGTGGGGCCAACCAGCAAGAGGTCATCTCACCCCACACCGCAGAAAGCCCTGATAACACAGATCAAAGCTCTGACGACCAAGCGGGAGGCCGCCATAAATACCTCCCACCATGGTTGACCAAACACAAGCAGATGCTGACGCAGGTGCGCAAGCCCTAGCGAACACGAACCCCACATCTTATGCTGCTATCATGAGACGGCCCAACCCATTCGCCGTGAACCCACACCACAACCAAGGAACAAGGTGGGAAGAATGGGTCGAAGAATTTGAAGACTTTCTAGGAGCAATCGGGGACCGAGACCCCCCGAACAAACTCAGCATATTCAGGAACCTGGTAGGAAAAGAGGTAAAGGACATCATCAAAACAATTCCAGCAACAGACAAGACAACATACCAACGTCTTCTCGCTGCAGTCAACGACAAGATAATTGTAGGCTCCAACAAAGACTACGAACGCTTTGAAATCAACCAACATAGGCAGAGTCCACATGAGTCCATCGGAGAGTTCGTCTTACGTCTCCAGCAGAAAATAGCGAACTGCGACTTCGCCAACTTCAATGATGAAGAGGCTAGATGGCTGAGGATCATAGAAGGTGGCACCTCGTCAACGTTCAGAAAACACCTTCTCTAGAAGCCCCTTTCCCTAGCCAAAATACTCAATCTGGCTAAAACATAAGAGGGAGTTGACGCACAGGCAACCGCCATTGAAAGAAAAGTTAAACGAGACCTCATTGCGGCCCTTACGGTAGGACAACCTTAACACTCTGAGCCCACCGGACCCTGGAGAAAGCAGAAACTTAGGAGACGCCGGCGACAAAGCCTGAGCAAAGAGCCATGCCACGGGAGAGGGTGGAAAAACGCACATGGACAACCATACCCAGCCTTTGGACGGATATGCTGGCGCTGCGGCCAAGAAGGTCACCTTTCAGCAGAATGCAGAACAGGACCACCTACGAGCCCCGCATGCCAACCCACACCACCTGCCCAAATAAGACACCGGAGTTCACCGATGGCATGGCTGGACATCAAAAATATCGAGGACATGAACACTGACCCGCCCACACTAGACAGGCATGCACAACCCCTCTACCCGGAGTTAAACCACCCAGTACACTTCGAGAAGTCGCACCGGGGGGGAACGTGGAAGCCACAGGAAACGTCAGTACAAGGCAACAATACCAGACAAGGGTGGAATAACACCTCCTAGATAACTCCCAAGCACATGCAGTTCAATGGAAAACAGCACAGCCAGTACAGCCAAAAGGACAGTCACGAGGCGCCCCCACCTAGGGAGACCGCAGAATACCTGCCGCCATCCGCATGATACCGAGTCCCGCCATAGGGCACAACCGCCTCAGCCACCGCACTACAGCACTACAGCACGCCCTCATCAGCATCCAATACAGATCTTTCGAAGTAACCCAGAAGAAGGACCACATGCCCAGACAAGATGTGAGAGAGGAAAGCAAAGCCAAAGAAAAGACGAACCGCGCAGCTCCCATCCTAGTGACAAAGGACAAAAAACAAGTAACAACTACGACAAGGAACTATGGCAAAATGACACCAAAGGATTCCCTCCTCCACGAGTTATACTTTGAAGAGCATGAACCAACGAAAGAGGAAGCGACCGAGATGGGGGGAAAAAGAGAGCGGAGACTCATGAAACGCCACAACCAGGTAGCGCAGAGGAGACCCCCGAGCAACCAAACAGGCCCCATCGAACCACAAAGAGACCCCAGCGGCTTATTGGGCAAATGCAACCTGGGAAGTCTCATGTTAAGCAAGGGGGAGGTGTTGTGAGTGGAAAAGGACAGAGCCCCTTTAAGGGAGGAGCTCGAGACAATGGGGAAGAGCAGGAAGCAGGAGGAAAGGGAAAATCTTCTCCCAGCTCAGATATCAGAAGATCACTGTACTGGCTTGCAGTGAGAGAGCGCATAGATTTTAAAATTCTTTGCCTTGTTTTCAAATGTGTGAACAAAATCGCTCCAAGGTATCTATTGGACAAATTAATTAGCTATATCACCAGTCGTCAATTACGTTAATGTGATATGAACCTGTAGCATGTCCTGCGTGCTAAATGTGTGAGCAAAAGGGCATCGAAGATTTGGGGTATATGGACCAAAATTCTGGAAAAGACTCACAGGGACCATTAGAGAGTTGAAAACACTCAGCTTTCCGGAAGGCTGTGAAGGCCCATCTGTTTTGCTAGGGAATACGTATGACTAGCCTGTGCAACTTAGCATTTGATGAGATACTATTGTAATAATTGCAGAACGACTATTATTTATGTCATCAGCGCCCAGACACGATTAAGTTCGTTAGGTGCGCGTTTATAAATGTCTCAAATTCTAAATTCAAATGTTTCTTTCACATGTCCATGTTTACATGTCTGGGAAGGTTAACTGCGCTACCTGTCTTCGCCCTATTGAGAAGACATCCTCCTCAGTTTGCCTGACATTTATAAAATGGTGCCCTTTTTCCCACCCCTGACTAAAGCGCAAGAACCCCTGCCCTTCAAAAGTAAACTCACATACATGCCTTCATAGATTTCTGCCATCCTAAACGCCTCAATATTTAGCAGAAGCTTACTAGCCCTCAATCTCCAACGAGGAATATATCTACCACATAGGTTATAGGTCCTCAAAATCCTCAGAGGCTGACAAATACATGAATAGGCACACCATTCTCACTTCTGCCAAGTCTGCAAAAGAACGCTGGGTCTTAGTTTACCACGAACAGATGCTGCTTTTCTTTTTCCGATCAAAGATGTGATCAATCACACCACATCCATTATTATGTCATGCAGGAAACTAACTTGAGATGTCTTCTCGATGCAAGATAATCTACACCCTTCAAGGGGTATCATCCGTGGATAACAGTTTCCTTAATTATAGGAGAATAGGGTTAATTGGTTTCCCCAGTCTTTGCAGTCAGTGGTTCTTTTTTTCCTATGTGAAGTAAGATGATTGGCTGATAAGTTCGCAATTCTTTCCAGGGGTAGTCATGTACCTCTTTCACTAGAATTTCATGTCGCATCTCCTGCTGCTAAAAGCTATAACAGACACACCACATTCCCTTTTTCAGTGCTGCTGCGTTTTATACTAAAGAATCATATCTCACTCTATTTCACTATCTTGACAAATGGAGTGTTCAAGGAAATAGGACTCGAGTATTACTGGTACATCCATCCAACCCACCCCACTGTCCATATTCTCAGTTAATAAGGTATGAAAAGTTCTTCGATACCTACCTCCTATTTGGTCTTCATACTAGGTTAAGATTTGTGGCTTCCTAAACTGCTTTTGGTAGAAAATTTCAAATTGTTCCAGGGTGCTAAAGAAGCAGAAGGGAGACTGAATGCAAAGGCTTTTATATGCGGGTTCTTATAGTAGGGTTCATGGCACCAGCTCATTAAGGAGCACCAATGCATGTTATTCTTCAAAACGGTTAATGTTACACATGGACGTTTTTTAACATACATATTTTCTTTGCAGCTGGATGAGAAGATAAGGAAGACTGATGCATAACACTCACCCGCGTATCTTTAACAGAATCAAAATCCCCACTCATGCAACGAGAGGGATTAGTAATTTTGTCCACTCTTGGCTGTTTGCACTGAAGAGGCAGGAGCATAGGAGTGACCCACATACCTTTAAACATTTGATTTTGCCCTATCTCAGGACAAGCATCTCGAGTTTTGAACACTCTACAACGCTACATATAATTTATTTTCTTACTTTCTCTTTCAAGAACAGTTCCTGAGACAGTAGCAGTGCAAAAGAGGATCATGTGCATTGGATGACTAGATCAGGTCGCAGAAGTCGATATCCCCTCCAGAATTCATGACAAGTCATCTGCAGAACAAGGCAAGGATGAATCGAGCAACGCTGCATCCCAGAGTGGGGAGAGAAGAAAGATCCAGACAGTCCATCCCTTGCTACCAGGAAATAGCATCAACATTATAATGAGGGCATCCTGTGTGCTCTAGCAGTGCGGAGGGAAACTGATCAATCTGGAGGGCTACTCTGCTAGAAAGGGGAGGTTAGCGAGCCTCATGGATCAGTAACCCATTAACCTAAAGTGGGAATGTTTCTCTTTGTTCAATATGGAGCATTTCCATCCACTATAGCAAGTGATCAGAGGGATCAGATAGACAGACCCGGATCTACATCTAAGGGAGACTTAGGAGCAGATGTGACCACACCAGATTGATTTATCGCCCCATTCATAGTTCTGCCCCCTTGCTGTAGGCTCCTGCACTGCCTATTGTGGTCAGCCTTTTCAGGGGAACACCAAACCTTTAGACCATCGCTTCCCTACTAGGCCTCACCTTATTGCTAAAGCACCCGATTTTCCCACTCCTGCTCCAGTGCCTGCCTCAGTTCGCTCCACCTGGAATGCAGAGCCTCTTCCATCCTGGATTTGAGAACCACAACAGGAAGCCAGGAGGGAAAATGTCTCAGAAACAAGAACATTGAAGTGGTGATGGAGTACCTGTGGTCCAACTTGAAAAGATGGTTCAAATTGTCAACAGCCTAGCCCAAGCGAAGGATGCCTAGAGAGGGAAGGGTGCCCACAACTAGAGTAGGTCTTCTTCAACTACCAAGCATCAGGAAAAGCCTCATGGTGGAATGTAAATACTCGGATACTGGGCCAAAATGTATCAAATACAGGGTTTGAGGAAGAATATCTGGTGACGGTAAAGATGGATTTAATCTTGCCAAACTGTGTATGAAAATGGAGGTTGCAACAGAGGATGCAGAGACAGGACACAATGTGGATAAGAGGAGTAAGGGTTAGAAGTAGGACTCAGACACAGTGGGCTCATGTGTGTGGTGTGAAAGCATCAGAAAGTAGACACAGACAACTGAGGAAAGTTTGCTCTACAAACATTTATTAAAATCACAATGAGGTTGGGATAAGCCTAACTTGCCCTATGCAAAGGTGTGATTTCCCTACCTAACTGAAATCATTGGTAGGCTGTCTCAGGAAGTCCAAAGTTAATGTCCGTCTGTGTGCAAAACCTATACTTGCCCTCACATCTATTTGTTCAAAGTGTGTAGGGATGTCAGCATCAAAAGAAAAAGTGTTCAAACAAAAGTTCAGAGCTTCTTCCAGCTCTTGGTCGGAAAAGGGGTTCTCCCTTCCCCAAGATTCCAAACAGTTCACTTTCCATCAAAAGGGGTTCCCTTCCCCAAGCTTTCAAGTCTCTCACTGTTTTCACAACAAGACAATTCCTCTGGATTCTTCCCAGCTTTCAGACTTCTCTGTCTTTCATCATTATCACAAAGTTCCACTCTTTCAGTTCACAGTGTACAAGCTTTTCTTGACAGTCATCCATAAACGTATAGATGAGTTGAGTGTTTCTTTTTCGTTGGGTGTATTCGGTCTAGGTGCAGTTGTCAGACAGCACGGACCACCCATTAGAGATCACACAACTGACACACCTTATTGGATTCTCTTCCACAGTTGCACTGCCACTGCTTCAGCTCAACAGTAGTATTGCACTTCTATTTCTGCAGTCCTTTTCAATACTTGTTTTGCCACCATTCACTTGCTGGATTATCAAACCTTCTCATAGCTTTGCCACAGTTTCAACTTTCAACTTGTACCATTCCCCTTTTCCTTGTGGCTCTTGCCAATGTTTGCTTTTTCTCAGATGGTACAATTCACAGTTCCTTATATTCTTTACCAGTGCTTGCTTTCTTTAGTTTACATGATTCACAGTTCATTTGTATCAGGGAGCCCTTTTCTCTTCATTGCATTCAATCATGGTTACTTTCCTTTGGTTCGGTATTCAAAAACTTCAGATCATTCATATCAAAACAGAACCGCAAAATCCCAGTTCACTCTCCTGCTGGGAATCTGCACCCAGTTCACAGGCTTCTCATTCACTTTAAAGTTCACTGCTTTTCTGGCCCATCTGCGGTCTTCCCAATTTCAGTACAGTTCATTATTCACAAACCGCTCCATTCATTAATTTATTAATTTAAATATTCACGTTATCGTAGTCATCACTCATCTGTACTTTACATTTGGACCGGCAATCCCATCGCCTTTGATGTCCTTTGCTCACTCGCGAGAGCTCCGACCTGCATTCACAACGCGGCTTGCACCACAATGTTGCAGAGTCATTCAGCCTGACTTGACTCACCGGGTACGCGGTCTTCGTCTGCTTTCCTCTTCTTCGGTCGGCTCTTCGTGGCTGTCACTGCAACCCGGCTTGGCACGCCTCTCTTTGACGGTCTCAGACATCTCGGGTTACCAGAGAGGGAGTCAGGTCGGCAGCTGACCCTGCACCGGAGACCTTTCGAAAATGCCCACCACACTATGCTTCCACTGCAATGGCTCTGCAGCACCTCAGCAATTTGGACACGCGTCTCCCCGCCTTCACCTCCGGCTTCTCCACCTGCAAGCGTCTAACAGGTGATCTCCTTAGACTCACCTGACCAGGCCATTTATACCACCCTTCTGGCTTCAGGTGCAGGCCATTCACTTTAATTGCACAACAGTCTTGGTACACGGCATCTCTCTTTCTCGTCCCAGTACCAGAGTGGTGTTTGCATATTTTTTGAGTTAATAAACGATTGATGTATCTTTCTATGTGGTCTCTTCCTCATCTCAGTACCATAGTGGTATGTATTGGGAGATAGTTTTCTAACAAAATAGGGAAGGGATTGGTAATACCCCGTAAAAAGCCTTCGGGACATTTGATTCCTTATGCAAGGGAAATGGGGATACCGTGTCTCACCCAAGGGGGCCTCATCCCCAATCCCCAGGTCTTCTCCTCCCATGTGATCCTCCCTCGCATATCCATCCTCAGGTTCAGGATCCAAAAGCGATAGCCTTTCCTTGGCCACCTGGGGGAGGATATTTGTGAAAGAAGGGAGGACGCTCTCAGATTACTCACAGATGTCAAACTTTTATTAAAGTTTAAAAAGGAAAGAAAAACCCTCTTTCCCAATTTAGGGCGTATACGTTCCCTCGCAACTTAGGCCGCGTGCGCTCCCCTGCAACTTAGGCCACGTACAATCCCTCTCTACTTGGCCGCATGCACCCCTCCTCCTCTTAGTCGCTGCATTCCCTCGCATCATAGGTCCCTGCATTCCCTTCCCTTCCATCTCATCTTAACTCCCTCCCTTGATCTATTGTGTTATGTTCTTGACGTTTTTGTTGCTCTACGGTTGTTGGCTTACATTGTCTTTGCCTGCATTCCTGTTGGTGTACATTCTTTACTTCCAGGTTCCTTTTGTGATTGACCTTGCGCATCCTCCTTTACTCTGTTTTGTGTGCTGTTCTCCTTTGCTCCGATATTGTGCTGTTCCCCATGGTTCTTGGCGTCACACTACACTGCCTGCTTCTTCCAATCTAGGTCCCCTGCAGTGCTCTGTGCTTTGTTTTTGGCTCTGTCCTTCCCTTCTAGGTCCCCTGCAGTGCTCCGTGCTTTGTTTTTGGCTCTGTCCTTCTTCCCTTTTAGGTCCCCTGCTGTGCTCTGTGCCTTGTTGTCGGTTCTTTGCATCTGCTTCCTTTTTCTTCTAGGTTCACTATTGTGCACTGCACTTTGCTGTCGACTATGTATTACATCTGATTTCTCTGGCCCGTTGCTTCTTGTCCATTGTTTGCCCCCTCCTTTTGTGTACCTCGCCTGCCTGCTCACCAGCGCTACCCTCCTCCCCTGCTTTTGCTCCCCCCTCTCACCCACCCTCTATGGTGCTCTGTCTCACCTATCTTCTCTAACTGATTTTCTATTGACTATCCTATCCCTCTCACTAAGTCTGGCAGGAAGAAGCTCAAAAAGGACATCCTGGTCTCCAACCAAGGCCTCCTTATCGCTGAGCATCCTCAAGGCTTGCCCGTCTTGCGACCAGTCGACTAAAAAATGGAGAACCTTTACTACAGGTGCTGAAATGGATGAATACCTTGTTGGCTGCACCAGTTCTCCCATTTGTCCCATGCTGCACCATAGCTCCAAAGTGTGAAGGGGGCCCATGAGTCCCTCATGAATTCAGCAGCAAGCTGTGAAATTCCCAGCAGCTCCCATCTTTTCCTGAAACCCTGCACGCTAATAGCTGCAGACTCCCACGTTGATCAGCGGGTGCGTCTGACTGGCCGGGTTCCGCAGAAGGTCTCACCTGAACGGAATCATCCTCAGAAAATCAGAGGAAAGTTCCATCACCACTGGAAACCACACCTGGGACTTCCACAATGGCACTACCACTTCCTCTCTCTTAGTCCCTTGACTAAAAATGTTGTCAGTATAATGAACAGGGAAATACCTAATGAACTGCCCCTGTCCAACTGTGGAGAAAGGCATCCGCTACCAGGGCTCCCGATCCATCTTCCAGCTGAAGCACATGGGCGTGTGAGCATTCAATCTGGACGCAAAGAGATTGATGTTGAATGGACCCCACATTTCCTGAAGCTGCATAAAGACTGCTGGATGCAACCTCCAGTCGTTGGAATCTACAAGGTACCATGAGTTCCAGCCCGCCACTACATTTTGCTCTCCCGGCAGATACTACACCGTCACTACTATGTTCCTCTCCAGACAGGGATGACAAAAGTCCTTTGCTAACTCAGCCAACATTCTGAACCTCGTACCTCCCATCCGGTTTATGTACAGGACCTCTGAGATGTTGTGCATCTTCAGCAGAATGCAACAATTGACTATGTCCTTGGCAAAGATGCGAACGAGCCCGTGAGCAGCTCCAGACAACTTATGTGCAGTTGTAACTCCTCTTCGAACCACTTGCCTCCTTATCTGTAAATTTCCGCACCTTGCGTCCCAGCCAGTTCTGCTTGTGTCTGATTCTATCACTAACTAAGGAACGTCGCAGAAAATACCCCAGCCATTCCTTGCCTCTATATTCCACAAACCACCACTCTAGCTCTGACTGCGTGTCCCTGTCCAATGGGGCTAACTGGTGGTATTCGACACTGTGATGCTGGAAATGCATCGAAGGGACAGGGCCTCCGTGTCCTTGTCCTTTACTGCTTTTTATCGTGTGTTCTGTCGTGTTTTCCGTGCAGGAGTTCATGTGGGACTCCTGGCAGTGCAGCTCTCTCTCTTTTGGTTTGGTGAACAGACCCGTGGGTTACCCTTATGGCACCCATGGGTAGAGGTACAATCCTGTGCTCCCAGTGTATGTTTTTAGGCACCTGTGTGTGACCCACAGAGCAGGGTACGGGCTGGTGTCAGCTCTGTGCTGAAATGACTGGTGCCCTGAGCGTCCTCCATTTTGGGATGCCCAGGCCCGGTCATTGGAATCGGTAGATTCCTGATGGAGACAAAATGGCCTACATGGGCTTTGCCTTCCATCACCTGTTACCTTGATCTTCCCAAAGTCCTGGGAAGCCCTGCCTCTGTCCCTTCCCCCTGACTGGCTGTTGGTTGGAAGTTCCATATATGGTAGTGTGGGGAAGTGCCAACCAGACTGGCTGGAGCCTTCTCAACAACCGTATGTTGTGGGTACGCCTGTGGGTGGGACATGGGTGAATGGAGTGTGTCGAATATGCATTCTATGTTGTGGCTGTCTAGTATCTGGTGTTTGACACAATGGTTGAGACAGCCCTGCCCGAAACCGGTATGAATGCAGCTTGGAGTGTTGAATACACAACTTGTGAGTGTCTGGAGAGAAGTGAATGGCCTGAATACCTTTTGTGGCTGATTGGCTGCCTGCCTGCCTGCATGAATGCCCGTAGTCATGATTGGATGCTTGAGTGTGACCCAGCGGAATCAATGGGAGATCAACAGTATATCTGGGGACCTCTCACTGCTAGGAATCGTGTTCGGAAGCTGAAGTCCACTACGATGAGTAACTGAAGCTTAACCTTGAGCCCTGCTGGACGAGAAGAATTGCTGCTGCTCTACTTCACAATCAGAAAGCTGCTGTGCCTCAAGAACTGACCCAGAGAGGACCTGGTAAGGCGCCCTCTTCCCGTGCTACGAGGGACCATCGTGCACAGCTGATCGTTGGCTAAGCTCCCTGGTAGACAGACCTTCGACAGGCTGCTGACCCGAAACGGGGATTGCTGCGGAACTTCAAAGAGAAGCGCCCGGACTGTTGTCCGCCACTGTCGACGACCGCCATCGCCAACTGGAGCCGCCATGCTCCCGTTGCCTAAGAACTTCATTGATCCAAGGATGCTCTCATCCGCATCGTCGCTGCTGTATCCTGCTGGAGAAGGCCTGACCGTCGACACGCCGAGGAGCAACCACCGGTGAGTTTCTTGCCACCCAAAGACCACAGAGACGCCGACGACTCGACACCCTTGCTGGGCCACAGTTCTTCAACTCTTTGCGGTCCAGAACTATCGACACCGAGGGGCCCCGCACGCCTCTCGCTGGCCGGACGTTTACGCTTCCCCGTCAATGAGCACCGCTAGGAACGACACGGCCACCTCACCGTCGAAGCTCGACCTGTTCTCCGTCGGACGTTCGACGACCCGTGACTCCGGCCTGAAAGGGAGGACACTCAAGAAGGGTTGTCGATTTCCCCAACGAGGAATGCTACACCACCAAGGTACTTTGGGCTTGCAGAACTATTGGAAAGTCTAGTGTGAACAATATATGGACTGGGCTTGTATCTTTCTTCTACAGGTTGCCAAGGTGGAGGGATCTCCAGACAGAACTGTGTCTAGGTAGCAGGGCCAGTATTCTGCCTATTGCTCAACCATCTTGCTTTCCTTCCTCTCGCTACTGCTGGTTCCCTCTTTATTTTGATCTGTGTGTCATTCTGACCGTATGCACTTTAATAAGATCTAATAACGTTAGTGGTACCACTTTAGAATTGTTCATATTTGCCATTGTTGATTTTCAGAGTACAAAGTGAGTTATCGTGATCGTGTATATGACCTTGAATATTAATAACATAAAGACTGTGTTTTAACCGATACAGTGTGTGGACATTCCTTCGTGGGTGCTTGGGGACTACACTGTACTTAAGAACCAGCTTGCATCACCTCCTGAGAAGCTAGGCCTTGATTGGTCGACTACGTACCAATAATAGAGAATCTTGGCAGGGGTCTCTGTGCCTCCCCTCTACCATATAGAGAGCGGAAGTACAAAGCCCCCCTCCGGTCTTTACAGACACCCCCTTGAAAGTGCCTGATCTTGAGCCTCTGTAATGCAGCGGTCTGTGAAATATCGCCTGAATCAATGCTGCCAGAAGACCTACTAGTCTCGCTAGATTGTGAAGTGAAATATTCTTCTCCCCGATCAATGTCCTCAGCTCTTTCTTGATGCTCTTCAGTTTCTGTGAGGGCAGCTCGAGGACTGCCTTCTTTTTTTTGGATAAAACATTTTAATGTCTTTTTAAGAACATGGATAAAACTTACACATTTCGTACAACATCATAGAACAAACAAGCATCAAATTGTTCATTTCTTCATCACTTGTTGGCATCCTTTGGCCTTATTCGTGTGGCTGTTTTATACAGAGTGGTGCATCCTATCTGTGTCAGTTTGCATCCTCCCATCTCTGCCAAATCTTGGTAGCTTTTCCAGGGCATCCTCTGACGGTGTATATGCGCATTTCCATCAACATACAGATATTTACATCTGCCACCCATTGTGAGTAGAGGGGGGGGGGGGGTTGTATTGGTGCCCCATAGTTTTGCTATGTTGCATTTTATTAGACCCGTGACAGTAGAAAGGAAGAGTTTTTCGAAGCGTGTCATATTCCCTTCTTCCTCAATACCAAGCAGCATCAATTTGGGGTCTCTTCTTGTAACATTGTGTCCCATAACCTCAGACAATTTATCACAGCATTGCTGCCAGTATTCTTGAATTTGGGGACAGTCCCATAAAATATGGAAGAATGTACCTTCCTCCTGTAGACAGCGTAAGCAGTTCGGGTCAGTAGTATGATTCCAACGTTATAGTGCAGTTCTCGGGTAGTACACCCTGTGTAAGGTTTTGAGTTGTATCCATCTGATTTTTGCCGAGATCGCACTTTCTCTCGGATACATTAATGCAGTTAGCCAGTCTTCAGATTGTATTTGTCCAACATTCCCCTCCCATTTAAGTTTTAGGTTATCTAGTTCCGGGGTGGCAAAGGACGAGATTACATTATACATGACTGAGGTGACTTTGTTGGCTACCCATTCTACCACTATGTTTCTTTCAATCAGTGTACATTGTGACATGTCTGTTAGTGTGGGGAGGTGTGTGCGTAGTGCCTGCGTTAATTGGAGGTAGTGGTATCTTTCAGTGTCAGGAAGACCATGTTGGTTTGTCAGTTCTTCCAAGGAGGCCAATTTACCTTCTTTAATCACATCACCGATGGTGATTCCTGCTGTTGTCCAGCTCAGCCAAACTGGGAGTTTATTCAGCTCAGGTAGGTTGCTGTTGCCCGATAGCGTTTGAACAGGTGTAATCTTTTTGTCTCATCCTATATGCTTAAGGGCGTCTTTCCATATTAGTGTAATTTGTGCTATCATCGTACAGAGGGGGGCTTGGGACCTTCAGTTTACGCTATAGGCACATCAACGGGGATATGTCCTGCATTGCCGTGATCTCTGCTCGGATGTGGGGAAGTTGTGGGTCTCCGTGTAGGATGTCATTGACCACTGCCATCTGGCTGGCCCAGTAATGATTGTAGGTGCGGTAGACCAATTCCACCCTCCCTGACGGAGCGTTGTAGTGTTTGTAAAGCAATGCGTGCTTGTACCCCGACCCAGAGGAGTTTTCTGAGGGTGGCATCTATCTTGTGAAATTCGAGGTCAGATATTCGCAAGAGGGCATTCTGGAGTACATATAAAAACTGCGGTAAGGCAAGCATTTTAAAGAGTGCTGCCCTCCCTAGTAAAGTCAATGGAAGCAGCGTCCAGTGACCGATGTCTGCAGCAAATCTCCCCATGATTGGGTGTAGGTTCATGGGTGTATATTCCGTGAGGTCTGCCGTGATACTTATCCCCAAGTAGTGGGAACATTCTCGTTCAATAGGATATGGGCAATGTGCAGGGATCGCCTGCGACACCTACTTGTTTGGGAATAGGATGGATTGGTTCATATTTACTCTCAGCCCGCTAAAGGATCCATACTGTTCAAGTAGCTTTGTGACTTTGGCACAGGAGCGGACTGGATCTCCCAGGTATACCAGGAGGTCATCTGCATATAGCGAGACCCTGTCTTCCACACCCCCAATCCCGCAGAAGCCCCTCCACGAGTCTGTTTGTCATAGTAGTATGGCTAAGGGTTTGATAACGAGGGTGAAGAGCAGTGCAGAGAGTGGACACCCTTGTCGAGTCCCTTTACCTAGTTGAAAGATCCACGAGGGCCATCCATTTACCTTGACCTCTAAGAGCGGGGGGTCGTACAAGAGCCGGACCCATCCTGCAAAGGACTCTCCAAATCCCATCTTGAGCATGATCACCCAGAGGGCCTCCCAGTAGACAGAGTCGAAGGCCTTCTCAAAATCAATGGCCAACAGTGCTAGGGGTTCATTCAGGATGCCGGCCCTTTCGAGGGTAAGATAAGCCTGCAGATGTTCATGCGTGTGTATCCTTGTGGCATAAAGCCACATTGGTCAGGATGGATCAGTGAGGTTATTACTTTCTGTAGTCTATTCACCAGGATTTTAGCTAGTACCTTGGTTTCACTATTAATTATCGAGATCGGTCTATACGAGCTGAATTGGTCAGGAGGTTTACCTGTTTTTGGGATGACAACTATAGTGGCTTTGCACAAGTCTGGGATATAGTCCCTGTCGCTTTGTATTTTTTGAACATTTTAAGTAGAAGCTAGCCATTTCAGACGCTCCCAGCTTCTTCCACATGTCAATTGGGAACCCAGATCTGGAAAGCCTAATAATAATTATTCAACCGCCACGATGGAGGGGAAAGCGGCCTGTTCATGGTCAGTACCAGCGACAGTGGTGAATAGTCAGATATGCCGCGTGGGGGCAAGGTGGCGTTGATCGTTCTGTGTGAGTTTGTTATTGGAAGGAAGTAGTTGTGTCGTAATAGGGAGGTATGGGCCCCAGAGTGGTAGGAGTAGTGTCGCTCCATTGGTTGGATCTCTCACCATACGTCTGTCAGTCCAAGGGGCGATGTGAAGAAGGCTAATTTGGTGTTTGTAGCAGGATTTCTGCTTTGCAGGTGCGTGCGATTCATAATCACGTTCATAACATCATTGAAGTCTCCCCCTATCACCGTTATGTCCGCTGTGTGTGCAGTGATCACTAGAGTAATATCTTGGATTAGTTCTGTAAGTAGTGACGGTGGAGTGTACACCACTAAGCTGGTGAGTGTCTCATTCCAGATTGTTCCCTGCATCAACACAAATCTGCCCCCATTAGCTTGCACCACTTTAGACAGGTTGAGGGGAAATCTCTTGTGTATCCTTATCAAAACGCCCATGGAGAATCCAGCGCACAGTGCTGTGCGGTAATTAGTGTGACGGAATAGGCTACAGGTCATGCCCACCAGGTGGGTTTCGGTGAGGAGGGCAATGTCGGGGGTATTGTCTATTGAGGAATTGTGTGACTAAGTGTCTTTTAATGCTATTGCCCAGACCATTGACATTCCATGTCAGGAGTTTCAGTGTTCTAGCGCTATTATCAGCCATGGTTGCCCGTTTGGTTCAATGATTTTTCTATATGTGTTTGTGCAGGGGTATAAGTGTGTTCTGGCATGTTAGCTTGGCAGGTAAGAAGGTATGCTATGAGTACTTGCTTTACACGAAAGATTCGGGTAAAAAAAAAAACTATACAACATCCCCATCCCCCCTCCCCATACTCCATCCCAAATAGAAGCATCAGTTGCCAAACCTGCTGGTAGTCAGGAACGTTGCTACCAGCTGAACCTACAAAAATTACGTAAATAAACTGATTGCCAGTCTCAGAAATCACACGAGACTAGCTGCCTGGGTAGAACTCGCCTGGGGAGCGGGGGGGGGTGGCTGGTGCATCGGGCCGCACATCCAGGAGTCACGGTATAGTCTCTGTGGGCACACTTTCTTGCGGGCTGTAGGAAAGGCCATTGTGTGATCATATCTATTCCTCATACCAGTTCCTCGTTCTGGGGGGTTGGTTATATGTTAGCTTTCCACGTTGAGCATCGGCTGATCAGGGTCACGATCCTGCGGCGGGTGGTTTGATGGATTGCAGAATGGTTGGGTCCGGGGTCTGCCATTCTTATTCGCATTTTCCAGTGTCCAGTCTCCTTCAATGTGATGTTCGGCCCATCTCCAGGCGTCTTTGGGGTCCGTGAAGTGCACCGTTGTGCCCTTGTGGTATATTTTGAGTTGTGCTGGGAATAATAGGCCGTATTTCATGTTCATGGAGTGCAGCTGTTTTTTAAGCTGGTCAAAAGATTGCCTGGCCCGTTGGAACTCCCTTGTGGAGTCCAGAAGGAAGGCAATTTGAGAGCCATTATATGTTATGGTTCCCTTGGTGCGGGCTATCTGGAGCAATGCGTCACGATCTCTGTAATTTAGCAGTTTTGCTATTACAATGCGTGGAGGCACACCCGGTGTTGGGCGTCCTGTGGGCATGCAATAGGCTCTTTCAATGGAGAAGAACTTGTAGAATGTTTTCAGTTCAAACAAGTCTGCAAGCCACTGTTCCAGGAATAGTCCAGGAATAGTTCCATGCTTGGACCCTCAGATTTTTCTGGTAGGTCCAGTATACAGAGGTTATTGCGGTGCGATCCCCCTTCTGCTTCATCTACTCTTTCCTCCATCGTCTTCAGTCTTGTCAAGACCCTGGACATCTGCTGCTCCATACAACTGATGCCATCCTCTGCCCTAGATATTCGCTACTCTGCTTCTCGTGTTCGGGATGTTAGCTTCTGGAGGTCATGTCGGAGGAGTGAGACATCTGCACTGATGTTATCCATTTTTTTCTCCATGGAGGCCCGGGAGCTGGCGATG
The DNA here is from genome assembly GCF_040938575.1 of Ambystoma mexicanum. Classification (NCBI taxonomy): domain Eukaryota; kingdom Metazoa; phylum Chordata; class Amphibia; order Caudata; family Ambystomatidae; genus Ambystoma; species Ambystoma mexicanum. Next base: position 965,915,316 of record NC_090936.1, on the reverse strand, counting down.
GCGTTCATAATGTCTTTTAAGGAGATGGAAACTCCCTCATCCGCCATGGTGTCAGGTTTATCCTGGTCAGCCGGGGCGCTTGTTGTAGGTGTAGCGTACTGGTCGATTCTACTTTGTGTAGCTATCCTCTTTGCCTTGTCTTTGACCATGATGTGGTGCAGTAGTAGGTGTGGGTTAGTTGTTTCTTAACACCTCTGTGGGTGAGGACTGGTCGGACACTGGCGCAGCTCGGGTGGCGTATTCGTCACAGGGTGTGCATAGGCTGACAGGCTGCTGGTTATTGGGGCGTTTGCAGCTGGCGTTGTCGTGGACGCGTGATGTTATGCTGTCAGCAGGTTGTGAGGCCAGGGCACCGAGGGGTCCTCAGTCGAGTACTCCTCCGGCGCAGTCTTGAGTTCTTCTGGATGCTGTAGGTTGCGCTGCTTTCTTGGGTAATGTAATCAGCCTTTATCTTGCAAGCGTGGTGCAGTGTTATGTCGCTCATATGCTCCTTTACAAGTATGCAAGTAGATGGCTGGTTAGACTCTTGCAGCTGGGATTCCCATCAGGCGCTCATTTCAGCTGTGTTGGTGACTAGGGAGGGGGGAGCGGCCCATTGGCTCTAGCAGGGCTACTATGTCCACTTCCAGGCAGCTTCCTCCAGTTGCCTCAGTGTGTGTACCTCCCAGGTCGTGTACGTGTTTCGGAGGGGGGGTCACTGCGACCCAGTACAGATTCTGGACTCCACATGCTCCGCGTGCCTTATGTTACAGGCACTATCATCCGGGTGTTAAGGAGGACATGTTATTACAGGTCTCAAGGGCACGGTAAGTGGTTACGTTTCCTCTACTGCATGTCTCAGGGATACGCCTGCAACACTTTCACCTCTCCCATCCCAGAGGTGCTAGTAGCAGTATGTTGGCTTAGGATGTCTGTCTGGTGGTGGTACAGATGTTGCTGTCTTGCCGGAGGGTGTCACCCGGGCACCCTCTGCAAGGCGCAGGGTACCGTTGTGCTTGCTGTGATTGGTGTCTTCGTCAGTCAAGCGCCCAAGGAACAGGGTCGTCGTGGTTCTGTTAGGGGATGAAACCTCCCGGCTATATGTTGCCTGTTGTGGAGGGTTCTACTTCACAGCAGGTCTGCCGCCTTGTTCCCACATTTCAGTGTAGGTGTGGGGGTCATCTCCTCTCCCGGTGGAGTCAGATCATGCGCTCTTTTTCGGCCAGCAGCACTATGTGTGGGTGGAGTCTAGTGGCCACCCGGACCTGAGCCTCAACAGACACTGTGCTTATACTGGACCGCGGCACAGTTGCTGGATGGGGGGCCTCATGACACAAGGATCGCAGGAGTGCACCAATCGAGGCACCGAGGCTCTGGCCGGGTGTCCTATGCCACAGCGGTTGCTCTGCTCGGTCCGATGGGGCAACTTCTCACGGGGTGGCCGTCTTGTGTCCTTTTAACGGCTCAGTGCAGATCTCCCTGTGTGTCTGCCACAGCAGGTGGGTTGTGCTGCTGTATGCCACTGTGGTTTCTGCAGTTGCCGGGGGAGCGCCAGACGGGAAGCAGCCAAACTAGGAAACGGTCCCAGTCACTGGATCATTTGCAGCATCTGTGTGGAATTTCCCCTCAGATGGCAGGTGGTCGTCTCGCCAAGCTCCTGGGTGAGTGTTATTACACCTCACTCTTCTTCTGGAGTTTGTGTCATTCTGTGACACTGCTCCGGCAGCCATTTTGGCAGCAGATCTTCGTGCCAGGTGGCTTCTCTGCTCCGGCTACAGTTTCTCTGTCAGTCTGAAGCGTTTTTCGTTCACATTAGAATGGGATGTTCTTTAGAGGTTAGTACGTCGCCCCTCCAATTTTTGTCTCAAAATTCGCTGATTAGTGTAGGATATTGATGCAGGATGTGTCAGTGGCCACGGGAGCTCGGGAGGCACACGTCCGCATCCCTCGTTGGCTAGCCACGCCCTCGAGGACTGCCTTCTTGGTGTTTATTAGGAACCCCAAGAACTCCATTCTCTGTTTGGGTCTCAACTCTAATTTCTCCATATTTATTCGAAACCTGAGGGAAGAGATCAGAGCACAAATCCAGCAGACCTGTTCCTGAAGCGCATCGCTGTCTTGTGCCACAATGAGAATATCACCCAGGTAGACGATAATTCGGATTCCTCTTTCTCTGATGGCTGCCGCCACTGGCCTCATCACTTTCGTAAACACCCATGTGCCGAGGCCAATCCGAATGGTAGGCACCTGAATTGCCAACTCTCTCCGTTCCAATGGAAACAGAGGCACTTCCGGTGTTCCGTCGCTATCGGCATGGTGAGGTACGCATCCTCCAGATCCAACCTTGCCAACCAGTACCCCTGCCGGAGGAGATGAATCCCCTCCACCTTGAAATGTCTGTAAATCAGCCATCTGTTTAATTCCTTCAAATTGATCAGTGGCCTTGCTTTTGCTTTCCTGTGCACCAGAAACAAATTGCTGTAAAACTTGGTTCCTCTAGTGTACTGCGCTCTATCGCTCCCTTGTTCACTAGACTGCACAGCTCCGCTTGCAATAAACTTACTTTCTCTAGTGCCATATGGATTGGATGTGGCTCTGCTCTCTGCACAGGCATGCGTACGTACTCTAGGCGCAAACCTGTTACTACTTGTAGCACCCAGGAATCGCTCGATAATTCTCGCCATTTGGATAGAAACAATTTTGTCCTGCCCCCTACTGCGGGAAGTACTCTGCTTTGTGCACTTACCGCCTGAGGCATTCTGTTGTCTATAGGTGCCTCTCCCTCTGCGCCCTCTGGAGTGTCTGGTCCTCGTCAGGAAAACGACGTTGTGCTGTCTGCTTTCCCAGTATTGGGCCCGGTCTCCCGGAGGGCTTCTTTGCATACTGAAGTGACGAGTCGATCGGCCCCGATGTCAACCAGTCCCTGCAAAACCTCTTCCTGGAAAGACCTTCCTTATTGACGATTGCACCTTCTCTAAGGCAATTTAAGTCCTGATGAATTATAACATTTCCTTTGCGAAGTTGTCCCCAAATAGCTTGCCTTTCATTCCTTCACCTGCTTCGTCCGTGGCCAAGTCTCTGAATTTGCCATCTATATTCTGCAGAAGACCCCTTCGCGTTTCTGATGAGAGAGCGCAGTTGGCATTCCCTCAGAGACAGACTGCACATTGTGCCATGTTCCCAAGGGTTTGCGCGTGTATCCTTGGCCCTCATCCGCTAGAACGCTCCACATCTGGCACTAGGACCTGTATGCACCGCTGTAGGCGAGCCGACTTGCCCAGCGATGGTGACATAATTGTGGCCAACAGCGCTGCCAGGTCCAAAACGTTGTCTTGGCACCCTTTCCAGGCTCAATCAATGCCTTTCCAGATGTCTCTGGATGTCTTTGTGACAAAGGTCACCATTTTGGGTTCTAGCTTTGGAGTGTCCATGACTTTGCTTGGTAAATCTGGCCGAGGACACTGCTCTCATGCGGGAATGCACCTTCCTGCCTAGCGGCTTTCTTATTTGCTGTGCTATGTAAAGGGACACTTTGGGTGAGGTTACCCACTCCATCGACTTCAGGTGTCTGATGGCCTCTGGGCCGAACATAATGACTGTGCGGTCAACCTCCTCTATTAGTTCCATGTGTTAAATTCGCTACAAAAATGGCAGTTTACACAATAAATGCTGTGGTTTTGCCTCCGCCATCCATGTAAAGGATGCGGGGGACACCCCCGCAACTCCCAGACCCATTATACCATGTAAGAGGAGCGGGGACACCCCCGCAACCCATGCTCCCCTTAAATGGTACAATGGGGTATACCTTTAACAGGTCAAATCACAGCATTTTTGCACAAATTTTTGTAAATGTGACATTTTTGCCGCAATTTTCTTACTGCATACGCCTCTATTGAAGTACTTTTAGCCGGGTGCTTCTGTGGAGCCTCTATCAGGCGAGTAACCGCGGTCATCATCCCTCTGTGTTAGCCTCCCCTAAGAGGTGTAGCACAGTTGACTCATGTAAAAACGCATTCTTCAACTTTCTAAAGGCGTCAACCACCTCCCGGGGTTCATGGTTATCCCCTTCCTTGTGGCTCGGCGGGCCAGGGGAGGTGGAAGAGGGGGCAGCCTCTTCCAAACCAGCATACTCCCCACTTGTTCAACCCCAGAGTAGGTATGTCTGACAGATTTACCCGCTCCTGGGCTGTTTGCCCTTCTCTTTCTGTGCACTCTCTCTCCACTGGTACCAACATGGACTCCAAAACATCCAGATGTTCCTCAAGAGGTTTCACCCCTTGGGAAACTGCTCCCCTAGAGTCTCTCTGAGGACTTTTTTAAAACTTAGGGACAAATCCCTGTCAGCATCAGGTACGTCTTCCAACCATTCCTCCTCACTCCACTTCGGGGAGGTGCCCCTAGATGCTATGGGCCCACTCAGGTTGAGTGCACGCTAGCTGCAGTGTACGGATTATAGAACATGACTGGAAATGGCTGGTAGGACTACTGGCCGAAGAAATTCACAACCAATAATGCCAAAAGGATAAAAACGAACCCAGGCGCCGGATCCCGCTGATAAGATCCACATACACTCGGGAAAACGCCTCAGCAGCGTCATTTCGTTGCTATGACAACCTGTCCCTAGCAGTCAATGCGCGCACGCGTAGGCACAGGCCCACTGCTCCTCCACGCATGCACGGACTGCAAAAAGACACAGCACACTCTGTTTTACAGACCGCAGCATACGGAACAAAAGCTCACACGCTCACCCTGGCACGGTCACCAGCCACCGCCTGAAGATCCATCAACCCAGAGGTAACCGGCGCCTAGTCCTCTGACTAAGGCAGGATATTAGATGCCAGCCTAGTCCATACTTAACATCTTTGGCTGGCACTAATCAAACTCCTTACCTCTTTCCTTTATCCTTTCCCCTCCTCTCTCCCCCTTCCCCACTCTTCGCCCTTTCCCCTTTCTCCCCTTTCCTCTTTTCCCTCTCCTCCCCCCTTTCTTCGCCTCTCTCCCACCCCCCCCCCCCCTTCCCTCCCATGCAGCCAGCAAGACCTGCACCCTGGAATAGACTAGGGCACCTGGCCTCCCAAACTGACTGGAGCACGCACACAATAATGCGATCCCTCCAAACATAAGGGCATATATCCACCCAGAGCCCTTTAGGTATGTAACTGCTCTAACCGTATTCCAACTATGCTAACCACTACTGAGCAGCCCTAATACCACCCACTTTTCCTCTTACACCCAGTTCCACCACCAAAGCCGGGCCATTCGGAACTAAAGAGGACAGCAACAACTAATGACCCTGGAACCGCCATTACCCATGCCCGTGAGCACAACGACCAAAGGGCAGCCATAGCCTCAGCCCCACACCTTGGATCAGCAACAGGTCAGTCCCTGTCCAAATCCAGTAATGGAAACCAGACAAAGTATGGTTTGCCACGAAAATGTTTTTTAAAAGTACCCGTTCATTCTGCACTGGCCCCCAAGCTATGCACTAGTAGGGTTTTTTACAGTGCCCACTGCAATTTCTAGAGACATAACTTAAGTCTCACATTCCTTCTTTCTTTCCTCTCCCTCCCCTTTTCTGCTTTATTCCCCTACAGAGATACAAACCCAGAGGCCCAGATGAAGGCTTTTCACGAAGGAGCCGAAACGCCTGTGGTTCTAGCATAAGATTCTGCTACTTTATCCACCTGAACTTTTTCGGGGGCACCTCCCCTGGCGTAGACCAACGGTTTGGTCCTCTGTGGGAATAGCTAACCCACGGAACTGTTCACCCTAAATAGCACCAGTTCTCTAGCTAGCTTAGAACCATCCGACTAGCTTCTACTTTTATTCCTCTTCAAACAAAGTCTATGAAAACATCCCTGTGGTGAATAAGTACGAGGGAAAATGTATGATACCATTGTGTGTGCTTCTCGCACTTCTGCATTTGTTTTATGTGTCAGCCCGGTTTACTCTGCCTCTTGCTTTATACATAAAGGTCTAAATATGATGTAATATTTACCTCACAAACAGTACTAACACCATTGATTTAAACATTCCACTGTATTCAAGTACTGTTATAAGCATTGCAATATCTATACTCTACCCATTTGTTGGAACTTGAATACGATATGTGTAAGCCCAGCCAAAGGACTGGATCTGCTAAATAAAAGCAGCTTTTTTTTTAAAGCATAAAACTGATGTCTCAAAATGTGTGCATGGATTGAAACCCAGAAGTAAAACAACCCTACTATGGGGTATTAGCTTACTTTTGAAGCACTAATACATAATGTTAACAGACACAGCACAATAGACACTCAACATTTGTTAATAGTGTTAGCAAATTGATATGTGGTTGGAGCCCCCCTTTTTGTTTTCCACAAAGGACAACCAAAGACAGGAATGGTCTCTAGCTAGCTGGAATACCAGAGGCTTCGTCCACCTTTTCGAAAAAGGGGAATTACAATCAGAGGGTTTTGAAGTTGTTTGCCTACAGGAAACATGGCTAAGAGAAGTCCCACTACTAGAAGACTACTGGGTCCTCCTGAACCCTGCAATTAAAGTCCCTAAAGGAAGACCAATGGCTGGCCTTTTGGTAGCCTTTAAACATTATTTAGACTGGACACTACTTTACACCCAAAACGCTACTCCACATATACAGCTGGTGGTAGTGAAGTTATCAAAGGACAACTTGGCACGCCAATGAGCACTATTACTGATCAACATATATTGGAACCCGGTAAACCAAAGGAACATCGATTTACCGGAAGATATCGTGACCTTAATAGACGAGCAAAGGACCAAATGTAATTAAACATTTTTCTTAATACTAGGTGATCTAAATTGCACCTGCTTAGACCAACACAATCAAGCAATTGAAGACAATCTATTGGTATCCACTAAAAAAGAAGAGAGGTTTACTATGAAGGGAAGCTATGCAATCCAGAGATTGTACCATTCTGAACGGGAGAACTCAAGGTGATATTCCAGGCAGAGCAACATGGAAATGTGCAAGTAATGGGAACATCTTAGACTAATATATGTGCTTCAACTAAAATGTCCGGAGTCATCAAATGTATTGAAGTGTAGACAACGTCAAAAAGTGATCACAATTTGATAAAGCTCACCTGCCATAAAATAAGTAACACCAAAGGAGTGACATATAGGTGTAACACATCGCTGAATCAAGGTCGAAATAGGTTGAAAATACGTACCAATAAAATACCTGGCCTTAACAAGAAATTATCAAGGTTAATCAAGCAAATGCAAGATGAAGATGACAAACTATAAATGACGTATCCTTATTCAAAGAATATGTTACGAACAATAAAAATTGGAACCACAAAAAGTGTAATGACACACCATCATTCTTATGACACACAAATTGTGAAAAAGAAAAAATCTTTAAGAAAAAATATTGGACTGATAAAATACAAGAATAATTCAGCTCTGATTCACAAACTTAAACAATAACGAAACTGGCTCAATTTACAAAGAAATAAAAAATAAATGTTGAACCAGAACAAAAAATACGGCAGCCATTTGGTCCATTATTAACTAAATGGACGCCTCACAAGAGGCGCTGCTCGCAAACCCAATACCTAATAACATCTGGTTTGGTTACTATGCTAAACTAGAGGTCATTGAAGCAACTTCCAGCCGGGAACCGATAGTTACATCTACTATGGAAGAACAGCTGGACATTGATGTATCATCTATTGAAGACATAATTATGAAGGCAAATAATTCGAGAGCCCCAGGCCCGGACGAGCTGTCAAACGAAATGTTGAAAGAGAACCCATTGCAATGGGCAAGATTTCTCCATCACCTATTCATATACATCCTGACCTCAGGAAAAGTACCAACTTCATGGAAATCGGCGGTAGTTGTGCCAATTGTTTTAAAAATTTGAAGGACAAACCCTGACAACTACTGTCCGATTTTTCTATTAGACGTGGCTGGCAAGGTCTTTGCGACGATATTATTGAAATCACTATCTAAATGGAGCATTTATACGGGTTATAGAGATCGATGGCAATCTGCTTTTGTTAAAGTGATTGGGACCCCTTTAAACATCTTCCTGATAAACTTGCTGAATTCAAAGACTGAGCCAGAGAAGGGGCAGAAAGAATTCAAGGCTTTTATTGACTTGTCTAAAGCGTTCGACACCGTTAGTAGACCCAAGTTATGAGACAAACTGGCAGACTGGAGAGGCCAGAGCGCGGTGCTAAAAAACATCAAGGACCTCTATTTGGAAACATCAATAAGAAAAAGGCTAGATAAATCAGGCCTTCTGACGGACGTCATTCCGATTAACGTAAGCCTGAAGCAAGGCTGTCCATTGGCGCCAGAGCTCTTTTTGTGTCTGAAGTGGAAGAAGCCTTTTAGCAAATTCGATCTTTTGATCAAAAATTGCAGGAACATTTATTGGGAGATTATTATATGCTGACGATATTGCATTGATCAACCAGACTCCCCATAGGCTTATAGCACCAAGTAGAGGCCCTCCAAGCCTATCTAGAAATTAACAACTTAAAAATAAATACAGCAAAACCACGCATTATGACATTTGGAGCACCAAATTATAGGTGCACAAAGAAGAAGTCAACTTTGTCACTGAATGGGGAAACAATCTTGGAGGTCAAATCATTCAATTACCTAGGCGTCTGCATAAATACCAGCAGGTGTGATGCGCCCAGAGTCGATCTAATGAGAAAAGGCAAAAATAAACTTGCTACTCAAGGAAGCATACTGCTAAAACAATATTTACGTTAACACCACTAGTGACATTCTATCAAATGAAAGTGATACCTATTCTGACCTCGGCGCTGAGACATCCCTTTCACTTCCGGAAAAAACATGGTCGCTCGTAGAAGGCATCTTCTGGAAAACAGTGCTCCGGTTACCAAAGAGCCTTCCAATACAGATCGTAAGAAGGGAATTTGCACTCACATCTCTCAAAGCAATAGCAGTATGGAAATTGCTCTCATTCTATCGCAAATGTATTGAGGACAACCCCAGTGGAGGGTTTCAAGTCTTGAAAAAGGCGAGGGAGGAGCATAGTGAAAAAACACTAATTGAGTGGCAAAACATCTGCCAGGAAATTGTCAAAGACTTGAATTAATCAAATGAGGCATTGGTAAGAGAATCAAGTAAAATCGAGAGGAAATTATATATACGAAAGACTGGATCAAGACCAAGTAGGGGACACAAAAGTATGAACATCATGAAGATTTTTAGTTTGGAGCGCGGAAACTGAACGTGTTACCCTCTTATCTGCAAATTTTCCCGAATTGGTTTTTCAAAATACAATACATGCGCTTTCGATTAAAAAAAAATCCCACAAGAGAAGTACTATGCAAGAGAAGAAAACAGAGCACGGACATTGTTTGTAGATTATGTCAAAAGAAAGATTCAAAAGAATCATTGAAACATTTGACGCTCATCTGTCCGGCACTGAGAGAGGAGAGAGATTTCTTCTTGTCAGAGGTAATGAAAATGTATAGTGCCAGGTCGGTAGAGTGGTGGAACATACTGGTGGAAGGAGAGAAAACCCACATCAGCCTGGCTCTGATCAAACGTCTGATGGTTACATTTAAGAAAATAGAGGACAGTGTCTCGAGTGGGAAAGCAGAGCTGCCGATCAGAAGCGGTCCAATCACACATAAATGAGACTGAAGAATGGAACTCTGAACTTTAGTTTAATTTTAATGTGGTTGCATTTGGATAAAGTGGTGGCTAAAGGTTTCCTATATTGTAAACCATTTTGAGCCAATAAAAAAAAAAAAAACATGCATTGTGCTTGGGCTCAGCAAACTGATCGGAGCGTCACCTTCTTTGCAGTAAACTATTTTCTTTCTTTTCTATTTTTTTTTTTAGGAAACACCCAGTAAATGTTGTGCAGCGGTTGTCCCTACACCAGCTAAGGACTCCAATAACACCCTTGTATTCGAATTCCTTTTAAAAACAGTACAGATTTTCCATACAATTGTTACAGAAAGTCATGATTCTATTAAAGACTCAGAGGCGAAAGATTATGCTCTGAACTTCCCTTTACTACTCGAGCAGCAAGTTAACAATAAACAATTATGAAAAACCAATAAACAAAAAACTACAATTCCCAGCAGCCTGCAATGAATTTGTAGTCCGTTTTTCATAAACTCATAAAAATCACGTGGTTTCTCAGTCCAATCATAACTCATCTCATCTCCTATAACCCCTGCTAGAACCACAGTCCTTCCTCTTTCTTCTGCTAATCGAACTTCCAAAACTTGCGCCCCAACCGGTAGACGACTTCTTAACTTCACCTTGTTCCCCTCTCAAGGCGTCATCGTCTTCTCCTCTGCTCCTGTTGAAACATGTATATACAATTACCTACCTCATCATGAAAGGGTGGGCAATCGCATAACAACATAATTACAGTACCATCTACAACATTACATTACTCTTTAAATACCATATTTACACACTTTTGATTGTAGAGATTGAATTGGGTGGAATAATCTTTCGCCTCAGAGTCTTTAATAGAATCATGACTTTCTGTAACGAATGTATGGAAAATCTGTATTCTATGTCAAGACTCGCAGGCTTAGATTTTGCTTGTTTAAAGCTTACTTACCACCAACGACTGTTACACCCGGATTTCGGCATACCACTCTCTGGCATCGTTGGCGGCTACAGCCGCGGATGCGAGTTCATACCACCAACATGGAGCCACAAGCACAGAGGAGCGGTCTAGTGGCTCGTGAGAAGGATGAGAGCAAGACTCCTCCCCCCACTCTGGAAGTACGATATGAACGAGAGTTGCCAGGAATACTACGCGTTGCTACGATTCATTACAGCTCCGCTCCGTGAGTTATTGAAACTGCGATACGCGCCTCTCATTGATTTAAAATCAGTGTAGCCTTTCTTACTTTACTTTACTCTGCTTACATTTCCCTGCAGGACTTTCCACCATTTCACCCCTGTTCTGTCCGACCCAGCAATTCCACTCTACTTAGCTTTACGGACGAAACCTTCGGCAGACTTATGTAAGCTGTCCCCTTTTTCCTCTGAATCAGGATCCTAGTTTTCTTTTAGTCTAGTATTCACAAGTTCTTTCCCTTTTGGCAGCAGTTCCCTTTGGTCGATCTCGTCTCGACAGTACACTCGATCTCCCAAGATTCAACACGCGATCTCCGCATTCTGGCATATCCAACAGGTAGGGATCTAAGCATTCAGGCTTCTGTTCCCTTTCACTTCTCTTTTAACAAAACCTTATTCAAAACACTCCATTCTGTTTCCTTTAACCTAGATCAGATCGGACAACATCCCCAGCCAACAGAGACTCTCCATAACACTCTTTGGGATCCTCTCACAGGTACCTCCCACTCATTCAACTTTGGGTAACCATAAGACAAAGGGTGCAACAGATAGATAATTCTATCCATTCTATTCCCACAGAAGAGTCTCACCGATTAAACCCCAAGGCAATTCAACGCGACTCCATCCTGTTAGACTTCCTACTCCAGTCGTGAGGGATCGACGAGAACCACCTACAGAGCAACATCCACAACTGGTTTTTTTCCCTCTAAGAGGGTTTCCCGGAGAACCCCTTTTTGGCGCCTGTGTTAGAAGGTGGGGGAAGGGGCCTCTGGTAAACGTTCACCCCCTCAGAGATACCGAAGACAAGGTAGGACTTTTCCATTGTTACCTGCAAAGTGCTTCTGTATTGTATTGGCAGTCGTTACAACGACGCTACTTGATCTACCAGTCTAAAATAGAAATTCTTAAATGTTTCCTCATTAGATCAGACTGCCGCCCTCAAAATATCTTCCAGGCGGGCTCCTGCCAAAAAGGCTGACACCATCATAGCACCTCTTGTGGAATGCGCTCCAAACTGACCCACATCTATGCCTGCCTCTGCCATGCACCATCTTACCCATCTAGACAATGTGGCCGATGCTACCGCTTTAAAAGGTTTCCTATTAGCTATCAACAATTGATATTCCCCATTGGGCCTCACCATATTCGCCCTGGCTTCATACACTTTCAAACACCTAACCGGACATAACTTAGGCTTCCCCGGGAAAGCCATATACTGAACCGATTTAATGTTTGTCTTTGTCCTCTTCTCAATATAGAATATTACCCCTGAAGGTGAGAAGGATTTCCTATTTACCTCTAAAGCCTTCACATCAGACACTCTCTTGCATGAAATCAAACAAAGTAGTTAACTTAGCCCACAGTGCTTTCCTCGAAAGATTCTCATTGTCTGGCGAAGCCTCAAACATCCTAAATACCACGCTCACATCCCACAGACGAGAATATCTAGGTGTGGGTGGTCACATGCACTTGACACCTTTCAGTAGCCTAAAAACTAGGGGATGCTCACCTGCTGATCTACCCTCAACGTACTCATGACCTGCCGATATCGCAGATCTGTAATTGTTAATAGTCAAGTAAGCCTTGGCCTGGGCTGCCTGTGCCGCCAGAAGATTCACTATGTGTATCACATCAGTTTGTATGGGATCAACTTCTCTCTCCACACACCAATCACTCCACCTTTTCCATGCCACTCTGTAGGCCTTCCCGGTAGCTGGGGCCCATGACTCTCTAATATATTCTTGAGCCGTCCCCGAAAGTCCTGGCTTGGCCAGGTCTTCCTGAAATCGTCCACGCTATCAGGTTCAAGTTCCCTGATCGTACCAATGGGTGAGTTTCTCCTGTAGGACTTAACAATATGTCCTCTCTGTGTGGTAGCAGAATTGGAGCCCTGGACGACAACTCCAGAAGGTCCAGGCACCATGCTTGACCCCTCCAATCGGGTGTCACTAGAATCACTGTTTCCTTCTCCTGACCTGCGCCACCGTGCGCGCTATCATGGAGAACGGAGGGAAGACGTATTCCTTCGCTGGTCCCCAAACCTGGAGAAATGCATCCGTCGCCGTCGCTTCTGGATCTGCTCTCCAGCTGTAAAACCTGGAGATCTTCCTGTTCAATCTCGATGCGAACGAATCCGTCCAACACGGACCTCTCCGATGCATTATCTCCTGAAATACTGAGTTGTCCAGTTGCCAATCGCTGGAGTCCCTCAAGTATCTTGTATTCCAGTCTGCCACCAGATTGAGATCTCCCGGCAGGTGCTCTGCTCTCACACGGACTCCCCTCTGGAGGCATAGTTGGCAAAACTCTTTGGCCATTTCTATCAGCATCCTGGATCTCGTCCCACCCAGTCGATTTATGTATCTGACTGCCGAAACGTTGTCCATCTTCAAAAGAATGGCACATTTCACTCCTTCCCGAGCCCAACAACGGACTGCGAAGGATCCCGCCAGAAGCTCTAGGCAATTGATGTGTAGACCCAACTCCTCTCTCGACCATCTCCCCCCAGTCGATTGATCTCCACATCTGGCGCCCCATCCCCATCGACTGGCATCTGACTCCATTACCAGGTTCGGATATGAGCCAAATATCGCCCTGCCATTCCATGCCTCCATGTGGCAATACCACCATTCCAGCTCCAACTTCGCCTCTAGTGATATAGCCACTTTTTGTTTGTAAGATAGACCCCTCCTGAGATGATCTATCTTTAACCGCTGTAATGCTCTGTAGTGCAGAGGTCCTGGAAAAATTGCCTGAATCGACGATGATAGATTACCTACCAACCTCGCTATCTCTCACAATGAGATTTCTTGTCTTGGCATCATACACTTTATTTCCTTCTTTATGCAATTCACCTTCTCTAACGGTAGTCTGAGTGAACCCTGAGTTGTCTCTAAGATAAAGCCTAGAAATTCCATCTCCCGAGCTGGTTCTAGCTCCGACTTCTCCCAGTTTATCAGAAACCACAGTTGCTGCAGCAAAACTGTTATCTGAATCTGCTCTACCAGAACCTCCCTGTCCTGGCACATCAAGCAGATGTCGTCCAGGTAAATAATCATTCTGTACCTCTGTTCTCTCAGGTGTCCTACTACTGGTTTCAATAGTTTGGTGAAGCACCATGGAGCTGACGCCAGACCAATCGGAAGGCATTTGAACTCCCATTTCTCTCCTTTCCATAAGAATTGTAATAGCCTCCTCTGATCCCGATGAATCGGAATCGTTAAATAATCATCTCTGAGATCTATCCTTGCTAACCAATCTCCTTTCCGAAGAATGGCTCTTAAAAGGTGAATCCCTTCCATTTTTAAATGTCTGTATATTAGAAAATAATTCAGACCTTTGAGATTTATTACTGGCCTTACCTTGTTTTTTCCTTTCACTAAAAACAGGTTGCTTATGAAACCTCCCTGACCATCAGAGGCTGGGCCTATTGCGTTCTTTATCTTAAGTAACTCTACCTCTCTGTCCAACAGATCCTCGTCCTGCTTGCTGAACCTTATATGCCTCGGTGAGGTTACCTGTGACGGTTCCTGCCAAAATTCTAACTGAAACCCTCGCACAGTCTGTCTCACTCACGCATCTGAGGATATCTCCTCCCATTTTCCTACATGCAAGTTAACTCTTCCTCCTACTGAAGGGATGTTCAATTCCACCTTTTTCGCTGCTGTCTACCGTTACTTCTCCAACCTCTGCCCCTGCCTCTTCCCCTGGAAGGGAAGAAAGGGTTTGAACTCCGACCCTCTTGCTTCCAGTTGGTTCTGTCATTATAGGACCTTTTGTATTGATTGCGGCTGGACGTGCAGCCCTTTCCTCCTCCAGCCTTGTCAAAAAACGTCCTCTTCAGTAAAGATTAAGCTCTGTCCATGGACACGTATGTGCTGGCGAACTACACCATATCCTTAATGAAGAGGTCCTCAAATAGCTTGCCCTTCGCCGCTGCAGCTTGTTCCGACGAAGCCAACTCACCCAGCCTAGAATCCAGCTTCATTAAAATGGACCTCCTCCTTTCAGTGGCCAACGCCGTGTTGGCATTTCCCAACAGGCATAGGGTTCTCTGCGCCCAACCAGCCACTATGTCTGCATCTATGGGCTCCTTATTTGTTTTGGCTTCCTCAGCGAGCTGCCAGATTCTCATTATAGGCCCTAAAATGTCAAACAGTTTGTCCCGACAGGACCTCCAGGCCCTGTCAATTCCTCTTTTCACGTCCCTGCCATATCTGCCCAGGAACGTGATTATCCTCTCATCAACCTCTGGGGTTTCAGACACCCCATCCGGTATCCTCGGCCTCGGGCATTCAGCTTTTAGTTTGCTTCTCGCTTGCCTGCTCAAGGGAGTTCTCAATCTTTTCCTTACATATTCTCCAATCTTTTCAGGGGGGTCCCACTCATTAGACTTCGGATATACCAACTTGTCTGGGTCAAATACGTCATGTGGGACAACATCCTCCCTCCTGCCTTTCTTGCCCTTGGGCTCCCACTCTTCGTCATCTGGGGAGGCCTTACTCTCTGATGTACTGTCTGCGTCCGATTCCGAACTGCTTCTACAGTATTCCTCATCAGATTCACTTGAACTTATGACTTGTCGCTCATGAGACCTTGCCTTTCTCTTTTCCGCTCTGGATCTGGGTGATTAACCCGGGGGGGATCTGGGAGCTTCGATCCCTGTGGGTCTTCTTCCTGCTTCCCCCTCTCTCCCTGAGTGCCTTGCATTGCGACAAAGCCACCAGGTCCTGTATTATGCCCATTTCCTTATGGGGTCTTTCGGCACTATTCAGCCTCTGAATCGCTTCGCTCATGCGTAGGCCGCTCACATGAGGACCTTTTTAGCCCTCCGAGTAGTCACTCATGTTCCTCAGTTTGTGCCATGTAATAAAATAAGCAGTTTTCCTGGGTTGCCCCCGTCAATATACTTATCTTTTATTCATAGCTAGGCGAGTCTCTGGCAATAATCGCAGTTTTTCTTGGGACTGTGCCCGTCCAATAAGACTTATAATAAATACCTTTCAAGTTATTACCTCCCGAGTCAGGCAGATTAATGAGGGGTCTGCTCCTAGTTGGCACCTGGGACTGGGCCCGTCACTTATTTGTATGTCAGCAGTGCCTTTCCAGCCTGTAGTGCTGCTTTCAGCCACAAGGTGGTGTCTGTCGTCTATAATACAGAGCCTTCCTCTGCTCTCTTCCCCCCGAGCCTCAAGCGATTGAATGCGGCTCAACAAACTTCTCAATAAACCTCTCAATCCTTCACCAAATGTTCCGTGATTTATCACTGCTCCTGTCACTTCCTAATCAAGTTCGCAATGGTGCCGGAACCGCAAGTCCCGTCGCGCAGTTGCAAACTTCCTCTAAAGAGTGCCCCCTAACGAGGCAAACTGAAACGCCAGAATAATAAATCCTGCCGCGTCCCTCTGCGGATATGTACTGCCAAACCCCTACTACGCGCTGCGTTCTAAGCGTTCCGACCTCACGCGCGCTCGCGCTTAATACAATATTCTAACACAATCATTGACAATCATAATACGAAATGTACTTATCTCGGCTGCTCGAGCAGCAAAGAAAGACGAAGAACTGTGGTTCTAGCAGGGGTTATAGGAGATGAGATGAGTTATGATTGGACTGAGAAACCACGTGATTTTTTATGAGTTTATGAAAAATAGACTACGAATTCATTGCAGGCTGCTGGGAATTGTAGTTTTTTTTAATTGGTTTTTCATGATTGTTTATTGTTAACTTGCTGTTCGAGTAGCAAAGGGAAGTTCAGAGCATAATCCGAGCCTCCGAGTCTTGACATAGAATTTGTACACTTATTGTAGCGTATATGGCACAGTAAACTTCCTGCTGGTCCGCAAACAGCGAAGTGAGGCTGTTGAACTGAATGCACTTCATTTCGCAACAAACAGTGTGAGATAAATCGGTCCTTCACTTCAAAAATATCTTTTCGGGAAAACCGGAAGTGCCGCTGTTTATGTCACCATCGCAAGGCAAGTCGGCTCGCCTGCGATGGTGCAGAGAGGTCCTAGTGCCTGACGTGGAGCGTTCTCGTTCCTGCAACGAATACTAAGGAGCTCTACCGCGATAGCGGGACTGGCTGCCTAGAGTGAGCGTGTTCGCTCACGGCTCCGGACCAGGCATCCGCGTGAGCCCTTACATGGATCTGGATAAACAAAATGTAATAAAGAAATGAACTGCGCCGCTGTCGCGTGTGTCATAAGGCTCTCCATAATAAGATCGACTACGCACATACTGTTACATAAGTTGGTACAAAAATACATTCATGTTCCAACATTAATATGAGGAGAAAAACCTGATCTCCCTCTTATATGTGAATGAGCAGCTAAAATAAAGGACAGGAACCAGTCAGAATGTGGGTTATAAGGTGACCTGAGTCATGATTGGTGGAGGATACAGGACTACAGAAAACAAGAGACTTGTGGGGATTTGTAGTTCCTTGATCGTTTATTTTCTTCAAAAAAAATAATTAAAAATGAAAGTTTTGAAAAGCTGTTAAGGAGCAGAATTAAAGAAAGTAAAGCTTAATGCTCGCCTCCGGTTTTAAGATAGAATGTCCTTCCTGCTGGCACTGCACGCCCTCCTGGTTGCGCAATAACTTTCGGGGGAATCAGCATGTATTGGCATAGTGTGTGAAGGTAAGTGTTGCAGCCTCTACATGTGCGCATCCTTTCCTTGCAGTTCTCCCAAAAACAACCTGGTAACAGTCCTGTAGGAGCACAACCATTGTCTTTTGTTCCCTTGGGAGGCCATTCAATGTATAATGCTGAATGGGAGACCTTGGTGGTCTTGTGTTGCACACCCTTACTCATGTCACACGCAGAATGTCACAGACGCCCAAGCCCCGCAGGAGCACTGTCCAGCCATTATGGATTGTTTCATTCAAAATTAAATTTAGTGTGTAGATTGGAACTGCCTCTGTCTGCGAGCCCCATCCTCTTAACCACTCTGTCGGCCCATGTTTCCCAAGCATAGCAGGCACCGTATTGGGGTGTACTTAATATGGTGCACGGGGGACTGGAGCTGCCTCTTTCAGCATGCTATTACCCACAACCCCACTGCCCCCCACTCCCCTCCAATACCCATAATGACCCTGGTCGTCAAAGCGGAGCATAGGCAGAATTGGGGTATTCAGCAAATATTTAACTGGATACTCTCTTTAGCTCCCAGCTCATTCCCAGAATGCTCCAGATTTGTGCCATCTGTACTGCTAGGGTCCTCACCCCCCTGACCACAGCCGAGCGTACATGTTGTACCTTATGTGTTCCGGCCCCTCAAGTCCATCAGGATGAGCTTGGAACCTGATAATGGGGAGGAGGGAGTAGTAGTGTGGAAGAGGAAGTAGTAGTGGTAAGGAGTGAGTAGTAGTAAGGAGGGAGAGGGGTACCATCAAAGGGTGGAGATGAGGCATAGAATGTACAAGAGACATCCAAGGGACAGATGGTTGGGAGGATGAAGGAGGGTGGAAATGGGAAGGGAGTGCAGAGAGAAGTAAATAAGAGGGAGAGAAAAGATCAAGCGTGATGGGGAAAGACTGTACTAAGCAGGGCACCTGCAAAGCACAGTCCCGCCCCCATTAGAACCCCAATAACCTGATAGAGTAAGGAAAGCTAGGAAGTACAGGAGGGAATTTAGTGAGATACGGGCAAGGACCTTTAGGGTGACATTGTAGCATAGTCATCATATTATTTTACTGTGGATGAAACAATCACTATCTACTAACCGGGGGCTAAGGACGCCTGCATTAAGGAGGAGGTGCATTTAGACGAGAATAAACACCTTTCTACTGCCCTTGAGCGTTGGAGTGTTTCATGAGCCATTTGTGTGAATAGCTAGCCGTAAAGTGAAACATATTTAGGTGTGTTTCATATCTTATTACTCGCCGATTATGCACTAACAAATATGATCCATGTTTAATCATGTTTCCGTCTTTCTTTCATAAAGAATGTATTGAATATTCAAGAAAATCGATCTATATTGGGTGTGACAAGGTAACATATGAGCAACAAGAAGATGGTGTTTGAGGGACCAAAGTTATGCAAGTGTACCCATTATGCCCTGCATGCTAGTCTCTCCACCACTTATCATGTGTTTCCAGCTTCTTAAGTCGCTGTGATATGACCATGCAGGCCATAGCATCTTAAGTCTATTCTATGCATCGGCACAGTAACAGTTAATGTGTGGTCTAATTTTACACGTCTAGATAAGCCAGTCAGCTCTACATGAATGCAGGAAATTGTACATGGGGTCTCCTACACATTAACTTTGTTTCTTTTAATACAATCAAAATGACTGAGAAATGGATATGCAAACATTGCTTTAGCATATCTGCCTGAATACCAATTGGAGGTGTTCCATGCACAAGCCCCTACACGCACTGAGATTATCCAAGTCCCCTGCCCCCCAAATAGATTTAGGTTGAGGAAAAATATATTAGGGCATACTGAAATGAAGAAGCATGACTGTAGTGGGAAGAGTGGTGAGCAAATAGGCGACATAGAGGTGGGATAGGGGGTTAGAGAGTAGTGGGTAGGTGTCTTGAGGAGATCCTGGGGAGGGGGGTTCAGTTCAAGGGTGAGGGAAGTATAGCAGTCTGTTGTATGAAGGGAGTATGCGAGAGCCAGCTCTGTCCTGTATCAGGAAGCAAAGAACTGCAGTCATTTTAGGATTGAGGCCTAGAAAGGCCAGGCCCCAGGACCAGTAATAGCAGATCCCAGCATTAATCACTAATACACATTCTCATCCCTGTTCCCAATTCAGGCGGCAGACTAAAAGGCCTTCACACCGAATAGATACAACTATCCCATTGTCTCACATTGCAGGCCTATGCAACCAGAAAGGAATGTTATAGGAATTTGTAGAGTGAGGCATTCACCCAAAGGCAGCTTGATGCTGACCCAAACGCCAATCATCTTGGCGCTGTGACAATATCCTGGGAGCCAGGGCAGAGGTCCAGAGCTGCCAAAAACAGCCCTGTCCAGATTTAGGGCCCAAGTGCTCCCATGATACTGGTCACTCTATTGGTACTACCAGATGCCCACCATTAGAACTCCTAAATCCATTACTGGTTGACTCATTAGTATGGTCCTGGCGGAGCCCAGGTGAAGGTCCAGGGAGAGGGGAGCTGCCAAGGGGAGAGCACAGAGCAGGATGTCTTGTGATTTGTACTACGAGGTGCACAGGATGAGGCTAACAAATCTAGGTCCGCGCTAGGGATGCATGGTAGGGGCGCCGAGCGTCTGGGATCCACAGAAGCACCTTGCATTTCAGAGGGCCAATTTGACCTGGAGAGTATCCACTGAGCTCATGTCCAACTATCAGGTGCACATCACATGAGTGTTCGTGGGGAGAGAAGCATTGTGAATTAGGGAACCAGTCATGTTTCTGGAACCTAAAGTGGCAAGCCTAAAGACCATGTGGAAGGGAACTGGCACAAAGAAACCGTAACCAAACACTTGCCATCCGATACAGAGCGGGTGGTATATACATAGGGGACGACCGATGAACTAGGGGAATTAGTACTACATACTGCTTGCATCATCTGTGACGACATCATCCTTCATTGTTCTGCTTTGAACTAACCAGTGCGCTCCACGGCAGTCGGGATTGAATGCCCCTACTGACATGTTACTTTTCTTATATGAGAAATAAAAACCTTGTTATCCTTGAAAGAGGTGCACCAAGCCTTTTTGCTTAGAGGATTGTCTTTTATTTATCTGGTTGGCGGTGGTGTGCCCTACATAACCTCAACAACCTATCATTAAGAACCTGTAACGCTCACCTGATTCCCGCAGAGGCACCGGTCTTGACTGGGTGAATGCCGTATCTTCAAAGGTGATGTGTAACACACGGTTGGCTCTTTGGGCTGGACCTCTGTGCACTGTATGTCTGACTCGAAGAGTAAGATGTCTGCAGATAGAAAATATGGGATTAATGAACTGGGGTTATTGGGTGCCTCTCTCCTCTTCCCTTTCTCTTCTCCTGTAGAACCCCAAAGGTTAACACCCTCACCTTAGGTAAGTGAACGCCGAGCTCTCCATCTGCCTCGGGCCAGGGTGCCGTAACCAGTTTCTTCACTGGATAAGGGTGCAGGCCTCTTGACCTCAGAGGACTGCTGTCCGTCGTTAACTGCACGAACGGTAAGTTCTGGGCACTTCAAATGTCTTAAAAGTCTTTTGTAGTGATATCTCTTGTTTTGCAGGGTTCCGGCGATGGCGGATGGCGGGCTGATGAGAGTTGAGGATCGAACCCGCGTGAGGAATAGAAGCACCTGGAAGCACGTAAGGAAGCGCTTGTAGCCTGCTTCACGATGCGCACTGACTGTCCCTTTTATCTTGCAGGTACAAGTTCGGAGCTTTAGAGAAGCTGAAGGGTGCTGGAATACCCACTGGATTCGGCGTGGGAAGGAGTAATGGCACGTGAGTAATAAAGTTGCCCAATGTCTTTAAACACACCTTCTTTTGTCTTTCAGATGCGGGATGCAGCGCTGAAGGCCTCCGGAGCGTGCGAAGAGCTGGTAAGCTTTTGTCTTTCAGATGCCGGAATGCAGTGCGAAGACCTCCGGAGCATGCGAAGAGTAGGTAAGCCTTTGTCTTTCAGATGCCGGAATGCAGCGCGAGGCGTTGGTGACAGCCGATGGACCAGGTAAGAGATGCGCTGCCACTGAAGACCGTAGTGCTAACCTGTTCTTTCTTTGTCTTTACAGGTGCTGCTGAAGACTGGATTCCAGGATGGTAAGCCTTTGTTCCCTTAGGCCCAGGATCAGAAGCAGAAGACACGATGAGCGTTCTGCTGCAGAGAATGCGGAATAACGCAAAGCAAGATTCATCCATCGGGTGTGGTTTAAATAGCCTCCTGTAGTGCTTAGTAGTCTCCTTCCACAGCCACGCCTAGGTAAGAAAAGAGTTCCTGCTTTCCAGAAGAGTTCCAGTGTTCTGAACCTAGGGAGTGGCTCCTGCCCCACCCAACAGGAAAAGTAGTCCCAAACAGAAGAGGATCAGGGGTTCAACTGGCAGGTAAGTAAGCAGCATGGTCTGCTGCAGGTAAGTCCACCCAAGCATTATGAGCCCGGCGCTTCCAGCGCTGGGACTGGGCATCTTTATGAGCCTGGTGCCACTGGCGCCAGGACAGGGTCCAAAAGGTCCCAATTGGGACTGGCTGGCACTCGGAACCGGGGTTATGGGTCTGCTTCCAAGGGAGTCGGGCAAGTCCTGATCTTTTGGAAGCAGAGATCATGACAGAACCATGCAAAAAACAATATAAAGATTCTCGCTAGTAATATCAAATGAACTTGCTAACTTTAAACATTTCAGAAATCATATTACTGCAATTCCCACCAACGAAGGATATCCACCAAAACATCTCAGGCAGAGAGAATCACAGTCAACACATAAATTAGCAACACGTTTCTTAATATATAAAGTGCATTACAGTGGACCAGCAAGGGTTTCAAAGTCTCAGTTTCCAATTTAACATTACAGAAACGGCAGTAGGAGTCATCCTCAGATATAAGTCTATGCGTTAAAAGTATTTCTCTTGTATGGAACAAATTCTACCTGAACCTAAGGAAGTCTTCATAGAGATGGCGATTGGGACAAATAGTCAAATAAGGGGTAACTATACCAGTTGTTTATGCTAAAACAAAAGATAGTTAAAAGACGGATAACTATGGAACTGATCAATTGTATTGCGCCAGTACATTTGGTAAAGAGCATGTTTTACACCAGGATGCGCCCATAAATCCAAAATACCCTTCCCAATCTCACAAAGAAAACTGTCACACTGGTCTATTAAACAGTTCCATGTCTTTATAATAAATATATAAATAACAAATACTTGTTCAGTGAAAGAAAAATAACGAAAACATTTCGAATTTGTTTCTCTTGTTTAATTTGGTCAGTCCCCCCAAGACCACGTGTCCCCAGCTTTAATACCCAGCCCCCCAAGCCCCCACCGTTTTTAATCCCTCACCCCACCCCCCATAAATACTTTCACCAAAAACTCGACATTTTTTTCGTTATTAATGTTTCATTGAAAAAGCTATTCGTTATTTTTTTCCGTTATAAGCACTGTATACCCTATGAAACTATTTGATACATTTACATCATTCACACCCAGTGCAGTATTGTGCTCTTCGTATAAGAATCTTGCCAAGGGGTAACAAACCTTCAGATAAAATTTAAAAAGCCTCCATTTCACCCTTACCTGATGCGAGGGAAGCCCTAGTTCATAATGAATTACGCCACAGGGACTGCATTGGGTACCCTCAGGAGCTTTCGCCAATTTAGAGCCTCCATTTTGTCCAGGTGATCTAGGGCCCATAAACCAAGCAGCTTTGCACTAGAAATAATGTTCGGGATTACTTTGCCCTCATAAAAACTTAAAACTGGCTTGAGTGAAAATCTTCCATATTTCAAATTGATTTTCGCCATCTGATTCGCAAGAATAATAGGGTTTTGTTTCAACAGACTACAGAGCAGTATTTTCTGTGGTGCACGCTTATTGGAAAACCTAGGCAAGTTAAATAGACCTTCAGGATCAATTATCCAAAGCTTTCCACCTAGGCAAGTTAGATTATCCACCAGAGATAAAGAGACATTTTCAAGACACCATTTAAACGTACAAAGTGTTTTCCTACGGGCAAATTGCAATATCTTTTTCTTCCCAGGATGTATTTCCAAGAAATTCTCATTTGCAAATACAGAAAAAACGGACAAAAGTCTTTGCAAACCTATGACGGTGCGATCAAATAATAGAAAATCATC
The DNA here is from genome assembly GCF_040938575.1 of Ambystoma mexicanum. Lineage (NCBI taxonomy): Eukaryota > Metazoa > Chordata > Amphibia > Caudata > Ambystomatidae > Ambystoma > Ambystoma mexicanum. The sequence goes on along the minus strand of NC_090936.1, from coordinate 965,891,728 downwards.
AGCTTATGACAACCAGGTTATAATGGAAGAACCCAATTTATGAGAAATGAACGAAGCAGAGTGCAAGTATTTCCCCATATCAGAGACAAAGGTTAAAGAGGCAGGGTGCCAAAATGCAACTGTGCCTCAAACCCGAGTTGGTCTCAATTTTACGAGATAAAGTGCCCTCCTGATTTAACCTGACCTGAATGGCGGAGGACTCATGGAGGCCTATAATCAAGCAGGGCTTTCTCTGAAAATGACAAAAAGAAAATGCAAAATGCGCATTTTGTGTACATTCGGCATGTACGAAAAAGCTGAATCCCATTACACAGAACAGGGGTGTCCCCCGCTCCCCATGTTCAGTATAATGGGTTTCGGGAGCTGGTGCAGGAGTGCAGTGCATTTTAAATTTGAAAAAAAGGGACCCTGCGGTGGAAGTCCCGACCCAATTTAGGGTTCAGAAACTTCTGACACAGGGAGATTGGAGCACAGAAGTACGACAGAGAAAAAGCAAAGGAACAGGTAAATTGGGGACCGGGTGCTTTCAACGCAGGATGGTGTGCTCTGTGTGAGCACCATCTATTGAGAACAGAACATCTTTTTCGTGTTCCGATTTTTGCTGCTCTTTTTTTTTTGTTGGATGAAGGCTTTTCAGCCTCAGTCTTTCAACGTAGATCCTCTAAGCAGACCATCTGGGATTATTTGTAAAATTAAATGAAAAGGAAAAACCTATCTTACTCTATTTTTATGATGGGTTGCCCTACCCAAACACAAATTCTAAGGACTCTGTCAGGATGTCCAGAAAAGTAAAATGTCCACCATCCTGTGTCCAAACCTATTTCCGTCCCTTGCGCTCTACACTTACTAAACTCAGCATCTTCTTGATCCAGAAGGAGGCTTCTCTCATTCTGGATACAGATTTCAAATGCTCAGTTCTTGATAAGAAAACACGAGTGGTTCTTTAACTTAAAAGTTCTTGATCATAAATGCTTTTCGAAACATATACAATAATACAGGGCCCAAGTATCAGCATGGGGCGGGGCGTTCTTCCCTTATTCTTATCTTCAATTCACAAATGTAGTAACAATTTGGTTCACTATCCTGCCAGACTTTACTGTAGACCTTCTCACAAACCACAGTTCCCAAGTATCAAGGGGGAGGAGGGGTCTCTTCCCCAGTATTTTCTCCAGCTCACCAATGTAGCATCAAGTCTGGTTCACTATCCTGCCACACTGGACTATAGATCTTAGAATTCCGGAAAATGTCTTTTTGGCAGTGGGGTCCTCTACCTCTTGTTTTAGTTTCTTGCACCTCTCTTTCTCTCATGTGGGTCACAGAGCCCTCTGGGCTCCCTCAGGAGCTCCTCAACCTCTTCCGTAGCTTGTTTCTCTTTTCAGTGGGTCCCAGACCCCTTTACATTATCTCGGGATCTTACCGACTTGCACTGGGCCCCAGCCCCTTCACTGTGTTCTTCTTCGAACCCGTGTGGGTCTTTAACACCTGTGTGTTGCTTTTGCGGGGCTTCCCCAACTTGATATGGGACCCAGACCCAGATATACTGTTTTTGTGTGCCATGTGCCCCAACTTGACTCAATGCCCAATTGAACAGACCTCGTGTACTCTCCTGCCAGGCTGTTCCAGATAGGATATTTTGTAAAGTTTGTTTCAGCTTTTACAATTCTTTCATTATCCCTTTCTGTCTCTCGCGAGATTGACTCTTTAATCTATTTAGTGTCTTCTGTATCCCACCAGCCGGTGCGACCCTTTACCTACCGTCTGGAAATGTTGCCGTCTCCGGTCTGTCCTGGGAGTAGTGCAGGGCTTCTGCACTGCTTCCACATTCAGCGTCCATTTAAAATCGGTGCTGCGACGCTTCCTAAAACCTGTGTGCAATTTGTTTAATCTGTCCACACCACAGACTCCAAATGAAATAATAGAAGGAACGCTAAGACCTTGCTATCCGCATCATTATAGCAATGGGGCGGTAATTCCTTGGATCGGTTTTCGTGCTAGTTTTAAAAATTGGGATGACATAGGAAGTCCTCCAGGACTCTGGGAAGCTCTCAGCAATTACAATGCTTTAAAATAAAATTGTAAGAACAACAGACCAAGCATCCGGGTCGCATTTAAACAATTTATTAGAAAGTTGATTTGGACAAAAGGCCCTAGAGTTACTGATTGTTTGTATAACCTGCAGAACATCCCCCTGATCAAACTTTAGCTCCCATTGTGCTAGACTCCCCCCTCGGTCTATCCTCAGGCTGAGGAGTCGTTTTACAATTACTTGCATACAATGCCTCAAAATGGGAAACCCAATCAGCCTCAATAACAATATAACATTGTTTTGCAGTTTAGCATGAGGGTTGTGCATTCATGACTTCCCAAAAATTCTAATATTACTTTCGTTAGTTACAGGAAAGGTATCCCCTCTTTCCCAAGAAAAATGTCAAAAACTGCTAATGACATATGATGGTCGCTCCAATTTGTTCTTCCCATCCTTACGAGTGTACACAGTTCATACATTGAATAATCAGTGAACATATAATCTAAGGTCGATTCACTGGCACCCCTATGCCAGATGGGATTATTGGGGCAATCACCCTGAATTGTACCATTCAACATCTGGAGGCCCAAAGAAGACCAACAGGAGAACCATTTCCTACCGTTCGTCTTTCCCAGTCCGTCCTATTGGAAAAAAAGCTGCATTCCACTCCTCTTCAATAATTTCATCCATTATAAAAGAGGAATTTAAATACTCAGCAGGTAGGAACAACCCCTTTTCATTCACATATCTCCATTCAGTAATATACCTGGACATAGTTTCGAACAGCAAATCCAAACAACCAACCTCTTGATGCCCAAAAATATTTACCAACACTAGGCACCTAAATACACACTCCTTACCCAATTTAATCTCCACCACTAAGGTCCCATATGGGGTATTAGTAATTTTACCTGCCCCTAAACTCTGCCACATTCTAATTGCTGTCAATAGGCCACCTGAGGGGGATCCACATTTACTGGGACGCGCTTCTTGAGAGAAGATGGGAAAACCATCAAGTGCCAGGCACTCAGTAAGCCAGGTTTCTTGTAACATTATAATTCTGTGATCCTAATATAGTCATCGCCTCCAATTTAGTAAACAAATGAGTACTTACCCTTTGTTGCCTGATGGCACCAACAGCTGATTAGGAGTTCTGAAGGCATGATTGTGTATTGATTTCCGAAAAATTACATTCCCCTTTAAGTGCTGCTGCCAACCATGACCAGTCTACTTGTTCATATCTGCGTGAGCCCTCGCATCGACGTAGTGAGGCCGCTCTATTGCCACACCCTCCAGCATTAACTGACACAACAATATCGCTAGCAATATGAATAGGGGGGGGGGAACCTGGGTCTATTAAAGTTGGTTCTGTGTAATCAGATATTTCAAACCCTAACTGTTGCATGGAGTTTCCTTAAAAATAATGTCACAAACAATTCTGGAGTCAAAATGTAATATGACCTGGTCTGTCCTAACTGACTCACCAGATTACACTCTGTCGATATGTTTAGTTGAAATCGACCTTAAATTCGGAATTTCAGCAAAAATTGACAAAACATTAGCTCTGTTTAAACATAATGCCAAATCCTCCCTATACAGAGTGGTCACCATTACCTTATTTGTCAATGTGCTAGGTTGAGGAGAAACACGCACAGGCAATTTCCTCTCTAGGTTTGAAGACCGATCTTCAACTTTCAACTTTCTTGGATGCCTGTACATGGTTATCATTACTTCGAGCTCCCTTGAATACACTATAAACCAAAAGACCAGACACACGCCCACACTGGTTTTACTTCAAACCCACTACATGAGTCAAATTTCCCTTAATTTGTTGTTCACATTTCCACTTACACTACCCCCTAAAGGGGCCCCATAGTAGGCTAAACCTATTAGCTGGATTACTGGCCTGATGTCAATTTTTCCAGCAATACATTGGAGAAGGCAGGTTTATTCTCCACCTTATGCGAGTTGGATCCCCTCCCCCTATTCAAGAGTGCCCCACCAGCATCTACTCTCCGTGAGTCAGAAAAGCTAACAGATTTCCCTTGCGGAATACTGTTAATTAATGAGTCCACAACCGGGAAAAGTGTCAAGTCAGTTTGCAGGCTAATAGATTTCCCGTAAGGGGTGGCAACATTTACTGTGGCCGCCACTGGAGTAATTTCCACATCAGTTTGTACAGCAGTGCTCACAGGACAACTTTCTATCAGTAATATCTACACTTTGGCATCAGAAATTGGAACATTCTCCATAGCACCGCCCTCCCTCCTCTTCAAATAACCGCTCTGTAGATTCTTGCATGGGAGCCGCCTCGTGCCCTTTCCTTTGACCATCCGATTGTTAAATCGATGACTAGAGGATTCTTGAATAGTCAAGTTGCGCATACATTTGCTTAATGACTTCCTTTTCACTTTATTCTTTGTAATATTTTTAGATTTTTGCACTTGTTTCTTCCCACTTTGATTTCCATTTACGACCATCTGAAATGCAAGATATACATTCTAAGGGTTCATCCACTTCTGCCCCAGTACCTAGATGATTTAGAGGCACCCTTATTCCTGATGTGAGCCATAAATTCAGAAGCCTCTTCGACGCCGACAATAAGCAAGGATTGATTTAGCTCTACTTGTTCAACGCGATTTATTTGGCCTATACCATTGTAATCACACCCGGGCCGTATTCCTGCACAGATTGAAGATCATATTGAGTGGCACAGGATACGGACCGTTTATCCCCCCCGAAATAGATCGAACCCCGTGCTCCCCCCTCCAAACCATAATTCTATTTGGGTTGGACGGGAGCCTGGGGTAAAGGAGAAAGAACTTGCTCTAGAGCACTAGCCACCTTTATGTTTATTTCACAGAGTATCAATGTGGGTCCTCACCTCATCCCTTATATTGACAAATAGATCAACAAATGAACTTAATGAATTTAAAATGCAAATTGTGCGGGAGGTTGAACTAATCCATTCATCAACATCCCTAAGTGTATGATGCAAAATAACACTCTCGTACCCTCGCCACACCAGGAACCTCTGTTAAATTAGTACAATAGTTCAGTTAGGGCTGTAGGTGTACCATGACAGAATTCTCCATGAATGGGAGACACCGGAGGATCCATCAATTGATCAAAACCTTCCCTCAGACCCTCAATATAATTAACTTGCGCCAAGATTAATACATTCTCTGCTAACTCGGCCATTGCTCTGATCATTAATAGGGGATTGAGCTGTCAGAACAAGAGCATATGTCGGTTTTATCGAACAAACTTCCATGCTTGTTCCAGAACGTGGAAAGAAGTCTGTAATTCTATGCCCTGCAATCAGAGTCATTAAGGATGAAACCGTCGGAACAAAAGTGGGTTTTACGAAAAGGCTATTACCTGGTTGAGCATGCGATCTTACAGCAGCCACACTGTCACCAATGGGTCATCCAGATTTGAACGTAACTCCGAGACCAGGGCATCTTCGGTGATACCACCCACCCATCTCTCACCATGCTCAGTGATTCATGACAGATTAATTATTCCTTCTGAGATGAGAGCAACCCCTAAAAAACTCACATTACTGTTTTCAGGGGGTAAAGCAGATTGACTGCGTAGTGCATAATTTGCGCAACCAGCCATCAAGGTTTGGTGTAAACTGGACAAAGTCACGTGAGCGCGATGCCAATTATCGCCATTGCGCATGCGCATTAAATAAAAGGGGGCGTACCCGAGCTACTCCGAGTATGCCCGGAACCCGAACAATCAAGACCTGTGTCCTGCGTAGTCCTTGAGGTACGGGAGGGTAAGGCCCGACAACGGTGGTCCCAGGGGCAAGATAGCAAATATCACATAATCACACTAATAACACTGAATGTACAGACCCTTGGTGCACAGTCAAGAAAATGTTATTCACAACCTCCAAGAGAAGTTCGGTACACAAACACATCCTTTGGCTACTACCTCAAAGCCGAACTTCAGTAGTGCACTTGCTCAGCACTGCCTTTGCACGCAGCAAAGCGTTTTTCAAAGGATCCCAAGTAGGCAGATGGAATTAGCTGAGCACCGAGCTCCCAGGCTGAATCAATAGAACGTAGATCACAAGTCGAACAAGCCGACAACACTGTTCACCACCAAAAGTTAACCTGTCACACTGCCAATCTGCAGTAGTGCACTTCCTTCCTTCCATGTATGGAAAAAATACCCTACAGTAGAGAATAAGGAAAAATGGAAGAGCATTGAGCTAAGATATACGAATGAGATAATCGAGGCAAAAAAACAGTACTAAGACAACCAAATTACTTCTGCGGGTAATGCCACAGGCAAATTATTCAGTATCCTGAAGTCTATTAAAAAGCCTGAGGCCATTTCACCCCCCTTCATCCCGTCCCAACAAGAATGCGAGAATACACACCAAGCCTTTTGTATGAAAACTGAAACGGCGAGAGAGTTGTTTACCAAATCATAATTGGATAAACCGAAAAATTTTAATCTACCTAGGGGAGAGGCCATTGGCAGTGTTAACATTTTCAACTTCTCCAATATTACGCAAGAGGAGATGAAAAAAACACTTGCTACTATGAAGCCAACTTCTTGCATTGAAAATATTCTTCCAGCAAAAATGATCCTCGACAACTCTGATCCTTTTTCACCTATACTATCCAAAATTATTAACTCCTCTTTTAGGGACCAAATAGTCCCTTCAGACATAAAAAGGGTTACTGTTACTCCACTGGTCAAGAAACCAGGTTTGGATCCCAGAAACCCTGGTAATGTCAGGCCAATCACTAACTGTAACTTTCTTTTGAAAATTATGGATAGGATAGCCACACAACTACAGGCGCCTGTAGAAACATCGGAATCCCTTCACCCCCAACAGTCAGGCTTTAGACCGGTGCATAGTACCGAGACGGCGATGCTGGACCTTCAGACAAAGATGCTCGGTATTATGGACAAGGGAAAGGCAGGCCTCCTCGTCCTATTGGATCTCAGTGCGGCCTTCGATCTTCTAGATCATGACCTCCTCGCAGTTACTCTGAGTAAAACAGCCAGTTGCTCTAAGGCAGCCAAGGGGTGGATAATGTCATTTCTAAAAAAAATAGGAAATCACGGGTCTACTGGGGTGACAAATTCATCAGAAAAAGAAATACTCTGTGGGGTTCCCCAGGGATCCAGTATGTCTCCCCTGCTGTTTAATTTGTATCTCAGATTTCTCTGTCTCATACTGGAGCAGCTAAACGTCTACTTTACGAACTACGCAGACGATACTCAGTTGATGATTGAGCTCTGTGGAGATCACAAGAAGGTTAATGAAAATCTACTTAACATCTACTCCAGCATTGAGCAATGGATGGATCTGAATTGGATGTGTTTAAACGGAAAGAAAACCGAGTTGATGGTCTTTGGTTCCCAGCAGGTCAGAAATTCCCTCTCCCCAAAATACAACTCTTTTCAGATTGACAACACACCATTAAGGTCCTTGATAAAGTTAAAACGCTCAGCATAATGATGGAAGCATCATTAGGAGACGAAGCACAGTCGCAATACACAACAAAAAAACCTGCGGCTACTATCTTAGACTCCTTAAAATCATCAGGCCCTATCTATCGGAGGACAACTGCGCCACAGTGGCTAGGGAAACCATCCTATCTCGGCTGGATTACGGAAATGCCCTGTTGGTAGGAGTAAACAACAAATGCATTAAAGCCTACCAGATTATACAAAATAATGCAGTCAGGATTATTAAGCGCATACCCAAACGCAACCACATCAGCAATGCCAGGAGGGAATTACATTGGCTTAAAATCGAGAACAGAATTCAATTTAAAGCCCTTACCATCGCACACCATTGTATTTATGGAAAAGCTCCTGGGTACTCGAAATCAAAAATACATACATACGTTCCCACTCGCTCACTTAGATCGGCTGACCAAAACAAAATTGTGGTAGCAAAGCATAATCGTAAGTTAGGTCTAAGTAAATCTTTCCCGACAGTCACTGCTGGTCTTTGGAACAATTTGCCTATCAACATGAGAAAAGAAGTGAATTACCTAAGCTTTCGGAAGCACGTGAAGACTCATATCTTTAGTTAATTGACTCACCTCACTTATCTAGCCGCATTCTTCGGCCTGTCCAGTGTCTCATGATTGTATCTTTGTGTTCATGTTTCTGCGCCCCTAGACTCGCGAGTTACGGGCGCAATATAAATGAAATCGAAACAAATAGAAGAACATCGAGCTCTCTCATGTTAACAAAAAGCTATGCTGTTTGAATGGCTCAGACATGGTGGAATTTTGCTAATTTCAGAATTGCAACTTGCTATTCACCCTTGGAGATCGTGCATACCATTTTCTTTGGGGGGGCAGTTAGTTCTGAACATACCTGTCCTGATTCAGTTTTGTAGAACAGTAGATACGCGCACCACAAAAGGTATTTTGAAAATCACTTTGCTGGCTGCTTAGAAAATTAGGATATTGTTTCACTGGGTGCGCAGAAATGTGGTGGCACCTTTTTCCAAGTTTCACAGCCAGGACATTAGTTACTTATTAAAGTATGCTAAAATAAAAACATCTAATGTGGCAAGCATATATTCAATCATCACATGAACTGTTATTACAAAATGCTGCGTTGTAAAAAAAAAAAAACTGCAGTTTAGACTTCTCTAGCGCTGTGTTTTCCAAGTTTCAATGTGCATCTTGCAAGCTGATAAAATTGTGTGATATACTGTTTAAACATTTAACACATTGAAAGGCCTTCAAAATATGTAATTTGAGAATGAAGGCTATGTGCAGAGCACCTGCAATGGTAGCATATATTCTCGATAGGTGCAAGGCAAACAAAACCCCCCTCACAATGATATTTTTAGATGAAGTGTGAATTTGTTTATAAACATATTAATAACAATAACACGGTTTGAATGAGTCATACATTATGTTTGCATGCAAAATGTATGAATTGTATGATAATCAGCAAAGGCCTAGAACCACATCATAACTGGGTACTAGGTCTGCATGCGAAGCAACATGGCTGGCCTTCTGGGCGTCTCCTCCAGGCGGGTGTCAGGGATTGTCCTGGCTGGCCTGGATCCTGCATTGTCTGCAGGGCAGGGGGTGAAGTAGATTGTCCGCTCATCTAGCCAGTAAGGCCCTCTCGTTTCCACTGCGGGACAAGTGGTCCTGATGTAGGGCTCGGCCTTACAGCAGCCCCAGGCTCAATGGTGGCTAAAGACAGTGCCCAGGGCTCTAAGGTAAGACATTGGCATTAGAAAGGTGTGAGCAGGAAGAGTGTGAAGGCCGGTTGCCTGGGTACCGGTCTCTGTTCCGCCTGTGCAATCATTTTAGGTTCCTCCAAGTCTGGTTGGCACCGCTTGTGGTTGGCAGATGGCGCTTCCATGATTCGGGGGCGAACGCATAGCGTGCAGTTTTGTTATAGCAAATGTCAGCACCTGGACTGCAGAGCAAATGCTGGACCCCTGGGAAGCTAAGAAGTCAACACTCCCACTGCCTCAGGATACTACACACAGACTGATGGGAATAATGGTGAGGGGAAGTTCCTCTATGGTGGTAGTGCTACTGGACACACCCTGTCTAAAGATGCAGGTGGGGGGTGTCTGTACTTCCGTTCTCTATATGGTAGAGGAGAGGCACAGAGGACCCCTGCCAAGATTCTCTATTATTGGTAAACGTAGTCGAGCAATCAAGGCCTAGCTTCTCAGGAGGTGATGCGGGCTGGTTCTTAAGTACAGTGTAGTCCCCAAGCACCCATAACGGAATGTCCACACGCTGTATCAGTTACAACACAGTCTTTATATAATTAATATTCAAAGGTATATACAATATCATAACTCACTTTGTACGCCGAAAATCAGCAATGGTAAATATATACAGTTCTAAAGTGGTACCACTAACGTTATTAGATCTCATTAAAGAGCATACGGTTAGAATGACACACAGATCAGAATAAAGAGGAAACCAGCAGTAGAGAGAGGAAGGAAAGCAAGATGGTTGAACAATTGGCAGAATTCTGGTCCCGGTACCTAGACACAGTTCTGTGTGGAGATTCCCCGACCTAGGCAACCGGTAAAGCAAAGATGTTTCACAAGGCAAGTCCATATATTGTTTACACAAGATTTTCCAAAAATTCTGCAACCTCAAAGTACCTTCGCGTTGTAGCGTTTCTCGTCGGGGAATCGACTGCCCTTCTGGAGTGCCCTCCCTTTAAGGCAGGAGTCACGGGTCGTGGAACGTCCGACAGAGAACAGGTCGAGCTACGACATTGAAGGGGCCGCGTCGTTCCTAGCTGTGCTTGTTGACGTGGAAGCGTAAACGTACTGCAAGGAAGAGGCGTGCGGGGCACCTCGGTGTCGATAGTTCTGGACCGCAAAGAGTTTGAAGAACTGTGGCCCAGCAAGGGCGTCGACTCGTCGGCGTGTCTGTGGTCTTTGGGTGGCAGGAAACCCACCAGCGGAAGCTCCTCGGTGCGTCGACGGTCAGGCCTTCTCCAGCAGGATACAGCGGCGACGATGCAGACGAGAGCATCCTTGGATCAATGAAGTTCTTAGGCAAAACGGGAGCACAGTGGCTCCAGTCGGCGACGGCAGTCGTCGACAGTGGCGGGGAACAGCCTGGGTGCTTCTCTTTGGAGTTCCGCAGCAGTCCCCGTATCGGGTCGGCAGCCTGTCGAACGTCTGTCTACCAGGGAGCTTTGGCAAAGATGGTCCCACGTAGCTCGGGAAGAGGGCACCCTACCAGGTCCTCTCTGGGTCAGTCCTTGGAGACACAGCAGCTTTCAGATGGTGAAGGAGAGCAACAGCAATTCTTCTCTTCCAGCAGAGCCTCAAGGTCAAGCGTCAGTTTCACTCCAGTTGCTCTTCGTAGTTTGGACTTCAGTTCTGAACACTTCTGGGCACGATTCCTAGCAGTGAGAGGTCCCCAGATATACTGTTGATCTCCCATTCATTCCACTGGGTCACACTAAAGCATCCAATCACTACGAAGGGCATTCATGCAGGCAATCAGGCACACAGTGCATTCAGGCCATTCACTTCTCTCCAGACACTCACAACAAGTTATGTGTATTGGGACAAGTACCGAGCCATTCAACCCTTCATGCTGCATTCATACCGGTTTCGGGCAGGGCTGTCTCAGTCATTGTGTCGACCACCAGATACTAGACACCCACAACATAGAATGTGTATTCGTCACACACTCCATTCACCCAGGTCCCCCCCACAGGCGTACCCACAACATACGGTCGTTGGGAAGGCTCCAGCCAGTCTGGTCAGCACTTCCCCCACACTACCATATATGGAACTTCCACCCAACAGCCAGTCAGGGGGAAGAGACAGAGGCAGGGCTTCCCGGGACTTCGGGAAGATCAAGGTAACAGGCGATGGAAGGCAAGAGGACATGGGGGCCATTTTGTCTCCATCAGGAATCTACCGATTCCAATGACAGGGCCTGGGCATCCCAAAATGGCAGACGCTCCGTGCACCAGTCATTTCAGCACAGAGCTGCCACCAGCAAATACACTGCTCTGTGGGCCAGCCACAGGTGCCCAAAAACATACACTAGGGGCACAGGGTTGCACCCCTACCCATGGGTGCCATAAGGGTATCCCATGAGTCTGTTCACCAAACCAAGAGAGAGAGCTGCACCGCCAGGAGTCCCACACAAACTCCTGATTGGAAAACATGACAGAACACGATAAAAAGCAGTAAAGGATACGGAGGCCCTGTCCCTCCGATGCATTTCGAGCATCATACCCTGGTAACTTGAATTTGATGGACAGTAGCTGTAGAAGGGACCGTCTCTTGGAAACTTAAAAGGATAAGGAGGTAATACCTGTAAGATAGCTGCTGTCCACGTAAACTCTGAAGCTCCTAAACCAGAACTGGACACATTGGCAATAGGATGTGTAGGAATTCTAAACTCCAAGACCTAAATACCCGACACTGGCACTAAGAATGTTGTCCCTTGGTCTGTGGCTTCCTTATAAATGATTTTCCCTGGCTGTGGCGGCAGAGCATGACACAACCACGTGGTTAGAAGAAAACACCTAACGCAATGGCTGCATCAATGCATGACTATGCATCATGTCCTGGAAGCTCTAGGATGCACACAATGCCCACAGAAATGGACTCGCCGGGTGGGTTGTGGAGGGGGGGGCTGGCTTCATGGGAACCCATGCAACAAGGCTAGGACTCTATAGTCAGGAACTAGTTGTGTGAGTTAACAGTTTTCAAAGTTATGGTTTTGCGGATGCTGGCACCGCCCCCTCTCATTTATAAATATATGAATAAAACCAACGGCCGAGAATGGCTGCTCACAATTATATAGCGGATGATGGATTAAAACTAAACCTACTCTCGTGGAATGTCCGGGGGCTCAATAACCCGATGAAATCCAGAAAAATAGGGTCATATGTCAACAGACATGCAGCGAATATAGTAATGCTACAAGAGCCACACGCGCAAGGGTCTACTAATGCTAATATCTTGGCTGCGTGGGGTAAGCAGAAATATTACACAAAGTACTCCACTCAATCAAGAGGAGTATTGACGATCTTACACGCCTCAGTAGGGTTTCAGCCTAAGGGCCATAAAGCAAACCTTATGGAGAGATACGTGGTGGTCTGGGGAGAGGTAAGGGAAAGGCCAATCACGTTGGTCAATACCTATGGTCCTTATGTGGACGACCCAAGTTTTTATTTGAATATGTTAGATATAATTACAGCACTGGACGAATCCACTATAATCTGGGGTGGCGATTTTAATGTAATTCTCAATACAACGCTGGATAGATCAGCAACAGCTATAAGAACACGCACCAGAGCAGCGCCAACACTGGATCATATGTTGTCACAACTATCATTGATTGATACATGGAGGGAGTTGCACCCAAACACCAAACAATACACTTATAACTCCTCAGTGCACGACTCAGAGTCGCAAATCGATTATTGGTTCCTCTCCTCACCATGGTCGGATGCATTGCGGAAATGTGAGATCTGCCCTATCTGACCACTCCCCTATAATACTCGGGCTGGGAATACGAAATGCCCTCAGAGCCGCAAGAAGGTGGAGAATGCCTGCCAATTCATGAACTGACCCAGAAGTAGCTGAATCCCTATTTATTGAGATAATAGAGTTTTCCACCAACAACGAGGGGACGGTAGATCGCTACTCCACACTCTGGGAATCATTTAAGGTGTGGGTGAGGGGGGTTTTAATATCCAAAACTTCGGGGCTCCTGAAATCTGTGCGTAGGCAACTTGCTGAAATCGAGACACAAATGAAAATGTTGGAGACTACACACAGTCATACACACTTTGGCGGATATTAGCAAATTGTTGAAAGAATTTGATAAACTGGCCACCAGGGAGACATGCTATATTGCTACCCCCTCGCGGGCGTGCAGATATGGGGAAAGTAACAAAGCCGGGAAAGCACTAGCTAACCTAATTAAAACTGAACCGCAACACAACCCAATAGCTAGTATTAAAGCAATAAGTGGAGGGGTGGTCATGCGGGAAGAGTGTATAAACGAGGAATTCACTACATTTTACCAAGACCTGTACAAAAATAGAGATAGGAAATCAGTGTCAGAAATACAAGAATACCTTGACGAGATTGAACTCCCGAAGCTCACACTAGAGGTTAAATTAGCTCGAGCAGCCAATTACGCATGAAGAAATCACTGTGGCTATTAAAGCATCTATGTCCGGAAGAGCCCCTGGCTCGGATGGGCAAGGTGCTGAGTTTTATAAGGAGTTCCGTACGGAACGGGTCCTGTTATTATTAAAAACCTGGGAGGAAGTACTGGAACGAAACATACTACCAGACTCAATGAAGGAACCATAATTACTGTATTGCCAAAGCCTCCTCGCCCTCCCCAGTACATGCTGTCCTATAGACCCTTAATAATAAACACAGACGCGGAGTTGGCTTGCTGAGGTGCGAACAGTCAACGGCAGTCCCTACCTGTTTTCGTGCCTGCCTGCAGTCTTTCTACAGTGCCAGTGGATAAAATCCCCAGCATCCACGTGGAGCGGCACGCGGAGTTGGCTCCCTGAGGTGCGAGCAGTCAACTGCAGTCTACTGAGGCTAGGAGGTAAAGAGTCATGGACTTACAAACAGACCCTTTGCTCCCTAGAGCTACAGACTCCAATATGGAGAATTCTGACAATTTGGTGCCCCAGCCGAAAAGTCCTTCTGGTAGGGTGCTGAGGAGCAAGTATGCCCGATTAGAAAATCGGAAAGACACTCGAAAAGCTTGTGGTTCTAGAAAACACTGTGGAAATAACTAGTCCCGGTACTACCGCACAGAGAAAGGCGGCCGCTGCAGCTCCATCAGTGTCTTCTAACACAACGGCTACCTGCCCCCTCGAGGGGGGGGGGAAATCGAGCATGAGGATGCGCTGAATGGAGTGCTGCCCTATGATCTGGGGGAAAGCATCGAGGAAGACTCCTCTATGCCAGCTTCTCCTCCCCGCCGTGATTCATCATCGTCCCCTATACACTCTTCACCCCCACCATCTTTGAACATACCTGTGGGGGGACCGGGCTTGTCCCTACAGGCGGCTCACCATCCAGTGTCCGACATGCCCTCGGGGGTCTGTATCCCTCTGCTGCTGGCTGTACGCGCCCCGCAAGCCGTCGCTGCAGCGAGTGAGGCGGAGCCAAGCAGAGTCGAAGGACCCCGCGAGGCTGACCTCAGCTTGCGGGCCGCAGCTTTTACAGCCAGCGGGAAATCTGGCGTCCCTCCCCCAGACATACCGTCGGCGTGTGCCGTGGAAGGAGCACCGTCGGCGGGGGGGCATGGGTGAAACCACCGCCAGCAGCTACCATGGAGGCTGTCAATCAGCAAACGCCACAAGCCTCCATACAAGTTGAAATCCACGCAGTAAACTCCTCCGAAACGGCGACTGCCCGAGACGAAGACTCTGAGGCGCACTCTGCTGCCCTCTCGCAGTCAAGTCGATCCGACAAAAATAAAGTTAACCCTCTGAATGCTGTCACCAACCATGGTGAAAATGATCTTGCGGACTCAGTCATGGATCGGGAAACAAACATTAGCCCATCCAACATCTCAGCTAACGATTTCATCGCACAAAAAAGAGATATAGCAATGGCCCTACTCAAAAAAAGAGCACGGACGAAGAAGATCCTAAAGGAACAGGGCGAGCTGTTGGATCAAGGAATCCAACAGCAAAAAAGGGGAGGTCGACAAATACCAAAAAAAGGCAAATCAGGAAAGACAACCTTCCAGAATCCCCTGACATCTCATGCCTTAAAAGACTTTTTCCTTAAGCAAACAAAGAGAAAACTGGAAGCAGACGCAGAGCTTTCAGATGCAGAAATGCTCAATGCAGTTTTAGAAGTGCCTTTCGGCTCCAAAACAAAAAAAACAACAGAGGTTCCTGGCCTACAGGATAATGCTTTACGCCATGACAGCCGGGGCGATCTCGATACACGAATTAACGTTGCTTATCCACTCCCAAGTGGAGCTCGTACACCCACAACTAATCTGCTTGATGAAGACGTACCGCCACATTGCTCTGAGAAGTGCGGATTGGGGAACTATTAATGCCATCAGTCAACAGCACAATAATCAACGGATTGGACCAAAGGAGCATGCCCCTTTCTAAAGTGGTCCAACCGGTGCTGGCTCAGTTCGGCCAAAAAACAAACTATTGATCTCCCATCTAGGAGGTCTTTACCTCACAACGACCCCCCAAAAGACACCTCAACCCTGGTGAGAAACAGAAGGCCTAGTGATATGATTGGAAACCTACCAAAAGATACTCCATAAAAAAAAACAGATCTGGTAACAATTATGTCTGCCATAACGGTGGGATTTGCACCATTTGTAAAGCTGGATGAGTCAATTAACGACACAATGAAAGACTCATTAACGCTTGCATCGACGTTGAACACCAAAGTAACTTTTGTGGAAGGCTTTATCACAGCCCTAAATCAACAAAATATCGAGAAAGAAAGGCAATGGGATCAAAGAATTGCCCGTCTCGAAATCTTAATTGGAGCCATAGATAATGCAAGTAATTTCGGAGTAATCAAGCCCAATCTTCAGACAGGACAACTCCTTTTGTCAAATGTAAAGGAGGCAAAAACCAAAGGTGAAAATGAAAACCCCACTCTGACGACCCGACGACCTGATGCTACATCACAGAATGAGAAAAAAAGCAAAGAACTTGCAAAAGTGCCTACAATTTGTAACATTGCGAAATCAACTTCATCAACTCTAATAAAACCTGCAATATCTTCTGCGACGTCGCGAGGCCCAGTTGCCCACAACATCTCGAGTGAACAAATTATAATTGAATTAGACAACTCTCGGTCAAACGAGGCAGATCCACTGGGGAACTCATCACTTTTAGATTTCACTGTCCATCTGGACCAAGAAGATAACACCTTCCTCGACAACAATAAACAAAACCTAGAGTTGAATTCAAATAACGCGGACAAACCCTCGATCCACAAAGAAAATAAGAATTCAATTCTGACTACGAATGGATCAGAAATACTCAGAGCTAAAGACATCCCTCGCGAAGGGAGGAAAGAAGCTATATCTGATCTGATACTTAAAGAAACAAAATCAAAACGTAATCAAATATCAGAACAAAATGTAAACATTTCCCAAATGTTGAAATGTGGCAATCATGAAAAAACGGACCGGGAGTGGTCAAGATCTTCAAAGGATACTAGAGCAACCCCAAATCGAATTTACAAGATGGAACAACTGGTGGCTGGGAAAAACTTCCTAGTCTTAAACAGAAAGACGGTCTTAAAAATGTTAACTAAAATACTGACTCTGAAATCGCTGCACACGGCGGATCTTATACTGATTGAACCATATCATAGGGACAAGAAGGCAAAGGCATATCTCCATGTCAAAAACGCTGTGAGCACAGACTTAAAAGAAGACGTGATCCTGGCTCTGAACCAAATGGCCTTCTCCCTAGTGGAAATCCCAGTATCAGAACCGGCTGTAAAGAACATACATCCCTCAAGTAGATCTACCGAAAAGCACCCAGACCATCGTTCAAAAACTGAAGATCAGTACTCAAACAGAAGAAGAGATACCTACAGGGAGGAAGCAGAGCCTCGTCGTGGCAGATTCAAATCGAAAATCTATTCGAGTAATGACAACACAAACTATAGAAAAACACAACATGTAGAAAATATAAGAAAAAATTCGAGATGGGAGAAAAATCGTAGACATGCCGAACCGATTGACCAAAGTATTGATTGGTCTCACAACAAAAAGCAAGAGCCACCTGGGCCGTGGAGATGGTTGAAAAAGGTGCTAAAGCCGAACCCTCAAAATTAACAAGGAAAAGGCTCTGCGACGCCAACCCCAATCCAGCGACCCAAATTTCTCCAAACGAACTACCCGAAGACGAGTACTATGTGCTCATGCAATACGAGGGGCCATGAGCATTTGACTAAACCGGATGCATTTGATCTGAGCGTTTTCGATATCATCTGTCTTCAGGAGACCTGGCTGATGGATAAACCAGTGCTCTATGGGTATGAAACACACATCTCTCCAGCGGTCAAAGATATCTTTGGCAGACCATCGTCAGGCATATTAAGCGTAATTAAAATTGGCTCAGGGATCTCCATCAAAAAGAAAGTGGCTGAAACCTACGGTATGTTAGCACTCCAAACAGAATGGTATCACCTAGAGCACTCCGTGAGGGGCAAAGTGAAATCCAATCTAGCTATTATCAATGTCTACTGGAACCCGCAGAGAACAAGTAACACGGAATTTTGTGATGCCATCGCGGAAACCCTAGACAAACTTTCAATCGAAATGGCCACAGGTTAGATCATAATTTGTGGAGATTTAAACGCTATAGTTGACCAACCCTTCTCTACCACTCATCCTTGCCCCTCCTCAGAGAGATGCGTTGTGGTCCGATTTTATGGACAGTACAAATTTCCATAACGTGGCTTCAGCTCGAGGTCAATTTCCAGCGATTCCAACCTGGGAACGAGCCGAAACCTCAGCGACGCTGGATCATATTTTCATCTCATACTCCCTTCTGCCCTTTGTAGATTTCTTTGAGGTTTACAGAACCAACGCCAGCGATCACAACCTGCTGACAATGACTCTTCAGTTAGCAAGTACCCACAAGGAAACCTATACATTTGAGGTGGAACTATCACGGAAGTCTACGCGAATTCAACTCTCAGCGACAAACATCAAGGAAATCACTAAAAAGTTCAATGAAGAAAACAGAAGTACAACGAATTTAGCAAACAGACCAAACTATATCCCATTTTTTCTGATGCATAGGAAACAAGGCAACTGTATTCCATCAAAAGGAAATGGCGTACACAAGTACGATATCCAACTGGTCATGAAACGAAGAGAATTGCGCAAATGGAAGCGCTTAGCCAGAGCCTCTAACAACAATGATCAAAAAGACATTGCTAAAGCAGCAACAAAATCATATAGATCATGGCTGACACAACGTAAAGCGACCATGTATCAAAATGATGCAGAGCAAATGCTCAAGACCTTAGCGTCAAAAAACCCAAGAGAATTCAGGAACTTAATTAAAAATAATAACATTGTGACAAACAACCAACTGTCCAATGTTGTACCAGAGCTGACCTTGATAACTTTCTTTACATCTCAATTTGCACCTCTGCCGCAAACCTCAAGTAATCACACATGTCGCACAGTGTCGACGTGGGTAGATCTGGCAGATCAAGAAGAGATCTTGGCGACGATATTGAAATTGAAACCGTCATTTAAAACAACATCCTGAGGAATGGTCCGCCTTAATAACAAACATTTTCAAGCAATGTCAAGCCACTAAACAAATCCCTAAAACATGGACCGATGAGGTAATAGTGCCCATTTTCAAAAAGGGTAACAGAGATAATCCGGCAAATTACCGTCCTATAGCCCTTCTTGATATCATGGGCAAGATCTTTGCAATTCTTCTTCTAACCAGATTCCACAGATGGGCAAGATCTGCTCCCTGCTTGGACCAACTCCAAATGGGTTTTGTCAAGAATGCAAGCACCAGTATCAACATCATGATTCTTAACATCATAAAAGAAAACGTAAACAATGGTGCACCAAAAGTATACATAGCATTCATAGACTTGACGCAAGCTTTTGATAAGATCAGCCTGCAAAAGCTGAGGGCCAAACTATCAAATTGGAACTGTCCTGCGGAAATCTTAGATCCGGTGATTGCATTACACATGGATACTAAACTCAGAGTCTGTCTAAATAGACAAGGAATGCTATCGGATCAGTTCCCATCGGATCGCGGAGTGAAGCAGGGATGTCCGCTTGCACCAGCCCTGTTTATTGCATTCATGGGAGATTTCCAATATACCCAACCAGCGGTAAGAGCTTTTCCTCCCAAAGTGGGCAACACCTCAATATCTAGATTGTTCTATGCGGACGACCTGATCCTCATGGATCAGACCCAAATAGGCCTCCAGCGCCAATTAACCAACTTGGCCAAATACATAGATGAAAACGATCTGGAGATGAACACCGCCAAATCTAAAATCTTGATTATGGGGAAAAGTCGACCAACAACTACAGACAACGGACGCTGGTATTTGAACAACACGAAAGTAGAGACGTTGCTAGTATAAAATACTTGGGAATAATGATCGACTCAAAAAGATCGGAAACAGCAAAGCACTGTGGGCTAAAATCAAAACTTTGACAACCCAAACTAAACTAATAGACCGGAAATATGGGAAATTTTCCCTACTACCTGCAATCCAATTTTACAATCAAAAGGTGGTGCCATTGGTAACTTATGGTATGGACGCGGCCCTGAACATCCATGACACCATATGGTCGAAGCTGGAAGGTTACTTGTAGAAAGCCGTATTAGGTCTTCCCAAATCGTCATCAATATCAGATATCAGACGTGAACTGGGCCTGCTATCGTTGAAAGCATCAGTTGAGCAAAGCCAGATGAGATTACTTCGGAAAATCATTCTACCAGATACTCTTCCGATTTACAAATTGATCCAGACAGAACTTAACCAAGGTCGCTGCAATGCACTGAACAAATGGGAACAAAAACTCATTAAAAAGCTGTCAGATTTGGCCTGCACGTCTGAGGACCTCATCTTAAATTCGAACAGAATAAAGACAAAAATAGCCCAAGAAGACTGGATCCAAACCGGCGAGACAACAATAGCAAATAAACTACTTGCTCATTTACCCCCTGCAACAAACAAGTTAAATCAACTTCTGAATTATTGCATAAAATTCCCCAACAAAAGACTGCAGAAATCATTTATGAAAATAAGACTCAACCAAATGTTAACTCAAGAAATCATAGCCATCCGAACTAAATCGGAATCAAGATCCTGTAGACTATGTTCTGAGACTGAAACGGTAGAAACCTTAAGACATTTACTCTTGAACTGTCCTAAAACCGTGTTTTTGCGCAAGGCTTACCTGCTACCCTTGATGTATGACGCATCGCTTCGAGAGGAAGACACATGGTGGTGCCACCTGGTTTCAGGTGAAAAAACAAAATGGTCAACGGCAGCAGTAAAGATCCTGGAAGCTGCACTTAGATTACCAACAGAAACTGCAAATCAAGCCAGTATGACTTAACGCAGTTCGACTCTTCTGTGGTGTGGCAAACAATGACTTTTGTTTTTCTTTACTGCAAATATCATTTGCTCTCCACTTCTGGTTTTGTTTTTGTTACCTCTTCCCAACTTTTATTACTGTCCCTTATGTGAAACAACTTCTTGTAAAAATCAAACTGACCTTTGATTATAAACAAGTAAATAAAAAAAATAAAAAAATAATAAAAAAATCGCAGATGCAAAGATATTTGCGAAGGTATTGGCAAACAGGCTATTGCCTAATATGTCGTCTTTGGTTCACCCAGACTAGTGCGGGTTCATCCCTACCAGATCCACTACCTTGAATCTGCCTAGACTGTTTGACATAATGGCACATATAAACCCCAATAAATGCACAGTGGCGGTCTCAATCGCCATCGAAAAGGCCTTTGATTCGGTGTCCTGGGTGTACCTCCTCGCAGTTCTGGAGAAGTTTGATATGGGCCCGAACTTTATCAGATTCATGAAGTTACTGTACATGGCGCCGGGAGCTAAAGTCCTGACAAACCATACAATTTCCAAAATGTTTCTGCTTGAAAGGGGCACCAAACAGGGCTGCCTGTTTTCACCTATATTGTTCGCTCTGACTATTGAAACTATGGCAGTGTTCATCAGACAGAGACACATAAATAGAGGGATTAAAATGGTTGGCTTAACTCAATTCAAATTCCTTATACGCAGATGATACTCTCTTGTATATCCGCAAACCTGAAATGAACTTGTCACCCATCATGACGGACATACATAGGTTCACTGAGTACTCGGGATATAAAGTGAATGATACAAAATCAGAGATTTTTCCAAACGCCCCCGATAACCCATGGTCTCAAATGGTCAACCCAGCAAATCCGTTATCTTGGAGTATTGGTTTCTAGAGATGGTCAAACTTTGTATTCCGATAATAACGAGCAGACACTCCACTCGCTCAGCATTAAACTGCAGATGTGGGGCAAACTACCCGTCTCTATGCATGGTCGAGTTGCGATCTTTAAAATGGTCATTCTTCCCAAACGACTATCTCTTTGTCAACATACCCATATGGCCAGGCAAATCTTTTTTTGCGAAACTCTGTTCCATGGCGACGACGTTCCTCTGGAATGGGAAGACGGCTAGGCTGGGATGGGAAGAATTGGTAGAACCACACTGCACTGGGGGTAGAACTGTACCAGATTTCAAACTATATTACCTGGTGGCGCAGGCACAATTTGCTAAGCACTGGTATGATTTGTCAGATAACTCTCCCCATATAAGTTTAGAGAAACATGCTGCATCCCCTAATGACCTTTGGTCGGTTATTTTTAGCACGCGCTATAGGGATACATGCCGCTTTGACCAGGTAAGCTGTACGGTGCGAGCCTGGGGACTACTATACAAGAGGCTTAAGATAGAAGTACATTATGACCCAGACGCCCCCCCTCAGGAATTTCCCCGATATCCCCTACGGTCGATGTGATGATACATAAAATCTGGGACCCACACAAGTAAATTAAGATGAGACATGTTCCCCAAAGGGAAATTTGTTATACTGGAAGACTTCCAAAGTACGGTGGGTGGAGGACCGCTTCGGGCCTTCCAATATTACAGAATGAGATCCGCTTTTAGCAAACGCTGGCCACTCTTCCCGGATGAACCCCCAATACACCCTTGCCTTTAACTGGCTTCAGCGGGTAGAGGGCTTGGAATCTATAGACTCTATACACTTATCCAAACACATACCCCCTCAACGAATGAGGCTAAAGACAAATGGGAGTAAGACCTGGGTATGCCCATATCTGATGAAAAATGGTCCAAATATTGCTCACCTACCAAAACTGTATCTCTCAATGCTGGTCTGCGTATGATTCAATTTAAAATACTAAATTGATTACATCACACTCCGGCAAAAGTAGCCAAATTTACAGCCAATGATACAGGGGAATGTCCTAAATGTAAGATGTCTCCGGTGAGAGCGTTTCACATGTATTGGGAAAGTCCAGTGATTGAGTTCTGGAAGAGTGTAGCAGATGTAGTAGAAGGGTTCACGCAAATTCCGGCTTCCAAGTTACCTCAAAAATACCTGTTCGGAGACATTGGGAAATGTGCTGAAACAACTAGAAGATTGTTTAATATTTCGTGTGTGGTAGCCAAGAAATGCATATGACAGACATGGAAGACCTCTTCTCCACCAAATATGGACCGATTTTTGCGAGAACTGACATATGTCAATGATTGTGAGGAACAATACATACTAACTAGACCATCAATGTGTCGCCTCAAAGACATCTGGGCTCCGTTTAGATTGTATATATGCAAGATGATCTTAGACGATGAAACCACCACATGAATAGAACTGTATAGGGAAAAAAAAGTTTATGATATGTTTACTAGGAATATATGCTTTTTGGGATATGGGTTGAGTGTCAAGTTGTACCCATCAAGACCATGAATAAATAAAGTAAAAAAAAAAAGAAATTGACTCACCACCAGCATGCCTTGTTCACGCCAGCAGCATCCTAACAGCAACCCTAGGAGGCTTTCCTGGCATTTATCCCTGTAGGAACTGGAAGCCTTGCAGCCAGAAAACTTGATTGGCTCCATACCATTCGGTAAGTGCTAAAGGAGGCATGGCATGGTCATTATAGATACCGGTTGCCAAGCCTCCTTGGCTCCTCGCTCTTGGTGTAGATCTCTGTGAAAACGAAATACGAAGGGAGTTTCTCAAACCTTTCCTTAGCTGTAATGGAGAAACCCAAGTAAAAAATAAACATCTGGCGCATTTTGAGGATTCTTCCAACCCACCCCAATTAGAAGCCTAGTAAAAAAAGAAGGCAAAAAAGAAAATTAAGCAAAGATTCTCTCAAAAGGAAATCAAGATGATGAAGCAGACAATCCAAACACATGAGGCAAGGAAGAAAAAGAACAAGGTCCCCTTCAAGCTCTTCTTCATCCTTCTCCTCTTCTTCTTCAGCATGAGGACGGCTTCCTCCGTCTCTTTGGTGTGCTCAATCTCTGAGGAGAAGGCTCAAGGAAAATAGCTTGGTAAGGGGAGGTCGAGACTGCATTATCCAGGTCTAGAATAGCCTGGGATTTCCTAATCCTTCCATCCACGGAGGATCGACCAATCCTAAAATGAGGCTGTATAAGCATACTACCAAGATGGGTCTTCCGTGATTGCTGACATTAAAGGACTATATCTAGGCCTTGGGTTCATTGTAAAATTGTACCCACTGAAAGGCACAGAATCCTTTCTCCCAGAGATAGAGATTGATGACCTTCTGGCCAGTCTGGTCGGGAGATTGTGGCAGCTGAAGAAGTGGCAGCGTCAGACCCAGTCGGCCAGAAGACTAAAACAGTGCTTAAGAAAGTCCACTCAGGAACCCATCTGGTCCTTACAGCCAATATCTATGGGTCCTACACAGTAGAAACTGTTCTTGCAGGCTTTAAGAAATTACACATGGCCTTGTAGGACAAATCCAATTGTGCTCCCATATGGACTGAGATGCAAAAGAAAGTGCAACTGTTGTCAGATTTATCATATAATGAAGCAACGGCAATGGCAATAAGGGCAGCATCTCTGCAAGATGCCATATTCATATAAGGAATTGGAAGACTGAAGGCTCCTAAAGGTCCACAGCCTTGAAAAATCCTTTTGATAGGAATAAACTTTGAGGACATGGTGTATAACATTTTGAAGGCTGATAAACATGCTTAAAAACTGAGGAGCCAGACCTCTTCCTCTGCCTTTAGCCTCAACTCATCTAGATTCAAAATCCCAGACAGATTCTATTGAAAACAGTGCCAAGTTCTTTTGGCAAACACAAGGGCTTCGGCCAAAGCCAGGGGCAATGAAACCTGTCATTCAGTGTCAGACGTCCTGACAAGTACTGCAGGCTGGTGGGTGTTAAGTCTCCAGCTCTTTTTTCTGGGTTGGGGAGGGGAGGTCTTCAGATGCCGGGGCTCTAGAGACGGTCCCGAGAGGCTCCCTCATGGAGTTCTTGACCCCATCTGTTCAGTCGTTTATGCCCGTAACTCCTATTCCAAAGAACCAGATCAATAGGGCAGCCATGTCAAGGACCATCTTGGAGTTACTGGACAAGAGGACATTTTCGAGGGTTTCTCAGGATCAACATCGTCAGGAGTTCTGCACGCTTACAGTACCAAGAATGCTCATGAGTAGAAGTAAAGCAAAGATACAATGGTGGCATAATTTTGGGCAGAAACTTTTATTGTTCAAGAAAGGGTTGGAAAAAAGCCACTCTATCCCTAAAATAAAAACTAAGAGGGGTTTCCTGTCTCAAAGAAAACTTGTGAAATTGTTAGGCTATCCAAAACTATAAAGTCCATCACTGTTGTGTCTCCAAAGCCTAACTCTGTCCCAAACACTAATAACTTAAACTGTGCAAGGATGATCTCTTCCCAAAGTAAAACATGTTCATTGCATCTCCAAGCAACAGAAAGGTTCCCAGTCTCTCGGGTAATCAGAACTGATGAAATAAACAAGGTTCACAATTGTACAAGTCCAAGGCTAGGGTTGTGCTCCTTCCCCCAGACACCTTGTTCTACTTTCCTTCCTTTTGGGCCCCGAGACCCGTACTTTAAGCAAATGTCACTGGGTAATTCACAAGAATACAAGAATATACTTCTTAGATTCACAGTTCTTTATCCTGCCAACTTGGCAAACTTCCCTATCAAGCGTAGGATTCCTTTTAATTGTCCTTTTTCAGTTCCAGGGTTCTAGACCCACTTAGTCTCAAACTCTCATTAATAAGTCCTTATGGGTGCGGATCTCAGACTCTCAATATTCTGAACGGCCAAGCAACTGTCCTCTTATGGGCTCGCTCTCTTTCTCTCACAGGGTTCCAGACCCTCTTTTTCTCTGTAGTTTTAGGTGTAGGTCCCAGACTTTCAATGTAGTGTTGTATCTCCCCTGCCAAGCATATAACTCTTCCTTGTTTCTCATATGGGTGCAGGTCCCAGACTCACAATCTCTTCTCAGGGTCTCAGACCCTATTAGTCCAGCTTCTGTGTTCACACCCTTGCTTCCCTGAACTTCTAGAACCCCTCTGATAACCCACATACCTGTTTGTCTCTTCTGTTCAGGTACTGGCGTTTTCTGAGTATCTGTGCCGCTTCTCAGGGCTCCAGTAGCATTCTGGTAACCAGCGGGGTCTCCCACAACTCTGCAGACGTCTGACTCTTCCCGGCTGCGTGTACTCTCTCTCCAGTGCTTTTCCAGGGCCTGGGGTGTCCAGAGGTTCGACTCAGCAGCAGCCCGAGTAGTACTGGTCATCATCTTCCTCACAGTATTTGAAATAAAGCCATATGTAGCATACTTTGTATTCTCTGGTTTGTTAGTCCTGTCAAGTATATTAGTTTGACTAACTTGACAATAGAACACATTGGCTCTAACTAAAGAGGGGGAAGGAGGATTTGGCATTGAGTAGGAGTTGGGTGTATTGAAGCGGGGATATTACGCGTTCTCAGAGAATGGTCGACCTCAGTCCCATATAAGGGGCTTCCTTCCCCATGTGATCCTCCCTCGGTGCTCCACCCCCAGAGAGACTATTGTACTGTGGATGTATCGCCCTGGCCCCTTGAGAAAGGTCTCCCCCTAGGGGAGAAGGGGCGACATCTTCAGATTCGTCGCAGTACCCAAACCTTCAGGGAAAGTGAGGCTCAGCTTGGACCTAAAAGCCTTGCACTTAGACGTGAAGGGAGAACAGTACAAAACAAACCCTTCCGAAAATAATTCCCCTGATCAGGAAGGGAGATGGTCCAAACAAATGCACACACCACAACTGTGCGAGTTCTAAAACATCACCATACTCAAAGAAATTATGGAAATATTGTTTTAATAATAGAAAGACATACCTTTACGTCTCGTTACAGCTCTTGTAATTGTGTGGTTTGAATTTATGGGCCATGTCCTTGCCCAAGTTAACACGTGTTTCGTCCCTTCTCGGTCCTTTTCAAGGCCGTCTCTTGGCACTTATTTTTCTAAACGGACATTCACAACAGAAATCACATGCAAGCATTATTTGTATATACTTCTCTATGTTCTACGATTATGAGGGAGATCATTCAAATTTCATACATAGTTGGCTTGATATATAAAAAACACAAAGCAAAGTAAGAGATATGAAAAAGAGGGGGGAAACAAACAAAGAATACATCATGTAATTTGCAAAATCTCAGTGGAATCGTTAACTGGAGATAAATTGTATGCGAGTTGCTGATTTGCTGCATCAGATCGACCATTTCACCGTTGATGACCAGTGCAGTACTGATACTCATTCTATAAAATAAACTGGTTTAGTATCTCAAAAGGTATGTGCTGATGCATTCCCAAAGTGACACGTGAAAGAGCGCACTGTTAATTCATATGTTGTTTCCCAGATAAAGTCATCGAATTGCAAGTTAACAATTTCAAATTAAAAACGGTCTAAAATTCAAAACAGTATGGGTGAGTGGTTTGTCCAGACTAAGTTAGTGTGAGACACTATGTATTTAAACCACTCACCTACCCTGAACCAATATATTGAGAAATCCCAAATAATGTCACTTCTGCTCATTGGCCTCTTATATAGTGAATATGAAATCAATACCAATTATAAAAAGTTTCAGATATTAGTATCATTTTCTAATCTATCCAATATGTCCCACTAGCTAAGGATTGCACTGCTTACATCATGATGGATAATCTGAAGGGTGGCATGTTAAGGACACCCCTTGCCACAAAAGGCGCTCGAGTGTTTTCACAACGGGCGCCATATTAGTTCTGTGTTTATCAAGTGCTTGTGAGGTCACATGTTGGAGCGTGTAATATCAAATGCTATTCCATTCCTGTATTGGGTGTAACCATAGTGTGTGTGTGTATATAATATATGTTTGACAGAAAAGGGGGTGAGGGGCGCACTCTGGTTCCGAGCTAGGTGTACTTTTCCACAGTCCAGTAGATCTTCTCCTCCTAGCGCTTTCTTGCCTCTTGCAATCATCAGGGAGGCAGTCTGTTCAGGTGTTTGTTCAGGTGCTGATAGTTACTACCAGTGATGGCCTCAGGGAATTCTGGTTGCTGTAGTCATTCAAGTAGCCAGGAACCAACTCACCCTCCAATTACAAAGTGTAAAACCCCAGTTGGGGGGAGAGGGGAAAAAATCAACAGTGCGGCTCTCCTTAGTAGGGGCATGTGTCATCCTGGTGCCGCCACCTCTGGAGCCCGGGACTCCCAAAAAACATTTGACAGAAAAGGGGGTGAGGGGCGCACTCTGGTTCCGAGCTGCATTTTGTGTTGCTATTGACAAGAGCATTGTGAAATCTCTGCTAGTGCATGAATATGATGTGCAAAGCTGAAAACATTAGCCTCAAATTATTGGTCACAACTTCTTGTCCCATGTATAACCCATCCCACACAAACACTCGCCTACAACATTATTCTTTGTCACACAAAAGATAAAACAAGATTAGTGTGCGAGTTTATGTCACTCGTTGCTACACATTGTATCATTGGTTCCCATGTATAAAGACTCATATACTTGGTTAAACTATAATAATCATAAAAGGAACATATATGTAGCAAGTCTATTGATACTCCATATTTAATAAAAACCAAATAATAAATGCTAGGCAGTCAGTCCTAAATTTAAAGGAGAACACTCATCTCATGCTCCCTATTCAGTCCATTGTATCCTGTACGCATTCTGAGATCCACCAGTATTCCATCTGCCGTAACTTCAATTCAAGGTCACCACCTCTTTTGCCACATTTTGCGTTCTGGAGTCCAATGAATCTTACATTCTTCTTATCATCCATCTGGTAATCTCTTTGCCAGTGATTCGCAAGAGACAATTTGGGATCCTGACTTCCTAGAGTTGCAAGATGCTCACGAATTCTAGTCTGTAGTTCCCGGCGCGATAAAAAGAACCAGAACTGATTTAATGAGCCATTTGCAATTTCACTGTACCAGCCGTGTGTACTTATACATGCATGACAATCTTTGAGACAAGCATATGCTACTGGCAAGATCAATCTGGTTGATTTATTGGACTGAAGAAGGCAACACCAGCCTCCTTACTCCCCTCCTCACCGTCAGGGGCTTACTCGCCCTCAGTCCTCTTCTCTCCTGGACGTTCCATCTCGGTTCTCACTGTAGTCTGGCCAAGCTTCCCTGCAATGTCCTTTTTGAGCTAATGAGGGGGTTGGGGAGAGAGGGACCTTCAGTGTCCATCCCCGCCATATTGTTTGCCATTCTCAGTACATAAACTGTAACAATTCCACTACTCTTATGGGTATCTGGATGTTTTTTAGTCTCTCTACCCTTCAAAATAGCCTAGGAGGTGCTTTCACTCTGCCTCATGTGTTTTATAAAATTCTCTATCAGTTCTTCTTAATGTGTGCACACCTCTTTTGTGGGCAGGAATATAATGCTGTACAATAGTTTAATGTATCGCTAATGTACATTTGTCCTTGGTCTGATTTTGTATTTTCCTCCATATCAATTAGGTCAAACGGAAAAAGAAACCATGTATGTTAATTTCTTCAAAGGCTCTTTTTATAGCATTTATCACATGTATTTCAAAGTCCAAAATATAATTGTGCTTGACCTTCCATCTCTTGAAGAGTCTCTCACTACTGAGATTGACTATTTTAGCCATTCCTTTGCTTTTGTATTCATATACTCCAGCGTGTTAGTGTATCCTTACTATAAATAATGCTCTTAATACAGTAACTGTAGTAAATTCATTACATTTCCCCACCGTTAAGCAAACAGTTATACTTTTTCAATGTTAAATTATTGATTAGCCATTTGAAATTGGAACTTCTTTTAGACGATCTCATTGGTAGTTGAATCATTAAAAACACTCAAGACACAGAACCATACAGTACAACACCTCCAACCGATGCTGAACACAGTTCAACACTTACTCATCCTTATGCTTTTCTCTTTTGTGGATGTACTCCCCCATAGGTTTGGTAGCAGAAAGCAGACCACGTGATGGAAATACCAGGAGTGACGAGCCATTGATGGATTTTAACCTGGGGCAAAAGTCTCCCTTTTGCTTGGTGCTCATCTCTGGGCTAATGATTTTGGCCATTGCAGTACGAATATTACTTAAATTAATAAAAGCTTTTTCATTAAACAAGTTCTGATCTTTACCAGCAATGTGTATTATTGCATGTTTCCCTGAATAGTCATTTCTTTGATTTGAACAACATAAGGCAACATAAGGCAGCAATTGAACTAACCGAAAATGCCTTTTCCAGGTCATTAAAGTCCATCAGGTTCCCCCCCACCCCCCGAATCTGGATCATACTTTGTTATTAACAAAATATAAATGTATTGTGAGTCAATGTAGTATGTTATTGCTGATCAGAAACTACATCTCTCACGACTCATGAAGTCCGAATTTCCATTTATCTATCAGATTATATGTGGGACTCATCTGATACTTTTTATAATTTCTTTAGCAATCTTTTTGCTGATGAAACTTTTTCTTGGATTAAGCAAACTTTGGAGAGAACCATTTCATTCCCTTCTTTGAGTTGTATAGGGCAGAATAGGAATTAATTCTCCTTTTCTTTGTAGTGTAGTTAAACTGCTGAATTTTTTAGCCTGAGTTATCCTCCAATTGACCTTGATCCGCACAGGAGGTCTGCTGCGGATACCTTTTTAGGCTATTTCCCTCCAAAGTGGAGAACCACTCGTTATTTTGAGGAAGATTTATTGTCAAAAGCTATGGGGAAGTCTCGATCTTTCACAGATATGATAGTGATATCTGGGACTGGAGTGTTCTGAAAATGATACTCCACCCGGATGTTTTTCAAAATCAAATGGCAAGTGTAATTCAAGCTAACAGTTGGCACCTCTCTTCAGTTTTATCAGGCGGCAAGTTTCGGTACAGAAGACCTAGTTCATGCATACTATAAGGGGTGAAAGCCTCTGAAGCAAATTGTTTGCCGCTAAAGCCCGTGTGCCATGGGTTGCCACGATTATCACTGGATGGGTAAGTCCATGTCACCCTATTTTGATTTTGATTTCAGTAAACCCATCTACTCGGATCTACTTCCTATCAAAGTTGTCATCAAAGTTGTGCAACTCTCCAAGGGCAAGTGACTTTTCTCTCTTCCTTGGTTCAGATTTTTAAGCACTTTTCGGGATATCAAGGTCACCTGAACCCCTGCATCTATGAGAGCTGATAAGGAAAACTGACCATGAACTTCGATAGGAACAAAACACCTTTCATCTCCAACTTACAAAGTGTGAGCTAGCAGATAATTCAGACTGTATTTCATTGATATTTGTGATTTCATAAGCTTGACCTACTCACTTTGAGGGATCTGTCCCGCCCCCACCCTTTCCAAGGTTTCAGATGACCACTACCGCTTGGACTGTGATGCCTAGAAAAATCTGGAGAGGAAGGAATACCTTTTTGTTTTGGGATTTCTGTTGGAATCGACAGTTTTAATTCTCCTTGGGTCTCATGTCAAGGGGTTTCTTTGTTACTCTCTTCCTTTTCATTCTTTGTCGCACTTCTTTTAACTCTTATTCTTTGCTCTTTTGGAGGAGGTAAGGAGGTATTCCATTTTGGAAAGAAGCAATGCTGGGTCTCCATCTAAACATAGTTCTGTTCTTTTTCAAATGTAATTGTTATATTTTCCCCCCTCATTAAACTTCACTTTTTATTTTTCTCTGATTTTATTGACAATTAATTTTGCAATCTCATGAGTATTTCTGCGCGAGGTAAAAAAAAGTAATCTAAGGATTGGCATTTCTTTTCGGTCGCCTCCCCACTTTCCTCTTCTCTTTTATTTTGAACTGGAACAATTTCCTCTCGTTGTTGTCCACCCCGATATGTCAATTCATTATGGCCAACATTTCTATGAGCAATCAAGATTTCCCAGTTGGGATATCATGATTTGACCAAAGCTCTCAGTCAATTGTTTAACATGCCACTCATGGTGTGAAAATCTGTCTCCACTCTTCGGACTGCAGGGTCTTCTTTGGTCATATTTCTGTTCTTATATAGAAGGGGAACTCTCTCTTCTGGTGGAGTAGGTCTGGTAGTTAGGAGAACTATTGCTGTATGTATTATTGGCTTCAGACTCACTCTGGAATTGGGATCCGTTATCCTTGAACCGAAGAGGGTAATTTTCTTGATAATTAGTCCTAGAATGTGATTATTTCGTTCTCGCCTTGCGAACATCCTGACTTGGATGTCACCAGGAACGAACTCCTGGTTTCAGAGTGTCTCTCTCTGGAAGAGAAACCTATGTAGCCTATGATAGGCTTTGAGCCTAAATGCTGAGGACTGATTTAAGTCTCTGGTTGTGTGGGATCGTTATTTTTTCATGCCAGGTGGAGGACTAGTTGCATGTGTGAGAAACTAGGTGTCTCACCCAATAGTCCCGGCAGATCTCGCTCAGGTGGCCAGGGCACTGCAATCGCCTTTGGATCCAGACCCCTGTGTTTTATATTGAAATATTGATAAACTGGAGACTATGGCATATATAATCTGTATCTTTAATCACCTTCATATAACTGACCTTTACATTCCTGATTCCCCTCATGCCTTCCCCACATTCCATTAATGACATATTAATGTTCTAAATCAGAATAACTATAAACAATAAAACAATCCCCCCTTAATTATCATCTAACTTCTATTACTAAAACTATTACTATATAATCTACCTAACTTCACCAACTAAAAGGTACAATAATATTTAACGCCATACTTGCAATTTGCTGAATTGACATCTACATTTGTTCAATCAATCTTTCTGGTTTACGTACCACCTGCATAGGACGACTTCTCATAGGTGTGATTCCAAAATCAGCTTCTCAACTACATCCTACTTCACCAGGATGTGATGCATCAATTACAGGACTCACACCACCATAATTTCCACTCACAGGTCTAACCATTTCCTCACTAGCCGAAATATCTCCCAAGTCCACAGAAATGACCTACATTGAACTGTCAACCACTTTCCCCCCAGGACCAAGTTCTGCTTCTCTCTCCACATTAATGCCAGGGTCCTCTTGAAACATCTTCCTAAAAAATGACGCATTCCGTGTGAATTCATGATTGTCCTCATCAACAGCGGTGACCATGGGTCCCTTCATTTTTTTCACCTTCAAAACCACCGGCTTGTATCTGGTGTCCAATTTAGAACACAGTCTTTGCCGTACTAACACATGTTCTCCCACTCTAATTTGACTGTCTTTGGCTTTCCTTTTTTGATCAGTCCACTCTTTGACCTTCCTTCTTCTTCCAATGTATAATCGCTTAATTGGGGAACACGAGTTCTAGGTTTATATCGGATCATTAGTTCAGACGGCGCAAACCCAGTCATTTTATGTGGAGTATTTCGATAGCTCCTAAGAGTTTGTGACACTGCCTGAGTCATCGACATATTGTCCACAACTGCCTTTTGTCTTGTTTATTTCAGATTGAGCATAAACTTCTCCACCATGCCATTTTCTTGTGGCCACAGTGGAGTAATCTTTTGATGTTTAAATCCTAAGTATGCTGCAAATCTCTCAAACGTGTGTCCTTGAAACAGCGGACCATTATCTTTAATTACTTTGGGAATTCCCCACTCACTGAACACTTCATCTAAAATACCAATTACATGATGGAAAGCAGTTGACAGCACATGTTTTACCAATGGGAATCGAGAATACTCATCCAATATTACTAATAAATATCCTCCTTCCAGAGGACCATAGAAGTCCATAGATATTCTACTCCACGGTGCATCTGGCAATGGAACAATTTGAAGTGGACCAGGACTACTATCAGTCACCTGACATGCAAAACATTTCTTTACGATGTCTTCAACTATTGTGTCCATCCATGGGAACCATATTTGATTCCTCAACATTTTCTTTGTATTCATTATTCCTCTATGCCCTTCATGTCCAGCATTGCCAGAATGTTTCTTAAGATTTTTGGTGCCACCAGCCTATTTCCTCTCAAGAGCATGCCATCATCCGTTGATGTCAATTCTCTACTTATTCTTGCCAGTCTTTCCAGATCTTTCATGTCAACTCCTCTTTCAGACTTCTGTTCTTCTAACCTCCATTTCCTCTGGCCAGTTGTGGTTAGATGTATGGCTGCTTGGATTGTTGGGTCACTCCTACTTTCATCTGCAAACATTTTTCTCGATATTGTTGGCGGTAAAGCATTAGCAGATAAGTTGACACGTAATTTTCTGCCTCCATCTACATTCTATCATCAGACTCTTTCCTTGGATGCCAAGATAGTCTGCAGGATTTTCTTCCTTCCCCGGTTTGTGCACAATGACATAATCATACTCCTGCAGGCGTATTCCCCACCTCTCAATGCGTGGGGGCATTCTACTTCTTGGATTCCCAAACAGTGATATCAACGCCTGATGATCTGTGATAAGTGTGAATGGCCTTCCAATCACAAAATGATGAAATTTTTCACAGGCGCACATGGCAGCTAAACTTTCTTTTTCTGCCTGCGAATACGCTTGCTCAATTTTGTTCAGCGCACAACTGGCATACATGACAATGTGCCTAACATCCTCCTTTCCAGGTTCAATTTGTGCCAAAATTGCCCCTAACCCGACAGGGCTAGCATCTACTGTGACCTCAGTCTACCACTCTGGGTTAAAATAGGCCAATTGCCGGTCATTAACAAATTCTTTCTTGATCAACTCAAAACTATTCTTGCATCTTTCATCCCAAATGAATGCTGTCTCTTTCTTCAATAGATGGCTTAGGGGGTCTGTCAACATTGCAAAGTCAGTCACATAGCGAGCACAGTACCCCGTCATTCCTAAGAATTACCTCAATTCAGTCACATCCTTTGGGGGCTCCAAATTAAGAACGGTCTCCACTTTGCTTGAATCTGCTCCGATTCCCTTCTCCGAATACACATGTCCAAAAAAACGTAAACTCTGTTTATTCACATCACATTTGGATCCACTCAAAGTTAGTCCATTATTTTGTAACTCCAAACACACTTGCTCTAATGCCTCATCGTGCTGTTCCTGAGTAATGCCATACACCAGTATGTCATCACTGTAATTAAATGCATTTTTTACAGGCGCAATGACTTTCCTAATTGTCTCCTGGAATATTTCAGCTGCGGACGATATTCCAAAGCTCAATCTCTTGTATCTATACAAACCCTCATGTGTTGCAAACGTAGTTATGTATCTTGATTAAGGATCAATTTCCAACTGATGATACCCTCGATTTAAGACAAGCTTTGTGAGTCTAGTTGCTTTATTTAATCTAATGATCATGTCTTCAATATTAGGTCCCGGGTGTCTTTCCCTTTGTATAGCCTCATTGGGAATCCTCATATCTACGCATAAACGAATGCGTTCATCAGCTTTTGGGACTACTACTACTGGTGACACCCATGGCATGGGACCACTCTCCACTTTCTCAATTATGTCATTATCAATCAGTTGTTTCAGTTCTTTAGAGACTTTTTCTTGAAGATGGAATCCTATCCTCCTTGGATGCTGGGGAACTTGTCGAATCTGTGGATTGATGTGAAGATGTATTGCTCCACCTTTCAATTTCCCTACTCCTTTGAACAAGTCAGGAAATTTCTCTTTGAGAGTATCCATATCCATCATTTTCTTTGTTACGGTTTGTAAGTCTCGTCTTTGTGGAGGTGTACCCTTGATCATCTCCGATTTATTGTAGTGTACATTGATGAGCCTTAGGCTGGTTGCAATTTTACAGCTAATAAGACATCTTCCTTCTGCAGGACTTTCTATGACAAAAATGTCCACAGGTATGTGATTATCCTTGTGTACTAGATCACACATGAATTTCCCTCTTATAACCAACAGTTGCATCGCTCCCCACTAGAATATGTTGGTTTGTGACGGTTGTAATGGATATCATTGGGCTATTTCCTCATACATCATCTTGTTCATTACATTTACCGTGGCGCCAGTGTCCACCAAAAATGGTATGTTTTGATTTCCTAGACTCACGGTTTATGCCTGTACTTCCATCCAATGTGTCGTATATCAACCTCACATACTCCTCGCTGTATATGTCATAATCTAAGTATTCATTGCTCATTTCTGCATTCATGTTTCTATTTTCTACCAGAGGATTTTCATATGGATCATCATTATATCTTCCCTTTATTTGATCCTGAGTATTATATATCCGAGTTATCGGGGTCTGTTCACGCTCTATTTGTTTGGACTCTTGAATTTGCAAAGCATCCATAGTCCTTACAAATCCTGGC
The DNA here is from genome assembly GCF_040938575.1 of Ambystoma mexicanum. Taxonomy (NCBI): domain Eukaryota; kingdom Metazoa; phylum Chordata; class Amphibia; order Caudata; family Ambystomatidae; genus Ambystoma; species Ambystoma mexicanum. The sequence goes on along the minus strand of NC_090936.1, from coordinate 965,855,838 downwards.
CGGAAAACTGGTTGATTTGAATTTGGTCTCACATTTCCATTCAACCCTTCCATATTCGCTTGTACATTTAAATCTCTTTGGTTGTCATATCTTCGAGCTGGAATCATATGAACATTTGATTTTTGTATAGGTGTCCATGGTATTTTCTCTCTACACATATTTTGGAAATGGTTTTCTTGACCACATCGTAGACACATGTGTCCTAAGGCTGGACACTGGCCTCTATGTGGAAACTCGAATCCACACCTATAACATTGCCTTTCTCCTGTATTATTACGGTTGCTATTCCAACAAGATTCGTTTAGGTATCTTTTTTACCATTGTGCACCTTGTTTTTGATTCATAACAGCAATAGTGTCTAGCCCTTTAGGATTTTCCATGTTAGCTGCTTGAGTATCTACCCTTTCATAAATCCATGCAAGCTCCAGTACTTCTTTTAATGGAAGAGATTTTTTTAATAGATGTTTCCTAAACTGGGATGATAAACAACCTTCAATAATCCTTAGTCTGATTGCTTCATCATCACTGAAATGTGAGAAATCACAGTATATCGCTTTCCGTTGAAGACGCAGGGCAAATTGTGCAATGGTTTCATGTGGGCTCTGAGTGCACTGATTAAAGATGTAGCGCTCGTAATCTCGATTTGGCGGTATTATGATCCTTGTATTTATTGCTGTCACCAACATTTGGTATGTTGTTTTTTCTTCTGCTGGTATTGTTTTTATTATACTTTTCATTTCTCTTCCCACCAAGTTCGTGAAAATGTCTAGCTTGTTGATAGCATTTTGGTTACCAACTGCTCGCAAAAATTCCTCGAATTCATCAAGCCACTCCTGCCATCTTTGCCCTTGATCATCCTGCGGTTCTAAATTAAAAGGAGTGGGTTTTCTCAAATAATTTGTTGGGTCTGTTGATATGACTGGTGTTCCAGTTATGGCTTGTGATGACATGGTCATGTCTCCACCTTTATTTTCTGACGACATCTTTCTCTTTTCACGTGTGTTATTTTAAAGTCTTGTGTGTTATTGTTTTATTTTTAAGTGATGTCTTTTTTTATCAGATTCTTGAATTAACATCATTCATTTCACTTGCATTTCTTACTGTTTGTTTCCTTCATTACACATTTTCTTTTGCATGAGGATAAGAAATAGTTTGTGCCGCAATAGTTATTACTGGCGCTGAGTTTTAAGGTCAACATGACTTTTATTATGAAGTTCGTCGTGTTACTGCGACGGCGTTTCTATGCCTCTGCAACCTTAAACACCCATTGCTATTTGCTCTGTGTTGTTATGAGAGCACTCCCTTCAACATGAATCTTCAACATGGCGGCACGTTTCTCATGTTTTTAGGTCACTTATTCTAACTTGCGTGCACCGCGCTTATGTCATCAAAGGAGGATCTGGAAGCTCAAGCTTTGCTTCGTGACACTCGTACGTTTCTATCTTATTTAAAAAATTCAGTGCTTTCTTTAAACTACACGCTCATTTCGATACTGCTTATGCCAATAAGTGCCTTTCTCATTCAAATATTAATTGCCCATGGCACCTTACTTGTATGCGGTCTGCAGTTGCCTTCTCGTTTCTTTTTTTAACATTTTTTTTTTTTTAAGGTTGGTATTTTCTGATTCGCCTCACTATTTCCTTGTCACTTTAGCTTCAAGTTTTGACGGGTGTCAGTTTCCTTCTCTGCTCTGTGTTCCATTTGTCCTCGTCGCCATTGTTTTATATTTGAAATATTGATAAACTGGAGACTATGGCATATATAATCTATATCTTTAATCGCCTTCATATAACTGACCCCTTTACATTCCAGATTCCCCTCATGCCTTCCCCACATTCCATTAATGACATATTAATGTTCTAAATCAGAATAACTATAAACAATACAACACCCTGGGGCTAGACCAGTGTGGGAGGATCCCGAGTGAGGGGTCTTCAGGGAGTGGGAGATCAGCCGGCGAGACGCAGCATCCCCTTCCCTGTAACACCTTTACCCCATCCTACCAGGTAGGATACATAGGGACTCTACCCCCGCCCCCTTCTCCTACACACATTCAAACGGACAGCCTGCTCTAGGAGAAAACAGACTAACAACCGAGCAGAATACCCGACGTGTCCCAATACAATGGTGGTCAGGAGAGTTCAGGCAATTACTGACCGACACTCACATCTGACTTCCATTAAGCTTCCCCACACAGATAAAAGGCGGAGCACTAAGCACACTCTGAGCGAGACAAAGCACAAGAGGAAACAGCAGTTTCGAGATGCCAGCTGAACAAGAGAAGAAAGACAGCAAAACAGGAAGAGATCGCAAGGTGGGAAATTCCCTTGATCTTTACGTCAAGAAACCATTACTTTCAAGAACCCTTGACATTAGAAAGCATAAGAACAGGAAACCAGGCTAAAGAATCCTGTATTCTGTGTCAGAGATACCCGGGGCCCTCCCGCGTCACTAATCAAGGCAGGGAGAAGCAGCAGCTGCCTCGTACCGTTTTTCACTCCAAGAACAAAGCAGCGTCAGTGAAAACACACAGCCAGTGAGTTGGGAAGACCGATACAAGACCGGTCTGTGTTGAAGCCAAGGTTGCAAGCAGCAACATTGTATGGCGAGTGCTGCAATGAACATTGTTAAAACACATGTGATAAAAGACGCACGTAAACTGCTGATGAGTGTTTTAACTTTGAAAAGCCAGATACGATACCTTTGACAGGGTGGTCCAGCACTGCATGGGTGCTTAATCGAAGGTCGCTGTAAGGTATACAACTGAGAAGTGGCACAAGTGAAAGGATTGTATTAAGAAGATAAAAATAATTGTGCATCAAGGTGGTCCTGCAACGGGTCTAGCAAAATCCTGTGCACAGTAGAAAGTCTTTTAATACAGTAAACAAAGTTTGGAAAATGAGATAAATTTGGTCAGAGTCCAGTGGAGGGAGACCAATTGAAAGTTTTGTATCAAAATGGGTCTGAGGCCAGCAGAGGGGGACCTGGGGTGAACAGTGAATCACCAGAAAACTTGTGCATATGAGAATCCTGAGGAGAAAGGAACTTTGAATGTTTGTCCCATCAGGATCTCTGAAATAAGAGACTTTGAATGGCAAAGAGACTTTGACACAGAAGGTCCTGATACTGAGATTTTGAACTGCATCCTCGTGCTAGAAAATCCAGAGTATGTGCTGAGCTCGAGTGAGCTGCCTTGTTCCATGCTGAAAACATGGGGAAGGGAAGCCAACGGCTCAAATATCCTGACATATCATTTCTTGGAACACTTTTCTTTTGTACAACAATGTTTCTCACACCATTTGTATTTAGAAGTAAGGATTGGCGACCCTGCACTTGGGGCTGTATCTGAAACCCTACAGTCACCCTACCAGCACTATGATGATGATTGATTGATGATTTAGCAGTCATATAGCGCTAAAAACCCTCGGGCATCTGAGCTCTGCTTATTACCCACGGTTTGTGGTGCTCATTTATCGACCTCGGAAAGATGAAAGGCTGAGTTTGGCCCTGCCGGGATTCAAACCTGCATCAGCAGGCTCTGCACAGATGTCAAAGCGAGCTCTCTACTTGTTGTGCTATCGGACCGGCATATCACTTGCTGTTTTTGCACTTAACCTTGCACTGCCACCTGCTGGCCGCACTTGTTGTCCCTCAATGTTTAGATCCTATGTCCTGTACTTTCTCCTCCTCTCCTTCCCTCAGCACTATTCTCCTTTCCTCTCCCCTGCACTTGCGCGATCTCAATCTCACTGGGCCTAGTAAGATCGTTGTCTTGTCCCCCACTTGTTCCCCTCCCCTGCCCTGCCTCGTCGTGCTTTGAAACACTTGTGTAGGGGCACGCTATAAATAAAATATCACATAATTGGCAATAGATTTATTAGCATAGTCTCTTATTTTGAGAAGACACCACTAGGACTGCGTAATTATTTGGTGGTGTTAGGGAGAATTCTCTGTTAAGGCTAATTTCCCAAACCTAGTGAGTCCCCCAGCAGCTTTGATGGATTTTTGGGGTTTATTTTTTCTCCTGCTAAGAGTGAGACTCTTTTTCTCCCACTCTTAGATATGATTTGAGATATCCTTTGACTTTGTGATGTGTTTTATGGTCTATGGGGTTTTTACTCCATAGGGTTTCATGTGTTTTTTGGTAAGTGTGTTACACAGCACCCTCAGTGCAGTGACACAGGGGTGTCATAGTGACCCCCAAACATAGACTCCATACCCTGGGACTGACTACTGTCTCCCAGGGCATGTAAAGTCACCATTGACTTTACTAGTCTTAAATTGGGAACAGAACCAGTACAAACCATCATATTGTGGAAGTACTGGTAGGGGTAATTAGATTGCCCCTGGGTCCGTTTTTCAAGGGGGCACTGTGCAGTCCCACCTCGTCGAGTTTCTGGCTAGTGGCAGTGGTTACCACGCAAAATATTCCTAAAGAATATTTACTATGGGATTTTCTCATTCATTTTAAACGCACCACTTTTTGGTGCAATGTTAAAGATGCCGCCGGGTTAATTTAATATTTATTGCCCGGTTGGGTCATTTCACCAGGACTCGGTTTTAAAATGGCGTTTGTGTTCGTCTCTGTAACTCCAACCCAAGTCGAGCCCTTTGTTCCACTTTTTGGCGGGCTTCTCCACAGAAGCCTCCAAAAGTGGTGCCACTCTGTCTGGGTATACAGGATGTGTGGGAGGGGGGTTTATGCACCCTGGACTGAGTTGCCTCAGCAACTCAAGTCGCACTCTTGTGTGATTGGCCCAGTGGTGAGCCGCCCGGCTCACCACTTAGCATGTTTGAGTGACAGCTAGGACTGATGAATGGGGGTTTTCTGCATGAAAGCAGGGCTTTGGGGACTGGAACTTGAGATGTCGCCACAGGACCAAAGAATCCGAAGAGGGAGAAGCTGAGCCGACCTGCAACGACACCACCGGTGGAGCCCTGCTGAACCAACTCACCACTTCTTCCAACGACAGAGGAGATCTTCATCCCGAAGAGTCTTCTTCCTTTGACTGGTGGGGATAACCAGTTTGCCCACCTTTTCGCCTTCCCGGATCTTCTCATGGCTGCCTTGCCTGTGCCAAGCACCCCGGCAACCGGGATACCACATTTTTCCACTACCGCGAATAAAAGGGTAGTACCTTTTAACCAGAGAACTCAGCGGCTGGTTTCTTCCCTGGCAGTGCAACGACCTTCAGCTTTTCTCCACGTCGAGATCTTCTCTTCCTCTGGACGACGCCGCGACTTGCATCCACTGCCAGGAACAACTGCCCCCGCTGGAGGATTCTCTCCACTTTCAAGGACTGTGTCCGCCTGGCCTCCGTCGCAACGGTCTGTGTGGGGTGTCTCGTAAATCCTCATTTTACCACTTGGGTTGGCCCTAGGTTGGCTAACTGAAGCTAAACTGATTCCTTTTTAAATTCTCTGCAAGACTTTCCAAGCCTTTTAAACCGGGTGATCTTGGGCACATTGGTGTTCTACTCTCTCCAAGAGGGAGCCTGGCCTCTGAACTTTTTGCTCACAAGTATACTTTGACTTTCCTGCGTTGATGAGTGCTTCTAAAGTATTGTGTTGTGTGCTGTTTCTAATTTCTGCCTTTTCCCTCCCTTTTTCTTAACTTATTGGAGTGCCATCTTTAGTTAAGCGCTCACCTCTGTCTGGAAATAAGTGGTGTTAACTAAGACTTGTCTAATAAGGAATAAGGGATGTATATATATTAATAGTGACTGTGTTTTTGAACTTACTTACAATAATAGTGCTAGAGTGTTTCTAAGTGTGTCTTTAAATAAATAATTATATACTTGATACCAAAGCTCTGGTCAGTGTTTGCTTGCGCTACTGTATTTTGGTACCTATCTTGTATACTCTATATACTGTCTAACTCTTCTTGAGAGAATTCTGGCTGCTCAGCCACAACTACCAGGTAAATCTGGGTGGTACAGACTGCTACCAATTGGGTTTACTGCCAACACCTGTAGTCTTAAGCCTTTTGCAGTGGTCCCTAAGGGAACTGCACAGGTTTCTGCCTAACAGATGGTCGTAGCTTGCTCCGAACTTTAGATTTAGGATTAGATGGGTGTTTTTCAAACCCAAATGAAGTTCAATAAACATCCCTGAACTGTGGTCACTTGTGTCGGTCTTTCTGACTGATACCATGCCTTCCTTACACATGGCTTTAAACACAGGGTTTCTTTCTGTCTGCTAGGTTCTTGAACAACAGAGTAATACGTCTTTGCCCCCCTGTCTCCAAGTACAACTGAGGCTACCTCAGCTACCTTAATGGCCTCTGGAGCTTATGCTTGTTTGGGGTTTGTGAAAAATCTGGAAACCTCGTCCCTTCTTTCCTAGAAAGGGGGGGGGGTGAACCCCTATGAGGCCAGGGAGGTGAGCCCACTCAGTAAAACCCTCCCTAGGGGTTTAGGTAAGCAGGACCTCACTAGGAGTGTTTCTCCTTCAGGGACTAGGACTCCCATTCCCATGGGGAACTCTCTATACCCAAGTGTAATCTGCCCATATGGGAGTAAGAAAGACTGACATCACATCAATGTGTGGTAATCAAGGTAACACTGACATTACCTCTACGTGTTTGACTCAAGGTAGTGCTGAACTTCCTACAGGCTTGACAGTCGCTGGTGAACAGACCACCCTTTTCCATCTCGGAGCGAGAATAAAGGGCCAACAACCTTTGAATGGAGGAGGCGATACCTTACGCCAAGGCGAGCCTCCTGTGTGAGTATTTCGTTGAGGGGCGGAACAGCAGAGCGGAGACGGCTGTAACACGGAGAGAAAGCGGATGCCCGAGGGAGACACCTTCCGTGGAGTGCAGGACCTGAGAGGCAGAGGCCACACAGAGGACCGTACGTGGAGCGTGCCCACGTACAAGACATGGTGGGCATGGTGCCTGCAAACAGCTGCCAAATGTGGAACAAAGGACAAGGTGCTCCATGCACAACCCAAGAGCCAACCAGCGAGAGAATGCGGAGACGAGCGCGACGCAAAAACCCGCTACTCTCCTGTACTGAAGGGTGTCAAGCCGCGTAGAACGCTACCGCCGCTGGGGGAAGCAGAACCTCGCTGGAGAAACTCCTGCAACACTGCAGGTATGTGGGTTGACCAGGTCGGAGGGAGGAGAGTAATGAACGAGTGGGGGTGAGGGAAGCACTACCCTACCACCATCCCAGCGTCACAGGGACCCGAGAAGAGAGGGAATACCAGAAGAGAAGGGTTGCAGGAGCACGATAAACCAAAGCTTTACAAACCTTTGGAAGGGTCACAGGGACCCACAAGAGAGCCAAACAGACAGAGGGGTCATAAAAACCCTGAGAGATTTAAGTGGAACATTGGGGCAGAGGGATCCAACGGAGCCACAGAGGCCCAATAATCAAAGTAAAAAACAGACACAAGTGGTGAATAGAGGCACCCAAAAGTTGACTTAAGTGGAGAGGGATATAGGAGATATCCCTCAACCTAAAGAAATTTGGACATTTTGTGTTTTCATGGACTTGAGACTTTTTGGTTGAACCTTCTGGAAACTTTTTAGGAATGTTTATAGACTGCGCAGAACTGTTTCTTTGAGCGAAACTGGTATTAACTAATGGCTATTGGATCAAAATCTAGGAGGGATTCCTCAGATGCCCGAGAGAGATTGTGGTGAAAACTCCAGCACGCAGGGTACTCGGCCTATTTTCTTTTACATTTTTCTAAGCAGCTTAGTGAATAGGTTTGGACCGAGGACCACTCCATTTGGGACCATCGACGAGCACCTTAGTTTATAGTTTTAAGGAAGGAAACTCCTTTTTAAAATAGGCTCATTAAACTTTTTTTAACATTTTTTTTACTTAAAATGCATTTATTAGTTTAACATGTAAACTTCTTTAGCACCTCATCGGATGCATAAAACATTTCTTCTACTTGCCACTTCAGCCACCCCCTCAGACTAGTCTACGTTATTTACATGCATCCTTCTCTTAACCGGGGGTTCAGACATGTCCTAAAATATCTGACCACTGCTATAATCAGTGAGGTTTTCTCCCCTAATCAATATACTCCACCAATTTTCATGCAACATTGCTTTAAATCCCTTAAATCCCTCCAGGAATGGACCAAATGGAGTGTCCTCTCCTCGATTAAACCAGTGCAGTTCACATATAGGTGTGATAGGTTCTCCACAGAGCCTTCATTTTTACTGAGCCTACAGGTAGTATTTGTTAAGCCCTGGCTAGCTCTGGATGATAGCACCGATTCAGTCTTAACCTCAAAAATTGTTATCCGATACTTGGATCTGGCCATTTTTTCAGATATAAAGAAAGCTTTCCGTGGCTTCTCACCTCCTGTGATAAAGAATAGTAAAGCTTGTATTTACTTGCTTCCTCAGTGGTAATTATCCAGTCGTATGTCCATAGTGTGTTCTCGACTTTGTTTGGCTTTGTGAATTGTCGGCTGTGGAGCCCATATCCCTTAGAGACCTGCAATCAGCAGTCCAATTAGCCAAAACACTGTTGCCCCCCCCTTCAAATTCTGTTTTTATTAGGTCCTGCATTGGGGGGGGGTAGGGTGTTTCGACTCCTGCATTACCCCCACAGGTGCAGCGACTAGCTTGATTTTGGGAGGCCACAAGTTTTTTTCTCCAAAATAGGCCTTCTAACCTTGCCCAGTCCTTTTGGGGCAGCACCAAGAGAGCGTCTGCTCTGTACATCTGTGTTCGGACCACCTTAACTTTGTAGAATTCGATTATTGGTAGAACTTATGCTTTATCATCAAGGCCGGATTATCCAGGGCCATTGCTTTCCCTCTTAAGGAATAGACAGTATTAGTCTCAACTGTGCGGTTTCTGATTTGGATCCCCAAATATTCAAAGGAGTCTACTGCTGTAATTTCCATACTCCCCCAGTCTCCACTTAACTATGTTTTTGGGCCCTTTTTTTATAGTCAGAATCTTGGTTTTCTCTATGTTGATCTGCATGTTATTCTTCTTGGTATATTCTGCCAATCTGTTCAACTGTTGTTGCAGACCTATAGCAGTATAATCAAGAAGGACTAGGTTGTCCGCATAAAGTATGTGGTTGATTTTCACCCCACCTATCCTTGGTAGGAAGCATCTGACTTCTGCAATAAAGTCCTTCAGGTCTGCGATTTAAAAGTTGAAAAGAGAGGGGGCACAGGAGCATCCTTGTTTGACACCCCTGCCATTGGTATCACTTTACTCAGTGTTCCAGATGCGTTTACGTGTACTCCTATCGACGTACCCACGTGTAGGCCTCTAAGTTGTTCCAGGAGATCTGTAGGGCAATTACAATGCTAAAGTTTATTCCAAAGACGTTGCCTAGTTATACTGTCGAAGGCCTTTGAGAAATCAATAAAGACCAGATGGATCTTGGTCTTTGAATTCAGGGCTTTGGCTTTCAGGATGGCCAAGAAAGAGGAGGGCCGGGGGGCTGTGTGGAGGCCCCTAAGCCTTTTACAAAGCCTAACTGAAAGATGTTGTTTCTATTTTCCTTCATGGCCCAGTTGTTGAGTCTTCTCAATAACAGGGATGCATACATTTTCCCCCCCCATCACATCCAGTAAAGCAATGGGCTGATAGTTTTGAGGATCATTTCTGGCACCATTTTTAAATATCGGTATCACGTGAGCCGTCCTCCGTGACGCTGGTATAGGTCTGGATTATATCACATTGTCCAAAATGAAACCAGACAAAGTTGCCCAATGGTCTGTGTTTTGAGTGTCATGTTTGATAGCCCGTCCGTGCCAGGAGCCCGTGATGGATTGGCACGTTTAATCATGTTCACTAGATCTTCGTGGGGCGAGAAACATAATGGTGTCTCCCTAGGTAGTCCCCGGGGATCAGTCATCCAGGTGGCCAGGACACAGCCATCACTATTGGATCCAGTTCCTGGGGGTGGACCATTGAGGGAGGGTCACCTGGATGGGGGGTCCTTGGGGAGTGGGACACGGTATCCCTTCTTTCGACTCGTTTTCCCCAACCTACCACGTAAGCTATTCCAAAACAATGTCCCCCCTCTTCCCACATGAATACTTTTGCACAACATGAAAGACAATACACTAACACCAGAGCCGTGTTTACCTTACATGTCCCAATATAAGGGTCAGGCAAAGTCAGGCAATTGACCCAGAATCGCACACACCTGATGGCCCTTTCCCGCTTTATGGTCTTTTCATCTTTTACATTTAAAAGTACATTTCCATCAAAACTTGTCCATCGAATATAGGAATGGACAAGTTCTGATGGATATGTACTTTTAAATGTAAAAGATAGACCATTTCGATGCATTTATTTTCCCTGTTAAAATGTTACAAGGAGCTGTTCAGTACTGAAATCTTTAAAGTATTTCGGCACTGGCCAGCTTCATGTAACATTTTCTTTATTGGGGGTGAGGGGAGGTTCCCCACTCAATCCCCCCCCACAACCCTAACCCCAACCGAAATGTATTCAATGAAAGTGCATTTCGATGGAAATGAGTTTCAACGAATACATTTCGTTGGATTGCACTTCGATTAATTTATTTTCAATGGATAGTCCAGATACGCCCTTTCCCTTCCCCACAGGGATAAAAGGTGGAGCACAAGAAGAGGAAGCCAGACCCCACAATGGGAGAGCTCACTCAACACGCAGTTCAAGAGGAGGAGAAAGACAGCGCAGACCGAGAGGGTGACAAGGAGAGAAGCGACCTTGCCCTTTCCGACCAAGGCCTGTGAATCCTCCACAGAAGGAATCATAAGACTGCAAACAATATCCAGCATGTGTTGCAGCAGATGTCTACGGTACGCAAGACCCTCCTCTGTTGATAACCAAGCTGGGGAAAGACATTTGTCTCGGTGGTACCAACCTTGCCTCAAAGGATAAAGAAAGGTAAGCAATTCATCACAGACGGTGAATCGAGGGGAGAATCGATAAGAAACCGAACTGTGTTGAATGAAAAGTAGCCAACGGCTCATTTAAACACTGAAAGAATTAAAGTTATAAACGATTGTTGAAGGAAGGAGAAAACCACAGCAACAGAGGCGTCCAGCACCACAAGGGTGCTTAAACAGGAAAAGCTGGGTGAATACCTGATGGTAAGAAACTACCGTAACCAGAAGCCCTTGGGAAGTGGCGAAAAGAGGTCAAAGTGGTCATACATGGGTCTTGTACAATTCACTGTACCGTCGAATGTCTTTGACCGACAGATGATTATGAAGCTAAGGGAAATTAATCCTGCATGGTGAAATCAGTATATGAACACTGTTTCGTAAAAGGTTGACAAGAGTGACCCTGGCAAAGGGGTGCTAACAAAAAGGGGCAAAGTCCAGAAGCACAGTGAATTGTTTATGAAAGTTGGTGAGAGTGAACCCGGAAGAGAGAAGCAGACAATTGGGGACAAAGCCTGATCAAAACTTGTGAAAGTAAGAGGTATTGGAAGACCAGGGCAAGTGTATTGTCCCCCTTGTCAAGTTGGTCTGAGCCCGGTCGAGGGAGATCCAAAAGGTGAAAAGTCATCACCCAAAGTTTATTGACAAAGGAACTGTTCAATTGATTGGTTGAATCAGATACGTGAGGAGTCGGGATCCAGTGATGACGCTATCACCCACCCTGAGCTGTGGAAAATAACGTGCCCGTTTGTTGTGGAATACATCAGGCCTTCGAGGGAAAGAGACTTATTGAAAAGAGACTTTACCATCGAAGAACCAGATACCTGGAAAGGAACGGTGGGCTCGGGAGCGTGTGCTGTGCTAGCTGGAACGAAACTGTCAGCTCGTGCTAGGAAAGCTTGAGCGTGTGCTGTGCTCCAAGGTCCCACCTGGCAATCACATCCAGACTTATTATTTTGAACACTTATTTTGTTTATTGAAACCCTGTCCCACACTCTTTCTGTAATTAGTTGTAAGGACTTGGCAATAGTTATTTCATTAGTATAGGCCCTTCTATTTGACAACGCCACTTGGACTGCCTTATTTTTCATTTGATGGTCGACGCTTGCTCCCGTTTTAGACGTAGATTGAGGTTAGGTGTTTTCCACCCTGCATTCATTGTTCAATAAACACCCTTGAACTGTGATCACTTGTGGCTGTCTTTACTGTTGCCACCATGAGTTCCTTACAGTGGTCATACAAAACAGCCCATGGACATGTAGGCGCAGATGCAGTTTCAATTGTGAATGGTAATTCCCTAAACAGATCTCCAAAAAAGGAAGTCCATTTGGCCTCAGTCACTCCATTTATCTGTGAGTTATTCTGGGTCCAACCAGTTGTTTGTATGAGACCCCAGATTTCCAATGTTGATTTTGTCGAGATCGCCTTCAGCAATTTTTCGGCATCTTGCTGGATTAAGATGCGCCTATGGTTGATAAGTCAGGACTTATATTTGTTTTGGGTCTTTTGATTTCCTTTATCACAAATGTGCCTGTAGATTTTCTTAGGGTCCGCACTGCTTTACTCTTTTTGTGTTTTTCTACCAACTGATGATCAAAAACCTGCTGGTGTATTTCCTCTCTGTAGTTGTTTTGAGGTCTTAGTTTTATGTGAACGCTTAAGGATTGGAATGTAGTCAACTCCAAGACCCGAACAAGAGATCTTACTGTCTCAGAGTCTTTCAGAATAGGCAGTGACTGCTTGTGTCACTGCCCTCTTAGACATCTTCAGCCTACATCCGCTCTGCGTCGCTTCCACCTGTGCTTGGCCTTTGTCTGTAAATTAACATAGCCCAAAGACCCACAAGACGCTCAACCAGTTATGGTCACTATTTTTCGCAGGTGTTATTTTGAAATTATTTATCAACTCTATCATGTCCCTGGGCACAAAAATATAATCCAACACCAACGATTGATTCCTCTTTTCCAAGTCGGGTGGCATTGGTTGTTTTCTTCAAAATACCTGTTCAAAATGTGGAGATCGCGGCTTTCCATCAGCTAAAGCCATGATAATCCTCTCTGAGTTTGTGAGTTTCTTCGGTGCGAAGAAGTTTCTCTCAGTTTTCCATTCGCCTTAATGCAGGTCAGATTTAGATCCCCACATACAATGATAGAAGGCTCTTCCAGGTTATATGCCTCGTCAACTGTTTCTGCAATCGGCTCAATCATATCTTTTGTGTCAGGGCTAAATGGGTTCCAATAGATGTTAATAAGAGTCAAGTGGAGTTTACCAATTCCACAATTGGGGCACCCCTTATTTGCACATGTCAAAACAGTTTGCTGGATGTAAGGGCTTTTGTTTTTGTAGCTGGCTATACCATAGCCAGATTCACTGTTGATTAAAGTTAGCAGCACAGCCTGTGCTCGGCTGGCCTCTCCCATAAGTGCAGGATTCATCTGGATTTCGAAGCCATCTAAGCAGGGCTCTGTTCTTAACCAGGTTTCCTGGAGACAGAAAGTCTAATTCAGCCTATGGTAGCTCACCTACCGCCAGCAGATGTGAAAAGCCCCTCATATTCCAAGATGCTAGGGACAAACAGGTTGTTTTTGGTGTTTTGGGGTTTAGCTACTGGTTCACTTTAGACGCCAGGACGGTCGGGAGCCAGGACCAAGAGTCTTTCTTTGGAAATCCTTCGAGGGATTGTAACTACGACTTTTCTTGCCTGTCCCTTTTCCTTTTCGTGGTTTATTGTTAACCTTAGGTTTGGCCACCAGTTGTTTTGGGGTTGATGTTCTGGCTCTTAACTGGGCCCAGTTTATTTCAAAGGGACTAACCCTCCATGTCCTCTGGACATACTTAAAGCGGTTTCTTAATGCTCCATACTTTTCAGTTGCAGTTTTTCATTTTCTGGGGACTTCTTTTCAGGCATCTCTACCGAATCTCTTTCCGTAAGGTCAGCCAAGTCGTAGCCCAAAAAGAGGAAATTAGCCACTGAGGAGAAGAGTACATTTTTTACCACTATTGACCGTAGATGTAAATGGGCAAGATCCATACATCGTTCTCTTCCAAATTAAATTATGGCAAAATCATCAGTGTTGATTTGTCGTAGCTGGGGAATGCAATGGCACAGTCTCAATACATTATATCTGTTAAGGATCAAATCCCCCTCTTTATCTATGACCCTTTCCAACCTAAGGCATATGGTGAGATCTTTCACTCGCACTTCTTTGTATCTTGGATTCCGCCCTTGTGTTCTTGCATGTCTCAGCTACTGTTAAAATCTTGGGCGGGTCCTCGCTTGTTAGGACCATCCATTAGTTTTAAATTTGCTGGTCTGTCCGTCGTCTTTTTAGGCCCAAGATTGCCACCTCGGTCTATTACATTTTTCTTTTATAGACAGAGAGGTATAGTCATCATTCGTTTTTTACATCTAGGTGGCTCCCTTTAATCTTCACTTTCTGTTTCTTGGCCTCTAAACTTGTCCGTCACTAATTCCCCTTTTCAGCCAACGTTAGGAAGGGAATGTCTGGGTCAAGTCCAGTATAGGGACTAGTTGATGAGCTGACCACTTGAGTTGCCATATTATGCAGATGATCTGTTGGCACGCCTCAGTGTCATCCATTTCGTCACTCATCGGATAAGTGGACAGATCTAAAAGGGAGTTTGGAGGAGACTTCGGCGGTGCAACTTGTATATTGCTTTGATTATGTGCCGCTCTCATTGAAGACTATTCTTTGGTTTGTTTTTCATCTCAGGTTTTGTGGCAAGAATGTTTTCTTTTGGAGGAGCGACAGTTTCTTAATGAAGCATCTAGCAGCATTTCCTCTTCTGTGAGGGTCTGTGTTGTTTATGTTGGGTAGGCACCTTCATATTCATCTTCTGTGTTTTTGCATACAGTGGATATGTGTCTTCCTAAGTAGTTTCCTTTACTACCTCCAAGGTTTGGGCTTTCTCTGATGTTAAAGTGATTATGCTATGCTCCAATGTGTCCATTATAGGTGGAAGTCCTAATTCACTTGATTGGGTGTTTCTAGGATCGCCATCAAATCTGCGTCATATTCCTTCCGACGAGGGGGTTCCTCGATGTTATCATTTAGTGTAGGTATATCGTAACTCAAGGTGGATTCCAAGGGGATATGATTGTTGTTAATAATTCTTCTTGTGTCATTGCTCCTAGGCTGCGCTTTGCTTTGGATTGTCCCCTCGCCTGTTGGATTCCTAGCTGCGATAAAAGCCTCTAGAAAGATCAATTTTGTATGAACCATCGCCAGCAAGGTGGTTTCATTCACTAGTGTCGTAGAGGGATTCATAAACCTTAATAAAAGGAGCCATAGTGATAGTGACTACTAACATTTGGCTAATAGGGTCTTGTTGCATAGTTCTGGGTTGTTTGTCCTCCACTCTTCCAGATAGACCGGTCTTGTCTTTATTAATCGACTCTCTTATTATAGCCCGACGGTAGGTGGTCTAATTGTAGTATTTATTTGTAATTTATATAGTGCCTTAATCCAAGGCGCTTTACATAGCAATTTAATATAAACAGTAATGAAATTGACAATAAATGCGTGAGATGAGCCTCGAGAGGACATATGTAATTTCAGTGCTTTGCGGAATAAACAATAAGAAGTGACAGAACATATGGAGAGAGGAAGAAGATTCCAGTGCAAAGGAGAAAGGTGTGCAAGTGTACAAACATGCGATTGTCTAGACTGCATCTCTGTGAGATTTGTTCCACTCTATGCCCACACCCTATATCCGGAACAGTAGGTCTTTCTGGAATGGTTATTATGTCAGGTGGTGGGGCTAAGCACCTTCCATTCGGTTTGGGATTTACAGATCCTTAACCCATGTCATTTTTGACTTCTCTATCACTGGTACATTTCAACGAGTCGTTGAGCAGCTTGCTTGTCATGTGAGTGGTTGCATTATTCTTAATATTGGTGTTTGCTTTCAGATGTGTAATTCTCATATGCACATCTTCAATCTCCTATAGTATGACCATAAGTATAGGATCAGCTTTTTGATGGTTAGAGATAGCTTTGCCTAACAGATGTTGGTCCATCTTTGTGCTTTCCATAACTTCCTTTTCCACATTTATATGGCCCTCGGTGATCGACTTCCTTTGTAAAATGTCCTGTTCATTGAGGGTTGAATTTAATCTTTGTCTTTTTTGTTTTGAGCTGCCATTCTTCCCCCAAAAGATAGGTTTTGGGCCGGTGTAGATGGTGTAATTGAGGTTTAATTAAGGGGTTATGGTTCCACCCCTAATGTACCTTCCAGTAGTTCGCCATCCATCAATTCCACCATCCTTGTCGCAAACCGTTTATCCTTGCTGTGGGCACAGTTCAAGTAATGATTTTCGGGTCCATGGGCAGCGTCCATTCGGTTTGGGTCTGCATTGGGACAAGGTGCTCCACTCCATTTCCACGTCATCGATTTCTTCAGTGATTCTTTAGAATTTAGAGACTGAGTGATGGGGGACTTCGTCTTTGCTTTTATTGGGTTGCAACCATTAAAGGAGGCCAGCTCCATTGGTTGACATGGAAGTGGGTTGCATTATTTGATTTCTAGGGGCTCTCGTTTGTTTTGTCTATATCCTTTGAGATGGGTAATTCTGGATCAATCTATGAGTTTTCATCTCTGACCAGTATAACTAGTGTGGAAT
This sequence comes from Ambystoma mexicanum, assembly GCF_040938575.1. Classification (NCBI taxonomy): domain Eukaryota; kingdom Metazoa; phylum Chordata; class Amphibia; order Caudata; family Ambystomatidae; genus Ambystoma; species Ambystoma mexicanum. Next base: position 965,839,328 of record NC_090936.1, on the reverse strand, counting down.
TTGGGGGATCTGGCTCTCTAGTTCCATCATCGTCTTGTACAACAGACTCTTTAAGATTAGCCAAGTTGCTTTCATCTTCCACAGAGACCACTTCTGTTGTGGCTATGGCCTCGGGGGTCGGGTCAGAAATACTCTTGAGGCTAGGTCCATTGTAATACAATGATCCGGTAGAGCAGGAGGCTTCACCAATAGAGTAAAGGGAGAGTTCATGCTCAAGAGCGTAGAGGTAGTGCAACAAGATAACCTTTCATCTATTAACGCTAATAATGTTGTTGGGCTTTTGTCGGGTGTACAGCCTCCCGCCCCCCCGCCCCCCAATGTACCTGATGAATGTTACGCTCACCTGGTCGCTGCGAGTATGTTGGGGCATGGTTGCAGCCCTCCCTGGAGCTGGCTCCCCTGGGTCAGGCTTCTTCCCATGCTCCTGTGTTGTAGACTGCGCTGGTTGTTGATACTGCCCCTGCGTGAATACGAGAGGCCGTGAGAATGCTGTGATATGGCTGTGGTTTCCCTCGAACCCTTCTTCCCAGAATGTGGTGAGCATGAGCTTACCCATATAGTCTCACCTGTTTATTTATGAGGGTGAACTCTCTGTCCTGCTTCTCAAGTGCAGGGGCGCCTTAGATAGACCTAGTTTCTTCACTGGTCCATGTGCGTGGCAGCCCAGACTGGCTGTGGCAGATCCACTTCAAAGGTAAGTGTTCTTCAACAATGATTATTGTCCGTATCTTTTGCAATGTCCGTTTTTCTGTGATTATTGTCCGTATCCCCAATAGGTGATGAGAGGCTCAGCGGAGTCGCAGTGCTGAAAGCGAGCCCCAATGGAGGCCAGAGGAGTTTACGATGTCCCAAATAGATGGTAAGTTTGGTTCTAAGGTCCAGCGCGAGGTTGTGTTGCGCGCAGTATGTTGTTTCTAACCTTATTTGGCCTTTTCTCCTGCAGGGTTGGCCTGGCGAAGTCAGACGGGGAGCAGCTATCCAAAGATCTGCCGGCTGGTGATGGATGGCTGGATCCGCGAGGATGCTGGCCGAGATGAGCTCCTGAGTAAGTGTTGGAAGCCCGAAAAACAGGTAAGGATGCGCTCCGACTGCAGTGACTGCTAGGATCAGGTAAGACACGCTGCAGGTGATGGTAATGCTGGAATCAGGTAAAATGCGCCTCAGGGGATGGTATTGCTGGAATCAGGTAAGATGCTCTTCAGGGGAGGGTATTACTGGACTCGGGTAAGAAGCACTTCAGGCGGCGGTGAGCATTACACTGCTATGAGCAGACTAAGCAAAGCGCTTGCATGCAGGCGGGGCAGGCTTAAATAGCCTGGTCCCAGCCACGTCCCTTTGCTCTGCCTTGTGGCCCCACCAACCTGCCACTCCCAGAAGATGCTGCATGTGCAGCCCAATGTATTCCTATGGCCATGCCTGACCTGGATGCACGTGGGGGCCCTGCAGGGGAGGAAATAACACATGCACCATAATAAAAGTGTGCAAAGCAGCAATTGTAAGGGGAATTTGAGTGTGTTTCAAAGCACCCATTTCAAAATCCTCAATGAGCTCTGATCCAAGTGTAGAAAACAGTGTCATAGGCTAGTAAATCTTACAGACAGTGTGCGCACAGAGTACAATTTGTTTTCCCAAAAGGGTCACAGGAGAAGACCTTGCGGGTCCGCAAGCCCAAACAGCAAAACACACTGCACGCTCCGTGTGTGTGGCAGGTTTTGAGACCTACCTCCAGGCAGGCTTGCAGAAAGTGTAAAGAGTCGAGGTAGGCTTCAAGAAACCAGACTGCAAAATACCGGCTCCACACTCCAGCACACCAAAACACACTGCACTTTCTTTTTATTAAAATAAAGTTATGTGTATGTCCTCTAGTCAGAGTTTTCTTCTGGCTTGCCACATATGCTGTTAGCTGTGGGATTGGTAGCATCTGATACAGGGTTGGGGCCTGTGTTCGGACGCCAACACGTCTAGTTAGGTCACCCCATAATACACAGGGTTTGACCTGTTCACCACAGACACGGTCCATATACCCTCTGGGAAAGACGCCAGATACTCAGTGGTTAGCATTTCTCCTCCACCAGGAGCTTGTATTCGACTGGCAGCCAAATCAGAGCTAGTGTGGTGACATTCTCTAGATTGTACAGCAGGGGTTGTGGATCCTGACTATAGAGGGGAGATCCAGGATATTCTATATAGACATGGAGCCAACCCCTATGCAGTTCAAGTTGGAGATGCAGCAGCCTTAAATCCTGTTCCCCAAGAGGTTGATGCGTTAACGGATACCCTGCAAGCTTCCCTATGTTTTGGAGAGGCATACACTGCCTTTCCTTCACCCACTAGAATAGTCTGAAGAGCCTCCACCTTTTCCTGACCTGGCTTTTGCCCAAAGAAATTACCCTGTTCTCACAGAAGCCTTTGGGCAAGTCATCTCGGAAGATCAGGAATGTAGTCTGGCAGGACCTTCCTTTTTCATTAAAAGGGCTTATTGTATCAAGGAGATACCGAAAGGAATAATACCAGTCAACTAATTCTGAAACACATACTCCCCTTTCTCTCCCGGGTGTCCAAAATCATGCAGAAGGTAAGGGAGATCCTACAGATGAACAAGTTACTCTCTTACCTGGTAACTTTCTTTCGATGGGATGGTCTGACGACGTATTCCATATCTATGACCATAATCACCACAGCTGTGCTGCTTCGGAAAATCTTTCGGCGTCTGCATCGATACGCCATCTTCGAGGACCTCCTCCGACGGCACCGGATATTATAAGTAGGACGCACGACGCCCGTAGCCTCAGTTGTAGTTTCTTCCCCAGAACGTGTGGCACCAAACTACTGCCAGTATGACCACAGAAAGCCTTGCGAAAACGTAAGCTGCAATCGCATAAGAAATTCTGTAGCGGGGAAGGCAGGGAGGGAGCGATATGGAATACGTCGTCGGACCATCCCATTGAAAGAACATTACCAGGTAAGAGAGTAACTTGTTCTTCGAGGGGATTGGGTCCTCCGACGTATTCCATATCTATGACAGACTCCCAAAGCAGTACCAACGTAAGGAGGTGGGAAAAGAATTTAGCATATAGAAATTTAGAATGCCCAATCAAATTGCAGAGTAAAGGACCGCCTTGCCAAAGGCCAGATCCTGCCCACGGATAGAATCAATGGAGTAGTGATGTACAAAAGTATGGACTGTAGCCCATGTTACGAATAGGAACACCCCTCTGCAGGGCAGTAGAGGCAGCCATACCCCTGGTAGAATGGGCCCGCAAGCCTATCGGAGGGTCCTTACCCGCCAAGCGGTAACATTCAGAAATTGCCAGGATAATCCATCGAGACAAAGTCTGCTTAGAAACAGCTTGTCCCAAACTCCTTCCAGCATAACCAATAAAGAGTTGATCGTCCACTCTGACCCGGGACATGCGTGAAATATAAATGCTTAAAGCTCTCCTAGGATCCAGCGTATGGAGCCTCTCCTCTTCCTTACCAGGATGCGGAGGAGGATAAAATGCCGGAAGAATAACCTTCTGGTTTAAATGAAATTCCGACACCACCTTCGGAAGAAAGGAAGGACGAACTCTAAGGACAACCCTGTCCTTGTGAAACAAAGTGAAGGGTGGCTTAACTGAAAGTGCCTGTAACTCACTCACTCTGCAAGCGGAAGTGACCGCTTGCAGAGTGTAAAAACTGAGGTAAAAATACAGTTTTAAGAGTTAACGGTCTCAAAGGGCAGGAATGCAAAGGCTCAAACGGAGCACCCATTAGAAACTTCAGAACAAGGTTCAAATCCCAACCGGGCACCTGGAAAGGTGACGGAGGGAACACATTAGTGAGCCCTTTTAGAAACTGAGAAATTAAAGCAATTTTAAAATAAGAAAACTTCAGATGAGCGCTTAAATATGGACAGCGCCGCCAGTTAACATTTAACGGTACCCACTTGCAGGCCATTGTGGGCCAAAAAAAGCAAAAAAAACAGAACCACAGGAATGTCACATGAAAAAGGATCCACATTCCTAACACTGCACCAGTCGCAGAACTTTCTCCAACGGCAACGGTACAGGAACTTTGTTGCCGGCCGTCTGGCCGAAAGCAACACCTCCATCACGTCTTCAGGGAGGTCCCAATCCTTATACCTCAACCTTTCAGAAGCCAAGCGTGAAGGTTGAGGGATCTGACCTCTGGATGGAGAACCTGACCCCCCCTCTCCCCTCCCGTGAGAGCAGATCGTCTTGGTAGGGAAGATGATGTGGAGGGCAGATGGACAAGTCGAGAAGGTCCGGGTACCACGTCCTCCTGGCCCATGCCAGAGCAATGAGGATCATCCGGGAACCGAACCTCCGTAACCTCAGCCGCACTTGCGGAATGACGGGGACTGGAGGAAACCCGTACAGCAGTGGGAATGACCACTCCACCACAAACGTGTCTCCTAAGGCTCCTCTTGGAGGAAATTCCCGCGAGCAGAACCATTCACACTTCCGGTTGACACTGGAGGCGAAGAGATCCACTTAAAGGGTCCCCCAAAGGGCGAAGATCCCCAAGAGAATCTCATGAGCCAACTCCCACTCGTGAGAGATCGCGCTCTGCCTGCGCAGAGCGTCCGCCATCTCGTTTTCTTCTCCGGCCAGATGAACTGCCGAGACCGAAATTTCCTGCTGGATTGCCCAGAACCAGAGCTGCATCGCCTCCCTGCACAGAGGAAGTGACCCTGCTCCCCCCCCTTTTTTTGAGGTAGTGCATGGCCACTGTGTTGTCCGTCAGAATCAGGACATTCTTTCCTCGCACAGTCGGCAGAAAAGCCTTCAGGGCAAGCCTGACGGCCCTCAGCTCCAACAGATTGATATGGAGTCTGGACTCCGACGGAGACCAACGACCACTGTCAACTCGTTGGCATGAGCTCCCCATCCCGTGAGGGATGCGTCCATCACGATCGTCACCTCCGGCCAGGGTAGCCAAAATGGAGCCCCCTTCATCAGATTGCCTTCGACGGCCCACCACAGAAGGTCCTGGCCGACCGAGGGTGGCACCTGAACAGGGTCCGACATCCTGCCGGAAGACTGAGACCACTGGAGCTTGAGTGCCTATTGCAAAGATCTCACCCGCAACCTGGCCTCTGGCACCAGAAGAATGCAGGATGCCAAGAGGCCGAGCAATCTCAAGAACTCGAACGCTGGGAGACTCTGGGCATGTTGGAACATTTGCACCATCTGCTGAATGTGATGACCCCTCACCTGGAGAGGAAAACACTGCCCAGGGACGTGTCGAGCACTGCTCCGATGTACTGGAGCCTCCGAGTTGGCATCAAGTGGGACTTCTTTAAGTTGAGAGAGAAGCCCAGCTTGTGGAGGGAGTGGCAGGTGATTCAGGTGGTGCAGGTGGACAGATGATCCAGGACCTGCTCGGGAGAGCGCGCCCTGATCAACCAATCGACCAGGTAGGGGTAGACGTGAATCCCCCCCTTTCCTGAGATGCGCTGCCACCACTACCATGAGCTTGGTGAAGACCCTCGGGCAGAGGTCAATCCGAACGGCAGGTCCCGAAACTGAAAGTGTGAGCCGCCAACTGTTAGGGAGAATTCTCTTATAAGGCTAATTTCCCAAACCTAGCGAGTCCCCCAGCAGCTTTGCTGGATTTTTGGGGTTTGTTTTTTTCTCTTGCTAAGAGTGAGACTCTTTCCCTCCCACTCCTAGGCATGATTCGAGGTATGTCTTTGACTCTGCGTGCTTATGGGTTATGGGCTTTTCTTTTTACTCCATAGGGTATCATCTATTTTTTATGTGTGTGTTACACAGCACCCTAATTGCAGCAACACAGGGGTGTCATAGTGACCCCCAAACAGACTCCATACCCTGGGACTGACTACTGTCTCCCAGGGCATGTAAAGTCACCATTGACTTTACTAGTCCTAAATTGTGAACAGAACCAGTACAAACCATCATATTGTGGAAGTACTGGAAGGGGTTAATTATATTGCCCCTGGGTCTGTTTTCAAGGGGGCACTGTCCAGTCCCCCCCCGTTGTCGAGTTTCTGGCTGGTGGCAGTGGTTACCACGCAAAATATTCCACCGGAATATTTCCTATGGGATTTTCCCATTGATTTTAAACGCACCACTTTTTGGTGCAATGTTAGAGATACCGCCGGTTTATTTATTTAATATTAAATTAACGGTTGGGTCTTTTTGCCAGAACTCTTTTCTAAAATGGCGTTTGTGTCTGTCTCTGTAACTCTGAGCAAGGTCGAGCCCTTTGTTCCACTTTTTGGCAGGCTTCTCCACAGAAGCCCTCCAAATGGTGCCACTCTGTCTGGGTTCCACAGGATGTGTAGGGAGGAGAATTGGCACCCTGGACTCCGTTGCCTTTGCAACTCAAGTCGCACTCTGTTCTGATTGGGCCAGTGATGAGCCGCCCGGCTCACCACTTGGCATGTTTGAGTGACAGCTAGGCTGTTGAATGGGTTTTTTTCTGCTTATAAGCAGGGCCTTTGGGACTGGAACTTCAGAAGTCGCCACAGGACCTAAGAATCCGAAGAGGGAAGAAGCTGAGCCATCTGCAACGACGACCCCACCGGTGAAGCCCTGCTGCAACTACCTCACCACTTTCCCGACGACAAGAGATCTTCTGCTGGACGAGTCTTCTTCCTCTGACCTGGTGGGATGAACCAGTTCACCCCTTTCGCCTTCCAAAGACGTCTCTTGGTCGAAACGCCCGTGCCAAGCACCCCGGCGGCCGGATAGCCAAGCTTCACCACTTTGACCGCGAATAAAAGGAACGCACCTTTTACCAACGAACTCCGCGGCTGGTTTCATCCCTGTGCAGTGCAACGACTCCACGTTCCCTCCTCGATGAGATCCTCTCTTCCCCTGGTCGAAACCACGAACTGCAACCACTGCCAGGAACAACTGCACCGCTGGAGCTTCCTCTCTCTTTAAGGTACTGTGTCCTGCCTGGCCGTTTGCCCAAGGTGACCCTTAAATCCTTGGCTTTCCAACTGGGTTGGCCCCAGACCTTCTAACTTTACCTTCTTGAATCGCCGCAACCTCTTTTGAACATTCTGCAAACACTTTTAGTGCATTTTAAACCGTGTGATCCTGGGCACATTTCGCTTTGCTCCATTTAAAGTGGGCCTGGCCTATGAACTTTGGCTCTACAGTATATACTGCCTTTATTCCCTTGCTGAGAACTCCTAAAAGTGTTCGGACCTGTTTTATTTCTATGCTCTGCCTCTTTCTCTCCCTTTAACTGAACTATTGGAGTGCCATCAGGTTACGCACTCACATGTTTTAACAAATCGTGGTGTTTTAACTCTGACTTGTCTGATAGTTATCAAGGGAGGTGTGTATACTTTACCTGACTGTGTTTTAACTTGCTTTTGATTTAGGGTGCTAGTATATTGCCTAAAGTGTGTTTTAAATAAATAATGATATACTTTTTATACAAAGCTCTGGTCAGTGTGTTTGCTCTACTGTGTTTTTAGCCCTATTGTGTATACTCTATATACTGCCCTACTCTTCTTGAGAGAAGTCTGACTGCTCAGTCACAGCTACCAGGTAAATCTGGGTGGTACAGACTGCTACCAATTGGGTTTACTGCTTACTCCTGTAGTCTTAATCTTTTTGCAGTGTTCCCTAAGGGAACTGCACAGGGTTCTGCCTAACACCAACTACGAACCTCAGGTACTTCTTGTGCTTTGGATGTATCGGCACATGAAAATAAGCGTCCTTGAGATCGAGACACCAACCAGTCCTGAAGTTGAAGGGCCTGGAGGACTTGAGAAAGAGTAACCATCTTGAACTTGTCCTTGCTGAGGAGTTGTTCAAACCGCGCAAGTCCATGGTGGGTCTCAATCCCCAGTCTTTGTTTGAAATAAATAAATAAGGGGAATACCATCCCTTGTCCCTCTCCGCTACAGGCACCAGTTCTATGGCGACCTTCTCCAGCAGGGATTGAATTTCCTGCGCAAGAAGCGGATCTGGACTCTTCAAAGAGGTTCCCTGGTGGATTGTCGTGAGGCCTCTGCCGGAAAGGAAGACAGTAGCCGTGGGCTATGATCTCCAGAACCCACACATCTGAAGTAATGGCACGCCATTCGACAAGATGCTGCGCCAGCCTTCCCCCAACCGGCGAACCATGGGACATGGCCTCATGACTGAGCTGAAGCGGCTGCGGCGTTGCCTGAGGGCAAAGAGGCAACAGCCTAAGCGGCCTTGGCACCTCGAGTACCTTGTTTTCTACCTCTGGCACTCCTACATTGGCCTCTTTGAATAGCAGCTCCTTTCGCTTTACCAAAGGATGAGTAATAACAAAAAGGAACCTCCCCTCCATTGCTGTCCCCTAGGACGAAAAGGCAGAGGTTGGCGAACTGCAGCGCCCAACAACTTTGTTGCAGCATTTGAGGTCTGCAACCTCTCAAGGCTCTAGTCAGCCTTACTGCCAAAAAGATGGGACACCATCACAGGGCATGTTGAGGAGCCGGGCTTGCACATCAGGAGCAAACCCTGACTTCCGCAACCACGCAAACCTGCGTATTACGGTGCTCGCCACCGTGGACCGGCTGACGCAATCTGCCATGTCCAAACCCGACTGAAAGGCCTCGCACATGGCATCCTTACCATCCTGGACCATAGCAAGAAAACCACCCTGTTCGTCCCCTTTGGGAATATGTTCAGCCGCTAAGGAAACAGTTCCACAGAGTGTGCGTGAAACGTGACAAGGCACATACGAAGTTGGCAGCCTGAAGAGCCATACCCCCTGAAGAAAACTTTCTTTGCCCAACCATTAAAACGCCTGTCGTCCCTATCAGGAGGGATGGTAGGATACGACGCCTGCTTTGCTGGGGCCATAGCCGCCTGCACCACCAAACTCTCCGGAGTTGGGTGCTTGGTCAAGTAGCAGGGGTCGCTGCTGGCTGGGCGGTATTTTCACGACAAAGACTTGCCCACTGCCGGGAGACTCTCCGGAGCAGTCCAAGCCACTGCCACCCTCCTCTGTAGAGCCATATGGAACGGCAGTACCGGGTCAGTTGGTGGACCTTGCTCGAGGATATCCGTGAGGTCATCCTGAAGAAAATCCCCTGGGGGAGCAGACCACCCCAAGTACTCGGTGACCCTAGACATAAGGAGCCGGTACCAAGAGTCGGCATGGGTGCCAGGCTCAGGCCTACAAAACTCCACCTCCAGAGAGTTGTCCAGACCACTGGCGTCGTGCAGTGACTGACGCAGGTCCTCCATCTGACTATGTCCCGAGACGATCTCATCTGGCACCGTATCAGGAACCATGCCATCATCAGAGCCCTCATCCACCTCCGAAATGTAATCAAGATGGTGGAAAGTGGGCACAGAATGGGGAACAAAGCCATGCTTGGCCTTTGCCAGTGCCTTTCTAGGGGGTTCCACCGTACCCTAGGGTACCCCCGTCGAAACGGCCTCGAAAGGCATTGAGTGAATCGGTGTTGACGCCGAACGCGGCGCCGACAGCATCGATGGCAGAGCCCCGAGCGTGTCCTTCGACAGCCTGGGCGCCGACGACTTCCTCGGAGGTGGAGCCTCGAGAGAGTCCCTTGACAACCTCGGCGCCACAGGTCGACGTCTTCTTCGAAGACATCACAGGTGCACACGTCTCGAGCGCGTTTAGGACCGGGACCTGGAATGGGCATGACTAGAACGATTCCCCTTGTCCGAGCGGGACCTTTCCCGCGAATCGTGCCGACCACCTGAGCCCGAAGGCGTACGAGCAGTGTCTCTAGTACGGTCACGCCCGCCCCCACTCGGCCCCAGAATCGTCAGCATTTTCTTACCGAAGGAAGCCCATTCCTCCGGAGTCGCATGCTTGGTGGGATAAACTACCCTCCGACGGGCGGAGTCCTCAGACGAGGACGGGCAAGGCGACCGATGACGGCGCTTCCGGGAGTGCCTCAAAGAGGCAGAGGAGTGGCGGGACCCATTCCGGGACCGGGACCCCCTAGATTTAAGACGACGATGCGGAGAGTCACCCCTCGAATCGTCCGTCGAAAGCCCAGTGGACCTCGACTTCCAGGGTTTAGACACCTTACCGACCTTCTTGAGCTCCCGCAAGGCTTTGGACGTCATCAATGTCGTGGGCCTCCCCGAGGCACCAGAGGCAGGCCTCGTGCGAGTCCGTCACCGACATCCTGGACCCGCAGTCCCTGCATTTCTTGAAGCCCGGACGCAGGGTGGAAGAAGAGGAAGACATCTCGAAAACTTCTTACAGCCGAACAGGTTCGAAGAACCGAAAGAACAGAAACTCCAAAGAGTCGAGGTGCGCCGAGATCTCCGAAGCGAACGCGTTCGCAGAAAAAACGGAACTGAGGCTACAGGCGTTGTGCATCCTACTTATAACATCCGGTGACATCGGCCGTCAGAGGAGGTCCTCTAAGACGGCGTATCGACGTCATCGACGCAGAAAGATTTTCCGAAGCAGCACAGCTGTGGTGATTACTGTCATATATACGGCATACGTCAGAGGACCCAATCCCCTCGAATAAGAGTTTACAAACCTCGGTATACCACCCTCAGGCAGATGGGCTTGTGGAACAATTTAATGAGGGTCTCAAGAGGATTGATCCTCCACAAGTTAGTAGAAAATGGTGGTCGTATTTGGGCCCCAATGATTCCCTCAGCTCTTTTTACAGCTAGGAAAACACCCCAGGGATCCCTTCGAGCTATTGTATGGGAGGGAACTGCAAGATGTCTCGGACATGCTCAAGGAAACTTGTGAAGAAAGACAAAGAGGCCACCTTACTCATCTCCCAGACGTTCCAGAAGCTTAACAAGCATATGGCCATGCGCCGAGAAATTGTGAGACATCATCTAACCAGAGCACAAGAACAGCAAAAAGCATGGTCCTTTTCCATAAGAGACGGTTTTAGAGTCATTACAAACATCTGAAAAGAAAATGGTCTCAAATGGTATGGCCCTTATAAGATCCTAGAAAAAAAAGGCCCCATGAACTACCAAGTCGCTCAGCTAGAAAAATGTCAGAAGACTAATCTATCATATCAATCTCTTAAAGCAATGGAAGATCGACCCCTTAGAGAATACTACCGTTACCATGGCCACTGTCTTGACTGATCAAAAACGAGAGGTTCAATTAATTAAAAAAATCCTCTCTCTTTCCCAACAGGAAGACTTCCATGATCTTTTGAAACAGTTTACGGAAGTCTTCTCAGAAGAAACTGATCAGGTACGCAATCTTTTCCACTTTATTTATACTCCGCAGTGACAAACAGTACATCTAAAAGTATGCAGGATTCCAGAAGCCCAGAGAAAGATCACTGAGGAAGAGCTTTCAGTCATGCTTAAGGCAGACATAATTGAACCCTCAGAAAGTCGCTGGTCCTCTCCCATAGTTTTGATAGTGAAACCCGATGGGAGCTGGATAGTCTGTATTAATTTAATAGCTTAATTCAATCTCTAGTTTTGATAATTATCCCATTCCTCGATTGGATGGGCTTATTGAAAAGTTAGGTTAAGCCAGATATATATCCACGCAAGATTTGAGAAAAGGATACTGGCAAGTTCCCATGAATCCATCAGACAGGGAGAAAAAGGCTTCTCCTGCACCAGAGACTCTTCCATTCTAAACTCCTCCCCTTTGGGTTGCACGGGGCTCGTGCCACATTCCAGATATAATGGATAAAGTACTTCGACCATACTCCAATTTTGCAGGGGCCTACCTTGACGATATCATTATACATAGTAACACCTGGCCAGAACATATGCACCATCTCTAATAGATTACTCGCCCCTTGCAGAAAGCAGGCCTTCGTACTAACCCCAAGAAGTGTCACTTAGCTCAATCTGTGGTGTAGTATCTTAGATACTTTGTAGGGAATGGGTTGATTCAGCCCCAGGTTAAGGCAGTCCAGTTAACACTGATCCCCAAGATAAAATGAGATCTCCGAGCCTTACTGGGACTGACAGGTTATTACAGTCAGTTTATCCCCAACTAGTCAACGCTAGCCACCAGTCTCACTGATAAGTTAAAGAATTCAAAGCCACAAAAACGTACCTGGTGAAAGGCACATCAGCAAAGCTTTGGCGGTCTGAAACAAGTACTCTGTCAGGAGCCCATGTTAAAGATGCCCAACTTAAACCTGGAATTTATACTTCAAACTGACTCCTCCAAAGTAGGCTTGGGAGGCAGTACTGTCCCTGGATGTTATTGGATTTGAACAACCCATCCTATATACCAGCTGGAAGTTTCCTAGGGAACAGCCCTATGCCACTATCAAGTTGGAAGCCCTAGCCATCAAGTATGCAGTGGTCTATATTTCAGGGGGAGGAAATTCCAAATGGTGACTGACCATTTACCACGGACCTGTATGAATCTCAGGAAAGATTTAAATGCCTGTGTTATGAAGTGGTTTTTGGATCTACAACCTTTTGGTTTTCTGGCGAAAATCGGGAAGGAAAAGAACAAAGGAATGTGGCCTTCCTTAGCAGTTTCCCCTCTTACCCCTGAAGAGGGGGGCAGGGGGGGGGCTCTCGGGAAAACAGGAGGGTTATATGATGAATCTGGAGACTTCTTCACTGGGGCGTAAGTGGGGGAATCATCCCCTTTGAGGATATTGAGGTGAGCCCACTCAGCAAACCCCTCCCTAGGGGTTTGGGAAAGCGTGAACCTCACTGGGAGTGACTCGCATTCAGGGGACAAGGATTCCCATGCGGAACGCTCTAGGCCTAAAGCGTCATCTGCCTGCATGGGAGTAAGAAAGACTGACATCACATCTGTGTTGGAGTCAAGGTAACAGTTGGGGTCTCAGTCTTTACACTACTTCTCTCCAATGGTCCCACACTGCTTTGCTCTTCTGCCTCTTCCTTCCAGTCTTCTTTCACTGGATGTTTCTTATTCACCTGGTGTGTTTCTCTATAAGCTTTTATTATAATACTTCCTTTCAGTGTTGTTTCGAGGTTTTCAGAACCACTACTGGTGTATGGTTTTGGGAAACCAAACTAAGTGGACCTGCAAAAATGTCACACAAACGTTTGAACTCAACACTCTCCTGGTAATGAGGACAAGCAGTTAGGCGGAGACAGAGGAGAAAAGTGGTTTGGTTTACAGTACATACATAAACACAAGAGCTTGACAGGCAACAGAATTCCACAAAATATAAGTACAAAAATACTGCTATTAATTTAGCAATTGATATGCAAGTAAAATACACAAACAAGCAAAGTAAATTATTATCTATACATATACAAAACATTGGTTAGTGTCTAAATTGGAAAACATACCACACTTTAAACTTGACAGTTTAAGCATTAATAATATACTATAATAACCTAAAGTGGGAAAAAGATGTTACACAATGCAACAGTGTTACACTTCAGACTTCCTCGCCGGCACCCTTGCAGAATACAACTTCTTTACAGGCTCCTCTATGGTCCAGGTATAAGCTACCATGGCGTCTGTACAAACGTCGACGCACTCCAGGTCACCTGACACGCCATGTACGTGGAAGACGTACAGCAAGCCACGCCCCTCTTACGACTATAAAACCACCGTCTTCCAAGGGGCTAGTTGCCGCTAATTAGCATTACCAGCTACACGCGGTTTCATCAGTTTCCTCTTTGTTTCTCCCTACACGAATCCTTATCTGAACTCCTGGTTTTGACCTTTTGCCTGAATTTTGGATTGCTTCGTCTCCTCCCTTGTTCTTGTTGTGATCGTCTGGTTTTTGGACTCGGAACGCTACTGGATACGGCTCTCTTCTGTGTCTTGCGGTTCTTCCTTGGTTGCCGCTCTGCACATCAATTTTGCTGTTTTCATCCGGATCATCTTAACAACTACTCAACTATACTCGTGTACTCAGGTACATATCTATTGTCTTCCATGGACATTGTTTTCTGTTGGATTCTGGGACATTGAGTGACTTTCCTGTGAGATTGCTCTTCAGTGCATATGAACGCTTTCCTGAACTGCACCAACCCGACCCTAGTGCGTCCCTCGTGCCGTTCGGGGTTACTTACCTATACTAACTTCCCTGTTTGTTATTTTCTCCTGTCGTTGTCTTCAGAATCCTGAACTCCTCTTACAATCCTGGACTCCTCTTACTCCATTTATCTTTACTCAGGTCAGTTATTATCAATTCTATAGCTAAAGTGGGAAACGACACCGATTTAGATTTATTCCACTCATTCGTGTTATTCTTTGTAAATTATCCCGGGGAAACGCAATTCCACTCCAATATACATATAGGTAGTTGTCCAATCATTTTTTAACTGTTCTAATCACTTGTTTAGCATCAACACATCAACACTGTCTAATATCTTGGTATTCTTTTGCAGCATTGGTATTGGCGGTTTGTGTTCTCCCCACTCTTTTATTTAATTGACATCTCTGTCTGTTCTAACTGAAACAGCAGGAGAGGTACATTGTGGAAAAGAGCCCCTCTTTGAGGAAGCCTGAGTCTTGTACTCAGGGGAGCTGGAATTCTATACTACCAACATCTCCAAGGTCGTGTTCTCCGCATCTTCGACCTATTCGGAGTGGTGAGTAACACATAGGCCTTAGAATGCTATAAACTTAAACTAACAGTCCAACACTAAGATTAATGTGTCCAAGCCCAATCCTATAAAGTTCCACAATTTTCCAAGTACCCCTGTAAGAATACATTAAAGGAGGTTTGTAATGTTACTCACAGTTCTCCTATAGGGCACAATGTTGTACTTGCTATGGTGCTACCGCAATAGCTATGTACTATATATATTAAACGTGCATTCCCAGGTCGGGAGGAGTCAGCTACCTATCCAGTGGAATCCCAGACACATTGCTCAGGCTCAGTTTTCAGCACTAAAAGCCTATGCCACGTAACTGAAGGTTTGTACATTTCATCCATTGGAATGATTAGGGAACACAGGGTGACAAAACATGTAGGAACCCAGGACCCTTGTAGGCCAATTCAGAAAATAAATCAATACCCCCCACGCAGGTCTGTGGCACTGGGGACAACTACTCACACAATTGATTCATCCTTGAAAGTCCCGGGTCACATGTGCAAAATGCTTTTCAGAGGACTGTTTTAACATCAGGGTTCGGCAGTTTGCGTCTGCTATGGGATGTTTCCACCCACTAGTCCAGGCCCTGCAACATAACTGTGCATTGCTTGCATCAGGAACATCAGAATGGCCGCCGGAAAGCATGCTGCTCGCTAAAGATCACCCAAAAGTGCGCAGTAAAAATCTGAAAAATAGGCCACCATCCACTTTTGCCTATCTCAGTGGTAACACAGGAGACCACTGCCAAAACCCACCATTGGCTGCCCACAGAGCAAGGCTTATTGCAAAAGAAATATAGAGCTGTGTGAAAATCTGTTTTTCTTGGTTGTCAAATTTGCAAAAATCATGGCTCCCAAACCACCCAAAAGATCCAACCTCCTTGTTGGGTGTTAAACATCATTCTACTTCAATAATCCACATAAATACAATGTCCACAGAAGTACACTTATCAGAAGAAAATCCACATTGAAGATTGCTTGCTGGAAAGAAATATGTCAAAAATGGGTGCAATACCGTTACTCACCTGTCAGAAGCTGGCGATTTCTAAAACTTGTCGTGTAAAGTTGTACATTGAACTCAAAGTATGCCACAGAAAGACCTGCTATCAGAAGCCTAAGAGGTGGATACAATTCAAAACTATATTTTAAAAAGGCTTGAATTAAGAAATTAGTCGACGTATTTGTTAAAAATATCATTTATATTTTAGGACAAGACAATTTCAGACATTGGGTTTAAAAGTTAAGGTTTCCCGCACTGAGCTTCAAACACATTCCACACCTTCTCCCTTAACAAAGGAATCTTTCCCATGCTCTCTGCTAAGAAACTGGCAGGCAAGTGTGAAAGGAAATGGGAGGGGCACTCTGGCATGTTGCTCTGGGAAAGAAACAAAGAACTCCCTTGAACTTAATGGGAATGCTAATTCGGGTGTGAACAGAAACCAGCCCTGGCAGGAAGACAAGCCATGTTACTTTCTGACTCAGCCAAGCCGTGGAGGCGGTCCAGACTGAAAATGTGGATTTGAAATTGAAGAAACTGTATGTTTGGGAAAAGACTTATAAAATATTGTGCCGAACTGACAAAAATATGAAACTTGGCGATTATTATAATGAAAAATTCACTCACAGTTTAAAACTAATCTGGAATCTGTGCGACATTCAGAGACTGAACCACAACATTTTAAATATTGTAGCGATTGTGATTATGCTAGGAACATGAAGAAAATCACAGGAATATGCCCAGAGGGTATGTGCATGTATGTGTAAAAAATTGTACGGATCCGAAAATGTGTAACCAACCAAAAGCGCGTAAAATTGTCATTTATGAACCAAAACTCGTAGGAAGTTGTGCATATTGAAAATGTTTTTTGAGAAAAATAGATTTTCTAAGTAAGAACAAAGGGGAGGTTCTTCCCTAGATTGTAAATGGCAGCATCACTGACACATGACGACACATCATGACACACTGTTCCCTTCTCAAATCAGCAGGGGGTATTCTCTGACCTATCAGATCCTTAGACGGTTGGGCATTGTATAATCAGCATTCCCACCCACTTTGGTAAATGGATAAATAGGGACTGTTGAGGACCCAAAGAAACACACACTTTCACTCATCAACTGATCCACTGGTGAAGCACCCTGCAGGAAGATCCAGGCTCCAGAACCTAGATCCAGACTCTAGAACCTAGATCCAGAACTCTGAAGCAGAAAGGCTAACCCAAAATGTTGAACCCTTTTCAGCAGGCCTTTAAAATCTAGCAACCTGATTTAACCCCTAAACTTCCACGGGGTCTAACCTAATCCATTCAACAGCCTGGCTGAGCTGTTTTGCTGCTTCTGGCCAACAACCTTTGCTAGAACCCAAGATCCAGATCAGTCCAGCAGAGCTGTAACCCAGAACCCATCAGATCCAGTCCAAGAGGCCACGCAAAGACCAGAGTGCTGAGAGCAGAACCAAGCGCCTGAGACCTGTCCGGTGGTGAGCGAAGTCCAGTCCAAAACTTTGACCAGATCTTTGACAGGTCCATTTTAAACCAGAGTTGTGAGTATTTAGCGTAGAACTGTCCATAGTCATCTCTTAGTTTAAAGTAATCCATCCAACCCATTCCAACATATCCAGACTGCATTGTAGAATCTCTTTTGTCCATTCTGAATCCTTTCTCATCCATCTAATCCGGTGATAATTGTTAGTGTAAGCCAACCTGTTTGTAATTCAAAGCGCAATTTCATTAGGAATCTTGACTCCTTTTGAGAAAAATCGACCTCTACTAAAACCTCTAACTTTTGAACCGTATATGCTAGAAGCTAACATCCTCAGCTTTCAAACGAACCCAAAACGGCATTCCAATTCCTTATTGTTCTTCCGTAATCAATATAAAATAGCTATTTCTTGCTTTCAACTTCTTAATTTCGTTTTCAATCTGCTGATCATTCTACAATCATTGCTAGTGTGTACCTGAACCAATCCAAAGGAACCCTCACTAGTTCTGAATCCATTTAGCGAATGAAAGTAATTTTTAGTATTTTTCCATACATTACTAAATCACATTCAAAAGCAAATGACCTGTTTTAAAATCATTCTTGTCTCTCTAAGCTTGCTGGGACAACTGGGATTGAAATTGCAATTGTTGATTGTTATTCCCGATACCTGTATGCCCTCATTCCATATCGTCATATTGCATATTGGGGGGAGTGAGTAGTGACGGGGGAAAGGGTGATCACATTGTCTTTGGTTGAATTTATATCAAGTTTTATTTCTGTGTTGCATTCTTTCCCATCATTGCATTTCCTTGAACCCATACAAAGTTATCCTCTGCTACATTAATCTTCCTATTCCTACTCCTGATTAAAGAGATTGTTGATATTGTAATATTACCCATTGCTGATCATTGTTCATATTCATAATTGTGATATTCAGATATTATTCATATTCATAAAAGTGCAATCTATATATTGTTCAATTCTTCAAATAAATCTTTTAATTTGCAAAACAAACCTATTTCTTGGTTCAGTGAGACCGGAAGGATTCAAAGAGGGGCGTTATATAAGGGTACATTATCCAGAATTAAAAGAACTTTTGACATAAAAAATATATAAATAAGGGTTTCCATTGGGCATCCCATACTAGGCATTGACTTAGTTGGAGTGCTGGATTGAAATCACTTACACTGCCAACCACCTTTTGAGAATGGGTCATCAAATGGTTACTCCGACTCCCCCCACAAGGTTTGAAGAACACAGTACACCTCAGGCACAATGAGTAGTTGGAATGACTTTTGACAGGGTTTATCATAGGACACCAGCTTAACCAGGGACCTCTTGTTGGTAGAGAGCAGCAACAGAACAGCAGCAGGCATGACAAGGGTGCACTGCACAGTTCACAGCACCAGGCCACACAACATTACAGCAACAGCAGATGTCCCCATTTCAGATGATATGCTACAAGTACAGGAACACAACTCCTCAGTGCTCCAGAAGAACTATCTTGGTGATACAGGAACTTGTAACATTTAGGTCCGCCAGTTCAAGGGAGGTACTATGGAAGGTCTTTCCTTGTCCAGTGAAGACTAGAATTCTGCCTTGCAGTGAATTGACTTAACCAATGAAGCTTTCAGCAGCAATCTTCTGGGGTGCCTCAGCAGTCTTTTCTTCAAAGACTTGGCTCCAGTGGACAATTGCAGAATGGCCGCAGAACCCACCACCTTTGCCCCTGAATAGTAAATACCAGGCAGAGGGGACTTCAGCCCACCGATGGAGGGACCTCTAACATTCAAATTGAGCGCCTGTCCAATCCTGGACAGACAGTTTGGATATGGTCATGACTCACACAAGGTCGTTTTCTGTATTAGGGATGTCTGCTGACCCTCACCAAGACCACAGAAAGGGCCTGTTTTCAAGGCCCTGGATGGGGTTCACATAGATGAATGAATGTATTTGGCCAGATCCTGCCTCTGTATGGAAGGCAAACAGCCACCAGGTCACTGAAGCACAAAGCCATAGCTCAAACGACATGGCCAGCCATGTTGAGCCCCATGTTACACAAAATGGTGCACAGCAGCACACATACAATGATAAATACCACTACCACCAGCCAATCAAAAATGTCGAAAAGAATAGGGGAGAAAATGCTTCACTGCAGTATTATCCTTATGGGATGTAATAGTGCTTTAGACATACATTGGTGGAAGACAGGAGCTTCCCTGCACTGATAGTCCGAGCTTCTGATCAGTGCCCTCAAAACAAAGGAGCTGAACCAAGGAGTGAGGTTGAAAATGGCATTTCTCCCAAAGATTAAATACAGTGTGGGTCCCATTGAAAGATGCAAAAACTGCACCCCTAACCGAACTTCAATCTTTTTTCCTCCTATTACCACAAGGTGTTTCTCTTTGGGCCTTTCACTTCCTCACTACTTCACTGAGGTTCTTCTCCCCACTTCTCTTTCTACCTCAGTCTTTCTCTCTCCCCTCAGCTACCTTGCCCTCTTCCTCTCACCTCACTTCTCTGGTCACTACTCTCCTCCCATTTCCCTCCTCCATCCTGTTTGCTTTCCATACTTCTGATCTGTGTATCATTACTCCTGCTCGCCTTGCCCCTCCAACTTCCCACACTCCACTATCTGTTCCTCCACCTTTACACCCACCTCTGGATCTTACAGGGGCCGAAGAAATTGCAGGCACCTGTGTGGGCATGAGGTTTGGGCCCAATTAGCAAGGCCCCAATTGGCCTACTAATCTCACATGTGTGCCTGCTTGGATCCATGGAGTGCATAAAATGGCCTTTTGGAGTCCGGTAGCTCGGAGCCGCTTTTCGACTGACTCAGACATCCACTCAGAACCTCCACTGTGGATCTAGGCTGCTTCCCGACACCCCTACTCCGCTATCCCAACCTTAGGTCTGTCTCGGAGTCTGTGGGCAAGCTTCACAGTCTAAACCACAAACGGTGCCTGTGTAGGTATAGGTGTGCAACTCCTGAATCAATGCCTGCTAGTCATTTCCTCAAACCCGGGTATGTTTTTAGTCTATGTCTAATATTTTGAGACCATGGTTATTGGGAGTAGGCCCTGTGGGGATCCAACATATACCGCCTCTGGGTAGAGATCCCTGCGCAGATGGTAATTCCTGGATCCCTCTAACTAATCTGTCACTGATTCAGTCACCCTGCATACAAGTTTGTCTGCACTTGCTGACCCTTAAATCCATACATAGAATTCTTCCACCTAATTCTAAAGCTGAAGTTCAAACCATTTCTGCATCTTGCAGTATATTACTTTCTGATGAATACTTGAAATTTGATTCTGAACAGCCACCAGTCTTGGTACTATAAAAACTGTCGGATGATCTGAATAGTGTTTGTGTGAACAATGCAGCAAGTATGTCTGAGGTTGATGTCATATTGAAGAAATAGGTAAACTTGTGAGTGTTGCCGATGTTTATCTGAATAAAAGGCATCTTTCTGAATACCTTTGTGTACATCCATATGCTTACCTCTAAGGAAGGCATGGTATCGAAATTAAGAGAGACACAAGTGACAACAGCTTAAGGGTGTTTATTGAACCATTGCAGTGGTGTGATAAATGCCTATCTAAAACCCAAAGCTAAAGATGGGCGCAAGCTACAACCATCAAATAATAAAGAAGGCCGTCCTAGTGGAGTCTTGTCAACATAAAAAGGGCCTGTACTAAAAAACCTATTGCCAATCCTTACTACTAAATTACAAATAGTTTGGGGTGAAGTTCATGAAAAAGAAGTGTTCAAAAAATTATAAGTCAGGATAATTGGGCCTCTGGCCTCCCTAACCCATGTTATCAGCACGGGGCAAGGCAGTTCACTCAAGCAAAGAGCACTCTGTCTTCTGTGACACGAGGATACAGTTCAATCTTCACAGTGCAGGACCTTCTGGGTCGAAGCCTCTTTTACTCCTTGCAAGTCTCTAGACTCAAAATGGGCCTGCTGTGCAAAAAAGAATATGCAAACGTTCTGATCCCTTCACATGTATTCAAGTAGGGTGTACACCATGTATCCCCCTCAGATTAGAACCTTTTTTAACCAATGGTCAGAGAATTCTTTCTCGGGTGAGTCATGGTTCACCCTGGACCCCCTCTGTCGGACTCCGTTCCTTTTCATTAACAAAAATTCTTCTCCCTCAGCCGGGCTCACACCAATTTGGATTTACTTTAAACTATCGAAGCCTTTCGAAAGAGCACAGGGTTTAGCTTGACCGCTGCATGACCACTTTGATACAAAGTTCCTTTCTTACAATGCAGTTGTCATTCAGTTTGATACCTAACAGAGACCTTTGAATGAGCACCCATGTTGCGCCGGGCCACTCTGTACATGGTATCTGATCATTCACTGGTTTAGTTTCCACTTGTTCGTGCCTCTCAACACATGCGCTTCAAACACTGTCCTTGGTGGATTTCTTCTTACAATGTTGCTGGTTGCAACCTTGGCTCAAACACAAGCTGATTTCCTATCAGATTCTCCGACTGGCTGTGCGGCTTCTACTTGCACGGCTTTCTTGCAGGAGCCAAGGACAGTGCCACGGTGGCAATTGCTCTTCCCGGCCTGGTTATCGACACGGGAGCACCCCAAATGCGTTTGATGCACTGTGTAGGCTTGTTCAGTTTCAGTTCCCGGTCTTAGGTTTCAAACTTTCCAAGGATTGTAAAAGTAATGGTTTCTAGAGATCAAGGATACTTCCCTCCTTGCAACCCTCTGCGGTGTTGCCGCCTTTTCTCCTCGTGTTAAATCGCCACCTTGGAACTGCTGCATCCTTGTGGGCTTTTCCTCGCTCAGAGTGCGCTTTTGTGCTCTGCCTTTTATCCCTGGGGGGGTAGTGTGATGGGGAGTCAGACCTGTGTAATGATTAGTAATTGTCTGACATTGCCGGACCAGGGTGTTGGGACATGTCAAGTATATGGTTCTGGTGTTAGTCCGTTGCGGCTCCTGATGAACTGTCCGTGAGAAAGTGTGTCTGGAAAAGGTGTTGCAGGAAAAGGGATACCCACCGTCATACCCTTTGGTGTCCCACTTCCAATCCTTTATTGAGTGGTTATTCAATTTAGGGATGTATGTTTACATTTAATTCACTCATTGGCACATGTGGTGCTGGGTAATCGAACAGTCCATTGTAGGGAGGTTATGCACGTCTGTGTTGAGGTGTCAACAGCAGGTTTCAGCTCAACACTAGTCTTCTTGTCAGCTGAAAGAAAAAGGGCATCCCCTCCCCCGGCCACCCAATAGCCCCCAGAAATGACTGGATTACCAGAGGAAGGCACATTGAGCAGAGGAGCTGGTGACGTAGAGAGGAAAGAGACACTATCAGGCAGCATAATAACAGACTCGGGAAATGCAGTCAAACATACAGACAGCACAAAGGCACAGGACAAAAAGAATATGCTGAATATAGAGTTGAGACCAGGGCAAAACCCAAACAAGAAAAAAGGGACAACAATGAGATCACAGGTGAGTAAAATCAGCAGGCGGAAAAGAGCTGCTGAACACCATGTCTTAATAGTAGGCCAGACACACTGCAATACAGTGGACTTTTGTTATAGCATCCATTTTTACTCTAGAAGGAACAGGAATTATTAGGATGCCAGCTTTGAAGGGGAACTCTAACGACCTGGAAGGACACAGGTCTCCATTTTAACATGTGTTCCCCTAAAAAATCAGGACTAGGATGTCGATTGTCAAATTGGTTCCTGATACAGCCAAACTGTCGCAATTCACACCATGTCATGGCGTCGTTGCTGCAGTTATGCAGCATGACTTCCCACTGGGTCCCAAACCCAGTGCCTCATCCTAACTTTGGGATTTTTGTCCAAACAGTGGCTAAGGTATATGCCCAAATACTGCCCAAGCACAAACCCAGGGATGTGCTTAAAACTCTAATGAAAAGCATCTTGTACTGTCCGTCTGAAGCCTGCTTTTAGAAACGTAGTGTTTTCCAAAACTAGCTATGTGTCCTTAAAACTGGAAAATGAAACACGAACCTCTTCAAATATTCAGCCACTTAGAAGCCATCAGAGCAGGTGTAAGGGCCTTGCACCATCTGTCGCTCTGGGAGATAGGCTCTTGCTGACCTTGATATGTAATCATCGGTCCAGATTATTACATAGTAGACTGAAGTGATTTGAAAAAACCTGTGCAAACAGATTTATTGGGCAGCTGTCCAGGTTTCTTATATTTAATTACAGTGGATTTATAAGGCGTCATCTGGAAACCCAGTCACTTCATAGTGCCATAAATTGCGAGGGAAGTGCTCACCTTCACAGTCTTCCAACATTCAGCTCAGATGAGTGCCAAGAGGAGGGGAGGAGGGTACATGCAAGGAGGACACATACACAAATCCACAGAACAGGTCAACGAAAGGACGCCGGAAAAGCGGGCAGGTATGAAGTCCAACAGTCACGACAGCATTAACAGCAAGCATTACAATCCCGGAAACGAAGTACACAGCAACATGTAACGGGAAACATGAGATGAGAGGAAAATGCAGGCCCACACTTAAGGATAAAAGCCAAACCAAATCCCTGTTTGCGGTATAACTGATCAGAAGCCACCCTAGAGAAGGTAGATGAGGTGTAGGTGAAGTAGGCAGTCCAACCTAAAGTGTAAAATAATTCCAACAGAAGATTCTTCAGTCCTTTTCTGCATCGATGGAGCCTTTTTTCCATAGAAGAGAGTTCCAGAGACAGGCCACAGCACCACCAAAGCTTCTATCCTACCACCAAATATTTTCCTCTTACAGCAGAAGATCTAAGGGCCCAGTCAGAAAATGCTTAGTCCCCTTACATTGGCAGTATCCAGACTCTAAGCCCCTGTTAAGTAAGCCTAAGCCTAGAGAACTGGGAGCCAGTGCAAGGATTTTGAGGACATGGTGGTGTGGTGGTCACTGAGTCTAAGACCAAGGATGACTCTGGTGATCTTACTTTGCATGACCTCCAGGTGGTACAGAAATGGCAAAGGCGATTACAATGCTCCAACTTTCAGCGGACCAGATGCCTAGTCCTTTCCACCTTGTGAGCGAAATAAAATTAAAAAAAAAGGGATAAAGTACTTTCAAATATGCAGCTGGAAAGTAGATGCCCGAGATAATTCTGGGACCTGAGGAGCGAGGGATGGTAAGTTCTCAAAGATTAACCCAAGATACAAGGCTGTAGGAACCAGAGCAATCAGAGTGCCCATAGAGGAAGGCCAGAGAAAAGTAAAAAAAAGTCCCAGTCCTGCATGAAGATACACATTGTTATCAAACACACATGCCTGGACACCAGGCAGGCACAATGTAATAATCAGGTTGGGGAACTAGAGAAGAGTCACATCCCAGCCTGACAGTCATTTTCGTGTCATCCGCATAAGACTGAAAGGTGAAAGAGAACGATGAGGTGAGATGGGAGTGTTAAAGAGCAAAAGGAAAAGCATGGAGCGTTAGGGAGACCCCACAGTTAGAGATAGCAGACAGAAAAGAAAGGGCCAGTGAGAAGGGCCTTCGTCATTGGTCTCCCTCTCCCATGAGGGAGGATGTGAGTCACCCAATGGCCCTGTGTTTGATGCCGAAGAAGACTGTTGGAACAGTGTCAAAAGCAGAGGATAGGAACTGGGAGGATGAGGATTGTAGTGCAATTCCGAAGATGGGGGAGGTCTATGTAGAAGAGGATCTGCAACCTGATTGGTAGTCATGAAGGCCAATGACTTACCAAAGGCAATAAATTAGCAGATGCAAGGTAGAATGGATTCATGAAGCAGCAAGGTGAACTTTTGATTTGTCATCCGTTTCTTGTATGAAACCTACATTTTGTCAGGTGTTCAACCTTTCCAGTAATTAATTCCTTTTGTATGGAATAAGGCAGAGGAAATTCCAAGAGGCAAATTTAGTTTCTAATGAAATCTCAGATGAAAGACTACTGTAGTATGACAGCAGCTGATCAATACAGAGACGCTCAATTAATAAGGACTTTTTTTGGCCACATATACCTCTGCTTCCCATTCTAAGGGTGCCCCTCTAGTACAAATGTCAGCAAACATCTTGTAAAATGTATGTTGAGACACTTTACATTATTTCATTTTGCCTCATTTCCATTTAAGCAATATATAAGAAACCCCACTGGCAGCAGCAAATGCAATAGGCTATTCTCCTTCCTCAAAATCAAATCAGGGGTGCCTTCTGCCTGCATTTTTGTACAACAATTTTTTGCGATTATGAAGTGAAAAAAACAATCTAATCAGAAGTTACATAAATATTGCAAGGCTATTCATATGTATTTAGAAACATTTATTAATAGGATACATTAAATTTCTTTAAAATCTACATCATAAACATTGCAAAAATATACTGCCACATGATGTGGAAGCACAGTACAAGTAAGTGCTTATATACGCACAACCCCATTCAATCACACATTAAAATACAGAAATTGTAAAATAGGTTGTGCTCATCCACTTTACCCATACACAGCTCATGCCTGCAGACCCCATTGAATGAACTATAGGACACTTAACAAGGTAGGCACATTTGAATATATTTTCGTTCATTCAGTTGTATTGTTCAAGTTAATGTTTTAAGGCACCATTTGTATCCAAACATCGCAATCTATAGTAATGTCAGTGACCCAAACTCATCCTTTCATCATAAAAAGCAGCAATGCGATCCAGCACTTTGGCCTGATTAGTGACGCGGATTTTGCCTTTGTCGTCTCTCTCTGTCAATAGCTTCCTTATACCATCCTTCCCTTGCTCACCACGGGATGCAGCCTGGCTATAAGCTACTCTCAAATCATATTCTCGAAGACCTGAACCTGCCATTTTTTCACATAATCCTTTAGAGAGAACGTCTTTCTTTTCAAGCAATCTAAACGTTTTCAGGTTTTCTTGCTTCTGGAGATCATATTTCATCATTTCATATGCCCAAGTGGCAGAGAAGCCATGCTTAGCCAAATCAGCACGGTCTGCATACCTCTCTACAAGTGTTTGCAGAATCTTCACATCATCCAGAGCCCTGTGTGCATTGTACTTTACCTTCAGCAGCTCCTTTGCAAGAGTTTCCTGTCTGTGATTAGCTAGATGTGGTTTACTTTCACGAAAGTATGGCAGTGTGTCAAGAAAGCCCAGAATAGTGTCACAGAATGTCACAGCCAAGCCATTCTTCTCTAGTTGTAGCAACAATCGTGGGGCATCAAATGACTTGGAGTTGTGACCCACCAGCAGGCACTTCCCCAAGTCCTTCAGCCAGTCCATAAACTCTACCAGCACCTTCTTCAGGGGCACAACATACACCAGGCTCTGATGGAGGCGCAAGACTCCCTTTGACACTGTGAGACCAGTGACTCTTGACGCCCCGGCAGAGATACCTCTGACTGGCAAGATGTACCTGTCAAATGTTTTCTCTCCACAGATTGCTGCCAGTTGTACTATTTCACAATCTTTTGCCAATGATGTGGTCTCCAGGTCAAAGAACACCAATATCATGGGTTGGTGAACTACAAAGCATTCTGGGGAGGGTTTAAACATTTTAATTGGAGTCTCTGAAATTGTAGAGCTGCCTCCACCATCTAAAGATGGAAGACAGTGGTCTGCTTTTGCTTTCTCCTTCATACGTTTCTTTTTTCGTTTATTAGGATTTTCTAATTTACAACTTTCTCGTTGAATTGTCTTTTCTTTGGCCACACTGCTCAGTCTTGTGTTCTTTGTTTGATAAACACGGTGGCTAGTAGTCTCTGTGAAAAGATATTCATATCCTGCATCCTTCAATCTGTTTCGCAGGGGCTTTGGACTTAGCAAGTTCTTTGTTTTAAGGGCTGTAAGCAGGAGGGGGTTTTTAGGTGACTGCATTCCCTTCTTTGAACTAAATCGTGCTACCTTCTGCCTATTCTCTGCAAGTTTGCTGAAGAGGGTGTTCAACTTCAACTTTAGGCTTTGGTCAGATAGCACTGGCTGGAAGGTGTCAGAGATACAAGATGGAGGATCTGTGTCATACCCGTACCAGTGCCCACAGTTCTCATGAAACCCATAGGTGTGATCTACAATGCCCAACAGAGCCCTTTCCATGATGGGTGGGTCTCTATGGTACTTAAGAATACAGTGAGCATAGCAGTTGGTCTGAAACCACATGAGGACTTCAGATGTCAGTTCCTTGTGAGCTTTAGAAAGGTCACCCAAAGAGTTGCTCAAAACTGCTTTTATGTGGTCTAAGTCACTCTGGCTGCTCAGTCGTTTCCTTCGAGGTATAATATGCATAGGTGCTGAAGTTGTCACCTCCGCTCCCATTTCGAGGGAAAAGGCAGGTTCAGTCGTACTTGCTGATGCAATTGGTATTGCATTCCTACTGATCAGCTGTTCCTCCTTCTCATACTTTACACCTGCATCTCTCTTTTCAAACTCATCCCTCCCGGAAAGAGACTTCAAATCATGTCTGGGGAGTTGTTCCTCCTCTCTTCCCTGTACTCGCTTGTCCTCCGTACCCCTCCAAAGTATAGTAGGTCTTTTTTCACATTCCCTGCTCTCTGGCAGCTCAATCAACGCATTCCTTTTCAAATGTTCCTCCTTGGTGGGTCTCTTTTCATAATCCTCACGCTGGAGAAGTTGGTCCAGACTATTTAAAAGGATATTTTCCTCCTCTGTTACGTTCATCGAATTACCTTGCTCCTTGCACCCTGGGACTTCTGGGAAACATGTGAAGTTATTTGAAGTGGCATGCCTCCCCTTCACACTGGATATACATCGAGCACCCGCCAAAAGGGGTTTCAACTCATTACTGGTGACTGGTCGTTCCTCCGATCTGCAGACATCCTTCTCAAACCCACAACTCTCGGAGAGACCCAAACGTCTGCTCGTGGTGATAGACTGCTTTTGCTTCATGCTCCCATCAGGGCATATCTGGTCAAATCTAAAGTCTTTGGTCGCATCACTAAGGGGAGTATAGGAGAAATCCATGGCTGCAGACCTGAGAAGGAAACCAAGTAAACACAATTAGATGCACGTTAGCTATTGTTGTTCACCTCAAGGCATGCATAAAACAGGTTTTAAAATACTGAAGGGCTTGAAGATACACAATACAGGGGGTTTCACATCAAGATCGGTAAATATAGACTGGAGAGTGAATATGGGTCTTCCAGATACGCTAAACCATTTGTATATTTCTCACACTAATGGCTCCAGAAATAGGTACACTATATGCGTACCCTACAAGGCCATCATCTAGGACGAGAGCTTTTAACTGAGCCTATCGGCACTAAAGCATCTTATGTACTAGGAAGTCCATGCTTCTTGGGTCCAAATTCATCAACTAAGCCGAGAAAAGTCCTGCTGCAGGCACAGATGTTTGAAATAGACAATATGTTTAGTATTACGATCCAATTAAAAGTCTGCTACTAAAGGCTGCTTCGCTTTGCAGGAAGAACCTGCTTCTGTAGGCTCTAACGCAGTAACTATCACATTAAGAGGCAAATACTGAGCTTAGGTAAAAACGTGAAATTCACAAACAAAAAAACATTATGAAACGTGTATATAAACATGAATATAGGATTTGCGGTCCAACAATCACAAAAACAGAAAATTAATGTTTTATTAACAACTGCTCCTGTCTTCTCAGTCCAGCCCCTCATGTTCAACTATGTGAGAGGCACAATCATGAAATAAAGTATTCCAGCATCCCATTCAACCCCATAACCCTTGAGTGGCATTAGAACAGGCATACACATACACCTTAAAACTTGGTCTCGTGGAGATCCAAGATGGTGGACGGAGAGGGTAGTCCGTGAAGGTGAGAGCTCGGCTCTCCTGTGGCCTCAATCAAAGCAAACTTAATTAGCAGCCCCATCTGGGTCGGTGCCTCACAAGAGGGGCGTGGAGGCATCTCGCTCGACTAAAGTCTGACACCGACTTCACATAGCAAAACACCAGAGCAGAAGGGACCAAGCCTGCAGGTGCTCGGGTGCCACAATAGTGAGCGGCTCGGCTTGGAGAGGCCTGTGGCCCGGATCATGGCGAAATACCACTAGTGGAAGTCCGCCAGCAGCAGGGGCGGGACAATGACAGGAGCGGGGGGACGGTTGCAGCGAGGGCTGTCAGGCCCGGTTGGTGAGTCGGCCCCAGCTGAGAGCAACTCTGGGGCCACCTTTGGCATAGTGTCGGCGGCATGGCAGGAGAAGACCAGTCAGCCAGCCACAGCCTGTGGCGGCAATGGCGCCCGCAGGGGAACAGAGCCTCCCTGTGCAGCCGTCTCAGGAAAAGAGCCCCGGCAAGTAAATCTGCTGAGAAATCTGAGCGCACAAAGGGTGCCTGGAGGAGCGACTGCCCCATGGGGTCCCATCAAGGGGGGCCGTGCCCAAGCAGCAGTGACCAGGCCTGGAGGCGGAGCAGGCCCAAACCCCTTGGACCAGCAGTGGAGATGAGGCCCAGGGGCCCCCGGAGTGGTTCATGCAATAAGGTGAGGCCCCCACCGGAATCCCGGTAGGATAAACAAGGAGCACAGGGCTGGGGAAGGCGGGTGCCCCCCCCCCTTCTCATTACACAGAGTGGTGATAGTTACATCAAGAGACATAAGGAAGCTGAGCTGGGGAGGGTGAATCCCCAGGCAAGAGCTCTCAATGCCCAAAGGCAAATGAAAAGAAGGGACGTCTGGCCATACAGCATCGAAAAGGAAACGGGAAGGGAGCCTTCATCGCTTCTGGGGACAAGAGACCAGGAGTGGCTGCAGCAACAACCTAAAGGAACCCAGGGCAATGCGCTCTCCTACAGACATGGCAATGAATAAAGAAGACCTAAAGCATCAATTTACAGCGAGGAAGGCAGACCTGAAGCAATCGCTGCAAGAGATCAGGGGGGATATAGCGAGCCTGGGAGCGCGCACAGATCCTCAAGGAACTGGCAGAGGATGCCAGGAGGAGTGACGAGCTGCTGGAGAACTTAGAGGGTGGCTCAGAATTTGGATATCCAATGTGAGGACCTCGAGAATTGCTTGCAGAGGTCAAATATCAGAATTAACAGCCTGCCAGAAAAGGTTAAAGACAAAGATCTGAAACAACCGGTGCAACATTTCATTAGGGACATCCTGGGTGAAGACCTGGGGGTGGAAATCCCAATTGACAGAATCCATAGGATGGGCCCTAAGAGGAGAAAGCCCAGCGCCACACTCAGAGATGTGCTTGTGGCAATGTCAAGATACAGCCAGAAGGAACAGATCCTATACGCTGTGCGGACGGCGGAACAGTAAAGGTGAATGGCATGGAAATGTTTCTATTTCAAGACATTGTCCAATCCACGTTGATCAAACGGCAGGCGATGGGCCCGGTGACAAGGGCTCTCATGCAGAAAAAGGTAAAATATAAATGGACCTTCCCGTGAAGAGGAGGCTGAACATGGGAAGGTAAATACAGGAATACGACGTGCGACGAGGGGAAGGCCGATAGACCAAGAAGATCAACAAGGCACAGCACCGGGCGGTAAGCGAGCTCCAATAAGGCGGAAGACATGGGAATGGGAAAAGGTGACCAGAAAAGAAAATGATAATGTCAGGAGCTTTGGGGCACTCTTCGATTTAGCCGAAGGCTGCCGATTACATTGTTGAGACCACAATAGATGGTCAGAAGCTGGCCACAGAGAGAGTTAGGGAGGGAGATCAGGATCTCTGTAGGGAGTAGTTGTGCCCTACACGCATTCTCTGAGGTTGTTATGCGAGCCAATGTTAGGAGGAGGACTTCCCTGAATTCACTAGAAACATTGGTTCACACCAAGTGCTTGAGGGAGGGGGGGTGCTCTGGGGAGATAAGAGGAGGCACAAGGGGCAGTGGGTTCTTGGGGGAGACACGGATCAACGCATGGGGAGGAGCAAAAGTCAGGGGCGCATGGGGATGGGGAAGGAGGGCCCAGGTGACAGGGCGGGGAGTCACAAGGGAAGGCAGGAGCAAGCAAATTCAGTAACCACAGGTTCCGATATGCGATGGGAGGGCAGTTTATATTAAGATATTTCATTTGATTTATTTATCCATTTATAATGCGCCGGAGCCCGCAGGCATCAGGGCTCAGAAGACGACAGAAAGGAGAAAAGCCATGGATTAAGGCCACAGTGAAGTCCTAAATTATTCGAATAGTACAGTTTTCAAATTGCTTCCCAAAACTCAGAAGATTTGGTCCTACACGTATTTCTTTCGGGAGATTGTTCCAGGCTTGAGCTGCCTGAATTGGGAAGGATCTACCATATCCTCTAACCCAGTTACTACTGGGAACGGCCATACGTATTCCATCACTTGACCTGGTAACTTGGGATATGTACCTTCATACAGACATTAAATTATCCTAGTGCCTTGAAGCGAATCCTTGCTTCTACTGAGAGTCAGTGCACATTTTTCTATGTACAGAGATAGGCTAGTATTTATGCACGTTTCTCACAATGCATACAGTAACATTCTGCAGCCCCTGCAGACGTCCTTGGCCTCCCTTACTAGCACCAATACGCAGTGCACTACAATAGTCGATCCTTGGCCTAATCAGTGCTCTTATTTAAAAAAAGGTAGCAGGCGCTCCTCTCCAGAAAGAACATGGCATGATAACCTGTTCTGAGATGAGAGTTTGCAGCACACGCTTTTTGCTCACTGTACCTTTCACAGATGGGAAATATCTCTGACCAAGTTCGTACAATTAGCTTCCGAGACATTAGGTTTGACTAATCGCAATAACCTACGGTTGATACTGAGTTTTGTTGATGACATTCTGTATATGAGCATCCGAGTTCAGTGATGCTTCAAATACAACCCCCAAGTTCTTCACTTTTGCGATTGTAGGGATAAAGTGTTAATCGATGATAAACCCAGTGTAGGGATCCTCAAGTTTCCCTCTTGCCTGGGATGAGCCAAAAAGTAGCAACTCAGTCTTTGCTGCATTCAAGCACATTCCATTACTCGCCATCCAATTCTGGATAGCATTGTAAAATCAGCTACCCTCTCAGTATCTTTCCCATAAACTCCACACAGCTAGATACCAAGCTGTGTGTCGTCAGCATAATTAGTGAAACACACTTCTAGTTTATCCCGTAAAACGTAGAGAGATTGGCATTAGATCTTAAACAAAGACAGTGAAAGGTAGGCGCACTGTCGCACACCGCATTTCAACACTTCTGAGGAAGAGCAAGCATTGCCCCATACAACTCTGATTTGATCCAAGCGGTCCAGCTTCACCCTAACAACCACCAACATTCTTTAGCCTGTTTATGAGCTTCTCATGGTCCACTCGGTCGATAAATAAAATAGAGGTTGGGGTCATTCTCTTCTCTGATCATGCCCCGTTTTTAATCAGCTTGCAACAAGGGAACGAGTCGGATATGTTATGGCACTGGACATTTCCAGCAGATCTACTGAAAGGTAAGATTTTGACAGGAGAATTGGGAGACAAAGTGAGGGAATAGTTCACACTTAATGACTCTCCAGACGTGGCAGGGGCGACATTTAAAGCAGTAAAGAGGGGGGATCTTAATGCAGTGAGGGCAGCTAGGAATAAACAATTGCCTCAACTTGAAACAGAATTGGAAACCAAATTGAAGGGAATAATGGACATATGTCACACAATCAGAGCACGGCATTATGAGATGAGGGGCAAATGGATATACACTATATACTAGGAGACCAGAAAGGGCACTCCATTTGGCTAAACAATTTTACATTAAAGCGAATAAGGCAGATAGTTTGCTGGCCAGATACCAGAGAGGGAAACGGCCAAGCCAGACAATAACACAGATTAAAAATCAACAGGGGGTATTTCCACAGTGGATAGTATAAGCCAGTTCTCGGAATTCTATACCAACCTTTATAAATCTAAAGCCTTGGACGGGGACCACCAGCAAGCTTACTTAAATGCATTATGTCATAAGGCAAGCTACAAACCAAGGCTGCGCTGGGAGGTGGCAGGAGTGGTGGGGGCTATCACATGCAGCAGATGTCATCCCTGCCCTTATTGCAGGTGCATTAGGTGTGGCAGGATGACATCGCAGGAGGAAAACACAAGGGACTCACAGGGAGCAAACCACGCACCCCAGCAAGCCTTGACCTACAGACAATACAGCCCCAGCAGCCTGGAAACTGCCTGGAGGAATTGTCAGGCACACAGAGCCTGCAAACTCACGAGCCCAGGGCGACGCCCACACCAGCGCGCGTGCGCGAGCTTTTAATCTTCGTTCGTGCTCGTCTTCCTTCCCGAGCGGACACAAAGAAGAAGAGCTCTGGCAAACAAACTCCTCGCGGTGCCCATCCTCGCCTGAAGTGACTCCTTCGGCCCTGCGAAAGCAAAAGATAAGTGCATGCATTATAGGGGAGCGCAGCAAAACCCCCTAAACACATGAAACCCGGTTGGGAGGGACCCTAATTCCCGCAGTGGCACTTGAGTATGGGGATAGACAACGCATAGGGCATTAACAGCCACTAAGGCAGTACGAACTGGGATACTAACTGCATGTGGACTGGCACCCGATTTCGTAACGAACTAACGCAGCATTCTGAAAAACTGTGAAGGCGCTAACGAGCGGTAGAGCGCACACTAATTGCCTTTCCCCTTTTGATAGGCATATCGCTATTCCGACGGCCACAATGACAGGGGATTTGAACTACGGAGCCGTGACGCTCAAGCGCACACAGGAAACCAGGGCTAGTTGCTACTATTTTGTATTTAATGTATGTTTTATACACACTGATGTAAGCATGTGGTAATGTGCAAAAAGAAGGTTCCTTCCAATATACCATTGTGCAGGTTGTAGAAAGCGACACTGGTGCCACGTGTTATTTTATAAGCAATAAGAGCTGGGGGGTGAACCAGCCTTCAATCCAGGCACTGTTACAGTTGGGGCATAACTCAGTGCAGAAGCATACTGAGTGCTTCGCCTCAGCAACAGCATTGGTGCAAACTTGTGTGTAGTGCGAGTGTGCTGTTGTGGAAAGTGTGAGTTGGTGTTGAAATCTAAGCATCATAAAAAGCACAACGGCCAAGCAGTGAGGCTCTCAGATGAGAAGAGCCGAGGAGCATACCCTTCCCTTGTTTTCATTCCCTACCCAATTACCCTACCCTACACCCCTCTACCCGGTTTCCCTAACTCCCCCTACCTATTCAACCCGTGGACCCTAACCCTTTTTCAACGTGGTGGTCGCGGTGGCCTGCGTTCTACACAATCCAGGTGCAAAGACCATCACAGGGAGGCAGGAATTTGTGCTGCTTCTGCGCTGGATGATTGGCTGTGACACATTACCTCTCAATAAAATATCGCAGCAGACCAGGGAACACCTAGAGGCAGAAATCACAGAGGAGGAGGTGAATCGGTCAATAAAAAAGCTTCAGTTTAATAAGGCTTGGGCACTGATGGGTTTACGGCTATCTTTTAGAAGATGTTCAGGGCTACCCTAGCACCCAAACTAACGGCACTGTTTAACCAGTTAGGAATACGAGGCAGAAAATACCCTGCAATGGAAGAGGCCACAATGGTGGTATTCCCAAAACCTAAGAAAGACCCCACACATTGCGCATCATATCAACCGATCACATTGATAAATCTAGATGTAAAACTTTATGCCAAGGTGGTGGCGGACAGGGTGGATGCCGTTCTCCCAGATTTGATCAATCCAGACTAATCAGGTTTCATTCAAAATATACATTTTCTCTGTGCACCACTTAAATCCCATGTTTTCAGCAAAGAACCATTACAAAAAAAAAAATCAGAGCACAGCAAGGCCTCTGATTTAGCCCAATTAATTTTGTAATTTGAAACCATTCCCAAGTCCTCTATGAGGATCATCAAGACCGGGAGAGAAGCTGCTATATTACGTACTACAAGAAGATCATCAGCATAGAGCCAAGGTTTCTGTGTCATCCTATTAAAATTAACCCCTACAATCCTCTCTTCTGATCTAATGGCCACTGCCAACGACTCCAAGGAGAAGACAAAAAGCAAGGGTGAGAATTGGCAACAATTGCCTTGTCCCCCGGTGTAATTCAAATTTTGATGAAACCTTTCCATTTGTCGTCACCTCTGCTGTTCACCCAGTTCATGAAATTAGGACCAAAACGCATTATTCCCATAGTCTTAAATAAGAATTCCGAGTGTACACAGTCGAAGGCCTTTTCTGCATCCAAATACAAGACCACTGACTCCATTCCCTGTCTTTTGATCCCTCATTGAAGACTAGATGGTCCAAGGGGCAGAGGCCCCACCCCTCTTCCTCCCCCTTTATTGTTTTACCCTCGGTTTTCTTCCTTCCCCTGCAATGCACAGTGTTATTTGTAATGTTTATGCATGTTTGGAAAATCTAATAAAATGTTTTGATAAAAAAAAAATATATATAGTTTCTGCATGTTCGTTGCTGATCTTCTACCTTTTATAAATCCAGCTTGGTTTAGGTGAATTAGCTTTGTCAATAGTCAATACACTCTCTAACCCTATGCCAGGATTTTTGAAAGAATTTTACAATCTGAGTTAATCAGGCTGATTGGTCTAAAACTGCCTGGATTCAGAGGTGGTTTTCTGGGTTTTAAAAGTAACAAAATTGTAGCATGTCTAAGAGTGGGAGGTAGCCTCCCTTTGTTTCTACAATGCCTGACAGTATCCTTAAGCAGACTCCGAATTTCCAAAGGCATTTCTCTATAAAATTCAGCAGGCAAGCCGTCTGGACCCAGGCAACTCCCTACATTTAAGCCAAACGCAGTCCTTCTTATCTCATCCATAGTTCTCTCCTTATCCACATTTTCTTCCACAGATAAACGTACGAGTGACCGACTCAACAAAAAGTCACCAATCTGTGTAGAATTTGGAAGCCATGACTCAGAATGAGAAAGGGGGTTTGAATATCCTGAATTTTGAAGAAAAGATATCATCAGGCCTTCACAGCAAGACATTTCCTTCAATTTATCAGGGAAGAAGTAGATGACTGGTCTGTTGCTGAGTCTGGATTATCTGACCCATTGCACCGATCAGCTATCCCATCGACATCCAGTAAAGGATATGGCCTTAAGTGCATTTTGACAGACTTTTTAAAGAGTAACCTGGCGAGGAATTGCATCCACATTAAATATGTCATCAGGATTGATGGGATCCTCATCAATTTTGATAGATCCTGCGATAAAAATTGACAATAAGTCTTTATTCTGGCCTGACTGGTTTCTAGCCGGGATTAGGAAAATCGATCTATTCGAAAAAGGGTCATGGCTCACATTTCAAGGATTAAAGGCGAAATACAATATTGAAAATTGTCGATTTGGAGATTACAAGAAATTCAGAAGTGCTGTGAACCTGGAAAAGTTGGAATCCCCAGATATGAAAGCCATAGGAGGTCAGGAGCATTCAGCTTCAAAGATATATAGTTCACTGCAAGCCGTTTCAAAGAGTAATGACAAACTGCTACAGTCCAACAATGGCTATTATTTTGTAAAAACATCCAAAGAATGTCCATGAACATCAGAGAGAGAGAATATCAAGTAAAAATTCTAAACAGTTTTCTGGACACTGGATTGTCGATATAAACAAGGGTTGAGCTTGACGGAAGAATGCTAGGGCTGTAGTCACTCGAGAGGAACTCTTGAACATATGCTTTGGGAGTGCAGCCAGGTAGGGCATTGTGTTCTGGGGTCACACAAGTGTGTGTTTAACAAAGTACTAGATGACAAGAGAATTCAGTTTTGAAACAATGATTCTAGTGGAGGTTTCTTATCTGGAGGATCTGTCGTATCATCAAGTGTCATGGATATTAAAGGCGTCCTTGGCAGCGAAAAAGTTAATCCTGCACAGCTGGAAATAGACTTTCACCTTCAAAAGATTCTTGGATGTCAGAATTGTACTCAATTTGCAACGTTGAAAGAGTCATGCTGAACTTGCAGAAAAAAGCTGTTTGATAAATTCTGGAGCGGCTTCTTGACTCTGGCTTGAAACGTACAAGTTAGAAGAAGAGACCATTCAGGAATATTAAGATAAATCTATATTTTATACGGATGTTTCAATTATAAAGTATATATTGCATTTTTTAGTATATATTGTCTCATGGAATATGCCGATTGTAGTTTTAAAAAGAATGATATATTGTGTTTCAATGTTCTTGTGTTTCAACGTTATCGTGATGTGGTATACAACTGATAAATTGTTTTTGAAATCTGAATAAAAAATAGACATATGATATCATGCAGGTCTGCCACTTGATAGAAACGCCCCCCAGCCATCCTGATCGCACCCTATGCAGAAAAAAGTGTTTGACTGCGTGGAATGGTCTTTCCTGTTTCAAACGATGGAACAAATGGGATTTGGTAGCAGATTTATCCCTATGGTCCAAGCAAACCATGTTAACCCGACAATTAGATTATCAATAAACGGGCCCATGTCCTAACCGATAATCGTTAGAAGGGGTACAAAACAAGGCTGTCCCCTATCCCTGCTGCTCTACATGATTTATTTAGAACCCATACTAACCAAAATTCAAAATACAGGCCATATCAGGTATCCTGTTCGGGGAGAGGGGGACATAAAATGATGACATTCGTCGATGACCTGCTGCTCACAGTAACTGACCCAGATAGATCTATACTGGGAATATCACAGGAACTTCAATGGTTCAGACTAGAGGCGGGCCTCAAAATCAACATGAAGAAATCAAATCAGAGCCCCTAGGCTACTAGCTCTATGCGACCCCATACAGCAGGTAACAAACTGACATATCTGGGTTTACAGATAACAGCCTCTTGAGCAACGCTATACAAAGCCAATTATGTTCCCCTGCTAGAGAAAATAAAGTACCTGATGATCAACTGGAGCCTACTGATGATTTATTGGCTGTGTAGGGTCATACAATAACAATGGTAATTCTGCCGAAATATCTTTATTTCCAAGATCTGTGGTCCAAATTCCCCCAGCCTTTTTTTGACGATCTAGATAAATTGGTCTTGGCGTTCATTTGGAAAAAACAGAAACCCATATTAGCTAGGAGTGTGATGAAGGCACCCTGTAGCCTAACTTAAGAGTCATACGAGTAGCTAAGGGGTTTTCATGATTAAAATCTGGTGCATGATGGAAAGTGCGGTAGTGGGCAGACCACTAGACGAAGTTCTTTGGCTACCTCAGACAGACCGAAGAACATGCACAAGAGCATGATCACAACCCTTTTTGAGGACATGTGGGATGAACAGGTTAAGAGGGGGATCACGTAATTTCCATCTCGGTTTACCCTAATATTCCAGAACCCCTATTTCACTCCAGGAATGGAAAGGGGAAGAATACTCTGTGGAAGGGGAATAATTGCAAGAGACTGTGGCACACGTCCCAGAGTCAGGATATTATGCAGTTCGACCAGTGTAAACTAAGCTTAGCTACCAACAAATGAGCCACTTGCTTAAAACCGCTGCTACGTGACTACTCCCATCATTTGTGAATTATTTCACCACCAACTCAGGGGACAGGAACTTGATCTTTGCCCTTTACCAACTACTGATAGACGGCCCAAGACCTCAACCTGGCAGAACATGACCCAATGGGAACAAGTGATGGTACGCCCGATCCAGATGGAACTATGGGGACGTCTGTGGGCGGAAATCCCTAAATTAACAAGGGCAATCTAGACACAGGCGATGTGGGTAAAGGTGATGGTCATGTGGCACTACACTCCAGAAAAGTTGCAGATTCTATCCGGGCACGCCCTCGCTCTGTTGCAGGGGCTGTAGGGGGTTGGGGCCATATCTGGTGGCCATGCCCTAAGCTTCTGCAATTTTGGAGTGACGTGAATGGGAGATTGGGAGAGGTGTTTGGCATACAGAAAGTCAGGAATATGGAGGATGATTTATTGGGGATTAAGGGTCCGTAACAAAAAGGCATGGTTAAAGACCATTGGAAAGCATAGACATTCCTGTCCCTGGCGGTGTGCTGCTATTGGCGCAAAAATGAAAACAGCCAGAACCACCGGAAGAACAAGATTGGATAATCAAGGTTTGGAATTTCGTGACCATAGAATGGATGACATACTCTCTTCAAGGGGAGAAGGCTCGATTTAGTGATGAATGGGGAACAATACTGTCCTTCCTGCAAAATGACTTGGAGTCCATGTGCCCTCACAGACTAGGATTATTGGGAATAGCTTGAACTCTCACAGTAAGATAGCGCAGAGTGTTGTTCTTTTGGATCTGGGAGGTTTGGGGGGCGGGAGAGAGGAGTTCCAGGGGGAGGGTGGAGGAGGGTCTAATGGTTTGTATAACTGCATTGAAAAACTCAATAAAATATGTCTTATAAAAAAATAAAAGTGGTCTCATTCGGTACTTAAAATAGATAAACACACACGTCCTAATTTAGAGGAGACAAGTAAGTCTCCCACCACCCCCATCCTGGGGACCTCAGGCATGACTGAGAGCCCCTGCACGCTGTACCGCCAGGGAGAAGGCGTTCAAAAGATTAAGCATACATTTTAATCTAAAAGTGTTTGTTCTCCCAGATGTAAAGTGTTATGTCCTTCCTGCCCTCCTCTTCCTCCTCCTCCTCCTTTCATCTTGGTCTACTGGAATCGCACGTATTGTGCCATGGACTGCTTTTTTCATTTTTCGGTGGAAAGGAAGTCAAAAGGTACAACAGACTGAAGAGGAAATTGTGCCCACTCTTAGCTTTTCCTTACTTCAAATGTAGGCATGCACCACCCTCAGTCCTTAAGTCCCAAATTCTAGTTCTACACTCCTTTTCTCTGTAGCTCATCTCTGCAAGCAACAGGTGTGTAGAGCAGCAACTTGTATGTGAACTTTCCGATTGTAACAGGCCTATGCGATGGGATGCGATTGTGGGCAGGAGGGATCGGGGATGGTTAGAACAGGGTGTAACATTTGCACTCGCCACTAGCCATTGGCTAGTGGCAAATGACTCTTAGTGAGTAAGACATGGTGTGCTGTCTGTATGTATGTATAGAATTGAGGTGGCGAGTGACTTTATGCCTGGCTAGTAGCTTGCAACTTTTTTCCACCTGATAAGATGAGTGGTTGGGAAGTGGCTAGGGGCAGCATGGGACGGACATTTGTAAAAAGCTACCTGATCATATTTCCAAAGCCACATCTATACTCGGGTGCATCCCAACAGCATTAAACGTAGGCCCCATTTGGTCATAGGGTTAACACTGCCGTTTCAACTGCTAGCTTCACCATGTCGGGTATTCTTTATGTAAAATGATACATGATTTAACCTTATAGAAGGTAACTTACACCCAAAGTTGTTTTGGATAGGTTGGGAACATCACCAACGTCCTACCATACTCTATTTTTAAATCTCCTACATCAATGACCATAAACAGTTATAAAGGCACTCCTTGACCCATAACTAGAGTCACGCTCATTCCTCATCCCATTCCACAATCACAAGTCCACACTCAGGCGCTCCTGCTCTAGAGAAGTCTATTCTTTTCTCTAGGCATTTCGGGCTGAGACATTTCTCAAAACAGCATCCCACAGGTGATTCTTTGTAGCCCAAGCAACAGTGATTTCTCTCACGGTTCCCTAATCTGGGCCTGCACGTCCCCTTCACAGCCTACATTTGAATACTTGCACTCATAGATGTAGCCTCTACAATAAACCCGCCTGCCTCGTCTCCATCATAACCAGAGCAACTCTAGCAGCCCTGGCCTGTTTGCTACTTCTAGAATCAAGATCATAATGCAGTAGAAAACTGTTGATACCCATTTGAGGTATTGATCTTAATACAGACTCCCAGGGCCTCATTATAACTCGCCCGGTATGGAAACAACGGTGGCGGTAAACCCCCCGCCACCGTTGTTTCCATGCCGGGCGATCATAACTCCTGCAGGCGGAGGCGTCAAACCCGCCAGGTCTGACCAGGCAGGTTTAACACCGCCCGCCTGCAGGCGGAAGAGGAAACACCGGCACCATCACGAGATGGTGCCGGTGTTTCCATGATCCCCCATCCCCACTGAGTCCTATGGGACTCAATGGGAATGGGGATTAACACCATTCCGCCTCCGGAATTCCCGGGACACCGGGGTTGTAATGTCCCGGTAATTCCGGGAGTCAGAGGCGGAATGGTAATACGAGTACCGCCTCGGTTACCGCCAGACTCGTAATGAGGCCCCCAGTATCAATCCATGGTTCACACAGCCACAGCTCAGGGGGATAGGGGCTAATGTCACTGTCTACAACTAGGTGGTCAATGCTGTCAAATGGAGAATTCAAAAAATCCTCACACCTAAGCAGAACACTCTCAGCCAATATTGTGTGTACCTGTGCATAACACCATTCTAGTTACTGCCTTCTATAGGAACAACCCTTTCCAAATGCATTCTGTTGGCCCTTTTCTTAGTTTAGCCGGCAGTATAAAATGATCTGCCACTAGCCTGTTGCAGAGGAATCTAGGGTCCAGCACTCATTTACTGAATGTGCTCGTCTTTGACTACTGTATTCTTCTAGTGGTATCCCATTGCTCATTGACAGGAACGATTCCCTTTGACACCTTGTCCCTGATCAAAGTCTTACCATTGCCACACATGCCAACTTGCTTTTTCCACAGGTGGTGGCCGCTGCAACCTCGGGGTGACCCTTGCAATTTTGCTTTGGCATTGAAACAGCTACACTGTTAGCATGCCCCTGCCAAAAGTGCAGAACCCTGCTCAGCTATTGCTTGTATCTAGTTTGCCTACAATCCTCCACTTATAGCACTTAACCCTATCCAACTCCTCTAACTGGCACAGTGAATACTTTTGGGGGTGGGGGACGAGAGTCAGATTTACTTATTTTCACATCGCCGTCTCATGTACTTAAATGTTTCACTTTGCTACC
Source organism: Ambystoma mexicanum (assembly GCF_040938575.1). Taxonomy (NCBI): domain Eukaryota; kingdom Metazoa; phylum Chordata; class Amphibia; order Caudata; family Ambystomatidae; genus Ambystoma; species Ambystoma mexicanum. The sequence goes on along the minus strand of NC_090936.1, from coordinate 965,797,561 downwards.
ACCTCAAGTATGCTGCACTTTAACAAGGAAATAACATTGGTTCCAATAGTGAAGTCTTTGCAGTCTAGCCCCATCCATCACCAAACCACAAGACCCGCCCCAAACATTCTTTACTCTAGCCTTACATGTGCGGATGGCCTGTAGAGTTGTTCCATGCTATCTCCTCGCTCTTCTCAGACAGTTTTTTGAACAGGGAACTAAGCTTGTGATGAAGGATCGCATCAGAAAGAATAGGTTGGAAAGTTTCCGATCTGTTAGCTGGAGAATCTCCATTATACGCACACCAATCAACACAGTTCTCATGGGTGCCAAAGGCATGATCTACGATGCTTAACAGAGCTCTCTCAAGGCCAGACGGATCCTTGTGATATCGAACACAGAGTTTAAAGCAGCTGGACTGGAACCAACGAAGAACATCACAGCTCAATTCCTTGTATGTTTTAGAAAGATACAAAAGAGAATCACCCAGGTGTGTTTGTACATGGTTCAAGTCACTCCAGTTGAGATTTCTTTGCCTTCGGAGTTTATTAGTCACTGGTGCTGGGGGAACAAAGTCATTATCCATGTTTAAAGTTCTCACACTAGCTCTCAGAACTCCATTAGCGCCTTGTGTAGTGAATTCCGGAAGCATCTTTTTCCATCAATGCAATCCCACCTGTGCATCTAAAGCCACAAACCAACACGTCTGATGAATAGTTCATGGAGAAGAGAGCATGACCTACTCCTTATACCTGTTCCGCCTCCTGGATATCCAGAATATCCCGGGAGGTCTGATGAGCTATTTTTGCCATAAATCCTCTATTCTTCATGTACAATACTTTGAGACAACGGATGAGCTATTACTGGGGATGATGTCCACTGTACTGCTCACATCGGTTGTGCTACTCCTCTCACAGCCAGCCTTCTCAGATAGGTTGAGTGACGCATTCCTGGGAATGATGTGTGCTGTCATCATCAGTTGTCACTTTCCATGCAGGTCTCTCATCACTGTAGAAAGGGCTGTTTCATCTTTTAAGAGCTGATGGAGAAAACAAAAATCAACATAATTAACTCACAGGAAACACAAACTTGTGTACTCTGAACTATTGTGTGTTGAGCTGTGTGCAGATGTAGGTCGGTAGGTGTGTTCAGGGATGTGTGTAGGTGTGTGTGTGTGTGTATGTGTCAACATCCGAATGATACATACTTATCTGCAAATATACAACTATCGAGATTGCCTTGCAAAATCACCTCAACACATGCTGTGGGAAAGCATGGCATTTGCTTTCAGTTATTGACATACTAAACGCATGTACACAGTGTACCACATGTGGTTAGCCAAGCCGGTAGGTCACCCACTTTGACTATCATGCTTCTGACATCACTAATGGCAAAGAGATGGAGTCTGGCATGGTTACCATTCGCATAAGTCATCCATGAACTCGTGCATGGACGCTGTCCTCATGTAACACTATCACAGCTTATCAGATACTGGCACGCCGACAGATTTGTGAAACTACCCACAATGCCATTGTGCTGAAAGCATTTATTCCCAACAAGCCATCTCTACATCAGGTTTACAGTGATGTTCCCGGGAATATAAAGGGCTACACTGGTTCCCAGTGGTTTAATATAAAAACACCTTTTTGGGTACGTTTTGCCACAGGTTTCAGAGGTTAAACAGCTTTTTTGGGAGAGAAACAAATCAAATTAAGAAAAAAAAAGCTCCGCTCAAAACAGCAGGGCTATTGTTACCAGAGTAGGGTATTGCATCCTGCATAGGCATACAGTCGGATCACTAGGTTTTCAATACATTTTTAAGAGTAAATTACATTCACTGTCTGCCACCAGTGTTTCCCCTCCCCAGAAAAGACTACCCCGAGGCAGACATAGGTAGAAGATGATGTGGCTTTTGTGTCAGAAGATGCATCTTCCTATATGTCTTAAACCCAGATTCAGTCGTCTAGCTTCACAACTTTTGCTTGACCCAGACGCCTGGAGATCTATAGAATTGTAGTATGGGTCTTGCATTGAGTGCACCAATGCAAGCCATAGAATGTATTTGTGTAGCCTGGAACCTTACGGTAACTGAAGGTTCCAGGAGTGACAGATACACACAGGATGGAAGATGTAACTGGAAAGGATGTTTATACCTTAGCTCCTACCTCCCTTTCATAACTAGTCCTGTAACATAATAAAGACTACTTCCATTTGTACTTACCTGCGTCCAGCGGGATTCCTGCTTACTCGTGCCTGCTACCTCAACCCAGATAGTACATGGATACAAGTCCCCTTCACTAAGGGACACAATATGATTGGAGTGATGCACAAAACATTTGACTACTTGCACCATAAGCAAATGCGGATTTAGAAGGCAAAGAAGAAAATCTTTCAATTTTCTGTCTATACAGATTCAAACTATGGTAAGGCATATTTAAATGTCACTGATGGTTGTACGGAGGAGTCTGGTACCACATATCGAAAGTAAGTAGGTAGAGAAAATTAGGAGGGAGTAAATTAGGAGGGAGTGAGAGATCATCAAATTGAGTTTGGTGGAAAGAATCAGGAGGGAGTTGGAGTATACAGAAGTAGGCGGTAGGCTAATATCAGGCATGAATTGTAAGTTACAAAGAGGCTGTAAGCAGGACGTGTAAAACCTTCTAGAAGTTGGCAAAGAGTGCTTGGAGAGGAGAGAGTGAGAAGGCAGTGGGTGGAGGAGACAAAAAAAAAAGAAAAAAAAAAAAAAAAAAGGAATGCGGAAGACAACCGGGAGGTCAATTGGGGAAAACCAGGACGAGTTTGTAGACCCTCAGGAGGTGTTGGTAGGAAGTCAGGCGTAAGGCAGCCGATATCAGGGAGTTGTTGGAGAAAGCAATGAGTAGATGAGAACGGCAGAGGGTCGCCAGAGAAGAGACTGTTGGACTGAGAAAGCTTAGAGCTGGTCTGACTAGTAAGGTTCGGGGGGCCCACTTGGCCCTGCACAAATGTTCAAGTCAGGAGGAGGCAAACGCATATGGCAGGGAGTCTTTGTGAGGTTCAGAGAGTCAAAAAAGGGGAGCAAGAACACAAACCTGGGAGTAAGGGATACGTTGTTACGGCAGACTCACCCCCTCTAGGGAGACAAGACACCCTCCTCCATACCGCTGCCAAAAAACAGGGGACCAGCTTGCCCAAGAAGCTAAAGTACCTGAAACTCAGTTCTCCCACTCTCCTTCTATTCCCCAGAAAATTACTGTGGTATTCTTGTGCTAATTACTGCGATAATGCCAGAAAATTAATCCATTCTTGCACATGCTCCCCATATCCCTCCTTCCTTTTCCCTAGGTCCCCCCAACCCACTAGAATGGATTTTGACCTTCCTGGCCCCCCTCCCCCATTACTACCTTTCTCTCTTATTTCGTTTGATGCATTTTCATTTATGAGCGCGTCTTGCGTTATTACCGGGGTAATCTCACGAGATTCCGCAGATAAAGCAAAAAACGCCCAAACTGTAACTGGCTCCACAGACCACCCCCAACTTCACATGATGTTCTCTGTCTCCCCTTCACCCTGTAGCATGATTCGATTTCAAACTTTTTTCTCCAAACAGCTTTTTTTTACATTTCCCATATATTACCACAGTAATCACTGGCACTGGCAAAAGAAAAAAAAAAATTCTGAAAAGACTGCTGCAAAGCACGATGGGAGATCTATTAATATTTTTGGTAGAAGGGGCATCCCCTTCCCCGTCAAATATTTTAAAAACTACTGAACGGAATAACCCCAAACCTGTCCCGGAAATTAGGTTAACGCTTCGTGCCCAAGTTGTTCTTTAAGTCCAATTCCCTCCAGCGGTTTTTGTGCTTCAGTTTGATGAAATGTAGAATTTTTCTGAATCGGAAAATAAACGGGAATAGGCCGAAAACTGCGTTTCTTTGATTTCTTAATAACATTTCCTTTTTTTTAAAATATCAGCCAAATCCATCACGCAAGTCAAAAGTTATTCGCAAAACATTTTTCTCCGATTTCCTATGGCACATGTCACTCACCTCAACTATAGTGCCGTGATTATATAAGTGCATTAGCATGTGGCATAGTTAAGGTTAAGTGTGATTGTCTATGGAGTTTCAGAAAATAAGAACTGTCGAACCCTCCCATGAAATAAAAATCTGAAAGAAATGCCACAGTAAAGTTTTGAGGATGCTGGCGCTGCATGGCAAATATAATTTTTCACAGATGGCTTCATATTTTTCAAAATGTTAATTTGATCAGGTTATGAAGTTATAAAAAGGGTTTTATCATAGGGAAAAATACAATCTGACAAATCTCAAAATTATCCACGATTTTCAACATTTCTGCCATGCACCTAAGGATCTTATGAACTGGTTCATGGAATTAACAAACTAAATATTTTCAAGTATGAAATTGGACCTCCGCTCTGCTAAAAGGTAAACGAAGTTCTGTCTCTTTTAGTGGTCAATGCAGAACGTGTCAGTGTCATGGTAAATTCTAGTAGTAGTGGTGGTTGCTAGGTGTGCCACCAGCAAGAATACCCATCAAGGTACCCAGTAATGGATGTGTCAACTTTTTTTATCTCCTAGAGGGGCCAGTGTTTGGTTTGTCACTGACAGGAATCTGTCAGAGTAAAGAAGATCATGCTGGGAGCCGTTGCCCAGCAGAACCTTCATCGCACACTCCAAACATCCGATATTCAAAAATGTACGAACTGCAGGAGTGAGAGTGCAATTTGTGTTTCTCGTCGCCCTAATTCTGTATAGTGAACTTTAAAAACATGTTCATGTATACTGAGCTGACGTTTATATTATCTTTGAGTAGCAAAGAAAGTAATGCATCCGTACAAAGCATCGAGTAGTCAATAGTCTGCCAAACAATAACGATTTTAAGTACACACACATCCATCATGGGTTGGAATGATGAATATAGGTGGAAACTGGAAAAGTAGGTAACCTTAAAAAGATCAATGCAGAAGATGGATCATTTTCACACCAAAAAATGTTTCTCCAGAAAACTCAATTGGCGATTTTTTTTTTTTACACATCACCACTGAACAAAGGGCGTTTTCAACTCAATCACGTGGTCTAATAAAGGAAATGAATAGCCCTAGTGCGGTTGCTTGACTAAATTGCACTAATAAAAACCTATCAAAACCAGTGGGAAAAGTGTGTTAAAGGGATATTATGGTTACAAGTAAAATCGAAAACCCCCAGAAATTTGCCAATTATGGTAAGTTAAGCAACCATAACTGGCGGCACCACTGTGAACTGGTAAGACTAACACCCATGACTTCAAAGATGACATCACAAATGTCACTGACGACATCACATATCTGGGCCACTTGTTTTTTTTCACTGACATATCTAAGGCAGGTGGTTTTGTTCACTGACAGATATTAACATTCAAAAAGGTACTATATATCTAGACCTTACCATTCTCAAATGTTCTTACAGTACTTTCCTTAGGGTTTGGTCTCAGCTCATGGGGCATATATATGGGACCATATATAAAGGGGGATTCCCAAAAAACCACCTAAGTAGTCGCTCTATCTTATTCTGGGGAGTAGAGACCAATTAAACAAGAGATAGATTGCTAAAATGTACACAACAGTTGTAATCATTAAACACCAACTGTTAATTTAGACACATTAAATATTTAATAAAGATATAAAAAATTACAAATTCATCAAACATCACTTGATAAAACACTCTAAAAAGGTGACAAACCGTGACCATATAGGTAAGATTAAGATCAATGTAAATCTGGTCAATAGAATTCCAGAGAACCTAAAGTTTTTAGTCTCTGGTCTAGTATTGTCCTTATCTAGACAGTTATCGTCTCACAGTGGTTATATAATTAGCCATTGTATTGTCTCGACATGTTTCTGTTGTTTATCAATTTTTCACTATGGGTGACTTCTAACAACCTCTCAGGTTATTTCTAAATTGATTGCAATTCTTTTGCAGGGTGTATATCCCAAACTCAGCCTTGTGGAAACAGAAGCTGCAATCGCATAGGAAATTTTCCGGAGGGGCAGGCTGGGAGGGAGATGTGGAACACGTTGGAGGAACATCCAGTCGAAAGAACATTACCAGTTTGGAAAGTAATTTGTTCTTCGAATGGATTGTGTCCTCCAACGTATTCCACATCTTTGACAGACTCCCAAAGCAGTACCAGTAAATGGAGGAGGGAAAAGAATTTAGAGTACCCAATTAGATGCGGAATAAAGAACCGCCTTCCCTAAGGCCATATCCTGACCATGGATTGTACCCAGGGAACAATGTTTAACAACGGTATGTATTTATCTTGCTGGAGAACTGTGACCACTGCATCTTGAGGACCCACTGCAGGGATCTCATCCGCAGCCTGGCCTCTGGCACCAGAAAAATGCAGGATGGCATGAGGCCTAGCAACCTTAAGAATTCGAAAGCCAGGAGACTCTGGGCATGTTGAAACTTATCCACCATCTGCACAATGTGATGAGCCCTTACCTTGGGAGGCGAACACTTCCCCAAGGACGTGTCCAACACAGCCCCGATGTACTGTGGCTGTTGGGAAGGTGTCGGGTGCAACTTCTTGAAATTCAGGGAGAAGCCCAGCTTGTGGAGGGTGCAGCAGGTGAGACCGAGATGATCCAACACTTGCATGGGAGAGCACGCCCGGATCAGCCAGTCGTCCAGGTAGGGGTAGACGTGAATCCCCTCTCGCCTGAGGTACGCTGCCACCACCACCATTAGCTTGGCGAAGACCCCCCAGGCGGAGGTCAACCCCAACGGCAGGACCCGAAACTGAAAGTGCGAGTCAGCAGCCACAAACCTCAGGTACTTTCTGTGCGCGGTATGGATCGGCACAAGAAAGTAAGCATCCTTGAGGTCCAGAGACGCCAACCAATCCTGAAATTGAAGACCCTGGAGGACTTGAAAAAGAGTGACCATCTTGAACTTGTCCTTCCAGAGAAGTTTGTTCAACCACCATAAGTCCATGATGGGTCTCAATCCCCAGTCTTTCTTTGGGACCAAAAAATAAGGGGAATACCATCCCTTGTTCCTCCCCGCTACAGGCACCAGTTCTATAGCGCCTTTCTCCAGCAGGGACAAGATCTCCTGTGCAAGGAGCGGATCCGGAAGCTTCAAAGAGTTTCCCCGGTGGATTGTCGCGAGGACGCTGAAGGAAGGGAAGGCAGTAGCCGTGGGCTATGGTATCCAGAACCCACGCATCTGAAGTAATGGCCCACCACTCTTCGAGATGCTGAGATAGACAGTCTGCCCACAACCGGCGAACCATGGGACATGACCTCATGACTGTTTGGAAGCGGCTGCGGCAATGCCTGGAGGCAAAGAGGCAGCTGCCTGAGCGGCTTTGGCACCACTATTTCCCCGACCACCACAGGTACTTTTTCGCTCTCCTCTTTGACTGGCGGCCCCTCTCGTTGTACCAAAGAAGGAGTAGTAACGAAAAGAACCTCCCCTGCACTGCTGTCCCCTAGGATGAAAAGGCAGAGGCTGACGCACTGCGGTGCTTAAAGATTTCGCCGCAGCTTTTGAGGTCTGCAACTTCTCAAGGCTCTCTCGTCAGCCTTGCTGCCAAATAAATGTGCGCCATCAAATGGCATGTTCAGAAGACGGGCCTGCACATCCGGAGTAAACCACGCAAATCTGCGTATAACAGTGCTCGCAGCCATGGATCTGCTAACACTGTCTGCCGTATCCAAACATAACTGAAGGGATTCGCACATGGCATCCTTGCCGTCCTGCACGAGAGCAAGGAAGCCATCCTTTTCTTCCCCCTCGGGAATATGCTCAGCCGCCAAAGAAACACAATTCCACAGAGTGTGTGAAAACCTTGCCAAGGCACACGTGGAGTTGGCCGATTTCAAGGCCATGCTCCCAACAGAAAATATCTTCCTGACCCTATTGTCCCTATCCAGAGGGATGGTAGGGTATGCCACCTGCCTCGAGGTGGCCGTAGCCGCCTGAACCACCAAACTCTCGGGAGCAGGTTGAGTAGATAAATAGTTGGGGTCGCTAACGGAAGGCCGGTATTTCTTGGTCAAAGACTTATCAACAGCCAAGAGATTCCGGGGACTGCCAAGCAGCTGCCACCCTTTTCTGCAATATAAGATGAAATGGCAAAACAGGGTCAGAGGACGGACCTTGATCTAAAATGTCAGTTAGATCATCCTGCACAAAGTCTTCAGGAGGACTGGACCAGCCCAGATACTCCGAGACCCTCGCCATGAGCCTCCTGTACAAAGACTTTGCATGAGCCCCAGGCTCAGGCCTACCGAACTCCACTTCCGGAGAAGTGTCCAACCCACTGGCATCATGGAGGGTCTGCCGCAACTCCTCCAACTAACTGTCTCAAGAAAAAGTGGAGCCGCTTCAAGGTCACCAGGGTCCTCACCCTCAGACCTTTCTTCCTCTTCATATATGTCATCCAGAGGGAGTTGAAACCTAGGCCTGGGGACAGAAGAGGGCCTGGAAGCCAAAACTGTCCGCACAGACTTCCCAGTAGCCTTCCTAGGAGGATCCACGAGATCCTGGTACTCCAGAGGCAAATTTTCGAAAACAAATCTTCAAAGGCGCCGAAGGCTTCGACGCCGAGAGCGTCGACAACCTAGACGCCATGAGCACTGAAGGCGTTGATGTCGATACAGGTGCCAGCGGCGCCATGGGCTGGTACGATGGCAAAGCATCGCCATCCGAGTCGGACGGACATGGCGCCGACCGAGTCGACACCTGCATCAAGCCCTCAATAGCTAGCTGCGGTCTCGCTGGGGACAAGGACCGAGACCTAGAGACGCGTCTCTTGCGACTTTTCGAAACCTTGTCCGTAGGGGACCTCCAAGGCTCCCGATGCGAGTTGCGACGTGGACCCAAGCCCGAAGGTGTGCGAGCCACAGTATGAGACCGATCCTGCCAGGCTTCGACAGAAGGTGTGACCGGACGGAAAAATAAATAAATCGCAACAGATTCTTTAAACGCCGCCATTCCTCCGGAGTCGAGGACTTCATCGGGTGCTTAACCGTCCCCGAGGCACCCTCCTCGGAGGACGGGGAAGGCGACCAGTGACAGTGCTTCCTGGAGTGCCAGGACAAGGGAGACAAGGGGCGGGAACCACTCCGGGACCGAGAACCCCAGGACTCCTTTCGACGCGGAGTGTCGCCCCCTCGAGTCGTCAGTGGAAAGCCCCTTGGACTTGGAAGTCCAGGATTTAACAGGCTTAGAGCCCCTTCCTACCTGGAGCTTCTTCTCCCGCAAGGCCTTGGCAGTCAGCGACTGGCATTTCGAGAAGTCGTCTGTGTCTTGCGACTCACCCAGGTACCACAAACAAATGCGGTGCGTGTCGGAGAGCAACTTTTTCGACTTGCAGTCCCAGAAGGTCTTGAAGCCAGACCGCAGAGTCGAAGAGAAAGACATTGTAACGATGAACACACAAGGTGCACCAAGTCTAACGAAGTTAACACGTTTGTGGAAAAAACTGAACTAGGGCTACAGGCGCCGTGTGTCCTATTTATAACATCCAGTGCCGTCCCCCTCGACAGAGGCCTTCCAGGGAGATTGAACCGACGCCATCGACGCAGGACACCCTCTGGCGAAAAAGTTTCCGAAGAGCACAGCTGTGGACATTACATGTCAAAGTTGTGGAACACGGAGGACACAATCAATTTGAAGGTTTTTTTACTGAATTTGATAGGTTATCATTAGCGCAACTTAACCTTAAAGTTTTTCACAGGTTTTTACCAGGATACCCTCAATTTGTGTACATGTGCCATACAATATACTGACCCCCCTAGCCCAAAATGATAGCCACAGAGTCCGCAGACTATGCGACTGTCCAGACCTCGGGCCGCATTCACACTGCCCAAAAGCACAGGGGTTATCTTACATTGTTGTAGCGTGCAGCGAACAAACAGAAGACGTTTAAAGGGAAACACATATGTATACTACAAGCAAATATTAAGTAAGTGTACAAACTCTGTACTTATAAAAGCAGAAGTGCAATTACTAACACAAGGTTGCATTCTTAGGGAGCTTAAGATGTCTTATATTACACCTCTGTTGAAGAAAAATACTTTCCAAGGTTCAAACTATTGCCCTATGGCAGGGTTATCCTGGTTGGCCAAGATCCTGGAAAATATTTCTATGATCCAACTACAGGCTCATTTGGAGGAACAGGGTATTCTGGATTTGTATCAATCTGACTTTAGACCGGGTCACGGAACAGAGACAGCATTACTGTCAGTCTGGGATTATATCTTAAAGGCAGCCGATGAGGGTGACATTAGTATGCTAGTTATGTTGGACCCCTCAGCTGCCTTTGATGCAATTGATTTCGAGATACTTACTGCAATGGTTTACCTCTTTTTTAAATGATCGATTCCAACAGGTCAAGTTGGGGACCTTTATTTTGGATTTCATGGCAGTCAAATATGGAGTTCCTCAGGGCTCTTCATTATCACCACTGCTTATTAATATCTACATTCGCCCTCTGCTGGAAATCTTTGCCGAATTTGGATTATTTTACCACTCTTACGGCGACAACACGCAGATTTATGTGCGGCTAACTGAACCCACAGAAGCTATACAGAGAGTGTTGGCATGTGCCAGTAAAATTAAGAGCTGGATGGGAGCTAACAAGCTCCAGCTCAACCCACACAAAACTGAGATCATTTTGTTTGGTTCTAAGAAAAAACTGGCAACAACTGTCACAGGTGCCCTGTCCTAAGCTTTTTGAGGCCCGACATCATTCGCCTCAAAACTAAAAAACCTTGGTTGTACTTGGCCGGCAGACCTAAGCTGTAACTGGCAGACTAATGATACAGTTACACCTGTATACTATCAGCTCAGATTGTTAAAACCGTTACTACCATTGATCTCACCTAAAGATCGTCCCATGATCGTCAGTGGCTTGGTTAATTCAAGGCTCGACTACTGTAACTCATTGCACATGGGTGTTCCGAAGAAACAAATTCAACGGTTACAAATTGCACAGAACTCACCCGTCAGGTTAATTTTCTCCCTGCCACGATGCTCACATGTTTCGCAACCTCGGAGAGATCTCCATTGATTGCCTGTTCAACAAAGGGTGTTCTTTAAAACCCTTTGTTTGGTTTTCAGGTGCATCCAAGGGACAGCCCATGAGAAACCAGGTGTCAAAAATGTCAGCCTATCAACCTGAATGCTGTTTGCATTCCTCTAAGCAACAACTTCTGGTGATCCCACACTCAAACTCTGTTACATGGGGCAATAGACGTTTCTCCCATGCAGGTCCAATAGCGTGGCATGCCCTACCATACGAACTCTGCAATATTAAATCTTTGCAGGAGTTTTGAAAAAAACCTGAAAACTCATCTTTTTATCGAAAACATAATAACTCATGTCGGCTTTTATTCTCTGCTAATTTACCACCTGCACCCAGATGCAATTTTCTTTGCCCGTCTCCTTCACGGATGTGCGCTATATGCATTTACAAATACAAATACATACACATAGGTTGTGCAACATAATGGAATGCACCAAGCACAAAAATGACCTGTGCATCATTACCTCAATGCTTCTTTGCATACACATTCACAAGCGGGTCCAACCTACTAAGAAGAGAACCATACAAAAAATAGTAAGTACACTGTATTTCTTCCTGTAACAGTGGAGTTTGTTGTATATACATTACTAGTAAAAAAGCATTTAAAAAAAATAATAATTTACACAGAAATGGCGAGCACCCTGGAATGGCTAGAAGAACATTTCCCCCATGACGAAATGAGTGACGATAGCAACTCTAATGGTACACAGTACAATTTTTAAAGTAGGAAAAGTAATGCACATTGCTTCACATGTCACTGAAACATGCTTCTTTGTTAACAGTACAATGAATAAAATGGGCCGGAAGCAACAGCAAATGTGCAAGAAGATGGGCACAGATTGACCGAGCGTGCAAATGTAGGAAATTAACTGATAAGCCTGTGTGCAAAAATGGATCAGCTGAACACCAATTTTGCACAGTTGAAAACATTTGTAGAAAGGCATATGATGGACAATATTAAATACCACTGCCCCGCTTGTACCTGTGCCCCTTCCCCCTGTCCCAGCCAACCATCCCCACAAATTTCCTTTAGTAAAAGACACTATGGTGAGACTTCAATCCCTTCCTCCCCTGATGAACAGCCTCTGCAAAACCCCAATTCCCCTATATATGTTTCCATTTTTCTACCCCTTCACTAATTGCGTGTACTTGTGTGTGTTAATACATTTCTGTGTGTTTACTGTTATGGTGCGTCTTTTTTTTTTTCAATCCCTGTTTGGAGTCCGCAGACAGCGCGAATGTCCAGCCTGTCTGTAATCAAAATGGAGGTACCCAGGAACAGCACGTCTGTCTGGACATGTCCGCAAAATCATGACACACCTTTATATGGTTCGGCGATCCCCACCCCTGTCCTACGGACACTTAGGCGCATGCGCACATCGCATCCCACGCGGACACTGTTTGTACCCCCGGATACTTAAAACGTGCTTTTTGGAACAATCCAAGGTGTTTGAAGCAGAAACTTCACCTTGCCCTGGTCGATCGAGACATTTTGCAACTTTTTTAGACCAATCTGAGACTCGAAGTGTCTGCAGAGCCCTCAACTGTCTGCGGAGCACTCCCCTTCACCCTTAGAATTGGCCACAGCCCACTGCTACTCATCATTGCGTTTTTGGCTGACCAAGCCAGAGCACTGCTACAGATTGCTGGTTTGCTAGATAATTGTCATGATCTCTGCTTCCAAAAGGTCAGGGTTTTCCCAACTCCCTTGGAAGCAGATCCATAACCCAGGTTCCGAGTGCCAACCAGTCCCAAATGGGACCTTTTGGACCCAGTCCTGGCGCCAGTGGCACCAGGCTCATAAATATGCCCAGTCCCAGCGCTGGAAGCGCCGGGCTCATAATGCTTGGGTGGACTTACCTGCAGCAGACCATGCTGCTTACTTGCCTGCCAGTTGAGCCTCTGATCCTCTTCTGTTTGGAACTACTTTTCCTGTTGGGTGGGGCAGGAGCCACTCCCTAGGTTCAGAACACTGGAACTCTTCTGGAAAGCAGGAACTCTTTTCTTACCTAGGCGTGGCTGTGGAAGGAGACACCTAAGCACTACAGGAGGCTATTTAAACCACACCCGATGGATGAATCTTGCTTTGCGTTATTCTGCATCCTCTGCAGCAGAACGCTCATCGTGTCTTCTGCATCTGATCCTGGGCCTAAGGAAAAAGGCTTACCATTCTGAATCCAGTCTTCAGCAACACCTATAAAGACAAGAAAGAACAGGTTAGCATTACGGTCTTCAGTGACAGCGCTTCACTTACCTGGTCCATCGGCTGTCACCAACGCCTCGCGCTGCATTCCGGCATCTGAAAGACAAAAGCTTACCAACTCTTTGCACGCTCCGGAGGCCTTCGGCGCTGCATCCCGCATCTGAAAGACAAAACAAGGTGCGTTTAAAGACATTGGGGAACTTTAATACTCACGTGCCATTACTCCTTTCCACATCTAACCCAGTGGGTATTCCGGCACCCTGCAGCCGCTCCGAACTTGTACCTGCAAAATAAAAAGACAGTTAGAGCGCATCGTGAAGCAGGCAACAAGCGCTTACTTACGTGCTTCCAGGCGCTTCTATTCATCACACGGGCTCCATCTTCAACTCACTTCAGCCCGTCATCCGCCATCGCCGGAACCCTGCAAAACAAGAGACATCATTACTAAAGACTTTTAAAGACATTAGAATTACTCGAAACTTACCGTTCGTGCAGTAAACGACGGACAGCAGTCCTCTGAAGTCAAGAGGCCTGCTCCCCTTATCCAGTGAAGAAACTGGTTACAGCACCCTGCCCCGAGGCAGATGGAGAGCACGGCGTTCACTTACCTAAGGTGAGAGCGTTAACCTTTGGGGTTCTACAGGAGAAGAGAAAGGGAAGAAGAGAGAGACATTCAATAACCCAGTTCATTAATCCCATATTTTCTATCTGCAGACATCTTACCCTTCGAGTCAGACATACAGTGCACAGAGGTCCAGCCCAAAGAGCCAGCCGTGTGTTACACATCACCTTTGAAGATACGGTATACGCCCAGTCAAGACCGGCGCCTCTACGGGAATCAGGTGAGCGTTACAGAACGCAAAGCCTACCGCAAAACTCCCGTCCAGGCGCTATGGAAACCTCGGATACCGACCAGCTAGCCCAGTTACTTGGGGAATTAAGGGCAGAAGTGCATGCAGCCCGTCAGGAAACGAACGCTCTAAGAAGGGAACTGATTATTTCCAAGGAGCGAACAGATCTCGCTAGACAATTGCTACAGTCACAAGCCGGACAGACCCCGTTACCCGCATCTGGGGGAAATCTTCCTTCTACATCCTCTATGAATCCAGTGCAGATCAACCTACCTGGGAATGTACCTCTGGCTCCGCCCGAACGATTTTCTGGTGACCCAAAGAGGTTTGCAGTATTTATCAATCAGTGCCGGTTGCATTTCTTATGCCGGCCAGCAGCCTTTCCAACTGATCAAGCTAAAGTAGCTTTCGTGCTTTCGTACCTTAGTGGCAATGCGGCAGACTGGTCGATCCCTCTAGTAAATCAAGATGATCCGGTCCTCCATGATTTTCAAGCTTTTCAGCTCAGTATGGAAAAACTGTTCGCAAGACATTCACAGGGGCAGGCCTTGGACAATGAGCTTCTTTCGTTGCAACAAGGTAATCAAGACCTTTTGGCTTATATTGCGTCTTTCAACAGACTGATAGTGGAAACTCAATGGCCTGAGGACAAAAGGATTATGCTGTTTTATAGAGGTCTACGTGGAGAGCTCAAAGATGTGTTAGCCCAAGTAGTGAATCCCCCACAAGATTGTTCGGACTATATAGACTTAGTCGTTCAAATAGATCACAGACTGCAGAAGAGGAAGGCCGATCGTTCCAAGTTTGATGCTCGAGTATTTTCCAAACCGCCAACTCCTTCCAAAGGAGTAGACTCCGGGGAACCCATGCAAATAGGGGGCCTGAAAGGTCCTCTAACACAAAAGGAGCGGGAAAGGAGAAAACAGTTGCAATTATGCCTATATTGCGGAAACTCAGGGCACTTTCTTCGAGACTGTCCGGTGAAACCTGCCAAGAAGGCAGTAGGAGCTGCAGTTACCAAAGTTACAAACTCTGAGCAGGGAAACGACCTCGCCCGACAAGAATAGAGGTCCTCTTGCCGAGCGTGAAAACCAGTTCCGTGACCTCGCATTTCGTGATACCTATGGTCCTCATTAGCCCTGATAATCCGGATCGATTACATGCAATTGAAGCTTACGTCGACAGCGGTGCCATCGGCAATTATGTGGATCATGAAATGGTTTTGAGGATGAATCTAACTCTTTGTCTCAAGGCTGTAAAGGACGTCATTACTACGGTGGATGGAACGGAGATAGCCTCCGGACCAGTAACGCATACCACTCAAGAAGTGACGCTAGTAAGTCAAGATGGACACCATGAGAAGATCGTGTTCGATGTGATCAAGGCTCCTCAGTTTCAGATTATTCTAGGAATACCTTGGTTAGAGAAACACAATCCTCTGATCGATTGGCGAGCAAGAACGGTCCAGTTTCCAGAATGTGTCTCTACTTGTCACCCTCCACCTGGTGTTGCACTGGCAGCAATTTCTTCAGAGACTCCCCAGTTACCTCCCGAATACCTAGAATACCAAGATGTTTTCCGGAAGGATCAGGCTAACTCTCTACCTCCTCATAGGTCTTAGGACTGCCAGATAGACCTGATACCTGGATCTACTCCTCCTTGTAGTAGAATTTATGCCCTCACCGAGCCTGAGAACCTTCACCTTCGACAATACCTGGATCAATACCTGGCAAATGGGTTTATTCGTCCTTCCAAGTCCCCTGCTTCTTCAGCTTTGTTCTTCGTTCCAAAAAAGGAAGGAGACCTTAGAACTTGTATAGATTATCGCTCCCTGAACCAGATCACCGTCAAGAATAGATATCCGTTACCTTTGATCCCTGAACTCCTGGACCAAGTCAGAAAAGCATGCATATATACAAAGCTGGATCTTAGAGGAGCCTACCACTTGGTACGAGTAAAACAGGGCGATGAATGGAAGATGGCCTTCCGCACCAAATATGGGCTATTTGAATATCAGGTCATGCCCTTCGGACTTTGCAATGCCCCGGCCGCCTTTCAATATTTTATGAACGATGTCCTCAGAGAGCTCATAGATGTGTGTGTTGTTGTTTACATTGACGACATCCTCGTTTATTCTTCATCGGAATCTGAACATCGGAAACACGTGAAAATGGTCCTCGAAAGATTGCGTCAACACAAACTTTTCGCTAAATTGGAAAAATGTGTTTTCAACGTGACTGAAGTTGAATTCTTGGGATTCATATTATCACCTAGCGGAGTGCGTATGGATTCAAAGAAGGTCGATGCAGTTCTCAAATGGCCATCACCATCCTCCGTAAAAGGTGTGCAAAGCATGTTAGGCTTCGCTAACTTTTACCGCAGGTTTATCCCCGAATTTTCTCGAATAGTCCAGCCCATCACTGCCTTGTTAAAGAAAAACAAACGTTTTGAATGGTCTACCGAGGCGGAACAAGCTTTCCAGGATTTGAAGACTAAATTTATCTCTGCACCAATCTTAAAACACCCTCGCCCCGAACTCCCCTACATCGTGGAAACTGATGCTTCAAGCCTTGCCATGGGGGCAGTTCTATCACAAAAGGACCCGGTAACCAATCAGTTGCATCCCGTGGCATTTTGGTCCCGCAAATTCTCGCCTCCTGAAATCAATTACACGATTACTGACAAGGAACTTCTGGCTATCAAGTCTGCCTTTAAGGCTTGGCGGCATTATCTGCTGGGGGCCCGACACACCGTTACTGTGATTACGGATCACCGAAACCTGCAATATTTGAAAACCGCAAAAGCCCAATCCTCTAGACAACTCCGTTGGGCATTATTCTTTGCCGAGTTTGACTTCATAATTACCTATCGACCTGGTACAAAAAACGGTAAAGCTGATGCCCTTTCTCGGATGGGAGTGGAAGAACACTTGATCAACCCTAAACCTGTACCAATCATTCCCGAACAAAGAATTCTGGGTGTAATCGCCACACAATCCATAGAGGAAGTTAAGGATCAAGCCAGGCTACTTGTAACTCCAGCAGACATACAGAATTGGCATCTGCAGGGAAAGGACTTTGCAGTAAAGGACAACTTATTGTATTTCCAAGAACGATTATACCTGCCCAGCACAGATTTACAGAAAAAAGTAATCTCTTGTTATCACGATTCTTTAATGGAAGGACATCCCGGTATGGCCAAGACCTCAGAAAAGATCAATCGCTACTTCTGGTGGCCGTCTTGGAAAAAAGATATCAGAGACTTTATAATGTCCTGTGGAGTATGCGCCCAAAACAAGAGTCAAAAGGAAAGACCAGCAGGCCTCTTACGCCCTATTGACATCCCACCACGCCCTTGGCATACGCTTTCTATGGACTTCATCACCGATCTACCTCCATGCTCCGGATACAATACGATTCTAGTAATCGTGGACTTATTCTCCAAGATGGTGCATTTCATTCCGCTCAAAGGCTTGCCAACAGCAGCAACTCTGGCCCGAGAATTTCTCGAAAACATCGTCCGACTGCACGGTTTTCCTTCGGTTCTAATTTCGGATCGAGGTAGTCAATTTATTTCTCATTTTTGGCGAAGTTGCTGTCAGTCGGCTCAAATTGATGTGAGACTATCGACCAGTCACCACCCTCAGACCGACGGACAAACCGAGAGGACCAATCAAACTCTGGAACAGTATTTACGCTGCATGCTGCAACAAACTGAAAAAACTTGGAAAGACATCCTTTGGATAGCCGAATATGCCTACAATAACTCTGTCCATTCGGGAACTGGGAAAACCCCGTTTTTTCTTTTATACGGCAGTCACCCTCGAACCTCGGAGTTGGATCCCCTCCAAGATCTTGAAACACCAGCAGTAGACTACCTGCATTCTACAATCACCCAAGCCTTTAAGGAAGCTGTTTCTCACCTTCAAAGGGCTAAAGAACAATACAAGAAAGGAGCAGATCAACATCGGAAGGAAGCCCCTCAATATCAAGTAGGGGATCAAGTCTGGTTATCCACCAAATATCTACCTCTAAAAGGGCCACGCACATTCAACCCAAGATACCTTGGTCCCTATTCCATCACTACCATAGTAAACCCAGTAGCGGTCAAGTTGGACTTGCCCCCGCACATGAAGATACATCCGGTCTTCCACGTCTCTCTATTAAAACCCGTGCAACCTCAAACCCGACTAACTAAATCTCCAAAACCCATCCTAGTTGATGGAGAACTCGAGTTTGAAGTCAAAAGCATTCTGGACTCCAAGATCTCCAAATCTAAACTATTTTACCTAATTGACTGGAAAGGCTACGGCCCCCAAGAGAGATCCTGGGAACCTGCTGAATATGTCCACGCTCCTCGCCTAATCAAAAGATTTCACCGAACATTTCCTGACAAGCCAAAACCCCCGGAGAAGCCCGGTTTGGGAGGGGCCTTGAGGGGGGGTACTGTCATGATCTCTGCTTCCAAAAGGTCAGGGTTTTCCCAACTCCCTTGGAAGCAGATCCATAACCCAGGTTCCGAGTGCCAACCAGTCCCAATTGGGACCTTTTGGACCCAGTCCTGGCGCCAGTGGCACCAGGCTCATAAATATGCCCAGTCCCAGCGCTGGAAGCGCCGGGCTCATAATGCTTGGGTGGACTTACCTGCAGCAGACCATGCTGCTTACTTGCCTGCCAGTTGAGCCTCTGATCCTCTTCTGTTTGGAACTACTTTTCCTGTTGGGTGGGGCAGGAGCCACTCCCTAGGTTCAGAACACTGGAACTCTTCTGGAAAGCAGGAACTCTTTTCTTACCTAGGCGTGGCTGTGGAAGGAGACGCCTAAGCACTACAGGAGGCTATATAAACCGCACCCGATGGATGAATCTTGCTTTGCGTTATTCTGCATCCTCTGCAGCAGAACGCTCATCGTGTCTTCTGCATCTGATCCTGGGCCTAAGGAAAAAGGCTTACCATCCTGAATCCAGTCTTCAGCAACACCTATAAAGACAAGAAAGAACAGGTTAGCATTACGGTCTTCAGTGACAGCGCTTCACTTACCTGGTCCATCGGCTGTCACCAACGCCTCGCGCTGCATTCCGGCATCTGAAAGACAAAAGCTTACCAACTCTTCGCACGCTCCGGAGGCCTTCGGCGCTGCATCCCGAATCTGAAAGACAAAACAAGGTGCGTTTAAAGACATTGGGGAACTTTAATACTCACGTGCCATTATTCCTTTCCACATCTAACCCAGTGGGTATTCCGGCACCCTGCAGCCGCTCCGAACTTGTACCTGCAAAATAAAAAGACAGTTAGAGCGCATCGTGAAGCAGGCAACAAGCGCTTACTTACGTGCTTCCAGGCGCTTCTATTCATCACACGGGCTCCATCTTCAACTCACTTCAGCCCGTCATCCGCCATCGCCGGAACCCTGCAAAACAAGAGACATCATTACTAAAGACTTTTAAAGACATTAGAATTACTCGAAACTTACCGTTCGTGCAGTAAACGACGGACAGCAGTCCTCTGAAGACAAGAGGCCTGCTCCCCTTATCCAGTGAAGAAACTGGTTACAGCACCCTGCCCCGAGGCAGATGGAGAGCACGGCGTTCACTTACCTAAGGTGAGAGCGTTAACCTTTGGGGTTCTACAGGAGAAGAGAAAGGGAAGAAGAGAGAGACATTCAATAACCCAGTTCATTAATCCCATATTTTCTATCTGCAGACATCTTACCCTTCGAGTCAGACATACAGTGCACAGAGGTCCAGCCCAAAGAGCCAGCCGTGTGTTACACATCACCTTTGAAGATACGGTATACGCCCAGTCAAGACCGGCGCCTCTACGGGAATCAGGTGAGCGTTACAATAATGGCATCCATTGCTGCTGCTCCTGCTTCCTCTGCCTCAGCAGCACCAGCATCACCACCACCTCCTGGAGGGCCTGGAGAGGGGAACAGGCGTGGTGATGCATTAGGGGGGGGGAGAATCAAGAAGAGGATGAGGCAGTGGAAGTCCCTACCACCAGCTGCCAGCGTGAGTCTTGGGTGTGGAGGCTCTTCACCACCGCTGGAGGGTACCCAAAGCGCGTGCAGCCAAGGTTTGCTACACCGAGTGTACTCAGTCGCAGCAAGCATGGGCTGTACAGCTACGGAACCACCACCATGCGGCGACACCCGAGGTCAAACCATAAGGCAGCAGTTCGGAGGGTCATCCCCCTTCGAAGGCGGTAGTAGGTTGAGTTCCTCTATCACATCCTCCACATCTGCTCCCATCACCACAAGAGACTCCTGTGGGGCAGCGGATCCCTGACCAAGCCTCACAGGCCATGCACAACGCACTGCACCCTTGCATTTGAAGGGTCACTGTAGTATGTACTGAGAGGCAGTGCTCTGCAGGGGGGAACAATTTCAAAGTTCTTCCGAGGTTACGGTCCAGGAGCATGAGAAAGAGGGCCCCCTAACTAAGTGAGGCCCACCCAATATCTTAATCACTCCACCTGCCCCTTCGTCCCTGTGGTTGGTGCTCCTTCCCTCCCCTCCCCAGCGTGTCATGTCTAAAAAAAGAAAAAGCCCAACAAATGTACAAAACACAAAAATAAAAACAACGGCTCTTTTCAGAGCCACCTTTCACAGTTCAAAAATAGAAGTGCCAAAGAAATAGTGCAGGCCCCTGCACAGCCTGCGAAGTATGCAGACAGCCCGGTAGTCCGTGGACATCCAAGAAACTTAGGTGGGGGCACCATCTAAACCATTGCACTCTATTGCGGGAGAAAGTGGTGGCTCAGGTTTTTTTCACAGTTTAGAGAAAAATTAGGCTAAACATAACAGTAAAATGCTTGCTTTAGTTGCAAAAACAGGTGCAAAGTATTTTTGAATGTTACGTATTCAAAGTATTTTTGAATGTTACTATTGCCAGCATCGGTAAGATGAAAAAGTATTGGTGCTACGAAATTAAATGTTTTCAATGTGGAAGGACGGCATGCCAACATCCCTCAAAAATGCACAAACAGCCTTATTCACATTGCACCTCGCTTTCTCGATTTGCGGACTAAACGAAGTGGAGCGCAGCCACATCTGTCTCTGGGCAATGTGAGAAACAATTACTCAGGAGTTTGGAAACATGTCCAGGACATTTCAAAATGCCTCCTTATCGCTAACTGCAGTAACATGCCCTAAACTGTTTGCTCTACAATGAACAATAATAATGGTGCATCACCAAAGTGACACAAAGTGGAAGCAAGTCCCGCCACTTCATGCCGCACACACTGTACCACTGCACACCAACATGTTCAAATCCAAGATGTGCCGCCACTCCACAGTGCTCTGCATACACCTGCAACCAGTGTATTCACGAGTCCCCCAAAATCCACACACTCTGCCTCCTGAAAGACACAGCCATAGCCATAGCCATCTGCACTCCTCTCAGCATACAGACCTTCTCCCACTGTCTACCCTTGTATACCACACGCAGGAAACCTTATTGGCCAATCCCTTGGCCTCCACAGTCCCATTTCCATGCCTGCATCCTCAAAAGCCCTGGATGTGGCATGTGCGATCAGTGGATTAGCACGGTGACAACGGACATATCATCCAATTCAAGGGGGCGGGGACAGAAATGTAACCCAGGGTAGGAGATTTTCTCTTTAGTGGTAGTTCTGAAAAGAGCCTTTTTTTAAGGTGCTTGTAAACAAACACCTTTTGTTTTGTATTTTATTTTGGCCTTTTCTCTTCTTTTCTTCTTACAGTTTTACATGAACCTCTTCAAAGCATCCCTTAGATTTTAACAGAAAATGGCATTTCCAATGATGGACAAAGAAATGCCATCTGCAGTAAAAAAAAAGTTCACACTAAGAGAATTAATATTCTCATTGCAGAAAGAGAACATCCCAGTACTACACAAAAATGCAGACATGCCTCTGTTTACAAGACCCCTTCCAGCATCTTGGTGAGGACAGAGGACATTGGGGTTGTTCCATACTGCTCTAGGTGGTGTGTGTGAGAAAATAACCTTTGCACTGGGAAAAACCAGCATCAGTGCCTTCACCAAGTCCTTCAGTGCACTGAGCAAACTTGGAGCACTGACATAACCCAAATGCAGTGCTCCACAATGCACCACTACAACATCAGGAGTACTGCAAGTTGGCCATCTCTCTGCAAAGTGCAAGCACTCCTTGCGAATTGCGGCCAGGTACACCGCACCACAAAGCATCCACTTCCTGAAATCCAAACTTCGCAGAAATGCCTCTTCCCTCTGCAGATCACTTCCAAAGAAATCCCCCACCATCAACACACTGACTCACTGCATCTCTGCCATCTTCACTACACACAGCAATGAAAACATGTATTGCCCCCTCTTCCTATAAAGCACAACCTCAACATCCGATTGGCTAATCCCTGCAGTCCCATTTCCATGCCAGGCATGCCGAGAAGACCACCTCTTTTTTGTATCTCCTCTTATAGTAATCTTTCGGCAAGATTGGAGCGTCTCACTACTCAAGCAGGAATATAGATATTCTGCACACACTGGCACGGATTTCGCAGGTAGGGTTACACCATGCCCATATTTCCCTTTGAGGCTCTTTGCCCTCTGCTATCTCTAGTTTACAGCATCTATTATCTGTATTCACAGATATACCAATATACATTAACCGCTCCATGGGACTCCTCCATACATATGAGACCACCTACGCTTTCGATCTAACCTCGTTGATCATGGCACAGCCTTCATAGCAAGGTGAGTGTTCTAATACCGCCAAGATGTGAGGGACATTATTCATCCCCCCACATTTTCTTGTTCTGTGTAAACCATGGGTCATTTTCCTATGGTTGTATTTTTAGCGTTTTGAGAGACATACTTTATATATGCACTTCTGCCCAACAGGGAATAGGACGCATCTAGCCCCGACTGCCATTACTCCAGTTTGCCCTCGCCCTCTACATAAACCGGGAAAGGTAATTATTAACCTATTGCAGGGTATCACTCGAGAGAAGAGTCCTGAGGATTTATAACTCATACTAGTTTGTTTGGTCTGACAGGAGAAGGAACCCAAAAAACCTGCACCCCAAACTATAGCACAATTATAATGTCTGCGGTGTGTGGCACAGTGTGTCTAGTGGAGGACAGAGCACAGACCTCTGTTCATTTTGCTCTGTGATTCCTGCGTGATTCCTGTGAGAAGTCCTTCTACTATTGCTACCGCTGGAGCGGAACTTTCCGACCTTCTACTTAAGCACAGCGCATGCGCGGAGCGCGGCGCGGTGTGTGTGGCACAGTGTGTCTAGTGTCCGGAGACCAGAGACCGGACCGGAGGTGAGACGAGCCTAGTGAGTCCCCCCCTTTCTCCCTTCTCCCCTTGCCCCCATCCCCTTCCCCTCCGTCCCTCCCCCCCCCTTCCCCAACAAGCCAGCTCGGTCAAGAAACACCTACCGGTTCGCACAAGACCATCTATCATCGCCGACGAACTACGATCCCACGCCAGTCCCGCACGCGGACACCTCACTCCTGCTTTTTTTTTTCCACCGCTTCCTTCCGCGTGGCAAGCACGGACTAATGGCGCCGCTGTCACCCACCGAAGCGGACTCAGGCCGTTGGATGCGTAGTGACAAAACGCAGATCGAGCACGGCGTCCGGAAACCAAGCCTGCAAATCAAAAGTACAGCATCAGAAGCCACCATGAGCGAGCCTGACGCAGCGCGAGGCGGGCTGAGCCCGACCCCCCCGCCCTGGCCCCAGAAGAACAGAGCAAGAAAAATGCGGCCCCCTGCGCACACCTCTCTCGCCCAAAGCGCGCAGAGCACCACAGAACAAACAGCTTTGAACGCCCCTCGTACGATAACCCACCTAGGAATGGAAGGACACAACCTGAAAAATAAAGCAGCCGCGAACACCAGAAGTCTAGAAGGGATAGCCCCTTCCATCGCCGCACCACAAACTCCCCGCCGGCATACCGACTCGGCGAGTGACACCGTGCCAGAAGCTGTCGGAGGACGGCCTCGGCAGGGGTCTGCATGGCGGGGAGTGCTTATTGTGGAAGGGGACACCGAACAGTGCCAGCCCCAGCGTTACCCTCTACCCACGGCGCCTGGCAACCACCTGGCGGTTATGGATAATCGATGTGGCAATGGCGGACAACCTTCGACCTGGTCGGGACATGGCCAGGCAATGGCCACAGTACACAACAGCGCCAGTACCTCGAACAATCAGGCAACAGACTTCAAAAAACTGGCCGCATCAACCACGCTCAGCCCTACTGAATCCTGGGCATCAGACAACGAAGACAGGGTGGAATCCCCAGCCAGGGGAAACATTGACGACTCAGTATTCGAAGTGGCAGAGGGAGCGAACGCATTCCATCAAGCCCCTCCCTCTGAAAAAACAGAGACCCGATTTCAAACAGAAGAGGTACAACAAAAAAGGGTTGAACGTCCACAAGAGGCTCAAGCAAAGAGCTCGGAGGGCATAGACCCCATTGGACCGTTTGTAAACCACGAGGCCATCTCGCCATCTGGCTAGTCCACATCACAAGATGAAGAACTCAACAAAACTAACTGCTACCAGGCCCAAAATCTTCAAAAAAACCATGAAGGCCAGGACCAAAGCTAAGACAATGGCCGACAAACCACAAAAAAAGAAAGGCAGGAAAGTAGGCCCAAAAACACTAGGAGGTACTAAGGGGCTATCAACACCTCTACTCTCGGCCTCCCTGAGGGACTACTTCATAAAACACAAGAGAAAATTGTGCGCAGACCAAGAGATGTCGGACGCCGAAATACTGGAGGCAATTCAGGATCCATCCCCACTGAGCAAAGCCCGAAAAATCGACCAGAACCAGGAGAAACCAACATCAAGAATCAAATGGCATGCCCCTAGTACATCCAGCATGAACCAGGACACAGAAGCAGGAAGGGTAAAGCCCCCCCTACGCAACGATCGCACAAGATCCTACACTAACAGCAGAAAACGCAAAGCAAGCGAGCGCCCCGAAGATAAGTGAAAGGCCTACCACTGAAACAACGAGTGTGGAGCCCCACCAGCCAGGTGAATTAAACGTAACACCAACACAACAAGACACGACAGAGTCTCAGAATGTCTCCAGGTAAAGTAACCCGATCATAGAGATCGAAAAAGACCCACCAGCTCAACCTCAAGCCCAGGTCCCAGCGGCCTCCGACAGCCAAGAGGTTCGGGACAGACCAAAACTCATCATCAGGCAGTCTCAGGTCGAAGAGCCCTACGCATGGACCAGGCCATACATCCAGGCTAACAGTAACAGAACATGGGCTGAAACTTCAGCCAACATCCAAGACACAACTGCAGGAGCTGAAAAAAGACATTCCGAGAGATTTCCTCAGCATCAAAATGAAAGAGGAGCTCATACGCCAATCAGAAACAGTAGAAAGTGATTTCTCTGGAGTCTCTGACAAAGAAACACCATCATCAAAAAAAAAAATACAGACCTCTTATCGATCATGTCGGCCCTCACAATAGCTCTAAATCCCTTTAGAAAGCTCTACGAGTCGATCCATGAGGCCCTAAAGGACAACACATCTATGATCGCCTCACTCAAGGACAAACTGACTTTCATAGAATGGTACGTAACAGCCGTCGAACGGAATTCAAACAACATGCAAACGAGCCTCGAAAGACAAATTAACGAAATTTGGGAGCGAACTGTCAAACAGGGAACCTCAAACTCGGCACACAAGTTCACCGATCTCTCGAAGTACCCAGACAGAAGACGCATTAAAAAAGAAAGAAGGGGCTCCAATCTTCATGAAAGGACTAAGTCGCCAGTAGCACGACCTGGCTCTAGACGAGTTCCTATAACCAAAACCGCTGCTAAACACTTAACGGACGGCCCGCTATTGTACGTCCCACCCAAGAGTCCATCTGACGCCCTAGTGAGAGCGGCTGCCAGTACCTCAATAGGGCGGGTAGGCTCCTCAGATGATAGACCAGCCAGAACCACCGATAACAAGGAACATAGCCGTGTGAACATGGCTAGTAACCAGCAATGGCAAGACCAGCCGGAAGCCACACAAGGGTCCCCCATCTCGAGCCCTGCCTTAGACTCACCAAACTTTTCCGACCACTCGGACTGTGTTGAAGTGACCTCCTCAACTGCCACACAGCAAACTGAAGAACTGAAGCAGACACTGACAGGTGCCCGGAAACAAGTGGGGCAGCCTTTGCTCACAGAGGAATCCAACAAAGGAAAGGGCCTGACAAGTAGATCTGAACGACCCCGCTCGAGCACACCCAGCACTGTCCTAGTGGCCATAAAATCCCTAAAGAAAGCAGAACAGAATCCAGTGCAGAAAAGAGGCAGAACGGTGCTCAGGGCAGACCCGCAAACACGATCTAAGAAAGCATCGAAGAAACTCCTACAAGGAAGATGGCAGACCAACAAAACCCACAGCCAAAAATGAGCTAAAACTCGCTGGAACGTCACTATTCAAACTGGAGCAAATCTCTTCTAAAGACAGCTACATGGTTCTGAATAGAAGATCAGTTCTAAAAATAACCGCGAAAATTGATAAGCTACGCCATCTCTCAACAAACGACCTGGTCCTGGTGGAACCTTATCATAGAGACCACAGAGCCAAAGCATACTTGCACATAAGATCAAAGGCCCTAAAAGACTGGCCCCTCGAAGCATCCAAAGATCTACATCGCCTGGGCATGAAACTAGAAAAACTACAGAGCGTGGGAAAGGAGCAAGAAGACGCGGAAAGATCAGAAAGGAAGGCTCCACCAAAATCGGACGACGACGCAAGAACTGAAACTGCTACAAAAGAAAACAGAAGAGGAGAGGCCTCGCCTGGACGAGAAAGGGAAGTAAGGGGGAAAGCGTCAGACTACCCCCCAAAGTGGTCTAGGAAAAACAACACAACACCAAGCAAGCCAAGACGGCGAGAGGAAAGTCCACGGAGCTACCGCGCAAAGAGGGAACAGACAACATACCTAAGCCAGCTCAAACCCCATTCACATCAACCAAACCATGGAAATGGATCTCAGACACCTTCGATCGTAAGAAGGACTAGCAGTCAACCCATGACGCCGTCGCCAACAAGACACACACAACGATCTCTGACCAACTCAAGAAAAAGACCGTATTACAGATGGCGTCATGGAACACAAGAGGATACCTTCACCTAACCAAACCCAGCGACATAAACTTGAATCATTTCGATGTAATCTGCTTGCAAGAAACATGGCTAATGGAAAAACCAACGCTCGAGGGATTCACAATCGAAGTCTCTCCAGCTCAGAGGTCCATGTTGGGAAGACCCTCAGCGAGACTAATAACCGCAGTGCGACTAGGATCAGGAATCGTACCGAAGAGCAAAATCCGTGAGGAGTACGGTACGTTAGCAACCCTAACGAGATGGCATCATCAAGATCAGGAGAAAAATTGTCGGACTAGTTCCGATCTCGCCATAATAAATCTTTACTGGAACCCAGAAAGAACATCAACGAAAGAATTCTGTGAACAAGTAGCTAACACCGTCGACGAAATCAGAGTTAACCACAACATCCCCAACATAATCATATGTGGGGATCTGAATGCAAAATGTGGATCACACTCGGCAGGCAACGCAATCCCCCTGGGCCTGAGGAAAACCGATGAGAGGCCAAGCATGGCTGACCCTGATGAAGTCTAGACAATTCCACAACGTCTCAACACTACAAGAAGGAGACGTGCACATTCCAACATGGGAAAGAGCGCCTGCAGCCGCCAACCTAGACTACATCTTCATCACAGAAGGTCTTATTCCATACTTCGCGGACTTCAAAGTACAAAGAACTAGAGAAAGCGACCACAACCTCTTACTTCGGTCATGGGGACGAGAAGTCAAAGCTCGACTATCCTATCCCTTCGAAATCGGCGTCAACAAGCAACAAAATCGAATTCGTCTGACATCCGGAAACAAACGCATTGGAGTCAAAACTACGCAGAAATCATGCCAATACAAACAGTGGCAGAGAAGGCCCTCGGCCAGAATACGTGTCCCTATCGGTGCCTCACAAAGTGGGTTTTGGGGGGAAGAAGCGGCCCCAACCCAAACATAACCACATGTTCAACACAGCACTAGTAGCCAAACGTAAAGACCTCAGAAAATTGAAAAGAATGGCGACAAAAAGCAACAACAAAGAAGTCTGGACTACCTACCAAAAGGGGAAAGCAACCTACAAAGCATGGCTCAAGCAAGAACGGCAAAACTTCTACCAGAACGACGCAGAGGCCATGCTAAATGTGTGGGCCTCAAAGAACAGCCGTGACTTCTGGTCCCTGCTAAAAACACCTATCGGCCAGAATCCCCACCAGATTCTCTGCGACGTCACAGAACAACAGTGGATTACACACTTTTCGGAACTCTACGCGCTTCCTCCTTCCTGCTCTCCACCCACTAGGCAACCCCAACTCTCAGTGGGCCTTAACGAGCGCTGGACCAACGTGGCCATCATGGAAGACATCCTAAGTGCAATCACAAGCCTAAAGTCATCTAGGGCCCCGGGTCCTGACAGACTGTCCAACATAGATCTGAAGCAACATCCCAAAGCCTGGGCTAGAATGATCAGAGAGCTGTTCGAACAATGCGCCCAACGAAAACAGATCCCGAAGAGCTGGACCGAGGCAGTCCTTGTGCCAATCTATAAAAAGGGGACCAGAAGCAACCCGACCAACTACAGACCCATCGTCTTACTGGACATCATTGGAAAAATGTTTGCTTCTCTGATACTCACCCACTTTAAAAAATGGGCTAAGAACTCACCAGCCTTTGACATCTTCCAGACAGGCTTCCAAAAGGGCACGGGAACAGCAATAAACCTTCTGATCCTCAATACCATCAAGGCAAACGTGAAGGGAGGCGCGCCAAACATCCACATGGCCATGATTGACCTAACACAGGCCTTTGACACAGTGGACCGCCACAACCTATGGTCCAAACTAACAAACTGGGAATGTCCAAGATCGATCCTCGACCCAATCATGTCCCTGCACACGAAGACATCTTTGAGAGTCCGCCTATGCCAACAAGGAACACTTTCGGACAAGATTGAGACGAAAAGAGGAGTGAAACAAGGTTGCCCGCTAGCGCCCGCACTGTTCATTGCCTTTATTGGCGACTTTCAAACAACGGAAGAACAGGTGCAATCCTTTCCTCCTAAGCTGGGAGAAGCCAAGATTTCAAGATTGTGGTACGCGGACGACTTGATCCTGTTGGATCAGGCGGCCATAGGCCTCCAAAAGCAGTTAGCTAACCTATCCACATATATGGAGAGCAATAACCTAAAGATCAACATAAAGAAAACCAAAATCATTTCATTCTGCAAAACCACGAAGGAAACCCAGATGACACACTCATGGTTTCTGGAAAAGACAAAAATCGAGACAGTCAAAGAATTTAAATACCTGGGAGTGGTGATCGACAACACAATGAAAGACAACTCTCTGTGGGAAAAAACCCGAAGCCTCACAGCGCAAACCCGTGCTGTAGACAACAAATTCGGAAAATTCTCGTGGTCACCAGTACTCCAGTACTACAAAACCAAAGTAGTACCAGCCCTAACCTACGGAATGGCAGCAAACCTAAACCTGCCACCTGAAATCTGGACCAAGTTCGAAGGATACCTGTGGAAATCAGTGCTGGCCCTGCCCAAATCTGCACCCATGCCAGCCATACGGCACGACTTAGGCTTACCATCTCTAGCCTCAGTGGTAATCCAAAGCTCTGTGCAACTCTACAGGAAAATTCTGTCTCCTAGCTCGCTGCCGATATTTCGAATCATGGAAGCAGAAATCTCCAAGGGATCCTGCAAACCTTTATCAGAATGGGTCGGAAAAATACACGAAAAACTGGAAGAAGTGGCATGTACGACTGAAACGCTTCTAAACAACCCTGGGAGGGTAAAGAAAAAATTGGAAAATCAAGATTGGATCCACACCACCGAAAAGATCCTGCAGTACAAATCGCTAAAACATCTACCACCCACTACGAATCGGCCAAAGGTCCCACTGAAATATTGCGAGATATTCCCAGAGAAGAACTTGAGAAAAACCTTCACGAGAGCTCGGCTAAACTTACTGAACACAAAGGAAATTTTGGCCGCACGAACTCGGGTGCCTGCCGCCCACTGCCGCTTATGTGAAGTCCCAGACCAAGTGGAAACGATCCACCACCTTCTCATGTCATGTCCAGCTTTAGCAGTAGAAAGGCAAGCATACTTGGCACCACTTACTTCAGACGCAACTGCGCTAAACGACGAAACTTGCTGGTTTCGGCTGATCGCAGGAGACTCTCCCAGATGGGCCAGGATGACAGCCAAATTCTTGGATGTAGCACTCAAAAGAGCCAACTCTCCTGACGGCAGCGGGCCTCCGGCAAATACGAAGTAGGGGTGTCTGGAAGCTCGACACGGACTCTCCTTGCACGACAAAAGTGGTGTCCCAAGTCTGAAGCTTCTTTTTGTAAAAACCAAAGGGGTTAAAACAAAATAAATAAATAAATAATGTCTGCACACACAAAAAAAACATTATGCACGCCTGATGAATTTTCCGGATTTGTGCCCCCTAGAACAGAAACATGTTGAGAATTTATATTGTGTAAAGGTCAACACAATGAGAGATTAAATCAATGCAATGAATCAAAATTGTTTATGCAAGCTGACCTATGTTTTTCTGAGTTACAGGGAAAACTAGGAACTAAAAAATTGTATTACTTCTGATCATTACGATACCCTGGCCACAGTTGTGGCAGTGCTTGTCTTGTTTGTGCATTTGTTATGCAATGATATACTTTTATGTGTGTTTTAACCAAACCGTTCAGACAGGCCTCTATCTTTTTGAGTTATGCATATCTAACCCCTCCCGGGACTAGATAGAGGCAGCATATGAGCCAGGTTCCTGCCACTTACCCTGTATAACCTACTCAATCATACTCACATTTGTCCCATCTCCTGACATCAAGTGGCAGTTACTTACAATACTGTGTGCTTTAAAAGTCAGGGGGGTGTGGCTTGGCGCTGCAGCGAGTGGCATGGCTTCTTAGAAGCTCCTGGTGTGCACTACAGGTCAAGCGATACTCCACTGGCACTTCAGTCTGTTTAACCGCAAAAACTAACAAAATGGAATGAGGAAGGGAAGAAGTGTGAATCGCCTGCAAAAAGATTCTGAGAAACGTCAGGAGGAAAGAAGAAATTCCTATGAAAGTCTGAGTTCAGCGCAGAACCGCAGAGAAAATGCCGGCCATTTCAGACTGGAGATCCATTAGGATTGAGAGAGGGCAGAGACAATACGCAAGAGTAACAACCGGAGCCTAGCATTGTCACAGCGGGCAGCAGTCAGGACACTAAAGCAACTGCATCCGACCTCCTAACGCTACAAGACACCCTGAAGCACGGGAGACCTAGCACGGACCCCTCCGGAGCTTGGCATGATCCACTAACTGGTTCCCGGTTCCCGCTTCGAGGCTGGATCGGCTTCATACTCCAACCCCCTGAAGCGCTGAGTCAACAAAAGAATTGAAAGGGCTGGGAGGCGACTCACGCTCGGCTAAGAAATCCGGGTGAAGCAGAAGGGAAGCAATACCCGTCTCCCCTTTGATGCAGGGCAGACGCGGCAGTCGATCAGAGCGGGTGAGTGAACGACACCTCCTCCACCCCACCCCACCCCACCCCTCCACTCCACTCCACTCCACTCCACTCCTGAACCATCCACGCTCCGGTGCGACACCCAGGGCCTGAGGGAGACGAGCAACAGAGGCTCTGGGTTGCGGGGGCTCCAGATTATGCCCAAGCAGCCATCAGGAAAGCGTTTGGGGGAGCGTAGCACTGCAGAGAAGAGCCCCAGGAGATCTGGCACTCACAACACGCAGGGCCACCAGCAGGAATAAAGCGAAGCAACACTCTGGTCGCCCCCCCACGACGCACTGCGACCAAAGGATCAAAGCAGGTCAGCAGGTGGTGGGTAAAAGCACGGCACGTGGAACAGGGACCACACTCGCCACCGTGACCGTAACCTCAAAAGAGGAGAAGAAAAAAAAAAAACTGGGCCTTAGTAGGGAGAATCAAACAAAGTGAACAGCACAAATACTCAGTGGCGCCATTTCACAGTGCAATTTGACAACGTAGAAGCCTGCTGAAACCTGAGTGCCAATCAACCCAATAGTAATCCGACTACCTAACTTGGGGCCCTCAGCAGAACCCTGGTGAAAGTGGAGGCCCTTGAGAAGAGCCACTACAGGAGTCCCCCGGTGACATGTGGAACCTATCCAAATGGGCATCCCAGGTAACCTGCAGCAAGGTGTAACCACGCACTATAGACCTCCGGTCGGCAGAATAACCCCACATCGCACTTAAAGGCATCCAGTAAAAGAGAGTCAAGATAAGCTCTGGGCCAGAATAAGGCAAACTGTTCAAGTCAAGTGAAATCGATATCCAGCTGCACAGCATCCCAAGACTCACCAAACAGCGTAAGGAGCGTCAGGGACCCGGAACTCAAGCAAACTGAACAAAAGGCTGAGCACCAATCCTTGGGGTCCCAGGCGGGCACGGGGAAGATTCGAATCCTCGGAGTACTAGCAAGACCTGCCACCCCCGTCTCGAGCTGTGGACTAACCGACGGGACACCATGGGGAAAAGTGGAAAAGCGACCAAGCAAGTGGACATCGCAACGCTAATGGGGCAGCACGATCCCGGTGAAGTCGAAGAAAAGCGACCCCCAGGGGAGCTAACTTCAAAACACTGGCCCCAACTCACAGGCTCCAGAACTAGCCCAATCGGCCACAAAATCAGATCTGAAGGACCTGCTCACGTCTCTAACTAAGGAAATCCAAAAGGAACAGAAGAAGTGATGAAGATCAATTCAGTTGACAATGGGGTGGAAGCGGTAGAGAATCTAACAGCAGAGATAGAGAACACTTTATGTGACCAAACATTTGATTGTGAGAAGGGTCTCAGCAGGATAGCAGCCCTAGAGGCTAAGCGCTGGAGGCAAAGCAGGAGGATGCTGAAAACAGGTCTAGGCAGAATAACACCCCCCTCTGAGGAATTCCAGCTTCAGATACAGACCTTGAGAGATACGTAACAGACTTATTCAGATTTATAATAACTCTCCCAGACAGCTCCCTGTTGGAAATAGGCTGAGTACACAGAACGGTCCCAAGACAATCAGCTTTAGAACCATCCCCCACCCCTCAGCCCCCAGCCCCCTGCCCCCCTGCCAAGACGTCCTAGCCAGGATCCACTTTAATAGAGTGAAAGGAGATTATGCGAGAATCTAGATCAATGCAGCAGATCACCTTTAGAAACTCTAATATCCTGCTATACCAAGACTATTCAGAAAAGGAAAGCCCTCAGACCTCTAACAGAATGGCTATGTGAAAGAAAGGTTCCTTACCGCTGGGGCTTTCCAACCTCTAAAATTCTCCTGGGAGGGAGCCCAACAACAGATCTGCTCCCTGAAGGAAGCAGAAAAATTAATGCGCCAAGAAGCAACCGGAAGTGACTTGGACAAGAGTCAGCAGAAGATGTAGGAACCAAGGTCCTCCCAAGAAAAATCCTAATCGTGGCTGAGGTGTTAAGCAACTGTTTGCAAAACTCAGGTCAGTTGGGCCCAACTAACGGTGTTGAAACCGCTTGAATCCCTTACGCATCGGGGGAAAAGAGGAAAAGCGGGGTGACAGGAGTATGACTCAGGGGAACAAGTGATCTCCTGAAGGCAAACAAAGAACAAACCAAAGAGAAGGCACACTCTCACCTCAGCAGACATTAATAGTCTGAGTTGCTAATAGCTCCCGCTGCTGAAATGTTGGGCCCTGTTGGCCCCATTTTGCTCAACGTTGGAACACTACCAGTTACCCCGTTGGGTGGGGTGGTTTCATTCCTTCTGGGGAATGGCAAGAGGGGAAGGGGGTATGGGGGGGGGCGGGGTGGGGGGGGGAGTATAGGGTTCTTAAATCCCCACCGTCACAAAAAGCGAAAGTTGGCATAGCACTGACATCTGAAGGCATCACGAAAGCACACAGCCGCAAAAGTATCATCCATGGAATGTATACGGGAGGGGTGGGGGGGTGAGGCAGGGTTGTAAGTATTCAAAACCAAAAACACTAAGGAATGGGGTCAGATGACAGGGAAATCCGATTCCTTACGTGGAATGTCCAGGGTCTCAACTTCCCAGGGAAAAGAAGATCAGTAGAGCATAGGCTCAATCTACTAGAAGGGGACATAGTGCTTCTCCAGGAGACGCACCTGCTGCAGAAAGGGGATGTCTCATCAGATTCAAAAATTCATTCTTTGCCTCGTCTGGGGAGAAAAAGAGGGGAGTAGCAACACTGAGTGAAAACGACCCCCTGACAGGGATCACGGTAAAACGGGACCTGTGAGGGAGATAACTGCTAGTGAAAGGGCAGCTCGTAGAACAATGAATCTCCATTGTGGTCGTGTACTGTGCTAAGAGCGACCAAGACAAATGTATAGCAAACCTAATCCCGATAATCTTGGGAGTTCACAGAAGGATACCTCTGCATGGGTGGTGACTTCAACCTGGTCCCGGATCCATCAGCAGATAAAACTCTCCCTCCCACTAGAGTGGATTATGTCTGAGCATTAACACTAGCCAAGCTCCTCAGGGAGACTGAAACGGTGGACGCATGGAGATTAGCCAGGGATTACACGAGTTATTCCAATGTGCATAAGGGCTTCAAGGATAGACCCATTACTGGTCACAAGCGCAATATTCCCATGCCTGGATAAGGTGGAGATACACACCCGAATGATCTCAGATCATACGCCCGTATCACCAAACTTCAGCATAAGTGGCGCCCCATGCCCGCCCGAAGGTATTGGAAATTATGCAACGCCATCCTCAGATGAAAACATTAAAAGGGAAGCAGGCGACACACTAACCAACTACTTTACCGAAAACACTACAGCTGATGGCACAATAGATCTTCTCTGGGACGCTATAAAACCTGTAGTGAGGAGTACGCTTATTAGCGCAGGGGCCGAACAACGGCGAATCGTGAACATTTCAATATCCAAGCTGGAGGGAAGGGTAACTTCACTAGGGAAAAAAAAAAATAATAAAAAAGAATTAAAACTCCATAGGACCAGGAAAACGGAAAGGGAACTAAAGAAAGCCAAAATAGCACTTGAAATGCACTGGGCAGACGATTCCGCTAAATCCCTGGCTTATACGAAACAACTATTATAGTAAAAGCAATAAAGCAAGCAGAGTACTTGCATATAAATTAAAAAGGGTACACAAAAGGAACAACATAACAGGGGCTGGTAGATGAAGACAGGAAAGCCCTATACACCACGAGGGAAAAAGATAGAAGCACTGGTGAACCACCATAGTGCAGTAATGGCTGGGCTGCCCACATCTCCTGACAGGCAGCCCCAATATTTGAGATCTGTTAAGTCCCTACAAAATAGAATGCAAATAAAAGCCTTAGAATCTACTCACACA
The DNA here is from genome assembly GCF_040938575.1 of Ambystoma mexicanum. NCBI lineage: Eukaryota > Metazoa > Chordata > Amphibia > Caudata > Ambystomatidae > Ambystoma > Ambystoma mexicanum. The sequence continues at coordinate 965,761,999 of NC_090936.1, read as the reverse complement.
GGAAGTAGAAACAGTGGAGGCCATCAAATCATTGAAAAACAGCCCCACGCCTCCACGGACTGACAGCAAATTCTGTAAGACCTACACGCACATACTAGACCCGCAGCTAACCACTCTGTTTCACTGCTTCCTGACGACAGGTAGCATCACGAGATCTATGGCAGAGTAACTTACGATACTCGCACACAAACCAGGGAAAGACCCGGAGAAGACATCCTCCTACCGACCAATAAAGTTGACGAACAACAATGGGAAAATATTTTCTAAGGTCCTAGCAGCCGGACTGAAAGTGCATGTCCCAGATATAGTAGCCCAAGATCAAACGGGATTTATACCGGGGAGGGAAATGGATGACATCATCAGGTGTACCATAAATCTCAGAGAGTGCGGAAAGACTGGGGGAAAAATGGTGGTTATCTCTTTAGATGCGCACAAAGCATTTGACCTAGTGGACTGGGGCTACATTAGACAAGCGCTAACACATCTAAGATTTGGTCCAAATTTCATAAACTGGACAATGGCGAACTATCACACTCCTACCACGCAACTGCAGGTTAATGGTATGAGATCGGGGACAATACACATATCGAGGGGAACGAGACAGGGTTGTCCCCCATCACTCCTGGTCTTCGCCCAATATATGGAGCCTTTTGCAGACAAGATCTGGCAAAATCAGAAGATAAAAAAGGGACTCACGGTGAGGGGCCATGAATATAAAATTGCACTGTATGCAGACGATGTTCTTCTAACAACGACCGACCCAGAAACATCTCGCCCCATATGGGAGGAGAGAGAAGCATTTGGTAGGATCTCCGGGTTCAGGGTGAATTTGGATAAATCAGCAGCACTGGCAATTAATGTCACAAAGAAACAAATGGGGGATCTCGGCCCCCCCTCCTCCCGTCCCATGGGCTGTGTCTGCGATAGGATACCTGGGGGTCCAGATCCCCAAAGATTCCTCTCCAATATACCAATACAATTTCCTGCAGCTGTTCCAATGACTTCCGGCAGGAACCGGAGCATTGGAAGAAACGAGAGATCTCCTGGCTAGGGCGTATAGCCGCAGTGAAGATGAACCTAATACCCAGACTAATCTACCAATGTGAAGCGCTTCCAATACACATCCCAGTAAACAAACTTATCTCACTACAGAGGAATATTTTAAGATTCAATGGCGGGGAGGGGGAAGAAACTCAGAATAGCGAAGATGATCATGCTCCGCGGGAGGAACCTAGAGGGGCTGGGAGCCTCGGATGTCTCTAGGAACACGCACGCAGCCCAACTAGCGCATGCATTCACATTGGTATAGACAGCAGACCTGCCTCTCTGGAGGGGATACAAAATCTGCTATAGATATTACATTACCCCAGACCAACTGAACAAAACCAGCCCGGACATATCCTCTGACTGCTGGAGAGAGTGTGCTACCAGGGGGACCATGTACCATTTACTGTGGAGCGGTCTAAAAGCGGAAATGTACTGGAGAGAGGTGATGGACCACATTAAAGGAATCACGGGGCTGACGATCCCATGGGACCCTGGTATAATACCCCTGGGAGAAACAGGGGGGAGGAGAATTCCTGCTCTTGTGGCAGATAGCGCGCCTTTGCACTCATCTCCTACTAGCCCCTAAAATTGCAATGGCCCGGCTATGAAAGAACTCAGAAGGCCTCTCAATTCCGTTATGATGGTCAAAATGTTGGGAAATTGTAGTAGCAGAGAAAATAACAGCGATCCGCTCTGGGAACATGAACACTTTCCTGAACACTTGGGCCCCCTTCCTAGACTACTCAGAGAGATATCCGGTATCACCATAAGGCCCCCGCTAACGCGCTAGCTCCAGGGCAGCGTAGACCAATAGACCAAAAGACTGTAAGCTAGACCGTATGTCCCTCCCCAGGGAAGATGGACGGTGTAACACCCCACGAATGATACCTGCAGAAAGGAATACACTACAGGCGCTGTGTGATGATTAATGTTACTTAAGAATGCTATCATGATGTCAATGTATATCTAATTTGAAATGCCCAATAAAATGTTTGGTTGAAAAAAAAGTTATCTTTTAATTCCCACTTGCATAACATTTTCAAACCACATATTTCAATTTTGGCAGGACTGTGATTTTTTTGTAAAACAAAGAAAACCACATTGGGAACATTTCCACAGCCTGTTGAAGTGTCAGATCCTACGTGAAACTTTACCACGACATGCATGCTTGCCCATACCACCCATTTCAATGTGCTCATTTTCTTCTGTCACTTTTAAAACCACTTCTCACAATAACACACCTGCAGTAAAATGCCCACAATGCACACAGAAAACGAAAAGTGCATTATGTTACCAAAGCATGCCAAGTAAACAGATTGCAAAATTAACAAAATGCACTGGCTTTACAACTACTCATTTCAGCACCATTTAAAATGCATGTGTACATTTGCAACAGTGTTCACACAGTTTGAAAAAGTCCATAAACTTATAACATTTAAAAGAAAATGTCTTTGGACTACTACTGCCCAGAGTCCTCTGGGCCTCCTGTAGTCCTGTATGACACTCCCTGACCAACCCGGGCCAACCTGCCCCTATAAAATGGTCTTGACTGCCTCTCTACTCCTCTTTCTTTGTTGCCGATTCCCAGAGCTAAGTACCTTGTTTTTTCTAGTCATGTTAGCTTTCTAATAATAAGGTTGTTCTTTTGTCAGAAATTACAAGAAACGTTGCGCATTAGTGGTCGCATTCAGAGCGTTTTGTGAAACCCGTAAATATTACAGGCGTAGGCGTGCGCGCGTATATTATCCATACTATTGACATATTACCTCAGTATATTGTTAGCTTGAGCCTTTGCTCCATATCCGGAGTCGGCCCACCGCCGCGTAGTTTTCAGAGCAGGGGCCAGAGCCGTGGGCGAACGCACTCGCATTAGGCTCCCGGCACCCACTCCTCCTGATACGAACGTATTAGGAAGCCTACGGCCCCCGCTCGGAGTCTCTAGGACCCAGCGGGAGCCGGGCGGCACATATCGTGCCCCAGCAGCCACTGCGCGCTCAATCCGTCATTCCAAGAGTTTTGGAGAGCGGATGAGCGCGACACAGACAGCTGCAATTACGAGAGCCTTTTTCCTTAAAAAAAAAAAAGATAAAAGAAGGAAATATTGCAAATCTTTGTGGAGAGGTCTTGTGAGCAGGGCAGCATATTAAAAAACAAACAAAGTGAGCAGCTGAGGTGCTAGCCCTTACAGAAATGGCACAGTTTACGGAGCCCAGGGGGTCAAGATCTACTACTCCAGAATGGAGTTCTGAAGAATGGGCAGAAGAACCCATACATAATGACGAAGATTTGTCTCAGAGCTTTAACATGGTCCTAGGGGACTCACTATCCCACACTGTAGCACGAGGTGTGCTCCCTCTTATACAGAGGTTGGACCAGCTGGAGGCCATACTGAATTCTCAAAAAGCAGAGCATGAGAGATCTAAGAAGAGGGCCCTCAGCCCAGGTGAGGGCACCTCAGCAAGGCACCCCAACCAAGGGGTTGATTTAAAGGGCAGTAAAAAGGCTCGGCAGATCAGAGACTATGACACCCCCGAGCTAACCAGAAGGGGTAGGTTTGATGCCACAAGAGCCGGTTGACCCAGTGAATAGGCTGAAGGAAGCCTTCCTGAAACGGGCAACAGTGCTAGGCTCTCGACCCCCGACCCCAGGGGTGTACAATGTGGGGGACGAAGTGGATGCGGGATACACACCGGATGGGGAAAGCGGGGAAGAAGAAGCACCCTCGCATCAACTAGGAGAACAGATCCCAGACGATGAAAGCTTGGGAAATATGTTCAATCCGGAGGCAATCCGTCATCCAAAATCTACAGACTGGGTGCCGTCACCCAGGGTAGCCCAATACATGACCCTCCACATAAGAAAACCCCTCGACCGAGAGATCAGGTCAAAGATGAGAGCAGAATGTCCCAGGCCCGAGTTGCTGGGTAAAGTTACTGACACCCCAGATCTCGACCCCAAGATGGTCACTTTTGTCACAAAACCCGCAAAAGACATCAGAAAAGGACTAGACGGAGCTTGGCGGGGTTGTCAAGATAAACTATTAGACCTTTCAGGCCCCCTCGCAAGAATTATGGACTTAGCCGAAAGAGCTATGGATACAGGCACTCCAGTAGACCCCCCAGGTGCTAGCCAGCTGGGCCCAGTGTGCAGTTTGCCTACTGGGAAACGCAAATTGCGCTCCTTCATCCGAAAGAAGGCGCGGAGTGTTGTTGAAGATCGACAGCAAGCTGAGCGACTTCTCCTCGTACGAGGCGGGAGAAGGCGCGAAAGGCATGCTGTTCGGGGAAGCTTTCGCCAAGGAGATGAGCCAATTTGTGGGCACATACTCCGCCCTGGAGAAGGCCCAATCCTCCAGACGATGGATTTTTCCCGGATGTGTTTTTGCCGGGACCGGACGCCAAAGGGGTCGAGCGTCCGGTCATTTCTCCTCCCAAAGACGACCCCAAAGACAACCCAAAAGGACCAAGCTCTCAGTATTGGGAGACCTGGCAGCAAGATAATTTCTTCCCGGCAAGAAACCATTTTCCGAGAAACAGGAAAAGAGGAGTTTACAGACATCAAAACGCTCCAACCGGTGAGTACGGAAACTGCCACCCACAAGAGGACAGCCTGTTTTTTGCATGCATGGCGCGATTTATCCTACGATGTGTGGGTCTTACAAACAGTGTCAGGCATGACTTTAGAATTCGTAAGTACCCCCTCACAAGCACAAGAGCCAAGTCCAATGCTCAAAGCACACAGCGAAGAAGCACTGCTTCACAACGAGCTATGCAACTTAGCGAGCAAGGGAGCGATTGAGCGAGAGGAAAAGCGATCCAGGTTTTGTCAGCAATATGTTCCTGGTACACAGAGGGGACAAGGTCAGACCAGTCATAAATCTGAAAGGCCTGAACGAGTGGGTAGTTTACAGGCACTTCAAGATGGAGGGGATTCACCTCCTACAGGATCTACTCAGGGCGGGAGATTGGCTAGTCCGTCTAGATATCAAAGACGCCTATCTTACGATCCCTATTGCAGAACATCACCGAAAATATCTTCGGTTCAAATGGAACGCAGAGGTGTGGAGGTTCACATGTCTTCCCTTCGGACTAGCGTCTGCCCCATGGGCATTCACCAAGCTCATGAGACCCGTGGCTGCAGCCATTCGGGAAAGAGGAATAAGAATGAACATCTACCTAGACGATATTCTGATTCTAGCTCAGAGCGCGACGCTCCTACGAGAGGAAGCAGCATTGGTATGCAACCTAGTGACCTCCCTCGGTTTCATCATCAACATAGAAAAGTCAGACCTACAAACTGCTCAGCGGATAGAGTTCCTGGGGTTCGTGATAGACACGAAGAGAGCCTCGCTGGAATTACCAGCTCCGAAAGCGCGGGAGATATGGAAAGAGCTAAGGGCGATTTTAGCAAAGAAAGTTATTTCCCTTCGCAATCTGGCCCGCATAGTAGATCTGTTAGCAGCCACGATTCAGGCGATATTTCCAGGGCCCCTGCATTACAGAGCCCTTCAGAGGTTAAAAATCAGACACCTTAGAGGCGGCCTAGGTTATCACCGATTGGTTTCACTAGACCAAGAAGCCGTCACAGAACTCCAGTGGTGGTTACAGAATATGGAGGCCTGGAACGGCAGAGCGATCTTCGGAGACACGCCAGACTTGGTGATAGAATCAGATTCCAGCAGAGCAGGCTGGGGAGCCCGTTGCGGAGAATTGCACACAGGCGGGAAATGGTCGCAAGAGGAGCTCAAGCTTCACATAAACTGCTTGGAACTTTTGGCAGGGTCCTTTACAGTGAAAGCATTCACCCGAGACCGAGTGAGTTGCTGTGTCCTTCTCAAGATGGACATCTCAGCAGTCTGTTACGTGAACGTAGGAACATCTTCCAAGATGCTCGCAGAACTAGCCAAAGATTTCTGGCATCACTGTTTAAGCCAGCAGATATCGGTATCAGCGGAATATTTATCAGGCGTTCAGAACACAGTAGCGGACTGGAATTTGCGATATCTGGTAGACTCCAGCGATTGGAGACTGCTCCTGAGCGTCTTCGATCGCATCCGACAGCTGTGGGGACCTTTAGATCTCGATTTGTTCGCCACCAGGCTCAACATAGCTCCCCAAGTTCTACAGCTGGAGGATAGACCCGGAGGCAACGGGACGGACGCGTTCTTGCACCAATGGTCAGGCGCCCTACACTACACATTTCCCCCATTCATCATGTTGACGGGAACAGTAGCGAAAGTGAGGAGAGAACAAGCAGAGCTAGTGCTCATAGTCCCGTTGTGGAAATCCCAGCCATGGTTTCCAGTAGTGATGTAACTTTCTACGGATTTCCCGAGAGTGATTCCTCACAAGGAGAACATTCTGCAGAACCCAAACGGCCAGTTTCACCCGCTCATAGCAGAGGGCTCACTCACCCTACTGGCATGCCAGGTTTCAGGCAACGTTGGGAGCTGCCAGGAATTTCGCAGCTCGCTGCAGATTGCATCAGAAGCTCATGGGTGCCTTCCACCATTAGGAGCTATGGTGCCGCTTGGGAGCGATGGGCAGCGTACTGCACAACGATCGGTGTTCATCCCATTTTGGCACCTCTAGTACACATGCTCAATTTCTTAGTGCAAAGGTTTGAGGAAGGTTGTGCCTATGGAACGATAGGAGTCTACAGGTCCGCAATTTCAGCAGGACATAAACTAAAGGGTCATCCGATGGGGGAGCATCCCACAGTAGTGCGACTGTTGAGAGGGATTAAGTTAAGGAAGCCACCTGTAGCAAAATATTCAGTTCTATGGGACATACGCAAAGTGTTTCAGTTGTTCTCAGACTGGCCAGAGAATAAAGACCTCTCACGATCACAATTGTCAGGTAAACTGGCCATGCTTCTGTGTCTCATAGAATGGCGGAGGGTATCAGATGTGAAAGCTTTAGAGATCGACAGAAAGATTTTCTACCCAGATGGAGTAGCATCCAATGTAGCGAATAGGACCATGTCAGATTCGAGAATTATTTTGTATCCGTATTTCCCAAATAATGCAAAATTATGTGTAGCGCAGTGTATCAAAGACTACGAGAAAGCCACAGCAGCATTAAAGCCTAGAGGAGTGACTCAGCTATTAATTGCACGTAGAAAGCCCTTCCATACAGTAGCGACAGCCACCATAGCAAGATGCGTCAGAGAAGTGATGCAGTGGGCTGGAGTAGACTTATCACAATTTGGAGCGCATTCAGCGAGAGGCGCAGTGGCATCCAGCGCATTTGCAGCAGACGTTCCTTTACAGGATATCATGAAAGCAGCTGATTGGTCTAATGAATGAACCTTTAAAACATTCTATTTTAAGCCTGTCTCTCAGATTGCAAACAGAGTAATACATAGCTTTGAACAAGCATAATGCTCGCTTCCGTCTGGTCATAGAATGAAGATTGTCCAGGCTTAAAGCTCAGGCAGTCTTGATTCTATTAAAGACAAGGAGGCAAGCATTATATCCCACCCTTGGGACCAGGTTTAAGTCATGAATTGTATAATGACGATGTGTCAAGTGAAACCCAACCTTATGATCACGTCTCCATTCCTTACAGGGGAAGACCAGAAGACTTCTTGAGAGCATCCAAGCATCCGCATTGTTATGAACGCTATAGCGAGAATCGCAAGGTGACGTCACGCAGCCAAGTTTCTGGCAAGGATGCACAGTTTAAATTGTGGTTTCCAGTTGTTTCAAGTTGACTGTTAAAAGACTCAGACACGGATTAGCTGCCAAAGAGAGAGGAGTAGAGAGGCAGTTAAGACCATCTTATAGGGGCAGGGTGGCCCGGATTGGTCAGGGACTACAGGAGGCCCAGAGGACTGTGGGCAGTAGTAGTCCAAAGACATTTTCTTTTAAATGTTATAAGTTTAGGGACTTTTTTCAAACTATGTGAACCTTATATATAAAGTTTCTTTAAATTGCTGCGGGAACAGTAATAAAGAAGATGAGCATAATGCTTGCCTCTTTAATAGAATCAAGTCTGCCTGAGCTGTAAGCCTGGACAATCTTCATTATTTTGCCACTGCCACACATACCACTAATTTCTTTTTTCCCTCGCAATTGCAGTGAAGATAAAACCCAGAAGAAAACTACTCTTCACTTCCAACAAAGTGCAGTACTGTAGTAGTATTCTTCCTGTTACTCATACAGTGCAGTGTTGTTGTATAGTAGCCTACAAAATGATATGCAATACAGCAGCATTTCTTCACTCTGCACATCAGCAGGTACACTCTTTGTATTCGCATCTGAACACCAGTATCGTGAAAACATCGTAATAGCCTTACTTATTCAGGCACAGTGCACTGTTATACACACTGAAGCAAACCTTTCACACATTAACACACACAGCTACAAGTACAACCTTCCCAACCAGAACAAGCCATTGCACAATCAAACACACCCCTCTATTTATGCCTGCCCTGATATTCAGACACCCATGCACAGTGCACACAAATACATTGCACAACTTTGAAACCCACTTTTTCCTTTTTTCTCAAACGGACAGAAGAAAATGCCTACCAAAAAGCAACTACATAGAAAACGAACGCAAAAATAGAGCAGATAAAACTAAAAGCATGCAAAATAGCCAGCCATCCACCTCTAGCAGAGTTTGTAAGCAAATGTTCAAACAAAACAGTTAACACAGTTATTGAACAAAACTGAACCAGCTAGCAGGAAATCAGTATGGCCCCTCTTCCAAAATGGAAAAATAAATGTATTAAGAAGAATAAGACTACCAGTATTGCTAGCACTGTGTTACGCTCACCTGGCTCCCACAGGGGCGGTGGTCGGACCAGGACTGCTGCGGGCTCCACCCATGTGATGCGTAGTGCAGTGATGACTGACTGGATCTGCCCTCCTAATCTTGTCTGCTTGATCCGTAGAAATATTCTCCCCACTAATCACCTCTGATGCGCCCTCTCAGCAATCTCACCTTATATTCTTGAAGGATGAGCCCTCCAACCTGCGAAGCATGCAGGGGTGCGTTGATGACCAGTTACTTCACTGGCCTGAAGATATTGGAAGAGTTGTAGACGAATCCTGACACCAAAAGGTCCTGGCGAAAAGCCGTAAGTATATACTTCGTAAGAGTTCAAAATGTCTGGAATTCACTCCTGTCCAATTCCTCTTTTATCTTGCAGCTTTGACCCAATAAGAAGATTGACAGCTGAAAGCGCTCCGGTAAAAGTCTGTTACCCAACACTGTCCGGTAAATAATGCCAAGTGTTAAACTTGCTGCTTTCTCCTTATCTTACAGGTGCGGCATAAGAAGATGTGGCGTGCTGATGAATTATACCCCTGACGGTAAAAATCAGGTAAGCATATGGCGGCTAAAGAGATTGTCTCTGTCTGTTCTCTCTGCTCACCTTGTTGTTTCTTGTCCCCCTTAGGTGCCGGGATTCGGCGATGTAAAGATGGAGACAGCGCTGGATCGAAGAGATGCTGCGTGGAACGGTGAGTATGGCGCGGCGCTGCTGCTGGCAATGCAACGCGTTTAAAACAAAGTCTTTCCTCTGGTTTGAAGATGCGATGAATCCGGAATCAGGTAAGAAATCAGGTAATACTCTTGTTCCAACCTTTGCTTCTTTCCTTCTTTCTAGGTGCTCCAGGTTTGAGGCGGCCGTGGCAGAAGGCTGGATGCTGCTGCTGGCACGGTGAACGTTACGCTGCTGGATGCAGAATAACGCGAAGCGTGTGCTGCTCTTCGGGCGTGGTTTAAATAGCCTCCAAAGTAGTCTCAGGTAGATATTCCTCCCCGACCACACCAGAGTAACAAAATAGTCCCTAAGGTAAAGTAGTCCCTTCCAGGCCTCACATGGGCTTGGATCTTCTTGCAGCATGGTCTGCATCAGGTAAGTGTGCACCTATGAGCCTGGCGCCTATGGCGCCAGGACTGATGTCCCATATGAGCCTGGCGCTACTGAACCCAGGCAGCCCCTAGCAGGGGTTGCTGGGTTTTCTCAAGGCGACATGATGCCTGCTCCCAGGGCTGATGGACCTGGTCTGGATGCCCGGGGGTATGCATTATGACACACTGCATCTACCAATGTTAATGTAGCCACAGTTAAGCATTCCAAACAAATTTTACAAAAAATGTTAGACAGTGTCCTTCAGAATCTTATAAAAAGCAGCAAAGAAAACGCTCAACCCTTAAAAACAAATCTAATCATGGAAGCCTTCATTGACAGTGCAATGCTCCTCAAATGAAAATTGTTTATATTAATTTTAAACAAAATGAAACCACTAACATAATTAATCAGTAAACAACAAAAAGTACTTCGCAACATGCGCAATATCAACATAGATACCTTTGCAAACTTCTGTGCAGTTGAGTGGATTCACACAACTAGCACAGCGCCATATTTCAGTGAAGGGGCATACAAACAAGAGCAGACAAACCCAATTGCCATACATAGCCAACACCATTATGGCAGAAGAAACCCTCAGTGAAAGAATGTCAATCCGTCCAGTCTACAAATGGCCCTGCACCTCAATGTGTAACATACAAAAACAATCCTTCAAATCTTTATGGGAATTCCTCAATCACTATGTGAAAGAGAAAATGAGAATTAAAACGCTGCAAACTATGCCAGTGCACAAACACACAGGACTGCGAGGACATTCATTAGCCTGCATTTCCGGACCTGCTTGCAGAAGCACCTTCCACCACATCAAAATGTAAGCGACCATTCCACGATACAGAATCTTGTCCAGAGAAAGTACTATGCAAAAAGTCCTGCTTTAGACTGGAACATTTTAATCACATTCTCCTACATGGCACAGCCAAAGAACTCCTTGAAGAAACAGACCATATCCAAAGCAAATATTTTGGAAGTGAAGAGCAGTTAGAAAATCCAGTAGCTTTAGAGAAGAGTAGCAACAACCTTACAGGTGCCAACCTTCTAATACACGTACAAAAAAGAAACAGCAAAGTTTAAAACCACATCTGCTGAAGTACCAAACTAAGTATGTGTGTGTTGTCCCAGAATTTTTTATACTAAGAGCCCCAAAACTGTACATATAGCGTGCAAAATAGAAGACAATGAGGAATTCCAAAGGTTGCAATTAGTGCTCTCTCCATCTTATAGCAGAAAACAAATATGAAATTACTAACCCCTCAATACTTTGCACATACTGCACTACAAAGCTGCAAAATAACCAAATGCCTTCACGGGCTATCACTAATAAATTGGAAATATTCCCACTTCCAAAACCTCTCCAACAGCTTTATTTGTATGAGCATTATAATTCAAACAGTACACCCATTCCAAGCGATTATACGCCCTTCAACCTAAAACAGCCTTCTGAATTACTAAAAGGCATTTGTGGCAAAGTAGTTCATTTGCCATTAGATCTTAAAGAAAATGTGGACACTCTGGGAGTGCAACAGCCAATAGATTAATCTTTGATTATCCTAGTGAATGGTGTACCTACTACAAAGAAATAAACATTGAAGAAAACCTAAGATAACAACCAACATAATTCAGGATTCCTCGCCAACTGGCCAATTTGAACTTGTAGATCCTATTACAGCATCCAATATTTTAGACCAGTATACAATTCACCCACTGCACTCCAAACACAGCATGGACTATGCACTAGAAACATCAAATGCAGCAAGCCAAAGGATCTCCAATCAGCATATGGGGAAAAGGTGTAGAAGCACAAGCCTTTCCTACTAGAAAAGGGGAGAGGGATGATGAAAGATGCATACACATCACAGCAACTGAATACCGCTCTTTACTAACGCATTCTGAAGACCCCAGATTCAGACAAAACATGGACTACATATTCCACCTCCTGTTTGAAAGAGAACTAGCAACTCTATGTTACAGAGTTGCACACACATTGAAAACAGGTTCCAATTTTTTAAACATGTCTGCTACGCAACTCCTTCAAAAGGTATAAGACAAAGAAGACGTTTTGCAGTCAAGTATGCTACGGAACCTTGGCCCACCCACATGTTTTCTCACTAAGTTGTGCAGAGTATGCATGGGAAGACTTGCACGACTTCAACGCATAGCAAACCAAAACAAAGCAGGGATAGACCTTGTCAATGTATAAAGGCACTTCCACCACCGCTTTATTGCCATGCTGCACTTCATCTGTAATAAAGCAATAACTTCCCTCAGAGAAGTGCAACACCTCTTTTGGAGAAAAGAATATCAATCCAGAGGAGCACCACACATCCACAAGCTTTTGTGGATAAAAGATGCTCCTAAATTTGGTGAGGACAGCGATGCCACTGTTTTTGCAGTTCATTCACAAATATGTAACTTGCGACATCCCTTCAGAGCGCTCACATAGTGAGCTACATACACATATTTTACAGTTCCAAAGACATACATTTGGCAAATATTGTCGACGCAGATATAAAAACAAAGGCAAATACTACACCAAATGCCACTTTGGTTTCCTTAGATCAGTTTCAGCAAAAGCACAAGTAAATCGCTTCATGTCTTCCGTTAGACACAGTGTAAAAGGCAAATGGCCTAAGAACACATACTGCATTAAAATAAGCGAAGCTTAAAAGCACATCAATGATTACAATGCAATCTTTGCCCTCTTGTGGAATGCAAACAGATATACAGTACATTGCAGACAATGTCACAGCCTACCTAACGAAAGCTGAGTAAACAGAGCTGAAAGACCTCTGGGATGACATATGATCTGACAAAACACTGTCACAAATATATAGCTTTGGCATAAAAATGCCCTCCCATAGAGAATGTGCTTGCTACAAAGCTGCAGACCGTTTAACAGGCAGAACCTTATATGGCAAATCTGAAAACAGTCTGGCTAAGCCTTGGTCCTGCTGCATCCAGAAAAAAAGACTGCCCAAATCGTACCAAGACATATACACAATAGCCAAAAACGATCCCAACAGCCAGGACATTTTGTGAAACAACTTAATGGACACATACTACCCAAACCGAAGTACTGCTTTGGAAAACATGTGCCTATACCACAATTTCTCATACAAGAATAATATTAAACCAGATTAAAAAAAAAGGTAAATACATAGTCAAAACCTCTGAAGGCAGCCTCGTTAAACTAACCAAACCCAGCCTGATTAATCATATAGTTATTTAAAACTCCTCAACATAGATAACTTTACTACATGTCCCTACTTCAACATTTTAAACCATGGAGAAAAGAAGATTTATTAGGCACCCATGACTCCTATGAAGATGCTTTCAATGCAAATTAAAGCAATATAACATATCAATTTCAAGGAGTACAAAAACATGGACAATGAACGCCAACAAGAGGAAGAAATTCAAGCACAACTAAATGAAGACACTCCAGAGGGCAGTCAACCTTCTGTTACAGGATCCCAAAAACCACTTGCAGAGCCACTCATAGTAAATGAAGCAGAATTAGCCACGGCTGAAGTAGAAAACACCATCTGTCAGTATGAGGAATCTGAAGACGACTTTGCTCTGCTGAAATCACAGCTGAATGATGAGCAACGTAGCATTTTCCTGGAAGTAACTAAACAAATTGAACATGGTGTGCAGCACGAAACTACAACTAGTAACTGTCAAAATTATAAACCTGTACCTCCTGTATGTAAGTGGTGAAGCTGGTTCAGGCAAAACATTCTTAATATTAATCATCAGCAAGTTTCTCCAAAAATTAAACAAAAAGTTTCAGCTGTTGTAACAGCCCCCACAGGTTTAGCTGCCTACAACATAGGAGGTGTTACTTTACACCGCCTGCTGCTCCTTCCAGTAGAACACCAAGACAAATTAGAGTACTACAAACTTTCAACAGAAGCTGCTATGGAGCTACACAGAATTCTGAAACAAATGAAAATGCTCCTAATAGATGTGAGGATGGTCTCCAAACTAATGTTGGCTTTGATTCACCTCAGATTGCAAGAGGTCCTTAAAACGCACTACTAAGAACTCTTTGGAGGAAAACACGTTATTTTTTTTGGAGATCTCCTACAATTAACATCAGTGAAAGGTGAACCTATATTTAAAAACTTACGACACAAACTGTACCGTAACACACTTGGCAGCATAGGAAATGTACATCTGTGGCAACATTTCCAATACAGAGAACTAACACAAAACATGTGTCAGTCTGCAGACCTCTCCTACGCCAACATTTTAAAAAGCATTTGGATTGGTCTTCTTTCTAAGGATGCACAATCTATCTTAAAAAGTAGACTCATCCATGAGCTATACGGGCATAACACATCTGCTCCCGATGTCATGGAACAATTAGCACAATAAAATGTGAAATATATGTCCTTAGTGCCAACCCTAGCAACCTGTACACAATTCGATGAGACAATGTTAAAAAAAGAAATGCAACCAATAGTGCAAATTAACTCGCTGACAAACTGGAAGTGCACTGCATGACACTCCCTATTTGTCAATAAGCAACAGCACGGCTAAATAGCTTAGAAAACTCTCTCCAACACAGTTGGTTTGGAAAAAAATGTTAACATTGTGTTTAAACTGTAGAGTAATTCGAAAATGTAACCTTGACGTGGGGCAAGGTTTAGTTAATGGAGCACTTGGTACAGTTGTTGGCTTCCAGACATATCCATGTGACAACATTCAGTTTGTCAACGTGCACTTTACTTTCAGAAGTAAAAAGGATACGACACTCAACAGCATGATTCCTTCTTTTGAAAGACATGCATGTACGCAGAGAACAGTTCTCTCCGTCTCTTGCACATGCAGTCACTATTCACAAATCCCAAGGTCCAACCATATATCAGGCATTGACTGACATTGGCAGACAGTCTTTAAAGAAAGAATCAGTTACGTAGCACCGTCACTATCAATATGAATTGAATGCAATGATATTTCTGTTACTCTGAAACAGAGATTACTAATCTAACAAATGCCTACTTAATATTCCTGAAACCTAAATTTACTCACTGAACTGTAAAAGTAGCATAAGCTACTGCCCGATAAGGTATGTAATTGTAAAAGAAAAATAACCTTCTGACCTGTGAAACTATAACAATTTAGCATACACCAACTGGTACGGGAGTACATCCATAGCGCTACAATGCTGTTTCTGAAATGTAAAACAGTTTCAATATGGCAACAAGTGTGCATGTTGTACAGTTTTCATAATGCTACACAGTTTTTCCCCCCCCAATGACCCAATGATTATACACATCGAAACAACAACTGTGAAAAGCACGCACTAATAATTGTTTCACCCATAGTACTTAAAATGTACTGAGTATGAGGGTTTACAAACTGTAGTCACCAAACCTGTAAAACTAGCAACTGTTAGAATATGCCAACTGCTGTCTAACTGTGCCCATACCACTGCAATGAATACGGCAACTAGCATCTAACTGCACCCATAATATTGCAATATCACTTGCCAATAGTGAAAAACTTGAAATCACCAAAGGGAATGAAAGTGATTCGAAACATACCCTGCCAAACTGTGAACCTGAACAGTTAGAATACGCCAACTGGTATCTAACTGCACCCATAATACTGCAATATTAGTTTTCAATAGTAAAGTATTTGAAATACAAGTTCAAATCCATCAGCAAAAATGAAAGTGCTTCTGAAGACACCCTTCAAGACTCGTAAAGTATCAACAGTCAGAATACGTCAACTGGTACCTAAGTACATCCATTGTACTGCAATATTACTTCCAGTAGTGAAACTGCTAAAATCTACCTTTAGGAATCAAACTGCTTCAAAATATACCCTTGAGAACTGTAAAACTAGCAACAGTTAAAATACGCCAACAGGCATCTAACTGCCCCCACAATTCTGCAATATTAGTTTTCAATAGTAAAGTATTTAGAATACACCCAACAGGAATCAAACTGCATCAAAGGATAGTCTTAAAAGGTGAAATACGAGAAACAGTTAGAATATGTCAACTGGTATCTAACTGCAACCATACCACCACCACTTCCGAAAAGCAAAACACATACACCATTTCAATTCCTCCTATTGCAACAGTGCTTGTAATAGCAAGAGCACATAAACATAGTGGGACACGTAACGTTAAATAAATGTACTTGTTTTTTTTTTATCCTGCATGGATCCCCCCCCCCCCACACAGACCCAATGATTATGCAACCAAACACAGGAACTGAGCACATTGCATAGTAATTTTGTTTGAAGCATAGCATGTGTACTGTACTTATTATGAGGGTCCACAAAGTAAATGAATATGTGAAATTGTGTAGAATACGACATTATGTACCGTACCTAACCTATTATGGTGTTTCTTTCACAGAGAAAGAAGCAAAGATTTCTCCTGCATTACCATGTGCAAGAAACAGAATGTGTGCCCGCAATGGCACATCAATCAAAAGTGCTATTTCCACTTCAATGGTATTCTGTCACTGTATTCCAAAAAGTATACAGTGTCTCTGGACAATATGTATAATGAGTACACATGTATTCGTGTCATGCTTCTCTCCAATGGGCAAATTGCATTTCTATACACATTAGTGCAATGCGTGTGCCAGTGGGCACATTCTTGGGTACATGGCCGTATTATGCTGTGGTGGTTGTGTCCAGTCCCTAGACTCTTGGGTGCATGGCCTACCGCCTACCGCCTCTGGCCATGCACTAAAGAGTCTAGGGACTGGCCACAACCACCACAGCATAATATGGCTTTGCACCCAAGAATCTGGCCACTTCCCACAACACCCACACAACAATTTGCCCTTACCTTCCCAATTTGAACACCATCTGCACATATTGAAGTAGACCGCCAACCCTATTTTTCCCCAATGGCAATATCAATATCATCCAGACTCCACTCCCCTACTGTAAGAAGCCCTCATGCAGTAACCAAATAAGCCCAAACATGTTTCTCCAACTGCCCATCAAACAATGGCTACTGCAATAGCTGGGGGTAAAGTCTTGGCGGCATGGCCATATGATACTGCAGTCGTACTGCAAGTGACTAGACTCTTGGGCGTATGGCCTATTTCTAACCTATACAAACATCCTCATATCATCTACATTCCACTCCCCTACCCCAATGAAGCCTGCCTGCATTCACCAAATAAGCCGCCCGCACAAGGCCCTGTTCGCGGACTAAGGCAGTATCCGCGGACTGCCTCCTTCCGCACACTCTTCTTCCACCTAAACGAATACATTGTATCAACTATCTTTAACTCCCCCCATCCTTCCCAACTCCTCTTCCCAACACCAGATGCCCCAAAAAAAGTTTGCCAGCCCTGTTCTGTACTGTGTTACCTGGGGACAGCCATGGCTATCCGTGGATAGAACATGGCGGGAGTTTCGGAAAAATGTGACGCACATCACGCTTTTCACCAGCCTATCAGTGGGCGCGTTGGGTGTCTGCGGACATCACGCTGCCCTCCGGACCAATCGAAGTCCTGTCCGTGCAGCGAACATGGAAATGGGTTCACGGAGCGGACCCAGATATCACACATTTTTTGGAACTTACATTGTTCCCGTTTTAAAGAAAACAAATGGATGGATTTACACCAAATTTGCAAAGGCACGCTTTCGCGACCAAGCCCGCGCTCCTACCGCAAATTTGGTGAAAATCCGTCCAACGGTTTTGGGCTGTAGGCGGGAGCAAATATTTTTTTCAATAGTGTCTATAGAAGGAAAAAAGAAAAAACTGGGACCCCCCCCCCCCTGCAAATTCCCCCTTCACAAAACCACACCAAACTTGCCAACATTCAGAGCGGGCCATATACTTTTTTTGCAAAGTTTGGTAAGGATATAGAGAAGCAAAGATGTAGTTCAGTGTTTATATGGGTCTCTCCTGACCAACATACTTCGCACAGGACCTCTGCCACTAGAATGTAGCTTGCCCCATAATAAAATTCGATCTATCATACTCTTGAGACTACCTCTCCGTATCCGCACACTTGCCTGCTTAACAAGGGGGACTAGCAGGGACATGGCCACCCCTAACTACCTCGTACGGTCTAAAATACAAACATGCATTCGATAATGTCTCTCCTTGCTTCACATACTTGCATAGCACCTCTGCCATTAGAATGCCGCTGCTCCCCCCACAATAAAATGTGGTCTAGCTGTACACATCTCTCCTGCTTCACATACTTTGCACAGCACCTCTGCCATTGGAATGCAGCTATCCCCATGACAACATTTGGTCTAGCTGCACACATAATATCTCTCTTGCATACTATCCAGATTACCTCTCTGCACCCACCAGTCTACTCAACATGGGTGACTAGCAGGGACCTGGCCACCCCTACCTACCTTCGTACTGGCTGAAATACACACACACATTCTATAACCATCTGACAAATTTCCCATGCCTGGACTTCAGTCCCACAAGGGCGTTCAACCTATAGTGCGTTGAGACCATACCAATGGTGAAAGGCGCTATAGAAAAGCCCATTAAATTACATTATGTAGCAACAGTGAAATGAGGCCTTTGGACCAATGCCAAATGTTAGGAAGTTGCCCTCAGGAGCATGCAGTGTGCTTACAGATTCAGAAAGATGGCAGATGCAGGGACGTGTATTGAAGGCAATATGGCCAGTGCCTTTCAAACCTACCCATGTGGCATCAACTCTGTGTGCTTGGGGCTTTGTATGTACCAGCCCTTCATCCTTCCGAGGTAGCCCCTGCTTACTGGGCGATTCCCCGATCCCTAGGAGCTGAATTTGCCTCCTACTCATCAAATATTTATACGTTTGGGCTATTATGTGGCACTGAAAGCGCTACGATAAGAGCCAAAACTATTATCATTAACCTAATAGCTTCAAATATGGGCTTTGAAAGTGGGTCTGTAATGCTTTTCCAATGGGAAGGACATTTGAGGAGAGATACACAGTTGTAATCCCACCCATTGCCTGCCCCTAGCCAATGTAATCCCTATGGCTAATCCCACCCATTACTGCCTATGTCGGAACTCATTGATTTTGAATTAGCTCTACTATGGAAGCAGCCATCCAGGATGACCATCTCTAATGAAGCTCTCTGGAAAACAAGCCAGCTATCTTTGAATGGTAAATATACCATGCATTTTAGCAGGTGATCTTGTAGAATCAAACATTGGACATGAAAGCTTTCATTTTTCCCAGCACCACACGTTAGTTCTCATGAAATACTAGCAAGCGGCTTCCAACAATTCTGTGTTCGCATGTATGCAAGAAAGCAAAAAACGGCACAGTAGTTTTAAATCCTTTCACCCAGCGCTGCCTTACATAACTGCAGTGGTAAAACACTCAACTGCCGCTATGAGCACTCTTTCTCATCGGATCCCTTTTGGATGGCTGCCAGTATAATAAAGCTATGTCCCGTGATGATCGTGGCCTGGGGAAAACTTCCATTAAAATGGAAGCAACACACTCAGTTCTGCCTGCGTCATCTGCTTCTCTCCGATACTCATTGGCTGACTCACTTGAATACAAAATGTGTTCGTTTAAAATAAAAGCAATTGTTTTCTTGCATAATGTGTCCCGAAAAGGAAAGGGTAGAAAAGGGTGTGAGGAGAAAATGCTAGTGTGTCTTTAAGAGGCCACCAGGGGAAGGCATCCTCCTGTAACTGATGGCTGGTGTGTGGGACCTGCCAGCAAGGGAGCTCAGGAAACTGGCTTGCAACCGCGCTGGGAGCGGTTGTACATAAACCAACAGGTTTGGTTCATGTATTATGGATTTGCCACGCACTGCTGTTTGGGTGCCCACGTACTCGCACCATTTTGCACCTGCTACCGTCAATGGCCCGTTAATACCACTACAGCTGTGCCTGGCAAGTGCCTTTGCCATGCCCAAACAAAGAGCCACAGAGGGGAAGGAGGGAGGGTTCGCATGTGAATCCATGCCAGACCCATGCCAGAAAAATAGTTACAGGTAAGTAACAAACCATCTCCAGCATGGGGTCTGGTATGGATTCACATGCTCATGAACAAGCATTACACAGCAGTACATATACACAATCACGGGATGTGGCAAGGTTCAACAGAAGCAATAAACACACCCCTGGAACAGCCTCACCCAAGCAAACAGGTTGCATAGCACTGCTTGGCCGACTCAGGACTCATCACTGTTGATGCAGTAGAACCTTGTGAAGGTATACCTGGGCCTCCACGTAAAAGCCCTGCAGATGTCGAACAGGGGCACACCAGAGAGAAAAGCTGTTGTTGCTGCGATTGCTCTGGTGGAATGGGCTCTCGGCCGCTTGGCAGTGGCCTGCTAAACAGTCGATGACAGTGCATGATGCAGCAGGAGAGCCACCTGGAGATTGAAGCCTTCGATAAGGCCTGTCCTTGCTTTATAGGTCTAAAGTTGACAAACAACTGTGAAGTCTTCCGAATCTTAGTTTGTGCCACGTAGGACTTCACAGCACAAGCAACGTCCAGCAAATGCAAGGCCTTTCCGCTAGCAACAACGGATTCGGGAAGAAGACCGATTGCACCCAAGGTTCGTCGAGGTGGAATTCCGACAGTACCTTTGCCATAAAGGTGGGGTGTGTACGCAGTACCACCCTTGAAGTGTGGAAAGACCAGTAAGGCTGCTTGCAAGACAGGGACTGAAAATCTCCCTGAACCACTTGGCCGAGATGAATAGCCAAGTGGAAAGCCACCTTCCCTGAGCGAAACTTGAGCGGGACCCGATGCATAGGTTCAAATTGAGCTCCCAAGCCGGGACAGGAGCCCTCACTGACGGGAAAGTCCTGAAGAGTCCCTTGAACTCCTGGATGAGTCTGCGACCACAGCAAAGGTCTGCCCGGAGACCTGGTGTACCTGGATATGGCGGCGAGATGCACCTTGATAGAGGCGTGAGCCAGTCCCGCTTTGGCCAAGGAAGTTGTGGGGCTTTGCCACGCAGCAGGGTCATCTTTCGAGTATGGCACCACACAGAGAAGCGTTTCCATTTATGTCAATAGCACTTCAACGTTGACGATGCTCTGGCCCTGCCCAGGATGTCCTTAAATTCTGCATGTAAAGCATAACCTCCAAACTCAAGGGCTGTAGAATCCATGCCCTCAGGTTCAGCGACTCCGGGTCGTGATGTAGAATCGCCCCCCCCACCCACTTCTCTGGCGAGAAGGTCCGGGGACAGTGGCAGCTTGATGGACGGGGCCACAGACAAATACAGCAGATCCAGACACCAGATTTGTCTCGGCCACGCTGGTGCAACAAGTATGATCCTGCAGTGGCACTGCACTGTCTCAGTGTGTTGATCACACGTAAGAGGAGTGGAAACGGAGGAAAATCATACAGGAACCGTCCCTCCCACGAGACTGAACAGGTCTCCCATGCTCCTCGGTGGAGGAAACCTGCTGGCGAACCTCTGGCATTCACCGCCGTCACAAAGATCGATCTGCGGCTGGCCCCATTTGCAAAACAGAAGATCCACCTAGTCCTGGTTAAGTTCCCACTTGTGGCAAGACGCAGTTCCCTGACCTCTGCTACATGAAACGGGCGAGGAACATGCCTTGACGAATGGCCCAGAATCACAGGTCCTGGGCCTCCTTGGAAAGTGCGGGTGAGCCAGTCCCCCTGGTTTCTGGATGTAGAATGTGGTGGTGTTGTTGTCCGTGAATATCCTCACCACCTTGCCCTTCGACGACAGCAGAAAAGACTTGAGGGCAAAGAATACAGCGGAAGTTCCAGGACGTTGATGCAGAGGTCCTTCTCTTCCAGAGGCCTCTGGCGTGCAACTGTCCGGTGTGGGCTCCCCACCCCTCTAGAGAGGCGTCCGTGGTGACCGTCTCCTGGTAAGGAGGAACCTGAAAAGGAGTTCCCTGGACGAGATGCGGTCGTACACCCCACCACTGTATCGCCTGACGGAACTCCTCGTTGAGGGAGATCTTGTCCGCAAAGCTCTCAGACGCTTGCATCCACCTCACATCCAGGAACTCCTGGAGAGGTCTCATGTAAAGTTTCAAGAGGCGAACAGTGCTGATGCAGGACGACATCATGCCTAGCAGCGACTTGATGGACCGAACCGTTGCTGTCTAAGCTGATGACAAGGTTTTCCTTGTATGGCTCCCACCCTCTCCCCCGAGGGAGACGCCAAACACGTCACTGTGTTGAGCCGGGCATCTAGTAACAAAGCATCCCGAGATGGCGCCAAGCACTTTGGATAGTTTATGGAGAACCCCCAACTTCTTCAGCAGCCGTACGGTTTTTGATGTGTGCTTGCTTGCCAGAAAGTGTGAGCGGGAACGCACCAGCCAGTCATCCAGGTAGGAGTATATGTGGATGCCTTGTAGACCAGGATGTACCGCCACGGGGACAGGCACCTCGTAAAAATCCTCAGGCCGACTTCAGGCCAAAAGGCAGAGCCTTGAACTGGTAGTGGGGACCTTGAACTTCGAATCGAAGGAACTTGCAGGGTTTCTTGTGAATGTGTATGTGGAAGTAGGCGTCCTCCAGATCCAACGATGTCAGAAAACCTCCATGCTCCAGTTGGCCAAGCACGTGTTGCAACATGACCATTCAGAACTTTTGGGACTAAAGACTTTTTGTACGACATAGATCCAGGATCAGCCTCCAACCCCCTGTTTTCTTTCGAACCAGAAAGTATCTGTAATATACTCGAGCCCCGGAGACGCTGGGGGACGGGTTCTATTGCCCCCTTCTGTAACATGGCCCACACCTCTTGCTGAAGCTGTGGTCCGTGTTTTTCTTGTAGCTGAATCGGCGGGATACAAGGACACCTAAGTTGGAACTCCAATGTGTGGCCCTGTCCGAGAGCATCCAGACCAATCTGCCTGTGGTGATCTTTTCCCAAGTGCTGACGAACTTCACCAGCCGGCCTCCAACTGGGGTGCATAAGTGGCGGCCTGAGGCCACGGATGGTTCAGGCCTGCTTGGGGGTCAGAGCTCTGCCCTGAGCCCTGCGGCGCCTCTGTCCATCCGCTGCTTTGAGAGCAACCTCTGTACACTCGAGTGGAGGTGCGTGAAGGCTGCCGGTACAGGGTATTATAACCCTTGGAAGATCTTCCTCGTTTACCTATGCAAGAGCGAAAGAACTCCGTATCAGTCTTTATTGTCTGCAAAGACTCATCGACTGCTTTTCCGAAGTGGTTCTCCCTGTAAAATGGCATATCCAGCATCTTAGTCTGAACGTCCTGGCAGAGGTTTGTTGCCTTCAACCAACCTTGACAACACAGGGAAACCCCGTTCCCCATCTGGTAGAAACCTGTGTGAGCGATGTCCACTGCCACAGAGATGTCGTGATCCGTGGTCACTTCCCCTTCTCGTCTTCAGGCATAGTTTCCTGTCATATCAGGACAAAATGGCTAGGGCGTTAGCTGCCTTGATGGTAGAGACTGCTGTATAGATTATCCTCTTGCCCATTGCATCCAGCATCTTCCCCTTCTGGTACGGAGGTACCTTGGCTCCCGATGAGTGGTTTGCCGAGCGCTTCCTGGCTGCGGCCGAGACCACCGAATCAGGCGAGAGCTTAGTCCTCAAGCACCTGGGAGCTGAATCTGGAACCCTGTACTTGGGTTTCTGCAAGGCCTTCCTCCCAGATGTCGTCCAAGAAAGGAACGGACAGGATAGTCTTTCTCCTCGATTCACGCCGCTGGTACAGGAAACCTTCTTTCTTAGTCTCCTCGGGAACAAACTGAAGCCGTTCAGAGGCCCTGGACATGATAGAATAAAATTGTCCAACGTCGGCGGTGGGGAGGCCTTATGGGGCTCATCCGCGTGTGGTGTTTCTCCGTCACCCGTGATGAAATAATTGTCCTTGATGGTGCCGTGCCCGTGTGCGGGGCCGTGGTGGGATCATCTCGCAACGAGGTGGTGGAGCTGTCTGATGACAGGCACCCCCTTTGGACTCTTCCGCAGGGGTGAGCTCAACCTCGGAGGCTCTGGCATTTCCCGTGGAGGCATAGGTCCCGGTGGCGGCATCCTCTGCTGGATTTCAGTGACCCGAGTGTGCAGGGTCGTTAAAATGTCCAGCGACACGTGCCTAGGTCTAGGGGTGAAAGGAGCCAGTGGAGTGGGGTCCCGGCTAACGCGTCTTCTCTTGCAAACAGGGGGCTCAGGTCCGCCGCCCCCAGATCCTCCCCCTTCCTGATCCGTGTAGTAACCATCATGCGGATCATTCTCTTCCCTCGTCGGTACTCTAGTATATCTGCTCCAGCCTATCTGGAGCAGCCCGCTGGTGCACATACTGGGGAAGTTCTACCGGAGGGACAGTCTCGCTCTCTCCTTCTCAGGAGGTTACTGGGTCGGTGCAGTAGCCAGGTCTTTTTCTGACCCAAGAGTGGCTGCCGCCTTAGTCGCTGCCTCCGCAGCCATATCTCGCCCGGGGGGGAGGGGGGAGGAGGGACACCCGTGGAGTGGTCGTCACCTCCTTCGTGAACCCACTCTCCTTCAGCAACGCCATAGTGGATGTCGTTGACTTCATCGACAATGTGCTTGTTGCCGATTTTGTCGATGCCGCTGTTGTCTCAGTTGACCTGGCATGCTCCAAGGTCTTAGCCAGCTTCGCCGAGTCCTCTCTGGCTTGTCCCTCATCGGTTTATGCGGGCACACTGAGTTTGGACAGGGGGGTTAAGGACTTTCTCTTTGAAGAAGCCCATTTTGTTGACCGGCTCACTGTGGAGGCCGACTGTTATGGCGATTGCCCTTTGCCCAACACAGGACTGGCATCAGCAGCAGAGCTAGCGTCGCGGAGCTTGGCCTTCTCTTGGACCCCCATGAGTGGGGTATCCTCAAAGGATCTTGACCTCCTCCCGGAGGGAGTTCGCTCCTCGGACCAGCTGGTTCTAGATGAGGCTTGACCCTGCGCCTAAGCAGAGTCAGTGGCCTTGCTCAACTTAAGCCACGCAGGACAGTCTAATGTAGCAGTCTTTTTTGGTTTTCTTTGAGAAACCACATCACACCTCGCATCACTCCTCATCGTGGTTGGGACGCAGGCAATGTAAGGATTTATGATGCCGATCATCCACAAAGACGTTTCTTAATCCACACTTTGCGCAGCGTTTGAAGAGGCTTTGACTTTCCTTCTTGTCTTCAGTCATGGCTGAAAAGCGCAAAGTAGGCCCAAAGCCGGGCCTTCTCGAATGTTCAATGATGAACCGACGGGGATAAAGATCTTCGCCTCTGTCCTTCGTCGAAGACGATCAAGCAAAAATCGGTCAACAATTGTAACTATTTTGGTCAAAATTTCGAAAAAACATGACATTAGCCTGGAGAGCAGCTTGAAGACTCTGAACACTGAAGCGTGCAGTAAAAATCTGAAGATGGCCACCAGGGGTGGAGTTTACGAGAGGACCATCATTGGATGGGGGCAGTATGGCCCAGAGAACAGTGATTGGTTTAGAGGAGAAATACAGTTGTGAAGTGAAAGTGAAACATTTTTTCTTTTACCGAGAATTCCCAGCCTGACGACAGGGAATATTCATGAGCATGTGAATCCATGCCAGACCCCATGCTGGAGAAAAGGTATAATCCTTTTCCCTATGGTGAAAAAAGCACCAGGACTCGATCAGAGAATGTTCCCGCAGTAAAGTCGTCATAGCATAGAAGTTTTGCTTATCATTAGCAGTGGGAGCCAGTGATGTATCCATGGTCGGGTCAACCACACAATTAAAGTATCCCCCTGCCGCCCCCCCAAAGATAATTTCCCCCTTCAGCGAATTCAGCCATAGTATCTGAGAACCTTGTAATAAAATCTGCTCGACTATCGTTAGGACCATATAGCGCTGCTATTGTAATCCTACGATCTCCTAAACACGTATTTAGAAAGAACCTTCTTTTCCTGTCTCGCAACACCCCCAACGGGAGGCCGTTGCGGACCATGATCGCGACCCCCCTGTTTAAGACTACTAGCAGCAAAATATGCACGTGGGTACAATTTAGTACAGAGGATTTTTTTTGTCCCCCAGCCAGTAGGTGGGTCTCTTGCAAGAAAACTAGGGCTGCGTCCAGAAAGCCTATCCATGTGCACCTTGCGTTTTACCGATGGATTAAGACACCTCATAATCCGGGTCAGGCAAACAAGGTCAGGGGATGTCATCATCAGGGGATGTCGTCATTCTCTGAATCTAGCCGAAGCTCCCACATTTGTATTAGGCGGGCAGTCAGGAGGAACCCCTCCTGGGAATCCCACAGCATTTTAACTGCCCAAAATGTTTGAGTGACCAGAAAAACAACGGAAAAAAGAACCACAATACCCCCACCTCCAGCAATACTACACCTTGTGAGAAGCCAAACTTAAAACATTCGCAATAACCTCCCTATGGGTGCAAATCCTTGTGGCACCCTTACAACCCCCCCTCCCCCAGATTAATTCCCCCATAGCAAAAAGGAACAAACAATCACCTATCTACACCATCCCTGGTGATTGTAGCTCAAGCTGTCGATGTGAAAGCTAAAATAGAGCTAGGTTAAACTTAAGTAATGAGCAGTGGTCAAAGCCAAGGCAAATCAAAGTGTCAGGTAGGGGCACTTTGGCCTGGCCCCAGATAATCGGCTGTCAACCGTTTTCCAGAGCTCCGTCTCCTCCTGGGTTCCCTGGCGCTGCTCCTAGTGGCCCAGCCCCCATCCTTGCATCCTCAGGGTCAAGGTCTGGAGCAGCATCCATCAAGTCAGATGCTTCTTCTTCCAAGCCAAACGCATATCGTTGCTTCTGGTACTTAATGAGCAGTTTGTAGGGGAACCCCCAGCAGTACTTAAAGTTCTGCAATCGCAGCCAGGCCGTGACTATGTGCAGTTTTCGTCTATTCGCCAGAGTCTGAGGTGAGAGGTCCTGGTATAAGAAGAGCTTCGTCCCTCGAAATTGAATAGGCTGCTTCTTCCGGGCCGCCATCATGATTCCCTCTTTCTGTCGGAAGTAGTGGACCCTGGAGAGCACATCAGGCACTAGGTTACGTTGTTTTGGGAGATGCATCTCCCACAAAGGTCCTTTGTGGGAGATGCTGGTAACAATGATGCCCTCCAACTGTCCGGCGGAGCCAAGTTTTGTATCATACGTATTGTTGAGTACCTAGTGCCCCAGTGAATCAGTGTCTCAATGCCACCTGTGGCCAAGTAGTACCAGTCAATTCAGGCATTAGGAATGGGTTTCAGCACAATATGGGGCTCACAGGTGGTCAGAGGCACAAGCTGCAGCGAACAAAGCAATGTCAAGAGTCAAGTTAAAGCAACAATCCTGTCAGGCCACCCTCTGTGGCGTCGTCACTGAGGCCTTCTAGGAGCTACGGCTGAGAATCTACTTGCTCCAGTCCCTAAAAGTGTCTTTTCCCCAACGCTGCAGTAAAGGACAGCGAGCAGCAACCCTCCTGCCCCTTTGCCACCGCTCTGATCAGGCCGCCACGTTCCAATCACTGCTTGTGTTGCTCAGGCTCGACTCTCCCTCGGGGGATGTGGGCTCAACCTGGCCGGGTGCTGTCTGAAAACCAAATCCCCAGGTGGACATCTGGAAGGCCGCCTCGGCCTCGCCAGCCCAGCACTGCACAGTGTGCAGGGCGGATGAGAGCCACTGGTCCTTCTCCCACTTTGGTCCTCTCCGACACTAGGCTTCAGAACCGTCAGGCACCCCAGGGTCTCAGTGGCACCGGCTCCCGACCTCGTGATCCACGGCCAGCATACACACCAACAATCCGTTTCGGCCACAGCACACCTCACTGTAATGGAGCGGCGCGTACGGGCTCAACACCTCCATGAAGATACAAGAAGTGTCACATGGCGCCCGCCATTTTGTCTTCGGCGCCTGCCGCGGCACAGCTTTAGCTTTTTTCAGTTAAATGAGCCGTTAACGGGTACCAACACTACGGGCAGTATGTTGCAGCAGTATGTTCTGCATCTCCAGGGAGGCTATGCATACTATGGCGAGTGACTGATTTAACAAATTGCCATTTTAAGGGGATTTTCGCTTCTTCACAGCGAAGCAGACACATCCGACTCGGGTGCTTCTGGCCACGTGCCTATATATTACAGTTTAAACAAAAATGTATAGAACAAATGTATTTATCACCTTATTAAGCTTACTGAATGCAATTTAATATATTGTGGCGAACCAGGAGGAGTCGGACGAGATACTGACATGTTCAAAAGTTTTTATTTAAAATAAAATGCCTAGTTATCCGTATCGCTCCGAGGGAGGTTTCCTATCTAACATTGAAAAACTGAGGGTACATGTCAAAGTGCAAAGCAAAAGGTCCTCAGTCTGAATCCTAACCAAATAACTGGCCCCATCACTTTAGAAAAACAAACAAAAAGGAGACCAGGAATACGTCCTCTTCCTGGGACATCTGCCTGGCCCAACACTTGGATTCTTCCTCCAAGCATTTCTTTTCTCATGAAGCAGGTTTTTCGAAAATTGCAGGTTTATCAAAGTTCGTGGTTGAGTTTATCAAGCTTTTAGCAAAGTTCAAAGCCTCGCCGTAGATTTTGGATGGAAACTTATCAATTCTTGACATAAGGGTTCCCTTTAACATGACTACACCATTTCCTTCTTGGTTATCGACAGTAACCTTGTTTGGCACCTACAGATTCGAACCCTCGAGGTTCGCTCTCCTCCAATTCTGCATGTTATATTTTGTGTTGCTAGGATTCCCTAAAGTCCTACTTGTTTTCTCTCTAGTCGGGTTTATCTGTCTCCCGTAACTTTCGCAGCTTTCTCTGCCTCGAATTTGGCAGCTCAGACTCGCCAAAGTCTTTGGATATTCTGATATACTTGTTTTAGAAGCACCCTGGTATGGCATCTGCCCATTTTGTTTTTTTGGGCTCCTGTAACCCCGGTGTCTTCTCCAGCCTAGACAGTCAATATCTTTCGGTTTCTCTAGGCTCCCCAAAGCCTTTATGCCTTCCGATCGGTTTTTATTTATTCAGGTTTATCTGGTTCCTGTAACTTCTCTGAACTTCATATCCTTGACTCGCACTATTCTTCCTTCTTCACAGCGTTACCATCTCAAGAGCGTTCACTTCCCTTCCGCTGCTCAATTTAGCAGTCACTATACTTGTTGAGCGGAGCTCAGGCTTCTGGGCTCTATGCGGCAATCGAGTGTAAGCACTGTTTGAAGTGACCCAGGCACACCACAACTTCTCTGTGGTCGCACTACCAGGCTAGACGGTCGCTCACCATCTTTGTCTCTCTTCCAACATTGGCTTCTCAGACGGTCAGGATGCCAGCTGTGCTACTGGTGCCTCTGCAGTCTAGCGTGGCTTCGCCCCTCCAGGACGTCTTTCCGTAACAGGATTGCATCTGCATAGGATTCTCTCCTCCCACTGCGTAAGCGTATCTCTCCTATTCAAAGGTCCTCATGGTTTTATCTACTTCAGATAAAAGGGGTGTGTCCTTCTGTAACTGTGGCATTCAGGCGATATCGAGCATTACCTGAAGCCAAAGAGTGTGAGGAAATATCACTATTCGGTGGATCCAGAAATCCAGAAATAGTACCACAAATAGACAGGGTTTGTTGATGTTGTTTAACTGTGGCTGTCAGGGGAGGTCTGTTATTGCCGGATGCCAAATTGAATGAAGAAATGTCACTGTTTGGTAGTTTCAAAACAGAAGTCGCAACAGTTTTTCCAATTCCCATATAGGCCGATATGGTCTTCAGGACACTTAGTTCTTCATGGGAATGGGAGTCCTTGTCCCCAGGAGGGGAGTCCCTTCAAGTGAGGTCCCACTTGCCCAGCTCCTAGGGATGGTCTTGCTGAGTGGGCTCACTTCCCTAGGCTCAAAGGGGGTGGTTCTCTTAAGGGGAGAAAGGAGGAATTGTCCGGATTGGTTAAAATGTACAATATTCAGATTGCTGTATGAAATATTGTAATGTATGGAATTGTTATATTGTCTGTATGTTAATCTTTTAATTTGTAATTTTTATGTGGGTTGAAAAGGTTTTTAAATTTTTTTTTTTTTAACTGGAGCACACGAATGATAAAATTGAAAAGAAAAATAACCATAACTTGCATGTAGAAGAGTTTCAATTGAAAATGGGCAATTGGCTAAAAACTCGCAGAACAGGAAAAAACACCAGGCGAAACAGAACTGGTGGCGAATTTCACCAATTTTGCTTTACCAGATAGTAATTTCACCTACCCCTAAAATCCAGCCATCCAAGGTCCTGAATTTTGAAATGGTGGGGGAAGTAGCCCCTTTAGCCCAATACTCATTGCGCGCCTGAAGGGGAACATAACAGTTAACGTGTTCAAAAGGGATCAAGCATGCCCATCATGAAAGGCAAGCAGAATGCTACCACATGATAGGCTTCCTCTTCCTACTGGGGGCAGGGGAATAATGCTCTGGTGAAATAAAAGTATTTCTAGCTGAAGCAACTGTACCCAAGCTAACCCTACGACTAAACTGCTATAATGGGCGCTTATGAAAAGGGTGGCACACAAAAAAGTTTACACATTTTCCCTTCAAAAATACAAAGCAAGTCGGACCATCAGTGGGAGCAGGCGATATATGGTTGCCTGAATCATCGCCTCCCTTGCCAGACTACGAACAATGGCGGATGGCAACCGTTAGATCAACCATCTCATACTAAGAAGCGGCTGAGCAGTAAGGGGAAGATAAATAAAGAAACCGTAGAGTAAATATTGGTTTAGCACATGGTCGGTATGCCAAACTACGGGCGTGCGAACATCTGAGGATGTATGCTATGCGGAGCACAAAGATGGTGCCGGACATACCCCTGGGATTCCTGCGGATGAGATATTGGGAGTCAATGATGCAGGAACACGAAAACACTGGCTGCGCACACAGCAGGAACTAATCTCAACCTTCAGGCCCCAGCTACTTGCAACGGGAAGATCTTGGTGGGCTACAGGGAACACAGCGCCGCAGCATCAGTACACGACTGCCCGGCTGTCAACCAGTGAAAGCCGGCATACAGAAGCAAATCGCTCCGACGTGTCCCACGGCGGCAGAGGCAGCAGGAGTCAGTGCAATTGCTGACTCGATCCAGGGTAAGCACGCATACCCTAATTTGCTACACACTGCAAGGCTCACTCGGTCCTCACTACAAGGGCGATATAGCTTAGCAACACCATTTCACGGTCCTCTGTGAAGGAGGAAAGACCGTGAGGTGTGCAATATAAAGCATTATAGAACTCTCTTCACCAAGAGGCTTCTCAGATCGTGTAGGGAAACTAAAGCTGCCGCCTTTCATTTGTCCCCCAGGAAACACTCTGAATGAGGGCCTTAAAACACGGTTTTGATTGTGGTCCCCAGACAGTGACAATACGCATGTGATGGGCTGCACACCAATGTAAACTAGATTACTTGGAACCAAATGGTCCCCTCAAGCCAACTCACGGCCATCTGGGAGTGTCAGCCCTTGATTTACAGCATAACTCTCACTTCAGCAACCAATGGGTCTGGGGAATATTAAATGAGTGAGACGCACCCAGTTGAGAACAGTGGGCTTCCGGAATAAAGCCTATAAATCAGGGTGCAGAAGCCACAAATGCTACACCCTCATATGGCAATGAGACTACGCGGTTTCCGGCGTGAACCAGACATGGCTGCATCCCATGTATCGGAAGTAATCCTGAATCCCTCCGGAACCGACCATAAGGAATCCACTAGGGCGGACATACATATGCTCCTGGAGATTAGGTCAGTGAAGAGTGGCATAACAGTAGCGATTTCAGAACTTAAAGAAAAGAATGGACAAGGTGAAAGATCTCGCTAGAAAACAACCAACTGTCCGCCAATTTAATGGAAATGAGAGTTGAGGGTCGCCTGCTGGACTTTGAACAGAAAGAAATGGACCTGGTGCGTAAAACGAGATGACTTGGAGAACCAGGAAACCATACCACATTTGCATAATGGGCCTGAAAGAATCAGAGGGAGAAACTGTGCTGATCCTCGAAGACAGAGTGAAAGCCCTCGTTGGCAGTCTCCTTACGGAGTCCAAGAACCATCTTTCAGCAGGATCCACAGGGGGGGCAGCCCTCCCAACGGCCCACGATCCGCACTCGCAAAGTGTCACCATTTCAGACAGAAAAGGGACATAGTGCAAAAAGCCAGGGAGAAGGTAGAGATTCCTTTAGAAGGGTTGCCCATATATACCAGGATCCTTTGGCCATACCCCTCTTAAAGCAGAAGGGATGCCAACCCTTGACTCAGTGGCTCCAAGAGAGGGATATTCATTATCGCTGGGGATACCCGTTCACACTTTCCTTTGCCCACAGAGCAGAAGAATACAGAATCACAACAAAAGACGAGGTTAGCAGCACCCTGAAGAAACTATCATCTGAGGATCGCAGCACTCCGGTCAGAGCTGCCAACCCGACACCAGACTCAATGGATGGTGCACAGAAACCTCTCTTGCGAAGGGGACGCTCAACTAACTCGAAGAAATCACGCAGATTTAACACTCCTTGACTGGCATTGGAGGCCTTTGTTGCACCTTTGACACCGTCAGGCTCTCACTAGCGACCGGTCTAGGGCTGCTGGCATGCCAATGCATGACACCAGCAGATGCTACAAGTCCTTCCCCTGAGTTTGCGTTTTATTTTTGAACATTTCATGGTTGTTGTTTGTTTCCATATTTGAAGTCAATGCATGTTATGGGGAAGGGGTCTCTTCTGGATGGACCTTACATTTCGACAGTGCATCTACGAATTGGTGGATGTCCCCGAAACAGAAGGAGCGGGGTACGGATCAGGGAACACATGGGGGGCTGAGGTGACACATGGACAATCGGGAATTTGTATTGGCATCGAGGGGTAGGAAATGTGGTCAAGGGATGGGGAATATGTTTTTTATGAAAAATGTAGGCCGTAGATAGGCATCAGAATTTTATATGATGGCACAGCATAATGGTATGCAGCTTGGGTCTTTGAATGTGAAAGACCTTAACTCCCCACAGAAACGATCAAAGGTCATACGAGAACTCGAACAGCTGGGGTTAGATATACTTTTCCTGCAGGAAACTAAATTTAGGAGGGGTGAAGAACACATGCTTAACTGCAAAGAACTAGGCGGCGCCTACTGGTCATCCAGCTTGGTGACAAAAGCAAGCATGTGGAAACGGATTCGGACATCGCTTGGTTTAGAAGTACAACAGGTCACAATAGGTATGATGGGACGGTTGATAGCTCTTAATGGGAAGATTGGTGACCTCGCTGTGACGCTATGCCCGCTCTATGCCCCCAACCAACAGCAATTTCAGTTCAACAGTGAAGCTCTACTAGCACTAAATTCATGGAAAACTGGGACTCTAATTTGTGAGGGAGGCCTTAACTCGATTGTAGATCCTGCACATGACTAGACCTATCTATGGACGGGGCGATTCCACTGGCGATACATGAGGTCGACAACTTGGGTAACAGCCTACTAGACAATTTTCTTATCCACTCATGGAGGATAACACACCCACAAACCCAGGCATTTACCTTTTACTCTCCCCCCTCATAACACTTTTTCTCTGATAGATTATATACTCCTGGAGGCTGCACAAGAGCACAATATCATAGATGCAGGCATTCAAGTGGTAGGTTTGTCAGACCAGATGTGCACAGTAACACTTGCTGTTGGACCCCGCACCCCAATGGACAAAATATGGGTATGTAATGATACACTGTTAGAGAATTTCTTCACAAAGCAATCATAGAATATTTTTAAAAGCAATGATACGGGGGTCACTCCATTACACAGAATAGGTGAGGCATTCAAGGCAGCTGTCCACGGCCTACTAATCTAAGAGGGGGCAGCTAAGAAAAGGGAAAGAGCACTGAAAGAATTCAGAATGAAATCCTTAATAAGAGATAAAGAGAAAGAATTGCGGGGTGTGACTGAGCGAACTGAGAAACAGCTGAATGAGGCCAGAAAACCTTAAAAATCTAAGGCTGCAATAGGGCGAAGTGTGGAAGGGGAAAGCAGTGCCACAGATGCAGTACTTAAAACGGAGCTACTATGATAAGAGTGATAAAGCCCACTCATTGCTAACAGCGCACCTAAGAAAACAGCTGAAAGGACTGTCCACAAAATATCTGACAAGGGTCACTTTTGAATCAGCCTGCAGACATTACACTTGTTCTCACAATACGATACCCAGTTATACACCTATGAATATGACTGGAATACAAAACAGGCATCTCCAGAATGCCCCTGGTGCGGAAACAACAAAGCTGACATGATCCACATGTTCTGGACTTGCATCAAAACGGCAAAATTCTGGTCCATGGTGAAAAACACCTGCACAAACGCTGGGCTAACCAGATACGAGTGGAACCCAAAAGAATGATTATTAGGGGCTCATCCCAGACTGAGCATATACAAGCACCTAGTCAAACTAATGGACTTAGCCTGCATTCTCGCAAAGAGATCCATAGCAATGGCATGGAAGTCACCAGGGGGTCCGAGGCATGAACGATGGCTTAAAGACCTAGAAAAATGGACAGAAGCTGAGACCATAGCTTGGCAAGACGGAACCAACTCAGGTGGCGATAACACCAACGACACCTTAGAATCATGGAAAGCTCTGCTGCGCGACATACAGTACGCCGCAGACCATAAACCCCCCTGAGAACACACCACTAACAGCAATTTGACTAAGAACCACCCGAGAGATGGAAACCCCTTGAACTCAACCCCTTCTGGCGTCTGAATCGCTGGACACCTACCCCTTCCTCACTCACATTGACAAGAACAATATACTGCACCATGAAGACTGTATTGGTTAACTGTTTGTTACGTTAATATCTGTTAACTATTAAAGTATATGTATTTGCACAAATGCTAATAAAATACTTTACAAAAAAAAAAAATGAATATGACTGGAACAAGAGAGTGATACCAGACTATTTTAAGGGTCCAGCCTTCCAAGCATTCACAGCAGAAGAGAAGGCATTAAGGCCCTGATACAGGGCGAGGAAATTCTCCAAGCCATTTCAAAGCTTCATGCTGGGTCTGCGGCGTGGCAAGATGGATTTACCTCCATGTTCTACAAGAGACACATCCCCTTAGTTATCCCATTCCTGACTAAACCTTTTAATGCCATGCTGGAAAGGGGGAGGGCCAGCACCCGATTCATTTACCTAGGTTAGAATTATCGTCCTCCCTAAAAATGGAAGGGAGACACTGGACTGTAGTTCATATCGCCCCATATCCTTCATAAACATAGACGCTAAGGTCTATGCCAGCGTCCTTGCAGGTAGACTTAACATAGTCCTTCTCAAACTCATACACAATGATCAGGTTGGCTTTATCAGGGGCGACATCCGCAAGACCCTTGACCTCATTGCAGCACTAGACAACACAGCTGCAGACCCCCTTTTGTTATCAATAGACACTGAAAAGGCCTTTGATCGGATTGAGTGGCCATTTATGGAGGCAGTCCTAAGGAATGAAGATCCTGACTCGATAGTTCACGGGGGCCTTGGCGCTTTACCAGAATGCCAGGGCAAGGGTCGTAGTCAACGGGGTAGAATGTGAGGGGTTACATTTGAGTCGTGGCCACCCGACAAGGTTGCCCCCCCTATCCCTGTGGATTTTTGCCCTAACCTTGGAGCCATTGGCACTGGCGATCCACTGAGATGAACATATTCAGGGTTTAATGGTGGAGGGCAAAGTGTACAAACTAGCCCTATACGCCAACATTATCATGGTCTACGTTATGCACGCAGCATAGTTGGATCAAGCGCTCGTTGCAACTATAAAGAAATACGGCCAGCTCTCTGGTTTTAAAATGAATCTGAATAAAACGGTGGCCCTTTCTCTGGCAGAGAACTCTTCCCAGGCAAACCAATGCCTGTCGAGTCACGGTATCCAGTGAAGGCCTGAGTGGAAAAAGTATTTGGGGTGGCCCTCACCAAGAAATATGAGTATTTATACAGAGCAAATTTTCTCCCGCTCTGGGACTAGATCAACAACAAGTCCTCCAGTTGGTCAAGGCTTATGCTTTCATGGGAGAACCGACTAGAATCAACAAAAAACAAACGTCCTGCCGAGGCATCTCTTTCCGTTTCAAGCCCTCCCCATAATGCTACCGTCTACTTTCTTCTTTGACGCTAATAAGTCTCTTGTAGGGTTCCTATGAGCAGAAAAAAGGCAGTGAATAGCACATACCATGTTAATTCTGCCTTAAGATAAGGGGGGCGGGTACTCCCAGATTTGTATGAATACTACAGAGCTGCCCAATTCCGGGTGCTGGTTGATCATTTGAGGGAGAATACAGAGAAACAATGGGTGATCCCGGAGAATAGCCTATTCATGCCAGTGACCTTAGTGGAGTGGTTATGGGCCCCTATTAATTTGATGACTCACAAAATACAGACACACCCCAGCCTACATGTACTCTGGCACTTGTAGAGGAATGTTCAGGAAATTAAGGTGATTACATCCTGGCTCTCACCTCTTGGTTGCATTTGCCCCCCACCCAATTAGGGACAAAATCACTGAACCTTTCAGGTTTCAGACATACTACGAGGCAGGACTAGCTAGAGCGGGACAACTGTGGAAAGATGGCTTTTTATAGGTTGTATACTAATTGACCTTTTCACAATTTGACCTCGGGAGAATTGACCTAATTTAGAAGGTCAATTAGGACATATGCGGGGGAAACCCCCCACCCAATCCAAAACCCACTGCCACCCTGCAACACCCCACCCAATCTCCTTGTATTATTTATAATCCAAAACCTACCTAATACATATATAAAATAACTAAAATATAAAGGTCAATTGTGCAAAAGGTCAATTGTAAAAGGTCAATTTGGGTAATACCTTTTTATATACACGGCCGAACTAGAAGAGGCCACAGGCATGGGCCCAAACTCATCCTAGCATATCTACAACTGAAAGGCCCTGTTGGGCTGATGACTTTAGGCGCCACATGACGCAGTTCGAGCAAGTCTTAAAGACAGAGACTAGCACGTGTGAGAAACCTGAATTTACTCCACATGGATCTTCTGTTCAGGTGGCCAGGGGAGGGCCATCGCTTTTGGATCCTGACCCTGGGGGTGGACTAGCAAGGTAGGATCACCTGGGCGGAGGGTCCTTGGGGAGAAGGTACCTGAAGGTGAGACACAGTATCCCCCATTGCCTAGTGATTCATCTTACCCTCCCTCAGCCTTTGTAGGATATTGCTGTCCAAATCCTAATTTTCCCAGAAGACAGACCAAGTACTGAGAATTAGAAACTAACCCCAAGAATAATGAAGATTACCTATAGGAGACACCACTATAGTACTGAGATGAAAAGGGCGTCTGAAGGGTATAGAGCTGAAGGTCAGGCATGTCCTGTTAATTGGACTAATTGTGGTCAGGCTATTGAACCTGGGACGTCACACCTGCAGCCTGTTGGGAGACTCACAGGGAGTCCACAGACAGCAAAGGAAGCAAGACGCTGGTGGCGTGAGAGAAGAGCAGCAAGGCCAGCACAGCCTGTGAGAAACCGAAGGTGAAGGGAACACAGACGCTGGAGAAAGGCACAGTATAACAGTGTCACTGTGTGGCAAGGGAGCCGTGTCTCCAAGGAGCCAGGGAGCACAAGAGAAGGGAGCCATGAAAACAGCAGTAAGCAGCGAAGTGTGAGCAAAATGCTGAATTGGAGGTTAAGCTGCATTTGATTCTTCCCAGTGTTAACCCAACAATCCTAAATTACAGGGATAACGTGCTTGGGTAAAGGCATCTGGTTGCAGTGGGTGGACCATGCGGTCTGTCAACTGCGCCTAGACCAGGTAGCCCCAACAAAATGAAAAGGGACCATACAAACAACTGAGAAACCAGAAAGAGCGGAATATTGGATTTGAATCAGTGCAACAAGCATGGGGGAAAAGAAACCCAAGCTCCTACTGAACACTGAGATTATTGGTTAAGCAAGACTATAAGCTTGGGGAAGGAAAACCCAAGCTTCTTGGGAGCAATCTCTTTTGGAACGTTGTTTGCTGTGAACTAGCACCTGCGGCTTGGTGGAAGAACCATGAGCATTTTTCGGAACATTGTGTTGTGAATCCATGTTTAAAGCTTGGGGAAGGGAATGCTGAGCTCTTTTGGAACTTTGTTTTGGTAAGCCAGTACCTGCAGCTTGGGAGAAGAGTCCTGAGCTCCTTTTGAACATTGTGTTGTGAATTGGTACTTGGGGAAGGGAAGCCAGAGTTTCTTGAGAACATTTTCTTTGGAACTGTATCCTGAACTTGGCAAAGGGAGCTAGAGATTGCTCCAAACTTTAATTTGGACACTATTTTGAGTTAAAATATTCCTGCACTACATATTAGACGTGAAGGCAAGCATAGGTTTTGACACAGACAGAGTTTTGTTTTGAACTTCTGGACATAGCCGTTCCTTAGTTTCTTTAGGTAGGACAATCCGCACCATACATTTAGGGCAAGTTAGGTGTTACACCCATCCTGAAATTTTAATAAAGGTTTTCAAAACTGTTCCATCTGTTGTCTGTGTCATCTCGATGCCATGCCTGTCTCACATACCAAAGGCCTCATATCCGGGCTATATGTCTCGCTTTTAAGCAGGGGCCAAATAGATAGGCAAAACCCACAAAAACAATGGTCTGCTGACCTCAATGTACAGGAAGACCCAGGCATTTGGCAACTAATCTACAGGGCGGTATGGTCCTCCTCAATAGCAGTACAATACAACATACATAATTGTAGACTCTTATTTCGATGGCACTTGGCACCACAAAGGCTTGCAAAAATATACTCAGGTGTGAGCCCCCATGTGCTGGAGGAACTGTGGCAGGACTGGTAATGATTGGCATATTTACTGGAAGGAAGTACTTGCCTGGATTAAGATTTTAGATTGTATAGAACGAGTATTAACAACATTGATATTATTTGGCCTTGAAGATCAGGGTGATAGTCACGCACAATTGTCACACATGCCACAAAACCTATTGCTGGCGGCTAGAGTGTCTCACGATCCATTAGAAGAGGACCCATTTGCCATCTGCAAGAACCCTCAAGGTAGTCTCACTCCTAGAGATCCTGGATCGTCTTCTCAGGTGGCCAGGGAGAGGCCATCGCTTTTCGATCCAGGCACCAGGGGTGGAGAAGCGAGGGAGGATCACAAGAGTGGAGGGTCCTTGGAACCTGGGAGTGGGGAACCCTTATGAAAGACACGGTATCCGCCTTATCCTGTTGAGATTCAATCATACATTCCCCTGACTTTTATAGGTTATTGTAAAGCTGTTCCCTTCATTTCCCTGCATATAACACCTAATAGTACTGAGACGAAGAGGAGACAA
The DNA here is from genome assembly GCF_040938575.1 of Ambystoma mexicanum. Classification (NCBI taxonomy): domain Eukaryota; kingdom Metazoa; phylum Chordata; class Amphibia; order Caudata; family Ambystomatidae; genus Ambystoma; species Ambystoma mexicanum. The sequence goes on along the minus strand of NC_090936.1, from coordinate 965,722,841 downwards.
CTAAGAGTAGTTAACACCACACATTTTCACCACTTTGGTACAGGGATGAGGAAGATGCCTGCAAGGAGATGTAAGGGTCAGGCATGTCCCAGTAATTATGGCCATGCAAATCTCATTAGAGACCTACACCTGCAGCCTGTCAAGGGGCTGCAGGTGTATGAAAGGAGACTGGTAGAGCAGAGCAGGGAGCAAGGAAGAAGCCAGCCAGGGACTGTGCTCCCAAGGAGGCTGCCGTGGAGGGACTGGACGAGGAGCCAAGACGCCAGCAAACTGCCTAGAGGACTTACACAGCCCGTTGCAAGGGTGCCGTGTAAGCGTTGCCAGTCTGGGAGCCTTTGACCTGTACTCAGCAGCAGGAGCTGCTGGAGAGCATGTAGAAAAGAGGAAACCGTCTGGGAAACAGCATTCCAGTTGCCGGTGTGGGAAGAGAGGCACGCGGCGGGCGAGCAGAGCAGAACAGGGTGAATTTCCAGATCTCCACAGCGCAGGAGAAGGAAAGGCAACCACCGAATGGAGAAGCCACAAGCCGGTGAGTGTCGGGGAAGACGCATGTACACTGGGGCACTCCTACAAGCAAATATTGAATACCGAATAAATGGAACTTTATAATTACATGAAAATAATTCTTACGGCATACCAAATTAACCTAAACAATGCTTCTTGAATGCCAAATAGAAGGAAGCTTTAAAAATCAAACAAAACTAATGTTTAATGAATATTTAATGGAATGGAACTTTAAAAATCAAGCGAAACCAATACTTGTTGAATATTGAATCAAATGGAACTTTAAAACAAAACAAATGCGTATTAAATGCCGCACTGAACGGAACTTTACAATTGAGCGGCCCAAATGCTTATGGAACACTGAATTACCTGTAACCCTGAAATGAAGCATTTTAAGCGTTAAATGGAACAAACCAAGTGAACCAAATGAATATTCCCAATGCCCGAGGAGAAAACGAATTACAAAAATGGGCACAAGAGTAACAGACATACAAAGGTGGATGTGAGTAAAACACCCTTAACAGAACCTTTGTGAATAAATGCAGTGTGACAAGGTGAAAGACTCGAAAGAATGTGTAACTGATGGCAGAGCCAAGAGGCTGATAAGGAAAGGTGAGAAGTGTTAAGTGTCATCTGAGCCAATTGTCAGGGATCCTGGTTGCGTGATCTGTGAAGAGTGGACCGTTTGGTCTGACAACTGCGCCTAGACGAGTGAGCCCTACATATTGGAATCTTAAAGACATTGTGACTATAAAGATAAAGTCTTGGGGAAGAGAACTCTGAAACTTGAGGAGCTACATTGTGTGGTCTTGAGAACAAAGCCTCCAGACCTTTTTGTTTCTATGAACTATGCTGTTTGGAACTTGGGGGAAGGTAACCCCGAGAACAGGTTTGGAACTACATCCACTTGAGTTGAAGAAAGGTAACCTTTAGTTTTTTGAGGAACTTGCTTATACTTGGGGAAGGGGAGCTGAAAGAAAGCTGTGAACTGAAAGAAGCTCAGAACTTTGAGTTGCACACTATTTCTTTGGGTTTTGATATCGCTACACATTGGTTAGCTTTAGTTGTGAGGGCAAGTATAGGTTTTTGACACAGACAGACTTAAATTGAACTCTTGGACTCAAAAACATTCCTTAGTTTCATTCAGATAGGGAAATCCCACCTTGGTATAGGGCAAGTTAGGCCTTGAACTTTAAGTATGTTTTCCGTGTCTTGCTTCATGATGCCTTCACACATCAAAGACGGCATGGCCAAGAAAAGCTCACAAGCTATAAGACAGAGAGCTTAACAGCAATTCTGCTTGAATTCCATTCCAGAATAGACATGGAATGGCTCCCCTTCCTCAAATGTTACAGGATCACAAGAGTGGTAGGACTCAGTGGGGCACCGACACCCACAATAAGACCCAAGTAGCAATACTCTAATCTAACTGAATCCTATCCGCCCTCACTCGTCGTTGACCAAATAAAAGCGTATAAGTAAAGAAACAGTGCACATTCATTGGTCCGTCGAAGTGAGTAGGAGCGGTGCTCCTATTATTTTTTGCACTTTCAACATTCCTACACTTTTAATAAAAGAAACCATTCCTGAACTCTTCCTTTTTAAAATAAAAGAACAGGATTTAGAAGCAAACCTATCAAGCATACCTCAAGGCGAGGATCACGTTGTTGCATTGCCTGTACCAGAACCTTTGCTCCTCGGAACAATAGCGAGGGAGCATGCACAGAAAGAGTAGACATTTTGCCCAACACAACGTTTTATATGAGGGCTGAAAATGCCACATGCCCGATCCTTGCCCCATACCGGTCAGAGTCACAGGTCGACTACTTCTTTTGTTACACTTCTATCACTGGTCCTCCCAGGTCTCGACATTGTACCTCGTTCAGAAGTTCCCTTTTTGGTTTCCCTTACATGCCTTATCCATCGTGTGCATCGGGGTGGCTGGGATATAATGGGGTAAAGGGGTTCATTTGGCTGGGAATTGTACATAACTTGGATATCAGATGGAATTATGAATAGTGCCTTCACCGAATGTATGCTTTAACTGATCTTGCTATTAGACTGACGGGTCAACAGCTCCTGTTTATAATCTGTACCCGATGTGCCTTTTTAAACCTTCAAAAAAACACAAATGTTCAAAATAAAAATAGAAAGCAAGCACACACATACTTTTTAATGCTCTGCATACTAAAAAAACTGAACTTTTTATTTGGAACGTCCACCTGCAACTAACATGTGTGGTGAAGTGACCCCATTGAGTTTGCCACATAAAACTGGTTATGCTATCTAAAGGTCCAAAACATCCGCTGCATGCAGTGAAAGCATATCCCTGGGCAGATAACAATCCCTTTTGGAAAAACAAACCAGCAAAAACCACATGACCTTTAATCCCAATCTTTAATGAAAACAAAACCTGGACTGGATCCTGGAAGTAGAATTCCAGACCATATAGAAGACCCAAACAGGTCACGTACGCCATGGAGGAGACTGGAAAATGTGCCCCTAAATCAGACCCTTTTAACAATCCAAAAAAAAAAAAAAAAAGAGGCTACATTTCCCACAATCCCCTTTTCCCCAATAGAGGAAAACCAAGACCGGAATGGCAAAATGTGTTTAGATATTTGGAATCAGGAAAATAATGGGGAAGCCCAGAGTAACACAGTGGAGTGTGTTCTACCCCCAAAGGGGAAGCCTGGTGAATGTACACCCATCACCCATTTGCAAGCCATAGTAGCAGCAAAAAGTCCAGTCCTCATCCATACAGTAAATTGACACACGGATAGTCTCACTTGCTTCTCGCACTACCAGTAACACTGGCGAGGAGGGGACTAGAGTCTCTCTCACAATTGCCAGCACAAGGGTGACAATCCCCTGCAGTCACTCCTTCCATTAAAATCAAAGGGAAGGATACCAGCGCTGCACCAAAGGAAACAACGATATTTCAAAACCCCCGCCCCACAGGATTACCGCACAATACATATCCTTAGCTGTTTGACACAGGTTACTAAAAACAAAATTCAGAGAAACGAAACTCTCCAGTTTGAGACAGGGGGATCACACCAACAACTCCTTCCCAGCCAGCAACAGATAGACTTAAATGGGAGAAGATGGCAGCTTCCCTTTTAAAGACTTCCCCTGTGAACACAGGATAACAAAGCATTCCTGCCATGGAGCATACCCAGAACGGTCACAAACTCCCTGGCCAATCAATGAGAAGTTGGTCACGCTCAGCACTATATAGGGCCACATGTCATGGAAAGAGAGTAAGCGAGTTTATCACGTAGAGAAGCAGAATTGTGGATCACGACACAAACTATAACAATATCTGACCACGCTGCCCATTATAATGGAGATGAAAGTTGCAAAGGAAAGCTGCGGTTATGGACATGGAGATTTCCCTTAGAATAACTGCAAGATCAACTTATTAGGGGGAACAAACATATTAGAGATTTCTTTGATATTAATGAAAAGGGGGGGCGCGATAAAGGTAATCTGGATGCCTTTAAGGCTACAATGAGGGGTCTCCTTATAGCGGAAGGGGCCATCAGACAGAAACAGAAGGTGGGATTGGAAAAAGAACTAGAGGGGGGGGGGAAGTCCGACAGGTATTGCTACAGATTTGAAATGAACACGGGCCCAAAGTTACAAGAGGCTTATAGGGCCGCCGCTGGGAAGCTTAATCTTCTTCATACAAAAAAAAAGCAGAACAAACAAACAAAAGTATTACCTAAAAGCCAACAAAACAGATTGTCTCCTAACTAATCAACTCCGGCAATGGGTAGCTTTGCGAGCTATACAGCAGTTTAGGCTCCCCAATGCAGCTATAACTACAGAAACCAAATATATCATTACACAATTCCACCTATTTTACTCTGAACTTTATTGAATTTCTGCACACCCAACAGTAATACTTAGAGAAGGTCTCCCTCCCGAGGCTTACGCCGGATAGGCAGGCCTTGAAACAGATCACCCAAGAAGAGGTGCATCGTGTGATACACGGACTAAAGCTGAATAAATCCCCAGGCCCCAATGGTTATCCGGCATCATTTTTATAAAACCTATAGTGAAATATGAACTCAAAAATTTACAAAACTATACAACTCCTTTGCGCAATCAGGAGGTATCACTTTTTCCATGGAAGAAGCAAAAATAGTACTGTTCCCCAAATCGGACAAAGACCCAAGCAGATGCGGATCATATCGTCCGATTGCATTAACGTCGATGCCAAAATGTATACAAAAGTATTAGCCAACAGGATGGAAGACCTTTTACCCCTGAATTCAGACCAAATCTGTTTTATAAAGCATTGGCAGACTCGCAACAACATCCGCAGGGTATGCCACTATCTAGTGAAAACGGAGAAGAGGATTCCGGTGGTCCTAGTCTCATTCGATGTGGAAAAAGCCTTCGCCCGGGTCAAATGGTCTTTTCTTTTTTTCACAATGGAACAGATGGGGTTTGGCCCAAAATGTGTAGACAAAATTAAAGTTAATTATAAACATCCAACGGCGAGATTATTGATAAATGGACAATTACCTCTCCCCATTTTATTTCAACATGAGACAAAAAAGGGGTGCGCCTTGTCACCGTTATTGTATGCACTTAATTTAGAACCACTACTGGCAAGAATTAGACAGGCGCAAGACATCAGGGGAATCGAATTTGGGGGTATTTCGCTTAAATTATGGCATATGCAGATGATATGCTGCTTATGGCAGCAGACCAGCTCAATACCCTGCAAGGAGCCATGCAAGCATTTATACCGTTTGGCAAAGTAGCGGGCCTAAAAATAAAGAAGGCTAAATTGGAGATATTGAATCCATCTCCGGCAGAGAAGATACGCACAGTTAGGGTGTGCGAAGGAAGGGATAAAGTTGCTGGGGGTGACTAACTCCACAATAAAATGGTTATACGCGGCCAACTACCCTTCCCTCTTAAAAAGGTATTGAAACACAATTATTGAAGTGCGGCCCACTCAACATCTCCTCGTTAGGTAGGAGTAACTCGGTGAAAATGGTTACTCTCCCAAGGGTTTTGCATTTCTTTCAGACATTACCTATACGGTTGCCGTGTCATTTTTCCAGAAGCTGGATAGGGTGATATCTACGTTTATATGTAACAACAAACCCCCAAGGGTATCCCTACGCATATTAATGACCCCAAAGAACAGGGAGGGTTAGGTCTACCCAATTTTATGAAATATTACCAGGCTGCACAAAGAAGGGTCCTAAAGGACTGGTCTAGTGGGGACACAGGAAAACGATGGTTACAATTGAAGAAGGCGTTGGGAGGCCAATATCTTGGGGGTATACTTTGGCTGCCGAGACAAGAACGACCACCTAATATACATCTCAGTGAGATTACAGGGATAGTAGAGGAAATATGGGATGTAGTGGTCAAAAAACACCAATTAACGACATCCCATTATCCCCCCGCCACCCCCCATCAAAATGTATTTCACATGTGATGTTATCAATGACATTTGTGATGTCATCTTTGATGTCCTGGGTGTTCGTCTTAGCAGTGCACTATGGCGGCGCGAGTTATGGTTGCTTAGCTTACCATAACTTGAGAATTTCTGGGGGTTTTCAGCTACACCTCAGTCACCAAAGGTATGGAACTATATTTTGTATCAACATTATGACACTTGTCAAAAAATAAAACACTGGCACATTTGCAAAACCATGCTTTCAGGTCCTTGCCAATGCCCCTTTCACAAGTTTGCTGGAAATCCACTCATGTTTTATTTTTTCAAAGTGTCAAATGTATGCACATACAATAGTGTTATGACCTAGCCCCCACTTGACAAAATCCATTCAGACATTACAAAAACATTTATATCTAGATATATAATCTTTTTGCAAACCTTTGTGTAGATTCGTCAAATGGCACCACATTTATAAACCTTTACAATATTTTGGGACCTTCCCTCTAATTTTGCCCCCTCTTGACAGAATCCCACCAAACTTTGCAAACACATTCGGAATCAGGTCAGGAATATGATTACACAATTTCATGCAGTTTCATTAAGTGGCGCCAAAGTTATAAGCCATTCAAGAACTGCTTTTCACCAACCCTGTAATGCAGAGGGGTCCATGGACATCCGGACTGTTGGCAGAATTTTATGGCGAAAAACACAATTTTTTTTGCTTCTTGCAGCCCTATCCCATCCTCATCACTCCTCACCTCCCCAGAGATTATTTGATAAGTTTGACAAGTGCAATGTTGTGTTTTCTTTATGTTTTTACCGCGATGTCCGCGGACAGCGGCCGAAGTCCACGAATCCGAGATGGCGGGCGTTTCCAAAAATCGGACGCACTTCATGCTTTTCAACATCCAATCAGGGGGCGCATCTGACGTCCACGGACAGCACGTTGCCTTTTAAGCCAATCAGAGTCCGGTCCGCGGACCGAACAGAGAAAGGAGTCAGCAGACCGGACCCAGATATCACATTTTTTTGGACCAACTTTTTGGTCATTTAAAAAAATAAAAAAAACTACTGGACGGATTTCCACGAAATTTACAAAAGCAGGCTTTCGGGACCAAGCTGCCGCTCCTGCCGTAAATTTGGCGAAGATCCGTCCAGCGGTTTGGGCTGTAGGCGTGAGGAAAGTTTTTCTCCATTCGTTCTATGGGGTAAAAAATGATTTGGGACGCGCCCTATAACTTTGCCCCTCCTTGACGAAACCTCACCAAACTTTGCAAGAAAATTCAGAGCGGGCCAAATACTTTCTTTGCATAGTTTGGTGCGGAGTCGTCCAGGAGGAGCGAAGTTATAAGCCGCCCAAAAAGTGCTCTTCCTATGGGTTTGGCAACTTAACCATTACTACACCATCGTGTCATTCAGGTACTCTCTACAGACTCTTCAGTATTTGAAGACTTAACGTCTCTGGGATTCTGTGTTTGGTTCCTTCTTCCCCCGTGGATGGACCATAATTCGCAGCAGGCCCGACTAGGCCCTGGCCTATTTGGGTTTCTCTACAGGCCCCTTCTGGAGTTGGGTTCAGTTTCACACTTTTGATAGTCCCGATAGTTCCCAGCTGGACTTGGAACCATTTTGAGATTTTAAGTCAGTTTATCCTGGGCGTGGGTTTCCAGATTCACAAGCAGTCCTTCCTAGACCTTGGGTTGCAGATTCACAATTAGTCATTCCAGGACCATAGATTGGGTATTTTTTCTCCCCTTATTTAGGAGTCTTTTTCAGGTAGCCAATCTTGTTCTTGCACATCCGCACCATTTTAGAATCGCCTCCTCTGTGTTGTGTGGTTTGCTTGGTCCCTAGCCGAGACGGGCACCCCTCTGTAACCACAGAAGCACAGTATGCAAAGCCTCTTCTCAGGGTCATGGCTTTGCAAGACTCGAGGGATGATGTCTCCCTGCCAGTGTCCAGTTGGTGACAGGTCTTGGCCAGACGGTAGACTCGCCAGCGGCTGGGAGGGGATCCAGCATGGGAGCAATACATTCACAGCTACGAGCAGGCGATATGGAGACAATGAAGCAGCCCTCTGACCTGGAGTGATCTGAAGCCACGGCCGAGCCGGGAACAGGCTCCCCAGGCGGCGAAGTTGGAGACCATGCAGTGTCACGGATGTGGTGTGCCAAGGCGCAAGGCTTCACATAGGCAACACAGACTTAACAGGATGATGGGCCTCCTGACATCATTATACCTCCCCCACCCCCTTCACTGGCAAACCAGTGAGATAGGCTTTGGCTCTTTTCTCCTTGCCTGATTTACCCACCATAAATCGAGAACTAGCTACACTCCTGGAGTGGTTGGGGTGCAGGGGGGGAGCTACTGTCCCCAAAGTGAAGACACCCTCACCGGGGAAGTACTGGGCAACAAATCGTCCATATTGGAGCAATCCCTTTTCTCCCCAATCCGGAGATAGATTGTCTACAACAAACATTGCTAAATAAGCCAAGACCTCCAACAATGGGGACATTGCTAATATGCTCCACGTCAAAGAAAGGGCAAAAAACAGGACACTGGCATTGCACAAATCCATACACTGCCTGCAAGCGGGGGGAGGTCTTGGCGTGCCCACAACCAAACTGGACTTTAAAACACTGCTGGATGATATAAATGAGATTCAGGGCGTAATGGTTGAACGGGGTTAAGAAGTTGCAATGTTAGATAAATGTGCAAATGAAGCAGATCAGTGCATCAAAGAGGTGGTGAACTTGGTGTGCGAGCTGGCACACGAGAACTCAGAACGAACACAGCACCTTCCAACTTTGGAAGCCAAGTGCGAAGCCCTTGAACATAGGCAGGAAGATGCTGAAAACAGATCAAGACAGAATAACGTGAAGCTTAGGGGATTTCCCGATCCTGGAGCACAAAGATCTACCCAAATACGTCGACAACCTCTTCTGCACAATTCTTGGCCTGCCCGATGACTCGCCCATGTAACTAAACCACACTCATAGGCTCCAATCTCAATCTGTAGCTGTAGACTGCCTGAAGTCTCCGCCAGATGGACACAAGCGTCCATTTTTACACAGTGATAACTAAGATCATGTACGCTGCTCAAAATAAATCTGACCTGCCCTTCAGAAATGCCAACATTCAAGTCTTCCAGCATCTATCCCTGACAAACATTATTTCCAGTGACAGCCTGGCTTTGGAAGAAGATACTCTACAAATGGAACTTCCCCTCCATGAGGGTAAAAAGGTGCGATAACCATGATTAGGACGCTGAAGATTTCCTGAGTCGAGAAGACCCAGAGAATCATGAGCACCAACCTTCACCGGCCTCAGAAACCACAAAGACTCTGGATCTTAAACCACAAAAGGAGAATATGGTCAAAAGTTGGCAAAACCCATAAGAGTAGCCACTCGGCTGGTGGCAAATAATCCTGAACTAGAGAATATTTATCTCAGGGTGAGACTTGTTCCCTTGCTGGACGCAAACGCTTAGACGCTGCTGAAGCGTATGCCTAGAGGCCCTCGCGAACAATACAAAGTAAGGGAGGGGATACCTGCCATGGATCGGCAACAAGAGTTGTTGTTTTCGAAGTTGCCCAAGTGCCTGTAAAGTCACTAGACTTAGAGATAAGGATCTCCGTTGAATATCACAATATGACTTAATGGTCTGTTGCTTAATCAAGCTATTTGGATTAATGGTCGGTACCAGTTGCCTCTGGTTATACCCCCGAGCTATGTTACATATAGCTTCAAGAATGAACAAGGAGGTCACTTTCTGTATTGTGTTCTTATGAGGGATGGGTTTTGAAAAAAAAATTCATAAAAAGTTATTGTGATCTGATAAACTTGAGGGTAATGGTAGGAGCTGATGCCTCTGTGAATAGTTTGCCCTGTTGGATATAGTTTGCCTTATTGTCGATCTAGTTGCATTTATATGCTGAGACGCGTCACCCTGCTAACATATTAAGGAAGCAATACTCAATGTACAGGGGCTACATTTGCTGGTGACGTGGAAGTCTATCCTCCAAAAGCTGCAGATCTGTCAGGTTGACGATTATAGGGTCTGACATTGGAAATTCTATCTATTTGTAGCCTCAAATGGTCAGAAGAAAGAATGAACAAGGATACTTTTTGCACCCGATATATCTCGTTTGTTTAGGGAATTAGACATCAAACGGGACCCCCTAGGCCAATACCTAAGAGTTAACTGCACCTTGGTTGGCCAGATCTTCACCACTGTATCGATTTACGTTCCAAATAGGCAACAAGTGGAATTCTTGCTAAATCATCTCACTGAGTTAGCACCATTTATGGAGGGCACAGTTGATTCTGGGAGGGGATTTTAATCTCGTTATGGACATGGTGGTGGACAAAACACTCCCACCCACAAACACAGACTTCAAAAATACCTTTGCCTGGTCTAGATTGCTCAGGATTTCAACACGGACAAGCTTGACTACAGACACTTTTCACATTCCACAGCACATGGGTTACTCTGGGACTGGTACACTTCTAGCCTCTGCCACACTGTTACCATAACATACCTGCATCCCATATACACCTGTTGAACCGGAATTATGGAAACATAGACAGGCCCCCTTGGAGACTTTATAACAATATCCTGGGAAATGCGGCCCTCACAAGCCATAGCGCAAACAATTATTTTCAAGAAAACATAACTGACGACCCTCCTATATCCTTGTTCTGAGATACCATGAAGGTGGAGATTAGATGGGAGCCGATTGCCCGTATGTGGCCATTACCAAGCGCTGCACTGAACGCAGACTATACTTGGAGAGGGAATTGCGAGAATACAAGCAGGCTCATAAAAGGAGGGGGGGGGGTAACTCAAGTCTTTGAGAAACTTAAAAATCACATGCAATAAGTTGGAGGCCCACTCGGTCAACAGAAGGTTCCCAAACCATTAAGACCAGGCAGGCTTACTATGCCAAAGGAAACAAAGCAAAAAAAAAAAACAAAAAAAAAAACTGGCCCACAAACTCACACCAGTAACCATTTTATTAAGCCTACATGATGCCAAGGGGGACATACACTATGAAGATGAGCAAAAATTAGATAATCGGACGCTACTTTGCCAAACAGATGTCGGGGGGAACTCCTCGAATCTCACAAGCAATGAGCGTAAATCCGTTCTGCTGACCTCTCCCATCTAACCGCCCAGGAACGTGAAGGCTCAGCCAAACACAATTAGTACAAATCCAGGGTTGGCAGCCTCCATCCCCACGCCCCCCCAAGAGTTCACGACTGGGGTGGAGCGCATTTGTCCCATAAAATGGAAGACAGACGCTTGAATATTTGGATGTACCTATCCTACCCCCCTCCTTCCCCCTTGTAATTTGTACAAATATAACTTCCCCAAGCTATTCTATTTGATCAATCCTCTTAGGATCCGATCAATTGGCATAGATGAGATATCTCCGGGATTAGCCAAATTACTGCAAATAAAATTAATCTCTCGCCCATATATCGATAGCACTGTAGAGCCGCCCTGCTGGTCCAAATACCTAGCCCACCCCTGCACACATTTCAGCTGAAAAGATCAAATTTCATATCAGGCAGTAAGAAGCAGCAAATCCCAAAAAGAGTAGCATTGGGAAATATGAGGAAAAGGAGGACTCGGGACACAAGATTTGGCCTGCTAGAATACGTATGAGAGATCTCACATATTTAGCTCTGATGTTGCACCCAAATGAGTGCTGGGATCGGCTGCTACTACAGCCTATGTTTTTGTGGGGGTGCATGTGGAGATCATGGGAATTTGTGGTGCTGGGGGGGATTGCTTCTTGAAAAAGTCATTACGATGCTTGGAGAAATGTCAGTAATTCATTTTAATGGGTGTATTTCTTTCTGTCAATCATGCCATTGTATATCACAATCACTCAAGTTAAATTTAAAAAAAAGTTATTAAAAAAAATATTAGTCCCTCTACGGCCAGCAAACACTGGCATGGACTAGCTACTTTGAACTTGGCCCATCCTCTCTTTTTCCAGGCATGTACATTGCCAAAGAAAATTACAAAATGTGTCACCAACATCTTTTTCTCCTTGTGTCTTCTCGTTGCATAGTGTGACCCTAGCTTCAGCGTTCTTCTCACTGCCTCAGTTCCATATTAGTCAAGAGAGCTCAGTCGCTTGTGGACTAGCAAACACCTTCTCACCACAAACCACCCACAGCGCATCCACTCAGTATCACAGACAACCCAGTAGCCTCCCCTCTCATGTGTGGTCAACACACCACAGCGGAAAGGCAGACCCCGCAAATGGCATGCATTCGGTGCTGTCTCACTTAAGACACAGATTCTGGGGAACATGGTATTCAGAGGGCAGAATAGTTGGACAGTTCAGGACTGGCAGTCACAGAAATTTCTCCCAAGAAGGATGATCAATAAATCGGTGTCATTTGGCAGGCACAAAATAAAAACACATCTCCACGATGCACTAGATGTCTCTGCAGCAAGACCTGGAAAAGGAATCTATTCTTTTCAATACAACATCCCCCACAGTGCAATGTGCTGGTCTAATGGAAGACCGGCAACAAGATGCTGCACATTTTGCCAGTTTGTTTGCCAGAGTGCTCCGAGCTGGTCTACTCCAAGACATGGAACATGTGATTCTATTTGGTGATCGAGTTTTTTTTTTCATAGCATTTATTTTAAGGACATTTTGCTGCAAATGTGTGGGGTTAGGGGGAAGACGCCTGCAATTCCCCCACGCATGACTCCCTCTACCTTTTTTATTACGCTAACCCACAACCCCCGAGGTACATTTGCGGCAAAACTCGATGAAAGATTTGATAAATTCTCCTTTGATGGAAAATGCAGAGAAGGAACCTCCCTACACCAGAAAAGGCACATAAACTTTTCAGCATTACGCCTCTCACAATCAACAATACTGGTTTGCTGTAAGACCTAAAGCATGAAAATACAGTTTTGAACCTTCCCGATACTGAAGCTGCTAAAAGCAGCTCCTTGTTATCAGGCATCACCCAGCAGGCAGGACCTACCTCTGGGGCACCCCAACACGCAGTGTAAGGATGAGATGCGTTTTGCTTTGTATGTATAGCAATTGTTACTATTGTTTAATTATCACTGTGTTTTTTGTTTGGGAATTATTGGCCATTATTAACCTGTATCTAATGAAGAATATGTTTGCGTTTTGTTTAAATAATCATTAAATCTTTGGGTCGTTTTGTTCTTCCAGGTTCGCCCTGATCATTTGCTTGATACATACAACCACCTTAACTTTGCCACCATCATGCACTGCTCATGACCGTATGAAGCCATAGTTCTAACAGGACATCAAGGAGAAAAACACAATGAAAAACTAAAAATATCTCATGCAGCTTATACCCCACTTTTATTTATTTAGCAGGCAAACATAAAAGCCCGAATATTACTTTAGGCTAGGTCATGTTAAGGTTTCATTATGTTTTTTATAACGTGCCTTAAAACCCGAGCTCCGTTTCTATGCGCGATCAGGGATTCGAACCTCTGTTGCTCTGTGTGGTCTTGCTTCCAAGACCAGGACGTTTCCCCTGTGCTAGCCCAGCAACCACCAAAGGCAGCTTCCCGGTGATAGTTTTGATAAGATAGGGGTAGGAAATAGCTAAAAGAAGCAGTAGAGTAGCATGGGGACAGGAAGGTCTTTAGGGCCTTCATGAAAGTTAGATAGCCCTTCAGCCTTCCTAGGGTACTGGCAAGGAGTTCCATAAAGTCGCCGCTTTTCACAAACGTTTCAATCTTGTTCTGCGGACCGAGGGAAGTAACGGTGCACTGCTAAGTTAAAGGATCAAGTGTGGGCATCTTTGTGCAATATCTCTTAAACGAATTCAGAGCCAGAACCAAGCAGGCTCCCTGCGCACACATACACAACGGCTTGAAAGTAACCGTCGTAAACAAGGAGCCAGTTAAGAGAGCAAAGCAATTGTGTGATATGTTTGTAAAGATGGTTCCTCATCAACAGACATGCTGTGCCATTTTGAAGCCTGAGCAGCCCATTTGTTAGGAGCTTAGGTAGGTACAAACAAGAACTGTTTGCATAGTAGTGCATAATGAACCAGCAACTTAGTATCTTGCACTAAATCAGAAAATCCAAAGAAAGGAATTATTCATTGTAGGGTTCGCTGTGTGTAGAGGCCCTTCTTTGTCAACAAACTAATCTGTACTTCCATTAATAGGTTGGCCAGCATAATTGCTTTCAGGTGTACTGCAGTAGATGGCTGGGACAAGTTCGGAAGGCCAATATCTTATGGCTACAAGCGTGATTGCAAATTGCCATAATTTCAATTTTGGTCAGTGTCAAGAAGTTAACCTCCATCCAATTATGTATGGCCACAAGGCTGTGCGGATCTTTCACATCAGAGCTATATTGAATGGGTACCATAGGCACAGTTATAAGCCCTAAACCCTCAACTCTTAATTTAAGAAGATTTATAAATACATAAAAAGGGGATGGGGTGGGGCTCTGTGGAGCCTCTTGTTCTAATCAACAAGGTCGAGAAGTGAAGAGTAATGAAAAAAGCAATAGTCAATAGCGAATAGCACACTAGCAGTGACTGAATGTGATGTACACTCACATGTTAAGTGAGTATTCTTTCAAAGACTGGGATGATTTTTTTAATTTAAACATGGTTTGTCGAGTAATTTCAAAAACAAGACAACACGTAATTTTCACCAAAGCAGAGTTACACGTTTTGCGCTTCAAATGCGCTTCTGAAAGTAGCTAAAGAAATGAACATTTGACGCAGCAAAATTATACGCACTTTAAACAGTATAGAAAACAAGCAAAAATAGTGTATAAAAACGCGTGAGATGCATGGCACGGTAAAAATCTATTCACTGATCTTAAACCCGAAAGTACTATATAGTCAAAGTCTTCCTGTATTCCAACCCCCAACGTCAAAAGCAAAAGAAGAGACTACGTAAATGTTGCCGCTCCATAGGATCTGCACACCAATTATTAAACAGACAAAATGACTCACCTTGGAAAGACTGTAAAAAGGAAATCCAATACATTTCTCTTAGCACAAGAACTTGAAACTTTACCTTATTAGTTGAAATTTCTTGCAACAAAGACTGTCACTTGACCTGCACGGAGAGTCTTGACGTCTGACAAACAACAATTTCTTTTTTTTTTTTAACCAACTTTATTTTCTTCTCATGGACTCAAGTTACAAGCATTCATGTGAGAAACAGTATACAGAAATCTTATCATTGTTGTTCTTTTCAGTTCTCTTTTCAAGTCTACAAGAAGTCCATGAGTTTTAACATTTATAACCCCCCCCCCCTTTGTCTACAGTAGAGCAAGTAACATTGATCCCCTTTCAACCCTCCCTCCCCCCAACTGCGCTGGGTCCACTTTTCTAGACCATTAGCCAGTGCAAATGGAGTTCGGGCGTTGTCTGCCTGGGTTAGCAATTGTTGTGGGCCCAATCGAGCTTCCGTCTTTCCAGGGAGCTTTTAGTTCAGAATCGTTCTCATCAAGTTTGGTCTGTGGAAGTAGGCTTCCCTGTCTGCAACAAAGTCTATGAATGGGTCCCACACTTCCCTGAACTTCAAGTATTTGTTGGCTTTTATGGCCCCTACCTTTTCCATTGCCAGTATGTGCCATATTTTAACCCACCAGCACGCGAGCACTGGGCTTTCAGGGTGTTTCCATCCTTGGGCCACAGTTATTTCAAATAACAAGGGGGGGTCCTGGGAGACTCTCTGCCAGACATTAGTCCTAGTTACAAGAGTCTTAACCAGAGTCTTTAGCTCACTATCTTTCAGAGAGAAGAAATATCCCAAACATATCAGTTTTTGTCCTGCCCTGGGGCAGTCCAGCACCAAAATGCTAGGCAATTCTCCTCTGAACAAGAGTACCAACAGCAACCCCAGACACGTGTTTCGGTCTGGTTGAACCTCATCAGTAGGGTGTAGCTGTGCCTATCTAAGAATAGTTAGCAAGGGGTCCACGTCTGGATTCCCCTAGTAACTTAGGGTGAGACCCAAAGTTACTTGGAATATGCAAATAACAAGGGGGGTTATTTCAAACAACAATTTCTTAAT
Organism: Ambystoma mexicanum; assembly: GCF_040938575.1. Taxonomy (NCBI): domain Eukaryota; kingdom Metazoa; phylum Chordata; class Amphibia; order Caudata; family Ambystomatidae; genus Ambystoma; species Ambystoma mexicanum. The sequence goes on along the minus strand of NC_090936.1, from coordinate 965,706,843 downwards.
CTAGTAATGCATCTTCTGCAATATTGTGATTTAAGATCAAGAAGTCAAGCATCCGATAAAGGGACAACATAAGTACCTTAAACATTCGAGGAGGTTAATAATTTAATCAAATGCTCTTGCGGACCGATATACGTTGCAGCATGCCACAAAATGTGCAGTTGCCACTAGCTAATGACGAGTGATAATTTACTGCGGGTTGGGGGAAGGGCAAGGAATAATTGGTGTGCTGTGTGAAAGCGTAGAACTGAGGTGGTGAGTGATTTTTCATGCCTGGCTAGGAGCTTGAACTCTCTACCTCCAAGTCAGAGAAACAAGTACAATTAAAGGCATGGTCTAGTAAAAAATTTTATTTAAAAAATAGATAGGCAACATAAAAAAAAAAAAATACTAGCATTCTCTTTTTTAAAACTTCCTATGTAAAATTTTGAGCTATTCAAGCTCAAAATTCGCAAAAGCAAGCATATGGGCGCATCCATTTTGTGAAATGGATGCCCTCCTGTGCTGGCTTTTGCGGCACTAATGAAGGAAAAGCCAGCAAGCTGTAGTAAACAAAAGCTACCGCTGGGTGGCTTTCCCTTCATTAGTGCTGTACGCGGAGGACGTGGACCGGAGACCAGAGCAGGAAAGCTGCAGCTGAATCTCGGTAAGTGCTATTTATTTTTTAAAAAAATAAGCACTAGCTGCGGTTTTTTTTCTAAGTTTTCCGGGTTGGAGGAGCCCGGAAAACTTAGAAATAAAACTGCAGCTTTAAAAACGTTGTATTTATGTTTGCAGTCGCTTTTGAAGCGAACGCAAACATAAATACAACGTTATTGTGTTGGAAAACGCTGCAGTTTTTTCTTTCCAAGTTTCTCAGGCTCCTCCGGCTCGGAGGAGCCTGAGAAACTCGGAAAGAAAATCTGCAGCGTTTTCCAACACAACCGCATTGTGTTTCTGCCTGAATCTGCTTTCCCATTTGGGGTTCTCGGGCTACCCACGGGGAGCCCAAGAACCCCAAATAGGAAAGCAGATTTAGGCAGAAACAACGCAGCATTTAGCATTTCCCATTTGGGGCTCTCTGAGAGCTCTCTGAGGTGTAGCTGTGCCTATCTAAGAATAGTTAGCAAGGGGTCCACGTCTGGATTCCCCTAGTAACTTAGGTTGAGACCCAAAGTTACTTGGAATATGCAAATAAAAAGGGGGGTTATTTCAAACAACAATTTCTTAATCTAGTAATGCATCTTCTGTAATATTGTGATTTAAGATCAAGAAGTCAAGCATCCGATAAAGGGACAACATATGTCACAAAGGGACAAAAAATGTCGATAAAAAAAATGTCAATTAGAACTAACAACACCTCACCCAACACCCCCCTCTGCTCTCAGAGCCCCAAATGGGAAATCAGCTGTAGGCAGAAACACTACGCGGCATGTAAACACAACCGCGTTGTGTTTCTGCCTGCTGTGGTTTTCACTTTGGGTCTCCGGTGCTGCCGCACCAGAGACCCAAAGTGATAGCCACAGCAGGCAGAAACACAACGCGGTTGTGTTGGAAAACACTGCGGTTTTTCTTTCCGAGTTTCTCAGGCTCCTCCGAGCCGGAGGAGCCTGAGAAACTTGGAAAGAAAAAAACGCAGCGTTTTCCAACACAATAACGTTGTATTTATGTTTGCGGTCGCTTCAAAAGCGACCGCAAACATAAATACAACGTTTTTAAAGCTGCGGTTTTATTTCTAAGTTTTCCGGGCTCCTCCAGCCCAGAAAACTTAGAAAAAAACCGCAGCTAGTGCTTATTTTTAAAAAAAAATAAATGGCACATACCGAGATTCAGCTGCAGCTTTCCTGCTCTGGTCTCCGGTCCCCGTCCTCCACGTACAGCACTAATGAAGGGAAAGCCACCCAGCGGTAGCTTTTGTTTACTACAGCTGGCTGGCTTTTCCTTCATTAGTGCCGCAAAAGCAAAAGCCAGCACAGGAGGGAATACATTTCACAAAATGGATGCGCCCATGTGCTTGCTTTTGCGAATTTTGGGAAGTTGTAAAAAGAGAATTCTAGTATTTTTTTTTTAATGTTGCCTATCTATTTTTTAAATTAAATGTTTTACTAGACCATGCTTTTAAGAAAAGGTATATCTGAACATAAAAGGGATATTCGACTTTAACACAATTTCTAAGGTTTATAGTCATAATGTCGAAACAAAAATGTCGACAAACAAAAATGTCGAAAACAATAATGTCGACATCCTATACATATAATGTAACGTCATTTTTTAGAAAAAAAAATGTCAATTAGAACTATCAACACCTCACCCAACACCCCCCTGCCACCCCCCCACGCCCCCCACCACCCTCTCACCCCTCATACTCAACACATTCTAATTATATATTTATTTATTTGTTTTTTCAATAAATAAATAAACAAAAAGAGTATCATTTACTATGGGGGGGCCCCCCCAACCCCCCCTCACCCCTCACCCAACACCCCCCTGCCACCCCCCCACAACCCTCTCACCCCTCATACTCAACACATTCTAATTATATATTTATTTATTTGTTTTTTCAATAAATAAATAAACAAAAAGAGTATCATTTACTATGGGGGGTCCCCCCCCAACCCCCCCCTCACCCAACACACCCCCCTGCCACCCCCCCACACCCTCCCCACCACCCTCTCACCCCTCATTCTCAACACATAGTAATTATATATTTATTTATTCAATAATTAAATAAATAAAAAAGAGTATCATTTACTATGGGGGTGTCCCCCCCAACCTCCCTCACCCAACACCCCCTGCCACCCCCACACACCCCACCACCCTCAACACATTTTAGTTATATATATATTTATTTATTTATACAATAAATAGAAAATTTCGAAAAAATATCGAAAAAATGTCGACATTGTCGACATTTTTTTCGACATTTATTTTTCGAAATTTTGACTGTCGACATTTTTACTGTCGAAATTATGACTGCCCACCCATTTCTACAATTAAGCGCACTGTGACACAAATAAAGTTTCAAGTCCCTGAGGTCTCCTTGAGAAAAAACGGGGAGGCTGATCAAAGAATATGAGTAGCTCAGAGTGGAATCATTTCTCTCTTTTAATGCATTTAAGTGGCATTTCGACATGTTAATTGTTGGGAAGGTTCATGGTGCTGCAGCAGCTCTTCTGTTTTTATGTAGTCCGTTCTTCATTTCATCTGTCGTTGGAATACAGTGGACATCCACATTGAGCAGCTGCACTATGCATGCACTGGTCTAAAGTCTTTTGTGGAAGCACTTGTATGCTGATGAAAGTCGGAATTGGGCACCTCTGCTCAGTTAACCAAAAGTTTCTACAATTGGGAGATTGTCAACTCTGAAGCACCTGTAGAAAAGTAATATCTTGCTATTGTCATTTTTTTCAATAGTATGTTAAAGAGTCATTTGTTCTTACACATTGGCTGTTGTGGTTTCATCGAGCACTCGTGTATTCTTTTATAACACAACAAATGGAGCAGATTTCATATGTAGAGGTTTCTTAAATCATATCCTTTTATGAAACACGACAAATCTTTCATTCACAAATTATAGCCAATGCAACGTGTGTTTCGTGCTTGTCTTTAGTGATCCAATTTAGGATCCTTAAGCAAGACATACATAGGTTTTGAACGTACTATATGTCCCATTTTGTCTATATGTAATAATTGAGGCGCTCATAATGTAAAGTCGCTCAGTGTACACAAGAAGGGAGGAGTGTTCCGATTCACCAACTCTACCCCATCAACTATAGAGTCCCATAATGATCCATCATCTCCCCTGTGATCTATACATGGAACCACTCGGAACCCTGCTGGCACCACACTACATCCACATTGACCAATACACAGATGCCACGCAACCATCTCAACATACCCTCTATCAAAGGCTCAAGGCCCGCCTCACATTGATCCAGTTCTGGATGTCCAGTGCTTACCTAAAGCTCACGCCCTCCAAATCCCAGCTCGCTACTTGGACCAAATTTCTCTTGGGTTTGACATCAAAAGACACCTCTTCTTCAAGCAGCACATAGAAAGGAAGATGCATACAGCTTGTTACCAACATTCTTTCCTACGGGAAATCAAGCCTTTCATCCCAGAAAACAATTTCCAATCTGCTGTCCAAGCCTTGGTTCTCTCCCACCTACATGGTGGCAACAGTATTTTGGAAGGCCTTCCGATGACTACCCTCGCACCTCTCGCATATGTCCTGCATGCTGCAGCACGACTCAAAGGACTCTGCAAATTGGACATCACCACAATCCTGATCGGACTGTACTGGATCTGCTGCAAGCATGTATCATTTTCAAATACTGCTGCATCATGTAAAATGCTGTTGCCATGAAGTCCCCAGGCTACCTCACTGAGAAACTCAGCATCTTCTGGGCCTCCAATCTACCAGAAGTAAGGCATGTACAGATTTGAACTCCAATGGTGCAGGGAGGAAAGAACAAGACATGCCTTCTTCGTCTATGGCCGAGTCTGTGAAAAGAACCACCCTTTCAACACCATATGAACCCCTCATTTATTCATTTCAGAATTTTCATGGGGGCGCTCGAGAGCCCGAGCAAGATGGCTGCTTGCTAAGGGAGCCCTGTCGCCCGATGTGCAAGAAAGGTGCAGATTACCTCATAATTCGCATGAAACTAGCATCGGATGGGGGAGAAAGGGAGCAGTACAGTCGCAGTATATGCAGGTCAAATTTGGTGAAAAACCGCCCCTCTGCGGCGATGGAATGAACAGCGGCAGTCTGGCAGCGGCCCGCAGGAGGATGTCGGCCGTTGCCTGAATGGCGCAAAATCAGTGATCCTATGCACCCGCGTCTTCTGGCGGCCGCGCACACGGTGGCCGAGTGTGTACCGATTCTCCGGTGGTCGGGGGTGACTGGCAGGAGACCCCAGCGAGTGCGGCAGGGAGCCTGGGCAAGGTGGGCAATAAGTTGCAGGAGGATCGCAAGGTTGCCGCGCCGCTCCCGGGTCCGCGTATCGCGCTTCCGTGGCCTGAAGAAGACGATGGTAGCCGGTCAGGGGCCGTGGCTTGGCGTAAATCGGGGACGTGCCCGATGACAACGCCCGATAGTGGTGTAGGTCCCATTTGATCGGTACGGTGGGGGTGCTGGTGCCGCGCACTATCAGCGCCGCACATGTTCAGCTGCATCGGACCACAAGGTGAAGGTCTGCGCATGGGCGTAATTATAGGGGGGGGACAAGGGGTTTTGTCCCCCCCCCCCCCAACTTCTGTGGCATGCCCTTTTGTCCCCCCCATCTTTTGGAGGGAGGGCAGGGGGGCTGCAATCATCAATTATGTAATTGGACAGCGCAAGCCCGGCTGGGGTGCCCAGCAAGGCTTGCGTTGTCTCATTACATAATGCTGAGATGGCTGGCAGCTGAGAAGCCTGGCAGCCGTGCTGCAACATATTCAGGATCGGGATGCTCTGCATGGCTCAGTCCCTCACCCTGGCTGGCCTTACCCAACGTTAGCAGCCAGGGTGCTGAACTGGGTGTTGCAGGGCCTGGCGCCTGTGCTGCCATGCTAGCAGCAGCACTTCCAGGGGCCACGGCGCAGAGAATTGCTTTACGGCTTTGTGTTCATGCGACACACACACAGGAACTAGGAAGCACATTCAGCTTGCTGGTTCCTGTCTGGAGGTGCGTGAGTGCAGAGAGGTTAGGTCAGTGTAATATGAGATGTGGCCCGAGTGGCATTTAAAAGCAGTGTAGAGGTATAGGTTTGTTGGGGGTCTGGGTTGCGGGCTGACCCTAGTGATGGCACGTGCCACATTTGGACAATGTGAGCAGAGCTCACAGTACACATTAAGGCCCAGGTATGAAGACACACCAACAATAACAAATGGTGCATTCTCTGTGGCAAGCCACAGCTCTGCAACACCTCTAAAATTAGTCTTGCCACTTTTCAGATGCTACTAAAGCACCACTATCCTAATTTCAAAATGTAGTTGGCGGAAGGTGCGCCCTCCGCAAGTAGAGTGGAAAGAGTCAAGCTGAAAAAACCTGTGACCCAAAACTGTCGTACTCTGCAAATTCTGTGAAATGAAGCCGAGTGCTATACACCTTCCAAACATGGTGAACTTAAGTTAAGCAGTTTTTGCTCTATGTGCGCAGAAGGAACTGTATAGGATTTTGTGTTAAAAGCACACTTTTAGGAGGCCTGTATATCTTTTCCCCCTACTGCCAAAAATAATCTTCACCAAACTGGCAAAAAGTACTTCCAGTTTTGCAGACACTTTTTCATGACGGTTTGGTGCAAATTAGTAAATGGGTGTCATGGTTCAGGTTACATGCCACCAAAAACTGCTTCACTTACTAAACTAAGCAGGGGAGTAATCCAGCATTATAAGAGTGGGGTTGAGGGGTGTGCAACAAAATGCAGTGTGTGGAATTCCACATGGTCTCATTGGCGCTCCCAAACAGGCCACTTCTGCCCCAATCTACTTTTTTGGTAACATTAGTGGAAGATGCCGTTTTAACACACGCACAAAAAAAAAATAATAATAACTGCAGGATCATGCCAGATCCAGGAAACTCCCTACTGATGAGGTCCAACCAGACCGAAACACGTGTCTGGGGATGCTGTTGGTACTCTTGTTCAGAGGAGAATTGCCTAGCATTTCGGTGCTGGACTGCCCCAGGGCAGGACAAAGACTGATATGTTTGGGATATTTCTTCTCTGTGAAAGATAGTGAGCTAAAGACTCTGGGTAAGTCTCTCGTAACCAGGACTAATGTCTGGCAGAGGGACTCCCAGGACCCCCCCTTGTTAATTTGCTACTGCAGGAAACTCGCCTATTAGAGCTCTGTCCAAGGCCTCTGAGGCAAAATACATGCAAACGGCCTAATTATTATATGGATTTCACCAACAGAAGTGACTTCACAGAAAAGGACATTGCAAGGCGCATCAGTCTTTGATACTTGGAGGCACCATGAAAGTGACTTTAGAATGAGTTGCCATAAATAAGCCAAATAACTTCCATATATAATACCATGATACATTAACACATGCTTTGAAGTGAATAAGAGTCACTTACAGAGCTGCAGATAAGGCACAATGGGCCTCATTATGATGCTGGTGGTAGCCATGACGGTAAAACAGGCATGGCTGCCGCCGGAATAATTTTAATTCCAGCGCCCATGAATGGGCAATTACTGGGTCATTACAGCCTTGCCGGACCCAGTAACTGCCCATCGTGGGCGCCGAAAAATATTCTTTCCCATTCCCATTGATGCTCGTAGCGCTCAATGGGAATGGGGAAGCCGGATGCACCGGCATCATTCGTGAATGGTGTCAGTGCCGCCAACATGCTCTGCTCGCGGGTGCCGGTACGCCCGCCAGGTCAGACCTGGCAGGCGAAAAGGCACCCGCGAGCAGAACTCGTAGTTTGCCGGTCCGGTAGTAAAGGCGCCGGTAGCTTACCAGCGACGTTACTACCAGACCAGCAAACTTATAATGAGGCCCAATGTGATGATTTGCTCAGGATCACACACTTGGTTAAATGGTGTAACTGGGACGTGGATAATTTAAGCGACCGCACACATCTTTCCAGGTTTAGTTGATATAGATTAAACTTTACATTTCATGTGCTATAAATAATTATTTATAGCAATGCCTTGGAAGCAAACCACATTACATTATAAACTAGCCTTTCATAGTAAACTAAACATACACTATATACATTGTCATAGAAATATGTTGAGCAATTGGGGTATGCTTTAGGTATATTCTCCCCATTCTACATGCAAAGTCGCAATAGCATCATGTAGATTAATGTGAGCCTAACAAATCCTCCTTGGATTTTAAAGCCATAGTCATTATTTCATAAAGCATGGAACATTATGCACCCTTCTCACTTCTGATCACTCCCTCCGATTCACCTTTCTAAAGGGACAAGAGTCCCTGCTAATAGTACACCCCAACCTCCCATCAATGCCTAATGGATAACATTGTAATACTCTTGTTGGTACAGAACAACGTGAGGACCCTCTGCTGCCCAGAACTCCTTGGGACATTGTCCTGGCAGCAGGACACCTCTACCATTTGGAACAGGTAAGGTGTCCTGCTGCCAGGATAATGAGCATGCTGAGCAGGAAATGTTCTGCACACATTGTCCAGCGGGACACCTTTGCCGTTGGGCTCCCTCTTTGATGTGCAGAATGGGAGAGGTGTCCCAATGACAAATGTCCCAGTCTGGCTCTTAAGAGAGCTATTGGGGGCAGCTTTCCCTCCTCGACGCCCCCTGCCTCTCCCGGCTTGGTACTCCACTGCTTCGAGGCATTTGAACACAGGAAAACATACCTTCGTTTTAATCAGTCAGAATCTTGTAGAAAAAATCTATTAGCACGTACACATATAAGGTGCTGTGCAGAACCCAAGTTTGGAGATATATGGCATTTAAAAATTGATACCCAGTATACTTAATCGCCAACTGACCTGCATTAACCGATGGCTTCTGCCTTTGAATGAAAGGAAAAATCAAGGGAATTGCCGACATTCCAGTGAATCTGTTCCTTTTCGGCCATGGCTTTATAGTTCAGCTAGGTCAAGTCAATTTAGCCCAATTCAGGCATCAGGGGGTGATAAAGGCTGGTCCGCTCAATGGACGCTGCGTCAATGTTTCCATGTGTTATTGCATATGTACAAATAAATGTTGTGTGCATACAGTGTATGTCAATGGAGGTGCTGGGTGCAATTCTGTGTGATTGAGAGTGTACACAAGCATATGTGTGTCGCCTTTTGTGTCTGAATGAATGATAAATAATGCATTGTTTGTATGTTCTATTGGAATTATGAATGTTATGTTGCGTCACTGGGTGCATGGCAGGCCGGCTGAAGATGTGTGGGGGCCCAATTGAATTTTAAAGATAGGCCACCAGTCTTATGAAAGTTATAACAGAGCATCAGCAATGGACTCTTGTGGTGTAGTAGTTTAGTGTTATCCCTCAGGGATTTTGGTTGTTTGACTGAGGTACAAAATCACGGCAAAATCAACAGTCTTTTTAGTCATTTTCGCTGCAAATAGGTTTTTACCTCGGTACATAAAACCAAACCCATGTCCCCCCCAAACCGCCAGTACACCCATAAACCCCTCCTACTTACTTTTTCTCCATCTGCCGCCTCTCCTGTACCCTGCAGCGTCAGATCCATCCATCTAACGTGGGTTGGAACTGACGCTGCAGGGTCCCTTTTTCTTCTTTTTTTTTGTTGGGTCCCATGCCACCAATGCTGAGGAAGTGGGGCACACCCCACAACCGCCGAAGCCAAAAATACCAAACATGGGGAGCACGGGACACCCCCGCAGCCCCAGCTCTTCATGTTGGGTATCTACGGCTTCAAACTGTTGGTGATGACCGAATTCAGTCAAATCTACCATTCAGCCACATTTTTTCGAACAATTTGGCCGAAACAATCTCTAAGCCATCTGCCCTCCCTTCGACCCCAGCCCTGCCCCCCCCCCCCCCCCAACATTTTCAGCAAAGTTACTCCACTGGTCTGCGGGTGGAGGACAGAGAAGCCGGCGCCGGCACGCCCACGCATCTTACGGTACAGCGCAGCGATTTCCCCGATGACTGGACATTACGTGTGCAGGAGAGGTCCACCATTGGGGGTAATGCACTTGCTCAAGGAAAAGAACAGCCCTTACTGCAGCTGCCGCTTACAAACATGCCCATTAGGTTGTGCAACTGACAGATGCCCTGCAAGCAGTTTGTGCATCAGTGAAATATAATTCGGCTGTGGTTTCCTTTTTTTGGATGGTGCGCTGGCTGGAGGAGTAGTGCCCTAGGAACAGAAGTCAGAAGGGGACCCACAGATCACCTGACGCCACGAGCAAGGTCAAAACTTTGCAGAGCTACAAAATGAATTTTGGCGGCGGGGCAACGCTGATCCACAAGATCCACCGGGGCGTGGGGCTGGAAAAAGGTGGACTAGTGTCTGGAATCACTGTGTGCTCAAGTGGTTTGACACCGCAGTACTGGGCCCAAGGCCAGTGGGGTGGCCGGTGGCGACTTGGCGCTCTGGAGCAGTTCCACCACTGGCTCAGGGCATAAAGCAAGCCAGAAGGCGACGGAAAATAATGCACTATTTCCACTCCTATACCAACGTGTGCGCAGAACAACGGGCCGTGGTGTAGCGCCCACCTGCAGGCAGATAAAATATGACCACCCTCCACGTGGGGCACACGAGACAGTGCAATGCGAGAAACCCTACAGATCGCGCTGCCAATGCCTGATGGGGGCATGCAACGGGGATCGCGCACTACTGAAGCTACGGACACCTTTGACCCAATGCCATCAGGACTCCCCCCCCCCTGCCCCCCACACCCCCCGAGGCGGTCAGGGAGGAATAAGCCCGACATGGATATCCAAGCTCAATTACAAGCCACCCTATCTGAAATGAAACTCACAGGGCAGCGCACGCAGGAAACCAACACGGATGTGCTTGAAATGAAACGCAACTTACAAGAAGTGCAAAACCGCCTTGCAAAACAAGCGGAAAGAACAACCGAGAACGAACAGCGCATAAGTGCCCCAGAGGACAATCTGACTTCCGTAGAGAGATCTGGAGGGAGTGATACGGGAAGTCCAGAGGCTTGGGGAGAAGATGGAGGATCAGGAGAATAGATCACGCAGGTACAACCTGCGTGTGGTTGGAGTCCCCGAAAACCTGGAAAGGCAAGATATGAGGCATTCATCTATGGCCTACTACAAAACTCACTTTGCATCCCTTACGCAAGGGACCTTGTCATTGAGCGGGCGCACTGTGTACCTATCCCAAAACCAGCACCTACCGAGCGCCTAAGAGTCATAACGATGAGGCTCCTAAATTTTCAGCAGAAGGTGACCATTCTAAAGGCATACAGGGCTGCCTCACCCTTGGATGGTGCAGAGATCAGAATCTTCAATGATTATTCAGTGGAAGTATCGTGAAGGAGAAGAGGCTTTAATCCAATTTTTGAGGCATTACCTCAAGTTCCCCACAATATGGTGTATTCAGACCAAACAATGGGAATCATTTGAGGATCCGGAAGCCGCTTGGCGCTTCTTACAGCAGAAGAACATAGTAAAGTCAGACTTCGTTAGCGCGACGGCAGAGAAGGCTAACACTGCACACCCCCCCTGACGCAGGCAGGAGAGGTCACGGCCAGGGGAAGGTGGAAGAAAGCGGGCAGAGGCCCCCGCAGGTGGGACGCAGTGCAGGCGAAGCAGCAGACCCCGAGACCGACCGAGCCCTGATCCGGGCAGCTGAGTGACTCTTTCACACCTTGGCTAGTATATCAGCAATCAATTGGTCAGAAGAGCAGAGAGCAGTGCTCCAAGGCTCGACTACCAGAGTATTCTGAAATACCCCGTAAGTAAAGGCGGCTCCCCTTGCACCAGCCGTCCCCCCTCCTGGGAGGAACTGTGGAGGATACATGTGAAGCAATAGCAAGTCTCCAGCTTGCTCTCATCAAACCTGTGTATGGGTTCTAGAGCCTGGTATTGGGCTAAAGCTGAAGGTTAAGCTTACCCAATGTTGCACTGTTTGGTTCCTAGTGGGCCCAGGTTTTGGTCCAAGGTTAATGGTTTCGGGGCCTTGGACCCACGTGTTTATTTCTGTTAATGGGGAGGGGGCGAGCTCAGGGCTAAGTGGCAAACTTATCAAACGAGAAGGTATAGAGCAGATGGTTCTAGGTTCGAAGATCATGCCTATGCTGGAGAAATGCTGAAACTTACATGCATAACCCTTAACATACATGGACTGGGTCATCCCGTTAAGCGCAGGCGCATGCTGAACCACATGAGAGATCTGCATGGGGATATTATCTTTTTGCAGGAGACTCACCTCAATAGGGCCGAGTCCGATAAGCTATCACGGGAATGGGTTGGCACTGCAGTACACTCACCTAGCTGCAGGGGGGGGTGTAGGGGGGTCTTGATTCTGGTCCAAAAGCGTGTTCCACTCGCAGTTCAACATGTCTGTAGTGTAGCGAGGGTAGATTTGTGCTACTGCAAGGCCCGATCCAACATCAACCAATTACCTTGCTGAATATTTATGTCCCCAACTCATACTCGCCCGCCTTCTTCACTCACGTTTGCTAAACGCGACCCAGTGTATGCGGAACATCACTGTAATCGGGGGGATCTAAATCTAACTCTGGATCCAAGCCTCGACCACCGTGGGAAAGCATTGGATGTTACACTTACCCTGAAGAAGAGAACTGCCTTTCGTGCACTCGTGCATCTGTGCCTGGTGGACGTATGGTGCAAATTGCACCCCTCCGTAGCGAATTTCACAAATTTTTCCACTCGCCATGAGACCTACTCTAGGCTGGACTATTGGTTGGTGCCAGCCAATCAGATGCATTTGGTCCTAGAATGCGATATCCAGCCAACCACCGTCTCGGACCATGCACCAGTGACGATGTCCATCTCCATCCCGGACACGCCTGGTAAATCCCCAGCCTGGCGGCTGAATCTTCGCTCCATTCAATATGCGATATGCAGCAGTTTTGGTAAAACAATGAAAACCAGTCTATACCCCATTTAGATGCTGGGACGCGTTTAAGGCCTTTCTTAGAGGGCAATGTATCTCACGGTGGGCATTTAAGCAAAAGCTGTGGGTGCAGAGATGACCCAGTTAACAGAGGAGCTTAAGGGGGTGGAGGTACAACATAAGAGGTTGGGTAATCGCCAGTTACAGACACGGCCCCGGAATCTTAGAAAATAGATTAAAAGACTGTCAACAGAGAGGGCCCAAAAATCTTTCAAGAGTTGGTCGCAGCAGTACTACTACCAGAAAGACAGACCACTCTGCATGATGGCTTTAGCACTTAAACAGCGGCAGGCCGCCCAATTGATCCCAGCCATCAGAGATAAAGCTAACAGATTAATTGAAGGCGATGTGCAAATCAATGCAAGAGTCGCAGAATACTATAGGACTGTACACGCCGCTCAACACGTATTCCTCCCAAGCAATCTACGCCTTCCTCGATTCCATACCTATACCCAGAATACCAGAGGGCTCATATGACAGGTCAACTCATATTTCAGCAGCGGAAATCGCACAAGCGATTGTCGCCCTATCCCAGGGGAAGGTGGCCAGCCCTGATGGCATACCGATTGACTTTTACAAACTGGTGGTAGAGGAGGTCGCTCCGAAGCTAGAAGCGGTGTTCCAGGAAGCGCTTGCCCAAAATCGGCTCCCTAAATCCATGTTAGCAGCCAACATCATAATCTACCATAAAGGCGGGAGTGACCCTGAGCTTTGCGGCTTATACAGACCCATCTCCATAATCAATTCGGATGCTAAGATTCTGGCAAAGTGTCTAGCCTAGAGAATAGAAAGCTACATGCCCCATGTTATTCATAAGGATCAAACGGGGTTCATAAAGGGTAGGCACCCCACAAATAATATACGCAGACTGCTACATATAGTAGCCGGTAGCAGGGACGACCAGGACGCCATATTAACTGTAGTTGCGGAAAAAGAATTCGATAAGGTCCGGTGGGAGTTTATGTTTAGACTTCTGCCCAGATACGGGTTTCCCCCGAATCTAGTCCAGCTTGTCAGATTGCTCTATACGGGCCCAACAGCCGCAGTAGTCACGAATGGGGTGGCTTCATCGGAATCACGCTGCAGTTGGGCACAAGGCAAGGATGCCCGCATTCACCCTTATTATATGCCCAGTCTATCGAGCCCCTTGCAATTAGATTGCACATTGATCCGAAATGGGAGGCATTACGCAGGGGCCCGAAGAACACAGTGTTACTGTACGCAGACAACCTCTTATTGTATATTAGTAAAACCCAGGTCACCCTGCCCTACATCCCCTCCCTGCTAGAAGATATTGGCCCGTTGGTAGGCTATAGTGTAAACTGGAACAAGTCAGAGGTGTTGCCCCTGAGAGTGGACATACCCTGAGATCCGTGAGGAAGTGGCTCCATTTGCCCTCCAGCTCCGGTCCTTTAAATACTTAGGAATACATATTGGTGCTTCGATAGATGAGCTTCACGATCTAAACTACGCCCCGGCCCTTGCAGCATTATATAGAATCTGAAAGGTGGAATGCGTTGTCCCTCTCCCTCACACAGGGAGAATAATCGTTCTTAAAATGAACTCCTACCCCAAGCTAATATATATTGCTATGATGCTTCCGATCTGCCCATCACCCAAGATCCGGAAAGAGCTGGACGGGCAATCTCGTAATTTATTTGGCGAGGGAAGAAAGCCTGCCTCCGCCTTCCAATCCTGCAAGCAACCAAGTTCAATGGGGGGCTTGCTGCCCCATTTTTGATGTCCTATTATCAGGCGGCTCAAATTGTCTGGCTGAAATGCTGGCTGAATGGTGATGATGATTCCAGCTGGCGGGCGATGGAAGTAGAGGAAATGACCCCGTTCGAGCTGGTTGAACTGATAGCTACCCCGCTGCAGAGAACTACACGGAATGTCAGGGTGCATCCGACTTTTGGCCAAACGCTGCTACAATGGCACAAACTCAGGAGCAGGGGGGTCAACACCGGGGTTTTTCCGATATGGGCTAGTGTAAGATCAGTGCTAACTTACGGGGCACCACATGTTCTACATCAGAATCGGGAGACCAGGTGGGCCAACACTAGGATTATGGATATCATGGAAGATGACCACAAGGTGATGAACTTCCAAGATGGGCGCAAGGTCCTGGGCATGGGTAAAGGGGACTGGCTCCGTTATCACACTGTTCAGGCTGCAATACATAAATGCACACAAAGGGGCCCTCATACACAGCTACCCGCACCTTGCAAGAGGGAAATAGAGCTCAGCAGAAAACATTCCCAAAACTCAAAACCTTTTACTCCATGTTCATACCAGATAATATGAACCGCACCCAAGCTCTGGTGACGTTATGGGCGGAAGACCTGGAGACGCCCCTAACAAGCTCAGATATCCTATATAGCTTTGCAGCAATTCCGGGTGTATCGGTGTGTCTCAGGAACAGGGAGATGCAGCTCAATATCATCCATAGTGTATTATATTCCGATCAAGCTATATAAAATGGGTCTTCAGCCTTCGGGGGCGTGTTGGAGGGGGTGCCTGGGGATTGGGACGATGGGTCACATGCTATGGTGCTGCCCTAAAATCACTCATTACTGGCGCAAAATACATCAAGAACTTATCGAGATTGAGGGAGCAGACATTGCATTCACTCCAGTGGTCATACTCCTCAGCTCTGATGACACAGACTGGCACGCAGATGGGCTAACACGCAAGGTTGTGCATTCTTTCCTTTTTACAGCGTGTAAACTGATTTTGGCTCACTGGAAGTCAACAGCCCCTCCAACCTTCAAGGAATGGCAAACGGCGATCTCCAAGGTGTGCAGGCTCGAACGCACAGCCTACAAGAATTCAGCAACCCGTGACCCTGGCAGATGCAACAGGTTTTGGGCACTGGCTGAGCCATATTTGTGAGTAGAACCATCTGATCCAGGGCCATGGACTTGGGTTGCATTATATGGCAAGGCGCACGACACAGGTGTCAGGCTCTATGGCGTTGTATAGGACTTCAGTCCGCCTAGAGCCAAGAACTGCTCAAGGACTATGAATGTCACTCTGGTGTTATTGAGATCTGATCATTTTGAACTGCAATCTAGCACCGAGCATGCCACGGGGGGGGGGGGGGGGGGTTTGGGAGTGGTGTTTGGTGGGTGGGGCCATGTGGGGTTTCATGTTATTTAGCCTATATGCTTTGTGGGGTGTGGCACAAGATGGTATTGCTTTGGTGGTATGGCTGCACCCTACCTTGTTCTTGTTACAAATTTGAAAAAGAAAATCCCTAAAAAGAGTTAAAAAAAATAAATAAAAGGAGTTTCAAGACCCTCCTCTTCAAGGAATGGCTCCTCCCCAACACGTAGGTCCACACACCCTCCACTCCCCCACACAACCTCAGACAGGGCAATCTACTTCCTGTTTCCTCTACTAGTTGCTTGTAGACCCCAGGCTGTCAAATCGCCCAACCTTCCCTTCTCCCATTGTTAGCTCCGGTGTCCCTTATCTCTGCTTCCATCACTGCGTTCTTCGCCCTGTGAATTGTAAAGCGCTCAGTTGCTTCCCGGAGATAGGTCCTTGCCCAATGACACAATAATAATCATCATTTTCTTGCGTTACATTGGAAAGCAATTAGTCTTCGACTATCTAGTACTTCTAGGTTTAAGCTCAGTGAATGGATTGTTACCACACCACGTGGTTCTCCTGGTGTGTGAGTTGATCCCATACGATTTCCATTCTTGATTTGAAACAAATGTGTTTTTAATCTAGCCATGTTTGCTTTAGAGTTCTATACTCCGTAAAGCACTTCTAATTTTGATACATCAAATGTTAATTTCTTTGGCTCTCTTAAATAGTGTTTGAAGCTCGAAATGTTGTTGAGTTCAGCTTTGGTGGAAATAACACAAGTAACCTTGCTTTTTCAAATTACTCTAAAGAAACATTACATTTGGAATTGAGAAAATCAGCACTGTTTTGGAAAGCATATTCAAAGTGTGAAACAGTTTTATGTACACCATGTTCCGTCACTACAAGTTTGTGCTACTGAATGAAGATACCACTGCATACTGCGCAGGCAGTCTTGATTCTATTCAAGACACAGAGGCGAGCATTATGCTTCAACTTCTTTAATTCTACTCTTCAGCAGTTTCAACAAATAAACGGAAAATTACTAACTTTCGAATGTCTTTTTTAAACTACATTGCGCTCCGATCACACTCCTTTTTGTAGTCCATGACACTTCCTATCCTTGCCCATCAGTCATCAGGGTTAATCTACATTCTATGTCGAAATCGGAAGTGAGCATTATGCTTGTTCAAAACTCTCAACCACTGTCTCTGCCACAGGTGACACTGGCTTAAAATAAAATGTCTTAAACAAGCTCCTTCTGGCGATGGTGGACGTAGTGACCGCCCTATAGGGCGTTCGACGGGCAAACAACAGTTGGGATACCCCCGCTTAGAGTAGCTGCGCCATCCTGAGCTCACTCTCTCTGATGCAAACCGCCACGCACAGCCTCGGCTTCCCTGTCACAGAAGGATACGAAATCGAGGAGGAGTTAGTCTTCATCCTCCTAGCTAGCGTGAAGCCAACTCCTTCTGGTCCGTACGTCTTCCCATCTATTTCCAATGCTCTAACGTCCGAGACTTGCAGGACACCAGACACAGCAGCATTGCTAGATTTCCTGGTAGCTGTGTCAGCGATAAGTATTTGTTCGATGGCCAGTTCGCCAGGAACTTTAACACTATGTTCACGCCCTATAGCCGCGTGTATTTCGGACTTGGCGGGACGCAGAACCAAGCTCCTTTCATGAGCCCGACAACCGATGGATGATCTCCTACTGGCGCTCTGTCCACTTGCGTATGCCCCGCTGATAATGAGAACCTATGCACTCCTATGGTACTGAAGGCTTTGCCCTCTTCTACGAGAGAAGTCAAGAAATTAAGGATAGCTACCACAGGGCAGAAACGTGAGGAATACTACTCCTTCTGCACCAGTCTGCCCATTTGCTCCATGCCGCGTCATAGCTCCTGCAAGCCCAAGAATCTGCGATGGGCTGCACAGCGTGGCTCGAAATGCCCGACAACGTCCATTCCCCCCCCCCCCCCCGATACCTTGCACGCCATTAGGGGAAGGGTTCCA
Source organism: Ambystoma mexicanum (assembly GCF_040938575.1). Taxonomy (NCBI): domain Eukaryota; kingdom Metazoa; phylum Chordata; class Amphibia; order Caudata; family Ambystomatidae; genus Ambystoma; species Ambystoma mexicanum. Next base: position 965,689,192 of record NC_090936.1, on the reverse strand, counting down.
CTCGCCATCAGAGGAAGACTCAACCCAGTTGGGTCTGTGAGCAAAAGTTCCATCAGAGCTGGAAACCAAACTTGCGACTTCCATATGGGTGCCACCATTACTACCGTCGCTTCCGCTCTGCAAACATTCGCCAGCACTCTGCAGAGCATCATGAATGTGGGGAATGCATAGTGAAGATTCCCTCTCTAGTCCTGTAGGAACACATCCGTTCCCTGTGCGCTCAGATCTTGTCACCAGCTGAGGAATCGACTCTCCTGTGCGTTCAGCCTGGAGGCAAACAAATCCATGTGTATCAGCCCCCATAACTCCTCCAGCTAACAGAAAACCTCCTCGCTGAGTTTCCAGTCACTGGAGTCCGTCAAATGATGCAAGTTCCAATCTGCCATCACGTTGAGAGTCCCCGGGAGATATTGGGCTGTTACCCCGGCTGAAGGCAATAATGCCATAAATTCTTTGTTGATTCCACGAGCAGTCTGAACTTTGCCCACCCCCCCCCAGAAGATTTATGTATCCGACTGTTGAGATGTTGTTCATCTTCATTAGTAGTAGTATGCAACAGTTTGCTCTGCCTTTTCTAAAGGCTTTTATGGCAAATGGCCCAGCTAGCAGTTCTAGACAGTTTATATGAAGCTGTAGTTCAGCTCCACCTTCCTCCTGTCTCTAGTGCGCCAAGCCCCACAGCCTGCTCTGCTGGCGTCTGAATCCACGACTAAGTCTGGTTGTCTCCGAAAATGGCACGCCCGTTCCACGCGTCCATACTCTGCAGCCATCATTGTAATGCTGACTCTTGGTCGAGTGGCACTGCCTGGTGATGCCCGAGGCCTTGCTGCAGATGCCTGATCTTCAGTCTCTGGATCGCCCTGTAATGTAGGATCCCTGGAAATATGGCCTGAATGGAAGACTCTAGAGTGCCACTACTCTCGCTAGTGCTTGCAGAGAGATAACTTGTTTGACGAGACATACTTTGATCTTGATATCCCAGATCTCCCTTGCTGGTAGTTCTAGAGTTACCTTCTTCGTGTCTAACACAAAACCCAGAAAAGCTAGCCGCCTCGTCGGCGTCATGTCCGATTTCTCTTGATTGATCAAGAAACCTAGCAATGTTAAGAGGTCTTTCAACCAGCTCGTCAGAGCAACGTCTCCCTGTCGCCTGCGAATAGCAGAATATCGTCCATGTATATAATTATACAAATCCCTTTCTCTCCGATAGCTGCCGCTACCAGTCTTCTAAGTTTGGTGAACGCCCATGGCGCTGACACAAGACCGAAAGGCATTATCTTAAATTGCCAAAATCGCCTTGCCCAGCGGAACGACTGTAACAGGAGGAATTCTGCACTTACAGTTATCGTGAGGTAGTCGTCTTCTAGGTCTATCCTCACCAATCAATCTCCCTCTCGCAGAAAGTCTTTTAGCTGATGGATGCCCTCTATCTTGAAATGTCTCCCCTCTACCTTGAAATGTCTATCACCCAACTGTTCAAATCCATCAGGTTTATGACTGGCCTGACTGTGTTTCCTGTGAACCAGGACCGTGTTGCTCACGAATTTGGGAGCTTGCGTGCACAGCTTTCATTTTGAGCTGCTCCAGCTCATTGTAAAGGAGCACTTGCTCTGCTTGGGCTAGGCGCATGGGACGCGGGCTTGCCTCTTGCAGTGGCTCTTGAATAAACTAGCTGCAGGCCTCGTTTGCAGCACCCTGTTAAGGTGGGTATCACGTGAGTGAAGCGTACCTGTAGACTTGGAAGAAGATCTTGACGTGGCAGCCAGACTGACGACTGTCTTCTGATGAGTAAATGACGCGGGGTACCGGCCTCTCCGCCACCCAAGGTTGAAACAGGGTGGAGGATGGACCGACTCCCAACGCCACGGGACGCACTCTCCTGATTAACGTGGCGTCAGGACAGTGCAAGCACTGACAGGAGAGGCAGATGTTGAATGTCCTTTGACTGTCCGAAGTTCTTTCCAAGAAGAGGTCCCAAGGACCTTGTAATGAGGAGCGTAGAGGAGATGCTGGTATAGCTGCTGAGAGTGTACAGGGAGACCGAAGTAAGTGGTTGAGCCAGGCACCCGCAAACCACTGGAGAAACAAAGACGACAGGCAGGTGGATGGTCCGGCTGGGGAACAGCTGGTAGACTCAAAAGTCCAAAGGAAACAGGTAACAGCTCAGGCAGGAATGTGGGAACCAGACCCAGGAACTGGACAGTGAAACCAACCCCAGGAACTAGACTGGGAAACCAACCCAGGAGCAGGACTGGTCAAGGACAGAACACGGGAACCCAGGAGAGATGAAACTGAACCCCAAGGTAGGGGACCCCGGGACCCAAAAGGACCTCCAAACCACACCAAGGAAGGAAGAACCAGAAGCCACAGGAGGGGCAAGAAACCAGGGAAGAATTCAGGCAGGAGCGGGCGAAAAATGCAGGGCAGGAACAGGCGAGCAACAAACGAGCGAAGAACACGGTCAGGGCACAACCGCGTTGAGACGCGACTTGCCCCTGATCGAAGCTCGTTTTATGGGATGGCCGGCACCCGAGAGGCTTGAAACGCAAACTGTCTCGTTGCTGGGTGCTGGCGCGTCCAAAGCGAGGCTCGAGACGCAAGCTCTCGCCGTGGAGAGGGCCCAATCTACTGCGCATGCGCGGAACCGAGACCGTGGTCTCCCGCGCATGCGCAGAGGACTCCTGACGGGAACCCTAGAAGCTCTCCCCATGGTCGGATCCCCGCAAGCCAAAGCGCGGGTAGATCCGCCAAGAGGGAGGAGAGCGAGCAGGTGCGGAGAACCTCGGTCTCCAGGTAAGTGGCGTGACACACCCACGCATCGCTGAAAAGCGTGTGCCAGTTCTGCCAGAACTGTAATGTTCTCCCCCCTACAGAAAGATAAGTAGGCAGTCTCATCTGTGTTAGAGTTTTGTGCTCTTCTGGCACCTCTGCCCCTGTGTCCTCTGGGATACCGTACTCTTGCTTACGAGTAGTGGGCCCTGCCACCCTGAGGTCTTCGGGACCATTGGAACCGACCGGCCGCTCGACCCCTATAGTAACTAGTCCTGGTAAAAACTCTGCCCGGGAAGATCTTTTTAGTCAAGGCTTGTGCCTTCTCTATGGAGGTATAGGTCCCTACAAATCTCCATTTCCTTACCAAAAGGCCTCTCCAAAGAGTAGCCCTTGCACTGCCTCATATCTCCTGCTTCATACGTGGCGTGGTCGCTCAACTCTGCGTCAATCTTTAAGAGAAGTCCTGGGGGCGTGATTTGGAGCCAGAGCATGAGGCATGGCTCCCCACTAGCTCTCGACCCAGACCCAGCAACCGTAGAAATACAGCAACAGAAAGCACACTTTTTCCGCGAAAACGCTCACCAGGCTGAGGGAAAGCATTGCACCCAGCTGGCCGGACCGAGGAAGCCCCGGAATACCAGACTGCTGCAGTGCTGTCCTCGACAGCAAGCTGCGGCGCGGCAGACGGATAATCAAGATGGTGACCAGGGCTCACGAGCCCCGAACAACAAACTCCAGGGGGGTGGCATAAGAGGCACCTTGAACTGCTCCACGGCAGACGCACACAGTATTCCACACCCCCAGAATGGCTCCAGAGATGCAGCGGTGGCCCCCGCGCTTCACGGAGTTGAAGGACACGCCCACACCAGGAGCAATATTGGAGGAGCAGTCTGTGACAGCACCATCCCATACAGAAGGTGCAATAACTAAGGTATTGGGGCGGGGAGACAACAAAAAAAGCAACAAACAGCCTCTGGTCCTGGCACACAAGCATCCCACCCCCCACTAGAGATGACACCGCCAGCCCCTGCAGAGCCTCCCCAGCAACTTGCCCAACAAGCTGAACAGGAGCACTCACCATGCCGCCCAAGAACCCAGGAGGAGACTGGGCCCCAAGACCTCTGCAACAATAATGTAAAGCCGCCCACTACTGCTGCCCCAGGAGCCTGCACACTCTCCACAATTGCCATATGGGTGTGGGGCCATGACGGGAGGCACCCACTGAGGTTCGGGTGCATAGAGTTCCAGCCACAGCCCACGTGCTCTGCCCTGAAGGGAAAGAGACTTACAACACACCAAAAGCTAACCGCTGCATCCATAGGTCTCCACCCAAGTGGCCGGTACAGAACTGGAAGACTCAGGGAACGCAAGGGCTAGGAGATCAACGCAATTGGGGGTGTGGGGGGGCACACTACCAACCTCAAAAATGCACTTATCCACACACAGCCACGTGACCTCCCCCCTGAGCATCAAGGGGAGAAATGGCAAAAACCCCCAAAGCAACTAAAGAAGTTGACATCTCTACGCTGCTCTCAGTTCCCACCAGAGATAAAGAGAGAAAAGGGGAGTGAACTGAAGCAATGTCACAAGAAAGAGACCTTGAGACACCCACACCCCTCCTCCCCAACTCAAGGGGTCACCAAAATGGACCTGCAAGACCTCCTAGCAGCCATGACTAAAGAATATCAGAGAGGCACGGAAGAGATTATGAGAAGATTCTCTGGCCTAGACAAGCGCATGGACGAGGTGGAAAGCAGAACGGCAGAAATTGAGTCAACAATATGTGAACAATTATACGAAATTGTGGAGGGAGGGGACAGAATCACTGCACTAGAGGCTAGATGTGAAGTTCTGGAAACTAACCAAGAAGACTCTGAAAACCACTCCTGCCGTAATAACATCTGACTATGTGCGATCCCAACCTCTATTACGGATGCAGAGCTGGGCAACTTCACCCAGGACCTCTTCAGGTTCATCCTAACGCTCCCAGATAGCGCCCCGCTGGAGCTGGACAGAGTGCATCGAACTAGGGCTAGACAAACATCAACCGCACCAACCCCTCCACCAGACGTCCTGGCAAGAGTTCACTTCTACAGGGTCAAGGAGGAGATTATGCAGGAAGCCAGGAACTCAACACATATACAATTCAGAGACGCTTCAATCTTCCTATACCAGGACCTCGCAGCAGCCACATTATTAAAAAGGAAATCGTTAAAACCACTAACGGAATGGCTGAGAGAAAGAAGGGTGCTTTATCGCTGGGGCTTCCCTACTGCACTGTTGTTTAACCTGAAGGGTAAACAATGGCAAATCTGCACAACGAAGGAGGCTGAAAAACTACTGCTCCCGGCAGGAGCAAACAACGATGAGGATGATATGGTACCCAAAGAGGACTCATGGAACTCATGGAAGGAGATTACGCAGCCCTGGATGCAGTTTGGACAGGAGAAAGTGGCTCAAAGAGGTAAGAAAGGTGCCAAACCCTGAGAAGGAATACCCCGCTGATAAAAAAGTGCTACCCAATCTGAACCCCTGCAAGCACCTCTGGTGCTTCTGACTGAACTATGGTAGCACGCACCCCAGAAACGGGCAAAGGGACCACTGGAAGGAACAACAAACACACCCAGTGAAGGAACAGCTTCAACAGGGAGCAAGAGTGAGGAGGACGGACGTCCGAGACCAAGGGCTACAAACAGCACTGCTGAAGCTACCATTATGCTTTCATACATTAACCAATGGGCACTGGCTGTCCATAGAAGGTTGGTTGTCGGGATCTGAGCCGGTTGCCCCCGAGCGTTGAGGGCTAGTCTCAGGGGCTCGACTTTTATTTTGGGGAGGGGAGTGGGGGATGGTGGGAAGGTTTCCCGGAGTTATGTTAGTTGGGGTGAAAACTAATTGGGGAAGGGGTCAAAGCAGAGACATATCAAAGCAACAACACAGGAGAAATAGCGTGGGGGTCCAGAGCTCCCGCATGTGGGATAGAGGCCGGAACCTAGAGGCTGAGAGGGGAAAGACGAAAAACATGGCGGTGGACTGGAATAGGGAACTTTGCAAGGTAACCTGGAATGTCCAGGGCCTTAATTTTCCTGGGAAACAAAAATCGGTGGAGCGCAAATTAACGGAACTCTCCGCCAGCATAGTTTGCTTGAAAGAAACACACCTTTTAGCAAAAGATGAGAAGCGCATCCACTTTGAGCGATACAATAAATGCTATTTTGCTACAGCAGGGGAGAAGAAAAGGGGAGTGGTGCTGGTTTTTAGCCGGGAAGTGCCACTGGCGCAGGCGATGGTGAAATGAGACCCAATGGGGAGATTCGTACTGGTCAAAGGTTACCTACTTCAACAAGCCCTAACTTTTGCCTCCATTTATTGCCCGAATAGCGCTCAAGACCAGTTCCTGCACTCCATCCTACCGGACCATAGTCTCATTCATGGAAGACATCTCTTTTTGGGGGTGTGTGGGGGGACTTCAATCTGGTCCCTAACCCAAACAGTGACAAAAGCCTACCACCACCATCGAGAGAGGATTTTGCACAAGCATTAGGATTTGCAGAATTATTAAGGGAAAAAGGGTCAGTGGATGTTTGGCGGGTCTCCAACGAGGGAGCATGAGACTATACATTCTATTCTTATGTCCACAAAGACCTCTCCAGAATAGATTTAATCCTAATGTCCATCAAGTTATTCCCCTGCCTGCAAGAAGTTCAAATACATCTGCGTGTGATCTCCAATCACGCCCCAGTGTAGGCCTGGGACAGGGTATGCAGTCTCCAAAAGCCACAGAAATGGTGTTGAGGTTACAAGACTCACTATTGCAGGACACAGTAATCAAAGAGGACATATGCAACGCAGTCATTTTGGGGGAAACTCCTTGGTAGGTTGCTTGGAGGCGGTAGTCTAGCACGCCATGAAACCAGTGATCAGGGGAGTGATGAGGTGTGCTACAGCACAAAAAAGGGTGGGACAACTACAGCAGGCTAGACTGGAGGAGAATGTGGCGGCCATGGAAGGGGCACATAAAGGGAACCAATCTGGGAAGTAGAGAACTCAAAAAGGTTAAATCCGCCCTGGATATGCATCTGGCGGACAGATCCGCCAAAGCATTTGCATACAACCAGTACTATGACAAACAAACAGCAATAAGGCGAATAAGCTATTAGTATACACATTAAAAAAAGGTACCAAGAAAGACGTGTCCTTACCTGCCGCAGAGGTCGTCAAAAGGAGCGCAATGATGACTCACCATAGCGAGGTACTGACGGGAAGTCCAGGAGGGCGCTAGCGAGCTACCCAAGATGGCAGCTCACTAGAGAGCTCTGTGCGGATCCCCTTGAAGATCCTGGAAACAGAGTGCTTAGAACTGTAAATCGAACTCCAGGCAGCGGTGGAGTCATCCCGAAACCCCTGTGAGGCCGGTGAGCTGTGCGCCCGGCAGTTGGTCCCCCGATATCCCCGTCGGCGGGCCTGAGAACGTGGCCCGGGTTGGTGAGGAGATTGCGGCCCCGAGCCAGCTCCAGGGGAGGCCGCACCGGGCCACACTAGCCGCAGTCGGTGGAAACGGGAGGCCGCTGCGGAGGTCGCCCTAGGGCAACCCAGAGGAGCCACAGAACGCGGCAGGCAGGCACAAGAGTAGCACACGCGACGAGAGGTGCGCTTGGGGCGGAGGCAGTTTGGAGCCCGCCAGAGTGTTTTGAAGAGTCCATGACTCCCTCTGCGGCAGTGCCGCTCGGCAGAGTACACCAATCGGACTGGAGCTGGCTGGCGACACCACGTCCCGCGCCATCTCCGGCCCATCTGCCTGCGCTCCCTGCTGTTTACATCAAGTCTGTCGAGGCATGGGGCGCGAGGGACAGCACTCTGGCAGCCGCACCGAAGAGGAAGCTCCCCTGCGACGGATCCGGCACCCATCCCCCAAGGCTGCATTATACCATAGGCCTTCCCGTGAGGCGGCCGCTCTGCAGCAAACCATATAAAAGGCTGCGAAAGTATCCCAGCCAGCAGACAGTGTATAGCTGTGCACCAGCTACGTGGAGACAAGCGGTCGCCCAGGGATGGCGGGGAGCAGACAGCGCTGTTCCCCCTGCCCCCCAGTGCCGTCCGCAACAACGGGAGGGACGAAGTGAGACCATGGGCCTTTCATCACAGGGGGTCGGCGGTGCTTGACCCTCTACCTGCCAGGGCCCAACTTTATACTGTGGTGGGGAGGCCACAACAAGTCTCTACAACTGTACTCTGATATTTTCTGTAACTAAGCATGCTCCTGTAATAAGCGCCACAATGCCTATGGGCTGTTGTGCGCTATATAAATACGAATAAAACAAACAAACATACTCTCCTGCAACTAAGACAACGACACACGTGTGACAGGGTCGCAACACCAGCTGAGCCTAGAGTGAGCCCGAGATCCAAAAATGCACTCCACACAAGCAACGCCTTGCAAGAAGCCCTAATCAACATATTTCACAACACCTCCTCAGAATAGGACTTCACAGCGCACGGTCCTCCAGCCAGTGGACACGTGAGATCCAGGACCCCAGGGTCCTCGGTGCCTCGGCCGCCACGCCCCGTCGACGGCTCTCCCCCCGAGTAGTACATATAGAGATAAAAGACAGCCCAGTCTATCGCCCCCACCATGAAACAAACTTCGGAAACCCCCACCGGGGTGCCTCATCACAATACCCTCCTTTGGGCAGACCCCAGACCAACGCAGATCCGAAACCCAGTCCAGAATGGGCAAAACTGACAAATCGCAAAGAGACTGGCACCATAGTAAAAGAAAACAAAACAACAGTGTCAACCCGCAGCCATGGAGCACGGCGAAGAAGTCCCGCAACCTTTGACGTTCGATATACATGAAATTCTCCTCGAGCTCAATGCAGGCATAGGTAACCTCGACTCAAAAATGTATGTTCTGTCGTCCAAGGTGGACCTCCTGCAACACTGTATGGACAAACATGGCGAGCGGCTCGACACGGTGGAGCAGAGGGTCTCTAATCTGGATGACAACACCACGTCACTCTTGTCCAGGGTAACATTACTCAAAAAAGAGGTGAAGGTGGTGGTGGACAAGAACGAGGACTTAGAGGGTTGCGCCCGACGAAACAATATCCGGCTGTTAGGCCTACGGGAACAACTGAACCCCCTCTCCCCGAAGATGGAAGAGTTCATAGAGAAGCTGTGCAGGGACCTCTTCGGAAACTCAGCGTTCTCCCAGTTATTCGTAAAAGAGCGCGCACACAGGGTTCCGTCTAATCGACCGATCCCAGGAGCACCGCTCCGTCCCATCATTGCAAAACTCCTTAATTTTAGGGACCGGGACACTATCCTCAAGCTAGCCAGAGACAAAGGCGAGCTGCAACATGATGGTGACAAGATGCAGATCTTCTCAGATTTCTCGCCGGCGGTGCAGACATCGAGAAGAGCCTTTGCCGGAGTGAAGCTTCACCTACGCATATACAATACTCCATGCTATTCCCGGCCAAACTATGGATTCTACACACGGAAAAGACCCAGTTTTTTACCTCTCCTGAGGACGCCAACTGCTTTCTGGATAGCATTGGTTGCGGCCCATTGCGCCCCAGTCCCAGACCACAAAGGAGAGACAGGGGCGGTAGAGACCCTCCGTGAAGCCAAGGACGCCAGTTCGCAGTACTGCCGTGGGCTGCTTCGACCACACCACAAAAGCACAACAAAGATGTATCCTAAATAGGGGCAGCCGCTCTTGGAGGGCACTAGCGCCCCAGGCTCTGCATTGTTAAACCTTAATCTGTTCAGTTGGGTGGATACATTGTTGGGGGTTGCCCGATGGGGAGAGAATAAAAGCGAGAGGGAAACAAGTTCAGAAGGTTGCGCCGGTCTCGGACCTGCCTGCCGCCGTCCATCCCACCACAACCAACCCAGGGACGTCATGCAGCTACACGCCCCCATATCACTAGCAGATCCGCGGACCTACGAACCATCACTAAATATTTCACCTCGGCCATTCATTCAAGTGGATTAGGTGGAATGTTAGAGGAGCCAGCGCCCTAGCTAAAACTAGGAAGATCGCCCTCTAATAAGGCACAAGGTGGACATCGCCTTTATCCAAGAAACGCATTTAACGCGATCCTCAGAGAATCAATTGGCCCTGTTGGGAAGATGTCACCGCTACTATTCGTTTTCATCATACACGAGAGGAGTCGCTATCCTGATCAGCAGTAAGATTACCTTCAAACTGATCAAAGTCTCTCAGGACACAGAAGGGAAGACGCTACTAGTGCATGGCATCCTGGCGGGAATCAGACTAATCCTAGTCAATTCCTACGGCCCGAACGTGGATGACATCAACTCCTTTGGATGGGTAATGCAGCATCTGGCGGATTCCAGACATACCACGATCATATGGGGCGGCAACCTCAATACAGTACTGGACCCCACAATGGATAGATCCAACTTCATTACCGGGCATAGGTCCAAAGCGAGCTCCCAAGTCAGGGAAATATGTGATACGTACGACCCGATTGATGTCTGGAGGCAACATCAATCCACCCGTGAATACACATTCCACTCCTGGGTCCACGAACAGGCTCTCACCTCGATTACCTCCTGGTATCAAGAACTGGGGAACTACAAGGGACCGAGTGCCAGATCCTACCACGAACTATCTCTGACCACTCCCCGATCGTTAGAGGCCACACCAGCAGGTCACAACACTGGATATCGCTCATGGAGATTTAAACCGGGAGCCCTACGGGACACAGTGTTCGCCCAAGAACTGAATGAAGAGGCTGTGTCCTTCCTAGCCATTAATCAAGAAACGGCCCCAACACAGCGCATTCTTTGGGAAACACTAAAATGCTACACAAGAGGTGTCTGCATTGCCAAGGAACACGCAGTCCTGAAAACGATCCGAAATGACCTAAAAAAATTAATCCTGTCTAAGGGACCTGGAACGCACCTACGACTTCGCTGGGGACCATACCACCCTGGCCCTCATAAAAACTGAGCTGCAGAGGTTCAGAGAGAACGCTGAGCTAGAAAGTCGCTACCTATCTAGAGGCCATCGTATACGCCAGTATGGGGAAGGTCAGAAGCCTGGGGCACTTCTGGCCAGAATGCTTGCCGCGGATAGGAAACCGCCGGTGATCGTTGGCATCCGCAATCTGCAAGGGGAGCTGGTCCACACAGACGGAGAGATTGTTGAAGCCGTCGAGAATTTTACCAGGAAATCTACAGCTCCAAATCGACAGAATCCCCTGAAGCTCTCCGGGAATACCTTGAAGATACTGAGCTGTTTTGGTTATCAGACGAGATGAGAGGCCACCTAAACAAACAGATCACGGCTGAAGAAATCCAGGCAGTTATAAAGGAACTACCCATTTCAAAAGCACCAGGCACCAATGGGCTATCGGGGGAATTTTATAAAGCACTAGGATCCTTACTTGCCCCAATCCTTCTATCCATCTACAACAAAGCCACTGAACTAGGACACTTACCTCCCACACTAAGAGAAGCCAATCTCATTTTACTACACAAGCCCGGGAAACCCACAGAAGATTGCGCTTTATACCAGCCGATCTCGTTCATAAACCTGGACAACAAAATTCTAGTCAAACTTCTCCCATTAATGCCTGGACTCGTATTGGCTGACCAAGCTGGCTTCATACCGGGACGAAATACGACCTTTGGCATCCGGCGACTATTCGGCGTAATGGAGGCTTTGGATCCATCAAATCAAGCCATAGCAGTCCTGTTGGATGTGGAAAAGGCATTCAACTCTGTTGAGTGGCCTTACCTCTTTGCTGTCCTTCGTAAAATGGGTCTGGGCTCCTTTTTCCTGAAACTGGTCTCACTATCGTATCAGAATCCCCGGACGTACATCACAATAGGGTCCACCAGATCCAAACCCATAAAATTGAAAAGGGGCATCAGGCAAGGATGCCCCCGGTCAGCCTTGCTGTTTGCCTTGGCCATGGAACCCCTAGCAGCCAACTTGAGGAGTAAATATATAGATAGAGGCGTCTCCGTCGGACCACACAGACTGACTCTGTCGCTATACGTAAACGACGTGGCCCTGCTACTGAGTGATCCAAGTATCAACCTGAATCCCGTAATACGAGAAGTTCTTAGATTCGGTTCCTACTCGGGACTCAGAATTAATAACAGCAAGTCGGTGATAGTTCTGTTAACATCAGGTACGAAAGAGTTTGCTGACGACTTCCATTTCCGCTGGGAAAACTAGTCAGATACCTCGGAATCATGCTCTCCAGAAAGCACTAGGAAGTATACCGCAATAACTACGGCAGAGTCATAACATCGCTTACAGAGAAAACTGACCGATGGAGAAACCTTCCTTTAACGCTGTGGGGCTGCGTCTCCCTAGCCAAAATGGTTATACTCCCGAAGTTTTTATACCTATTCGCGAATCTACCTCTGCTCCTACCACAATGCTTCTTCAAGCAACTAAAAAAACATATTCTAGACTTGATCTGGGCAGGCAAACCGGCGAGGGTGGCATACTCCACCTTAAGTCAACCAGTTCAGAGGGGCGGCCTTGCTCTGCCAGACCTGGAACGGTCTTACTAGGCAGCACAGGCGCAGTTCCTGAGCCACTGGTACACAACACAATTTGTCCGACCACACGTCCAGGTAGAAAGGGCTCTTTGTTAGTCTAGAAACTACCCTAACCATGTATAGTATGTATAATATGTTGGCCGGAAACCAATCGCATCATATGACAAACATCGCAAACACAGAATCGGCAGTATAACCAGTATAACCACAGGGCGTCCATCTTGTGTAACATTCACCATTTGCTTTTTCACTTTTTGTCAAATGCTTTGCAAAATGTATTTTATTCAGAAAGCTCATACACGGTGCGAGGCCACAGCTTGCATGTTGAAAGATCAACCCAGACAGGAATGCGAAACAGTACAGAAATACATTGTTTTCCTCCTACTCAGTCCTTGGAGGCAAGCAGAAACTGCATTTAATCAGCGGCCCAGGTGCCGGCCTGTCTCACTAAAGCTGTAGCAATAGGCAGTTAAAGCATGAATTATACTCTTCTAGCGGTCCTCCTTCGCGGTTCTGCCTCAGAACAGGTTGACCCCTAGTTCACGAATAGAAACTGGTAGAGAACGTGCTTTGGAATGGGTCTCTCTCGAGAACACGATATCCTTGCTGAACAAGTGCTTTATGTTCTCTATAACAAGGAACTGTCTCTGCAACTGTTGCTAAAATAAGTATAATTAGAGTGAATAAGGAACTTGTCATAATGTGTCATATTTGTCATAATTTTCAATCACTGAACCCTAGCTCTAGAAGATGCATTATGGGCGGTTATGATGTGCCTTCAAAGATTGCATGTTTGTATATATGTTACTGCTTGAATGATGTTCACACTCTTGCGTCTCAAGAGGTCTGGGTGACACACGTTGCAAGACGTTAGACCCAGTCGGCCGACTGAGCATACTTTGCAATAAACCATAGTACTTGGAAAATTGAACCTTGTGTCTAGTCGTATCACTAGTATATGGTGAGTGTGCCTTAGTTTCCATATGCAGAGGGTCGTCAGGGGCTAGCATCTTGCTGCCCCAAAACTCCTGACAGCGGTGATCATGAGAGAGCAGCCGGTTCCTCCGAAAACCATGAACGTTCTATTAACCACATATGAGATTTGGAGGAGAATAACCCAGAAACTGGGCATCACGTGCAGATACACCCCTCTCTTCCCAGCAAAGTTCATTCCGGGGTTGCCAATCACCACCGAAGTAGTGTATCTTCAATTGTTAGATAAACTACAGATATCTACAATAGATGACTGGTTCACTAGCGACAGCTTCATGACACTCCAACAAGTCAAAGAGCACAACTCCGTCACGGCACTGGACATTTCCGTGTACTTCAGGCTTTGGCACGCCCTGCGATCTCTGCTCCCCATGATCCCCGCACGACCTCCTACGTGGAAACTATTAAACAAAGTTATACTAGCACAAGGGGAAGGCAAATTGATATCAGCTATTTACAAGGAACTAGTAGCGTCAACCCACCAACCACCACCCTCAAAAGCGAGATGGGAAAAGGCCCTTGCACATACCATTGATGAAACGGAATGGGCATATATGCAGAGGCAGACTCAAAAGGTGGCTCTCAACTCGCGATTTAAAAAGATTCATTTTAACTTTCTCCATCAGACCTATCTCACGCCCAGCAGGCTCCATCATCGGCATAACTCCAACTCTCCGGCGTGCAAAAGATGCGGCATCACCCCCGCCAACTTCCTACATTTGGCATGGGAATGTCCATCCATCAGTGGCTTCTGGGATGATGTTCTACCCATTGTGTCAGCAATTGTCAGCGAGCAGGTTTGTAGGTGGCCAGAGGTGACTTTGCTGGGATATACCGGTGACCTACAACCGACGGTCAGGAAACGAATGGGTCTACTACTGGTGCTGGCAAAACAAAGAATCGCTATGACCTGGGGTAGAGGGCCACCCCCAACTAAGGGCCATTGGTTACGCAGCATACTGTCACAATGTCGAGACAGACTTTCTTAAAACGCTGCCCTTACATGCTCGCCCCCCAGACATCTGGAACCCTTGGGTGAATTATCTGCTTAATCAGACAGATTGCTCGCCTACATGAAAGACTGAGAAGCACCGCAGGGAGCCTACGATACTATGCTGGACTAATTCCAGCAACTTTGGGGGCTTAAGCCAAAATGGGAAAACGAAGATGGAGGCGGGAGCTGCACTTTGGAACGTAGAAAGTGGGGGCCGAGGGGAAAATGGGACTATAATGCAACTTTCCTATGTTTGGTATTTGTTACGTTTGTTCTTTATGCAAAAATACCTAAAAGAAATGTTTTAAACATTTTTTTACGGGAAGCCCGATTGGCAAGCGCTTGCAAGCCAACTATCTAGACACCTCCCCAGGAGGGCCCTGGTCAACCCATCTAGAGCCCCTTGAACTCCCCATAACCCTAGCGGAAGTGGAAGAAGCCATAAAAACCCTGAAACATGGCCCCAGGCCCAGACGGATTCTCCACAAAGTTCTACAGGGTGTACGCTCACATCTTTGCCCCCCAACTCGCTACACTTTTTAAATTCACTAGATGCTCACAAAGCATTCAACCTTTTAGATTAGGGTTACATCCAGAAGACACCAACTCACTTTGGATTTCGGCTCGAAGTTCAGCAAATTGGTTATGGCCAGCTATCAGCGTCCCTCCACCTCACTGAGAATCAACGGGATTCGATCCCCTAAGCTCCATATCTCTCGAGGCACTCGCCAAGGCTGCCCCTCGTCTCCCCTACTATTCGCTCTCTCAATGGAACCATTTGCAACTAGAATCCTGTATAACCCACAAATACATGGGCTACAGCTGGGGCGGGGGGGTTGGTGGGACCAGTACAAGGTCTCCATGTATGCGGATGACGTCCTCCTCTCCCCAACATGGATTGTGAGTTCACTAAAAGCACTTTGGCAGGAGGTCTCAACATTTGGGGAGGCCTCTGGCATTAGGGTCAATAATGGGAAGTCAAGGGCCTTGGGAATAAACATTACCAAAGAGCGCAGAGAATCACTAAAACATTAACCCCACCCCATGGGCCATATCACAAATCGCCTACCTGGGAGTCAATATTCCAAACAGACCTGAGAGCCAATATTCCAAACAGACCTGAGAGCCTATCAGGCCAACTTCCCCTAGCTGTTCCGAATCCTGCTAAAGGACATGGAGCGCTGGCACAAACAGGAGGTTTCACAGTCGGGGAAAATCGCAGCATTGAAAATTAACTTGGTTCCGAGACTGCTCTTCCAGTGCCTAGAGATACCGATAACCATACACTCAGGAGAGCTGCAAAAGCTAAAAAAAGGGGTCTTGAACCATGTCTGGGGCAAGAAAAGGCCAAGAATCGCTGAGAGTAATGCTCGGAAGGGCAACGATTGGAGGCCTGGGAGATCCAGATGTTTCTAGATACAGCCTGGCAGCACAACCATCACACGCTTTCACATGGCAGGCCAACACTAATCTACCACGGTTGAAACAAATAGAAGAACATTGGTATGCGTCCCCCCTAGTTACACTACCACATCTCACAGGGCTCCAAACACCGGGCCGCTAACGGCCACTAGAGAACCAGTCCAGTGCTGGAAAAGGGCGACAAGCCGTTGGGACCATGGGGATCACTAGGGCCACCCACCCCTTCCACACATTCATCCGGATCAATCTGGGTTAATCTTGGGCAGGTCCACAGCATTAAATCTACAACGCCTCTTTAACATCCTAGCACAAATAGACCCCGGAGGCCCAGGCTGTGGCAGCTGCCCTAGATATCCAAAAGGCATTAGACTGTGTCCTGGCGTTTCATGTATGCTGTGTTATCGGGGTGTGGCTTCGGCCATGGATTCCTAGAGGCTCTCTCCCCTCCTTTATGCGTCCCAAGTGGCCAGGGTATGCACGAATAGCCTACTCTCCCCACAGTTCAAAATCAACAGAGGTACTCGTCAGGGCTGGCCCCTGTCTCCTTGGATATTATCATTGAACCTCTGTCATATCTTACGATTACGACAGACACCGGGGGAGGGGGGGTTCGAAAGGTGAGACCCTCAAATAATCTCACTCTATGCAGACAACATGTTACTGTACGTCCACGACCCACAGAAACACCTGGTGCCTATTATGCAAGACATTTGGGGAACTATCAGGCCTCCAGGTAAACTGCTCCAAATCAGAGCTCTACCCGCTCACCGACACTACTGACCCTCCTCAAGATCTCCAGGGCTTCAGATGGGCTCCTGAAACTATCCAATATTTAGGGGTCAGAATCGCTCGGAACCGTCTCTCGGTACACAACCACAACTACACAGTGTATATGACGTATTTATGTACTAAGCTTGCATGCTGGACTCATCTACTCATTACAATCGCTGTCAGAATAGCGCTCCTGAATGGTCCTTACTCCCTAAATTCCTACATCTGTTTTTAAAGGCCCCAATATGGCCTGGGGGGGATTCCTTTTAATCTGTAAATTTGTCTGGCATTCTGGCGCTCTGCAATTGAAATGGGGAAACACTTATACAACCATTTGACGGGGTGGGGGGGGGCTTCGCTGCACCTAATTTCCGATTGTACTGCCTGGCTGCGCAGCCACAATTTGTGGCTTTCTAGTTCTTGTACAGCTTGTTGGAGCGGGTGATCTCCGGTCTCTAATACTTCCAGGCGAAGAGGCGAGCAACGGTGACCTTGACCCTGCCGGTATCATGGCAAGGACCTGGCACAGAATCTCGAAAGAGATAGACGTCACTGCTCCATTCCAGGAGAATTTCCCCCCTTTGGAACTGTGTTCCCTCTTTCCACGAGATTCGATCTGGGCTCTTGCAGCGGTTGGAAACAGGGTTTTAGCACTTTGGGGTCATTGTTCATAGAGGGTAATTTCAAACAGGCTGACGGTGTGCCAGATCCTTGCAGTGGCTGGAGTATGCTGGTTTGCGCAAAGCCTGTAAGAGACTGTGGGATAGTTTGACAACCATCCCCGTAAATAATACTTTATTGGGTTACTTTAGGACTCTGGGCGACTGCCGTAGGCATGTGTCCTCGATATACCACCTGATCCAGGCTCACACTCCCATACCACATTATAATGCATGGTCCAAATGGGCTGCATACCTCGAATTAGAACTAAACGAGGACCTATGGTCTGATATGTGCGCACAAAGTTTCATGTAACTCCCGATTTAGACTGATTCAGCTAAAGGTGTTACACTGCTATCACTATACCCCTGGTCGACTACAGCTGTTCTCTAAGGACGGTACCAGAGCATGCTCATGCTGTCTTTACCCTAATGCCAGATATTTTCACATGTTGTGGGAATGTCCCCGAATTTCACCATTCTGGAATGATGTGTGTGCAATGTTATCTGAAATGATTTGTAAAAGTATGGACCATGTCCTATTGACGTGTCTGTTTCACATCTCCTATCCCCCCTTTGGCAGGTGCGTGTAAATTGGCCCATTTGTGTCTCCTTTTGGCTAAGCGCTGTACCGTTCATAGATGTTGCCTCATTCTTGTGCTCGATAAGGTTCACATGTACATGTTACCCGCTCCAACCTGTATGTCAAATTTGTTATCATACTGTACTTGTGCCACGTTTTGCTTAAGTGTACCAATAAAGAAAGAATTAAAAAAAAAAAGTGTGCTGCAACTAGAATGTTCCTTTAACAATGATTATTTTAACCGATATACAGTATTCTTGGGAATACTGCGCTTAGGGAGGTAGAATTAATTCTGGAAAATATAGCATTTTGGGTCTTCTTTTCAGAGTGAGGCAAGGTGCATTATGGAAAGTGTAGTCTCCAGGGGCTTCTGCAGATGCATGACACCAGTGCATTGATACAGGCAAGGATGGTGCCTAGGCATTATGATGGAAGTAGCTAGGCACGCAAGGTTGCAACTGTCATTCAAGAAAACTAGATGTATTGCTTTTGTCAATGCATTGTTTTGCTCCACTACTCTCCTCATTGCCTTAATATAAAACAGGAGCGAATTAGCTACGCACGCCAGACATGGGACAAGGCAATAACTCTTAACATAGCTGCCAGTCAGCCCCATGTCAGGGGACTCACCTTGAGTCAACGTTGACTTTTAGACAGTCATTCTCTGGGGATCCTGGGACACGCTTGTTAGGCAGAAACCTGTGCAGTTCCCTTAGGAACCACTGCAAAAGATTTAAGACTACAGGTGTTGGCAGTAAACCCACTTGGTAGCAGTCTGTACCACCCAGATTTACCTGGTAGCTGTGGCTGAGCAGTCAGACTTCCCTCAAGAAGAGTTAGGCAGTATGCAAAGTATACACAATAGGCACTCAGATACAATAATACAAGCAAACACTGACCAGAGCTTTGGTATCAAAGTATATAATTATTTATTTAAAAACACACAGTTTGAAGCACTCCAACACTCTTATTGTAAAATATTCTAAACAAAGTTACTATTGTAATATATACACCCCTTTTTCCTTATCAGATAAGTCACAGTAAAACACCACTTATTTGCATACAGAGGTGAGCGCTTAACTAGATTGCACTCCAATAAGTTTGTGAGAAAGGGAGGGAGAAAGACAGAATATGGAAAGGTACACCACTCTAAGATTCAGGAACACTATTAGCAAGGCAGAAGAGCAAAAGTCACTGGTGAGCCAAAGTCCAAAGGCTGGGCCCACTCTTAGAGAGAGCAGAGCACAAATGCGCCCAAGATCACACAGTTACACTAGGCTTAGAAAGTCTTGCAGAGGGTTCAAAAAGAGTTTAGAGAGGCTTAGGAAAGTTTAGCCAGGGTGTCCCAGGGTAACCCAGGTTCGAAAGCCGGGGGCTAAATCTACCCCGTACAGTCGGTAGCAAGGGAAGCCAGGCGGGACACGGTACCTTAAGTGGGAAGGATCCTCCAGCGGTGGCAGTTGTTCCTGGCAGTGGGTGCAAGTCGCGTCGTCGTCCAGGGGAAGAGAAGATCTCGACTTGGAGGAAAGATGAAGGTCGTTGCACTACCAGGGAAGAAACCAGCCGCAGAGTTTTCCGGTTAAAGGTGGTACCTTTGTTCGCGGTAAAACGTGGTATCCCGGTTGCCAGGGTGCTTGGCACAGGCAAGGCGGCCACGAGATACGTCGGGAAGGCGAAAAGACGGTGAAACTGGTTATCCCCACCAGTCAAAGGAAGAAGACTCTCCGGCGGGAGATCTTCTCTGTCGTTGGGAAAAGTGGTGAGACGGTCCAGCAGGGCTCCACCGGTGGTGGCGTCGTGGCAGGTCAGCTCAGCTTCTCCCTCGTCGGATTCTTAGGTCCTGTGGCGACTTCTGAAGTTCCAGTCCCCAAAGCCCTGCTTTTATGCAGCAAACCCCCATTCACTCAGCCTAGCTGTCACTCAAACATGCTAAGTGGTGAGCCGGATGGAGTGCGACTTGAGTTGCCTAGGCAACTCAGTCCAGGGTGCCTAAATTTCCCTCCACCCCTCCTAAGTACCCCAGACAGAGTGGCACCACTTTGGAGGGCTTCTCTTGAGAAGCCCGCCAAAAAGTGGAACAAAGGGCTCGACTTGGGTTGGAGTCACAGAAGAGAACACAAACGCCATTTTAGAATCAAGTTTTGGCAAAAAATACCAACCAGAGAATTAATATTAATTAAA
Organism: Ambystoma mexicanum; assembly: GCF_040938575.1. Lineage (NCBI taxonomy): Eukaryota > Metazoa > Chordata > Amphibia > Caudata > Ambystomatidae > Ambystoma > Ambystoma mexicanum. The sequence continues at coordinate 965,669,265 of NC_090936.1, read as the reverse complement.
TAAACTGGCGGTATGTTCGGGGCTACCGTAAATAATTAAATAAAAGGTAGTAGCCTAAAACAATGGGAAATCCCATAGGAAAATATTTGCGGTTGAATATAAAAAGTAGTATCCACTGCCACCAGCCAAAACTCGATCAGGGGGGACGGAGACGTGCCCCCTCGACTAACAGACCCCGGGGCAATTGAATTGCCCCAGCCAGTATGTCCACAAGATGATGGTTTGTACTGGTTCTGTTCAGAATTTAAGACTAGTAAAGTCAATGGTGACTTTACATGCCCTGGGAGACAGTAGTCAGTCACCCCTGTGTCACTGCACTGAGGGTGCTGTGTAACACATCACAAAAACACATGAAGCCCTATGGAGTAAAAGACCCCATAGCCCATTAAACACATCTAGATTCAAAGAAACACACTCAAATCATGCCCAAGAGCGAGGGTAAAAGAGTCTCACTCTTGGCAGGAGAAAAAAAGAAACCCCAAAAAATACAGCAAAGCTGCTGGGGGACTCACTAGGTTAGGAAATTCAGCCTAAACAGAGAATTCTCCCTAACAACTATTTCAATTATCCTATTCTTAACATGTGCCGACATGCACCTGTACGTAAATAAATTGTAATTAATACTGCACACGCCATCACTATAGTGGTCTTGCATAGCTGAGGAATGTTGCAGTATGTGGCTAATCGGGCCAAGCCCAAGATGCCCATACCAAAGCCTGTGGTAGAAATAGGGGTAGGGGTCAGGTAAAGGAGGACAGAGGCAGGTGGATTGAGTAGATCAGGGTGATGGGGGCAGCACTGATAGCATGAGCTTGGAGCCATGACTGCTACAAAAGGGAGCATGAACGTATAACGTGACATGTGGTGTTGAGAACTTTGTAGCATGATGCCCAGATCGACGGCTCAAGCGGGGAACCCCCGCAAACACAGTGTTTGTGGCATTGAATATGTGCCGGACCCCACAGATGCAGTGAGGATCCACCAAAGACCTGGGAGCGGGTATGGGCAACAATGCAACAGCGAATATTGTTGAAGCCGCCGCGCCAGGCGGCTCAGCTGCGCTGGTGCTGTGTTGCGGCTTGGGGACTAGCGCATGCAGAGACCTCACGGTGGTGGACCACCAGCTTTACACGACGTGACTGCCTCACCATGCCCCATTCCTCCCACTAGAGGCTGTGGGGCGGAAGGCACCACCCAACTGGGTATCCCCGTCTGGAACACTTGATTAAGGTGCGTAAAGGGCTCCATGATCCCGCACTGCAGAACGTAACAAGGCTCCCAGAGCGCCTGACCTTGCGGCCCGCCTGAAGGTCCTACATCAGCGGAACTCAGACTGGATGTACCCGGAGCGGGTTCTCACAGATTGTGATCCCAGAGAACCTGGGCAGTGGTGATCACCGGACCGGCACTGCACCCCCCCCCCTCCCGCGGGTTGTGGGCCGCAGAGAGAAGCATTCGATTTACAAGGGGTCCCCAGCCAGTGCCTGATGCAAACACAGTGGCAGCACAGGGAATAACCTCCTTTCAACACTCCCGGGTTGAAGGAAGTCTTACCATGGGGGCACTGGGCGCCAGACTCACACTGCACCACACAAGGCACAAGCCTCCGCAGCTCGCTGGAAAACACGATACCCACCATCACTTAGTGGCTTAACACGCTACAGGCCATAACATGTCCCTGTGGACTGTCAACCCGACTTGGCTGCTTATCTCTGCAATAGATTGCCAACTAGGAGCTTCCCTGTGCAACCGTTGACCACAGGACAAACCCAAAAAGATCTCGAACCAGAGCAAGATGAACCCATTTGCTAAGTGCGGAGTCTCCAACCCCACTAGCCAATCTGCACAGGGCGGCACGTCTCAGGAAGAAGGTGCTCTCTTCCTGAAAGACGTGATGGCGGCCATTGCCAACTCTTGCTCATCCATGAAGAGAAAATGGATGGCATATACGTGGAGGTATCGCTCCTGCGACATGACCTGCAGAAAATATCCCCACACACAGGAGACGCCGAGCGCCACATCTCTGACACGGACGACTCGGAATGATGGAGCAACAGATGCAGAAAGTAAAGCAACAACTTAAGACGATGGAGAGCCGGATTGACGAGGGTACAGGTAGATCCAGACGCAAGTGTCCGCATCTTGGGCCTCCCGGAAAAAGTGGAGGGACCGAATATGGAACTACTCCTGGAGCAAAGGCTGGCGGACATGGTTGCTCCCAGGAAGTCGTCTAACTTTTTCTCCATCGAAAGAGCCCACTGCATGCCATCGGGAAGAATGATCCCCGGAGCACTACCACGCATGGTCATCGCTAACTTACTGAATGTTAGAGCCCAAGAAGCGCTACTCCAAATGGCCCGGAATATAGGATCAACCACATATAATGGTTCCAAAACTGCATTCTTCCCAGATTACACCAGGGAAGTGCAACGCACCAGACAGTCCTTTAACTCGCTGAATCTGCGACTACACTCCCTGGGCATCAAATACAAGCTGCTTTTTCTGGCACAGCTGAAAATTCATCATCAAGAAACCGTAGTCCATTTCACGGACCCCTGCGAGGCCTGGTCCTGGGCAGAGGAACATCTGGAAAGTGACTGGGGACTCGAAGGATCAAAGGCACAAAATAATCCCTAGTCGCGCCCCCACGGGCTCCAGCAATACTAGGGACAGACTCACAGGGACCAATGCCAGACAGTACCGGAGGACAACTGAAGATGGCGGGATGGAGGCGGTATGCAACACTGCAGCTACAGTGGGCTTTGGATTGATAAGGTTGACAAGGATAGCTCCACCTAGGGCCCAGCAATATACAGGGTCACAGAGCTACCAGAGCTCTGTTGGGCTTATACACGAATCATTGCACCCCCAAACTTGGCCTCTTTTACTACCTCTATAGTTTGAGTGAGTCAAGAACAAGTTTATGGTTTATGTGTTCTTGTTCTGCTCCCAGTAGTGCAGTCACAGGCTTAGCGGAACATGTTTGGGAAACAGATACTTTGGGTTGGTGCGGAGTGTGGGAGAGTTTGGGGTTCCGTTCCTTTTATTGGTATTAGTTTCCATCCAATCAGCAAGCAAACTGTTATTCACGCCACCAGACACGCATACTCGTCATCAACTACACCCTCAACTATCAATGCGCTCACCATCCACCCTGTGTCTTGATATGCAAGGGGAAAAAATGAAATCCCTTAAACTTACATGGAATAAAAATGGCCTAGGTACCGGAATCAAGCAGCGACTTGTCACACAATTCCTCAATAGGTACTCCCCGGACATAGCTCTTCTTACACAGTCACACCTAGAGGGCACTTCTTGTACCCTTTTCAGCAGAACAAACTATAGGACGGCCATTCATGCAGGCTTCTCTATGAGATCTAGGGGGTCCCGATATGGATACACAAATGCCTTCCCCTTAAACTAACTCAGGTGAAACAGGACCCTAGAGGTAGATTTGTGATGCCGACGGGCGAGGTATGGTGTGAATACATAGGTGTACTGGCAGTATATGCCCCCCCCCACTTTCAGAAAACTTACTCAACGACATCTTAGCCATAGTTGCAGATCACAAGTCCGACTTATTGATCCATTGCAGCGATTTTAATGACGTCATGGACATAGCCCTGGATCACACACTTAAGGGGTAGAAATCCCGACGCCTCCACGAAGCTAGCAGCCTTCGCGAATGTATTGGGCCTGTCCGATGTCTGGCGGGAACTTCACCCAGGGAAAAAGGGGATACTCATTTCACTCCAGGTGTCACGCCTCCCTGTCAAACGCGACTATTTTTTCCTCCCTAGACAGGTGTGAGAAACCTGAAGTTGTCTCACCCGCTAGTCCCCGGAGATCTGCCGTCCAGGTGGCCAGGACACTGCCATCGCTATTGGATCCAGTTCCTGGGGATGGTCAGTGGGGGAGGATCACCTTGGCGAGGGGTCTTTGAGGAGTGGAAGTGGGACACTGAGGGTTGAGACACGGTATCCCCTTCCATGTAACACCTTTTCCCCATCCTACCCTGTAAGATATTTAGAAGCTCCAACTCCCTGCCCCCTTTTTCCCCACACAAACACTTTTCTACACAGTACCAGACAACGGACTACCACCAGAACAGTTTACCCGATATGTCCCAATACAGCGGTAAGGCAATTGACAATAAATACGCACACCTGACGGCCCTTTACCTTCCCCACAGGGATAAAAGGCGAAGCACGAAAGCACACATCAAGCAGGGCCAAATGCACGAGATAACAGCTACTCCAAACCGGCAGTTCAAACGGAAAAGAAAGGCAGCGAGACCTGCAAGGACGACAAAGGGGGAGTTGCACTTGCCCTTTCAACTAATGTCTGCGAGAACTCCGGTGGGGAAAGCAAAGCCGGGAGCTAAAGCTTGCATGCGAAGCAGCAGACGTCAATGGTACCCGGGGCCCTCCCGCTTTGATAAAGCGGGCGGAGATGCAAGCTGGCTACCGTGGTACTATCTTTCACTCCAGAGAACAAATAAGCCAACGGGTTTAGCGCAGCCGGTGAGTCGTAGGAAACGGACAGTAAACCAGCCCAAGATTGCGAGTGGCAAAAACTTTTAATGCAAGGAATCCGAAAGACAAAGAGCTTGTGTACATGTTTTGAACTTTAAAGAAAGTACAGTGGAAGTCCAGGTACAGAGACGTCCGGTGCCACCTGCACGGTCATTCGAAAGACTCTGACCAGGACCTGTTTATAAACTACAAGGACCAGAAGGCCCTAGGAAAGGGTGGCGTGAGGAGTCAAGAGTGGTCTTATAAGGGTTAGGTCAAACCCCTTGTACAATCGAAAGTCTCTGACCCATTGCAAAAGGAAAGCTAGGGGAAGGGAACCCCACTTTCTAATAAGATCGTGAACTGTAACTTGTGGCAAGTGTGAACCCGACAGAGGGATGCCGAGGGATGCCGATGGAAAGCTAGGAGAAGGAAAACCTTTTTTTCTGATGAAAATGAGCAAAGCATGAAACTGTGTTAAAAATAAAGGAACTGTGTTAAAGAAAGGCTGTAGTGAACCTGACAGAGGGAGGCCCAAACGGTGAGGAGGATCTGAGCCCGGCAGAGGGAGATCCACGGGGCGAAGAGCAATCGCCCAAGGTACAAGAGCACTAAATTAACTTTTTATTTGTATCAGCCAGCCTTCTAAGGCAAGAGACTTTTGCAAGAAGGAGACTTTGCTTCTGAAGGTTTTTGATATCGTTGAACTGAACTGTGAACCTTGTGCTGACGAGGCCAAGGAGTGTGCTGTGCTCGAGAGTCCCGCCTTGTCCTGTGCTTCAAGCGTGGGGACGGGAGAACCAGCCTTATTTTCATTTTGTGAACACTTCTTTATTTTCTGGTGAACATTATCCCACACGCTTTTTTTTAGTAATTTAGCAGTAAGGAATTGGCAATAGTTTATTTTTAGTATAGGCCCTTTTTTATTTGACAAGACGCCACTAGGACTGCCTTATTATTATTTAATGGTTGTATATTTGCTCTCAGCTTAGATTTAGGTTTAGATTAGGCGTTTATTTCACCTATTATGAAGTTCAGTAAACACCCTTGAACTGTGATCACTTGTGTCTGTCTTTACTGTTGCCACCATGAGTTCCTTATACAGGACGCACATAGGTTGGATCAGCGCACCCCTACTCACTAGAGGGGTCTCGGATCACTCAATGATTGAGATCCACACAAACAGAGAAAAACTGATTGCCTCCTGGCCTCTGAACAGCAATTACCTGGGTTTCACGGACTTGGTAGGACACATTCAGACCTGTACGACGGAATACTTCAATGAGGGCACGGTAGAAAACCCTGACACCTTGTGGGAGGCATACAAGACAGAACTCCGGGGAAAGATGCTCTCCTGGATCTCCACAAAGCGGAAAGCCCAACGCCCGAGCGTTAACGAGGCAGATGAGGAGGCTAATATTTGGGAGACGGAATACCTACTTGCAGCTTCACCCGAAAACCACCAGGCCCTCCTCACGGCCAGAGAAAAACACCAAATTATCTCAATGGGTAATGCGAAACAGGCACATTGGGAGATGCGTACTCGCATCTACGAATCAGGAGGCCGGTAAAATACTGGCCTGGCTCAAAAGACGGGACGAGGGACACAAGCACGTTAGGGAAATATGAAACGAGCAAAACGTCACAGTGCAAACAGACCGTTAAATTGCAGAGGCTTTTGCAGACTATTATGCCGAACTTTATGAAAGCCCGCACTTGCCAATAACTAACACTATCCTAGACAAGGTCACGCTTCCTAGCCTATCGGAGGCCCAACAATAGCAAATAGAAGCGTATATATAATGGAAAAAGAAGTCAAAGAGGCTGTTGAAACGTGGGGAGGGAAAAAATGGGAGAGATGATAGCGGCCCCTCGTGCACAAAATGTTCACACACTGTAAGGAATGTGGCACTCTTCCCTATGACTTACGCAAAGCTAGCATTGTGGTCATTCCCAAACCGGGAAAGCCCCCAGAGCTATGTAAATCCTACCAACCCATTTCATTACTCAACGGCGAAACCAAAATACTGGCCAAAGTGCTGGCAAAAAGACTACAAGCAGTAATCTCGTCCATGATCCCCTCCACCCCCCAGACCAATGTGGTTTCATGCCGGACAGATCAACCGGCATGAACATTCGTCTATTACACCTGATGATGGAACAGGCCCATGTCATTAGTGAACCCCTTGCATTGTTAGCCAACTATTTTGAGAAGGCGTTCGACTCGGTGATCTGGGACAGCATCTGGGCGATTATGGAAAGAATGGGATTCGGAGTGAACTTCCTGGACTGAGTCCGACTGCTGTACGAAGCACCATTGACGGAAGTCTGGGTGAATGGCTGGTCATCCAGAACCTTCCCGCTAGGGAAAGGTACATGTCAAGGCCCCTATCCCCATTGCTATTTGCAATTGCCATAGAACCTCTAGACGCATGGTTGCGCCAGGACACGTCATAGGCAGGTTTCCGCTGGCTACTGGGTAGGGAAGACAAACTCCCTATAAGCAGATGATCTGTTAGTATATCTAGGTAACCCATCCGACTCCTGCCCAATAGTCACACAAACGCTGAGAGACTATGGGACTCAGCGGTCTAAGAGTGGACTGGGACAAATCCATACTCTTTCCAGTGCAGGAAATTGAGCAGGTAATCCCCCCGGACTGTCCATACCAAGTCGAACGTGACCATTTCCGCTAACTGGGCTTTAGAGTTTAAGTCCTCAGATACCTCACAAACAAGGTATACCAGATTAGTGAATTCTTTGCCTCGGACGTCACAGACTGGAAGATGCTCCCGCTATCCCTACTAGGCAGAGCTGCCCTCTTCCAGATGTTTGCACTGCCATGCTTCTTGTACGCTATAGAGAACGCCCCCTTGCGCATCCCAGACTTGGAATTCATAGGATAGAGAACATCCTTGGGGATCTTATATGGTGCGGTGGACACCCACAAATAGCCCTCACCACGTTACAACGATCATTCTGGGAGCGTGGAATTGGACTGCTGCATATCAAATCAATCCTACTTCTGCGCTTCCCAAATGGCGGCCATCAATGATGTAATACACGGGAACCGGGACCTACCCTACATCCGGGCAGAGATTATGGAACTACATGATATGACACCAATAGCCAACCTATACAGGAAGGTGGGTAGGGCCTCCCCCACAACCCTGATGGACCCTAAATCACTACCTGTTGGGTATTTGGGGTGACAAACTCTGCCTGGTACGAGAAACCTTTTATCCACAACAACCGCCCTGATCAAGCACAATGTTGCAAGGAAATGGGGCACCCCAGACTGTCCAGGTGGACAGGTGTGTGTCCATGGAGCGCCGTATTTATACCGCCCGGGGCTGCCTGGAAAGGGCTGCCAAGAACTAGCACAGATGGAAAGGAGGGAATGGATGAAATACAGCATGTTTTACCACAGGAGTACTATACACTAACATGACTTGGTAATGGTTCTCAGTCCCCCCCGCAGCCCTCGACACGGACGGGACTGTAAACCCACAGCAAAGGCAGCTGCAACAATTGATCTGTAATAACTAATTGATGGAATGTATGTTTCAAGATTAAAACCAAATAAAATGTAACAAAAACAAATGCAATGCTGCAGCTGGAGAGTGGCATTTATCTATGCAGGTAAGGGAGACTGGGTGACTTGGAGCATTTTGTTTATTGTCAAATGTAATGTTTAATGTTTCTGGGACCTATCATTTTGGTTAAAAATACTCCCATGTTTTTATTTTACTGTGGGCTGGCTTTTCTTTTATTGAAGTAAAAAAGTTGGTATTGCATCATATTATGTATAGTACTTCATGTGGTACGACGTCCTTTCATCGCGGGATGATTTTTCACAGGGTTTTTTACTGTGATTTTTTTGCCGAAAAATACTCATTGAATTTTTTGGGGGGGCGGGGTTGGAAAAATATATATATTGGGTGTGGGTGTTCGGGGATATATACAAAATTAAAGAGGATGGGGGAATTGGGGGAGGGGAACTCCCCCCAAAAATAAAAAATGTCAATGAGTTTTTTCGTGAAAAAATCCGCGGTATAAAAGCCAGCGAAAAAACATCCATCCGATGAAATGCCATGGAATCCTTCATGTTTGGCTCCTGCTGCTTATAAGCACTGTAAAATAGGTATTACTATGAAATGTAGTGATACTTAATTCATCAACCCGAGAAGGATGAAGGGCTCAATCAGCCCTGCTAAAATATGAATTTAGAAGGGGCTTTAAACCCGCTGAGCTATCCAATAGTCACACTGCGTGCTGTTTAATCAATTATGCAGTTAAAAAGAAACATTTCTTAGGATACCTACCCACCAACCCTTGGTTTTCCCCTCCAGTCCTTTTAAAAACAAAATGTAATACTATTTTTATAAGGTTTGCTAGTTGGCCAAGAAGCATTCGTCCTGCTTCTAAGCACTGTAAATATAAGTGTCATGCTAGGAAATGGAATCCCAAGAGCCATTGTATTACCAAATAATGTGGTATGCACATTTAAGTTGATATGGCTGGTTAGATAGCTCAGCAGGTTAGGGGTTCAATGCTGGGATCGATGTGCGTTCTGCATGTCACAGGTTTGAATCCTAGCCAGATCTACTCATCCCTTCATCGTTTTGAGATCGACAAAGGGGCATGAATTTGCGTTGCCGGGTAAAATGATTTTAGGTCAGTGGTTTGCCAGAAGTGTTCATGTGCCTACATTTTTGCATCAACAAATGCAAGAATACGCTCAGAATAATGTCACAGTGGAATATTCTAAAAACATTTTTTAGTGCAAGTGATGAGGTGCGCTTGTGCCAAAGAAAGCAGCAGCTCAATCCACAAATTACATGTGAACGAGCTCATCTTAGATGCGCCGAGTCAGATGCACTTTTCAACTCTCTGCGCATTTGTGAAAATCAGGGGGTGCTTCTGAGCATTTAAAAGTGCATCCTGGGGAGACCACCAGGGGGCCCAGGAGGCAATGGCTGCCTGAAGCTCAGCTTACGTCTCGAGGTGCCAATTGTGATGTAGAGCGATCCTGGAAATTAAAATTACCGAATAATAGCTTTTGTAAGCTGGGAAGGTAGTAGTGAGAAGGACTGGGCACGAAAACAAGCGGAGAGGAGCGGCAAACCGAGACGGTGATCGACGGGCCATCCCCAAACGATGAGGGCCTGAAGCGTGGCGGACGAGGGAAGCGGTCCGGACAGTCCGGTGAGGTCCCAGAGAACTAGCTAAGCAGCAAACGTGAACCGAGGAAGTGGTACCTGGCCAGAGCGATGCCTGAGTGAAATCAGACTAGAAGCCCCCATAAGCAAGCTCTTTGTAGCTGCCCCATAAGCACCTGGAGGCTCGCCGTGGAGGGCTCGCCCCGGGGCAATGCGGTGATACGGGCAGACTGGGGGCAGAGTGAGGCCAAGTAAAGAAGCTGAGGAGCAGAGCAGCGATGATCGGCTGCCACCAAAGGCCGAGTAGGAAGCTGAGCCGAGAAGAGGACGTGGGTACCCAGCCGGCTTCCAACCGGCTGGGTACCAGAGGGGAGAGAGGCCATCGCAGTGTGGGGGATGGGACCGCCTTGGTCCCCACAGCCGAGGAAGCGGTTTCGGCCCAAGTGAAGCGGAGACACCTCCCCACCCCCCACATCCCTGGGGTGAGCAGAGGAACAGCGAAGAAGAGCAGCGCGAGGGGTTCTAAATCAGCGTCACGGTCCCTGGGGTGGCAGAGCCGGCCATGAGCCCCGGAGGAGGTCCTGGCTGGACTGCAAGCATGGCGGAGCCCTAGGCCCTAGGAGCGCAAGGCGTCTCAGCTCAGGGACACGCGCCAACCTGCAGCGATCATCAGGAGTGGCACCTGGTAAAATAACTCCGTTGGGGTCCCTGGAAAGAGAAAAACGGTGGGTCCCACAGGAATTCCAGAGCCTTCATCACGCCGCTGAGGGGGAACTCAGGAGACCAGCTTGCCGCCCACAGGACCCAACAGCCACAGGATTCGGGAACCGCGGTCTGCAGCCAGGAAGACAAAGCTGAATACGAGGAGAGAAAGAATGAGGAGGTACCACGGGTGAGCTTCGACCAGGTAGGAAAAGAGAGCGATGTAATAAAGAGGCGAGGCACATGATGAGTTGAGGAGCTTTATTCAGCGGCCCCCAGAGGTCGGACCAGGGCAACCGAACAGAACGGAAAGGTAGGAAAGTTCGGTGAGGATGGGGCTGGAACACTGGGCTCGTGGAAGCGGAGTTCCACGAGCTAGAATAAACATAACATAACATCTCCGCTGTTAGGAAAACAGGATGGGGGGAGAGAAGGGAGAGGGGTATTACATATGGAAGCTGTTAATAATATAAGAAGTCTTGGTTGAAGTTTTGTATGATCTTCCGATTCCTCTTCGATAGTCTGCTGTTGAGAGTTTTCTCAGTGTCCATGTGGGAGCTGTTGTCTTCACGTTAGCTACTTTGAGATGCTCCCGTGGAAGGAGGATTTGACTCTGACGGATTTCCAAATGGTGCGTGCTTGGAGGTACTCGGTCTGTGGACGTCCATTGTTATCTTTACTATGTCCTCTCCTGACCACTTCTTTCCATCATCAAGTGTGACGGATTTACCGTGACATTGGATGACCTTCTGTGGGGGTCTGAACTTACTTTCGGACTTGGATGTTTTTTTTGGTTCTTTGACGCAGACCCAGTCTCCTGCTTGCACTCGCATTTCTTTTACTGCATTTTTGGAGTCGTAATGTGTTTTGTATTTTGTCTGTTTTTCAGTTGTCCTCTTCCGGATTTTATCCATGTCAATCTTGACTTCTCCACCATTCAAGAATATCCAAGCTGGTCTTAGACGATTGGTTGCGGCTCTACCACGCATCAGGGTAAATGGCTCGATGTTAGTGGTGGTGTGTGGTGTTTTTCTGTACGCACACAAGGCTTCTTTGAGGCTTTCTCTCCATGGGAGAGTGTTGGCGATGGCCAGCTGTATTATGCTCTTTACAAGTCTGTTCATCCTCTCCACCAACCCGTTTGATATAGGATGGTATAGGGATGTTAAATGTTTGATGCATCTGTGCTTGAGGAATTCTTGAAACTCAGACGATATAAACTGGGATCCGTTGTCTGAGACCAGTTCCTTGGGATCCCCTTCTCTGTTGAATATTTGTGTCAGGAATTCTGTTACTTTCTTGGATGAGACGTTTGTTTCAGCTATTCCCCATTCAGTCCACTTCGAGGTATAATCTACGAGCACTATTATATATATTTTCTCGCTTTCAATGTTCTCGAAGGGGCCCATAATGTCTATAGCAACTTTTGACCAAACCTCCTTGGGTGGTTCTATGATTTGGAGAGGGGTCTTCCTTACAATTTTTGATTTGTCGCTCGAGGCACATGCGACGCAACTTTTTACAGTTTCTTCTGCTTCTTTCCACATGTGCGGCCACCAGTAATTGCTCCTCGGTCTATTTTTCGTCAAGCTTCTTCACAAATGACCTTCATGGGCTAGTTCAAGGAGTGTCTCTCTGAGCATTACAGGTGGAATTAGTTTGTCTCCTCTGAATATGTGTTTTTCATTCATACTTATTTCATCCTTGAACGGTATGAAGTCTGTTAGGATGTGGTTTGGTTTAATCCAGTCATTAATTATGGCTTTTCTCATTTCTTGTTGTTCTGTGTCATTGTTGGTGATGTTCAGCCAATCGTCTTTGGAAATGGCAGGATTGATAGTAGCTATGATGTCTTCCTGAGGTTGATTGATCTCTTCTTCCTGGTTGGTAGAGAGTCTAGAGAGGCAATCGGCTACTCCATTTGATGAGCCGGGAGTGTAGCAGACTTGGAGGTTGTATTGCATGATATTGAGAAACCAACGCCTGATTCTTGGCGAAATGAGTTGTGGTGTCTTAGATTGAAGGATGTTTACTAACAGTTTGTGATCAGTTTTGAGTAGTATAGGTAAGCCCCATATTAAGTTCCTGAAATGTTGTAAAATCCACTTCACCCCCAGGGCTTCTCTCTCTATCGTTGAATAATTTAGTTCAGCGCCACGCAAGACTCTTGAGGCAAAGGTAATGGTCACAATGTTTCCCTTTTGCTGTTGTTCCAGGACACCACCAAGTCCATATTTGCTGGCATCGACGGAGATGATGGTCTTTGCCTTACAGTCGAACATTGCTAGAGCAGGAGCCTTATTAATGTCGCACTTGACTTCCTCAAACTCCTTCTTACATTCCGAGGACCATACAAACTTGGTGGCTTTCTTTAAGAGGTTCCTCATGTGTTTTGTCTTGTTGGCATAGTCGTTTACAAACTTTGAGTAATATTCGGTCATGCCGAGAAAACTCCTGAGTTGATCCTTATTTTCGGGTTCGGCGATGTTTATTATGACATCCATGAGTTTTTTCTTGGGGCTGATTCCCTCGGCGTTTATGGAGTGGCCAAGATAGGATACTTGGCTGCATTTTATATTGCACTTTTCCAATTTGAGGGCGAGTCCACTTTTTTGGATTACTTGGAGGACACACATGAGCTTGGCATCATGTTCTCTTTCGTTTTCGGCAGATATGAGTATGTCGTCCTGAAAACAGTGGACACCATCGAGACCTCCAAACAGGTGCGACATTAACCGTTGAAAAACAGCTGCGGCTGATGCGAGGCCAAAAGGCATCCTGTTAAACATGAATGCCCCCAGAGGTGTCACAAAGGAAGTGAGATTTTTTGAGTTCTCCTCCAATGCAATCTGATGGTATGCCGACGAGAGGTCGAGGGTGCTGAAGTATTTGGCCGGTTTCATGGTTGCGAGGAGTTCTGGTATGTTAGGGAGAGGGTGTCTGTCCACCCATATGTTCTTGTTCAAGTCATGTAGGTCAACACACATCCTTATCGAATTGTCTGGTTTGCCGACAAGGACAATTGGTGCGAGCCACTCGGAACTCTCAATGGGTTGGATGATGTTTTCCTCACAAAGTCGGGTGAGCTCTTTCCTCAAGGCGTCTTTGGTGCCAAAGGGGATTCCACGAACACGATGGGCTACAGGAACGGCGTCCTTCTTCAAGACTATCTTATGTTGAAAGCCTCGGAGGAGTCCCACCTTGTTGTTGAATACCTTTGGAAACATCTTGGCTAAAGTGGACTTTATGTTGGTGGGCTCCAAGCTGGTAGTAGCATCGGTGTCGCTCAGCACACTCAGGACTGGAACTTCTTCTCCAGGATGGATCTTTATTCGTAAGGCAGCTTGCTCCTCCCAACCAACAACTGAAGAGCCATTTTTGGCCACAAAGAGTTTACAATATGTCTCTCTCTCGAAAAATTTGAGTTTGACCCAGGTATACCCAATTATTTCGATAGGAGTCTTGCCATAACCTGTGGCCTTTATTGGCGTGCAGCGTAGGTCCTGTATCTTCCTAGAGAGAGTTCCCAAAAATGTTTGGACATCTACCATTGTATAGGGGGAACCTGTATCTACCATTACTTGAAGAAGCGTCCCATCCACATACATGTCGACCCACGGGCCCTTGGCGTCACGTGAGGAAGTGATGGTGAGTATTTGTATTGGAGGGGAGTCTCGGTCGATGAGCAGCATGTTATCGTAACTGGGGTCATCTTCTATGAATCTCACCGAGGCAGATCTGATAGACGGGCCCCTATTGTATCTGGGAAGTCTGGTTGTTCTACCCCTGTTACTGTTGCAAACCTTGACGAAGTGTCCGCGGCGGCCACACTTGTAACACTCAGCATTATTTGCGGGACACGTCTTCTCAGGGTCTTCGTGTTTGAACCATCCACATCGTTGGCAATGGGCAGGGTCCCTGAAGTCATTGGATGGACCCTTTCCTCTCCTGGAATTAGTTATTGAGCCTCGGAAGGCTGGAGCCCTCCTGACCAAGGCGAGCAAATTCTCAGTGTTGTCAGCCTCTGGATTGGTTTCAACGGATTTCACCTCAACACAATCCTTTTGGGAGAGTCTCTCCTTCAGGCAGTGGTCACCAAACTCCAGGCTCCTTGCTGTCTCTATGGCTTGGTCCAGGGAGGGATTCTTCATCTGCCACAGTTTCTGGTGAATACGAGGATCCGCTACATTGAGGACAAGCTGGTCCCTCAGATACTCATCGCTGACGCCAGTGAATTCACACGTTGACATCAGTACTCTCAAGGATGCAATGTAAGAGTCAATCGACTCACTCTTTTGTTGCTTCCTGGTAAAGAACTTGTACCTCTCTAGTACAATGTTGGTCTTGTTACCAAAATGTTTGGTGAGCTTGGCTAAGGCCGTGTCGAATTTGTGGTTGTGGTTCCCATCACCTCCAACATCGTCCGGTTCTGGTAGTGCCCTAAACAGTCTTAGTGCCTCTGCTCCTATGCAGTTCAAGAGTGTCGCTTCCTTGAGGTCATCGTTGAATTTGTTGCCCCCAATGGCTCTCAGGTAGATGTGGAACCCATCGATCCATTGTTCCCAGGGAGAGGCTGGTGTCCCAGGGCACGGGAGAAATTTGGCCGGATGGGGGATGTTTTGCATGATGGGAGATGTGAAGCTGTGTTAAAACTGTGCTGAAAACTATGTTAAGAGGCAGGCTGGAAAACATCTTTTTTTTTTTTAATTTTTTTTGTGTGTCTCTGGATTGCAAAAGTCACTGGGTATGAAAAGGCGTTATTTGTTCTTTTGTGGAACTGTTTTTTTTTGTGATAAAGAATCTGGTTTGAGTCTCTTGCTCTTGGTCTTTATTAAGAGCAGATGAGGGCTTTTGTGTCGGCAAGGATTTGTTTAGTGGCTGTGGAGGTACGAGAAATGCTGGATAACGTTGTCACTATGACAACAGGGACAACAAAATGGCTGCACGTAATGCACGCTTTGCGGTCCTTTCCTTTTTTTTGTCGTTGGTGCTGCGCGTGGGCGTGATGGCGCGTGACGAGGTGTCTGGTGCCCAAAACCCCAAATAAATCGTACCTTGCTTGCTGGCACAGGGTACCTGCTCTGTGGCTGCGCCGCCCTCTACCCGGGATCGGGGAGGGGCGCGGCCGCCTGTGCCTGCGCCGCCCTCTACCCGGGATCGGGGAGGGGCGCGGCCGTATGTATGCGGCGGCGGCAAGCGGAGATCGCTTCGTTGCGGTGGGACGAGGCTGGCAGCTGGGGCAGTCCGCTGCGCTCCGGGGGCCGGTTCACCGCCTTGTCGCCAATTGTAATAAAGAGGCGAGGCACACGATGAGTTGAGGAGCTTTATTCAGCGGCCCCCAGAGGTCGGACCAGGGCAACCGAACAGAACGGAAAGGTAGGAAAGTTCGGTGAGGATGGGGCTGGAACACTGGGCTTGTGGAAACGGAGTTCCACGAGCTAGAATAAACATAACATAACAAGCGGCAGCACAGCGGGGGCCACCAGGAGGAAGCGCAGTTTCGTAGCCAGTAAAAGTTTGGCGAGTGCATGCCACGGCTCCCTCCCCATAGCCTGGCCCGGCGAGGGAGGGGACGCAGCGTTGCAAAATAAGCGACTGGGCAACGCAGGCAAAGGGGAGCTGCCGCACCCAGTACCAACGCTCCACGCAGGGGGACATCCAAGAAAGAGTCACTCATATTGAGGCAAGCTAGCAGGAGTGCTGGGGCCAAAGCACTCAGGCAATACGCGGAAAGTAAAGAAGAGTGGCGGGCAGAGGAACATAGACCCGAGTAGCCCCCACAAACAAGGAGAACACCGGGAAACACAGGGGCACAAGCAGGGGATAAACAACAGTCCCGACAAGGTGCCAAAGCAGGAGGTCCACAATAATAGTGAAAAAGTAAAAGAAGAGAGCCTAATGTGGAAGAGCCAAAAGGGATACTGGCCCACAACGCCCCAAAAGAGAAGGTTGGTGAGGGGGGGACGCAGAAGGCATAAGAGATCGCCGTGAGTGAATGTCAAGGTCCCACCAGGACATTGCTACAGGGAGTGGGGACATCAAGAGGCCCCCACCAGGCAACAATACCAGCCACTGCCCGGAGACTGGAGCGACCTTGGGTAACCTCACAAAGCGGGGGACAGGGGAGAGATCCAAAACTGACCAAGTGGGGAATAAGCTGTGAAACCCACATACACTGAGGGGCCTATTGAAAAGCTGCAAAAATATAGAAGAGCAGAGGAAATTGGAGTGCAGCCCCCAGTTAAAAAGTTAGACACAATGGCCACAACAGCCACTAAAGAGGATATAGCAGGAATCTTGGCAGAAATTAAAGCCCTGCGCTCAGACATCCAAACCTCCATTTCTGAAATAGGAGGAAAAGTCGAGATAATAGAAGGTAAAGTTGAAAATCTTGAGCATATCTCAAACAAATGTGGACTTAAATCGAAATGAATCTAAATGCTCGAATGACTGACATTGAGCTAAAAAGAGGAGGAATTGGCACTCAAGATTGATGACATGGAGAATAGGGAACAAAGACTGAATCGGAGGGTAGTCGGATGTCCAGAAAAGGATGGAGAAACCCCCTACCAAGTTGAAAAGACAGTCCAGGACATAGTAAACCAACTGTTTGAAGAAGAGGGGCGGGGGAGCAAGCATCCATCAAAAGAGCGCACAGAAGGGGCAGGGCGTATGGAAAAGGGCCCCGCTCTATAGTAGTAAAATTCCTGAGATACAAAGAAAAAACAAAAATCCTAGCCAGGGCTAAACAAAAGCAAGACATTGTCTTTAACGGCGCCAAAATAAAAATCTTCCAAGACCTATCAAACTACACTCTAGCGAGAAGGAGAGCATGCAGGCCTCTTACAAACTGGCTGACGGAACAGTCCATTCGCCATAGATGGGGATATCCTTTCGACCTGACCTTCGAGTACAAAGGAGAAGACTATAGGGTTACAACACCGGCAGAGGTAAAACAGGTCCTGAACAATCTGGAAATCCACAACGTCACCAGGGGCCCCGCAGGCCCCTCAAGCCCTCATACATCACAAGAGAGCGAAAGAGCAGGATTGCCACAGAGGCAGAAAAGGGGGAAAGGTGGAAGAAAGTTCTTCAAACCGAATTCAATTTCACCAACGAAACCCCCATGAGAAGAGGGGCGTTAAAGAACTCACGGGCACCACAGTGCATAGACTGGCACGACCTCAACTATGGCTGCATTTGAGGTGTCACGAGAACAAGGTAAAAGGGGAAAGGTAGGATAACATTTTACCCTCATAGAGGTCGGAGTTGGGGGCGTGGCTAACTAGCCATGGAGTAGGACGTGCTCCTACACAGCAGCTCCATATGATCCGATGGCGATCCGGCGAAATGCACTTTAACTTCAAAGTCCCTGGAAATAATAGCACATGAGCCGGAACGCGTGTCCCACGACATTGTTAAACCGCAAGCTTGTTGGAGTAAGCGAGCCGAAGATACAGCTCTTTATGTGCAGGACATGGGCGAGCATGGAGGCACACAAAATGGCGGACTACGATATTAAGACTCCGTCCGCCGCGACCGTGGAGCAGGGCAGGATCAGTGAGCGAGGAGCTGGCCTCCGAAAAGGTGCCTGGAGAAACACATCTTGACACAGTAACGTTGAGCGGAGGGGCGCGGCAGGCCTAAGGCAGAGGATTAGGAAGTTGAAGTTGCAGGCGGCAGCACTCCCCGAGCGTTTCATTGCGTGGAACAGATCGTGCAAGCCGAAGTGGCCGGGCGACACGAGATACAAATAACAGGAGCGGCTGCCCGAACGCTCTCCCCGTGATATGAGCAGGAGCCGCGCACCAGTATTGGAGGATACACTGTAGCGGAGACAGCGAATGCGCTATAGCAGCGCAGTTTAACTATTGTAGCAAGGAGTTTGGGACGACCAAGCTGAGGGAGAAGGCACGCAACAATCGTGCTGTAGGGGCAGCTGGACTCAAGACGGCTGCTCCTTAACGATACACACAGCTGCCCATTGAGGAAACGGACGCTGGCTTACAAAGGCCACAGGTGAACACGCCAATATATCATTGTGCTGGTACAGAAGGGAGTGAACCTGTGCACCTAAAGGCAGACAGAAGTGCAACACAGGGAGCAGAGGGCTCTCTGCAGGGCGAAGGATAAGCAGACGACCCCGAGGGGCAGGGGTGTCAGAAAAAGGACGCAGCCAAGGAGAGGCACAATATATGGAGTGGGCGAATCAGATAAATCTGACATATGGAGTGGGCTCTAGCGGATAAGGACATAAAAGTGACAGACGCGGACATAGGTAATGATGAAAGGAATGCACAGAGCCGAAGAGCAGGGGGATCAATATAATAGAAAAGAGCAATTCCCAAGATGCAACAAGCTGATCTGAAACGTGGGAAGACACAACCCACTCGATTAAACAGCCCAACATACACAAGCCAATACAGGGACTCCTCTGAGACAATTGCCACGGACGTGGAGTGACACACTGGTGCTGCATCACAACAGAAAAGCAGGACTGATACACTGGAGACTAAGTAGCCCTGGATACGCAACTAAAGCTTCAAGATGACCGGTAGAGGGGCCATCAGCAAGAACAGGAACAAACAACCCACAATGGAAGCGTTCGCCAAGGCGCAGAGCTCTCCTATGACCATAGCTCCCAAAGGCGAGACAGCACCAGCGGGAAGCACCGCAGTAACTGAAAATGACCAGATACTAGCGGCTATCACGGAGCTGAGAGACTCATGGGGGACAGCGATGGCAGACCTGTGCACTTCCCTGGAGGCCAAAATAGACGCAGAAGTCACCCTGCTGTGACAAGATGTCAGAGCGTTGGCAGAAAGAACGTGCAGCCTGGAGAGTACGGTGAAAATCAACACGGACACAAGCACCAACAATTCAAAGGAGGTCCATGTACTGAAGCAGCAGGTGGCCAACCTAGAAAACCGCGCGGAGGAGGCGGAAGGGAGAGCGAGAAGGAATAATATCCGCGTGGTTGGCCTGCTGGAGGGGGAGAAAGGCCAGGACCCGACAGACCACGTTGAGAACCTAATTTTACAAGAAATAGGAGCTGAAAAACTCTTGCAGGGATTCGCGGTGGAGCGTGCACAAAGCCCTCATGAGGAAGCCGAAGCCTGGGGCCCCTCCCCTGGCGATAATCGCCAAGATATTGAATTATAAAGATCGCGAGAAGATCCTGGAGTACTTTCGCAAAGGGGGAACGATTGAAAGGGCCTCGAGCACCGTCACGGCATATCCTGACTATACAATGTTGGTCCAGAGACAACGGTATAGCTATGTGGCGATAAAAAGGAGGTTGCGTATGGCCGGAATTAAATACATGCTTTTATATCTGGCAAAATTGAAAGTGATACAGAAAAGCAGGATGTACTTTTTCCGACACCCCGGAAGAAGCAACGACATGGCTGGACCTTCAGGGTTGCCCGGAACGAGACACGGAGCAGGTTCAGGAAGAACACGATAAGTGATTGGGATATTGCAAGTATATTGACATAGCACAGTTTGTGTACCCCAGTAGAGACTATGGTAGAGATCAAAAGAAAAATGGGTGCGACTGTGCAAAGCTGATATTTGGCGGGGACGCCTATGATTGTGTCGAATTTAAGGGACTGGAATATAGCAGTTCGCATGATATGCAAGCTGAATAGCAATGTGCGGGTGGAACAAAATAACCAGGAGCGGCTGGACGTACGCACCCTACCCCCCCGAGAAATAGTGATAGTAGTAGTAGGTTGCCAATAGGGCGACCTCACCCCGCGGAGCATCGAGTACAGGCGATTGCCAGAAAGAGCTAGATGCGGGGGAGCCTGAGATCCAGGGATGGAGCTGCGCAACAGTTCAGGGGGGTATGTTGAGGATGGGAAGGGAGGAGGAAGGGAAGAGGAACAGGGAGTTTGGTGCGTTTTTGGTTAAAGGGAGTTTAAGTTTGGGAACGAGCCTACGTAGAAGGGTATGGAACTGTAACGCTCACCTGATTCCCGTAGAGGCGCCGGTCTTGACTGGGCGTATACCGTATCTGCAAAGGTGATGTGTAACACGGCTGGCTCTTTGGGCTGGACCTCTGTGCACTGTATGTCTGACTTGAAGGGTAAGATGTCTGCAGATAGAAAATATGGGATTAAGGAACTGGGTTATTGAATGTCCCTCTCTTCTTCCCTTTCTCTTCTCCTGTAGAACCCCAAAGGTTAACGCTCTCACCTTAGGTAAGTGAACGCTGTGCTCTCCATCTGCCTCGGGGCAGGGTGCTGTAACCAGTTTCTTCACTGGATAAGGGGAGCAGGCCTCTTGACTTCAGAGGACTGCTGTCCGTCGTTTACTGTACGAACGGTAAGTTTCGAGTAATTCTAACGTCTTTAAAGTCTTTAGTAATGAGGTTTCTTGTTTTGCAGGGTTCCGGCGATGGCAGATGACGGGCTGAAGTGAGTTGAAGATGGAGCCGGTGTGATGAATAGAAGCGCCTGGAAGCACGTAAGTAAGCGCTTGTTGCCTGCTTCACGATGCGCTCTAACTGTCTTTTTATTTTGCAGGTACAAGTTCGGAGCGGCTGCAGGGTGCCGGAATACCCACTGGGTTAGATGTGGAAAGGAGTAATGGCACGTGAGTATGAAAGTTCCCCAATGTCTTTAAACGCACCTTGTTTTGTCTTTCAGATGCGGGATGCAGCGCCGAAGGCCTCCGGAGCGTGCGAAGAGTTGGTAAGCCTTTGTCTTTCAGATGCCGGAATGCAGCGCGAGGCGTTTGTGACAGCCGATGGACCAGGTAAGTGAAGAGCTGTCACTGAAGACCGTAATGCTAACCTGTTCTTTTTTGTCTTTATAGGTGTTGCTGAAGACTGGATTCAGGATGGTAAGCCTTTTTCCTTAGGCCCAGGATCAGATGCAGAAGACACGATGAGCGTTCTGCTGCAGAGGATGCAGAATAACGCAAAGCAAGATTCATCCATCGGGTGTGGTTTAAATAGCCTCCTGTAGTGCTTAGGTGTCTCCTTCCACAGCCACGCCTAGGTAAGAAAAGAGTTCCTGCTTTCCAGAAGAGTTCCAGTGTTCTGAATCTAGGGAGTGGCTCCTGCCCCACCCAACAGGAAAAGTAGTTCCAAACAGAAGAGGATCAGAGGCTCAACTGGCAGGCAAGTAAGCAGCATGGTCTGCTGCAGGTAAGTCCACCCAAGCATTATGAGCCCGGCGCTTCCAGCGCTGGGACTGGGCATATTTATGAGCCTGGTGCCACTGGCGCCAGGACTGGGTCCAAAAGGTCCCAATTGGGACTGGTTGGCACTCGGAACCTGGGTTATGGATCTGCTTCCAAGGGAGTTGGGAAAACCCTGACCTTTTGGAAGCAGAGATCATGACAGGAACTTAGGGTTAGAGTTAAACTGCACCTGTGGGAGGTGGAACAGAACTTGGAGAAGCCATGGGGGACCTTAAAAATAATAACATGGAATGTAAGAGGGCTAAATAGTTATCTAACGAGAAATAAGGTCATGTTGTACCTGCGCAGGCAAAAGATAGATATTGCGCTGCTGCAAGAGACTCACCTGACACGTGAGAAAACGGATACGATTGCTAAGAAGTGGAAGGGGGTGATAGTGAGCTCATCATATTCTGCCTATGCCAGGGGAGTGCTTATTTGGGTAGTGCCACATGTCCCATTCCAACGGTTACAAGAGGTGGCTGAGACAGACGGGAGGATGGCTATATTGAGGGGATTGGTGGAAAACAGGGAAATAAGCATTGTAAATACATACGCCCCGAACCAGAACACAGCGGCGTACATCAGGACATTGTGTACTAATTTGAGCAAGTGTGTGGGGAGCGCTGTGATTTGGGGAGGGGACTTTAATTGCGTACTCAACCCAAGGGTAGATAGGTCGGATGGGAAGATGGATAAACCCGCCCCTGCTGCTAAAGCGCTGCAGACATTGTTGAGTGACTTTGGTCTAGAAGACGCATGGAGAATGAGCCACCCCCTAGAGAGGCAGTACTCGCATTACTCTGCCCCACAGCAGTTAGACACGAGGCTGGATTATGTCTTTACTACACCTAAAGTATTGGCAGAGTTAACACAAATAGAATATAAAGCAAGGGTTCTTTCGGACCACTCGCCCCTGATCCTCGGATGGCAATATTGCCCCCCCGAGAGCGAGGATTCCGACATGGTGCCGTCGAGCGGAGGCATTGAGAGACCCCCTTTTTAGAGAAGACATGAGGGAGGAGAGTGTAAATTTCATCGAAGTGAATACTGGGAGTGTGGATTCGGCAGGAACACTGTGGTAGGCCTTCAAAGTTGTGATGAGAGGGGCAGCCATAGCAAAATCTAAAGGACTACAAGGTGGGATCTTAGCTGACCTACGAGAGACAGAGGTGGAACTGGAGGAGGCCTTAAGGAGTGAAGATGGCACTAAAGAGAAATTAGAATTGATACTTATGCTACAGAGACTGTGTAATGTCAATTATAAAAAAATATATGTAGAGAGGCAGTACGCGGGCGGGGATAAACCTGGACGACTTTTGGCATGGTTATATAAGAGCGAAACCCCCAGAGTCACGATCAGGACCATTACAAGGGCGGATGGTAGCGTAGCAGACACCCAAGAGGAAGTTAATCAAGAGTTTGTAGACTATTACAAGATGTTATATGCAGACGAATGGAAGAAGAGCAAAGCTACGATAATAGAAACATTGGAAGACATAGGGTTGCCAAAGATAAGTGAGGAGGAAAAAGAAGAGCTAGATGCACCAATCACCCTAGAAGAACTGGGGGAGGTGGTGAGACAGTTATCTACTAGTAAGACTCCAGGGGCGGATGGACTCCCAGGCGAATTTTATAAAGTATACAAGGAAGAGGTTCTCCCCCCACTGTTAGAAATGTTGAAGGAAGCGTTTGAGACGGGAAGTTTGCCAGAATCACTGAGAGAAGCGATTATAATACTGCTACCCAAACCCAACAAGCCGGGGCACAGCTGCAGCTCATATCGTCCCCAGTCAATGCTGAATCAGGACAGCAAGATACTGACGGCTGTCTTGGCAAATAGATTAAAAAGAGTAATTAGTAGATTAATACACCCTGATTAGGCAGGTTACGTCCCGAGCCGGAACATTTCTAATAATCACAGGCGACTCCAACGAATTATTGAAAGTGGTAACGAAAATACAGGTGAGATGGTGATTGTGTCCTTGGACGCAATAAAGGCCTTCGATTTGGTCAAGTGGCCATGGCTGATGGCGGCCCTAGAAGGTTATGGGTTGGGGCCCGGATATGTACGTTGGGCGAAAATACTGTATAGAGAGCCGCTGGTCAGAGTTAAGACAGGATCGGTGATATCTGAAAGGTGGCAGTTCAGCCGGGGCACCAGACAGGGTTGTCCATGGTATTCTTTTTCAAAAACACTTACATGGAGTGCGCTTCTGGTACACATTATTTAAGTTCACAACCTTGAAATTCTTGTTTCTCTGTTACCTCTCTTGACATTGAAATCATACAAATCTCTTTTCACTGTTAGTACACATCGTTTTTTATTTTTTGTTTCCTCTCAAACATATAATTCCTTCTTCAACTGTTTAAGCATATCCTTATAATTTTTGCCTCTCTAATTAAAAAAGAAAATTATACAGAAAATAAAACAGAATAAACTCTTTATGTAGATCCGACAGTGGTGGTATTGAATTCTATATGCAATCATGAGATAATTATCTGACATACTCACCAATTTTTTGTTAATTTTTGTATTATTTCCAACTTATTATTCCTTAGTTGTTAATGATTTCTTTCATTTTGGAAAAACCTTTTTTCTTATTTACTTCTAAGTAAAATATTTGATAGGTTTCTGTGAAATGGTAAACAAAGGTATAAGTAAAAATTTTAACTTTCTTATTTTTCCATTTAGGCTAGAAGTCTATAGTCCCTCTGATTTGGGATTCCAAAATAAGCCTTATGCTGCTCTCCTTAATTTAAAATGACCTTATTTTCCTTCGGTACGATTGGCTCTGGTCCGTCTCAATCCGTGCTACCAAATAATTGAATTACTTCTTCCTTTTTGTACTTGCGGGCCCGCTACGTGTGATGTCATCGCGCTGTGCTACGTGAGGACGTCACGCGTTACGCCGCGTGATGACATCACACGCCTCTTCCTGAATGTCCAACGGCCATCTTTACTCTTTATTTTTGCCGTGAGATATGGATAGTTTATAAACTAATGTTAATTATCATACTTACAGGAATTGTTTTAAGAATGTTGCAATATTCATGGTAAGAGTTAGTAGTCTAACTGTTTAAAAGGGATGCAATTTAGAACATGTTATTCCTTCTTTGACCTTTACTTATTTAATGCTCTGTCCTCTATACCTTATTTTTATGTCAACTTGAGCTAATAATTATCTAGCAACAGAGGTTGAACGGTATGTCTTCAATACTTTCCTTTAGTTCTCCTATGACCAATAATATTTCCATACAACAGTGCATATCTTTACTTTTATATGCTCACAAACAATTCAATTAATATAATTTCCACTTTAACTTATTCACATATCGGTACATTATTTACCGGAGTAACATGTTCGATGGTGCTATATTATAACCAGTAACTCATCTCATTTTCTGAATTCAACCCAGAATTACAGGTGTCCAAGATACAAATCCATTTGGGTTGTCCATGGTCTCCAATGTTCTACATACTGGCCCTGGAACCTCTAGCAATATACCTGAGACAACAACATGATACAATAGGCATTGAGGTGAAAGGGGAACGACATCTGATCTCCCTATACGCAGATGATATGTTGCTGTAGTGGAGACACCCAGAAGAAATTCTTCAATATATCCTGGAGGTAATGGATAGATATGCAGGGTTTTCCGGTATAGCGGTGAACCCCCAGAAGTCAAGCATGTTCCCACTGGGCGGGTACAAGGAGTTCCATATAATAATGTCGCCACAAAAATCTCGCCATGCAAAAATATCACTGAAAAAATTGTCGTTTTTTGTGGCGACATTATTGCATGGAACATGCGGGGGACACCCCGGCAACCCCACACTTTTTTTGTGTTTTTTTTGCCCCCGTCCCCATGTATATATGGTCACCCAAATAATATCGCCACGACATTTTCCTGGCAATATTATTTACGGCGACCATATATATGGCGATATTATTACTTGATACCGTACAAGAGGATCCCGTTGGAGCGGTTACCTGTATTGCAGGTGCCATGGGCGGTCAGAACGTTCCGGTACCTAGGGATAGATATTTACCACGCAGTGGAAGAGGAACATAGGTGCAACACGGAGGTGGCCATTAAAAAAATTGAAAATTGCAAGCGATTTTGGGCGAGGTTGCCCTTAGCAATGATGGGACGGGGAGCAATGCTCAAGATGGTGGTCTTGCCTAGGTTCCTGCACTACTTTGTGAACATACCATATTTTATACCCAAGACGTTCTTCACCAAACTGAACGGTATGTGCAGGGATTTCCTGTGGCATGGCACGCAGAACAGAGTGGCATTATGGAAGCTACAGAATTTTTATGAAAAGGGGGGGATAAAATTGCCCAACTATGAGGTTTATTACATAGCGAGCCAACTGCAGTATGTTGCTAAATGGCTTTCTGATGAAGAAACCTCTGAATCCAGGCTGTTTGGGCAGGATTGTATACCTTTTTATTTGAAAGAGATGATGTGGATACCCAAGGCAGAAATGAAAGGGCGCCCCAAGATGTTGCTGCTGGGGTGGAAAATGTGGCGCAGGGCATGCAAGATGATGGAGAACCCATCTCCATGCTCTCCGTAGGTACCACTGGTTGTATTAACGGGTGCGGATGAACAGCTAAGGAAGATAATCGGGAACCACTGGGAACCGGTTGGGCTAGCAACCATGGGAGATATTTGTCAGGAGGGCTCAATCATTACCTTTGAGGGGCTGCAAGATGAAACGGGATTGTATTCGGGCCAGTATATTACATATCATAGAATGGTGCAGAGAGTTAAGAAAATATGGCCCGAAAATGTGTTGGAGGAAGAACCAGATGCCACCATAGATATGATCTATGACATAGAGGAAGGGGGACATGAGATATCTAGATTATATGAGATGTTGATGCTTAAAGTGGGGAAAGAGATCAAACAGCTGAGACTAGATTGGGAAACGGAAGTAGGAACCCCAATGGAAGATGGGATGTGGGAATGGGCACAAAGGTATCATAAGAAGGTTTCCAGAAACGCGAGATTGAAACAGATACAACTGTATATCACGCACAGGGCATACGTGACACCCCAAAGGATATCGAGGTTTGAGAATGTAGGACGGGAGGCATGCCCCAAATGTGATGAGGAGAACGCGGGCATGGTACATATGTTCTGGTCATGCCCGGTCTTTGAATGCTTCTGGAGCGACGTGCAGCGGAAACTGGCAGAGAAGGAGGTCAAGATCGTAGTAGACACAGTGTGGGCTTGTTTGTTGGGGGGGTTCCCAAGATCAAAGAAGCTAAAGCATGTGAGCAAACTAAAAGATCTGGCATGTGTGCTGGCTAAGAGAAGAATCGCCATCGGATGGAAGACATGCCATAGACCAAGGGTGGAGGTATGGTGGAAAGACTTGCAGAAATGGGCGGAGGCAGAAACTATAGTATGGCAAGAAGCGAGCAATGCCGGGGGGTGGAGGAGACAGAGCCCCTGATGGCCTGGAAGTCATTAATAGCAGAGCTGTTTGGGTCAATCCGAGACCCAGCTGAACCCATGGAGGGAGAGAATCTGCCACAGGATGCAGATACGGAATGTGTAGATGGACAGGCTCGAAATGGGGGAGGGAGAGGGGAAGCAGTGGCTCGGAGTAAATAATGTATAATGGATCTGTTGATATATGCACTGCCTGTTTGGTTTGTATTGTTTGGCTGGAATTTAACTTAAAAAAATAAATTAAAAAAAATAGAGGTCGGAGTTACAACCCCGGGTGGCCCTCAGTTAAAGGAGGGTGTCTCCAAATTAAAGACCTGTGCTACCTGTAAAGGCGCCGGTCCAATTGTCAAGTTCAGCTAGTTACACGGTTAAAGGTGGGAAGGATGGGAAACAAAGGGTAGAGGGGGCAGGGGACGGGGGAAGCAGAGGGCTGGGAAAAATTAAAGGAGAAGTATGGAAAGCAGGGACAAACCAACACCACACTTTTTTTTTTAAACTCCGTTTATTGAATTTAAACAGCACAACAAAAAGAAAACATTAGAATGAACAGATTTAATTTAATAATGTGAGACAGTTTATATTGAAACGTTACACATAATTCAAATACATAAAGAAAAAAAAATATACGTTAAAATAGAATCAGATAAAATAAATAATGAATTTCCAACACGTATAATTTCCAAAATGATCAATCAACATAGGGATAGATAGATAGATATACGAATTCTCTCTAGAGAAAATGTAGGTAAACAAAATCCCATCAACAATTCAATTCAATTTGTGGTGCAGATATAAATTAGGTAGAATCCACTAGATCATAATAAGCACCATAAACTAATAACCCTCCAGGAGGTTAGTCATTGCAGGTCATATTGAAAGGCCCAACCCGCTGAACACAGTATGCCGTTATAGTATTAGGAAATTGAATACGCTAGATGGTAATAACCAGCAATTTTTCAATCATCAGCCAAGTGCTATACATGGCTATATGAGTTTTTATGCTGGTTGAATTTAGAGTACAGTACCAGAACCAAGGTTCAACTATGTGCTCCAGGTTGTGGACCAAGTCACATAGCATAATTTATAGGTTTTAGCCAGAACCGAGCATGCTGTGAGTAGGTGTATGGCAGTTTCATTAACAGAAGTAATTTTACAGATACAACAATGTCTTTGAGGAAGCAAGTGGATATCGATCCACTTGTTGGCAAGCACCGGCAGACAATCAAGTCGCAACAAAAGAAGGAAATGTCTGAGTCTACTGGAGGGGCTCAGGTTCATGTACACCTGTGGTTTCAAGAATGTATACAATCTATACCGCACAAATTGATACTTTGTGAGTTTGCCCAGATGGTCGTAGTTCTCCAGCCAGTCCCATAAGTCTATCCGTTTCCACAGGCCTTTCTTCGATGTGTCGTAGGTGCCCCTCAATGCGGGGATCCAACCAGTCTCTTTTTAGAGGCTTTCCATTTGGTTTTTTATATGGTAAATAGTCGACTCCCTAGATATTTCTTGGTGTAAGGATCTCAATAAGAAGTTCAGAGGTTGGTTGGTCATCTTCAGATACATATCCGCTCTTCTTTTGAGTACAATAGCTTTTAGGGAGGTTAGCCCCAGTTCCAATCTAAGAATCGCCATTGGAATACATTGAGGAAGGCCCAGCATCTTCCTCCAAAATGTGCCCTCTATGACTTGGAGCCAACTTAAATTGATGTTCAGTATTGCCTCCAGGCCATAGGTCACCATAGGAAACAGTATCTGCATATAGAGCTGATGCACACCCCACAAGGAATAACCACAGTTTTTAACAGCAAATCGATGTATTAATGCTGTTAGTTGTGCGGCTCTGATGATTCGCGTTCGTATGCAGGTCGGATATTCTCCTATAACATCAACCTCCACACCCAGGTATTTGTATGTGGAGGTGTATTTTATTTCAATCCCCTGCATAATTAAATTAGGCCTAAAAAATGTTTTAGCTGAGAAGACCATTAATTGGGTTTTTTCGCTATTGATGACCAGATCGTTATTGGTGGCGTATTCTCAGAGCGCACAAGCCGATCTGGATAATCCACTAAATGTGTGGTCCATGATGATTAAATCGTCAACATATGCAAGCACTGGGCAATGCGATCCGTGGTGGGCAATTGTGGACTGCAGAGACCGCTATAGGAAGGTCGTAAGTGAACAAGTTGTACAGGAAAGGAGCTGTAACGCAGCCCTGTTTTACTCCTCTGTTCTGTATTACTGGGGCGGTCATATGGCCTTGGGAGTCCAACTTCAATTTGGCCGTAGTGTTTTGATGTAGAGCTCTCAGATAATAGAGGAGTTCATCAGGGCAACCTAATAATTTACATTTTTGCCAGAGTTTATCTCGAGGAATAGTGTCAAATGCCGCATGGAAGTCTATAAAAAGAGCGTACAATGTAGGTTCACCACGGTTCTTAACTCTCGTCCTCAGCAAATCAATAATCATCAGGTTCATGATGATGGTGTAGCCTTTCCTGAATCCACTTTGAAATCGATTGAATATACCAACTTTAGCAGCCCAGTCCTTCATCTTTTCCAAAAGCAGCGACGCAAATAGCTTCCCTGTGCAGTCCAACATCAAGAGCAATCTGTAGTTTCCAGGTTACAGTCTATTTCCTCTCTTGAAAACTGGAATGAGTATGGAAGTTTGCCATGAGGGCGGAATATTACCAGTCTACAGAATTTTGTCAAATAGGATCTTTATTAAAATGGCCCAGAAATCAGGATTACTCTTCAGAACGACGTTGGCTTGGCCATTGGGTCCAGGCGCTCTAAAGGATTTCAGAGATTTGATTTTGAGAGTTGCTCTTTGGATGTGATGAATGGTTTCTCGAGAGGGACCAGTTCAGCACTACATTGATTGCCCGGCGTGGATGGAGCATTATGATTAGATAGAAATTCGGACCATTGCTGAGCGCCTATTGGATTGACCATTGTGTGGTTAGTGGGGCCCCTCACTTCATTCAGTAAGCCCCAGATGTTTCTTGCGTTTGAGCATACAACTTGAACCATTTGTTGCCAGCGACCTAATTTCTCAGCTCTTCTCTTCGTCTTAATCCATGCATGGTATTTGTTCTTAAGCTTTCTTCACAGCACTGCAATGGATTCAAATGTGTTAACGGCAATTTTCGCTTTACGAATAGAAGCTCTTAGGACTCGCTTGGCATCTCTGATGCTTTTATCGAAAGGTATGGTCTTCCTTCCTACTTGGATCCGCAACTGCCCTGCCCACACCGGCACCACCCTCAGTGTAGCCGTCCTCATCTGCGTCATCCCGCAGCGTAGTTGCAGAACTGAAATGATGAGCTATACATGAGGTAATCCATTCCTATTGCTCAGATTGATAACGCTCCGAAAGGCTTTGTCATAAAGCACGGCGCATCATATGCTCACCTCCTGCACAGCGCGAAGATATCCATCTACTTGTAACCTGCTGCACATAAGCCAGTAACCCTGGGCAAAACTGTCCATAATTGCGTGAGACCCGTATACAACTGTGCTCACCACAGATACTTCCGTAGTCCTTACTCCTACCATGTACGTGTCACTCTGATTGCTGAACATAGCACCTTTGATTTGCCTACAACACAACCCGCCGCCTGCCCGTTCACGTTGCACGCGAGAGCTGAGGCTATTTAAGCACAGGTCACTGCACTATTAACGTCCGTGCAGGTAGCACTATCCTTACTACTTGTATAATGTTGCTTGCCTGTCCTGTGGAAGGTTGCCCTATGCAACAGGTACTCCCCCTTCCACATACTCCAAAGCCACTGCTGAGCCCGATCATCAAATGTGCCTATTTTTGTGCAATCCTAGCCAATTTGAATCTGCCTATTGCTATGAACACTTTTCCTATTGGTAGCTGACTATTTGTGCAATCCTAGCCAATTTGAATCTGCCTATTGCTATGAACACTTGTTTACTTGAATTCGCCCATTTTGAGTAATCTTAGCCATACCGACTAGATCTCCACATCACATTGTGCAACACTATTGTTAATTATTAATTATGAATTGCACCTGGTTTACTTGCCTGCCATACCCATTACCTGACGTCATCACCCTCAAGCCTGTCCACCTGCACCCGCCTCACCTTTATTTACTGTATCCCCTGCTGGCCTTAATCACACTACAACCTGTCCCCACTATGGCCACTAACATTAAACCAGCTACCAAAACCACTGCAACATTGCCGTGCTCACTTCCATCCGGCAACACGATATCGCACAACCCATACCTAAATGAGCCAGCCCTGTGGCTACAACACTTCACCACCAAGCCCATCCCTAACCAACCATGCCATACGCGCATTAGGAATGCCAGGCTTTGCTCACGCATCCATTACCCCTCAAGCACACATTTTACACCACAGAACTGCATCAAATCTCACGGCTACACATCATCCTTGCCCGACAGCGCTAGGTCCAAATTCACCACCAACAAACCTTCACCACTATGCCTACTTAGTTGCCTATCCCCAAGCCGACAGAGTAAACCCTGTCCTACTCTAGTCCGGAACCAAAGATTAGCAACCAGATGTCACCACTGGTCCTACCACCTGAACACAGACATTAGGGTCAATTCTGCCAACTTAACCCATATCCTAGATGCCCCATTATCGGTAGAGGCCTCCCCAGCCAACATCCCCAATTTCCAAGCTAAACTCAAAGGGGCGCTCATTAACGCCCGCTCTGACCCAGCTCATGCGCTAGACATCGCTGACTTCATTGTGACGGAAAACCTTGATTTTTTGGCAATCACAGAAACCTGGTTACATGCGGCGTCCGGCCCTGCCCTGACCCTCGCCATTCCCGATAGCTATTCTATCATCAGGTGCGATAGGGACTCCAATCAAACTAAGGGGGGTGGATTAGCATTTATATTCAAGAGCTCTCTTAACCTAAGAGTGGCTAACATTCATCAGCTGCCCTCAGCTGAACTACTCTCGATTAAACTCCCAATCTCACCTAATCATACCGCCTCAGTGCACCTCATCTATCGGCCACCTGGTCCCACTTCCACATCCGTAGAAGACATCTCTTCCATCCTAGCATCTAGCACTAAGCCCAAATCCCAAATTATCTTACTTGGAGACCTTAACATAGGCTATCTGGACACGAACTACACTAAAGCTTGTGACCTTGCCAACGTTCTATCCGACTTTGGCCTAACCCAGCATGTCAATGTACCCACCCATATCAAGGGTCGCACATTGGACTGGGTTTCAGACATGAATTGCGCACTAAAGCTAATTTCAGTGTCACCATGTGCATGGTCCGACCATCACAAAATAACATTCTCCATCAATTCTTGCCCATCCGTGCACAAACCTTGTACCGCGCCACCTACACTCACTCGTAATAAGAAGGATATCACAACTCATCCTCCCACTATTAAATTCGGTCTCCACAACTTGTGCTGACCCTACCGTCTTGGTGGACACCTACAATCGAGCTATGTCAAAAGCATTGGACTCCATTGCCCCTCTTAAACAGCGCAAAGAAAAACCAAGCAAACCACCTTAATTCTTGGTTCACCCCACACCTACGAGAACTTCGGAAAGATAAACGTAAAGCTGAGTCCCTCTGGAGAAACTCACCTACACCAGTAAATAAAATCAACCTTCTAGCCATCACCCTCTCGTACAAAGATGCCATACTAGCGGCAAAAAAAGAAGTCTTTAATAACAGGATCATACAAGCTCAATCCAATACTAAGGAACTCTTTAAAATTCTCAAAGAATTAGAGTCCCCAGCTGCCCCCCTTGACACATGCACCCGATACCGAATGGTGCACCAACATTCAAAAAGCATTAACAAAATCACTACACTCCAAGCTAAAATCAACACTAAAAAAAAACCATCTCCTTGACTCAGTAGGTAACTCCCAACCTTCCAACTTCTCATCCCCCAATCACTCCTTCAAACCTTTCAGCTTCTCACCTCTTACCATTAGGGAAGTGGAAAATATCATCAAGAAGTTAAAACCATCCAAATGTCAAGGCGATGCCTGCCCAGCACCAATCGTAAAGGAAGCAGCGCCTGAGCTTGCCCCCTTTATCACCTCCTTCATCAACGCCTCCTTTAAATCTGGTGTTAGGCAGAAACCTGTGCAGTTCCCTCTGGGACCACTTCAAAATATTTAGGACTACAGGTGTTTGGCAGTAAACCCACTTGGTAGCAGTCTGTACCACACAGATTCACTTAGTAGCTGTGGCTGAGCAGTCAGACTTCCCTCAAGAAGAGTTAGGCAGTATACAGAGTATTCACAATAGGTCAAGAGCACACAATAGAACAAGTAAACACTGACCAGGGCTTGGTGTAAAAGAGATATCATTATTTATTTAAAACCACATCTAGAAAAACACACAGGCACTAATAGTAAGCAATTCAAAAACACGGTCACTAAAAGATATACACTCCCTTAAAAGAATATTAGACAAGTCTTAAGTAAAGCCCCACTTATTTTCAGACAGCGGTGAGCGCTTAACGTAGATGGCACTCTAATAGTTCGTTTTTTAAAAGGGAGAGAAAAGCAGAGAACAAATTGAACAGATCCCAACACTTTTACAACAACATACCAAGAGAGGAAGGCAAAGTAAAACCGTGAATTCAGAGTCAGTAGGCCGGATCCGCTTTGCAGTGCACAAAAGTCTTGTAATGGTTCAAAAAGAAGTTGGATCAAAGAAAGGGGACCAGTTAGAGGGTCAAGGCGGCCAGCCCAGTCCAGAAGGTTAAGGAGTTATTATTACCTTGTTGCAATCTTTAGAAAGGGAGGCCTGGCGGACACAGTACCTTAAAATGGTGAGAACGCTCCAGCGGGGGCAGTTGTTCCTGGCAGCGGGTGCAAGTCAGTGCTTCGTCCGGGGGAAGAGAGGATCTCGTCGTGGAGGAAGACAGGGGCCCGTTGTACTTCCAGGGAAGAAACCAGCCGCGGAGTTTCTCAGGTACAAGGAGCGGTCCGTTGATTCGCGGTTCAGTGGTGAGTGGCTATCTGGCCACCTGGGTGCTTGGCACGGGCAGTTCGACCATTAACCGGGCTGGGGTGCGAAGAAAGAAAGGTAAACTGGTTGTGCCCACCAGTCAGGGGAAGAAGCCTCTCCAGCCGGGAGATCGTCTCTGTCGTCGGGAAGTGGCGAGTCGGTTCCGCAGGGCTCCACCAGTGGTGTCACCGTGGTAGGTCGGCTCAGCTTCTCCCTCGTCGGATTCTCAGATCCTGTAGCGACTTCTGAAGTTCCAGTCCCCAAAGCCCCGCTTTTATGCAGAAAACCCCCATTCATTCAGCCTAGCTGTCACTCAAACATTGGGCCAATCACACAAGAGTGCAACTTGAGTTACCAAGGTAACTCAGTCCAGGGTGCCTAAACCCCCTCCTACACCCCCTGTGGTACCCAGACTGGCACCACTTTTGGAGGCTTCTGTGGAGAAGCCCGCCAAAAAGTGGAACAAAGGGCTCGACTTGGGTTGGAGTCACAGAAGAGAACACAGATGCCATTTTTGAATCGAGTCTTGGCAAAAAATACCAACCGGAGAATTAATATTAATTAAATAAACCGGCGGTATGTTCGAGGCTATGAGAATTAAATAATAAAAGCTGGTAGCCTCGAACAATGGGAAAATCCCATAGGAAAACATTTGCGGTCGAATATAAAAAGTAGTTTCCACTGCCACCAGCCAAAACTCGCTCAGGGGGGACGGAGACGTGCCCCCTCGACTAACAGACCCTGGGGCAATCGAATTATCCCGACCAGTACGTCCACAATATGATGGTTTGTACTGGTTTCTGTTAATTTGGGACTAGTAAAGCCAATGGTAACTTTACATGCCCTGGGAGACAGTAGTCAGTCCCGGGGTATGGAGTCTATGGTGGGGTGTCACTATGACACCCCTGTGTTACTGCATGGAGGGTGCTGTGTAACACATAGGAAAAAAACGCATGAGACCCTATGGAGTAAAGGACCCCATAGCCCACAAAACACATTACCAGTCAAAGGAATACCATAAATCATGTCCAAGAGTGGGAGGATGTGATAGAGAACCTGTAGCAGCGGACAGGTTATCGGAAAATGATAAAGAACAAAACGGTGCAAAGGGGCAGACCTCACACATCACAGCAGGCGGAATGATTGCTACAGTAACGACACAGACTACAACTCCCAGAATGCCTCAACAAATGCATTTTCTATATAAAAGCCAGCAACGGGGAAAAGAAAACACGGAAAGAAGGCGAGAATCCACATTTCCTTATATGAATGGACTCGCCCAGTTAAGGGTGAAAACTAACGTTGATTCCGCGTGTATGGAGCAGGAAGGAGGGGAATTAGCATCAGATGTACTGCGCCCAGAGGCAGCACCTGTGATTAATTGCTGGGGAGGAGGAGGGGCAGACTGGTTTAAAGCTGCACTAAACGCCTCAACGTGTGTCTCATTTTTCAGGAGTGGAAGGCGATGGGCGGCGTGGATTCCGAGTGGGAAGAGACCAGCTCACAACACTGGTGGGCTTATTAGAGGAAGAAGGGAACTCCGCAGAACGAACCCTTATTGAGACGGCAGGCAACACTGTGCGCAGAGCAGAGCGCAGTCACCACGAGAGGGACTGTTCACAAGGTGATACAAATACTGGAGTTTTAAGTTTGTTCTTTAACTTCAAGGACGGCAAGAATACTGGAGGAACTTTACATGCCAGATCGCAATCAAAGGCTAGATCTCTCTCTACCGCGGGTGCTCAGATGAGCGTGTGAAGGAAACCGCTCAGCACGGCACGAACGAAGGTACTAACGGAGGACTTTAACCCGTGAGGTCACAGTATAAACTGAGGGGGGGGGGGGGGAGTTGAAATATTTGAATGGCCGTGACGAACTGCCGGTTTAAACATACCGATCCATTGTATTCCTTCATGGTATGATATAGTTTTCTTGGAGGTAAACCTGAACCTATAATTACGGTCACATTCGGAAAAAGGAATTCTGAGAAGCCTGGTTGGCACTTTAATTTTGAATTGAGACTTTTTGCAACTTGAAGTGCTATAAAAAATAAACATCATTTGTCAAAATCCTCTGGTGTCTCCGGCTCACTACTTAACAGAGGAAGAGAGTCTCACTCTTGGCAGGAGGATAAAAACAAACTCCAGAAATCCAGCAAAGCTGCTGGGGGACTCACTAGGTTAGGAAATTCAGCCTAAAGAGAGAATTCTCCCTAACACCTGGCATAGTACCAGATAACCTTAAGGATGCATGGATAATCCTCTTAATCAAAAAAACGAACTTAGACCCTAGTAACCCCACCAACTATAGGCCCATCACCACGGTACCATACCTTCTCAAAATCCTGGACTGCGCTGCATATCTCCAAATTCAAGACTATCTCGACAAGAACAACTTATTAGGATTTAGGCAATCTGGTTTCCGGTCGAGACACGACACAGAGACAGCTCTGAAAGATCTAAAAACCAAATGGAGGATTTGAAAGACAAGGGCAAACAAGCGCTCTTACTCCTCCTAGATTTATCCGCCGCTTTTGATCTAGTGGACCACCAAATCCTCTGCCAGCAACTCAAAACGGCCGCCCACTTCTCCGATGCAGCCACCTCCTGGATCAGCTCATTCCTTGCCAACAGATCCATGAGAGTCTTCTCATCTCTTGCCGCTGCTGACCCAGCACATGTCCCTTGCGGAGTCCCACAAGGCTTGTGCGCATCACCCACGCTCTATAACGTCTTTACGAAACCACTCTTTGATATTCTTGACCATCTGGGTGTCACCTACACAAATTATGCGGATGACACCCAGATACTCATTCCTATCACTGGTGACTATGTAACTGACGTCAAAGCTCTCAATGCAATTTACACCGTCATCCAGGCGTGGATGGCCCACCACGGTCTCTGCCTAAACGATGAGAAAACTGAGCTACTCATCCTAGGCTCTCAGTCCAAACTTTCAAAACTTGACAGCAAATATGATGCATTCAACATTGATGGTAACATCATTAAGGTCACCAATGTCACTAAAACTCTCGGAATCTACCTAGACTCCACCCTCTCTCTCACAAGACAAACCCATTCAGTAGTTTCAGCATCTTCATACACGTTCAAACTAATCACTGCTTGCCGTCCCTTTTTAACTATGGATAACTGCCTGATCCTGGCCAGAACCCTCATCTTATCCAAAATTGACTACTACAATGCCCTTTACCTTGGTACGAGTCAAAGAAACATTGACAAACTTCAGGTAACCCAGAATAATGCCATTAGGGCTGCTCTTAACATACCTAGACACGCCCACATCTCATCCACTAGACGCAACTTACGATGGCTCCCCATCTCACGGCGGATCGCCTTCAAAACACTTGTTTTAAGCCACAAAGCACAGAACAACGCAGCACCAGCCTACTTGTCAGAGCGCTTCACACAACACACAGCCCACAGACCTCTAAAATCTGCACATGCACACACACTCATCATTCCTAGCTTCAAACTTCAGACTGCCAGAGGCTCGAGCTTCCCAGTCCTGGCACCGAAGCTTTGGAACTCACTACCCAATGATCTCAGGAATGTCCCCTCCCTCTAATCCTTCAAATACAGACCAAAACAATGGCTCCATGAGCAAGACAAAGCTTCGGCCACCCTTTGGTAAACACCTATCGCATGATTTGCAACCTCGATTACCTCTGTATATACTGAGACGACTAACTACCTTTGTATATATTTGTATATGTCCTTATTCTATGTATGTATATATATTATGTAATTTGTAACTGCCTTCTGTAACCCTCTGTAACCTTTCCAAACATGTGCACTGATGCCCGTGGGCAGGCTGCGCAATATAAATAAATAAAATACAAATATTAGTAGAGGTAGTGGCGTGTGACCACGCAAAAGCAGCAATCCATTCCTCAATATCGTTAGCAGTATATTTGCTAAAGGCTTGGTTGTCATAAAGCAAAACAGCTTGTGCTGAACATGCTGCATTGTCGATATTTTTAGTATGCCAACGGATGTAAGAGGCTGCTTGATTTGTCGTCAGGTTTCCCATGGTCTGGGAGTTGGAATTTCCCAGTGAACTGCAAAGGTCAGAGTTAGGAGGCTTTAATCACTCCAGTCATTTGAGATGATCTTCATATCTTTAACTCTGCCAGCGATATTCGGACTCAAGGCATAAATTAGTTTTCAAAAATTGATTAGCAGAATTTGCTAATTAAAATATTTTTGATTAGCAAATAAACCTATTTGATTAGTAATTTTGTACTGCTATTTTAAATGTCACCAGAACTTAGTTTTACCCCAAGACATACAATTAGCAAGAATACAGCATTTCTATGTACCTCTGAAGTAATACATTTGTGCAATGAGTGTAAAATGTAAAGGTTCACTGCATGCATGGACTACATAAATAGATCTGATAAAAAAAGCTCTAAACATTTTTCAGTTCAACGCTCTGTGCAGAGTGATGGGCTCAGACCAATCCAGTGACCCGACAGCTACATGACTTTGCCCTGCACTCTGGCCGGGACAGGCCTTAGGTGAACCACCAGTGAAGACAAGTGGCAGAGCGTGCCACCATCGCACATCATCTGCATATCAGACTGAGGAGGGTATCAGTCTTCATGTTGTTCAGTTATTTATCTTGCACTGCAGGAATAAATATGTATTGCCCGGGTTGCTCCTACAGAGCAGCGACAAATGTTGCCTACCAGCTCGGTGTGATTACCTTCTGTGAAGGTAGGTAATTGGTACTTACGTTCAGAATTATACATTAACATTTGAACATCTTTCCATTTTGTGCTGTTGGGTGGGTTGTGTATTTTAGAACGCTCCAAAGTACGTTTTGTATTTTCCT
The DNA here is from genome assembly GCF_040938575.1 of Ambystoma mexicanum. NCBI lineage: Eukaryota > Metazoa > Chordata > Amphibia > Caudata > Ambystomatidae > Ambystoma > Ambystoma mexicanum. The sequence continues at coordinate 965,630,363 of NC_090936.1, read as the reverse complement.
GTGATGTAATTGTTATGCAAAGCATTAGTTTTGAAACTTGAAAAATCCTACATCTTTTTGGCCACAAAATGTTGGCAAGTATGCTGCAGGCCTGGCTGCTTGGAAATTGGCAGAAATAATAATATTCCTCCCGTCCGTTCGGGAGAAATATTATTTCTGCCACTTTCCAAGCACCCAGGCCTGCAGTAATAACATAGCCGGCTTGCAGAGGGCATTTTAAAAAAAATGTCAGTCTCGTGATTAAAGCGCTTGTGGCATTTTTAAGCACTAGACTGAAAGAAAGCTAAAAATGCCCTCTGCAAGCAGGCCACGTTATTACTGCAGGCCTGGGTGCCTGGAAAGTGGCAGAAATAATATTTCTCCTGTCCTTTCGGGCAGGAGAAATATTATTTCCAGCCACTTTCTAAGCACCCAGACCTGCAGTAATAACATAGCCTTCTTGTAGAGGGCATTTCAAATATCCCTTCCTTCTCCCGAATCACGAGAAGGAAAGAATATTTGAAAGGCGATCTGCCAGCATGCCATTTTACTGTGGGCTGGGTACTAGCAAGTGGCTGGAATTAATATTTCTCATGGCCACTTGCTAACACCCAGCCCTGCAGACAAGGGGCTCCCCCTCCTCCACCCTCCCCTAAGCACCCCAGCATAACTCCTTACCTTGGATGGAAGCCGGGTCTGTGAGTGGAGCTGGGGTGCTCTTGCTGAAGTCTTCTCCGTGTGACTTCGACGCCGCTCCCAGGCTGGGCTCATACATTGATACAATGTATTTAGCCCAGCCCGGGAGCTGCTGCCTGCACTGTCAATGCACTTCTTCTGCAAACAGAGACTCAATCATGTTATCAGGAATTAGCCAACTAGTTAGAGAGCCCGGGCCCTTCGCTTTCCGTTTTCTCGCCCTTGTTGCTTTCTTTTTAGCCTTTTTTGAGGGTTTCCCCACCGGAGCAGTCGTGGATAGGGGAGAGGCTATCACGCAAGGCTTTTTGTTCATGGCTGCTCTCCTAGTCAATATTCGTTGTTTGCGTGAAAAGAAAACTACTGATTCACTAGAGGGTACAGGTATAGGCACTAATTCATTGGAGGGTACAGGTATAGGCGCTGGGTCCGCAGCAGATTGTGGAGGGCTGTTGTCCGGAGGTCTCGGGATCAGGTTTTCTTCTGCCCCCAGGCTATCTTTAGCTCCTTGTCTTGCTGCAAAAATAAGAGTGGTCTCAAGGTTGCGCCCACATAGTTTCGGGAGGATTTTTAGAGCAAACTGGAGGGAAGCCACTGAAGATTGTAACTCAGCTCGGGCGGGCGTACTTGGGGTAGAGGCACTGCTAGAATCGCTGATACTTCCCATACTAGAGGGTTCCTGAAATGGAGCAAGATTAGGGGAAGCAGATAGTCTTTCAGTTGGATCCCTCAGGGAGAATGGTGCACTTGATTGAGGGTACTGCGGATTGTTTCCAGACAGGTGCGGCTGGGCTGGAGCCATAGCCCTCTGCATTGACAGGCAGAGGTCAAGAAGTGAATTATTATCTATATCGCCATAGTTAGATGGGGATATCTTGGGGAGCCATGGCTATATTGTTCACTGGTTCCTCTCCCTCCATTGTGTTGGAGTTTACTTCTGGAAGAGCATTCGGTGGAAAAAATGTCAGTGATTGCTCCTTTAAAGAGAGGTTCTTTCCTTTTTGATTTAGCTTTGCCCATTGGAATATTTGTTCCAGAAGGGGAAAGGTCATTACGTTTCCGGAGACTATACATAAGTTGCGGGCCTTGCTTCTGAAACAGCATTTAGTATGCACTCTTAAGCAAGCGCAATCAATTGATAGGCCCAAGTGATTAACTTCGGGATGGTTTTTGCAGGGGCTGGGGCCCTTCTTCGGCTGGTCCGGAGGGCTAGTATCAGAAAAGCACTGTCCTGGATCCACTACTAGTACCAGTCTGTAACAGTTTTATCAGCAGGAGGGCAGCCGTGATCAAAGGGGAAGGCCTGCAGTCTCACGTCTGAACCCAAGCATTATTCGTAATGAGGTTGAAAAAGAAAAAAAAAAAAAGATCACAGCAATACAGTCGAATTGGGATCCTTTTCTGTTAGACTGTAGTAGCAGAACAGACCTATTTAGTGTACATTATAAAGATGACACCTTGACCTCAGCAGGCCGTGGGTACTCGCCCGGCCGCAATTTAAAACAAAGAGGAGGCAAAACAAAGTAGCAGAGTCCCACGCCCACCAGAAATCTGCACACTTCTAGGGGTAAGTAATTATAGAGGCCACCAGATTTACTACAGGTGAATTCAGCTGCAGGGTGCCACAAGAAGCCACCCGGGTGCAATCCGGAGACGGGACAGTAGTAGGAAGCTTTTGCCTACTTATTGGCAGCCGACTCCAAACGACAAACGCAGGCAGCCAAACAGCCACCAGACTTACCCCCTTTCAGACTTTCAGGCTCTGCTGGTATTCCTCTTCACTCCGCCGCCCAGCCACTCCAACAAACCCCCTCATACGGAAACGGGGGCCAACGGGGACGGCAAGGCGCTCACTGCGATGCAGCTTCTCAATGCGTCCTCTCGCCTCACGCTGCCTCTCGCTGTCGGCGGGGACAAGGTCAGAGGAAAGCACCTCTGAACGTAACTAGCAACATGACAAGTCAAACGTGTCAAGCCGCACCTCAATCTCTCACTCTCTCGCTCTCAGAGGCCGCTTCCGACACCATTTCACCTTGCTACTATTCAATTTCTTTTTGTATGGGCCCTTTTCCACAAGAATGTGACAGCATGACCTGGTCCACTGCTGAAGGACATACATAGGCAGAATGAACATAGGCATTTATCCGAAAGACAAAGCAATATCGATAGTGGCATTGGCAATGCATGGCAAGTAAATGTTGGCAGGGCCTATTGCGGCTGACGTCTTCGGGTTAAGGGAAGGGTGGGGGAAGGAGGACAAGAAAGAGGGGGAGGAGTGGATTTCATTGAGCATCAAGCCATTTACTCCATATCTTTTCAAATTTGCGGGGACAACGAGGCGCGTTGTAAATCCGGCGCTCCGCAGCTGCACATCTGTTTAGTTCGTTGCTCCAGCGGTTCAGGTGCAGTGGGTCTGCAGAGCCCCAGTTGGCAGCAATGAGCCTTTTGGTCGCCCCTAGAGCGACTGCCACAAAAAATGTTTCGTATTTTGTCAGGTCTTCTTCCACCCAGATGCCCAGAAGGGACAATTTAGGATCTCCAGGTATTGGCGTCGCAAGGACCGTGGAGATCGCGTTGATGCAGTCCCCCCAGAAGACTTGTAGGACCCGACAGTCCCAGATCATATGATAAAAGGTGGCCGGTACACTCCTACATCTAATGCATGTCTCATCCTCAGTTCCCCCCCACTTGGCCATAGCAGTGCGAGAGTGGTAAGAGCGGTGTAGGATTCTAACCTGTATTAGTCTGAGCCTGGCTTCTATGCCGATTTCTCTGGGTGACATTAGTGCATCTATCCAGTCCTCTGGTTCCAGTCCACCCAGATCTCTCTCCCACCTTTCTTTGAGCCCGTCAATTTTTGAGGCCCCGAAGGAGTTAAGGGCCTGGTAGAGGTGACCCTATAGGGGATTTGTTGCGGAAGGACATTGGTCTCAATGGGAGAGCAGGGGGGTTATATCAGGGAACTGGGTGCGAATGGCGTGGTAGAGTTGCGCATGTCGAAACTGGTCCAGGGGTGCCAGGTCAAATTGCTCTTGTATGGCTTTGAAGGTCAGGAGACGACCCCCTTAGATCACCTGCGCCAGTGTGTTTATCCCTTTTGCCTCCCAGTGTTCAAAGGAGCCCATTTTCATTATTTCGGGGAGGTATGCGTTATGCCATATGGGTTGGGATAGTGTAGGCTTTCCCTTCCAGCCAACCAAATTATGTGCATCTCGCCAGGCGCGACGGATATGATGTGTCATTTTGGGCAACATCGGCATTCGGCTGTTGTTGGTATAGAGGATCTGTAGTGGGGGGACTGGGGACATGGGTTCCAATTTAATACGGATGTGTGGGAGTGTAGGGTCTGCATGTAACCAATCGTTCACCACCCCTATCTGTGCCGCTAGATAGTACGTACGTATGCAGGGTAGACCGATGCCTCCCTCCCAAACCGATCTCTGGAGCATGTCAAGGGCTATTCTGGGCTGCTTCCCTCCCCACAGCAATGTGAGAAGGCTCCTGTCAATGAGTGGGAAGGTTTCCTGGGGGATAATAGTGTGTGGGGTGTTTTGGAGAACATATAGAAGTCTGGGAAGGGTCATCATCTTTAACAGTGCAGCTCTACCCAGTAGCGACAGGGGGAGTGATTGCCAATCGGAGACGTCACTATTAAACCGCTCCAATAGGGGTTGAAGGTTGAGTTGGAGGAACTCGTCTAATGTCGGGTCGATCCGTATGCCCAGATATTTAAATTCCCTGATACTGACATGGTAGGGGCAAGCCTCTGGGATCGCGGACTCGCCTCCTTGGATGGGGAAGTAAATGGTTTTGGACTTGTTTACCTTTAGGCCTGCAAAGTTTGGGTACTCCGTAAGGATAAGGGAGACAGTCTGGCATGAGGTATTCAGGTTGCTGAGATATACAAGGAGGTCCTCCGCATAGAGCGAGAGCAAGTCCTCCCCTCCCCCCCGGCCACCAACAACACACTTACATAAAAGAGCACTACTACCTGATGGAATGGGATCCAATGTAAGGGAAACTGAAAGTGTATCCTGTCCGTCCAGGGAAGACTACTATAAAAGTGGATACGCTAAACGTAAAGGGGCTCAATTCGCCAGCTAAGAGATCCCTAATAGTGAGAGAAGTGAAAGAGCAGAGCTTGATATCTTATTTATCCAAGAGACCAGACTAAAGGTTGGAGAGGAACGAGTGCTCGGGGGCAGATCGGTGGGTCAATCATTCTGGGCATCAGGGAAAACCAAAAAGGGTGGAGTGGGGATCATCCTTAGTAAAGGAATCAGGCTAGAGAAACCGACAGTGGAGCCCACGCCGGAAGGCAGACGCCTAATAATTCGGGGCACATTGGGAGCCTCCCAAATAATGTTAGTGGGGGTGAACACAACCAATCAAGGGCAGGGTCCATTTAATGACAGTGCACTAGCATCCCTGAACGTGATGTGGGGATGACCTGGTAATGGTGGGGGGAGACTTTAATACATGGGCAGACCCCCAAATGGATCGGCAACAGATAAGGATGAGGAGCAAAAGTGTTACAAAGGAAGACCACAGTAGATTTGCAGCCACTCTCAGGGGGAAGGGGCTAGTTGATGTCTGGAGGCATTGCAACCCAGGGAAAAGGGGATACACATTCAAGTCAAGAGGTACACAACACCTTTACCAGGATTGATTATTTACTGGTCAACAAAGAAAATCAATCCAGGGTTCATGACTGCACTATACGGCCGGTCGTCTGGTCCGACCATGATATGGTGATAACATTTCTAGAACTAGAGGGGGTTGGCCAGAGAAATACAAGATGGAGATGTAATGAATCTTTGTGGTGGGACAAAAGTTACGCACAAGAGCTTTGTCAAGAGATCAAGAATAACTGGGAGGTGAACACAAATAAGCTATGGGAGGTAGGCAAAGCGGTGTGGAGAGGACATCTCATTAGAGAGGGGGCAAGACGGAAGAGGGAGCACAAACTGCTGGAAGGCAAGCTGAGGGGAGATTGCACGCACAGGGAACCTATCGAGTAGAACACCTGGGAAGCCTAAAAAGTAAACTGGAAGAAATAAAGGCCCTGGGTGAGGGGGATGTAATAAGAGAGTTGAGGTTCCCGAAACAGACCTATGAAAAGGGGGACAAGGCTTACAGAATGCTAGCCTCCAGACTATGGGCTCAAAGAGCGGACAGATGGGTGGAAGTAATCCTAACAGAAGAGGAGTCCTTGAGACATGCTCTGCAGGAAATAACAGTGCAATTCGCTAACTGATGAACCGCTGTACGCGGCTGCGGAGGACCAGGGTGGAAGGGTGGGTTGAAGGAATACATTGAGACATCAGGCCTCTCTCACCTCAAAGAATCTGAGCAAGCCTTTCTCGAATCAGACATAACGCCGGAGGAAGTTAAGACAGCCATTAAAAGACTCCCACCAGGAGGAGCCCCAGGGGAGGACGGTTCACCATGGGATTCTACAAAGAGTTCGCAGACACACTCGTCCCACAGATGTCCACAGTGTTGACATAAGAGAAACAGGCCATGCGCCACCATCGTTCTCCACAGCACACATAGTAGTGATAGCCAAGGTGGGGGGGTGGGGTTGAACAGACCCCAAATGTTGTAAATCTTATCGGCCAATATCACTCCTGAATGCGGATGCAAAAATATACACCAGAGTGCTGGCGACCCGCATGGAGGACATCATGCCCAGCCTGGACCACCTGATCAGGTGGGCTTCATAAAGGAAAGGCAGGGATCCGATGCAATGCGGAAAACCCTTGACATTATGGAACACACACGGACACTAGAAGGGAATCAAGCCCTTTTAAGCATGGACTCCGAAAAAGCCTTTGACAGAGTAGAGTGGGGGTTCCTGCCTGTGGGCTGTGCTGAGCAACATGGGTTTTAGGGAAACGGCGATAAGAGGCATTCAAGCCCTATACAGGAACCCGAAAGGAAGGGTGGTTGTCAACAACACAGTGTCGAGAGTTTGCCCTCTCACGAGGAACCGACAGGGCTGCCCCCTGTCACCACTCCTATATGCCCTGTCCATGGAACCATTGGGGAATAATATTAGAAGAGAAAAAACTATTAGAGGAGTCATTGTGGGAGAGACGGAATACAAGCTAGCAATGTCTCTACCTGGCAAATCCGCAAAGTGATGTCCCAAAGGTCCTAGAAATGATCTGAAATTTTGGTAGATGGGCCGGGCTGAAAGTAAACCCTGACAAATCGACACTTTTCCTCTACAAAGACACAGAACACCACAATGGAGACACTACAACTAATGGAGGTATTCTGACATCACGGCAAACACTACGATACCTGGGTATCAACATCAAAAGGTCCCCCAAAAATGTTTACGATGCCAACCTACCACCTCTGTTGATTGAAGTATCAAAAGATCTAACCAGATGGGCGAAATTGACAACATCATGGCTGGGGTGTCTAAACGCCGTAAAAATGGAAGCGCTTCCTAAACTACTGTATTAATACCAAATGCTCCCCATTGCCATACCAGGGGCCCACTTCACAGAGATAAAGAAAATGTTACTCAGATTCCTGTGGCAAGGGAAAAAGCAAAGAATATCGTACGCCAGGCTAACACAACCCAATGAAAAGGGGGGGGGGGTTCCCAGACATGTACACTTACTATCGATCAGCATAGTTCAGGGCCATAGTCCCCCCCCCCCATCTACGTGGAGATAAGCAAAAACAATGGGTAGCCATCGAAAATCACAAAATGAGACTGGTATCGCTAGGAGAATGGCTATGGGCCCCAAAGAATTCCTTCCCAAAAAGTGTCAACCATTTTGCACATGTGGTGGGCTTGCCCAGAGTCACAAGCATTCTGGAAAGTAGTACTAGCATGGATCAAAAAAATCAAAGGGCTTCCTAGAGAATTAGACCCCAAACTGGTTCTATTTGGCTTCGAACAGCAGGAAGAGCGATGGACAAAGGTCCCCACATGACCCACTTCTTACTACTAGCAGCTAGGGCCTGCATCACGATGAGTTGGAAACACCCAGCCCTCCCGAAGGAGGCTGCCTGGGCAAGAAAAGCCAAGGACCTTTACAAAATGGAAAATATAATGAGCCTCCTGCACGATCACCTACCGAGCAGAGAAATGGAATGGGCCCCGTTCCTTGAGGCTTATAAGTGACTGTTTGATACCCACTGAGCTTTCATCTTCCTGAAGACACTGGATATAAAAGAGACATAAATGCCCCAAACGCTTCCCGTCTGCAAGATTGGGGGTGGAGGGGGGGACGGGGCAGGGGAGATTGGGATTTGGTTTGAGCAGACATGGACCGATTGTTATTGGTTTGAAAAATGCTTAATAAAAACATTTTTTTTTTTTAAAAAGTGCATCCTGAATTCACAGATGGGATGCACCTTTAAATATAGAGAAATTAGAGTCATTCCCCTACTACTCCTGTTGTGAAGATGCACAGAGAGAGGCGCAAATCATGTAAGGGTCAGTTCTGACCTTGCCATTCAATTTTAAGTGTGACAGCAATGATATAAACCGGCGGCTATCACACTTGCATTTCCATCCCCCAAAGGAGGACGGAAAAAGCTTATAATTCCTTCAAGCATTTAACAGAGACAGGCCATTAAGGAACAGAACTATGTGGTGGTTATAGATCATTTGACGCTGAGCTTGCCACATGATCGCATCAATTACACGCAAGGTTGCACATATAGTACCTGATATTGGGTGGCCTTGCTAGACATTTGAGGGTGCACTTGGCATACAATAAAAGCAACTAAATAAATATAAAACTAATATATTTTGACTGCACCTAGACTGTAAGGCTTAACAGAATAAAGATGGCAGTATCCTTAAGAGTCTACATTTGGCATTCTGTATTGTGGCAGCAACTGGCAATGTGAGGCTTTACTTCGCACATGATTACTATACCTTATATATGTGATATATGCAGCTATAATTGGTGTAAAATGGCAGTAAAAATCCATAAAAGCTGTTGTGGCATAAGCACGGCAGTACCACTGGCCTATGCTGGTTAGAATTGGGCTACCCCAGTCATAACATGACCCCCTCCATGGCATATTAAGGCAGCACCCTAGTTAAAATGTGGCTTGTATGTAAAGAAATGTGCATGCCTGCATTAGTACTGGTTTTGTCACTTCAGCTGATGTCATGGGGTAAAATGCCAATGTGATGCCATTTCATATGTCGTCTTCAGGGTGTGTGCACAAGGTTCTGTGGGCTTGTGTCACATTGTGGGAATTTGTCCCTTCTACACAAGGGGGAGCCGCCCCTATGCCTCTTGTGAGGCTAAAGAGGTGAGCCCGCTCCGCAATACCCTCCCTAGGAGTAGAGGCAAGTGGAACCTCATCTCGAGTCTCCCTCCCTTTAGGGACAAGGACTCACGGTCCAAGGAAGAACTCTCTAGAGGACCTGCAGAAAGAGCACCTGTAAATCTCTCCGAGGATGAGATCTGTCAAAAGAAGGTAAAAATGTGTTATTGCTATCACGAAATAGGCGATCCCTTTTTAAATCTACTGGGACGAAGAAGAGGACGTATGAAGGAGGAAGAGAAAACCGACTAGAGAAAGAGAAAAGAACAAACCCTTGCGAAGGGAAAGAGGGAAAGCATGACAGTTACATCAGTCAGGAAGGAGGAGGAGCCTGGGGGAAATGAAGGAAGAGCATGCAAAGTTCAAAAGGCAGAGACCAGTGCTGGGAAGCAAAGCCGAGGCAAGACGTGCAGTGTCCTGCAGATCCAAGAGAGACCAGACGTATTACCTTCGGTAAGAAGGAAAGTAGCTAATGCACCACGGGCAGGGGGGGAATAGGCAGAGAGAGAAAGAGAAAAATGCAAACTTATGCAGCAGGGTTGCCCGTTACACAGATTCTGCGGCACTAACTCCAATAATAGCTCAATCCATAGGATATAATCCAAAAATCTTCTTTATTGTGCTCCAAGTGTATAAAAAGGGAAAAATCATACATCACATACTAACGCGTTTCACCCAATCAGGGCTTTGTCTGGGTAAACATCACTCCTGTGCCAAGACACACACACATATATATATATATATATATATATATAGTGACCACAAGAAGTCTGTGGTGGACCAGCGGTCCAAGTAGCAACGCCAAAACAGTCCTGGCGCAGCCAGCTCGGGACAAGCAAAACCCTGAGATAATGGATACCTCTCCCAGACGAGTCGAGGAGGCCAAGGAGGGTGAAAGAGCGAGAGACGCCATATTAAGAAAAGGAGCAGCTGACACAAACCCTGGTGACAACCCTAAGAAGAACTTAAGTAATAGGGATAACAGGAGACCTGGGGGAGTGAATGGTATCCAGTATAATTGGGACAATCATACTCCTCACAGTCACAAGAGAGAGAATATAGCAAGAATAAATGAGAATCATAATTGGAACATTCATACTCGTCACAGTCACGAAAAAAATATATAAAGAGTAAATGAGAATCATTCTGGGATTGTTAATACTCGTCACAGTTATGAGAGAGACGATAAAAGTAAATATGAATCATTAAGACCAAGCACAGGCGAGCCAGCCAGTCAGGTGGCTTGAAACACGGGCTCAAACCTACAATCTCAGCCTGCATTTCAAGCCGCCATCTTACTCCCACCCTCCGTCACCTTATTTTTTTTTCTTTTTCCTCACTTTGCCCTTCCCCTCCCCAACTCCACTTAGCCGTTTGTTGCGGCGGTGCAGACCGCCACCGCAGTTTCCCAGCTTCTCTGCCCATTATGGAAATGGAAGAGGGGCTCTGTACGGAGCCGTGCCTTCCCTTTCCATGGCGGCCATCTTAGGCCAGTAATTTCAGTCATTGAACGCAACGTGTGAAGCGTCCCGTTCAATGACGGAAAATACTTAGCACCCCGGTTTATCCGCTTTGGTAACCGAGGGTGCTAATGGCCTCATGCCCCCATTCCAGCCCTTGGAACGGGGCTTAATGTCACATTATTGAATGGTCATATTCGTTACATTCAAAAGAGAGAAAGCCTAACAGAAGTGAACGAGAATCATTATTTGAATACTCCTACTCGTCGTAGTATAAAATAAAGTGTTGTATAGTCAATACCAAAAGTGAAAGAGAAACATATTGGAAGTGATTCCATTCATAGTATGTCAAACCAGGAAAGCTCAAGTGAAGTGAAAGAACTGGTTATTAATCCAAAACATGAGAACAGGCTGGAACTTCTACAATTACATCCAGATAAAGAGAAAAAGAAAGAATATGAAATATTTAAGAAAACAGGAAATATCCCAGATGGAAAAGATAATCCAGGAATACGTTTGCCAAGGGAAGAGTAAAGGATCAGGACATATAGGAAAACACCAGTGAAGAAACAAACGTCTAAGTCAACAATCAATGAACTGATAAAAGTAATCGCCAGAGACTATATATTAGGAAACAGCTGAACAAGAAGTTCACAAACCTCAGGAGAAGGGAGACAGTCCCCCGAGTTCCAGTTGTTATAGTGGTATGATCAGATAGGTTACAGTTGGACGGTGGACGATTGCATGAATGGACATTCGCTGACTAGTACCTAGCTATATTGGTTAGGTAGGGACGTCTTGCAGAATAAGGAAAGACAGGCATTACAATTTTCATTTAATAAAACACACCAGTGAAATGTCTAATAAGAGTTGGTGTCATTGATATGATATGGCAATTATAACGCGCCTGTACACACGTGTTTCTAGGCGCGACAAGAAGGGGAAACAGAGGCAGGACAAAAACAACAATCTTACTAGACCTTATGTCATTCAGATCGCGCAAGTGCAGGGCTAGAAGAAGGGGAGAAATGCTGGTAACTCAAGTACAGCCAGCGGGTGGCTTACACAGAGCGCGGGAACTGTAGGGTTGCAGATAAAAACCACAAGTGCTGGGGGAACCAGGAGCCAGTGCGAAGGCCAACTATACATGCCGGAGCCTGCACCCAAGTTCATAGGGTAGCCAGGTTACCAGTGCGTGAAGCAGTCGGGACATCAACAGAGAAAGCAGAAGCGAAAAGGAAGTTCTTGAGTTGCTTTCGGAACCAGAGGTGGTTCTGCTCAAGTTTGGATAGAGGCATTGAGGCTGTTTCAGAGGGAGGGCCCAGTTGAAGGGAGAGATCTGCCCCCAACTCTCTGCTTAGAAAAGCAACAGACCCTCAGAGAGTTGGTGGTGGATGAGCATGACAAGGGAGATGTTTAGGAAAAGACAGTTGGAGGTAGTGCAGTCCCATGCCCCAGAAAGCCTTGTGGATGATGCAAAGGGTCTTGAACTTGATCCTTACAGGGAGCCAGTGAAGACATTTCAGAGCTGGAGGGATACGATCCCTGGGCTTGAGGCCAGACAGTCGAGGATGAGAGGAGAAGCAGCAGCTGAGGGGAGCCTGAAAGAGAGCTGGGTGTCATCTGCATAACACTGACAGATGGAGCAGAAAGTAGAGATGCAGTAGTAGTTGAAAGGCCAGGGAGAAAGGTTAGACCCCGAGGAAGAGAGATAGCGAGGGAAAACCCCAGTTGGACCTGAGAGGGTCGGTCAGTGAGAAAGGTGGTCAGCCAGGCGAGGGCCTGATCAGTGATACCCAGGTTATCACGGAGGCGATTGAACAGGGTGGCATGGTTGACCCTAACAAAAGATGAAGAAAGATCCAGAAAAAGGAGGCCAGAAGAAAGGTTAGAATCAAGGTTAGAGAACAGGTATTCACTGGTGTTCAGGAGAGCAGTCTCCCTGCTTCTGGCAGCTCTAAAGCCAGACTGGTGGTCGTAGAGACAACCAACAGATTCAGTGTGAGGATTAAGCTGTGAGATGGCCAGCATTTCCAAGAGTTTGCCCAGGAAAGGGGTTATGGAGATCGGGCAATAGTTAGCCTGAGAGGACCTTCCGATCTACCGCAGGCTGCAGTGGGTAATGTAGCCTGAAGCTGCCAGGTCAAGAGTTGAAAGCTTGAGAATGGTAAAGAGATGGGGCAGTGAAGAAATATGTGGTGAAAGAATGATCACTTGGGCAGCCAAACCATGTGGTGTATATGATTTTCAAATGTGACATGGCATTGTTCTACTGTGCCTGCCACAATACTTTGCCCTGGAGTGCCTTACCTAGAATATCATCAAGATATCATCCTTTGTGAGCCATTATTGTCAAACCCTGTGCAGCCATGACAGTAGGGTATGCAAATTCCTGGTGACCTAGTATGCAACCTTCCATCATACATCCTACACTCAGAATCATGCAGTGTTTTACAACACAGTAAGGTTGTCTCAAAGAGCAAGGAGAAAGGGAGGCGTTGAGAATAAAACCCAAAAAAGTAAGCACCAGTGCGCCAAGCGTTGCACACTGGCACGCCCCATATAGCCACTTTGACATGCAAGACTAATTGGGTGACCCTGAAGACATTCGTGTGAAGATGGCTTTCCCCCGTATGTTCCTGCTGAGACTACAGGCTTGCGGTAATTGCCCAAACTATCATTTGTATCGGATGTATTGTCAAATTTAGAATGGAAAAGACAAAACTACAAGTCCCATAATTCCAATGTAAAAAGTAGTGGATGATTTTCTCAAACAGGGAATTTGCTGTTTTCGCGGCCACTGACTCGAACACTGGCTCAAGAGTGAGCAAGTTTGTCCGGTGGGAATCAGAGTGGGAATTCTACGTGTATAGACACACGCTCCACTGCGATCTTGCACAACTTTCCAGGTTTGCTTGTAGGATGGCTCCGCTTCACCCCTTCGTCACAGATGTGCCCTTACTTTTAGCTGTTTGTTCGAGTCAATGCCTGATTAAATAGAAACGTACGCATTCTTACAAAGAACTGCCATGGTGACAACTTGATATCACTGCATATTTCCAGTGATATAATGTTTAGAATGGTATTAGAAAAAAGGTGTTGATATTTAAAAGTGAGGCACTATGTTTAGTAAGAAATATCACTGCTTCAACAAAAAAACAGAGCATGCATTGCAGGTTTGACATGGTTTTGGAGTCAATACGTGTAGGTCCACGCTCACAAATTAGAGCCCTGTATCTTTCCAGTAAAATGCGCTAAAGCGAATGTGTTAGGGTGATGGCATAACACCGTCGCTTTCGGCATACAGGCGAAGGTGGAATGAAGGGGCGGTAACTGTACATTATATTTCAGAGACAGAAAGTGAGCTCTCTTTAAAATGCGATATATAAGAGATAATCAATTCAGTGCACGCAACTGTAGTGGTAGTGGCTCCGGCCGATCTTTCATGATACATTACCCACTTCTGAAACGAACCTCCTTCAAAACACCGTCTGCTCCTAGTGCTTTACTGTAGGCGGGCAATCGACTTCATCTGGCAAGAGAAGCTCTACCTACTCTGAAAAGCAGCCCCAAAACACAGGAACAGCCCATACAATAATGCGGACGGCAGGACGATAACAGATCCCATTCCCCGGAGGCTCACATATACATAATATCTGCTGCAAGCTTAGGGATACGACAAAATGCATTCTGAAATTAAAGCAATACAGTGAGCTATTATAGTCCCAAAAGATCGACAATAATCAAAAACATGCATTAAACATCATTTTAAAGAAAGTTCCTATGTAAACTTGTGATCATTTCAGCATACATGCCAACATTTTGAGGCTCCTAGAAGGGAGATTTCACAAGAGAATTCGGGACAAATTAATTTCCCTGCAGGCATGCATTGGGGCTAGAATTATTTTAGGTGGGAGTACGTGAAAAACAGCAATATTTTGCTATACTTTTCATTTCAAAATCAGGAGTCGCCCGTATAAATCTGGAGGGTTGGCATGTCTGTTTCAGGCAGCCTCCTCAGTTCATGTTAAGCTCTGCCCTGGTGGCACTAAACAAGCAGCAAAAGCCCCTTACTAGGAGCTTTTGCTTACTGCAGTTAGAGCAGAGCTGTACATGGATGAGGCTGCCTTCACTTTCATTTTACGTTTTCAATGCTCCCCAAGCCCAGGGAAACACATAAACGTAAATTGAAAGGCAAAAAGCAAAGGCGCGGCAATTCAAAATACAACTGTGGTGGCCTAACTAAACACAGGACACTGGTGGTGCTGTAGTATGTTTATTATTACACCTTAAGAACTGGTCAACAGGGGAAGCATACATGCCAACCCTCACGATTTAGGCGGCAGAGTCCCGATTTTTTAGTGAAAAATATTGCTATTTTTCACGCTCTCCCGCCTAAAATAACCATAGCCCCAATGCATTCCTATGGGAAAATGCATGTCTCCCGATTTCCTTGGGGAAATCTCCCTCCCAGGTATGTCGCAATGTTGGCATGTATGGGAAGATATAGTCCAGGGGTGAGGAAGGGCTGTACTCACAGTAACTGCTGTCAACATGAACATACAGTTAAATCACTATAGGCAGAGTGTGCATAGCCTGCACACTGTCACTCTCCCAGAGCTCCCAGGTGGTTTCCTTCAGCCTTGGTATTACGCTCTGGGGTTTAGGCCCTCACTGGATGGGCTCCTGTTCACTGGAGCTGGCTATATGCAGGAGGAATGCTGGGGCGGAGCGTTCGCAATGCTGCCCGCCGAGTTCTGTCACTCACGCCTTTCTCTGTGCTTCTCGTTTTCTCGAGATATCGCGAGATCGCCTTTCCGCGATCTCGCGATGGGAAGTCCCCACACACCTCCTTTGGTGGGAAAAGGATGGCTGCTCATTGCATGACAAAGTCTGTGAACCTGTTGGGTTTCCTTCTTTCCCGCTGTGGTCCGATTTGCTCGGAGGTGGAAGCTGGAGCTCGAGACATGACGTGGGGAACTTTGGGTTGGCCGAGTTCTCCTTGTGCTGTTTCTCTCCATGGTTCACGGGACGGGGGTAGAGGACTCATGCATGAGAGTTTGTCATGATGCTGTGTCTCCGATGTGGCGCCCTCTGGATGATGGGGCTTGTTGGATGCCTCTCTCTGAGCTAAGCACTCTCCTGCTTCCGCAGACGGGTGGTTGGTGGATTCTCTTCTGCGGTACAGGGCCACTCTTTCCAAGTTCCATCGCTTTCCGTCGCTGGTGCTGATATGGTTGGATCACTTCGTGGTGACCTCTATGGGTCTACTGTATTCAGAGCCAGTCGTGGTATCTTTGTGCGGGAGGCGTATTTTTACTAGATCACCTTCGCTGAGTTCTGTGCGGTGAGCAGCCCTGCGTGTGTCACCTTGAGACTTCATTGCTTCCTTGTTTCGCTGCATGCGGAAAACTATGTCTCGCATGTGCATGTCTTCATCTTCCCTTACTTGTTGAAGCCAGGGCGGGACCAGCGTGGATGCCGCCCTTCTCCCTCTCAACAGTTGGAAAGGGGAAATGCTGGTGATGTCGTTGGGTGTGATGCGATGGGCCGTGACGGCCTCCTTCACCGTCTTGCTGGGGTCAAGGCACAAAGCATGCTTTAGTTGCAGAGCACCCTTGATGAAGCGGTTCGCCCTTTCCACTAGCCCATTTGCTTGCGGGTAGTACAGGCTCTCTCTCAACTGCCGGACATTATGTCTTTTTAGAAACCTTTCCATTTCTCGGGACACCAGCTGCACTCCGTTATCGGTCACAAATTTCCTCGGGGAGACCTTTGTGCTGAAAGACGGCGGTGAGCGTCTCAATGACCGTGTTCGTGGTGATGTCTGGGGCGAATTCGATCTCCATCTACTTGGAGAAGTAGTCCACCATGACTATTCTGTACTTGTGCTCTGTGGACATGCCGTCCAGTGGGCCGATGAAGTCCAAGCCTATTTTGTGCCATACTCGGGATTTCGGTGGGCATCATGGGGGCTTGTCTCACCGATAGGCGTTTGTCGCTATTCCTGCATTCGTGGCATCTTTCGATCATTGCCCGTATGTCCTGGTCCATGCCGGGCCACCAGTAGGCATCGCAGACTCGTCGTCTCGTCATATTTCTTTCTAGGTGGCCTGAACATGCTCTACACAGGATTATTTTTCAGATGCCTCTTGGGGCAATTACACGGTCGCCTCTCAGGATGAGACCGATCATGGCGGTAATTTCATCACCCACCTTTCAGTAGGGGCGCTGGCCTTCTGGGACTGCTCTTTCGTTTGGCCATCTCTCGCAGACCCACACTGCCACGAGGCGTAGGGCTTTGTCCTGCTCAGTTTCTTCCTGCCAGTGACGTTCGCTTAGTTCCATGAATTCGCCAGTCACTTATGGAGGCTACGACACATTCATCTTCAAGGAACGTGGTTACTGGGGTATTCTGGTTGAGGAGTCTGGACATACAGTCTGCCTGGGCATTCTTTCACCCGGCAATGTGGGCTGTTTCGTATGTGTACTCTTGAAGTTTTGCAGCGATTCTGGCCAGTCTTGGAGTCGTGTTCTTGGTGCCGCCTGGGCTTAACATGTGTATGAGGGGGTTGTGGTCGGTGACCAACCAAAATTTGGTGCCCCAGACATATGATCTGAAGTATTTGATGGCCCAAGCACATGCCAGCATTTCCTTTTCCACAGTGGAGTAGTTTTTCTCTGATACTGATAGGGCCTTTGAGGCGAAGGCTACAATGTTCTCTGTGTCACCCCTTCTTTGGGTCAGTGTGGCTCCTAACCCATAGGCGCTGGCGTCTGTTGTGATTCATGTTTCCCATTCAGGGTTGAAGGGTTTGAGACAGGGCGCATGCAGGATCCTCTCTTTGATCTCGACAAACGCTTCGTCCTACTGGGGTCGCCACGTGTAGGTCGCACCCTTCTTCAGGAGTTCCCTCATGGGGGACGTGGTTTCAGAGAATCTCGGGACAAATTTTGCGTAGTATTCCGTGAGGCCCAAGAAGGACCGGAGTTCATCTTTGGACATCGGGGCCAGGGTGTCGGTTATGGTTTCGAGGAGATTCTTCTTGGGGCTCACTCCATCCTTCGAGATGCGATACCCTAAGTACTCAACTTCACTTACGCAGAACACCCATTTCTCGTGGCGCAGGTGGACGCCCGCTTCTTGTAGTCTATTCAATGCCGCCATGAGTGTCTTGTCATGGGTATCCGAGTCCTTAGCGTACACTAAGATGTCGTCCTGAAAGTAGGAGACGTTTGTGATTCCTTTCAACAGAGAGCTCATCATCCTCTGAAAGGCTGATGCCGCTGAGGACAGGCCGAACGGCATGCGTGTATACTGAAACATGCCGAAAGGGGTGATGAACACCATGAGCGGGCACAAGGCCTTGTGCAAACTTATCTGGTGGTATGCGTCCCGCATGTCGAGCCCCGAAAATATGGTTGCTTCTTTCATCATGAGCACAATTTCGCTGATGCTGGGAAGCGGAAAACTGTCAGTGACCACTTCTAGGATGAGACTTCTTCGGTCTATGCAAACTCTGAGATCGTTCGAAGGTTTCCTTTTGATGAGGACTACTGGACTCAACTCCACAGTTTATATGGTGCCCTCCCTAACCATCTTCTGGAGGCGGGCTTCCAGCGCCGGCCTCGCTGTGGCGGGCACATACCTGACTTTGTGCTTCACAGGCACAGCATTTGGTTTGAGGCGGATCTTGTGGATGTAGTTTCTGATTCTTCCTGGAGTTTCAGAGAACAGGCCAGGAAAGGCTTCTTTCAAATTTGGCGCTCCTCTTGAAGAGACCAACAGCACTTGTTCTGGGGTCTAGCCTTATGCTGTGCCTGTGTTGATCGTCCCATCCAAGCACGGCGGGGCCTTGGGAAGAGAAGTAAACCTTGGTAGTGGTGGACCTGCCTTTGAATTTGATTGTAGCTCTGATGTAGCCGAGCAGATCCACGGTGGCCCCTCCAAAGACCGTTGGCTTCTGTCTGGTGGTTCTGATTTCCACTTTGTCATGTCCCATCATCTCTTTATATGTTTTAATGGGGAGGATGGTGAGATCTGATCCTGAGACGGCCATGACTCGTGTCTCCATGCCATCTACTTTCACTGTGCAATGAGGTTTTTCCCTCCTGGCGTGGGACGTGTTGACCATGATCACCATGGGTTTGTCATGTAGCTCGTCGTCTATGCTTGACTCTCTGTCGCCCTCAACGCGAGTGACATTTTTTTCCAGCCATGTGCAGGCTACTGCCACGTGACCAAAGCGTCAACATTTTGAACACTCCTTGTTCCTGGCGGGATAGTGGTGATCATTCGCCATGTGCCTGGTGCTGGCACATCTGTAGCACTTGGGTGCATCTCTTTGCCTGGGACCTTTGTCTGTGGGGCTGTCGCATGGCTGTCTTCTTTGCGCCCTCTCAACTGCAGCACAGTTAGTTCGGGAATGGGTGATGAGCCTCCTACTTCCTTGCGCCTGCGATTTGGATGGCCTTGTCGAGGTCCACTTCCTTTTCCTGAATGAATTTGTCCTGCACCTTCCTGGAATTTGTGTGAGCCACCAGCATGTCGCAGATGAGCTGTTCCACGTTGTCGGCAAATCCGCATAGAGATGCAAGTTCCCTCATCCTGGTGATGTAGTCGTCCACTGGCTCATTGCCTTCCTGCTTGTGAGTGTAGAACCGTAGTCTGTGTAGCACCACATTTTCCTTATTGGTGAACCTCTTCACGATGCAGCAGATTGCCTCTTTGTAAGCATCGTCCTCTTTGCCTGCAGCAGGCATGGCTTTGAGCCCTGCAAAAATGCACTGTCCTTGGACCTCCATTGCATTTAGAAGCATCGCTTTCTTCCTGGCTGGTGCGTACCCTGTCCCGCCCAGCACTTCCAGGTGAGTGGAGAAGAGTGGTTTCCATTGCTGCCATGGGATTGCCGGGGTCCCAGGCACGGGGAGGAATGCAGGGGGCGGTGTGGCGCCTTGCATGGTGGGCCCGCGAGGTTCTGGATCTTCGTAGCCAATTATGTGGTGGCCTAAGTAAAGACAGGACACCGATGGTGCTGTAGACGGTGTTTATTATTACACCTTAAGAACTAATCAACAGGGAAAGATATAGTCCAGGGGTGAGGAAGGGCTGTACTCACAGTAACTGCTGTCAACATGCATATACAGTTACATCACTGTAGGCAGAGTGTGCATAGCCTGCACACTGTCACTCTTGCAGAGCACCCAAGTGGCTTCCTTCAGCCTTGGTATTACGCTCTGGGGTTTAGGACCTCACTGGATGGGCTCCTGTTCACTGGACCTGGCTAGATGCAGGAGGAGCGTTGGTGCGGTGCGTTCGCAACGCTGCTCGCTGATTTATGTCACTCGCGCGTTCCTCTGCGCTTTTCGTTCTCTCGAGATCTCAAGAGATCGCCTTCCTGCGATCTCGCGATGGGAATTCCCCACAACAACGTTGTTGTATTTGTGATTGCTGCAGTTAGAAAACCACGGAAATCATAAATACAAAAATGTTGTATTTCTGACTGCAGCTCCCTTTCGCTTTGAGTCGGAGCCCAGGAGACTCAAAGCAAAAGCCACCGCAGTCAGAAATACAACATTGTTGTATTTGTAAATGCAGCGGTTTTCTTTCTACGTTTCCCGGGCTCCCTGTGGGAGCCCAGGAGACGAAAAGCAAAAGCTGCCGCAGTCAGAAATACAATGTTGTAGGGGGCGCTGTTCAGCGTGCGTGAAGATTGCTGCCTAACCGTCGAGCTCCTCTCTGGCATACATCCTTAGTTATCAAACAACCTCAACGGAGCCACCTAGACACTTAAAAATGCTCTATTCAAGTTCAGCACCTATGGAAGTCCCTCCGGAGCAATTTTGAAATAAATCCAAAGTGTCCTGGCAGAGATACCTGTGTGACAAGATTTGGCGAGAAGCCAGTGAGAGTGGAATCCGAAGGAGGGCACCACAGTGTAACAACTCTAGCCTGCTGGGGAGAAGGCAACCCTGGGCCACACTGTGGGAGGAGTCCAGATCATTGCCAGACTACGGGCGCAGGAACTTCTTCCAGTGGGTGTCGGACTGTTTGACGCTCCTGTGACCCCTTGCATGCTGTGACCGGGCTGAAAGGCCAAGAAGCTACCCTATCCGCAGTCCCGACTACACCCGGCAGTCATAAACAGACTTGTCCCAACAGCTGAAGCCGTCGAGGTTCCCTGACCCACAAGATCCTTTGCAGCGCAAAATCACCCAAAGAGCGGCTCGACCCTGGGACCCAGCAAAGGGGTAAAACATCTGGGACACAAGCCAATGCATAAACCCCCTGTCCGACTGTGAAGTCTCGGGCAGGGAAAGGAGGGGCCACGCCTAAACGCTCTATCGTGCCTGTCGGATCCACCTTCTCCCAGCGCTTACACCGGCCCGGGCAATGAGAGAGTCGGACCGACAGAGCCGGGCTTCAGGGCTCATTGGAAACCTCTGCAACAACCCCAAGGGCCTCCGGCCTTGATCCGCTGTCGGGCGAGGCTCGCTGGGCATGCGAGGCCTGGAGAGCGGCCTGCATCATATCCGAGACGAAGAGCGGGAACGTTGCGGCAGGCGAAAACAACGCACCACATGGCCCTCGCTCAAGATTGGAACCACAAGGAAGCCCAAGGACTCTGATATCGACCAGTAAGAGAGAACCACATTATCATTGTCATCTTGAAATTACAGGGTGAGGAAGCCTGCCTTTCACGGATATTAACTCTGTACCAGTCAACCCACAAATAACTACGCATAAACCAATACATTTATACTACGGCCCCATGTGGAGATAAAGCTAATAAGCCCTTCGTACCTCAGGCTGGCCCCACACATTTGCCGCGGCAGGGAGCACACGAACACTGCCCATCACAGAAACAGCTGGGGCTGTAGCCCGTGTTGGCCTGACATTGCTCGAAGGGCAGGGACGTAAATCACCCGTCTACATGGCACATGACATGTGAGGCACTGTGCTGCCGCAACGGTACCCTGGCACAAGTGGAGAATATTCTGTAGAACAGTGCCACGAGCGTCTGGGGCTTTACTCACTACACCAGAAGCATGGGACAACCCCCCACCCGTACGGCAAGAGACACTGCCAGAGCGGCGCGCATAATCACATAAATTGCCTCCATAAACTGTGATTAAAAAACAGAGACAGCTTTAGCCCGGTGGCTGCTCCATGATCACCAGGACACACTAAGGCTGACAACAACTGCTTTCAAATATCTGTGGAGAACATGACACCGGGGTAACTGTCCCTCGCCCCGACATCCCTTTACACATTGTAAGGAGAAGACCTGCTGAAAGGGGGCCTGGCGCTAACTGCTCCACATCGGCCGTAACAACGGACATCTCGGGTGAGGCGCGGGAATCCTATAATTGTGCTGCAGAGCTTGCGCTGCCCTGGTGAGGTAGGCAACCACTAAGGCCTGTACATCTAGGCGACAACTGTATACATGAGCGGCGGGATGCTGAGTGGTGGCCTGCTTGGTAGCCATCGCTCCCTTTCGAGCCACCGACCACAATAGTCTAAATAGGCTGATATAAAATCTGAGGAGTAACCCTCGACGCTGTACACTCACAGACATAACCGCAGTGAACAGGAAAGTGAAACCTGTTGTACTGAATCACGCAAGGGGGGCAACAGCCCGCATGAACTAGTGGTGGGGTGAGGCCAGTACCTACAACACAAAACGCACACCTACACAAGTGCACCCATGGAAATATACCCTGCTCAATAAGTAGGCACGTGCAAAACACGTCTGAAGGGGAACAGCAACAGACAGAATCGTGTGTCTCTAGGCGGCTGCTAACGTCACCTCACCAGGGCACTGATCTGCCCACCCAGCTGCAGTAGAGTCCAGCTGAACCACAGAGCTCAACTGGGCAATTTGGAAATAACAACATCCTGGTTGAACAATGTGGGAGAGCACAGTTGTTAAGACGGATTTCTAAACACTGACCTGGTGGGCAGATGTTCAGAAGGCCAGCCTGGTTTGTTGGAACAGGGTAACCTCTGGACAAACCAGACCAATCAAGGTAGCTATGGTCTGCGGTCAAGACTAAGTCTCAGGAGGGGTGAGGGTGACTGAAGGACCTCAATGAGCACACAGAGCAAGGACACTTACAAATTACTCTCAGACAGGTGTATATATAAAAAAATATAAACACATTTATTACAAGGCCTTTGTAACTCAACACACAGTAAAAGAATCACAGCAATACTATCAAACTAACACAACACAATCAATACAAGATATATACAAGACCATTGGGGTCCAAAGGGTTAAAGGCACGAAATATGTTCACAACCTAGAGGGGAAGGAAAATAGGCAGTGCAGATAGTCTTTAGTCCCCTTCAACATCAAGCACACACCTAACTAAGAGGCAGTCCAATCCCTAAGAAGAGAGGAGCCTTATGCTCAATAGTACATGCAGTGCAGGCGCACGCGGTTGTTCAAATGGGCAAAACAGGGTCTCTTCAGGGGTCTCTAGCATCTCAGGAAGGTGGGTGAGGTGATGAAGAATAGATTCCCACTATTTGAGGAGGGCCTCCACATGAAGGCAGAGGTGATTCCAAGGTTCGGGACTAGTTCGCTAGTTCGCACTAGCAGTGGAAACGAGAGGGCCCCCCGGGGCCACTTGTGCGTAATAATGGATGGAGGCGCTGGGGGCCACCGGTTATGGTTAGGGTTACTCACCGGCCCCAGGCGCACTCCGGACCAAACTTCGCCAGTCGAGTCCACTTCGGTTGCAGGTTCAACTGCCGCAATATAACATCTCTGCGGCTTTCAGTTCCGAAGATACAGTGATGATTCCCAAACGGAACAGTGGCGATTTCTCCGGTACTGATGGATGAATCAGGCCAGTTTCACTGCAGCAGGCTTCAGGGGAAAGAGGGTCACAAATACAGTGCACCTGCAAAGATTGTTGGCGCAGCGGGGCAACACGGTAACCGCGTTTACTCCGGTCCTGGCGCACTCGTCTCACTTCAGACCTGGGAATGCCAAGTATTTGGAATTCGGTGTGAGGATGCCGAGGACACAGAGCTAGCGGTATACACAGAGCTAGCGGTATACCAAGTTTCGAGGGCCTCCTCAAAACGACGGCAAAGATAGAGCAAAGGTCCTGCGTAAGCTGGTCAGCCCACTGGTTGGCTCAGGGACACTTCTGAGAAGGCTTACTTGCAGGTCTTTTGAAGGTGCCGAGAATAGTTGGTCCCACTATTCTAATGGGTCGAAGCGTCTTTGCAGACCTTCTAGGACAACCAGATGCAGAGGGGTCCCACGGGACGACAGCGGGCTCAGGGTGCCAAATCTTCCAGTGGTTCAATGGTGGTTTGCCGACTCGGCTTCTTAGTTTCAGGATACTTGGATCCTATCCTTCGTTCATTGAGAACTCCAGAGATAGACATGGTATGGGTGTCTTCAGCCTCCTCTTATCCAAAGTTCCCTTCACGCCAAAACGGAGAGGACCCAATGGGAGATCTGCTCACAAACACACACTCCATACGTGGACCAATCATGGACCACGGTGGTCCCCGGCATTCACAGCACTCCAGACTCTCTGGCACCCAGGATGTGTATTGGGGACAGACACCCAAGCCCACATCCTGGAGGCACACACACAAGGCATGCAGAAGCCTGTGAAAGCTTGGCGTTTCGTGGGAAACTGCATGACCAAATAAGGACAGACCTGGGGAAGGCAAAGGGGCAAGATGGACAAAGGACAGGACAAAGAATGGCCATATTGGAGCCAGGCCACCTATTTGTGGCAAATGCGGTTAATGCGGTTTAAATGGCAGGAAAGGGTTAAAATTATATGAAAAAATAAACTGCCACCAGCCCTGTCCATGGCACATCTGCAGATCTCCCAAAAAGTCCTACGAGAGTATCTAGGGTCTTTGGAAATGACTATGAGACCCAAGTGCACTGTACTGTAAGGTACATTGTGCACTTGTTACATGTTGCAGAAAAGTTGCAACATTGGAAAAGGACTAAGGGAAACAAAGTCTCCCAGCACTGACTGTCTTAAGGGCATGTCAGTTTCACCATAAAAAGTGAGCGAAAGCCCAGAGGAGTTCAGCAGAAAGCTGTGCTCCCCTGGCAAAGTCAGACTAAGGTGTTTAAACAGTAGCAAAAGGTTTGGGGCTGTACAACTGGAGGGAAAATTACATATAAAATGAAATCTTTCCTAACACTCGTCCCTCCCAGACTAAGGACAGGGGGAACTAATCCACCCCTGGATGAGTCTCATGTTCAGGTCGGTTAAACATTCTGGACAACCCATCAGCATTGCTCTGTTTGACACCTGGCCCATGCTTAATAGTGAAGTCAAAGCCCTGCCGACTTATGGACCACCTGAGCAACTTTGGATTCTCTCCCTTCACGTTCATTAGCCACTTTAAGGGCTTATGGTCAGTTTGCACAGTGAAGTGGGTCCCATAGAGGTGGGGCCTCAGCTTCCTTAATGCCCAGACAACAGAGAAACATTATTTCTCTACTGTGGACCATCTGAGGTCTCTGTCTTTAAACTAGCGACTAATGAAGCCAATAGGATGTTCCTTACCCTTCTCATCTACTTGTGATAGTGCAGCTCCTGTCCCAGTGTCAGAGGCATCTGTCTGCACAATAAAAGGTCTTTGGTAGTCAGGGGCCCTGAGAACAGGGGCCTGGCACAAGGAGTCTTTCAAGTCATTGAAGGCCTTCTCACACTCTTCAGACCAAGTTACCTCCTTGGGTTGCTTTGGAGTGGTGAGAGCAATCAGAGGGCCAGCTATGGTGCCATAGTCTGCCATGAAATTTCTGTAATACCCAGTGAGTCCTAAAAAGGTTCTCACTTGGGTCTGAGTAGTGGGGGTAGGCCAGTCGTGTACTGCTTGTACTTAACTGGGTAGAGGCTGTATCCTCCCCCCACCCACTTCATGTCCAATGTAGACCACTGATCCTTTCCCAATCTGGCACTTACTGGCCTTCATGGTCAAGTGGGCCTTCTGAAGAGCCTGTAACACAATCCTAAGGTGTTTCACATGGTCTTCCCAGGTGGCACTGAAAACTGCTATATCATCCAGATATGCAAGACAGAATACATCTAACCCATTCAACACATGAATCACAAGCCTCTGGAAAGTGGCAGGCGCATTCTTCAACCCAAAAGGCATTACCCATAAAAGGTAAAGACCCTCTGGTGTTGAGAAAGCTGTCTTCTCCTTGGCATGTGCTGCAAGAGCTATTTGCCAATAGCCTGCAGTGAGGTCAAATGTGCTGAGGTATTTGGAGGCACCCAAAGTATCCACCAACTCATCTGTTCTAGGCAACGGGTCTGCATCTGTCTTGGTGACAGCATTCAGAGCCCTGTAGTCCACACAGAACCTCAACTCAAAAGTACATGCTTTTGGAACCAATACTACTGGGCTGGACCAAGGACTACTAGAGGGTTCAATCACCACAAGATCCAACATTTTATTGACCTGTGTCTTAATGTAAGATCTTACTTTGTCTGACATTCTGTATCCCCTACCTTTGGTAGGTACACTGTCTGCTGTGTCAATATCATGTTTTCACCAAGGTGTCAAACCAGGGGACTGTAAGAACAGGGGGGAAAACTGCCTGAGCAAACTTTTCACCTCTGCTTGCTGATCAGAAGTCAGGTGAGGGGCCACCTGGACACCCTCGATGGAGCTGTCGGAAGGACTGCCTTGGAACAGGTAAGGGAGAGGTTCTGACTCCTCTTCCTCAACATCTGAAGCCAGTAGCCGTCCAGCGATTTCAAATCTTGGGATGGAAGCCTTCAGTCGATTCAGATGGAACACGTTTGGAGCCTGTCCAGCCCTTCCAAGGTCCACTAAATAGTTGACCTCACCCAGTGACTCCACCACTGTGTAAGGGCCTGACCATTTGTCCTGCAAAGCTCTAGGCCTTATAGGATTCATGATCAGGACTTTCTGACCAGGTGTGAAAGTGATGAGGAAAGACTTCTGGTCATACCAATGTTTCACCAGTGCTTGCCCTGCCTTCAGCTTCTCACTAGCCAGACCCATCAGGAGTGCCATCCTTTTTCTGAGCCCTAGGACATAGTCCACTACGTTGGTAGTAATAGGGGTAGTGGGCATCTCCCATCCCTCCTTGACTATTGCCAAGGGTCCCCTTACAGGGTGACCAAACAGAAGTTCAAAGGGGCTCAAGTCAACACCGTCTTGTGGCACCTCTCTGTAGGCAAACAGTAAGCATGGTAACAGAAGATCCCATTTTCTTCTTTGGGGTTCTTCCAGAGCCTCAATCATACTTTTCATGGTCCTGTTAAACCTTTCCACTAGACCAATGGTTTGTCGGTGGTATGCAGATGAAAACATATAGGTAACACCACATTCCCTCCACATGGCCTTCATATACTTTGACATAAAGTTGCTGCCCCAATCAGACACAACTTCTTTAGGGAAGCCAACCCTAGTAAAGATGCCAAGTAAAGCTTTTGAAACTGACTTGGCAGTCACAGTTTTTAATGGGATGGTCTTGGGGATACCTGGTGGCATGGTCGACCAGCACCGGGATAAACCTATTGCCTGAGGATGTTTGGGGCTCAAGGGGACCAACAATGTCAATCCCTACCCTCTCAAATGGTACACCCACAACTGGGAGTGGTACCAATGGAGCTTGGATTGTTGAGCCACTCTTACCAGATAACTGTCAGGTGGCACAGCTCCTGCAGTGTCTTTCTACTTGCACCCCCATCTGAGGCCAGTAGAAGTGCATAGATAACCTTTGCTTGGTTCTCTTGATTCCAAGGTGACCAGCAAGGGGCACTTCATGCACTAGCTGCAGGGAGAAGGGTCTTACATCAAGGGGAACCACCAACCTCCTATGGTCTCCTTATGTAGACTCTGTAGGCTCACTGTACAGGAGACCACCTTCCCAATAAATCATATGTGTCCCAGGAGATTCACCCTCAAGCTGGGCACAGGCCTGTATCCTTAGGCCTTCCAGAGATGGGCACTCATGTTGGCCTTTACTGAATTCTTTTCTGTCAGGACCACCTTCTACTAACTATTCTTGGTCATTTAGATCACACACTTCAGGCTACACCTCTACCTCATCAGGTTCTGGTGTTTGACCAACTACCTCCACCTCAGTTGTAAGTGAGTTAGAGGGAATATTTTCTTTCCCTCTTTTGTTTTTTCTGACTCCTTTAGCCTTGGGTTTCCCCTTTGGCTTGGGCACTGCAGTGGTCCTGGCCAGTGCTGCCCTTGTTTGAGACCTTGTGCAGGGTCTTTCAGCTGTATCTCCCACAAGCCCTAAAGCTCTGAGATAATTTCCCAGCAAGACCTTTCCTGGGGCATTGTGCACTTGTTACATAATGCAGAAAAGTTGCAACATTGGAAAAGGACTTGGGGAAACAAAGTTTCCCAGCACTGACTGTTTTAAGGGCATGTCAGTTTCCCCATAAGAAGTGAGCAAAAGCCCAGGGGAGTGCAGCAGAAGGCTGTGCTCCCTTGGCAAAGTCAGACTAAGGTGTTTAAACAGCAACAAAATGTTTGGGGGTGTACAACTGGAGGGAAAATTATATATAAAAACGAAATCTTTCCTAACAACAGTCCATTCCACAGATAAGAATATATGGGCCGAAACGAGAAGAAAGGCACAAGTGCCAAAAAGACAGGACTCCTTTACAAATTCCCAACCCCAGAGGCCTACAGCGACAACGTCGACAGCTGTCAACACCCAGACCGAGATGCCTGACGACTCAAGAGAAGACCACCTTAGGCAATTGTGCAGAACGGTTTCCTGGCAGTAAACGTCAAATTAGACGGTATAGTGGCAACCATCGGATCCCTCAAGGCAAGGGTGGACAAGGAAAGCGCCGATATTACTGAAGCAGAGGGAAGGATCAGCGCAAATGAGGATGCGATTGCCCAGCATGGCCGAGACATAGCACAACTTAAAGGGGACCTATGCAAGACACAGAAAAAGTGTGAGGACCTTGAATCCAGATCCAGGAGAAACAAGCCTCGGATTGCCAGGGTCTCGGAATCCTTTTGTAAGGGACTGATGGAAGGCCACATGGAAGCGCTCCTGAAATCCTTGTTTAACATGGAATCATTCTCAGAACATTTTTTGGTAGAGAGAGCCCACCTCACCCTAGCCCCGGTTCCAAGGCCCGGAACCACCCCGTACAATAATTGCCCGCTTCCTCAACTACAGGGACAGAGACACCATCCTCAGGCTGGCCAGAGAAAAAGGTACGCTACACTATGAGGAGAAGAGAATACACTTGTATCCAGATTTTGCAGCGAGTGTACAGGCACAAAGGAGGTTGTATGAACCAGTTAAGCGCCAATTATGAATGTGGCATGTTTTTATGCCCTGATTTTCACAACCAAAATGAAGATTCAACACGGGGGGAGGACGCATTTCTTCGAAACCCCATCGGAGGCTATGTAGTATGTAGAGGCCTACATTTCGCTGCCCCCCAGAGACCGTGGGGCTGATCAGAACTTGAGGCCTCGGCCGGGCGAGGAACGACGAGACCCTGCAGACTGATCGATGCATGTGTCAATATCCTTTTCAATGGTTGATCAGTTGGGTTGTTGAGTAGCTCTGGCCACAAACCCGTTAATCCCGGATTGGGGGTGCTTGAGGGTGGCATCTGTATAGCCGCTGCAGGCAACCCCAGGAGAGTTCCACAAGTTAGAAGGGATACATCATCAGGTTGGGGATAATGATGCAGGAGGGGGTGGGAGGAGGGTATTGAGAGTTCTATAAAGCACACATGGGGGGTGGGGAAGGAGGGAGTTTGGGTCCTGTTGAGGGTGTTAATCGCATTAAAATATATAGTCATGCCGCTGCAGGCAGTGCTTGTCATGTAATGGTGTACACAGTTAAAGTCTACCGAGAATAGCACAGATGGCATACAACAATTCAGTGGTTAAGGGGCTAAAAGTTAGGCTCCTGTCTTGGAATGTCCGAGAGCTCAATAATCAGGCAAAAGCCAGAAATGTGGGTGCATACATCGGCAGACATCACCCACACATTCTGATGTTACAGGAGACACATGCACTCCGAAAAGTAAATACAGACCTTCTCCCACACTGGGGATCACAAAGATATTGCACTGAATACTCCACTCAGGCTAGAAGAGCACTTACATTAATACATCCCTCATTGGGCTTACAATGCACAAGCAACAAAATAGACCCCCCCAGGGGCGATATGTTCTGGTTTGGGGCAATTTAGCTGGAAAGCCAGTGGTTTTAGTCAACACCTACGGACCAAATATAGATGACCCTGACTTCTATATCGATATCCTAGACATGTACACCCATGCAGATGACGCCTGGATACTATGGGGGCGACTTTAATGCAATTTTAGATGTCTTCCTTGACCGATCATCTACTACACACAGGGGACCCACCAGAGCGGCTACTACATTACACCAGATCCTACCACAGACATCCTTAATAGATGCATGGAGGATACTACACCCACTTGAGAGACAATATACATTTTAGTCCTCTGTACATGATACCAAATCCTGAATTGATTATTGGCTTCTCTCCTAATACCTCTCCAATTTGCTAATAAGCTGCGACATACACCCCCGGACATTGTCGGACCACTCTCTGGTATCCCTGGAAGTGGAACTGCAAGATGTGCGACCACCAGTTAGGAGATGGAGGATGCCACCAGACATCCTGAAAGACCCCATTGTAATAGAATCACTCCACACAGAGATTGGCACATTTTTCACCATAAACAAGGGCACCGTAGATCTGCACGTGACGCTCTGGGAAACTTTCAAGGTCTGGATAAGGGGGGGTTCTAATGTCCAAATCCACTGGGTTACTGAAAACCGTCAGAGTGGAATTGGCGGACGTGGAGAAGCGACTGCGTGAGCTGGAACTACGGTACAGAGAAACCCATGAAAAAACAACCCTGGCAGATATCTGCAGCTTGTTGCAGGACTTCAATAGGTTGGCGGCCAGGGAGCTACAATATATGATGGGCCCCGTGAGAGCGGGCAAATATGGTGAAGGCAATAAGACAGTGCGCTCTTTAGCAAACTTTCTGAAAGCCGAACGTCATCACACACCCATCTCTAGCATAAATGAAGAAAACGGCAACTTAATTATTGGGGAGGACGGTATTAATCGTGAATTCACGTGCTTCTACTCGGAGCTCTATGCAATCCGAGATGCCAAAACTATCACTGAAATAGATGAGTACCTGAATGCCTTAACACTCCCTAAACTCCTGCTGGAAGATAGCCTTACACTAGACCGGCCGATGACATGTGAGGAGATAACGGAAGCAATACACTCCCTAACATCTGGAAAGGCGTCTGTGTCAGACGGTTTGGGCATGGAATTATATAAGCATTACCATGCCAAACTCGCCCCGGTATTGTTACTGGTATGTGAAGAAGCGATGGGCCGGGGAGTCCTGCCGGAATCAAAGTGAGAAGCAATAATAATTGTGCTATTGAAACCTAGACGCTCGCCGTATGACATGTCTTCATACAATGCTGACGCAGGACCTCCTGGGGCATTGCGGCGGCCTACGCCCCTCCCCCGTTGGCACACAAGTTCCTCCGAGACCTCCAGGAGGCAATGTTGAGGGCACAGGCAGATAGGTGGGTACTGGGTGGGGATTTTAATGAGGTCATGGACATCCGTAATAACAGAATGCACGTGGGCAATAGAAATCCTGACACACAAACCAAACTCCACCCCTTTGCATCTGAAATGGGCTGGGTGGACACATGGCGCACTCTCCACCCCACCGACAGATGCTATTCCTTTTTCTCAAATGCCCATAACTCCATGTCCCCCATAGACCACCTTTTTGTTCCCCGAGATATGGCACACATGCTGCAAACTGCCACCTACCTCGCCAGAGGTGTCTCAGACCACTCCCCCCTCCAGCTCACTATAACACTGCCCCAGGCCAAGCGCCAATCCTCCTGGTGACTTAACGCATATTACCTTGGTGTCCCCGAGGTGTGTCAAGGCCTCATACAAAAGACAACCAACTACTTTACCCTCAACGAAGGGTCCGTATCCAGCCCTGTTACACTGTGGGAGGGCTACAAGGCAGTGCTCCGAGGCGAAGCTCTGTCTCTGATCACAGCACACTGTCGCCGCCAAATCCTAGAAATCTCTGAAAAGGAGGAGGCTGCAATCTGGCTCATGCCCATCCACTCTATGGTGGCCTGACCCACTCACCACTGTCTAATATATGCACAGTATCCTGCTGGCACCCCGGCTGGCCTACCTCCTGTCTGAATGTGTCAATCTCGTATTTGGTTGTTTGTTGGACGGCAGGTATACCCGCCTTGTTGTTGTAAACCATTAAAAAATAATTATCAAAAAAATAAACGCAGACGCGAAAATATTCGCTAAAGTACTAGCTACCAGGCTCCTACCGAAACTGCCCAGTCTGGTCTGCTCGGACCAACGTGGCTCCATCCCAACAAGGTTGATGGCACTGAACCTACGCAGATTATTTGGAGTCATGGCACAGATCGATCCGGAAGCACAAGCAGCAGTGATTTCCCTAGACGCCGAAAAGGCTTTCGATTCGGTGTCCTGGGAATATCTGTTTGCTGTGCTTGGAAGATTCGGGATGGACCCCTACTTCCTTAAACGTGTCCGGCTACTATAAACCGAGCCCGGAGCTAAGGTCCTTACTAACCGTACTATTTCCAAATCCTTTCCACTAGGAAGGGGCACAAGACAGGGCTGCCCATTCTCCCCCATACTGTTTGCTTTAACAATTGAACCGGTAGCGACTGCCGTGCGACAGAATCATGGACAAAGAGGCATCAGAATGGCAGGATTAACCCAGTCTATATCATTATACGCGGATGACACGCTTCTCTACATCCGAGAGCCTGAAGTCAACCTTGGCCCCAACATGGCTGTCATGCACAAGTTCGCCTAGTACTCAGGCTATAAGATCAACACCTCTAAGTCTGAAATGTTTCCGTTGACGTCCGCAACCGAATGCCCAACCAACAACTATGGACTTAAATGGTCAACCACACAAATACGATACCTGGGCATACTTGTGGCCAAGGACAGAATGTCCCTATACACTGATAATCATGATCAGCTCCTACAATGCTTGAAACCAAATTACAGCTATGGACTAAGCTCCCTATGTCACTACTGGGCCGCATTGCAATCTTGAAAATGGTGGTCCTCCCTAAATGCCTGTATCTTTTTGGCAACATCCAAATTTAGCCGGGCAGGGTGTTTTTCGACAGATTGCGATTAATGCCAACCTCATTTATATGGAACAAGGGAACCACCAGGATGAAGTGGGAGAAGCTGATCGAACCATACAAAATAGGAGGCATTGCAGCGCCAGATTTCGAGCTTTATTATTTGGTGACGAAGCCCAATTCGCTAAGCACTGGTACGATCCACTAGACACAGCACCTCATATCCCAACAGAACAACACTCTGCACTCCCAGTCAACTTACGTTCCATTTTATTTAAAGCACGACATAAGGACTCATGCATATTCGACCCTGTCAGCACAACCATCCATGCTTGGTCGATGATCTATAAAAGATTAAGAATCAAGACGTCCTATGATCCGGATACCCCCCTATGGAACTTTCTTGGTATCTCGGCGACATTTGATGTGGACATAAAGAAAATATGGGACCCCCATAGGGAGATACAAATGCGGGATATATTCCCAAATGGAAAATATGTAACCCTTGAAGACTTTGTGAACACTGTGGGGGGAGGGCAGTTCAGAATGCTCCAATATCATCGCATAAAAGTAGTATTCAGTGGCAGATGGCCGCTATTTCCGGATGAACCACCCTCACACGAATGCTTGCAGGCCCTGTCCTCCGGGATGGGACCCAGCGTTTCCAAATTATACGCCGCAATACAAACAAACTCCCCCTCATTGAACACGATCAAGGCCACCTGGGAGGCAGACATGGGGGACACTATTGCAGAGGAGAAATGGGCAAGGTACTTTCAACTGTCTAAATTTGTGTCACTTAACGCTGGCCTCCACCTGATCCAATTCAAAATTTTAAATAACTTATACTACACACCAGCCAAGATGGCCAAGTTTACTGAGGACTGCACTGGGAACTGCCAGAAGTGCAGACACCCGCTGGCAGACTCGTTCCACATGTACTGGGCTTGCCCGCTGATTACCGGGTTTTGGAGGGAGGTTGCTGCGATCATAGAGGAAATAACACAGATTCCTGCCTCCCTCATGTGAAGGTCCGAAGGGGGGTGTCTGTACACCTGCTCTCTATATGGTAGGGGGGAGGCACAAGGACCCCAGCCAAGATTCTCTTTTGTTTGTAGCAATGGACGAGGAATCAGGCCTACCTTCTCAGGAGGTGATGCGGGCTGGTTCTTAAGTACAGTGTATGTCAGGCTTCTTCTCACCCTCCCAATCCTCCTCACCTGAATCTTTGGATTATATGTCCTTGGTAACTGTAACAGACGTCTTGCGGTTCTTCTTCTTGTCTGGTGACAGCCTTTCCTTAGGCTTTCGGTCCTTCCGATCGTGTAAATAGGGTCTGGCTCCCCCGGATGCCACCTTGGCAGAGATGGGAATCTGCCCTCGGGGGACACTGGGGAGCCAGCCCCAAATTCTGGGAAAAAGCTGAGAGGCTGAAAAAACCGTGATGACCAAGTGTGCAGGAAGGAAGTGTGAGAACCACCCACAACGAGCTTGGGGGTAACAGATTCAGTATAAAGCCACAGGTCGTAAAACCTCTAGACAATGCAACTTCCAAGAGAACCAAGAACTAATTGGAAGGGGAATCGCCTAGAGTAATCTATACTTCAGAACTAAACGTGATTTCTGACGATAAAGTAGATCCAAAACATGTACTCACGTAAAGCAATCCAAGCAACGTGAAGGACCAGGAAAACCAGGAGAGCTGATTCGATGTTGATTCGATGTTGGACGGTTAAAGGCTTTCTTAGTAGAAGTCCGTCTGATAATGCCAGTTCCAGGGTAAGGACAATCCAACCTAAACCTATACCCGACGGCACGAGGACGCCTAATAATAATCCCAATTCCTTATAGCAAGTTCCAAAGCAAAGTTCAAAGCAAAGTTCAAAGCAAAGTTCAAAGCAAAGTTCAAAGTGCAGAAAAATCCACTGCGCCAAATCCAGAAATGTCAGACAAGAAACCAGGTCGTTCGTTCCGAGTTCAAGGGAATATTCAATCACAATCCGAGGGACAAAACAGGGTACAAGATAGGTAAAGCGAGGACAAGGTGGTGAGCTCCAAAAATCGAAAATTCAGAAGCAGCGTTCCGACTACCGGGTGGAGATTTTAAAGAAATCACTTGACTCTGCGTGAAACGTAGTTACGCCGCAATCGTGCGCGAGCGTGCTCAGGCAACCAACGTCTCCACGGCAATCCCCAACGTTGTTTGATCCGCTGGAAGTGTTTCGACTCCGAAGGTTTTGGGATTGTGGAACGTGTAGTTCTGCCATAACGCTTGAGGGGACGTGAAGCAGACGCTGATTTCTTGACAGTATCCTCCCCCAAAGATGTCTTCACCCCCTGAGAGGCCAGAAAACGAGCCAAAAGTAACGGAGCATGTACATTGGACTCAGGCTCCCAGGTACGATCCTCTGGACCATAACCCTTCCAGTCAATAAGGAAATACCGAACACCTCGGGAAACCTTAGAATCTAGAATCGCCTTCACCTCATACTCCTCTTCCCCCTGTACCTTGACCGGAGGTGGACGAACGGGGAGCCTGGTTCCCTCCGAACAGGGTTTCAGAAGAGAAACGTGAAAAACTGGATGGATCTTCCAATTATACGGCAGTTCGAGTCTCACAGCAGACTGATTGATTATATTCTTGATAGGATACGGACCAACGTATTTAGGCTTTAAACAACTCCTCATGGGAATACGGAGATGTTTGGTGGAAAGCCAGACCAACATACCAGGACGGTAATCGGGCGCTGGAGACCTATGCCGATCGGCGTATTCCTTAATACGGTCTTGAGCTTCCTTTAATCGGGAATGCACCTGTTGGTGTAGAGAAGCAATATCTCTGAGACTGTTTTGTACCGCAGGATTGTCTGAGAAGACTGGAGGATCCAATGGCAAAGAACGAGGATGAAAACCATACAAGGCAAAGAAAGGAGAAACACCAGTAGAAGTGTGGACTGAATTGTTATACGCAAATTCAGCAGTAGTCAACGCCGACAACCATGATTCTTGAAGCTGCATGGTAATGCAACGTAAATACTGCTCCAATGTAGCATTCAAGCGTTCCGTCTGACCGTCCGTTTCCGGATGATAAGCAGAAGAATACCTTGCGTCAACACCCAGAGAAGTAGTAAGATGTTTCCAGAACCGTGAGGTAAACTGTGAGCCTCTGTCAGATATAACAATATCCGGAAGACCAAAACGACGGAACACATGGCGAAGAAATAGGTCCGCCAAAACCGGAGCCGTGGGCAAACCTTGACAAGGAACAAACACAGCCAGTTTGGAAAAGTAATCTATGACCACCCATATGGTGTCAAACCCCTGAACGGGCGGGAGTTCTGTGATGAAATCCATAGACACCATGGACCAAGGTTTGCTTGGAACCGGAAGAGGACACAATAGACCCACTGGTTTTGTGGTTGAGGACTTACACTGGGCACAAACGGCGCAGGTAGAGATATAATTCGAAACATCCTTCTGCATTGATGGCCACCAGCACCATCTCTTGAGTTGTTCCACAGTCTTGCGTACACCAGAATGAGCTGAAACCAATGAATCATGACTCCAACGTAAGGCAGTTTGTCTGGAATCAACATCTGGAAGATAAAGACGATCTTTGACATAAGGCAAAGAGTTGATTATTGTCATATTCAATTTCTCAATCTCTGAAGGATTCTCCGAAACCCATTCTCTAATGGATTCCTGTAGTGATGGATTCAAGGTACAAGAACATATTACCTGATTAGGCAATAATAGACCACCAAATTCCCTGGAGGATGAGTCATTCCCGTCCCTCCTTGAGAGAGCGTCTGGATAAAGAAAGTAGAGCCCCAGGACGGAATGTGATCTGGAAATTGAATTGCGAAAAGAATTCGTGCCACCTGGCATGCCTGGCTGTGGTACATTTCACTGACTGCAAGGCCAGCAGATTACGATGATCAGTGTAGACCTGTACTGGAACAGCAGTACCCAGAAGATGATGTCGCCATACCTTAAAAGCGTCACGTATGGACAATAATTCACGCTCGGTGATAGTATAGTTAGCTTCATATTTGGTAAGCTTCCTGGAGTGAAACGCCACAGGATGAAGGAAACCTGTATCTTTGCAAAACTGAGACAAAACTGCCCCAACCGCTTGATCAGAAGCGTCAGCCTCCACATAGAATGGCAATGAAGGGTTAGGATGTTGGAGGACTGGTGCGGTGGTGAACGCTGTCTTGAGGCTCTCAAAGGATACTTGTGCTTCAACCGTCCACTTGAAACCATTCTTAGGACTAGTAAGGGCAGTCAAAGGAGCCACTATAGCAGAAAATGAGCGTATAAAACGTCTGTAAAAGTTCGCAAACCCTAAAAAGGACTGCAAGGATTTAACAGATGTAGGAGCTGGCCAGTCCAATACAGCCCTTACTTTGGTATCACTCATGCCGACTCCCTGATTCGTGATGTCGTATCCTAGGAATTCCACACGCTGGGCATGGAAAATGCACTTTTCTAGTTTAGCATAGAGATGATGGTCTCTGAGCCTTTGTAATACCGTAGAAACATGTTGTACATGAGTCTCATAGTCTGGGGAGTAGATCAGGATATCATCGAGATATACGATGACATATTGGTCGAGTAAATCACTGAAGACATCATTAATAAAAAACTGGAATGTAGCTGGTGCATTGCACAACCCAAAGGGCATGACTAAGTACTCATACAGACCATATTTGGTTTTAAACGCCGTCTTCCACTCATCCCCCTTCCGTATTCTGACCAAATTATAAGCGCCCCGCAAATCCAGTTTGGTGAAGATGGTAGAAGAGCCCAACTGGTCCAGAAGAACCGAGATGAGTGGTATTGGATATTGATTACGGATGGTGACAGCGTTTAATGCATGGTAATCAATACATGGGCGCAAATCGCCTTCTTTCTTTGGAACAAAAAATAAAGGCGATGCCGCTGGAGAACGTGATGGTCTGATGAAGCCTGAAGCCAGTGACTTGTCCAGATACTCTTTGAGCACTACATCCTCCTTGTGGGTCAATGAATAGATGCGGCCAGATGGTATATCGGCATTTGGAACCAGATCAATAGGACAGTCATACTGACGATGTGGTGGGAGGGTCTCTGCACCTCGCTTGTCAAATACATCTTTGAAGTCTCGGTACTCCCCAGGTAACACTGTATTCATGACTGTCCCAATAACCAGAGCGGAATCCAAGAGATGAGTACTGGGTCCCGAAGACAGGGATCCTGCTGTCCCACAAGAATTAGCACAGTATTGAGACCAAAAAGAAACCGTCCCTTTAGCCCAATCCACTAACGGATTATGCCTTCTTAGCCAAGGTAGTCCAAGGATTAACTTGAACTGAGGTGCTGAAATAACGTCGAAGGCTATGGCCTCAGTATGCCCAGAAGAAGTAGTCATGATGAGATCTACCGTTTGTTCTGTGACCAGACCAGATAACAAGGTTGTGCCATCAACAGCATTGACCAGTTCCGGCGAAGATTTGGGAATAAGAGGAATACCAAGACTCTTAACAAACTGGCTGTCAGCATAATTCCCAGTAGCCCCTGAATCCAATATAGCATCCGCCATACAAGAAACCATGGAAGAGGCACAGACTTCAACAGATATGGGAAACAAAACCATGGTATTAGAGCCCGTATTTGCGGGACTCGACAACGGGGCTCTCTCTATTGCCGAGCTTTGGAGTTTCCCTGTTTTCGTGGTTTTTTAGAACACTGTCTTAGGAAATGTTCAGAGGAGCCGCAGTAATAACACAAATTGTTCTTTCTACGATGCTCTCTTTCTTCAGCCGAGAGTGGAGCTCTAAGAGTGCCTATCTGCATAGGCTCGGGCGAAGTATGACTCTGCTCCGTGGCTACTGGTGTAGGATAGGGAACCGGACTCTTTTCCCCTTTGCGTTCTGCCCTCCGTGCGTCTATTTGCAGGACTAGATCTACCAATTCTGAGAAAGCAGTAGGAATCACTGGGACAGAGGACAAAACATCCTTGAGAGAGTCTGAAAGCCCTTTGTAAAACAGAGCCCCTTTCTTTGCCTCAGGCCAATCCGTTTCTGCGACCAATTGGTTGAACTTGGCTAGATAGGACAGCAAGGGCAAATCCTTTTGTTGTAAGGAGAGCAGTTCCAAATCAGAAGCTTGGGATTTATACCGGGTGTCAAAGACACGAGACATCGCTGATATGAGAGCATCACAATCATACAAAAGATGACTCCCTTGTTCCAGTAACGGGTTAGCCCAGACCGCAGCGGTACCCCCAAGGTAGGACAAGACAAAAGCCGCCTTGGTAGTGGCATCAGGGAAAGATGTAGGACGGCACAAGAAATGCAGTCTACATTGATTGATGAAGGTGCGGAACGTTTTGGGATCCCCCGTAAAACGTTCCGGAGGGGCCAATGGAAACTGGGCCGTCATGTACACGGGCGCATTGCCCTGTCGAGGAGCGCCCGCTCCAAAGGCAGAACCAGAAGGAATAGCACCAGCACCATCACCCGCCTGCAATCCGGCCTGAAGGGCGTCGATCCGGCGTTGGGTGGCATCATGAGCCGCAGTCATGTCTGCGCGTAGACCAGCAACCAACTGAACCATAGCTGCCAACGGATCGTCGGCAGTTTCCATATTATGGATATAAGGCTTCTGAATATGTGAGAACCACCCACAACGAGCTTGGGGGTAACAGATTCAGTATAAAGCCACAGGTCGTAAAACCTCTAGACAATGCAACTTCCAAGAGAACCAAGAACTAATTGGAAGGGGAATCGCCTAGAGTAATCTATACTTCAGAACTAAACGTGATTTCTGACGATAAAGTAGATCCAAAACATGTACTCACGTAAAGCAATCCAAGCAACGTGAAGGACCAGGAAAACCAGGAGAGCTGATTCGATGTTGATTCGATGTTGGACGGTTAAAGGCTTTCTTAGTAGAAGTCCGTCTGATAATGCCAGTTCCAGGGTAAGGACAATCCAACCTAAACCTATACCCGACGGCACGAGGACGCCTAATAATAATCCCAATTCCTTATAGCAAGTTCCAAAGCAAAGTTCAAAGCAAAGTTCAAAGTGCAGAAAAATCCACTGCGCCAAATCCAGAAATGTCAGACAAGAAACCAGGTCGTTCGTTCCGAGTTCAAGGGAATATTCAATCACAATCCGAGGGACAAAACAGGGTACAAGATAGGTAAAGCGAGGACAAGGTGGTGAGCTCCAAAAATCGAAAATTCAGAAGCAGCGTTCCGACTACCGGGTGGAGATTTTAAAGAAATCACTTGACTCTGCGTGAAACGTAGTTACGCCGCAATCGTGCGCGAGCGTGCTCAGGCAACCAACGTCTCCACGGCAATCCCCAACGTTGTTTGATCCGCTGGAAGTGTTTCGACTCCGAAGGTTTTGGGATTGTGGAACGTGTAGTTCTGCCATAACGCTTGAGGGGACGTGAAGCAGACTCTGATTTCTTGACAGGAAGTCTGTGGTTTAGATTATTGTAAGATAAAGTGGCGAATTCGTTGTCTTGGGATAGCAGCAGCCAGTTGAAGAAAAGACTGGGGTAACCCGGAATTCGAATCTAGGATACTTCAGTGGAAAAGTATATCCTAAAGTAGATAACACAAAGAAAAGGAATTTGGAAGCCAGTGAAGAAATGTAGAAGGGAAAAAAAGGGGAAGAGACAGACTTAGCAGGGGAAGAGTTCCAGCGGTCAGAGAGAAAGAAAGACCGAAGAAGAATACAGAGGTAAGGGATAGAGTTTAAGTAGCAATTACAGTATTAGCCGGAAAATAGTAAAGGATACTGATAGTGTCTGAAACAAGAATGTTGCCACGGACACTTACTCAGAACGTTGAGGGAATCGCGAGCGCCACGGAAAGGCACCCGAATCCAAGAGTGGATCGGGTAAGCGATGAATGGCGATAGAACGCCGAAGGATAGGAAACGTAGGTGGAATCGCAGAGAGCTGCAGAAAGACACCTGAAATCAAGGAAGGGATCATGGAAAGCGCGGAATGACTATAGGACGCCGGAGAATAGAAAAGAAGGGAAAGACAGGAAGCGTACAAACAATAAAGTAAGAAACAAAAGAACAGAGTACATTAAAGAGCAACACAGAACTGCAGAAGGAATGTCAGGACGAAACTGACAGAATACACAAGTAGGAAACTCAAAGAGTGTGCCACGGAGCGCTGTCAGGATAAGAACAGATACAACGCACCGAGAGGGGGGCAGAGTATGTTTATATACGTGAGTCCGCCATATTGTAAGAGGACTAGAGCGGGGAGAAGAATGTAATGGCTAATGTCTCCAGTAATTCCAAAGCTTCCACCCGCGATTCCTGACAGTATACCCCCTTCTCCTGGGGGAACCCTCCGGTTTTCCAGGGTGCTACTGGTGCAATCTTCTTAACAATCTGGGGGAGTGGATGCGACTCTCTGGTTCCCAAGACCTTTCTTCGACTGGGTATCCCTTACAATGAACCAGGTATTGCACACTGTCCTTGCGATGTCTGGAATCCACTAGATAGGCAACCCCTATTCGTCAGGAACTTGAGTCACAGAAGTCTGCACTCCGTGAAAGTGTCGCTGAAAAGGATCTTCCTTGTACATCTTCAGTAGGGAGGTGTGGAAGACTGGATGTACCCTCTGGAGAAACTTAGGTAGCTTGAGTCTATAGGCCACTGGATTGACTCGAGTTATTATGGGAAAAGGACCCAGTTAACGTGAGGAGAATTTACCGATGTGGACCCATTTGGGTAGGAATTTAGTAGCTAGCCAGACTAACGGGCCAGTCTTCCAGTCAGGGTTGGCGTGTCTACTCCTGTCTGCCCATCTCTTCTGTGACTGTTGACTAGCCTCATGTGCCTTTTTAGCCAAGGCATGCACCTCATGGAGGTCCTTTAGCACACTGTCAAGAGCTGGGACACTGGTAGACTGTACACTTGACCAAGGTAAATGTTGAGGATGATAGCTGTAAGTACAATACAATTGGCTCATCTGGATGGATGTATGGACTGAATTGTTATATGCAAATTCAGCCTGAGGGAGAAACCAAAACCACTCATCCTGCTGCGGACTGCAAAAGCATCTCAAATATTGTTTGAGGCTGGCATTAAGTCTTTCGGTTTGTCCATTACTCTGGGGATGATAACCAGAAGAAAGGGCTCTGTGAATCCCCAATGATTGACAGAGGACAGACCAGAACCTGGAGGTGAATTGAGGGCCTCTATTGGAAACAATAGTCTTGGGCAATCCATGGAGACAAACAACGTCTCTGAGAAAGGTGGCCACGGTTTCCGGTGCAGAGGGAATCTGAGAGAATGCAGAGAAATGGGCCAATTTACTGTACGAATCCACAGTAACCATAATTACTGTCATACCACAAGACTTGGGGAGGTCAACTATGAAGTCTGTGGATATATGTTCCCACGGACGTCCCGGTAATTGATGCTGCTGCAATAACCCAATGGGTTTACCAGTTTGATATTTGCTGGAAGCACAAATGGGACAAGAAGACACGTACTTGTATAGATCTCTTCGGCGTGTAGGCCACCAGAACCCTCTGCTGAGTAATTCATAGATCTTCCTGATACCAGGATGTCCAGATAAGGATGCATCATGACACCAGGAAAGAACTTGTTCCTGTAGTTTCTCGATGGGGATATATAGAGCCGTATCATGGTAGTAGAGCCCATCTATACCTTGAGTGACAGTAGAAGGAAGGTTCACTTGCCCCTGGTACTGTGGA
Source organism: Ambystoma mexicanum (assembly GCF_040938575.1). NCBI lineage: Eukaryota > Metazoa > Chordata > Amphibia > Caudata > Ambystomatidae > Ambystoma > Ambystoma mexicanum. Next base: position 965,587,966 of record NC_090936.1, on the reverse strand, counting down.
ATCAGGTCTTGAAGGAAAGGGGAGGCAGCCGCTATTATCTTCAGATCAGGGAAAACCTATTCATGACCCTGATAAAGACCAGAGTCCTCACCGTGACAACGAGACAAAGCATCAGTCTTCTTATTTTCAGAACCAGGTATATAGGTAATGAGGAAGTAGAACTTAAAAAAGAAATAGGCCCATCTGGCGTGACGTGCATTGGTGCATTCCATCTGCTGCAGCACTCAAAGGTTGCGATGGTCAGTGCGGATAATGAAGCTGTGAGCCGCACCTTGCAGAAGATGGCGCCACTCTTGGCAGGCTAACTTGATGGCTAATAGTTCCCTTTCGAGAACTGAATAGTTGCGCTCACTGCTGGTCAATGTCTTGGAATAGTATTCAACTGGATGTTCTAGGCCATCAGCGGTTCTCTGGAGCAAGATGGCTCCCACTGCTCCTATCGATGCGTCAGTCTCTAGAATAAATGGTTTGGTTTGATCTGGTTGTACCAAAACTTGGGCTGAGGTGAACAGTTTCTTGAGATGTTGAAAGGCTTCTCTGGGTTCCTTGTCAAAGGTGAACTTGACTCCCTTTTTTAGAAGAGATGTGATGGGTAACACCATATTAGAGAAATTGAGGATAAATTGTCGATAGAAGTTCGCCAAACCCAGAAATCTCTGTACCTCCTTGATGTTAGTAGGTTCCTTCCATTCCAGAAAAGCCTTGATCTTATTTGGATCCATCTCGATGCCTTCCTTCAATAGGATGAATCCTAAGTATGATACGGATGTAGCCTCGAACTGGCACTTTTCTGGTTTGACCAGCAGTCGGTGGGATTGTAGGCGATGTAATACCTTCTTCACTTGCTGAAGGTGATCCTGTAAGGTCTGGGAAAATATCAGGATGTCGTCCAGGTAGACCACTACAGACAAAAACAACATGTCAGCAAAGACCTTGTCCATGAACCTCTGGAATATGGCTGGCGCATTGACCAGACCAAATGGCATCACCTTGTATTCAAACAGACCCAATGGGGTACAAAAGGCTGTTTTCCACTCATCGCCCTTCTTTATTCTCAAAAGATGGTAGGCCCCTCGGAGATCTAGTTTGGTGAAATAAACCGCTCCTTGAACTGCCTCCAGAATGTCTCGTATTAATGGCATTGGGTATCAATCTCGGATGGTAATTTGATTAAGACCCCTATAATCGATACATGGTCGTAGTTCAGAGGAGTCTTTCTTTGGAATAAAGAACAAAGAAGTGCCACAAGATGATTTGGACTCCTGGATGAGACCATTCTGTAGATTGGCGTCTCAGTAGTCTCTTAATGCACGTCTTTCTGGTAGAGATAGAGGGTACATGCGTCCAAAAGGTACAACAGTTTCTGGTATTAGGTCTATGGCACAATCTTCCGCCCTGTGAGGTGGTAACAGCCTGGGTAAGGTATCCTGGAATAACTCTGAATATTCCTGATACTGGAGTGGAACTGAAGATATGGTCATGGTTCCGATGACATTAGTCTCTTCTTCATTTGATTCATTGAACGGATGGTTCATGCAGTTAGATCTGCAATACTGTGAGTTAAAGCTCACCCTATTAGATGACCAGTTGATGTCAGGGTTATGCTTCCTCAACCACGGTATACCAATTACCAGAGGGAAGTGAGCTGCTCTGATCAGATCAAATACCAGGTATTCTTGATGTTCTCCCAACTTCATCTTCAAGGGTATTGTCTCCCTTATTATAGGACCTGACGACAGTGGTGTTCCATCAACTCCTTCCACTGGTATGGGTCTCAGCTTGGGTTTTGAAGGCACCAGATTCTCTCTGGCCCAGTTTAAATCTATAAAATTGCCCGCAGCACCACAATCCAGCATTGCCAGTACTTCTGTAGGTTCAGAATCGGACAGCCAAAGTAAGACTCGGAATACCATTAGACGACTGTCTTCTGTATTCTCTATTGGTCTTGAGTAGTAGCAAGGGTTGTGCATAGTTCCCCCGATACTTCCCTTGCATATGATCGGGAGCTGGAGTTTTCCTTCCTCCTGGGTGGAACTTCTGGACAATTCCTTAGTAGGTGCTTGGAGGAACCGCAATACATGCACAGTCCTGCGTCTCGACATCGCCTTAACTCTTCCTGGGTTAAAAGGTCCTTGTGTAGCTCCAATTTGCATTGGTTCGTCTGTTGTGTGAGTGTTCTTAGGAGACTGAGACTGGGAAGGTAAGCTGATAGCCTGAGGAGTGCTACGGTTTCTTCTCCTTTCTTGGCGGCGTTCCTGCAATCTGAACTCAATCTGTAAGGACAATATCATTAATTCTTGAAAGGATGCAGGTCGTGCCACCCGCGCTAGCTCATCCTTAACATCATCATGGAGTGCACGTCTGAAAATGGTCTGTTTGGGTGAGTCTGGCCAATCAGCCTTTGCTGCCAGTCTCAAAAAGCGGGAGATATACGTCTGTACGTCTGTGGTTCCCTGACGTACATCTAATATCGCTTCCAGCGAAGTATACAGAACCTCTGGTCGGTCAAATCGCTCCTTAAGTGCATCCACAAAGCGGTCATAATCGTTTAAGGAAGGATCATTACCAGTGACCAAAGGAGTGGCCCAAGATAAAGCATTTTCGGTAAGGTTTGCGATGATAAATCCAACTCTGGATTGTGCCGTTTCATAAGTATGGGGTCTGAATGTGAAATATACTTTGCAATCATCTAGAAAGTCCTTAAATCCGCCTGGGTGCCCACCATACTTGCCATAGGATAGCGTCATGGGTGGTAAGTCACCACAGTCATCGCGATGTAACACATCCTGTTGTCGTAGTGCAACGTTCTCGGTCCGTAATGCTTGTACCTCCACTGTGAGGTTCTGCATCGCTGCCACCAACTCCTGATGCTGCTCCAAGGACGCCATAGGAATTATTGGGTGTTGTATGCTGTCAGGCTTCTCTCACCCTCCCTATCCTGAATCTTCGGATGATATGTCCTTGGTAACTGTAACAGACGTCTTGTAGTTCTTCTTCCTGTCTGGTGACAGCATTTACATAGGCTTTCGGTCCTTCCGATCGTGTAAATAGGGTCTGGCTCCCCCAGAGGCCACCTTGGCAGAGATGGGAATCTGCCCTCGGGGGACCGCGGGGAGCCAGCCCCAAATTCAGGGAAAAAGCCGAGAGGCTGAAAAAACCCTGAAGACCAAGTGTGCAGGAAGGAAGTCTGTGGTTTAGATTATTGTAAGATAAAGTGGCGAATTCGTTGTCTTGGGATAGCAGCAGCCAGTTGAAGAAAAGACTGGGGTAACCCGGAATTCGAATCTAGGATACTTCAGTGGAAAAGTATATCCTAAAGTAGATAACACTTAGAAAAGGAATTCGGAAGCCAGTGAAGAAATGTAGAAGGGGAAAAAAAGGGGAAGAGGCAGACTCCGCAGGGGAAGAGTTCCAGCGGTCAGAGAGAAAGAAAGACCGAAGAAGAATACAGGGGTAAGGGATAGAGTTCAAGTAGCAATTACAGTATTAGCCAGAAAATAGTAAAGGATACTGATAGTGTCTGAAACAAGAATGTTGCCACAGACACTTACTCAGAACATTGAGGGAATCATGGAGCACCGCGGAAAGGCACCCGAATCCAAGAGCGGACCGGGTAAGCGATGAATGGCGATAGAACGCCGAAGGATAGGAAACGTAGGTGGAATCGTGGAGAGCCACGGAAAGATAAAAAAAATCAAGGAAGGGATTATGGAAAGCGCGGAATGACTATAGGACCCCGGAGAATAGAAAAGAAGGGAAAGACAGGAAGCGTACAAACAATAAAGTAAGAAACAAAAGAACAGAGTACATTAAAGAGCAAAACAGAACTGTGGAAGGAATGTCAGGACGAAACTGACAGAATACACAAGTATGAAACTCAAAGAGTGTGCCACGGAGCACTGTCAGGAGAAAAACAGATACAACGCACCGAGAGGGGGGTGGAGTCTGTTTATATACTTGAGTCCGCCATATTGGATGAGGATTAGAGCAGGGAGAAGAATGTAATGGCTAATTGTGATGCTGGAAATGCATCGGAGGGACAGGGCCTCCGTATCCTTGTCCTTTACTGCTTTTTATCGTGTGTTCTGTCGTGTTTTCCGCGCAGGAGTTCATGTGGGACTCCTGGCGGTGCAGCTCTCTCTCTTTTGGTTTGGTGAACGGACCCGTGGGATACCCGTATGGCACCCATGGGTAGGGGGTACAACCGTGTGCCCCTAGTGTATGTTTTTGGGCACCTGTGGGTGGCCCGCAGAGCAGGGTATGGGCTGGTGGCAGCTCCATGCTACATTTGACAGGTGCGCGGAGTATCCTCCATTTTGGGATACCCCGGCTCTGTCATTGGGATCAGTTGATCCCTGATGGAAAACAAGATGGCCCCCGTGGCCTCTTGCTTTCTATTACCCATTAGCTTGTTTTCCCAAAGTCCTGGTAAGCCCTGACTCTGTCCCTTCCCCCTGGCTGTTGGGTGGAAGTGCCATATATGGTGTTGTTGTGAAGGCCCGGCCAGACTAGCTGGAGCCTTCCCAGTGATGCATGTTGTAGGTACCTCCTGTGGGTGGGACCTGGGTGAATAGAATGTGTGACGAATATGCATTCTGTGTTGTGGATGTCTAGTATCTAGTGGTTGACACAATGACTGAGACAACCCGGCCTGAAACCGGTATGAATGCAGCTTGGAGTGTTGAATGGCTCGGTACTTGTCCCAATACACATAACTTGTTGTGAGTGTCTGGAGAGAAGTGAATGGCCTGAATACCTCGTGTGCCTGATTGGCTGCCTGCCTGCATGAATGCCCGTAGTCGTGATTGGATGCTTGAGTGTGACCCAGCGGAATGAATGGGAGATCAACAGTATATCTGGGGACCTCTCACTGCTAGGAATCGTGTTCAGAGCTGAAGTCCACTACGACGAGTAACTGGAGTAACTGACGCTTGACCTTGAAACCCTGCTGGACGAGAAGAAGTGCCGTGGCTCTCCTTCATAATCTGAAAGCTGCTGTGTTTTCAAGGACTGACCAGAGAGGACCTGGTAAGGCGCCCTCTTCCCGAGCTACGAGGGACCATCGTGCACAGCTGATCTTTGCCAACACTCCCTGGTAGACAATAGTAAAGACACCGAGAAATTATCCCCAATGTGGGTAGGTGCGCACACCCTCTTACTGGTTAAATATTGATACTATGGTGTAGCGAGGTTTGCAGCAGTGGCAAGGCGTAGAAGGGTAAATTCTCGGGGCCCCTTCTGTATAACAGAATAAACAAAGTAAGTAGGGCCCGCCAATCAACGCTCCCTCAGATGAAGTCATTCAATTCAAGGTTGAACTTGGTAAAGTAATTAGTCCATTACAATGTAAGTGGAAATGTAAACACAAGTATTTATTCACAAAAGCGGACACTGCACGCCAACACGTGTTCCAGCCCTCTCCGGGCCATCCTCAGGGCGTATTAACATTGAGATGGTAAGTTACTGTATTTCAAATCACTAATTGTTAGAACAGTCTATAAAGTTGGTTATTAGTAAAGCCAGGTTGTTACACCTTATAGACAGAGTGGACAATTCATTACAATGGCGTACCTGATAATTGTATATTGAGAGAGTAATAGTATCAGTCAATCTTCAATGATCACATTTTCTGGTACCTATACAAATATAAAAGTGCATGTTGTAGCCTAATGGGTACTCTAAGTTCTGAGATATAATTGCAACTGCGAGATTATAAAATGACAGTCTATGCTATATAATGGTGTACCTAAGGTTAGGTTTCTTGATTATAACTCGGTGAAAAATGGTTTGCTGGATAATCCTAGCGTCTTGAGTGTTAGAGCGAAGTCTGTTTTAACAAAAAAGAGGATACATGAAGGAATGTTGTAAAGTGTGCTTGGTAGTACTAGATACTATTAGGAAAGTCACTGTTCACGGGAGCGCTCGTAACGCTTACCTTAAAATGCCTCAATGCGTGTGCAGCACAGCGATTTCTGCTGGCTGCCTGCAACTCCCTGGAAGGAATGTGGGTGCGGCTGGGTTAGCCTATAGCTGCTCAGCCAGACTGTTTGATAGTTCTGGTCATGTGACCGTCCAGTTGCTGTTGCCTAGCAACTTTTGTGGGTGTCAGAAAAGTGCTCGGGTTTGCAAGTCCCTATCGCAACTTCGCTTTGAGCGTAATTAATACAGGTGCTCCTTTACTTTGTGAAAGCTGGTAAACAAGAGTACATTTTAGCACGGTTAAACAGAACTAGTTAAATTCTTGTACTAGCACCGCTTCGTTAGTGTAATATGAGATTACGGAATACGTACCTAAATTGAATAGTAAAAGACCCCCACCAACCTAGTGTTAGGGGGCCATTTAGCTAGAATGAGTTCTAAATGTTGACATTATTGTCGTCTGGTCCTATTATTCAAAATTTTGCGAACTATCTGCATTGGTGTAAGGACGGTGAGTTACGGAAACCAGTGTTATTATTGAGAGTGTAAACGGTCAGGTGGCCAAATTAAACGTTGGTTGGCTGTGATAGCGATAGTAATGAGATATAGCTAATATTTCATGTGCAAATACACCTGGATGATATAAGTTGTTACGAAGGTAATTGTTCAAATAGAATGGGATTTAGTGTTTGATAGGGTATGATGAATCTAATTACTATGCTGGTAGCATGTGTAAAGTATATATTGGAGAAGGATTTTAACATTGACCCCCTAATCTACTGGGTTGACATGAGAAGAGCAAGATAAGGTTAATAGAAATAATGAACCGATTGGTAATGTATCATAATTATAGTCCAAAGGGATTGTCCACCCCTCTATAGCGTAACCCCTGCCTCACAGAGTAACCTTTAATTTGAACATTGTGTCGAGATTAGACATTTGATATTAGAGAAAAACATTCAATTCATGCTCTTGATTGAGTCCAAGTTGAACACATCTTAGTTTACATATCATCCGGGCTTCCGCTTGTCGTAGATACAGTTGTCGATCACCTCCTCTAGCATGCGGTTTGATGTGTTGCAGACCTACAAATCTGATTTCCTTTCTGTGCGCCATCTAGTGTTCTTTTTGCCAGTGTACTGCAAATGGTAATTTGATGTCTTGACTGTTGAGATTTGCTAGGTGTTCTCTGATTCTAACCCTCAGTTCCCTGATGGTACTGCCAACGTAAACCTTCTTACAGACACAAATGATTCCATATATAATATATTTGGAGCGACAATTAATGAAATCCGTAATTTTGGTAGTCAAATTACCATGACAGGTAAATACTTTGGTAGGCGATAACGCAAATTGACAAAAATTACAGGTCCCACACTTGTGGAATTCGCTAGGTTTAATACTCTGCGTAAGCCAATTAGTCTGTCGGAACCAGGTTTCATAAAGGAGGGACACAGTAAGTTTCTAAGTGTAGGAGCTCTGGTGAAGGTTATTCTTGGTTTTTCTGTAATGTAGGTCTCCAAGTCAGGATCCAAATGTAAAACGTTCCAATGTTTGTTAAGAATGTGGGGGGCGTGGCCAACCGCCATGTAGAGCGGACGCGACTTCGGCAAGCTCCGCACAATGAGCTACTGATAAGCTGTTATCTAACATTTAAGTCGTCTTTAGTGCCTGTAAACTACCCCAAGAGCTGCTGGCAGCGGCGGGAACCTCCCGGTCTCCCCACATTCGAGATTAGATGCCCGGGAGCCGCGTTGGGGAGACCCTGCGCCTGACGGAACGGGCGGCCAAAATGGCGGCCTCCACTTGCTGAGCCCGGAGAGCCCGGCGTCAGCCTAGCTTTTTGGGAGAAGGCCGCCCCACGCCGCTGGGCGGAGCAGGTGCGGGTGGTACCCCTGCTGGCCCCTCAGAAGCGACCACTACGATAGGCCTGGGTGTGCTCCAGGCCCGAGGGCAAAAAGGGCGACCGAAGCAGCCGAGGGTGCCTGCCGGCCCTGCTGTGGGGATCGAAGGTAATCGAGGACCGGCCGGAGGTGAAGAGAGTACCGGAAGCGGGGCCTAGAGATCGCGTACTATATCGAGTGCGGACGCTGGCCGCCTCGCGCCGCCCCCGGTTGGCGCTACTACGGGAGCCGCGCACACCATCCGTCTGCCCGAATTGCATCGCGACCCCGGCTCCCTGGCCACAACTACAGGCCGGAGAACGGCCCCTGCCTGGCGGAGCGTGTGGGGGCCTAATTACACCGCACGATCGTGCGGCCCTGGTGAGGGACTTCCTGGAACCAGCACGGGGAGCCTACCAACCTACACCCATCAGGTCGTACCTCCCTACTGTACTCAGCCTGACGAAGCAAAACGCTGACCTACTGCACCTCGTGGGGCCTGGAGAACCTGGGGGACCGGCGCCGGAGCGCTTCACACCCCGCCGGAGGGCCCAGAGCGCGGACTGGTTACCGGGAGAACCGTGAGTTGGCAATTTTCTAAAGTACCCTGGCCGGAGCACCCGATTGCAGCACTTGATACCCGCCGAGCTGAGAGGATGTCCAGCTTAGATAAGTCTACGGGAAGGGGGGCCAGGTCAAAGCAGCGGCAGACCACCCTAGATGCTTACACAGCAGCCGAGCCCCCCAGCCCTGAGTGCCCAACCATGGCAACTGCCAGTAAAGACACTAGCCCCTCGCCAGAAACGTCCGAACCCACCAACTCCCATCTTTTGGAGGCCATCACGTTAATCCAAACAACTATGGTGAATAAAATCGACGCTGTGGCCATAGATCTGGGACTCCTTCGCCAGGACGTCCGCTCCTTGGCTGGTAGAACTGAAGCCCTCGAGACCCAAGCACGCAAGAACACTGAGGCGAATACCCAGCTTCTGCATGACATGGAGGGCCTCCAGCAAACGGTCAAGAACCTGGAGGACAGAGTGGAGGAGGCCGAAGGAAGGGCCCGCCGGAACAACATCCGGCTGCTCGGATTACCGGAGGGCATCGAAGGCTCGGACCCCACCAACTACGTGGAAAACCTCCTGCTGCAGGAGATCGGCGCGGAGAAACTATCGCTGGGGTTCTCCATCGAAAGGGCTCACAGGTCGCTTGCCAGGAGACCCCCGCCAGGAGGCCCGCCCAGGCCCATGATAGCAAAAGTATTAAACTACAGAGACCGTGAAGTCGTCCTGGCGTACTCTCGGTCAGGGGGCCAGATACTAAGGAATTCGGCCAAGATCGCTATTTACCCCGACTACACCTTCCAAGTGCAGATGAACAGAGCTCAGTTCAATCACTCCAAGGCCAGGTTGAAGGCCGCTGGCTTGAAGTACATGCTCCTATATCCTGCAAGGCTAAAAGTAATACACAAGAACAGAGCCCACCTATTCGACACTCCGGAACAGGTCCGGGACTGGATGGATGAGCAGCAATTACCTGACATCGAAGGCAAGAGGCGCAAGCCGCGCTGACACACCCACCGGAGACTGCTGTAACGAATTTGCTTAATAACTTAACCCCAAGAGCAGCTGAAATGATCCTTTCACGCGGAACACCGAAGCTCCAACTCCCTCGACCCCCCTGGAGCTTGTTTTTTTTCTGTTTTACAGGGTACGTTTACCCGCCCGTAGGGCACCCGAAGACCATGCCTGGTCCTAAGGAGCGGAAACGGGACAGTCACGACGAGGAGTACCTTGTCAGACCAGTTGTTTGTTGGGGAAGTTTTTTCTTAAGGAAGGGGGAGCCAGAAACCCGCTCCCTAGTTGGGAACCCTAAAGTTAAAGTACCGAGACCGCAGGACTACCCTATTACTACAGCACCTCTACCGAGACCTCGACCAGGTCCGGGGCAGGAGAGAGAACACCACCACGACTATGGCTGAGAGAATAAAAGTGATGACGTGGAACGTCAGAGGCATGAACAGCTATGTCAAACAGCGACGGATCCAAGCATACCTGAGACGCTGCAAGGTAGGGATCGCCATGCTCCAGGAGACACACCTAACTGGGGAGAAACTGACGGCGCTAGCTAAAAGTTGGCGGGGGACCTTGGTGGGATCCTCCTACTCCTCATACGCTAGAGGGGTCCTTGTATGGATTAACCCGACAGTCCCCTTTATAGTTACGGACACAAAGACAGACAATGAGGGCAGGATGGCACTGGTGCGGGGTACCTTGGAGGGAAAAGACCTATGCCTGATTAGCACTTACGCACCTAACCATGACGCCACGACTTTCTTCCACTCCCTGTACTCTAGATTAGGCCCCTACGTAAATAGCACCTTGATATGGGGTGGAGACCACAACTGCACCTTAGATCCTCTCAAAGATAGGTCTGACACCAAACACTCCCGCCCGTCCCCCCCAGCCAAGATATTATCCAAACTGATTTCTCAGTTGTCACTTTGCGATCTGTGGAGGGAACTAAGTCCGGAGAGACGAGAGTACTCCTTCTTCTCCCCGCCGCATAGCGTCCACACAAGGTTAGACTACATGCTGGTAAGCCAGGAGCAACAAGCCACTTTCAGCGAGGCACAGTTCTTACCCAGAGTATTATCAGACCACTCGCCCTTGTTAGTCACCTGGGAGGTGTACCCGCCCAGACCCCCGGTTCCCATGTGGAGACTGCGGGCAGAGGCACTTCTGGACGGGGCCCTCAGGGACCACGTACAAGACAGCACAGATGAATACTGGCTCAATAACCTAGGCAGTGTAGAGTGCATCAGCACCGCATGGGAGGCGTATAAGGTGGTTATGAGGGGGGACATGTTGGCTGCAGTGGGAGGGGCACAAAGGGTCACTATGAATGCTCTGGCGGAGGCAGAAAGAAAGTTAGGGGTGCTAGAGAACAAGGCAGACCCGACCCCAGAGCATGTACGGGAAATAATAACGCAGAGACAGGCCTGCCTGTCGCATTGGGAGTCCCTGGGGAAACTAAGCTACGCCAAACACACCGAAAGGACACACGCCCTGGGAGACAAGCCTGGTAAACTCTTGGCCTGGCTGTACAAGCGGGAAACCCTTAGGACCCCTATCTGCCACATTCGTAGATCAGATGGCACTACGGTGCACACCCAGGCAGAAATTAACACAACCTTCTCTGAGTACTACCAGGACCTATACTCCAAAACCCCGCCCTCGCTGAACACCGGGATCGAGGACGCCCTAGACTGCATAGAGTTGCCCAAACTGGACCCACAGTTGGCCGTAGCCTTGGAAGACCCGATTACCCCAGACGAAGTCAAGGCAATCATTAGATCATTACCCTCTGGGAAGGCGCCGGGTATGGATGGTCTCCCTGGGGAATTCTATAAGACATATGAGGAGACCCTTGCCCCACTGCTGGCACAGGTATACAACGAGTCCTTCAAACGTGGCACACTCCCTGACTCCATGAGGGAAGCAATAATCATCCCCTTACTGAAGCCCGGCAAAGATGGGACAGATTGCGGTTCATATAGACCACTCTCCATGCTTAATGTCGACTGCAAAATACTGTCGGCACTCCTCGCCAATAGATTACGCAGAGTGATCCCCCTGCTGATCCACCATGACCAAACAGGTTATGTACCAGGGCGCTCTATCACCGAAAATTTACGCAGGTTGCACCACGTCATATACTGCACCGAGCGAGATACCCAGAAATACGCAGTGGCATCACTCGACGCCACCAAGGCTTTTGACTCGGTTAATTGGGAATGGTTATACGCCACCATGATCAGAATGGGCATTGGACCCACTTTTCTTAAATGGACCCAATTGCTTTACACCCACCCTGTAGCTAGAGTGCGCACCAACAAGACGTTCTCTGACAAATGGCCCCTCTGCAGAGGCACACGACAGGGATGTCCCTTATCCCCCATGCTATACATCATTGCTGTAGAGCCAGTGGCCGCGTATATACGGCAGGAATACGCTGGGGGAGGCATCATACTAGATGGAGTGACACACCTCATCTCCATGTACGCAGATGACACTCTTCTCTACCTACATAACCCTGAGCACCTCCTACCCTACATCTTGGAGACACTGGACTGCTTCCAAAAACATACAGGCATCCAGATAAACAAAGACAAGTCGTGTCTTTACACCCTTGCAGCACTATATAGCAATGAGTGTGGATCCCTGCCCCCACTGGCCCTTCAGTGGCAGGTGACTTCCTTCAAATACTTGGGTATCACCATACACCGTAGCCCGGCTACCGAACATATTCTCAACACAGTTAGAACAAAGGACGCACTCACTAACTCTATGGCTTTCTGGGGGAAACTCCCTCTCTCTGTGGCAGGAAGGGCGGGACTCCTCAAAATGGTAGCGCTCCCACGCCTACTGCACTGCTTTACCAATGTCCCCTACAACATCCCCCCAGCCTTTTTCAGAGACCTAAACAAACTCTGCAGAGGATTTCTGTGGCAGGGAGGCAGGCACAGAGTGGCGCTTGACACCCTTCAGAGGCCCTACGAGAAGGGCGGACTGAAAGTCCCCAATTTTGAACTATATTACCTGGCCAGCCAACTGAAGCACGTAACGCACTGGATGGCAGATGAAACCACCACAGACACCACACTTCTCCAACCGGCTCTGCCGCGACTGCTACTTCGAGACTTGTTGTGGGTCAAGAATGGGGCTCCACAGGGTCACCCATACCTGGCTAAACTGGGAATTCAGCTCTGGAAGCGGGCCTGCAAGGCTGTGGGGTTGACAGACCCATAGTCCCCACAGATCCCCATCGCCGCAGTCATGGCGAAACCATCCTGGGGGAACACTGAAACACGCTCGGTGTGGGAGCCTTACGGTGTGGCAGTACTGGGCGACCTCATGCATGAACATGAACTTTTGGCATTCCCCGACCTCTGCGAATTGAGGGACCTGCCCGCCGGGCAGTTTCTACTCCACAGGGCAGTAACATTGGCGTTAAAAAATAGGTGGCCTGAGACAGACAACCGATTCACCGAGAACTAAACCATTGAAACCCTACTAGACACTGCCGAGGGAGGCCACGAAACCTCCAGAATTTACGAAGCCCTATTGCTGGCCTCGACAAAGAACAAACTAAAATGCAAAAAGAGATGGGAGCGCGAATTGGGCCTTGTATTTGAGGACAACACATGGGAGAAAATAACCCTCTACCATAAAAAGACCTCCAGGAATGCTCGCCTCCAATTAATACAGCTGTATATCACAAACAGAGCCTACCTTACGCCTGATGCCATATCAAAGTTCAAAGGGGCCTCGCCACAGACCTGTCCCAAGTGCCACGCGCCGCGGGCAGGAATGACCCATATGTTCTGGAGCTGTCCAGAGGTCCTGAGGTTTTGGGCCCGGGTGAAAGAGAGGGTGGCGTCGGCCGGGATCGAAGTGTAAACTCATACTCCTACAGCTTGCATATTGGGGACATACACGCGAAGCAGCAAGAACAAACCCCTAAATAGACTCCTAGACTTGATTTACATAACAGCTAAAAGGCGCATAGTCATGGGCTGGAAGAGCGTACGGGGTCCTAGCAAGGCCCTTTGGTGGTACGATCTCAAGAGGTGGATTGCTGCGGAAACGGCGGCTTGGGAAATGGCAATCCAAGTACAAAAACTAGACTCCAGTGCAGATCTTCTTCGCTGGATAGAGCTGACGGAGCCACTTCTCCGTCCAGCGACACCAGACAGCACACCGAACAGTCCTGCCAGCCGCGGCCCGGCACGTGAGCCCATGGAAGACTAGGTTTTAATTGCGGTCTCGGGGGGAGGGGGGTGGGGTGGGTGGGGAGGGTATGTTAAAGTTAATGTTCTGTTATCATACATACTACAACGCTTTGCCTATGCGCTGTTTGTTACATGTTATCGAAAAACCAATAAAGATTTTCAAAAAAAAAAAAATGTTTGTTAAGAATGTGATAGATACATTTCGAATCACTGCAGTACTTCGTTATGAAGTTCACATGTTGTGGAAATTCAGCAAGTTGTTTGTTTTTGGACTGGGTAAGTAAAGAAGATTGTGTGATTGTTTTCACGTGCCTCAGGGCATGATTTATGTTAGTTTTCGTGTATCCTCTTTCTGGGAATCTGGTTCCTATAGACTTACATTCTGAAAGAAAAGTCATGTCTTCACTGCAGTTTCTCCTAGCTCTAAGGAATTCTCCTCGAGGGATATTGTTAATCAGATTTCTTCTGTGGCTGCTTTTTGCATGCAAAATGGAGTTTACTGCAGTTGTTTTTCGAAAGGTACAAGTTTGCAAGGTTTGGTTGACTACATAGATTCTAAGATCTAAAAAGTCAATTTCAGTAGCATCAATATGACCTGTAAATTGTATCCCAAATTGGTTGTGGTTAAGGAACTGCATAAAGTCCTGGAACTGATCAGGTGTGCCTGCCCATATTGAGAAAACATCATCAATATATCTTCTCCAGACTGGAATGAACTCAATGTATGGATTGTTGTGAAACACATGTGAGTCCTCAAAGAAAGCCATGAAGAGGTTCGCCAAGGCGGGAGCATACTTAGCTCCCATGGCAATCCCCTTGGTTTGGGTGTAGTACTCATGATTAAAGATACACTGATTGTGGTTTAGAGTAAAATCAACAAGGTTCTTAAGCATTTGTACATGTGTTGCATGTGATGCTGAGTGTAATCTGAAGGAATAGTCCAATGTTTTGATAGCTAATGTGTGGTCGATTGAAGTGTACAGGGCAGTAACATCAAGGGTAACCAAATGGTAATGAGATTTCCATACTGTATTTTTCAGAATCTGTAAGACATGAGTTGTGTCTTTCAGGAAAGCTGGTATTTTTTGGAACTAAGTCCTTAATACATGAGTCAGTGTAGGTTGCTAGGTTCCCTGTGACCCCCCCTTGCCCGCTCATTATAGGTCTCACTGGTGGGAGATTTTCAAACGGTTTATGTATCTTGGGTAATAGATACAAAGTAGGCATAAATGGTGTGGTATTGGTGAGAAAGAGTTTCTCCTCGTCTGTTAGCATCCCTTTTTGGTACCACTTAAGGATCAAACTTTTTAGTTCTTGCACTGTCTGGGTCATCGGGTTACTGCTAAGTTTTTGGTAACATCCAGGGGTGTCTAGGTGTTCTTGTGCCATTCTAATATAATCTGTTTTGTTAAGGATAACAATATTCCCCCCTTTGTCCGCCTCCTTAATCACTATAGTGCTGTCTCCCGAAAGTTCATGAAGAGCCAATTGTTCAATTTTAGAGAGATTAAGTTTTTTACTGAAGAAATCCTTGCATTGGCCATCAATATATTGGTGAATTTCCCTGGTGATAGACCTATAGAAAACATATATAATGTTATCACCCGAAATTGGTGGCATAAATTTGGATCTGTTCTTATGTTCAGCAATATCCATATTACGTTGATATATCCCTAAATCTCTTTGGATATCACTGATTGATTGAACATTGTCAGTTGTAAGGTTCGCCAGAAGGTGTACATTTTCAATCTCTTGTATGCTTTTACTGCTAATCGGTGATAGTGTTGCCTGTTGTTCAAAGAATACCGGTTTGTTATGAAAATACTTTTTCAATTTCAATTTATTTTCTGGTGAATTTATAGAGGTCTATTTGAACCTCAGTCATATCGGCTTTAGAGCTGGGTGCAAAGGAGAGACCATAATTGAGAACATTTATCTGTTGTGGTGATAGTTGTTTGGTAGAGAGATTGATGACTAGATTTTGAGAATTGGCCTTAGTTTGGATGTTTTGAGACTTGAACAGGTAAATATTTTCCTTACGTCTCCGGTTCCCTCTCCTCTTGGCTCCTCTTCCTCTTCCTCCTCTGAGGTTGTTGGGTTGGTTGGTATATTTGGGCCTAAAGGGAGTATTTTCTGAAAACGTACATTCTTGTAATTAGTATTGGGATTCTGAGCGTTGCCCTTTTTGTATCTTTTAATTTCTGCCAAAAAGCCTCTTCTGTTATGACGTTTTTCCTCAAACGTTTGTTCCTCATCTATGTTTTGTATCCCTGCTGCACTCGTTGTTGCTGGTTCCTGATCTGAATCAAGATCTGATGTAACTGGTGAAACATTAGGAGTCTTAATGTGTGTTAGGTCTCCATCGTATTTAGCCTGGAATGTATAAACTCTATCATTTATGTAGTCCCGTTCATCTCGATACCAAAAAGGGATGCTAACAGACGAGGAGAAACTCTTTCTCACCAATACCACACCATTTATGCCTACTTTGTATCTATTACCCAAGATACATAAACCGTTTGAAAATCTCCCACCAGTGAGACCTATAATGAGCGGGCAAGGGGGGGTCACATAGAACCTAGCAACCTACATTGACTCATGTATTAAGGACTTAGTTCCAAAAATACCAGCTTTCCTGAAAGACACAACTCATGTCTTACAGATTCTGAATAATACTGTATGGAAATCTCATTACCATTTGGTTACCCTTGATGTTACTGCCCTGTACACTTCAATCGACCACACATTAGCTACCAAAACATTGGACTATTCCTTCAGATTACACTCAGCATCACATGCAACACATGTACAAATGCTTAAGAACCTTGTTGATTTTACTCTAAACCACAATCAGTTTATTTTTAATGAGTACTACACCCAAACCAAGGGGATTGCCATGGGAGCTAAGTATGCTCCCGCCTTGGCAAACCTCTTCATGGCTTTCTTTGAGGACTCACATGTGTTTCACAACAATCAATACATTGAGTTCATTCCAGTCTGGAGAAGATACATTGATGATGTTTTCTCAATATGGGCAGGCACACCTGATCAGTTCCGGGACTTTATGCAGTTCCTTAACCACAACCAATTTGGGATACAATTTACAGGTCATATTGATGCTACTGAAATTGAGTTTTTAGATCTTAGAATCTATGTAGTCAACCAAACCTTGCAAACTTGTACCTTTCGAAAAACAACTGCAGTTAACTCCATTTTGCATGCAAAAAGCAGCCACAGAAGAAATCTGATTAACAATATCCCTCGAGGAGAATTCCTTAGAGCTAGGAGAAACTGCAGTGAAGACATGACTTTTCTTTCAGAATGTAAGTCTATAGGAACCAGATTCCAAGAAAGAGGATACATGAAAACTAACATAAATCATGCCCTGAGGCACGTGAAAACAATCACACGATCTTCTTTACTTACCCAGTCCAAAAACAAACAACTTGCTGAATTTCCACAACATGTGAACTTCATAACGAAGTACTGCAGTGATTTGAAATTTATCTATCACATTCTTAACAAACATTGGAAAACTTTACATTTGGATCCTGACTTGGAGACCTACATTACAGGAAAAACCAAGAATAATCTTCACCAGAGCTCCTACACTTAGAAACTTACTGTGTCCCTCCTTTATGAAACCTGGTTCCGACAGACAGACTAATTGGCTTACGAGGAGTATTAAACCTAGCGGATTCCACAAGTGTGGGACCTGTAATTTTTGTCAATTTGTGTTATCGCCTACCAAAGTATTTACCTGTCATGGTAATTTGACTACCAGAATTACGGATTTCATTAATTGTCGCTCCAAATATATTATATATGGAATCATTTGTGTCTGTAAGAAGGTTTACGTTGGCAGTACCATCAGGGAACTGAGGGTTAGAATCAGAGAACACCTAGCAAATCTCAACAGTCAAGACATCAAATTACCATTTGCAGTACACTGGCAAAAAGAACACCAGATGGCGCACAGAAAGGAAATCAGATTTGTAGGTCTGCAATACATCAAACCGCATGCTAGAGGAGGTGATCGACAACTGTATCTATGACAAGCGGAAGCCCGGATGATATGTAAACTAAGATGTGCTCAACTTGGACTCAATCAAGAGCATTAATTGAATGTTTTTCTCTAATATCAAATGTCTAATCTCGACACAATGTTCAAATTTAAGGTTACTCTGTGAGGCAGGGGTTACGCTATAGAGGGGTGGACAATCCCTTTGGACTACAATTATGATACATTACCAATCGGTTCATTATTTCTATTAACCTTATCTTGCTCTTCTCATGTCAACCCAGTAGATTAGGGGGTCAATGTTAAAATCCTTCTCCAATATATACTTTACACATGCTACCAGCATAGTAATTAGATTCATCATACCCTATCAAACACTAAATCCCATTCTATTTGAACAATTACCTTTGTAACAACTTATATCATCCAGGTGTATTTGCACATGAAATATTAGCTATATCTCATTACTATCGCTATCACAGCCAACCAACGTTTAGTTTGGCCACCTGACCGTTTCCGCTCTCAATAATAACACTGGTTTCCATAACTCACCGTCCTTACACCAATGCAGATAGTTCGCATAATTTTGAATAATAGGACCAGACGACAATAATGTCAACATTTAGAACCCATTCTAGCTAAATGGCCCCCTAACACTAGGTTGGTGGGGGTCTTTAACTATTCAATTTAGGTACGTATTCCGTAATCTCATATTACACTAACGAAGCGGTGCTAGTACAAGAATTTAACTAGTTCTGTTTAACCGTGCTAAAATGTACTCTTGTCTCCCAGCTTTCACAAAGTAAAGGAGCACCTGTATTAATTACGCTCAAAGCGAAGTTGCGATAGGGACTTGCAAACCCGAGCACTTTTCTGACACCCACAAAAGTTGCTAGGCAACAGCAACTGGACGGTCACATGACTGGAATTATCAAACAGTCTGGCTGAGCAGCTATAGGCTAACCCAGCCGCACCCACATTCCTTCCAGGGAGTTGCAGGCAGCCAGCAGAAATCACTGTGCTTCACACGCATTGAGGCGTTTTAAGGTAAGCGTTACGAGCGCTCCCATGAACAGTGACTTTCCTAATAGTATCTAGTACTACCAAGCACACTTTACAACATTCCTTCATGTATCCTCTTTTTTGTTAAAACAGACTTCGCTCTAACACTCAAGACGCTAGGATTATCCAGCAAACCATTTTTCACCGAGTTATAATCAAGAAACCTAACCTTAGGTAAGCGAGCAAACACCATTGTATAGCATAGACTGTCATTTTATAATCTTGCAGTTGCAATTATATCTCAGAACTTAGAGTACCCATTAGGCTACAACATGCACTTTTATATTTTTATAGGTACCAGAAAATGTGATCATTGAAGATTGACTGATACTATTACTCTCTCAATATACAATTATCAGGTACGCCATTGTAATGGATTGTCCACTCTGTCTATAAGGTGTAACAACCTGGCTTTACTAATAACCAACTTTATAGACTGTTCTAACAATTAGTGATTTGAAATACAGTAATTAATGATTGTATAAAACCAACTCACATCTAATTTGAAAATAATATTTTCTCTTCTCTCTCCCCCTACCCTCTCCCTTGTTTGCTTCTTCCTCCACTCCTCCATTGCACTGTATATTTTACCTGGTTTATGTTTATAATCAAAATTTGACGGATTTATTTCATTACTTTGCAAAACACAACAATGTGGTTACTCTTTGTTTAAATGTAATTGATCATGGATCATTAAGGTTTTTTTTACAGTTACTTACCATCTCAATGTTAATATGCCCTGAGGATGGCCCGGAGAGGGCTGAAATAAGTGTTGGTGTGCAGTGTCCGCTTTTGTGAATAAATACTTGTGTTTACATTTCCACTTACATTGTAATGGACTAATTACTTTACCAAGTTCAACCTTGAATTGAATGACTTGATCTGAGGGAGCTTTGACTGGCAGGCCCTACTTACTTTGTTTTTTCTCCCTGGTAGACAGACGTTCGACAGGCTGCCGACCCGATACGGGGACTGCTGCGGAACTCCAAGGGGAAGCACTCGGACTGTTGTCTGCCACTGTCGCCACTGTCGACGACCGCCGTCGCTGATCGGAGCCGCCGTACTCCCGTTTGCCTAAGAACTTCAATTGATCATCGGACGCTCTCGTCTGCATCGTCACCCGCTTGTCTCCCGCTGGAGAAGGTCCGACCGTCGACGCACCGAGGAGCATCCACCGGTGGGTTTCCGACAACTCGACGCCCTTGCTGGGCCACAGTTCTTCATCATCTCTTTGCGGTCTAGAACTATCGTCACCGAAGTGCCCCGCATGCCTCTTCCTTGCAGGACGCCAACGCTCTGTCGTCGACGACCACCGCTAGGAACAAAGCTGCCACTTCCCTGCCATAGTTCACCCTGTTCACCGTCGGACGTTCGACAACCCGTGACTCCTGCCTTAAAGGGAGGGCACTCAAGAAGGGCCATCGATTCCCCAACACCGAACGCCGAGGTCCTCGACACCTCGCGACGATCCGTGGCTCCTGCCTGAAAGGGAGTCACTCAAGAAGGATCGGTCGACGCATCGTCGGAGACCTCTACTCCACCAGGTACATTGGGGGGGTAAAACCTTAATAGGAAGAAGTAAGACTATCGAACATATGGACTGGGCTTGTGCTATATATCTTTATTTACAGGTTGCCCAGGTGGGGGGATCTCCACACAGAACTGTGTCTAGGGTACGGGGCCAGTATTCTGCCTACTGTTTCAACCATCTTGCGTTCCTTCCTATCTCTATTGCTGGTTTCCTCGTTATTAATCTGTGTGACATTTTAACCGTACAGTTGAGATTTGATAACACTGGTCGTACCACTTTAGAATTGTATATATTTATCATTATTGACTTCCGAGTACAAAGTGCGTTATTGTGATTGTGTACATACCCTCAAATATTAATTATATAAAGACTGTGTTTTCAGTAATACAGTGTGTGGACATTCCTTTGTGGTGGTTCGGGGACTACACTGTACTTAAGAACCAGCCTGCATCACCTCCTGAGAAGCTAGGCCTTGATTGCTCGTCCATTGCTACCTTATAGAGAATCTTGGCTAGGGTCTTCTGTGCCTCTCCTCTACCATATAGAGAGCAGAAGTACAGACACCCCCTACCAGTCTTTACACTAATGTCTCCAGTAATTCCACAGCTTCCACCCGTGATTCCTGACAGTGTCAAGCACCCACAAACGAATGTCCACACACTATGTTAGTGATAACACAGTCTTTAGATAATTAAGGTTCAAGGTTATATACACAATCACAATAACTCACTTTGTGCTCAGTTAATCTACAATGGCAAATATATACAGTTATAAGTGGTACCAAAATTATGATCAGATTTCATAAAAGTGCATCAACTGTACTCTGGTCAGATGTCACACAAATCAATTAATAAAGGTAACCAACAATAGACATAGGAGGAAAAGCAGTTGGTTAGAACAATTGGCCGAATACTGGGCTCCTACCACTAGGCACAATTCGGATTGGTTGAAACAAATGCAGCAGCAGATCTTCTTCCAGCTGGGCTTCAAGGATAAGCGTCAAGTATCAACTTCAACTTCTGCATGGCGTCAGTTACGATTCAAGTTTCAACTTCAGCTTCTGAACGATTTCTAGCAGTGGGAGGCCCCCAGATATACTCGTTGATCTCCCATTCATTCTGCTGGGTCACACTCAGGCAACCAATCACTCAGAAGGGCATTCAGGTAGTTAGGCAGGCAATCAGCCATACAGTGCATTCAGGCCATACTCCTCCCGCTCAGACACTCACAACAAGGCATGTGGATTGGGACAAGTACCCAGCCATTCAGCACTCACACTGCATTCATACCAGTTTCGGGCAGGGCTGTCTCACTCATTGTCTCACTCATTGTGTTTCATACCAGAAACCAGACATCCACAACAAGAAGTGCAAATTGGTCACACACTCCATTAACCCAGGTCCCACCCACAGGATGTACCCACAACATACAGTTACTGGGAAGGTTCCAGACAGTCTTGCCTGGACTTCCCCACAATACCATATATGGAACTTCCACCCAACAGCCAGTCAGGGGGAAAGGACAGAGTTAGGACTTCCCAGGACTTTGGGAAAACAATGTAACAGGCAATAGAAAGCAAGAGGCCACAGGGGCCAGCTCGTTTCCTATCAGGAATCAACTGATTCCAATGCCAGGGCCTGAGTATCCCCAAAATGGAGGATACTCAGAGCACCTGTCAAATTCAGCATGGAGCTGCCACCAGCCCATGCCCCGCTCTGTGGGCCACAAACAGGTGCCCAAAAACATACACTAGTGGCACATGGTTGTACCCCCACCCATGGGTGCCATAAGGGTATCCCATGGGTCTGTACACCAAACCAAAAATAGGAAGTGCTGCACTGCCAGGAGTCCCACATGGACTCCTAGGCAGAAAACAATACAGAACACATATGAAAAAGGACTACAGGACTCCAATGCATTTCCAGCATCACAGTCACCCACCCTGACTGAGGCTAGGGTGCCTAATCTCCCACGAGATAGACACCATCAACCACACGGTCAACATACCTTCTGGAAAGGCCATCTGCATTATTGTGACTCTTCCCTGGTCTATGCTCTATGGTGAACCCTTGCAGGCTAATGGACCACCTGAACAGTTTCGGGTTCTCATCCTTCATCTGCATAAGCCACTTAAGGGGCTTATGATCTGTTTTTACCTTGAAGGTAGACCCCATGAGGTAGGGCCTAAAACGCCTAAGTCTCCAAACTATGCTGAAACATTCCTTTTCAACAGTAGCCCACCTAAGATCTTTACCCTTGAGTTGTCTACTGATGAATATGATCGGATGTTCCCTCCCTTTGTCTGTCATCTAACTGGGACAAGACAGCTCCAATTCCGGTGTCGCAGGCATCTGTCTGGTCGATAAAGGGTTTGCTGAAGTCAGGCGCACACAACACAGGTGCCCTACACAGACTTTCTTTCAAGCCATCAAAGGCCCTCTGACAATCTTCAGTCCAATTAACCTTCCTTGGTTGTTTGGGTGAAGTCAAAGCTGTCAGGGGTGCAGCTATAGTTCCATAGTCTGCCATGAAGTTAGCGTTAATACCCAGTGAGACCTAAAAAGGCTGTCACCTGGGTTTGAGTAGTGGGAGTCTCCCAGTCATGTACATCCTGTACCTTACTGTGAAGGGTTGGATTTGACCCCCTCCTACCTCATGACCAAAGATACGTGACTTTCCCCTGAGCTATCTAGCACTTGGTGGCCTTGATAGTGAGGTTAGCCCTTTTCAAGGCCTGCAACACTGGATCCAAGTGAGTCAAATGCTCCTCCCAGGTGGAGATGTAGACGGCGATGTTGTTTAAGTAGGCCACACAAAAGGCCTCCAGCCCACTGAGTACATGATTGAGTAAACGTTGGAAAGTGGCAGGTGCATTTTTCAAACCAATGGGCATGACTCTAAACTGGTAGAGCCACTCAGGTGTTGAAAATGCTGTCTTTTCCTTGGCATGGTCCATCAGAGCTATTTGCCAATAGCCTGAGGTAAGGTCAAAGGTGCTCCCAAATTTGGCAGCACCTATGGTGTCCACGAGCTCATCAGCCCTGGGAAATGGGTGCGAGTCCGTTTTGGTGGCGGCATTGACTCCTCGGTAGTCCACACAGAACCTCCAATCCTTGGTACCTGCCTGGGAACTTGCCTTGGGGACAAGGACCACTGGGCTGGACCAGGGACTGGTTGAGGGTTCAATAACACCCAGATCCAACATCTTGATGACCTCAGCCTGGATGTGGTTCTTAACTGTATCTGGCATACGGTAGCACCTGCTTTTAACAGGCACACTGTCACCAGTGTCAATTTTGTGCCTACTCCACGGTGTAAGGCCTGGTGTCAGTGAGAACAGAGCAGTGTACTGCCGGAGCAAAGCCCTTCAGGCCCTCTGCTGCTCTGTCCACTGGCGTAACAGGGGCCCCCGCAGCCCCCGCGGTGCATGGGGCCCCGCTAGCACATATCCTGGGAGGGGGCCCCACTTGGAAAAAAAATGAAAAAAATATTTTTTCTAATTTCTTTTTTGTTTCTTTTTTAAATCACTTTGCCTTCATAAAGAAATTATAAAGACATAGGGCCTCATTACGAGTCAGGCGTTAAGGGGTTAACGGCGCCGTAAACGGCGCCGACCCTTAACGCCTGATTCCGAGGTCCCTTTGCGCCATGTTGAGTTTAACGCCTGCTTTTTGCAGGCGTTAAAATCCATGGCGCTAAGGGACCATGGTGCTAATTACGCCACCGTAATTTATGGTGGCGTAATTAGCGCCTTCCCCACTCCCATTATGCCCTATGGGGCAAAAAATGGGAATGGGGAAGGGTAAATGGGAAATGGGGATTTACCGCCCCACTCACCTTGGAATGGGGCGGTAAATCCGCCATCCACCATGTTGTAAACATAGTTTACACCATGGTGGTAAGGGTACGACCCAGGCGGTACCTTACCGCCTGGGTCGTAATGAGGCCCATAGTGACTACAAAAAGAAACTTTCTTTTTGAAGTTCGAGGGCTCCCCCTACCCCATGACATGGAAGATCCCAGGCTGGAGGCCTCCATGTCATGGGGTGGGGGAGCCCTATGACTTCAAAAAGAAATAGTTTATTGTTAAAGTCACTCTGCCTTCATAAAGAAATGATTTCCATTAGGGTTCGGTCCTTAACAGAAATAATTTCTTTATGAAGTCAGAGTGATTTCAAAAAGAAACAATCAGCCTCATTACAAGTTTGGCGGTAGCCTTGCCGGTAAAAACCGGCAGGCTGCCGCCAAACGTGCACTTTTTTCCGGCACCTGTGAATGGGCAATTACCAGGTCATTAAGGCCCGCCGGACCCGGTAATTGCCCATTCGCGGGTACCGGAAAAAAATGCTCCCCATTCTCATTTGATCCCCATAGGGTTCAATGAGAATGGGGAGCTTGGATGCACCGGCACCATTCAGAATGGTGCTGGTGTATCCGACATGCTCTGCTCGCGGTTGCCGGTACGCCCGCCATGTCAGACCTGGTGGGCGGGAAGGCACCCGTGAGCAAAACTCGTAGTTTGCCGGTCTGGTAACAACGGTACCGGCAAGCTTGCAGGTACCGTTGTTACCG
This sequence comes from Ambystoma mexicanum, assembly GCF_040938575.1. Lineage (NCBI taxonomy): Eukaryota > Metazoa > Chordata > Amphibia > Caudata > Ambystomatidae > Ambystoma > Ambystoma mexicanum. The sequence continues at coordinate 965,563,184 of NC_090936.1, read as the reverse complement.
GACCAGCAAACTTACACTGAGGCCCAATTTCTCTTTGAAGTAATAGTGCTCCCCTCAACCCAATGACGTGTGCCTGGGTGAGTGTATGTACACTCAAATGTGGAGGTGGCTGCCTGTGTGAGTGTATGTTGAAATAGTACACACAAATATATGGGTGACTGGATGTGCATGTATGCGTGTAAAGTGAAAGGGTGCACACTTAAATGCATGGGTGGCTCCTTGGGTGTGCCTGTATGGTGAAAGGGTGCACACTTAAATGTAAGGATGGCTGGGCATGCATGCGTGAATAGTGAATATGGTGAATAGTGTTTGTGCTTGTGTTCAGGAGCACAACAAAACCTACATTTCGGGGGGCTGATCCTTCAAATGTTGGGAGAGGCACTAACTTCATGGGTGGTGGGGGAGTCAAACTTATTTGTGTGGGGGCATCTAACTTCTTTACGCATTTTAATGAGACTATTCTAGTGCAGTTTCAATGTTACAAGCAGTTAACTCTCTCCTTTAAGTGTGAAAGCACCCACTTATGAACTGTTGTGAGAAAGAACGGTGTCCTGTTCCCTTTCTACCCTTCCAATCAATTCCCTGGCATGAAAGTACTAAACCCACATCACAATTTCAATTTCCTAAAAAATGTGGCATTTGAATGCAGGTACTAACAGTGAAATGCTTTACGTTAGTAACTGCTGGGCCCTTGTTAAGAACGAAACCCAGGTGACATTTAACAGCTGTGTCCTGTTCTGTCCGGTAACTGCTCTGAAGGTCAGCCAGGTTGAGTCAACATAGCCCAAAATTTCTGGGGGTGAGTGCTGCAGCCCAGTCAACTGAATATTGTTATGCCCCTACTTGTGTTTAATGCCTTAATTACTTATTGGTAATCGTCATTACTCCTAGCCCTATACTTCCTTGTCCCTGTACTTCAAGTACTAGGATGAGGTAGAGGTACATGAAACTAATGCCTGATTTAGCTACCTGTAATCTTCATTACTCCTAGTCCCACTCATCCTCATCCCAGTACTTACCTATGAGGCAAGGAGCCTCAAACGTAAGCTCTGAGACAAGGAAGAGGGATGTAAAGGTAATTCTGGGCCAAGGAGCTGATTTTGGAGGTTGGGTAGAGCATGGGAGGGAGAGGGGATGTGTGGGCGGTGGGATTGTGTGATAAATCATAATGGTTGTCCATGTCTAGGATAAGGAGGCATGATATGTGGTATTAGTGGCTAGAGAGGCATTTTGGTGCACCCAGTCTAGTTATTCTTCCGTTTGGTATGATTTTTTTTAACTGCGCATTACTGATAAAGCAGTCCTGCTAAGTGTAATTACCTGGCTAGATTGGCATTTGGGTGCTGCTAGTCTAGCCATTTCTTACTGCAGCATTGTATATTTTTTTTTAGCATCTGTGATAAAATGATATGATATAAGTCTATTATAACACGCCTGTACACAAGTGTTTCTTGGCGCGACAAGAAATGGGGTGAAGATAGAGGGTGGACAAGAGAAATGATCTTACTGGGCCTTGTCTCATTCAAATCGTGCAAGTGCGAGAATGAGAAATGCAAGGGGAAAGGGAGGGGGGAAGTGCAAGGAAGAAGGGAGGGGAAAACAGGACTGTAATGCACTGAGTAAGTGCAGCCAGGACAGTGCGGCTCTCGGTAGTGCAAGGAGAACAAGGGACTGTAGGGTTACAGTTGTAGCCCCTAAGTGTGCTGTAGCCCCGCAGGCAGTGCAAGGGTGAGTGAGACTGAGGGTAGCCAAGCAACCAGTCGGTACAGCAGACAGGTATGCCAGGTAGGTCATCAGTGGAGGGACAGAGCGAAAGCAGAGGAGAAGAGGAAAGTTTTGCGCTGCTTCCGGAACATCTGGTGGTCCGCTAAAGTTTGAGAGGGGCAGGGAGGCCATTTCAGAGGGAGGCATCTGCAGAGGAGAGATGTCTACTCCCCACTCTCTGCCTGAAGAAGTGTCTAGCCCTTAGAGAGTTGGAGGTAGCCGGGGGAAGGGCTTGAGAAAAAAGGTATTTTGTAAGAGAGTGTTGGATGTAGTGTGGGCCCGACCCCAGAAAGCCTTGTGGACAATGCAAAGGGTCTTGAACTTGATTCTTGCAGCCCCCGGGAGCCAGTAGAGAGATTTCAGGGCTTTAGAGACATGATCCTTGGGCTTGTGGCCAAGGATAAGTCTTGCTGTCCTGTTCTGGATTAGTTGCAGAGGGCGGAGAGTAGAGGGAGGCAGCTTGAGAAAGAGGCTGTTGCAGTAGTCCATCCTAGAGAGAAACAGGGCTCTGGAGACAATGAGCTTCTGGGGGAAAGTGAAAAAGGGAAGGGTCCCTTTGAGGAGGAGCAGCTGGCAGGTAGTGGGACTTCTTGGCAACGACCGAGATGCGTGGAGAGAAAGAGAGAGTGGAGTCAAAGATGACACAAAAGGTTTTTTGACTCGCAGGAAGGCAAAGGAAGAGGGCCCAAGGTGGGTGGCCAGAGTGAGTGAGAGAGGGAAAGCAGGGGCAGGGGTCCCAATGAGAAGGATCTCCATCTTAATGGCACTAAGGTAGATATTGTTGGAGGTGCACCAATCCTGAATCACAGATAGACAGTCAGGAATAAGCAAAAGATGAGAGGAGCCTGAAGGAAAGCCGAGTGCCATCCCCATAATACTGAAAGTTAGAGGAGAAGGTAGAGATCAGGTGGGCCAAAGGGGCCAAGTAGAGGTTGAAAAACCAGGGTGAGAGCAGAGCCCTGGGGAATGCCACAGGTAGAGAGAGAGGTGGTGGAGAGAAAGGGACCAAGTTGGACCTGGGATGGGCAGTCCAAGAGGAAGGAGGTCAGCCACTCCAGGGCCTGATCCGTGATACCCAGGTTCTCATGTAGTCGATTGAACAGGATGGGTTGGTTGACTGTGTCGAAAGTAGAGGAAAGATCAAGGAGGATTAGGACAGAGGGAATGCTGGAATCAAGATTAGAGAGCAGATCTTCACTGGTGTTCAGGAGAGAAGTTTCGGTGCCACTGGCAGCTCTGAAGCCAGACTGATGGTCATGGAGACAACCAACAGATTCAATGTGGAGAGTAAGCTGGGAGATGGCCAGCTCTTTTCCAAGAGTTTGCCCAGGAATGGGGTGATGGAGATTGGGCAATAGTTTGCCGGACAGGTAGGATCGGCAGACGGCTTCATGAGGAGTGGGTGCACAAGGAGCGCTTAAGGGGAGAGGAGAACGTTCCAGTGGTGAAAGAGTGATTACAGAAATCGGCCAAGATGCAGCGAGGGTGACAATACAGTCCTTGATGTTTCGGGAGCAGCAGGGGAGCTCCTGTTTGGACGACACTTTCATGAATCAGACTTGTCTAGAAACCTTGTCAGGTATGGTCAGAGAGAAAGAGGAGAAAGGAGGAGGAGAGGTAGAGATGGCCAAAGGAGGGGCGAGAGAGGACGAGGAAGAGGAAGAGGAGATAGTGGACAGGATGTCCTGAGTTTTAGCAGAGAAGTGAGAGGCCAGAGCCATACAGAGGGCCTGGGAGGGAACAGGAGAGGTGGAGACCGCAACAGGATTGATCAGTTCCGTGCATATTTTAAAAAGTTTGGCCATTTTGTTAGAGGCAGCAGAGACCCGGGCTTCAATGTGTGCTCTCTTCTTGATGAGTGTTATTGCTTCGACTGGTACTTTTGTGCAACCAGTCTAGGTATGTCTAAATGTGGCCTGGCATGTTTTACTGTAATGTTATAACGTGTCTACACTAGTCTACATTGTGCAGCCAGTGGGACATGTTTTCAATGTGGCATGGCATTTTTAATAGCAACGCATTAATGTTCCTGTGCACTGTTGGGGACTTGCATGTATTGGATTGGTGTTACCCTACAAAACAATTGCAAATACTCTGGCTTTTTAGCCAATTTTTCTCAGAAATTGTGCTGAATATTGCATTAAAACACATATTTATATCTTTCTCCTAGTACAGTGTGTGGCATACCCCTTCAGCAGCACATTCATGCGTATTGTGCAAGCGTGATAATCTAGGCCGGCCAGAGTGTGGCACGACCCGTGATTTGTTGCTGAGTTTGAGGGGGGGCACCCTCAGCATGGCTCGCAGGGGGGCCCCCACATTTTGTGTTACGCCACTGGCTCTGTCGTCAGATCTGGAGAGAGATGTACTCCCTCCACTGAGCCATCCTGAGGGTTGCTATGCAGCAATCAGGACGGGGCTCACTCTTGTCTTCTTCTTGCTCTGAAGCGAGTAAGAGACACAAGACTTCTGCTCACCTATGGAAAGGCTTGAGCCTGTTGACGTGGAATACTTGAGGGGCTACCCCAGAGACTCCCATGTCAACCAGATAATTGACTTCGCCCATCTTGGAGATTATCCTGAAGGGTCCAGTCCATTTGTCAGCCAAAGCTCGAGGCTTGGTAGGCTCCATCACAAGGATCTCCTGGCCTGGAGTCCAATCCACTTGCGAGGCTTTAAGGTCATGCCAGTACTTATTCAATTCCTGGCTGGCCTTGGGATTTGCTGTCTCCTGACCCATCATTTGTGTCATCCTCCATCTGAGGCCTAACACATAGTACCCACCTTGCTTGGCAGGATCTGGAGGGGTGGCTTCCAAACCTTCTCTGATCAAGGCAAGGGGCCCCCTCACGGGATGTCCAAAGAGTAACTCAAAGTGGCTGAAACCAACACCCTCTTGAGGTACCTCTCTGTAACCGAACAGCAGACATGGCAGGAGGAGACCCCATTTTCTCCTTAGGGGCTCTTCCAAAGCACCTAGAATGCCCTTGAGAGTTTTATTACATCTCTCAACCAGACCATTGGTCTGGGGATGCTAAGAGGTGGAGAACATGTAGGTTGCCCCACACTCTTTCCACATGGTTTTCATGTAACTAGACATGAAGTTGGATCCTCTGTCAGAGACAACCTCCTTAGGGAATCCAACATGGGTGAAAATGCCCAGGAGAGCCCTGGCAACCACCTTGGCAGTAACAGTCCGAAGGGGTATAGCTTCAGGGTATCTGGTGGCATGATCAACCAAGACCAGGATGAACCGATGTCCACCTGAAGTGGGAGGGTTAAGGGGACCGACAATGTCGATGCCCACCCTCTCAAATGGTGTGCCAACCACTGGCCATGGCTGCAGTGGGACAATGACACTGCCTCCAGTCTTGCCAGACAACTGACAAGTTGGGCAGGTCCTGCAGTGGGACTGCACTTCTACTCCCATTCCGGGGCCAGGAGAAATGGGCAGAGACCCTCTGCTTAGTCTTCTTAGTACCAAGATGACCAGCTAAGGGCACCTCATGCGCCAACTGCAGAAGGAAGGGCCTGTAAACCTGGGGTATCACCAACCTCTTGAGGGTACCAGGTTCAGGCTTAGTGGGCTCACTAACAAGGAGCTCACCCTCCCAATAGATCCAGAATGTCCTAGGCACTTCTCCCTGTGCCTGGGACAGGGCCTGTTTCCTCAGACCCACTCTCTCTGACCCTTACAGAAGTCCGCCCGGGAGGGTCCCCCTTCAGCCAGCAGGCATTGAAGGTCGGGGTGGTTCTCCAGGTTGAGCTCCTATCCTACAGGAGGGTCTTCTGCCTCTTCTCCCTCAGGAACTGAGTTTGGGTTTTCCACTGGACCCAGCCCGTCCAGAGCATGGATCCAAATGGGTGCTCTAGGAACAGCAGGAAGAGAAGGAGTCCCCTCCACAGAGGTGGCCTTCTTGTTCTTCCGACTTCTTGCCTTAGGCCACGCCTTTGGCTCGGGTATTGATATTGATATTGATATTTTATTTCTATCGCGCTCGTACACAAGTGTTTCAGAGCGCGATAAGGCAAGGGAAGGGAGCAGGGGAGAACAAAACAGCGATTTTACTCCCTAAACCCAACAAGCCAGGCAAGGATTGCGGATCGTTCAGACCGCTATCGATGCTGAATCAAGATAGCAAAATGCTTACAGCGGTGTTGGCAAATAGAATGAAACGGATCATTAATAAACTAATACACCCTGACCAAACAGGATATGTCCCGTGCAGTAACATATCAGACAACCTTAGACAACTCCACCGGGTTATAGAACACACAAAAGAAGACTTGGGTGAGATGGCAATTGTATCACTGGACGCAATAAAAGTCTTTGGGCCTCATTACACGGATGGCGCTAAGGGATTACCGGCACCGGTAACGCCATACTACGAGGTCCCTCACCGGGTCCCGTCCTTAACGTGTGGCCAGACCACACGTTAAGGAAGGGACCCGCTGAGGACTTCAGGGCAAATAACGGTACCGCTAGTAGCGGTACCTTTTATTTGCTCCTTCCCCATTCCCATTGAGCCCTATGGGGTCTCAAATGGGAATGGGGAAGGGCCTTGGTGAATGGGGAATTACCACCCCGCCAACCTTGGAATGGGACGGTAATTCCCCCATTCACCAAGGCGGACTCGGTAAAATACCGGTGGCAACGATGGCGCTAATAGCGCCATGGTTACCACCGTCTGTTTAATGAGGCCATTTGACTCTGTCAAATTGCCCTGGCTGATTGCAGCCCTGACTAACTATGGGATAGGGCCAGGTACCTCAAATGGGTTAAACTACTGTATAGTGCACCGCTAGCCAGAGTCAAAACGGGAGCTATCATCTCAGAAAGATGGCAACTGAGCAGGGGTACTAGACAAGGATGCCCATGGTCTCAGATGCTGTACATCTTAGCACTGGAGCCCCAGGCAATATACCTGAGGCAGCAGTACGAGGTAATAGGGATCAAAATAAAAGGGGAACCGCATTTAATTTCGCTATACGCAGACGACATGCTGCTGTACTTACGATACCCTGAAGAAAATCTCCAATATATTTTGGAGGTGATGGAGAAATTTGTGTCGCTATCTGGAGTAGCGGTGAACCCCAGAAAATCATGCATATTCCCACTAGGGATGTATGTAGGAGTCCCATGCGACCAATTACCAGTCTTACAAATACCATGGGAGTCAAACAGGTTCAGATACCTAGGGATAGACATTTATCACACGGTAGAGGCAGAACACCAGCATAACACGGAGAAAGCGGTACAGAAAATTGAAAATATTATGAGGCTCTGGTCTAAGCTCCCCTTGGCAATGATGGGAAGAGGGGCGCTGTTGAAGATGGTGGTATTGCCGAGACTATTACATTTTTTCGGAAACATACCATACCTGATACCGAGGCGATTCTTTATTAAGCTACTGTCATGATCCCTGCTTCCAAGGGGTCAAGACTTGCCTCACATCCTTGGAAGCAGGCCCATAACCTTGATCCTGGGTACCAGCCAGTCCCTATCGGGACCTTTTGGACCTTGTCCTGGCGCCAGTGGCACCAGGCTCATAAAGATGACCGGTCCCGGCGCTGGAAGCGCCGGGCTCATAATGCTTAAGAGTGCTTGGGTGGACCTACCTGCAGCAGACCATGCTGCTTACTTACCAGCTCGATGGTCTTCTGATCCTTCTCTGCCTGGAACTACTTTTCCTGTCTGGGTGGGGCAGGAGCCACTCCCTGGAATCAAAACACAGGAACTCTTTTCTTACCTGGGCGAGGCTGTGGAAGAAGACGCCTAAGCACTACAGAAGGCTATTTAAACCACACCCGATTGATGAAACGTGCTTCGCGTTATTCTGCATCTGCAGCAGGACGCTCACCGTGTCAGCTCCAGTCTTCCTGAGATTCTTCAGCTCCAGTTCCTGTGAAAACGAATTCCTTACCTGCTAGAGATCCGATCCTCAGCTGCACCTGCCAAGACAAAACAACAGGTTAGCAGAATTCAATTCGAGAGCAGCGCTCTTACTTACCAAATACGGCGGCATCTTCCAAAGCCTTAAGCCGCTTTCTTCGGCTCCCCATCGACATCTGCAAAGAAAAAAACTTGATTAAGCATTGCATTCTTGAATTGCTTACCTGCGCTCTGCACGTTCTGAACTTCAAGAAGCGCTGCATGCCGGCATCTGCAAAACAAAGGGAGACATTTTAAGGCGCATTCTAAACCAACCATAAACTTTCTACTTACGCGCTCGCACGTTCGCCAGCATCCATCTAGCAACGCTCTCTGCATCCACGATCTGCAAGGACAAAAGAGACATTAAGGCGTGCTTTTGAAACAAACAGCAGTCATTTTACTTACGTGCACCGCGCTTCATCTTCTTCGTACATACGCGCTTGCACGATCCTGGGCACTTATTCATCAGCGTCCATTGCACCTAAACCTGCAGGACAAAGAGAGACATTAGAAAGGGTGACAGCAACCGGTCATCTTTCCTACTCACCTGCTCGCCGCATCATTCCTCTACAATTTCAATCTTGACACCCTGAGACTGAGCAAGGGACTAAATTAAGGGTGCTCCAATAACTATCAAGAAACCGCTCGTGCGGTAAACGGCGGTATCTTCCAACATCAACCTCTGCAATCAAGAGGATTGTCAGTGAACCAGTGAAGTAACTGGTACTTGCGCCCCTGCAAAGACGCAGGATGGAGAGCCCGGCCTTAATATATCTAAGGTGAGCAAGACACGCCCTTGGTTCGAATAAGAGGACTGAGGAAGGAGAAGTTCAGTCAATCCAGTTCCTAAATCCTTGTTCTTCCGTCTGCAGACACCTCACTCTACACGTCCGGTACATCGTGAGAAGGGGACCAGCCCTAGGAGAAGGCCGAGATCTACGAGTCACACTAGAAGACACGGCGACAGCTCAGTCCAGCCCAGCGCCTCCGTGGAAATCAGGTGAGCATTACAGAACGTGAAGCCCACCACAAATCCCCCACCCAGGCGCAATGGAAACCTCAGATACTGACCAACTAGCCCAGTTGCTAGGGGAATTAAGAGCAGAAGTACTAGCAGCGCGCCAGGAAATGAACGCCCTAAGGAGGGAGATAATTGTGTCCAAAGAGCGCACAGATGATCTTGCTAGACAGTTGTTACAAACGCAGGCGGGGCAAACACCGCTGCCGACCCCAGGGGGGGTAATATCCCAGCGACCTCCACTAATCCTGTACAAATTAATCTACCTGGAAATGTGCCTTTGGCTCCACCCGAACGCTTCTCAGGCGATCCCAAAAGGTTTGCAGTGTTCATCAATCAATGTCGTCTGCACTTCCTGTGTAGGCCAGCTGCATTTCCCACTGATCAGGCCAAAGTGGCCTTCGTACTTTCATATCTAAGTGGCAGTGCTGCAGACTGGTCAATTCCCCTGGTAACCCAGGATGACCCGATTCTTCGTAATTTTCAGGCCTTCCCGTCCAGTATGGAAAGACTATTTGCCAGACACTCTCAGGGGCAGGCCTTAGATAACGAACTCCTCTCTTTATGACAAGGTAATCAGGATCTTCTGGCATATATTGCATCATTTAACAGACTGGTAGTTGAAGCCAGATGGCCTGAGGATAAAAGGATTACGCTGTTTTATAGGGGGTTGCGTGGAGAACTCAAAGATGTCCTGGCCCAAGTAGTAAATCCTCCGCAAGATTGTTCTGAATATATTGACCTGGTGGTTCAAGTGGATCACAGGTTACAGAATAGGAAGGCTGATCGCTCCAGATTCGAAGCTCGGGTTTTTTCAAGACAGAGTTCCGCCAAAGGAGTCGATACCGTAGAACCCATGCAAATAGGAGTCGTGAAAGGGCCATTAACACAAAAGGAACGAGAAAGAAGAAGACAGCTGCAATTGTGCCTCTATTGTGGGAATTCAGGACATTTTCTTCGTGAATGCCCGGTGAAACCTGCTAAGAAGACCGTGGGAGCTTCCGACAAAAGCATCGAAAAGCCAGAATCGGGAAACGACCTCGCCCGACAAGTGTAAAGGTCCGCTTGCCGAGCGTTAAAACCAGTTCTTTGACCTCGCATTTCATCGTGCCCATGGTCCTAATAAGCCCCGAGAAGCCAGATCGTTTGCATGCCATCAAGGCATACATTGACAGTGGAGCAATCGGCAATTATGTGGATCGCGAGATGGCATCCAGGATGAATCTACCTCTCTGTCCTAAAATGGTTAAAGACGTTATTACCACAGTGGATGGTACGGAAATAGCTTCCGGACCAGTTACCCATACCACCGAGGGAGTGACGTTAGTAAGCCAAAATGGACATCGTGAGGTGATCGTGTTTGATGTGATCAAGGCCCCTCAGTTTCAAATTATCCTGGGGATCCCTTGGTTAGAAAAACACAATCCTCAAATTGATTGGCGAGCAAAGACAATTCAGTTTCCGGAATGTGCCTCCACTTGTTATCTGAAGTCCGACATTAAGCTGGCAGCAATTACATCCGAGGGTCCCCAACTGCCTCCTGAATATCTAGAGTTCCAAGATGTCTTCCAGAAAGAACAAGCCAACTCCCTACCCCCGCACAGGTCATACGACTGTCAGATAGACCTGGTACCTGGGTCCACTCCTCCATGTAGTAGGATCTATGCTCTCACCGAACCAGAAAATCTCCACCTTAGGCAGTATTTGGACCAATACCTGGCCAATGGATTTATTCGTCCTTCTAAGTCTCCAGCCTCTTCAGCTCTGTTCTTCGTTCCGAAAAAGGAAGGGGATCTCAGAACATGTATCGATTATCGCGCCCTGAATCAGATCACAGTCAAGAACAGATATCCTTTGCCATTGATCCCTGAACTTCTAGACCAAGTCAAGAATGCTCGCATTTATACGAAGTTGGATCTCAGAGGAGCTTACCACTTGGTCCGAATAAAAGAGGGCGACGAATGGAAGACGGCCTTCCGCACCAAGTATGGATTATTTGAGTATCAAGTAATGCCCTTTGGACTATGTAACGCCCAGGCCGCCTTCCAGTACTTCATGAATGACGTCCTCAGAGAACTAATTGACGTGTGTACAGTTGTCTACATCGACGATATCCTTATATATTCGTCCTCTGAGGCCGATCACCGGAAACACATCAGGGCAGTTCTTGAGAGGCTTCGCCAACATAAACTCTTTGCCAAGCTTGAGAAGTGCGTTTTCCATGTCACCGAGGTCGAATTTCTGGGATTCATTCTGTCACCAAATAGAGTCCACATGGATTCAAGAAAGGTAGACGCTATCATTAAGTGGCCATCACCAACGTCGGTGAAAGGAGTCCAAAGCATGTTGGGTTTTGCCAATTTCTACCGTAGATTCATTCCAGAATTCTCCCGAATAGTCCAGCCCATTACTGCCCTTCTAAGGAAAAACAAACGCTTTGTGTGGTCTACCGAGGCGGAGCAAGCCTTCCAAGAGTTAAAAGCCAAGTTTATCTCCACTCCTGTTTTGAGACATCCCCGCCCAGAGCTTCCTTACATCGTAGAAACCGACACCTCCAGTCTTGCGATGGGTGCAGTCCTATCGCAAAGAGATCCAGAAACAAACCAGTTACACCCCGTGGCATTTTGGTCCCGCAAATTCTCGGCTCCTGAATTCAACTACACCATTACCGATAAGGAACTTCTGGCTATTAAGTCCGCCTTCAAGGCCTGGCGACACTATCTTCTGGGTGCCAGACACACAGTCACAGTGATTACAGACCACCGCAACTTACAATACCTAAAGACAGCGAAAGCTCAATCCTCCAGACAACTCCGCTGGGCACTATTTTTTGCCGAGTTTGACTTCGTCATTACCTACCGACCAGGCAACAAGAACGGTAAAGCTGATGCCCTTTCCTGGATGGGAGTGGAAGAGCACATGGTCAATCCTGAACCCGTACCTATCATTCCCGAACAAAGAATCCTAGGTCTAATCGGCACACAATCCATCGAAGAAGTTGAAGCCAAAGTTAAACAACTTGTAACTCCAGCAGGCAAACAGAATTGGCATCTTCAGGGAAAAGATTTCACGGTGAAGAACGACCTATTGTACTTCCATGAACGGTTATATCTACCCTGTGCTAGTTTACAGAATCAAGTCATCTCTTGTTATCACGACTCCCTAATGGAGGGACACCCCGGTATGGCCAAGACCTGGGAAAAGATCAAGCGTCACTTCTGGTGGCCGTCTTGGAGAAAGGATATCAGAGACTTTGTAATGTCCTCTGGAGTGTGCGCTCAAAATAAAAGTCAAAAGGAGAAACCAGCAGGCCTCTTACGCCCACTTGACATCCCACCTCGTCCCTGGCATACTCTCTCCATGGATTTCATCACCGACTTACCTTCATGTTCCGGATATAATACGATCTTAGTAATCGTGGACCTATTCTCCAACATGGCGCACTTCATCCCACTGAAAGGTCTACCGTCAGCAGCAATCCTGGCCCGGGAGTTTCTCGAAAACATCGTTCGGTTGCACGGCTTTCCTTCAGTTTTAATCTCGGATAGAGGAAGTCAATTTGTCTCCCACTTTTGGCAGAGTTGCTGTCGGTTGGCTCAAATTGGTGTAAGGCTTTCAACCAGTCACCACCCCCAAACCGACGGACAGACCGAGAGGACCAATCAAACTTTGGAACAGTACTTACGCTGCATGCTGCAACAAACAGAAAGAACTTGGAAGGACATCCTTTGGATAGCCGAGTACGCTTACAATAATTCAGTCCACTCTGGAACCGGAAAAACCCCGTTTTTTCTTTTATATGGTAGCCATCCTCGAACCTCTAATCTGGATCCACCTCAGGATCTAGGGACACCAGCAGTAGACCACCTGCATTCTGCAATCACCCAAGCCTTTAAGGAAGCCACTTCTCATCTGCAAAGGGCTAAGGAACAATACAAGAAAGGAGCAGACCAACATCGGAAGGAGGCCCCTCAATATCAAGTAGGAGATCAAGTCTGGTTATCCACCAAACATTTACCCCTAAAAGGACCGCGCACCTTCAACCCAAGATACCTGGGACCCTACTCAATCACTACCATAATAAACCCAGTGGCAGTCAAGTTGGACTTGCCCCCTCATATGAAAATGCACCCACTCTTCCATGTCTCGCTACTAAAACCTGTGCAGCCAGAGACCCGATTGACTAAATCTCCAGAACCTATCCTAGTTGATGGAGAACTCGAGTTTGAAATCAAAAACATCTTAGATTCCAAAATCTCCAAATCAAGGCTATACTACCTGATTGACAGGAAAGGTTATGGCCCCCAGGAAAGGTCTTGGGAGCCTACAGAACATGTCCACGCACCTCGTTTAGTCAAGAAATTTCATCGAACATTTCCTAACAAACCAAGACCCCCGGAGAAGTCAAGCTTGGGAGGGGCCTTGAGGGGGGGTGCTGTCATGATCCCTGCTTCCAAGGGGTCAGGACTTGCCTCACATCCTTGGAAGCAGGCCCATAACCTTGATCCTGGGTACCAGCCAGTCCCTATCGGGACCTTTTGGACCTTGTCCTGGCGCCAGTGGCACCAGGCTCATAAAGATGACCGGTCCCGGTGCTGGAAGCGCCGGGCTCATAATGCTTAAGAGTGCTTGGGTGGACCTACCTGCAGCAGACCATGCTGCTTACTTACCAGCTCGATGGTCTTCTGATCCTTCTCTGCCTGGAACTACTTTTCCTGTCTGGGTGGGGCAGGAGCCACTCCCTGGAATCTGAACACAGGAACTCTTTTCTTACCTGGGCGAGGCTGTGGAAGAAGACGCCTAAGCACTACAGAAGGCTATTTAAACCACACCCGATTGATGAAACGTGCTTCGCGTTATTCTGCATCTGCAGCAGGACGCTCACCGTGTCAGCTCCAGTCTTCCTGAGATTCTTCAGCTCCAGTTCCTGTGAAAACGAATTCCTTACCTGCTAGAGATCCGATCTTCAGCTGCACCTGCCAAGACAAAACAACAGGTTAGCAGAATTCAATTCGAGAGCAGCGCTCTTACTTACCAAATACGACGGCATCTTCCAAAGCCTTCCGCCGCTTTCTTCGGCTCCCCATCGACATCTGCAAAGAAAAGGACTTGATTAAGCATTGCATTCTTGAATTGCTTACCTGCGCTCCGCACGTTCTGAACTTCAAGAAGCGCTGCATGCCGGCATCTGCAAAACAAAGGGAGACATTTTAAGGCGCATTCTAAACCAACCATAAACTTTCTACTTACGCGCTCGCACGTTCGCCGGCATCCATCTAGCAACGCTCTCTGCATCCACGATCTGCAAGGACAAAAGAGACATTAAGGCGTGCTTTTGAAACAAACAGCAGTCATTTTACTTACGTGCACCGCGCTTCATCATCTTCGTACATACGCACTTGCACGATCCTGGGCACTTATTCATCAGCGTCCATTGCACCTAAACCTGCAGGACAAAGAGAGACATTAGAAAGGGTGACAGCAACCGGTAATCTTTCCTACTCACCTGCTCGCCGCATCATTCCTCTACAATTTCAATCTTGACACCCTGAGACTGAGCAAGGGACTAAATTAAGGGTGCTCCAATAACTATCAAGAAACCGCTCGTGCGATAAACGGCGGTATCTTCCAACATCAACCTCTGCAATCAAGAGGATTGTCAGTGAACCAGTGAAGTAACTGGTATTTGCGCCCCTGCAAAGACGCAGGATGGAGAGCCCGGCCTTAATATATCTAAGGTGAGCAAGCCACGCCCTTGGTTCGAATAAGAGGACTGAGGAAGGAGAAGTTCAGTCAATCCAGTTCCTAAATCCTTGTTCTTCCGTCTGCAGACACCTCACTCTACACGTCCGGTACATCGTGAGAAGGGGACCAGCCCTAGGAGAAGGCCGAGATCTACGAGTCACACTAGAAGACACGGCGACAGCTCAGTCCAGCCCAGCGCCTCCGTGGAAATCAGGTGAGCGTTACAGCTACAGAGCATTTGCAGGGAATTTCTATGGCACGGGACTAGGAACAGAATTGCCCTTTGGAAGTTGCAGAATACGCATGATAGAGGGCGTATAAAACTGCCGAACTATGAGATCTATTACCTAGCTAGTCAACTACAATATGTGGCCAAGTGGTTATCAGAAGACCCCACCTCAGAATCGAGATTGTTGAGACTAGAATGTGCCCCGTTCTTCCTAGAAGAAATTATATGGCTGCCCAAACTAGAGGTGAAAGAGCGCTCTAAGATGTTGATACTGGGATGGAAGGTATGGCGAAGAGCTTGTCAGGTCATGGAGAACCCAGCCCTGTGTTCACCACAAATGCCGTTGGTCGCATTAGCGGGAGGGGATGGGCAGCTAATGAAGACAATTAGGAAGCACTGGGAACCGGTGGGAATTGTAACAATGGGAGACATATGGCAAGAAGGGGAGATAAAGGTATTCAGGGAGTTGGTGGAGGAAACGGGATTGCATGCGGGGCAATATATCACATATAACAGAATGGTTCGGCGGATCAGAGAGACATGGTCAGAAATAACATTAGATGAGCAACCTGAAGCCAACATAGAAACGATATATGATATAGTAGAAGGAGGGCACGAGATATCTAGACTATATGAACTATTGATGTCCAAAGAGGGGAAGAAAGTGGCACATTAAGACATGATTGGGAAGAAGAAGTTGGTGTACCCATGAGTGAGGAGATATGGGAGCGGGCCCAGGGGTACCATAAGAAAGTGTCTAGGAATGTGAGGCTGCAACAAATACAGCTATATATGACCCAAAGGGCATAAATGACTCCCCAAAGAATAGCTAGATTCAAGAACACAGAACCCAATCCGTATTGGCGCACCTAACTCGCACGCAGGCAATTCGCAAGTGAGCCCTGGAGGCTGTGGGCAATACGCCAACATTCGTGTACGACTGCAGCCGAGTGTTTACACAGCCGCAGGTTGGCGAGCGATTTAAAAGCATGTAAAAGTTCAGACTTGAGCTAGTTATCACGGAACAATGAGGTTTTCAAGCCTCTTGCTTCTGACCATAAGCCGCCACTGCACACACTGATAAGTGAGTGACCACAGAAGCTGCACCCCAAGAGTCCAGATACATTTGGCCCCATTGCCCCCCGACCAAGGGGAATATTACTGCCACAACTATGATGTTACCTCCATTCAATGTATGATTGAAGATTAAACTTCACCGCTATTATCCCCTACCTGTGTACATCACGACCAGAGCATGTTTTTCTGTGCTTCCCCTCCGCCATTTTGGAGCTGTACTATTGAGGACTATCCCGGCTTATTCCCTTGTGTGTTCTGCCCCAGGACTTTTTGGGGTCCAGTCATGTCTTTTTCGCACTGTGGAAGGCAATTGTTCGACTTTGTATGCCAAGCAGGTGGCTTTATTGCCAAAATGTGTTCCAGATGTCCATTTTGTCTATTAAACTGATGGAATCTAACCTTTCTGAGTGGCACGTACACGTAGGCAGACCTGCAAAAAACTTGTCAGCTACCCTTTTTAGAAATTAAAGTAGCGGCTATTGACAAGAAGCACCACCAGTGGGTGCCATTATAATTTATGTTGTTACTTAAGTGCACCATAGTTAGGTGCCTATACTCTTGCTTATGTTTTTTGTATTCTACCTTGTAAACATATATGTTGTATTGACTTTATTTAGTTCACAAACTAGATTGAAGTATGTGATTTCTGCTTAGTTTGTTTTTTCAAAATTCCTTTCACTTTTGTCATTACTTTTTCTTATATATTGTGTTGTGTATCACAAGATTTATGGCAATAAATGTCGATCTCTACACTAAAGGTTTTTTGACTGCTTTTAGAACTTAATATAGCCAGAATCAAAGAAGTGATATCGATAATGATACACCCCAGAAAGAATTGTTTGACAAAATAATCACTATACATTTTAAAGCAGCATGGACTATACTTTTTGATGTCATGAACGCAGAACGGCAAACATGCCCCAAATGTGGGGAAGAAAACGCTGGGATGACACATATGTTTTGGGCATGCCCAGAAATTTTGGAAATTCTGGGAAGAAGTAGCCCATCGGGTAGATGAGAAGGAGATCAAAATAAATGTCGAATCAGCGTGGGCATGTTTGGTAGGAGGATTCCCTAGGCCACACCAACTAAAACATGTGAGCAAATTAAAGGACTTGACATACATACTTGCCAAGCGTAGAATTGCCATGGGATGGGAGGCATGCAACAGACCTAGGATAGAAGTCTGGTGGAGAGACCTTCAGAAATGGACTGAAGCTGAAACAGCAGTATGGCATGAAACGGGGAGTAGAGTAGGGGTGTCACAGGTTTCCCCCTTTCTCACCTGTTTTTGCTGCTTGATGGATTCCGTTGTAGAAGTTTTCTTCCATATGGTTCGGCTCTTGTATAAGCCCGCTCGGCCGTCTTCGACTTCCAGTGTTCGTTTAACTTCTTGTCCGGGATCGATAGTAAACTCCAGGAAATCCAGGAAGAAAAATAAGGAAAGCACTCGGAGGCGGGTGCACGGATTCCGGGAGAAGGTTGGGTAAGAAGCAGAAGGGATAGAATGAAGCAAGGGTCCAGGAACCAGGAAAGCAACAAAGTTCTGAGAAAGCGATCTACAGAGCACACGTCTAGCCACAGCTAACAGTAGCGTTGAGACGCACGGAAGCGCGGGGGTGTGGCTATTTTATCGAGCGTGCTGCAATGAACGTGAAGGCTGGCAGGCAGCGTTCAGTGATTGCGGCCATGTTGGTAGTACAACAGAGTGCAAGCCCCAACGTGACAGGGACCAGGAGGCCCAGAAGGGGCGTGTATGATGGGTCATGACAGCATGCCTCCTCCGAAAACCCGTCCCGCCAGCTTTGCCCGGGTGTATGAGATGGAACTTCGGAGTAACCTGGGGGTATTCAAATTGGAGACGGGTTCCCAAGTGCGTTCACTGGGTGGATATCCTTTCCATTCCACCAGGTACTGGAGCTGACCACGTTTATATCTGGAGTCACATATTCGGGAGACTTCATATTCCAGTTGGTCATTGACAAGGACAGGGCTAGGTCTGAGGTTAGTCCGAGAGGTCTGGATGTATGGCTTTATTAGAGATGTATGAAAAACTGGATGGATCTTCTTCCAGGAATCTGGCAATTTGAGGCGGAAGGCCACTGGGTTGATGATTTCTTTTATAGGAAAAGGCCCATAATATTGGGGAGCCAGTTTATTTGGCCGTAGATGTCGAGGCAGTAGTTTCGAGGATAACCATACTTTATCGCCTATTGCGTAGGAGGGCGCTGGTCTTCTCTTTGAGTCCGCATAATGTTTGGTCTGATTCCGGGCTCTTTCTAGCTGTTCTTTGGCTTCTCTTTGTACATTGATAAGTGTTTCAATCCAGGAATCGACTGTAGGAACCGGTGTAGGATGGGGGAGGACAGAAGGTAGAACCAAAGGGTGGAACCCTTGGCTACAGAAGAAAGGGCTGGTTTTAACAGCCGAGTGATCCGAGTTATTATAAGCAAATTCAGCCACAGGTATTAAAAGGGACCAATCATCCTGGACCTTGGTAGCAAAACATCGAAGATATTGTTCTGAGGTTTGATTCACACGATCATAGCTCCGTTGGTTTGGGGATGATAACCTGAGGAGAGAGCCTGTTGAATTCCTAGTATTCGACAAAGGTGTTTCCAAAACTGAGAAATGTATTGGAGTCCTCTGCCCGATATTATCTTGGAAGGGAGACCATGAAGCCGGAATATGTGTTCCAGGAAAATTCCAGCGAGTTCCGATGAGGATGGTAGTTTATACAGGGGTATAAAATGAGCCAAATGAGTGAACAAGTCAATGGTGACCATGATAGTCGTGTATCCCCTGGAAGCAGGCAATTTCACAATGAAGTCTGTAGTGATAAATTCCCAGGGCCTTGTTGGTAGTGTAGGCTGCAGTAGGAGACCCGCCGGTCTCTTGTTATCATGTTTGTTCTGACTATAGATAGAACAGGCTTGGACGTACAGCTTAACGTCAGTCTTCATTCTAGGCCACCAGAATTGCCTTTGTATGAGACGGAGGGTACTGGTAATGCCACAATGTCCAGAGTGAAGTGTATCGTGGCAAAGGTTTATTATCCTTTGTTGTAGTTTCTGTGTGGGAATGACTAAGGCATTATCTTTGAACAAATATCCGTCCTTGGTTTTCAGATCCCATTGATTCTTCCTTGAAATGTTCTTCCAGAGTTCAGAGGACTGGGTTTGTAAGCAAATTTCTTCCAGGACGTTGATTGCGTGAGCTACAAATATCGTATGGGGAAACATCTTAGGGAATATCCGGTCTTCAGGAGGTTCGTAATCAGGACGTCGAGAGCATCAGCAATTATATTCTGCGTTCCAGGGACATGGTGAATCTGGAACTGGTATTGGGCAAAGAAGAAGGCCCAACGGGCTTGATGACTATTTCTACATTCCAGGGCCTGTAATACTTGAAGATTTCGATGGTCCGTGCAAACTTGGACCGGATGTTCTGCTCCTAAGAGTAAATGACGCCACTCGGTAAAGGCTTGACGGATGGCTAACAGTTCCTTTTCTAAAACAGAGTAGTGGGTTTCACTGGGAGTTAAGGTCCATGAAAGATAAGCAATAGGATGTTCCAGTCTGTCGTCAAATTCTTGTTTCAGAACTGCTCCAATGGCATAGTTAGAGGTGTCTGTTTCCACTAAGAAGGGCCGATTGATATCAGGTTGAGCCAGTATGGGAGCTTGAGTGAACTCTGTTTTCAAGCGTTGGAAGGCTTCCTCCTGAGCTGTTCCCAAATGAAAGGGAGCGTCTTTCTTCAACAAGGCAATAATTGGTTGGACTATCTCGGAAAAGGAAGGTATACATTTCCTATAGAAATTAGCTAAGCCCAGGGAGGACTGGATCTGTTTCACGGTGGTCGGACTTGGCCAAGATAGTATAGCCTTTACCTTGGATTGATCCATTCCAATACCTTCTGGGCTAAGAACAAATCCTAGATAGTGGACAGTATGGACATGAAAGAGGCACTTCTTGGGTTTTGCCAGGAGCTTGTGTTCACGTAGCCGTTGTAACACTGCCTTAACATGTTCCTCATGCTTGAGTGGGTCCTTCGAGAATATTAAGATATCATCCAGATTCACGATGACAAAAAGGAATAGCATATCCGAAAACACCTGATCCATGAAACGTTGGAAGACTGCCGGGGCGTTAGCAAGTCCGAAAGGCATGACCAAGTATTCATAATGACCAAAGGGGGTTCTGAAGGCTGTCTTCCATTTGTCACCTTCTCTAATACGGAGCAGATGATGGCACCTCTAAGATACAATTTGGTTAATACCACAGCTCCTCTTACTGCTTCCAGGATGTCTGAGATCAAGGGCAACGGATATCGATCCTTTAGGGTGCACTGATTTAGGCCTCGATAATCAAGGCAAGGTCTGAGCTCATTGGTGTCTTTCTTTGGAACCTAAAAACAGTGAGGCTTCTGCTGGAGCTTTGGACTGTCGTATGGTGCCATTTCAAGGTTAGTATCTAGGTATTCACGGAGGGCCTTTTCCTCGTGTTCGGATAAAATGAGCATCCTCCCAAAGGGGATCACAGCTGAAGGTTCGGTTTCAATAGCACAGTCTTCTGGCCCATGAGGAGGTAAGGCTTGAACAATAGCAGAAGAAAACACATCAGAGTATTCCTGATAAATTTTATGAACCTGGATGATGTTTGAGACCGAGAGTGGACCTTGATGGTTTGCTGAAAGTCCTTCCGCTGATGTCGGAGCGGGGTCCAGGGTTAGGCAATGAGACATGCAATGTTCAGAACCCAGGAACAAGGAACCTGCTGCCCAGTTGATGTATGGATTGTGTCTTTGTAGCCAGGGCATTCCCAAAACCAATGGGTAATGGGCGGACTTTATGATGTCAAACCTTATCTTCTCTCGATGGTGGTTTATTGCTAGCTCGATTTCCTTAGTCTGGAGGGTTATCGGTCCGGAAGAAAGGGGTCTCCCATCAATTGCTTCTACAGGTTGCATGAAATTCTGGGATTCGTAGGGAATATGGTGTTAAGGACCCATTCTTGGTCTATGAATATTCCCATGGCCCCACAGTCCACTAATGCCAGAATGGGGTAGGTGTTCTTCTTGGATGGCGATAGGAAGGCCTGTAAAATTACCAGATTGTTCTGTCCAGGAGAGTTCAAGGATGGTATAGATGTGGAGCCAACATCTCTCTCCCAAAACTGCGCTCCATCTAGGATCGGGAGCTGGCGTTTCCTGAACGCTGTGGAGGAGCTATAGGACACTCTCTCACTAAATGTTTGTCCGATGCACAATACATGCATAAGCCGGTATGGATCCTTCGTAATCTTTCTTGGGGGGATATTGGTCCACGAAGGCCCCTAATTGCATGGGTTCAGGTTGGTTAATGGGGGCAGAACTGTCTTCGGATTTTGTGGGGGTCTCTATGGGATTCTTCTGGAAGGGTAACTTGGTTTTCTTTTTCTCTGCCTTCCTTTCCTGTATGCGAAAGTCAATCTGTAGAGCAAGATCCATAAGGGCCTGGTATGAACTTGGACGTGCCACCCTGGCCAGTTCATCCTTGATGTCTTCGTTCAACCCTCTTCGAAAGAGAGTGAAACAGGCTTCAGAGGACCAGTCTGCTTCTTTAGCCAATTGCTTAAATCGTGTAACATATGTGAGCATATCCTGGGAGCCCTGCTGGAAATCGAGAAGGCATTCCTGAGCAGTATAGACCTGATCTGGGCAGTCAAACATGGTCTTAAGTGCTTGAATGAATCTGTCATAATCATCCAGGAGGGCATCTCCGGCATTAACTAATGGTGTGGCCCAGGTTAATGCATTCCCGGTAAGATGTGAAATAATAAAGCCCACTTTAGCCCTGGGGGTGGAGAAATAATAGGGCTTAAAAGTAAAGTGGACCAAACAAGAATCTAGGAATCAACGAAGGTTGTTTGCTGACCCATCGTATTTGTCAACAATGCCGCCCAATAGTACGCTCTCCTTTGTGGCAGAATCGCGGGATAAAATCAATTGCTTTAGCGCGGCATTCTCTGCCTCTAGGTTTTGTACTTCGGTCGTTAGTTCCTGCATGCCGCGCATAAGATCCTGAACGGCCGCCTCCATGTCTGTATCGACTTCGGTCAGGTGGCGTCTCAATCTGTCACAGGTTTCCCTCTTTCTCACCTGTTTTCGCTGCTTGATGGATTCTGTTGTAGAAGTTTTCTTCCTTATGGTTTGGGTCTTGTACAAGCCCGCTCAGCCGTCTTCGACTTCCAGGGTTCGTTCAACTTCTTGTCCGGGATCGATAGTAAACTCCAGGAAATCCAGGAAGAAAAATAAGGAAAGCACTCAGAGGCGGGTGCACAGATTCCGGGAGAAGGTTGGGTAAGAAGGAGAAGGAATAGAATGAAGCAAGGGTCCGGGAACCAGGAAAGCAACAAAGTTCTGAGAAAGTGAACTACGGAGCACACGTCTAGCCACAGCTAACAGTAGCGTTGAGACGCGTGGAAGCGCGGGGGTGTGGCTATTTTATCGAGCGTGCTGCAATGAATGGCACTTATTCATCAGCGTCCATTGCACCTAAACCTGCAGGACAAAGAGAGACATTAGAAAGGGTGACAGCAACCGGTCATCTTTCCTACTCACCTGCTCGCCGCATCATTCCTCTACAATTTCAATCTTGACACCCTGAGACTGAGCAAGGGACTAAATTAAGGGTGCTCCAATAACTATCAAGAAACCGCTCGTGCGGTAAACGGCGGTATCTTCCAACATCAACCTCTGCAATCAAGAGGATTGTCAGTGAACCAGTGAAGTAACTGGTACTTGCGCCCCTGCAAAGACGCAGGATGGAGAGCCCGGCCTTAATATATCTAAGGTGAGCAAGCCACGCCCTTGGTTCGAATAAGAGGACTGAGGAAGGAGAAGTTCAGTCAATCCAGTTCCTAAATCCTTGATCTTCCGTCTGCAGACACCTCACTCTACACGTCCGGTACATCGTGAGAAGGGGACCAGCCCTAGGAGAAGGCCGAGATCTACGAGTCACACTAGAAGACACGGCGACAGCTCAGTCCAGCCCAGCGCCTCCGTGGAAATCAGGTGAGCGTTACAGCTACAGAGCATTTGCAGGGAATTTCTATGGCACGGGACTAGGAACAGAATTGCCCTTTGGAAGTTGCAGAATACGCATGATAGAGGGCATATAAAACTGCCGAACTATGAGATCTATTACCTAGCTAGTCAACTACAATATGTGGCCAAGTGGTTATCAGAAGACCCCACCTCAGAATCGAGATTGTTGAGACTAGAATGTGCCCCGTTCTTCCTAGAAGAAATTATATGGCTGCCCAAACTAGAGGTGAAAGAGCGCTCTAAGATGTTGATACTGGGATGGAAGGTATGGCGAAGAGCTTGTCAGGTCATGGAGAACCCAGCCCTGTGTTCACCACAAATGCCGTTGGTCGCATTAGCGGGAGGGGATGGGCAGCTAATGAAGACAATTAGGAAGCACTGGGAACCGGTGGGAATTGTAACAATGGGAGACATATGGCAAGAAGGGGAGATAAAGGTATTCAGGGAGTTGGTGGAGGAAACGGGATTGCATGCGGGGCAATATATCACATATAACAGAATGGTACGGCGGATCAGAGAGACATGGTCAGAAATAACATTAGATGAGCAACCTGAAGCCAACATAGAAACGATATATGATATAGTAGAAGGAGGGCACGAGATATCTAGACTATATGAACTATTGATGTCCAAAGAGGGGAAGAAAGTGGCACATTAAGACATGATTGGGAAGAAGAAGTTGGTGTACCCATGAGTGAGGAGATATGGGAGCGGGCCCAGGGGTACCATAAGAAAGTGTCTAGGAATGTGAGGCTGCAACAAATACAGCTATATATGACCCAAAGGGCATAAATGACTCCCCAAAGAATAGCTAGATTCAAGAACACAGAACCCAATCCGTATTGGCGCACCTAACTCGCACGCAGGCAATTTGCGAGTGAGCCCTGGAGGCTGTGGGCAATACGCCAACATTCGTGTACGACTGCAGCCGAGTGTTTACACAGCCGCAGGTTGGCGAGCGATTTAAAAGCATGTAAAAGTTCAGACTTGAGCTAGTTATCACGGAACAATGAGGTTTTCAAGCCTCTTGCTTCTGACCATAAGCCGCCACTGCACACACTGATAAGTGAGTGACCACAGAAGCTGCACCCCAAGAGTCCAGATACATTTGGCCCCATTGCCCCCCGACCAAGGGGAATATTACTGCCACAACTATGATGTTACCTCCATTCAATGTATGATTGAAGATTAAACTTCACCGCTATTATCCCCTACCTGTGTACATCACGACCAGAGCATGTTTTTCTGTGCTTCCCCTCCGCCATTTTGGAGCTGTACTATTGAGGACTATCCCGGCTTATTCCCTTGTGTGTTCTGCCCCAGGACTTTTTGGGGTCCAGTCATGTCTTTTTCACCCTGTGGAAGGCAATTGTTCGACTTTGTATGCCAAGCAGGTGGCTTTATTGCCAAAATGTGTTCCAGATGTCCATTTTGTCTATTAAACTGATGGAATCTAACCTTTCTGAGTGGCACGTACACGTAGGCAGACTTGCAAAAAACTTGTCAGCTACCCTTTTTAGAAATTAAAGTAGCGGCTATTGACAAGAAGCACCACCAGTGGGTGCCATTATAATTTATGTTGTTACTTAAGTGCACCATAGTTAGGTGCCTATACTCTTGCTTATGTTTTTTGTATTCTACCTTGTAAACATATATGTTGTATTGACTTTATTTAGTTCACAAACTAGATTGAAGTATGTGATTTCTGCTTAGTTTGTTTTTTCAAAATTCCTTTCACTTTTGTCATTACTTTTTCTTATATATTGTGTTGTGTATCACAAGATTTATGGCAATAAATGTCGATCTCTACACTAAAGGTTTTTTGACTGCTTTTAGAACTTAATATAGCCAGAATCAAAGAAGTGATATCGATAATGATACACCCCAGAAAGAATTGTTTGACAAAATAATCACTATACATTTTAAAGCAGCATGGACTATACTTTTTGATGTCATGAACGCAGAACGGCAAACATGCCCCAAATGTGGGGAAGAAAACGCTGGGATGACACATATGTTTTGGGCATGCCCAGAAATTTTGGAAATTCTGGGAAGAAGTAGCCCATCGGGTAGATGAGAAGGAGATCAAAATAAATGTCGAATCAGCGTGGGCATGTTTGGTAGGAGGATTCCCTAGGCCACACCAACTAAAACATGTGAGCAAATTAAAGGACTTGACATACATACTTGCCAAGCGTAGAATTGCCATGGGATGGGAGGCATGCAACAGACCTAGGATAGAAGTCTGGTGGAGAGACCTTCAGAAATGGACTGAAGCTGAAACAGCAGTATGGCATGAAACGGGGAGTAGAGTAGGGGTGTCACAGGTTTCCCCCTTTCTCACCTGTTTTTGCTGCTTGATGGATTCCGTTGTAGAAGTTTTCTTCCATATGGTTCGGCTCTTGTATAAGCCCGCTCGGCCGTCTTCGACTTCCAGTGTTCGTTTAACTTCTTGTCCGGGATCGATAGTAAACTCCAGGAAATCCAGGAAGAAAAATAAGGAAAGCACTCGGAGGCGGGTGCACGGATTCCGGGAGAAGGTTGGGTAAGAAGCAGAAGGGATAGAATGAAGCAAGGGTCCAGGAACCAGGAAAGCAACAAAGTTCTGAGAAAGCGATCTACAGAGCACACCTCTAGCCACAGCTAACAGTAGCGTTGAGACGCACGGAAGCGCGGGGGTGTGGCTATTTTATCGAGCGTGCTGCAATGAACGTGAAGGCTGGCAGGCAGCGTTCAGTGATTGCGGCCATGTTGGTAGTACAACAGAGTGCAAGCCCCAACGTGACAGGGACCAGGAGGCCCAGAAGGGGCGTGTACGATGGGTCATGACAGCATGCCTCCTCCGAAAACCCGTCCCGCCAGCTTTGCCCGGGTGTATGAGATGGAACTTCGGAGTAACCTGGGGGTATTCAAATTGGAGACGGGTTCCCAAGTGCGTTCACTGGGTGGATATCCTTTCCATTCCACCAGGTACTGGAGCTGACCACGTTTATATCTGGAGTCACATATTCGGGAGACTTCATATTCCAGTTGGTCATTGACAAGGACAGGGCTAGGTCTGAGGTTAGTCCGAGAGGTCTGGATGTATGGCTTTATTAGAGATGTATGAAAAACTGGATGGATCTTCTTCCAGGAATCTGGCAATTTGAGGCGGAAGGCCACTGGGTTGATGATTTCTTTTATAGGAAAAGGCCCATAATATTGGGGAGCCAGTTTATTTGGCCGTAGATGTCGAGGCAGTAGTTTCGAGGATAACCATACTTTATCGCCTATTGCGTAGGAGGGCGCTGGTCTTCTCTTTGAGTCCGCATAATGTTTGGTCTGATTCCGGGCTCTTTCTAGCTGTTCTTTGGCTTCTCTTTGTACATTGATAAGTGTTTCAATCCAGGAATCGACTGTAGGAACCGGTGTAGGATGGGGGAGGACAGAAGGTAGAACCAAAGGGTGGAACCCTTGGCTACAGAAGAAAGGGCTGGTTTTAACAGCTGAGTGATCCGAGTTATTATAAGCAAATTCAGCCACAGGTATTAAAAGGGACCAATCATCCTGGACCTTGGTAGCAAAACATCGAAGATATCTTTCTGAGGTTTGATTCACACGATCATAGCTCCGTTGGTTTGGGGATGATAGCCTGAGGAGAGAGCCTGTTGAATTCCTAGTATTCGACAAAGGTGTTTCCAAAACTGAGAAATGTATTGGGGTCCTCTGCCCGATATTATCTTGGAAGGGAGCCCATGAAGCCGGAATATGTGTTCCAGGAAAATTCCAGCGAGTTCCGATGAGGATGGTAGTTTATACAGGGGTATAAAATGAGCCAAATGAGTGAACAAGTCAATGGTGACCATGATAGTCGTGTATCCCCTGGAAGCAGGCAATTTCACAATGAAGTCGGTAGCGATAAATTCCCAGGGCCTTGTTGGTAGTGTAGGCTGCAGTAGGAGACCCGCCGGTCTCTTGTTATCATGTTTGTTCTGACTATAGATAGAACAGGCTTGGACGTACAGCTTAACGTCAGTCTTCATTCTAGGCCACCAGAATTGCCTTTGTATGAGACGGAGGGTACTGGTAATGCCACAATGTCCAGAGTGAAGTGTATCGTGGCAAAGGTTTATTATCCTTTGTTGTAGTTTCTGTGTGGGAATGACTAAGGCATTATCTTTGAACAAATATCCGTCCTTGGTTTTCAGATCCCATTGATTCTTCCTTGAAATGTTCTTCCAGAGTTCAGAGGACTGGGTTTGTAAGCAAATTTCTTCCAGGACGTTGATTGCGTGAGCTACAAATATCGTATGGGGAAACATCTTAGGGAATATCCGGTCTTCAGGAGGTTCGTAATCAGGACGTCGAGAGCATCAGCAATTATATTCTGCGTTCCAGGGACATGGTGAATCTGGAACTGGTATTGGGCAAAGAAGAAGGCCCAACGGGCTTGATGACTATTTCTACATTCCAGGGCCTGTAATACTTGAAGATTTCGATGGTCCGTGCAAACCTGGACCGGATGTTCTGCTCCCAAGAGTAAATGACGCCACTCGGTAAAGGCTTGACGGATGGCTAACAGTTCCTTTTCTAAAACAGAGTAGTGGGTTTCACTGGGAGTTAAGGTCCATGAAAGATAAGCAATAGGATGTTCCAGTCTGTCGTAAAATTCTTGTTTCAGAACTGCTCCAATGGCATAGTTAGAGGTGTATGTTTCCACTAAGAAGGGCCGATTGATATCAGGTTAGCCAGGATGGGAGCTTGAGTGAACTCTGTTTTCAAGCGTTGGAAGGCTTCCTCCTGAGCTGTTCCCAAATGAAAGGGAGCGTCTTTCTTCAACAAGGCAATAATTGGTTGGACTATCTCGGAAAAGGAAGGTATACATTTCCTATAGAAATTAGCTAAGCCCAGGGAGGACTGGATCTGTTTCACGGTGGTCGGACTTGGCCAAGATAGTATAGCCTTTACCTTGGATTGATCCATTCCAATACCTTCTGGGCTAAGAACAAATCCTAGATAGTGGACAGTAGGGACATGAAAGAGGCACTTCTTGGGTTTTGCCAGGAGCTTGTGTTCACGTAGCCGTTGTAACACTGCCTTAACATGTTCCTCATGCTTGAGTGGGTCCTTCGAGAATATTAAGATATCATCCAGATTCACGATGACTAAAAGGAATAGCATATCGGAAAACACCTGATCCATGAAACGTTGGAAGACTGCCGGGGCGTTAGCAAGTCCGAAAGGCATGACCAAGTATTCATAATGACCAAAGGGGGTTCTGAAGGCTGTCTTCCATTTGTCACCTTCTCTAATACGGAGCAGATGATAGGCACCTCTAAGATACAATTTGGTTAATACCACAGCTCCTCTTACTGCTTCCAGGATGTCTGAGATCAAGGGCAACGGATATCGATCCTTAAGGGTGCACTGATTTAGGCCTCGATAATCAAGGCAAGGTCTGAGCTCATTGGTGTCTTTCTTTGGAACCTAAAAACAGTGAGGCTTCTGCTGGAGCTTTGGACGGTCGTATGGTGCCATTTCAAGGTTAGTATCTAGGTATTCACGGAGGGCCTTTTCCTCGTGTTCGGATAAAATGAGCCTCCTCCCAAAGGGGATCACAGCTGAAGGTTCGGTTTCAATAGCACAGTCTTCTGGCCCATGAGGAGGTAAGGCTTGAACAATAGCAGAAGAAAACACATCAGAGTATTCCTGATAAATTTTAGGAACCTGGATGATGTTTGAGACCGAGAGTGGACCTTGATGGTTTGCTGAAAGTCCTTCCGCTGATGTCGGAGCGGGGTCCAGGGTTAGGCAATGAGACATGCAATGTTCAGAACCCAGGAACAAGGAACCTGCTGCCCAGTTGATGTATGGATTGTGTCTTTGTAGCCAGGGCATTCCCAAAACCAATGGGTAATGGGCGGACTTTATGATGTCAAACCTTATCTTCTCTCGATGGTGGTTTATTGCTAGCTCGATTTCCTTAGTCTGGAGGGTTATCGGTCCGGAAGAAAGGGGTCTCCCATCAATTGCTTCTACAGGTTGCATGAAAGTCTGGGATTCGTAGGGAATATGGTGTTTAAGGACCCATTCTTGGTCTATGAATATTCCCATGGCCCCACAGTCCACTAATGCCAGAATGGGGTAGGTGTTCTTCTTGGATGGCGATAGGAAGGCCTGTAAAATTACCAGATTGTTCTGTCCAGGAGAGTTCAAGGATGGTATAGATGTGGAGCCAACATCTCTCTCCCAAGACTGCGCTCCATCTAGGATCGGGAGCTGGCGTTTCCTGAACGCTGTGGAGGAGCTATAGGACACTCTGGGCCTCATTCCGAGTATGGCGCTAACCAATGGCGCTATTAACGCCTTGGTTGACGCCGTACCCGGACCGGCAGCGCCTTGGTGGTTGGCGGAATTACCGCCCCATTCCAAGGTTGGCGGGGCGGTAATTCCCCAATCCCCATTTACCCTTCCCCATTCCCATTCTTGCCCCATAGGGCATAATGGGAGTGGGGAAGGCGTCAATTACGCCACCGTAAATTACGGTGGCGTAATTAACATCAAGGTCCCTTAGCGCCATGGTATTTAACGCCTGCTAAAAGCAGGTGTTAAAAGCACCATGGCGCTAAGGGAACTCGGAGTATGGCGGTAAGGGATTACCGCCACCGCTCTCGTTAGCGGTGGCCGCTATCCCTTACCGCCATACTCGGAATGAGGCCCTCTCTCACTAAATGTTTGTCCGATGCACAATACATGCATAAGCCGGTATGGATCCTTCGTAATCTTTCTTGGGGGGATATTGGTCCACGAAGGCCCCTAATTGCATGGGTTCAGGTTGGTTAATGGGGACAGAACTGTCTTCGGATTTTGTGGGGGTCTCTATGGGATTCTTCTGGAAGGGTAACTTGGTTTTCTTTTTCTCTGCCTTCCTTTCCTGTATGCGAAAGTCAATCTGTAGAGCAAGATCCATAAGGGCCTGGTATGAACTTGGACGTGCCACCCTGGCCAGTTCATCCTTGATGTCTTCGTTCAACCCTCTTCGAAAGAGAGTGAAACAGGCTTCAGAGGACCAGTCTGCTTCTTTAGCCAATTGCTTAAATCGTGTAACATATGTGAGCATATCCTGGGAGCCCTGCTGGAAATCGAGAAGGCATTCCTGAGCAGTATAGACCTGATCTGGGCAGTCAAACATGGTCTTAAGTGCTTGAATGAATCTGTCATAATCATCCAGGAGGGCATCTCCGGCATTAACTAATGGTGTGGCCCAGGTTAATGCATTCCCGGTAAAATGTGAAATAATAAAGCCCACTTTAGCCCTGGGGGTGGAGAAATAATAGGGCTTAAAAGTAAAGTGGACCAAACAAGAATCTAGGAATCAACGAAGGTTGTTTGCTGACCCATCGTATTTGTCAACAATGCCGCCCAATAGTACGCTCTCCTTTGTGGCAGAATCGCGGGATAAAATCAATTGCTTTAGCGCGGCATTCTCTGCCTCTAGGTTTTGTACTTCGGTCATTAGTTCCTGCATGCCGCGCATAAGATCCTGAACGGCCGCCTCCATGTCTGTATCGACTTCGGTCAGGTGGCGTCTAAATCTGTCACAGGTTTCCCTCTTTCTCACCTGTTTTCGCTGCTTGATGGATTCTGTTGTAGAAGTTTTCTTCCTTATGGTTTGGGTCTTGTACAAGCCCGCTCAGCCGTCTTCGACTTCCAGGGTTCGTTCAACTTCTTGTCCGGGATCGATAGTAAACTCCAGGAAATCCAGGAAGAAAAATAAGGAAAGCACTCAGAGGCGGGTGCACAGATTCCGGGAGAAGGTTGGGTAAGAAGGAGAAGGAATAGAATGAAGCAAGGGTCCGGGAACCAGGAAAGCAACAAAGTTCTGAGAAAGTGAACTACGGAGCACACGTCTAGCCACAGCTAACAGTAGCGTTGAGACGCGTGGAAGCGCGGGGGTGTGTCTATTTTATCGAGCGTGCTGCAATGAATGGCACTTATTCATCAGCGTCCATTGCACCTAAACCTGCAGGACAAAGAGAGACATTAGAAAGGGTGACAGCAACCGGTCATCTTTCCTACTCACCTGCTCGCCGCATCATTCCTCTACAATTTCAATCTTGACACCCTGAGACTGAGCAAGGGACTAAATTAAGGGTGCTCCAATAACTATCAAGAAACCGCTCGTGCTGTAAACGGCAGTATCTTCCAACATCAACCTCTGCAATCAAGAGGATTGTCAGTGAACCAGTGAAGTAACTGGTACTTGCGCCCCTGCAAAGACGCAGGATGGAGAGCCCGGCCTTAATATATCTAAGGTGAGCAAGCCACGCCCTTGGTTCGAATAAGAGGACTGAGGAAGGAGAAGTTCAGTCAATCCAGTTCCTAAATCCTTGATCTTCCGTCTGCAGACACCTCACTCTACACGTCCGGTACATCGTGAGAAGGGGACCAGCCCTAGGAGAAGGCCGAGATCTACGAGTCACACTAGAAGACACGGCGACAGCTCAGTCCAGCCCAGCGCGTCCGTGGAAATCAGGTGAGCGTTACAGCTACAGAGTATTTGCAGAGAATTTCTATGGCACAGGACTAGGAACAGAATTGCCCTTTGGAAGTTGCAGAATACGAATGATAGAGGGCGTATAAAACTGCCGAACTATGAGATCTATTACCTAGCTAGTCAACTACAATATGTGGCCAAGTGGTTATCAGAAGACCCCACCTCAGAATCGAGATTGTTGAGACTAGAATGTGCCCCGTTCTTCCTAGAAGAAATTATATGGCTGCCCAAACTAGAGGTGAAAGAGCGCTCTAAGATGTTGATACTGGGATGGAAGGTATGGCGAAGAGCTTGTCAGGTCATGGAGAACCCAGCCCTGTGTTCACCACAAATGCCGTTGGTCGCATTAGCGGGAGGGGATGGGCAGCTAATGAAGACAATTAGGAAGCACTGGGAACCGGTGGGAATTGTAACAATGGGAGACATATGGCAAGAAGGGGAGATAAAGGTATTCAGGGAGTTGGTGGAGGAAACGGGATTGCATGCGGGGCAATATATCACATATAACAGAATGGTACGGCGGATCAGAGAGACATGGTCAGAAATAACATTAGATGAGCAACCTGAAGCCAACATAGAAACGATATATGATATAGTAGAAGGAGGGCACGAGATATCTAGACTATATGAACTATTGATGTCCAAAGAGGGGAAGAAAGTGGCACATTAAGACATGATTGGGAAGAAGAAGTTGGTGTACCCATGAGTGAGGAGATATGGGAGCGGGCCCAGGGGTACCATAAGAAAGTGTCTAGGAATGTGAGGCTGCAACAAATACAGCTATATATGACCCAAAGGGCATAAATGACTCCCCAAAGAATAGCTAGATTCAAGAACACAGAACCCAATCCGTATTGGCGCACCTAACTCGCACGCAGGCAATTCGCGAGTGAGCCCTGGAGGCTGTGGGCAATACGCCAACATTCGTGTACGACTGCAGCCGAGTGTTTACACAGCCGCAGGTTGGCGAGCGATTTAAAAGCATGTAAAAGTTCAGACTTGAGCTAGTTATCACGGAACAATGAGGTTTTCAAGCCTCTTGCTTCTGACCATAAGCCGCCACTGCACACACTGATAAGTGAGTGACCACAGAAGCTGCACCCCAAGAGTCCAGATACATTTGGCCCCATTGCCCCCCGACCAAGGGGAATATTACTGCCACAACTATGATGTTACCTCCATTCAATGTATGATTGAAGATTAAACTTCACCGCTATTATCCCCTACCTGTGTACATCACGACCAGAGCATGTTTTTCTGTGCTTCCCCTCCGCCATTTTGGAGCTGTACTATTGAGGACTATCCCGGCTTATTCCCTTGTGTGTTCTGCCCCAGGACTTTTTGGGGTCCAGTCATGTCTTTTTCACCCTGTGGAAGGCAATTGTTCGACTTTGTATGCCAAGCAGGTGGCTTTATTGCCAAAATGTGTTCCAGATGTCCATTTTGTCTATTAAACTGATGGAATCTAACCTTTCTGAGTGGCACGTACACGTAGGCAGACTTGCAAAAAACTTGTCAGCTACCCTTTTTAGAAATTAAAGTAGCGGCTATTGACAAGAAGCACCACCAGTGGGTGCCATTATAATTTATGTTGTTACTTAAGTGCACCATAGTTAGGTGCCTATACTCTTGCTTATGTTTTTTGTATTCTACCTTGTAAACATATATGTTGTATTGACTTTATTTAGTTCACAAACTAGATTGAAGTATGTGATTTCTGCTTAGTTTGTTTTTTCAAAATTCCTTTCACTTTTGTCATTACTTTTTCTTATATATTGTGTTGTGTATCACAAGATTTATGGCAATAAATGTCGATCTCTACACTAAAGGTTTTTTGACTGCTTTTAGAACTTAATATAGCCAGAATCAAAGAAGTGATATCGATAATGATACACCCCAGAAAGAATTGTTTGACAAAATAATCACTATACATTTTAAAGCAGCATGGACTATACTTTTTGATGTCATGAACGCAGAACGGCAAACATGCCCCAAATGTGGGGAAGAAAACGCTGGGATGACACATATGTTTTGGGCATGCCCAGAAATTTTGGAAATTCTGGGAAGAAGTAGCCCATCGGGTAGATGAGAAGGAGATCAAAATAAATGTCGAATCAGCGTGGGCATGTTTGGTAGGTATTCCCTAGGCCACACCAACTAAAACATGTGAGCAAATTAAAGGACTTGACATACATACTTGCCAAGCGTAGAATTGCCATGGGATGGGAGGCATGCAACAGACCTAGGATAGAAGTCTGGTGGAGAGACCTTCAGAAATGGACTGAAGCTGAAACAGCAGTATGGCATGAAACGGGGAGTAGAGTAGGGGTGTCACAGGTTTCCCCCTTTCTCACCTGTTTTTGCTGCTTGATGGATTCCGTTGTAGAAGTTTTCTTCCATATGGTTCGGCTCTTGTATAAGCCCGCTCGGCCGTCTTCGACTTCCAGTGTTCGTTTAACTTCTTGTCCGGGATCAATAGTAAACTCCAGGAAATCCAGGAAGAAAAATAAGGAAAGCACTCGGAGGCGGGTGCACGGATTCCGGGAGAAGGTTGGGTAAGAAGCAGAAGGGATAGAATGAAGCAAGGGTCCAGAAACCAGGAAAGCAACAAAGTTCTGAGAAAGCGATCTACAGAGCACACGTCTAGCCACAGCTAACAGTAGCGTTGAGACGCACGGAAGCGCGGGGGTGTGGCTATTTTATCGAGCGTGCTGCAATGAACGTGAAGGCTGGCAGGCAGCGTTCAGTGATTGCGGCCATGTTGGTAGTACAACAGAGTGCAAGCCCCAACGTGACAGGGACCAGGAGGCCCAGAAGGGGCGTGTACGATGGGTCATGACAGCATGCCTCCTCCGAAAACCCGTCCCGCCAGCTTTGCCCGGGTGTATGAGATGGAACTTCGGAGTAGCCTGGGGGTATTCAAATTGGAGACGGGTTCCCAAGTGCGTTCACTGGGTGGATATCCTTTCCATTCCACCAGGTACTGGAGCTGACCACGTTTATATCTGGAGTCACATATTCGGGAGACTTCATATTCCAGTTGGTCATTGACAAGGACAGGGCTAGGTCTGAGGTTAGTCCGAGAGGTCTGGATGTATGGCTTTATTAGAGATGTATGAAAAACTGGATGGATCTTCTTCCAGGAATCTGGCAATTTGAGGCGGAAGGCCACTGGGTTGATGATTTCTTTTATAGGAAAAGGCCCATAATATTGGGGAGCCAGTTTATTTGGCCGTAGATGTCGAGGCAGTAGTTTCGAGGATAACCATACTTTATCGCCTATTGCGTAGGAGGGCGCTGGTCTTCTCTTTGAGTCCGCATAATGTTTGGTCTGATTCCGGGCTCTTTCTAGCTGTTCTTTGGCTTCTCTTTGTACATTGATAAGTGTTTCAATCCAGGAATCGACTGTAGGAACCGGTGTAGGATGGGGGAGGACAGAAGGTAGAACCAAAGGGTGGAACCCTTGGCTACAGAAGAAAGGGCTGGTTTTAACAGCCGAGTGATCCGAGTTATTATAAGCAAATTCAGCCACAGGTATTAAAAGGGACCAATCATCCTGGACCTTGGTAGCAAAACATCGAAGATATTGTTCTGAGGTTTGATTCACACGATCATAGCTCCGTTGGTTTGGGGATGATAGCCTGAGGAGAGAGCCTGTTGAATTCCTAGTATTCGACAAAGGTGTTTCCAAAACTGAGAAATGTATTGGGGTCCTCTGCCTGATATTATCTTGGAAGGGAGACCATGAAGCCGGAATATGTGTTCCAGGAAAATTCCAGCGAGTTCCGATGAGGATGGTAGTTTATACAGGGGTATAAAATGAGCCAAATGAGTGAACAAGTCAATGGTGACCATGATAGTCGTGTATCCCCTGGAAGCAGGCAATTTCACAATGAAGTCTGTAGCGATAAATTCCCAGGGCCTTGTTGGTAGTGTAGGCTGCAGTAGGAGACCCGCCGGTCTCTTGTTATCATGTTTGTTCTGACTATAGATAGAACAGGCTTGGACGTACAGCTTAACGTCAGTCTTCATTCTAGGCCACCAGAATTGCCTTTGTATGAGACGGAGGGTACTGGTAATGCCACAATGTCCAGAGTGAAGTGTTTCGTGGCAAAGGTTTATTATCCTTTGTTGTAGTTTCTGTGTGGGAATGACTAAGGCATTATCTTTGAACAAATATCTGTCCTTGGTTTTCAGATCCCATTGATTCTTCCTTGAAATGTTCTTCCAGAGTTCAGAGGACTGGGTTTATAAGCAAATTTCTTCCAAGACGTTGATTGCGTGAGCTACAAATATCGTATGGGGAAACATCTTAGGGAATATCCGGTCTTCAGGAGGTTCGTAATCAGGACGTCGAGAGCATCAGCAATTATATTCTGCGTTCCAGGGACATGGTGAATCTGGAACTGGTATTGGGCAAAGAAGAAGGCCCAACGGGCTTGATGACTATTTCTACATTCCAGGGCCTGTAATACTTGAAGATTTCGATGGTCCGTGCAAACCTGGACCGGATGTTCTGCTCCTAAGAGTAAATGATGCCACTCGGTAAAGGCTTGACGGATGGCTAACAGTTCCTTTTCTAAAACAGAGTAGTGGGTTTCACTGGGAGTTAAGGTCCATGAAAGATAAGCAATAGGATGTTCCAGTCTGTCGTCAAATTCTTGTTTCAGAACTGCTCCAATGGCATAGTTAGAGGTGTCTGTTTCCACTAAGAAGGGCCGATTGATATCAGGTTGAGCCAGGATGGGAGCTTGAGTGAACTCTGTTTTCAAGCGTTGGAAGGCTTCCTCCTGAGCTGTTCCCAAATGAAAGGGAGCGTCTTTCTTCAACAAGGCAATAATTGGTTGGACTATCTCGGAAAAGGAAGGTATACATTTCCTATAGAAATTAGCTAAGCCCAGGGAGGACTGGATCTGTTTCACGGTGGTCGGACTTGGCCAAGATAGTATAGCCTTTACCTTGGATTGATCCATTCCAATACCTTCTGGGCTAAGAACAAATCCTAGATAGTGGACAGTAGGGACATGAAAGAGGCACTTCTTGGGTTTTGCCAGGAGCTTGTGTTCACGTAGCCGTTGTAACACTGCCTTAACATGTTCCTCATGCTTGAGTGGGTCCTTTGAGAATATTAAGATATCATCCAGATTCACGATGACAAAAAGGAATAGCATATCCGAAAACACCTGATCCATGAAACGTTGGAAGACTGCCGGGGCGTTAGCAAGTCCGAAAGGCATGACCAAGTATTCATAATGACCAAAGGGGGTTCTGAAGGCTGTCTTCCATTTGTCACCTTCTCTAATACGTAGCAGATGATAGGCACCTCTAAGATACAATTTGGTTAATACCACAGCTCCTCTTACTGCTTCCAGGATGTCTGAGATCAAGGGCAACGGATATCGATCCTTTAGGGTGCACTGATTTAGGCCTCGATAATCAAGGCAAGGTCTGAGCTCATTGGTGTCTTTCTTTGGAACCTAAAAACAGTGAGGCTTCTGCTGGAGCTTTGGACGGTCGTATGGTGCCATTTCAAGGTTAGTATCTAGTTATTGACGGAGGGCCTTTTCCTCGTGTTCGGATAAAATGAGCATCCTCCCAAAGGGGATCACAGCTGAAGGTTCGGTTTCAATAGCACAGTCTTCTGGCCCATGAGGAGGTAAGGCTTGAACAATAGCAGAAGAAAACACATCAGAGTATTCCTGATAAATTTTAGGAACCTGGATGATGTTTGAGACCGAGAGTGGACCTTGATGGTTTGCTGAAAGTCCTTCCGCTGATGTCGGAGCGGGGTCCAGGGTTAGGCAATGAGACATGCAATGTTCAGAACCCAGGAACAAGGAACCTGCGGCCCAGTTTATGTATGGATTGTGTCTTTGTAGCCAGGGCATTCCCAAAACCAATGGGTAATGGGCGGACTTTATGATGTCAAACCTTATCTTCTCTCGATGGTGGTTTATTGCTAGCTCGATTTCCTTAGGCTGGAGGGTTATCGGTCCGGAAGAAAGGGGTCTCCCATCAATTGCTTCTACAGGTTGCATGAAATTCTGGGATTCGTAGGGAATATGGTGTTTAAGGACCCATTCTTGGTCTATGAATATTCCCATGGCCCCACAGTCCACTAATGCCAGAATGGGGTAGGTGTTCTTCTTGGATGGCGATAGGAAGGCCTGTAAAATTACCAGATTGTTCTGTCCAGGAGAGTTCAAGGATGGTATAGATGTGGAGCCAACATCTCTCTCCCAAAACTGCGCTCCATCTAGGATCGGGAGCTGGCGTTTCCTGAACGCTGTGGAGGAGCTATAGGACACTCTCTCACTAAATGTTTGTCCGATGCACAATACATGCATAAGCCGGTATGGATCCTTCGTAATCTTTCTTGGGGGGATATTGGTCCACGAAGGCCCCTAATTGCATGGGTTCAGGTTGGTTAATGGGGACAGAACTGTCTTCGGATTTTGTGGGGGTCTCTATGGGATTCTTCTGGAAGGGTAACTTGGTTTTCTTTTTCTCTGCCTTCCTTTCCTGTATGCGAAAGTCAATCTGTAGAGCAAGATCCATAAGGGCCTGGTATGAACTTGGACGTGCCACCCTGGCCAGTTCATCCTTGATGTCTTCGTTCAACCCTCTTCGAAAGAGAGTGAAACAGGCTTCAGAGGACCAGTCTGCTTCTTTAGCCAATTGCTTAAATCGTGTAACATATGTGAGCATATCCTGGGAGCCCTGCTGGAAATCGAGAAGGCATTCCTGAGCAGTATAGACCTGATCTGGGCAGTCAAACATGGTCTTAAGTGCTTGAATGAATCTGTCATAATCATCCAGGAGGGCATCTCCGGCATTAACTAATGGTGTGGCCCAGGTTAATGCATTCCCGGTAAGATGTGAAATAATAAAGCCCACTTTAGCCCTGGGGGTGTAGAAATAATAGGGCTTAAAAGTAAAGTGGACCAAACAAGAATCTAGGAATCAACGAAGGTTGTTTGCTGACCCATCGTATTTGTCAACAATGCCGCCCAATAGTACGCTCTCCTTTGTGGCAGAATCGCGGGATAAAATCAATTGCTTTAGCGCGGCATTCTCTGCCTCTAGGTTTTGTACTTCGGTCGTTAGTTCCTGCATGCCGCGCATAAGATCCTGAACGGCCGCCTCCATGTCTGTATCGACTTCGGTCAGGTGGCGTCTCAATCTGTCACAGGTTTCCCTCTTTCTCACCTGTTTTCGCTGCTTGATGGATTCTGTTGTAGAAGTTTTCTTCCTTATGGTTTGGGTCTTGTACAAGCCCGCTCAGCCGTCTTCGACTTCCAGGGTTCGCTCAACTTCTTGTCCGGGATCGATAGTAAACTCCAGGAAATCCAGGAAGAAAAATAAGGAAAGCACTCAGAGGCGGGTGCACAGATTCCGGGAGAAGGTTGGGTAAGAAGGAGAAGGAATAGAATGAAGCAAGGGTCCGGGAACCAGGAAAGCAACAAAGTTCTGAGAAAGTGAACTACGGAGCACACGTCTAGACACAGCTAACAGTAGCGTTGAGACACGTGGAAGCGCGGGGGTGTGGCTATTTCATCGAGCGTGCTGCAATGAATGGCACTTATTCATCAGCGTCCATTGCACCTAAACCTGCAGGACAAAGAGAGACATTAGAAAGGGTGACAGCAACCGGTCATCTTTCCTACTCACCTGCTCGCCGCATCATTCCTCTACAATTTCAATCTTGACACCCTGAGACTGAGCAAGGGACTAAATTAAGGGTGCTCCAATAACTATCAAGAAACCGCTCGTGCGGTAAACGGCGGTATCTTCCAACATCAACCTCTGCAATCAAGAGGATTGTCAGTGAACCAGTGAAGTAACTGGTACTTGCGCCCCTGCAAAGACGCAGGATGGAGAGCCCGGCCTTAATATATCTAAGGTGAGCAAGCCCCGCCCTTGGTTCGAATAAGAGGACTGAGGAAGGAGAAGTTCAGTCAATCCAGTTCCTAAATCCTTGATCTTCCGTCTGCAGACACCTCACTCTACACGTCCGGTGCATCGTGAGAAGGGGACCAGCCCTAGGAGAAGGCCGAGATCTACGAGTCACACTAGAAGACACGACGACAGCTCAGTCCAGCCCAGCGCCTCCGTGGAAATCAGGTGAGCGTTACAGCTACAGAGCATTTGCAGGGAATTTCTATGGCACGGGACTAGGAACAGAATTGCCCTTTGGAAGTTGCAGAATACGCCTGATAGAGGGCGTATAAAACTGCCGAACTATGAGATCTATTACCTAGCTAGTCAACTACAATATGTGGCCAAGTGGTTATCAGAAGACCCCACCTCAGAATCGAGATTGTTGAGACTAGAATGTGCCCCGTTCTTCCTAGAAGAAATTATATGGCTGCCCAAACTAGAGGTGAAAGAGCGCTCTAAGATGTTGATACTGGGATGGAAGGTATGGCGAAGAGCTTGTCAGGTCATGGAGAACCCAGCCCTGTGTTCACCACAAATGCCGTTGGTCGCATTAGCGGGAGGGGATGGGCAGCTAATGAAGACAATTAGGAAGCACTGGGAACCGGTGGGAATTGTAACAATGGGAGACATATGGCAAGAAGGGGAGATAAAGGTATTCAGGGAGTTGGTGGAGGAAACGGGATTGCATGCGGGGCAATATATCACATATAACAGAATGGTACGGCGCATCAGAGAGACATGGTCAGAAATAACATTAGATGAGCAACCTGAAGCCAACATAGAAACGATATATGATATAGTAGAAGGAGGGCACGAGATATCTAGACTATATGAACTATTGATGTCCAAAGAGGGGAAGAAAGTGGCACATTAAGACATGATTGGGAAGAAGAAGTTGGTGTACCCATGAGTGAGGAGATATGGGAGCGGGCCCAGGGGTACCATAAGAAAGTGTCTAGGAATGTGAGGCTGCAACAAATACAGCTATATATGACCCAAAGGGCATAAATGACTCCCCAAAGAATAGCTAGATTCAAGAACACAGAACCCAATCCGTATTGGCGCACCTAACTCGCACGCAGGCAATTCGCGAGTGAGCCCTGGAGGCTGTGGGCAATACGCCAACATTCGTGTACGACTGCAGCCGAGTGTTTACACAGCCGCAGGTTGGCGAGCGATTTAAAAGCATGTAAAAGTTCAGACTTGAGCTAGTTATCACGGAGCAATGAGGTTTTCAAGCCTCTTGCTTCTGACCATAAGCCGCCACTGCACACACTGATAAGTGAGTGACCACAGAAGCTGCACCCCAAGAGTCCAGATACATTTGGCCCCATTGCCCCCCGACCAAGGGGAATATTACTGCCACAACTATGATGTTACCTCCATTCAATGTATGATTGAAGATTAAACTTCACCGCTATTATCCCCTACCTGTGTACATCACGACCAGAGCATGTTTTTCTGTGCTTCCCCTCCGCCATTTTGGAGCTGTACTATTGAGGACTATCCCGGCTTATTCCCTTGTGTGTTCTGCCCCAGGACTTTTTGGGGTCCAGTCATGTCTTTTTCACCCTGTGGAAGGCAATTGTTCGACTTTGTATGCCAAGCAGGTGGCTTTATTGCCAAAATGTGTTCCAGATGTCCATTTTGTCTATTAAACTGATGGAATCTAACCTTTCTGAGTGGCACGTACACGTAGGCAGACTTGCAAAAAACTTGTCAGCTACCCTTTTTAGAAATTAAAGTAGCGGCTATTGACAAGAAGCACCACCAGTGGGTGCCATTATAATTTATGTTGTTACTTAAGTGCACCATAGTTAGGTGCCTATACTCTTGCTTATGTTTTTTGTATTCTACCTTGTAAACATATATGTTGTATTGACTTTATTTAGTTCACAAACTAGATTGAAGTATGTGATTTCTGCTTAGTTTGTTTTTTCAAAATTCCTTTCACTTTTGTCATTACTTTTTCTTATATATTGTGTTGTGTATCACAAGATTTATGGCAATAAATGTCGATCTCTACACTAAAGGTTTTTTGACTGCTTTTAGAACTTAATATAGCCAGAATCAAAGAAGTGATATCGATAATGATACACCCCAGAAAGAATTGTTTGACAAAATAATCACTATACATTTTAAAGCAGCATGGACTATACTTTTTGATGTCATGAACGCAGAACGGCAAACATGCCCTAAATGTGGGGAAGAAAACGCTGGGATGACACATATGTTTTGGGCATGCCCAGAAATTTTGGAAATTCTGGGAAGAAGTAGCCCATCGGGTAGATGAGAAGGAGATCAAAATAAATGTCGAATCAGCGT
Organism: Ambystoma mexicanum; assembly: GCF_040938575.1. Classification (NCBI taxonomy): domain Eukaryota; kingdom Metazoa; phylum Chordata; class Amphibia; order Caudata; family Ambystomatidae; genus Ambystoma; species Ambystoma mexicanum. Next base: position 965,521,528 of record NC_090936.1, on the reverse strand, counting down.
GGGCATGTTTGGTAGGAGGATTCCCTAGGCCACACCAACTAAAACATGTGAGCAAATTAAAGGACTTGACATACATACTTGCCAAGCGTAGAATTGCCATGGGATGGAGGCATGCAACAGACCTAGGATAGAAGTCTGGTGGAGAGACCTTCAGAAATGGACTGAAGCTGAAACAGCAGTATGGCATGAAACGGGGAGTAGAGTAGGGGTGTCACAGGTTTCCCCCTTTCTCACCTGTTTTTGCTGCTTGATGGATTCCGTTGTAGAAGTTTTCTTCCATATGGTTCGGCTCTTGTATAAGCCCGCTCGGCCGTCTTCGACTTCCAGTGTTCGTTTAACTTCTTGTCCGGGATCGATAGTAAACTCCAGGAAATCCAGGAAGAAAAATAAGGAAAGCACTCGGAGGCGGGTGCACGGATTCCGGGAGAAGGTTGGGTAAGAAGCAGAAGGGATAGAATGAAGCAAGGGTCCAGGAACCAGGAAAGCAACAAAGTTCTGAGAAAGCGATCTACAGAGCACACCTCTAGCCACAGCTAACAGTAGCGTTGAGACGCACGGAAGCGCGGGGGTGTGGCTATTTTATCGAGCGTGCTGCAATGAACGTGAAGGCTGGCAGGCAGCGTTCAGTGATTGCGGCCATGTTGGTAGTACAACAGAGTGCAAGCCCCAACGTGACAGGGACCAGGAGGCCCAGAAGGGGCGTGTACGATGGGTCATGACAGCATGCCTCCTCCGAAAACCCGTCCCGCCAGCTTTGCCCGGGTGTATGAGATGGAACTTCGGAGTAACCTGGGGGTATTCAAATTGGAGACGGGTTCCCAAGTGCGTTCACTGGGTGGATATCCTTTCCATTCCACCAGGTACTGGAGCTGACCACGTTTATATCTGGAGTCACATATTCGGGAGACTTCATATTCCAGTTGGTCATTGACAAGGACAGGGCTAGGTCTGAGGTTAGTCCGAGAGGTCTGGATGTATGGCTTTATTAGAGATGTATGAAAAACTGGATGGATCTTCTTCCAGGAATCTGGCAATTTGAGGCGGAAGGCCACTGGGTTGATGATTTCTTTTATAGGAAAAGGCCCATAATATTGGGGAGCCAGTTTATTTGGCCGTAGATGTCGAGGCAGTAGTTTCGAGGATAACCATACTTTATCGCCTATTGCGTAGGAGGGCGCTGGTCTTCTCTTTGAGTCCGCATAATGTTTGGTCTGATTCCGGGCTCTTTCTAGCTGTTCTTTGGCTTCTCTTTGTACATTGATAAGTGTTTCAATCCAGGAATCGACTGTAGGAACCGGTGTAGGATGGGGGAGGACAGAAGGTAGAACCAAAGGGTGGAACCCTTGGCTACAGAAGAAAGGGCTGGTTTTAACAGCTGAGTGATCCGAGTTATTATAAGCAAATTCAGCCACAGGTATTAAAAGGGACCAATCATCCTGGACCTTGGTAGCAAAACATCGAAGATATCTTTCTGAGGTTTGATTCACACGATCATAGCTCCGTTGGTTTGGGGATGATAGCCTGAGGAGAGAGCCTGTTGAATTCCTAGTATTCGACAAAGGTGTTTCCAAAACTGAGAAATGTATTGGGGTCCTCTGCCCGATATTATCTTGGAAGGGAGCCCATGAAGCCGGAATATGTGTTCCAGGAAAATTCCAGCGAGTTCCGATGAGGATGGTAGTTTATACAGGGGTATAAAATGAGCCAAATGAGTGAACAAGTCAATGGTGACCATGATAGTCGTGTATCCCCTGGAAGCAGGCAATTTCACAATGAAGTCGGTAGCGATAAATTCCCAGGGCCTTGTTGGTAGTGTAGGCTGCAGTAGGAGACCCGCCGGTCTCTTGTTATCATGTTTGTTCTGACTATAGATAGAACAGGCTTGGACGTACAGCTTAACGTCAGTCTTCATTCTAGGCCACCAGAATTGCCTTTGTATGAGACGGAGGGTACTGGTAATGCCACAATGTCCAGAGTGAAGTGTATCGTGGCAAAGGTTTATTATCCTTTGTTGTAGTTTCTGTGTGGGAATGACTAAGGCATTATCTTTGAACAAATATCCGTCCTTGGTTTTCAGATCCCATTGATTCTTCCTTGAAATGTTCTTCCAGAGTTCAGAGGACTGGGTTTGTAAGCAAATTTCTTCCAGGACGTTGATTGCGTGAGCTACAAATATCGTATGGGGAAACATCTTAGGGAATATCCGGTCTTCAGGAGGTTCGTAATCAGGACGTCGAGAGCATCAGCAATTATATTCTGCGTTCCAGGGACATGGTGAATCTGGAACTGGTATTGGGCAAAGAAGAAGGCCCAACGAGCTTGATGACTATTTCTACATTCCAGGGCCTGTAATACTTGAAGATTTCGATGGTCCGTGCAAACCTGGACCGGATGTTCTGCTCCCAAGAGTAAATGACGCCACTCGGTAAAGGCTTGACGGATGGCTAACAGTTCCTTTTCTAAAACAGAGTAGTGGGTTTCACTGGGAGTTAAGGTCCATGAAAGATAAGCAATAGGATGTTCCAGTCTGTCGTAAAATTCTTGTTTCAGAACTGCTCCAATGGCATAGTTAGAGGTGTCTGTTTCCACTAAGAAGGGCCGATTGATATCAGGTTAGCCAGGATGGGAGCTTGAGTGAACTCTGTTTTCAAGCGTTGGAAGGCTTCCTCCTGAGCTGTTCCCAAATGAAAGGGAGCGTCTTTCTTCAACAAGGCAATAATTGGTTGGACTATCTCGGAAAAGGAAGGTATACATTTCCTATAGAAATTAGCTAAGCCCAGGGAGGACTGGATCTGTTTCACGGTGGTCGGACTTGGCCAAGATAGTATAGCCTTTACCTTGGATTGATCCATTCCAATACCTTCTGGGCTAAGAACAAATCCTAGATAGTGGACAGTAGGGACATGAAAGAGGCACTTCTTGGGTTTTGCCAGGAGCTTGTGTTCACGTAGCCGTTGTAACACTGCCTTAACATGTTCCTCATGCTTGAGTGGGTCCTTCGAGAATATTAAGATATCATCCAGATTCACGATGACTAAAAGGAATAGCATATCGGAAAACACCTGATCCATGAAACGTTGGAAGACTGCCGGGGCGTTAGCAAGTCCGAAAGGCATGACCAAGTATTCATAATGACCAAAGGGGGTTCTGAAGGCTGTCTTCCATTTGTCACCTTCTCTAATACGGAGCAGATGATAGGCACCTCTAAGATACAATTTGGTTAATACCACAGCTCCTCTTACTGCTTCCAGGATGTCTGAGATCAAGGGCAACGGATATCGATCCTTTAGGGTGCACTGATTTAGGCCTCGATAATCAAGGCAAGGTCTGAGCTCATTGGTGTCTTTCTTTGGAACCTAAAAACAGTGAGGCTTCTGCTGGAGCTTTGGACGGTCGTATGGTGCCATTTCAAGGTTAGTATCTAGGTATTCACGGAGGGCCTTTTCCTCGTGTTCGGATAAAATGAGCCTCCTCCCAAAGGGGATCACAGCTGAAGGTTCGGTTTCAATAGCACAGTCTTCTGGCCCATGAGGAGGTAAGGCTTGAACAATAGCAGAAGAAAACACATCAGAGTATTCCTGATAAATTTTAGGAACCTGGATGATGTTTGAGACCGAGAGTGGACCTTGATGGTTTGCTGAAAGTCCTTCCGCTGATGTCGGAGCGGGGTCCAGGGTTAGGCAATGAGACATGCAATGTTCAGAACCCAGGAACAAGGAACCTGCTGCCCAGTTGATGTATGGATTGTGTCTTTGTAGCCAGGGCATTCCCAAAACCAATGGGTAATGGGCGGACTTTATGATGTCAAACCTTATCTTCTCTCGATGGTGGTTTATTGCTAGCTCGATTTCCTTAGTCTGGAGGGTTATCGGTCCGGAAGAAAGGGGTCTCCCATCAATTGCTTCTACAGGTTGCATGAAAGTCTGGGATTCGTAGGGAATATGGTGTTTAAGGACCCATTCTTGGTCTATGAATATTCCCATGGCCCCACAGTCCACTAATGCCAGAATGGGGTAGGTGTTCTTCTTGGATGGCGATAGGAAGGCCTGTAAAATTACCAGATTGTTCTGTCCAGGAGAGTTCAAGGATGGTATAGATGTGGAGCCAACATCTCTCTCCCAAGACTGCGCTCCATCTAGGATCGGGAGCTGGCGTTTCCTGAACGCTGTGGAGGAGCTATAGGACACTCTGGGCCTCATTCCGAGTATGGCGCTAACCAATGGCGCTATTAACGCCTTGGTTGACGCCGTACCCGGACCGGCAGCGCCTTGGTGGTTGGCGGAATTACCGCCCCATTCCAAGGTTGGCGGGGCGGTAATTCCCCAATCCCCATTTACCCTTCCCCATTCCCATTCTTGCCCCATAGGGCATAATGGGAGTGGGGAAGGCGTCAATTACGCCACCGTAAATTACGGTGGCGTAATTAACATCAAGGTCCCTTAGCGCCATGGTATTTAACGCCTGCTAAAAGCAGGTGTTAAAAGCACCATGGCGCTAAGGGAACTCGGAGTATGGCGGTAAGGGATTACCGCCACCGCTCTCGTTAGCGGTGGCCGCTATCCCTTACCGCCATACTCGGAATGAGGCCCTCTCTCACTAAATGTTTGTCCGATGCACAATACATGCATAAGCCGGTATGGATCCTTCGTAATCTTTCTTGGGGGGATATTGGTCCACGAAGGCCCCTAATTGCATGGGTTCAGGTTGGTTAATGGGGACAGAACTGTCTTCGGATTTTGTGGGGGTCTCTATGGGATTCTTCTGGAAGGGTAACTTGGTTTTCTTTTTCTCTGCCTTCCTTTCCTGTATGCGAAAGTCAATCTGTAGAGCAAGATCCATAAGGGCCTGGTATGAACTTGGACGTGCCACCCTGGCCAGTTCATCCTTGATGTCTTCGTTCAACCCTCTTCGAAAGAGAGTGAAACAGGCTTCAGAGGACCAGTCTGCTTCTTTAGCCAATTGCTTAAATCGTGTAACATATGTGAGCATATCCTGGGAGCCCTGCTGGAAATCGAGAAGGCATTCCTGAGCAGTATAGACCTGATCTGGGCAGTCAAACATGGTCTTAAGTGCTTGAATGAATCTGTCATAATCATCCAGGAGGGCATCTCCGGCATTAACTAATGGTGTGGCCCAGGTTAATGCATTCCCGGTAAAATGTGAAATAATAAAGCCCACTTTAGCCCTGGGGGTGGAGAAATAATAGGGCTTAAAAGTAAAGTGGACCAAACAAGAATCTAGGAATCAACGAAGGTTGTTTGCTGACCCATCGTATTTGTCAACAATGCCGCCCAATAGTACGCTCTCCTTTGTGGCAGAATCGCGGGATAAAATCAATTGCTTTAGCGCGGCATTCTCTGCCTCTAGGTTTTGTACTTCGGTCATTAGTTCCTGCATGCCGCGCATAAGATCCTGAACGGCCGCCTCCATGTCTGTATCGACTTCGGTCAGGTGGCGTCTAAATCTGTCACAGGTTTCCCTCTTTCTCACCTGTTTTCGCTGCTTGATGGATTCTGTTGTAGAAGTTTTCTTCCTTATGGTTTGGGTCTTGTACAAGCCCGCTCAGCCGTCTTCGACTTCCAGGGTTCGTTCAACTTCTTGTCCGGGATCGATAGTAAACTCCAGGAAATCCAGGAAGAAAAATAAGGAAAGCACTCAGAGGCGGGTGCACAGATTCCGGGAGAAGGTTGGGTAAGAAGGAGAAGGAATAGAATGAAGCAAGGGTCCGGGAACCAGGAAAGCAACAAAGTTCTGAGAAAGTGAACTACGGAGCACACGTCTAGCCACAGCTAACAGTAGCGTTGAGACGCGTGGAAGCGCGGGGGTGTGTCTATTTTATCGAGCGTGCTGCAATGAATGGCACTTATTCATCAGCGTCCATTGCACCTAAACCTGCAGGACAAAGAGAGACATTAGAAAGGGTGACAGCAACCGGTCATCTTTCCTACTCACCTGCTCGCCGCATCATTCCTCTACAATTTCAATCTTGACACCCTGAGACTGAGCAAGGGACTAAATTAAGGGTGCTCCAATAACTATCAAGAAACCGCTCGTGCTGTAAACGGCAGTATCTTCCAACATCAACCTCTGCAATCAAGAGGATTGTCAGTGAACCAGTGAAGTAACTGGTACTTGCGCCCCTGCAAAGACGCAGGATGGAGAGCCCGGCCTTAATATATCTAAGGTGAGCAAGCCACGCCCTTGGTTCGAATAAGAGGACTGAGGAAGGAGAAGTTCAGTCAATCCAGTTCCTAAATCCTTGATCTTCCGTCTGCAGACACCTCACTCTACACGTCCGGTACATCGTGAGAAGGGGACCAGCCCTAGGAGAAGGCCGAGATCTACGAGTCACACTAGAAGACACGGCGACAGCTCAGTCCAGCCCAGCGCGTCCGTGGAAATCAGGTGAGCGTTACAGCTACAGAGTATTTGCAGAGAATTTCTATGGCACAGGACTAGGAACAGAATTGCCCTTTGGAAGTTGCAGAATACGAATGATAGAGGGCGTATAAAACTGCCGAACTATGAGATCTATTACCTAGCTAGTCAACTACAATATGTGGCCAAGTGGTTATCAGAAGACCCCACCTCAGAATCGAGATTGTTGAGACTAGAATGTGCCCCGTTCTTCCTAGAAGAAATTATATGGCTGCCCAAACTAGAGGTGAAAGAGCGCTCTAAGATGTTGATACTGGGATGGAAGGTATGGCGAAGAGCTTGTCAGGTCATGGAGAACCCAGCCCTGTGTTCACCACAAATGCCGTTGGTCGCATTAGCGGGAGGGGATGGGCAGCTAATGAAGACAATTAGGAAGCACTGGGAACCGGTGGGAATTGTAACAATGGGAGACATATGGCAAGAAGGGGAGATAAAGGTATTCAGGGAGTTGGTGGAGGAAACGGGATTGCATGCGGGGCAATATATCACATATAACAGAATGGTACGGCGGATCAGAGAGACATGGTCAGAAATAACATTAGATGAGCAACCTGAAGCCAACATAGAAACGATATATGATATAGTAGAAGGAGGGCACGAGATATCTAGACTATATGAACTATTGATGTCCAAAGAGGGGAAGAAAGTGGCACATTAAGACATGATTGGGAAGAAGAAGTTGGTGTACCCATGAGTGAGGAGATATGGGAGCGGGCCCAGGGGTACCATAAGAAAGTGTCTAGGAATGTGAGGCTGCAACAAATACAGCTATATATGACCCAAAGGGCATAAATGACTCCCCAAAGAATAGCTAGATTCAAGAACACAGAACCCAATCCGTATTGGCGCACCTAACTCGCACGCAGGCAATTCGCGAGTGAGCCCTGGAGGCTGTGGGCAATACGCCAACATTCGTGTACGACTGCAGCCGAGTGTTTACACAGCCGCAGGTTGGCGAGCGATTTAAAAGCATGTAAAAGTTCAGACTTGAGCTAGTTATCACGGAACAATGAGGTTTTCAAGCCTCTTGCTTCTGACCATAAGCCGCCACTGCACACACTGATAAGTGAGTGACCACAGAAGCTGCACCCCAAGAGTCCAGATACATTTGGCCCCATTGCCCCCCGACCAAGGGGAATATTACTGCCACAACTATGATGTTACCTCCATTCAATGTATGATTGAAGATTAAACTTCACCGCTATTATCCCCTACCTGTGTACATCACGACCAGAGCATGTTTTTCTGTGCTTCCCCTCCGCCATTTTGGAGCTGTACTATTGAGGACTATCCCGGCTTATTCCCTTGTGTGTTCTGCCCCAGGACTTTTTGGGGTCCAGTCATGTCTTTTTCACCCTGTGGAAGGCAATTGTTCGACTTTGTATGCCAAGCAGGTGGCTTTATTGCCAAAATGTGTTCCAGATGTCCATTTTGTCTATTAAACTGATGGAATCTAACCTTTCTGAGTGGCACGTACACGTAGGCAGACTTGCAAAAAACTTGTCAGCTACCCTTTTTAGAAATTAAAGTAGCGGCTATTGACAAGAAGCACCACCAGTGGGTGCCATTATAATTTATGTTGTTACTTAAGTGCACCATAGTTAGGTGCCTATACTCTTGCTTATGTTTTTTGTATTCTACCTTGTAAACATATATGTTGTATTGACTTTATTTAGTTCACAAACTAGATTGAAGTATGTGATTTCTGCTTAGTTTGTTTTTTCAAAATTCCTTTCACTTTTGTCATTACTTTTTCTTATATATTGTGTTGTGTATCACAAGATTTATGGCAATAAATGTCGATCTCTACACTAAAGGTTTTTTGACTGCTTTTAGAACTTAATATAGCCAGAATCAAAGAAGTGATATCGATAATGATACACCCCAGAAAGAATTGTTTGACAAAATAATCACTATACATTTTAAAGCAGCATGGACTATACTTTTTGATGTCATGAACGCAGAACGGCAAACATGCCCCAAATGTGGGGAAGAAAACGCTGGGATGACACATATGTTTTGGGCATGCCCAGAAATTTTGGAAATTCTGGGAAGAAGTAGCCCATCGGGTAGATGAGAAGGAGATCAAAATAAATGTCGAATCAGCGTGGGCATGTTTGGTAGGTATTCCCTAGGCCACACCAACTAAAACATGTGAGCAAATTAAAGGACTTGACATACATACTTGCCAAGCGTAGAATTGCCATGGGATGGGAGGCATGCAACAGACCTAGGATAGAAGTCTGGTGGAGAGACCTTCAGAAATGGACTGAAGCTGAAACAGCAGTATGGCATGAAACGGGGAGTAGAGTAGGGGTGTCACAGGTTTCCCCCTTTCTCACCTGTTTTTGCTGCTTGATGGATTCCGTTGTAGAAGTTTTCTTCCATATGGTTCGGCTCTTGTATAAGCCCGCTCGGCCGTCTTCGACTTCCAGTGTTCGTTTAACTTCTTGTCCGGGATCAATAGTAAACTCCAGGAAATCCAGGAAGAAAAATAAGGAAAGCACTCGGAGGCGGGTGCACGGATTCCGGGAGAAGGTTGGGTAAGAAGCAGAAGGGATAGAATGAAGCAAGGGTCCAGAAACCAGGAAAGCAACAAAGTTCTGAGAAAGCGATCTACAGAGCACACGTCTAGCCACAGCTAACAGTAGCGTTGAGACGCACGGAAGCGCGGGGGTGTGGCTATTTTATCGAGCGTGCTGCAATGAACGTGAAGGCTGGCAGGCAGCGTTCAGTGATTGCGGCCATGTTGGTAGTACAACAGAGTGCAAGCCCCAACGTGACAGGGACCAGGAGGCCCAGAAGGGGCGTGTACGATGGGTCATGACAGCATGCCTCCTCCGAAAACCCGTCCCGCCAGCTTTGCCCGGGTGTATGAGATGGAACTTCGGAGTAGCCTGGGGGTATTCAAATTGGAGACGGGTTCCCAAGTGCGTTCACTGGGTGGATATCCTTTCCATTCCACCAGGTACTGGAGCTGACCACGTTTATATCTGGAGTCACATATTCGGGAGACTTCATATTCCAGTTGGTCATTGACAAGGACAGGGCTAGGTCTGAGGTTAGTCCGAGAGGTCTGGATGTATGGCTTTATTAGAGATGTATGAAAAACTGGATGGATCTTCTTCCAGGAATCTGGCAATTTGAGGCGGAAGGCCACTGGGTTGATGATTTCTTTTATAGGAAAAGGCCCATAATATTGGGGAGCCAGTTTATTTGGCCGTAGATGTCGAGGCAGTAGTTTCGAGGATAACCATACTTTATCGCCTATTGCGTAGGAGGGCGCTGGTCTTCTCTTTGAGTCCGCATAATGTTTGGTCTGATTCCGGGCTCTTTCTAGCTGTTCTTTGGCTTCTCTTTGTACATTGATAAGTGTTTCAATCCAGGAATCGACTGTAGGAACCGGTGTAGGATGGGGGAGGACAGAAGGTAGAACCAAAGGGTGGAACCCTTGGCTACAGAAGAAAGGGCTGGTTTTAACAGCCGAGTGATCCGAGTTATTATAAGCAAATTCAGCCACAGGTATTAAAAGGGACCAATCATCCTGGACCTTGGTAGCAAAACATCGAAGATATTGTTCTGAGGTTTGATTCACACGATCATAGCTCCGTTGGTTTGGGGATGATAGCCTGAGGAGAGAGCCTGTTGAATTCCTAGTATTCGACAAAGGTGTTTCCAAAACTGAGAAATGTATTGGGGTCCTCTGCCTGATATTATCTTGGAAGGGAGACCATGAAGCCGGAATATGTGTTCCAGGAAAATTCCAGCGAGTTCCGATGAGGATGGTAGTTTATACAGGGGTATAAAATGAGCCAAATGAGTGAACAAGTCAATGGTGACCATGATAGTCGTGTATCCCCTGGAAGCAGGCAATTTCACAATGAAGTCTGTAGCGATAAATTCCCAGGGCCTTGTTGGTAGTGTAGGCTGCAGTAGGAGACCCGCCGGTCTCTTGTTATCATGTTTGTTCTGACTATAGATAGAACAGGCTTGGACGTACAGCTTAACGTCAGTCTTCATTCTAGGCCACCAGAATTGCCTTTGTATGAGACGGAGGGTACTGGTAATGCCACAATGTCCAGAGTGAAGTGTATCGTGGCAAAGGTTTATTATCCTTTGTTGTAGTTTCTGTGTGGGAATGACTAAGGCATTATCTTTGAACAAATATCTGTCCTTGGTTTTCAGATCCCATTGATTCTTCCTTGAAATGTTCTTCCAGAGTTCAGAGGACTGGGTTTGTAAGCAAATTTCTTCCAGGACGTTGATTGCGTGAGCTACAAATATCGTATGGGGAAACATCTTAGGGAATATCCGGTCTTCAGGAGGTTCGTAATCAGGACGTCGAGAGCATCAGCAATTATATTCTGCGTTCCAGGGACATGGTGAATCTGGAACTGGTATTGGGCAAAGAAGAAGGCCCAACGGGCTTGATGACTATTTCTACATTCCAGGGCCTGTAATACTTGAAGATTTCGATGGTCCGTGCAAACCTGGACCGGATGTTCTGCTCCTAAGAGTAAATGATGCCACTCGGTAAAGGCTTGACGGATGGCTAACAGTTCCTTTTCTAAAACAGAGTAGTGGGTTTCACTGGGAGTTAAGGTCCATGAAAGATAAGCAATAGGATGTTCCAGTCTGTCGTCAAATTCTTGTTTCAGAACTGCTCCAATGGCATAGTTAGAGGTGTCTGTTTCCACTAAGAAGGGCCGATTGATATCAGGTTGAGCCAGGATGGGAGCTTGAGTGAACTCTGTTTTCAAGCGTTGGAAGGCTTCCTCCTGAGCTGTTCCCAAATGAAAGGGAGCGTCTTTCTTCAACAAGGCAATAATTGGTTGGACTATCTCGGAAAAGGAAGGTATACATTTCCTATAGAAATTAGCTAAGCCCAGGGAGGACTGGATCTGTTTCACGGTGGTCGGACTTGGCCAAGATAGTATAGCCTTTACCTTGGATTGATCCATTCCAATACCTTCTGGGCTAAGAACAAATCCTAGATAGTGGACAGTAGGGACATGAAAGAGGCACTTCTTGGGTTTTGCCAGGAGCTTGTGTTCACGTAGCCGTTGTAACACTGCCTTAACATGTTCCTCATGCTTGAGTGGGTCCTTTGAGAATATTAAGATATCATCCAGATTCACGATGACAAAAAGGAATAGCATATCCGAAAACACCTGATCCATGAAACGTTGGAAGACTGCCGGGGCGTTAGCAAGTCCGAAAGGCATGACCAAGTATTCATAATGACCAAAGGGGGTTCTGAAGGCTGTCTTCCATTTGTCACCTTCTCTAATACGTAGCAGATGATAGGCACCTCTAAGATACAATTTGGTTAATACCACAGCTCCTCTTACTGCTTCCAGGATGTCTGAGATCAAGGGCAACGGATATCGATCCTTTAGGGTGCACTGATTTAGGCCTCGATAATCAAGGCAAGGTCTGAGCTCATTGGTGTCTTTCTTTGGAACCTAAAAACAGTGAGGCTTCTGCTGGAGCTTTGGACGGTCGTATGGTGCCATTTCAAGGTTAGTATCTAGTTATTCACGGAGGGCCTTTTCCTCGTGTTCGGATAAAATGAGCATCCTCCCAAAGGGGATCACAGCTGAAGGTTCGGTTTCAATAGCACAGTCTTCTGGCCCATGAGGAGGTAAGGCTTGAACAATAGCAGAAGAAAACACATCAGAGTATTCCTGATAAATTTTAGGAACCTGGATGATGTTTGAGACCGAGAGTGGACCTTGATGGTTTGCTGAAAGTCCTTCCGCTGATGTCGGAGCGGGGTCCAGGGTTAGGCAATGAGACATGCAATGTTCAGAACCCAGGAACAAGGAACCTGCTGCCCAGTTTATGTATGGATTGTGTCTTTGTAGCCAGGGCATTCCCAAAACCAATGGGTAATGGGCGGACTTTATGATGTCAAACCTTATCTTCTCTCGATGGTGGTTTATTGCTAGCTCGATTTCCTTAGGCTGGAGGGTTATCGGTCCGGAAGAAAGGGGTCTCCCATCAATTGCTTCTACAGGTTGCATGAAATTCTGGGATTCGTAGGGAATATGGTGTTTAAGGACCCATTCTTGGTCTATGAATATTCCCATGGCCCCACAGTCCACTAATGCCAGAATGGGGTAGGTGTTCTTCTTGGATGGCGATAGGAAGGCCTGTAAAATTACCAGATTGTTCTGTCCAGGAGAGTTCAAGGATGGTATAGATGTGGAGCCAACATCTCTCTCCCAAAACTGCGCTCCATCTAGGATCGGGAGCTGGCGTTTCCTGAACGCTGTGGAGGAGCTATAGGACACTCTCTCACTAAATGTTTGTCCGATGCACAATACATGCATAAGCCGGTATGGATCCTTCGTAATCTTTCTTGGGGGGATATTGGTCCACGAAGGCCCCTAATTGCATGGGTTCAGGTTGGTTAATGGGGACAGAACTGTCTTCGGATTTTGTGGGGGTCTCTATGGGATTCTTCTGGAAGGGTAACTTGGTTTTCTTTTTCTCTGCCTTCCTTTCCTGTATGCGAAAGTCAATCTGTAGAGCAAGATCCATAAGGGCCTGGTATGAACTTGGACGTGCCACCCTGGCCAGTTCATCCTTGATGTCTTCGTTCAACCCTCCTCGAAAGAGAGTGAAACAGGCTTCAGAGGACCAGTCTGCTTCTTTAGCCAATTGCTTAAATCGTGTAACATATGTGAGCATATCCTGGGAGCCCTGCTGGAAATCGAGAAGGCATTCCTGAGCAGTATAGACCTGATCTGGGCAGTCAAACATGGTCTTAAGTGCTTGAATGAATCTGTCATAATCATCCAGGAGGGCATCTCCGGCATTAACTAATGGTGTGGCCCAGGTTAATGCATTCCCGGTAAGATGTGAAATAATAAAGCCCACTTTAGCCCTGGGGGTGTAGAAATAATAGGGCTTAAAAGTAAAGTGGACCAAACAAGAATCTAGGAATCAACGAAGGTTGTTTGCTGACCCATCGTATTTGTCAACAATGCCGCCCAATAGTACGCTCTCCTTTGTGGCAGAATCGCGGGATAAAATCAATTGCTTTAGCGCGGCATTCTCTGCCTCTAGGTTTTGTACTTCGGTCGTTAGTTCCTGCATGCCGCGCATAAGATCCTGAACGGCCGCCTCCATGTCTGTATCGACTTCGGTCAGGTGGCGTCTCAATCTGTCACAGGTTTCCCTCTTTCTCACCTGTTTTCGCTGCTTGATGGATTCTGTTGTAGAAGTTTTCTTCCTTATGGTTTGGGTCTTGTACAAGCCCGCTCAGCCGTCTTCGACTTCCAGGGTTCGCTCAACTTCTTGTCCGGGATCGATAGTAAACTCCAGGAAATCCAGGAAGAAAAATAAGGAAAGCACTCAGAGGCGGGTGCACAGATTCCGGGAGAAGGTTGGGTAAGAAGGAGAAGGAATAGAATGAAGCAAGGGTCCGGGAACCAGGAAAGCAACAAAGTTCTGAGAAAGTGAACTACGGAGCACACGTCTAGACACAGCTAACAGTAGCGTTGAGACGCGTGGAAGCGCGGGGGTGTGGCTATTTCATCGAGCGTGCTGCAATGAATGGCACTTATTCATCAGCGTCCATTGCACCTAAACCTGCAGGACAAAGAGAGACATTAGAAAGGGTGACAGCAACCGGTCATCTTTCCTACTCACCTGCTCGCCGCATCATTCCTCTACAATTTCAATCTTGACACCCTGAGACTGAGCAAGGGACTAAATTAAGGGAGCTCCAATAACTATCAAGAAACCGCTCGTGCGGTAAACGGCGGTATCTTCCAACATCAACCTCTGCAATCAAGAGGATTGTCAGTGAACCAGTGAAGTAACTGGTACTTGCGCCCCTGCAAAGACGCAGGATGGAGAGCCCGGCCTTAATATATCTAAGGTGAGCAAGCCCCGCCCTTGGTTCGAATAAGAGGACTGAGGAAGGAGAAGTTCAGTCAATCCAGTTCCTAAATCCTTGATCTTCCGTCTGCAGACACCTCACTCTACACGTCCGGTGCATCGTGAGAAGGGGACCAGCCCTAGGAGAAGGCCGAGATCTACGAGTCACACTAGAAGACACGGCGACAGCTCAGTCCAGCCCAGCGCCTCCGTGGAAATCAGGTGAGCGTTACAGCTACAGAGCATTTGCAGGGAATTTCTATGGCACGGGACTAGGAACAGAATTGCCCTTTGGAAGTTGCAGAATACGCCTGATAGAGGGCGTATAAAACTGCCGAACTATGAGATCTATTACCTAGCTAGTCAACTACAATATGTGGCCAAGTGGTTATCAGAAGACCCCACCTCAGAATCGAGATTGTTGAGACTAGAATGTGCCCCGTTCTTCCTAGAAGAAATTATATGGCTGCCCAAACTAGAGGTGAAAGAGCGCTCTAAGATGTTGATACTGGGATGGAAGGTATGGCGAAGAGCTTGTCAGGTCATGGAGAACCCAGCCCTGTGTTCACCACAAATGCCGTTGGTCGCATTAGCGGGAGGGGATGGGCAGCTAATGAAGACAATTAGGAAGCACTGGGAACCGGTGGGAATTGTAACAATGGGAGACATATGGCAAGAAGGGGAGATAAAGGTATTCAGGGAGTTGGTGGAGGAAACGGGATTGCATGCGGGGCAATATATCACATATAACAGAATGGTACGGCGCATCAGAGAGACATGGTCAGAAATAACATTAGATGAGCAACCTGAAGCCAACATAGAAACGATATATGATATAGTAGAAGGAGGGCACGAGATATCTAGACTATATGAACTATTGATGTCCAAAGAGGGGAAGAAAGTGGCACATTAAGACATGATTGGGAAGAAGAAGTTGGTGTACCCATGAGTGAGGAGATATGGGAGCGGGCCCAGGGGTACCATAAGAAAGTGTCTAGGAATGTGAGGCTGCAACAAATACAGCTATATATGACCCAAAGGGCATAAATGACTCCCCAAAGAATAGCTAGATTCAAGAACACAGAACCCAATCCGTATTGGCGCACCTAACTCGCACGCAGGCGATTCGCGAGTGAGCCCTGGAGGCTGTGGGCAATACGCCAACATTCGTGTACGACTGCAGCCGAGTGTTTACACAGCCGCAGGTTGGCGAGCGATTTAAAAGCATGTAAAAGTTCAGACTTGAGCTAGTTATCACGGAACAATGAGGTTTTCAAGCCTCTTGCTTCTGACCATAAGCCGCCACTGCACACACTGATAAGTGAGTGACCACAGAAGCTGCACCCCAAGAGTCCAGATACATTTGGCCCCATTGCCCCCCGACCAAGGGGAATATTACTGCCACAACTATGATGTTACCTCCATTCAATGTATGATTGAAGATTAAACTTCACCGCTATTATCCCCTACCTGTGTACATCACGACCAGAGCATGTTTTTCTGTGCTTCCCCTCCGCCATTTTGGAGCTGTACTATTGAGGACTATCCCGGCTTATTCCCTTGTGTGTTCTGCCCCAGGACTTTTTGGGGTCCAGTCATGTCTTTTTCACCCTGTGGAAGGCAATTGTTCGACTTTGTATGCCAAGCAGGTGGCTTTATTGCCAAAATGTGTTCCAGATGTCCATTTTGTCTATTAAACTGATGGAATCTAACCTTTCTGAGTGGCACGTACACGTAGGCAGACTTGCAAAAAACTTGTCAGCTACCCTTTTTAGAAATTAAAGTAGCGGCTATTGACAAGAAGCACCACCAGTGGGTGCCATTATAATTTATGTTGTTACTTAAGTGCACCATAGTTAGGTGCCTATACTCTTGCTTATGTTTTTTGTATTCTACCTTGTAAACATATATGTTGTATTGACTTTATTTAGTTCACAAACTAGATTGAAGTATGTGATTTCTGCTTAGTTTGTTTTTTCAAAATTCCTTTCACTTTTGTCATTACTTTTTCTTATATATTGTGTTGTGTATCACAAGATTTATGGCAATAAATGTCGATCTCTACACTAAAGGTTTTTTGACTGCTTTTAGAACTTAATATAGCCAGAATCAAAGAAGTGATATCGATAATGATACACCCCAGAAAGAATTGTTTGACAAAATAATCACTATACATTTTAAAGCAGCATGGACTATACTTTTTGATGTCATGAACGCAGAACGGCAAACATGCCCCAAATGTGGGGAAGAAAACGCTGGGATGACACATATGTTTTGGGCATGCCCAGAAATTTTGGAAATTCTGGGAAGAAGTAGCCCATCGGGTAGATGAGAAGGAGATCAAAATAAATGTCGAATCAGCGTGGGCATGTTTGGTAGGAGGATTCCCTAGGCCACACCAACTAAAACATGTGAGCAAATTAAAGGACTTGACATACATACTTGCCAAGCGTAGAATTGCCATGGGATGGGAGGCATGCAACAGACCTAGGATAGAAGTCTGGTGGAGAGACCTTCAGAAATGGACTGAAGCTGAAACAGCAGTATGGCATGAAACGGGGAGTAGAGTACGGGTGTCACAGGTTTCCCCCTTTCTCACCTGTTTTTGCTGCTTGATGGATTCCGTTGTAGAAGTTTTCTTCCATATGGTTCGGCTCTTGTATAAGCCCGCTCGGCCGTCTTCGACTTCCAGTGTTCGTTTAACTTCTTGTCCGGGATCGATAGTAAACTCCAGGAAATCCAGGAAGAAAAATAAGGAAAGCACTCGGAGGCGGGTGCACGGATTCCGGGAGAAGGTTGGGTAAGAAGCAGAAGGGATAGAATGAAGCAAGGGTCCAGGAACCAGGAAAGCAACAAAGTTCTGAGAAAGCGATCTACAGAGCACACGTCTAGCCACAGCTAACAGTAGCGTTGAGACGCACGGAAGCGCGGGGGTGTGGCTATTTTATCGAGCGTGCTGCAATGAACGTGAAGGCTGGCAGGCAGCGTTCAGTGATTGCGGCCATGTTGGTAGTACAACAGAGTGCAAGCCCCAACGTGACAGGGACCAGGAGGCCCAGAAGGGGCGTGTACGATGGGTCATGACAGCATGCCTCCTCCGAAAACCCGTCCCGCCAGCTTTGCCCGGGTGTATGAGTTGGAACTTCGGAGTAACCTGGGGGTATTCAAATTGGAGACGGGTTCCCAAGTGCGTTCACTGGGTGGATATCCTTTCCATTCCACCAGGTACTGGAGCTGACCACGTTTATATCTGGAGTCACATATTCGGGAGACTTCATATTCCAGTTGGTCATTGACAAGGACAGGGCTAGGTCTGAGGTTAGTCCGAGAGGTCTGGATGTATGGCTTTATTAGAGATGTATGAAAAACTGGATGGATCTTCTTCCAGGAATCTGGCAATTTGAGGCGGAAGGCCACTGGGTTGATGATTTCTTTTATAGGAAAAGGCCCATAATATTGGGGAGCCAGTTTATTTGGCCGTAGATGTCGAGGCAGTAGTTTCGAGGATAACCATACTTTATCGCCTATTGCGTAGGAGGGCGCTGGTCTTCTCTTTGAGTCTGCATAATGTTTGGTCTGATTCCGGGCTCTTTCTAGCTGTTCTTTGGCTTCTCTTTGTACATTGATAAGTGTTTCAATCCAGGAATCGACTGTAGGAACCGGTGTAGGATGGGGGAGGACAGAAGGTAGAACCAAAGGGTGGAACCCTTGGCTACAGAAGAAAGGGCTGGTTTTAACAGCCGAGTGATCCGAGTTATTATAAGCAAATTCAGCCACAGGTATTAAAAGGGACCAATCATCCTGGACCTTGGTAGCAAAACATCGAAGATATTGTTCTGAGGTTTGATTCACACGATCATAGCTCCGTTGGTTTGGGGGTGATAGCCTGAGGAGAGAGCCTGTTGAATTCCTAGTATTCGACAAAGGTGTTTCCAAAACTGAGAAATGTATTGGGGTCCTCTGCCCGATATTATCTTGGAAGGGAGACCATGAAGCCGGAATATGTGTTCCAGGAAAATTCCAGCGAGTTCCGATGAGGATGGTAGTTTATACAGGGGTATAAAATGAGCCAAATGAGTGAACAAGTCAATGGTGACCATGATAGTCGTGTATCCCCTGGAAGCAGGCAATTTCACAATGAAGTCTGTAGCGATAAATTCCCAGGGCCTTGTTGGTAGTGTAGGCTGCAGTAGGAGACCCGCCGGTCTCTTGTTATCATGTTTGTTCTGTCTATAGATAGAACAGGCTTGGACGTACAGCTTAACGTCAGTCTTCATTCTAGGCCACCAGAATTGCATTTGTATGAGACGGAGGGTACTGGTAATGCCACAATGTCCAGAGTGAAGTGTATCGTGGCAAAGGTTTATTATCCTTTGTTGTAGTTTCTGTGTGGGAATGACTAAGGCATTATCTTTGAACAAATATCCGTCCTTGGTTTTCAGATCCCATTGATTCTTCCTTGAAATGTTCTTCCAGAGTTCAGAGGACTGGGTTTGTAAGCAAATTTCTTCCAGGACGTTGATTGCGTGAGCTACAAATATCGTATGGGGAAACATCTTAGGGAATATCCGGTCTTCAGGAGGTTCGTAATCAGGACGTCGAGAGCATCAGCAATTATATTCTGCGTTCCAGGGACATGGTGAATCTGGAACTGGTATTGGGCAAAGAAGAAGGCCCAACGGGCTTGATGACTATTTCTACATTCCAGGGCCTGTAATACTTGAAGATTTCGATGGTCCGTGCAAACCTGGACCGGATGTTCTGCTCCTAAGAGTAAATGACGCCACTCGGTAAAGGCTTGACGGATGGCTAACAGTTCCTTTTCTAAAACAGAGTAGTGGGTTTCACTGGGAGTTAAGGTCCATGAAAGATAAGCAATAGGATGTTCCAGTCTGTCGTCAAATTCTTGTTTCAGAACTGCTCCAATGGCATAGTTAGAGGTGTCTGTTTCCACTAAGAAGGGCCGATTGATATCAGGTTGAGCCAGGATGGGAGCTTGAGTGAACTCTGTTTTCAAGCGTTGGAAGGCTTCCTCCTGAGCTGTTCCCAAATGAAAGGGAGCGTCTTTCTTCAACAAGGCAATAATTGGTTGGACTATCTCGGAAAAGGAAGGTATACATTTCCTATAGAAATTAGCTAAGCCCAGGGAGGACTGGATCTGTTTCACGGTGGTCGGACTTAGCCAAGATAGTATAGCCTTTACCTTGGATTGATCCATTCCAATACCTTCTGGGCTAAGAACAAATCCTAGATAGTGGACAGTAGGGACATGAAAGAGGCACTTCTTGGGTTTTGCCAGGAGCTTGTGTTCACGTAGCCGTTGTAACACTGCCTTAACATGTTCCTCATGCTTGAGTGGGTCCTTCGAGAATATTAAGATATCATCCAGATTCACGATGACAAAAAGGAATAGCATATCCGAAAACACCTGATCCATGAAACGTTGGAAGACTGCCGGGGCGTTAGCAAGTCCGAAAGGCATGACCAAGTATTCATAATGACCAAAGGGGGTTCTGAAGGCTGTCTTCCATTTGTCACCTTCTCTAATACGGAGCAGATGATAGGCACCTCTAAGATACAATTTGGTTAATACCACAGCTCCTCTTACTGCTTCCAGGATGTCTGAGATCAAGGGCAATGGATATCGATCCTTTAGGGTGCACTGATTTAGGCCTCGATAATCAAGGCAAGGTCTGAGCTCATTGGTGTCTTTCTTTGGAACCTAAAAACAGTGAGGCTTCTGCTGGAGCTTTGGACGGTCGTATGGTGCCATTTCAAGGTTAGTATCTAGGTATTCACGGAGGGCCTTTTCCTCGTGTTCGGATAAAATGAGCATCCTCCCAAAGGGGATCACAGCTGAAGGTTCGGTTTCAATAGCACAGTCTTCTGGCCCATGAGGAGGTAAGGCTTGAACAATAGCAGAAGAAAACACATCAGAGTATTCCTGATAAATTTTAGGAACCTGGATGATGTTTGAGACCGAGAGTGGACCTTGATGGTTTGCTGAAAGTCCTTCCGCTGATGTCGGAGCGGGGTCCAGGGTTAGGCAATGAGACATGCAATGTTCAGAACCCAGGAACAAGGAACCTGCTGCCCAGTTGATGTATGGATTGTGTCTTTGTAGCCAGGGCATTCCCAAAACCAATGGGTAATGGGCGGACTTTATGATGAAAAACCTTATCTTCTCTCGATGGTGGTTTATTGCTAGCTCGATTTCCTTAGTCTGGAGGGTTATCGGTCCGGAAGAAAGGGGTCTCCCATCAATTGCTTCTACAGGTTGCATGAAATTCTGGGATTCGTAGGGAATATGGTGTTTAAGGACCCATTCTTGGTCTATGAATATTCCCATGGCCCCACAGTCCACTAATGCCAGAATGGGGTAGGTGTTCATCTTGGATGGCGATAGGAAGGCCTGTAAAATTACCAGATTGTTCTGTCCAGGAGAGTTCAAGGATGGTATAGATGTGGAGCCAACATCTCTCTCCCAAAACTGCGCTCCATCTAGGATCGGGAGCTGGCGTTTCCTGAACGCTGTGGAGGAGCTATAGGACACTCTCTCACTAAATGTTTGTCCGATGCACAATACATGCATAAGCCGGTATGGATCCTTCGTAATCTTTCTTGGGGGGATATTGGTCCACGAAGGCCCCTAATTGCATGGGTTCAGGTTGGTTAATGGGGGCAGAACTGTCTTCGGATTTTGTGGGGGTCTCTATGGGATTCTTCTGGAAGGGTAACTTGGTTTTCTTTTTCTCTGCCTTCCTTTCCTGTATGCGAAAGTCAATCTGTAGAGCAAGATCCATAAGGGCCTGGTATGAACTTGGACGTGCCACCCTGGCCAGTTCATCCTTGATGTCTTCGTTCAACCCTCTTCGAAAGAGAGTGAAACAGGCTTCAGAGGACCAGTCTGCTTCTTTAGCCAATTGCTTAAATCGTGTAACATATGTGAGCATATGCTGGGAGCCCTGCTGGAAATCGAGAAGGCATTCCTGAGCAGTATAGACCTGATCTGGGCAGTCAAACATGGTCTTAAGTGCTTGAATGAATCTGTCATAATCATCCAGGAGGGCATCTCCGGCATTAACTAATGGTGTGGCCCAGGTTAATGCATTCCCGGTAAGATGTGAAATAATAAAGCCTACTTTAGCCCTGGGGGTGGAGAAATAATAGGGCTTAAAAGTAAAGTGGACCAAACAAGAATCTAGGAATCAACGAAGGTTGTTTGCTGACCCATCGTATTTGTCAACAATGCCACCCAATAGTACGCTCTCCTTTGTGGCAGAATCGCGGGATAAAATCAATTGCTTTAGCGCGGCATTCTCTGCCTCTAGGTTTTGTACTTCGGTCGTTAGTTCCTGCATGCCGCGCATAAGATCCTGAATGGCCGCCTCCATGTCTGTATCGACTTCGGTCAGGTGGCGTCTCAATCTGTCACAGGTTTCCCTCTTTCTCACCTGTTTTCGCTGCTTGATGGATTCTGTTGTAGAAGTTTTCTTCCTTATGGTTTGGGTCTTGTACAAGCCCGCTCAGCCGTCTTCGACTTCCAGGGTTCGTTCAACTTCTTGTCCGGGATCGATAGTAAACTCCAGGAAATCCAGGAAGAAAAATAAGGAAAGCACTCAGAGGCGGGTGCACAGATTCCGGGAGAAGGTTGGGTAAGAAGGAGAAGGAATAGAATGAAGCAAGGGTCCGGGAACCAGGAAAGCAACAAAGTTCTGAGAAAGTGAACTACGGAGCACACGTCTAGCCACAGCTAACAGTAGCGTTGAGACGCGTGGAAGCGCGGGGGTGTGGCTATTTTATCGAGCGTGCTGCAATGAATGGCACTTATTCATCAGCGTCCATTGCACCTAAACCTGCAGGACAAAGAGAGACATTAAAAAGGGTGACAGCAACCGGTCATCTTTCCTACTCACCTGCTCGCCGCATCATTCCTCTGCAATTTCAATCTTGACACCCTGAGACTGAGCAAGGGACTAAATTAAGGGTGCTCCAATAACTATCAAGAAACCGCTCGTGCGGTAAACGGCGGTATCTTCCAACATCAACCTCTGCAATCAAGAGGATTGTCAGTGAACCAGTGAAGTAACTGGTACTTGCGCCCCTGCAAAGACGCAGGATGGAGAGCCCGGCCTTAATATATCTAAGGTGAGCAAGCCACGCCCTTGGTTCGAATAAGAGGACTGAGGAAGGAGAAGTTCAGTCAATCCAGTTCCTAAATCCTTGATCTTCCGTCTGCAGACACCTCACTCTACACGTCCGGTACATCGTGAGAAGGGGACCAGCCCTAGGAGAAGGCCGAGATCTACGAGTCACACTAGAAGACACGGCGATAGCTCAGTCCAGCCCAGCGCCTCCGTGGAAATCAGGTGAGCGTTACAGCTACAGAGCATTTGCAGGGAATTTCTATGGCACGGGACTAGGAACAGAATTGCCCTTTGGAAGTTGCAGAATACGCATGATAGAGGGCGTATAAAACTGCCGAACTATGAGATCTATTACCTAGCTAGTCAACTACAATATGTGGCCAAGTGGTTATCAGAAGACCCCACCTCAGAATCGAGATTGTTGAGACTAGAATGTGCCCCGTTCTTCCTAGAAGAAATTATATGGCTGCCCAAACTAGAGGTGAAAGAGCGCTCTAAGATGTTGATACTGGGATGGAAGGTATGGCGAAGAGCTTGTCAGGTCATGGAGAACCCAGCCCTGTGTTCACCACCCAATGCCGTTGGTCGCATTAGCGGGAGGGGATGGGCAGCTAATGAAGACAATTAGGAAGCACTGGGAACCGGTGGGAATTGTAACAATGGGAGACATATGGCAAGAAGGGGAGATAAAGGTATTCAGGGAGTTGGTGGAGGAAACGGGATTGCATGCGGGGCAATATATCACATATAACAGAATTGTACGGCGGATCAGAGAGACATGGTCAGAAATAACATTAGATGAGCAACCTGAAGCCAACATAGAAACGATATATGATATAGTAGAAGGAGGGCACGAGACATCTAGACTATATGAACTATTGATGTCCAAAGAGGGGAAGAAAGTGGCACATTAAGACATGATTGGGAAGAAGAAGTTGGTGTACCCCTGAGTGAGGAGATATGGGAGCGGGCCCAGGGGTACCATAAGAAAGTGTCTAGGAATGTGAGGCTGCAACAAATACAGCTATATATGACCCAAAGGGCATAAATGACTCCCCAAAGAATAGCTAGATTCAAGAACACAGAACCCAATCCGTATTGGCGCACCTAACTCGCACGCAGGCAATTCGCGAGTGAGCCCTGGAGGCTGTGGGCAATACGCCAACATTCGTGTACGACTGCAGCCGAGTGTTTACACAGCCGCAGGTTGGCGAGCGATTTAAAAGCATGTAAAAGTTCAGACTTGAGCTAGTTATCACGGAACAATGAGGTTTTCAAGCCTCTTGCTTCTGACCATAAGCCGCCACTGCACACACTGATAAGTGAGTGACCACAGAAGCTGCACCCCAAGAGTCCAGATACATTTGGCCCCATTGCCCCCCGACCAAGGGGAATATTATTGCCACAACTATGATGTTACCTCCATTCAATGTATGATTGAAGATTAAACGTCACCGCTATTATCCCCTACCTGTGTACATCACGACCAGAGCATGTTTTTCTGTGCTTCCCCTCCGCCATTTTGGAGCTGTACTATTGAGGACTATCCCGGCTTATTCCCTTGTGTGTTCTGCCCCAGGACTTTTTGGGGTCCAGTCATGTCTTTTTCACCCTGTGGAAGGCAATTGTTCGACTTTGTATGCCAAGCAGGTGGCTTTATTGCCAAAATGTGTTCCAGATGTCCATTTTGTCTATTAAACTGATGGAATCTAACCTTTCTGAGTGGCACGTACACATAGGCAGACTTGCAAAAAACTTGTCAGCTACCCTTTTTAGAAATTAAAGTAGCGGCTATTGACAAGAAGCACCACCAGTGGGTGCCATTATAATTTATGTTGTTACTTAAGTGCACCATAGTTAGGTGCCTATACTCTTGCTTATGTTTTTTGTATTCTACCTTGTAAACATATATGTTGTATTGACTTTATTTAGTTCACAAACTAGATTGAAGTATGTGATTTCTGCTTAGTTTGTTTTTTCAAAATTCCTTTCACTTTTGTCATTACTTTTTCTTATATATTGTGTTGTGTATCACAAGATTTATGGCAATAAATGTCGATCTCTACACTAAAGGTTTTTTGACTGCTTTTAGAACTTAATATAGCCAGAATCAAAGAAGTGATATCGATAATGATACACCCCAGAAAGAATTGTTTGACAAAATAATCACTATACATTTTAAAGCAGCATGGACTATACTTTTTGATGTCATGAACGCAGAACGGCAAACATGCCCCAAATGTGGGGAAGAAAACGCTGGGATGACACATATGTTTTGGGCATGCCCAGAAATTTTGGAAATTCTGGGAAGAAGTAGCCCATTGGGTAGATGAGAAGGAGATCAAAATAAATGTCGAATCAGCGTGGGCATGTTTGGTAGGAGGATTCCCTAGGCCACACCAACTAAAACATGTGAGCAAATTAAAGAACTTGACATACATACTTGCCAAGCGTAGAATTGCCATGGGATGGGAGGCATGCAACAGACCTAGGATAGAAGTCTGGTGGAGAGACCTTCAGAAATGGACTGAAGCTGAAACAGCAGTATGGCATGAAACGGGGAGTAGAGTAGGGGTGTCACAGGTTTCCCCCTTTCTCACCTGTTTTTGCTGCTTGATGGATTCCGTTGTAGAAGTTTTCTTCCATATGGTTCGGCTCTTGTATAAGCCCGCTCGGCCGTCTTCGACTTCCAGTGTTCGTTTAACTTCTTGTCCGGGATCGATAGTAAACTCCAGGAAATCCAGGAAGAAAAATAAGGAAAGCACTCGGAGGCGGGTGCACGGATTCCGGGAGAAGGTTGGGTAAGAAGCAGAAGGGATAGAATGAAGCAAGGGTCCAGGAACCAGGAAAGCAACAAAGTTCTGAGAAAGCGATCTACAGAGCACACGTCTAGCCACAGCTAACAGTAGCGTTGAGACGCACGGAAGCGCGGGGGTGTGGCTATTTTATCGAGCGTGCTGCAATGAACGTGAAGGCTGGCAGGCAGCGTTCAGTGATTGCGGCCATGTTGGTAGTACAACAGAGTGCAAGCCCCAACGTGACAGGGACCAGGAGGCCCAGAAGGGGCGTGTACGATGGGTCATGACAGCATGCCTCCTCCGAAAACCCGTCCCGCCAGCTTTGCCCGGGTGTATGAGATGGAACTTCGGAGTAACCTGGGGGTATTCAAATTGGAGACGGGTTCCCAAGTGCGTTCACTGGGTGGATATCCTTTCCATTCCACCAGGTACTGGAGCTGACCACGTTTATATCTGGAGTCACATATTCGGGAGACTTCATATTCCAGTTGGTCACTGACAAGGACAGGGCTAGGTCTGAGGTTAGTCCGAGAGGTCTGGATGTATGGCTTTATTAGAGATGTATGAAAAACTGGATGGATCTTCTTCCAGGAATCTGGCAATTTGAGGCGGAAGGCCACTGGGTTGATGATTTCTTTTATAGGAAAAGGCCCATAATATTGGGGAGCCAGTTTATTTGGCCGTAGATGTCGAGGCAGTAGTTTCAAGGATAACCATACTTTATCGCCTATTGCGTAGGAGGGCGCTGGTCTTCTCTTTGAGTCCGCATAATGTTTGGTCTGATTCCGGGCTCTTTCTAGCTGTTCTTTGGCTTCTCTTTGTACATTGATAAGTGTTTCAATCCATGAATCGACTGTAGGAACCGGTGTAGGATGGGGGAGGACAGAAGGTAGAACCAAAGGGTGGAACCCTTGGCTACAGAAGAAAGGGCTGGTTTTAACAGCCGAGTGATCCGAGTTATTATAAGCAAATTCAGCCACAGGTATTAAAAGGGACCAATCATCCTGGACCTTGGTAGCAAAACATCGAAGATATTGTTCTGAGGTTTGATTCACACGATCATAGCTCCGTTGGTTTGGGGATGATAGCCTGAGGAGAGAGCCTGTTGAATTCCTAGTATTCGACAAAGGTGTTTCCAAAACTGAGAAATGTATTGGGGTCCTCTGCCCGATATTATCTTGGAAGGGAGACCATGAAGCCGGAATATGTGTTCCAGGAAAATTCCAGCGAGTTCCGATGAGGATGGTAGTTTATACAGGGGTATAAAATGAGCCAAATGAGTGAACAAGTCAATGGTGACCATGATAGTCGTGTATCCCCTGGAAGCAGGCAATTTCACAATGAAGTCTGTAGCGATAAATTCCCAGGGCCTTGTTGGTAGTGTAGGCTGCAGTAGGAGACCCGCCGGTCTCTTGTTATCATGTTTGTTCTGACTATAGATAGAACAGGCTTGGACGTACAGCTTAACGTCAGTCTTCATTCTAGGCCACCAGAATTCCCTTTGTATGAGACGGAGGGTACTGGTAATGCCACAATGTCCAGAGTGAAGTGTATCGTGGCAAAGGTTTATTATCCTTTGTTGTAGTTTCTGTGTGGGAATGACTAAGGCATTATCTTTGAACAAATATCCGTCCTTGGTTTTCAGATCCCATTGATTCTTCCTTGAAATGTTCTTCCAGAGTTCAGAGGACTGGGTTTGTAAGCAAATTTCTTCCAGGACGTTGATTGCGTGAGCTACAAATATCGTATGGGGAAACATCTTAGGGAATATCCGGTCTTCAGGAGGTTCGTAATCAGGACGTCGAGAGCATCAGCAATTATATTCTGCGTTCCAGGGACATGGTGAATCTGGAACTGGTATTGGGCAAAGAAGAAGGCCCAACGGGCTTGATGACTATTTCTAAATTCCAGGGCCTGTAATACTTGAAGATTTCGATGGTCCGTGCAAACCTGGACCGGATGTTCTGCTCCTAAGAGTAAATGACGCCACTCGGTAAAGGCTTGACGGATGGCTAACAGTTCCTTTTCTAAAACAGAGTAGTGGGTTTCACTGGGAGTTAAGGTCCATGAAAGATAAGCAATAGGATGTTCCAGTCTGTCGTCAAATTCTTGTTTCAGAACTGCTCCAATGGCATAGTTAGAGGTGTCTGTTTCCACTAAGAAGGGCCGATTGATATCAGGTTGAGCCAGGATGGGAGCTTGAGTGTACTCTGTTTTCAAGCGTTGGAAGGCTTCCTCCTGAGCTGTTCCCAAATGAAAGGGAGCGTCTTTCTTCAACAAGGCAATAATTGGTTGGACTATCTCGGAAAAGGAAGGTATACATTTCCTATAGAAATTAGCTAAGCCCAGGGAGGACTGGATCTGTTTCACGGTGGTCGGACTTGGCCAAGATAGTATAGCCTTTACCTTGGATTGATCCATTCCAATACCTTCTGGGCTAAGAACAAATCCTAGATAGTGGACAGTAGGGACATGAAAGAGGCACTTCTTGGGTTTTGCCAGGAGCTTGTGTTCACGTAGCCGTTGTAACACTGCCTTAACATGTTCCTCATGCTTGAGTGGGTCCTTCGAGAATATTAAGATATCATCCAGATTCACGATGACAAAAAGGAATAGCATATCCGAAAACACCTGATCCATGAAACGTTGGAAGACTGCCGGGGCGTTAGCAAGTTCGAAAGGCATGACCAAGTATTCATAATGACCAAAGGGGGTTCTGAAGGCTGTCTTCCATTTGTCACCTTCTCTAATACGGAGCAGATGATAGGCACCTCTAAGATACAATTTGGTGAATACCACAGCTCCTCTTACTGCTTCCAGGATGTCTGAGATCAAGGGCAACGGATATCGATCCTTTAGGGTGCACTGATTTAGGCCTCGATAATCAAGGCAAGGTCTGAGCTCATTGGTGTCTTTCTTTGGAACCTAAAAACAGTGAGGCTTCTGCTGGAGCTTTGGACGGTCGTATGGTGCCATTTCAAGGTTAGTATCTAGGTATTCACGGAGGGCCTTTTCCTCGTGTTCGGATAAAATGAGCATCCTCCCAAAGGGGATCACAGCTGAAGGTTCGGTTTCAATAGCACAGTCTTCTGGCCCATGAGGAGGTAAGGCTTGAACAATAGCAGAAGAAAACACATCAGAGTATTCCTGATAAATTTTAGGAACCTGGATGATGTTTGAGACCGAGAGTGGACCTTGATGGTTTGCTGAAAGTCCTTCCGCTGATGTCGGAGCGGGTTCCAGGGTTAGGCAATGAGACATGCAATGTTCAGAACCCAGGAACAAGGAACCTGCTGCCCAATTGATGTATGGATTGTGTCTTTGTAGCCAGGGCATTCCCAAAACCAATGGGTAATGGGCGGACTTTATGATGTCAAACCTTATGTTCTCTCGATGGTGGTTTATTGCTAGCTCGATTTCCTTAGTCTGGAGGGTTATCGGTCCGGAAGAAAGGGGTCTCCCATCAATTGCTTCTACAGGTTGCATGAAATTCCGGGATTCGTAGGGAATATGGTGTTTAAGGACCCATTCTTGGTCTATGAATATTCCCATGGCCCCACAGTCCACTAATGCCAGAATGGGGTAGGTGTTCTTCTTGGATGGCGATAGGAAGGCCTGTAAAATTACCAGATTGTTCTGTCCAGGAGAGTTCAAGGATGGTATAGATGTGGAGCCAACATCTCTCTCCCAAAACTGCGCTCCATCTAGGATCGGGAGCTGGCGTTTCCTGAACGCTGTGGAGGAGCTATTTTATTTTAAAATTTGTTTATTGGCATTTGTTATTAAGTACAACCACAGGGCAGTTATCTCAACTGCCATTAGAGGACGACTTGCATAGCATCTCGGATCAATAACATTAGCAACTTTAACATTAAAACATTGAAACATTAAAACATTAAAACATTAACTATCTCCAGTTTCTGTTTCCTGAGAATCCGGTGTCAGATGGGGGCGTAAAGGGGGGTTAAACCCTACGGGAAGGGTGGGGCTCCGGGTCGGGACTACAAGCGGCCAAAAGCGACCGCTTCCGGGGCTCCCATTTAGTCTATGGATCTTCTTATAGTGGGTTCATGTCGGCTCATGGGGGCTTATCGTCGGAGGGGTAAAACAAGGGGTCTGTGAGTCCCTTCCAGGCGTCTAAGGTCATGCTCGAGGCTTCTGCGGATCTGGCCACACTTTGCTCCCAGGCTTTTGTTTCTGCTAGCACCCAGCGTTTAAGTTCCTTGTGCCAGATTTTCTGTTGAGGCCCCGATGGTTTCTTCCAGGACATCGCGATTGTCCTCTTTGCCAGGATGCACATGATGTCCATTAATTTGGCGAGGTGCTTTAGTTTTGCTGGTCTGGGATATGTGCCCAATAGGCATACCGCCGGAGACCATTCGTATCTGGTTAGCCCCAGTTTCGCACTAGTTTGTTGAATAAAGAACCACAGGGACTGTGTCCTGGCGCAGTGCCAGAATGTGTGAAAGAGATCCGCATTGTCCATTTCGCACCATGTGCATTTGGAACTCTGAGTTGTGTGAAGTTTGGCTAGCCTGGATGGGGTTAAGTATGTTCGGTGCAAGAGGTTCAGTTGTATTTGTCTAAATCTATGATTTCTAGACACTGTCCTAGGAAATGTTAGGGCCCTTTCCCATTCGTCATCCGATAGTTCTCGGCCTATATCTGCTTCCCATCTGGATTTCAGGCTAGCGCTGCGTGGGTTGGGGGTGTCGTTTAGGTGGCCATAGATCTGAGACACCGGTCTTCCTCGCTCACCCAATTCATATAGTAGTGTGATCAGGGGGCTTGTTTCTGGTTCTTCTGGCCATGTTGGCCATTTGGTTCTTGCAGTAGATCTCAATTTTTGGTACCACAGAAACTGGCCAGCGTGAACATCGTTTTCTTCTTGGAGGGTTTTGAATGCTTTGAACTCCCCCTCTGTGTATAGGTCCCCCCATGAGTATATCCCCTTTTGTTCCCAGTGTCTGAGATGCTGTAAGTCCTCGGGGGTTTTGCATAGGTTCGAGATCAGCGGTATGTTCGGGGAGTATTGGTATTTGGCATGGGCAAGGGCTTCAGCCCTGCGCCAGACTCCGGCCAAGAGTGACCAACATTGGAGCATTAAGTATCAGGTGGGCGGGGGCCCAGGGAAGTTCTTTCATATACAACGGGGAGATCAGTGGCTGCAAGAGTGGTGTTTCTGAGGTGGCATCGTCAGCTAGCCATTTGGTGATAAAGCCAAGTTGAGCTGCCAGATAGTATTTTTCGAAGTTTGGGAGTTGGATTCCCCCCTGGGTGTACGGTAATGATAAGGTAGTAAGTGCTATCTTACGTCTTCCCTTCCCACACAAGAAGTCTCTTATCATCTTTTCCATTAGGCGAAAAAAGGATGCTTTGATATAGGAGTGTACGTTTTGGAACCCATACAAAAATCTAGGGAGGACGATCATTTTGATTATGGAGGCCCTGCCCATCATGGATAGGGGAAGTTTCGCCCAGAAGGCCATAGATTTCCTTAAGGCGGGAAGAGCAGCCTTAGTGTTGTGTTCATGCATTTGTTCCGGGGAGTGCATTATGTGTAACCCTAAGTATTTGAACGAGGTGTGTTCCCATTTTATTCCCGCCAGGGGAGGTTGCGATGTTGCCGTTCCATTAAGATTTGCTAGGGGGAAAAGACAGGATTTTGCTCGGCTGAATTGTATACCTGAAAACTTCGCAAAATTGTCGAGGACGTCCATCATCGTGGGCACATTGTTGTATGGGTCTTTGACAAATAGTAAAACATCGTCCGCATAGAGGGAGATAATGTGGTCCGAGTTGCCCAGCCGGATTCCAGAGTCGAAAAATTGTTTACGGAAGTAGATAGCAATGGGTTCTAGTCCCAGCACATAGAGCATAGGGGAGAGAGGACAACCTTGTCTGGTTCCCCTGCATATGTTCCAAACCTCTGATATATGTTTCCCGGTTTTTACTCTGGCTCTAGGCTCTGTGTATAATATCTTGATCCACCTAATGAACCCTGGGCCGAAGCCAAACTCCTCCAACACTGCTATTAGCCATTCCCAAAAGATCGAATCGAACGCCTTGATAGCATCAAGGGACAACAGGGCGTACGGTTCTGTGCAGTCTACAGTTTGGGCTATAACGTGTTGCACCCTGCGCAAATTCATGGTAGTATTTCGGGCTGGTACGAAGCCGCACTGATCTTCATGTATTACATCCCCTATGATTCTGGCTAATCTGTTCGCTAATACTGTCGTCAGGATTTTCACGTCGCAGTTAAGGATTGCTATCGGACGGTAAGAGTCGCATCTATCAGGGGGCTTATTAGGCTTAATGATCGGGATCAGGAGGGTCTCCCTCATGGTGTCGGGTAGAATTCCTATTTCATGTGCTTCTCGAAAGACCTCGTGTAGGAGGGGCGTTAGGGTGGACTCATATGCCTTGTAAAATTCAGTGGGCAGGCCGTCGCTCCCAGGAGTCTTACGGGTGGCTAGTGATCTAATTGCCTCTGAGATATCCTCGGGTGTAATGTCTGCGTCTAGGGCCTCAGATTGTTCCGGAGGTATCTTGGGGAGCCCTATTTCTTCCAGAGTGTTCATGATTTGCTCTAGGGGAACCTGATCCTTGTGGGAGTAAAGGTGTTCATAAAAGCCCTTAAAGGTTTTGTTTATGGCTTGCTGTGTCTGTGCTACCCCTCCATCTTCAGTCTGTAGCCCCGTGATTGTGTGTCTGGGGTGTTCTTTCCTGCAGAGCCAAGCTAGCATTCTACCAGGTTTATCTGCCTCAGTGTGTATCCTGTCGGTTTTGGTGGCATAGTCAAATTTGGCGAGCCTGTCCCATGCTAAAGTAGTGTTATTTCTAAGTTCTTTGAGGTTGATCTCTCTCTGCTCCGTGATAGCCGGGGCCCTTTCCAGTTGTTCAATCTGCTGTTCCCAGTGGTTCAGCTCGCCTCTAAGTTGTTTCCTAATGCCCCCTGCTCTAGCTATGATTTCCCCCCTTGTCACTACTTTTAGGGCGTCCCACATCGTGCCTGTTCGGTCCACGCTTCCGGTGTTACTTTCAATGAAGCTCTCTATAAATTCGTGTAGGTCATCTCTGAATACTGGATCATCAAGGGCATCTATCGGCATTCTCCACATTGGAATGGGAGGCCTGGGGCCCGTGTGGTTCCAGTCTACCAGGAGTGGTGAGTGGTCGGAAATGGTTCTGCCCAGATATTGGGCGTCGGCTATTTGTGGCAAGTGTTCATTGCTTATGAGGACATAGTCTAGCCTCGTGTGGAGACCGTGAGGGGAGGAGAAATATGAGTAACCCCGGGCGTCAGGATGACACTCTCTCCAGGTGTCTGATAGGTGCAACCTATGTATTAGTAGGGAGAGGGCAGTTGTGGCCGCTGAAGGTCCCTTTGGGTGCGGGAGGGACCTATCTAGTTTTGTATCATGGACACAGTTGAAGTCTCCCCCCCAGAAAAGGATTCCATGTCTGTATGGTGCAATCTTAGCGTACATGGAGTTTAAGTGGGATGGGATGTTGGTATTAGGGAGGTAAGAGTTGACTATGCAGATTTCTGTTTGTTCTAGTCTGCCCCATAGTATTACGAACCTCCCCTCTGGGTCTGTCTCCGACTTAATTAGATGGAAAGGGAGTTGTGGGTGAATCCAGGTAAATACTCCTCTTGCATATTTGGAATACGAAGTTCCGACCCCTTGGCCTCCCCAGTGTTCCCTCAACCTCGCCAGTGATTCCGCCGTGCAGTGTGTCTCTTGCAGTAGCGCTATCTGCACTTTCTTTCTGGTCAAATAGGATTTGATTCTATTACGGCGTAGGTAAGAGCCCAGGCCCCTCACGTTCCAGGTCAATATCTTTATGTTTGCATTAGACGACATTTCGGGGTAGTTGAGTTACACTTACAGTTATTTGGCCCCTGCCGACCATCTTTTCCGCTGTGTCCCGGCCTCCTCATCGTCTGGCCCCTCATTCCGACTTCGATCTTTCCGCTGATTGGAGATTTTTTGAACTTGTGGAACTCCCATCATGTTAAATGGGGAAAAACTAGACAAAACTTTTCAAACTGTCCCTAGCAGTTGCTTTTAACTTGCAGCGCTCAGGGGTTCCTGAGCCTTCCAGGCCAGTCCTGGCCTTCCGGATCAGGTTGTGTGTGAGCAAAGTGCTTACACCTTTCTTTGGTGGGGTGGGTTGCTTGTCCGCCGCTCGTGTGTTCCTCCGAGCTCTCGTCCGATGTAGCATGCATCACAGCAGGACTTTCGTGGTGATTCATTCGTCTGCAGTTCGTTATTGCCTGTGCTTTTATTTTTGGGGGGGAACTGTCTTTAGCCTGCTTTCACCGGGGGGAGAACGGTTATCTCCGATCTAAGTTCTGTAGTGCTTCCTTGTCGTCCGCCAGATTATTATGCTCGAGCCACAAGTTGGCAGCGGCCGGGGTTTCCAGGAATGTCGCCTTTCCGTTATACAAAATCTTGAGACGTGACGGGTAGAGCAGCATATACTTCAAGTTGAGCTTTCTCAGCCGAGCTTTTATTGGAATGTAGGAATTTCTGGCCTGCTGCACCGCCGGGGTGTAGTCCGGATATATAACTATTGTTGAGTCTTTTCTTTTTATCTCCCCGCCTTCTCTGGAAAACCGTAGTATGGTTTCGCGGTCTCTGAAATTTAAGATCTTGGCTATGATCGGCCGGGGATGAGATCCGGGCGGAGGACGCTTCTGGAGAGACCTGTGGGCCCTTTCAACAGAGAACCCCTGGGAGAGGTTTCCCGCCCCTACCTCTTGTTGCAGGAGCGTTTCAATGAAGGTCGTCGGGTCCGAGCCTTCCAGGTCTTCGGGAATTCCCAGTATGCGAATATTGTTACGGCGCGCGCGGCCTTCGGCATCTTCAGAGCGGGCTTCCAATCTTGCCACCTTTTGTTCCAAATCTCTGACCGTCTTTTTTAGATCTCGGGTGTCTTCAGTGTTTTCATGTAAGGTAGTCTCTGCCAGTGTGACTCGTTCCGTTAGGTTGCGGGCATCCTGGCGCATGAGTTGCATATCCGACTTTACCTCTTCCAGTCGTCCCTCGAGTGATGTGCGGAGGGCAGCTATTGCTTGGAGGACTTGCGTGTGTTTAAGGTCCTCTTCCTGTTGGGGCGAGTTTTCGGGGGTCTCCCGGTCTTGTTGTGCTGATTGTCTTTGAGATCTGCTTGTTGTAAAGGAGTCCATCGTGACTAGTTTCGGTTTGATCTTGGGGGGAGACATCCCTTGGCTTGGAGGTTATGAATGCGATCTCCTGCGGAGTGCAGGTCCGGCTCCGGCCCTTGTTTGGTAATTTACCTGGGGACCCCGCCCCAGCTCTTCCGCTGTTTCTGGCCGCTCGCGTTTCTGAGGTCAGTTCCCAGAAGCTTGTGGGTGCGGGTTTTTGGGAGGCCTCAGGCTAGCAGAAGACGTGGTGCAGATCAGTTTAGTTTTCTGTGTTTGAGTGGGTTCCGATTCCTGGGTGTGCCTCAAGTGGGCTGTTGTCGGGGAGATGTCGTCCCCAGTTTCTGCAGCGATCGCCCTTTATTGCTGTAGGTCTAGTTTTGTTTCATGGGTGGGCTCCAGGGACGGCCAGGGCCTTGCTGGGCCAGATCGGGCCTCCTCGCTGGAGTTAATGCAGGGCCCCAGGGTCAGCCGCTGCGGCGCAGCCTCGGACCTCCGGGGGATCGAGGGAAGGTCAGGCGCCGGCGTGTGCCGCGAAGGGGGCCCAGCCCGGCCTGCGTCACTGCACCAGGGTCCTCCGTCTGCAGCAGCGCCCCCGGCGCCACCACCCGGCCAGAAGCGCACCCGGTCCCGCCTTCCTGCGGGTGCGTCGGCGTCTCGGGAGCGATCTTGGGTTCCGCGCTCCTGGGTCCTCGGCGGGCGGCTTTTCTCCGACGGCCGACCTCAGTGCCGGTTTCTATGTCTCCAGTGCCCGCTCGTGGCGCAGGCAGCAAGCCCCACCGTTCTGGCTCCCCCAGCCGCAGCGGTCCGATGGATGATCTGGGCGGACGGGGCCGGATCAGTCGCCTCACGCAGTGGGCGCCGCCATCTTGAAGGCGCAAGGGGCACGGTCCCGGGCTCCCCGTTCTCCGGCGTCCGCTCACCGATTTCGTCCGATTTTGTTGCCGAGTGCAGGCAGTCGGTTCCCCTGTGGGATTCTGGAGTTGTGTCAGGTCTCGCACAAGGATTAAGCGAGAGCAATTTGTTCGATTAAAGGATCACGGACGGAGCTCCGTGGAAGTCTGTCCTCACGGCTTGCGCGCTGGCCACCCTGTGGAGGAGCTATAGGACACTCTCTCACTAAATGTTTGTCCGATGCACAATACATGCATAAGCCGGTATGGATCCTTCGTAATCTTTCTTGGGGGGATATTGGTCCACGAAGGCCCCTAATTGCATGGGTTCAGGTTGGTTAATGGGGGCAGAACTGTCTTCGGATTTTGTGGGGGTCTCTATGGGATTCTTCTGGAAGGGTAACTTGGTTTTCTTTTTCTCTGCCTTCCTTTCCTGTATGCGAAAGTCAATCTGTAGAGCAAGATCCATAAGGGCCTGGTATGAACTTGGACGTGCCACCCTGGCCAGTTCATCCTTGATGTCTTCGTTCAACCCTCTTCGAAAGAGAGTGAAACAGGCTTCAGAGGACCAGTCTGCTTCTTTAGCCAATTGCTTAAATCGTGTAACATATGTGAGCATATCCTGGGAGCCCTGCTGGAAATCGAGAAGGCATTCCTGAGCAGTATAGACCTGATCTGGGCAGTCAAACATGGTCTTAAGTGCTTGAATGAATCTGTCATAATCATCCAGGAGGGCATCTCCGGCATTAACTAATGGTGTGGCCCAGGTTAATGCATTCCCGGTAAGATGTGAAATAATAAAGCCCACTTTAGCCCTGGGGGTGGAGAAATAATAGGGCTTAAAAGTAAAGTGGACCAAACAAGAATCTAGGAATCAACGAAGGTTGTTTGCTGACCCATCGTATTTGTCAACAATGCCGCCCAATAGTACGCTCTCTTTTGTGGCAGAATCGCGGGATAAAATCAATTGCTTTAGCGCGGCATTGTCTGCCTCTAGGTTTTGTACTTCGGTCGTTAGTTCCTGCATGCCGCGCATAAGATCCTGAACGGCCGCCTCCATGTCTGTATCGACTTCGGTCAGGTGGCGTCTCAATCTGTCACAGGTTTCCCTCTTTCTCACCTGTTTTCGCTGCTTGATGGATTCTGTTGTAGAAGTTTTCTTCCTTATGGTTTGGGTCTTGTACAAGCCCGCTCAGCCGTCTTCGACTTCCAGTGTTCGTTCAACTTCTTGTCCGGGATCGATAGTAAACTCCAGGAAATCCAGGAAGAAAAATAAGGAAAGCACTCAGAGGCGGGTGCACAGATTCCGGGAGAAGGTTGGGTAAGAAGGAGAAGGAATAGAATGAAGCAGGCGTCCGGGAACCAGGAAAGCAACAAAGTTCTGAGAAAGTGAACTACGGAGCACACGTCTAGCCACAGCTAACAGTAGCGTTGAGACGCGTGGAAGCACGGGGGTGTGGCTATTTTATCGAGCCTGCTGCAATGAATGTGAAGGCTGGCAGGCAGCATTCAGTGATTGCAGCCATGTTGGTAGTACAACAGAGTGCAAGCCCTGACTTAACAGGGACCAGGAGGCCCAGCAGGGACGTGTCCGATTGGTCATGACAAGAGGAGGAAGAAGCAGAAACCCTGACGGCCTGGAAACACTTTGTGGCTACACTGTATGGGCCCACCCAGGACTGGTCGAGCGACCAGGACTCCGCTGAGGACACAGAAAAAGGAACCCCGTTAGAAGGAATAGATGCAGACCGGGAAGTGGAGTAAGCGCGGATGGGGGAGAGGGAGAGGGGCAGGCAGCAGACATTGAATCATAAATGTAAATTTTGAAATATTACGATATGTACTGCAAAGTTCTGTTGTATATTGTTTTGTTTGCAATAAAATCAATACAAATTGTTTAAAAAAAAAAGAAACTGGAACAGGGCCTAATCGCTGACCCCCCTCGGCCACATTGGCAGAAATTAAGGAGGCCATTGACTCCTTCAAGATACATGCCGAACGCGAGGTGAAATTCTTTGACACTACACTGCTGGCCAGAAGGTACAGGACGGGAGAAAGACCAGGTAAACTATTGGCACGCATGGCGCGTCGTGAAAACGGCAGCAGGTGCATTCCTACAGTAATTGACACCTCTGGCAACATGGCACATACATCTACTGCCATTAATGAGGTATTCACAAAATTCTACACAGACCTCTACACTAACAAAGACGCATGTACAGTAGAGGAAATCAACATATTCCTCAACGCTCTACCACTCAGCCAACTCTCCCAAGACACCAGAACCCTGTTGGACCTCCCGATTTCCCTCTCGAGATTACCCAGGCTATTGACCAGCTGCCCTGTGGGACGGCCCCTGGTACTGACGGCCTTACGGCTGAATTATATAAATGCTACAAGGCAACCCTTGCCCCCGCCTCCTGCAGGTGTGGCAAGAGTCCCTTAGGTCCTGATTGCTTCCGAACACTATGCGGGAAGCAGTCATCACAGTTCTGTTGAAGCCAGGGAAACCTGGTGACCAATGCGGATCCTATCGCCCCCTTTCCCTGATTAATACAGACGTAAAGGTGCTCGCAAAAATACTATCTACTCGACTGATGCCAGTTATGCCACACACCATACACCCAGATCAATCAGGGTTTATCCCGGGCAGGTCCACTGCATTAAACTTACAATGCCTGTTTAACATCCTGGCACTTAGATATTAAAAAGGCATTTGATTCTGTGTCTTGGCGGTTTCTGTTTGCTGTATTGTCAAATTGCGGGTTTGGCCAATGGTTCCTGGAAGCACTATCCCTCCTCTGTGCATCGCCAGTGGCCAGGGTCAGTACAAATGGGTTGCTCTCTTCACAGTTTGCGATAGGCAAAGGCACTCGTCAGGGATGCCCTCTATCCCCACTGATATTTGCTATTATCATCGAACCTCTAGCTGATATGATACACCTCAAACATAGACACTGAGGAATTAGAATGGTGGGAGAACCGCAAATAATATCACTTTACCCGTATGACGGATTATTGTACATTGCGATCCCGGTGTCCATTTGTCTTCTATTGTACAGGATATCTCCGATTTCGGCGAGATCCCCGGCCTCTGACTTAACTGTGGCAAGTCAGAACTGTTTCCTCTTACTAACGTGTCCACCTCAGAATCTTCATGGTTTTAAGTGGGCCCCAGAGTCTATTCGATATTTGAGGATGACAAGTGCACGTAACAGCCCCTCTTTATATGAACACAACTACATGACATATATGTCACAATTGGGTGCTAAACTTACAAGCTGGACCCGACTCCCCATCACAATCGCAGGATTAATTGCACTTCTGAAAATGATAATACTCCCTGAACTTCTGTACCTGCTCCTTAATGTGCCATTGTGGCCTGGGAAGACATGGTTACCTGAACTTGAAAGCGCAATCTGTATATTTGTTTGGCTCTCCAGCGCAGTGAGGATGAAGTGGGAAACGCTCATGCAACCATTTGATAGGGGTGGATGTGCTGCACCTAACTTCTGACTGTATTGGCTGGCTGCACAATCACAGTTCGCAATATATTGGTTCCGGGACCGCCTGTCCCCCCTCACGTACAGAAATTGCCAGCTGGAGACCGGGACTTACGCTCACTGATTCTCCCAACAGGGTTCGCGAGCGATTGCACCTTCGACCTGGCTAGCATCATGGCACTCGCCTGGCGTAAAATCTGGAGAGGGTTGAGCATCACAGCCCCATACCACGCTGATTTCTCCCTCTGGAACTGTGTTCCCGCTCTATCGCAGATAGATTCAGGGTTTGGATCCAACATGGTTTCTGCACACTGGGATCATTGTTCTTGGAAGGACATTTGGTTATTATTATTGTTACTTTGCTATATACTGGTAATATTCCGATAAAGAGACTCAAAATATCAGTTAGAAATACAGCAGTAGGAAACTTGAACGTATCACTAACCTGGGCAGTCAGCAGATTCCAGCTGAGACAACACCGCAGAAAAGAAAGGTCTCCCGGATAATCCTGCCCCCTCCTCACCCAAGAATTAAGTACTCAGCGAGAGAAGGGGCATGACTCCCAGGGAAAACCCTCTGGGGACAAAAATCCCTGAGTAGCTGTGGGCAAGCGGAGGAGCGTCCGGGTCACAATTTCGGTAGCGTCTCACAGGAATCTGGAAGGTGTGGTGGCGGTAATCACTTCCTAAAGGTAAGAGGCAGAACAGGTAAGTATTTTCTATACAAGAGACATAGAGCGAAAGGTATGAAGAAGAGAGGGAATAACACTTACTCCCTGGTCTGGGCTGAAATGACTAGTCCGCTAGAGTGGAGCGTAGTTCCTGTGTATGACGATCTCTGCACCCAACAATACTAAATGGACAATAATTCTATACAGAAAGGGAGAGGTTAGATTCGAAAAAAACCAAAGGACGATAGGAGAAACTAATGGGCATTAAATGAGGGAGACTCACTTTCCGGAAGTAACTGGGAAAACAGCTGTTAATAGTTTGGTTGGAGGACGGTGAAGAAAAACCCAGAGCTCCGACGAAGAAGTGAAGGAACCGGGTAGAAAGCTCGCTAAAGAGAGAGTTCTGCAGGGAGATTCT
The DNA here is from genome assembly GCF_040938575.1 of Ambystoma mexicanum. Lineage (NCBI taxonomy): Eukaryota > Metazoa > Chordata > Amphibia > Caudata > Ambystomatidae > Ambystoma > Ambystoma mexicanum. The sequence continues at coordinate 965,481,596 of NC_090936.1, read as the reverse complement.
AAATAGAAAAGATAATGACAGTGAAGGTTAGAGAAAGGGAAATTACAACATTAGCACAGGTTGAAACGACCTCTAGGAGCGAATTTACGGAGTGCTGTCCAGGAGAGTAGCGACGCATTTGCTTGTCGTCCTGGCTTCCGTATATAGAGTCACGTGATTATTCAGGAACATCTCTTGCGGACACGAATCAACAGCACCGTTGCCCATAGCACAGCTAACATGATTGTCGGCCATGTTGGGGGTATTCCTGAATGTGGCACCGCATAGCCGTCGGCGCTGCCACAACGACCAGCAGTGTAAAAGTGTAACACATTTTATTCAGTCCTCCGATATTCCTGAGTTGATGTGGGCCAAGCCCTCGCAAATGGCTGCAATATGCAGACCTACGTAAGGCATGTAAAAAACAGTGGGATTGTTTCCCAGTAGAGCCAGAGAGCAATACATTGCTGGGAACTGTGATAGCTCCAAGGGACATTCGCAGGCATGTATCATCCCTATACCATCAGATCCAAACCCATTCCATCACACACATTACAATGTGCGAGCTAGATGTGCCAAAGACCTCTAGCTAGAGGTGAGTGATGATCTCTGGTCCGGCATGGGTGCGCAAACAAACAAGGTGTCATACAACTCCCGATTTAGACTGATACAACTAAAAGTGTTACACCGTTATCACTACACTCCTTGTCGACTCTACTTGTTCTCCAAGGATGGCACGGGGCATGCCCACACTGTACGTTTCCTAATGTTACGTACTTTCATATGATATGGGATTGCCCCCGTCTCACACACTTTTGGAGGGATGCATATACAACATTATCTGAAATGATTTGTAAAAAGATTGCTGCCCTGCCCCTACTATGCCTGTTCCATATCCCCCCCGTTGACTAACGTGTGCAACCAGGACCACTAGCTATAGGATGTGGTGTGGCCAACGACATAGAAGACCAGTGGGCACACATGCAGTCACCCCAATCCCGGCCCAGGGATTTATGGTCCCCACTTAAGTCATACCTACTGCGCACTATATTAGCAACTTATGCAGTCACAATGGCACAGTCCACATGAACTATACTGCTGCGTGGCTTGTTCCCTTCCAGACAAAGACTAATACAACCCCTTATACACTCTATTCCTTTACTGTTTGATATTGCTTAACGAAAAGACCAACTGTTTTGATCCTTATACCGATGATTGTATTGCACTGTAACTGTATCATGCCTTACCAAGTGTGCCAATAAAGAAAGTGTTACAAAAAGAAAAGAATGAAAAAGAGACCCCCGCGCACTGTACTGGAAGGTACACTGTGCACTGATAAAAGTTACCAAGAAATGGCAACAAAGTGAAAGACTAAGGGAAATAAAGTCTCCCAGTACTGACAGTCTGAAGGGCATGTCAGTTTCCCCTTAACGAGATGAACTAAAGCCCAACGGAGTACAGCAGAAGGCTGGGCTCCATGGTAAAAGCCAGGCTAGGATGGTCAGACAAAATCAAAAAGTTGGAGGGTTCACAAATGGAGAGAAAACTACACATAAATGGAAATCTTATCTAACATCAACACCAGTCATCCAGCTAGTAACAGTGCCAGGCTGGACCACGCCTCAATTGTCGCGCGCGCATGGTTGGCCCCGCTGTAAAATTGTCTGTCATCAACCTGTCTCTGTCCCTGGAGATAAGAACACCCAGGTATTTAAATCGGTCTGGTGGCCACTGTAGGGGGAAGGAGCCATGAGGATGGAGTGAACTAGCTGTCAGGGGAAACACTTCTGACTTCCCATCGCTCACTGTGAATCCAGAATATCGTCCCATCCGGGTGACATCCTCCATAATAGGGTCCATGTTAACTTGGGGTTCCCGTATATATAAAAGCACTCATCTGCATAAAGCAAGATGATTTCGGGTTGCCCCACTATGCTGATCCCTCGGTTCCCATGGCGTTGTGGTATCATGTCTGCCATTGGATCAATTGCCAGTGCGAAGAGTATGGGTGATAATGGGCAGCCCTGTCACGTCCCCATGCCCAGTGCAAGTGGCCTGGAATGTATCCCATACAGTGGCCACTGGGGAGGTGTACAACAGCTTGATGAATTGGATAAGGTGCTTGCCTAGATTGCATTTATGTAGTACCTCAAACAGGAATGGCCAGGACACCATGTCAAATGCTTTTTGGACGTCTAGGGCAACCGCGACCGCCTATGCTGTAGGTGCCACACGAGACATGACATTAAATAGCCTTCTAATGTTAGGAGACGTGGATCAGCCAGGGACAAATCTGGCCTGGTCGGGATGTATAAGTGCTGGCATCAGAGGTAGTAGCTATTTGCAATTGTTTTTGCGTAGATTTTAGAGTCCACTTTTATGAAGGATAGTGTGTCACAAGTCTCTCCCCTTCTCACCTGTCTTTCCTTACTTACGACCTTCATTGATGACTTCTTTCGCACGGTCCAGGATTTGTAGAGACTCGTGTGCTGGTCGTCTGGTTCCAGCATGGGGATAGCGGTCCTACTCCAGGAGGCGGTCGGATGTCCAATACCAGGAACCAGGAAGTAGATTAAATCTGAGCTCGGAGGCACGGAACGCCGTGACTCGAGCGCAGGAGAGAATCCCGGAAGAATCTGAAGGTAAGTTGGAGGAAGGGAAAAAGGAGGAAGTAGGTTAAAGGAATCGGGAAAACAGGACTAGGAAGGAAGTTCCGAGCAAACTTCGGCAACACACGTCAGACTGCTCCGAGCGGTAGCGTTGAGACGCGCAGAGCCCTTGGGGTGTGTCTGCTTTGTAGAATGTTGAACGTAGCCCATAAAGACTGGCAAACTGCGTTCCGCACCAAACGGCCATGCTGGAAGGATCACGGAACTCAGTCCTCTATGGGTCAGGGACCACAAAGTCCAGAATGGGCGCAGGCGGCAGTTCATGACAGTATGCCTCCTCTGAAACCCAGCTCCTCTGGCTTTGCCTGGATGGATGGGATGGAATCTTCGTATCAGCCGGAGGGCATTCATGTTTGACACGGGTTCCCAGGTGCACTCACTGGGAGGATATCCTTTCCACTCAACCAACTACTGTAGTAGACCACGTCGGTACCTCGAGTCACAAATTCTGGAGACCTCATATTCGAGTTGATCATTGATAATCACTGGGGTGGATCTTGGAGCAGTTCGAGAGGGCTGAACATATGGTTTTAACAAAGAAGTGTGGAAGACTGGATGAATTATTTTCCATGACTCTGGTAGTCGGAGTCGAAAGGCCACTGGGTTAACAATTTCCTTTATAGAAAAGGGTCCCTAATACCAGAGATCCAATTTATTTGGTCGTAGGTGCCGAGGAAGGAGTTTTGAGGATAACCAGACGTTATCGCCAATTGAATAGGAAGGCCCAGGCCTTCTTTTGGAGTCTGCATATTGTTTCACGTCTCTTCTGGCTTTTTCTAGGTGTTCCTTTGCTTCTTTGTGCACTTTGATTAGTGTTTCAATCCAGGAATCAACTGCCGGAACTGGGGTAGGATGTGGGAGAACGGATGGTAGGACTGAAGGATGAACTCCTTGACTACAGAAGAAAGGACTGGTCTTGATAGCAGAAGGATCCAAATTGTTGTATGCAAACTCGGTCACAGGTATTAAGAGTGAACAATCATCCTGGACTTTGGTGGTGAAACAACAAAGATACTGTTCCAGGGTTTGGTTTACCCGTTCGGTAGCACCATTGGTCTGTGGGTGATAACCGAAGACAATGCATGTTGAATTCCCAATATACGACATAGCTGTTTCCAGAACTGGGATATGTACTGGGGTCCTCTGTCAGAAATGATTTTGGAAGGTAATCCATGAAGCCGGAATATGTGTTCTAAAAAAATCCCAGCGAGTTCAGAAGAGGATGGTAGAGTCAAGGAGTTCCCCCCTTCTCACCTGGGTCTGGTGTTTGCCGGTGTCTTCGATCGCTGTCTTCTTGCGAACGCTCCTGGTCTTGAACAATGCTGCTCGAGTCTCGTCTGGTTCCAGGTTGCGTTTAGTTCTGGGATCACAGAGTCCAGGAATCCGGGAGACTGGGAAAGGCTAGAAATGCTCGGAACCAGGAAGGGGGAAGGGAACAGGAGCGGGTAATAGCACTGGGACAAAGGAAACAATACCGCGAGCTACGAACACACGTCTGGGCTACTCTGCAATAGCATTGAGACGCGCGGAGCCGCGAAAGGCGTGGTCTATAAATAGATCACGCCGCGTTCAGCGCATGGAGCGAGCAAGGGCTTCAGTTCTGGACGGCCATGTTGGAAGTAGTACAGAATGTAAGCCCCGTTGAGACAACGACCAGGAGGTCCAAAAGGGGCGTGATCTGAAGTTCATGACAGCATGCATCCTCCGAAGGCCTTTCCCTCCAGGTTTGCCCGGATGTATTAGGTGAAATCTTCTGAGCAACCGAGGAGCCTTGATATTTGAAATAGGTTCCCAGGTCCTTTCGCTAGGAGGATATCCTTTCCACTCCACTAGTTATTGAAGATGGCCCCGCTTATACCTGGAGTCACAAATCTGGGATACCTCATATTCCAGTTGGTTGTCAACCAGTAGAGGAGGTGGTCTACTGGATTTTCGAGAGGATTGGATGTAAGGCTTCAATAGGGATGTGTGAAAAACTGGATGAATTCTTTTCCAGGAGTCAGGTAGCTTGATTCGATATGAGACAGGATTGATAATCTCCTTGATGGGAAATGGACCATAGTAGCGGGGAGCCAGCTTGTTTGGTCGCAAGTGTCGGGGAAGTAGTTTTGATGACAACCACACTCGGTCACCGACCGTATAGGAAGGACCTGGTCTTCTCTTGGAATCCGCATACCTCTTGGTCTGTAATCTGGCTTTCTCTAAGTGTTCTTTAGTGTCAGGTTGCCACATTTTGTACCTCACATTAGTAAGGTTCATTGGAGAATAGGGGGTTTAAAATACATTTCCAGAAAGATAAAGAGGAGTTAGTTGAAGTATTAAGTGAAATCAGTTTTGAGAGTAGTAAATTTCCCTTAACTCACTTGCATTTAGACAGATGAAACAGTCCCAAGCCAAGATGGTGGAACAAAGCCTCTGCAATGATTGGTTGATTTTACTGAAGGCAGCAATGTGTTGTCATTTAGAATTTTCATGACTGTTCTAAACTGCCTTTCATTAAAGTTGTCAACTGGTTAGGTCACGTTATTGATAGCTCCAGTAAATTAAATCTATAGTTACAAGTTTTCAAGTATTTAGTCCCTTGTAGTTGTTAAAATATATTCTTTTAAGCAATGATTCAAGAAAGAAGTTTTAGAACTCGACATTGAAGACTTTCTTCTAGCACAGTTTGCTGAGCATCTGAATCGTTTAAAAGAAGAACAAGAAACTAAGCTAAGTGTATTTTTGTGAAAAGGAAAATAATTTACAAGACTTTCTTCATAAGACTTTGTAGACTCTTCTTAAAAAAGAAAAAGAATTTATTTTAAGAAAAGACAATTGTAAATATGCAAAAGAATTCAAGTGCGCATCTTTAATTAGTATTAACAATATTATTTGGAATAAGATTTGCGCGCGAACTAATTTTCCAAAATACTAATTCTAACTGTTATTTCCTAACTTGTAACTAATATTTAATGATTAGTAGGTTGCGTTCGCGCTGTTTGTATTTTTTCGTTCGCGCAGCTTTCGAGTAAAGGACCTTGCGACGTGACGTTGCGTTGCGGCAATTTTGGATTATGTTTTGGATGCGTCGCGTATTCCTGCGGACATCATTTCTTTGAGACTTTTGTTGAATGATAACGCTCGGATTACTAAACATGTCAGTTTAGTAACGGTCAAGTGAGCGTCATTCTAATGTAAATATTTTCAAGTTATGAATCCTTGCTGAATCGGATTTACCTGCTGAATAAAAAGAGACATCATATCTGAAGGTATTTGATTTACATATTTAGTGATATAGTTACACAGCAGCGAGTTCTCAGTCACAAAAGTAAAAAACTATATTGTTGGGTATCCATATTGTTTATATAACAGCCAGAAGCTTTAGAAAAGAAAAGAAAGAAGATAGACTATTGAAGAGAAGTTATACTGAGCACCAACTGTAGCAGCAGCAATCTTTCCAAGGCGGCCTAAGGGCAAACAAAGTTTAGGCAACAGGTAATTAGAAAAATAATTTCATTAAGAAAGAAATAGTCGGAAAGAAAGAATAATAATATTGATTAAGGTTGTATTTTCCTTTTAGGAACCCAACTGACTAAAAACCCATCCCCAGAGGACAATCTGAAGTACCTGCAGTGGGTGTTCTTGTCTTTTGTTATTTTCTCCATTCCCCTTTCCCCTTGGGTTTGCCTGGCCAATAGTTTTATTAAAGCAGGATTGTTGAGCAGGCAGGCTTTGGGGGTTTGGTGGGCCAGCTTCACTCCTGCAGGATCCCACTACTTCAGTCTTTGACAGAATGAAAGGCCCACATCTTTGATCCTGCCTGAGTGAAGATGGACACCGAGTCAGGGTTGAGTTTAGTAGCCTTGGAAAAGATTCTATTAGAATTAAGATCGGAATTAAGGGAGACTAGAATGGAAACATTGTCTTTAGGAGTTAAATTGGAGGAGTTGTATAGCCAAGTTAGTAAGGGAGATTCAGCTAAAACATCAGGTTTGAGTTTTGGTTTTGAAAGGGAACCACCTACCTTGTATCCAGAAGTGGAAGCCAAAGTAGTTACTGAAAAGGGTAGGGGAGTAAATATTTTTTCGGGCGGAACAGTGGTTACCACTCCTTTAGCACCCCCAGAAAGATTTGGAGGAGATTTTAGAAAATTCAAATCTTTTATAATGCAATGTGAGCTACACTATATGTGCAGGCCAGAGGCTTTTCCCACAGAAACTTCCAGAGTAGCATTTTTAATCTCTTATCTCACTGGAGAAGCCGCAGCTTGGTCTGTGCCTTATGTAGAAAGAAGGGCTGAAGAATTACATAATTGGTTGGATTTTAAAATGGTTTTTGGAAAGATGTTCGCTAGAAGGACACATTCTCAAAGTGTTGATGGTGAACTTTTAGAGTTACGTCAGGGAAATCGTGAGCTAATTTCTTATATCACACAGTTCAGAGGATTAGTGTTAGAAAGTGGTTGGCCAGAGGAAAAAAGAGCTTCTATATTTTATAGAGGGTTACGAGATGAGTTGAAAGACGCTCTATCAAATATTGTAGAGAGACCCACTTCAAGTGAAGACCTGATAAATTTGGTGATGCAATTGGATATGAGATTGAGTGAGAGGAGATTGGAAAAGCGAAGACATTTTTCTGAGAATAGGGTTTGGTTCAGGAGTGAACGTCCCAAAACAGAACAGGTTATTAAGGAGAGTAAGGGTTCGATACGTAATGATTCAGTTAATCCAGTTAGACCTCCATTGACTAAGGAAGAAAAAGATAGAAGGAGAAAAGAACATTTGTGTTTGTATTGTGGTGATAATACTCACTTTGTAGGGAAATGTCCACGTGCCCCAAAGCGATTTCCTCCATTTCCAGGAAAAGGTCAACAGGTTGCGAATGCTGTTCCGACAGCAGTTCCATACATCACATTAAACGTATCCTTTTCATGGGAAGGTAAGCCAAGATGTGGTGGACCATGTGTGATTGATTCTGGAGCAACAGGATATTTTTTTGATATTGGTTTGGCTGGTAGGCTGGGAATCCCTATAGTAGAAAAGGGAATACCTGAACAAGTACGAGCAGTTGATGGTTCGCCCCTTACCTCTGGATTGATAACTCAAATGACTGCTAAATTGGAAATGAAAATTGGGGAAGAGCATAATGAGGAAATTGAGTTCGAACTAATTGATGCGCCACAGTTACAGATTATTTTAGGCATGCCATGGCTATCCTTACATAATCCTCTGATAGATTGGGGAAAAAGAACTGTAGAGTTCAAGTCAGTTTTTTGTAATGAACAATGTTTGATAATGGAAGAAGGTCAGGGAGAAATTCCTAAATCTATTGGGGTGTGTTTAGCTGCAGGAATGTTAAAGGAACATATTGTGAGGGCAGTGGCTGGAGTCTTACCTGAGTGTTATAGGGAATTTCAGGATGTTTTTGACAAAAAAGAAGCTAATGAATTACCCCCTCATAGGGAATTTGATTGCAAAATTGATCTTGAAGTAGGTGCACCAGTTCCATGTGGAAGAATTTATGCCCTTACTGAGAAAGAGAATGAATTCTTAAAAGAATATTTAGAGGAAAATCTTGCTAAAGGCTTTATTAGATACTCGCAATCACCAGCAGCCTCACCATTGTTTTTTGTTCTGAAGAAAGACAAGACCCTGAGAACTTGCATTGGCTACAGAGCTCTGAATAAAATAACTATAAAAAATCGCTATCCATTACCTTTAATATCAGTAATGTTAGTTAGAATTCAAGGAGCTAAAATTTTCACAAAATTAGATCTACGAGGAGCCTATCACCTAGTTCGTGTTCGTGAAGGAGACGAATGGAAAACTGCATTTAGAACACGTTATGGACTTTTTGAGTATCAAGTTATGCCGTTTGGTCTGTGTAACGCACCAGCGGCTTTTCAGTTTTTTATCAATCAAGTTCTTCGCGAATACTTAGATGTGTTTGTAGTGGTGTACATTGACGACATTTTAATTTTTTCCAAAGAAGAAGAACAACATTTGGAACATGTTAAGAAGGTTTTAGCGAAATTGCGTGAGAACCACCTATTTGCAAAACTAGAAAAAAGTCAGTTTCACACTGATTGTGTAGAATTCTTAGGCTTTGCTTTATCTCCGGAAGGTCTTGAGCTGGATTCAAGTAAAGTAAAAGCAGTTAAGGATTGGCCACAACCAAGTTCAGTAAAAGATATTCAATGTTTTATTGGATTTGCAAATTTTTATCGTCGATTTATTCAACATTTTTCACAGGTAGTTTCTCCCATTACTAAATTGTTGAAAAAAGGAATGAAATTTGTATGGAGTGAGGAGGCTGACAACGCTTTTAACTTTCTTAAAGAAAGATTTATTTCAGGACCAATTTTGTTACATCCGAATGTGAATCAAACTTTCTTTGTGGAAGCAGATGCTTCTGACTGTGCCGTGGGAGCAGTTTTATCGCAACATCATCCTGAAACAGGTCAGATTCATCCCGTAGCATTCTTTTCTAAGAAATTTACTTCAGCTGAAAGGAATTATACAATTACTGACAGAGAACATTTGGCCATCAAGTCTGCATTTGAGGAATGGCGACATTATCTGTTGGGTGCACGTCATTAAGTTACAGTTTTAACAGATCACAGAAATTTGACATTTCTTCGTTCCGCCAAGACCTTAACATCACGACAACTTCGTTGGTCACTGTTTTTTGCAGAATTTGATGTTGTAATAATGTTTAAGCCAGGACGCTTGAATGGGAAGGCTGATGCCTTGTCTCGATGCTTTCCAGGAAGTTTGAAGTCTGATGAAAGTATTCAAGTGTCACTTCTGTCTGAGAAGAATTTTGTGGTGGGTGAAGTGCATAAGGAAATAGATTTTCGAGAACAAATTCATCGTTTATTATCTAAGGAAGAATTGGAAGAATGGGAAGCTGGAGATCCTGTGCGAAGTATTGAGGAAGGGTTGCCTTATGTAGATGCGAAATTGTATCTTCCTTCTGAGGAATTACAAGAAGAAGCATTGAAGAATTGTCACGATTCACCATTGGCTGATCACCCAGGAGTTAAGAAAACTTTGGAACTTCTTCGAAGAGAGTTTTGGTGGGAAAAGATGCGTGAAGACACAGAAAATTATGTTAGGACATGTGAAGTTTGTATTAGAGCAAAATCAGATCATCAAAAGGCTGCTGGATTATTAGTACCTCTGCCAATTCCGCCTCGTACGTGGCATACAGTATCAATGGACTACATTGTTGAATTACCATCTGATAAGGGATGCTCTACAATTTTGGTGGTAGTGGATGTTTTTTCCAAAACAGGACATTTTATTCCCATTAAAGGAGCGGCTACAGCTGTGTCTCTGGCTCAAGCCTTTTTGCAAAATGTAGTGAAACTTCATGGTTTACCATGTCAAGTAATTTCTGATCGAGGCACACAGTTTGTTTCAAAATTTTGGAAGGCATTTTGTAAGGAATTGGGAATTGAAATTAACTTGACAACTAGTTATCATCCAGAGGGTAATGGTCAAACTGAAAGGGTGAATCAGGAGTTAGAAAAATACATTTGTTGTTATTTGGGTTCTGATCACAGTTGGGTGGAATTGTTATGGTTGGCGGAATTTTGTTATAACAATACTGTAAAAGATTTTACTTCTATGTCACCATTTTTTGTAAATCAAGGATTTCATCCACGTTTTCTAAGGGGGGTAGTGTTAGAAGAGGTGGAGGTTCCTGATGTAGTGTGCAGATTAAGAACTATGGGACACAATTTGGAGAAGGCAGTTCGAGCCTTGAAATTAAGCAAATTGAATTACAAGAAATATGCTGATAAGAAACGTAGAGAAGCTCCTAAATATCAAGAAGGAGACAAGGTATGGTTGTCCACTAAAAATTTAGCCTTGAAAGGGAAGAACAAATTTAGTCCCCGTTTTATTGGACCATTTGAAGTTGAAAAGGTATTTTCCCCAGTTACTGTGAAGTTAGGGTTGTCATCTAGTATGAAGATACGCCCTACATTTCATGTTAAATTATTAAAGCCATGTGGAAAGGACACTAGATTGGTGGGAGCACATGGTCCAGTATTTTCTGATGATGATTTGGAATATGAAGTTCAAGCTATTCTGGATTCTAGGATTGTTCGAGGTCATTTGCAATATTTAGTGGACTGGAAAGGGTATGGTCCAGAAGAAAGATTGTGGGTTAGAAGTGAGGATGTCCATGCTCCTAGATTAACCAAACAATTTCATCGCCTACAGCCTCTTAAACCTGGCCCTGGGACAGGGCTTTACGGGGGGGGTACTGTCAGGTTGCCACATTTTGTACCTCACATTAGTAAGGTTCATTGGAGAATAGGGGGTTTCAAATATATTTCCAGAAAGATAAAGAGGAGTTAGTTGAAGTATTAAGTGAAATCAGTTTTGAGAGTAGTACATTTCCCTTAACTCACTTGCATTTAGACAGATGAAACAGTCCCAAGCCAAGATGGTGGAGCAAAGCCTCTGCAATGATTGGTTGATTTTACTGAAGGCAGCAATGTGTTGTCATTTAGAATTTTCATGACTGTTCTAAACTGCCTTTCATTAAAGTTGTCAACTGGTTAGGTCACGTTATTGATAGCTCCAGTAAATTAAATCTATAGTTACAAGTTTTCAAGTATTTAGTCTCTTGTAGTTGTTAAAATATATTCTTTTAGGCAATGATTCAAGAAAGAAGTTTTAGAACTCGACATTGAGGACTTTCTTCTAGCACAGTTTGCTGAGCATCTGAATCGTTTAAAAGAAGAACAAGAAACTAAGCTAAGTGTATTTTTGTGAAAAGGAAAATAATTAACAAGACTTTCTTCATAAGACTTTGTAGACTCTTCTTAAAAAAGAAAAAGAATTTATTTTAAGAAAAGACAATTGTAAATATGCAAAAGAATTCAAGTGCGCATCTTTAATTAGTATTAAGAATATTATTTGGAATAAGATTTGCGCGCAAACTAATTTTCCAAAATACTAATTCTAACTGTTATTTCCTAACTTGTAACTAATATTTAATGATTAGTAGGTTGCGTTCGCGCTGTTCGTATTTTTTCCTTCGCGCAGCTTTCGAGTAAAGGACCTTGCGACGTGACGTTGCGTCGCGGCCATTTTGGATTATTTTTTGGATGCGTCGCGTATTCCTACGGACATCATTTCTTCGAGACTTTTGTTGAATGATAACGCTCGGATTACTAAACACGTCAGTTTAGTAACGGTCAAGTGAGCGTCATTCTAATGTAAATATTTTCAAGTTATGAATCCTTGCTGAATCGGATTTACCTGCTGAATAAAAAGAGACATCATATCTGAAGGTATTTGATTTACATATTTAGTGATATAGTTACACAGCAGCGAGTTCTCAGTCACAACAGTAAAAAACTATATTGTTGGGTATCCTTATTGTTTATATAACAGCCAGAAGCTTTAGAAAAGAAAAGAAAGAAGATAGACTATTGAAGAGAAGTTATACTGAGCACCAACTGTAGCAGCAGCAATCTTTCCAAGGCGGCCTAAGGGCAAACAAAGTTTAGGCAACAGGTAATTAGAAAAATAATTTCATTAAGAAAGAAATAGTCGGAAAGAAAGAATAATAATATTGATTAAGGTTGTATTTTCCTTTTAGGAACTCAACTGACTAAAAACCCATCCACAGAGGACAATCTGAAGTACCTGCAGTGGGAGTTCTTGTCGTTTGTTATTTTCTCCATTCTCCTTTCCCCTTGGGTTTGCCTGGCCAATAGTTTTATTAAAGCAGGATTGTTGAGCAGGCAGGCTTTGGGGGTTTGGTGGGCCAGCTTCACTCCTGCAGGATCCCACTACTTCAGTCTTTGACATTTAGCCTCCCGGTGAATGTTGATAAGAGTTTCGACCCAGGAGTCAACAGTAGGTACTGGTGTAGGGTAAGGAAGAACCGAGGGTAAGACCGATGGATGGAACCCCTGGCTACAATAAAAGGGGCTGGTCTGTAGCGCTGAGTGTCCGGAGTTGATGTAAGCGAATTCCGCAACGGGTATCAGGAGAGACCAGTCATCCTGGACCTTGGTGGCGAAACATCAGAGATATTGTTCCAGGGTATGATTTGCACGTTCTGTGGCTCCGTTGGTTTGGGGGTGATATCCTGAAGAGAGGGCATGTTGGATTCCTAGTACCCGACAGATGTGTTTCCAGAATTGTGAAATGTATTGGGGACCCCGGTCAGAGATGATCTTGGAAGGAAGCCCATGTAGTCGGAATATGTGTTCCAGAAATATTCCAGCTAGCTCTGAAGAGGATGGTAGTTTCATCAGTGGCGTAAAATGGGCTATATGGGTAAACAAATCTATGGTGACCATGATGGTAGTATATACTCGGGAAGGTGGTAACTCCACTATGAAGTCTGTAGCAATGATTTCCCATGGTTTAGACGGTAGAGTGGGCTGCAGAAGAAGACCCGCCAGTCTTTTGTTATCATGTTTATTTTGGGCACAGGTTATAGAAGCCTGGATGCATTGCTGCACGTCAGACTTCATTTTAGGCCACCAGAACTGTCTCTGTATAAGACGGAGGGTGTTGGTGATACCTCGGTGCCCGGAATGGAGTGTGTCATAACAAAGGTTTATTATTTTTTGCTGTAACTTCCGTGTAGGAATGAGTAGTGCATTGTCCTTGAATAAGTAGCCTTCCTTGGCTCTTAATTTCCAGAGATTTTGTGTTGAAATGTCCTTCCATATATCCGAGGATTGAGTTTGCGATCAGACTTTTTCCAGGAGATCAACTGCTTGGGCTACGAAGATCGTGGGAGAGAACATTTTAGGAAATGCCTTATCTTCAGTGGTCACGTAGTCACGTCGGCGAGACAAGGCGTCAGCGATCAGGTTCTGTGATCCAGGGACATGGGTAATGTGGAACTGATACTGGGCAAAACAGTAGGCCCAACGTGCCTGACGACTGTTCCTGCACTCCAGTGACTGTAGAATCTGAAGGTTTCGATGATCAGTACGGACTTGGACAGGATGTCTGGCTCCCAGAAGTAAGTGTCGCCATTCAGTGAAGGCTTGGCGAATGGCTAAGAGTTCCTTTTCCAGGACGGAGTAGTGCGTTTCACTAGGAGTTAAGGTTCTTGAAAGATAAGCAACGGGGTGTTCCAAATCGTCCTCCATTTTCTGCTTCAACATTGCTCCTACGGCGTAATTAGAGGCATCCGTTTCCACTAAAAAGGGTCGACTTGTATCGGGTTGAGCCAAAATGGGAGCTTGTGTGAACTCGGTCTTCAAACGCTGGAATGCAGTTTCTTGTAATGTTGACCAGACAAATGGGGTGTCCTTCTTTAGCAGAGCCACGATGGGTTGTACAATCTGGGAAAAGGTGGCTATGAACTTCCGGTAGAAATTGGCTAGTCCTAGTAAGGATTGAATTTGTTTCATGGACGTGGGAGTAGGCCAGGCGAGAATGGCCTTTACTTTTGAAGGGTCCATGCCAATCCCCTCTGGACTAAGGATAAATCCCAGATAGTGCACAGAGGTAACGTGAAACAAACATTTTTCAGGCTTGGCTAAGAGGTGATGTTCCCGGAGTCTTTGTAGAACTGCCTTAACATGTCCTTCATGCTTCAGAGGGTCCTTGGAAAAAATCAATATGTCGTCCAGATAGACAATGACGAAGAGAAACAACATATTAGAGAACACCCTATCCATAAAACGTTGGAATACTGCTGGGGCATTGGCTAGTCCAAAGGGCATGACCAGGTACTCGTAGTGGCCAAAGGGTGTTCTAAAAGCTGTCTTCCACTCGTCTCCTTCCCGGATAGGGATCAAATGGTAGGCACCCCTGAGATCCAATTTGGTGAATATTACGGCTCCTCTCACAGCTTCCAGGATATCCGAGATCACGGGCAGTGGGTACCGATCCTTAAGGGTGCATTGATTTAAGCCTCTATAATCGAGGCAAGGTCTGAGTTCCTTGGTACCCTTCTTGGGAACGAAGAACAATGAAGCAACCGCTGGAGATTTGGAGGGTTTTATGGTGCCGTTTTCAAGATTAGTGTCTAGGAATTCCCGAAGGGCCTTTTTCTCGGGTTCGGAAAGAATGAACATTCTGCCGAAGGGAATTACAGCTGAGGGATCCGTATCTATGGCACAGTCTTCGGGCCTGTGAGGGGGTAAGGCTTGGACTATGGCAGTAGAAAATACATCAGCATATCCCTGATAGGCCTCTGGAAGTTGTATGATATTGGAAACCATGAGTGGTGTTTCTTGGTCTCTTGGTGGTTCTTTAGGAGTTACAGAGGAGGGGTCCAGGGATAGACAGTGGGACATACAGAACTCTGAGCCCAGGAATAATGATCCTGCTGTCCAATTGATATACGGATTGTGCTTTTGTAACCAGGGCATACCCAAAACCATGGGGTAATGGGCTGTCTTAATGATCTCGAATGTAATCCGCTCTTGATGATGGTTTATGGAAAGTTGGATCTCTTTAGTCTGCAGGCTTATGGGTCCTGAAGAGAGGGGTCTTCCGTCAATTGCTTCCACCGGTTGCATGCTGTTTCGTGTCTCGTATGGAATATGATGACTAACAACCCAGTCTTGATCAATGAAAATTCCCATAGCTCCGCAGTCCACCAAGGCCAGAATGGGATTGGTCTTGTCTTTGGAGGGCAACAGGAAGGCCTGTAGTATCAGCAAACTGTTTTGTCCAGGAGAGTTCAAGGATGGAATTGATGTGGAGCAAACATCTCTCTCCCGAATCTCTGCTCCATTTAAGATCGGGAGCTGGCGTTTCCCGAACGCCGATGAGGTACTAGAGGACATTCCCTGACCAAATGTTTGTCTGAAGCACAAAACATACACAAACCCGTATGGATCCTTCTCAATCTTTCTTGAGGTGATATGGGTCCACGAAAGACTCCAATTTGCATGGGTTCAGGTTCTGGGGATGGACTTGGGTTTGCGTCCGTTCTGGCTGTGCTCTCAAAGGACGTCTTGGGTGGGTTTCCCTTGGATTTCTTCCTTTCAGCCTTCCTTTCCTGGATGCGAAAGTCTATTTGCAAGGCCAGGTCCATTAGTGCTTGGAATGAATTTGGTCTGGCCACCCTGGCCAGTTCAGCCTTGATCTCATTGTTTAGGCCTCTCCTGAACAGGGTAAAACTAGCCTCAGAGGACCAGTCTGCTTCCTTAGCCAATTGTTTAAATCTGGTCACATAAGTGAGCATATCTTGGGAGCCCTGTTGAAAGTCCAGTAAGCGTTCTTGGGCAGTTTAGACCTGCTCTGGGCGGTCAAACATACCTTTAAGGGCCTGTATGAACCCATCATAGTCGTCTAGGAGGGAATCGCCGGAGTTAACAAGGGGTGTTGCCCAAGTTAAGGCGTTGCCGGAAAGGTGGGATATGATGAAACCCACCTTAGCCCTAGGAGTTGAGAAATAATAGGGCTTAAAGGTAAAGTGGACCAGGCATGAATCCAGGAATCCGCGAAGTGTTTTTGTCGAACCATCATACTTGTCAACAATACCGCCCAACAGGGCACCCTCCTTTGTAGCAGAATCCCGGGATAAGACCAATTGTTTGAGCGCAGCGTTTTCCGCCTTAAGATTTTGAACCTCGGTTGATAATTTAGGTTCGATCGGGTGGCGTCTCAAACTGTCAAGGAGTTCCCCCCTTCTCACCTGGGTCCGGTGTTTGCCGGTGTCTTCGATCGCTGTCTTCTTGCGAACGCTCCTGGTCTTGAACAGCGGTGCTCGAGTCTCGTCTGGTTCCAGGTTGTGTTTAGTTCCGGGATCACAGAGTCCAGGAATCCGGGAGACTGGGAAAGGCTAGAAATGCTCGAAACCAGGAAGGGGGAAGGGAACAGGAGCGGGTAATAGCACTGGGACAAAGGAAACAATACCGCGAGTTATGAACACATGTCTGGGCTACTCTGCAATAGCATTGAGACGCGCGCAGCCGCACAAGGCGTGGTCTATAAATAGATCACGCTGCGTTTAGCGCATGGGGCGAGCAAGGGCTTCATCTCTGGATGGCCATGTTGGAAGTAGTACGGAATGTAAGCCCCGTTGAGACAAGGACCAGGAGGTCCAAAAGGGGCGTGATCTGAAGTTCATGACAGGTAGTTTGTATAGAGGCATAAAATGAGCTATATGCGCGAACAAATCAATGGTAACCATTATAGTCGTGTAGCCTCTAGAAGAAGGTAGTTCTACAATAAAGTCTGTGGCAATGATTTCCCAGGGTCTTGTTGGTAGTGCTGGTTGGTGCATGAGACCTGCTGGTCTTTTATTGTCATGTTTGTTCTGATTACAGACTGCACAAGTCTGGACATGGATCTTGATGTCATCCTTCATCCTTGGCCACCAAAACTGTCTTTGTATAAGATGGAGGGTTTTGGTTATGCCACAGTGTCCTGAATGAAGAGTATCATGGCATAGGCTTGTGATCTTTTGTCTCAGTCCAGGAGTAGGGATGACCAGTAGATTGTCCTTGAAGAGATACCCATCTTTTGATTTGAGATTCCACCGATTGTTCTTCTTAAACTCCTTCCAGGGTTCAGAGGACTGAGTTTGGGCTCGGATATCCTCCAGGAGAGTGATTGCTTGAGCAACAAATATTGAGTTGGAAAACATCTTAGGAAAGGTCCGGTCCTGAAGGGTTTCGTAATCAGGACGTCTGGATAAGGCATCGGCAATAATGTTATGTGTTCCTGGAAAATGATGGATTTACAATTGGTATTGGGCAAAAAAGAAGACCCAACGGGCTTGGCGACTGTTTCGACATTCCAGGGATTATAGGACTTAAAGATTCCAATGGTCCGTGCGGACTTGCGCCGGGTGTTTGGCTCACGCCATTCAGTGAAGGCTTGACGAATGGCTAACAATTCCTTCTCCAGGACGGAATAATGAGTTTCACTGGGAGTCAAGGTACGGGAGAGATAGGCGATGGGGTGTTCTAACTTGTCGCAAGTTCCTGTTTCAGGACTGCCCCGATGACGTAGTTGGAGGCATCAGTTTCAACAAGAAAAGGTCGGTCATTGTCGGGTTGAGCTAGGATGGGAGCTTGTGTGAACTCCGACTTCAACCGTTGAAATGCCGAATCTTGGGCTGAGGTCCACTGAAAGGGAGTATCTTTCTTTAATAGTGTGACAATGGGATGCACAATCTCAGAGAACGCGGGTATACATTTCCTGTAGAAATTAGCAAGCCCCAAGAAGGATTGGATTTGTTTTACAGTGGTCGGAACAGGCCAAGATAGAATGAAGTCAACCTTGGAAGAATCCATCCCTATCCCCTTTGGGCTAAGAACGAATCCGAGATAGTGAACAGCTGATAAATGGAAAAGACATTTCTCGGTTTTGGCCAGGAGCTTGTGTTCTCGTAAACGTTGTAATACTGCCCCTACGTGCTCTTCCTGTTCCAGATGGTCCTTGGAGTAGATCAGTATGTCATCTAAGTAAACAATGACGAAGAGGAACAACATATCAGAAAAGACTCGATGCATGAAACGTTGGAAGATTGCAGGGGCATTAGCAAGTCCAAAGGGCATGACCAAGTATTCAAAATGACTGAAGGGAATTCTAAAGGCTGTTTTCCATTCATCACCTTCTTTTGTACGAATAAGATGATAGGCACCCCTGAGATCAAGTTTTGTGAAGATGACTGCACCTCTCACTGCTTCCAGGATATCCGAGATGAGAGGCAATGGGTAACGATCCTTGAGGGTGCATTGGTTAAGGCCACAGTAATCCAAACACGGCCTGAGCTCCCTGGAATCCTTCTTAGGAACGAAGAAAAGGGAAGCGCCCACTGGGGACTTGGACGGTCTAATAGTTCCATTTTCCAGGTTGGTGTCCAGGTATTCCCAGAGGGCCCTTTTTTCTGGTTCTGACAAAATAAACATTCTTCCGAAGGGGATCAAGGCTAAAGGTTCAGTGTCAATGGCACAATCCTCTGGTCTGTGGGGTGGCAGAGCTTGAACAATTACTGTTGAGAATACATCTGCGTATGCCTGGTAGGCTCTGGGGATCCAGAAAATGTTAGAGACGGTGACTGGAATTTGCTGAGTTTCTTGAGAGTCTTCGGAGGAACTTGGTAAAGTGATTGGGGACATACAGTGGGACATACAATGTTCTGAACCAAGAAATAAAGAGCCTGCTGGCCAGTTGATATAGGGGTTATGCTTCTGTAACCAGGGCATGCCTAGAACCATAGGATAGTGAGCAGATCTTATGATTTCAAATGTAATCCTTTCTTGATGTTGATTAATAGAAAGAAGGATCTCTTTGGTCTGAAGGGTAATGGGTCCTGAAGATAAGGGTCTCCCATCAATAGCTTCAACAGGTTGCATAGTCTCTCGTGTTTCGTGGGGAATGTTGTGACTAGTGACCCAATCATGATCTATGAATATGCCCATGGCTCTGCAATCCACTAGTGCCAAGATCGGGTAGGATTCTTTCTTGGAAGGCGATAGGAATGCTTGTAGAATCACAAGATTGTTTTGTCCAGGAGAGTTCAAGGAAGGAATTGATGTGGAGCAGACACCTTTCTCCCGAAACTGTGCCCCATCTAGGATCGGGAGCTGGCGTTTCCCGAACGCTGTGGTTGGGCGATAGGGCACTCTCTCACAAGGTGTTTATCTGAGGCGCAGTACATGCACAGTCCAGTGTGAATCCAGCGCATCCTTTCTTGTGGAGTAATGGGTCCATGGAAGGCCCCCAGTTGCATATGTTCAGGATCCGGGGTTGCAGAAGCTGCGGGCTCTGGTCGGTATGAATGGTCTGTGGCAGCCTTTTGAGATGTTGACTTAGACTTTCTTTTCTCTGCCTTTCTTTCCTGGATTCGAAAGTCAATTTGTAGGGAGAGATCCATGAGGGCCTGGAAGGAGCTTGGGCAAGCTACCCTGGCTAGCTCGCCCTTTATTTCTTCATTTAGACCTCTTCGAAAGAGGGTGAATCTGGCTTCTTGGGACCAATCAGCCTCTTTTACAAGTTGTTTAAAGCGGGTCACATAGGTAAGCATATCCTGGGATCCTTGTTGAAATTCAAGTAGACGTTCCTGAGCGCTGTAAACAAGCTCTGGGCGATCAAACATGGCTTTTAGGGCTTCCACAAATCCATCATAATCATCTAGGAGGGAGTTGCCCGAATTGACTAGGCGGGTTGCCCAGGTTAAGGCGTTACCGGTCAGGTGTGAGATCATAAACCCCACCTTGGCTCTTGGGGTGGAAAAGTAGTAGGGCTTAAAGGTGAAATGCACCAAACATGAGTCAAGGAAAGCACGAAGGTTCTTTGAAGAGCCATCATATTTGTCCACAACTCCTCCCAATAAGACACTTCCTTTAGTAGCACAGTCACGAGACAAGGCTAGCTGCATTAAAGCAGCGTTCTCTGCCTTAAGTGGACTTCAGTGGTTCATTCCTGCATACCTTGCATGAGGTCTTGAACCGCGGCTTCCATCTCTGTATTCGTATCGTTTTTTAGGCATCTCAATCTGTCACAAGTCTCTCCCCTTCTCACCTGTCTTTCCTTACTTGCGACCTTCTTTGATGACGTCTTTCGCACGGTCTGGGATTTGTAGAGACTTGTGTGCTGGTCGTCTGGTTCCAGCGAGGGGATAGCGGTCCTACTCCAGGAGGCGGTCGGATGTCCAATACCAGGAACCAGGAAGGAGATTAAGTCCGAGCTCGGAGGCACGGAACGCCGTGAATCGAGCGCAGGAGAGAAACCCGCAAGAATCGAAAGGTAAGTTCGAGGAAGGGAAAAAGGAGGAAGTAGATTCAAGAAATCGGGAAAACAGGACTAGGAAGGAAGTTCCGAGCGAACTTTGGCAAAACACGTCAGACTGCTCCGAGCGGTAGCGTTGAGACGCGCAGAGCCGCGGGGGTGTGTCTGCTTTGTAGAATGTTGAACGTAGCGCGTAAAAACTGGCAAGCTGCGTTCCGCACCAAACGGCCATGTTGGAAGGATCACGGAATTCAGTCCTCCATGGGTCAGGGACCACGAAGTCCAGAAGGGGCGCAGGCGGCGGTTCATGACATAGTGGTATATATGAGCCACATTCTTCTCTAGGTTTGCCAGGCTTCAGTAGTACTATGATTGTGGCCTCTCTGAGCGACTGTGGCAGGCACCCCGTCTGCAGCGCTTCCTCTCACACTTTTACCAAGTAGGGGGCAAGTGTGGCCTTGTACTCCATATAGAACTCAGCTGTTAGTTCGTCCGGGCAGGGGGATTTATTTCTTGGCAAGTCTCCTATCACTCAGGATATTTCTTCCATGTGAATAGGCCATTTATCTGTTCTTTGACGCTATCAGAGAGGATCGACATCGGTATGGAGTCCAACAGGGCTTGTAGATCCCCATTTTCATCTGAGCCCTGTGCTGTATATAGTGCCTCATAAAACTGCAGTCTGAGTACTGCAACTGCCCAGCCTTGTCCCCGACATCCACCACATGCTCTGTCCCGCTTTATGCTCGGATAGTACCAGCTAATAGTCTGCCTGGTCTTTCCCCCTCCACATATTTCCAGGTGGCAGCAGGTCTGGCTAAGTACTTAACCACTAAGTCTATATGGCGCTTAAATTCCGCCAGCTGGGTCTTTATATCTGCCAGGGTAGCTCGGCTAGGCGTCACTGCATACTGTCTCTCGAGTGCTTTGAGACTGCTCTAACTGCTGGCGATATCTTTTCGAATATTTTTTAGTACGCCAAATTCCTTACACATAACCATGCCTCTTATATATACTTTAAATGCCTGCCAGAGTGTACTTTGTGATGTTACGCTACCCTAATTCGTCTGGAAGTAGGTCTGAATATCCTCCTCTATGCCACTCCTAAAGACCAAATCTTTCAACCCCAAAGATTTAAATCGGCACAGGCCGCTTTTTCATTTGGCCGTCCCCCAATTTAGGGAGAGCACTATAGGGGAGTGGTCTGAGTATGTATGGGGAAGTATGTCAGTCGTCACCATTTGCCCCACAAGGCTGTCTGAGACCAAGGAGAGATCTATCCTGGAGGTCATGTCATGCGCAGATGAATGATAGGTGTATCCCCGGGCGCCTGGGTGGAGGGTACGCCATATGTCGCACAGGCTAAGCACTGACAACCGCCGCCAAATACAGCGGGCTGCCCTTGATAGCACCCTTGGCGCCTTTCCAGTGCGGTCCAGTTCTAGGTCTAATATAGTGTTCATGCCCACCCCCCATATAATCAGTGTGCTTGGGTAGCCCACCCAGTAGCTTACAGTGCACTATTACGTAACGGCCCTCTGGGTCAATATGTGTGTGCAGGCACTCAAATGTAACCCCTTTGTGTATTAAAGTTAGCACTCCTTTGGATTGTGTTGAGTAATCAGTATGGAACCGACTGGACCCCCATCCCTTGTCATTCCAGCGGCCCAGCGTATGTATTTCTTGCAGAAAAAGGATCTGAACCCTGTGTCGGGCAATGTAAGATGTCAACTTCTGTGCCTTAGAGTAATTACCAAGCCCCCTTACGTTCCAGCTTAATACCTTAATACTCTCCATGCAGACCTAAGATGGTTGTAACACCATCATAGCGCCCTCAATCAGGGTCAATGCTACCCTCTCTCTAATTCCTTACCTAATCCCAACAATATCCTCCGTGTACCTGCAACCTTGCATAGGGGGGCAACTGCTTAACTACAACCAACCACTGTTACCAACCTGACTGCCCGCCTTAATGATTTGTGTACTATGCACATCCGCGCCCACAGTAACATTAAGCAATTAGCCAAGGGTTACCACTGCACCAGGAGTTCACAGCGAGGGATCCTGGATCATATGGACGAGGATGCCACTTGAGCCTCATCATCTGGTATCTGCTGAAGGCGAACCGGTATATTGGCCTCAATGTATGCCGCTGCCTCTTCCAGGATTGTAAAAAATATGGTCTTGCTTCGGTGCTGTATGCGTAGTCTCGCCGGGAATAGCATGGCATAAGGAGTGGCTCTCTCTCAAAGCATGCGTTTAACCCCCAGGAAGGATTTTTGCTCCAGCTGAACTGCAGTAGAGAAGTCGGGTATATGTACTGTGGTGTTCTCAAATTGCAGCAGGCCCCTCTCTCAGGCTAGGCGTAGCGCTGTGTCACGATCCCGTTAATTGAGGATTTTTGCTATGATCGCTCGAGGCGGACCTCCCGAGCTTGGTCTCACTGATGGCGTTCTATGTGCTTGCTCAATCACAAACATGGGGGAGAAGCCCTGCTCGCCCAGCAGGTCTTAAAGTAGACTCTCCACTGCCACTTCGATTGGACCACCTCCATACCCCTCGGGCAGAACGACTATGTGTATGTTGCGTCTCTTGGATCATGACTCCAGGTCGTCGCACTTGGAGCGGGCTTTTTCAGGTCCTTGGCCATGTATGCCACCTGGGCCTTGAGCATGTGAACATCATTTTCTGTTGTCCCGATCCGTGTTTCAGCCTCTGTCACTCGAGCAGACAAACTCTCCATCTTGCCATTGAGAGTGTTGATGTTGGTTGTGATGCCATCCAGCTTGTCTGTCATGTTAGAGAAGCCAGCTTGCATGCTCTCCATCAGCTGCAAAAGGGTGCTGGAATGGTGCGAGGTCATACGCGACAAGTGCATGCTGTTAGGTACAGTGCCATGACTGCTACTGTGTCTCTCAGGGATTGGTGCTGTAGGGCCTCATTGACAAGGAGGATCACTTATGCATGGGCTCACGGCCCTCGTATCACTTAGGCCAGAGGCCCAATATACAATGTTCATGTGATGCCCAGCCCCTCACCTGTGTGTCCCTCACCGCAGCAGGGTGTCATGATGCCTACCCCAGGTCAGCCCCGGGTGCAGGCATCCAGATATTTAATAAAACCCCAGCAGCCCCGGCTGGGGGGGCTGTCTGGGTTCAGTCCTGGCGCCTTAGGTGCCAGGCTCATAATAGAAATCAGTCCTGGCGCCATAGGCGCCAGGCTCATAGACTTTACTTACCTCATGCAGACCATGCTGCAAATGAATCCAAGCCAACGTGAGGCCTGGATGGGACTATTTTACTACAGGGACTATTTTTTACTCGGGTGTGGTTCTAGGGACTTCTTACCTGGAACTACTTTGGAGGCTATTTAAACCACGCCCGAACAGCAGCACATGCTTCGCGTTATTCTGCATCCAGCAGCGTAATGCTCACCGTGCCTGCAGTCAGCATCCAGTCTTCAGCCACGCCCGTCTCGAATCCAGAGCTTCTAGCAATAGAAGAAAGAAGAAGGAAAGGTTAGAATACAGATATTATTTCAATCCTTACCTGAATTCCGGATCCATCACGTCTTTGAACATGAAAAGGACATTGTTCTTCACGCTTCGCATCGCCAGCTGCAGCGCCGCGCCATACTCACCAGTCCTCACAGCATTTTTCGATCCGGCGCAGCCTCCATCATTTTCTTTGCCGAATTCCACCATCTAGGGGACAAAAGAAACATAAGGTGAGCCGAGAGAGCCAACAAATACAACCTCTCCACCATAGACTTACCTGATTAACAACCAGAGGCATTATTCTGTAACAAACCACAACTTCTTACGCCGCACCTGTAAGGAGAGAGAAACCAGCAATTTAAATACACGCATCTTTTACCGGACAGTGTTGGGTAATACAGACTCTTACCTGAACACCATCAGCTGCCACAAGACAATCTTCCCTTGGATCCAGCTGCAACACAAGAAAGGAATGTACAAGAGTGAACATCGGACATATTGAACTCTTTGAACTTTATACTTACGGGTTCTCGCCTGGAACCTCAGAGTCAATATTCATCTGGAACTCTTCCAACGCCTTCAAACCAGTGAAGTAACCAGGATGGAGAGCTCATCATTTAAAAACATAAGGTGAGCTTACTGAAAGTGAATATCGGTGGTGATTAGTGGGGAGAACAGTGGAGTGCCATTACTAGAATCCACGGGTGGCTAAATCCCTTTCTCCACTTGCAGGAGAATACTTCTATGGGTCAAGCAGACGTGATTAGGCGGTCCAGTCCAGTCTGTCATCTCTGCACTACGATTCACGTTGGAGGAGGTCGCAGCTGTCCGGGTCCGATCGACGCCCCTGTGGGAGCCAGGTGAGCGTAACAGAACGCGAAGCCTATCTACAAATCCCCACCCGGGCGTTATGGAAACCTCCGAAACAGACCAACTAGCCCAAATATTGGGGGTACTTGGTAAGTGCACTCTGCGCGCCAAGAGACTAATGCCCTCAGGAGAGAACTGATTGTGTCAAAGGAACGCACAGATGATCTTGCTAGACAACTGCTGCAAAATCAAGCTGGGCAAACACCCCTACCTGGACTCGGGGGAAACCGAGCTCCTGTTTCATCGAGCAATCCTGTGCAAGTAATCCTATCAGGGGCTATTCCTTTAGCTCCACCCGAACGCTTTGCTGGGGACCCAAAAAGGTTTGCAGTGTCTATGAATCAATGCCGCTTGCACTTTTTATGCAGACCTGGAGCTTTTCCAAATGACCAAGCCAAAGTAGCCTTTGTACTATCATATCTTAGTAGCAGCGCAGCTGACTGGTCAATTCCACTAGTCAACCAGGATGACCCTCTTCTTCGGGATTTTCAGGGTTTTCAAAGAAGCATGGAAAGACTATTCGCCAGACATTCACAGAGACAGGCCCTGGATAATGAACTTTTATCCCTACGACAGGGTAATCAGGATCTGCTAACATATATCGCAACTTTCAATAGGTTGGTGGTGGAAACCGGATGGCCTGAGGAGAAACGAATTACATTATTTCATCGTGGGCTTCGGGGACAACTCAAAGATGTTTTGGCTCAAGTTGTGAACCCACCTCAGGATTGCGCAGAATATATAGGGCCTCATTACACAGTAGGCGGTAACCATGGTGCTATTAGCGCCATGGTTGCCGCCGGTATTTTACCGTGTCCTCCTTGGTGGATGGCGGAATTACCGCCCTACTCCAAGGTGAGCGGGGGCGGTAATTCCCCATTCACCAAGAACTTTCCCCATTCCCATTTTTGCCCCCATAGGGCATAATGGGAATGGGGAAGGCGCTAATTACGGTACCGTCAAATAGAGCCTGATTCGGGAAACAACCACGCCCGACAAGGGTAGAGGTCCGCTTGCCGAGCTTAAAGAAGGACACTCAGACCTCCCACCTAATTACACCAATGGTCCTAATTGATCCAAGGCAGCCATCACACATGCACGCAGTAAGGGCATACATTGATAGCGGGCCGTAGGAAACTACATGGACCACAAATTGGCCTCAAGGATGAATCTACCCCTTTGCAAAAAGACCGCTTCGGATGTCATCACCACAGTCAATGGAACTGAAATTGCCTCTGGCCCTGTAACTCATTCCACTACTGAGCTGACACTGTTGGGTCAAAATGGGCATCGGGAAACTATTGTGTTTGATTTAATCAAGGCCCCGCAATTCCAAATAATTCTGGGAATGCCATGGTTGGAAACACATAATCCTTGTATTGATTGGCGAGAGAAGAGAGTGACCTTCCCAGATTGTGCACACACCTGTTACCCGGAAAAAACCTTGAACAAAAGCCTGGTCACCGTCAATAATCCAATTGTGCAGTTACCTCAGGAATACCAAGAATTTCAGGATGTTTTTCAAAAAGAACAGGCAAATACCTTACCACTTCACAGATCATACGATTGTCAAATCAACCTAGTACCCGGTGCACAATCTCCATGCAGTAAAATCTACGCCCTTACGGAACCCGGAAATCTTCACTTACGACAATATCTGGACCAATACCTTGCTAATGGCTTCATTCGTCCATCCAAATCTCCTGCATCCTCAGCTCTATTCTTCGTGCCTAAAAAGGAAGGTGACCTTAGAACGTGCATGGACTACCGCGCATTAAATCAGATTACGGTAAAAAACCGATACCCATTGCCTCTGATCCCCGAATTACTAGACCAAGTAAAGGATGCTTGTATCTACACTAAGTTAGACCTCCGAGGGACATATCATCTGGTACGTGTAAAGAAAGGTGATGAATGGAAGACTGCCTTTCGCACCAAGTACGGGTTATTCGAATACCAGGTGATGCCCTTCGGGTTGTGCAATGCACCAGCAGCCTTCCAGTATTTTATGAACGATGTCCTTCGTGAACTCATTAACGTCTGTGTTGTCGTATACATAGATGATATTCTAGTGTACTCCTCCTCAGAATCAGACCATGTGAAGCACGTTTGTGCAGTCCTTGAGAAACTACGCCAGCACAAGTTATACGCAAAATTGGAGAAATGTGTTTTTCATTCTACAGAAGTTGAATTCCTGGGATTTATCCTGACTCCAAAAGGAGTTCGAATGGACTCTCGAAAGGTGGACGCAATGCTCAAGTGGCCATCACCCAGTTCAGTTAAAGGGGGTACAAAGCATGCTTGGATTTGCTAATTTCTATCGCAGATTTATTCCTGAATTCTCACATATTGTACACCCCATCACAGCACTTTTGCGAGAAAACAAATGTTTTTTGTGGACTGAAGAGGCTGAAAGAGCCTTCCAAGAGCTAAAATCGAAATTCACATCTGCACCTGTCTTAAAGCATCCACGCCCTAAGCTTCCATACATAGTTGAAACCGATGCATCCAGTTTAGCCATGGGAGCTGTCCTGTCCCAGAAGGATCCCGAAAACGGTCAACTTCATCCAGTAGCATTCTGGTCAAGAAAGTTCTCAGCACCCAAATTAAACTATGCGGTTACTGATAAGGAGTTATTAGCCATCAAGTCCGCCTTCAAGGCTTGGCGACATTATCTTCTCGGTGCCAGGCATACCATCACTGTAATCACCGATCACA
This sequence comes from Ambystoma mexicanum, assembly GCF_040938575.1. Lineage (NCBI taxonomy): Eukaryota > Metazoa > Chordata > Amphibia > Caudata > Ambystomatidae > Ambystoma > Ambystoma mexicanum. Next base: position 965,454,195 of record NC_090936.1, on the reverse strand, counting down.
GGAATCTGCAGTATTTTAAAACAGCCAAGGCCCAATCATCGCGTCAACTTCGGTGGGCATTATTCTTTGCCGAATTCGATTTTGTGATCACTTATCGACCAGGTTGTAAAAACGGCAAGGCAGATGCCTTATCCCGAATAGGGATGGGAGAAGTATATTCGAACCCCGAACCGGTGCCTATAATTTCAGAACAAAGAATTCTTGGCATAACTACTCTACAGACTCTAGAAGACCTTCATTTAAAAATCCAACAACTTTTCGATCCAGCAGCCCTGCAGGACTGGGTAAAGAAAGGCCAAGATTATTCAGTCATCAATGACCTACCTTACTATCAAGGACGTCTATTTCTACAACACAAGGAACTACAAGAACTAGTCACCTCCAATTATCATGACGCCTTTATGGAAGGACACCCAGGTATTGCAAAAACTGCAGCTAAAATTAAAAGACAATTCTGGTGGCCCACCTGGCAAAAGGATGTAAAATCATTTGTGATGTCTTGTGGTATCTGCGCCCAAAACAAAAGTCAGAAGAAAAAACCAGCTGGCCTTTTACAACCTTTGGATATTCCAGCTACACCATGGCACACCTTGTCTTTAGACTTCATTAAAGATCTACCTCTGTGTAATGGATTTAACACCATTCTAGTTATTGTGGATCTTTTTTCCAAAATGGCCCACTTTATTCCTTTAAAAGGATTACCTTCCGCTTCGATTTTGGCAAAGGAATTTCTCGAAAACATTGTTCGAATCTATGGATTTCCTTCCGTATTGGTCTCTGACCGAGGCAGTCAATTTATTTTGCAATGTTGGAAGAAATGCTGTCAATTGGCGCAAATCGACGTAAGGCTATCAACCAGTCACCACCCCCAAACTGATGGTCAGACGGAGAGGACCAACCAGACTCTTGAACAATACCTACGTTGTATGCTACACCAAATCGAAAGCAGTTGGAAAGATATTTTATGGATTTCCGAATACGCATACAATAACTCTGTACATTCAGGAACCGGAAAAAGCCCCTTTCATACCATATATGGACATCATCCTCGAACCTCAGAACTCGATTCGCCTCAACACTTAGAAATGCCTGCAGTGACTCAGCTGCACTCTACTATTACACAAGCCTTTAAGGAAGCAATAGAACACTTGAAACAAGCAAAGGAGAAATACAAGAAAAATGCTGATCGACATAGAAGTGAAACTCCACAATACCAGATTGGAGATCAAGTTTGGCTGGCTACAAAACATATACCTCTAAAGGGAACTCGAACTTTCAATCCTAGATATTTGGGACCTTACACCGTTAAGGCCATTATCAACCCGGTTACCATCAAATTGGAATTACCCTGTAATATGCGGATTCATCCTGTCTTTCATGTTTCACTTCTAAAACTAGTTCAACCTGGTTAACCAAACCACCTGACCCCATCCTAATAGATAGAGAACCTGAATTTGAGGTAAAACATATCCTGGACTCTAAGATGGTTAAATCAAGACTTTTTTATTTAATCGACTGGAAGGGTTACGGACCACAAGAAAGGTCATGGGAGCCTAGTGACCACGTTCATGCACCTCGGTTGGTGAAGAATTTCCATCGGAACTTCCCAGACAAACCAGGACCAAGGGGAAGAGCAACTTTAGGAGGGGCCTTGGGGGGAAGTGCTGTCATGATGCCTACCCCGGTCATCCGGATCAAGCCCATCTGCCCCGGGAGCAGGCATCCAGATATTTAATAAAACCCCAGCAGCCCCGGCTGGGGGCTGACTGGGTTCAGTCCTGGCGCCTTAGGCGCCAGGCTCATAATAGAAATCAGTCCTGGCGCCATAGGCGCCAGGCTCATAGTCTTTACTTACCTCAGGCAGACCATGCTGCAAATGAATCCAAGCCAACGTGAGGCCTGGATGGGACTATTTTACTACAGGGACTATTTTTTACTTGGGTGTGGTTCTAGGGACTTCTTACCTGGAACTACTTTGGAGGCTATTTAAACCACGCCCGAACAGCAGCACATGCTTCGCGTTATTCTGCATCCAGCAGCGTAACGCTCACCATGCCTGCAGTCAGCATCCAGTCTTCAGCCACGCCCGTCTCGAATCCAGAGCTCCTAGCAATAGAAGAAAGAAGAAGGAAAGGTTAGAATACAGATATTATTTCAATCCTTACCTGAATTCCGGATCCATCACGTCTTTGAACTTGAAAAGGACATTATTCTTCATGCGTCGCACCGCCAGCTGCAGCGCCGCGCCATACTCACCAGTCCTCACAGCATTTTTCGATCCGGCGCAGCCTGCATCATTTTCTTCACCGAATTCCACCATCTAGGGGACAAAAGAAACATAAGGTGAGCCGAGAGAGCCAACAATTACAACCTCGCCACCATAGACTTACCTGATTAACAACCGGAGGCATTATTCTGTAACAAACCACAACTTCTTACGCCGCACCTGTAAGGAGAGAGAAACCAGCAATTTAAATACACGCATCTTTTACCGGACAGTGTTGGGTAATACAGACCCTTACCTGAACACCATCAATTCCCTTGGATCCAACTGCAACACAAGAAAGGAATGTACAAGAGTGAACATCGGACATATTGAACTCTTTGAACTTTATAGATACGGGTTCTCGCCTGGAACCTCGGAGTCAATATTCATCCGGAACTCTTCCAACGCCTTCAAACCAGTGAAGTAACTGGTATCTACGCGCCCCTGCATTCCACGCAGGATGGAGAGCTCATCATTTAAAAACATAAGGTGAGCTTACTGAAAGTGAATATCGGTGGTGATTAGTGGGGAGAACAGTGGGGTGCCATTACTAGAATCCACTGGTGGCTAAATCCCTTTCTCCACTTGCAGGAGAATACTTCTACGGGTCAAGCAGACGAGATTAGGCGGTCCAGTCCAGTCTGTCATCTCTGCATTACGCTTCACTTTGGAGGAGGTCGCAGATCTCCGGGTCCGATCGACACCCCTGTGGGAGCCAGGTGAGCGTAACACAGGGGCAGGGACAGGGTGCCAGCAGCCAGCAAAGTTGCCCTGCAGTCCTCTGACCTGACTGGGTATACATCTGTCCCTCTGGAGCAGCCCCTCCACCAGAGCAGGTCAGGATTAGAAGCTCAGCGGGCTACAATGGAGTCCCAGTGCTGGTCTAAACTTCTTGAGCTACCTCCTCTGGGCCGCTGTGCAGCGCGTCCCTCATTTCAGTTTGCAGTGCCAGGGGTGGTGTGGGGAGGTGGCAGTGACCACAGCTCACCTTCCTCGCTCGCCCGCAGCATGTATCAAGGCCCTCGCCGCTCACTAGCTTCTGCCGTGATCCGGCTTGCTCCCTCCAGTAACGGCAGGCCGGCCTCCTCCTCCGCTCACCCGGGTGGTGTCCGGTCCTCTCCCTCACCACCAGGCCTCTGGTTCTCTCAGCATGGCAGCAGGGTCTACAATGCAAGTGGTAGCTGGATCAACTGGGTCATCCCTCACAGCCCGCACCGCCAAGGAGGACTCTGCAGCTGGTCGTCCAACGCCGCCCGCCCGCCACAGGTCCCCAGATTGCCGGGCCTCCTAGCGCCAGCAGCAGGGTATGCAGCACCAGCAGATTTGCTGTGTTCGTCCCCCAGGGTATCCGACTCCGGTCTCCCTCTTTTTGACACCAAGGAAGGGTCGTGGGAGTGGGTATCAGGCAAGGATACGGGAGGTCGGCATAGAGAGTCAGAATAAGGCAGCCCTCAGCATCGACCCCCTGTCCAAAAAGCTTTCTTGAACTGATACTCCACCAACGTACATGTCAGGAAATGAGGACCTGCCTGGTCTGTATGGCACAAATCGAAAAGACCTCTGTATCTTCCATTCCAATATGGTGACCGTCTATGACCCGATTTTTCACTAGACACAACAGTCTAGTTAATTACCATGATGGCATCATGCTTAGCGTGTGGTGGATCCAGTTCTGTCAGAGTTAACATGGCGATGACCGTAACCCTCAGAGGTCCTGGACGCTGTGCTCCACCTTCCTAAAGGAACCAGCCCAACAGTCTAATAAACAGCCTGTGTGACCAGGACCCCCAGGTAGGAGTGCTACGGGAACACCCCCTCTGGAACTAGTTGCACGAGAAATACAGGAGCTACAGTGAATACAGGAAACAGTATATGAGCAGGGCACCTGATAAAAAACAAACACATATAAATAATAGACGTTTCAGCAATTCCTTACCCTCTCACTGAGACCCCTGGCATCATGGAACTCCTGTGAATGACCCTGGTGCCTCACCTAACCTAAACCGTACCTAATTACCTAAGAGTAATCAATCACAAGGCTGCAGGAGGAACAGGTCAGTGGAAACGTGGTGTTTCACCGTTGCAAGTGGGAGAAACCTGAAGGTGTCTCCCTGCTAGTCCCCGGAGATCTGTCATCCAGGTGGCCAGGTCACGGCCATCACTATCGGATTCACTTCCTGGGAGTGGACCAGTGAGGGAGGCAGAGTCAGGCAACTGATCAGAATCACACACAGCTTACGGCCCTTTCCATTCCCCACAGGGTTAAAAGGTGGAGCAGGAGATCACAGTACGAGCATGGCAGACAGCACGACGAGACGGCTAAGCAGGCACGGAAGTTCAAGCAAAGGAGAACGGTGGCAGGAATCGCGAGGGTAGCGAGCAGAGAAGTGACCCTGTCCTTTTCACCCCAGACCCACGGAACCTTTGAGGAAGAAAGTTTAACACTGAGAACAATAGCACAAGTGTATTGCAGAAGATGTCAACAGTATACGGGTCAAGCCAATGCCGATAAGCAGGAGCAGGGTCAGACTGGGACAAGAAATAAGCCCGGATACCCAAAAAAAGCTTCCCACCCCTCACCTCAAAAAAGTGGCCCTCAAACCATCATCCGTGAATCACGTCAATTCACGACTTTACAGAAAATGTTGCTTATGGAGGGTTCATGTGTCTGTTGCATGTTATGTTTTGTGTAAACGCTTGAAAAAGTGACACCTGTGCAGTGTCCTCCATGGCCAAACCAAAAATGCAAAATGCTGGTGTGGGCCAGTTTCTTTGGTCAAAGTGGGCCACTTTTTTGGCCAATATGGGCCATTAACAGTTTAATGAGTTACTTCACTATGCGGCTAGTAGTTTTGACCATTGTTGCTGAATCAATATTCTTTAAATTGCACAATTTGAATTACGTTTTATCAAAAAATCCCCCGTTGTGTACTATTCAAACAGTCTGTCACAAAAGGAATGAATTGCTATTGCAACTGAGCCACTTTTTCGTTGGTGCCCGAGACAATTGTATGCCCAGCCAGGCCAGCCTAGTCTGACCCTAGACCCCCTGTGCCTGTGTAGACTAGTCATAGTGTGTTACAAATCCTGAATCACCCCCACTTACTTGCTGCTGGTGTGACAAGCAGGCAATGTGTTAGGTGTGCAAAGTTATGATACAGCAGGCCAGCTGTCTGTTAGTTATGCGGATAGCTTATGATAAAGTGGGACTGGTCATGGATAAAGTTCCAGAAAGGGGGTGCAATCCATTTCCTTTCAATGCTAGTATGTGTCTCCACTTTGTCAAAAAGGTGGGAGAGAAAATATGCCCTCTGCCCTGTGAAGGCGTATCAGATACCGGAGACAAAGGCTTCACTGCATAAAAATGATTTGATGCATGTGAGTAGTGTTGCAGAACGCAGCTGCCACTTCAATAAGAGGTGTGACACAGTGTTAAGACAAGCAGGCAATGTGTTAGGTGTGCAAAGTTATGATAAAGCAGGCCAGGTGTCTGTTAGTTATGCGGATAGCTTATGATAAAGTTGGACTGGTCATGGATAAAGTTCCAGAAAGGGGGTGCAATCCATTTCCTTTCAATGCTAGTAAGTGTCTCCACTTTGTCAAAAAGGTGGGAGAGAAAATATGCCCTCTGCCCTGTGAAGGAGTATCAGATACCGGAGACAAAGGCTTCACTGCATAAAAATGATTTGATGCATGTGAGTAGTGTTGCAGAACGCAGCTGCCACTTCAATAAGAGGTGTGACACAGTGTTAAGACAAGCAGGCAATGTGTTAGGTGTGCAAAGTTATGATAAAGCAGGCCAGGTGTCTGTTAGTTATGCGGATAGCTTATGATAAAGTTGGACTGGTCATGGATAAAGTTCCAGAAAGGGGGTGCAATCCATTTCCTTTCAATGCTAGTAAGTGTCTCCACTTTGTCAAAAAGGTGGGAGAGAAAATATGCCCTCTGCCCTGTGAAGGAGTATCAGATACCGGAGACAAAGGCTTCACTGCATAAAAATGATTTGATGCATGTGAGTAGTGTTGCAGAACGCAGCTGCCACTTCAATAAGAGGTGTGACACAGTGTTAAGACAAGCAGGCAATGTGTTAGGTGTGCAAAGTTATGATAAAGCAGGCCAGGTGTCTGTTAGTTATGCGGATAGCTTATGATAAAGTGGGACTGGTCATGGATAAAGTTCCAGAAAGGGGGTGCAATCCATTTCCTTTCAATGCTAGTATGTGTCTCCACTTTGTCAAAAAGGTGGGAGAGAAAATATGCCCTATGCCCTGTGAAGGAGTATCAGATACCGGAGACAAAGCCTTCACTGCATCAAAATGATTTGATGCATGTGACTAGTGTTGCAGAACGCAGCTGCCACTTCAATAAGAGGGTGGTGGTGTATGTGACTCCCTTGATTGAACTTGTGTAGGAGTGTGGTGGTGCACTAGTGTATGTGTGCTGTAGTACGCGTTCTTGTGTTCCATCCTTATTTCAACACATACTTTACTCTGAGATTGGCCCTTTGGCAATACGTGCAAGTATGCAATTAGCTATGAAGCAATGCCTGGTGCGTGGAATATGGAGCTGCACACACGAGGATGCATCTAATTTACAGGCATATACACACTTTCCGTCTGTTGATGTTTTTGACACACGATCTGTTTCCAGCCTTATCTATGCCAGACCCTTTCAATTATAAAACAAATGCATATATATTAATGGTTTGGAATATGTGGTTGTAAAGGAGTTCATTCTGATAACTTTTTTGCGCAGTGGATAACCTTGGCTATATGTTGTATAGGATTTCTATTTTGGAATAGGTCTGATTTTTTTTTTTTCTATTTCCTTAAGGGCTAATATAATGTATATGTGCCCTAATGTATTCAAATATAATTCTAAATTGTATATTGTGAAGATTGCAGGTCGTTTTTTTAAACATGAAGCCCGGTGTGAACATATTAAATGGAATTCGTAAATCAATATATAAATATGTATCATTATTACTTCAAAGTAATTAGAAAACCCATTAATTTCTATGATTGAAAAAAACACGGAGCTGCTAGCTGCACCTCAACCGCCAGGGGTTATGAATATCAGAACATGACCTATTGCACATTTTGTATTTTTTCAAAACAATGAACCTTGCTAAATGGTACGTTTTTCATGGTTGTCTTTTTCACAGAGCAGCGTAGAGTGTGCTGAGAAGGGTAAATAATAAAGGCATGTACAGAGAGAGGTTCAAGTGACAGTCTATCTGCAAAGCACATCTTCAGCCTTCACAATTCAATAGTCTTTTAATTCCGACAATTATAAAGAAAAGCTTTGCACACTGAAAGACAACTGTCTTATTGCTACTGGATAACGTGTTTGAAAGGATTGCGTACTGTCAGGTTCCCACTTTAGTACAGTTTAAATCTAAAATGAGGCTCACGTGGATTCAAGTGCTGTGGGTGTGGACAAGGATGCAGGACTCACAGAGCATTTAAAGACATGCCATTGAAATATCGAAACTACATTAATTTAATCAGCAATAAAAGGCCATGCATTTCCGAATGAAGAGGTTTTTACAGAAGTGTTTGTGCAGCGATATGCACATTCGTGGAGACTGTAACCCGTTTGAGTTACATTAAAAAACCGGCCCAGGCATGGGCTTCAGGAATGGGCCAGAGGAGCTTGCCCGCTAAAAATTATTTTGACCCGGTCACGGGCCGAATGGCAGAGGGCCCAATGCAACCCTGAGCAGGAGCGAGAGATGCCCCCGCAACCGTGGCACTGGCCTTGACTCCAATGAAGAGGAAAGCCAAGCATTTCAACACAGGCATTGAGTCGAGGGGCGAACCGATAAGAACTGGGCGATGTTGATTGAGAATCGCTAAGTGGCAAATTTGAACCAAGTGCAACGAAATGTGAACGAACTGTAACAAATGTTAAAGAGGAGAACAACTGCAGAGGAAAATCGGCACCACGTCGGTGCTAACTCGAAAGACTATGGTCGATCTCTGTGTGAGTGAAACTACGGGTGCCAGAAGGCCGTAGGAGACTCGTTGAAAAAGGTCAAAGTGGTCGTACAGGAGGTCTAGTAAAATCACTGTACAATCAAAAGACTTTGATCTACAAATTGAGTGGAAGCAAGGGAAGTGAATCCCACCACATGAGAAAGCAAGTAAAGTGAATCCTGTAACCATTTGTGAATGTGAAGTTTGTAAGAGTTACCCAACCGAGGGATGCTGATGAGAAGGGGGCAAGTCTAAAGTCCCGAGAAACAGTTTGTTGACAAGAGTGTTACCAGCGAAGGATGTCCACATTGCACTGATAAAAAAGGACATTAAGATTGTTGAAGGAACTCTTTTGATTGAACTTTATTTTGGAACCTGAGAGGCCCTCGAAAGCGAGAGATTATAGCTATCTGGGGTCTTGATATCATTAAAGAACGATCTAGGGCTTTGCGCCCAGAAGAGGGGAATCCCAGGGTGAAAGTCGTTACCCAAAGCCAATGGAAAAGAGACTGTTTATTTGTGTTGTTATTTGAATACGTCAGGTCCTCTAAGGCAAGAGACTTTCAAGGAAACGAGACTTGGCATTGACGGTCCTGAGAGTTGCCATTAGAACTGTTGTCTTGTGCTGGAGAAGCCGGAGACTGTACTGTGCTCCAAGATCCCACCTTACCCTGTGCTCAAAACGTGGGGAAGGGAGACCCATGCTACTGTATCCTGAGATATTATTTGAGAACACTTCTTTCTTTTCTTGAGCACTATCTCCCACCCTTTTCTGTATTAGTTGTAAGGTTTGGCAATAGTTTTCTTAGTATAGGCCCTTTTAATTTGACACAACGCCATTAGTACTGCCTTATTTTCATTTGATGGTCGACACTTGCTCACATCTTATATTTAGGTTTAATATAGGTGTTTTTCCACCCTGAAACCGTTGTTCAATAAACACCCTGGAACTGTGATCACTTGTGTCTGTCTTTACTGTTGCCACCATGAGTTTCTGAGACAAGACAGTGAGCTTCTAAATCAATGGGCTTTTATAACAGTGGGGAAGGAAGGGCACAAAGGCCTGGAGGAGAGGAAAGGGCCTAGCATGTTGTGATGTCATGCGTCCTGCTTGGAATTCAACGTGGAAGATCATTGGATACCGTGGTATCTGTAATCCCCCAAACGCCACAGAAATCCATATCAGGTCGGGACAGGACCAGGATCACCCCAAGCCCATCGTGGTCATGTGCGGTTGATCTGTCCCGGAAATGGCGGTGGTGCCTGAATCGTTTGCCCGGTCTTCCCCTGTAAGTGTGGCTGCCACAGCAATGTCTGCTCTGTCCTAATAGGATTCCCACTCCCAAGATCCCTCGCCCCCTGACGGGCTGGTGGAAGAACAACACCAGGTTTACAAGGATATTTGTCATAGAACCATCGGGTCAAACAAGGAGCCATGACATTGTGCTGTGACACCCGGGAATGTTCATCAACCTCATCTCCTTTCCAGTGAACTAGGTATTGGAGAGTACTACCACAGTAGCAAGAGTCCACATACTGCTCTTTGTACTCGTCTTGGCCCCAACCGCAGTAAGAGACAAAGACAAGTCTCTGGGGTATTTCTGCACTTGAACAGCTATTTTCAGGAAGGAGACATGAAAAACAGGATGAACCTTGTAGTGCGGTGGTAGTTCCAACTCTATAGCAAAAGGAATGTTGACACGTGAAATGGGAAAAGGGACGAAGAAATCTTGGCTTGAATTTCTTGGAACTTGCAGGGAGCTTAATATGAGCAGTGGATAACCATACACGATCGCCTATTTTACATAGAGGAGCCAGTATCCCCTTGTTACCGGCGTAGCTGCGTGCATGTTCTTGAGCCAGAATTAAATATATATGGCTGTTTTGGATTCCCGAAGACATGCGTTGCATTTTTTCTTTCAGAGAAGGCACCTTACAGTCAAAGGTCTTCTACATAGGAAGCAAAAGAGGATGATAACCATAGGAAGCATGAAATGGGGTATCTTGCAGAGACATGATACAAGTCAATGTAGGCAAACTCAGCCAAAGGGAGGAGATCTGTCCACCCTTCATCGTTCTCCATGACATAACATCACAGTTACTGGCAATGGTCTGATTGGCACGTATGCCTTGTCCATTCATCTGGGGATGGTAAACAGATGACAAGCAGTGTTAGATACCAAGTCTCTTGCAGACCTGCTTCCAAAAGATTGAAATTAACTATGATCCATGGTCTGTAATCATAATCCTATGTATAACATGAAAATGAAATACATGGAGAAAGAATAGACTAGCAAAAACATGCGTGGAAGGCACTTTCTTCAATGCTATAAAATCAGCCATTTTTGTAAATGAATCTACAATAGTCAAGATAGCCATTTGTCCCTTATCCTGAGGGAGCTTGGTAATGAAGTCAAGGGAACAAGTATGCCAAGGGCCAGGAGGAACAGGAAGAGGCACCATGATAATAAGGTTTCTTGACTAGCACGTTTAGGTATCATAACCTATCGTTATGAAATAAAAGGCCCTGTTTTTCTGCATCATCAATATCCATATGAAGGAATACTTCTTTATCTAAGATGGCATACTCTTTTTTGAGTTCATCTTCATAAGAAGAGAGTATGGGGGAAACGGCCCTAATGATTTTGTCAGGATGTAAAAAAGGTACACCTTCCATCTCTTCCTCATCAGTTTTGTAAGCGCGAGAGAGGGTGTCTGCTTTAGTGTTCAGATGGCCTGCCGTGAAAGCCATTATAAAATCAAATCTGGCAAAAAAGTGCATCGAGCGGTTTTGACACTGATTCATAGACCTACCAGTTTTGAGAAATCACAGATTTCTATGGTCAGTAAAAACAGTAATAGTGTGACATGACATGCAGCTTGTAGCAGGTGTCACCAATTAAGGAAGGCTTTGTTAATAGCTAGAAACTCCTTTTCGAATACACTGAGGTTTTTCTCAGCAGGAGAAAAGGTGTGAGAATAATATGACAATTGGTGGTTTTCGTTGGTGTCTGGATCGATTTGTGTAAGAACAGCTCCCAGTGTGAAATTGGAGGCATCTGTTTCAACAACATAAGGAAAGTCCGGATCGGGAAGTCTAAGAACTGGGGCTGTGGTGAATTTTCTTTTTAATGTCTGAAAGGCCTTTTCTTTATTATGTGTTGTGAGAAACCTGAGGCTATGCTCCCTGGTAGACCTCAGGAAACCCTTATTCAGGTGGGCAGGGCAGGTGCTCTCAGACACCAACCCTGGGGGTGGACGAGCGAGGGACGATCACCTGGGTGAGGGGCCCCAAGGTTATGTTCAGGGGAATGCCCCAGAAGAGACGCGGTATCATGCCGGGGAAGGAAAGGCGTATGAGATCTCTAAGGCTTATATAGGCTACACTACCCCTGCCTCACCTCCTCCCAGTACATCTCTAGTACCCAAACCCACTAAACCCTGTTTTGCTATTTCTTGGCCACGTGTAGGAACCTCCGAATTATGTCCCCCTAGACCCAAACAAATCAAGTTATTGGACTCAGATAGGCAAGAAATCACACTTAGACCACTAGTTATATGAATAAAAAATGGCTCAATATAGGCCCGTTATTCACTCTTTATACATACACACAAAACATATAGTCAATTATCCATAAACATACAAAAAGAGCTTCACCGTTAATATGGTTGCAGAAGGCACCATCATCTCGGCCACCACATCCAGTTCTGTCTGCTTTCCCAAGAGGAATACCTCTTCTCTTTATGGGGGGATCCCCGCCCCTCATTGGTTACCAGACTGCCCTCGGCCAAAGAGCAGAAATAAGCATGAGGAGTCAAGAGTGGAAAATTCCAGGTAGAAGTGGAAAAACCCAGCTTCTCTTCCTTGCCCTCTTCCCCTCTTCCCCAGTACCCTATCACTGCATCTGCAGAATGCTCCGACTCCCTTTCTGTCTCTTCCATCGGCGGACAATACAACAACTATTCTCCAGAGTTAGTTCAGCTGACATCATTATGTGACATTGCCTCCACTGTAGAAATGCATGTCTACTTACTGAGCCCACGAAACGTAGGCTTTCATTGTGGTAATGGAAATGAATGTCCACAATGACATGACAATGACATCTGCGCCATGCTCTTTTAGCTCATATTTTGCACACGCACTACACTACACCCGTTGGACAATCAAGTACCATAACCCAATGGGCGAAAAGATGGTTCCCAAAACGTATGGAACATCCTCCACAAATTTGGAATACACGAAATACAACAACAACAAACCAAAATAACTAAAGCCCCAAAAACCCAAATGAAAATGGAACGCAATGCCTCAGGAATCCATGCAAATAACTGGCCCCACCAGTTCCAGTCCTGATCTTGAGTGACCTGGGCAATAAGACCTTTCCATCCACCAATATGTTTTTCAATGGAATGGGAATGTTCCTCCGGATTAAAGCAACACATCCCTTCTACAGCATCACAACCTAAATTATGCTTCAAAAACAAATAATCAATAGCATCCATATTTTGCGTAATAGCCTTTCTAAAATGTCTATTATGTAACAACAACTCTGCTAAAGCCTGCAAAGTCTTGTTAAGCCCTTTCACTACCAAGCAAGCAAGTTTAATCATAGTTTTATATCCCCCGGCTGCCAGACGCCAAATCCCCACTAACGAAATGGCTAACGCCAAAACTTCAGCTTCAGACGATAAATGCCCACCAGAATTACAATCGGATGACAGGGCGGTATAATGAATGATATGATATGATAGGTTATTTATAACGCGCTTAATACCCAGAGGTTTCTATGTGCGGACCCGAGGATCGAACCTGTGTTGCTCTGTGTCGCCTTGCTTTCAATGTGCTATCCTCCCGAGACCAGCTACAGAATAGCTTGCGTAGACCGCTGAACAGCAGGCTGTAAAGGAAAAATCATTAAGCCAAGAGGTGTTAAAGCACAGGGGCCACCCGAAATATTGGCAGGGATATATGAATAGGTATAGTTCCCACAGGAAAACAACCACGCGTTGTTACAAACTGTTAGAACTAAGGATATACTTCTGGATATGACCAAATACGAAATCTGTAGAATCCACCAACCTGTTCAGACGACAGCAGCGAGCAGCTTGAATTAGGTAAGAATCCCCCTGGAAGCCTTACCACCCCCGTCCTAAGGCCAGGCACAGTGAAAGGCAAAACTCCCAGGGAAACCCTCTGGGGTAAAAAACCCTGATGAATGTGGAAGAGACTGGGCACAGCGTGTGGTTACTTCAGGGTCTTCGGTTCAGGGATCTGGGAAGTCTTATCTGATCCGAGGGCTGTTGTACGAAGCATACGATCTGTCAACACCTCCTCTCATAGGTCTCTAGTAAGAGAGAAAGAGATGTTACTTCTAAGTTTAATTTCAGAATAATGAATAGTGGAACCCGGGATACAACCCACCTGTTAAGTAAAGAGGATAGCTGTATTTAGTGCAATGGTGGTTCTGAATCCTTTCTATTAAAGGGAAAGGAGAGAAAGAATAAGACCAGGGATATCTACTTATGAAAGGTTGAAGATGGAAGGATTGTGAACCTACTTTGATAGTGCTGAAGTGGAAAGCAGACAGAAATTCTGCGTGGAAGAGTTTCGTGTCCGAACAGGACCCGATCGTCTGAAGTAGGGCAAGCCTCTACGGGAAATAACAGAGTTAGTACCTGATTAGAAGAAGGATAGGATTGGGTAATTATCCGGATAAAGATTCTCTTACTGAAGTCCTCGAAGGGTAAGTCCTAGCAAGGGAAGGTGTTGAAAAAGGTACGAGATCCAGAAGTTGAAAAGTTTCTGTGGAAATGAATATCGATAGCTTTTAGCGGGAGAGAGGTTGGGAATCCGCGAAGGAGCAGTTCTGAAATTCAAGGGAGAGATAGAGGGAGAGCTGAACTAGAACAAGTAAGACTCCTAGGAACGGAAAACTTATGGAGCGTCTTGCTGGAGAGAAGCGACGCATCGTATCACGGAACTGCTGCCACTATATGAAGTCACATGATCATCTGCCGGCATCCACGCCGTACGTGAGCATCCAGCGTCAACTGGTGAAGCGAAGCAGGCATACACAGCGGCCATTTTAGGAGGGTTCAGGAATAGAGCGCTGCATGCTCTGCTGCGAAGCCAAAAAGACCAACAGCTGTAATGGGATGTAACACCCGTAGGAAGTTTCAAATGGTTCTGGTGACTGGCAGTTATAACAGTATAATTACACAACATGCTATTGGATACATCAACACAAACACTTGTAGGTCGCCCACATAGGCGCTGCTCAAAACCAGTTCTTCTCTCATTCTTGTTCAAATCCAGCTGTTGACATTTACCGATATATTTCGAATCACAAGTCATTTGATAACATACATCAGCAGGAGCAACATCATAGGTGTTCCTCCATTTGCGGTCTGAATCTGCACAGAATTTACAATACTCATACACAGAAAAAGAACTCTACCAGATTATCCTCATGCAATACCCCTGATAGGTGTCTCAATACCGGGGTAGGCGTTGGTATAGCCACAAGGCAGGTGGAAATCAGATTTGCGGAATCATGTACATCCGCCAAACAGAAATGTTAAATATTTAACACTCGTAGTGCCAGGTAAACACATATATTCTCAGGTTGCCCGACAATGGCTGAATCTCCCTGCTGTAAAAAGGACATAAAAACTGCAGAAGGGAGAGAGGCGTTACACTTACGCCCTTGTTGTTTTCTCAGAGCACTGCTATATGCTGCAATAGACGCATCATCTGGTGCAAAGGTCGTAGCAGACGTGTCAGTCCTCATCCAAATTCCCGACTCCATCTGTAGAATGAAGACATTTGCCACCTCTTCCAGCATGTCCCCGGGCCCTCCCAAAGACACTCCACCACGCTCCACACAGACAACCAGCATACTCAGGATCTAAAAAATCAGAATTCAAAAACAAGATATCAGTGGAGTACATCACTCGTGCAAATAATCCTCTCCTGATGCTATTACATCCGCTGGGACGGGTGGACCATTGGACTTTTCCACCCACACCATGGCACCCGGAACCATTGTATCTGATGAGCCAAAACCCTTGTCCCCACGAGTTGTCACTACCATAGGTGGCTCCCCTTTCGTCACCATGGACAATTTCACAGGAACCAGTATCAGCTGTGCCACCCTATTTCCCTTATGGATGGGCAACATATTTTCTTCACTATTCATATAAATTACCTTGATTTCACCTGGATAGTCTGCATCCACAATCCCTCCAACACCTGAATACCCCTCAGGGCTAGTCCAGATCTGGGGGCAATTAATCCCACATGGTCAGGTGGAATGTGTACCCCAATTCCTGTCTCAATCACAATAATGCCCCTGGGCTCAAGTCAGATTTCTTCCCTCACATGTAGATCCACCCCAGCAGACTCAGGGGTGGCTCGATAAGGAGCCAACGCTCCAGGATACATTTCCCAATACAAGAGGGTTTCCATAGCTCTGTTAGGTTTACATTGTAAGGCTGGCGTTAACATGCGCATCAATGGAGTCTCACCATTTGCAATGGGATGGTTGTTGAGAATCTGAACCACATCCAACACACACTCTCACCATCCTTTCAAGGTGCCCTCACCAGTTTTTTGCAACTGTTCGTTGAACAATCCATTCATTCTCTCAATTACTCCTGAAGCCTCAGGGTGATATGGGACATGAAAGATCCTTTCAATACCTTTTTCCTGACAATAGTCCAAAACCAACTTCCCCTTGAAGTGTGACCCATTATCACTTTGAATCTGTAAGGGAACTCCATAATACACAGTCACTTGATCTAACAATTTGATCGTTTTCAATTGAGTGACTCTTTTGCATGGTAACCCATTAAATAACCGGAATACGTGTCCACAAAAGTACACGCATATTGAAATCCTCGGCCAATGGGCATGGGACAGATATAATCGATCTGCCAAATCTGTCCGGGCAATTTATCTCGTTTCCACGTGCCATGAATTATAAGTGGAATAGATCTTTGTTTCTGATGTTGACACACAGGACATTGTAAAATTACTGTTTTCACAATCTCTAATGGAAGGCTAATTCCCCTGTCTTGCGCCCGCATGATAGGTTTTTCTCTGAGATGCCCACGCTTCTGGTGAGCCCATTTAGCAATCCCCTCCAAATCATCTTCCTCAGCCCTCGTGTCCATAACCGAAATCTTGGTATGTTCATCTGCAACCGAATTGAACCACCGTTCTGGTGAATCCATTGCACAATGTGCGTCTACATGATACACAGTTACTGCAGTATGCATTAGCATTTCAGCCATGTCTTGCCACTGTTCTTTTCTCCATACTTCTTTGGCATGAATTTTCCATCCATTCTTTTGCCAGGTAGCCAGCCACACAACCAACCCATTTGCGACGGACCAGGAGTCCGTATAGATGTAACGACACCCAGGCATCTCTTGCTTTAAAGCCTGATACACGGCATGCAATTCCGCGAACTGGCTACTTTTCCCATTTCCAGAGGTAGTTAACACCTTTTGTCGATATAGGATTATATGAGACAGCTTTCCAGTGATACTCAGTTCCCACATATTTAGCTGAACCATCAGTAAACCAGGCATGTTCAACTTGCTCACTCGTTAATTCTCCATAGCGAAATTCCCCATTTGACTGGAGATTCATCGATTTTCCTTCCCTCCTTGGGCTCCAGATCCACTAATGGAACCCCTGCCACCTTTGCCTGTAATTTCGCCACACCACCCTTTCCTGTCTTGGCACGATCTTGAATGTACCTTTTCCATTTGATGATACTGGCCTCCTGTGCCCTATTCAATGTGTTTTAGGGGAGCTCAGTACCTACTGCATGATCGGTATTTCTGGTCAGATCAATACATCATGACCCACCGTCATTTGTTCCATATCTACTAGGGCCCAATAACATGCTAACAATTGTTTCTCAGAAGGAGTATATCTGTCACCAGCATCAGGTAACTTCCAACTCCAAAATTCTAAGGGCACCCTCTTCCTGTCCTGTTTTTGCCGCAAACCACAGTTCGCATAGGTATCCTGTACTGATACATTTAGTTCCACTTCCCTGTCCCTTGACAGCCATTAATCAAGCACTTTCTGTATGGTGTCTTTGGCTAGTTGGAACGCTCTATTTTGCTCTTCACCCCATTCAAAATTGAATTTCTTCCGTGTCACTTTGTAAAGGGGCACCAGGATTTGCCCCAAATGTGGTATATGTTGTCTCCAGAATCCAAACAACCCAATAAACTGCTGAGCTTGTTTCTTAGTTCTCGGAGTGGAAAACTCAAGGATCTTTTGCTTAGCTTTTGGCACCATTTTGCGATTCCCATTATGCCACTGAATTCACAGAAAAATCACAGTTTCTGCCGGACCTTGGGTTTTGGCCTCATTAATTTCCCACCCTTCCTTCCGTAGTCCTTCCATGATAAGGTCTAAGTGCACTTGCATGCATTGCTCATCTTTTCCCTGTATCAAAATGTTGTCGATGTAAGGCACAATTTGCACATCCGGTTTGCACTGAACTTTATCCAAATGTTCTGTCACCAGCCGGTGAGAGATTGTCGGGCTATGCATGTATCCCATTGGCAGGCGTTGGAACGTATACTGCCTCCCATTCCAGGAAAATGCAAACTGCTCCTGACATTCATCAGCAATCGGTATGGTGAAGAAGGCATTAGCCAAACCTAACACTGCATACGAGGTTCCCTCAAATGTATGTGCATTTTCAATCAAAGTCACTGCATCAGGGACTGCAGGTGTCAACAGAGGAGCGTATTTATTCAACTCGTGATAATCAACAGTCATCCGGTAGTTTCCGTCTGGCTTCTTGACGGGCCAGATCGGATTGTTCCAAGCCGTGATTATGGGGCCCAATACACTAGCTTCTACATACCCTTTAATGGTGTCTGAAATTTCCTTCTGCCCCACAGGAATTCGATATTATTTCATTGATACTCTTTTAGTCTAATTGATACTCTTTTAGTGGCTATCGGAACCTGCGCCGGGGCATTTTCAATTTTCCTTTCATCACGGGGGTACAAATTAAAGCACTCACCCCAAACTGATAAAGTTTACCTTCCAATCCGAGGGTTAATCCCTCTAAAATGTCAAATCCAATAATGTATTCAGGGATAGGAACCACCAGAACCCGGTAGGTGTCCTTTTTCAAGCTTCCGATTTTTATTTCAATTTTCATATCAATTTTCTTTTTTTTTTAACATAGCTTTTAATTTGCATTTTTAAACATAACATTTCAACCTTGGTCAAACCCGCTCCTCCCCCAACTGGTCCGGTGAAGATCCGAAGGTGTGGATTGTCTTCCTGGGGCGATCTGTACCCCAGCGACGGGGGGCAATTGTTGTGCATTCCTCTCCTGGACGGGCCCCAGGGGCACCACTAGCTTATTTGATCTGTATGAGCCTAGTCTACAATGCTGAGGAGTCGCGTTTTCCTCAGGCACCAGGCACCCTTGGAGCCTGTTTGTAGGAAATCCAGTACTCTCGACCAGTCTGCTCGGTAGGCTCGGTGCTCTCCCTGGAGGGAGTATGTAAGCCATTCTAGGGCGGCGAAGTTCCAAACTTTTCCTATCCATTCGTGATCCATTGGCGGGTCCTTTGACTTCCACTTTTGGGTCAGTGCCAGAGAGCCCGCCATTGTTTACGATTACATGTACTTTGCGATCCGCCCGCGAGGTGAGATCATCCAAGGATCCGTCAAGGCCCAGTATTGCCAAGCCCCTATTCCCCCCAATCTTGAGACCCAAAGTTTGGGCTAACACCTCTTGTATGCCTCCCCAGTACTTGACTAGTTTGGGGCAGTGCCACCAAACGTGGCTCCACGTTCCCTCCATCCCGCACTCCCTCCAACAATATTTTGATTCCCTCGGGAACATGCAGTGGAGTCTTGTTGGCGTTAAGTGCCACCGAAAGAGCATTTTTATCCAGATTTCTCTGATTTGCAGGGACTTCGTGGGTTTGAGGATGTTTGACCACAGGTTCACCAGTCGGTATCTTCTATAGTGATCCCAGTGGCAACCGCCCATCTTTTCATGTAAGATATTTGGGACGGGGGCTCCACTGCTTTTATATGCGCATATACTGGGGTGGTGACACCAGTGTCTTATTTGTGTATAGCGGTGTCGTTCCCCTTCTCCCAGGTCGAAGTACGTTTGACATTGGATGACTTGATTCACTTGGGGGTCCTTGAACATATCTCTGATGGTTTTGCATCCCCTCTCCTGCCATTTGGAGAAAGCAGAGTTTCTACACCCCGGGGTGAATTGTGGATTGTCAAATATCAGGGTAAATGGGAACGGGTAAGTGGTAATGTGGGCCTGTTTGATGGCCTTGACCTATGAGATTTCCACCAGTGCGGTTATTGAGCTGCGCCAGCCTATCCACCTTAGGTTTCCAAAGTATGCCTCAGAGATTCCCCCTGCTACGGCTCTATCCATCGGCCTCCATATCTTCTGCCTATCACTATTGAGCCAGTCCCTTACAACCCTAATCTGGGCTGCCAGGTAGAACACCTTAAATTCTGGTTCCCCGAGCCCTCCCCTGGATGTTGGCATATTCATCACACTAGAGGCTATCCTCAGAGTTCTATTGTTCCATAAGAATCTGCTTGTGAGTGTTTGAATGCTCCTAAATAGGGCGGGTGGTACATGGACTGGGAGGGCAGAGAAAAAGTATAACATCTGGGGGAGAATAACCATGTTTAACATGTTTATTCGGCTCAGCAGTGTTATGGAGAGGGGACTCCAGTCTATCAGTTTGCTTTTGACCTTTTCTACGAGGGGCGGGTAATTTGCTTGGTACAGCTCCTCTATGGACCTGGTCAGCTTAACTCCCAAGTAAGTTATGGTTTGTTCCACCCATCTGTAGGGGGAGCCCTTTTTAAGTTCCTGTTCTGCTACTTTCGGGCGTGTGAGATTGAGAACCTCAGATTTGTTCGCATTTATCTTTAAGCCCGCCACCTCCCTAAATAGTTTAATCTTGTCCTCTATTGCCCCCAGGGAGATGTGTGGTTGGGTGAATGTCAGGAGCATATCGTCCGAAAATGCATTAATTTTATGCATTTTTGCCCTGAACGTAATTCCCCTAAAGTCTTTGTTTGCTTTCACCGCCGCCAGGAAGGGCTCTAAATGAATTGCATAGAGTATGGGTGATAGAAGGCACCCTTGTTTTGTACCACTGTGACCGGCTCTGATACTGGCTGTTTGTGGACAGTCGGAGGAAGGGGCGTTGGTAGTTGGCCCATACACTGTCTATGAATTTCAGTCCGAAGCCCATCCTTTCCATAGTGGCAAAGAGAAATCCCCAATCCACCAGGTCGAAGGCTTTCTCCGCATCTAGGGCCATGAGGAAAGCAGGGACTTCCTTCGTGTGTGCTCTTTCAATCAGGTGGTTAGTCTTCTAATATTATCACAGGTTTGACGCCCCCTGACAAACCCTGATTGATCTGGGTGGACCAAGCGTGGAAGGATTTGGTTGAGTCTGGTTGCTAAGAGCTTTGTGTAGATCTTAGCATCTGCGTTAATTAGGGCGATTGGGGGGTACAATCAGCATTCAGTGGTGTCTTTCCCTTTTTGGGGAATTTTCATATACATTTTAATCTGGACGGCAGGGGTCTCGTTTACCCCCAAACCTGTGATTGTAAAATGTCTTTCCTTAAACCATGTAGGATTCCCATGTATCAATGAGGTCTCTGCCCCAGTATCAATTAAGGCGCATACCTCCTGTATGTTTCCTGATTGCCAAAATAATTTAACCTTTACATGAGGCTGCCTGTCTACCTTAATGTGGGCAGTTGTTACCAGAGTTTGACCACTATCCTATTCGTACTTTGAGTGCATGTGTTTAGACTCCATTTCCACCATCGCACTCACCATTTTCCTCAAATCCGCATAAATCGACTGGGATTGGGGGGACATACCCGAGGACTCATCGTCCCCCTCCTTTGGATGGGGTGCAGAAGGAACCTCATCCCTCCTGTGCTTCTGTACCTCCTGTTGCTTCACTTGTTTATAACGCTCTTTCCCATCTAATCCTGGCTTTTTATACAATTGATACATTTCCCGTGTCTCAATCCCATCAATGTCTTCCCGCGGCACTCCATCTTTTAGCAGTGCTAAAAACATATCCTTTCTAGATACGCGAGAATCTGGACAGTCACACCTCTTCCCGGGTCTTTCACTTCGCCCCTCCCTTTCTCGCTCGCGGGGTCGTTCCTCTGCTTTTTCTCATTCTCCTAGGTCTGCCAATTGCCTAATAGCATCCACCACCTCATCGGTCATTCAACCAGTCATTCCCACCAAGAGGGTCATCATGACATTCTCATACGCCAGCGCGGCAGTTCCAATGATGGTATTTCTAGCTGAAACAGATAATGCTACGATTCCCTTATGTTGGGGAGTGTCTACATGAATTGCCTCTTTTATGTCATGGTCCCTCACTTTTTGTATGGCCTCTCTCAATGTGTACCACTTCTTATCCTTGGTCGGCCAAGCTGAGGCGATAGGATACTTACGGTTTCACCCTTGGGCCGCTAGTTGCAATAAAGACATTTGAACCTCTCCCCCATCATCCTCACAAGGAGGACCTACACGCAATATTGCTTGCACATCTGTTTCCCTGCGTCAATGGCAGAAACCTGGCAGCATCTGTGGCATCTACACGGAGACCCGCCGCCCCTCCATCAAATAACCTGACCATCCAGGTTAACAAAGATTCACCAGCCCATTGTTTCAATCGACTGAGGATTTCCCCAACCTCTTGCTGAGAATAATCCTTGAGTGTTGTCAAGTCAACCTTATCCCTCTAGTATTATTCGGATTAGGACCCGCTCATCTGCGCATCACAGGTTTAACTGTTACCTCCTTCCGATCTGATTCTGGCCTGGGCGAGACCGCAGGCTCTGACCCACTCTCTGTACTAGTGCTGACAAATACATCTCCATCTTACTGGTCGAGGTCCCAATCAACCCCTGCGGAAGCAATTACAGTTGCTACTTTACGAGAATTCACTCTCCCTCTTCTCTTTTGATATTTGTAACGAGCAACTCTCACAGCAGCCCGCTCGGGTACCGCTTGATATTTGTCTGCCTTATCATGATGCAACTTCATTTGGAGTTGCTGCATTAACGCAATCTGTTTTTCAGCAGCCAGCTCCTTTTCCAACCTCAGGATACGCGCCTGTAATTCCACATTTAGTTGGTGCACCTTTCGAAAGGCATACAACAGAATGCAGCCTCTTCTACCTAGAGCCGAACTGTCATGCAGCCATATAGCTGGGATTACCTTTTTGCAGCGGTTCGGTTTGTTGCCCCGATCCAAGATGGCATCCAGACGCCTTGGGGACACAATGATCGTGTGTGTGTCGTGACCGCTGACATCCTGAAATAAAATCACAAGGAACAGTGAGAGCCGCGTGTTGCAGTTTTGCTGACTTTGCTGTACGCTGTGTTGCCTTTATTCTTCCCGCCTTGCCCAGAGCTTTCTGGCCTGGATTCCCTGACGCCTAGTGTTACCTCCTGGTCTCGCTTGGTTTCCTTTCTGGTGGCTTGGCCGCTCTCCAGTCTGTTGGATTCCTGGGCTCCCTTCTAGCTTTCTCCCACGGGTCTCCCGCTCGCTCTGCCTCAGAGACGTCTTTATGGCAGGGCAAAAGGGGCACTTGTCCCAGGCCCCAACGTTGGAAGGGGGCCCCACAAGTCTGCCTGAGCTAAAAAGGTCAGTTCCCATTGTTCACCAGACTTAAATAGCACACGTCAGGTTTTTTTATATGACATCCAGCTGAGACTCTAAACCTATTGCCGGTCTGTTGTTGACAAGTACATTCTGCTCTGATCAATTAATCCAGTAAAGCTTTCTGTATTCACTGCGGAATACATAGTTTGTGCGTTCACTACGGTACAGCTTCTGTAGCATTCTCGCCTTTCTGTAGTGATTTATATTGATCATGAGCGATAGTCAAGGTTGAAATGTGTATTGATAAATTTCAGTGCTGGTTCAGAATATAGCTCATTGTGTTAAGTGCTCATTGAAGAGATCTATGTTAATATGCAAGGTTACCAATACCAAATTATAGCAAGGCCGACTCAGACTTTCCTATGGTTTGCCTTCTAACATCTTGGTGGTATCCATTACCTGATATTTCTTTCTTTTTACGTAGGCTATTTAAGTGAAAGGCGTTCAAGACGGAAGAGAGCAGGCCCGATATTGCAGGCCTCTGGCAAGCATATTTTAAGGTCTGCCCATTTGACACAAAAACTAGTTTGCTTTTTTGTACAAGCTTTAAAATGCAAAAGGGAAATTCATATAAAGGCCCTCATTACAAGGTAAGCCGGTCTGGGAAAAATGCTGGTACAACCGGCTCCGGCATTGTTCCCGGACCAGCTTACTCCGAGTCTGACGGTAGGGGCAGTGTTCTACTGGCGTTCAAGCCCCTATCAGAAGACTATTCACTGAAGCACCGGCACTGTTAGTAACGGTGCCACTGCTTCAGTGATCCTAATTCCCATGGAGTCCTATTGGACTCCATGAGAATGGGAACTTACCGTTCCGCCGCAACCCATAATATTCTGGAATCACCGGGATATCTGGTGGCGGAAATGGTAAGGCAAGTTTGCTGGTGAGCCCCTGGAAACGGTAAGGCTGCTAACCAACAAACTTGTGAGGGCCAAAATCTTTTAAGATCACATCATTTAGCAGGTGATACTTCCTTAGATGATGGCGCCAATGAACCTCAGAATCATTCAATTTTGCACAGTGAGCTTCTGTAACATTTTTTAAATGGAAAGGTTGTGTTCTGTTCTTTGTTGTCTTTAAAATGGGATTATTTTAGGTCATGGTAAGAACTGGAAAATAAAGTGGCAAAGTACAGAAATTGCAGAGTGGGTGCAAATCCCAATGCATCTCAGTGATTACTCAAAAATAGAATTTCAAAGTCCAAAATACGAATTTATTTTTAGTTTTGTACCCTTTTTG
This sequence comes from Ambystoma mexicanum, assembly GCF_040938575.1. Classification (NCBI taxonomy): domain Eukaryota; kingdom Metazoa; phylum Chordata; class Amphibia; order Caudata; family Ambystomatidae; genus Ambystoma; species Ambystoma mexicanum. The sequence continues at coordinate 965,429,966 of NC_090936.1, read as the reverse complement.
CTACATATATATATATATATATATATATATATATATATATATATATATATATATATATATATATATATATATATATATACATATATATATATATATATATATATATATATATATATATATATGCAACCCACCCCACACACACACATTATATCAATATGTATATATATATATATATATATACATATATATATACACACACACACACAAACACACACAGTAAAGTAAAATGAGGCTCTCGAAATTCCGTATTTTCAGCTTTGAAATGTTTACCTCCTTCATTTTGGTATGATCCAAATCCCAACAGCACCTCTTAACCAATGTGTGGTCCTGGGCATCTCATTTAATCTTTTAGTGCCTAACTTGTCAAAATTGCCAGCCCTAGACCTTTCACAATTGTTGCCCTTCAGAGTGATTTCGTTCTCAGGGTATGATCTTCAAAAAAGCCACACTCATGGTTTCACTGGCTGCAGTGTTGCTTCCTCTATAATAATAGTGTGCATTGATATATTACACACCACAAACACTTGTTCCGTTGCTCTCTAATGGAAACACTACTCTCAGTCCGTCTTGATATGGACACCTTCCGGCTAGCTTCTAATCTTCACCCACTATATATACTATTGTATGCATAGTTTTCTCCTATCATCCAATTGGTGTCCCATATGCATGCCTGATCACGTTTGCATTCTGGGAGGCAGCCAATCTGAGCCATCAGTCTATTCTGGATTATGTGGACCTTTTTCATATGATCTGTGTCCTGCATTTATACTATGGTCGGTGTACCTTCCTCATTAAGAGGGTAAGGGGGCTGAATACGAATATCCATTCTTATTTTGATCGCTGCGAGGCAACATATAAAAAACGATGGGTTGTGATCTTGATGAGGGTGGCGCAACCACATATTCTGGATCCCTTTACTTGGGATGGAGGGGGGCCTCAAAGAGGACCATGACCCAGGCCCCAAATAGCTGATGGCCTTGCTCTGCCTTTTCCCTTCCTGGATTTGCTTGCAGCCCTCTCACTCTGCTCCTCAGAGCCTTGCGGGCTGCATCTATCTCAAGCCTTCGATCCTCCCCTTCTCCTCACAGCTACGTTGGGGAAGATACCTTCAGAGACTACAGCTGCTGGCTTTGATCCTCTTCCTTGAAGACTTCCCTGGATCCGTGCCTATCGGACTCTCTTCTCTTCGCCTTGTTTCCCCCCCCCCCCCCATCAAGGGTTTTTCCCTCAGACTTGGCCCTCAGGGCAGCCACTGTGCTTACCTGTTATTTTCTAGCCGGGTTGCACAGTGGCTACCTGGAAGGACGGGCCTTACCTCTTCACACCAAAGGATTCCAGCAGCAAAGAGGTAAGGGCCGATCCTGACACTAACACTCTTTCCCTTTTTCCACAGGCACACGTTGCAGACACCCCACCACTTCAGCCGGACTCGCCTCTCCTATACTTGTGTCCCAGGTCTTGCTTAGACCTGCACCACATGCCCAGGTCTGTGCAACATTGTCATACGGACCCTTGGTCCACTTTGGAATAGCCACCTCAGGACAGTCTCCGCCTGTGGAGCTTCCTTTTTCCTAAATAGGGAACTCATGTTATCAAATGGATATTTCACATCCCTATCATCAATACCTCACAATACACACCTTTCACTGTTAAAATTATTGCCTCTCTGAGTCCAAAACTATAAAGTTCTCAAATTAGCAGGGCTCTTTGGCATCAAAATCAGCACAAAGACCCTGCTGATAGCGCCAAAATGTTTTGCTATTTCTTGTCCATGTGCAGGGACTTCAGAATTAAGTCCCCCTAGACCCTAACAAAACAAGTTATTGGACTCAGATAGGCAAAAAATCACACTTAGACCACAAGTTATATAAATAGAAAATGGCTCAATATAGGCCCTTTATTCACTCTTTATACATACCCACATAACATATAGTCAATTATACATAAACATAGAAAAATAGCTTCACCTTTAATATGATTGCAGAAGACACCTTCATCTAGGCCACCACAACACTGCTTAGTCCCAGAGCAGGTAGGCAGAGAGATCACTCGCTCGTACTAACGGGGTCTGGAGCGGAGCAACCTCACTCTCAGTGAGACTGCATCACCCAAGGGGGAAAGGGTGTCCTGTTCTATCTGCTTTCCCAAGAGGAATACCTCTTCTCTTTATGGAGGGGTCCCTGCCCTCATTGGTTACCAGACTGTCCTTCAGCCGAAGAGCAGACAATAAGCATAAGGAGCCAAGAGTGGAAAATTCCATCTAGAAGTGGAAAAACCCAGCTTCTCTTCCTTGCCTTCCCAGAACCCCTTATCACTGCACCAGCAGAATTCTCTGACCCTCTTTCTGGCTCGTCCTTCGGCGGACAATACAACAACTATTCTCCACAGTTAGTCCAGCTGACATCATTATGAGACATTGCCTCGACTGCAGAAATGCACATCTACTTACTGAGCACACAAAAGCATAGGCTTTCATTGCAGTAATGGAAGTGAATGTCCAAAATGGCTGTTCATCGACGCCATGTTCTTTTAGCACATTTTTTGCACACGGTCTACAAACCCTCCAGGCAGAAAAGATCCCCTAGAATCTCAAACCCTGTCAGGTTCAGAAACCATCTCTCCCAAAAACCCTGTATTACGGTTCACTATCCAAATACTCCCAAGCATTCTTCTTCCTATCCTATTGATTATTCTTTCCCGCAATCCCCACCGCTCGGGTAATATACTGCAATTCCCATAATTCCCCAAGTTTATTTCACAATCCCTTCTATTCTGTTTTACACCCCGGTCACTCTCGCTCATTGCACCAACCTTCCCTATCTGGTCCCGTAGGATACTCTGATACTGCAAAAACCCCTTTTGTTTTTTTTATAAACTTTATTTATTACAATGAGCCAGTGATACAAATCCACAGTATACATTCTTACTTATGCAGCTCTTAATTTCAACTATCAGCTTAGTTGCATATGTACTCCTAATTTTAACTTTTTTATAACTCCCCGCAGGTCCCCCTCGATTGAACATATCAATATAAGGTTGAGCTAGAAAACTTTCTGCTGGTGCACTTCCGCTGTACTTATCAGGCTGATCCTACCACCCCGAACCAGGCTTACCGTCAGAGAATAGGGACTTTACGAAGTATATTTGGCTTAACATACATTTGCTCCCTGGCCACCATGAACTCATGAAAGAGCATCCAAGTGGCTAAATACTTTTGGTAAGATCCATCCGCCGTCACCGTTTCCATAGCCAACACTCCTCATAACCTCACCCACCACATGGCCATCACCAGCCCTTGCTTGTTCTTCCATGCCTGTGCCAAATTAATTCTGGCCGCACTCAGCATATGGGTGATGAGGGCGGTGCTACAACCCATGGCAGCATAGATTCCCTCCACTGTTGCTCCCAACAATACCACCGCTGGCCCAAAAGGTAGTTGCGCTTTAGTCACTTCCTTGATGTGGCTTAGAATTTCTTTCCAATATGTCTCTGCAAAAGGACAAGCCCACCACATGTGCATCAAATCCTCGGTCTGCTCACTGCCACGCCGGCATGTCGAGGGGTAGCCCGTGTTAATGCAATGCATGCGTTGTGGCATAATGTACCACCTCAGACATAGTTTACATGCTGCTTCTTTAATAGGGACGCACTTCGAGCTTTTAATTGCCAGTCGCCAAATTTATTCCTATGTATCCCTGGTAATGGGTTCCCCCAAGTCCCGCTCCCATTTCGACATGCATGGAAGGATTTCTTCTGGGACCGACCCGTCCACCAATCGGTAAAGCCTTGACACCCCCTTCTCGGGTACCCCCTCTTTTACCGTGAGCTCCAGCCCTTTTGGGCTTCTATGAGCCCCTTCCTTTACTCTTGTGTTTGCGATCCAATGCCTAATTTGGGTGTATCGAAAGTGCTCCCTTTTGGGTATCTGAAACTTGTTTTTACAATCTTCAAATGTCAGGGGGTTCCCTTCTGCATAGAAGTCCCCCAAAACCAAGGGCTTCCCATCTCCCAAGTGTAGCCAAAAGTTGGGTTGCATTCCCTGTGTAAAATCTGGGTTGTGAGCCATTGCTGTAAGTGGACCTCCTCCTAATTTTATTTTCCTCCCCCTTAACGCTTTGTCCCAATACCAGAGGGTAGCATTTGTTGTCTCCAGCAGCGTGCTCCCTCTTCCCCTGTGTTTTGGAGGCAGGAAGCCCTAGCTCTTCCAAAGTTGCCCACTGTTTCTGGTTCTCTCAGGGAGCCCACTGAAGCATTGGTGCCACCTGTGTCTCCCATAGATATCTGCGAAAGTCTGGTATTCCTGGCCCCCCAAGTGCCTGTGGGCGTAATAGGACCTTTCTAGGGACTCTCGGCCACTTCCCTTTCCAAATAAAGGACATGATTTCCCTCTGCAGGTTTTTAATCGCTGATTCTTGGATCTGTATTGGGAGAGCGCCCTCCACGTACAAGAACCGGGGTAGCAGGGACATAAAATCTGTATGGCCGGAATGTGTGCGAACCAGGACAACTCCTGCATATCCCATCGTTTCAGATCCTCTATCAGAGTTTTTAGTAACCCCAGGATATTAGCCCCATAAAGCCTCTCGTATGTAGATGTAAATCCCCCTTTTGTTACATGAATACTGTTTTATACCTAAGACAGACTTGTAATGTTAAGCCTGTGTACCTGACAGGTCCTTACCCGAGGGTCAGGCAATTAACTTGAACCACACACACCTGACGGCCCTTTCCTTCCCCCACAGGGATAAAAAGTGGGAAAGCACAGTAGGAGCAAGGTGAGAAAGACAGCGGAAAGCACTACAAGACGGCTAATACACGGCAGTTCGGAAGAAGATGAAAGGCGGCGGAAAGAGAAAGGGTGGGTAGGAGGGAAACAATCTTGCCCTTTTCATCCCCGGCCCGCAGAACCTTCCAAGAAGAGAGCCTAAGACTGCAAACAGTAGCGCAGGTGTCCTGCACCAGATGTCAGCGGTACACAGGGCTGATGCTGATTCGGCAGAGCAGAGGAGACGCCGCGCCCGTGGTACCGGCCTTCACTCCAGAGAAGTCAAGCGGTTCATCGCACCTGGTGAGTCGAAGGGAGAATCGATAAACGCTGGGCAGTGTTGAGTGAGAATCGCAAAGTGGCAAGTTTTGAACAAAGCTAATGAACTTTAAAGGAACTGTTAAAAATGTGAAGAGCAGACCAGCTGTACAGGGAAAGCAGCACCACGTGGGTGCTAACTCGAGAGACTCAGGTCGAGCCCCATATTGAGAAACTAGAGACATCAGAAGGCCATGGAAAGGCCGCCAAGGGAATGCAAAGTGTCATACGTGAGGGTCGAGCAAAAGCCCTGTACATTCGAAAGACTTTGATTCATGAATTTGGCGAGAAGGAATGGGAAGGGAATCCTGTATAGCAGATAAAGAAAGGGACTTGAATCCAGTGGAAAAGGCAAGAGTGAACCCGGAGGAGGGATGCCAAAGGAGGCGGATATTTCAAGGTCCCAAAAAACAGAGGATAAAGTAAACCCAAAGAGGGGAGGTCTGCTGAACTGTTTTGATAAAGACATTGAAAAATTAAGAAGGGTCCGAGCCCGGAGGAGGGAGATCCAGAGGGGAAGCTGTCACCCAAAGACTAGCAGTCAAAAGAGGTCCTAGTCCGTATAAGGAGATCCGAGGAGTTAAGCTATCATCCAAAGATTCTATTGAGCAAGGGGTGAAGCCCTCACCCTATGTGAACTGTAACAAAGAAATACTATTAAGAAAGGGTCAGCCCAGAAGAGGAGGGCTCAAGGGTTAAATCGTTGCCCTAACAGAATGATGGATTACAATTGAGGAGGGTCAGCCCAGAAGAGGGGTACCCAGGGGTGGAGCCGTCACCCTATCAGAAATGGTAGAATACGATACAAAAATGGACAGCCCAGAAGAGGGGGACCCAGGGGTGAATCCACCTCCCACATTGAGTTGTGAAAACAAACTTACCTTTGGTAAAGGAACTTTTGTTGGTTATCTGAGCACTTTATGCCCGAAGGCAAGAAACTTTCTAAGGAAACGAGACATGTCCATCGACGTCTTGAGAACTACCATTGGAACTGTCGTCTGGTGCTGGTGAAGCCTGAGTTCATACTGTGCTCCAAGCTCTATCCTTACCCTGTGCTCAAAACGTGGGGAAGGGAGACCCAAACCACCACACCCTGACTTATTATTTGAGAACACTTCTTTCTTTCTTGCTTTCTATCTTAAAAATTAACCCAACACCCTTTGAATTTAGCGTAAGGTTTGGCAATAGGTTTCTTAGTATAGGCCTTTGTATTTTGACACAAAGCCACTAGGACTGCCTTATTTTTCATTTGATGGTCGGCGCCTGGCCCCATCTTAGATTCAGTTTTAGATTAGGTGTTTTTCCAACCACCTACTATTTTCATTGTTCAATAAACACCCTTGAACTGTGATCACTTGTGTCTGTCTTACTTTTGGTCACCATGAGTTTCTCACAGTGTCCACATATATTGGTTTCCTTTCTTCAACAACACAGTTAAGGGACACAGGATATCTGAAGAGTTAGGAATAAACCGTCTGTAGAAATTTGAAAACCCTAAAAAACGTTGTAGTTCCTTGACAGAGCGAGGACTGGGCCAGCCTAGAACAGACGAGATTTTCTTGGTATCCATTTCTACCTCAGGGGTTAGTATATATCCCAAATAAGAAATCCGATTCTGATGGAAGAAACATTTGAGCGCTTGCTGTAAAGACAGTGTTGTCTTAAACGTTGTACATGGTGAACATGGAGATCATATGTCAATAATATCAATATGTCGTCAAGGTATATTACAACATATACATCTAATAGGTCTCTAAAGATGTTGTTAAGGAAGAACTAAAATTCTGAATGCGGTTTTCCATTCCTCACCTTCAGCAATACAGATTAAATTATAAGCACCCTTTATATCCAGCTTGGCATTAATTGTGCTGTCTTTAGCGTGATCCAACAATACTTGGATGAGAGGGAGAGGACAGTGATTTTGTATCTAAATATTGCTTAGTTGATGATAGTCTACACAGGGACTAAGTTCATCTTCATCTTTCTTGAGGATAAAAAAATGGGTGCCCCTGCAGGGGAGGTGGAGTGCCTGATGAACCCTTATGCAAGGTTGTCATCTATGGACTCCTTGAGGATAATGGTTTCTTTCTCTGACAATGCATAGATCCGCCCATAGAGAATCTTGGCATTGGGAACAAGATCTATGTGGCAATTGTAATCACGATGCAGAGAGAGTTTGTCTGCTTCTTTAGCGTTAAAAATATTGTTAAATTCCATGTATTCCGTAGGTATATGATTTATTACCCAAAGTCTTCTAGGTGCTTTTTGCTTACGGAGTTGGTTAAATTGGTTGCTTACAGAGTTAGAGAGTTACAGTAATTGCATGAGTAGGTTACAACATACATAACATGATTAGCTTCGAAGAGATAAAAGATTTCAGATTACAGTGGTGGCTTACATAGGTTACAGGTCGCAAACAGCGGTAGTAGGTTACCGGAAGCAGGTTTGAGAATGACTAAGGCTTTTTGGGGTTAATGGGAAACTATAACAGGTGAATTAAGTGTTGGAAGTGTATATTGACACTGAGAATCTTGGAATGTGAGTTTCCTTTGTTTGTAACTTCTTTTTATTGCAATGTTTGGCATATATAACATCATATAACAATATAGACCATTACATATGAACCATCATACTGAGAAACAGTATTGATTATTAAGTCTTGGGAGGGCCCCCCAATGTTGTGCCTCACCATTCCTTTGAACTGGAACAAGTTTCCCTTAGTTTGTTCCTCTCCCCCTCCCTCCCTGCCAAAGTTTAACCATTAACTTAAGTAACCCAACAAAACAGAAAACAAAAAGCATAATACTAATAGCCTCTGGTACCGGGAACTGTAGCTGTGGCTGGTGTCCTCATAATAGCACAGATGTGTGGATGCAATGATTTGTGTTTTGTTATGTGGAGGTCAGGGTGCTAGACCAATGGAAGGGCTTATCGGGATAGGTAGTGTGGAGAGAAGGATAATCAGGTGGCTGGGGGGGTCTCGGCTGTCACGGGGGTGGGGGGACGTGTTTGCTTCCCGTGGGGGGTCAAAGAGGGTCCAGTATTATTGGGTCCTAGCGGCTCTGGCCGGACATGTTCTTCTTTGTGCGCTATGCTCCATGAGACAGATCCTGGAGATGAAGGCTATGGTTTGTGTCTTTGTAGGCGGTGTTGCGCCCTTCCAGTTCACTATCAGTTGTTTGCGTGCTGCGAATATGATCGTGTGTAGGGTTCCGCATGCGGAGGAGTCAGTGTGCCATTACTTGTAGTTAGCCCGAAAAAGCATGTCTGTCAGGGTTAACGCGATGGGCGCTTCTGGGAAGTAGGTGTTCATCAGCTCGTGAATCATGTTCCAATAGGGGATTATTTTAGGGCATGACCATATCATGTGACCCATGGTGCCCAGCGTCGTACATCCACGCCAGCATTGTGGGGAGGGGGTCAGACCCATTCTATACATTTTGGATGGTGTGTAATACATGCGTTGGATTATTTTAAACTGAATCTCTCTCTGTTTCAAATTCAGGGGCATTGCTGGGATGGCGGCGTACAATTGGTATATGTCCCTGGTCTCTATTGGTATATCTAAGTCTTGCGTCCATGCTGTGGCTAGGGCCGAGTTCCTGCCGACATTGTTCGGGATGGCCATGGAGTAGAAGGTCCGGAGCCCTGGGTGGGTGTTAGTCCTACACTCTAATTCTAGCTGACAGGGAGCTGGAGGGGCTTGTCTAGAGGAATCTGTGGTATGCCGCGCAATCTTGGCACGAATCGTGCTGTATTGCAGCCAATGGCCCACACGGAGGTCCAGGAGCTCTGCTGCCTCCGAGAATGTTTGTAGGTTCGGGCCTTCACATAGGTCTAAAAGTCTGACCTGTGCCCACTGGATGCTCTGCGATGGGTGGATTGTCGGCAATCGTTCTAGAGCCAATAGGCCCCTTACCGTCATCCATGCGGGTGCAGCGTTTACCTCAACCCCTTGCTGGGCATGCAGTTTGTGCCATTGGGCCAGCGTCTGCCTATCACCGGGTGTGATCTAAGTGGGCGTGGTCATTTTGTCAGAGGTGTAGCCAATGTATCTAATGGGGATTGGGGGGCCATGATGCTTATTTCCATTTTCTTCCAGCTGGAGCTGTCCTCCTGGTTCAGCCAGCGTTTGGCCCAGCATATTTGGGCTGCCATATAGTAGTTCCGCCAGGATGGCAGGGCAAGGCCCCCATCTTGTTTAGATGTGATAAGAACCCTGGTACGGATGCATGCTTTTTTGTTGTGCCATATAAATCTCGAGATAGCCGCATCTATGGTTTGGTACATTTCCCAGCTAGGAGCGCACGGCAGTATCATTGCGAGGTACATGAGTTTGGGCATAGAGTTAATTTTGACTGTGTTTATTCTGCCTCTTCCTCTCTGAATGCGCTGACCTCTCCTCTTCTCTCCTTGCTTCTACCCATCAACTTCTCTCAACATCCACCTGGATGCTTCCAATCCCTCCTCAGGACTCTTCTGCAATCTCTGCAACACTCTCTCTTTCTATTCTACCCTCTGGCCCAACACACTCTGCCGGGCACACCTTGGATGTCCTCATCTCTTAGGACAAATCCCTCTCTAACCCTTGCACCACTCCTCTCTCTTGGACTGACCACTTTCTTCTCTCCTCCTACCACAGCACTGCCACCAACCTTCTCGGTCATCCGGCCCATGCAGCGTGTGTCAGTAGAGGCCTTTGCCAATACTTTCTCTCCTCCTACTCCTGCAGGCTGACTCACACTCTGGCACAGTCCTCTCTAGTTTGCATCTTTCTATCTCTAACACTCTTGATACCCTTGCCCCTGTCATGAGAATCCGCCTGAAGCCTATCCTCAAGTGTAACTCTTGGCATGACTCCGGCCTCCCCACTCTAAAATGCAAGCATAGTGTGGTTGAGAGGATGTGGAGGTCATCTGGCACATCCTCTGACAAACTGGCCTGTTGCCTGCTCCAAAGGCAATACAGACTCTCTGCCCTGTCCAAGAAGAGAGCTCACATGCAAGCCGGTGTCTCTGCGGCCTCTAACAACAAGGCCGAACTCTTCAAAATCTGCAAGGAGCTGGCCAATACTGCTGCAGTCTCCACCTCTCCTGTTCCCTCCCAGGCCCTCTGCATGGCTCAGGCCTTTCACTTCTCCACTAAAACTCAGGACATCCTGTCCTCTCTCTCTCCTCCTCTCTTTCCTCTTTCTCTCCCTCCCCAGGGCCCATTCTGGCTTCCTCTCCCTCTCCTCCTCCTTCTCCTTTTCTCTGATCACTCCTGATGACATTTCTAGACAAGTTCGATCTATGAAAGTGTCATCCAAGCAGGTGCTACCCTGCTCCTCCAGATCCATCAAGAATCACATTGACATCCTCGCTTCAGCCCTGGACGATTTCTGTAATCACTTTTCTGCCACTGGAACTTTACCCTCCCACTTAAGCACTCTCTTGTACACCCCCTTCTGAAGAAACCTTCTGCTGATCCTTCTTGTCTGGCAAACTACCTCCCGATAGCTATCACTCCTTTCTTGGGCAAACTCTTGGAAAAGCTGGCCATCCCCCAGCTCATTCTCCAGACTGGATCTGCCGGCTGTCTCCATGACCATCAGTCTGGCTGCAGAGCAGCCAGAGGCACGGAAACTGCTCTCCTGAATACCCGTGAAGACCTGCTCACTAATCTTAACTCTAGCCTTCCTTCGGTCCTCATCCTCCTTGGTCTTTCCTCTTCTTTCGACACGGTCAACCAGGGGAGTTACTAGGTCTGGAAAAGACCCGGGGCTACGCTGATGTCGGAGCTGTTGGGACTGGGGGCTAGCTAGTCTTTTGGCTGTAGCTCCTGAGATTCTATCCGGGGCTACAACCAAAAGATCAGGGGCTATAGCCCCCTTAGCCCCCCCCAGCAACGCCCCTGCGGTCAACCATGCCATCCTGATCAATCGTTGTCATGATGCCTAACCCGGGGACCCAGACCAAGTCCAGCAACCCCGGAAGCAGGCATCAAGTTAACCCAAGCAAGCCCAACAACCCCCGCTAGGGGCTATTTGGGTGCAGTCCTGGTGGCTATGGTGCCAGGGTCATATGGAGAGTAAGTCCTGGCGCCATAGGCGCCAGGCTCATAAATTCAAACTTACCTGATGCAGACCATGCTGCAAACTTTACTGATGCAGACCATGCTGTAAGAGCTCCAAGCCAAACGAGGCTTGGAAGGGACTATTTTACCTAGGGACTATATTTTTACTCGGGTGGGGCTGGGGAGGAATACTTACCTGGCACTACTTTGGAGGCTATTCAAACCACGCCCGAAGAGCAGCACACGCTTCGCGTTATTCTGCATCCAGCAGCGTAACGCTCACCGTGCCTGCAAGTCTGCATCCAGTCTTCTGCCACGCCCACCTTGAGTTTGGAGCTCCTAGAAAAAGGGAGAAAGAAGGAGAAAAGGTTAGAACAAGAGCAATACCTTTGATCCTTACCTGAATTCCCGATCCATCACGCCTTCGAGCTGGAAGAAAGAAGTTATTTTATGCGCGTCGCCTCGCCTGCTGCAGCGCCGCGCTGAACTCACCAGCCTTCACAGCATCTTCACATTTCACCGCATCCTCCTGCATGTTCCCGCCGCACTCCGGCACCTAAGGAGAACACAAGAACAGCAAGGTGAACCAAGGGAATACACAGCGGAATACCCCCCATAGACTTACCAGATTTTACCACCGGGGGTACTATTCTTCTTCACGGGTCGGCGCAGCTTCCACTGCATCCTAGCCGAACCCCGGCCCCTAAGGGGAAACAAAAGGACAGCAAGGTGAAACAAGGGACTAACAATGGGAACCCTCCCCACCACAAAAGATTACCTGATTTTACCGCCGGAGGTATTATTCCCCGAGACTTCATACTTTCTCTCAGCGCCTGAATAAGGGAGAAAGCAACAGGTTACATATGGACATTATTTTATCGAACTGTGTTGGATAATACAAATCCTTACCAGAACATTACCGGTTGCCACAAGGAACTCTTCAGTAGGGTCAAGCTGCAACCTGCAAGGAATCGGACAAGAGTGAAAGTCAGGCATTTGAACTCTTACGAACTACATACTTACAGCGTCTTGCCGGGAATATCGGAGTCAATATTGTCCTGGAACTCACCAATTCCTTCGAGCCAGTGAAGCAACTGGTTATCTACGAGCTCCTGCGCTCAATGCAGGATAGAGAGCTCATCTTTTCAAATCATCAGGTGAGACTATAAGAGGGGACATCCAAGGTGATCAGTGGGGAGAACAGCGGGGAGGGGGGATTTACGCTCAACTCCACGGGTGATTAATTCCCCTTCTCCATTTGCAGAAGAATATTCCTACGGGCCAAGCAAACAAAGCTAGGTGGGCCAGTCCAGTCCATCATCTCGGCCCTACGCGTCACATTGGTGGAGACCACAGCAGTCCAGTCCAGATCGACTCCTCTGTGGGAGCTAGGTGAGCCTAACAGAACGCAAAGCCCACCTACAAATTTCCACCCGGGCGTTATGGATACCTCAGAGACTGACCAATTGGCCCAATTACTAGGGGAACTGAGGGCTGAAGTGCATTCCGCCCGTCAAGAAACCAATGCCCTTAGGAGGGAATTGATTTTGTCAAAGGAGCGAACTGATGACCTTGCTAGGCAACTATTGCAAAGCCAGGCTGGACAAGCACCCCTACCTGGTTCCGGGGGAAATCCAGCTCCTGTGTTATCGAGTAACCCTGTGCAAATAAACCTACCTGGAAATATTCCATTAGCTCCACCCGAACGCTTTGCTGGAGATCCCAAAAGGTTCGCCGTGTTTATGAACCAATGCCGCTTGCACTTTTTATGCAGACCTGGAACCTTCCCAAACGATCAAGCAAAGGTAGCCTTTGTATTGTCATATCTCAGCGGCAGTGCAGCTGATTGGTCAATTCCACTAGTTACTCAGGATGACACAATTCTTCGGGATTTTCAGGGCTTTCAAACGAGCATGGAAAGACTATTTGCCCGGCACTTCCAAGGACAGGCCCTGGATAACAAACTTTTGTCCCTACGACAGGGTAACCAGGACCTTCTATCTTACATCGCGACCTTTAATAGGTTGATAGTGGAAACTGGATGGCCTGAGGTAAAATGAATCACGTTATTTCATCGAGGGCTTCGAGGAGAACTCAAGGATGTCTTGGCTCAAGTCGTGAACCCACCTCAAGATTGTGCTGAATATATAGACTTTGTGGTCCAGTTAGATCACAGCCTTCAGAACAGAAAGGCTGATCGAGCCAAGTTTGAGAACAGGGTGTTGGTCAAAACCTACGCTAACCCCAGAGGCTTCAGAACCCATGCAAATTGGAGGGGTTAAAGGACCCTTAACCCAGAAGGAAAGAGAAAGGAGACGGCAAATGCAATTGTGTCTATATTGTGGAACTTCTGGGCATTTTCTATGGGATTGCCCTGTAAAACCACCCAAGAAGGTGATAGGAGCTGCTGATAAAAGCCGTATGGAGTCAGACTCGGGAAACGACCACGCCCGACAAGCGTAGAGGTCCGCTTGCCCAGCTTGAAGAAGGATACTCAGACCTCACATTTCATCATACCAATGGTCCTCGTAGATCCAGGGCAGCCATCGCGTATGCACGCAGTAAGGGCATACATTGATAGCGGGGCCATAGGAAACTATGTGGACTACGAATTGGCTTCCAGGATGAATCTGCCTCTCTGCCGAAAAACCACCTCAGATGTCATCACCACAGTTGATGGAACTGAAATTGCCCCTGGGCCTGTAACTCATTCCACCGCAGAGATGACATTATTGAGTCTGGATGGGCATCGAGAGGCTATTGTGTTTGATCTAATCAAGGCCCCACAGTTCCAAATAATACTGGGGATACCTTGGTTGGAAACACATAATCCTTGTATTGATTGGCGAGAGAAGAGAATAACCTTCCGGGATTGTGCGCAAACCTGTTACCCAAAGAAAAATCTGAGCGCAGGCCTGGCCACAGTAACCACAGCAGTCATGCAACTACCTCCTGAATACCAAGAATTCCAGGATGTCTTCCAAAAAGAACAGGCAAACACCTTACCTCCTCACAGATCGTACGATTGCCAAATCGATCTCATACCCGGTGCACAACCCACTTGTAGCAGGATATATGCCCTTACGGAACCTGAGAACCTTCACCTACGACAATACTTAGACCAGTACCTTGCCAATGGCTTTATTCGCCCATCTAAGTCCCCTGCATCTTCAGCTTTGTTCTTCGTGCCCAAAAAGGAAGGTGACCTCAGAACATGCATAGACTACCGCGCATTGAACCAGATAACTGTTAAGAACCGATACCCATTGCCTCTGATCCCTGAACTACTAGACCAAGTGAAGGACGCTTTCATATACACTAAATTAGATCTCCGGGGGGCATACCATCTGGTACGTGTAAAAGAGGGCGACGAATGGAAGACTGCTTTCCGCACTAAGTATGGGTTATTCGAATACCAGGTGATGCCTTTTGGGTTGTGCAATGCACCTGCAGCCTTCCAATACTTCATAAACGATGTCCTTCGTGAACTCGTTGACGTTTGTGTTGTCGTATATATCGATGATATTCTAGTATACTCCTCTTCAGAATCTGACCATGTGAAGCATGTCTGAGCAGTCCTTGAGAAATTGCGCCAGCACAAACTATATGCCTAACTGGAAAAATGCGTTTTTCATGCCACAGACGTTGAACTCCTTGGGTTTATCCTGACCCCAAGAGGAGTCCGAATGGACTCACGAAAGGTTGGCGCAATTCTTAAGTGGGCATCACCAAGTTCAGTTAAAGGAGTTAAAGGAGTACAAAGCATGCTTGGCTTTGCCAATTTCTACCGCAGATTCATCCCGGATTTTTCCCCTGTTGTACATCCCATCACAGCACTCTTGCGAAAAAATAAACGCTTTATGTGAACTGAAGAAGCTGAAAATGCCTTCCAAGAGCTGAAAGCGAAATTCACCTCTGCACCTGTATTAAAGCACCCGCGCCCTGAACTTCCATACATAGTGGAAACTGATGCATCCAGTCTAGCCATGGGAGCTGTCCTGTCTCAAAAGGACCCTGAAACTGGCCAGCTTCACCCAGTAGCGTTTTGGTCCAGAAAGTTCTCGGCACCTGAGTTAAACTATGCGGTTACCGATAAGGAGTTATTAGCCATTAAATCCGCCTTCAAGGCTGGGCGGCACTATCTTCTCGGTACCAGGCATGCCGTTACTGTGATCACCGGAACTTACAGTAATTAAAGACAGCCAAGGCCCAATTATCACGTCAACTCGATGGGCATTGTTCTTTGCCGAGTTCGATTTCGTGATAACCTATCGACCAGGTTGTAAGAATGGTAAAGCAGACGCCTTATCCCGAATAGGGATGGGAGAGGCAGATGTGAACCCTGAACCAGTACCTATAATTCCCGAACAAAGGATTCTTGGCATGACTACTCTACAGACTCTAGAGGACATTCAGGTAAAGATCCAGCAACTCTTTGATTCTACAGCCTTGCAGGACTGGGTAAAGAAAGGCCCGGACTACTCTGTCAACAATGATCTACCTTATTATCAATGACTGCTATTCTGCCACGCAAGGAACCACAAGAGCCAGTCATTTCCCGTTATCATGATACCCTAATGGAGGGGCACCCAGGTATTGCAAAAACTGAAGCTAAAATTAAAAGACAATTCTGGTGGCCCACCTGGCGAAAGGATATTAAATCATTTGTGATGTGTTGTAGCATTTGCGCTCAAAACAAAAGTCAAAAGAAAAACCAGCTGGACTCTTACAACCTTTAGACATTCCGCCTACACCATGGCACACCTTATCGTTAGACTTTATTACTGATCTACCCCCATGCAATAGATTTAACACCATTCTAGTTATTGTGGATCTTTTTTCCAAGATGGCCCACTTTATTCCTTTAAAGGGATTACCTTCTGCTTCAATCCTGGCCAAGGAGTTCCTCGAAAACATTATTCGCATACACGGATTTCCGTCCGTATTGGTCTCTGACTGGGGCAGTCAATTCATTTCACATTTTTGGAAAAAATGCTGTCAGTTGGCGCAAATTGATGTGAGGTTATCGACCAGTCACCACCCCCAGACTGATGGTCAAACGGAGAGGACCAACCAGACTCTCAAACAATACCTGCGTTGTATGTTACATCAGACGGAGAGTAATTGGAAAGACATTCTTTGGATCGCCAAATATGCATACAATAAATCAGTACACTCTGGAACTGGACAAAGCCCCTTTTATACCTTATATGGGCACCATCCTCGAACCTCAGACCTTGACTCACCCCAACACTTAGAAATGCCCGCAGTGGACCATCTGCACGCTACGATTACACAAGCCTTTAATGAAGCAACTACACATTTAAAACAGGCGAAAGAAAAATACAAGAAAGATGCTGATCGGCATAGAAGTGATTCTCCACAATACCAAATAGGGGACCAAGTATGGTTAGCCACAAAACATATACCTCTAAAGGGAACACAGACCTTTAACCCCAGATATTTGGGACCTTACTCTATTAAGGCCATTATCAACCTGGTGGCTGTCAAGTTGGATTTACCTGCTAATATGCAAATTCATCCCGTCTTTCATGTGTCACTTTTGAAGCCAGTAAAACCAGGGACAAGACTAACCAAGCCACCAGACCCCATCCTTGTACATGGAGAATCTGAATTTGAAGTTAAGAACATCCTGGACTCCAAGCTGATAAAGTCAAAACTTTTTTATTTCATCGACTGGAAAGGTTACGGACCACAGGAAAGGTCATGGGAACCTAGTGACCATGTTCATGCACCCCGATTGGTGAAAAAATTCCACCGAAATTTCCCAGACAAACCGAAACCACAGGGAAGAATGACTTTAGGAGGGGCCTTGGGGCGGAGTGCTGTCATGATGCCTACCCCCGGGGAACCAGACCAAGTCCAGCAACCCCGGAAGCAGGCATCAAGTTACCCCAAGCACGCCCAACAACCCCCGCTAGGGGCTATTTGGGTGCAGTCCTGGCGTCTATGGCGCCAGGGTCATATGGAGAGTCAGTCCTGGTGCCATAGGTGCCAGGCTCATAAATTCAAACTTACCTGATGCAGACCATGCTGCAAATTTCCCTGTGCAGACCATGCTGCAAGAGCTCCAAGCCAAACAAGGCTTGGAAGGGACTATTTTACCTAGGGACTATTTTTTTACTCAGGTGGGGCTGGGGAGGAATACTTACCTGGGACTACTTTGGAGGCTATTTAAACCACGCCCGAAGAGCAGCACACGCTTCGCGTTATTCTGCATCCAGCAGCGTAATGCTCACCGTGCATGCAAGTCTGCATCCAGTCTTCTGCCACGCCCTCCTCGAGTTTGGAGCTCCTAGAAAAAGGGAGAAAGAAGGAGAAAAGGTTAGAACAAGAGCAATACCTTTGATCGTTACCTGAATTCCCGATCCATCCCGCCTTCGAGCTGGAAGAAAGAAGTTATTTTATGCGCGTCGCCTCGCCTGCTGCAGCGCCGCGCTGAACTCACCGGCCTTCGCAGCATCTTCACATTTCACTGCATCCTCCTGCATGTTCCCGCCGCACTCCGGCACCTAAGGAGAAGACAAGAACAGCATGGTGAACCAAAGGAATACACAGAGGAATACCCCCCATAGACTTACCTGATTTTGCCACCGGGGGTACTATTCTTCTTCACGGGTCGGCGCAGCTTCCACTGCATCCTAGCCGAACCCCGGCCCCTAAGGGGAAACAAAAGGACAGCAAGGTGAAACAAGGGACTAACAAGGGGAACCCTCCTCACCACAAAAGATTACCTGATTTTACCGCTGGAGGCATTATTCCCCGAGACTTCATACTTTCTCTCAGAGCCTGAATAAGGGAGAAAGCAACAGGTTACATATGGACATTATTTTATCGAACTGTGTTGGATAATACAAATCCTTACCAGAACATTACCGGTTGCCACGAGGAACTCTTCAGTAGGGTCAAGCTGCAACCTGCAAGGAATCGGACAAGAGTGAAAGTCAGGAATTTGAACTCGAACTACATACTTACGGCGTCTTGCCGGGAATATCGGAGTCAATATTGTCCTGGAACTCACCAATTCCTTTGAGCCAATGAAGCAACTGGTTATCTACGCGCCCCTGCGCTCAATGCAGGATGGAGAGCTCATTTTTTCAAATCATCAGGTGAGACTATAAGAGGGGACATCCAAGGTGATCAGTGGGGAGAACAGCGGGCCAAGCAGACGAAGCTAGGTGGGCCAGTCCAGTTCGTCATCTCGGCCCTACGCGTCCCATTGGTGGAGACCGCAGCAGTCCAGTCCAGATCGACGCCTCTGTGGGAGCCAGGTGAGCGTAACAATTGTCTCAGTGAGAACCTGGTTGACCTCCTTCCTCTTGGACCGTCCCTCTCAGGTCCAACTGGAGTCCTTGCACTCCACTACATCTTTCTCCAAAAGCAGTGTTCCCCAGGGCTCCAGCCTCTGTAAGGAACTCATGGTGGCAACAGTAATGACAGACACAAGTGATCACAGTTCAAGGGTGTTTATTAAACTGTATATGCAGGTTGGAAAATGCCTAATCTAAACCTAGATCTAAGATGAGAGCAAGCTACAACCATCAAATAATAATAAGGCAGTTCTAGTGGCGTTTTATCAAATAAAAAGGCCTATACTAAGAGAAACGTATTGCCAGTCCTTACGCTAAATACAAATAAAGTGTGTGGTATAAGGAAGAAAGAAAGCAGTGTTCACAAAATGATAAGTCAGGTAGTGTTAGCCGGGGTCTCCCTAACCCAAGTTTTGAGCACGGGACAAGGCGGATCTCCAGAGCACAGCACACGCTCGAGCTTTCCCAGCACGAGCCAACAGTTCCCCTCTCAACTATCAGAGCCTTCGGTGGCTAAATCTCTTTTCTACAAAAAGTCTCTTGTCTCAGAGGATCTAATGTATTACAAAAATATTAAACAAAAGTTCCTTTCTGCTTCACGTTGATGATGCCTTTTCACCATTGGATCCCCCTCTTCCACCTCAGATCCACAAAAAGTACTTGGCAATATCAGGCTCTTCAGTAATTAACTTTCTGGCTTCCGAGGGCCTGTTTCGTTCAAAATCATAAACAAAAGTTATTTTCTGCTTTGCACCTGGGGTGATGATTCTTCACCCCTGGGTCCTGTAGGATGTTTTTACCCATGCATCCAAGCCCTACCATAAAACTTTGCATTACTGGCATTGAAAACATCATGATGGCCAGAACTCCCCAGAGAGTGCACAGGGAAAACATGAAGAATAGGCTGCCACCCATTTTTGCCTATGTTGTGAGCACAGGAGGGCACTGCCTAAAACCACCATTGGGCTACACACACAGTAGCCTGAAACCATTGGGAATGGCAATGCTGATTGCCAAAAGCAACCCAGAACTGTGGGGAATTCATTTTCTTAATGTCAAAAATGGATGCAATACTGGTGCTCACCACTATCAGAAAGCCGGCATTTTAAAACCACCAGACTTTTGTGTAAAACTGAACAAATGAACCCAAACCAGGCCAAGGAAAGACTTGCTAAGAGGTGGATACAATGTAAAACTATATTCTGAAATGACTTGAAGGAAGTAATTATTTAATGTATATATAAAAAAAATAGCTGGGGATGTCAGCAGCTTAAGTGAATTTGGGTTTAAAGCCACTAAAATCGAAATGTTTAGAATAAATGAGTGACCTACTTGTGAGTGTCACATAGGTTGCAATTGTTTAAATGTCATAGTTTTGAACTTAGAATCAGCATTCTAGCTGCATGTGCAAACACTGTAAGTTGGATTTGAATGTAGAAAACTGGGAACTAAAGTGACATTTAGCTGAATTCTGCCTGACAACTACCCCCGACAGGAGTTGAACTGGCTCAACAACTCTTCCCAGGCCTGGCTGCATCCTGCTGCCCCCACCAAAAGGAGGTGACACCTCTATGATTGAATTAGGGGAGTGGTACCTGCAGACTGCAGGAAGTTGAACAAAGCCCTGTCCTGGACTCAGGCAAATGTTATATTAGGGGGGGTCGTAAAATGGCTTCCTCTTGGGAGAAACTGGGAGGGGCAGTGCCTATGAGAGCCAGCTGAGCTTGGGGGGAAGTGGATAAACCAGAAATTCCACCATGTGCTTTGGAAAACCACACCCCTTTGGGGCCAGAGCATGATTTTAAAAAGATGGATAATTCACAGTGCGGACTTTTCAAAATTATATAAATAACATCATCATTTTTGTGATTTTTCTGTGCACATTTTAAGAGGTGTTAGGACCCTGTGGTATGTTCTTGGGGATAATAGCGGAAAAAAGGGTTGTTACTCCAAATGTATGCATGTTAAAAATCTGACACTTTATCATCTGAAACCCATATCCCTGATGTACATCTGTGTAAAATCTGTGAAGGTTTAGAGGTCGTTATCTGGATGAAAAGGGGAGAATTCTGTCATAAGTGGACACGACATCGTACAAAGACAGGGATCGGATGGTTTGGTGCTACAGAAAATATGTTAACTGGACCTATAATATTAGAAAAATGGTACATAGATAAATATGTATGTGGGTCAGAAATAGATTTGTGTGCAATTTGACAAGGGGAGGTTCCTCTGACCATAAAACCTACAGCATCACTCTGACACTCCATTTCTTTCCCCCAATCAAGGGAGAGAGGAAAGCTTGGCCAATGATAAGTGAGAGGGGCAGGCTTAGCTAGGCCCAGGCACACACCCATTTTCAAAACACATAAAAGGAACATTGAAACCCATGTAGAGAGATTCACTTTCCACTTTCTTGTGGGACGCTTTGCCGGGAGACTATAGACTTCACATCCAGAGATCCAGACTTCAAATCCATCAATCTCCAGAGACCAGAAATTAACTCCAGAATTTGTAGCAGAGAGGCCTGAATCCACAAGCTGAATCCTCTTCAGCAGGCCTCAAAACCAACCAAACTATTCAACAGCTGGGCAAGCTGTTTGAATTCTTTGCCAAGAACTTTTGCAAGAACCTGTAGCAGTATCCAGAAAGCAGTGCTGTATCCGGAACCGCTATCAGAACCGATAACAGAACCAGAGACCCAGAGACCAGATCGCTGTGAAGAACCGCTAGCAGAAGTCCAGCCAATCCTGACCCGATCGGTGACGAAGTCGCATTCCTGTCCAAAATCTAGTGTGAGTACCCAGCTAGCACTGTGCCAAAACCAATCTCTTAGTTTAAAATAATCTAATCCAACTATTTTAGCCTATTAGAACTGCCTCCTAGAATCGTGTCATTCTGTCATTTTTAAAACTGAAAACTGTCATCTGTCATTCTGAGCTTTAAATTTAAAATCCGAAAAACTACCTTTACTAAATCGGCCGTATCTCCGGAACCGTTTGTGCTAGGAGCGAGTTTTAACTGTCATCTTAAAGCTAAGATTCTAAGCTTTCCAACGAGCCTAGAACTTCCTACTCCTTATAGTGCCTCCGTAATTGCGCTCAACGCACGCGACTAAATTTGCCGCGATTTGACATTTTGCTCAATTTCAGCCACGTGTAAAAATATTTGTCCTTGCTTTCCTTGCTGTAATTCGCGTGCAACCTGACAATCACTCATAGAGCATTGCCAAAGTGATCCTGAATTAACTTAAAGTATCTCTCACTCACCCTGAACCTCCTATAGGGAATTAAAAGCATTTTTTGCATATTTTTCACTTAATTGCAACCACATCAAAGTATATTGCCTGTGTTTAAGACTCCTACCTGTTTTCCTCTAAGCTTGCTAGGGGGGAACTGAATTATATTTGATTGCATTCCTGAGAACTGTGTGCTTTCCTTCCAACTCTTTACCTTGCATAAAGGGGTGGGGGTGAATTGTCAAAGAAAAGTGATTACATTGTCTTTTGTTGAAGTCATATCCAGTTTATTTTCTGTACTGCATTTCATTCATCATTGCATTGTCCTTGAAGCCATAAAAGCATTCTCAGCTACTTTATCCTCTCTATATCACTTCTAAGCCATCAAACAGAGTGTACCACTGTAACATTATCCATTGTTGATCACTATCATCTTCACAAGTGTGCTATCAAATATTAAGTTATTATAAAAGTGTGATATATATATATATATATATGTATATATATATATATATATATATATATATATTGTTTAATTTTCAAATAAACCTTTTAATTTGCAAAACAAACCTACTTCTTGGCTCAGTGGGGTCAGGGGGATTCTAAGAGAGGGGTGTTATATAAGGGTTGCCATCCAGACAGAGTAAATGAACTGGACATACAAATACATCAATAAGGGCTTCCATCAGCATCCTAGACTAGGCATTGACTGTAGTGTTGAATTGAAGTCGCTTACAAAGTGGGGGCTCGCAGCCGGGATATTCTGGGTTAGATTTACCACTTGTGCAGCTTAATACAGTGTGCCAACTGGCCAGATACACATATCCGGTTAGATCACCACGCTGTTTTACACTGTGAAAGCACCCCTCAAAGGAACGCTCTAAGGAAACGGTCTGTTTTGCAAAATAAGATACTAACTTCTGTAAATCAGGAAGGAACTCAAATTCCAGAATGACGACACTGATAGAAATCAAAATAGCCAGCGAGCACTTCTTACATAAGCTATTTGTGAGAGGTGAATGGATTCAGCAGGGCCAGGATGCGTGGTTGCAGGCAATCACACAAGAGGTCACTGCAACTGGGTTAGATATCTGGAGGGATCAGGGTCCCTTATGTGTGGCCCTGAATGAACTATATATGGCTCCTAAAGCTAAAGATGAACACGACAAGATGGTTAGGATAGCAGCATATTTGTATCTATATATGGGAGCCATGCAGGACAAATGTGCTGAAGGCCAAGATCTGGCATATAGGCAACAGATTGCATTAGAGAAGGCCCAATCTGTCCTGGTCTCTTCTGAGCAGAGGATGCACAGAAGCCAGGAGTCAAAAAATGAGAGCAGACAGTATCTCATTAAAATCAAAGAGGACATGTGTATCCTGCAAACGGAAAAGTCTGACCAGGATACCAGATTTCTGGCCTTGCAGAAGGAGTACCAAGAAGGTTTGGACTCCCTACTGCAGAGCCAGAAAAAGCTGGAGCAACAATTATATTTCAATAGGGCATGTGCTGAGCAGGTAGTCACCCTGCAAAGCCACTTAGATAGGGAAAAGGCACAGAGCAATAAACTGATCCAGAAAGACCTGGTTACCCAGGCAGAGTTTGATCAGGAGCGCCAGAAAGCTGGTGCCCTTCAAAGGCAAAGGGATGACCTGGCGGCACAGATGCAGACTCTTAGTCAGGAAAGGGACACCTTAGGCCAGGAAGTCTGCCATTTAAAAAGAAAAACTGAAGAAAATCACTTGGCCCTCCAGGGGCTGGGTGACCTCCAAAAAGAGCATCAGAACCTGTTAGAGCACACCAGGAGGGTGGAAGAGGCTCTGGCAAGAAAGGAGCAGGCCAGTAGGGATGGGATTCAGGAGGTAACCCTCCTGCAGCAAAGACTGGCCCAGTACTCCAGGATCAATCAGGAGGCACAGAGAGCGAATGAGGCTCTCTGCCAGCACAATAACAGGTAGCCATGCAGGAGAGACTGATAGAGTCTAGTAAGGCCTTAACTGAGGAACTGAAAGCGCAGGCTCTTGCATTGAAACGGAGAGCAGGGGCAGATAGAGATGTGGTTCGCTGGGAAAGGGAAACGCCTGAGCATAACCTCAGGAGCCCTAGTACCAGAGGCCTTCATCTCTCCCAGTGCCTGGACTCTGCCACCCCATGTCCACTGGCGCACATGAGCACAGGGCCATAGGGATGGCAGATTACTATCCAGCCAAAAGGATGGGGCTCATAGGCCAGTACAACCCAGGAATGGATGGGCAGGCATCCGGGTATGGGCACCTAAGTACAGTGCAATTTAGTGGGGAACCCCAGGAGAGTAGGCCCACTAAGAGCATCCTGAAAACCTCTGCCCAGTTAGGTCAGTGGGGGGGTACTCATTAAATCCTGGTAGCAAGGAGGGATCTGAAGACTCCTCTGAGCGTCACAGGACACAGGAGATCTGGTCCCCACATTCTGCCAGCTATTCCCAGGCTCGCAGAATCCGGGAAAACCTGGAAGATCAGACGGGCACCTCTGGGAGCAGTGCTTCTGAATCAGAGGATGAATGGACCAGGGTTACCCGAACCAAAAAGGCCAATAAGGTGAAAAGGGCCTTGCTTAAGGATCCCTTAAAACAGATTAAGGCAATCAGGAGTGTTATCACGCCTTATCATAAGAACGCCAAGTATTCTGTTTGGGAACACTTGGAGCTCTATGAGCAAATGATGGAGACTTTCCATTTGAAGGACAGCAGTAGCTGCATCCAGTACGTCAGATGGACATTCTCCCCTGAATACTCCAGTTTCTTTGCGGGGCTGGAGGACCAAAACCATTCAAGATGGTCCACATATAGGGCGGCCATCTTGAAACATTTTTCTGTACATAGAAATCGCAGACCACCAGAAGGGTGCGCACAGACAGCAGAGAATTCATCAACACATTTTTCCATGCTCTTCCCAAGTACATAATGACCCAGCTCGTGAGAGATTTTCACGAGAAAAGATCTTTAGACTGGGTCATTGAGCAAGCCACCCGGATCTATGAGGTGCAGAAGCCCATAGAAAATAAAAGTGATGCGCAGAAAAACCCCAAAACCAACAGCACCCCTGCTGCTGCCAAGGTGACAGAGGTAAAGGTTGCCCCCATTTTAGATTTGGAGATGGGGGGGCCTAAAAACCTGCCTGCACCAAATAATTCACAGCCCAGAAGGCCCTCGGACCAGTCACAGACAGGGAGTCGAGGAGGTAGTCCCACAAATGGGGTCCCCCGCTCCCCTGACTATGTAAGTCCCCGCTACAAGGGAAACCGACCAATCCTGGGTTATGTGTGGACTCCTCCAGCCCAAGGGGGTGGGGGGATCCAGCCAAGCACCTGACCCAGGGAACTTCCCTCCTAACTTCCCACTGGAGGGCAGAAATTCCCCAAACACTGGGCAGAACTTTTTTCCCAGGTATCCACCCAATTTCCAACCCCAAAACCATCCATCCTTCTTTCCCCAATTCCCTGAGCCCAGACAACCTAATCCGGGAGAGGGGAGGCCAAGGGTGGAGGGGTACCCAAATCTTCCCAATCCGGGGTATTACCAGAGAAGGGATAGCTACCCTTCCCGGGATCAGCCCAGGGGAGAAAACAGAATCCCGTATCAACCAGAGCGGGTCTCCCAACTTGAGCGCCAGCTCCAAAATATGGCACGGGATCTGGGTCACATACTGAGGGCTCAACAGAACCCTCAGATGAGCATGCCACTGCAGAATGCCCTAAACTCTGGACCTGGTGCTCCAAAACAATGACGGGGGCAGCACCCCGATAACCCACCGGTTCCAAGGGAGGAGGCACAAGGGGAAGGGGGGTGTAAAGCCTTGGAGGAAGCTTCCTTCCCAACTTGTAAACAGCCCCTGGAAACCCAGGAACCGGAAACAAAATCTCCTACCCCTGAAAGTCTGCCACCCAAGGAGCAGAGAGGGGGTAGGAGAAACAAAGTACCCAAACAGACCCAGTTTGTGGAGGAGGTACAGGTCTTCCAGTTTGAGGGAGAGGGATCCCAAGAGGATCCTGCGAAAAGGACCTTCTCCTTCCGAGATGGGGGAACTCCTCCCAAGGAAAAATGGGTCCCAAGGGATTTCAACCCAGACTGGGTAGATGTGGGGATTGAGCTGTCGCCGCCCATCATCCTATCCGAGAACCAAAACACCAAACTTCCCTGGTTCAAACCCATCCTGGTGACTGCCTCCAAAAAGGCAGGGGCGGCCCAGAACCGGAACCAGGGGAACCTAAAACCGAATCAACAGACTGGGTAGATGTGGAGATTGAGCTGTCGCCGCCCATCATTCTATCCCAGAACCAACAATACCAAAATCCCATGGGTCAAACCCATCCTGATGACTGCCTCCAAAAAGGGGGGGCGGCCCCGAACCTGAAACCATTTCCAGTTGCCAACTTTTTCTTTCAGATTCCCCAGGCTCTCCACAGAATTCTGCCCAAATCTCTTCTCTCGCCATGTCTAAAACCAGAAAACTAGCCCACCAGTTGTCCAAAAATGTGCATTATCTGTGCCCCCTTGAGGAGAAGGAGGGAAGATACTATGCCCCGGTACAAGTACAGGGGCAGGGTACAATTTTGGCACTGCTGGACACTGCATCCCAAGCTACCCTTCTGTCCAGAAGGGCCTTTGATGAACTAAATGCAGGAAGGGGGGAGAATTACCGAATTCCTCTCACCTATCTTCCTGGACAACTGCAGAACTTTGACGGGAAGGAAATTCCCGTCAAGGGGACTGCAGACTTGGACATTAAAATTGGGCGACACAAGGTGAAACACCCGGTCATAGTAGTGACTCCAGAGGGCACCCCTTGTTTACTAGGGAACGACCTCCTGAGAAGGTTGTCACCCCTAATAGATTGTGTAAACAAGGTCCTCTGGACCCAGACTAGCCGACCAATAAAATTAAAACAGAGTGTCAACCATGTTAGTTTAAATGGCACCTGCCACATGGTTGAACAAAAATCTGACCAAGTAGAATTTCACTTCCAGAACAACCAAATTCCAGACGTGACAGTAATAGCAGTAGGACAACAGACTGATGATGGGGGGTCTTCTTTATTTCTGAAAATCAACCTTCCTTCCAGTTTAAGGTGGTATTCCACACTGGAAGGAAACACTCTGAAATTCTTTACCAATCCACATTCAGACACTCCCACTCCTATAGTCCACAAAGATGTGAAAACAGCTCAGAGCCTGGCTGATATTCAGCAAATTGGAGAGCAGTTGTTCATACCTGTTCAGTTAAATGATGGGAAGGACTCTGTTCTCGCTCGAGTGTGTGTGAACAACGGTAAGAGCTTCATCAGCGAAGCCATGTTCCGACAACTCCCAAAAGATCCAGCCATTCCCACATTCAAACTGATAGACAAATGGGAAATGGATCTGGAAACACCCAATTCCAAACATCTCCTGCCAAGCAGGTGTATGCTCAAAATCTCCATTGGCAACAAGAGCATAGTCCATAATTGTTGGGTTGTGCGAGACGTCACTGCCGCCTTTTACTTAGGCAGTGACATTCTCAATCGCTTCGCCATTAGTTTGGACCTAATAAACTTCAAAGCTTGGTCCCGATTAGCGGATAATCCCATGGGCTTTGATGATCAAGAAAAAGCATTTAGGTCAGCTCAATTGCTACCTTATGCAGTTGAAATTCAGCTTAAAGAGGAAGTCACCATCCCAGAAAGGAACCGACAATTCTCCCTGGAAGTGAAAGTTAAAAGAGGACAAAAATTGAAAAACCCTGATGCTTATATTCATCTAAATGCTTCTCTCCAACAGCAAGGGTTAGGGGTAAACCCAACACCATTAGTCAACATAGAACATGACACCATTCCAATAGAGGTGGATAACAGCGACTTACAGAGTATTACTCTAGCCGCAGGCACCATTATTGGAATGGCGGTTGATGACCGATATTTCTCCATTGATTTAGGAAATGAACTGTTAGGACCAATCCCCAAGGACTGTTTTGACAGTGACAGTGAGGACAATACAACACCAGACAGGATTTTCACCCGGCATGGTGGGAACTTCCTGGTGTACACTTCTTGCCCTTATGGTAAGGAAGACGTGACTTGTGACTTCAGGAGGGATGAGGTGATTTTCCAGATCCATGAGGGCTGCCTTTCCCACCTGAAGCCTCCATTCCAAATCAGCACTCTGACCAGGGACTTTTCCACCCAGCTGGAGGAGGCCGCTGAGATAGCCAAACCAGAAGTCTTTCCAGGCTTCAGGCAGATGGTGGAAGAGAGAGTCAACCTAGCTGATGCCTGTGTGACTCTGGAACAGAAGCAAAAGTTGAAACAAGTTTTCTTGGATTTCCAAGATCTCTTTGCGGTAGACTCATATGACTGTGGTCTCACCGACATCCACACAACAACAATTCCCACGGACCCTGGAATGACTCCAGTGTTTGTGAAGCAATATCGCTTGCCTCTTGCATCCATGGTGTCCCTTACTGAAATAATTAAGAACCTTGAGTCCCGGGGAATAATCCATCCAGTACACAGCACCTTCAATAATCCGGTGCTGGGAATATTGAAGCCAAACGGCCAGTGGAGACTCTGCGCCGACCTTAGGGAGCTCAACAAACGGGTCCATACTTCCCGATGGCCTCTGCCCTACATTGACCAAGGGCTGGCCCAGATCCAGGGGTCACAGGTATTCACAGCAATAGACCTGACCAATGGATACTGGACCATGCCTGTCAGTAGGGAGGACCAATACAAACTGGCTTTTACCTTTGGGGCCAGCAGTACACATGGACCCGGACTCCCTTCGGATACCTCAACTCCGGCAATGAATTCAACATTTCCCTACATAAGGCCATGCCCGACCTGGGTGTGAGGGGTAACCTGGCTTATGTAGACGATGTCCTCATCAAAAGTTCATCTGTGGAAGAACACATAGCGGAGATCCGTTATGTTCTGACGCAGTTGAGGGCCACCGGAGCAAAACTTTCCTTTCAGAAAGCACAGTGGTGTAGAACCCGTGTTAATTTCTTGGGGCATGAGATTACTCCTCAGGGTCTCTGTCCCCAGGAAAAGAAAGTGGAAGCACTTCAGAAACTGAAGGATCCCACAACTCTGCAGGAACTAAGGAGCCTCCTTGGACTGACTAATTACAGCAGAAAGTTCATTGAGGGCTACGCAGAGATCACCAGACCCCTGATTCATCTCTTGAAGGGGGGGGGTCAAGTGGGAATGGGGTCCAGAACAATCCGAGGCAGTAATACAACTCAAGAGAAGCCTCTCACAAGCACCTTGCCTAGCTTACCCTGTCAGAAACAAGGAGTTCTTCCTGGAGACAGGGTTCTCTAATACGTGCTTGACGGCAGTATTATACCAAAAGCATGACAAGGTCAATAAAGTAATCTCCTATGCGAGCAAAACTTTATCCTCTGTGGAGGAAAAATTCAACGATTGTGAGAAGGCACTCCTGGCAACGGTGTGGGCATTGAAGAATTACCGCCCGTTTATCCAGGGGGAACACATCATAGTGGAGACTCCACACCAGCCTCTGCAATATCTCCAAAGTGACAGAATCCGGGCCGGAAATGTGAGTAATTCCCGAATTACTTCCTGGATTCTGTCAATGCAAGGCTTCCCTGTGGAGGTCAGTTAGGGCCAAAACAAGAAGAGTCCCCTCGCGCAAGATCTGGCTGACTTGCATGATTGTGCCAGAGAAAACTGTCTCGAGGACGAAAGTCTAAAAATCAAGGACAACATGGAGGAATACCTTAATTCCCCACACAAAGTCTTTGAAGAAGACAAGTGTGAGGGAATGCCCACTGTCTATGTGGATGGATGCTCTTACCATGTTGACAACAACAGGAAGAAAGAACTGGTGGCCGGCGTAGGGAATGCATGGGTGAATGAGTCCCCAGAACCCTCCGCTGGATACAAAATTGGTCCCCGAAGTAGTCAGGTGGCAGAATTGATGGCTGTGCATCAGGCCATCATCACTGCTGTCCAACATCAACTCCACGAACTGGTCATAATCACAGATTCTGATTATGTACGGAACGGGTTCGTGGAGCACCTGGTTAACTGGAAAACCAGAGGCATGTTATGTGCTAATAACAAACCCTTGAAACATGGGAAGTTAATCCAAAACATTGATGATCTGGTCACATCGAATGGGATGACCATCTACTGGAAAAAGATCAAGGGTCATTCCAAAGTAGAGGGACAAGACAAAACTGGAAATGACTTAGCTGATCAGCTGGCCAAAACCGGGGCCATCCAAGGGGATCTAATAGAAATAGAGTCCCTGTTGGGGGAAATCCAGGTCACTGCTATCACTAGGTTCCAGACAAATGCTCACAATGATCTTTCAACTGCACAATGGAGTAAGGAGGCCCCTGATGCTGATTTAATTACGGCCCAAAAGGGGGATCCAATAATTGGTAAGTTTTACCAACACATTGAGGACCCTGAGAACTTTCCCCTGACGGATACCGATTACATTGGGAAGGAGTACCTTAGAGTGTTGATGAAATGTCCAAAGATGTTCCGAATCCAAGACGGTTTGTTGGTAAGGAAATCCCAAGCTGGCCATGATCAGTGGGTGGTTCCTACCTCATTCCGAAGCCTGATGTTAAGTCACGCCCATGATGCGGCCACCGCCGGTCATAGGGGGTTTCACACAACACTTGAGATCTTAAGAGAGGTTGCATACTGGCCACACATGGGGCAGGACCTCGACCAATACTTGAAGGGGTGTCTTGTGTGTGCACAATTTCAGCCATCATCCCTCACACACCGGGCGCCTCTCCAAAAGAGGGGGATGACACTGCCATGGTCAGATTTGCAAATCGACTTCGTAGGCCCTGTAATTCGCTCGTCTAGAGGAAACAAGTACATGTTGACCGTCACATGCTTGTTTACCAAGTGGGTGGAATGTCTCCCGGCCCCAAACTGCAAGGCAGAAACAGCAGCTGCCCTGATGATTAAACACATCTTTTCCCGTTTTGGTCTACCTCAAAGGATTGAGTCAGACAGAGGTAGCCATTTCACCAGCGAGGTAATGACAAAGATGTGGGAGATACTGGGGGTTAAAAGGAAGCTACACATTGCTTACAGGCCAGCTTCTTCTGGAGCAGTAGAGAGATACAACCGAACCATTGTGAGCATGTTAAAAAAGTTTGTGGCAGATTCTGGGCCAAGTTGGGATATCCGATTACCTCTGGTCCTAATGGCCATCAGATCTACCCCTTCATCTGCAACTAAAATGTCACCATTTGAGTTGATGACCAGACGCAAGATGGTGCTTCCCCAGCATTTGCTCTACAGGACCCAAGAGCAGACACTGATAAATGTCTCCACAACTCATGAGTATGTGGAGAATTTGAGGAAACACCTTCAGCATGCTTTTGCCTATGCTCAGCGGAATCTAGAAAGATCAGCTGATAGCATGAAGACCCACTATGACCTGAAAACCACCAGGAAAGTATACGAGGTGGGGGACCGGGTCTATCTATACAATTTCCGAAGGAACCAGGCCAAACAGCGAAAATGTTTGCCTACATGGAAGGGACCGTTTGAAATTATAGACAAAATCTCCCCTGTAGCCTATAAGATCCGCATCCCCAAAGGTAGTCTGGCGGAAGGGGAAGACAAGTGGGTACATATAAATCAGCTAAAGTGTTGCCATCCCAGGCATACACTGCAGCAACTGGAGGAGTCCTCTGCAATACCAGAGGGGAACGCTCCAGATTAATCCAGTTCCAACCTAAATTATCCCATGTAGATAGTCTCTGAAATATTATGATTCTTGTAAAAATATTTCCTGTTATATCTTGTTTTTAAAACAAGACTGAAAAATGTAACCGGATGTATAAAATGTATGTGTTCGCCACACCATTAATAGTGGTGGAGAAATGTCTACGAATAGGTATTGCCGCTTTTGCTTTATCATCCTAGGAGAGATGAAACCATGGAGACTGACCACGGAAGGCGACTGGGGACCGGGAGCGAAGATCCGAGGGGCCCGGGGTACCGCCCAATCCTCCCATCAGGACCAGCAAGGGGAACTGATTGATCGACTGGAGGGAGGAAAAGATGCTGAACTGTGCCATCTACGGAATTGGAAGAAGATGAGGCGAACATCCCAGATCTTGCGAGTTCCATCAGTGAAAGTTCAGAATGGCCATCGCAAGAGGGGGGGCTTGTGGGATGTTTTTACCCATGCATCCAAGCCCTACCATAAAACGGTGCATTACTGGCATTGAAAACATCATGATGGCCAGAACTCCCCAGAGAGTGCACAGGGAAAACATGAAGAATAGGCTGTCTGTATGACTCCGCTATCCAGGTGGTCGTGGTGGCGGAGGAATCAGCGGCGATATGTGAGTGTCCGTTGCATCCATTCAGGGGCTTATGTTGCACAAGATCCTCCCAAGATGGCGGAACCTTACGGACCTGTACCGAACCAGCCTCCTACAGTGTCTACTGCGGAGGAGCCTCCGCCCCGAACGGTCAGGTGACCGTATTTCAGGCAGGAACGCAATCCCAGCATTGCGTCGCTACTTCGTATACAGACGCTCCATAAGTTTCGCAACTAAGAACCTCTTCGTGCAGCCTCCTAGCTCTATGTGCTTTCTTTTCTGCCTACTACCTATACCTTGTATTGTTTCAGAAATCTTACCTGCAAACACTTCTACCATCCCCGCTCTTCGTGTGAATCCGTTACCGCGTTCAGCGGTCAGCCGCTGTTTCTTCCTCTCAGCGAATCAACGCGATCCAAGACAGCACTCTGCCCCGCAACGGTAGGAAACACTCCGGGGGCTTCGCGGCTATAACCTGCTTCCTACTCAACCCTCTTTCATTCTGCCCTTAGACTTCACCTCCTTCCTTCCGTGGTTTCCAGCCTCCAGTTCCACCCTCGGAGCTACGGAACAAAATCGTGATCTCCTCTGGGTTCCTATTCAGGTACACTACGTTCTCTCTAGAAACCTCCAACCTGCTACTTACTCCATCTTTTCCCATTTCTAACCTGTTTCTTTTACATACACTAGACTCCAGCCTTCGCGCCTGTCGTCCGCATTGCCAGACTCAACCCAGTAAACCTTCAGGACTCCACGTTTCGAGGAAGACGCTCCACCAGTCTCCTGAAGAGCAGCAACAGGCTTTTCTACCCCAGAGGGTTTCCCTGGGATTCCTGCAGTGCCCAGTTCCTCCCCTTTGGTAGGCTAGGAACGGTAGGGACCTCGAGGGGATTCTCACAATCCTCTTGTACACCTCTGCTGACCAGGTTAGTGATTCTGTGACAAGGTTCCTCATTGTGGTATTGGAAGACTCTCAGAGATTTGACACTGCCACCCATTTTTGCCTATGTTGTGAGCACACCATTGGGCTACTATCAGGACTGGCAATATTGGCTACGGGTTTTGCTAGGTGATCAGCTATATCTTCGTCTTCACTCGATTTATAACCCTCCCCGGTCTCTTCCTCCTCACCTGAATAGTCCAGTTTCTTCCGACGGGTAAGTCCTGTGTACGGCTTCTTCTTTTTTAGAAGATATGGTCTACCTCGGAAAGAAGCCACCGTGACTCTCAGACAAAGAAACCCCACGGTGACTCCCCTCCGCGACAGCCAGAGGGGAAAAAGCCACTGGAACGGCAAAAAACCCCTGGATCCAATATAGACGTGAAGATTGTGGGAGGCGTCAGCACAGTCGTAGGTTGAATGATCCTTCGCCGAAAATCCAGATAATAGGTAAGGTCGGCGATTCTGCTATTCGAGGGGATAGGAGATGGCAGTTTACAGGAGGGAACCCCTCGGGGTGGAGGACAAGAGTGAACGGAGAAATCCGAGAGCAGTATCACTTAGAGAGAAGAAGATTCGAACACGGGAACAGATACACAGGAGAAGGCAAACAGGATACAGAGATAGGGGGGCGGCCCGTAAGGAACGGGAGGAGGAGAAATAACAGGAAGATAGTAAGTAGACTATCCGAAGGGAAAACTAGCGCAAGCAACAGGGCAAGGAAATAAACACAGTTGCAACGCGCCGAACCGCCGGCAGCCGAGTGATATATATACAAACGGCGGCGGCCATCTTGAAAACAACTAGACCGAGTCTGATAGACGAGGAGGAACGTAATGGAACATTTTAATGGCGTCCTCGCGTCCACCTTCGCCACAAACGCCAGTCGCTGGCGGCCGTGACAGTATGCCCCCTCCGAAGGCTTCTCCCACCCGGCCTTTCTGGATGTAGTCGGTGGAACTTGTGTAACAGTTGAGGAGAGTGAATATGGAACTGTGGTTCCCAGGTGTCTTCTGAGGAAGGATATCCTTTCCAATGAACGAGATACTCAAGACGTCCCCGATGATAACGGGAATCCCGTATCCGAGAAACTTCATATTCCTCGGAAGCTGGAACTGGCAAAGTACCCAGCTTGGGGGATGCTTGTTTCCGGGTATCTGGCACAAAGGGGCGTAAGAGAGATGAGTGAAACACGGGATGAATCCGCCTGAGTCCCTTTGGCAACTTGAGGCGGAAGGCCACAGGATTAACCTTTGAAGTTATCTCAAAGGGTCCGATGTAGCGGGGTGACAGCTTAGAAGGCCGAACCCATCGAGGAAGGAACTTGGTGGACAGCATGACCCTGGAACCTTTGTCCCAGGCAGGAACTTGACTTCGGTGTTTGTCCGTTTGCTCTTTGTAATGACTGCTAGCCTTAGAGAGGCTCTGACTGGCTGTGTTATGGGCCTCCTTGATCTGCGCAAGGGTGTCCTCCAAAGTAGGAACGTTAGTTTCCTGCCAGAAACACGGAACTATGGACTGCGGGTTGTATCCGTAGGTACAAAAGAATGGGCTAGTTCCTGTAGCCGTGTGGACAGCGTTATTGTATGCAAACTCTGCTGTGGGAAGCAGGTCCACCCAGTTGTCTTGCTGTTTATTTATGAAACACCTTAAGTATTGCTCTAAGGTACCGTTTAACCTCTCGGTTTGTCCATTTGTCTGGGGATGAAACCCCGACGAAAGAGCTCTCTCCACGCCCAATGAATTGCACAATGCTGCCCAGAATCTGGAGGTATACTGGCTGCCCCTGTCTGAAACTATCTTTTGAGGCAGCCCATGTAACCTAAAAATGTCCTTTAGGAATACGTCAGCCATGACCGAGGCGGATGGGATCTTTGTCAATGGAGAAAAATGTGCAAGTTTCGAGAAAGCGTCTACGGTTACCATAATGCAGGTACAGCCTCGGGATACCGGCAACTCCACAATAAAATCCGTAGAAATGCATTTCCAGGGGCCAAGCGGAACCGGCTCCTGTTGTAACAGCCCCATAGGTTTCGAGGTGGAATATTTGCTTTGTAAGCATACCATACAGGATTTAACATAAACTTGCGTGTCAGCCTTCATGTTCGGCCAGATGAAAACCCTTTGGAGTAGTTCCAGAGTACCTCGTACTCCTCGGTGACCAGCGGTCTTGGAATCGTGGCACCACTGAGTGACTCGTCTTCTGAGACTACTGGAAGGAATAAACAGTCTTCCGTGGATAAAGTGCAACCCGTCCTTAGTGGTGACCGGTTGATTTCCCATAGTGAGAGCAGGTTCTTGGAGGCAGGCTCCTCGTACTTCATCCAAGAAGTTAGACACTGTAGATATGATCCGGGTACGAGGAAACATAAACTCCTTTCTGTAAGGGAAGATAACATCGTCTCTGCGGGAGAGAGCATCGGCAACTAGATTTTGAGAGCCAGGGATGAATGTGATGACAAAATCAAACTGGGCGAAAAAATGAGCCCATCTGGCCTGGCGGGTGTTATAACACTCTTGCTGCTTGAGTATTTGCAGATTTTTATGGTCTGTTCGTATCTGGAACGGGTGTAGGCTCCCTTGGAGCAAATGCCTCCATTCCACACAAGCCAATTTCATAGCAAGTAATTCCTTCTCTATGACTGAGTAGTTTCGTTGGCTAGGATTTAGAGTTTTTGAGTAATATGCCACCGGATGCTCTAGGTCCTTGACTCTCTGAAGAAGAACAGCACCTACGGCTGCTGCAGAAGCGTCAGTTTCCAGGATAAAGGGTAGTAGCTGATCTGGTTGTTTCAAGATAGGAGCTGCACAGAACTTGTGCTTTAAGCTGAGTAAGCTTTCTTCAGCCTCACTAGACCAGATGAAAGGGCCTGTGGATTTCTTGAGAAGGGATGTAATAGGAAGAGTGAGTAAGGAAAAACTTGGAATGAACTTCCTATAGAAATTTGCCAGCCCTAGGAAACGTTGAATGTCCTTAACCGAAGAAGGCGATGGCCATGACAAGATGGCATCCACCTTCCTTGGGTCCATAGTAACCCCCTTGTCGGATAGGATAAATCCCAAGTAAGACAATGAGGATTGAGCAAATGCACATTTCTCAGGTTTTACCAGAAGACTGTGATGTTGTAGTCTGCGCAGCACTTCCTTGACATGTCGGGTATGTTCCTCCTGGCTCCGTGAGAAGACCAAAATGTCATCCAGGTAAACCACTGTGTTAAGGTTAAGAAGGTCGGAAAACAATCGGTCCATGAATCTCTGGAAAATAGAGGGAGCATTGACTAGGCCAAACGGCATGACTTGGTATTCAAACAACCCATAGGGGGTGCGAAACGCCGTCTTCCACTCATCTCCTGTTCTTATGCGGAGTAGATGATACGCATTCCGTAGATCAAGTTTAGTAAACACAACAGAGCCTTGGACAGCCTCTAGGATCTCTGATATAATGGGCATAGGGTATCGATCTTTTATGGTCACTCTGTTTAACCCCCGATAGTCGATACAGGGCCGCAGCTCCTTGGTATCCCGTTTGGGTATAAAAAACAGAGAGGCCCCAGCGGGGGATTTGGAAGGTCTTATGAGTCCGTTAGCTAAATTATCATCAAGGTAGCATCGGAGTACAGCCTTCTCCGATACTGAGAGGGAATACATCTTCCCAAAGGGGACCAATGCTTGTGGCACTAAGTCGATACCACAATCCTCTGGGCGATGTGGAGGGAGTCTAATGGGGGTCTGCTCCTGAAAGACTTCGTTGTATTCTGAAAGACATTTTGGTATGCAATGGATAGTACTGCCTTCAACAGCAGACATTGTCCTTACAGTTGTGAATGTTGGTTCTGGAAGGCATTCTCTTAGGCAAAAGGCGGAATGGAAACTCAGTAGATTCTTAGACCAATCCACCGTTGGGTTGTGTTTCCTGAGCCAGCCTATTCCTAAGATGACAGGGAAATGGGCCACTCGTATAATATCGAACCTTATGTTTTCAGAATGCTGGTATATGGACACCTGAATCTCCTCAGTGGTGTGGGTAATGAGTCCTGAACATAGGGGTGTACCATCCACTCCTTCAACCTTTTGGTCCTCCTTTTTCTCGATCCTTAGCAGACCCATCTTATCAGCCCAAAAAGTGTCAAGGAAGTTTCCAGCCGCACCACAATCCAGTAGAGCCTGCGTCTCTACCTCTCTGTTCCGGAAGCGGAGTTTGATGGCTATCACCATGAGACGTACATCTTCGCTCATCTGAGAAGAGGCCACAGAAAGTGTAGTATAGGAACAAGGTGTAGCCCCTCGATAGTCCGTTCCACTGACTATCGAGGGCGGTCGTTTCCCGATCTCCTTGGGGGCACATCGGGACAGTCTCTCAGCAAATGGTTGGCTCCCCCACAATATAAACAAAGGTTCCCTTCACGTCTCCTCTTCTTTTCTTCGGCAGTCAACGGAGATCTGGTGCTTCCGATCTGCATGGGTTCCTCTCTCGCGTGACGCGATACAGGTGAGGAGGAGGCGGGGGTTATATCCAAGAAAGATTGTGGACCTCGAACCTTCTTCCTTTCGTTTCTTCGTTCCATCAGGCGGAAATCGATTCTTAGAACTGCAGTTTGAAGATCTAGAAAGGTGTCTGGGCGCGGGATCCGGGCAAGCTCATCCTTGAGCTCTTCTCGCAAGCCCCGGCGGAATATGGTATACTGGGCCTGCTCTTGCCAACCTGCCTCTGCAGCAAGTTTCTTGAAAGTGGAGATATAAGATAGTAAATCGGTACTCCCTTGACGTATGTCCAGCAGGTCTTCGCTAGCCACATGTGAGCATTCGGTTCGCAAAAAGGTGTGTCGCAGCAGTTCCTTAAAGGCCGCGTAGTCCTGCAACACTGGGTCTGATAGGGATACCAATGGAGTAGCCCATGCCAAGGCGTTTCCAGTCATGTGCGTGATCATGAACCCCACCTTGGAATGATCTGTGGAAAAGGCATTTCTGCGGAAGGTGAAGTGAATATTACAGGCCTCCAGGAATTCCTTAACCTTTCTTTCCGAGCCGTCGAATTTACCTGACACCAGGGGTAGTGGGGGTAAATCAGTTGTCTGTTGTTCTCTTGCAGCTACTCTTTGTTGGAGCGCCACGTTGTCAGCCTTTAGTGTTTGGACCTCTACGTTGAGGGTTTGGACAGCTGTCACCAGCTCTTGCAGTTGTTGTGGTGTAGCCATGTTTTCTTTTGGGCGTTGCAAGCTATCAGGACTGGCAATATTGGCTACGGGTTTTGCTAGGTGATCAGCTATATCTTCGTCTTCACTCGATTTATAACCCTCCCCGGTCTCTTCCTCCTCACCTGAATAGTCCAGTTTCTTCCGACGGGTAAGTCCTGTGTACGGCTTCTTCTTTTTTAGAAGATATGGTCTACCTCGGAAAGAAGCCACCGTGACTCTCAGACAAAGAAACCCCACGGTGACTCCCCTCCGCGACAGCCAGAGGGGAAAAAGCCACTGGAACGGCAAAAAACCCCTGGATCCAATATAGACGTGAAGATTGTGGGAGGCGTCAGCACAGTCGTAGGTTGAATGATCCTTCGCCGAAAATCCAGATAATAGGTAAGGTCGGCGATTCTGCTATTCGAGGGGATAGGAGATGGCAGTTTACAGGAGGGAACCCCTCGGGGTGGAGGACAAGAGTGAACGGAGAAATCCGAGAGCAGTATCACTTAGAGAGAAGAAGATTCGAACACGGGAACAGATACACAGGAGAAGGCAAACAGGATACAGAGATAGGGGGGCGGCCCGTAAGGAACGGGAGGAGGAGAAATAACAGGAAGATAGTAAGTAGACTATCCGAAGGGAAAACTAGCGCAAGCAACAGGGCAAGGAAATAAACACAGTTGCAACGCGCCGAACCGCCGGCAGCCGAGTGATATATATACAAACGGCGGCGGCCATCTTGAAAACAACTAGACCGAGTCTGATAGACGAGGAGGAACGTAATGGAACATTTTAATGGCGTCCTCGCGTCCACCTTCGCCACAAACGCCAGTCGCTGGCGGCCGTGACAGCTACACACACAGTAGCCTGAAACCATTGGGAATGGCAATGCTGATTGCCAAAAGCAACCCAGAACTGTGGGGAATTAATTTCTTAATGTCAAAAATGGATGCAATACTGGTGCTCACCACTATCAGAAAGCCGGCGTTTTAAAACCACCAGACTTTTGTGTAAAACTGAACAAATGAACCCAAACCAGGCCAAGGAAAGACTTGCTAAGAGGTGGATACAATGTAAAACTATATTTTGAAATGACTTGAAGGATGTAATTATTTAATGTATATATAACAAATAGTTGGGGATGTCAGCAGCTTAAGTGAATTTGGGTTTAAAGCCACTAAAATCGAAATGTTTAGAATAAATGAGTGACCTACTTTTGAGTGTCACATAGGTTGCAATTGTTTAAATGTCATAGTTTTGAACTTAGAATCAGCATTCTAGCTGCATGTGCAAAAATTGTAAGTTAGATTTGAATGTAGAAAACTGGGAACTAAAGTGACATTTAGGTGAATTCTGCTTGACAACTACCCCCGACAGGAGTTGAACTGGCTCAACAACTCTTCCAAGGCCTGGCTGCATCCTACTGCCCCCACTAAAAGGAGGTGACACTTCTCTGATTGAATTAGGGGAGTGGTACCTGCAGACTGCAGGAAGTTGAACAAAGCCCTGTCCTGGACTAAGGCAAATGTTATATTAGGGGGGTCGTGAAATGGCTTCCTCTTGGGAGAAACTGGGAGGGGCAGTGCCTGTGGGAGCCAGCTGAGCTTGGGGGGAAGTGGATAAACCAGAAATTCCACCATGTGCTTTGGAAAACCACACCCCTTTGGGGCCAGAGCATGATTTTAAAAAGATGGATAATTCACAGTGCGGACTTGTCAAAATTATATAAATAACATCATCATTTTTGTGATTTTTCTGTGCACATTTTAAGAGGTGTTAGGACCCTGTGGTATGTTCTTGGGGATAGTAGCGGAAAAAAGGGTTGTTACTCCAAATGTATGCATGTTAAAAATCTGACACTTTATCATCTGAAACCCATATTCCTGGTGTACATCTGTGTAAAATCTGGAAAGGTTTAGAGGTCGTTATCTGGATGAAAAGGGGAGAATTCTGTCATAAGTGGACACGACATCGTACAAAGACAGGGATCGGATGGTTTGGTGCTACAGAAAATATGTTAACTGGACCTATAATATTAAAAAAATGGTACATAGATAAATATGTATGTGGGTCAGAAATAGATTTGTGTGCAATTTGACAAGGGGAGGTTCCTCTGACCATAAAACCTACAGCATCACTCTGACACTCCATTTCTTTCCCCCAATCAAGGGAGAGAGGAAAGCTTGGCCAATGATAAGTGAGAGGAGCAGGCTTAGCTAGGCCCAGGCACACACCCATTTTCAAAACACATAAAAGGAACATTGAAACCCATGTAGAGAGATTCACTTTTCACTTTCTTGCGGGACGCTTTGCTGGGAGACTTCAGACTTCACATCCAGAGATCCAGACTTCAAATCCATCAATCTCCAGAGACCAGAAATTAACTCCAGAATTTGTAGCAGAGAGGCCTGAATCCACAAGCTGAATCCTCTTCAGCAGGCCTCAAAACCAACCAAACTATTCAACAGCCGGGCGAGCTGTTTGAATTCTTTGCCAAGAACTTTTGCAAGAACCTGTAGCAGTATCCAGAAAGCAGTGCTGTATCCGGAACCGCTAGCAGAACCGATAACAGAACCAGAGACCCATAGACCAGATCACTGTGAAGAACCGCTAGCAGACGTCCAGCCAATCCTGACCCGATCGGTGACGAAGTCGCATTCCTGTCCAAAATCTAGTGTGAGTACCCAGCTAGCACTGTGCCAAACCAATCTCTTAGTTTAAAATAATCTAATCCAACTATTTTAGCCTATTAGAACTGCCTCCTAGAATCGTGTCATTCTGTCATTTTTAAAACTGAAAACTGTCATCTGTCATTCTGAGCTTTAAATTTCAAATCCGAAAAACTACCTTTACTAAATCAGCCGTATCTCCACAACTGTTTGTGCTAGGAGCGAGTTCTAACTGTCATCTTAAAGCTAAGATTGTAAGCTTTCCAATGAGCCTAGAACCGACTTCCTACTCCTTATAGTACCTCCGTAATTGTGCTCGACACGCGCGACTAAATTTGCAGCGATTTGACATTTTGCTCAATTTCAGCCACGTGTAAAAATATTTGTCATTGCTTTCCTTGCTGAAATTCATGTGCAACCTGACAATCATTCATAGAGCATTGCCAAAGTGATCCTGAATTAATTCAAAGTATCTCTCACTCACCCTGAACCTCCTATAGGGAATTAAAAGCATTTTCCGCATATTTTTCACTTAATTGCAACCACATCAAAGTATATTGCCTGTGTTTAAGACTCTTACCTGTTTTCCTCTAAGCTTGCTAGGAGGGAACTGAATTATATTTGATTGCATTCCTGAGAACTGTGTGCTTTCCTTCCATCTCTTTATCTTGCATAAAGGGGGAGGGGTAAATTGTCAAAGAAAAGTGATTACA
Source organism: Ambystoma mexicanum (assembly GCF_040938575.1). Classification (NCBI taxonomy): domain Eukaryota; kingdom Metazoa; phylum Chordata; class Amphibia; order Caudata; family Ambystomatidae; genus Ambystoma; species Ambystoma mexicanum. The sequence continues at coordinate 965,388,415 of NC_090936.1, read as the reverse complement.
TTGTCTTTTGTTGAAGTCATATCCAGTTTATTTTCTGTACTGCATTTCATTCATCATTGCATTGTCCTTGAAGCCATAAAAGCATTCTCAGCTACTTTATCCTCTCTATATCACTTCTAAGCCATCAAAAATAGTGTACCACTGTAACATTATCCATTGTTGATCACTATCATCTTCACAAGTGTGCTATCAAATATTAAGTTATTATAAAAGTGTGATATATATATATATATTGTTTAATTTTCAAATAAACCTTTTAATTTGCAAAACAAACCTACTTCTTGGCTCAGTGGGGTCAGGGGGATTCTAAAAGAGGGGTGTTATATAAGGGTTGCCATCCAGAGTAAATGAACTGGACATAAAAATACATCAATAAGGGCTTCCATCAGCATCCCAGACTAGGCATTGACTTAGCTGTAGTGTTGAATTGAAGTCGCTTACAGTCCCCCACTTCTGGGCTCAGACGCCTCTCGAATATCACCCTCCCTCCGTCGGGTACACTCTGGCTTGCATTCACACACTTTTATCCGTGATATTCTCTTGTCGTTAGGGTGATTGCTTCTCACCACTGGGTCGCCCTCTTCCGGGCTCAGACACCTTTCGAATGTTAGCCTCCTTCCATCGGGTTCACTATAGCTTTCAACACAATCTCATCTGTCACATTCACGAATCTTAACAGTTTACTGTGGACATGTTATGGACTTGATCTTGATGGTCGTGTAGATTAGTAAGGCCTCTGTCCCCAAGTACCACACAGACAACGAGATATTCAGTGCCTGTGCAGTCTTTGAGGCCACAGGTTGTTTGTGAGCCGTCAGGTCTGGAACCGGGAACAGCCAGAAGGACCCCTGGAGCGCTGCAAGGCAATAAGTGATTATCAAACAATGTGCGTGTTGTACAATGAATGCCCAGCAAGGAAAAAGAGCACCGCTTACCTAGAGTATAGGAAGTGTCACCCTGAAGGATAGTGGGGCCCTGGACGGGGCTTGAACTTCCAATAGCAGAGGGTTAGGGGTTGGTGTGCGAGACCCTGTGGATGGGCGCATACCGTGGTTTGAGGCAATCCAGGTTATGCAGCCAGGCGAACGCCTTGCAGAGGCCGGTGGCCAAAGTACCAAAACAAAACGAAATCCGTGAGGCAATCCAAATCCAAGTCCGAGGTCGTGAAACAATGCAAGCCAATGTTCAAAAGGGCCAGGGGTTTAGACAAAGCAATCCAGTAGTCAAATCCGAGGTCGTGACAGAGTTCGAGCCAAAGTTCCAAAAAATGCCAAGAGTTAGACAAAGCAATCCAGTAGACAAATCCGAGGTCGTGCAAAGATCGTAGGAGCAAGGTTCAAAACAAGGAACAAGAGCCGTACAGTACTGAAAGAGTTCAGCAGTGAAGCAACGCTTCCGTGTTTCTGGACGCTTTTGAATCCTTGAGAGAAATCACTCCTGGCGGTGCTAGCCCCCTCACGTGACGCGTGATCGTGTTGGCCCCTCACTTGACGCGAGGATCGTCGTGAACGATGTGGATTGTTGCGGGCTGCCAGTGGGAGTCTCCATTGTAATTGCCAGCGCTGGGATGGCCGGTAAACCCCTGGTCCAAACAGTGTCTTGGTATGGCGGGTAAGAAGATGCAGTCTCCGACTGCCAGAGTGCATATACAGGATATTCTGATGGTGTTTGGCAGAGGCCGGGCGTGCGGAGGGAGCAGGGAGGGGGCATGCGGGGGAAAGCGTGACGGGACATCCCTCTGCCGAGTTCTCCTTTGTCAACACACTATTTATCTGGACTTTTGGCTTCGCCCCCTCTTTATCAGCATTCCTCCGTCGGATTCGTCCTTGCCAACTTTTAATGTCTTTCACACAGTTTCTTGAACAGTTCTTATGATGCAGGATTCACTTCCCTTAGCTTCACAATCATCTGCCGGTCAAAGACTTTGGACGGTACAGAGGATTTTATAAGACCCGTGCATGACCACTTTGACCCCTTTCTCAGTTTTCCCAAGGCCCTCTGGTAACGGTAGTTTCAACCATAGGGTAATCGCCCAGTGTTTCCTGAGTGAGCACCCATGTGGGGCCTGACTCCTCTGTAGCTGGTTTTCCCCTCTCGTAAACACAGTTCTTTGTTCTTTCTTCAATCAGCCGTTTGTTACTTTTGGTCAACACAGTTCTGTTTTTTATCGGTTCTCCCCTCAACTCACTGGCTGTGATGAACCGCTTGGCTCTGCTTGCCTCTGGAGTCAAGGTCGGTACCACAGTGGCAAGAGTCTCTCCCCAGCTTGGTTTATCGGCAGAGGAGGTTCCCGTCTACCGCTGACATCTGCTTCAACAAACGCAGGCTATTGTTCGTGGTCTTACGATTCCTTCTGCAGAGGTTTCATGGGCCTTGGTTGGGCAGGGCAAGGTTGCTTCTGTTCTTGTCACACTCTTGATACGTGCCGTCTTTCTCCTCCTCTTGAACTGCTGTGCTGAGTTAGCTCTCTCATCTTGTGGTTTGTCTTGCTCATATTGTGCTTGCATGCTCCACCTTTTATCCCTGTGGGGAAGGGAAAGGCCTGTCAGGTGTCTGTGATTCTGGTCAATTGCCTGAATTAGCCTGACTCTTGTGGTGGGACATGTCAGGTAAACGGCTCTGGTGTTTGTCAGTCGTCTCTCGTGGTGCGCAAAAGTGTCTGTGCCAGAAAGGTGGGTGGGAAGGTAAAGTGTTTGAGTATCCTAAGGGGTAGGATGGGGAAAAGGGGTTATAAGAAGGGGGATACCACGTTTCACCCGTCAGTGTCCCACCTTCACTCCCCGACAACCCCCCATCCAGGTGATCCTCCCGCACTGGTCCACCCCCAGGAACTGGATCCAATAGCGATGGCTGTGTCCAGGCCACCTGGATGACAGATCCTCAGGGATTAGTAAGTGAGACACCTTCAGGTCTCTCAAACCTCTCTCCCTGGCTTTTCAACACCTATGCAGCCTCTTTGGAGCACCTCATCTCTACCTTCTGTAACTTTCTGTGTTATGCAGATAACACTCAACTCTCCTTCAGGCTCCCCTCTGCCTCCTATCCTCTCTCGCTCATTCCTGACTGTCTATCCGCTATTCAGGAATGGTGCACCTGCAACGATCTCTGCCTCAATGCCAGAAAGACAGAGGACCTCATTACGAGTCCGGCGGTAACCCTGCCGGTGCATCCTGCGGGTAGCCGCCGGACTCGTAACCTTTTTCTGGCACATAGCTTCCCACTGCCACCGGGAGATTACAACTCTGGCGGACTAGGAAACTAGGTTCGGAAAAATGTGAGTCCCCATTCCCATAGAGACCTATCAGACTCTATGGGAGTGGGGACTCGGAAGCGCTGGCACCGTTGCTAATGGTGCAAGCACTTCCGGGAACAGTCTGCCTACCGTGGCTGCTGTGCCCAGACCTGTTGGGCGCAGCCCCCCTGGCAGGCAAACTTGTAGTTTGCCGGTCTGGAAACAAGTGTGCCGGTGAGCTTACTGGCACCCTTGTTTCCGGAACCGGCAAACTTTTAATGAGGTCCAGAGATCCTCCTCATTGGGACCCCTGCTCCTGCTTTCCCTCTTTCACTCTGGCTGCCCTCCTTGGGTCCTCTCCCTGCACCTTCCTGTGAGGCAAATAAACTTGGGGTCATCTTCGACTCCACTCTCTCCATCTGTCCTCATATCACAGACCTCTCAAAGAGGTCCCACTAGCAGCTGCACCACCTCAGAGGTATTCTTCCTTTTCTCACTTTGCCCCAGAAGCTGAATGTCTCCAGAGCTCTGATTCGCTTTAGGCTGAACTACTGCAACAGACACTTTTTCAACAATCCTGCCTCTACTCTCCTCCCTCTGCAACTAATCCAGAACAGGATTGTTGAGACTTGTCCTTACCCTCAAGCCCAGGGCTCGTATCTCTCCAGCCCTGAAACCTCTCCACTGGCTCCCAGTGGCTGCAAGCATCAAGTTCAAGACCTCTCCATTGTCCACAAGTCTGTCTAGGGCCAGGCCTGCATTTCAGCCAGCTCTCTCTTCCTAAACATCTTCCTTCTCGAGCCCTTCGCTCAGCCACCTCCAACTCTCTGATGGTCAGACGCTTCTCCAAGCAGAGAGTGGGAGGTAGATCTCTCTCTCCTCTTTAGGGGCCTCCCTCTGGAATGGCCCCCCTGCCCATCTCAAGTTCAAGCAGGAGCACCTTAGGTTCCAGAAGCAGCTCAAGACCTTCTGTGAGGAGTGGCCCTCTGTGACAGCAGCAATGGATGGAAATGTCAGCTAGCCTGCATCTTCCCCTCTCTTCCCACTGTGAGAAACCTGAAGGTGTCTCCCTAGCTAGTCCCAAGGTGGCCAGGACATGGCCATCGCTATTGTATCCAGTTCCTGGGGGTGGACCAGTGAGCGAGGATCACCTGGATGGGGGGTCCTTGGGGAATGGGACACTGATGGGTGAGACACGGTATCCTCCTTCTTTCAATACCTTTTCCCCATGCTACCATTTAGAAAATTCGAAAATACTGCCCCCCACCCTTTTCCGACATTAACACTTTTGCACAACACAAAAGGCAACAGACTAACACCAGAGCCGTTTACCTGGCATGTCCCAATACAAGGGTCAGGCAAAGTCAGTCAATTGACCAGAATCACACACACCTGACGGCCCTTTCCCTTCCCCACAGGGATAAACGGTGGAGCACGAGAGCACAAGATTAGCAAGGCAGATCACAAGACGTGAGGGCTAATTCGGCATGGCAGTTCAAGAGGAGGCGAAAGACGGCGAATACCGAGAGTGTGACAAGGAGAGACATGACCTTGCCCTTTCTGATCCAGGCCCGTAAACCCGCTGTAATCGGAAACATAAGACTGTGAACAAAGGCCAGTTTGTGTTGCAGCAGATGTGTACGGTACAAGAGACCCTCCTCTGCTGATAACCAACCCAGGGAGAGACGCTTGTCTCGGTGGTACCAACCTTGAGTCGAAGGAGAAGAAAGCCAAGCGGTCCATCACAGCCGGTGAGTCGGGGGGAGAGTCGATAAGAAACCAAACTGTGTTGAACAAAAAGTAGCAATAGCTGATTTGAACTTTGAAAGGAACTATTGAGAAAAGAGGGGGAACACCCGTAACAGAGGTTACAGGCACCTACGGGTGCTCACGGAGGAAACTCTGGGCGATTACCCGATGATAAGAGACTACCGCAACCAGAAAGCCTTGGGAAGAGGCAAAGAGAGGTCAAAGTGGTCATACAGGGGTCTTGTAAAATCCTATGTACTGTCGAAAGTCTTTCAGCACCTTTTCCCCATCCTACCACGTAGGATATTCCAAAATACTGCCCCCCCCACCTTTTTCCAACATGAACACTTTTGCAGAACATGAAAGACAACGGACTAACACCAGAGCCGTTTACCTTACATGTCCCAATCAAGGGTCAGGCAAAGTCACACAATTGACCAGAACCACACACACCTGACGGCCCTTTCCCGTCCCCACAGGGATAAACGGTGGAGCAGGAGAGCAGAAGATCAGCAAGGCAGATCGCACGACGTGAGGGCTAACTCGGCACGCAGTTCAAGAGTAGGCAAAAGATGGCGAATACCAAGAGTGTGACAAGGACAGACATGACCTTGCCCTTTCTGATCCAGGCCTGTAAAACCTCTGCAATCGGAAACATAAGACTGTGAACAAAGGCCAGTGTGTGTTACAACAGATGTGTACAGTACAAGAAACCCTCCTCCGCTGATAACAAGCCAGGGAGAGACACTTGTCTCGGTTATACCAACCTTGACTCAAAGGAAAAGAAAGCCAAGCAGTTCATCACAGCCGGTGAGTCGAGGGGAGATTCGATAAAAAACCAAACTGAGTTGAACAAAAAGAGGCAAGATCTGATTTGAACTTTGAAAGGAACTATTGAGAAAAGAGGGGGAAAACCTGTAACAGAAGCGACCGGCACCACAGGGGTGCTCACGCAGGACACTCTGGGCGATTACCCGATGATAAGAGACTACTGTAACCAGATGGCCTTGGGAAGAGGCAAAGAGAGGTCAAAGTGGTCATACAGGGGTCTTGTAAAACTCGTCTGTACCGTCGAAAGTCTTTGACCGACCGATAATTGTGAAAGAAAGGGAAATCAATTCTGAATGGGGAAAACTAGTACATGAACTGTTTGTGGAAAAGCTGGCAAGAGTGAACCGGCAGAGGGAAGCCGACAATCAGGGGTGAAGGCTGGAGAATTGTTTAAAAGGCATTAAGACTTGTGAAAGTAAGAAACACTGGAAGATCAGGGGAAGTGAATGGTCCATCTTGTCAAGTGGGACCAAGCCCGGTCGAGGGAAATTCAGGGTTGGAAAATCCATACCCAAAGTCCATTGAGAAAGGAACTTTTTGTTTGTTTTTGACTACATCAGGCCCTCGAAAGCAAGAGACTTTTTATTGAAAAGAGACTTATCCATCGCAGACCCTGATAGCTGGAACGTAACTGTTAGCTTGTGCTGAGAAAGTTTGAGCGTGTGCTGTGCTCCAAGGTCCCACCTTATACTGTGCTGAAAACATGGGGAAGGGAGACCCCTGGCAATCATATCCTGATTTAGGGCCTCATTACGACCCTGGCGCTAAGTGGTTAACGGTGCCGTAAAAGGCTGCGACACCGTTAACCACTTAGCGCTTTACTACGAGGACCGGCTGTTATAAGTAGGGACCCGCAAAGGGACCTCACAGGCAATTACGGTACCGCAATTTGCGGTACCGTAATTGCCACCTTCCCCATTCCCACTGAGCCCTATGGGGCAAAAATGGGAATGGGGAAGGGCCATGGGGAAATACCGCCCGGCCAACCTTGGAATGGGGTGGTATTTCCCCATTTCACCATGGCGGACTGGTTACAACACCGGCACCAACCATGGTGCTAATAGCGCCATGGTTTAGCGCCAGTGTTGTAATGAGGGCCCTAGTATGTGTTAACACTTCTTTCTTTCTTGTACCCTTACCCCACACTCTTGTAATTAGTTGTAAGGAATTGGCAATAGGTTTTTCTTAGTATAGGTCCTTTTATTTTGACACAACGCCATGAGGACTGTCTTATTTTTCATTTGATGGTCGACGCTTGCTTCCATCTTAGATTTAGGTTTAGATTAGGCATTTTTCCACCCTGCATTTACAGTTTAATAAACACCCTTGAACTGTGATCACTTGTGTCTGTCTTTACTGTTGCCACTACGAGTTTCTTACACCACCTACCTGGGGACTAAGCACATCTGCTGAGTCACGCAGGTCACATGGGATCCCTAACCCTACACCATGCAATACGGATTGCTCCATTCGGCAACAGCGGAACGTGTTAATGATCTGGGAGATGACAGGGCAAGAACACACCCTTACCGGATTGTCAAACGTCCCCACTGGTGGACTGCCTGATGCCGCATTGGTGGTGATGGGTCCCAGTCCATGCCTTCCATGACCGGGGTGTGCACGAACGAAAGGGAACTAACAGCGGCCATAACAGGGGGCAGGGCATGGCGCATAGACCCAAGTGAGGAACATCTCTAGACGAAGGGTACTGATGGGCGGACCCATAACCCCGCAGGATAAAAGGGTATGAAGACGCTGATAGATGTTTTGTGTTTTTCGCAAACAGATCGACAGAACACGAGAGAGGAAGGACGAGGATTGGTGGGCATATCAGGAGTGTAACAAGTAGGAGAATCCCACGCAGTCCGACCACAAGCCCTTCAGAGACTGAAAGCCCATGAGGGTGAAGTAACCATGAATTGAGGACTTTAGTCTATATGTCTATACAAAATTAAACCATTGCATAAAGAAACGTGATGGTGGTCGGTTATTTTTACATTTGGTAATAAAGGTGGGATTCCGACAACGCGATGGAGGGTCTAATTAAAACCTTAACCGACGGACAACAACAGTTGCAACAACTAATCCAGATACAGTCTCAACAGGCTGTGGCTGACCGAGAGGCCTTCTAGCAGGCCATACAAATGCAAGGGACCTTACAAACAACAGCTCAGGACAAACAAGGTGAGACCATCCTGCGCCTCAAAGATGCTGTTGCGAGTTCCAGAAGCCAGCCTGTCACAAGTTTCTCCCCTTCTCACCTGTTTTTCCTTTCTTGTGACGCTCTTGGACTTAGCTTCTTTTTCCCGTACTGTCCGGCACTTGTATAAACCTGGACGCGGGTCTTCGTAGTCCAGCGTGAGGTTGCAGCCTTCCAAACGGAAGTGTTCAGACTCCGGGCGAGGAACCAGGATTCCGACGAGAGCACTCGAAGGAGTCGGGCTCCGATATAGAGTGCGAGGATATTCCAGGAAGAAACAGGTAAGGGAAAAAGGTAGAATGGATACCAGGAAGGAAGGAAGAAAAATAGTATAACTAGGAGAGTGAAGCAAACTTCAGGGCACACATCTAGCTACACCAAGCAGTAGCGTTGAGACGCGCGGCGCCGCAGAGGCGTGGCCTTTTTCTAGGAGGTTGAATGTAGCAAGAGAGGACTGGCGTGCAGCACTACAGAAGCGCCGGCCATATTTGTAGGACCGCGGAGTAAACCCTGCAGCGCATCATGGACCATGAAGTCCAAAAGGGGCGTGATAGGCGGATCATGACACAGCCCCTTGTTCCGTTATCTATCCTGCAGAAATATAAGGACAGGGAAGACCCAGCCTTCTTTTTGATAAGTTTCGAAAGAATCCCTCGAAGTGCACAATGGCCATCAGGATGGTGGGGCTAATTCTGGGCGCCTCTGTTATCAGGTGTCACACAAGGTGCTTATCAGACTGTTAATCATAACGGAAACACAACTTACGGGGAGATAAAAAAGGCTGTGTTGGACCGACTCAGATTTGATGAGGAGTCCTACTGTATACAGTTACGTGAGACCAGACTAAGACCCGGGGAGGGTCCCTGACAACTGTACTATCAGGTCAAGGACCTAGTAGGGAAATGGCTGCAACCACCGTCTGCCACTAACCAAGAAGAATTGAATAAAGTGATGCAAAGATGGGTCAGACAACATCAAGGACCGACGTTGGCGGAAGCTGTGGATATAGGCCTTGGTATATCAGAAGGTTGGCTATAACAAGATACCCGTACTAGGGGTAAAGCCCAGATCAATCCTCTCAACTAGAGAAATGTAAGGAACTCCTTGTGGCAACAAGTAAGACTGACACAAGTGATCCCAGTTCAAGGGTGTTTATTGAACAATGAATGCTGTATGCAGGTTGGAAAAAAGCCTAATCTAAACCTAAATCTAAGATGGGAACAAGCGTCAACCATCAAATGAAAATATAAGGCAGTCCTAGTGGCATTGTGTCAAATAAAAGGGCCTATACTAAGAAACCTATTGCCAAACATTACAACTAATACAAAAAGAAGGGTGGGATAGTTCTCAAGAAAAGAAGAAGTGTTCTCAAATAATATGTCAGGGTGCAGTAGCCTGGATCTCCCTTCCCCATGTTTTGACCAGAGGGTATGGGGGGATCTTGGAGAAAAGTACAGTCTCTGGCTCCTCCAGCATGAGATGACAGTTTCAAGGGCAGCTCTCGGGTTCGTCGATGGCCATGTCTCATTTCCTTTGAAAGTCTCTTACCTTTGAGGACCTGACGTGTTCAAATAACAAAATAAACAGTGTCTTATCCACAGGCTTAGGGTGACGTCTTTCGCCCCGGGATTACCCTCTTCTGGGTGCAAATCCCTAGAAAGTTCCTCACTGATATCAGGACTCCGGATGGCTATGTTTCTCTCGCTTTTGAGGACCTGTCAGGTTCTCAAAATAAAGTTAAAAAAAATGAAAATGTGTTTCCTGCTTTCACTTTAGGTTGAGGATTTTCACCCTTGGGTCCCCATCTTCCTTGCTTTCACACTGTTTGTAGATCAAAGTCTTTCAATTGCACAGAGATTTTACTAGACCTCCTGTATGACCACTTTGACCTCTTTTGACAGCTCTCCTACGGCCATCTGGTACTTGTAGTTTCGCTCACATGGGGATAGACCAGAGGTTTCCCTCTGCAGCTGTTCACAGTTCATTTAACTTGGTTCAAACTTGCTACTTTGCAATTCTCATTCAACACAGCCCGGTTCTTATCGGTTCTCCCCTCGACTCACCGGGTGTGATGAACCACTTGGCTTTCGGCTTCTCTGGAGTCCAGGCCGGTACCACGGTTGCGGGAGCTTCCCTCACTCCTGCTTATCGGCGTAGGCATGCCACGTATACCGCTGAAATCTGCTGCAAGACACTTGTGCTATTTCTTGTGGTTTTATGTCCTCTTCCATAAAAGTTCTGTGGGTCTAGGACGAAAAGGGCAAGGTCACTTCTCTCCTTGCCACTCTTTTCGATTCCTGCTGCCTTTCTCCTTCTCTTGAACTGCTGTGCCTGGTTAGCTGTGCCGTTGTGCTGTCTACCGTGCTCGCCTTGCTCGTACTGCACTGCTCTACCTTTTATCCCTGCGGGGAAAAGGAAGGGCTGTCAAGTGTGTGTGATTGCGGTCAATTACCTGACTTTGCCTGACCTTCGTGTCAGGACATGTCAGGTAAACAGTCTTCATAATGGAAAGGGGAGAGGTTGGAATTTCTGAGTATCCTACGGGACAGGATAGGGAAGGTTTGTGAAATGGACGAGAATGCCCGTTCTGTCTTACTAGATTAAGTGTTTGGGACAAAATAACTAGAGGAAGGTGGAAAAGAATGAATGGAAGTAATCGGGTGAAAACCAGGATGACAGGGGTTTGGAATCCTAGGGGATTTGTTCTGTATGGAGGGGTCAATGGTTTTAGGTAAGAGAGATTCAATGGGAGGAAGGGGGCAGATGTGGCACAGCCCACAAAGGCCCCAGCGATTTCACCTTCCTCCTCTTCCCCCTCGATAACATATCACATCTCCCTTGGGGCATCCTCCTGAGCATAACCCCGGGCTCCCGTACCCAGGCGATCTTTCCCTGCTCCTCTGCCTCCCGGATTGGGATAAGAGAGGGTCAGTCCTTTCTTGACCACCTAAATAAGGGATTTTCTGGGTTTGCTGAGAGAATACCCTCAGGTTTCTCACAGATACAACCGTAAAAGATGACAAGAACTAGCTTTCCGAGATGGAGACAGACCGAAGAACGCTCTATCAAACCAGAAGAAAGAAATCTCGATATGACACCCGATTCCCTACGACAGGAACAGGATTCCGAAAACCCCAATGCTTTGAATGTGGAGAATGGGGGCATATCGCCTGGTTTTGCACAAAGAAAAAGGGTGTTGAGCCTATGGAGATTGGATATATGCGGGGTGAAGCAGGCTGTCACTTATCCGGCCCATACACCATTGATGTACAAGTTGATGGGGTTCCTACGCAAGCCTTTTTGGACAGCAGAAGTCGACAGACCACCATCTCCCCAACCGTAAGTGAATCCTCTTACCTTCATAACAAATTCATACCCATACGCTGCATAAAGAGGGATGTTAAGTCTTATCAAGTGAAGAAAGTACACATAGAAATACAAAATGAATCAGCAGATATCCGGGCCACCGTTTTACCCTTGCTGCCCACCCTGGTTGTGATAGGAACCGACCTGCCTCAGTTTGAAAGGGTGATGGAAACCACTGAAAGAAATTGGTTGAGTGAAGTCCCCTAATCCCATGAGACGATAGAAGCAAAGGAGGTGAAACCCAAAAGGACCCGACGTGAGTTAAGAGATACCCACTAGCATGGAGTTGAGCCATATATGCGACCCGACCCATAGGTTGACAATTAGGGAACCATGAGGATTCTATGTGAGCAGAAACTCTTGTGGACCCCACCCCTAGAGTTGGCAGAGATAAAGCTATGTAAGGAGAAAAACCAGATGTGGAAAAGGGGCCTGGGTTCACCTGCAGACATGGACGACTGTATCGAGCAGACAAAGCGGAAGATGGAAATGAAAAGGAACAGCTGGTATTGCCAAAGGCCCATTGTGTGGTGGTGATACAGTTAGCACATAATCACCCAGGCAGAGAACATATGGCTTCTCTTAAAACCCAACAAAATCTATGAAATAGGTTCTACTGGCCAGGGATATACAGCGATGTGGCTAAGTTTTGCAAGGAATGTGTAACATGACAGGTAACGAGCGGAATCATGGGAGGACTACAACGTGCGCCTCTGATAACCATTCCCTTCCAGAGAATCGGTATGGACATCGTAGGCCCACTCGAGCCGGCCTTTAGGGGACATAAATATCTACTTGTAATCGTTGACTGTGCAACTAGATACCCGCAAGCATTCCCTCTCAAGGGCATCTCTGCGCGACAAGTCTATGACCAGCTGATCACATTATTTGCCTGAGTAAGGCTACCGGATTAAGTCCTCATGGGCCAGGGTACCAATTTTATGTCTACAGTATTAAGACAAGTATGGGAACGACTAGAATCAACCAGCTCAAGACGTCCGTGCACCATACTAAACTGACGGACTGGTAGAACGGTACAACAACACCATCAAAGGAGATGCTGCAGAGGGTAGTGGGACCTGAGAGGAAGAATTGGGACAGAGCACTCCCTTTGATCCTTTTTAAAATATTTTTTATTTGTTTTATTATTCATATAAACACAAAAAAGAACAGAAAAACAGCTCCAAGGCTATGCCTCATACAGTGTCCTCCGCATTCAAATCACATTACTACTTAACTCTACTCCCAACCCTCCTCTGACTCCCTGAAAACTCCCTCCCCACACACATGTCCAAAACCCTGCTTAGTGTCAATGTTGTCACTATTAATAACACTGGATTCACTCTAGCTTTACTGGGGTTCTGCACCTCTCTCTGTCTCTCTGGTCTCTTGCTCAAACAGGGCTTGTAACACCACTTCCCAGGCCATAATCCCCGTTATGTTTTCTCCTTGAATAAGCTCTACTGCTCCTCTCCACACCACTGTTTCAGCTATAGCCCACTTCTTCATATCCCGCCACCACTCATCCACGTATGGACCCCTTAGGGACTTACATGCCATAGCGATTCTGCGTTTAGCAAATATGTAAACCAGATCCTTCAATTTTGTGATGTGTTTTGCCCCTTAGGGTGTGGGAAACGACCCAAAAGTCTAACTGCTGGGGCCTCCACATTCAACACCAGGCCCCTCCTGTTCATTCTGCTTGCCAGCTCCCGCCATTATTGTTTCACTATCAGGCACGTCCAAAACATATGTAGCATGCCCGCCTCGACTCCTTTGGACCTCGCTTGGGCATCATATATGCTCTATGTGTAATCTGCAGCTGTATCAATTGCAGTCTCGTATTGCACAACACCTTCTTATGGTATACCAGTGCCCCTGCCCATTGTGCGTCTGTGAAATGATCTCCCAGGTCCTCCTTCCATTTGCCCCTTATTGCCAGGGGGGTGGAAGTCTTATTAGTTAATAGGAAGTCATATATCCTAGATATAGCGTGCCCCCCTTCCGATATGTCATGGCATGCTGTTCTTTCAATTCACTATATGCTGGCCACCTGCGCATTATCTCCCCCTTAATAGTGTTGTGCAGCAAGTATTGGCCTTTGTGCAAACCTGTGTGGTTGGCCAACTCTTCAAAGGGAATGAATGAGGCATCCTGCAATAGATCACCTATTGTGGCCACCCCGTGAGGTTCCCAGTACACTTGTATCTTTTGTCTCACCTGTGACGATACAGCCACTACGTGGCCTGGGGATTCTGGCCCGAACACGGGTCTGTGAGCCCTATCACTGCTAATGCTCTATCCCACATCTTTACTCCCAAGGACACTAAGTGTGATCCGTGTTCTCCCCGGGGCTTCCTGTTCCACACCAGTTCCTTTAGATAATACTGTGACCCCGGGGGTTGCAGCGTCAGTGTAACCAAAGTCGGGTCATCTGCAAGCCAGTCCACCACAAACTGCAGCTGACCCGCTATGTAGTACAGATCAAAGCGCGGGACACTAATGCTGCCCCCTTCATATGGCCTATGTAACATGGAAAGTGCTATCCTGTTCCTCCCTCCATTCCACAGGAAGCATCTGCTAATATTATCCAGCGTTTTGAAGAAGGACTGTGGTATATAATACGGTACGTTTACAAAAAAGTGCAACAGACTAGGCAACACTACCATTTTCAATAATGCTGCCCTCACCATCATGGAGAGAGGCAGCTTGGTCCAAAGTTTCATGGAGCTTTGGATGCCCACTAGGGCCCTTCGCGTGTTGTGTACATGCTCTGTAGCCAGATCATGATATATATTGACTCCTAAATAGCTGAACGTGGGGACTGTCCACTGTAATGCCAAGACTGCTCCACCTTGCGCAGACCAGGTAATGGGAACAGTACACATTTTTTAGTACTGATCGTAATCCCTGATAACCTCGCAAATAGCTCTAGCGCCTCCAAAAGCAACTCCAGGTTGTCTTCAGGGTTCTGTATATACAACAACATGTCGTTTGCATACAATGATATCAGATGCGTCGCTCCGTCTATCACTATACCTGCTTCCATATACTCCCTCCTAAGGTATTGTGCGATTGGTTCCATTGCCAGGATATAAAGAAGTGGGGACAGTGGGCAGCCCTGTCTAGTACCTTTACCCAATTGCCATGCTTCGGAGATACATCCACCAGTTTTGACTCTTGCCATCAGTCTAGTGTACACCAACCTAACCCACTGAATGTATGCCTGCCCAAATCCAAATCTGCGCAGTGTTGTATACAACCAGTCTCATCTCACTGAGTCGAACGCCTTCACCACCTCCAGTGTGGCTATGGCACATGGGATCTCCCAGTCCGCTGTGCTGTCTAGCATCTAGTGTAGTCGCCTCAGATTCTAGGACATACTGCGTTCCGGAATGTACCCAGTCTGGTCCGGCTGCACCAGTGTGTGTATTACCTTCTTCATTCTGTCCGCCAGTACAGATGTCAGAATTTTGTTATCCTGATTTAGCATTGATAGGGGCCTGTAAGAGCTCCATTCCGTCGCTGGATTGTGGGGTTTGAGGAAGTATATAATGACAGATTCCCTTAAGCTTGGGGGGAGAACATCAGCCTCATAAGAGTCAGTGAAGGTGTTAAGTAGATGCAGGGCCAGCTCCTGAGCGTATTCCTTATGATATTCTCTGGGCAGCCCATCTGTGCCCAGCGTCTTCCCTGACGGCAGAGACCTGCTCATCCCTAGTATTTCCCCTACTGTGATAGGTCCATCCAAACCATTCCTGGTTTCCTGATCTAATCTGATATAGCCTGCACAGGCTGGTGCCTGTTTCATGCCTGGATCCACTCCCACCCACCCTTTCTAGGAGCAGGAGCTCCAGGACCAGGATCTGCCTCTGCTGGAGCAGCAGGCCCCCCTGCAAGAAGCCCATGCCACCTTTGAAGAATTTAGGTAAGCGCTGACATTGGATGTGCTTTCATGGAAAAAAAAGATCTTTATTTCTGCAATGTTATCATTCGCTGAATTGCTGCGTTTTGAACGCAGACCAGTTCGCCTTGCCGTGATTTCTGCCGCAAAATGTTGCCACAGCACCACCAACACCATCAAGGTACACAAGGTACCCAGTTGCTTTAAGATGGCCGCCCGCTTCTCATTGTGTGTCTCCAGAACCTAACCCGACCCGCGCCCTGATAGGCTGTCTTGCCTACTTCCACCCGATTGGCCACCGGCAGGCGTAACTTGCCCACCTCGCCCAAGACCCACAGAAACAAGGCTAGTCCCTGTTTCATGCCTGTTATGTGCCTGAGTCTGCCGTCTGCCAGACCCCTTATTTGCCACTCGCTGGCTCCACACAAGGTAACTTCCTCATTTTCATGCTGCTTCACCATTATTAGCAAACATGCTCTTGCATGCTTTTACTGAGACTATACGCTCTTTTAAGAATCATGGGCAAGTTCTGCTCACATATGGGACGCTGACTTCTACTACTATTGTTCAGCGCATTATTGTTTGTATACTATAGCCAACCGATGACCGCTAAATGTTAACGCATAGCTAGCCTTTACTGTGTACACACCTACCAAACAAACGTTTCATTTGTAACTCGAACTAACTTGTCGCAACCTGCATATGTGCTATGATAGCCATAGGATTATCTCATGGGAAGGAAGCATCCCTCCTGCCCACAAACGCTGGATCCCTACTCATTCATTCTCTATACTGCTCCACTGTCCTCACATTGTATTGCATACTTGCCCATAGCAACATAGCTCCTTTATTAACTGTTTGAGCACCTGCCTGGCCATGATTGACAGTAGCAAATATGAATTTTTCTGAAACTTGCCTTATTTTGTCTGCATCTGTAAATTGCATCTAGATTAAATCTGAACTACTGTATGCATACTGTCTGAAACCAGCCTTACTCTGTACATAATAGTATTAGCACATTTAGATTGCCTAAAATGTGTTATACTTGACTACACTAGTAAATTGTATCTAGACTGCCGAAACCTGTTGGCCTATTGGCTATAATAGTAAAGTCGTTAGTTTGCCTAAGAACCTTCCATATCTATGATCACATTAGTAAATTGTATCCCATCTTTGACTACCTGATTACTGCTGCAAATTGCACCTAGTTTGCCTGATATTTGTTTGCTTATTGGCTACAATAGTAAAGTTGCATTTAGTCTGCCTAAGAACCTGCTACACGTCAACTACATTAGCAACTGCATCTAGATTGCCTGATTATCTTAGTATATTGTTAATATATTGTCTGAAACTTGCCTGCTCGTTGCCTACAATAGCCAATCACCAAAAACCTTGTTATATTGCCATCGTGGTGGCTTTGCATAATGTTAAGACTAGGCAGTATCCTTTGCATAATAGCCATGTCTACACTCTCTGTCACCAACAACCAGGATGGTCACAGGAGAATCCCCCCATGTGAGTCAGTACTTATCCAACCAAATATGTCAGACTCAATTAACCATGTAGACCACATCAGTCCGAATTACCATGCTGTACCAGGACCAGTAGCCTATGCTTCCCAGCCCTGCTGAACTAATGATAGAAACAACAAATTACGTGCTAGACTTAACAAACTATATGAGTTGTCCAGAAGACTTCTCCCCTTCACTAAACGTGTAATGAAACACCAACATAACAGGGAATGCAATGCCACCAATCTCCCTCCTGCCCCATCAGCCACAACGAAATCCCAAACCCTTAAAACTAAGCATAAGCCCAGTACTAGAAGCATACCCAATTCTGCACAAAAACAAGGGGAAAAGGAAGTTCATTCATACAAAGGAGCACTCCTTAATGGTAGATCACTAGTTGCTCACTCCCCTTGATATAGCTGACCTAATTACTGAAGCCAACCTGGACTTCATTGCTATAACCGAGACTTGGCTACACAATGCGGCAGGGCCGTCACATATGCTAGGCATCCCTGACGGATATACTATATCCAGGCAAGACCGAGAGGGCTCCCGCAGAGGTGGTATTGCCATATCCAAAACAAACTTATCGCTAAAATTAGCCCCTACCCAAACATTGCAATCTTGTGAAGCCCTCTCCACTAAACTCCACAAAAATAATACCCAATCACTAACCATTCACTTTATTTACAGACCACCGGGCCCACTTGGGACCTTTGAGGAGGATCTGCACAGTCTATTAACTAACAATGTTAAAACTACTTCACAACTGCTGGGACTAGGGGACTTCAACCTAGGATTTTATGACCAAGCAGACGTGCATGCCTTGACCATCACTAACACTCTCAACTCACTAGGTCTATCCCAAAAAGTTAACAATCCCACCCATTTGAAGGGTAAAATACTAGATTGGGTTGCCGATTCTAACTGTACAGTTGCCATCTCTTCCATCTTGCAATTACCATGGACTGACCACTCTCAGGTATCCTTTGATCTCCTAACCACCCGACCATCCACTATAGCCATACCCACGGCACCATCCTGCCCAACCAGAAATAAAAATAATATGACAGTGGACAACATCATTCCTGCTATTCTCCCAACCCTAAATGCACTGCCGGACAACCTAGATACTAGTGCGCTAGTTCACGAATACAATAAAATCATGTTAGACTCTATGGACAAAATTGCCCAACTTAAAATGCGAACGATTAAACACAAGGCCCATCTAAAGAAATGGTTCACACCTGAATTTAAGGCCTTACGGCTAACAAAAAGAAAAGGTGAATTGACCTGGAAACAATGCCCGACCGATGAGAATAAGGCCAATCTAAACTCTATCTCTCGCCACTATAAAAATGAAGTCTGCCTGGCAAAGCGAAACTCCTACAACGATTGCATTACCAACTCTAACTCGAGTATGAAGGAACTTTTCTCCATACTAAAAGAACTTGAGTCACCGATTGCCACATCAGACATCTGCATTAAGGATCAGACCTGGTGTGCAGATATCCAATACGCATTAGCAAACAAAATAAACACTCTCCAAAACAAAATCCAATGCAAAAAAGAGTCGCTAAACCTGACCAATCAGCCCCAGTCACCGCCTAGTGCTATCCCTAACGCCATACTAACAAATTCTCCTTTACCAAAACCTCTACCATAGAGATAGAGAAAATCATCCTTTCCCTTAAACCTTCTAATTGTAAAGGTGATATCTGCCCAGCACAGTTAATAAAAGACGTGGCCAAAGAGTTATCACCTTTCATCTCCAAACTTATTAATGCCTCCTTCTCTGCAGGCAACATCCCTGCCAACTTAAAACAATCCTGGGTGCTCCCGCTTCTCAAGAAGCAGTCACTAGACCCTCTTAGCCCCACTAATTACCGTCCGATTACCACAGTACCATTTCTATTGAAGATATTGGACAAAGTGGTTTACACACAAATTCAAAAATACCTTGAACTACATAAGCTACTGGGAGCCAGACAATCTGGCTTCCCTCCATTACATGGAACCGAAACAGCCCTTATTGACTTAAAGACACAAATAGATGAACTGAGAGATCAAGGAAAGACGACACTCCTCCTTTTACTCTCAGCTGCATTTGATCTTGTGGACCACAAGGTCCTCTGTAGACATCTGGATTCTGCTGCTCACTTCTCCACCCAGGCTATCAGATGGATAGAATCCTTTCTGAGTGAGAGAATTATGAGAGTTGTCTCCCCCTCGGCAGCAGCAGACCCTACACCTATCACATGTGGAGTCCCCCAGGTATCCTGTGTCTCCCCAACACTATACAATATATTCACCAAACCTCTTTTCGATGATTTGGACCATCTAGGTATCACCTACACTATCCATGCAGATGATACACAGATTCTCCTCCCACTTTCTGGGGATCATAATAAGGACAGGGAATTGGTGAATAGAGTGTATCTTATCATTCAGGCATGGATGGCATCCCATGGCCTCTGCGTGAATGACGACAAGACAGAGTTAATCATTCTGGTCTCACAGGCCAATATCAACAAATTAGGCCTTGACTATTCAGCATTCAGCATTGACAGCAACGTCATTAAGGTCTCGAGGGAAGTAAAAACGCTTGTTTTTTACCTTGATTCTACCATGTCATTCACTAAACAGATCAACTCCTTAGCATCAACTACAGCCTATAGTTGTAAATTACTAAGAGCAGGTAAACCCTTCTTATCCAACAACAGTTGCATGATCCTGGCGAGAGCCTTAATCCTCTCACGACTAGACTACTGCAATGCCCTCTACAGTGGTGCCAACAAATCCATCACTCAAAGGCTTGAAATCCTACAAAATAATGCCCTTAGAGCGACACTTGGTATAAATAAAAGGGAACATATCTCCTCCTTTAGACACCAGTACAAATGGCTCTCGACTGCTAACAAAATCCATCTAAAAATGATCTCCCTGACCCACAAAGCTCTCAATAATGCGGCTCCTAGCTACTTGATGGATAAAATAAAGAGAAAAATAGCCAATAGGCCGACAAGAACTGTCAATTCAAACTGCCTGATAGTACCTAGATTTAAACTCGCCAAAATTGGCGACATCAGTTTCCTTGTGACAGCTGCCAAACTATGGAATGCTCTGCCACACAACCTGAGAGCTGACCAACCGTTCTTACACTTCAGAAGGAACTTCATCAAACACATCAACTCTAATAACTTGTAGTCACCCTGCTCAGACACCCCTGTAACTTTAGCCTAAAGAGATTGTATATATGTATTATTAGAAGTTTATCAACCAATGTATATAATCTGAACACAGCATGCTAACCCTCTTGTATATTAACTGTCTGTAATCACCTGCCTGCATTTTCACTAATGTAAGTACGCATACTGCACATTTCTGTACTTCTGTAAATTTGATGTACCATTCTAAATTTCATGTACCTCTGTAAATTTCGTAACATTGTAATTTCTAGATTCCTGTAACATTGTAAGCTTTGCACATTCTTCTCTGCTGCGCCCGGTTACCCTTGGGTCTGGCGCGCATTATAAATCAATAAACAAACAAACAAACATAATATCGGGCAGTCTATCTCACCCAGCACCTCTTCTAAGTGCTCTTGTGGTATATATGGTTCCACTTTATATAGGTCTTGGTAGAATTCCTGAAAGGCCACATTAACTCCCGTTTGAGTATTGCAGAGGTCTCCTTCTATCATGAGGATCGAGTGAATCGGGCTTTGCCTCTCTTCTTTTTTATATAATCACGCTAATAGACAGCCTGTTTTATCTCCTTCTTTATGCTGCCTTTCAATATATTTTGAGTAATTATGCTTACCCAGTCTCTCCCAGCATTCAATGCATTTCTGTTTTAATGTAACAGCCTTAGCTGCATCCCCACCTTGCCCTTCAGGGGACTGTTCCAGTTTTCTTAATTGTTCTTCTGCCGAGGAAAGCTCTCTGTTAATGGTAGACTGGACATTCCCAGAACCTGCAATGGCGGTTCTCCGAACTACAACCTTCAGTGCCTCCCAGAATGTTCCTGCACTGGCAACACTCCCTTCATTATATTTGACAGAATACACAATACTTTTCTTGACACAATCTCGAAATGGGGGATCTTGCAAAGATTCTCTTCTGAGTCTCCACGTCGGTATTGGAGCCCTGGGGGGCTTAATCCGCCAATGTAGACTTAACACGGCATGAACCGGCAGTACCTTACCTTCATACTGTGCCCTAGCAATTGAATGTTATAGGCCGGTCAGATAGCACAGCAAGTAGATTGCTCGCTTTGACATCAGTGCAGAGCCTGTCGACGCAGGTTCGAATCCCGGTAGGGCCAAACTCAGCCTTTCATCCTTCTGAGGTCGATAAATGAGCACCACACACCGTGGGTAATAAGCAGTGCCCAGATGCCGGCATAAACTGCCAATTTCCACAAAGAGATAATCTATTCTAGTATGTGTCATGATTCCTGCCCCTCATGTCCCCAGCCCTCCAAGATGTCAGGCTGGAGCCAGGCCACGATCACCTACATGGCCCTCAAGGGCCTCTCCATCCCTCCAAAGACCCACTTGGAGTCAGACTTGGCACTTGTGGCACCAGACCCATTCACTCCCATAGGATAACATTGGGGATTGGACTTGTAGTGCATTGATGGGGACAAGATGGATGCCCCCACATATTTCGGTTCTCAGAACTGCATGTGCGGTCTAGTCTTTTGGGTGTGGTTCATCCCAGAGGCACCTGGGATACCCAGAGACTATTTAAGCCACACCCAGGCTGAGAAACATGCTTTGCGTTTTCTGCACCTGCAGCCTGACACTCACCGTGTTCGGATCGGTCTCCAGTAGGCCTGCATCTTTCTTCTGCACTCACCTCCTGCAAGAACAAGAACACCGTTAGGAACAGCCTTACCTTGCCGCGCTTCTGCCCATCAGTCATCGCTCCTTCTGTTCTGCGGGCATCTTCGGCTGTGTCATTCCCATTCCGGCACGCCGCTTCCTAAGGAAAAGGGAAAAGAACAGGAAAAAGGCATTAGTAAGCATTCTGCCAATCTTCGCTTATTTTTAAATACTGTACGAGCTTGAAACGCTTACCTGAATCCCAGCCACTCTGGGGAATTCTGTCTCCGGAACTTCTCATCCATCTGCAAGAGGGAAAAGACACTCCAGGTTAGCGTGGAAACATCTAGAGGTGCCACATACCGCGCTTACCCACCGCATTTGTTCTACATAACCGCATCCACGCTGAAAACGTCGCAGCACCTATAAGACACAGAAAAAGAACTCAGAAAGGGGTGCATAGCGCATCGCGCTCTCACTCACCTTCAGCGCTACTCATCTCAGCAGCACACCGCCATCCCCGGACGCTGACCATCATCTAAGGAAGGAAAGGAACGAAGTTAGAGAACTGTTTGAAAGACTCATTATACTTACCTGTCGGACTCTTGCCAGTGAAGTAACTAGGCAGCAACGAGCCTGCATCAATCAACGCGCCCCTGCGCTCAAGGCAGGACGGAGAGCACACTATCCAAGAAAACAAGGTGAGCTGTGGATCAAAGGGAAGGGTTGGACCCCGGGGAAGAAGGGGTTCAAGCACACAGAGACAACAGGGAGTTAAACTCTACCAATCCTGTGTTTCAGGCCCAGTCTCCAGTCGAATAGCCTCCAGGGAACGGTTCGAGGTCGTAAGAGGTCAGAACAGGCTGAGTGACGTCCCCGTGGATACCAGGTGAGCGTTACAGTATACACTGCATGCAGTGCTGAATAATATGAGTAGTGTCTAGTATTACCCTGGGGTACCTCCCAAATGTCAATCAGGTCAAATGCCCCTAACAGCGTACTCAGTGCTTTAGCTGGTGGCCTGGCTTACTATACTTATCATCTGATCTGTCATGCGTTGGGTTAAGCATGCAGTTGAAATCAGTATAATATAATATTATCTGCTTTCTCCACCCTATCTTCAAGGAGGCTGACCTTCTGCTGCAAAATGTGCACATTATCCTGTGTCTCCTTTAGCTCGTCCGTGTTCTTCTTCATTTGGGGCTCAAGAGTGGTGGTGCGCTTTGCCAAACTGCGAACGTCCTGTCACAGCAGCCTCACATCTAGTTGCACTGCCACAATTTGTGTCCCTAAAAAGGCCTTGAGGTCTGCAATTGCCTACATAACTTGGTTATGCAATTCCATAGAGTCACCAACTGTCGCCTGTGGGGGCTCCGTGTTCCCTTTTGGGTCCTGTTGCACTGTTTTGGTGTAGTTTTCAATGACCCTTGTCCGGCCTTCATCTTGGCTGGTTTGGGAGGGGTTTACTCTACAGAGTGCTGTAGTGGTGGCCCCAATTTCTCTCCTCTAAATATAGCTGGCAAGTGTTGGGGTGCGACCTAGGGCGCTAGAACCGGAGGCCACAATGCTTTCGTGCTTCCTGGTGCGTTGTTATTTCCAGGCTATTGGTTGGGTCTTAATTTGGGTATTCCCAGTCCTTCTCCCTCCACTTCAGAGCCTTAGTCTGCTTCTCCAGCCTCCTGATCTCCTCATGCAGATGTCTGAGCTCTGTGGCCCAGTGCAGTCTTCCCTTCTTCAGGGCTGAATGATACAAGTGCTGTGTCAGCCATAGGATTTTTCAGCGCAATAGGAGGCGCTTTAGTTTGTTGTTACTAGGCTTGAGGGCCATCCACTGGCTTGGTAGATGTGCGGGCTGTAGCTGTGAGCTACTTATGTTGTATATTGAGTAAGCGCCACATCTTCGCAATTTATGGCAGTCCCTCAGCCCTTCACTTCGACCTCTGGATGTCTTGGCGAGGCTGCTCATGTTCATTGGCACTTCCCCTGGAGTGGCTGTCGGGTGCTGCCGGCACTCTGCTTTCCTTACAGGAAGGGGGTGCCAAAGCCCTCCACCTCAGCCTCCCATTGCGTTGCAGGCTGGCCGCTTTCGCTCAGCTCCTCCCCGTCGGTGCACTTTTAGCTGGGTTGGCCACAGGTTACCGCCGGCCTTCCGCTGTTTTCAGAGGAGGTGGATCCGTCCCCTCAACAGCACCGCCCCGCCTCACCCGGGTTTGCCCAATCGAGGCTCTGCCTCTGCGGCCATTTCGCAGGAGTTCCGTAGCCCTATGAGAGGATTATGCACCGTGCCCTGTAAGGGTTCCTATATGTTCCCTTTACCGGAGTGGGCTCTGCTCTGGCGTCTTCCGGTTTCACCTCCGGCACTGGCAGACCTCACAGTGCGTACCTCCGTATGTGCGCTGCCAACCTTCTCTTGTCGGCTCCTGACCCTCCACCTCTGTGCAGCGGGTGCTTCTCTGCTGCCAAGGTCGGTCACGCTGCTGAGTGTTACTTCTCCCTGCTTCTGCCAGGAAATGCTTGCCCTTCTCAGTGTTCCTGCCCACAGTCCAGCGGTCTGCTCAATCAGCTCCTCCCGGTCGCCATCTTGATTCAGGCTTTGTTCACAGCCCCTATTTTCGGCACGCTATATCCAGCATTGCATGCAGGAGCCCTGCCTATGCTCTCGACAGTGCGCTCCCTGGCCTTTCCTCTCCACAATCGCCTGATTTCAGGCCAAATATCAGCTGAGGAGCCGTTCGTTTCTCCGTATCATTAAGGATCAGGTGGGAGCTAGCTCAGAAGTGGACCTACTTCATGACAGCTAGCCACGCCCCTCCCCTGCCTTTGATCCTTATGGTACTACGTGATACACCCCAGTCTTCTACAGGATTTTCACATTTTGAGTTGTTATTTGGGAGACAGCCACAAACAATATTGGACATTGTGAAGGAAGAGTAGGAAGGTAGCGAAGAGGTAACACTTACCGAATACGTAGAAGAACTAGGAACCCACCTAGACTCATTGCAAGCTATGGCCAAGGAAAATCTTGGAAGAGACCAAACCAGTCAAGAAAACTTGTATAATAAAAAGAGCTGGATGAGAACCTTCAGACCTGGTGACCAGGTACTGGTGCTGTTACCCAGCAGCAGCAAAAAACTTTTAGCGCGATGGATGGGCCACTATGCAATAAAAAATGTTGTGGGTCCTGTCAACTACAGAGTTCATCAACCCGACCGAACCCCACCTGATAAAATATATCATGGATACTTGCTAAAAGGCTGGTTTGGACCAAATCCGGTGGCATTGATGACGACTTCTCAATCGAACGAAGAACAATATGCAAGCAGACCTCTATCCACTTTAGCGGATGCACAGTGGGGAACAACCCTATCTGACGACAAAAGAAAATAATTAACAGAAAGATTATACCAATATGCAGAGACATTTTCAAATCTGCTGGGTAGAACAAGACTAGCCGAACATTGTATTGATACAATACCAGGTCAAACGGTTAGACTCAGACCGTACCGGATCCCTGAGACAAGGCGACAGGTGATAAGGGACTACATCAAAGTGATGTTACGTATGGACATCATCGAATCTTCTAATAGTCCCTGGTGCTCCACTATTGTTTTAATACCGAAACCATATGGATCTACTCGATTCTGAATGAACTATAGGCAACTAAATTCCATCTCAAACTATGACGCCTACCCAATGCCTAGAGTGGATGAGCTGCTGGAGAGCCTGGGTTCTGCCCAATACATCAGCATTATAGACCTCACAAATGGCTACTGGCAAATTCCCTTGCGGTCATCAGTTCGAGAAAAGACTGCATTTGCCAGTGCTGCACCAGTTTAAGGTGCTTCGATTTGTGCTACACAGAGCCTCAGCAATGTTTCAATGTTCAATGGACGTCATCCTAAGGCCACATGGAGCATACGCAGCAGCATACCTAGATGATATAGTAGTCTATAGTGACTCATGGACCTCTCACGTACACCACCTGGAGAAGGTTGTGAATGCACTGGAATTGGCCGGTCTCCATATCAATCCAAAGAATAGGTGCATTGGAAACCAAATACCTGGGGTATACTGTAGGGGAGGCATTATCCGACCACAACTAACTAAAATTGAAGCCATCAACAAACTCCTGATACCCATTATGAAGAAACAAATAAGAGCCTTCCTTGGCTTTGTAGGGTATTATCGCAGTTTTTTTACCTGAATATTCATCAATTGCGGCTCTGTTGATGGATGCCTTGTAGTCAAATCAATCTGGTGATCTGTCACGAAATGATGCAGCACTATAGGCTATTGCACAGTTGAAACAGTGTATCGCCACCAATCCTGTACTGAAATGTCCTGACTTCCAGAAACACTTCTTCCTGCAGACAGATGCCTCCGGAGTCGGATTGGGCGTGGCCCTGGCCCAGGAAGATGACAATGGACTTCATCCCATATGTTTTGTGAACCGTAAATTGCTTCCTCACAAACTCCCGTATTCCACGATCGAGAAAGAATGCTTCGCCATTAGATGGGCCGTATAGACTCTACATTACTACCTCCTGGGCAGACACTTTACATTGTTCACTGAGCATGCTCCTTATGCAGTGGCTTGCAAGACATAAAGATACTAACCATTGTATATTATGGTGGTTCATTTCCCTACAACCATTTGACTTTCTTACGTTGCACAAACCTGCGAAATTCCAACTGGTGGCTGATTACCTGTCTCGGAGCAACACCATGCCCGATTGGCCTGGAGCTGTGGTAGGGATGTGTGAGGAGCGGCCCTCTGTGACAGCGGCAACAGATGTCAATGTCAGCTACCTCGCATATTCCCCTCTCTTCCCACCTACCTGAGGACTAAGCACATCTGCTGAGTAATGCAGGTGACATGTGATCACTAACACAACGCCATGCAATATGGCTTGTTCCATTCGGCAACGACGGAGCCTGTCAACGATCCGGGAGACGACACAGGGAAGAACACGCCCTCACCTCATTGTCAAACGTCCCCACTGGTGGACTGCCGGATGCCGCTGTGGTGGTGACGGGTCCCAGTCCATGCCTACCACGACTGGGTATGCACGAATGAGAGGGAACAAAACGGCGGCCATAACAGGGGGTGGGGCATGGTGAGTAGACCCAAGTGAGGAACGTCTCTAAACAGAGGGTACTGATTGGATATCAGAATGGTCAGTAATGTCCTCCTCCTTTTCGGAAAGTAAAGATTCCCTTTCCTCCCCCTCCTCCTCACCTGAGGGAATTGGTGAAATATCCAGTCGTTTCTTTCTTCTTCTTAGTGGTATCTCCTTCTTTTTTTATGTAGATAGGGTCTGCCTCGAGAGGAAGCCACTGTGACCCAAGTCTTTGGCAGTCCAGTGACCCCTCTCCTGAAGTAGCCAAGGACGTAGCAGGGAAAAAGCACACAGGCAGAACAACCCCCCAAATGTAGGGAACACTCTGATGAGTCGATCGCAGGACTGCAAGGAGTAGAGTAGTGACCGGAGTAGGGCTTGCACAGCAGGGTATATTCCGATGTTAAACAACACTGGAAAACAGAACGATTCCAAAAAAAAAGTAAACGCCAACCTCCGGAAGGAGGACAGCAACTGGACAGGAAAGGCTCCTGACTCGACAAAGCCAGAGCGAGGCAGCAGAAAAAAACTAAGCAAGCCAAGTACAAAACGGGAGGCAGGAAAAACTAAAATAAAAATAAACAAATCCAGGGAAGAAAGAACGGAGGTGAATCGCAGAGGAAAGTAGCCAAGGAAGGGGGCTAGGAGTCATGGGTAATAAAAGAGAGCGAGCGGAAAGCAAGGAGAAGAAATACTGTAGAAGGTAGGGCGGATCACCACAAAGAGAAATAACTAGGGAGCACTAACAACAAAGGAGAGGTATCCCAGTATGTTGCAATGCGCTGAACGCCAAAGGCTGAATGAGTAAAAAGCACTCGGTGGCGGCCATGTTGCAAAAGCACTAGACTGCTGAAAGTACGTGCAAACAACGTAACAGCACATTTTAATGGCAGCCAAGTCTCCATTTCTTCCATATGCGCCAGTTACCCTGTTTTATGACATTGGAGGACCCACAACCCTGGCAGGATAAAAGGGTCTGAAGACGCTGATAGATGTGTGTTTTTTGCATACAGATCGACAGAATGCGAGAGAGGAAGGACGAGGACTGGTGGGCCTATCCTGAGTGTAACAAGTAGGAGAATCCCAGTAACTACTACCACAAGCCCTTCAGAGACTGAAAGCCCATGAGGGTGAAGTAACCACAAATTGGGGACTTTTGTCTATGTCTCTTGACTTCGCTCTCCCTTCTGGGCTTTCCACGACTTCCCCGGGCCCCACCACCTTACCAACAGCCTGTGTAGCTTTCCTCTTGGTCTGCAATGGTTACGGGTCTTCCTTGGCACCTACGTGGTCCTTCCATGCTCTGCAGCGGCTCCACAGTGATACTTCTTGTTCGGGCAGCACATCTTTTCCTTCCCACGCTTCCTGCTGGTCAGGAACACCAGGACTTTCCCTTTCCTGGCTTGCCGAGCGGTCCTTTAGCTCAGGACCGAATTTGGACCTTCTTGCCCCACCTCGGGTGTCCCGGTCTGTGTTCTTCCTCTCTCCTGAACCGTGCTGGCTCTTGTGGCTCATCCAGGAAGGACTCAACACTGTTATGAGTCCTTCTTCAGGGTTTATACTTGCATAATGTTCATATCCACTGGGATGCTTACTGTAGTTCCGAGGGGCGCTCTTCATGGCTCTGCACATCTTCTTCATCCCAAAATAAGCATGATCCCTGCTTATTGGGTTGGATGGACTCTTCCTTGTCCCAGTTTTCCAAAACACTTCAGTCAAGTGGTCCCTACTCTGCCTCGTCTCAGTGGTTCTGATAAGGGCTGGATTATCTACTTTTCACAGATACCTGGATGTGTGGGGGACTAATGTACTGTGCTCAGAGAATGAGGATGAGGCACGTTGGGATAATGCATTGTCCCCCAAGGGTCGTCCCTAGTCCCATAGGGTTGATCCCTCCGCATATGATCCTCCCGCTGAGTATCACCCCCAGGGGGATTATTGGTTAACAGCCTCACCTCCCTCGCCTCATGGGAAGGGGTTCCCCCTATGGAGGATGGGGCGACATCTGAGGATGCGTCACAATGTGTACATGTTGAACAAGAAAATTGTCAGTTGAAGTTTGTCTAATGCTACATCTACATACAAAAAAAAATAATTTGTTTACCAGAACAATTCTGTGTAATGCCTAATTTTATCAAACCAAAAAATGAACTCCTAATTTGATTTGTTACTTAAGCACTCATGCACACAGAAACTCACAACTATTCCAGTGCCATTTTCTCTTGCTGCACATGCACTAAGTTAATTCTTTAAGTGAAAGGTATACATTACATGGTCTAGGCGCAAGTAGTACTTTGGTTGTGGCCAAACTCTCCCTAATCCTAATAAGCTCCATTGAGTGTCACGCGCATGCTGCTCATTGCTATGCATGATGTTAAGAACATTTAGCTACCAACTGAGGCGAGTCAGAAGAAGGACTCAGATACTCTGAGGACATGTTTCACGAGATTTGATTAAAGTAAAATTATGCTGCCTAACTTTCCCTATCATTATGGGTGGTCCCTGCCTATGTTACTAACTAAGGTGCGCCAGGGTTTGAAATTAATATTTGATAAGCAGGAGCTAAAAGTAGCTTCTGGGTGTCCTGGAGCTTGCACTGGGAAACGAGGAGCTAGTATAAATCTAACTTCCAAATAAGATGCAAACGTATCATTTTGTTCATTATTTATTACCCCTCATGCTTTAAATATTGTATAGATGTGCCCTAATGTTTATTCATAGACTGACCCAAAAGCACACAGTTAAATTCATATAGGTGTATTGGTTTAGTATCAGTTGGTCTGACGAGCCAAAAGTATTTCCTGGCTACTGTTGGTGTCAAGCTGACCAGGCTCTTGTTGGGAAGGAGCTAGCGCCTTCCTGTGCCCCCAAGTGCTTTAGAATTAGGCACGACATCTTTTGACTCCTTCTAGGCACTACATGGAACCTGGGGGAGGAGGACCACTGGGAAAGCTTTCTTATACAAATATAATCTCACACACACAGACATGGGCAGACATTAAAAAAGGCAGTTATTTAAATATAAGGTGCAAATAACTATTAGCTGAATACATTTGTAAATGTCAAATTCTATGTAGTTCTAAGAATCTCAAAGCACACGATAGAAGCAGGCTCTCTGCCGGGAAGAAAGCAGCCTGTGCTAAAAATGGATTGCAGGGCTCGTGCAGTGTGGTGTCACTAAAGCTGGCAGAGAGCACGAGGTAACTCATCTGCTGTCTGTCAAAAGTCCATGTGCCTCATTACAAGTACATCGGTCTGGACTTAACGCCGCCGGTATAACCATACCGGCACCGTTTCCGCATCCGCCCAATCATGACCTGCGGACCCGGAAATAGCACCACCTCCAACCACCACCGCAGAGTTTAGGCTCCCGTAAACTCCACCTTCACGGAAACCCCTCCGTTACCGCCAATACTAAACACCACAAGCATCACAACTAGCGTGGACATGGAATCACCGCCTGAAAAATGGTGTTAAAACCGTGATCACGGTGGCGGTACCGCCGCCACCGCGAACATGACGTTAAACAGTGCCTGCTGACCTGAATCAGGGCACAGGTGCACCAAATCAGCCCAGCTGGACCCAGCAGGCCACTGGGAGCCTACAAAAGGGCCACACCCAGCCCAACACAAAACAGAACCATGCAGGCAGCAGCTCTAGTAGCATTGGGACTGGGCCTATTCAACCAACAGGCAGCAGTGCACATGATGGCAGTATTGTTGCAGAGGAGGAGGCGGAGGCGTAGGAGGCGCAGGAAGCAACCAGCTAACCCTGTACCCATGGCAAATCCCATTGTCCAGCCGGCACCACCCCACAGGCAGCCTGCAATACCACACATCAGGGCCTCACCCTGGAACCTTACCCCAGGACAGATCCACACACTATACCGGCTGGACCGTCCAACAATCCTGTACATCACTGCCATGATAGAGGACGAAATCAGCAGCCACATAGACACCCCCACCGCCACCCCCCCTGAAGGTTGTGTCTGTTCTGCATTTCCTTGGCACCGGCACCTATCAACACACAGTTGGTGAGCTGCACGGCCTATCACAATCCTGTTTCTCCAAAATCCTGGTACAGGTACTGGATGCCCTGTTGCGCCATGTGTCGGAACAGATAGCCCTACACCGTACCCTCCCCGAGATTATTGCCACCAAGTTGGCCTTCCATGCGATAGCAGGCATGCCAAATTGCATAGGTGCAGTCGACTGCACCCAAATTGAGCTGACAGTACCACGTGCAATTGAGATGGTGTTCTGCAATAGGAAACAGTACCACTCACTGAAGGTACAGATGGTGTGTTATGCCACGCGAGTGATAACACATTGCTGCGCACATTTCCCGGGCTCAACCCATGACTCAATGGTACTTTGGAATTCCACATTGCCACGGTACATGGAACGCTATGCTGGACAAAGCACATGGCTATTGGGTGAGTGCAGCTGCCAATGCACCAACCCTGTGGAAGTGGTGTGTGTGTGTCCAGGGCAATGAGCAATGTGAGTGTGCCGCTGTGACTGCACATGCATCACCCCCCTCCGGCCATCAACTGAATAGACAGCGGAACCCAAACATCACAAAGTAACACATGACAGATTACCACAGTGTGCCCGTACACACCCTGCCACATGACACACACAGCCGATACTATCACTGGCCCATACACCTGGAGCCACTGCAAACACCCACCCACAATATGCAACACTGCCCTCCCAATGCACATGATGCCTGTACATGAGACTTCCTGCATCGACTACTTCATCACAGTGGACTGACTCTGCCATGTGTGCACATCACTGCACAATGCCATACTCACAAGCCAATGTCACCCGCAGGGCAGAGTACACATGCACACCAATGCGTTGGTCAATGTCCAGTTGCCAGCGTCCTCTACGATGGCCAAAGAACAGTACCACCCACCGATCCAACCACTGCATGCCACATATGCATGAATGAACACTGACACAAGGTTGCACTACATCTGATGAAGACATGATACCACAAACACTGACATGTCCCCCCCATCCACATCCCACGTAGGTGATGCTGGATATGCACTCACGCCATGGCTGATGACGCCTGTGCGGAGGCCAAGGAACAGACATGAAGAGGCGTACAACAGGGCACATGTCTGCACACGTGGCATGATTGAGAGGACATTTGGACTGCTGAAGGCCCGGTTCCACTGTTTGAGCATATCTGGCAGTTCACTGCTGCACAGCCCAGTGAAGACGGGTAAAATCACACTCGTTTGTGCCATGCTGCACAATCTGTGCCTGCGCAGGAACATTCCAATGCCCCCAGACGCAGATGATGAAGATGGGGATGGAGATGGAGACGGAGATGGGGATGGGGATGGGGATAGGATGGCACCACCTCCTCCTGGGGGTCCACTAGATGGACAACGAGCACGGGATGCACTGATTCGCATTTACTGTTGAGAGACAGCACATTCACAGCATTGCATGGATATGGTGATGCCAATAAATGAATTGTTGTACTGCAAATGAAGTGATGGATGTCCACTCATGTATGTTTTTTGGAAATGATGATATATTGATGAATTAACAACAGGGAAGGAGGTGCAATGGTTAGGGAAGCTGTACACCCTTGTCCACCCACCACCCAAACGTGCACACCGCCAACCAGGCCCCAATATTCAAACCCCCTAATGGACCTCCCCCACCACCCAAACGTGCCCACCCCCAACCAGGCCCCAATATTCAAACCCCCTAATGGACCTCCCCACCACCCAATTGTACCCACCCCCACACACCTTTCTAGTCCACATGTGTCCTGCAGTGCCCGAAACACATGCCATCATTTCCGTGTGCGCTTATGTGCTTGTGCATCCTTGCCCAAGGCCCTGTTAGCCGACTTGAGCGCCTTCGTGGACTGGCAGTGGTGGAGCTGGATGGGGTGGTGGTATTGGATGGCACTGAATCTGGAATAGGTGGCATATGTGCAAGATTCGCCTGTTGGCCAATCAACATGGACTCAATCATCCTCGAGGTGTTGTCATTGCCCTCCCGCACATGGCGTGCCAGGGTGACTATAGTGCTGGCAAAGCGTCCAATGGACCTTGAGAGGCGACATACCGATGTGCTGTAGCACTCCCACTGCAGCCTAGATTCCTCAAGCTGCCTCTCCACCAGCTGGGTGAGGGTAGCCTGCTGCTCCTCCATCCGCTGCATGCAGGAATTTAGCTCTGCCATTGAGGGGGTAGGTGACCTCATAGGACTGTGGAGTGTTGTGGGGCTGAACTCCAGCTGATGGAACGATTCCAAGTCATCCAGGGTGGGCACCTCCCCCTGTGGCCCTGTATCAGACTGCACTGCCGGGGCACTGTTGTCACTACATGCTGCCTCCTCTGCACTACAGATGCTCTCTGTGGTGGGTTGCATTGGCATGAT
Source organism: Ambystoma mexicanum (assembly GCF_040938575.1). Classification (NCBI taxonomy): domain Eukaryota; kingdom Metazoa; phylum Chordata; class Amphibia; order Caudata; family Ambystomatidae; genus Ambystoma; species Ambystoma mexicanum. The sequence continues at coordinate 965,355,258 of NC_090936.1, read as the reverse complement.
GGGTGCCCGTGACACCTGTGTTGCATCAGGCAGCGTGGACATGGTGGAGATGTTGGTGATGGTGGCGGCACATGTGTTGTAGTTGCTACTGGGGGCAGAGATGTTGAACTGCTGGCAGCATCCTCCTGGGCAGGGGTGCTGGCTTGCACATGTGCAGGAGATGATTGCCTGGCCTGTTGTGCAGTATCACTGTGACTCGATACGGCTGTGGGGACACAGAGGACATGCATTTAGTTATGTGGTGGTGCCTGATGGGTGCATCACATGCATCATACAGGTTGATCATTTAATTGTGACATTTACATGCATCTGCTTGTTGCCGGTAATGCATTGTAGTGATAGTGATAGTCACCATCTGGATCATGATGGGTCCTTTGGCCCAGTCATGCAATGCCTGGGGGGGGTTGTTAATGGGTCAATTGGCCCAGTCATGCACTGCTGGGGGGGGGGTTGTTAATGGGTCCATTGGCCCAGTCATGCCTGGGGGGGTTGTTAATGGGTCCATGGGCCCAGTCATGCACTGCCTGGGGAGGGGGGGTTGTTCATGGGTCCTTTGTGCCACTCCTGGCCTCAATATCATATGGCATTAAAAACTGCGCACTTACCAGCATCTGCAGGTGGACTCACTCCTGCCTCAGCATCCCTGATCCCATGGATGCCCTCAAGGTGGAGGACACTGCTGCAGCGCTCCTCCCATGTTTGCAGCCTCAGTGGGGAAGGGAGTCCTCCACCTGTCCGACTGCTGCATTGGCGGTGTGTGGAGATCAGGTTCCGCACCTTCAACCTGAGGTCATCCCACCGCTTGTGGCAGTCCTTTACGCTCCTCACAGTCACGCCCACAGTGGTGCACTTGCGTGTTGCTTCCGCCCACACTTCCTTCCTCCGCTGCTGTGTAGCATGCCGTTGATCGGCACTGAACAGCATCTCAGCATGCTCCACAATGTGCTCAACCAGAACAGTTAGCTCCGCCTTGCTAAAGCGCTGTTTGCTCTGCCTCTGGGCTGGAATCCTGGCAGACATGCTGGTGGTCCCTTTTGGCTTCTCAAAGTGTGGATTTTGCTTGTGCTGACTCTGGATGGCAATGGATTGTGCTTTATATGATGGCCGGCTCTCTGTTTCCTGTTTTGACGAACATGGTATTTCCGGTTCCGTGTCCGTGGCGACGGTGGCAGAAATGGGTTTTGCGCTACTTGTGGCGCCGCTATGTCCATTTCTGTGGGTTTTTCCGTGGTGGCGGTTACACCGTTTCCACGTCCGTGTGGTGTGCGCGACCGACAGCACGTAATCGGCCGGTCTTTCCGCAACCTTGCGGACACTGTGTTACCGCCACCGCGGAATCACCGCAGTCCAGACCAGGGAAGTTGTAATGAGGCCCTATGTATGCTAAATGGGGATTTAAACATGCTCAATGCATGACATGCAGAATTATGAAAACAAGGTTTAAATGAAATTACAGGACCAGATAAAAACATGAGTAGAATGAATGAAATATGGCGAGCATGATGGGAAAATGTTTTTATCTATAAAAGTTCATAGATAGCAAAATTAAGGAAAACATGAAGCTACAGTATATTCTTGCATAGGCTTTCAATATGTTAAGTAGCATGTCCTAAACAGAAATCTGACCATGACCAGAGGAAGACTGGAGCATCCCTTGTATGGAAGAAGGACAGTTTGGGATGGAGCCATAGCCTGTATACAGTGACCAAGTCAAGAGTATAAAAGCTCCTGCCGGGCACCAGTTTGCAGGAGAAAGGAACGGTTGAGGGACAGAAGAGACCATTCAGGCAGCAGAGTTCTTTGCTCCTATCCTCATTTCTGTAAAGAATACATTTGTTATCCTTGCAAGACAGACTCTTGGCTTTACTTCCGTAGAGTGGCGTACTTTACTCTGGTGTGAGTGTGATTAGGGGTACCCTTATAATTGGGGATACCCCTGTAAATTAGGCTACCCTTACAGTGGTGATGACCCAACGTGATCTCAGTTTCACCCCCGTACTTTGCGAAGACCCAGGCCAGTCGCCAGGAAAAAGCCACGGCCATCTATAGTGATCAGTTCCCTAAATAAAAAAACATGTGTTTCCTGAAAACGGTTTTAGTAGGAGCCATTTTAAAAGAAATCCTCTCCGCTCACAGAAGCAGGGCGTAGCTCCAGAGAGACAGGCCAGCATTTGGAGTTCTAACGGAGAAAACTCAAGTGAAACACACCCATGCAAGTATACTCTTGCAAGCGATAACAACAAGGGGACATCGAAGTATGAATGTATGATAGTATGACGATGTGGATGAAGTACGAGGTCAATGGAGTTGATTGAATAGGACTTTTGGTGATATATTATGGACTAGATTGGATAGGATTTCAGGTGATATATTATGGAGGAGATTGGATAGGATTTCAGGTGATGTGTTAAGGAGTAGATTAGATAGGAGGTGGGTGATGTGTTGAAATTGTCACGTTTTTCTGTTTTTCTACTTTTTATAATGGAAAAAGGGATCCTCAGCGTATAAAGAATGAGAGGCAAGGGAGCCCCAGTGTACAAAGACTGGGAACTAAGGGATCCTCAGCCACAACAGGTTGAGAAGGTAGTAACACGCATTATTCTTTTATGACAATAAAAGAAATGGGATCCTCAGCATATTAAAAAAGCTAGGAAGGTGGTATTACAAGGATGTAAGGAAAATAAGCAGCGGCTCGGTATCAGGAATGGGCATGGATTTTAGTTAATTATTTTTGTATATTTTCTCTTGCTGTCTTTTGTGGTAAAAAAGGAAGGAAGATGGATGAGTCACGGTGTGTGTGTCGGTGATATCAAAGTGAAAAATAAGGGGGTGGGGAAAAAGTGGGATTGATCTGTATTTTTGTGTAACAAGCAGCAGCATGTGCAGCATAGCAGTAAGGTCTAAGTGAAGCATTAGGGACGTGCGCAACATTATGGGGAAGAAACTCCAATAAAACACATGCATAGGGTCCTGCCACGGTATTGTGACAGAATAGATAAATATCACAAACAATGGATAGTGGGAACATAGGAAGGGGGGATGTCCTGCTCCTGGCCAGAGCAGGGCTCCCATAGTAGAAACATGCTAGAAAAAAAGACCATCTTTTTAGCAGCAAAATATAAGGGAAAAAAATTCCAAAAAAGAAAAGAGATTCTAGATCTCTGCCGATTATTTGAGGATATAGAAGATCAGTAACGTGAAAAAGAGATCCAATGTCAGGGGATATACCCCGTAACGCCTAAACCTGCAGTAGGGTATACAAACCCAGTCTATAAGCCTCCAGTGGTAGAGAGAGTGTCAACAGGATTATCAGGATTAGCAACTAGGGGGGGCTCAAGAGCTTTTGTACCTCCACCTCCATATAACCCATCCACAAGCGCTGACATGCCCATAGCATCAGTGTACCCAGAGGGTCCACAAGCAGATATAAACAATGAGTTAAGAGCATTACAGGAAAGGTTAGTCAGGTTACAAGAACCTGAAGAAGTATCACCAGAAATAAGGGTACCGGTGCAAAAAATAGGGGATTGGAAGTCAGGAGATTTTTTGTTTAGTTTGAACCCTGGGGAGATAAGAAATGTTTGTGTTGAAAAAGATGATGGGGAGTATGGACGGTCCTGGAAGTAGCACAAGCAAGGGAAAATGGAGGGGAAGATCAAAGTGGTAGAAATAATGAAGAGGCAGGGCAAGAAAGAGATCAAGGAGAGGAGGCGGCAAGAGACCCGTCCCTACCACAAGAGGTAGTGATGAGGGACAGACCAGAAAATAGACCAGATTTACGGGGTAATTCATAGAATCTAGCACACAAGTGGCTCACGCGGCTGGTGCACGGTGTGCGCGTGCGACAGTCTGCGCCAGCCGCGTGCACTAAAATCCATTTCCACGCACAGCGTATTCATGGATTTCAACATCCAAAACCAGCCGTGGCGCAGAGTGGCGCAGCGACCCTGCAGCAGCGCCAGTTACGCCCCCAACCCCTCCCCATGCGCCATGCACAGCGCACAAATCCCGTACATGGCGCAAAGGCCATTGGATCAGCATACAGCCCCCCAACCTTGAAAACGCCTGTAAAACTCCCCGCGCACCCCTCCGAATACATGTACACCACGGCGCAGGGAGTTTCACATGCGATTGGCCCTGTGCGAGCGGGGTACATGTATTTCGGGGGTTCACAGGGACTTTCACACGCGATTGGCCCTGTGCAAGCGGGGTACGTGTATTTCGTGGGTGAGCGGGGAGTTTCACACGCGAATGGCCCTGTGCGAGCGGGGTACATGTATTTCGGGGGTGCGCGGGAAGTTTCACACGCGATTGGCCCTGTGCGAGCGTGGTACGTGTATTACTGGGGTTCGCGGGGACTTTCACACGCGATTGGCCCTGTGCGAGCGGGGTACGTGTATTACTGGGGTTCGCGGGGAGTTTCACACGCGTTTGCCCTGTGCGAGCGGGGTACGTGTATTTCGGGGTGCACAGGAACTTTCACACGCGATTGGCCCTGTGCGAGCGGGGTACGCGTATTTCGGGGGTGCGCGGGAACTTTCACATGCAATTGGCCCTGTGCGAGCGGTGTACGTGTATTTTGGGGGTGCGTGTGAAGTTTCACACACGATTTCGCTGTCAGAGCGGGGTACGTGTATCCAGTGGGGTGCGCGGGGAGTCCCACACGTGAATTGGCAGTGTGGGTCCTCCCAGGAGTCCCCTCTACCCCCTCCACGGCCCCTGCAGGCAGCCCACACCACAGGGGACTACCCTGCACCCCTGGTCATGCCCCTCAGGCCACATGCCACCTTGCAATATGATCACCAACTCATGTCCCCCAGCACCCCCACCCCCCCAGCAGTGAGGGGCACCTGCCAGCAGGCCCCCACTCATGTCCCCCTGCACCCCCACCCCCCAGCAGTGAGGGGCACCTGCCACCAGGCCCCCACTCATGTCCCACTCATGTCTCCCTGCACCCCCACCCCCAGCAGTGAGGGGCACCTGCCAGCAGGCCCCCACTCATGTCCCACTCATGTCCCCTTGCACCCCTACCCCCCAGCAGTGAGGGGCACCTGCCAGCAGGCCCCCACTCATGTTCCCCAGCACCCCCACCCCCCAACATTGAGGGCACCTGACTGCAGGCCCCCACTCATGTCCCCCTGCACCCCCACCCTCCAGCAGTGAGGGGCACCTGCCAGCAGGCCCCCACTCATGTCCCCCTGCACTCCCACCCCCCACAGCAGTGAGGGGCACCTGCCAGCAGGCCCCGACTCATGTCCGACTCATGTCCCCCTGCACCCCCACCTCCCAGCAGTGAGGGGCACCTGCCAGCAGGCCCCCACTCATGTCCCCCAGCACCCCCACCCCCCAGCAGTGAGGGCACCTGCCTGCAGGCCCCCACTCATGTCCCCCTGCACCCCCACCCCCCAGCAGTGAGGGGCACCTGCCAGAAGGCCCCCACTCATGTCCCCCTGCACCCCCACCCCCCAGCAGTGAGGGGCACCTGCCAGAAGGCCCCCACTCATGTCCCCCTGCACCCCCACCCCCCAGCAGTGAGGACCACCTGCCAGCAGGCCCCAACTCATGTCCCACTCATGTCTCCCTGCACCCCCACCCCCGCAGTGAGGGGCACCTGCCAGCAGGCCCCCACTCATGTCCCACTCATGTCCCCCTGCACCCCCAACCCCCAGCAGTGAGGGGCACCTGCCCGCAGGCCCCCACTCATGTCCCCCAGCACCCCCACCCCCCAGCAGTGAGGGCACCTGCCTGCAGGCCCCCACTCATGTCCCCCTGCACCCCCACCCTCCAGCAGTGAGGGGCACCTGCCAGCAGGCCCCCACTCATGTCCCACTCATGTCCCCCTGCACCCCCAACCCCCAGCAGTGAGGGGCACCTGCCAGCAGGCCCCCACTCATGTCCCCCTGCACCCCCACCCCCAAGCAGTGAAGGGCACCTGCCAGCAGGCCCCCACTCATGTCCCACTCATGTCTCCCTGCACCCCACCCCCCGCAGTGAGGGGCACCTGCCAGCAGGCCCCCACTCATGTCCCACTCATGTCCCCCTGCACCCCCAACCCCCAGCAGTGAGGGGCACCTGCCAGCAGGCCCCCACTCATGTCCCCCAGCACCCCCACCCCCCAGCAGTGAGGGCACCTGCCTGCAGGCCCCCACTCATGTCCCCCTGCACCCCCACCCCCCAGCTGTGAGGGGCACCTGCCAGCAGGCCCAGACTCATGTCCCACTCATGTCCCCCTGCGCCCCCACCCCCCAGCAGTGAGGGGAACCTGCAACCAGGCCCCCACTCATGTCCCCCTGCACCCCCACCTCCCAGCAGTGAGGGGCACCTGCCAGCAGGCCCCAACTCATGTCCCACTCATGTCCCCCTGCACCCCCACCCCCAGCAGTGAGGGGCACCTGCCAGCAGGCCCCCACTCATGTCCCCCTGCACCCCCACCCCCCAGCAGTGAGGGGCACCTGCCAACAGGCCCCCACTCATGTCCCCCTGCACCCCCACCCCCCAGCAGTGAGGGGCACCTGCCAGCAGGCCCCCACTCAAGTCCCCCTGCACCCCCACCCCCCAGCAGTGAGGGTAACCTGCCAGCAGACCCCCACTAATGTCCCACTCATGTCCCCCTGCACACCCACCCCCCAGCAGTGAAGGGCACCTGCCAGCAGGCCCCCACTCATGTCCCCCTGCACCCCCACCCTCCAGCAGTGAGGGGCACCTGCCAGCAGGCCCCCACTCATGTCCCACTCATGTCCCCCTGCACCCCCACCCCCCAGCAGTGAGGGGCACCTGCCCGTAGGCCCCCACTCATGTCCCCCAGCACCCCCACCCCCCAGCAGTGAGGGCACCTGCCTGCAGGCCCCCACTCATGTCCCCCTGCACCCCCACCATCCAGCAGTGAGGGGCACCTGCCAGCAGGCCCCCACTCATGTCCCACTCATGTCCCCCTGCACCCCCAACCCCCAGCAGTGAGGGGCACCTGCCAGCAGGCCCCCACTCATGTCCCCCTGCACCCCCACCCCCAAGCAGTGAAGGGCACCTGCCAGCAGGCCCCCACTCATGTCCCACTCATGTCTCCCTGCACCCCCACCCCCCGCAGTGAGGGGCACCTGCCAGCAGGCCCCCACTCATGTCCCACTCATGTCCCCTTGCACCCCCACCCCCCAGCAGTGAGGGGCACCTGCCAGCAGGCCCCCACTCATGTCCCCCAGCACCCCCACCCCCCAGCAGTGAGGGCACCTGCCTGCAGGCCCCCACTCATGTCCCCCTGCACCCCCACCCCCCAGCTGTGAGGGGCACCTGCCAGCAGGCCCCGACTCATGTCCCACTCATGTCCCCCTGCGCCCCCACCCCCCAGCAGTGAGGGGAACCTGCCACCAGGCCCCCACTCATGTCCCCCTGCACCCCCACCCCCCAGTGAGGGGCACCTTCCAGCAGGCCCCCACTCATGTCCCCCTGCACCCCCACCTCCCAGCAGTGAGGGGCACCTGCCAGCAGGCCCCAACTCATGTCCCACTCATGTCCCCCTGCACCCCCACCCCCAGCAGTGAGGGGCACCTGCCAGCAGGCCCCCACTCATGTCCCCCTGCACCCCCACCCCCCAGCAGTGAGGGGCACCTGCCAACAGGCCCCCACTCATGTCCCCCTGCACCCCCACCCCCCAGCAGTGAGGGGCACCTGCCAGCAGGCCCCCACTCATGTCCCCCTGCACCCCCACCCCCCAGCAGTGAGGGTAACCTGCCAGCAGACCCCCACTCATGTCCCACTCATGTCCCCCTGCACACCCACCCCCCAGCAGTGAAGGGCACCTGCCAGCAGGCCCCCACTCATGTCCCCCTGCACCCCCACCCCCCAGCAGTGAGGGGCACCTGCCAGCAGGCCCCCACTCATGTCCCACTCATGTCCCCCTGCAACCCCACCCCCCAGCAGTGAGGGGTACCTGCCAGCAGGCCCCCACTCATGTTGCCCCACCCACTCATCAACCCAGCAGTGACATGCCTATCTCATGACACAAACCAGACGTCAACTATGTACATCAACACATGTCCGTCTCACACACACACACACACACACTGGTTGCCATTGATTGAGTAAACCCACATGTTGACATGCATGAACCCAATGAGCGAATTCCACACATTGAAGTAAAACATCCAAATGTATTAATATGAAAATCAATGTAAAGAAATGAAAGCATAAAATAATGGCAAACATGAAATGAAATGCATGTCCAAATGAAAAATAATGAAATCCCGAATAAATCCCAAGTAATCCAAAAGAAAAATGGCCAAAACTCTCTGTCCACCAGACCAAATCCAAATGAAACGCAAAAAGGTAAATCCATTGATCCATGGTGAAATGAAATTAAAAAGTCCAAATAAATCCAACGTCCAACTATGTACAATCCAATTTTCAAGGGTCCATGAGCCCAACGAAATAAATGAAACCTATCTAATAACCTACCTAACAAAAAAAATATTTACAAAAGTGTGGGGCATAGTCCAAAAGCCCCAAAAGAAAAAAAAAGAAAAGGAAACCTAACACTATGAACTATTTACAATGGCGGCGGGCAAGTCCTGCGGCTCACTCAGTGATGTTTTCGGCCATGGCATCATCGAACTCCATGTCTATTTGCTGGAGGCGGGCCTCTGCCTGGTCCCGAGGTCTCGCAGGGAGGCACTCATGGCCTGTTCCAACTCCCTGCTCGTCGCCTCGAGGCACTCTGCCCGCCTCAACGCCCGACGCATGGAGAACTCCGCCCTGACCATGGTGAGCCGCGCCTCTTACACCCACCGCCGCTCCGCGCCTATACGCTGGCCCAACCGCAGCCACACAGAAGACACACCCATTCCAGGGTCCTCCTGCCCTCTGGTCGATGCCTGGCCCCCTGATGTCGATGGCCCGAGCCATCATTGCTCCCACCTAGAGCCTGCTCCTGCTGCTGCTGCTGTCCATGTGCCCTGTCCGATGATGCCTGCACAGCCTCCATCAGCTGGTCTCCAGTTGTGGCGTCCACCCCTGCTGGACCGCCGACTCCCGACTGTGGCAGGGATGGGATCTCCACCAAGCTGGCTGTGTTGGTCAGGCCAGGTCCACAGGGGGCCGTGGTGTAATCTGGGCCGGAAGACGGCAGGGAGAACGACTGGCGCATAGTCTCCACAGAGGAGGAGAGGTCCGCCAGAGTGCGCGTCACATGTAGGAACCCAACGACCAGGGCCCCTCCCAACAGTGCCACGTTGCGACGCTGCTGTTCGTGATGGCGTGCGTTCTCCGCCCAGGAAGAACGCACGTCATCACGAATGTCATGCGTGCGCAACGCGACACCAATCAGGTCGGAGCCCATACGGTCATGGGACCCCTCGTCCACAGGTAGTGGAGAGGCAGATGACATGGCACTCTCCCCTACCTGCTGACGGGCCTGGGACGGGGCATCCCTGCTGGTGCATGGTGGTGCAGACACAGGGTCTCTTCTTCACTTGATGCTGCGTAGAGGGAGACATAGAACACAAGCATCAGGGTACAGTACAATATTCCCCTAGACAGGAAGCAATAACACATGAGTGGCACTGTCAAACGTCACTTCCATCCTGTCCCTCCACAACACATGGGTGAATGTACGCAACACACATGCAGAAACAGGCACGGCGCCTGCAATGAACATCAGCATCCATGTACAAGGGCCTCTTTTAACCAAAATGTTGCCTTCAAACTCACATGCATCATGGCTCACACTGATCCCATGCACACACATCACCGGAGGGTCATCCATCATGGCTTGTACACCACAGACACAGTGGATAGACACAGTGGATACAACGGTGACCGCACTGCATGAGTGAATCTACACATCATCACGGACATGTGTCATGCATCCATTGCAGTTCAAAGTCACACACACACTTCTCAGACACACACACATGTGCACCATAGATGTACATGACAGCAGCACCCATCCCTCACACCCCCTCCATGTCCAAGAACAGAGACTGGCATGCTTTCATGTGTGCATTCCGCATACAGCTCCCCATTTTGCATTGTAACACATGCACCAACCATGTGGTTCACACATTACTGGTCTCACATGCATGACCATGATGTCCATGCACACACACATCCATACATGGCCTATCTCACACATACAGGCAAGTATCAGACTACCAGGACACTGCAACATGCCCTGTCTCACACAGCAATGCTTGGCCACTTACAAATCCAGACGGGTCTTCTTCCGAAGGATCTAAGCGTGGAGCGCTTGGCATACGCGTTCCAGGACCCTCACCTGGATGTCACTCATGCTGACCCGGCCCCCCTCTGCGAGGCGCCGGGCCTTGTAGAGGGTCCTGGACCTGAAGTCCTCCCAGCGCTTCTTGACGTGCTTGATGTCGCAGGTTGCAACCCCCTCCTCATTGATGGCAACCATTACGTCGTCCCAGATCATATCCCGTCCTTCCTTGTTGGCGCGTGATGTTCCGAAGAGGGCATCAAAATGCCCCAGGACATGCTCCACCAGGACACCAACTTCCTTCTCACTGAAGCTGATGGCCCTCTGTCTCTCTGGCTGGGGGTCGCCAGTGGTCTCAGATGGTGTTTGCCCCAACATGGCGACCCCCGAGGCAGGCTTGGGTGGGCAACTGGGTCCTTGGGCTGGGCTGTGGAGCGATGGTATCCCAGTCGGGAGTCTTCTGTTCCAGCAGGCGTGGACACAGCAACTGGAACCCTGGCTGACGTGCAGGCACCAAATAGCAGGGCACGTGGGCAGCAGGCAGGCAGCAGCAGATGGCAGGTGGGAGCGTGCTCGGGGCTCTGGGGGGCAGTAATTCGGCCTTCTGGGCAGAATCGTGGTCTTCCGTGTGTTGTTGCGTGACCAGCTTGATACAGAGTGATTTGGCATGTGAAAAAATTGCACGTCAGCGTGTAATTCGAGGAAAGGCCCTTAGCGCGTAAGTACGTCTGTGATGTTACGCGCACGGGTGTTTCCCTCGTGACGGGTGCATAGTGAATCAGCACGTGAAGACACAGCACGTACGCGATTCCATTTGACCAAAGGCCCTTAGCGCGTATGCGCATCTGTGACGTGACACGCAAGGGTGTTTCCCTCAACACGGGTGCATGTTCATTGTACATGTGCAAAAACTGCACGTCTGAGGCGCGTACACGCGTAAGTGACGTTGTACGTGTGGGCCGGTTTAAAAGGTACGTGTAGGACGCCATTTTCTTGTATGTGCTTTTTGTGGAGAGCGAGTGGGTGAATTTTGTACTTCTTGTCGGTTCACACGCGATTACTTCACAGCATTTCAAGTTCGTACTCCCTGTTACCTCTGACAGCGTTCTATTTTTTTGTTGGGCCTGTTTCCTCAAACAGCGTTCACTTCTTCTTTTGTCCTGTTTCCTCAGACAGCGTACAATTCTTCTTTTGGCGGGGGTGTTGCCAACGCGCACACGCGCGTCTTTTTCACGTTCTTTTTCCAGGCATACGGTGAGTTGTGCACGTATTTACCAACTGTGCTTGCCCCGTGTGTCGCGTACCCCTTCAGAGGTCATTGTAGCTGCGTGTATTACGCATACGCTTATTTTCATGTTTCTGGGTGCCACAGCGTAGTGTGGGTTCATTTTTCCACGCACGTGGTCTACGAGGGGTTGCGTGCACGTTCTTTTTTGTTTTCAGGGTGCCTGTGCATTGCGTGACCCGTCATCTTCCCCCAGGGGTCACAGACAGCCTTGCTAGAGCACTAGGGTATGAATTCCATCTAGTACCCTACCCCTTTCACCCCCAATTGCCCAGGACAATAGTTTACTGCTACTCCCATACGCACAACAACATCAGTGCCATGGTTGGGAGGCGACCAAGCGGTAAGGGAGGCAAAGGTGGCCGACCTTCATAAGGTGGGCGTGGTGGGCACGGTAGGGGATGTGGCCCGGATTTGCAGGGTGCCCCTAGACCGCCATGTGTGGAGGACCAATCAGGGACACCCATGCCCCACCCCCCCATGGTTGTGGGAAACGTAGCTGACACCATCCCAGCTCAGCCCTTGTTGGACCGGCCCATTGTGGCGCTTGAACCGGCACAGGAAGACTGCAAGGCTGACTTCCAGGTCAGCAAGTTTAAGCCACATGTGGCAGTGCAAGTTAGTGTCACCAGGCCACATGGATCTGGAGCAGCAATATCATCTGCTGCCCCAAGTAGGCAGGGTGGGGAGGCTGCAGGGGCAGCTGCAGCTCTATCCACCCCAGCTCTGAGTCTCCCAGGCGGGACAGTGTCGGTCCAGGTCCACCAAACCGACGTTGCCCCTGCCAACATCACCCTGCAGCCAATGCCTGCACCAAGACCTATGGTCATTGTGCCTTCGCACACTCCTAGTACACAGTCCACCGGCGCTTCTGCCCCTACTGACAGAGCAGCGTAAGCCACTCAGGATCCGCACCACCTTTGAAAAAGAAGAAGAAGGGTGCTCTGGCACTACAGGCGGAGACCCCAGACACGGCTACACACTCTGGCATGTCAAGGAAGCCGAGCTTTAATGATGCTGAACTTGATTCACTTGTGGCCTATGTGTCGGAACATAGCTGCGAAATGGTGGTGACTGCAGGGTGCAAGACCACACCTGGTCAACGTAGGGCACACTGGCAGACCATCGCGGACCACATTAGTGCCCTTGGATTTGTGAGGCACACAGCTGATGGTTGCTACAAGCGGTGGAATGACCTGAAACGCAGAGCAAAGAACAAGCTGGCCTCAAATCATGCCTCTACTCTGGTGACTGGCGGTGGGTCTCCACCAGAGGACAACCAACTCACTGAAAATGAGTCTGTTGCTGGAACCTTCGTCACAGAGGAACAGATCCAAGGTGTGGGAGACCTACCTGATTACGACGCATTGTCCGGTGAGTGCCCATGCATGTGTGTGTAATCCATGTGTATGTTGTTTGGGTGATGGGTTCTGATTGAGTGCCAGGTGAGGGTGTGTACTCCAGAGTGGTATGGGTCACCCATGTGCTTCCTCCAATACTTTCACGTGCCTTGGATTTGGGTATTGCAGTATCCCTTCTGCCCACAGTAGCCAATTAGCACCACATTACTGCAGTTGCCCTTGAACTGTCATCTTGCAACAACATTGTTCAGATTTTTCAGTGTTCATTCAGGCTGATTGTTTCAATTCTCCCATTTTAGCTATGCATTTTTCAGCCCTCATGCCACATATGTGACATGCTTCTGTCATTGATTACACCACAAATTGGGCCACATTTGTTACATGGTTATGTGAATGATTAGACCATTCAGGCCGATAGAGTATTGGCCTGCTCACATTTATTTTTAGGGCCTGTTTGCATGTGGAACATGATAGTTGTTTCCTGTCATGTTAAAGTGACCAACCATTGATGTGTACATCTGCCTACAATCACTGTATTATTGTACACTGGATGTGTTGCAGTGGGTGGCACATGCATATTTTGCCACACTATTTAGGATTTTTCATCTCATCATGTCCATCTCACATGGATGGGTGACAGTACTCATTCACTGACATATCGCGGTAGTTGTCTAATGTACCATGTCTATGCTACATGCTATCTGTGTGCTGACATGTGTCATGTATGTGTATTGGACATGACAATCACAGGCTAATGTGTGATGCCAGTGCTACCCACCATGCAGCAAGTGTGTTGCTTTTCAATCTTGGTGTCCTCAGTGTCTGCTTTTTGCCTCCCCTTCCAAATCATTGACAGTGCATGCATGCCAGGGTTATAGTCATGTAGGACATGTGTAAATCATGTACAGGATCTCAGTCTTGTCAGGCCTATGTGTGTTCTATGGTGCTCATGCCTGTTTCCATTTGTTGTATTTCATGTTTTTGCAGGTGATGACACACTTGATGCTGGTGAGTTTGAGGAGATGGTGCAAACCCAGGAGGGATCTCAGCCACGACCGGGTACCAGTGGAGGATGTGGTGTGGTGGTGGGTGAAAGCCCTTTGTTACTGCAGACCATACTGTCCAGGGGTGTCTCTGGCTGCACCTCCCCAGACCTCTATTCAGGTGCTGAATCGGATGATGAGACTTATGTGCTGTCGCAGGTGAGTGCTTCTGGCAGGGATTCTTTTCTGTCCAACCCACCTGCACCAGGGGTAGAACCCTCTATGGGGATGTCAGTGTTGGTAGGTCCGCCTTTGGCGGTTACGGATGCAGGGTCACACTCCACAACATCTGATCCTGTTCCGCGGCCAGCAGATCAGAGGGGGAATGCAGTCCTGCAGCCTCAGGCAGTGCCAGCACAGCAAGGTGCAGATCGCCTTGCCCCAAACAGGTGTGGTGCCCGCAGACGCGGTGGCCGTGCGCCATCAGGCAATACTGTATGGGAAAACTCCATGTACGCTATGGTAACCCAACAGGCAGCATCAGTTGAAATGATGGCTCAGGCAATGGAGAGGGTGGCCACTTCCATGATCCCCCCTGAAAGGCAGATGGAGCAACAACAGCAGGCAACAGACTCCATTTGCCAATCACACAGGGAAGACATGTTGGCGTCCAACAGAGACCGACGGGCGGCACTGGAGACTCTGCGCAAAGCCATATCAATAGAGTCACAGGGCCACAGGGAAGCCCTGAGGGTAGAACTCCATAACGTCAGGGGGACTCTGCTTGAACTTGAGGCTTCCCAAAACTTTAGGGCAGAACAGCAGCTGGAGCAGCTCACACGGTCGCTCTCAGCTGAGCTGCAGGCAACCCGTGAGGAGATCTGGGCATCAGGCGGGCCATGTGTGCAGAAATGCAGGCAACCCGTGAGGTGCTGCATGGGGATCTCTGCACTATCATCCTCCAGAATCAGACCTTCCAGACCCGCATGCTTGCTGCCATGGAGGACCATACCAGGGCTTTACGTGGGCTGCCTCCCGTAGCACCACCACCTCCTGATGCAGAAGCAGAGGGTGAAGAGACCGACAGCAGTTCTCACACAATGGCATAGCCGTGCAGGCCATGAGCCCATGGAGGTATTTTTTTTCTGCAACATCCACGCAGGTGGGTGTTGGTGTGCACCCTGTCCTCGAACCTCCTGGGTGGCCTCCCCCCCTGGACCGCACATGGGCATTTTAGATTTTTAAATTATTATTTTTTTTTTACAGTGTGTTGTCTTGTGTGGCTCCCGTGGACATCCACTGTGTATTTCGGCTGGGCACATGCAAGCTTGCCCTGAGTTTGGGTTAGATGCTTGGGTTCATGACACACACACCCCTCCTGCTTCCCGTTTCCATGGGCTTGCAAAGGGTGTGACCAAGTGACAGTGACTTACATGGTGACATTGGGCTCCCATGAGCTGTGTGGGCAGTCTGTAGTCAATACTGTGTGGACATCCCTAGTGGGTATTGTTGTTGTATTGAACACTGCATGGTGTATTGATATGTGCTTGTGCATCCATGTCTTCCACAAAATTCGCAGGTACCTTCTTCATGTCTTCACAAGGCCGTCTCCTTTGCAGATGGATTTCATGTTGTATGCAGTACACTGACACATTTGCATGGCAGCAACACTCTGCAGTTGGAAGGGGTCGATGTGATGTGTTATTCAGGTTGTAAAACTTGCACTAATTTGACTTTGTACTGTCATGTTTTTGCAATGTTTCATGCTGTGTTGCTGTATTGTGTTGGTGGTAAGTATTTGGTCATGTGTGCTGTTTGTTATTGATTACTGGGAGCATATTGTCTGTGGGCTGTTTCCATTTGGGACAGGACACTTTGTGACACTTGTGTCAGGTCTTGTGCATTGCTTTGTTTGCTTTCACATTGTATGACATGCCAGGGTGTGTTGGGTGGCGGAGATGGGGAGGGGTTGGGTGACATGGCGCTATTTTCATGTTGTATTTTGCATAGGGGGTAGTCATTCATGCAGCATGAATGTATGTCTTTTAATGACACAGCATTGGTTGTCTTTCGGTAGGTAGGGATGCACACAATGTAACACTTCCAGGTGACCAATCTCAGGCTGGTATGGTTGTGACAGTTGACTGTCCCTTATGTCATCATCATTGATTGTCAGCTGGTATGTGCCAGGGCTGTGTGCACTCCACAGGGGTGTGATTTTAGGTGAAGTAATTAGCCACCAGCTGCGTACGGGCTGCCTCACCACGTGCCCTTTCCCCTCCCATGCGCAGCGGCCGTGCATGTGGTTGGGGATGTGGGGGCACCACCATGTCCACCGGCAGGCCCCGGCGTGTTGCAACGTTGTGCAGGACACATGCTGCCACTATGATCCTGCACACTACTGGGGGAGCGTATAGCAGCTGCCCACCAGAACGGTCAAGGGAGCGAAAGCGTGACTTGAGCACTCCGAATGTGCGTGTCATGATGCCTACCCCTGGGCATCTGGACCAAGCCCATCAGCCCCGGAAGCAGGCATCCAGACATTTATTAAAACCTCAGCAGCCCCGGCTAGGGGCTATCTGGGTTCAGTCCTGGCACCTTAGGCGCCTTGCTCATAATAGAAGTCAGTCTACAGGGACTATTTTTTACTCTGGTGTGGTTCTAGGGACTTCTTACCTGGGACTACTTTTGAGGCTATTTAGACCACGCCCGACCAGCAACACACGCTTCGCGTTATTCTGCATTCTGCAGCGTAACGCTCACCGTGCCTGCAAGCCAGCATCTAGTCTTATGCCACGCCCGCCTCGAATCCGGAGCTCCTAGAAAAAGGGGAAAGAAGGAGAAAAGGTTAGATCACGGACTTTATTTTAATTCCTTACCTGATTCTGGATCTTGCACGACTCCGAGCCTGAAAGGACATTACTTCAACACGCATCGCATCGCCAGCTGCAGCGCCTCACCATACTCACCAGTCCACAGCATCTTTCGACTCGGCGCTGCCTCCATCGTTTTCTTTGGCGAACTCCAATACCTGGGGGAAAACAAAGGAATAACAAGGTGAGCCTAGAGAGCGGACAAATACAATCACTTTTACCACTAGGCTTACCTGATTTACCACCGGAGGCATTACCCTTCAATACGC
Organism: Ambystoma mexicanum; assembly: GCF_040938575.1. Taxonomy (NCBI): domain Eukaryota; kingdom Metazoa; phylum Chordata; class Amphibia; order Caudata; family Ambystomatidae; genus Ambystoma; species Ambystoma mexicanum. The sequence goes on along the minus strand of NC_090936.1, from coordinate 965,338,280 downwards.
CACATCTTCTTATGCCGTATCTATAAAGGAAGAGAAAACAACAAGTTAAACTCCCACAACTTTTACCGGACAGTGTTGGGTAATACAAACTCTTACCTGAACGCCATCAGCAGCCTCCAGACAATGGCCCTCATTTCGAGTAGGGCGGTAAGTATAGGCGATTACCGGCATGGCGTAAAGAGCGTGTCCGTGCTGGCACAAGACCGTAAAAATCGGCCTATTCCGACTCCGCGTGCACGCGCTTTGCGCCATGCCGGTAACGCACCTCACCGCCATGCCGTAAAAGGGCCCCAAACGCCCTTACCGGCAACAAGCGCACCGTACATAACACTACCGACATAGAGAATTTAGCGGTAACCGTAAATAGCGGTCACCGCTATTTACGGTCACCGTTAAAAAACGGAACCGGAAAAAAACCTCATCGCACAGGAACGGGAAGGAGCACGGCGGACATCTTTAAAATCACAATCCATTGCCATCCTCTTCATACAGGACCCCCAGCCATACAGTGATCAGAGAAATAGGCTTTGGAGACCAGCATCATGCCCAAAGCATTAAAAAAGGGTGCTGCACGCATAAGAAAGGAGCGCTTTACCCAGGATGAGCTCCAGGTACTGGTCGACACTCTGCACGAACATGCAGACACTGTATTCAGCAGTGATATGCGGAGGCCCACCGTTGTCAGGAAGAAAGAGATCTGGGCCTTGGTGGCACAGAGGGTGAGTGCCGTGGGAAACACCCCCCGCACCACCAAGGACTGCAGGAAATGTTGGGATGACCTCCATCTCAGGGTGCGGCCATCCTCTCGGCAAACCGAAGTCAGGCTCTGGAGACAGGAGGAGGGCCAGGTTCCCCCATCAAAATGATGCCGTGGGAGGAAACGTGTGCGGCCATGATGGGCACAGAAGCCATAGAAGGTGTTGGAGAAATGGATTGCGGTGCAGCGTCATCCGCTGATGGAGTATCATGCCCACGCCGCTGGCGCACGCATTGGCAACCATCATGGACTACTTGGTACTCATTTATCCTCCTAATACTCCTTGAACAACTCCTTTTCACACCTTGGTCTTTTATTTCCATTTGCTCAACTTTGTTCTTTCTTATTTTATTCAATTAACTACATGTACCATAATGCACCTGGCTACAGTCCTCAATTCCTGGCTATTCTCATTCATCGTTATTGGGACCACAATCCCCAGAAGCCCTAGCGGCCAGTGCTGCTTCCACCTGCTCAGGACCAGAGAGGGAGGAGGCAGATTGTCGTCAGGTGTGCGGCTCCAGGTGCTGTCAATTAGCCTGCCTCAGAACAGGGCAGGGCTGTATATAAGCAGCTGCCTGCAGGAGCACAGTGTCTTGCATCTTGAGTTCTCCCCGCTCCTGTTTGCCTTGACCCTTTACTTTGTATGCTGTACCTGTTGCTGCATTATCCTGTTTTGTTCCAGTGCCCTTTCCGGGCTCCCTGCCTTGCAGCCGATCACGCTCCGCTGCCTTCTACCTACAGCCCTTGTCCTCTGGGCTTCCTGCCTTGCAGCCTATTACAGTCCTCTGCAGCCCTCTACAGTCAGCGGCCCTGCTCCTCTGGGCTCACTCCTTGCTGCCCTGCTCCTCTGGGCTCCTTGCAATGCAGCCTGCCTCACTCCGGCTGCCTACAGTCCTTGTCCTCTGGGCTCCCTGCTCTGCCTGCAGCCTGCCTCACAGCCTGCCTCACTCCGGCTGCCTACAGTCCTTGTCCTCTGGGCTCCCTGCCCTGCAGCCTGCCTCACTCCGGCTGCCTACAGTCCTTGTCCTCTGGGCTCCCTGCCCTGCAGCCTGCCTCACTCCGGCTGCCTACAATCCTTGTCCTCTGGGCTCCCTGCCCTGCAGCCTGCCTCACTCCGGCTGCCTACAGTCCTTGTCCTCTGGGCTCCCTGCCCTGCAGCCTGCCTCAATCTGGCTGCCTACAATCCTTGTCCTCTGGGCTCCCTGCCCTGCAGCCTGCCTCACTCCGGCTGCCTACCGTCCTTGTCCTCTGGGCTCCCTGCCCTGCAGCCTGCCTCACTCCGGCTGCCTACAGCCCTTGTCCTCTGGGCTCCCTACCATGCAGCTTGCAACCCTCTGCTGTCTCCAAGCCCTTGTTCCCTGGGCTCCCTACCTTGCAGCCTGAACCTCTTCGCTGCCTACAGCCCTTGCCCTCTGGGCTCCTTCCAGCCTGCTCCCTCTGCTGCCTTCAGCCCATGTCCTCTGGGCTCCTTCCTTGCAGCCTGTCTCCCTCCGCTGCCTACAGCCCTGCTACTCTGGGCTCCTTACCTCGCTGCCCTATTCTTTGGGGGTCTCTGTCTGTCGCCTACTACTAATCTCTCTCTGTCCTGTTCTTCTAGACTCCCTGCCTTGCAGCCTACTACAGTCCTCCGCAGTCCAATACAGTTTGCCTGCTCCTAGTGCCACTCTTGACTGCAGACCTGCTTCCTACTTTGCAGCCTTCTGTTTTCCTGACTGCTGCTCCTTGTTCTCTTCCTTGAGTCCTCTGTACTCTGCCTTAGGTTATCTATTTCAGTCTAACTGCCTTTCCTTCATTTCCTTCTGCTAGATTGCTCATTGACTTCCTTTTCGCTGGATATTTCTGTTCTTGTCTTCTCATGTGTCTTATGTAATCCCTTTGTACAGAGCTTGCCTGTTGGTTTCCGGCAGGCAACCTCTGCCCCTTCCTTTGTCGCGTTTTCAGTGTTACAGACACCCACTGCTGTTGTTCCCAGCCATGAGCATGCAGCGTGGGCCTCTGTTATAGCAATCTGTGCAGAAGGCTGGAGTTTCCTAAGGTTTGTGGAACACTCTTTCCCATTTCAGCATACACTCCAAGAGGGAATCCAGTTTGTTTGTACCTTTGTATCTTTTGCCCCTTTTGGCTCACAGCTACGGTTTCCTACTCTTCTTTCTTGTAGAACTTCCTGCTGTGTGTGCTTATCTGCTACCTTACTTCAGCACAGCCACCCAAATCCTACCTGGGTACCCTGTGCCACTCTTGACAGAGTGCCATTCCTGACAGTGAGTGTCATGAGTCAAGACAGAACATGCATTCCTAACGTAAGTCACTGCCAAGGGCTGGGCAAGGTGTCACGTCATGGTTGGGCAACCCCCCCCACCCAATGAAATCATGCTGTAACAAGTGGGACTCAGGCCGATGTCAGGTGCAAGTCTGTAACCCATATGGGCCATACCACACAAAGAGGCCGAATCTGTGAGGCACACAGGGCAGTGATTGTAAACATTGTGAATGTGAGTCATCACAGTACTCCGCCAACATGTGTGACCCACACATCTGCATGCATTGACCATCCAAGCCCAGATCACTGTCCCACTCACCACCCAAATGTCAACAAACCGCTGCAATCCCATTGTGATACCATAGGCATGTAGAAATGCTGAGCCCCAAATTATTGCTCATGCCGTCTCTCTCTTCCCCCCCCCCACAGGCAGCGAGCATGACAGCGAGGACCAGGAAAGCACCAGGGCCAGTACCTCCAGGGGCAGAGTCAGGGGCCGCCGCATACCTGCAAGCAGGAAGACAACACAGGCAACACCACCTGCTCCAGCAACCTCCATGGAGGGTGCACAACCCCCAGCCGTACCCCTACCCATGCCTGCTGTGCCGCTGGACACATGTCCCACGCTGCACTCTGAGGAGTCCAGTGTGGCTGGTGAGAATGCAGCCATGTGCCTCCTCGATGTGCCAGACAGCCCCCCATCAATATCGGGAGCCAACGTGGAGGACACCATTGACATTGGCCATAACCCTGACACACCATCATACAGCCAGGTGGCACACAGCGACTCCGGGGAGAGTGAAACCCCAGGGCTCACAGGGCAAGGAGTACAACTTGTCTGTCCTGTATCTACTTCCCCTGCAGAATCTCTGCGAAGGCCTGCAGGCCCAATACCAAGCCTGCCAAGCACATCGGCCACATCGGCCATGGATGTAGTGCGCTCCCAGCATCTCACAGGCCTCATTGAGGAGTTCATCAGGGACAATCGCGAATCAAGGGTGGAGTGGCGCAATGACCTTCAGGCTCTGGGCGAGGTGATCACAGCGAACACAAACCGGCTCTGCGACATCCTTGGCTGGATCACAGATGCCCTGGAAGCAGCACACCCCACACCACAGCCCCAGCACGAGGAGCCACCTTCACAAAGCCGCCACGACATGGATCCCCCTGGCTCTGGGAGTGCACATTGACCATCCCGGCACACACATGTGGCCTATGTTGCCCCAATTGAACTATTGTGGGGTTGTTGTGGGGCGAGTTGGAGGGGGGTGAGGGTGTATGTGGGAGTTGTGGGGGAGGGTGAGGGGGTGAGGGTGTGTGTGGGAGTTGGGGGGAGGGGGGGAGGGTGTGTATGGGAGTTGGGGGGGCGGGGGAGGGGGGTGAGGGTGTGTGTGGGAGTTGGGGGGAGGGGGAGGGGGTGAGGGTGTGTGTGGGAGTTGGGGGGAGGGGGAGGGGGTGGTGGTGTAGGTTTTGTTGTACACGTTAGGACTTTATCATTCAATACACCGGTTGACCATCCAAAAAAAAGAGTGGACATTGATCATTGTGCATGTGTCTTTTAATGTTCCACAGTGCATGGTGTACATGTATCCCCACACCCAGTGCCTGATGTCCTGTCATCCTCACACCCTCAGCTGACTAGTGAGTCAGAAATATTGTCTGATCAATGATTGCCGCACGGCACGTCCCTCCTGTGCATCGGCACCGTGATGCTGTCCTGCCATTCCTTCATCCTCCACCTCATCATCATCTGGTGGTAGCAGTTCCAAGTCAGGGGGCAGTGGCACGTTCCGACGGATGCACATGTTGTGCAGCATTACACATGACATGGTGATCTTGGACACCTTCTCGTGGCTGTAGATGAGTGCCACACCCGACCGGCTGAGGCAGCGAAATCGTGCCTTCAACAGGCCGAAGGTCTGCTCTATCACCACCCGTGTACGGGTATGGGATCTATTGTAGTCCTCCTCGTGCCTGTTCTGTGGGTTGTGGACCGGGGTCATGAGCCATGGCTTCAAAGGGTAGCCAGCATCACCTGCATAAGGGTGGAATGAAGGCAAGTGTTTGTAAATTAATGGTGGAGAACTGTACTAGTCTTACATGGCAGCAGGTGATTACTGGCCAAACACACATGTCCCAGGATGCCTCCACCCCATTACTGGCCCGGCTATGTGTCCTGTGCAATGGAATGATGGAGGGGGTAGCTTCTTCATGATGGGTTATGGTGTGCACTCACGTCTTGCTGCATGTGCATCGTATATGCATGCAACAGTGTTGGACTGCATTCATTGATGTGTTGCGCATGTTTTGGTGACAGGGGGGGTTTGCCTGTAGTTAGTAGCATACTCATCATTCTGCACTGATCTGTGCCTTGGTGACTTGCAGCAATCCTATGGGTGTGCAGGACCAGTCACACGCTGTGGGATCCCTGTTGGACTCACTTCTATGCACTCCCAGGGATGACTGTCCTGTGTGGTGAGATGCAGGAGTCTGCGACATGGTGCTATTGCACTGCATGGTGCAGGATGCCCTTACGGTGTGTAAAGGCCGCCAATGAGTGTGGCATGTGTTGTGGTATTTGGGCAGGTTTCCTGTTAGTCATGTTGTGATAGGTGTCGGCTCTAAAGCATCACTGTGTGGTTAGGTAGTCATGTGCCTTGTCACTTGCCTTGGGGCACAGTGTTCTGTGAGGTGCACATCGTGCACTGGCGTGAACATTCCCACCCAGGTGAAGTAGGCATCTCCCCCACCCCCTTTCCCAGCAAGGTGAAGTAGGCATCTCCCCCCCTTTCCCAGCCAGGTGAAGTAGGCATCTCCCCCCCCCTTTCCCCAGCCAGGTGAAGTAGGCATCTCCCCCCCTTTCCCAGCCAGGTGAAGTAGGCATCTCCCCCGCCCTTTCCCAGCCAGGTGAAGTAGGCATCCCCCCCCTTTCCCAGCCAGGTGAAGTAGGCATCTCCCCCACCCCTTTTCCAGCCAGGTGAAGTAGGCATCTCCCCTCCCCCTTTCCCAGCCAGGTGAAGTAGGCATCTCCCCCCCCTTACCCAGCCAGGTGAAGTAGGCAGCCAACATACTCACAGCCCCAATGCACTGCCATGGCCCATTCAGGATACTCACCAAGCAGCCAGGCACGTCGTCCGGCATGTCGCTCCATGTAGCGTGGTAGTGTGGAGTTCCGCAGGACCAAGGAGTCATGAGTTGATCCGGGGTATTGGGCATTGCAATGTGTGATGGCTTTACTGGCATTACACACCATCTGGACGTTGATGGAGTGGTATTGCTTGCGGTTGCGATACGGCACCTCCATGGCATGCGGGACCACCAATTCAACGTGGGTGCAGTCGAGGGCACCTATGCAATTTGGCATGCCTGCCAGTGCATGGAAGGCAGCTTTTGTATAATATATCTCCTGGGGAGTCCCGGGTAGGAATATGTAGTCCCTTGTGTGGTTGAGGAGGACATCCAGCACTTGATTGAGTATCCGGGAAAATATGGGCTGTGAAATGCCATGCATGTGTCCGACTGTATGCTGGTAGGTGCCTGTGGCAAGGAATTGGAGCACAGACACTACCTTCAGTAGAGGGGGGATGGCAGTGCTGATTTCTATGAGGCTCACTATATCGTCATGTATCAGGTCCACTATGGTGGTAATAGTGTCCCAGGCAAGCCGGTACAGGGTGTGGATCTGCTCTGGTGTGAGGTTGAAGGGGGTGGCTCTGATGCGGAGGATTGGGGGCTGGCGGCGTGGTAATGGTGGATGCACCGGTAGGGCATGCTGGGCCTGTCTCACCCTCCTTCTCCTCCTGTATATCCTCTGTGGTGGGGGCTGTGGTTGTTGTTGTTGCTGTTGTTGTAGTTGCTGTCTTGCAAGCAGGGCCTCCAGCTCCAGGAATGCTGCTACAATTGGTATCATCTTGGTGTGGGAGGGGGTGTGGTGCGTGGGTGTGCTCTTTTTGTGCTGTGCCAGACTCCATTGCCTCCACCTGTGCTGATTGAGTGCACCTGTGCCTCTTGGAAACACTGCTCATGGTTTTTAACACCTTCTCGGCGATGTCGTTATTTACTCCATGCCGGTAAGGTACTTTGCGGCCTTGTGGAGGCCGTTCTTTGCATGTCCGCATTACTTGGGATCAGCTCCGGTTTACGCCATGCCGCTAATTTCGGCATGGAGTGTCGGGCGCGCGCCACTATACCGCTCTTTACAACCTCGTACTTTACGGCGCCGTAAATAACGGTCTGGTAGGGCAGAATAGTCCGTAACGGGAAACAATGGCGGTAATCCTTGTCCGGCATCGTTTTCCCCTTAACTCCTAACTCGGAATTACGCCCAATATTTTTTAGCTGCAATTCAACAAGGAGGTGCAAGAGTGAACATCGGACATATTGAACTCTTTGAACTTTCCGTAGTCAATATTACTCCGGAACTCTTCCAGTACCCCAAACCAGTGAAGTAACTGGTATCTATGCGCCCCTGCATGCCACGCAGGATGGAGAGTTCATCATTTAAAAACATAAGGTGAGGATACTAATTGGGAGTATCGGAGGTGACTAGTGGGGAGAACGAGAACAGTGGGGAGGGACCATCACTAAAATCTATGGGGCTAAATCCCTTTCTCCACTTGCAGGAGAATACTTCTACGGGTCAAGCAGACGAGATTAGGCGGGCCAGTCCAGACTGTCATCTCTGCACTACGCTTCACGTTGGTGGAGACCGCAGCTGTCCGGGTCCGATCGACTCCCCTGTGGAAACCAGGTCAGCATATCAGAACGCGAAGCCTATCTACAAATCCCCACCCGGGCGTAATGGAAACCTCGGAAACCGATCAACTAGCCCAATTGTTAGGGGAACTTAGGGCAGAAGTGCACTCCGCGCACCAAGAAACGAATTCCCTCAGGAGAGAACTGATTATGTCAAAGGAGCGCACTGATGATCTTGCTAGACAACTGCTGCAAAACCAAGCTGGGCAAACACCACTACCTGGACTCGGGGGGAATCCGACTCCTGTTTCATCGAGCAATCCTGTGCAAGTGGTTCTACCAGGGAGCATTCCTTTAGCTCCATCCGAACGTTTTGCTGGGGACCCGAAAAGGTTCGCCGTGTTCATGAACCAATGCCGCTTGCACTTTCTATGCAGACCTGGAGCTTTCCCAAACGACCAAGCCAAAGTAGCCTTTGTACTATCATACCTTAGTGGCAGTGCAGCGGATTGGTCAATTCCACTAGTCAACCAGAATGACCCTCTTCTTCGGGATTTTCAGGGTTTTCAATTGAGCATGGAAAAACTATTCGCCAGACATTCACAGGGACAGGCCCTGGATAACAAACTTTTATCCCAACGACAAGGTAATCAGGATCTGCTAACCTACACGCAACCCTCAATAGGTTGGTGGTGGAAACCGGATGGCCAGAGGAAAAACGAGTTACATTATTTCATTGTGGACTTCGGGGTGAACTTAAAGATGTTTTGGCCCAAGTTGTGAACCCACCTCAGGATTGCGCAGAATATATAGACTTAGTGGTCCAGTTAGACCACCGACTTCAGCATAGAAAGGCTGATGGAGCTAAGTTCGAGAATCATGTATTGGTTAAACCCAATATTACCCCCAAAGGAACAGATGCATCAGAACCTATGCCCCTAACTCAAAAGGAAAGAGAAAGGAGACGGCAGATGCAATTGTGTCTGTACTGTTGGGCCTTAGGACATTTTCTATGGGATTGCCCTATAAAACCATCCAAGAAAGTAGTCGGAGTTGCTGTTAGAAATCAAACAGAGCCTGATTCGGGAAATGACCACGCCCGACAAGCGTAGAGGTCCGCTTGCCGAGCTTGAAGAAGGACACTCAGACCTCGCACCTAATCATACCAATGGTCCTTATTGACCCAAGGCAGCTATCACGTATGCACGCAGTAAGGGCATACATCGATAGCAGGTCCGTAGGAAACTATATGGACCACAAATTGGCTTCTAGGATGAATCTACCTCTCTGCAAAAAGACCACTTCGGATGTCATCACCACAGTTGACGGAACTGAAATTGCCTCTGGGCCTGTAACTCATTCGACTACAGAGATGACATTGTTGGGTCAGGATGGGCATCGAGAGACTATTGTGTTTGATTTAATCAAAGCCCCACAGTTCCAAATAATACTGGGGATACCTTGGTTGGAAACACATAATCCTTGTATTGATTGGCGAGAGAAGAGAATAACCTTCCCGGATTGTGCGCACACCTGTTACCTGGAAAAAACCTTGAACAAAGGCCTGGCCACAGTCACTAATCCATGCAGTTACCTCAGGAATATCAAGAATTCCAGGACATTTTCCAAAAAGAAAAGGCAAACACCTTACCACCACACAGATCATACGATTGTCAAATCGACCTCATACCCGGTGCGCAACCTCCATGCAGCAGAATCCACGCCCTTACGGAACCCGAAAACCTACACCTACCACAATACTTGGATCAATACCTTGCTAATGGCTTCATTCGTCCATCCAAGTCCCCTGCATCCTCAGCTTTATTCTTCGTACCTAAAAAGGAAGGTGACCTCAGAACGTGTATAGACTACCGCGCATTAAATCAGATTACGGTGAAGAACTGATACCCATTGCCTCTGATCCCCGAAATAGTAGACCAAGTAAAGGATGCTTGCATCTACGCTAAATTAGATCTCCGAGGGGCATATCATCTGGTACGTGTAAAGAAAGGCGACGAATGGAAGACCGCCTTTCGTACCAAGTACGTATTGTTCGAATATCAGGTGATGCCCTTCGGGTTGTGCAATGCACCAGCAGCCTTCCAGTATTTTATGAACGATGTCCTTTGTGAACTCATTGACGTCTGTGTTGTCATATACATCGACGATATTCTAGTGTCCTCCTCCTCAGAGTCAGACCATGTTAAGCATGTTCGTGCAGTCCTCGAGAAACTACGTCAGCACATGTTATATGCAAAATTGGAAAAATTCATTTTCATGCTACAGAAGTTGAATTTCTTGGATTTATCCTGACTCCAAAAGGAGTCCGAATGGAGTCTCAAAAGGTGGATGCAATTCTCAAATGGCCATCACCCAGTTCAGTTAAAGGGGTAGAAAGCATGCTTGGATTTGCTAATTTCTACCGTAGATTTATTCCTGACTTCTCACATGTTGTACACCCCATCACCGCACTTTTGCGGAAAGACAAACGTTTCTTGTGGACCGAAGAGGCTGAAAAGGCCTTCCAAGAGCTGAAATTGAAATTCACGTCGGCACCTGTCTTGAAGCATCCACGCCCCGAGCTCCCATACGTAGTCGAAACCGATGCATCCAGTTTAGCCATGGGAGCTGTCCTGTCCCAGAAGGATCCTGAAATCGGTCAACTTCATCCAGTAGCATTTTGGTCCAGAAAGTTCTCGGCTCCCGAGTTAAACTATGCGGTTACCGATAAAGAGTTGTTAGCCATCAAATCCGCCTTCAAGGCTTGGCGGCATTATCTTCTCGGTGCCAGGCACACCATTACAGTAATCACCGATCACAGGAACCTGCAGTATTTAAAAACAGCCAAGGCCCAATCATCGCGTCAACTTCGATGGGCATTATTCCTTGCCGAATTCGATTTCGTGATCAATTATCGACCAGGTTGCAAGAATGGTAAGGCAGATGCCTTATCCCGAATAGGGATGGGAGAAGCATATTCGAACCCAGAACCGGTGCCTATAATTCCAGAACAAAGAATCCTTGACAGAACTACTCTACAGACTTTAGAAGATATTCATTTAAAAATCCAACAACTTTTCGATTCAGCAGCCCTGCAGGACTGGGTGAAAAAGGGCCAAGATTATTCAGTCATCAATGACTTACCTTACTATCAAGGGCGTCTATTTCTACCACACAAGGAACTACAAGAACTAGTCATCCCCAATTACCATGATGCTCTGATGGAAGGACACCCAGGTATTGCAAAGACTGAAGCTAAAATTAAAAGACAATTCTGGTGGCCCACCTGGCGAAAAGACGTAAAGTAATTTGTGCTGTCTTGTGGTATCTGCGCCCAAAACAAAAGTCAGAAGAAAAAAACAGCCGGTCTTTTACAACCTTTGGATATTTCACCCACACCCTGGCACACTTTGTCTTTAGACTTTATTACAGACCTACCTCTGTGTAATGGGTTTAACACCATTCTAGTTATTGTTGATCTTTTTTCCAAGATGTCCCACTTTATTCCTTTAAAGGGATTACCTTCCGCTTCAATTTTGGCCAAGGAATTTCTCAAAAACATTGTTCGAATACATGGATTTCCTTCCGTATTGGTCTCTGACCGAGGTAGTCAATTAATTTCGCAATTTTGGAAGAAATGTTGTCAATTGGCATTGGCGCAAATCGACGTGAGGTTATCTACCAATAACCATCGCCAGACCGATGGTCAGACGGAGAGGGCCAACCAGACTCTTGAACAATACCTACGTTGCATGCTACACCAGACTGAAAGCAATTGGAAGGATATTTTATGGATTGCTGAATACGCATACACGGTCACATGGATCCAATCCTTCCTGGACAATAGGACCATGCAGGTCTTCTCACCCCTAGCAGCGGCTGACCCTATCCCCATTACCTGCGGTGTCCCACAAGGAACCTGTGTCTCACCCACTTTGTACAATATATTTCCAAAGCCCCTATTTGACAAGCTGGACAATCTGGGTGTCACCTACACGAACTACGCAGATGACACCCAGATACTCCTCACTCTATCCGGTAATTACAACGTGGATGCCAAATGGATCAATGAAGTCTTCTCCATCATTCAGGCATGGATGGCCACACATGGCCTCTGCCTGAATGATGATAAGACCGAACTGCTTCTTGTCGGCTCACCCAATACCATCCATAAACTCTGTCCTGGTTACACCAGCTTTACCATTGACGGTAACACCATACCCATCGCCAAAAGTGTAAAAACCCTTGGTTTCTATTTAGACACGAATACCAACTTAGCCAAACAAATCAATATGACTGCCTCAGCCACTGCTTACACTGGTAAACTAATTAGGGCCTGCAGACCATTGATCTCCCCCAACAACTGCCTCACTTTAGCCAGAGCACTCATTCAATCCAAACTGGACTACTGTAATAGCCTCTATGTAGGTGCCAATAAAACAGTAATCAATAAATTGCAAGTCTTACAAAATAACACACTCCGTGCAGCCCTAAATCTTCCCAGAAGAGAACATATCTCCGCTACAAGAATTGCATGCAAATGGCTCTCCATCCAACAAAAAATAGACTTAAAAACCATATGCCTTACATACAAAGCTCTTAACCACCTAGCCCTGCCCTATCTCACTAACAAATTTACATTAAGACAGAACACTAGAACCACTAGATCGTCTAACACACTACAACTGACGGTGCCCAAATACTCCCTCAAAAGAGCTGGCGGATCCAGATTCCCAGCTCTGGCCTCACAACTTTGGAACACCATTCCACTGGATATCAAATCCACACCTACTCCACACCTACCTTCCAACCCTTCAGAACTAAGGTCATCACCTGGTTACTCAACAAATAACCAACCATGTATGTATGCATACTCAATGTTCAAATGCTTCTTATTGTGCTTGCCTATTATTATCTATGCACTAACTGCCTTCTTGTCAACCTTTATATGCCACATTACTGTTGTACTATTGTTCCCTACTGTTGCCTGTAACCAGATGCTCAAAGCGCACATGTACCCCTGGGTCAAGAGCGCTATACAAATAAACAAACAAACAAACAAACAAACAATAACTCAGTAGATTCAGGAACCGGACAAAGCCCCTTTTATACCATATATGGACATCATCCTCGAACCTCAGAACTCGATTCGCCCCAGCACTTAGAAATGCCGGCAGTGACCCATCTGCACTCAACTATTACACAAGCCTTTAAGGAAGCAACTGAACATTTGAAACAAGCAAAAGAGAAATACAAGAAAAATACTGATCAACATAGAAGTGACACTCCCCAATACCAGATTGGAGATCAAGTTTGGCTGGCTACAAAACATATACCTTTAAAAGGAACTCAAACTTTTAATCCTAGATATTTGGGACTTTACACTATTAAAGCCATTATCAACCCGCTGGCCGTCAAGTTAGAATTACCCTCTAATATGCGAATCCATCCTGTCTTTCATGTTTCACTTCTAAAACCAGTTCAACCCGGAACAAGATTAACCAAACCACCTGACCCCATCCTGATAGATGGAGAACCTGAATTTGAGGTAAAAAATATCCTAGACTCTAAGATGGTTAAATCAAAACTTTTTTATTTAATCGATTGGAAGGGTTACGGACCAGAAGAAAGGTCATGGGAGCCCAGTGACCACGTTAATGCACCTCGGTTGGTGAAGAGATTCCATCGGAACTTCCCAAACAAACCAGGGTCCAGGGGAAGAACAACCCTAGGAGGGGCCTTGGGGGGGAGTGCTGTCATGATGCCTACCCCCGGGCATGTGGACCAAGCCCATCAGCCCCGGAAGCAGGCATCCAGACATTTATTAAAACCTCAGCAGCCCCGGCTAGGGGCTATCTGGGTTCAGTCCTGGTGCCTTAGGTGCCAGGCTCATAATAGAAATCAGTCCTGGCGCCTAAGGCGCCAGGCTCATAGTTATTACTTACCTCAGGCAGACCATGCTGCAAATGAATCCAGGCCAACGTGAAGCCTGGAGCGACTATTTTACTACAGGGACTATTTTTTACTCGGGTGTGGTTCTAGGGACTTCTTACCTGGGACTACTTTTGAGGCTATTTAAACCATACCTGACCAGCAACACACGCTTTGCGTTATTCTGCAGCATAACGCTCACCGTGCCTGCAAGCCAGCATCTAGTCTTCTGCCACGCCCGCCTCGAATCCGGAGCTCCTAGAAAAAGGGGAAAGAAGGAGAAAAGGTTAGATCACGGACATTATTTTAATTCCTTACCTGATTCTGGATCTTGCACGACTCCGAACCTGAAAGGACATTACTTCAGCAAGCGTTGCATCGCCAGCTGCAGCGCCACGCCATACTCACCAGTCCACAGCATCTTTCGACTCGGCGCTGCCTCCATCATTTTCTTTGGCGAACTCCAATACCTGGCGGGAAACAAAGGAATAAAAAGGTGAGCCTGGAGAGCTGACAAATACAATCACTTTTACCACCAGGCTTACCTGATTTACCACCGGAGGCATTACCCTTCAATACGCCACATCTTCTTATGCCGTATCTATAAAGGAAGAGAAAACAACAAGTTAAACTCCCGCAACTTTTACCGGACAGTGTTGGGTAATACAGACTCTTACCTGAACGCATCAGCAGCCTCCAGACAATATTTTTTAGCTGCAGTTCAACAAGGGGGTGCAAGAGTGAACATCGGACATATTGAACTCTTTGAACCTTCCGGAGTCAATATTCCTCCGGAACTCTTCCAGTACCCCAAACCAGTGAAGTAACTGGTATCTACGCACCCCTGCATGCCACGCAGGATGGAGAGTTCATCATTTAAAAACATAAGGTGAGGATACTAATTGGGAGTATCGGAGGTGACTAGTGGGGAGAACGAGAACAGTGGGGAGGGACCATCACTAAAATCTACAGGGCTAAATCCCTTTCTCCACTTGCAGGAGAATACTTCTACGGGTCAAGCAGACGAGATTAGGCGGGCCAGTCCAGACTGTCATCTCTGCACTATGCTTCACGTTGGTGGAGACCGCTGCTGTCCGGGTCCGATCGACGCCCCTGTGGGAACCAGGTGAGCGTAACAGTGCGCTGCACCATGCCCCGGGTTGCAATATGGGCTGTGTTGTATCTTACCTCGGATGGTGTGGTGGGGTTCCGAATTGGCGTCATCATGTGGGTGCTCAGAGGGTAGGCACTGTCCCCTGGGGAGGTGATGATGGGTATCATTAGTGGGGTTGTGACATTACTCAGTATCTGACATGCATGCATGTGCAGTGGCATTTATACTCACCAAGCAGCCATGTATCGCCATGCCGCCCAGCTTCTAGGTCCCGGTTTAGGGTTGACATTCTGTATGTGAAACTGTCATGGGTGGACCCTGGATAGTTGGCATATACTGAGGTGATGATTCCCTTGGCATCACATACTACCTGCACATTGATGGAATGCCAGTGCTTGCAGTTTCTATAGATGTGCTCTGATGCCCTGGGAGGACGTAGAGCCACATAGGTGCAATCAATGGCACCTAGCACTTTGGGGAAGTGTGCCACCCTGTAAAAATCCTGGACAACAGCCTGCCTTTCTGCAGGTGTTCTGGGCAGGTATAAGTGCCTGCGGACTGATGGCTGTGCAGTCATGATGTACTTCCCCCGTAACGCCCACATTTTCACGCGTTGTTCCCCATTCCGCGTGTTACGCCCCGTGTTCCGCCTACTTTTGTTGTGTGTGCCGCGCTATGTGCACTTTCGCTGTGCGCGTAGCGCACGCTGTTTGGTGAAGTGTGCGCCCGTGTGCGCCACGCAGGATTTCAGCGCACATCCATGGATTTACACGTGCACGAACTTCCATGAATCGATGTGCGCAGTATTCGCTGTGATTTTCGCACTTGCGCTGCGATTCGCACGCTTTCGAACGCTTGCGTGGAAATTTTCAGCGCACATTAATTCCATAAATCGCCCTGTTAATGGTGGTAGTACAAAATTAGAATAAAAAGGGGTAGAAGACAACATAGACATGCAGATGCCTTTTATATATAAAGGAGTAGGGATAACGCAGTATGTGCCATGGCCTCAAATGGACAAAAAAATGATTAAAGCTCTCCCCCAGCTTATAGCCGGAGCTAGTAAATGGGTCTATGGATTTGAAAAACAAATAGCAGGGGTAGCCTTAGCACTAGTAGACCTTAAGAGTTTATTGGTCGCCATTGTTGGGGTCCAGGCTGGGGACATATGGGCAAGGGATGGGTACTCTTGGGTAAGTCTTGCAGATAATGAAAATAATGGAGCAGCATTTAATGAGGTAAGGGCAAGGTTATCGGATGCCCTACAAAGGATGTACCCAAATACTCCTGACTTAATTTCTCTAATGTAGTGCACAATGGGTGATGATGAGAACACAGTTAAGTTTATTCTTAAGTTACAGTAAATGTGGAGACTTGAGACAGGGGGCAATGGGAACATTTGGTACAATTTTTCTATTTTTTCATAAAGGGGGGGGGGGATTACCAAAAGAGGTCCAGGACGCACTAGATAAAATTGAGGGAATTAAAACGAAAGGGTGGGCGGGGATACAAAGTATAATAGTCCACCATTGTAAGAGAATCAAGGAGCGGGACAGGGAGACAGCCCAGAAGCCGTGAACGGATGAGACAAAACTAGTGGAAAAGAAACTAAATAAGGCTGTCATCCAAGCACTGATAACTGCACCGGCTCAGGGGGGAAGGACAGGAGACACTCAACAAATTGTGAATGCCACAATTGCTGCACTATGGGGGCGAAGGAGGACAGCGATAATGGGGTGGAGGACAGTACCCAAACCCCCAGTGGCACTATGAAGGAGCACCAAGGGGAAGAGGAGGATTTCAAGCAGCATGAGCAGGTGGCTTTGGGGGGTTAGGGCCCCGGGGAGGAAGATTGGGAACATCACAGTGCTAGTATTGCGGGAGATGGGGGCATTTGGCAAGGGAGTGCAGCAACAGGCCTGGGATGGGATTTAATTATGGGCTATCACCTCCAGAGCAGGGATTCCAAGGGCCTCAAGGAATGTGACAACAGCAATTAAGGTGCAGGGGTCAAAATCAGTTCCCTTATGGGACTGACAGGCAAGGGCAACGTGGGCAACAAGTAGAGCAGGGTGAGGGAACACAGTTTAACAGGAAGGCAGGGGGAACAGGCACCCCATTTCAAGGAGTTACAATGGCGTGGGTGGCCCTTTTTCATTCCCCGGGACAAATATTCTGATTAGGACAGCCCACAAAGAGCACTTGCGTGTCCAATCCTATTGACAACCGCAGGAAACTAGCAATTTTTATTTATGGTAGATTTAAGTGCAACTAAATCATGCGTTATGGAGGGGACTTTACATTGTCAGGTTTAAACTCTTGGCACACAGGGATTTTCTGGGGCTATTTATACGGTTCCATACACTGATGAGCTGGATGTAAAAGTGGGACAGAAGGTAGTATAAGCCCCCTTGTTATATTCAGAGTTCCCCTGTGAACTTGTTGGTTAGGGATCTGCTCAGTAAACTAAATGTAACTATATCATTTACAGATCAAGGGGTAGTGTGTTCCACTCCAGGGATCTGCGTAACTTGAGCAATGGTAATAATCAAGGCACTCAGTAGTCCGTGGGGTTCCTGTGGTCCCGGACATATTTTTCTATGGTATTAAGGTATTAGTAAAAGCAGTGTGTCAAATTGTGACAAAATGTTGGCGAGTGCCCACAGATTTTATTTTCTGACCCATGGTCCCACCCGAGATGGTGGCAGGGACGATATTGTCATTAGATTTGCAAGGACAAAGGACTAGTAGTGTCAGACAAAAGAGTAGTCTTGATTGGAACAGACCGGGATGGGTGCGAGCGGCGCACAGTACTATGTGTAGACCCGACAGTACAATTAAAGGAAATGACTGATGAGTTATTTGAGGACAGTGAGCAAAATGGGGACATTATTTTGATAATCTGCATCCCCTGTGATATCATGGTGCAGTATAGCAAGGTACAGTGCCCCTTGATGGCAGTGGTGACCCTGTCTTTATTTTTTAAGGAGGACCTGCGATATGTGCCAGCACAATTGTGGACTATTATTCCACGTGGTGTTGGGTTACTGAGAGATGTGACCCCATTACAGATTACATTGAAGTCAGGTGCCTAGCACAATCATCCAGTGTGTGGATGATCTGCTGATTGTCAGAAATGTACCAAAGTATCAACTGAAAAGGATACAATACTCAAAAGGATACAGGAGGTAGGGTCTTCCGGATCCCTGTTCACCCGACTTGATAGTCGTGAAGTCAACAAAGACCTTCCAAATGATACAACCCTCTGGCTGATAAAACAGGCAGAGCGATGGATCACTGGAAAGGGCGTGGGTAAGGTATAGTAATCCAGCCTAGGACAAATTAAAGTATCATGAATAACTGCTCCAATCTGAGTATGATGAATTAGATAATGACAGGAATGATCACACTGACCTGTATCTCTGGGTAGAACAATCCAGAAGTCTCTTGATGGATTTGAAATGAAGAACAAAACGACAGGGAAGGGAAAATTAGTAAGGGAGACTTATCCCGAACGGAACGAGGCTCACGCTAGATACGGGTTGAATTCACCACAGGATAGCGTCCAAAGTTCAGTTCAAAGTCACTTCCAATGATCCTTGAAAGGCTTCCTTCCCACTTTAGGGATCAATCCTTCTGTTGATTCCACAGATGCAGGAGTTAGAAGAAAATAGCGTTTGAAGACAACGTGAGCGTGTGGATTTACACGCGGGCAGGATTCGCGCAGCCTGGGCCAGCCGCGTGTGAAGACAACGTGCGCGTGTGGATTTACACGCGGGCAGGATTCGCGCAGCCTTGGCCAGCCGCACTTGAAGACGAAGAGCGCGTGTGGATTCTACACGCGGGCAGGATTCGCGCAGCCTTGGCCAGCCGCACTTGAAGACGAAGAGCGCGTGTGGATTCTACACGCGGGCAGGATTCACGCAGCCTTGGCCAGCCGCGTGTGAAGACAACGTACGCGTGTGGATTTACACGCGGGCAGGATTCGCGCAGCCTTGGCCAGCCGCACTTGAAGACGAAGAGCGCGTGTGGATTTTACACGCGGGCAGGATTCGCGCAGCCTGGGCCAGCCGCGTGTGAAGACAACGTGCGCGTGTGGATTTACACGCGGGCAGGATTCGCGCAGCCTTGGCCAGCCGCACTTGAAGACGAAGAGCGCGTGTGGATTCTACACGCGGGCAGGATTCACGCAGCCGTGGCCAGCCGCACTTGAAGACAAAAGAGCGCGTGTGGATTTTACACGCGAGCAGGATTCACGCAGCCTTGGCCAGCCGCGTGTGAAGACAAAGAGCGCGTGTGGATTTTACACGCGGGCCGGATTCACGCAGCCTTGGCCAGCCGCAATTGAAGACAGAGAACGCGTGTGCATTATCACGCGAAGGGATAGTTCCAGGAATCAGCGTGTGGCGGAACACACGCTATCGAAGGCCCAAAAGTAGCTGTAGGATTATGCCAGGATGTAGATCAGAGGTTCAGCTACACAACGCCAATAGAGACGATCAGAAGCAGCGAGTGAAGTTTCTACGCTGCTTAAATACGTAATACCGTAGTTCACGTGACGAAGCAAAAGTCAAGTGAAGTTAGCGACGTGAAAAGTGTAAACGTCGTTTTCCCGGTAACGTATCGAATAGCCTCCATTTGGAGTAGAACGGTCTCGCTGTCCTACGAGCGTAGCGTCCAGCATGCATGACAGTGCCATCCCCCAAAGGGACAACCTCTCCCCTTCTTGTGTGAAAGCGCTTCAATAAAGCAGGAGCATGTATGTTAGAAAGAGGTTCCCAGGACCTATCTTCGGGACCATAGCCCTTCCAGTCCACCAGATAATATGGTCTACCAGAACGGAGTTTCATATCCAGTATGTCCTGTACCTCGTATTCATCAGACCCCCGCACAGAAATAGCAACAGGCCGTACAGGCAGTCTAGTAGTGTCAGAGAACGGCTTAATGAGCGAGACGTGGAATACAGGATGCACCCGCCATCGTTGTGGCAAAGCCAGACGTACAGCAGCAGGATTAAGAACATGGAGCACTTCATACGGACCGATGTATCTAGGCAACAATTTCTTTTTGCCTGGAATCCTTAAGTTCTTAGTGGATAGCCAGACTTTCATCCCAGCCTTATAGACAGGTGCGGATACCCTATGAGCATCGGCATAGAACTTGTCACGTCGTTTAGCCTGCTCCAATTGCTGCTTCACCTTTCTTTGTAATCTCTTCAGATCACGAAGAGTACGGCCTGCGGCAGGCGTGTCCAGGGATAGACCGGAATCCAGAGGTATTGATCGGGGGTGTTGTCCATAGAGAGCATAGAACGGTGAAGTGCCTATGGCACTATGATAAGAGTTGTTATAGGCAAATTCAGCCGCCGGCAGTACCGTGAGCCAATCCGATTGGTATTGCAAACACAGACACCGCAGATATTGTTCCATAGTACAATTGACCCTTTCAGTCTGTCCGTCGGTTTGAGGATGATAAGCGCTGGACATTCTATCATCAATTAGCAATGCAGATGTTAAAGCTCTCCAAAAGCGTGACGCAAACTGCGAGCCCCTGTCAGTAATGATTACTGACGGTAGACCAAAGAAACGAAATATATGTTGGATGAACAGTTCAGCCAGAACAGTAGCAGTTGGTAAACCAATACAAGGAATAAATAGGGCCAATTTAGTGAAATAATCCACTACGACCCATAGGGTATCATATCCCTGATTTGGGGGGAGTTCCACCACAAAGTCCATAGATATCATGTCCCATGGTTTGGTAGGGACAGGCAGGGATTGGAGTAAGCCCACTGGTTTACCAGGTGTATTTTTACATTGGATACATACAGAACAAGAAGATACGTAGTTTATAACGTCTTTTGCCATGGATGGCCACCAGCACCACCTTTTGAGCAGGTCCAGTGTTTTCTTCCGTCCAGGATGGGCTGCAATCAAGGAATCATGATTCCATTTGAGGGCTTTATTCCGCATTGAAGGAGTTGGTAGATAAAGCACTCCTTGTGTGAATGGTAAACCGTTCTGCACGTCCAGATTCATATCCTGGACTACTTGTGGATTATTTTTTACCCACTCTTGTATTTCGGTTTTTAAGGATGGTTGAACCGAACAACTACAAATCACATGATCTGCCAACAGCTGGGTCTGTACTTGTTTTTCTTCCTGCGCCTCTTTACTCATACGGGACAAAGCGTCCGACTTAACATGTTCTCGGGCAGGACGATAGGTGACCTGGAAATCGTATTGGGCAAAAAAGACATGCCATCTGGCCTGACGGGCCGTAAGGCATTTCATGGATTTGAATGCTTGGAGATTTCTATGGTCAGAGTACACCAACACCTGTTGTTTGGCCCCAAGAAGATGATGACGCCATTCTTGGAAGGCATCTTTGATAGCCAGTAGTTCCCGCTCAGTAACGGTGTAGTTCCGTTCATATGAGGTGAGTTTACGAGAGAAGAAAGCTACTGGGTGTTCCTCCTTGGTTTCCGTGCAAACCTGTGAGAGCACTGCGCCAATAGCGACACTGGATGCATCCGCTTCAACGACAAACTGGCGATCAGGATCCGGATGTTGAAGCACGGGTGCAGTGGTAAATGCTTCCTTCAGCTTTTCGAATGCTGCTTGGGCATGTTGGTTCCAACAGAAAGGTACTTTGGAACTAGTTAAAGCTGTCAAAGGAGCTACTGTTTTGGAAAAGGAATGGATAAATCTGCGATAGAAATTCGCAAAGCCCAAGAAAGACTGTAGTGACTTGACGTTATGTGGAATTGGCCAGTTCAAGACGGCCTTTACCTTGGAACGACTCATTCGAGCACCTAGATTGGTAATGTCGTAACCCAGGAATTCCACTTCTTGTGAATGAAAGACACATTTTTCGGCTTTCACATAAAGATGGTTCTCCCTAAGTCTTTGTAGGACTGTAGAAACATGTCTGACGTGTTCCGATAAAGATGATGAGTAGATCAAAATGTCGTCCAGATAGACAACCACAAATCGGTCCATTATGTCTCTGAATATGTCATTCATGAAGAATTGAAATGTGGCGGGAGCATTGCACAGACCAAAAGGCATCACCAGATATTCGTAAAGACCATACCGTGTCTTAAAAGCGGTCTTCCATTCGTCGCCTTCACGAATGCGAACCAAATTGTATGCACCTCGCAAGTCCAATTTGGTGAAGTAACTGGAAGTGCCTAACTGATCCAACAGAACGTTTATTAGTGGTAAGGGGTATTGGTTTTTGATGGTGATATCATTAAGTGCCCTGTAATCAATGCATGGTCTGAGGTCTCCCTCTTTCTTAGGAACAAAGAATAGAGGAGATGCAGCAGGAGATTGTGAGGGCCGTATAAAGCCCGTTGCTAGCGCTTTGTCAATGTATTCTTTTAACACGACATCTTCTTTAGGTGTTAAAGAATAAACACGGCCTGTAGGAATTTTGGCACCAGGAATCAATTCGATAGGACAGTCGTACTGTCGATGAGGAGGTAATCGTTCTGCCTGGCCTTTATCAAAGACATCAGCATAATCAGCGTATTCGCATGGTATTATATTGTCGCATCGATGTACAACGCTGATAGTAGAATCCTCCACCATAGAGGCCAATATGTGTTGTTTATTTGACACCTCCTGACTGGTAAAGCAATGTTCATTGCAATGAGTCGAAGGATATTGGAGCGATCCCGAAACCCAGTCAACAGCAGGATTGTGAAGGGTTAACCATGCAAGACCAAGTATGATCTCGTACTGCGGAGCAGCAATAACATCGAAGATGATTTCTTCTGAATGGTTATTAGATAACGTCATCTGAACCGGTACCGTCTCCTGGGTTACCATACCAGAAACTAAAACAGATCCGTCCACGGTGTTCACCGTTTCAGGTCTTTTTTTGTTTACAAGGGGTAAGGAATGGTTCTTGGCATAGGTGATGTCTATATAATTGCTGGTGGCCCCAGAATCAACCATGGCCTTGGAAGCCACTTCTCGCTCATCACAATGTAACGTCACCTGAACTATTACAGGTGCATGTTTAGGAATGGTACTGGAGTCCGATGAAACACTCGACATAGGGACTCCTGCTAATGTCGAGTTTTGGCGTTTCCCGCACGCTTGACGGGTTTTTTAGGACATGTTGCCAATAAATGCTCGGAAGAACCACAGTACATACATAAGTGGTTTTTTCTTCGGTTCTCCCGTTCTGCATTGGACAATCGGCCTCTCACGGCGCCTATTTGCATGGGTTCAGGGTCGTTAGAGACGACTGCTGGTGTCTCTGACCGCCCCGAGACTGGCATGAAGGGCTTTTTCTCTCCCTTTCGAGCATTCCTTCGGGCGTCGATTTGTAGAACCAAATCGAGCAGCTCTGGGAAACCCGTAGGAACCACAGGAACAGTAGATAAGGCGTCTTTCAGTTCTTCAGAAAGACCCTTGTAAAAAACAGCCGTTTTCTTGCTGTCAGGCCATTGGGTTTCCGCCGTCAGTTGATTGAACCGGGCAACGTAAGACATAAGGGGTTGGCTGCCCTGTTGTAGGTTAAGCAACTCTAGATCTGTGGCTTGAGTAGAGTAACGCATGTCAAAGACTTTACTCATAGCAGTCAAGAGATCGTCACAATCGTACAACAAAGGGCTATTAGTTTCCAACAAAGGGTTAGCCCAAGCAGCGGCTGTGCCCCCTAAATGGGAAAGCACGAAGGCTGCTTTTGTGGTTAGATCAGGAAAAGATGTAGGACGGCAAAGAAAATGGAGTCGGCACTGATTTACAAAGGTTCTGTAGGTTTTGGGATCACCCGTGAACCTTTCCGGAGGGGCCAAGGGAAACTGAGTGGGCATAACCACATTAATAGTTTCCTGTGGGGGTGCCGTAGTCCCAGATGCAGTAGCCATTGGCGCCTGTGCTCCCTGAGGACTACCATGTAGGGCGTCTTGCATAACGTCCATACGGTGCCGTAACATGTCCTGTGCAGTAACCATTTCGTTTCTCAAATCGTTGATCAACTGTGTCAAAACAGTTAAAGGATCCGTACCCTCCATGGCTTCTGATTCTGTCAGAAATGTACCAAAGTATCAACTGAAAAGGATACAATACTCAAAAGGATACAGGAGGTAGGGTCTTCCGGATCCCTGTTCACCCGACTTGATAGTCGTGAAGTCAACAAAGACCTTCCAAATGATACAACCCTCTGGCTGATAAAACAGGCAGAGCGATGGATCACTGGAAAGGGCGTGGGTAAGGTATAGTAATCCAGCCTAGGACAAATTAAAGTATCATGAATAACTGCTCCAATCTGAGTATGATGAATTAGATAATGACAGGAATGATCACACTGACCTGTATCTCTGGGTAGAACAATCCAGAAGTCTCTTGATGGATTTGAAATGAAGAACAAAACGACAGGGAAGGGAAAATTAGTAAGGGAGACTTATCCCGAACGGAACGAGGCTCACGCTAGATACGGGTTGAATTCACCACAGGATAGCGTCCAAAGTTCAGTTCAAAGTCACTTCCAATGATCCTTGAAAGGCTTCCTTCCCACTTTAGGGATCAATCCTTCTGTTGATTCCACAGACGCAGGAGTTAGAAGAAAATAGCGTTTGAAGACAACGTGAGCGTGTGGATTTACACGCGGGCAGGATTCGCGCAGCCTGGGCCAGCCGCGTGTGAAGACAACGTGCGCGTGTGGATTTACACGCGGGCAGGATTCGCGCAGCCTTGGCCAGCCGCACTTGAAGACGAAGAGCGCGTGTGGATTCTACACGCGGGCAGGATTCGCGCAGCCTTGGCCAGCCGCACTTGAAGACGAAGAGCGCGTGTGGATTCTACACGCGGGCAGGATTCACGCAGCCTTGGCCAGCCGCGTGTGAAGACAACGTACGCGTGTGGATTTACACGCGGGCAGGATTCGCGCAGCCTTGGCCAGCCGCACTTGAAGACGAAGAGCGCGTGTGGATTTTACACGCGGGCAGGATTCGCGCAGCCTGGGCCAGCCGCGTGTGAAGACAACGTGCGCGTGTGGATTTACACGCGGGCAGGATTCGCGCAGCCTTGGCCAGCCGCACTTGAAGACGAAGAGCGCGTGTGGATTCTACACGCGGGCAGGATTCACGCAGCCGTGGCCAGCCGCACTTGAAGACAAAAGAGCGCGTGTGGATTTTACACGCGAGCAGGATTCACGCAGCCTTGGCCAGCCGCGTGTGAAGACAAAGAGCGCGTGTGGATTTTACACGCGGGCCGGATTCACGCAGCCTTGGCCAGCCGCAATTGAAGACAGAGAACGCGTGTGCATTATCACGCGAAGGGATAGTTCCAGGAATCAGCGTGTGGCGGAACACACGCTATCGAAGGCCCAAAAGTAGCTGTAGGATTATGCCAGGATGTAGATCAGAGGTTCAGCTACACAACGCCAATAGAGACGATCAGAAGCAGCGAGTGAAGTTTCTACGCTGCTTAAATACGTAATACCGTAGTTCACGTGACGAAGCAAAAGTCACGTGAAGTTAGCGACGTGAAAAGTGTAAACGTCGTTTTCCCGGTAACGTATCGAATAGCCTCCATTTGGAGTAGAACGGTCTCGCTGTCCTACGAGCGTAGCGTCCAGCATGCATGACACTGATATGTAGTTAAAATGAACAACAGTGCAGGAGGGATTCTGTTGCATTATTGCAATTGCTGGCTCTCAAAGGGTAAAAGGCAGATACAAAGAAGCTACAATACTGCCAACAAGAGGTACTATACTTGGGACAACTAATTTTTGAAAACAGGAAAAAATATTACCAGATAGGGCGGCGGCAGTATGCGCCACTCCTAGGCCCAGTACTGTGAATGAAATGCAGCTGTTTTTTGGGCTTATGTAATTGTTGTAGGGCATGGATCCTAGGCTATGCAGTCTACACAAGGCCGCTGTTACAAAGTCTGAGGGAAGGACGGAGGACTTAAAGGTAAATTGGAATGGACTGACAAAATGAATAGACAATTTTAGGACTTTAGAGAAGCTATTTGTACGGCCCCTGTTTTAGCAAATCCGGATTATACACAGGAGTTTTATTTTTGTTCCCACTCTGATGAACAGCAGATGCATTGACGAGAGGAGACATACTACATGTTGATGGGTCATCAATAATTGACCAGGAGATGGGACAGAGGCACAAAGGGACTGTAGTGCCGTTTGGTAAACGGGGGGAGAAATAGTGACCACCCCTGTAGAAAGCTAGACTACAGTTCCATACATGGCATTGCCCATATTGCAACTGCACCATTATTACCTGGGGAACTAATCAGCCCCAGGTTTCAATGTCCTCATGAGGTGGTGTTCTGTACTCCTCTTACCATCTGTGTGAAAGAGTTAAGATATTGATCATAACGCGGCTTTAAATAACACTTTGGGGGCAAGGTGAGGGCCTTTGCACACACGGCACTCCCACTGCATCTATCTCCTCTTCCCACCGGAATCCTCGTGCCACACCACTTTACACTCTACTTGTTCGCCCTCATTTGTTCCTTGCATTACGGATCCATATGTTTCCTCTGCACATATTGTACCTTTCACTGCTGCTCATATGTATGTTCACAACGTAACAACTGTTGGTCAACCTATTTAATCTCTGTATGTTGTCTCCTGTGTCTCTTTATCAGCGTTCACTGCAGTCTACCATTATTACGCCACGCACCCCACCTCTGCCCTTCTACATCCAGGTGCTGTGCCACTATATGCAAACCACACTGCCCTATCTTGGCTATGGATGTCACCCAGCATTCTAAAATATGTCATTTGAAACTCAGATGCTAGTTCTGGCGCTTCTGAGCCTAGTTATACACTAGAACCTTGGTGTTACCCTATGAATTTTCTGTCCAAATGATATATCTCACTTATAGATGCCACCTCCAGAGCACTGAGTCTAATTGCCTTTAGAATTGCTGATTTTAGCCTAAATGCAATATTTCGAATCTAGAAGGTACCCCCACTGCTTTGAGTCTAACAGTGTCTTAGTACCTAGCCTCCGCTACCATAATTGTAATCCCTCCTCTCGGCACCACACCACACTTATCACACAAACTACTAGTCCACGACATGCGGTCACTGCCATCCGCCAGCCTCTACCTCACCCACATAGCCATTTTAGGATCCTTTTCCTTTACTGTAGGCACTCCCCCTGCCAGCATCTCTAAGACACACCACACTTGCATCCACAATTTCCACCCCACCCCTCCCTCCACCATGCTCCATTGCTCTGACCTTCCCTCAAATCCGTACCTCAATGACCCAGCTCTGTGGCTTAAGCACTTTGCCACTAAACCTACACCAAATCTTCCATGTACAATACAATTTAGGAATATCAGACTTAGATCTAGACTGCCCCGACCACCTTGCACTCAGCGCAGCCACACCACCCTTCTACAGCCCAACCCACCTATGCCACCTAACCCCTCCTCTTCCACCACACCTACCTCAGCACTCAAGGGAGCCCTTATCAATGCAAGATCCCTCACGGCTAATGCCCTTGACATCGCAGACCTAATCACTGTCCAAAACCTCGACTTCCTAGACATTACCAAAACCTGGCTACATGATGCCTCCGGGCCACTCCTCGCCTTAGCCTAACCTAAGGGTTACACCATTATCAGAAACGATCGACAATCCAACTTGTCCAAAGGAGGAGGAGTCGCATTCATACACAGTGACAAGATCACTATGAGAGCTGTTGAGAATACACAATTCAGCTCTGCAGAATCCCTATCAGTGAAACTATCACTCTCACCTACTAACACAGCAACACTCCACCTTATATACAGACCTCCAGGACCACTTGGATCATTCACTGATGAGGTTACATCTACCTTGTTGGCCCACACGAAGCCTAATTCACAGGTACTGCTATTAGGTGACCTCAACCTTGGCCTCTCCGATCCCAAGGACCACATGGCCACTGAAGTTGCCTCTACCCTCACCAACCTAGGTTTCCAGCAGCGCATTTGTGATCCTACCCACAACAGGGGTAGAACGCTCGACTGGTTAGCGGACCTTAACTGCAACACCACTGTCAGCTCCAACACTGCCTGCGCCTGGTCTGACCATCACGTCATCACCTTCCTCTTGGCAGCCACCAACCCTCAGCCCACACCTACCACAGCCCCTTCTATACTCACTAGAAATAAAAAGAGCATCACTAGGGAGAAATTGCTTCCTCTTATCCTCCCTATTTTGAACACCTGTCCCACACAGCTTAAGGACCCCACCGTCTTAGTAGACATCTTCAACAGCACGCTGCTCAAAGCCATTCAGACCATAGCCCCGCTAAAAATTCGCAAAGCCAAACAACAGTCCCACCTGAACTCTTGGTTCACCCCGCAGCTTAACGCTCTGCGCAAAGAAAAGTGTAAGGACGAAGCCCTTTGGAAAAGTCATCCTAGTACGACCAATAAAGCTTCCCTCCTGATCACTTCACTTAACTATAAGGAAGCCATCCTTCAAGCCAAAATAGAGACGTATAATCTACGCATATCTCAAGCAGAACCTAACCCAAGAGAATTATTTTAAATTCTCAAAGAATTAGAAACCCCCTCACCTGCCCCTGACTCGTGCACTAAAGACAGCACCTGGTGCAACAATATACAAAATGCACTTCTCAACTAAATAACCACGCTGCAATCTAAAATCAACACTAAACAAAACTCTCTCCACACACCCCTCTTAAGCAAAACCTTAAGCAAAACCTTGCCACCTAAAATAACCACCCCAAAATCTCCTGCGCCTTTCAGCTTCACGCCGCTCACCACCCTTGAGGTTGAAAAAATCATCTGCAACTTAAAACCCTCCAATTGCCAAGAGGACTCCTGTCCAGCCACGATCATTAAGGAATCGGCCCATGACCTCGCTCCATTCATTACTACCTTCATCAACTCCTCATTTCACTCGGGAGTGGTCCCTAACAATTTGAAGGATGCTTGGGTCATCCCTCTTCTAAAAAAAACATCCCTAGATCCTGAGGTCCCAACCAACTACAGGCCCATCACGACGTTCCCGTTTCTGCTAAAAATCTTAGACAGAGCAGCGTATCTTCAGATACAGAACTATCTGGAAACTAACAATCTTCTAGGCACTAGACAATCCGGCTTTAGACCTAAGCATGGCACGGAGACAGCCCTTTTGGACCTCAAAACCCAAATTGAGGATCTAAAAGACAAAGGTAAACTAGCCCTGCTACTACTACTAGACTTATCCGCTGCCTTCGACTTGGTCAACCACCAAATCCTTTGTCATCATCTGAAAACTGCAGCCCACTTTCTGACAATGCTACTAATTGGATTAAATCATTCCTGGACAACAGACATATGAGGGTATTCTCCCCAACCTCCTCTGCCGACCCTGCAGCAGTCCCTTGCAGGGTCCCCCACCCTCTACAATGTTTTCACTAAACCCCTGTTTGATGTGCTTGACTATCTGGGTGTCACCTACACTAACTATGCAGATAACACCCAGATACTTATTCCCATCACGGGTGATTACACGGTAGATTCAAAATCCTTAAATGACATATACCATGTCATTCAAACATGGATGGCACAACATGAGCTCTGTCTTAATGACGACAAGACAGAGCTCCTCATCCTAGGTGCACAGCAAAGACTTAACAAATTGAACCCCATGTTCAGCTCCTTTAATATCGACGGTAACTACATAAAAGTCTCCAAAGATACTAAAACCCTCGGAATCTACCTTGACTCCACTCTCTCCCTCCACAGACAAACAAATGCAGTTGCTGCCGCCGCTGCATACACATGCAAGCTGATCACAGCATGTCGCCCTTTTCTCTCCTCTCAGAACTGCATAACCCTTGCTAGGACTTTGGTCATGTTCAAACTTGACTACTGTAATGCACTGTACCAAGGCACTAACCAATGCAACCTTGACAAACTCCAGATCGTACACAATAATGCCATCAGAGCAGCCCTCAACATCCCTAGATCAGCCCACATCACTGAAACTAGGAAGAACCTTCATTGGCTGTCAGTCTCCCAAAGGATTTCACTAAAATCTCTTGCCCTGACTTACAAATGCATGAATAACTAGGCTCCTATCTATCTTTCCTCACGGTTTGCTCAGTACACCCCATGTCGCTCACTAAGGTCTTCCCTCAGTCAGAGCCTACTGATCCCCAGATACAAGCTCCAAACAGCCGGTGGGCCAGCTTCCCAGTTCTGGCAGCCAAACTGTGGAACTCTGTGCCACTCACTATCAGAAACCTGCCTTCCCTGAACTCATTCAAACACAAAGCCAAACTCTGGCTAGTCACCTCAAACGGCCAATTGTCACTTTGAAAAACCTGATTACTTATGTATTTCTGTCTTAACCTCCATTGTGATCTAATCCTAATGTTCAACTCAAATGTTCTTTGTAATGTCATACTGTTATGTAACCACTGCTTCAAAGATATGCGCCCGGTAGCCTCCGGGCCTGGTTTGCGCTATACAAATAAATAAAATACAAATACAAATATCTGATGTCCGAAGAGCACCTGAGACAAGGCAGAGTTCAATAAGGACCTAGCAAAAGAAGAAGAACATTTTAAAAGGATCCATGCCAGGGTGGTGTGCAGTGGACACACCTGATATTTTTTTTTCTTTCTTTTCTTTTTTCATTTTGTTTTCTTTTTTCTTTTTTATTTGTTTTCCACTTTTCAATTTTTTGAAAGTCCAGAACCCGGTGGGCCCTGGTGGGAAAAGGGTCTTTCTCCCTCACCCTCTCGTTCTCCCTCTCCCTCTCTTTCTCCCTCTTTTTCTCCTCCTCTCTTTCTCTTTCTCTCTCTTTCTTAATAACCTTTTTTTCTCCTCTCCAGGAATAAACAAGGATGCCTGACTAACGTGTTCAAACCACTCTGTTATGTAGGGATACGATTAAAATAAATGTTATTTGTTCTAGGAATTATGCAGTATTTCTTTTTAGTATTATATTGCTTTGCATGTGTCAAGATGAATCTTGGTCCACCACAGAGGTAGCACAAACTCCTACCTCCCCTTGGCGTTCTTGGTGCCTGGAACTGTATGCACACAGGCATCCACGACCCCCACAGGGAAAGGGGGTTAGGGTCCACGGATTGGATGGGTAGAGGGTTGTAGGTACAACAGAAAGATGGTTAGGAAGAAGTAATGGATGGCTATAGGGACTGTAGGGAAAACATACTCCTTGGTTGGCTCTTGTCTTGTGAGCCTAGTCCAGCTGGCGTTGTGCTGGTACGCTGTGCTGGTGAGGCCTTGCAGCACCTTTTACATTCATACATGCACTCTCATTCACACACATCACTGGAGGTCTTACCACTCAGTTTGTATCAGCACTGAGTCCCCCCTCCCCCCAAGATGTGGCTTGTAACCAATAGAGCACATAAAGTGCTTGCTCAGTCCCTTGACACTGATTCAGGAACTTGGCACCTAACATCTGTGCCCCAATATGAGGCAACATGCTGAGCACCTTGCTTTAGTGCCACCTTTTAAGACATGAGGAATAAATAACATTGGATACCATCTGTACACTGCTGGTCGCGCAACTAAGCCATTAATTACTGTGCTGCACAACGCTGTCTTGCGTATAAACACTGTTTTTACATAAGTTTATAATGTAAAGAAAACCAACACTTAGCTCGGGCTGTTTTTGCGTGTCCTGTGAGTTGTCCCTGCAACCTGTGGTCTCCCGAAGGCCTGTGAGCCGCGTCTATGACTGGCAAAGGAGAAACCGTTATTATGTGCTCTGTATCACGGAGCGTTACGTTCTTTCTGAGGATCAAGAAAACTACATGCATCCCAAACAGTATTTAGCATATGCCGCATGCGGTTAATGTTCCAGTATATCCACCGTGTTTGCCGGGTCCCCCTTGTGCCTTCAATGCTCCGGTATTGCCTCTGCAGTAACCGGAATCCCTCCCGTACCTGTCCCAACACTGGCATGCGGTCAGTAAAAAGTTAAAAGCATGCTCCGTTCACGGTATGGAAGCGCCTGATTAATGCCACTTATCTTTAAGGTCTGTGGGGCCTGAAGGATCTGCTTCGGGCGAGGGCTGGGCCCTGCAATGTGCTTTGCCAGACTGGAGTTTCTCTGATGCATTCGGCCGGAGCAAAAGTCGAGCGTGAGCAAGCGTTCAGTCCTCGCGCATGCGCACAAGTCAGGGCGTTGGCTTGGGCGTTGCCCAGAAAGTTTGCAGGCTCTGTGTGCCTGCTTTCATATGCGTAGGAGGCACGAGGGCTGCTGGGAATTGCAGTTCTTTGTTCCCAGCTGCTGGGTCTTGTAGTTCCTTTCCCCTTTTTGCCTGGGATTGGATTCCTAGTGCCTTTTGCCTGCAGATGCCAACCTGCCACACCTGGTACACCTAAAGGAAGCACAAAGGTGGCATCTGCTGAGTGATTAGGCACCCACAGTGCCTGCTACTAGCTATTTCCTGTTCTTATGTTTTTGCTTTACGACATTACCTCCCCTCCCCACAGAAGGGCCTGGTTTAGTTGGATAATTGTGGTGAAACAGGCATAAGAGCCGAGGAGCATGTATATTGGTGGCGGGTTCCCAAGAACGATCTTCGGGGCCGAAACCCACCCAGTCAATAAAATAATACAATTGACCCCCTCTTATTTGTGAATTTAGAATGGTTCGTACCTCGTATTCTGGATGCCCGTCCACCAAAATGGGTGGCGGTTTTTCCATGCGTGTATGTAGTGCAGCTGGTTTGAAAAGGGCCACGTGGAACACGGGGTGTATTTTCATATAGGACGGTAACTGCAAACACATGGTGACTGGATTCATGATTTGTACAATGCGGAATGGGCCAAGAAAATGAGGCTTCCATTTTTGGGACCCAGGTAAATGTAAATGTCATGTCGATAACCATGCCTTATCTCCCACCTTGTATTCTGGACTTGCTCGACGCTTTTCATCTGCTTATTTCTCGCTTATGCCTTTAGCTGTAAACAGATGGTAGCATATCTGGGACATGCGTGACAGAGGGTTGCACATGTGGATTGTACCCATACTTGGTGTAAAAAGGAGAATACCCAGTAGAGGCATGTTGGGAGTTGTTATAAGCTAGTTCGGCAAGCCAAAGGGCCTCCACCCAAACCCCCTCAGTACTGTGTGTAAAGCAGCACAGAGATTGCTCTAGTGTCTGATTCAGATGCTCTGTCTGTCTGTCTGTTTCTGGATGGTAACTAATAGACATTTGTAGGGTGACTCCTATCTTCTTGCAGAACAGGCGCCAGAACTTGGAAGTGAACTGTGATCCACGATCTGAGACTATATGCTGTGATATCCCATGCAGTCTGACTATATGCTGTAGAAACAAATCTACCAACTCACTGGCTGATGGCAACCCTTTGCAGGGAACAAAGCGAGCGAGTTTTGAAAGTGAGTCCACCACTACCAATACCATGGTGTGTCCTTGGTCGGAGGGTAGTTCCACGATAAAGTCCACGATAAAGTCCATTGAAACGGTATGCCACGGTATGCCATGGTTGTGTAGGTGTAGGTAGAGGTCGTAAAAAAGACCCATTGGTTTTCGGTGATCAGTCTTGTTCCGCGCACATACTTCACATTGTTGCATGTACTCTTGAACTTCCTGGTTTATGGAGACCTGGCCACCAGTAATGTCGTTGAATCAGTTCTTGTGTCTTATTAACACCTGGATGACCAACTAATGGTGAGTCATGACACCATTTTAGTGCTTGTGTTCGAAGGGCTGTGGTGGGTAAGTATACTGCTGTTCCCAGACCATTCGGGAGTTACTTTTGTGGTCTCACATCGGACAACAATAATTTGTTTTGTGATATTTATCATACACGGACAAACGTACATGCCAATAAGTCTCTGATGAAAGTGGTTTCACTAAAGTATACACCACTGAAACCGGTAGACAGTAGTTGCTACATGGTGGAAGCCAAAACTAGCACTAGCTATACCATGAACAACCTTGTATATGTTTTTATAAGTGTCCCAAGCTCTGTTCAACTACCTAGTATCCTGTCTTGAGCTTCGTCTCTAGTTCTTAATCAGAGCTACCTCGGGATGGCTCAACCTGGCTATGTAATATTAAAGTTGTTTGGACCCACATTAGACAGATCAATCCCCTTTTTCTTAGCCCTAGGTGTGTACTCTTTTTAAACACGTATTTCTCCTACACTCCTCTAAGAGGATACCAGTAACCTGGGACATACAGGAGTCTAACAATTCCTTAATTGTTACGATTTTTTCAAAAATGACTTCTCTTTGCCATCTTTTACTGTCCCCTTTTTGTAAGCATTGCACCAGTGTTTTCTAAGGAAAGTTTTCCCCTTTGGGACTAGGTAGGGACAGCAAGTACGTTCCCACCTATCCTTCTGTCCTTCCTACCGACCCATTATCTCTTCGGTCACTGTGCATGCTCATTCTTTTGAGTTTGAGGGAATTCCCCACTGCTCCTTCAAAACCACACACAGTTGTGTGTTTCCCCCCTTTTTGTGTTAAAACACTAACCTGTTAGGGCTTCACCGTGTACATTGTACCTTTCAGTGCCCCCTTTGTTGTAACTACCCTGATAAGGTAACCCATTCAGTAGATGACATCCTTTCTTGGGATCTTCCCATTGATGCAATTCTTGAGCTGACATTGCCTTTCCTATTTGTTCAAATAGTCCATTGAAAGTACTTCCTATGATTTTTGTCTGTGGTAATATGGGCTTTGCTGCTTCTTCCGAGGTTGTAGACATTGGAATTGGGTACCTGGATAATATGTCCGCTTTCTTGTTCTCTAGTCCTGGACGATATGTCACCACAAACTCGAAGTCTGCAAAATACATGGCCCACCTTAGTTGGCGAAGAGTCAGGACGCGTGCAGACTTTAAGAACTGGAGGTTGCGATGATCTGTTAGGACTGTTATAGTGTGTCGAGCTCTCAGTAAGTAATGCCTCCATTCGGCGAAGGCTGCCCTGATGCCAAGTAACTCACAATCAGCTATCGTATAGTTCTGTTCTGCTGGGTTCAGTTTTCTTGAATAGTATGCTACTGGGTGTAAGTGGCCCGACTGGTCACGCTGGAATAAAATTGCACCCAAAGCGTAACTGGAGGCATCTGTTTCCACTAGGAATGGTTGTGTTGGATCAGGGTGTAGCAGGACCGGCGCTGCTGTGAAGGCCTCCTTCAGGTGATTGAAGATGCGTTCCGCCTCTGCAGCCCACACAAACAGTGTACCTTTCCTGAGAAGTCGTGTGATGACGATAACCTTCTTGGCAAAATCTTGAATAAACCTTCTGTAGAAGTTTGCAAAGCCCAGAACCGATTATACTTCCTTGACGTTCTTCGGAGCAGGCCAGTGCAGGATAGCTTGTACTTTATGGGTGTCCATTTTGACTCCTTCAGTTCAGGCGACAAGAGAAAAACTTTAAAAACTCCATGTCATGATGCCCGCTCCCGGGGAGCCGGTTCAAGCCCTGCGTCCCCGAAAGCGGACATCCAGTCCCCAGGGAAGGACCCAGCAACCCCATATAGGGGCCCTTTGGACAGTGTCCTGACGCCTATGGCGCCAGGCTCATAAGAGACATCAGTCCTGGCACCATAGGCGCCAGGCTCATTATGGGAGTGCTTGGGTGCACTTACCTGATGCAGACCATGCTGCAGGATCCCGGCCTCCTTGAGGCCTGAAAGGAACTACTTTACCTGTGGGACTAATTTACCATCCGGGCGTGGTCGGGGAAGGATACATACCTGATTGGAGGAAGGATACATACCTGGAACTTCTTCCAAGGCTATTTAAACCCCACCCGAACAGCCACACGTGCTTCGCGTTGTTCTGCATCTAGCAGCTGGACGCTCACTGTGTCTGCTCCTGCATCCTGACTTCTGCCACACCTGCCAGCATCCTGGATCACCTGCAAAGGAAGAGAAGAAGAGAACAGAAGAAGGAAAAGTCCTTACCTGCTAAATCCGCATCCCGGAGACATCTCGCCGACAATCCTGAAAAGGAAGACTTTTATTTAAAAGCTCATCGCGTCGATCGCTGCAGCGCCGCATTCCACTCACCTTTACAGGGCGCCTCCATGTTCAGCAGCAATCATCCGGATTCGCAGTCACGCCCCAGCGCCTAGGGAGAAAAAGACAAGAACAAAAGGTGAGAGAGAGAAGGGAATAAGGAAAGCTAAATCTCCATGTTAAGACTTACCTGTTGATTCATTCCCTCTTCAATTCGGGTCCGCGCCGCATCCTGGCATTTCCGGACCCCGGCCCCTAAGGGGAAAAAGAGACATCAGCGTTAATGAGCGAATGAAAAGACATTACCAAAAAACGCTCATTAAAGACTTACCTGATTTCTACAAGGATTTCACCTCTCATCTCGGGTCAGTGCCTGTTCCCCGGCATTCCGTACCCTGGCCCATATGGGGAAAAAGACACTAGCATTAGTACATTAATGCATGGACACAAGGGGAACCTCTTAACAAAAAACTTACCTGGAAGCCAAGCAAGTTTGGTTCTCACCAATCCGAAAATCCATGAAGTAACTTCCTACCAACGCGCCCCTGCATCAGAAGCAGGATGGAGAGCTCGTCCTTCCAGACCCTAAGGTGAGACGCTACGGGGAATCACAGAAGGGTTTCGAGGAGGGTGAGAGGGGAAAGTGGGAGGCCGATTGCATTACCCCGCAGACAGTTAATCCCCTATTTTCGCCTACAGAAGGATACTTCTGCGAGCCAGACAAGCCAGATTTGGGGGCCCGGTCCAGTCCGTCTTCCGAACCCTGCGCATCACCTTAGAAGAGGTCACAGCAGCGCGAACCAGGCCAGCGCCTCCGTGGGAGTCAGGTGAGCGTTACACTCCACTGTTGTACAGTGGAAATCAATTTTTTTTAGTTTTGCGTACAAGTGATGTTCCCGTAAACGCTGCAATACCGCTTTCACATGCTGTAAATGTTCCTCTTTGGTCTGGGAGTATATCAGTATATCGTCGATATAAACCACATCGAAGACGTCTAGGTAACCATGGAGGACTTTGTCCAGAAAATGCTGGAAGGCGGCGGGTGCATTGCAGAGACCGAATGGCATGACTTGATACTTGTACAGTCCAGATTTCATTCTAAATGCAGTCTTCCACTCATCTCCTTCACGCACCCGCACCAGATGATATGCTCCCCATAAATCCAGCTTGGTATATATCGTTGCTCCATGCACCTGGTCTAACAGAACTGGTATGAGGGGAAGAGGGTACCGATTCTTCACAGTGATACGATTCACTGCACAGTAGTCAATGTAAGCCCTAAGGTCACCCGTTTTCTTCGCTACAAAGAACAACGGCGAGGACACGGGTGAGGTGGTGTGGCATATAAAAACGTTCTGTAAACTGGCATCAATGTCCTCTTTGAGGTGTTTGTTCTCCGCTTCTGTTAGGGCAGAAATTCTGCTACATGGTAATGTGGCTCCTGGTTCTAAAGCTATCCTGCAGTCAAACGACCAATGCGGAGGCAAGGATTCTGCTGCTGCCTTACCGATGACATCCTGGTATTACTCATAGTCTGGGGGTAAATCCACTGCCACATCTGTATTAATTGCCTGCGATGCACCCAGTACCTGAACGACTCATCCATTTTCCTTGGAACAATGACTGCTGCAGTACTCTGAAGAAAACCGAAACGTGCCACGCGTCCAGTCACTGGCAGGATTGTGTAACGTTAGCCACGGTAAACCCAGAATGAGTCCAAACTGCAGGGCTGCTATGACATAAAACCGGATGATTTCTTTGTGCCCTTGGATTTCCAGAACCACCTCCTCGGTGTACTGCGTCACTGGTCTGGACTTCAACGGGGATCCATCTACTGAACAGAGCACCTCCTTGCTTCCCTTAAGACTAACAGGCAAGCCCAGTGATTGCGCATATATACCATCCACAAAATTCACGGTGGCTCCGGAGTCCAACATGAGAGTGACTGGCAAGTCCTTTGACGTGTTTGCAGAACTCCTGTGACTGTGATGTGGGACTTGTAAGTTTGGGTTACATTAGCTGACACTTGAGTGGGGGCGTTTATAAGACTTTAGCTTGGCAGATCCACCCCAATCACTGGCGAGCACTGGCGTTTCCCAGCAAAGGGGTCCCTTTTGGTTTGGCCCCACATTCCTTCACGAAGTGGCCTGATTTACCACAGTACAGACATAGCTTTTCTCGTCTCCGCTTTTCCCTTTTTTCTTTGGATAAAGGTCCTTGGACTGATCCTAGGTCATTGGTTCTGCTTCCGGAGCCTTCTCACTTTTTGCTGTCGTTGACCTCTGGTAATCCAGTCTCACTGGGCTCTGCTTGTTTTCCCACCTTCGTTTGTCCTGACGCCTCTCACCTTGACGATGATCCAAACGCAACGCAGATCTATCATCCCTGTGCATGAGTCTGGCTGCAGATCTTCTTGCGCAATGAGATCCTTCAGGTCATCTCTAAATCCTTAATAAAAGAGACCCAGTCTTTTGTCACGTGGCCATTCTGCCTCTACCACCAGGCAATTAAAGGAGGTCACATATATCACCAAGTCTTTACGGCCTTTCGCAACATTAACAGTTCTCGATCTCTCATGAGAGAGGCTGCCTTTCGATTAAAGATTTTCCCAAACTCTTCTTGGAAGCCCCGCCAGTCGTATAACACTGCATCGTCTTTCTGCACTAAAGGCGTGGCCCAGGCTGCTGCATCCCCCGTGAGGTATGAAATAACAAACGCTGTACGGGCCTGATCAGACCGAAAGATGGTAGGCTTGGTCAAAAAATGTAACTGGCACTGAGGGATAGAGGTTGTGTATTTCTGAGGGTCCCCTCATACCTTTCTAGGGTGGCAAGGGGCAATGGTGGTTCGGTAGTCACCTGGACTTGAACTGGGGTTGGGGAAGCCGCTGGGCCTCTGTCAGAGAGTGGACTTCCCTGAGCGGTAAGCACCTGGACACGAGTGGCCAACGTTGCATAGTCCTGCTTTGTGGCGGCCAACTCGGCTTTGAACTCATGCAAAACCTGGGCTAATTCCTCCATGGCGGCTGACTTCGTGCTACCTGGGTGGTAAAAGATACGTGGGTTTGCGCTACTGTCAAGGCAAATCTTGGTCCAGCGCAGAGGCAGCACAAATTCCTACCTCCCCATGGCGGTCTTGGTGCCTGGTACTGTATGTACACAGGCCTCCGTGACCCCCACGGGGAAAGAGGGTTAGGGTCAACAGATTGGATGGGTAGAGGGTTGTAGGTACACCAGAAAGAGGGTTAGGAAGAAGAAATGGATGGGTATAGGGACTGTAGGGAAAACATGCTCCTTGGCTCTTGTCTTGTGAGCCTAGTCCAGCTGTCGTTGTGCTGGTACGCTGTGCTGGTGAGGCCTTGCAGCACCTTTTACATTCATACATGCACTCTCATTCACACACCCCACTGGAGGTCTTACCACTCAGTTTGGATCAGCACTGAGTCTCCCCCGCAAGATGTTGGTTGTTACCAATAGAGCACATAAAGTGCTTGCTCATTCCCTTGACACCTTGCTTTAGTGCCACCTTTTACAAAACATGAGAAATAAATAACATTGGATACCAACTGTACACTGCTGGTGTGGCAACTAAACAATTAATTACTGTGCTGCACAACGCTGTCTTGCATATAAACACTGTTTTCACATAACGTTATAA
This sequence comes from Ambystoma mexicanum, assembly GCF_040938575.1. Lineage (NCBI taxonomy): Eukaryota > Metazoa > Chordata > Amphibia > Caudata > Ambystomatidae > Ambystoma > Ambystoma mexicanum. The sequence goes on along the minus strand of NC_090936.1, from coordinate 965,298,890 downwards.
TGTAAAGAAACCCAGCACATAGCTCGGGCTGTTTTCGCGTTTCCCGTGAGTTGTCCCTGCAACCTGTTGTCTCCCGAAGGCCTGTGAGCAGCGTCTATGACTGGCGAAGTGGAAATAGTTAGTATGCGTTCTGTAACACGGAGTGTTACGTTCTTTCTAAGGATCAAGAAAACTACATGCATCCCAAACAGTATTTAGCATATGCTGCATGCGGTTAATATTCCAGTATAGCCGCCGTGTTAGCCGGGTCCCCCCTCGTGCCTTCAATGCTCCGGTATTGCCTCTGCAGTAACCAGAATCCCTCCCGTGCCTGTCCCAACACGGGCATGCGGACAGTAAAAAGTTAAAAGCATGCTCCGTTCACGGTATGGAAGTGCCTGATTAATGCCACTTATCTTTAAGGCCAGCAGGGCCTGAATGATCTGCTTCGGGTGAGGGCTGGGCTTCGCAATGTGCTTTGCCAGACTGGAGCTTCTCCTGATGCGTTCGCCCGGAGGAAAAGTCAAGTGCGAACAAACGTTCAATCCTCGCGCACGAGTGAGGGTGTTGGCTTGGGCGTTGCCCAGCAAGTTTGCAGGCTCTGTATGCTTGCTTTCCTATGCGTAGGAGGCACTGGGGCTGCTGGGAATTGCAGTTCTTTGTTCCCAGCTGCTGGGGCTTGTAGTTCCTTTCCCCCTTTTGCCTGGTATTGGATTCCTTGTGCCTTTTGCCAGCAGATGCCAACCTGGTACACCTACAGGAAGGACAAAGGTGGCATCTGCTGAGTGAACAGGCCCCCACAGTGCCTGCTGCTAGCTGTTTCTTGTTGTTTTGCTTTTGCTTTATGACAGTATGACACTGGTCTGGTTGTTGGAGTGGATGATGGTATTTCTGTTATATGGGGTGGCCATATAACGGGGTGGGGGTGAACAGTTGGAAAATAATGCTAGTATAAATATGTCTATGAAACAAAATAACAATCACAAAATGCCTCACGTTTTGCCGGCAACCCCTACAAGTTTTCTTAGACGAATGAAACGGGAAGTATGAATGATGTATGATTTATATAAGAGTTGGGCTTTGACGCCATTTCTGATATAGAATACGCAGAATCCTCCAGTAGCTGATACTCCGATATGCACACTGCAGGAAGAAATGTAATAAATGAAAGCTGTTACGTGTGTGCACTTATCCTGCATGCATCGGGGGCACCTAAGGTTTTAGTTCCATATCCAGTCCCAATTACACAGGCACAATGCCTAGTAAGTCTTGCACTATGTGGGATAAAGAACACATTCCAGGCACACAGCAGAGCATTGATCTAGACCCAGCGTTATGCAATGGCAACATAAAATACTGCCAGTGTCTACAAATACCATATTTTTTCGTGGGAGTTTACTCACATGTCAACGACAAATGGCAGGGCACCACAGTGACGTGCCTGACAGATGGACTGATTGAGTACAGCAGAGAAGCAATAGCCCAAGTAGAGACTATGGGCCTCGTTACGAGGAAGGCGGTAGGGGGTTAACAGGGCCGGTAGAGCTGCCGGCCCCGTTAACCCCCTACCGCCTCATTACGAGGTCTCCTTGCGGGACCTGCTAAGGAAGCCCGGTAAAACCGATTCGATGGCTTTGCGGCTAACTTATGAGTTATTTCTTAGAACACTGTGGTGCTGCAAACACTAGCTTAGACATGTTTAGAATTCCTCAGTGTCATGCGCTGCTACGGTGCAAGGACACGATGCTCCCTACGGCAATGCTAGATGGCGGCCGCAGCTCACTGCGGCTCGTTTCCTCTTCCGGAAACACTTCAGCAATTTTGCCGATATCAGGTCAGGAGTACTATGGATCCTTGTGTCGTAACTTCAGGTATCGTTGCCCCAACGCTAGTTTCTAGTTTTGCCTCTCCTTGATGTGCCCTCTGTGCATGTTCCTTTGCAATTCTTCTCTGTATTCCTGCTCTGCCCTGCAGCACTCTTGTGCCTCTTCAGGGTTTTCTCCTGCTTCCAATCTTCTTATGAGGCCTAGTTCTCTACTACTACAGCCCTTGTTAATTGGTTCTTCAAGTCCACTACCAGTCCTTGACTTCTGGAAGCCTATCTTCGATGGTCAATCATTTGTATGGCGGCAAGGAGAGGCAGAACAAAACTTGCATTTCCGCAGCCTCCCCCTCCTCTCAGTCATACAAATGCCTCAGCATTTGAGCCAGCATGCATTTTCAAGCTGATTCAAATGCTGGGAAGTCGCATGGAACGTGCCGTTGTTATGCACCAGCATAAAGCAGGCGGACTACATAGGGATACATTGTAAACACTGCCTGCCATGCACGATGCTGCCTGTCATGCAAGCATGGAAGGCAGTGTTTTCTCATTTGCACGGCGGAGTGCAAATGTGCAGGGCACAAAGCGACGTACAAACATGTATGACACCTTTTGCCCTGCACATTTGTACTCTGCCTTGCAAATGAACAAAATGTGGCGGTGGGGAGCTGCATGCATAAGGCATGCAACCCCATTGAGCTAATTGGGCTCCAGACGCCCCCGTAATGTGAGTTGAGGGGAGGGGCCTCCACACTTGCCTTTTGTTCGGCAGAAAGGGGAGGGAAGCCTTTCCTGAAACTGGCAGTGTTACATGTTTTACTGTGTTCGTGCATAAAAATGCATTTGCACAAACGCAGCAAAACTTTAAAGCTGCTACTTTCAAGAAAGGCTTCCATTGCCTCTCTGCCAAACAAAAATCAAATGCACACATTACCAGCCCCCTACAGATGCACGCCAACATATAACAACGTTATGTGCACTTTGACATCCGAGGCACTGGCGTAACGGGGGCCCCTGCAGCCCTCGCGCTGTGATGGGCCCTGCCACAACATGTTCTGGGAGGGGAGGCCGCAGTGGACTTAAAAAAAAATCTTTCTGTTACGTGGTAACAGAAATCATTTCTTTATGAAGGCAGAGGGACTACAAAAAGAAACTGTTTCTTTTTTAGGTTTGAGGGCTCCCCCCACCCCATGCCATCCCTTACATCGGGTGGGGGGAGCTCAATGACTTAAAAAAAAAATGTTTCTTTTTGAAGTCACTCTGCCTTCATAAAGAAATTATTTCCATCATGGTTTGGTCCTTAACAGAAATAAATTCTTAGTCAGAGTGACTTAAAAAAAAAGAAACCATTTCTTTTTGAAGTAAGAGTGCGCCCCTCAACCCCATGACGTGTGCGTGTGTGAGTGTATAGTGAAAGGGTGTAGTGAAAGGGTGCACACTTAAATGTATAGGTGGCTGCCTGTGTGTGTGTGTATGGTGAAAGGTTGCACAATGAAATGAATGGATGACTGCCTGGGTGTGCCTGTATGGTGAAAGGGTGCACACTTAAATTTATAGGTGTCTGCCTGTGTGAGTGTATGGTGAAAGGGTGCACACTTAAATGTATGGGTGGCTGCATGGGTGTGCCTGCATGGTGAACTGGTCCACACTTAAATGTATGGGTAGCTACCTGGGTGTGCCTGTATGGTAAAAGTGTACACACTAAAATGTATAGGTGGCTGGGTGTGCGTGTGTGTGTATGGTGAATGATCTGTGTGCTTGTGTTCAGGGGCGCAGTGAAACTTACATATCAAGGGAGTGCTAGCCCTTCAAATGTTGGGAGGTGTGCTAACTTCGTGGGCGGTGGGGGAGGGGCAAACTTATTTGTTTGGTGGCACCTAACTTCTTTATGCATTCTAATGAGACTATTCTAGTGCAGCTTCAATGTTACAAGCAGTTAACTCTCTCCTTTAAGTCTGAAAGCACCCACTTATGGACTGCTGTGAGAATAAGCAGTCTCCTGTCGCCTCTCTACCCTTCCAATTACTTCCCTGGCATGCAAGTACTAAACCCACATCAAGATTTCAATTGTCTAAAAAATTATGCATTTAAATGCGGTTGCCAGACATTTCGTCGAAAAAAATTGGTCGACCAGACAAATGGCCGAACCAATTTGGTCGAAAACCAAATGGTCGAAATTTTTTTTTTTTTTATTTTAACCCTTTTTTTTTTTTTTTTGGGGGGGTCCCCCCCCAACCCCCTTTTTTTCTCTAAAAACCCCTTTTAACTAAACGAAAACCCGAAAAATAAATATATAAATAAAAAAAAAAATTCGACCATTTGGTTTTCGACCAAATTGCGTCGACCAAATTGCAGTCAACCAGTTTTTTGTCGACGAGTTGACTGGACACCTTTAAATGCAGGTACTAACAATGAATTGCTTTATATTAGTAATTGCTTGGCCTTGGTTGACAGCGAAACCCAGGTGCCGTTTAACATCTGTGTCCTGTTCTGTCCGGCAATGGCTCTGTAGGTCAGCCAGGCCGAGTCAACATAGCCCAAAATTTGAGGGGGGTGGGACTGAAGCCCAGTAAACTCAATGGTGTTGCGCCGCTCCTTGTGTTTAATCCCTTGGTTACTTATTGGTAATCTTCATTACTCATAGCCATATTCTTCCTCGTCCCAGTAGTACCTGTGTATAAGGCAGTTTGCCTCATACACAAGTACTGGGATGAGGTAGAGGGACATGGAGGTAATGCCTGGCTTAGTTACCTGTAATCTTCATTACTCCTATGCCCAATTTTCCTCACCCAGTACTTAACTATGAGGCAAGGAGCCTCATACATAAGCACTGGGGCAAGGAAAAAGGATATGAAGGTAATTCTGGTCCAAGAAGCTGATTTTGGTGGTTGGGGCAGGGGGGTGGTAGGGAGAGGGGATGTGTGGGTGTGGGGTGGGACAGGGATTGTGCAATAAATCGTAATGGTCATCAATGTCCAGCTTAAGCAGGCATGTAGTCCTATGTCCCGTCCCCTTTCCTCCATACTATATGGGGCGTCCCTCGCTAGGGATGGGAGATGGAACCTTTTTCAGCAGAAAATCATCTTCCCGTTTAAATTTAGATGCGCTGCGCTCCCCTGACTCCACTCACTGGCGCCACTCCCCAGTCCTCTTTTCTGCGTCAATGGGAACGGACCAGTTTCACCAGCGCTCCTGGGTTAGGCCTCCGGCCTTCTAATTCCATGCACTCTTCCCCAGAGAAGTATTCTCTTTTTTTTCTCTTCCAATTGTTAGGTACTGCTCTGTCCTCTGGCGCCACACTCCTCCCCGGTGCATGTCAATGACGGCGGGCTTCAGCAGGTGTCCAGCCTGCGAGGGGCCCTTCCAAATGTCCGACCCTCACGCACTCTGCTTCCGGTGCCTTTGCCCAGACCATCATTGTGACGGCTGTACCATGGGTGATGCCTTGACTCTGCACGCACTGAAGAATCGACTTTTTTTTAACAGGGCATCTCTGATAAAGCAGTACTGCTAAGTGTAATTACCTGGCTAGGCTGGAATTTGGGTGCTGCCAGTCTAGCCGTTTCTTACTGCGGCATTGTATATTTTTCTGGGAATCTGTGATAAAATAGCCATGATAAGTGTTATTGCTTCAACTTGCATTTTGGTGCAACCAGTCTAGGTATGTCTAAATGTGGCCTGGCATGCTTTACTGTAATATGTGCAATTCGCGGCGGATTATTTATTAATATATCCGCGCCGCTCCTGATTGCCCAGGGGCCCACTTCCACGTAGGACTTGCCCCATTACTGCACTGGAGTGCATCTAGCCACCATTGGGAGACACGAGGTCTGCCCCACTCCAAGATGGCCGACCGTCACTGCCACAACACTCCACTCGGCCCCACAGCCCTACAAGCATCGTGATTGGCTCCTCTCCCCTACTTGGGAGCCAACCACAAGCCGGCAGGCTTGGAGCCGGCCCACCACGAAGGCACCCACAAAGGCACTGTGCCTGTCTTCAGCCTGTCTACACCGTCGAGCCTAGAGCCAGGACCCCTTGCCGTCCACCCACAGGGTAAGCATACTGCCCCCCTCCTCCACAATCCACTCCCGACCCGCGAGTTAGAGTCCTGAACTGTTCTCAGCCTCCACAGACATGCACCTCCCAACATTGCTACGTCCAAGGTCCCACCTGCACCGTTGTGCTCTCGAACTGCAACAAAAATATTTCAATGCATAATCTGTAGCCAACTAACCATGCTCTTGCCCTGCATTGCAATATGCTGTCACTTGATAATAGCATCTGCACCTTATGGTCGCCCAGAGACCACTGTGATATTGTGTAGCACCTTATGGTCGCCCAGAGACCACTGTGATATTGTGTAGCACCTTATGGTCGCCCAGAGACCACTGTGATATTGTGTAGCACCTCATGGTCGCCCAGAGACCACTGTGATATTGTGTAGCACCTCATGGTCGCCCAGAGACCACTGTGATATTGTGTAGCACCTTATGGTCGCCCAGACACCATTGTGATATTGTGTTGCGCCTTAGGGTCGCTTGAGACTTTACTCGCTAACTTATCTCAACATGTACTGCCGCCACACACTGTACCTCTTCACGGGTCTAGTCTACACCTTACTGACTAGTACTACTGACTACTCCGTGCCCTCAGGGCAACCCAACAGCCACTTCATGGAGCCCAGACACACCACCACACACGCCACTCCTCCAGAGATCTTACTCAGACAATACAGACTCAGAACACGCACACCCCATCTAGCTCTCCTCTCCACACCCATGCAGGTCACACCTAGAAACTCACGCCTAGGCTCTCGCACTCACGCCAAGACCTGCTGCCCACCATACACCACAACCCGCAAGCACCCTATCAGGTCCCCTAAGCTCGCTCCAACCCCACACGACCATTGTGAAGTCAGATATCACTCGACTAACAAGCCTACTCACACTACCAAAAACTGTACCCCTAGTACCAACCTCAAGCCTACTCTACCAAATAAGCTCCAACACCTTAAATGTGCTCTATTAAATGTACGCTCACTCAACGCCCACGCTTTAGAAGTCAATGACATCATCACCAACCAAGACCTAGACATATTAGCCATAACAGAAACATGGCTGCACCCTGCCTCTGGCCCAACTATCAGCTTAGCTGTACCATCAGGTTACACGATCCTAAGACAAGACAGATCAGCAAAAATGGGAGGTGGAGTCGCACTAATCTTTAAAGACACCCTAGCCTTAAGACAGACTCCTACCACAGGGGAAGACCCCATTGACATCCTCTCAGCCAAACTCACCCTCTCCCCCAAAGACACAGTAAACATTCATGTCATATACAGACCCCCAGGACCCTCCAATAACTTCAAAGGCATAGTCAACCATCTTCTTGGAAAAAACATTAAACAAACTTCCAAAACATTGTTTTTAGGAGACCTTAACCTTGGATATAATGATAAACTTGACAAAGAAGCTATCACCCTCACCAGAAACCTCACAGATCTAGGATTCACACAAATAGTCACTGCCCCGACCCACAACAAAGGCCGTATCCTAGATTGGGTAGCTGATCACAACTGTGGCTCCACCCTCAACTCCAACACAGCCCTTCCATGGACTGATCACAACTGCCTTCAATTCTGCATTCCCATAACCTCCTACTCCACACCTCTTATACCAGCACCGGCCATGCTAGCCAGAAGTGCTAAAAAACTTACAGCAGAAAATATACGTCCCCTTCTCAACATCCCTTGCCTAGCGCCACCGTTCTCCTCTGACCCCTGCATACTAGCAGAGATCCTCAAAGACACACTCACCCACGCCATCAATACCGCAGCCCCTCTTGAAAACAAAAAAGCAAAAAAATCGTTTCACTCCAACTCATGGTTCACGGAGGACTTATTAAATCTACGCCAATGCAAACGCCAAGCCCTCAAAACATGGCAGGCCAATCCATGTGACACCACCAAAGTAGACTTTCTCAGTATCTCTAAAAAATACAAACATGCCATATTCCAGGCGAAATCAGAAACCTACAATAAACGTATCCTGGAAGCCAACTCCCACTCAAAAGAGCTCTTCACCATCTTTAAAGAGCTCACCATCCCCCCAATTTGCACAGATGAGATTGTTAAGGATGAGACCTGGTGTAACAGCATTCAAACAGCAATGTTAAATAAAATAGACCTCCTTCAAAATAAAATAGCAGAACACTCTAAGGCACTGCACACCCAGCAGACCCTCTCCGTCAATAACACCAAAGACGAGCACACCTCCAAATTCGATTTCTCCCCAATCACCGAGTCAGACACTCTCCACATCCTCAAACAGCTCAAACCATCTCGATGTAAAGGCGACATATGCCCCCCTAATATCATTAAAGAATGTGCGACCCCCCTCGCACCAATCATCACAGCATTCATTAACGCCTCATTCAAGACTGGCAATGTTCCTGACAGCCTTAAAGAGGCATGGGTACGCCCACTCTTAAAGAAACCAACCCTGGACCCTGCTCAACCTAACAATTATCGGCCTATTACTACGGTTCCATTTCTCTTAAAAATCCTTGATAAAGCTGCACATATGCAGATACAGGCCTACATAGAAAACAACTCTGTCCTAGGTAAAAGGCAGTCTGGATTCCGCAAAGGTCATGGCACCGAAACTGCCCTACTAGATCTTAAGAATCAAATTACCCTGATCCTAGACAAAGGCAAGCCGGCCCTTCTGCTCCTCCTAGACCTCTCAGCAGCATTTGATCTAGTCGACCACGCCATCCTCACCAACCATCTCACACAGGCCGCACATTTCTCTAAACAAGCCACAAATTGGATCACCTCCTTCCTCGAAGGTAGAGTGATGAAAGTGTTTTCCAATACAGCCAACGCAGAGCCTACCACCATCAGGTATGGAGTCCCTCAGGGCTCATGTACGGCTCCTACCCTCTATAATCTTTTCACCAAACCACTCTTTGATAAACTGGACGCACTTGGGATCACATACACCAACTACGCTGACGATACCCAAGTACTCCTCCCGCTCACAGGACTCTACCACCAGGACGCAGCCACCCTCCAGAATATATACGCCACCATCCAAGCATGGATGGCCACAAACGGTCTATGCCTTAACGGAGACAAGACCGAAATCCTCATCCTCGGCCAAAAACCCACCCTCACAAACCTCGACCCCCTCTTCACCAACTTCTGCATTGACAATTGTGTCATCCCAGTTCTACCTTCGGTAAAAACACTAGGAGTCCACATTGACGCATCACTCTCCATGGAGAAGCAAGTCAACTCCATTGTCTCTGCTTCCGCCCTGAGTACCAAGCTTATCAATGCAATCAAACCATTCCTAACTAAAGATAACTGCCTATCCATTGCCAGAGCCACCATTGGAGCCAAACTAGACTATTGTAATGCGCTACTGGCGGGCACTTCCAACTCCAATCTCAATAAACTTCAAATAACACAAAATAATGCACTAAGAGCAGCCCTCAATATACCTAAAAGAGACCACATTGCGAAAGCCAGAAGGGAAGCACATTGGCTACCTGTTAAAGAGCGCATTACATTTAAAATACTTACCACCGCACACAAATGTATTAACCTGACTGCACCTTCATACCTGTCTGACACGCTAGTTAGATCTCACACCAATAGGCCAACGAGACAATGCCACACTAACCTACTTAGGGTCCCTCGCATCAAGCGAGCTAAAGCAGGCGGAATAAGCTTTCCCTACATCGCACCTAAACTATGGAACGCACTACCTAGCACGCTCAGAGCAGAAACCTCTCTCACCACCTTCCGAAAAAAACTGAAAACCACTTTGTTCAACTAATTCCCCCATCATGTGTATGCTCACCCTCTCCTCTCTCTCCTCCTCACCCACAGTTACACACCTATAACTACTACTTTTCTCTTGCATCCAAGTTATGACCTCTATGTATGTATAACAAGTCATGTTCATATCTGCAAACCTTTCTATTGCAACTAAGTTATGACTTCTCGGTATGTACAAGAAGTCATGTTCATATCTGTAACCAGCGCCACGATGCCCTAAGGGCTGCCTGTGCGCTTAACAAATACGAATAAATAAATAAATAAATAAATAATGTTATTACGTGTCTAGACTGGTCTACATTGTGCAGCCAAGTTGGACTTGTTTTCAATGTGGCATGGCATTTTTAATAGCAAAGTAATATATTAATTAAAACATTAATGTTCCTGGGCACTGTTGGTGACTTGCATGTATTGGATTTTTGGATTGGTGTTACCCTACAAAACAATTGCAAACGCTCTGGCCTTTTAGCCAATTTTTCTCAGAAAACGTACTGTATAAAGCATTAAAAACATATTTATATCTTTCTTCTAGTGGTGTGTGGCGTACCCCTGCAGCAGCACGTTTGTGCGTATTGCGCAAGCGTGGTAATCCAGACCGGCCCAGTGTGGCACGACCTGTGATTTGTTGCCGAGTTCGGGGGGGGGCCCTCAGCATGGCTCGCAGGGGGGGGGAGTTCTACATTTTGTGGTACGTCACTGATTCGAGGGGAGGGGGCTGATGTGCGTAATTGCTTTTTGTTAAGCAGAGAGGTGAGGGAAGCATTGTTGCATGTTAGCTCATTATGTACGATATATTTTATTTATATCGCGCCCATACACAAGTGCAAGGAGTGCGTATATGTATTATGTAATAAGTGTGTGAAGGTCTGCATGATGAATTGGGGACTGGGTGGGCGTGTGAATGAGCAAGTGCACAGTCAATGGGGGTGCAAGTGAATGGTGCGTTTAAATGAGTGAGTAAATGTTGTGTAAATGTGTGTGTGTGTGTGTGTGTATGCGCACGCTTATGTGTAATGCTGGGCCAAGGAGCTAATTTTGGTGGGTAGAGGGCAGGAATTAGGGGGACGTGTTAAGGGACAGGTGGGGAAGGGGGGGTGGCACACTGTACTACTGCCTGGTCCACTGGTGGTCGCTTTTGTATAAAATGTGATGCCTGATCAGATACCTGGGCTAAAAGATATAACAATTATCAAAGCAACTAAATGTGTATGTTATCTTTAACCAATCACTTGGTTGTTCTCACTGGCATATTGTGTTTACTTGGGCCCCATGCCAGACAACCCTTGGGATTGAACAGAGGGGCAGAGCCTTCAAGTATGCCCCGCCCAGTTTCTGGAATGGCCCCTCCCATCACCAGTTAGCCCCCACCCCCAATTCTAGGTTTATTTGTGCTCCTGGCCTACACGTAACTGCTTACCGCCGACAAATTACGTGCAGCAGAAAAATTACCTCCTTACTGTTTTCACGACATCAGAACACCACAAGGTTTATCTATCTTATTGCTCCCCCAGCTCCCTTTCTTTGCCATGCTGAATACTCCCTTGCTGCTGATGCGATTGAAAAATGTGGCACGAAAAGTGCAGCGAACTGGGTCAAACTAGAAGACACTGTCCATAAAAATTGGCACGTTTTAGCAAGTCTGCTTGCTATACATATTGTGACAATCTGAAAGGACGTCCTTGAAGTTTAAACTAAGCTAGCCGTTTTAGCTGCGTTTACCTGATCTTCTCAGTGGAGTTATTGCAATTATACTCGGGGGAATCATGAGAGTAGGCCTAAATAAAGCACCTTTAACCCAGTCCGCTTTTCCTTGCGACTTTTACACACGTCCAAATACGTGACCTCTAGAAATATGTTGTTTTTCCTTTTGTAACACTATTCTCCCCCTGCTGCCAGTTAGGAGGGCCCCCATTCATTGGCTTTCATAAATGCCAATCTCGATTAGCTAAGGAGGTTGGCATTGTAGTATTTCCTCGATTATGAATTCATTCCCATACTATGCCATAGTAATAGTGTCCATATACTGGTGGGAGGGATTTTGCTTACGGATTGGCCAATACTCGTATCAGTCACTGTTGGTTCCTCCTAGACGACGACTCCCAGTCGCTGATTTGTAGATTTCTATATCAGGCTAGGCTGCTACATGAAGGTGAGACGATGTTTGACTGTTGATTGGCTGATCACTGAACCAAGCTAGAGGCTCTGTGAATTTGAGGAAGGCTTCCGGATTCCTGATTGGCTGCTTCTGCTGTCTGTTAAGCTTCCAGTGCTCAGCGGCAGGGGCAGCACTAGCAGGAAGCTCAGACCCGCTTGTAGTCCGTGAGGCGCCCGGAGTTTCAATGAGTGGGGCAGGGAGCACGGGGGATCCCGAGGAGATGAGCGACCAGGTTTTCGCGCAGGTGAGGCGAGTAGAGTAGTTAGTGGAATCAGCGTCTCATGTTTGTGTACGGAGTGATCACTGTTACTTGGTACATCTGTAGGAGAGGCGAGCAGGTGGGCCCTGTGTGTGGGTGCAGGGTTACAACTGTCTGTGTTTGCGTTCACAGGGGGGATCTTGTGTAGGCGGTAGAAGCGGGGTGCTGTAACCTGTGTGTGAATGGGGGTGCGGCAGCATCGGTGTTCAGGGCGTTCGGGCTGCTTACAATATAACCGATCACTCACACCACTCGTATACCTCCTTAGTAGCCTAGCTGTACGCCAAGGCACTATATTTATTATGACGTTTTTAGCCGCACATGAAACGATGTGGTGTTAACTCCGCCTTTCACAATTCTCGCTTTTTCCGCCAACACTGTAAGGATTATCTTGTTATCTGCACAACTTGTAGCATTTCAGCATTCTAGTTTACTCAACACATGTCAACTTTTTTAAAACCAACATGAGGGTGAGTGACATTCTCATGGTCCTGCGGACTTTCTCTTGACTGGTCTTGGAAGCATTCCTCTTGCAGGCACGTCGATAAATTGTGTGTATTTTAAAAATCAGGGAGGCAGTTTTAATGGTCCGAACCTCAAATATTTTATAAGGAAGAGCCGGGTTTGTCCACCACCCAAGCAGAATTGCGGGCGATTTCTGAAAATGGTGCCTTCTAAAGCAAACTAGGTGCTTAATAGCCACATAGAAACAATGATCCACTCAGAACGTGTTAACAGTGATACCTTGCAGGCTGTGTAGAGCAAAAGTAGCCCCATCGTTAATTCCTCACTGTTTTGCTGCACTAAGCACTTGAACCAAATAGCGCCTTGTTTGCACATCAGAAAAATAATGCAGTGTTTACAGGCGGCGTGTCTGGCTGCACAGGATTTGGCGAGTTATATGCCTAGTAAAAAAAAATAATTGTCCCAACGCTGATGTTTCAGTTCTCACACAGGGCGGGCACAGCATACTTCACTGGAGGCTCTCTTCAATCCTCCTTGTAAATTGAAATACGCTACCCTGCTGCGAATGGGACACACTGTTTTAAAGCACACGACTCAAAACACGGTATTAATGTGTTCTTGGAGATATCGGTTGGCCATGAAGGAGCGCCCAGTGTTTGAACAAGTGTTGGCCTAAGCACATCACACGATAACACGTATTTAAAACGCCCAACTGTCACCAAAAGGACCAACATGTCGAGGTCCTCTTTTATCAGTATAATTGTGTTGATGCGCCACTTGGGAAACGCATTCCATATCCTACAGGCTTGGCGGTGCCTGCATACACTACTAGAGCTTGCGTGCTTTGCCGCCCAAAGCGTGCCCTGCAATATGTCTTTGCCTGCAGTTTTGTTTGCTTATCTATAGTACGAACCAATAACCTATACAAATGGTGTAGTGCTTTGCATGTTACACATGGCGCAGGGGTTGCATTATTTCTGTGTCTATAGACTTCACGCATGATGGGCATTCATAAATGTGTAACAACTACCCCAATGTCCAGTGCCTAAATATACTGAAGACGTGTCTGTCATTCGATTCAACATTTAAACTTTTCACAACTGTGAGTTAAACATTAACAGTTGTCAGTGTTTACATAATTTGACTCATTATGGCCCCTTTTACTAAAACACATCAATATCAAAACGTAGACATTCGGTCTCTATGTATAATTTCATTAAAGTTCACTATCAGTTGTAACACTCTTAAAATCATACATGCATTGATTGATAAAGTAAATATCTTTGTAACTACTTCTTTACCCAATAGAATTTATAATTTCAATAAAGTAAATAAAAGCTATAATTGACCAGAGTTGTGTGCCTAGCAATGGAGTGAGGGCTGTGGACCTTGTCTAAAACATTCAAATCTTAATATCACCCCTTTGCAATATAATGTGAGATGCTTCACTGTGTCCATCTGACTGTATGGTGTATTTACATAGTTGACAGAAAGGTTGATCTCTTCTCAAATTACGTCTAGGAACCAAAATTCTAAGGTAGTGAGCAAATTAAATCGGAATTTCATTAATACATTTTTTTAATTTTATTTTTTTATATATTTGTAAATCGGGGACAGAAATACGCATAAATAGGTGGGTAAATGCGGTTTCGTAGAAATGTCCATAAATGGAGGCATACAAAGTTTCATTAGAAATGTAGCATTATTTCAAATGGTGTTTATTTTTTTTTATTTTTCAACAAATTGCGCTTCCATAATTTTCAACACTGTTGGATGCACAACTGCAATCACCTCCATTAAATCCATTATCAAGGCTTCAGTGTCAAAGATATAAGTGTAATACCCTCTCTGTAGGTCCGCATAAAGGATATTACCACTAGTTTTTACGATTTTACAGTATATAATGATATTTTCCTAATGAAATGTCTTCCCTGAGGTGACACCAAGTGCGCCCTATTCAGGACAATGTGAAATTATTGAGGAAGTTTGAAAAGAGAGATGGTAATTTATTCCTAAAAGGACAGTTTTTAAGATCGTAAATCACTACTCCATAAAAAAATACTTTTTAAAAATATATTAAACTTAAAGTGCATTTGATTACAAAGCAACCTTTTTCACACTATTACATAATACACAATTTTAAAATCACACACTAAGAAGACCAATATCATTCAAGTAAAATAAAGCCAAATATCATTCAAGTAAAATAAAACGCACTATCTCATCTAGTGCACCATAATACCATCAATGATAGTACCCGTCATCAATATATATATATTGTAGCCAAAAGTGAGAACCATATTTGTGATTTAGGGCCTGATTCGTGGAACGTGTTCCTATGGGACTGCACCAAAACAATTCCATGAATCAGGAACTGTCTTTTCATTTGAGTTATTAAGGGAAACGTTTTTAGACTAATTATTACAGGAAACCCAAGGAGACTTTCTCTGAATAAATGGTATTTACACTGCTAAAAATGTATTTATTTTTAGATTTAGTTGGATGAACCAATAGGTTGTCCATCTTTGGTAATTACTCAATTATTTTTAAAAATCATTTGGTGCCTAACTGGCGTTATGTGAGCACAGTAATAACATCAACATGCACTAGCCAACTTTGATGCAGATGACCCCATTTCGGAGGAAAGGAATAGGTGATTTACAAGGCTTCCTGTATATTATCTGAAAGGTATAGCTTGAAAAGGCAAGGGGCAATTGCGCCCCTTGCTGTAACCCAGTATAATTTTCAATTTCCTTATTCTGTGTACCACTTGCATCTAACTTTACTTGCAAATAGGTATTTATATTAAGCAAACTCATGGTCCTAAGCAAACCGAAATGCCCCACTTATACAAATTTGACCATAGTCTAGTCCGGCCAACACAAACCAATTCCACAGTCAATTTGAGGCATGACGAATAAAACGAAGTTTATTTTTAATTATGAACCAGATTTAAGCACCTGCATTTGGCAAACATCGTAAAGCATCCTGTTCAGGATATTACTTGTTTTCTTAACTCTGTCTGAAAAGGTGGGATCCTGCCAATACTGTGGCCCTGTTTGTGAGCTCTTTAAATACAATCGAGACCAGATCCTTGCTACTCCCTATCCAACTGAGCTATGGGCCCATAGTTACTGGGGGTAGTGATCATTTCGTTCTTTTTATGTAGATCAGAACTATAAGTATTTAATCTAAAGTTTTTGGAAAGCTACTGGTTTCTATTACTTGTTTTTAATATATCAGACCACATGACTAGGTTGCCTTTTAGGGCTGCATTTTATAATTCATCCGGCCCCATTGCTCTTTTAAATTTGAGAAAGTTTCTTCCCTAGTAAACTGAACCTTCCTTTTTCCGACTTGTTTTCAGTCAACAGGTAGCTAGCTGATCATTACTTAAAGGGATATTTAATGGCTGAAAGTGCATAACCCAAGAGCACTCTGAAATATGATTAGTTTAAGTGACAATTGACAATGAATGCTGCAACTTCTAAAAGCAGGTAGATTTCTTATCTCAATTACCTCCAGCCCAATTTAGCTTTTCTTTATGATCTGAACAGATATGTACCTTGAGTCCATCTATAGGTCTAGCTAATGTTGGACCTTTTCTGTATGTAAGCAGAAGTTTGTTTGTGCCTACACCTCTTTGCGCCAAATTTCTGATGTAAATGAATAAAAGTACGTAGTCAAGTTTCTTCAAGTATATTTTCTTAATTTATTTGATATATGTTCTGCCCATATGGATGACACGTGTTTCGGCGTTCCATTGGCGCCTTTTTCAAATCCGGGCTGAATGCAAGCGTAACATGTAATAAAACAAAACACAAAATATAACATATGAAATAGCATTTTAGCATATTTTATAACACATTTAGTAGTTAGAATAGTGACTTAGGCTGTGTAGTATATCCTTTTAGCATTCTCAAATTGCATGAACACCTAAAAGTGCAGCACCTCCTAGTTACCTCAAATGGTTAAAAATAAATCCATTACAGTGACTATGTTAGTTTTTTAAAATTAAATTTGTGCAATCCGAAAAAGTAGTAAGTATGGGATGGCATGGACCAAACAATTTTTGGCTGTCAGAAAAGCATGTGAATTCGTTTTCTTACCCTTATTGAATGTAATGCGAATCTCCCTTTCCTTATTTCCGGGAATTAGTTTTTAGTTGAAGTGTATCACGGTAGTTCCAGGGTTAAATCCCACCTAGAACAAATTTGGTTGTTCTGTTATGCTAACATTTGAAGCCGCAACATTTTTGACTGAACAAGGTTACCTTGTCCGTGAGGTTAAGGAACTCCACTGATCTAGCTTCATGGGAATTCCTGTGGTTTTGTATTCTCATAGCGATGCTCTAACACTGTGGTTTGCTGTTGGGTTGCTCAGCAGAAGATGAACTTAAATGTTGCTTTTAAACCATCATGATCTCATTTCACAGCACTATGAAATCTAAACATATGTTAGATAGATGTGAAGATGCATAGCTATAATCTTAAATTTGAGTAGGAAGAACCTCTAAACCACGTAGGCTGGCTTGGGACACCATCTGTCTTATTTACATTCAATAAAGTCCCATTCATACGTAAGTTCAGCACATTGCATCCCTCATCTGTCATCCTTCCTTGGACTATGATGGGTACTGACCCAATTTCACTGGTATTCTCTAATGGACAGTACAAGTTCGGACATCTGCAAATTAAGTCCCTGGAGGGATTGTCCTGTCTGAAATGCCATCTACCAACAGTGATTTCGATAATGCAATTAATTCATAATTACTAAAGTCTTAAAGCAGTAGATTAAAATAAATGTTTAACAGGTCTTCCCAACTAGGTCTCCCTGGCCAGGAAAGACTGACACAACTGCTTTCATGACACATTTCCACTCCTTACCTCAGCCCGCAACAAATTATTAGTGGAGATTAACGTCCCCCTCCTCCTATGGTTGATTTCTGTTACCGTTTCTTGTCTCCCATTGCAGGGAATACCAAGAGTCACACTTCTTGGAATAGAATATCAAACTCTCTCAATAGAGATAGTGACTCATTAAAGGGACACTATAATAATCGGTAACACAAAGCCAGGTATATTTGCTTTTCGCAGTGCTTTATCTTACTGTCTCTGCTGAGTACCACTGTATTGTACGGGAATTCATAGAGTGCAGGCAAGACCAAGAGGCATCAAGGCGCCGGGAGAGAGAGAAGACTGCAGACCTGGGGGATTAAAACAGATACGTTTTGAGATATTTACGAAAGGGTGTAAAGTCAGAAATGTTGCATATCTCTGGACGGAGGGCATTCCACAGCGTGGGGGCAAGTACGGAGAAGGACCTTCCTCCAATTTGGGTCCGCCGAATTCAAGGGATGTTGAGCAGTGATTGATTAGCTGAGCGGAGGCGTCTGCTCGGTTTGTAGGGTGTAAGTCTAGATTGAAGGAACTCTGCCCTGGCGTTGTGGGTAGCACGATGAATGAGGCATAGGATTTTAAATTTAACTTAACTTGGCTCCTCACAGGGAGTCAGTGTGGAGAAGAAGGTAGTGGGAGTGAGCCAGTTTGGGGCAAGACGAGCCGCTGCATTTTGGAGAATCTGTAAATGTTGAAGCCAGGGCCTCAGGTTGACCAAAATAGATAACATTGCAGTAGTCTATTGATCCCATAATGGAGGCTGTCTCAATTTTAGATCTGGATTCAGCCGGAAGAAATGTAAGAACTTTTTAAAGCATTTTGAGGTTGGTAAAGCCCGATTTGCCGACTGGCGAAATTTGAGCTTCTCTAGAGCCTGAGGACATTATTTTGATAACTTTTGCTCTTGACTACCGAGGAGGGTTCAGGACAGGGTCCAAGAGAGGTAGGCCAGTAGTGACAGGTCTAGGGCTGTCCTGCGTAACTGGCACCAACCAGTAGAATCTCAGTTTTGTTCAATTTAAGCCAGTTATTGGCCATCCAGACCCCAACCACCGAAAGACAGTCCTTCAGTTTCGGTGGGGTGGGTCAGTCGAGGGGACGTTGTCGAAAAATAATCTGTGTCGTCAGCATAGGAAAAGTAGTGTACTGTCATGATGCCCGCTCTCGGGGAGCCGGTTCAAGCCCTGCATCCCCGAAAGCGGACATCCAGTCCCCAAGGAAGGACCCAGCAACCCCATATAGGGGCCCTTTGGACAGTGTCCTGGCGCCTATGGCGCCAGGCTCATTATGGATGTGCTTGGGTGCACTTACCTGATGCAGACCATGCTGCAGGATCCTGGCCTCCTTGAGGCCTGAAAGGAACTACTTTACCTGTGGGAATAATTTACCATCCGGGCGTGGTCGGGGAAGGATACAAACCTGATTGGAGGAAGGATACATACCTGGAACTTCTTCCAAGGCTATTCAAACCCCACCCGAACAGCCACACATGCTTCGCATTGTTCTGCAGCTGGACGCTCGCCGTGTCTGCTCCTGCATCTTGACTTCTGCCACGCCTGCCAGCATCCTGGATCACCTGCAAAGGAAGAGAAGAAGAGAACAGAAGAAGGAAAAGTCCTTACCTGCTAAATCCGCATCTCGCCGACAATCCTGAAAAGGAAGACTTTTATTTAAAAGCTCATCGCGTCGATCGCTGCAGCGCCGCATTCCACTCACCTTTACTGGGCGCCTCCATGTTCAGCAGCGATCATCCGGATTCGCAGTCACGCCCCAGCGCCTAGGGAGAAAAAGACCAGAACAAAAGGTGAGAGAGAGAGAAGGGAATAAGGAAAGCTAAATCTCCATGTTAAGACTTACCTGTTGATTCATTCCCTCTTCATTTCGGGTCCGCGCCGCATCCTGGCATTTCCGGACCCCGGCCCCTAAGGGGAAAAAGAGACATCAGCGTTAATGAGCGAATGAAAAGACATAACCAAAAAACGCTCATTAAAGATTTACCTGATTTCTACAAGGATTTCACCTCTCATCTCGGGTCGGTGCCTGTTCCCCGGCATTCCGTACCCCGGCCCCTATGGGGAAAAAGACACTAGCATTAGTACATTAATGCATGGACACAAGGGGAACCTCTTATCAAAAAAACTTACCTGGAAGCCAAGCAAGTTTGGTCCTCACCAATCCGAAAATCCAGTGAAGTAACTGGATACCAACGCGCCCCTGCATCAGAAGCAGGATGGAGAGCTCGTCCTTCCAGACCCTAAGATGAGACGCTACGAGGAATCACAAAAGGGTTTCGAGGAGGGTGAGAGGGGAAAGTGGGAGGCTGATTGCATTACCCCGCAGACAGTTAATCCCCTATTTTTGCCTACAGAAGGATACTTCTGCGAGCCAGACAAGCCAGATTCGGGGGCCCGGTCCAGTCCGTCTTCCGAACCCTGCGCATCACCTTAGAAGAGGTCACAGCAGCGTGAACCAGGCCAGCGCCTCCGTGGGAGTCTGGTGAGCGTTACATGTACCCCATTGCTGGAGATCAATTTGGACAGGGCCAGCATATACAAATTAAACAGGAGGGTAGGAAGGAGCAGATCCCTGGGGGACCCCACAGTCAAGAGTGTTGGGTGGGGGAGGTAAATGGAGGAATCATCCATCCAACCATCTCTAGCTCTCAGCTCCTTCATGCTGCCAATGGCGGTATAAAAACGGGAATTGGAAAAAAGTGCTATTTTTTTCCGATCCTGTCAGAAATTGAACCATTGCACCCATCAGATTATCTCAATATGATCACTTTAGGCCAATTGTGTACTTAATCAAAGTTGAAACACTTTGTATTTCATAATCTACCTTTTTAAAAGATAAGCCTGTGTGGTTCTGTGCTCGTTATCTATGGCCCACGTATAGATTTTTGCTTTTTGAAATCATGGGCGGGAATTGGATGACAGTACTTAAAGTTATAACTAATGGTTGAAGCCTCTGAGAGGCATAACATGCTGTTGGGAATAGCTTCACCTTTAGGGCTGGCCAGCACTACACGCGGCGGTCAAATAGCAGACCACTTGCTGACCTCCAGACATGGGTGAAATATTAGTTTGGGGGTCTGCCGGTGTCTCCTCCTAAATGTGCAGCATTCCACAACAGGAGGGTGAGTCGACTAGTCTGATGTACATTGCTATATTCTGCCCCACACTCTGACATCCACACACATCCTCCTAATTCTTCTTGGATTGCCCCT
This sequence comes from Ambystoma mexicanum, assembly GCF_040938575.1. NCBI lineage: Eukaryota > Metazoa > Chordata > Amphibia > Caudata > Ambystomatidae > Ambystoma > Ambystoma mexicanum. Next base: position 965,278,237 of record NC_090936.1, on the reverse strand, counting down.
GAACACCTTATTTTTTTCCATCTTGCTTTGTATGCACTTTCCCCACAGACTTTTGCATTATCACAAATGTACAGCTTTTAAAAACTATTTTCCTCCACCTGAAAACACTACTGACTTGTCTCCTGTAAACAGAAAGTTTCCAAAAAACGCTCTTTACAGTGTCGACCTCCATACCTCCATAAAGTCAAACACTTTAAAAAATAATTATTTTGTTTTTCCCATTCCACGTTTTTAGTCTGCTGGTTCTTCATTTTAAACCTGATCCAGACTACTTCCATCTCGTTCTATCTACTCGTCTTTCCACGTTTTACCTCCAAAACAAAGACCACTCTTGATGCAAAACAGATCGTCATTTCATTTATCTATCTTAAAACATCTTTCGAGTACATATTTCCTTTTCCTGCAGACACGTTTTGAATTCATACTGTATTGCATTCTGGACTAGCATTCACCAAAACTATCACAAACTTCATTCATCTCTTGACCTGCACGTCCTCTGCTTGAATCCCTGTTTTCTCTCCCCCCTTCCATTCCTTTTATTTCTTCATCCTTGCACTTCCTTCTGGATACCCCAAACTGGGGCTCAATAAGCTAACTTCCAGACAATCCTCATTGCTCAGAGACCACCACAGTGGTGATCTATACAAGCTGCATAACATTTCTAGGTGAACGGGCCAAGTTACTACAATAGTGGCGAGGTATCGGAGAAAGGCATCCACGTCTCCCCTAGCCTGCATTCATCGTAGGCATGGATCGGCCAAACATCTTTGCAGCTAGAGAGGCAAGCAGTGACTCCTTGTCCCAACCTCCTTCCTGATACAAGGAAAACCACCCTGGTGCCAGTGGCTCACTATGTTCCAAACCTACGTAGAAGCAATGAGTGGTGAAGTATTCACAGCTCCATGCAAGTAGCGATCAAGAACATGGTAGAAGTTGAGAGACAACAGAATTTCGACAGTTTACGGGGGTAAGTGTCCCACGACTGAGACATTGATGTTTTTGAGGAATTTGACGACAAAGCAAACGGGGCTCCCATGAACCGACAGTACTTTTTTTGCAGGCTTTAAAGAACTCCCTTTGCTACACGACTTCAAAGGCCAGACTGATAAAATGATCTGAGGCATGGTAATTGTGCAGTACAAGAACCATGAAATTCAAAAGGAGCTGTTGCAGTCAATGGAGCTGTTGAAGGCTCAATTATGTGAATGCTAATAAAGAGCACTGCACTCTACCTTGGACACACGTGATGTTCTTTCCACAGTACTAAGGGGTACATATGCAAAGGAGCCAGCATGAAAAGACCAAGCAATCGTAAAGTCTGCGCCGTATTAGTGCAGGGGGCATTCTCTGTTTTACCTTCTTTACAGGAGGTATGTGGCCTACCTACACTTTCTCTTCCTGGTGCGCCTTGTCTTTTCCCAACACCTGCGCAGGCATTGAGTTTTGTGCATGCATGGATTGGCAAAATAGGTTGGCGTGTAGATAGTTATTTGATCTCAACAAAGTTGCTAATTTCTTTCCTAGCAGTCCTTTGCCTCCTTTTACAGCTTATAACTTGATTAATAAGGAGCACAGTTACAGAAGAGTAGACTTGGCCCTTTTAATCTATACTCGACCCAATGAAACCCAGTGGTTGATTCCTGCTACTTCTAAACATTAATTCTAGGTGTTTATCTCCCAATGTAAAGTTACTTAATTTATCGACCTCAGAATGAGTAACCAGTGAGTCCTCTTGACTGGATTCAAACCTGTGGTTGGTTCTAGCACACAGATGTTGGATATTAGCGATTAATCCCATAGCCTAGCGCAGGCATGCCCCTAAATTCTCACACCAGAGAGTATACAACCCGCTGGGGAAGAAAGGCTCAAGTCGATCTTGTAGGGATAACCAGTTTTAATCTCGCAAGCAGATGAGAGCAATAGCAAAGAACTCTGTTGCTAAGAACGTTCTGCCGAAAAGAGGTACAAGCAGAAAACTTAAAAGATGCACAGCGTCACAGTGACGAGACATACAGTAACAACCTGCACAGCAGATTTGGATGGACAGTATACATGTTCCACCTTTACCCATAAGGGGTGCTGGCCTATTGGTCCCAGTCCATCCGTCTTCCATCACATGGGTGATGCAGGGCTCATCTTCTCACTTTGAAGGTCTGAAAACAAATTAATTATACTCCTACCATACAAATATTTTATCACTCATGCTTTGCACTTGGCAGGCCTTAAGATGGACATAAAGGAGGTCTGGGGCACTCTAACCTTCACACACACACATTTCACTCCCTCCCCTTCATGCCATCCGGCTAGAAGGTCCCCACCCTTGTTTTAAAACTATCATGTATTCCTCCCAGCACCTTGCAATACAAGATTGTCACTTCAGCAATATGCCCTGTCCGTCCTCTTTGAACATTTCAGGCCTTTTTACTTTGGGGTTGGTGGTCCAAGAGCACCTTTTGCCATGGAATTCGGGGATCATAAGGTTTAGTTATATGGGCTATAACTCGTGGTCACCCGGGACTGGGCCGGGTCGTGCTTTGGCCAGTGTGAGATAACATGCACACCAGATGCCGGTCTCTGATCACGGCCTTGTAGGGCACATTCCTCTTGGGTAAAAAACGCATCTTTGCAACACTGTTAGAACGATGAATAGACTTTGTGGCGGTTGGATTTGTGAGATGTCCTCATGGGAGCTCTGGCATGGCTGGGGATTTCTGGTCTTGTGAATTTGGGCCTAGTGCATGCAATGCCGCATTTACGGTGCACGCTTTCCCTTCTACCTATGATTACTAATATCTACGCAAAATAACAAGCTGCTCACACCTTGGCCTTGGGCTATATTATGTAGTTAGACTATATTTGGTTATATTAAAATGGGGTCCTGTTAGACGGAAAGGTGCCACTCTCACTGTCCCCTCTCCACCCTGGCCCAGCACAGTGCCTCAAATGCACCTTGCCTCACTTTAAAGCGGCCAGGGGGGTGGGATGGGGCTGTTGCTTTCCCAACACTAGCCAATGACAATAAGACTGACATCTCTGCTTCAGTTCATGCATGCCCCTGCATAACTGACATTTTGCGCTCACCTGTCCCAAATGTCCAGATTGTGTTTACCCTCCTCTTGAAGACAGTAGCTAGAGGATATTGAGAAATGTATATAGCACAGCATCACACTCCATCACATACAGGCTGTAGTTGAACCTTTTAGGCTACACTACAGAAAAATAGTGAAAGGTTATTGCGGGGCAACTGAGAGATACTAATACAAGGAACTAGGTTTACATGTCCTTACGAGAAGTGAGTATGCCAAGGGCTGGTGGAGCACTTAGTGTGTGATGTCTCTTATCTCGGGTGCCTGGTCAAATCACATGACAAACACATTTCCCTGGCCACCACCATTCCCTACGTGTATTCTCTTGGAACATGCAAGAGTACAACCCTGGGGAGGGGGGTTGTAAGCAATGTACAACAAAACTGCATGCATACATCTGCCTCAAATTCAACTATTTGCTCTATGGCATGCAACCATTCACACTGACCACCATGAATGCATACTAGCATGTTCTGCAACTGAATATTTGCTCATACAATACATGTTTATGATAAATTCCAAGTGGTTCTGTACCAGTAAGAATAAATCGCACGGCAGCGTTTTGTAGATGACGATGCATACCGTTATTCCAGTGAGTAGCTCTTTCCTGCATGCGTGACGCTGCAAGATGGGGAAATACGCTGTGCATCCCTTGCAGTTAATTATGTGCCTACTTCTAATAACTTACAATACAGTCGCCAGACGCGATTTACCAGTTTCAGGTGCATTCTCTAATTCTTGATTTATCACAGCACATTCTCCTTTTATCATTCCACTCAAAGGTCACATCATTGTTGGGCAGCACCTTGTGTGCTTGATAAAATTTAGATAATTAAATTCAAATTTAGCTTAGTATTTGGTTAATCTTTAGGAGGTACTGTCCTGGCTGCTGTATTTTATCCTGAGCCAACCTCGCCAAATTTCTTAGATCTTTATATACGATTTCCTTGAATTGTATTTCTGGGCTTTTTGTCTCAAACTGTGTATTTCCGTCCTTTTTGCCTCTTTTCTCAGTCTAATTGCAGCTATGCAAATTATTCAAAATATCCTTGTTTAATCTTGGGGGAGAAAGGGGCTTCTACAAAATATACTTAATATGTTTATACTTCTTAATGTTTATACTTAATTTGCTGGAAAATGAATGAGGCACTTGCTTTGCTGAATGGCTTCCTTCTAAATTGGAAACTCCCACCAGGAGTTTAAACCTCATACAGAAATACCTGATGGTATTCTCTAAACCTCATACAGAAACACCTGATGGTATTCTCTAGCTATGTCTAGAGTGGTAATAACTCCTTTTGCATCTGATTCTTGATTCCATTTCATGCATGCTTAGTAAAGGGTGACTTCATCTTTTGTCTTTAAGGCAGTAGAGATAAAGATATCAATGTAACGTAATGATGCATTGATCTTCTTTGTCCGCATTATACTTGACAGCTGTAGAGATTCTTTAGTTTTGCACTGGCACATCTTTTCCATCCTACTCAAGTCTTCTATGTCGGTGGAATCCTAGCATTATTCAAGATGGTCTCATAAACAGTAGGAGACTATTGGCACCTCAGTGGAAGTGTATTCTCTCATCTAGAAATGAAGGGGGTGCTGGAAACCAACTCCCTAAGGCGGAGGCCACACCTCTGAGGCAAATGTTGGAGAAAAGAGCAGAAATTGATGATTGTGTGCCTGCTGTATTTCTATACGTAGCTCGCTATTTGGCCTTCTATCATCCTTGAGGAGGACCAAATACTTATTGTATTGAATATTAAATGCTTATAGGCGTCCACTTGTAACTTTGATTAAAATCTGCAAACCTGGGACATTTGTGGCCCAGAATATAAAGGAGAGGGTCACAATGGAGTGGTAACTCCTGTACCACTACATTGTACTTTGTCATTATTTTCCTGTATGGGAAGCATAAGACCTCCCATACAGGCAAACGAAGAGGTGTGACAAGTGGCATAATAAACTATGCAAATTGCTCCTCCTCAAACGCCCACTGACCCTCAAAGAATTGATGTGACAGGATACTCCATTAACCAATATTCACTGAGCAGAATACCAACTGACAAACAAAAAGTAGACTGCCTGAATAAATGAAAATGCATCTGTCAATAAATGACCTAAACTGCAGTAGGAGCTTGGGACCTGACTTTCTTATTATGTATTTTGACTTTGTGGTCTCTGAGCATGACCCATCTTACCTGTGTAGCCTGTGGTAATGTTTTGCCTCAGCAGATGGGCTGTGCTTGGGAGGCATCCTGACCTCTAACTCCAATAATATTATCTGGTTAAAGGGAATACATGCCGCAAGCTTCCTGAACCTCGATTCCCAACCCCAGATTTGACAATTAAGTCATTTCAGGATGGATCCTTCCCAGCTTTACTGAAAAATTGCACTGTTACTCCTCTACCTAAAAAGAGAAGAGGCCCAGTTTCCTGGCTCTCCGTCAACCACTGGCTGACTTAAAACCATCTTCCCATCGGCAAGCTTACGGAGAAACTTTATTTCCCAACTCCATAAATGGTTTGTAAATGAAAAGTTGCAGGAGCCTTTGCAGTATTCTTTACTCATTCACAGGAAAACCACCCTGCGACATCCAAGCATGTCTTGTGGTGAAGTCACCCAACCCAAATTCAACCTATTAGATCTTTTAGATGCTTTTAATACAGTGCATCATACCCTTCTCCTTGGATTGCCACATTGCCACATTAAAAATGTCCTTCTTTGTCTTCTATTCCGCTTCTTGAGCTTTGTATGTGTCAGTCTTGGCTCCTTTTTGTACAACGTTCTTTTTCACCACATCATACACCACCTACTCCCTCTTGGTTAAGTGTGTGTGTGAGGTGGATTACACAAGTGTCTGACCATATGCGTGTATAAAGGACATCTCTTATTTTCTTGTGATATTGAGGACTCTTAGTTAACCTGGCATGTTTTGTCTGGGAATGGGCAATGGTTCCCTCTTCTTGCTGCTTCTCGCCCACTACTATCGGAGCAAGCAGTAGCACTCCCCAATTTCTTCTCATACCAGAATCCCTGCTCTTGGTCGTTACAAGCTGTGAAGTCTTATATGTATGAAATGCGCAATGCCAACCTGCAAGCAAGTACTCCCTTTCTAGTCTTTATGCAGGGGTTTCCAGAAGCAGATATCTTAACAGCAAATCATGTGTTTTCACTGTACGCTATTGTGGGATTAATTTCTTTCCTGTCTGTGCACAACTTTTGATTCGTGAATCCGCCTAGCTGCTAGACTGCCATCCTTTGGGACATCCATTTCAGTCTTTGGATCTCATCACAATTTGTTGGGGGTAGCTGAAGTATGGCATTGATCAGCCAATGTAGTTTAATCATAGCAACCTCAATTCCCTTTTCCTCTTCAGTGTCTCTTCATTTTACTGCCATCCTTGTATTGCAGTTGACTTCAGCTGCACCCAGGGGGAAAGCAAGGAGAATTGTGTGTGTGTGTCATGTGGCTAGCACTGTGACAGTTTGTAATCCAGAGTGACGTCTGTTATGTTTGTGATGAGACTTGCAGGGAAGTTTGGCTGGGTTTGCACTAAGGAAGAGCAACGTAGTGGCACATGGTGGTAATATGGGCTGCGTTTACCCAATGGGTGTGCTGCAATTAATTCATGCGGAGAATTTACGTTTTCTGTCCTTTTACTTTCAGGTGCTACTTACCTTGAATGAGGTAGCAATCTGTTTTGCTGATATGCCGCCGAAGGTTTCTGGTGGCCTGCACCATGTCCTTAGCCACAATTCAGAGGGGCACACCTATGAAACTGAGTTGCCAATCGGTAATTATTATTACTATTTTTTTCTGTGTAGTAAATTGTTGTTTTTGTTATCGTTCAAATGTTTAAACGCCTTTCTTCGATGATTCTTTATATATGGTTACAATGTGATATTCAGGAATGACGACATTGTTCAAAGACTTTGGCTTTGTTTTCTTTTGTACTATGTAGTGCTTTGATGCCACAGGTCAACAATGTTCTGGTAATGTTCAAAAGGGAGATTGGGCACCCCAACCAGAAACCAAGTAGGTGTGAAATGTCAATGTCTCCAAAGGCATGTAAGCTAGGAATTCAGCTGCTTAGTCCTCAAATAATTTTAGCCCGTAGTCTAACCTCTTTAGTTTTTTTTTTTTGTCTCCCATGTTTTAGCATGGCACTTGGGAGAACCGTATCTTTCTTAACCAGCATTGTGATCAGAGCTTTACTTCAGAGAAACCGTTGCATTGTCAATGGCAGTTTGGCCTGTCAAAGTTTGAGTCAGACAGACAGTGGTAATTGATCCACTGCTGATGTTTCCAGAATCAGTGGCAATGTATCACTCCCCTTCCACTTTTGGCCTAAGGGTAGGCAAGTCGTTTTAGTCACTAATGGGTTAAATAATGTCACGATTGCCTCTGTTATTGGTGATGTTTTGTCCACAAGTTGCATAGATGAGGGTGATGAAGCAGCCCAGCATCCTTAATAAGGACTGGGCGTAAAGGCAAAGCAGGCCATGTAAGACTGGGAGCCTTGGCAGAAGGAGTTTAGGAAAACCGTGCAGGATGAGTAGAGTATGGAAGGAGGAAATTGACCCACAGGTGGCGCACATCCTTGGCGGGCCGTTGGTGAGTAAGAGTTCAGTGGAGTTATTTGAAATGTGAGTTCCTGAGAGACAGCAGCAGATAGTGCCAATCGAAAACTGAGACAACTAACGGTAACTAGGGTGGTGTCATTGAAATGAGGAGATGAAGGGAAACCCAAAGAGTAGCAAGTGAAGTTGCATGTGTAGGAGTTTTTATTAAACTCAAAGACTTAGCACAAGGGTGCTGACCAGAAAGGAGAATTTAAAAAAGTGACATGTTGCTAAGTTGTCCTAACATGTCAAGAGCATTGCGCAGTGCTGATAAATTTGAGGGAGAGGAAAAAAATAAGTTGAAAGTTGAGTTATGTTCACACTGTGGGATTATAGCACAGTGGTGTTGGGAAGTGGAAAAATGGCCAGGAAAGCTACCACAAATAAAGTAATCTGTAGACTCAAATCTGGAAATTGTGATACTCGCACCTGCCAGTAATGGCAGCACAGTGGCCCTGATAAGTACTAGGCATCCAGAGAAATTAATATTGGCAATTCATTTCAGCAACCCCAACCAAGAGAGCTGAATGCTGGAAATTGTGATTCCAAGACCCAGAAGACCTACGGTCAAGTGCCTGGTTTTAATTACCCACTTGTTGGACGGGGCCTCCAATGTGCAGTATAAATATCTACATTAGAAGAAGAATGCCACATGTATTCCTTTTGTACTGGGTCACAGAGCCCAATGAGCTACTTGGGCTTATCCAAATTCTTATGATCATTGTTAATGTTTTTCCAAAGTGAGGGGTTTGTTTTATGGCTTTCTTTTATTTGTCTTTTTTAAAATTATCTTCATGTAATATGTGCTTTGACAAACCTTTTAAACTGCAGTTTCAGGACATGTTCTAATATACATAACAATCTTGTAGCAGGTGGGTGAAAAAAGGAAACCAATGGGAGACGCATGGTTGACTGTGGCTGCTGATTAAGTATAACATTTTATTTCTATATATAATGACCGCATATTCACCTTCAAATCTTCTGCTGTATGGAAGTTGTTTTCTGGCGTGATCTGAACCATATCTTGGATCCAGTTCTTAAAGGGAGTTCTCTGTACCCTTTTAAGTAAGAGCTCTGTTCATCAAACCTTCCAATGGAAAAGTCAATTTCTTAGCATAAGAAAGACTATCCATAATGACTCTTGAGGTGGGTGGGTGCAGTAATCCAGTCCAATTCTATTTTGCTGAAGCACAGCTCCAAAACCTGTAAATGCCTACACCCTTAGTCCATGACCAGCAGTTTTTACTCATTGATAGTTCTACGTATACCATGGAGACTAGTATAAATAATGTATGTTGCACTGTATCATGGAACTTAGAATTAAGTTGACTGTTTGAATGGTGTTCTAAATGCCATGTGACAATCTGGTTAGCGTTACGTAGGTCTGCAATCCAGCCCTCTGGATTGTGCTTGTGGGGGGATTTGTCATTGAGAAAGTGGGCGTATATGGTGGATGCTGTGATCCACCATATTGAATATTTTTCAGGTTTGCTGGAAGAGCCTGAGGGTAAAGAGCAGCAAGGTTGAGGGAGTCTCGAGTGAAACAATTGTTTGTCAAGTTCTGTGAGCCTAGGTTTAAAAAAAATGTCTATTGGTTTTATCACAATGATCATGTAGATAGATTTTTTTAAAAAAATATACAGATAAGTCATGTTTGCTAAATGCCCTGCCTAAATCCCAACACCTGCCCAGGCCATGTGCACAAAAAGAAAAACTCGGGTGTTTTACAGGATGATTTTTCTGTCCATTTCTTTACAACCATATCGCAGCAATTCATTCATTCTACTCGTATATCAAAACTTTGTGGATGTCTCATTAGAGGGATATATCATTCCATCCAGTTATGAGGCCGTTCCATTCTAATTGGCACTTCCAGCTCGCTGTACGTTTCGATGTCGCCAAGTCAGCTCTCGCCCATAAGTAGATCTATCGACCATATTATTATGCAACTTGTAGGGTTATACCATGTCATGTCTATATGCCTTTTAACTGGTACTAGGGCCATATCAACCATTTTGTTAGTTGTTTCATTGTCTTCTGTCTGGTGGATTCACCCATTAAGTCTATTAATGGAGTTCCTACTATCCAAGTAGCTCCCATGTCACAGATTTCTCCCCAAACCCCCCAGAAATGGCAGAGTTTCAGGCTCTTCCATATCATGTGGCAGAACAGGGCATCCACAGCCCCACATTCTGAGCAGAGTTCAGACTGCCCTCGGATTAATCTTGTGCAATCACTGGGGTGTTGGATATGTATTTTGTAGAATATTATACGGTAGAAGTCTCAAACCGGCGTTTCCAGATACTGGTTTTATGTAAGTGCAGATCTTTTGCCATTGTTCTTCCTCCAAAGTTAAACCCAATTCTTGCTCCCAGTCATCTTTGATTTTTAGCTCTCTCCATGTCTTAATCCTATTTCCAAGCCATATTTTATAAATCGTGGTATTTGGTTGCCATCAGTCCCTGACTCTATAAAGACCTTTCAGCAGGGGACTAGATGGGTATTCCTCTGGTAACCCATTCCATGACTTGCAAGCTCTGGCCGTTATCCCCCACGTGTTTAAATTTCAGCATTAACAGAAATACAAAAACATCCTTCACCTTAATTGTAGCTGTGCGATGTCCAAGCTGCTGCCATAGTTTCATCCTCTTTGATGCAGGATTGTGTCACAAACAGCTGCCATGAAACCCTGCATGGTTCTGCCTTCATCAATGATATGGTGTCCCTCGTTCCTTCAAATCATGTCCAACTGGGAGTAACATTTGACCTGTACACAAATTATAGTCCCAACAGAGTCCCTTTTCTTGACAAACAGAAGATTTCTGTGCATTTCTTAAAAGTCATTTGATAGTTGAGGCTGCCAGTATGTGTTAACACGCAAATACCTATTTTCTTTTGATCTTGCGTTTCAGCCCCATTCCCATTCACAATAGACTCCAGCACAGCATCCTTAACCACCTAGCTAGGACAGTACATCAAGAAAAGCATTGGAAAAAATATTGCAAGAAGCAGATCAATCAACATGTATATCCATGTCTGTAGAACTTCACTGAAGACCATTGTGAATGTATAACCTACAGCCATCTCTAAATATGGAAAATGGATTAAGGGAAACGGCGCCCCAAGAGCTCACACTCCTGTTGCTCGCAATCGAAGTATCCCAGTAGGGATAAAATCAATTTGAGATTCCACAAGGTGTCTTCATAGCCCTGTCTAGCACTTAGCCACATCTGACCAAAAATGAAGAAAAACAGCAATAATCACGGTAGTGTCAGTCTGGTATTACTCTCAGGGTCTGACCATTGACACTTGATCAATCGTTAACTGGACTGGCCTGACATTGCTAGGGGTGGGTTTGTAGACAGGTGAAAATATAAATGGTTTTGGGGGGGGGGGAGAATATTGGTACAGATGCAGACCTACTATTTCTGGCCTATTCCCCTTTTTATAATTCCAGTGTTGCTGCACGTGCATATTTGCCTCCAAAGTACTCTGCTGTTGTCTTCCTCTTTAACTCTCTTGTGCTCCACTTTTGATCAAGATAGCCATCAAGTAGCTGAGGATAACCATGTCTGTATGTTTGCGCTGCTCCCTCACTGCCGACAGGGACTCTCTCTTCTTGCCATCACCACTGCCTTGGACTCCGCAAAATATCTGAATTGTGGTGTTCGCACCTGGGGAAGGGTGCACAGCCAGATGGGTGGCTGGAAATGCAGTTGAGAGCACTGTGTACCACCCGTGTTTTCCAGCCACCCAAGGCCCTTCCTTTGGGTGCACCATCTTGATTGTGGGGAGGCAACCGGTAGCCCCTCCCTGTGGCCTCCCCATGCCCCCAACCTCACCCATTTACTCTGAGACATCGAGCACCCATCTTCCTCTCTCCCCACTTACCTGCTGGACCAGAGCTTGTGGCCCGGTCCCAGGCCACAAAGTCCAGTATATAACTATTCCAATGAATGTTGTCGGCAGCCAGAGGTCATAAGGCGTCTTATCAACAGACGCATGTGTAACTGTGTGCGTACTGCTGGGATGTACTCCTTTGAGGATGACATTGGTTATAGATATGTGGACCTTCTCAATGGAAATGGCATTTCATTGTCGCCCAGTGGCAATGACATTTTTGTTTTCCAATCTAAAGGCTGCAATGGAGATGCTATTGTAAGAATGTGAGGCGAAGTACAACAAACAAAAACACTTATAAAAACTCAAAATTGTTGCTATGGAAGCACCTTTAAATAAAAAAATAAATAACAAAACGGCTCTTTTGAAAGCCACCACTACAAACAACATCCCCTACCCTCATTGAACTTTATTCCCCTGCTGCCGCGTGCACACCTGGAAAAGTCTGCGGACATCGCGACAGTTGCAGGCTTGCACGTGTGACCTATGCCCCTTTTTCACATGGCCGCCATACATCTTCTCTCGCCTTCCTCCCTCATCTTCTATTACCTTATTCTATTCTTCTCTCTTCTTCGGTCTTCCCATCTTGTCCCCCTCAAATCCCTTTATCACTCTGCCATACGTACTCTGTCTGCTCTCTTCTCATGACTCCATTTCCAACTCACTTTCTTACCTAGGATGACTTCCTGTCCACTCCCAGCTTAAATTTCACTTCCTTTGTCTTGTCTTTAAATCTCTTCATAACCTTGCTCCTTCTTACCTCTCTTCTCTCCTCTCATTCTATACCCCCTCTTGCTCCCTTCGTTCTGCTGATCTCTTCTTACTTTCTGTTCCCCCACCACCATGTGCCTCTTCTCGTTTCCGCTCCTTTCAGCTTCTTGCCCCCTTACACTGGAACTCCCTACACTGGAACACCCTACCTCTCTCTATCTACACCTCCCCCACCTATTCCTCCTTGCGCTCCTCTTTGAAAGAACTTCTTCTTCACTCCCCTCCCTGACACCTTCCCTTTCTCCCCTCCCTCCTTCTATTATCCTCTCTGCTCTAGTTATCTATCTTTTCCTGTCTCTACTGTGATTTCCCCCCCTTTTTGTTGCTCATTTCACATATTACTCTCTCCCTCTTGATCCTTCCGTACCCCCCCTCTTCCTTCTTACTTGCAAATTGTTGTAAATGCCGATTTTTCTTTTTTTTAATCATATTTTATTTTTCTTTTTTCTTAATGGTTTGATTCATGTTCACTTCTACTGTTACATGTTTTATGTATTACTGGTTGTTATCTGTAAAGCGCCTTGGATTAATGCGCTATATAAAACCATAAAAATACAAATACATTTGGGCCTGTGTGGACATGGGATTCATCAATAAGGTTTGTGGGTCTGGAGTGCACACACAGACTGTGGTACACAGTATATTTGTTGAGCAAAATGCAGAAGGTACGCTTATGGCTGTGTGCATGAGCCACAGTGTATGCTTTGTGGGGGAGTTCTACCTACATTACTTCAGTGAATGGAAAACAGTCCAGTGGGAGCTCATTGTGGATTGTATCATGTGGATTTGTACACATATGGATTACCAACAATGAAGTGATTGATTTTGGTTTGTCTGTGTGAGACTTTGGTGACGTGCGATCATGACGATGATATTATTGTTCATTGTTGAGGGAAAATTGCACAACATGTAACACTATTTTCAGTGCTGTTTGCGCTGAAGGAGGTATTTGGCCAGTTCATGCGTCTGTTTCCGATATCCTGCGTAATTTTGTATCCCATTACGCAGACACCCATGTCGGCGCATTATTTTTCATTTGGTCCGGAAATGGAGAAAGCGCGGTACATTGTGAAGAATGTATTTGTGCCTTTTTACGACTTGTTCCAATGTTGTACTTTCCAAATGGGAATCTGACGTTTCACAGCACAAAGTTTTCCCCACACATGGCGTTCCTCTTAATATTATTACATTTCTGTTTTCTGCACTGCCTACAGAAATTGCCTTGCTTCCCTTTTTGGAAGTATAGGAATGTTTGTACTAGGTGCACCTGCGCTCTTGAAAACGCACTGCGACACTTAAAACCATCTCTTAACAGCCAACCTATTTCTACCCGTTTCGCCTGCAGTGTTTTCCATAGTACCACAGTTCCTTCTATTTAGCACACAATCTGTGGAGGGTATACAATATGCGGCATCCTGCCTCCATTCATTGCCACTTAAATTGTTGCACTTTGAAAGGAGCTTTCTTTACTTAATTTTTTTTTTCTTTTTTCCAGTTCATTACTATTTCTTTTGATCTTGTAATACACGCCACTGAAGGACCAAAAGGCAAGGGCCGGTACAGAAGGGTCACCACCTACAGGGATATCGTAGGGGATGTGCACAGATAGGGTCATGTTGGGTGGCTCTCACTTAAATAGCCACCACCCATTGTCATGCTCCCCGGACAAACTCTTCCCAAGCTCTTCAAAGTAGCTTCCCTTTGTAGAGTACCGGGTTGCAGTACATTTGTACTACAATGCCCTTTGTCAGGTAAGGGTCCTTAGTGCAGCATATGGTGTACAAGGGTCCCTGTTGTAGGCTGCAGTCTGTGGAGAATGTTTTACATGAAATTACCCTATTGCATTTTTGGCTGCGTAGTACCCTGCCCACTGGTCCCTTATGCTGGCATTGCTGTTCTCGTCACATGTGGTATGGACAGTTCATGGTACGCCATTAGCTGTAGGACTAGCATGCACAGAGATTAATGAATTGTGAAATACAACAATGCTTACAAGAAGAAAAAATGCAGCTTCAGTACATGCAGGAGGAAGATATTTATTAAGCGCGACCCATGCGTCTACAGTACTGTTCTAACCACCAGTGCTGTTCTTTGCTCTCTGAAGATTTTGCAGTTTGCTTACTTTTCTTAACACACAGTGATGAAGCCGCACCAGCTTTGCCATTTTACAGACTAACTACAGAATGTCACACCTGCAGTTAAATGTTATCTCCAACCTGCAAGGGAACCCTTGACACTTTCCGGCACAGTGCTCAGTGCAGAGACAGTGTGTATGTTTTACGAGTCATGGAAAGGCCAGCAGCACATCAAACTATTGTGACATTTAGCATGCCCACTGTACTCTGAAGGTGTTGTTCCTTGTTTTTCAGTGGGCCTCATACAGGCGGGCGTGGTGCAGCGACAAATTGGTAGGTTTGCAAAGCAACCCACGTAGTCGTGAACAGTAGTTGAACTGCAGTAGACTACCATATCAATCTGTAGGGCTGGCGACAGGGGAGCTCTTACCAGCACTCAGAAGATGCCCTAAGCATGGACATCGTTCTAAAACTGATAGACGTGCTCTCCCACAAGTAATTAAAAGAGCTTTACAACATGCAGCAATGTGGCCAGTACTGCAGTCCTACGAATAACTGCATTGGTGATTGCACATACGCTGGCCACGTGCAGTGTGCATAGGAAACCTCCACATTACTTACCTGCAGCTATCTCGGCTAGTAATGTGTTGCAAAGATTCACCATGCTATGTTAACACAAAAAAAAATATCACTCTGTGTCACCAGCACTTAACATGCACACCTTCATTTGTGAGATACACCAACACAGGCAAGGGAAGGGGTAGCACAAATGTATAAGATACAAGGGCAATTTGGCCTTTCGAAAAGATTGTGAGGAGGGCAGCCAAGCTATCTGTGACAAAACGTTCTTAACGGGATGTTATGGTTTCATTGCAGTACCAAATTTGTATCACCTTTACAGAAAACGGTATGCTAAAGCAGCATTCCGGTTGCAATGCCCTACTAAAACATATATTGGTTACAAAAAACTATTGCTAAAGGAGGGACATTATGAGGAAGGTGGTGTACTACAAACAGGTCACCTTTACTGCAAACACTATGCTAAAGCAACGTTCCTGTTCCAATGCCCTGCTAAAAACCTATGAAATTCACTAACGAAAAACATTGTTAAAGGGATGTTATGGTTAAGTTGCACTACTAAAAAACCTATGAAATTCATCGGAAAAACATTAACCATAACATCCCTTTTACAAGTGTGTGTGTGTATATAATAAACTTTTTTTTTTCTCAGTAAAAGATGGATGTTCCCACTACGTGCGATAGTAGTGCTGAGCAAAAGAAGGAAGGCTGCTTTTTCATTTTGTTGCAGTGAGAACACGAGTGAATTACAGGTGGATGAGGCAAGAAGCCAAGGCCGTATCAGACTGGGGTGAGCTGACATTGAATACAATATCTTTTGAAAGCACGAAGCTTCTGTTCAGAAGGCATGGACAGGAACACAAAGATGTCAGAGGTCTAAAGAATAGCATCTTAATACACTGAAAGCTCAATTTCGTAGTCTTCAGTTATGTGGGGAGAAGCATGATGGTCACACCTACGCACAAGGGTAGTGTGTGTGTGCGCGTGCGCGCGCGCCTTCACTCCCCTGAATTCCTCAGTAGCAAGGAGCATTTTTAAGGACGAGTTCAAAGCCCTAATTGATGGCAGACCACTGAGGTGATGATGGCTGGTCATTTTAATTGGTGGGAAGCACGGTTAAGATGAGCTCTCCAGCACCTGGACGCTCAGCCTGCGTGCTGCTAATGTAGGCTGGGGAAAGTACTTTTTAACCTCCGTGTCATGATGCCTACCCCCGGGCATCCGGATCAAGCCCATCAGCCCCGGGAGCAGGCATCCAGACATTTACAAAAACCCCAGCAGCCCCAACTAGGGGCCGTCTGGGTTCAGTCCTGGCGCCGTAGGCACCAGGCTCATAGACTTTACTTACCTCATGCAGACCATGCTGCAAATAAATCCAAGCCAACGTGAGGCCTGGATGGGACTATTTTACTACAGGGACTATTTTTTTTTTTTTTTTTTTTTTTTACTCGGGTGTGGTCCTGGGGGACTTCTTTCCTGGGACTACTTTGGAGGCTATTTAAACCACGCCCGAACAGCAGCACATGCTTTGTGTTATTCTGCATCCAGCAGCGTGACTCTCACCGTGCCTGCAGCCAGCATCCAGTCTTCTGCCACGCCCGCGTGCCAGCTTCCAGACTTCTGCCACGCCCGCCTCGAATCCAGAGCTCCTAGAATAAAGAGAAAGAAAAGGACAAGGTTAGAAAACGAACTTATTTCAAATTCCTCACCTGATTCCGGATTTCATCTCCCGACCTGGAAGTACATCAGTCCTGCTAGCGTCGCTTTGCCAGTTCCAGCACGGCGCCATACTCGCCAGTTCTCACAGCATCTTTCGATCCGGCATTGTCCATCATTCTTCGCCGTACTCCCGCACCTAGAGGCACAAGAATAAAAAGGTGAGCCAAGGGAATCAACAAATACCTCTTACCACCATAGACTTCCCTGATTTACCACCGGCGGTATTATTCTCCATATCTTCATATGCCGCATCTGTAAAGAGGGAGAAAAACAACACGTTAACGCATGCGATAGTTACCGGACAGTGTTGGGTAACAAACTCTTACCTGAACGCCAGCAGCAGCTGCGAGACCTTCTTCTCACGAACTCAGTTGCAACTTAAGGAAGGAAGGGGACAAGAGTGAACATCGGGCACATTGAACTCTTTGAACTTGATACTTACCAATCCCGCCTAGGACTTCAGAGTCAATGCTTCCCGGAACTCTCCCAACGCCTTCAAACCAGTGAAGTAACTGGTATCTACGCGACCCTGCAAGACACGCAGGATGGAGAGCTCATCTTTTACAAACATAAGTTGAGGTTACTAAGGGGATATCAGAGGTGATTAGTGGGGGAGAGCGAGAACAGTTGGGAGGCCATCACTAAAACCCACAGGTGGCTAATCCCTGTCTCCACTTGCAGGAAAATACTTCTTCGGGTCCAGCAGACAAGACTAGGCGGGCCAGTCCAGACAGTTATCTCTGCACTACGCATCACGTTGACGGAGACCGCAGCTGTCCGGGTCCGATTAACACCCCTGTGGGGTCCAGGTGAGCGTAACACTCCGTCAGTAACCAATGATAGAGGACCGCATAATCAAGGCTCCTATAGTTGTGTAGCCTATTAGATGTCGTATATTTAATGACGTTCATAGTGACATTTTTAGGGAAGGGCTTAGTTGCCCCATCTGAAAAGAAACCTCATTTCACTCCCCAAACGAGTATGGCTCGTATACCTAGATGATCCATTTAGACCCCATCACATTCACCGGTAGGTTTTGAAGTTTTGCCACATAGGACGACGTTAGTGATACACAGGTTGTCATCAATGATGAATATATATATACTATAAAAATGAGATGTTTCATGAAATGCTTTGAGATTGTGATGAGAGACGTCTGCTGATGTCCGTTGTACTCCCTGTTTTAAATAATTGATGTTAAAACATTTATCCTTTTGCCAACTACCCGAGTCGTTCCGATTATTGATGTTTGAATACATTCTGCATCCCCATCCAAGGGTATTGCTATCTCATCTTAAAGGGCTGTGAGATCCAGTTCAGTGTCAGACTAAGCAGGTTACGGATGCAACCTCTTCAGGAGTTCATGGACGCTTGTTGGATCCAGGTGTCTAGAAGCTTTCCCGACAAGATAGTCCTCGAGAGGGAGTTCCGTCGAGTGATAAAGTGGTGGGGTGTGTGTGCTACAATATCGCCGGGGGCACGGATTTCCGGAGCCCTCCTTACCAGGAGACGGTCACCACAGATGCTTCCCTGGAGGGCTGGGAGCTCACACCAATGTCTCCACACTAAAGGCCTGTGGCTACTGAAGGAGAGGGACCTCTACATCAATGTCCTGGAGCTGTGGGCAGTGTTCTAGGCCTTCAAGTCGTTCCTCCCCACAAGGACAGGGTGGTGAGGGTCTTCACGGACAATAACCCCATAATGTTCTACATCTGGAAGCACCAGGTCCCCAGCACTCTCGAGAGGCGCAGGATTTGTGGCACTGGGCCTTCGTCCAAAGGAAGGTTCCTTATTCCTTTTCACCTGGTGGGAGTCGATCACACCATCATCGACTCCCTCAGCAGGGAACTACACTATTGCCACGAGTGGGAGCTTCGGCAGGATCAAGTGAACCTTCTCTTCCTCAAGTAGAGCAGGCCCCCGGATCGACCTGTTTGTGACGGCGACAAACTCCAAATGCCAGAGGTTTGTCAGCAGGTTCCACCAGCCGAAGAGCATGGGGGACATGTTCTCCTTCCTGTGGAGAGACCTGTTCCTGTAGGCGTGTCCTTTGTTGCCGCTCCTGCTGCTAGTCATCAATCAACTCAAACAGTGCTGGTGCAAGATCTCGTCGCCCTGGCGTGGCTGAGGCAGATTTGGTACCCGGACCTTCTCAGCCTGTCGCCGTCACCACCTGCCAGTGGTCGCAAATCTGCTCACCAGAAAAGGAGGCACAATCTTGCATCACGACCCAGGGTCACAACCTGAAGGCTTGGCTCCTGCAGCTTTAGAGTTCGGTGGGTGCGAGCTTCCAGCAAATTGCAGGGAGGTCCTTGGCAGGGCCAGATTGTCGTTGACTCTTAAGCGCTATTGGCACAAGTGGAAGCGCTTCGTGAAGTGGCACCGACAGATCAACCCTCTGAGGGTAACCGTCCCGCATATCCTTCCATACTTATTGTCCGTGGCCAGGGCGGTGCTGGCTCACGCCTGCAACAAGGTGCATCTGGCAGCTATCTCGCGCTATACCAGGTCTCGGGGACTGTCTTTGCTTTGGTCACACTGTCTGGTCCAGGAGTTCCTTAAAGGACTGTTCTGATCGTTACCGCTGGTGAAGGTGTCCGCCCAGGTGTGGGAACTCAACGTGGTTCTTATGAGGCTCATAGAGGGGGGGGGCACTTGGAGACTATGCCTCAAGCCCCTCTCGTACCTTTCATGGAAGACTGCTTTCCTCATGGCTATCAACTCTGCCTGGAGTTTAGGTAAGATTCAGGCTCTGTCCTGCAAGCAGCCTTATCTGACTTTCCACGATACAAGGATGAATGCACCCCGCCTTCATGACGAAGGTACTTTCGGAATTCCATCTCAACGAACCTTTGGTGTTGCCTGTGTTCAACACCTTCATCGCCGGTTGAAAGGATTCTGCACTCGCTCGATGTGGCGCGTGCTCTGAAGTTGTATGTGGCTTGCACGAAGAGTTTCCGGAAGACATCTCAACTTTTTGTGAACTTTGGTCCTGTGAACCATGGGAAGGCCTTGTCCAATGCTTCCATCTCCAGGTTGATCTCCGGCTGCATCACTCATTGTCACCGGTTGGCAAACCGACTGCTACCTGGCCATCCAAAAGCCCATTCTACCAGAGCGATCGCTATGACAACGGCATTCCTGTCTGGTGTTCCTACTGCTGGACATCTGCAGGGCTGCTACGTGGAGGTCTACGCACACCTTCTCGAGATTCTACTTCATCGACAGGGCCTCCAAGAGGAGTCCAGGGGCAGCCAAGCAGTATTACGCAACCTGTTCGCTTGAAGGTGAGCCTGGTGAGGAGGTAAGAGTAATTGCTTCTGTTGAGCATTGCCACCTGCCGTGGTTGTGTGTGTGTGTGTATGTTCTGCTATGTATTATTTATGAGCCTGTGAATCCATGCCAGTCCCCATGCTCGAGAAAGAACAAGTTACTTACCTGTAGCTATTGTTGGAATGGATTGTGTCCTCCAACATATTCCACATCTTTGACATGTAATGTCCACAGCTGTGCACTTACGGAAACTTTTTTTCGGCAGAGGGCGTCCTGCATCGATGGCGTTGGGTCGATGTCCCTCGAAGGCCTCCATCGAGGGCGACGTCACCAGATGTTATAAAGAGGACGCCCGCAGCCTCAGTTCAGTTTTTTTTCCTGCAAACGTGTTTGCTTTGGAGACTCTGCATGCCTCGTGTATTCCTTGTGAATATGTAGTCTTCTTCAACCCCCTCTGACTCCGCAGTCTGGCTTAAAGGCTTGCTGGGACTGCAAGCCGAAAGTCGATTACCGACCCGCATCGCATTTTTTTGCAGTACTTGGGTGAGAGTCACAACACTGACGACCAATGTTCCCTCTAAACTGTGCGCTTGCCCAGCTTCCTTCTGATTGCCGGTCAGTAAGTTTTAGCATCGCACACAGAAAATTCCCACCTTCTCAATAATTAATAAGGCACAATCCACAGCAGTTACTTGATATTTATTTTTCTCTCTTAATGAAGCTAAATTATAGTAAGTACTCTTGATATTCTGGTCTACTAGCCTATTCATGGTATAAGCATACTTGGCCGTAAAACATTTGATTTTCTTTTTTGGTTGAAATTCAGTCAAATTTAATTAAATATGTGGGGTGGGGATTGCAGGGGGTCTCACTGCATTTCTGACCCAAAAAAGAGCAAATAAAATTTGGTAAAATGTGAAAAGGTCCAATATTTTCGACTAAGTAGACCCAAACCATATTTACATTACCATACTAGCAAGCATGACCTTAAACTAAATACAGAATCCATCCTCAAGAGGCTAGAACTAATATGAAAAAAGTGGCTCCATGAACAGAAGATCTAACGGAGGCTATAAGCGTTCTTTCGGCGACGGGTGTAATTTTTATTTTTTTTGAGTATTTTTATACCAAAAAAACGAATAGCAGTCTATAAGGAGGGTTGGGAAAGTGTATATAGGGGGTGGGGGGGTCAGGAATAGTTCAAGAATAGGGGGCTGGGGTGGGAACCCCAACCCCCCCCCCCCCCAAAAACAACAAAATCAATTTCGGAAGTTTTTTCAGTAGAAAATACTCGTTAAAAAACCCATCGAAATTACACCTGTCGATGAAATGACATAGAACCTAACGGATATATCCCATTGTGTAAAATTTCTCTTGTGATCAGGCAGTCCTATTTTTGGCGTTCCTACCTATGCCACTGTTCTGCTGGTCACTGATTTTTAAATATCAATTGAGATTTGTGGGTAGAATCAAGGGGAAGGCTCCTATATGTTCATTATTTCCCATTTCTGTTGGGCAAATATTCCTGTTTTAGGGAGTGAAAATGGGCGGTGTGTATATCTCTTAGCAGTAAACCTGGTTCTGAGTAAGTGTCACATCTCTGTTTCCAGGACAATGTAATGTGGATGGAATACAGAGGCACAGGAACTCTGATCATCATATTCTGTGGTTAAGTTATTCTGATGCAATTATCATCCTTACATAAATTATGAAAAGCATGCTCTCCTGGCTTTTAATTGCTTGCTTCAGTAAAATGGCAGTTTTCTTTTTTATTTATTTATTTTTTATTATTTTTTTTTACCATCAGCAAATATAGTATCTTATATTATTTGCCAACCACATCAGTTAAGTGAGCTGTTTTTGCAATGCAGATGAATGTTTTTCCCAATAGCATAAAACACTTTCTGCATGGTCTCTGAGTAGTGTCGACAAATGAATAGTCACAACTAAAACTATTATACTAAGCATTCAATGCTTTTTTTTTTTGTGCAGACCCATTTGTCTCTGCGCATGAGTACATTTGCTAGGTAGTGTGGCAGATCTTGAAGTCTTAGACTGGTTCCTACGCTCTCTTTATAATCGCATATCAATTTTCTCATTAGCCTACATCTAAGACGCACCCATTACATGGATTTGTAAATAATTGAAGTGGTTACAAAGGGGGAAATTCCAACGACAACACAGTGGCCATTCATTACCTCAACAAAAAAAGGGTGGGGGGGTGGGGTAGGGTCACTCCCGTTGTGCAGAGAGGCAATGCAGCTCTAGTTCAGGGCGATCCATCAGGGAATTTCGCTCTCGGCAGTTCATCTGGCCGAAGATGAAAATTCGGAGGCGGACACTCTGAGCATGCAGAGCAGTCTCTCATGAGTGGGCGTTGGCTCAGGAAGTCCTTCTGGAGATCTTCGCCCTTTGGGGAACCCCACAAGTGGATCTTTTCACCACCAGTGCCAACCGGAAGTGCGAGAGATTCTGCTCAAGGGAATTTCCTCCGAGAGGAGCCTTGGGAGACACATTCGTAGTGGATTGGTTATTTCCACCGCTGTATGCGTTTCCTCCAGTCCCAGTCATTCCTCAAGTGTTAGAGAGGTTCGGATCCCACATGATCTTCATTGCTCCGGATTGGGCCAGGGGAGTGTGGTACACAGACCTTCTAGAAATGTCCATCTGCCCTACACGCCATCTTCACTACCAAGAGGATCTGCTCTTACGAGGGGGGGGGGGGTGGATCAGGTTCTCCATCCAGAGGTCAGGACTCTCAACCTTCACGCTTGGTATCTGAAAGGTTGAGCTATAAGGATTGGGACCTCCCGGATGATGTGATGGAGTTGTTGCTTTCGGCCAGGAGGCCAGCAACAAAATCCCTGTACCGTTGCCATTGGTGTAAGTTTTGCGACTGGTGTAAGTAAGACTTTTTGTCTTTCTTACTTTCTTTGGCCCACAGGGGCCTTCAAGTTGGTACCAATAAGGGTTACCTTGCGGCGCCGTCAGTGCCCGTCTGAAGAATGTTCTTACTTTATGATTTCTCAATTTCTTAAAGGACTGACTAATGTGTTCCTGCCGTCCCCTTTCCAGGTGCCGGTTTGGGATTTGAATTTGGTTTTGAAATTTCTGATGGGTGCTCCGTTTGAACCTTTGCACTCTTGTCCTTTGAGATTGTCCTTCAAGACACTTGGTTGCGGTTATTTCCGCTCGCAAAGTGAATTGCAGGCACTTTATCTAAGCCACCCTTTACTGTGTTTCACAAGGACAGGGTTGTACTAGGGTACATCCTTTCTACCTAAGGTAGTGTCTGAATTTCATTTGAGCCAGAAGGTGGTGGTTCTTTCTATCCTCCATCCTTGTACGGAAGAGGAGCGACTCAATCGGTTGGATCCTAGGAGAGCTCTGAGCTTTTATATTTCTAGGATGGATGGCCAGGGTCATGGACGATCAACTCTTTGTGGGATAGGCTGGACACCGATTGGGCCAGGCTGTTACCAAGCAGACTTTGTCCAGGTGGATTATCCTCACCATTACTGAATGCTACTGATTGGCGGGTAAGGACCCTCCTGAAGGGTTGCAAGCTCATTCAACTAGGTGCGTGGCTACTTCCACAGCCCTACAGCGGGGGGCAAGGGGGTTCCTATTAGGAATATTTGTGATGCAGCCACATGGGTTTCTATCCACACCTTTGTTAAACATTATTCCTTGGATTCCATCCATGGTCAAGATAAGGCCTTTGGGAAGGCGGTTCTTTATTCAGCCATCTGATTGGGTACTCTAAATTCTTTTCCCTCCTCCATTTTATGGTACTGCTTTGGTACTGCTTTGGGAGTCTATCAAAGATGTGGAATACGTTGGAGGACACAATCCATTCGAAGAACAAATTACGGTGTGCCAGCAGTGTGTTTTGTGAGGACTGGGAGCAGGTCCTGTATGTGTGCCTTCTGTGTGCTTTATTGGATTTACTGGCTGTGGATTGTCTCCATCAGAGTCCTTCCTCTGTCTCTACCACCGAGTCTCTGCCTACATACACACCACGGAGCACCAGCAGTGTTTTGTGGACTGTGCCGTAGCAGTTGCAGCAGAACACTACATTTATCTAGAGGACTCATAGTGGTAAGCAACATATCCGCAATTCAAGTGAATTCAAATCAAGTGACCCTTATACTATCGCTGCAGCTCCGGGTTGTGGTGAACTCTCAATAGTGACTGATAAAGAGTGGATAATACTGCTACTAAAACTCACGTGTTCAGAGAGAGGGAGAGAGATGTGTGTGTGTGTGTGTGTGTGTTTTTTTTTTTTTCCAGGGAGATTTGGTGGTTGAAGTTATTGGGCACCACAACATGTTGAACTCTTAAACCATTGCAGGATGCACCAATTTGAATACTACTGCTAGCGAACTCATTGGACTGGGAGGTCTTACCTTACGCTATATCGGCGCGAGCAGGAATTTATATTACGTTGGTGCCGATGAAGCGAAATCAAAGGGAAAGAAATGCAACTGTTTATTGGCTGGAGTAGTGATAGAATTAATCGCAGCTATTTGCTAAATGTGTTCCAACAAATTCCAACTTTGCATAGCCTTAATCCCAAGACATTGAATGGATTAAACTTTTTCATAACAATAATAGGATGCTGTGTAAAATTAAATCCTTGGTAATTACAAAAATGCTGTGGGAACAAAGATAACTTCAATATGTTGGGATACAAATTGCATGCTTTTGGAAACTTCCAGGAGTCTACTACATTTATTGTATACCAACCTGAGAAGATTAAATGTAATGTGAATATAGGTACCTAATCTAGCTATAAACCAAGTCCTGCTTGCACAGTTAGTATTGGTTGTGAATGCTCTGAAAGGCTTAGCATGTCTGGAACCTCTCTTAAATGTGAGTTCCCTTGACGCCACGCAGAATCACTCATAACCCACATCCCTTTCAAGTTGGAATTGTTGTGGATTTAACAATTTAATTAAATGTCATGCAGAAGAGCCAAGATTGTATACCTCTTGCATTATTCTCATACAAGAAACAATGGCTATGAAACGTCTCAGTTTGGATGGTTTTACCTCGCACTCCCATCCTGCGAGACTGGGTGTACAGGGCTGAACCTCAGGAGGCCATATGACCTTAGTTCACAATAGTGCGAATATTCTTTCCACCTTTTATAATCTTCTACTAACGAATTGCTTGTTATTGAGGTGTTAATCTAGCATTATCACATCATAATTATGTATTGGAATCCTATGAATTGCACCATAGAAAAGATCATACATGATCTTGATGCAATATTACAAAAAGCCCTCCTCATTAATGCGAAGTACGTTACTAGGAGGAGATTTCAATACCCTTCTAAATTATTATAATTTTTTTTTTTTTTGTTCCAAATCTGGTCAATTTCATCTTTCCTCTACTTCTCTATCCTGTGAACATTGGAGATGTTGGATGGATTTTCTAACAGACTGGAACTTCCACCTAGTCCCTCATGCACAGGATCAAAAGTGATTTTACATGGAGGAGAGGGAATTCAAGGTCACTTATTGACTATATTGCTGTTTTGAAAAATTTATTAGAGATGTGTGTCGATCTCTATATGTGATTTAAGTTTGGGGGATCCTATGATGTAAAATCTCACAGTAAACATCCATGTCGAGTCGTTTATACATACAATCAAGTTGTCTTTGATAGAAGTGGACAGACACGCACTATCAATTCGATGGAATCCTAAAACTTGTAGAAACCTGACATTTGGTAAATCAAGACCAATTGAAAACAGACATGAGGGCTGATATTCCATCGCAAAACTTATTTGTGGTAGAGTATAATATCTCTGTGATAAGATGCCATCTGCTTCACTTAGCAAAACATCTCACAAACATCTCTGGCTCACATCCTAACAGTTATAATACTGAAATTGCTTTATTAAAAAGTATACGCAACAGGGAGATTAGAATAGTAAAAAGATAGAATGTTGAGGCTGCAGAAGTCATTAAGGTAAAGCAAATTCAAAGTAAATTTTTAAAATGGATTGCAAAATGTTGAAGAGGGCAAAATCTTGCTGAGAACCAAAAAATGATTCGGCTATTATGTAAACGTGACACAAAAGACATATGGGCCATACTGTAATCTTTCCAGAAACTCATTTTATTTCTGCTATTACTGGGCAGCAGTGTAGTACACATATTGAAGAAAGATATATTCTACTCCAAAAGCTTTTCTTCTGTTGAAATGAACCTATACATCAGTAAAATCCCCAGTAAATGTCCTTGGCAACTAGATGTGTTATGGGCTATTAACAAGCAAACCTATTCAAAGGCCGCAGGGCCAGGTGGGCTTCCGCTGTGTCTTCTAAAAGATGATCCATGTTCTTGGGCGAAAATGATATTTTTTTTTTAACCAAATTATACCCCCTTCATGGCTTACTGGTTTGGGTCAGTTTATCAAGCGTGCATTTATTTATCAAGTTGTTTCTGTTTTCGGCTTGTTGAATGCCAGGGCCAGGATTCAGGTCACTGATGTCCAAAATAATCTCCTTGTTAATTAAGGAGGTTAGATTGGTGCACAATTGAGAATTCCATTGAACAGAGGGAGCAGGGCGATCAATCTCTAAACTGTAAGTTTCTAAAGTGTAATGGAGATGACACCTTTCATTGATCGATACTGAGATAATGAGATGATCCCCGAGGAGAGATGGTGGATAACGGCTCGCATGAATTAAGCAGATTTACAGAGACTGCAAAGTAATCTATATAAGATGTTTTAGTGCCTCTCTGCCACGTGAATTTGAGATCTTGTTGGCCGATAACTACAAAATATATATCCCATGTGCAAAGAAGTCTATCCATCTAACTCTGAGAATGGAAAGAGAACCACCTCCAGAAGAAAAGCTAGGAGTTAGCTGGCCATAGTTGTTAAAACAGAATTGAGATCCGCGTCAACGAGAATCCTGTAGTCTGACTTGTGAAAAAAAGCATCTTCAAGAATCGCGTCCAGATGCACGAACATTTGATCCAGCGGTCTTCTAGCTGGGTTCCAATAAAGGCAAATTATTAAATAAGACGTGTGATTCACACCTGTAAAAGTTAGATCAATGGCCAGAATGTCCTCCTTGGCCATCACCATCCTTGAAGAGGAATTCATATGATTGTTAACAAGAATTGCTAAACCCCCGTACGGCCTGCCAGACCTCAACGTTGGCTGTCGCAGAGTCGGCAGTATAACCGTTAATTTGAACATTTTGTAGTTTCATAGTTTCTTGACAGTAAAATGGATAAGTGGTTGTCGAAGGACATAGAATTGACCCAGGAGTTGATATTGTTGTATCCACAAGAATTCCATGAAGCAACTGCAAGTGCTACTTCGCTACGCTACAGAATTGAGATTTGTGGCGGGATTGAGACTTTTTACTAAGGGCTCAAGTCGCGAGCAATCCTTTATAACAGATGACAAAGATACGAGTTGTGCCATAATAGATTCATTAGGAAGGTTGGAAATTGCGTTGGACGAGGGATATGCTTTGTTCATGTCACTACTACTATCATGGGTCTTGACAAATTTAATGGCAGCTTCCTCTGAATTAAATAAATGTGTTAAGCCTATCTGGATAAGATTTAATCGATGTTCCCATACCAATTTAATAAGGATGGCTGAGTGAAATTGGCAAGTCATCCGATTGCTATTCGAAGGCTAAGCGTGATCCAATCAATATCTTCCGAATTCTCAATGATGGAGTATAGTTGAAGGCATGGAGGATGAAAGAGCGAAATTCTACGCCTGCCATTGATGGTCGCATCACTTAGCCATCCAATAATATTAGATGTTTCACCAGTAAAGTTGGTTACAGGAGGCTCATCAACCTGCGCGCCCTTCTCACCACCGTCCCGCTCAGTGGAAGGCAGTGGGTCGATTGTGTTGTCCCTTATCCCATCCGGTGAGGGAGCTGGCAGAGGGCCACTGGTCGAAGTGGGCCCGTTGAGTTGGTATCCTCTTTAGCGATTTGCTATGCTGGCTGGAGATAGCCCTAAAGTATTAGACATGTTTAAGTTAGGATTATTCAATGCTTCAGTAGAATCTGGTTTTGCACCCAATTTTCTACTCTTAAGTGGAAAAAAAAGTGGAAAGTTAGGTCTGCATGTACCTACTGAGCCTGACATTAAAGATGCAGGGAGCTTCATCGCTTCAATACTGTTGGCGAGCACAGGCTTATTAGTCGCCTCATCAATAACGCAGCCTTATTCAGTAGATCTATTCATTATGATGTTTTTGTTTTTTTTTACTTTTGGAGTTGCATCTACATTACTCGACATGATGGGAACAACTTCTTTCATTTGAAGCACCTCTCTACTCTCTTCATTGAGATCTAGCACAGCGTCTTCATTACACAAATTACATAGGTTTTTAATGTGAGTTATGTCCTTTTAAATTTTTTTACTTTCTTACCTACCTCTTTTTGAGATTTTCTGTTAGCTGTTCTAAGTGCCCTGTTTTGAAGACGCTTGTCTCTACATGATAGTACTTAGAAGGGCTCC
Source organism: Ambystoma mexicanum (assembly GCF_040938575.1). Taxonomy (NCBI): domain Eukaryota; kingdom Metazoa; phylum Chordata; class Amphibia; order Caudata; family Ambystomatidae; genus Ambystoma; species Ambystoma mexicanum. The sequence goes on along the minus strand of NC_090936.1, from coordinate 965,249,697 downwards.
CTTCCATGGACTCACATGGCACCTCACACTCCACTTCGCCATTTACAGTGTAATTTTTCTCTTGTTCAATTAGATTGCATGGAACTTGATGCCTCATGTAAGGTTTTGATTTGGGTTTCGATATTTTCAATTTTTGCTGAATTGGAAATTCATTATGCAAGAAGTCCCGGGATTCAGAACAATTGGTGCTTAAGAGCCTGAGTGTACGTTAAGTTGGAAGCAAGTTCCAATTACTTGCAATCGGAAGTTTGCGTAGACCTGGCGCATACAAAAGTCCCTTTGGTTTTGGGGAAGAGGCTGAGATCAGTGGCACCTTGTAGAAATGAGGTTCTTTGGACACATTAAAGGCCATAATAGTTTCTTGTGCCCACATAAAACCTTCCGGGTTGTTCAATTTCACTAGGATGTCAGACATTGACGATTGTATGTCCCTGAGCTCGCAGTGTGTAATTTTGTGCCCTTTGTCCAGTAGATTGAGAATACGGGTAAGAACAGGGAACGAGTAGTCGGGGTTGTTAAGTCAAGAGATATGATTGAGTTTCCCATTGAGGCATTTAAATAAGCATTGTGGGAGGTGCCTGCTTATTTCTTGTCTGCGACAATCGCGATCTTCGAACGTACGGCCTGTTTTATCTTTTATGACATTGGCAATGGTGGAATTTGGAGAACTGGCCATAGGAGTAGCTAAATTCAACGTATTCTGTGTAGCACAGGGGCAAACTTATTCTAGATCAGAGTCCTCTCTGTGCCTCTTATTGTGGAAGTGGTCCTCCTCAATTCCACCTACAGTCGCCACAACCGGAGTGGCAGGCCCAATTCTTCCACAACGGCTGGGGCCAGTATTGAAACATCAGAGATTGATTTATTAAAGTAATCTGTGGGATTAGAAAATGAGCAGGTATTATTCAGATTTCTTAGTGGATTAAGAGAACTTTGATGGATGGCAAAGTCAATATCGTGAGCCTCTTAAAGAGCAAAAAGAATGTGTCTTTAGTGGTGCATTAAATGGATTAGGAATCTGTGCATGCACGTGCGCAAAGGCCATTTCCTGACAAATCGCATCCTTCTATAATCCTCACCAGATATACCATGTGATGTCCCTGTCGATTGTGTCAAAACTTGTTCAAGAGTGCTTACATCATCGCTAGACCTACTCATCTTGTGGAGCAGTTTGTCATAATATTGCCTTTTGAGGTTTTGGTCTTTGCACACACGACCACTTCTGAGACCTCTGACCATGGTAAGAGCTTGCGACCCTGCCCTTAAAGATAAAGCTGGGCGCCTGTGGCAAAATATTACGACTGACGCACCATATGCCTCTTTAAAGATGGAAAGAAATAGCAGAATCTACACAACGACGCCACTTAGACAGTGTGATGATGTGCCACCACAAAGAAGTACACAATCACGAATATGGCATGCAACTAATCAAATGCTCAAAAGCGATGTTGCAAGTCAGGTAAGAAATTGACAAAGGTGGGGGTGCTGTTGAGCAGCCAGCAAGATGGGCCGCCTAGCTCTAAAGCTCCGTGACCCACAGATTATAATCTGCGATCAACAGTGGAATCCTTCCACCTGTGCCTTAAAATGACACGAGTGCCCCCCCCCCCCCCTGTACATGGGGTACACACTTGGGGGGCAGGGGGGGAGGGCAGGGGGAGAGAAACACTGTTGGCGGCTCAACGGCTCCTGAGATACGACTGAGAATGTCGGCCGACCATACAGGCCCGCTGGGCCCGCCTCCTCGAGACGCGGAGGGCGGTGAAACCTTGACAGCCCTAGAAGACGCGCTCGCGAAACGGCGCTGTATCCTGCTGAAGAGCCCTCCCCCCACCCCCCCCTGACCTGCTGCCGGCCCCAGAGCTGCCGCGAGGAGAGGAGGGATAGGACTGCTGAGCTGCACCTCCAGCCAGAGCGCTCTACTTTGCCGCCGCGGGCCCCTGCTGACAGCGGGCGGCGATGGTAGGTGCCTCCAAGGGGGAGGGCTGTGGCGCTCCCGTCTCCATTGCGGCCTCGCCTGGACCCCCACGGGCCCCATCACCTCGGTGGTGTGGCCGCGGCTCGCCCCCCCATATTCCCTGGCATCACTTACCACCTTGTCCGGGCGCGGCCAGAGATCCAAACTGACTGGAGGAATACTCGCTGCGGCCCGGCCCCCCGCCTGAGAGGCCTGGCACCAACTGGCTGCGTATGCAGAAACTAGCTTCCCAGCTCTCTACCCCCCCCCCCCCCAACCACATACTGACTGCCTGTTCCTGTGCTCCGCTGATCGGGAGCATATAAAAGCTAAACAGTGGGTGCAGCTGTGAAATTATATTACGCGCTGGCCCCTCATTGCGCGAAATTGAAGCCTCACACAATTGCCTTTGCAAATGGGGGGGGGGGGGAGTTCCATGCATCCATGTGCTGCTAATCTTCTTTGGAGGAACTGTGACTGTGCAGGGTGCCGTAAAGGCGGAATTCACACCGCTATACCAGCATACACAAATCAGAATTATATCATCTTTTCATCTTGTGGGCCCACCTCATCAACTGCACGGTGCCCTGTGAGCTCAATCACTTTGTAAAGCGATACTGGCTACGCAGGAGTCCTGACTCCCACCAGCTCAACGCCTACTGTTCCTGTGGCTACTGTGAATCACTTGTTTTACCCATCAGTATACGGCCTCCCTGGCCAGTCTTGGTCCGCAGCTCCCTCGCTACCACTGCCCACTCCCAACCAGTCGGGACAAACGCCTGCATTACCGGGCTCACTTTCTGCACACCGCAACCACGTGCCAACTACCACCCGGGACTCCTGATCTACGATCCCCGACCAAACCTGACAGATTGGGAGCTGTTCCTTACCACAGTAATGCCCATCAGATCGCAGGGAACCAGCAAAGTAGGCGCCATGGACAAGTTTACCAAGGCAACGCCCAGGGTGGACCAAGCGTCGTCCTCCACATCACAAGATGATGGGGATATCCTGCCGGACCCCTCACAGCCTGACTTGTCTGCAATGTTGGAGTCCATGGCCAAAAACTTTGCAGCCTTCCATGAAAAATTGGACGATATTAATGCGAATGTTGCCTCCTTAACAGCTAAACTCGACCAACATGCGGCCAGGATCACTGAGACGGAGCAAAGAATAGGAACTAATGAGAACAATGTCCACACCCTGCAAAACACAGTCACAGAACCCGTCCGCGACATGAAGCAGGTCAAGGCCAAGTGCGATGACCTTGAATCAAGGTTGCAAAGAAATAACATTCGCATAGTGGGGGTGCCTGAATCGGCGCTAAAAGGGCGGATGGAACTCGCGGTTGAACAGCTTCTCAAAGACCTCCTAGATAATCCTGAGCTGTCACCATTTTTCACTGTAGAAAGGGCACATTGCTCACTGGCACCCCGGCCTAAAGCTCGGGACTTCCAGAGGCCAATAATTGCTAAGCTACAAGGACGGAGACCACATCGGCCAGAGAGAAAGGGGAACAGAGGCTAGACTCTCAAATCATTAGGATTTTCCCTGACTTCTCAGTAGGGGTGCAGATGGAGCGACGCCAATTTGGAGGTGTGAAAAAAATGCTAAGAGACAGGAAAATTGAATATGCGATGCTCTTCCCTTACCGCCTCAAATTAACTCGAAACAAACTGTACTTTTTCACTGTCCCGGACGAGGCAGTCCAATTCATCGAGGCACAAATCCCACTAGTGGACCCCCCCGGAGGATCCAATGGATGATGACTAAGATCAGGGCTCCGATGCCTCAACGGTAGCCCTCACAGGCCGTGGCCAATCTACAAACTGCCCCCCCAGTGGGCCAACTTGTTCACCCTTTCCCGCCCTATTCTGGGCCTAATATAGCCCCAGCATCAACATCTCAAGAACACTGCCTGTGGAAGGGGATACATCCTCAATCGGCCTGTTTATAACAGCACATAATGGGCCCAAACGTCGAAAACCGAGCCTTGCTGTTTGATGCCGGCCTATGGCACTATCTGCTTTGATCTCGCTACCTAACAATATGTTTGCTTCATTGTAACCTAAGTCCCATCAGCCGTTTGGAAGATTTATCATCATAATATGCATTAACAATGTGGGTCAGACGGCAGCGGCAGCCCCCACTGCAGCTGCAATGCCTTTTAAGGCAGAGTGTTTATGTTTGAGCCCTGGTTGGGCTGCTGGTCAAGCGTTGCCAAGTTGGAGAAGGCATGCAGTTGGTCACTCCGGGGGGAGGGGAGGGTACTATCACTGCTAGTTTGGACCGGGCAGTGAGGGTGGGGGGGGGGGGGGTGGTGAAGTTGGGGAATGTTTCACTAAAATCGTCAGGAAAGTAACGACTGGCTATGAAGAGGCGTGTGCGCCACCGCAACACACATGGTTGTAGACAGAGATGGATCCTTTATTTGGGATGTTCCATAAATTGTCACCATGGCTATTAAAATGATGACATGGAACATTCGAGGATTAACAAATTTCACGAAGTCCCGTAGGATCACAGCATATGCACAAAGACACGGGATCAAGGTACTCCTATTGCAGGAAACTCACGCTCTGAAACTCCTATCATCAAACCTAGCACAGACCTGGGTTCCCAACAGATTCTTTACCCAATACTTTACTCGGTCCAGGGGAGTCTTGACTCTCATCCACAAATCTGTTGAATTCACGCTCCACACAGCCCACATTGACACAGAAGGCAGATATGTGATCCTTCACTGCACTCTAGCTAACGAGGAATGCTTGATAGCAAACTCATATGGTCCCAACACTGATTTCCCCCGAATTCATAGACGCAGTAACTGCTATCCTAGCGAGATATGTAGAAGTCCCCATCATATGGGGGGTGGGGGGAGACATGAATCTTATACTCGACAATGTCCTGGATAGAACAACCACCACATGCAGGGTTACCTCCCGAGCCGCCAAGCAACTTCATCTACACGATGTATGGAGAGTGCTCCATCTCCAGGAGAGGGACTACACTTTCCACACAACAGTACATAATGGCTCTTGAAGAATTGACATGTTTCTACTGTCGGGGTGCCAGGTAGGCAAGGTGACGGATGTCAAGATCCTTGCACGTACGCTCTGATCACTCTCCTGTATTGCTGCAGATCCAACTGGGTAAGACCCTGATCGCTCGACCACCCCCCTCCCTCAGCCCTCCCCCCCCCTCCCTCGGGCACTTTAAATCTGATGCTCTATCTGACATTGTCTTTAAAGCTGAGATCCTATCGGATATAAACACCTTTTTTGAAAATAACAACACAGGACACAACCGAGGGGACCCGCTGAGAGGCATTTAAAGTATACATCAGGGGGATATGCATCTCAAGGGAGGCCGGGGTCCTCAAGTCCATAAGTCAGGCCCTAAACAACTCTGAAACTAAGCTTAACTCTAGAACGAGAACATGCTTCTGCACCAGCTCCGGCAACCCTAGAAAAAATCGGAACAGAACTAGAACTATTTGAGTCTCATGCCCTGAGCGAGGTGCGGTACTATGTTCGCCCTGTGGCTGCCCGAAGGTACGGTGAGGGAGACAGACCTGGAAGAACCCTGGCTAAACTAGTGCGCGCAGAGGGAGGTAGAACCCGGATAGATAGCATTCTAGATGAACAAGGCTCACGGCACTGGTCTGACCAAACCATCATTGACACCTTCGCTAGCTTCTATGCCAGTCTATATGGCCCCCAGCCGGAGAACACAGCCCATGACCTGGACGACCTACTAGAAAGCATCCCTATGAGTCTCATCTCCCAAAGCAGCAAGGAACAACTCGATGCCCCGCTCACCTTAGATGAGATAGTCTGGGTAATTTCAGACCTTCCAAAAAAAACAAGGCCCCGGGTCCTGGCGGGCTCACATCGGAGTTCTACCAGGAACATTTTGCCATTTTAGCTCCCGTACTATGCGGGGTTTGGGCCGAATCACTACGGTTAGCCACCCTCCCTCCCTCACTCCCTCCCTCCTTAAGAGAAGCCCTGATCACCATCCTCCCCAAACCGGGTAAATCCCCAGACGAATGTGGTTCCTATAGGCCCTTATCGCTTATTAACAGACACGAACATTTTTGCTAAAATAATAGCGAACTGGTTACTTCCTTTCATGCCTTATCTAGTTCACGCAGACCAAAGTGGATTTGTTCCCGGCCGCTCTACAGCACTTAATATCCGCGTATATTCAATGTGATGGCCAGAATTGACCCAAAAGCGGACGCAGCGGCGGTCACACTAGACGCCAAGAAGGCATTTGACATGGTCTCATGGCAATACTTGTGGGCTGTGCTGGGGAAAATGGGAGTTGGACCAAATATGATCTCCTACATAAACCTCCTGTATACAGGACCTATGGCCAGGGTGCTGGTCAACTCCAATGTCTCCTCTCCCTTCGTGGTACATAGGGGTACCCGCCAGGGATGTCCGTTCTCCCCCATCCTTTTTGCGCTCGCCATTGAGCCCATGGCGGACCATGTCAGGAATGGGCACACCCGTAAAGGTATTCGTCTACAGGACACACAGGAAATCATCTCACTGTATGCTGATGATTTATTTCTATACGTTAGAAACCCCTCCACATAGCTGGACCCGATCATCTGAGACATAACCAAAATTGGCACGTACTCTGGCTTCACCATCAACTATTCTAAATCAGAAATGCGGCGACCCAGCAACCATCATGTGAATTCCCCCTACGCTGGTCCCAAGGTGGCATCAGATACCTTGGGGTGCAAGTATCACTAATCAAAGCCTCTTTACTGGCAGATAACTGAGACCACGGCACAGCTCACTGAATCAAATTGCTAAAATGGCGCATTCTCCCACTGTCCCTTGCGGGTAGGCTGTCCTTAATGAAAATTATCACGGTTCCCAAGCTCCTCTATCTTTGCTAACGTACCAGTGTGGCCCGGGAAGCAATATTTCAACAGGCTCCACTCGGCGTGCTCCCAATTTCTCTGGCATTCTGGAGCCGTATGTAAGAAGTGGCAACATATGACCCTAACCTACGAAAAAGGTGGTTTCTCAGCCCCAGACCTACATTGTACTGGATTGCTGCACAGGCCCAACACGCCATACACTGGTACGCCCACTTTAACCCGCCCCCACATGTGAAATTGGAGAAACTGGCAGGCCATGGGACCAACATCATGACCTTAGTATTACACCGTACGTTCCAGACGGATGCCCCAGCAGACCCTATGGCCACCATGATCCGAGCATGAAATAGCATTCTGGATTCGAAACGAGGGCATCGCCCATACTACAAATGGCTTCCCATATGGCAATTCCCTGGTCTCTCCCCCACACACAACAGCATTTCCTGCGGCACAAAGATGGCGGCCCGAACACTCCCAACTCACTGCTGGAGCTACTACAATACTTCAGGCTAAGAGCGGCGGTCCGTGAAATGTGGCCCTCCTACCCAGATGAGCCCCCAGACTCACCAGAACAATACATATCAAATTCCGCAGGAGGCAGGGGCATAATATCCTCTCTGTACAAAATGCAGCTGGGAAAACCACGGGAAGCTTGGGCCAGGGAGCTAGAAATGGAAATCACTGAAGGGAATGTGGAACAAAATGTGTGCGCACACGCACAAAGTCTCCCTTAGCGCTAGATTCCGTTGTATACTCCTTAACAGACTTTATTATACACCGCTCAGAGTTGCGAAATTTACTCGCACCCCGACTCACACATGCCCGAAATATAAATCTGAAGAGGCAGATCATATACATGTGTTTTGGTCCTGTGCTGCGCTAGGTGCGTTTTGGATGGAAGTGACGAAAGCGCTCTCAGAGATAGTTGGGTCCCCGGTGGACCTTGACCCATTGGCCTTGTTCGGAATTTGGACTGGAGAAAGTGCAAAAAAAGTCAAGATTCTTAAATATAAGTGCTAGTGTTGCTAAAAGATGTATATAACAATGCTGGAAGTGCCGCGGGACACAACCCACCCCATGGAGATGTGGCTGAAAGCCCTTACTTTGGTACTATAATATATTGGATCACTACCCATGCCATCTCGCCCCGAAGATGTGTGGACTAAATTCTGCAGTTACCTAAATGGCAGAGACGAGGTTGAATGGAGCTCCACTCCCCCCAAGTTTGTTTTTGGAGGAGGTGCCGTTGAAAAGGATGTTGCAGTAACCCATATTTGAGCCAATGATTGCACGGGCAATGGTTTGGCAGTTGTTTTCGAGAGGAAGGGTCTGGCTGCGTTATGGACCTTGGTTGCATAGGCTACCAAGGACGCAATGGCACTTGTCTCTTCATGGTAAGTGATGCGTCTAGGTAGATCCCTAGGGTCTTTACTGTGTTTAGAGACCTGTATCGAGCAATTGTCAATTGTGAAATTGTGAAGGCAGAGTATTGGTTAAGGGTCTTTAATGCGCTTGGCGGGCTAACAATCAGGATTTCTGTCTAGTCGCTGTTGAGACAGATGATTGGCTGCCATCCAGGTCTGAATTGTGGAGTAGATTGTGTTGAGGGTGTTGTCTTCTATGTAGCTGCCTGAGCGGGGGGGGTGGGGGGAATCAAGATTTGAGTGTCGCCGGCATAATTTGTGTAAGCTATGCCGAGTCAATCTAAGATGTGGAATAAGGGGCTAGTAAAGCTATTGTAAAGCGTAGGGGCGATGCAGGGTCCTTGTGCCGCCCCCCCCCCCCCCCACAGGTGATGGGAGAGGGAGAAGCATTGGCGATATCTGAGGAGACTCATCAGTCTTCCATTAAGGAAGGATGCTATTCAGGCAGTGGCTGAAGGTGAGAGGTGAGTGGTGAGGTGGTGGCAGAGGATCTTGTGGTTGACTAGGTCAAATGCTGCAGATAAATCTAGTAGGAGGAGCAGTGCAGTCTTGCCTTTGTCCCTGATCTCCTCTAATTAATTTATTACATTGGGCAGATTCTGTGCTGTGCCCTGGACGGAATCCAGATTGACGCATCGCTAGGATGTGATTGTCCTCCAGGAATTGCTGAACTTGTAGGTAGCTCGGTCCAAAATCTTTTAGGAGGAATGGCAGTCATGATTGGCCTGTAGTTTGTGGGGATGGCTTGGTCTATGGATTTGTTTTTTTTTTTTAAATTAATTTTATTTATTTATTTTTTTAGGAGAGGAAGTACCCAGGCTTCTTTGAGGCTGGCTGGAACAGTGCTTTTTGGGGGGGGGACGTGAGGGGGCGAAGGAAGTGTTTGTGACAGCTGTGATGATGGGGGTGGGGGGGTTAGTATGTCGGGACAATCTTTCACGAGGGGTGCAGGGCGGATGTCTCCTTTGCATTTTGATGATTTTAGACTATTGATCAGTTTGGTGACTTCGGTTTCAGAAAGGTCTCTGAACTGAGTGGTGAGGGAGGTAAGCAATTGTCATGGGTACTATGTTGAATGTTTCTTCATTTCTGAAAAGCCTGTCTGCTGCAGTGCACCATGGGAGATGTATCTATAATGTATACCCGCCCTCTCTTCTTTGTCAAATACTACAAAGGTCTGCATTCCATAACCCCAGGCTCCAAAGGATCGAGAGTCGATGCTTTGTGCCCAAGTTGTTGAAATTGGCCTTTTTTGTCTTTGGGGAAATTAATGGGGACTAGAACGAAATAGTCTGCAAAATGTCAGCCAAATTCATCATATGAATCAAATGTATTGGCAATAAATGTTTTGATTTCCTATGGCACTCGCCACTCACCTTAACTATAGTGCAGCAACCGCTGCACTACACTATATATATATCTGTTTGTAATTTACAGTGTTTTTAAAATGAGTTTCATATGCAATACTCACTCGCAAACTATCTCCTGTTTTTTCTTTTTTTTGTAGTAATTTTATTGTCTCGAGTTTAAAATACAATTCCATTGCAATTCAAATCCATATTCTCGCTTATTTTCATTATATCTTGTCCCCTTGAAATTAGCCAATTCCCCAAAATTCTCAACACATGTATAGAACCTATCCTCTGCAATTGTAGTCTTTAATTCTGTTAATGCTATGATGCAGCTTTTTTTGGGTTAAGGTGTGCTGCATCCAAAAGGCTATCTCTAGTCTTTTCATTTTGGTAGACTATGTAATCAGGCTGGTTGTTGTACTTTGCACCGATGATTGAATTGTATTCTAACTAGTCCTGTTTTAAATTATCTAAATTCAGTCGAATCTTTTTGCCTTTTCAGCCCATGCATTCTTCATTTTTGCACCCCCAATGAAACACACCCATTTCTGTCATTGTTCAGTGCTTAAAATCCACTTTTTTTCCAAACTCTCATGTGTAGATTGGCATAATATGTGGTGAAGTTGGAGCACATAGTAGTCTCGGTCTAAATAATTCATACTGGAATAGAAAAGTAGTTGCATTTCAATCTGCTCAACAGGGTTACCAAAAATACATGCTCTGTTTGTGGTGGTCCGTTACCGGCCAGTCTGATGTTTGTGCCTTCCTCGTGAGATATATTGTTGTACAGGTTTTGGACATCCAGTGTGGCTAATGGGTCTCCTCTGGTACCTTCGACAGTGCCTTCATCTTGTTAATGTCTCATGTACATATGTTCCCTGTATATACAAAACACCAAGCTGCTGGGTTACAGGTGAATTTCTTTCACTAAGGTCATTGGTCTTTAAACAATTGTACAATTAAATATATGTAGGGAAAGTTCATAAGCACTCAGGGCGCGGGTGCCACCCAATCGGGGAGCTCAGAACGCGTGCTGACACTACTAGTGCCAGCCCGCGTTCCAAGCTGCCTGATGAGTAGTTACTCTGCCTGCCACCCCCCCCCCACCACCAACTGCGCTTTAAAACATTTTTTAAAAAGTTTCCCTCATCCCACTTGTCTGATTGCAGCAGCGGGTCCCCGTAGCAGCTCCTGTTGGCTCCTGTTCCAATGTGGCCACCATGGAAATGGAAGAGTGGCTCCATATGGATCCCCGCCTTCCATTTTCATGGTGACCATGTTGGTGTAGTATTTTCTCTCCGTGAACGGGATGCCGGAGAGGAAATACTTTCCTATTTATTTAAACCATTAGCACCCGTGCAGCATACTACATGGGTGCTAATGAGGTGATATGCCCTGAGGTGGCGAGCCCACCCTGTAGCCTACAGCCCACCACCCGTGTAAATGGTCTCTCCTAGGCTTTTTAAAAAACAAAAAAATGTTTTGAGTGTGTTGTAAATAGTCTGCAAGGGTCACAAAGCATGAAACTTAAAAACTGTTGAAAATGGTGTACTTGGGTCAATACCTGTAAACTTCCCCACTCTGCACCATCCTTGTGTTTTTGCCTTGCAAAGGCCCTCATTTCTTGTCCGTTTCCATATGTAGTTCTCTCATACCTTTTTAATAGTGCAGCCTCCCTTGTAATGCGATAGTTGTTCTATGAAGCTTGTAGTGTCTCAATTTGTGATCTGTTTTGTATTTGTATTTTATTGATTTATAAAGCGCCTTACGCCAAAGCGCTGTACAAAGAACATGATACATAAAACATGAACGATAAACTGTTGAAGCATAACAATATGAATCAAACAACAAAACAATGGAAAGAGCAATTAACTGAAAGGGGGCGGGAGAAAGGGAGATGGGAGAGGTTGGGGGTGGGGTGAAAGAGGAGGAGGAGGGCAAGAGGGGGGGAAAGGAAGGGAGGGGGGGTAGAGGAGGGGAGAGAGTCAGGGAAAGAGAAGAAGGGGGAAGTAGAAGGGGTGTAGGGGATTCAAGGAGGAGGATGGAGAAGGAGAGATTTCAGGGAAGTGCGGAATGAAGGGAAGGAGGGGGAAGAACGGATGGCAAGAGGAAGGGAGTTCCAGTGTAAAGGAGCTAAGAGCTGGAAGGAGCAAAAACGGGAGGAGCCACAGGGAGGAAGAAGTGAAGTGAGAAGGAAATGGACAGCAGATCGGAGGGAACGGGAGGGAGAGTAGAAGGAGAGGAGAGAGGAGAGCTAAGGGGGGGGGGGCAAGACCATGAAGAGATTTGAAGACAAGACAGAGAAATTGCAATTTAAGTTGGGAGGAAAAAGGAAGCCAGCCAAGGTAAGAGAGAGAGGAAGAGATGGAATCACGGGAGGTAAGGAGACAAAGGGTGCGCACAGCAAAGTGGTAGATAGATTTAAGAGGGGCAAGGTGAGAATTAGGGAGTCCAAAGAGTAAGGAAGAGCAGTAGAAGAGCCGGGAGAAGATAAGGGAGGAGATTAAGAGTTTAGTAGTGCAGATTTTGCGAATATTGTAGAGTTGGAAGCGGCAGGAGCGAGAAGTGAGGGAGATGTGTTTGGAGAAAGAGAGAGGAGTCGAAGAGAACGCCTAGTTTGCGAGCCTGAGAAGAGATAGGGAGATTGGAGGAAGGGAAGTGAATGAAAGGGGGAGAAGAGGGAGGGGGAAGAGAGTTGGAGGGGAAAAATAAGACTTCTGTTGATCAAGCGCCTTAATTGATGATATTCTTGAGCGTTGTCTTTGTCTGTACTACATAGTAAGTAATTAAATATTTGTATGCCCACATTAATTTCCTGATATTTATTTTATCTCGGCAGGAATTAAATCTATTCCCCACTATGTGGGATATACACAACAAGAATATGTTGACCTCAGCAACAAGTACCTGGATAATGAACAGCAAACCACGTCTGAGCCAGAGAAGCCTAGTAATCCATATAATATGTCGAGCAAACACCAAGAGTATACAGATTCTGAGAGTGGATCCAGAAAGAGATTCCAAGAAGTGGAACACCAATATTGTGCACAACCTGAGGTTCGGGTCAGTGCCAAGCGCCAAGATTTGGAGCATCCGTATTGTGCAGAACCTGAACATCAAGCTACTAATAGACATCAGGACGTTGAGCATAGATATTGTGCAGAACCAGAGACTCAGCCTCTTAACCAACAGGCTGTGGAACACCAATGTAGTGCAGAACATGACATTCAACCTTGTAACAGAAACCAGGATGTGGAACATCGATATTGTGCAGCGCATGAGACTGAACCAATTAATAGACACCTGCCGGCAGAACACCAATATTGTGCCGAACCTGAGATTGTGCCCAGACACAGACACCAAGACTTGGAACACCAATATTGTGCAGAACCTGATCTTGAACCGAACGGGCACGAGAATTTTGCAGATACTCAAAATGAGGGCATATGTAAATACCAGGATGTGGAACATCAATATTGTGTTGAACTTGAACACAAGCACAATAATATTGAGCATCAATATTGTATAGATCCTGAAATTGAACTCTGTAAGAAACAGGAGATGGTACACCAGGAACATGCAAGGGCCGAGTCTTGTAATCCTTGCTTGGAAATGGACTATCAGAAACACGTAGAAGAGGACACCGATACAAACGGACTGTTGGAAAGTAGACCACAAGATTCTGCTGAACCAGAAGTTGAACAAAATATAGGCCACATAGATAATAATCACGAAGCATACATGGAACCCAACAAAACACTTTCTGGAGAGGACTGTGAGGCAAGTTCTTCAGCCAGTGACCTCTGTTTAGAGGTTCAGCATAAAGGTGATGCATGTTCTTCGGAACCCTCTAACTTGTGTATAGAGGGGGTCCAGCAGGGCTATGACGAATCTGAACACAGGAGTGAAGGTTTTGTTGTGTGTTGTAAAGAGGAAGCAGAACGTGAACAAGGAAGTAACAGTTTGAAGATTTGTCGCTTAGTTGAGTATGTTGAACCAGAGGGTGGCCTCAATAATAGATGTATAGCTGTGTATCGAGATGGATATGCAGAACTTGAGGTTGAAGACCGTATTGGATCTGTCGGAGTTTATCATGAATATATTAAACGAGAGGTTGATGCGGATAGCGAATACATAGCGGGAAACAATGAAAAATATGCTACCCCTGCTTATGGGTGTGTGTATAAGTATGGGGAAGATCAAGAAGTTGATCCCAGTAACCAATGTTTGGTTGTATATCATGCACAATATGCTGAACATGAGGCTGAACCCAGTAATCATTGTTCAGAGGGGGAACATGATGAATATACCTTACAACTAGAGCTTCTTGACGCAGCATCAGCAGTCACTAAAGAACATATCCTTCAGGTGTCGAGTCAAGAGGAGGCTCACATGGAGCAGAAAAGCCCTTCCCCGGACATACCAGACCTATCCTCGGAGTGTGAAGGGGGCATCGGACACACCACAAGCCAAACTATACATTGGAGTACAACACCCAACAAGACGCACACCTGTGCAGAGTGTGGGAAGGCGTTCAGTCGAAATTCTAATTTGATTGTTCATCGCAGATCTCACACCGGGGAGAAGCCCTTTAAATGTGCTGAATGTGGAAGCCGCTTTGTTAGTTCATCAAAGATGATTGCGCATGAACGAACACATACAGGTGAGGCTACACTACAAGTCCTCATTGGGTCTGTGGTTAGATATCATTTCTTTGCATTTCTTAATCTGTTTTATAGCTCAATTATTTCTCCAGTGCCTTCCAAAGATTGGGGCAGGTTTCGACATCCCCCTGACCCTGTAATAGGAGGTGATCGAGCTGAAAAGCAGCCTCCAATATTCAAAATCCTTTTGTAAAGTTCTGGCATGAAGTAATAGGTGGATATCTTATGATTGAAGTGCTGCTCTTAGACTGAAGTTCCGCCTGCACTTCACACGTTTGAATCCGCTTGCAGTGCTTGGAAGGTGGTGGAATCCAGAATGAAGTGCTATGTAAGAATACCGAAAAATGTACACTTGGTTTAGCCATTGATACTGGGCCATACCATTTGCACGTGCGCAATCTGAATGATACCTGGACTAGTATGATCGTTGTCTGTCATCCCTCTGTTCCCCCTCCCTTGCCTCGTTGTCCCTTGAAACACTAGTGTATTGGCACGTTATAAATGCCTTATCATATCGTATCATCATTTAAACTCGGAACCAAGGCTTGACCAAATGGATTAGTAAACCAGAATTGTGTCTTAATTTGATGTTCACAAGCACAGATGCTTTAGTTCACATTGCAATCAGTACCTAGTTGTAAGCAATCTTGGAATTGTACTACACATTAACAATATTTCTTATGTTAACGTCTTTTGATATGTTTACAAGAGGGAGATTGTCCCTACAATGTTAGGAATTGGGGACAAATATAAACCATAAAAAGGAGGCTCCTACCAGAAACACAAGATGCAAGTAGTTTTTTTAATTTTTGGGTGGGTCGTTTTTTTTCTAAATAAAAGGTGGACATAAAGCCCAGTCTAGTTTTCAGGTATGTCTGGCACAAACGTCATTTGAGAGTACTCTTGTTGTTTTGACTTAATCGAACACAATTTATTTTTACAATTTAACAAATAAAATAAAAAGGCTTAACTTAGAAGCACAGATATCGTATCATTATCTCAGTGGATTGGAGGAAAGAAATTACCCATCAAGGGGCATAACTTTATTTGTGAACAGACACGGGACACAGTGACACAAAAATGAAATATAATGACAGTAGTTAAACTGGCTACAGTGTATTTTTAGAAAAGTAAAAACCGACGCAATACATTGTGGAATGGACATCTATTGATGCTCCATACCATACAAAACAAAGCAATACCCATCACTGACGTGTACATAAATTGAAGGCAGAATTTATTGGAGAAATGGCTAAAGCAAATCGTAGGTGGCAGTGCAAAAATCAAACCTAGTTCACAAGGGGTGGCAGCAAGAGAGATCGGGTAAAAGTACAGTAATCTCAAGGAACGCGGTTCTGTCAGAATCCAACCGAGGCTTGGGACTGACTGACTGACTGGATGGTGAGTGCTGTGGTTGGCGGAACCCGTCAAGAGTAGAAGAGGAACATACCCCGAACGGAAATGGATGATGACGGGCAAGTGGATTGTGATGTAAAATCAGCTTCGGAAAAGGCTTATGTATGGGCAATTTAGTCTGAGCGTGCGGGACATTGTTGGCACAAACCCCCAGATCACGTGCCAGTGATCCTGGTTTAGTGCAAAGTTAGGGGGTGACATATGCTGCTGTGTGGGGAAGGGTATGTGTTCCTGTTGGGCCCGTTTAGAGTTTATTTATCATTATTCACAGTACGATCATATGGGAAAGGGGTGGGGGTGTGAAAGCTAGCCCGGGGGGGGAGGTTTGTGGGCTTGCCCTGGGACCATATGAAAGGTGAACAAGATCAGGATGGTGACACCGGCTGGGGTACCACAAAGGATGTTGAGTTGTCGGTCATGGGCAAAATCAAGAGTGGCCCTGTCTCTAATTTTTCGGTGGCTCGCAAGACTGATATTGTCCTGCTGCAGGGGACGCTGTACCTTTTTGGGGCAGGGAAAGTACTCAGTGGTGGAAGACACTGGTATCCGCCAGAGGCTCGAGGTGGGTGGCTATCTTGGTTTGAAGGGCGACACCACTGGAAGTGCACCATGTGAGTGGCACCTTGTAGGGAGAAACTGTATGCATAATCGATGTCTATGTACCACCAACACTTCAAGCTGAGATGTTTCAGCAGGTTCATACCTTATTGGCTAAACAAAGGCAGGGATATGACAATACGGGGGGGGGGGCCTTTAACGATACGACACAGCCAACGATCAATAGACTGCCCTACACTGGGTAGACCCACGGGCCCCCAGACAAAACGCAGTGTATTCATGGACGCCATGGGTTTAGGAGATGTCTGGCGAGAGCGTCATCCTGGGGAGCAGGGGTTCTCATTCTACTCCAACGTACACGCCTCCTTCTCGAGGATTGACTATATATACTCCTCCCGAGTGCAACAATAGGCTGGGTGGAGAATGCCCCCTTCCTCCTGAGAGGTGTTCCAGGTCACACCACCCTGGTAATTAGTATACAGGGGAAGGAGAGTAAACGGGTTGGATGTTGGAGGCGCAATGCAGTTTATTTTTTTAAAAACATTTTTAAGTTTTATTTTTCTTTCGGAGGCACAGATCTTTTACAAACCATAACACATAGAATGACACATAGCAGTATGAACTCGTATAGTAACTTAGATGTCTATCACTGTACTACTGAAATCCCCAATTTTTAACCCTCCTATTCGAAGTCATTTCCCCCACCCCCCAGGTTTCCCTTATTAAGTCCCAGTCTTTTCACCCTTCCTCTAGCCTTTCCCCGTATAGGAGGCTTGCTTCCTTTGTGTTCCTGGCTGTCAACAGACATGACAGTTCTTGAGACACTGGTTTATAGAATAGGTCTTCTTTTTCCCCAACAAAGTCCTGAAAAGGGGACCAAGTGGATAAGAATTTCAGGTATTTCCCTGCTTTTATGGCGGTTACTTTCTCCATTGCCATGTCCCACCCCACCACCATAGCGTTGTCGGCCGCTCTCATCTTCCAGCATTGTGCCAGTGCCATTCTTGCCGCCGATGGATGCATAGTCAGGGAGGCGGTGTGACCTGATGCTCCATACGAGCCCTCTGCAACCACCCCCAGTAGGATTATTTTTGTAGACATTGGTAATTCTCTGCCAGTTATGTCTCTAATGTGCGCTAATACTTCCTTCCAGTAGGTCACTGCTTTTAGGACATGTCTACCACATGCAGTACATACCCCCCACCCCTCTCCCTACAACCTCTCTAGCACTGCGAGGGATATTCTTGGTTAATTTTATGTAATCTGTGGGGGGGCATGTACCATCTGTAGCAAAGATTATACACTGCCTGTTTTATCACTGTGCATTTAGATGATTTGTGGGCTCTAACCCATATCTTGCTCCACTCTACTTCCGTGATAGATTCTCCAATGTCTTTTTCCCAGCTCCTTTTGTATGGAAGGTTGTCTGCCGGTTGTGCTCCGTCAAGCAGCCTGTATATTCTCGAGATCCCTCTTGCTGTCCATCCCCCTCCTGCATGGTTAGCTCAAGACCTGTTGGGGGTACTTGTAGCTGCTTTTTTCACTGCTGAATGGGAAATCCAATGTCTTGAGTGTATCTGAAC
Organism: Ambystoma mexicanum; assembly: GCF_040938575.1. Classification (NCBI taxonomy): domain Eukaryota; kingdom Metazoa; phylum Chordata; class Amphibia; order Caudata; family Ambystomatidae; genus Ambystoma; species Ambystoma mexicanum. Next base: position 965,231,840 of record NC_090936.1, on the reverse strand, counting down.
CTTTCTCACTCACTGATATCAAACCTTCTTTTACACTCCGTGAAGGGAATCTGGACTCCATTCTGGAACATTTCCTTCAAAGTCACGGCTTCTGCATCCTTCCATCCTTCACAGAATTTCGGCTGTAGGTCTGGGGTAAAGTCTATACTGTGTGCTACTGGGGAGAATGGGCCCAAACCTTGTTTTGATCTGCTTCCTTTGCATGGCTCTGTCCCAGCATCGCAGGGATACCCTAGTAGCTTCCAACAATTTCTTCCCCGACTCCCGGGCTTTGGGGTTTAGTGCTTGGAGTGCCAGTAGTGGGATTGGAGTAGCTGCCTGTTCGACCCTACACCAGCCTTTTGTGTTCCCTTGTTTAGACAAGTTGAGCATTGGGGCCACGTGTGCAGCCATAGTATACCTCCCTATAGCCGGGATTCCCAGACCTCCCAGTAGCGGCAGGCGCGTCAGGATGCATTTGTGTATTCTGGGTCGCCCCTCACCATATGTGAACTTGAAGATTGCGTTTTGAAGTTCTTTAATTTGACGGTGCTGGATCGCAGTGGGTATCGAGCTCCCCACATATAGCAGCCGGGGCAGGAGAATCATTTTTATTGTTGAGCCTTGCGTACCATGACAGTTCTTGATTGTCCCACCTTTGCAAGTCCTTGTGTAGTTGTTTCCATAGCGATGGGATGTTTGTTCTATACAAGCTCTCGGGATCTCTCGCCAGTTGTATTCCAGGGGGTCCTTTTCCCAGATCAGGGGGAACCTCTCTCTCAGGTTTTCGATTACTTCTGACTCCTCTGTTATGTTTAATGCTTTGGATTTGGAGTAGTTTATTGAAAACCCGGAGGTGGCGGCAAACTGCCTTAGCTTCTCTATGGCCTTCGGCAGTGTGTTCCTGGTGTCTCCCATGCGTAGCATAATGTCGGCTGCGTACAGTGCTATCTTTTGTGACGTTCCCCCAGCTAGCACCCCTTTTATGTCAGAATCTCCCTTGAACTGGAGTGCCAATGGTTCCATAGCCATTGCGAAGATTAATGGGGGTAACTGGCATCCTTCCCTTCCGGATGTCTACCTGTTTCGATTTCTGGCTATTCACTAGGAAGAATGTGATGTGGATGGACACTGGATATTTGATAAGACCCTTTTATTGAATACTGCTCCACATCCCAGTCTAGGCTGTCAAAGGCCCGTTTAGCGCCCAGGGCCGCAATTGCAGATTTCTCTTCCGTTCTTACTCCCCATTCGATTATGTCTGACCCTCCTAACGTTATCTTGGGTGTGTCGTCCTCTGATAAACCCTGCTTGGTCCTCGTGGATAATGTCTGGAAGGACCTACGACAGTTGGCTATTATTTTGGCATTTAGTTTTGCATCCGTGTTCAGGAGCGCAATTGGACGGTAGCTGGAACATTCTGAGGGGTCCTTCCCTGGTTTTAGAGCTAGTATCGTCGGGGATCGCGCCATATCCAATGAAACCGAACAGGTCTCCCTGATGACATTAAAGAGACAGAAAAGGGGCCCTTGTAATTGTGCACAAAAAGTTTTGTAATAGCCATTCCCCAGACCATCCGGGCCTGTGGTTTTATTTCCCGGTAGATGCGAAATGGCATCGCTGATTTCTTGGGTCGTAAATTGAGCCCCCAGTTCCTCCATGTCCTGAAATTTGCTGTAACGGGGTTGCGAGCTGGTAGGATCTTTGGTCTGCCTAGTTCAGATTTTCCTTGCGTAACAGATCCTTAAGGAACTGGACCATCATTTCCTAGTTTTTCTTCTGTCATGCATGTTTCTCTCCTTCTATTCTTAAGGTTAACTATGTAATTATGGGATTTTTTGTTTATTCAGTTTCACAGCGAGGAATCTTTTTGCTTTTCCCCCCATGTACGTAGTATGACTGTTTGGTATTTAGTAGCGACTGCGCCACCCTGTCCGCCGTATGGTTTTCTTTAGCTCCCGCCACGATTTTTGCGTTTGTCACGATTTATGTTTATTCTCTGCCTCTTTCAGTGCCTGCTCCAGTTTCTGAGTTATCCGGGCCCTCTCCCTGTAATATGTTGCTGCTTGTGCAATGAACTCTTCTCGCACTACCGCCTTACCCGCGTCGCAGACTGTTTTCCAGTCCACCTCCCCATTATCGTTCTGTTGGAAGTAGTTATTTATGGTATCCTCCATATGTGCCCGGAGTGCTACGTCTCGCAGGATGAGATCATTTACTCTCCAAGGAGGACGCTGTTTGCCCCTCTCTGTCCCCCTCTATGCACATTATGACCAGCGAGTGGTCAGATAGGTATTGTGTCCCAATCTCCACCTTAGTCACCCAGGATGAGGGCTGCCGAGACCAGGATCATGTCTATCCCAGCGTAGCCTTTATGTACTGCAGAAAAATGCATATATGAATAATGCATATATTCTCTATTTTTCCACTGAAAGAAGTGCCATGTCTCTAAAAAATGTCCCCAGGGCTTGTCTGTTCCTAAGGTCTGCAGCCATGGGTGGAAGTGTTTTATCGAGGCTAGGGATCATCACACAGTTAAAGTCCCCCACTATAATTGTATAACCTTCGCACCATCTCCCTATTTTCTTCAGGAGCTCAGTAATATATACGTCTTGTTTATCGTTGGGTGCGTAAACTTCCAGCATCGTATGTCTTCCTTTTGATTATCCCTTTAATCCCCAGATATCTCCCTTCCTCGTCGCAGATCAGGTGTTTCTGGAATCCTAGATCTTTATTGATTAAAATGGCTACCCCCTTTGTTTTTGAGCCACTAGAGGTGAAGACCCTGTTTCGCAGCCTTTTCTCATCGGCCTGTAGCAGATGGGTCTCGTGCAGGATTGCAATTGCTGCTTGCATCCTTTCAAGTCTGCTGAGGATTGCGCAGTGCTTCCTGGGGGAGTAGAGCCCCTGTACATTTTGCAATATTGTTGTTTCTGCCATAGGAACGTGGGATTCTCACCTTGCTCTGGCCTCCTCTCCTTTTGATGCTCTTAATACCTCTCCATTCCGGTGACCACTGTTTTGTCTCTTAGCGGTCTGGGCCACTTGTCATGTACATTATGTCTCGACATGTACTCTCCTTTCCCTACCCAATTCCAAAACTCCCTTTCACTAACCCCCCTCCCTATGGGGCTTTAGTGGCTAGGGATCATTGAATCTCAAACACCCCCCCGCCCCTCCGGTGTCCCTCTCTGGGTACAGGTCACCTTTGAACCCCATTTGTTCATATGCCGGGCTTGGTACTTATCCCTGGGCAGATTCCAAAATGTACTGTTTTCCCGCCTCCGTGCAGGATTCTTGTGATTTTGTTTGCAGACTATCTGCCCTGACTTGGTGCTTCAACGTTGTCCGTTCCAGGGAGTGATCTTTTTTGTTTGCTCTTCAGGGTCTCTCTCGCTGTATTTGAATGGGCCGGACCATTTCTTTTCTCTGTTCACTCTTCTTTTCTTTTCGGTCGACCATTCCCAGGGGTTATTCTGAGTGTTGGGGGCACTGTGTTGTGGGCTATCTTCCGCTAGGCTTTGCTCATCCTCCATTTGTAACAGCGATAGGCCTTCTTCGCATGTAATGATTCGCCTTTGTTTTCCCTCCCAAGAGAAGGTGAGGCCAAACGGGTAGGTCCATCTGTGCGTGATTTGTTTCGCCTGTTGAGTTTTCATAATCTGTTGCATGAGCCTCCGCTTGTGGAGAGTGACTAGTGCCAGGTCTTGGTACAACTGAATGCGGCCTCCGTTGATCGTTGGCTCCTTGTGGGTGCGTGCGGCTCTTAGGATGTCTTCTTTTAAGCCGAGAGATGTCATAGCAATTGGGACGTCCCTGGGTCTTGCCCCCCAGCTCCTCGCATTTTGGACCCACCCGGTGAATCCTATCAAACGCAAACCTCTTTGAGCGGGTGTCATTCAGGATGCTGCTAAAGCAGTGTTGCATGGTGTCACTCAAGTCTTTATCTAGGATCATCTCTAGGAATCCTTTGACTTGTATGTTGGACCTTCGGGATCTGTTTCCAGATCTTCAGAGTTTTAGATTGTTCGTAGCTCTAGCAACCTGGTCCAACAAGATGTTGTTTTGCTTTGGTTCTTCTGTCATGTGTGATAGTCCATTTTCAAACACGTCTACCCTGTCCCCCAGGTCATTCATTCCTTTCCTGACCCCTTGCAGTGAGGATTTTAGATCATCCTTCATCAGCTCCAATTGGTTTTGGAATGTATTTGTTAATCTGGCTTCCATACCTTTCAGGCAGTTTAGAAGTTCTTCTTTATCCGAAGCCATTTTGTATGGGGATGGAGGGCGGCTTGCTGTGTGAAGGCTTTCTGGAGACGGGGGAGTCGGTCCTCTGTTTCGCGCTCCAGCACCTCGAGCTGGCGTTCTTGACTCTTTGCCGGCGTTCTGGTACTTGTGCACTTAGATTTGGTCCCCGGCATCGAATGCACACTATACGGGGCACCATGGCAGTAGGGGCCTCTTGTATTCCTAGTGGCAGGCAAAGGTTCTGTTCTGCGGCCGTAGGTGTTACTTACTTGGGGACGGTTCTTCCTTACCTTCCTTATCCTTTCACACACCGCACTTCTCTCTATGTTCTGGAGCTTTACCCTGCTTGGGTAATGCACTGTTGTCCAGCACAAATGCATAGGATTTCAGTGCTATGCAATGTGTACAAGCATGTATTCCGTTCCCTCCTTTCTTGAGTACAGCTGGTCACTATGGGCCTTTGTGGCCACTATGGCACGATGGAGTACAGAGTTTATGCCACCTGGTAGTACTCCGCTCTCATTCCTTGCCAGTGGGTGATGGGCCTCTGTGCAAGTGCTCCTACCTTGGCACCAGAAATGATAACACAAAAGCTCGGCTTCGATGTTGCGTCCCTTGGTGGGGTTGGGGGGGGGGGGGAGGTCTCAGTTCGCGGTCTATATTTCCCTCCAGCAATGGATTAGTTCATTGCCTAGCTCTGAGACCGTCTCGGGGTGTTCACTACCACTCCACACTAGGTTGATCGGGGCGTTGTTGGCGATTACTGGGGCTTTGAAATGTTAATGGGTCCCCCTGGGACCGGAGCCGTCTGATTCCCGACTGTTCTCTTACTTGTGTCCGTGTCTTGTCCCGCCCCAGGCACGAAGATCCTGGCACACCCGACCTCCTGTGGGACCCAGGTCCGCTCCACACAACGTCTTCGCCTGTCCAGATGCCGGGTGGCGAGGGCTCCCGACAGCTCGGGACTGCCACGTATGATGGCCCGTGGGGTTCACGGGTGGAGCTGCGAAGGTCCCTTCACTTTTCTTTTCTATGGGCCGAGGATCGGCTCTCTCCGGTGCGACTCCTGCAGGGACCTGGGGTCCTGTTTTCTGCTAAGGGCGTACCTTCCGGCAACTGAGTCTCGGCCCGGGCCGCTCCTTACTTCTGTCCCTTGCTTTGACCTCTGGCTGTCGGGCGCTTTTCACAGCCAATGCTCTGGGTGGAGAGTGGTTCGGTCGCCTCCCGCCTGGTCTCTTTCTGTCCCCCCCCCCCTCCCCCACCCCCCGATCCCTCCCGAACCAGCCCCAGTCAGGGGCTCACGGAGTTGCTGCCACGATCTGGGTTCCTCCTCCTTCCCTGACGATTTAGACTCGCGCCATGCAGCCTCTGCGTGTAACGCTCATGTCGCGGTCGGGTCCGCTCAATGGGGCACCAGCCTTAATCTTCAGTATTTTTGGAAATATTGTAGTTGGGGCACCTGCGGACAGCCGGGGAAGACTTTCCCCTACGATTTCGGATGCTTTTAACACCTTTCTGCACCTTCCTGCATGGAGGACTCGAGGAGTACGTCCCTAGAGTTCAGTGGCCATCTTGGAATCGCCAAATGCGAAATACAGGGCATAGTTGTCTGTGACAGGAACTAATTATTTAATTACCTGGGTTTTCACAGGAGCAAATGTATATCTGGTTTTGCGAGCGCTTTGTACGTCTCTGAGTTACATGGATTCATAAAGTTCTTGACCTGTGAAAAACCATAAATTACATAAAATAAAATTCCTGACTATATAAATGACAAATACAATAGCATTTTCTACTACTCAAAGTGTTATAGAAATGGGTTTAGTTGCTCTCCTTCATTTCCAAGAAAATGGCAGGTTAACCAATGTCTTTCCAATTAACATTGCACAGAAATAGGATTCTGCAGTAAGTGGACCCCTAATGCCAATTAAAATGAAGTTGTTCCTCTTACATTTCAGTTTTTATCTTGTTCTTGTTTGACACTCTAATCCATCAGGATGTTTTGCTGGTTTATAGTGATTGCATCAAATGCCTTGGCATCTAAGAAAAAGAAACGAAAATAAAGCATCAAATGTTTTTTTATTTATTGGGGGGGGGGGGTCCCCCTCAACCCCCTTTTCTTTACCCATTACAATTAAAATAAAACCTTTACCTTTGAAAAAAATCCATCAATGCTTTTTTTTTTTTTCAATTACTTTTTTCGATGCTTTTGGCATTCAATACTTTGTATTTGATGCATTGACTGGATACCGTTTTGCTCTCCAAGTAAAAGGTTCTACCTGGTAGTGATTTCTAAATACTTCCCCAGGGCAACCAGAGTCCCTAGTCTATTTTGCTGTGGTTAAAAATGGGTTGTTGGGAAAGCCATACACTTGCATCACTACTTGTAATTTGTTATGAAAATGATTAGAAATGATTGTGACATGTATAAGGAACTTCTTTCTTACTAGACACCAGGGATTGCTGGTATAATATAGTGACTTGTTTATTCTGGGTTGTTATTCCAAACCGAGAATACAGTGCATGGTTTAGGTATCTTCTGGTATTAGAAGATCCAATTTTATCTCGACTATAATATGTGTACATGTGTCTGTGTTTATAGATATATAAATGTTTGTGCAAGATGGAGTGTGGACAATAGCAAGCAGGTTGTGCTTTTCTTTTTTTCTTTTTTGAAGGTGGTACACGTCGCTCCAACATAGCATTCCATACAATTCAGTAATTTCATTAACAAGTATCCAAACACAGTAAAAACATGTAAAGTCTACACTGCCGGTTCATTTCCAGGTCTAGCCGGGCTGCCACCAGCCGACCCCATTTCACACAAGTATACTCTGAACGGAGCCCAAATGTCTTTTTACTAGATCTCGGGAGTGATATTATGTACTGTTCCTCACATTCATTGACCTATGACAATTCTTTGAGAAAGTGATTGATGCATGGCACATGTGTACTCTTCCATTTCTGTAATATACATTTTTTAGCCACTATGCATGCCACATTAAATAGTCTTCTGGTCTCTTCCGAGATCTTCCCAATGTCCCCAAATAGATATTTCTGGGGTGTTAGGTCAGCTGGGACTTGTCATTTCTGCTAGGATGGACGCTACTTCTCCCCAGAACCTGTGTATGGGTGAGCAGCTCCAGTACATGTGGAATGAGTCGCACGGTCGCACCTGCATTTCTGGCAGCTGTCTGATCCGTCTTGTGTAAATTTAGCTATCTTCTCGGGTGTGTAGTGCAACTTATTTAATACCTTAAATTGGATCAGGCAGAGGTCTGCGTTAATAGATAAACTTTTGGTTAGATCACAATATCTTTCCCACGCCTCGTCCGATCTGGTGGTTACCAGATCAGCTTCCCAGGAAGTTTTAATCTTGTTTGTCGTTGGCATGGTTGCCTGTACCACTGCATAGAGCCCAGAGACGCTGACTCCCGTCTGTGTGGACAAAGCTGCGAAGCATGGGTGTTGGGGAAGCTCGTCGGGGAACAGAGGCCATCTGGCCTTGAAGGCCATTCGCATCCTATGATATTGTAGTATTTTCAACTGATCCCTCCCCATCCCACCCTTAAACTCCTCTAACGTTATGAATTTGCCATTGGGGTAGATATCTTTAATTTTGAATTTCCCCTCTGGGTCCCAGGTTTTCCGGGGAAGTTCCAGAAGGGAGCTTCCGAGTAATAGGTAGTCTCTCTAGTTGGAGACTGCGGTAGAGTCTAGACCAAGCACGTACTGTTGTGCTGACTGGATCTAATGGGCAGTCGTCTTTATGCTTAACTTTAAAGATTATGGAGCGTAGGTCGGTTGGGCGTGCCGAGTGTTTCTCAATACATATGTGAGGCGAAGTGTTCAGCTCATCATACCAGAATCTAACAAACTGAGCTTGCGCCGCCAGGTAGTATAGCTCAAAGTCTGGGGCAGCTGTGCCCCCTTTGTTGTATGGCTCCACCATTTTTCCCCACTTCATTCTGGCCTCTCCCCCGCCCCATACAAACTCTACTGCTAAGGATCGGAGGGCTGCGAAAAACTGTGCACCCAGCCATATCGGTATGTTAGTGAATATATATATAGATATATAGATATAGATATAGATATTTTAGTTTCAGCAGAATGACCATTTTCAGTATAGCCACTCGACCAATAAGTGAGATAGGGAGTTGTGTCCATAGGCGAAGTTTAGTGGATATGCTACTCAATAGGTGTTCATGATTGTCAGCGTACAGGGAGGCTCCTTCTCCGGAAACAATAATGCCCAAATATCATATTTTAGTTGGAGACCACTGCAGGCCATGTGTTATTCGGGCATTGCGTGGCGGGGGTCAGGGGAAAGATCTCAGATTTGGATCTATTGGTTTTATAGCCTGAGTATTCGGCAAACTCATGAATGGTTTCGATCGCCGGACCCAGATGTACATCTGGTTCATGGATATACAGCAGTGTATCATCCATATATAAGGATATTGATTGGGTGAGGCCTGCCATCGTTATGCCCCTCTGTCCCTGATGGCTGCTGCGACTGGTTCCATTGTAAGGCAAATAGTATGGGGGGAAAAAGGACATCCCTGTCGCGTGCCCCTACCCAACCCGAACCAGTCGGACAGCATGCGATTAGTCAGCACTCTGGCCCCAGGGTCTGAGTTAAACAAACCGCCACATTTCAGAAAGTATGGGCCAATCCCAAATTTCTCAAGCACTTTAAACAAATACAACCATGATACTGAATCAAACGCTTTTTCAGCGTCGAGCGATACCGCTACCGCCATGACTCCAAACAGTCTCCTAAGGTTTTGAGCCGTCGATCTGGTGGGAATAAAGCCACATTGATCTGGATGTACTAATATGGGCATGTGCGGTAGGAGTCTCGTTGCCAGGATTTTAGCAAAGATTTTGGTGTCACAATTTATCAGGGACAAGGGTCGGTATGAGGACATCTCGTTGGGTGGTCGTCTAGGTTTCAATAGCACTGTTATTATGGCCGCTCTCATTGAAGGTGGCAGGGTTCCCAGCTCTATAGCTTCCTCCCAAACTGACAATGGCACCGGGGTCAGTTCCTCGTTAGTTCCTTATACAATTCCGCTCCTAATCCGTCCGAGCCCGGTGCCTTGCCGTTGGCTAATGATTTGATCGCCTCTGCGACCTCGTCAGTGGTCCGGGGCTGGTCGGCGCGAGTTTGTATTCTACTGGCCGTGTCGGGAGAGTGATATTGTCGAGGTACTTTTGTACGTCCTCGGATTTCGAATCATGGTTGGAATAGAGGTCTGAATAAAACCGTGTAAATTCCTCGTTTATCCCTTCTTCACTAGTGGCCACTGTACCGTCTCCGTTTAGAATGCTTGAGATCGGCGTGTGCTGTCTTCCGGCTTTTAATAGGTTAGCTAAGGTACGGCCTGCTTTATTCCCCTCTCCAGACCTGCGCGCTCAATGTGGGGTAGAGCAGTTCCCTAGTTGCTAGTTTATTAAATTCCAGTAGGCTACAGTTGATGTCAGAGAGGGTTTGGCTATCCTGTGTATCGCGCTTCCAGGTTACCCAGGTGTTGTTCAATCTCCGCCAGCTCAACCCTGACTGCCTTTAGCATACCCGTGGACTTGGAAATCAGTATTCCTCTCACCCAGACCTTGAAGGTTTCCCAAAGGGTGGAATTCCTATCCACTGAACCCCTGTTGATGTCAAAGAAGTGTTCCACCTCAATATGCAGTGCCTCGGCTACAGCTGGGTTCTTGAGAATGTCTGGAGGCATCCGCCATCTCTTAGCTGGCCGTTTTGTGTTTCCTAATGTCATTTCTATCGTGACGGGGGAGTGGTCTGATGGGGTACGGGGAAGTATCTCACAATTATCAATCTGGTGCATGAGGGTTGTGGAGGCCAACCAGTAATCTATTCTGGACTCTGTAACATGCACCCATGAATAAAATGTGTATTGCCTTTTGTGTGGATGTAGTGACCCCAGGCGTCCACCATTATCAATTGTGATGGGATCTGTTGTAGCATAGCTGCTGTCTTAGAGGGAGCTCAGTGTTTGGTAGTGGAGCGGTCTAGTGTGACATCCAGGATTGTATTGAAATCCCCTCCCCACAGGATCTGTTCGCACCCCGTCTATCCTATTTCATGTACCACGTCTATGTAAAAGTCAGGGTCATCTAGATTCGGACCATAGGTATTTACTAACACCATTTCCCTCCCCGCAACACTACCCCATACTATGACATGGCGACCCTGAGCATCCACGTTGTTCTTTCCATATCGAAAGCCTACAGAGGAATGTATAAGAGTGAGAACACCCCTTGCCTGTGTGGAGTAGTCCGTGTAGTATCTATGTTGCCCCCAGTTCTTCAAGAAGTCTAAGTTTACCTTTCGGAGTGCGTGGGTTTTCCTGCAGCATAATCACCTGAGGATGATGCCTAGTGACATAGGCTCCCACCTTGCTTGGTTTGATTGTTCAGACCTCGGACGTTCCATGTAAGAAGTTTCAACTTCGGCCCCTGAGTCATCACTTCGGCGTGCGCCATGACTGTGTTAATACCGTGTTTCTTGTCCCAGTTATTCTTAGGAAGCATGTCATGTACAGCGACGCAACCACCAATTTTAACTTGCAGAACGCTCCCAACTGGGTTCCCGAACCACATCCCCCCCCCCCCACCCCCCAACTTGAATCCCACACAACTCAACATGGTGCAGTTTCATATAGCAAATTGATAACCCCCCCCCCCCACCCGCATCATCTCCCCCAACATGACGATGCTGCCCTATAGCTCTTGGAGCTTCCCTTATGGCCGTTCCCCAAAACTGTTGGAGCTTTCCTGAGTGTAGCCTGCTGCAGCCATCCGGCTTCCTTCCAGGGGCTCACGGCTCGAAGCTACAATAAACCTGTGTCTAGTCCGCTCACTGCAAGTGTTCCAGTTTTCCTGTGATGAGGATCAGATGGTATATTCCAGTCAGTCTGCTGCGTCTCGTATCTCCGCTCCCGGCTGGAGTCCGGCGTTTTGATCATTTGCCGTATCCCTGGGAGGCAACGGGATAGAAGCCTCCACGTATGTCATGGCTTCCGTGGGGTTTTCAAAAAAATGGGCTGTGCCACCATGTTGGATTCTGATTTTTCGCAGGGAAGACTAGGGCGTAGGGTACATTGCGCATCCGCAGTTTTTTCACTGGTTCGTAGGATCGTCGCTGCGCCTGTACACCAGCGGAGAAATCTGGGCATATATGGATTCTGTTATGCTCAAAATATAGAGTGCCTTTCTCTCTGGAGAGTCTGAGTACTGCATCTCTGTCTCTGTAGTTAAGGATACGCGCTATTATGGTGCGAGGCGGTGCCCCTGGTTTCGGCGGTGGAGCTAGAGTGCAGTGGGCCCTCTCCACAAGGAAATGTTCCGAGAAAGATTCTGCCCCTAGGATGTCCTTCAAAAGGTGTTCCTCTTGTCGCTCCATGTCGCCTTTACCAAAGGTTTCCGCAACTCCAACGATCCTGGTGTTATTCCTTCTATATCTCAAATCTTCACACTTACTTTGAGTTTTGCGTAATTCTGTTTGGAGTTGGGCTATGTCGCGGCCATGTTGTGTCTTCATTTGTGCTAATTCTATTCTCCGTTTCTGTGATACGCGAGCTCTCCTTCTCCACTCTAGCTTTCAGGGATCCGATCGTTGCCACTGTCATCCAATTTGACATTAACTGCCATAAAACCATTCTGGACCAGTGTTGCCAGGCGCTCCTAGTAGTCCTCTCCCTGTCTGCCGGGTGCCTGTTGCACCCTGTCAGTCGCCCTGCATGGTTGGGAGCTGGCGAAGGAGTCCATTGGGCCGGTCTTTTTTCCTCCTGTACCCTTCCTCTCGGTGCGGCCCATGTGGTTTAGTATATGGCCTTAGAGTGGACTGTATTCTCCCACGTATTATGATCTGCCACTTACTGTTCCGTGGGAGGGGACCAGGTAGTGTAAAGGCTCTATATCCACCTCATCTCCCGCTTGCACCGGATATTAGCACTCTTGCTCTTGTTCCTGCTAATGGAGCGTGGATCCACCTCAGGCGGGCCCCCACCTTCTGATCAGGATGTATATTTCACTGTGGTTCTTGGCGGTGCGCCGTCCTGCATTTCCCCAGGGACAGGTGGGGTTTTAGTCCAGTTCCTGTGCTACCTAGTGCCTCCCAGGGCTCACCATATGCAAGGGGGGGGGGGGAAGAAACAGCCCTCAGTGTCCTCTTTTCAGTGCTTGCGCAGGCCCACGATATTCACTTCAATGTTCCCTCACCACGTGTCATATATTACACGCCCTGGGCCTCTTGTTTGTTCGCTGTTGTGGCCCCAGTCCAAAGTGCACTCTGAGGGGGGTTTCCTCCATGTTTCACACCCCGCCGGGCACCATTCCCGCCATATAGTGTATTACAGTGGCAGTGGGGGGCCTTCCTCTCACCTCGCCCCACTTACTTGTTTGTGGTGCCAGAGTGCGCCCTTCCGTGTGTCTCTGCCCTGCTCCCTGGTGCCTCCGTCGGAGTGCCTCAGTGGGGGATCAGGGCCGAGCCTCCAGGCAGTGGGCGCAGCCTCTCGTAATGCACGCCAGCCAGAGGCACGCAGAGCTCAGCCGGCGGCTTGATACGATTCCGGATTAACCTCCTATGCCTCGGACAATCAAGTCCTCCTCGAGCGGTGCTCCCACGCATCAGACTGGGGATGCCGTCGCCCTCCGCTCCTTCCAGGGGCTTCGCGTTGCAGAATTCACTGCAGTGCCCCGCCCCCACTGCGGCCGGGTCTTCCCCTTTACGCCTCCGGCCCACAACAGATATCCTGTGGAGCCGCGGGGCGGCCACACCGCCTTCTCGCAGCTGCTTCGTTTTCCGGGCGGGGTAGCACAACGAGACCGCCACGGATTCGCCCTGTTCTTTCAGGGTTAGTGCAGGAGTGTAGAGCGGCGTTGGCAGGATATTTTAAATCAGGATTTTTGTAGGAGCCGGAGCTCGCCTTTCAGGCAGCCATGTCTGATGCGCGCAACAGCGCCCCGTTGTGCTTCTTTTCTATAGATAAGCTGCCTGTATTTATGTGGAATATTGTGGATGACTTTCGCAGTATTCAAAGTCTGGGACCATCTTTAATTTCTTGATTGTTTTTAATCTGATTATTAGGTTTTATTAAAAAAATGAGTCTGGTTCTTGCGCCGTGGTGGGGGTTATTAGATCAGGGATAGTTCTTCTTAAAAATAATCTATTATAAAAATATAGTATGAATGCCTCTTGTTGGGTGGGGGTGCACCAGCATGGGATCATGGCTGTTACCAGTACTCTCCACTGCCAAAGGGCTGTCTATTCGCACCTCAAGGCTCTGTCCGGTGTGTGATGTTTTCTTTTTATGCTTTCCAAAGGAGATGGCCTCTGCGCCCCTTGCATGAGCCCAATCGCCTGTGAAAAAAGTATGTCACCACAGAAAAGGGCTAGTGAGGGGCCTGGGGCCAAGGTTCCTGAGCCACCTAAAAACAAATGACTGGAAAATACTAAATGTATTCCATAGCTAAAAGTTATTACTCTTCCACCATTTCCTATTCCATGGCAGGGTTCTCACACTATTGTAACCTTAAAAGTTCATACTTTTAATGCCAGTGGAAGTGCTGTGATAAAGATGTGACTGCCAAGTCTCCTGAGCTTCAGTATACAATCCATACACTCTGGATTGGCTAAGTGCGACAGGTTTTCCTCTCCATAAATAGTAGGGGGACCTGCATTCCAGTAGTTCATAAGGCAGAGTACATGCACTCACATAAAATGTTTGCACGCAAAACTGTGTTCTATTCAATTAACAATTACCATACAGAGTTGGTAGCGAGTGACGACTCAGCTTGCCCAATAAGACTAAAATCTGAAATATTGTACCATTGATCAGATTAGCTGAATTTTAAATCTGAAGAATCCTACATTTGTTTGCGTTTGTTAAAGAAATCCTGACACCTGAGCACAATGCTTTTACTTGTATTGTCTGGCCATAGGTTTTCATTTTTTTCTTTGCATGAGGAAATGCTGAGGCGACCTGATGGGATTGAAGCATTTGACCTGAAGGCCTGCTAAATATGCTAGTTAATTACTTTGTTTTTTTTCTGGTGACCAGAATACATGGAGGTCGCTTTTCCTGAATACTAGTTTGCATTTTAGAACATGTTGTTAGTACACATGACTCTCAAATGAAGTCTGTTTAACACTTTTCTACTTTTTGGATAGATTGCTCGATTTTTAATTTATTGATTCTTTAAATGTTTGTTACGTATGATTTTGTTTCCCTGGCTTGACCTTTTAAAACTACATTACTTTTCTCTGGCATACGATTTAAGAATCGGCAGCACCAGGACTGAGGTGGCTGGAGTGTAATCGTGGAGGTGCGGGAGGTTGTTTCATCGTTAAGTTAGTGATGTGATAACACATTTTGCCAGCCTGCAATATGCTAGTCATAATGTGAATATATATTTTATCTTGGGTCAAGACTATGATAAGGGGGTGGGGAGGGGGGGGAGTTCAGTGCTTATAAGATAAGGAATTTGGATGTACTAAAAGCTATTTGCAGGGGTACGGGGAACCATTTTAGCCTATGTTTTTTGCAGGCTTTGTTTCCTTTTCAGCATCCATCCATTCTCAGGCTTATCATACACTTGTTTATGTATAATTCAAAAGTATTTTCTTTTTGTAGAGTAGAAGAAAAGTATGCATTTTTGATAAATTTGTGCTACATTGAAAATCTACATTTTCTGTTGAATGTTAATCTGATCATTTGCTTAACATCACAAGATGTTATTTTGATAACTTTGTTGACTTCCTGACTTCTGGTATAGATCAACTAGATCCCGGCATCACCTTTTGATCGTAATAATGAAAGCCTCTAGTTCTAATCATGGACTGTATTAGATTGCTATTCACACCTGTAGTGGTAGCAAATCCGCTTCCTTGGCATGCCGCAAATAACAAAGGGTACTTGTCTACAAACATATGGCTTTTCAAATAGGCTAAATGGCAATTAGATTTTCCAGACCGGGCACTGCAGCCCACAATTTATACCTGATGTTTTACTTTTGCATGTTTTCTTTCAGTAGAGCATGTATGCACTACTCTTAATGCATTTTTTTGTTAAACAGAGATCCATGCTAAATAAATCAGTTCTCAAGATTCACACTCGCTACTAGCCATTACCTAGTGATAATTGACTGCTAATTGACTGCTGGTGTGTAAGAAATTGTGTGGTGTGTGTAGAATTTAGGTGGTGAGTGTCCTCCTTTATGGCTGGCTAGTAGTTTGCAACTTAAAATGTTTACCCCTGATTAAATTGCTAGGATGAGAAGGGAGACAGTGGCACAGAGTGATGCCGCACAAATGTATTCGGTTCAGTGTATACTTTTCTGCCAGCCATCTGTAACAACATCCCAGAGTAATGGGACATATCCCACCCTCGTTCAAGAGGATAATTTAAAATAAATACAACTTTAAATTCCTGCAATGCTGAATTAATGATGTTTGCAAAGGATAATCTTAACTGGCCACGTGGTCGGAAAGTGAGTATGAAAACTCCCCAAATGCAATTTGCTAGAAGCCCTCTAGGATAATGTCATTGCTAAACCCAGGTGTGGGCGAGGTGGGAGGTAGTTTCCCTAAGTGGGAGCTCATTCCAAATAGAATCTCTGGATATTTTAGTGTGAAATGCACTTGGTTTCCTCACTGTATTCTGTGCAAAGTTAGATTTGATTGCCATAGGAACAAAAAGGCATTTTTCAGTGCTGTGTGGAGTGTAGGTGGGGTGGCATGTCTGTGCAGCTAAAGAAAGTGCAGTTTTTTGCAATTTAAGGCCAGTGTTTTGGTTGAGACATCAAATGTACAAATCGTTCACTACTATACAAAAGATAGAACATACAGAAAAGAAAAAAATAATTCACGTACATAATACAATTTCCAACATAAAATTGGCCAAATCAACATTACGCTGCCATTAATTGGAGGAAAAAAAAAATCACATTCAGGAGAATAAGCATTCTGTTTGTTGTTCTCCTCACTCTGAAATTTCTTTCATTATCGGGGTGAGGAAACCGCATAATGCAAGTATCATACTCCCATCAGACATGACCACATGAAGTCATTAACTGTTTCCGTCCCTAAGTATCTTTTTCTTTTGGCATTCAGTGCCGAACAATTAGCTTCCAAATGTTTGATGGTTTCTTTAGCAGCCGGATTAGTGCAGAATCTACACATCTGGTCACCCAGTCTGAGTCCCACTTGCTTGTTCTTTCTAGCGTGGGGATTTGATTTAGCCTAAAGCGAAGATAGGTTGGCTTTGGCTTTGGAAAGAGAAAGATCATATCATTTGGAAGCTCCTCCCTTTTGGTAAGGAGCCTTCTGTATTCAGAATAAAAGTTCCCACCTGGTCAGAGGAGACCACCCAATCCTATTAAATTTTTTTTTTTTTTTTTTACTGCGGCCAAGCTATAAGAGAGCTCTTCTTTAGATGGGCCTATCAGTGGGAGTGTTTCACTCATTTGTTCCTTAAATATGGTAATGATGCCCCCAGATTCTCTTGCTTGTTCCTCACCCCAGCTCTGGTCGTGAGACATAGGAGGCGGGTTTATAAGTTTAGCATACTCCGCCATCTTTCTCCACTTGGCTCTAGCTCCCAATGAGATTAGCCCAAACTCTTGTCTGATAACTCAGTTTGGTGTTGAGTTTGCCAATCCCAATGTTTTCTTCTAGAACATTTCCCTGGACCAAATTGAGGAAATCCTGCAAAGTCGATCTGGGAAAGGTCCAGACTGTAGAGTAGTATCGCCTCCACACTAGACAAATAGTACTTGAGCAGGGCTTTAAGCGAAAAATAGCACAGTTGGGAGTAGACTTTTGCCAATCAAGGCACACATTTCCCCCTAATCAAGAGTTTCCAACTTTCCTTGGACTGCGTGTTAGTGATGTGATAACCCAGGTATCTGAGAGATTCCACCCTTTCTAACGGATTGCCTCCCGCTCGCCATATAGTTTTGGACTGTCTTTTATTAGAAAACACAATAACCTTTGACTTTTGTCAGTTCATTTTAAGGTTATTCTGCACTGCATAGTCCCTCATCTTCCTCTGCAACCCAATCAGGTCAGTTCAAATGGGACAATGTCATCTGCAATTTCAATTCAAGCCATAGACGCTGGACCCAGCATGGCACATTTGGTAGTACCTTTTTGAGGTCTGCGGGATAGAGGTTGAAGAGGGTGGGAGCCACAATGCACCCCTACAGCAAACCCACGTACGTGGCAATGGGGTCCGTCATGGCTCCCTCCCTACTCACCCCGAGTGTTGTCAGTGTGCAGCAGAGCCAATAGCTGCACCAAAGTCATTGGGGGGGGGGGGGGTTCATGTCCAGATGTTTCCTCCAAAGCCTCACTTTGCTCAGTGCGTCGAAGACATTGGACATGTCTATTGATGCCATATAGACTGTACTCAACGATTGTTTTTTCATGGCTGCTAGCAGGTGAGACATAGTAAAGGTGTTTTAGGAAGTTCCCATGTCTGCTTGGAACCCAATTTGATTCTGTGAGTATAGACCTCATAGAGTAATTTGTACCTTGAGCTCCCTTAACAGGAGAGATCCAAAAATCCCTCCTGTCCCCTCTTTTAAAGATTGGAATAATAGAGGATTCTCTCCATGTGCCAGGAACTGTCGC
This sequence comes from Ambystoma mexicanum, assembly GCF_040938575.1. Classification (NCBI taxonomy): domain Eukaryota; kingdom Metazoa; phylum Chordata; class Amphibia; order Caudata; family Ambystomatidae; genus Ambystoma; species Ambystoma mexicanum. The sequence continues at coordinate 965,213,956 of NC_090936.1, read as the reverse complement.
GCTTTGACTCACTTAATTAAGTCCTGCAAGATAACAGTCCAAAGCTCTGGGTTAGATTTAATTAACGTAGGGGGTATGTTATCGAGGTCCCAGAGCCATTGAAGGTTTAGCCTTACCAATTGCCCACAATGTCATCAGTCTGCCATATTAGTGCCCTATGTTTCCTCCCCACATTAGTTAACTGGAATTGACCCTCCTCTCCACATGGCATGGAGTATTTTTTGAAAATGTAGCCTACCTACTCCTACGCCGTAATGTTCCACTCAATGCAGTAATGCGCACCTTTAGTAACTCCCATCTTCTTCCAGAAATTCACACCCTCTTTCTGAATGAGGGTCTTAACCTCTTGGTTTTATGCTATGAGTTTTTCCCGACCAAATACGTCTGAGGGAGAGTTTATACTTTCCAACAATCCTTCTCTTGGTCACTAAGCATGCACATCTGTCGACCGTTGTTTTGAGGGAGGTTCCTGTTTTGCCTATTTAACCTTTAAGTCAAATGGGTGGTTACGCGGTTTCCCTCCGCTTATTTGGCCATGTTAGTAAGAAGCTTTATACAATCCAATAAACTATAGTTATTGGCGGTTAGTATGTCCTTATTCATCTCCAATTGCAACAATTCTTTTTCCCATAAAGTGTTGAAGATCCTTTATGCTTTGGAGTCCCCCCCCACCCCCCGCATCTCCGGAGTGATCAAAGCAGTAGCGCACTGTGGATGACAAAATGTATTAGGCAGACGGATGGGCAAGGTTCACCAGTGGGTCAAACAGATTACCCAAATCCTCAAACAAAAAGGTGGTCAATCCATTAGTTCCGACACCCCCCTAAACCCCGCCCCCACCCCCCCCGCCCCCAGTCCGTGTGAAGAAGTTTCTCAGCTCCTGTTCCCCTTGTAAGCATACCTGAAAATCCCACAAGTCAAATTGGTGTTGCCATGTCACCCCCTTTCGCACTGTTGAGTAGAGAATTTCAGTGCATGGTGAGATCCCCCTACGGATTGAGGCAATACACAGGCAGCATTGAAGTCCCCACCCACAATAATGTACACTTTTTTTTTTTATAACCGGAGGTCTAATTTCTGTTGTAAGTCTGCCATTTTGGTATTAGCATGGGTGCGATGGAGATTTACAATGAGCAAATGTGCATTTAAACTGGGTAAAAGGAGATTGATTGACATCACATCCTTTGAGTTAACCTTTAGCTCATGATGTATACAGTCACAATTTAAGTCTATTGCAATTGCAAAACCACCTGATGGTCTACATTGCAAGCCTCTAATTACCGGCTTGCAATAAATGTGAAATCCTTCAAATTCAAAAGCGTGTGTGGCCATTGTCTCTTGTAACATTACCACAGTTGCCTTTTTTAAGTTTGGGGCACAGTAGACCTTCAGTTTGTGGTATCCAAACATGTTCCAAGACATCAAATTTAGGCCACCTTCCTCAAAGGCATAGCTGTTTTGCCTTGGATTTTTTAAACCTTTCAATTGCAGATTCCAGCCAAGCTCATTCTTCTAAATCCGGCATTATCACTGCTTCAGGCTTACTCATCACTATATTGTCAGGAACTTGTAGAGACGCTACAGGGGCTAAAAAAGCCTCAACTTCCTCTGTTATATTTGGTTGGCCCAATTGATAACCAAGAGAATTAAGATTTCCTCGATTGTTACAAACAATCTGTGCAATAAAGTTAGAGGTGTAGACGCAGACAGACCTCTCACCGCCTTGTTTAGGAAATCCAACCCTTTTGTATGTTCTCAGATCTCAAGGCACGCAGTTGTGGAATGGCCAGAAAGCTTTTGATTATTTGGCCCCTATTTATGTGAACGGACCTACAAATGTGTTTGTTAATCTGCCAACTCGTCGTCGTGCCCTGAAGATCTCTGATTCGGGTTTCTGTGCAGCAGGTCCTAGCACCCGCTGCAGTTGGGGTGCGACATCAGCCGCCTTGTCTGCAATTCCCAAAATAGCATTTTAAGGTTGCATTCAACTTCATAGGCTGTGATTTGAAGGGCTTATTTCCATAACGTAACATTGAATTGCTTGATGACTTGTGGCCTGTGAAAGCCATAAATATTGAAAGACATTTGGGGATAAGAAGGCAGTTTAACTGTGTTACTTCACTTCTCGTAGACAACAATTATACCAGTGTAAATTACATTCTCTCCTCTCTCTTGACATTGCACTGTAGGGGAAGGGCTTTGCACCTATGGAACCCGATCCTCAAAGTCAAGTGTGAAGCGTTTCCATACCTGTATTAGAAATCATAAAACCATTCTCCTATTTTGGGTGTGTGAACCAATATTCTGTGCATTCTAAATTGAGAGCACTGCTTCCATAGCTGAAACCTGCAGAAGTAGATGCAACTCCTTTATAGTCTGCATTCAAATTGCATGGACTTTCTGGCAACACACAGCACCATATTAACAAGGGGCGTGGGGGTGAATTTCTATTGAAAGATAATAGTGTTGAAATTTATACACCCAATCTCGAGTACCAATACTCGATATTGGAGAAAATGTGTGATCAATTATAAGTAATATAATGTACAAACCGCTTAAAATTATTTGAATATGATGGCTGGTAGGGAAATGGAATAGAATTGATACTTGGGAATAGATGCATGCAAATATATGTAGCTGATGAAGTTATCAGTGTTCATCTATTTTATGGTTACTTTCCCTGCATGAAGTAAGGGGACCACATGTGATTATCTTTAAGTAAATGCAAGTTTGAACTATAAAAGCAGGCTGTTTGTTGTCGCATAATTGTAGTGAGGGATTGTATACCAGGCAGTGTTAGATGAGGAATTGCCACTTTGCGAAAAGATAAACATATCAAAAGATATCTCAGCAACATGGTGGTAGTTCTGAGTTGCATAGTGGAAGAGTGAGCCAGAGAGGAGAGGGAAAGGCAGAAATTAGCATCACCTAGAGAGGCAGGTAAACTCAGAGGGAGGACGAGTAATAAAAGGGGTAAGTGGAGGAAGAGGCAGAAGGGACAGTGCTGCAGAATATATTGGTCAGTTGTCTGCTTAACTGACTGTGAGACAACTGGGCAGCTGGGGCCCAGCAATGGAAGCACAAGAGCAGGGGCTGGATTTGTATATCTAAGCTTGTCAAGGGCCAGCCCTACCGCAACTAAGTGGGGAAGTAAGAAAGTACCCTGGGAGAGTCTGATGCTTAATCCCTATCCAACTTGGGGGTGCCAGGTGGTGGTGCCTGGTATCTAAAGTTGCGTAGGGCCAATGCGGTATACCAGTAAATCATGTGGAGAGCAAGAAAGTGTACAAAGAAATATCGAGGATACCATAAAACAAACTCCTGGTCTGGGAGTGATTGACCTAGGCCTGCATGCCTTCAGAGAGCAAGGTATGGCCCAATACCGGTTTCCACTGGTACTTGATCCAAAACAAAATCACTGTTTTGCTTAGATTCCCTCCCCCCCCCACCCCTGAGGAAGGAATATCTTGTGAGAGTCTCGTTGAACCTAATTGGGGGTTTTAAAGTCTTCAGTTGATCCTTCGGTTGTCACAGATCCCAAATCCGTCCAGTTCCTTCTGGTGCAGGCCTGTGAGGAACTCGACCATCTGCACAGGGAGAGCGTGTTTGCCTGGACTTTTTGATGTTTTTTTTACATTCATTTAAAAGAATGAATGATGGGAGAAAATATGTGGGGCCAATCCTGCACATTTTCCATGCTCACCGAACAGCAGAAAAATAGTTTTGTACTCTGGGAGGACACAGCTTACCAGCGCCGCCTTCTCCGATTATGTGTAGCTGACAGCTGTGGGTACATCAGAAGCCTTTGGCCGTGGGCAGCCTGATTCGCATTTCAAGGCTGCATGGATTAGCATCTCCATTGTTGCACCTTGCTGGTGGCAGCGAATACTGAAGAATGTTAATTAGCAGCTCTCATTGAGGCCTGGGTGCAGTAAGTGCCAATGGAGACCAGAGACGGACACTTCTTTGTAATGCAATGTGTGAACTTGGTACTAACACCCCTCCTTGGTATGAAAGGGCAGTGAATGTCCTGTCTGGAACCACTGCTTTCAGAGCAGGGAAGTATGTGAATTGTAGGAAATGAGTCTGCCTGCAACCCCCCTACTTCAAAGGAGGCCCATGTTGTGATTGACTTCTGCATAGGGCTCATTTAATTGGGGAGACACTTTGATTTACAGCAGACAGGAAGATGGGTGGGATTTAGAGGTATATGAATGGTATGGTAATGTTAAATGGGGTGGTTCCCTCATTAACCAACGCACTCACCCGCTGAGCCCCCCCAAAAAAACTCCCACACACGTAACATATATTTTAAAAATTCACTTAAAAACATATCGAGGAAAAGTTTACAAAGTGCACATGAATAAACTAACATTGAAAAACAAACACATTCTGCAATTCAGAATACTGAGTCATGCACAGGTGCATTTTTGGCAGACGTGCGGCAATCCTGATGGAAGAAACAGCCATGTACACACCAGCTTGGAAACATGAGTCTCTGCCTTGGTGCTACTACGGATTCCCAAAGTATGCCTGGCTTATAATCAAGGCTAAATAGAAAATAAGCAAGCAATGGAAATACTTGGGCCCAACTATGCCTGTACATTAATAGCATATTTCTATAATGTTTAGCTTTTCTCTGTTAATACCTCAGATCTCCAACTACATGCAAACCAGTTCAACTCTACTTCAAGAGAAGCATATGTTCCTATTACCAACGGACAAGACTGTGCAGACATCTCGTGTGATACTCCACAATGAATGCATCCTTCTAGTACTCCAAGATGGTCAACGAACGAAGATCAGTTCTTCAAGCACTTTCAGAGGCCGTAGCACCCCTTTGCCTGTGTTGAACTACTTTATGGGGCTTATCAAGTAGGGCTTGCCTCAACCTCCTTCCTCTGGCACTGCTTCCTCTAGCACAGGCTCCTCCCATCATCTACTCTACAGCCATGCATTTGGTACCTGTGCCAGATCAGAATAGACCACAGTATCAAGATCACAATGAGTTGGCCTCTTGGGGAGAGGTGTTACCCCTTTTTCTGAGGTGGCAATCATTACTGAACCCCCGCCCTACTGCCCCAGCTACACATTCACATTCGGAAGGTTCCAGAACATCTGGAGTGCTGCAAGCTGGCGGTCAGGCTGTTGTGTAACTTACTGAGCCTTTTGGACCAGGCCAACCTCGAATGGGATCTTCATCCCCCAGGTCCTAACTCATCATTTGGGGATTCCCCAGGTGGATCTTTGTTTTTCAGGTAAACTGCAAGTTCAGAATGTTTAATTTAAGACTGTACCTGAGGCTGTCTCTGCATTCTGTGGGAGGAATTGGACCTTTTCTCCCCCTTTGCCTGCACCTGACAAAATAGAAATTAAACTGTGGTTGTTAATTCTTGTGATTCCCTCGTTGGCTGGTGTGGTTCTCATTCTTTAACCTCAAGAGCCTTCAGCAACCACTTGTCCTTGTGTTCGTTCAACTTTTGCCCCAACAGTAATGGGAAGATCATCCATCCTTCTCCACAACCAATGAAGCTATTCGACTGGTGCCTGAGGAGCTGACCCTAGATCATCTCTGCCTTTCCGAGGACAATATGGCCTTAGAAAGGCAGGGAACTTCTACCAGGGAACCTTGGGTGCAAACAGCTCTGTTGCTCCCACTGGTACCTTGAGACGTGCATTCTACCCTTACTCTGCTCTCTGGGAATGTTCTCAACTTTCAGATCTTCTGTAGCCTCTTCAAGAATCAAAAAGTATTCTTCATTCTGTAGCCATCAGGGACTCCCACCCCCCCCCCCACCTCAAACTCTTATAGTAATACCAACTTCAGTAGCAAAACTGATTCCTCACCGTTTTGAAGATCCAGATTCTGTTTTCATTAACTTAGTGACATTGACATATGTTCGATGATAGATAATCTTAACTAACTGTCCTGGAAATACGCATCCTTCAAATATAATCTAGACTTGCATTAGTCCCACTCATTGGACAGAATCGGTAGTATATCCTTTGAGGAGGGCTTTGTTTTGGATATGCTAAAAAGGGCCCTCTGTCTTGTGCCAGCTAGATGTAATGTTCAGTTATTTGACAGACCTTTCTTCAGCTACATGTTCATATAGAAACCTATTGAAAGCTAAACAGTCAAGGTTTAGGCCAAATTGTGGCTGAGAAGACTATGCTAGAGAACACTTGGAGAAGTTGCTCTATGCTGATAACCCACACCTGTATGTTACTGAATCTGCTGGCAGCCTTTGGCACAGTCAACCATCAAGTCGTTTTGGCTTGCCTAACTTCCAGTTTTAATGCCAGATTCCTCAACAAGACTGTTTCATTCTTTCTTCTGTGGTAGATCCTCCTCTGTGAACCTTGACACACAAATCTTTTTTGCTATCATGGAGTGGGGGAGGGCTGTGGTGTGCTGGATTATGGAGTCTGATAAAAGGGTGGCATTTTCACTATAATCTTTATTTAAATAATAATGAAAAGGGCCTGTCTCTCCCTATCTCTAAAGGTTTTACCTATGTATCTGAAGAATAACACGTCGTCGGAGTGGTTGTCAAACTCTGTCTGTCAAAACTAGCCTACTCTAGTCCTACCACTAACAAAAGACGTCAACATAAATAGTTCCAGGAGAATGACTCCCTTCTCCTGGTTCAACAGTTCATCAACTGCTATCTTCTCCTGGTCCACCTGCAAACTTCAGTTTGGTAACCTTTTGGTTTCAACAATTATATGGCTAACTGGTTCAGCCATTGTTTTTCTTTGGAGATATTCCTGCAACAGTTTTTCCAACCTTGGCAATTCTTTCCAGGCTTCTCTCAGAGGTTGCTTAAAAGGTTATACACTCCTCTTGTTTCCAGTAAATGTATTCCTTGACTTGTCGATGAGTACCAGGAACATTGTTCCCACAGTGTCCTTGTTGCCTTCTAACTCTGACAAAGGAGATTATTCTTAGGGTATTCAGCAGGGAAAGCAACCACAGCAATCTTTTGCCCATAGCCAGGGAAGAGGTGCACTCCTATCGCTTCTCCAACCTGCTTCAAATCCCATGTAATTTTGAGCTGCTTCGATCACTCCTCCCAAGTGGAAAGGGGGATGAACCGGCTTTACAATGAGGGCCACACGCACCTTTGTTGCCTGGACCTTGCAGGTTAACATTACATTATTGTGACTATTGCTGGGGAAAGGTGTGGTACTCTAGCCTCCACGTCAAAGGCCCCTATAGATCCATCTGTCCGTAGGTCCTTATAGTTGCCTGGTGTCCCTAGATCTCCAGGAAGCCCCTTTCCATATTCTTGTCCATCACAAGTAACAGGATGTTCCTGAGATTTTTAGGTCGTCGGTACCCGCTACAGTGGCGAGGCAGTGGGATTTACATAGGTAAATGACACTGGTGTGGGAAGGAGACCGCACAGCAAAAAAGAAAACGACCACAAAGCACAGCACCATGGGTTGTTTTGGAAGAAGTTTATTTGTACATGTTTCTGTTTTTGCTTACCTGGGGATGGTGGAACCATGGTCCCCTTAATATAGGAGAATCCTTGGAATGTTGGCGTTAGGAACAGTGGCCAGTCGCTACTCGTGCAGCAAGACCATAGGGCTAGGCTTGAAACTGAAGGGCAGCTGAAGAAAGGAAGAACAATTTAAACGGTTGAACTGACCAGGAGCATTGCTCTGATCCCTCCATAGAGGGTCTTCAGCGACCTCTCATGCCAGTAGTGGCCCAGACAGCTCTGAAGCAGTGAACTTGTGCCTAGTGCAGCCTGGGTGGTGGGAGAGCGCAGGGCTGCATGAGTGGTGCAGCCCAGGTTAAAAGGAGACAGCGGGCAGTGAAAACAGAAGCACTCCCTGGGGCCAGACGGGGCAGTTTTGAAGAAGGCAGAAGCCCCAGGATGTGGAAATTGGAGTGGCCTGGGTGGGACGACCTCTCTCCTCCCAGCCCACACATCTAGCCCAGAGAAGGTGATGTACCTCTTTGCCCCCCACTTGCTAAATCAGGGCCTGGTTAGGGTGGTGGTGTGCAGCAAGTTGAAGCCCTAAGCAGTGTCAGCGGTCCGGCATGGGTGAGAAATGTGGTAGATACTATGTCCCCAAGTGTGTCTGTTTCCCCGGGACCTTGCAAAGGGGAGCAGGGCATCCAGACTGCATCGAAGGCCTGAGCAGACCTCCCTTCACAAGAGCCACATGTGCATAGTGGACAGTGGGCTGTGATGCCCCCTTGTTCATGGAATATAGTGGGCCAGTAGCAGTTACATTATTCCAGCATAGTGCACAGGGGAGCATTTGTGCTGCCATACGGAAGATCCAGAAAAAGGCACTGTGTTGCTGGTTAATGCTCCTTTCAAAGACTGTGGGCTCTGGACTGCTGGGATGTCAACGCTGTCTACTGCAGTTTTGTATACATGTTGATAGACATGTGTATTTTGTACATCATTTTGTAGATGTGGATTAACTTGCAGTTCTGCTGCCCATGGGTAGAGTGGTAGAGGACCAGTGTAAGGAGGGGAATGAAGGGAAGCTTAGCAAAGTTATGGGGTGGAGGCGGTATGAATGGTGGCCCACTAAAGACCATCCAGTTAGTGAGGTTATGCATAGAGCTGCCTAAACATATAATCTGGCTTTGGGGAGAGGTAGGTAGAAATAGGTGTATCCGGGCCAGCACTGTTGAATAAGCGCTGTGTACGTGGACATGGGACGTTTGTAGGAAACATTTTAAGGTTCACAGTGGTTTTTTAACCAGTTCAGGTGTTTCGTTATTGAAAGGGGAGGGAAACTCTGGAAGTAGCCCTTCTCCTGTTGTATACATTTATCATTATGTTGCAGGTTGCCTAACCTTTGCAGCTGGACTGTGCGGGAGGGTAATGTAAGCGGTGGTCCCTCTCAGGAATGGAGTTAGGTGAGCAATCAGCAGGCCAGGGGGAAAAAACACCAGCCTATATTTGCATTTTCCCCACACCTGGAACACTGGCTGGTTACGGCATGCTCCCATTCAGCAGTCTTGTAGGACACGTTTCTACATGTTATCTGCTCCATAGTTTCTCACCTAAACCTGAAGAAGTTGCACGCCTTTATTGTAAGCACCTTGAGTTCATCAGGGCAGTCTAACGCACGGGAGGAAAGAACCTGCTCGTCCTCAAAGATTGTGGGACTAGTATGCACCAAATGGTCCATCTGTTGCAGTCCATGTTTGCACATTCGTATGCCTCTAGAGTCTCATGACTACCTGCATCTTTTTGTGTTCAGAGGCCATGTTTTGAATGGGATCCCTCCAAGTAATGTTGCAATGTCAGTTATCCCAATTACAGGTGACTTTTTGGACCATATGTATGTCCCGAACAGAGATCGCAGGTCTTCCTTTGAGCCCTCGAACAACTTGCTAAAGAGGGAGCACTTGGTGGTGACATTCTTAACTGAAGGTATGTGTAACATAGGTGGCTTTAATGTGCTTGGTTTGGGGAGCGAGGCAGACACCTCTGAGCACACAAGTCTTCCGGATCTGCCTGCCATCAGGTTGTGTTGTGGGCAATTGTAGAATTGGTTCCAAATGTGGCCCAGGAAATGTTTTCCAAAACCCCATCAGATTCCACTGCGAGAAAGGCAACCCCCACTAAGCAGAGCTTGGGGAAATCTCAGCCGAAGAAAGGTTTGAAAAATGGGTCCAAATAGTGAATTTTAAAGCACACTTGTCCCTATATGGACCTTAGAAAGTAGTTGTTTTTATATATGGTTTTTGTTATGTTTAAGATGGAGGAATAACCTACTGCAAGATGTAAAACAAATTATTTCCTTCAGTGTGATGTAGGGGATGAGGAGCAAGGGGTGTCCAGTCAATTGGTCGAAAAAAAAAAAACTGGTCGACGCAATTTGGTCGAAAACCAAATGGTTGAATTTTTTTTTATTTATATATTTTTCGGGTTTTCGTTTTGTAAAATAAGGGGTTTTTAGAGAAAAAAAGGGGGTTGGGGGGGGGGGGGGACCCCCCAAAAAAATTTAAAAAAAGGGTAAAAATAAAAAATTCTACCATTTGGTTTTCGACCAAATTGGTTCGACCATTTGTCTGGTCGACCATATGTCTGGTAACCGGAGTAGGGTCCAGAAAGGGGGTTGGTACCTGGGAGACGGGAGGGAGGGGGGGGCGGTCAGAGGAGCAGAACAGAGAGTGCCCATGGGACATAGGCCCACCGGGAAATCTCAGTTGCCAGTCCACCACTGCTTGTTGGGTTTACAGCCTTGGTTCAGGGCAAGTTAATTATAGCCCTCGCGGACAACTCGTCATGCACTTCCTCATGAGGGGTGGTGTGTGGTCACTGTCTCTATGGAGGGAGGCAATGCTATTCTGTGGTCTGCAAAAATGTCTCCTACTAGCAACTCCCTTCCTGCGGTGGGGAATGTTGTGTGCCCCAATGAGCAGGTGTTTGATCGTCTCTCGCTAGTAGGAGCTTAACCAGGAAGGCTTGAAAAAGCTCTTTATCAAGTAGAGGGGTACACTTGCAACACTAACAGTATGTTTATATTGTGCTGATCTAGGGAATTTACCCTCCAGATGATCTTTGGGCTTTCCACTCCATGGTTTCTAAGGCATGCCAGGAATTCACCTTAATCCCTGAAGAATAAAAGGACTTTCCTTTTTAACCACATGGGGAAACGCAGGAACGCATTGTTTGCCATACCCATCCTGGATCATGTTTGGCAGGAGACTTTTGGCACTCTTAAACATCCATTTGCAGAGGCGGCAATTAAAGGGAGACTAGATAAAATGTTTAAGGCACCTGAAATAACACCAAAATGTCTCACCTCACGACACACTCCAGAGTCTGAGGTGTCAGCGGCAACAAGTCGCAAGGCTTGTACGCAGCACAAATGAGCCACTCCCTGTCATGATGCCTACCCCCGGAGAACCAGACCAGGTCCAGCAACCCCGGAAGCAGGCATCAAGTTATTTTTAGCAAGCCCAAAAACCCCTGCAAGGGGCTGTTTGGGTGCGTGCGGTCCTGGTGTCTATGGCACCAGGCTCATATGGAGAGTCAGTCCTGGCGCCATAGGCGCCTGGCTCATAGAGTAGAACTTACCTGATGCAGACCATGCTGCAGAGCTCCAAGCCAAATGAGGCTTTGAAGGGACTATTTTACCTGGGGACTATATTTTTTTTTTCTTTTTTTTTTACTCGGGCGGGGCTAGGGAGGTCTACTTATCTGGGACTAATTTGGAGGCTATTTAAACCCCGCTCAACGAGCAACACACGCTTCGCGTTATTCTGCATCCAGCAGCATAACGCTCACCGTGTCTGCAAGCCTGCATCCAGTCTTCTGCCACGCCCGCCTCGAGTCTGCAGCTCCTAGAAAAAGGGAGGAACAGAAGGAGAAGAGGTTAGAATAAGAGCAAAACCTTTGATCCTTATCTGAATTCCAGATCCTCTGTGCCTTCGAGCTGGAAGAAAGAAGCATTTTACGTGCGCCGCCTCGCCTGCTGCAGCGCCGCGCTGAACTCACCGGCCTTCGCAGCATCCTCGCGATCCACCACATCCTTCTGCACGTTCCCGCCGCACTCTGGCACCTAAGGGGAACACAAAAACAGCAAAGGTGAGCCAAGGGAATAAACAGAGGCAATAGTAACTACCCCCATATACTTACCTGATTACCGCCGGGGGTACTATTCCTCTTCACGGGTCGGCGCAGTCTTCATTGCATCCTCGCCATACCCCAGCCCCTAAGGGGAACAAAAGGACAACAAGGTGAGACGAAAGGACAAACAAGGGGGGAACTCTTCTCACCACAATAGACTTACCTACTTTTACCGCCGGAGGCATTATTCCCCGAACTTCATATTTTCTTTCCACACCTGAATAAGGGAGCCAGCCACAGGTTACATTCTGGCCTTATTTTATTGAACTGTGTAGGATAAGATAAATCCTTACCTGAACTTCGTCAGCTACCACGTGGAACTCTTCGCTGGGGTCAAGCTGCAAACTGCAAGGAATCGGACAAGAGTGAAAGTCAGACATGTGAACTCTTACGAACTACATACTTTTCGGAGTCAATATTGTTCTGGAACTCACCAATTCCTTCGAGCCATTGAAGCAACTGGTTATCAACGTGCCCCTGCGCTCAATGCAGGATGGAGAGCTCATCTTTTCAAACCATCAGGTGAGACTATAGGAGGGAACATCAAAGGTGATCTGTGGGGAGAACAGCGGGGGTGGGGGGATTTACGCTCAACTGCACGGGTGGTTAATTCCTTTTCTCCATTTGCAGAAGAATATTCGTACAGGCCAAGCAAACGAAGCTAGGTGTGCCAGTCCAGTCCGTCATCTCGGCCCTACGCGTCACACTGGTGGAGACCGCAGCTGTCCAGTTCAGATCGACGCCTCTGTGGGAGCCAGGTGAGCGCAACACTCCCTTAGACAAAGAAGGCAGGAAAATTGATGCCTTCAGTAAGAAGGTGCTCGCCATTGGGGCATCAACTGTCGCAGCAGCATATGCCCTTGCTATAGTTGCTCGATACGATTGAGAAATGTGGCATTGGTTAATGTGGCATTGGTTGGCTCCTATATTCGAACACTCACCGGAGCAACAGAGGAAGGAAGCCATGATGCTGGTGCATGAAGGGGAAGAAGCCTCAAACCAAAGCATTAATATCGCCGTAGATCTCGCTGAAACAGGGTTTAAACAGATTGGCGATGGTGTGGTCCTCCGAAGGCAAGGATGGATTCGACGCACTGATTTTTGGCAAGAAGTTCAGCACAAAGTGGTCAACATGCTTTATGAAGATGAAAATCTGTTTGGTGACAAGATTGATGAGGCCCTCAAAACCATGAAAGCGGACTCGGACACTGCTAGATCTCTTACTTCCCTACAGGGATGGCAGCCCTTTTGGTCCTTTCGAGGAGCCTCGGGTAATTCTAGATTCTCGTCCTGAAGAGAACAAGAATTAGAACAGATTTGGATACTATTCTCAGGGCTGCAAGAGAAATTACAAGTCATCACCAAGGACCGCGAAAGCGGGGATCAGCCACATCTCAGAGGTAGGCAGAACAAGTCCCCACAATGACTGCTTGAGGGGAAGACAGGTGGGAGGAAATGTGGCATTTTTCTTCAGCAAGTGGCAAGCAATAACAAAGGACCAGTGAGTGCTAGATGCCATCCAGAAGGGCCGCTTGTTGGAATTCAAATGCCCACAAATCCGGTTACCTCCCATAAAGTTATCACACATGTACCTTCAAATTCTACAACAGCTGCAACAAATGTTAAGTAAACAGGCAATCGAAAGGGTTCCTCATTTGGCAAATGGAAAAGGAGTATACTTCAGGTGCTTTGTCGAGAAACCAAACGGGAAGTGGCGCCCTATCCTGGACTTAAAGCGAAACAAAAACATCAAAAAGCAGAGGTTTAATGGTGACACTTCAGGACATCATAAAGGCCATACAACCTCGCAAATATCTGGTGGCGTTAGACTTCAAGGATGCGTGTTTCCACATTCCAATACCAGAAGACACAAAAGTATCTCTGGTTTAAGGTCGGCGAAAGCCACTACCAGTTTCGAGCACTTCCATTTGGCCTAAAATCGGGCACCCGGGAAGTTCACATAATGCTTGGCACCAGTAGCAGCTTTTCTCAGAAAGCAGGCCCAAGACGACGGCTTGGTTCGAGGTCCAACATATCAGCAGACCATATTTTCTGAGACAAACTGAAGCTCTTCTCCAACAATTGGGATTTGCAATACATTACACCAAATCTCGCACTGTTCCTTCAAAATGTTTGGTGGCCCTGGGCGCTCAGTTACTCACGTACCAAACTCTTGTCAGGCCCTTTTCAAACGGGGTGAAAAAATGTGGTGGTAAAACCGCTGCCACCGTTGTTTCCGGACTGGCTGATTAAGAGTCCTGCAGGCGGGAGGTGTCAGGTCTGACCTGGCGGGATTTACACCACCCGCCTGCAGGCAGACATGGAAACACCGGCTCTGTCATAGACTGTACCAGTGTTTCCATGGTCCCCATCCCCATGGGGACTGGTATAATTCCCAGGTCACCAGGGTCATTATGATCTGGTGATTTCGGGAATCACAGAGGCGGAATGGTAATACGGGTCCGGCGGCAGCCTGCCAGTTTTTCCGGCACGGTTACCGCCGGACTCGTAATGAGGCCCCATGTCTTCCTGCATCCTGCCAATCCCCCCCCCCCATGGTCCTGGTCAGACAAATTTGACATCAGACTCTCTCAATATCACCAAAATGGTGGACATACCCCTACAACCTTGCGAAGGGGATGCCCCTAGTGGAACCCAACTACCATCTCATGATTGTGACCGACGCCTCCCTGGCGGAATGGGGAGCTCAACTGGACAAACACAAGTCAAAGGCCTGTGGACTCGCAAAGAATCCGTCCTTCACATACATGTGTTGGAACTACGGGCAGTACATAGGGCTCTGAAATCCTTACTCCCTCTAATCGAAAATGCGGTGCTATGTGTCCTCATGGACAACGCAACCACAATGTTTTAGCTGAGGAAACCAGGCAGAATGTGGTCAAACACTCTGTCCCAAGAAGCACAGACCATTTAGCTCGGGGCCATTCACAACGATAGTATGCTTAAAGTATTCGAACTCCCGGGGATACAAAACAAACAAGCAGATACACTCAGCAAGTACAGTCCCACAGATGGCAACTACACAACAACCAGATATCCAAAATGGACTGGAATTTTCGCATATGCGTTCCCTCTCATCCGGAAAACCATACAGATGATAAGGAAATATCACTGCAGGATAATCCTGGTAGCCCCGTACTGGCCCAGAAAGACCTGGTTCTCGGACCTCCTTAAACTGGCGGCAGACAATGCAATCCATCTAGGATCTCACGCCAATCTTCTGTGACAAAACGACGGGGTGATTATGCACTGCGACCAGTGCTCTCTCAGAGTAACTGCATGGCTCCTGACCACTCCGAATTCAGCCACTTAAACATTCCTCGAGACTACCAACGCTTCGGCTAGGGCTCCATCCACTAACATTTCCTACAACCACAAATGGAAAAGGTTCTGTAAATGGTGTGCACTGCAGCCCAACCTGCAACCACTGGCCATAAAACCTTAACCGGTTTTTCCCTACCTTCTCAAATTGGCACACAAAGTTCTAGCAATCGCCTCTATAAAGGTGCACTTGGCGGCAATTTCTAGATTCACAAGGAAAAGAGTATCTCCTCCCCTCTACAGCGCCAGGCTCCTCGAACAGTTCTTAAAAGGTCTCTTTTGTACTTTTTCTCCAAAGAAAAAGATTCCACCGGTTTGGAGCCTGAATCTCGTCCTGGCCGGTCTTATGAAAACTCCATTCGAACCTCTATCAAAAGCACACATCGAGTTTTGACCTGGAAGGTGGCATTCTTAATGGCTATTAAATCCTCTAGACTAGTTTCGAAACTACAATCTTTAGTAGTAGATCCTCTTTCTCTCCGATTCGCAAAGGACAACGTGATACTTTCCATCAGTCCTCACTTCATCCCAAAAGTACCATCAGAATTTCACAAGAATGCAACCATAATTCTGCCTACATTCTTTCAAAACGCCACTTCATCAGCAGAAAGCCCTATGTTCCCTGGACGTGAAAAGGGTGCTATATTTAGACCAGACAAAATCATTTAAATGAACTCTGCTTTTTTGTCGCCTTTGGCCCATCCATCAAGGGAATATCCATTTCAAAACCGGGCATTGCAAGGTGGATTTCATCAATCTGCTTTTGCCACTCGAAGGCCAACTGGCGTTTGCAAACTGCAGCTAGAGCACATTCTACAAGGGCTACAGCTGCCTCTGTGGCTCTCTGGTTCAGAGTGCCCATCAAAGACATTTGCCAGGAGGCAACATGGGCAGTGCCTCACACTTTTACCAGGCACTACTGCTTACAACAGCATGCTGAAGACGTGCACATCGGATGAGCAGTCCTTCAACGGCTGTTCCAGTAAGGTGAGCCCTGCATCTTCCGGTGTATTTTTTTTTCCTGATACTTATGTATATATACTTCTCGCAATAGCAGAAAATCTGCAAGTCCCTAATTTCTGTTTGCCTGTTTCATCTCCTCCTAACATGTGTACTGCTATAAAATCTATTCACAGCATGTGAATCCATTAAAGATCCAATGCTGGAGAAGGGAGTAGTTTCTTACTTGTAATTCCATTTCTCCTGTGTTGGTAGCTTTCATGGATTCACATGCGCCCTACAGCCTACCCTCACAGGAAAACGTCCTCTGCAGGGGGATATCCTCCAGCTGGAGTGGTGAAAATCTGAGGGGAAGCTTCTGGGGAAGAGCTATACACTCGAAGTCCTATTGGTGGGGATCAAAAGAAACCACAACGACATTGATGGGACACTCAAAGTTGTTTCCATAGGAAAATTACTAAGTCAAAGTAACCAGGTATTCCCGGCCTGATGACGGGGAATATTCACAGCATGTGAATCCATGAAAGATACCAACGCTGGAGAAATGGAGTTGCAGGTAGAAACTATTCCCTTATTTTGCTTTGTCCCATATATTACTTTACTAGCATTTATTTAATTCATCTCAGGATTCAGCATAAGTGACGTGCTTCATTTAATTCATTTAACTGGTATTAGTTTTTTTCGCTCTTCTTGGAGCACCCCCAGTTTTACGCGTGTCCCAGACACTTAGCCAGTCTTGGTAGCTCCTCCCTTTTCTTCTTTCGATTTCCAGCGGACAGCCAAATAGCCGGGTGTTTCACAATGCACTCGCCGGGTATTCTGCACAGCTTCGCCAGCTGGGGAACCTCTGATCCGTGTACGCCTTCCAACGGGATTCCCTGGACTTCTTATGCCGTGTTGGCTTCCCGGCTTCTCTTCCTGCATTGCTTCCTCTCTGGTCCTCTTGCTTTAGCTTCTGCTCTATTCTAATCCTTGTTCGTAGTTTCCCTTTTTATACAGCTGAGTTTTACTAATAGGCTGCAGGTCTAAGTTAAGGTCTTGCCTGACCACAATTAAACCAATGAAGGGGGACATGCATGACTTTCAGGCTTCTTCTTCGTCCCGGTATTTGAATGGGAGTTGATCTTCATGGCTCCTTCTTGTCTCTTCCTCATCTCCGTATTGTCATGCGTTTTAAAGGGGGAGAGAATTGGAACACTTTTACAATGACCCATTGGGGGTCGGGGAAAGATCAGGTTGGCTATCCTGAGGATAAGGGGATACCATATCTAATTTTACCCTTCCTCTTTCTTTGTTTAACCTGTCTAATGTAATACTGCTTCCTACCCTTCTCAGAGATTGTGGGACTGGATGAACAATATCCCATAACCTTCTTCTCTGGTATAGGGATTCCTTTTGGAAAGGAAGATATGGAATACCATGTCTCGCCTATGGATATCCCCCTTCGAATCCCTGAGGACCATTTAACCAGGTGATCCTCCCTCGATTGTCCACCCCCAGGGGTAGGATACAAAAGTGATTGCTGTTCCCTGGCCACCTACATGGAGGATACCCTCAGGTTTCTCAATTTCCAATAGTAAATCTTTCTTCTGATGCATTATGTTTGTTTCTTTCTTGTGTTCCCCTTCTCTTGACTCCACACATTGATTTTGATTTGATATCTTATCTGTATCGCGCTCGTATACAAGTGTTTGAGAGCGAGGCAAGGGAGAACAAAAACAACTATCGCACGTTCTCAATGTCACTGGGCCTAGTGCATGGGAGAGGGAAAGGGGGAAAAGTGCATGGAAGGGGGGAGAAGTGCATGGAAGGCGGGAGAAGTGGAAAGTGCGAAGCAAAGGAAAAACAGCTAAATAATAAAGGGCAACAAACGGTGGTAGTGCAGCCGGCAAGTGCTGGGTTTAAGGCAGCAGACAGGGTATGTCTGATAAGTGCAGGAAAAAGGGCGGGGGTGGTCTGTATAGTTACAGATACAGACCCCAGTGCAAGGGATTGCCCAGAGGCAGTGCTGGTGGGTGGCAGGGTGAGCAGGTTCCTGGGTCGGTAAGTCCGAGGGGGGTGGGGTGGGGGAGAGAGAGAGAGAGTGAGAGAGAGAGAGAGAGAGAAAAAAATATATATATCTCTCAGGAGGGGCGAAGGCAGAAGCAGAGGGGAAGGTCTTGAGGTGCTTCCCGAACCGGTGATGGTTCTCCAAGTTTCAGAGTAGCAGGGAGGATGTTCCAGAGGGAGGCCCCTGACGAAGACTGAGATCTACCCCAGCTTGTTTCTTTGGAAAACTGACCCTGAGGGTGTTGGAGGTAGAGGAGCGAAGAGTATGAGAGGGGAGGTATTTACAGAGGGATAGCTGAAGTATTTTGGGCCCAGGCCCCAGAAAGCCTTGTGGGCAATGCAAAGGGTTTTGAATTTAATACTTGCATCCACTGGGAGCCAGTGGAGAGATTTCAGGGCTGGAGAGATACGATCCCAGGGCTTGAGGCCAAGGATAAGTCTTGCAGTCCTGTTCTGGATGAGTTGCAAAGGGCGGAGAGCAGAGACTGGTAGATTTAGAAAGAGCCTGTTGGAATAGTCCAACCTAGAGAGAACCAGGGTTCGGGAGACTGTGAGATTCTGGCGGAAGGCGAGGAAAGGCAGAGTACCTCTGTGGAGGTGCAGTAGGAAGTTTGACTTTTTAGAGACATCGGAGATGTGGGAAGAGAAGGAAAGCGTGGAATCGAAGATTACCCCAAGGTTCTTAGCCTCGCAGGTGGGGGTAAGAGGATGGCCAAGGGAGGCCAGCCACAGAGTGAGGGGAAAGGAGGGTGAAGGTGTGCCTTTGAGGAGGATCTCTGTCTTGCTGGCATTGAGATCGTTGGCGGCACACCAATCCTGAATGGCAGATAGGAGAGGAGGCGGCTGAGGGAAGCCTGAAAATGAGTTGGTGCGCAGTGTGTTTCTGTGAGACTGAGACTGCCTGGGCTCTTTCTGCTACACTGCCTTGCTTGGAGTCCATTTAGAGTCTGTTTTCCATCTTCATTTTCTGCTCCTGGAGGAAGCAGGTTAAAACCCACAGCACACGTGCAGTGTGTTTCTGTGTTTGGGTGCGAGGATGCCTAACGTTGAAGGGTCTTTGCTCAAATCTGGTCCCCGCTGTGACCGACCTCCTCCCCCTCACACCAGACTGCAAATGCGCAAGATGGAACTCAGTATCTGCGGTAAAGCACTGGAGCACAGCAACTGTTCTTGACACTGAGCTGGCTGGAATGAAATGCGCAAGTACTAATTACGCTGTCAACATTCACAATGCTACTGTTTGTGCTACTATATGCACAGAGCTTGAAAAACGTTTGGTACTGAACCCGGTAAAACCATTGACATTTGCTTCGTCCCACACCTGCTCAAAGAGCCTCTAAATGTCTCCTCCTGCCCCCCTCCCACACCCTTATGTTCCTCTGCAAGCAATCGTAGCCCTATCTTATCCCTCCCACACAGCCCGCTATGTTGAGTAAGTAAGATGCACAAAAGTGCAACAACAAAAACATCACTTTGCCATTGAGGACATCAACAAAGGTTGTAACTCATGAATGAGTCTTTCATTTGACTTATGTGCAATCATGATCGCCCCTTTCCTAAAGCTATATGAACAAATCAACAATAACGTTAAGGATTTTACAACCTTGGTGGCATTAATGAACTAAAAAAGAGTAAATTTGGAAAGGGATATCAACGCATCTAAAAGACTGTGGACTAAAAAAAATGGGAGTCCTCACTTCAAACACTCATTGATCAAAAGGAAAATACAGACTGGACAAAAAAATTACTTGCGGAGATCGCAAGAGAAGCTTTGAGCCTGTTACAACACAGAAATGCTGTGACAAATGACACGCCTCATCGAGACGTTCATGAATCGCAGTGCGCGCATGGGAAAATTGGCGTACGATCACAAGAGCGAACTTCAACATGTCGCCAGAAAATGTTCACTTAACGGGTGAAAGTGTTGCTGAAAACCGCAACACTGTAGGTGGCCCTGTGAAGGTAAAGGCCTGTGGCGTGATGGTAGAAATGTTGCAACCTCCACCAGTCAGACCCAGCTGAAATGATAACACACAGACTAACGGTTCAAAGATCTTTTCAACTTTAGCCGAAACAGAAAAAAACACCGAACTTACAACTCACACCATGCGTGGATCACACAAATGCACAAGAAGTCTTAACAAAAAGTGCGACCTTTGCAAGTGTATTGGAAAGCAGCAAAGGAGTAGGCAACCTCGCATCTCTGGATCCACAAAATCCAACATCGCCCCCGGTACCTGGCCTAGCCAACAACCAAGAGGCTCCAGAAACTCGCATCCCACGGACCACTGAAAAGTGTAATCAAATATTTGACATATTCAAAGGAACTTCTAATCAAAAAGTGGAAGTCTGCAATAAAAAGCCTGCCCAAATAAAAAAAAAACGAAGAATCAACTATCAAAAAATCAGAGCCGATGTAATGACTCTAGGAAATTCGTTTTGAAATCTCTAAACCATCGTCATTGTCCACACCAATAATAGAGACGAGAGAAACCAAAACCAAAAAAGAGCTCACAACTGCCAGATTGAATGAAAATACACAAAAGGACCTACAAGTAACAAAAAGTGATGAGGAAGCTTTGTGCTGGAATTCAATACGGCGCTTCTCCTAAACGCCTGTGCCTGGAATGCGGACCTCGCCGCCAGGCCACGCCCACCACGGAAGTACAGGGATAAAAGCACACGCTGGAGCCACCCAGGTGCTTTGTGCTGGAACCTAATACGGCGCTTCTTCTAAACGCTGTGTGTTTCTAACTTGCCTGTGCCTGGAATCTTTGAATGCGGACCTCGCCGCCAAGCTACGCCCACCCCGGAAATACGGGGATGAAAACACACGTTGGTACCCTTGTGGGGTTAAGCCCGCAGTGGAGACAAGGGCGCAGTAATGCTGTTAGGCTGTTGGGCGTGTTGAGACGTGCAAACTCCTTAAGTTCCTGCTCCTGTGCCCATAAATTTGTGTATGGACAAACTTTAAGCAAGCGGATTGGAACAGAAGTAAGGAAACCAGCTGTTTTATTCCTTCATAAAAAAGGTCTTCCTGGTTGGCGGGGGGGGGTAGGGGGGAGGGGGAGAGTCGGACTAAGGCCGCTCCTTAAGCTGTCGGGCGTTCCCAAACCAGGTGGATATCGAACTGTTTTTTCGGTCAATATTGGTTACACTAATATGAATTTTTTTTTTTAAACTTCTTTTTATTATTCAGCATGGCAGCAAAACACGGGCGAACAGCGTCAGGCAGTTACAATATGAATACAATGTACACAGTGAGGGTGCGCAGAGGTTGCTTCACATAACAACGCAATCAATAGGCACATTTACAGCATGGGGAGGGTAACAGAGATCTATGCTAGCTGGTGGGGGGGGGGGGGAGCAGGTGGGGGAGAGGCATCCGCTGTCGTGTTGAGATCGGACATGTAAGAACGGAACCTGAGCCAGATGTTCCTAGGCCTGGAGGGGGTGGGTTGCATATGAGACCAGGCTTCCTCGGAGTCCGAGGCCCACGTGACCGCTCTTAGCCATTGGGCGTGTGTGGGAGGTGAGGGGCGAAGCCAGCAGAGCAGGATGGATCGCACCGCGAGAAGCAAGCGGAGGCCAGCTAGTTTTTTGGAGTTCCGGGAGAGGCCTGGGAGGTCATGGAAGAGGCATAACACCGGGGAAGGAACAATGGGGTGGTCGAGCACAGCAGACACGGTCGAGCAAACTGCCTCTCAAAACTGTGAGAGGCGGGGCCATGACCAAATCATGTGAATGTAGTTGGCATCATCTTGACCGCATCTAGGGCAGCTAGAAGGGTGATCCCTGAACATGCGGTGCAATCTGATCGGGGTGTAATGGAACCTGTGTAATACTTTGAACTGAATAAGTTTAAACCGGGAGTTGAAGGACACTCGATGCGTGCGCTCGCATAGGTGTGCCCAGCGCTCATCCGACATTTCAACACCAAGGTCTACCTCCCACGCGCGCTTCAGTTTAACAAAGTCTGGGACAGATCTGGATTGCAACATGGTGTATAACCTGGAAATCTTGCCCCTCGCGGGCGCGGGGGTGGTGAATTCCTCGATGGCAGGGTCGTCGAGTTCCTCGATGGCAGGGTCGTCAGGTGGTAACGCGGGGAACGTTTGGTAATTACGCTTAAGGGTCTTGCGTAGGGATGAATATTGGAACCATACACTCTGGTCACTCCTCGGTCAGTGGGAGATCGGGCCATTCAACAAATATACTTTGGTCAAACACATCACGCAGCAACTCGTAGCCAGCATCAGCCCAGCGACGAACCGTGCCCGGTGGAACCCGTGGGACCCCCGGGAGGGAATTCCAAAGAGGGAGGTTGCCCTGGAAGGCGTGAGCAGTACCGGTCAGCCTCCACATTCTCGACAAGGCGAGGGACGTGCAGGCGACCGGGTTCTGTGAGTCCAGTACCAGGGGAGCGGGTTGTATCACTAAGGAGCGGATGTCGCGATCACAGACTGCAAGTTTCTCAAGTCTGACTTGCGGGGGAGGGTCCGTAGTATTAAACCAATAGGAAGTGTATTGGATCTGGGATACCAGTCAGTAGTTAAGAAAGTCGGGGGCACCGAAGCCCCCGTTAATCATGGGGGTAGACCAGGTATCGATTTTTAGGCGGACCGCACCCGAGTGCCAAAGAAAGGAATTAACCGTACGAGTCAACTCTCGGAAGAAGCCCCCCCCCCCCCGGCCACAAGGGTACATTAGTGAACCTGTAAAGCAGCTGGGGCAACACCCCCATCTTCAACAGCCCTATTCTGCCTGCGAGGGAGATCAGGAGTTTGTCCCAGACCCGGATCCTAGCTGTCAGGTGTGTAAGATACTTCAGATAGTTCTCCTTGAAGGTCAGCGCTTGCTGGCGCGTTACCTCTATCCCCAAGTAGGTAAACGTGGATTGAGCCCATGTGAAACCCAGGGTGTCAGGAGGGGTGGGGGGGAGTGCATTCCGTGAGTGGGAAGAGAGTGGATTTCGAGCAATTCACTTTAAGGCCCGAGATCCGGCCAAACTGAATGATGTCCTCCAGTATTGGGGGTAAGTTGATGGAAGGAGAGCGTAAAAACAGCACTGCGTCATCCGCATATAGGGACACTATGTCCGCCTGGCCTGCGGTGCGGAGGCCTCTATGAGCGTGGAATTGGCGGAGCATATCAGCGAAGGGCTCTATTGCTATAGCAAAGATCAAGGGAGAGAAGGGGCACCCCTGTCTCGTCCCCCTGGCGATCTCAGAGAGGGGAGCAACGGTCGTCGGTGCAGACCCTAGCCACGGGAGCCGAATAAAGCAATCTGACCCAGGAGAGAAAGGAGGGGCTGAATTTGCAACTCTCGAGAACCCGCCATAGATACCGCCATGAAACTGAATCGCATGCTTTCTGCATGTCGAATGTGGCGGCCACTGCGTGCGTCTCGGGGCTGATTCTGTTAATTATGTTAAATAGGCGCCTCAGGTTCAGGGAGGTGGAGCGACCTGGTATGAAGCCCGCCTGATCTGGATGGATGATAGATGGCAAGAAGGGAACCAAACCAACCGGAGCGCCAGAGCCTTGGCGTATATTTTGATGTCACAATTTATGAGTGAGAGCGGGCGATATGAAGCACATTGCGAGGGGGATTTACCAGATTTAAGTAATACTGTGATTGTGGCCTCACGGAGTGAAGGGGGGAATACACCAGCCTCCACCGACTCCTCCCAAAGAGCCAGCAAGTGAGGGAGCAGCTGTGTCTTATAATGTTTGTAAAATTCGACCGGGATACCGTCCGAGCCAGGGGCTCTCCCCGAGGATAAGGAGTCAATAGCGACTGACGGCTCCTCAAGTGTGAGTGGGGAGTCAAGGGAACCCGCGGTCTCCGGAGATAGGGTTGACAGAGGAAGGGCATCGAGAAAGGAATCGATCTCCGCCACTGACACCTCGTCTGAATTAGAATATAGGGTTTCATAGAATGTGAAAAATTCCCTGTTGATGTCCTGCGAGGAGACAGCCATAGAGCTGTCAGACCTCTCAATTCCAAGTATGTGTGGGGACCCCGTCTCGTGACGGATCAGTCTCGCCAGAACTCGACCAGGTCGTTCACCCTCCCCGTATCTCCTCACCATGCTAGGATTATCCAAAAACCTTTCTTCACGCTCCGCAAGGGATCGGAACGTGTCCAATTCCATCCCTATGTCCGCCAGGTTACTCTGGGTGGAGTGAAGTGAGCATGTAGCTTCCAGGGTCGAAAGTCTGGATTCGCTCACGGCAAGATCCCTCCGGATCGACTTAAGGACCCCATTCTCCTTGGCCAGCGCAATCCCTCTAATATAAGCCTTAAAGGACTCCCATAAAGTGGCCTGAGATGTTACCGAGCCCGTATTTGTCTCGCAGAACTCTTCAATCGACACCTTGAGCTCGGAGCAGAACTCCGGGTCCAGAAGGGAAAGGGGTTTCAACCTCCAGCTACGGGTCCGGCCGGGATCAGGACCCCAACCGATGGTAACGGTAACTGGAGAATGGTCAGACAGGGTTCTGGGAAGGATCATTAACCGTGTAACGTTCTTAACCAATTCGTTGGAGATCACCCATCTGTCAATGCGGGAATAGGAATCGTGGACTGAGGAGTAGAAAGAGTAAATGCGGGAATCCGGGTAAAAGAACCTCCACGCATCTACCATGGCCAGGCGGGGTAGGGATGATAGTGCAGCGTAAGCTGCCCTGGAGAGATGGCGGGGCTTGGAGCCAGATCTGTCGAGGGCTACATCAAAGATTGTGTTGCAATCACCCCCCCCCCCGAGGATGGGGACCAGGGGGGAAGCCTTCAAGGAGGGAAGTGACCTGCACATAAAAATCCGGGTCGTCTATGTTAGGACCGTAAATGTTCAGCAGAACCACTTCCTTGTGTTGGAGGGTGGCATGAAGCAGTACATACCGGCCTTGGGGGTCAATTTGTGAGGAAATGAGGGTGGACTTGACTCTTGTGAATGAGGGTCATGACCCCACGGCTTTGAGTAGAGAAGTCAGTGGAAAATCTATGGGGGCCCCAGGTTTTGGCGAAGCGCATGCACTGTTCCGTGCGAGCGTGTGTCTCTTGTAAGAAAAGAATCTTGGACCCGTGGCGCTCGGCCTGCAACTGGAGCTGCCTCATCTTTTTATAATTACCAACCCCCGTACGTTCCAGCTCATAAAGGTCAAGTCACTCTCGATCACAGAAGCAGTAGCGTTTGAAGCAGAGAAAATGTCAACAGGTGGGTCAGATTCGCAACCCTGCGGCAACAGTTCCTGAGTGCCACACCACAGTCCGCCTTCGCTACCAGCGCCAACGTTTTAATAACATACCCCCAAACATGTCCCATCCCCACCCACATCCCCCTCCCCCAAACAGAGGGATGACAATCCCAACTCCCCTCAACCAAAACCAAACCAGAGGCATCAGCGCCTGGGGGCCTGCAGGCCGGACTGGCCGCGTCACTCCGGGCTACGGCAGATCCAGTAGAACAAAAGGTGCCCGCAGTAGGAATAACATGTAACTTGGGCAAAGTACTTGCACATGGTGGTAAGGCACGTGTTTGTAGAATGAGCAGAACAAGCCGATTACGGGATAGAGGATCAATATGGCCCCGATACAGGAAGGCGGCTGGGCCTGGCCTCTCCCCGTCGGGCCCAAAGGGTAATTAGAACCATGGTCGGAGGAGGGGGATCAGCCAGGGAAATGTTTGTCTGTAAACTTGGAGGCCTCCTCAGGGATCGTGAAGAACACCTGGTTCGTGTGCTCTATGCGAAGTTTGGCGGGGTAGAGCATAGCGTATTTCATTGAGTGGTCTCGCAGCCTTCGTTTCACCGCTTGGAAGGTCTTGCGTTCCCGTTGGACGGCTGTTGAAAAGTCCGGGTAAAGGTGAATCCTTGCGCCACCCAGTAGTAGCTCACCCTTGAGCCTTGCGGCCCTGAGGAGGGCGTCACGGTGGTTCAGCACACGAGCTATGATGGGCCGCGGTGGAGCACCGGGCTTAGGTTTTAGCCATCAGGGCGCTATGTGCCCGCTCAATAGCGAAGTGCGGGGAAAGCTCGGGTGAGTCAAGGAGCGACAGCAATGTGTGCTCAACAAAGTCTTCCATTGGCTCGTGGACTTCATTCTCGGGAACCCCGATAATGCGGAGGTTGTTGCGCCTTGAGCGGGATTCCAAGTCCTCGTTCTTCTTTTCCACATCGAGGACTCGGCTGGAGAGAGCAACAACCTCGGAGCGCAAGGCACCCAGCGCATCCTCAGCAGAGCTGACCCGTGTCTCGACCACCGACACTCGGCTGTCCGTCCTCTCGATGTGCGCCTTAATGGAGGATATAGTGCCGTTCATGTCATCTAATTTTGAGTGAAGTGTAGTGAAGCCCTCCCGGATAAAGTCCATAATATTTTGGGATTCCGGAGCTGCGTCAGATGAGGCGGCAGGGGCCTGTCCAGCAGCCTCCTCTGGCAATCTCACCGCCGCCTTCGCAAACATGTTGATGGAGCTCTGTTTCCTCGTGCCCCCCCTTGGTCATCCCGGCGGCGTCGGAGGTCGGACGGAGGGTGGGGGGGGGAATCCTCAGCAGCCCAGGGAGAAGGTGAAGGGAACTCGGGTCTTGTACCTCGTAACACAGTGTGCAGAGTATGGTATGGAACAGGAGGTAACACGTAGAAACCAGAGGCTGTGGGTTAGAGAGAATAAGATATTACGGCTGCCAGAGCAGAATGTGGAAGCTTAGCAAGCCCAGGGAGAGCTTGGGGAAAATGCCAGGGGAGCACAGATGCAGGAGACCCAAGGGGTGGGGGTGGCGATGTCCGCGGCCCCAAGGTCAGCGATGTGAGGTAAGGCAGACCCCAAGTAAATAATAGTTCCCGCAAGAAGTGGTGGCTCCAGGAGCACCCCGGCCCACCCAGGAGATAGAAGACCCCCCAGTGCAGAGATGCGGGCGGCCAACAAGGATTGGGGCGCCTCCAGGAGGGTGGTCCGGTGAAGATGCAGGGGGGCCCACAGCCCAGGCACAGACAGCACAGGGAAGGGCCAGTGTCAGTGGCTGCCCCAGAGTCAAGCAGGGGGGGGCGCGCAGCAACACCCCCCCCTTAACGTACCTTTATCTCCCCTGGCTCTGTCGCACAAACCCGCAGGGTAGCGCGGCACCCGGCGTCCAAGGGCGCGCCGCGGCACCACCCTGCCGTCGGGGTCTAACCGTGGGAGGGGGGGGCCACCAGCAGGGTGCGGTCCAAGGCCGGAGGAGGCCCGACCACGGCAGCGCCGAGGGAGTCCTTCCGGGAGGCCCAAGCCGCCACGCAGCAGCGGCCGCAGCCGCGACACCCCCGCAGCAGCCGGAGGCAGTCCAGGGGCCAGCGCGGGGCTGCGGCTCCAGGGGGTCCGCTCATGCAGGATGGGCCCAGGTGGAAGCAGGCGGTGGGGGCCGGGACCACGGATCACAGCACCGGGCCCCCCCAGAGCGGTCGGCAGTCCACGATGTGCGCGGGGGGGGGGCAACAGTTCAGTGGAGGCGAAGAGCCGCCCAGCAGCAGCGGCACAGCCGCGGCACCCCCGCAATGACAGGAGGCGGCCCCGGGGCAAGCGAGGGGTCCGTGGCCCTGGGGGGGGGCACAGTCCCGCACGGTGAGGCCAACAGGAACAGGCAATGGGGGGACAGGGCCCCGGGGCGTACCGCAGGCCCTCTCCGGAGCAGACCACAGCCTCTGGAGCGCAGGGAGGCAGGCGTGTCTTCCCCAGCCAGGCCAGGTATTGGCGCGAAGCCGCGCCGGCGGGGGAAGGGCGAAGGGGCGCCCGGATCTCAGGATCCACAGCTCCAATCCAGACGGGAGTAGGATCAAGTGGTGCTAGTTCGCCTCAGAAGATGAGTCGTGCCCTCCAGGGCGAGGTGCCAGAACGGGAAAATGCCCAAAGAAGGATTGTGGGATCTGCAAGCCACGGAGAGATACGCTCAGGCGGCCATCTTGTTCAGCGCTCAACAGCCGACTTTATAATTTTTTTTTTTTTGTCTTATGTCTTTAATGTTAAGAATGAATGGACTTTTTGATAGGTGTGATTTTTGTGATAGTGACTTTGCTCACTTTTAATTTTTGATGGTAATAGTCCTTTTTATGGTTTTTAATTCTGATAATTTGGGTTCCGCGTTTTTACAGATTGCTCCTCTTAAGGTGATATTGTTGAATGACCTCCTGACTTAAATCTAATTTATTGTTTTGGGGCTGTGAAGATATCTTCTCCCCTATTACTTTTAGTATATGACGTATTTTACACGTGCTAATTTCTGCAGGTCGGAGGCTCTTTTTTTGCACAAGTACTCTTGCACTTAATTTTTGGCTTAAGCCACGGTGTGCCCTATTGGGCTGTTTTTCCCTGTAGGCTGCGAGGTGGTTCCTCTCCTCAGGGGTTTATAAAACTCCCGCATTTACCTCCTCAATTTTTGGTGGACGCTTTACCCTCCCCTTCCTAGCATCATGATTTCGAGTACCTGCTCGCATAACCTTAGATCTAAGAAGGGGAAAAATGTATACCAACACCTATTTTAAAATTAGGTACTCAGAAGTTGGGTAAAGATAAAAAATCCAAGAAAGGAGGGAAGAAAGAGCAAACTTGCGGGATTAAAAGTGTATTAGAGCAATTTAAGATACTTAGTTTTTTTACCATCAAAGAAAAAGTGAATGTATCTGAAACTGTACAACTCCAACCTCCCCCTTCCAATAGCTCGATGATTGACAACAACTCTGCTGAAATTAGTAAATAATTTCAGGCGTCAATCTATGGCAACTGGAATTGATTTGGATATCTCTGCGGTAGACGAAATTGATATGAATAATGTTATTGGAATAAATCTGGCCGCCACTCCTGACTTGAATCAATTTGCACAAATAGAAGACGCACTCAATGAAGGGGAGGTGTCTTGGAATTCACCTGGAAACTCCGTTGAGAACTCATGAAATAGCAAAAGGAGTGGTGTAGGTGAAAACTCACTTAAAGTGGGAGAGAAATTTGATGCTCCGACTAACCTGATGGATGTCCTCTTTACCGTTTGCACTAAGCTGCTTAAAGATCAGACACCAAATCTTTGGTACAACAGACTATTGATAACACTAGATCCCTCGGGATAATGGTAGAGGAATATTGGGGAAATGATCCACATTGGGATAAAAAACACCTCAAGGAGTCAAATGACTCTCTAGGAGACTTGAGCAAGTTGGTTTTGGCCGCCGAAAAAGAAAATGAGAAAGCTGATGCTCAGTTAAAAACACACTTTGGTGAGCCTCCTATCTCAAGGGGAAGTCTGGCTGAAGTAATTAATTCAAGTGATAGTGCTGTGGAAATAATGGTATCCCAAGGTTTAAAGAGACGTACTAGACGTAAAAGGAAAAATAAGAGACCCAATCGAAATAGGGTGGCGACGGCCAAGGTCAAATCCAATAAGAGTGCCAAAAAGAATTCCTTGGCACTTGCCACTACTGCTCCTTTAGACTCTGAATGTGTAGAAGTGGGGAACCATAATGAGATTATTGAATGTCAGCGGAAGTTGGACGAAGGAAAAAAGTGGTAATCCAAAATAAGGGTCTAGATAATTGGTTAAAGGGCACTGAACATGTATCTGATGAAATCGAACCAGAGGACGTAGTGCCTATGGGAAATAATTTTAAATGTCACTATCCCCTCTAACAACATAGCCATGTCTCTTACAAAAAAGGAGAGGGAAATATACATTAAGGAGATGGAACGTCTGGCTATGCATAGTAGTACTAAAATTAGAATGACTAACTTTACTGGATTGAAAGGAGAACCCCATGTTATAGTGGGGAAAAGTATCAAGATCATTGAAAAATCCACCACTGATGAAAGCCCTTTTTTAAATCGGGCTTGGATATTGAACAAATTGTCATTGATACCACAGCTACAAAATATTAGTACAGGGATATCCATTCCATCATTTTGCCCGAAACTGGAAATTGGGAAAATTGAGTTATTGTTCGATTAAGATCTGCGGTTTTTGTTGACCTTATACGGGAGTACTCTAATGGAGTATGGGGTAATAATTATGAAATTGTGATATGTCATTCCTCTATCCATAAAGATAAAAACAGGGATTTGGGGATGATTTCCCCGACTCCTGAGACAGGATGCAAGGAAATAGGTTTCTCAGAGGGAAACTCATTTATTCCATGCTGAGGTGAGGCATGTAATAATGAATTTACCCTCCTCTTGAATAGTAGGGGCTTTAATTCCCTACTTCATAAGGATGGCATTCAATTGTTGTTGGAGAGTGATATATTTGCCCTAAAAGAAACTTGGGTCACGGGGGAAATTTTACTGGACGGATATAATATAATGGAATAAAGCAGCCACTAAAGGTGAAAAGGGCCGACCATTTGGAGGTTTATGTATTGGGGTGAAAAATCATTTTTCTTATACACCTTATGAGAGTCATGGGAACTCTCCCTATGTTATGTGTGCAGCTATAGATAGGGGAAGCCTATCAGGGAAATTGCTTCTCATTAACATCTACTCCCATCTGGGGGGATAACATTTGGGAGATTGGGGAGATCCTAAAATCAACCATCGAAGACTGGAAATTGGAATCCCTTGATTCTGAAATCTGCTTAGTAGGGGATTTTAACGCCTACTGTGACTTCGCCAAAAGCAAGATGGATAGGTGCAAGGAACTATGGTCGAAACACTCATTACTGTATCATTGGAAACACAGGATTACTGTTTAGTTGGGGTGTCGAATCCCCAAACCTTACAGGGACTCTGATGGATGAACCTGATGTCTTGTTGGGGGCTAAATTATTTGGAACCTAACATAGGGTCTGGTAATAGGACAAATGAGAAGGTTGGGTATAGGCTAGACTATATGTTTGTGAACAAAAATCTAAGTCAATCTAGTATCTCTTTTGAACATGTAGACACCCCTCTGAGTGACCATACACCCCTTAGGGGCAAATTCACCAATGGACAAAAAAATACAGAGATGGGGAAATAGGTAAAGTGATGAATATCCAATTTTCGGCAGGTGGAAACAGGATCACTTGGTCTGATAAAAATGTAGCCTTTTTCAATGGGTTGACTCACTGTTGATGGCCAGGACATTGGCCTAAATTCGATCACTAACCTGTTGGGTCTAATACGTAGATCGAATAGTAATATCATTTTGAAAAATACTAATGGTAAAAATCACTCCCATAAATTTGACCAAGTGATTCAGGATAGGAAAAAGGAAATGAAGCGTGATATCCCGGAATTTATGTGACTTAGACGATGAAGGGAGAAGTAAGAGATCTAGAAACATTAAGACTCGCTATAAAAATTGGGTAAAGGATTATAAATATAATATCAATAACGCTAATTGGAGTTGTGTGTGTGTGTGTGTATATATATATATATATATATATGCTATGCAAAACCCATGATTCAAAAAAGTTTTGGTACCTATACCGCCAATTCTTGATGGATGAAGATAATAGAGAAAATAATGACGTGGGACAGGAGTCTTCGAACCAGTATATTACTCATCTCTTCTTCAAGACAAGTCACATCTCTGCTATCCCTACCTGTAAAAACCTATGTGGCACTTATAAGTTCCCCTTTGGTATTCTGGACATCCTTCAAGTTAATCTCAAAAATGAAATCTTCACGTGACCCTGGTCCGGATGGGCTGGCCAATATGGTAATAAAACAAAATCCTAAGAAATGGGCAGTGCTCTTACTGGTATATGGGAAACGGGTATTATACCAGATAGTTGGAGGAAAGCAATAGTTATTCCAATTTTTAAAAAAGGGGACAGAAAACTGCCGGATAATTATAGATTACTAGCAATGGCTGATAGCAGCTGTAAGGTCTTTTGTTCCCTGCTAGCAGACAGACCGAATTTCTGGATGGAGGAGAAGGGTCTCCTCTCTGCCCAACAAACAGGTTTCAGAAAAGGATACAGTACTCTAGATAATCTGACCATGTTGAAACACATCATAGCTGGTTCTAAGGATAAGGGGGAAAAATGATGTGTGCTTCATAGATTATTCGAAAGCTTTTGACTGTGTCAATAGGGGCCTATTGTGGGGAAAAATTGAGGGAAAAAATCTGTCCAAAAATTCTCCATTTTTTTGGAAGAAATGTATAGGGAGACCACGGTGTCCATCTGTTTGGGCAAAGGAGGGATGCTATCATCAGAGATCAGCACCAATACTGGCCTCAAGCAGGGATGTGTTACGTCACCAATACTGTATAATTTGTACGTTTCAGATATGTGGGAGAGTTTTACTGCCTTAAACAATTTTCCTCCCATTGTGGGGGGGAAGCAATATGTGGACTTGTGTATGCAGATACTATCCTTATGGATAAAACTCCGGTAGGATTTCAAAGAATGTTGAATGGCCTGTTCTCTTACTCTGAGGCAAACAACCTTCATATTAATATAAATAAGACCAAGTTTATGGTATTTGGAGCAACAAAGAAAGAATTTACCTCTAGATGGCACATTAACTCTATTAAATTGGAAGCTGTTGAGGCCTACCTATATCTTGGGATGCCCATTCAGAGCAACCCCTGCATACAATTTTTCCAAGAGGCAGTAAACTTAAAAATATTAAAGAAATGGAATGTTATATGGAAATATATGGCTAGTAAAGGAGGTCACTCCATCGAAGGCTTTCTTGAGGTATATAAGAGCTGCATTATCCCTGGTATTATGTATGCTCTTGAAACAGTTGAGAGCAAATATCTGAGCAAACTTGAAGGGAAGCTCTGGAGACCTGTTCTAGGACTACCTAATGCTGTGCCTATACAAGCAATCAGATGCGAACTGGGGCTCACTTCCCTTTTGACCCTGTGGGAAATTGGATGTTGTAAACTTTATTTCAGAATAATATCGGAGGATGGGGAGGAAGGAAATCTGCTTAATCTTATAAGAAAAAATAAAAGTGAAGGCAGGTTCAAGAATACTTATACTGTAAGTCTACAAAATACAGTACTAACCTTCCTTGAAGCTTTAGGTTATAAGGATCCAACTGTGAAAGACATTGTTTTTATTTTGAAAAGTCTTAAGGAAAAAGCTTGTATTTGGGATTTGTGTGAAAACCAATCCTACCTCTATACTAAGCCACAATACGTTACTTATGCTCTCCAAGGTCTTAAACCTACTATTCCAAGAGAATATTTGCTAAAAACTGGTTATCGGGCTTTAAGAAGATTTATTTTGCAATTACGCCTGAATACCCTCCCTTGTAATGAAGTAACTGGGGCATGGACAAACACCCCCCATGCAGAAAGATTGTGCAGGCACTGCAAAATAGAGGTGGAGACTGCAAGACATATTCTTACCATGTGTACTAAATTAAAGCAATGGTACTTCAAAGGGTATGTACATATAGTTGGGAATCCCCAAATGATTGTATCTGACCAATTTTGGTCAGTTATTTTTGATGGAGAGATAAAGGTTTATACTGAGGCAGCTTTTTATATTTGGAAGCGAGCAATCTGTTAATGTATTTTATGATGTATTTTTAGATTGGAAAGATTTTTTTTTCTGGAATATGTTTGTCAAATGGTTTTATGACTGAAATGTAATTGTTCCTGTTATATTTTTTTTTATGTAGTGTATAAGGTTTTAATTAACCAAATTGCACTTTAAACTAATTAAAAAAAAAAAAAAATGAGGAGGCCATAATTGATCTTATGGACTTGTCAGTGTATGAAGATGACCAAGAAGATTTGGAGAAAGAAGCGCTGGCAGTGGAGAAAAACCAACTGTCCTGCGTGAACCCGCTAATCAAATCAATAGGATGGGAAGAAAGTGACCCGATGGTCAAACGAACATCGGCAGGCGCCAGCAGAATTTGCATGCTGAGACAAAAGACCGATAAGCAACTAGAAATGCCTGCTGATACTTTAAATCCTCTCTTCAAAACACTGGAAGAAAGGCGTACGGAAATCGCTCTTGTATTAAGGTCATCCTGGCCTCGGAGGGAACACAAAGAATTCTTGGAGGTTCCACCTCGGTCTGATCTAAGACGCCACACCGCAAATCGCGAACAAATGAAGAGCTAGACCAGACAGTAACTGGTCTGCTGACTTGGCCAAAAGTTCCCACGGGATAGGAACTTGGCCTAAAGGCCAAAATGATAGAAGACTCAGAGAAAGCCCAAACTCCCCACAGAGCTCATCTGGAACACATTGAGAGCTGTGACAAGTTAATACTGAATTGCACCAATGTCTTGCGTCTATTCCACTGTGTGCCTTGCCTCAGAACTATTCAATCTGATGGCGTCAAAACATTGGAATTCATAGATCAAAATGACCATCATTCTTAATTTTAGATCTAAAATTGTACTGAATATTGTCCTAGATGCAGCTCCTGTCTTTGGGATTTGATATATTTGAAGTATTGGATACCCTAGAAACAGAAAAAAAGAAACAAACCTTTGGAAGCAAGATTTAGAAATGTGCTCAATGCAAGAGACACTTAATTTGATGAGAAAAAAGTGAGGGCTGCTTGAGAATGAGCGAATTTGTATACCCTATAAACAATGGTAAAGCTGCGACGTCAACCTGCGATAAATCTGTACCTCTTGAAAATGAGAACATCCAGATTACGATAAAGGGTGGTAATGGTCCTAAAACTAAGTGCACTGATCTAACATCGTCGCAGTAACAGAAATGCAAAGACAAATGACTGGTGTTGGCTCGCCGAAGCCCTAAGCAGACCAATAAGACTATAACGCCATGTGGAAGAGGAGCACACTGTGCTCAAGATTGGACCCTGGAACACCAGGGGCTTTTTACACCTGTTCCAGGAATCTTGGCTGGTTGGTCTAGACGTGGCATGTCTCCAGGAAACCTGACTGGACACCTGCCAGGCATTGGATGACTGAGATGGCGATCAACCCTGCAATTAGGAAATCAAAAGGAAGACCCATGGCTGGCCTGCTAACGTTTGCAAAGAAGAGCTCGGGTGTCGTATCATCAAATCAGTGAATCCATCAACGTTCATACAAGTGACAATTATTGTCACAACAAAGAACCCAAACACCAATGTGAGCCATTTTCATATTAATTTATACTGGAATCATATGGCAGCTGGCACAACGTATTTCATAGATCAAGTATCAACACTGCTGGATAAGATCCTAGAGAACGACGAGACAGCCAACATCAAATTATGTGTAGACTTAAACATCAATTGTATCTCCACAAATCAGGACGACGCCGAAACCAACCACACATCTGGTAAAGTTGCAACAAAATGGTTGTTGGAGATGGACTTGAGAAAACTTGCCATGCTAAATGGAAACACTGCCGGTGACATACTGGCAAGCCCAACATGGAAGAGGGGTGTACAAAAATCTACCTTAGACTATTTCTTTGTATTTGCAAAAATACAGCAGGCAACAACATCCCTGCAGGTAACTACCATGCCTAACAGTGACCATGAGATGGTAATCCTGTCCCTGACAGGTCCAAGGCAAATCTTGGAAATGCAGGATCATGGTGGAATCAAACCGGGTAAGGCTAAAACTTCAGACAGAGGAAGTCACTCAGCTCACAAACGCAAACAAGTAACCTGGAGTCGAATATATCCGTCTGCAATAATTTGTGGAAAAAAAAACACGGACCAAGATTTCCTGGTTACGTAAATAAACACATTCGATGTGGCGGTTTTGAGAAAGAAGCGGGAATTGCGCGCCGATATTAGACCCATAACAAAGATGGCTACGAGCTATATACCAGCAAAGCGTGCAGCCAAAAAAATATAAAACCTGGCTGAGAGCGCATAAAGCACTTATGTTCCAGAAGGACGCAGAACTAATAATGCAAAAGATGGGAAACAAAAATTCCGCCGAATTTTGGAAAATATTGAACAATTAGGGTGTGCCCCAATCAGCCTTGATGACCAATATGGTACCTGAAACGGCATGGTCTACTCCTTTCACGGAATTCTATAGCAAAAAAAAGGGAAGTGGTCTAATCCTATATTGCCGGTTCTTGAAAGATGGAACTTTAAATTTCGACAAAAAAGACATCCTGCAGATAATTAAAAATGCCAGCTCCTCGAGGGCCCCTGGACCGACGGCCTCACTATCTTCACCCTGAAACTAAATCCAGATACATGGGCTGAGCATTTCCATCAAGCGCTCCATTCCAAAATCTTGGTAAAACGCCATCATTGTCCCCATATTCAAAAAGGAATCAATTTGAGCCAAAAAAATTATCGTCTGATGACCCTTTTGGATGTGTTGGAGGGAGTATACGCTATGATGTTGCAACATAAATTCATCCACTGGATTACAGAAAGTGGTCATGTGGATGTGAGACAGACTGGATTTAAGGGAGTTGGCTGAGGCCTAAACCTTCTGTTAATAAACTTGCTAAAGATGGAGGCGATCAGAACGGGGAGAAAAGTTTACTTGGCCCTAATTGACTTCTCGCATGCCTTTGACACCATTGATCAAGAACTACTTTGGACAAAGATGCAGAACTGAGGCTGTCCCGAGAGTCTGTTAGCTGCAATCAAAGAACTTCACACGGCCACCAACATCAAGGTCCGATTAGATCAGAGTGGCTCTCTAACAGAGGAAATTTAACATTTACTGTGGCGTGAAGCAAGGATGTCCCCTGGCCTCCATAATTTTCAATCTGTTCCTGTCAGACATTGGTAGTGCAGTTGAAGGTTCCCGATCCGTCTCCCCAAAATTCATGGGTCTGTGTTAATTTGGATGCTGTATGCCGACGACCTGATTTTTAGATGCCACTCTAATTGGCTTACAGCGCAAAATGGATTGTGGACAGTAATGGCATGCACATAAATAATGCCAAGAGTGAAATATTAACACTGAAAAATCTACAAATACACCGGCACTGCCACAACAAAAAATTCAAATGGCACCTAGGAACTGAAACACTAAGTACTGTCAATAACACCAGATATCTTGGCATGCAGATCAGTGCAAACATAAATGAAGGCCCTTCAGTGGAGATTGTCAAAGCTAAGTGTTGACTATGATACTGAACAAAATACGGGAAGTTTTCATTGAAGCTGGTGATAACGTTCTACCAGCAGAGAGTGGTCCCAGCTTTAATATTCAGAGTCGAAAAATGCCTTTGGATGGCCTCAAGATCTATGGTCGACTTTGGAAAAGAAAATGTGGGCAAAAGTCCTCCACTTAACCAACGGTACATCCACAGTCTGCATACGATACGAGTTTTAATGGAGCTCAAACTTAACTCATATCAGCTGGAACACCTTAGCACTGTTCAGAAAAACCACCTTGAAAGATGGAACTCCTCAATTCAGAATCATACACAATCCTGGCAGTGGAAACCCTGAGTGCTTACTATCTCTATGGAATAAACGGTGTGAGGATATTTTAGAAATGTATGAAACGGACGTAACAACCCCCCCAAGAGAATCCAGATCTGGTGAAGAAAAAAATATGGAAACTGGACTGGATCTTAACTGGGGGAAAAAAGGGCTTCAAAATCAATGAAAGATGATGTGCCCAGTGAAGCTAGAGCTTACAACAGCCTACAAAATTATGTGGCCTTAAGAAGATCCACTTGCATGCGTTTTTGTCTAAACTTGCTCAAGACCAAAGACAGAACCAGCAACTGGGCCTGCATGGGTGAGATGAACACAAAGTGTAGGTTTTGTAACACCAATGAAGAAACCACAAAACACCTCATACTATTTTGCCCCGCACTCCAAGCTCAAAGAACAATGCCCATAAGTCCACTGATGGTTGGACATTCAGTGACGGATGCTAAAGAGTGGTGGCACCTGATGTTTTCTGGGGAGAACAAAAAATGGACCTTTGCGCTAACCCTGTTTTTGGTGGACTTAAAGAAACGCTTAGAAATTGTTGACGTTGAAGGATCAAGAGGTTGAAATAGTAATTCCCTCACTATTACAGCATTCACAGGAGCAAATCACCTTTATGGCTAAAATTAAGACTTGACCAGGCTTGCAAAAGACTACATTTCGTGGATGGCAGACTCTGATGCCAGGTGGAGTGTTTGTAATTGATGTGTTGCATTGTTTTTTATTTATTTTTTTAAAGGTTTGTATGAGCCAATAAAAATAAAAAATAAATAAAACATGAGTTTGTCAGCATAGCACTGGAAATTGGAGCAGAAAATGGCAATGCGGTGGGCGAGAGTTGCCAGGTATTGGTTGAAGAGCTAGGGCAAGAGGTTAGACGCCTGGGGAGCAGAAAGGGAGATGGAAGAAATGAAGGACCCAAGTTGGACCTGGGCGGGTCGATCAGAGAGGAAAGAGGTCAGCCAGGCGGGAGCCTGATAGGTGATACCCAGGTTGTCACAGACGGTTAAGCAGGATGGTATGGTTTACCGTGTCGAAGGTAGAAGAGCGATCGAGTAGGATGAGGACAGAGGGCATGTTAGTCAAGGTTGGAGAGCAGATCTTCAAGGATGTTCAGGAGAGCGGTTTCTGTGCTTCTGGCTGCTCTAAAGCCACACTGATGGTCGTGGAGACAGTCATCAGAATGAAGGCTAAGCTGCCAGATGGCCAGCTTCTCCAGGAGTTTGCCCAGAAAAGGAGTAATGGAAATTGGGCGATAGTTAGCCGGGCAGGCAGGATCAGCTGTGGGTTTCTTGAGAAGAGGATGCACAAAGGAGTGCGTCAGAGGGGGAGGGAAAGGCTCCTGAGGCAAAGGAGAGGTTGCA
The DNA here is from genome assembly GCF_040938575.1 of Ambystoma mexicanum. Lineage (NCBI taxonomy): Eukaryota > Metazoa > Chordata > Amphibia > Caudata > Ambystomatidae > Ambystoma > Ambystoma mexicanum. Next base: position 965,175,320 of record NC_090936.1, on the reverse strand, counting down.
GAAATTGGCAAGGGCCAGAGCGAGGGTATCAAATCGGTCCTTGATGGTTTTAGAGGAGCAAGGATGAACCGGTTTTGACAAGGTTTTCCTAGGTCGGACTGGTCTAGTGACCTCGTCGGGGGAGAAAGGGGGAAAGGAACGAGAAAGAGGGTGGGGGGGTGGCTGAAGAAGGGTCAGAGTTCACAGAAGGAGAGGGGGAAAGCGTGGGGGGAGAGGGTGGCCAGGATGTCCTGTGTTTTTGAGATGAAGTGAGAGGCAAGGTCATTGCAAAGGGCCAGGGAGGCGACAGGAGGGGTAGAGACTGCGGCAAAGTTGGCCAGCTCCTTGCAGATTTTAGAGTTCGGCTGAGTTGTTAGATGCCGCAGAGACATGGGCTTGGATGTGGGCTCTCTTCTTGGTGTGGACAGAGGGGCGGTATTGCCTTTGGAGCAGGTGACAGGCCAGTTTGTCAGAGGATGAACAAGAAGCGAGTAAAAATGTGCTGGGGGACCTAGTTGGTTGTGCGCTTGGGTCCTAGCAGATTAAAAGAATGCAAGTCTAGAAAGCGAAACACAGGGTGCAGTTTCGCTGCAGTAAAAAACCAGGGGCGCAGTGGGTACCACTACCCACATCAGATGCACACTATGAAATGGACCCCTGAACCAAGCACCACTAGTATATAATGGGACATCATACGTTGATTCCAAAAAGGAAATTGGTTGATACAACCGTGTGCATTTATTTGTCAATATTATTAGAACCAAAATATGGTGCACAAACTATTTTGATGTACAAGAAATTGCCAGATCAGTGAATGTTTCCAAAGAAAAGGTGATCAAATATGGCCCAGTCTTGCTAGGTAAATCAACAGACAATTTTGATGTACACGAAATTGACAGATCAGTAAATAAGTTGCCAGAAAGGGTAATCGTATATGGCCCCATCTCGCTAGGTTAGTCAAAGTGACATGTGCCTATGCCAGGAAAATCAAAGTTCTAAATGCCTGTCCCGACACATGTTTAGACCCTCAAGCGGGTCCTCCTCAGGGCAAACAATAATTCAATTATGTTCCAAATTGCACAAATCGTACAGCTGTGAGCAGATCAGGACATGGGAATTCTAAATACTGGTGCACAATACAATTAAACATCTGTTATAATCAAGACAAAAATTTTGTCGTTGCATTCTAATAAGAAATGAGAGGAAGAGAGGAAAAAGTAAATTAATCTATTAATCATCACTTATTCCTGCATTCCAAATTATTGCACCAATATGGAATTCTTTAGTGATCTCATCTTGAGCTCAAAGAATTTGCACCGGAATTGGTACTTCAGTCTACCAATGATTAAAAAATATATTGCTCAACAACCAATTGAATGATTAACATTGGAGGGTGCAGAAGACAACATTCTTTAGAGTCGCTTACCCAATAAAGATAATAGATATGGATACGTGGTAATAGATTTTGAACGCATTCTTTAACGCATTCTTTTCCTAACACTGCTGTGGAGGCATACTGTAGTTGTCAGTATAAGCTGCAACAAAATTATATAGAACCTGTTAGCATTTATTGTCCAATATCCATAATGAATGTTATGATGATTAATAAAACTATACACTTGCTTGTTGCTTACCCTCAAAGCTTGTAGTATGCCTTTTTAAAAACGGTGTGTATGGACTCTAAATGTTCACTTGTTAACTGGTTCCCCAAAATCACATTTCCAAAGTCCCCAAAAAAGGTAATCTAACAGCAATTTCAAGCAATGATTAAAGAAATTCAATAAGCGAAAATAGAAATGGAAGTCATTGGGCCTCATTACGAGTCCAGTGGTAGCCATGCTGGAAAAACCGGCAGGCTGCCGCCGGACCCGTAATTCCATTCCGCCTCCGTGATTGCCGGTATCACTGGGGCATTAAAACCCAGTGACCCGGTAATTCTTGGATGCAGAATTCTGTAAATCCCCATGCCCATGGAGTCCCGTAGGACTCCATGGGGATGGGGATGGGGACCATGGTAACACTGGTTCCGTCTATGACAGAGCCGGTGTTTCCATGTCTGCCTGCAGGTGGGTGGTGTGTGTTCCACCAGGTCAGACCTGGCGGGAGTCTGACACCTCCCGCCTGCAGGACTCTATCAGCCGGACCGGAAACAGCAGTGGCGGCGGATATACAGCCATCATTGTTTCCAGACTGGCTGACTCATAATGAGGCCCATTGTTGGGTCCATGTTTTGCAGTTATTCCCATTTGTAAATTTGCACACTTCCATGGTGCTTACCCTCAAACTTGTAGTTGGCCTTTAAGTAGGCATGTTTAGGCTGTTCGATCAACGAATTTCCTTTTTTGGAATCAATGTTTGATATCCCATTTTATATACTAGTGTTACTTAGCGTGGCTCAGGGGTCCATTTCATGATGAACAAGAGGGGGGAGAGAAGGTGGCAACAAAAGCCTCCAATAACATGCTTCAAGGGCCGGATGCCTGAGAAGGGTAGGTGGTAGTGTTGGGGTAGGCTTGGCTCGGGGCTGGGGGGTGGGGGGAGGGAGAGATGTGAGAAGGTGTGGGTGTGATTGCCCCAGGAGAGAGGGGAGGTCAGAGGGATGGAGAGAGGGAAGTCCGAGGAGATCAGGAAATCAAGTGAGTACCCTGCAGAGTGAGTGGGGCCAGAGGGGGCGATGGAAAGAGAGAGGGAGTCGCAGAGGTCACAGAAGAGTACAGAGGAGAAACGAGGAGGAGGAGGAGGAGGAGGAGGAGTCGCCGCCGCCGCCTGCCCACTCGGAGAGAAATTAGGTGATTTGACCAGGGGACCGGTAGATGGTAGCCACGGTAATAGAATGGCTAGGAGAGAGACCCTGCAGACAAGGGGTTCAAAAGAGGACTAAGTCTGTGTGGGACTGATAGAGGCAGGAATCCACTCAGGAAAGGTCAGGGCTACACCCTCGCCGGACCTGGCAGATCTGGGTGCAGAGAGGATCTTTTGGCCATCAGGGAAGAGAGTGTCAAAGCTCGTGACAGAGCTGGCCGTGAACCATGTCTTGGTAAGAACAAGGACGTCAAGGTCAAGTTCTTCAAGGAGATGGCAGATGTCAGGAGTGTTTGACAGCAGAGCGAGAGTTGAGAGTGGCAAGATGAAGGTTACCAGCCTTAAAGACCTTCTGGGCAGGGGTACGAATCTGAGGTACGCCCTGCGTAGGAGGGGGAGGGAGGGAGGGAGGGAGGAGGGGAGGGAGGGAGGGAGAGGGTGGCGGCCTTGGACCATGACGGTGCCTTTAAGGTAGACCTTAATGATGACTTTAGAGGAGTCGAAGGAAGCCATGAGAACTTCCCAGCGGGTTTCACCATTAATGGGAGAGGAGGAGACAGGACAGAGCACAGAGATCATATGAAGAGTCCATAGATCAGGCGAAGGAACGACAGAGGATGTCGGTGAGGGTCTGTCTGGAGGAAGCATTGGAATAGGTGTCAGCGATTGGGAGACCAGGGTTGGAGGTCAAGATATCCTTTTTGAACTTCTTCCTACCAGACTTAGTGAGAAGGGAAGGATAGTCCATGGTGAAGCAGTTGGAAAAGATACGTGAAATGGAGAGCGCCGTGGTAGTGAGGAAAGGATGGAGAAACTGGGTGTGGGGGGGGGGCTCGGTAGGGAGGAAGGCAGGTAGGAGTGGAACAAAGAGTGGTGAGGTCTCTGGGCTGGAAAGTTACAGAGAAGCAACAGTCACAAGCAAAGTGAAGAGAAGTTGGCAAAGTAAGCAAGATCTGACTTTTAAACCAGAAAGCAAAAACGGCAAGATTTGACTTTCCGATTGGGTTCCTATGTTAGCAAAGGGTCTAAAAGCGCAATGCAAATCAGAATGTAAACCTGGGAGAAACAAGTAGAAGGAACAGTGAAAGTCCAAAGGGCTAGGAGTAAGTCGAGGGAGGGAACTATCCCATTGTCAAGGAGGTGACGATGTCAAGGCAGTCTGGATTACTTCGAGGAGTGCATCATTGAAGTTAAGGTCCTAGGGTGCAGAGAAGACCCCGAGCAGTGGACAGGGAGCAGACGGGGGGGGGCCTTAGGAGTGAGCCTGCGAGCAGGGGGCTGGCTAGAGCCTGCTGGTCCCAGGTTGGTGGGTTTCAATACCCAGCTTGCCAATAGGGAGTGCAGGAGGCACAATGCAGGCCAATGCAAGTGGCCTTTACTTCAAGACAAAGCCTTCTGCCATCTTGGAATGCCACATGAATGGCACACAAATGAATCAACAAATAAGGACTAATGCTGCAAAAAGGATGCAATGAGGCGCTGCAGCAAGCCAAATTAATTTTGCCGATTTATGTGCTACATGAGCATAATGACAATGAAGGAAAAAGCAATTTTGTTTCTTTTTTTTTCTTCACACACATTGAGACTTCCCTTGACCTCCGTTGGGTCACACAATCTTTCCTGTTAGAAAGGCTGTGGGATAATTATTCCAATGTCCGCCATGCTGCAGGTCTCATGTTTTCTTGCAGTCTTTCTCATATTTGGAAAAACTCCTTTTTCCTCGAACTCATGGCGTGTAGTATGTGGCTTGATAGGTGATTCAGCTCCCTACTGCTTTCACAGACTCCCACTCTCGCCATTCAGGCTTTGCCTGGGTTCCACTGTTTCGTAATTAGTTGTAATGTCTCCATGTCCTGACACAACTGAGTGCGCTGGTCCCCCCCCCCCCCATCCCCTTTCTCCTCACCCTTCTTATCATGGTGTTAGGCATAATCCTGTGCAGTTCCCTTGGGGAGCACTGCAAGAAGATTAAGACTACAGGAGTAAGCAGTAAACCCAATTGGTAGCAGTCTGTACCACCCAGATTTACCTGATAGCTGTGGCTGAGCAGTCAGAATTCTCTCAAGAAGAGTTAGGCAGTATACAGAGGATACACAATAGGGCCAAAAACACAGTAGAACAAGCCAAGACTGACCAGAGCTTTGTATCAAAAGTATATAATTATTTATTTAACACACTTTAGAAAATACACTAGCACTATTAATCAAAAGCAAGTTCCAACACAATCAGAAAAGTATTTACACCTCCCTTAGCAATTACTAGACAAGTCTAACTTAAAACACCACTTTTTGTCAAAACGGAGGTGAGCGCGTAACTCAGATGGCACTCCAATAATTAGGTTAAAGGGAGAGAAAAAGGCAGGTCATAAAACAGTTCCCAACACTTTTTTAAGGGACAAAATCAAGTTACTGAAGACAGGGTATACTGTAGAGCCAAAGTTCATAGGCCAGGCCCACTTTGAATGGAGCAAGGCGAAATGTGCCCAAGATCACACGGTTTAGTAATGCATTCAAGTCTTTGTAGAAATTTTCAAAAGAGGTTGGGGTGGTTCAAAAGACAAAGTTAGAAGGTTTGGGGCCAACCTAGTTGGAAAGCCAAGGATTTTAAGGGTCACCTTGGGCAAACCGAAGAAAGCGAGGCCAGGTAGAACACAGTACCTTAAAGAGTGAGGAAGCTCCAGCAGTGGCAGTTGTGCCTGGCAGCGGGTGCAGTTCGTGGTTTCGACCAGGGGAAGAGAGGATCTCGTCGAGGAGGAAACTTGGAGTCGTTGCACTGCCCAGGGAAGAAACCAGCCGCGGAGTTCGTCGGTGAAAAGGTGCCTTCCTGGTATTCGCGGTCACAGTGGTGCAGCTTGGCTATCCGGCCGCCAGGGTGCTTGGCACAGGCGATTCGACCAAGAGACGTCCTGGGAGGCGACATGGCGAACTGGTTGATCCCACCAGCTCAGAGGAAGAAGACTCTTCCAGCAGAAGATCTTCTCTTGTCAGGAAAGTGGTGAGGTTGTTGCAGCAGGGCTCCACCGGTGGTGTCGCCGTTGCAGATGGCTCAGCTTCTCCCCTCTTCGGAGTTCTTAGGTCCTGTGGCGACTTCTGAAGTTCCAGTCCCAAAATCCCTGCTTTTATGCAGAAAACCCCCCATTCAATAGCCTAGCTGTCACTCAAACATGGTAAGTGGTGAGCCGGGCGGCTCACCATCGGGCCAATCAGAACAGAGTGCGACTTGGGTTGCTAAGGCAACGCAGTCCAGGGTGCCAATTCCCCCACCCACACATCCTTTGGAACCCAGACAGAGTGGCACCAGTTGGAGGGCTTCTGTGGAGAAGCCTGCCAAAAAGTGGAACAAAGGGCCCGACCTTGGTTGGAGTTACAGAGACGGTCACCATTTTAGAAAAGAGTTCTGACAAAAAGACCCAACCGGTGATTTAATATTAAATAAATAAACCAGCGGTATCTTTAACATTGCATCAAAAAGTGGTGCATTTAAAATCAATGGGAAATTCCCATAGGAAATATTCTGGTGGAATATTTTGCGTGGTAACCACTGCCACCAGCCAGAAATACGACAAGGGGACTGGCTGGCCAATGCCCCCTTGGATACAGACCCAGGGGCAATCGAATTAACCCCTTCCAGTACTTCCACAATATGATGGTTTGTACTGGTTCTGTTCACAATCTTGGACTAGTAAAGTTAATGGAGACTTTACATGCCCTGGGAGACAGTAGTCCGTCCCAGGGTATGGAGTCTATGTTTGGGAGTCACTATGACACCCCTGTGTTACTGCACTGAGGGTGCTGTGTAACACACACACAAACAGATGATACCCTATGGAGTAAAAAAAAAAACCTAGCCCATAAGCGCACAAAAAGTCAGACATACCTCCAAATCATGCTTAAGAGTGGGAGGAAAAGAGTCTCGCTCTTAGCAGGAGAAAAACAAACCCCAAAAATCCAGCAAAGCTGTTGGGGGGACTCACTAGGTTTGGGAAATTATCCTTATAAGAAAATTCTCCCTAACACATGGGACCCTTTTATTACCGTCGCCTTCAGGACAAGGTTGGACCATGCCTTGTCCTTTCAGAAGTTTTGGTTCTCACTGCATCCTTCCTCTTAACTTCAGGTCTTCACTTATTCCTTGTCATTTCGTCCTTGCTTCAGATTGCATGGCTCCTCCATGATGGGCTCCACCATCCTATCCAGGTGAGAGGTTCACACTGCTGTTCTACTCAGGAGAATAGGAACATTTGACCTCCTTTGCTATAGTTTGCCATCCTCTATACACAAATGCCTATTCCTTCTCTGACAGTTGTGCAAATGTATGTAGGTTGTGTTGGAAACAGTTTGACCTGGTCTTCCACTTTCGCTTTACTCCTGTTGCAATGACCACCCCTATTCAACAATTCATACCTCAATTTTATGGTCTGTTCTTCATTCGTTTTGTTGCCTTGGTAAACACAAATTCAAACCAGAATCCCTACATAGCCCAAGTCTGAGTCTCCCTCTATTTCACACCAGATCTATGTAGCAAGATTGTGAGGACCTCAACTTGGCACTAAAATCGCCCTTTGAGCACCGCTATGTTGCTTGCTCTTTCATCCACTTACTACCAGCCTGGCATCACACATCTTATCTGCCATCCAATGATTACCATGCAGCTCAATTTACATTGTTGTTGTAAATCCTGCTTTCCCTCATTATTTTGGGACTTTTTTTATTTGGCACAATCCTCTTACTGCACTAAACTAATCTCATCTGCAATACTGAGAAGTCTCAATTGTAGCACCTCATATTTAAATCCATTGATTACCCAGGATGGCATCCTGGCCATCTCAATCCCACTCTCATTTCAACCTTTTACTCTGCAATCCCAAGCTCTGATCAATCCAGTTTCTTGGGCCCACTGCATTGCCTCCTGCTTCCATTTGTATTTCTTGCGGCCCACCACTGCAACTCCCTATCCTGGGATGTAAAAAATATAGCCCTTCTTGTCGCGGGAGGATAGCTCAGCGGCAGCATGCTCGCCTTGGAAGCAAGAGAACACAGAGCAACGCAGGTTCGATCCCCGGGTCCGCGCTTAGAAACCTCTGGGTATTGGCGCGTTCTAAAAAAACCATCACCACCACCTTCAAAACCTCTCAAAATGCGCCTTTTAACAGTGGAATCTGCTGCCCACCCAGCACCCAAGTGTACATGTAATTCATGTATAAAGAATAATTGTAAATAATGTATAAGATTATGTTGTCTATCTGTGTTGTTCCCATTAGATTTGCCTGCTGGCATTTTCTGCTTCCACCACCCACCTCCTGGCCTGCTGCTCATCTTGGCGTATTGTAAAGCACCCTGCAGAGGAAGGGATTACTTAATTTACTATAGTTATCCCCCAGTACAACGTTTTTCATTGAAGTGTTCTTGCTCAATTCATACAATGGGGAAATTGCCTAAAATGATCTCAACTATTCTTTTTGTACATAGGTAACCATCTGCACTTTGTTTTGACTTTTTTCTATCTCTATGGCAATTCCCCCCCGAACCTCATAACTCGGGATGTGGAGAACTATGCACTTGCTAATGTCATGCTTTTCTTCTCAGAAACCCACCACTAAGTTGTCTGCAAAGTAGCTCCTGCCAGGTAAACTGCCAAACAAATCCTGGATGAGGTTTTGGCACACAACAATCCTTAACCTAAAAATAGTGCAAAAGGCTTAGCTCAGGAAGCAGTAAGAAATGAGGTCAAATACCTGAAATGTTTATGCAGATTTATTTGGTGATAAAGCTAACATCACATCGAAGATGACAAATCATTTCACCAGCACCATGTTTGCTATTCATAAATATTGAGTGAAGAACGTCAATCAACCCAAAAGGCACATTCCGTTTTCTGAGGTAGATTTGCTTTCTGAGACTTCTGTCCTGTTTAGGGAAGGCCCAAAGACAACCGTTCAGCCAATTCAGTCTTCCATGGGACCAAAATGCTACATTGTTCAAGTCCTGATGTGTAATGCTCCTGTGCCATCACTTCAACACTCTGAAAGTGATCCATGCCTTTTTCCCCCCAATGCATCCTTTAGGACAGATTCATGCCGGCAACTGGACCTTGTTCAACACTTACTTAGACTTGCCATGGCCTGATGGTGTATAATGCACACGAATCCTGGAGAGTTTCCAGGTCAGTCTCCCTGCTAAGTGTTACAATTGGGGAACAAACAGATAAATGACACGTCCATACAGGAGGAGTTGAATTAATGCTTAAAGGGCCTAGAAGTGGAGCTGAACTCTGGACCGATAAATCTAACCTAGTCAGGAAGGTAGTAGTCCACGTGCAAGAGCATATTCTGAGAGGACCTAGTGTGCTACTGAAAGCCCAATTACCTTGTATGCATACTGTAACAGATTTATGTCATGGCACACTCCAGACAAGGACTGTTTCCACTGGCAGAGAATGTGGCGCACAATAAAAATGCTTTTTATCTTTGATTTCGGATTCTTCTTTGAGAAGTCACCCTACCCGTCTCACACCTAACTTAACAAATACCCCGTCTCGCAATGGACTATGAACCAGACCGATATGTAACAATGAAATATATAAAATTTGGTGACAACATAATGGAAAGATTCACACACTACAGTTACTACAGTTACTTCACACTCCTAACATAAGATACATAAACCTTCAATGGAAGCGGAAACAAAATTACTTTTCTTCAGAATGACAGATGGCACATAGGTTAGGCACTCCCCCTGCAACACTTCCCCCAAACACCTGCTAACTAAATTATGTGTGGATGAAAAGCAGTGGGAAGGAGTCGGCAAGAAGAGGGGAAACGTCGGTTTTTAAATTCGACCCACCACCTCCGAATGGGAGGCCAAAATGAGCGAAATGGCATAATCGGATTTCACTGGTTACTTAGCGGTCAGTTTACATTTGCGGTTGGATAGATCGGACAAATTTGTGTGGCTGCACTAAAGAGACCAGGAAGCTTACAGGCTACTGAGCAGGGCATTAAAGCAACATGAACACAGATGAGAAGATCGATTTTGAGAGGAAAACAATGCAACAAAATCACACTCGGCAGAATTGCAGTTTCTTATTTCACACAGGCTTTAAACTGGCAAACAGCTAAGGAAAATGGGCTTGGCAATCAAAAATCGGCAATCTGTTTTTGGGATGGAGAAACAAAGACAGAACAGATAGGATGCTAAGGGGGAAGGGATGACTTTTATAGGATGAGGATTTGGGTTTTATTATGGGAAATGCAAATCGGATTTTTAAAGGAAAGAAAATGCACGGGTAAAATCAGTTTTGTTAGCACAATGATTAGTTCTACTGAGACTATATTTTAGACTGTTGTTAACGAAAGGCACTTGTCTTGAGGTGGTTGAGAGACCCAAATCACTGTGAATCTCTTTATAGGGGAATTAATTGAGTTATTCCAAATGATACTAGGGACTTGCACAGGTAACGGAAGGAAATAGAAAAGAAATATGCTAACAGGTATGGACTTACACAGATTCTTCTAAAGAAAGGGTGACCAGAGGATACTGGAAATTTGGGAAATGACTAGGGTTTTTATGGGATTTGAATAGGGTTTGAACAGGAAGAACAGGAAGAAAAGTAAAATAGTGGGATATGCAGGTTTTGGGTACTGGGTGATGGGATACTTGCAAGGCAAGCTTGGGTTTGGTAATTTGGACAGCCAGCAGGGTCTCTAGACGGCAGGGCCACGGATTGTGTCACGGCAGCAGGGTCAAGAGATCTGGTTACTGAGTCAGCTGGGCAAAGTCTGGTCACTGTGGACAGCGGGATGGGTCAGCTGGGTTCTCCTGAAGGGATCAGCTGCTTTTCCCCCCTTTCTCCCTGGGTTATTGCAATATGAATGTGGTTCTGGATAGGTGGTTCTGCCTGGATAGGATCAGCTGCCTCTGGACCTGGTTCCGGAGTCTTGGAATCTTGCAGGGTGAATTTTGAATGTTGAATATCCTTGTCTCCCTGTCTACCCCTTGTATAGCCAGAGTGACATCATAGAATTTTACAATATGGGCAGAAGCACCCAAGAATGAGTCCTATCCTAGGATAGGCCAGTCGATAGGTCCTCCCACCTCCCTCCGAGCTGATTGGTTCTGGGGAAGTGACATCAGTTTAAGTGTGTTTTATGACTTGCTTTGTCTCACCACAGTTGCTCTTGACCAAAATAAGTTAAGCAACAAAAAACCTCATATTTACAATAGTCGCCATCATAAAAATCAGATAGGCAGATCCCATATTTCACAAGGAATATGCCAGTTCACCTGCCAATTCTGGGCAATGTTGCCTCGTCCTTGGGCACAATTTTGCAGTTTTCAGGAGAAACCGATCTAAAATTCTGCAAATGGCTACACATATGCATAATAGTATTTGGCATAGTTTCCAAGTTTAATATCTGTGCCACTTATGCTTCCCCAGGAATGCATTTTTCCTGCCTTTTCAGTATCCCACATGACAGAAAGATGCACATAGTCGTATTGTGCTTGTCCAAAAATCACATTAAAACTATGATAATATCACATCACTGCTTATTCAGATTGTGGGGGAAAATGTTCTAAAGTATAAATGTCCTGCATTGTCACTGCCACCCCCACAGTCCAAATTGCCTCCCCTGGGTCAGTTTGCACAGGGGTTTCCATGACTCCCTTTCAAGTCTTCTAGTGGATACTTGGAATGAATAGAGAGGAAATCACGTCTACGAGGCAAAACCCAGGGCTTCACCCCCATCCTTTGTCCTTGGAGCAGTTCTGCCTGGCAGTCTGGGAGAACCTGTAATTATCACACTGTCCGGTCCATAAGACAGGTAGGTGCGAAATTAGCCTTTATTTCACATTTAGCTTTCCCAAGGTAATTTTCTGCTTGGCAACAACTGATTTACACGTGTTCATTTTTTCTTCTCATGTTGATTTCACCACATGCAGTTTTTCTTCGCACACCGGTTTCTTTGCATTTCCTTTCTTAAAGGCTTTTTATAGATCTGGTCAGTTGTTGGACACAGATGTGCTAGAAAATGGTTTCTTGGTAATTGACACGAAGCAAGAGAGAGCATCTTTCCTTTGAAGAACTGCATGTGTTGTTTTATTTTAAAAAGTAAATCCAAGCCGTGTGGAGTTGAAGCAGAATGCATTTGCTTTTCATGGACTTTACTGAAGAAACCATGCCGTTCTGTAAGGGATGGCCTTATTTGATGGTGTTCAACGTGAAATACACAGACAGGGCCATGTTTTAATAGAGCAAAACAGTGTGATGTTAAATGATAGTAGCACCACTGTGATGCCGTTTTTAAAGGCAGGTCATTTTCGTTTGCAGCCTGGAATGTTTAAATGACAGAATGCAAAGCACAGCCATTCTGAATTTGATTTGTTTTCTCTGGATTCACATGAGTGAAAACAAAATGCAGCTATTCTTGGGGTGACAGTGTTCAACTCTCGTCCCATATGTGCTCAGCAGACAAAAGCACAGCCATTTTTGGGTAACTGCTGAAATGCAGTTTTTGTTGTAGGGGGTTCTGCCTTAGGCCTTAAATGTACCCCCACAATACATTTCCAAGGATCAAGTTCCCTGCTTGCTGTCTAAACATGACTGTCACAGGATGTTGATAGTACCATAGCATGCTTTATTGTAGTCTTGGGATGAGTCTGTGCTCAGATACAATTGGCTGACTTTAGGTTACCTTCCTATGTTCCTGAAGATGTGGCGAACTCCCACTCCTACCAGCAAGTGCTTAGGATTCCCTGTAATGTAAGGATACCCAAAACAATGTGACCAGGATGAATTCTCCCTACCCCATCTACATACTTTTCAAAGTACAGTTACCCTCCTCCCACCCCTTCCCCAAAGGCTTGCTGTCCACTCATTACACTTACCAGGATCTCAACTAGAGCCCCCAGCAGGATATTTTGGCAATGTGTTTTACTTCCATTCTTATGCTGAAACTGGGACTGAGCTGCAGTACCCAGTAAACAGTCATTTATTTCTCACAGTAATCCTGTTCCAACACTGAAGATCTTTGTCCGAACTCCCACACTGTTGACTTTTTGTGTGCGGATTATCGAATTGCCCAGTAATGTCAGATTGTTGGGCCTGATTGCCTATTAGTACCAGGTTACTAGCTTTATAAGGGGCGCAGGTTTCTACCTCCCCATGTGTTTTCCTTTTTCTGATGAACATATTCATGTGGCATGGCTGCCCCTTATTTATATAGCGCACAAAACTCTGAGGTATCTAGGTGCTTAAACTTGAGAGATTGGTTGCAGTGCTTCAGGTTACAGAATGGAAGCACAAGAGGTGATTACATCAAAAATGAAAATACAGAAGTAATACATCACACGCATAGTGCAGAAGAGAGTTCAGATGCGCAGATACAAGGTACCCAACCCTATGTTGCAGGGCGGTAGCAGCCTACAGATGCAAATGTCAATTAGGCAGCGGATACATGGTGCCTGTTGTGTATGGCTTGCTTGGGCAAGAAGGAATGTTGTGATGTCATGTGGGGTGTTGATGCGTGAGTGCTGGAATGTGTGGGAGAAGGTTCTAGCCTGGTCAGTTGGTTAGCCCTCTGCCTGGGTGTTGGGCTGCCAGTGTTTAATGTCCTTTATGTAACTTGATTAACTGCCTGGTAAGATACCTAAGAAGCATGTAATAAACCTGGCAAGTCAACCTAAGAAGGCTGGGAGCGCCCTCATTTCATTGGGGACGAGGATGGGAAGCTGTCCCCGTTGCATTTGAAGGGTCGCGCGTGGGGTGGGTGCGCTCGGGGTCAGTGTATCACAAGTACCATGGTTGGGCAGTTCACTGTTCCGCGTTGGGAGAGATGTCCCTGGCATTGTAATGGGCACGCACCTCTGAACTTTGGTGGGCCAGAAGAGGGCTCATGCAAGGATGGCAGTTGTACCTGCAGAGCTCTTAGTGGTGCGGCAGGCGCCGTGTAAATGTGTGCCTTGGTGCAGGAGGAGTTGCCGATTGTTTCGAATGACGTCCATGTCGGAACTCTGCTACTCGTCGAAACTGTACGTAGCTGCTGCCGTATTGTTGACTTGTGAAGGTTCGAGGAAAGAACCCATGAAACGCTGGTGAACGTAACCAGGAAGTTACCAGCTGTGTACTCAAAGCTGCGTTAGTTGTGCACTGCAGCTGACACGGGGCAGAGTTTCTCGGTAGCCATATGAGGGAGGCGGATCGGAATTGATTCAAAGTGGATGCCCACCTGTATGTTGTCGGAGTCAATGCTACGCAGGTTGGCCATGTTGCTTCACATTCAAGGGCTGGTTTGCAACGATCAAAGTGGGGACATAGTTGCAATATGGTACATTGTGAGGCACCGGTGTTGCTTTGTGGTAACAAGAGGATCGTGATGCGGTGTGGGACAGTGCCATATGACCGGGACTGGATGGTGTCCATGTGCATGTCCTAAGGTTTGGAGGACAACAAATGTAACATGATGTATTCTTTTATGTCATCATCTGTGCTAATATTTACTCTGGTATGCATGGATATCAGTATGGTTGGTAATTTATGTCATTTTGACGCACAGATTCTTCTGGATGGTTGTTGGGTGATGTGGTCATATATGAAGTCATAGAATAATCTTTTTGAGGATTTTCAGCCTTTAGGTTGTTTAAAAGCGACATGGACTTTTAGTATGGAGTAAAGTGTATGGTATGGTGCAAAATGAGTATGGAAGTAAGTGTTTCCCAAATGTTTAGTTTTTTAATTGCTTTGAGGATTTTCAGCGTTTAGGTTGTCCCATGACAACATGGACTTTTAGTATGGTATTAGTGTATGCCTTGAGTCCCAAAACTGTCTGACATGCACAAGCAACAATGCAAATTGGATACTATGAGCTGGGATTGGAGGTCATAACTTATTTGGTCTACCAGTGGGTATCAACTGGGGAATGTTTTGCATTTTGCTACATGTTTTGCACAGGAAAAGTGCAGTGATGTGTGCAATCTGAGGGAGTAGCCTCTTCAGTTCTTCATGGTATAGGTGTGGTTATGTGTGGATAGCGCCTCGTTTATTTTTGGTGAGCTTGGGTGAGGTTTATACCGAATCTGCAAGTATGGTGTTGCTGATGGCGTATGAATGCCAGGTCAGCATGTTGTCTTCCAAATGTGGCTTCTGTGGGTAGCGCCTCCAGTCATGTTTTCAGTATGGATGTGGAATGGTAGGACACAAGGGCATTTGGGAGGTAGTGCTACGTAATGTGGTGTCTGGGGGTAGCACCTCCGGTACAGTATGGGCGTGGTTGAGGTCGCGCATGATTCAGCAGCGAACGTTGGTTTGTGGTGGTAGCGCCACCAGTTCAGTGAGGGCATAACTGTGCTAAGTCATGCAGGGTTAATAGCTATATGCTGGGTGGTAGCGCCCCCAGTCAGTCGAGGTGTGACTGTGATGATAGTCATGCATGGTTTATAGCTATTATTGCTGGGTGGTAGCGGTTTTGGTAAGGGCATGTCTGCAGTGATGGGCATGTGAGGTCACACATGTACTTCTATCTTGTGGTCATGTACCACTTCTTTATTTCTTCTGTTGCACTCAGGCTGTTTCTGGCTGCACTGCGTGCTCATTTAAGACTTGTTCCACCTTTCAGGGTTCAGAGTGTCAGTGATATGTCGGTCTCGGTGTGCCTGGCCAGTGCATCGGGAATGCTGCGAGTGGTACTGTGGAGTGCCCTTGTGTGCTGCCCTTGTCATGCGAGACGGTTTGGATGGGGAGTGTAGGTGTCTTGTGGTGTCCCGTGTGTGTAGTGAGTCAATGCAAAGAGGGGGTGTGTGTTATGTAGTGTTTTGTGAGTGTGGTGTGCTAATGTAAAGGGGGGAGATGTGTTGTGTATGGCTTGCCTGGGCAAGAAGGAATGCTGTGATGTCATGTGGAGTGTTGATGCTTGAGTGCTAGAATGTTTGGTTGAAGGTTCTAGCCTGGTCAGTTGGTTAGCCCTCTGCTTGGGTGATGGGCCGCCAGTGTTTAATGTCCTTTATGTAACTTAAAAGTAACTTGATTGACTGCCTGTAAAGATACCTAAGAAGCATGTAATAAACCTAGCAAGTCAACCTAAGAAGGCTGGGAGCTGCCTCATTTCAGTGCCTAACCCCATGTTGCAGGACGGCAGCAGCATACAAGTGTAGAGTCAATTAGGCAGGCAATATCAGGCTTAGAAGGATGGAATAAAGGGAGGGGGAGGATATCCAGGCGGGCAGAAAGGTGGGGGGGGGGGAAACACACTCACCAGCATCACAGGCGAGTGGGGAGGAGGGGTGGCAGCGTCCACTCTCTGAAAAAGTAGGTGTATGCCATTCCTCGTGTGGTCCCTCTGCACATGACATCGCACAACGGGTGGAACTACACTGGAGAACAGCAGCAGGGAGAGAGATGATGTGTGAAGCAAGGCATCACCACCCTATTCAGCTGCATTCTCCTTCTTGACAATGCAGAAGCAAATGCAAACCCTCCACACCAATAGTGTCGTAAAGACAGTTTTTTCCTTGCATTCATCTGTCAATCTTTTCCCTTCCTTCTCTACTGCAACAAACCTAGGACAGGTCCAGCTCTAAGTCAAAGTATAACTTTGCACTGCACCACCCCGGAAGTAGCCAGGAGCACTGGGGAGAAGAACATTTCTGAATTATGTACCTATAATCCAATGCATGCTTCGTAATGACCTGGTAACATAACAAGAGATGCTGAAATGTATTATCCTGTTTGACAATCCTTTTACTTGCCTCCCACAATGTTTCTGGAGCAGGTCTGGGCTATGTGGCTGCAGAACGTGGAGCTCACACAAGCCAGTGAATGTAACTGCATTCTAGCAATGTGTTTGATGTCAGACTGGCCTTCGTACAACCATAAATGTTGCCAAGCCTGCTGTCACTAGGTACCCACCCCCCACCCTCCGCAGCATGCCCGCCTTTAGGGATGAATAAGTGCATATCAACTCTATCCACACACCATCCAGCATTGGGTTGAGGGATTGTCTTTAAGTTCTGGCTTGTGAAGCTTAATGAAGATTGCTATGTTCAATGTTCTAGATGTCCACTCCTATGGCAGTTTTTTACATATGGTTTGGAGTTGTCTGCGTTTTGTCAGTTTCTGGGTGGAGTGGCTGAAAACATTGTCATGGTTACTGACTTACCTGTTGTATTGGGTCCTGCAAAATACCTCCTGTGATATCAGCAAGGACTCCGTCACTAGCTGTTAATTTTTCAACTTGGCTTGTTTAATTGTTTAACATTGTATTCTTAAGCACTGGACATCCAAGGATCTACTTTAAAAAAACAAAATTAAAAAAAAATTAAAACAAATCCTAAAAGCTTAAGTTACAAAATTGCAAAACCGACTATTTGCATATTGGAACTTGAGCTTTTGGGATTTTCTTCATTTGTCCCCCGCTTTACATCGAATATATGCGGGGTACACCCCTGCAACCCCTGAACCCATTATACCGTGCAACGAGAGTGGGGAACACCGCTGTAACCTCTGCTCCTCTTGTACAGTATAATGGGAATTTGTAATTTTTCTTTACTGCCGAATGCGCAGTGCATTCGTTTTTGTTTATTTTTTATTTTGGTACGATACAAAGCTGCACCTTTTGTATTCTGAGGACTTGGGACCGCTCTTGGACTAATGAATATTGGAAGACTTAGCCATTTCCTGTATGACCATGTCCCAAAGATATTTAGGTTAGGAATCGCAATTATTGTGTGGACATCTGGATGTGGTAGTCTTCTAATTTCCTCTTCTTTTTCTTTTCTTTTTTTTCTTTTTATTCTATGCGTTTAGTACAGGGAGAGGTGATCCAAAACTTATATAAAAATAATCCATAGTTCCTCCACCGCTTTGCAAGGGGTAAAACGAGGTTCATTGCATGCAAAATGGTCTTGGACAGTCTGTAGGACCGACCAAACATGTAGCGTGTTACGCCCCAAGAAGTTACAAGTTATATAGTGGAAAACGCACATTTCCATACATGGGTTTCAAGTCATTTGGCCCGACCTTATCTAAGTCTGTTCCCCTATACATGTGGTCTACTACATCATCAGTATTGAATCCTAATAAGCGATTGGTGCGCAGGTACAATGCTACAATATTAGTTTTGACCGTCGCATGATGTTCACTCCTCTGACCCAGGCGCGTTCATGCTAAGCATAGCGAGGCCAACTCTGCTTTGATAAAACAGTGGGCCTTCTCATTATACCAGAATCCGCTGCAGACACAAGTTGCACCCTCGACCGTGACCGTGCATCACCTCTGCTCCTCTAATCCCAAATCACAGTATGTTCCACCCCCCCCCGCTATCTCCTTTAAGCTCAGGTGCCCGGTAATGACGTGATTAGGCTACCACTCATTGGGTGAGGGCAGTAATGCTCTAAATCTTCACCCTTGTGTCCTGTTCTCATGAATTTGTCCTTCAAAAGGGACATCCCTAGCTTCCCTCCTATCTAACATTCCTTTCCCAGTGCCTTTGAGCTCTGCACCTGGATGCAATTAGTGTTTATCTGTCTGCACTGAGCTTCATTATGCTCCTTGTGTGTTAGGACTAAAAATCCAATATGGTGGGACTCTTGCCATGTCGACCTGCTGACCTCTCATTTACTGCATCACCTTTCTGACTCCATCTTTGCTTTCCACCTACTTCAGCTCCTTTCTCGCACTTTAGGCAAGACATAACGTCATGTACTACTTGTAAACACTGGCACTATAATACGCTGCCCTGTCTATAATCTCTGCAACTGCAGCATTGATAGGTGTGTTGCTCTTTGAGTTGCCATATAATCCATCTGTGTGTTAAAACTATCTACAAGTGATAATTGCGCCTTCTGCCGCACAAAACTCAAACTATGGCACTTATAGGTCTTTCTCAGCCTGAACCTTTTTGCCTGGCTAGGACGCAATGCATGCATTCTAACATTCTAACATTCCCCCTTTTAGTTAATACTCCATTAACCAACCCAGCTGCTTTCTTTATTCTATAGTCCTCATCATTGGGTACCCAAGCCCGGCGCACACATGGCATAAGCTTCCACCACTCTGGGCATATTCCTCTGGAGTGCACATCATGAAACACCCCTCCCCTATCTCCTGCTAGATACTCCAGTGCTCTACATAATTCTCAGGGTTAGGTGGAGGGGAGGTCAAGGTATGGGGGGTCCGACAATCCTGCTCTGCTCTGTTTTGTTAGACGAGGAGCTATACCTGTTATTGACACCATCATAGTCCCACTCTTCGACAGGGTCTTCGTACAGCATCTCAAAATCATCTAGCACAAGCAGAAAAACCACAATGGGAACCAGTAACTTTAATGCTATTTTCAACCACGACGGGGCACTTGAGAAAATCTAATGAGAGAGAGAGAGAGAGAGAGAGAGAGAGAGAGAGAGAGAGAGAGAGAGAGAGAGAGAGAGAGAGAGAGAGAGAGAGAGAGAGAGAGAGAGAGAGAGAGAGAGAGAGAGAGAGAGAGATATCTTGGAATACCGAAGAAGAAAGACAGCATTAATAAGAGTTTACTCCTGATCGAAGAAAGCCACACAATTCTTACCTGGGTAGTCGTCTCCTGGTCAGTATCCATTGCTGGAACATCAAGGCGCTCGGCGAGGAACTTTGCGACCTACAAGGAGAGAAAAGACACAGGTTAGCAATATAAAAGACGAAACAGCGCCACGCATCGCGCATTACTCACCGGACAACAACGCGCACACCGCGTTTTCACCTAGAAGCCCATGCTCCACTTCAAACTGCATGAAAACACCAAAATACCTTTCCATACCTAAAGGGAAAGAAGCACTACATTATTATTCGAACTAAGAGGAACATACGAACTGCATATAAAGACTGTAAAGCAGCAAAGCTACAGAGTCGCAGCAGGTCTGGATTTCCACAGGGGGCTTGCACCAGTGAAGTAACTTGGTCGCTGCTTGCCCCTGCCACATCTACATGCCCCTGCCACGAGGAGCAGGGTGGAGAATCCACCTTTTACAATATTAAGGTGAGGAGAAGGCCCAAGGGGGAGGAAGGAGTGGGGGCCAAGGGAGGTTGGAAAACATAAAGACAATCTGGTATTGAATCCAGCTCTCCTATATTGCAGACCCATCTTTAACCAGAGGCCTTACCAAGGGACCGGGAGAGGGTTCGAGAGTGCAAATCATCCAACCAGGGCTGGGTGGCGTCCCTGTGGATACCAGGTGAGCGTAACACATTCCTCAGGATTCCATTACAACTTATCGCATGGGTCAGGGAACCATTATCTGCATCGTTTGTGGGGAATGTACATGCAGCAAGATAGGACAATTTTCTTGTACATGCCCCCCTCCATAGCCTTGAGCAAATCCAGAATGTATCTGTACTTGAGGGTCAGATGTCGCATAGCCCGCAATTCAGTCTTTATTGAATTAAGACCCTGCTATGTTTGGTTCGTTAACTGAAGCATCTCCCACCTGGTGATCTGCAGCCACTTGGCATTTGCTGCAGTCTGGAATACCTAGCACCAGGAGGGAGGAGGTGAAGAATGCTTCTGTCCAGACAAAACTGGCCCGGGATCATCTTCAGCAAAGTGGTCCGTGACCAGACACCCCTCTAAGATGGCAAAAGGTGGAGGTACACGTATTGCCCACACACCAATACACCTCATCAACGCTGCTTATTACAGTAGATATTCATTGCTAGAGGTATTATGCCATTTCCTCAGAAGCAAAAGGAATAATCCACTGGCATCTGTACTTTGCTGGCTTCTCACTTAAACTGATCCATGTCAACTTTGGCAAATAATTTCCCCATATGATGTCAGTTATGATTGACACGTGCCACTACGTCCTCCAATGAAGAACAATGCACCTTCCATTTTCAGCAATGTTCTTATTTTATACCGGGCTTGTTCTTTCTTCTTGGCACACACTTCATTGTCTGTCCATTATGACTGATTAGACCATGTCCCTTTGGAAAAGACTTTGGTACACCTGGCCCTGGGCAGAGTACAAACATTGATCTATGAGAGGTGGCATTTCCTGAGGTCTGAGCAGCTTGGGTGTACCCATTGCATGAGGTATCAAAGAGCATACATGGCAGTTCTCGTTCGACCTCGCCCTACCCACCTCGCGCATGTGATTATACCACATATTTTCCATCAAGGGGTGGTGTACATCTGCCATGGTCTATACAATCACCCCCGTATACTGGTTGTACTCTGTTTCATTTTCCCTTCTAGTAAGTGCTATCCACAAATGTTTTACATGTGTACCATTTCCATACCCCACGTTATATGCCCCAAACATACAAAATAACCAAAGAGATAAAATAAAAAATACAAATAAGACCGCATATACAAAATGGCATATAAATTACATGACGCTTGAAGTTTTGACCCTGCAGAGGGAGAAAAAGAAGAGAAAACGGACACATCAACATTTCATCAAATGATATGGATTGATCATTTGCAGTATTGTAATCCGAAAGGAAGCTAAATACACTGTTCCTTTGTTCACTGGAATCTGCATTTCCCGAGAAGGTGTAGCGGCGCTGGGCCCTCCTGACATCAGATAAATGAACCCAGTTCTGCAGCTCCTTCACACGAACTGCGAATGGCGCTGAATACATAACTTTGTAAGGGCCCAGAAATCGCCTGTCATTCCACCGCCTCACAAAGTTCCACACAAACTTTATCTCTGCGGTACAATTGTGGCACTGGTATGCTCACTGGATCCATTGACTGCTCCCAGAAGAGAAGAAGGCTGCAACACAATCTGTTGAGACGAGAACCTTTATACTTTTTGTTATCTCTGTCAAATACCCCAGAAACTCCTCCACAACACGTCTGCTGCCCTGTGATTGTCTCGTGCTGTATGTGCAGGTGTGAGTGGTGTGTGTGCATTCTTCGCCCCATCACTACTTAGTGTGGGGTGTGATGAATCCTGCAGAGTCATCACTGATCCCCAGCCTAAAGTCTCCTCCCATGTGGCCAGGGGAAGGCAGCCGCTACCTGATCCTGACTCTGGGGGTGTTATTCTGAGGATGGAATCACATGGGAGGAGATGGCTACAAGGGGAGAGTGGCGACTCCCACCAGGGGAAAGGTGGTATACTTCTTTCTTGTGAGGAAGATCCTTTAATTCTGGAGTTTGTAATGACCTGCTGTCGTTATTCAGGACCATCTATTTGTAAAACTCAGAAAGCCACTTGGTTTAAACAAAACCCTATTCAGTCTTCCATGTGTGCATGATGACCCTAGAACATATGAAATATCTGTTTATGTTGATTGTTTTTTAAATGCAACTGTTCAGCAATGTGATTTAAAATCGTTTGAAACTTCCTGGGAAATCCCCAGCTACTGCGACGAGCAAGGAGTACATGTTTAGGAAATCTGATGCTAAGAGTAATGTGCAGTATAGTTGTCAGGAACCTAATTGGCTGTGTGGGACACTTTAACCCACGGATTACCTGCAGGAAAAGGAACAGATGAAAAGCGGAGAAAGGCAGCAGAGTACGTAGAGTGGGGAAGCAAGACCGGTGGGCGAGGCAATCCCATGGAGAAGAGCTGTGGGGAGAAGGAGACGTCTGCCAGCAGCAGTTATGCAGCATTTGGGATCGGAGAGGAGGTTCTCTGGTGATGTGTGCAGCGGGGCCCAGGGAGATGAATGTGTTACTGTGGAGCTGCACTGGTTCTGGCAGCGGAGGACTTCAAGCCGATGTGGTAACCAACCGAGACTCTGCCGAGAAGGGGGAAGCTGGCCCTGTGTAAGCTCCTTGCAGCAGCAGCTGCTGCACCGTAAACCGGTGAGTCAGCCTAGACGTGTAGGGGGGCCATGCGAACACGCAAAAAAAGGTTTTCCAAACATTTTTTAATACTGACCAAATATAAATGAAACGAAAAGGTGAACATGGTACAATTGTCCTGACATCAGTTGGAGGGAGGGGCGGGGGCTGGAATCATCGTTGCCAAAAGACACTGAGAAACAAAGAGGCAACAGTTGTACACTTCTCCTGACATGAGATGTCAGTTGGGGAAACGCTGAACGCGCATTGCTGGCAAGAGAGATTGAAATAAAGGTTGACAGATCTTGAACAAATCCTTATATTTGGGATGTCTGTATGGGGGGAAATTGGCACAGGTAACAAAGTCAACACAGTTGTGCTATTTAAGGAGTACAATTGTGTGATACATCAGGATAATGTGAATGTTGCAGAGGGAACGGGTAAGGGCATCAGGTGCTGGAACCTTTTTGGAAAGAGCTACCTGGCAGGGGAGTACACAAGGGGATCTATGTGAGCCGAAAGGGGATATTCATAGCTGGAGAATAAACCAGGATATCAAATGTTTTCAGTTGAGAAGTTTCCTGGCAGGAGAGTGTACCGGGAAACTCATTTTTAACTGGTGTGTTGAAGAGAGACTTGGTCATATTAAGTCCTTGTTTCAATTGAACATTTTGCCAACCAAAGCCTTTGAAAAGACTTGCCTTTTACCATACTTAGATATTTGTTTAGCCATATTGAAAAGTAGGAAATACTTTCCTTTGCCATATTCCAACCAGTGTTGTGGAAGGAACCTTTGTTTTGACATCCTGAGGAGAGTATTGGGTAAAAGAAATTTGTAATGCCTTTAAGAGACTGGTCTTGACTCAGAACGATGTGAACAGTTTACCTGAAACAATCCAGGGGCAGGGGTGAAAAAAATCGCTGGACACAAGCGATTTGGTTGAAGTTATGTTTGAGTTTTTGCACATTTCTGTTGAGTTAAACGTTGAAATCTTTACCTTGCACCTTTTGCTTGTGTATGTTGGTGTGAGGGTCAGATTTGGTTTTGACACAAGGTTAGCCTGCTTTAGTTTCATAGCAAGGGACATTCACATTAGGATAGGGGAAGTTAGGCCGTTAGCCATTTTATTAACAGAAAACAATTTGGATAATGTTGAGAATATGACCACTTTGTGTCCGCCTCATTTCTGACCCCTTAGATGTGTAAGGAAGGCATGGTATCAACAGTAAGACAGACACAAGGGACCACAGTTCAAGAGTGTTTATTGAACTTCAACAAGGGTAAGATAAACGCCTATCTAATCCTACAGATGGGAGCTAGCTATGACCATCAAATAATAACGTAGTTCTAGTGGCGTCTTGTCAATAAAAGGGCCTATACTAAAAAACCTATTACCAATCCTTGACTCTAAATACAAATCGAGTTACAAAAAAGAAAAGTGCTCAAAATGATGTCAGGATGTTCAGGCTGTTTGCCTCCCTTCCCCATGTTTTAGCACTAGACGATGCAGTTTACTCGAGCGTAGCACAATCCCTTAAAACTTTAGCATGAGGATACAGTTCAATCAGAACATTGGGACCTTCTTATGTAAGTCGCTTTACTCCTCAAAGTCTCTTCATTCAGAGGGCCTGATGCAACCAAACAAAAATGATAAGTTATTTTCCTCTTTGGATTTCTACAAGTAATCACTTTAGGTGATAAACTATTCACCCGGATCCCCGTCAATTGGGCTCAGGTCTCTTTAGCACAATGTTCACAGCATAGTCTTTCGGGTGACTTGTGGTTCACCCTGGATCATCCTCAGTCGGTCTTGGATCCCTTTTTAAACAGTTACCCTCAGCTGGGTTCAGATCAATTTCAATTAAGTGTGGAAGACTTTTTTTTTTATTTTTTTTTTTTATTATATTTAAAGTGTAGTTTACATTTAAACTTTTATCACACTTTCCATTTCGTTTCTTTTCCTTTCATTTCATTTTATATCATGACTATCTTTGAGTCCTTCGCCTCCAAAGGTATATGTTTGTTTATTTACTTAATTTATCCAGTCTTTAGCGTGTTTTCCTCGGCTAGTTCGTCGTCTTTTTCTTTGAGGATTTTATCCAAAAAGTTTACACCCGCACATGAGAATCTGGGATTGTGTCCTTGAATAAAATAGTCCCATCGTTCCTCGTCGTTGCATTGGGTAATTTTTAACATATACCTTGATAGCATTCGCTTTCTTTCCTTTGAAACGGCAGTGCAGTTCATCATGAGATGCATCGGTGTCTCTAGTTGCCACTTGTTTTGACAGAATCTGCAGCGCCCTTCATTTGTGCCTCTTCCTCCAGTTCTGTTTTTATAGTCATTAGTTGGGTAGACTCCCAACCGGATTTTTAATAGTGTTGCTCTGTGTGTAAGATGGAAATTTTGCTAGATACTCTGGAAGCACGTTTCTTTTTCTATGTTCGACTGCCATGTTTTTTATGTTCTTTAGCTTCATCTTGGCCTCTCTTGTTGCAATCCAGTCCTGTCTCATGAGCTTTTCTTTTACTTTGTTGGGGTTTGTCACCAGTTCTTCTTTAGATGAGTCCATTTTTGATAGAACCTGCGACCATTCTCTTTTCCAATGGTTGAGGTAAGTTGAACTTTTATCTAGTCCTTTGGTTGCCAGTAGTTTGTAGCTCTCGGCCGGACTGGTTTCACAGATTTTCCTCAGCAGGCAAAATGATTTCCATTTCATTATGGCTCCAAGTCACTCGAGCCCCAGTTCTGCTCTTATTGCCACTATCGGAGTGCTCCTTGGAAGCTTCAACACTGGTTTCCAAAATCCACTTTCCAGTTTAGACCATATTTTATATGATAGATTCAATCCAGCTTCGCTCCCATATGCTAAGGAGGGCAGAACTTTTTGAACATAAAACATTCTTACCGGTGCTAATGAAAATTTTCCATATTTACCATCTAAGACCCTTCCTTGTGCGCTTAGATTTCTGACTTTTGCAAGCAGAATTTCTTCCCAGCTCTTTTCCACTGTAGAGGCGTTGAGTCCGACACCTAAGTATTTTATCATCTCTATTCGTTCAAGAGGTTCTCCTTCTATATGCCATTTAAATTTTTTCATTATTTTGTTCTTGCCATTTATCGTCAGAATCTTTGATTTTCCCGCGTTGATCGTCGGGTCATTTTTTTACATGTAAGTCTGTAGGTTATTTATGAGTCGTTGCAGCCCGATTCTGGTTTCGTGTAATATTAGTATGTCGTCTGCATAGCATATTATCGACACTTCCTGGTTGTTTATTTTCGGACTGAAGTGTCTTGTGCATGTTGTTATTTCTGGTATGTCCGCTAGAAACAGTTTGAATACTGTGGCTGCAAGCGGACAGCCTTGCTTCACACCCTTGTTGATTCTGATGTTGGCCGTGAGATCCCCTCGGTCGTTCACTCTGATTTGGGTGGTCGTATTTCGATGTAACGCCCTTATTGGGTTCAGTAATTCTGCTGGACACGACCATGATTTTAACTTTTCCCATAGCTTTCTTCTATTTACAGTATCAAATGCTTGGCTTAGATCGATAAAGGCCAAATGTAGTTCTTTTTTGAACGCTATAGCATTGGTTTTTAGCATTGATATGATGAATAGGTTTAGATCAGTTCCTGTTCGCTTAGTGAACCCTGTTTGGCGCGGGTCGATGATGTTGTTCGTCTCTGCCCATTTTGTCAGGTTTTTCTGTAAATCTGAGGCAAAAATCTTTCCTGTTGTTGCTAGTAACGAGATCGGTCGATAATTTGTTGGCAGATCTCGTTGACCCTTTTTATATATTGGCACTGTTATGCTTTTTGTCCATGTTTCTGGGATCTTTCTTTGCAATACAATTGTCGTGAATAAGATGTTTATTATCACTGGCCATGATTTTGGATCTTTCTTCAGGTGGATATTCATTAACCCGTCAGGCCCAGCAGCGGAGGAGTCTTTTAATTTCCGAATAGCGGTTTCAATTTCCACCTCGTCCATCATTTTCATCCAAGCGTGTGTTGTAATCCCTTCATGTAAGTCCACGTCGTCCGCTCTAGCAGAAAATACTTCTGTGTAATGTTTTATCCAATCATGCTCAAAGACTCCGCATGTTAGTCTACTTTGATGGTTCAGGGTACAATTGTTTATTAAGTCCCATGTTTATCTGGTATTGGACTTTTGTAGGGTCTTTAGCATAGATTCCCCTTGTTCTTGGTGTCGTCTGGTTGTGAAATCTGTAAGCCAGTTTTTATAGTGATTTCGGCATACCTTGATGTTCCTTTGTTTTTCTATGTTTGAGTCTTTTTTCTTTTTTTTACAAGCTCTTATTTCCTTTCTTAGTTGTTTCCTCCTTTCTACTAGTTGTCTGCTGTATTTGTGCTTGTGTGTTATTGCGTCAGTTTTAAGTCCTGAGCTCGTTATTTTGTAGGCTTCTAAGAGTGTTTCATAATTGAGGTGTCCCGTCAAGTTTTTTTCTGGTTCGACGAAGACCTCTTTCAACGATAGAATGTTTTTCTTTGTCAGCCTTATTCGATTTGCCGACGGGTTTAAGGCTAGGTTAGTACTGTTCCTGTAAGATTTTAAATGTTTCTCTCTCCTCCATGATGTTTTAAGGATGTTATGATCACTGTCATTTTGATGTAAAATTTCAAAGTTTTCTATTTCCAACATCAGGGGTAAAGAGACCCATATGTAATCAATTATTGTCGATGCTTGGCCATTCGACCACGTTTGTTTACCTGGAATATCGCCACGTGTTTGACCATTTAACATATGCAGGTTAAAACCTTTTGCCATCTGTGCCCATCTTGCCGCATTTGAGTTCCCCATCTGTAGTTCTTCCAACCGCGGGAGCCCTGTTTATTGTCAGGCATTTTATGTTTAGGTCGCCACATAGAATTATTTGACAGTTTGAATTCTGTTCCCTTCTTTTGACTATTATGTCTGTTATTGCTTGCAGGAACTGGGTGGTGGTTGTTCCTGCTGGGTTCCAGTAGATGTTTATCACCAATAGGGAAGACATTTCCACATTTTTAGTGTCGCTGTTGGTTTCTAACAGAGTCCATTGTATGAAGTCTGTTGCATTACCTTTCTCCATAATCCGCCAGCCACTTCCCTTTCTTATTAATGTGATTAAGCCGGAATAGGGTCTCCCATCTCGTTCTTTTTTTGCGGGGTTCATGGCGATCTCGATATTTCTGCACGCAGGCACGTCACGTATCCAGGTCTCCTGTAAACATATTATTGTAGCATTGTTTAATTGTGGGTTCTCCTTATTCATCAAGTGCTTAAAACCCCTCGTATTCCAGGAGATCAGTGATTCCTCATTTCTTGCTTCCGACTTTTTTTGCTATCGGTCATTTCCATCTGAGGATAAGGAACTTGCTAACCATAGCCAATCTTCTTGGAGCTCTACATTTCTTTTCAGACTGTCTTTTCTGTCCTGGTTTGTTTTTTCTGTTTTTCTTGAGTCTTCTTTCACCATTTCGTCAAGTTCTCCATTCGTGTTTGCCACTGTTATTTTGAAGTTTTCTTTTTGCATTCTGACCGCTCCCTTTTGCGGTAAAGGAGTTTTTAATGCCCTTCTATGTTCTCAAAATGTTTGCTCTTTTTTCTTGTTGTCTATTTTTGGATTATTTAAAACTTCTCGAATCTCGTAGCCTTGTTTCAACA
Organism: Ambystoma mexicanum; assembly: GCF_040938575.1. NCBI lineage: Eukaryota > Metazoa > Chordata > Amphibia > Caudata > Ambystomatidae > Ambystoma > Ambystoma mexicanum. Next base: position 965,147,116 of record NC_090936.1, on the reverse strand, counting down.
ACTCTTTTCCATCTTTTAAAATTAATTCTTTGTGTGTTCTCGATTTCAGATGTAAAACCACTTTATCCACGCGTTCTTCGTCAACGTATTCAACCACCGCTATATCTTCATTTCTTAGCCCTGCTTCATTGTGTGGATAAATTGAGAAAGCTATCACGTTTTTACGGTTTAGGTTTTTTCCTTCGTTTTCTTCAAGCAAGTTTTCAACCAGCACCTTTTTTGGTAACAGGACTCTTTCATTTTGGTGTTTTTTTCATGTAATTGCGATCCTGATCGGACTGTTTCTTCCTCGGGTGCTTCGGGTTCCACAAGTTATGCGTTTCTCTTGGAAGGTCGCTCTTAGTCTTTGCTTTTTCAGTCGGAAACTTTTCCCTGATAGTTCTTTTTCTTTTTTCGTCTAATGTTAAGAACCCTGAACGTTCATGGTAGACGTCTTCATCCGAGTCCAAGTACGAGATCTCATCATCGTTTTTTTTTTTCACTTTGCAGCGGCCTTGCTTTATTTTGCCCTTGACATGAAAACTCGGCCACATCCGTTGGATGTTGCATGTTATTTGCAACCGCCTCTTCAATGTAGAAAGAGGCGCCCTCGATCAGATCTCTTGATTCGTCTTGCGACTCTAGGTCGCTTTCTTCATCCTCGGTGATCAGCAGTACCTGCCTTTCACTTTGTTTAGGAAGAGGTCGAGTTAGTCGTTCTTTTTCTTTACTTAAGGTCACTTCTTCGTTTTCTATTGTTTGTTTAACATTCCTAAATATCGATCGTATGCCTTTTAAGGATCCCTCCCCTTTTTTTGAGGTATTCGGATTTCTCTTTTCTTTAGCCTCTACCGGTTTTTTTTTGATGTTTTTATAGCTTCAGCCGCATTTTTTTTGGGTCTCCTGCCCTTGTTTAAGACCGAACACGGGATAGTGCTCGTCTTTCTTTATATACTCATTTTCTCTCGTTTCAACTAAGAGATCATCGGCTTGCTTACTCCTATTGATCTTCAACCGAACCTTCATAGATTTTTTTTTTCCTTACAGGTCGTGTTTTCGCCAATGCTACTTGCTCGTTTTATTGAATCGTCTGAATCTTTGGCTCTAGTTTTAGCTAACTTGACTTTGTTCATTTTTTCACTATGTGTGATTACTGGGCGGTATTCTTGGTTTTCTTTATTATGACCCTCAAAGCTGCGCGTATCGGGTCTGATTTCCCTAATGACCATTTGTTTTGTAGTTGATTCTAAGCTCTGGAGTTTTTGATTCCTCTCTGCTGATTCAGTGGTTTTCCGCATCCATTTTAATGAATCTAGCAATGCGTTTGTCAGGATGTCTTTTTCTTGTCTATCTCCACTTGCTAGGTCAAATAGTCTCCTTTGCCATGCTGCTGAGGTTTCTGCTTCTTGATTTAACCTCGCTTCCAGTTTTAAAGCTGTTATTTCTTGAGCTGTTAGCTTAGTGAGCATCAGGGCTACGAGAGCGTTATTGTCCTTTACATTTTCACTGATGGATTCATACAGTTTCATGTATGGGGCCAACGAGATTGTTAAGGTGGCCATAACATTATTCTGCAATTGTGTTCCCAATTCTGGGAATGAAGTTGGACCTACAACTACTTCTTCGTTGATGTTCGTGCTCTCTTTAGTGTTTCCTATTGGTTTTTTTTTTTTTAATATTTTGAAAGTTAATGGTGTGTTGAGCCTTTCTTTGTGGTGAGCATTCATCTGTTTGTGTTGCGGTGGATGTCGTCGTGGTGTTGTCGCATGACTTTTTCCCTTCTTGCATATGAACGTTTAGGAACCGGCGCCTCTTTTCAAATGTTGAGTGCAAGCATCTTTTGTCAGTTGGCGAGCATGCCGATGTATCGGCATCTTCGAAGTTGAGAAACTGCTGGGTTCTTAGTGCCCTACATGGGGTCTTCTCAGTTCGATGTCCATAAGTGCTGGTCGTTGTTTTTGTTCTTGCTCCCAGGTCTTTTAGTTCCCCTCTCACTAGAGAGGGACTGCTTTCCTGGCCAGGTTTTAATCTGTTCCCTGTTGTTGTTCTCTTCATTGTGTTTCCTTCCATTGTTTTAATAAAATGTTCTCTCCATTCATGTTCACCAATCTCTTCAGCAATTGAGGTTTCCTGACCACTGTTTTTGGCGGCTGGTCTTTTCCCGATTAAGGGGGAATACAGTTTGTTCTTTGCTAATTGAAGAAGCTGGTTAATCTGTCTATGTGAGTCAGTCCCATCTTTCTGACTAAGTCCTCTTTTCTGCGATCTTTGCTTGATTAATGATTCCAATTTTTTGTAATCGTTCTCATTTGGTCCTGCTTCCATTTGTGCCTTTTTGTTATTTATTTGTTCTTTGGAGACATTCAAGACATCGTGTGATGTTCTGCTGTTGTCTGTCTTGTGGTTCTCTCCTTTATCACTTATTGATAGTATTTCAGAAGCATCTGAGTAAACTGATTCGTCCAAGTCTTCGTCAATTGATTGTATGACTTTTTCAGTATTGTTTACGCTGTTAATATCTTCATCTTCAATTGTCGTTATTACTTTGTTTTTTTGATTTTGCTCTTCCGGTGTTTCTAGTGGGTATTCTCCGTCGTGTTCTCTGTTTATCGTTGTTGGACTACCCTCGTTCCTTTCTTCCATGGGAAAACTTTGTCTTATTTCGTCCCCTTTAGTTCTTATATCAGTTCTATTCTGCTGAGCTTCCATCAGCAGTCCGAGATCTGTTAGTTCGGCGTCTGTCACGTTTAGGTGTTCAGCTAGCGATGGTATTGCTAGATTTGTTTCTTCACTGTTTTTTTCCTTTTCACTTATGCACTGATGTACCATTACGTTTTCGCCTGTGGGTAGGATCTGGACATTATCTGCCCTCTCTGTTGTCGGACTTTCCCTGGAGGCTTTCTCACAAAAACGTTTTTTTCATCATGTACTTTTATGATTGTATTTATATGTGCGGTTGCTGGTTTTGGAGGTGACTTGGCTCTTTCTATTGTCAGTTTGGATTGGTTGATGTTTGTACCGCCTTTGATTGCTTCCCTCCTCAATTCCCTCCCTCCAATATCTGTATTTTCTGAATTTTTGAACAAGTCAGTGTTCGATAATCTGGGAAAGGCAGAGATCTTACCTCTTTCTTTGTGTATGTCGTGGTTATTCCCCAGTCTCTCTCGTTGTTGCAGTGGGAGTCTTGAAGTTGCTCTTGTAAAGGGGCGGGCTATTGCCCCTCCTAGAGAGATGTTACTACTGTCTTCTGTTGCTATTATAGTGGAGGCCATCCTTCTTCGCCTCTCTTTGTGATTGTCTAGTTGATTTTGAGCACGGTCCTTGTGCCGCAAGACTTGCGGAGTATTGAAATGCGAGAGGTAGATCAATACGGGATTCTGTAGATACGGTTCCTTTCCAGCTGGTTTTTAAAACTGGACTGACATAGATTTGCGTTCAAAAAGGGGATCAAAGAGAATTTCTCTGCAGTCTCCCCAAGTTGAGGTGGTGCGCCCCAGCGCCAAACAGCCACACAACAGCCGGTGTGCTTTACTCCCCTGGGCTTAACGCCGCGAGGGTGAGTGTCTCCGTGTTTTGAGGCAGCTGGGGGGTCACGTGATGCCTCACGTGTGTCTGTCAAGCCACGCCTCCTCCAGGAAGCAGGCACGGGACAGAGGACCAGAAAGAGCCCCTTCACGGCTCAGAAGCGTTCGTTTTTTGTAAAAAGAAAGATGCTGCTCAAGATAGGTGCTGCAGCGTTCGCCCCTCGGGCGAGTGTCTGTGTTTTGAGGCAGCTGGGGGTCACGTGATGCCTCACGTGTCAAGCCACGCCTCCTCCAGGATGCAGGCACGGGACAGAGGACCAGAAAGAGCCCCTTCACGGCTCAGAAGCGTTCGTTTTTTGTAAAAAGAAAGATGCTGCTCAAGATAGGTGCTGCAGCGTTCGCCCCTCGGGCGAGTGTCTCTGTGTTTTGAGGCAGCTGGGGGTCACGTGATGCCTCACGTGTTAAGCCACGCCTCCTCCAGGAAGCAGGCACGGGACAGAGGACCAGAAAGAGCCCCTTCACGGCTCAGAAGCGTTCGTTTTTTGTAAAAAGAAAGATGCTGCTCAAGATAGGTGCTGCAGCGCCTTTAGAATGTGTGGAAGACTTTAGAATGTGCACAGGGTTTAGCTTGACCCGTTGCATGACCACTTTGATTTTACAATTCCTTCTCTTTGCATTTGTCACCTTTGGGTTTGGATACCCAACAGACTTTCGAATTAGCATGCACGTGGTGCCGGACCACTCTATTTACGGTATCTATCGTTGCTTCAAAGTTCAATCGCTCATTTAGGGCATTAATTATGTTCACATCAGTTGCCACATTGGCCTCATGCACTGTCGTCTTCAAATTCCTTCATATAAAATTGCTGCTTGCAACCTTGCAGCTTCTCCCCGCCTTGATTATCGACGCAGGAGCGCCCTGGGTACCGTCCACACAAAATGCAGGAGTTTTCACCTCTTGATTCCAGGTCTTACGTTTTCTATTTTCAAAGGGTCATAAGTGTTATGGTCTTTTGGTGAAAAGGTCAAGGGCTCTGTGTTCCATTTCGGTCTCGCCGTCTTTTGCCTTGTATTAAACTGCTATCTTGGAACTGCTGCTTCCTTGTGTGCTTTGCCTCGCTCAGAGTGTACTCTTGTGCTCTGTTTTTTATCCGTGTGGGGGGGAGGGGAGGGAAGTGTGATGGAAGTCGTGTGTGTGTGTGTGTGTGTGTGTGTGTGTGTGTGTGTGTGTAATCAGTAAACGCCGGACCCTGCCTCACCATCGTGGTGGGACATGTCAGGTTGTCGGGTGTACTGATCGTGTCTTAGTCTGTTTCCCCTCACAGTGAGTTGTCTGTGGGAACGTTTTTGTCGGAAAAGGGGCAGGGTGTGGAATCCCTAAGTATTCTACCTGGTAGGATGAGTTCCACTCCCCAAAGACAGCTCCCCCATTCCCCCCCCATCCGGGTGAACTGGATCCAAAAGCGATGGCCGTGTCCTGGCCACCTGGTTGACAGATCCCCCGGGGACTAGCGGGTAAGACGCCTTCAGGTTTCTCACATAGGGGACAAGTGGTGCATTTTTAAGCTAAACCAAGCCACAGGGAGACAAGGCAGCCAATTCCTCCCTAACATGGTACACCTTTTAGACCATCTTGCTTTTAACAGTCAGTTCAATTTGTCCACAATCCTGTTGGCGGTAAATCGAACAGTTTGTGTTGTATCTCTAATTGGGATGAATCCTGAGATGTCATCACCTCTCCATGAGGGGGAGCCCCTTCACATTAGACCAGGGTGATGAGGCTGCTGATTGTCCCCACAGGTGAGGTCTCTTCCCATGAGATCCTTTTGCTGAGTACCACCCCCAGGGGGACTAAGGAGAACAACCCTCCACACAAACCCATTACATCTCCATTCTCTATCCCCCGTCTTTCCCCTCTCACCTTTTTCTACCTCTATGTATTGCTATAAGGTAGAAACCATGCCTAGTCGGTTACATAGACGATGGACTCTGCTCGATTGGCCAACCACTGCTTTCCAACCAGGATAAGAAGGGAAGAAGAACTTTAATGAGGCAGCGAAGTCCAGGACAGGACAAGAACACCTCAAGGCCGTAGGTGCAGTCGGTACCAGTGTGAAATTGAAACACGCACTGAGACGCCAGGAGAAGACTACGCTGCCAATCGGCCGCAATGGGAAGGAGATTGGACTGCAGGAGCCGTCGCAGGAAGGAAGCCACCAGCGGGCATCCCGAAGCACTGGGCAGTGATGGACGCTGTAAGAAGGGCAGAGATGCCGAGAGGAAGGCTCGTTATCCCAGGAAGACCCGTGGACGTGTTTCAGCCCTAGAGAAGGTAAGGGGCGACACGCAAGATACGGAGGGGACACAGGAAGGTTCCGTGAGTTGATGCTGGAGAGAACCCCTTAAACCCCCTTCCACTAAAGCTACAGGGGTGTTGCCCATAATCCTCTTCCTCGTACCAGTGGAAAGACTAAGTGCACTGGCACCAGGGAAATGTCAAGGACACAACCGCATCCCAGGGATATAAGAGTTGAACGTGTTTGGCCCCGGATACCCTGCGCTTGAAAAAACTACTTTTTACATCCTTGTTTGCAATGATTTGTGTGCATTTTATTTGCGTGATTTTGGTGGTCAGCCAACATGTGTTTCGACCCCTCAGGGTCTTTATCAAGGCTGAGTATTTGCATTTAGTGTGCATTGTGCAACATATTGTGGTACATGGTGACAGTGGTTATTAGTATCAGTTGTAAAATAGAGGCATACAAGTGTTCATTATACATTATATACAAACACATCATTATTACAAGTATTTGTTGCAAACATTGGAGGTGTGAAAAACCAGAGGGTGTTTCACAACCTAGTCCCTGGGGATCCCGTATTTGGGTGGCCAGGGAAGGGCCTTCACTTTTGGATACCAACCCTGGGGGTAGCCAGGGAAGGGAGGATCTCCTGCATAAGGGGTCCTCGAGAGTGGGGGAGAAGCACCCGATGGTGAGAAATGGTATGCTCCTTTTTCCACAACCCAACTTGCCCATATCCCTGCTTATGTTATGGGAAACTACAGCTCCCATAATTCCTCTCCACATTACATTGGCAACACTACTGAGCCGAGGAAGTTGAGCAAAGAGGTCAGGCAGATAACTCTACTGACTGGCAATGGCTCTGTCCCTGTAATGAGGCCAGTCAGAGTTGGGCACAAAATCCTAAATATATACACCTGCCACTGGTTAACACGCCCATTCAGGCAAGTAAAAGGTGGTGCGCACAGGCAAACTAAGCGAGGCTGGGTACGAGAAGGAACCGCTCTTTTGGGGCTGATAGGAACCAGGCGATGGAAGTCAGAATGCTGAGGTACTGATCTTCAGTTACAAAGATCTTGAGAGAGCCAGGCGAGAATACACTTTCGGGAAGCCGTAAGCGTTCCAAGACTGAAACAAAGTGGGCGGAAGAAGGAACCATCATGGTACTTGAAAGCGGCCCGCGACCCTCCTGGGTGAACGACGGATTTGGGGAGGAGCAGAGGAGGCATTGGAAACAGCCTTGACTGCTGCATGGAGAGCGTTGATGAAAGAAGACTGATGAATGCAACCAGTGAGTTTTTGGAGGCAACAGTCCGGTTTGTGTTTAAAAAGTAACTGTAACTCAGAAGTTGAAGGTTGCGCGTGTGCTGATAAAACACGTAATGAAAAGGACAAATGCTGAATTGTAAAAGAAATGGATACAAAGTAACAGGCTGGTCCTGCGAGGTGAAATCGCACATTTGAAAGTCTCTGTGAAATGAGTTGATTGGGAACTAATGGCAAGAAATGAATCGTGATCCTCGAAGAAAATTGAATGAATGAAAGCACAAAGTATGTGAACTTTGAATATGCCAAGAAGGCAAAGTATATGAACTTAGAAAGAGGCCAAGAAGGCAAACCAAAGAAAATAAGAAACCACAAATACCAAGAAGTATTGGTGCTACATAGGAAACTTGGAAAAGCATTAGAACACAAACTTAAAGGATAAACTACAAGTACCAAGAGGCATTGGTGTTGTGAGAGGAGGAAGATTGTTGATTGTAAAATTATTGAACGGGAGGTCGAAAATGGTCATGCAGAGGTTTATGTAAAATCCTTGCAGTTTTGAAAGTCTTAAACAGTGAAAAGACACCTGAGACCAAACTTGGGAAAGGGAACCCCACCAAGAGACCGGGTTGAGCCCGGCAGAGGGAAGCCTGTGCAAAACTGTGTGATAAAATAAAAGGGGAAAGACGGGCATGAGTCTTGCGGAGGGAAGTCTGTGGTGAATTGTGGGAAAGGTCAAAAGCGGATGAGTCCTAAGGAAGAGATTGAACTACCAGAAGCTTGAAGCCCAATCCTGAATTGTTAAATTGTACCACTAAGTTAAAGCGTGCAAGACTGAAAGAACTGTGCCATCCACATATACTTTTTAGGAAACTCTAGACCCCATGTTGCTGAATGTGGGGAAGGGTGTTGTTTAGGCCATTCTGACATTTCTTTTGAGACACTATTTTCCTTTTGTATACCCATAACACATTTTCCATTTTGAGAAGAAGGGTAAGGTTAATTATTTCTTTCTTTTTTGTCTTTTTTTTTATTATTATTATTATTTTTTTTTTTTTTTTAGTATAGGCCTTTTTATTTTGACTAGACTGACTTGGACTGTTTGTTATTTATTTAATGGTCGAGATTACTCCCATTCTAGAGTTGGGGCCAGTTAGGGATTCTACCAACCCAACCAAGAGACCAAACCTTTTTAGTATTTCCATTCATAACTCCTTACAGTGGGGCTTGTTTGTCCTGACACAGAAGGCTTTCCCTAAGCTGTGGATATTTGCTGCCTGCTGGCGGTTCTATGTTGTACGTCATTTTTCATGTAGGTGTCACTCGGTTGGGCTATTGTCTAAAATTACAAGGGTGAGTGAGTGAGTGAGTGAGTCAGTCAGTCAGTCTAAGGTGGCAGACTACCATGAGGCACAGTCGTTATGTTCATGGCCATATGCATGGTATCTTAGCATGTGGCCAACATGGGCAGTGTGTCCAAGGTCTGTTAAGTAACCAGAGCCTGGATGGGTATTTAGTGTTGTCCCGTTGAGCAAGTGTCTAATTCTAGACTTGGGATGGAGGATTGGAGTGTTGCAGTGGGCCCAATGTGCATTAGTATTATACAGGGCTATGCACATCCATTTTTAGCACACGATTAATTAAACTTGGCATCTTGGGTGGCATTCGATACATGGAGTTAAGCGTTCTTAGTGGGGGTTGCCTTTTTCATGGAGCCCTTTTAATGAGTATGGTCCTCCATTATGGGACTATGGGGAGTGTTGGTTAGTTTAACCTGCTAGTTGTGCTGTTGGCATTCTGAAGTATGGTGTCCAGTGCAGGACTGTGAAGGCATGTACCTCAATACGTACACAGCCAGAGTAAATACAACCCAATAGGGGAAATGGGCCAAGCGATAGCTTTGCAAGGAAAACAAGGGTTACTTGTATAAAATAAAATTTGCAGGCAAAGAACTCTGCTGCTTCAGAACGCTCAGCTGTTACATTCGCAAACATGGGGTTATAAACAGAGGAGTCATTTGTATACTGGACATTTTGGTGCTCCTGATTGGAGGCAACCTACACATGGGCCTTCTCCATAGGGGATGGCAGGCAGTAATTGGCTCGTTCTCCATCTATCTGGTTCGACGTGGGTCAGCTGGGCTCATCCTCGCGGTGAAGGTCAGGATGTAAATAAAACACAATGTTTCCTCCCTAAACTAAGGCAGACTATTCATTCATTATGGCGGGCACCTGGGGGGCACAGGAAAAGGGTGCCAGGGAGAGGGGGATAATATAGTCATGCTGACCATACATTCAGGGCTCCATTGATACTGCACTCCCCGCACCTCATGTCTCCGCTCTTGGGACGGATCTTTGATTTACCCTTCCTGGTATCTCATGTTACTGGAGACTTGAGTTCCTGCTAAGGAGAAAGCCATGTGGGCTTTAAATCTGTGGTGGTAATTTTATGGAGGTAAGGCACTGGGGTTCAGGGGCTTATCAGAGCCAAGGGAGTGGGGGGGTGGGGCGGATAGGTTAGTGATGTGTGGCCATCACTGGACTGGCTGGGTGGGGCGGGGGGGGTCAGGGGCTCAATGGCAGTTTAGTGGAGATGAATGACACATTCCAGAGCCCGGTACTGTCTCACGCTCTGTGTCTGGCACATTACTCCAGGCGATAGAGTATTCGCAACACTGGAGGGACAAGAGGGAAGTTGACTTCCGTGGGAACAAGGCTCAAGCGGAGCCAGCATGCTGTGTATGAATGGGGAACGCAAGCAGCGTGGGTCTGTGGCCTGCCTCGTTTGGGGCCTATTACAGAGATGGCGTTGCGGGGTGCAGGCATTTCTAGAATTGAGCATTGATTTCTATGTGCTGTTAGATCTCTATGTGGCAACAGGTGATCCGGACTGTCCCCCACCCGCTTGTAGGTTACATTGCCTCATATGGTATTCTCCTTATTTGGAAGCGCCTAAGTGGGTGGTATAGGCTCACTTCCATCCCAACGTTCCCCCCCCTTCGTTACTTTTACAGTAACCAATTCACCCTCCATTCCCACCCCCCCACCCCCCCCTTCCCAACCATATTACTGTTCATTTTCCTGTCTTTCTGCTTCTTCCCAGCCCAGGCGGGTGTCCCTTTTATGGGCATCCATGATCTACAAACATGTCTTGGGCTCTCTCCACTCTGTGCATATTGTTCAGGTGTGCAGATATATATATATGTATATAATTACACACAGCCACGGTAGTGGCTGTGTAGTTATGGTTAAGTTGCTGTTTCCATAGGAAGAGCACTTTCTGGGCGGCTTATAGCTCTGCTCCCCCTGGACTAATCCTCACCAAACTTTGCAAAAGTATATGGGCACTCCAAATGTATTTTGCAAAGTTTGATCCAGGGGGGGCAAAGTTGTAGGGGGGGGTCCCAAAACGTCTTCTTCCTATAGACTGAATGGGGGAAAACTTTGCGCATGGCTACAGGCCAAACCGCTGGATGGATTTGCACCAAATTTGCGGCAGGGTCAAGGGCTTGGTCACGAAAGCGTTCTTTTATAAATTTTGTGACAATCCGTCCAGTAGTTTCCTTAAACGATCAAAAAGTATGTCTCTAAAAATTAGTGATATCTATGTCCGCTCCACGGTCTCACTTCCCTGTTTGCTCCATGGAAAAGATTTCAATTGGCTATTCCGTGGCGTGCTGCCCGCGACCATGTTGCTCTTTCACCGATTGGTTGTGCCACAGCGTGAATTGCGTCATAATCTTTCGATACGTCCGTCATATTTACTTAATTTTCTTTTGTACACGGACATCGCCACTAACATACATAAACGAAGACACCAATGCACTTGTTACTTATGGAACACTGTTTCGAAAGGTGAGCGTTAATGAGATGTGGCAGTAGAAAGTCAAACATTGGTGTATTCTTGTTACCAGTGTCATAGGTACAGTGGGACTTGCTACTCATTGTACAGCATGAACTTACGGCGTCCATGTTACAATACATAAACAACATTACTGCCGTCAGACTGGCGTCCTACAGTTTGGAATCATGAGCTAGCCACCTGCACTGTTTCGTACACACAGCACTTCTGCACGTGTACGGGAGTCGTGGTTCTCATGAATAGCTGCTGATATGTTGTTGCAAAATGACAATGTATTTGCATTCGGAGTGAAGGTCTCTTAATTTTCTCTTTTCAATACGAGCTCAGTACGGCCATATATTTGTTGGCACCCACAAGGGTCACTTGGTTTTTGACCTTGACCTACCGGGAAAAAGCATAAAGAATGCAGGGAGTAACAGTTTGAAAAACATATAGTTTGATAAGGTTATGCTTCAAAAACGTTTGTAAGGAACATGAAATATCAGTTCCCGAAGAGGCACTCTTCCAAATACCTGACTGTACCGAACGCAATGGAGGTGGTCCACATGATGTAAGTTTACTTTTGACGCCTGTATACCGAACTGGCATTACATTTTTAATTTCGAAAAGAAAAAATGTATTATTGCTAATGAATTACAATGTTTCTGTGCCGTTTAAATTTTTTTCCCATTATGGAGATTGCACATTGTCGCCATTTGTAGGGTGCCACTACATCTCCCCCAATTAAATTCATATTTAGTAAAAATGGTATGTTACAACTTTGGTTTGTGCAGAGGTTGCGTATTGATACACGTTTTATTTCCACTTTCCCGCTCAGCTACTTCCACACAAAAATGTTATTAATGACGTACCACCTTTCTGTGCCTTTGCAATTTTTTTTCCCCTTATGGCAATTGCATATTGTCGCCGTCTGTAGGGTCCCACTACATTTCCTCCTATTAAATACATTTTTACTGAAAATGTTATGTATTATAACTTTGGTTTGTCCAAAGGTTGCGTATTGATGCATGTTTTATTTCCCCTTTCCCCCTCAGCTACTTCCTTCCCTATTGTGATTGTCACGGATTGCAGCTGCCGAGTGACTGCTTTTTTAGCCGTCAAATGCAACTGTTCGTCACCGGTTGTCTGTGTGTTATAATTCAGTGGGATGACCGTGTTGGACCTCTATGTCCTTACGCTGCTGTCACCATAAGGAGTAACATTCCATCCTTTCTGGTGGTGTAGATCACAGCGATTGACGTCTTGCAAATCAATGTGCGAGGAAAACTGTGCCGGCAACGCATACTTTCTGTGTGGGAAAACAACAACGTGGCCATCACCATTAACATTTTCATTGTCGACCAAAGAGACAAGCGTACTATTTCTATGGAAATGTGAATAGGGCGATCGTTTTGCACAGTTATTGTGAAATAAAACTACTTTACTGATTCTTAGTCCTTATGGACGCATTTTTTTACGCTGCCAAGGAACGTTATGGAGAAAGGTATTGCATACCACTTGCTTTGGCTATGGGAGGGTCAGGCCCATCTCATATACTTTAGTGCCGTCAGGCCAATTTCTGTCACCCAGATGCCCCATTAACCAACATTAGTTCAGAATGATTAGCATCTTTCTAAAAGAGGAAAAATGAGGTAAGGTGCACTGAAAGTGTTTGCTGTATAGAAATGTTTGTAAAATAATACATGGTTACACCCTCCCAATACACATCTTCACACCTTTCGACCTGTGTCACTTACGAAATTATGTATCGAAAGGTGAGTGGTAATGGTGTTGCTTGCAGTATTTCTGACGTGATTGCGCTTGACATCAGAGTTTGTTGTGCAGACGTAAGAAGACTACTCCTTTGTGTTTTCTACGCACATTTTTACATAAAAAAAATTACTGCAGTACAACACATGTATGTAAAGGTCATTGTCAACGACTGACAAGATTTGTGTTGTGCATGTGGTAGTGTTTTGATATTTGACAAGTGTCGTCATGTACATAACAAATCAACGGTACAGCTTCTGTCTCTGAGGGGTAGGCTCGAGGTGTGGTTAGTGGCCACAATGTCGGGGATGTGTGTACTGGCCATTACTGGAAGGGACAAAACATTGCATTGAAGTCGCCATGTCCACCAGGGACTGGCTTTCTGGTAAAGGTCTTGCTCATAACAACACATTTCACAAGGAAGAAAAATGTGGTCCTGCCGTTACGGTCACACGGTTTCATTTTTGCTTTCTGCAGGCTGTAATGGAAAGCGAAGAAGGGTTTCTATCCAATAAGTCTTCCCTTTCTATGGTGGCCATCTTGGAAAAGGATTTTATTTCTTCAGCCGGGAACCCCATAGGCGTTCGGTTGAAGACAAAAAATCCTTTTTTTTTGGTACCATGGGTTACTGCTGTTAAATCTTGATTGCTAATGGCATTCATCCCCCATTTTTTGGGGAGGAATGGGGGTTAATGATCCAGAGACATCGGTATGCACTCTTGCTTTTATTGTGCTGCAAACTTGCCCTGTGGAGTTCTGCGCCGGAAATGTTCAAGTTACAAGTTCCTACAAGAATATACAATGTACTTCCGCACTATCAACCAGACACACATGTTATTGTGAAGTGTGTATGAGTTTTCGAAGACGCCCCCATGCTATGCATCAGCATATGATAATGTGGAATCTTTGGAAGGTGGGCAGTTGATGCAAATGTTCCTTTACAGTATGCTTATGTGTTATTATTAGAACCCTGATAAATGCAGTAGAAACATTTTGTTAAAGTAATGTTATGATTCAATTACACTACTAATAACCTAAAGGAATTCAGTGAAAAAAACTTTGTTAAAGGGACATTGCCCTACTAAAAACCTGTAAAATTCCCTACAAAAAAAAATAACGTTAAGGGGAAGTTATGGTTAAGTTGTCGTACCAAAAACCTGTGCACTTTACTAAAAAAAACTTTTCCAGCCTGCCATTACGGTTCACATTACAACCTAAAAACCCCTGAAATTCGCCAGTTATGGTAGGCTAAGCACCCACTCCTGCCATTAGCACTGTGCACTGCTGCTACCACCCAGAACACAAAGATGCCATCACAAATGTCATTGACGACCTCACATGTTTCACCCCGTTTTTCTTCACTGATCTATATTTTCAGTGAAAAAACCTTGTTACTGGGACGTTATAGTTCACAGTAAAACCGAAAAACACTTGGCAATCCCTAAATATGGGACGCTAAACAACCATAACTCGTGCCACCTACGTGCATTGCTAAGACTAAAGCCCAGAACATCAGAGATGTCATTGATGACATCATGTGCTCTTAATGTTCATGCAGAGTCTCCACAAGGGATTGTCATTATAATATTGGCAGCAAATTGTCAGAGATTATTGCAGAACTATCTTATGCTAAAAAGGTCATTACCTAATCCATTGGTCAACAATTCCATTCCAACACTGACTTCTTTCCTTGCATGAACGACCTCATGAAGTCACGTACACATTGTCTACAGCATGTGCTATAGAGGTGCAATATTCTAAATCTTCCCATTTTAGCTACTAAATTGATATAACCTTTTATTACACAATGTTCCCATACTGTGAAACATAAGCATCTACGCATGCTTTCCTTTCTGTACAATTGCACTATTAAGCACAAACAGAGACCACAATGCATACAAATATAAGCATATACAGGGAACGAAAAGTAAGCAAAAAACCTGCATTATTACCAGGAACTGTTCATACCCGACCTCATTACCTTCATGCACAGTAAAAATTCTTATATCTCAGGATTTCTTCTTCTGCTATGTTTACGTTTGCTATCATGTCCCCTAAGCAAAGTATTGTAAGAACATATGAGAAGGGTTGGGACTACAAATATAGCCATGTACTTTTTCACTTACTGACTGACTGTGAAGAAATGCACCTGCCTTAGATATGTCGGTGAACAATAGTGGCAGCTAGACATGTGATGTCATCAATGACATTTTTGATGTCATCTTTGATGTTCTGGGTGTTAGTCTTAGGAATGCAAGTAGGTGGCGCGAGTTGTGGTTGTTTAACGTCCCATATTTAGGGATTGTCGAGTGTTTTCGGTTTTACTGTGAACTATAACGTCCCAGTAACGTTTTTTTTCACTGAATATACATATATATTTTTTTTAATTTGTTTTTGGCTGCACAGTAGCCTTTACAAAAATAGAAATTTAGATAAAATTACATGAAATTTCATAAGTTTTTATTTTTACATAAAAAGATACAAATACACATTACACTTTCTTAATCAGACATTTTACACTTTTAGACTTTCTTCACAGAATGTTTAAAATTGCAAATTTCAGTAAAACGTGATATTCAGCAAGTAAATACATAGTCTTTTTTTCCTATTTACCCATGAAGTATTGATAGTGCATGTCTTAATCCCTCTTTGGTCCCAAAAAGACAACCGAATTCTAACAGGGCAGTTTAACTAATAGGCATCCATTAACCTAATCATTCACATTTGATTTTTAGAAAACGCAACACCGCCAGTTGCAATCCGACCCTAGAGCCGTGCAACATGTTCAGCCAGAGTGCTTCGAGATTAACGGATTCTGGGTTGGGCACATATTTTAGGAAATATTCAATACGTGCTGATGTAAGTCCTGTACATTGAGTCAAAAGGTGCTCTAGTGTTACATCCCCAGAATCTAGGTTACAAAATCCGCACTTCGAACCTATAGCTTGCGAAACTTGCCTAATACTCAGAATCTGATCGTCACCAAAACATTAAAACGAAATCTCATAAATTCCTGCCTAACTAATTTGCTTGGAAATTTTATAAGATATGGTTCCATAGTACCCATTTTTTTTTTTTGTTATTTACCAGGTGTGCATACAGTATTTTGCTAGAAATTATACTGACAGATTCCAGTCCGCATGCTGCAGAAGCATCTTGACCTTCATGGGATTATCGATAAGAAGGTCCTTTCAATCCCCAACTTTAGCAAGTGATTCTTGGGCCTCCTTCTCTAATTCCCATATGACTAAGGAGTGGCCCTCACCTGCTTCCAGGAAACATCCCAGAATCCCATACAATGTGGACTTCTTGCTCAACAACAATTTCCTATACAGTGATACTCTGCGCCAAAGAATTACACTGGACAATGAGAATAGCCCGAGTTCGTATCGTATCGCTGCAAGTGGAACACACCTGGGGAGGTACCAGACCAGAGATCTCAGCAAGTGCGCCTCATACTTAGGAAATTCGTTTTTGAACCATAAGGGGGCCAATTCCATTCCGTAACACAACTGCGCAATAGTCTTGTTACGATACACTTTTACGCACACCAACAATGAGAATTTTCCATATTTATTGTCCATTTTTCGCAGTTGCGCAATCATAGGTGTGATTTTCTTATCCAGAAAGGCACAAAGATTAGTCCTGCTTACAAACTCAAAAATTGGATATCCCAAATAGCGAAAAGCATGACATGGTGAGTTTTACATGATCTAAAAAACAGGCAAATCTGATTGCACGTTTTTTTTGGCTTAATCGCATAACAAAGGTTTTTGTACGATTGATGACTAATGAATTTTCACCTGTATATTTCTTAAAGGATGAAAGTACACGCTGCAAACCAATGGGAGTAAGGTCAAAAAGTAAAATATCAGCATATGCAGTCCATCTATATGGCAGTGAAGAAAAACAAAGGGCGAAACATGTGATGTCATCAATGACATTTGTAATGGCATCTTTCATGTTCTGGGTGGTAGTGGTAGCAGTGCATAGTGCTAATGGCAGGAGTGGGTGCTTAGCCTACCATAACTGGCTAATTTCAGGGGTTTTTAGGTTGTAATGTGAACTGTAATGGCAGGCTGGAAATGTGTTTTTATTTTGTTTGTTTATTTATTTTTTGAAGTGCACGTTGTTGGTACGGCAACTTAACCATAACGTCCCCTTAACAAAGTTTGTTTGTGTGTTTGTTTGTGTGTTTGTGTGTTTGTGTGTGTGTGATATATATATATATTTTTTTTTTCCAAAAAATGCCCTAGGACAGGGCAAAATTCGATGGGTTGCACTCCCAAGAGCAGCTGAGAAACAAAATCCAGTCTCAGCAAGGAAAAGGCATGACCGCAAATCCAGGCAGCACAAGTGTTTCTTTATTAATAAAAAGGTGCAGCAAAAAGGGCAAGCCTGGTTACAAAACGACGCGTTTTGCGGTACACTGACCGCTTGTTCACGTAGGTAGGGTGTTTCATGGAAGAAGGACTTCTTATATATGCTTTAAAAACCTCTATGATTCAAGTGCATAGAATGTCCCCATTCACGAGGTGGTACAAAATGATGAACACATGGCAGCCATCTGAAAACATTTAAGGCACTTCAACATGAAGTGTGTTAAGTAAAATAGAAACACATCGTAAGTGTCAATACATCAACCAAATGTTATATGATTAAGAATATAGCAACAATTGCACAGATGTGCTGGCTGCGAGGACTGTGGAGGAAAATGGCAAAAAGAAAGCCTCAGATACATAACGTGTGTGAAAGGAAAAATATATATAAAAAAAGGATATATAAATACACATCGTTCAAAATAAACGTGTGTTTTCCAATAGTATATCTGTCAACAAGGCTGGTACCCAAGATTAAATAAAGTAAAAAAATAATGCCATTCTAAGGCAACCGCCAAAAATGACGAGCCCTGCCTTGTAGGTCTGTCCACGTTATAACATCTGAAGCAGCCATTACCTCAACGCTGTCCAAGCAGCCTCACAACATGATGTGTTCACTAGACAAAATATAGCCATTCTAAGTGTCCGACGTTGGTCTCGAATAAACAAAGATATATAGTCATGTAAGTCTAAGTTTACGCATACATATGCGAGGTGTAATACAAATCGAACTTAATAATGCAGACTTGAGACAATATAAAGTGCTTAGTGCTTTAGCAGCAGTTGTTAAAATGCATAATATTTAGCAGCAAGGTGGGGAAAAAGTTTAAAGGAGAGAAATGTCCAGACAACAGCAATGATAAAATGCACAGTGCTCTACGTCCATGGATGCACAAATATGTTCCTAAGTGTGTGGTGCATATACTAAGTAACATAATACAATTTGACAGTCAAATAGATAAAAGAATGAAAGTCAATAAATATACATATCTCACAAATAGATAAAATAACAATGTCACTGGAACAAAAAAAAACGTGCATCCATGGACAGCTGTAAAGTAGACAACAAATTTATCCCCAAAAAAGTGCAAGTGCAAAAAACTTTACTTAAAAATGCCTACCATGAACGGTAAACTATTCCCTATAAAGAAATCCTCAAGACCCTTTCCGCTCGATGAGCCCAGCAAGGAAGATAACATCACTGGGAAATTATTACCTTAAAAAGACTACATACCAAGCTACAAAGAATCAATCGACAATGAAACCATGCCAGACAAAAAAACGAAATATGGGGACAAAGTAAAAAAGCTATTAAGAAGCCTAAAACCAAACTATACACAATTATTGATCAAAGTGATAAATATCAATAGAAAATACCCTCCTAAGAATCTTGTTAAAAACAATCAAATGCAAGATATGCTTCACAATCATTTGGAGAAAGAACCTGTAAGATGCATCAATAAAAAAGAAAAAAGAGTTAATGTACATTAATACATAGGAATGTGGACCGGAATGGAAAAGTATTCAAATATTAAACACACTAGGGGTCACTCTTGAACATTGCAGGTACCTAGTATTGCAAAAAAGTGCAAAAAAATTCACAAAGTATACTTAATTGGTACCTAAAAACGTATATAATTCTTCATCAAGATTGTGGCCCCTGGGTTTTTTTGTTTCAAGATCGAGAATGGACCTAGTTTCCAGTTGTCTCAACAGTAGTTCCCAGTTACCACCTCTGGGTGATTTAGGCACTGTCCGAATACCGAAGAAGGAAAAGCCCTCCAACTTACCTTCATGTTGAGACTGAAAATGCAGAGCCATCGGATAGTGGGATCAACATTTCTTATGGCTCTTATGTGTTGCAGCATTCTCAGCTTCAATTCACCCTTTGTACTGCCCACATACCACATATTGCAAGGGCAATTCAAAACATAGACCACAAATTCTGTATCGCAAGTGATTCTAGATGCGATTTGAACATTATTACCCAGGATAGGATGTATATAACGCGTCTTGTTGACTGCATAAGTGCAGGCTTTACATTTGGAACACTTATGAAAGCCTCGTGGTTTGGTGTTTAACCAACCATCAGTCAATGCATTGTCAATAGGCCTCATAAAGCTGTGAACTAAGGTATCCCTAAAGGAGGTAGATCTGCGAAAAGTAATATTAATGCAATCTCCCAAAATAGTATTTAAATGCTCATCTGATTTAAGGATATGCCAATGACGTTGCATGACTTGTCGAATCTTGTGGGCACCCTCACCATAAGTCAAGATAAGACGTGTCTCACTGGTGTCTGTGGTTCTGTGTTCAGGGATGTCAGCTGACAAAAGTTGAGAGCGATCAATCGCTCTAGCTTTATGGAAGGCTCTCTCCAACACTTTTTTGGGGTAACCCCGTTGCTTAAATTTGTTGGCCATGAGGGTACATTCGCAATCAAAAGTTTCGATCTTAGAACAATTTCTGCGTATGCGAATGAACTCCCCATAGGGGATACTCCATTTTAAAGCTGTAGGGTGATTACTCTTGGCGTGAAGAGGGATATTCGAACTAGTAGGTTTTCTAAACAGACAAGTGGTCAATTCACCTTGAGCCACAGTAACAAGAATATCCAAGTATGTGATAGCAGTCTTGCTGTGGCTCTCCGTGAACAGCAGATTAAGGTCATTGATATTGAGTACTGTGACAAAATCCAACCATTCTGCACTAGTTCCTTCCCAAATGATAAACAAATCATCTATGTATCTAAGCCATAGGGCAATCTTGGATGTGTGGTAACAGTTTCTAGGATCCCATACAACAAATTGGCATATAGGAGGGGGCAAATGTAGAACCCATAGCAGTACCTTGTAATTGCCTGAAGAACTGCTTGTTGAAAAGAAAACAATTATTGGTTAAACAAAGCGAAATCATTTCCAATATCATTTGAGAATGTTGGAGGTAATTCAAAGATCTGGTATGCAAGAAATGTTTACATGCTTTAAGACCATCTGTATGTCCAATTGACGTGTAGAGAGAGACTACATCAAGTGTTGTTAATAGAAAAGTAGATTCCCATGGTATACCTTCTATACGACTGAGAACATCTTTGGTGTCACGAAGATAAGAAGGCAAGGTGGTAAAGGACATCAAAGACTCATCAATGAATCTCGAAGTGTTTTCTAACAAGGCACCACATAGGGTGACTATTGGTCTGCCAGGAGGCCTTATAAGGCTCTTGTGTACTTTAGGCAGAAAGTAAATAGTCGGAATAACTGGGAACTTCGGATGTAGATAAGAACAAATGTCCTCATCCAACAGGTCTTTCTCTTTCCATGTCTGTAAGAGGTGCTCTAATTTGTCACTCATGGTTCCAGATGGATCATTTAGTAATTTAGCATAACAGTCCTTGTTCAGTAGTTGTCTATGGGCCTCTTTGATATAATCACGATTCATGAGGACGATATTCATGCCCTTATCTGATAGTTTGATAATGCAGTCCGTCATGGCACTCAAATGTTCAATAGTGCATTGTTGTGATGAAGTAAGATCAGTTTTATGAGGCACCCGTTTCTTCTTAATTTTCTTTTTTAGATCCTGAACAACCAAATCCTGAAAAGCCTCAACATGTCCCCCTGGATTAAATACCGGGTTGAAGCACATTACTGATACCGGTAAACCCATTCCGTCCACCTCATAATGAGGCCCAATGTGTCGGACAAGCAAAGTATGAATGGACTATAAACATTTATTGGAATCGTGCCCAAGAAAACACTGAGAAACTAAAAGAAAATTACCTCTTTAGGAAAAAGAAACATGAAAAGATCCTTTCCTAAATATAATAACAGTAGCAGATTTGAACATTAAATGTATAGATGCACTGGGTTGCCCAGACATTGAAGAAAAACATAGAGGAAAAACAGATGAAGCAAAATGGTTGCAATTGATGTCAGACTTCCATATGTCAATGTTACATGGACAGACGACAGGTGATGTACCAGCCAAACGCACATGGTCCAATGGAATTATAAATTCGAGGGGATTGGGTCCTCCGACGTATTCCATATCTATGACATGTAATCACCACAGCTGTGCTGATTACATGTCATAGATATTGAATACGTCGTCGGACCATCCCATCGAAAGAACGTTACCAGGTAAGAAAGTAACTTGTTCATCTGCGATTCATTACATGTGGATAAAGTCAATTACAACAAGTTGTACTATTTGAAATAATAAATCAAACAAATAGCGATCGCAACGTTCTTAAACTAACATGGAGAGATCACCTTCAAGGAGACAACACAAACTCCGATCTGATTAATGTAGAAATTAATCAAGGATGCAATCGACTGTGACTAAGAAGGAAAGACCTACATGAGGGGTTTAATGCTCTAAATAACACCGATATGAGTAATGGTTCGTACATACCATTGTTAAAAAAAATTACACTGTAAAAAACAGGTTTTGAAAGTTCCACTTCTAGACCCTAAACATTGTTAAAGTGGAAAAGCGGTGGCCCAGAGGAAAAAGATGCGTCAAGAAATAAAACAAATCAAAAAGCTAATACACCCAGACCACCAAAACCAGCTAATATTTCACCAAAAAATCCGCCAAGAACTGGCTGAATGGATTTAAGAAGAGGCAGGACCAAGAACAAGGAGAGATAATGTTACAAACACTCTCCAAGTCTAACACAAGAGATCTGTGGTCTATCATAAATAGCCAAACACTTAATCAAGCCGACTAGAATGTCGAGTGTCCGAATTGACATGGATGGAAGACTATGCAAATGTTTTTGGATGCAGCTGTCAGGAATCTGTGGAAAGGCCGAGGACGGCGCTTGGTGCTTGGCAGGAGGAGATAAACTACATTTCCCATTAGGCTTTGGGAAGTGTGTAGTTCTCCTCTCTCGCGCGCGGCACCAGCTGCTCATTAGCAGCAACTGTTAAAATCAGCCGCCGCCTGTGCCTCGGTGCAGGTAATTACAGATTATCAGCACGGGCGGCGGCAGCGGTAGGAGCAGGCATGTGGGAGCATATCGGACGCCGAAGGACTTATTGAGCTTCCCCCTCCCCGGGCCGCGACGGTAACGCTGATGAACACAAGAAAGGCAGTCGCGGGCTGCGGCAGTGAAGCGGCTCTTCCTAAACTGTGTTGGGCATCGCTCTTCAGGGTCCGGATGTCCTCGTGAGGCATCCGGACCATCAGTTAAGTGTTTTGGACCTCAGTGCTTACATTCTGGGGTTATAATACGTTGATGTTCATGTATTGATTTATTATCCAAATAATGCAGTGAGTGTGTGAGGTAACGCGCTTTAGGATACACGCTCTGCGTGAGACACGCCATGTGTGAGGAAACATGTTATAAGAACTCTGAACTGATAAAACAGTGCACGGGGAGCAGATTATCCTAATGTGCACGTATTTGGAATAAGTCTTTAGGGTCCACTTATCACAAGGGCCTGTTGTGTGTATTTGTTCCCAAAACACTGTTTGTGGCTTCATTGTGCCCAGCGGGCCATGTGTCTTGTATCTTCATGAAAGGGACACCCCTTTTGTTTGTGCCATTTTGCTTGTAAGCCATCTTTTGTGTTTTCACGGATTACTGTCCCCAGTTACATGTTACGTTCAAGGTCTGTGTTCTAGGTTATGTTTGTGATGTACAAAGTGAAGACCTGTAAAGCACAATGGTTATGATGTAGCAGGTTCACTTCAGGAATATGAGATTAGGCTTGGTGTTTAGGAATTAGGGTTACAGGTACAGGAGTATTGCTATTGTATGTATTTGTTTGTTATGTTCCCCTCCTTTCCTTTGTCACTCCAACCCCTTTCCCTAACTCCATCTTCCCCCCATTGGCTGCCACGTGGCTTCCTGTGATATCCATTCAGGCGCCCGTGCCAACCACGGTGGGAGGGGTCAATCAATTTGGCTTCTGTGATTCGGAGGAGGGGATCGAGACCCCTACTCCCTATAAGTTTTTGACAGCAGCGAGTCATGTAATGGACCAGAAGATCCAACCTCTATTGAGACGTGGGATGTACTAATATAGAATAGGAGGAAATAAAGAAGAGGATAACTAACGTGTCTGCCTCCGCTGCTGTAGGTCCGGATGGGATAACAAACATAATTCTAAAAAAATCTTTTTCTGAAAAGACACCCGTGGGAATCGAATGAGGTCTGACTTGTGCGAATTGCCCTAGAATATATTACCCACAAGGCCTGGCAAATTCCAAAGTGTAAGGAAAAGTGTTCAGACATTTGCCACCAGGAAACCACCGAAATCTGCCGACAACAACACAGGTCCTACCTTCCTTTGGAAACTGTACCTTACATGTGTGGGCACGCTCACCTGGAAAGAAAAGAAGGAAGAAGGGCAACCGTCCCCAAGTCCAGTCTGTTCTCAAGGAGCCCCAGCAACGTCCCCATCCCTCCCTGGAGGGCAAATCTGTAATGCAGCCAGGCTGGAGCTCAAGGATGGTCGGGGGGGTGATGTTCCCAGTCATGGGCGTCTGCCTTACACGTGGGTAGACCGCCCTCTGGCCCCCTACCCAGCGGCAGTCATCGGACAACCTGGCAGTGTCCCCGTACCTCCCCGGAGGGAAAAACTAACTGGGCATGGCTAGAGCTCCAGGACAGCCAAGGGTACTGTTCCCCGGCCTTGGGTGCTGTCTCACATATGGGTTGCGTGTCCCCAGGCCCAGCTGAAAATATATATCAAGATCTTGGCATCCCATCTGGACAGGTGGCTCCCCGAAGTTGATCGGCCCGGACTGGTCTGGGTGCATCAGACACAGGCAGACATTCGATAACGCGCGTAGAGTTATGCCATCTAATTGAGAAAGCCAATCTAACCCACACCCCGGCAGCGATTTTTGGCCTTGGACGCAGAGAAGGCCTTCGACCGTGTGGAGTGGTCTTTCCTTTTCAGCACCATGGGGCCATGGGTCTGGGAAACGTTTTTGCAGATCATGAGAGCCAACTACCTGGACCCGACCCTTTGTCTAGCTATCATTGGCCGGCTTGCCCAAGGGATAGGGGCGTTCTGTGGTACGAAACGGGGATGCTTGCTGTCTCTGCTTTTTATGAGATTCGCCTGGAACCCTTACTTGCCCGAATCGGTGATGCACCAGATGTCAAGGTCATTCGTTTTGGGGGTGGGACATAAGGTGATCGCTTATGCAGACAACATGTTGCTGGTGATCACGGCCCGATAACACTGCCGGCAATTGAAAGGGAGTTAGGAGTTCGGCGTGGTGGCTGACCTAAAGATCAATGGCGACAAATCGTAACTGCTAAACCTGACCGAACCAGAGGGGAGGGGAGGGGAATGAGGGAGAAATGCCCTTGCGTATGGGCTGAAGGCAGTGTTCGATACCTGGGAGTGCAACTCATGGGTTCTATAGGGGATCTGTATAGGGCCAATTATCTGCGTCTCCTAGAGAAGGTGAAGCAACTCTTGCTGGACTGGGGGCCCTTATCGATATCATGGCTGGGGGAATATACATCCTGAAGATGATGATCCACCCTAATGTCCTCTACTACTTTCAGGCTCTTCCTGTGCGGGTCCCAAAACATTTTTTTAAGGATCTCCAAAAACAAATGGGTAGATTAATTTGGAACAACAAAAAGCCCCAAGTGTCCATGAGGATACTAATTACATCTATACACAATGGTGGTCTGGGGGTACTGAACTTTTACCTAATACTATTTGGCAGCCCAGATTAGGGTGGTTTGGGAATGGTTTAATGGAGATCTGGTAAAATATGGACAAGGTGGTGGTGGGGAGGCCCCTAGACAAAATACTTTGGTCCCCAAGGTGGACAGACCCAAGAACATGTATTTGACTAAGATAACTGCTCTGGTGGGGGAGGTGTGGGCCCCCCCTGGTTCGACTGGTGGGCCTGGCAACCTTCCCGTCCCCAATGATGCCAGTACTTCGGAACTCACAATTTGCCCCAGGACAGGAAGCGAGAGCTTTTATAAAGTGAGAGACAGCAGGCTGCTCTATGCTGCGGGACATGGTGGAGGCACAGGATGTCGAGACGTATGTACAGTGTAAACGACACTTTAACCTGGGGGAGGGAGTGAGGTTTAAGTACTCCCAATTTAGGCATTGGATTAAAAATCCTGAGGTCTTGCGGGCTGTGACCAGAGATCTTTCCCCTTTTGAGAAATATGTAACGAGTAACACTGGGGACTCTCATGATAGCAGATCTCTACAAGATATTGCCACCCCTCGGGTGGCAGTGAAGTGGCCTCACATGAAATACTGTGGGAACTTCTTGGGACATGAAATAGAGGGGGGGACAACAGGATTGTCTGTGGGTGAATATTCCCAAGCTGGCAAGGGCTGTGCAAGTTAGGGAAATGCGACTTAAGGCGATGGTGCAGTGGCACCTTACCCTTGTAAGACTGACTAAATGCTATCCAACTGTCTCAGTTAGATGTTGGGTGACGCACCCGGAACCTGGCATATGACCACATATGGTGGTCATGTGGGAGGTTACTGCCCTTCTGGGACTATGTACGAAATACAATGTCAGTAATATTTGGTATACAGGCCCACAGGGATATTGGAGAGGCTAGTAATGGGGGACATATTGGAGAATGTACTTACTAAAGCTCAGAAGAAGGCAGTGGCATTGTTAAATGTGGCCCAAAAAGGGAAAAATAGGGCTGTATCCAATGAACAAGACTGGATATCCAAGATCTGGAACTTTGTCACCCTGGAGCAAGAGTCACCTACTCTGTACAAGGAAACCTGCAAAAATGTGGGCCAGATTGGGATGTTGTCCTATCCTTTCTTTGTAGTGACTCTAGGGCAACCCTTTGCCCACAAAGACTACGGTTGCTGGAACTGTTTTGAAGACATGAAGGGTGGAGTCTTGAGGGGGAAATCTGCTCTCCTTTCTGTTCATGGGGAGGGGATTGGCGGAGGTGGACGGAGGGGAGTGGGTGTGGTAATGTTATACATTGTTGAAAAAGTGTGTGTATGTGTGTGTATATATATATATATATATATAATAACTGTGTGCCTGACAGAAGTCTTGGAGGACAATTTGGACCCGGAGAAGGGAGTTCTTCCCCCTAGGAGGAAACGAAGACATGGAAGTGTACTTTTATTCCCAGTCCAGGAGAACAGTCATTCTCTAGTTTAGTTTTAAGTGTGAGGGACAGAAGTAGGGTTTTTGACACAGGGTTGTGGATGATTTACACAGACATTCTGACAGAACTTAGTATTTTAGTTGATGCAGGGGAAACCCTTCTTAGAGATGAGGGAAGTAAGGTGTTCGCTTTATTTTCATGACTAATAAAATATAACTATCATCATGCCACCTGCGTCAGTGTCTTTTTTTTCTGCACCCTTACAGGATGCAATTTCTTTAAACAAATCGTTAGAAAAGTGAATCCCATTATCAGACTTTAGGACGTCGCATAACCCCCAGCGGGGAAAGACCTTGTATACTAGAAATGTAGCTGCTTATTTAGCATCTGGTTGTGCACAAGAGCCAGCCTCAATTCAGTGGGAAAATGGACGAACCACAATAATAAGATAACCAAAATTACTGCACATGTGCACGTAATCAATGTGGAGTTCCTGGAAGGGTGCAGTTGGACGGGGCAATGGCAGGGTTTGAAACTGAGATTCATTGAGCAGGAGCTAAAACCTGGATGTCGGGCATCACCAAGTAGGCAGGCGCTATCGCAAGGTACCCCGGAGCTACCAGAGATGCCCCGTTAACTTTTTGTCCATTTGTATGAACCATTGTGTTTAAATTTGTATTGGATGTTTTAAAAAAAGAAAGAAAATTTTTAACGTTCTCAAATACTCAAAGTTAATGTCACATTTACATGTTTAGAAGGCACCAGTTAACTCTAGGAGCCAAAAGTAGCTTCTGGTATCTGTTGGTTTCAAGCTAACCAGGTGTGTCCTGTATTGTGAAGATGACAATTGGTACAATTCGTCACAAATTCATTGACATATTCATGCAAGTTGGGGACAAACCAGTCCTCCTGAACATCGGCTGCAATCTGCTGCTTAGAAGTATGCGCTGAGTAATGCAGTTGCTTTAAGTAGTTCCAGTGGCATTACTATTTTATTGTAATGTTTTGTCTCCATACCAAGTCCGTCAGTAAAAGTGAGCACCCCATTTTAACTCATAGGTCCTTTGCATCCTGGTGTGCCTGGCCTTGTAGTCCAATTATTTGTGTAAGCGGTACTGCCGTATATGGTATTGCTAACTGCTGCTGTTGAATTGCCACCTCAGGATATGCAGCGTCTGGTTCACGCAAATATGTTGCTTTGTTGGCAGCCTTATCTGCTGCATCATTGCTGAGAGAAATAGGGTCTATGTTTTGGATGTGGGTGGTGCATTTGACCACCACTAGTGTTTGGCGGGTCAAGGCATAAATCCATCTTTCTACCTAGGCCGTGCGCCGCACAGATGTGCCATCTGACCTCCTAAGTCCTCTCTTTTTCCATCTAGGCAACTCTGAATGTGCAGGGGTGGTCGGTGGTAACGTATGCAGAACATCCTTGGGACGCATCTAATGCTTCAATTAATGCAATCCGTTCTTCCACCTGTGCTGAATAGTTTGTTGGTAGCCTCTTGTTAACTACAATCTCATACTCCCCATCTACAAGGCGCACCACTGCTGCACCTGTGTGCCTCTGTCCCGCCTCCTGATCATTCGTCAATGATCCATCAAGAAGAGGACCCCTTCCCCCCCTCAACTACATCCTTGCCTGTATTAAATCATCCTCGGGACCTTCATATGTAACGGAATCATGCACTTCTCATTGCTCAACGGGGATTGCAACTAATGTGGTAGGGTTTACTGTATGACACCTCACAATGTGAATGGGCGGCTTGACAACAGAACTTCATATGCAACAGTCCTTTGTGTGATCAGAGTGGATTTGGATTGCTCAAGAATTGCAAACCCTGCATGCTCCACATATAAAGTCACTGAGCAACCCCATAGCGATTGTGGAGGACATCTCAATTGCAAAGGCTGCAGCGGCCAGTGCCTGTTAATTGACCCAGCATCGCGGAGACCAATATGCCACTGTAGTATGCCAAGGGCTTGTGTCCCATGGATGTTTGCTGAATTAACACTGCAGTCATGACGTAATCATTGGAATGTGAAAACAAATACAATTCCTTCATGTAATCGAGGTTGGGGGGGCGGAGGTTGGTGGGGTTGCTAGTACTTGTGCATTACTTGTGTCATTTAGTTAGTTCCTGGAAACATGTAATCATTTCTCCTGTCCATGCGAGTGTTCCTTTGCTTTTCTGTGTTTCCTTGAGTCCGTGCAGCATAAGCTTTGTGTAGCTGGAGTAGTTGAAAATCCATGCCCTACAATATTTACACAACCCCAAAAATTGTTGCATTTCTAACTGTTTGACTGTGGTGTGTTCTGTACTGCAGCTGCTCTCTCTGGGGTTACTCGTTTTCCTGCAGATGATATAATCTGCCCCAAATATACCACCTCCTTCTGACAATATTGCATTTTCTCCCTGTCTTCTTTGTATCCTTTGTCCGAAAGCCGTGTTAGCAGTGTCACTGAATCTGCTCTGCACAGGTCTTCTGTTGTACTGCACGCTAGGAGCTCCTCTACATACTGAATGACAATGCTCTGTACATGGTTATTACCCAAATCCATGTGAGTACTCTGATAAAAATGCTGGGGGATGAGAGGCCGCTAGGGCATGCAGAGAAATGGCCACCTAAGCTGTCAGATCCGTCACCCCCCCCCCATATGAGTTAGCAGCAGAGTATGCCGGCGAGCCGAGCTGGATCCGACTGATTCAAGACTGCACAATTTCTGGGCAAAGCTTGTGTGCGGATTCGGGGGGCTTGGAGCCTGAGGCTGCTGGGTCTGGGAGTGGCGGACTCGGGAAGCCTGGCGGTGTCTGGCACCGGCAGACCCCGAGCTGGGCCTCCGGAGTGCGGAAGAATCACTGATGCGCCTGGAATGGAAGGCCCCCTCAAGTAAGAAGAGGGGGGAAGGCTTGAGAGTCAGAAATCCTGTGGCGGCCCTGAACAGCGTGGGGCAGAGGTCAGGTTGGGCTGGAGTGGCGCTTGCAATGTAGGCAGGCGCTCTCCTAGCTTGACTGCCGGCTGGAGTCCAGTGCTGCGGAGAAGGAAACGGTGTGGCTGTGGCAGTAAATAGCTTATAATCGATGCTGGCAGTCTTGGTGAAAGACAGGAGGTGCCCGCATGGCTGAGTGTCCTAATTAGCAAAGCGGGCAGCCTGCGTGAAAACAATAAGAGGCATGCAGAGGTGATTGCCTCAGTTACAAAACGGGCAGCCTGGGCGAGTCCCGGAAGCACATGGAGGAGATTGTCTCAATCACAAGACGGGTTGCCTGGGTGAAATGCATGGGAAGCTCACGAGGTGACTGCCACCCCCATGAAGCGGGCTGCCTGGGTGAAAGACCCTTGATGCACATGATGGCAACGGCCTCGTTGTGGAAGTGGGCAGGCTGGGCGAAAGGCATATGGGCATCAAAGCAGTGATTGCCTCACTGATGAGGCGGGCTGCCGGGGTGAACGACAGGTGCAGCAGATCCCTTGATAAAGGAGCAGACAGGGCATGGGTGGCAAAACCTGTTAGGCAGAGACGCTCATGCACCCCAAGAGTCTGAGCCCAGAATAACCAAGTGTGGGTACCTACTAAAACAGCCCAAGAAGTGTGAAACAGGGATTTGAGTGTTCCGGAGAGGGGGCGCACTGCCCCAGAACCCTCGGGTCAGTAACATCTTGACCTAGTAATTTCCTCCCCGTGGGGTTGCACAGCCAGGTACACGGAGAACCCTGAAGGGTGAGTCTGGTCTTACCAACCCAGCTCGCACAGCAGTCCGGATCTGTGGGGTAGTAAGCATTCAAACACTTTCAGGCACGTCAGCAGCAAGTAAGATGTCGAAGGGAGGTGCGAGGCCTAAGACTGGGTCGGGCGACATCAAGACTGTCATGATTTACAAATGTTACGAACGAGCTAAGGCAGGTGTGCCACAGATTAGACCACTTCACTCAATGTGCATGCGGTGAATACGAAGTACATACGGCAAAGGCTACTGTCAAAAGACAAAGTTAAGACATTTCATGTAGCCGATATATTTCCATTGATGAATAACGCTTGTGGTTTCGGCTAAGAAGCAAGCGCAGAGCTTCCTAACCACAGAATAGCAGCCTCTTGTCTTCAACGGCTTAATGCTTTGAAAATACACAATCATAGTAATAAACTATTGATGTTCTTTGAGCAAAAAACACAGGTTCACACACAATGCTAGCGTGGGTTTCATAAGACAAAATAAGACAAAATCGGACACTTTCTGTACTTGCTGTTAGGGTTAGCTAAAGGTGAACAGTTATCTCCCCTTTCAAACAGGAGAAAGCCAACCACAAGTAACAGCTTCCTGTTTTAAGATAAGCTCGTAGGAATTAAGATGCTTCTGCGCTGATAAAAAGTCAAAGGCAGGAAACACAATACCAAAATAGAAAATACGCAGTTAGAGTGGCTGAAGAAAAGTCTAGCTGTTTCCCTCTGAAGAAAGGCATTCACTAGAATAAGGCTTTAAAGGTGTCAACGAGCGAATGACATGCTTTGCTCTTGTCCCTACACGGAGAACATTCACTGTAAAGTAAAATATCCAAGAGACGGAGACGATACCTGTCGATTGAGTTTTCACATAGGTAAATCATGTGTGCAAAGCAAACCGGAGCGCAAGAGCATATTCAGACTGTAGACTTTCTCTTCAGATCGAGGAAGTGACGCACACAGCACATGTAGGCTAAGTCACGGGTGTTAATATAAAAGCACAACAGACCAGGGCTGAAGGAGATTCCACAGCAGGCTGACCACGAGATAGTGGGGGGGTTGGGAAAAGCAGTCACTAGCAGGTCGGAGCAGCAAGCCCAGGAGACTGTGAGTTTCAAGTGTGTTGGTTGAACCCCTCTTGCATATGTTAGATTGACGGCGTGTTTTATTATGTCGCTCCACTCCGGATCATACCATAGCTTAGACAAACATAACATGAACTCCAGGATTGCTCAAACTGGTGTTTCAGAATGATGAATTGTACTTTATCTGTGTTAAATTCGAATCATGCTTATAGCTTATGCAACAATGCTAGGTCTCTATCTGACGGTATGCTACTGTTTTACTGCGTTAATCATAGCTGGTGTAATGATGATCAAATCTGGTAGAGATCAGAAATGATATTAAACATATTGACTTGCTACCTTCCAGTGTCTGCTTCATATTTTTGAGTAATGCTTCAAATGAGGTCTCGGAGTCAGAACGAACCACACAATATTCTCTGGCTGAATTTTGGTCAATTATGACAAGAGATGCAAACACTCAGGGAAACTGTCAAAGCGCTAGGCCGGAACCCATGAGGCGCCTCTCATCATAACTTTAAGACTTTTTATTCTGTGCCCACACCACACAGCCCTACCTAGGGTCGAGGGGGGGGATGAAACACGCCCTAAGGGGCAATTAAGTCAAGACGCTACTGAGATCCAGCAAAAGGAGGAGGTTAACACCAAAGAAATGGTGGCCGAGGTCCACCCATCCCCAACTGGAATGGCAACCCCAACATCTTTCACAAAAGACACGGTGGAGATGCTCTCCCTGCTGAAGCAAGACCTCACTTAAGAGATCAAGGACACTAAAACAATGATTAGGACAGCGGCAGATCTGAACTCACATATGATTGGGATGGAAGCGAGGGTAAACGAAGTCAGGGACACGCTGTGTGAGCAGGTTTACGACCAAGCGGAACTCACTAACGGAATCCTCTGCTTAAAGTAACAAATGGAAATGATGTGGGCCAATCAGGAGGAACTTGAGAACCGTTCTCGATGGGTCTGTGGAATACGGAGGGAAGTATCAGACCAGGACCTTGGGGGCTATGTGAAGGAACTGTTGCAGACACTGTTGGACCTCCCAGAAACTACAGTGATGGAAATAGACGGAACACGCAGGGTCTATACTGCGCAACAGTGTTGCAACCTTTTACCAGATGTGCTCTCCCGCGTCCACTTCTTTCAGCAAAAAGGACAGATCATGGCCGCAGCGAGGAAGGAGCCGGTACAGTTTTGCGGGAAGCAAAAATACGCAATTGGATCTGAAGAAGAGGGCAGGAACATTGATGAATGGGCCACAAGAGGATTTAGTTCAAGTAGAAGTGCCTCCAAGCCAAGAAGAGACTAAGCGAGACCAATCGAGAGGGCCGAGACGGAGGAAGTTCTCTGAGGTGACACTCAACAAGGGCAAAGATTGAGGGGGCTCAAGTAACCACGTAATTCAGTTAACCCGGGTGCGTGCCAGAATCTAGGGGCTTGGATGCGGCCCTTTTCTGAAAGGTAAGGCCACCTCTGCACATGACAAATGTGCGAGCGCATATTCCAATTGTCAAAGAATATTGGGCACAGGGGATGGGGAGAGAACGCCATGAAAGACAAGTGTCCAATCTACTGTCATCTTAACTGACGCTTGACATCTGTTATGGCGCAGTTGTAAGGACCTGTGGTTGGGGTTTTGTTGGAAACACAAATCCTGGTTTATTGTTTATGTGGTTATTGTTTCTGGTTCACGGTTCACAGCCCTTCCCACGATGCATGATCACTGAATAAGAGGTTCTCTACTAACCGCCCCCGACGGGCGCACTTCCACCTCACCAGACAGGGGCACTGCTAACACAAAAGACATAAAACACAATGGCTAACCCCAGCATTAAATGTCTGATCCTGAATGTGAGGGGCCTAAACGCACCTGTAAAGTGAATAGCTATCATTCAGAGGCTCCCTTCTATGGGGATAGATACCGCATTCATTCAAGAGACCCACTTATTAAAGTAGGATGAAAAACGCCTGTTCGGGAAGGGATACACACGGGCATACTTTGCATTGAGCGGGCAGAAGAAACGCGGGATGGCTATCATGGTCCGTAAGGGGTTACCACTATGAATACGGGATGTGTTGAGGGACACACAGGGGAGGTACCTGCTGGTCAAAGGGGACCTGGGAAACCGGAAAGTCACGCTTGGGCCGATTT
The DNA here is from genome assembly GCF_040938575.1 of Ambystoma mexicanum. Taxonomy (NCBI): domain Eukaryota; kingdom Metazoa; phylum Chordata; class Amphibia; order Caudata; family Ambystomatidae; genus Ambystoma; species Ambystoma mexicanum. The sequence continues at coordinate 965,114,006 of NC_090936.1, read as the reverse complement.
ATGGTCCGAGCGAGAAACGGAGAGAGTTCTGGGAAGGGCTTAATGGGACTGTTGGGAGCTTCATGGAGGGTGAGGGAATACTGGGAGGGGACTTTAATTGTGTGGTGAACCCAACGATGGATAAGACCCTGACCCTGACTAACGATGACAAAGTTAACTTCTACACCATGACCACCTTATTGAGGGAACTAGCACTGTTTGAGGTGTGGCGTTTTGTCCATCAAGGGGAAAAGGGTTACACTTTTTTTCTCAGCAGTACACTGGGATTTCTCCATGTTAGATATGTTTTTGGTCTCCCCTACTCTCATACCATTAGTTACCACTATAGAGATCCTGCCGAAAGTGCTTATGGATCACTCCCGGTGATATTGGAATTGGACCTGGAATTAGGGACCCCACACCAAAACCCCAGTGGAGACTCAACACGCGTATCCTTGGACATGGAAGAAAGAATAATGATCGAGAACGCAATAACCCTATACTTCCAAGAAAACAAGACACGGGGGCTAGCCACTTGCACTGTATGGGACGCAGGGAAGGCATTACTCAGGAGGGATCATAATGGGTCAGATAATAGCCTGAAATAGGTCCCAGCGGTTAATTCGCGAAGGACTAGGAGGAACGGTACGGGAGAAAGAAAAGGCACATATCAATAAAGGTAGCAGTTGGGTGCTAAGAGACCTTAGAATAGCCAGGCAGGCACTAGAAACCCACCTGATGGGGAAAGCAGCGCAATCATTACTTATGACAAAGGCAATTTTATTACTCTAGGGGTAATAAGGCGAATGAACTATTGGCGGCAAAGCTCCAAAAGAAGTCTACTCGTAACTATATTGGTCCCTTGAAAGCAGGGGATGCGCAGAGGGTCCCCACGGAAACCGGGAAGTTGCAGGTCATGGAGGATTTCTTCAAGAACGCCTCTGCTTTACAAAAAGGGCACCAACAGCCGTATTAGAGATTTTATTAGACAAGCTCAGTTCCCTAAGATCTCAGAGAAGATGAAAGGTATTAGAAAACCCCATCTCAGCTCAAGAGGTTATCCAGGTGATTTGTTCTCTCCCTGGGGGTGGGAAAGCTCTGGGACCGGATGGGTTCACAAATAAATTTTACAAAACATTTGCGGGACAGTTGGCCCACACAACATTTAACTCATTTTCCACCTCAGGGGGAGGAGGGGGTTGGAGTGACCGATTTCATGGCTGAATCTACTACCACTTTGTAACTGAAGCCATGGAAGGACCAGGAGGATTGCTCTAGCCCTATTGAACAAGGACGCAGAGCTGTATAGCAAAATGATAGCGGCGAGATTGAAGGAAGTTCTCCCACACATAGACGTAGCTCAGACTGGGTTTATCAAGAATAGAGGGGCCCGTGATAAAATTAGGAGGGTGGTTAATTTAATATCCATGGCCATGAAATTCCCAAGAGGAATCTCGCACATCTCCCTAGACTCACATTGTGCATTTGATAGCATGGCCTGGGATTTTCTGCAAGTTCTCTTACTATTATATGGCTTTGGGCCGAATATCAGTAGGCTAATCTTAGAAAACTTTCAAATCCCCTCATCTATGGTCAGGGTTAATGGGAACTACTACCCTCGGATTCCTTTGTGCAGGGCAACAAGGCAAGGGTGCCCGTTGTCGCCCTTGGTCTTTGCAATGGCCATGGAGCTGTTGGCACTAAGAATTCAATATAGCACCCACATACAGGGCCTGGAGTGGGCAGGGAACACACATAAAATAGTGCTTTATGCGGATGATGTCATCTGCTTCCTACAAGACCCCAAACAGTCGAGAACCCCCCCAAATGGACCTTTTAGCGGAGTTCCATGGGGTCTACGGGATCCAAATCAACCATAATAAAATCAGGGGGCATGTCCATAGGAATACCGCAGAATGTCCAGCTGGAACTCCAGTCGGCCTTCCCCTTCAAGTGGTTGGAGAAGGGATTTACGTACCTGGGGGTTAAAATCACCTACACATACAGAGCTCTTCACAGGGCCAATATCCTGCAACTATGGAAAGAAACACAAGCCACACTAAAAGGCTTGGAAATCCAAAAAGTTGTTGTGGCTTAGAAGGGTGACTGCAGTCAAAATGACAATCTTGCCCAGACTCTTAAACATGTTTCAGGCCTTCCCAATGAATATCTCTGACGAGCTGACAGACCTGCAAAGTGCTGTAGGGCAGTTACATCTGGAAAAGAAAAAGTCGGAGAATCCCGCTGCAAACGCTCCTCAGAACGCAGGAGTTGGGGGGAACTGGGAGTTCCCGCCTTGCATAGGTACTATCAAGCAGCCCAAATTGTTCCTGTGCTCATCTGGGGATCTGACGAAAACCAGCCGGAATGGAAGGGGATAGAGCAGGGTACGACGGACACTCCACACCAACCTGCCTGTCTTAAATAGACAGGTCAGGGGGTGTTTGTTCGAATCCACACGTACAGCACTTGATATCTCGGACAGGGCCCGCACACAGTTGGGAATCAAAGCTAATGTAGGTCCACTAATACTGGTGTTTTAGAATCCAGAGTTCTCACTAGGCCTGGTAAGGGAGTTTTTCAACTGCTGGGAATCCCTGGGGTGTCTAAGACTCAGACCTAGATAAAGATGGGCTCCCTTTAACATTTATAGAATAAAAAACTAAATATACACTCCCGGAATCAGAGCATTTTAGATACTGTCAGATTAGACATTGGGTCTCCAATCAGAAGATAAAGAAGGCAAACGCATGCCCTCCAAGGGGAATCGAACCCCAGCTGATGGAAGGGCAAAATACTCGTAGGATTTCCCAGTGCTATCGTTTACTTGATAAAGCCCAACGGGAGGACAAACTCCCCTATATGAACAATGGGAGGGAGATGTGGGGGCTGAGATTCCATTGGACTCTTGGCAACGCATATGAGCCCGAATCGACAAGAGTTCCAGGTGCATGGGGTATAAAGAATATGCGGTTAAACTCCGTTTTAGGTGGTACATGACACTGCAGCGCCTACATGCAATATCAACAGACTACTCTGACCGCTGCTGGCACAGATGTGGCCAACTGGGGAACTTTTCCCACACGTGCTGGCAGTGTCTAATAATACAAACTTATTGGCAAGAAATCAAGTTGAGAATTAAGGACATTACTGGAGAATTGCTCATGCTGTGCCCCGGAGTCATGCTCCTAGGGGAGATACCAGAAGATGGGGTATACCCAGCCTCAGGCCCTAGGGCTAAGCTAATAACACAACTTTTATTGCCAGCAAAACTTAATCTGGCAAGATTTTGGAAAACTAAAGAGGGGCTGATGGCATCGTACTGGTGGATCAAAGTTTGGAACATCATTGCAATGGAGAAACTAACCGCACATGTAACGGGAAAGATGATACGGTTTTTTCGTACCTGGGCCCTATTCTTTGACTTTGTGCAGGACAGGGAACAGAGGTTCTTCTGCCCACAAACTCTGAGACACTTGCTACAGAGCTGAGAAGAGAATGCAGCCAAGGCAGGAGGAGGGTGGGGTAGAGTGGGGAATCATTGAATTTTCCTCAAGCTATCTGATAGAACCGATCTTTTATTTTATTTTTTTATTGTTTGTCCTTTTTATTCAATTAAATGTTGTTGCTATGTTTGTTGGGGGATTCATGAAACCTAAAATGAGATTCTGAAGATCTATGGTAGACTCCTTGTTGGCATCACTGTTGGCATTGTTCATTGGAATTTCAATAAAAAGATATATTGCACACACCAAAAAATGCTGGTGGACTCCTAGTACACCTGAGGAAGTCTGGTGTGTTGGAATCTTTGCCGCGGTATGTGAGCGCGGTTGAGGTATTGGGGATCAGGGTCCAATGGAATAGAGAAGTACGCATTTTTCAAGTCGGTGACAGTGAACTGGGTGGCCTCAGTGGGTATATTGGATGGAATTCAGTACAACTGGAGACTTGTACAATATTATTCAATGGGTGCAAGTCCTGCATCATCCTCCAACTTGACCCTTTTGCATAATCCTTTTGGATGAAATATTGCCATGTTACACAGGGCCTCTGACCCTTTTGCATGATCCTTTTGGATGAAATATTGCCATGTTACACAGGGCCTCGGGAGGTACTATGATGCCCTGCTGCCATAATGCCACAATTGTCTCATGTGTTCCCTCTTCTGCTTCTTTAGATAATGGATACTGTCATACTCTGGGTAATACTTCAGGTTCCTTTAACTTGTACGGACTGCTTTTACGCTCTTAAAGAGCCCTACATCATGGTGGTTGTCAGTCCATAAAGAGCTGGGTACCCGTGCCGTAGCTTCCTGTAAATATGCGGGCATAGTCTTAGCAATAAGTATAGGGTAAGGTACATTTCTATGCTGAATCATTATTTGACATGGAATGCAAATCTCAAATATCTCAGTCGTTGTCCACATCTTTGAACAGCTGTCCATCTGATACCCCTCTTCCCCTCAGTGGCTGGGCCGGATCAGTACACAATATTGTACACCGCTCTTCGAGGGGATTGGGTCCTCCGACGTATTCCATATCTATGACCGTAATCACCACAGCTGTGCTGCTTTGGAAAATCTTCGGCGTCTGCGTCGATGACCTCGATACTCCGCCCTCAAAGACCTCCTCCGGCTGACGTCACTGGATGTTATAAGTAGGACGCACGACACCCGTAGCCTCAGTTCTGTTTTTTCCTTGAACGTGTTCGCTTTGGAGATTTCGGCGCGCCTCGACTCTTTGGAGTTCCTGTTCTTTTTCGGTTCTTCGAACCTGTTTCGTATTGTGAAGTCTTTCTTCGTGAAGATGTCTACCTCGTCTTCCACACCGCTTTAAGAAGTGCAGGGACTGTGGGTCCAAGATGTCGGTTACGGACTCGCACAACGCCTGCCTCTGGTGCCTCAGGGAGGCCCATGACACGGATGACTGTGTCGACTGCCAGTCGCTCACGTCAAAAGCCTTGCGGGAGCATAAGAAGAAGTTATCGGTAGGTAAGGTGTCTAAGTCACGGAAGTCGAGGTCTGTGGGGCTTTCGACGGACGATTCGAGAGGTGAGTCTCCGCGTCGTCGTCGGAAGTCCAGTGGGTCTCGGTCCCGGAGTCGGTCCCGCCACTCCTCTGCCTCTTCGAGGCACTCCCAGAAGCGCCGTCATTGGTCGCCTTCCCCGTCCTCTTCCGAGGTATCCGCCCGTCGGCGGGTCGCTTACCCCACCAAGCACGCGACGCCAGAGGAATGGGCTTCCTTCGGGAAGAAAATGTTGGCGATTCTTGAATCGCAGGGCACTGGTCCGTCCGCGCCTCTGAGTGGAGTTGGTCGTGATCAGTCGAGAGACACCGCTTGTACACCTTCGGGCTCGGGTGGTCGTCACGATTCACGGGAAAGGTCCTGCTCGGACAAGGGGGAATCGTTCTCGGCATGCCCGTTCCAGGGCCCGGTCCTCGACATGCTCGAGACCGTGTGAACCTGTGGTGTCTTCAAGGAAGACGTCGACGCCAGTGTCGCCAAGGTCGTCGACTGACTCTTTCGAGGCCCCGCCTTCGAAGAAGTCGTCGGCGCCCAGGCTGTCGAGGGACACGCTCGGGGGGGGCCCCGGCCTCGAGGACTGTGTCGGCGCCATCGATGCTGTCGGCTCCGCGTTCGGTGTCAACGCCGATTCACTCGATACCTTTCGAGGCCGTTTCGATGGGGTTCCCCAGGGCTCGGTGGAAAGGCTCTGGCAAAGGCCAAGCATGGATTTGTTCCGCATTCTCTGCCTTATTTCCGCCAGCTTGAGTTTATTTCGGAGGTGGATGAGGGCTCTGATGATGGCATGGTTCCAGATACGGTACCGGTCAAGATTTTCTCGGGCCATAGCCAGATTGAAGACTTGCAGCAATCTCTGCACGATGCCAGTGGGCTGGACACCTCTCCGGAGGTGGAGTTTTGTAGGCCTAAACCTGGCACTCATGCCGACTCCTCGTACCAGCGCCTTATGTCCAGGGTCACCGAGTACTTGGGTTGGTCTGCTCCCCCAGGGGATTTTCTTCAGGATGACCTTAAGGATATCCTCGACCAAGGTCCACCAACTGACCCGTTACTGCCGTTCCATATGGCTCTACAGAGGAGGGTGGCGGCGGCTTGGACTGCTGCGGAGAGTCTCCCGGCAGTGGGCAAATCTTTGCCGCGAAAATACCGCCCAGACAGTAGCGACCCCTGCTACTTGACCAAGCACCCCACTCCGGAGAGTTTGGTGGTGCAGGCGGCTACGGCCCCGGCAAAGCAGGCGTCGTATCCTACCATCCCTCCTGATAGGGACGACAAGCGTTTTGACGATGGGCGAAGAAAGTGTTTTCTTCAGGGGGGTATGGCGTTTCAGGCGGCCAACTCTTTATGTGCCTTGTCACGTTTCATGCACACTCTGTGGAACTGTTTCCTTAGCGGTTGAACATATTCCCAAAGGGGATGAATGGGATGGTTTCCTTGCCATGGTTCAGGATGGTAAGACTCCATGTGTGAGGCCGTTCAGTCGGGTTTGGACATGGCAGATTGCGTCAGCCGGTCCATGGCGGCGAGCACTGTGATACGCAGGTTGGCGTGGTTGCGGAAGTCGGGGTTTGATCTTGATGTGCAGGCCTGGCTCCTCAACATGCCCTTTGACGGGGAACATCTTTTTGGCAGCAAGGCTGACGAGAGCCTTGAGAGGTTGCAGACCTCCAAAGCTGCAGCAAAGTCGTTGGGCGCTGCAGTTCACCAACCTGCGCATTTTCGTCCTAGGGGACAGCAATGGAGGGGAGGTTCCTTTCATTATTACTCCTTTGGTGAAGCGAGAGGAGCTGCCAGTCAAAGGGGCCACCGTAAGAGTGCCAGAGGTGGAAAGCAAGGTACTCGAGGTGCCAAGGCCGCTCGGGCTGTTGCCTCTTTGCCCTCAGGCAACGCCGCAGCCTCTTCAGCTCAGTCATGAGGCCATGTCCCATGGTTCGCCGGTTGTGGGAAGGCTGGCGCAGCATCTTGTAGAGTGGCGCGCCATTACTTCAGATGTGTGGATTCTGGAGATCATAACCCACAGCTACTGTCTTCCTTTCCGGCAGAGGTCTCGAGACAATCCACCGGGGAATCTCTCTTTGAAGAGTCCGGATCCGCTCCTTGCGCAGGAAATTCAATCCCTGCTGGAGAAAGGCGCCATAGAACTGGTGCCTGTAGCGGAGAGGAACAAGGGATGGTATTCCCCTTATTTTTTGATTTCCAAGAAAGACTGGGGATTGAGACCCATCATGGACTTGCGCGGTTTGAACAAACTCCTCAGGAAGGACAAGTTCAAGATGGTTACTCTCACTCAAGTCCTCCAGGCCCTTCAACTTCAGGACTGGTTGGTGTCTCTCGACCTCAAGGACGCTTATTTTCATGTGCCGATACATCCAAAGCACAAGAAGTACCGGAGGTTCGCGGCACTTTCAGTTTCGGGTCCTGCCGTTCGGATTGACCTCCGCCCGAGGGTCTTCACCAAGCTCATGGTAGTGGTGGCAGTGCACCTCAGGAAAGGGAGGGATTCACGTCTACCCCTAACTGGACGATTGGTTGATCAGGGCGCGCTCTGCCGAGCAAGTCCTGGATCATCTCTGTCACCTGCCACTCCCTCCACAAGCTGGGCTTCTCCCTCAACTTAAAGAAATCCCATTTGACACCAACTCAGAGGCTCCAGTACATTGTAGCAGTGCTCGACACGTCCCTGGGGCAGTGTTTTCCTCCCCAGGCGAGGGCTCGTCACATTCAGCAGATGGTTCACAAGTTTCAGCTTGCCCAGAGTCTCCCAGCGTTCGAGTTCTTGAGATTGCTCGGCCTCTTGGCATCCTGCATTCTTCTGGTGCCAGAGGCCAGGTTGCGGATGAGATCTTTGCAATGGGCACTCAAGCTCCAGGGGTCTCAGTCCTCCGGCAGGATGTCGGACCCTGTTCAGGTGCCGTCCTTGGTCGCCCAGGACCTTCTGTGGTGGGCCGTCGAAGACGATCTGATGAAGGGGGCTCCGTTTTGGCTACCCTGGCCGGATGCGACGATCGTGACGGACGCATCCCTCACGGGATGGGGAGCTCATACCAACGAGTTGACAGTCAGCGGTCGTTGGTCTCTGTCGGAGGCCAGACTCCATATCAATCTGTTGGAGCTGAGGGCCGTCAGGCTAGCCCTGAAGGCTTTTCTGCCGACTGTGCGAGGGAAGAATGTCCTGATCCTGACGGACAACACGGTGGCCATGCACTACCTCAACAAAAGGGTGGGGGGGGGGCAGGGTCACTTCCTCTGTGCAGGGAGGCGATGCAGCTCTGGTTCTGGGCAATCCAGCAGGAAGTTTCGATCTCGGCAGTTCATCTGGCCGGAGACGAAAACGAGACGGCGGACGCTCTGAGCAGGCAGAGCGCGATCTCTCACGAGTGGGAGTTGGCTCAGGAGATTCTCCTGGAGATCCTCGCCATGTGGGGGACCCCTCAAGTGGATCTCTTCGCCTCCAGGGTCAACCAGAAGTGTGAGAGGTTCTGCTCGCGGGAATTCTTCCAAAAGGAGCCTTAGGAGACGCGTTCGTGGTGGAGTGGTCATTCCCACTCCTGTATGCGTTTCCTCCAGTCTCCGTCATCCCACAAGTACTGCAGAGGTTACGGAGGTTCGGTTCCCGGATGATCCTCATTGCTCCGGTGTGGGCCCGGAGGACGTGGTACCCGGACCTTCTCGACTTGTCCATCTGCCTTCCACATCGTCTTCCCTACCGAGACGATCTGCTCTCACAGGAGGGGGGTCAGGTTCTCCATCCAGAGGTCAGATCTCTCAACCTTCACGCTTGGTTTCTGAAAGGTTGAGGTATATGGATTGGGACCTCCCTGAAGACGTGATGGAGGTGTTGCTCTCGGCCAGATGGCCAGCAACAAAGTCCCTGTGCCGTTGCCGTTGGAGTAAGTTCTGCGACTGGTGCAGGGTTAAGAATGTGGATCCTTTTGCATGTGACATTACCATGGTTCTGTCTTTTTTGCTTTCTTTGGCCCACAGGGCCTGCAAGTGGGTACAGTTAAAGTTTACCTGGCGGCGCTGTCCATATTTAAGCGCTCGTCTGAAGAGTGCTCCTATTTTAAAATTCCTTTAGTGAGCCCTTTCAGAAACTGAGAAATTAATGTGTTCCCTCTGTCAGCTTTCCTGGTTCCCGGTTGGGATTTGAACCTTGTACTCAATTTTTTGATGGGTGCTTTGTTTGAGCCTTGGCATTCATGCCCTTTGAGACTGTTAACTCTTAACTGTGTTTTTGGTTGAGGTCACTTCCGCTCGCAGAGTGAGTGAGTTACAGGCACTTTCAGTTAAGCCACCCTTCACTTTGTTTCATACGGACAGGGTTGTCCTTAGAGTTCGTCCTTCCTTTCTTCCGAAGGTGGTGTCGGAATTTCATTTAAGCCAGAAGGTTTTTCTTCCGGCGTTTTATCCTCCTCCACATCCTGGTAAGGAAGAGGAGAGGCTCCATAGGCTTGATCCTAGGAGAGCGTTAAGCTTTTATATTTCACGCATGTCCCGGGTCAGAGTGGACGATCAACTCTTCATTGGTTACGCTGGAACGCGTTTGGGACAAGCTGTGACGAAACAGACTTGGTCTTGCTGGATTGTTTTGGCTATCTGAGTGTTACCGCTTGGCGGGTAAAGACCCACCGGTCGGCTTACAGGCCCATTCTACCAGGGGTATGGCTGCCTCTGCTGCCCTACAGAGGGGGGAGGGGGTTCCTATTCATAACATCTGTGATGCAGCCACCTGGGCTTCGGTACATACTTTTGTACGTCACTACTCCCTCGATTCCATCCGTGGGCAGGATCTGGCCTTTGGCAAGGCGGTCCTTTCCTCCGCAATTTGATTGGGCATTCTAAATTTCTGTTTTCTAAATTCTTTTCCCACCTCCTTGCATTGGTACTGCTTTGGGAGTCAGTCATAGATATGGAATACGTCGGAGGACCCAATCCCCTCGAAGAACAAGTTACTCTCTTACCTGGTAACGTTCTTTCGATGGGATGGTCCGACGATGTATTCCATATCGCTCCCTCCCTACCTTCCCCGCTTAAGAATTTCTTATGCGATTGCCGCTTACGTTTCCGCAAGGCTTTGTGTGTCAGACTGGCAGAAGACTGATTCCAAACGTTCTGGGGTGAAAAAACTACAACTGAGGCTACGGGCGTCGTGTGTCCTACTTATAACATCCAGTAACGTCGGCTGTCTGAGGAGGTCCTCGAGGGCGACGTCATCAACGCAGGACGCAGACGCCGAAGATTTTCCGAAGCAGAACAGCTGGTGTGATTACTGTCATAGATATGGAATACGTCGTCGGACCATCCCATCGAAAGAACGTTACCAGGTAAGAGAGTAACTTGTTCATCTCCCTCCTATTCAGTCCCTATTAATACTACCTTGTTGTTTGCAATCATCACTGCTTCCAAATCTAGAGTAATAATGGTACCTGAAGCATGGTCTTGGACAAAACAAAAATTCAGACCACACTCTGCATGGTTTGCTTCTGATGCCAGGCACCCAACTCAATAACACTGTCGCTTCATTCATTAGCAAATCTGGGTAAAAGGCGTAGGGGGGGGGGGGGCAGAAGTAAGGCTCCGACACAATGTTGGTATATATTTGGGTATAAACTTTTATTAATTAAAAATAGGTTGGAAAAAGACCTCTTTCCCTAAAGCTAAGGGTTTTCCTTACCTCAAAGGAAACTAGTGTAATTGTCAGGAAGTCCAAAACTAAAAAGTTTGTCGCTGTCTTGTCTCAAAGCCTACCTCTATCCCAAACACTAACAATCTAAAGTAACTGTGCAAGGATGATCTCTTCTCAAGTAAAAAGTGTTAGTTGTGTTCTCAACCAACTGAAAAGTTCCCAGTCTCACTGCTACTAAAGGAATGCAAAATAATGTTCCAAAATTCCAATGCTAGGGTTGTGCTCCTTTCTCCTAGACTACTTCTTATCTTATGCCCAATCCTTTAGGGCTCCTGAGTGCCTTTATCCCTTTTAGTAAAGTCTCTTGGCAATTCACAAGGGAATGCGTCTTATGTTCATGCTTCTTTGTTCTACCAACTTGGCACAGTTTGCTTTCAAGCGTAGGATTCCTCCTCTCAGTTCCAGGGTTCTTAACCTCAACTTCTCATGTGGGTGCGGGTCCTAGACTCTCAATGTTTTACATGTCTTGTTAGCTCTCTTGACAAGCAAGGATTTTCTCATGGATTGTCTCGCTTTATCTTACAGGGTCCCACACCCTCTTGATCTTCATCACTTCAAACTTTGGTTTATCATATGGGTGCGGATCTCGGATTGCACTGTAGCATTGTATCTGCTATTTTCACTCTCCTGTCGATTATACAACTCTTCCTGCTTTATGCCAGGGTCCCAGACCCTCTTCTCCCAGCTTCTGGGCTCTCCCTGTTGTTTCCCCAGACTTCTAGTACCTCCCAGGCACCCTGTATACCTGTTAATGTCTTTCCTGTAGGTATCCATGGTTCCCGGGCAGCTGTCCCTTCTATATGCTCTGGTAGTGTTCGGGTATTCAGTGGGGTCTGCAGCAACTCTGCAGACTTCAGAACCTTCCTGGCTGTGCTTTTTTTCCTTCTCTCGCGCTTTGCCTGGGCCGGTCAAAGGATTCCCTCTGCAGCAACTCGAGTAGTCCTCTCATGGTAGACTATGTTTGGTTTCTCCTTTTCCTCCAGTTACTGCTTCCCTTGCAGATTGTGTCGGCTGCTCCTGTGCATGGCTCCCGCTGCTCCTCGCAGGAGGATCGCTTGCTCCCTCTCTCTCTTTCCTGCCTGAGCTGACCTGCTTTCAAACTCCTGCATGGAATTGTTGTACTGTTTTGGGCACATCACTTGGGTTGAGAAGCTAGACCGGTCACTCTGCTTCTCTTGGACTCCCTGTCATCTTATTCGTCACAGTACCAGTTTCAAAACTATATTCATGATACGTTGTACTTTCTGGTCTTTCAGTCTTGTTATGTACGTTAAGTTGACTGACTTGAAACAAAACACACTGGCTCTACTTGGAGAGGGGGAAGGAGGATTTAGGGTTAGAAAAGGGGTTGAGTGTATTGAAGTGGGGTCATACCTCATTTTCTGTCACCCCCAACCCCATAGAGGGATTCCTTCCCCATGTGATCTTCCCTTGATGCACCACTGCCGGGGGACTGTTGGACTGTGGTGGCCCTGGCCACATGGGAAAGGTCTCTCCCTAGGGGAGAAGGGACGACATCCATAGATTTGTCAAAAAGGGAATTCCTCTAGGAGCTCTGTCACTGTACAATGCTTGTGTTACTGTCAGAACCCTAGCATAATAAATTCCTGGTGTGTAACACACCACCCCTTCTTCTGTGACTGAAATTGTCATATTTAGATTGCTTAGCGGGTTCGTCTAACAAGTTTGCTGTTGTTTGCTGAATCAGGAACGGGACTAATGCCTCTTGAGTACCTACCTTGGTGGGTAAATCTTCTGTGAAGGGAACCGAATGTATTGCCTCAGAGATCCCCTGTGTGTCCATTACCTTTCCTGATAAGGTGAAGTACCCTTCCGATTATGTATGATTTTGTTGCATCTGTATCAAACATAAAAACAAATGATTTGCTACCCATCTTCACACCTACCAGTATTTCCTCGTCCAGGTCGGTAGTGACTGGCAGGACTGGGTACGTTGCGGCTGTCCTAATCTTGATAGGTGTTTGACCTTAGGAATTAGGAAAGGGTTAACGGACACCACATGCACCCTGCATAGTGAGCAACTGTGCCGTGCGGCAAAGCATTTATGTCCCATAGTTTGGGTACTGACTGTTGTTTGGTGCTGTGTATACTGGAGGAGCCAGGAATGAGATGTGGACACTGTCCCTCACTAGGAGGCATTTTCTTACCTCAACCAAAAATGAAGGGGTCTGTCCTTTGTCAAGATGTCCAAAGCAAAACATGTCCTCTGTCCATATTATCCTGGCCCTCACAATCTAAGCTAACTCTAAGGTGCAAAGTATATTGTCTCTGATTCTCAAGTGTTCCTAAGTTCAAATCCAACATAAAGGTATGATTCAAACCAAAGGGTTCCGAATGGGCAGGGTTTATAGCTCCAGTGAATGGCTTCCTTCCCCAGCTTCCTTTTCACCAATATGCAAAAGTTTAAACCATGAATAAGTAAGTTCCTTATTACTCAAGAGGGTAACTCCCTCCTCTCGGTGTGCTCACAGTTCTCACAGTTCCAGGGAATGGCTCTCTTCCCCAGATTCCTCCTTATATTCAAGACAACTCAAAATCCCAAAGGCATGAATCCTCTTTGGGTTTCTCTTTCCAATATTTACAAATTGGGTGTGGGTCCCAGACTCGCAGATCACCTGGTATACTCCGCTGACAGATTTTCTTTCAACCTTGAAAACTCACAATCCCAAGGGCATGGGACTTCCTTGAGATTCTTTTCCACTGTAGTTTATTAGACAGCTTTTTACTTTGCCTTGTATACTCTCCTGCCAGGATTTATGTGCAGTTATCTTTCCTTTTGCCCACAGATTGGTATTTGCCCACTGTTGACTTATCACCTTATCAAGTTAGGCTCAACATTTGTGTTTCCTCTTTTCAGGTATAGTCCCAGTGACCCGTTCGTGGTATGGTTTAGGACCACGCTAAATCCTTGACGGGTTTCATTCAGTGTTCCTCTCTGTAATTTCATGGTGCTGCATGCTTTCTTAGGCACCCTGTTAACCCGCCCATCTTCCTTGGATTTACCGGGTGATTTGAATGCTTCTCACGCCTCTTTGTTTATTCTCTGTGCTGCTCGTTGGCTCAGCGTACGTCCTGTCAGCCGCTGCACCTTTGCCGCATTCGGTTCCACTCTGCGCAGCTCCCACTGCCTCTGTGACACAGGCGGCAAGCCCTCTGTCCCTCTGTTTCCTCTCATGCTCTCTGGGTTCACTTCGGCTTCGCTTCCCATGGCGTGCTCTCCAGTAGCGTGTTGTCCGGTTTCTGCGCGGCTTGCAGCATTACCCAACTTCTGCACTTCTCCCTCACACAGTCTGTTAGCTACAGTGGCAGAGTGGAACAACTTCTAAAGACTAGACCGCTGAATTTGCTGAGCGGTTTCATTGCTTTGTTCCTCTTTCTCATCTCGGTCAGTGTCATTAGTGTAATGTTGAGGTAGTTGGCAATGGATCTCATTGGGACTAATCTCTACTGCTCCCTGCCTCTTCCTCATCTCAGTTATTAACATATTACTCCATGTGTGATGTTGGGGGAAATGTATGAAGTAAACCTGGCAAGGGTTTACGAGAGAAGGTTATAATATGTCATTAAGGCATGAGGAAAAGAAGGAACATCCCTAAAAGGGAAGGGGGATATGTGACGTCTAAAAATGCCAGCCCCCCCACCCCCCTCCTGATGATTACCTCCCCTCACGTGATCCTCCCTCAAATAGCCACCCCCAGGGTCAGGATCAGGTAGCGGCTGCTGTGCCCTGACCACAAAAGGAGACACCTGGGCAAGAAGGGATGACCTCCTCAGATTCATCACAATACACTGGTGCTGTTTTTGGTGCAGGGGGTTGCATCTGTTGTGGTAATTAATACTGCTACTGCTGCCCCTGCCGGGGCATCTGCACGGGGGCTTGGGCCATATAGGGTACTTGGAGGCATTATTCCCAGGCATTATTCCCAAAAGGCTGGTGATATGTAATTGGGACCGCTGGTTTTCTGGGGTAGGCGTGGGTGTGTCTTACGAGTTTGCTTGTCTACTTCTACATTCCTGCGCAAAATAGCCCATTTTCCCTCATGACCAACATGATCCCGGCCCTCCAAATCCTCTGTGAAACCCCCCTCTCACTTGTTAACAACGTCCTTGATAACCTCAGTTATCTGGATAACCTTGGTAGCCTTCTGTCCACTCCTGTATCATTCTTTTGTCTACCTGCCCTACAGCAAGGCTCGTAATCATTCGTAAAGCATTATCCACTGCTTCCTTCTCCTGCCTTCGCCTACAATGGTGTTATATAATTAATTGAATCTTTTCCCTTCCCTTCCCTTCGCCTGAATCCCACCACTTTGTCCAATTCTTTCTGTACATCCTTTGGGAGCCTGTTCTTTAGAATATAGTAGAATATTATGTTTTTTCCCATGGTTCCACTATCTCAGCCCTCCACATCTCCTGAGTTATGTTTATATATTGTGCAGGGTCTTTCACTTCCTAAGGATGCGCCATAATCAAATTTATATCTGGTGTGTCGGCATAAACTGACTTTAAGGCAGCCCATGCTTTTGCCCAACAATCATTAAAATGCGCTCAGTCGTGATTATCATCGCCCATTTGTACCCCTGGGTAACCCGCTTTCCTCCAAATGTCGTCTGCTTGGTCCCCTAATAATGCAGCAAAAATGCTCTTCATATCCCCCACTGCTAATGGAATGCCTGCTGTCTGCTTTTCAAGTGCATATATCCACTTGCCTGCACTTGCTGTGAGTGACGGCAGAGCCTTCATCAAATTGTTTCCATCTGTGTGGGCACGGCACATATTGTGCTCGTCTGGGGCCTTTACCTAGCTATGGAAGTTGCCCATCTGTTTGGTTCCCCCTCTCACCTTTTACCACCACGAGTCCTAGTCACGCTCTGAGTTTTGGATCCCATAAACTCTTTACGCTTGCTGTTACCCTGGGTGGCATATCTTTGCCACCCCCCTGCTCCTCATCTTTTACCTTGCTACGCCTGCATCTATATCTGATCGGATTGACTCATAATCAGCACGTTGTGACTCCGCTCAAGGTCTCTCATTGTGCGGCCATCATCCTTCGCTTCAACGTGTACGTCCCTAACCGCTCTACTGTCAAACCGAAATAAAATATCACTTGCTCTAGATTAACCAGTACTTATTGGCGTACTTTGCCTTTCTCCCTGTCCTGGTGTTACTCGCGCAAGTGCTGCCTCTGCCCTGTGAAGTGCTGTTTCCAAGTCTCTCTGTGCCATGTTCTGTCTCCATAACTAATGGGTAGGATGTTACCTTCGCTTCTGAGGGCTGTAGAATGTTTTCATAGATGGCTGTGGCTCTGTCATGAAGTTGCGGGGGGGCACATACTCTGGATTAATGTACCCTGCAGTTGCGTGCATGGGCTAACATCACTGCGGGTGCGGCGGTGCTGTGGAGGTTCTAGGGGCATTGCAGGGTGCGGGTACTTCACAAGGTGTGGGGAGGGTAATACCAGGTGCTGCGGATCGTTTCCCGTCCCTTAGGCTTCTCTGGGACATCTTAGAAATCCTCAGCCATCCTCCACAGCTCCAGAATGCTCTGCCTGCTCCTCAACTTCCTTCCCTTATACTTTGCAGCTAAATATGTGTACATATGGCCCATTATGTACTTGTTATTCGATCCTTCTTCGGGCCAAGGTTTATACATCTCCCCCTCATGTCATTGACCCACTTGCAATGGTACTTATCTGTCTTTTCCCGGTACCACGGAAGCACGGTACACATGTATTAGAGTGGGGTAGTGGTACTCATGATTACTTCTAGTTACACACTTGTAAAGTTTGCACCTTTTGTTTCGTAGACACTGATCCAGCAGCGCTGACCTACCCCGCCCTCCTACTACTGCCCATGCGCCTCGTTCCCCCCTTCACTTTTCTTGTAAAGCCACACGATGCACTTATTATACCCCACATTTCTTCACACAACTCAATAACCACCACTCCACACTCTAACAATTCCATAAACTAAATGAAATACAACAGTTGTATACACAATGGTATAGACCCTTCCTCAGCCTCCTCTTCCAGACAAGGGAATTTACCTCCTTCCTTCCCCTCATGCCAGGCAAAGGGATCCAAGGCCCTCCATATAATGGACCTATACAACAAAATCACACACATTTACACAATAATGTAGACCTTTCCTCTGTCCCTTTGCTTCAATTTCCCCTCCTTGCACTCCATTTTGCCGAGTGGATGGACCCCAGGTCCTTCAAATACTGGACATCTACTCTACTTGCAGCACTGCCTTTCCCCCACAATGGAGGAGATCTGGTTTTCTCTCCTCTTTTACTCGTACTATACTGCCGAGACGTGGCTTTTCCTCTCAAGTAAGGAAATCCCTCTGGCCACCTCAATATCAAAAAGCAACGTATATCCCCACGTGGTATGTTACACTCCACACACTCACAATCGACTCACTCCACATACTCCCCTAGTTGTTTTCTCCCACAAAGGTGCACTTACATGTATGTGTTCTCCCAAGCACCTTTGATGCAGGGTCCCCATCAATTGCCTGCACAACAGGGCGCAGCTGCCTGCTCCAATGAACAGGCAGCCCTGTTGACAACAAGGCACCTGCCAACCTCCAAGTCGTGCACGGACGCATCACTGCAACCCAGGATGCGTAGCTGGGACACCCCCACCCCTGATCTCACATACAGTCTGGGACACCAAATTTGTAAAGGGAGATGTGACCCAAAACGCATACAATAAAAATAATCCAAAGGCCAAATAACCACTGCACCGCTTTGCAAGGGAAAACCGGACTGAGACAGAGCTCATCACACCACCAGAGGTTACAAGTTATATAGCGGAAAACCGCACATTGCCATACATAGGTTACAAGTCATCCCACCACCCTTGTTGGCTACCACCTATACGACATGATAATGCCTCTTTATAGTCCCTGGACCGATTGGCCACACCTTAGCTAAAGCCCATTCCCCTACACACGTGGTCCACTACATTGTCACTATTGAATCTGAATACATGATTAGTGTGTAGGTACACCGCTTCAATAAGAAGTCTTAACAGTCGTGTGATGTGCAACCCTCTGACCCAGACGCGTTAATGGTAAGGATGGTGAGGCCAACTCTGCTTTGATAAGACAACGGGCCTTCTCTTTATACAGGACGCCCTTTCAGACACTAGCTGCTCCCTTGACCTTGTACTACATTTGTTGGCATCACCTCTGCTCCACCTATCCAAATCACAGTACGTTCCAGACACGGCTCTCCTCTGATCTTAAACCCCAGGTCACCTGACGAGGGCACCACTCTTGAGTTTTAATTTCAAGGATATGTTTGCTTTGGTTGTGCATCTACTTGTAATTCATATAGGATGACCTCTCATTTCATATAGGATGACCTCTCATTCGGTGAGGGTGATAGTTTACTAAATATTAGCCTGGCTTGTTGACGTCACCAACCCATGTGTCCTATTCTCGTGGATTTGTCCTTCAAAGGGCGCCTCCTTAACTTCCCCCCCTCAGATTTAACATTCCATTACTAGCGCCTTCAAGCTCTGCAGCTGGATACAATTAGCGTTTATCTGCACAGCGCAGGTGCCTCTGACCTTGGCTTCTCTCTTGGGGAATAGAAAGGGGATTTGTCTTGGGACTGAGCTAAACAGAGCCACAGCTCCCCATCAGGGTCTCCATTTTGCTCATCGTGTGCTAGGACTAAAAATCCAATATGGCGTGACTCTTGCCATGTTGACCCGCTGACCTTGAATTTACTGTATCACCTTTCTGACTCCTCTTCTTTTTCCACCTCCTTTAACTCCCTTCTCGCACTGTATGCAATATATAACATCATGTTCTACTTCTAAACAGTGGGCCTATAACACACTGCCCTATAGCCTCTGCAACATTGATACATTTGTTGCTCTTTCTGTGTTGCTATATAATCCATTTATGTGTCAAAACTAACTACAAGGGATACATGCGCCTTCTGCCGTGCCATGCAGCACTTACTAATTGGTCTTTCTAATTCTGAACCTTTTCTCATTGCTCCTCCACTGTACAGCGGTATAATGCTGTAATCTATCATTGTTGTTGCGACATGGAAATTGCTGCAAATGTATTTCTATTTCTTTATCAAGTACATAAATAAAGGTTTAATAAAAAATAATCCCACGGAAGAAACAGCAAACTCTGCTACAGCAAAGATTAAAATGTTTTCCTACGAATGGCATCGAGCCCCGAATCAGTAAATTGTGCCGGGGCATCCTTCTTCATCCAAGACCTTTAAATTGTCACTTTTGACACAGTTGCCATGCGTCTCACTGTCAAAATAATAGTTGGTTCTGTTGTCTAGTCCCTTCGATTTTGATGGACTGTTCTTATATTCCATTTGGGCAGACATAGCATGTTATTTTATACTTTATTTGAGACTAGTGGAGAAGCCTGTCTACACGGGCTAATGTGCGTAAAGGAAGACATTTTCAGAGTGCAAATATATTTTGTGATGTAAAACATTGTAAAGTATCTTGCTCCTTTTGCGTGGAGGAGTAAAACCTCAAACAGAATCCATTGAAAGTTCAACATACTACATATGGCCAATTGTTGTATCTGCTTCTCAGTGTCTTGGATTCCACTTACGGGTTTTGGACTTGAATACATAATGTTGAGGGGTGTCAGAGTAATACAATTCACATGCAACATGATTCAACGTAGACATGAGATCTTAATTGAAGTCCAAGTTTAAAACCTACATGAAGAATATTAGTGATATAATAATACATACTAAGAAATATTACAATTAATAATTACATAATGCATACAGTACATTGTGTTATTTCTCTAACAAAAAAAATTCATTTTTTTAATCCAATTAACCTTTTTTTTTTTTTTTTTTTAATGTATATATTTTCTTAGTACATTCAACTCATGCTGTTAAAGTGGTATTCCTATCTATTTCTGCAGCTAATTCTATGTTATCATTGTTGAAATTGTTTGCCTGGATGATGAAATTGAAGTCTTGTTGTTGTATGCGCAAGGCAATAGCTCCCTCTAGCGGTGGTAATAGGTGGAGCAGGTGCATGACTGCTTCGGACAAACTTACATCTGGCCTTTTTATTATATAGTATGACTAGCCTAAGTATTTGGCTTTGCCCGGATAGCAATTCTCAGATATTCCCCTGAAAAAAGATGAACAAATATTGTTGTTTGCCACAAAGGTAAAACTCGATACATGTTAATGGACTCTGAGGGTACTTGGCCTGCTAGAGCAGCCCTATTCACGAGATTTGTGGTCACTGAAGAGGGTATTCTATCTGAAATATTTTGGGATAGATGTTAACAATAGCTGTGATACCGTTTTTGGAAAGATGTAATGTCATAGTCTGAAACCAGTGCTGGTGTATCTGTTGAGAATGGGTGTCCCAATACTATGATGGAAAGTCATGTTGATTGAGTCTGGATTATTGGTTTTTGGCGTTGTTCTGGCTTTGCTTTTTTTTTTTTAGTTACCTTGCACTGGTAACATGAATTTAATTTTAATGTTTTAAGGATTCGTATCTTTTTTTTTTTTTTTTTTTTTTACCATTCTATGTGCTATAGGGAGTTATGGGAGGCATTTTCCCTACCTTGTTTGATTGCTGGTTTCTCTTTTTATTTAATGTCATTGAATTTGTACAGTGTTTGAACTTTTTTTAATGTTATTTTGTTAATTTCCGATATTTTTTGTTTTATTTGTTGTAAAAGGTTTTTTTGTAACCAGATCCAAATAAAAAACGTTAATTTCACTAATTGAACACCAAATTTTCATTTATCACTAATGGAGATCCTCACATGAATATCATATTTGTATGCTTACTCTGATTATTTGCAGTGTTGTTGGCATTGGTGGCCAATTGTTGCTGCTAAACACACACTGGAGATAATCACAGTAAGCATACAAATATGATATTCATGTGAGAATTGAATTTGGAGGTAAATATACATGTGTTGTTTAATGAAATTGACGAGAATCAAGTTTTTTGGAAAATAAATACATGAAAAGAAAGACGCACACTCTTCTAAAAGAAATGAGAAAACAAAACGCAAGACCAGCTCAGCACAGACAATGCGATGATGAGCACTTTCTACAAATGATCTGTAGATGGCAGTGTAACACTGCAAAACGTAATGTCAAAAAACCAAAAAAGATGATTGATTATCTCAGGAACGAGATGACCTATCGAGCCAGAAAAGTTGCCTTTATTCGGCAGTTAAACACTATGCCATGCAAAATTCATGACACCAGACCTCGCCGTTCCTGAGGAGTTACGTCCCCAAGCACGCCACATACAAACCCACAAAAAATTCAGCATGAACTGGAGACGAATATAAATCTCAAAAACTTGAACTGAATGAACACAGGTTACTCGGAATGTCAAATTGTATTTCCCTGTCCCGTATTATTCAGTGTTTTCTTGTGCAATACTCTATAAATAATATTAACTAAATAGTAGTAAAAGTACCAGAGCTTGTGATCATTTATGAAACTCTTTTGAAGCTTAACATGCAAATGTATTTATTGTCTCATGTATTGTACAAAAAGAATATCCTTAATGTAGTGATTAGCCCAGTCTCTTGTATTGGCGAATGGTATTTTATTAATGAACAAGAGGGGTGGGCAATCAAGAGACAGGTTGATGGTGATACCATTAAAAAGGAAATGATCTCTAGAAAAAATATAGAGCATATATTGAAACCTATTTCTAGGCAGTTAATTGCCCATAGGATTTCCTTCGTATGAAGGATGACCTATTATCTAAGTATGTGCATGGTGACTCCAATGGTGAATTGTACAAACCCACCCCAGTTATCATTTTTAGAGAGGTGATTCATAGAGTCAGAAAAGGACCTGAACTACCTTCAGAACAGGTTGGGGGAGATAGGCTTTGCAAATATCCATACTACACAGTCTGTGTCCAGCCAACTGTGAGCTCCAGGTGCTGTCATGCTGTGTGCTAGGGACCACTATTTTTCCAAGTCTTTTTATTTAGGATTTACATGAATACAAAAACATTGTTCCAAATTGCTAAACAAAATACCTGAAATGTTTTTTTCTTTTTACTTTTACAGAGTCCCTGCACAGAAAAAAGTTAAAGAAGGACCAGGAAACCTGTCATGAGAGAGTAAAACCAAAGAACGTATTTGATAATGTCAAGACGAAGGTCCTGGAGTGTGCAGGGCAAGATATGTCCTCAAGGGGAAAGAACAAGACCTATAAAAAGCAGCGGTGCATTAGTGGTCCAGGTCAATCCCCTGACCTTGAAATGAGTGTCCGTAAACCAAATAAACCTGGCCGAAAGAAAGGAGTGAAGAAAACGCATGTATGTATTGAATGTGGGAGGAACTTCAGTCGGCTCTCCAACCTTGTGAACCATCAGAGAACACATACTGGGGAAAAGCCATACCAGTGTGTTGAATGCGGGAAGCGTTTCAGTGATGTGGCAAACATGATTACTCATGGGAGAGTGCACACGGGAGAGAAACCTTTTGCTTGTGGTAGATGTGGGAAGAGCTTTAGTCGCTTGTCCAATATGAAAACTCATCAGCGAATGCACACAGGAGAGAAGCCCTACCCATGCAATCAGTGTGACAAGCGGTTCAGCCACTCTTCACACCTGGTTACACACCAGCAACTTCACACGGGGGAGAGACCCCACACTTGTGACGAATGTGGGAAGAGTTTTAGTCGCTTGGCAAATATGCTCACACACCAGAAACTACACAAAGGAGAGAAACCCTATCTTTGCAATGTATGTTTCAAGAGGTTCAACCGGTCATCTCACCTTACCAAACACTTGCAGATGCACATGCGAGAAGACATGCTGATGAGGGAGGATGCCTTGCGTATGGAGCAGCAGATGCGGATCCGGGAACACTTCATCATCCTGCAGTGAAGATGGGGAAGCTTATCAATCCGTCATCGGTCCCTTCACGTGCTACACGTGTGTGTGTGCGCGCAAAGAAAACCGAGTTGGAGACTGACAAGGGAGTACTAGCCAACAAAGTGAAACAGTTGTTGCTTTGGCTCCTAGAAGTCGTCTTGATCGAATGCAGAAGATTAGCACATGCTCATTAAAGCCTATGGGAAACCATACAATGCTCTTCAAGACCCAAACTGGGGTGTCCTAAGAACTAGAGGCTCTGTTGGGTTCTGCTCTGCATTCCACAACGATTTGTCCTTTTTAGCTCAATACAGCTAAGCTCCTGGAATTAATGTGAGATTCATACAGGGCCTTCTCCTGCCTTGCCTCAAGAAATGGGGTTTTCACTTCAAGGGGATACTGGAGGGTGCAATACTGGGAGAAGCGCTGTACAATGTGCAAGTGTGAAAGGAGTTCCTCTTACTGTTAATGCAATGTTTACACGCCATGTGTGGTGAACCGGTTAGCCTCTGAAGCTAATGTATGCAACTGGGAAGGACGGTATGCTCCAGTGGTTTACACATGGAGTCTGTAACTAGATGTTACTTCAGTCTCTCCCACTTCATGATGAAATGTGTGACCATTAAGTTGTTACATTTTCCTGAAGCTTGGTGAACCTTTCTCCATTATCTATTGCGTTCAGATGGCAGAGTTAGGTGACCAAGAGCGAAAAAGTCCAGACTGTAAAGGCTTTTAACAAAGATTCTTGGTACATGTTGGATGGGACACTTTGTACAGAATCCTTTCTCCACAGTTTATATAGCTTTTAAATTGAAGCTTCAGGCCCCCCTGTCTTTTCTGAACAAAACGTGGCATATGTTGCCATACAAAGAGCAGTTTAGACTCTCTGGGCAATAAGTGTTCCTATGCTGGATAGCAATCTATAGAGCTTACTATGCCTTTGTGGTTAGTTCGCAGGTTATTTAATGAGAAGCAGAGCTGTTAAGAGGCACTGTTACATTTTGTTTTACTACTATGGTTTCAGTAAGTGCCATTTGCAAGATGCCAGAGCTCATTTGTTGTAAAGTGTATGCTGGCACCAATTGAGGTGACATGGCTGCGTCTGTAACTACGGTAACATGACATAGAAGAGGCAACACATTTGTTCTGCGTTGTTCACTACCAATTCCGTTAGCACACCTTTACTTTCCATCCACTTAACCGTGCATTTTCTAGTTACTAACAGCGCCGTACTTAACAATACCAATATTTTACAATGCATACTTGTTTTTATCCTTTCAGAAGTGCATTTGTAGCCATCTTACTCTGTCATGAGCATGTCATATGGATCTGGACTGTTGCTTTAAAGAATGAGCAAGGGCATTAACATACATATTGTTTGAACATAACTTTGTGCAAAAGCCCCCTCCCCCTTTGTTGTTGATTTAACCAGTTGTATTGACCTGGCAGGATTAGGTATATTAATGCAGCAGCATTACGGAGTTCAACCCAATATACTATCTCAAATCAAATGCTCATACCTCCCTCGCCCCACCCCTTGTTCCATTGAACGGCACTGCAACATTTGGCAGCATGGAGTATGTGGAGACTCATTGCGTGTTACGCCATTCTTCATCCTCCTTCCCTTGCTCATCCTCAAAAGTGTAAATACGCAGTCCTCAGGAATCTGAAAACCAGTGATCTGAGATAATCGTTTTCCTCTACTGGGGGCAGCCTCATCAAACATTTGCATAAGATTTCACTTATGAATGACCAATCGTGTGTGTATCTGATCTGTTTCAATACATAACTTTTCTGGGACTAATGCCTTCCATACTGGATTTTGTATTGAGTTCTGCTTAGGTGACCGCACACCATACGTGTTCACAATCCATATCACCATTTTGGATGTCCAATTCATTCCATATGTAGCTTTATTACCACCCCTGACCATCTGAAATATGTGGGTGGCCAGATAAAGCTCTTGGTGGAAGTAGCACCCTATCGACATTTTTTCTTTTTCTTCAAAAACTGGTCCGTTCCAGCAGCCCTATGGTTTAATTGATCTGTGAAGCTCCCAGTGCCTTAGCAAAAGTCACTACTTTTTGCGCATGCTGCTATGGCAGCGATGCTTGTCGGTTATGTTCCAAACCTT
Source organism: Ambystoma mexicanum (assembly GCF_040938575.1). Classification (NCBI taxonomy): domain Eukaryota; kingdom Metazoa; phylum Chordata; class Amphibia; order Caudata; family Ambystomatidae; genus Ambystoma; species Ambystoma mexicanum. Next base: position 965,089,275 of record NC_090936.1, on the reverse strand, counting down.
ATAACTCCCAAGGGTTACTGTTTATTAACTTCTCTCCAAAGATTGCTTTTTATATTGATGGTTCTACTTGTTTGGGAACTCTGCTTTTTCACATGCTTTGCAGTTCTCTTTATCCAAGGGTTGGTTCTCGGCGGTGGTTTTCAGAAAAGCTCCGATTCCGTATCTCTGTCTGTCTGCAGTATTCCTTGCCATCATTTTAAATGGATGTATAAGACACTAATGACAATCCTGTGACTTCCCAGTATTTTATTTTCAATGTCTGATGTTGGTTTTGACCTATGTTCGTCTAAAATATTTTGATGTTCCTGAGCTGGTTTCAGCACCTCTGGCTTCTGAATTGTTTTCCTGTGATTTATTTTGCAGAGTACCTTTCCAATGTTCTCATAAGGTACATATGTATGGCTCTGGCAGTTTGCTGTCCTCTGCCACAGACTCCCTTTACAAATTCGAGATCCCAATGGTCTGCTTGTTCTGGATGGGCTCGTACGGATCATTTTGCTGTTGCCAGCATATCATTCTACCAGGCAGGTGTACGTAACCTATTTTTACTGAGAAATCCGAATTCTTCAATAAAGAATTCTGTAAGTGTCTTCCTTTCTGTTTTCCATTAACCTTCATCGTCAATATGTACAGCTTGTTTTGTGTATTCCTTCCCAGTGCAGTCTATAGTAGACAGAGTTTTTAAGGCATTCCTGTTGCAAATGATGTTCTCGGGTTGTCCCAGTAAGCTGTATGGTGTCCACTTGCACTACATGTTCATGCGTGCCCCCTCTACACTACAGGTATGTATGCAGCAGTTTTCTCTTACGCTGTTTGGTTACTGTCCCTTCTACACTACAACATAGCAGAGGGTTGCCTTCTAGCACCTCCAGGAGGAGGCGGTATCACTGGTGCACATTTGCATCTCATTGAGATGAGCAGAGCAGCATTTAAAAAAAAAAACATGTATTTATCATGTCATACCCGAAAAATGTTGACTTTTCATAACCTGAAGACCGTTTGTTACAAAATAGAAAATACAAAACAGAGCAGTGTATTCATACCTCACCTGAAGGCTGTATGTCCCCAGCATAATTTTTGTTCTTGATACTTGGCCTTATCTCTTGGCTTAGTTGATCTCTGATGCATCCATGTTCTGACAGTGAATGGAAGTATGTTAATAACAATGCAAAAGAGTGGGAGACGAAACCCAGCTAAGGAGTTCATTCAGGAAAGCAATCTGAAATGTTCTGCAACAGCTAGTTTCACATCCCTAAATCACGCACAGGGAACAAAACGGGCCTCCTCTCCAGCAACCTCTAATAAAACAAAAACGTACAGATCTGAAAGTCGCCTGGTATTAAATCCCCAAGTGCAGCGGCAGTCCCAGGGAGCCTCTGCAGGGTCCCTTTCCTTTCCCAGAGGGGAGAAGCTGTAATGCAACCCAGCCAGAGCTCCAGGGTGGTAGGGGTGGGTGTCATATCCCTGGCCTTGGGTGGCTGACTCCCAATGTGGGTTGAACGTCCTCAAGCCCAGCGGTGGTTCCCGGGAGGCTCAGGTCCTTTCCCGTAGGGAGATGCTATAACGCAGGCCAGCCAGAATACCAGGATGAGGGGACCATGTACCTGGCCTTGGGCCCCTGTCTCCCATGTGGGTTGACCATCCCCAAGTGCAGCAGCAGTCCCAGGTATCCCCAGCAGGATCCCCATTCCTCTAAGGAGGTGTCATCTGTAATGTAGCACAGCAAGAGGTGCAGCCTGGGCTTGCAGAGGGTCAACCCACATGGGAGACATCCGCTCCCAGGGAAACACCAATGTTCTGCTGGCATGGGGGGGGGGGGCAATTTGTGGCCTGCCCCTGCAATTGTGTCCCAGTCCACCAAAATATCTCCCCAGACAGCCGACTCTTGCCCACACCACCAACAATCCAGCCCCAGTCTCACCCACCCCACAGACAGTGGGCCCTATGCGTAGAATAATAAAAAACATACTTGCATAATGTTGCAGCTGTCACGACCCTCGCCCAAAACCCCCTCTGGCAAACCCATTGGCCAGGTGGACTCAGGCCCTAGAGCCTGGCATCCTCTTCAAAAGCCCTCATGGGGCCAGTCCTGGCGCCTATGGTGCCAGGCTCATACACCATGAACAACAATGTGCTTGTGAACTACTTTATTGTATTGTCAGCCAACATGGAGGCATCCACATAGCCTGGTTCCTAAGAACCAAGCTATGCGGTCTAGTGTTTTGGGTGTGGCAGGCCTGGAACTACTTTCCCTGGTACTACTTTACCTGGGCTATATAAAACACCCTGACTGCAGAACATGCTTTGTGTTACTCTGCAGCTTGCAACGTGCCGCTCACCGTGTCCAGCTATTCCCTCGAACCTCGGGGAAGCAGAACCTGCAAGGAGATAAAAGGAACATAATTAGCAGCAGCATCTTACCTGCAGTCTTCATCTTCAAACACTCGCAGCTACTGAGAACAGCTTCCTCGAATCTGCATGCCTCCCGGACAGAACGACCTGAAAGAGGAAGATAGAGGCAACATTAAAGAAAGCTGTAGAGACATTTAGAAATTGCGAACTGCTCAAAAGGCTAACCTGGCTGGTCGCCTCTCGGTTGGCACCACTCCGGACATTCCACTCGCGCTGAAGAACACCGCGACCTACAAGGAAGGAAAACGCAGGTTAGCAAAGGCAACACTTCGCAGCGCTGCACATAGCGCTTACTTACTGCATCATAGCGCTCTTAATGCGCCATCATTTACCAGCGGGGCTCAACCAAGCCAGTTTGCCGGGCTGAAGCTCTGCATACCTAAGGGAGAAAAAAGAGACATTTTAAACAAAGAAAGGCATGCAGGATAGCAACAAAACTAAAGAACAGCAATCAGACCTACCTGAACAATATCAAACGGGCCGGCGTCAGTGAAGTAACTGGACTGCACTCGCCCATGAAAGACCATGCGTCCCGGCAAAGCAGGCAGGACGGAGAGCACGCCTAATTCTACCACAAGGCGAGGAGAGGGCGCCAGAGGGACTGAAAGCATACGGGGTGGAGGGAGGATACTTACCCCTGTCGGTCAGTCTTGAACACAGTCCTCCTGTATTTTCAGGCCGAACCTTCCCCGCAGACCACATCATGGCAAAGCTGAGAAGCATACAAGTGAGTAACCCAGCTGGGTGGTGTCCCTGTGGATACCAGGTGAGCGTAACAGCAGCTGCTCGCGTAGAAAAAGATGTAAATGAAACATTTTTTTTTTTTTACCTACGGTCACCCCAGCAAAAACAAACCATCTCTACTCTCCGATCACGGACCCACTTTCAAGCTATCCTTAGTGGTCTACTGAACCTCACCCCCCCCCCCCAACCCCCAACCCCCAGTAAAAACACATGTGCCCCTTCCTTGGGGCAGAAATCTGCCCCAGGGAGGGCTACATGAGGTGCCCCATCCCCTTAGGTTGGGGGGGGGGGGGGCGAGGGCCCACCTTTCCATTAGACAATTCCCTGATGGTTTAGGGTGCCTCTCAGCCCCCCCCTAAAATACACTGTAGCCTTTTTTATTTTTGTTTACCCAACTTCCCTTGAGGCAGATGGACACAAGTGTACCCATCTTCCCCCAGGGTGCCCTAAAGCTACTGCCCCCTCCATTGGGGGGGGGGGGGTCCCTGTCCCACGTTTTGTGGTGGCCCTCTTCTCCCCCCACCCCAAATGGATGGGGGGGCCTCTCATGCAGCCCTCCCTGGGGTCAGATTTCCCTTCATAGGAGCAGATATCTGCCCCCAGGGAGGGCTGCATGAGATTGCCCCAGTCCATTTTGGGTGGGGGGGGCACCCCCCCTTTCATTACAAAATCTTTCAGTGGTTTAGGGTGCCCTTCAGCCCATCCTGAAATGCAGCCTACCCTTTTCAATTTCTTTTACTTTGTTTACCCAACTTCGATTGGCGCAGATGCAGCCCTCCCTGGGGGTTCTAGGAAGGGCTGCATGAAGTGTTTGCCCCCCCCTCCATTTGGTTGAATTCTGCTCCCAGGTAGGGCTACATGAGGTGCCCCCCCATCCACTTGGGGTGGGGGGAGAGGCCCACCCTCCTTTTTCCGTAATAAATGTCCCTGGTGGTCTAGTGAGGTTTGGGGGGGCACACCCCCCCAAACCAACTTTTTTTTTTTTGTTTTTCCTTTTTTGGTTTGGGCCCTTCTCTAGGGGCAGATGGGCATCCATCTGCCCGAGGGGGCCCTAACCTGCAGGCCCCATCCTTTGGTGAGGGCCTGCCCACACTTTCCTGGTGGCCCTCTCCTCCCCCAAATGGGTGGGGGCACCTCATGTAGTCCTCCCTGGGGGCAGATTGGGGCAGATTTCTGCCCCTAGGAGGGCTACAAGGGGTGCCTCCACCCACTTAGGCTGGGGGGAGAGGGCCACCCCCCTTTCATGGAAAAAAATATACCTGGTGGCCCCTCACTGAAAACTCCATTACCTTTCCATATTTTTTTTTTGTTATCCCCTGGGGGTAGATGATCACCCATCTGACCCCAGGGGTCTCCATAGGTGTGGTGCCATGCTTTAGTTGCTTGGCGGGGTTGGGTCGGAGGGGGCCGCTTACCTAGTAAGCGGCCCCCCTCACGTCACAAACAGATCCTGGTGGTCTAGAGGCATTGCTGGCCGCGGATTGAGCGCTCTGTGCCCGATCCGCGACCAGCAATGCTTTAAAAAAAGGTGTCGTTGGAAAGGGGAGAGTCTCCCCTTTCCAACAACACCTCCCTCGATCTCCGGCTTTCATTAAAGCTGGAGATCGAGGGAGAGGGAGAAGGGCTCTTACCTTCCATCTTCACAGCGGCAGCCGAAAATGGCTGCCGCTGTGAATTTACTTTCAGTTTCATTTCGGTGTGCATTACGCACGCCAACGTAAAACTGAAGGTAATTCAACCCCCAGGCTGTGAGGAGGGACATCCCCCTCACATAGCCCGGGGGTTGGATTACAAAGTGCCTAAAAGGACAAGCTATCTCATACTTGGGAACCGGGAGGAAATGCCAAGGACGAGATACCTCGCCCATGGCACTTAAGAATAGGCATTACTTATATGGGTTAACCTCTTGTTTATTGCACAGCATGTTCCCAGGTCATTAGTTTCATGATGAATGAATTCATGTGATGGCTACAGATCTGTTTGTTATTTTTGTCTTTCCATTTATTTTTGCACTTGCCTTTATTTTGCATTAAACATTCTAGAATGTTCTGTTACCACATGTAGTGTCCTTGGTGATAGGTGTAGAGTGGGGGAAAAGTGTTATGCTTCAAGTTGAGATGGGCCAATACTGTCAGTTGTAATGTAGTCCCTAGTGTTCCCTTATGTTAGGCAGAAACCTGTGCAGTTCCCTTAGGGACCGCTGCAAAAAGTTTGTCTACAGGAGTAAGCAGTAAACCCAATTGGTAGCAGTCTGCACCACCCAGATTTACCTGGTAGCTGTGGCTGAGCAGTCAGAGATCTCAAGAAGAGTTAGGCAGTATATAGAGTAGACACAATAGGGCTAAAAATACAGTAGCACAAGCAAACACTGACCAGAGCTTTGGTATAAAGGTATATAATTAAACACACTTGTAAAAATACACTGGCACTAATATGTCAAGCAAGTTCAAACACAGTCACTATACGTATATACACCTCCCTAGTTAATTATTTGACAAGTCTAGGTTAAGACATCACTTATTTAGCATAACAGAGTTCAGCGCGTTGCCGTAGATGGAACTCCAATAATTTGTTTAAAAAGGGAGAGAAAAGGCAGAATAGGAAAAACACACAGTACCAACACTTAAGGCAGGGTCTACTGTAGAGCAAAAAGTTCATAGGCCAGGCCCACTCTTGGAGAGAGCAAGGCGGAATGTGCCCAAGATCACACAGTGGAAATGCACTCAAAGTCTTTGCAGAAAAGTCAAAAAGGGGTTGGATCAAGTCAGAAAGATAATGTTAACAGGTCCGAGGTCACCCCAGGATAGAGTCAAGGATTTACGGGACACCTTGAACAGTCTGTTGCAAGGGAGACCAGGTGGGACACAGTACCTGAAATGGTGAGAAAGCTCCAGCGGGGGCACTTGTTCCTGGCAGCGGGTGCAAGTCGGAGCTTCGTCCGGGGGAAGAGATGATCTCGACGTGGAGGAAAACTGGAGGTCGTTGCACTGCCAGGGAACATAACAGCCACGGAGTTTCCCGGTTAAAAGGTACTACCCCTTTATTCGCGGTAGTGGTGAAGCGTGGTTATCCGGCCGCTGGGGAACTTGGCACGGGCGATTCGACCACGAGACGATCCAGGAAGGCAAAAAGGCGAAATGGTTGGTCCCACCAGCTCAAAGGGAAGAAGACTCTCCTGGAAGAAGATCTCCTCTGTCGTCAGAAGTGCGAGTTCGTACAGCAGGGCTCCACCGGTGATGTTGTAGATGGCTCAGCTTCTCCCCTCTTCCGATTCTTTAGGTCCTGTGGCGACTTCTGAAGTTCCAGTCCCCAAAGCCCTGCTTTTATGCAGCAAAACCCCCATTCATCAGCCTAGCTGTCACTCATCACAAAAGAGTGCAACTTGAGTTGTCAAGGCAACTCAGTCCAGGGTGCTTAATCCCCCTCCCACACATCCTGTTGACCCCACACACAGTAGCACCATTTGTAGGGCTTCTGTGGAGAAGCCCGCCAAAATGTGGAACAAAGGCCTCGACTTGGGTTAGAGTTTCAGAGGTCGAACACAAACGCCATTTTAAAACCGAGTCCTGGCAAAAAGACCCAACTGGGGAATAAATATTAAATAAATAACCCGGCGGTATCTTTAACATTGCACCAAAAAGTGGTGCGTTTAAAATGAATGGGAAAATCCCATTTGAAATATTCCGGTGGAATATTTTGCGTGGTATCCACTGCCACCAGCCAAAAACTCAACAAGGGGGGGACTGGACAGTGCCCCCTTGGAAAACAGACCCAGGGGCAATCGAATTACCCCTACCAGTACTTCCACAATGATGGTTTGGACTGGTTCTGTTCGCAATTTAAGACTAGTGAAGCCAATGGTGACTTTACATGCCCTGGGAGACAGTATTCAATCCCAGGGTATGGAGTCTGTTTGGGGGTCACTATGACACCCCTGTGTTACTGCACTGAGGGTGCTGTGTAACACATACCAAAAACATAAAAGACCCCATAGCCCATAAAACACATTACATAGTCAAAGGACATTCTCAAATCATGTCTAAGAGTGGGAGAAAAAGAGTCTCACTCTTAGCAGGAGAAATAAATAAACCCCAAAAATCCAGCAAAGCTGCTGGGGGACTCACTAGGTTTGGGAAATTAGCCTTAACAGAGAATTCTCCCTAACACCTTATATAATGGATGTGGGGACCTCGAAAAAATATTATCGGCCGGGTAGGATTGATAGGTTAGCCTGGCCCATTCTGGCACAGATGAGCTTGCCCTTGGCATGTCATTGCCATGCTTGCTGCATCTGTGTGGTTCAAATGTGAAGTTGTTGTGGACATGTGGAATTTTCCACTGGGCACTCAAGTTCATTGAAATTGATTACTTGGTTGCAAAGTCATAGCTTTTTGAAGAAAATCTCACCTTTAAAGGGATGCCAGTGGAGTGAGACTCTGCAGCAGGACACTGTGAAACTCGGTACCAGCTCACTGTCGAGCTCAATCAGGAATAGGTGGAGACCTAGTCATGAATGATAATTTGGTATATTACTGATTTAGGGTGTGTGGATGGACCTCCCATCACCTTAACCCAAAGTAGGCCCTCCTCTTAAGAAGCAAGTGCACATTAACCAGGTTACTCACCGTAGTGACCACCTTACTCCTAGTCCCCTTTCTTCCATACTTCTGGGACATCTCTCCGTCCTGTGGGACGGGACTGGAGCACTTTGTAAAAAGCATCCAAAAATGTTTTTTTCAAAAATGTGTCCTTCCTCTCTTTCTGCGCGGGGCCCGGCATGTGGCTGTAACCCTGCCCACCTTGGCTCCGCCCCACGCATCGCCCATCAGTCCTTTTCTATCGCCAAGTCAGAGACCTATTAGCAATAACAGAAGAACCTTATTAGAGGGGACTATGGACTAGGAGTAAGGTGGTCACTACGGTGAGTAACCTGGTTATACTCCTACGTCCCGTCCCCTTTCCTCCATACTTATGGGAGATACCAAAACACTCCTAACTGGAACTACGGGTGGATGGAAATACCCCTTATTGAAAAAGGTTCTTCAGCACAGCCTGACCAAACTGAGCATCAGCTCTCGAGCTTGTGTCAAGACGACAAAGCTTACAAAAAGCGGATGGGGAGGCCCAAGCAGCTGCCCTAGCGATGGACTCCCAGGGGACATACTTCTGAAAAGCAAACACAGCTCCCTTACCCTGCACCAGGTGTGCATGAATACCCTTAGGAGGTTTCAGCCCTTGGATGGTGAAAGACTCCGTAATGCAGGTGGCGATCCACCGAGAAATGGTCGCCTTAGACGCCTGCTTACCCTGAGGGTTACCGAAAGTCACAAAAAGGCCTGTCAAGGTAGAACTTAAGAGCACTTCTGACATCAAGACAATGCACAACCCTTTCTGTCTCTGAGGTAGGGTTCGGAAAAAAGACCAGCAGGGAGATCGACTGATTCAGATGGAATTCAGTTACCACCTTCGGTAGAAAGGCAGGGTATGTCCATAGGACCAACTTGTCCTTGTGAAAGACCAAGAAGGGATGCTCCACTGACAAGTCCTGGAGCTCACTCACCCGCCTTGCTGAGTTAAAGGCGACCAGAAAGGACACTTTCCATGATAGGTACTTGAGGTCCACCGTAGCCATGGGTTCAAAAGGCTTATGGCACAGCGCCATCAGGACTACATTTAGGTCCCACGGCGGGTGCGGACTAGGAACTGGAGGGTAGAGGCGTGTCAAGCCTGCAAAATGCCTCTTGACGACTGAGTTACTCAGAGATTAGGAACATTGTTCTGTAGAAAGATAAGCGGAGACCGCTGAAAGGTAAGTTCTGCAGGACAGAACGTGAACACCCGACTCTGCTAGGGAGGGCACGAAGGACAGCACAGTGTCAATCGTAGCCACCCTTGGGTCCAACTGCTTTCCCAAACACCAATGACTGAACCTGAGCCATTTACTCCTGTATTGAGATCTGGTCGAGGGTTTCCTGGCTGCCTGGATAATACACATGTTATCCATAGACAAGTTAAGATGCTCTAAAGATCTGAACTCCGGCACCATGCCGCCAAGCTGAGCGATTCAACTCCCACTCGTAGCTGACCACTGTCTGCCGGCTGAGGGCATCCGCTGTGACATTCAGCTGGCCCGGGATGTGCACTGCAAGCAGCCAGACACCATGAAGCATGGCCCACTCCCAAATCTGGATGGACAGGTCCACGAGGGGGGGGAGACTTCGTTCCCCCTTGCTTGATGTAATACATCGACACCACATTGTCTGTGCGTATGCGGACCACCTTGTTGGCAATGACCGGTCTGAACTCCCTGAGCGCTAGAAAGATCACCAGAAGCTCCAAATGATTTATGTGCAGGAGCTTGTCCTGAGGCGACCAGAGGTCCGAGACTTGTAAAAGATCTGATGTCGCACCCCACCCCAGGAGGGAGGAGTCCGTCGTGATCGTCACCATAGGAGCTGGGTCCTGACACCCCGCACCCACCGACAGGTTGCTGAGAGATGACCACCATTCCAGGTCCACTCTCATGGAATCCGGAATCATTATCAGCTTGGAATCCAGGTCCACAGCCTGACGCCAGGAACTCCGAAGAGCCATCTGGGTCCGTCTCATCTTGAGACGTGGAAGAGCCAGCACACACGAGGCCATGAGGCCAGAAGCCTCTGGAACCACCAAGCCGACATGCTGTCCGACTGCGCAAACATCTGACACGTGGCTAACAGATCCGCAATTCTGTCCCCGGTCAGGTACACTCTGCAGTCGATCATGTTCCAGGGAAAACCCAGGAAAATCAGGTCCTGTGAGACCGTCATGGAAGATTTCCACCAGTTCACCAACAGCCCAAGATGAAACGGGAGCTGAAGGAGGGACACAAGATTGCCCACTTCTACCAGCGGACAAGGGCTGCGTAAGAGCCAGTCGTCCAAATATGGATACACATGGATACCCTGGAGACGAAGATGGGCCGCAATCACCAACATCATCTTTGTGAAGACACGCAGCGCCGAGCTGAGGCCAAAAGGAAGCACTCGACACTGGAAGTGCTCCTCTAAGAGATATCTCCTGTGTGGGTTCCAAATCAGGATATGCATGTACGCATCCTGAAGATCCACCACACTGAGCCAATAGCCCATCTGCAAGGAGGACCGTATCTGGCTGGGCGTGATCATCTTGAATTTCTCTTGGGGTAGGAAAATATTGAACTGGGAAAGGTCTAGGAGGGTGCGCAGGCCAGCCTGGTTGGGTTTGGGCACTGTAAACAGCCGGGAGTAGAAGCCCTCCCCTCGCTCCCCAAGGGAAACGGGTTCCACAGCTCTGAGGTGCAGAAGTTTCTGAACCTCGGCTTTGAGGGAGGGTGAGCCCGACAGCTGAAAAGGAGGGTTGAGGGGTGGGGTAGAGGTAAGCGGAAGCCCGCCCGAGCGACTGACAAGACCCATCTGTCTTCTGTGATGATCTGCCACGCCTCGCAATGAGACGCAATGCGTCCTCCCACCAGGGTCTCGTGCGAGTGCGGAAAACCCTCATTCAGCAGGTTTATCGGTGGCGTTGCCACCTGAACCTGAGGAGGAGGCTGGGGAGCGGGAGAAAAACCGCGTCACTTGTTGCCTATGGTGGTTGTTCCCCGCAGGGGTATCCACTCTGCGAGATTTTTCGGATGAGGAAGCCCCTAAAGCCAGAGGAAGGTCGACTTTGCGACAACGGTCTCTGGGTTTTGAAAGCAGTCTTAGACAGCTAAGTCCGTGTCGGTCCTGGTTGAGTGCTATCCTTCGTCTAGGTGAGCTCTACATCTGTTGTAGAATGAAAGAGCTCCTTCCCATCAAACGGAAGGCCCAACACCTTGTCCTGCACTTCTTTTGAGAATTTAGTTGCATGCAACCACGCTTGCCGTGAGGTATCAACCCCCAGCATAAGGCCCCGAGCCGAGGTGTCTACGTGATGAGCCACAGCCTCCAGGAGATCCTGGGCCAAAACCCTGGCGTCGGATAGGCCCCCTTTAAAGTCTTCCAGCTTCTCGACCGGGATAAACTCCTCAAACTCCGACGGACCTTTCCACATCCGCATATTAGCTCCCGCTAATACCAATTCGGCATTGGCTTGCCTGAGCTGCAAGGCTGAGTTGGGAAAGATTTTCCTCCCAAGGGAGTCAAGGAGCTTGTCCTCCTTTCCCAGAACCTGAGTAGCCGTCATGGAAGAGGATGCTGCAGCCACCACTCTGGAGGAGGGGGCGGACAAGACGACAGGGCCACCTCTTCCAAAGGATGCAGCCTGTATCTCGCGTCAATCTTCTTATTGACAAAAAGTCCAGAGTGTGGCTTTTCCGAGACCCTGCGTGCCTCAGCCAGAACGTCCTTCTGCAAGAACAGGGCGGTACGCTCCGAAGGAGACAGGGTGAAGGCCCCAGAAAGAACACCCTCCTGCGGAGCAGGTGCCTCGGGCACCGGAACATCTAATAAGCACATCATGTCCAGTACCCGGTCATGAAAAGCTCTAATAGAGCGGGGCAGGTCCTCGTTGTCCTGATTGCCCTGTCCTCATCCGACAGGTCAGGATCCTGCTGAACCGTGTCGGGCGCTGCCTCGTCCACAGGGGACAATGGGGCAAAGGCGGAAGAGTCGGGGGAGGCACCGAAGGCAAGGGAAGCGCCGGCAGAACCACTGGAGGAACAGGTGGAGCCAGAGAAGCGGGTGGACATATCTCCCTGAAAAGCCCTTGGAAATATTCCCTCATGGGGTCGGTACGCATTAACGTTTGAAAAGTACCGAAAATGGCCTCCTCCGGAGACTGCTTCGGAACCTGAGGAGGCCTCTCACGAGGTGGACACATCTAGGGACGTAACGGGGAAGGGTGCCACACAGGCCCCTGCACCGACGTATCCACATAAATCAAAGGTGCCGACCCCGCAGGCAATGAAACATTGTGTGGAAGAGGCATCTGGGAGTTCCAGTCATAAACTGGCCTATAAGAATGCGCACAAGGGACTCTATAGTCACCCAAGGAACCCAGCCCTACACCTGAGGCTGATGGCGTAGTTGTAGGGGTAGCACCCAAAATGGCCGCCGCGGTCGTGGCGGGAACCAGCGCCATTTTGTCACCGTCTGAGGGGAACTGCGGCACCTGAGGAAGTGAGGCAGGGGTCCCCGTCGATGGATCAGTGGTCTTAACTTTAGCCTTAACATAAGGAACCTCGGCAGAGCCGGTACTGTGAGGCCTGGAATGTTTCTGCGACATTCCAACCGCCAAATCAGCCTTCCCATGAAGGACCTCAGCCTTGCCAGTAAAAGAATAGCTTTCCTACTTTGCCCCCTCAACAGATCTGGTGTCGCCGCAAGAGCGGGAGCGGTGATAAACAGCCTTCACCGGTAAGGCCTTGCCAGGCCTCTCAGAAATGTTGCTAACTTTAGCCTCTGAAAGATGGACCTCGGACCCACGTCTGGTGACCGCCTTATCCGTGCGGGCCTCGAACATCGTTCGGTAACAGCAAGCCCCACCAAGGCCTTGGGGCGCATCCCGGTCTTATTTTTGAGGGAAGCTGACAGAGAGGCCTCGGAGCGAGCTCCGGTATCCCACGATTCATTAGAACTGGGTCTACAAACAGCCCTCACAGGAGGGGCCTTGGAGCGTGCTCCGGTATCCACAAGCCCCTTACGGAGACCCTCGGAGAAAACTCTGGTACAATTATTAGGCCCAACTCGCACCTCAGGGCGAACCCCAGTGACAGAGCGATCAACGCCCCTCCCGGCCCGAGAGGAACCTGGAAAGGTATCCCCCGGCCGGGGTGCTCTGAAAAGTAAAGAACTTACCGGGCGTTTTTTCTTCTCGTCGATGAACGCCTGAAAATGTGAAGGAGGAGTTCGTCTGAACACCTCCTCCCACCGCTCCAACCGACGTTTAAGTGCCCGGACCGAAAGGGAGTCGCAGTAAAAACAGGAGTCCCAAAGGTGATCTGGACCCAAACACTCTAAGCAAAGAGAATGGGGAACCGCCCTCGCGAAATGACGGTGACATGATGAACAGTCTGGAAAATTCTAGTTTGAACGACATAGACAGACTGGTACACGATTGCTAGCGAGAGCCAGAGAGGAAAAAAGGGAAGAAAATCTTCAGAGAATGCAAGTGTGTCCAGTCCTGAACGAGCGGAGAAAAGGACTGATGGGCGATGCGTGGGGCAGAGCCAAGGTGGGCGGGGTTACGGCCGCGTGCTGGGCCCCGCGCAGAAAAAGAGGAAGGACACATTTTTGAAAAAAACATTTTTGGATGCTTTTTACAAAGTGCTCCGGTCCCGTCCCACAGGACGGAGAGATGTCCCATAAGTATGGAGGAAAGGGGACGGGACGTAGGAGTATTCTCCGTAAAGCATGTTTATTGTACAAGCGGCTGGGAGGAGCAAGATGAGGCTGTGGAGTGAAACTAACCAGAGTCTCTTTGAACCACACAAGTTTATACATTTTGTAACCGTTAAAACACTCCTGCATATTTTATTACAAACCATCCTTCCCCCCCCCCCCCCCATGATTGGTCAAATTTCTACAAAGAGATGTTATCTCCTTTAATTCCCACGCTCTCATTGAACACATTTATTTGACTACCATCCGCTTTCAACATATCAATGCATAAGCTCATAATTACAGCACTCCCCTTTTTGGGATCTTTCTGTGTTAGGTCATGACATCATCCGATAGTTACACATTAACACAACAAAACATAATTAATTACAAGTTCCAACTGGCCGGGAACCTCCAACCACGAACGTGATGCATGTGGTCTTTGCAAGGACACTTCAACAATATGAGGAGGGAGACAAACAAGTTCCCTTTGAACTGGTGATGAAATCTCATCTGCCCGGACTTGGTGGTGTCCTTATTTCACACAAATCTGTACAACTACCTTTTCAGCATGCATGACCTCTGGGCACATCTTGAGAGCCTGAGCAAAACCCTTAAACCATTTGCTCATTCTGACCTTGAGCATCCCTTACACTGGGTTTATTACTCGGTCCCAAACTAACTCTACCAGATGGCTGGACTTCCCTCGACAATGAATAACAGGTTCACGTGTACTTAAAAAGATTGCATCTCCTCATCACAATAGTACCAGGGCATAAAAAACCTGAGCCTGGCTGTAGCTGATCATCTGATATTGCAGAGACTGCTGCCTTTCCTCAACCAGTTTTCCCAGTCACATAGAGTTCATCTCGCCATCCTAGGCTTCTGGGCCTGCACAGTCCCTGGCTATGAGAGGACTTGCGGTATACAGATTTGTGTTTTCACCATGTACCCCAAACACATGTCCCTAAAGACCACCATGTTTGTATGTATCCATGTCTGTGCATGTATGTTCAAGACCACAGCATCCTCGAAGTGGTTTCTTCATTACAAATCTCCTATCTTGCATGCGCATATGAAGCGTCTTGCTGCCCAACTTTAGCCGATACGTGGCACGCCACACGCCTATGCTGTGCTTCTATTGCATCAGCAGATTTTTTTTAAAAACTTTATTTATTTGTCTTGACAACACACCAGAAACCAACAAAGGCGCCACATCACACCAGCAACGAGCCAAAGAAACCAGCAACATACATAATGAGCAGCACATCATGCGTCAATTACAGTATACAGAGAGTGAGGCAGCAGACTGGACATTAACAACTGTATCAGGGGAAGACATCATTCATGGGGAGCCTTCAGGGGAGGACATGACAGAGTTTGTGGGTGAGGCCATGGCGGCCATATAGTCCCGGAACTTCCGCCAGATGTCTCTTGGCCTTGAGTGTGAGTGTTGCATTCCATTCCAGGATTCCTCAGTATCATGAACCCATGTAATTGACCTGAGCCACTGTGCATAGGTAGGGGCCCTGGCACGGAGCCAACACAACAATATACAGCAGACTGCCAACAGCATGCCCAGACCTGCTAGTTTCTTAGAGTCACGGGGCAGCTGTGGGAGGTCATGAAACAGGCAGTTTAATGGGGTGGGGGCTATAGTGTGTTCAAGGCTATCCGATAGTGTGGAGCAGATGTCTAACCAGAATTGGGTAAGATGGGGGCAGTGCCATAACATATGAATGTAGGAGGCTCGATCCATGCCACACCTGGGGCAGCTGGGAGGAACGCTGCTGAACATGCGATGTAGCCTTACTGGTGTATGATGGTATCTGTGTAGCACCTTGAATTGTATTAATTTAAATTTAGTGTTATAGGATACATTGTGGGTGCGGGCACACATTCGGGACCATCTCTCATCAGTGAGCTTGACTCCGAGATCCTCCTCCCATGTGCGTCTCAGCATTTTGAAGGAGGGGGCCACCCTATTCTGCAGTAAAGAGTAAAGTCTCGACACCTTGCCCCTAAAGGAGAGGTAGGAGCAAAGTTCCGCCACTATAGGCTCGTCAGGGGGTAAGGTGGGGAAATTAGGGAATTTGGATTTGAGATTCTTCCGTAGTGAGGAGTATTGTAGCCATACTGAAGGCCGGCGTCTAAGGGATAGCGGAAGATCTAGCCACTCAATAAAGTTCTCCTGTTCGTAGGCATCGCGGAGTGTCGGGAAGCCAGCATCTGCCCAGTGAGATACCACTGATTGTGGGATATGCGGGACATCGGGGGAAAAAGTTCCATAATGGCAGGTCTCCGTGGAATGGGTGAAACGTGCCGACCATTGTCCAAAGTTTGGTCAATGCTAAGGATGTGGCAGCCACCGGGTCTGCGGAGCCTGGGTCAGGGGGTGCTGGTTTGAGGATCAGGGAACATATCACGCGGTCAGAGACTGCCAGTTTTTCCAGCCGAACGTGTGGGGGGGATCAGTGGTATTAAACCAATATGACGCAAACTGCGATTGGGCTACCACCCAGTATCTGATGAAATCTGGAGCGTTGAACCCACCCAGTTCCTTGGGAGCGGTCAATGTGGACAGCTTAAGGCGGACAGCCCCCGAGTGCCACAGAAAGGTGTTGCTTATCTGGCGCAGTGTTCTGAAAAAAACATCCCCAGGCCACACAGGGAGGTTAGTGAATCAGTACAGGAGTTGGGGTAGTACCACCATTTTAAGTATTCCAATCCTGCCTGCTAGTGAAATGGGGAGTTTGGCCAGCTGGAAGCCCTCACCGCGAGGCTAGTTAAGTAAGTCTGATAATTATCCTCGCGAAGCTTGGCCGTGTGGCGGGAAACTACCACCCCCAGGTAGGTGATGCTGGACGGCGACCAGTTGAATCCACATAAATCTGAGGGGGGGATGTGTGGAGTCCGTAAGTGGGAATAAGGTGGACTTGGAGCAGTTTATTTTTAGGCCAGATATGTCCCCAAAGCGAGCCACATCCGCTAGTATGGGGGCGAGGTTAGAGTCGGGAGACCGGATGTACAGAAGAGCGTCGTCTGCATATAGGGAAACTACATCGGATTGGCCGACTGTGCACAGGCCCCTATGTGAATGTGATTGGCGTACCATGTCCGCAAAGGGTTCCATGGCTATAGCGAATATAAGGGGGGAGAAGGGGCAACCCTTTTGTGTGCATCTGGATATCTGGAAGGGAGTGGAACATCTGTCCTCGGTACGAACTCTGGCCGACGGGGCAGTGTAGAGCAGCTTTACCCAGGCACGAAAGTTCGGGCCGAACTTGCACCTCTCAAGGACTCGCCATAGATACCTCCACGAGACTGAGTCAAATGCCTTCTGCATATCTAGGGTGGCTGCAACCGCCTGTGTGGTCGGACTGATTCTGCTGATTACATTGAAGAGCCTCCTCAAATTCAGGGATGTAGACCTGCCCGGAACAAATCCCGCCTGGTCGGGGTGGATGATGTGCAGCATGTATGGGGCTAGGCGGTTGGCCAGCAGTTTAGCGTATATCAGTGCCTCCCGGAGAGATGGAGGGAGTATACCCTTTTCACACGACTCCTCCCACAAGGCCAATAGTTGCGGAAGCAGGATAGACTTATATCGTTTATAGAAATCCATGGGCAGCCGTCTGGGCCAGGGGCCTTCCCTGATGCCAACGACGCAATGGCCTCGTCAAATTCCTTGGAGGTAAACGGTCTCTCCAGGAAAAGGCTGGTTTCAGTGGACAGTACTGATAGGGGAAGGCCCTCTAAATAGGAGTCAATTTCCGGAACCTGGGGACCATCGGCTGAAGAGTACAAGGAGGTGTAGAAAAGCTGAAACTGGGAGTTGATGTCCTGCAGGGAGGTGGCGAGCGAGCCATCAGGTCTCACTATCGCAGGGATATGGGGGGGCTCTGAACTCCCGGCGCAATAGCCTGGCGAGCATTCGACCGGGGCGTTCTCCCTCTCCATATTTCCTCACCGCCTGAGGGGAGTCTAGGAATTTAACCTCTCGCTGGGCGAGGTCGCGAAACCTGTCCATCTCGGAACCCAGTGCAGCCAGAGTGGTTGGGGAGTGGTCTTGGGCATATTGGGACTCAAGGATAGCCAGGGCCGATTCGCTAGCAGCAATGTCAGAACAGATTCCTTTAAGGATGCTGCAGCACTTGGATATGGCCATCCCCCTCACGTATGCTTTAAACGACAACCACAGGACAGCGTGCAATGTTACTGAGTCTGTATTGATCTCAAGGAATTCCTCGATGGAGGATTCGAGTTCAGTTGCGAAGGCCTGGTCGAGAAGCGCATATGGTCCCAGCCTCCACTGCCTAGTTTTTCCGGCATCCTGACCCCAGTTTAGGGAAATGAGTACCGGTGAATGGTCTGAAAGCGTCCTAGGGAGGATAGCCAAGTGGGACAAGCATCTGACCAGTGTGTCCGTTATAAGCCATCTGTCTATCCTGGAATGGGAATTGTGAACTGAAGAGTAAAAGGAAAATGTGCGGGAATCAGGGTTTATTAGGCGCCATACATCCACAAGTGCCAGACGGGGAAGGGATGTGAGGATAGTATAGGCTGCCTTGGAAAGTTGGCGAGGTCTGGTGCCTGATCTATCTAGGGTGACATCCAGTATGGTATTGAAATCGCCCCCCCATAATATTGGGAGCAGGGGGTAACTTTCAAGGAGGGCAGCTAAGTGTAGGTAAAAATCAGGGTCTTCGATATTAGGATCATTATATTCAGGATGGCTATCTCTTGGTGGAGCAGTTTGCCCGTGATCAATACGTATCTGCCCAGAGGGTCGATATGCGAGTGTTGGCATGTGATTTTCAGGCTCTTGTGTATTAGAGTAAGAGTGCCACGGCTTTGCGTAGAATAGTTGGTATAGTACCTCTGGGGCCCCCATTGCCTCGCAAACCACTCACACTGCTCCGATCGAGCATGGGTTTCCTGTAAACATAGGATTTTCACCCCATGACATTCAGCATGTAGCTGTACCTGTCTCATCTTTCTGTGATTGCCTAACCCCTGGATATTCCAGCTCATGAAGGTCAGGTCAGTGTTAGCCATACTCGCGTGGGTACTGCTTGTATTCCTGCCATGGGGGCACCAGCCACAGGGAGCTAGTGGATCCAGTGGTGTGTGCTCCCCCGTCTGTGTACTCAAAAAGCATTGGCTCGGCGCATGGAGCGCCTCTAGTGGCCGTCAAGACTTTTTTAACCATAACGTTCCCCTCCCCCCGCCCACAACCCTCCCCCAATCGGAGGGACGAGACCCAAACTAACCCATATCAACCAAGAACTTCTAGGCATCAAAGCCTGGGGGACTGATAGCTGCCGGGCAGTGGCGCACCGGACTGGGTAGAGCGTGAGGAGATTATGCAATCTAATAGTATTTACCATCGTGTTCGAGGCATGTACAGGTAATATTTGGGCCACGGCCAATGGGGAGTAAAGCCGGAGGGAAGCAGACATGGGCCTTGATGTACCATCTGGGGAGCATAATGTGGAGTCCGAGTGGTAAGGGCGGGACAGGGATCCAGGGGCCCACCCTCGGGGGTCTGGTAGTGGTTATAGAATAGTTACCCGATATGGGGTCTTGTCAGGGAGTAAAATGCCTCTGGATACAATGAGTCAGCGTGGCACACGGCCACAATTGCATAGGATAAAAGGAGCAACGTGAACAAACCAGCAACCAATAAACTTCAACAATAAGGTGCCATCATAGGGGGAGACGCCAACAGGGGTCCCCAGCGTGTCCTAGGCACAGCAGTATGCAGAGTAGGTATACATCCCATCTAAACAGTAAGTGGTTCAGCCCGAGATGTGTTCGTCAATAAATTTGGAGGCCTCCTCTGGGATAGTGAAAAAGAACGTTTGGTTGGAGTGTTCGATTCTCAGCTTTGCAGGAAAAAGCATAGAGTATTTAACCCCTAAGTCTCTGAGTCTTCTTTTTATAGCTATAAAGCTTTTACGCTCCTGCTGCACAGCCACGGAGAAATCCGGATATAAGTGTATCCTTGCCCCCCCAAGAAGCAGCTCCCCCTTAGCTCTGGCCGCTCGTAAAAGGGCATCTCGTTCACGAAAACTCAGGATCCTGGCTATGATGGGGTGGGGAGGTGCTCCAGGTCTGGGTTTTGTGGTCAGGGAGCGATGCGCTCTTTCCACCGCAAATTGTGCTGACAGCTTAGGGTGGTCCAGCAGTGTTAAAAGGGTTTGTTCCATGTATTCCTCCATGGGTTCCCTAATGTGGTCCTCGGGCACGCTGACAATGCTGAGGTTATTCCGCCTGGAGCGGGATTCAAGATCGTCATTTTTCTTCTCCACTGCCAGGACCCGACTGGTAACAGTGGTAACCGCAGCGCGGAGGGAACCCAGGTCATCCTCAGTAGTGCCAACCCTCGTTTCGATTTCAGCGACCTGGCTATCTGTTCTCTCGATATGAGCCTTTATCGACGAGATGGTACCATTCATATCGTCTAACTTAGTATGCAGCGCGGTGAAGCCTTCGCGCATGTATTCCAGCATTTTTTGCGAGTCATCTGAGGGTGAGGATATCGAGGCGGTGGGAGATTCCTCTGGAGGCTGTCGGTGGTCTGGAGGGTGTCTTAGTAAACATATTTAGTGAGCTTTGCTTTCTTCTGGCTCCCGCTCCCTTGGTCATGATGGCAAGTAGGGATTAATTCACCGGCTCCCTGAAGGTGCCAGCTGTCAGGTGTGCCAAGTTTCCCTCCGGATGCAGCTCAGGATGATCTCCTCTGGGCAGGCGAGGACCACCGGGTGCTCGGCGCAACCACAGGAGGTCTGTGCTATGCTAACGCACTGGACCACAGTTGTTCTATGATAGTGCGGGAGGATATGGCTGGAGCAGCAGTGGCAGGGGCCACGAGAAGCAGGCTAATAAGAGACAGGATAAGATCTTCTCAGTCACTGTGGGCCGCTACAAGCAGTGTAATCCTGGTGGCAAGGGATGGCCCAACCCCAGCCAGGAGCGTGTGGGTCTGTGGAACAGCGGTGTGTAACCAGCGGGTTGCGAGGTTGGCCCACCAGGATTAGACAAGTGCTATGAGGCAGTGAGGTCCCACGAGTCCCCTCAGCTTTACCGAACCCCTACAAGCGATTCCGTGGGTGGTGAGGTCCAGTAATCAAGCCCAGGCTCAGCTGTGAGCTACTGCGTGGTCGATGCAGCCGGCTGTTCACACCACAGGGGTGGAGACGTGCAGTAGAGTTTATATGTGTGCCTCCCGGCCAAAATTTGAAATCCCCCGGCAGGGCACTGATGATTAGGATGCCAGTAGCAGGGAGCGATGATGGCGCGTACTATGGGCAGGGTCGAGTCAAGGAGCCCAAAGAACACAGGCAGGCAGCAGCAGCACTATGGGTTACCGCCCTAGGCGTTCAAACACACGCTCGTGCAGCACCGGGTCGGCTGAGGGGCCGTAGTCCAACAGGGGAGGAGGGAGGCTCCCACGCGACAGCTGATGAAGAGGGCCAAGGCCCGTTGGAGGCAGACACACTCAACCCTCCTCGCCCCCTACCTGGTAACAGGCCTGAACCGGAGCGCCTGCGGGGGGGCGGCAGGGAGGCAGATGCTGTGCGGGTAGGCGCCGAGCCGCAGTCGGCGGGCCAGCCGTGCCGGTAATCCTCAGTACAGGTGTCGCTGTATCTGCAGTAGTTGTGGCGGGCCAACAGGGTGAGGCAGCCCACCGAGAGGGCAGGAAGAACAGAGTCCAGCTCCGTCGGCCCCTCCCCCCCCAGTAGGCCGCAACGCTGCGCCCCCAAGTGGCTGGGAGGGCCGCAGTCCACGGAGCGGCAGACGGGGAGATCAGGCAGAAGGAGTCCCAGCAGGGACCGGGGTCCATAGCTCAGCGCCGGGGGCACTTCTCCACTAAACCTCCCAGGGGCACAGAGGATAGGGTTATAGGGATGCGCCGTCGATTTCAGGCAGATGCAATGGGGTTGCGGGCCTGAACACGAAGGCTCTTTGCTCTCCCCGTCCCGAGCACAACACCTAGGCGGCCATCTTGCTTCGGCGCAACAGCGCCCCCTTGCATCAGCAGATTTTACATTATCTTGCTGCGTGCATGTGAATCTAAATGTATCGACTTAAGAACAAAGTAACACTTATCCCTTCCTTATTAACTACACTAGGTGCATGCTAAATCTTAACATTGCTGTCCCCCCAGTCCTTAATATGGTGCACGCAATGCAAACCCCTCTTTCTCATTGAGGCCTTTATCGACCACCCCAACATTCCCCCCTTTAGTTGGTCCCCTGGCGCTGAGGTGAGGTCTCCCTGGTATATTTGAGGTGAGTTCTAGCCATTTTGTTAAAAAGATTGTATTGCTTTGTGTGCAGCTGGTTTAGTCCCCATGTTTTTCTCAGACTTTTGTCCCGCCACCTAGATTGGCTGAATCCAACATCCCCATTTGAACAGGGAGCTAGTCCCTTGTTCGCCACCTCCAGCAGCCACTATTGGTCTCCTGGTGCTGAGGTGAGGTCTCCCTGGTATAGTTGAGCTGAGTTCTGGCCATTTTGTAAAAGTAAAAAAAAAGGATTGTATTGCTTCGTGTGTAGCTGGTTTAGTCCCTGTGTTATTCTCGGGCCTTGTCCCGCGGCCCTGATCGACTGACTCCAACATCACCATTCGAATGGGGACCTGATTGGTTGACTGTATCATATTGGGGGCACCACCCCCAGGGCAGCCATTCTGCCCGGGCAGCCCCTCAGGCAAAGGGCCCCAAGGCAAAGGGCAGCTTCTACAGGCAGTCCAGGAGGTGGTCAGCAGGGGAAGCAGGCTGCCAACCACTAAAAGTATAACTGCCTATCACTGCCACCAAAAACCTAACCCCAAACTCGACCCACATATTTTGTACCTGAGAACCCACTTTACCTCTTGCCCATTTGCCTGGATGCCACATCACGCTGAGATCAAGCAATGGGTAAAGCAGTTCCCAGCTGCCCACACGTTCCCCACTCAAGCCTTGACTCGCCCCAAAACAGCATAAGCACCGGACAGTATCCACAAGTGCCAAAAGAGGAACAAACAGACCTCAACTTGCATCAACAGACAAGGTAGGGAGAATCTACTGGTAGTTACTGCTACCACCTGCTGCAATCTGTAATCTAACCAATAAACCTACACACCCAGGGCATCCTCAGGGGAATCCAGTGTGAGCACAGTGTACATGCTTACATTGAATTATCTATTGTATGGTGAACCTTGTCCTTTCTCCCACTATCTAGGAATCTCAAATCTAGGTGTTTTCTTTTAACACTGCTTGCCATTTTTTTGAAACCTATGCCTTTCTACCACTTTCTAGGATTCCAAAAACTAAGTGTATTATTTCACTGTCAACCACTCTGTGAAACATAGGCATTTCTCTCCCATTATCTGGGTATCTCAAATTTAGGTGTAGTCTATCATTGCCTGCCTTCATTGAATCCTAGACCCTCCCGTTAACCAGGAACACCCATCAATCACCGAAAACTAGTAACTATAACTAGATCACTGTCCACATTAACCAGGAACCTGTAGCCTACCACCATACCCAACTGCGCCACCCCTTCCATCGTGTAGTACCCCGCCTAGACAGTCCACCCGTAGATGGAGGAACACCTGAACCTAACCCTCTAAGTGGACAGCCACCCTCAGAGGGCATCCAGCTATTGCAACGCAATGCAGTAGGATAAGCCTCAATATTATCCAAATGCAAGGCCCTACAGCTGGGCAACTGCCCCTGTAACCGCAATACCCAAACCATGCTACTACCAAGGACACAAAATGTCCCAACACAGAATTGGACGCCACCAAAGCGAATCCGAACAAGGATCAGTCCGAACGGATCCACACCCTCACCCGCCTCCAGTAGAAGTCACGAAAACAGAAAGCACCCCAACAAACAATACAACCAACAGAACAAACATCATAAGAGAAAAATCCATATACCTTCCAGCGTACCTCGCTACAATCACAGAACCTCGACATTTCAATGCCACTGACATGTTGCCAGAACAAACGCTGAAGCTTCCCCAAATATCAGCGGAGACATTCGTCAAGCTGGTAAACAATAGCAACAAAGCCGGCTCCCTGCCCCCCAGACATACACGAATCAATCCTCACACAAGGAACACCCATGGAATACTACAGAAACCTTTTCAACCAATCAATTTCAATAGGTAAAGTACCACAATCTTTCAAATTAGCATACATAAAGCCGCTCCTCGAGGACACATCAGGCAACATGGAGGACCTCTCCAACTACAGACTCATTTCCAACATCCCGTACCCAGCAAAACTACTCAAAACATACATCCTATAGAATAACAAGAATCTGTAGAAGAACACCTACTGCTGGATCAGGCATAAGTAGGTTTCTGAACGATGAATGGAAAAGGTACTGCTTTCAATCTGAAACGATCTAAAGGTGAATGCAGTTTCAGACAAAAGCACAGATCTAATACTCCTGGATCTCTCTGCAGCATTTGACACAGTCATCTACGACACCCTCATCTGGAGATTGGAAGAAATAGGAATCACTGACCTAGCCTTACTATGGATTAAATCCTTCCTAACAAACAGAACAGAAACAATATGGCTCAAACCTTTCAAATCCACCTCAAGGGAATCCACCTTTGAAGTACCATAAGGATCATCTTTCTCCCCATTGCTTTTCAACATATACCTGGCTCCACTCATCAAGCTCATTAAAAGACACATGCTACAACTACGCTGATGACACACAGAGGAAGCAAACACAACACTGGAAGGCTGCCTACAAGAACTATGCGTGGATAAACCCAAACCTCCTCAAACTCGACCCAGGCAAAACATAAATAATGATCATATCCAAAAGTGGAGAAAACAATCACTACATCCCATGGCCGACGGAACTTATAACAGCGCCAGCTCCATCAACGTTAGTAAAGAACCTGGGAGTTTTGATGGACAACAAACTTAACACTGGAGCCACAAGAAAACGCTATAATCAAGAAATGGTTTTTCCTCCTAGATGCAGTAAAAAGGATCCTAGCATTCCTCTTTCACCCAGAAAACACTTGCCATCATTGCACTCATGTCCAGAGTTGACTAAGCCAACAGCCTATGCCTAGGAATGCCAGAACGACTTTTAAAGAAACTCCAGTGCATCCAAAACACTGCGGCCAGACTCCTGCTCAAACTATTACGAAGAGAACACATACGCCAGCAATGAAAATGCTACACTGGCTACCAATAAAACAGTGAATAAGGTTCAAATCAATGTGCATAACGCACAGAGCAATCCATGGCCAAGGAGCACTCATCAAGACCACTCAGATCAAGCAACGACATCCGCCTAGAACCAAAACCATAGAACAAAAGAAAATTTGGAGGATCAATTTTCTCTCACCTCGCATCAATAACCTGGAACGAGCTACCAAAAAACATACATAACACAAGGTGACATTTCCAATTTAGAAAACTACTCAAAACATGGCTCTTTGCTCCAGAACAAGAAAGAAACGACTAGGAAGCATATATGCAGCGGGAAACAAGAATACCAGGAGGGATCCCTTCATCCCTAACTTAATCTTCCCTAACCGAAGGGTGGGGGGAGGATGCCATTACCACATACCGCTAGTCCACAGAGGAAACCCAGGCATTTAAGGACCACCCACACAGGAAGGGACCAGAAACCTCTAAACTAAACGTTCCCAACACCAGGGTGTGGGAACATGCCTGCTTCAGCCAGTTACACAAATCACCAAAGTAGCACAGAGGAAATTGCCACCTCCATCATACCTGCCGACTAGGTGGACACACTACAATACCAAACTCACAGGATAACCATAGATGTGGAGCAAAGAAACTCAAAGACTAAGGGGTAAAAAAAAAACACTAACCCAACTATAAAACCTCAACTTTCCCCATACACTTCCCACACAACCACTTCTCTGCACAGCAATCCACACTTACTTCACCACACTGCAACAACAGACAAACCACACATAACCCATATAAACAGCACATGGGAACTCGCACCGACCCGATAACCGCACTTACGCTCAGTGGATGGTGAAAACTGAACTGAAGCTGCCGACATGACATCACAGCTCTAACTCTCCTATTCCCACTACACCCTATTAACCCCCTCCCCTCCTTTTCAGATCCACCAGAGCGCTTGGGGACCATTCTGGTGGTGATGGTGTCCTGTACAAATACCTTTAACATTAATACATTAACTAATAAACCAATTTTTTGTTCTTCTAAACCATCTTCTTGGGGAAATAAAACCATAGCACCATCTCTCACATCAGTCCCACTACGGGCATACTCCTCTGCTGAATATACCCAACTCGTCCCCCCACCATTTCTGCAATCCCCCGACTGCTCCACACAGTCATCCCAATTTGGTGGAGGACACAAGACAGCTTCAGACTTGAGTACCCATGTGATCTGAAAACGGTAATGGTTCTAGCCTTGGACAGGGTCACAGTCATCATGGCAGATGCTTTTGGTACCTGGGCAGAACAGCATCATAAGAGTATTTGACAGGAACAAAAGATAATTAGAAAAAAGAAAGAAATTGATACCTAATCTCATCTGAGATAGTACCCAAGAAAAAGCCCAACCAAGGGTAATTTGTGATTCCTGCTCTGTTCTCCATGACCACCTGATGCTGGTACAGCGTGACAATTATCTGAGTCAAAGTTCCATTTTCTGAATCGTTGGGAGGTGCAAATGTACAACACAAACTCCCAATTTTTTGCACCCCCCCTTCATAGCGGTTAAGAGGTTGAGGATGTATCTATTTTGCAGGGCTACAAGCCTCAAGGCCCACCGTTCTTCTTTGTACTAAAAGCTGACTCAGAGGAATTCACAAACAAGAGTTTGTAACGGGTGACCTGGAGCCACTTTGAATTTGCAATATCTTGAACTCCAGGGGACAAGAGGGAAGAAAAGAACACCAGTCCGGCTGAGCAGCCGATACTGTTCAGGAATGTTAGTCAGAGCTTCTGAAGATATCACCGAGATGTAGTTGGACTTCTTGGTCCATTTCAATGGTTCCTCATTCAAGATCAAGCAAAGTCACTGGTTTGTCCATATATGATTACAGAGGGGACGCAAGGGGCACAGATGTGGCTTTGGGCATCGGGCAGGCAAGTACCAAATATTCCAGAGGGATGACGAGGACAGGCACATGCATCATAGTGAGACTTCACACACCTCACCAGGCTGGAGGTAATTGTTGGTAAACTGTCCACAAGACCAAAGACATCAAGAAGTGCAGATGTACTTCCAGCCAGATCAGCGATGCGAAGCATGCGGCTGCAGTTCCCGCTTGTTGCCCTTAAAACACAGAGAAAAATGTGTGAGTGACGGAATCTTAACAGGTTTCTTTGGCATCTTGAGCAATGTCAGATATTTAAGATACATGTTTTCAAACATTTCAACGGTTCATAGTGATAATACCGAATAAAAAAATCTCGAAAACAAAAATCTCGAAAACAAAAGGCCGAAAAAAAAAATATCGAATTTTTTTTTTCAATGCGTTTTTTTTCAAAATGGGGGGGTTCCCCCCCCAACCCCCCTTTTTCATTTTTTTTTATTTTACCCCTTTTTTTTACTTACCTGACCCCAAAAACATATAAATAAATAAATAAAAAATTTGATATTTTTTTTCGAGATTTTTGTTTCGTGCTTTTTGTCATTCGAGATTTTGTTTTCGGCCTTTTGACTGACCACCCATTTCAACACTTGTGATTGATTTGTGCCACCCCTTTGTCTGAAAATCCCCTCATTCCCCCAGCTCTGCAACTCTTGACGCCTTGCTCCCATTGGGTATTTACTATGATGGACCCTTCCAAGCTGAACTTGACTCTTTGCATACAATGGGCCTCATCACGACTTTGGCGGTAACCCTTAAATCCGGCGGTAGCGCTATTACCGCCGGATTTAAGGGTCCGCCAAAGCAGGACTTCGGCGGATTTCTCCCCAGCTCTGAGCCGGGGGGAAATCCGCCGAAAATTCGCGCTATTACCGCCGGCGGGAAATCCGCCGGCGGTATTGGCGCGAATTTTCCCCATTGAGCCCAATGGGGAATGGGGCATTCCCGAATGGGCTCAATGGGGAATGGGGACTCCCAAGTCCGCCAAAGTCGTGATCCCGCGCTATTAGCGCCGGGGGCTATGGTGGTCGCGCTAATAGCATTACCGTTACCGCCCAAGTCGTGATGAGGCCCAATGTATATTCTTCTGCTCTTTATGGTGTAAGGTCGAACATTCCTCGTCAACAGGTAGGTGGCTGTGACTGATTGTCCTTGAAACTTTCCTCGGATCCTGCACAAGTTTAGATGCACCAGATACAGTGCCTCTGCTAACTACCTCATCTGGAATAAATAATCTTGGAAAACCAGAAGCATGGGAGATAAGAGAGCAGATGTAGCAAGATCCTACATAGCCATGTGCATCTATTATTGGATCTGAATTTACATCATCATCATTGCTTATGAGGTCGAAATCAACACTTTTGTGGCCTAATACTTTATCAAATTCTACAGTACTTCATAAGTTAAACATATTCACATCCATACTGTCTGCCACACCTGAACACAATAACAAGAAAAATTAGAAACCTATGATCAACCATCCTAATATTCATCTTAAATCCCAATTTTATTTTATATTTTAGAAGTGTCTGCGAATCTGTGGGGCATTCTTGCCTTTGAGCCTCCTCCTATGCCAGTAACCCTTCCTATATCGCTGATATGAACCCAGCTCTTGCTACCCACCACCTTCACAGCAGATAGAGTTGTGAAAATCACTCGGTGTGGCCCATGGAAACGCTGTTCGTTCCAGATTCTGCAGAAAGTGTGAACGAAGACCAGGTCCCCAGGGAACAACTATGGCTGGTGTAGATCATCAGATTATTTGTTGTTTTCTCCTGTAGACTGTTGCTGAGAAGATACAAGTCTGGCACTCTTGGTTGAAGCCCTAAGGTATTCCCTAAACTCCTCACCAAGAATCTCTGCTTACTCATGTGCATCTGATGCTGTGTGTGCAGGTGAGAGTGAGGTGTGTAACCTACGCCTAGTCACAATCTCACGTGGACTGAGATGCTGATCCTTCCCCGGCCGATTTCTCAAATAAAAGTGCAAACAATAATGCCAGATTTTATGCCAATCACTGCACATATTGGATAGACGAACCTTAAGAACTGAGGTCAACAGAATCGTACAGTTGTTGAACTGAGGGTGATGCACTGAACACAACCTGTGCTTGATCCCCAAGAGTGAAGTAATTTCTGAGAACAATGCATTAAAAAAGTGGGTCCCATTGTCCGACTTCAGGAACTCACAAAATTCCCCACCATGGAAATACCTCCCTCACCAAAGATTTTTCTGCTGACTTAGCATCAGCGTGTACGCAGGGAAACAACGAGAATGAGGTATCAAAAATTATTACATCTCTGAATCATATCTATAAAATCAATATGGAGCTCCCGAAACGGTCCTGAGGGCCAAGGGCAAAAACTCCTCTTACCGTCTTCATGGTGCTTCCAGGATTGAATTCTCTAAAAACTATACAATTCCCTACAAATCTACTTACCTGTTCTTGGAGGTTTGGTATGGGCCATTCCTCCTGGAGCTCTGCTGCGATTTGGCACCAAGAAGTATGCAACGAGTAGTGTAGTTGCTCTAGAGCCACAATAAGCAGCTCTACAGGCATTACCACCATTCCCACAAGCTCCTGTCTCCACAGTAAATCTGTGGGCGAGAGGGCTCATCCCCTCTTTGCCCAGAGCTCCTTTTCCTCATTAAACACTCTCTCTTGCATTTCCACAATCTGAAGCAAAGGTACTGCAGTGTACAGGGATGGCAACCGTACCTGCTGGGACACGGTTTCCATTTTTTGGGAATCTGTAAATGGCAAATATGCAACTTTTTTGCAGCTCTGTCTGGGGCATAATTGCTATTGGGGCATTGAGCTATTCCTACCTCTGTGAACAATGTTAACGCTTTGGTTAATCTGTTTAACAGCACAGCATGCTGGACAGGGGTCCCGTCAGATCTCCCAAACTCTCTGCCACCTTGACAAGCCTGAATGTACAGTGGAGATTACATATCCAGACTATAAAGAGAATAAATAGTAACTGCCTTCCCCTTACTCCTTTCCAGCACCTCAATAAATGCCACTAGGTCTGCTGCTTCTGCAAAGTAATGTGAAGACAACAGTTTCTTCTTCCTGACTTGGTATTCCCGATCCACGAGACCCACAATGGCCGCACCCATATGTCTCTCACCAGTGTCCTGATTACCAGTGTCCTGAGTCATTGTCGTGGAGCCATCAACAAAGAGTACCTCACCTCCCTCCAAGGCTTCCTCCTTAACATTTGTCCTCTCTTACCTTTCTCCCTCCTAGTCGCACAATCGTGGACAATGCCATCAGGTTCGGCTACAAATGTTGCAGGATTGACTAACTGACACCATACTGGATGAATGGAAGCATTTTATAGGATGGCCTCATACCCTGACACTCTCTTGGTCGTCAAAGTCGACGTGGGCCTTTCCAAGATCACAAAGACTGCATGCTCCACATACAATGTCACTGAGCCACCAATGGTAATGGTTGAAGACTTTTGAATCGCAA
Organism: Ambystoma mexicanum; assembly: GCF_040938575.1. Lineage (NCBI taxonomy): Eukaryota > Metazoa > Chordata > Amphibia > Caudata > Ambystomatidae > Ambystoma > Ambystoma mexicanum. The sequence goes on along the minus strand of NC_090936.1, from coordinate 965,059,184 downwards.
AGCTGCTGCTGCTAAAGCTTGTTCAACAAGGAAACGGTCTGTGCATCACTGCGTCTAAGAGTCTGCTGTAGTTGGCTAAAGGTTTATGGCCTAGTGATGTTTGCTGATCCAGGACCGCTGTCCTCACTTGCCCATTTGAATGAGAAAATAGATAAAATGCTTTCTTATGATTCTGGGTCGACCAAGAATGGAGCCTTGAGTTCCGAAAAGCAGGTCACCATCTCTTCAGACCATTTCTTCAGACCCTTCACCTTTTGTGCTCCCTTAAGTCCCTGCACTAAGGGCCTTGTCTAAGTCTAGTAGCAGAGTCCCAAAAATGGCTGCATTTATATCACTGTCACTGGTTGGCGTGTATTCTGAACTGTGGTGGCTCTCTCTGGCATTATCTTCCATCCTGCGGGTGATATTACTTGTCCCAAATATGCTACCTGTGTCTGGCAGTGGTGCCATTTTTCTTTGTCCACTTTGTACCCCTTCTCTGCAAGCAGGGTGAGGTTTGTTATTGAATCTCGTCAACACTGCTCTTCTGAAGTGCTACCGACTGGTAAGTCGTCCATGTACTGGATTACTGTACTGGACACATGTACAGTTCCCAAATCCATTTGAACCACCCTGTTGAAAACACTCAGAGATCACTGTACCCCTCAGACAACCTCATGTGCTCAAATCTCTGACCACCATACGTAAAGGCTGTGAGGTACTGAGACTCTGGGCATAAGGGGACGGTGAAAAATGCATTCTTTAAATTGATCACCGTGAAGTGGGTCGACCCAGTAGGGATATTACAGAGAAGGGTAGCAGGATTCGGTACCACCAGGAACTCCAACTCGACAATGTTATTTAGAGGGAGCAAATCCTGGACCATCCTCCAACTGGACCCATTCGCTTCTTCAAAGGGTAGATGGCCCTGTTACATGAGGACACAGAAGGATGTATTATGCCTTTCTTCAACAATGCCATAATGCTCTCATAAATCCCTTTGTCAGCCTCTCTAGACATGGGGTACTGCTTAACATGTGGAAATATCGCACCAGGTTTCAATTTCATCTTTGCTGCTTCAACACTCTTTAACAGCCCCACATCATGAGGATTGCTGGTCCATAAATGGCCCGGCACCTTCTCCAAATCCTTTCAAAATGGTGGTGTATTTCTAACAATGAGCTTGGTCTGTGGTAGTTCCCTTTGCTCTATCGCTATCTGGCAAGGCACCCCAATCTCAAAAACCATCTCTCCTGTGTCTTTGGCGTCTTCAAACAATTGTTTGTTGGACATGTACCTTAGCGATAAGGTTGGATCGATGCACAAAATTGTGCGCCACTCTCCGCCTTCCTCATCAATCCCTGAGAGAAACACCCTCTCCTTCTTGATAACTTCTGCGTCTAGGAGAACCGTGACAATGGTGCCTGGTGTTACCGCCTGTGACTCATTCTGTACCCGCCATGTCCGTTCTCTGATTCGCGGGACCCAACTCAGCACAACCATAATGGAACAAAGTTGAATGTACAGGTACCTAGCCCTCCCTTCGTTCCTCCTCACTTCCCACCTCCGTCCTCCCTTCTCCCACCCCTCTCTCTCACCGCGTGCAAAAGCGCTGCTTCTCTTACCGTATACAAACCTTGAGTCGAGCATACTATACCTTCCTCCGTGAAGGCGATCGACATGTGGAGTTGACTAAGGAGATCTCTGCCCAAAAGATTTGCCGGGGTATCTGTGCAATACAACAAGGGAGTAGATGCATTTTGTGTTCCTATCTTAATATGTAGATCCTCGGTGTAAGGAACCGACAGGATAGCCCCAGAGAATACCTGTGTCCAGTAGTTTTACCTGACAAGGGACAAAGCCATCGCTATTGGATACAGTTCCTGGGGGTGGACCAGTGAGGGAGGTTCACCTGGATGGTGGGGGGTCCTCTACGAGTGGAAGTGGAGATGCTGACTGGTGAGACGCGGTATCCCCTTTCTTATAACACCTTTTCCCCATCCTACCAGGTAGGATACTCAGAAACTCTATCCTCCCTTTTTCCAACACAAACACGTTTGCACACTACGAAAGACAATGTATTAACATCAGAGCCGTTTACCTGACATGTCCCAACACACGGGTCAGGCAAAGTCAGGCAATTGACCTGAATCACACACACCTGACAGCCCTATCCCTTCCCCACACGGATAAAAGGTGGAGCACGAGAGCACCCTACGAGCAAGGCGCACCGCACGACAAGACAGCTATCCCAAGGCGGCAATTCAAGAGGAGACGAAATGCAGCGAGACCCAAAGAGGTGACAAGGAGAGAAGCAACCTTGCCTTTTCCGACCCAGACCACAAAGCCTCCGTGGAAGGAATCTTAAGACCCCGAGCAATAGCCAGCGTGTGTTGCAGCAGATGTCAACGGTACACAAAGCCCTCCTGCATGGATAAGCTGGACAGGGAGAGACGCTTGCTACCGTGGTACTGTCCAGAGATGAGAAAAGCCAAGCAGTTCATCACAGCCAGTGAGTCGATGGGAGAACTGATAAGAAACCAAACTGTTTTGAACGAAAGTGGCAAATTGCATATTAAGGGAAGTTCAAAGAACTGCTAACACCTTATATGAAAACTAGCTCCAGAGGGTCTGGCACCAGGTGGGTGCTCACTAGAGAGACTCTGATTGACCCTTGTTTGTTGAAACTACCGATACCAGAAGGCCTTAGGAGATCCGGCATGAAACTGACAAAGTGGTCATACAGGGGTCTAGCAAAATTCCCTGTACAGTCGAAAGTCTTTGACCAACAAACCATTGGAAAACTAAGGGAAGCGAATCCCGCCTAGTGGGAAAGTAGAAGGAACTGCGAGGCTGGCAAATGTGAACCCGACGGAGGGATGCCTGCAAAACGGACCGTAGCATGATGCCCCAATGAACATTGTGTTGACGAGTGAACCTGACAGGGATGTCCACAGTGGATTGTCTCAAAGGACATTAAGACTCGAGTGCAACAGGTGAAATTGTTTTGGAATAAAAGCCGTAGTGAACCTCGACAGAGGGAGGCAAACATTCGAGAAGGGTGTGAGCCCGGAAGAGGGGAACCCAGGGGTGAAAAGTAATCACCCAACATACATATGGAAAGGAACTTATTGTTTGTTATTTTGAACACGTCAGGTCCTCGGAGGCAAGAGACTTTTTGTAGGAAGGAGACTTACCCTCTGAAGGTACTGACACTGGATAACGGTACTGTGGTCTCGTGCTGGGAAAGCTCGAGCGTTTGTTGTGCTCAGGAGTCCCGCCTTCTCCTGTGCTCAAAACGTGGGTAAGAGAGACCCCCGGCTACCACACCCTGATTTACCATTTGTGAAAACTTCTTTCTTTCTTGTGAACCCTATCCCACAGTCTTTTGGTATTTAGTTGTAATGATTGGCAATAGATTTTCTTGAGTATAGGCCCTTTTATTTGACAAGACACCACTAGGACTGCCTTATTATTTGATGGTCGTAGCTTGCTCCCATCTTAGAGTTAGGTTTACATTAGGTGTTTTTCCAACCTACCTATACAGTTTAATAAACACACTTGAACTGTGATCACTTGTGTCTGTCTTTACTTTTGCCACAATGAGTTCCTTACATATGGTGTCGGGAGTGGGGAACCCTACCATTTCAAAAACTTAGAGAGCATCTAACCCTTCCATCGCCACCAAGGAATCAATGGGGTTTGCTATCAGTAGCAGTAGGGAAGCTATTATCCTCCCAGGGAAAAGAGAAATGATTCCTACAGACTTGGTTTTGATACCCCCTCTGGGGTGCTACATAAGATTGGCCCAGAAATCTGGTCTAGCGTGGAAGTTCGGGATCGACGTATTAACAGGCGTTATTGATCCCGACTTCCGGGGAGATGTGAAGGTTCTCTTACAGAATCATGGTGAGATCCCCTTTGACGTACGTCGTGGAGATCAAATTGCCCAGGGAATTTTGGAAATAGCACTATTTCTTCATTTTAAAGAAACTGAACCAGATGAAACAGACAGAGGTGACTTATGCTTTGGCGGAGCTGATAAATCTCAACATCGAAGAAAGAAAGGGAGAAGATCCTACGATCTATTCAGAACTAGCCTTCGCCCTGCGAATTGATCGAGTTCTCGCTGAAGCTTTTCTAAAAGCAATGTCAGAAGGAGAAGGCAAGTCCCTTTTTCTTTTAACAAGGATGGCTTTTTAGAAGAGGGACATCTACGGAAGGTTTAGTAAATACACAATTGGTAATACACAAGAGCCACCAAAAGGTTGTGCTGGAGATCGTGCATTCCCATCTTACCGGGGGCATTTGGGACAATCTAAAAGCCAGGCGCATATTAGTGGGAACTTTTACTGGCCCGGTATCCCTGCCGATATAACGACCTTGATCGGAGGGGCGTGGCTAACTAGCCATGAAGTAGGACGTGTCTCGAAGAGCTGCTCCTGAGAATCCGACATTGATCCGGATAAAACACGCGGAAAAAACGACTCACGTTCCCCACAAATGAAAGCATGGATGTCGGAACGGGTGCCCTGCATTGATTGAAAATTGCAAATTAATCGGATGGCAGAGTGGGCAGGAAAGAGGCTTCCAAATGATGCAGCACAAAATGGCGGACAACAAAGGGAATGAGGCTGATACAGTAGAAGCAACTGCATAGACCCGGGCGGCGGAGGTTGGAGAGGAGGACGGGCGTTCAGTGATTGTGCAGGCCTGCTTGTGTTGCTTTGAACTATACACGCTCCACCGAGCCTATTGTAGGACTCGGAGCGGTGGAGCGCTTTGCACCGTGGGCACGGCGGTTGCATTGCGCAAGCTCCTCGGGACAGCGGCGGCGGCGCGTCGGATGCGAGAGAGATGTCCCAGGCAGAATATTAGTATCAGCGCTTGTGCCGACGGAGCTGAAACATCAAAGATCTGTGCTGTGTGAGTGAAGCCCGCGCGGATCAAACCATACATCTCTGTTGCTGTATACGAAGTCACCAGGCCAGAGCCGGCGGAGCTGAAACATTGTTGTTACAATGAAAGGGCAGTGAAAGAGCCGCGCTGTGCGAGTGAAGCCAGTGCGGATCACACCACACATTTCTGCTGCTCGGAAACATTGTTGCTACAACAAAGGGCAGTGAAAGAGCCGCGCTGTGCGTGGGAAGCCAACGCGAATCACATCGTATATTACTGCTGCTGCATTGATCTCATTAGGTTAGAGCCGGTGGAGCGAAAACATTGCCTCTGCAAACAAAGGGCAGTAAAATAACCAGCACGAGTTGCGTGACATATTTCTGCTGCATTCAAATACCGAATTCAATAAAAGACTACATGCACCGCTGTCCTGCCGCTACATCAGAGGGAATCAGTGCCTCACGTAAGACAGGTGGTGCCATATGGGTGCCTGTGGGATACGGGTGCATGATGCTGGCAACCTGTTGAAAGGAAGAAGGGAGCGCCTTCCTGGTCCACTCGGGAACATAGGCCTAGGCAATTAAGCTAGCCTTGGTCATCACATGAAGAAAATGGGGCTCAGGCACTAAAGCCTGTCACGCAAGAATACTGTGCTGTGCAACACGGATACGACGGTATCTAGAAAGAACAACATCTAGCTCATCCCGATCAGACGCTGGATGACTGCATAGACTGAATAAAGGTACTGGACAAGTGGACTGCTGACACTGTGGGAAGAACCTCGCTGAGGGGCTCTTGTGGCACCAGGTACTATATGAGTCCGAGGAGCAGTGGAGTGATGCTGGAGGAGAGGACGGTACATCCATTGCCCTAAAGAACGATTGTGCAGGCTAGTGATCACCATTGTGGTGGAAACATTGTAAGCAGGGTTGAGTTAGAATACTGGCGATATCAAAAACGTGGGAGGACGCAACCCATTTGAAATACAGCTCAACGCATAGTAATACACGCTGTAGTTCTCTGAGGATAACGCTGCCAGGCTCCAACTGTTCTTGTGGGGTCTCGGCAGAATGGGCTAACAAAAGTGGCACGTTGTGACAGCACTAGAACTAGACACACAGGCAAAATAGCACAATGACGGCGAGAGGGGCTAAGCCCAAGGCTAAACAACCCACGATGGACGTCTTTGCCAAGATTTAACAGACCCCCATTGCATCGGCACAAGGTGCAGTAGCTGTGCCCGAGGAAGGCACCCCGACAAAAGAAAACCACCAGATCCTAGCAGCTATAACAGAGTTGAAGTCCTCATGGGGTACAACAATGGCAGACCTACGAACTGCATTGGAGGCCAAAATAGATGCAGTGGAAATAGAAGTTGCCCTACTGCAACAAGATGTTAGGGCGCAAGCAGAAAGAACGAGTGGCCTGGAGAGTGCAGTGAAAACCAACTCAGAAACCAGCGCAAGCAACAAACACAAAGGAGGTTCATATTTTAAAGCAGCAGGTGGCTAACCTTGAGAACCGAGCGGAAGAAGCGGAAGGAAGGGCGAGACGCAACAACATTTGCATGGTCGGCTTGCCGGAAGGGGAAGAAGGTCAGGACCCCACGGATTATGTGGAGAATATGATCCTGCAAGAGATAGGGGCCGACAAACTTTCACAAGGATTTACTGTCGAGAGAGCGCACAGGGCCTTGATGAGGAGACCGCGTCCCCGGGGCTCCCCCTCGGGCAATAATTGCAAAGATCCTGAACTATAAAGACAGGGAGAAAATTCTGGAGTATTTTCGCAAAGGTGGAACGATAGAGAGAGCATCTGCAACCGTCACAGCGTATCCTGATTACACTATGCTAGTGCAGAGACGGCGTTACAGCTATGTGGCAGTCAAGAGGAGACTGCGCACGGCTGGAATTAAATAATAATAAGTACATGCTATTGTATCCTGCGAAGCTCAAAGTCCTGCATAAAAGTAAAGCGTTTTTCTTTTTACTCTCCAGAGGAAGCGGCAGCATGGTTGGACTTGCAGGGTTGTCCGGAGCGAGAAGGGGAGCAGGACCATGAGGAGCACGATAAGTGATGGGGATTTTCATCTATGACGAAATGATAAATGGGGGAGGAGTCCCGGAGGGGACGGTGGTACAGATAGCAGGGGAAGGGCATAGACGGGTAATGCCGAAAGTGTATTGTGATACCTTGGGACTCGTTGAACTTGTTGCACTGGATTATAGAGCATAAAGTACACATGTAAACTGGGTAGCATGGAGCGTGGCGTATCGGAAGCAAGCAGGAGCAGCAGGATGAAGGCACCCTACCCCCGAGAAGTAGTAGTAAAGCAGCCACTAGGGTGACTTTACCCTGCTGAGCTGCGAGTACAGGCTATTGCCAGAAAGGGCTAGATGCGAGGGTTCCTGAGATCCAGGGATGGAGCTGGGCAACAGTTGGGGAGGGCATTGTTGGGGCAGGGAAGGGAGGTGGGAGGGAGGGGGGTTGGGGTGTTTGATGTGTTTTTAGTTAAGGGGAGTTTAAGTTGGGAAACAAGCCTATACAGAAGGGGAATAAACTTGGATATGGACTGCACTGATGGGGGGAAGGGTGGGATTCAAACAGGCCATGGGGGACCTTAAAATAATTACTTGGAACTTTAGGGGTCTCAATAGCTACTTAAAAAGGAACAAGGTACGAGGCCACCAGGGGGCACACAGATGAGCCTGCTCTTCGTGTGAGCACCGCACCTGAGGTCCGAAAAGTGGGTCTGAGCCCCCACTTCTGCGACCCCCCAGAGCTGGTTACGGAGCAAGATACGTCAGAAGGTGACCCCCCATCTGGGGAAAAACCTGTGGAAAATCGGAGGAGACCTCGCTGAGACAACGAAAAAGATGTTCTGAGGCCCTGGCCACGACGTGTGCAGCAACAAATGGAAAGCAAACCCCCGTGGACGTATAGGCGCTCGAGGGGATAGCTGATCTACACGGCGGCCCATGTGTGGACTTGGACGGGCCTCATCCAACAGGATAAGGTAGGCAGCCGCCCCTGTCCACGGGTCTCTACCAGGCGCGGGACTGTCTCACACTACGGCGCCCATCTCGGCGGCCTACAATCGGACCGCCGGCGTAACAGAGCTTCCTCCTCTCCCTCCCCCTACCCCTGCTGAAGGCCGCGTAGTACGTCTGGTGTGCAAGCCGCCCCTCCCAACACAGAGCCGGGGCCCAGCGCAGATAAGAATGGGACAATAGGAGTGTTTGCGCACCCGAAGCACGCCCACCCCCCCGCCAAGGGGGCCCCCGAAGTGCATGCACATTATTACCGTGCACTCAAGGGGAGGGAAGAGAAGAAAAGGAAGGGAGGGAAAATCCAATCAAATTAAAGGAAAGCATATGGACAGAAAGGGGAGAAACCTCAACATATGGGCCCTACGATCCTCAGTGAACACAAGCACATCGGAATGACATTTGCCAGATACCCCGCATACGGATCAGCATAGTTGAGGCCCCCCTGGCCCTGCTGACAGCCCCCCCTTGAGGGAACCCCACAGCAATCACTAGAGAGCACGACCTAGTAAGCGCCTCAATTTTGCCAGACTGAGAGACCCTGCGCCAAACCCACTAACATACCGAAAGGTTACCAGGACTGAGGGTTGGGCCCCCATACCAGGGGCGTGTGCCTCCTCAAGTAGCCCTGAACATAAATGAGCTGATACTGAGGGGGCACTTTGCAATCTCCCCCCCTGAAAACAAAGAATCTGCAAGGCGCACAGGCCACTCACAATTGGAGAGGGGCGTAAAGTTAATGTTTTGAGGATGGGAATTGCTGCCAGAACATTGTTATGAATAAACTACATGTGTGTGCTCTGGGGAAAGCTACAATGCCACGGTCACTATGCAATAAGGGGCACTAGCAGATCTTCCTTAGGCGACAAAGGATTGAGGGTTGGGCCCCTGCTTGACAGGGCGTGTGCCCTCCTCTGACCTCACACACATCCCCAAGCTCACCGGACCTAAGGACACAATCCCAGCTTTCCACCTGGAGTGGTCTTTGCACATGAGGAATACCCAGGGTGGCCGTGACTTGCTGTCCCTCCCCTTGGAGAGCTACCTCCGGAGTCTTCTGTTGGGTTACGCCACAGGCAAGTCCCCACCAGAATAAAACAAAACAAGAAATAAAAAGGAATCAAGTGGTGCCTGATCATATGAGGAACGCTGCCTGTCGGGGGTGAACTTTTCGAAGCACTTTACCTCAAGCCACGTTTGGCCACTGTGGGATAAAAGCTTGCATGCACAAGCGTATCATCCTCAAATGACCACCCCGGCGTTATAGCCCTCCTAAATCCATCTGAGACCCATCTTCCATGGACCCTAAGGGTAAACTGGCGAGATACAAGTTCACACCAACCGTCGAATCTCCGAAGTCTTTCACTGAATCCATGATGTCGACGGCAGGGTCTGATGCAGCTGCGACCAAGACGGACGTCGCTAACCTACTCACCGAGATGAGAGGCATGAGAGCGGACATTGGCAGCAAAATAGACAAAATTACACAGAGGATGGACAAAATGGATGACAGGCTGGAACAGGTCGAGCATAATCAAACCTCCCTGAACACATTGGAGGCACAAATGGATCACTGCATCGCAGAGATAGAACATAGAGAGGAGGAAATACGCCTCAAGGTTGATTATCTTGAAAACAGGGAGCGTCGCAACAACATACGGGTCTTTGGTATTCCCGAGAGAGAAGGCGAAACCGAATTTGATCTAAAGCAAACCTTACACGCTATTCTGAAGCTCCTCTTCAAGGATGATTCGGTGGATGAACCCAGAATTGACCGTATTCATAGAGCTGGGGTCAGACCGGTAGGCCCAAGATCGGTGCTGGCTCCATTTCGCTGGGACGACGACACATAGTATATTGGAAGGCAGACCTGGGGGGCGGAAGAACACAAAGCGAGTTTAAGCAGGGACTGGAGGCGAACTGGGCGGGTCAGTCTTTGACCCCTTCAGGACATGTTGAGTCCCAACTCAAGAAAGACGAACCACGCCCGTCCTATCAAACATGTCAAGGGCCATGAGGCAGATGATTCAGTCATTTATATATTCACACAAAACTCGAGATTTCTCCTCCATTCACATTCCCTAACAACACGCTACGCATATGCACACTTAATATAAAGGGACTGAACTCCCCCACGAAATGCTCCATGGTGGCCAGAGAATTTAGGTGGTCGAACATAGACATTCTATTTCTCCAAGAAACGCGATACCGTAGAGGGGAGGAGAAACCTATTCCATCGTGTGAGGTGGGCCCTTCTTTCTGGTGCTCCAATGTCACAAAAAAGGGGGGAGTGGGGATTCTTATTTGCAAAGGCCTCAGGATGGCAACTCTCGATTCGTGGACAGACAATGAGTTAAGGGCTCTCGTGGTGGTGGGGAACATTCGCGGCACAATTGTCACCCTGGCTACACTTTATGCACCTAATCAAGGGCAGAATAGGTTCCTCCATAAGATTACTGAGAATGTCTTTACCATGGCACAGGGACACATAGCTCTTGGAGGAGATTTTAACACCTGGATGGATAGTTCAGTGGATAGACAAACTAGGGCAGATGCACATAACCCACCCACCTCTAAAGATGAAGCTGAAATTAAATTAACCCCTGTCCTATATGGTCTCACTGACTGTTGGTGCCATTTGCACCCAGTGGATAGAGGCTTCACTTTCCACTCCCTCCCCCACGACACGCTTGCGCGTATTGATTATATCTTCTTTTCCGATGGCCTTCTGCGGATACTTCGTGTGGAAAATATTCATCCCACCGCATGGTCAGATCATGACATGGTTGCGATAGATGTGCGCTGGGACGACCTGGCCCCTCGGAACTCTAAATGGAGATGCAACGATTCCCTATGGGCTGACTCGGTTTTCAAGGAAACCCTTGAAAGTGAGATTGAGCAATTCTTTCTTACCAATGACACAGGAGAGTTCGGGAAGGCGCACGTATGGGAAGCAGTCAAGGCCACCTGGAGTGGGGTACTCATTAGGGAAGGGGCCCAAAAAATGAGAGAACGTGCTCTGATAGAGGAAAACATTAGGGAAAAGCTCCACACAGCCCAGAAATTAGCACAGTCTTCCCCATGTGACAGACCCAAGCACATGGCCGAAGCCAGACGGCTCAAGGAAGAGCTCAAACTACTCATCAAGACAGCCCAAACCCTACAATATTTAAAACAAAAATATTATGAAAAGGGCGACAAAGCAGATCACCTCCTGGCGGCTCGTCCTCGGGCACAGAAAGCAGAGAGAAGGGTCGATCTTATTGAAAGGACCGATGGCACCCTCACAGATACGATAGTAACGTCTCCTGAAGGGATCCAAGAGGCATTTGCCTACTTCTATGAGGATTTATACATGTGCGACCCCCCCCCCTAGGAAGCACTGACGCTTATCTTAAAGAGGTCCGGATCCCCACACTCACATCCATAGAGGCCGAATCCTTAGACACGTCAGTCACAGAAGAAGAAGTCATGGAAGCCATAAAACGGCTAAAGACTGGGAAGGCCCCGGGAGATGATGGTTTCACGCCTGGATTCTATAAGGCTTTCTCTACACTCATCGCCCCCTTCCTTGCATCCTTATTTAATCACATTTTTGAAACAGGCCAGGCGCCCCCGTCCTTCTCCCAAGCCCTTCTCGCTGTCATCCCAAAGGAAGGGAGAGACCCCACGCGTTGTAGTTCCTACCGCCCCATCTTTCTCCTTAACATTGTCATTGCAGCCCGACTCGAAACATATTTACCACGATTAATACACTCCGATCAGGTTGGCTTTGTCATTGGGAGACAGGGTGCAGACACCATGAGGAAACCATTACATCTAATTTACGAGGCACATGGAAAGGGAAGGGACCCATCCCTTCTGTCATTAGATGCCGAGAAGGCCTTCGACAGGGTGGCTTGGGACTTCCTAGAAAGGGTGCTAGACTGGAACGGGTTGGGGCCAAAGTTACGCCGTGCCATTACAGCTCTGTACACATCTCCCACAACGTCAGTGACAGTAAAAGGGGGCTGTTCGCGATGGTTCCCTTTGGAAAGGGGAACAAGGCAGGGTTGCCCACTGTCAGCGATATTATTTGTGCTCTCTCTCGAACCGTTGGCACAGAAATTAAGGCAAGATGGTAGAGTAAAGGGTATTACAGTAGGAGAACGCGAATACAAACTAGGTCTCTATGCAGATGATATACTACTGCAATTAACTGATCCCCTAAACTCTGTCCCGGCCGCGATAAGCATAATCAAAGAATATGGGGAACTGGCTGGCATTAAAATCAACACCGGAAAGTCGATCCTCCTTCCACTTGACAGAGGTAGAGACTCTGAGGTAGACTGCTTTGCTCCCTTAGGAGTAAAGGTCAGCCTCACCACGCTTCGATTTCTGGGCATTAATGTAACTCGAGACCTTGACCCCCTTTATGAGGCTAATTTTCCCCCACTAACACTCTGTTCAAAGGGACCTCCAAAGGTGGTCCAGACTTACCATCTCCTGGCTGGGCCGTTTAAATGCAATAAAAATGGTGATTCTCCCTAAAATTCTTTATCTGTTCCAAATGCTCCCCATTAAAATGCCCCAAGAATACTTTACGGGCATGAGAAAAGCCCTTTCAACCTTCCTGTGGCAAAGCCAAAAGCCTAGACTTCCCAGATCCTTGCTACAGCTCCGGAAGGACAATGCAGGAGTAGGCCTCCTGATATAGAAACATACTACAGGGCAGCCCAACTACATGTTCTTGTCCCGCACGTCAGGCAGAAGTCAAAACCACAGTGGATAGCCCTAGACAATTACCATCTCCGACCATTCATCCTAGGCGAATGGCTATGGGTTCCGGGGCCCCAATTGCGAAACAGTGTTAAACATCACCCCATTATTGGAGCAATATGGGCAATATGGACACCAGGCCAGAAAACGAAGGGTGTTACGACCTGGCCCTCTCCCCTTGGACATCTATGGTCACCAGGGGTCCGAGATGCTATCCCGGACCCAGGGAGCTTCGAGACATGGTACAATGCGGGATTAGAAAGGGCTGGTCAACTCTGGAGAGACGGTGCCTTTATTACCATTCAGGACTTACAGGAGGCGCTCGGCATAGGCATGCTCTCGGTCTTCCTATATCTGAGACTCAAGGGGGTGATGACAAGGGCGATATGGAAGGACAAGTTACAAAAGGATCTCACCCCGTTTGAAAGCATTCTTAACACGTGTATGAGTTCAAAGGGTTTAATAAGTGCAATGTACTCGGCGCTGATTGAGGTTGATATTACACCATCATACACACTGAGGAGCAGGTGGGAATCAGACATGGGCAGGCAGATCTCGCAAAAACTATGGCTCCAAATATGTAGAACGGCAAAATCTTCCATATCATGCCAATATAAATTACATGCCGTCAAGCTGTGTTACAGGTGGCAATATGACCCGGTCCGGCTTGCTAAAATGTACCAAGGGATAAGCCCACACTGCTGGAGGAGCAGTGGAAAGCGGGCCGATTACTGGCATATGTGCAGGGATGTGAGGTGGTCCAAGCTTACTGGACGGAAGTTCTCAGCTGGATCAGGGAGTTGGATGATGACGATAGAGAGAAACAACCACTTCTGATCTTGTTTGGCTTGGTTGAAACGGATGATACGATTATGAAAGCGCCCAAAATGATTCAAGGTTTACTGTTGGCCGCTAGAGCGTGTCTCACCATGGTGTGGAAGAGAGCAAGACTCCCTAATAAAACCGAATGGCTGGGTGTTGCCCTGAATGGTTACCAGTCATTTGGTCGAAAAAAAAGGTCGACAGGACAAATGGTCGACACAATTTGGTCGGAAGACAAATGGTCGTATTTTTTTTCGTTTTGTATTTTCACTTTTTTTTTGGGGGCGGGGGGTCCCTCCCAACCCCCTTTTTTTGCTTAAAAACCCTTTTTTTTCCTAAACGAAAACCTGAAAAATATATATATAAATTAAAAAAAATGTGACCATTTGGCTTTCGACCAAATTGTGTCGACCATTTGTCTGTCGACCAATTTTCTGTCGACCAAATGACCGGACAGCGCCCTGAATATATATAGAATGGACAACCTCACGGCAGTTCTGCATGGGGATCGCACCTCATTTGAGAACGCATGGTCAGAATTTCGAGCTAAATATGTGATATAAAAAAATTTGTGCATGGCGGTTCTATGTTTGGAGACAATCTAGTTAATGGTTGAATTTGTCTGCTATGTCAAACTCGCATGTTCTAATGTGTTCATGTGCCCAACGTCATAGAGTTAATATTGGTTCGGATGTAAATACTGGTCTCTTCTAGCCCTTGAGATGGCACTATGTGAAAAGGGGGCAGGGGGAGGGAAAGGGCACTTAGGTTTGATGACACTATTCAAAACTTATGTGATGTGCAGTAGATGCTAAATGTTTTTATTTACTGTTTTTTCTTTATGTGATATTTCTCGTACTTGACCGGCTGGTCGCAAATGCCCGTATATGATTGTCAAACTTCTATTTCGAAAACTAATAAAAGTCAAATTAAAAAAAAAAAGGAACAAGGTTATGTTATACCTGCATAGACAAAAATAGACATAGCCCTGTTGCAGGAGACTCAAATGACGCGGAATAAAATGGAGATGATTGGGAAGAAATGGAAGGGAACTGTGGTGGGTTCATCATATTCGGCTTATGCTAGGGGAGTACTTATCTGGGTGGCACATGTCCCGTTTCAGCTGTAACAGACGATAGCTGAGACGGGCGGGAGGATGATCATAATGAGGGGATTGGTGGAAAATAGGGAGATAAGCATTGTAAATACGTATGCCCCGAATCAAAATACAGGGACATATTTTAGAACACTGTGCAACAACCTTAGCATGTGTGTGGGGAGTGCAGTGATTTGGGGAGGAGACTTTAATTGCGTACTAAACCCTAAGGTTGATAGATCGGATGGGAAAATGGATAGACCTGCCCCAGCTGCCAAAGCGTTGCAGACACTGCTGAATGACTTTGGGTTCGGAGATGTGTGGAGGACACGACACCCCCATGAGAGGCAATATTCGCATTATTCTGCCCCGCAGCAGTTACATACAAGGTTGGACTATGTCTTTGTCACACTAGACGTACTGACGGGGATCACGCAAGCAGAATATAATGCGAGGGTCCTTTCGGACCACTCGCCCTTGATCCACGGATGGCAATACCGACCCCCGAGAGCGAGGATTCCGACATAGCGCCTCAGAACAGAGGCGCTGAGAGACCCCTTTTTTAGGGAGGATATGAGGGAGGAGAGTGTTAACTACTTCGAGACGAATACTGGCAGTGTGGACTCGGCGGGCACGTTGTGGGAAGCCTTTAAAGTTGTGATGAGAGGGGTAGCTATAGAAAAATCTAAAGGATTGCAAGGAGGGATCCTGGCTGACCTACGGGAAACAGAGGGAGAATTGGAAAGGGCATTGAGGGGAGAAAATAATACCAAGGAAGACACTGAACTGATACTCAGGCTGCAGCAGAAATGAGCTGGGCACTGGGAAAGACTGTGTAACCTTAACTACAAAAAATATATAGAGAGACAGCATGCAGGAGGGGATAAACCAGGAAGGATCTTGGCATGGCTATATAAGAGTGAAACCCCCAGATCCACGATTAGAACAATAACAAGGGAATATGGTAGTGTAGTTGATACCCAAGAGGGAGTTAACCAGGAGTTTGCAGACTATTTCAGGCTACTATATGGATATGATGGGGAGAGTAATCACACAATGATGGTAGAAACATTGGAGGATATAAGATTGCCACAGATCAGTGCTGAGGAAAGACCAGAGTTGGATGCACCGATCACTTTAGAAGAGCTAGAAGAGGTGGTGAGACAGTTGCCCACCAGTAAGACTGTGGGGGCTGCTGGACTCCGAAGTGAATTCTATAAAGTATTTAAAGGAGAGCTGCTCCCCCCCACTCTTAGAAATGTTGAATGAGGCATATGAGCTGGGCAGACTGCCAGAGTCACTTAGAGAAGCGATTATAATACCGCTTCCCAAACCTAATAAGCCTGGGCATAGCTGCGATTCATATAGACCCCTGTCAATGTTAAATCAAGACAGCAAAATACTGACGGCCGTCTTGGCAAATAGACTGAGGAGGGTTATTGGCAAACTAATACATCCTGACCAGACGGGGTATGTCCCGAATAGGAACATATCCAATAATCACAGACGACTCCATCGAGTTATTGAGTATGGAAACGAGAACGAAGGTGAATTGTCAATTGTGTCACTGGACGTAATAAAGGCCTTCGACTCGGTCAAATGGCCATGGCTGTTGGCGGCCTTGGCTGGCTATGGGATGGGGCCTGGATATCTACAGTGGGCGAAAATTTTATATAGTGAACTGCTGGCCAGAGTTAAAACAGGAGCAGTGATATCAGAAAGATGGCAACTTCGTAGGGGTACCAGACAAGGATGCCCATGGTCTCCTATGCTCTATATATTGGCCCTGGAACCCCTAGCGATATACTTAAGGCAACAATATGATACGATAGGCATTGCCATGGGAGGGGAACAACATCTGGTCTCCCTATATACGCATGACATGTTGTTGTACTTGCGACACCCGGAGGAAAACCTCCAATACATATTGGAAGTGATGTAAAGATATGCAGGGCTGTCTGGTATAGCGGTGAACCCTCAGAAATCTAGCATGTTCCCCTTGGGTGGATATAAAGGGATCCCATTGAAACAGCTACCAGTGTTGCAGACACCATGGGAGGTTAGCACATTTCGCTATTTAGGGCTAGATATATATACCACACGGTGGAAGAGTAGCATAAGTGCAACATAGAGGTAGCCATTAAGAAAATCGAAAATTGCATGAGGTTCTGGGTGAAGCTGCCCTTAGCAATGTTGGGACGTAGGGCAATGTTGAAGATGGTGGTCCTACCTAGGCTCTTGCACTATTTTGGAAATATACCGCATTTGATACCAAAGAAGTTCTTCACTAGATTGGACAGTATGTGCAGGGATTTCCTGTGGCATGGCACACGGAACAGAGTGGCCTTCTGGAAGCTACAGAATTTCTATGAGAAAGGGGGTATACAATTACCTAATTATGAAGTCTATTATATAGCAAGCCAACTGCAATATGTTGCTAAATGGCTCTCAGAGGAGGTGACCTCTGAATCCAGGTTGTTTGGACAAGATTGTGCCCCATTTTATTTAAGAGAGGTTATGTGGCTGCTCAAGGCAGAAATGGAAGGGCGTCCAAAGATGATGGTACTTGGATGGAAGATGTGGCACAGGGCATGCCAGATGATGGAGAACCCATCCCCGTGTTCCCCGCAAGTACCACTAGTTGCACTGGCGGGAGGAGAAAAGCAACTCAGGATGATAATCAGAAACCACTGGGAACCGGTTGGGATAGCAACAATGGGTGATATTTGGCAAGAGGGGACTATAATAGATTTTGAGGTGTTGGGGGGGGAAACTGGGTTGCATACAGGCCAGTATATCACGTACCACAGAATGGTGCGGAGAATTAAGAGAACATGGCCCGAAGTGGTACTGGAGGAAGAACCAGATGCTACCATAGCTATGATATATGACATAGCAGAGGGGGGGGGGCATGAGATATCCAGAATATACGAGATGATGATGTCTAAATTAGGAAAGGAGGTAGTACAATTGAGACAAGACTGGGAGGCGGAAGTGGGAGCCCCGATGGATGATGGGATGTGGGAACGAGCCCAAGGGTATCATAAGAAGGTGTTGGGGAATGCAAGACTACAGCAGATGCAACTGTATATTATGCATAGGGCGTATATGACACCCCAGAGGATATCTAGGTGTAAAAATGCAGGACGGCAAGCATGCCCTAAATGTGATGAAGGGAATGCGGGTATGGTGCATATGTTTTGGTCATGCCCGGTTATCGAGCGCTTCTGGAGTGAAGTGGCACACAAACTAGCAGAAAGAGGGGTTAAGATTGTGGTTGATACAGTTTGGGCCTGTTTGTTGGGGGGGTTCCCTAGACCACGGAAACTCAAGCATGTGAGCAAACTAAAGGACCTAGCACATGCGCTTGCAAAGAGGAGAATTGCTATGGGGTGGAAGACATGCCACAGACCACGACTAGAGGTATGGTGGAAGGATTTGCAGAAATGGGCGGAGGCAGAAACCCTGGTGTGGCAAGAAGCGAGCAGTGCTGGGGGGGAGGAAGAGACAGAGACCCTGATGGCCTGGAAATTATTAATAGCAGAGTTATTTGGGTCAATGGGAGACCCAACGGAACTCATGGAAGGGGATACCCTACCACAAGATGCAGGAACAGAAAATGAGAAGGAATAGGCTCGAAACGGGGGGTGGGATAAGGGAAGCAGTGAACACAATTCAGCGATGTATAATTGAAATGTTATCGTATGCACTACAAGTTTGGTTTGTATTGTTTGTTTGAATAAACTAATAAAAATGTTTTTAAAAAAAGACCTTGATCCATACGTGTGAAATATGTCAAATGACCAGCACGCAAGGCCACCAGGGGGCGCAGGCAAGATGGCAGCCTCCGTCCCCTGTCTTGGAGAAGACAAGGAGACATTGCGCGCCCCAGCGCCTGCCACCCTACCTGACTAGCCCCAGACGTGCATTTGAGGGACCGAAAAAATAGCCAGGAAATTGCTGCCCCCACCGCCTAGACTCAAGGAGGGAGGCCACGGTGCTGGGTAGGATGCCGGGTAGAAACTGACAGCTTTGGGAGCCTCAACCCCATCTGCAGCGAGCTCCCAACCCACGCCCCCAGCGTCAGGGAGACTGCGGTGCTGAACCCCACTGACAGCTGCAGGGGGTTGGGGAGGGATTGAAGATAAACAACGCAGTCCCCAGACTGTCTGGGGGTGGGGGGTTAACGCGTATGACCGCGGGAAGGTGACACAAACCGATTGTGAGCCCGAGAAGGGTATCCCCCAGAAGCCCTGCGACAGGCAGGAAGAGAAACAAAGCTTCCACAATGGTCCGGACTCTCCGATGATCGAGACCCTCACCGGTACAGCAGGGCCCCGGTCTGAGGCTCTGCTGGGCAGCCGTGCTGCCACCCAGCTGCAGGCGGGGAGACACATTTTGAGAGGTGGGACCAAAACAAAAGGGAATCATGCAGCCCGCGGACTGATTCAAATCCCCATGAAGCAGCAAATCACACCAGCTTAACTCCGGATTTCAGGCTGAGCAGGAAGGTGGTGCAGTCTGCGCCTCGGCCGGTGCAACTGATCGGAGGGGACAGGACACCATGTTGAGCACACAGTAAGTGGCAGAAGTCCCCCCATCGACCTCCCCCCTCCCACGATCCATTGCTTGTAGAAGAGCACAAAATAATAAGGATTGGCCCCCCACCTGGCCAGGCAGGAGGAGTTGAGTGCATATTGTGGGGTCCCCATCCATTTACCAAACCTGAGTGGTGGCCGGGCATCTAGGCCCAACCCAGAGACATTCAAGAGGCAAGGAGGGGTGTCCACCTGCCCCTTGAAGACATCGGCAGCTACCTGATACCAGGGAGCACAGGAGCTCACAAACCTTGGCATTGCCGGGTGCGCTGACTGGGGGTGATGGAGTAGACTCAGTGGGCCGGCCTATACTAGGAAGCTTAACAACATTAATGGCGGACACAAGGCAAAGCGGGTGAGGCCCCTGGACCCCTGATTGCCCTCTCCCGGGGGCCCAAGTGGAGAATACCAGGAATGTCTGAGTTGGAGGGATGCCCTAGCGTGGATTACTCCCAAGGGGGTGAGGACATGGCAGAAGCAAAGGGAGAAGGGGGATCTGCCCCCAGCCCACTGGAACTTGGGTCCATCAAGAGTGACATACAGACCATTCTGGAGGAGATCAGAGTGATGAGCACTTCTCGGCCAAAGTTGGTACCCTTGAGGACAGAATGGATGGAGTGGAGGCCAACCAAACCTCAATGGGACTCCTAGAGACGCAAATGGAGCCACTCTTCATGGAGATGGAGAGGCGTGAAGAAGAACTGCACCTCAAGGTGGATGCTATCGAGAACAGCGAGAGGCGGAACAACCTCTGATTCTTCAGGCTGCAACTGATGGAAGGTGAAACACTGCCGGGCCTGGAGCATAAGGTACAGGAAGTAATAGGATGGTCTTGGGCTCCAGGGAAGGAGACACTGTCACCATAGACAGAGTGCATAGAGCGGGAGGAGGAACACAAGGCCCGCGCTCTGTCTTGGCACGCCTGCACTATTATGGAGACAAGATGAAAATCCTTGAACGAGCGAAACGTATGAAGGAAGTGGAATATAATGACACAAAGGTATCTATTTTCCGAGATCTTTCAACCCACACACTGTTGAGATGCAAAAAATGCAGGGCCCTCACCAGATGTCTCCAAGAGAAAGGGGTGAGGTACCGATGGGGTTAACCCTTTGCACTTGTGTTTGAATGGGGTGGGGAGTGAGGAAGAGATACAATGCGTCACGGATGACCTGGTGGGTTGCCGGGACTACTCCACCTCAGTGTGTAACGGCAAGGATCGGACACCAACCGAGGCCTCAGGGGCCCAGATGCAGTATGGGGGAAGCGAAGTGCGAAGGGGACCCGGAAATTCAAAAAGTTGAACACCCCCCCACGTCGAGATGACAATACTTGGGGGAATTATAGGAAAAAATCTCTTTATAGCTCTGACATTTTTCATCATCAGGAGCTCCTCCTTATACCCTGATGGGGGACCCCACAGGAGCTGGTGGAGTTGGTTAAGTGATTGGATATGTTTTTTTTTATTGAATATTTTTATTTTATTTTGAAATCAAACAAACACACTACAACTGTTTCAAACCATAGAA
This sequence comes from Ambystoma mexicanum, assembly GCF_040938575.1. Lineage (NCBI taxonomy): Eukaryota > Metazoa > Chordata > Amphibia > Caudata > Ambystomatidae > Ambystoma > Ambystoma mexicanum. The sequence continues at coordinate 965,038,456 of NC_090936.1, read as the reverse complement.
AGCATCATAGTCCGGCACATTTTCATTAGAACTCCCCAACTCCCCCCCCCCTTAAACTAGAGCCGGTTCTCACATGTCATTTACGGGAGCATCATTGGGTAGCACAGTACTTAGGCAGTCATCATCCGGGTCCTCTGTTCCGTTGTTCCCCTGGTGAGGGTTTGCCATAGAGGCCACCAATTGCCGCCAGGCCAGCAAGGGCCCTACTTCCTCCTCGCCTTCCCTGGTGACCGCTTCAAACCAGACTACAGATTCAGCTTCCGCCCACCTCAAGAGGTCCGTCCACCATAGCTCCACCCTAGGTCTATGGGCCGCCTTCCAGCCCATGGCAATCCTACGTTTGGCCAAAACATAAGCCAGGTCCTTCATCTTGCTTATGTGTTTTGAATGCCGGGGTCTAGGGAAAAGCCCAAGCATGCATGACCAGGCCGATTCCACATCCAGCACCACCCCCCGCCAGCCAGTTTCGTCTTGACCTCGTCCCAAAATCTGTGCACCTCCGGGCAAGCCCAAAACATGTGTAGCAGTCCCGCATTCACCTCCCCACACCTGGGGCATTGCTGCGTAGCTGGTCCCCCAAACTTTGCAATCTTCCCGGGGGTTAAATAAGCCCTGTGGGTAGCGTACAATTGAAGCTGTTGGAATCTCGCGTTTCGGGACACCTTTTTGTGGTACCTCTGGGCCCGTTCCCATTGCCCGTCCGTCATGGGTCCTCCCACCTCCTCCTCCCAATCTTGTCTCAATTGAAGCAACTCCTTCCCTGCCCTTACTCGCAGGAGCTTGTATATCCTCGATATTTCGTGCCCGCCCTCCGATACATCATACATGGTTTCCAGGGAGGCGTCAGGGTCTTCTGCTAGCACTGTCTCAGGCCATCTTTCTCTAGTCTTTTTCACAAGCCTAGTGTAGGTTATATATTGGCCACCATGTACCCCCGTCTCTTCCTGCAACCTCTGAAAGTCCACTGCCTCCCCTTCCTGCCATATGTCCTCGAGGGTGGCCAGACCTTCCTGTTCCCAGTATCTACGGACCGATTCAAGTAGTTGAGAGTCGCTCCCACACAGCACTGCCAACGGGGCCTGCTGAGAGTACGGCTCGGAGTCCCCCCCAATCTTCCATGTCCTGTGCCAGATCTCCCAGCCCAGCCTCAGTAGCCGCCCCTTGCTCACCAGTTTGTCTCTGCACAACCACACCACTTCCATCAGAAAGTATGGGGCTGTATCTCCACGCAGAAGCCTAGCTTCCGCCGAGTCTTCAGCTGAAAGCCACCTGGCCACGTACTGCAGCTGCCCCGCCAGGTAATAGAGTTCAAAATTAGGCAGGCCTATCCCCCTTCTGTCACATGGGTTCTGAAGCTTCCACAGAGAAACCCTATTCCTAGAGCTGCCCCACACGAAACCCCTACACACGCTATGAAGTTTCACGAATAGGCTCCTAGGTATCAAAAACGGGACGTTTACAAAAAAGTGCAAGAGTCTAGGCAGGACCACCATCTTGAGCAAGGCCGCCCTCCCCATCATGGTCAGGGGCAATTTAGACCAGAATACCATGCTGTTCTTGATCCCCTCTATCGCCTTTTCCGTGTTATGCTTGTGTTCTGCCTCGACCCTGTGGTAAATATTTATTCCCAAATACCTAAATGTCGCGGGCTGCCATGGTATTGGCAGGGCAGGCAGTCTCTGTACCGGCACATTCCTATATCTGCCCAAAGGGAACAGACTAGACTTTCCAGGGTTCACCGATATGCCCGAGAGGATGGCGTACCGTTCTATTACCTCTAGCACGTACTGCAGGTTTTCTTCTGGATAACCCAAATAAAGGAGCATATCATCCGCATATAATGATATCAGATGCTCTCCACTGACAGTGCTTATGCCCACCTCCCCATATTGTTGTCGCAGGCATATTGCCAGCGGCTCTAATGCTAGTATATATAGCATGGGTGACCAGGGGCATCCCTGTCTGGTCCCCCTGCAAAGCTGCCAAGAATCTGAGACTGTGGACCCTGTTTTGACTCTCGCCATCGGGGTGCTATAAAACAACTGGACTCATCTGAGGTATCCAGGTCCCATTCCGTACCCCTTCAGGACCGCTTTCAGCCAGGGCCATCGTACCAAGTCGAAGGCCTTGACCGCGTCTAACGACACTATAGCCAACTCGCCCGTGTCTTCCTCAGTTTGGTCTATGACATGGTGTAGCCTCCTGTGGTTATCGGTGATGTTCCTGCCTGGAACATATCCCGTCTGATCTGGGTGTATCAGTTTCTTAATCACCTTCTTCAGTCTATTAGCCAGCACCGCCGTGAGTATTTTGCTGTCCTGGTTAAGCATGGACAACGGTCTGTAAGACCCGCACTCCACGGCCGGCTTGCCTGGTTTCAAGAGTGGGATAGTTACAGCCTCGCGGAGGGACAATGGGAGTTCCCCCTGCTCATAGGCCTCGTTGAAAGTGGCAAGCAGTGGCTGAAGCAACTCTTGCTTATATGTTTTGTAGAACTCGCTGGGCAGCCCATCTGTACCAGGCGCCTTGCAAGTGGGCAAGTTCTGAATCACTACCTCCAGCTCATCCGAGGTGACGGGTGCGTCTAATTCGGTGCGTTCTAGATCATCCAAGGTGGGCAGCTCTATGTCCTCCAATGTGTCCAGTATGTCTTGACACATATCCTCCCCCGTGTCCTCATACAAGTGTCTGTAAAACTTAAGGAATTCCTCATTTACCTCTTTCTGGGTGTTGCATATGCAACCTCTCTCATCCTTAATCTCACTAATCACCGAGCGGGGGGTCTCACTCTTATACAGCCAGGCCAGCAGTCTGCCCGGCTTGTCGCCCCCTGCGTGTATCCTCTCTGTATATTTCCTGTAATTGAGTCTGCATAGTCTATCCCAGAGAGCGCTGCAGGACAACTGTAGCTCCTTTACTTTGGTTCTGTTATCATGAGCGGTGCTCTCGCAATGCGTGAGATCCTCTAGCTCCCTTTCCACCTCCTGGAGTTCCCTTTCGACACCCCCCTGTAGCCCCTAGCTTGGGAAATGGCTACCCCGCGCACCACCACCTTAAACGCTTCCCACAGTGTGCCCACAGAGCTTACGCTTCCCGTATTTATATCAAAGTATTCTTCAATGGTATCCCTCAGGCCCTCCCGAAACCCCTCGTCCTGCAGAGCCTCGGTCCTGAGTCTCCATGTAGGGATCCGCGGTCTTGGGGGCTGGTGTCTCCAGTCTACCACCAACGGCGAGTGGTCAGATAGTACTCGGGCCTTGTATTCCGCTCCTTCTATGTCTCTCACTATCTCGGCTGTTACAAACATGTAGTCTAACCTTGTGTGCAAATCATGTGGCGTTGCGTAGTGTGAATACTGCCTATATGTGGGATGCAGCCTTCTCCACGCATCCTCTAGGCCTAGGTCTTTCAGTAAGGTACCCAGCGCTTTAGTCGCCAGTGCCATTTTCCATGCCCTGTCCTTGGACCTGTCCATTCTGGGATCCATGGTACAGTTAAAGTCCCCCCCCACACTACCGTACCCCCTGCCAGGGGGCCAAGTTTACCGTAGAGGGTCCTAAAGTAAGCTGCTGTGTCGTTATTGGGGGCGTACAAATTTATTATGTGCACTTCTCTGTTTTCTAGGAGACCCGTTACCACCACCATTCTACCCTCCGTGTCCACCGTAGAATCAAGCATCCGAAACGCCACATGAGGCGCCACCCAAGTAATGACCCCTCTAGCATACGCCGAGTACGCTGCCCCCACAACATTGGCCTTCCATATCCTCCTGACCACCTCCAGCCTTTCCCTAGTGAGGTGGGTCTCTTGCAGCAGGGCTATGTCTACGCGCATCCTCTTTAAGTACAACATCACTTTGTTACGTTTCAGCTAGCTGTTAAGGCCCCGTACATTCCAGGTCACAATTCTGAGATTACCCGATGCCATCCGGTCGGACTATTACCATCCCATCCTGTCCCATAATGCTCCCCATGTTGGGTCGTTCCCTGGCTCTCTCCCTTCTATTCACAAACAATACCCCTCTCCCCCCTTCCCCAACTTCACACCACTGCACACAACTCCCCCCCCCTCCCCGCCAACCCCCAACAATAGCCCAGCTCCATCCCTGGATCTCAGGCCTACCCACGTCTGGACCCGTCTCGTGTCTGAGGACGAGGACCCCGCGGGGTGTCACCAATCTAACAGTGACCTAACTAAGTGTACTACTATTGGGTGCAGAGGGTGCTCCCCAGGAGCTCCCAGTCGTCTATTTAGGAGAAGTGCATTCAACGGGACCCGCCGGCAGATACCATGACTTCCTCCCCACAAGCACAATATTGTACTATATTCCAGTCCCAATGTCATAACTATGGCCTCACGGGTGTCTCTGCAACATGCTACTTATCTCCAGCCGCTTCTGTCTGGGCATCCGATTCCTGAGGTCGACCTTGCATATCCAACCACTCCATCGCTTCGGTCGGCGTCTCAAAGAAGAGGGATCTGTTCTTATAAAACACCATTAACCTGGCGGGGTAGAGCAACATGTAGCGGTGGCCTGCTTCTCTAAGCCTCCTTTTCACCGTTCCAAAGTTCATTCGACTCTGCTGTACGAGCAGCGTATAATCCGGATACGCCGTTATTTTCGCTGACCCCCTTTCTATCGTACCTCCGTTCTGGAAAAATTCGAGAATCTTTTCGCGGTCACGATAGTTCAAGATCTTCGCGATCAACGACCGCGGGGGGGCTGCTGGGTGTTAGGGAGAATTCTCTGTTTAGGCTAAATTTCCTAACCTAGTGAGTCCCCCAGTAGCTTTGCTGGATTTCTGGAGTTTGTTTTTTCCATCCTGCCAAGAGTGAGACTCTTTTCCTCCCACTCTTGGACATGAATGTGTGTAATTCCTTTGAATGTCAATGTGTTCTATGGGCTATGGGGTCTTTTACTCCATAGGGTCGCATATGTTTTTCTATGTGTGTTACACCGCACCCTACGTGCCGTAACACTGTGGCGTCCTAGCGGATCTCCACCATAGACTCCATACCCGGGGACTGACTACTGTCTCTCCGGGCATGTAAAGTCACCATTGGCTTTACTAGACCTAAATTTACTAACAGAACTAGTACAAACCATCTTATTATGGACGTACTAGTAGGGGTAATTCGATTACTCCTGGATCTGTTATTCGAGGGGGCACTGTCCCATCCCCCCTCGTCGAGTTTTGGCTGGTGGCAGTGGAAACTACTTGTTATGTTCGACCCCGGACATAACCCTATGGGATTCGTCCCATTGTTGGAGATTGATACTTTTTTCTTCGTTAATCTCTAACGTGGCACCGATCTACTTATCTTAAATAAGTTTATCGGATGGTATTTTCTGCCAGAACTCGGTTTGTAAAATGGCGTCTGTGTTCGTCTCTGTGACTCCTAAACCAAAGGTCGAGCCCTTTGTTCCATTTTTGGCGGGCTCTGTACAGAGACCCTCCAAAGTGGTGCCATTCTGTCTGGGTTACCACAGGAGTGTGGGAGGGGGTTTAGGCACCCTGGTCCGAGTTGCCTTGCCAACTCCGGTCGCACTCTGGAGTGATTGGCCCAAGTGGTGAGCCTTCCCGCTCACCACTTAGCATGTGTTGATTGACAGCTAGGCTGAATGAATGGGGGTTTTCTGCATAAAAGCAGGGCTTTTGGGACTGGATCTTCAGAAGTCGCCACAGGACCTAAGAATCCGACGAGGGTAACGCTGAGCCGACCTGCACGAGGACACCTCCGGTGGAGCCCTGCGGAACCGACTCACCACTTCCCGACGACAGAGGAGATCTCCCTGCAGGAGAGTCTCTTCCCCTGGCTGGTGGGAACAACCAGTCCCCTTTGCTTTTTATTCGCCTCAGGACGCAGTGGTCGAATTGCCCGTGCAGAGCACCTCGGCAACCGGATAGCCACTACCCCTGTACCGCGACCAAAAGGTGGTGCCTTGTGACGGAGCACTCCGCGGCTGGTCTCTTCCCTGGTGGTGCACCGGACTTCACTTTTCTTCGACGACGAGATCATCTCTACTCTTGGCAAAGACCCGACGTGCATCCACCACCAGGAACAACTGCCTCCGCCGGAGCTGCCTTCCACAACAAGGTACCGTGTCCGCCTGGCTTCCCTTTCGATCAGTTCGAGTGAGGTGTCTTAATCCTCTCCGTTCCGTTGGGTCGCCTCCAAGCTTTTCTCATTTATTGTTCTGAACTGGTTCAATCTGCCAATAACAATTTGCTACAAAGACTTGAATGCATCTCCACTAGAGACTTTTTGGGACATCGCGCCTTGCCTCTCTCCGAGTCGGCCTGGCCTCTGAACTTTATGATCCATTGTGATTCTTGCCTTCCTGCCTTGCATTTTATCCGCGAAGGATTGAATTGTGTTGATTTCTTAACCTGCCTATCTTTTTCTCTCCCGTCCTAACTAATGTTCGAGTGTAATCTAGGTTGAGGTATACACCTCTGTCTGAAAATAAGTGGTACCGGTAGAACCTAGACTTGTCGAAATATTGCTAGGGGGATTGATCGTTTTCTTCTTCGTAGAGTAATTGTGTTTGATTTGTTTGCCGTGATAGTGCCATAGTGTTTTTCATAGATGTTTTGTTATAAATAAATACCTTAATATCTTTACACTAAGCCTCGCTGCGTGTTTGCTTGTCTTGCTGTGAAGAATTGCCCTATTTTGTATACTCCACATACTGCTCAACTCTTCTTGAGGGAAGTCTGACTGCTCAGCCACAGTTACCAAGTGAATCTGTGTGGTACAGACTGCTACCAAGTGGATTCACCGCCAAACGCCTATGGTCCTAAATCTTTTGCAGTGGTCCCAGAGGGAACTGCACAGGTTTCCGCCTAACACTGGGGCCCTATGTGCCCTTTCGACCGCGAACCCCTGGGTCAGCTCCCCGCCTGTAATCTCCTGCAAGAGCATGGTTTCAATGTAATCCGTGGGGTTCGATCCTTCGATTCCCTCCGGAACACCCACTATGCGAACGTTGTTGCGCCTGGCGCGCCCCTCTGCCTGCTCTGCTCTGTCCTCCAAATTGCCCACTCGTTGCACGAGGGCATGGAGCTCCTTAGCGTGTGCATTGCACGCCTCCGTTGTCGGGGCCAACTCCTTTTCCAGTTCCCCAGTGCGATCCGCGATCGTTCGCACGTCCTTGCGCAACAGGTTCACCTCTTCTCGGACCGCTCCGATCTTAAGGTCTAGGCCCTCCTGCAGCTCTTTCATGGCTAGGCCTAACTTCGTCTCCCAAGCCACCTTCAAGTCGGCAATTGCTGCCAGCACCTCCTGGATAGTACCCAGTGGGTCCGTCGCCGCTGCGGGGGCTTCTTTGCTCTTGCCCCCTTCCGCGCCCGAGGGCGACCTAGCGTAGGCCTCCATCGTGGGCTGTTTGATCCGGGGTCGCACCACCTTGGAGGACATCCTGCTGCGTCGGTTGGGCCCACACGCCCAGCTGTAACTTCGGTGCTGCGGAGCGCCTTGCGGGGTTCACTCGCCGGCCCCTTCACAGCAAGGTTCCGCTGAACTCGGGTTCACTCTGCTGGCCTGCCACGATCCAGGGCCTCCTCAGTGGGGGCTCGCACTTATGTTCTTGCTTCAAGCCAGAGGCGCATGCGACGCGTCTATCTGGTTGGGCTCGCCCACGCTCCGGCCAACTTTGTCTTCCTCAGCTCCACGGACCATTTATGGCCCTTTGTCCACAGGCGGCCATCTTGGGTGCTGCCCTTCCACTGCGCGACCGCCACCTTCTTCGAAGTCTAGATCTGTGGATATGCAGTCTCGCTGGTGGGGAGGGCACTCACCATGTGCCCCCCACTTTCATGCACCCTTGGATGCACCGTGGGCTTGAAAGTCAGCCGAAAACCATCACTTCTTCCCAGGATCAAGATCGGATCATCGGGAGCTCCTCCAAGGAACGTCCTCTCACGTAGCCATCAAGCCACTCCCCTAAGTGATTGGATATGGTTAATGTACAAGTGGTTAGTTGTTTTGGTTATTTAGGGGTATTCGGGGGCAGGAAGGGTGGGGGCACAAAAGAGGCATGTAGTTTCTTTAAGGTGTGATGCGGGTGCTGGGCCAATTAGTCCTAATAACGGTAGAAGGGATGGGTAGGGACTCCCTCTGGGAGTTGGAGCGGTCACAGGGCCTGCCCGGGAATGTGCTCAAGGCAGGTGGAGCAACCTTGATGGTTCGACGTGCTCACCCAACGTGGCTAGGGCGTGAGATCGAACGCCTCAACACTGGGACAGAAAGGGGAGGGAGAAGGAGGAGGGGTGTTGGGAGCGGGGGCAAGGAAAGGTCCCTCAAGCAGCAAAACCTAAGTGTAGCTAGGAACAGATATTCTAAAGGTGATGTAAGGGGCAACCAACGACAGTTGAAAAGGGGATATGGCTGAAGTTGTAATAGGCACGCTGAACGTGAAAGGTCTGAACTCTCAAAACAAGAGGTCCCTAACTAGTAATATGTTTCGTAAGCAGAAATTGGCAGTACATTTTCTACAAGAAACCCACTACAGGCAAGGGGCGGAGTTGGTGATCAAGGGCAAGGAGATTGGAAGGTGTTTCTGGGTTTCCAACAGGGGCTGCAAGAAAGAGGGAGTAGGGATCCTGTTGGGTAAATGTTTTCGGTTAACAGGGATACAAGTCAAGAGGGGTTTTGGGGATGATTCCTCTGTAAAAGGTATTCATGAGGGGACACAGATCACACTTTCCACCCTATACGTGCCTAATGTGGGCCAATTGGGGTTCTTGAGACATGTGTTCAAGATGATGGACGGCTGGGAGGAAGGCGCAATGATTTTGGGTGAGGATTTTAACTTGGTGTCAGACCCCGCACAGGGGAGGATAGCTCAGTGGCAACGTCCTCACCTTGCAAGCAAGACGACACGAAGAAACACAGGTTCCATCCCCGGGTCCGCGCTTAGAAACCTCTGGGTATTAAGCGCATTATCCTATCATATCATATCATATCATTGGTGGTCAGCGAAGGGAATGGGCTCTAAAGCCGAGACGAAAGATAATCTAGCATTCTGGGACCTCGTATTGGAACACTTCTGGGTAGACATTTGGCGGAGTTTAAGGCCGGACCCGGGTGGTTACACGTTTTTCTCACCACTGCATCAGACTTATTGCTGAGGGATCCTGTAAAAAGAGAGAATGGGGTCTGACCGAACACAGGCTTTGAGAAGAATTGAAAGCGCTGCGGTCCCAGTCGACCCGGCAAGATGCAGATAGGGAAGGACTCCTTGGTGAGATGAGAGATAGGAGGCAGGAAATCCACACGGTCCTGATCGAGGAGTTGGTCAAAAAGATGAGGTTCACTCGGCAGAGATACTATGAAAGGGGTGACATGGTGGGGACTCTCTTGGCAAACAGGGTCATGGCCACCAGGGTTGAAAGGAGAATAGAAGGAGTACGGGACACCAGGGGCCATGTAATGAGAGGGTCGGAAGATATTGTTACCTGCTTCATGGGTTATTATGGAGACTTATATGCCAGACCAGAAGGACAAGATGCGGGTGAAATCCGGGATTACTTGGCTAAATGTGGCCTCCCTAAACTTACAAGGGCAGAGGCCAAGATAACCCAGGAAGAGGTACTGGGAGCCATTCAAAGATTGAAATCAAGGAAAGCCCCTGGGGGTGATGGGTTCACAACTGACTTTTATAAACAATACCAGGGTCCACTGGTGACCCCCTTGGCAAAATTGTTTAATTCTATACTGGGGGAAAGCACGATACCCCGACATTTTTACAGGCCCTGATAGTGGTCGTCCCGAAACCGGGGAAGGATCTGACTAACTGCGCCTCTTATAGGCCCATTTCTCTCCTCAGCATTGACGCTAAGATATTTGCGGCGCGCATGGAATCCTGCCTCCTCTGATTGATTCACCCTGACCAGACAGGCTTTGTTCTCCATAGGCTGGAAGCGGACAACATGAGAAAAATGCTCCACGTTTTTAATGCCCCGGCCGTGAAGAAGGAGGCAGCATTGCTGCTGGCCCTCGATCCCGAGAAGGCATTCGACTGGGTGAGTTGGGCTTTCATGAGGGGAGGTCTTTGCAGTTCTAAGGATGGGCCTGAGGTGGACTGCCTGGATGATGGCCCTGTACTCAAAGCCGACAGCCAGGGTGGTGGTCAACGGGGTTGAGTCGCAGACCTTCTCCCTGCGGCGAGGTACATGCCAGGGATGCCCCCTCTCTCTGTTGATTTATGCATTGGTCATGGAGCCATGAGCGGCGAGGGTCAGGGATTGTGAAGGGATTAAGGGAGTCACGTGGGGGGGATTGATTACAAGATTAGCCTGTTAGCCGACGATGCACTGTTTTACATCGCTAAGCCGTCTTTTTATATTCAAGGGCAAATATTTTCCTATGGGAATTTCCCATTGTTCGAGGCTACCAACTTTAATTATTTAATTCTCATAGCCTCGAACATACCGCCGGTTTATTTAATTAATATTAATTCGCCGGTTGGTATCTTTTGCCAGGACTCGATTCTAAAATGGCGTCTGTGTTCTCTTCTGTGACTCCAACCCAAGTCGAGCCCTTTGTCCCACTTTTTGGCGGGCTTCTCCACAGAAGCCTCTAAAAGTGGTGCCACTCTGTCTGGGTACCACAGGGGGTGTGGGAGGGGGTTTAGGCACCCTGGACTGAGTTACCTTGGTAACTCAAGTCGCACTCTTGTGTGATTGGCCCAAGTGGTGAGCCGGCCGGCTCACCACTTAGCATGTTTGATTGACAGCTAGGCTGAGTGAATGGGGGTATGCTGCATAAAAGCAGGGCTTTGGGGACTGGAACTTCAGAAGTCGCCACATGACCTGAGAATCCGACGAGGGAGAAGCTGAGCCGACCTACCACGACGACACCACCGGTGGAGCCCTGCGGAACCGACTCACCACTTCCCGACGACAGAGAAGATCTCCCGGCTGGAGAGGCTTCTTCCCCTGACTGGATGGCACAACCAGTTTTACCTTCTTTCTTCGCACCTCAGACCGGTTTGTGGTCGAACTGCCCGTGCCAAGCACCCCGGCGGCCGGATAGCCAGTCACCACTGAACCGCGAATCAACAGACCGCTTCTTGTACCTGAGAAACTCTGCTGCTGGTTTCTTCCCTGGCAGTGCAACAGACTCCTGTCTTCCTCCACGATGAGATCCTCTCTTCCCCTGGACGAAGCACCGACTTGCATCCGCTGCCAGGAACAACTGCACCCACTGGAGTCTTCTCACCACTTTAAGGTACCGTGTCCGCCAGGCCTCCCTTTCTAAAGATTGCTACAAGTTCATAATAACTCCTTAACCTTCTGGACTGGGCTGGCCGCCTTGACCCTCTAACTGGTCCCTTTCTTTGGTCCAACTCCTTTTTGAACCTTTACAAGACTTTTGTGCACTGCAACCGTGTGACCTTGGACACATTATGTTTCAATCCTCTTAAAGCAGATCCGGCCTACTGACTCTGAATTCACGGTTTTACTTTGCCTTCCTCTCTTGTTATGTTCTTGTAAAAAGTGTTGGGATCTGTTTCAATTCGTTCTCTGCTTTTCTCTCCCTTTTAAAAACAAACTATTAGAGTGCCATCTACGTTAAGCGCTCACCGCTGTCGGAAAATAAGTGGGGCTTCACTTAAGACTTGTCTAATATTCTTTTAAGGGAGAGTATATCTTTTAGTGACCGTGTTTTTGAATTGCTTACTATTAGTGCCTGTGTGTTTTTCTCTGTATACTGCCTAACTCTTCTTGAGGGAAGTCTGACTGCTCAGTCACAGCTACCAAGTGAATCTGTGTGGTACAGACTGCTACCAAGTGGGATTACTGCCAAACACCTGTAGTCTTAAATCTTTTGCAGTGGTCCCAGAGGGAACTGCACAGGTTTCTGCCTAACATATTGACAATATCGTCATTTATAGTAAGACTTGGGAGGACCATCTCTTCCATCTTTATATCATCATGAAAGTCCTCAAACGCTGGCCTAACTGGTAATCCAGTTAAGTGCAGATTGGCCCAATCAGCCTTAAAATACCTTGGCTTCTTCATAGGGAATGGGAATGTACAGCCCTAACATGAGAAGGTAAAAGCTGTCTTAGATACACAACCGCAAAACAAAAGAGGTGATGGCTGGAAGGTTTTGAATGAATCCTAAACACTGGCATTGCTCTGGGCAACCCCCCAGACCATCGGTCTTCGCCTGCCAAGCCATTACAAAAGGTGAAAGACCATATGCAAATCAGGCTTGGTCCCACCCCCAAAAGGGGCAGTCCAGCCCGAACTGCTTGGTCACATCCCTTCTGCACGAGACCACAAGCGTCCCCAAACATGTTTCGGCCTTGTTGGGCCTCATCAGTGAGGAGTGGCTTGGGTCTCTAGGTCCAGCAGGCACAAGACCCACGTCTAGGCATACCCGACACACTCGGGGTGACTTATGCAAAACAAAAGAGGTGATGGCTGGAAGGTTTGGAATGAATCCTAACCTCTGGCATTGCTCTGGGCAACCCTCCAGCCCATCGTTTTTCACCTGCCAGGCCATTCCAAAAGGGGAAAGACCACATGCAAATCAGGCTTGGTCCCACCCCAAAAGGGGCAGTCCAGCTCAAACTGCTTGGTCACATCCTTCTTCATGAGACCACAATCATCCCCAAACATGTTTCGGCCTTGTTGACAGGACAAAGACTGATATGGAGTGGACATTTCTCCTCTGTGAAAGGATGGTGAGCTAAAGACTCTGGTTGAGACTCTATCCCGGGATATAGGCCGGTAGTAGAGAAACTCCCAGAACCCCCCTGGTTTTTGCATATTAAGTAGCTTTGGGTTCTCACCCTAAGTTACTAGGGTAATCCAGACGTGGAACCCTTGCTCACTGTTCTTAGAGAGGCACAGCTCCACCTCACTGACGAGGCCCAACCAGGCCGAAACACGTGTCTGGGGATGCTGTTGGTACTCTTTTTCAGAAGAGAATTGCCAGGCATTTCGGTGCTGGACTGCCCTTGGGCAGGACAAAGACTGATAGGCAGTGGAAATTTCTCTTCTGTGAAAGGATGGTGAGCTAAAGACTCTGGTTGAGACTCTAACCCAGAATATAGGCCAGTAGTAGAGAAACTCCCAGAACTTTCCTTGTTTTTAGATACACAACCCCCAAGTCCAAAAGAGATCTTTGACCTTTTCTCGGGTTAATAGGATATTACTGTAGGTTTATCCCCACATTTTCGGACAAAACAGCTCAACTGACTGATAAACTTAAGAATGCTGAACCCCAGAAACTTCATTGGAATGACGAGGATGAGATATCTTTTAACAGCTTGAAACAGACTCTGTGCCAGAACCCATCCTAAAGGTAGTCGACTTCTCTAAAGAGTTTGTATTACAGATGGATGTTTCCCTTACAGGGTTACGAGCAGTCCTGTCCCAGGTTTGCGATGGATTGGAACACCCCATATTATTGACTAGTCACAAACTGTTCCCACGTGAAATAAATTACTCTGTGTTGGAACTAGAGTCCCTGGCCATCAAGTGGGCCATAATCCATCTTAGATACTACCTATTAGGACGAAAGTTCACACTCGTTACAGATCACTCACCTCTAGTTTAGATTAGCCAATGTAAAGACTCCAATCCTCGGGTCATGCGATGGTTCCTAGACCTACAACCCTATTATTTCACTGAGGAACACCAAAAAGGAAAAGGCCAGAGAAATGTAGATCTTCTTTCCCGGTTCCCCTGTGAAACAAATGTGGCTACATCGCATGGAGGAAGAGTATGTGAGGAACCTTCAGGTGTCTCTGACTAGTCCCTGGGGATCTGTCATCCAGATGGCCAGGGCACGGCCATTGCTATTGGATCCAGTTCCTGGGGGTGGACCAGTGAGGGAGGATCACCTGGATATGTGGCCCTAGGGGAGTGGAAGTTGGACACTAACGAGTGAGACGCGATATCCCTCTTCTTATAACACCTTTTCCCCATCCTATCATGTAGGATACTCAGAAACTCTACCCCCCCTCCATTTCCGACAAGAACACTTTCGCACACTACGAAAGACAACAGACTAACACCAGAGCTGTTTACCTGACCTGTGCCAACACAGGGGTCAGGCAATTGACCCGAATCACACATACCTGATGGCCCTTCCCCTCCCCCACAGAGATAAAAGGTGGTGCACAAGCGCACAATACGAGCAAGGCAAACCGCACGACGAGACAGCTATCCCAGGGCGGCAGTTCAAGAGGAGGAGAAAGGTGGTGAGAACTGAAGGAGCGACAAGGAGAGAAGCGACCTTGCCCTTTCCGACCCAGACCTGCGCAGCCTCCGTGGAAGGAATCATAAAACCGCGAACAATAGCCAACGTGTGTCGCAGCAGATGTCAACGGTACACAAAGCCATCCTACATGGATAAGTAGGACAGGAAGAGACGCTTGCTACTGTGGTACCGTCCTTGACTCCAGAGACAAGAAAAGCCAAGCTATTCATGACAGCTGGTAAGTAGAAGGGAGAACCGATAAGAAACCAAACTGTGCTGAACGAAAGTGGCAAATGGCAAATTAAGGGAAGTACAAAGAACTGTTGACACCTTAGGGGAAAACCAGCTACAGAGGAGTCAGGCACCACGTGGGTGCTCAATCAAGAGACTATGGTTGATCCCTGATACCAGAAGGCCTTAGGATTGCCGCCAAGAAATGGTAAAAGTGGTCATACAGGGGTCTAGCAAAATCTCCTGTGCAGTCAAAAGTCTTTGACTGACAAACTGGAAAACTAAGGGAAGTGAATCCTGCAGAGTGGGAAAGTAGAAGGAAATGCGAGGCTGGCAGATGTGAACCCGACGGAGAGATGCCTGCAAAACAGGGAGAAGCATGATGCCCCAATGAGCATTGTGTTGACAAGAGTGAACCCGACAGAGGGATGTCCACAGTCGATTGTCTAAAACAACATTAAAACTTGTGAGTGCAACAGGTGACATTTTTGGGAATAAAAGCCGTAGTGAACCCGATGGAGGGAGGCAAAGATTCGAGAAGGTTCTGAGCCCGGAAGAGGGGGATCCAGAGGTGAAAAGTCATCCATCACCCAACTTACATACGGAAAGGAACTTTTTGTTTGTTATTTTGAACACATCAGGTCCTCAGAGGCCAGAGACTTTTTGTAGAAAACAGACTTACCTACCGAAATCCTGACACCGGAGAACCGAACTGTAGTCTCGTGCTGGGAAAGCTCGAGCGTGTGTTGTGCTCAGCAGTCCCGCCTTGTTCCGTGCTTAGAATGTGGTGAAGGGAGACCCCCGGCTACCACATCCTGACTTTTTTTCATTTGTGAACCCAGTGTAGTGAGTGACCGTTCCTTGGGGTAAAGGATGTTTCTCCCATGCTTGTACCGGTGCCTGTTCTGGCACAGTTGGTTGAAACGCATAGGTCTATACAGCCCGAAGCACCAGGTTCTGTTCAACCCGTACGTGCTGCGATTGCACAGAACCTGAGGCATATGGCATGGTTGCATATGCCGTGGCCTGCTTTGACAATCTCGTGCCACATGTCGCATCCTCCACACGACCAACACTGGATCCCATACAATACTCCATAGTTACCTCCCATTGGCCCCTTAAAAGAGGGCCTTATTCCTTCAAAGCTGCCAAATTACCGACCTCGAGAAAATGTTCCCCTAGTCCTCGGAAACACTCTCATTTGCCTTTGACCAAGAGCATGCTCATCCATCCAACCTTGTGCCATGCCTGATTCAATATGTCCCTGTTGTACCGATTGTCCCTTCTGTCCCTCCGTTGAGCTACTAATCACTGCTCCTTCCAAGCAGATCTTCGTTAGCTTTTGCTAAACGAGCTTGACCTCTGCCTTTTGTGGCTGCCCCATGCTCTTTTTCCTTCTCTTGTATCCTCTTAAAATAAAATGCACAATATGTGCCTGACTTTCTGGCCAACCTTCGGCCTCCATCCCTACTACTTTATCCAGATCATGTGGACTTCTTTAGGAAGTCCTTTTTTTTTAACATGTGTTAAAAATTCACCACATCCTTATCCCACGTTTCTCCCATTTCTGCCCTTCACATCTCTTGAATTAACTGGATATGTGTGGCGGGATCGTCATCTAACTTCATTGTCTTGGCCAAAATAGACTTTATAACTGGTGTATTGGGATACGTGACCCGCAGGGCCCCCCATACCTGTGCCCTGTAATTATTGATGCTGCTCCATCGTGGGTGTTCCCCTGTGGCCAACACAATACTGACAATGTGCTTCTCTAATGCATAAATCCACTTCCCAGCCCTTGCAGTAAGCAAAGGGTGTGTCAAGTTATTCTGGTCCATGGTTGACCATAGGACATAAAACGCTTTCCCCTGATACTTCTGGAGCAACGGAAATTGAGTCACACTCTCCTTTACTGGGGCTCTCCCCGTCTTTCCCCTGCCTTTCACTACGACCATATGAGTTCCAATGATGTGTCCTATGACCTACGACCTCATGGTGTGATCTCTGTCGTTGCTACTAGAGAAGAAGATGTGGCTGCTGCACCCTGTTCTCCCTGCTCAACATCTGATTCCCATTCAGCCTTGTCTCCTGTCCCTGCTGCCACATCCCCTGGCATTTTGTTGGGCACAGAAACATACTCTTCAATACCGTAGGGTGCCGGTTCCCTTCCCGTTCTCCTTGCTCAAGTCCTGTTCCTGTAGTGACACTTTTATCCTCAAGGTTCACGTTGACCTTCTTGATAACTGACCTATCCAATCTAACAAGAACTTGTCCATGCATCCACCTTCCTTCTATGACCTGTACATCCATTTTACTTCTTCCTGCTTTTCACTTCTATGCTGTCGTAACAGCACTACCTCTTCTTTTCCACTGCCATTCGCAGTCTATCCCCTATCCTAGCTGTAAAAGGCACAGTCAGCCTTTTTTCACCCATTCTAAACCCTTCAACTAGTCTTTCGGGTGCCGGTCTCACTCTCTCTCGCTCCTCCACCCTTAATCTCTCTGCTAGCCTAGCAGTCAGGGGAGTTATTCCCTTTCTGCCCTCCGTTCTCAAACTTTCTGCGGCCCTAAACATTGAAGGACTTACCCTTCCCCTTTCCTCAGTATCCTAACTTTTAGGAATCGAAGCTGATGGAGGCGTTGCCTGTGTCCATCTTGCAATCACTGGAGTGCCCGCTGGAGAAAATGAAGGTTCAAACTCTGGGTCGGTATATCCTTCTGCGGGCGATAAAGCATAGCACCCATATAGTGGTGGCGTCAAAGAAATTGCCACACCTTCCTTTCTAAAGCCTTCCTCTGCAACTTTAACATCATCAGCCTTCCCGCCCTTCTCATACATCCTCTAGCTCTAAGATATTTAGATGATTCTCTAACTTTGATACATTGTGCCTAGTGACGAAGAAAGTATACAGATTTTCCAACATTCCCTTATCATAGGTCCCCTCATAAGGCCAAGAATTGAGCATTCTACTCTTAGTTTCCCGCAGCCATTCTCGATGGTACTTCAAAATCTTTACCTTATAGCCAGGAAGTACCTGAAACAAGTGATTCAGTGGATTCTCCATACTCCAAACCAGTCTAACTTTTAACAATTTCACTTCAAAATCAATGACTTAAAACACAAAATCCAAGGAACCTCTTTTTTCCCTTTCCCAATTCCTTAATATTCCCCACAACCACTCACCTCATTGGTTTTCACCACAAACACCTCATTTAGCTATTTACTTTAATTATACTCCCCACTTTGTCAAAAAACAGCATAATATCAAAAAACACAATGCTGACCCAAATCCTCTTGACTTCTTCAATACATCTCCTTCACTCCAGTACAAAAGAGCACAATGTTTTTCACAACAATGCTGCTTTTCATCACTAGTAGCTTTTTTGACTACAATGCTGTTGTTCTCTGACTACGGGAAGATCCCCTTCAATACTTTGACTAACCAAGAAAAGCAATGTGAGGGCTCTGTCCGCACAGTCAATACAGAATGAAGGGTGCCAAGGATATTCTCCAGAAAGGTATCTACGGGTGGACTTATTCTAAAGATGCCACCTCACCCCTAGGTGAGGGCTCCAGACAAGCAAACCAAAGAGCATCAGGGCAAACCTCACAATGGACGTGCTGGTGGGGATGCCGCCTCACAACTCTAAAATAAAAACTAGGTAAAAAGAAAATATATAGAAAAAAACTTATGACATAAAACAGTTAATTCACTCCTCCAAACCACTTACCCTTTCAACCCACCTAACCGTGCTAACTCCACACATACATGCCTACTTTACCCTTAACAAAACCCTTAAATCAAAGAAAAACCCTCTTTTCCCCCATTACTCTCTTGCTTTACCTACCATAGTGCACTTGTGTGAAAATGGTCCCTGAAGCACTCCAAAGTGGTGCCCCTTCAATTCGCCCTGCACAGCTGGACCATGGCACCACACCTCCGGGGAGCAGACAGGCCTCTTACCAGTATGGTACCTGTAGAGCTCTCCTTTTATCATGCATGGACAACTGGCCCCTGCTGAGAAGCGCTGCAGCCGGGTTGTGCGGACAGGCAACCCCCAACATCTTGAAAAGCCTGGGGTCCACCCTGGGACGCCAAATGAGTGGATGGGCCTCCGATCACCTTCACCCAAAGTAGGCTCACCTCTTCAGAAGCAAGTGCATGTTTGTCTGTAAAGCAAGTTTATTGTACAAATGGCTGGGAGGAGCTAGATGATGCTGCGGAGTCAAACTAACCCAAGTCTACTTGAACCACACGTTTACACATTTTATACATTTTGCAACAGTTAAAACACTCCCATATATTTTATTACACATCATCCCCCCCACACATGATAGGTCAGAATTCTACAAAGAGATGTAATCTCCTTTAATTGCCACGCTCTCAATGGACACATTTATTTAACTACCATCCCCTTCCAGCATAACTTTGCACCAGCTCATATTTACAGCACACCCCTTTTGGGATCTTTTCGTGGTAGGTCATGACGTCGTCCCATAGTTAAACATTCACACAACATACACACCTAATTCATTACAAGTTCCAACTGGCTGGGGACCGTTAACCCCACACATGATGCACATTGTATTTGTAAGGATACTTCAACAATATGAAGAGGGACAGACACAAACAAGTTTCCTTTGAACTGGTAATACAAATCTTTTCCACCCAGACTTGCGGGTGTCCTTACTTCACATTAATCTTTATGACTACCAATTCAACACGCATGGCCTCTGGGCACATCCTGGGAACCCTGCTTGAAACCCATAAACCATTTGTTCATTCTGCCCATAAGCATCCCTTGCACCAGGTTTACTACTAGGTCCCAAACTAACTCTGCCAAATGACAAGACTTCCCTGGACATTAAATAACAGGCTCCTATGTACTTAAAAAGATTGCATCTCCTCTCCACAATATTACCAAGTCGTAAAAACCAGAGCCTGGCCATAGCTGGCCATCTGCTATTATCACAGCTGCCCGCTACCTTTCCTCAACCTTCAACCTTGCTCAAACAGTTTTCCCAGTCACACACAGTTCATCTCGCCACCCCATGCTTCTGGGCGTGCACAATCGCTAGCTATAAGAGGGCTTGTGGCATACAGGTTTGTGTTTTCACCATGTATTCCAAACACATGTCCCTAAAGACCACCATGTATGTATGTCTGTGCATGTATGTTTAAGACCACTGTGTTATCTCATAGTGGTTTCTTCATTACAAATCTCCTATCCCACATGCGCATATGAAGCTCCTCTCTACCCAACTTTAGGTGCTACGTGGCATACCACACACCTACATTGTGCTCCTATTGCATCAGTAGATTTGAAATGATCTTGCTACGTGCGTGTGAATCTAAAATGTATCAACTAAAACACAGAGTAACACTAAACGTAACACTTATCCCTTCCTTGTTAACTACACACTAAATTGCAACATTGTGTCAACATCACTGTCACCAAAATGGCACGTGCAATTCAAACCCCTCTTTCTCATTCGGACCTTTATCGACCACCCCAGTAAGGGTTAATAGGCAGTAGACAGTAAGGCAAAGAATAGGGCAACTTTATTTGAAATTGGAATTCCTGTGAACTGGTCTAAAGGTGGAATACAAAATGGTATAGGAATAGGCTGTGGCCTGAAAAAGAAAGAACAGAGCAGAGAAGTGGAGCTGCACATACAAACTAGAACCTGTTCACAATGGTAGCACTATGTATGGAAGATCAAAAACAGAGCAGTACTGACAAACTACCAATAGGAAAGGATGAGAGAGTTAAGAATAAAGAGCAAGATATACATGCTAATATTGAAAAAACTGTATTGTGTTCTTTACATTAGCATTGCTTATCTGGACATTGCAGCTAGTTTGCTTTTACAATGTGAAGTATCATCTGTCTCTCCCTCTTTCTAGTGTGCCGCATAGCACTTCTGGAACACATTGGTTCATGTGCTGGATTTGCTTGAACCATCTGGCTCACTTGCACCATTGGCAATAGATGGAAGTGCACTGAACAGACATCTGTAAGGTAGAAGGAATGCCTCATAGAGCAGGAAAAGGCTGTCAGAGAAAGAAAACTGTGGATGGGTAGAACAAAGTGACTACTGCTTTGCCAGAATTATTAATAGTGGTTTCTAAACTACTGAGCCTCGCATTGCTACTAAAAGAAGACTGATTTCAATCATAAAGGTGAAACCGGCACAACATGAGTGCTATTGTCGCAGCTGGCCGGTTGCCAGACATTTTGTCGAAAAAAATTCGTCGACAGGACATTTGGTCGAAACCATTTGGTCGAAAACCAAATGGTCGAATATATATTTAATTTTTTTCACTTTTTTTTTTTGGGGGGGTCACCCCAACCCCCTTTTTTTTCTAAAAAACCCTTTTTTTCCCTAAACTACAACCTAAAAAATATATATATACATTTTAAAAAAAATTCGACCATTTGGTTTTCGACCAAATTACGTCGACCAAATGTCTTTCGACGAAATGACTTTCGACGAAATGTCTGGACACCGCTGCCCGCTACCTTTCCTCAACCTTCAACCTTGCTCAAACAGTTTTCCCAGTCACACACAGTTCATCTCGCCACCCCATGCTTCTGGGCGTGCACAATCACTAGCTATAAGAGGGCTTGTGGCATACAGGTTTGTGTTTTCACCATGTATTCCAAACACATGTCCCTAAGCCTCTGTACGGTGGCATGGATTAAGGGCAGGCTTAATGCGCTTTAAGCGGTTTGTGAGCCAGTAAGAAAGAATCCAAACAGCATTAATACTGTGGTGCCAAAATAAAAGAAATGGTCAATCAAAGTTCCATAAAAAGAAATAACACTAGAAATACATGCACACTATTAAAAACACAACCAACCCACACTTGTAAAAAAATATGCAGGAAAATGCAGACTTTTCATTAAATGGGATCGCTGGATGTGGTGGCAAATGTCTTTGTAGAATAGTTCATATTTCTAAATAAGGTATGCACAGGGGCCTTAACTGTCACTAGGGCCCTTAAAACCTAGCCAGAGTGGCGCAGGGGATGGGGGGTGAGGACCACTGTGGTATACCATTGAAATATTTTTATGGAGATCAACGTGTCCGGCCTTGGGGCTCTTTCTGTGAGGTTGAGATGGTAGAGCTGGTTTGACGGGAGGTAAACACTACACTTCAACAAGCAGCAGTCAGTTTGAGACTTGAAGAAAGCTTTGAAACAAACAATGTGTAGATCCTCGTGGTCCGATGGCTCAACGGTATCTCAGCGTGTTTCAACTGTAGCAGGGAGTTTATTTGACTGATTCAGCAGTGAGGATCAGATTGAAGGCACTAGAAAACAGGCAGACTAGGTTGAGTTGGCAGCTGAAAGTAGTTTAATGAGCTAGAATATCAAAGGCAGCTCTCTTGGGTCTTCCAGCAGCTCAGAAATTACTTTGGAACGGTGGAGTCTTGCCCTTCACAACCAGGAAGACTGACAGAGAACACTTGCAGGTGTGTCAGTTCTAGTGGGCAAAGTACTGGGTACAAGTTTTTCAGCAACCTGTAGGCTTTCTAGCAGTGTGTCACAGCAAATGTTCCCCTGAAGTGGGTTGGCAAAGGTATTGCTCATTCCTTGGAGATACTGATCTTCACCGCAATCGCAGGGGACTTTGACACACTAATTTTTTTTTAAATCATTTTATTTTTAATTATTTACAACATGATCAACATGATCTTCAGCGACCGCTCAGACTTCTGTTCCAGACCTTCTTCAACCATAGACTAGCTCTTTATGGACTAGCTCTTTATGGGAGGCGTCGGGTCGATTAAGATAGAAGAAATAGATAAAGTTAAAACAGCTTGTTGTTTCTTCATAAAGTTTTAAAGGTAGGAGGAGTTAAGTCATAATGTCCGGAGAATTTTCCAAAGATTCTGGTAGGTTTTCCAAAGCTGCCATTGAATATTGAAGAATTTTGAACGTTGACGTTAATCAAGTCGGTTTGTCCCCATTCATCGTCCTGGACCAGCAACAATTTTCCTCCACAATCGAAAGGTTTGACGAAAAGTGTTTCATATATTTCAACCTGACTTTTGTGGTTTCTGTACAGGTTAGAAGCAGATGGCGAATGGTCTCTTTTTTGTTGGATTTTTGGCAGAGTCTGCAATGGTTGGTGCTTGAGAGACCTCTAATTGCTTTAATTTCGTTGGTGGCCAGCAGATTGAGTCTAGCTCTTAAAAGAAAGTTTCGAGCTGGCCTGCTAGGAAATTGTTTGATGAATCCCTGTAGTTCGTTCACTTTCCTTACATATTGAGGCAAATGCAAAGTTAATTTATTTTCTGCGGCTTTAGACAGGGTCTCGATCTAGTCTAGTTCTTTGATTTTTTTTTAACACTTTGACAGGACTATTCACCAGTTCCTCCTATCCACTCTCAATCGAATTTGAAGAGCTGCGTTGTCGGCCATCCAAGTTTGAAGCATTTTGTTGGTTGAGTTCTCCATCTCTAAATTGATCAATCTGTAAGGCAGTGCACTATTCGGGATCACACATTTCCTAAATAGCATTAAAGAGTTGCAGTTCAATGACCCTTGTAAGGAAAGGAGACTCAATTCTCTTTAGATTGACGCAACTGGTGTAGAGTTTGGTAGTCCGAGGACAGTCCTCCAGTAGTACGCCTCGAGTTTCGGCCATATTTCTCTCGGTATAGATGGCATGGCCTCTGCGCCATAAGTGATGGAGGGTACTACTTTCATTTTATAAAAATTGATAGCTAGTATAGATGAAAAACGGCAGAATTTTCGATCAATGGCCTTTCCTTGGTTTGCCAATTTTCTGATTTTTACTCGTAAGGCATCTTGCATTGCTAATTCTCTTTTTGTGCTGTTCAAAGTTATGCCAAGATACTTAAAGTTGTTTACTTTATCGATCTCTGACGTTTGGAAGCGCCATTTTGTCTTTTACGGTTTCTTAGCGGTTTTTTCTAGAATCATTATTTTAGTTTTTTCTTTATTGACTTCCAAGTTATTCATTGCTGTATACTGCATTAAGTTGTCAAGTTGGCGCTGTAAACTAATAGGCGTCTGGTCGATTAGAATTAGGTCATCGGCATATAGTAATCTACTGATTTTTGACTGCCCTATATTGGGTGGAAAGGCTCTGACGGAGTCTTCTGATATTTGATAGTCGCTGAGATAAGCCAGAAAGAGAGCGGGGGCCAGTGGGCAGCCTTGCTTGACTCCCCTTTGGGTAGGAATGATTTCCGATAAGGATCCTTGTAGATTCAGCCGGACTCTCATGGTGGTGTTTTTATACAGGGTCTAAGATTTCATTTGGACAGGCCCAGCCTTCCAGTTTATCCCAGAGGCGGGACCTGTCAACCCTATCAAAGGCCTGGGTGAAGTGTATGAATGCCATGTATAATCTAGGACCGCCTTCCATCACTTTGCTTTTCAGGGTGCTTATTAATAGTATGCTAGCCGTGGTCCCCATGTTTTTTTTAACCCTAACTAGAGCTGATCATTACATGGCGCCTCCTTTGCCCAGGCTTGGAATTTTCTCAGGAGGTGAGAGACAAAAACTTTTCTGATTGGGTCTAACAGCGTGATTGGACGATGGTTTGAAGGGTCACTGCTGTCGCCTTTCTTCTAAATATGGACTATGATGGCTGATGTCCATGAGGCCGGTATAGATTTCCTCTCTGTACATCTAGCGAAAACCTGGATAACAAATTTAGCCCAGGCTTCTGCATGGGTTTTTAAGTCTATGTTCATAATGCCCTGAGGGCCTGGGACTCTTGAGTTTTTCAATTTTTTTATTAGGTTACAGATTTCCTCTTGGTCGTCTAATCTTTCCCAAGTTGTTGCGTTTTTAATGGGGCTTGGGGATATCTGACCCAGAGGTGACTTGAATAAGGTCTTAAAGTAGTTAGTTCATGTTGCTTCACCAATGCCATTTTGAGTTGCTTCGCTCCTGTTCGGTGTAGTAGAGTTTCGAAGTGACCAGAATTCTCTCGGGTTCTTCGTACATATGGACTTGAGCATTACTTCAGAATCGTGTTGATAAAGCTTCGCTCGATAGGATCTCACCCAAGCGAGGTAGGTTTTTTTAGCCACCTGGCTGTCAATTCTTGCTTGCTCCATGTCCATCTTGGTTGCCCTCCTTTTCACTTTTCGATATTCCCGTTGCTTTTGAACCAACAGATTGTCATAAGTATGCTTCTTTTGAGAGAATGTTGAGCATTTGTTTGAGCTGGGTTTCTTAAATGCTGTTAGAAGAGGGCCATAGTCAGCTGATTTGTGTGAGTTGGTAATTTCAATCTCACTATATTTGTTACTCAGCTCTCTGATGTCTTTAGCCAAGAGTCAAAATCCTTGAGAGTTTACTTCAAGCTGATGATTCATTCTTTCTACTGGATCATTAGTACTCTTCCAAGTTGCTGTTAACAGATTATGATCACTAGCCTTCATTTGGACCACTTCAAAAGACGTAATCAGTTCTAAGAACGGTCTCGAAATGAAGATATGGTCAATGGTAGATTGTGATTTTTCATTTGTCCAAGTTGGGAGGTGATCGTGCTTAGGGAAGACTGTATCTAAGCTTTGAAGATTTCTGGAGTTCATCAACTTCAGCCAGAGGGTACCTCTATATTCCGTTGGCGTGGGTTTTGTTTTAAGTTTATGATATTTGCAGATGGCATTTAGGTCTCCACATACTAAAATGTGCAAAACCTAATGGACAGCCAGGATCTTGTCGATTGCGGTCTCAATTTCTGTCAAGAAGGTTGCAGCTTCGACATTGACGGGGTTACAATATGTGTTCAAGACGGTATCAGAGTAGACTGCAAGATGTTGTTCAGTTCACCTTTATGGTTCCATGTTAAGAGGACTGCTCGCAGATGTTGATTTGACACCAGGACTTTGTCCATCTTAAGCCAATGGCCGATGCAACAAGCCATAAAGAGACCAGAAAGTTTCGGCCCATGGAACTCTTTTTTGCAGGGGCCATGATAACTTCATATCCGTCAAGGGTAGGCTCTTTGATGAGCCACGTTTCTTGGAAACACAAGATGTCGTAGTGCCCTAGGTTCACGTCGCCAATAGCAGTCAAGTGGAGAAAACCCCTTGTGTTCCAGGAGCAAAATCTTAAGTCGTAGTTACCACTGTCTTTTGTACATGACTCTAACGAAGCGTTTTCTTTCTGCTTGGTTTGCTATTTGTTTTGCTTGGCTGTTAAGGCTTTGGGAAGCCTTGCCCGAAGTCCGAAGGCGGCCAGCTTATTTGAACTGGTTGCTGTGGAGGACGTTGATGTTTGTACTTTTTGCCTGATTATTTTTTTTATTTCTGGGTAGGTTTTTTTCCCTTTGTTGCTGAGTTGAGTGTTACCCTCTTTCGCTGGTGTGTCGACTTATTGCTTTTGCTTACTTGGGAACTTGGACGTCTGATGTGAATCTTGTGGATCATGGTCTTGATTGCCGGCTAAGGGTTTGGAAGCTGATTGATAAGCGTCTTCATTGTGGGACGTCACCTTTTGCCCATTGAACTTCATTTCTTGGGATTTATCTTTGCTGTAATCTGCACAATTTGTCACTCTTCTACGGTCCGTAGAAGTTTGAACCTGGCTCTGTGAGCTCTGTCCCTTGACACTCGGTTCGGTGAGGTCATAACCTAGTTTTAGAAGGTCTTTAACCTCCCGCCTCAACAGGTCTTTAGCCGTCGCTGATGAAATGTGCAGTTAACTTAAAGCTCTACCGTGTCTATGGCTTGGATCCACGATTTTTAGGTCCTCTGTTTTTATCCGTCTCAGTTTCAGTATGTGGTGAAACAGAGTCAGCACTGAGCTTCTGTTAAGAACAACGTCATTGTGATTTCCCTGTATTTGCTCTAATTTGAAGAGTCACCTCAACTTGGATTTTGGAGTTGGGACCCTCTGATATTTTTCCATCTTGGATCGATAGTGAATTTCGCTGGGCCCCTTTTTCTGAATATAAGCATCTGTTGACGACTTTGTAGCCTCTTTTTTTCGTGGTGATATTGTATGATGAGTAGTTGTTTCTCTGTTATTCATTTGAATGTCCACTTGGTCTCTCTGACTAACCTTATCTGGCACTGTTGAAGTATATATCACATCCACTGGTCTTTGTGAGTTTCTTTCTGTAGTCCGATGTGGAGTACCCATTTTTCTCTGGTTTTCTGCCCGCAATATTTTTTTCCGGCATTCTTCCAACGTATAAAAGGGCAAATTTTGTTCTTGACTTTCCTCATTTGTATTAGGAGGTGAACTTGGTGGTGAGGAGACAAGATTGACTTTCCTCCCTAATGCGAGACAAGATGTTGACTAGTGTTCATTAAGATCTCACTTTCCATGAAGTCATCGACTATTCTTGGTGAAGGAAGGGACTGAGGGTGCAGAGAAGTTTTTTTGTTGATTTTTGTTGTATGTTCAAGGTTTTCCGGAGATCGATCATTCGCCCTGGTTCTCTTAGACAATGCTTCCTCTAATAAGACGTTGGAGCAATCGAAGTAGCTGCCTTAGGATTTTTCACTGGTGCCATCTCGTTGTTGCCAACTCTTTTCTGCCCTAAGTTTTTAAAGATAAAAAAAGGTTGGTCAGAACTTTGTGTTGTGGTGGAATTTACAGCTCGTGTCTGGGCAGAATCTTCCACTATGAGTAGCACATCTTTTTTTCGTATAACGTCGCTGGGAATTGGGGTCATTTTTACTGCTTGAGGTTCCGTTTGTCTTTGAGTGTTAGGAGGGAAGATTGGTGTTGTCAGGTCAATAATTGGGGAAGTTATTTCTGCCACTTCCCTCATGGTTCTACTCAAGCTAAACCCAACTTTCGTTGGACCTTTTTCCGTCTCCAGGATCTATCAGTTTGGTGTGGATCATAGCCTGTATTGTGGTGTGGTCCTTTAACGTATCATTCAAAGATTCATAAAGTTTTGTAAAAGGCGCCAATGCTATGGTGATGGCCGACATGATCGACAAAATGTCCTTTTTTTTTTTTTTTAAGGGGTCTCTTTAGATAATGCTGCTTCTTGAACATTGTGTTTACTTGGTGACAGTAAAGGGAGCAGAGGCGTAAACGAGGATCCCCAGTGGCTCTTTGTTGGAGGAAGGTCCAGGGAGAATCTTCTGTGCAAACCACAGTGGCGTGTAGTAGCAGGTAGTTCTCTGTGCCTTCCTATGCATTTCCTGCTGCCCGTGGGAGTGGCAGTCGGAGGAAGGCTTCCATTGACGTTTGGTATCTGGGAGATGTTTCTTTCCAGGTAGTCCTGTGCGGTTGCAAATCCCAGTTTATCATTAGCTTTTGGCTTATTAGGTCAATGGTATGGAATGGTAGGTGAAGTCAGCGGGTGGGAGACATGAGTGGGGGCCTGGTGGAGGGTGCCCTGCACTGCTGGGGGGTGGGGGTGCTGGGAGACATGAGTGGGGGCCTAGTGGAGGGTGCCCCTGGATGCAGATGGGTGGGGGTGCAGGGGGACATGAGTTGGACATGAGTGGGCGCCTGGTGGAGGGTGCCCTGCACTGCTGAGGTGTGGGGGTGATGGGAGACATGAGTGGGGGCCTGGTGGAGGGTGCCCCTGGATGCTGGGGGGTGGGGGTGCAGGGGGACATGAGTGGGGGCCTGGTGGAGGGTGCCCCTGCACCGCTGGGGGGTGGGGGTGATGGGAGACATGAGTGGGGGCCTGGTGGAGGGTGCCCTGCACTGCTGGGGGGTGGGGGTGGTGGGAGACATGAGTGGGGGCCTGGTGGAGGGTGCCCCTGGATGCTGGGGGGTGGGGGGGTGGGAAACATGAGTGGGGCCTGGTGGAGGGTGCCCCTGCACTGCTGGTGGGTGGGGGTGATGGGAGACATGAGTGGGGGCCTGGTGGAGGGTGCCCCTGGATGCTGGGGGGTGGGGGTGCAGGGGGACATGAGTGGGGGCCTGGTGGAGGGTGCCCCTGGACTGCTGGGGGGTGGGGGTGATGGGAGACATGAGTGGGGGCCTGGTGGAGGGTGCCCTGCACTGCTGGGGGGTGGGGGTGGTGGGAGACATGAGTGGGGGCCTGGTGGAGGGTGCCCCTGGATGCTGGGGGGTGGGGGTGCTGGGTGACATGAGTGAGGGCCTGGTAGAGGGTGCCCCTGCACTGCTGGGGGTGGGGGTGATGGGAGACATGAGTGGGGGCCTGGTGGAGGCTGCCCCTGCACTGCTGGGGGTGGGGGTGATGGGGGACATGAGTGAGGGCCTGGTGGAGGGTGCCCCTGGATGCTGGGGGTTGGGGGGTGGGAGACATGAGTGGGGGCCTGGTGGAGGCTGCCCTGCACTGCTGGGGGGTGGGGGTGCTGGCAGACATGTGTGGGGCCCTGGTGGAGGGTGCCCTGCACTGCTGGGGGGTGGGGGTGCTGGGAGACATGTGTGGGGGCCTGGTGGAGGGTGCCCTGCACTGCTGGGGGATGGGGTGGTGGGAGACATTTGTGGGGGCCTGGTGGAGGGTGCCCCTGGATGCTGGTGGGTGGGGGTGCAGGGGGACATGAGTTGGACATGAGTGGGGGCCTGGTGGAGGGTGCCCTGCACTGCTGGGGGGTGGGGGTGCTGGGAGACATGTGTGGGGGCCTGGTGGAGGGTGCCCCTGGATGCTGGGGGGTAGGGGTGGGGGGAGACATGAGTGGGGGCCTGGTGGAGGGTGCCCCTGCACTGCTGGGGGGTGGGGTGATGGGAGACATGAGTGGGGGCCTTATGGAGGCTGCCCCTGCACTGCCGGGGGTTGGGGGTGATGGGAGACATGAGTGGGGGCCTGGTGGAGGGTGCCCTGCACTGCTGGGGGGTGGGGGTGGTGGGAGACATGAGTGGGGGCCTGGTGGAGGGTGCCCCTGGATGCTGGAGGGTGGGGGTGATGGGAGACATGAGTGGGGGCCTGGTGGAGGGTGCCCCTGGATGCTGGGGGGTAGGGGTGGGGGGAGACATGAGTGGGGGCCTGGTGGAGGGTGCCCCTGCACTGCTGGGGGGTGGGGTGATGGGAGACATGAGTGGGGGCCTTATGGAGGCTGCCCCTGCACTGCCGGGGGTTGGGGGTGATGGGAGACATGAGTGGGGGCCTGGTGGAGGGTGCCCTGCACTGCTGGGGGGTGGGGGTGGTGGGAGACATGAGTGGGGGCCTGGTGGAGGGTGCCCCTGGATGCTGGAGGGTGGGGGTGATGGGAGACATGAGTGGGGGCCTGGTGGAGGGTGCCCCTGGATGCTGGTGGGTGGGGGTGCAGGGGGACATGAGTTGGACATGAGTGGGGGCCTGGTGGAGGGTGCCCCTGGATGCTGGGGCGTGGAGGTGGTGGGAGACATGAGTGGGGGCCTGGTGGAGGGTGCCCCTGCACTGCTGGGGGGTGGGGGTGATGGGAGACATGAGTGGGGGCCTGGTGGAGGCTGCCCCTGCACTGCTGGGGGGTGGGGGTGATGGGAGACATGAGTGGGGGCCTGGTGGAGGGTGCCCTGCACTGCTGGGGGTAGGGGGTGCTGGGAGACATGTGTGGGGGCCTGGTGGAGGGTGCCCTGCACTGCTGGGGGGTGGGGTGGTGGGAGACATGAGTGGGGGCCTGGTGGAGGGTGCCCCTGGATGCTGGGGGGTGGGGGTGATGGGAGACATGAGTGGGGGCCTGGTGGAGGGTGCCCCTGGATGCTGGTGGGTGGGGGTGCAGGGGGACATGAGTTGGCCATGAGTGGGGGCCTGGTGGAGGGTGCCCTGCACTGCTGGGGGGTGGGGGTGCTGGGAGACATGAGTGGGGGCCTGGTGGAGGGTGCCCCTGGATGCTGATGGGTGGGGGTGCAGGGGGACATGAGTTGGACATGAGTGGGCGCCTGGTGGTGGGTGCCCTGCACTGCTGGGGGGTGGGGGTGATGGGAGACATGAGTGAGGGCCTGGTGGAGGATGCCCCTGGATGCTGTTGGGTGGGGGTGCAGGGGGACATGAGTGGGGGCCTGGTGGAGGGTGCCCCTGGATGCTGAGGGGTGGGGGTGGTGGGAGACATGAGTGGGGGCCTGGTGGAGGGTGCCCCTGCACTGCTGGGGGGTGGGGGTGATGAGAGACATGAGTGGGGGCCTGGTGGAGGCTGCCCCTGCACCGCTGGGGGGTGGGGGCGATGGGAGACATGAGTGGGGGCCTGGTGGAGGGTGCCCTGCACTGCTGGGGGTGGGGGTGGTGGGAGACATGAGTGGGGGCCTGGTGGAGGGTGCCCCTGGATGCTGGGGGTGGTGGGAGACATGAGTGGGGGCCTGGTGGGGGGTGCCCCTGCACTGCTGGTGGGTGGGGTGATGGGAGACATGAGTGGGGGCCTGGTGGAGGGTGCCCCTGCACTGCTGGGGGTGGGGGTGATGGGAGACATGAGTGGGGGCCTGGTGGAGGCTGCCCCTACACTGCTGGGGGGTGGGGGTGATGGGAGACATGAGTGGGGGCCTGGTGGAGGGTGCCCTGCACTGCAGGGGGGTGGGGGTGGTGGGAGACATGAGTGGGGGCCTGGTGGAGGGTGCCCCTGGATGCTGGGGGGTGGGGGTGGTGGGAGACATGAGTGGGGGCCTGGTGGAGGGTGCCCCTGCACTGCTGGGGGGTGGGGGTGATGGGAGACATGAGTGTGGGCCTGGTGGAGGCTGCCCCTGCACTGCTGGGGGGTGGGGGTGATGGGAGACATGAGTGGGGGCCTGGTGGAGGGTGCCCCTGGATGCTGGGGGGTGGGGGTGCTGGGAGACATGAGTGGGGGCCAGGTGGAGGGTGCCCCTGCACTGCTGGGGGGTGGGGTGATGGAAGACATGAGTGGGGGCCTGGTGGAGGCTGCTCCTGCACTGCTGGGGGGTGGGGGTGATGGGAGACATGAGTGGGGGCCTGGTGGAGGGTGCCCCTGGATGCTGGGGGTGGTGGGAGACATGAGTGGGGCCCTGGTGGAGGCTGCCCCTGCACTGCTGGGGGGTGGGGGTGATGGGAGACATGAGTGGGGGCCTGGTGGAGGGTGCCCTGCACTGCTGGGGGGTGGGGGTGCTGGGAGACATGAGTGGGGGCCTGGTGGAGGGTGCCCCTGGATGCTGATGGGTGGGGGTGCAGGGGGACATGAGTTGGACATGAGTGGGCGCCTAGTGGTGGGTGCCCTGCACTGCTGGGGGGTGGGGGTGATGGGAGACATGAGTGGGGGCCTGGTGGAGGGTGCCCCTGGATGCTGTGGGGTGGGGGTGCAGGGGGACATGAGTTGGACATGAGTGGGGGCCTGGTGGAGGGTGCCCTGCACTGCTGGGGGGTGCGGGTGCTGGGAGACATGTGTGGGGGCCTGGTGGAGGGTGCCCTGCACTGCTGGGGGGTGGGGGTGGTGGGAGACATGAGTGGGGGCCTGGTGGAAGGTGCCCCTGGATGCTGGGGGGTGGGGGTGATGGGAGACATGAGTGGGGGCCTGGTGGAGGGTGCCCCTGGATGCTGGTGGGTGGGGGTGCAGGGGGACATGAGTTGGACATGAGTGGGGGCCTGGTGGAGGGTGCCCTGCACTGCTGGGGGGTGGGGGTGCTGGGAGACATGTGTGGGGGCCTGGTGGAGGGTGCCCCTGGATGCTGGGGGGTGGGGGTGGTGGGAGACATGAGTGGGGGCCTGGTGGAGGGTGCCCCTGGATGCTGGTGGGTGGGGGTGCAGGGGGACATGAGTTGGACATGAGTGGGGTCCTGGTGGAGGGTGCCCTGCACTGCTGGGGGATGGGGGTGCTGGGAGACATGTGTGGGGGCCTGGTGAAGGGTGCCCCTGGATGCTGGGGTTGGGGGTGTTGGGAGACATGAGTGGGGGCCTGGTGGAGGGTGCCCCTGCACTGCTGGGGGGTGGGGGTGATGAGAGACATGAGTGGGGGCCTGCTGGAGGCTGCCCCTGCACTGCTGGGGGGTGGGGGTGATGGGAGACATGAGTGGGGGCCTGGTGGAGGGTGCCCTGCACTGCTGGGGGTGGGGGGGTGGTGGGAGACATGAGTGGGGGCCTGGTGGAGGGTGCCCCTGGATGTGGGGGGTGGGGGTGATGGGAGACATGAGTGGGGGCCTGGTGGAGGGTGCCCCTGGATGCTGGTGGGTGGGGGTGCAGGGGGACATGAGTTGGACATGAGTGGGGGCCTGGTGGAGGGTGCCCTGCACTGCTGGGGGGTGGGGGTGCTGGGAGACATGAGTGGGGACCTGGTGGAGGGTGCCCCTGGATGCTGGTGGGTGGGGGTGCAGGGGGACATGAGTTGGACATGAGTGGGGGCTTGTGGAGGGTGCCCTGCACTGCTGGGGGGTGGGGGTGCTGGGAGACATGTGTGGGGGCCTGGTGGAGGGTGCCCCTGGATGCTGGGGGTGGGGGTGGTGGGAGACATGAGTGGGAGCCTGGTGGAGGGTGCCCCTGCACTGCTGGGGGGTGGGGGTGATGGGAGACATGAGTGGGGGCCTGGTGGAGGCTGCCCCTGCACTGCCGGGGGGTGGGGGTGATGGGAGACATGAGTGGGGGCCTGGTGGAGGGTGCCCTGCACTGCTGGGGGGTGGGGGTGGTGGGAGACATGAGTGGGGACCTGGTGGAGGGTGCCCCTGGATGCTGGGGGGTGGGGGTGATGGGAAACATGAGTGGGGGCCTGGTGGAGGGTGCCCGTGGATGCTGGTGGGTGGGTGTGCAGGGGGACATGAGTTGGACATGAGTGGGGGCCTGGTGGAGGGTGCCCTGCACTACTGGGGGGTGGGGGTGCTGGGAGACATGTGTGGGGGCCTGGTGGAGGGTGCCCCTGGATGCTGGGGGGTGGGGGTGGTGGGAGACATGAGTGGGGGCCTGGTGGAGGGTGCCCCTGCACTGCTGGGGGGTGGGGGTGATAGGAGGCATGAGTGGGGGCCTGGTGGAGGCTGCTGGGGGTTGGGGTGATGGGAGACATGAGTGGGGGCCTGGTGGAGGGTGCCCTGCACTGCTGGGGGGTGGGGGTGCTGGGAGACATGAGTGGGGGCCTGGTGGAGGGTGCCCCTGGATGCTGGGGGGTGGGGGTGATGGGATACATGAGTGGGGGCCTGGTGGAGGGTGCCCCTGGATGCTGGTGGGTGGGGGTGCAGGGGGACATGAGTTGGACATGAGTGGGGGCCTGGTGGAGGGTACCCTGCACGGCTGGGGGGTGGGGGTGCTGGGAGACATGAGTGGGGGCCTGGTGGAGGGTGCCCCTGGATGCTAGTGGGTGGGGGTGCAGGGGGACATGAGTTGGACATGAGTGGGGGCCTGGTGGAGGGTGCCCTGCACTGCTGGGGGGTGGGGGTGCTGGGAGACATGTCTGGGGGCCTGGTGGAGGATGCCCTGCACTGCTGCGGGGTTGGGGGTGCAGGGGGACATGTGTGGGGGCCTGGTGAAGGGTGCCCCTGGATGCTGGGGGTGGGGGTGCAGGGGGACATGTGTGGGGGCCTGGTGGAGGGTGCCCCTGGATGCTGGTGGGTGGGGGTGATGGGACACATGAGTTGGACATGAGTGGGGGGCTGGTGGAGGGTGCCCTGCACTGCTGGGGGGTGGGGGTGATGGGAGACATGAGTGGGGGCCTGGTGGAGGGTGCCCCACAGTGCTGGGGGGTTGGGGTGCTGGGAGACATGTGTTGGTGATCAGTAGTGCAAGGTGACATGTGGGTTGGCTGGGGGGCATGGCCATGGTGGATGGGTTGCCTGTGGGACATGAGCAGGGGTGCAGGGTAGTCCCCTGTGGTGTGGGCTGCCTGCAGGGGCCGTGGAGGGTGTAGAGGGAACACCTGGGCTGGGAGGACCCACACGGCCAAATCACATGTAGCATTCCCCGGCACCACTGAAATACACGTACCCTGCTGAAATTGCGTGTGAATCTTCCCGCGCACCTCGGAATACACGTACCCAGGCCAATCGCGTGTGGAAGTTCCCACGCACCTGAAGTACACGTACCCAGGCCAATCGCGTGTGGAACTTCCCGCGCACCCGAAGTACATGTACCCAGGCCAATCGCGTGTGGAACTTCCCGCGCATCCCGAAGTACACGTACCCAGGCCAATCACGTGTGGAACTTCCCGCGCACCCCGAGACACACGTACCCAGGCTAATCGCGTGTGGAACTTCCCACGCACCCCGAAGTACACGTACCCAGGCCAATCGCGTCTGGAACTTCCCACGCACCCAGAAACACATGCACACGCTATTTTTCATACAGCGGGTGTCCGTGTTTGTCGGTACCCCTTTGCACCTCATTTGTCCTAGAGGGCCACTGTATGGACCATTCATCATGGCTGTATATGGGTGCTTTTTGTTAGCGCACATTTTGGCGCACATTTATTTCAGGTGCAGGGACGCTACCGCCTGCTTTCTTGTGGCGTACTTGTTTGGCCCTGTGCGTGTCTTTCACCATGCGCTGGTTTGCCCTATTCGATTCCATGAATACGGGTTGTAGGCGAGCGTGTGGGCGTTCCGCGCATTTGCCTCCTGTACTTCCCCCGTGACGCCCATATTTTCACGCGTTGTTCCCCATTCCAAGTATTACGCTCCGTGTTCCGCCTACTTTTGTGATGTGCGCCGCGCTTTGTGCGATTTCGCAGTGGCCGTGGCGCACGCTGTTGGATGACCTGTGCGCCGGCGTGCGCGGCGCACTTTTTCAGCGCACATCCAATGTTTTTCTCGCGCACGGACTCCATGAATCGATGTGCGCTGGTTTCCCTGCGATTTTCGCACTTGCACTGCGAATCGCACGTTTTGGCACCTTTGCGCGGGAATTTTCGGCGCACATTAATTCCATGAATCGACCCCATTATAGTAACCGGAATAAAGAACTTAGCTGTAACGTACCCGAGGTGGCTGCAGATCATCCTTATTACATGAAACTGTGCAGGTTGGCTGGAAACCATATAATTTTTCTCTCGTTATTTAAATTGCTTTTCTGGATGTATAAGAAACGTTTATATGTTTTTTAACTTCCCCCACGCAGAAAACAGTACCTCTTGTACATTTTTCTGCTGGCATGTAATACTTCATTTACGCGGTTTATCTATTTGGCATGTTCCTTTCAATAGAAACTGCACTCTGCAATATTGTATGGTTACTGAATAAACTCATTAAATGGTGCAAGTAAAAAAGCGCATGAAGATTATTTTACCTTGCGCCACTTGAAGAAATTAACATGTCACCTTACTCACAAAAGTGACTTGCATGTTTACTGAGGGCTGTGCAGCAACGCAAAATGCTCTGGGCAGACCGCTAGCATACATACGTTAGAAGCGCACTGCCGAATCCAATGTTTAACTCGGTCACTTAACACCCAGGTGGGTGCGGGAGTGCATTTCATAGTGATCTGCTCTTAGGCTCTTAAGGTAATGTCATTTTTAAATGTATATTATTATTTAAAGCGACAACCTAGTTTAAGAGCAGTGGCGTTCTACAGGTTGTGCGAGCCAGAGTTTGGGCTTGTAACCTTTAACAGAGCAGTACTGTGAGTTGAGGACTATGCGTCTGTATGTCCTTCTATTGGGACTAGTGATTGGTCAGGAGTTGTTGGAAAAAAACATGTTTTGAGAGATTTGTAAACATTGAACTATTGTATGGACATTCCGAGATGGAGTTTTTAGAGGTTGGCCGCATAACAAGAGAAGGTCTGTTTGCGGGTCCTCTCTTTGCGGACAAGTTGTGATTCGAGTGGGTTGGTTGATTTGCTGCGTGTGGAGCATGTGCCACCAGATATGTGGAGCTCAGCCCCAAAGTATGGTGCTGTGCTACACATGACTGCTTTGTAGATGATACATGCACTCTTCAACAACGTCCTGGCCAGGCGAGTAAGCCAATGTCCTTTGCATAGGACAGGGCTGATTTGGTGAAATTTCGACACACCTGTAATAAGACGTGCTGCAGCATAGTGGACTGCTTTTAGGGGAGCCAAGTAAGCAGCTGGGAGCCCTGTCAGGTGGTGTGCAAGACCACAAGTGCCTTCACTATGGTACAGAGGTTCTGCTGTGGAATGAAGCCATCCTTAATAGTCTTAAACCCTCCAGGTGCAAAGGGGATAGCTGCCCAGCCTATATTATTAAGGACTGCTCAGAAGCCCTGATGCCTTTTATCTCCTCCTTCATAAATGCCTCCTTCTCCACAGGCCTAGTGCCCTCTAGCCTTAAGGAAGCTTGGATGCTCCCTCTCTTAAAAAAAACAGTTAGAACCCATGCCCCCCCAAGCTACAGGCCTATCACCACAGTTCCCTTCTTACTGAAAATACTTGATAGAGCTGCCTACCTACAAGTCCAACACTTCTTAGAAACCCACCACATACTAGGAATGAGGAAATCAGGATTTCACCCTGGTCATGGCACAGAATCTGCGTTGCTGGATCTAAAAAAAACAGTTGGATGTGATCAGGGACAACTGAAAGCCTGCCCTCCTCCTCCTATTAGTCTTAGCAGCGGCCTTCGACTTGGTGGATCATAAAATCCTCTGCCACCATCTCTTGACCTCAGCCAACTCCTCCCCCGAAGCCACAGCCTGGATTTCCTCTTCCTTACAAGGGAGTCATGAGAGTGTTGGCGGAGAACGCCTGTGCTGCTCACACCCCCATCCCTTGTTGAGTTCCTCAAGGCTTGTGCATATCCCCTACATTATATAACGTCTTCACCAGACCTCTCTTTGACATCCTCTATTCCAACAGCATAGCCTACCCCAACTATGCCGATTACAAGCACATTCTCCTCCCACTTACTGGTGTGAGAAACCTGACGGCATTCTCCCAGTAAGACCTCGGGAATCCCTTATTCAGGTGGCCAGGACACGGCCATCGCTGTTGGATCTAGTTCCTGGGGGTGGACCAGTGGGGCAGGATCACCTGGGTAGAGGATCACGGGGTTATGCTTGGGGGAATACCCCAGGTGAGATGCGGTACCAGCACGGGGAGGATGGTGAGGGGAATTAAGTCTCTGAAGCTTTTATAAGCTATTCCCGCTCATCATCTCTTCCACCCATTGAATCTTCCTTACCCAAAGGTAAAGCCAACAACCCATTCACATCTGGTAAACTTGTTACGAGCCACAACTCTCAGACTCCCGCTATCATTGGTTCTTTTACGGATACTCCCGGACATTCTTTTCCACATTCCTCTAGTTATTCTGTCCCTAACACACACTCTACGTGGATTAGACACTACCGTTCCCATAATCTCCGTGGTTAATTTCACAATAAGAACTTTGGTCACTCTTGTGTGTCTCGAAAACCCACGAAAACCTACCCTTCCGAGATCACCCCAAACCCAAATACGAAAGCCATAATCCCATGTGACACCTTTTTCCCTTCCAACCCTGTAGGATACTTTGACACTCTAACCCCCACCGCCCCTTTTCCGACACGCACCCAAGACAACAGACTAATGTAAACCCTGTCTACTGGACATGTCCCAACCTCTACATCGGGCAAAGTCAGGCAATTAACCTGAATCACACACACCCGACAGCCCTTTTCTTTCCCCACAGGGATAAAAGGTGGATTAAGAGAGCACAGGGAGAGCAAGACGAGTACGGCAGATAGCACGACGAGACAGCTAATCAGGCGCATCAGTCAAAGAGAAGGAGAAAGGCGGTAGGAGTTGAGAGGGTGGTGAGGAGAGAAGTGACCTTGCCCTTATAGTCCCAGACCCACGGAACCTTCATAGAAGAGAGCCTAAGACCGCGAACAATAGCACAAGTGTCTTGCCGCAGATGTCAATGGTACATGGGGCAAGCCTATGCCAATAAGCAGGAGCGAGGAGAGCTCCCGCGTCCGTGGTACCGGCCTTTACTCCAGAAAGAAAGGCCAATCAGTTCATCACAGCCGGTGAGTCGAGCGGAGAACCAATAAGAACCGGGCTGTGTTGAATGAGAATCGCAGGAGTGGCGAACTTTCTATGAACTGTAAAAAGTGTGAAGGGGAGACCAGCAAAAGGGGGAAACCGGCACCACGTGGGTGCTAAACTGAAGAGACTCTGGTTGATCCCCATCTGATAAAACTACAAGTACCAGAAGGCCGTAGGAGGGCCAGCAAAATAGGTCAAAGTGGTCAAACAGAGGGTCGAGCAAAATCCCTGTACAATCGAAAGGCTTTGATCTACAAGCACTGTGAAAGAAAGGGAAGTGAATCCCGCAAACATTGAACTGTGTATGAAGAGAACATTGAAAGTAGCAAGGGGTCCGTGCCCAGAAGAGGGGGAACCAGGGGGTGTGTCACTATCACCCTAATGGAGAGCCACAGTGTACCCGGTGAAGGGAGGCTAAGAATCGAGAGGGGTCCGAGCCCGGCAGAGGGGGATCCAAGGGTGAAAACTTGTCACCCCAAGATTGAGAAAAGTGAAAGCAAAAGTTAAGAGACGGCAAGAGGGAACCCGAAGGAGGGATGCCAGAGAAGAAGGGTCCCAGACCGGCAGAGGAAGATCCAGAGGTGAAGCTATCACCGAAGTACTAGCAGTCAAGAGGGGTCTGAGCCCGGCAGAGGGAGATCCAGGGGTGAAGCCATCACCGAGTACCGCCAGTCAAGGGGGGTCCGAGCCTGACGGATGGAGATCCAGGGGTGAAGCTATCATCCGAACTTAATGTAAGAGAAGAACTGACATATAGATAGAGCGATACGATACGTGAAGGGTCAGCGCCCAGAAGAGGGGGCCCCAGAGGTGAAACCATCCCCCTATCTGAACTGTGGATTACAATTGAGAAGGGTCAGTACCCAGAAAGGGGGACCTAGGGGTGAATCATTACCACCCTAAGGAACTTTGATTTGGTTAAAGGAACTTTTGTTTTTTTGTTATTTGAACACATCAGGCCCTGAAGGCAAGAGGCTTTCAAAGGAAACAAGACTTGGCCATCAACGGTCCTGAGAACTGCCATTTGAACTGTCGTCTCGTGCTGGAGAAGCCTGCGACTGTACTGTGCTCCGAGCTCCCATCTTACCCTGTACTCAAAAGGTGGGCAAGGGAGACCCAAACTACTGCATCTTGACATATTATTTGAGAACGCTTCTTTCTTTTCTTGAGAACTATCCCACACCCCTTTTTTATATTAGTAAGGTTTGGCAGTAGGTTTCTTAGTATAGGCCCTTATTATTTGACACAACGCCAGCAGGACTGCCTTATTGTTCATTTGATGGTTGACGCTTGCTCTCATTTTAGATTTAGGTTTAGATTAGGTGTTCTTCCAACATAAATACAGCATTTCTTGTTCAATAAACACCCTTGAACTGTGATCACTTGTGTCTGTCTTACTTGTTGCCACCATGAGATCCTTACACTGGCAACTATGCGGATGATTGCATTACCCCCAATGTAACATATTCCACCATCCAGGCCTGGATGGCAGCAAACCGCCTTTGTTTAAATGGGAGTAAGACTGAAATCTTGCTAGTAGGGTCCCCTGCGGTACTTAAAAATCGCAACATGTTGGGATTCCAAGATGGCGGCCGCTGAATGAGGACGCGCTCGGCAGCCTCACCTCCAAAGGCCGCGACAATCAGCCCATAAGATTAACAAATCGGATGATCCCGCGGTAAAAAGAACACAAATATAAAAGCGGGATATTAAGAGTCCCGGCATGAACGAAACGACAGAGATCGAACCAGCCTGGGGGCTGTGTGCGTGCACAGGACCGCAGAACGAGAAGAGGGGCCGCGCTAGACATGGTGCCTGCCTGCAGGGGACTATGCCGTGGGAAGGAACGCCAAACAACTTAGGGAGGAGTCGGCGGGCCCCCGCCCATCGGTGGTCGAGCCCCGAGCCCGGGAGCTGAGCGAGGAGGCAGCGGGGGTGGACCGGCGCACCCATCGAGTGGGGTCGCCCCATTCGGAGAAGCGAGGGGATCCAGCTGTGGTGGCGGGCGCCTGTGTAACGCTCACCTGATATCCACAGGGACGCCACTCAGCCGGTCCGGACTTCCGACCACTTCGAACCCTTCCCTGGACTTGCTCAACCAAGCACTGGGCCTGAAACACAGTATTATCAGAGCTCAATTCCCTATTGGTCTTGCTTGTCTGGCCCCCCTTTACTTCCCTGGGTCCCAACCTTCCCCCGGACCTCTCCTCGCCTTGTTTTTTGATGTAGGCGCTCTACGTCCTGCCTTCGATGCAGGGGTGCGTTGGGTGATACGGGCTGGAGGGTGCCTAGTTGCTTCACTGGCACGGGCCCGGCAGGCGGGGCTTGTTGCGGCTTCAGCCCGACCGGTAATTGGAATGAGTCTTACAAAAGTTCTGATGGCTCTAGTCCCTTTAATACTGTTTCTTTTCCGTGTCCTTTTAGGTGCTGCAGTAACCCAGCATGTAAGCGAGCTGAGGAGATGAGCTGCATTGAGAAAGCGCGATGTGCGCCGCCTCTTAAATGTTTTGCGCTAACCTGATGTGTCTTTTCCCCTTTTTCAGATTGGTGGGATTCTCCGGAGCAGAAGTTCTCCGATCGACGGGAGTTCAGGTAAGGATTAAACTCTATTTGCAAATTCGAGAGAGCTAAGTATTGCAGAATGCTTACTAACGTCTTTTCTTCTATTCTTCTCCCCTTTGGTAGGGCGCGGTGTGCCGAGATGGAGATGACTCTGCAGTAGGAATCCGCAAGACTGGCACTGAAGAAAGAAGTGGGCCTCATCAGGAGGTCCTAGCACGGTGAGTGTCACACTGCAGGTGCAGAGAAACGCAAAACATGTTTCTCAGGCCGGGTGTGGTTTAAATAGTCTGTAGGTATCCCAGGTGTCCCTGGGCTGAGCCACACCCGAAAGACTAGACCGCTCAACAAGTTCAAGGAACTGAATTACATGGGGGCATCCATTGAGAGTCAAAATCCTTAAGAATTTACTTCAAGCTGATGATTCATTCTTTCTACTGGATCATTAGTACTCTTCCAAGTTGTTGTTAACAGGTTACGATCACTAGCCTTCAATTGGACCACTTCAAAAGACGTAATCAGTTCTAAGAACGGTCTCGAAATGAAGATATGGTCAATGGTAGATTGTGATTTTTCAGTTGTCCAAGTTGGGAGGCGATCGTGCGTAGGGAAGACTGTATCTAAGCTTTGAAGATTTCTGGAGTTCATCAACTTCAGCCAGAGGGTACCTCTATATTCCGTTGGTGTGGGTTTTGTTTTAAGTTTATGAGATTTGCAGATGGCATTTAGGTCTCCACATACTAAAATGTGCAAAACCTGATGGACAGCCAGGATCTCGTCGATTGCGGTCTCAATTTCTGTCAAGAAGGTTGCAGCTTCGACATTGACGGGGTTCCAATATGTGTTCAAGACGGCTATCAGAGTAGACTGCAAGATGTTGTTCAGTTCACCTTTATGGTGCCATGTTAAGAGGACTGCTCGCAGATGTTGATTTGACACCAGGACTTTGTCCATCTTAAGCCAATGGCCGATGCAACAAGCCATAAAGAGACCAGAAGAGGGTCGGCCCATGGAACTTTTTTTTGCAGGGGCCATGATAACTTCATATCTGTCAAGGGTAGGCTCTTTCATGAGTCACGTTTCTTGGAAACACAAGATGTCGTAGTGCCCTAGGTTCACGTCGCCAATAGCAGTCAAGTGGAGAAAACCCCTTGTGTTCCAGGAGCAAAATCTTAAGTCGTAGTTACCGCTGTCTTTTGTACACGACTCTGACGAAGCGTTTTCTTTCTGCTTGGTTTCTTATTTGTTTTGCTTGGCTGTTAAGGCTTTGGCAAGCCTTGCCCGAAGTCCGAAGGCGGGCAGCTTATTTGAACTGGTTGCTGTGGAGGTCGTTGATGTTTGTACTTCTTGCCTGATTATTTTTTTTATTTCTGGGTAGGTTTTTTTCCCTTTGTTGCTGAGTTGAGTGTTACCCTCTTTCGCTGGCGTGTCGACGTATTGCTTTTGCTTACTTGGGACCTTGGACATCTGATGTGAATCTTGTGGATCATGGTCTTGATTGCCGGCTAAGGGTTTGGAAGCTGATTAATAAGTGTCTTCATTGTGGGACCTCACCTTTTGCCCATTGAACTTCT
Source organism: Ambystoma mexicanum (assembly GCF_040938575.1). Lineage (NCBI taxonomy): Eukaryota > Metazoa > Chordata > Amphibia > Caudata > Ambystomatidae > Ambystoma > Ambystoma mexicanum. Next base: position 964,996,105 of record NC_090936.1, on the reverse strand, counting down.
TTTCTTGGGATTTATCTTCGCTGTAATCTGCACGATTTGTCACTCTTCCACGGTCCGTAGAAGTTTGAACCTGGCTCTGTGAACTCTGTTCCTTGTCACTCGGTTCGGTGAGGTCATAACCTAGTCTTAGAAGGTCTTTAACCTCCTGCCTCAACAGGTCTTTAGCCGTCGCTGATGAAATGTGCAGGTAACTTAAAGCTCTACCGTGTCTGTGGCTTGGGTCCACGATTTTTAGGTCCTCTGTTTTTATCCGCCTCAGTTTCGGTATGTGGTGAAACAGAGTCAGCACTGAGCTTCTGTTAAGAACAACGTCATTGTGATTTCCCTGTATTTGCTCTAATTTGAAGAACCACCTCAACTTGGATTTTGGAGTTGGGGCCCTTTGATATTTTTCCATCTTGGATCGATAGTGAATTTCGCTAGCCCCTTTTTCTGAATATAAGCATCTGTTGACGACTTTGTAACCCCTTTTTTTTCGTGGTGTTGTATGATGAGTAGTTGGTTCTCTGTTATTCATTTGAGTGTCAACTTGCTCTCTCCAACTAACCTTATCTGGCACTGTTGAAGTATATACCACATCCACTGGTCTTTGTGAGTTTCTTGCTGTAGTCTGATGTGGAGGACCCATTTTTCTCTGGTTTTCTGCCCGCAATATTTTTTTACGGCGTTCTTCCAACGTATAAAAGGGCAAATTTTGTTCCGAACTTCCTCATTTGTATTAGGAGGTGAACTTGGTGGTGAAGAGACAAGATTGACTTTCCTCCCTAATGCGAGACAAGATGTTGACTAGTGTTCATTAAGATCTCACTTTCCATGAAGTCATCAACTGTGGGCAGAATCTTCCACTATGAGTAGCACATCTTTTTTTTGTATAACGTCGCTGGGAATTGGGGTCGTTTTTACTGCTTGAGGTTCCGTTTGTCTTTGAGTGTTAGGAGGGAAGATTGGTGTTGTCAGGTCAATAACTGGTGAAGTTATTTCTGCCACTTCCCTCATGGTTCTCCTCAAGCTAAGCCCAACTTTCGTTGGACCGTTTTCCATCTCCAGGATCTGAGATTGAGTTTTGCACTGACTGTGATCCTGGGCAATTTTCGATCTTTCTTCTTGCACTGTTACGTATCCTTCCAAATATATCAATTTGGTGTGGATCATAGCCTGTATTGTGGTGTGGTCCTTTAATGTGTCATTCAAAGATTCATAAAGTTTTGTAAAAGGCGCTAATGCTATGGCGATGGCCGACTTGATTGACAAAATGTCCGTTTTTTTTAAGGGGTCTCTTTAGATAATGCTGCTTCTTGAACATTGTGTTTACTTGGTAACAGTAAAGGGAGCAGAGGCGTAAACGAGGATACCCAGTGGCTCTTTGTTGGTGGAAGGTCGAGGGAGAATCTTCTGTGCAAACCACAGTGGGGAGTAGTAGCAGGTAGTTCTCTGTGCCTTCCTATGCATTTCCTGCTGCCCGTGGGAGTGGCAGTCGTAGGAAGGCTTCCATTGACGTTTGGTATCTGGGAGATGTTTCTTTCCAGGTAGTCCTGTGCAGTTGCAAATCCCAGTTTATCATTAGCTTTTGGTTTATTTAGGTCAGATGGAATGGTAGGTGAAGTCAGCGGGCTTGCCGTTTGAGATGATTGCCCGCTTGGACTAGTAGAATATGAATTCGGTGGTATAATCTCTAAGGTTTTTGTTAACGGCACTGCACTGGTGTGTAGATCTTTACTGTTCCTGTGTTCTGGATTCAAGATTTTCTTGCAATTCGATGGCTCCAGTTTTTGCTGTCGAGAGTAAGGGATCCTCCACTACCAACTTCTGCGGTAGGGGGTGCTTCAAAGACTCGGGTGTCTTTGAAGTTCCAAAAGGCCATGCTGTTTGAGGGGACAAAACCACTTCTTTAGGCGGGGATTCAGTAGGTTTTAAGCTTGTTACAACTATGTCCTCAAGCCTTCTTAATTTAGAGATTGGCTGGCAGTCTAATACTGCTTTGAGAATTTCTGCATCTGAGCTGTTTGTGGATTAGAATAACTGTTGAAGAAGATTGTCAGGAGGTTTTGTGGCACTCTTTTCTTCGTACTGTTTCATCTCTGTGTCGGTGGAGCACCTTCTCCATTTGCATTTCTTTTGTTGTTTGAACGTTTTTGTATTAGAGGACCCCTATGACGAGCATCGGGTTTCACAATTTATTTCGGCTCCCTTATATGATTTCTCCTCGCATGTCGCACTGGTGGAGAATGTCTTTGGTGCTTCTAGAGGTTGACTATCAAAGTTGTTTCCGTATTTCCCAACTGACTTTAATGTATATTTGGTAATACAAGTTTGTCAAGTCCGATTTCACTTGTAAAGTTTTCTTGCTGGATTCGCCAGGGGGGTGGTCGCACGAGGCGTTGCTGGGGATTCGCTTGGAGTCTGGCCCCTCAGTTCGCCTCTCGGATCCCCGTGGACCTGGGACTGCACTGTGAGGCATGTTTGTGCTCCTCCAGCTCCAACCTCTGCCACGAGGCCCGGTCCCTCCCCTGCTCTCGAGAAGCAGCGCCTCTGGCACCATCTCATCTCGCGTCCCCCGCGGCCACCACATCCGGCGTCTCTGCCCCACAGGGTGAAACCACTGAACCATCCACGAATGGCACCGCCACCTCCGCCCCCCCCTCCAGGAGTCGCAGGTAAGTGGGCCATGTGGGGGAGATTCACAGAGATCAAATTGTGTTGCTGTTTCTGGGGGGCTTAGCCACATGGCTGCGGATCGGACCGCACCTTCGCTTTGGAGGCTGGCTGGGACACCATGCAGGCACCTCTGAAGTCGCGCTGATTGTGAGAGGGGTCCATACCTTTACTCTTGTCATCTTGTAGCGCGTCTCCCTTCACCAGTTTTAGTTTGTCTCGTTTCGGACCATTTTCAGGTGGATTCCATGACTCCATTATCGCGGATCTGTCAGGGTCTGGGTGGAGACGCGTACTGCGCAGCCAGCGCCTCTCTTCCTCAAGGGGTGAAGTTATTGGCAGGGCAGTCCTCGCAGCCTCAGCAGTCATGACTGCAGGACTGCCACTCTCCGCCACTCCGCGTCCGCTCCGTGGACTGCTGCTCACTATGTAGCTGGTTGCAAACTCCTCCTCCAGGTAGGGAAAGACAGGGAAGACAGACACAGCAGAATAGGGATTACTGCAGGACTGCCACTCTCTGCCACTCTGTGGACTGCTGCTCACTATGTAGCTAGTTGCAATCTCCTCCTCCAGGTAGGGTAGACAGGGAAGGCAGACACAGCAGAATAGGGATTACTGCAGGACTGCTACTCTCCGCCACTCCACTAACACACTAATACTCCAAGCGGCATAGCATGCTATTGTAGTCGGTAACTCGCGAAGGCGAAGTTTGTTTTTGTTTTTGATACGAATGTAGTGCTTAATCTGACAGAGCTGCACAGTGCAGTTTGAACACTCGCAAAGGCGAGGTTAGTGTTGTTATGTACGCATCAATATGGTTGCGCTTTAATGTATAAAGTGGCGAGGTGCCTCAACTTTAATTTGATTTTTGATTTAACGTGGCGCTGCCAAGAAACGCTGTCTCACAACCCCGAAATGTAGCATAGCAGTATGATCATGTATATTTATGTGATAAGGGTTACTTCCCTTCACACCATTGAGGAATACTTATGAGCCAAGATTAATATAGGTTATGTCCAATCTTTGTGTTTACAGATTATCCACCATTGGGATCTGTCCCTATTATTGTCTTTCAGACAACAGTCGTACAGATTTAATAATTCTGTTATTGGGTAAGCCCCAAGTATTTAATCTGATTTAAATGTGTTATTACATGTAATGATTCGCCTTGCAAAAATTGAACTAATTGGTTTCTTCTTTCGTTTTTTCTTTTTGTCCCTTGATCTTTCAAAACAATTTTATCTGTTATTCTTTCTATTGTCATTTGAACATGATATGTTTACTTATTGCTGTTTTGGGTGTATTATTGGTTTTTCGTCAGCTTTTTCTGCCTCTGTTTTATTGTGCTATTGGTCTACATGATGACATTTCCTTGTATTTTTCCCAACCCACTCAATCCTCCCCTTCACCAACCCTTGTTTCTCTGTCGAATGTTAATGTGCAAAATGTTTGGAAATATTCAATTTGCATATGCTATACGTGTAATTGAACCATACATTTGACAATGGTACTGTTTGCTTCATTTATGTATATAATTTGGTTGTAATAGCTAATGTAGCCCTGATTTGATAAAGGCTTGTGGTGAGCCGAAACGCATTATCGAGTAGAGGGCGTTTTTCTGTCGTATGCACACAACTATGTGCAACAGATTGTGTCATTAAACAATCAATTTTTACACTGGCGCTGAGTCCTGGAGTTTCCTGTATTTTTCCTAATACTCCAATAGGTTGTAGTGAAATCATTCTCGACTCCAAAGACGATTCGACGAAGGGGGAAGGAGGGACGCACCCCTTTTTAGCCAGCACTGATTGGTCCAATCTAAGCCTTCTGTAATGCCAGTCCCAGTTGCTGTGGCACGTTTCTTGCATTCTGATGTTAGCTGCCAGAGTGATTTGCCTGCATGAAGTTGGGAATGGGGACAGGAAGTGAGGGTAGCATAGGTATTTCCAAGACAGTATGTTCCTTTCCTGCGTTCAGATCCTTCTCTGAGCTTTGCTAGGCTTCTTCCCGCCTCTATCTGAGTATCAAAAATACTTGTTATCCCCCATGGTGTGGCTTTCCAGTTGTGTGGCAAGGGTTCCTTTTGAAGTACCCTGCTCCCACCCTACCCCCAAGGGGCATGTGCTCTCCTCTGACGAAGGTGCCAAGCCATACGAGGCAGAGAACAAAGGAGGCATCCAGGGCTGGGCCTACCCTCCAGTGGGTGAAGCCCACAGCACTAGACCAGAAATACACAAAAGCTCTGAAATGTAGGAGTTGCAGGGAACCAGTTTATAATGAATGATGACAGATGATTTTTTGCAAAGTGTAACTATTTCTTCATAGACCACTATATCAACCAGGATATAGTTATATTTCATTTACCAAAACCTGCCACCTGGACTTAGGTATAATCAGTTATACATAATTGTAAATCTTGGGTGCCCGCTGGTAAAGGTAACACATTGTGGTTGGAACTCATTTGGATTCTAACAGGCTGTTGTCAATAATGGTTGATTTGGGAACAAACACAATTCCGCTCAACTGGAGGCGTTATTTACCCCAACCGGCCGCGGAGCGGGCCGCGGAGTGTGGAGGCAGAGTGTGGAGGCAGAGTGTGGAGGCAGAGTGTGGAGTCTGCAGGAGGCTAAGTCTGTCTTCCCTGTTCATTTTTTGAAGGAGGCGTTACCCCAACCGGCCGCGGAGCGGGCCGCGGAGTGTGGAGGCAGAGAGTGGAGTCTGCAGGAGGCTAAGTCTGTCTTCCCTGTTCATTTTTTGAAGGAGGCGTTATTTACCCCAACCGGCCGAGGAGCGGGCCGCGGAGTGTGGAGGCAGAGTGTGGAGTCTGCAGGAGGCTAAGTCTGTCTTCCCTGTTCATTTTTTGAAGGAGGTGTTATTTACCCCAACCGGCCGCGGAGCGGGCCGCGGAGTGTGGAGGCAGAGTGTGGAGTCTGCAGGAGGCTAAGTCTGTCTTCCCTGTTCATTTTTTGAAGGAGGCGTTATTTACCCCAACCGGCCGCGGAGCGGGCCGCGGAGTGTGGAGGCAGAGTGTGGAAGTCCGCGGGATCAGCGGAAAGGCGGACGGACCCTGGCAGGTAAGAACTACACAGTGGGAAACATTTATTTTACAACAGGACTCTTACTCTGACTAGCCCATGTGAAAAAGTGAAAAGGAAAAAAAAAACAAAAAACTGCAACATAGGAGTACACCTCACGCTGCCTCTCTGCCATAAGCGGTGAAAAGTGTAGAGAGGGGGGACTGCGGGATTTTTCCTTTGACCCCCTCACCCCAAAAACCAGAGACTGGGAATACAGCGAAGCCGGGGGAAACATCATAACAAAATAAATTGTACCTGCTGTTCCGATAGAGAAAAGCAGGGCGGAACATCGAGTACTATTGACTGTGTACCCTTACTGGAAAGCAATCTGTGTGGGGGGACTGCGGGAGATTTGTCCTTTGACCCCCACAAACTCTAAGAAACAGCAATAGTTACCCCCTTCCAATACCCCGATAGCAACTTACCTTGATTCGAGGCTGCTGAGCCCAGCTGAAGCGCGTTTGTGCAGGCAGAGAGAGCGGACGTCTGTGCAGAGCAAGAAGCGGGAAGCAGGGAGTGCGGGCGGCGCATGTTACACATGTTTCCGGCTCTTGCCAAACGCGGAGCAGCGTCGGGAGGAGGGAAAGAGGTGGACAACACAGGGCGGCGCATGTTACACGCATTTTCGGCTCTTGCCAAACGCGGAGCAGCGTCGGAAGGAGGGAAAGAGGTGGACGACACAGAGGAAGGATTGATAGAACCAAGGCTGCCCGTGGAAGAACAGGGCGAAGCTCGGGAAATGACTACCATAATGGAAGAAGTTAACACAGCATTAACCCCTCAAAAACCGAGAAGAAACACGAGACAAACATCAAAGCTAATGTTAGGAAATGCAAAGAAACAAGATGAGAGCCAGAACAGTGTTGTGGAAGAGGGCCATAATCTGAGCCTGACGGAAATGCTGGACAACTCATTCCTAAAAGAGAAAGAAATTATTAAGGGTCTAAATAATAACACCAACAACACAAACCATGAAATATCACTACCAATAAATGACAAAACCGGCGATATGCAGAAAGAAGAATTTAGGCAACCAAGCTGCCTTCAACAGGACAGCAAAGAGACAAACCACAAAATTACAAACATGGAGGACGAAATTAATCCCCAAAGACAGAGGGAAAAAGAGCCATTGGAAAAAACAGAAAAAAGGGAAATAAAAGATCAAATAACATCCACTGAACCAAAGCTTGGCCTAAAAAAGTTACAGCAAGAACATGATACTAGTAAACACGATCAGCCAATAGTATCACAGAAAGAAAAAGCAATTAAGGCAAAAGAGCAATGGAAATTATATTACCAAAGAGCGACTAAATAAGAAAGACTTATAAAAGAGACTGCTCCAATTAGTCAATGTAGAATGGAACGTTTATCGTTGGATTTAACAGAAATTGAAACATTGATGGAATTACAACAGAAAAATAGGAACAACAAAAAACAAGCTAATTTAGATGAAAGACCAGTAGAATCATGTTATGAAACCAATAGCTGGCAAAATTATACCGACTCAAGTTACACAACGACAAATAAGACACAAAGAGTAAATAGAGAAACAAAGGTAAAGAAAACAGATCAGAAGCCTGGGGAAATGGTTGGCGAGGGTACACCCAAGGCAGAAAATAAACAAGAGACAGTGGCTACATCAATGCTGGACTTACAGAACATGCTGATAGCTGTAACAACACAAACAATGATACCATATATAAAGTTACAAGAAGCAAGTCATGAAATAATGAAAGAACACACTATGATACTTAATTCCATATTCACTAAACAAAAGAATCTAGAACTGTTGATACACAAAATACAAGAACGGCTCAGCATAGAAGCAGAAAATAGCTACATATGGCAACAAAGATTGGCAGAGATAGCAAGACAAGACAGAATGGACAAAGCAACACTCATGGAAGCCCTAATCTCGTTCACAAAAACAACCATAACGAAGAACATCATCGAAGGAAATAACCAAAAAGAGAAAGATCAAAATTCGGGAGTACCTAAGACAGGCTCCACTAAAATAACAAAATATAGCATAGAGAATGTGAGAGAGAATAATCACAATGATGAAACAGGAAACCAGAACGACATTCAACTAATAGACTTGACAACGGAAGAAACTAAGACAAAAATAAACAAAAAATATACAGAACGGACAGAGGAATTAAGAACAGACACTACAGATCCGCAGCCTGAATCAACACAAGGGAATGCGAATTATAGCATTTTCGAACAACAGACTTCAATAATTCAAATAAAACAAAAATAATAACGGCGAAAAAACAGACAAAAAAACAACAGAGAGGATCCAGAGCATTTCTCAGAAATCTTGCTCAAAGTGGTAAAGATAATAGTAAAAAACCACAGCCCCAACAACACAAAGAAACGAGTACAGTGGATGTGACAACAAAAACAAGCGAAGTAAAAAAAAGAGGAGTTGTAGAATCCACCCAAACACAAGAAATAACAAGTAAGGGCGATAACAGACAGGCTGTGAATGTTTCATCAAGTGAAGAAGGAAATATGGAATTACTGTTGAACCTCTCCACCTATTCAACACAAGAACCTGAAAAGGCTAGAAATGAAGACAAAATTGGAGAAGCGCAACAGGAACAACAACCAAATCCTGCATCTATGTTGGTAATCGATTGTTATGAGGAAACTACTACAGAATCATATATATCAGTTGAGTTATCCCGCGAAAAAATTTCAGACGAAGATCTGTATACGGGAAATAGCACTGTGAGCACAATAAGAAAAGATAGATCAGATCTGGGAAAGCAACCTGAAGAAACAAACAAAAACAGAGATGAAAAAGCGGATCAAAGAACGAAACAGCCGAGGTACGAAGGAAGATCAAAGCCCGAACATCTTCAATTTGTTGACCCTTACTTTAAAGAAAGTGTAATTAGATTAAAGTTAGAAGGAAGATCGGAAAAAGAGGCAAATATCGTGATGAATAGAACCAATCTATTACGCCTCTTTAAGGCAATTCCTAAATTGGAAAAATTGAAATCAAAAGATCTGAAACAAATCGAATTTAGAGACGAACAGAGATTGGATAAAATCTGGATATACTGTTACACAGGAGAATTGGAACGCTTAATAGCATCATGTGCGGAAGAACTGGAAGATAGAGGATTCAGAGTGGCAAATGAGGATAAAGCGGACGACATGAATGAAATATCCAGGATGACGCAGCATAAGAGTAGGAGATCATATTCGGAAATCAGTAGTGCAGAAAACAATACATATAATGAAGGATGGGACGACACAGAGGAAGCAAGAAGGAATAATGATGAACAAAAAAGAAGGAACTTAAAACCATATGACAATAAAACACCGAACAAATGGAATTTTGAAAAATCACCCTTCTGGCGGGAAATTAGTATGGAAAAAAGTAGAAATGAAGACGTGAGAAAACCGAGACAATAACAACGAACGGTAAATAATATACAAGAAGTAACAGTATGTTCATGGAATACTAGGGGACATACACATCTGTTCCAAACAGATCGACCCGAATTAAATTCAACACAGGTGATATGTCTACAGGAGACATGGCTATCAACCCCCCCAGTATGTGAAGGATTTCTAACATACATGAACCCAGCTATTAACAACATTGGAGGAAGACCATCAGCAGGCCTCATTACTCTAATCAGTCAAGATTTAGCAACTGAAATCACAGAATATCAGAATATTGGAAACTGGGCGCAAAATACTCTAGTTAAAAGACAAATGAGGATAGATCTGCAGAAGAAAAAAGAGCCCATAAGCACCCAATACCTTAACATCACCAATATATATATTGGAATCCAAAGAAAGTTCCAGAAGAAATGATAATTGATTCTATCTTCACTAAGATAGACAGCATTGCCCAAGAACATAAAGACGTAGAATGTATTATATGTGGGGATCTCAACCTGCATATTTTTGATGACAAAGGAGATCTAATAGTAGATCAACTGTTGGAAAATAGAGCACGAAGATGGAAAATAGAGACACGCAACAGAAATTTTGAAAGATGGGATGCCCTCAATGCAGAAAAAAAAACGATACCAACTTGGTGAAGAGGGGAAAATAAAGCAATCATAGATTACATCTCTACTAGTACGGGAATCACCCAAGCAAAAGTCGAGGCAAAAAATCTATTCAGTGAACATAGCGACCACTATATACTAAAGCGTTCTTGGGTAATGAATAAAGAAGAACGACACAAAATAAACATACCCACGTTGACGCTAGTAAATAGAATGAACCAGTTGAGAATTCCGCAGAATAGACTAACTGAAATAACAGAAACATTAATGAATTCAGAGCAAAAAGATTCCAACAAAATCAATTATGGGTGGCTAACATATCAATTCCAAATGAAACAGAGATGGAATCAATTACCAAAACCAGAACGGAAATATATCTACAATCAAGAGATTGCAGAAAAGAAAAAAGAAAAAAGGAAATCTATTAAAAGAGCACAAAAGGAAACACCACAATCCAAAAAAAGAATAATCGGCCAAGCAAAACAAAAATTCAAAAATTGGCACAAAAACGGCAAAATGATGCAAGACCAAGAAAATGCTGAATCTATGATGGCCACCCTGAAAAATCGTAACACCAGAAATTTGTGGGATCTCTTGAAAGCGAGTAAAAAGGCTGAAAATGCAATGATAGTGGATGTCCCAGAAGCAGCGTGGATTGACTATTTTACAGCTCTTTATGAAGAATGAACAACAGTGATAAAGGAAATTCAACAACATCCGCCAAAGCAATGGAACTTTATATACGACATTGAAGAGATTACCAAAATAATAAAAAAACTAAATATATCAAGGGCACCAGGACCGGATGGCATGTCGAATGCAACATTAAAACAAAATCCAGAAGCTTGGGCACAATTCTGTGGCAAAATTATAGATCTGATCAACTGCACGAAAAACGTGCCCGAGTCCTGGAAATTAGCAACGCTAATCCCTATATACAAACAAGGATCATCAAAAGAACCGAAGAACTATCGACCTCTTGCACTTCTGGATCCGCTAGGGAAAATCTTCGCTAACCTTATACTGACAAGACTAAACATATGGGCAAAACAAACGAAACATCAAGCGGTGCGCCAAACAGGATTTGTGCGCAACGTCGGAACAAATGTGAACCTCATGATTCTAAATCTGATGAAACATGAAGCTGAAAGAACAAAAACAAACACAATAGTAGCATAAGTTGATCTGAGCCTGGCATATGATAAAATTAATAGAGATCTGCTGTGGAAGAAATTGGAACAATGGGGATGCCCTAATGACATCCTAGAACCAATTAAACTTTTGTATACCAACACAAAAATAGTAAAAAAGTAAGAATGACAGCGGATGGAATAATAACAAGACAAATAAACACCTGGCACAGCTTAAAGCAAGGGTGTCCGCTTGCAGCGGCCCTGTTCAGTTTATTTACGTCGGATTTTGAAGAGGCTATAAATACACCAACCATCAATCCTCCAAAATTAAATGTGACTGCGGTCCCTTGTTTGATCTACGCGGATGATATCATTTTATTAGCAAAAACACTGTGTGGATTACAAAACGCTCTTAACCAAACCTACAAATACATGGAACAAAATAAACTGACAATAAACACTAAGAAAACAAGAATCATGTATCTAACAAAGAAAAATTCAAATGGGAAAAAAGCATTTCAATACTACCTCCAAGAAGAAAAATTGATCCAGGTTACCACCTATAAATATCTAGGGATATGGATAAACCAATCGTTGACAGAAGCACCATGGGCAGAACAGCTAAAAGCAAAAACTAGAATGCTAGCCAGACAAGGCCTGTCAATTCATAAGAAATTTGGAAAATGTTCGCTAGTACCATCGGTAACGTTCTATAAACAAAAAGTGACAGCGATTCTCGCATATGGAGCAGAAACCATGATTAATCATGATAGAACCATATGGATGAAACTGGAAGCGATGTATTGGCGGAAAGTGTTGAGTCTTCCTCAGAACACGCCCATGATACGGATACGATATGAACTGGGTCTCCAATCATTAGAATCAATAATTGAATGGAAAATAATAGATCTCTACAGAAAAATCAATAGTGAAGAAAGGATACCGGCATTAGAAATTCTAAGAACTTCAAAAGCACACATCAATAATGTTGCACTGGACAAATGGAAAGAAGCATCCCTGTGTATATGCAACAAAAAAGGGATAACACTAGATACATTGACAAAAATGCCTCAAATCGCAAAAAAGAAACTAAGTCGAACTGATTGGATTGAAACCCAAGAGCTGAAAGATCTATATAAGATGACACTTAAATGTGAGGGAGAGGAAAGAGCACTTAATCAACTGCCAAATTACTTAAAATTATATCCGGATCGAAAAATCAGAGACATGTTCCTGAGATTCAGACTAAACCTACTGCCAACAAGAGAAGTTTTGGGAAAATGAAGCCAAAATAAAAGTGCAAGTAGTGACTGCAGATTCTGTCAGATAATAGGGAAAACCGAAACACTCTATCATGTAATTATGGAGTGCGAGGCACTAAATCAAAAAAGACTGATCTTTAGCGCCAAATACGCTAGTGCCATAATTGAAATGGGAAAAGAAGAAAGATGGAGTCAAATCTTAATGGGAAATAATAGAAAGATGGTCGCAACCATAATTCACTTCTGGGAAAACATCATGTCGGACAATAATAACAATAAGGAAGAAGGATAAAAGATAAAAGACATTGGTGTTTGTAATTGGCTTTTTTATGAGGAGAATGATGTAGATTGAATGTAAACGATAAATGTAAGGTTTAAGATGTAAACCAAATGCATTTAAAAAAAATAAAAAAATAATAAAATGCTTGCCAAAGTACATGGCAGCTGCTGGTGTGTTGGTAGATGGTGACCAGGCAAGAGAGCACACGTACACTATACTTTTACAGCATGGAGGATTTAGGGAATGAGGCCTAAAACTATTGTCATTTTACATAGTAAAAATAAAAAACTGCAGACAGATGGAATTTCATCACAGTTTAGGACTGAAGGATTTTCTATAACATACACAAAACATGCACATTAGGTAGCCCAAACTCAAAGGTAAAATATAGTGGTGCAATAGAAATGGCTGTGGACCTGGGGCCCACGCTATATATCTGCATGAAGTTTAATGGCTTGAAGAGTGCAGCCATAGGTGTAGGAACCAGGGGAGATGAGGGGGACATATCCTCTCTATTTATTTATTTATTAAATTTGTATAGCGCACATGCAGCCCTCGGGCATTGTGGCGCTGTTTCTTGAAGGGATCTTAGTTACAGGGAGGGGTAAGAGGGATACATGACAACAATCCTGTTTTGGTTACATCGCATAAGTGAATGCTTTCTTAGATACAGGACAGGAATCTTCTATTAGTTCCATAAGGTACTTTCTTAGTTAAATGACAGGCATACTTATCTTTTACTTTATGATAACAGTTAGTTTGTTACATTTACAAGAATACTTTTATAGTTGCATGGCAGGCATACTTTCTTAGTTACATCATAGGACAGCTTACTTAGTCACAATATGGTAGTACATTTTGGCTATATCACAGGAATCATGGTTACAATTCAGGAACATTGATGGTTTGCAAGGCGGCGGCCTTACCAGAGGCATATGTACATGATGGAGAAAGGAGGAGGGGGGCGGCTACATCCTCTCTGGCGGTTGTAGAGTTGAATCCCGTAGTGGGAGAGTTAGACATTAGTGAACAGGTGGTAGTATAGTGAGGGGTAGAATTGCATAGTGTTTGTGGTATGTCGCTAGAGCACACGCTAGTGTAGCAGTAGGGCAGAGTTGCATAGTCATTTTAGGGTTAATTCGGGTTCGGCGCTTGACCTTACCGTTGTGTTTCGAGTCCTCTGTGGTTTGGACTGGGGGAGTGTGATTGTCGATCCTTCCCAAGGTCGGAGGGTCTCTTGTGGGCTCACGATGGCGAACAGGGGCAAACAGGGGGTGATGGCCTTTATCCTGGCCTTGTTCCGCCGCCGGCTTCCGCCTGCCGGTGGGGCGGGATCGCAAATGTGTTGTTGGGTTGCCTAGCAACCGAGAGCCTCGCTCTCATGCCGCGTTGCGCCGGCCATTTTGGAGGGTCAGGCAGGCAGCAGCGCGGTGTGGGATCGGGTGCCTCGGGCGATTCAGGCACAAAGAAATGTGCGGATCTGCATGGGCAGACAGTCGGCACGGGCTGCTGGGGCTGTAGGTGGTTGATCCAGGTGGATCTTTGTTGCTGCAGTCGTCGTGGCTGCAGTCTCTCGTGCTGCAGGAGGGGTCCGCTGGGCACACGAGGGAGATGGGCTCCTGCCCTCTCACCTGTGGGGTTGCCTGCAAGTGGGGGGCTCACTGGGGCAAACAGGGGGTGATGGCCTTTATCCTGGCCTTGTTCCGCCGCCGGCTTCCGCCTGCCGGTGGGGCGGGGTCGCAAATGTGTTGTTGGGTTGCCTAGCAACCTAGAGCCTCGCTCTCATGCCGCGTTGTGCCGGCCATTTTGGAGGGTCAGGCAGGCAGCAGCGCGGTGTGGGATCGGGTGCCTCGGGCGATTCAGGCACAAAGAAATGTGCGGATCTGCATGGGCAGACAGTCGGCACGGGCTGCTGGGGCTGTAGGTGGTTGATCCAGGTGGATCTTTGTTGCTGCAGTCGTCGTGGCTGCAGTCTCTCGTGCTGCAGGAGGGGTCCGCTGGGCACACGAGGGAGATGGGCTCCTGCCCTCTCACCTGTGGGGTTGCCTGCAAGTGGGGGGCTCACTGGGGCAAACAGGGGGCGATGGCCTTTATCCTGGCCTTGTTCCGCCGCCGGCTTCCGCCTGCCGGTGGGGCGGGGTCGCAAATGTGTTGTTGGGTTGCCTAGCAACCGAGAGCCTCGCTCTCATGCCGCGTTGCGCCAGCCATTTTGGAGGGCCAGGCAGGCAGCAGCGCGGTGTGGGATCGGGTGCCTCGGGCGATTCAGGCACAAAGAAATGTGCGGATCTGCATGGGCAGACAGTCGGCACGGGCTGCTGGGGCTGTAGGTGGTTGATCCAGGTGGATCTTTGTTGCTGCAGTCGTTGTGGCTGCAGTCTCTCGTGCTGCAGGAGGGGTCCGCTGGGCACACGAGGGAGATGGGCTCCTGCCCTCTCACCTGTGGGGTTGCCTCAAGTGGGGGGCTCACTGGGGCAAACAGGGGGCGATGGCCTTTATCCTGGCCTTGTTCCGCCGCCGGCTTCCGCCTGCCGGTGGGGCGGGATCGCAAATGTGTTGTTGGGTTGCCTAGCAACCGAGAGCCTCGCTCTCATGCCGCGTTGCGCCGGCCATTTTGGAAGGTCAGGCAGGCAGCAGCGCGGTGTGGGATCGGGTGCCTCGGGCGATTCAGGCACAAAGAAATGTGCGGATCTGCATGGGCAGACAGTCGGCAGGGGCTGCTGGGGCTGTAGGTGGTTGATCCAGGTGGATCTTTGTTGCTGCAGTCGTCGTGGCTGCAGTCTCTCGTGCTGCAGGAGGGGTCCGCTGGGCACACGAGGGAGATGGGCTCCTGCCCTCTCACCTGTGGGGTTGCCTGCAAGTGGGGGGCTCACTGGGGCAAACAGGGGGCGATGGCCTTTATCCTGGCCTTGTTCCGCCGCCGGCTTCCGCCTGCCGGTGGGGCGGGGTCGCAAATGTGTTGTTGGGTTGCCTAGCAACCGAGAGCCTCGCTCTCATGTTGCGTTGCGCCGGCCATTTTGGAGGGTCAGGCAGGCAGCAGCGCGGTGTGGGATCGGGTGCCTCGGGCGATTCAGGCACAAAGAAATGTGTGGATCTGCATGGGCAGACAGTCGGCACGGGCTGCTGGGGCTGTAGGTGGTTGATCCAGGTGGATCTTTGTTGCTGCAGTCGTCGTGGCTGCAGTCTCTCGTGCTGCAGGAGGGGTCCGCTGGGCACACGAGGGAGATGGGCTCCTGCCCTCTCACCTGTGGGGTTGCCTGCAAGTGGGGGGCTCACTGGGGCAAACAGGGGGTGGTGGCCTTTATCCTGGCCTTGTTCCGCCGCCGGCTTCCGCCTGCCGGTGGGGCGGGATCGCAAATGTGTTGTTGAGTTGCCTAGCAACCGAGAGCCTCGCTCTCATGCCGCGTTGCGCCGGCCATTTTGGAGGGTCAGGCAGGCAGCAGCGCGGTGTGGGATCGGGTGCCTCGGGCGATTCAGGCACAAAGAAATGTGCGGATCTGCATGGGCAGACAGTTGGCACGGGCTGCTGGGGCTGTAGGTGGTTGATCCAGGTGGATCTTTGTTGCTGCAGTCGTCGTGGCTGCAGTCTCTCGTGCTGCAGGAGGGGTCCGCTGGGCACACGAGGGAGATGGGCTCCTGCCCTCTCACCTGTGGGGTTGCCTGCAAGTGGGGGGCTCACTGGGGCAAACAGGGGGCGATGGCCTTTATCCTGGCCTTGTTCCGCCGCCGGCTTCCGCCTGCCGGTGGGGCAGGATCGCAAATGTGTTGTTGGGTTGCCTAGCAACCGAGAGCCTCGCTCTCATGCCGCGTTGCGCCAGCCATTTTGGAAGGTCAGGCAGGCAGCAGCGCGGTGTGGGATCGGGTGCCTCGGGCGATTCAGGCACAAAGAAATGTGCGGATCTGCATGGGCAGACAGTCGGCACGGGCTGCTGGGGCTGTAGGTGGTTGATCCAGGTGGATCTTTGTTGCTGCAGTCGTCGTGGCTGCAGTCTCTCGTGCTGCAGGAGGGGTCCGCTGGGCACACGAGGGAGATGGGCTCCTGCCCTCTCACCTGTGGGGTTGCCTGCAAGTGGGGGGCTCACTGGGGCAAACAGGGGGCGATGGCCTTTATCCTGGCCTTGTTCCGCCGCCGGCTTCCGCCTGCCAGTGGGGCGGGGTCGCAAATGTGTTGTTGGGTTGCCTAGCAACCGAGAGCCTCGCTCTCATGCCGCGTTGCGCCGGCCATTTTGGAGGGTCAGGCAGGCAGCAGCGCGGTGTGGGATCGGGTGCCTCGGGCGATTCAGGCACAAAGAAATGTGCGGATCTGCATGGGCAGACAGTCGGCACGGGCTGCTGGGGCTGTAGGTGGTTGATCCAGGTGAATCTTTGTTGCTGCAGTCGTCGTGGCTGCATTCTCTCGTGCTGCAGGAGGGGTCCGCTGGGCACACGAGGGAGATGGGCTCCTGCCCTCTCACCTGTGGGGTTGCCTGCAAGTGGGGGGCTCACTGGGGCAAACAGGGGGCGATGGCCTTTATCCTGGCCTTGTTCCGCCGCCGGCTTCCGCCTGCCGGTGGGGCGGGGTCGCAAATGTGTTGTTGGGTTGCCTAGCAACCGAGAGCCTCGCTCTCATGCCGCGTTGCGCCAGCCATTTTGGAGGGTCAGGCAGGCAGCAGCGCGGTGTGGGATCGGGTGCCTCGGGCGATTCAGGCACAAAGAAATGTGCGGATCTGCATGGGCAGACAGTCGGCACAGGCTGCTGGGGCTGTAGGTGGTTGATCCAGGTGAATCTTTGTTGCTGCAGTCGTCGTTGCTGCAGTCTCTCGTGCTGCAGGAGGGGTCCGCTGGGCACACGAGGGAGATGGGCTCCTGCCCTCTCACCTGTGGGGTTGCCTGCAAGTGGGGGGCTCACTGGGGCAAACAGGGGGCGATGGCCTTTATCCTGGCCTTGTTCCGCCGCCGGCTTCCGCCTGCCGGTGGGGCGGGATCGCAAATGTGTTGTTGGGTTGCCTAGCAACCGAGAGCCTCGCTCTCATGCCGCGTTGCGCCGGCCATTTTGGAAGGTCAGGCAGGCAGCAGCGCGGTGTGGGATCGGGTGCCTCGGGCGATTCAGGCACAAAGAAATGTGCGGATCTGCATGGGCAGACAGTCGGCACGTGCTGCTGGGGCTGTAGGTGGTTGATCCAGGTGGATCTTTGTTGCTGCAGTCATCGTGGCTGCAGTCTCTCGTGCTGCAGGAGGGGTCCGCTGGGCACACGAGGGAGATGGGCTCCTGCCCTCTCACCTGTGGGGTTGCCTGCAAGTGGGGGGCTCACTGGGGCAAACAGGGGGCGATGGCCTTTATCCTGGCCTTGTTCCGCCGCCGGCTTCCGCCTGCCAGTGGGGCGGGGTCGCAAATGTGTTGTTGGGTTGCCTAGCAACCGAGAGCCTCGCTCTCATGCTGCGTTGCGCCGGCCATTTTGGAGGGTCAGGCAGGCAGCAGCGCGGTGTGGGATCGGGTGCCTCGGGCGATTCAGGCACAAAGAAATGTGCGGATCTGCATGGGCAGACAGTCGGCACGGGCTGCTGGGGCTGTAGGTGGTTGATCCAGGTGGATCTTTGTTGCTGCAGTCGTCGTGGCTGCAGTCTCTCGTGCTGCAGGAGGGGTCCGCTGGGCACACGAGGGAGATGGGCTCCTGCCCTCTCACCTGTGGGGTTGCCTGCAAGTGGGGGGCTCACTGGGGCAAACAGGGGGCGATGGCCTTTATCCTGGCCTTGTTCCACCGCCGGCTTCCGCCTGCCGGTGGGGCGGGGTCGCAAATGTGTTGTTGGGTTGCCTAGCAACCGAGAGCCTCGCTCTCATGCCGCGTTGCGCCGGCCATTTTGGAGGGTCAGGCAGGCAGCAGCGCGGTGTGGGATCGGGTGCCTCGGGCGATTCAGGCACAAAGAAATGTGCGGATCTGCATGGGCAGACAGTTGGCACAGGCTGCTGGGGCTGTAGGTGGTTGATCCAGGTGGATCTTTGTTGCTGCAGTCATCGTGACTGCAGTCTCTCGTGCTGCAGGAGGGGTCCGCTGGGCACACAAGGGAGATGGGCTCCTGCCCTCTCACCTGTGGGGTTGCCTGCAAGTGGGGGGCTCACTGGGGCAAACAGGGGGCGGTGGCCTTTATCCTGGCCTTGTTCCGCGGCCGGCTTCCACCTGCCGGTGGGGCGGGATCGCAAATGTGTTGTTGGGTTGCCTAGCAACCGAGAGCCTCGCTCTCATGCCGCGTTGCGCCAGCCATTTTGGAGGGTCAGGCAGGCAGCAGCGCGGTGTGGGATCGGGTGCCTCGGGCGATTCAGGCACAAAGAAATGTGCGGATCTGCATGGGCAGACAGTCGGCACAGGCTGCTGGGGCTGTAGGTGGTTGATCCAGGTGGATCTTTGTTGCTGCAGTCGTCGTGGCTGCAGTCTCTCGTGCTGCAGGAGGGGTCCGCTGGGCACACAAGGGAGATGGGCTCCTGCCCTCTCACCTGTGGGGTTGCCTGCAAGTGGGGGGCTCACTGGGGCAAACAGGGGGCGATGGCCTTTATCCTGGCCTTGTTCCGCCGCCGGCTTCCGCCTGCCGGTGGGGCGGGATCGCAAATGTGTTGTTGGGTTGCCTAGCAACCGAGAGCCTCGCTCTCATGCCGCGTTGCGCCGGCCATTTTGGAAGGTCAGGCAGGCAGCAGCGCGGTGTGGGATCGGGTGCCTCGGGCGATTCAGGCACAAAGAAATGTGCGGATCTGCATGGGCAGACAGTCGGCACAGGCTGCTGGGGCTATAGGTGGTTGATCCAGGTGGATCTTTGTTGCTGCAGTCGTCGTGGCTGCAGTCTCTCGTGCTGCAGGAGGGGTCCGCTGGGCACACAAGGGAGATGGGCTCCTGCCCTCTGACCTGTGGGGTTGCCTGCAAGTGGGGGGCTCACTGGGGCAAACAGGGGGCGATGGCCTTTATCCTGGCCTTGTTCCGCCGCCGGCTTCCACCTGCCGGTGGGGCGGGATCGCAAATGTGTTGTTGGGTTGCCTAGCAACCGAGAGCCTCGCTCTCATGCCGCGTTGCGCCGGCCATTTTGGAAGGTCAGGCAGGCAGCAGCGCGGTGTGGGATCGGGTGCCTCGGGCAATTCAGGCACAAAGAAATGTGCGGATCTGCATGGGCAGACAGTCGGCATGGGCTGCTGGGGCTGTAGGTGGTTGATCCAGGTGGATCTTTGTTGCTGCAGTCGTCGTGGCTGCAGTCTCTCG
This sequence comes from Ambystoma mexicanum, assembly GCF_040938575.1. NCBI lineage: Eukaryota > Metazoa > Chordata > Amphibia > Caudata > Ambystomatidae > Ambystoma > Ambystoma mexicanum. The sequence continues at coordinate 964,976,447 of NC_090936.1, read as the reverse complement.
TGCTGCAGGAGGGGTCCGCTGGGCACACAAGGGAGATGGGCTCCTGCCCTCTCACCTGTGGGGTTGCCTGCAAGTGGGGGGCTCACTGGGGCAAACAGGGGGCGATGGCCTTTATCCTGGCCTTGTTCCGCCGCCGGCTTCCACCTGCCGGTGGGGCGGGATCTCAAATGTGTTGTTGGGTTGCCTAGCAACCGAGAGCCTCGCTCTCATGCTGCGTTGCGCCGGCCATTTTGGAGGGTCAGGTAGGCAGCAGCGCGGTGTGGGATCGGGTGCCTCGGGCGATTCAGGCACAAAGAAATGTGCGGATCTGCATGGGCAGGCAGTCGGCACGGGCTGCTGGGGCTGTAGGTGGTTGATCCAGGTGGATCTTTGTTGCTGCAGTCGTCGTGGCTGCAGTCTCTCGTGCTGCAGGAGGGGTCCGCTGGGCACACGAGGGAGATGGGCTCCTGCCCTCTCACCTGTGGGGTTGCCTGCAAGTGGGGGGCTCACTGGGGCAAACAGGGGGCGATGGCCTTTATCCTGGCCTTGTTCCGCCACCGGCTTCCGCCTGCCGGTGGGGCGGGATCACAAATGTGTTGTTGGGTTGCCTAGCAACCGAGAGCCTCGCTCTCATGCCGCGTTGCGCCGGCCATTTTGGAAGGTCAGGCAGGCAGCAGCGCGGTGTGGGATCGGGTGCCTCGGGCGATTCAGGCACAAAGAAATGTGCGGATCTGCATGGGCAGACAGTCGGCACAGGCTGCTGGGGCTGTAGGTGGTTGATCCAGGTGGATCTTTGTTGCTGCAGTCGTCGTGGCTGCAGTCTCTCGTGCTGCAGGAGGGGTCCGCTGGGCACACGAGGGAGATGGGCTCCTGCCCGCTCACCTGTGGGGTTGCCTGCAAGTGGGGGGCTCACTGGGGCAAACAGGGGGCAATGGCCTTTATCCTGGCCTTGTTCCGCCGCCGGCTTCCGCCTGCCGGTGGGGCGGTATCGCAAATGTGTTGTTGGGTTGCCTAGCAACCGAGAGCCTCGCTCTCATGCCGCGTTGCGCCGGCCATTTTGGAGGGTCAGGCAGGCAGCAGCGCGGTGTGGGATCGGGTGCCTCGGGCGATTCAGGCACAAAGAAATGTGCGGATCTGCATGGGCAGACAGTCGGCACGGGCTGCTGGGGCTGTAGGTGGTTGATCCAGGTGGATCTTTGTTGCTGCAGTCGTCGTGGCTGCAGTCTCTCGTGCTGCAGGAGGGGTCCGCTGGGCACACGAGGGAGATGGGCTCCTGCCCTCTCACCTGTGGGGTTGCCTGCAAGTGGGGGGCTCACTGGGGCAAACAGGGGGCGATGGCCTTTATCCTGGCCTTGTTCCGCCGCCGGCTTCCGCCTGCCGGTGGGGCGGGATCGCAAATGTGTTGTTGGGTTGCCTAGCAACCGAGAGCCTCACTCTCATGCCGCGTTGCGCCGGCCATTTTGGAGGGTCAGGCAGGCAGCAGCGCGGTGTGGGATCGGGTGCCTCGGGCGATTCAGGCACAAAGAAATGTGCGGATCTGCATGGGCAGACAGTCGGCACGGGCTGCTGGGGCTGTAGGTGGTTGATCCAGGTGGATCTTTGTTGCTGCAGTCGTCGTGGCTGCAGTCTCTCGGGCTGCAGGAGGGGTCTGCTGGGCACACGAGGGAGATGGGCTCCTGCCCTCTCACCTGTGGGGTTGCCTGCAAGTGGGGGGCTCACTGGGGCAAACAGGGGGCGATGGCCTTTATCCTGGCCTTGTTCCGCCGCTGGCTTCCGCCTGCCGGTGGGGCGGGATCGCAAATGTGTTGTTGGGTTGCCTAGCAACCGAGAGCCTCGCTCTCATGCCGCGTTGCGCCGGCCATTTTGGAAGGTCAGGCAGGCAGCAGCGCGGTGTGGGATCGGGTGCCTCGGGCGATTCAGGCACAAAGAAATGTGCGGATCTGCATGGGCAGACAGTCGGCACGGGCTGCTGGGGCTGTAGGTGGTTGATCCAGGTGGATCTTTGTTGCTGCAGTCGTCGTGGCTGCAGTCTCTCGTGCTGCAGGAGGGGTCCGCTGGGCACACGAGGGAGATGGGCTCCTGCCCGCTCACCTGTGGGGTTGCCTGCAAGTTGGGGGCTCACTGGGGCAAACAGGGGGCGATGGCCTTTATCCTGGCCTTGTTCCGCCGCCGGCTTCCGCCTGCCGGTGGGGCGGGATCGCAAATGTGTTGTTGGGTTGCCTAGCAACCGAGAGCCTCGCTCTCATGCGGCGTTGCGCCGGCCATTTTGGAGGGTCAGGCAGGCAGCAGCGCGGTGTGGGATCGGGTGCCTCGGGCGATTCAGGAACAAAGAAATGTGCGGATCTGCATGGGCAGACAGTCGGCACGGGCTGCTGGGGCTGTAGGTGGTTGATCCAGGTGGATCTTTGTTGCTGCAGTCGTCGTGGCTGCAGTCTCTCGTGCTGCAGGAGGGGTCCGCTGGGCACACTAGGGAGATGGGCTCCTGCCCTCTCACCTGTGGGGTTGCCTGCAAGTGGGGGGCTCACTGGGGCAAACAGGGGGCGATGGCCTTTATCCTGGCCTTGTTCCGCCGCCGGCTTCCGCCTGCCGGTGGGGCGGGATCGCAAATGTGTTGTTGGGTTGCCTAGCAACCGAGAGCCTCGCTCTCATGCCGCGTTGCGCCGGCCATTTTGGAAGGTCAGGCAGGCAGCAGCGCGGTGTGGGATCGGGTGCCTCGGGCGATTCAGGCACAAAGAAATGTGCGGATCTGCATGGGCAGACAGTCGGCACGGGCTGCTGGGGCTGTAGGTGGTTGATCCAGGTGGATCTTTGTTGCGGCAGTCGTCGTGGCTGCAGTCTCTCGTGCTGCAGGAGGGGTCCGCTGGGCACACGAGAGAGATGGGCTCCTGCCCTCTCACCTGTGGGGTTGCCTGCATGTGGGGGGCTCACTGGGGCAAACAGGGGGCGATGGCCTTTATCCTGGCCTTGTTCCGCCGCCGGCTTCCGCCTGCCGGGGGGCGGGATCGCAAATGTGTTGTTGGGTTGCCTAGCAACCGAGAGCCTCGCTCTCATGCCGCGCTGCGCCGGCCATTTTGGAGGGTCAGGCTGGCAGCAGCGCGGTGTGGGATCGGGTGCCTCGGGCGATTCAGGCACAAAGAAATGTGCGGATCTGCATGGGCAGACAGTCGGCACGGGCTGCTGGGGCTGTAGGTGGTTGATCCAGGTGGATCTTTGTTGCTGCAGTCGTCGTGGCTGCAGTCTCTCGTGCTGCAGGAGGGGTCCGCTGGGCACACGAGGGAGATGGGCTCCTGCCCTCTCACCTGTGGGGTTGCCTGCAAGTGGGGGGCTCACTGGGGCAAACAGGGGGCGATGGCCTTTATCCTGGCCTTGTTCCGCCGCCGGCTTCCGCCTGCCGGTGGGGCGGGGTCGCAAATGTGTTGTTGGGTTGCCTAGCAACCGAGCGCCTTGCTCTCATGCCGCGTTGCGCCGGCCATTTTGGAGGGTCAGGCAGGCAGCAGCGCGGTGTGGGATCGGGTGCCTCGGGCGATTCAGGCACAAAGAAATGTGTGGATCTGCATGGGCAGACAGTCGGCACGGGCTGCTGGGGCTGTAGGTGGTTGATCCAGGTGGATCTTTGTTGCTGCAGTCGTCGTGGCTGCAGTCTCTCGTGCTGCAGGAGGGGTCCGCTGGGCACACGAGGGAGATGGGCTCCTGCCCTCTCACCTGTGGGGTTGCCTGCAAGTGGGGGGCTCACTGGGGCAAACAGGGGGTGGTGGCCTTTATCCTGGCCTTGTTCCGCCGCCGGCTTCCGCCTGCCGGTGGGGCGGGATCGCAAATGTGTTGTTGAGTTGCCTAGCAACCGAGAGCCTCGCTCTCATGCCGCGTTGCGCTGGCCATTTTGGAGGGTCAGGCAGGCAGCAGCGCGGTGTGGGATCGGGTGCCTCGGGCGATTCAGGCACAAAGAAATGTGCGGATCTGCATGGGCAGACAGTTGGCACGGGCTGCTGGGGCTGTAGGTGGTTGATCCAGGTGGATCTTTGTTGCTGCAGTCGTCGTGGCTGCAGTCTCTCGTGCTGCAGGAGGGGTCCGCTGGGCACACGAGGGAGATGGGCTCCTGCCCTCTCACCTGTGGGGTTGCCTGCAAGTGGGGGGCTCACTGGGGCAAACAGGGGGCGATGGCCTTTATCCTGGCCGTGTTCCGCCGCCGGCTTCCGCCTGCCGGTGGGGCGGGATCGCAAATGTGTTGTTGGGTTGCCTAGCAAGCGAGAGCCTCGCTCTCATGCCGCGTTGCGCCAGCCATTTTGGAAGGTCAGGCAGGCAGCAGCGCGGTGTGGGATCGGGTGCCTCGGGCGATTCAGGCACAAAGAAATGTGCGGATCTGCATGGGCAGACAGTCGGCACGGGCTGCTGGGGCTGTAGGTGGTTGATCCAGGTGGATCTTTGTTGCTGCAGTCGTCGTGGCTGCAGTCTCTCGTGCTGCAGGAGGGGTCCGCTGGGCACACGAGGGAGATGGGCTCCTGCCCTCTCACCTGTGGGGTTGCCTGCAAGTGGGGGGCTCACTGGGGCAAACAGGGGGCGATGGCCTTTATCCTGGCCTTGTTCCGCCGCCGGCTTCCGCCTGCCAGTGGGGCGGGGTCGCAAATGTGTTGTTGGGTTGCCTAGCAACCGAGAGCCTCGCTCTCATGCTGCGTTGCGCCGGCCATTTTGGAGGGTCAGGCAGGCAGCAGCGTGGTGTGGGATCGGGTGCCTCGGGCGATTCAGGCACAAAGAAATGTGCGGATCTGCATGGGCAGACAGTCGGCACGGGCTGCTGGGGCTGTAGGTGGTTGATCCAGGTGGATCTTTGTTGCTGCAGTCGTCGTGGCTGCAGTCTCTCGTGCTGCAGGAGGGGTCCGCTGGGCACACGAGGGAGATGGGCTCCTGCCCTCTCACCTGTGGGGTTGCCTGCAAGTGGGGGGCTCACTGGGGCAAACAGGGGGCGATGGCCTTTATCCTGGCCTTGTTCCGCCGCCGGCTTCCGCCTGCCGGTGGGGCGGGATCGCAAATGTGTTGTTGGGTTGCCTAGCAACCGAGAGCCTCGCTCTCATGCCGCATTGCGCCGGCCATTTTGGAGGGTCAGGCTGGCAGCAGCGCGGTGTGGGATCGGGTGCCTCGGGCGATTCAGGAACAAAGAGATGTGCGGATCTGCATGGGCAGACAGTCGGCACGGGCTGCTGGGGCTGTAGGTGGTTGATCCAGGTGGATCTTTGTTGCTGCAGTCGTCGTGGCTGCAGTCTCTCGTGCTGCAGGAGGGGTCCGCTGGGCACACGAGGGAGATGGGCTCCTGCCCTCTCACCTGTGGGGTTGCCTGCAAGTGGGGGGCTCACTGGGGCAAACAGGGGGCGATGGCCTTTATCCTGGCCTTGTTCCGCCGCCGGCTTCCGCCTGCCGGTGGGGCGGGGTCGCAAATGTGTTGTTGGGTTGCCTAGCAACCGAGAGCCTTGCTCTCATGCCGCGTTGCGCCGGCCATTTTGGAGGGTCAGGCAGGCAGCAGCGCGGTGTGGGATCGGGTGCCTCGGGCGATTCTGGCACAAAGAAATGTGCGGATCTGCATGGGCAGACAGTCGGCACGGGCTGCTGGGGCTGTAGGTGGTTGATCCAGGTGGATCTTTGTTGCTGCAGTCGTCGTGGCTGCAGTCTCTCGTGCTGCAGGAGGGGTCCGCTGGGCACACGAGGGAGATGGGCTCCTGCCCTCTCACCTGTGGGGTTGCCTGCAAGTGGGGGGCTCACTGGGGCAAACAGGGGGCGATGGCCTTTATCCTGGCCTTGTTCCGCCGCCGGCTTCCGCCTGCCGGTGGGGCGGGGTCGCAAATGTGTTGTTGGGTTGCCTAGCAACCGAGACCCTTGCTCTCATGCCGCGTTGCGCCGGCCATTTTGGAGGGTCAGCAGGCAGCAGCGCGGTGTGGGATCGGGTGCCTCGGGCGATTCAGGCACAAAGAAATGTGCGGATCTGCATGGGCAGACAGTCGGCACGGGCTGCTGGGGCTGTAGGTGGTTGATCCAGGTGGATCTTTGTTGCTGCAGTCATCGTGGCTGCAGTCTCTCGTGCTGCAGGAGGGGTCCGCTGGGCACACGAGGGAGATGGGCTCCTGCCCTCTCACCTGTGGGGTTGCCTGCAAGTGGGGGGCTCACTGGGGCAAACAGGGGGCGATGGCCTTTATCCTGGCCTTGTTCCGCCGCCGGCTTCCGCCTGCCGGCGGGGCGGGGTCGCAAATGTGTTGTTGGGTTGCCTAGCAACCGAGAGCCTCGCTCTCATGCCGCGTTGCGCCGGCCATTTTGGAAGGTCAGGCAGGCAGCAGCGCGGTGTGGGATCGGGTGCCTCGGGCGATTCAGGCACAAAGAAATGTGCGGATCTGCATGGGCAGACAGTCGGCATGGGCTGCTGGGGCTGTAGGTGGTTGATCCAGGTGGATCTTTGTTGCTGCAGTCGTCGTGGCTGCAGTCTCTCGTGCTGCAGGAGGGGTCCGCTGGGCACACGAGGGAGATGGGCTCCTGCCCTCTCACCTGTGGGGTTGCCTGCAAGTGGGGGGCTCACTGGGGCAAACAGGGGGCGATGGCCTTTATCCTGGCCTTGTTCCGCCGCCGGCTTCCGCCTGCCGGTGGGGCGGGATCGCAAATGTGTTGTTGGGTTGCCTAGCAACGGAGAGCCTCGCTCTCATGCCGCGTTGCGCCGGCCATTTTGGAAGGTCAGGCAGGCAGCAGCGCGGTGTGGGATCGGGTGCCTCGGGCGATCAGGCACAAAGAAATGTGCGGATCTGCATGGGCAGACAGTCGGCACGGGCTGCTGGGGCTGTAGGTGGTTGATCCAGGTGAATCTTTGTTGCTGCAGTCGTCGTGGCTGCATTCTCTCGTGCTGCAGGAGGGGTCCGCTGGGCACACGAGGGAGATGGGCTCCTGCCCTCTCACCTGTGGGGTTGCCTGCAAGTGGGGGGCTCACTGGGGAAAACAGGGGGCGATGGCCTTTATCCTAGCCTTGTTCCGCCGCCGGCTTCCGCCTGCCGGTGGGGCGGGGTCGCAAATGTGTTGTTGGGTTGCCTAGCAACCGAGAGCCTCGCTCTCATGCCGCGTTGCGCCAGCCATTTTGGAGGGTCAGGCAGGCAGCAGCGCGGTGTGGGATCGGGTGCCTCGGGCGATTCAGGCACAAAGAAATGTGCGGATCTGCATGGGCAGACAGTCGGCACGGGCTGCTGGGGCTGTAGGTGGTTGATCCAGGTGAATCTTTGTTGCTGCAGTCGTCGTTGCTGCAGTCTCTCGTGCTGCAGGAGGGGTCCGCTGGGCACACGAGGGAGATGGGCTCCTGCCCTCTCACCTGTGGGGTTGCCTGCAAGTGGGGGGCTCACTGGGGCAAACAGGGGGCGATGGCCTTTATCCTGGCCTTGTTCCGCCGCCGGCTTCCGCCTGCCGGTGGGGCGGGATCGCAAATGTGTTGTTGGGTTGCCTAGCAACCGAGAGCCTCGCTCTCATGCCGCGTTGCGCCGGCCATTTTGGAAGGTCAGGCAGGCAGCAGCGCGGTGTGGGATAGGGTGCCTCGGGCGATTCAGGCACAAAGAAATGTGCGGATCTGCATGGGCAGACAGTCGGCACGGGCTGCTGGGGCTGTAGGTGGTTGATCCAGGTGGATCTTTGTTGCTGCAGTCATCGTGGCTGCAGTCTCTCGTGCTGCAGGAGGGGTCCGCTGGGCACACGAGGGAGATGGGCTCCTGCCCTCTCACCTGTGGGGTTGCCTGCAAGTGGGGGGCTCACTGGGGCAAACAGGGGGCGATGGCCTTTATCCTGGCCTTGTTCCGCCGCCGGCTTCCGCCTGCCGGTGGGGCGGGGTCGCAAATGTGTTGTTGGGTTGCCTAGCAACCGAGAGCCTCGCTCTCATGCCGCGTTGTGCCGGCCATTTTGGAGGGTCAGGCAGGCAGCAGCGCGGTGTGGGATCGGGTGCCTCGGGCGATTCAGGCACAAAGAAATGTGCGGATCTGCATGGGCAGACAGTCGGCACGGGCTGCTGGGGCTGTAGGTGGTTGATCCAGGTGGATCTTTGTTGCTGCAGTCGTCGTGGCTGCAGTCTCTCGTGCTGCAGGAGGGGTCCGCTGGGCACACGAGGGAGATGGGCTCCTGCCCTCTCACCTGTGGGGTTGCCTGCAAGTGGGGGGCTCACTGGGGCAAACAGGGGGCGATGGCCTTTATCCTGGCCTTGTTCCGCCGCCGGCTTCTGCCTGCCGGTGGGGCGGGGTCGCAAATGTGTTGTTGGGTTGCCTAGCAACCGAGAGCCTCGCTCTCATGCCGCGTTGCGCCGGCCATTTTGGAGGGTCAGGCAGGCAGCAGCGCGGTGTGGGATCGGGTGCCTCGGGCGATTCAGGCACAAAGAAATGTGCGGATCTGCATGGGCAGACAGTCGGCACAGGCTGCTGGGGCTGTAGGTGGTTGATCCAGGTGGATCTTTGTTGCTGCAGTCGTCGTGGCTGCAGTCTCTCGTGCTGCAGGAGGGGTCCGCTGGGCACACAAGGGAGATGGGCTCCTGCCCTCTCACCTGTGGGGTTGCCTGCAAGTGGGGGGCTCACTGGGGCAAACAGGGGGCGATGGCCTTTATCCTGGCCTTGATCCGCCGCCGGCTTCCACCTGCCGGTGGGGCGGGATCGCAAATGTGTTGTTGGGTTGCCTAGCAACCGAGAGCCTTGCTCTCATGCCGCGTTGCGCCGGCCATTTTGGAAGGTCAGGCAGGCAGCAGCGCGGTGTGGGATCGGGTGCCTCGGGCGATTCAGGCACAAAGAAATGTGCGGATCTGCATGGGCAGACAGTCGGCATGGGCTGCTGGGGCTGTAGGTGGTTGATCCAGGTGGATCTTTGTTGCTGCAGTCGTCGTGGCTGCAGTCTCTCGTGCTGCAGGAGGGGTCCGCTGGGCACACAAGGGAGATGGGCTCCTGCCCTCTCAGCTGTGGGGTTGCCTGCAAGTGGGGGGCTCACTGGGGCAAACAGGGGGCGATGGCCTTTATCCTGGCCTTGTTCCGCCGCCGGCTTCTGCCTGCCGGTGGGGCGGGATCTCAAATGTGTTGTTGGGTTGCCTAGCAACCGAGAGCCTCGCTCTCATGCCGCGTTGCGCCGGCCATTTTGGAGGGTCAGGTAGGCAGCAGCGCGGTGTGGGATCGGGTGCCTCGGGCGATTCAGGCACAAAGAAATGTGCGGATCTGCATGGGCAGGCAGTCGGCACGGGCTGCTGGGGCTGTAGGTGGTTGATCCAGGTGGATCTTTGTTGCTGCAGTCGTCGTGGCTGCAGTCTCTCGTGCTGCAGGAGGGGTCCGCTGGGCACACGAGGGAGATGGGCTCCTGCCCTCTCACCTGTGGGGTTGCCTGCAAGTGGGGGGCTCACTGGGGCAAACAGGGGGTGGTGGCCTTTATCCTGGCCTTGTTCCGCCGCCGGCTTCCGCCTGCCGGTGGGGCGGGATCGCAAATGTGTTGTTGAGTTGCCTAGCAACCGAGAGCCTCGCTCTCATGCCGCGTTGCGCTGGCCATTTTGGAGGGTCAGGCAGGCAGCAGCGCGGTGTGGGATCGGGTGCCTCGGGCGATTCAGGCACAAAGAAATGTGCGGATCTGCATGGGCAGACAGTTGGCACGGGCTGCTGGGGCTGTAGGTGGTTGATCCAGGTGGATCTTTGTTGCTGCAGTCGTCGTGGCTGCAGTCTCTCGTGCTGCAGGAGGGGTCCGCTGGGCACACGAGGGAGATGGGCTCCTGCCCTCTCACCTGTGGGGTTGCCTGCAAGTGGGGGGCTCACTGGGGCAAACAGGGGGCGATGGCCTTTATCCTGGCCGTGTTCCGCCGCCGGCTTCCGCCTGCCGGTGGGGCGGGATCGCAAATGTGTTGTTGGGTTGCCTAGCAACCGAGAGCCTCGCTCTCATGCCGCGTTGCGCCAGCCATTTTGGAAGGTCAGGCAGGCAGCAGCGCGGTGTGGGATCGGGTGCCTCGGGCGATTCAGGCACAAAGAAATGTGCGGATCTGCATGGGCAGACAGTCGGCACGGGCTGCTGGGGCTGTAGGTGGTTGATCCAGGTGGATCTTTGTTGCTGCAGTCGTCGTGGCTGCAGTCTCTCGTGCTGCAGGAGGGGTCCGCTGGGCACACGAGGGAGATGGGCTCCTGCCCTCTCACCTGTGGGGTTGCCTGCAAGTGGGGGGCTCACTGGGGCAAACAGGGGGCGATGGCCTTTATCCTGGCCTTGTTCCGCCGCCGGCTTCCGCCTGCCAGTGGGGCGGGGTCGCAAATGTGTTGTTGGGTTGCCTAGCAACCGAGAGCCTCGCTCTCATGCCGCGTTGCGCCGGCCATTTTGGAGGGTCAGGCAGGCAGCAGCGTGGTGTGGGATCGGGTGCCTCGGGCGATTCAGGCACAAAGAAATGTGCGGATCTGCATGGGCAGACAGTCGGCACGGGCTGCTGGGGCTGTAGGTGGTTGATCCAGGTGGATCTTTGTTGCTGCAGTCGTCGTGGCTGCAGTCTCTCGTGCTGCAGGAGGGGTCCCCTGGGCACACGAGGGAGATGGGCTCCTGCCCTCTCACCTGTGGGGTTGCCTGCAAGTGGGGGGCTCACTGGGGCAAACAGGGGGCGATGGCCTTTATCCTGGCCTTGTTCCGCCGCCGGCTTCCGCCTGCCGGTGGGGCGGGATCGCAAATGTGTTGTTGGGTTGCCTAGCAACCGAGAGCCTCGCTCTCATGCCGCATTGCGCCGGCCATTTTGGAAGGTCAGGCAGGTAGCAGCGCGGTGTGGGATCGGGTGCCTCGGGCGATTCAGGCACAAAGAAATGTGCGGATCTGCATGGGCAGACAGTCGGCACGGGCTGCTGGGGCTGTAGGTGGTTGATCCAGGTGGATCTTTGTTGCTGCAGTCGTCGTGGCTGCAGTCTCTCGTGCTGCAGGAGGGGTCCGCTGGGCACACGAGGGAGATGGGCTCCTGCCCTCTCACCTGTGGGGTTGCCTGCATGTGGGGGGCTCACTGGGGCAAACAGGGGGCGATGGCCTTTATCCTGGCCTTGTTCCGCCGCCGGCTTCCGCCTGCCGGGGGGCGGGATCGCAAATGTGTTGTTGGGTTGCCTAGCAACCGAGAGCCTCGCTCTCATGCCGCGTTGCGCCGGCCATTTTGGAGGGTCAGGCTGGCAGCAGCGCGGTGTGGGATCGGGTGCCTCGGGCGATTCAGGCACAAAGAGATGTGCGGATCTGCATGGGCAGACAGTCGGCACGGGCTGCTGGGGCTGTAGGTGGTTGATCCAGGTGGATCTTTGTTGCTGCAGTCGTCGTGGCTGCAGTCTCTCGTGCTGCAGGAGGGGTCCGCTGGGCACACGAGGGAGATGGGCTCCTGCCCTCTCACCTGTGGGGTTGCCTGCAAGTGGGGGGCTCACTGGGGCAAACAGGGGGCGATGGCCTTTATCCTGGCCTTGTTCCGCCGCCGGCTTCCGCCTGCCGGTGGGGCGGGGTCGCAAATGTGTTGTTGGGTTGCCTAGCAACCGAGAGCCTTGCTCTCATGCCGCGTTGCGCCGGCCATTTTGGAGGGTCAGGCAGGCAGCAGCGCGGTGTGGGATCGGGTGCCTCGGGCGATTCTGGCACAAAGAAATGTGCGGATCTGCATGGGCAGACAGTCGGCACGGGCTGCTGGGGCTGTAGGTGGTTGATCCAGGTGGATCTTTGTTGCTGCAGTCGTCGTGGCTGCAGTCTCTCGTGCTGCAGGAGGGGTCCGCTGGGCACACGAGGGAGATGGGCTCCTGCCCTCTCACCTGTGGGGTTGCCTGCAAGTGGGGGGCTCACTGGGGCAAACAGGGGGCGATGGCCTTTATCCTGGCCTTGTTCCGCCGCCGGCTTCCGCCTGCCGGTGGGGCGGGGTCGCAAATGTGTTGTTGGGTTGCCTAGCAACCGAGACCCTTGCTCTCATGCCGCGTTGTGCCGGCCATTTTGGAGGGTCAGCAGGCAGCAGCGCGGTGTGGGATCGGGTGCCTCGGGCGATTCAGGCACAAAGAAATGTGCGGATCTGCATGGGCAGACAGTCGGCACGGGCTGCTGGGGCTGTAGGTGGTTGATCCAGGTGGATCTTTGTTGCTGCAGTCATCGTGGCTGCAGTCTCTCGTGCTGCAGGAGGGGTCCGCTGGGCACACGAGGGAGATGGGCTCCTGCCCTCTCACCTGTGGGGTTGCCTGCAAGTGGGGGGCTCACTGGGGCAAACAGGGGGCGATGGCCTTTATCCTGGCCTTGTTCCGCCGCCGGCTTCCGCCTGCCGGCGGGGCGGGGTCGCAAATGTGTTGTTGGGTTGCCTAGCAACCGAGAGCCTCGCTCTCATGCCGCGTTGCGCCGGCCATTTTGGAAGGTCAGGCAGGCAGCAGCGCGGTGTGGGATCGGGTGCCTCGGGCGATTCAGGCACAAAGAAATGTGCGGATCTGCATGGGCAGACAGTCGGCATGGGCTGCTGGGGCTGTAGGTGGTTGATCCAGGTGGATCTTTGTTGCTGCAGTCGTCGTGGCTGCAGTCTCTCGTGCTGCAGGAGGGGTCCGCTGGGCACACGAGGGAGATGGGCTCCTGCCCTCTCACCTGTGGGGTTGCCTGCAAGTGGGGTGCTCACTGGGGCAAACAGGGGGCGATGGCCTTTATCCTGGCCTTGTTCCGCCGCCGGCTTCCGCCTGCCGGTGGGGCGGGATCGCAAATGTGTTGTTGGGTTGCCTAGCAACGGAGAGCCTCGCTCTCATGCCGCGTTGCGCCGGCCATTTTGGAAGGTCAGGCAGGCAGCAGCGCGGTGTGGGATCGGGTGCCTCGGGCGATCAGGCACAAAGAAATGTGCGGATCTGCATGGGCAGACAGTCGGCACGGGCTGCTGGGGCTGTAGGTGGTTGATCCAGGTGAATCTTTGTTGCTGCAGTCGTCGTGGCTGCATTCTCTCGTGCTGCAGGAGGGGTCCGCTGGGCACACGAGGGAGATGGGCTCCTGCCCTCTCACCTGTGGGGTTGCCTGCAAGTGGGGGGCTCACTGGGGCAAACAGGGGGCGATGGCCTTTATCCTAGCCTTGTTCCGCCGCCGGCTTCCGCCTGCCGGTGGGGCGGGGTCGCAAATGTGTTGTTGGGTTGCCTAGCAACCGAGAGCCTCGCTCTCATGCCGCGTTGCGCCAGCCATTTTGGAGGGTCAGGCAGGCAGCAGCGCGGTGTGGGATCGGGTGCCTCGGGCGATTCAGGCACAAAGAAATGTGCGGATCTGCATGGGCAGACAGTCGGCACGGGCTGCTGGGGCTGTAGGTGGTTGATCCAGGTGAATCTTTGTTGCTGCAGTCGTCGTTGCTGCAGTCTCTCGTGCTGCAGGAGGGGTCCGCTGGGCACACGAGGGAGATGGGCTCCTGCCCTCTCACCTGTGGGGTTGCCTGCAAGTGGGGGGCTCACTGGGGCAAACAGGGGGCGATGGCCTTTATCCTGGCCTTGTTCCGCCGCCGGCTTCCGCCTGCCGGTGGGGCGGGATCGCAAATGTGTTGTTGGGTTGCCTAGCAACCGAGAGCCTCGCTCTCATGCCGCGTTGCGCCGGCCATTTTGGAAGGTCAGGCAGGCAGCAGCACGGTGTGGGATCGGGTGCCTCGGGCGATTCAGGCACAAAGAAATGTGCGGATCTGCATGGGCAGACAGTCGGCACGGGCTGCTGGGGCTGTAGGTGGTTGATCCAGGTGGATCTTTGTTGCTGCAGTCATCGTGGCTGCAGTCTCTCGTGCTGCAGGAGGGGTCCGCTGGGCACACGAGGGAGATGGGCTCCTGCCCTCTCACCTGTGGGGTTGCCTGCAAGTGGGGGGCTCACTGGGGCAAACAGGGGGCGATGGCCTTTATCCTGGCCTTGTTCCGCCGCCGGCTTCCGCCTGCCGGTGGGGCGGGGTCGCAAATGTGTTGTTGGGTTGCCTAGCAACCGAGAGCCTCGCTCTCATGCCGCGTTGCGCCGGCCATTTTGGAGGGTCAGGCAGGCAGCAGCGCGGTGTGGGATCGGGTGCCTCGGGCGATTCAGGCACAAAGAAATGTGCGGATCTGCATGGGCAGACAGTCGGCACGGGCTGCTGGGGCTGTAGGTGGTTGATCCAGGTGGATCTTTGTTGCTGCAGTCGTCGTGGCTGCAGTCTCTCATGCTGCAGGAGGGGTCCGCTGGGCACACGAGGGAGATGGGCTCCTGCCCTCTCACCTGTGGGGTTGCCTGCAAGTGGGGGGCTCACTGGGGCAAACAGGGGGCGATGGCCTTTATCCTGGCCTTGTTCCGCCGCCGGCTTCTGCCTGCCGGTGGGGCGGGGTCGCAAATGTGTTGTTGGGTTGCCTAGCAACCGAGAGCCTCGCTCTCATGCCGCGTTGCGCCGGCCATTTTGGAGGGTCAGGCAGGCAGCAGCGCGGTGTGGGATCGGGTGCCTCGGGCGATTCAGGCAGAAAGAAATGTGCGGATCTGCCTGGGCAGACAGTTGGCACGGGCTGCTGGGGCTGTAGGTGGTTGATCCAGGTGGATCTTTGTTGCTGCAGTCATCGTGACTGCAGTCTCTCGTGCTGCAGGAGGGGTCCGCTGGGCACACAAGGGAGATGGGCTCCTGCCCTCTCACCTGTGGGGTTGCCTGCAAGTGGGGGGCTCACTGGGGCAAACAGGGGGCGATGGCCTTTATCCTGGCCTTGTTCCGCCGCCGGCTTCCACCTGCCGGTGGGGCGGGATCGCAAATGTGTTGTTGGGTTGCCTAGCAACCGAGAGCCTCGCTCTCATGCGGCGTTGCGCCAGCCATTTTGGAGGGTCAGGCAGGCAGCAGCGCGGTGTGGGATCGGGTGCCTCGGGCGATTCAGGCACAAAGAAATGTGCGGATCTGCATGGGCAGACAGTCGGCACAGGCTGCTGGGGCTGTAGGTGGTTGATCCAGGTGGATCTTTGTTGCTGCAGTCGTCGTGGCTGCAGTCTCTCGTGCTGCAGGAGGGGTCCGCTGGGCACACAAGGGAGATGGGCTCCTGCCCTCTCACCTGTGGGGTTGCCTGCAAGTGGGGGGCTCACTGGGGCAAACAGGGGGCGATGGCCTTTATCCTGGCCTTGATCCGCCGCCGGCTTCCACCTGCCGGTGGGGCGGGATCGCAAATGTGTTGTTGGGTTGCCTAGCAACCGAGAGCCTCGCTCTCATGCCGCGTTGCGCCGGCCATTTTGGAAGGTCAGGCAGGCAGCAGCGCGGTGTGGGATCGGGTGCCTCGGGCGATTCAGGCACAAAGAAATGTGCGGATCTGCATGGGCAGACAGTCGGCACGGGCTGCTGGGGCTGTAGGGGGTTGATCCAGGTGGATCTTTGTTGCTGCAGTCGTCGTGGCTGCAGTCTCTCGTGCTGCAGGAGGGGTCCGCTGGGCACACAAGGGAGATGGGCTCCTGCCCTCTCACCTGTGGGGTTGCCTGCAAGTGGGGGGCTCACTGGGGCAAACAGGGGGCGATGGCCTTTATCCTGGCCTTGTTCCGCCGCCGGCTTCTGCCTGCCGGTGGGGCGGGATCTCAAATGTGTTGTTGGGTTGCCTAGCAACCGAGAGCCTCGCTCTCATGCCGCGTTGCTCCGGCCATTTTGGAGGGTCAGGTAGGCAGCAGCGCGGTGTGGGATTGGGTGCCTCGGGCGATTCAGGCACAAAGAAATGTGCGGATCTGCATGGGCAGGCAGTCGGCACGGGCTGCTGGGGCTGTAGGTGGTTGATCCAGGTGGATCTTTGTTGCTGCAGTCGTCGTGGCTGCAGTCTCTCGTGCTGCAGGAGGGGTCCGCTGGGCACACGAGGGAGATGGGCTCCTGCCCTCTCACCTGTGGGGTTGCCTGCAAGTGGGGGGCTCACTGGGGCAAACAGGGGGCGATGGCCTTTATCCTGGCCTTGTTCCGCCGCCGGCTTCCGCCTGCCGGTGGGGCGGGATCACAAATGTGTTGTTGGGTTGCCTAGCAACCGAGAGCCTCGCTCTCATGCCGCGTTGCGCTGGCCATTTTGGAAGGTCAGGCAGGCAGCAGCGCTGTGTGGGATCGGGTGCCTCGGGCGATTCAGGCACAAAGAAATGTGCAGATCTGCATGGGCAGACAGTCGGCACGGGCTGCTGGGGCTGTAGGGGGTTGATCCAGGTGGATCTTTGTTGCTGCAGTCGTCGTGGCTGCAGTCTCTCGTGCTGCAGGAGGGGTCCGCTGGGCACACGAGGGAGATGGGCTCCTGCCCTCTCACCTGTGGGGTTGCCTGCAAGTGGGGGGCTCACTGGGGCAAACAGGGGGCGATGGCCTTTATCCTGGCCTTGTTCCGCCGCCGGCTTCCGCCTGCCGGTGGGGCGATATCGCAAATGTGTTGTTGGGTTGCCTAGCAACCGAGAGCCTCGCTCTCATGCCGCGTTGCGCCGGCCATTTTGGAGGGTCAGGCAGGCAGCAGCGCGGTGTGGGATCAGGTGCCTCGGGCGATTCAGGCACAAAGAAATGTGCGGATCTGCATGGGCAGACAGTCGGCACGGGCTGCTGGGGCTGTAGGTGGTTGATCCAGGTGGATCTTTGTTGCTGCAGTCGTCGTGGCTGCAGTCTCTCGTGCTGCAGGAGGGGTCCGCTGGGCACACGAGGGAGATGGGCTCCTGCCCTCTCACCTGTGGGGTTGCCTGCAAGTGGGGGGCTCACTGGGGCAAACAGGGGGCGATGGCCTTTATCCTGGCCTTGTTCCGCCGCCGGCTTCCGCCTGCCGGTGGGGCGGGATCGCAAATGTGTTGTTGGGTTGCCTAGCAACCGAGAGCCTCGCTCTCATGCCGCGTTGCGCCGGCCATTTTGGAGGGTCAGGCAGGCAGCAGCGCGGTGTGGGATCGGGTGCCTCGGGCGATTCAGGCACAAAGAAATGTGCGGATCTGCATGGGCAGACAGTCGGCACGGGCTGCTGGGGCTGTAGGTGGTTGATCCAGGTGGATCTTTGTTGCTGCAGTCGTCGTGGCTGCAGTCTCTCGTGCTGCAGGAGGGGTCTGCTGGGCACACGAGGGAGATGGGCTCCTGCCCTCTCACCTGTGGGGTTGCCTGCAAGTGGGGGGCTCACTGGGGCAAACAGGGGGCGATGGCCTTTATCCTGGCCTTGTTCCGCCGCTGGCTTCCGCCTGCCGGTGGGGCGGGATCGCAAATGTGTTGTTGGGTTGCCTAGCAACCGAGAGCCTCGCTCTCATGCCGCGTTGCGCCGGCCATTTTGGAAGGTCAGGCAGGCAGCAGCGCGGTGTGGGATCGGGTGCCTCGGGCGATTCAGGCACAAAGAAATGTGCGGATCTGCAAGGGCAGACAGTCGGCACGGGCTGCTGGGGCTGTAGGTGGTTGATCCAGGTGGATCTTTGTTGCTGCAGTCGTCGTGGCTGCAGTCTCTCGTGCTGCAGGAGGGGTCCGCTGGGCACACGAGGGAGATGGGCTCCTGCCCGCTCACCTGTGGGGTTGCCTGCAAGTTGGGGGCTCACTGGGGCAAACAGGGGGCGATGGCCTTTATCCTGGCCTTGATCCGCCGCCGGCTTCCGCCTGCCGGTGGGGCGGGATCGCAAATGTGTTGTTGGGTTGCCTAGCAACCGAGAGCCTCGCTCTCATGCGGCGTTGCGCCGGCCATTTTGGAGGGTCAGGCAGGCAGCAGCGCGGTGTGGGATCGGGTGCCTCGGGCGATTCAGGAACAAAGAAATGTGCGGATCTGCATGGGCAGACAGTCGGCACGGGCTGCTGGGGCTGTAGGTGGTTGATCCAGGTGGATCTTTGTTGCTGCAGTCGTCGTGGCTGCAGTCTCTCGTGCTGCAGGAGGGGTCCGCTGGGCACACTAGGGAGATGGGCTCCTGCCCTCTCACCTGTGGGGTTGCCTGCAAGTGGGGGGCTCACTGGGGCAAACAGGGGGCGATGGCCTTTATCCTGGCCTTGTTCCGCCGCCGGCTTCCGCCTGCCGGTGGGGCGGGATTGCAAATGTGTTGTTGGGTTGCCTAGCAACCGAGAGCCTCGCTCTCATGCCGCGTTGCGCCGGCCATTTTGGAGGGTCAGGCAGGCAGCAGCGCGGTGTGGGATCGGGTGCCTCGGGCGATTCAGGCACAAAGAAATGTGCGGGTCTGCATGGGCAGACAGTCGGCACGGGCTGCTGGGGCTGTAGGTGGTTGATCCAGGTGGATCTTTGTTGCTGCAGTCGTCGTGGCGGCAGTCTCTCGTGCTGCAGGAGGGGTCCGCTGGGCACACGAGTGAGATGGGCTCCTGCCCTTTCACCTGTGGGGTTGCCTGCAAGTGGGGGGCTCACTGGGGCAAACAGGGGGCGATGGCCTTTATCCTGGCCTTGTTCCGCCGCCGGCTTCCGCCTGCCGGTGGGGCGGGGTCGCAAATGTGTTGTTGGGTTGCCTAGCAACCGAGAGCCTCGCTCTCATGCTGCGTTGCGCCGGCCATTTTGGAGGGTCAGGCAGGCAGCAGCGCGGTGTGGGATCGGGTGCCTCGGGCGATTCAGGCACAAAGAAATGTGTGGATCTGCATGGGCAGACAGTCGGCACGGGCTGCTGGGGCTGTAGGTGGTTGATCCAGGTGGATCTTTGTTGCTGCAGTCGTCGTGGCGGCAGTCTCTCGTGCTGCAGGAGGGGTCCGCTGGGCACACGAGTGAGATGGGCTCCTGCCCTTTCACCTGTGGGGTTGCCTGCAAGTGGGGGGCTCACTGGGGCAAACAGGGGGCGATGGCCTTTATCCTGGCCTTGTTCCGCCGCCGGCTTCCGCCTGCCGGTGGGGCGGGGTCGCAAATGTGTTGTTGGGTTGCCTAGCAACCGAGAGCCTCGCTCTCATGCTGCGTTGCGCCGGCCATTTTGGAGGGTCAGGCAGGCAGCAGCGCGGTGTGGGATCGGGTGCCTCGGGCGATTCAGGCACAAAGAAATGTGTGGATCTGCATGGGCAGACAGTCGGCACGGGCTGCTGGGGCTGTAGGTGGTTGATCCAGGTGGATCTTTGTTGCTGCAGTCGTCGTGGCTGCAGTCTCTCGTGCTGCAGGAGGGGTCCGCTGGGCACACGAGGGAGATGGGCTCCTGCCCTCTCACCTGTGGGGTTGCCTGCAAGTGGGGGGCTCACTGGGGCAAACAGGGGGTGGTGGCCTTTATCCTGGCCTTGTTCCGCCGCCGGCTTCCGCCTGCCGGTGGGGCGGGATCGCAAATGTGTTGTTGAGTTGCCTAGCAACCGAGAGCCTCGCTCTCATGCCGCGTTGCGCTGGCCATTTTGGAGGGTCAGGCAGGCAGCAGCGCGGTGTGGGATCGGGTGCCTCGGGCGATTCAGGCACAAAGAAATGTGCGGATCTGCATGGGCAGACAGTTGGCACGGGCTGCTGGGGCTGTAGGTGGTTGATCCAGGTGGATCTTTGTTGCTGCAGTCGTCGTGGCTGCAGTCTCTCGTGCTGCAGGAGGGGTCCGCTGGGCACACGAGGGAGATGGGCTCCTGCCCTCTCACCTGTGGGGTTGCCTGCAAGTGGGGGGCTCACTGGGGCAAACAGGGGGCGATGGCCTTTATCCTGGCCGTGTTCCGCCGCCGGCTTCCGCCTGCCGGTGGGGCGGGATCGCAAATGTGTTGTTGGGTTGCCTAGCAACCGAGAGCCTCGCTCTCATGCCGCGTTGCGCCAGCCATTTTGGAAGGTCAGGCAGGCAGCAGCGCGGTGTGGGATCGGGTGCCTCGGGCGATTCAGGCACAAAGAAATGTGCGGATCTGCATGGGCAGACAGTCGGCACGGGCTGCTGGGGCTGTAGGTGGTTGATCCAGGTGGATCTTTGTTGCTGCAGTCGTCGTGGCTGCAGTCTCTTGTGCTGCAGGAGGGGTCCGCTGGGCACACGAGGGAGATGGGCTCCTGCCCTCTCACCTGTGGGGTTGCCTGCAAGTGGGGGGCTCACTGGGGCAAACAGGGGGCGATGGCCTTTATCCTGGCCTTGTTCCGCCGCCGGCTTCCGCCTGCCAGTGGGGCGGGGTCGCAAATGTGTTGTTGGGTTGCCTAGCAACCGAGAGCCTCGCTCTCATGCCGCGTTGCGCCGGCCATTTTGGAGGGTCAGGCAGGCAGCAGCGTGGTGTGGGATCGGGTGCCTCGGGCGATTCAGGCACAAAGAAATGTGCGGATCTGCATGGGCAGACAGTCGGCACGGGCTGCTGGGGCTGTAGGTGGTTGATCCAGGTGGATCTTTGTTGCTGCAGTCGTCGTGGCTGCAGTCTCTCGTGCTGCAGGAGGGGTCCGCTGGGCACACGAGGGAGATGGGCTCCTGCCCTCTCACCTGTGGGGTTGCCTGCAAGTGGGGGGCTCACTGGGGCAAACAGGGGGCGATGGCCTTTATCCTGGCCTTGTTCCGCCGCCGGCTTCCGCCTGCCGGTGGGGCGGGATCGCAAATGTGTTGTTGGGTTGCCTAGCAACCGAGAGCCTCGCTCTCATGCCGCATTGCGCCGGCCATTTCGGAAGGTCAGGCAGGCAGCAGCGCGGTGTGGGATCGGGTGCCTCGGGCGATTCAGGCACAAAGAAATGTGCGGATCTGCATGGGCAGACAGTCGGCACGGGCTGCTGGGGCTGTAGGTGGTTGATCCAGGTGGATCTTTGTTGCTGCAGTCGTCGTGGCTGCAGTCTCTCGTGCTGCAGGAGGGGTCCGCTGGGCACACGAGGGAGATGGGCTCCTGCCCTCTCACCTGTGGGGTTGCCTGCATGTGGGGGGCTCACTGGGGCAAACAGGGGGCGATGGCCTTTATCCTGGCCTTGTTCCGCCGCCGGCTTCCGCCTGCCGGGGGGCGGGATCGCAAATGTGTTGTTGGGTTGCCTAGCAACCGAGAGCCTCGCTCTCATGCCGCGTTGCGCCGGCCATTTTGGAGGGTCAGGCTGGCAGCAGCGCGGTGTGGGATCGGGTGCCTCGGGCGATTCAGGCACAAAGAGATGTGCGGATCTGCATGGGCAGACAGTCGGCACGGGCTGCTGGGGCTGTAGGTGGTTGATCCAGGTGGATCTTTGTTGCTGCAGTCGTCGTGGCTGCAGTCTCTCGTGCTGCAGGAGGGGTCCGCTGGGCACACGAGGGAGATGGGCTCCTGCCCTCTCACCTGTGGGGTTGCCTGCAAGTGGGGGGCTCACTGGGGCAAACAGGGGGCGATGGCCTTTATCCTGGCCTTGTTCCGCCGCCGGCTTCCGCCTGCCGGTGGGGCGGGGTCGCAAATGTGTTGTTGGGTTGCCTAGCAACCGAGAGCCTTGCTCTCATGCCGCGTTGCGCCGGCCATTTTGGAGGGTCAGGCAGGCAGCAGCGCGGTGTGGGATCGGGTGCCTCGGGCGATTCTGGCACAAAGAAATGTGCGGATCTGCATGGGCAGACAGTCGGCACGGGCTGCTGGGGCTGTAGGTGGTTGATCCAGGTGGATCTTTGTTGCTGCAGTCGTCGTGGCTGCAGTCTCTCGTGCTGCAGGAGGGGTCCGCTGGGCACACGAGGGAGATGGGCTCCTGCCCTCTCACCTGTGGGGTTGCCTGCAAGTGGGGGGCTCACTGGGGCAAACAGGGGGCGATGGCCTTTATCCTGGCCTTGTTCCGCCGCCGGCTTCCGCCTGCCGGTGGGGCGGGGTCGCAAATGTGTTGTTGGGTTGCCTAGCAACCGAGAGCCTCGCTCTCATGCCGCGTTGCGCCGGCCATTTTGGAAGGTCAGGCAGGCAGCAGCGCGGTGTGGGATCGGGTGCCTCGGGCGATTCAGGCACAAAGAAATGTGCGGATCTGCATGGGCAGACAGTCGGCACGGGCTGCTGGGGCTGTAGGTGGTTGATCCAGGTGGATCTTTGTTGCTGCAGTCGTCGTGGCTGCAGTCTCTCGTGCTGCAGGAGGGGTCCGCTGGGCACACGAGGGAGATGGGCTCCTGCCCTCTCACCTGTGGGGTTGCCTGCAAGTGGGGGGCTCACTGGGGCAAACAGGGGGCGATGGCCTTTATTCTGGCCTTGTTCCGCCGCCGGCTTCCGCCTGCCGGTGGGGCGGGATCGCAAATGTGTTGTTGGGTTGCCTAGCAACCGAGAGCCTCGCTCTCATGCCGCGTTGCGCCGGCCATTTTGGAAGGTCAGGCAGGCAGCAGCGCGGTGTGGGATCGGGTGCCTCGGGCGATTCAGGCACAAAGAAATGTGCGGATCTGCATGGGCAGACAGTCGGCACGGGCTGCTGGGGCTGTAGGTGGTTGATCCAGGTGGATCTTTGTTGCTGCAGTCGTCGTGGCTGCAGTCTCTCGTGCTGCAGGAGGGGTCTGCTGGGCACACGAGGGAGATGGGCTCCTGCCCTCTCACCTGTGGGGTTGCCTGCATGTGGGGGGCTCACTGGGGCAAACAGGGGGCGATGGCCTTTATCCTGGCCTTGTTCCGCCGCCGGCTTCCGCCTGCCGGGGGGCGGGATCGCAAATGTGTTGTTTGGTTGCCTAGCAACCGAGAGCCTCGCTCTCATGTCGCGTTGCGCCGGCCATTTTGGAGGGTCAGGCTGGCAGCAGCGCTGTGTGGGATCGGGTGCCTCGGGCGATTCAGGCACAAAGAAATGTGCGGATCTGCATGGGCAGACAGTCGGCACGGGCTGCTGGGGCTGTAGGTGGTTGATCCAGGTGGTTCTTTGTTGCTGCAGTCGTCGTGGCTGCAGTCTCTCGTGCTGCAGGAGGGGTCCGCTGGGCACACGAGGGAGATGGACTCCTGCCCTCTCACCTGTGGGGTTGCCTGCAAGTGAGGGGCTCACTGGGGCAAACAGGGGGCGATGGCCTTTATCCTGGCCTTGTTCCGCCGCCGGCTTCCGCCTGCCGGTGGGGCGGGGTCGCAAATGTGTTGTTGGGTTGCCTAGCAACCGAGAGCCTTGCTCTCATGCCGCGTTGCGCCGGCCATTTTGGAGGGTCAGGCAGGCAGCAGCGCGGTGTGGGATCGGGTGCCTCGGGCGATTCAGGCACAAAGAAATGTGCGGATCTGCATGGGCAGACAGTCGGCACGGGCTGCTGGGGCTGTAGGTGGTTGATCCAGGTGGATCTTTGTTGCTGCAGTCGTCGTGGCTGCAGTCTCTCGTGCTGCAGGAGGGGTCCGCTGGGCACACGAGGGAGATGGGCTCCTGCCCTCTCACCTGTGGGGTTGCCTGCAAGTGGGGGGCTCACTGGGGCAAACAGGGGGCGATGGCCTTTATCCTGGCCTTGTTCCGCCGCCGGCTTCCGCCTGCCGGCGGGGCGGGGTCGCAAATGTGTTGTTGGGTTGCCTAGCAACCGAGAGCCTCGCTCTCATGCCGCGTTGCGCCGGCCATTTTGGAAGGTCAGGCAGGCAGCAGCGCGGTGTGGGATCGGGTGCCTCGGGCGATTCAGGCACAAAGAAATGTGCGGATCTGCATGGGCAGACAGTCGGCATGGGCTGCTGGGGCTGTAGGTGGTTGATCCAGGTGGATCTTTGTTGCTGCAGTCGTCGTGGCTGCAGTCTCTCGTGCTGCAGGAGGGGTCCGCTGGGCACACGAGGGAGATGGGCTCCTGCCCTCTCACCTGTGGGGTTGCCTGCAAGTGGGGGGCTCACTGGGGCAAACAGGGGGCGATGGCCTTTAACCTGGCCTTGTTCCGCCGCCGGCTTCCGCCTGCCGGTGGGGCGGGGTCGCAAATGTGTTGTTGGGTTGCCTAGCAACCGAGAGCCTCGCTCTCTTGCCGCGTTGCACCAGCCATTTCGGAAGGTCAGGCAGGCAGCAGCGCGGTGTGGGATCGGGTGCCTCGGGTGATTCAGGCACAAAGAAATGTGCGGATCTGCATGGGCAGACAGTCGGCACGGGCTGCTGGGGCTGTAGGTGGTTGATCCAGGTGGATCTTTGTTGCTGCAGTCGTCGTGGCTGCAGTCTCTCGTGCTGCAGGAGGGGTCCGCTGGGCACATGAGGGAGATGGGCTCCTGCCCTCTCACCTGTGGGGTTGCCTGCAAGTGGGGGGCTCACTGGGGCAAACAGGGGGCGATGGCCTTTATCCTGGCCTTGTTCCGCCGCCGGCTTCCGCCTGCCGGTGGGGCGGGATCGCAAATGTGTTGTTGGGTTGCCTAGCAACCGAGAGCCTCGCTCTCGTGCCGCGTTGCGCCGGCCATTTTGGAAGGTCAGGCAGGCAGCAGCGCGGTGTGGGATCGGGTGCCTCGGGCGATTCAGGCACAAAGAAATGTGCGGATCTGCATGGGCAGACAGTCGGCACGGGCTGCTGGGGCTGTAGGTGGTTGATCCAGGTGGATCTTTGTTGCTGCAGTCGTCGTGGCTGCAGTCTCTCGTGCTGCAGGAGGGGTCCGCTGGGCACACAAGGGAGATGGGCTCCTGCCCTCTCACCTGTGGGGTTGCCTGCAAGTGGGGGGCTCACTGGGGCAAACAGGGGGCGATGGCCTTTATCCTGGCCTTGTTCCGCCGCCGGCTTCCACCTGCCGGTGGGGCGGGATCGCAAATGTGTTGTTGGGTTGCCTAGCAACCGAGAGCCTCGCTCTCATGCCGCGTTGCGCCGGCCATTTTGGAAGGTCAGGCAGGCAGCAGCGCGGTGTGGGATCGGGTGCCTCGGGCGATTCAGGCACAAAGAAATGTGCGGATCTGCATGGGCAGACAGTCGGCATGGGCTGCTGGGGCTGTAGGTGGTTGATCCAGGTGGATCTTTGTTGCTGCAGTCGTCGTGGCTGCAGTCTCTCGTGCTGCAGGAGGGGTCCGCTGGGCACACAAGGGAGATGGGCTCCTGCCCTCTCACCTGTGGGGTTGCCTGCAAGTGGGGGGCTCACTGGGGCAAACAGGGGGCGATGGCCTTTATCCTGGCCTTGTTCCGCCGCCGGCTTCCACCTGCCGGTGGGGCGGGATCTCAAATGTGTTGTTGGGTTGCCTAGCAACCGAGAGCCTCGCTCTCATGCCGCATTGCGCCGGCCATTTTGGAGGGTCAGGTAGGCAGCAGCGCGGTGTGGGATCGGGTGCCTCGGGCGATTCAGGCACAAAGAAATGTGCGGATCTGCATGGGCAGGCAGTCGGCACGGGCTGCTGGGGCTGTAGGTGGTTGATCCAGGTGGATCTTTGTTGCTGCAGTCGTCGTGGCTGCAGTCTCTCGTGCTGCAGGAGGGGTCCGCTGGGCACACGAGGGAGATGGGCTCCTGCCCTCTCACCTGTGGGGTTGCCTGCAAGTGGGGGGCTCACTGGGGCAAACAGGGGGCGATGGCCTTTATCCTGGCCTTGTTCCGCCGCTGGCTTCCGCCTGCCGGTGGGGCGGGATCGCAAATGTGTTGTTGGGTTGCCTAGCAACCGAGAGCCTCGCTCTCATGCCGCGTTGCGCCGGCCATTTTGGAAGGTCAGGCAGGCAGCAGCGCGGTGTGGGATCGGGTGCCTCGGGCGATTCAGGCACAAAGAAATGTGCGGATCTGCATGGGCAGACAGTCGGCACGGGCTGCTGGGGCTGTAGGTGGTTGATCCAGGTGGATCTTTGTTGCTGCAGTCGTCGTGGCTGCAGTCTCTCGTGCTGCAGGAGGGGTCCGCTGGGCACACGAGGGAGATGGGCTCCTGCCCTCTCACCTGTGGGGTTGCCTGCAAGTGGGGGGCTCACTGGGGCAAACAGGGGGCGATGGCCTTTATCCTGGCCTTGTTCCGCCGCCGGCTTCCGCCTGCCGGTGGGGCGGGATCGCAAATGTGTTGTTGGGTTGCCTAGCAACCGAGAGCCTCGCTCTCATGCCGCGTTGCGCCGGCCATTTTGGAGGGTCAGGCAGGCAGCAGCGCGGTGTGGGATCGGGTGCCTCGGGCGATTCAGGCACAAAGAAATGTGCGGATCTGCATGGGCAGACAGTCGGCACGGGCTGCTGGGGCTGTAGGTGGTTGATCCAGGTGGATCTTTGTTGCTGCAGTCGTCGTGGCTGCAGTCTCTCGTGCTGCAGGAGGGGTCCGCTGGGCACACGAGGGAGATGGGCTCCTGCCCTCTCACCTGTGGGGTTGCCTGCAAGTGGGGGGCTCACTGGGGCAAACAGGGGGCGATGGCCTTTATCCTGGCCTTGTTCCGCCGCCGGCTTCCGCCTGCCGGTGGGGCGGGATCGCAAATGTGTTGTTGGGTTGCCTAGCAACCAAGAGCCTCGCTCTCATGCCGCGTTGCGCCGGCCATTTTGGAGTGTCAGGCAGGCAGCAGCGCGGTGTGGGATCGGGTGCCTCGGGCGATTCAGGCACAAAGAAATGTGCGGATCTGCATGGGCAGACAGTCGGCACGGGCTGCTGGGGCTGTAGGTGGTTGATCCAGGTGGATCTTTGTTGCTGCAGTCGTCGTGGCTGCAGTCTCTCGTGCTGCAGGAGGGGTCTGCTGGGCACACGAGGGAGATGGGCTCCTGCCCTCTCACCTGTGGGGTTGCCTGCAAGTGGGGGGCTCACTGGGGCAAACAGGGGGCGATGGCCTTTATCCTGGCCTTGTTCCGCCGCTGGCTTCCGCCTGCCGGTGGGGCGGGATCGCAAATGTGTTGTTGGGTTGCCTAGCAACCGAGAGCCTCGCTCTCATGCCGCGTTGCGCCGGCCATTTTGGAAGGTCAGGCAGGCAGCAGCGCGGTGTGGGATCGGGTGCCTCGGCCGATTCAGGCACAAAGAAATGTGCGGATCTGCATGGGCAGACAGTCGGCACGGGCTGCTGGGGCTGTAGGTGGTTGATCCAGGTGGATCTTTGTTGCTGCAGTCGTCGTGGCTGCAGTCTCTCGTGCTGCAGGAGGGGTCTGCTGGGCACACGAGGGAGATGGGCTCCTGCCCTCTCACCTGTGGGGTTGCCTGCAAGTGGGGGGCTCACTGGGGCAAACAGGGGGCGATGGCCTTTATCCTGGCCTTGTTCCGCCGCCGGCTTCCGCCTGCCGGTGGGGCGGGATCGCAAATGTGTTGTTGGGTTGCCTAGCAACCGAGAGCCTCGCTCTCATGCCGCGTTGCGCCAGCCATTTTGGAGGGTCAGGCAGGCAGCAGCGCGGTGTGGGATCGGGTGCCTCGGGCGATTTAGGCACAAAGAAATGTGCGGATCTGCATGGGCAGACAGTCGGCACGGGCTGCTGGGGCTGTAGGTGGTTGATCCAGGTGGATCTTTGTTGCTGCAGTCGTCGTGGCTGCAGTCTCTCGTGCTGCAGGAGGGGTCCGCTGGGCACACGAGGGAGATGGGCTCCTGCCCGCTCACCTGTGGGGTTGCCTGCAAGTTGGGGGCTCACTGGGGCAAACAGGGGGCGATGGCCTTTATCCTGGCCTTGTTCCGCCGCCGGCTTCCGCCTGCCGGTGGGGCGGGATCGCAAATGTGTTGTTGGGTTGCCTAGCAACCGAGAGCCTCGCTCTCATGCGGCGTTGCGCCGGCCATTTTGGAGGGTCAGGCAGGCAGCAGCGCGGTGTGGGATCGGGTGCCTCGGGCGATTCAGGAACAAAGAAATGTGCGGATCTGCATGGGCAGACAGTCGGCACGGGCTGCTGGGGCTGTAGGTGGTTGATCCAGGTGGATCTTTGTTGCTGCAGTCGTCGTGGCTGCAGTCTCTCGTGCTGCAGGAGGGGTCCGCTGGGCACACTAGGGAGATGGGCTCCTGCCCTCTCACCTGTGGGGTTGCCTGCAAGTGGGGGGCTCACTGGGGCAAACAGGGGGCGATGGCCTTTATCCTGGCCTTGTTCCGCCGCCGGCTTCCGCCTGCCGGTGGGGCGGGATCGCAAATGTGTTGTTGGGTTGCCTAGCAACCGAGAGCCTCGCTCTCATGCCGCGTTGCACCGGCCATTTTGGAGGGTCAGGCAGGCAGCAGCGCGGTGTGGGATCGGGTGCCTCGGGCGATTCAGGCACAAAGAAATGTGCGGGTCTGCATGGGCAGACAGTCGGCACGGGCTGCTGGGGCTGTAGGTGGTTGATCCAGGTGGATCTTTGTTGCTGCAGTCGTCGTGGCGGCAGTCTCTCGTGCTGCAGGAGGGGTCCGCTGGGCACACGAGTGAGATGGGCTCCTGCCCTCTCACCTGTGGGGTTGCCTGCAAATGGGGGGCTCACTGGGGCAAACAGGGGGCGATGGCCTTTATCCTGGCCTTGTTCCGCCGCCGGCCTCCGCCTGCCGGTTGGGCGCGATCGCAAATGTGTTGTTGGGTTGCCTAGCAACCGAGAGCCTCGCTCTCATGCCGCGTTGCGCCGGCCATTTTGGAGGGTCAGGCAGGCAGCAGCGCGGTGTGGGATCGGGTGCCTCGGGCGATTCAGGCACAAAGAAATGTGCGGATCTGCATGGGCAGACAGTCGGCATGGGCTGCTGGGGCTGTAGGTGGTTGATCCAGGTGGATCTTTGTTGCTGCAGTCGTTGTGGCTGCAGTCTCTCGTGCTGCAGGAGGGGTCGGCTGGGCACACGAGGGAGATGGGCTCCTGCCCTCTCACCTGTGGGGTTGCCTGCAAGTGGGGGGCTCACTGGGGCAAACAGGGGGTGATGGCCTTTATCCTGGCCTTGTTTCGCCACCGGCTTCACCCTGCCGGTGGGGCGGGATCGCAAATGTGTTGTTGGGTTGCTCAGCAACCGAGAGCCTCGCTCTCATGCCGCGTTGCGCCGGCCATTTTGGAGGGTCAGGCAGGCAGCAGCGCTGTGTGGGATCGGGTTCCTCGGGCGATTCAGGCACAAAGAAATGTGCGGATCTGCATGGGCAGACAGTCGGCACGGGCTGCTGGGGATGTAGGTGGTTGATCCAGGTGGATCTTTGTTGCTGCAGTCGTCGTGGCTGCAGTCTCTCGTGCTGCAGGAGGGGTCCGCTGGGCACACGAGGGAGATGGGCTCCTGCCCTCTCACCTGTGGGGTTGCCTGCAAGTGGGGGGCTCACTGGGGCAAACAGGGGGCGATGGCCTTTATCCTGGCCTTGTTCCACTGCCGGCTTCCGCCTGCCGGTGGGGCGGGATCGCAAATGTGTTGTTGGGTTGCCTAGCAACCGAGAGCCTCGCTCTCATGCCGCGTTGCGCCGGCCATTTTGGAGGGTCAGGCAGGCAGCAGCGCGGTGTGGGATCGGGTGCCTCGGGCGATTCAGGCACAAAGAAATGTGCGGATTTGCATGGGCAGGCAGTCGGCACGGGCTGCTGGGGCTGTAGGTGGTTCATCCAGGTGGATCTTTGTTGCTGCAGTCGTCGTGGCTGCAGTCTCTCGTGCTGCAGGAGGGGTCCGCTGGGTACACGAGGTAGATGGGCTCCTGCCCTCTCACCTGTGGGGTTGCCTGCAAGTGGGGGGCTCACTGGGGCAAACAGGGGGCGATGGCCTTTATCCTGGCCTTGTTCCGCCGCCGGCTTCCGCCTGCCGGTGGGGCGGGATCGCAAATGTGTTGTTGGGTTGCCTAGCAACCGAGAGCCTCGCTCTCATGCCGCGTTGCGCCGGCCATTTTGGAAGGTCAGGCAGGCAGCAGCGCGGTGTGGGATCGGGTGCCTTGGGCGATTCAGGCACAAAGAAATGTGCGGATCTGCATGGGCAGACAGTCGGCACGGGCTGCTGGGGCTGTAGGTGGTTGATCCAGGTGGATCTTTGTTGCTGCAGTCGTCGTGGCTGCAGTCTCTCGTGCTGCAGGAGGGGTCCGCTGGGCACACGAGGGAGATGGGCTCCTGCCCTCTCACCTGTGGGGTTGCCTGTAAGTGGGGGGCTCACTGGGGCAAACAGGGGGCGATGGCCTTTATCCTGGCCTTGTTCCGCCGCCGGCTTCCGCCTGCCGGTGGGGCGGGATCGCAAATGTGTTGTTGGGTTGCCTAGCAACCGAGAGCCTCGCTCTCATGCCGCGTTGCGCCGGCCATTTTGGAGGGTCAGGCAGGCAGCAGCTGTTAAGAAAGGAAGAAGGCATACTATGGCAAAAGGGAAAATGCACACAGTAGCACTGTGAACAACTCTGAATCTAACAACGTGTATATAATACCCAAGTCTTGTGTATATATGTAAAACCCAGGAGTGCAAATAGAGTGAAACAATAATACCAATATAGGAAAAGGGATGTGGGGTAAACACTTAGGACCTCCTTATGACTGAAAGGAAAGTCGGCAAACTCTTTACCCACTATGCTCTTACAGATACTGACAGCGCTAAACCCACGTAGCGGGCAAGCAAGGACAGATTCTGTGAACTGACAATCTGTAGAATACTGAATAAGGAAATTATAAACAGTACTCACGAGGACCGGAAAGACCACTTGAATGTCAGTAATTTCACGAACCCTGTAGATCAAACAGGGACCCAGAAGGCTGTAAAAGCAAAGGGTTAAAGATAACAAAATACATAAACCCTAGTAAAAGGCAAGTCTGAATTGTGATAATAAATCGTGAGGAAAACTAAAAGGGGAACACTCTGGAACTTGTAACAACAAACCCACACCTAATAATCAATGGAAAATGAATGCAGAAGTGTAATGGAAAACATGGAGTGGAATCTCAATAAAGTAGGATCAGGAGCAGGGAAAATGATATCACAAAAGGAAACCTTTCCCACCCAATCCAAGGAGAAAAGGCAGTAACTAATTCTACGAAAGTAAATATTAATACATCATGCTTTTCAGTAACCAGGACAGCATAAAGGGACAGAAAACACCGGCAAACTGGGCTGCATCAAATAGTAAAGTACAGAGAAAGGCTGTCTGCAGACAGAGGAAGACAGAAAGGGAAATTCAGAAAGCATAAATCAAATAAGCGCATAAATCCGAAATCCAGGACAGAGGAACAAGATACAGGAACTAGTAACTGGGCACAAGGCTAGGAACAGGAACTAGGTACAAGGCATGGAACTAGGAACAAGGAACTGGAACTAGATACTTGGCACAATATCTATGAACAAGAAACTGGAACTAGGTACAAGGCACAGAAACTAGGAACAAGAACTGGAAATAGATACTTGGCTCAATATCTATGAACAGGGAACTGGAACTAGGTACAAGGCACAGAAACTAAGTACAGGAAACAGGGACTAGTCACAACAGGAACACTGCTACAATGACCAGCGCCGGACTGAAGCAAACTGAGGCTTTTAAAGCTGCTTAACGAGCACACCCCTCAGGCGTGCCGCCTGCTGCACCTGCAGCCACAGGTGTTGCCTATCCTCCTCCCAGCGTTGTGCTGCAAGGGAGGAGATGATGCAGTGAGCCAGGCATTCTGGGAAGCAGGTGGTGAAGCAGTGAGCCAAGGCATTCTGGGAAGCATAGTCATTTGATTTAAGTAGCATGCCGGATGCCAGGGAGGAGATGAAGCAGTGAGCCAGGCATTCTGGGAAGCAGGAGGTGAAACAGTGAGCCAAGGCATTCTGGGAAACATAGTCATTTGATTTAAATAGCATGCTGGCTGCCAAAAACCAGGAATGGATCCGGAATGGAAGTAACTGGGAAAATAAGGTTTTAACGCTCCCAATTCATCAGAACACTGTAGCATAGGGTTCGAAGGAAATGTCCAGTAAGGAATAAACCCCAGAACATGCCCCCAAGTGGCGGGGACGGGAACGAAGGGAGCGAGAACGGGAGCGAAGAGAGCGAGCCGTGACACTATACCCCCTCCCACGGCCGACTCCAGGCGGCCGTTACTCGCACAAAACATCTTCCTTCCATGACTGGAGCGCTTTGTCTTTGGAGGTGGCACTGACGAAAACAATGATCCACGGGCAGAAGCAGAAGGACTGGAATGAATAGAATCAGGCTGCAGTCTATAAGAGTCATAGGCAGATTTTCGGTGAGGAAAGGACTCATGGGTTGAAGAAAGGCATGAAGGACTTGCAGGACCCGAAGCAGAGTTGGAAAGTCCAGGAAGGTCAGTCTCTGGGAGCGAACACTCATACATCATTGAGGAGGGAGGCTCGCTGGTGCATGCTTTGGACAATGATAGATGCTCTGGTAGCCCCCCTGCTGAGATCGAACACACAGGAGGTGAGAAAACAGCGGATTTCAGACAATGTTCATGTTCAGACAAAGAAGGTGGTGACTGGTTCAAGGCCTGTGGTTGAGGGTGACCAAGGTTTGATTGCATTTGTTCCACACATTGGGGGCCTGGAAGTCCAATGGGTTGTACAAGGCTGGCATTCCTGATGTCAGTCATATGGCCACCTTGTTGCACGTGGGATACAACCGCAGGGACGTTTGGCATACCGATAGGAGTGATAGACGCAGTACTTGGTACATCAGGCACACTCGCAGCTGGAGCAATAACAGGCACATCTTGAACTGCAGCAGTCATATCCTCCCTTTGGCTACTAGCACCCGAATGGTGCAGCAGTTGGGGAACCGTGCCCGTCCCTTCCTTCAGGCTCATGTGCGATCCGGCAACAAAAGGGCTGTCAAGCGGCTTATCCAAACCGGCCCCCAAATGTGAACCGTCCGGCCCGTTATCCTGGTTGGCTGCTTGTTCGATGTCTAGGCCATGGCTGATGGCATCCGTCACCCTCTTGTAACACTCCAGGCAAGTCCAACGGCCTTGCATGTAAGGCTCTCCCAAGTCGTGAACCAGCTTGATGTTTTTGGCAGAAGTCTCAGACTCAGATGTAGCATATGCGGGAGGTGCTAATTCTACAGACAAGCAGTTGGGGGAATTAGCTTGTGTAAAAGGCAGGCCTTCTGGTGATCCTCCTGAAGCATAGGATGGGCAGATTGGATGTTCATCCGTAATAAATGGCTGGGATTTAGGAGGTAGCTCTGAAGTAGATGAATCTGCAACATGATCAAACAGAGCAGACAGGTTCACCTCCGATATTGGCAGCGAGGCTGAGCAGGATACAGGTCTTTCATGAACTGAAGCCAAACTAGCAGTAGGCTCTGGGACCGGAGACAGGCACTCAGGATGTGCTACCGGAGGCTTCATGGCTGAAGGATAAACTGCTGGATGAGCCACTGTATCTGAAAACAGGCATGCCAGAGGAAATTCAGAGGCTGAGGGCATGCAAGCTGGAGCCGTCTCGTTAGCTGAAGACAAACTTGTCAAGGTCTTTGGCTCTGACCACGTACATGGTGAAGGCTCTTGAGCGACTGGCAGACATAGCAATTGTTCATTGATTGAAGACACGTTTGACAATGATGACTGCAGAGCCGTGGACTGGGTAGTCGAAGAGTCAATAGTTGTAGAAGGGCAGACTGAAGTCCCAGAAGTCGACAGACATATTTGTGGCTCAGGAATGGAAAGCACCTTTAGGGCGGTTGACTCCATGACACCATTAACCAAAGACTGAGCTGGACCCATGCCGTACCTTTCCTTAGTGGATGACACAGAGTAATTTCCAAAGTCTCTGTTAATCAGGATTTCGTCAAGTGTCCATTCCTTTGTCTTAACTTCTGAAGGTGGCAGATTATCAATCAACAGTTCAGGAATCGCTTGCCTGGTCCTTGTTTTAGTATACTGTGGAATGAGTCCATCAAAACAAGAATTATGTACTGTCTTTGATTGTTCATTGTGACAAAAATTGGCAGAAGGAGGAGTGAACACAGAGGTAGCATCGTTTTCCACATCAGCTTGAATGTTTACTTCAGTCTCAGCAGCTGGATCAAGGGCTGAACCTAAACCTACAGTAATGACTGATTCTGTGTTCGCAACCATTGTGGATTGTGTTTGGAATACAGAAGCATGTATGTGTTCAAACTCTGAATTATGACTGACTGCTACAGAGGAATTCTTAGGCAAAGGAGTGACTTGTAAATCTTCTACTAACAGGAATTCCTGACAAACGGTAGAACAATTGTCAGAATCTGTGCTCTGAATAAGTGCTGTGCAAGAAAGAGGACTTTCACTCCCAATAGGTTTTTCATATTGACAAGTATCATGACCTACTAAAACCTCCTCACTCAGAGATTGAACAGTATTCACTTCATCAACGGATAAAGTTTGAGGTGTAGTCAGAAAAAATCGTAAAGTTTTATTCTCCTCTAGTAAACTGATGTATTCTCGTCTTAATTCCTCAAATTCAACTCTTAACATGCCCAGGCTTAACTGTACATCCCTATCAGTAGTCACAAGGGAAGGCATGGTGGCATCGGGGCTGGAACCTGCCATAGTCATCTGGACGTGTACTGATTGTACATCGTCATTTACTGCTTGCAGGTCTTGTGATCTATACTCTCGCTTACCGACTTGGTCTGTGTTACCCTTAAGTAAACTACTGACATCAGACCTCTTGACATTAGGGACTACAGTAAGTACTTGTGCAGAGGAGTAAGCAGTTGGCTGAGGGCTGAAAACAGAAGTTATGTAATGAACCCCTTCATTCTTTATGTTTGAATCATGAAACTGTTCAATCTGAGGTAAAGCACAACCGGAATTATAGGGTTCAACAACAGATGTACTCATATTTAGTAAATCTAACAGTGTTTTATTTTCTGCTGCTAAGGCTTGTGCGGACATATCTGGATCAAAATTAAAAACAGAATTAGGATCAGGCAATGTATGATGGGCCAGGCGATGGGTATAATATTTTGCACGTAAATACCCATTTGTGTCAAGGAGTTCATTTAAGTCTGGATCAGTGTTTTGATTATCACAGGCAAACGTAGTCAAAACTTTCTGTACACATTTTTTAGTAGCCTTGCTACCCTTCTTTCTTGATCTGGCCGTATACAAACGGGAAGAATGGCTGGTCATTCTGTTAAGAAAGGAAGAAGGCATACTATGGCAAAAGGGAAAATGCACACAGTAGCACTGTGAACAACTCTGAATCTAACAACGTGTATATAATACCCAAGTCTTGTGTATATATGTAAAACCCAGGAACGTCAATAAGGTAAAACAGTATTACCAATATAGGAAAAGGGATGTGGGGTAAACACTTAGGACCTCCTTATGACTGAAAGGAAAGTCGGCAAACTCTTTACCCACTATGCTCTTACAGATACTGACAGCGCTAAACCCACGTAGCGGGCAAGCAAGGACAGATTCTGTGAACTGACAATCTGTAGAATACTGAATAAGGAAATTATAAACAGTACTCACGAGGACCGGAAAGACCACTTGAATGTCAGTAATTTCACGAACCCTGTAGATCAAACAGGGACCCAGAAGGCTGTAAAAGCAAAGGGTTAAAGATAACAAAATACATAAACCCTAGTAAAAGGCAAGTCTGAATTGTGATAATAAATCGTGAGGAAAACTAAAAGGGGAACACTCTGGAACTTGTAACAACAAACCCACACCTAATAATCAATGGAAAATGAATGCAGAAGTGTAATGGAAAACATGGAGTGGAATCTCAATAAAGTAGGATCAGGAGCAGGGAAAATGATATCACAAAAGGAAACCTTTCCCACCCAATCCAAGGAGAAAAGGCAGTAACTAATTCTACGAAAGTAAATATTAATACATCATGCTTTTCAGTAACCAGGACAGCATAAAGGGACAGAAAACACCGGCAAACTGGGCTGCATCAAATAGTAAAGTACAGAGAAAGGCTGTCTGCAGACAGAGGAAGACAGAAAGGGAAATTCAGAAAGCATAAATCAAATAAGCGCATAAATCCGAAATCCAGGGCAGAGGAACAAGATACAGGAACTAGTAACTGGGCACAAGGCTAGGAACAGGAACTAGGTACAAGGCATGGAACTAGGAACAAGGAACTGGAACTAGATACTTGGCACAATATCTATGAACAAGAAACTGGAACTAGGTACAAGGCACAGAAACTAGGAACAAGAACTGGAAATAGATACTTGGCTCAATATCTATGAACAGGGAACTGGAACTAGGTACAAGGCACAGAAACTAAGTACAGGAAACAGGGACTAGTCACAACAGGAACACTGCTACAATGACCAGCGCCGGACTGAAGCAAACTGAGGCTTTTAAAGCTGCTTAACGAGCACACCCCTCAGGCGTGCCGCCTGCTGCACCTGCAGCCACAGGTGTTGCCTATCCTCCTCCCAGCGTTGTGCTGCAAGGGAGGAGATGATGCAGTGAGCCAGGCATTCTGGGAAGCAGGAGGTGAAGCAGTGAGCCAAGGCATTCTGGGAAGCATAGTCATTTGATTTAAGTAGCATGCCGGATGCCAGGGAGGAGATGAAGCAGTGAGCCAGGCATTCTGGGAAGCAGGAGGTGAAACAGTGAGCCAAGGCATTCTGGGAAACATAGTCATTTGATTTAAATAGCATGCTGGCTGCCAAAAACCAGGAATGGATCCGGAAGGGAAGTAACTGGGAAAATAAGGTTTTAACGCTCCCAATTCATCAGAACACTGTAGCATAGGGTTCGAAGGAAATGTCCAGTAAGGAATAAACCCCAGAACATGCCCCCAAGTGGCGGGGACGGGAACGAAGGGAGCGAGAACGGGAGCGAAGAGAGCGAGCCGTGACAGCAGCGCGGTGTGGGATCGGGTGCCTCGGGCGATTCAGGCACAAAGAAATGTGCGGATCTGCATGGGCAGACAGTCGGCACGGGCTGCTGGGGCTGTAGGTGGTTGATCCAGGTGGATCTTTGTTGCTGCAGTCGTCGTGGCTGCAGTCTCTCGTGCTGCAGGAGGGGTCCGCTGGGCACACGAGGGAGATGGGCTCCTGCCCTCTCACCTGTGGGGTTGCCTGCAAGTGGGGGGCTCACTGGGGCAAACAGGGGGCGATGGCCTTTATCCTGGCCTTGTTCCGCCGCCGGCTTCCGCCTGCCGGTGGGGCGGGATCGCAAATGTGTTGTTGGGTTGCCTAGCAACCGAGAGCCTCGCTCTCATGCCGCGTTGCGCCGGCCATTTTGGAAGGTCAGGCAGGCAGCAGCACGGTGTGGGATCGGGTGCCTCGGGCGATTCAGGCACAAAGAAATGTGCGGATCTGCATGGGCAGACAGTCGGCACGGGCTGCTGGGGCTGTAGGTGGTTGATCCAGGTGGATCTTTGTTGCTGCAGTCGTCGTGGCTGCAGTCTCTCGTGCTGCAGGAGGGGTCCGCTGGGCACACGAGGGAGATGGGCTCCTGCCCTCTCACCTGTGGGGTTGCCTGCATGTGGGGGGCTCACTGGGGCAAACAGGGGGCGAATGCCTTTATCCTGGCCTTGTTCCGCCGCCGGCTTCCGCCTGCCGGGGGGCGGGATCGCAAATGTGTTGTTGGGTTGCCTAGCAACCGAGAGCCTCGCTCTCATGCCGCGTTGAGCCGGCCATTTTGGAGGGTCAGGCTGGCAGCAGCGCGGTGTGGGATCGGGTGCCTCGGGCGATTCAGGCACAAAGAAATGTGCGGATCTGCATGGGCAGACAGTCGGCACGGGCTGCTGGGGCTGTAGGTGGTTGATCCAGGTGGATCTTTGTTGCTGCAGTCGTCGTGGCGGCAGTCTCTCGTGCTGCAGGAGGGGTCCGCTGGGCACACGAGGGAGATGGGCTCCTGCCCTCTCACCTGTGGGGTTGCCTGCAAGTGGGGGGCTCACTGGGGCAAACAGGGGGCGATGGCCTTTATCCTGGCCTTGTTCCGCCGCCGGCTTCCGCCTGCCGGTGGGGCGGGGTCGCAAATGTGTTGTTGGGTTGCCTAGCAACCGAGAGCCTTGCTCTCATGCCGCGTTGCGCCGGCCATTTTGGAGGGTCAGGCAGGCAGCAGCGCGGTGTGGGATCGGGTGCCTCGGGCGATTCAGGCACAAAGAAATGTGCGGATCTGCATGGGCAGGCAGTCGGCACGGGCTGCTGGGGCTGTAGGTGGTTGATCCAGGTGGATCTTTGTTGCTGCAGTCGTCGTGGCTGCAGTCTCTCGTGCTGCAGGAGGGGTCTGCTGGGCACACGAGGGAGATGGGCTCCTGCCCTCTCACCTGTGGGGTTGTCTGCAAGTGGGGGGCTCACTGGGGCAAACAGGGGGCGATGGCCTTTATCCTGGCCTTGTTCCGCCGCCGGCTTCCGCCTGCCGGTGGGGCGGGATCACAAATGTGTTGTTGGGTTGCCTAGCAACTGAGAGCCTCGCTCTCATGCCGCGTTGCGCTGGCCATTTTGGAAGGTCAGGCAGGCAGCAGCGCGGTGTGGGATCGGGTGCCTCGGGCGATTCAGGCACAAAGAAATGTGCGGATCTGCATGGGCAGACAGTCGGCACGGGCTGCTGGGGCTGTAGGGGGTTGATCCAGGTGGATCTTTGTTGCTGCAGTCGTCGTGGCTGCAGTCTCTCGTGCTGCAGGAGGGGTCCGCTGGGCACACGAGGGAGATGGGCTCCTGCCCTCTCACCTGTGGGGTTGCCTGCAAGTGGGGGGCTCACTGGGGCAAACAGGGGGCGATGGCCTTTATCCTGGCCTTGTTCCGCCGCCGGCTTCCGCCTGCCGGTGGGGCGGTATCGCAAATGTGTTGTTGGGTTGCCTAGCAACCGAGAGCCTCGCTCTCATGCCGCGTTGCGCCGGCCATTTTGGAGGGTCAGGCAGGTAGCAGCGCGGTGTGGGATCGGGTGCCTCGGGCGATTCAGGCACAAAGAAATGTGCGGATCTGCATGGGCAGACAGTCGGCACGGGCTGCTGGGGCTGTAGGTGGTTGATCCAGGTGGATCTTTGTTGCTGCAGTCGTCGTGGCTGCAGTCTCTCGTGCTGCAGGAGGGGTCCGCTGGGCACACGAGGGAGATGGGCTCCTGCCCTCTCACCTGTGGGGTTGCCTGCAAGTGGGGGGCTCACTGGGGCAAACAGGGGGCGATGGCCTTTATCCTGGCCTTGTTCCGCCGCCGGCTTCCGCCTGCCGGTGGGGCGGGATCGCAAATGTGTTGTTGGGTTGCCTAGCAACCGAGAGCCTCGCTCTCATGCCGCGTTGCGCCGGCCATTTTGGAGGGTCAGGCAGGCAGCAGCGCGGTGTGGGATCGGGTGCCTCGGGCGATTCAGGCACAAAGAAATGTGCGGATCTGCATGGGCAGACAGTCGGCACGGGCTGCTGGGGCTGTAGGTGGTTGATCCAGGTGGATCTTTGTTGTGCAGTCGTCGTGGCTGCAGTCTCTCGTGCTGCAGGAGGGGTCTGCTGGGCACACGAGGGAGATGGGCTCCTGCCCTCTCACCTGTGGGGTTGCCTGCAAGTGGGGGGCTCACTGGGGCAAACAGGGGGCGATGGCCTTTATCCTGGCCTTGTTCCGCCGCTGGCTTCCGCCTGCCGGTGGGGCGGGATCGCAAATGTGTTGTTGGGTTGCCTAGCAACCGAGAGCCTCGCTCTCATGCCGCGTTGCGCCGGCCATTTTGGAAGGTCAGGCAGGCAGCAGCGCGGTGTGGGATCGGGTGCCTCGGGCGATTCAGGCACAAAGAAATGTGCGGATCTGCATGGGCAGACAGTCGGCACGGGCTGCTGGGGCTGTAGGTGGTTGATCCAGGTGGATCTTTGTTGCTGCAGTCGTCGTGGCTGCAGTCTCTCGTGCTGCAGGAGGGGTCCGCTGGGCACACGAGGGAGATGGGCTCCTGCCCGCTCACCTGTGGGGTTGCCTGCAAGTTGGGGGCTCACTGGGGCAAACAGGGGGCGATGGCCTTTATCCTGGCCTTGTTCCGCCGCCGGCTTCCGCCTGCCGGTGGGGCGGGATCGCAAATGTGTTGTTGGGTTGCCTAGCAACCGAGAGCCTCGCTCTCATGCGGCGTTGCGCCGGCCATTTTGGAGGGTCAGGCAGGCAGCAGCGCGGTGTGGGATCGGGTGCCTCGGGCGATTCAGGAACAAAGAAATGTGCGGATCTGCATGGGCAGACAGTCGGCACGGGCTGCTGGGGCTGTAGGTGGTTGATCCAGGTGGATCTTTGTTGCTGCAGTCGTCGTGGCTGCAGTCTCTCGTGCTGCAGGAGGGGTCCGCTGGGCACACTAGGGAGATGGGCTCCTGCCCTCTCACCTGTGGGGTTGCCTGCAAGTGGGGGGCTCACTGGGGCAAACAGGGGGCGATGGCCTTTATCCTGGCCTTGTTCCGCCGCCGGCTTCCGCCTGCCGGTGGGGCGGGATTGCAAATGTGTTGTTGGGTTGCCTAGCAACCGAGAGCCTCGCTCTCATGCCGCGTTGCGCCGGCCATTTTGGAGGGTCAGGCAGGCAGCAGCGCGGTGTGGGATCGGGTGCCTCGGGCGATTCAGGCACAAAGAAATGTGCGGGTCTGCATGGGCAGACAGTCGGCACGGGCTGCTGGGGCTGTAGGTGGTTGATCCAGGTGGATCTTTGTTGCTGCAGTCGTCGTGGCGGCAGTCTCTCGTGCTGCAGGAGGGGTCCGCTGGGCACACGAGTGAGATGGGCTCCTGCCCTCTCACCTGTGGGGTTGCCTGCAAGTGGGGGGCTCACTGGGGCAAACAGGGGGCGATGGCCTTTATCCTGGCCTTGTTCCGCCGCCGGCTTCCGCCTGCCGGTGGGGCGGGGTCGCAAATGTGTTGTTGGGTTGCCTAGCAACCGAGAGCCTCGCTCTCATGCTGCGTTGCGCCGGCCATTTTGGAGGGTCAGGC
Organism: Ambystoma mexicanum; assembly: GCF_040938575.1. Classification (NCBI taxonomy): domain Eukaryota; kingdom Metazoa; phylum Chordata; class Amphibia; order Caudata; family Ambystomatidae; genus Ambystoma; species Ambystoma mexicanum. Next base: position 964,936,286 of record NC_090936.1, on the reverse strand, counting down.
AGGCAGCAGCGCGGTGTGGGATCGGGTGCCTCGGGCGATTCAGGCACAAAGAAATGTGTGGATCTGCATGGGCAGACAGTCGGCACGGGCTGCTGGGGCTGTAGGTGGTTGATCCAGGTGGATCTTTGTTGCTGCAGTCGTCGTGGCTGCAGTCTCTCGTGCTGCAGGAGGGGTCCGCTGGGCACACGAGGGAGATGGGCTCCTGCCCTCTCACCTGTGGGGTTGCCTGCAAGTGGGGGGCTCACTGGGGCAAACAGGGGGTGGTGGCCTTTATCCTGGCCTTGTTCCGCCGCCGGCTTCCGCCTGCCGGTGGGGCGGGATCGCAAATGTGTTGTTGAGTTGCCTAGCAACCGAGAGCCTCGCTCTCATGCCGCGTTGCGCTGGCCATTTTGGAGGGTCAGGCAGGCAGCAGCGCGGTGTGGGATCGGGTGCCTCGGGCGATTCAGGCACAAAGAAATGTGCGGATCTGCATGGGCAGACAGTTGGCACGGGCTGCTGGGGCTGTAGGTGGTTGATCCAGGTGGATCTTTGTTGCTGCAGTCATCGTGGCTGCAGTCTCTCGTGCTGCAGGAGGGGTCCGCTGGGCACACGAGGGAGATGGGCTCCTGCCCTCTCACCTGTGGGGTTGCCTGCAAGTGGGGGGCTCACTGGGGCAAACAGGGGGCGATGGCCTTTATCCTGGCCGTGTTCCGCCGCCGGCTTCCGCCTGCCGGTGGGGCGGGATCGCAAATGTGTTGTTGGGTTGCCTAGCAACCGAGAGCCTCGCTCTCATGCCGCGTTGCGCCAGCCATTTTGGAAGGTCAGGCAGGCAGCAGCGCGGTGTGGGATCGGGTGCCTCGGGCGATTCAGGCACAAAGAAATGTGCGGATCTGCATGGGCAGACAGTCGGCACGGGCTGCTGGGGCTGTAGGTGGTTGATCCAGGTGGATCTTTGTTGCTGCAGTCGTCGTGGCTGCAGTCTCTCGTGCTGCAGGAGGGGTCCGCTGGGCACACGAGGGAGATGGGCTCCTGCCCTCTCACCTGTGGGGTTGCCTGCAAGTGGGGGGCTCACTGGGGCAAACAGGGGGCGATGGCCTTTATCCTGGCCTTGTTCCGCCGCCGGCTTCCGCCTGCCAGTGGGGCGGGGTCGCAAATGTGTTGTTGGGTTGCCTAGCAACCGAGAGCCTCGCTCTCATGCCGCGTTGCGCCGGCCATTTTGGAGGGTCAGGCAGGCAGCAGCGTGGTGTGGGATCGGGTGCCTCGGGCGATTCAGGCACAAAGAAATGTGCGGATCTGCATGGGCAGACAGTCGGCACGGGCTGCTGGGGCTGTAGGTGGTTGATCCAGGTGGATCTTTGTTGCTGCAGTCGTCGTGGCTGCAGTCTCTCGTGCTGCAGGAGGGGTCCGCTGGGCACACGAGGGAGATGGGCTCCTGCCCTCTCACCTGTGGGGTTGCCTGCAAGTGGGGGGCTCACTGGGGCAAACAGGGGGCGATGGCCTTTATCCTGGCCTTGTTCCGCCGCCGGCTTCCGCCTGCCGGTGGGGCGGGATCGCAAATGTGTTGTTGGGTTGCCTAGCAACCGAGAGCCTCGCTCTCATGCCGCATTGCGCCGGCCATTTTGGAAGGTCAGGCAGGCAGCAGCGCGGTGTGGGATCGGGTGCCTCGGGCGATTCAGGCACAAAGAAATGTGCGGATCTGCATGGGCAGACAGTCGGCACGGGCTGCTGGGGCTGTAGGTGGTTGATCCAGGTGGATCTTTGTTGCTGCAGTCGTCGTGGCTGCAGTCTCTCGTGCTGCAGGAGGGGTCCGCTGGGCACACGAGGGAGATGGGCTCCTGCCCTCTCACCTGTGGGGTTGCCTGCATGTGGGGGGCTCACTGGGGCAAACAGGGGGCGATGGCCTTTATCCTGGCCTTGTTCCGCCGCCGGCTTCCGCCTGCCGGGGGGCGGGATCGAGAATGTGTTGTTGGGTTGCCTAGCAACCGAGAGCCTCGCTCTCATGCCGCGTTGCGCCGGCCATTTTGGAGGGTCAGGCTGGCAGCAGCGCGGTGTGGGATCGGGTGCCTCGGGCGATTCAGGCACAAAGAGATGTGCGGATCTGCATGGGCAGACAGTCGGCACGGGCTGCTGGGGCTGTAGGTGGTTGATCCAGGTGGATCTTTGTTGCTGCAGTCGTCGTGGCTGCAGTCTCTCGTGCTGCAGGAGGGGTCCGCTGGGCACACGAGGGAGATGGGCTCCTGCCCTCTCACCTGTGGGGTTGCCTGCAAGTGGGGGGCTCACTGGGGCAAACAGGGGGCGATGGCCTTTATCCTGGCCTTGTTCCGCCGCCGGCTTCCGCCTGCCGGTGGGGCGGGGTCGCAAATGTGTTGTTGGGTTGCCTAGCAACCGAGAGCCTTGCTCTCATGCCGCGTTGCGCCGGCCATTTTGGAGGGTCAGGCAGGCAGCAGCGCGGTGTGGGATCGGGTGCCTCGGGCGATTCTGGCACAAAGAAATGTGCGGATCTGCATGGGCAGACAGTCGGCACGGGCTGCTGGGGCTGTAGGTGGTTGATCCAGGTGGATCTTTGTTGCTGCAGTCGTCGTGGCTGCAGTCTCTCGTGCTGCAGGAGGGGTCCGCTGGGCACACGAGGGAGATGGGCTCCTGCCCTCTCACCTGTGGGGTTGCCTGCAAGTGGGGGGCTCACTGGGGCAAACAGGGGGCGATGGCCTTTATCCTGGCCTTGTTCCGCCGCCGGCTTCCGCCTGCCGGTGGGGCGGGGTCGCAAATGTGTTGTTGAGTTGCCTAGCAACCGAGAGCCTCGCTCTCATGCCGCGTTGCGCCGGCCATTTTGGAAGGTCAGGCAGGCAGCAGCGCGGTGTGGGATCGGGTGCCTCGGGCGATTCAGGCACAAAGAAATGTGCGGATCTGCATGGGCAGACAGTCGGCACGGGCTGCTGGGGCTGTAGGTGGTTGATCCAGGTGGATCTTTGTTGCTGCAGTCGTCGTGGCTGCAGTCTCTCGTGCTGCAGGAGGGGTCCGCTGGGCACATGAGGGAGATGGGCTCCTGCCCTCTCACCTGTGGGGTTGCCTGCAAGTGGGGGGCTCACTGGGGCAAACAGGGGGCGATGGCCTTTATCCTGGCCTTGTTCCGCCGCCGGCTTCCGCCTGCCGGTGGGGCGGGATCGCAAATGTGTTGTTGGGTTGCCTAGCAACCGAGAGCCTCGCTCTCATGCCGCGTTGCGCCAGCCATTTTGGAAGGTCAGGCAGGCAGCAGCGCGGTGTGGGATCGGGTGCCTCGGGCGATTCAGGCACAAAGAAATGTGCGGATCTGCATGGGCAGACAGTCGGCACGGGCTGCTGGGGCTGTAGGTGGTTGATCCAGGTGGATCTTTGTTGCTGCAGTCGTCGTGGCTGCAGTCTCTCGTGCTGCAGGAGGGGTCCGCTGGGCACACGAGGGAGATGGACTCCTGCCCTCTCACCTGTGGGGTTGCCTGCAAGTGGGGGGCTCACTGGGGCAAACAGGGGGCGATGGCCTTTATCCTGGCCTTGTTCCGCCGCCGGCTTCCGCCTGCCGGTGGGGCGGGATCGCAAATGTGTTGTTGGGTTGCCTAGCAACCGAGAGCCTCGCTCTCATGCCGCGTTGCGCCGGCCATTTTGGAAGGTCAGGCAGGCAGCAGCGCGGTGTGGGATCGGGTGCCTCGGGCGATTCAGGCACAAAGAAATGTGCGGATCTGCATGGGCAGACAGTCGGCACGGGCTGCTGGGGCTGTAGGTGGTTGATCCAGGTGGATCTTTGTTGCTGCAGTCGTCGTGGCTGCAGTCTCTCGTGCTGCAGGAGGGGTCCGCTGGGCACATGAGGGAGATGGGCTCCTGCCCTCTCACCTGTGGGGTTGCCTGCATGTGGGGGGCTCACTGGGGCAAACAGGGGGCGATGGCCTTTATCCTGGCCTTGTTCCACCGCCGGCTTCCGCCTGCCGGGGGGCGGGATCGCAAATGTGTTGTTGGGTTGCCTAGCAACCGAGAGCCTCGCTCTCATGCCGCGTTGCGCCGGCCATTTTGGAGGGTCAGGCTGGCAGCAGCGCTGTGTGGGATCGGGTGCCTCGGGCGATTCAGGCACAAAGAAATGTGCGGATCTGCATGGGCAGACAGTCGGCACGGGCTGCTGGGGCTGTAGGTGGTTGATCCAGGTGGATCTTTGTTGCTGCAGTCGTCATGGCTGCAGTCTCTCGTGCTGCAGGAGGGGTCCGCTGGGCACACGAGGGAGATGGACTCCTGCCCTCTCACCTGTGGGGTTGCCTGCAAGTGGGGGGCTCACTGGGGCAAACAGGGGGCGATGGCCTTTATCCTGGCCTTGTTCCGCCGCCGGCTTCCGCCTGCCGGTGGGGCGGGGTCGCAAATGTGTTGTTGGGTTGCCTAGCAACCGAGAGCCTTGCTCTCATGCCGCGTTGCGCCGGCCATTTTGGAGGGTCAGGCAGGCAGCAGCGCGGTGTGGGATCGGGTGCCTCGGGCGATTCAGGCACAAAGAAATGTGCGGATCTGCATGGGCAGACAGTCGGCACGGGCTGCTGGGGCTGTAGGTGGTTGATCCAGGTGGATCTTTGTTGCTGCAGTCGTCGTGGCTGCAGTCTCTCGTGCTGCAGGAGGGGTCCGCTGGGCACACGAGGGAGATGGGCTCCTGCCCTCTCACCTGTGGGGTTGCCTGCAAGTGGGGGGCTCACTGGGGCAAACAGGGGGCGATGGCCTTTATCCTGGCCTTGTTCCGCCGCCGGCTTCCGCCTGCCGGCGGGGCGGGGTCGCAAATGTGTTGTTGGGTTGCCTAGCAACCGAGAGCCTCGCTCTCATGCCGCGTTGCGCCGGCCATTTTGGAAGGTCAGGCAGGCAGCAGCGCGGTGTGGGATCGGGTGCCTCGGGCGATTCAGGCACAAAGAAATGTGCGGATCTGCATGGGCAGACAGTCGGCACGGGCTGCTGGGGCTGTAGGTGGTTGATCCAGGTGGATCTTTGTTGCTGCAGTCGTCGTGGCTGCAGTCTCTCGTGCTGCAGGAGGGGTCCGCTGGGCACACGAGGGAGATGGGCTCCTGCCCTCTCACCTGTGGGGTTGCCTGCAAGTGGGGGGCTCACTGGGGCAAACAGGGGGCGATGGCCTTTAACCTGGCCTTGTTCCGCCGCCGGCTTCCGCCTGCCGGTGGGGCGGGGTCGCAAATGTGTTGTTGGGTTGCCTAGCAACCGAGAGCCTCGCTCTCATGCCGCGTTGCACCAGCCATTTTGGAAGGTCAGGCAGGCAGCAGCGCGGTGTGGGATCGGGTGCCTCGGGCGATTCAGGCACAAAGAAATGTGCGGATCTGCATGGGCAGACAGTCGGCACGGGCTGCTGGGGCTGTAGGTGGTTGATCCAGGTGGATCTTTGTTGCTGCAGTCGTCGTGGCTGCAGTCTCTCGTGCTGCAGGAGGGGTCCGCTGGGCACATGAGGGAGATGGGCTCCTGCCCTCTCACCTGTGGGGTTGCCTGCAAGTGGGGGGCTCACTGGGGCAAACAGGGGGCGATGGCCTTTATCCTGGCCTTGTTCCGCCGCCGGCTTCCGCCTGCCGGTGGGGCGGGATCGCAAATGTGTTGTTGGGTTGCCTAGCAACCGAGAGCCTCGCTCTCATGCCGCGTTGCGCCAGCCATTTTGGAAGGTCAGGCAGGCAGCAGCGCGGTGTGGGATCGGGTGCCTCGGGCGATTCAGGCACAAAGAAATGTGCGGATCTGCATGGGCAGACAGTCGGCACGGGCTGCTGGGGCTGTAGGTGGTTGATCCAGGTGGATCTTTGTTGCTGCAGTCGTCGTGGCTGCAGTCTCTCGTGCTGCACGAGGGGTCCGCTGGGCACACGAGGGAGATGGGCTCCTGCCCTCTCACCTGTGGGGTTGCCTGCAAGTGGCGTGCTCACTGGGGCAAACAGGGGGCGATGGCCTTTATCCTGGCCTTGTTCCGCCGCCGGCTTCCGCCTGCCAGTGGGGCGGGGTCGCAAATGTGTTGTTGGGTTGCCTAGCAACCGAGAGCCTCGCTCTCATGCCGCATTGCGCCGGCCATTTTGGAGGGTCAGGCAGGCAGCAGCGCGGTGTGGGATCGGGTGCCTCGGGCGATTCAGGCACAAAGAAATGTGCGGATCTGCATGGGCAGACAGTCGGCACGGGCTGCTGGGGCTGTAGGTGGTTGATCCAGGTGGATCTTTGTTCCTGCAGTCGTCGTGGCTGCAGTCTCTCGTGCTGCAGGAGGGGTCCGCTGGGCACACGAGGGAGATGGGCTCCCGCCCTCTCACCTGTGGGGTTGCCTGCAAGTGGGGGGCTCACTGGGGCAAACAGGGGGCAATGGCCTTTATCCTGGCCTTGTTCCGCCGCCGGCTTCCACCTGCCGGTGGGGCGGGATCGCAAATGTGTTGTTGGGTTGCCTAGCAACCGAGAGCCTCGCTCTCATGCCGCGTTGCGCCGGCCATTTTGGAAGGTCAGGCAGGCAGCAGCGCGGTGTGGGATCGGGTGCCTCGGGCGATTCAGGCACAAAGAAATGTGCGGATCTGCATGGGCAGACAGTCGGCACGGGCTGCTGGGGCTGTAGGTGGTTGATCCAGGTGGATCTTTGTTGCTGCAGTCGTCGTGGCTGCAGTCTCTCGTGCTGCAGGAGGGGTCCGCTGGGCACACGAGGGAGATGGGCTCCTGCCCTCTCACCTGTGGGGTTGCCTGCATGTGGGGGGCTCACTGGGGCAAACAGGGGGCGATGGCCTTTATCCTGGCCTTGTTCCGCCGCCGGCTTCTGCCTGCCGGGGGGCGGGATCGCAAATGTGTTGTTGGGTTGCCTAGCAACCGAGAGCCTCGCTCTCATGCCGCGTTGCGCCGGCCATTTTGGAGGGTCAGGCTGGCAGCAGCGCGGTGTGGGATCGGGTGCCTCGGGCGATTCAGGCACAAAGAAATGTGCGGATCTGCATGGGCAGACAGTCGGCACGGGCTGCTGGGGCTGTAGGTGGTTGATCCAGGTGGATCTTTGTTGCTGCAGTCGTCGTGGCTGCAGTCTCTCGTGCTGCAGGAGGGGTCCGCTGGGCACACGAGGGAGATGGGCTCCTGCCCTCTCACCTGTGGGGTTGCCTGCAAGTGGGGGGCTCACTGGGGCAAACAGGGGGCGATGGCCTTTATCCTGGCCTTGTTCCGCCGCCGGCTTCCGCCTGCCGGCGGGGCGGGGTCGCAAATGTGTTGTTGGGTTGCCTAGCAACCGAGAGCCTCGCTCTCATGCCGCGTTGCGCCGGCCATTTTGGAAGGTCAGGCAGGCAGCAGCGCGGTGTGGGATCGGGTGCCTCGGGCGATTCACGCACAAAGAAATGTGCGGATCTGCATGGGCAGACAGTCGGCACGGGCTGCTGGGGCTGTAGGTGGTTGATCCAGGTGGATCTTTGTTGCTGCAGTCGTCGTGGCTGCAGTCTCTCGTGCTGCAGGCGGGGTCCGCTGGGAGATGGGCTCCTGCCCTCTCACCTGTGGGGTTGCCTGCAAGTGGGGGGCTCACTGGGGCAAACAGGGGGCGATGGCCTTTATCCTGGCCTTGTTCCGCCGCCGGCTTCCGCCTGCCGGTGGGGCGGGATCGCAAATGTGTTGTTGGGTTGCCTAGCAACGGAGAGCCTCGCTCTCATGCCGCGTTGCGTCGGCCATTTTGGAAGGTCAGGCAGGCAGCAGCGCGGTGTGGGATCGGGTGCCTCGGGCGATTCAGGCACAAAGAAATGTGCGGATCTGCATGGGCAGACAGTCGGCACGGGCTGCTGGGGCTGTAGGTGGTTGATCCAGGTGAATCTTTGTTGCTGCAGTCGTCGTGGCTGCATTCTCTCGTGCTGCAGGAGGGGTCCGCTGGGCACACGAGGGAGATGGGCTCCTGCCCTCTCACCTGTGGGGTTGCCTGCAAGTGGGGGGCTCACTGGGGCAAACAGGGGGCGATGGCCTTTATCCTGGCCTTGTTCCGCCGCCGGCTTCCGCCTGCCGGTGGGGCGGGGTCGCAAATGTGTTGTTGGGTTGCCTAGCAACCGAGAGCCTCGCTCTCATGCCGCGTTGCGCCAGCCATTTTGGAGGGTCAGGCAGGCAGCAGCGCGGTGTGGGATCGGGTGCCTCGGGCGATTCAGGCACAAAGAAATGTGCGGATCTGCATGGGCAGACAGTCGGCACGGGCTGCTGGGGCTGTAGGTGGTTGATCCAGGTGAATCTTTGTTGCTGCAGTCGTCGTGGCTGCAGTCTCTCGTGCTGCAGGAGGGGTCCGCTGGGCACACGAGGGAGATGGGCTCCTGCCCTCTCACCTGTGGGGTTGCCTGCAAGTGGGGGGCTCACTGGGGCAAACAGGGGGCGATGGCCTTTATCCTGGCCTTGTTCCGCCGCCGGCTTCCGCCTGCCGGTGGGGCGGGATCGCAAATGTGTTGTTGGGTTGCCTAGCAACCGAGAGCCTCGCTCTCATGCCGCGTTGCGCCGGCCATTTTGGAAGGTCAGGCAGGCAGCAGCGCGGTGTGGGATCGGGTGCCTCGGGCGATTCAGGCACAAAGAAATGTGCGGATCTGCATGGGCAGACAGTCGGCACGGGCTGCTGGGGCTGTAGGTGGTTGATCCAGGTGGATCTTTGTTGCTGCAGTCGTCGTGGCTGCAGTCTCTCGTGCTGCAGGAGGGGTCCGCTGGGCACACGAGGGAGATGGGCTCCTGCCCTCTTACCTGTGGGGTTGCCTGCAAGTGGGGGGCTCACTGGGGCAAACAGGGGGCGATGGCCTTTATCCTGGCCTTGTTCCGCCGCCGGCTTCCGCCTGCCGGTGGGGAGGGGTCGCAAATGTGTTGTTGGGTTGCCTAGCAACCGAGAGCCTCGCTCTCATGCCGCGTTGCGCCGGCCATTTTGGAGGGTCAGGCAGGCAGCAGCGCGGTGTGGGATCGGGTGCCTCGGGCGATTCAGGCACAAAGAAATGTGCGGATCTGCATGGGCAGACAGTCGGCACGGGCTGCTGGGGCTGTAGGTGGTTGATCCAGGTGGATCTTTGTTGCTGCAGTCGTCGTGGCTGCAGTCTCTCGTGCTGCAGGAGGGGTCCGCTGGGCACACAAGGGAGATGGGCTCCTGCCCTCTCACCTGTGGGGTTGCCTGCAAGTGGGGGGCTCACTGGGGCAAACAGGGGGCGATGGCCTTTATCCTGGCCTTGTTCCGCCGCCGGCTTCCGCCTGCCGGTGGGGCGGGATCGCAAATGTGTTGTTGGGTTGCCTAGCAACCGAGAGCCTCGCTCTCATGCCGCATTGCGCCGGCCATTTTGGAAGGTCAGGCAGGCAGCAGCGCGGTGTGGGATCGGGTGCCTCGGGCGATTCAGGCACAAAGAAATGTGCGGATCTGCATGGGCAGACAGTCGGCACGGGCTGCTGGGGCTGTAGGTGGTTGATCCAGGTGGATCTTTGTTGCTGCAGTCTCTCGTGCTGCAGGAGGGGTCCGCTGGGCACACGAGGGAGATGGGCTCCTGCCCTCTCACCTGTGGGGTTGCCTGCATGTGGGGGGCTCACTGGGGCAAACAGGGGGCGATGGCCTTTATCCTGGCCTTGTTCCGCCGCCGGCTTCCGCCTGCCGGGGGGCGGGATCGAGAATGTGTTGTTGGGTTGCCTAGCAACCGAGAGCCTCGCTCTCATGCCGCGTTGCGCCGGCCATTTTGGAGGGTCAGGCTGGCAGCAGCGCGGTGTGGGATCGGGTGCCTCGGGCGATTCAGGCACAAAGAGATGTGCGGATCTGCATGGGCAGACAGTCGGCACGGGCTGCTGGGGCTGTAGGTGGTTGATCCAGGTGGATCTTTGTTGCTGCAGTCGTCGTGGCTGCAGTCTCTCGTGCTGCAGGAGGGGTCCGCTGGGCACACGAGGGAGATGGGCTCCTGCCCTCTCACCTGTGGGGTTGCCTGCAAGTGGGGGGCTCACTGGGGCAAACAGGGGGCGATGGCCTTTATCCTGGCCTTGTTCCGCCGCCGGCTTCCGCCTGCCGGTGGGGCGGGGTCGCAAATGTGTTGTTGGGTTGCCTAGCAACCGAGAGCCTTGCTCTCATGCCGCGTTGCGCCGGCCATTTTGGAGGGTCAGGCAGGCAGCAGCGCGGTGTGGGATCGGGTGCCTCGGGCGATTCTGGCACAAAGAAATGTGCGGATCTGCATGGGCAGACAGTCGGCACGGGCTGCTGGGGCTGTAGGTGGTTGATCCAGGTGGATCTTTGTTGCTGCAGTCGTCGTGGCTGCAGTCTCTCGTGCTGCAGGAGGGGTCCGCTGGGCACACGAGGGAGATGGGCTCCTGCCCTCTCACCTGTGGGGTTGCCTGCAAGTGGGGGGCTCACTGGGGCAAACAGGGGGCGATGGCCTTTATCCTGGCCTTGTTCCGCCGCCGGCTTCCGCCTGCCGGTGGGGCGGGGTCGCAAATGTGTTGTTGGGTTGCCTAGCAACCGAGAGCCTCGCTCTCATGCCGCGTTGCGCCGGCCATTTTGGAAGGTCAGGCAGGCAGCAGCGCGGTGTGGGATCGGGTGCCTCGGGCGATTCAGGCACAAAGAAATGTGCGGATCTGCATGGGCAGACAGTCGGCACGGGCTGCTGGGGCTGTAGGTGGTTGAACCAGGTGGATCTTTGTTGCTGCAGTCGTCGTGGCTGCAGTCTCTCGTGCTGCAGGAGGGGTCCGCTGGGCACATGAGGGAGATGGGCTCCTGCCCTCTCACCTGTGGGGTTGCCTGCAAGTGGGGGGCTCACTGGGGCAAACAGGGGGCGATGGCCTTTATCCTGGCCTTGTTCCGCCGCCGGCTTCCGCCTGCCGGTGGGGCGGGATCGCAAATGTGTTGTTGGGTTGCCTAGCAACCGAGAGCCTCGCTCTCATGCCGCGTTGCGCCAGCCATTTTGGAAGGTCAGGCAGGCAGCAGCGCGGTGTGGGATCGGGTGCCTCGGGCGATTCAGGCACAAAGAAATGTGCGGATCTGCATGGGCAGACAGTCGGCACGGGCTGCTGGGGCTGTAGGTGGTTGATCCAGGTGGATCTTTGTTGCTGCAGTCGTCGTGGCTGCAGTCTCTCGTGCTGCAGGAGGGGTCCGCTGGGCACACGAGGGAGATGGGCTCCTGCCCTCTCACCTGTGGGGTTGCCTGCAAGTGGGGGGCTCACTGGGGCAAACAGGGGGCGATGGCCTTTATCCTGGCCTTGTTCCGCCGCCGGCTTCCGCCTGCCGGTGGGGCGGGATCGCAAATGTGTTGTTGGGTTGCCTAGCAACCGAGAGCCTCGCTCTCATGCCGCGTTGCGCCGGCCATTTTGGAAGGTCAGGCAGGCAGCAGCGCGGTGTGGGATCGGGTGCCTCGGGCGATTCAGGCACAAAGAAATGTGCGGATCTGCATGGGCAGACAGTCGGCACGGGCTGCTGGGGCTGTAGGTGGTTGATCCAGGTGGATCTTTGTTGCTGCAGTCGTCGTGGCTGCAGTCTCTCGTGCTGCAGGAGGGGTCCGCTGGGCACACGAGGGAGATGGGCTCCTGCCCTCTCACCTGTGGGGTTGCCTGCATGTGGGGGGCTCACTGGGGCAAACAGGGGGCGATGGCCTTTATCCTGGCCTTGTTCCGCCGCCGGCTTCCGCCTGCCGGGGGGCGGGATCGCAAATGTGTTGTTGGGTTGCCTAGCAACCGAGAGCCTCGCTCTCATGCCGCGTTGCGCCGGCCATTTTGGAGGGTCAGGCTGGCAGCAGCGCTGTGTGGGATCGGGTGCCTCGGGCGATTCAGGCACAAAGAAATGTGCGGATCTGCATGGGCAGACAGTCGGCACGGGCTGCTGGGGCTGTAGGTGGTTGATCCAGGTGGATCTTTGTTGCTGCAGTCGTCATGGCTGCAGTCTCTCGTGCTGCAGGAGGGGTCCGCTGGGCACACGAGGGAGATGGACTCCTGCCCTCTCACCTGTGGGGTTGCCTGCAAGTGGGGGGCTCACTGGGGCAAACAGGGGGCGATGGCCTTTATCCTGGCCTTGTTCCGCCGCCGGCTTCCGCCTGCCGGTGGGGCGGGGTCGCAAATGTGTTGTTGGGTTGCCTAGCAACCGAGAGCCTTGCTCTCATGCCGCGTTGCGCCGGCCATTTTGGATGGTCAGGCAGGCAGCAGCGTCGTGTGGGATCGGGTGCCTCGGGCGATTCAGGCACAAAGAAATGTGCGGATCTGCATGGGCAGACAGTCGGCACGGGCTGCTGGGGCTGTAGGTGGTTGATCCAGGTGGATCTTTGTTGCTGCAGTCGTCGTGGCTGCAGTCTCTCGTGCTGCAGGAGGGGTCCGCTGGGCACACGAGGGAGATGGGCTCCTGCCCTCTCACCTGTGGGGTTGCCTGCAAGTGGGGGGCTCACTGGGGCAAACAGGGGGCGATGGCCTTTATCCTGGCCTTGTTCCGCCGCCGGCTTCCGCCTGCCGGCGGGGCGGGGTCGCAAATGTGTTGTTGGGTTGCCTAGCAACCGAGAGCCTCGCTCTCATGCCGCGTTGCGCCGGCCATTTTGGAAGGTCAGGCAGGCAGCAGCGCGGTGTGGGATCGGGTGCCTCGGGCGATTCAGGCACAAAGAAATGTGCGGATCTGCATGGGCAGACAGTCGGCACGGGCTGCTGGGGCTGTAGGTGGTTGATCCAGGTGGATCTTTGTTGCTGCAGTCGTCGTGGCTGCAGTCTCTCGTGCTGCAGGAGGGGTCCGCTGGGCACACGAGGGAGATGGGCTCCTGCCCTCTCACCTGTGGGGTTGCCTGCAAGTGGGGGGCTCACTGGGGCAAACAGGGGGCGATGGCCTTTAACCTGGCCTTGTTCCGCCGCCGGCTTCCGCCTGCCGGTGGGGCGGGGTCGCAAATGTGTTGTTGGGTTGCCTAGCAACCGAGAGCCTCGCTCTCATGCCGCGTTGCACCAGCCATTTTGGAAGGTCAGGCAGGCAGCAGCGCGGTGTGGGATCGGGTGCCTCGGGCGATTCAGGCACAAAGAAATGTGCGGATCTGCATGGGCAGACAGTCGGCACGGGCTGCTGGGGCTGTAGGTGGTTGATCCAGGTGGATCTTTGTTGCTGCAGTCGTCGTGGCTGCAGTCTCTCGTGCTGCAGGAGGGGTCCGCTGGGCACATGAGGGAGATGGGCTCCTGCCCTCTCAGCTGTGGGGTTGCCTGCAAGTGGGGGGCTCACTGGGGCAAACAGGGGGCGATGGCCTTTATCCTGGCCTTGTTCCGCCGCCGGCTTCCGCCTGCCGGTGGGGCGGGATCGCAAATGTGTTGTTGGGTTGCCTAGCAACCGAGAGCCTCGCTCTCATGCCGCGGTGCGCCAGCCATTTTGGAAGGTCAGGCAGGCAGCAGCGCGGTGTGGGATCGGGTGCCTCGGGCGATTCAGGCACAAAGAAATGTGCGGATCTGCATGGGCAGACAGTCGGCACGGGCTGCTGGGGCTGTAGGTGGTTGATCCAGGTGGATCTTTGTTGCTGCAGTCGTCGTGGCTGCAGTCTCTCGTGCTGCACGAGGGGTCCGCTGGGCACACGAGGGAGATGGGCTCCTGCCCTCTCACCTGTGGGGTTGCCTGCAAGTGGCGTGGTCACTGGGGCAAACAGGGGGCGATGGCCTTTATCCTGGCCTTGTTCCGCCGCCGGCTTCCGCCTGCCAGTGGGGCGGGGTCGCAAATGTGTTGTTGGGTTGCCTAGCAACCGAGAGCCTCGCTCTCATGCCGCGTTGCGCCGGCCATTTTGGAGGGTCAGGCAGGCAGCAGCGCGGTGTGGGATCGGGTGCCTCGGGCGATTCAGGCACAAAGAAATGTGCGGATCTGCATGGGCAGACAGTCGGCACGGGCTGCTGGGGCTGTAGGTGGTTGATCCAGGTGGATCTTTGTTCCTGCAGTCGTCGTGGCTGCAGTCTCTCGTGCTGCAGGAGGGGTCCGCTGGGCACACGAGGGAGATGGGCTCCCGCCCTCTCACCTGTGGGGTTGCCTGCAAGTGGGGGGCTCACTGGGGCAAACAGGGGGCAATGGCCTTTATCCTGGCCTTGTTCCGCCGCCGGCTTCCACCTGCCGGTGGGGCGGGATCGCAAATGTGTTGTTGGGTTGCCTAGCAACCGAGAGCCTCGCTCTCATGCCGCGTTGCGCCGGCCATTTTGGAAGGTCAGGCAGGCAGCAGCGCGGTGTGGGATCGGGTGCCTCGGGCGATTCAGGCACAAAGAAATGTGCGGATCTGCATGGGCAGACAGTCGGCACGGGCTGCTGGGGCTGTAGGTGGTTGATCCAGGTGGATCTTTGTTGCTGCAGTCGTCGTGGCTGCAGTCTCTCGTGCTGCAGGAGGGGTCCGCTGGGCACACGAGGGAGATGGGCTCCTGCCCTCTCACCTGTGGGGTTGCCTGCATGTGGGGGGCTCACTGGGGCAAACAGGGGGCGATGGCCTTTATCCTGGCCTTGTTCCGCCGCCGGCTTCCGCCTGCCGGCGGGGCGGGGTCGCAAATGTGTTGTTGGGTTGCCTAGCAACCGAGAGCCTCGCTCTCATGCCGCGTTGCGCCGGCCATTTTGGAAGGTCAGGCAGGCAGCAGCGCGGTGTGGGATCGGGTGCCTCGGGCGATTCAGGCACAAAGAAATGTGCGGATCTGCATGGGCAGACAGTCGGCACGGGCTGCTGGGGCTGTAGGTGGTTGATCCAGGTGGATCTTTGTTGCTGCAGTCGTCGTGGCTGCAGTCTCTCGTGCTGCAGGAGGGGTCCGCTGGGCACACGAGGGAGATGGGCTCCTGCCCTCTCACCTGTGGGGTTGCCTGCAAGTGGGGGGCTCACTGGGGCAAACAGGGGGCGATGGCCTTTATCCTGGCCTTGTTCCGCCGCCGGCTTCCGCCTGCCGGTGGGGCGGGATCGCAAATGTGTTGTTGGGTTGCCTAGCAACGGAGAGCCTCGCTCTCATGCCGCGTTGCGCCGGCCATTTTGGAAGGTCAGGCAGGCAGCAGCGCGGTGTGGGATCGGGTGCCTCGGGCGATTCAGGCACAAAGAAATGTGCGGATCTGCATGGGCAGACAGTCGGCACGGGCTGCTGGGGCTGTAGGTGGTTGATCCAGGTGAATCTTTGTTGCTGCAGTCGTCGTGGCTGCATTCTCTCGTGCTGCAGGAGGGGTCCGCTGGGCACACGAGGGAGATGGGCTCCTGCCCTCTCACCTGTGGGGTTGCCTGCAAGTGGGGGGCTCACTGGGGCAAACAGGGGGCGATGGCCTTTATCCTGGCCTTGTTCCGCCGCCGGCTTCCGCCTGCCGGTGGGGCGGGGTCGCAAATGTGTTGTTGGGTTGCCTAGCAACCGAGAGCCTCGCTCTCATGCCGCGTTGCGCCAGCCATTTTGGAGGGTCAGGCAGGCAGCAGCGCGGTGTGGGATCGGGTGCCTCGGGCGATTCAGGCACAAAGAAATGTGCGGATCTGCATGGGCAGACAGTCGGCACGGGCTGCTGGGGCTGTAGGTGGTTGATCCAGGTGAATCTTTGTTGCTGCAGTCGTCGTGGCTGCAGTCTCTCGTGCTGCAGGAGGGGTCCGCTGGGCACACGAGGGAGATGGGCTCCTGCCCTCTCACCTGTGGGGTTGCCTGCAAGTGGGGGGCTCACTGGGGCAAACAGGGGGCGATGGCCTTTATCCTGGCCTTGTTCCGCCGCCGGCTTCCGCCTGCCGGTGGGGCGGGATCGCAAATGTGTTGTTGGGTTGCCTAGCAACCGAGAGCCTCGCTCTCATGCCGCGTTGCGCCGGCCATTTTGGAAGGTCAGGCAGGCAGCAGCGCGGTGTGGGATCGGGTGCCTCGGGCGATTCAGGCACAAAGAAATGTGCGGATCTGCATGGGCAGACAGTCGGCACGGGCTGCTGGGGCTGTAGGTGGTTGATCCAGGTGGATCTTTGTTGCTGCAGTCGTCGTGGCTGCAGTCTCTCGTGCTGCAGGAGGGGTCCGCTGGGCACACGAGGGAGATGGGCTCCTGCCCTCTTACCTGTGGGGTTGCCTGCAAGTGGGGGGCTCACTGGGGCAAACAGGGGGCGATGGCCTTTATCCTGGCCTTGTTCCGCCGCCGGCTTCCGCCTGCCGGTAGGGCGGGGTCGCAAATGTGTTGTTGGGTTGCCTAGCAACCGAGAGCCTCGCTCTCATGCCGCGTTGCGCCGGCCATTTTGGAGGGTCAGGCAGGCAGCAGCGCGGTGTGGGATCGGGTGCCTCGGGCGATTCAGGCACAAAGAAATGTGCGGATCTGCATGGGCAGACAGTCGGCACGGGCTGCTGGGGCTGTAGGTGGTTGATCCAGGTGGATCTTTGTTGCTGCAGTCATCGTGGCTGCAGTCTCTCGTGCTGCAGGAGGGGTCCGCTGGGCACACGAGGGAGATGGGCTCCTGCCCTCTCACCTGTGGGGTTGCCTGCAAGTGGGGGGCTCACTGGGGCAAACAGGGGGCGATGGCCTTTATCCTGGCCTTGTTCCGCCGCCGGCTTCCGCCTGCCGGTGGGGCGGGGTCGCAAATGTGTTGTTGGGTTGCCTAGCAACCGAGAGCCTCGCTCTCATGCCGCGTTGCGCCGGCCATTTTGGAGGGTCAGGCAGGCAGCAGCGCGGTGTGGGATCGGGTGCCTCGGGCGATTCAGGCACAAAGAAATGTGCGGATCTGCATGGGCAGACAGTCGGCACGGGCTGCTGGGGCTGTAGGTGGTTGATCCAGGTGGATCTTTGTTGCTGCAGTCATCGTGACTGCAGTCTCTCGTGCTGCAGGAGGGGTCCGCTGGGCACACAAGGGAGATGGGCTCCTGCCCTCTCACCTGTGGGGTTGCCTGCAAGTGGGGGGCTCACTGGGGCAAACAGGGGGCGATGGCCTTTATCCTGGCCTTGTTCTGCCGCCGGCTTCCACCTGCCGGTGGGGCGGGATCGCAAATGTGTTGTTGGGTTGCCTAGCAACCAAGAGCCTCGCTCTCATGCCGCGTTGCGCCGGCCATTTTGGAGGGTCAGGCAGGCAGCAGCGCGGTGTGGGATCGGGTGCCTCGGTTGATTCAGGCACAAAGAAATGTGCGGATCTGCATGGGCAGGCAGTCGGCACGGGCTGCTGGGGCTGTAGGTGGTTGATCCAGGTGGATCTTTGTTGCTGCAGTCGTAGTGGCTGCAGTCTCTCGTGCTGCAGGAGGGGTCCGCTGGGCACACGAGGGAGATGGGCTCCTGCCCTCTCACCTGTGGGGTTGCCTGCAAGTGGGGGGCTCACTGGGGCAAACAGGGGGCGATGGCCTTTATCCTGGCCTTGTTCCGCCGCCGGCTTCCGCCTGCCGGTGGGGCGGGATCGCAAATGTGTTGTTGGGTTGCCTAGCAACCGAGAGCCTCGCTCTCGTGCCGCGTTGCGCCGGCCATTTTGGAAGGTCAGGCAGGCAGCAGCGCGGTGTGGGATCGGGTGCCTCGGGCGATTCAGGCACAAAGAAATGTGCGGATCTGCATGGGCAGACAGTCGGCACGGGCTGCTGGGGCTGTAGGTGGTTGATCCAGGTGGATCTTCGTTGCTGCAGTCGTGGCTGCAGTCTCTCATGCTGCAGGAGGGGTCCGCTGGGCACACAAGGGAGATGGGCTCCTGCCCTCTCACCTGTGGGGTTGCCTGCAAGTGGGGGGCTCACTGGGGCAAACAGGGGGCGATGGCCTTTATCCTGGCCTTGTTCCGCCGCCGGCTTCCACCTGCCGGTGGGGCGGGATCGCAAATGTGTTGTTGGGTTGCCTAGCAACCGAGAGCCTCGCTCTCATGCCGCGTTGCGCCGGCCATTTTGGAAGGTCAGGCAGGCAGCAGCGCGGTGTGGGATCGGGTGCCTCGGGCGATTCAGGCACAAAGAAATGTGCGGATCTGCATGGGCAGACAGTCGGCATGGGCTGCTGGGGCTGTAGGTGGTTGATCCAGGTGGATCTTTGTTGCTGCAGTCGTCGTGGCTGCAGTCTCTCGTGCTGCAGGAGGGGTCCGCTGGGCACACAAGGGAGATGGGCTCCTGCCCTCTCACCTGTGGGGTTGCCTGCAAGTGGGGGGCTCACTGGGGCAAACAGGGGGCGATGGCCTTTATCCTGGCCTTGTTCCGCCGCCGGCTTCCGCCTGCCGGTGGGGCGGGATCGCAAATGTGTTGTTGGGTTGCCTAGCAACGGAGAGCCTCGCTCTCATGCCGCGTTGCGCCGGCCATTTTGGAAGGTCAGGCAGGCAGCAGCGCGGTGTGGGATCGGGTGCCTCGGGCGATTCAGGCACAAAGAAATGTGCGGATCTGCATGGGCAGACAGTCGGCACGGGCTGCTGGGGCTGTAGGTGGTTGATCCAGGTGAATCTTTGTTGCTGCAGTCGTCGTGGCTGCATTCTCTCGTGCTGCAGGAGGGGTCCGCTGGGCACACGAGGGAGATGGGCTCCTGCCCTCTCACCTGTGGGGTTGCCTGCAAGTGGGGGGCTCACTGGGGCAAACAGGGGGCGATGGCCTTTATCCTGGCCTTGTTCCGCCGCCGGCTTCCGCCTGCCGGTGGGGCGGGGTCGCAAATGTGTTGTTGGGTTGCCTAGCAACCGAGAGCCTCGCTCTCATGCCGCGTTGCGCCAGCCATTTTGGAGGGTCAGGCAGGCAGCAGCGCGGTGTGGGATCGGGTGCCTCGGGCGATTCAGGCACAAAGAAATGTGCGGATCTGCATGGGCAGACAGTCGGCACGGGCTGCTGGGGCTGTAGGTGGTTGATCCAGGTGAATCTTTGTTGCTGCAGTCGTCGTGGCTGCAGTCTCTCGTGCTGCAGGAGGGGTCCGCTGGGCACACGAGGGAGATGGGCTCCTGCCCTCTCACCTGTGGGGTTGCCTGCAAGTGGGGGGCTCACTGGGGCAAACAGGGGGCGATGGCCTTTATCCTGGCCTTGTTCCGCCGCCGGCTTCCGCCTGCCGGTGGGGCGGGATCGCAAATGTGTTGTTGGGTTGCCTAGCAACCGAGAGCCTCGCTCTCATGCCGCGTTGCGCCGGCCATTTTGGAAGGTCAGGCAGGCAGCAGCGCGGTGTGGGATCGGGTGCCTCGGGCGATTCAGGCACAAAGAAATGTGCGGATCTGCATGGGCAGACAGTCGGCACGGGCTGCTGGGGCTGTAGGTGGTTGATCCAGGTGGATCTTTGTTGCTGCAGTCGTCGTGGCTGCAGTCTCTCGTGCTGCAGGAGGGGTCCGCTGGGCACACGAGGGAGATGGGCTCCTGCCCTCTTACCTGTGGGGTTGCCTGCAAGTGGGGGGCTCACTGGGGCAAACAGGGGGCGATGGCCTTTATCCTGGCCTTGTTCCGCCGCCGGCTTCCGCCTGCCGGTAGGGCGGGGTCGCAAATGTGTTGTTGGGTTGCCTAGCAACCGAGAGCCTCGCTCTCATGCCGCGTTGCGCCGGCCATTTTGGAGGGTCAGGCAGGCAGCAGCGCGGTGTGGGATCGGGTGCCTCGGGCGATTCAGGCACAAAGAAATGTGCGGATCTGCATGGGCAGACAGTCGGCACGGGCTGCTGGGGCTGTAGGTGGTTGATCCAGGTGGATCTTTGTTGCTGCAGTCATCGTGGCTGCAGTCTCTCGTGCTGCAGGAGGGGTCCGCTGGGCACACGAGGGAGATGGGCTCCTGCCCTCTCACCTGTGGGGTTGCCTGCAAGTGGGGGGCTCACTGGGGCAAACAGGGGGCGATGGCCTTTATCCTGGCCTTGTTCCGCCGCCGGCTTCCGCCTGCCGGTGGGGCGGGGTCGCAAATGTGTTGTTGGGTTGCCTAGCAACCGAGAGCCTCGCTCTCATGCCGCGTTGCGCCGGCCATTTTGGAGGGTCAGGCAGGCAGCAGCGCGGTGTGGGATCGGGTGCCTCGGGCGATTCAGGCACAAAGAAATGTGCGGATCTGCATGGGCAGACAGTCGGCACGGGCTGCTGGGGCTGTAGGTGGTTGATCCAGGTGGATCTTTGTTGCTGCAGTCATCGTGACTGCAGTCTCTCGTGCTGCAGGAGGGGTCCGCTGGGCACACAAGGGAGATGGGCTCCTGCCCTCTCACCTGTGGGGTTGCCTGCAAGTGGGGGGCTCACTGGGGCAAACAGGGGGCGATGGCCTTTATCCTGGCCTTGTTCTGCCGCCGGCTTCCACCTGCCGGTGGGGCGGGATCGCAAATGTGTTGTTGGGTTGCCTAGCAACCAAGAGCCTCGCTCTCATGCCGCGTTGCGCCGGCCATTTTGGAGGGTCAGGCAGGCAGCAGCGCGGTGTGGGATCGGGTGCCTCGGTTGATTCAGGCACAAAGAAATGTGCGGATCTGCATGGGCAGGCAGTCGGCACGGGCTGCTGGGGCTGTAGGTGGTTGATCCAGGTGGATCTTTGTTGCTGCAGTCGTAGTGGCTGCAGTCTCTCGTGCTGCAGGAGGGGTCCGCTGGGCACACGAGGGAGATGGGCTCCTGCCCTCTCACCTGTGGGGTTGCCTGCAAGTGGGGGGCTCACTGGGGCAAACAGGGGGCGATGGCCTTTATCCTGGCCTTGTTCCGCCGCCGGCTTCCGCCTGCCGGTGGGGCGGGATCGCAAATGTGTTGTTGGGTTGCCTAGCAACCGAGAGCCTCGCTCTCGTGCCGCGTTGCGCCGGCCATTTTGGAAGGTCAGGCAGGCAGCAGCGCGGTGTGGGATCGGGTGCCTCGGGCGATTCAGGCACAAAGAAATGTGCGGATCTGCATGGGCAGACAGTCGGCACGGGCTGCTGGGGCTGTAGGTGGTTGATCCAGGTGGATCTTCGTTGCTGCAGTCGTTGTGGCTGCAGTCTCTCATGCTGCAGGAGGGGTCCGCTGGGCACACAAGGGAGATGGGCTCCTGCCCTCTCACCTGTGGGGTTGCCTGCAAGTGGGGGGCTCACTGGGGCAAACAGGGGGCGATGGCCTTTATCCTGGCCTTGTTCCGCCGCCGGCTTCCACCTGCCGGTGGGGCGGGATCGCAAATGTGTTGTTGGGTTGCCTAGCAACCGAGAGCCTCGCTCTCATGCCGCGTTGCGCCGGCCATTTTGGAAGGTCAGGCAGGCAGCAGCGCGGTGTGGGATCGGGTGCCTCGGGCGATTCAGGCACAAAGAAATGTGCGGATCTGCATGGGCAGACAGTCGGCATGGGCTGCTGGGGCTGTAGGTGGTTGATCCAGGTGGATCTTTGTTGCTGCAGTCGTCGTGGCTGCAGTCTCTCGTGCTGCAGGAGGGGTCCGCTGGGCACACAAGGGAGATGGGCTCCTGCCCTCTCACCTGTGGGGTTGCCTGCAAGTGGGGGGCTCACTGGGGCAAACAGGGGGCGATGGCCTTTATCCTGGCCTTGTTCCGCCGCCGGCTTCCACCTGCCGGTGGGGCGGGATCTCAAATGTGTTGTTGGGTTGCCTAGCAACCGAGAGCCTCGCTCTCATGCCGCATTGCGCCGGCCATTTTGGAGGGTCAGGTAGGCAGCAGCGCGGTGTGGGATCGGGTGCCTCGGGCGATTCAGGCACAAAGAAATGTGCGGATCTGCATGGGCAGGCAGTCGGCACGGGCTGCTGGGGCTGTAGGTGGTTCATCCAGGTGGATCTTTGTTGCTGCAGTCGTCGTGGCTGCAGTCTCTCGTGCTGCAGGAGGGGTCCGCTGGGCACACGAGGGAGATGGGCTCCTGCCCTCTCACCTGTGGGGTTGCCTGCAAGTGGGGGGCTCACTGGGGCAAACAGGGGGCGATGGCCTTTATCCTGGCCTTGTTCCGCCGCTGGCTTCCGCCTGCCGGTGGGGCGGGATCGCAAATGTGTTGTTGGGTTGCCTAGCAACCGAGAGCCTCGCTCTCATGCCGCGTTGCGCCGGCCATTTTGGAAGGTCAGGCAGGCAGCAGCGCGGTGTGGGATCGGGTGCCTCGGGCGATTCAGGCACAAAGAAATGTGCGGATCTGCATGGGCAGACAGTCGGCACGGGCTGCTGGGGCTGTAGGTGGTTGATCCAGGTGGATCTTTGTTGCTGCAGTCGTCGTGGCTGCAGTCTCTCGTGCTGCAGGAGGGGTCCGCTGGGCACACGAGGGAGATGGGCTCCTGCCCTCTCACCTGTGGGGTTGCCTGCAAGTGGGGGGCTCACTGGGGCAAACAGGGGGCGATGGCCTTTATCCTGGCCTTGTTCCGCCGCCGGCTTCCGCCTGCCGGTGGGGCGGGATCGCAAATGTGTTGTTGGGTTGCCTAGCAACCGAGAGCCTCGCTCTCATGCCGCGTTGCGCCGGCCATTTTGGAGGGTCAGGCAGGCAGCAGCGCGGTGTGGGATCGGGTGCCTCGGGCGATTCAGGCACAAAGAAATGTGCGGATCTGCATGGGCAGACAGTCGGCACGGGCTGCTGGGGCTGTAGGTGGTTGATCCAGGTGGATCTTTGTTGCTGCAGTCGTCGTGGCTGCAGTCTCTCGTGCTGCAGGAGGGGTCCGCTGGGCACACGAGGGAGATGGGCTCCTGCCCTCTCACCTGTGGGGTTGCCTGCAAGTGGGGGGCTCACTGGGGCAAACAGGGGGCGATGGCCTTTATCCTGGCCTTGTTCCGCCGCCGGCTTCCGCCTGCCGGTGGGGCGGGATCGCAAATGTGTTGTTGGGTTGCCTAGCAACCGAGAGCCTCGCTCTCATGCCGCGTTGCGCCGGCCATTTTGGAGTGTCAGGCAGGCAGCAGCGCGGTGTGGGATCGGGTGCCTCGGGCGATTCAGGCACAAAGAAATGTGCGGATCTGCATGGGCAGACAGTCGGCACGGGCTGCTGGGGCTGTAGGTGGTTGATCCAGGTGGATCTTTGTTGCTGCAGTCGTCGTGGCTGCAGTCTCTCGTGCTGCAGGAGGGGTCTGCTGGGCACACGAGGGAGATGGGCTCCTGCCCTCTCACCTGTGGGGTTGCCTGCAAGTGGGGGGCTCACTGGGGCAAACAGGGGGCGATGGCCTTTATCCTGGCCTTGTTCCGCCGCTGGCTTCCGCCTGCCGGTGGGGCGGGATCGCAAATGTGTTGTTGGGTTGCCTAGCAACCGAGAGCCTCGCTCTCATGCCGCGTTGCGCCGGCCATTTTGGAAGGTCAGGCAGGCAGCAGCGCGGTGTGGGATCGGGTGCCTCGGGCGATTCAGGCACAAAGAAATGTGCGGATCTGCATGGGCAGACAGTCGGCACGGGCTGCTGGGGCTGTAGGTGGTTGATCCAGGTGGATCTTTGTTGCTGCAGTCGTCGTGGCTGCAGTCTCTCGTGCTGCAGGAGGGGTCCGCTGGGCACACGAGGGAGATGGGCTCCTGCCCTCTCACCTGTGGGGTTGCCTGCAAGTGGGGGGCTCACTGGGGCAAACAGGGGGCGATGGCCTTTATCCTGGCCTTGTTCCGCCGCCGGCTTCCGCCTGCCGGTGGGGCGGGATCGCAAATGTGTTGTTGGGTTGCCTAGCAACCGAGAGCCTCGCTCTCATGCCGCGTTGCGCCAGCCATTTTGGAGGGTCAGGCAGGCAGCAGCGCGGTGTGGGATCGGGTGCCTCGGGCGATTTAGGCACAAAGAAATGTGCAGATCTGCATGGGCAGACAGTCGGCACGGGCTGCTGGGGCTGTAGGTGGTTGATCCAGGTGGATCTTTGTTGCTGCAGTCGTCATGGCTGCAGTCTCTCGTGCTGCAGGAGGGGTCCGCTGGGCACACGAGGGAGATGGGCTCCTGCCCGCTCACCTGTGGGGTTGCCTGCAAGTTGGGGGCTCACTGGGGCAAACAGGGGGCGATGGCCTTTATCCTGGCCTTGTTCCGCCGCCGGCTTCCGCCTGCCGGTGGGGCGGGATCGCAAATGTGTTGTTGGGTTGCCTAGCAACCGAGAGCCTCGCTCTCATGCGGCGTTGCGCCGGCCATTTTGGAGGGTCAGGCAGGCAGCAGCGCGGTGTGGGATCGGGTGCCTCGGGCGATTCAGGAACAAAGAAATGTGCGGATCTGCATGGGCAGACAGTCGGCACGGGCTGCTGGGGCTGTAGGTGGTTGATCCAGGTGGATCTTTGTTGCTGCAGTCGTCGTGGCTGCAGTCTCTCGTGCTGCAGGAGGGGTCCGCTGGGCACACTAGGGAGATGGGCTCCTGCCCTCTCACCTGTGGGGTTGCCTGCAAGTGGGGGGCTCACTGGGGCAAACAGGGGGCGATGGCCTTTATCCTGGCCTTGTTCCGCCGCCGGCTTCCGCCTGCCGGTGGGGCGGGATCGCAAATGTGTTGTTGGGTTGCCTAGCAACCGAGAGCCTCGCTCTCATGCCGCGTTGCACCGGCCATTTTGGAGGGTCAGGCAGGCAGCAGCGCGGTGTGGGATCGGGTGCCTCGGGCGATTCAGGCACAAAGAAATGTGCGGGTCTGCATGGGCAGACAGTCGGCACGGGCTGCTGGGGCTGTAGGTGGTTGATCCAGGTGGATCTTTGTTGCTGCAGTCGTCGTGGCGGCAGTCTCTCGTGCTGCAGGAGGGGTCCGCTGGGCACACGAGTGAGATGGGCTCCTGCCCTCTCACCTGTGGGGTTGCCTGCAAATGGGGGGCTCACTGGGGCAAACAGGGGACGATGGCCTTTATCCTGGCCTTGTTCCGCCGCCGGCTTCCGCCTGCCGGTTGGGCGCGATCGCAAATGTGTTGTTGGGTTGCCTAGCAACCGAGAGCCTCGCTCTCATGCCGCGTTGCGCCGGCCATTTTGGAGGGTCAGGCAGGCAGCAGCGCGGTGTGGGATCGGGTGCCTCGGGCGATTCAGGCACAAAGAAATGTGCGGATCTGCATGGGCAGACAGTCGGCACGGGCTGCTGGGGCTGTAGGTGGTTGATCCAGGTGGATCTTTGTTGCTGCAGTCGTTGTGGCTGCAGTCTCTCGTGCTGCAGGAGGGGTCGGCTGGGCACACGAGGGAGATGGGCTCCTGCCCTCTCACCTGTGGGGTTGCCTGCAAGTGGGGGGCTCACTGGGGCAAACAGGGGGTGATGGCCTTTATCCTGGCCTTGTTTCGCCGCCGGCTTCACCCTGCCGGTGGGGCGGGATCGCAAATGTGTTGTTGGGTTGCTCAGCAACCGAGAGCCTCGCTCTCATGCCGCGTTGCGCCGGCCATTTTGGAGGGTCAGGCAGGCAGCAGCGCTGTGTGGGATCGGGTTCCTCGGGCGATTCAGGCACAAAGAAATGTGCGGATCTGCATGGGCAGACAGTCGGCACGGGCTGCTGGGGATGTAGGTGGTTGATCCAGTTGGATCTTTGTTGCTGCAGTCGTCGTGGCTGCAGTCTCTCGTGCTGCAGGAGGGGTCCGCTGGGCACACGAGGGAGATGGGCTCCTGCCCTCTCACCTGTGGGGTTGCCTGCAAGTGGGGGGCTCACTGGGGCAAACAGGGGGCGATGGCCTTTATCCTGGCCTTGTTCCACTGCCGGCTTCCGCCTGTCGGTGGGGCGGGATCGCAAATGTGTTGTTGGGTTGCCTAGCAACCGAGAGCCTCGCTCTCATGCCGCGTTGCGCCGGCCATTTTGGAGGGTCAGGCAGGCAGCAGCGCGGTGTGGGATCGGGTGCCTCGGGCGATTCAGGCACAAAGAAATGTGCGGATTTGCATGGGCAGGCAGTCGGCACGGGCTGCTGGGGCTGTAGGTGGTTCATCCAGGTGGATCTTTGTTGCTGCAGTCGTCGTGGCTGCAGTCTCTCGTGCTGCAGGAGGGGTCCGCTGGGTACACGAGGGAGATGGGCTCCTGCCCTCTCACCTGTGGGGTTGCCTGCAAGTGGGGGGCTCACTGGGGCAAACAGGGGGCGATGGCCTTTATCCTGGCCTTGTTCCGCCGCCGGCTTCCGCCTGCCGGTGGGGCGGGATCGCAAATGTGTTGTTGGGTTGCCTAGCAACCGAGAGCCTCGCTCTCATGCCGCATTGCGGCGGCCATTTTGGAAGGTCAGGCAGGCAGCAGCGCGGTGTAGGATCGGGTGCCTTGGGCGATTCAGGCACAAAGAAATGTGCGGATCTGCATGGGCAGACAGTCGGCACGGGCTGCTGGGGCTGTAGGTGGTTGATCCAGGTGGATCTTTGTTGCTGCAGTCGTCGTGGCTGCAGTCTCTCGTGCTGCAGGAGGGGTCCGCTGGGCACACGAGGGAGATGGGCTCCTGCCCTCTCACCTCTGGGGTTGCCTGCAAGTGGGGGGCTCACTGGGGCAAACAGGGGGCGATGGCCTTTATCCTGGCCTTGTTCCGCCGCCGGCTTCCGCCTGCCGGTGGGGCGGGATCGCAAATGTGTTGTTGGGTTGCCTAGCAACCGAGAGCCTCGCTCTCATGCCGCGTTGCGCCGGCCATTTTGGAGGGTCAGGCAGGCAGCAGCTGTTAAGAAAGGAAGAAGGCATACTATGGCAAAAGGGAAAATGCACACAGTAGCACTGTGAACAACTCTGAATCTAACAACGTGTATATAATACCCAAGTCTTGTGTATATATGTAAAACCCAGGAACGTCAATAAGGTAAAACAGTATTACCAATATAGGAAAAGGGATGTGGGGTAAACACTTAGGACCTCCTTATGACTGAAAGGAAAGTCGGCAAACTCTTTACCCACTATGCTCTTACAGATACTGACAGCGCTAAACCCACGTAGCGGGCAAGCAAGGACAGATTCTGTGAACTGACAATCTGTAGAATACTGAATAAGGAAATTATAAACAGTACTCACGAGGACCGGAAAGACCACTTGAATGTCAGTAATTTCACGAACCCTGTAGATCAAACAGGGACCCAGAAGGCTGTAAAAGCAAAGGGTTAAAGATAACAAAATACATAAACCCTAGTAAAAGGCAAGTCTGAATTGTGATAATAAATCGTGAGGAAAACTAAAAGGGGAACACTCTGGAACTTGTAACAACAAACCCACACCTAATAATCAATGGAAAATGAATGCAGAAGTGTAATGGAAAACATGGAGTGGAATCTCAATAAAGTAGGATCAGGAGCAGGGAAAATGATATCACAAAAGGAAACCTTTCCCACCCAATCCAAGGAGAAAAGGCAGTAACTAATTCTACGAAAGTAAATATTAATACATCATGCTTTTCAGTAACCAGGACAGCATAAAGGGACAGAAAACACCGGCAAACTGGGCTGCATCAAATAGTAAAGTACAGAGAAAGGCTGTCTGCAGACAGAGGAAGACAGAAAGGGAAATTCAGAAAGCATAAATCAAATAAGCGCATAAATCCGAAATCCAGGACAGAGGAACAAGATACAGGAACTAGTAACTGGGCACAAGGCTAGGAACAGGAACTAGGTACAAGGCATGGAACTAGGAACAAGGAACTGGAACTAGATACTTGGCACAATATCTATGAACAGGGAACTGGAACTAGGTACAAGGCACAGAAACTAAGTACAGGAAACAGGGACTAGTCACAACAGGAACACTGCTACAATGACCAGCGCCGGACTGAAGCAAACTGAGGCTTTTAAAGCTGCTTAACGAGCACACCCCTCAGGCCTGCCGGTTGGGCGCGATCGCAAATGTGTTGTTGGGTTGCCTAGCAACCGAGAGCCTCGCTCTCATGCCGCGTTGCGCCGGCCATTTTGGAGGGTCAGGCAGGCAGCAGCGCGGTGTGGGATCGGGTGCCTCGGGCGATTCAGGCACAAAGAAATGTGCGGATCTGCATGGGCAGACAGTCGGCACGGGCTGCTGGGGCTGTAGGTGGTTGATCCAGGTGGATCTTTGTTGCTGCAGTCGTTGTGGCTGCAGTCTCTCGTGCTGCAGGAGGGGTCGGCTGGGCACACGAGGGAGATGGGCTCCTGCCCTCTCACCTGTGGGGTTGCCTGCAAGTGGGGGGCTCACTGGGGCAAACAGGGGGTGATGGCCTTTATCCTGGCCTTGTTTCGCCGCCGGCTTCACCCTGCCGGTGGGGCGGGATCGCAAATGTGTTGTTGGGTTGCTCAGCAACCGAGAGCCTCGCTCTCATGCCGCGTTGCGCCGGCCATTTTGGAGGGTCAGGCAGGCAGCAGCGCTGTGTGGGATCGGGTTCCTCGGGCGATTCAGGCACAAAGAAATGTGCGGATCTGCATGGGCAGACAGTCGGCACGGGCTGCTGGGGATGTAGGTGGTTGATCCAAGGTGATCTTTGTTGCTGCAGTCGTCGTGGCTGCAGTCTCTCGTGCTGCAGGAGGGGTCCGCTGGGCACACGAGGGAGATGGGCTCCTGCCCTCTCACCTGTGGGGTTGCCTGCAAGTGGGGGGCTCACTGGGGCAAACAGGGGGCGATGGCCTTTATCCTGGCCTTGTTCCACTGCCGGCTTCCGCCTGCCGGTGGGGCGGGATCGCAAATGTGTTGTTGGGTTGCCTAGCAACCGAGAGCCTCGCTCTCATGCCGCGTTGCGCCGGCCATTTTGGAGGGTCAGGCAGGCAGCAGCACGGTGTGGGATCGGGTGCCTCGGGCGATTCAGGCACAAAGAAATGTGCGGATTTGCATGGGCAGGCAGTCGGCACGGGCTGCTGGGGCTGTAGGTGGTTCATCCAGGTGGATCTTTGTTGCTGCAGTCGTCGTGGCTGCAGTCTCTCGTGCTGCAGGAGGGGTCCGCTGGGTACACGAGGGAGATGGGCTCCTGCCCTCTCACCTGTGGGGTTGCCTGCAAGTGGGGGGCTCACTGGGGCAAACAGGGGGCGATGGCCTTTATCCTGGCCTTGTTCCGCCGCCGGCTTCCGCCTGCCGGTGGGGCGGGATCGCAAATGTGTTGTTGGGTTGCCTAGCAACCGAGAGCCTCGCTCTCATGCCGCATTGCGCCGGCCATTTTGGAAGGTCAGGCAGGCAGCAGCGCGGTGTGGGATCGGGTGCCTTGGGCGATTCAGGCACAAAGAAATGTGCGGATCTGCATGGGCAGACAGTCGGCACGGGCTGCTGGGGCTGTAGGTGGTTGATCCAGGTGGATCTTTGTTGCTGCAGTCGTCGTGGCTGCAGTCTCTCGTGCTGCAGGAGGGGTCCGCTGGGCACACGAGGGAGATGGGCTCCTGCCCTCTCACCTGTGGGGTTGCCTGCAAGTGGGGGGCTCACTGGGGCAAACAGGGGGCGATGGCCTTTATCCTGGCCTTGTTCCGCCGCCGGCTTCCGCCTGCCGGTGGGGCGGGATCGCAAATGTGTTGTTGGGTTGCCTAGCAACCGAGAGCCTCGCTCTCATGCCGCGTTGCGCCGGCCATTTTGGAGGGTCAGGCAGGCAGCAGCTGTTAAGAAAGGAAGAAGGCATACTATGGCAAAAGGGAAAATGCACACAGTAGCACTGTGAACAACTCTGAATCTAACAACTTGTATATAATACCCAAGTCTTGTGTATATATGTAAAACCCAGGAACGTCAATAAGGTAAAACAGTATTACCAATATAGGAAAAGGGATGTGGGGTAAACACTTAGGACCTCCTTATGACTGAAAGGAAAGTCGGCAAACTCTTTACCCACTATGCTCTTACAGATACTGACAGCGCTAAACCCACGTAGCGGGCAAGCAAGGACAGATTCTGTGAACTGACAATCTGTAGAATACTGAATAAGGAAATTATAAACAGTACTCACGAGGACCGGAAAGACCACTTGAATGTCAGTAATTTCACAAACCCTGTAGATCAAACAGGGACCCAGAAGGCTGTAAAAGCAAAGGGTTAAAGATAACAAAATACATAAACCCTAGTAAAAGGCAAGTCTGAATTGTGATAATAAATCGTGAGGAAAACTAAAAGGGGAACACTCTGGAACTTGTAACAACAAACCCACACCTAATAATCAATGGAAAATGAATGCAGAAGTGTAATGGAAAACATGGAGTGGAATCTCAATAAAGTAGGATCAGGAGCAGGGAAAATGATATCACAAAAGGAAACCTTTCCCACCCAATCCAAGGAGAAAAGGCAGTAACTAATTCTACGAAAGTAAATATTAATATATCATGCTTTTCAGTAACCAGGACAGCATAAAGGGACAGAAAACACTGGCAAACTGGGCTGCATCAAATAGTAAAGTACAGAGAAAGGCTGTCTGCAGACAGAGGAAGACAGAAAGGGAAATTCAGAAAGCATAAATCAAATAAGCGCATAAATCCGAAATCCAGGACAGAGGAACAAGATACAGGAACTAGTAACTGGGCACAAGGCTAGGAACAGGAACTAGGTACAAGGCATGGAACTAGGAACAAGGAACTGGAACTAGATACTTGGCACAATATCTATGAACAAGAAACTGGAACTAGGTACAAGGCACAGAAACTAGGAACAAGAACTGGAAATAGATACTTGGCTCAATATCTATGAACAGGGAACTGGAACTAGGTACAAGGCACAGAAACTAAGTACAGGAAACAGGGACTAGTCACAACAGGAACACTGCTACAATGACCAGCGCCGGACTGAAGCAAACTGAGGCTTTTAAAGCTGCTTAACGAGCACACCCCTCAGGCGTGCCGCCTGCTGCACCTGCAGCCACAGGTGTTGCCTATCCTCCTCCCAGGGCTGTGCTGCAAGGGAGGAGATGATGCAGTGAGCCAGGCATTCTGGGAAGCAGGAGGTGAAGCAGTGAGCCAAGGCATTCTGGGAAGCATAGTCATTTGATTTAAGTAGCATGCCGGATAACAGGGAGGAGATGAAGCAGTGAGTCAGGCATTCTGGGAAGCAGGAGGTGAAACAGTGAGCCAAGGCATTCTGGGAAACATAGTCATTTGATTTAAATAGCATGCTGGCTGCCAAAAACCAGGAATGGATCCGGAAGGGAAGTAACTGGGAAAATAAGGTTTTAACGCTCCCAATTCATCAGAACACTGTAGCATAGGGTTCGAAGGAAATGTCCAGTAAGGAATAAACCCCAGAACATGCCCCCAAGTGGCGGGGACGGGAACGAAGGGAGCGAGAATGGGAGCAAAGAGAGCGAGCCGTGACACTATACCCCCTCCCACGGCCGACTCCAGGCGGCCGTTACTCGCACAAAACATCTTCCTTCCATGACTGGAGCGCTTTGTCTTTGGAGGTGGCACTGACGAAAACAATGATCCACGGGCAGAAGCAGAAGGACTGGAATGAATAGAATCAGGCTGCAGTCTATAAGAGTCATAGGCAGATTTTCGGTGAGGAAAGGACTCATGGGTTGAAGAAAGGCATGAAGGACTTGCAGGACCCGAAGCAGAGTTGGAAAGTCCAGGAAGGTCAGTCTCTGGGAGCGAACACTCATACATCATTGAGGAGGGAGGCTCGCTGGTGCATGCTTTGGACAATGATAGATGCTCTGGTAGCCCCCCTGCTGAGATCGAACACACAGGAGGTGAGAAAACAGCGGATTTCAGACAATGTTCATGTTCAGACAAAGAAGGTGGTGACTGGTTCAAGGCCTGTGGTTGAGGGTGACCAAGGTTTGATTGCATTTGTTCCACACCTTGGGGGCCTGGAAGTCCAATGGGTTGTACAAGGCTGGCATTCCTGATGTCAGTCATATGGCCACCTTGTTGCACGTGGGATACAACCGCAGGGACGTTTGGCATACCGATAGGAGTGATAGACGCAGTACTTGGTACATCAGGCACACTCGCAGCTGGAGCAATAACAGGCACATCTTGAACTGCAGCAGTCATATCCTCCCTTTGGCTACTAGCACCCGAATGGTGCAGCAGTTGGGGAACCGTGCCCGTCCCTTCCTTCAGGCTCATGTGCGATCCGGCAACAAAAGGGCTGTCAAGCGGCTTATCCAAACCGGCCCCCAAATGTGAACCGTCCGGCCCGTTATCCTGGTTGGCTGTTTGTTCGATGTCTAGGCCATGGCTGATGGCATCCGTCACCCTCTTGTAACACTCCAGGCAAGTCCAACGGCCTTGCATGTAAGGCTCTCCCAAGTCGTGAACCAGCTTGATGTTTTTGGCAGAAGTCTCAGACTCAGATGTAGCATATGCGGGAGGTGCTAATTCTACAGACAAGCAGTTGGGGGAATTAGCTTGTGTAAAAGGCAGGCCTTCTGGTGATCCTCCTGAAGCATAGGATGGGCAGATTGGATGTTCATCCGTAATAAATGGCTGGGATTTAGGAGGTAGCTCTGAAGTAGATGAATCTGCAACATGATCAAACAGAGCAGACAGGTTCACCTCCGATATTGGCAGCGAGGCTGAGCAGGATACAGGTCTTTCATGAACTGAAGCCAAACTAGCAGTAGGCTCTGGGACCGGAGACAGGCACTCAGGATGTGCTACCGGAGGCTTCATGGCTGAAGGATAAACTGCTGGATGAGTCACTGTATCTGAAAACAGGCATGCCAGAGGAAATTCAGAGGCTGAGGGCATGCAAGCTGGAGCCGTCTCGTTAGCTGAAGACAAACTTGTCAAGGTCTTTGGCTCTGACCACGTACATGGTGAAGGCTCTTGAGCGACTGGCAGACATAGCAATTGTTCATTGATTGAAGACACGTTTGACAATGATGACTGCAGAGCCGTGGACTGGGTAGTCGAAGAGTCAATAGTTGTAGAAGGACAGACTGAAGTCCCAGAAGTCGACAGACATATTTGTGGCTCAGGAATGGAATGCACCTTTAGGGCGGTTGACTCCATGACACCATTAACCAAAGACTGAGCTGGACCCATGCCGTACCTTTCCTTAGTGGATGACACAGAGTAATTTCCAAAGTCTCTGTTAATCAGGATTTCGTCAAGTGTCCATTCCTTTGTCTTAACTTCTGAAGGTGGCAGATTATCAATCAACAGTTCAGGAATCGCTTGCCTGGTCCTTGTTTTAGTATACTGTGGAATGAGTCCATCAAAACAAGAATTATGTACTGTCTTTGATTGTTCATTGTGACAAAAATTGGCAGAAGGAGGAGTGAACACAGAGGTAGCATCGTTTTCCACATCAGCTTGAATGTTTACTTCAGTCTCAGCAGCTGGATCAAGGGCTGAACCTAAACCTACAGTAATGACTGATTCTGTGTACGCAACCATTGTGGATTGTGTTTGGAATACAGAAGCATGTATGTGTTCAAACTCTGAATTATGACTGACTGCTACAGAGGAATTCTTAGGCAAAGGAGTGACTTGTAAATCTTCTACTAACAGGAATTCCTGACAAACGGTAGAACAATTGTCAGAATCTGTGCTCTGAATAAGTGCTGTGCAAGAAAGAGGACTTTCACTCCCAATAGGTTTTTCATATTGACAAGTATCATGACCTACTAAAACCTCCTCACTCAGAGATTGAACAGTATTCACTTCATCAACGGATAAAGTTTGAGGTGTAGTCAGAAAAAATCGTAAAGTTTTATTCTCCTCTAGTAAACTGATGTATTCTCGTCTTAATTCCTCAAATTCAACTCTTAACATGCCCAGGCTTAACTGTACATCCCTATCAGTAGTCACAAGGGAAGGCATGGTGGCATCGGGGCTGGAACCTGCCCTAGTCATCTGGACGTGTACTGATTGTACATCGTCATTTACTGCTTGCAGGTCTTGTGATCTATACTCTCGCTTACCGACTTGGTCTGTGTTACCCTTAAGTAAACTACTGACATCAGACCTCTTGACATTAGGGACTACAGTAAGTACTTGTGCAGAGGAGTAAGCAGTTGGCTGAGGGCTGAAAACAGAAGTTATGTAATGAACCCCTTCATTCTTTATGTTTGAATCATGAAACTGTTCAATCTGAGGTAAAGCACAACCGGAATTATAGGGTTCAACAACAGATGTACTCATATTTAGTAAATCTAACAGTGTTTTATTTTCCGCTGCTAAGGCTTGTGCGGACATATCTGGATCAAAATTAAAAACAGAATTAGGATCAGGCAATGTATGATGGGCCAGGCGATGGGTATAATATTTTGCACGTAAATACCCATTTGTGTCAAGGAGTTCATTTAAGTCTGGATCAGTGTTTTGATTATCACAGGCAAACGTAGTCAAAACTTTCTGTACACATTTTTTAGTAGCCTTGCTACCCTTCTTTCTTGATCTGGCCGTATACAAACGGGAAGAATGGCTGGTCATTCTGTTAAGAAAGGAAGAAGGCATACTATGGCAAAAGGGAAAATGCACACAGTAGCACTGTGAACAACTCTGAATCTAACAACGTGTATATAATACCCAAGTCTTGTGTATATATGTAAAACCCAGGAACGTCAATAAGGTAAAACAGTATTACCAATATAGGAAAAGGGATGTGGGGTAAACACTTAGGACCTCCTTATGACTGAAAGGAAAGTCGGCAAACTCTTTACCCACTATGCTCTTACAGATACTGACAGCGCTAAACCCACGTAGCGGGCAAGCAAGGACAGATTCTGTGAACTGACAATCTGTAGAATACTGAATAAGGAAATTATAAACAGTACTCACGAGGACCGGAAAGACCACTTGAATGTCAGTAATTTCACGAACCCTGTAGATCAAACAGGGACCCAGAAGGCTGTAAAAGCAAAGGGTTAAAGATAACAAAATACATAAACCCTAGTAAAAGGCAAGTCTGAATTGTGATAATAAATCGTGAGGAAAACTAAAAGGGGAACACTCTGGAACTTGTAACAACAAACCCACACCTAATAATCAATGGAAAATGAATGCAGAAGTGTAATGGAAAACATGGAGTGGAATCTCAATAAAGTAGGATCAGGAGCAGGGAAAATGATATCACAAAAGGAAACCTTTCCCACCCAATCCAAGGAGAAAAGGCAGTAACTAATTCTACGAAAGTAAATATTAATACATCATGCTTTTCAGTAACCAGGACAGCATAAAGGGACAGAAAACACCGGCAAACTGGGCTGCATCAAATAGTAAAGTACAGAGAAAGGCTGTCTGCAGACAGAGGAAGACAGAAAGGGAAATTCAGAAAGCATAAATCAAATAAGCGCATACATCCGAAATCCAGGACAGAGGAACAAGATACAGGAACTAGTAACTGGGCACAAGGCTAGGAACAGGAACTAGGTACAAGGCATGGAACTAGGAACAAGGAACTGGAACTAGATACTTGGCACAATATCTATGAACAAGAAACTGGAACTAGGTACAAGGCACAGAAACTAGGAACAAGAACTGGAAATAGATACTTGGCTCAATATCTATGAACAGGGAACTGGAACTAGGTACAAGGCACAGAAACTAAGTACAGGAAACAGGGACTAGTCACAACAGGAACACTGCTACAATGACCAGCGCCGGACTGAAGCAAACTGAGGCTTTTAAAGCTGCTTAACGAGCACACCCCTCAGGCGTGCCGCCTGCTGCACCTGCAGCCACAGGTGTTGCCTATCCTCCTCCCAGCGTTGTGCTGCAAGGGAGGAGATGATGCAGTGAGCCAGGCATTCTGGGAAGCAGGAGGTGAAGCAGTGAGCCAAGGCATTCTGGGAAGCATAGTCATTTGATTTAAGTAGCATGCCGGATGCCAGGGATGAGATGAAGCAGTGAGCCAGGCATTCTGGGAAGCAGGAGGTGAAACAGTGAGCCAAGGCATTCTGGGAAACATAGTCATTTGATTTAAATAGCATGCTGGCTGCCAAAAACCAGGAATGGATCCGGAAGGGAAGTAACTGGGAAAATAAGGTTTTAACGCTCCCAATTCATCAGAACACTGTAGCATAGGGTTCGAAGGAAATGTCCAGTAAGGAATAAACCCCAGAACATGCCCCCAAGTGGCGGGGATGGGAACGAAGGGAGCGAGAACGGGAGCGAAGAGAGCGAGCCGTGACAGCAGCGCGGTGTGGGATCGGGTGCCTCGGGCGATTCAGGCACAAAGAAACGTGCGGATCTGCATGGGCAGACAGTCGGCACGGGCTGCTGGGGCTGTAGGTGGTTGATCCAGGTGGATCTTTGTTGCTGCAGTCGTCGTGGCTGCAGTCTCTCGTGCTGCAGGAGGGGTCCGCTGGGCACACGAGGGAGATGGGCTCCTGCCCTCTCACCTGTGGGGTTGCCTGCAAGTGGGGGGCTCACTGGGGCAAACAGGGGGCGATGGCCTTTATCCTGGCCTTGTTCCGCCGCCGGCTTCCGCCTGCCGGTGGGGCGGGATCGCAAATGTGTTGTTGGGTTGCCTAGCAACCGAGAGCCTCGCTCTCATGCCGCGTTGCGCCGGCCATTTTGGAAGGTCAGGCAGGCAGCAGCACGGTGTGGGATCGGGTGCCTCGGGCGATTCAGGCACAAAGAAATGTGCGGATCTGCATGGGCAGACAGTCGGCACGGGCTGCTGGGGCTGTAGGTGGTTGATCCAGGTGGATCTTTGTTGCTGCAGTCGTCGTGGCTGCAGTCTCTCGTGCTGCAGGAGGGGTCCGCTGGGCACACGAGGGAGATGGGCTCCTGCCCTCTCACCTGTGGGGTTGCCTGCATGTGGGGGGCTCACTGGGGCAAACAGGGGGCGAATGCCTTTATCCTGGCCTTGTTCCGCCGCCGGCTTCCGCCTGCCGGGGGGCGGGATCGCAAATGTGTTGTTGGGTTGCCTAGCAACCGAGAGCCTCGCTCTCATGCCGCGTTGAGCCGGCCATTTTGGAGGGTCAGGCTGGCAGCAGCGCGGTGTGGGATCGGGTGCCTCGGGCGATTCAGGCACAAAGAAATGTGCGGATCTGCATGGGCAGACAGTCGGCACGGGCTGCTGGGGCTGTAGGTGGTTGATCCAGGTGGATCTTTGTTGCTGCAGTCGTCGTGGCGGCAGTCTCTCGTGCTGCAGGAGGGGTCCGCTGGGCACACGAGGGAGATGGGCTCCTGCCCTCTCACCTGTGGGGTTGCCTGCAAGTGGGGGGCTCACTGGGGCAAACAGGGGGCGATGGCCTTTATCCTGGCCTTGTTCCGCCGCCGGCTTCCGCCTGCCGGTGGGGCGGGGTCGCAAATGTGTTGTTGGGTTGCCTAGCAACCGAGAG
Source organism: Ambystoma mexicanum (assembly GCF_040938575.1). Taxonomy (NCBI): domain Eukaryota; kingdom Metazoa; phylum Chordata; class Amphibia; order Caudata; family Ambystomatidae; genus Ambystoma; species Ambystoma mexicanum. The sequence goes on along the minus strand of NC_090936.1, from coordinate 964,899,618 downwards.
CCTTGCTCTCATGCCGCGTTGCGCCGGCCATTTTGGAGGGTCAGGCAGGCAGCAGCGCGGTGTGGGATCGGGTGCCTCGGGCGATTCAGGCACAAAGAAATGTGCGGATCTGCATGGGCAGACAGTCGGCACGGGCTGCTGGGGCTGTAGGTGGTTGATCCAGGTGGATCTTTGTTGCTGCAGTCGTCGTGGCTGCAGTCTCTCGTGCTGCAGGAGGGGTCCGCTGGGCACACGAGGGAGATGGGCTCCTGCCCTCTCACCTGTGGGGTTGCCTGCAAGTGGGGGGCTCACTGGGGCAAACAGGGGGCGATGATGGCCTTTATCCTGGCCTTGTTCCGCTGCCGGCTTCCGCCTGCCGGTGGGGCGGGATCGCAAATGTGTTGTTGGGTTGCCTAGCAACCGAGAGCCTTGCTCTCATGCCGCGTTGCGCCGGCCATTTTGGAAGGTCAGGCAGGCAGCAGCGCGGTGTGGGATCGGGTGCCTCGGGCGATTCAGGCACAAAGAAATGTGCGGATCTGCATGGGCAGACAGTCGGCACGGGCTGCTGGGGCTGTAGGTGGTTGATCCATGTGGATCTTTGTTGCTGCAGTCGTCGTGGCTGCATTCCCTCGTGCTGCAGGAGGGGTCCGCTGGGCACACGAGGGAGATGGGCTCCTGCCCTCTCACCTGTGGGGTTGCCTGCATGTGGGAGCTCACTGGGGCAAACAGGGGGCGATGGCCTTTATCCTGGCCTTGTTCCGCCGCCGGCTTCCGCCTGCCGGGGGGCGGGATCGCAAATGTGTTGTTGGGTTGCCTAGCAACCGAGAGCCTCGCTCTCATGCCGCGTTGCGCCGGCCATTTTGGAGGGTCAGGCTGGCAGCAGCGCGGTGTGGGATCGGGTGCCTCGGGCGATTCAGGCACAAAGAAATGTGCGGATCTGCATGGGCAGACAGTCGGCACGGGCTGCTGGGGCTGTAGGTGGTTGATCCAGGTGGATCTTTGTTGCTGCAGTCGTCGTGGCTGCAGTCTCTCGTGCTGCAGGAGGGGTCTGCTGGGCACACAAGGGAGATGGGCTCCTGCCCTCTCACCTGTGGGGTTGCCTGCAAGTGGGGGGCTCACTGGGGCAAACAGGGGGCGATGGCCTTTATCCTGGCCTTGTTCCGCCGCCGGCTTCCGCCTGCCAGTGGGGCGGGGTCGCAAATGTGTTGTTGGGTTGCCTAGCAACCGAGAGCCTCGCTCTCATGACGCGTTGCGCCGGCCATTTTGGAAGGTCAGGCAGGCAGCAGCGCGGTGTGGGATCGGGTGCCTCGGGCGATTCAGGCACAAAGAAATGTGCGGATCTGCATGGGCAGACAGTCGGCACGGGCTGCTGGGGCTGTAGGTGGTTGATCCAGGTGGATCTTTGTTGCTGCAGTCGTCGTGGCTGCATTCTCTCGTGCTGCAGGAGGGGTCCGCTGGGCACACGAGGGAGATGGGCTCCTGCCCTCTCACCTGTGGGGTTACCTGCATGTGGGGGGCTCACTGGGGCAAACAGGGGGCGATGGCCTTTATCCTGGCCTTGTTCCGCCGCCGGCTTCCGCCTGCCGGGGGGCGGGATCGCAAATGTGTTGTTGGGTTGCCTAGCAACCGAGAGCCTCGCTCTCATGCCGCGTTGCGCCGGCCATTTTGGAGGGTCAGGCTGGCAGCAGCGCGGTGTGGGATCGGGTGCCTCGGGCGATTCAGGCACAAAGAAATGTGCGGATCTGCATGGGCAGACAGTCGGCACGGGCTGCTGGGGCTGTAGGTGGTTGATCCAGGTGGATCTTTGTTGCTGCAGTCGTCGTGGCTGCAGTCTCTCGTGCTGCAGGAGGGGTCCGCTGGGCACACGAGGGAGATGGGCTCCTGCCCTCTCACCTGTGGGGTTGCCTGCAAGTGGGGGGCTCACTGGGGCAAACAGGGGGCGATGGCCTTTATCCTGGCCTTGTTCCGCCGCCGGCTTCCGCCTGCCGGTGGGGCGGGGTCGCAAATGTGTTGTTGGGTTGCCTAGCAACCGAGAGCCTCGCTCTCATGCCGCGTTGCGCCGGCCATTTTGGAGGGTCAGGCAGGCAGCAGCGCGGTGTGGGATCGCGTGCCTCGGGCGATTCAGGCACAAAGAAATGTGCGGATCTGCATGGGCAGACAGTCGGCACGGGCTGCTGGGGCTGTAGGTGGTTGATCCAGGTGGATCTTTGTTGCTGCAGTTGTCGTGGCTGCAGTCTCTCGTGCTGCAGGAGGGGTCCGCTGGGCACACGAGGGAGATGGGCTCCTGCCCTCTCACCTGTGGGGTTGCCTGCAAGTGGGGGGCTCACTGGGGCAAACAGGGGGCGATGGCCTTTATCCTGGCCTTGTTCCGCCGCCGGCTTCCACCTGCCGGTGGGGCGGGATCGCAAATGTGTTGTTGGGTTGCCTAGCAACCGAGAGCCTCGCTCTCATGCCGCGTTGCGCCGGCCATTTTGGAGGGTCAGGCAGGCAGCAGCGCGGTGTGGGATCGGGTGCCTCGGGCGATTCAGGCACAAAGAAATGTGCGGATCTGCATGGGCAGACAGTCAGCACGGGCTGCTGGGGCTGTAGGTGGTTGATCCAGGTGGATCTTTGTTGCTGCAGTCATTGTGGCTGCAGTCTCTCGTGCTGCAGGAGGGGTCGGCTGGACACACGAGGGAGATGGGCTCCTGCCCTCTCACCTTTGGGGTTGCCTGCAAGTGGGGGGCTCACTGGGGCAAACAGGGGGCGATGGCCTTTATCCTGGCCTTGTTCCACCGCCGGCTTCCGCCTGCCGGTGGGGCGGGATCGCAAATGTGTTGTTGGGTTGCCTAGCAACCGAGAGCCTCGCTCTCATGCCGCGTTGCGCCGGCCATTTTGGAAGGTCAGGCAGGCAGCAGCGCGGTGTGGGATCGGGTGCCTCGGGCGATTCAGGCACAAAGAAATGTGCGGATCTGCATGGGCAGACAGTCGGCACGGGCTGCTGGGGCTGTAGGTGGTTGATCCAGGTGGATCTTTGTTGCTGCAGTCGTCGTGGCTGCATTCTCTCGTGCTGCAGGAGGGGTCCGCTGGGCACACGAGGGAGATGGGCTCCTGCCCTCTCACCTGTGGGGTTACCTGCATGTGGGGGGCTCACTGGGGCAAACAGGGGGCGATGGCCTTTATCCTGGCCTTGTTCCGCCGCCGGCTTCCGCCTGCCGGGGGGCGGGATCGCAAATGTGTTGTTGGGTTGCCTAGCAACCGAGAGCCTCGCTCTCATGCCGCGTTGCGCCGGCCATTTTGGAGGGTCAGGCTGGCAGCAGCGCGGTGTGGGATCGGGTGCCTCGGGCGATTCAGGCACAAAGAAATGTGCGGATCTGCATGGGCAGACAGTCGGCACGGGCTGCTGGGGCTGTAGGTGGTTGATCCAGGTGGATCTTTGTTGCTGCAGTCGTCGTGGCTGCAGTCTCTCGTGCTGCAGGAGGGGTCCGCTGGGCACACGAGGGAGATGGGCTCCTGCCCTCTCACCTGTGGGGTTGCCTGCAAGTGGGGGGCTCACTGGGGCAAACAGGGGGCGATGGCCTTTATCCTGGCCTTGTTCCGCCGCCGGCTTCCGCCTGCCGGTGGGGCGGGGTCGCAAATGTGTTGTTGGGTTGCCTAGCAACCGAGAGCCTCGCTCTCATGCCGCGTTGCGCCGGCCATTTTGGAGGGTCAGGCAGGCAGCAGCGCGGTGTGGGATTGCGTGCCTCGGGCGATTCAGGCACAAAGAAATGTGCGGATCTGCATGGGCAGACAGTCGGCACGGGCTGCTGGGGCTGTAGGTGGTTGATCCAGGTGGATCTTTGTTGCTGCAGTTGTCGTGGCTGCAGTCTCTCGTGCTGCAGGAGGGGTCCGCTGGGCACACGAGGGAGATGGGCTCCTGCCCTCTCACCTGTGGGGTTGCCTGCAAGTGGGGGGCTCACTGGGGCAAACAGGGGGCGATGGCCTTTATCCTGGCCTTGTTCCGCCGCCGGCTTCCACCTGCCGGTGGGGCGGGATCGCAAATGTGTTGTTGGGTTGCCTAGCAACCGAGAGCCTCGCTCTCATGCCGCGTTGCGCCGGCCATTTTGGAGTGTCAGGCAGGCAGCAGCGCGGTGTGGGATCGGGTGCCTCGGGCGATTCAGGCACAAAGAAATGTGCGGATCTGCATGGGCAGACAGTCAGCACGGGCTGCTGGGGCTGTAGGTGGTTGATCCAGGTGGATCTTTGTTGCTGCAGTCATTGTGGCTGCAGTCTCTCGTGCTGCAGGAGGGGTCGGCTGGACACACGAGGGAGATGGGCTCCTGCCCTCTCACCTTTGGGGTTGCCTGCAAGTGGGGGGCTCACTGGGGCAAACAGGGGGCGATGGCCTTTATCCTGGCCTTGTTCCACCGCCGGCTTCCGCCTGCCGGTGGGGCGGGATCGCAAATGTGTTGTTGGGTTGCCTAGCAACCGAGAGCCTCGCTCTCATGCCTCGTTGCGCCGGCCATTTTGGAGGGTCAGGCAGGCAGCAGCGCGGTGTGGGATCGGGTGCCTCGGGTGATTCAGGCACAAAGAAATGTGCGGATCTGCATGGGCAGGCAGTCGGCACGGGCTGCTGGGGCTGTAGGTGGTTGATCCAGGTGGATCTTTGTTGCTGCAGTCGTCGTGGCTGCAGTCTCTCGTGCTGCAGGAGGGGTCCGCTGGGCACACGAGGAAGATGGGCTCCTGCCCTCTCACCTGTGGGGTTGCCTGCAAGTGGGGGGCTCACTGGGGCAAACAGGGGGCGATGGCCTTTATCCTGGCCTTGTTCCGCCGCCGGCTTCCGCCTGCCGGTGGGGCGGGATCGCAAATGTGTTGTTGGGTTGCCTAGCAACCGAGAGCCTCGCTCTCATGCCGCGTTGCGCCGGCCATTTTGGAAGGTCAGGCAGGCAGCAGCGCGGTGTGGGATCGGGTGCCTCGGGCGATTCAGGCACAAAGAAATGTGCGGATCTGCATGGGCAGACAGTCGGCACGGGCTGCTGGGGCTGTAGGTGGTTGATCCAGGTGGATCTTTGTTGCTGCAGTCATCGTGGCTGCATTCTCTCGTGCTGCAGGAGGGGTCCGCTGGGCACACGAGGGAGATGGGCTCCTGCCCTCTCACCTGTGGGGTTACCTGCATGTGGGGGGCTCACTGGGGCAAACAGGGGGCGATGGCCTTTATCCTGGCCTTGTTCCGCCGCCGGCTTCCGCCTGCCGGGGGGCGGGATCGCAAATGTGTTGTTGGGTTGCCTAGCAACCGAGAGCCTCGCTCTCATGCCGCGTTGTGCCGGCCATTTTGGAGGGTCAGGCTGGCAGCAGCGCGGTGTGGGATCGGGTGCCTCGGGCGATTCAGGCACAAAGAAATGTGTGGATCTGCATGGGCAGACAGTCGGCACGGGCTGCTGGGGCTGTAGGTGGTTGATCCAGGTGGATCTTTGTTGCTGCAGTCGTCGTGGCTGCAGTCTCTCGTGCTGCAGGAGGGGTCCGCTGGGCACACGAGGGAGATGGGCTCCTGCCCTCTCACCTGTGGGGTTGCCTGCAAGTGGGGGGCTCACTGGGGCAAACAGGGGGCGATGGCCTTTATCCTGGCCTTGTTCCGCCGCCGGCTTCCGCCTGCCGGTGGGGCGGGATCGCAAATGTGTTGTTGGGTTGCCTAGCAACCGAGAGCCTCGCTCTCATGCCGCGTTGCGCCGGCCATTTTGGAGGGTCAGGCAGGCAGCAGCGCGGTGTGGGATCGGGTGCCTCGGGCGATTCAGGCACAAAGAAATGTGCGGATCTGCATGGGCAGACAGTCGGCACGGGCTGCTGGGGCTGTAGGTGGTTGATCCAGGTGGATCTTTGTTGCTGCAGTCGTGTGGCTGCAGTCTCTCGTGCTGCAGGAGGGGTCCGCTGGGCACACGAGGGAGATGGGCTCCTGCCCTCTCACCTGTGGGGTTGCCTGCAAGTGGGGGGCTCACTGGGGCAAACAGGGGGCGATGGCCTTTATCCTGGCCTTGTTCCGCCGCCGGCTTCCGCCTGCCGGTGGGGCGGGATCGCAAATGTGTTGTTGGGTTGCCTAGCAACCGAGAGCCTCGCTCTCATGCCGCGTTGCGCCGGCCATTTTGGAAGGTCAGGCAGGCAGCAGCGCGGTGTGGGATCGGGTGCCTCGGGCGATTCAGGCACAAAGAAATGTGCGGATCTGCATGGGCAGACAGTCGGCACAGGCTCCTGGGGCTGTAGGTGGTTGATCCAGGTGGATCTTTGTTGCTGCAGTCGTCGTGGCTGCAGTCTCTCGTGCTGCAGGAGGGGTCCGCTGGGCACACGAGGGAGATGGGCTCCTGCCCTCTCACCTGTGGGGTTGCCTGCAAGTGGGGGGCTCACTGGGGCAAACAGGGGGCGATGGCCTTTATCCTGGCCTTGTTCCGCCGCCGGCTTCCGCCTGCCGGTGGGGCGGGATCGCAAATGTGTTGTTGGGTTGCCTAGCAACCGAGAGCCTCGCTCTCATGCCGCGTTGCGCCAGCCATTTTGGAGGGTCAGGCAGGCAGCAGCGCGGTGTGGGATCGGGTGCCTCGGGCGATTTAGGCACAAAGAAATGTGCGGATCTGCATGGGCAGACAGTCGGCACGGGCTGCTGGGGCTGTAGGTGGTTGATCCAGGTGGATCTTTGTTGCTGCAGTCGTCGTGGCTGCAGTCTCTCGTGCTGCAGGAGGGGTCCGCTGGGCACACGAGGGAGATGGGCTCCTGCCCGCTCACCTGTGGGGTTGCCTGCAAGTTGGGGGCTCACTGGGGCAAACAGGGGCGATGGCCTTTATCCTGGCCTTGTTCCGCCGCCGGCTTCCGCCTGCCGGTGGGGCGGGATCGCAAATGTGTTGTTGGGTTGCCTAGCAACCGAGAGCCTCGCTCTCATGCGGCGTTGCGCCGGCCATTTTGGAGGGTCAGGCAGGCAGCAGCGCGGTGTGGGATCGGGTGCCTCGGGCGATTCAGGAACAAAGAAATGTGCGGATCTGCATGGGCAGACAGTCGGCACGGGCTGCTGGGGCTGTAGGTGGTTGATCCAGGTGGATCTTTGTTGCTGCAGTCGTCGTGGCTGCAGTCTCTCGTGCTGCAGGAGGGGTCCGCTGGGCACACTAGGGAGATGGGCTCCTGCCCTCTCACCTGTGGGGTTGCCTGCAAGTGGGGGGCTCACTGGGGCAAACAGGGGGCGATGGCCTTTATCCTGGGCTTGTTCCGCCGCCGGCTTCCGCCTGCCGGTCGGGTGGGATCGCAAATGTGTTGTTGGGTTGCCTAGCAACCGAGAGCCTCGCTCTCATGCAGCGTTGCGCCGGCCATTTTGGAGGGTCAGGCAGGCAGCAGCGCGGTGTGGGATCGGGTGCCTCGGGCGATTCAGGCACAAAGAAATGTGCGGATCTGCATGGGCAGACAGTCGGCACGGGCTGCTGGGGCTGTAGGTGGTTGATCCAGGTGGATCTTTGTTGCTGCAGTCGTCGTGGCTGCAGTCTCTCGTGCTGCAGGAGGGGTCCGCTGGGCACACGAGGGAGATGTGCTCCCGCCCTCTCACCTGTGGGGTTGCCTGCAAGTGGGGGGCTCACTGGGGCAAACAGGGGGCGATGGCCTTTATCCTGGCCTTGTTCCGCCGCCGGCTTCCGCCTGCCGGTGGGGCGGGATCGCAAATGTGTTGTTGGGTTGCCTAGCAACCGAGAGCCTCGCTCTCATGCCGCGTTGCGCCGGCCATTTTGGAGGGTCAGGCAGGCAGCAGCGCGGTGTGGGATCGGGTGCCTCAGGCGATTCAGGCACAAAGAAATGTGCGGATCTGCATGGGCAGACAGTCGGCACGGGCTGCTGGGGCTGTAGGTGGTTGATCCAGGTGGATCTTTGTTGCTGCAGTCATCGTGGCTGCAGTCTCTCGTGCTGCAGGAGGGGTCCGCTGGGCACACAAGGGAGATGGGCTCCTGCCCTCTCACCTGTGGGGTTTCCTGCAAGTGGGGGGCTCACGGGGGCAAACAGGGGGCGATGGCCTTTATCCTGGCCTTGTTCCGCCACCGGCTTCCACCTGCCGGTGGGGCGGGATCGCAAATGTGTTGTTGGGATGCCTAGCAACCGAGAGTCTCGCTCTCATGCCGCGTTGCGCCGGCCATTTTGGAGGGTCAGGCAGGCAGCAGCGCGGTGTGGGATCGGGTGCCTCGGGCGATTCAGGCACAAAGAAATGTGTGGGTCTGCATGGGCAGACAGTCGGCACGGGCTGCTGGGGCTGTAGGTGGTTGATCCAGGTGGATCTTTGTTGCTGCAGTCGTCGTGGCGGCAGTCTCTCGTGCTGCAGGAGGGGTCCGCTGGGCACACGAGGGAGATGGGCTCCTGCTCTCTCACCTGTGGGGTTGCCTGCAAGTGGGGGGCTCACTGGGGCAAACAGGGGGCGATGGCCTTTATCCTGGCCTTGTTCCGCCGCCGGCTTCCGCCTGCCGGTGGGGTGGGATCGCAAATGTGTTGTTGGGTTGCCTAGCAACCGAGAGCCTCGCTCTCATGCCGCGTTGCGCCGGCCATTTTGGAGGGTCAGGCAGGCAGCAGCGCGGTGTGGGATCGGGTGCCTCGGGCGATTCAGGCACAAAGAAATGTGCGGATCTGCATGGGCAGACAGTCGGCACTGGCTGCTGGGGCTGTAGGTGGTTGATCCAGGTGGATCTTTGTTGCTGCAGTCGTTGTGGCTGCAGTCTCTCGTGCTGCAGGAGGGGTCGGCTGGGCACACGAGGGAGATGGGCTCCTGCCCTCTCACCTGTGGGGTTGCCTGCAAGTGGGGGGCTCACTGGGGCAAACAGGGGGCGATGGCCTTTATCCTGGCCTTGTTTCACCGCCGGCTTCCGCCTGCCGGTGGGGCGGGATCGCAAATGTGTTGTTGGGTTGCTCAGCAACCGAGAGCCTCGCTCTCACGCCGCGTTGCGCCGGCCATTTTGGAGGGTCAGGCAGGCAGCAGCGCGGTGTGGGATCGGGTGCCTCGGGCGATTCAGGCACAAAGAAATGTGCGGATCTGCATGGGCAGACAGTCGGCACGGGCTGCTGGGGCTGTAGGTGGTTGATCCAGGTGGATCTTTGTTGCTGCAGTCGTCGTGGCTGCAGTCTCTCGTGCTGCAGGAGGGGTCCGCTGGGCACACGAGGGAGATGGGCTCCTGCCCTCTCACCTGTGGGGTTGCCTGCAAGTGGGGGGCTCACTGGGGCAAACAGGGGGCGATGGCCTTTATCCTGGCCTTGTTCCACCGCCGGCTTCCGCCTGCCGGTGGGGCGGGATCGCAAATGTGTTGTTGGGTTGCCTAGCAACCGAGAGCCTCGCTCTAATGCCGCGTTGCGCCGGCCATTTTGGAGGGTCAGGCAGGCAGCAGCGCGGTGTGGGATCGGGTGCCTCGGGCAATTCAGGCACAAAGAAATGTGCGGATCTGCATGGGCAGACAGTCGGCACGGGCTGCTGGGGCTGTAGGTGGTTGATCCAGGTGGATCTTTGTTGCTGCAGTCGTCGTGGCTGCAGTCTCTCGTGCTGCAGGAGGGGTCCGCTGGGCACACGAGGGAGATGGGCTCCTGCCCTCTCACCTGTGGGGTTGCCTGCAAGTGGGGGGCTCACTGGGGCAAACAGGGGGCGATGGCCTTTATCCTGGCCTTGTTCCTTCGCCGGCTTCCGCCTGCCGGTGGGGCGGGATCGCAAATGTGTTGTTGGGTTGCCTAGCAACCGAGAGCCTCGCTCTCATGCCCTCGCTCTCATGCCACGTTGCGCCGGCCATTTTGGAGGGTCAGGCAGGCAGCAGCGCGGTGTGGGATCGGGTGCCTCGGGCGATTCAGGCACAAAGAAATGTGCGGATCTGCATGGGCAGACAGTCGGCACGGGCTGCTGGGGCTGTAGGTGGTTGATCCAGGTGGATCTTTGTTGCTGCAGTCGTCGTGGCTGCAGTCTCTCGTGCTGCAGGAGGGGTCTGCTGGGCACACGAGGGAGATGGGCTCCTGCCCTCTCACCTGTGGGGTTGCCTGCAAGTGGGGGGCTCACCGGGGCAAACAGGGGGCGATGGCCTTTATCCTGGTCTTGTTCCGCCGCCGGCTTCCGCCTGCCGGTGGGGCGGGATCGCAAATGTGTTGTTGGGTTGCCTAGCAACCGAGAGCCTCGCTCTCATGCCGCGTTGCGCCGGCCATTTTGGAAGGTCAGGCAGGCAGCAGCGCGGTGTGGGATCGGGTGCCTCGGGCGATTCAGGCACAAAGAAATGTGCGGATCTGCATGGGCAGACAGTCGGCACGGGCTGCTGGGGCTGTAGGTGGTTGATCCAGGTGGATCTTTGTTGCTGCAGTCGTCGTGGCTGCAGTCTCTCGTGCTGCAGGAGGGGTCCGCTGGGCACACGAGGGAGATGGGCTCCTGCCCTCTCACCTGTGGGGTTGCCTGCAAGTGGGGGGCTCACTGGGGCAAACAGGGGGCGATGGCCTTTATCCTGGCCTTGTTCCGCCGCCGGCTTCCGCCTGCCGGTGGGGCGGGATCGCAAATGTGTTGTTGGGTTGCCTAGCAACCGAGAGCCTCGCTCTCATGCCGCGTTGCGCCAGCCATTTTGGAGGGTCAGGCAGGCAGCAGCGCGGTGTGGGATCGGGTGCCTCGGGCGATTTAGGCACAAAGAAATGTGCGGATCTGCATGGGCAGACAGTCGGCACGGGCTGCTGGGGCTGTAGGTGGTTGATCCAGGTGGATCTTTGTTGCTGCAGTCGTCGTGGCTGCAGTCTCTCGTGCTGCAGGAGGGGTCCGCTGGGCACACGAGAGAGATGGGCTCCTGCCCGCTCACCTGTGGGGTTGCCTGCAAGTTGGGGGCTCACTGGGGCAAACAGGGGCGATGGCCTTTATCCTGGCCTTGTTCCGCCGCCGGCTTCCGCCTGCCGGTGGGGCGGGATCGCAAATGTGTTGTTGGGTTGCCTAGCAACCGAGAGCCTCGCTCTCATGCGGCGTTGCGCCGGCCATTTTGGAGGGTCAGGCAGGCAGCAGCGCGGTGTGGGATCGGGTGCCTCGGGCGATTCAGGAACAAAGAAATGTGCGGATCTGCATGGGCAGACAGTCGGCACGGGCTGCTGGGGCTGTAGGTGGTTGATCCAGGTGGATCTTTGTTGCTGCAGTCGTCGTGGCTGCAGTCTCTCGTGCTGCAGGAGGGGTCCGCTGGGCACACTAGGGAGATGGGCTCCTGCCCTCTCACCTGTGGGGTTGCCTGCAAGTGGGGGGCTCACTGGGGCAAACAGGGGGCGATGGCCTTTATCCTGGCCTTGTTCCGCCGCCGGCTTCCGCCTGCCGGTGGGGTGGGATCGCAAATGTGTTGTTGGGTTGCCTAGCAACCGAGAGCCTCGCTCTCATGCAGCGTTGCGCCGGCCATTTTGGAGGGTCAGGCAGGCAGCAGCGCGGTGTGGGATCGGGTGCCTCGGGCGATTCAGGCACAAAGAAATGTGCGGATCTGCATGGGCAGACAGTCGGCACGGGCTGCTGGGGCGGTAGGTGGTTAATCCAGGTGGATCTTTGTTGCTGCAGTCGTCGTGGCTGCGGTCTCTCCTGCTGCAGGAGGGGTCCGCTGGGCACACGAGGGAGATGGGCTCCTGCCCTCTCACCTGTGGGGTTGCCTGCAAGTGGGGGGCTCACTGGGGCAAACAGGGGGCGGTGGCCTTTATCCTGGCCTTGTTCCGCCGCCGGCTTCCGCCTGCCGGTGGGGCGGGATCGCAAATGTGTTGTTGGGTTGCCTAGCAACCGAGAGCCTCGCTCTCATGCCGCGTTGCGCCGGCCATTTTGGAGGGTCATGCAGGCAGCAGCGCGGTGTGGGATCGGGTGCCTCGGGCGATTCAGGCACAAAGAAATGTGCGGATCTGCATGGGCAGACAGTCGGCACGGGCTGCTGGGGCTGTAGGTTGTTGATCTAGGTGGATCTTTGTTGCTGCAGTCGTCGTGGCTGCAGTCTCTCGTGCTGCAGGAGGGGTCCGCTGGGCACACGAGGGAGATGGGCTCCTGCCCTCTCACCTGTGGGGTTGCCTGAAAGTGGGGGGCTCACTGGGGCAAACAGGGGGCGATGGCCTTTATCCTGGCCTTGTTCCGCCGCCGGCTTCCGCCTGCCGGTGGGGCGGGATCGCAAATGTGTTGTTGGGTTGCCTAGCAACCGAGAGCCTCGCTCTCATGCCGCGTTGCGCCGGCCATTTTGGAGGGTCAGGCAGGCAGCAGCATGGTGTGGGATCGGGTGCCTCGGGCGATTCAGGCACAAAGAAATGTGCGGATCTGCATGGGCAGACAGTCGGCATGGGCTGCTGGGGCTGTAGGTGGTTGATCCAGGTGGATCTTTGTTGCTGCAGTCGTCGTGGCTGCAGTCTCTCATGCTGCAGGAGGGGTCCGCTGGGCACACGAGGGAGATGGGCTCCTGCCCTCTCACCTGTGGGGTTGCCTGCAAGTGGGGGGCTCACTGGGGCAAACAGGGGGCGATGGCCTTTATCCTGGCCTTGTTCCGCCACCGGCTTCCACCTGCCGGTGGGGCGGGATCGCAAATGTGTTGTTGGGTTGCCTAGCAACCGAGAGCCTCGCTCTCATGCTGCGTTGCGCCGGCCATTTTGGAGGGTCAGGCAGGCAGCAGCGCGGTGTGGGATCGGGTGCCTCGGGCAATTCAGGCACAAAGAAATGTGCGGGTCTGCATGGGCAGACAGTCGGCACGGGCTGCTGGGGCTGTAGGTGGTTGATCCAGGTGGATCTTTGTTGCTGCAGTCGTCGTGGCGGCAGTCTCTCGTGCTGCAGGAGGGGTCCGCTGGGCACACGAGGGAGATGGGCTCCTGCCCTCTCACCTGTGGGGTTCCCTACAAGTGGGGGGCTCACTGGGGCAAACAGGGGGCGATGGCCTTTATCCTGGCCTTGTTCCACTGCCGGCTTCCGCCTGCCGGTGGGGCGGGATCGCAAATGTGTTGTTGGGTTGCCTAGCAACCGAGAGCCTCGCTCTCATGCCGCGTTGCGCCGGCCATTTTGGAGGGTCAGGCAGGCAGCAGCGCGGTGTGGGATCGGGTGCCTCGGGCGATTCAGGCACAAAGAAATGTGCGGATTTGCATGGGCAGGCAGTCGGCACGGGCTGCTGGGGCTGTAGGTGGTTCATCCAGGTGGATCTTTGTTGCTGCAGTCGTCGTGGCTGCAGTCTCTCGTGCTGCAGGAGGGGTCTGCTGGGTACACGAGGGAGATGGGCTCCTGCCCTCTCACCTGTGGGGTTGCCTGCAAGTGGGGGGCTCACTGGGGCAAACAGGGGGCGATGGCCTTTATCCTGGCCTTGTTCCGCCGCCGGCTTCCGCCTGCCGGTGGGGCGGGATCGCAAATGTGTTGTTGGGTTGCCTAGCAACCGAGAGCCTCGCTCTCATGCCGCGTTGCGCCGGCCATTTTGGAAGGTCAGGCAGGCAGCAGCGCGGTGTGGGATCAGGTGCCTTGGGCGATTCAGGCACAAAGAAATGTGCGGATCTGCATGGGCAGACAGTCGGCAAGGGCTGCTGGGGCTGTAGGTGGTTGATCCAGGTGGATCTTTGTTGCTGCAGTCGTCGTGGCTGCAGTCTCTCGTGCTGCAGGAGGGGTCCGCTGGGCACACGAGGGAGAGGGGCTCCTGCCCTCTCACCTGTGGGGTTGCCTGCAAGTGGGGGGCTCACTGGGGCAAACAGGGGGCGATGGCCTTTATCCTGGCCTTGTTCCGCCGCCGGCTTCCGCCTGCCGGTGGGGCGGGATCGCAAATGTGTTGTTGGGTTGCCTAGCAACCGAGAGCCTCGCTCTCATGCCGCGTTGCGCCGGCCATTTTGGAGGGTCAGGCAGGCAGCAGCGCGGTGTGGGATCGGGTGCCTCGGGCGATTCAGGCACAAAGAAATGTGCGGATCTGCATGGGCAGACAGTCGGCACGGGCTGCTGGGGCTGTAGGTGGTTGATCCAGGTGGATCTTTGTTGCTGCAGTCGTCGTGGCTGCAGTCTCTCGTGCTGCAGGAGGGGTCCGCTGGGCACACGAGGGAGATGGGCTCCTGCCCTCTCACCTGTGGGGTTGCCTGCAAGTGGGGGGCTCACTGGGGCAAACAGGGGGCGATGGCCTTTATCCTGGCCTTGTTCCGCCGCCGGCTTCCGCCTGCCGGTGGGGCGGGATCGCAAATGTGTTGTTGGGTTGCCTAGCAACCGAGAGCCTCGCTCTCATGCCGCGTTGCGCCGGCCATTTTGGAAGGTCAGGCAGGCAGCAGCACGGTGTGGGATCGGGTGCCTCGGGCGATTCAGGCACAAAGAAATGTGCGGACCTGCATGGGCAGACAGTCGGCACGGGCTGCTGGGGCTGTAGGTGGTTGATCCAGGTGGATCTTTGTTGCTGCAGTCGTCGTGGCTGCAGTCTCTCGTGCTGCAGGAGGGGTCCGCTGGGCACACGAGGGAGATGGGCTCCTGCCCTCTCACCTGTGGGGTTGCCTGCATGTGGGGGGCTCACTGGGGCAAACAGGGGGCGAATGCCTTTATCCTGGCCTTGTTCCGCCGCCGGCTTCCGCCTGCCGGGGGGCGGGATCGCAAATGTGTTGTTGGGTTGCCTAGCAACCGAGAGCCTCGCTCTCATGCCGCGTTGAGCCGGCAATTTTGGAGGGTCAGGCTGGCAGCAGCGCGGTGTGGGATCGGGTGCCTCGGGCGATTCAGGCACAAAGAAATGTGCGGATCTGCATGGGCAGACAGTCGGCACGGGCTGCTGGGGCTGTAGGTGGTTGATCCAGGTGGATCTTTGTTGCTGCAGTCGTCGTGGCTGCAGTCTCTCGTGCTGCAGGAGGGGTCCGCTGGGCACACGAGGGAGATGGGCTCCTGCCCTCTCACCTGTGGGGTTGCCTGCAAGTGGGGGGCTCACTGGGGCAAACAGGGGGCGATGGCCTTTATCCTGGCCTTGTTCCGCCGCCGGCTTCCGCCTGCCGGTGGGGCGGGGTCGCAAATGTGTTGTTGGGTTGCCTAGCAACCGAGAGCCTTGCTCTCATGCCGCGTTGCGCCGGCCATTTTGGAGGGTCAGGCAGGCAGCAGCGCGGTGTGGGATCGGGTGCCTCGGGCGATTCAGGCACAAAGAAATGTGCGGATCTGCATGGGCAGACAGTCGGCACGGGCTGCTGGGGCTGTAGATGGTTGATCCAGGTGGATCTTTGTTGCTGCAGTCTCTCATGCTGCAGGAGGGGTCCGCTGGGCACACGAGGGAGATGGGCTCCTGCCCTCTCACCTGTGGGGTTGCCTGCAAGTGGGGGGCTCACTGGGGCAAACAGGGGGCGATGGCCTTTATCCTGGCCTTGTTCCGCCGCCGGCTTCCGCCTGCCGGTGGGGCGGGGTCGCAAATGTGTTGTTGGGTTGCCTAGCAACCGAGAGCCTCGCTCTCATGCCGCGTTGCGCCGGCCATTTTGGAAGGTCAGGCAGGCAGCAGCGCGGTGTGGGATCGGGTGCCTCGGGCGATTCAGGCACAAAGAAATTTGCGGATCTGCATGGGCAGACAGTCGGCACGGGCTGCTGGGGCTGTAGGTGGTTGATCCAGGTGGATCTTTGTTGCTGCAGTCGTCGTGGCTGCAGTCTCTCGTGCTGCAGGAGGGGTCCGCTGGGCACACGAGGGAGATGGGCTCCTGCCCTCTCACCTGTGGGGTTGCCTGCAAGTGGGGGGCTCACTGGGGCAAACAGGGGGCGATGATGGCCTTTATCCTGGCCTTGTTCCGCCGCCGGCTTCCGCCTGCCGGTGGGGCGGGATCGCAAATGTGTTGTTGGGTTGCCTAGCAACCGAAAGCCTTGCTCTCATGCCGCGTTGCGCCGGCCATTTTGGAAGGTCAGGCAGGCAGCAGCGCGGTGTGGGATCGGGTGCCTCGGGCGATTCAGGCACAAAGAAATGTGCGGATCTGCATGGGCAGACAGTCGGCACGGGCTGCTGGGGCTGTAGGTGGTTGATCCAGGTGGATCTTTGTTGCTGCAGTCGTCGTGGCTGCATTCTCTCGTGCTGCAGGAGGGGTCCGCTGGGCACACGAGGGAGATGGGCTCCTGCCCTCTCACCTGTGGGGTTGCCTGCATGTGGGGGGCTCACTGGGGCAAACAGGGGGCGATGGCCTTTATCCTGGCCTTGTTCCGCCGCCGGCTTCCGCCTGCCGGGGGGCGGGATCGCAAATGTGTTGTTGGGTTGCCTAGCAACCGAGAGCCTCGCTCTCATGCCGCGTTGCGCCGGCCATTTTGGAGGGTCAGGCTGGCAGCAGCGTGGTGTGGGATCGGGTGCCTCGGGCGATTCAGGCACAAAGAAATGTGCGGATCTGCATGGGCAGACAGTCGGCACGGGCTGCTGGGGCTGTAGGTGGTTGATCCAGGTGGATCTTTGTTGCTGCAGTCGTCGTGGCTGCAGTCTCTCGTGCTGCAGGAGGGGTCCGCTGGGCACACGAGGGAGATGGGCTCCTGCCCTCTCACCTGTGGGGTTGCCTGCAAGTGGGGGGCTCACTGGGGCAAACAGGGGGCGATGGCCTTTATCCTGGCCTTGTTCCGCCGCCGGCTTCCGCCTGCCGGTGGGGCGGGGTCGCAAATGTGTTGTTGGGTTGCCTAGCAACCGAGAGCCTCGCTCTCATGCCGCGTTGCGCCGGCCATTTTGGAAGGTCAGGCAGGCAGCAGCGCGGTGTGGGATCGGGTGCCTCGGGCGATTCAGGCACAAAGAAATGTGCGGATCTGCATGGGCAGACAGTCGGCACGGGCTGCTGGGGCTGTAGGTGGTTGATCCAGGTGGATCTTTGTTGCTGCAGTCGTCGTGGCTGCATTCTCTCGTGCTGCAGGAGGGGTCCGCTGGGCACACGAGGGAGATGGGCTCCTGCCCTCTCACCTGTGGGGTTACCTGCATGTGGGGGGCTCACTGGGGCAAACAGGGGGCGATGGCCTTTATCCTGGCCTTGTTCCGCCGCCGGCTTCCGCCTGCCGGGGGGCGGGATCGCAAATGTGTTGTTGGGTTGCCTAACAACCGAGAGCCTCGCTCTCATGCCGCGTTGCGCCGGCCATTTTGGAGGGTCAGGCTGGCAGCAGCGCGGTGTGGGATCGGGTGCCTCGGGCGATTCAGGCACAAAGAAATGTGCGGATCTGCATGGGCAGACAGTCGGCACGGGCCGCTGGGGCTGTAGGTGGTTGATCCAGGTGGATCTTTGTTGCTGCAGTCGTCGTGGCTGCAGTCTCTCGTGCTGCAGGAGGGGTCCGCTGGGCACACGAGGGAGATGGGCTCCTGCCCTCTCACCTATGGGGTTGCCTGCAAGTGGGGGGCTTACTGGGGCAAACAGGGGGCGATGGCCTTTATCCTGGCCTTGTTCCGCCGCCGGCTTCCGCCTGCTGGTGGGGCGGGGTCGCAAATGTGTTGTTGGGTTGCCTAGCAACCGAGAGCCTCGCTCTCATGCCGCGTTGCGCCGGCCATTTTGGAGGGTCAGGCAGGCAGCAGCGCGGTGTGGGATCGGGTGCCTCGGGCGATTCAGGCACAAAGAAATGTGCGGATCTGCATGGGCAGACAGTCGGCACGGGCTGCTGGGGCTGTAGGTGGTTGATCCAGGTGGATCTTTGTTGCTGCAGTCGTCGTGGCTGCAGTCTCTCGTGCTGCAGGAGGGGTCCGCTGGGCACACGAGGGAGATGGGCTCCTGCCCTCTCACCTGTGGGGTTGCCTGCAAGTGGGGGGCTCACTGGGGCAAACAGGGGGCGATGGCCTTTATCCTGGCCTTGTTCCGCCGCCGGCTTCCACCTGCCGGTGGGGCGGGATCGCAAATGTGTTGTTGGGTTGCCTAGCAACCGAGAGCCTCGCTCTCATGCCGCGTTGCGCCGGCCATTTTGGAGGGTCAGGCAGGCAGCAGCGCGGTGTGGGATCGGGTGCCTCGGGCGATTCAGGCACAAAGAAATGTGCGGATCTGCATGGGCAGACAGTCAGCACGGGCTGCTGGGGCTGTAGGTGGTTGATCCAGGTGGATCTTTGTTGCTGCAGTCATTGTGGCTGCAGTCTCTCGTGCTGCAGGAGGGTCGGCTGGACACACGAGGGAGATGGGCTCCTGCCCTCTCACCTTTGGGGTTGCCTGCAAGTGGGGGGCTCACTGGGGCAAACAGGGGGCGATGGCCTTTATCCTGGCCTTGTTCCACCGCCGGCTTCCGCCTGCCGGTGGGGCGGGATCGCAAATGTGTTGTTGGGTTGCCTAGCAACCGAGAGCCTCGCTCTCATGCCGCGTTGCGCCGGCCATTTTGGAGGGTCAGGCAGGCAGCAGCGCGGTGTGGGATCGGGTGCCTCGGGTGATTCAGGCACAAAGAAATGTGCGGATCTGCATGGGCAGGCAGTCGGCACGGGCTGCTGGGGCTGTAGGTGGTTGATCCAGGTGGATCTTTGTTGCTGCAGTCGTCGTGGCTGCAGTCTCTCGTGCTGCAGGAGGGGTCCGCTGGGCACACGAGGAAGATGGGCTCCTGCCCTCTCACCTGTGGGGTTGCCTGCAAGTGGGGGGCTCACTGGGGCAAACAGGGGGTGATGGCCTTTATCCTGGCCTTGTTCCGCCGCCGGCTTCCGCCTGCCGGTGGGGCGGGATCGCAAATGTGTTGTTGGGTTGCCTAGCAACCGAGAGCCTCGCTCTCATGCCGCGTTGCGCCGGCCTTTTTGGAAGGTCAGGCAGGCAGCAGCGCGGTGTGGGATCGGGTGCCTCGGGCGATTCAGGCACAAAGAAATGTGCGGATCTGCATGGGCAGACAGTCGGCACAGGCTGCTGGGGCTGTAGGTGGTTGATCCAGGTGGATCTTTGTTGCTGCAGTCGTCGTGGCTGCATTCTCTCGTGCTGCAGGAGGGGTCCGCTGGGCACACGAGGGAGATGGGCTCCTGCCCTCTCACCTGTGGGGTTACCTGCATGTGGGGGGCTCACTGGGGCAAACAGGGGGCGATGGCCTTTATCCTGGCCTTGTTCCGCCGCCGGCTTCCGCCTGCCGGGGGGCGGGATCGCAAATGTGTTGTTGGGTTGCCTAGCAACCGAGAGCCTCGCTCTCATGCCGCGTTGCGCCGGCCATTTTGGAGGGTCAGGCTGGCAGCAGCGCGGTGTGGGATCGGGTGCCTCGGGCGATTCAGGCACAAAGAAATGTGCGGATCTGCATGGGCAGACAGTCGGCACGGGCTGCTGGGGCTGTAGGTGGTTGATCCAGGTGGATCTTTGTTGCTGCAGTCGTCGTGGCTGCAGTCTCTCGTGCTGCAGGAGGGGTCCGCTGGGCACACGAGGGAGATGGGCTCCTGCCCTCTCACCTGTGGGGTTGCCTGCAAGTGGGGGGCTCACTGGGGCAAACAGGGGGCGATGGCCTTTATCCTGGCCTTGTTCCGCCGCCGGCTTCCGCCTGCCGGTGGGGCGGGATCGCAAATGTGTTGTTGGGTTGCCTAGCAACCGAGAGCCTCGCTCTCATGCCGCGTTGCGCCGGCCATTTTGGAGGGTCAGGCAGGCAGCAGCGCGGTGTGGGATCGGGTGCCTCGGGCGATTCAGGCACAAAGAAATGTGCGGATCTGCATGGGCAGACAGTCGGCACGGGCTGCTGGGGCTGTAGGTGGTTGATCCAGGTGGATCTTTGTTGCTGCAGTCGTCGTGGCTGCAGTCTCTCGTGCTGCAGGAGGGGTCCGCTGGGCACACGAGGGAGATGGGCTCCTTCCCTCTCACCTGTGGGGTTGCCTGCAAGTGGGGGGCTCACTGGGGCAAACAGGGGGCGATGGCCTTTATCCTGGCCTTGTTCCGCCGCCGGCTTCCGCCTGCCGGTGGGGCGGGATCGCAAATGTGTTGTTGGGTTGCCTAGCAACCGAGAGCCTCGCTCTCATGCCGCGTTGCGCCGGCCATTTTGGAAGGTCAGGCAGGCAGCAGCGCGGTGTGGGATCGGGTGCCTCGGGCGATTCAGGCACAAAGAAATGTGCGGATCTGCATGGGCAGACAGTCGGCACAGGCTCCTGGGGCTGTAGGTGGTTGATCCAGGTGGATCTTTGTTGCTGCAGTCGTCGTGGCTGCAGTCTCTCGTGCTGCAGGAGGGGTCCGCTGGGCACACGAGGGAGATGGGCTCCTGCCCTCTCACCTGTGGGGTTGCCTGCAAGTGGGGGGCTCACTGGGGCAAACAGGGGGCGATGGCCTTTATCCTGGCCTTGTTCCGCCGCCGGCTTCCGCCTGCCGGTGGGGCGGGATCGCAAATGTGTTGTTGGGTTGCCTAGCAACCGAGAGCCTCGCTCTCATGCCGCGTTGCGCCAGCCATTTTGGAGGGTCAGGCAGGCAGCAGCGCGGTGTGGGATCGGGTGCCTCGGGCGATTTAGGCACAAAGAAATGTGCGGATCTGCATGGGCAGACAGTCGGCACGGGCTGCTGGGGCTGTAGGTGGTTGATCCAGGTGGATCTTTGTTGCTGCAGTCGTCGTGGCTGCAGTCTCTCGTGCTGCAGGAGGGGTCCACTGGGCACACGAGGGAGATGGGCTCCTGCCCGCTCACCTGTGGGGTTGCCTGCAAGTTGGGGGCTCACTGGGGCAAACAGGGGCGATGGCCTTTATCCTGGCCTTGTTCCGCCGCCGGCTTCCGCCTGCCGGTGGGGCGGGATCGCAAATGTGTTGTTGGGTTGCCTAGCAACCGAGAGCCTCGCTCTCATGCGGCGTTGCGCCGGCCATTTTGGAGGGTCAGGCAGGCAGCAGCGCGGTGTGGGATCGGGTGCCTCGGGCGATTCAGGAACAAAGAAATGTGCGGATCTGCATGGGCAGACAGTCGGCACGGGCTGCTGGGGCTGTAGGTGGTTGATCCAGGTGGATCTTTGTTGCTGCAGTCGTCGTGGCTGCAGTCTCTCGTGCTACAGGAGGGGTCCGCTGGGCACACTAGGGAGATGGGCTCCTGCTCTCTCACCTGTGGGGTTGCCTGCAAGTGGGGGGCTCACTGGGGCAAACAGGGGGCGATGGCCTTTATCCTGGCCTTGTTCCGCCGCCGGCTTCCGCCTGCCGGTGGGGTGGGATCGCAAATGTGTTGTTGGGTTGCCTAGCAACCGAGAGCCTCGCTCTCATGCAGCGTTGCGCCGGCCATTTTGGAGGGTCAGGCAGGCAGCAGCGCGGTGTGGGATCGGGTGCCTCGGGCGATTCAGGCACAAAGAAATGTGCGGATCTGCATGGGCAGACAGTCGGCACGGGCTGCTGGGGCTGTAGGTGGTTGATCCAGGTGGATCTTTGTTGCTGCAGTCGTCGTGGCTGCAGTCTCTCGTGCTGCAGGAGGGGTCCGCTGGGCACACGAGGGAGATGGGCTCCTGCCCTCTCACCTGTGGGGTTGCCTGCAAGTGGGGGGCTCACTGGGGCAAACAGGGGGCGATGGCCTTTATCCTGGCCTTGTTCCGCCGCCGGCTTCCGCCTGCCGGTGGGGCGGGATCGCAAATGTGTTGTTGGGTTGCCTAGCAACCGAGAGCCTCGCTCTCATGCCGCGTTGCGCCGGCCATTTTGGAGGGTCAGGCAGGCAGCAGCGCGGTGTGGGATCGGGTGCCTCGGGCAATTCAGGCACAAAGAAATGTGCAGATCTGCATGGGCAGGCAGTCGGCAAGGGCTGCTGGGGCTGTAGGTGGTTGATCCAGGTGGATCTTTGTTGCTGCAGTCGTCGTGGCTGCATTCTCTCGTGCTGCAGGAGGGGTCCGCTGGGCACACGAGGGAGATGGGCTCCTGTCCTCTCACCTGTGGGGTTGCCTGCATGTGGGGGAGTCACTGGGGCAAACAGCGGGCGATGGCCTTTATCCTGGCCTTGTTCCGCCGCCGGCTTCCGCCTGCCGGGGGGCGGGATCGCAAATGTGTTGTTGGGTTGCCTAGTAACCGAGAGCCTCGCTCTCATGCCGCGTTGCGCCGGCCATTTTGGAGGGTCAGGCTGGCAGCAGCGCGGTGTGGGATCGGGTGCCTCGGGCGATTCAGGCACAAAGAAATGTGCGGATCTGCATGGGCAGACAGTCGGCACGGGCTGCTGGGGCTGTAGGTGGTTGATCCAGGTGGATCTTTGTTGCTGCAGTCGTCGTGGCTGCAGTCTCTCGTGCTGCAGGAGGGGTCCGCTGGGCACACGAGGGAGATGGGCTACTGCCCTCTCACCTGTGGGGTTGCCTGCAAGTGGGGGGCTCACTGGGGCAAACAGGGGGCGATGGCCTTTATCCTGGCCTTGTTCCGCCGCCGGCTTCCGCCTGCCGGTGGGGCGGGATCGCAAATGTGTTGTTGGGTTGCCTAGCGTTGCGCCGGCCATTTTGGAGGGTCAGGCAGGCAGCAGCGCGGTGTGGGATCGGGTGTCTCGGGCGATTCAGGCACAAAGAAATGTGCGGATCTGCATGGGCAGACAGTCGGCACGGGCTGCTGGGGCTGTAGGTGGTTGATCCAGGTGGATCTTTGTTGCTGCAGTCGTCGTGGCTGCAGTCTCTCGTGCTGCAGGAGGGGTCCGCTGGGCACACGAGGGAGATGGGCTCCTGCCCTCTCACCTGTGGGGTTGCCTGCAAGTGGGGGGCTCACTGGGGCAAACAGGGGGCGATGGCCTTTATCCTGGCCTTGTTCCGCCGCCGGCTTCCGCCTGCCGGTGGGGCGGGATCGCAAATGTGTTGTTGGGTTGCCTAGCAACCGAGAGCCTCGCTCTCATGCCGCGTTGCGCCGGCCATTTTGGAGGGTCAGGCAGGCAGCAGCGCGGTGTGGGATCGGGTGCCTCGGGCGATTCAGGCACAAAGAAATGTGTGGATCTGCATGGGCAGACAGTCGGCACGGGCTGCTGGGGCTGTAGGTGGTTGATCCAGGTGGATCTTTGTTGCTGCAGTCGTCGTGGCTGCAGTCTCTCGTGCTGCAGGAGGGGTCTGCTGGGCACACGAGGGAGATGGGCTCCTGCCCTCTCACCTGTGGGGTTGCCTGCAAGTGGGGGGCTCACCGGGGCAAACAGGGGGCGATGGCCTTTATCCCGGTCTTGTTCCGCCGCCGGCTTCCGCCTGCCGGTGGGGCGGGATCGCAAATGTGTTGTTGGGTTGCCTAGCAACCGAGAGCCTCGCTCTCATGCCGCGTTGCGCCGGCCATTTTGGAAGGTCAGGCAGGCAGCAGCGCGGTGTGGGATCGGGTGCCTCGGGCGATTCAGGCACAAAGAAATGTGCGGATCTGCATGGGCAGACAGTCGGCACGGGCTGCTGGGGCTGTAGGTGGTTGATCCAGGTGGATCTTTGTTGCTGCAGTCGTCGTGGCTGCAGTCTCTCGTGCTGCAGGAGGGGTCCGCTGGGCACACGAGGGAGATGGGCTCCTGCCCTCTCACCTGTGGGGTTGCCTGCAAGTGGGGGGCTCACTGGGGCAAACAGGGGGCGATGGCCTTTATCCTGGCCTTGTTCCGCCGCCGGCTTCCGCCTGCCGGTGGGGCGGGATCGCAAATGTGTTGTTGGGTTGCCTAGCGTTGCGCCGGCCATTTTGGAGGGTCAGGCAGGCAGCAGCGCGGTGTGGGATCGGGTGTCTCGGGCGATTCAGGCACAAAGAAATGTGCGGATCTGCATGGGCAGACAGTCGGCACGGGCTGCTGGGGCTGTAGGTGGTTGATCCAGGTGGATCTTTGTTGCTGCAGTCGTCGTGGCTGCAGTCTCTCGTGCTGCAGGAGGGGTCCGCTGGGCACACGAGGGAGATGGGCTCCTGCCCTCTCACCTGTGGGGTTGCCTGCAAGTGGGGGGCTCACTGGGGCAAACAGGGGGCGATGGCCTTTATCCTGGCCTTGTTCCGCCGCCGGCTTCCGCCTGCCGGTGGGGCGGGATCGCAAATGTGTTGTTGGGTTGCCTAGCAACCGAGAGCCTCGCTCTCATGCCGCGTTGCGCCGGCCATTTTGGAGGGTCAGGCAGGCAGCAGCGCGGTGTGGGATCGGGTGCCTCGGGCGATTCAGGCACAAAGAAATGTGCGGATCTGCATGGGCAGACAGTCGGCACGGGCTGCTGGGGCTGTAGGTGGTTGATCCAGGTGGATCTTTGTTGCTGCAGTCGTCGTGGCTGCACTCTCTCGTGCTGCAGGAGGGGTCTGCTGGGCACACGAGGGAGATGGGCTCCTGCCCTCTCACCTGTGGGGTTGCCTGCAAGTGGGGGGCTCACCGGGGCAAACAGGGGGCGATGGCCTTTATCCTGGTCTTGTTCCGCCGCCGGCTTCCGCCTGCCGGTGGGGCGGGATCGCAAATGTGTTGTTGGGTTGCCTAGCAACCGAGAGCCTTGCTCTCATGCCGCGTTGCGCCGGCCATTTTGGAAGGTCAGGCAGGCAGCAGCGCGGTGTGGGATCGGGTGCCTCGGGCGATTCAGGCACAAAGAAATGTGCGGATCTGCATGGGCAGACAGTCGGCACGGGCTGCTGGGGCTGTAGGTGGTTGATCCAGGTGGATCTTTGTTGCTGCAGTCGTCGTGGCTGCAGTCTCTCGTGCTGCAGGAGGGGTCCGCTGGGCACACGAGGGAGATGGGCTCCTGCCCTCTCACCTGTGGGGTTGCCTGCAAGTGGGGGGCTCACTGGGGCAAACAGGGGGCGATGGCCTTTATCCTGGCCTTGTTCCGCCGCCGGCTTCCGCCTGCCGGTGGGGCGGGATCGCAAATGTGTTGTTGGGTTGCCTAGCAACCGAGAGCCTCGCTCTCATGCCGCGTTGCGCCAGCCATTTTGGAGGGTCAGGCAGGCAGCAGCGCGGTGTGGGATCGGGTGCCTCGGGCGATTTAGGCACAAAGAAATGTGCGGATCTGCATGGGCAGACAGTCGGCACGGGCTGCTGGGGCTGTAGGTGGTTGATCCAGGTGGATCTTTGTTGCTGCAGTCGTCGTGGCTGCAGTCTCTCGTGCTGCAGGAGGGGTCCGCTGGGCACACTAGGGAGATGGGCTCCTGCCCTCTCACCTGTGGGGTTGCCTGCAAGTGGGGGGCTCACTGGGGCAAACAGGGGGCGATGGCCTTTATCCTGGCCTTGTTCCGCCGCCGGCTTCCGCCTGCCGGTGGGGTGGGATCGCAAATGTGTTGTTGGGTTGCCTAGCAACCGAGAGCCTCGCTCTCATGCAGCGTTGCGCCGGCCATTTTGGAGGGTCAGGCAGGCAGCAGCGCGGTGTGGGATCGGGTGCCTCGGGCGATTCAGGCACAAAGAAATGTGCGGATCTGCATGGGCAGACAGTCGGCACGGGCTGCTGGGGCTGTAGGTGGTTGATCCAGGTGGATCTTTGTTGCTGCAGTCGTCGTGGCTGCAGTCTCTCGTGCTGCAGGAGGGGTCCGCTGGGCACACGAGGGAGATGGGCTCCTGCCCTCTCACCTGTGGGGTTGCCTGCAAGTGGGGGTCTCACTGGGGCAAACAGGGGGCGATGGCCTTTATCCTGGCCTTGTTCCGCCGCCGGCTTCCGCCTGCCGGTGGGGCGGGATCGAAAATGTGTTGTTGGGTTGCCTAGCAACCGAGAGCCTCGCTCTCATGCCGCGTTGCGCCGGCCATTTTGGAGGGTCAGGCAGGCAGCAGCGCGGTGTGGGATCGGGTGCCTCGGGCAATTCAGGCACAAAGAAATGTGCAGATCTGCATGGGCAGGCAGTCGGCAAGGGCTGCTGGGGCAGTAGGTGGTTGATCCAGGTGGATCTTTGTTGCTGCAGTCGTCGTGGCTGCATTCTCTCGTGCTGCAGGAGGGGTCCGCTGGGCACACGAGGGAGATGGGCTCCTGTCCTCTCACCTGTGGGGTTGCCTGCATGTGGGGGAGTCACTGGGGCAAACAGCGGGCGATGGCCTTTATCCTGGCCTTGTTCCGCCGCCGGCTTCCGCCTGCCGGGGGGCGGGATCGCAAATGTGTTGTTGGGTTGCCTAGTAACCGAGAGCCTCGCTCTCATGCCGCGTTGCGCCGGCCATTTTGGAGGGTCAGGCTGGCAGCAGCGCGGTGTGGGATCGGGTGCCTCGGGCGATTCAGGCACAAAGAAATGTGCGGATCTGCATGGGCAGACAGTCGGCACGGGCTGCTGGGGCTGTAGGTGGTTGATCCAGGTGGATCTTTGTTGCTGCAGTCGTCGTGGCTGCAGTCTCTCGTGCTGCAGGAGGGGTCCGCTGGGCACACGAGGGAGATGGGCTACTGCCCTCTCACCTGTGGGGTTGCCTGCAAGTGGGGGGCTCACTGGGGCAAACAGGGGGCGATGGCCTTTATCCTGGCCTTGTTCCGCCGCCGGCTTCCGCCTGCCGGTGGGGCGGGATCGCAAATGTGTTGTTGGGTTGCCTAGCGTTGCGCCGGCCATTTTGGAGGGTCAGGCAGGCAGCAGCGCGGTGTGGGATCGGGTGTCTCGGGCGATTCAGGCACAAAGAAATGTGCGGATCTGCATGGGCAGACAGTCGGCACAGGCTGCTGGGGCTGTAGGTGGTTGATCCAGGTGGATCTTTGTTGCTGCAGTCGTCGTGGCTGCAGTCTCTCGTGCTGCAGGAGGGGTCCGCTGGGCACACGAGGGAGATGGGCTCCTGCCCTCTCACCTGTGGGGTTGCCTGCAAGTGGGGGGCTCACTGGGGCAAACAGGGGGCGATGGCCTTTATCCTGGCCTTGTTCCGCCGCCGGCTTCCGCCTGCCGGTGGGGCGGGATCGCAAATGTGTTGTTGGGTTGCCTAGCAACCGAGAGCCTCGCTCTCATGCCGCGTTGCGCCGGCCATTTTGGAGGGTCAGGCAGGCAGCAGCGCGGTGTGGGATCGGGTGCCTCGGGCGATTCAGGCACAAAGAAATGTGCGGATCTGCATGGGCAGACAGTCGGCACGGGCTGCTGGGGCTGTAGGTGGTTGATCCAGTTGGATCTTTGTTGCTGCAGTCGTCGTGGCTGCAGTCTCTCGTGCTGCAGGAGGGGTCTGCTGGGCACACGAGGGAGATGGGCTCCTGCCCTCTCACCTGTGGGGTTTCCTGCAAGTGGGGGGCTCACCGGGGCAAACAGGGGGCGATGGCCTTTATCCTGGTCTTGTTCCGCCGCCGGCTTCCGCCTGCCGGTGGGGCGGGATCGCAAATGTGTTGTTGGGTTGCCTAGCAACCAAGAGCCTCGCTCTCATGCCGCGTTGCGCCGGCCATTTTGGAAGGTCAGGCAGGCAGCAGCGCGGTGTGGGATCGGGTGCCTCGGGCGATTCAGGCACAAAGAAATGTGCGGATCTGCATGGGCAGACAGTCGGCACGGGCTGCTGGGGCTGTAGGTGGTTGATCCAGGTGGATCTTTGTTGCTGCAGTCGTCGTGGCTGCAGTCTCTCGTGCTGCAGGAGGGGTCCGCTGGGCACACGAGGGAGATGGGCTCCTGCCCTCTCACCTGTGGGTTTGCCTGCAAGTGGGGGGCTCACTGGGGCAAACAGGGGGCGATGGCCTTTATCCTGGCCTTGTTCCGCCGCCGGCTTCCGCCTGCCGGTGGGGCGGGATCGCAAATGTGTTGTTGGGTTGCCTAGCAACCGAGAGCCTCGCTCTCATGCCGCATTGCGCCAGCCATTTTGGAGGGTCAGGCAGGCAGCAGCGCGGTGTGGGATCGGGTGCCTCGGGCGATTTAGGCACAAAGAAATGTGCGGATCTGCATGGACAGACAGTCGGCACGGGCTGCTGGGGCTATAGGTGGTTGATCCAGGTGGATCTTTGTTGCTGCAGTCGTCGTGGCTGCAGTCTCTCGTGCTGCAGGAGGGGTCCGCTGGGCACACGAGAGAGATGGGCTCCTGCCCGCTCACCTGTGGGGTTGCCTGCAAGTTGGGGGCTCACTGGGGCAAACAGGGGCGATGGCCTTTATCCTGGCCTTGTTCCGCCGCCGGCTTCCGCCTGCCGGTGGGGCGGGATCGCAAATGTGTTGTTGGGTTGCCTAGCAACCGAGAGCCTCGCTCTCATGCGGCGTTGCGCCGGCCATTTTGGAGGGTCAGGCAGGCAGCAGCGCGGTGTGGGATCGGGTGCCTCGGGCGATTCAGGAACAAAGAAATGTGCGGATCTGCATGGGCAGACAGTCGGCACGGGCTGCTGGGGCTGTAGGTGGTTGATCCAGGTGGATCTTTGTTGCTGCAGTCGTCGTGGCTGCAGTCTCTCGTGCTGCAGGAGGGGTCCGCTGGGCACACTAGGGAGATGGGCTCCTGCCCTCTCACCTGTGGGGTTGCCTGCAAGTGGGGGGCTCACTGGGGCAAACAGGGGGCGATGGCCTTTATCCTGGCCTTGTTCCGCCGCCGGCTTCCGCCTGCCGGTGGGGTGGGATCGCAAATGTGTTGTTGGGTTGCCTAGCAACCGAGAGCCTCGCTCTCATGCAGCGTTGCGCCGGCCATTTTGGAGGGTCAGGCAGGCAGCAGCGCGGTGTGGGATCGGGTGCCTCGGGCGATTCAGGCACAAAGAAATGTGCGGATCTGCATGGGCAGACAGTCGGCACGGGCTGCTGGGGCGGTAGGTGGTTAATCCAGGTGGATCTGTGTTGCTGCAGTCGTCGTGGCTGCAGTCTCTCGTGCTGCAGGAGGGGTCTGCTGGGCACACGAGGGAGATGGGCTCCTGCCCTCTCACCTGTGGGGTTGCCTGCAAGTGGGGGGCTCACTGGGGCAAACAGGGGGCGATGGCCTTTATCCTGGCCTTGTTCCGCCACCGGCTTCCACCTGCCGGTGGGGCGGGATCGCAAATGTGTTGTTGGGTTGCCTAGCAACCGAGAGCCTCGCTCTCATGCTGCGTTGCGCCGGCCATTTTGGAGGGCGAGGCAGGCAGCAGCGCGGTGTGGGATCGGGTGCCTCGGGCGATTCAGGCACAAAGAAATGTGCGGGTCTGCATGGGCAGACAGTCGGCACGGGCTGCTGGGGCTGTAGGTGGTTGATCCAGGTGGATCTTTGTTGCTGCAGTCGTCGTGGCGGCAGTCTCTCGTGCTGCAGGAGGGGTCCGCTGGGCACACGAGGGAGATGGGCTCCTGCCCTCTCACCTGTGGGGTTGCCTGCAAGTGGGGGGCTCACTGGGGCAAACAGGGGGCGATGGCCTTTATCCTGGCCTTGTTCCGCCGCCGGCTTCCGCCTGCCGGTGGGGCGGGATCGCAAATGTGTTGTTGGGTTGCCTAGCAACCGAGAGCCTCGCTCTCATGCCGCGTTGCGCCGGCCATTTTGGAGGGTCAGGCAGGCAGCAGCGCGGTGTGGGATCGGGTGCCTCGGGCGATTCAGGCACAAAGAAATGTGCGGATCTGCATGGGCAGACAGTCGGCACGGGCTGCTGGGGCTGTAGGTGGTTGATCCAGGTGGATCTTTGTTGCTGCAGTCGTCGTGGCTGCAGTCTCTCGTGCTGCAGGAGGGGTCTGCTGGGCACACGAGGGAGATGGGCTCCTGCCCTCTCACCTGTGGGGTTGCCTGCAAGTGGGGGGCTCACCGGGGCAAACAGGGGGCGATGGCCTTTATCCTGGTCTTGTTCCGCCGCCGGCTTCCGCCTGCCGGTGGGGCGGGATCGCAAATGTGTTGTTGGGTTGCCTAGCAACCGAGAGCCTCGCTCTCATGCCGCGTTGCGCCGGCCATTTTGGAAGGTCAGGCAGGCAGCAGCGCGGTGTGGGATCGGGTGCCTCGGGCGATTCAGGCACAAAGAAATGTGCGGATCTGCATGGGCAGACAGTCGGCACGGGCTGCTGGGGCTGTAGGTGGTTGATCCAGGTGGATCTTTGTTGCTGCAGTCGTCGTGGCTGCAGTCTCTCGTGCTGCAGGAGGGGTCCGCTGGGCACACGAGGGAGATGGGCTCCTGCCCTCTCACCTGTGGGGTTGCCTGCAAGTGGGGGGCTCACTGGGGCAAACAGGGGGCGATGGCCTTTATCCTGGCCTTGTTCCGCCGCCGGCTTCCGCCTGCCGGTGGGGCGGGATCGCAAATGTGTTGTTCGGTTGCCTAGCAACCGAGCGCCTCGCTCTCATGCCGCGTTGCGCCAGCCATTTTGGAGGGTCAGGCAGGCAGCAGCGCGGTGTGGGATCGGGTGCCTCGGGCGATTTAGGCACAAAGAAATGTGCGGATCTGCATGGGCAGACAGTCGGCACGGGCTGCTGGGGCTGTAGGTGGTTGATCCAGGTGGATCTTTGTTGCTGCAGTCGTCGTGGCTGCAGTCTCTCGTGCTGCAGGAGGGGTCCGCTGGGCACACGAGAGAGATGGGCTCCTGCCCGCTCACCTGTGGGGATGCCTGCAAGTTGGGGGCTCACTGGGGCAAACAGGGGCGATGGCCTTTATCCTGGCCTTGTTCCGCCGCCGGCTTCCGCCTGCCGGTGGGGCGGGATCGCAAATGTGTTGTTGGGTTGCCTAGCAACCGAGAGCCTCGCTCTCATGCGGTGTTGCGCCGGCCATTTTGGAGGGTCAGGCAGGCAGCAGCGCGGTGTGGGATCGGGTGCCTCGGGCGATTCAGGAACAAAGAAATGTGCGGATCTGCATGGGCAGACAGTCGGCACGGGCTGCTGGGGCTGTAGGTGGTTGATCCAGGTGGATCTTTGTTGCTGCAGTCGTCGTGGCTGCAGTCTCTCGTGCTGCAGGAGGGGTCCGCTGGGCACACTAGGGAGATGGGCTCCTGCCCTCTCACCTGTGGGGTTGCCTGCAAGTGGGGGGCTCACTGGGGCAAACAGGGGGCGATGGCCTTTATCCTGGCCTTGTTCCGCCGCCGGCTTCCGCCTGCCGGTGGGGTGGGATCGCAAATGTGTTGTTGGGTTGCCTAGCAACCGAGAGCCTCGCTCTCATGCAGCGTTGCGCCGGCCATTTTGGAGGGTCAGGCAGGCAGCAGCGCGGTGTGGGATCGGGTGCCTCGGGCGATTCAGGCACAAAGAAATGTGCGGATCTACATGGGCAGACAGTCGGCACGGGCTGCTGGGGCGGTAGGTGGTTAATCCAGGTGGATCTTTGTTGCTGCAGTCGTCGTGGCTGCAGTCTCTCGTGCTGCAGGAGGGGTCTGCTGGGCACACGAGGGAGATGGGCTCCTGCCCTCTCACCTGTGGGGTTGCCTGCAAGTGGGGGGCTCACTGGGGCAAACAGGGTGCGATGGCCTTTATCCTGGCCTTGTTCCGCCACCGGCTTCCACCTGCCGGTGGGGCGGGATCGCAAATGTGTTGTTGGGTTGCCTAGCAACCGAGAGCCTCGCTCTCATGCTGCGTTGCGCCGGCCATTTTGGAGGGCGAGGCAGGCAGCAGCGCGGTGTGGGATCGGGTGCCTCGGGCGATTCAGGCACAAAGAAATGTGCGGGTCTGCATGGGCAGACAGTCGGCACGGGCTGCTGGGGCTGTAGGTGGTTGATCCAGGTGGATCTTTGTTGCTGCAGTCGTCGTGGCGGCAGTCTCTCGTGCTGCAGGAGGGGTCCGCTGGGCACACGAGGGAGATGGGCTCCTGCCCTCTCACCTGTGGGGTTGCCTGCAAGTGGGGGGCTCACTGGGGCAAACAGGGGGCGATGGCCTTTATCCTGGCCTTGTTCCGCCGCCGGCTTCCGCCTGCCGGTGGGGCGGGATCGCAAATGTGTTGTTGGGTTGCCTAGCAACCGAGAGCCTCGCTCTCATGCCGCGTTGCGCCGGCCATTTTGGAGGGTCAGGCAGGCAGCAGCGCGGTGTGGGATCGGGTGCCTCGGGCGATTCAGGCACAAAGAAATGTGCGGATCTGCATGGGCAGACAGTCGGCACGGGCTGCTGGGGCTGTAGGTGGTTGATCCAGGTGGATCTTTGTTGCTGCAGTCGTCGTGGCTGCAGTCTCTCGTGCTGCAGGAGGGGTCTACTGGGCACACGAGGGAGATGGGCTCCTGCCCTCTCACCTGTGGGGTTGCCTGCAAGTGGGGGGCTCACCGGGGCAAACAGGGGGCGATGGCCTTTATCCTGGTCTTGTTCCGCCGCCGGCTTCCGCCTGCCGGTGGGGCGGGATCGCAAATGTGTTGTTGGGTTGCCTAGCAACCGAGAGCCTCGCTCTCATGCCGCGTTGCGCCGGCCATTTTGGAAGGTCAGGCAGGCAGCAGCGCGGTGTGGGATCGGGTGCCTCGGGCGATTCAGGCACAAAGAAATGTGCGGATCTGCATGGGCAGACAGTCGGCACGGGCTGCTGGGGCTGTAGGTGGTTGATCCAGGTGGATCTTTGTTGCTGCAGTCGTCGTGGCTGCAGTCTCTCGTGCTGCAGGAGGGGTCCGCTGGGCACACGAGGGAGATGGGCTCCTGCCCTCTCACCTGTGGGGTTGCCTGCAAGTGGGGGGCTCACTGGGGCAAACAGGGGGCGATGGCCTTTATCCTGGCCTTGTTCCGCCGCCGGCTTCCGCCTGCCGGTGGGGCGGGATCGCAAATGTGTTGTTCGGTTGCCTAGCAACCGAGAGCCTCGCTCTCATGCCGCGTTGCGCCAGCCATTTTGGAGGGTCAGGCAGGCAGCAGCGCGGTGTGGGATCGGGTGCCTCGGCGATTTAGGCACAAAGAAATGTGCGGATCTGCATGGGCAGACAGTCGGCACGGGCTGCTGGGGCTGTAGGTGGTTGATCCAGGTGGATCTTTGTTGCTGCAGTCGTCGTGGCTGCAGTCTCTCGTGCTGCAGGAGGGGTCCGCTGGGCACACGAGAGAGATGGGCTCCTGCCCGCTCACCTGTGGGGTTGCCTGCAAGTTGGGGGCTCACTGGGGCAAACAGGGGCGATGGCCTTTATCCTGGCCTTGTTCCGCCGCCGGCTTCCGCCTGCCGGTGGGGCGGGATCGCAAATGTGTTGTTGGGTTGCCTAGCAACCGAGAGCCTCGCTCTCATGCGGCGTTGCGCCGGCCATTTTGGAGGGTCAGGCAGGCAGCAGCGCGGTGTGGGATCGGGTGCCTCGGGCGATTCAGGAACAAAGAAATGTGCGGATCTGCATGGGCAGACAGTCGGCACGGGCTGCTGGGGCTGTAGGTGGTTGATCCAGGTGGATCTTTGTTGCTGCAGTCGTCGTGGCTGCAGTCTCTCGTGCTGCAGGCGGGGTCCGCTGGGCACACTAGGGAGATGGGCTCCTGCCCTCTCACCTGTGGGGTTGCCTGCAAGTGGGGGGCTCACTGGGGCAAACAGGGGGCGATGGCCTTTATCCTGGCCTTGTTCCGCCGCCGGCTTCCGCCTGCCGGTGGGGTGGGATCGCAAATGTGTTGTTGGGTTGCCTAGCAACCGAGAGCCTCGCTCTCATGCAGCGTTGCGCCGGCCATTTTGGAGGGTCAGGCAGGCAGCAGCGCGGTGTGGGATCGGGTGCCTCGGGCGATTCAGGCACAAAGAAATGTGCGGATCTGCATGGGCAGACAGTCGGCACGGGCTGCTGGGGCGGTAGGTGGTTAATCCAGGTGGATCTTTGTTGCTGCAGTCGTCGTGGCTGCAGTCTCTCGTGCTGCAGGAGGGGTCTGCTGGGCACACGAGGGAGATGGGCTCCTGCCCTCTCACCTGTGGGGTTGCCTGCAAGTGGGGGGCTCACTGGGGCAAACAGGGGGCGATGGCCTTTATCCTGGCCTTGTTCCGCCACCGGCTTCCACCTGCCGGTGGGGCGGGATCGCAAATGTGTTGTTGGGTTGCCTAGCAACCGAGAGCCTCGCTCTCATGCTGCGTTGCGCCGGCCATTTTGGAGGGTCAGGCAGGCAGCAGCGCGGTGTGGGATCGGGTGCCTCGGGCGATTCAGGCCCAAAGAAATGTGCGGGTCTGCATGGGCAGACAGTCGGCACGGGCTGCTGGGGCTGTAGGTGGTTGATCCAGGTGGATCTTTGTTGCTGCAGTCGTTGTGGCGGCAGTCTCTCATGCTGCAGGAGGGGTCCGCTGGGCACACGAGGGAGATGGGCTCCTGCCCTCTCACCTGTGGGGTTGCCTGCAAGTGGGGGGCTCACTGGGGCAAACAGGGGGCGATGGCCTTTATCCTGGCCTTGTTCCGCCGCCGGCTTCCACCTGCCGGTGGGGCGGGATCGCAAATGTGTTGTTGGGTTGCCTAGCAACCGAGAGCCTCGCTCTCATGCCGCGTTGCGCCGGCCATTTTGGAGGGTCAGGCAGGCAGCAGCGCGGTGTGGGATCTGGAGCCTCGGGCGATTCAGGCACAAAGAAATGTGCGGATCTGCATGGGCAGACAGGTGGCACGGGCTGCTGGGGCTGTAGGTGGTTGATCCAGGTGGATCTTTGTTGCTCCAGTCGTTGTGGCTGCAGTCTCTCGTGCTGCAGGAGGGGTCGGCTGGGCACACGAGGGAGATGGGCTCCTGCCCTCTCACCTGTGGGGTTGCCTGCAAGTGGGGGGCTCACTGGGGCAAACAGGGGGCGATGGCCTTTATCCTGGCCTTGTTTCGCCGCCGGCTTCCGCCTGCCGGTGGGGCGGGATCGCAAATGTGTTGTTGGGTTGCTCAGCAACCGAGAGCCTCACTCTCATGCCGCGTTGCGCCGGCCATTTTGGAGGGTCAGGCAGGCAGCAGCGCGGTGTGGGATCGGGTGCCTCGGGCGATTCAGGCACAAAGAAATGTGCGGATCTGCATGGGCAGACAGTCGGCACGGGCTGCTGGGGCTGTCGGTGGTTGATCCAGGTGGATCTTTGTTGCTGCAGTCGTCGTGGCTGCAGTCTCTCGTGCTGCAGGAGGGGTCCGCTGGGCACACGAGGGAGATGGGCTCCTGCCCTCTCACCTGTGGGGTTGCCTGCAAGTGGGGGGCTCACTGGGGCAAACAGGGGGCGATGGCCTTTATCCTGGCCTTGTTCCACTGCCGGCTTCCGCCTGCCGGTGGGGCGGGATCGCAAATGTGTTGTTGGGTTGCCTAGCAACCGAGAGCCTCGCTCTCATGCCGCGTTACGCCGGCCATTTTGGAGGGTCAGGCAGGCAGCAGCGCGGTGTGGGATCGGGTGCCTCGGGCAATTCAGGCACAAAGAAATGTGCGGATCTGCATGGGCAGGCAGTTGGCACGGGCTGCTGGGGCTGTAGGTGGTTGATCCAGGTGGATCTTTGTTGCTGCAGTCGTCGTGGCTGCAGTCTCTCGTGCTGCAGGAGGGGTCCGCTGGGTACACGAGGGAGATGGGCTCCTGCCCTCTCACCTGTGGGGTTGCCTGCAAGTGGGGGGCTCACTGGGGCAAACAGGGGGCGATGGCCTTTATCCTGGCCTTGTTCCGCCGCCGGCTTCCGCCTGCCGGTGGGGCGGGATCGCAAATGTGTTGTTGGGTTGCCTAGCAACCGAGAGCCTCGCTCTCATGCCGCGTTGTGCCGGCCATTTTGGAAGGTCAGGCAGGCAGCAGCGCGGTGTGGGATCGGGTGCCTCGGGCGATTCAGGCACAAAGAAATGTGCGGATCTGCATGGGCAGACAGTCGGCACGGGTTGCTGGGGCTGTAGGTGGTTGATCCAGGTGGATCTTTGTTGCTGCAGTCGTCGTGGCTGCATTCTCTCGTGCTGCAGGAGGGGTCCGCTGGGCACACGAGGGAGATGGGCTCCTGTCCTCTCACCTGTGTGGTTGCCTGCATGTGGGGGAGTCACTGGGGCAAACAGGGGGTGATGGCCTTTATCCTGGCCTTGTTCCGCCGCCGGCTTCGGCCTGCCGGGGGGCGGGATCGCAAATGTGTTGTTGGGTTGCCTAGTAACCGAGAGCCTCGCTCTCATGCCGCGTTGCGCCGGCCATTTTGGAGGGTCAGGCTGGCAGCAGCGCGGTGTGGGATCGGGTGCCTCGGGCGATTCAGGCACAAAGAAATGTGCGGATCTGCATGGGCAGACAGTCGGCACAGGCTGCTGGGGCTGTAGGTGGTTGATCCAGGTGGATCTTTGTTGCTGCAGTCGTCGTGGCTGCAGTCTCTCGTGCTGCAGGAGGGGTCCGCTGGGCACACGAGGGAGATGGGCTACTGCCCTCTCACCTGTGGGGTTGCCTGCAAGTGGGGGGCTCACTGGGGCAAACAGGGGGCGATGGCCTTTATCCTGGCCTTGTTCCGCCGCCGGCTTCCGCCTGCCGGTGGGGCGGGATCGCAAATGTGTTGTTGGGTTGCCTAGCGTTGCGCCGGCCATTTTGGAGGGTCAGGCAGGCAGCAGCGCGGTGTGGGATCGGGTGCCTCGGGCGATTCAGGCACAAAGAAATGTGCGGATCTGCATGGGCAGACAGTCGGCACGGGCTGCTGGGGCGGTAGGTGGTTGATCCAGGTGGATCTTTGTTGCTGCAGTCGTCGTGGCTGCAGTCTCTCGTGCTGCAGGAGGGGTCCGCTGGGCACACGAGGGAGATGGGCTCCTGCCCTCTCACCTGTGGGGTTGCCTGCAAGTGGGGGGCTCACTGGGGCAAACAGGGGGCGATGGCCTTTATCCTGGCCTTGTTCCGCCACCGGCTTCCGCCTGCCGGTGGGGTGGGATCGCAAATGTGTTGTTGGGTTGCCTAGCAACCGAGAGCCTCGCTCTCATGCCGCGTTGCGCCGGCCATTTTGGAGGGTCAGGCAGGCAGCAGCGCGGTGTGGGATCGGGTGCCTCGGGCGATTCAGGCACAAAGAAATGTGCGGATCTGCATGGGCAGACAGTCGGCACGGGCTGCTGGGGCTGTAGGTGGTTGATCCAGGTGGATCTTTGTCGCTGCAGTCGTCGTGGCTGCAGTCTCTCGTGCTGCAGGAGGGGTCTGCTGGGCACACGAGGGAGATGGGCTCCTGCCCTCTCACCTGTGGGGTTGCCTGCATGTGGGGGAGTCACTGGGGCAAACAGGGGGCGATGGCCTTTATCCTGGCCTTGTTCCGCAGCCGGCTTCCGCCTGCCGGGGGGCGGGATCGCAAATGTGTTGTTGGGTTGCCTAGTAACCGAGAGCCTCGCTCTCATGCCGCGTTGCGCCGGCCATTTTGGAGGGTCAGGCTGGCAGCAGCGCGGTGTGGGATCGGGTGCCTCGGGCGATTCAGGCACAAAGAAATGTGCGGATCTGCATGGGCAGGCAGTTGGCACGGGCTGCTGGGGCTGTAGGTGGTTGATCCAGGTGGATCTTTGTTGCTGCAGTCGTCGTGGCTGCAGTCTCTCGTGCTGCAGGAGGGGTCCGCTGGGTACACGAGGGAGATGGGCTCCTGCCCTCTCACCTGTGGGGTTGCCTGCAAGTGGGGGGCTTTCTGGGGCAAACAGGGGGCGATGGCCTTTATCCTGGCCTTGTTCTGCCGCCGGCTTCCGCCTGCCGGTGGGGCGGGATCACAAATGTGTTGTTGGGTTGCCTAGCAACCGAGAGCCTCGCTCTCATGCCGCGTTGTGCCGGCCATTTTGGAAGGTCAGGCAGGCAGCAGCGCGGTGTGGGATCGGGTGCCTCGGGCGATTCAGGCACAAAGAAATGTGCGGATCTGCATGGGCAGACAGTCGGCACGGGCTGCTGGGGCTGTAGGTGGTTGATCCAGGTGGATCTTTGTTGCTGCAGTCGTCGTGGCTGCAGTCTCTCGTGCTGCAGGAGGGGTCCGCTGGGCACATGAGGGAGATGGGCTCCTGCCCTCTCACCTGTGGGGTTGCCTGCAAGTGGGGGGCTCACTGGGGCAAACAGGGGGCGATGGCCTTTATCCTGGCCTTGTTCCGCCGCCGGCTTCCGCCTGCCGGTGGGGCGGGATCGCAAATGTGTTGTTGGGTTGCCTAGCAACCGAGAGCCTCGCTCTCATGCCGCGTTGCGCCGGCCATTTTGGAAGGTCAGGCAGGCAGCAGCGCGGTGTGGGATCGGGTGCCTCGGGCGATTCAGGCACAAAGAAATGTGCGGATCTGCATGGGCAGACAGTCGGCACGGGCTGCTGGGGCTGTAGGTGGTTGATCCAGGTGGATCTTTGTTGCTGCAGTCGTCGTGGCTGCAGTCTCTCGTGCTGCAGGAGGGGTCCGCTGGGCACACGAGGGAGATGGGCTCCTGCCCTCTCACCTGTGGGGTTGCCTGCAAGTGGGGGGCTCACTGGGGCAAACAGGGGGCGATGGCCTTTATCCTGGCCTTGTTCCACCGCCGGCTTCCGCCTGCCGGTGGGGCGGGATCGCAAATGTGTTGTTGGGTTGCCTAGCAACCGAGAGCCTCGCTCTCATGCCGCGTTGCGCCAGCCATTTTGGAGGGTCAGGCAGGCAGCAGCGCGGTGTGGGATCGGGTGCCTCGGGCGATTTAGGCACAAAGAAATGTGCGGATCTGCATGGGCAGACAGTCGGCACGGGCTGCTGGGGCTGTAGGTGGTTGATCCAGGTGGATCTTTGTTGCTGCAGTCGTCGTGGCTGCAGTCTCTCGTGCTGCAGGCGGGGTCCGCTGGGCACACGAGGGAGATGGGCTCCTGCCCTCTCACCTGTGGGGTTGCCTGCAAGTGGGGGGCTCACCGGGGCAAACAGGGGGCGATGGCCTTTATCCTGGTCTTGTTCCGCCGCCGGCTTCCGCCTGCCGGTGGGGCGGGATCGCAAATGTGTTGTTGGGTTGCCTAGCAACCGAGAGCCTCGCTCTCATGCCGCGTTGCGCCGGCCATTTTGGAAGGTCAGGCAGGCAGCAGCGCGGTGTGGGATCGGGTGCCTCGGGCGATTCAGGCACAAAGAAATGTGCGGATCTGCATGGGCAGACAGTCGGCACGGGCTGCTGGGGCTGTAGGTGGTTGATCCAGGTGGATCTTTGTTGCTGCAGTCGTCGTGGCTGCAGTCTCTCGTGCTGCAGGAGGGGTCCGCTGGGCACACGAGGGAGATGGGCTCCTGCCCTCTCACCTGTGGGGTTGCCTGCAAGTGGGGGGCTCACTGGGGCAAACAGGGGGCGATGGCCTTTATCCTGGCCTTGTTCCGCCGCCAGCTTCCGCCTGCCGGTGGGGCGGGATCGCAAATGTGTTGTTCGGTTGCCTAGCAACCGAGCGCCTCGCTCTCATGCCGCGTTGCGCCAGCCATTTTGGAGGGTCAGGCAGGCAGCAGCGCGGTGTGGGATCGGGTGCCTCGGGCGATTTAGGCACAAAGAAATGTGCGGATCTGCATGGGCAGACAGTCGGCACGGGCTGCTGGGGCTGTAGGTGGTTGATCCAGGTGGATCTTTGTTGCTGCAGTCGTCGTGGCTGCAGTCTCTCGTGCTGCAGGAGGGGTCCGCTGGGCACACGAGAGAGATGGGCTCCTGCCCGCTCACCTGTGGGGATGCCTGCAAGTTGGGGGCTCACTGGGGCAAACAGGGGCGATGGCCTTTATCCTGGCCTTGTTCCGCCGCCGGCTTCCGCCTGCCGGTGGGGCGGGATCGCAAATGTGTTGTTGGGTTGCCTAGCAACCGAGAGCCTCGCTCTCATGCGGTGTTGCGCCGGCCATTTTGGAGGGTCAGGCAGGCAGCAGCGCGGTGTGGGATCGGGTGCCTCGGGCGATTCAGGAACAAAGAAATGTGCGGATCTGCATGGGCAGACAGTCGGCACGGGCTGCTGGGGCTGTAGGTGGTTGATCCAGGTGGATCTTTGTTGCTGCAGTCGTCGTGGCTGCAGTCTCTCGTGCTGCAGGAGGGGTCCGCTGGGCACACTAGGGAGATGGGCTCCTGCCCTCTCACCTGTGGGGTTGCCTGCAAGTGGGGGGCTCACTGGGGCAAACAGGGGGCGATGGCCTTTATCCTGGCCTTGTTCCGCCGCCGGCTTCCGCCTGCCGGTGGGGTGGGATCGCAAATGTGTTGTTGGGTTGCCTAGCAACCGAGAGCCTCGCTCTCATGCAGCGTTGCGCCGGCCATTTTGGAGGGTCAGGCAGGCAGCAGCGCGGTGTGGGATCGGGTGCCTCGGGCGATTCAGGCACAAAGAAATGTGCGGATCTACATGGGCAGACAGTCGGCACGGGCTGCTGGGGCGGTAGGTGGTTAATCCAGGTGGATCTTTGTTGCTGCAGTCGTCGTGGCTGCAGTCTCTCGTGCTGCAGGAGGGGTCTGCTGGGCACACGAGGGAGATGGGCTCCTGCCCTCTCACCTGTGGGGTTGCCTGCAAGTGGGGGGCTCACTGGGGCAAACAGGGTGCGATGGCCTTTATCCTGGCCTTGTTCCGCCACCGGCTTCCACCTGCCGGTGGGGCGGGATCGCAAATGTGTTGTTGGGTTGCCTAGCAACCGAGAGCCTCGCTCTCATGCTGCGTTGCGCCGGCCATTTTGGAGGGCGAGGCAGGCAGCAGCGCGGTGTGGGATCGGGTGCCTCGGGCGATTCAGGCACAAAGAAATGTGCGGGTCTGCATGGGCAGACAGTCGGCACGGGCTGCTGGGGCTGTAGGTGGTTGATCCAGGTGGATCTTTGTTGCTGCAGTCGTCGTGGCGGCAGTCTCTCGTGCTGCAGGAGGGGTCCGCTGGGCACACGAGGGAGATGGGCTCCTGCCCTCTCACCTGTGGGGTTGCCTGCAAGTGGGGGGCTCACTGGGGCAAACAGGGGGCGATGGCCTTTATCCTGGCCTTGTTCCGCCGCCGGCTTCCGCCTGCCGGTGGGGCGGGATCGCAAATGTGTTGTTGGGTTGCCTAGCAACCGAGAGCCTCGCTCTCATGCCGCGTTGCGCCGGCCATTTTGGAGGGTCAGGCAGGCAGCAGCGCGGTGTGGGATCGGGTGCCTCGGGCGATTCAGGCACAAAGAAATGTGCGGATCTGCATGGGCAGACAGTCGGCACGGGCTGCTGGGGCTGTAGGTGGTTGATCCAGGTGGATCTTTGTTGCTGCAGTCGTCGTGGCTGCAGTCTCTCGTGCTGCAGGAGGGGTCTACTGGGCACACGAGGGAGATGGGCTCCTGCCCTCTCACCTGTGGGGTTGCCTGCAAGTGGGGGGCTCACCGGGGCAAACAGGGGGCGATGGCCTTTATCCTGGTCTTGTTCCGCCGCCGGCTTCCGCCTGCCGGTGGGGCGGGATCGCAAATGTGTTGTTGGGTTGCCTAGCAACCGAGAGCCTCGCTCTCATGCCGCGTTGCGCCGGCCATTTTGGAAGGTCAGGCAGGCAGCAGCGCGGTGTGGGATCGGGTGCCTCGGGCGATTCAGGCACAAAGAAATGTGCGGATCTGCATGGGCAGACAGTCGGCACGGGCTGCTGGGGCTGTAGGTGGTTGATCCAGGTGGATCTTTGTTGCTGCAGTCGTCGTGGCTGCAGTCTCTCGTGCTGCAGGAGGGG
Organism: Ambystoma mexicanum; assembly: GCF_040938575.1. Classification (NCBI taxonomy): domain Eukaryota; kingdom Metazoa; phylum Chordata; class Amphibia; order Caudata; family Ambystomatidae; genus Ambystoma; species Ambystoma mexicanum. The sequence continues at coordinate 964,858,818 of NC_090936.1, read as the reverse complement.
TCCGCTGGGCACACGAGGGAGATGGGCTCCTGCCCTCTCACCTGTGGGGTTGCCTGCAAGTGGGGGGCTCACTGGGGCAAACAGGGGGCGATGGCCTTTATCCTGGCCTTGTTCCGCCGCCGGCTTCCGCCTGCCGGTGGGGCGGGATCGCAAATGTGTTGTTCGGTTGCCTAGCAACCGAGAGCCTCGCTCTCATGCCGCGTTGCGCCAGCCATTTTGGAGGGTCAGGCAGGCAGCAGCGCGGTGTGGGATCGGGTGCCTCGGCGATTTAGGCACAAAGAAATGTGCGGATCTGCATGGGCAGACAGTCGGCACGGGCTGCTGGGGCTGTAGGTGGTTGATCCAGGTGGATCTTTGTTGCTGCAGTCGTCGTGGCTGCAGTCTCTCGTGCTGCAGGAGGGGTCCGCTGGGCACACGAGAGAGATGGGCTCCTGCCCGCTCACCTGTGGGGTTGCCTGCAAGTTGGGGGCTCACTGGGGCAAACAGGGGCGATGGCCTTTATCCTGGCCTTGTTCCGCCGCCGGCTTCCGCCTGCCGGTGGGGCGGGATCGCAAATGTGTTGTTGGGTTGCCTAGCAACCGAGAGCCTCGCTCTCATGCGGCGTTGCGCCGGCCATTTTGGAGGGTCAGGCAGGCAGCAGCGCGGTGTGGGATCGGGTGCCTCGGGCGATTCAGGAACAAAGAAATGTGCGGATCTGCATGGGCAGACAGTCGGCACGGGCTGCTGGGGCTGTAGGTGGTTGATCCAGGTGGATCTTTGTTGCTGCAGTCGTCGTGGCTGCAGTCTCTCGTGCTGCAGGCGGGGTCCGCTGGGCACACTAGGGAGATGGGCTCCTGCCCTCTCACCTGTGGGGTTGCCTGCAAGTGGGGGGCTCACTGGGGCAAACAGGGGGCGATGGCCTTTATCCTGGCCTTGTTCCGCCGCCGGCTTCCGCCTGCCGGTGGGGTGGGATCGCAAATGTGTTGTTGGGTTGCCTAGCAACCGAGAGCCTCGCTCTCATGCAGCGTTGCGCCGGCCATTTTGGAGGGTCAGGCAGGCAGCAGCGCGGTGTGGGATCGGGTGCCTCGGGCGATTCAGGCACAAAGAAATGTGCGGATCTGCATGGGCAGACAGTCGGCACGGGCTGCTGGGGCGGTAGGTGGTTAATCCAGGTGGATCTTTGTTGCTGCAGTCGTCGTGGCTGCAGTCTCTCGTGCTGCAGGAGGGGTCTGCTGGGCACACGAGGGAGATGGGCTCCTGCCCTCTCACCTGTGGGGTTGCCTGCAAGTGGGGGGCTCACTGGGGCAAACAGGGGGCGATGGCCTTTATCCTGGCCTTGTTCCGCCACCGGCTTCCACCTGCCGGTGGGGCGGGATCGCAAATGTGTTGTTGGGTTGCCTAGCAACCGAGAGCCTCGCTCTCATGCTGCGTTGCGCCGGCCATTTTGGAGGGTCAGGCAGGCAGCAGCGCGGTGTGGGATCGGGTGCCTCGGGCGATTCAGGCCCAAAGAAATGTGCGGGTCTGCATGGGCAGACAGTCGGCACGGGCTGCTGGGGCTGTAGGTGGTTGATCCAGGTGGATCTTTGTTGCTGCAGTCGTTGTGGCGGCAGTCTCTCATGCTGCAGGAGGGGTCCGCTGGGCACACGAGGGAGATGGGCTCCTGCCCTCTCACCTGTGGGGTTGCCTGCAAGTGGGGGGCTCACTGGGGCAAACAGGGGGCGATGGCCTTTATCCTGGCCTTGTTCCGCCGCCGGCTTCCACCTGCCGGTGGGGCGGGATCGCAAATGTGTTGTTGGGTTGCCTAGCAACCGAGAGCCTCGCTCTCATGCCGCGTTGCGCCGGCCATTTTGGAGGGTCAGGCAGGCAGCAGCGCGGTGTGGGATCTGGAGCCTCGGGCGATTCAGGCACAAAGAAATGTGCGGATCTGCATGGGCAGACAGGTGGCACGGGCTGCTGGGGCTGTAGGTGGTTGATCCAGGTGGATCTTTGTTGCTCCAGTCGTTGTGGCTGCAGTCTCTCGTGCTGCAGGAGGGGTCGGCTGGGCACACGAGGGAGATGGGCTCCTGCCCTCTCACCTGTGGGGTTGCCTGCAAGTGGGGGGCTCACTGGGGCAAACAGGGGGCGATGGCCTTTATCCTGGCCTTGTTTCGCCGCCGGCTTCCGCCTGCCGGTGGGGCGGGATCGCAAATGTGTTGTTGGGTTGCTCAGCAACCGAGAGACTCACTCTCATGCCGCGTTGCGCCGGCCATTTTGGAGGGTCAGGCAGGCAGCAGCGCGGTGTGGGATCGGGTGCCTCGGGCGATTCAGGCACAAAGAAATGTGCGGATCTGCATGGGCAGACAGTCGGCACGGGCTGCTGGGGCTGTCGGTGGTTGATCCAGGTGGATCTTTGTTGCTGCAGTCGTCGTGGCTGCAGTCTCTCGTGCTGCAGGAGGGGTCCGCTGGGCACACGAGGGAGATGGGCTCCTGCCCTCTCACCTGTGGGGTTGCCTGCAAGTGGGGGGCTCACTGGGGCAAACAGGGGGCGATGGCCTTTATCCTGGCCTTGTTCCACCGCCGGCTTCCGCCTGCCGGTGGGGCGGGATCGCAAATGTGTTGTTGGGTTGCCTAGCAACCGAGAGCCTCGCTCTCATGCCGCGTTACGCCGGCCATTTTGGAGGGTCAGGCAGGCAGCAGCGCGGTGTGGGATCGGGTGCCTCGGGCAATTCAGGCACAAAGAAATGTGCGGATCTGCATGGGCAGGCAGTTGGCACGGGCTGCTGGGGCTGTAGGTGGTTGATCCAGGTGGATCTTTGTTGCTGCAGTCGTCGTGGCTGCAGTCTCTCGTGCTGCAGGAGGGGTCCGCTGGGTACACGAGGGAGATGGGCTCCTGCCCTCTCACCTGTGGGGTTGCCTGCAAGTGGGGGGCTCACTGGGGCAAACAGGGGGCGATGGCCTTTATCCTGGCCTTGTTCCGCCGCCGGCTTCCGCCTGCCGGTGGGGCGGGATCGCAAATGTGTTGTTGGGTTGCCTAGCAACCGAGAGCCTCGCTCTCATGCCGCGTTGTGCCGGCCATTTTGGAAGGTCAGGCAGGCAGCAGCGCGGTGTGGGATCGGGTGCCTCGGGCGATTCAGGCACAAAGAAATGTGCGGATCTGCATGGGCAGACAGTCGGCACGGGTTGCTGGGGCTGTAGGTGGTTGATCCAGGTGGATCTTTGTTGCTGCAGTCGTCGTGGCTGCATTCTCTCGTGCTGCAGGAGGGGTCCGCTGGGCACACGAGGGAGATGGGCTCCTGTCCTCTCACCTGTGTGGTTGCCTGCATGTGGGGGAGTCACTGGGGCAAACAGGGGGTGATGGCCTTTATCCTGGCCTTGTTCCGCCGCCGGCTTCGGCCTGCCGGGGGGCGGGATCGCAAATGTGTTGTTGGGTTGCCTAGTAACCGAGAGCCTCGCTCTCATGCCGCGTTGCGCCGGCCATTTTGGAGGGTCAGGCTGGCAGCAGCGCGGTGTGGGATCGGGTGCCTCGGGCGATTCAGGCACAAAGAAATGTGCGGATCTGCATGGGCAGACAGTCGGCACAGGCTGCTGGGGCTGTAGGTGGTTGATCCAGGTGGATCTTTGTTGCTGCAGTCGTCGTGGCTGCAGTCTCTCGTGCTGCAGGAGGGGTCCGCTGGGCACACGAGGGAGATGGGCTACTGCCCTCTCACCTGTGGGGTTGCCTGCAAGTGGGGGGCTCACTGGGGCAAACAGGGGGCGATGGCCTTTATCCTGGCCTTGTTCCGCCGCCGGCTTCCGCCTGCCGGTGGGGCGGGATCGCAAATGTGTTGTTGGGTTGCCTAGCGTTGCGCCGGCCATTTTGGAGGGTCAGGCAGGCAGCAGCGCGGTGTGGGATCGGGTGCCTCGGGCGATTCAGGCACAAAGAAATGTGCGGATCTGCATGGGCAGACAGTCGGCACGGGCTGCTGGGGCGGTAGGTGGTTGATCCAGGTGGATCTTTGTTGCTGCAGTCGTCGTGGCTGCAGTCTCTCGTGCTGCAGGAGGGGTCCGCTGGGCACACGAGGGAGATGGGCTCCTGCCCTCTCACCTGTGGGGTTGCCTGCAAGTGGGGGGCTCACTGGGGCAAACAGGGGGCGATGGCCTTTATCCTGGCCTTGTTCCGCCACCGGCTTCCGCCTGCCGGTGGGGTGGGATCGCAAATGTGTTGTTGGGTTGCCTAGCAACCGAGAGCCTCGCTCTCATGCCGCGTTGCGCCGGCCATTTTGGAGGGTCAGGCAGGCAGCAGCGCGGTGTGGGATCGGGTGCCTCGGGCGATTCAGGCACAAAGAAATGTGCGGATCTGCATGGGCAGACAGTCGGCACGGGCTGCTGGGGCTGTAGGTGGTTGATCCAGGTGGATCTTTGTCGCTGCAGTCGTCGTGGCTGCAGTCTCTCGTGCTGCAGGAGGGGTCTGCTGGGCACACGAGGGAGATGGGCTCCTGCCCTCTCACCTGTGGGGTTGCCTGCATGTGGGGGAGTCACTGGGGCAAACAGGGGGCGATGGCCTTTATCCTGGCCTTGTTCCGCCGCCGGCTTCCGCCTGCCGGGGGGCGGGATCGCAAATGTGTTGTTGGGTTGCCTAGTAACCGAGAGCCTCGCTCTCATGCCGCGTTGCGCCGGCCATTTTGGAGGGTCAGGCTGGCAGCAGCGCGGTGTGGGATCGGGTGCCTCGGGCGATTCAGGCACAAAGAAATGTGCGGATCTGCATGGGCAGGCAGTTGGCACGGGCTGCTGGGGCTGTAGGTGGTTGATCCAGGTGGATCTTTGTTGCTGCAGTCGTCGTGGCTGCAGTCTCTCGTGCTGCAGGAGGGGTCCGCTGGGTACACGAGGGAGATGGGCTCCTGCCCTCTCACCTGTGGGGTTGCCTGCAAGTGGGGGGCTTTCTGGGGCAAACAGGGGGCGATGGCCTTTATCCTGGCCTTGTTCTGCCGCCGGCTTCCGCCTGCCGGTGGGGCGGGATCACAAATGTGTTGTTGGGTTGCCTAGCAACCGAGAGCCTCGCTCTCATGCCGCGTTGTGCCGGCCATTTTGGAAGGTCAGGCAGGCAGCAGCGCGGTGTGGGATCGGGTGCCTCGGGCGATTCAGGCACAAAGAAATGTGCGGATCTGCATGGGCAGACAGTCGGCACGGGCTGCTGGGGCTGTAGGTGGTTGATCCAGGTGGATCTTTGTTGCTGCAGTCGTCGTGGCTGCAGTCTCTCGTGCTGCAGGAGGGGTCCGCTGGGCACATGAGGGAGATGGGCTCCTGCCCTCTCACCTGTGGGGTTGCCTGCAAGTGGGGGGCTCACTGGGGCAAACAGGGGGCGATGGCCTTTATCCTGGCCTTGTTCCGCCGCCGGCTTCCGCCTGCCGGTGGGGCGGGATCGCAAATGTGTTGTTGGGTTGCCTAGCAACCGAGAGCCTCGCTCTCATGCCGCGTTGCGCCGGCCATTTTGGAAGGTCAGGCAGGCAGCAGCGCGGTGTGGGATCGGGTGCCTCGGGCGATTCAGGCACAAAGAAATGTGCGGATCTGCATGGGCAGACAGTCGGCACGGGCTGCTGGGGCTGTAGGTGGTTGATCCAGGTGGATCTTTGTTGCTGCAGTCGTCGTGGCTGCAGTCTCTCGTGCTGCAGGAGGGGTCCGCTGGGCACACGAGGGAGATGGGCTCCTGCCCTCTCACCTGTGGGGTTGCCTGCAAGTGGGGGGCTCACTGGGGCAAACAGGGGGCGATGGCCTTTATCCTGGCCTTGTTCCACCGCCGGCTTCCGCCTGCCGGTGGGGCGGGATCGCAAATGTGTTGTTGGGTTGCCTAGCAACCGAGAGCCTCGCTCTCATGCCGCGTTGCGCCAGCCATTTTGGAGGGTCAGGCAGGCAGCAGCGCGGTGTGGGATCGGGTGCCTCGGGCGATTTAGGCACAAAGAAATGTGCGGATCTGCATGGGCAGACAGTCGGCACGGGCTGCTGGGGCTGTAGGTGGTTGATCCAGGTGGATCTTTGTTGCTGCAGTCGTCGTGGCTGCAGTCTCTCGTGCTGCAGGCGGGGTCCGCTGGGCACACGAGGGAGATGGGCTCCTGCCCTCTCACCTGTGGGGTTGCCTGCAAGTTGGGGGCTCACTGGGGCAAACAGGGGGCGATGGCCTTTATCCTGGCCTTGTTCCGCCGCCGGCTTCCGCCTGCCGGTGGGGCAGGATCGCAAATGTGTTGTTGGGTTGCCTAGCAACCGAGAGCCTCGCTCTCATGCGGCGTTGCGCCGGCCATTTTCGAGGGTCAGGCAGGCAGCAGCGCGGTGTGGGATCGGGTGCCTCGGGCGATTCAGGAACAAAGAAATGTGCGGATCTGCATGGGCAGACAGTCGGCACGGGCTGCTGGGGCTGTAGGTGGTTGATCCAGGTGGATCTTTGTTGCTGCAGTCGTCGTGGCTGCAGTCTCTCGTGCTGCAGGAGGGGTCCGCTGGGCACACTAGGGAGATGGGCTCCTGCCCTCTCACCTGTGGGGTTGCCTGCAAGTGGGGGGCTCACTGAGGCAAACAGGGGGCGATGGCCTTTATCCTGGCCTTGTTCCGCCGCCGGCTTCCGCCTGCCGGTGGGGTGGGATCGCAAATGTGTTGTTGGGTTGCCTAGCAACCGAGAGCCTCGCTCTCATGCAGCGTTGCGCCGGCCATTTTGGAGGGTCAGGCAGGCAGCAGCGCGGTGTGGGATCGGGTGCCTCGGGCGATTCAGGCACAAAGAAATGTGCGGATCTGCATGGGCAGACAGTCGGCACGGGCTGCTGGGGCTGTAGGTGGTTAATCCAGGTGGATCTTTGTTGCTGCAGTCATCGTGGCTGCAGTCTCTCGTGCTGCAGGAGGGGTCCGCTGGGCACACGAGGGAGATGGGCTCCTGCCCTCTCACCTGTGGGGTTGCCTGCAAGTGGGGGGCTCACTGGGGCAAACAGGGGGCGATGGCCTTTATCCTGGCCTTGTTCCGCCGCCGGCTTCCGCCTGCCGGTGGGGCGGGATCGCAAATGTGTTGTTGGGTTGCCTAGCAACCGAGAGCCTCGCTCTCATGCCGCGTTGCGCCGGCCATTATGGAGGGTCATGCAGGCAGCAGTGCGGTGTGGGATCGGGTGCCTCAGGCGATTCAGGCACAAAGAAATGTGCGGATCTGCATGGGCAGACAGTCGGCACGGGCTGCTGGGGCTGTAGGAGGTTGATCCAGGTGGATCTTTGTTGCTGCAGTCGTCGTGGCTGCAGTCTCTCGTGCTGCAGGAGGGGTCCGCTGGGCACACGAGGGAGATGGGCTCCTGCCCTCTCACCTGTGGGGTTGCCTGCAAGTGGGGGGCTCACTGGGGCAAACAGGGGGCGATGGCCTTTATCCTGGCCTTGTTCCGCCGCCGGCTTCCGCCTGCCGGTGGGGCGGGATCGCAAATGTGTTGTTGGGTTGCCTAGCAACCGAGAGCCTCGCTCTCATGCCGCGTTGCGCCGGCCATTTTGGAGGGTCAGGCAGGCAGCAGCGCGGTGTGGGATCGGGTGCCTCGGGCGATTCAGGCACAAAGAAATGTGCGGATCTGCATGGGCAGACAGTCGGCACGGGCTGCTGGGGCTGTAGGTGGTTGATTCAGGTGGATCTTTGTTGCTGCAGTCGTCGTGGCTGCAGTCTCTCGTGCTGCAGGAGGGGTTCGCTGGGCACACGAGGGAGATGGGCTCCTGCCCTCTCACCTGTGGGGTTGCCTGCAAGTGGGGGGCTCACTGGGGCAAACAGGGGGCGATGGCCTTTATCCTGGCCTTGTTCCGCCGCCGGCTTCCGCCTGCCGGTGGGGCGGGATCGCAAATGTGTTGTTGGGTTGCCTAGCAACCGAGAGCCTCGCTCTCATGCCGCGTTGCGCCGGCCATTTTGGAGGGTCAGACCGGCAGCAGCGCGGTGTGGGATCGGGTGCCTCGGGCGATTCAGGCACAAAGAAATGTGCGGATCTGCATGGGCAGACAGTCGGCACGGGCTGCTGGGGCTGTAGGTGGTTGATCCAGGTGGATCTTTGTTGCTGCAGTCGTCGTGGCTGCAGTCTCTCGTGCTGCAGGAGGGGTCCACTGGGCACACGAGGGAGATGGGCTCCTGCCCTCTCACCTGTGGGGTTGCCTGCAAGTGGGGGGCTCACTGGGGCAAACAGGGGACGATGGACTTTATCCTGGCCTTGTTCCGCCGCCGGCTTCCGCCTGCCGGTAGGGCGGGATCGCAAATGTGTTGTTGGGTTGCCTAGCAACCGAGAGCCTCGCTCTCATGCCGCGTTGCGCCGGCCATTTTGGAGGGTCAGGCAGGCAGGCAGCAGCGCGGTGTGGGTTCGGGTGCCTCGGGCGATTCAGGCTCTACATTGAGTGGTGGGGATACATTAGGTTGTGCCTCCCCCATATATCTGAGATGTGCCTTGCAGGCAAATTGCCAGTATGGGAAACTGTTTGGGGAGGGGTCTTTTTCATGTGTCCCCCAGAGTCATAGGTTGTCAGCGTGCCTCTTCCAGCCTTCAAAAAATAGACTATGCATCTGCTGCCCTGACTGTTGAATGAACTATCTGTGAAGGGTAAAGGCGAGCAGGGGTCGTACTGGGGGCTTCTTTGCAGTGACTGAAATGTTGTGAACTGCTTTGATGAATGGATGAAAGCTTGTCTGGCATGCATGAGGTCAGAGAGAGAGAGCTGGTAGATGAATAGTGTATGAGTGAGGGAATGCTTGTGTGCAGGCGTTCCAACCCAAGGTGTGGGAGATATGTAGCTTGGGTGGTGAGAGACAGTGGGTTTCGCTCCTGTAACTTAAGGACTTAAGAGTAACTGGAATAATGGACTTGCGTTTAATGTGCCTGAGGTGGCTGTGGATCATCCTATTACACTGGTGACGAATCAGTATTCAAGCAGGACAAGGAAATTGACTCAGGTGGGTAGAAACTGGTAGAAACTTGGTAGACACAAAGTAAGCTGCTGTGGGGGGGGGGGGTACGGAAAGTGAGGACCCACTGCCCCCGAATGTAAAATCCCATCACCCAGGGTGGAAGGAAATAGGGTGCTGTGTTGCTGTTTGGGTTGTAGCGGATGCACCCTGGAAGTTTGAGTAAGGTGGCAAGTACCCAGGGGCACCTACGAGAAAATGTTAGGCTGTAAGATGTATGGAAGGACTGCTGAGGGAGAGCAGTGAGTACTACTGTAACAGAGGTCGCTTTGGAAGTCACATTGGCATTAAACAGTTCAGCTGGTCCGGGTTGGACTGGGGAATCACCCAGGGTAGCAGATGCAGAACAAGTGGAAGGTATGGGTTGCTGCCCCCTCCCCCCCAAACATGCCTAGTGGATCAAATTGTACAGATAACGTATACAGTTATGGACAAATAGGTACCTCTGATAGAAGAAGGAGAATGTGAGATATGAGGAAGTGCTATGCTGTAATGGCATTGTATAGAGCGGTGGTACCTTGCGGGAAGGCGAGTGGCACTGATGGCATTGCAGCCATATTTTGAAAGCGGGATGTGCATCATTTCAACCGCATACAAGGTGTTCAGCAGCGCCATATGGGCTACTTTATGGGCCCACTCCAAAGATAAAGGCTGCAAATTTAACAGGAGTCTGCATTGTCAAGTTGTGGTCCGATTGCTTAGGCAGCACGGTATGGATTGATGGCGTGGTGGCTCGAGAGAACAGTTGGATGGCCTACGGCAACCTATGAAATGGTGCAGATGGAATGACGCGTGTTGGGATGGACGGTGCGCCTCCCATCCTGGGTCAGAGTAAAGGACCCTACCACGGAGGATACCATTCTGAGACGTGCTGTTCTCAACAGGCTGGACCGCCATGAATCCAAAAGGGAGGCACTTCATTGAGTGTGAGCTGTACAAACCGAATGGGTGTCAGGAGTGCCAGGAGCCCATGGACACTGGGAAGTTAAAAGAGCAGCAAAATGGTGCTGCATCAGGTGATTCCCTCCTGAGGATTGAAGAAGTTGTGTTCCTGGATGCGCATCAAATAATATTGATGGAGATAAGAACTGTGGTGTAGCTTGATGTTTAGATCATGGATATTATAAAAATAAGTATTACTTATGTGATGGACAAAAAGCTTTTGGATGAAAGGGGGAAGGCTGAGGTACACAATGTGATGTGACAAGTGAGTGCATGTGGTTAGGTTAGGAACTAGTTACGTTTATGATGTAACGTTAACGCCTCCTAGGATTTGCGAAATTAGTACTGTATAGCAGCCACGGATTTATAGGAAAATGTGCATGCTGCGTAGCAAAAAATGAATTTATGGGCAAGTGCAGTTCTTGCAAGATAGAAATGTAATGTAAAATCGTGGCAACGAATTTGGTGCAGATTTAGAATTGCTTAAACGCAAGGTGGATATTTTGTATATGACTAAAATGTAAAGATTGGTTAAATTATGGAATTGTGGTAGAGATATTAAGATGATACTTACAATTGGATTGCATATTATTGCTAACAGCAGGTGTGGGCATGGTAAAGGGGTGTACGCAACACGAAAAGCGCCGAATATGATTTTTGGTTTGTGCTTTGGTCGGATGTATGTACTGCGTGTGTGGCAACAGAAGAATTTGTACCATGTGAGTAATATCAGATGTATGTTGATTTTGTGCTTTAGAGTAATGCTGAATGTATGTGCCTTGGAAATGGTACCGGAAATGTATGTGCCGTGTGAGTGGTACCGGAAATGTATGTGCCGTGTGAGTACTGGAAATGCTCTGATTACTTACCGGTAATCTTCATTACTCCTAGTCCTACTCTTCCTCGTCACAGTACTTACTTCATGAGGCACCCGCCTCCGACACAGGACCTTCTTCTATTTCTTTAAATCCCTATAACTCCTCCCCCACATCCATGTCACTCAGTTTCATATTACCAAGCCGGAGCATGGGACCTTCCCCGCAGGGAGGGTGAGGAGGGTCGTCAGTACTGTGACGAGGAAGAGTAGGACTAGGAGTAATGAAGATTACCGGTAAGTAATCAGAGCATTACCTCCACGTCCACTCTTCCTCGTCCCAGTACTTACTTCATGAGGTATACCAAAGCATCAAAGGGGAAAAGGTCCCAATGAGACAGAGCCAAAAACAGTGCAGCAAAACACACCCACAATAACTCTTAAATCACATCCCCACAGACAAAAACTCCAACCACGAAGGAACCAACCCCCGAGTGGGAGAAACTCAACCCATAGCGGTTGATGAAAATGTCTAGACCAGCCAAGGCGGCAGCCATACAAATCTCTTGCAGAGAAAAACCCTCCTTACATCGGGCCAGGAAGCCGCGAAACCCCTGGTAGACCGCCCCTGATTGTGCGCAGGCACAGGCAGGCCAGAAGCCACATAGGCCCTAGAGATCACAACCCGGAACCACCGGAAAATGGAAACCACAGATGCGTTATGCCCAGCCCCAGCCAGACCACAAGGAATCAGAAGACTATCAGATTGGTGGAAAAGGCAAACCAAGCCAAATACTCCAACGCGTCCCGCCGGACATCAATGTTAAGCCGAGCCACCTCCTCAGGCGTTCTTGGATCATGAAAGAAGTCAGGGAGAACCAGACCTTGAGAGGTGTGAAACCCGAGAGACAACTGAAGGGAGAAACTTCAGACCACACCCCGGCACCACCGAGTCTGGCAGCACCCTCAGGAAAGGAGCGTGACATAAGAGAGCCCCAATCTCCCCAAGCCTACGGGCAGAAGTGAGGGCAATAAGAAAAGCAGATTTCAGTGTAAGATGTTTGATATCAATCTCGGAAACGGGCTCAAAAGGAGGCCCGTGAAGGAACCGTAATACAAGAGGGAGATCCCAAAAGGAAAACCCTTTATCAGCACAAGGAAGGGAAGAAGAAAAACCCTGGATCAACTTCCCCACCAACACCTCCCCATCCAAGTGACCGTCAGAGTCCCCCAAAAGGAATTTCATGGAGGCCCGCTGAGAGCGAAGCCTGGAAAAACTGCCAGGCCCCTGTCAAAACCCCTCCTGGAGGAACCGAAGGATAGCAGAGGCCAGAACGCAGGGGAGGGATCCCAGACTGCCCATACCAGTCTCGGAAATGGCCCCAATGTCTGCCTAACACCTTCAGAGTGGAGGGTCTAAGAGCATCCATTTGGACTCAACTACAGGATCTGAGAACCCCTGAGATATCAACCTAGACTGAGCAATAGCCACACCGCCCATTGCATCCGGTGGAATTCTAACCGCAGATCCCCTTGAAGGGGACACGGCCACCTCGGAACCAGCCAAGGTTCCTAGGAATGAAGCTCCAACAGAGAGGGGAGCCAACCCCGGCGGCACCAGAACAGAGCTAACAACAACACAGTCACCCTGGACACTCAGATGCGCCAAACCACCCGGGGCAGAAGGAGAATAGGCGGAAAGGCATAAAGGAAAACCCCAAGGCCACTGTACAGAGAGGGCGTCCATCCCCCAATCCCCTCAACCTGAAACCGAGAGCAGAAGAGGGGAACTTCTGCTGAGGCCGGGGATGCAAACAGGTCTAGAACCAAGGACCCTAATCTGACACAGGTCACCGCAAAGACCTGGGCCAACAGGACCAGTTCTGCAGAGGAGTGAAAACCGGCGTCTAAGAAGATCCGCTTGAACATTGTCCACCCTTCTGATACGTGAGGCCAGCAGATACACCAGATGAGATTCCTCCCAGGTGCCTATCAGCGCTGCCAGAGCATTCAAGGAACAGCCGGAACCCCTTTTGCAGTTCACATATGCCAAGGCCGTCGTATTGTCCGATCGGACCAAAAACTGCCGACCGTCCAGCAACTCCTCGAAGTACACCAGAGCTTGCACAATGGCACAACTCTTGCCAATTGGATGATCACCGGCTCTCCCCAGATCTCACAACCCTTGAGCGGAGAGGACCCCCAATGTATACCCTTTCTGCTGGTGTTGGTAGTAGGAGAGGTCACAGGAGGAAGGACCATGCACACCTCAGCCTGTAGACCTGAAACCCCCCGCCACCATAGCAGGGACACTCGCAGCGCTGGGGACACTGAAAAACCAAACTACGAAAGCCGAGATGTCGGGAGCCAGTGGGAGAGAGTATAAGACACCAGGAGACGTAACCGAAGACAGGCTCAAGGAACTGGAAAACATGCAAGACGCCACGTGCCCCGTAACTTCAGCAACAGGTGAGTCGAGATATACTGCCTTCTGAGAACCCAGCCCAGAACAGCCAGCAAGCGCCCCCCCCTGCACACCATCCAGAGTACGCTCTCCCCAGACGTCTGGACAAGCAGTGCAGGGTCTTGAGACCCATAAGCAGGTGACACATCCTAGAAGGCATAGGGACCAGGAACACCCGCAAGTAGAAAACTTGACCCTGAACAGGGAGAGGAACGGGCAAGACGGTAACCCACAACAACCGTTTGGAGAGAACGGATCCCATGGCCAACTACTTGGACCGTGAGCTGGGCACCAAAGTCCTAACCATGCAAACCTGGACAGGAGGAGACAGGAACGGCAACTGATACCCCCTCCAGAAGGAGCCCATTACCCAGGAAGCCGAACCCCACCGGTCCCATACACCTCCGAGAAGATAGAGACGAGGAGCCAGGGAAAACCGCCAGTCACTGCACTTGCACCAGAGGGAAATCACAGGACGTTGAAACAGGCCTGCGCCACAATATAACAGCATGCTTGTCAGCCCACAAAAAGATTTGACCTATCAAAAGGAAGATACTGGACAGGCCAGAAGTCCAGCAGACTATGGCCCCCTCAGCCGACAGAGGAGCCACCAGGCTGGCGTCAAAAGGGCAGAGTACTGTCACAAAGCGGGGCAAAGCAATCCATCCCGGATAGCCGACATCAAAGGCAACCCCCTACCTGAGGTATGCCTATACTGGAAAACCCACTGAAGTGACATCCCCCTCCACCGGCACCAGGGGCTCTGAGAACCCCTCTAAGCACAGACATGTGCCACCATGTGCCCTATCACTTCCCACAAGTCTGAGAGGAGGCGTGAAAGCAACACGTCAGCACCGGAGGACCTAGGGCCTAAAAGAAGAGACACTGGGAACCCCCTGCATGGCCGTTACTTCCATGATCATTTTCCATAATCCCATGCCGGACAAGGGAAAAGCAAATCAACTCCTTTGACTTTCCCTTGCGCAGTTTAGAGGAAGAGGACAGGACAAGGAGTCTGCGTCCATAGCTAGCACAGACCCAAACACACCACTAACACACCACATGACTGAGAGGTGGCTTGAGCCCTGTATCCAGTAGCTGGTAGCCCCATGCTCTAAATCGTTCCAATGCATCGGTCTAGGAAGGATGAAGGACCGAGTCAGCACCGCTGAGACTCGAACCCGAAGTGTAGACTATGCCAGGCCGGTACCCTTCCGGCCGCTTGCAGATGTGTCCAAAATCTGCGCCGTATTCACAGGCAGCACGCAAGGAATGCAGCCAACATCCGGTGCATACTGGGCTGTGTGTGTCTGAGGAGCTGGTGGTATGTGACATGTCTGTGACAGAACAGAGCCCCGCACTTTCAAATACTCTGTCACAGTCACCCCACGACAAGAAGCAGAGAGTCCTCACAACAAAAAAGGAAGGCTAGCCCATACTGCCAAGTGCTTGCCATCATTTCCAATAAAGATGTGTACACAGAGCACAAGGTAACGGCCTTTCAAAGGAGTCAAGATGGCCATACCAGCAAGAGAGGGGAAAACATCAAGCACAGTCCTCCCCTCTCCTTACCTTCCCCCAGAGAATGCAGCTGACATCCGGTGCATCCTGGGCCGTGTGTCTCTGAGGAGCGGGTGGTATGTGGCATGCCTGCGACAGAACAGAGCCCCCGCACTTTCAAATACTCTGTCACAGTCACCCCACGACAAGAAGCAGAGAGGCCTCACAACAAAAGGGAAGGCTTAGCCCATACTGCCAAGTGCTTGCCATCATTTCCAATAAAGATGTGCACACAAAGCACGAGGAAAACGGCATGTTGAAGGAGTCAAAATGGCCATACCAGCAAGAGAGGGGAAAACATCAAGCACAGTCCTCCCCTCTCCTTACCTTCCCCCGGATAATGCAGCCAACATCCGGTGCATCCTGTGCTGTGTGTGTCTGAGGAGCGGGTGGTATGTGACATGCCCGCGACAGAACAGAGCCCCCGCACTCCCAAAGACTCTCTGACACTGTCACCCCACGACAAGAAGCAGAGAGGCCTCACAACAAAAGGGAAGGCTAGCCCACACTGCCAAGTCGAATCAAGATGGCCAAAACAGGAAGAGAGGGGAAAAACACCAAGCCCAGTCCTCCCCTCTCCTTACCTTCCCCCGGGCCGTGCAGGACCCGGGACACAATGCTCACGCTGCGGTCCTGAGCCCAGCAAAGAACCGAGCGAGGCAATCCAGCTCAACTGTGACCCCAAGCCCCGCAGGGGGCCCAGGAGCAGTGCCGCACCTGAGGGAGCCGAGGGCCCCGCCACACAGCCCCCCCCCCCAGGGGGCCAGCAATCGGTGCTCCCTGGTGCCCCGCACCGGGAAGAAAAAGTCCAACCTGCCGGAGGCAGGAAAAATTTAAACTGAGTGACATGGATGTGGGGGAGGAGTTATAGGGATTTAAAGAAATAGAAGAAGGTCCTGTGTCAGAGGCGGGTGCCTCATGAAGTAAGTACTGGGACGAGGAAGAGTGGACGTGGAGGTAATGTATGTCATTGAGCAGTACCAGACATGTTGTATTATATTATGAGTTGTAGCACTGGATGTATTTGTACTATGAGTGTAGTACCAGATGAATGTGTGCTATGTGAATAGTAGTTCTATGAGGATAGTACTGGATGTTTGGATGGAGAGTGGAGTTGTTGATGTACCGATTTGGTACCGGATGTGCGGATGAGTGGCATGTTTGCCCATGAGTATAGAGAAGTGGGAGTGCTCTAAGAAACGGAAGGTTGACACACATGGAGGTCTGTCAAGATGAGATGGGACTACACGTGGAAGTGGGACTAGAGGCATCTTAGTCTGCCTGGCATTTACAGAGCGAGCTCTACTGCTCTTTAAAAAGTGTGAGCATGTGATTAGGTGTGCTGTATGTATGAGTATGTTCTGGGAGGTGTGTTGTGAAGTGCGTTGAGATGGGTATGTTTGGTAAGGACATGAGGTGCGTTGTGAAGCACTTTACTGGATGGATGCAAGCTGGTCTGGAATGTATGAGGCCAGAGAAAATGTTGGTAGGTGAGTGTTGATGTGTGAGTGAAGGAATGCTTGTGTGCTGGCGTTCCAACCCAGGGAGTTGGAGATATGTACCCTGAGTGGTGGGAGCCAGTGGGTTTTGCTCCTGTCACTTATGGACTTAATAGTAACCGAAATAAAGATCTTAGCTGTAACGTACCCGAGGTGGCTGCAGATCATCCTTATTACATGAAACTGTGCAGGTTGGCTGGAAACCATATAGTTTCAATTGCTGTGTCCACATATAACAAGGTCAATTTTTCTCTCGTTATTTAAATTGCTTTTCTGGATGTATAAGAAACGTTTATATGTTTTTTAACTTCCCCCACGCAGAAAACAGTACCTCATGTACATTTTTCTGCTGGCATGAAATACTTCATTTACGCGGTTTATCTATTTGGCATGTTCCTTTCAATAGAAACCGCACTCTGCAATATTGTATGGTTACTGAATAAACTCATTAAATGGTGCAAGTAAAAAAGCGCATGAAGATACGTCTTTCACCTTGCGCCACTTGAAGAAATTAACATGTCACCTTACTCACAAAAGTGACTTGCATGTTTCCTGAGGGCTGTGCAGCAGCGCAAAATGCTCTGGGCAGACCGCTAGCATACATACGTTAGAAGCGCACTGCCGAATCCAATGTTTAACTCGGTCACTTAACACCCAGGTGGGTGCGGGAGTGCATTTCACAGTGATCTGCTCTTAGGCTCTTAAGGTAATGTAATTTTTAAATGTATATTATTATTTAAAGCGGCAACCTAGCTTAAGAGCAGTGGCGTTCTACAGGTTGTGCGAGCCAGAGTTTGGGCTTGTAACTTTTAACAGAGCAGTACTGTGAGTTGAGGCCTATGCGTCTGTATGTCCTTCTATTGGGACTAGTGATTGGTCAGGAGTTGTTGGAAAAAAACATGTTTTGAGAGATTTGTAAACATTGAACTATTGTATGGACATTCCGAGATGGAGTTTTTAGAGGTTGGGCGCATAACAAGAGAAGGTCTGTTTGCGGGTCCTCTCTTTGCGGACAAGTTGTGATTCGAGTGGGTTGGTTGATTTGCTGCGTGTGGAGCATGTGCCACCAGATATGTGGAGCTCAGCCCCAAAGTATGGTGGTGTGCTACTCATGACTGCTTTGTAGATGATACATGCAGTCTTCAACAATGTCCTGGCCAGGCGAGTAAGCCAATATCCTTTGCATAGGACAGGAGTGATTTGGTGAAATTTCCACACACCTGTAATAAGACGTGCTGCAGCATAGTGGACTGCTTTTAGGGGAGCCAAGTAAGCAGCTGGGAGCCCTGTCAGGCGGTGTGCAAGACCACAAGTGCCTGCACTATGGTACAGTGGTTCTGCTGTGGAATTAAGCCATCCTTAATAGTCTTAAACCCTCCAGGTGTAAAGGGGTTAGCTGCCCAGCCTATATTATTAAGGACTGCTCAGAAGCCCTGACGCCTTTTATCTCCTCCTTCATAAATGCCTCCTCCGCAGGCCTAGTGCCCTCTAGCCTTAAGGAAGCTTGGATGCTCCCTCTCCTAAAAAAACCTGTTAGAACCCATGCTCCCCCCAACTACAGGCCCATCACCACAGTTCCCTTCTTACTGAAAATACCTGATAGAGCTGCCTACCTACAAGTCCAACACTTCTTAGAAATGGGAATGAGGAAATCAGGATTTCACCCTGGTCATGGCACAAAATCTGCGTTGCTGGATCTTAAAAAAACAGTTGGATGAGATCAGGGACAACTGAAAGCCTGCCCTCCTCCTCCTATTAGACTTATCAGCAGCCTTCGACTTGGTGGATCATAAAATCCTCTGCCACCATCTCTTGACCTCAGCCAACTTCTCCCCCGAAGCACCAGCCTGGATTTCCTCCTTACAAGGGAGTCATGTGAGTGTTTGCGGAGAACGCCTGTGCTGCTCACACCCCCATCCCTTGCTGAGTTCCTCAAGGCTTGTGCATATCCCCTACATTATATAACGTCTTCACCAGACCTCTCTTTGACATCCTCGATTCCATCAGCATAGCCTACACCAACTATGCCGATGACACGCACATTCTCCTCCCGCTTACTGGTGTGAGAAACCTGACGGTATTCTCCCAGTAAGACCTCGGGAATCCCTTATTCAGGTGGCCAGGACACAGCCATCGCTGTTGGATCCAGTTCCTGGGGGTGGACCAGTGGGGCAGGATTACCTGGGTAGAGGATCACAAGGTTATGCTCGGTGGAATACCCCAGGTGAGATGCGGTACCAGCACGGGGAGGATAGTGAGGGGAATTAAGTCTCTGAAGCTTTTATAAGCTATTCCCACTCATCATCTCTTCCACCCATTGACTCTTCCTTACCCAAAGGTAAAGCCAACAACCCATTCACATCTGGTAAACTTATTACGAGCCACAACTCCCAGACGCCTGCTATCATTGGTTCTTATACGGATACTCCCGGACATTCTTTTCCACATTCCTCTAGTTATTCTGTCCCTAATACCCACTCTACGTGGATTATACACTACCGTTCCCATAATCTCCGTGGTTCATTTCACAATAAGAACTTTGGTCACTCTTGTTTGTCTCGAAAACCCACGAAAACCTACCCTTCCGAGATCACCCCAAACCCAAATATGAAAGCCATAATCCCATGTGAAACCTCTTTCCCTTCCAACCCTGTAGGATACTTTGACACTCTAACCCCCACACCCCTTTTCCGACACACACCAAAGACAACAGACTAATGTAAACCCTGTCTACTGGACATGTCCCAACCTCTGCATCGGGCAAAGTCAGGCAATTAACCTGAATCTCACACACCTGACAGCCCTTTTCTTTCCTCACAGGGATAAAAGGTGGAGTAAGAGAGCACAGGGAGAGCAAGACGAGTACGGCAGACAGCACGACGAGACGGCTAATCAGGCGCATCAGTCAAAGAGAAGGAGAAAGGCGTCAGGAGTCGAGATGGTGGTGAGGAGAGAAGTGACCTTGCCCTTATAGTCCCAGACCCACGGAACCTTCGTAGAGGAGAGCCTAAGACCGCGAACAATAGCACGTGTCTTGCCGCAGATGTCAGTGGTACATGGGACAAGCCTATGCCAATAAGCAGGAGCGAGGAAAGCTCCCGCGTCCGTAGTACCGCCCTTTACTCCAGAAAGAAACGGCAATTGGTTCATCACAGTCGCTAGCCGGTAAGTCGAGCGGAGAACCAATAAGAACCGGGCTGTGTTGAATGAGAATCGCAGGAGTGGCAAGTTTGAACCATGTTCAACGAACTTTGAATGAACTGTAAACAGTGTGAAGGGGAGACCAGCAAAAGGGGGAAACCGGCACCACGTGGGTGCTAAACTCAAGAGACTCTGGTTGATCCCCATCTGATAAAACTACAATTACCAGAAGGCCATAGGAGGGCCAGCAAAATAGGTCAAAGTGGTCAAACAGAGGGTCGAGCAAAATCCCTGTACAATCGAAAGGCTTTGATCTACAAGCACTGTGAAAGAAAGGGAAGGGAATCCCGCAAACATTGAACTGTGTACGAAGAGAACATTGAAAGTAAAGAGGGGTCCGTGCCCAGAAGAGGGGGAACCAAGGGGTGAGTCACTATCACCCTGATCGAGAGCCACAATGAACCCGGTGAAGGGAGGCTAAGAATCGAGAGGGGTCCGAGCCCGGCAGAGGGGGATCCAAGGGTGAAAACTTGTCACCCCAAGATTGAGAAAAGTGAAAGCAAAAGTTAAGAGACGGCAAGAGGGAACCCGAAGGAGGGATGCCAGAGAAGAAGGGTCCCAGACCGGCAGAGGAAGATCCAGAGGTGAAGCTATCACCGAAGTACTAGCAGCAAGAGGGGTCTGAGCCCGGCAGAGGGAGATCCAGGGGTGAAGCCATCACCCGAGTACCGCCAGTCAGGGGGGGTCCGAGCCTGACGGAGGGAGATCCAGGGGTGAAGCTATCATCCAAACTTAAAGTAAGAGAAGAACTGACATATAGATAGAGGGATACGATACGTGAAGGGTCAGCGCCCAGAAGAGGGGGTACCAGAGGTGAAACCATCCCCCTATCTGAACTGTAGATTACAATTGAGAACGGCCAGTACCCAGAAAGAGGGACCTAGGGGTGAATCATTATCACCCTAAGGAACTTTGATTTGGTTAAAGGAACTTTTGTTTTTTTGTTATTTGAACACGTCAGGCCCTGAAGGCAAGAGGCTTTCAAAGGAAACAAGACTTGGCCATCAACGGTCCTGAGAACTGCCATTTGAACTGTCGTCTCATGCTGGGGAAGCCCGAGACTGTACTGTGCTCCAAGCTCCCATTTTACCCTGTACTCTAAACGTGGGGAAGGGAGACCCAAACTACTGCATCTTGACATATTATTTGAGAACACTTCTTTCTTTTCTTGAGAACTATCCCACACCCCTTTTTTATATTAGTAAGGTTTGGCAGTAGGTTTCTTAGTATAGGCCCTTATTATTTGACACAATGCCACCAGGACTGCCTTATTTTTCATTTGATGGTTGACGCTTGCTCCCATTTTAGATTTAGGTTTAGATTAGGTGTTCTTCCAACATACATACAGCATTTCTTGTTCAATAAACACCCTTGAACTGTGATCACTTGTGTCTGTCTTACTTGTTGCCACCATGAGATCCTTACACTGGCAACTATGCAGATGATTGCATTACCCTCAATGTAACATATTCCACCATCCAGGCCTGGATGGCGGCAAACCGCCTTTGCTTAAATGGGGACAAGACTGAAATCTTGCTAGTAGGGTCCCCTGCGGTGCTTAAAAATCTCAACATGTTGGGATTCCAAGATGGCGGCCGTTGCATGAGGACGCGCTCGGCAGCCTCACCTCCTAAGGCCGCGACAATCAGCCCATAAGATTAACAAATCGGATGATCCCACGGTAAAAAGAACACAAATATAAAAGCGGGATGTTAAGAGTCCCGGCGTGAACGAAACAACAGAGATCGAAGCAGCCTGGGGGCTGTGTGCGTGCACAGGACCGCAGAGCGAGCAGAGAGCCCGTGCTGGACACGGTGCCTGCTGGCAGGGGACTACGCCGTGGGAAGGAACGGCAAACAACTTAGGGAGGAGTCGGCGGGCCCCTGCCCATCAGTGGTCGAGCCTGGGAGCTGAGCGAGGAGGCAGCGGGGGTTGACGGGCGCACCCATCGAGTGGGGTTGCCCCATTCGGAGAAGCGAGGGGATCCAGCTGTGGTGGCGGGCGCCCGTGTAACACTCACCTGATATCCACGGGGACGTCACTCAGCCGGTCCAGACTTCCGACCACTTTGAACCCTTCCCTGGACTTGCTCAACCAAGGTCAATTCCCTATTGGTCTTGCTTGTCTGGCCCCCCTTTTCTTCCCTGGGTCCCAACCTTCCCCCGGACCTCTCCTCAACTTGTTTTTTGATGTGGGCGCTCTCCGTCCTGCCTTCAATGCAGGGGTGCGTTGGGTAATACGGGCTGGAGGGTGCATAGTTGCTTCACTGGCACGGGCCCGGCGGACGGGGCTTGCTGCGGCTTCAGCCCGACCGGTAATTGGAATGAGTCTTACAAAAGTTCTGATGGCTCTAGTCCCTTTAATACTGTGTCTTTCTTTCCTTAGTTGATGAAGGTCTTGAGGATGGTGATACGTTGCTGAAGTAAGTAGGAATGCGGAGCGTGATGCTTATTGGCTTCCTTGGCACTAACCAATGTTCGTCTTTTCCCTGTCCTTTTAGGTGCCACAGTAACCCAGCATGGAAGCGAGCTGAGGAGATGAGCTGCGGTGAGAAAGCGCGATGTGCGGCGCCTCTTAAATGTTTTGCGCTAACCTGATGTGTCTTTTCCCCTTTTTCAGATCGGCAGGATGCTCCGGAGCAGAAGTTGTCCGATCGACGGGAGTTCAGGTAAGGATTAAACTCTATTTGCAAATGCGAGCTAAGTATTGCAGAATGTTTACTAACGTCTTTTCTTCTATTCTTCTCCCCTTTGATAGGGTGCGGCGTGCCGAGATGGAGATGACTCTGCAGTAGGAATCCGCAAGACTGGCGCTGAAGAAAGAAGTGGGCCTCTTCAGGAGATCCGAGCACAGTGAGTGTCACGCTGCAGGTGCAGAGAAACGCAAAGCATTTTTCTCAGGCTGGGTGTGGTTTAAATAGTCTGTAGGTATCCCAGGTATCCCTGGGCTGAGCCACACCCGAAAGACTAGACCGCTCATCCAGTTCAAGGAACTGAATTACACGGGAGCATCCATTGCCCCATAATACAAGGCAAGTCCAATACTAAGTGGATCTCAGGACTGTGTATGAGCTTGGTGCCAAAGTTGGCAAGTCTGAGTCCAAGTAGGTGTCTAGGGAGATGGAGAGGCCCTTAGGGGCCGACTAGGTGGCTGTGACCTGGCTCCAGCCTGATATGCCGGAGGGCTGGAGGCAGGAATCATGACAGCCCGGCTACGGTGAGCGGACAGGCCCGAGAGGAGGGGGGCCTCCGGGTAGGGTCCGGACCAGCGGTGGGGCTGGCTCTCTTCCCCCCTGGTGGCTCAGGGACCTCCGGGGGCACCAGCCGGCCATAGCAACATCCTTGTCCAGACCCCCGCCGAGGGCCCGCCGAGTCTGACAGGGGGCTCCGCTGACTATCAGCAACACAGAGGCGCACAGAGGAGCGAAAGCAGAGGGGGAGTCACCCGCAGACACCACGCGGTGCGACACGCCTCCCCCAATGCAAGCAGCTGCCGGGGGCCCTGGACCTGAGGAGGGCGAGCCCCTGGAGGGGAATTCGGGAGGAGTGCCCAACGAAAATTGCCAGCAGCCTCGAACGGCTCGCCCTCTCTCATGCAGTAAGTGGGGAGGGGCGCACGCAGCGGGCCTGGGCTGAGGGAGAAGGTTTCCGCTCGAGCAACACAGCCCGGGACCACATGCAAGCGACCCCCTTCGCCGCCCCCACCCTCTAACCCCCTCTGGACTCCGGGGGTACGTGGGAGCCTGAAGGCACAGCAGAACCTCCCCATTGCACAAGCGGTGCCCCGCGACGGCCTCAGCAATATAATTAAGGACTCTCCCTGAATATCTGGGGCAAACCCACAAGGGCCTCCATAGAGAAACATCATCAGGTCTGCCGGCAATGCACACATGTCAAAAACACAGGTAAAGGCTTCAGTACAATCCTCCCCGCAGAAGAGCCAGGGAAGGAATCTAAAACAGCTTTGGGGGACACAAGACAATCCCACCCCTATGCTGGAAAACTTCCCTCTGCTGGGCTCCATCTCGTCCCGTGAAAGGATGGAGGGAAACCCATTGAACAAAGAGGACATGCAAGTGTGTTTTAAATAAATGCAGTCACAATTACTCAACTCTGTCCAAGAACAATTTAAACTCTTGAGGGGGAGATGGTCAATCCAGGAAATTAGGTCGGACGTAACCAAGCTAGGGGAGAGGATGGACTCAGTGGAAAGAAAGTAGCAGCAACTGGAGGATGACTCCTTAAAATCTGAAGAAGCACTGGACAGGGTAGCCCAGACAACCATGTATCTTGAGCAACAATGCGAAGATCTTGAAAATAGATCAAGAAAATCCAACGTGAGAATCAAAAACCTGTCAGCAAGCATTGGTGAGCAAAACTTGAAGGGGACGGTGATGCAACTGTTTGCAGAGAATCCTAGCCGAGGAGGGGAGCCCAGCGATTGGGGCTGACCGCATCCACAGAGTGGGCCCGAAGAGAGGTACAGATCCGGGACTGAGGCCCAGAGATGTATTGGCAGCCATAACTTCCTACACTCAGAAAGAACAGATACTGAGGAAGGCCAGACAGGCCCCCCCCCAATAACAGTGAATGGCCAAGAAGTGCAACTATATCGGGACCTGATCAATCCACCCTGCTTAAAAGACGGATGATGGGCCCGGTGATCCGCCACCTATCAGCGGCCCAGGTGAAATACAAGTGGATCTTCCCATTTGGTCTCCTGTTTACATGGGAGGGAAGTCAACACAGGATTACCTCTCGCGAAGAATAGGAAAAGATACTGAACATCTCAAGTGGAGAACAGGAAAGGCGCACCCAATGCCTCAGAAGAAGCCCAGGGGACCCCCCCGGCAGGAGAGATGGGAGACGATCCACAAGAAGGGAAAAGACAAGCGATCATAATAGGCCATGGGCCACAGCAACGGCACCCAGGAACTCAGAATATATTAATGTTCACAACAATTTAAAATCAATTGGAGAAGAAGAAAACGATTGATTCGTCCGACGACCTAGAAGCAGGCCGAGGAGAGGAGGAAGAAGAACGTCAATGGAATCTCCAGTGGGGTTTAGCATTCCCCACGACATGTTCACAAGGGGTTACACAAGCCGGGGGCGCTGGACACTCTGTCCCAGGGCACATAGCAACCCAGCTCTTGCCTCTAAGATTTTGTTCTGTTTGGGGGGGAGGGAACACGGGGGGTTTGCAAGTTGAGACAACAAGACAAACCTGTGGCAGACCACAAAGCACCAAGAAAAAACGGGGCGACCATAAAGAAATTATCTATCAGACATCCCATGGCGGAAACAAGTATAACACGGGTGACAATACTTTCTCAGAATGTAAGGGGCATGAACACTCCAATCAAAAGGGGCAAATTGGACAGGCAAGCCTGGAAACAAAAAGCAAACATTTTAATGTACCAGGAAACACATGTAAAGAAAAGCGAAAAACATTGTCTGAAAATAAAAGCGACGAAACATGTCTTCCAATCCAACGCGGAGGGAAAGAGGACCGGGGTCTTAGTAGCCATAAAGGACACCTTGAAGGCACAAATCCATGGCCACAGAACCGACAATGAAGGGAGATATGTCTTTTTGAACATCATGGTGGAAGGAAGACGGATTACCCTGGCGTCGGTTTACGACCCCAACGCGGGCCAGGAGACGTTTCTGGGGGAATTGCTGGGTTCACTGGAGGAGTTTGCGACTGGGGACATTATCCTGGGAGGAGATCTGAACCTGGCCTGGAGCCCAACTCAGGACAGGATGGGCAGAATGGGCGAGGGCTCAAGGGCCCCCTCTGAAGCACTAAAGAAGGCATTCAAATCCCTCTCTCACCATGACACCTGGAGAGCAAAGAAAGGTGAACGACGGGGCTTCACGCATTACTCCCATGCACACAACTCTCTATCGAGAATAGACTATATGTGGGCCTCAACGGCCCTTCTAGGTATGATCAGGGATATTGAGCTAGGCCCCATCGCCCTCTCGGAACATACCCCAGTAACTTTGTCGCTTGCACTCAAAACCAGGAAGGGCCGAGTGTGGACCTGGCGATTACCCGCAGAGCTTCTGCAAGACCCAGTACTAACGGAGGAAATCCAGGAGAAGATAGATACATATTTTAATGAAAACGACATGGGGGAGACTGCGCAAGATACGGTCTGGGATGCCTTCAAGACGGTCCTGAGGGGAGAATTAATAGCCATGAAATCCAAAAGGGAGAAACAACTAGCGCAGTGGGAGAGGGACCTTGAATCTCAACTACGAGACGCGCAGAAGGAGGCAGCAACCAACCCCACTAGACCCAAGAGGCGGGCAATGCGGAAAGTGGGCTATGCCTTGATGAGAATGAAACAAAGATACTACATCCTCGCCAACAAGGCAGATACGCTGCTTGCCCGCCAGCTCTGGGAGAAGACCACTGAAAGAACGATTATCGCACTGGTAGACCCCTCCGGTAATCGTAAAACAACCAATGAAGAAATGGGTGATATTATGAGGACCTTTTATCAAGATCTGTATACAACGAGTAATCCAGAAGTCGAGGACCAAGAAATATACCTCCAGAGGGTATCTCTGCCGCAACTCAATGAGGAAGCCTGTGAAGCACTAGACCAAGACATTACGCTAGAGGAAGTGTTACAGGCCAAAAACAACTCCCCAAGAACAAGGCACCAGGCCCGGACGGGTTTACGGACACATTTTACAAGAAATTCCGGCACGCTCTGGCCTCCAGACTCACAAGACTGTTCAACTCCTTCAAAACCCGGGGAAATATAACGCCATCGATGAACGAGGCGAAGCTAGTGCTCTTCCTGAAGCCCAGAAAAGACCCAACTCTCCCTGGGTCATATCGACGGATTGCCCTTATACATTTAGATGCAAGCTCTTTAGTAAAGTTCTAGCCAACAGGCTGACGGGTCATTTGTCATCCCTGGTGGATGCGGATCAGGCCGTTATGGTGCAAGCTCCAGAACACTTGGAGCTGGCAGGCCTTTTCCAGTCACTGACACCCATCAGGGCTTATAAAACCCCAAAGGGTAGTCCAAGGACTTCCTGGACTCAGTCCTGGCGCCTTTGGCGCCAGGCTCATGGTTTTCCATCTGGTAATGCACTAAATGGGACTACATGCAGCCCAGTCAAAGGAAGCTAAATTATCTGGCCTATCTCGGGTGTGGGTGTGGGACTACTTTACCTGTGATTGCAGATTGGGGCAGGAGGGACTATTTTATTGGAACTACTTACAAGGCTATTTAAGCCACACCCTGCCGACAGAACACGCTTTGCGTTATTCTGCACTCCTGCAGCGTAACGCTCACCGTGTCTGCTCAGCTCCAGTACCTGAACGCCAGCTGCCATGCCAGTTCTGGAACTTCCATCCATCGGAACCTGAGAACAGATGAAAAGAAGAGAGAAACAGGAATTAATACAGAGTTTACAACCTTACCTGAAGGAATCCATCCGAGCGGCCGCTCCTTCAGCTGCTCTTCAGTTCGCCGCACCTGCAGAAAAGAAAGCATCTGCTAGAACAGCTGATACTCACCCAGAGACCGCTCCCCTTGGAATTTCACTGCAGCGGGTCATCCGATCGCCGCTCCGGAGCCACGCTGCACCTGCAGGAAAGAAAAGAACACAGCAGGTTAGTCGCGTACGGAAAGAAACCATTATAGAGACATTCGGCGCCACTCACGAACGCTCAAGCTTCCCGCATAGAACCTGCTCAGCGTTGAAGGACGAGTCAAATCTTCATTACAAAAACTGCTCAAGACTGCCCTTGAAAGAAAGGTGAATACAAGGTTAAAACTTGGATAATAAAGACATTTAAGCAGCAATTCCAAGCATCTATAGGTATAAAGACTTACCTGCTGAGTCAAGCAATTCAAGACTCCACTACACCCCACAGGATCAGTGAAGGAACTCGATCCATCGTGAGATTTTCATATTGCGCCCCTGCGAGAGACCGCAGGACGGAGAGTCCACCACTAAACAAACCAAGGTGAGGCTGAAGCAGAGAGGGGGCATTAGGAGGTTGCGGGAGGTGGGAACTCAACCCTGCTCCTCACGGTGCTAACATCCTATTTCAACCTTGTAGGCAAAACATTCGGGGAAGTTACAGGGAAGGAGAAGTCACGTGCAAGTCTCCTCATCCAGCCGAGTAACGCCAGGGCAGACATCATTCCTGCATCTTCGAGCGACACCCCCGTGGAGACCAGGGGAGCGTGACAGAATGCGAAGCCTTCATAAAAACCTCCACCTGGGCGTCATGGAAACCTCAGAGACTGACCAGCTAGCCCAGATTTTGGGGGAATTCAGGGCTGAAGTGCATTCAGCCAGGCAAGAAACCAATGCCTTAAGGAGAGAGTTGATTGTAACCAAGGATCGGACAGACGATCTCGCCAGACAGTTGCTACAATCACAGGGGGGGCAAACCTCGCTACCCGGAGGGAGTTCCACGGTCCCAGCTTCACCAAGCAGTCCAGTACAGGTGGTCCTTCCAGGAGCCGTACCTTTAGCACCCCCAGAACGTTTTGCAGGAGATTCCAAAAGGTACGCGGTTTTCATGAATCAGTGCCGTCTGCACTTCCTATGTAGGCCTGGGGCCTTTCCGAATGACCAGTCAAAGGTGGCCTTGTGCTGTCGTATCTCACTGGCAGTGCTGCAGACTGGTCGGTACCTTTAGTCAATCGGGACAACCCCATTTTGCGAGACTTCCAGAGGTTCCAACTGGACATGGAAAAGTTGTTTGCCCAGCACTCTCAAGGGGAGGCATTAGATAACGAACTCCTGTCTCTGCGTCAAGGGAATCAAGATCTGTTAAAGTACATTGCAACCTTCAATAGGTTGGTAGTGGAAACTGGTTGGCCGGAGGACAAAAGAACAACGTTGTTTCATTGTGGTTTGAGAAGCGAGTTAAAAGACGTTTTAGCTCAAGTGGTCAATCCACCCAGAGACTGTGATGAATACATAGACTTGGTGGTCCAGCTTGATCATAGGTTGCAGAACCGCAAGGCTGATTGAGCTAGAATGGACTCTCGGGTATTTGTGTGTCCAAAGGAAAATGTTTCCAAGAATACTGACGTGTCCGAACCCATGCAGATTGGAGGGGTGCGAGGACCGCTATCCAAGGCTGAAAGGGACAAGAGAAGGCAGCAACAGCTGTGCTTGTATTGCAGAGCAGCCGGTCACTTCCTCCGTGAGTGTCCAGTGAAACCACCCAAGAAGACAGTAGGGGTTGCCGGCAAGACTAAGGCAGAACCAGTTCCGGAAAACTTCCTCGCCCGACAAGCGTAGAGGTCCGCTTGTCGAGCGAAAAGAAGGACTCCCAGACCTCGCACCTAGCTTTGCCAATGATCCTCATAAGTCACCAACAACTGTCTCAAATGCATGTAGTCAGAGCATATATCGATAGTGGAGCCATTGGGAACTATATGGACCAAGAATTGGCTACAAGGATGAATCTTCCTCTTTGCGAGAAGGCAACAACTGACTTAGTCACCACTGTCGATGGATCTGAGATTTCGTCAGGACCGGTAACACATTCAACGACAGAAATGACGCTTTGTGCCAAGATGGGCATCGGGAAGCCATTGTGTTCGATTTAATCAAGGCTCCACAATTCCAAATAATTCTGCGAAGGCCATGGCTAGAATCACACAATCCTTGTATCGACTGGTGTGCGAAGAAGCTGACCTTCTCAGTCGAGTGTGCTCAAACTTGTTATGGAACAGAAGAACCTTTGACCAAGGCAATGACTACGATCATGAGTTTAACAAATCCGCTACCCCAGGTGTACCAAGACTATCAAGACGTCTTCCAGAAGGATCAAGCCGACACTCTTCCCCCCATAGACCATACAATTGCCAGATCGACCTCATACCAGGAGCTCAGATTCCTTGTGGCCGGATCTATGCACTCACTGAGCCTGAAAATCTGAATTTAAGAAAGTATCTGGACCAGTACCTGGCAAACAGTTTTATCCGGCCGTCCAAGTCCCCGGCGGCATCACCCTTATTCTTCGTGCCTAAAAAGGAAGGAGACCTTAGGACTTGTATCGACTACCGCGCATTGAACCAAGTCACTGTTAAAAACAGTTACCCCTTTCCTTTGATTCCTGAACTATTGGACCAAGTTAAAGATGCACAGATTTATACCAAGTTAGACCTCCGAGGAGCGTACCACCTACTACGAATCAAGAAAGGAGACGAATGGAAGACCGCTTTCCGTACGAAACATGGGCTATTTGAATACCAGGTAATGCCTTTCGGCCTGTGTAACGCCCCAGCAGCTTTTCAATATTTTATGAATGACGTCCTGCGAGAGTTGATCGATTGTCTGTGTTGTGGTATACATCAACGACATTCTGGTACACTCCTCTTCTGAACAAGAACATGTAAAACATGTCCGTGCTGTTCAGGACAAACTTCGGCAAAACAAACTATAAGCTAAACTAGAAAAATGCTTCTTCCATGTTACGGAGGTCGAGTTCCTTGAGTTTGCCTTAACACCTCGTGGTGTACGTATGGATTCACGAAAAGTTGATGCCATCCTCAACTGGCCTTCTCCAACCTCAATCAAAGGAGTTCAGAGTATGCTGGGATTTGCGAATTTCTATCGTTGCTTCATTCCAGGTTTCTCGCACCTTGTGCACCCCATTACCTCTTTGCTGCGAAAGAATAAACGTTTCCAATGGTCAGAAGAGGCGGAAAAGGCTTTGCAAAATTTAAAGCAAAAATTCATTTCAGCTCCAATCTTGAAGCATCCTCGTCCAGATCTCCCGTATGTGGTTGAGACCGACGCTTCCAGCTTAGCAATGGGAGCGGTCCTTTCTCAAAGAGATCCTGAAACTGGCCAACTACACCCAGTGGCCTTTTGGTCATGGAAATTCACGGCACCAGAATTGAACTATGCCATAACAGACAAGGAACTTTTAGCCATCAAGGCGGCTTTCAAAGCTTGGCGGCATTACCTTCTAGGAGCAAGGCATACCATCATGGTAATCACTGATCATCACAATCTCCAATACCTAAAGCTGGCGAAGGCACAATCATCTCGCCAACTTCGATGGGTGTTATTTTTTGTTGAGTTCGATTTTGTAATTACTTACCGGCCTGGTTGTCGAAATGGAAAAGCGGATGCCCTGTCCCGTATAGGAGTAGATGATGCACACGCAAGTCGAGACCCTGTACCCATCATCCCTGGAGGAAGAATCCTGGGAATTATTACGTCGCTAACTTTAGATGACATTCACGAAGAAATCGCACATCTCATGGACACCAACACTCTGCAAGATTGGCCAACTAAAAGTCTGCACCACTCAGTCTCAGACCATTTGCCTTACTTTCAGGGACGTCTCTATCTACCCAGCAAGGAACTTCAGAACAAGGTAATCTCAAATTACTACGAATCTCTGGTAGAAGGCCACCCTGGAATTGCTAAAACTGAAGCCAAAGTCAAAAGACACTTTTGGTGGCCAACCTGACGTAAGGACATCAAGCAATTCATATTATCATGTGGAATTTGTGCACAAAACAAAGCCCAAAAAAGAGATCACCCGGTCTACTGCAACCCCTGGATATTCCACCTACACCGTGGCATACATTGTCTCTTGATTTCATCACAGACCTCCCTCCTTGCAATGGATTCTACACCATTTTAGTGGTAGTGAATTTATTTTCCAAAAGGGCCCACTTCATTCCTCTAAAAGGTTTACCCTCAGCTTCAATCCTAGCCAAGGAATTCCTTGAACAGATAGTCCGAATACACAGATTTCCTTTCATCCTGATTTCAGACCGAGGCACTCAATTCATCTCACGTTTCTGGAGAAAATGTTGCGAGTTAGCTCAAATCAATGTAAGACTTTCTACCAGCCACCATCCACAAACCGATGGTCAGACAGAGAGGACCAACCAGACTTTGGAGCAATACCTAAGATGCATGTTACACCAAACAGAAGGCAGTTGGAAATATATTTTGTGGATAACAGAGTATGCTTATAACAATCCCTTACACTCCAGAACTGGGCAAAGTCCTTTTGACACAATATATGGAATGCACCCACGAACCTCCAATCTTGACCCACCGCAATCTCTGAAAATGCCAGCTGTAAGCAGCTTACATCCTACCATCACTCAAGCCTTTAAACAAGCGACGGATCATCTGAGGCAAGCTAAGGAAAGGTACAAGAAATCAGCAGATGCACATAGAAGTGAAGCTCCAAAGTATCAAGTAGGAGATGAAGTCTGGCTGGCCTCAAAGCACATACCAGTGAAAGGAACTCATACCTTCAACCCCAGATATTTGGGTCCGTACATAATAAAGGCCATCATTAATCCGATAGCAGTAAAATTGGACCTACCACCACACATGAGGATTTATCCCGTGTTTCACGCCTCACTTCTAAAACCAGTGCAACCAAGGACCCGCATACAAAAACCGCCCAAACCGGTTATGGTCGACGGAGAACATGATTTTGAAGTTCAAAAATCATCAAATCAAAATTATTTTATTTAATAGACTGGAACGGATATGGACCGCAGGAGAGATCGTGGGAACCCAGTGATCACATTCACGCTCCACGGTTATTAAAAAGATTCCATCATAATCATCCGAACAAACCTGGACCGGTGGGGGGTCCCACCGTTAGGAGGCCCTTGGGGGGGGGAGTGCTGTCATGGTGCAAGCTCCAGAACACTTGGAGCTAGCAGGCCTTTCCCAGTCACTGACACCCATCAGGGCTTATAAAACCCCAAAGGGTCGTCCAAGGACTTCCTGGACTCAGTCCTGGCACCGTTGGCGCCAGGCTCATGGTTTTCCATCTGGTAATGCACTACATGGGACTACATGCAGCCCAGTCAAAAGAAGCTAAATCATCTGGCTTATCTCGGGTGTGGCTGTGGGACTACTTTACCTGTGATTGCAGATTGAGTCAGGAGGAACTATTTTATTGGAATTACTTACAAGGCTATATAAGCCACACCCTGCCGACAGAACACGCTTCGCGTTATTCTGCACTCCTGCAGCCTAACGCTCACCGTGTCTGCTCAGCTGCAGTACCTGAACGCCAGCAGCCACGGCCGTTCTGGAACTTCCATCCATTGGAACCTGAGAACAGATGAAAAGAAGAGAGAAACAGGAATTAATACAGAGTTTACAACCTTACCTGAAGGATTCCATCCGAGCGGCCGGTCCTTCAGCTGCTCTTCAGTTCGCCGCACCTGCAGAAAAGAAAGCATCTGCTAGAACAGCTGATACTCCCCAGAGACCGCTCCCCTTGGAATTTCACTGCAGCGGTTCATCCGATCGCCGCTCCGGAGCCACGCTGCACCTGCAGGAAAGAAAAGAACAAAGCAGGTTAGTCGCGCACGGAAAGAAACCATTATAGAGACATTTGGCACCACTCATGAACACTCAAACTTCCAGCATAGAACCTGCTCAGCATTGAAGGACGAGTCAAATCTTCATTACAAAAACTGCTCAAGACTACGCCTGAAAGAAAGGTGAACACAAGGTTAAAACTTGGATAATAAAGACATTTAAGCAGCAATTCCAAGCATCTATAGGTATAAAGACTTACCTGCTGAGTCAAGCAATTCAAGACTCCACTACACCCCCACAGGATCAGTGAAGGAACTAGATCCTGGGAGATACTGTCATATTGCACCCCTGGAGAGACCGCAGGACGGAGAGTCCACCACTAAACAAACCAAGGTGAGGCTGACGCAGATAGGGGGCATTAGGAGGTTGCGGGAGGTGGGAACTCAACGCCGCTCCTCACGGTGCTAACATCCTATTTCGACCTTGTAGGCAAAACATTCGGGGAAGTGACATGGAGGAGAAGTCACGTGCAAGTCTCCTCATCCAGCCGAGTAATGCCAGGGCAGACATTCCTGCATCTTCGAGCGACGCCCCGGTGGAGACCAGGTGAGTGTGACACAGTCAGGATTTGTCCCTACTAGGCAAACAGCGGACAACACTAGGAGAGTGTGCCACATAATCGAAAAGGCTGAGCACACGGGTTTGGAGACCATACTCGTGGCCTTGGACGCAGAAAAGGCGTTCGACCGAGTCGAATGGTGACAGCTTTTTCACACAATGGACCGCATGGGCTTCGGCGACTCATATATGAAGATGATTAAAGCAAACTACAAAAGCCTCTCCCTAAGGGTCACAGTCAACAGCTTTCTGTCTAAAGCAGTCACGCAGACAAGAGTCACAAAACAAGGGTGCTCACTCTCCCCCCTTCTGTACGCCCTGTTTTTGGAGCCCTTCTGGTGATGATACGACAACAACGCCGAATTAAGAGAGTGCAGATGGGTGGGCGGGAACACAAAACAATGGCGTTTGCTGATGATATGTTGCTGGCACTAACGGACCCCACCAGATCCTTGCCTGCACTCATGAGAGAATTGGAGGCCTTCAGAGTCATATCTGGCCTTAAAAAAAATAAGAACAAATCAGAAGTCCTGTACTTGTCGGCCGACCCCGAGACTATTTCATGCTTGGTCCAAGAACAGGGAGTGAAATTAGCAAAAGATAGCTTAACCTATCTTGGAATCAAACTCACCTCCAAGGTCCGGCAGTTGTACATGGCAAACTATCTGGAGATGCTCACCCACCTCCAAAAATTATTAACAAGATGGACACCACTGTTTACCTCATGGTGGGGAGGCATCACGGCGGCGAAGATGACGATTCTCCCTAAGCTTCTATATTACTTCCAGGCCCTCCCCATCCGACTCCCCAGGTCATTCTTCTGCTCTCTCAACAAGATGGCATCAGCATACGTATGGCAGAGGCCGAGGGTGGCCATGACAACCCTGACAGCAGCCGTGGCGGCCAGACCTTCCTACACTTCAGAAGGTACTACGAAGCAGCGCAACTGTGAGTCATCAAGGAATGGGTGGCAGAGTCCCCACAATCCAAATGGACAAAGCAGGATATAGCGGTGGCAGGGGGACCACTCGCGAACCTCTTTTGGTCCCACAAGAGGTTTAGACATGCAAATACTCGATTGAGCGAGATAATGAGCTCCCCTCTCGAAGCGTGGGACGCAGCAGTAAAGAGGGGGAACTTAACGACACATCCATCACCATTTACACCGCTTTTCCATAACCCTGACTTTCCACCGGGGATGGTCCCTCAAGCCTTCAAGTCCTGGGAGCAGGCGAATTGCATAAGGATTGGTAATATGTACAAAGAGGGATCACTCAGGTCATTTGAAAACTGTGTTCAGGAGTTGGGAGTGACAAGAGCGGAACGCTACCAGTATGTCCAAATGAAACACTGGCTATCCACCTCGACAAATGAAGAAGCAAATCCATCAAGAAATTCAGTCGGGATCATGCAAAATGCTAACAAAATGGGCGGCAAAGATCGACGCAATTCTGAAGGGTGTTGGAAGTTCTAAAGACGAATTAATTTACAACCCTTCTAAGGTCAAATTGCGTCTATTACACCAAGATTGGATTGATACACTGGAAAAAGCAGCCGCTTCGAAGTTGTTCACTGATCTGCCTCTACAACTGACTAAAGTGAACGAACTTAAGTCTTACTTGGTGAAAGTGCCAGATTCGAATCTTAGGGCGAACTTCTTAAGAATCCGCCTGAACATTCTACACACAAGAGAAGTTCTATTCCGAAGAAAACTGGCTTCGGACAAAACCTGCAGATTCTGTAGAAAGTCAGAGATGGCAGAAACCATAAAACACCTACTGCTAAACTGCTTAGGAGTCACGGGCCCCCGCCAGAGACATCTGGGACACTTGTTCAAAAATCTATATATCTATGATGAAGAGGAATGGTGGTGTCGGCTTCTAAGTGGGGAAAAGACTACTTGGGTGATTGCGGTGGTGGGCTTCTTCCGAGAGTTAAAACTGCTCAACTGACGGCAGTTAATGAGGGGGCTGGTTTGCCAGCCGGGCGTCCCTATTTCATCTCCTCCGGGGGGGAAGCTAAATTTGACCCTGACTCCGAACCTGAACTCGAACTGAAAAAGAATTGATCTGACGGAGCCTCGCGGGCGTGACGTTTGGGGCGCAGGTCAAAGAATGACGGTGGGAAACCTGGAACAGTTAACGTGGAAACGTGGAAACTTTTCTTTCTTTTCTTCGTTCTACACCTCTTCAATTTTGTAAAAATTGTTCTATACAATTAAATCAAATAAAAAAAAAAAAAAGAAGAAGCAGGAATGAGAACCATCACGAAATTTGAAACATACTTGATATCAGACCCAGAGCACGCAAAATAATATCCAATCTATATGCCCACCTGAACTCTCAAGGGGAAGAGGTTCGATGGCTATACATGCGGAGATGGGAGAGGACGCTGGGGAAGGATATCCCACGATCACACTGGGAGGAGGTTTGGAGGAGCGTGGCCACAATGACAAGATCCATCCACCAGAGGGAAATGTGGCAAAAAGTATTGCTACAATGGCATCTGACACCAAAGAGACTGAAGGAGATGTATCCAAAAATGGATGGCTTATGCTGGCGTGGATGCCACCAGGAGGGGGACTGGAGACATATCTGGGGAACCTGCCCAAACATTGCCGGTTATGGAACGAGGTCAAGGCCCAGACCGGGAAAATGATCCAAGGTGCGACATCCCTGGGGGATGAAATCTGGCTGGTGGGTTTTTGGGATCCGGCCCAAAGGACGCACACCAAGCGCCAGTGGAAAGTGATCATGGTCATGGTGGTGGCTGCCTGGCTGGTGATAGCCCAAGATTGGAAGTAGCGGACGCCCCCAACTCAACTCTAATGGCTCAGAAAGATATGGCATTTTGTTACGATGGAGTGGATGACATGTAAGCTATAGGGAGCCACCAAGAACTTTCAACTGGACTGGGGCCCGGTTCTCCAATATTTGCAGAGTGACTATATGCTCCAATGGTGCCCCCACAATATTCGTATCCTTAATTTGTTCTAGAGGGAAAGCATTGTGTTAAATATAAAAGACTGGTAGCTATTTCTCTGTCGTCTCGAGTTTTGGGTGGTGGGAGGGGTGGGGGTAGGTCAAGGAGGAGGTGACGTTGTTGTTATATTTTGTACTATAAAACCAATAAAAAGAGTTTAAAAAATAAATAAAATCTCAACAACCAATACTCAGTCTTCCTTATCGACGACATTGTGAACCAAGTCTCTGCATCACGCAAGACACTGAAGGTCTACCTCAACTCTACATGTCCCGTCAAGTAAACGCTATCGCCTCTGCTGCGGCTTTTGCGACTAGATTTCTCAAAGCAGCCAAACCTTTTCTGACTACAGATAGTTGCTCACCATCACCTGGGCAGTCATTGGCCCGAGGTTGGACTACTGTAACGCCCTCTTCGTTGGCACCTCTTCTAAAACATCCAGAAGTTCAAAACAATATTCAAAACAATGCGCTCCGAGTCCCCCTCTGCATCCCCAAGAGACAACACATTTCCGCTGCCAGGAGACTGGTACACTGGCTATTTATTAGGAAATTAATGGTCTTCAAAACTATGTCCATTACCCACAAATGCCTTTCCAACACTGCCCCCCACCTTCCCAAGACAATTTCTAGAGCCTACTCTGCCAGACCAACCAGAACACCATACGTCCATCGTATTGTTCAATCTAAATTCAGATGCGCCAAAGCTGGTGGCTTGAGCTTCCCCTACATCGCAGCCAAACAGTTGAACGCCTTGCCCCCCGCCCTAAGAGCCGAGCCTTCCTACTGGGTATTCTGCAAAGACCTAAAAACCCTGCTGTATGAATGGATTGTATGCTAATACTGTATTGCTAGGCTTAATTGATCTTGTTGAATGTGAGTAAGTCGTTTGTTACAGCGCCTTGATGCCTCCAAGTTGTTTGTGCCCTTTATAAGTTAAATAAATTAAATAAATAAATACATGAAGGGTTTGATTTTGTGAAGGAAGGAGATTTGGAGCCAGGCCATTGGGGCCTTGTTGGCGATGTGTTTCTGGAAGAACAGGCTTCTGTCAATGGTGAAGCCTAAGGATTTTGCTGAATCCGAGAGTTACGGATCAAATCCTTTTAGGCACATATCATTGAGCCATTGATGAACAAGTTGTTGTTTAGAGGTAGGACTGATGAGGACAAATGAATTCTTGGATGGGTTAGGTTTGAATTAGGTAGTTGATATCCAGGACTGGATGGCTAGGTAATCGTGGAGACAACGGATGTCCTGTGCCTTTTTATTCTCATGTACAACCGAGTATCATCCATGCACTGGTGGAAGGCTATACTGGGAGTGTGCCCAGGGACTCCATGTGAAGGTTAAAAAGGATCGCTGAGAGGATGCACCCTTGGGTCACTCTGCAGGAGAATGTGAGTCAGTTAGAAAGCAATGTGTTCATCTGGATGACTTGGTGTCTGTCCAAAAGGCAGGAGGTAAACCGATTCTCGACAGTGCCAGAGAATCCCATCCTGTTGGTGAGGAGAGAGAGGAGGCACGAGTCACCCTTATCAATGATTTGGAGGGCATCATCCACCACCTAGATGGTGACTGTCTTGATGCTATACTTTGGGTATAACCCTGACTGATAGTCATTTTGAGGTGTAGTTTTTCAATTCAGGTGAGTATTGGTGTATTGATTACTTTTTCCAATAAACAAGAGATTTGTAATGGGCCGGTAGTACGCAAGGTAATCTGGGGTCGTTTTTTTTTCAAAAGGGGTCGTATGAAGCCAGTCCTGAGGGTGTCCAGGAATGACTGGGAGTGCAGCCTGCACCGCTGGCTAATTAGCCAAGGTCCTTTTTTTGGGTGTCCAGGAATGACCCTTTTGTAATGGAGGCATTAATGATGCCGAGGAGTGTTTTGGGTGCCAGACCTATCAATTGTTTAATAATGGAGGCTGGGATGATACTGTCAGAATAGGATGCAGGTTTGAGGGACGCAATTATTTTTAGGAGGCCTGGAAGAGAGAGAGAGCAGGGGGGGGACAATTTATTCCAAATGGGCAGCTTATCATTCTAGCACTGGGGAGCATGTACATTGAAAGTCTTTGCCACCTGTGAAAGTTCAACTATCTGCCATACACAATGCCCCTGTCACATTTACAACATTGGCCAATTGACTGGGAAATCCCTTAACATGGAATGAATATGCATACTATGTCCAAAGCAGCCATAAAAAATCTTCAGTGCCTAGACATTTTAAAGAATTTAGATAATTTAGATACAGCAGATTACATTTCAGATGTTAGAGGTTATGAAGCATCACATGGGAAGAATTCTTCTGACGATAGGCACAAAGAATAGTCTATTGGATCAAAAGATTTCATTCCCCAGTTCCAGGAAGGATGAATGAAATCAATATGAATTGATTTGTCTAAAATCTGTAGTTACCATGTCAACTAGACTATATATTCTCTGAAATAAATTTGTAAAGGTATTTAATCGAGTTCATTTAAATTATTTTCAGGAAATTGACAAACACAATTACATACATTAGTACTCGGGGACTGCA
Source organism: Ambystoma mexicanum (assembly GCF_040938575.1). Taxonomy (NCBI): domain Eukaryota; kingdom Metazoa; phylum Chordata; class Amphibia; order Caudata; family Ambystomatidae; genus Ambystoma; species Ambystoma mexicanum. Next base: position 964,819,998 of record NC_090936.1, on the reverse strand, counting down.
CACATCTCTTAAATGCGCCACAATTGAATTTCACAGTTTTGGACACTTGGTCGTAAAAAAATGTTTTATTTGTTGATGGCCCTTATTGATTACACGTGTTTCGGCACACTCCTAGTGCCTTCCTCAGATCAGGGCAATGTCTATTTACCATCCACTGATTTAACAGCTACAAATAACGTGATAGATGGCTGAGTCCCATCAGACTCCAAACGATTTCTTCCAAGTTCAATTTTACTGCATCACGCGTCGGGTTCTGTGAAATTCAATTGTGGCGCATTTAAGAGATGTGTGCAGTCCCCGAGTCTTTTTTACAATCGGAGTGGGGGAACTCTTTGTCTCCGGTTTTTCTGCACACACCATTGCGACACCACCGAATTTGGTGTATAGATCTCAAGTCGCGGAGGTCTAAGAGTGATTTACCCAAAAAAGTTCCCTACAACAAATTACATACATTAGTACATTGATAACATGTTATGTCATCTTGTAAACCTAGGTAATGCTTTTTCTGTACATACAATTGTTCCATTCTCTCTATACTTTCCTGAAAGGAATCTTTCTCCAGTCAGAATGTTTTCTTTACTAACATATTTTCTTTAGTGCTGTATTTTGAAAGTATCATTCGAACCACACATACCTGAGAGGATAGTTTAAGTGCAACATGCTCTCCATTGGAACTGGACAATGCTGTACATCATGGGTGTGTTAGCGTTGGTTGGGTCGACTCACCAGTTCACCCCCCTAGGCCAATGAATAGAGTACCACACTTTAGGTAATAAGTAACATTGGTTACTAAGTGCTTTGAAACTGTATTTTGGGTGATTGCAGTGCTACATAAAATTCCAGAATTATTGTTAAAACACACAGTATAGTCCTGTATTAAAGACTAACACTGAAAGAAGTACTGAAAGAAGTACTCATGGGTTAGGCCGTTTTAGTGCTCTTGCCACGCATGAGCTTACAAGAAGAGAGCGGGATGGGGCTAGTGGGATAAATGGAATGGCAGATAAGAATCCTGGAATTGCCAATGTCCTCAGTGTCTCTGTTATGCTAGGTGGGTAGTGGCCGATAAACCTTGGGTGGGGGTTTCATTCATAAAAGAAATCTCAAGATCATTCATTTGAAGTCCGCTCTATGAAGACCCTGTGAGATGCTGACTTGAGTGAAGCTGACATGGGAGTGAGATTGGGTTAGAGGAATGAGTGATGGCATTGCTCCATTAATGCAGTGGGTTTATAGACCGCTTGCTGCTGTGTTTGAGGGTTGATTGTATGAGCATTGTAAGGTGAAGAGAGATGAAGATGGTAATCTAAGAGGTGTGTGGATGGGTAAGCAATATGCAACCTTTTAGTTTGATTGTTGTTCTGGTGTTGTTGGAGTGTTTAGTTGTTTCCATTGATGATGAAGCTTCTTGGTGTTCTGGTTTTGTTTAAAGTGTGTGGAGACGGACCTGAATAAATGCTTTGTACAGGCACACCACATGTTTACCAAGAGTATTTTTCCATTTCTGTTTAAAGGTCTCCTGAATTAGTCTGATCTCCTATAGTCATTTACTAACAAGTTGTGTGTAGGTTTGAGGCATGTCCTGTAATTAGACAGATGAGGTGCATTCTGCTCGATGTTACCATTAGTCTGCATCTGTTGGTTGAGGGAGTTGTTCTGTTTTCATGATGGCGTTTGTTGAAAAGCCACATGGTTTTCCCATGCCATTTCTGATTGAAGTTTAGCCTCTTTGCTAGATCGTATCCTTTCTGATGCTTTGTAGTGGGTGGAACTTCCTTGTGTTGAATCTCTGGCCACTGCCCTGGTTTTCTATGCATAAGGTGTTGATGTGAATCCTCTGTTTGATTGGGAGACAGTGGAATGTTTGGAGGGTTAGAGTGTGTCTTTTAACTCTCAGAAGTTGAAATTCTGCATTTTGGACTGTTTGCAGCCTTCTGCCTTCTCATTAGATAATCTAGGAGCCAGAGGTAGAGGCTATTGAAAAGTCTAATCTCCAGACTGGCATGGTTCTGTGTGTGAAGGCCAGGTAAAGCATGATGCGTACATGTGACCATTTCTGTAATGTTTAATGAACAAGATGTTGGTCATTATTTCTTTTTTTCATAGAGGTGTTTTGCCCTAACCATGAAGTGGGTAAAAAATGGAATGGATCTGCTTACAGTACACATGCTAGTTTTGATGTGCATTAGAAAATCATGACATACAGTAAGGAAATTGATTACTGTCTTTAGAGAGTCAAACCTAATTATTGAAATATTAACACAAATTATGAATGGCATGTTATGCTTTATTTATTACTACCCCACTGTCCTATGGGGACTTCAGCAGAGCACTTATAAAGGATACAATGTATCACCTTTTACAAAGGTAGTGGCAAGGATGCTTCATATATAGGCAATGGTAACACTGGTCAGTTGGCTCCACAGGCTTGAACTGGTCCTTGGGGGGCACTTGGGGGTCCTGTTCCACGGCAATTTAGAACTAGCAAATAAAGTTAATGACCTCACACTCACACATGCAGCATGGGAACAAATATTATAAGTCAATTTGGTGAACATAGTCCATGTTCAAATATGAACAAGATATATAAAAACGCACAAATAGTTTATTGATGCAGACTGATTTGCAACAGCTCAGTGCAGATGGTGCAAGTTGTAAATTATTTAAGGCCCCACTAGCCTGACCTCAGGGGCATCAAAATGCTTTTTTTATTGATTTAATTGATTTAGAATTTTTACAAGGAAAATCAGAAAAGAAGTGGGACCCGTTAGGTTTCCCTTTGAAGAGTGATCTTTTCCTTTCAAGTCCTGGAAGAGTGTCTTTAGCTTTCTTTTTTGACTATAAAAGAATTGTCTATTTTGAGTTCTTCGTCCTTCTTTTCCCATGATCTTTCCGTTTGTCTACTCAACCAGTTTCGGAAATATTTTGATCATGAATGAGACCACTGCCATCACAAAAGTTGTTTTATCTCCACACATTAATGCTGTCCACCAATCATCTGCATCATACGATGGAAATTATGAAAAATGTGGGCCCAAGAAAACCCTTCTCTCCTCTGTTAAACCTGAGCAATAGAGTAACAAATGCTTCAAGGTTTACTTCTTTACAATATCGACATTTGTTTAGGTCTGATTTTTCTGATTGCGATGATCTCGTTGGTGGGAAGAAAGTTCAGACACATCCTCAGAAATGAATTAGCCAGGTAGCTTGAGAGTAGGTTCAGTTTTGTGCATTTCGTGGGTACATGGGCTGCTATCTAATAATTAAGAGTGTAGGGAGTGTTGCTTGTGGTGTGGTGCTGCCAGATCTACTTGCTGCTGCAGTGAAAGAACGTTACCTACAGCAAGTGTCTTCTAGCTGTTTATTGACTAGGAGGACGTCAACGAGAAAATGTACCTCTGTATTGTTCTCGGGGGAAGGAAAGGTATAGTTCACTAAATAGACCCTCTATTTGGGCTATTAATTGGTCATGTTATCGGGTCTCTTCAGTTGGCGCTCCTCGAATATCGGTCTATGAATACCCACCATCAATCCTAATAAAGCAGGTTACCGAAAGTAAAAAATAGAGAGGTAAAGATTTTTTTATTTTACTCAAGAAGAGATTTTAAGATTGTAAACATAGAATGCAAATCACGATTTCATAATAATCATTACAATGTCATAAAATCAACAATCATGAATAGTGTAAAAGTGGTTATAACAATCTAGTCCAAACTACTAATTGTGATGGGGATTCAATTCCCTAGAACGGAACCTTATATCCAGGTGTACAGTGCTAAACATGAACTAAAACATACTCATGAGACTTGTGTACAAGGCAAAGAAAGAAATAACAAACTCACATTTTTTATGTCTCATCTTGTTTTTAGAAACTCTTCTTCTCCAATGTGTTAACTTATTTGGTCTTTCCTTTTTTGGGGGGCTTAAAGGAGCTAATATAGACCTTGAGTGCCTACATCTTTAGTTTAACAACTTGTCCTGAAATCTAGTGCAGAATTAGGTAGGAACGGGTAGTGAAGAAAGGAATACAGCAGTTGGCATCATTCCTTTATGTCAACGTTTGTTCAATTGAAGTCATTCATCTGCCCTGAAAAGAGACTGTGTTCTGTAAACAATATATTCTCCTAGGCCATTATTGGCACTGAGATGATTAGGGTCATACTTGTATCCTAAGTAAGAACTGTGTTAGATAGATAAGTGTTGTGTTAGGGTCTTTGTTTCTTTTTTTCTTTCAAAGCCAACGTGGAAAGATCTGTCTTTAAAAGATCTCGGTGCGGGAACAACTCTGAGTCAATTTGTTCCCTGTGGACATCACGTTTCGGCGGTCTCTGGATACCTGAAGGCCACCTTCATCAGGGCTCCATATCGGGGACCCTGTAGAAAAAAAACATGTGATGTGTAAGTGGAGAGTACTTCATAGGCAGCCTGGAAGTCCTAAGCACCTAAAGAGACTTACCTACCCGTGCTCAATCCCAATTCTTCAGTCTGAACGACCATGTGGAGCGGCACATAAAGCTGTGGTAGTCACGTTACAGAATTGTTCAATAGAATCTGCCTGGTGGGTGCAGTAAAGGAGCTTATCGATGTATTCTCTATTGAGGTGTGAGGGACCTCGGGAATTCCTTCCTTAAATTCTGTATGTGATCCTATGGAGAAATATGAAAGAACAAACAGGACTCAAATAAGTATGGGGAGAAGGAGCACTATAAACCAACCTGCTGGGTGTTGTAATAATGCGTAGCCTTGTGGTTATGTATAGTTAGCGCATGAAGATCTCAGTAATTACCTGTGGTTGTTCACAAGCACCATGTTGCATCTTACGTGGAGCGTCGCGGGGAGTGTTGCTTGTGTTGTGGTGCTGCCGGATCAACCTGCTGCTGCAGTGAAAGAACGTTGCCTACAGTGAGTATCTTCTTGCTGTTTACTGAGAAGGAGAAGTCAAGAGCTTAAAATCCCCCTCTACTACGCAGAGCGTCACAGAGTGCGGGGAGCGTTGCTTATGTTCCTTGGGTGAGGTTGGGGGTACCTGAGATGTATGGCGGACCCTGGTCAACTGAAGCCCCATGGATATTGCAGTGCTACCATGGATCTCGGATATACGCTATCGACGTCCTCGCTATCACAGCCACCTCTTACAAGACCGTAGTTACGGTGCAGCACCTTTATGTTTCTGTGCGTGCCTCTGATGGACCTTCGAAGACGAAGAGCAGACTTTCAAGTAAGCAAGCTCGCCCCTTCTCCTTGTTTCCTTCCTCCCCTTTCCGAAAGTAGCCGCGCATCCGGGGATGCAATGCCAGTTAATTCAATTACCAACACTAGGTTTGTTAAAAAACTACACGCACTCCAGTGCTTCAAATGGAAGAGCACCATTAAATTTTGGGTGCAACAGAGCAGTGTATGAGCACAGGCTCCAGCTCGGACCCGTTGTCATGTGCATTGCCTGGGCCCTATGCTGCCGGTGGTAGGGGAACGTGGGGACCCCTCTACACAGTTTTTAGACAATCAACTCGGCTGTCTTGTCCCTCAGCTGCGCATTTTAGCCTGGCGGGTGGCTGAGGGTTTGCGAGCAGACCGTGTGACATCTAGCGTATGTCATGAGCGGGGAGATCTGAGAGAGTGTTTTGAACAGTTGGAAATGTGTACGCTGGGGGAGTCAATGGCCCCCAAAGGTCTAAGTAAGAGGAATGGGCCGGAGGCCGTACCGGCTTCTGTTGTTTCGGATGGTTAACTGCCAATCGACTTGGTGAACTTGATCCCCACTGCTCATTTAGTGAATACTGATACTCAACCAGGACATGTTGATGTTCCTGCAACACTAGCGACTTCACTATTAAACCTTAACAGCCATGAGACTCTGGCACCCAAATTAATGAAAGTTCCTTCACCGCCAGAATCTTTTAAGCAGGGAGTGTTGAATGAGTTTTTTGATATGATATGATATGGTATGGCATTTATAACATGCCCATGCACAAGTGTTTCAAGGCTCATCGAGACAAAGTGGGGGAACAGAGGGAAGACAGACAGCGATCCTACTAGGCCAGGTGTCATTCATATCGTGCAAGTGCATCAGAGGGGGCAAGGGGAAAGTGCAGGGGGAGGGTGAGAGCATGGGACAGTGCAGTACATGGGATAATAGAATAAATAAGCAATAAGTGAAAGTACAGCCAGCAGGTGGCAAGTGCAACGGCAAGTGCAGACATCAGATGTCAAGTTCTGGTAGTGGGACTGAGGGATACAGAAACAGTCCCCAAGAGCGGGGGTTGCAATGAAGGTTGTGCAGGTGTGCGTGACTGCGGGGGAGGAACCTAGGCCTGAGATCAGAGGGTGGTCAGGTTACCAGTGCACCCACACATGTGAAGTACGATTTTCGACAGGACACCTGTGGGAACGTGGAAAGGTAGGACATGAGTTGCTGATGTTGTGTTTCAGTGGTTTGGAGGTGGGAAAGTCTGAAAATTATTGTTTTTTCCCTAAATTTCGGACTTTTCCGGGGCTTGTGGGTAAGAAATTCTGGGGAGATATGCACAAGTCAGGCCTCTGTGGATTCCTACGGGCGTATTCTTTTCGGAATTGCATGTGGTTCTCTGTTTTCCTTGGTGGCTGCAACACCCCAGGCCCAAATCTGTAGGTTGTCCACAAGAGCAAATTCATGCAAAATCCACTCTGCCGAAACACTTGGGGTTACCAGTGATTTAGCCTTTTCCCTAGCCGCCCAGGTAGCTGCTCCAACACATGTGAGGTACCGTTTTCGTCAGAACACCTGTGGAAACACAGGAAAGTAGGACATGTGTTGTTGGCGGTGTGTTTCAGTTGTTTGGAGGTGGGAAATAGCTGAAAATTGTGTTTTTTTTCCCTAAATTTCAGACTTTGCTTGTGGGCAATACATTCGGGGGCGATTTACGCAAGTCAGACTTCTGTGGATTTCTACGGGTTGTCTTCTTTTTCAGAAATGCATGGGGTTCCCTGTTGTCCTTGGTGGCTGCGACACCCCAGGCCCAAATCTGTAGCTTGTCCACAAGGGCAAATTATGTTTTATTTCCTAAATTTCAGACTTTGCCGGGGCTTGTGGGTAATACATTCTGGTGCGATTTGCGCAAGTCAGACCTCTGTGGATTCACACGGGTGTCTTCTTTTTGGAAATGCATGGGGTTCCCTGTTTTCCTTGGTGGCTGCGACACCCCAGGCCCAAATCTGTAGGTTGTCCACAAGAGTAAATTCCTGCAAAATATGCTGTGCCGAAACACTTGGGGTTACGAGTGGTTTAGCCTTTTCCCTTTGCGCCCAGGTTGATGCACCCACACATGTGAGGTACCGTTTTCGTCAGGACACTTGTGGGAATGCGGGAAGGTAGAATGTGTGTTGTTGACGGCGTGTTTCAGTCGTTTGGATATGGGAAACCTCTGAAAATTTAGTTTTTTTCCCTAGTTTTCAGACTTTGCCAGGGCTTGTGTGTGATAAATTCTGGTGGAATTCACACACGTCATATCTCTGTGGATTCCCACGGATGTCTTCTTTTTGGAAATGCATGGAGTTCCCTGTTTTCCTTGGTGGCTGCGACACCCCAGGCCCAAATCTGTAAGTTGTCCACAAGAGCAAATTCCTGCAAAATCTGCTCTGCCGAAGCACTTGGGGTTGTTTAGCCTTTTCCCTTTACGCCCAGGTAGGTGCACCCACACATGTGAGGTACCTTTTCGTCGGAACACATTTGGGAATACAGGAAAGTAGGACATGTATTGTTGGCGGTGTGTTTCTGTGGTTTGGGGGTGGGAAATATCTGAAAATTGTGTTTTTTTCCCTAAATTTCAAACTTTGCTTGTGGGTAATACATACTGGGGCGATTAGCACAAGTCAGACTTCTGTGGATTTCTAAGGGTGTCTTCTTTTTTGGAAATGCATGGGGTTCCCTGTTTTCCTTGGTGGCTGCAACTCCCCAGGCCCAACTATGTAGCTTTCCACAAGAGCAAAATGTGTTTAATTTCCTAAATTTTGGACTTTCTTTTTGGACATGCATGGGGTTCCCTGTTGCCCTTGGTAGCTGCAACACCCCAGGCCCAAATCTGTAGGTTGTCCACAAGAGCAAAATCTGCTCTGCCGAAACACTGGGGGTTATCAGCGGTTTAGCCTTTTCCCTTTGCACCTAGCCAGGTGCACCCACACATGTGAGGTACCGTTTGTGTCGGGACATGTGGGAACGCGAGAAGGTAGGACATGTATTGTTGGTGGCGTGTTTCGGTGGTTTGGAGGTGGGAAATATCTAAAAATTGTGACTTTTTTCCTAAATTGTGTAATTTCCTGGGGCTTGCACATTTTTTCCATTCTATCAGAACACATCAGGGAAAAATTATTAATTTAATACCCATCAGAATCCCAGAAGCTAGGAAGAAGATAATATAAAAGGAGTTATAAGAAATGCTGAAAGCAGATATTATCGAACCATGGAGAGTCCTTGGTCTTCTCCCAATATTTTAGTGGCAAAACCAGATCAATCGTGGTGGTTTTGTATTCTCACCTCACCTTCCTTCGTCAATAACCAGTCCACTCCTCTGTGTCAGGGCACCCAGGTAGGTTTGGGGGGTGGCTGTGCCGATATAAGGGGACAGGCAAACGCATAAAGCAGGAGGTAAACAAGAAGGAAGAACAGAGAGTAAATCATAATGGAACAGGAAGAAAGAGTAGACCTCGATGGTCAACAAGAAGGGATTACAATTATTATTATTATTTATTTATTGTTTTGCGCCACATGCCCGTAGGCCGAAGGGCGCACAATCAACATTGACAGGACGAACAATACAAAAAGCTACAATCAGGAGTCTGGAGGAGAGGAATAGCTGGTCAATGCTCATTTAACCTGGTTTGAGATTGATCAAATATGTTTCACTGCTCCCTTAAATTCTGACAGGGAATGAAAGGTTCTCATCGCTAGTGGAAGCACATTCCATTTTATAGGGGCCTGAACAGAAAAGCTGGCCCCTCCAAATGTAGCCAACCTGAACCGTGGTTGTTTGAGTTTGTAGCTTTCCTTGGAACGCAGGTGCCGGTTTGGGTGATCTATGATTAGACGCTCTGATGATATGGGGGGGGCGGGAGGTGGTGGTGGTGGAGGTCCTAAACTTGTGAGTGCTACGATTTTATGAGAAATCCTCTGCTTAACAGGGAGCCAACGTAGCGCTCTTCTGGAGTTAGTAATATGGTCTAGTTTGCACAAACCAAAAGCTGCTCACACTGCACTGTTCTGGGTTGTCTCAAGAGATTGAAGATTAGCCTGAGATGTCCCGATTAGAAGGCTGTTGCAGTAATCAAGTCTGGAGTTTATTAAAGCTGAGTCCAGGATCGATCTATTCTGAGGAAAATATATGGCCTGATTTGGTTGAATAGCTTGACCACATAACCACAGGATGAACAAATGTGTGCCAACTGGGCCTTCATACACAATTCTCTGTCCAAGTGGACACCAAGGGTTTTGACACAATTGATCACCATGATCTTTTTATCGGCGATGATAAAGCTTTCATAAGCTACCTCATTTTTCTTAAGTCGTGGCCCGGTAGCTACAATAATGAGCTCTGTGTTGTTGTTAAGCGCCAGGGAATTTGAGGCCATCCATGACTGGATTGTAGCATGTACCCCATTTAGAGTATCTTAATCTTGATCATAGTTGGCCGACAACTCAAGGACCACCTGGGTGTCGTCCGCATAGTTAGAATACTGGACACCCAGGCATTCCAGAAGGTTAAGCAGAGGCCTAATGTAGATGTTAAAGAGAGATGGCGATATACATGATCCTTGTGGAACTCCAGTGTTAATGATGTTTGGGGAGGATTGTACATTCTCCACTGCCACTCTCGATACTCTGGGCCCAGGAAAGAGGCAATCTTGTCAGCTTCCTTGTCAGAGCAGCCAGCCAGACCCTTCAACCTGTCGACAAGAATGGCATGGTCGACAATGTCGGAGGCCGCAGAGAGGCATAATAGCATGAGAAGCACAGCACGCCCTTTTCCCACTGTACCAATTAAGCTGGTTTTGAGGTCCAGAAGGGCTGTTTCTGTCCCATGCCTTGCTCTAAACCCAGATTGTTGTGTGCCTAGGATGTTGTTATTCTCAACAAAAACCTGAAGTTTAAGATAGGCCACACTATCCAGAATCTTGAACAGGAATGGGACATTGGTTATAGGACGGTAGTTTTTGGACATAGTGGGCACTGCTGGCCTATAGAGCTTGGGGCTCCTCGCTTAAACTCTACTGCTCTGCTCGATAACCCGGGCTACTCTTGGCATATATAAGCCAAGGCACTGAATTCTTTTTGCTGCTTGCCAAAACCATTGGCACTCCTGGTTTATGCTGCCCAGGGATTACCGGACATCCTTGAGGGCAGCCCTGCCCAAGCTTCCCAAGCCAGAACACAGTAAGGAAATAGTTTAAGAACCACTTTTCTATTTTAAAGAAAATGCACTCTTTATATGTTTCTGCAGCTGCTTAGACAGGTTAGGTTTGTAAATACATTTCTGAGTGAGTCCCAGTCAGTCCCAGTTGCTGTGCGCTTTCTGTTTGCAGAGGAGAAGGAGGAAAGCTGACTGTATCCTGTGGCTGCTACTTGCGCTTTAACGTTTGATCCCACCTACAAAAACTGACTCCCGGCGCATAGCACTGCGTGTGAGTCCCGTAGGAGTCCCAGTCACTCCCAGACCTCACAAGTACTGACGAGACCGCTAGCCAACATGGAGTCTGATGGCAATGGTTTATCCCGCCCCAACATCCGCCTACATCAGCGGAAATATGAAGGCGGCAGCGTGATCAGGGACGCCCTGTAAAAGGCTCCTGGCAGACATCAATCGGTGAGTGGTGTTCGTGTAACGGACACTTCTATGAAGTTAAAACCTTTAAACATTACCAGTGAATTTCTGAAACTGATGCAGCGAGTCAGTCACACTGTCCCGATCTAACAGATGCAGAGCTCCTAGAAGCCGAGAAGAGGGGAGACGGGGTCGAAGAGAAAGAAGTATTTGAGTTGGTTCCTAGATCCGGTCTTCCAAACACAGACGTAAAGAGCGTCTCCAAAAATTGTAAACCCACTTAACGACCTACCTCTGGGCTTGCTTCGGATCTGTGCTGCATTGAATCTGAAGAAGCAGTAAAGTCGCTTGGTTCCAAGGACACCAGCATACTTTCTCCCCAATCATTGGCAGCACCAGCGCTTGGAAAATGTCCTCACACGAATGAACCTCGCACCAGCTTCAATCAGCTGGAAAACGAGGATAACAAAGGCACGTGCATACTGCCTGATGCTCCGAGGAAACAGCTGTCAAGACACGATATGAGGAGTTACTCTGAAGACACGAGTAACAGTGAATGCAGCATGATCAAGATTATGTACCAGAAAGAAGACAAAGCACATGAGTCACATACAACGGAGCGTGGAAAAGTGATCATTCTGTAAAGAGAACTAAGCGGATCAATGAACCTAACAGAATTAATAGTACCTACAGAACCAACGACTTGTCTGATTTAACTGTTAACACCTTGAAAAGGCCACACGCCAGTGAGGCAAATTGCTCCCATATAATGGGGGGAAAAAATCAAGAGAGCGCCTCCTCGGGCCAGCAGACGCATTTAGAAAGCCAGCTGGATGAAAGTACGTATGGCGGTCGAACCTACAATTGCGAGACAAATGTATACGCAAGACAAAAAAGTACAATTCAGGACGAGACGGGAACCAACCCAAAAACGGACTATAATAAGAGTGGTTGGAGAAGACAACATGGGGACAATAATAAGAACAACCTGTCTATCGCAGCAGGGATCCAAATTCACAACAATGTCATGGCTGCCATGACAATTGCCATGCCGCCCATTACCAAGTTATTCAAAGTTATGAATGACAACATGAAAGACAACACCACTATATTGGCCATGATACCTACATAATTGATATATCTGGAGGCATTCACATCGAAAGTGGAGGAGCGGCTAAACTCAGAGGCAGAATCCTCACAAAATTGGCAGCGTCGCCTATCTGACATAGCCAGTGGGGGGCATAGTGAAAACGTTGTGCTGATGGAAACCCTCCTTGACTCAATAAAATGGATGTGTTCTCTAGCCACCGAAAAGGAAAGAGGTACAGCTTACACCCCCGTTTCTGGAAAAAGGATCGAAAGAGATGAACTCAGGCTACAAAACTATGGGCCTGACAGGAGGTTCCTACGAAATAGTGAAGAGGTGAACGTCGCAGACGCACAGAGCCAAAGAGAGTTATCAAAAATTCCAAGGAGGAGAAGTGAGGCAAATGGAGAGAAGACGGCTCAACAATCCAGAACGAATGAAATAGCACGTAGTACCACCAGTAATGATAAAAGCAGCAGACTCTGGAACCATGTACAGAACAGCAGAACGAGTGACTCAATCACCCAAAATAGTGTTGTCAGAATTCAACAAGACAGTGAAAGGCAAGTAAATATATTGCCAGCAGAAGCCAGTGCAAGAATGCAAATGGCAAACGAAAACTCAAAAGTTAAAAACAGAGAAATGAGCCAGCATAGGTGCTCACAGAGAAACAAACGATTAAACCCAAATTTTGAACATCTAGACGAAGAGTTATATCCGCTATTTCAACAAGCTAAGATGAAGGATGTCAACAAACAACAAACAGATCAGGCTCAGAATGGCAGGAAAATAAAACTACAAAGGAGTCAAAGGGGAAAGGAAAACCAAAAATATGACACAAGGCACAACTCGGAAATCTAACGGCTGATGTGTCTTTTTGCAGAATCTGTCAACGCCTCCTCGTCACATTAGTATTCCAGCAAGGAAAAGCACAAAGGAAAGGTCTAAGGCTGCAACAACAAATCTAGCCACCTCAAGAGAAAGTGATAGTGACAATGATACTTATTTAGATGGCTCCATGCAAACCTCACACTGGGATGATGAAGCTGGCGATAAAGACCACATTGACGTCATCGCCTTTTATATTAATGAGAACGAAGAGAATGATCAAACAGGCTAGTTTGTGATGAAACAAAGATGAAGCCCTTGATACTTAATGTCCCACATGTTCAATTCTTCAATTCGAAGCTTCATCAAAAAAACAAAAACAAATGACAACTCGTATGCTGCAAAATAGTAAAGGAAATAGTCTGTTCCTAACTTTATCTGAAATGCAGAGAAAGTACACAGCAGGCAGTGTTAATAAAGCCTTAGACAAACCTGCACAAAAGAAGCTAAATGCCATCGACTGGAACCCTAGAGGACCAGGAAACACCAGAGGCAGAAATGGAGTGGAACAAGACCAATACAAACTAAATCTGTACAGGTTGTTACAATGTCATGATGCCTACCCCCGGGCATCAGGATCAAGCCCATCAGCTCCGGGAGCAGGCATCCAGATACTTATTAAAACCCCAACAGCCCATGCTGGGGGCTGTTTGGGTTCAGTCCTGGCGCCTTAGTCGCCAGGCTCATCAAAGAAATCAGTCCTGGCGCCATAGGCGCCAGGCTCATAGACTTTACTTACCTGATGCAGACCATGCTGCTAGTGAGTCCAAGCCAACGTGAGGCCTGGATGGGACTATTTTATTACAGGGACTATTTTTTACTTGGGCATGGTTCTAGGGAACTTCTTACCTGGAACTACTTTGGAGGCTATTTAAACCACGCCCGAACAACCGCACACGCTTCGCGTTATTCTGCATCCAGCAGCGTAACGCTCACCGTGCCTGCACTCTGCATCCAGTCTTCGCCCGCCTCGAATCTGGAGCTCCTAAAACAAAGAGGAAAGAAAAGGACAAGGTTAGAAAACAAACTATTTTCGAATTCCTCACCTGATTCCGGATCCATCTCACCTCCGGACCTGGAAAGAACATCATTTCTGTACGCGTCGCATCTCCCGCTGCAGCGCCGCGCCATACTCACCAGTCCTCGCAGCATCTTTCAATTCGGCGCTGCCTCCATCATTTCTTCGCTGAACTCCGGCATCTGGGGGACAAAAGAAAACAACAAAGTGAGCCGAGAAAACCAACAAATATAACTCTATTCACCATAGACTTACCTGATTTACCGCCAGAGGCATTATTCTATAACTCTCCACATCTTCATGTGCCGCACCTGCAAAGAGAGAGAAAACAACACGTTAAACACGTGCAACATTTACAGGACAGCATCGGGTAATACAGACTCTTACCTGAGCGCCACCAGCTGCCACGAGAGCATCTTCTTATGATCTCAGCTGCAAGACAAGGAAGGAAGGGGGGACAAGAGTGAAACATCGGACATATTGAACTCTATGAACTTGATAATTACTGGACCTTGCCAGCAACCCCAGAGTCAATACTCTACGGAAGTCTCCCACGCCTTCAAACCAGTGAAGTAACTGGCATCAACGCGCCCCTGCAATCCATGCAAGATGGAGAGCTCATCTTTCTAGAATATAAGGAGAATACTTCTACAGGTCAAGCAGACAAGATTAGGAGGGCCAGTCCAGTCAGTCATCTCTGCACTACGCATCATGATGGTGGAGACCACAGCCGTCCGGATCCGACCAACGCCCCTGTGGGAGCCAGGTGAGCGTAACATACAATGAGAAAAGTGTCCTTGGAGAGCATATTAGCTGAGAGGAACAAAGTAAATTTAAATAGGAGGAACATAATGAAGCTGATCCATTGCGTTCCACATCTTCTGATGTCATTGCAATTGTGGAATACATTGACAAGAAGAGAGCCGACCGGGTCGTTTTGCACACAAAATCAAATTTGGTTAAAGAAACCCTGTTAAAGGGAAGCAACGAAATGCTACACTACGGCTTGGACCTGGCTGATGCTGACCAAGTCTACCATGAACGTAAAAAACCACAGTGTAAAGAGCAACGTACAAGTGGTAATAACAACTATGCCAAGATCACCTTGCTCTTAAATGAAGACACAGATGATGAAAGCCTGATAGCCATAGGAGTTACAATTGATATTAGCGGCAAGTCAAATATGGTGGACACAAACCAAGATACGGATGAAAAGTCCCCAACAAGAACAAGTGACTGGAGATGGCTGTCCTCAACTTTGAACAAATCAAGAAAAGTCTAGCAAAGATGTAACTTAATCACACTAGGAGACATATTGATATCATGGGATAGTAGAGATTTTCAGCATCTGTTCAATAATAAGCATCCCTAATTGAAAGAAGTCCAAATTATCTGCCTCCAAGAAACATGGATAAGAACACTGCCGGTTTGCAAAGGTTT
The DNA here is from genome assembly GCF_040938575.1 of Ambystoma mexicanum. Taxonomy (NCBI): domain Eukaryota; kingdom Metazoa; phylum Chordata; class Amphibia; order Caudata; family Ambystomatidae; genus Ambystoma; species Ambystoma mexicanum. Next base: position 964,804,775 of record NC_090936.1, on the reverse strand, counting down.
TGAAGTGTTGATAAATCCAGCTGAAAAGGACAAGAATGGAAGACCTTTTGCTGGTCTTTTGACATTGATCAAAACAGACAGCAACCTAACAGTGCTTCAACACAGAACTCCAAACCCGTACACTGTGGTCGATCATACAAACTACCAAGCAAGCAACCAATATTTCACCATTACTAGTAGTCATCAATGTATATTGGAACCCAGTGAAATCAAAGTCAGAGGAGATGCTAGATACAATCTCATCAATAATCGATAATGCCCAAGTACAATATTATAGCCCAATTGTACTATTTTGCGGAGATCTCAATATGAAATGCCTAGATACAGAGGGATTCCCACTCAGAAAGTCGGCAGATACCTGCAATAGAGACCAAGCAAAATGGATAAGAGTGATGGAATCCAGAAACATGTATATGTTAAATGGGCAAATAGAAGAAGACATTCCGGGCAAAACAACCTGGTCCAATGGAACACAAGCATCCATCATAGATTATATATGCATCTCGGCGAACCATTTCGACAAAATACATAGCTTGTAGGTAAAGCCACAATCCCACACTGACCATAATACTCTAAAACTAATATGGAATGTAACTCGCGGCTTTACAACCAGGCTCTGGAAATAAATCAAGAAGCTAACAGACTGAAGCTATGGATAAAAAGACATCACAAATCTAATTGACAAGTACAAAGACTAAACCAATTCAGATCAACTAGACATCTCATATGATTTCCTTCTGGAATCCTATAGGGTGGTGAAGACTGGACTGAAACAGCCCTTACTAATTCCAAGATATATACATATAGTAGATTAGTTGTGGAGCAACAGAAACACCTAAGGAAAGATCTTACAGTAATTAAGAAGCAAAATCCAAACATCAATGAATTTGAACTAAAGCGCTTGATCAAAGCCAGAAAACAGCGATATTGAAACGGGACAATCAGCTTTAAAATGATCCGCGAACAGGAACAAGGTGAAGAAATGATAAAAGCAATGGCAAATTGAAACTCACAAGAAATGTGGTCAATTATGAACAAAATCACGCTGAACCAGTTAAGCCTCATTAAGCTAAGCCGCGGAGTAACCGAGAAAAACTGGTTGGCTCACTACGCCAATGTTTTTGCAAGTAACAATGAAGAGCTAAACAAACAACCTAGCCATCCTCCTGCCAATTGGGCTGTGCAAGCTGATGCCGACCACATCAAAGGCATGATCAAAAAATAAAAAATCTCATCAGCAGCAGGTCCAGACGGTCTGTTGAATAAATCATTAAAAGCGGACCCCGAGGCATGGGCAAGTTTTATAGTATCAGTTTTTTATAACATCAAGAAGTACAGAAAGATTCCTACTTCATGGACTAGGAGCATATTAATTCCGATACTTAAAAAGGGAGCGAGAGATGGTCCAGCGAACTACAGGCCCATTGCGTTACTAGACGTGATAGGGAAAATCTTCGCATCACGTCTAACACGGTTAACGCAATGGGCAGAGTGTGAACGAATTACTGATCCTCATCAATCAGGGACAGACGTAAATCTGTTCATTCTCTCATTACTAAAACTAGATACCATCCGAGCAAAAGGTACATTTTTCAGAGCCTTCATTGATATGAAACAGGCCTTTGACAGCATAAATTGTCAGAAAATGTGGTCAAGAACTGCTGGGTCCCATTGAAGCCTTACATCAAAACACAACATCGTGTGTTAGGCTAGACACGAAAGGAAATAGCACTGCGGCAATCAAGGTCAATAAAGAAGTAAAACAGGGGTGGTCCCTCACTGTTTAAATGATACATTGCAGACATACACGAAACATTCCAACAGATACATCACTTTCCTCCAAAACTGAACAACACAGAAATTCCAGTTATTGCAAATGTTGACGACCTGGTAATAATGGATCAGACCCAGATTGGCCTGCAGCGCTTATTAGACAAACTTCATGAGTATATGGTTGAAAACAATCTGGCCATAAACAGCGCAAAAACAAAGATAATGGTGATTGGGATCAGGAAAAAGATCCAACTCATTCAAGTGGAGCATTGGTGAGGAAACGCTTGAAAGGGTAAATGCGACACGCTCACTGGGCATACATTTTAACACATCTGTAGCTGAAAGGGCCTGGCAAGATGAATTATATCAAAAAGCTACCCAGCTAGCCTCCTAAGGTGCGATCCTGTTACGGCAAATTCTCAATGGTGCCCCTGCAGACGTTCTATGTGAGCAAGGTGATACCCATATTGACATATGGAAAAGAAGCAGTGCTAAATCGTTCATGGAAGGTGTGGGAAGTTCTAGAAGGTAAATTCTGGAAGACAACGCTAAGACTTCCCAAAATCCTACCTATGGTTGCGATTCGTGCAGAGTTTGGGCTACAGTCTATCCACCCAATAGTTCTTTGGAAATCTTTGGGGCTCCTACGAAAACTATCAGAAGAACATTTGGCGCTGGGGTATACATTCTTAAAACAAGAAGGAAAAGGTAAAGGCTCAAGGACATTAAGTGAGTGGAAATTAAAGTGTGAGAAACATCTGAAGTACTTAGACTTATCACTAAAACAGCTGATCGAAAACCTTGAGAAAGAAAAGGAGAAGCTAAAGAGAATGGACTGGATTCACACTATGGAAGCGAAAATGAAATTGCCATCTCAGAGAGACTCCGCTAGCATACATCGACTGAGAAACACAATTCCTCGATGCCTGCAAAAGTTCCCAAGCAAAACCCATTGCGACACGCCGCTTAGAATAAGATTAAACGTTTATCCAAAAAACAAATACCGTCATAGGACCGGAAGACGTGGGGAAAACAATGGGCATTGCAGGTTGTGTAACGCTCATAAAAGTCTGGAAACTGTGAAACACTTATTAATGTACTATCAAAGAGTAACTGATGAGAGATCCCAGTTTCTTGCAATCCATATGGAAAACTGTAGAACGCTCACACCTGACGAATGGTGGGCGCTATTTCTAGAAGGACATAAACAAGGAATGGTATGTGCAGGGATTGATCTTCTGGAGAAGTTAAGGAGAGAACTAGACACTCCCCACTGTGGGAAAACTTGGTCTCTGACGGACCGTCCACTGATCGATGACAACTGTAAATAAAGTTTGCAATCTGGAAATACTATGAAATAAGGACGTTAAATCGAGGGATGTACTATGTTAAATGGAATTTTTTACTGTTAAACGACCTTGAAGCCATGATTGTGTAAAACGTTTGTTAGTAAACTATACTAGACAATAATGAAAAAAATAAATAAAAGAAAATACATTTCTGAGGGGCTAGTTAGGACTATAGAACTTAATACTGTGCAGTCCTGAACAGGTAAGGGGCATGGGCGGGCCCAGGCCCACCCCTGTTCCATTTATAAATACTGATTTGCATTCAATTTCCATACTTTAAGGTCAAAGAACAACTGGTATACTGAAAAAATGGCTAAGGACTTTGTCCCATTTCCATCCGGGACAAAGCAGGAGATTAGTTACCCAAAGAGATCACTTAATAAGCAGTACACCAGAGCAAAGTACTCAATGTGTTTGAGTGTTAACCAGCATGTATAAATTTGGTGCATATATTTTGTTTTATTGCATTTAGGGGAGTACAGAGCTTTTTTCAGGTGCCTTACCCTACCATCCCACTTCCCAGACTTTCCTACCCTCCAAGCTTAACTTGATATCATATGATAGGTTATTTATAACGTGCTTAATACCCAGAGGTTCCTAAACGCGGACCTGGGGATCGAACCAGTGTTGTCTTGCTTCCAAGGCAAGCACGTTGCCCTTAAGCTTTCCTCCCGAGACACAATCCTTAGGCACTCCATCAATATAAGTACCAGTGGGGAACTGGAGACAGTTAAGAGTTGGGGTAAGTGTGATGAGTTAACAAGGAAAAGCATCTGTACCATTTCCATGACCATCTAGCCGGGCTCCAGCACAGTGTGCAGGTACCATTCCCAGCTCCATTAAACCAGAAGTGGCTGGTGAATTCTTTAAGTGAAGAGGCGTAAATATTTCTTCCAGATTGCCCTAGCGACTGAGTGTAGCGAGGGAGACAGAACTAATCAAGGGGAATTCAGGGTTACCCCCATCCCCTGAGTTAAAATGGTGCATTTTAGAGTAAACATTTTTAAAAAAATTGGGTAAAAAGCCAGTTTGCAATTGGTTTTGTAGGGGAACCTGTGAAAAATCCAATAGATGCAAGTAACCAACAGTGTACAGGAGCATTTCTCCAACACATTTTCATGATGCCTTTGCCCACAATATGTGCCACTAAAAAAATGTTTTCACACTGGCTGTGCCCATACATTTCCATGGTGGCTGCACTAATATATGCTAGTATTCCTATATATGAACATACTCATGTTTGCTTTGCGCATAATGCCAGTAATGATACTACAAAAAAAAGGGCCATGCTTGTTCTGATAATATATGGAAGCATCCCCATGTAAGAACATACTCCTTGGCTTTACCATTAAAAATGCATAACAGTATGAAAACATGTCAACACTGGCTGCACCAAAATGCCAGTCTAGCCACAAAATAACCCTTAACATGCTTGCTTTATCAAAGGGGTTGAATATAAAATGTCATGCCATAATAAGAAATGGCTAGACTGGCTGCACCAAAATGCCAGTCTAGCCACCTAATAACCCTTATCATGCTTGCTTTATCAAAGATGCCCAATGCAAAATGTCATACCACAATAAGAAATGGCTCCACTGGCTGCATTGAAATGCTAGTCTAGCTCCATAATAACACTTACCATGCTTGCTTTATCAAAGATGCCTAATACAAAATGTCATGCCATAGTAAGAAATGGCTAGACTGGCCACTCCAAAATGTCAATCCAGCCACATAATAACATGAGAAACACAATTCCTCGATGCCTGCAAAAGTTCCCAAGCAAAACCCATTGCGACACGCCGCTTAGAATAAGATTAAACGTTTATCCAAAAAACAAATACCGTCATAGGACCGGAAGACGTGGGGAAAACAATGGGCATTGCAGGTTGTGTAACGCTCATAAAAGTCTGGAAACTGTGAAACACTTATTAATGTACTATCAAAGAGTAACTGATGAGAGATCCCAGTTTCTTGCAATCCATATGGAAAACTGTAGAACGCTCACACCTGACGAATGGTGGGCGCTATTTCTAGAAGGACATAAACAAGGAATGGTATGTGCAGGGATTGATCTTCTGGAGAAGTTAAGGAGAGAACTAGACACTCCCCACTGTGGGAAAACTTGGTCTCTGACGGACCGTCCACTGATCGATGACAACTGTAAATAAAGTTTGCAATCTGGAAATACTATGAAATAAGGACGTTAAATCGAGGGATGTACTATGTTAAATGGAATTTTTTACTGTTAAACGACCTTGAAGCCATGATTGTGTAAAACGTTTGTTAGTAAACTATACTAGACAATAATGAAAAAAATAAATAAAAGAAAATACATTTCTGAGGGGCTAGTTAGGACTATAGAACTTAATACTGTGCAGTCCTGAACAGGTAAGGGGCATGGGCGGGCCCAGGCCCACCCCTGTTCCATTTATAAATACTGATTTGCATTCAATTTCCATACTTTAAGGTCAAAGAACAACTGGTATACTGAAAAAATGGCTAAGGACTTTGTCCCATTTCCATCCGGGACAAAGCAGGAGATTAGTTACCCAAAGAGATCACTTAATAAGCAGTACACCAGAGCAAAGTACTCAATGTGTTTGAGTGTTAACCAGCATGTATAAATTTGGTGCATATATTTTGTTTTATTGCATTTAGGGGAGTACAGAGCTTTTTTCAGGTGCCTTACCCTACCATCCCACTTCCCAGACTTTCCTACCCTCCAAGCTTAACTTGATATCATATGATAGGTTATTTATAACGTGCTTAATACCCAGAGGTTCCTAAACGCGGACCTGGGGATCGAACCAGTGTTGTCTTGCTTCCAAGGCAAGCACGTTGCCCTTAAGCTTTCCTCCCGAGACACAATCCTTAGGCACTCCATCAATATAAGTACCAGTGGGGAACTGGAGACAGTTAAGAGTTGGGGTAAGTGTGATGAGTTAACAAGGAAAAGCATCTGTACCATTTCCATGACCATCTAGCCGGGCTCCAGCACAGTGTGCAGGTACCATTCCCAGCTCCATTAAACCAGAAGTGGCTGGTGAATTCTTTAAGTGAAGAGGCGTAAATATTTCTTCCAGATTGCCCTAGCGACTGAGTGTAGCGAGGGAGACAGAACTAATCAAGGGGAATTCAGGGTTACCCCCATCCCCTGAGTTAAAATGGTGCATTTTAGAGTAAACATTTTTAAAAAAATTGGGTAAAAAGCCAGTTTGCAATTGGTTTTGTAGGGGAACCTGTGAAAAATCCAATAGATGCAAGTAACCAACAGTGTACAGGAGCATTTCTCCAACACATTTTCATGATGCCTTTGCCCACAATATGTGCCACTAAAAAAATGTTTTCACACTGGCTGTGCCCATACATTTCCATGGTGGCTGCACTAATATATGCTAGTATTCCTATATATGAACATACTCATGTTTGCTTTGCGCATAATGCCAGTAATGATACTACAAAAAAAAGGGCCATGCTTGTTCTGATAATATATGGAAGCATCCCCATGTAAGAACATACTCCTTGGCTTTACCATTAAAAATGCATAACAGTATGAAAACATGTCAACACTGGCTGCACCAAAATGCCAGTCTAGCCACATAATAACCCTTAACATGCTTGCTTTATCAAAGGGGTTGAATATAAAATGTCATGCCATAATAAGAAATGGCTAGACTGGCTGCACCAAAATGCCAGTCTAGCCACCTAATAACCCTTATCATGCTTGCTTTATCAAAGATGCCCAATGCAAAATGTCATACCACAATAAGAAATGGCTCCACTGGCTGCATTGAAATGCTAGTCTAGCTCCATAATAACACTTACCATGCTTGCTTTATCAAAGATGCCTAATACAAAATGTCATGCCATAGTAAGAAATGGCTAGACTGGCCACTCCAAAATGTCAATCCAGCCACATAATAACACTTATCATGCTTGCTTTATCAAAGATGCCCAATGCAAAATGTCATACCACAATAAAAAATGGCTCCACTGGCTGCATTGAAATGCTAGTCTAGCTCCATAATAACACTTACCATGCGTGCTACATCAAAGATGTCCAATACAAAATGTCATGCCACAGTAAAAAAACGGCAACACTGGCTGCATAAAAATGGCAGTCTAGCTTCGTAATAACACTTGCCATGCTTGCTTTATCATCTATGGGTAGTAAAAAATGCCATGCCTGCCCCCTGGTGCTCCAGCGCCTCACACTCAGACATAGGGGGTTATTCTGAGGTTGGAGGTAAGTAAAGGTCCTTAACGGCATGGCGTAAATAGCGTGTCCGTGCAGTCATTCGTCCGCTAATAGAAGACTATTACGACTTCGCAGGCACAAGCTTTGCGCCATGCCGGGAAGGGCATTAACGCCATGCCGTTAAAGGCACGAAAAATACCCTTAGCGGCAACATGCATAGGGCAGATAGCACTACCAGCATGAACCAATGCGGCATTAGCGGTGACTGCTATTAGCGGTCACTGCTAATAACGGTCACCGTAAATAAGCGGAACAGGAAGTAGCGTCATCGCGCAGGAACGGGAAGCCATCTTTAAAAACACAATCCATTGCCATCCTCACCAAACAGGACCTGTGGGACTCTGCTGTTTGTCAGAAAACCTTCTCCAAACACACCACAATGCCCAAGGCCCTTAAGAAGGGAGCTGCCCGCCAGCGCAGGGAGAGATTCAATGAGGATGAGTTGGAGATGCTAGCCGGGACACTGCAGGAGCATGCTGGGATTGTCTTTGCCAACAGCATGAAGAGGGAGGCCATCTTAAAAAAAAGATGATCTTGGCACTTGTTGCACAGAAAGTTAGTGCTGTTGGAAACACCCCATGCACCACCAAAGACTGCCGTAAGTGCTGGGATGACTTGCGACTCAGAGTGAGAAACATACTCTCTGTCAACTGGAGCCAGGCAATGGCAACAGGCGGAGGTCCCAGCTCACCCATCAAGCTGACCCCATGGGAAGACATCTGCGCCAGCATGATCAGAATGGAGGGGATCGAAGGTGTCGGCGAGATGGAGTGTGGTGCCACAACATCGGCCGATGGAGGTGAGTGTCCTAACAAAACACTGTAATGCAGAGTCTGAAGAAAGTCAACCAATATGTCAGTCCAAAGAGGCAAGCCATGGTCCAACACACACACACTCCCAGCAAAGTAGGCGGACGCATCACAGACACATGCAGATGCCTGCAGCAAGGCAATGCCGTACCTGACACATACCACAAAAAGATGTAAATGCCATAAGTCACACAGCATGCAGGCCCCAACAAATATGCATGTCAGATAGCATAGCTCTTGGCCAACATGAGTGACCCCGGCGTATGCCTGCATAACTGTCATGACCCTTGACTTTGGCCCTCGCTGGCAAGTCAGCCTTCCAGTTAGGGCCAGGTCAAAGGCCTTAAAACCTCATCCAAGACTCTCTTAGGTGCCAGGCTCATAACCATCATGAAGACCAACATTAGAATGGGACTATTTACTTGGGACTATTTAACTTGGGGATGGTTCAGCCAACATGGAGGCACACACATAGCTCATTTACAACGAACTGAGCTATGCGGTCTAGTCTTTTGGGTGTGGCAGGCCAGAGACTACTTTACCTGGACTACTTTGGGTGTGGCAGGCCTGGGACTATTTTACCTGGACTACTTTACCTGAGACTATTTAAACCGCACCCAAACAGCCAAACATGCTTCGCGTTATTCTGCTGTGGACAGCGTAATGCTCACCGTGTCCAGTTCTTTGATGCCAGCTTACCTGAAACCAAGGACCTGCAGAGAGAGAACGAACACTACAAAACTTACCTGGAACAGTATCCTGTCTTCAATCCATCGCTGACTTCATCGTGCACACCGCGCTTTCACCTACCGGCCCATGCTCATCTTCAAACTGCATTTCAATACCTAAAAGGAAAGAAGCAAGACATTATTATTCGAACTAAGAGGAACATAAGAACTGCATATAAAGACTGTAAAGCAGCAAACCTACGGAGTCGCAGCAGGCCTGGATTCCCACAGGGGGGCTTGCACCAGTAAAGTAACTTGGTCGCTGCTCGCCCCCCACATCTACGCACCCCTGCCACGAGGAACAGTACAGAGAATCCACCTTTTACAATATTAAGGTGAGGAGAAGGCTCAAGGGGGAGGAAGGAGTTGAGGCCAAGGGAGGTGGGAAAACAAAGACAATTTGGTATTAAATCCAGTTCTCCTTTATTGCAGACCCATCTTTAAAGAGAGGCCTTACCAAGGGACCGGGAGAGGGTTTGCGAGTGCAAATCATCCAACCAGGGCTGGGTGGCGTCCCCATGGATACCAGGTGAACGTAACAGAACGCAAAGCCTCAAGAATATTATCCACCTGGCGTCATGGAGACTTCAGAGACTGACCAGTTAATTCAGTTGTTGAGACAATTACGCGCTGAAGTACATTCAGCCAGGCAAGAAACCAACGCTCTTAGGAGGGATTTGATTGTTACTAAGGATCGTACCGACGAAATAAGTAGACAATTGCTCCAATCACAGGCAGGACAGACCCCATTGCCTGGTAACATTCCGCCAGAACCTGTACCAACTTCTTCCACCAATCCAGTACAAATAACCCTTCCTGGGGCAGTTCCTTTAGCTCCACCTGAACGATTTACAGGGGACCCCAAGAAGTACGCAACGTTCATGAACCAGTGTCGTCTTTATTTCCTTTGCAGACCTGGGGCTTTTCCTAACGACCAAGCGCAGGTTGCGTTTGTCTTGTCAAATCTGAGTGGCAGTGCTGCGGATTGATCAGTACCATTGGTAAGTCAGGATAACCCGTTGTTACATGACTTTGTGGGTTTCCAGATGGAAATGGAAAAACTCTTTGCTCGTCATACCCAAGGCCAAGCATTAGACAACAAACTTTTGTCACTCCGTCAAGGAAGTCAAGGTTTGCTTACATATGTAGCAACATTTAACAGACTAGTCATTGAAGCTGGGTGGCCTGAGGAAAAAAGGACCACACTATTTCATTGGGGTCTACGAGGGGAACTAAAGGATGTCCTGGCTCAAGTGGTTAACCCACCTAAAGACTGTGGAGAATTCATCAACCTTGTGGTGCAATTAGATCACAGATTACAAGACCGAAAAGCGGACCAGATAAGGTTAGACACTCGAGCTGTGTATGTTCAGTCAAAGGATAATGTTCCACGTACATTGGAAAACACGGTAGAACCCATGCAAATCAGAGGTGTACGGCCCCCTTTAACTAAAACTGAAAGAGACAAGAGAAGGCAACATCAATTATGCTTATATTGCGGAAAATCAGGCCACTTCCTCAAAGAATGTCCAGTGAAACCACCAAGGAGAACTGTTGGAGCCACAGAGAAGGAAGATAATAAGGAGTCGGAAAACTACCAAGCCCGGCAAGCGTAGGGGTCCGCTTGTCGAGCGAGAAGGATGAGCCACAGACCTCACACTTTGCATTACCAGTAATTTTGATCAATCACCAACAACCGTCTTGAATGCATGCAGTCGAAGCATACATAGACAGTGGAGCAGTTGGGAATTGTGTAGACCAAGATCTGGCAGCAGAGATGGGGCTTCCCTTATGCTCCAAGTCGACTACTGAAAAAGTTACTACTGTTGATGGGACAGAAATAGCTCCCGGACCAGTAACCCAATGTACAGCAGCACTAACCCTACTGTGCCAGGATGGACACTGAGAATCTATTGCATTCGATCTCATCAAAGCTCCTCAGTTTCGACTAATCTTAGGGATGCCATGGTTGGTAGCTCACAACCCTCTAATAGATTGGCATGCCAAGAAGTTGTCCTTTTCCGATGATTGTGCACGCACCTGTTATTACCAAGGAAAGGGGAAAACAGACTTATGTACATCTGCTACTCCCAGTACAGCGGCGATTGTACTAGGTGTGACTAGTACTCTACCAAATGAATACCAAGATTTTCAAGACGTGTTCCAGAAATAACAAGCCAATATTCTACCACCGCACAGGGCCTACGATTGTCAGATCGACCTCATACCGGATGCACAAATTCCTTGTGGCCAAATCTATGCGCTTACTGAACCAGAAAACCTCCATTTGAAATCTTATCTTGATCATTACCTGGTAAATAGATTTATCCGCCCATCTAAATCACCGGCAGCCAGTCCCTTATTCTTCGTACCAAAGAAGGAAGGAGATTTGAGGACTTGCATCGACTATCGCGCATTAAACCAGATCACAGTAAAAAAACGTTATCCACTGCCACTTATTCCAGAATTATTGGATCAAGTCAAAGACGCCCAAATATATACCAAACTGGACCTTAGGAGGGCGTACCACCTTGTTCGAGTGAAGAAAGGAGACAAATGGAAAACTGCCTTTCGTACCAAATGCGGCTTGTATGAGTACCAGGTAATGCCTTTTGGACTTTGCAACGCACCCGCTGCATTCCAGTACTTTATGAATGATGTTTTGCGGGAGTTAATCGACGTTTGCACCCTGGTTTACATTGATGACATCTTAAGAGTATTCTGCTACAAAAGAAGACCAAGACCATGTCAGGCATGTCCGCTCCATCCTTACTGAACTCTGCCAACATAAACTGTATGCTAAACTCGAAAAATGCTCTATTCATGTCACCGAAGTGGAGTTCCTCGGTTTTATCTTCACACCAAAAGGTATCAGAATGGATAGGCACAAGGTAGATGCCATTCTTAACTGGCCGTCACCAACTTCATTTAAAGGAATCCAGAGTATGTTGGGCTTTGCAAACTTTTACCGCTGATGCATCCCAGATTTTTCCCAAGTAGTGCATCCAATTACATCACTATTGAGAAAATACAATAAATCACGCTACCGCATAAGGAGGGTAAGACGCTTCATATCGTCCAATTTCCCTTATTAATGTGGACAATATATTGTATGCAAAACTACTGGCTAAGAGACTGTTGCACCTCACGCCGCACTTGATCCTCGCTATCAATCTGGCTTTAACACCTTGTCTGAGTTGAGAAGATTCTTTGCCCCGCTCACTGCCCTGTACCGACAAGTTTTGGCGGTGTCCGTGCTCTTAGATGCCGAGAGGGCATTCACCTCTGTTGAATGGCCCTTCCTGTTCCGATTACCTAAAAAAATAATGGGTCTTGGTCCCTTATTCATTAATGCAGTGTTTCTTCTGTATAATGCTCCAGTGGCTAGCGTAACTGGACAGCCCTCCGATTCTCTGCAGTTAGGAGGGGAACGAGGCAGGGGGGCCCCCTCTTGCCTTTACTATTTGCTCTGGCAATGGAGCCGCTGGCGGTTCTGTTAAGAAAGCACATTAATGCAGGGGAAAACAATTGTATTTCCATAGATTAATTATCTTGCTTTATGCGGACGACATAATTTTGTTTATTAAAGAGCTGAAGGATAATCTGAATCCAGTGATGAAACAGGCGATCAGGTTTGGTGAAGTCTCAGGCCTTAAAATGAACTATGGGAAATCTGTAACGGATTTCAATCCAGCACTCCAACTAAGTCAATGCCTAGTATGGGATGCCCAATGGAAACCCTTATTTATATATTTTTATGTCAAAGTTCTTTTAATTCTGGAATATGTACCCTTATATAACGCCCCTCTCTTTGAATTCCCCCGGTCTCACTGAACCAAGAAATAGGTTTGTTTTGCAAATTAAAAGATTAATTTGAAGAATTGAACAATATATAGATTATAGTTTTATGAATATGAAGAATATCTGAATATCACACTTATGAATATGAACAATGATCAGCAATGGGTAATATTACAATATCAACAATCTCTTTAATCAATTAGGAGTAGGAATAGGAAGAATAATGTAGCAGAGAATACTTTGTATGGGTTCATGAAAATGCAGTGATATGAAAGAATGCAACACAGAAATAAACTTGATATGAATTTAACCAAAGACAATGTAATCACTATTTCCCCCTGTTGTTACTCCCCCCAATATGCAATATGAAGATATGGAATGAGGGCACACAGGTATTAGGAATAACAATCAATAATTGCAGTGTCAATCCCACTTCCCCCGAGCAAGCAGATAGAAACAGGGCTGATTTTAAAACGGGTCAATCGCTTTTAAATGAGGTTTGAATTGAATGGGAAAATGCTAAAAATGACTTTAATTCACTAAATGCATTCAGAACTAGTGAGGGTGGCTTTGGATTGGTTCAGGTCAATCCTAGCAATGATTGCAGAATGATTAGCAGATGGAAAATGAAATTCAGAAGTTGAAAGCAAGAAATAGCTGTTTTTCTATGGGGTGAAATTGAGCCAAATTGCAAATCGCAGCAACTTTTCCTTGTGCGGGAAATGCGATTATGGAAAAACTATAAGTAATTGGAATGTTTTGGGTTCGTTCGAAAGCTGCGGATGTTAGCTTCAAAATGACAAATTTCGTTTCTAGGACATACAGTTCAGAAGTTACAGAGGTTTTAGTAGAGGTAGATTTTATTCAAAAAGTCAAGATTTCAAAATGAAAGATGCGCTGTTGAAGATTTGGAACAAAGATTTCTTAACACTAAAGAGTCTATGGAGCCGCAAACTACATGACAGCCCAGCCACCTATCCAGAGGCGCCTCCGGATGGTTTCTGTCTGCACGAGACGATTGCCTTTCTCCAAATATATATTAGCGCCAAGATGATTATCACTACAATTATCAAGGATTATGTGAAGGAGAGAAGAATTTAGAATAGACAAAAGAGATTCAATAATGCAGTTATGGATAGGTTGGAATGGTTGGATTGGGTTACTTAAGACTAAGAGGTGACTATGGACAGTTCTAGACTAAATACTCACTCCTATGGCTTTGGAATGGAATGGGCCTGTCAAAGATCTGGTCAAGGGTTTGGACTTCACTCGCCACCGGACAGGTCTCAGCCACTGGGCTCTGCTCTCAGCAAGGCCCTCTGGTCTGCGCGGCCTCTTGGACTGGATCTGATGGGTTGGTTCTGGGTACCGCTCTGCTCTATGGGTCTGGATCTTGGTTCTAGCATGAGGTTCTTAGCTAGAACAGCAAAACAGCTCAGCCAGGCTGTTGGATTTTGTGGTGCCTCTTGGAAGTTTAGGGGTTAAAATCAGGGTGCTTAAGATTCTGAAGGCCAGCTGAGAAGAGTTCAGCTTTTGGGTTGGGCCTTTCTGCTTCAAAGTTCTAGAGTCTGGATTCTGGATCTATGTCTAGAGTCTGGAGTCTGGATCTTCCTGCAGGGTGCTTCGCCAAGGATCAGTTGATGAGTGGAAAGTGTGTGTGTTTCTGGGTCCTCAACAGTCCCTATTTATCCATTTCCAAAGTGGGTGGGGAGGCTGATTATCTATGCCCAACCCTCTAAGGATCTGATAAGTCACAGAATTTCCCCTCTCCTGATTTGAGACAGGAGCAGTGTGTCATATGTGTCAGAGTGACACTGTGTTTATGGTCCAAAGGAAATCCCTCCCCTTTGCTTTTACTTAGGAAATCTATTTTCCCCAAAAAAACATATTTCCAAGATGCACAACTTGTTAATAATTCATAATTACATGCCAGATTGCTTAAGGTACATTTCTGTCCAACTCTCATCTTCCTGCGAGCTTTAGTTCATAAATGACAACTTTTTTGCACTTTTGGTGGGTTTCTCAATGTTAGTTCTGCACCAATTTTTATACACGCATACACATCCCATCTGGGCCTATTCCTGTAATTTTTCATGTTCCTAACATAAACACAATGGCTGGAATATGAATAATTTCTGGGGTTCAGTCTCAGAACATCGCACAGATTCCAGATTAGTCTTAAACCGTGAGCAAATTTTTCATTTTCACAATCTCTAAGTTTCATATTTTTGTCAGTTCAGTACAATTAGCTATAAGCATTTTTCGAAAACATACATTTACTTACACTTCAATCCACAATTTCAGTCTGGCCCGCCTCCAAAGCTGGGCTGAGTCAGAGGGTCACATGGCTTGCCTTCCTGCCAGAGCTGCTGTTGTCAGTCACACCCGAATTAGCATTTTCTATTCAGTTCAAGGAACCCATTGTTTCTTGCTCAGGGCAGCAGAGAGAATCTCCTCCCCTTCTGATTAACATGCCAATGCAAAATCCTCTCCTTTTGGTGGGAATGAACAAGGTGGGAGATTCTCAGGGAAAGAAAGCCTCTTGGGAGTTTTAGCTAAATCAGGTTACCTTATGGTCAATTGTGACATAGTTCCTTGTGAAAACATTACATTTATACATTTAATATAAGCAAACATATCTTTAATTGCAGCCTTTTTCAACATGAAAATCAACATGTGGCACTCTATATGCATTTGATGGAAATCCTTTCTTTGACATGTTTAGCTTTGAAAACACAAGTTTCTCCTGTCAGATTTAGAGATCGCCAGCGCCTGTCGGAGGCGAGTAACGGTACTGCACCCATTTTGACAGATTTATTTCCATCAAGTATCTTTAAAAGTGGATTTTGTTCTGATAACATATGATTCTTGCTGACATTGTATTTATGTGGATTCTTGCAGTAGAATGATGTGGAACACCCAACAAGGAGGTTGGATCTTTTGGGTGGTTTGTGAGCCATGATTTTTTCCAAATTTGACAACCAAGAAAACGGATTTCCAAACAGCTCTGTGTTACTTTTGGCTATCAGCATTGCTTTTTCAAGTGGTTTCAGGCTACTTTGTGGGTAGCCCAATGGATGGTTTTGGCAGTGGTCTCCTGTGCTCACTGAGAAAGGCAAAAGTGGATGGTGGCCTATTTTTCAGATTTTTACTGCGCAATTTTGGGTGATTTTTAGCGAACAGCATGCTTTCCAGTGGCCATTTCTGATGTTTCTGCTGCCAACAATACACAGTAATGTTGCAGGGCCTGGACCAGTGGGTTGAAACATCCCACAAGCCCCCCTCTTGCGATTGGCGTTGATCGCCCAACAATGGAGACTCGCAAGACTGGGATGTCAGCCTCATCTCTTCTGATTCCACAAATGGCAAAGTTCTGCATCTTTTCCTCCATCAGGGGTGGATCGATCGATTTTCCTCGCCAGTCCTTATGGGAGTATTGAGCGATACTCCGGGCCCCTCAGATCTTTCCTCCCGGTCCCCGGGTATTCCTCATTGGTTAATCTCCAGGTTTCCAATCAACTATAGGTTATCTCTCCTAGGATGACAAAGCAAAAACATATTTGTAGACATATCCCCACCACTATTAATGTAGTGGGGCGGACACAAATATATTTTGATAATCAGGACACATTTGTATTATTGTATTTTATAGGCTATATGTGGAATATTTTATAGTTGGGAGTTTTATGGATCGGGAGTGGACCCCTCTGGGGTTCCAGAAGACACCTCCAGTTGCTGCAGAGTGTGCCTAGGATGGCAACGGCAACACTTTATTTGATTAATGTGGACCCACTTATCTTCCCCTCCTGCCAAACTGCCTTTGGGGATGCGGATCTTGTAGGCGACTGGTGAGATTTTGTCTATAATTTCAGAAGGTCCACTCCAGGTATGCAAAAGTTTGCATTGTTTGGCCTGGTTCCTTTGGAAATTGTGTAGATAGACCCGGTCTCCTACATTGTATTCTTTTATGGTAGTCTTTAAGTCATAGTGGGTCCTCATGCTGTCTGCTGATCTTTCTAGATTTCGCTGAGCATAGGCAAAAGCATGTTGAAGGTGTTTTCTTAGGTTTTCAACATACTCATGGGTTGTGGAGGCATTGCTCAATGTCTGTTCTTGGGTTCTGTAGAGCAGATGCTGGGGAAGCACCATCCTGTGTCCAGTCATCAGCTCAAACGGTGACATTTTAGTTGCAGATGAAGGGGTAAATCTGATGGCCATTAGGACAAGAGGTAATCGAATATCCCAACTTGGCCCAGAATCTGCCACAAACTTTTTTAATATGCTCACAATTGTTCTATTGTATCTTTCTACTGCACCACTAGAGGCTGGCCGGAAAGCAATGTGTAGCTTCCTTTTAACCCCAAGTATCTCCCACATCTTTGTCATTACTTCGCTGGTGAAATGGCTACCTCTGTCTGACTCAATCTTTGGGGTAGTCCAAAACGCGAAAAGATGTGGTTGATCATCAGGGCAGCTGCTGTTTCTGCCTTGCAGTTTGGGGCCAGGAGATATTCCACCCATTTAGTAATCAAGCATGTCATGGTCAACATGTACTTGTTCCCCCTAGAGGACCGAATCGCGGGCCCGATAAAGTCGACTTGCAAATCTGACCATGGCAGTGTCATCCCCCTCTTTTGGAGAGGCGCACGGTGTGTGAGGGATATTGGCTGAAATTGTGCACACACAAGACACCCCTTCAAGTATTGGTCAAGGTCCTGCCCCATGTGTGGCCAGTATGCAACCTCTCTTAAGATTTCAAGTGTTGTATGAAACCCCCTATGACCGGCTGTGGCCGCATTATGGGCGTGACTTAACACCATGCTTCGGAATGAGGTAGGAACCACCCACTGATCCTGGCCAGCTAGGGATCTCCTTGCCAACAAACCGTCTTGGATTCAAAACATTTTTGGACATTTCATCAACACTCTGAGGTCCTCTTTCCCAATGTAATCGGTATCCGTCAGGGGAAAGTTCTCAGGGTCCTCAATGTGTTGATAAAACTTACCAACGGATCCCCTTTTTGAGCCGTAATCAAATCAGCATCTGGGGTCTCCTTACTCCATTGTGCAGTTGAAAGATCATTGTGAGCATTTGTCTGGGACCTAGTGATAGCAGTGACCTGGATCTCCCCCAACAGGGACTCGATCTCTAGTAGATCCCCTTGGATGGCGTCGGTTTTGGCCAGATGATCAACTAGGTAATTTCCAGTTTTGTCTGGTCCCTCTACTTTGGAATGACCCTTGATCTTTTTCCAGTAGATGGTCATCCCATTCGAGGTGACCAGATCAGCAATATTTTGGATTAACTTCCCATGTTTCCAGGGTTTGTTATTAGCAGATAACATGCCTCTGGTTTTCCAGTTAACCAGGTGCTCCACAAACCCGTTCCGTACATAATCCGAATCTGTGATTATGACCAGTTCGTGGAGTTGATGTTGGACAGCAGTGAGGATGGCTTGATGCACAGCCATGAACTCTGCCACTTGACTACTTCGGGGACCAATCTTGTACCCAGAGGAGGGTTCTGGGGACTCATTCACCCATGCATTCCCTACGCCGGCCACAAGTTCTTTTTCCCCGTTGTTGTCAACATGGTAAGAGCATCCATCCACATAGACAGTGGGCCTCCATTACGAGGTGGGCGGTAAGGGATAACCGGCACCGGTGCCGGTAATCTCTTACCACCCTACTACGAGTTCCCTTTGCGGGTCCTCCCTTAACGCCTGGTTTTTTGAGGCATTAAGGAGGGGACCCGCAAAGGGACTTTGGAGCTAATAACGGTACCGCAATTTGCGGTACCGTTATTAGCGCCTTCACCATCCCATTGAGCCCTATGGAAGATCAAATGGGAAGAGCCCTGGTGAATGGGGAATTACCGCCCCCGCCAACCTTGGAATGGGGCTGTAATAGCTCCATTCACCAGGGCGGAGTCGGTAAGGGTTTGGAGGCAGCCATGGCGCTATTAGCGCCATGGTTACCTCCAAACTCCTAATCAGGCCCAGCGGGCATTCCCTCACACTTGTCGTCTTCAAAGACTTTGTGTGGGGAATTGAGTTATGCCTCCATGTTGTCCTTGGTTTTTAGACTCTCGTCCTTGCAACAGTTTTCTCTGGCACAATCATGCAAGTCAGCCAGGCCTTGCGCGAGGGGACTCTTCTTGTTTTGGCCATATCTGACCTCTACAGGAAAGCCTTGCATTGACAGAATCCAAGAAGTAATTCGGGAATTACTCACATTTCCGGCCCGGATTCTGTCACTTTAGAGATATTGCAGAGGCTGGTGTGGAGTCTCCACTATGATGTGTTCCCCCTGGATAAACAAGCTGTAATTCTTCAATGCCCACACCGTTGCCAGGAGTGCCTTCTAACAATCGTTGCATTTTTCCTCCACAGAGGATAAAGTTTTACTCGCATGGGAGATTACTTTATTGACCTTGTCATGATTTTGGTATAATACTGCAGTCAGGCATGCATTAGAGAACTCTGTCTCCAAGAAGAACTCCTTGTTTCTGACAGGGTAAGCTTGTGAGAGGCTTCTTTTGAGTTGTCTTACTGCCTCGGCTTGTTCTGGACCCCATTCCCACTTGACCCCCCCCTTCAAAAGATGAATCAGGGGTCTGGTGATCTCTGCGTAGCCCTCAATGAACTTTCTGCTGTAATTAGTCAGTCCAAGGAGGCTCCTTAGTTCCCGCAGAGTGGTGGGGTCTTTCAGTTTCTGGAGTGCTTCCACTTCCTTTTCCCGGGGACAGAGACCATGAGGAGTAATCTCATGCCCCAAGAAATTTACACAGGTTCTACACCACTGTGCCTTTTGAAAGGAAAGTTTTGCTCCGGCGGCCCTCAACTGTGTCAGAACATAACGGATCTCCGCTATGTGTTCCTCCACAGTCAAGCTTTTGATGAGGACATCATCTACATAAGCCAGGTTACCCCTTTCACCCAGGTCGGGCATGGCCTTATGTAGAAAAATGTTGAATTAATTGCCGGAGTTGATGTATCCGAAGGAAGTCCGGGTCAATGTGTACTGCTGCCCCCCAAAGGTAAAGGCCAGCTTGTATTGGTCCTCCCTACTGATAGGTACAGTCCAGTATCCATTGGTCAGGTCTATTGCAGTGAATACCTGTGACCCCTGGATCTGGGCCAGCCCTTGGTCAATGTAGGGAAGAGGCCATCGGGAAGCATGGACCCGTTTGTTGAGCTCCCTAATGTCGGCACAGAGTCTCCACTGGCCGTTTGGCTTCAATATCCCCAGCACCGGATTATTGAAGGTGCTGTGGACTGGACGGATTATCCCACGGGACTCCAGGTTGTTAATTATTTCAGTAAGGGACTCCATTGATGCGAGAGGCAAGCAATATTGCTTCACAAACACTGGAGTCATGCCAGGGTCTGTGGGAATTGTTGTTGTGTGGATGTCGGTGCGACCACAGTCATATGAGTCCACCGCAAAGAGATCCTGAAAATCCAAGAAAACTTGTTTCAACTTTTGCTTCTGCTCCAGAGTCTCACAGGCATCAGCTAGGTTGACTCTTCAACCATATGCCTGAAGCCTGGAAAGACTTCTGGTTTTGCTATCTCAGCGAACTCCTCCAGCTGGGTGGAGAAGTCCCTGGTCAAGGTGCTGATTTGGGCTGGTGGCTTCAGGTGGGGAAGGCAGTCCTCGCGGACCTGGAAAATCACCTCATCCCTGCTGAAGTCACAAGTCACATCTTCCTTAACATAAGGGCAGGAAGTGTACACCAGGAAGTTCCCCCCATGCCGGGTAAAGATCCTGTCTGGTGTTGTGTTGTCATCACTGTCACTGGCAAAACAGTCCTTGGGGATTGGTCCTAACAGTTCATTGCCTAAATCAATGGAAAAATGTTGGTCATCAACCGCCATGCCAATAATGGTGCCTGCGGCCAGAGTGATACTCTGTAAGTCGCTGTTATCCACCTCTATTGGAATGGTGTCATGTTCTATGTTGACTAATGGTGTTGGGTTTACCCCCAACCCTTGCTGTTGGAGAGAAGCATTGAGATGAATATAAGCATCAGGGTTTTTCAATTTCTGTCCTCTTTTAACTTTCACTTCCAGGGAAAATTGTCGGGTCCTTTCTGGGATGGTGACTTCCTCTCCAATCTGAATTTCAACTGCATAAGGCAGCAGTTGAGCTGACCTAAATGCTTTCTCTGGATCATCAAAGCCCATGGGATTATCCGCTAATCGGGACCAAGCTTTGAAGTTTATTAGGTCCAAACTAATGGCAAAGCGATTGAGAATATCACTGCCTAAGTAAAAGGTGGCAGTGACGTCCCACACGACCCAACAATTATGAACTATGTTCTTGTTGCCTATGGAGATTTTGAGCATACACCTGCTTGGCAGGAGATGTTTGTAATTGGGTGTTTCCAGATCCATTTCCTATTTGTCTATCAGTTTGAATGTGGGAGTGGCTGGATCTTTTGGGAGTTGGCGGAACATGGCTTCGCTGATCAAGCTCTTACCGTTGTTCACACAGACTCGGGCGAGAACAGAGTCCTTCCCTTCATTTAACTGAACAGGGATGAACAACTGCTCTCCAATTTGCTGAATATCAGCCAGGCTCTGCGCTGATTTCACATCTTTCTGAACTATAGAAGTGGGAATGTCTGATCGTGGATTGGTAAAGAATTTCAGAGTGTTTCCTTCCAGTGTGGAATGCCACCCTAGACCGGAAGAAAGGTTGATTTTCAGAAATAGAGAGGACCCCCCATCACCAGTCTGTTGTTCTACTGCTATTACTGTCACGTCTGGAATTTGGTTGTTCTGGAAGTGAAATTCTACTTGGTCAGATTTTTGCTCCACCATGTGGCATGTGCTGTTCAAACTAACATGGTTGACACTCTGTTTCAATTTTATTGGTCGGCTAGTCTGGGTCCAGAGGACCTTGTTTACGCAATTTATTAGGGGTGACAACCTTCTCAGGAGGTCATTCCCTAGTAAACAAGGGGTGCCCTCTGGAGTCACAACTATGACCGGGTGCTTCACCTTGTGTCGCCCAATTTTAATGTCCAAATCCGCAGTCCCCTCGATGGGAATTTCATTCCTGTCAAAGTTCTGAAGTTGTCCAGGAAGAGAATTGAGAGGAATTTGGTATTTCTCCCCCCTTCCTGAATTCAGTTCATCAAAGGCCTTTTTGGACAGAAGGGTAGCTTGGGATCCAGTGTCTGCCAGTGCCAGAATTGTACCCTGCCCCTGTATTTGAGCCAGGGCATAGTATCTTCCCTCCTTCTCTGCAAGGGGGCACAGATAATGCACATTTTTGGACAACTGGTGGGCTAGTTTTTTAGTTTTGGACATTGAGAGAGAAGAAATTTGGACAGAATTCTGTGGGGAGACTAGGGAATCTGAAAAAAAAGGTGGCAACTAGAGATGGGAGAAGTTTCGAGTTCCCCTGGTTCCGGTTCTGGGCTGCCCCCCCCCCTTTTTGGAGGCAGTCACCAGGATGGGTTTGAACCAGGGGAGTTTCATGATGATGGGCGGCGCGAGCTCAGTCCCCACATCTACCCAGTCTGGATTTGAATCCTTTGGGACCCATTTTTCTTTGGAAGAAGTTCCCCCATCTCTGAAGAAGATCCTTTTCCCAGGATCCTCTGAGGATCCCTCTCCTTCAAATTAGAAGATTTGTACCTCCTCCACAAAATGGGTCTGTTTAGGTCCTTTGTTTCTCCTACCCCCTCTCTGCTCCTTGGATGGCAGACTTTCAGGGGCAGGAGATTTTGTTTCCAGTTCCTGGGTTTCAAGGGGCTTTTTACAAGTGGGGAAGGAAGCTTCCTCCAAGGCTTTACACCCCACTTCCCCTTGTGCTGCCTCCCTGGCAACCGGTGGGTTGTCTGGGTGCTGCCCCCGTCATTGTTATGGAGCACCAGGTCCAGAGTTGGAGGCATTCTGTGCCGGCATGCCCATCTGAGGGTTCTGTTGAGCCCCCAGCATGCGACCCAGATCCTGTGCCATATTTTGGACCTGGTGCTCTAGCTGTGAAACCCGCTCAGGCTGATACAGGGTTCTGTTTTCTCCCCTGGGCTGATCCCGGGAAGGGTAGCTATCCCTTCTCTGGTAGTACCTCGGGTTGGAAAGATTTGGGTACCCCTCCACCCTTGGCCTCCCCTCTCCCGGATTAGGTTGTCTGGGCTCAGGAAAGTGGGGAAAGAAGGATGGATTGTTCTGGGGTTGGAAGTTCTGTGGGTACCTGGGGAAAAAGTTCTGCCCAGGATTTGGGGAATTTCTGCCCTCCTGGGGAAAGTGAGGAGGGAAGTTCCCTGGGTTAGGGGCTGCTTGGCTGGATCCCCCCCCTTGGGCTGGAGGAGTCCACACATAACCCAGGATGGGTCTGTTCCGCTTGTAGCGGGGACTTACATAGTCAGGGGAGTGAGGGATCCCATTTGTGGGACTACCTCCTTGCCTCCCTGTCTGTGACTGGCACAAGGGCCTTCTGGGCTTGGGATTATTCTGTTGTGCAGGCAAGTTTTTAGGCCCCCCCATCTCCAAATCTAAAATGGGTGCAACCTTTACCTCTGCCACCTTAGCAGCAGCAGGGAGGTTGATTGTTTTGGGGCTTTTTTGAGTGTTCTTGGTGTCTATGGGCTTTTGCACCTCATAGATCCGGGTGGCCTGTTCAATGACCCAGTCTAGCGACCTTTTCTCATGAAAATCTCTCACTAGCCGGGTCAGGATGTACTTTGGTAGCGCGTGGAAAAAAGTATTAACAAATTCTCTGCTGTCCGTGCGCACCCTTCTGGTAGTCTGTGCAAAGGCACGCTTTAACTCCTGCACAAATTCTTGTGGGGCCTGATCCTCCCCACATTGCAAGTTGTAGTCTGCCTTGCGAGCCTCTTGGGGAATTCTGTGTACAGAAAAATGCTTCAAGATGGCCGCCATATAGGTGGACCATCTAGAATGATTTTGGTCCTCCAGCCCTGCAAAGAAACTGGAGTATTCTGGTGAGAATGTCCATTTCACATACTGAATGCAGCTACTATGTCTTTCAAATGGAAAGTTTCCATCATCTGCTCAAAGAGCTCGAAGTGCTACCAAACAGAATACTTAGCGTTCTTATGATAAGGCGTGATGACGCTCCTTATTGCCTTGATTTGTTTTAAGGGGTCCTTAAGCAAGGCCCTTTTTGCCTTATTGGTTCGGGTGACCCTGGTCCATTCATCCTCTGCCTCAGAGGCACTGCTCCCAGAGGTGCCCGTCTGATCTTCTAGGTTCTCCCAGATTCTGCGAGCCTGGGAATGGCTGGCAGAATGTGGGGCCCTAGTCTCCTGTGTCCTGGGGCGCTCAAAGGAGTCTTCTGATTATTCCTTGCTCCCAGGATTTGATGGGTACCCCCGACCCCCCCACTGTCCTAGATGGGCAGAGGTTTTTAGGATGCCCTTAGTGGGCCTACTCTCCTGGAGTTCCCCACTAAACTTCACAGTACTTGGGTACCCATACCCAGGTGCCCGCCCATCCACTGGCCTATGAGCCCCATACATCTGACTGGATAGTAATCTGCCATCCCCGTGGCCCTGGGCTCATGTGGGCCAGTGGACATGGGGGTGGCAGAGTCCAGGGACTGGGAGAGATGAAGGCCTCTGTACTAGGGTTCCTGAGGTTATGCTCAGGTGTTTCCCTTTCCCTCATCTCTATCAGCCCCTGCTCCCTGTTGCCATGGAAGAACCTGAGCTTTCTGTTCCTCAATCAAGGCCTTACTAGTCTCCATCAGTCTCTCTTGCATGGCTACCTGCCTGTGGAGCTTGTCATTATTCTCACAGAGAGCCTCATTTTCTCTCTGTGCTTCCTGGGTTGCTTTTGAGTACTGGGCCAGTCTTTGCTGTAGGAGGGTTACCTCCTGAGTCCTGTCCATACTGGCCTGCTCCTTCCTTGCCAGAGCATCTTCCACCCTCCTGGTGTGCTCTAACAGGTTTTGATGCTCTTTTTGGAGATCACCCAGTCCCTGGAGGGCCAGGTGATTTTCTTCCAGTTTCCCTTTTAAGTGACAGACTTCCTGGCCTAAGGTGTCCCTTTCCTGAATAAGAGCCTGCCTCTGTGCCGCCAGGTCGTCCCTCTGCCTTTGAAGGGCACTAGCTTTCTGGCGCTCTTCATCAAACTCTGCCTGGGTATCCAGGTCTTTCAAAATCAATTTATTGCTCTCTGCCTTTTCTCTATCTAGGTGGCTTTGCAGGGCGACTATCTGCTCTGCGCATGCCCTGTTGAAATCCAGTTGTTGCTCCAGCTTTTTCTGGCTCTGCAGTAGGGAGTCCACACCTTCTTGGTACTCCTTCTGCAAGGCCAGAATTCTGGTATCCTGGTCTGCTTTTCCTGTTGCAGGATACCCATATCCTCTTTGATTTTAACTATATACTGCCTGCTTTCATTTTCTGACTCAAAAGAGTACAGATCAGATTGGGCCTTTTCTAATGCCATCAATTGCCTACTTGCCAGATCTTGGCCTTCAGCATATTTGTCCTGTATGGCTCCCATAGATAAATATAAATATACGCTATCTGTCTCGTCCCTCGCCCAAAACCCCCTCTGGCAAACCCATTGGCCAGGTGGAGTCAGGACTCGGGCCTCTAGAGCCTGGCATCCTCTTCAAAAGCCCTCATGGGGCCAGTCCGGGCGCCTATGGCGCCAGGCTCATATACCATGAACAACAATGTGCTTGGGAACTACTTTATTGTATTGTCAGCCAACATGGAGGCATCCACATAGCTTGGTTTCTAAGAACCAAGCTATGCGGTCTAGTGTTTTGGGTGTGGCAGGCCTGGAACTACTTTCCCTGGTACTACTTTACCTGGGCTATATAAACCACACCCTGACTGCAGAACATGCTTCGTGTTTCTTTGCAGCTTGCAACGTGACGCTCACCGTGTCCAGTTATTCCCTCGAACCTCGGAGAAGCAGAACCTGCAAGGAGACAAAAGGATCATCACTAGTAGCAGCATCTTAACCTGCAGTCTTCATCTTTAAACACTCGCAGCTACTGAGAACAGCTTCCTCGAATCTGCACACCTCCCGGACAGAACGACCTGAAAGAGGAAGATAGAGGCAACATTAAAGAAAGCTGTAGAGACATTTACAAATTACGAACTGCTCAAAAGGCTTACCTGGCTGGTCGCCTCTCGGCTGGCACCACTCCGGACATTCCACTCGCGCTGAAGAAAACCGCGACCTACAAGGAAGGAAAACACAAGTTAGCAAATGCAACACTTTGCAGCGCTGCGCATAGCTCTTACTTACCGCATCATAGCACTCTTAATGCGCCATCATTTACCAGCGGGGCTCAAACAAGCCAGTTCGCCGCGCTGAAGCTCCGCATAGCTAAGGGAGAAAAAAGACATTTTAAACCAAGAACGGCATGCAGGATAGCAACAAAACTAAAGAACAGCAATAAGACCTACCTGAACAATATCAAACGGGCCGGCGTCAGTGAAGTAACTGGACCGCACTCGCCCATGAAAGACAACGCGCTCCTGCAAAGAAGGCAGGACAGAGAGCACGCCTAATTCTACCACAAGGCAGAGCCTTCCCCGCTGACCACATAAGGGCAAAGCTAAGAAGCATACCAGCGAGTAACCCAGCTGGGTGGCATCCTTGTGGATACCAGGTGAGCGTAACAGAACACGAAGCCTACCATAACAAATCCACCTGGGCGCCATGGAGACATCAGAAATGGACCAATTGGCCCAATTACTAGGAGAGCTTCGTGCTGAGGTTCATTCTGCCCGACAAGAGACTAATGCCCTCCGGAGAGACCTAATAGTGACCAAAGAACGCACTGAAGAGATTAGCAGGCAATACTTGCAATCACAGGCAGGACAGACGCCTCTACCTGGAAGCAATCCAACGATGCAAAACCCCGCCATACCACCCACTCCGGTACAGATCACGTTACCTGGAACAGTGCCCCTGGCACCACCAGAAAGGTTCTCAGGCGACCCACAGAAGTATGTGGCATTCATCAATCAGTGCCGCCTTCATTTTCTTTGTAGGCCTGGAACATTTCCAAACGACCAAGCTCGGGTAGCTTTTGTCTTATCATACCTGAGTGGTAGTGCAGCAGATTGGTCGGTGCCGTTGGTAACCCATGACGATCCTCTATTACATGACTTTGGGGGGTTCCAGAGAGAAATGGAAAAACTTTTTGCTCGCCATACCCAGGAACAAGCAGTAAACAATGAACTCTTGTCCCTCCGATTGGGGAATCAGGACTTGTTAACGTACATTGCTACCTTTAACAGACTGGTTGCCGAAGCTAGTGGCCAGAAAACAAAAGAACTATGTTATTCCATCGAGGCTTACGAGGCGAATTAAAGGACATTTTAGCCCAGGTGGTTGATCCACCCAGAGACTGTGCAGAATTCATAAATCTGGTTGTGCAGCTAGACCACCAGTAGCAGGACCGAAAGGCAGACCAGTCTAAGACGAACCCTCGGACCGTGTATGTTCGGCCAAGAGAAAGCACACCTGTGTACCTGAAAATGCTGTAGAACCCATGCAGATTGGAGGGATACGGCCTCCATTAACAAAACAAGAGCCGTACAAAAGAAGACAACAACAGCTTTGTTTGTATTGTGGGAAACCAGGACATTTCCCATTTCCTGAAGGACTGTCCAGTAAAACCGCCAAGAAGAACAGTCGGGCCACAGAGAAGGATGAAGCTAAGGAATCGGGGAAACTACCAAGCTCGACAAACGTAGAGGTCAGTTTGTCGAGTGAGAAGAAAGAGTTGCTTATACCATGATCTTAATTAACCACCAACAGTCGTCAAGAATGCATGCCGTTGAAGCATACATCGATAGCGGAGCAGTTGGAAATTATATTGATCAAGAACTGGCAGCAGAGATGGGGCTTCCTTTGTGTTCTAAGCCAACTATGGACAAGGTAACCACCATGGATGGGACAGAAATCGCTTCCGGACTAGTAACCCAGTGCACAGCCAGGGTAACCTAGCTGTGTCAGGACGGACATTAGGAGTCTATTTCATTCGATCTCATCAAGGCACCTCAGTTCAGGCTAATACTAGGGATGCCATGGTTGGTTGCTCACAACCCTTTGATAGACTGGTGAGCACGAAAATTAACCTTCCCCGGTGACTGCTCCCCTGCCTGCTATTACCAAGAGGAGAAACCCGACATCTGTATCCCCATGACTCCCGGAGCGACAGTATCAACCCTGGGAGCAACTAATACCTTGCCAAGTGAATACCATGATTTCCAGGATGTTTTCCGAAAGGACAAAGCCAATATATTGCCACCGCACAGGCCCTATGACTGTCAGATCGACCTTGTTCCTGGTGCACAAATCCCTTGCGGCAGGATCTACGCTCTCACAGAACCAGAAAACCTTCATTTGAAATCCTATTTAGACCAGTACCTTGCAAACGGATTTATCCGTCCTTCAAAGTCCCCCGCAGCCAGTCCTTTGTTGTTCTTCGTACCGAAAAGTTTCCAACGGAAGCAGGGTGGCCAGACTCGGCGCAACAGACTCTTTTTCGTCGAGGCTTGCATGATGAACTTAAGGACGAGCTGGCTAGGATGGCACGTCCTGCTTCCTTTCAAGAACTGGTTACGTTGTCACTTCAGTTGGAATACAGACTGCAGGAGCGGAAGCTGGAAAGAAGGAGATTCAGACCTACCCCCTCTGTAGGGATTCCCACGGCGAACCCCCCTACCCGACCACAGTCTGATGAGCCTATGCAAATTGGAACAGCTAGAGGTCCTTTGACTCCAGACGAATGGAAGAGACGTAGAGACCAGGGTCTCTGCATGTACTGTGGAGCTTCTAAGCATCTGCTTCGAAACTGTCCAGAGGTACCCCTGAGACGCTCGGGAAATGCGTCTCCCCGGTCTTGAGCAGGGAAAGGAACCGGGCAGAGATTAAGAATCCCTGCAACTCTACTCAATAGGATAGTTCCGGTGATGACCATAGACTCATGGTATTCACGGTTCGCCTTACCTTTGAACCTATCCCCTCAGTGGAAATCTTGGCTATGTTGGACTGTGGTGCGGCAGGGAATTTCATTGATATTCAGTGGGCGCAAGAACAAGGTATACCCCTACGCCAGAAGGTCAGCCCCTTGCCAGTGGAAGGTGTGGACGGAACGCCCCTTTCTTCCGGACCCATCGTCAAGGAGACAGGTCCGGCCACCATGTGCCTGTTTCAACACCAAGAACAGATCACCTTTGATGTGATCAGAGCTGCCCATTTCCCGGTCATCCTGGGATCCCCTGGCTACGCAAACATAATCCCAGGATTGATTGGTCTGCAAACACCATATGTTTTTTTATCCCCGTACTGCTTGACAACGTGTCTATCCCAGACTTCTCCATTGATGGGAAAAGGAGTCGCAGTTTCGATTACCACAACAGTGGTTCAGATGATTCCATCCTGTTACCAGCAGTATGCTGAAATCTTTCAAGATAAGCTACCCCGTTCCTTACCCCCACACCGAGCTGAAGACTGAGCCATCGACCTGAAGCCTGAAGCGTCTGTCCCGTTTGGTCGCATGTATCCCATGTCACTCCCGGAAAGAAGAGCATTGAAGGAGTATTTGGATGCCAATCTACAAAACGGCTTAATTCAAGAGTCTCATTCTCCAGCAGGGGCCTCAATGTTCTTCATTCCTAAGAAGGGTACCACAGAACTGAGACCTTGTATAGACTATCGCGGGTTGAATAGCTTGACTATTTGAGATAGGTACCCTATGCCCCTCATAAAGGAGGTATTAGAAGCCGTGGAAGGAGCCACCATCTTCACTAAACTAGACCTTCGGGGGGCCTATCACGTGTTGAGAATAAGGAAGGAGACTTGAGAACCTGTATTGACTACCGCACATTGAACCAGATCACAGTGAAGAACCGCTACCCCTTGCCACTTATCCCTGAGATGCTAGACCAAGTTAAAGATGCCCAGATTTATACCAAATTGGACCTTCGGAGGAGCGTAGCACCTGGTCCGAGTCAGAAAAGGAGATGAATGGAAAACCGCCTTCTGTACTAAGTACGGCTTGTTTGAATATCAAGTCATGCCCTTCGGGTTATGCAACGCTCCTGTGGCATTCCAATATTTCATGAATGACGTCTTAAGGGAGTTAATTGATGTGTGCGCCTTAGTGTACATAGACGACATCTTAGTATACTCAGTCTCGGAACAAGATCATGTGAGGCACGTTTGTTCCGTCCTCACCAAGCTCCGTCAACATCGCTTGTTTGCAAAGCTTGAAAAATGCTTTTTTTCACGTCACCGAAGTAGAATTTCTTGGTTTTATCCTTACTCCAGGAGGCATCAGAATGGACGTGAACAAGGTAGATGCCATTCTGAAATGGCCTTCACCAACGTCTCTGAAAGGGTGTCACACTGCAGCCGTGGAAACTATGGGCAAGATGGAGGCGCTATTAGGTCTCCACGGCAGGTCAGTGTGACATACTAGTCTTTTTTTGGCTGCAGGTACTTAAGGAGGCCACGCCCGCGTTGCAACTCGCATTCGTTTGTCTTTTGACTTTCGCCCACGTAGCAGTGCTCACCTTGTGTGCTTCCTCCTTGTTCCCTCTGTTCCTTATTTTCCCTTGCCTTCCCAACTGGGTATTATTTTTTCCACAGTCGCCTCCCTTGTCTCTTTCCCCTCTCCGGGTCCTCCCTTCTCACCCGTGTTTTCAGTCAGCCTCTCCGCTACCGCTTTTCCGGTTTCATCGGTGGTATTGCTACCTTTATACTTTCTTCTCCCCTTCAGCCTCTTTTGGCTTTCTGCGTCTCCCTTTTGTCGGCTCCATATCTCCGGCACCCGTCCACGGTGTGTTTGGGGACCGCCACTTTGTATCCGTGGTTTCTCTCACTTTATTTCTCTCGCTCACCCCCTCTCTCTCTCTCTCTCTCTCGCCCACTCTCTTGCTCTCTCATTCCCTCTCTCCCTCTCGCTCACCCGCTCTCTCTCTCTCTCTCTTTCTCTCGTTCACTCTCTCTCGCACTCTCTTTCTCTCGCTTGTCTACTTACGCAGAGTTCTTCTTACTCTGGCTGTCCATACTGACAGAGCCCCTCTTCCTCCGGTCTCTTCTGTCAGCGGTGGGTTCCATATTTAATTTATTAGGTGGTCTTCAGCCATTCTCGGAGCCATCTACTTGGAAATCTTCCCCTCCAGAGATAAACCGGAGACTTTACCACTACCTATTGAAGTCTGCAGTTCCATTTCAGTGCAAGACAGTACCAGCCTCCTCTACTTCCAGTTCTACTTGGCCAATACTACCTGCAGCTACACAGGGTTTTTTTCTGCCTCTTCAGGCTTTTTCCCTGTTTGAAGGGACGGGCTCCCTTGGGTTCACCTACTGCCAGTCCTATCGACGGTCAAGGTGGCCTCGGGAGGAGACCGTCCCTACCTCTACGAGCGCAAGAAGGGAAGAAGAATTACCAAGACAGACGATGAAGCAGAGAATCCTAAGAAGGACAGAAGGAGACAGAAGGCATCTAGCTCCACAGAAGACCCAGGTGAGGAGACTCAGGGGGAAGAAACTACAGACCTTGACAGTTTGCAACTCTACCCAATCAACATGGCCTCATTGGAGCAATACCAGGAGATGGTGACCGCTATTCAGGGCCAGCAGGCTGCGGTTCAGAATCTCCAAATCGAGAACATTAATTTACGCTAACAAGTAGCGGCACGAGAAGATGTTCGAGGTGATCTACCCCCCCTGATGTTTTCCTTTGGGAAGTATGATGGCAGTCCCAAAATCCTGAAAGAATTCCTGGACGCTTGTATGATTTATTTTATTTTTCGACCTAAGGCTTATGAACTGGATAGAGCTAAGGTCAGCTTCCTTGTTTCCAACCTTGTGGGCAACGCTTTGGCCTGGGCAACGCCAGTGATAGCTCAGGCACAACCAGCAATAAATGATTACACTCAGTTTACTCAATTGATGCGAACCAGATTCGATAGACCAGAGATCCAATATTCTTCCTATGAAGCCCTTCTGGATATCCGTCAAGGAAACCATGATGTACAGACCTATGCCTCCACATTTATGAAGTTTGCAACAGAAGCAGGGTGGCCAGACTCGGCGCAACAGACTCTTTTTCGTCGAGGCTTGCATGATGAACTTCAGGACGAGCTAGCTAGGTTGGCACGTCCTGCTTCCTTTCAAGAACTAGTTACGTTGTCACTTCAGTTGGAATACAGACTGCAGGAGCGGAAGCTGGAAAGAAGGAGATTCAGACCTACCCCCTCTGTAGGGATTCCCACGGCGAACCCCCCTACCCGACCACAGTCTGATGAGCCTATGCAAATTGGAACAGCTAGAGATCCTTTGACTCCAGACGAATGGAAGTGACGTAGAGACCATGGTCTCTGCATGTACTGCGGACCTTCTAAGCATCTGCTTCGAAACTGTCCAGAGGTGCCCCTGAGATGCTCGGGAAACGCGTCTCCCCGGTCTCGAGCAGGGAAAGGAACCGGGCAGAGATTAAGAATCCCTGCAACTCTACTCAACAGGATAGTTCCGGTGATGACCATAGACTCATGGTATTCACGGTTCGCCTTACCTTTGAATCTATCCCCTCAGTGGAAATCTTGGCTATGTTGGACTGTGGTGCGGCTGGGGATTTCATTGATATTCAGTGGGCGCAAGAACAAGGTATACCCCTACGCCAGAAGGTCAGCCCCTTGCCAGTGGAAGGTGTGGACGGAACGCCCCTTTCTTCCGGACCCATCGTCAAGGATACCGGTCTGGCCACCATGTGCCTGTTTCAACACCAACAACAAATCACCTTTGATGTGATCAGAGCTGCCCATTTCCCGGTCATCCTGAGATCCCCTGGCTACGCAAACATAATCCCAGGATTGATTGGTCTGCAAACACCATATGTTTTTTATCCCTGTACTGTTCGACAACGTGTCTATCCCAGACTTCTCCATTGATGGGAAAAGGAGTCGCAGTTTCGACTACCACAACAGTGGTTCAGATGATTCCATCCTGTTACCAGCAGTATGCTGAAATCTTTGAAGATAAGCTACCCTGTTCCTTACCCCCACACCGAGCTGAAGACTGCGCCATTGACCTGAAGCCTGAAGAGTCTGTCCCTTTTGGTCGCATGTATCCCATGTCACTCCCAGAAAGAAGAGCAATGAAGGAGTATTTGGATGCCAATCTACAAAACGGCTTAATTCAAGAGTCTCATTCTCCAGCAGGGACCTCAATGTTCTTCATTCCTAAGAAGGGTACCACGGAACTGAGACCTTGTATAGACTATCACGGGTTGAATAGCTTGACTATTCGAGATAGGTACCCTATGCCCCTCATAAAGGAGATATTAGAAGCCATGGAAGGAGCCACCATCTTCACTAAACTAGACCTTCGGGGGCCTATCACCTGTTGAGAATAAGGAAGGGAGATAAGTGGAAGACAGCCTTTAGGACTCCCCTGGGACATTTTGAATATAGGGTAATGGCGTTTGGACTTGTGAATGCTCCTGCAGTGTTCCAACGTTTAGTTGATAAGATCTTCTCACACCTGTTATATGCCTCTTTAGTTGTTTATTTAGACAATATACTGGTCTTCTCCTCTTCCCTCGCAGAACATTGAAGACATGTTAATCAGGTCCTCCAAAGGTTAAGAGAACATCAACTTTTGGTGAAACCAGAGAAATGTATCTTCGAAGCCTCTTCGGTGTCCTATTTGGGGTTCATTCTCTCAAAGGATGGGGTACAAATGGATCCCGAGAAAGTAAGGGCGGTCCTTCAATGGCCTACTCCAAAAAATCCCATCCATTCCTAGTACGTACAGATCCCCAGAATCTGAAGGTTTTACAACAGATGGAGTGCCGTAATTCTCGACATGCCTGGTGGGCTTACTTCTTTTACCAGTTTGACTTCGAGATAACGTATCTTCCCGGAAAGGAGAATGCATTAGCGCGCGCCCTATCCCGCAGCCTGGAGCACAATGACGACCAAGGCCAGAGAGAAATACTTTCGGGTAAAAGAATCCTAGGAATGATCAGCTCTTTCCTAAAAGAAGTAGAGCATTCTACCAGTCTCACAGAAGTTTCACCAGAGCATCAGCCACTCCTGGAAAGAAGAGGAAAGCTGTATTTTCATCAAGGCTCGCTGTATTTACCGTCTAAAGAGCTCCAAACACAAGCTTTGTTTTGGTGTCACAACCTTCCTTCTGCAGGACGTAAGGGTCAAGTGGCCACCCTGAATCTTGTGTCAAGGTAATTTTGGTGGCCAACAATGGCTAAAGATGTCAAGACATATGTGACTATTTGCCCTGTATGTGCAGCCAATAAACACACTACTCATCGACCTTTGGGCCTGCTCCATCAAGAACCTCTACCATGGCAACCTTGGGAACACATTTCCACAGATTTTATTGTAGATCTTCCTCCTTCGATGGGTTCCAAGGCGATCATGGTTACTGTGGATACCTTGAGCAAGATGGCACATTTTTCCCCCTTGCCTGGCCTGCCTTCTGCGCCAGAGGCGGCTGAAGTATTCTTGAAAGATGTAGTAAGGTTGCATGGCCTGCCTCGGACCATCGTGTCCGATAGACGGACCCAATTCACCTCACGATTCTGGACAGCATCATGTAGCTCTTTGGGCATAAAGAGAGCTTTATCTCCTGGTTATCATCCCCAAAGCAACAGACAAACAGAACGCTTAAACGCTACTCTCGAACAATATCTCCGTTGTTTTTGCCACCAGGAACAGGTGAAGTGCAAGTCTTATCTTTCATTGGCAGAGTTCACCTACAACAACACTCAACACTGCGCAACAGGTTTTAGCCCCTTCTTCTTCTCCTATGGTTATCATCCGAGACACAGACCTCTTTTTGGAATCCCTCCAACGACAGTGCCTTCAGTAGATCAACGCCTTCATGATCTTCGTTCCATTCAAAAGGAGGCTGCACTGAAACTGGAAGCTAGTAGGATTCGATACAAGAAATACGCCGATAGGAAAAGGTCACCTAACCCCAGATGAGAAGTAGGGACCAAGGTTTAGTTGTCTACCAAATACCTCCCGCGTTGGGTCCACCCTGGGAAATTCTCAGCCCGTTTTATAGGCCCTTTCCCTATTTTGTCTCAAGTAAATCCCGTGGCCTTCCGTTTACGACTGCCATCCAGTTTGAAAAGGATACACCCTGTTTTTCATGCCTCTCTCCTAAAGACCTATCATCGAGACCCCCTAAACCGCCGAGTTCCTTCCTCATCAACGCTCCAAGATCCTGATCCTGAAGAATACGAAGTGGAGAGGCTGGTTGACTCACGTTATAGACATGGATCCATACAATATTTGGTCCATTGGAAAGGGTATTCTACAGCAGAACGGTCTTGGGAACCCAGAAGTCACATTCACGCCCCACGCCTTCTGCGACAGTTTCACCGTCTTCACCCAGGAAAGCTCGGGGGAGAATGGATGAGGAGAGGGCATGCTGACACACCACGGCCGTGGAAACTATGGGCAAGATGGAGGCGCTATTAGGTCTCCACGGCAGGTCAGTGTGACATACTAGTCTTTTTTGGGCTGCAGGTACTTAAGGAGGCCACGCCCCCTGCGAGTCGCATTGCAACTCGCATTCGTTTGTTGTTTGACTTTCGCCCGCGTAGCAGTGATCACCTTGTGTGCTTCCTCCTTGTTCCCTCTATTCCTTATTTTCCCTTGCCCTCCCGACTGGGTATTATTTTTTCCACAGTCGCCTCCCTTGTCCCTTTCCCCTCTCCGGGTTCTCCCTTCTCACCCGTGTTTTCAGTCAGCCTCTCCGCTGCCGCTTTTCCGGTTTCATCTGTGGTATTGCTTCCTTTATACTTTCTTCTCCCCTTCAGCCTCTTTTGGCTTTCTGCGTCTCCCTTTTGTCGGCTCCATATCTCCGGCACCCGTCCGCGGTGTGTTTGGGGACCGCCACTTTGTATCCCTGGTTTCTCTCACTTTATTTCTCTCGCTCGCCCACTCTCTCTGTCTCTCTCTCGCCCCCTCTCTCTCTCTCGCTCTCTCATTCCCTCTCTCGCTAGCTCGTCCTCTCTCTCTCGCTTGCCCACTCTCTCACTCTCTCTCGCTCGCCCACTCTCTCTCTCTCTCTCTCTCGTTCTCTCGCTCACTCTCTTTCTCTCGCTTGTCTACTTACGCAGAGTTCTTCTTACTCTGGCTGTCCATACTGCTGACAGAGCCCCTCTTCCTCCAGTCTCTTCTGTCAGCGGTGGGTTCCATATTTAATTTATTAGGTAGTCTTCAGCCATTCTCTGAGCCATCTACTTGGAAATCCTCCCCTCCAGAGATAAACCGGAGACGTTACCACTACCTACTGAAGTCTGCAGTTCCATTTCAGTGTAAGACAGTACCAGCCTCCTCTACTTCCAGTTCTACTTGGCCAATACTAACTGCAGCTACACAGGGTTTTTTCTGCCTCTTCAGGCTTTTTCCCTGTTTGAAGGGGCTCCCTTGGGTTCACCTGACTGCCAGTCCTACTGACGGTCAAGGTGGCCTCGGGAGGAGACCGTCCCTACCTCTACAAGCGCAAGAAGGGAAGAAGAACTACCAAGACAGACGATGAAGCAGAGAATCCTAAGAAGGACAGAAGGCATCTAGCTCCACAGAACACCCAGGTGAGGAGTCTCAGGAAGAAGAAACTACAGACCTTGACAAAGGGGTACAAAGCATGCTGGGCTTTGCGAACTTCTACCGCCGGTTCATCCCAGACTTCTCTCAGGTTGCGCACCCAATCACAGTACTATTTAAAAGGTTTGCTTGGACCAAAGAAGCCTTTCAGGAACGCAAACAAAGGTTTACCTCTGCTCCAATCCTGCGACATCCTCGTCAAGACCTCCCTTATGTCGTTGAAACTGATGCGTCCAGTCTCGCAATGGGGGCTGTCCTTTCACAGAGAGACCCAGAAACCGGCCAGCTACATCCTGTGGCCTTCTGGTCGAAAATGTTCTCACCTCCAGAGATTAATTATGCCATCACAGACAAGGAACTCCTGGCTATCAAATCCAACTTTAAATCCTGGAGGCACTACCTTCTGGGGGCCAGACACACCATTACAGTCATCACAGACCACCGAAACCTGCAATATCTCAAAACAGCCAAGGGCCCAGTCCTCGCGCCAATTACGGTGGGCCCTTTTCTTCGCCGAATATGATTATGTAATCACATTTCGACCAGGAGTCAGAAACGGAAAGGCGGATGCCTTATCTCACATGGGCATAGATGAAATAGTATATACAACTCCAGACCCAGTACCTATTATACCTGAAGACAAACTCTTGGGTATCACGACAGCCTTAACACAAGCAGAACTACGAAAAGAAATCCAACGGACAATGAATCCTGATGCCTACCTCGCATGGCAAACTCAAGGAGAACAATATACCATCAAGGACCACCTAACCTTTTTTAGGGATCGCCTATATGTACCTAAGAAGGATTTACAACAGCATATTATTTCAAACTATCACGATTTACTGATCGAAGGGCATCCTGGGATCGCCAAAACCCTAGCTAAGGTGAAAGAGAACTTTTGGTGGCCTACCTGGCGTAAGGACATCATTCAGTATATTCAGTCCTGCGGTGTTTGCGCACAAAATAAATCACAGAAACAAACACCATCTGGTCTCCTGCAACCATTGGACATTCTTCCAGTTCCATGGCACACTCTTTCCCTTGACTTCATCACTGATCTACCTCCATGCCAAGGGTTCAACACCATCCTTATTTTATTCCTCTCAAAGGCCACCCAGACGCAGCCACTTTAGCAAAAGTGTTCCTGGAGGGCGTGGTTAAGCTACATGGCTTCCCTTCGCTTCTGGTCTCTGATCGAGGCAGCCAGTTTGTTTCAAAGTTCTGGAAAAAATGCTGTGCAATGGCGCAGATCGATGTTCGGCTGTCTACCACTCGCCATCCCCAAACAGACGGCCAAACCGAGAGAACCAATCAGACACTCGAGCAATATTTACGGTGCATGCTGCACCACGAACAAAGGAATTGGAAAGACCTACTATGGATAGCCGAATATGCATATAACAATTCTTTGCATTCAAGCAGGGGAAAAACGCACTTCTATACCCTTCATGTCATGATGCCTACCCCCCGGGGATCCAGATCAAGTCCAGCAACCCCGGAAGCAGGCATCAAGTTATTCCAAGCAAGCCCAACAACCCCTGCTAGGGGCTATTTGGGTGCAGTCCTGGCGTCTATGGCGC
The DNA here is from genome assembly GCF_040938575.1 of Ambystoma mexicanum. Taxonomy (NCBI): domain Eukaryota; kingdom Metazoa; phylum Chordata; class Amphibia; order Caudata; family Ambystomatidae; genus Ambystoma; species Ambystoma mexicanum. The sequence goes on along the minus strand of NC_090936.1, from coordinate 964,766,873 downwards.
CAAGCTCATATGGAGAGTCAGTCCTGGCGCCAAAGGCGCCAGGCTCATAGATTAAAATTTACCTGATGCAGACCATGCTGCAAACGTACCTGATACAGACCATGCTGCAAGAGCTCCAAGCCAAAAGAGGCTTGGAAGGGACTACTTTACCTAGGGACTATTTTTTACCCGGGTGGGGTCGTGGAAGAATACTTAATGCAGCGTAATGCTCACCGTGCCTGCAAGTCTGCATCCAGTCTTCTGCCACGCCCGCCTCGAGTCTGGAGCTCCTAGAAAGAGGGAGAAAGAAGGAGAAAAGGTTAGAACAAGAGCAAGAGCAATACCTTTAATCCTTACCTGAATTCCCGATCCACCGCGCCTTCGAGCTGGAAGAAAGAAGTTATTTTATGTGCGTCGCCTCGCCTCGCCTGCTGCAGCGCCGCGCTGAACTCACCGGCCTTTGCAGCATCTTCACTATCCGCCGCATCCTTCTGCATGTTCCCGCCGCACTCCGGCACCTAAGGGGAACACAAGAACAGCAAGGTGAGCCAAGAGAATAAACAGAGGCAATATTAGTTACCCCCCCATAGACTTACCTTATTTTACCGCCGGGGGTACTATTCCTCTTCACGGATCGGCGCAGCCTCCACCGCATCTTCGGCACACCCAGGCCCCTAAGGGGAACAAAAGGACAGCAAGGTGAAACAAAGGGACAAACAAGGGGAATCCTTCTCACCACAATAGACTTACCTAATTTTACCGCTGGAGGCATTATTCCCCGAGACTTCATAATTTCTCTCAGCACCTGAATAAGGGAGAAAGCAACAGGTTACATACTGACATTATTTTATCGAACTGTGTTGGATAATACAAATCCTTACCTGAATGTTACCGGTTGCCACGAGGAACTCTTCGCTAGGGTCAAGCTGCAACCTGCAAGGAATCGGACAAGAGTGAAAGTCAGACATTTGAACTCTTACGAACTATATACTTACGGCGTCTCGCCGGAAATCTCAGAGTCAATATTGTTCTGGAACTCACTAATTCCTTCGAACCAGTGAAGCAACTGGTTATCTACGCGCCCCTGCGCTCAATGCAGGATGGAGAGCTCATCTTTCCAAACCATCAGGTGAGACTATAAGAGGGGACATTAAAGGTGATCAGTGGGGAGAACAGCGGGGGTGGAGGTTAACACTCACCTCCACGGGTGGTTAATTCCCTTTCTCCATTTACAGAATACTCCTACGGGCCAAGCAAACAAAGCTAGGTGGGCCAGTCCAGTCTGTCATCTCGGCACTACGCGTCACATTGGTGGAGACCGCAGCTATCCAGTTCAGATGGACACCCCTGTGGGAGCCAGGTGAGCGTAACAGAACGCGAAGCCTACCCACAAATTCCCACCTGGGCGTTATGGATACCTCAGAAACTGACCAATTGGCCCAATTACTAGGGGAACTGAGGGCTGAATTGCATTCGGCCCGTCAAGAAACCAATGCTCTTAGGAGAGAACTGATTTTGTCAAAGGAGCGAACTGATGACCTTGCTAGGCAACTACTGCAAAGCCAGGCTGGACAAACACCCCTACCAGGAGTCGGGGGAAATCCAGCTCCTGTGTCATCGAGTAACCCTGTGCAAATAAACCTACCAGGAACTATTCCATTAGCTCCGCCCGAACGCTTTTCCGAGGACCCCAAAAGGTTCACCGTATTTATGAACCAATGCCGCTTGCACTTTTTATGCAGACCTGGAGCCTTCCCAAACGATCAAGCCAAGGTAGCCTTTGTATTGTCATATCTCAGCGGCAGTGCAGCTGATTGGTCAATTCCACTAGTTAATCAGGATGACCCAATTCTTCGGGATTTTCAGGGCTTTCAAATGAGCATGGAAAGACTATTTGCCCGGCACTCCCAAGGACAAGCCCTGGATAACGAACTTTTGTCCCTACGACAGGGTAATCAGGACCTTCTATCCTACATCGCGACCTTTAATAGGTTGATAGTGGAAACTGGATGGCCCGAGGTAAAACAAATCACGTTATTTCATCGAGGGCTTTGAGGAGAACTCAAGGATGTCTTGGCTCAAGTTGTGAACCCACCTGAAGACTGCGCTGAATATATAGACTTAGTGGTCCAGTTAGATCACAGACTTCAGAACAGAAAGGCTGATCGAGCCAAGTTTGAGAATCGGGTGTTGGTCAAAACCCACGCTAACCCCAAAGGAGCAGATGCTTCAGAACCCATGCAAATCAGAGGGGTTAAAGGACCCTTAACCCAGAAGGAAAGAGAAAGGAGACGGCAAATGCAATTGTGTCTATATTGTGGAACTTCTGGGCATTTTCTACGGGATTGCTCTGTAAAACCACCCAAGAAGGTGGTAGGAGCTGCTGATAAAAGCCATATGGAGTCAGACTCGGGAAACGACCACGCCCGACAAGCGTAGAAGTCCGCTTGCCGAGCTTGAAGAAGGATACTCAGACCTCGCATTTCATCATACCAATGGTCCTTGTAGATCCAAGGCAGCCATCACGTATGCACGCAGTAAGGGCATACATTGATAGTGGGGCCATAGGAAACTATGTGGACTACGAATTGGCTTCCAGGATGAATCTACCTCTCTGCCGAAAGACCACCTCAGATGTCATCACCACAGTCGATGGAACTGAAATTGCCTCTGGGCCTGTAACTCATTCCACCGCAGAGATGACACTATTGGGTCAGGATGGGCATCGAGAGACTATTGTGTTTGATCTAATCAAAGCCCCACAGTTCCAAATAATACTGGGGATACCTTGGTTGGAAACACATAATCCTTGTATTGATTGGCGAGAGAAGAGAATAACCTTCCCGGATTGTGCACAAACCTGTTACCCAAAGAAAAACTTGAACGCAGCCCTGGCCACAGTCACCACATCAGTCGTGCAATTAACTCCAGAATATCAAGAAGTCCAGGATGTCTTAGGAAAAGAACAGGCAAACACCTTGCCACCTCACAGATCGTACGATTGTCAAATCAATCTCATACCCGGTGCACAACCCCCTTGTAGCAGGATCTACGCCCTTACGGAACCTGAGAACCTTCACCTACGGCAATACCTAGACCAGTACCTTGCTAATGGCTTCATTCACCCATCCAAGTCCCCTGCATCTTCAGCTTTGTTCTTCGAGCCCAAAAAGGAAGGTGACCTCAGAACGTGCATAGACTACCGCGCACTGAACCAGATCACTGTTAAGAACCGATACCCACTGCCTCTGATCCCCGAACTACTAGACCAAGTTAAGGACGCTAGCATATACACTAAGTTGGATCTCCGGGGGGCATACCATGTGGTACGTGTGAAAGAGGGCGACGAATGGAAGACTGCTTTTCGCACTAAGTATGGGTTATTCGAATACCAGGTGATGCCCTTCGGGTTGTGCAATGCACCAGCAGCCTTCCAATACTTTATGAACGATGTCCTTCGTGAACTCATTGACGTTTGTGTTGTCGTATATATCGATGATATTCTAGTGTACTCCTCTTCAGAATCTGACCATGTGAAGCACGTCCGAGCAGTCCTTTAGAAATTGCGCCAGCACAAAAGATATGCAAAACTGGAAAAATGCGTTTTTCATGCCACGGAAGTTGAATTCCTTGGGTTTATCCTGAGTCCAAAAGGAGTCCGAATGGTGGACGCAATTCTTAAGTGGCCATCACCAAGATCAGTTAAAGGAGTACAAAGCATGCTCGGCTTTGCCAATTTCTACCGCAGATTCATCCCGGATTTCTCACATGTTGTACATCCCATCACAGCACTCTTGCGAAAAAACAAACGCTTTATGTGGACTGAAGAAGCTGAAAATGCCTTCCAAGAGCTGAAAGCGAAATTCACGTCTGCACCTGTACTAAAGCACCCACGCCCTGAACTTCCATACATAGTGGAAACTGATGCATCCAGTTTAGCCATGGGAGCTGTCCTATCCCAAAAGGACCCTGAAACTGGCCAGCTTCACCCAGTAGCATTTTGGTCCAGAAAGTTCTCGGCACCCAAGTTAAACTATGCGGTTACCGACAAAGAGTTATTAGCCATTAAATCCGCCTTCAAGGCTTGGCGGCACTATCTTCTCGGTGCCAGGCATACCATTACTGTGATCACCGATCACCGGAACTTGCAGTATTTAAAGACAGCCAAGGCCCAATCGTCACTCCAACTCCGATGGGCATTGTTCTTTGCCGAGTTCTATTTCGTGATAACCTATCGACCAGGTTGCAAGAATGGTAAAGCAGGCGCCTTATCCCGAATAGGGATGGGAGAGGCAGAAGTGAACCCAGAACCAGTACCTATAATTTCTGAACAAAGGATTCTTGGCATGACTACTCTACAGACACTAGAGGACATTCAGGTAAAGATCCAGAAACTCTTTGATCCTACAGCCCTGCAGGACTGGGTAAAGAAAGGCCCGGTCTACTCTGTCACCAATGACCTGCTTTATTACCAAGGGCGGCTATTTCTGCCACACAAGGAACTACAAGAGCTAGTCATTTCCCATTATCATGACACCCCAATGGAGGGGCACCCAGGTATCGCAAAGACTGAAGCTAAAATTAAGAGACTATTCTGGTGGCCCACCTGGCGAAAGGATATTAAATCATTTGTAATGTCTTGTGGCATTTGCGCCCAAAACAAAAGTCAGAAGAGAAAACCAGCTGGACTCTTACAACCTTTAGACATTCCGCCTACTCCATGGCACACCTTATCGTTAGACTTTATTACTGATCTACCTCCATGCAATGGATTTAACACCATTCTAGTTATTGTGGATCGTTTTTTCCAAGATGGCCCACTTTATTCCTTTAAAGGGATTACCTTCAGCTTCAATCCTGGCAAAGGAGTTTCTCGAAAACATTGTTCGCATACACGGATTTCCGTCCGTATTGGTCTCTGACCGGGGCAGTCGATTTATTTCACATTTTTGGAAGAAATGTTGTCAATTGCCGCAGATCGATGTGAGGTTATCGACCAGTCACCACCCCCAAACCGATGGTCAAACGGAGAGGACCAACCAGACTCTTGAACGACTCTTGAACAATACCTGCGTTGTATGTTACATCAGTAATTGGAAAGACATTCTTTGGATCGCCGAATATGCCTACAATAATTCAGTACATTCTGGAACTGGACAAAGCCCCTTTTATACCTTATATGGGCACCATCCTCGAACCTCAGACCTTGACTCACCCCAACACTTAGAAATGCCCGCAGTGGACCATCTGCACGCTACGATTACACAAGCCTTTAAGGAAGCAACTGCACATTTAAAACAAGTGAAAGAAAAATACAAGAAAAATGCTGATCGGCATAGAAGTGATACTCCACAATACCAGATAGGGGACCAAGTATGGTTGGCCACAAAACACATACCTCTAAAGGGAACACGGACCTATAACCCCAGATATTTGGGACCTTACTCTATTAAGGCCATTATCAACCCAGTGGCTGTCAAGTTGGACTTACCTGCTAATATGCAAATTCACCTCGTCTTTCATGTGTCACTTTTGAAGCCAGTGCAACCAGGGACAAGACTAACCAAGCCGCCAGACCCCGTCCTTATAGACGGGGAACCCGAATTTGAGGTTAAGAACATCCTGGACTCCAAGCTGGTGAAGTCGAAGCTTTTTTATTTAATCGACTGGAAAGGTTACGGACCACAGGAAAGGTCATGGGAACCTAGTGACCACGTTCATGCACCCCGATTGGTGAAAAAATTCCACCGAAATTTCCCAGACAAACCAAAACCACGGGGAAGAACGACTTTAGGAGGGGCCTTGGGGGGAGTGCCGTTATGATGCCTACCCCCGGGGATCCAGATCAAGTCCAGCAACCCCGGAAGCAGGCATCAAGTTATTCCAAGCAAGCCCAACAATCCCTGCTAGGGGCTATTTGGGTGCAGTCCTGGCGTCTATGGCGCCAGGCTCATATGGAGAGTCAGTGCTGGCACCATAGGCGCCAGGCTCATAGATTAAAACTTACCTGATGCAGACCATGCTGCAAACTTACCTGATGCAGACCATGCTGCAAGAGCTCCAAGCCAAAAGAGGCTTGGAAGGGACTACTTTACCTAGGGACTATTTTTTACTCAGTGGGGTCGAGGAGGAATACTTACCTGGGACTACTTTGGAGGCTATTTAAACCACGCCCGAAGAGCAGCACACGTTTCGCGTTATTCTGCATCCAGCAGCGTAACGCTCACCGTGCCTGCAAGTCTGCATCCAGTCTTCTGCCACGCCGGCCTCGAGTCTGGAGCTCCTAGAAAGAGGGAGAAAGAAGGAGAAAAGGTTAGAACAAGAGCAATACCTAAATCCTTACCTGAATTCCCGATCCACCGCGCCTTCGAGCTGGAAGAAAGAAGTTATTTTATGCGCGTCGCCTCGCCTGCTGCAGCGCCGCGCTGAACTCACCGGCCTTCGCAGCATCTTCACTATCCACCGCTTCCTTCTGCATGTTCCAGCCGCACTCCGGCACCTAAGGGGAACACAAGAACAGCAAGGTGAGCCAAGTGAATAAACAGAGGTAATATTAGTTACCCCCCCCATAGACTTACCTGATTTTACCGCCAGGGGTACTATTCCTCTTCACGGGTCGGCGCAGCCTCCACCGCATCTTTGCCGCACCCTGGCCCCTAAGGGGAACTAAAGGACAGCAAGGTGAAACAAAGGGACAAACAAGGGGAATCCTTCTCACCACAATAGACTTACCTAATTTTACCGCCGGAGGCATTATTCCCCCGAGACTTCATAATTTCTCTCAGCACCTGAATAAGGGAGAAAGCAACAGGTTACATACTGACATTATTTTATCGAACTGTGTTGGATAATACAAATCCTTACCTGAATGTTACCGGTTGCCACGAGGAACTCTTCGCTAGGGTCAAGTTGCAACCTGCAAGGAATCGGACAAGAGTGAAAGTCAGACATTTGAACTCTTACGAACTATATACTTACGGCGTCTCGCCAGAAATCTCAGAGTCAATATTGTTCTGGAACTCACCAATTCCTTCGAACCAGTGAAGCAACTGGCTATCTACGCGCCCCTGCGCTCAATGCAGGATGGAGAGCTCATCTTTCCAAACCATCAGGTGAGACTATAAGAGGGGACATTAAAGGTGATCAGTGGGGAGAACAGCAGGGGTGGGGGTTAACACTCAACATCGCGGGTGGTTAATTCCCTTTCTCCATTTGCAGAAGAATACTCCTACGGGCCAAGCAAACGAAGCTAGGTGGGCCAGTCCAGTCTGTCATCTCGGCACTACGCGTCACATTGGTGGAGACCGCAGCTGTCCAGTTCAGATCGACGCCCCTGTGGGAGCCAGGCTAGCGTAACACTTCATGGCAGACATCCTCGTACCTCTGAACTAGACCTTCCAGCCAGCTTGGAAATGCCAGCGGTAAAGACTCTACATACAACCATTAGTCAGGCTTTCAAAATGGCAAAGGAACACCTTATTCATGCCAAAGAAAAACAAAAGAGATTCGCCGACCAACACCAGAAAAAGGCCCCTGATTATCACGTAGGAGACAAAGTTTGGTTAGCCGTTAAATTCTTACCCATCAAGGGAACCCGGACCTTTCATCCCAGATTCTTACGACCCTATACCACTAAGGCAATTATCAACCCAGCAACCGTGAAACTGGATTTACCACCTAATCTACACATCCACCCGGTATTCCATGTGTCCCTCCTGAAACCAATGCAACCAGAAACACAGATTGGGACACCACCTAAGCCCATACTTGTTGACGGAGAACCAGAATTCGAAGTCAAAGATATCTTGGCCTCTAACTACTCTAGGACCAAGCTATATTATCTCGTCGATTGGAAAGGATTTGGACCACAAGATAGATCCTGGGAGCCCAGTGAGAATATCCACGCACCACGTCTAGTCAGGAAATTCCATCGGAACCTCCCAACCAAACCTGGGCCAGACAGAAGGAACACCATGGGTGGGGCCTTAGGGGGGAGTGCTGTTACGACCCTCGCCCAATACCCCCTCTGGCAAACCCATTGGCCAGGTGGAGTCAGGACTCGGGCCTCTAGAGCCTGGCATCCTCTTCAAAAGCCCTCATGGGGCCAGTCCTGGCGCCTATGGTGCCAGGCTCATACACCATGAACAACAATGTGATTGGGAACTACTTTATTGTATGGTCAGCCAGCATGGAGGCATCCACATAGCTTGGTTCCTAAGAACCAAGCTATGCGGTCTAGTGTTTTGGGTGTGGCAGGCCTGGAACTACTTTCCCTGGTACTACTTTACCTGGGCTATATAAAACACACCCTGACTGCAGAACATGCTTCGTGTTACTTTGCAGCTTGCAAAGTGATGCTCACCGTGTCCAGCTATTCCCTCAAACCTCGGAGAAACAGAACCTGCAAGGAGACAAAAGGAACATCATTAGCAGCAGCTTACTACCTGCAGTCTTCATCTTTAAACACTCGCAGCTACTGAGAACAGCCTCGAATCTGCACGCCTCCCAGACAGAACGACCTGAAAGAGGAAGATAGAGGCAACATTAAAGAAAGCTGTAGAGACATTTACAAATTACGAACTGCTCAAAAGGCTTACCTGGCTGGTCGCCTCTCGGCTGGCACCACTCCGGACATTCCACTCGCGCTGAAGAAAACCGCGACCTACAAGGAAGGAAAACACAGGTTAGCAAACGCAAGACTTTGCAGCGCTGCGCATAGCACTTACTTACCGCATCATAGCGCTCTTAATGCGCCATCATTTACCAGCGGGGCTCAACCAAGCCAGTTCGCCGCGTTGAAGCTCTGCATACCTAAGGGAGAAAAAAAGAGACATTTTAAACCAAGAAAGGCATGCAGTATAGCAACAAAACTAAAGAACAGCAATAAGACCTACCTGAACAATATCAAACGGGCTGCGTCAGTGAAGTAACTGGACCGCACTCGCCCATGAAAGACAACTTGTCCCTGAAAAGAAGGCAGGACGGAGAGCACGCCTAATTCTACCACAAGGCAGAACCTTCCCCGCAGACCACATCAGGGCAAAGCTGAGAAGCATACCAGCGAGTAACCCAGCTGGGTGGCGTCCCTGTGGATACCAGGTGACCGTACACTATCTTGGCAATCTTATTTTGCTTATCCTTAGCCTTAGGGGCCATATATAGTTCCCTCAGGACCACATGTAAGGGACCCTGATCTCTTCAGATATCTAACCCAGTTGCAGTGATCTGTTGTGTGATTGCCTGCAACCGCACATTCTGGTCCTGCTCAGTCCACTCACCTCTCACAAATTACTTATGTAAAAGGTGTTCTCTAGCTATCTTGATGTCTACCAATGTCGCCATTTTGGAACTATTGATTTCCTTCCTGACTTACAGAAGTTTTTATTTTATTTTGCAAAACAGACCGTTTCCTTAGAGCGTTCCCTTTTGAGGGTGCTTTTACAGTGTAACACAGCGTGTTAGCCCGACAGGAGTTATGTATCCTATTACTTAGCACACTATATTAAGCTGCACAAGTGGTAGATCTAATCCAGAAATCCCGGCCACGAGCCCCCAACCTGTAAGTGATTTCAATCCAGCACTCCAACTAAGTCAATGCCTAGTATGGGATGCCCATTGGAAACCGTTATTTATATATTTTTATGTCAAAGTTCTTTTAATTCCGGATGATGTACCCTTGGTTTGTTTTTCAAATTAAAAGATTTATTTGAAGAATTGAACAATATATAGATTATACTTTTATGAATATGAATAATATCAGAATATCACACTTATGAATATGAACAATGATCAGCAATGGGTAATATTACAATATCAACAATCTCTTTAATCAATTAGGAGTAGGAATAGGAAGAATAATGTAGCAGAGAATACTTTGTATGGGTTCAAGAAAATGCAGTGATATGAAAGAATGCAACACAGAAATATACTTGATATGAATTTAACCAAAGACAATGTAATCACTCTTTCCACCTGTTGTTACTCACTCCCCCCAATATGCAATATGAAGATATGGAATGAGGGCACACAGGTATCAGGAATAACAATCAATAATTGCAGTTTCAATCCCACTTCCCCCCAGCAAGCAGAGAGAAACAGGGCTGACTTTAAAACAGGTCAATCGCTTTTAAATGAGGTTTGAATTGAACGGGAAAAATGCTAAAAATGACTTTAATTCATCAAATGGATTCAGAACTAGTGAGGGTGGCTTTGGATTGGTTCAGGTCAACACTAGCAATCATTGCAGAATGATTAGCAGATGGAAAACGAAATTCAGAAGTTGAAAGCAAGAAATAGCTGTTTTTCTATGGGGTGAAATTGAGCCAAATCGCAAATCGTGGCAATTTTTCCACGTGCGGGAAACGCGATTACGGAAAAACTATAAGGGATTGGAATGTCGTTTTGAGTTCGTTTGAAAGCTGAGGATGTTAGCTTCTAGGACATACGGTTCAGAAGTTACAGAGGTTTTAGTAGAGGTAGATTTTTCTCAAAAAGTCAAGATTTCAAAATGAAAGATGCACTGTTGAAGATTTGGAACAAAGATTTCTTAACACTGAAGAGTCTATGGAGCCGCAAACTACACGACAGCCCAGCCACCTATCCAGAGGTGCCTCTGGATGGTTTCTGTCTGCACGAGACGATTGCCTTTCTCCATAAAATATGTATTAGCGCCAAGATGATTATCACTACAATTATCAAGGATTATGTGGAGGAGAGAAGAATTTAGAATAGACAAAAGAGATTCAATAATGCAGTTATGGATAGGTTGGAATGGTTGGATTAGGTTACTTAAGACTAAGAGGTGACTATGGACAGTTCCAGACTAAATACTCACTCCTATGGCTTTGGAATGGAATGGGCCCGTCAGAAATCTGGTCAAGAGTTTGGACTTCACTCGCCACCGGACAGGTCTCAGGCACTGGGTTCTGCTCTCAGCAAGGCCCTCTGTCTGCGTGGCCTCTTGGACTGGATCTGACGGGTTGGTTCTGGGTACCGCTCTGCTCTATGGGTCTGGATCTTGGTTCTCGCATGAGGTTCTTAGCTAGAGCAGCAAAACAGCTCAGCCAGGCTGTTGGATTTTGTGGTGCCCCTTGGAAGTTTAGGGGTTAAAATCAGGGTGCTTAAGATTCTGAAGGCCAGCTGAGAAGAGTTCAGCTTTTGGGTTGGGCCTTTCTGCTTCAAAGTTCTAGAGTCTGGATTCTGGATCTATGTCTAGAGTCTGGATCTTCCTGCAGGGCGCTTCGCCAAGGATCAGTTGATGAGTGGAAAGTGTGTGTGTTTCTGGGTCCTCAACAGTCCCTATTTATCCATTTCGAAAGTGGGTGGGGAGGCTGATTGTCTATGCCCAACCCTCTAAGGATCTGATAGGTCAGAGAATTTCCCCTCTCCTGATTGGAGACAGGAGCATTGTGTCATATGTGTCAGAGTGACACTGTGTTTATGGTCCAAAGGAAATCCCTCCCCTTTGCTTTTACTTAGGAAATCTATTTTCCCCAGCCCCAAAGAAAACATATTTCCAAGATGCACAACTTGTTAATAATACATAATTACATGACAAATTGCTTAAGGTACAATGCTGTCCAACTCTCATTTTCGTGCGAGCTTTAGTTCATAAATGACAACTTTTTCACCCTTTTGGTGGGTTTCTCAATGTTAGTTCTGCACCAATTTTTATACACGCATACACATCCCATCTGGGCCTATTCCTGTAATTTTTCATGTTCCTAACAAACACAATGGCTGGAATATGAATAATTTCCGGGGTTCAGTCTCAGAACATCGCACAAATTCCAGATTAGTCTTAAACCGTGAGCACATTTTTCATTTTAACAATCTCTAATTTTCTTATTTTTGTCAGTTCAGTACAATTAGCTCTAAGTGTTTTTCTAAAACATACATTTACTTCCACTTCAATCCACATTTTCAGTCTGGCCCGCCTCCAAAACTGGGCTGAGTCAGAGGGTCACATGGCTTGCCTTCCTGCCAGAGCTGTTGTTGTCAGTCACACCCAAATTAGCATTTTCTATTCAGTTCAAGGAACCCATTGTTTCTTGATCAGGGCAGCAGAGGAAATCTCCTCCCCTTCTGATTAACATGCCAATGCGAAATCCTCTCCTTTTGGTGGGAATGAACAAGGTGGGAGATTCTCAGGGAAAGAAAGCCTCTTGGGAGTTTTAGCTAAATCAGGTCACCTTATGGTCAATTGTGACATAGTTCCTTGAGAAAACATTACATTTATAAATTTAAAATAAGCAAACATATCTTTAATTCCAGTCTTTTTCAACATGAAAATCAATGTGTGGCACTCTATATGCATTTGATGGAAATCCCTTCTTTGACATGTTTAGCTTTGAAAACACAAGTTTCTCCTGTCAGATTTAGAGATCGCCAGCGCCTGTCGGAGGCGAGTAACGGTACTGCACCCATTTTGACAGATTTCTTTCCCTCAAGTATCTTTAAAAGTGGATTTTGTTCTGATAACATATGATACTTGATGACATTGTATTTATGTGGATTCTTGGAGTAGAATGAAGTAGAACACCCAACAAGGAGGTTGGATCTTTTGGGTGGTTTGTGAGCCATGTTTTTTTTCCAAATTTGACAACCAAGAAAACGGATTTCCAAACAGCTCTGTGTTTCTTTTGGCAATCAGCATTGCTTTTTCAAGTGGTTTCAGGCTACTTTGTGGGTAGCCCAATGGATAGTTTTGGCAGTGGTCTCCGGTGCTCACGCTCACTGAGATAGGCAAAAGTGGATGGCGGCCTATTTTTCTGATTTTTACTGCGCAATTTTGGGTGATTTTTAGCGAGCAGCATGCTTTCCAGTGGCCATTTCTGATGTTTCTGCTGCCAGCAATGCACAGTAATGTTGCAGGGCCTGGACCAGTGGGTTGAAACATCCCACAAATCTGTGGTTTTCCCTCTGACCGCTGGTACTCAACCATATGCGGATGATTTTGGGTTGGGAATGGGAACATACAAGATATTTGGGAATTTAAATATAGCGACACCCGGATGTGCTTTACTGAAAAACTATGGCAGAACAATAGATGCCCTCAAGGAGCGAGTACATCGATGGCGGGACCTTTCCTCTTGCTTTGATACGCTGTGTGGCAGTTATAACAACTGTTATAGTCCCAGAGTTCCTTTACTTCTTTCTAAACATCCCGACTTTCATACCGATATTCATTTTTGCGAAGCTTTGAGGAATCCTGTGGAATTCCTCCAGCCCGGAAATCAACCTAAAGTTCAATGGCCTGTGCTGTCGCAGCCATACGAAAGGGGAGATTTGGCGCTACCCTACTTGGAAAGATACTACTGGGCAGCCCAGGTTCATTTTCTATCCTTTGATATGCAACCTGATCAGTCCAACCACAAGTGCAGATAGAGAGGGCACTGGCGGCCCCAGCTTCACTCCGCAAGATGGTACTTAACCGCCCTAAGAGTGACCTGAATGGGTTAAATGTTGTTACCATCCACCTGTAGGATGTGGCACAAGATAGTAAGACAGTTGGGGATAGAAAAGGTATACTCCCAGACTCAGCCGGTAAAGTATGTGCATGGGTTAACAATAACACACAAGAAGGTCTATATTCACCTAGTAACTATGTAAAAATCATCAATCTTAGTTATGCCCAGTTTAGAGGGAACATTCCTGACCTTGGACACATTTATGCAATGATTTGGGTCCACTCTACTGGATATATTATTAAACTTTCAGATCCAGAAAGCCTTCAGGGTTTGGTTCCCCTCCTTTCCTTCGCAACCCCCAACTTTTTCCCTCCTACATGAGGTAATCTCGGCCCAGGATGAGGGCCCGCCTGGTCTCTTTGATATATGATATGATAGGATTTGGTATTTATAACGTGCCTTTACACAAATGTATATAACACACTAATGTCCAACATTCCTCTGGAAGGCGTCATCCCTAGATGACGGTGAAAGAATAGCCTGGGCATAGAGATACAAGAGGAATGGGAGTATATAATGGGCCAGACCAAGGCAGTCATTTTTAACTCTAGGTACAAAATGATTCACTTTAACTTCATTCACCAGATGTATTACACGCCGGTAAAGTTCCATAAATATTTCATAGACACCTGCCAAGATTGCAAGAGATGTGCGGCCACGTCCGCTGACTTCCCCCATTTATCGTGGACCTGCCCCCCAATAGCTGCGTTTTGGAATGGGGCATTTGAGAAGATAACCCTTATTGTGAAGGAACAGGTTACAATAGATCCGTTGCAAGCATTGTTGGAGTTGACTGTTACACTTCCCAGACATATATACGGAAACAAGCAAGGCTTCTATTGGTGTTGGCACAGCAAAAAGCAGCTATCGCCTGGTGCAAAGGACCACTACCTAAAGTTGCAATTTGGATGGAAGATATAGCTTATTGTTGTGACCTTGATGTTGCATTTATACAAACCATGCCTTTACATCCTCGTCCCCTGGATATTTGGGGTCTTAACATACAATATGTATTGTCCGTGCCAGATACGGTCTCCAAGGTGAAGAGTCGTTACTCTATTGGCTCGAGTGTATGAATTTGGATACAACGCCAGTACATGTGCTATTTTCTTTGTGGTTATTGTATTTCGTTTTTTTCCTCCTAGACACTCCACTGTAGAGATGTATTATTTTTGTTTCTTCAAGTTTGTGTTATAAAATCAATGGATAAATTAAAATAAAAGCCTCAACAAGAATATACCTATATCGTGGCGTGGGGAGTACACCCAATTGTTTAGGAGAAATTGTATAAACTACGGGTGGTTATTAGAGCACCTTAGTTGGACTGGCAGAAAGCTCCATATCTTAGAAGGGAGGCAAGCTTGCAAACGTAGAATGAAATGTCATGGCTTAAAAGTGCGGGAAAGAGATTGAGGTTTGGATTATAGAAGCAAATTCATTATTTCTCTGACATTCTAGAGAATGGTCTTATAGCCATTAGTGTATGGGAGACACTGCTTAGAACTATTTTCCTGCTTTGCACAGGTAACCTGTGGAATAATCCCAGCATCACATAATGCTATAGGTTTGGTTTCACAGAATGAGGCAGCCTTCTTTTAGACGGTATAGAGGTTTGTGAAGTTGTTTTCCATTGCGCTGTAGGATGATGGTGGTAAAATACCAAAGCGAGTCAAGTATCTTGCATGTAGCGCTTAGAATCGTAGGTGAGCCTTTCACAATTCGGAGGTAAATACATTGAGTAATAACACCCATAAACACTGTATAAAAATTCGATTTTTTAGGAGACAATCAGTTTGCTACTTTGTTTGGGAAGAATTAAATATTTTATTCAGAACACAACCATCTAGAAATGACCAGATAAAAAAATTATTGATCTGCTCATCTCAAGCTGGGTCTTTAGTCAGGATTAACATTTTTGGTGACGTTCTTTGGTGGCCTAGTAATTGCGGATGGTGCAGAGGGAGTTGCATAGGGGGTACAACCTTTGCATATGAGAAGTAGACGCCAAGATTGGGCACTGTTTTTATACCGTTCAGTTTCATTAGCTTGTCATCCATCCAGTCATAGACAGACATTAGGCACTTGAAGGTTTTTGTCATTGTCATTATTTAAAAAAAGGTGGGGTTCAGCGTCCATGGAAAAGAATGAAAATGTTGGTCTACAATTGCTCTACTTTTTAGTATCTTTACTTAGCTTGGCTTCCGGCTGATAATGGTCTACTGATTACATTCCAGGCTTTATTTTTGGTGATTATCAAAATATGCACTGTGACACGAATCTGGACTCTTCGTCCCTTCTCCACAGGAGGAGCCAAACCCTTTGAGCCTAGGGAGATGAGCCCCGTATAGCAAGATCCACCCTAGGGGTCTGGACATGTGGGGCCTCACTGGGAGGGACTCCCCTCAAGGCCATAGGGTCTCCCATTTCTATAAAGAACCCCAGTCCAGAGAATATTATCTGGCTACAAGGGAATTGGAAACACTATTGTTACTTCGGTTTTGAATACTTGTGTTTTGAAACCACCACACAGCGACAGTTCTTCTATCTCTTTGGTTTCACGTAATGCTAGATCTCACCTGAAGGCTACAGTCAAAGATCATTAACAAAACCCTCTTATTTGTGATCTCACTTTGGATTCACAGAATAGTGACATTTCCTCAAACTCTTCGGCATCAGGTAATGCTTGCCCACCCCTGAGTGCCGCAGTCAAGGAAGACAGGCCCACACTCTTTGATCATGATGAGATATATAAACCCAAGAAGAACTGTAACGAGAGGGGATTCTCCTACGGAGGGAGTAGACAATGCTACGCAGAGGCGAACCTCTAGGGAGAAGACATCTTGGAGAGGCAGAGACCGCAGAGCCAGGGAAGCACCCGTTTCCACTGGTGGCGCAACCACAAGAAAGTTGTGGTGGGTCTGGGGCCTAGCAACCAATGGTGAGGCCAGATCGACTGGAAGAGCCCAAATCACTGAGCTCCCTACCAGAAGGACGTTAGCTGCAGAGAGAAGCAGCACCAGGGAACGAACACTCCCATGGAGAGACTAGCGCTGAAAGGTAGCGATACTGTGAATCTAGGCTGGGACAGCCTACAAGGTTGCGGGAACCTGAGAAACCCCGAGAGGACAAGCGCCCTGTGTGAATCAGAGCAAGAAAAAGGCCACTGCCCTGCGTGAATCAGAGCAAGAAAAGTACAAACGCTTTGGGTCAAGGCTGGGAGAGACCACAAGGTAGCGGGAAACTGAGAAACCCGATAGGGTAAGCGCCCTGTGTGAATCCGAGCAAGAAAAGTATGAACATTTTGTACTACGGCTGGGAATCTGATCAATTCAAAAATGGTTGCATCCAGGCCGGTTAAGCCGACAAGATTACGGGACCCTGAGAAACTTGTGTGGACAAGTGCCCTATATCTGACAAATACAAACACTTTGCATCTAGGCTGGGGAAGCCAGCGAGTTTATGGGAACCTGAGAAACCTGTGTGGGCAAGTGCCCTTTGTAAGGTAAATGAACTGAGAGCGAACAAGTCTGCTAGACTGTCAAAGAGCCACGGACTTGGTATCAAGAGACTTGTATCCAGAGGAAACATACGAAAAATCAACATCAACGTCTGCCAAGGAAACATGAAATGTTGTAAGACATTGATGAACTATTTTTTCAAGTGTTGGGCCAGGCAGAAGCCACAGACAGAGACTATTGCTCCTGCCTCCTACTTTCTTTTCGGTTTTTTCTATAGTGGTAGGGCCAGCTAGTTGGTTAGGATTCTGACGGAGGACTTTTTGCTTTGGACATTGATGTGCACCCTTAGTTATAGTTTTGTTAGGCAGGGAACTTCCTGCATAGCGATAGGGCCAGTTAGGAGTTTTCTTATTAGTTTAATCACAGTTTAAAAAATGCCCATCACCCGTCAGACTCCTCCTTCTGGTTCGCCACAACTGATAATTATGATTACATAGAAGGTTATGGCAGCGCATTTAAAGACTCGGAAAGGCAATTCTTACACATGGGAAAAAAATAACGCCCCTTCTGGATATGAGAATGTTTTTTCAGCATGAAGGACTGGGGACAAGGAAAGGACAAGGAAAGGATGGGGGGTATGTTCCCAGATTACAGTATGCCTTTACTAATGGCCATAAGTACTGATAGGATGAAGGCAGCGGCTTTATTCCAGAGTTCTTGAGAAAAGGGCCAGTATTGGACTTAAACATTAAGAATGTGCTAGAATTTATTTTTTCATTTCAGGTGCAGAAGTATCTGATGAAGATTTTTGTGTTTTCTTGTTAGACCAGTTAATTGCTCTATTTGCCAGTGAGGAAAGACTTGATTTCACTGGTTAATATTCAACTTTCTGGCATATTTCAAGGAGCATGAGGCGTTGAGGAAAACAACTACATGCTGCTTACTGATTTTGGTGCATGCGATAGGCCCCAGTTTTATGGGCTGCACAAACTAGCACCTGTGAGAAATGCCTCAGTCACCACACAACACAATTTTGAAGTGGCCTGTGCCTTTAGAAGTTAGTTAGAAGTTATTTTACCACAGATGGAGCTTTACAGTGTGATTGAGCACTGATGAGGGTGAATTTAGATCAGGTTTAGCACTCGAGATTGCAGTTAGGAATTCATAAAGCAGAGCTATATTTTGCAATTGGACCTTGGTAACTGACATGGCAAGTCCCACAGAGTAGTGTGTACAGACGGTTTTACTACCTAAAAATAGACAAATAAACCAATCAAAACAAAAAGGGTGTACAAATACTCTCAGCATAAAATAGAAAATAAAAATAGATTCTTCTAGGTAACTGCCCCCTGCTTCCACTCACATAGCTCTATGGATATGTCCAAATTAGCAGAGAAGTGCCACAGAAAGGAACTCCACTTTTACTACTGCCTGATCTGAAGAGTACATTTTCCATAAAAATGCATCTTTTAATTTGGATTAATTACTAGGTACAAACAATTATGAATTACGAAACAAGAACTTAAATTATATTTTCACTCACCTAAAAAAAAAGTGTGAATGAGCATTACTTTTTTTATTTAACTCCCAAAAGTCATTTTTTCTCCAAATTCATAGAATAGGGATTAAAATACTCCCACTTTAAAAGGTCTTATCTGGAGCCGTGGGCATGGAGAATTTCTGATGTACTATATGCCCCAACTGAGGGACTCCTTTATAAAGAGTTCATCATGTTGTACTTCTGTCTGGGCTGTGTACAGGTTGAAGTCTTACACAAGCAACAAACTCAGATGAGGTAAACCGAAGTGATAGCAGTTTAAGGACACAGTAACATCAGGCATTTCAAATTCTTAAAAATCCCACATTAAAGGCTGGGCGAGTTACTTAGTTTAAGTAGTCTAAGAGAAATGCACTTACCCCATGGTGAGAGGTGACAACACATTTACCAGTGCTCTCTGTAAAACGGTTCATGGTCACCATAAGCACACTTTATATTCGGTGCAATGCTGCCACCCAAAGGCCAGACATGCACAGTGAAACCTTTGTCATTTACTGCAAACAAATTTTGTTTGCAGCACATGTCATATAAAAATGTTTCTAACATCCCCATACTCGCCAGCAAGGTAGAGTACCATGCAGTTACTCCTCCGTCATAAAAACACCTTGCAAATATAAGTGTGCCAGTAGGTTTTGAGAGCCCTGAACACATATCTAAGGCCGCCAGAGGGGTACAGCAGAGGACTACTCTTATACAAGAGTGTAGGACATGGGGATAGATTGATTTGATGAATAGAGATTATAATCCCATCATTGGCAGAATAGAACTAGCCTTTACATTTAGGAAGGAAATGCATATGACATAACATACCTCTCCTCCAATCAGCTTCCTTATCAGGAAAGTTAGTCCCAAGTGACTATTCTAAGTTAGTAGGGACTGGCAATATTCCAGGTCTCACTCAGGATTAGTATGCTAGATCTTCAGTTTGAAATTAAATTATGGCCATTATGACATGGTTTACTGCTTGCTGATCAGTTATCGTTAACGGCATAGCGTGTAGTCGCAACAGCCTCATAGTGGTGTTGAATGAGGAGTCCAGTCATGTGCAAAGTAGATTATGCCAGACATTAAGCTGATTAGCAAAGCACAAGGTCTAAAATGTCCCAAAGGTTGGGATATTTTCTAGATTGTCAAGTATGCACTCTGGAGCTTCTTGCTCCAGCAGCAACCACTAAAAGTGCACCATAAACTGAAAACTGATTTTTGGAGAGGAGAGGTACCTAGGATCCAAGTAGCCGCCACCCTTTTTTGTAATGCCAAATGAAAAGGCAACACTGGGTCAGTGGACAGACCCTGATCCAAAATATCAGTCAGGTCATCCTGATCGAATGCAACCGGAGGACCGGACCACCCGAGATACTCTGTAACCCTAGACATCAACCTCCTATAGGAGGATTCAGCAGGAGCCCCAGGCTCTGGCCTACCAAACTACACCTCAGGAGATGTGTCAAGGCCACTGGCATCATGCAACGACTGACGCAATTCCTCCAACTGACTGTCTTCTGAAAAGACCATGTCAGGAGCCTCACGAGTTTCAGCAGGCTCTAACTCCACATCTGACCGCTCCTCATCCTCACAAATATCATGCAGAGAATGAAAGACAGGGACAGGAGCGGTCCTGGAGTTCACAACAGGCCTCACAGTCTTGGCTAAAGCCTTTCTGGGAGGATCCACAGTAGCAGGGCACGCCACTGACAAATTCCGGCCAAATTACCCCGAACGCGTCGAGGGCGCTGATGGCTTCAGCGTCGACAACGGCGCCGAAGGCACCGAGTGCTGAAACGAAGGCACAGCTCCGACAGCCGCACTCGATGGACACGGCGCCAACGCCGACCTCGAGTCCTTCCCAGATTTCTGCGGTTTCCATGGGGACGAAGACCGAGATCTGGACCTGGCACGTATCTGGCGATCCACCTGAGCCTTGTCCTAACGGGACCTCAACGGTTCACTATGTTTATCGTGCTGAGTGCCATGGCCCAAAAGCGTGTGAGCTTTGGACCAAGACCGTTCCCTGCAGGCTTCTTCTGAAGGCATGGAAGGAACTGTGCCCTCGGTTGAAAAATCACCAGTTTTTGCTCCTTGAATGCCTCCCATTCTTTAGGAGTCGAGGATTTAGTGGGACAAGCCACTTTCCTTGCAGAGCCATCACCCGACGAGGACGGGGAAGGCGACCGGTGACGCCGCTTCCGTGAGTGCTGAGACGAGGAGAACGAGTGGCGGGACCCACTCCGGGATCGACATCCCCGGGATTCCTTCCGACAAGGAGAGTCACCCCTCCAATCGTCGGTGGAAATACCTGTCGTTTTTTGGGATTTACAAGGTTTCGAAACCCGACCTACCAGCAACTTCCCCTTACGCTACCGCAAGGCCTTGGCAGTCAATGACTGGCACTTCGAGCAGTTGTCGGTATCATGACTTTTGCCCAACTACCACAAGCAGATGCGATAAGGGTCCGTAATTGACATTTTGGACTTAGTGAGGGGTAGAAGATGAAGACATTTTCTTCGAAGAAGATCACACGAGGTGCGCCGAGTTCTCGAAGCAAACACGTTTGCGGAAAAAGCAGAACTGAGGCTACGGGCGCTGTGTGTCCTATTTATAATATGTGGTGACGTCACCCTCGACGGAGGCCTTCAAGGGACATCGACCCGACGACACCGACGCAGGTGTCGCGGAGGGGCACTAAAAAGAAGGCAGTTATTTAAATATAAGGTTTACATAACTATTAGATGAATACATTTGTAAATGTTAAATTCTATTTAGTTTTGAAATCTCAATGCATGACAGAAGCAGGCTCTCTGCCAAAAGGAATGGGGTCTGAGCTAAAAATAGTTTGGAGAGCTCATGCAGTGTTGCGTCACTGAGTAGCTTTGGCAGAGCACACGAAGTGGCTCACCAGCTGTTGACTGTATGTCAAAAGCCCATGCAGGCTAAGGCTTGATGCACACAATGCAGAATTATGGAAAACAAGGTTTTGAGGAGATTATAATACGAGATAAAAATATCAGTCAAATTAATCAAATAGGGAGAGCATGACGGGAAAATGTTTTTATGTATACATGCTCATAATGTAGCAAAAGGAGGAAAAAGATGAGCTACAGTGTATTCTTGCATAGGCTAGCAAACAGAAATCCGACCATGAAGAGAGGAAGACTGGAGCATCCCTTCTAGGGAAGAAGGACAGTTTTGGTTGGAGCCATGCCCATATCCAGAGATGCCACTACAGCAAGTTAAGAGTATATAAGCTCCTACCTGGAGTCTGCAGGAAAATGGGACGGTTGAGTGACACCGTTCAGGCAGCGGAGTTCTTTGCTCCTATCCTCATCTCTGTAATTAATACATTTGTTATCTTTGCAAGATAGACTCCTGGCCTTAATTCCCTAGCAGGGTGAACTTTAATCTGGTATAAGCGTCATTAGGGGTACTCGTATAATTAAGGGGTACCCCTGTAATTAGGGCCTACCTTACAGTTGCCACTCTGTCACCTGCAGATACTGATGTAAGGTCAAATGTACTAGAACAAGCTTGTTACAATAATCCAATTGAGCACCTATAATGGCATGAGCTATGGTTAATAGTGTGTTCAGTTACCAGTGTGCTTATTTATCTGAGCAACATATGATAACAGTCACAATGGAAATATAGTTGACCAGAGAGTGCAGAAGAACACATGTTTCTTCTTTTGGACACAAATGGTATGGACACAAATGGCCAAGTGAGGGTATAGGCCAATGACCTTAGGGACAGATTGTCTAGTGCAAATCCCTAAGTGCTCAGTTTTGGCCTGGTTTAGGCTAAGCCAAATATTTTCTCTAGACTTCGATGCAGATAGCAAAACTCAGTAGATGGAGGTTATCAGCGTCAAGGTTGGCCTTCAGGCAGAAAGCACTCTCAGCATAGTTTTGAAACACAGCTCTGATCTAAAAGGAGATCATGAAGCGGTTTTAATACATGCTAAAAATTCAAGGAAAAAAGACCTGAACGCACCACACGGCATCACAGTTGAGAATTGTACAGGGTTCGAACCAGACTCTGGAAACTTTGTCCCTGAAAAATGGCTCTATCCAGATTACTGCTCCTTCTGACACCCCCACAAGCTCCTTTGTGCAGCGTGAATTAAAAAAAGGTTTAAAGGAGTGCAATAAAATTAAAGGAATGGGAAACCTTATGTTGAGGTGGGAAGCTGGAGTTTTTTGATTGTTTAAATAGGCTGGGCCAGGAATCTGCAGGAAAGCTGTTTAAAATAATAAAACGGTAAGGCACAACCTATAATTAGCACCTGTGATAGAATGTTGGAATCCTGAAAGCCAATCAGAATCCAGGGCTTCTCAGCAGAATTTGCCAGTGTAGCCATGGACCCTGATGACTGTCAGGATTCCTAAATTCTACCCATCTCCCCAGCTTCACCATTCCCCCTGCTGCCCCCTCCCAAACGTACCTTTTGTGGGCAGCAAGCCAGCTGCTCCTTTCTTGGCTGCTAGTCTAGGGATATCCGCCCTTGTCCTCGCTCCCCCGCAGTGCTGCCTCCATGCTTTGGAAATGAAAACGTGCTTTACTTCCTCAGCAGAAAAGTGAAGTACTTTTTCATCTTCACAGCATGAAGGTAGAGCAAGGATAATGGCAGATAACCAGGGGCTCCTTGCATTCGCCTCGCACCAGGCCCCAGTTGCAAATGACATTCTTACCCACACCAGCGAGGCAATATGGCCTCCTTAGTGAACCCCTGCCCTCCTTATGCGCCCTCGAGATAAGTTGGGCATGTGGGTACATAATAGGTCTTATAGCACGGGCAATAATGCTTAAGACTGGAAGGAACGGGGGAACCAAGATGGCTGCCGTGTAGAGGAGGCACGCTCCGCTGACCTCTGTCCGAGGGGGACTGAAAAAAGGGGAAAACAGTACAAAATGCGCCCAATGTCAAGGCTATCGGCGTCGGAAGCTGCGTCGTCTGTACCTCCGAGGTTGGGCTGAGTATCAGGAAAGGGGCGACTGAGTGAGGCTGCAGCCCGATAGCGGCGGGACAACGAAAGGCCCCAGGCAGCGGCTGACGGTGGCGGAGGGAGGTCAGTCCTGGGGGCAGCGGAGGTACTGCTGGCCCTCGATATTGGTGCCTGCACTCACTGCGGCAGTGTTGGGCCCCTGCAGGAGCGGTAGCCAGGCTCTGATAGGGGTGACCGGTGCGGAGTCGAGCCACCGGAAGACAGAGCCGAACTGCGCCTTGCGGAGCTGCTGACGCCGGGGAGCCTGCCACCGCCATGTTGCGGCCAGAGCTGGGCGGAGAGCCCTGGGGTCTTCGGAGGAGTTTGCTGCGACCCAGGGCTCGCAGCTCCTGACGCCGGCACCCCGCTGGCGTGCATTTAAAGTGAGGCACCGGTGGTGCACGAAGAAGCGCCCCGCCGGGAGGGAGTGGACTGGGTGGAGGAGGGACGCTGGTCCCTTGGGGATCCTACAGGCTCCGTTGTGGGCCTGGGCTTGTGGCTACTGCTGCTGACGCCCCCCTTTTTTTTGGAAACTGCTTCTGGGGGGTGCGGAGGAGCTCCTGCCTGGAACCCGCTCGGGGCTGAGTGAACTCTGCAGAGTTGGGCCGCGAGGGAAGTGCAGCAAGTGAAGAGCCCATGCCGCGCACTTTACACGCAACTGACAAGCACCGAATTTTGAGGCTGGGGAGAAAGCAGGAGAGCAGCCTGGAGCAACGGTGGAGGAGCCAGGCGGCAGCTGAGCACGGTAGGCGGCAGTGGGAGGGAGTGAGATACAGCGGGTTCCCATATACCTGTTGGTGGCGAAGCGGCGCTTGATCCCTGGGGTTGGACGGGCCTGCTCCCGGCACCCCCTCACCCCCCGCCCACCCCCACAAGTGGACACACACACATTTAAGTGGTTTGCCCAGGTGACAGGCAATTCAAGAACCAGCGGTGACCTGGTGAGGGGTGTGGGGGGGGGGTGTCCCCCCCCAGCGGAGAACTGCACAGTAGTCTGTTGGAGCTGACTGAAAAGCTGGTGGTGGGCACGAAAGTGGGATCCACGGCTAAGCGTGACTGGGGTCTGGCCGCATATGGTACCCCGAGGCATTGGGCTGCTTGCAGCGCATGACTATCTTCAGAAATTTGAGCTAATCTGGCCCCACTTTATCTAAAAGAGCTACTGAATTGATAGTCCAGTAAAGGACTCGACCCACCTGACCACATCCATCGCTGGGATCCCCTCTCCCGCCTCTGGTGCTGACACAGATGCCAAGAATCAAGGCCAAAGAACCCCGGTCAAGAGCCCCACACACACTGAAGGCGGGAGAGGGCCGGTTGGAACATTGCTGGAGACGGCCTCGTGAGGAGGCGCCCTGGGTTGAACAGACAATCTGGGAACACCACGCACAGAACTCTGTAGAGACTTCCACGGAGATGGCATTGAACAAAGAGGAGCTACTGGAGTGTCTACAGGGAATGGAGAAACGTATGATGGACTCCCTTCAGGACCAATTGGGGAAAATAAAGGAAGAATTATGCATATCTCTGAAGGAGGTCAAACGAGATGTCACAGATTTAGGAAAGAGAGTAAACACAACAGAGGCAGGGCTCTCCGAAATGGCAGAAGACTCTAAACAGATGAGTATGCTCCTGGAACAGATTGCCACGGCAACGCACAACTTGGAACTCCAGGCAGAGGATTTGGAGAACAGATCCCGCAAATCCAACATACGGGTGAAAGGTTTGGCCGAGTCAATTGGGGACAAGGATCTGAAAGAGACGATGCAAACCTGCTTCAGCAGCCTCCTACCGGATGTCCAGCCGGAAGACATTCTCATAGACAGGGTGCACAGAGATTGCCCGGATAGAAAAGACCTAGGGGCCAGACCCAGGGATGTCTCTTAATGGCAATGACTTCCCATACGATGAAAGAGAGGCTCCTTCGTGCAGCGAGAAATCAACAACCGATCACCATTAATGGGGCCCAGGTCCACTTGTTCCAGGATTTGGCTCTGTCCACCTTACATAAAAGAAGACTAATGGCGCCAGGTACAACGGCATTAAGAGACAAAGGGATTATTTATAGATGGACATACCCCTTTGGTCTGCAGTTTACCTGGGAGAACAGATTGCAACGTATCGCCACTTACGAGGAAGGAATGACTCTCCAACGCCTCGAGGAAGAGGAACAACGCCCGGCCCCATACTCGTCTCGTAACCTCAGAAGCGGAAACCCTAGACAATGGGAGTGGTCATCGACCTCAACTAGGAAACGGGGAACGGAAGGAAAACGAGAAGCCCTTAACCGAAATGTCTTTGAGAACCCGAAAGATCTGAATCATAATTGAAGATGTGAATAAAACCTACGGCGAAAAGACAGACCCTCGGACGGGGGGAAGGGAGTATTCACTTGGGAACCAATGCAGGACAGTTACAGGTCATGGCAAAATACCAGTGAGAGGGAAGGTGATACCCAATGCCCCAAGCGGGGTACAGAGAAAGCTCAGAGGAGCTTTGTTCTGAAGGGCACTAGCGGGCAGGGGGAGGGAAAGTTGAAGGGGGAAAGGGAAAGTTATGCAGTTATTTAACTTTGTGGGGTGGCATGGACCAACGTAGGCAAACGGAAAGGGAGAACCGAGGAGAAAAGGCAAACCGAGAGATAAGGGCCCACGTACAAATATTAGATGGCTGAACTGAATCTAGTCTCGCTCAATGTGCAAGGCCTCAACTCGCCAGTCAAGCACCAATCTATTTTGTCGAGACTCATAGACTTGGAGGCTTCAATAGCCTTCCTCCAGGAAACACACCTCCTTCCGGAGGATGAAATAAGACTGCAGCACAAGGCTTTTCCCCGCCAATATTTCGCCTTGGGTTGTAGGAAAACTAAAGGGGTCGCTATCCTGATGGGGGCCAATCTGACCTTTAAAAAGCAGTCAATACACAGGGACCCGGAGGGGAGGTATCTGGTCTTGAAAGGTATGATACAGGAATAGTTATATACACTAATAGCCATTTATGCCCCAAATGAGCGGCAGGACATATTCCTGAGGGATACACTGAAAATTCTGGGGGGTCTGTGCGAAGGTCAGACGATCATTTTAACTGTGTTATGGACCCAGCACTGGACAAAACCACTCCGCCAAAGGCAGCAGATGCTAGAAACAGGCAGGCTTTATGCAAACTCTTCAGAGATTTAGAGGTGATAGAGGCATGGAGGTTCTTTCGCGGGCAACAGAGGGAATTCACCCATTATTCGGCAGTCCATAAAGGGTATTCGAGAATTGACATGGTGCTAGTGTCAACCACTCTGATCCCGTATATTAATAAAGTGGAGATAGAAGTCCAATATGTTTCAGACTATGCCCCAGTCATAGTACAATTAGAAATGGCCCTGAACACCCATAAAAACCGCAGGCCTTGGAAATTGAAGGAGATGATGTTGAAGGACCTGGCTCTTAGAGCGCACATAGAGGAAGCAATTAACAATATTTTCAGGTAAATGACAACGGTGAGGTAAACTGGGCAACAATTTGGGATGCTGGTAAAGCAGTAATTCGGGTGTCATGATTCCTGCCCCTCATGTCCCCAGCCCTCCAAGATGTCAGGCTGGAGCCAGGCCACAATCACCTACATGGCCCTCAGGGGCCTCTCGATCCCTCCAAGACCCACTTGGAGTCAGACTTGGCGCTTGTGGCACCAGACTCACTCACTCCCATAGGATAACATTGGGGATTGGACTTGTAGTGCATTGATGGGGACAAGATGGTTGCCCCCACATATTTCGGTTCCCAGAACTGCATGTGCAGTCTAGTCTTTTGGGTGTGGTTCAGCCCAGAGACACCTGGGATACCAAGAGACTATTTAAGCCACGCCCAGGCTGAGAAACATGCTTTGTGTTTTCTGCACCTGCAGCGTGACACTCACCGTGTTCGGATCGGTCTCCAGTAGGCCTGCATCTTTCTTCTGCGCTCAGCTCCTGCAAGAACACCGTTAGGAACAGCCTTACCTTGCGGCGCTTCTGCCCATCATTCATCGCTTCTTCTGTTCTGCGGGCATCCTCGGCTGTGTCATTCCCATCCCGGCACGCCGCTTCCTAAGGAAAAGGGAAAAGAACAGAAAAAAGGCATTAGTAAGCATTCAGCAAATCGTTGCTTATTTTTTAAAGACTGTACGAGCTTCAAACGCTTACCTGAATCCCAGCCGCTCTGGGGGAACACTGTCTCCGGAACTTCTCATCCATCTGCAAGAGGGAAAAGACTCTCCAGGTTAGCGTGGAAACATCTAGAGGCGCTGCAAACCGTGCTTATTCGCCGCATTTCTTCTTCATAACCGGCATCCACGCTGAAAACGTTGTGGCACCTAAAAGACACAGAAAAAGAACTCAGTTCAATACAAATACGAAAGGGTTGCATCGCACATCGCGCTCTCACTCACCTTCAGCGCTACTCATCTCACCAGCACGTTGCCATCCCCGGACGCTGGCCATCATCTAAGGAAGGAAAGGAACAAAGTTAGAGAACTGTTCAAAAGACTCATTATACTTTCCTGTCGGACTCTTGCCAGTGAAGTAACTAGGCAGCAACGAGCCTGCATCAATCAACGCACCCCTGCGCTGAAAGCAGGACGGAGAGCACACTTTCCAAGAAAACAAGGTGAGCTGTGGATCAAAGGGAAGAGTTGGACCCCGGGGAAGAAGGGGTTCAAGCACACAGAGACAATAGGGAGTTAAACTCTACCAATCCTGTGTTTCAGGCCCAGTCTCAAGTCGAGTAGACTTCAGAAAAGGGTTCAAGGTCGTAAGAGGTCAGAACAGGCTGAGTGACGTCCCCGTGGATACCAGGTGAGCGTTACAGAACACAAAGACTCACATCAAAATCAACCTGGGCGTCATGGAAACGTCAGAAGCCGACCAGTTAGCCCACATGTTGAGGCAGCTACGTTCTGAAGTACATGCAGCCAGGCAGGAGACCAACACCCTGAGGAGAGAGCTGATAGTAGCCAAAGAACGCACTGATGATTTAAACCGGCAACTTCTCCAGTCACAAGCAGGGCATGCACCATTGCCGGGAAGCGTGCCCTCAATGCCAGCACCATTGTTAGGCAGAAACCTGTGCAGTTCCCTTGGGGACCACTGCAAAAGATTTAGGACTACAGGTGTTGGCAGTAAACCCACTTGGTAGCAGTCTGTACCACCCAGATGTACCTGGTAGCTGTGGCTGAGCAGTCAGACTTCCCTCAGGAAGAGTAAGGCAGTATGTAAAGTATACACAATAGGCACTCAGATACAATAGCACAAGCAAACACTGACCAGAGCTTTGGTATCAAGGTATATAATTATTTATTTAAAAACACACTTATTGAAACACTCCAGCACTATTATTGTAAATCACTCTAAACACATTTACTATTATTATATATACACTCCTTATTCCTTATCAGTCAAGTCTTAGTTAACACCACTTATTTCCAAACAGAGGTGAGCGCTTAACTATAGATGGCACTCCAATAAGTTAACGAAAAAGGAGGGAAAAAGGCAGAATGTAGGAAAGTACACCACACTAATACTTAGGAACTCTTAAGCAAGGTAGGAAAGTCAAAAGTTACTTGTGAGCCAAAGTCCATAGGCCGGGCCCACTCTTGGAGAGAGCAGGGCACAAATGCACCCAAGATCACACAAAGACAACAGGCTTAAAAAGTCTTGCAGGGAGTTCGGAAAGGTTTTAGTTAGGCTCAGAAAAGTTTAGCCAGGGTGTCCCAGGCTAACCCAGGGTCGAAAGCCGGGGGCTAAATCTACCCCGTACAGTCAGTTGCAAGGGAAGCCAGGCGGAACACGGTACCTTATGTGGAAAGGATCCTCCAGCAGGGGCAGTTGTTCCTGGCAGCGGGTGCAAGTCGCGGCGTCGTCCAGAGGAAGAGAAGATCTCGACGTGGAGGAAAGATGAAGGTCGTTGCACTGCCAGGGAAGAAACCAGCCTCAGAGTTTTCCGGTTAAAGGTACTACCCTTTGATTCGCGGTAGTGGTAAAACGTGGTATCCCGGTTGCCGGGGTGCTTGGCACAGGCAAGGCGGCCACGAGATGTTTCCAGGAAGCGAAAAAGGAAGCAGACTGGTTATCCCCACCAGTCGAAGGAAGAAGACTCTCCGGGCTGGAGATCTCTGTCGTTGGCAAAAGTGGTGAGACGGTTCAGCAGGGCTCCACCGGTGGTGTCGTCGTAGCAGGTCGGCTCAGCTTCTCCCTCGTCGGATTCTTAGGTCCTGTGGCGACTTCTAAAGTTCCAGTCCCCAAAGCCCTGCTTTTATGCAGAAAACCCCCATTCACTCAGCCTAGCTGTCACTCAAACATGCTAAGTGGTGAGCCGGCCAATCAGGACGGAGTGTGACTTGAGTTGCCTAGGCAACTCAGTCCAGGGTGCCTAAATCCCCCTCCACCCCTCCTAAGTACCCCAGACAGAGTGGCACCACTTTGGGGGGCTTCTGTGGAGAAGCCCGCCAAAAAGTGGAACAAAGGGCTCCACTTGGGTTGGAGTCACAGAAGCGAACACAAACGCCATTTTAGAACCGAGTTCTGGCAAAAAATACCAACCGGAGGATTAATATTAAATAAATAAACCAGCGGTATGTTCGAGGCTATAGGAATTAAATAATAAAAGTTGGTCGCGGAAGAGAAAAAGAAAAAAAATAATAAAAGTTGGTAGCCTCGAACAATGGGAAATCCCATAGGGTTATATTCGCGGTCGAATATAAAAAGTAGTATCCACTGCCACCAGCCAAAACTCGATCAGGGGGGACGGAGACGTGCCCCCTCGACTAACAGACCATGGGGCAATCGAATTGCCCCGGCCAGTACGTCCACAATATGATGGTTTGTACTGGTTCTGTTCAGAATTTGAGACTAGTAAAGTCAATGGTGACTTTACATGCCCTGGGAGACAGTAGTCAGTCCCAGGGTATGGAGTCTATACTGGGGGGTCACTATGACACCCCTGTGTTACTGCACTGAGGGTGCTGTGTAACACACATCACAAAAACACATGAAGCCCTATGGAGTAAAAGACCCCATAGCCCATAAAACACATCTAGAATCAAATAGACACACTCAAATCATGTCCAAGAGTGAGGGTAAAAGAGTCTCACTGTTGGTAGGAGAAAAATCCTGCTGGGGGACTCAATAGGTTAGGAAATTCAGCCTAAACAGAGAATTCTCCCTAACATCCATCAGCCAATCCCGTTCAGATAACCCTTCCTGGGGCAGTTCCCTTGGCCCCGCCCAAACGATTTACAGGGGATCC
Source organism: Ambystoma mexicanum (assembly GCF_040938575.1). Classification (NCBI taxonomy): domain Eukaryota; kingdom Metazoa; phylum Chordata; class Amphibia; order Caudata; family Ambystomatidae; genus Ambystoma; species Ambystoma mexicanum. The sequence goes on along the minus strand of NC_090936.1, from coordinate 964,736,159 downwards.
CAAGAGGTTTGCAACGTTCATGAACCAGTGCCGCTTGCACTTCCTTTGTAGACCAGTGGCCTTTCCGAATGACCAATCATGAGTCGCTTTTGTGCTATGCTACCTGAATGGTAGCGACGCGGACTGGTCTGTACCCTTTGTGGCACAAGACGATCCTTTGCTGCATGACTTCAGGGGCTTTCAGCAGGAGATGGAAAAGCTGTTCGCCCGTCGTACTCATGGGCAGGCATTGGACAACAAACTTCTGTCCCTAAGCCAAGGGAATCAAGACCTATTAACATACATAGCCACGTTCAATAGACTCGTAGTTGAAGCAGAATGGCCAGTGGAGAAGAGGACCACGTTATTTCATCAGGGGTTACGGGGGAGCTCCAGGATGTTCTCGCACAAGTAGTGAACCCCCCGAAAGACTGCTCAGAATTCATTGACCTTATTGTTCAACTGGATCATAGGTTGCAGGACCGAAGAGCAGATCGAACCAGGCCGGACCCTCGCCCTATGTATGTGCGTACAAAGGACAATATTGCCCGCACAACAGAAGGTTCAGGAGAACCAATGCATATCGGGGGGGTCAGATCCCCCTTGACTAAAGCGGAAAGGGATAAAAGGAGACAGCAGCAGTTATGTCTGTACTGTGGAAGGTCAGGTAATTTCCTTAAAGAGTGCCCTGTGAAGCCACTGAGGAGGACGGTAGGGGCCACGGACAAGGAAGATACCATCAAGGAATCGGAAAACTCCCCAGCCCGGCAAGTGTACGGGTCCACTTGTCGAGCGAAGAAAGTGAACTACAGACCTCACATTTTGCACTATCTGTGGTCTTGATCAATCACCAACAACCATCTTGGATGCATGCAGTAAGAGCGTACATTGACAGTGGAGCCGTTGGGAATTACATCGACCAGGATCTTGCGGCAAAGATGGGGCTTCTGTTACGCCCTAAATCAACCACCGACACAGTTACCACTGTCGATAGCACGGAAATAGCTTCTGGTCCAGTATCCCAATGCACGGCAGCTTTAACCCTTCTGTGCCAGGATGGACACCAAGAATCTATCGTTTTCGACCTCATTAAGGCACCACAGTTCCGGTTGATTTTGGGAATACCATGGTTGGTAGCTCACAATCCCCGAATCGATTGGCGAGCAAAAGAATTGGCCTTTCCCGAGACTTGCGCCCACACGTTATCACCAAGAGAAACAACCAATAGACACCAGAACCGCCACACTTGCGACTGTGGCAATCAGCACCCTACCAAGTGAATACCAGGACTTTGAAGATGTCTTTCAGAAAGAACAGGCTAATACCCTGCCACCGCACAGACCATACGATTGCCAAATCGGCCTGATACCCGGCGCACAAATCCCTTGTGGGCGAATTTACGCACTCACAGAACCAGAAAACCAGCACTTGAAGGCCTATCTTGACCAATACCTGGCCAACGGGTTCATCCGTCCCTTGAAGTCTCCAGCAGCCAGTCCTCTATTCTTCGTACAGAAAAAGGAGGGGGACTTGAGAACGTGCATCCACTATTGCGCACTGAACCAGATTACTGTTAAAAAACCGCTACCCCCTGCCACTGATCCCTGAATTGCTTGATCAAGTCAAAGATGCCCAAATCTACACAAAACTAGACCTGAGGTGGGCATATCACCTTGTTCGCGTAAAGCAGGGGGACGAATGGAAAACCGCTTTTCCCACCAAATACGGCTTGTACGAATATCAAGTAATGCCCTTTGGCCTTTGCAACGCGCCTGCAGCATTTCAATACTTCATGAACAATGTCCTACGGGAATTGATTGATGTCTGTGCTCTAGTGTACATCAACGATATTCTAGTATATTCCGCATCAAAGCAAGACCATGTTAAACACGTCCGATCCGTATTGGAGAATCTCAGTCAACACCAGCTCTACGCCAAGCTCGAAAAGTGCTCATTCCACTTCTCCGAGGTGGAATTCCTGGGCTTTATTCTCAGCCCGAATGGAATCCAAATGGATTTACTACAAGGTAGATGCCATCCTGAACTGGCCATCCCCAAATTCATTCAACAAGGTTCAAAGTATGCTGGGTTTTGCAAACTTCTACCGCCGGTTCATCCCAGGATTTTCGCAAATCGTGCATCCCATCACGTCATTGCTAAGGAAAAGCAACAATAAGTTCCAGTGGACAACAGAAGCCGAGGAAGCTTTCCAGGAACTCAAAGCAAGATTCACATCTGCCCCAATCTTATGCCACCCTCGCCCTGATCTCCCATACCTGGTGGAAACGGACGCCTCAAGCATGACTATGGGAACCGTCCTCTTACAAAAGGACCCCGAAATGGGCCAGTTACACCCTGTTGCCTTCTGGTCGCGTAAATTCACACCCCCTGAACTCAATTACGCTATCACAGACAAAGAACTCCTGGCCATTAAGTCAGCCTTTAAGGCATGGTGGCACTACCTCTTGGGCGGCAGACACACAATCACCGTAAAAACTGACCACCGGAACCTCCAGTACCTAAAAACGGCAAAGGCCCAATCCTCACAACAACTATGTTGGGCTCTTTTTTTTGGTGAATATGATTACATTTCGACCAGGGGTGAAAAACGGGAAGGCCGATGCCCTTTCCCGTATGGGGGTGGAAGAGCAAGGGCATCAGACCCCTGACCCAATAGCAATCATCCCGAGTGACAAGCTCCTAGGAATCACAGCAACCATAACTCAGGAAGAATTACATTAAGAAATCCAAAACCTGATGAGTCGGGAGCAATTACAAGCGTGGAGTGCGCAAGGAGAACATTACATGATAAAAGATCAGTTGCCCTACTTCAGGAATCGTTTATTCTTACCAAACCAAGAACTACGAGAACAAGTCATGTCCGGTTATCATGATTCCTTGATCGATGGCCACGCCTGAATCGCTAAAACCCTAGCCAAGGTAAAACGAAATTATTGGTGGCCCACGTGGCGTAAAGACATTATCCAATTCATCCTATCTTGTGGAGTGTGTGCTCAAAACAAGTCATCCAAGCAGAAACCGGCTGGGCTATTACAAGCATTGGAAATCCCACCAGCACCCTGGGACACGTTGTCCCTCGATTGTATTACCGACGTACCACACAGTCAAGGGTTTAACACTATTCTTGTGGTCGTGGACCTATTTTCAAAAATCGCACATTTCATTCCTCTTAAGGGGCTCCCAAATGCCTCCACTCTGGCAAAGGTATTTCTTGAAGGCACCGTACGGCTCCATGGGTTTCATTCAGTTTTAGTCTCAGACCGAGGTACTCAATTTGTATCCAACTTCTGGAGAAAATGCTGCTCTATGGCCCAGATCGACATCCGGCTATCCACCAGTCACCATCCCCAAACGGATGGTCAAACTGAGAGGACAAATCAGACGCTCAAGCAGTATCTGCGTTGCATGTTACACCAAGCTGAAGGAAGCTTGTTCGACCTATTATGGATAGCTGAACATGCTTATAATAATTCCCTACACACCAGCACTGGGCAGACACCCTTTTATACCATGTATGGCAGGCACCCACGTACCTCTGAGTTGGACGTTCCTACAACCCTGGAAATGCAAGCAGTCAAAACCTTGCACACAACCATTTCTCAAAACTTTAAAAGGGCAGCTGAACACCTACTTCAAGCTAAGAATCACCAAAAGAAGTTTGCTGATCAACACCGAGCAAAGGCCCCCCAACTACCAAGTGGGAGACAAAGTCTGGCTGGCGTCTAAACACTTGTCCATTAAAGGAGCCCGAACTTTCTGTCCAAGATACCTGGGTCCATTCACCGTCACCTCCGTGATAAATCATGTGGCGGTCAGACTAGCTTTGCCGTCAAACATGCAGATTCATCCTGTGTTCCACATGTCTCTCCTTACACCTGTTCAACCTGGGACCCGGGTAGCAACGCCACCGCAGCCAGTAGTAGTCGCCGGGGAGCCAGAATTCGAAGTCAAGGACATCCTGGATTCAAAGTACGTCAGATCCAAATTATACTACTTAGTAGACTGGAAGGGGTATGGTCCACAAGAAAGGACATGGGAGCCTTGTGAGTACATCCATGCACCTCGCTTGCTTAGACAATTTCATCAAAACCATCCAAACCAACCAGGACCAGACAGAAGAGCCACCTTGAGAGGGGCCTTGGGGGGGGGGGGAAGAGTGCTGTCATGATTCCTGCCCCTCATGTCCCCAGCCCTCCAAGATGTCAGGCTGGAGCCAGGCCACAATCACCTACATGGCCCTCAGGGGCCTCTCCATCCCTCCAAAGACCCACTTGGAGTCAGACTTGGCGCTTGTGGCACCAGACTCACTCACTCACTCCCATAGGATACCATTGGGGATTGGACTTGTAGTGCATTGATGGGGACAAGATGGATGCCCCCACATATTTCGGTTCCCAGAACTGCATGTGCAGTCTAGTCTTTTGGGTGTGGTTCAGCCCAGAGACACCTGGGATACCCAGAGACTATTTAAACCACGCCCAGGCTGAGAAATATGCTTTGTGTTTTCTGCACCTGCAGCGTGACATTCACCGTGTTCGGATTGGTCTCCAGTAGACCTGCATCTTTCTTTCCTGCAAGAACACCGTTAGGAACAGCCTTACCTTGCGGTGCTTCTGTCCATCATTTATTGCTTCTTCTGTTCTACGGGCATCTTCGGCGGTGTCATTCCCATCCCGGCACACTGCTTCCTAAGGAAAAGGGAAAAGAACAGAAAAAAGGCATTAGTAAGCATTCAGCAAATCTTCGCTTATTTTTTAAAGCCTGTACAAGCTTCAAACGCTTACCTGAATCCCAGCCACTCTGGGGGAACTCTATCTTCGAAACTTGGAAAATACTCTCCAGGTTAGTGTGGAAACATCTAGAGGCGCCGCATACCGCGCTTACTCACCGCATTTCTTCTTCATAACCGGCATCCACGCTGAAAACGTCGCAGCACCTAAAAGACACAGAAAAAGAACTCAGTTCAATACAAATACGAAAGGGTTGCATTGCGCATCGCGCTCTCACTCACCTTCAGCACTACTCATCTCAGCAGCACGTCGCCATCGCCGGACCCCGGCCATCATCTAAGGAAGGAAAGGAACGAAGTTAGAGAACTGTTCAAAAGACTCATTATACTTACCTGTCGGACTCTCGCCAGTGAAGTAACTAAACAGCAACGAGCCTGCATCCATCATAGCGCTCCTGTGCTGAAAGCAGGACGGAGAGCACACTTTCCAAGAAAACAAGGTGAGCTGTGGATCAAAGGGAAGGGTTAGACCCCGGGGAAGAAGGGGTTCAAGCACACAGAGACAATAGGGAGTTAAACTCTACCAATCCTGTGTTTCAGGCCCAGTCTCCAGTCGAGTAGACTCCAGGGAAGGGTTCAAGGTCGTAAGAGGTCAGAACAGGCTGAGTGACGTCCCCGTGGATACCAGGTGAGCGTTACATCGGGTGAATTCATCTCCCAAGCTACAGCATACATGAGGGAAAGAAGGCTGGTTAGAAAGACTCTTGAAACAGCATTAAATGAAGCAGAAAGACAACATAAGGATAGACAATCCCAAAACACTCTCAGGGCGGTCAGGAAAGCAAGAACACAATTAGAAGCTCATGTAGCAGAGCGCACGGCACAAGCACTAATCAACACCAAGCAGACATATTACACGCAGGGTAGTAAAGCAAATCGGTTCTTGGCAGCCAAGCTCTGCAAGCAAAACTCCCGTAACTATATAGCTCGATTGAAAGACGAAATGGGGGAACCATGCACTACAGAGGAAGGGAAGCGCAGGATAATGGAACGATTCCATCAGGGTTTGTTAGAAGGGGAATATTTAAACCTCCAAACACAAAAAGAATATATATTGGGGATCCTTCTCCCCCAGATCACAGAAGAGGATAATTCCGCTTTGCAGGCCCCTATAACGGCACAGGAAATTAGCGATGCTATAACAGCGTTGCCCCTCAACAAAGCCCCGGGCCCGGATAGACTTGGAAGCGGATACTATAAGACATTTCGCAACCAGCTGCTGGGCCCATTAACAAAACTATTTGACCACATAGGAACCACTGGCACAGTTACACCCAAGATGGGAGAATCCACCACCATCCTAATACTTAAACCGGGCAAGGACCCCACAGACTGCGCCAGTTATAGGCCTATCTCTCTATTAAACACTGACGCTAAGCTTTACGCTAAAGTCCTCGCAAATAGACTTGCCAAGGTCCTTCCCAAAATAATTCATGCCGATCAATCGGGATTTATAAAAGGGAGACACACTCAAGATAATATCAGGAGGCAGTGGATATAATACATCTGGGTTGTAGGACAGGGCAAAGGTTCTCTGTAGTCGCTTTAGATGCCAGGAGAGCATTTAACAGCCTAGACTGGAAATACCTAGAACTGGTGCTGCAGAACCGAAATATGTGGGGGCATCCATCTTGTCCCCATCAATGCACTACAAGTCCAATCCCCAATGGTATCCTATGGGTGTGATGCCACCTTTAGCAGAATGATCCTAGCAAACTTCCGCTTCCCAAGCACGACCGTTTTGGTTAACGGAACCCCACAACAAAAATCCAAATATATAGAGGCACAAGACAGGGTTGCCCTCTCTCGCCCTTAACCTTCGCCATGGCGATGGAGCCTATAGCTGAGACAATAAGACAAAACCCTGCTATACAAGGTGTTAAATGCAGTGCAACTGTCCATAAAATAGCACTATATGCAGATGACATAATGCTGTTCCTCGGGAATCCCAAGAATTCGCTCCCGAGAGTTCTTAACGCCCTACATGAGTTTGCCAAGATTTCCGGATTCACCTTAAACTTCACTAAATCTAAGGCCTTGAACATCTCAGAGAGGGAAGAGATAGTTGAAGCCCTGAGAGCAGGATTCTCATTGTCCTGGGAGAGGGATTCATTAGAATATTTAGGGATCCAATTGACCAAATGCCATAAAGACCTGTACGGGGCAAATATTACCCCGCTGCTGAAACAACTGAGAGAATACCTACATAGATGGGACATTCAGGAATTGTCCTGGTTCGCACGCATTGCGGCACTCAAAATGACCCTTTTACCACGCCTATTATATACGATGAGTTCGCTCCCAATAGAGATCCTCCCCAAGATTAGCAAATCCTTTCAGAGAGACCTAACCGCCTTTATATGGCATAAACGAAAAGCTAGAATACCAACAAGGCCTCCATGCTTGGGTGGTTTGGGAGTCCCTGATGTGGAGAGATATGCCCTGGCCGCGCAAATAGCACCAATGTTGGCCTGGGAGGGAGGGGATAATTCAAAAGGATGGGTGGGAATAGAGCAAGCAGTTACAACGATTCCTCTGCAGGTACTTCATGGGGTAAGAGCGTGAGATAGAGAAATAGAGGGTGGCCTGCTTGAAGCAACCAAGATTACATTGAGAGGCTGGGACCGAGCATTAACAAAACATAACATTGCCCCAAGGCTGGGCCCATTCACCCCAATGGCCCACAATCAAAATTTCACTCCAGGCAGACGGCCTAACTTCTGGAAGAACTGGGGACAGGAACAAATACTATATTTGAAAGACTTCTTTCGGGAGGGAAACCTTTTGCAATTTGAAGAGTGCAAACAAAAGTTTGGGATAGGGGAAGCCGATAGATGCACCTACATCCAGGTACGCTATTGGATCACGCACAAAGAAATCAAGAAGGCAGCCACTAGGGCGCCAATAGGACTGGAATTACTGCTTCATGAAGGGGATGAGGTTAATGCGGTCTCCAAGATATACAAGATGTTGGATAGGGCCCAAGTGAGTGATACATTCTCATATATGGATAAGTGGGGAAGGGATGTAGGTGTCCCTATCACCGAGGAGGAGTGGGCTGAAATCTGGAGGAGAACACAGGGATCTTCTAGATGCACAGCCATTAAAGATTCTGCACACAAAATCTGCTTTAGGTGGTACTTAACTCCCCTGCGATTGCACAAAATGAATCCCAATTATTCACCTATGTGCTGGAGAAACTGCAGAAACAGAGGTGACTTATTTTATATGTGGTGGTCTTGCCCTAAAGCGGCTATCTACTGGAAGGAAATCCTAGGGTATATAAGAGAAATTGCAGGAAAACAGCTGCCAGCAGAGCCAAAGGTTATACTTCTGGGCACAACGGTTGAAGACGTATATGCTGCATCCGGCAACAACGCGATGCTAATCACTCATCTGCTAATGGCAGCAAAGATGACGCTGGCATAAGCGTGGAAAAACCCAGAAGGTCCAATAACAGCGTGATGGTGGGTGAAAACATGGAATTTGATGACTATGGAGAAGGTGGGGTCCCTGAGAGAGGGCAAGTACTTGAAATTCCGAGCAATCTGGGACCCCTTCTTCGACTATGTCAGAGACAGGGAGGCATATTCTTTTTAGACCAAATCTGTTGAGAACGCTACAGTTTTGAACAGTAATAGATTAAGCGAGACAATTTTGACTTAATGCAGAAGCCATCTAATCGGAATGTACAGTCCATGCCACTGGGGTGCTGGGGGGGGGGGTTAGGGGAAAGTTTGTTGAACGGTTATAGTTAATATTAATCCTATGTTTAAATCAGGTCTGATAATTGTAAAATCATAGGTAACAGATGGCCTTGATAAATGTTATGGGTTAAATCATTGAAATCTTGGGCCAACGTAGCACCTGAATATGATGTTTTTGAATAAATAAAGTTGGTTAAAAAAAGACTGAAAGGAACAAGGTACTATTGCTGTTTTAGGAAAGATTATTACAGTGTGAAACACAGCATTATGGAATTGGCTGCCATCAGATGCACTACTTGCAGTCTCAGCAAGTGGTTTTAAAGTCCGAGTTGTACATGTGTATTAAACTTTTTGCAGTAGCAGAAGGAAGAACTAATTTATGGCAAACTACTCATGGGATGCTGGATTGAAATGTTTGTGCTTAGGTAACGGTTGCATCCTTAGCAATCGATAGAGAAAGTTAAGTGCCTTCATTTTCATGTCCTTGTTCCTTATGTGGTTAAGTGATTCCTGGGATGAGGATAGTGGTTAGGTGATTGCTGCAATCAGGATATTTAAAGGAATTACTCTTTTTGTTTTACATTTGTGGAATTACACCGACAATGGTTGAAATACAGGTCCTTAAAATTTACTATGATGCATGTGCTACCAAAATACATTTAATGGTCTCATTCTGTTTATGTATCTTCATCCATCTAGAGCATGCTTCTATTGCATAATTCTTCATGCCACTTTAAAGCCATTTATGCAGTTGGTTCTGAATGTGAGAAGGATTACAATGTAGCGTGTATCTTGTGCATCCTATCAACGAATGAACATTCCTACGTAACATTCAGCTTTAGCCTTTTGCCATCTGTATTTCCTTCCTGTGATACTCACGCTAAATTGATTTGTGGTTTGTCTTCACAATTTCCAGATTTATAGATGAAATGGTAGGGATCATCTGACCTCCCTGAGAAATTGGATAATTTCTGCACTAATAAGTCAAATTCCTGAATCGATCCCATATTGTATGGCAATAAAAGGAAGGCCAAAAGCTGTGAGCCTTATTAGCCAGGATGCTAGCTTTTCAAAAGAGACCACGTAAGATTTACCTTGTTAAGAATCCCATATGGAATTATAAATATACAACATCATATATTGCAAAACATTTTAGATCATTTTATGGAGATATTGTATGCGTCGAAAAATACTCAGTCCTACGAGATAATTCACGGGTATCTGAAATATGTAAAACTGTACTGGTTATCACAGAACAGCGAGACACCTTCTGTTGGGAAATCACAGTAGAAGAGATTGTAGCAGTGGCGAGGGATCTTCGAGGCTCAAAGGCCCCAGGGCCTGACAGTATATCGACAGAGTTCTATAAGACCTACGTTAAAATACTGCCTCCCTATTTGATTAGGATGTACTTAGAATTTATCTCTGGGAGCAGTCTCTCCGTGATCCTTCGGGAGGCGAAAATCACGCTACTGCATAGGTAGGGTAAGACGAGTGCGCTTCATATTGCCCAATTTCCCTTATTAATGTGGACAATATAATGTATGCAAAACTACTGGCTAACAGACTGTTGCAGCTCATGCCGCACTTGATCCTCGCTATCAATCTGGCTTTAACAACTTGTCTGGGTTGAGAAGATTCTTTGCGCCGCTCACTGCCCTGTACCGACAAGTTTTGGCGGTGTCCGTGCTCTTAGATGCTGAGAAGGCATTCACGTCTGTTGAATGGCCGTTCCTGTTCGGATTACCTAAAAAAAAATGGGTCTTGGTCCAGTATTCATTAATGCAGTGTTTCTTCTGTATATTGCTCCAGTGGCTAGCGTAACGGAACGGACAGCTCTCCGATTCTCTGAAGTTAGGGAGGGGAAGTAGGCAGGGGTGCCCCCTCTCGCTTTTACTATTTGCTCTGGCCATGGAGCCACTTGCGGTTCTGTTAAGAAAGCATAATAATGCAGGGGAATACAATTGTATTCCCATAGATTAATTATCTTGCTTTATGCAGACGACATAATTATGTTTATAAAAGAGCTGAAGGATAATCTGAATCCAGTGATGAGAGAGGCGATCAGGTTTGGTGAAGTCTCAGGCCTTAAAATGAACTATGGGAAATCTGTGGTTTTCCCTTTGACCACTGGTACTCAACCATATGCGGATGATTTTGGGTTGGGAATGGGAACATACAAGATATTTGGGAATTTAAATATAGCGACACCCAGATGTGCTTTACTGAAAAACTATAGCAGAACAATAGACGCCATCAAGGAGCGAGTAAATTGATGGCGGGACCTACCTCTTGCTTTGACAGGCTGTGTGGCAGTCATAACAATTGTTATAGTCCCCCAGTTCCTTTACTTCTTTCTGAACATCCGACTTTCATAGCGATATTCATTTTCTGTGGAATTCTTCAAGCCCGAGAATCAACCTAAAGTTCAATGACCTGTGCTGTCGCAGCCATACGAAAGAGGAGATTTGGCACTACTCTACTTGGAAAGATATTACTGGGCAGCCTAGGTTAATTTTCTATCCTTTGATATGCAACCTGATCAGTCCAACCACATGTGCAGATAGAGAGCAGCTTCACTCCGCAAGATGGTACTTGACCGCCCTAAGAGTGACCTGAAGGGGTTAAATGTTGTTACCATCCACCTGTAGGATGTGGCACAAGATAGTTAGACAGCTGGGGATAGAAAAGGTATACTCCCCGACTCAGCCGGTAAAGTATGTCCATGGGTTAACAATAACACACGAGAAGGTCTGTATTCAACTAGTAACTATGTAAAAATCATCAATATTAGTTATGCCCAGTTTAGAGGGAACATTCCTGACCTTGGCACATTTATGCAATGATTTGGGTCCACTCTACTGGATATATACTTAAACTTTCCGATCCGGAATGCATTCAGGGATGGGTTCCCCTCCTTTCGTTCGCAACTCCCAACTTTTTCCCTCCTACATGAGGTAATCTCGGGCCAGGATGAGGGCCCGCCTGGTCTCTCGGATACATGATATGATAGGATTTGGTATTTATAACGTGCCTTTACACAAGTGTATATAACACACTAATGTCCAACATTCCTCTGGAAGGCATCATCCCCAGACGACGGTGAAAGAATAGCCTGGGCATGGAGATACAAGAGGAATGGGAGTATATGATGGGTCAGACCAAGGCAGTCTTTTTTAACTCAAGGTACAAAATGATTCACTTTAACTTCATGCACCAGATGTATTACAAGCCGGTAAAGTTACATAAATATTTCCTAGACACCTGCCAAGATTGCAAGAGATGTGTGGCCACGTCCGCTGACTTCACCCATTTATCATGGACCTGCCCCCAATAGCTGCGTTTTGGAATGGGGCATTTGAGAAGATAACCGTTATTGTGAAGGAACAGGTTACAATAGATTGTTGGAGTTGACTGTTACACTTCCCAGACATATATACAGAAACAAGCAAGGCTTCTATTGGTGTTGGCACAGCAAAGAGCAGCTATCGCCTGGTGGAAAGGACCACTACCTAAGGTTGCAATTTGGATGGAAGATATAGCTTATTGTTGTGACCTTGATGTTGCATTTATACAAACCATGCCTTTACACCCTCGTCCCCTAGATATTTGGGGTCTTAACGTACAATATGTTGTGTCTGTGCCAGATACGGTCTCCAAGGTGAAGAGTCGTTACTCTATTGGCTCAAGTGTATGAATATGGATACAATGCCAGTACATGTGCTATTTTCTTTGTGGTTATTGTATTTAGTTTTTTTCCTACTAGACTCTCCACTGTTGAGATTTATTCTTGTTTGCGTTATAAAATTAATAGATAAATTAAAATAAAAAGCCTCAACCAGAATATACCTACCCAATTGTTTAGGAGCCATTGTAGAAACTACGGTGGTTATTAGAGCACCTTAGTTGGACTGGCAGAAAGCTCCATATCTTAGAAGGGAGGCAAGCTTGCACACGTAGAATGAAATGTCATGGCTTAAAAGTGCGCGACAGAGATTGAGGTTTTGATTATAGAAGCAAATTAATTATTTCTCTGACATTCTAGAGAATGGTCTTATAGCCTTTAGTGTATGAGAGACACTGCTTACAACTATTTTCCTGCTTTGCACAGGAAACCTGTGGAATAATCCCAGCATCACATACAGTTATAGTTTTGGTTTCACAGAATGAGGCAGCCTTCTTTTAGACGGTATAGAGATTTGTGAAGTTGTTTTCCATTGCGCTGTAGGATGATGGTGGTAAAATACCAAAGCAAGTCAAGTATCTTGCATGCAGTGCTTAGAATCGTAGGTGAGCCTTTCACAATTCGGAGGCAAATACATTGGGTAATAAAACCCATAAACACTGTATAAAAATTCCATTTTTTAGGAGACAATCAGTTTGCTACTTTGTTTGGGAAGAATTAAATATTTTATTCTGAGCACAACCATCTAGAAATAACCAGATAAAAAAAATATTGATCTGCCCATCTCAAGAGCTGGGTCTTTATTCAGGATGAACATTTTTGGTGACTTTTTTGGTGGCCTAGTAATTGCGGAAGGGGGTTGCATAGGGGGTACAACCTTTGCATATGAGAAGTGGACCCCAAGATTGGGCACTGTTTTTACACCGTTCAGTTTCATTAGCTTGTCATCCATCCAGTCATAGAAAGACATTAGGCACTTGAAGGTTTCTGTCATTGTCATTATTTAAAAAAAGGTGGGGTTGAGTGTCCGCGGAGATGAATGAAAATGTTGGTCCACAATTGCTCTACTTTTTAGTGTCTTTAGTTAGCTTGGCTTCCGGCTGATAATGGTCTACTGATTACATTCCAGGCTTTATTTTTGGTGATTATCAAAATAAGCACTGTGTGACGAATCTGGACTCTTCGTCCCTTCTCCACAGGAGGAGCCAAACCCTTTGAGGTTAGGGAGGTGAGCCCCGTATAGCAAGATCCTCCCTAGGGGTCTGGGCACATTGGACCTTACTGGGAGGGACTCCCCTCAAGGCCACAGGGACTCCCATTTCTATAAAGAACCCCAGTCCAGAGAATATTATCTGGCTACAAGGGAATTGGAAACACTATTGTTACTTCGGTTTTGAATACTTGTGTTTTGAAACCACCACACAGTGACAGTTCTTCTATCTCTTTGGTTTCATGTAATGCTAGATCTCACATGAAGGCCACAATCAAAGATCATCAACAAAACCCTCTTATTTGTGATCTCACTTTGGATTCACAGAATAGGGACATTTCCTCAAACTCTTCGGCATCAGGTAATGCTTGCCCTCGCCTGAGTGCCGCAGTCAAGGAAGATAGACCCACCCTCTTTGATCATGATGAGATATATAAACCCAAGAAGAACTGTAACGAGAGGGGATTCTCCGACGGAGGGAGTAGACAATGCTACGCTTAGGTGAACCTCTAGGGAGAAGACGTCTTGGAGAGGCAGAGACCGCAGTGACGGGGAAGCACCTGTTTCCACTGGTGGCGCAACCACAAAAAAGTTGTGGTGGGTCTGGGGCCTAGCAACCAACAGTGAGGCCAGATCGACTGGAAGAGCCCAAATCCCTGAGCTCCCTAAGAGAAGGACGTTAGCTGCAGAGAGAAGCAGCACCAGGGAAGCGAACACTCCCATGGAGAGACTACCGCTGAAAGGTAGCGATACTGTGAATCTAGGCTGGGAGAGCCTACAAGGTTGCGGGAACCTGAGAAACCCGAAAGGACAAGCGCCCTGTGTGAATCAGAGCAAGAACAGTACGAACACTTTGGGTCAAGGCTGGGAAAGACCACAAGGTAGTGGGAAACTGAGAAACCCGATAGGGTAAGCGCCCTGTGTGAATCAGAGCAAGAGAAGTATGAACATTTTGTACTACGGCTGGGAATCGGATACATTCAAAAATGGTTGCATCCAGGCCGGTGAAGCCGACAAGATCACGAGACCCTGAGAAACCTGTGTGGACAAGTGCCCTACATCTGACAAATACAAACACTTTGCATCTAGGCTGGGAAGCCAGCAAGTTTATGGGAACCTGCGGAACCTGTGTGGGCAAGCGCCCTTTGTAAGGTAAATGAACTGAGAGCGAACACGTCTGCCAGACTATCAAAGAGCCACGGACTTGGTATCAAGAGACTTGTATTCAGAGGAAACATACGAAAAAATCAACATCAACGTCTGCCAAGGAAACGTGAAATGTTGTAAGACATTGATGAACTATTTTGTCAAGTGTTGGGCCAGGCAGAAGCCACAGACGGAGGCTATTGCTCCTGCCTCCTGCTTTCTTTTAGTTTTTTTTCTATAGTGGTAGGGCCAGCTAGTTGGTTAGGATTCTGACTGAGGACTTTTTGCTTTGGACATTGATGTGCACCCTTAGTTATAGTTTTGTTAGGCAGGGAACTTCCTGCATAGAGATAGGGCCAGTTGGGAGTTTTCTTATTAGTTTAATCACAGCTTTAAAAATGCCCATCACTCGTCAGACTCCTCCTTCTGGTTCGCTACAACTGATAATCATGGTTACATAGAAGAAAGGTAATGGCAGCGCATTTAAAGACTCGGAAAGGCAATTCTTACACATGGGAAAAAAATAACGCCCCTTCTGGATATGAGAATGTTTTTTCAGCATGAAGGACTGGGGACAAGGAAAGGATGGGGGGCATGTTCCCAGATTACAGTATGCCTTCTCTAATGGCCATAAGTACTGATAGGATGAAGGCAGCGGCTTTATTCCAGAGTTCTTGAGAAAAGGGCCAGTATTGGACTTAAACATTAAGAATGTGCTAGAATTTATTTTTTCATTTCAGGTGCTAAGCCACCAGAAAAGTATAGCTTTTATAGAAGTATCTGATGAAGATTTTTGTGTTTTCTTGTTAGACCAGTTAATTGCTCTATTTGCCAGTGAGGAAAGACTTGAATTCACTGGTTAATATTCAACTTTCTGGCATATTTCAAGGAGCATCAGGCATTGAGGAAAACAACTACATGCTGCTTACTGATTTTGGTGCATGCGATAGGCTCCAGTTTTACGGGCTGCACAAACTAGCACCTGTCAGAAATGCCTCAGTCACCACACAACACAATTATGAAGTGGCCTGTGCCTTTAGAAGTTAGTTAGAAGTTATTTTACCACAGATTGAGCTTTACAGTGTGATTGAGCGTGAATTTAGATTTGTTTTAGCACTCGAGATTGCAGTTAGGAATTCATAAAGCAGAGCTATATTTTGCAATTGGACCATGGTAACTGACATGGCAAGTCCAACAGAGTAGTGTGTACAGACAGTTTTACTCCCTAAAAATAGACAAATAAACCAATCAAAGCAAAAAGGGTGTACAAATACTCTCAGCATAAAATAGAAAATAAAAATAGATTCTTCTAGGTACCTGCCCCCTGCTTCCACTCACACAGCTCTAGGGATATGTCCAAATTAGCAGAGCAGTGCCACAGAAAGGAACTCCACATTTACTACTGCCTGATCTGAAGAGTACATTTTCCATAAAAAATCATCTTTTAATTTGGATTAATTACTAGGTACAAACAAGTATGAATTACGAAACAAAGAACCATTTTATACTTAAATTATTCACTCACCTAAAAAAAGTGTGAATGAGAATTACTTTTTTTATTTAACTCCCTAAAAAGTCATTTTTTCTCCAAATTCATAGAATAGGGATTAAAATACTCCCACTTAAAAAGGTCTTATCTGGAGCCGTGGGCATGGAGAATTTCTGATGTACTATATGCCCCAACTGACAGACTCCTTTATAAAGAGTTCATCATGTTGTACTTCTGTCTGGGCTGTGTACAGGTTGAAGTCTTACACAAGCAACAAACTCAGATGAGGTAAACCGAAGTGATAGCAGTTTAAGGACACAGTAACATCAAGCATTTCAAATTCTTAAAAATCCCACTAGAGAGGCTGGGCGTGTTACTTAGTTTAAGTAGTCTAAGAGAAGTGCACTTACCCCATGGTGAGAGGTGACAACACATTTACCAGTGCTCTCTGTAAAACGGTTCATGGTCACCATAAGCACACTTTATATTCGGTGCAATGCTGCCACCCAAAGGCCAGACATGCACAGTGAAACCTTTGTTTGTCATTTACTGCGAACAAATTTTGTTTGCAGCACATGTCATATAAAAATGTTTCTAACATCCCCATACTCGCCAGCAAGGTAGAGTACCATGCAGTTACTCCTCCGTCATAAAAACACCTTGCAAATATAAGTGTGCCAGTAGGTTTTGTGAGCCCTGAACACATATCTAAGGCTGCCAGAGGGGTACAGCAGAGGACTACTCTTATACAAGCGTGTAGGACATGGGGATAGATTGATTTGATGAATAGAGATTATAATCCCATCATTGGTAGAATAGAACTAGCCTTTACATTTAGGAAGGAAATGCATATGACATAACATACCTCTCCTCCAATCAGCTTCCTCATCGGGAAAGTTAGTCCCAAGTGACTATTCTAAGTTAGCAGGGACTGGCAATATTCCAGGTCTCACTCAGGATTAGTATGCTTGATCTTCAGTTTGAAATTAAATTATGGCCATTATGACATGGTTTACTGCTTGCTGACCTGTTATCGTTAACGGCATAGCGTGTAGTTGCAACAGCCTCATAGTGGTGTTGAATGAGGAGTCCAGTCATGTGCAAAGTAGATTATGCCAGACATTAAGATGATTAGCAGAGCAAATGGTCTAAAATGTCCCAAAGGTTGGGATATTTTCTGGATTGTCAAGTATGCACTCTGGAGCGTCTTGCTCTAGCAGTAACCACTAACAGTGCACCATAAACTGAAAACTGATTTTTAGGAGAGGAGAGGTACCTAGGATCAGAGTGGGATTGGAAAATGTTCATTAAGCTGTCCAGAGTGGCACATAGTGCTAGCTAGACAATCCATCTGCTCACATGTGGAGCAAACTCCCATGCCATCCTCTTTTGTGTGCTTACTTTAAAACATCTTGCTTTTATGCAAAGACGATATACCTACCAAATCATGCCTTTTTAGTCTTAGAACCTCTAGGGCGTCCCCTACCTTTCCTGCCCTTCCCCCTCCCTTTTCCTGACACACGTACTTCTTGATGCATCTCAGTAGTGTCCTCTGGGGATAGCTGAGTCACCACACCAGTACATTCTTCTACAAATGAAGCTGTGTTGGCCTCCCCCTTAAATGAACCACTGCATGGGGTACTTGATCCAAGAGTGATCTTGGGTGAGAGATCACCAGCCCCATGTCTAGAAGAGGTGCCCCATGCCATAGGATTAGAGACAGATGCGTTGGCCTGCTGGCTTCGAAGGATTTTCATGAGGTCCTGGTGGTGTCTCTCCTGCTGCTCCACTTGCAGTTGCATACAGTTTTGGATAGTCTGCAGGATAGACTTCTGCTGCTCCAGAATGTCCTGTTGGAGCTGCCCATGCTGCTTCTGCAGCTGCATGTGCTGTTGGTGCCGGAGCTCCCGCCGCTCCTCCAGTTCATAAAGCCGGCGGAGGGTCAGCCTCCAGGAAGCGTGTTCTGTAGGCTGAGAGTGGCTCCAGCCACGGCCAGTGTCCCAATCCGAGGCAGTGCTGGTGGAAGCAGGTGTGGCAGGAGCAGCTCGCCTGACATCGTCTCGCTCTTTTGACACACTTTCTACAACTGGGTCAACAGGCTTCCCATCAGGCTGTGTCCTCCTCTTTTCAAGCAGTGATTCTGATAGGTCAAGTGATGTATCCGGTGCCTCTTGCCCCATTATTGGAACTCTCTCATAATCCAGAAACCATGATGGTGGAGCAAAAAGTCTGGATTCTTCCTCTTGCACATCTGTAAATATAGGAAAACATGGTCAGTCAGAGCCATTGGATAGTATCAAATGTCATTATCATTTGGAACATAACGCTGCATGTTCTTTCTTTTTACTTTCATGTCTCAATCCGGATGCCCTTTTTAGCTACGGCTATTCGGTGGCATTCTAGCTTAACCTATACACCAAAACTATTGGCATAGGAAGAGAAGAATAGTGGAGATGGGATGCATGGAGGGACACACTGCCTGCCAGTGTTATTTAGCTTTGTGTCCACCCCTTTCACACGCACAGCCATGCTAAGGTCTAGGTACATTGCCTCTCCCCCCACAGCTACAGCAGTCTTTTCCCCCTGGTGTCAATCAGCTGAACCATGGAAATCTGACACTACTCAGCAATGCCCTACGTACTTTTCTTTTTAAAACATTTTTTTTAAATTATTTTAAACAACACATCAAACTTAACCAACATATAGGACATTTCCGAAAATACACATATTGTCTTTATATTTGCAAGTTACAGTTCACAGTCCTCCCCCCCCTCCTGTCTCCTTAACTCAAGCTCCTTCTTCAATGCCTTAAAATTCGTTACTTAGGGTTTGTCTCCTTTACTGTTTTCAGGCGTATCATCTTCACTGGATTCGACCTGGGAGAGTCCTGACATCATAGCTACCATTTGCCTTCATTCTACCAGGGGTCCCGTTTTCCTCTTCCCCTCCCCTGCTAACTGCTTCGTACCATGCCATCGTCTCAGCCTCTGCCCACTTCAGGAGGTCATTCCACCACACCTCTAATCTGGGTCTTTGGGCTGCTTTCCAGCCCATAGCGATTCTCCGTTTGGCCAGGATGTAGGCCAGGTCCTTCATTTTACTGATGTGTTTTAGATTGCGTGGTCTAGCGAAGTCCCCCAGCATGCATGCCCATACTGACTCCAGCTCCAACTTGATCCCCTTTTGGGACAGGCGTTGCTTAACCTCCTCCCAGAAACTTCCCACCTCCGGGCACGCCCAGAACATGTTTATCATCCCGGCATCCGCCTCCCCGCACTTGGGGCATTTCTGCGTCGCTGAGTTTCCAAACCTGTCGATTTTACCGGGGGTCATGTATGCCCTGTGGGTGATATATAGCTGGATCTGCTGCAGCCACGCATTCCGGGACACCTTCTTGTGGTACCTCTGGGCTCTTTCCCATTGCCCATCCTGCATAGGTTCTCCCACCTCCTCCTCCTCCCAATCCTGCCTCAGTTGGAGCAACTCCTTGCTCACTCTGGACATCAGTAATTCATAAATTCGGGATATTTCGTGTCGGCCCTTCGAGATATCATACATCGTTTCAATGATTGCATCGGGTTGTTCTACCAATACTGCCTCGGACCACTTTTCTCCCACTCGTTTGATGATTCTGGTATATGTAATGTATTGTCGGTGTCTTCCATTATCTTTTGAAAATCTAGTACCTCCCCTTCTTGTCATATGTCTCCAAGGGTCACTAGGCCCAACGGTTCCCAAAATGTACGGATCCCGCTTATCATTTGCGTGTCCTCGCTGCATAGCGCTACCAGAGGCACCTGTGGGAGCACGGGTCGGGTTTCCCACCACTTGGCATGCTTTGTACCATATTTTGCAGCCTAGTTCCAGCAGTCTCGCACGTCCTTGCATCTCTGACTTAGGCAGCCATATTAGTTCTCTTAGAAAGAATGGGGTGCAGTCCCGATTTAGCAATATTGCTTCAGCTGTCTCTTCTTCCGACAGCCATCTGGCCAGGTGGTATATCTCAAAATTCGGCAGGTTTATGCCTCCTCTATCATATGGGTTCTGCAGCTTCCAGAGCCACCCTGTTTCTGGAATTATGCCATATGAAGCCACTGCATAGGCTCTAGAGTTTCGTGAAAAAGCATTTGGGGAGCATGTATGCAATGTTTGTGAAGAAGTGTAACCGCCTGGGCAGAACCACCATCTTGAGCAAGGCCGCCCTACCCATCCCATCATGGCCAGGTGGAGTTTCGCCAAGAACCCCATGATATTCTCTATGCCTTCCACGGCCCTCTCTGTGTTGTATTTATATTAATCTGCAGCCTTATGATATATATCGATCCCCAAGTATCTGAATGTTCTAGTCTGCCAGGGTATCTGCAAGATAGATAGGGACCCCCTATATCTTCCCAGGGGGAACATGCTTGACTTTCTAGGGTTCACCGTTATACCCGAAAGGGACACGTAGTGTTCCATCACTTCCAGGACATACTGCAGGTTTTCCTCTAGGAATCGCAGGTATAGCAACATATCATCGGCATACAGTGATATCCCGTATTGTTGTCTCAGGCTAATTGCTAATGGTTCTTGTGCGAGTATGTATAAGATAGGGGACCAAGGGCAGCCATGCCTGGTGCCCCTGCTGAGTTGCCATTTGTCTGAGATTATTGCACCCGTTTTGACCCTAGCTATTGGGGAGCTGTATACCATCTTAACCCACCTCAGATACCCAGGGCCTATTCCATATTCTTTTAAGGCCGCCATCATCCACGGCCACCTCAGAGTACAAAGCTTTTATTGCATCCATCGAGATTATTGTCATTTCGCCGAGCTTGCTCTCTGTCTGTTCTATTATATGGTGGAATCTCGTGTGGTTGTCGGTTATGCTCCTTCCCGGAACATAGCCGGTTTGATCAGGGTGTATGAGTTTATTATTTACCCTCTTTAGTCTATTTGCCAGCACTGCCGTGAGAATTGTGCTATCTTAGTTTAACATAGATAGGGGTCTCTATGACCCGCATTCTGTGCTTGGCTTACTGGGTTTTAGGAGCGGAACAATCACTGCTTCTCTTAGGGATTCCGGTAGCATTCCCCTTTCGTACGCCTAATTCAGCATAGCTAGCAGGGAGGGGGAGTACCTCTTGCCTATACGTTTTGTAAAATTCGCTGAGGAGCCCGTCTGGCCCCGGGGCTTTACAGGTGGGGAAGTGCAGGACCACTGTCAAGTTCCTCTATGGTAATTGGGGCTTTCAGGTTCTCCCTCTCCTCCTCATTTAATTTGGGTAATCCTATGTCTTCTAATGTTTCTAGCGTCTCCCGCCCTGCTTCCACCCCTGTATCTTCATAGAGGCGTTTGTAAAATCTAAGGGACCCCTCGTTCACTCCCTCTTGGGTGTTCCAGGTCTGCCCTTCTTCTCCCGTTATCTCCCCGATTACCACTCTCAGTGTCTCATTTTTATATAGCCATGCCAACAGCCTCCCTGTTTTGTCCCCCCCTGCGTGTTGCCTTTCAATGTATTTTTTATAATTCAATTTGCACAGCCGTTCCCAGAGATCCCTATTAGCTTGCTGTAATTAGTTCACGTGTTCGTTGTCCTCCGGTGAGATACCTCCCTTCTGCATCATTGCTTCCAATTTCTTCTCTGTCTCTTGTAGCTCTTGCTCTATGCCCCCTTGGAGCCCTCTAGATTTGGATATGGCCGCACCCCTTACTACCACTTTAAACGCTTCCCATAAGGTTTCTTCTGACTTCACACTCCCTGTGTTGGTGTCAAAGTACTCTATAATCTCCTCCCTTAGATCCTCTCGAATTGCAGAGTCCCGCAGGGCCTCGGCTCTAAGCCTCCATGTTGGAATTCTTGCTCTGGGGGGCTGGTGTCTCCACTCCACGACCAGGGGGGGGGGGGGGGAGTGGTCTGATAGTGTTCTTGCCTTATATTCCGAGCCCATCATTTCACCTACGAGTTCAGAGGCGACGAACATATAGCCCAGTCTCGTATATAGGTTTTGTGGGGCGGCATAGCGTGAGTAGTGCCCATCGTTCGGGTGTTGCTGTCTCCAGATATCCTCCAGCCCAAAGTCTCTTAGCAGGGCCTATAATGCTTTTGCGGTGGGGGTGGGTTTGTCTAGTTTCGTATCTGACCTGTCCCTTTTGGGATATAGCGTGCAGTTGAAATCCCCTCCCCACATAATCGCACCTCCCAAGAGGGGGCTAATTTTGCTATATAGGGTTCTGAACTAGGCTGCTGTGTCTTGGTTGAGGGCATATGTGTTTATGATGCTCAATTCTCTGTTCTCCAGCATGATGCTCCATTCTCTGTTCTCCAGCAGCCTCCGCTTCTTCTGCCCTATTGTCCAGATTACTCACGCATTGTTCTAAGATTTGAATCTCTGATTTGTGAGGCGCACATGCAGCTGTGTTCGGGGCCATCTCCTTTTCAAATTTGCACGTGCGTTCTGCCAGTGTTCTGACATCTTGCCTAAGGAGATTCACCTCTTCCTGTACTGTGCCCACTTTAAGTTCCAGTGCCGTCTTCAGTTCGACCATGGCCGATTCCAGTTTGGTTTCCCATGCCAATTTCAAGTCCGCAATCGCTTCCCGGATCTGCTGGTCTTGGCTCCCAATGGCAGTGTCTGTGGCGGGAGTTTTCTCCTTACTTCTAGCCCCTTCTGACATTTGCGGTGTTCTAGTGTATTCTTCCAACATAGGTTGTTTGCCCTTTCCCTTGGTCTTTTTATTCGCCAAATTGACGTTGCCGTGTGTTTTTCTTCAGGTGCTCCGGAATATGGTCTTTAGCGCCTCCGGGTTAGACCGTGCTCAACTATGATGCCTGCAGGGGGCTGCTGTAAGAGTTCTCGCATGCTGTTTGTTTCATGTTGCGAATGGGTTATGTCCTCCCACGTCCTCGGCCACTGCTGTTCCTTTCAATCTTTGCACTCCATCTCTTAGTGGGGCCTCTCGCTGTCTGCGCATTCAGGGGCTTGTGGGCTTGTATTGCTGTTATTGTAGACTTTACAGTTACCAACCGTGGTATGGTGTGCCACTTCGCCTGGTATCTCTGCCGTCATACTATCCGGTGGCTACCCCACATGTCTCTTGGAGTAGTTAGTTGCCCTTCTCGCTCTTGTCCTGCTGAATGTCAGGCATATGTAATGCACCTTATAGTGAGACCTGGTTAAAGTGAGCTTACAGCCCGGTATTAGCTTGCGGCCAGAGCCAGCCTGTTTTGAGCGTGTCTCTCCCTCTGGCAGTTCCTGCCCACGTGACGTCGTCTGGTCGCTAGTGCTGACTGTTAATGGGATCCGCAGTGGTCCTTACCACTGGGTGTGCTGCGCGCACACCTTCTTTGTGTCGCACCATGGGCCAGTGGATGCTTTCCACGCTTCTGGGCCACGGGTCCGTGGGGATTAATATGCCTCAGCTGCTTTATTTTAGGAGGGGAGGTTGCCATTGATCTAGGCTAGTTGACTATTGTGGGCGAACTGGGGTGTATCTCCCATACCTCGTATTCGTGTAGTACCGGGCATCAGGTGCCTGGTTTACCATCCATCCACTTTCGTGGGGTTGCCTGCGGCATGCTCCAGACCCACTGCCGCGCTTACTTACTACGTTTTCTGGTGATCCCACTGTCCGGTCCCCACATGCGAACTGGAGACGCTGTGCTCCATATGCTGTTTACAGCTCCATCCAGCACATCATGTGCGTTGCGCCGTTCCTGCATCGGGCCTCCACAGGTCCTTGTGTCTCTGCTTATGCCCCACTGTGCGTCTTGAGTGGCTGGGTCAGTGTTTTAAGGGTTGGATGCGGCCTCGTATTATGTTTTATGGCACTTTGTGCAGACCGGCTTTACAGGATGACTTACCGGGGCCCGCCGCCAGTTGCGAGCGTATTCATTACACTTCGTCCTCCTTGTCCACCATTATAACGTTGTAGCAATGTTATTGGGGCATCATGGTGTGCTTTCAGCGGATTATTTGCAACTGTGATCATTGCATTTCTTCATCCGGTGCTTCGGCTGAGGAAGCGAGCGCCCGCAGTGTTGTTTTCTTCTGGGCAGCCGCTCGGTGTGCCGGACAGCTCTTTTATCTCCTAGTGCACGCGTCCCTCTCGAGTATGCCGGTGCTGTATTTGTCTTTGTATGGCCCCCGGCGTGCGTTTCAAACCCGCTGTGTAGCAGTGGGGAATTCTTGTTCTTTCCCTCGTCTGAGACCGGGCATTCTCACATGTGTCCATTAACGCTTGACTCGTCTGCAAGCGTCCGTCTCCAAACGGAAACTATGTATCGAGTCAATTCCTTTGTTCACCTCGGGCTGCCATTTTGTTTCCTTTGCCTGCGCGCCGCTGCAATTTTCGGCAGACTGGATGCACACGAGTCACTGTGCTAGTCCGCTCAGCATTATCGGCAGGAGCCTCTCAGTAGACCCGTCCTTCTACATGGCCCTGAAGCCACGCCCCCTCGCAATGCCCTACGTACTTAGCACAATTTTAGAAGCTAAAAAATGTGAGTAAATGAGTGTTTGCAAAATGTAGCATTACTAATACAAATACGAAAAGGGCTTACGACTACCATGATGGGTGGATGCCTTTTTACTATATCAGTAATGCTATATCGTGCAAATACTAATTTGCACACATTTTTGAATTTCTAAAATTATGTACCATTTATGTAGGGCTAATTTAAGTAACCATGATATATTTACAGAACACGTTCAGCTAGTGGTGTCACAATCTCAAAATGCACTGCAAAGTCACCATTATTATTCAACAGTACCTACATAGCTAAACATACTTTGAAAAGTGCAACAATGGGTGGAAGTTAGTGTTTGCACACTACAATATTAATAGAAATAGTACAAAGAAAAAAGACTGAAGTCTTTTTTTTAACTATTTTTATTATGCCTTATGTGAGAAACCAAAGGGTGCCTCACCCGTTAGTCCTTGTGGACTTGTCATCCAGGTGGCCAGGACACGGCCATCGCTTTTGGATCCAGTTCCTGGGGATGGACCAGTGCGGGAGGATCAGCTGGGTGAGGGTGAGACAGCGAGTGGCGAGACGCAGCATTCCTCCCTTTCTCGTACCTATGATCCCTCCTATTTGATAGAATTTTCTGGTGCCCCAACTCCCCCAGGCCCCGTTTCCACACAAACACTGGGACGAGGAAGAGGTTGACAGAGTAAAAATGCTAACTCTTACACATCACACTGGACGTATTCCGCTAATTGGGTCAAAGTCAGGCACTTGACTCCAAGTGCATACATCTGATACCAATTAGCTCACCTCACACGGATAAAAGGCGACATATAAAGACACACTGAGCAAGGTGGAACACAAGTAAGAGCAGAACTTCCAGGGCGAAGGCGAACCTACTGGAGCAAAGCAACGGAATGAGGGACGAGAGCCATGGGTGGAGAAACCCATGCGTTCCCTGCAGGAGGTTCTCGCCTCCAAAAGGCTGCGAAATATACATGGAGAAGGCAGAGTCCCATACAAGAAGGCTGCATTGTGTTTCAAGAATGCCCGCGACCCTACCGGATGAACAGCATAGTTGGGGAGGCAAGGCCAAGCCTGTGCCACTAACCTTAACTCATAAACTGGAAGACAGTAAAGACAAGAAAGAAACGCACACCACACAGCCGGTGAGTTGGCGAGCGGCGTGCAAGACCAGTGTGTGCTAAAGAAAGATTGAAGTGGCAACATTATATCGCACAATTGAAGGCTGCACGTGCAAAGAAAGTGTCATGATGCATACCCCCGGGCAGCTGGACCAAGCCCATCCGCCCCGGAAGCAGGCATCCGGACATCTGTTTAAACCTCAGAAGCCCCGGCTAGGGCCTATCTGGGTTGTGTCCTGGCACCTTAGGCGCCAGGCTCATAGTCATCACTTACCTCAGGCAGACCATGCTGCACATGCATCCAGGCCAACGTGAGACCTGGAGGGACTATTTTTCCACAAGGACTACTTTTCACTCAGGTGTGGTTCTAGGGACTTCTTACCTGGGACTACTTTCAAAGCTATTTAAACCACGCCCGATCTTCAACACACGCTTCACGTTATTCTGCATTCAGCAGCGTAACGCTCACCGTGTCTGCAAACCTGCATCCAGCCTTCTGCCACGCCCGCCTCGAACACGGAGCCCCTAGGAGAGAAAAGAAAATAGAAGAAGAGGTTAGATTACAGACTTTAATCTGATCCCTCACCTGATTTCGGATCCTGCATCACTCCGAGCCTGAAGGGACATTCTTCCGGCACGCTTCGCATCCCAGTTGCAGCGCCGCTCCATTTTCACCAGCCCACAGCATCTCCGACTCGGCGCTGCCTCCGTCACTTTTTTGGTGACTTTCAACACCTGGGGAAAAGACAAGAAAAAGCAAGGTGAGCCTAAAGAGACTAAAAAGACAATGGGGGTCATTCCGAGTTGGGTGGTAAGGGAAAAATGATGCTGGTAAAGGACTACCGGCATCGTTTCCCGTTACGGCCCATTCTGACCCACCAGACCGTTATTTACGGCGTCCTAAAGTACGATGCCGTAAATAGCGGTTTAGTGGCGCGCGCCCGATACGCCATGCCGTAATTAGCGGCATGGCGTAAACCGGAGCTGATCCCAAGTAAAGCGGACATGGAAAAAACGGCCTCCACAAGACCGCAAAGTGCCTTACCGCCATGGAGTAAATACCGGCATCGCCGAGAAGGTGTTAAGGACCCTGAGCAGTGTTTCCAAGAGGAACAGGTGCACGCAATCAGCACAGGTGGAGGCAATGGAGTCTGGCACAGCACAACAGGAGCACACCCACACACCACACCCCCTCCCACACCAAGATGATACCAATAGTAGCAGCATTCCTGGAGATGGAGGCCCTGCTTGCAAGGCAGCAACTACAACAACAGCAACTACAACAACCACAACCCCCACCACAGAGGATACACAGGAGGAGAAGGCGGGTGAGACAGGCCCAGCATGCCCTACCGGTGCAGCCACCATTACCACGCCGGCAGCCCCCAATCCCCCGCATCAGAGCCACCCCCTTCAACCTCACACCAGAGCAGATCCACACCCTGTACCGGCTTGACTGGGACACCATTACCAGCATAGTGGACATGATACATGATGATATAGTGAGCCGCATAGAAATCCGCACTGCCACCCCCCCCTCTACTGAAGGTAGTGTCTGTGCTCCACTTCCTTGCCACAGGCAGCTACCAGCATACAGTGGGGCACATGCATGGCATTTCACAGCCCATATTTTCACGGATACTCAAACAAGTGCTGGATGCCCTCCTCACCCACACAAGGGAAAACATATCCCTACCCCGTACTCCCCAGGAGATATATGACACCAAAGCTGCCTCCCGTGCACTGGCAGGCATGCCAAATTGCATAGGTGCCATCGACTGCACCCAAGTGGAATTAGTGGTCCCGCATGCCATGGAGGTGCCGTATCGCAACCGCAAGCAATACCACTCCATCAACGTCCAGATGGTGTGTAATGCCAGTAAATCCATCACACATTGCAATGCCCGATACCCCGGATCAACTCATGACTCCTTGGTCCTGCGGAACTCAACACTACCACGCTACATGGAGCGACATGCCGGACGACGTGCCTGGCTGCTTGGTGAGTAACCTGAATGGGCCATGGCAGTGCATTGGGGCTGTCAGTAGGTTGCCTGCATACTCCACCTGGGTGGGAAAGGGGGGGGGATGCATACTCCACCTGGGTGGGAAAGGGGGGGGGGGGATGCATACTCATCCCAGTAGTCATCTGCGGCCATGTAAGACTAGTACAATTCTCCACCATGAATGCACACACAATTACCTCCTTTCCACTTCCATGCAGGTGATGCTGGCTACCCTCTAAAGCCGTGGCTCATGACCCCGGTCCGCAACCCACAGAACAGGCACGAGGAGGACTACAATAGATCCCATACCCGTACACAGGTGTTGATAGAGCAGACCTTCGGCCTGTTGAAGGCACGATTTCGTTGCCTCAGCCGGTCTGGTGGGGCACTCATCTACAGCCACGAGAAGGTGTCCAAGATCACCATGGCATGTGTAATGCTACACAACATGTGCATCCGTCGGAACGTGCCACTGCCCCCTGACGTGGAACTGCTACCACCAGATGATGATGAGGGGGAGGAGGAAGGAATGGCAGGACAGCAGCACGGTGCCGATGCACAGGAGGGACGTTCAGTGCGGCAATCATTGATTGGACAATATTTCTGACTCACAAGTCAGCTGAGGGTGTGAGGGTGAGAGGACATTGGGCACTGGGTGTGGGGATACATGTACACCATGCAATGTGCGACATTAAAAGACACAAGCAAAATGAGCAATGTCCACTCTGTTTTTTGGGAATGAACAACCAGTGTATTCAACATTTATGTAGGAACGTGTTCAACAAAACCACCACCCTCACCCCCCTCCCCCTCCCCCCCAACTCCCACACACACCCTCACCCCCCTCCCACTCCCCCCCCAACTCCCACACACACCCTCACCCTCCCTCCCACTCCCCCCCAACTCCCACACACATCCTCACCCCCTCCCCCTCCCCCCACAACAACCCCACAATAGTCCCATCAGTGCAACATAGGCCACATGTGTGTGGCAGTATGGTCATTGTGTACTTCCAGAGCCAGGCGTATCCATGTTCTGGCGGCGGAGTGTGCGCATTGACCGACGGACAGGGCTGGTCTGCGTGGAGGAGCACTGTGAGGGTGGGTACTCCCACTGGGGCTGTGGTCTGGGGGGTGCTGCCTCCAGGGCATCAGCGATCCGGCCCAGCACCTCACAGAGCCGGTTTGTGTTGGCAGTGATGACTTCGCCCAGGGCCTGCAGATCATTGTGGCACTCCGACCTGGATTCACGGTTGTCCCGGATAAAGTCCTCAATCAGGCCCGTGAGGCGCTGGGAGTGCAATCCATCCATGGCCGGTGTGGCAGATGTGCTCGGTAGCCGTGGTGTTGAGCCTGCAGCCCTTTCGGGGCTTTCTGCAGGGGAGGTGGATCCAGGACTGGCAGGTGGTGCTCCTTGGCCTGTGAGGCCTGGGGTGTCACTCTCCCCGGAGTCGCTGTGTGCAACTTGACTGTAGGATGGGGTGTCTGGGCTGTGTACAATGTCATGGGACTCCTCCACGTCGGATACGGGAACTGATGTTGGGCTATCTGGCTCCTCGAAGAGGCACATGGCAGCATTATCCCCTGCCACACTGGACTCCTCTGAGTGCACCGTGGGGCATGTCTCCGTCGGCAGTGCAGGCATGGGTAGGGGTGTGGGGTGTGCAGCCTCCATGGGGGTTGCTGGTGCAGGTGGTGTTGCCTGTGCCTTCTTCCTTCCTGCAGGTTTACGCTGTCCCCTGGCTGTGCCCCTGGAGGTACAGGGCTGCGTGGCTTCCTGACCCTCGCTTTCATGGCCGCTGCCTGTGGGGGGGGAAGAGAGAGATGGCATGAGCTACGATTTGGGGGTCAGCATTTCTTCAAGCCTATGGTATCACAATGGGATTGCAGCGTTTTGTTGACATTTGGGTGGGGAGTGGGACAGTGATCTGGGCTTAGATGGTAAATGCATGCAGGTGTCTGGGTCACTCATGTTGGTGGAGTACTGTGCTGACTCACATTGACTGCCTCTTTGTGTGCTATGGCCAATATGGGTTGGAGCCTTGCACCTGGCATCAGCCTGGGTCTCACTTGTGACGGCATGATTTGATGGGGGGTGGGGGGTTCCCATACGTGATGTGACTGCTTGCCCAGCCCTTGGCGGTGCCTTACATTGGGAATGCATTTACTATCTTCACTCATAACACTCACCTCCATCTGCGGATGACGGGGCACCGCACTCCATCTCGCCGACCCCCTCTATGGCTTCAGTGCCCATCATGTCCGCACACGTTTGCTCCCAGGGCATCATCTTGATGGGAGAAGCTGGGCCTCCTCCTGTCTCCAGGGCCTGTGTTCGGTTGGCTGATAGGATGGCCCGCACCCTGAGACGGAGGTCATCCCACCGTTTCCTGCAGTCCCTCGTCGTACGGGGGGTGTTCCCTACGGCGCTCACCCTCTGTGCAACCAAGTCCCAGATCTCCTTCTTCCTGGCAATGGTGGGCCTACGCATGTCACTGCTGAATACTATCTCAGCATTTGCGTGCAGGGTGTCCACCAGGACCTGGAGCTCGTCCTGCGTGAAACGCTCCTTCCTGATGCGAGCGGCACCTTTCTTCAGTGCTTTCGGCATGATACTGGTCAGTGATGGCTTTTTTAAGGGTCAAAATATACCTCTGGGTACTGTATTAAGAGGATAGCAATGGATTGTGTTTTTAAAGATGGCCGCCGCGCTCCTTCCCGTTCCTGTGCGATGATGTAATTTCCGTATCCGTTAATTAGCGGTGACCGTAAATTACGGTCACCGCTAATAACGGGCAGCGAAGCTTCGGTGGCGGTGTTGTAATGACCGTCTCGCTTCATGCCGCTAAGGGGTTTTACGGGCCCTTTAGCGGTATGCCGCTATGGGATTTACCGGCATGGCGGAAAGCTCGTGCCAGCGAAGTCGCAATGGCCTGTAAATTGCGGCGTCGTACCAGACTGGACTCGGTCTTTCCGCCATGCCGGTATAAACCCATACTTACCGCAAAACTCGGAATGAGGCCCAATCACTTATATTACAAGACTTACCTGATTATCACCGGAGGCTTTATTCTTCAATACGCCGCATCCAGGAAAAAAGGGAAAGGACAGTGAGCTAATCTCACGCATCTTTGCAGGATAGTTTGGGTAATACAGACTCTTATCTAAACGCCGCCAGCAACCTCCAGACAGAGTTTGCCGCCGCAAATCAACAAGGGAGTGCAAGAGTGAACTTTGGACATTTTGAACTGTTCAAAAACTTGGCAAACTCCGGACTCAATAATCGTCCAGAACCCCAACACCTAAAACCAGTGAAGTAACTGGTATCTACACGCCCCTGCATGCCACGCAGGATGGAGAGCTCACCAATCAAAAACATAAGGTGAGGACACTGACCGGGAATATCGGAGGTGGCAAGTGGGGAGATCGGGAGCAGGGAGGGGGGCCTGCATTCACACCCACGGGGCTAAATACCTTTCCCCATTCACAGGAGAATATTTCTACGAGTCAAGCTTACAAGACTGAGGGGGTCCGTCCAGACGGTCATCTTTGCCCTACGCTTCACGCTGATGGAGGCCACAGCTGTCCGGGTTCGATCTACGCCCCTGTGGGAACCAGGTGAGCGTAACAGAAAGGCAGACCTGCAAATGAACCTTGAAAAAAACAATAGCTGTAAAGTCAGCGATACTGAGTAATGGGGTGGTCTGACGAAAGAAAGTAGCCCACTCGAAAGTCTCTGTGAAAGGTGAAAGGTTTGTAGCGATAAAGTGAATGAACTGTAAAAAGCTAAGTGATTGAAAATGACCCTGAGAAAAGGGGAAAGTAAAACATGAAAGTTCAACTTTGGTGCATAACACTGTGAACTACCCAGACCAGAAAGCACTAAAGCAAATAAAGGAGTGTGAATGGAACGCTGGAAAGTCAAAGTTGTCCTGCAGAGGTCTGTAGAAAAAAACCATGCACATTCAAAAGTCTTCGACATCAGGAAACAGCCCGATTGAGGGATACCGAAGCTGCAATAAGTAGGGGAAGGGAACCCCTAAAGGAGGTGAATTAAGTTCTAGCAAGGGAACCCTTGCAACTGTTTTCATTTGAACTATTTTCTTTGAAAGGTCAGAGTCCGATTGGGGGAGACCGATGTGAACTTTTGCTGTGAAAGGTCCGAGCCAGATTGACGGGGAGCGACGTGAACTTTTTGGTGAACTGTGTTTTGAAAAACGTGGAAGGCCATGCGGGCCTCGATCCACGTCGTGAACTGCCTTTGTGTTAAGAGCCAGAGTGTGTCATCTTGCCTACAGGGACAGCCTTACCCTGTGCTGTCCAACATGGGGAGCAGAGCTGACTCAGCCATTTTTATTCTTTTTATTTGAACACTGACTTTCCTTTGCATACATATTCTCCCTTTCACACTTTTGTACAAGATATAAGGCAGGCATTAGGTTTTTGTTATTATCAGTCGGTTTGATTTGACGCACACAATTAGTACTGTTTTACCTATTATTTGGTGGTCGAGACTACTCCCATCTTAACTATAAGGCAAAGTAGGAGTTTTTCCAACTCCATTGAAACTTTAATAAAGGTTTTACAAATTGTACCTTTTGTGTCAGTGTCATACTTGTGATACCATGCATCCCTTATACTTATCAGTGCCATGTCATTCATCTACACCCCAACTTGCGTTTTCAGAATATTATTCTAAAACAACCGTCAATGTCCAGTTCTGTCCCAAGTAAGAGGTGCGTTCTATTTCCTCACGCCCCACTTCCCTAAAGTTAACTTTTGGAGCTGTACGGCCATTGTTAGTTCACGTTGCACAATGATAGATCATGGATGCCTCCTATGCTCACCCACTCTTTAGCTTGGGACACTTGCCTAATGTATGTGCATTTCTTTGCAACAGACATTCCACCATTCAGTTGTGCATGGCCCTCTCTGCTAGGGTGATCTGCCTTCTCTTGAGAGGACTGGTGGCTCACAGAATCGCCCCCACCTTCCGTCCTAGCTACACGATGAACGTTGTACTGAATGCTGCAGAGAACTGGGGTTTCCCTTAATCAATCTTGTTGGATGGATATAGAAAGTTCTGTTTGCAGAAAGCGTGGTGCTCAGGCCTTTGGGCAGTATTAAATGCTGTGTAATTAAGCCCTTCATATAACATGATCGCCAAAGTGAATAATCACAGGTGTCTGTTTACCCAGTGTAGGCCATGGTATTCTCAGTGACCGTTTCCACACAAAGGTCTCAAATATTTTAGCTGCTGCTTTTGTGCCGGATTTGGTGTCATAATTGTGTTTCATGCCAGATCTAAGGACAAACAGAGGGCAGGAGAGTGACAAGAGAGAGACAGTGACCAGAGCGAGAGAGAGAGCGAGAGGGGGGACAGAGAGAAAGTGAGGGAGCGAGAGGCCGCTTCACGCAATTTCATACTTGCGGTTATTCAGACATTCTCCATCTGCTCTGTGATGGCTTTTTTCGGACACACTGTGATTCTGTGTATAGCTGCTCTACGATTCCCTGTTTGCAACTGTCTGAGATACCCAGTCTTTAACTGTTCTGTGATTGGCTGCCTTTGATTCCATGAATGTGACTGCTTATTTGTGGCTGATTTCATTGACCATTTGGGTGGCTGTTCGGTTATAGCCAGAGTGTTGCTGCCCATTGATTGATTGTGTTCTTCCATTACTAAATTATTGTTGCTTTACCCACCAAAAGTTGCTCTATCAGTTTGTGTGTTTGAGTTAATGCAGTAGGGTTACTTTCATGCGCGTCATGAATTTTACCGAACAGAGAAGTGCTTTGAGCAAACTTTATCCTTGACCCTCAACCAAAATACTTGAATTTTCTTTGACCAACACCAAAATCCTTTGATGTTATTTGATCAAGAGCCAGTGGTGGCTGGTGATTTTATTGGAGGGGTGTAATATTTCCCACAAATATGTCAGAGCGACCAAATGTAGCAAGGGAGTCCGAACCAACCAAGGGAGGTTTAGCTCCACGGGGAAGGAGTGGTTCCCCCCTCTCCAGAGCATTGTTTTCGAATCCTAAGTTAAAATGGTGCATTATACAGCACACTTTCTGTGAAATATTAGACAAAAAGCCAGACAGTTTGCAACTGGTTTCGTAGGCTAGCTCCAATCCAAAAATGCACAGAAACATTTCCCAATGCACTTCCATGATGCCTTTGCATACAATGTATGCCAGTAAAAAAACATTTTCACGCTGGCTGTGCCCAAAAATGTCCATGCTGGCTGCACCAATATATGCCAGTATTCTTGAAGAAGAACATACTAATGTTTAGTTTGTGCTTAATGCAGTAATGATACCATTGTTTTTTTTTTTAAGTTTCGTTTATTCATTTTCTCAACAATAAGGAAAAAAGAAAACCCAGACGCATTATAGTAAATCAAGTGTCATGCGTGAAGTTAGATAGAAAATTGCATAATTTCCCATATCAAACCCAATGTTCCAACACGGATACAGCCTGTTGCTGCCAATGTTCATATCTGCTGTATCCATCTGATACATAACCCCCAGGTCCTTCCCTTTCGTAAAAAAAACCCACATGTACATAACAGAACCCGGTCCTAGGACCTCAACTTATTAACAAACTTCAACCAGAAAACCACTGCATGCGGCTGCCGAACCCGCCCCAAACACCTGCCACCATATCATGTCTTGGTGCGCACAATACTGGGCCACTCGGAGGACCTCAAAGAGGCATGCCGTCTCAGGGGGCAAACAATGGTTAGGTTAAGGCATTCCAGGCTGCAACATCAGTGCTAACTTCCCTCTACCCTCTACACACCGCCCAGTGCCAAACCACCATCTCAGTCTCTGCCCATGTCCTCAAGTCTCCCCACCAGGCCTCTATTCGGGGACCCCAAGCAGACTTCCACGCTAGCACAATCGTGAACTTGGCCAATAGACATATACGATCTTTCATTCTGGTGAGGTGTGTCTCTGCCCTTCTACGGAGAAACATTCCCAGCAAGCATGTCTCAGGCAGCCAAACATGCATGGCAATCCCACCCTTCACCACCCTACCTGCGATGTCCTGCCGAAACACCCTAATCACCGGACAGAACCCGAACATGTGCAACATGCCCGCCATGTCACTTGCGCATCTGGGACACTTCTGCTCTCCTGTCCCCAGGAAATGTGAAATTGCATGCAGGGTCATGTATGCACTGCGTGTGACATATAGATGCATCAATTTGAATCTGGCATCGCTGGACACCTTCCTTGTGTAATGCAGTACTCTATCCCACTGCCCTTCAGCGAATTCCCGCCCAATGTCCTCTGCCCACTTGGCCCGTATCCTGAGTCCCTTTGTCTTGAATGTGTCAAGTAACATTTTGTAGAGCCTGGAGAACACATGACCCTCCACCGATAGGTCGTAAAGCGAATCCAATACTGTGCCCTCCCGCCCCCGAGTTCATGATGGTAACGATACTATAAGAAAACGTCCAAATTAAGTGCACAATGTAGAAAATGCCATGCCACAGTAAAATATGGCTAAACTGGCTACCCCAAAATACCAGTCTAGACAAGTAATCGTAAATATTATCCTTTTTATATTTTTAAAATCAACAGCATTTATTACTGGACATGTACAATCATCAGTGGCCACTAAACAATTCTGTTGTTGCTGTGCACCCGCTCCACCTCCCTAGCCACCAAAACCAGCACTCCGGCACACATCATTCACTCACACACATTACTTTTTTTTTGTTTGAATGTTATTGGCCTTTTAACATAACGCACAAACAACTAATAAACAACGGTGTCATTTGGTAAGTAACAGTGCACTATACATGAAGAAACAAAATGATCCTATCCGTTTCTGTGGACCCTTTCCCATCGCCCCCCTTTCGATGTTTCCCATTTCCATGTTCCTTAATTACATTTATTACCAAGCTGCAATCTTCAAAGAGTTTGTCATGCCGCCGGCATCTAGTCGCCGGTGGGGGCTATGGAACGCCTGGCGTTGGCGGCGCCATTAGGTCGTCCATTGTTTTCCTGTCCATTTCCGGGTTCTCCCCGCTCTAGTCTTTCTCTGTCTCCCTGGTTTCGCTATTTAAGCACCGCCCACTTCCGGGTTCGGCGCGTTGCAACTTTGTTTCTTTTCCTTGTTGCTTGCTCCGTGTGCTTTTTCCTCCGTGCTTACCTTGCTGACCCTTAGGCCTCCAGTCGGCGTCTCTTCGCCGTTCTTTCTCTCTTTTTTCTCGCCCGCGGCTCTCCTTCGCAGTTCTGGTTCTCCTGTCTTTCTTTCCTTTTCTCTCTATGCCGCTTGCCCTCTCTGGCTGGCACCAAGGTTCGCTTCTGTTCCTTCATTGTTTCCCTCGTCCACCTCTCCTGGAAACTTCTAAGGACTTACTTCGCCTCCAGACCCCTGTCCAGGATCCTTGCATCAGACGTCCTTCTTCTGACATCGGATCTGCAGGTTTTCATCGCTTCACTCTCCGGACCTGTTGGACTGTTATCTTGTTCACCGAGGGTTTTTTTAAGCATCCGCTTTTTTCCCTCGTCTATTCAGTCCCTGCGGGAAGGAAGCCTCTTGCTTCCCTGCTTGGCAGGGAATCAGGGTGGCTTCCCACCGCGGACGGCCCTACCTCTTCTCAAAGAAGAAGAAGATCGGAAAGAAGGCTAACTGCCGCGAAACTTCTTCAGAGGATTCAGGTGAGGAGGAAGGGGAGGAGGTAGTGGATATAACTGATACTCCTAAGGCTGCGGAGGTTGACAGAGTTGCGCAAGCCAACGGCAGCAATTGAAAGTTAATTGAGTAGCGCATTTTGTCCTGTGCACTTCTCTTTGTCCGGTCTCTGCGCCGCCTGATGATCGCAGGCGGCTCCCGTTGCCTCCCTCCGACCGTGCTTTGGTCCCCTGCCCGCACCTCCTCTCCGACCGTACCACTGCCCAGCTGCACCATGCAACACTACTTATTGTCTCTCAATTCCTGCTAAAACACAACCCAACCTTTCCTGTTCCCAGGTAGGCAGGTGAAGGGTGGGAACCCAGCCTGCTCTCGCCCCGCCTCCACTCGTATGTCCTCCCATCCAGCCTGTGCGCTGCCCTCCATTGCGCTATCGAGCTTAGGGAGGTCTTTCATCAAGAGCTGTGAACATCTCTTGCACAAGCGTGTTCCACATCATCACATCAGAACTGATCTCCCGTTGTCCCCTATACACTGGCGAATGCCACAATATCGTCTCGGCTCCACCCATTTCTTTAAGTCACCCCACCATGCCTCTATGTGGGACCTTCCACCTACTTACATGTTAAAGCGATCCTTTTTTTGGCTAAGACGCAAATTGGATCTTTCATCTTCGTCCGGTGCGCCTCCCTGCGCCGCCGAGGGTACAGTCCTAATAGGCACGCCTCCGTTGGCCACTCCTGCATATTTATCCCACCCCTTTTGACCCTGTTGCTATGTTCTGCCAGAAAACTGCTATCACTGGGCACGACCAAAACATATGCAGCATCCCTGCCGAGTCGCCCGAACACATGGGACATTTCTGCTCCTCTGCTCCTTGGAACTGTGTAATGGCTTGTGGGGTAATGTATGCTCTATGGGTGACTTGGAGCTGTATCTGCTTAAATCTAGTATTCCTGGACACCTTTCTAGTGTATACCAGCACTTTAGCCCATTACCCATCCGTGAGAGGTTGGCCCAGATCTCCTTCCCACTTAGTTTTCACCTTGCGCTGAACCTGGCCCAGAGCATCCAAAACCATCTTGTAGAGCCTCAAAATCTTATGCCCCACTTCTGCTACATTGTAAATGGCCTCTAGCATGGCATTCCTCTTCCTCGCCCTGTCTCAGCCTCAGCCATCTTACCTCTGCAATCTTATTAAGACTGTGATACAACAAAAACTGGCCTTTTGGAATGTCATACTGTTCTGTCAGTTCTGAGAATCCCACCCAAGTTCCTTCCTTATATAAGTCTCTATGGGTAATTACCCCATTTGGTTCCCAGTGCAACCAGTGGTTGCAAACCTTTCCTGGACTCCTCCCACCAAATGCCGCCAGGGGTATGTTGGCTGAATATGAATCCCCCCATCCTCCGCAATCTGTGCCAGATTCTCCTGCCCAGTGTCACCAGCGCTGATGTCTTCTGCAGCCTAGCGCCCCCTAACCAGAGTGCCTCTCTCAAATAGTATGGTCCGACCTCTCTCCGCAACAGCCCCATGTCCAGTGGGCCCTCATCTGGTAGCGAGGCCATGACAAACTGTAGTTGACCCGATAGGTAGTACACCTCAAAGTTCGGCAATCTGATCCCTCCAGCCCTGTAATCTCTACACAATGTATCAAATGCTAACTTGCATCTCCCTCCTCCCCAGATGAATCCCCTAGCCAGGGAGTTTAGTTTCCTGAAGAATTGCCCTGGAATATCATAGGGTACGTTAACAAAGTGCTAGAGCAGGCACGGCAGTACCACCATCTTTAATACCGCTGCTCGGCCTGTCATAGATAACGGCAGCCTCTGCCAAAACTCCATGGACCTCTCCACCTATTGGAGCACCCTAAACGAGTTCAGCTCATATTCCTGCCTAGTGTCATGATAAATATCCACTCCCAAGTATCGAAAGGTCTCCTGCGGGCACCAGAACCCCAGATTCGGTAAACACTCTGTGCCCAGACCGTCCCGCTAACGGGAACAACCTTGATTTCTCCTTGCTGATGGTTTTGCCGGACGACCTAGCGAACCCACCCAGGACCTCTAGCATGTAGATTAACCTCTGGGTACAGTATGTTGTCCGTATACAGCGAGATTATGTTTGTTGCCATCTACTGATATGCCTGCCTCTTTAAAATCTGCTCCGAGAAGAGCTGTACGGATTCCAGCACTAAAATGAACAACATAGGGGACAGTGGACACCCCCGTTTGGTCCTCCTCCTCAGTTCCCATGCCCCCGAGATATGCCTCCCCGTTGTCACCCTGGCCATCGGCCTCCTGTATAGCAGCTGTACCCATCGTAAGAAAGCTGAACCGGCCCGAAGCACTGCAAAACCACATGCAGCCACTCCCATCTCACTGAACGCCTTGATTGCGTCTAGTGAAGCCACCACATTCTCCTCTTCTACCTCTGTAGTCTTATCTATGAAGTAGTGTAACCTGCTTGGTTCAAATCCGTGCTTCGCCCCGGGACGCATGCCGTCTGGTCCGCATGTACCAGCGTCCTTATAACCCAGCAGAGTCAGTTTGCTAAGAGTGCCGCCAGTACTTTGCAATCCTGGTTAATCATAGAGAGCAGACTGTAAGATTTGCTAGCTGTGACTTGCCCGGGTTGAGTATCGGCACAATAGTTGATTTTCGTAGGCTTGCAGGCACCAGGCCCGTCTCTAATGCCTCTTCCAGCATCCGTAAAATGTGCCGCGTCAATTCCCTAACATATACTTTGTAGAATTCTGCCAGGAGACATCGGCCCCCAGCGTTTTGTCTATGGGTAGCAAGAGTAGGGTTGCCTGCAACTCTGCTACCGTCAGCTGTGTGTCTAGCATCACTGCTTGTCACGCCTCCATGCGTGGTAATGCTATGTCCGTCAGAGTCTCCCATTTCTGCAGGAGCCCCCCTCTCCCCATGCCGACACTGTACAGTATCCGGTAGAATCTGCTAAAGGTTGCATTAATCTCACTGTGGGCCCACCACTCCTCCCGGCACTCATCCATAATATATCTTATCGTCGCCCTCTTTTCCTCTGCCCGACACAGCCAGGCCAAGACCATCCCAAGCTTTTCCCCACTCTCGTGCAGTCTCTCCAAATATCTGGCATAATCGTGCTTGCCCAACCACTCCCAATGCGCTATACAAACCTGCCGGAGCTTGGTGAGTTCTAGCTTGTGCTCCCCAGGGCTCTCCCCACCCTCTGTCCTACACATGGGTGATACTGTGCAGCAACTCCTTTCTGATGCCCCCCATTTTGCCTATTGCCTCCCCCCTCAACACCATCTTACAGGTTTCCCACAAGGTACCTGCACCAGCCACACTTCCCTCATTCTGGGCAAAGAATTCCTCTATCCTCTTTCTCATGTGGGCCTGGAATTGATCATCTTTGACCGGTAGCCTCTGGGCCTGGTCTGCGCTATACAAATAAAATAAATACAAAATACAAATATCTAATAGCGCCTCTGCTCTCAGTCTCCACTTCAGGATCGGGGACTTATTTGCAAGATGTCACAACTAGCAGTGAATGGTTTAACAGGACATGTGCTCCATATTTGGCTGTGATAAATTCCCCCAACGACTAATTTCCTGTAATCATGTAGTCTATGCGTGTGTACACACCATGCAGCCTTGAAAAGTAGGAGTAGCCCCTACCTTCCCCATGCAGTTCCCTACTTAGGTCACTCAAGCCAAGTTCCATCATCATGCTCTCATCGCTTTTGCCGGTGGCCCCCTCTTCCTTAGCTTATCATCAGATCTATCTAGGGTAGGGTCCAGCATGCAATTGAAGTCTCCCCCATATCCACATGGCTCCTCTATACAGAGCCAGTCTGGGGCTCAGTGCCTTGAAAAAAGTGGTAGTGTCGTAATTCGGGGCATATGTATTAATGATGCAGGGCTCCTGCTGCTCCAGAAACCTGTGTAAGATCACCATCCTGCCCTCATTATCGCACTTGCATTCTTGCAGCCTAAAGGGTATTGATGGGGCCACCCATATAAGAACAGCCATAGCGTATGCAGAATACATTGAGCCATACATCTGTCCCCCCAGTTTTTACTGATCGTCACTTGTCTTGTCGCAGTTAGATGTGTCTCCGGCAAGAGGGCTATGCTTTCCCTTTCAAATATGTGTGCACCCTGTTCCTCTTCACAAAACTGTTCAGCCCTCCGACATTCCAGATGATGAACTTAACTTCGCCCATTCCCATTCCCGTCTACAGCCCCCCCCCCCCCCGGCTCCCCACTCGCCACATTCCTCTCACCTCTCCCTTCACTACCCGGGCCCCAGAGCCAGCTCCTCCTCGGCTGTCATATGCCTCATTTATTGGAGCGGTAGCACGAACCGTGCTGTGGGTGTGCATGCATTGTGATTCAACTGTAAACCAAGTACGAACTCCCTCCTACCCACCAACATACTAAGAATAGCCCAACAGCACTTGCCTGTTCACGCTCAGCCGCTTCTCACATTCCACCGGTTATCTCACCCTCCCACCGGTCTCACGTGCAGCAGCTGGGTGTCTCTAACCAGCACCCTGAAAGTACTCAAAGAAGTAAGGAACAAGTTACTTACCTGTAACTGTTGTTCTCCAGCATGGGTCTGGCATGGATTCACATGCTCATGAATATTCCCCGTCGTCAGGCTGGGAATCCTCGGTAAAGAAAAAACCAGTATCAGTTTCGTTTCTGATCTGTCTTTCGTAGTAATAACCAATCACTGGTCTCTGCGTCATACTGACCACAGCCAATGACTGCCCTCTACCTAAGCACCGCCTCTGGCAGCCATCTTCAGATTTGGAAGCACGTGAAGTGGCAGTATGACCAAGTGAAGAGCCGCAGAGGGGTAGGCGGGAGGGTTCGCATGTGAATCCATGCCAGACCCATGCTGGAGAACAACAGTTACAGGTAA
This sequence comes from Ambystoma mexicanum, assembly GCF_040938575.1. NCBI lineage: Eukaryota > Metazoa > Chordata > Amphibia > Caudata > Ambystomatidae > Ambystoma > Ambystoma mexicanum. Next base: position 964,694,962 of record NC_090936.1, on the reverse strand, counting down.
GTAACTTGTTCCTTCTCCAGCATGGGGTCTGGCATGGATTCACATGCTCATGAATAAAGAATACATAGCAGTACACACATGCACAACCACGGGAGGTGGCAAAGGCTCAACATTAAGCATTACATCAAACTCAACATTAAGCATCTTACCTCCTCACCAGGCTCACCTCAGGCGAACAGGTTGCGCAGCACTGCTTGGCCGACCCTGGACTCCTCCCTGGAATCCCGATCGACGCAGTAGAATTTCGTGAAGGTGTGCGTCGACCTCCACGTAGCAGCCCTGCATATGTCCAGCAGGGGCACACCAGAAAGGAACGCGGTGGTAGCTGCGATCGCTCTGGTGGAATGGGCTCTCGGACGGCCAGGCAGCGGTCGGTTTGCCAACCGATGACAGTACATGATACAGCCGGAGAGCCATCTGGAAATGTAAGCCTTCGAGATTGCCTTCCCCTGATTGACAGGTCCAAAGTTCACAAAGAGTTGTGACGTCTTCAGAAAACACTTCGTGCGGTCCACGTAGAACTTCAGCGCTCTAGCCACATCCAGGGAGTGCAAAGTCCTCTCAGCCGGCGACGAAGGCGACGGGAAGAACACAGGCAACACCAAGGGTTCGTTAAGATGGAAGTCCGACGGTACCTTGGGCATGAAGGAGGGGTGCGTCCTGAGCACTACCCTTGTGTCGTGAAAAGTCAAGTACGGGGCCTTGCAGGAAAGGGCCTGGATCTCTCCCACCCGTCGTGCGGAGGTGATGGCCACAAGAAACGCTGTTTTCCACGACAGAAACTTCAACGGGGCCGAGTGCAGAGGCTCGAACGGAGGTCCCATGAGCTTGGTCAGCACCACGTTGAGCTCCCACGCCGGGGCCGGAGCCTTCACCGGCGGGAACGATCTGAACAGTCCCTTCATGAACTCTTTCACCAGACGATGAGACCACAAGGACGTCCGGCCCGTGGTTCTGGTGTATCGGGAGATCGCAGCAAGATGAATCTTGATGGACGCGTGTGCCAGTCCAGCTTTGGCCAGCGTCAGCAGGTACGGCAGTACCTGGGGAGCCGTAAACCGTAGAGGGTTAATCTTCTGTGCATGGCACCAGACAGAGAACCTCTTCCATTTGTGTCCGTAGCATTTAAGAGTCGAGGACGCCCTGGCCTTTGCAAGAACCTCTCTGCAGTCGGCCGGTATGTCGTATCCTCCAAACTCTAGCGCTGCAGGAGCCAGGCCTGCAAGTTCAGCGATTTCGGGTCGTGGTGGAGGATGGCGCCTCCTTCCCTGGAGAGTAGATCCGCGTCCACCGGCAGCTTGATTGGCGGGGACGCTGACAAGTCCAGAAGGTCCGGGAACCATATCTGCCTCGGCCACGCAGGTGCGACGAGGATCATCCTGCACCGTGACCTCTTGAGCAGGTTGACGAGCCGGATTAGCAGTGGCAAAGGAGGGAACGCGTAGAGGAACAGGCCCTCCTAGGGGAATGAGAAAGCATCGCCCATGCTCCTCGCCTGGGGAAACCTGCTGGCGAACCTCCGGCACTTGGAGTTCGTCGCCGTCGCGAACAGGTCGATCTGGGGTGTGCCCCACCGTCGGAAGAGGCGATCCACTAGATCCTGCCGTAGTTCCCACTCATGGCACGAGCGCAGCTCCCTGCTGAGTGAGTCGGCGATGGTGTTTTTTATCCCTGCCAGATGAAACGGCACCAGAAACATCCTTTGGGCGACGGCCCAATGCCACAGGTCCTGCGCCTCCTTGGACAGTGCTGGGGACCTGGTTCCGCCCTGTTTCCTGATGTAAAACATGGTGGTGGTGATGTCGGTGAAGATCCTCACCACCTTGCCCTTGAGGGACGGAAGGAAGGACCTGAGGGCCCAGAACACTGCACGGAGCTCCAGGACGTTGATATGGAGGGACTTCTCCGTCGGGAGCCAAAGGCCTCTCGCGTGCAGATTTTCAGTGTGCGCTCCCCACCCTTCCAGGGAGGCATCCGTGGTCACTGTCTCCTGGTGGTCTGGGGTCTGGAAGTCCATGCCCGCCGTCAGATGCGCGCGGGTGCCCCACCACCGGACCGCTCGGCGGAAACCCTCGTCAAGTGTGATCCTCTCCTCGAAGCCGCCCGTCGTTTGGATCCAGCGCGCGTCCAGGAACTCCTGCAACGGGCGCTTCCGGAGCCTGCACATGGGAATGAGGTAGATGCAAGAAGACATTCCGAGGAGGGACTTGATGGACCTCACCTTGGCTGCGTCGGAAACCAACATCCGCTGTACCTTGCCCAGGATGGACCTGGTCCTTTCCTCCGACGGGGAGGCCAGAAGGGACACTGTCGAGATTCGCTCCCAGAAACAGTGCGTTTTGCGCGGGTACCAGGTGGGACTTGGCGTAGTTCACGGAGAATCCCAGGTCCGTGAGAAGTTGGACGGTCCCTGCCGTGTGCTCCACGGCGAGCTCCCTCGTCTTGGCTCGGATGAGCCAGTCGTCCAGGTAGGTGTAGACGTGGATCCCCTCGCGGCGCAGCTGCGCCGCCACCGGTGCAAGGCACTTGGTGAATACCTTGGGTGGCGACCGTAGTCCGAAGGGGAGGGCTTTGAACTGGTAGTGACGCCCTTGGACCACAAACCTGAAGAATTTTCGGTGCCCCTTTAGGATGGGAATATGGAAGTAGGCATCCTCCAAATCCAACGACGACAGGAAGTCTCCTTCCTCCAGCTGACCCAGGACGTGCTGGAGGGTGACCATCCGGAACTTCTGCGCCTTGATGAACTTGTTCAGACGTCGCAGGTCTAGGATGGGGCGCCATCCTCCCGTCTTCTTCTTCACGAGGAAGTATCTCGAGTAAACTCCGGAGCCCCGAAGCCTCTTTGGGACGAGTTCGATGGCGCCCTTCCTGAGCATCGCCTTTACCTCCAGGAGAAGCTGAGGGACGTGAAGCTCTTTCCTGGCCACGGGGGGGACGCGCGGGCACCTTCTTTGAAACCCGAGCGCGTGGCCCCGGGCTAAGGCGTCCAGCACCCAACGGTCGGTGGAGATGGACTCCCACACGCTGACGAAGCTCGCCAGCCGGCCTCCCACCGGGGTGCTTCGGTGGGGGCCCGACCCCACGGCCGGTTCAATCCTGTTTCGACGAGGCTTTGCCGCCTTGACCTCCTTGGCGACGACGGCGGGGTCCGCCAGACTTGCCTCGTCCTCTGTAGGCCTCCTGAGACGACTAGCGGGCCGCTTGACGGTAGGTGGAGAAACCGCCGCCGGAACCTTTGGAGGCGCCCTTGCCTCCGCTGCTCCGAAAGGGCGTCTGTCGTTGCTGCAGAACCCCAAGGGCCCGGGCCGTCTCAGTGTCCGCTTTAATGGCCTGAAGGGAATCGTCCACTGTTTTCCCAAACAGGTTGTTCCCATCGAACGGCATGTCCAGGACTCTGGTCTGTACGTCTTGACGGAAGTCCGTAGCCTTGAGCCATCCACGCCGCCTAAGGCACACGCCGTTGCCCAACTGGCGAAACCCAGTGTCGGCGATGTCTGTCGCAATAGTGAGGCGTGGTCCGACGCCACCTCACCTTCCTGTAGGATCTCCAGGGCATCCGCCCTCTTGTCGTCCGGTAGGAAGTCCAGCAGGGGAGCCAGTTTGTAGCATAGCTCCCTGTCGTAGCGGGCCACGATAGCCAAGGCGTTGGCCGCTTTAATCGTCGTCGCTGCAGACGAGATGACCCTGCGTCCCATAGCGTCCAATTTCTTTCCCTCGCCGTCCGGTGGGGAAGTCGATGTGAAGGCCGCAACCCCCCGCGCTTTCTTCCTGGCCGCCGCGGAGACGACGGAGTCCGGGGTAGGCTGTGCCCGGAGGCACAGGGGGGCCGCGTCCGGGACCCGGTACTTCTTCTCGTACCGGTCTCTTCTAGCTGGCGTCGTGGAAGGGTTCTTGAGGAGGGCGAGGCCCTCATCCCAAATGTCGTCCAGTAGAGGCACCGCGAGGACCGTCTTCCTCTTGGCCTCGCCGTTCTTCTCCTCAGGGCAGAGTTGGAAAAGCTAGGATGCCATGGCGATCATGGAGTGGAACGATCCAATCTCGTCAGGCGGAGAAGCCCTGGTGGGAGGTGACGACGGTAGATCCTCGTCGTATACCTCGTCGTCCATACCCGTCGCTGCCATGTCAGTCCCCGTATCATCCCCTCGGGTGGACGGGGAGGAGGGCTGGACAGGGCGCGACGGCTGAAAAGGAGGTGGAGGGTGAATCCTTCTTTTCTTGGGCGGGGGAACACCAGAAGGTCCCGGTTCAGGATCCCCCGACGGGAGAGGTTCCTCCGTCGGCAACGGTAGTCTCGTCCTTATCTCTGAGCATAAGGACTGTATAGCCAACAAAATGGCCGCCGAGTTGTCTTGCGGCGCTGGCAGAGGGGAATCCGACGGGCGATCAGGGGCCCCGTCGGCACCCTCGACGATGTCGTCGTCACCTGCGTCAGGATCCATCCCGACGGGCCGGTCTTCTTCCACGCCAAGGCCGTGGCTTAAGACCTCGATCAGCTCTTCCTCCGAGGTTGAAGCCGAATCTACGACGACACCCTGCCCCCCCTTTTTCTTCCCCGCCGGGGATTTCACGGGGGTCCTATCGATGGGCACAAAAGAGGACTCCCTCCGAGGTGGCAGGGAGACTCTGAGCCCCGAGGTCGCCACCACTGGTGTAGCCTCCACAGGCTGAGCCAGGGCCGCCGCGACAGTATCGATAGAGGGCTTGGCCGGATGGATTAAGGCCTTCACCACCTTAGGTGCGCTCACCGCCTTATCCTTGAGGGGGGGACACTGCCTCGCTCCCCCTCCGATGGGGCCTTCGAGCTCGACCGGGGCCTCTCCAGGAGCTTCGCCGGGTGCTCGCCCTTCCTCTTACCCGACCCAGAGCGTTGGCTCGTGGCTGAAGGTGCCGGGGAGGGTGCGCCCTGCCTGGCGCCCGTAGAGCCCGACCGTTCGGCGCTCCCGGTGCCAGCGGACTCGCGGTGCTTGGCCTTGTGTTGGACCCCCGTCGCCGGGGCGTCCTCAAAGGTCTTAGAAGACCGCTCGGATTTCTTCCTCTTCTTCTCGCCTGACGGGCTCTTCCCTTCCAGCCAGTTGGCGAGACGTTGATGGCGGTCCTTCATGGTCCGCTCCGACATATTGCCGCAAAAAGCACAGTCCTTCTCCACGTGCGTCTTGTCCTCATGTAAGCAGTAGAGACAATAGGAGTGTTCGTCCTCCTTAAAGACGTTCTGCAACTGGCATCCAGGGCAGATCCTGAACAGCTTTCCGGGCGTCGAGCTTCCCTTCTCCTGGGCCATGTCCGGGCCTGAGAAGCTTCTGGAGTCCTCCAAAAGCGTAGCTTGACAAAATCTTCACCCTTGAGGGGCGCAGACGAATCCGACACGGGTCCCCGTTGATCGGATGGAGAGTCGGTGGAGCTTGAGGCTCTTTTGACCGAAAAAACGTGAAAAAATAGCACTAACGCTCGAGAGCAATAGCACGAGGATCCTAACACATGAACGTGCGGTAAAAATCTGAAGATGGCTGCCAGAGGCGGTGCTTAGGTAGAGGGCAGTCATTGGCTGTGGTCAGTATGACGCAGAGACCAGTGATTGGTTATTACTACGAAAGACAGATCAGAAACGAAACTGATACTGGTTTTTTCTTTACCGAGGATTCCCAGCCTGACGACGGGGAATATTCATGAGCATGTGAATCCATGCCAGACCCCATGCTGGAGAAACTTGTGCTAACACAGTGATCGCTGTCTCTCACCGCCTCCGCCTCCCTTCTCCGCTTCTTCTCCGCCCCTTCCGCCTTTTGCAAAACGCTGTAGTCCCTGCCACGCTTCCTTCCGAGGCCTACATGTGCCTCACCTCCACCCTCTCTCAAGTCTCTTCGCCGTCTCGGCAGTGGCGCTACTCCAATAGTGTCCATCCAAGCATGTACACCCTCTGTGGTTTCAAAAAAGTGTGTGGTGCCCTATGTATGACCTTAAGCTTTGTTGGATAAATCAGCATATACTCACAAGGATCATCTCTTTGTCCCTGTACTGTAATTCATGATTTTTGCTATCACCCGTCTCGGCAGAGCCCCTGACTGAGGTTTCCTGGACAGTGACCTATTGGCCCTTTCTACAGTGAATCCTTATGTTAGATTGCCCGGCCATATCTCTTGTAGTAGCATGTTTTCCACGAACGTGGTGGGGTCTCCTCCCCGCTCCCCTTCCGGCAACCCTCGTGGTGTTGCCTGGCCTGATGCTACTATCTACTTCTCGGATTCTCGGCACCCCTTTGGGTTTCCGATGGGACAGGCACTCTTCTGCTGATGTGGCTACAGTCTGCTTTATTGTCCCTCTCCTGCCGGCTTCTCCTACTGGCTTCACCTCTATGTACTAATCCGGGTCCAATCTGGTGCCTTATTTGTCAACCCCTGGTGCTGCCATTCCCAAACTCCTGCGTAGATATGATATGATATTTTATTTATATCACGCCTATACACAAATGTTTCAAGGTGCGATAAAAAGCTGAGTACCAGTCCTTATACCCCACTGTATATCTTGGGCACTAGCTTACTGTCCCTTGTCTGCTCCTTCCCTGCCACAGTCTTGGCCCCTGCTGCCTGCTTGGTGCAATCTGTGCATAGCTGCACTTTCTCGCTTATTCGGGGCCAGGTGCCCCTTCTCCCCAAGCCGCTCTGCTTGCCAGCTCGTTCCCCAGGGCTCCTCCACCTTCCAGTGAGGCGCATCCCCTTCCTTCACTGCTGGCACTCGCTCCTCGCGGCTTTGGAATCTGTCTCTTGTGAGGTCTTTCTGGCGAGCCGCCGTCTGTCCTGACACTGCCACCGCATGGGGCAGTCTTGCAGTGCCTATGCTGCACTCTCCCGGTGTCAGTTCGCCCCCTGCGTACTCCTGCTCCTTGCATATCGTGTCCGGGCCAACTGTTGTGCCCCGCCCAATCCCTGCCTCCATCTGCTTCGTCTCCTATCCCCTACTCCTCTGGGCTTTCAGTCACTGCTCTGGGGCGTACCATATGTGCGCCGCTCTACTTTCTCTAATCTGTCCCCTTGCAGCCACCGTCGCTGGCTCCCTCACCAGGCTTCCGCTCCTCCTCTTGTCTCTCCTTTCGGTTCGCTGGAGTCGGCAATGCGTTACTGCGCCTCCGGTGCCCATAGGTGCACAGTGTCCCAAGCGGGGTTGCTGAAGCTCCGGCTCCTCGCCTAATGGGCAGGTACCATGTTCTGCCGCAGGCACCACCGCTTCTCTGTCTTATTTCTCCGGCGATGCAGGCTCCTAGCAACCTTTGTTGTCTCACTGGCACCGACTGTCAGCTGCAGCAGCTCATCCTACGTTTTATGTTGCTTTTGCCTGCGCTTTACTTCAGCAGGGGTTTATCTTTATTAACGGATATGGCGGGAGCTCCCAAAGCACACATCCTCACAGCATGGCTGCAGGCCACGTCCCCACTCACACATTAGATAATCATAATTTTTATTTTTTTATTTTTGTAAATCGTACCTGCATGATATCCCGGTCTAGACTCTGCTCCACTGAGCATTTGGCAGTTCCAGGGCCATAACTGCTGAACCCATATGCATGCATAATTATTTTTTTGATGACCCCATACCCTCACCCGGAATAATTTGGCTCACACATTGTTGTCAAGTGTTGGCAATAAAAGGCTGTAGGTTTTTATTGTACAGATATGGTTATGGAGATAACAATAATCACCTATCATCTTAGTAACATACTTTTGGGCACCGGGTCTTGGGGTTACCCCCTCTGGCCCGTGCCGCCACACGTGGGCAGGTTGGCGGCTGACCACGTTCCCCCGAAAGTATCTCCTAGTGGCAACCCCTGGAGGGTAAAGTTGCTGTAATTTCTCTAAAGAAATGTTCCATGCCCTGGTTTGATAAATGGGTGCCGTCTTTGTGAAAAAGGTCAGGGTCACCCAGGGTAATGGCCGGGTGCTTTATGTAACCCAGTCCTCTTGCTGTACAGAATTTCTCTAGCCCCCTGTCGAGTTTTCTTCTAGAAATGTCTATCGGTTTGTAGCAGTTGGCCCCTTGCCATTTCTTTCTGGGTAGGGTGGCTGAGAAATATATTTCTGTTCCCCTCCAATTATGTGAAATACCTGCTAGGGAGGAGCACATGTCCTTGAATAAATTTCTCCTTCCAATGGTACCAGGTCATTGCCCCCTAGGTGTATGACCAAAAATTCTGGCGGGTCTCTGTATGCGACCAGTTCTGCTAGGGTTTCGTGGATCTCGGCCCATCGTAGGCCTCTGTATCCCCACCATGAAGAAATGGTGTTTCTGAAAGGTGGCCTTTCTTTGCTCTCCTCTGCCCATCGGCCCGTCCTGAAGATAAATGAGTGGCCGACTATCCATGCTGATTGGAGAGCGGTCCTCCCTTCGCCTGTTGTTTCTGTAGGAAGGGGGAGAAAGAAAAATGAGAGAGGATGGCTATATTAGCTGTGTTCTGATGTATCTTTTGTAGCAATCTGACTTCCATCCCCCTATGTTTTTTAGTTGTTGGGGAGCTAGGCCTCCTTGCCATGCTGAGGTGGCGGCACCTATTCTGAATGAATGGGTGCCAAAACCCTTGGGGCCCCACCCTGCTTTGCTGATTGCTTTCATCAGCACCCCTTTGAATTGGTAGCGGCTTAGTGCCGAGGCGTCCTTGTGGATTAGAAACCTCCCCCCTACCTTGGGCCTTTGCGTGTTATAAAGGTTGGTGATACATACCGGGCAGTTTGCTGCCTCATCAATGCAACAAATGTTGATGGTTCTTTTGGCCCCAGTTTTTGATTGTTGGATTTCTATGCTGACGCTCTCTTGTCTAACCCTGACCTCCATGACACCCAGGCCGTTGGTAGCCTTGGTGCTGGAGGCAATGAGCTCTCCAACATGGAAAGCCCTAAAGTATGCCAAGAAAAAAGCTGTTTTGAATAGTAAGATCTTGTGTGGATGCTAGCATATGGCATCCAGCTGGTTTGCAATTTGTACCAGTTTGTTGAAATCCAGGGGGCGGCGGGTGTCCACCTGGGGGCCCTCTATTCTACCCCATCTTTTCATTGCGTAAGAAATAAGAGCGCTCTGCTTGGGGTCTGAATCACCCCGTATTTTTGAAAAATACGAGATTGAAACTAGGTGTCTTTTTGCCCAATCTCTCTTAAAGCCTTGCTCATGCGCCCATTTAAAAAATATTTCTATGTCTTTAATCGTTATTAACTCTACATGGTTTATGCCTGTGGCTTTAAATACTGTTTGTAAGCACTTACTGTACTGCGCCACGGTGGTGCTTGCCAATGCTTTCTCTGCCATCTCTGTTAGGAAGCCTAAGGAGTTGTTGGCACCCGTTATTGAGGTGCCTGGTTCTTGTTAGGCATCCTGGCCATGTCTCTCTGCACTGGCGTTGATGCCGTTGTTTTGTTGGCACCCGTTTTTGAGGCGCCTGGTTCTTGTTGGGCATCCCGGACTGGGCTCTCTGGCGCTGGCGTTGATGCCGTTATTTTTGATTTTCCATTATTGCCCAGCATTCCCCTGGTATTGGCGTCATCTGTTCCTGGCCGTGAGGCACTAGCTCCCGGAATCTTGGCTACTGAAAGCGAGATAAAGCATCTGCAATGTTATTATCCGCCCCAGCAATGTGCTTTGCTTTGACCACAATGTTTTCTTGTAGTGTGACTGCTGTGATGGCTCGTAGGACTTTTAGCACTAGAGGGCATTTAGTAGACCTTCTGTTTAAGGAGCCTACTACGGCCATGTTGTCGCACCAGACCAGGAGTTCCGTGTTAGCTAGCTGCCTGCCCCAGATGTGTAATGTTAGCCAAATGGGAAACAATTCTAGGAGGGTGATGTTCTTAGTCCACCCCGCCTGTTGCCATGAGTTGGGCCAGTGTCCTGCCACCCACTCTGAGTCTAGTATGGCTCCAAACCCCTTACTCCCGGCTGCACCGGTGAAAAGGACCCTTTTTGTCCATGTGTTCAAAGGCGTATGCCAAAGTGAGATCCCGTTGAAATCTTTGAGGAAATTCCCCCAAATGTCCAGGTCTTGTTTCACCTCTGTGCCTAGCCGGATGTGTAGGTGGGGTTTGGTGTATGATTTGATTTTTAGTTCCAGACTTCTGGAAAATACCCTCCCTTGGGGGATTATTCTAGCAACGAAGTTGAGACTCCCTGCTAATGATTGAATTTCTCTAACTGTGCCCTTGTCTTTTGTTGTCAGGCCTTGTATTTTCTCCAGGAGTTCTGCAATTTTTGTTTTTGGGATCTTGCATAGGCCCTGTACAGAGTCAATTTCAATGCCCAGGAAAATTATGTTGGTGGCAGGTTTGGTCGTTTTATCCTTTGCTAAAGGCATGCCCCACTGTGCGGCCATTCCTTCTAATTTCACCAGGGCCTTGTTGCATTCATCAGAATTTGCTGAGCTCATTACCATGAAATCATCGAGGTAGTGTACTACTTTGGTCCCTGGTCTCCGTTTTTGGAAAGCCCATTGAAAAAAGGAGCTGAATTGCTCGAATACGGTGCAGGATACTGCACACCCCATGGGGAGGCATCTGTTTACATAGAATTTGTTGTTAAAAGTAAAACCTAACCATTGCTGGAAATCTGGGTGGACTGGCTATAGTCTGAAAGCAGATTCAATGTCTAGTTTGGCCATCAGGGCGTTCCTGCCACATTCCTGTATGAGCCTTACTGCCTCCTGGAAGCGTGTGTATGATACTGCGGATTCCGTGTGTGGAATGCCATCATTTAGTGATTGGCCTTTGGGATAGGATAAATGGTGAATTAACCTCATTTTCCCAGGTTCTTTTTTTGGGACCAGCCCTAGTGGTGATATTATGTAATCTTTTAGGGGCATGTGGTCGCAGGGTCCTGCAATCCTGCCTAACAGTAATTCCTTCTTGATTTTGCTCTCCTCTATTTGGGGGTTGTCCCTGGCCGACTTCAGGTTCATTGGGATGTTCTGTGACCCTGTGCCCTTAAAAGGGATGGTAAAACCCTTGGTGAAACCCTGCCAGATTGCCTCACTGGTTTCCCTGTCTGGGTAATTCATGAGTGCTTCTCTAAAATTGTTTGGGTTGATGGGGGTTCTGTCTGGTGCCAAACCTGGGGTTGAAAGGGAGTGGATGGTGCTAATCTTTTGCATTTTTGTCTGGCAGTCTGGTGCAGTTGCTCACTGCGTGGTCACCGTTGCAGTTTGCGCAAGCGTGTTTGTACCAGCAGTCCTTACCCCAGGTTTTTTTTCCAAAATTCCTGCATGAATGTTGGCTTTTGGAGAGTGGTTTTTGTTCTGCCTCTGGGTATTAGACTTAGCCGCCCATGGCTGGTTCTTCCGAAAGGGCTGTTCCCCCTTTTTATCTTTCACGTTATCGTTATTTCTGGGACCCTGTGCATTTTTGCTATTTTTGGAGATGTTCTGTGAGGCCTCTTCCTCCGATGGGGGCTTGGCGTTTATCGTGCATTTTGGACCTCGTCCCATTCTATGGCTGGCCTCTCTGACATGTTTCTCCCAAATCTGATATCATATGCTAGCCAGATCCTCCCTTTTTGAGTGATTTTTACTTCCCTTATTCTATCCATGTAAGCCCATAGTTTTCTGCCATCATTGGGGAATTTCTCTTTGTATATTGTTGCCAAGATGGCGAAGGCCTGTAACCAGTTGTCCCAATTCTGTTCCAGCTGGGCATTTCTGGCTATGGCTTTCTCTTCTATCTTTTTGGGATCCCTAAAAGCATCATTCCCTTTGCGTTGGGCTTCCATAAGTGAAAAGATTTCTATGAACTCCTTGGCCCATATGGCCTCTTTGATTGTGGTGTCAATATTCCATGCTAGGCATCTTTTATATCTATTCAGTATTTCGGTCTGGAAGGATTTCAATTTTAATTCTAATTGGGCATTGCAGATCAATGCTATGTCTGTTGGGTTGCTGTTGCTTTGCCCTGTCTGTCCCAGTGGTTCTGTACTGGGGGTTGCTCATGCTTTTAAAGCATCTGTTGGGTCTGCTGTGGCTGCAGTTGGCGCAATTGTGCTGGCAGCTGTTGGCATTGCTGGCACCTGTGGCAGTGGTGTGGCTGGGGCTGCTGTTGTTGGGATCGTTGCTGGTGGGGGGGGGTTCACCATTATGGTAGGTTCTAGGGGTATGTTGGGGTTTGTGGATCCCTGCTCCCCTCTTTGAGGTAATTGTTTCCCCTTCATTTCGCGCAATAATTGTTGCATTTCCGACATGTTCTCGCACAATTTCGCCAGTTCTTTTAGGGCCATCTGTCACTTTCTGTCTCTTTGGTGGTGTTGTGACGTCATCTTGATTGGGTGATATGGGTGTCCCTTCCCTTGGTAGGCCGTACATATTCTCCCTGACCCATGCCCAACCCTAGTGTTCCGCTGCCTCGATGGCTGCCATAAGGTGGGGTGATTTGGGTTTCTGTGCCGGTGTTGTGGGTTCCTGTGATTTTCGTTTGGGTCCCATGTTTCCTTTCAGCCTGTTTGATTAAAAGAAAGATATTTGAAAAAGGCTGTGTTTGGCCCTGCAGAGATCTGAACCCGTGTCAGCAGTCTCTGCACAGATGTCAAAATGAGCTCTCTACTCGTAGTGCAATAGCACCGTCTATCATGCACATTATAATGCTTGTTGTATTATCTGTGGATTCTTGTGAACTTGCAAAAAATGCTGTTTCCCGTGTTGGGTAACTGTAGAGTGTTGCCCCAAAAAATGTTTTGGTTTATGTTCAGACAAACTGCAGCAGTGGTCTTTGGTGAGCTGAAATTATTTCTTGTGCCCAGGTTCGAGTTATGCGTATAAAGTATGCCTTTATTGTTCACTGAAATTAATTGCGTGTGCCCTGTTGGCTTTAAAAAATGCCCCAAATGCTGTATGAACCAAAAGTTGTCTGCCTACTGCCTCAATTTCAATGTTCGTTGTACTTCTGCGATAAGGTTTCCCGGAACGGGGTTTCCCCGCAGCCTCAGTGTTTAAACTTGCAATATTTCTATTGAAATTGACGCGCAGCGCGCGTTCTGGGTCTGCCGGCGAGCGGCTGCCCGCGGATGTTTATCTTTGTTGCATGCGGTTAAAAAAAAAAGTGTTCAATTTCATGCTCGCAGCCCGGCGTGGCGGCTTACCTGAAATTGACGCTTGACTGAAGCCACCGGCTGTGCCGGGCTGCTCTGCAGGTTCCTCCTTGCTTCGTTCGCGCTGGTAAGTGGAGTCCTGCTTCCCTTCAGTACGTCCCGGAGACTTTCTTTGTTTGTTCAGTGTTCGCCGCTTGCTGCCGTGCAGAGGTTCATGAACAGTGCAATGTTCAAAGGGAAACAAAGACGCTGCGAATGCAACGAACTTCAGAGTTTGCTAAAGAAGCAAAGGTTTGGAAGGCACTGAGTAAACAGTGCACCTCCTGTGTGTTTGGGTCCCCGTTCAGGGTCCACAAACAGTTTGCGTTTTCTCAGAGCATGCCGCTCTGTATTTATAAGACCCAGGGAAACCCTGGGTCTTTGATATGTATAGTAGTGGGTGCTGTTGTGTTCCAGCCGCCGGCCGGATAGCCGACTGTCTGGCCCCCTCGGGGGGAGGAGGGGCAGGTCTTTGAACCTGATCCCTGCCTGACTGTTGGTTTCCTTAGGTGCTTAGCACCTTGCTGTATGGAGGAAGGGTGAGGTGATTGTTCACACCTCACCCTTCCTCAGCTTTGTGTTGCACAGAATGCGTGTCTCTCTGGCTTGGGGGAAGGAGAGGAGCAGAGAGGGGGAAAGGTTGGGCTGCCCCTCTCCAGGCCTGCTGATGGTAACAGCAGTTACCCTGCCTCGCTTTAGGCGGCCCTGCAGCATTGCCCAGCCTGATTGGCTGGCTACAGAAACCTTTGTGTCTCTACCTGGTGTGATGGTGTGTGATTGGAGGACTGGCATGGGCTAGTCCCTGAGTGTGCTTATCTAGGGGAGACTATGTCCAGTCCTCAGATTACCTGAATTGATGGTGGATTGCCGCGAAGATGTGCTGCTGCTGAGGACCAAGTGTGGCAATACAGGATGTACACTGGCCGCTTTGTCCTTGCTTTTGATTTCTTCTTTTGCTGCTGGAATCCCCTACCGAGTTTTCCTCATCGTCCTCTCAGTCCTCCTTTCTGGCTGGAGTGCCTGGCATGTGTTGGGACTATTTCTGGGTCATTGTTGTGCTGTCTCCCCACAAAAGCCTCCTGGACCAAGTGCCCCATGGTACGTAGTCTCCCCAGCCCAAAAGAGCATTAAGTCCCCCCTTCTCCACCTGCCTTAGGCCTTTGTTTATCTTTTCAAACTTTATTGATTTTGATACACAACCATAACAGTGGGCACAGCGCCCATGCAACCCATTTGTTCCCCCCTACTCCCTCACATTCAAGCCTACCTGGTGCACCAATGAGGATATGTTGCATACCAGTTCAATCATTCCACTGCACTTGTCATCATTAAAGCTCTACCAATATCGACAAAGACAAAAAAAGAAAAAGTCAGTTCAGATCAAATCAGCTCTCTCGCTCTGTTCACAATGCAATAGAGCGTGCTCATCATTCAGGTACGTCCTTCAGCACCATGACTGTCCCTAGCCTGGCTGCATTATCCACGCCATTAGCGGAGTACATTTTCATTAATAGGTTAATTCACTTTGATACGGGGTTCCCCCATCAGTTTGAGCGTACTCCATAAACTCAGAGTATTATTGCCTAAATGGGTGCCAGTAGTCAATTGGCCTACTACCCATCGGGGTGTGGATGCATACCTCGTTTCTCTCGGTTCACATGTGTTCATGAAGTGCAACCAATTCAGAAACCTAGGTGCTTTACACTTTCCCCATGTTCTTGCTATCATATACCTGGCCGTCAAGGAGGCCATCCCAGCAGTCTCCTTTCTGCTCACGAGCCCTCCTCAATTAGTGCTAACAGCCATGATTCTGGCTTATAGATCCATGTAGTTGATAGTATCTCGGACATTGCCTCCTCGATTTTCCCCCAGAAGGGTTTAATTTGTGTACCAGACCATGCCACGTGGTAAAAATCAGCATGGTCCTCCCTAAACCCTTTACACAGTGGGGATCCTTCCGGGAAGAATCTACTCAGCCAGGCCGGGGAGTAGTAGGCCTGGTGGAGGAATTTAAAATGTATCAGTCTCAGTCGACCATTTAGGGACAAGTGGCGGGTCTGTGTGCCTATGAGTTTCCATTGTACTTTGTTCAACACTGTCCCAAGCGATAGTTCCCATTGACTCTTATGGGTCCGCCCACCTTCCTCCCTTCCCGTTCTGGTTATTTTATAGATGGCGGATAACAGCTTTTTGGTGGACAGTGGATTGAGTACATGTAGAATTATTGGATGAGGAGCTGGAGCCCGTGGAAAATCTGGCCATTTAGTTCTCATAACCTCTCTCAATCTGAAATATAATAACATGGTCACTGCGGTCCAATCCTTTCTGGCTTTCTAGGTGTCCCAAGTAATAAATAGCCCATCATGTATCAGGTCACCCAAGGTCTGGGCCCCCATGTTCCTAAAATGTGTCTGAAAAACCTTGTCCGTGAGCGGGATTCTGCATATTTTGTATACTGGAAAGTCAGGAGAGTAACAGGCCCCATCGCCCGTCATCCGGCCCATCAGCCTCCAAGCTTTACATGTCAATTCTATTGGTTGGACCTCAGCTCATGATGCCCTATACCGGGTACCCCATAGCATCCCCTGTAGGTCATTCAGGAAAACGAAAGCCCTTGCTAGCGCTGTGTGCGGGTGTTCAGCATTAGGGGGTCCCCATCCTGCCACATATTGGGCCTGAACAGCTAGGAAGTATAAGTCGGAATATTCCAGCAGTCCTTATGTAAGAAGTTAAGCGTCTCTTTCCGGTCTTTAGAGAATGCAGAATGTTCCCCTTGTAAAGAATAGATCAACCTTTCCATCGCTAGAAAGTTCCAGACTTTGGAAAAGCATTCTATGATATGAGGAGGTTCTTTCACTTTCCACTTTTGAGCAATTGCTAGGAATGCCACCAGTTGCAACATTACGTAGGCCATCTGAGTTGGTTTTAGCTGCCACTTAAAAGTCCTCATCTACTATTACTAAAAGACATCATCGTTGGGATCTGGGCTTCTGCCAGGGAAACATTTCACTCATATGTTTGTGCCCACTTTCCCAATACTGTGTCAATACTGGGCAACTCCACCAGACATGTTCCCAATTCCCCCACCCTTCGGCACTCCCTCCAGCATTGATCCGTTAATGAATGTTCCATTTTCCCCAAACGAGCCGGAGTGTAGGGCCACTGCACTATTAGCTGATACCAGAACTCTCTAATCTGAATTGATCTGGTGAGTTTGAGGGATTACTTTCCACAGGTTTTCCCATTATAAGTCTGAGATCTCTGCCCCCAAAGTTACCTGCCGGCGTCGCCTATAGATAGTTGCTTCCTTGCTCTCCACATCCCCCAGCAATTTGTGTAGATTCAAAATAAGGGCCTTGAACCCAGGATTGGATGTGACAAAACTCTCTAAGGGTGTTCACTCTCTGACAGCTGCAGACTTTACTGGTGGAGCAAGAATCCAATGTCTCACATGGAAATACTGGAATCTAGAATTTTTCGACAGACCCTTCTCTAGTTTGCATTGGGTAAAAGTTTTAACCTCCTCCCCCAGAAACACGTCTCTACGTTTTTCACACCCTACCTGTTTCAATTCCTTAAAATCCTTGGGATCGAGGCCCAGGGTAAACTGAGAGTTGAAGAACATAAGTGTAAGTGGTGAAGGATACGTCGTACAATTGTGCTTCTGAACATCTACGTCTCAGATTTTGTCTACTACACCTGTAATCTCATTTGCGTGTACATTAACGGGGCAATCTTGTTTTGGCAACTACAGTGCGTCCCGGAGCCTTGGACCCCCCACCGCTTGTTCCATCTGAACCCATCTTTTCCCCACTGACTCGCCCGAGGACCATTCTTTAATCACCCTTATCTGGGCAGCGCGAAAGTACTTAAAGAAATTGGGGAGACCCAGCCCACCCAACTCGGTTGTAGCATTAGTGTACATAAGGCTACTTGCTGTGTTTTATTCATACATATGGATTCTGCGAAAAAACGACAGGGGAACCCTGATAGGTAGTGCTTGGAAGAGATTCAGAGCTTTGAGAAGGGTGACCATCTTCACAGAATTTATTCTACCTAACCATGAAATGGTGAAGGCATCCCACCTCTTTAACTGTTTCTATTTTTCGCAACAAAATGGGTTAATTTGCTGCATATAAACCTTTACATGTAGGAGTTATTTTTACCTCGAGTAGTTTTATCCCCTCCCGCACCCACTCAAGTTGTGTATGTTCCTGTAGGCCCTGCATTTCTAACGGTGGGAGGGATACATTTAAAATCTCGGATTTAGCTACGTTAATTTTTAGATCTGCGACCCCACCAAAGATCTCCATTTCCCAAGTGGCCGCTTGCAGCGTGTTGGATGGATCTGCTACCATAAGGAGCATGCCGTTCGCATAAGCCATAATTTTATGAGATATACCGCAAAAGTGTATCCCTTTTATTCCCTCTGTCTGCCAAAACTTAGCCAGTAATGGTTCTAGATGAAGTGCATACAATGGAGGTGACCGAGGGCATCCTTGTTTAGCTTCCTGTTGTAAAGAAATAAGGGGAGCTATATGGCCGTTTACTAGCAATCGTGCAGTAGGGTTTTTATAATTTGCCTTAATCAGCCTAAAAAACTTCTGTCCAAATCCGATCTTGGTCAAGGTTAAAAAGCGAATGACCATTGCACTCGGTCAAATGCCTTTTCCGCGTTTATAGAGACGAGGACTGCAGCGATCTGTTTCTTTTCCACCTTCTCTAAAATGGGGCAAACTCAGCGAATATTATCATGCGTCTGCCTATTCTTTTTATAAAAACCTGTTTGATCAGGGTATGAGCGAGGGCATGTCGAGCATTTTTTGCGACCATATTTTTGCATAGATATTAATTAAAGCTATTGGGCGATATGACCCACAGTTAGTTAGTTTAGCCTCAACCATGGAAGGTGATATTTGGCCTGTTTGCGAGAATTGTATAATTTGGTCAATATGGGGGCTAATAAATTACTAAATATTTTGTAAAACCTGGCTGGGTAACCATCTGGGCCTGGTGACGTATTTATGGGCGCTTCAAGCACCTATCTGCCGGCGTGAGCTGGGAGAGCGTGACCGAATCCAAGTATTCTTTTTGTAAAAGTGTCATCGGAGCTTCGGATTTATATACATTTGTATAGAAGGAGTAAAATTGCGTGAGAATGCCAGCAGTTTCTGAAGTAGTCTCCCCAGAGGGCAGTTTGATCTGTTGCATGATCCTTGATGCTGCTCTATGACGAAGCAGGTTTGCTAATACACAGTCCGTTTTGTTTGCTTTGATATAATATTTTAGAGAAGGGCCTTCTCAGCTTGCTTTGCTTTATAGAGGTTTAATCTACCTGCCGCTGCCCTAAACTCTTTCTGAAGCAACAGATCCGTGTCTGTTAGCTTCCATCTGCTCTAAAATTCGGGCTAATTCCTCTTCTAGTTCTAATTCTAAAGCCATACTTTGTTTACGTCTATTAGCCTCCACTGCAATGAGAAAACCTCTTAGTGTTGCCTTAAAAGCATCCCAGATAGTATTCATCATCGTCTGCCCTTCCCTGTTGAGTTAGAAGTATTCTCTTATTTGCTCTGCCATTTCCTCCCTAACCACCGGATCTTGCAGTAGCACTAATGGAAATCTCCATGTCCAAAGTTTTAGTTTCTGTTTTGCGATTTTGAGCTCTTACATGATTGGGGCGTGATCTGAAAGAGTAATACTGTGGGTCGTAATTTGTGTAATCGAGCCTAGGAGTGGGGTAGAGATCCAAGCATAATCTATACGGGAGAATGACCGATGTACGTGTGAGTAAAAGGTATATCCCTTCTCCTCCCCCCTTAAGGTAAGACAAGCATCCACCATAGATATATCTGTACATTTCTGTTGAAAGGCCACCTATGGAGAGGCTACCACATATCAGGTCAGTTAACTGCAGTCCGAATCCAGGTCCCACGCTATATTGAAATCCCCCAATTTCAGTAATTCCCCTTCCATGAAAGACTCCAATTGCCCTATAGCATATTTCCGAAAAGCTTCTTGGACAACGTTTGGGGCATATATTGAGGCTACCGTTAGTGTAGTAGACATAAGTTCAAAAATTGCAAATACATAGCTGCGCTCCTTGTGAGCCTTAGTGCACACTATTTGAAAGTCTAACCCTTGCTTTATCGCTATGAGCACACCTGCTACCTTGCTTTCCGCAGTTTCCTGTAATATAATCGGGTATTTATCTGCCTTTCGGATGTGGGTTTCTTAAAGTGCCACCAAGTCCGGTTGGTGCGGCCTCAAGGAAGACTCAACTTTCCTTTGCTTCCACGATAAGCACTTGAATTGTTCGCTATGGTTTTCTCTGCACCTTAAAATAGATACATCCGGACACATTTCGATCACATCATCAAAGTTATTCTTCTGCACAATAGGCATGCCCCCTCCCTTAATGAAACACCACCTTCCCTTTCTAACCCCCTAACATGCCGGCAAACTTTCCTAAACCTCCCTCCTCCCAACCCGTTCCCCTTCCCTTCAACCTTTCCCTGTTGTGAGACACAGTACCTATTGTATCCCGGGACCACCAATCCCGGCTGCGAATCAACCTCTGTCCCAGTGCTACGTGCAGAGTCCTAGCTCCCCATCTGTCATCTGAACAGATAGAATCCAAGATGTTGCTGACCGTCAAATCTGCTTTTTGAATTTTCCGTGGCCAAGTCTATATTTCTTAAGCAAAAATTGTCAAGGCCGCATTCTCAGAATCTTACAAAGTACCTGATATATGGATTGGGCCTCTAAGCCAAGCTCTCCAGTGTTCCTTTTGCGAGCCCCTGCGATTCCTCTTTTGCTGGTCCGTGGATATACATTCCCCCGTTTTAACGAGCGCAGCTCGTTGCTCCGAGGTAGGGTAAGCCCCTTCCGAGGACCCCGCTGGGGTATACTCCTTGATATGCAGTACTGCCATGCCAGCTTTCCTAGATGTAATCAATCCTATGTTGTCTGCCATCCAGATTGAAAAGTAGACCGAAGGGAAAGGTCCATCTATATCTCATGCCACGTCCTTCAGAGTTTTTACCACTGCATACATGTCTCTTCGTTTTTGAGGAGTCAGCCAAGATAAGTCCTGGTATAATTGGATTTCTACCCATTATGCGTAATCATGGCTGCGGTCGGTGCTCGCCTCCCTTACTATTTTTGTGGATAGAGTGCACAGGCCGCTAGCACATTGCGCAGGGGTTGGGGGGGGTACCCGGATCTAACCTCCTGGGTCCCGTCCCATGAACCTGATCTAAGAGAATGTTAGTAGGATATGCTTCAGTTATGAGGTCTGCAACTATGCGAGTCACTGTTTCTTTCAGTTCCGCATCCGACACTATTTCGGGAAGATTTTTTATTCGAACGTTGGAACGCTGTGATCGGTTTTCTAGATCTTCGTATTGGAGTTCCAGGTTGTGCGTTACTCTGGACAATTCTTCCAGAGCAATGTCAGATTGCCTGCTTCCTTCTGTCAGCTCCTGAATAGCTTGCTTGTTCATATCCACCCTTGCCGCCAGGGTAGATATTTATTTGCTGACATCAGCCAATGACCCTCTGATTTCAGAGGTAAAAGTAGAAAACTGTTACTGAAAGGAGGGAGCGAATGTATCCTGAATTTCCTGGAAGCTTATGGTAAAGTCCTTCATGGATACTGCCATGTCGAGTGCACCGAGTTGCATATCCGGCGAAATTTGGGGTTTGAGTTTAGCCTGGGAGGCTGATGGGCTTTTTGCCCAAAGTGAATCCAAGGGTTTATGCAATTTCTGCTGCAATTGTGTTTGCCCCAGTTGAGCCTGCTTCTTCCTGCCGTCTGAATATTTTTTGTAGGTTTGTGAAGACTTTAGTTCTGTGGGAGCAGGTCGCCTTTTAATTCCCTGTGTACTTCTTTGGTCCGAAGAAACAGATGATGTGGCCCATGTAGCCACACCTCCAGAGGACTGAAGTGAGCTTGATAATTATATTGGGCACCTCTTAGCCCACAAGGAGTCTCTTTGACTTTATTTCTTGCTCCTTCAGGGCGCATTATGTCTCTTTCCCCTCACACGCTTTTTTGCTGCACTGAGGCCCCAAAGTACTGCAATTTCACTCCCCAGCGCGTGTCACAACCAGTGCTTTGTCTTAGCCCCACCTTGCCCATTTACTTTATGGTCACGGACACGTTCAGCGAGCTCGCCTCAACCCCGTATAGCAATTAAGGAGGGGGGCGGTGCCCAAGTTCAAAATCATCCACTGATAAACATCTGTCCACTGGAGTAGTTAGGACGGGGCTCCTATTCCACTCGCTCTGCCAGGGCTAATCCAAAGCCAACAGGTGTTAGGGTGAGGGGTTGCTGTTCTACATCACGAAGTTGATAAGGATCGAGGGGGGTCGTATTACCACTGCAATGCGACTTGGCCACTTTTTATCTGACGGGAGCGATCACCAACACAACTTTCCTATATGGTGGCCATCTTTGAATCGCCAATGGTTTTTTGATACATACATAGGTATCCCAATATACAATGCCTAGGAAGAATATTGAATACTATACAATTGATGTCTTAATCAGTCTACGTTTCCTTCCTACTTATAATCAACAATGTGTGTAGAATGAATACCAAAAATTCAAAGGAATACAAAAAACACCAAAAATAAACTTTAAACACACAATAGCAAGTAATTAGTTTCATAAATAACTATAATAATTCCATTCATAGATAAAGTGAATCATCATTGTTGTGAGTGGAAAAGAGGGTCAACTAGCTGAGACCATCGTTTTATGTGTATGGACAACTACATTGTGTCCTAGGATCCCCAACTGTGGCTGGTTTCGACAGGATCAGTTCTGATTTTCGTCAGATGAGTCTTCCTCAGGAGCAGTCATTTCCGCACTAAAAAGACAATGTTCTAATTTAGATATTTGATAATGTATGTGTCAAATCCACTGGCAAATCATGATTAATTATATTTACCTCTCTTTATTTTCTAACTAGAGAGGACTTACTTTGGGACCCAATCTGTCTCCGTTTTTTTGTTTTCCATATTAAGGTCCGCGATAGCCTAAAGGGAAATACGAATGAGTGCAGTAATTACATCCTGTCGCCCATTTATCAAAATGTGTTAATATGGTCAGTCTGTATGATATTTTCTTTTTTTCTTGTGTCATTATATGCAGAATCTTGTTGTCTTATTTGTTATTTCTCAGAGGCATTATATTCATTCCTGAAGATGCTTTTCAAACATGACGAACTGGGTCCTGGCTCAGGAAACCTTCCTTGACTTTCTGAAAAATCAATAGGCGTAGTGTTTTAGAATTCAATATGCCTAAAGCCTATGGGGCTGTGTCCGATGTAACTAGTAGCTTACCTTCCATCTTCGATTCATATTAGTTTCTCTGCATTAGGTGCGGTTGTGGTGCCGAACGCTACATCCTCATTGCTCTGTGCCTTTTTTGGAACTGATTTGTGTACCGTATTGGAGTCATGTGATCAATGTCATACATGGAAGACACAACATACGTGAACCAAATGACTTAAGCGTATCTCTCGTTTTAAAGGTATGAGTTATTTTGACAATGTCATGCTCCTTTGCAAATGAGTAACTCCTTTCAGTCCTGTTGATGTAAGATAACGTGCTCTGTGCTATAATAAAGCACACTTATTATTACCTTGTCATATGTGGGGGGTGGGGGAAAGGGGAGGGGCATCCATTTCCCCATTTTAAATGATGATGTATAGTATAAGGAGTTTTTAAGTGGCAAGATTTCTGAAAACTGTCAATATATTTTCTAACTACAATGCAATCTCATGCTCTACACTTCACTGAATATCGCAGTGTCCTCTGAAGATGTTTTTTTAGGATACATTACATGTATCATTCCTGATTGATGATGAAAAAAACACTATCAAACACACCCTAGTTGATGCCATTCATCGTGGCTATTTAATCCATTGACAAAACTTTGAGTATGATAAACCCAAATTGTTCTCGTAATACCAATTTGTCTTCCATTCTATTACCTCATTGCTGTGCAATTTTCAATTGCCCACCATTTTAAATCCTCTGGGCTACGTCCTCCCAATATAAAGTGTTAAACTAAGGCTGCTTTTAGAATATGTATCCGCATCCTCGATCTATGTTGAACAATTTGGTTTTTAACTGTGCTGGACGTTTTTCCCACATACCTTTTGTTACATGGACATTGTAGCATATAAATGACATATGTGCTATTGCATGTAGTATGTGTATTTATTATCTAGGATTTCTCATTTGCAATGAATTCTTTTTAACAAAGTAAATTTGAAAACGCTGCCATTACCAGAGGTATCATGTCACTTTGGTGGTTCCAATCCCCAAAGGGATGTTAAGGTATTTGTGCAATGTGTCGGTTTTTTATCTGCACATTTCAGGGATTCTTGAGATTTTTCTCTTTTTGAAACGTGGATAAAGGGCGAGCAAGATCTGGTTTGTCTAGCTGTAAGATGTGCCAAATTTTTAGAATTATCTTTTTGATGTCATTGTTGAATGTACTGAGTGCGATTACGCACACTAGTTTGTCATCTGTACTGGTTTTTAGACACTGTTGTAAGAGGCTGTATCTATCTTGGCAACTTGCTCTCTTTTTGGTTTGTCTGAGTAATTTTTTGGGGTAACCTCTACTCGCCAATCTGGCAGAAATAATGTCAGCTTGTGCCTGAAAGTCACTTGTGGTGTAGTTTCTTACAGCCCTCAGGAATTGTCCATATGGGATGTTTTTTAAGGATTGCGGATGGAAACTGTCATAATGCAAAGTTATATTGCGTTGAGTAGCTTTTCTGTATAGGCTGACATCTAGAACAACATCCAGATCTTTGATAGTCAGGTCTAAGAATGCTATTTCTTTGTTATTTATCACTGAAGTGAATCTCAAATTAGAATTGAGCTGGTTTATCCATTCCAAGTATTGGTTAATATTCCATATTAATTTACTTTTTGAAAAAAGTAATCGTTGGTAAAAAAAGGATTCACCTGTGAAAGAACATAGAGTTCTTTAAATGTAGTCCTATACAAATTGGCAAATACAGGGGTAAAAGCTGCCCCAATGCAGTTCCCTTGATGTGCATGCATTATGAAGTCTTACATCTAAAGTAATTTTTACTTGGTGCAATATCTAGCAATCGCAGGATACATTCTGTAGGAATAGGATGAGGTGTTTTTCTCCTTCTTTGAAATAGTCCCTCATCACATATAAAGCTTCTCGCTGTGGGATGTTAGAATAAAGTGACTCAATATCCATGGTCACTTATAGTTCTGTAGTATGGTTGTAGGACATACCTTCAACTTGGTTGAAGACATCTGTGGTGTCTGCCAAGTATGTAACTGTTATGTGCTATGGGTTTCAAAAAGAAGTCAATGAATGTTCCTGTTGGTACCAAGAGCGTGCCACATAGGGAAATAATGGGTCTGCCTTGAGTATTCTGTACGTCCTTCATGCATTTTAGGCAACATGTAGAAGATAGGGGGTTCTTAATTGTGTGGGATTTAAAAGGGTAAATGCTTTCTGGCTTAAGAAACCAATTCCTACACCCTGATGTGTTGCAATTTGCTCACAA
This sequence comes from Ambystoma mexicanum, assembly GCF_040938575.1. Lineage (NCBI taxonomy): Eukaryota > Metazoa > Chordata > Amphibia > Caudata > Ambystomatidae > Ambystoma > Ambystoma mexicanum. Next base: position 964,670,309 of record NC_090936.1, on the reverse strand, counting down.
ATGGTATTGGTTGGATCCCCAGTTAGTTTGCAGTAATGTTCTTAATTATTTCGAGGTTTTAGTGCCTGTGTATCATATTTGTCAGCGTCTAAGATGATAATTCCCCCACCATCAGCTGCACTCTTTATTACTATAGAGTCATCAGTTTTAAGAGATTTGACTCATTCAACATTTTCGAAGTTAACACATTTCTTGTATGTCTGCTGTGAGAGGGGCTTTTAAATCTTCTCAAACCCTAGGATTGTGAATTTTACAAAAATCAAGACTTCCTTTGAGATCATATTGTTTGTTGACACAAAATCAGATTTAGGTCGGTGATGGAGTAAGACCTGGTGCAATGGTTGAAATGGAACAAGTTACTAACCTGTAACTGTTGTTCGCCAGCATGGGTCTGGCATGGATTCACATGCTCATGAATATTCCCCGTCGTCAGGCTGGGAATTTTCGGTAAAGAAAAAATCAGTATCAGTTTCGTTTCTGATCTGTCTTTCTTAGTAGTAACCAATCACTGGTCTCTGGGTCATACTGCCCAAGCCAATGACTGCCCTCTCCCTAAGCCGCTCCCCTGGCAGCCATCCTCAGATTTGGTAGCACGTAAAGTGGCAGTATGACCAAGTGAAGAGCCACAGAGGGGTAGGAGGGAGGGTTTGCATGTGAATCCATGCCAGACCCATGCTGGAAAACAACAGTTACAGGTAAGTAACTTGTACCTTCTCCAGCTTGGGATCTGGCATGGATTCACATGCTCATGAATATAAGAATACATAGCAGTACACACATGCACAACCACGGGAGGTGGCAAGGCCCAACATTAAGCATTACATAAACTCAACACTAAGCAACTCACCAGGCCCACCTTCAGGCGAACAGGTTGCGCAGCATTGCTTGGCCGACCCTGGACTCCTCCATGGAATCCCGGTCGACGCAGTAGAATCTCGTGAAGGTGTGCGTCGAACTCCACGTAGCAGCCCTGCAGATGTCCGACAGGGGTACACCAGACAAGAACGCTGTGGTAGCAGCGATCGCTCTGGTCGAATGGGCACTCGGCCATCGGGCAATAGTCGGTTTGCCAACCGGTGACAGTGCATGATGCAGCTGGAGAGCCATCTGGAAATGGCAGCCTTCGAGAGGGCCTTCCCTTGGTTCACAGGTCCAAAGTTCACAAACAGTTGTGATGTCTTCCGAAAACTCTTTGTGCAGTCCACAGAGAACTTCAGCGCTCTAGCCACATCCAGCTAGTGCAAAGTCCTCTCGGCCGGCGACAAAGGCGACAGGAAGAAAATTGGTAACACCAAGGGCTCGTTGAGATGGAAGTCCGACGGCACCTTGGGCATGAAGGAGGGGTGCGTCCTCAGCACCACCCTCGTCTCGTGAAAAGTCAATTATGGAGGCTTGCAGGATAGGACCTGGATCTCTCCCACTCGTTGTGCGGAGGTGACGGCCACAAGAAATGCAGTTTTCCACGACAGGAACTTCAACAGTGCCGAATGCAGGGGCTCTAAAGGCGCTCCCATGAGCCTAGTCAGCACCACGTTGAGCTCCCATGCCGGGGCCGGAGCCTTCACAGGCGGGAATGAACGGAACATTCCCTTCATAAACTCCTTCACCAGGCAATGAGACCACAGAGATGATTGTCCCGTAGTTCTGGTGTAGCGGGAGATCGCCGCAGATGTATTTTGATGGAGGCATGAGCCAGCGCTGCCTTGGCCAGCGACAGCAGGTATGGCAGCACTTGAGGGGCCGTAATTCGCAGTGGGTTCATCTTCTGTGCACGGCACCAGGCAGAGAACCTCTTCCATTTGTGTCCATAGCACTTGAGAGTCGAGGACACCCTGGCCTTTGCAAGCACCTCCTTGCAGTCCGCCGGGATATCATACCCTCCAAACTCTAGTGCCGCAGGAGCCAGGCCTGCAAGTTCAGCGACCCCGGGTCATAATGGATGATGGCGCCTCCTTCTCTGGAGAGAAGATCTGCGTCTGTCGATAGTTTGACTGGGGGGGACGCTAACAAGTCCAGAAGGTCCGGGAACCAGATCTGTCTCAGCCACGCCGGTGCGACGAGGATCATCCTGCACTGGGACCTCTTGAGTTGGTTGACGAGTCGCAGTAGCAACGGCAATGGAGGGAACGCATACAGGAACAGGCCGTCCCAGGGGAACGAGAAAGCACTGCCAATGCTCCTCGGCTGGGGAAACCTGCTGGCGAACCTCTGGCACTTGGAGTTCGCCGCTGTCGCCAACAGGTCGATCTGGGGTTTTCCCCATCGTCGGAAAAGCCGATCCACTTGGTCCTGATGCAGTTCCCACTCGTGGCATGAGCGCAGCTCCCTGCTCAGCGATTTCGGTGATGGTGTTCTTTATTCCTGCTAGGTGGAAGGGTACCAGGAACATCCCCTGGGCAAAGGCCCAGTGCCACAGATCCTGGGTCTCCTTGGATAGGGCCGGGGACCTGGTTCCTCCCTGCTTCCGGATGTAGAACATTGTGGTGGTGTTGTCGGTGAAGATCCTTACCACCTTGCCCTTGAGGGATGGGAGAAACGACCTGAAAGCCCAGAACACTGCTCGGAGCTCCAGGATGTTGATGTGGAGTGACCTCTCCTCCGGGAGCCAAAGGCCTCTCGCGTGAAGATCTCTGGTGTGAGCTCCCCAACCCTCTAGGGAGGCATTCGTCGTCACCGTCTCCTGGTGTGCTGGAGTCGGAAAGTCTGTGCCCGCCGCGAGATATGCGCGGATGCCCCACCACCGAATCGCTTGGCGGAAGACCTTGTTGAGCGGTATCTTGTCATCGAAGCTGCCCGCCGCTTGCATCCAACGGGCATCGAGGAACTCCTGTAGAGGATGCATCCGCAGCCTGCATAGGCGCACCAGGTAGATGCAAGAGGATATCATGCCGAGAAGTGACTTGATGGACCTCACCCTGGCCACGTCCGTGGCCAGCAGGCGCTGCACCTTGCCCAGGATGGCCTTCGTCCTTTCCTCCAACGGGGAAGCCAATCGTGCCACTGTATCGAGCTTGGCTCCCAGAAACTGTGCGACCTGTGACGGAACCAGGTGGGATTTGGGGAAGTTGATGGAGAATCCCAGGTCCGTGAGCAGTTGGACGGTCTTCGCCGTGTGCTCGACGGCGAGCTCCCTTGTCCTTGCTCGGATGAGCCAATCGTCTAGGTAAGGGTAGACGTGGATCCCTTGCAGGCGCTGCCGCGCCGCCACTGGTGCTCGGCACTTGGTAAATACCCTGGGCGCCGACTTCAATCCGAATGGCAGGGCCTTGAATTGGTAGTGCAGTCCTTGGACTACGAATCTGAGAAACCTTCGGTGTCCTTTTAGAATGGGGATGTGGAAGTACGCATCCTCCAAGTCCAGCGACGACAGGAAGTCGCCTGCCTCCAGCTGTCCCAGCACGTGCTGGAGGGTGACCATCTGAAACTTCTGGGCCCTTGATGTATTTGTTTAACCGGCGCAGGTCCAAGATGGGGCGCCAACCACCTGTCTTCTTTCTAACGAGTAAGTATCTTGAGTATACTCTGGAGCCCCGGAGCCTCTTCGGGACGGACTCGATGGCCACTTTCTTTTTTTTTCATAAAACATTTTTTATTGTTTTAATGTAACAATCACAAAAAACAAAGCCAACAAAAGGACTGTCATGTTCATTCACACTCATAAGGTATTACACATATTTATCAGTAGTGAAAAAGGCCTCAAACGTAAATGCGGGGGTGTGTTGGTCGTGTCCATACCACATATGAAAAGGAGTCTTAGGTCACCACTTCCTCCCACCTATCCCATATTTTCGAGGCTTTATTGGGACATCCCCTTGCTGTATAAATCCTTTGTTCCATCATGGTGCATGTGTCCATATCCGCCTTCCATTGGTCCAGTGTCGGGGAGTCAGGGGCTCCCCATTTTTGCGCTATATTACGCTTCATTAGCCCCATAGCCGTGTGGAGGAGCAATCTCTCCCACTTGTTAGTCTCAACTTCGTAGGGAACTCCCAGGAGTAGGGCCTTTGGGTCCAGTGGTATATCACGGCCAAGGACGTTGAAGAATTCGCCGCAACATGCTTCCCAAAAGGTTTGTATCCGGGGACATGACCACAGGGTATCTATAAAGGTTCCCTCCCCCTCCCCGCACCGAAGACAGTTTGGGTTTGAGGCCTGTTTCCAACCGTAAAGGCGTGTCCTAGGGTAGTAAACCCGGTGTAGTATTTTCAGCTGAACAAGGCGAAGTCTGGAGGAAATGGCTATTTCTCGGGGGTGCATAAGAACCTGCATCCAGTCCTCCGGGTCTATTCCGCCCACATCTACCTCCCATTTCGCTTTCAAACTGATCACTTCGGGGGTGGCAAAGGATGTAATGGCATTGTATAGGATAGAAGTGCATTTGGCGGGGATGTATACTGGCAGGATGTTAGGCTCAATAGGAGTGTATTCCGGAACATTAGCGTCTGCAGGTATGTGGGCCTTTAGAGCATGGGCCAGGCGTATATAGTGATATTGTTCTGTGCTCGGGATCTGGAATTGCGATTGCAGGGAGTCAAATGGACCCAGTTTCCCATCTGTGAGGATATCCCCCCCACTCTCAGGACCCCAGCCCTTGCCCAATTGGGCCAAGGCTCCAACTTCCCTATTTCGGACAGGTTGCTATTTTGCCACAGGAGTTGTGCGGCGCTAATCTTGCTCTCCCACCCAATGAAATGGTGTGCTTGTCTCCAGACCATAATAAGATGTGTCGTGGCTGTGGGTGGAGAGGGCCTCGGTAGGGGTCGATACAGGAGGGTTAGTGGATCTGTGCTATGAATAATCGCTATCTCGGCCCGTATATGAGGCAGGTCCTGATCTCCATGTAGCAGGTCGTTGACCACTACAAGTTGTGAAGCCCAATAATAGGTTTGGAGACGAGGAACCCCTATGCCGCCCTCCCAGATCGATCTTTGGAGTGTACTGAGCGCAATGCGTGCTTGGCCTCCTCCCCATATAAGATCTCTAAGAAGTGTCTCCACCTGGTGAAATTCCGAGACTGGGATCCCAAGTGGGGCATTCAGGAGAACATAGAGGAATCTTGGAAGGGTGATCATTTTAAAGAGCGCCGCTCTGCCCATGAGAGTCAAGGGAAGGAGCTTCCAGTGTTGGATGTCAATGGTGAAGCGATCCATAATCGGCCGGAAGTTTGTTTTAGGTACCCCGTCAAGTCTCCTGATATCCAGATCCCGAGGTATCGGAAGCCCCGCCACTCCACCCGGTATGGGCAGTCCTGGGGGATGGCCTGTGTTCCCCCTTTCACTGGGAAGAGAACCGATTTTCTCCAGTTGATTCTAAGACCACTAAACTCCCCAAAACGGACGAGCATCTGAGCCACAATGGGGCAGGACCGAATTGGATCCCCCAGATATATTAGGAGATCATCTGCGTACAAAGATGTCCGGTCCTCGTGGCCTTCTGGCCAACTAAACCCTATCCAGGCTGCGTTCTGGTGGAGCCAAAGAGCAAGAGGCTCGATCGCAAGGGCGAAGAGAAGGGGAGAGAGCGGGCAACCTTGTCGCGTCCCCCTACCGAGAGGGAAGGATCGGGAGGACCAGCCATTTACTTTTACCTCTGCTTGGATATTTGTGTAGAGCAGTCGTACCCACCCCAGAAAGGCCTCTCCAAACCCCATGCGACGCATAACCTCCCAAAGGCTGTCCCATCTAATTGAATCAAACGCTTTTTCGAAATCAATTGCCAAAAGGGCCAACAGTCTGTCTATAACTGGGGAACGTTCCAATGCCATGTAGAGATGTCGTAGATTCATCCGGGTCGATTTGTGCGGCATAAAGCCACATTGGTCCGGGTGGACCAGGGTGGGTGCAACCAATTGTAGTTGATTTGCTAAGAGTTTAGCGAGGACCTTAGCCTTGCCGTTAATCAGTGATATGGGTCTGTAGGAGGCACAGTTGTCCGGGGGTTTGTCGGGTTTAGGAATGACCACAATGGATGCCTTACATAAATCTGGAGGGAGGGTCCCTTGCTCTCGGGCGGTGAGGAACATTCTATGGAGGGGGGGGGGGGCCCATCCTGTCACCACCCAGTTTCTGCCAGGTTTCAACGGGGAATCCGTTAGGACCCAGCGTTTTCCCTGTTTGTAGTTGGGATATCGCCTCTGAGATTTCAGCTTCAGACAAGGCGGAGTCTAGTTGATCCCGCTGCGGAGAGAGAGAGAGAGCTGGTATAGTTATGAAATCTAGGAGGGGGGCATCAAGCGGTAGAGTAGGGGCTCGGTATAAGTCTTCGTAGAATTCGGCAAAAGCCTCCGCCACCTCGGCCTCTGATTGGCACTTAGTCCCCTGACCTGTGACTATTTCCCCGCGCATGGCGCTGTCCCTCATCTCTCTTCTCCAGCCAGGCAAGCATTCTGCCCGCCTTGTCCCCAAGTTCATATATTCTCGCTCTAGATATCCAGTGGGTTTTTCTAGCAGTATCAATCGTCCTATTCCGCAGGCGCTCCTGGGCGCTTTGCAGGGAACGGTGAGACTCAGGGGTGGGGTCGAGAACATGCTTGGTTTCCCAATTGCGCACCTCACCTTTGGCTTCTAATATCTTCTGGAGTTGAGTTTTCCTTTTATGTGCCGTCCCAGAGATTATCTCTCCTCTAAGCACCGTCATATGTGCCTCCCACGTTATCACAGGGCTGCCCACCGATTCTGCATTGATTTCAAAATATTTGGTGGATACCTCAGCGAGACGATCGGTCAGTTCGGGGAACCCGAGGTAGTAGTTGTTTAATCTCCAAGTTTTAGGGGGAGGAGCACCCTGCATACGTATTTTCATTGTAAGTGGTGAGTGGTCCGAGATGCCTTGGGGAAGCAATTCTGCGGACATCGCCCTATGGAGGTCAATATTTGGTAAAAAGAAGTAATCTATCCTGGACATGGACCCGTGGGCTCCGAAGTGGAACGAGTATTCTGTAGTGCCGGGGTGTAACTCCCGCCAGACATCCCGGAGCCCCAAAGCGGATGTGAAGTTAGCCAGTTTGGTAGGGGTATCTGGGTTCTGACTCCTAAGGTGGGAGCGATCAATGCTATCGTCCATGGCATCATTGAAATCCCCCCCAGGATGTGTGTCGGGTTGATGTCTCCCCATAAGGGTGGTGAGTTCCTCCAGTAAGTCCTGCCCTAGCCCGGGTGGAGAATAGATCGAGGCGATGGCCAACTTCTCACCCCAAAGCGACCCTAAGATGAACACATAGTGTCCCCTAGGGTCCTGTTCAGTAGTCTCCAGGATAAACGGAATACACTTGTGTATCAGGATAAGGGTGCCCCTGGAGCCCATTGTGTACCCCACGTAGAAAGCTAGCCGGTAGTTGGTTCTTTGGAAAAAGGCACATCTCGACCCCGCCAGATGGGTCTCAGTTAAGAGGGCCATATCGGGAGAATGTTTATTTAAAAATTGCATGATAAGGTGCCTTTTGATCCCTGATCCCATCCATTCACATTCCAAGTGACCAGTTTAAGAGATCTGAGGTGTCGCATAGGCGGTGCTTGGGTACCCACAGATATCACTGGTTCTCAGGATATTGCGACCAAATAGGAAATGGCGGTATTCCTCCGTTCAATGCAGTGTGAGTAAAGTTCTTATGTGAAGTGATGGAAAGTGGCCCCATTGGGGGACAGTGACTAAATCGGCCTGAGAACATTTAATAGTCCCGAAAAAACATGAAAAAAGAACAAACTTTCAATCTGTCCCAACCCTCCACCTCCCCATACTCCACCCCAACACGAAGTACCTGTCGCCAAACATCGCTGACACTCAAACCGAGGGTGCCAACTCTAAATCCCAACGCCTGAATAGAGTTCAAGAAAAGGAAGAAGAGGGGGTTCACGGGGGGGGGGGGTGGATGAGTCCTTCCCGGGGGCCCCTTCTCTTGCGCCGAATGTTACCGTCTTTCATGGTGGGTTGCTTCTTGTGACGGAGGCGTGAGTTCGGTACATCCGTGCGCTACGGTAGTTCATTTCGTCCCTCCATTGCAGGATAGTATGTTGTTCAGTGTTCGTCCTGCTCCGCAGCTGGCTCCAGGGCCTCCTGTTCCGCCCGCTCCGGATTTATCCTCGGGGAGGCACGCCGTGGCCCGGGTTGGGGTCTTCCTCTTGGTCTCCTTGGTCTTGTGGACCAATCGCCCTCAATATGAGCCTCGGCCCATTTCCAGGCCTCTTGTGGGTCCGTAAAATGAACTGTCGATCCCTTATGGTAAATCTTAAATTGAGCCGGGAAGATGAGGCCGCATTTCACATTCAACTGAGCCAGTAGTTTTTTAAGCAGCTCAAAGGATTGCTGTGCCCGTTGCACCACCCGGGTGTAGTCTGGGAAAAAGGCTATTCGCGACCCATTGTGCGTGATCGTCCCGCGACAGCGTGACGTTTGCAGGAAAGCGTCCCTGTCGCGATAGTTGAGCATTCTGGCGATTATTGTTCGAGGCGGGCACCTGGGATAGGTTTACCCAAGGGCATTCTTTGGGCCCTCTCCACGGAGAAGAACTTTGAGAAGGAGTGGGGTTCAAAGACGTCCACAAGCCACTGTTCTAGGAACAATTCCATGCATTGTCACTCCTCTCCCTCTGGCAGACCCAGAATGTGGACGTTATTGCGGCGGGACCTTCCCTCTCCCTCATCCACTCTAGCTTCCAGAGTTTTCAGGTGGTTTAGAGCTTGGGACAGCTGCCTATTAATCCCACTGATGTTGTCCTCTGACTCGGAGATGCGGTGCTCGGCCTTGCCAGTTCTTGAGGTCAACTTTTGTAACTCATGCCGCAGGAAGGAAACATCCGCTGCAATGCTATCCATTTTAATCTCCATGGAGGAGCGGGAACTGGCGATGGCAGCCATGACGTCCCGCAAGGAGAGAGGTTCTTCACCTGTGGGGGAGTTTGGTCGTGTTGTCGGGCCCGCCAGAGCCGGGGTGGTAGCGACCAACTGATCCATGCTGCTTTGGGTGGATGCTTGCTTCTGCCTATCCTTCCCCATCTTGATGGAGTCTGAGTTTTGCTGCTGCAATGGAGGGATCAGTACTGTGTGACCCGGCCCTGGGATGGCAGACAAGTCGCAGCGGGGTTCGCAACCTCCGCTGGCGCCGATTCTGATGGGCGCTCCCCCAATGTGCACTGTGTTGTGGCCCGTCCTTCACATGGAGTAGCTGCCGGGTGATGCTTGTGTCTTGGGTCACTTCCCAGATGGGGGCGGGAGTACCTCCCGCAATGGGCCCGGTGACAGTATGGTCAGGACATTCCAAGAAGGGCCCTCAGCCAGATCCCGGGTTCCCTTATCTGATTCTTTTTATTTGTTGGCCTGCAGGGGCCCTCTGCACCTTGATGGAGTCTGTATGTTCTGGTGCTGCAATAGAGGGATCAGTACTGTGTGACCCGGCCCTGGGATGGCAGACGAGTCGCAGCGGGGTCCGGCACCTCCGTTGGCGCCGATTCCTGATGGTCGCTACCCCAATGTGCACTGTGTTGTGGCCCGTCCTTCACATGGAGTATCTGCCAGGGGATGCTTGTGTCTTGGGTCACTTCCCAGATGGGGGCAGGAGTACCTCTCGCAATGGGCCCGGTGACAGTATGGTCAGGACATGCCAAGAAGGGCTCTCAGCCGGATCCCGGGTTCCCTTATTGGATTCTTTTTATTTGTTGGCCTGCAGGGGGGCCTCCGCACCGCTATACACCCTCCCTAGTGGGGAGAGATCACCCCTTCGTTTCGGGTATTTCACGGATCGACTGTTCGCTGGTGTCGGGCACCGCTTACAGGCAAAGTTCATGGGGGGCGGCCCACTTACTTGCTGTGCTTCAGGGCCGCGTCTAGTCCGGGCGCATGTCTCCTCCCCATGGGCTTCTCCCCGCGTGACGCTATGGCCCGGGAGCCAGAGCACGCCCCGTCCAGGAGCCCAAGAGGCGGGACACGCACCCTCGGCAGGCGGTGCGCCCGTGCAGGGAAAAGGAGCCAAGCGACACACCGGGGCCGCCCCGGCCCTCCTTCCCCTCCCGGCCCCCACGCACCAGTCTCCGGTGTAGCAGCACCGCCCGGGTGTCCTCTGCTACTCCCCGGGTCCCTAGCTGGTGGGCCACCGCCGGCTCGGCAATCCACGCCCTTCAGCCCTCTCTTGTCTTTCGGTGGGAACCGCAGGGTTGTATATCGGTTTCTCCACCACCAAGGTTCGCCGCGTTCGGCTGTCACAGGCGAGTCAGGCGGTCGGATGAAGACTGTTCCCAGGCGCCAGCGGCCATCTTGGACGTGGGTCGCAGGGATACTGGCCCTCGGAGTTTTGCAAAGTTCTCTGCTCCTACGGCCAGGTAGACGCTATAAATCCTGCTGATCAGGAACCACCGCCTCACGGGTACGCTGAGAGTGCTTGCTAGCCACAAAAACCCCCGAAATCTGGATGTAGATGAAGGATTGTTACAGCACCAGCGGGAGCTCACCAGGCTCACGTTCACATCGTTTGCACGCTGGCCACGCCCCCTGGACGGCCCCTTTCTTGAGCATCGTCCTTACTTCTAACAGCAGTTGTGGGATGTGATTTTCCTTCCTGGCCACGGGAGGAATTCGGGGGCACCTCCTTAGAAATTCGAGAGTGTGCCCGTGGGCCAGGGCATCTAGCACCCAACTGTCGGTGGAGATGGACTCCCAAACGCTGAAAAACTTCGCCAGCCGGCCTCCCACCAGGGTGCTCAGGTGGGGGCCCGACGCTACGGCCGGTTCAGTCCTGCTTGGAGGCGACCTTGCCACCCTGGCCTCCTTGGCGACGGGATCCTCCTGACTTGCCATGCCCTCTGTAGGCCTCTTGTGACGAGGAACGGGCTGCCTGGCGGTACGTTGAGGATCCACCACCGAATCCTTTGGAGGCACCTTGCTTGCCTCTGGAGTTCCGAAAGGGCGGCCGCCGTTGCTGCAAAACTCCCAAGGCCCGAGTCGTCTCCGTGTTTGACTTGATGGCCTGAAGTGACTCATCTACTGTCTTTCCAAACAGGTTGTTCCTGTCGAAGGGCATGTCCAGAACTCTGGTTTGCAAGTCCTGGCGGAAATCTGTTGCCTTGAGCCATCCCTGCCGTCGAAGGCAAACACTGTTGCCCAAATGGCGGAACCCACGATGTCTGTGGCCACCGTTATGGCGTGGTCCGACGCCACCTCACCTTCCTGTAGGATCCCCACGACCTCCGTCCTCTTGTCGTCCGGTAGGAAGTCCAGCAGGGGAGCGATCTTGTACCACAACTCCCTGTCATAGTGGGCCACAATCGCTAGGACGTTGGCCGCCTTAATTGTCGTCGCCGCGGACGTGATGACTCGTCGTCCCATGGGGTCCAGTCTCTTTCCCTCGTCGTCAGGTGGAGAGGTTGAAGTTGAAGCCGTCACCCCCGCCGCCTTCTTCTTGGCTTCCGCCGAGACGACTGGGGTCGGTTGCGCCCTGAGGCACAAAGGGGCGGAATCGGGGACCCGGTACTTCTTCTCGTACCGATCCCTTTGGCAGGCGTCATGGATGGGTTCTTCAGGACAGCAAGTGCCTCGTCCAAGATGTTGTCAAGCAACGGCACCGCGAGGACTGTCTTACTCTTGGCCGCACGCCATTGATAGAGGAAGCCTTCCTTCTTCTGTTCTTCGGGGCAGAGCTGGAAAAGCTCGGATGCCCTGGAAATCATGGCGTGGAAGGAGCCAATTTCGTCGGGCGGCAGTCCCGAGTGGGTGGTGATGGAAGGCCCATCCCGTCGTCACCACCGTCGTCGTCATCCATCCCCGTTGTGGCCGTATCTGTTCCTGTGTCATCCCTAGGATCCCTGTGTCATCCCTAGGATCAGGGGAAGGAGATGAAGGCTGAGCGGGCCGTAAGAGGTGGAAAGGCGGGGGGGTGAACTCTCCTCCGCTTGTTTGGAGGGCTTCCCGACGGGCCCAGTTCTGCTGGGTCATCCATTGGGGGTAGAGGCAACCTTGTCCTTATCTCTGTGCATAAGGTTTGGATTACCATCAAAATGGCCGCCGAGTTGTCGGGCACTGGCTGCGACGGGCGCGATCGTTGCTCCTCCTCCTTGGGAGCCTCGTCGGCGCCACCGTCGCTCTCTTCGTCCGCCTCCCCGGGATTCCTCCCGTGGTACCGGACCTCCTCAAACCTCTTGTTGAGGCCTTGCACAACTTCAACCAGCTCCTCCTTAGAGGCTGTATCCGTGTCTGTGATGGCCTGCGCCCCCCCTCTTTTTCCACCGGGGTCTTCACGGGGGTCTTATCGATGGGCTGAAAAGAGGATTCCCTCTGCGGTGGCAGGGAAAATCTGGGCCCCGAGGTCATCTCCACTGGGGTAGCCTTCATAGGCTTCGCCAGGGCCATCACGACTCCCTCGATAGAGGCCATAGCCGGGTGAATCAGGGCCTTCACGACTTTTGCCGTGCTTGAGGCCTTCACCTTGGAGGGAGGGACACCGCCTCGCTCCCGCTCGGCTGCTTCTGTCGGGATCGACTGGGGCTTCTCCAGAAGCTTAACCGGAATCTCCGACTTTCTCTTCCCCGAGCCAGAGCATTGGCTCGTGGTTGATGGCGTCAGTGAAAGTGTGCCCTGCCTGGCAGCCGAGGAACCCGACCATTCGGCGCTCACGGTGCCCGCGGACTCGCAGTGCTTAGCCTTCTGTTGGGCCCCCGTCGCCGGAGGGCCCTCAAAGGACTTAGAAGAACGCTCTGACCTCTTCTTCCTCGCACCTACCGCTGGGCTCTTTCCTTCCAGCCAGTTGGTGAGGCGGATCCGTCGATCCCTCATGGTCCGGTCCAACATGTTCTTGCAAAACGCACATGCCTTCTCCCCGTGCGTTTTGTCTTCGTGAAGGCAGTAGAGGCATCTAGAATGCTCGTCCTCCTTGAACACATTCTGCAATCCGCATCCAGGGCAGTTCCTGAACAGCTTGGATCTGGGCGTCAAGCTTTCCTCGTCCTGGGCCATGTCCACGGGGTAGGCCTCAAGGTCTTCTGGAATCCTCCAAGAAGCGTACTCGACGAAAACTTCGCCCTTGAGGGGCGCAGAAAATTCCTAAACGGGCCCCCGTTGATCGGAAGTAGAAACGGTGGAGCTTGAGGCTCGATTGACCGAAAAATGAGATTAAATTCTTTGAAAAATCGTGAGCGCGATTCGAAAATGTATAACTGTAAGCTTTTGTATACACTGCAAGTTTGGTTTGTAAATATTTAATAAAATGTTCACAAAAAAAAAACTCTGAAAATCGCAAAACGCAGTAAAAGCTCGAGAGCTATAGCACGAAGACTCCTAACACTTGAACGTGCGGTAACAATCTGAGGATGGCTGCCAGGAGAGGGGCTTAGGGAGAGGGCAGTCATTGGCTAAGCAGTGTGACCCAGAGACCAGTGATTGGTTACTACTAATAAAGACAGATCAGAAACAAAACTGATACTGATTTTTTCTTTACAGAGGATTCCCAGCCTGACGATGGGGAATATTCATGAGCATGTGAATCCATGCCAGACCCCATGCTGGAGAAATTTGTATTCGTAACTAAAAAGTCACCAAGTCGAATTTTTATCAAAAATTGTCTTAATTCTGTTCCTACCATCATCTTGGTGGATTCCTTATGAGTACAAATGAAAGAACCCTTTCGAAAATCTCAAAGTCATGTTTGGTAAGCATTTTGGAAGAGATTTTAAAAATAGCTGAGCTTTCAGTCATCTCATGCCTTATTGAGCCCATTAGGACAGGTCCATAAAGTCTTGACTGTGAGACAAGACAACAGACAACTGAAATATAGTTCAGGATGGTGTAACGCCTAACTTGGTGTAACACCTAACTTGCTTTATCTCTACGGTGGGAATTGTGATGAATCAACTTCCGAGGCACGATTGTTCCAGGGATGAATATCAATTTATGAACCATCAATCAGCCTCATACCTCTAGTACACCTGAAGGGATCTGAACAGATTGGAAATACAAGTCAATTATAAACCCCCTTGTCCAATTTTGGTAATGTGGACGGAACAGCAGGCTTATCTATGCAAGGCCATGGATCGTTGGTTAGTTGCAACACAGCGAAAATACAATTATTACCCAATGATAAAAGGGACTGTGCAGTTAAGGTTGTATAAAAATATTGAGTTTATTACTATTAAAACAGACAGTTCTAGCACACTCCAAAATACAACCCACCCTGTAAAGTAACACAGAGAGAGTTTCATGAAGGAAAGGGATGCACTTTGGATGCCGACAGCAGGTAAAGCAATCAGTTGAAACTGTTCAAGGTTATTTGGTTTCAGGACAAATGGAGCAGTGGGTCATAAATGTCACTAGAGGCCTTCGGAGAAGGACCAGGGGGACAGGACCACAGTGTCCCTGGTGCTTAGGATGTTCTTGATGCTCGATAAGGTTGAGCCGGTTCCAGGACACTTGCAGCTCCTACGACAGAGTTCAAGACAGGAGACAGCTGGGGGTATCAGGTGGTAGGCAGTTCGGCAAGCGAGGCTGGACGGACGGCTGCATGCTGCCCTACACAGCCGCTCAGGTCAAGAATCGTTGTCTCTCTGCTTGTTGGCAGACCTGAACACTGGTGTAGGCGTCTCGGACGGCTTTAGTGACTGCAGCGTGACAACAGTGATTGGTGCAGCCGGTCGCGGTTCGAGGGCTCGCTCGACTGCCTCAAAAATGTCCTTAAAAGATGGACGCTGGTTGATGCTCATCGTGGCACTCCTCCTAGCTTCTTCGCTGGGCTTGTGTCATCCTTTAAGGCGTAAGACCCAAAGCTGGGAAGAGTGTTTGCAGGCAACGGCCTTGTCCTTCTTTCGGTTCAGAGATTCTCTGGCACTTCTCACCAAGGAAGCTTGCTTGCAGAGCCTAACAGGGCACGCTGTGTGCTGGCTGGGTACCAGTTCTGGTGCTGCTAAAGGGCCCTCTGGATTCAGTATCTCCCTCTGTTCCATGGGAGATATTTAGGGGAGGGATCATGCCTCCCTTTTGGAAATCCTGTCCTTCCTTCATTGGCGGAAGCTGTAAGGCAGACTGTAGCTTCAGCCAAGGTCCATATGAGTCCCTCTTGTTACTCCTTGCGAAGTCTTCTGATGATCTGCAAAAAGAGGGGCTCAACCCTCTTCTAAAGCCAAATGGGCCCCAGTGATTGGGGCAGGGTAAGCCTACCCTAATGAACCAATCCTGGGTCCCCACCAACAATCTTCTGTTATACATGAGGTCATTCACCAGAGTGCTTTGCAACAGGAAAGGTAAAGGGGCGAAAACATGTACTACTAAGTGCTACCCATCTTCCTGTATGCTGTGGATCAAAGCGTCTCTCTGGTTGAGCGCTCTGTGGTTCCTGGTTAAAAACCGCAGGTCTCCATTGAAGCAGCGGTGTGACCAGACTTATGGTCGCTGCCAAATCAAATACTCATACCTTCCTTAACGGACCCCCCTGTGGGGATGGCCACTGTAAACAGTTGTCCCAGACATGACATTTCACTGCCCTTGAAACTAAGAGGCGGGAACTGGCTTCAGGTTGACACAGATGCATATCTAAAGGGTTATGGGTATTCTGTCCTTTGTCAGTCCTGTGACCAGGCCCCTTGCAGGCTTGCTTCAATTAAATTCTCATCAGTATGCGCTGCCACCACTAGGACGGACAAAGGATAGGGCGGATCCATGGAGCCATTGTCAGTTAATGAGACTGCCCATGACAGGAGGAAGGTTTTGCCTTCCGCCTTCTTGAGATGCTTTGATGTACCGTGGCTGTCACATACCAGCTGAACATGACAGGAGGACTGCGCCTGTAGACTCCTGTCCATCCAGAGTACATGTGACTATGCGTTTGTTGTGCGGCACGCATAGGAAAATATTTGCGAATTAACCCCACACATTTTCAGGAAGTCAATCTCTCATCATTCGATTTCATTACAAAGTTTCAAAAAAGCCCAGGCGAGCGCACCCTCTTTGTGCAGATGGTCAAATTCCTCACAGGAATGTTCCTTATCTAAAAGAAAATGAACTAAAGGAACGTATGAGTCTGTCAGTCCAACGCAAAATACTGTCTGTGTCATAATCTATGCTTGTCCTTACTTCTATACAATAACAAGGTGTATGGTACTTGGTAAACTCAATAGTGTTCAAAGTAAAACTTGTTTAGCAATAGAGTTCTTCTGTAACTCCCTTCCCCAAGTTCAAGGCACTCAGGATAACAAAGTTCCACAGGCTTTTCAGGATTCACTTATTACAAGTTCACAGTACTTAATTTCGCAAAGTTCCTTGGGCTTATCCGGGTTCTCTTTTCTCGGACTCAAAGCCCTCTGGTTCACACTATTCAATGGGTTTCTCTGGCCAAATTCAAACTCCTTTGATTTCACACCAATGTTCATCTTGGCATTTTTTACTTTTCAAAACACAAGAATTCAACTTGGTTCTGTAGGGGTTCCCTTCCCCATATTAAATGGAACACAAATGTTCAACTGGTTTCCTTAAGGGTTTAGTTCCCCATATTCAATTACTCCTATTGGCTTATTCAATTTCAACTTGCCACACAGTTCACTTATTCAATGGGGTTTACCCTGCACGTGACGCAGTTGTCAGACCTCAAGATCCATCCACTACAAGTCGCGCAACCAGGTCCCATGGGCTTTAGTTGTGCCCTCTTGTTAAAGTTCATTAGCCAAAATAAGATACGCTTTCAACATCCAATTTCTTTATAAATTCCGGGTTCTTCATATTTTCTTTACTGGGTTTCTGTGTTTCTCCTGAGTCACGCCCCTGTCTGGAAATCTTCCCAGTATATATTTCTATATAGTGGGGTCTGTGTGGCCCTCCTGGATCACTCTCCCACCTGGGGGACACCCCAATGCTTAATTCATGTTTTTCTGGATCCTTCTTGGGTCACTCCCCTGCCTGGAAACCTTCTAGTTATACTTCTTAATGGTGTGTTCACTTTGGCCTTCCTGGAGCACTCTCCCGCCTGGTGGCCCTCCCAGTGCTTAATTATTCTTTATAGTTTTTCCTTGGTGATGTTGTTCACACTTAATCTCTTTGCATAGTTCCCCTTTTCTCTCAATGCCTTTTCGCTCATACTTTACAGCTTCCCACATCGCCCCTTTTCTCTCTCAAGGTCTTCCTTCTTGACACAGAGGCTGTTTACTTTAAAGTACATTTTACATGGAGACTTATCGAAAACGTCCCCTCCCTTCTTTCAAGGAACGCGACCACTCGGATACAATGTATACTTTAAAACTAGATAGAAGTTCTTCCTCAAGCATTCGCAATCAAAGTCACACCGGGGTTTCCATCCTGTCTCACACTCAACGGCTCCCCTTTGAAGACTTTCCTTTCTATTGCCCTTGCCACAAACTTTGTGAAAGGCCTCTAGGGGTTCTCCCTCTATCGCTCAGGCCCTCCAGCACTATCACAGTACCCCAGTGGGCGAGCCATCCTCTTGGTGGATGGCAGAATGACCCCTCAGCTGGCCTCCTTTCTTTGGCTCTCCTCTGTCCCGCGAAGCTCCAGCTCCCAAGCCACACCTGGCAGGACCAACAGCCTTCCTAGTCCCCATGGTGTGGGTGCTTTCCAGGCTACATCACTGCACACAGCTGCTCCTCTCAGTGTCTCGCCTCCTTTAAAATCTCTTCTCCTCTCTTCTAGCTTCACAACCACGTTTACTTCTGTCACTCCCAGGACTGCTACTGCTGTTGCTGCTTTCTCCCTCCTTTTTATACACCTGTGACTGGTTAATGGGTTGCAGGTGAGTATACTTAAGTTTCAATTGCCTGACCTTGCATGGCCTTATTATTGGGACATCTCCATTGAATATGCTGGTGTGCCTCTGTTTGCATCTTCTTCATCCCAGTACCATAGTTGTGCTTCACATAGGAAGTCTGTATTCCTCTTGACTTCCTCTTCTTCATCACAGTACTATAGTAGTGTTTTCCAAAGGCAGTATGCATTACTTTTGGCACCCTCTTCTTCACAGTACTTTGGGGAACCTCAGGGAAAACAACGAGATATGACCTTTTTTCTGTCATCTGATAGGGGGTCCTAAGGGAGGTAAATGGGAGAATGCTCTCAGAATTCTCACAGGCCTTAAATATTAACAAACTCTCTTTATTGAAATTGAATAGTTCTTTTTTTAAATTTCTCCATCTTTTTACTAGTTGTGAGAAACACTTCTAGTTTGTCCTTAGCATTCTTGATAGTTGTGCCTGACAGAAATGTTTGTTCTGCCTTGTTTAATTCTTCTTCAATATTTGTACGGCATTAATAGTTAATAAAATCCAGTCTCTGCTACATTTAGTGGCTAGATGAAAGATTTTTGTATTCCTCATCGTCTGGAAATAGACATGGTTCATTCCATACCTGTAGTCCTACTGGTATGATGTTACCTCCAAGTAGCCTGTCCACAAATGCCCATGCATTTGGGTTCTAAATGGTTTCATTTTTAGTCTCAGTAAAGGCATCGCTTGTCATTTTGGAAGTATCAGTCCGTCCTAAATTCAGATTTTCAAAAAAGGAAGAGCCAATTACGGCTTCTGCCAGCTGTTCCTCTGTGAAGGACAAGACTTCTGCCATTCTATACATTTAAATAAATGGTCGACAAGATGTAATAACAGTGTTCATTGTTATTTTCATTTAGTCTATCATAGACCTTACAATGGAAAACTAAAAAACAGAGACAGATTGGGTCCCAAAACTAAGTCCCTTCCAGTTAGAAAATAAAGAGAGATAAATAAAATGCATCATGATTTGACGCATACATTATCAAATATCTAAATTAGAATATTGTCTTTTTGGTGTGGGAATAACTGGCCCTTAGGAAGACACATCTGAAGAAATTCAGAACTGCTACTGTTGAAACTAGCCACAGTCGGAAATGCTAGGACACAATATAGTTGTCCATACTGTGGCGGGTCGGAAGAAGGAGGTGGACACTTAAAGACATTATTACTGGTGTTTATTATAAAAATAAAGATAAGGCCCATCTTTTGATACTACTCGAGGGGTATCTCTGCCTATATAAATGACTCAAGATACTAGCTAGTCATCAGGAAGTCGCAAATTAATATGTCCATGGTCCAAAACTAATTCCAACCGAATCTACCACTATTTTAAATAACATATTTTCTGATGTTTGTTAATCTGCTTAGAATCACATGCTGTGCATAGTCCGACATCCAGTGGTCACTGCGGAGTATTGCATTTTGTTTTTCGTAGTCGAAAAGGGGACGTCGACAAGGCGTGTCTGTAACACTATCCCTATAGTGACGTGCGTTGTACCCATAATCCCTCACGCGTCGAGGTCCCTCAGATTGTTTTTTTCCGCCCAGTTATTGGTCGCCTCTATGCGGAGCTCCTCGAGAGACATTGCGAAATCATTTCTTCGACCCTTGGTCGTTTATTATTATTAATATCTAACATATAGATCCCTCCCTCGACAAAGCTGCAAGCTGTTTCTCCGCCGAGCAAGATCTTCGATGGAAGGACGAGCGGAGGAGATCCTTCGGCGTCGCCGAACACGTGGCCTGGCCTCGCCGGCCTTACACAGTAGGGAGAGTGGGGTTGTGTGGTCTTTTCTTTTCTCTGAGAATGCCTTTCTCTTTCCCCTCGCTCTCTTTCGAGGTCGTAATCACACTTCTTGCCCTCAGCTATGGAGAGGACGCCCTTTAGGTTTTGCCCACTTTGCAAAGGCTAATATACCTGTTAGGACAAGCACAAACGGTGCAACCGTTGCTTGCCCCTCGATCACAAGGAGGACGGCTGTGCGACCTGTAAGTTACTTAAGCCCAAAACGATAAAGAACCGTAGGGTCAAAAGGTGGGCGGCCTACGCCATGTCTAGGTCAGATTCCTCGCCCGCTGCCGCCGAATGTGACGAGGACAGTGATTACACGGCCTCCGTAACGGAGGTTGTAGACCTCTCGAGGGAGCGTTCGCGCTCCTCTTCGTCCGTCCCCAGCCCCGACAAGCCCGGCTGACGCCCAGTTTATGGGGATGAACACCCCGGCGACAAGGACGCACACAACAAATCTCTAACATACCCCACGGCACGCATTCGTCGAAGACGAAGGCAGCCAGAGCGCCAACAGAGGCGCCGGGCCCACCGGCGTCTTCCGCCGACCGCAAGGGTCGCCAGCCCTCCCCGCCACCGCTCCCGCGACAGGCGACCGGGCACTCTGGAAATAAGGGCACTAACCCCAAACCCTCAGGCGGCGACGCGCCTCGTAAGAGTGCGCACGTTGCCAGTAAAGACTCGACGGTACCTAGCGCGCACGTTGCCAGTAAAGACTCGACGGTACCTAGCGCGACGGCGAGTGATCCCTCGGCAGACAGAATGATCGCCGAAAGCCTCACGCGTATATCTTCTAAGGACGGCCAGAGACGGACGTCAAGTGACACACCGAAAACCGCGCACAAGGCCAAAGAAACGCAGAAGGCGCCGGAAAGTAGGCTGGGACAGCTCCCACCATCGACGGAAAGCCCTAGCCTGCCAGAACACTTCTCAGAAGGCGAAGGCACCTTATCTTCGACGCTATGGGACAGATCTAGGCGAATACAGGGAGAAGAGACTCCTTTTTCGCTCCCAGACCGCTCTGGCCTACCTCAGTGGACCTTAGAGAAGTTCCAGTCCTGTATGGACAAGTTAGACAGATTCATGGCCATTCCAGAAAATAGGACACCTAAAAGACCTAGGGAGGTACTCCTAGAAAGTCCAAGGGCTAAATACCCGAAGTTGTTCTATAACCCCTTTCAGGAGGATATGAACTCTTACAACCTCACCGAAGAGGACACTCACTTCCAGGAGGAGTTCATTAATGATGAAAACCAACAAGAGGGAGAAGGCTTCCATGAGGACACTAACATAAGTGAGGAAGGGTACGAAGAAGACCCAGGTGAGGGTGACCCAAATCCCTGGCAGTCACCATCAGGGTCTACAGCGCCAGACATTATAGACATCAGGTCTCCTCAGACCACACCAGTCAGGAACCCTTCGCCTGTTGACGACCAGCCCACCTTTAATGCGCTGCTGAGGAAAGCAGCAGCACATTTTGAGGTCGAAACTGGGGAGGTCACCTCAGACACTGACTTTGTGGAAAGGATTATCAAAGAAAAACCCCCCACCAGCCAAACAATTCCAATACTCGCCTCTGTTAAGAGACGAATCAACCCTTCACTGGCCACCCCTGCACTAGTAAGAGGGTTTAATCCAAGAATCGAAAAATTGTTCTCACCCTCTCAATCAGACCCACTATATATTAAGGGTCACTCAATCCCGGACTCCTTAGTGGTGACTAACACTAGGAAAAGGGCTGGGGTTCCACTGTACCAGCGAGGCACCCCCGGATAAAGAGGGGAAAAAGCTTTATGCCCTAGCCAAAAGAATTACCATCTCGGCAGCGTTCTCAACTAGAATTGATAATAATACACATTGCTGGCAAGCTACGCTGATGCGCAATGGGGAAAGCTTAAGCAGGACATCGAGGAAGTCCCTGAACCCCTAAAAACTAGATTGCTGGCTACAGTTAATGAAGGGTCTCTGGTTAACCAATGCATCGTTAAGAATACCCTCGATGCAGCGGAAACAGCTGGCCGCTCTTTGGTATAGGGAATTCTGCTGAAGCGCCACGTCTGGCTTCGCAATTCCGGGTTTAAGGCGGAAACGCAAGCGGCGCTCATTAACAAGCCTATTGAAGAGTCTAACCTCTTTGGAAAGGCAGTGGACGACGCACTGGAAAAGGCGAAAAAAGAATTTGATACCATAAAGACCTTGGACCAAATCTCAAAGCCCCCTAACAGGCGGGGATTTGGCAACAAGCATTCTTTTCGTGGCCAACGCCAGCAACAGAATCAACAACTTCAATATTCTTCCAACAACTACCAAAGTATTAGTGGCCAGTACAATCAGAGAGGTCAACGCCGTGGCAAGGGGAGAGGCCGGGGTTCCACCCCTAGAGGCTCCCAAGCCACCAACAACACCAAGTGACGCGAAGATTCGGGTCCCCTCCCATGCATCGCCGGTCGGGGGCCGGTTAACATCCTTTCTTCCAGCATGGGAGGGAATAACAACAGACCGCTGGGTACTATCCACCGTAGCCCGCGGCTACTGTATAGATTTCAACAGTTCCCCAACATACAGACCCCCGAGGGGACGACGCATGACACCAGAACACCTCGCCATCCTTCTCCAAGAAGTGGACCAGCTACTGGAAAAAGGAGCTATAGAGGTCGTGCCTCTATCTCAGGTAACGGAAGGTATTTATTCAGTGTACTTCCTTGTACCCAAAAAGGATCTAACCATGCGCCCTGTATTAGATCTGTGCCCAGCGAACAAGTTTGTCAAACCCCAAAAGTTTCGTATGGTGACCTTACAGGAAGTGATCCCACTGCTATCACAGGGAGATTACATGACAACAATGGACATGAAAGATGCATACTTTCATATTTTAATGTTGCCAGCGCACAGAAAATACCTCAGGTTCATGATAGAGGGCAAACACTACCAGTTCAGAGTGCTACCCTTCGGCATAGCATCTGCACCAAGGGTATTCACGAAAGTACTGGCAGTGGCAGCGGCCCACCTGCGCAGGTTATCCATATCAGTATACCCTTAGCTCGACGACTGGCTCATAACAGGGGATTCTTACGAGACATGCTTCTCAAACACCCAAAAGACTGTAGACCTTTTGTTCCAACTGGGCTTCTCCATCAACGAGAAGAAGTCCAGCTTAGACCCCAGCCAAGTCAAACAATTCCTAGGGGCTCTAATTCGAACAAAGGACGGCCTCGTCTTCCCCTCCAATGAGAGGGTCCAAAACATGCTGTTTCAGATCCCCCAATATGTGGCAGGTCGGGAGGTGACGGTGCGCAAAGCAATGCGCTTGCTAGGAATGATGGCGTCATGTATTTATTTGGTACCTCACGCACGCCTGTGCATGCGCCCAATGCAAGAGTGGCTCGACAGCCAGTGGTGTCAGGCCAGCGGACAATGGGACGATCTAGTGGTGGTCTTGCAGGCCTTGGTTCTCTCGCTACGGTGGTGGACAAAGGAAAACCTGGTAAGAGGGAAACCCTTTGCCACACCCGCAGTGGAAGCCACTCTAACCACAGACGCATCCCTCGCAGGATGGGGGGCTCACCTATTGCATCAGACTGCTCACGGAGTGTGGACACCGAGCGTAGCATCCAAGCACATAAACCTACTGGAGCTACTGGCCGTGTTCAAGGCACTGACAGCCTTTCAGGAACACCTAAAGGGAAGACAGTGATGGTCCTTACGGACAGCACCACAGCCATGTACCACCTCAACAAGCAAGGGGGCACCCACTCTCCAGGACTGTCCAAGCTGGCCCAGAATATCTGGAAGTGGGCTCTCAAACACAACATGTTCCTACTGTCGCAACATGTACCAGGGGAACTCAATCTGCTAGCAGACGAACTCAGCAGAGACTTCCCTCTGCCCTCAAAGTACGAATGGCAGTTGCACGAAGACATCGTCTTCGATGTCTTCACACAATGGGGATTCCCAGAAATAGACCTGTTCGCAACTCTGGAGAACTCACAATGCCAAGATTACGCCTCAATCCAAGGGGAACGGTCTATCGATTCCATGGTCAGGGAAATTTGCTTACGCCTTTCCCCCGACTCCCCTTCTCAACAAGATTGTGCACAAGATGCACCAGGAACAAGTTACCATGATACTAGTGGCCCCTATGTGGGCCCGGCAGCCATGGTTCGCTCACTTGATGGAGATGTCTCTATCCCCCCCAGTGAAACTTCCCTGCCCGCACAACATGCTGTCACAGGACAAGGGCAGGACACTGCATCCATGCCCTCAGACCATGAACTTAGCAGCCTGGCTCCTGAGATCATAGAATTTGGACACTTACAACTCCCGCAGAAATGCATGGACATCCTCAGGGAGGCTAGAAAGCCTAACACTAGTCACTGTTATTCTAGCAAATGGAAGAGATTTGTCATCTGGTTTAGAGAAAGAAGCATCGACCCAGTTGACTGCTCCCCCACGCACATTGTCCTGTACCTGACCCATTTACTGGACTCAGGTCTAGTGTTCAATTCCATTAAAGTCCACCTAGCGGCACTTTCTGCATACACCTCTTCCCAGCTTAAAGTGTCGTGGTGGAAAGTCCCAGTAATCAAAGCCTTCATGGAGGGAGTAAAGAGAATAGACCCTCCGATAGCAAACCCAGCTCCCGGCTGGGACCTGAATGTGGTACTTACCAGACTCATGGGCTCACCCTTTGAACCCATGCACAAAGCAACTCTTAAAGACCTCACTCTTAAGACCGCTTTCCTAATAGCTATCACCTCCATTAGGAGAGTAAGTGAACTACAGGCTCTTTCTGTTTTAGACCCCTTTGTAGCAGTTCACAAAGATAAAGTGGTTCTACGCACGCACCCAAGGTTTGCACCGAAATTCATCTCAAAATTCCATGTAAACCAGTCAATAGAACTACCAACGTTCTTTCAAAACCCTTCCAATTCGGGAGAAAAACGTCTGCATACACTTGATGTGCGCAGAGCTGTCATGTTCTACATGGAAAGAACCAGACCACTGAGAAAGACTAATCAGTTCTTTGTCTCGGTGGCAGCAGGAAGAGAAGGAGATGCAGTTTCAAAATCCACTATATCTAAATGGATTGCTCAATGCATCACTCTCTGTTACACTCTTGCTAAGAGAGAACTACCCTTCAAGCCAAGAGCACATTCTACTCGAGGCACTGGG
The DNA here is from genome assembly GCF_040938575.1 of Ambystoma mexicanum. NCBI lineage: Eukaryota > Metazoa > Chordata > Amphibia > Caudata > Ambystomatidae > Ambystoma > Ambystoma mexicanum. Next base: position 964,645,611 of record NC_090936.1, on the reverse strand, counting down.
GCATCCATAGCATTCATTGCAAATGTTCCCCTTGAGTCCATCTGCAAAGGGGCAACCTGGAGTTCTGTGCACACCTTTACAAAACACTACTGTCTAGATGCACACTCTAGATCTGACTCCCAGGTGGGACAGGCAGTATTAAGACATCTTTTCTCTACTGTTCCTTCTCATAACCCACCGTCAACTCCGGGTACTGCTTGCTAGTCTATGCACAGCATGTGATTCTAAGCAGATTAACAAACATCAGAAGACAATGCATTACTTACCGTAAAAGCATTTCTGATGGTTGTATCTGCTTAGATTCACATGCGCCCACCCTTCCTCCCCGCTCGGATGGAAGGAACATAGACACCTTTCTACATCTTTCTCTCTTTCTGTACTCACTCACGTATAGAAGGCTCCCTCAGGGCAGAAAAAATACAAACAGAGGGACCTCGACGCGTGAGGGATTGTGGGTACAACGCACGTCACTATAGGGATAGTTTTACAGACACGCCTTGTCGACGTCCCCTTTTCGACTACAAAAAACAAAATGCAATACTCCGCAGTGACCACTGGATGTCGGACTATGCACAGCATGTGAATCTAAGCAGATACAACCCTCAAATGCTTTTACGGTAAGTAATGCATTGTCATACTAGAACCCAGTGCAAGACGGCTCAATTTCTGTTGGTTTTAGCCAAGCGTAGCGTGGCAATGTCCTGGAGGACTGCTTTGGGCCCAACAATCCGTCAATGGCTCCAGGATGTGCACAGATGGGGGATGGCAGAAGCTGACTGTTTGAGGAGGCTTAGATAGCCTGATGAGGCAGAGGGGGTGCACACGGATAGGGGGCATTTGCTGAATGAGTTGGCATCCTCCCCGGTCTTTAAACCTTTGTTGAGGTAAATTGTAATTGTAATTGGCTATTTATAATGCGCTTCATACCCAGAGGTTTCTAAGCACGGACCCGGGGAATGAAACCTGAATTGCTTTGCGCCGTCTTGCTTCCAAGGCGAGTGCATTGCCCCTGAGCTATCCTCCTCCCGTAGATTAGGATGTATGGAGGCGAGGTCGCCTGCAGCTGTGGTAATTATACTGGAAGTAAGATAAAGGTTTGTGTTATTATTACTGTGGCAAAATGCTGTTGCAGTGTGCATGTATTGGACGGGCCAGGGTGTTGAAGGCTTGAGAGAATTAACAATGATGCTCAGGGAAGTATCACATGTGGGGTATTGTTGCGGGGAGGGGGAATTTCGTTGAGGAAATTGTCAATTGTATTGTATTGTAGTTATTTATTATGGAAATGTCTCTTCTTAGTCCATAGTTCTCTTGAGGAAGATATCTTCAAGCCGTCTCTGGCCACTCTCTGTACAAGATCCTGGAATTCTTTTACAGTGTACTTGGGTTTGGTCTCCCCTTTTGGGACAGTTGTTCCACAGTCCTTTGTATCACTATTTCTTATACTTTCATCCAGGCTTACATGCCTTACTGGCTCTTGTAGCCTCGGTCTTCTTAGGTTGGTTATTCTTTTCAATGACTTGACGTTCCCCTCTTCTGGTGTGCTCAGTTTGATTATTTGTCCTGTTATGTGGTTCACTTCATTTCACTTCCCATCCATATGTATAAACGTCTCTCGCTGGTTTCCTCCACTGTTTATATCTCAAACCATCGGGTACTTTCCCCTCTTTCCAGGGTGCTTTTGCCCAGTTCTTAATACCTTCTCTTTCAGGCTTATTCGTTATTCTTTTGATCACATTAACACAGTTCCACAGTTCCACTTTAATGGCTTGATGTTTAGTATCTGGTCAATTTCACTGGGACGAGTTTCTCCTGCTCCATAACGATGCCCCAAGGGCCTCCCGGTACTCCCATTCTCTCAGTTACCACTGTATCTGCAAGGGAACACCATCTGTTGTCAGTGTCCTGTACTCGGTCCTCTCTCGTTGCGAACGGCTCTGGACGCGGGTCTCATTGACTTCCCTGCTGGGTGGTTTTGGTGCTGTTCGACAGGCGTGCGGCCCACCACAAAGTCATTGTGGTCACACCACCACCGGAATAAGGATTCCCTTCTCCCCAGCAACTCTGCTCAGAAACGATGGGCTTCCAGCATTTGCCTCTGATGCTCAGGACGCCTCCGAAAGTCGCAGCCTCTGCGGTTTTTCTTGCCTCTGCCTCCTCCAGGCATCACCTCATCAAGGGGCCTCCCCTGTTCGTGCTTTTCTTTCGCTGTCTGTGCTTCACCTCTCCTCAGCATGCTCTCCCTTTCCAGGCACAGTAAAAATGTACGTCTGCCCTTAAAGAGACAGATCCTCCTCCTTGTGCATAATGGGATATTTTAGTTTTGTCTTCAGCCAATTGACTGGATCTTATGATGTTCTTCAGGTCTGATCGTCCCATTTATACCACTATGGTGGATGGTCTACGGATTTCCTCACCAGCACAGGAGTCCTTGTCCCCTAAGAGGGAGTCTCTCCCAGTGAGATCCCACTTGCCCAGACCCCTAGGGAGGTTCTTGCAGAGCGGGCTCACCTCCCTAGCTTCAAGGGGGAGGCTCCCCTTTGGGGGTAAGGGACAAATACCCTTGATTCATCACAATATACAGAAGATGATAGTCTCAGCTAGTTGGCCCTCTTTTCCACTCACAACGACGACGACGATTCACTTTATTCATTAACAGAATTAGTTTGTTTATTCATGAAACTAATGACTTGTTATTGTGTGTTCATTGTTTATTTTTGTTGGTTTATTTTGTATTCCTTAGAATTTTTGGTATTCATTATACACACATTGTTGATAGTAAGACGGAATGAAATGTAGAATGATTAAGACCAAAATGTTATGGTGTTAAATATTTTTTCTTTCAAATTTAATTTTGACGCCCATTCTTTAAATTCTTGAACCCTTTCACCTCTTCTAGGTGCTACCCTTAAATATATGGTCCACCTGTGTGACCCTTAAATATGTGGTCCACCTGTGTGTTATCCGTTTTACTGTGCACTCGAGGCTGTGGTTAATATAGGGACTATTCCCATATTAGCATTGTGAACTCTTAACATGACTAAGTGATTTGGTCTAGGGATCCTGTTCTCTGCACACCTCTTAGCATTATAATACCCTGTGTTTACCACCAGTTATAGGTCTGTAACTAGCTACGGGTGTGTGAAGGGTCCGTCTAGGCCATAATTGTACCCATCCACCGGCCTTCTCTCCTCCCTTGAGTGAACACGGACTGCTCAGTCATAGATAGTGAAAGAGAGATTGGTCGAATTGCTCTATCATTTGGTTGGAACTCTGTATTACTTTCTAGTTATATGGTTTCACGGAGGACTGGCAAGGTCAGTCAGGTTGGAGCGATTAGAATGGGGTCGCTGTGAGGATCCGTAAATTAATAAGTCACAAAATAAGCCCCAGAGGTATATGTATTGATCGCTGCGTTCACTGCTTCACTGCCAGCACTGTTGACCCTTTATGTTCACGTTTTACAGTTAGTCTTCTTCAAACAAAAGATACTCTTAGACATAGTTAGACATGAAAAGTGCTGGGGAGGACAACATCAACTTGGTTGCCAGAGTCAGGTGAACAATGTGTCCCTCATGCTCCTCACCTGGTCAAGCCTATTGCCCCTTTAATGGCTTCTCACCTCGCTAAACTCTTCAACCTGTCCTTAGAGTCTGCTTGCTTTCCCTCTATTTTCAAAAGGGCCACAGTCATCCCTCTCCTAAAAACCCAAATCTACCAGGTAACTTTCACCCTGTGTCTCTCCTTCCGCACTACTCAATTGCTCAAAAAGGGTTGTGTTCCACCATCTTACCAGTTTTATAGGCATCCACATCCTTTGAGCCCTACTACAAGCAGGTTTCCACTCCTGTCACTTCACAGAAACAGCTCATGAATTTCTCCAACTTCTTCTCCTCTGCTAAGCACTCCAACCTATCCTCTATCCTAATTCTCCTTGACCTGCCCACTGTCTTCGACACTGTTGATCACTCTGATCTCCTTATTACTCTCTTCTTGAGATTCCTGATCGAACCCTTGCCAGAATTGAATCCTACCTAGCACCTCACCAAATTTCTGTGTCGTGGAGCTAAAACACCTCTCAAATCACTCCTCTAACTGTTGGTGTTCAACAGGGCTCTGTCTTGGGTCCTCTCCTCTTTAAACTCTACACCTCTGCTCTTGGGTCATTAATCTCCTCCTTCGGATTCTCATGCCAACTCTTCAGACGACACCCAAATCATCTTCTATTTTCCTGAACTCTCCTGTGATCTCTCTATCAAAATTTCAAACTAATCTCTGCCATTAAATATTGGATGGCTTTGGCCTTTCTAATGTTAAACCCTACCAAAACAGAGTTGCGAGTTGCTCTTCTTCCCTGCAAAATACTCTCTCTCATCTCTTCCCCTTGCTAACTGGTTTCCACCTGACACTCTCCCCTACTCTTCTTCAGCTAGAAACCTTGGCGTCATCTATGACCGTTCTCACGCCTGGTCTACTTTCATCACTAAAACTGCAATGCGGCTCGACTCAACCACCTAAATATAAGGAAAATTAGGCACCTCCTTCCTTTCAACACTAACAAGCATGATATGATATATGATATGGTATGGCATTTATAATGCGCCTATACAAAAGTGTTTCAAGGCGCGACGAGGCAAGGCAGGGGAACAAAGCGAGGACAAACAATGATCCTACTAGGCCAGTTGTCATTCAGATCGCACAAGTGCGTGGGCAGGGGGGCATGGACAGTGCAGTACATGGGAATAGATAATAACAATAAGTAAGTAATGGCCAGCATGTGCATGGGTAATTGCAGACAGCAGGTGTCAAGGGCTGGTAAGGGGACTGTAGGGCTACAGAAACAGTCCCCAAGTGCGGGGGTTGCCAGGCGGGCAGTGCAGGTGTGTGACGCTGGCGGGGGAGGGACCTGGGCCCGAGATCAGAAGGTGTCCAGGTAGCCAGTAAAGTTCAGGTTACAGCCAGGAGGTCAGCAGAGGAGAGGAGGAGAAAAAGCAGAAGCAAAGAGAAAGGTTTTGAGGGGCTTCCGAAGCCGGAGATGGTTCTCCTCAAGTTTAAGGGAGGCACGGAGACTGTTCCAGAGGGAGGCAGCAGCCGAGGAAAGAGATCTACCACCAACTCGTTGCTTGGAGAAGCGACTGACCCTGAGGGAGATGGAGGCGGATGAGCAAAGAGCTCGAGAAGGAAGATATTTAGGAAGAGAGACTTGGAGGTATTGAGGCCCTAGGCTCCAGAAGGCCTTGTGGATGATGCAGAGGGTTTTGAAGTTAATCCTCGAAGCCACTGTGAACCAGTGCATAGATTTCGGTCTTGGAGAGATACGATCCCTGGGCTTAAGGCCAAGGACAAGTCTCGCAGTCCTGTTCTGGATGAGTTGCATAGAGGGCGAAGAGTAGAGGCAGGCAGATTTAGTAAGAGGCTGTTGCAGTAATCCAGCCTTGAGAGAACCAGGGCTCTGGAGACAGTGAGCTTCTGGGAGAAGGAGAGAAAAGAAAGAATACCTCTGAGGAGGTGCTTTTGGTAGTGTGACTTCTTAGAGACGTCAGAAATGTGAGGAGAGAAGGAGAGTGCAAAGTCGAATATATCCACAAGGTTTTTAGCCTTGCAGGTGGGAGCAGGAAGAGGGCCAAGAGAGGCCGTCCAGGGAGCCACAGGAAAGGAGGGAGTGGGTGTGCTGATGAGGAGAATCTCGGTCTTACTGGCATTAAGGCAGAGGTCATTGGCGGCACACCACTTCTGGATAGCAGACAGTCAGTCAGAGATGAGGGGAAGTAGAGGAGGAGGCCGAGGGTGAGCTGGGTGTCACCCGCATAGCACTGAAAGTTGGGGCAGAGAGTGGCGATGCAGTGGGCAAGGAGTGCCAGATATTGGTTGAACAGTCAGGGAGAGAGGTTGGACCCCTGGGGGACGCCACAGGTAGAGAAAAAGATAGAGGAGAGGAAGGACCCAAGTTGGACCTGGGAGGGACGGTCAGAGAGAAAAGAAGTCAGCCACGCCAGAGCCTGACCAGTGATACCCAGATTATCACTAAGACGGTTGAGCAGGATGGCATGGTTGACAGTGTCAAAGGCAGAAGAGAGATCAAGCAGGATGAGGATGCAGGGGGTGTTAGAGTCAAGGTTGAAGAGCAGGTCTTCACGGATGTTCACGAGAGCAGTTTCCGTGCATCTGGCATCTCTGAAGCCAGACTGATGGTCATGAAGACAACCAACAGGTTCAGTGTGGAGATTAAGCTGGGAGATGGCCAGTTTCTCCAGGAGCTTGCCCAGGAAGGGAGTGATGGCGATTGGGCGATAGTTAGCAGGGCAGAGGGGTTGGCAGAGGGTTTCTTAAGAAGAGGGTACACAAGGGAGTGCTTCAGTGGGGATGGGAAGACTCCAGTGGCGAAGGAGGGATTGCAGAAATCAGCCAGGGAGTCAATTAGGTCCTTGATAGTTTTGGAGGAACAGGGGTGAACCTGTTTCGACGAGACTTTCATAGATCAGACTAAAAACCTCATCTGCGGAGAACAGGGGAAAGGCAGAGAAGGAGGGAGGAGAGGTGGCTGCAGAAGGGCCAAAGGAAGAGCAGGAATTAAAGGGAGGGAGGGGAAAGGAGGAGAGTGAGGACAGGATATCCTGAGTTTTAGAGATTAAGTGAGAAGCCAGTGCCGTGCAGTTGGCCTGGGAAGGGACAGGAGAGGTAGAGACTGCAGCAGGATTGGCTAGTTCCTTGCAGAGACGCGGGCTTGGATATGAGCTCTCTTCTTGGTTAGGAGAGGGAGCCGATATTGCCTTTGGAGCAGGCGGCAGGCCAGTTTGTCAGAGGATGTACATGAAGCATGCCATTTCCTCTCGGCCACCCTGCACTTGCGATTTAGGGTGATGAGGTCTGAGTCGTACTAGGAGTTGCACTTGTCATTGGGCTTCAAGCGGATTCTCATGACAGAGGCAAGGATATCAAGAGTATCAGATATAGGAGATAGGTTATTTATAACGCTGCCAAGCATCTCTAACCACTCTTGTATTCTCTAAACTGGACTACTGTGCCAGCATCCTCTTTGGTCTCCACAACAGTGCTTTCTCTCCTCCCAACAAGATAACTCTGCTACCAGGACTCTTTGAACTGCCTCACTTCACACCTCTTTCATCATACCGTCACCAGGCTGGATGGCTGATAATGCAAACAGGGCCAGATTTAAGTCTCTGCTCCTGGTTCGCAAATATATCAACGGTGAGGCACCACTATATCTATTCTCATCTATACAACTCCACAAGCCTTCTCGTAATCTCTGTTCTTCCTCTTTGACTACCCTTGTGGCATCTTGCACTCCCTGTGCTTCCTCTCCCTCTTGCTCTACTTTCATAGAATTCTCACATCTAATAAACAGTCCACAAAAATGTGTTCAAAACCAAACTAAAACTTTCTGCATCACCAACCGAGAATGCGCACATAAACTGCTCATGAGATGGTATTTCCCAACACTTCAACTACACCACTTCAATCAGTCGCTGGACCCACAGTGCTGGCGTCGCTGTGGCTCGCCAGGCTCTTATCTACACATGTGGTGGTCTCGCCCGGTGGTGACGGTCTTTTGGGCCCAATGTATAGCTATCATCGCAGACATAACCCAGATCTCGTTGCCATTAGAACCGGAACCACTCCTTCTGGGGACCCCGATTCCACACATCTACCCTAAATCGGGCGCGCTCGCGGCCCTCAACACACAATTGCTCTTGGCCGCTAAAATCACAATAGCTCAGTCTCTGGAAGGCCCCTTAACGGTGTTGTGGTGGTTGAAAATCTAGGACATCTTAATTGCTGAGAAAATCATGGCAGCAAATAGAGGCCACCTCCACCGTTTCACAAACATTTTGTCGCCGGTGATAGACTATGACCTGCGCTTCCCGGCGCTGACATACAAACCGCGCCTAGTGACCTATGCCCAGTGGGCGGCAGACAGGAAACAGACTCAATCGATAGAGGAGCAGGCCCCGGAGGATAGCCAGAATCAGGGTGGGAGCGGGTGTCTGGGGATATACAACTGTATGTTAATGCTGTTACAAAGTGTTGAACTGATATGCTAATTTGTTTTCCTGTGCGCTAACCAAAAATAAACAAGTAAAAAAAAAAAAAAAAACTAAAAGCCTACCTCCTCGCCTCCGAGTTACCCTCTTAACCTACCTCGAATCTGCCTTCTACCTAAAAATGTTCTACTGCCTCCACTCTAGCACTCCATTCATTATGGTCACATTCCTAACACAGCTGGCCTACCTGCATTAAACATTTCTAATGTTGTTTGTCCTTAATCAATGTATGTCCACACATGCATTGTCCCCGGTGACTGCCCCATTTACTCCCCCCACAACCTGGTCAGAATGTCACTCAAACTCACCCTATTGTAAGAAGTCCACTGCTTACAGTCAAATCTGATTTCGCATCTATTGTACGTTCTTTGGTGATCAAAGGAGCATTGTTCCTCCCTGTGTGAATAAAAAAACTTGACCCTTTTTGCATCCGACCTTGGAATGGGCGGACATCTTAGGGAAACCTTTTTAATGCAGATTTCACCCTCTAAAGCTTACAGAAGCTCCTCAAGAAGAAAATACCTCATTCACTTACAAATAAGAGGGGTCTATAAGCCTGTCTCAAAAGCCATCTTCAGAGACAGTCTTACAGATGAAGCACTTAAAAAGAACTGCTGAGGGGGGGCGCTGTTGCGCGCAACTAAAATGGCCGCCTGATTGGAGTGCTCCGATCCCGAGGACATCCTTATTATAAATTAATCCTGTTTGGGGCCGCGAAGATAGGAAGCGACTACATCTGCTGTTGCCGGCATTCCTACTGCACGTTGTGTGCAAATCCTGTGTGAAACCGCGGAAGCGCGGCTGAGTTCGGAGCTCCGTTTCGCGAAGCGGCCCGCCTGGCTGACTGCGAGCCGCCCCTGAGATCCGGAAGAGTCACACACCAGACCGAGGCTCTGCAAATGCCGGAGGGCCGCGTGGGGGAGGGGCGCTGACCCCGGCGGCGCTTCCTTGATACGCAGGCCTATGGGCAGGCCGTGTGTGTTGGTGCCGAGGTCCCTGCAAGACGAAGATTGACTGCTGCTACTGCCCACCTCCCGAACAACGGCTGGGTTGACGCGCAGTCTCCCACGCAGGGCCCCAGCTAGCTCTGTGGGTCTGCCGCCGATCGGGTTCTGACTGGCGCTGCGAAAGCAGGTGAGGGGCTTGAAAGTGCACGGACCCAGCTGCATCGAAGCGTATATACAGCATTAATATCCTTCTTGCAGCGCCCGTCAATCGGAGACGCTGATTAACGTGGGATAGCACAATACATCCGTAGAGGGGACTTTGCGCTATATTATACCGGCAAAAACTCTGTGCTGTTAACTTGAGGGTGCTGCTCCTTGTTTTGTCGCTGTACATTTCTACTGATCCTTTAGCAGACCTGCACCATTGGGAGAAGTATGTGATCCGTGGCATGTGATCCGTGGCAATTTGACTCCCTACACAGCTGGCCAGACTGCGCCACAAGTGGCTGGACATCAGTTGCCAAGGATGAGCGCTAAAGGCGACCCGACACACTACCAGTAATCCGTTGGAGGGTTGTGAAGAGGCTGGCTGCTGGCGTGAGTGGTGGTAGTCCTCCATATATAAGGACAGGTGCGACCAGAGGCGCTGCTGCCACGCTGCAGCTCAGCCCCAGACCCACTGTGACACTTTGGTTGGCAGCTCCTATAACGGGCATAACCCCTGCCTGTAACTTACCTTCAATCTACATTATCAGGCAGGATACATGGGAATATTACCGCATGCTAGATCAGCCCGGAACCCAGGCAACGATGACTCCTTTGGGTTTTGAGAGTCGATATACCGGCACTCATCGTGTAATGTAACAGAACCAACTGCACAAACAATACTATACCATCGTGTGAGTCTGGCCTGACCCACATCATCTATCCTTGTTCTGTAAAGACGGCTCATGGGCCGAAACGAGAAGAAAAGCGCAGGGGGGAAAACAACTGGCCCGATGGACTCCTTTGCCAGCTCCCAACCTCATGGGACGCCGGCAGCCACAACCATGGAAAATGACATACTTGCTGAGACAGGGCATGACGCCAGAGAAGACCATCTTATGACCATGGTACAGAACGGCTTCCTAGCGGTGAATGTTAAGTCAGATGATATTGTTTCGACCATCAGCTCCCTCAAGGCTAGAGTGGACAAGGAAAGCTCTCGCATTACAGAGGCCGAAAGCAGAATCAGTACTAACGAAGATGCGATAACACAGCATGGCCGGGACATAGCACAGCTTAAAGGTGAACTGCGCAACACTCAAGCAAAATGCGAGGACCTTGAATCTAGATCCAGGGGAAACAATATCCGTGTTGTCGGTGTTCCAGAATCCTTTTGCAAGGGCCCCATGGAGAGACAGGTAGAGGCCCTGTTGAAAACCCTTCTGGGAACGGAATCCTTCTCTGACCACTTTCTGGTTGAGAGGGCTCATCGTACGCTTGCGCCACCGCCCAAGCCTGGGGCACCACCGCGCACGATCATTGTCCGTCTGCTCAATTACAGAGACACGGTGCTCAGGCTGTCCAGGGAAAAGGGCTCTCTGCAGTACGAGGGCAACAAAGTCCACATATATCCTGATTTTTCGACAAGCGTCCAGATGCAACGCAGATCCTACGAACAGGCCAAAAGGCTCTTAATATTACGCTGTGTCCCGTACGCCCTCATCTTCCCAGCGAAATTGCGGATCCAACATGGAGGCAGATCGCATTTCTTTGAGAACCCGGCGGATGCCATTTCGTATATTGAGTCGTCCATCCCCATGCCTCCGGAAGATTATCCACGAGATCGAAAATAGGCCCCCCGACGGGGGGATGACATCCCGGACTCAGCAGACTGAATTGAGAGTATTGAAACATCCTGTTCAAGTCATGTGGCTGACCCTCTTGGGTATAACGGCTCCAGTTGTTACTGTTTTGGAAAAGTTGGGATCGTGAGCCTCTACTGATGGAGGCCTGGCGACTGCGACTAGCGACCCTCAGGAACGTTCCGCAGGTTATGAGGGAAGGGATACATCATCGGGTTGGGGTTGATGGTGAGGGTGGGGGTTGGGGAAGGGCAAAAATTGTTGCCATAGTTGGCAAATGTTTTAAAATACAGAGTCAGGTTGCAGCAGGTACGACAGTTACGGTTTGTGGCACGGGCAAACTACTTCACTCATTGATATTGACATTATGCTATGGTACTGAGTGACAAAGCTGTAAGTGTTAAACTCCTTTCATGGAACATACGTGGCTTGAACAACCCAATTAAATCTAGGAAAATCGCAGCATATGTTACCAGACATAGCCCCCAGATTATACTGTTGCAGGAGACGCACGCACTAGGGCAGGTTTGCTCCAATTTCCTTTTTAGGTGGGGCCCACTGAGATATTATACTCCTCCCAGTCTAGAGTCCTCACCCTAATACACCCGAAACTGGGCTTCCGCACTCATGACGTTAAGATTGATCAACAGGGAAGATATGTTTTGGTATGGGGAGAGTTGGCAGGGCGAAATATGGTTTTGGTTAACACGTACGGCCCCAACATGGATGACCCCGAATTCTATAATGCTATATATGGAACAAGTTACTTACCTGTAACTGTTGTTCTCCAGCATGGGTCTGGCATGGATTCACATGCTCATGAATATTCCCCGTCGTCAGGCTGGGAATCCTCGGTAAAGAAAAAATCAGTATCAGTTTTGTTTCTGATCTGTCTTTCGTAGTAGTAACCAATCACTGATCTCTGCGTCATACTGACCACAGCCAATGACTGCCCTCTACCTAAGCCCCGCCTCTGGCAGCCATCTTCAGATTTGGTAGCATGTGAAGTGGCAGTATGACCAAGTGAAGAGCCGCAGAGGGGTAGGCGGGAGGGTTCGCATGTGAATCCATGCCAGACCCATGCTGGAGAACAACAGTTACAGGTAAGTAACTTGTTCCTTCTCCAGCATGGGGTCTGGCATGGATTCACATGCTCATGAATAAAGAATACATAGCAGTACACACATGCACAACCAGGGGAGGTGGCAAAGGCTCAACATTAAGCATTACATCAAACTCAACATTAAGCAATTCTTACCTCCTCACCAGGCTCACCTTAGGCGAACAGATTGCGCAGCACTGCTTGGCCGACCCTGGACTCCTCCCTGGAATCCCGATCGACGCAGTAGAATTTCGTGAAGGTGTGCGTCGACCTCCACGTAGCAGCCCTGCAGATGTCCAGCAAGGGCACACCAGATAGGAACGCCGTGATAGCTGCGATCGCTCTGGTGGAATGGGCTCTCGGACGGCCAGGCAGCGGTCGGTTTGCCAACCGATAACAGTACATGATACAGCCGGAGAGCCATCTGGAAATGGAGGCCTTTGAGAGAGCCTTCCCCTGATTGACAGGTCCAAAGTTCACAAAAAGTTGTGACGTCTTCCAAAAACACTTCGTGTGGTCCACTTAAAACTTCAGCGCTCTAGCCACATCCAGCGAGTGCAAAGTCCTTTCGGCCGGCGACGAAGGCGACGGGAAGAAAACAGGCAACACCAAGGGTTTGTTGAGGTGGAATTCCGACGGCACCTTGGGCATGAAGGAGGGGTGCATCCTGAGCACTACCCTCGTGTCGTAAAAAGTCAAGTACGGGGGCTTGCAGGAAAGGGCCTGGATCTCGCCCACTCTTCGTGCGGAGGTGATGGCCACAAGAAACACTGTTTTCCACGACAAGAACTTCAACGGAGCCGAGTGCAGAGGCTCGAACGGAGGTCCCATGAGCTTGGTCAGCACCACGTTGAGCTCCCACGCCAGGGCCGGAGCCTTCACCGGCGGGAACGATCTGAACAGTCCCTTCATGAATTCTTTCACCAGACGATGAGACCACAAAGACGTCCGCCCCGTGGTTCTGGTGTATCGGGAGATCGCAGCAAGATGAATCTTGATGGACGCGTGCGCCAGTCCAGCCTTGGCCAGCGTCAGAAGGTACGGCAGTACCTGGGGAGCCGTAATCCGTAGAGGGTTAATCTTCTGTGCGTGGCACCAGACAGAGAACCTCTTCCATTTGTGTCCATAGCATTTAAGAGTTGAGGACGCCCTGACCTTTGCAAGAACCTCTCTGCAGTCGGCCGGTATGTCATATCCTCCAAACTCTAATGCTGCAGGAGCCAGGCCTGCAAGTTCAGCGACTTCGGGTCGTGATCGAGGATGGCGCCTCCTTCCCTGGAGAGAAGATCCGCGTCCACTGGCAGCTTGATTGACGGGGACGCTGACAAGTCCAGAAGGTCCGGGAACCATATCTGCCTCGGCCACGCAGGTGCGACGAGGATCATCCTGCACCGTGACCTCTTGAGCTGGTTGATGAGCCGGATCAGCAATGGCAATGGAGGGAACGCGTATAGAAACAGGCCTTCCCAGGGGAACGAGAAAGCATCGCCCATGCTCCTCAGCTGGGGAAACCTGCTGGCGAACCTCCGGCACTTGGAGTTAATCGCCGTCGCGAACAGATCGATCTGGGGTGTGCCCCACCGTCGGAAGAGGCGGTCCACTAGATCCTGTCGTAGTTCCCACTCGTGGCACGAGCGCAGCTCTCTGCTGAGCGAGTCGGCGATGGTGTTTTTTATCCCTGCCAGATGAAACAGCATCAGAAACATCCCTTGGGCGACGGCCCAATGCCACAGATTCTGCGCCTCCTTGGACAGGGCTGGGGACCTGGTTCCGCCCTGCTTCCTGATGTAGAACATGGTGGTGGTGTTGTCGGTGAAGATCCTCACCACCTTGCCCTTGAGGGACGGAAGAAAGGACCTGAGGGCCCAAAACACTGCACGGAGCTCCAGGACGTTGATATGGAGGGACTTCTCCGTCGGAAGCCAAAGGCCTCTCGCGTGCAGATTTTCGGTGTGCGCTCCCCACCCTTCCAGGGAGGCATCCGTGGTCACTGTCTCCTGGTGGCCGGGGGTCTGGAAGTCCATGCCCGCCGTCAGATGCGCGCGGGTGCCCCACCACCGGATCGCTCGTCGGAAACTCTCGTCGAGTGTGATCCTCTCCTCGAAGCTGCCCGTCTGGATCCAGCGCGCGTCCAGGAACTCCTGCAACGGGCGCATCCGGAGCCTGCACAGACGGATGAGGTAAATGCAAGAAGACATCATTCCGAGGAGGGACTTGATGGACCTCACCCTGGCCGCGTCCGCAACCAGCATCCGCTGCACCTTGCCCAAGATGGCCCTCGTCCTTTCCTCCGACGGAGAGGCCAGAAGCGACACTGTGTCGAGCTTCGCTCCCAGAAACAAAGCGTCTTGCGCGGGCACCAGGTGGGACTTGGCATAGTTTATTGAGAATCCCAGGTCCGTGAGTAGTTGGACGGTCCTTGCCGTGTGCTCCACGGCAAGCTCCTTCGTCTTCGCTAGGATGAGCCAGTCGTCCAGGTAGGGGTAGACGTGGATCCCCTCTCGGCGCAGCTGCACCGCCACCGGTGCGAGGCACTTGGTGAACACCCTGGGTGCCGACCTCAATCCGAAGGGAAGGGCTCTGAACTGCTAGTGACGCCCTTGGACCACGAACCTGAGAAACTTTCGGTGTCCCTTTAGGATGGGAATATGGAAGTAGGCATCCTCCAAATCCAACGACGACAGGAAATCGCCCTCCTCCAGTTGACCTAGGACGTGTTGGAGGGTGATCATCCGGAACTTCTGTGCCTTGATGAATTTGTTCAGTTGTCGCAGGTCCAGGATGGGACGCCATCCTCCCGTCTTCTTCTTCACGAGGAAGTATCTTGAGTAAACTCCGGAGCCCCGAAGCCTCTTTGGGACGAGCTCGATGGCGCCCTTCTTGAGCATTGCCTTTACCTCCAAGAGAAGTTGAGGGACGTGATGTTCTTTCCTGGCCACAGGGGGGACGCGCGGGCACCTCCTTAGAAACTCGAGCGCGTGACCCTGAGCTAGGGCGTCCAGCACCCAACAGTCGGTGGAGATGGACTCCCACACGCTGACGAAGCTCGCCAGCCGGCCTCCCACCGGGGTGCTCCGGTGGGGGCCCGACCCCACGGCTGGTTCAGTCCTGCTTCGACGAGGCCTTGCCGCCTTGTCCTCCTTGGCGACGACGGCGGGGTCCGCCTGACTTGCCTCGTCCCCTGTAAGCTTCCTGTGACGACGAACGGGCCGCTTGACGGTAGGTGGAAAATCCACTGCTGGAACCTTTGGAGGCACCCTGTTTGCCTCCGCCGCTCCGAAAGGGCGGCCGCCGTTGCTGGAGAACCCCAAGAGCCCGGGCCGTCTCCGTGTCCGCCTTGATGGCTTGAAGGGAATCGTCCACTGTTTTCCCAAACAGGTTGTTTCCGTCGAACGGCATGTCCAAGACTCTGGTCTGCACGTCCTGACGGACGTCAGTAGCCTTGAGCCATCCACGCCGCCTAAGGCACACGCCGTTGCCCAACTGGCGAAATCCAGTGTCAGCGATGTCCGTCGCAATCGTAATGGCGTGGTCCGAAGCCACCTCTCCTTCCTGCAAGATCTCTAGGGCTTCCGCCCTCTTGTCGTCTGGTAGGAAGTCCAGCAGGGGTGCCAGTTTGTACCACAACTCCCTGTCGTAGCGGGCTACGATAGCCAAGGCATTGGCCGCCTTAATCGTCGTCGCTGCCGGCGAGATGACTCTGCGTCCCATCGTGTCTAATTTCTTTCCCTCGCCGTCCGGCGGGGAGGTTGATGTAGAGGCCGCGCCCCCGCCCGCTTTCTTCCTGGCCGTCGCGGAGATGACCGAGTCCGGGGTCGGCTGTGCCCGAAGGCACAAGGGGGCCGCGTCCGGGACCCGGTACTTCTTCTCGTACCGATCCCTTCTAGCTGGCGTCGTGGATGGGTTCTTGAGGAGGGCGAGGCCCTCATCCCAAATATCGTCTAGTAGAGGTACAGCGAGGACCGTCTTCCTCTTGGTCTTGCGCCGTTGATAAAGGAAACCTTCCTTCTTCTCTTCCGGGCAGAGCTGGAAAAGCTCAGTTGCCCTGGAGATCATGGAGTGAAACGATCCAATCTCGTCGGGCGGGGAAGCCCGGGTGGGAGGTGACGACGGGAGATCCTCGTCGTAAACCTCGTCTCCTGTACCCGTCGCGGCCGTGTCAGTCCCCGTATCATCCCCACGTGTCGTGGACGGGGAGGAGGGCTGAACAGGGCGCGATGGCTGAAAAGGAGGTGGAGGGTGAATCCTTCTTCTCTTAGGGGGAGGGCTCCCAGAGGGGCCTGGCTCCGGGTCCCCCGTCGGGAGCGGTTTCTCCGTTGGTGGTAACGGCAGTCTCGTCTTTATCTCCGAGCATAAGGACTGTAGAGCCAACAAAATGGCCGCCGACTTGTCTTGCGGCACTGGTTGAGGGAGATCCGACGGGAGATCAGGAGCCCCGTCGGAATCCTCGACACCCTCGTCGTCTTCCACGTCGGGGTCGCCCCCGACAGGATGGCTTTCTTCCACGCCAGAGCCGCGGCCTTAGACTTCGATCAGCTCCTCCTCAGAGGCTGAGGCCGAGTCCACGACGACCTCCTGCCGGTAGTCAGTCAAAATCTCGAAAACAAAATATCGAATACAAAAAGACCGAAAAAAAAAATATCGAAAAAAAAAATATCGAATTTTTTATTTATTTATTTATATATGTTTTTGGGGTCAGGTAAGTAAAAAAAAGGGGTAAAATAAAAAAAAAAATGAAAAAAAAGGGGGGTTGGGGGGGGAACCCCCCCATTTAAAAAAAAAACACATTGAAAAAAAAATTCGATATTTTATTTTTCGGCCTTTTGTATTCGAGATTTTGGTTTTCGAGATTTGTGAATTCGATATTATCACTATGAACCCTCCTGCCCCCCTTTTTCTTCTCCGTCGGAGGTTTCACGGGGGTCCTGTCGATGGGCACAAAAGAGGACTCCCTCCGCGGTGGCAGGGAGATTCTGGGTCCCGGGGTCGCCACCACTGGTGTAGCCTCCACAGGCTGAGCCAGGGCCGCCGCAACTGTCTCGATAGAGGCCTTGGCCGGATGGATCAAGGCTTTCACCACCTTAGGTGCGCTCACCGCCTTGGGGGGAGGGTCACCACCTCGCTCCTCCTCCGATGGGGCCTTAGGGCACGACCGGGGTCTCTCCAGGAGCTTCGCCGGGTGCTCGGCCTTCCTCTTACCCGAGCCAGAGCGTTGGCTCGTGGTTGATGGCGCCGGGGAGGATGCGCCCTGCCTGGCGCCCGTAGAGCCCGACCGTTCGGCGCTCCCGGTGCCAGCGGACTCGCGGTGCTTGGCCTTCTGTTGGACCCCCGTCGCCGGGGCGCCCTCAAAGGTCTTAGAAGACCGCTCAGACTTCTTCTTCTTCTTCTCGCCTGACGGGCTCTTTCCTTCCAGCCAGTTGGCGAGACGTTGATGGCGGTCCTTCATGGTCCGCTCCGACATATTGCGGCAAAACGCATAGTCCTTCTCCACGTGCGTCTTGTCCTCATGTAGGCAGTAAAGGCAAAGTGAGTGTTCGTCCTCCTTGAAGACATTCTGAAGCTGGCATCCAGGGCAGACCCTGAACAGCTTTCCGGGCGTCAAGCTTCCCTTCTCCTGGGCCATGTTCGAGATGGGCCTGAGAAACTTCTGGAGTCCTCCAAAAGCGTGGCTCGACGAAAACTTCACCTTTGAGGGGCGTAGACGAATCCGACACGGGTCCCCGTTGATCGGATGAAGAAACGGTGGAGCTTGAGGCTCTTTTGACCGAAAATAAGAGACATTTTTTGAGAAAAAACGTGAAAAATAGCACTAACGCTCGAGAGCAATAGCACGAGGATCCCAATACTTGAACGTGCGGTAAAAATCTGAAGATGGCTGCCAGAGGCGGGGCTTAGGTAGAGGGCAGTCATTGGCTGTGGTCAGTATGACACAGAGATCAGTGATTGGTTACTACTACGAAAGACAGATCAGAAACGAAACTGATACTGATTTTTTTTTTACCGAGGATTCCCAGCCTGATGACGGGGAATATTCATGAGCATGTGAATCCATGCCAGACCCCATGCTCGAGAAAATATGTTGATTGAAGCTGAGGATAGTGCGGTGGTCTGGGGGGGAGATTTCAATACAATCCTTGACACGTCTCTTGACAGGTCTACAACGTCATACAGACCCTTAACCCGAGCCGCATTAGCCATACGACAAATAATGCAACAAATGACTATGGTAGACATCTGACAAGAATTACACCCCCTAGAGCAGCGCTTCACATTCTACTCATCAGTGCATGATTCAGAGTCTCAAATTGATTACTGGTTAATGAGCTCCACACTTGTGAATATGGTCCAGCATTGTGAGATGTATCCCCGCACTCTCTCAGATCACTCCCCTGTGTTACTTACTCTGAGTGTTGATGAGGCTGTTCCCAGGGCCAGACGCTGGAGAATGCCCCCTGCCCTACTTAGAGACCCGAATGTCTGCGAATCATTGCGTACTGAAATAGAGGAATTTTTTCAACTAAACGAGGGGTCGGTGAAACGGTGCACCACATTATGGGAAACATTTAAGGTGTGGGTTCGGGGTGCAATCGTGGCTAAAACCACAGGCTTACTTAAAACAGTTAGACCGGAGTTGGACACCACGGAAGCCAAACTTGAGCTCCTGGAGTTTGAATACACCTGTACACATAGTAAGGAGGCCCTTCTAGATATACACACAACATTGGCAGACTTTAATAAACTTGCTGCAAGGGAGGTACAGTATATGGCTGCCCCGATCCGAGCTCGTAGATACGGGGAAAGTAATAAAGCAGGGAGACTTCTGGCCCAGATGCTCAAGGCCGAACATGGTCACCCCCCCTATAGCAGCCATCCAGGAGCCTAGTGGGGACATAGTAAATGGTGAACAAGAAATAAAATGACATGTTTGCTGCATTCTACAAAACATTATACTCTAATAGAGACACCAAAACTAAAGAAGAAATAGCAGGGTACCTGCATGTTATTGATCTCCCGACCTTGACCTCTGATACGCGCATGTTATTGGATACCCCCATAACACTCGATGAAATTACGGAGGCAATAAAAGCGTTAACCTCTGGTAAGGCCCCTGGTCCTGACGGACTCAGTGCCGAAATTTACAAAGAATACCACGACATACTAGCCCCCCTTTTACTGACAGTGTGGGAAGAAGCAATGGAATGTGGTATACTACCAGACACCATGCGAGAGGCAGTCATAACTGTTCTGCTTAAACCTTGTAGACCCCCTCAGGACATGGGGTCATATAGACCCCTTTCGCCTATTAACACAGATGCGAAGATTTTCGCCAAAATCCTGGCCACCAGACTGCTGCCCTATATGCCCATACTGGTGGATCCCGACCAGGCGGGCTTTGTACCAACGAGGTCTACTGCTCTTAATCTGCGCAGACTCTTCGGAGTTATGGCACAGATGGATCCGGCGGCAGACGCAGTGGCGGCCTCCCTTGACGCCGAGAAGGCGTTTGATTCTGTCTCCTGGGTCTATCCGTTTCAGGTCCTTGAGAGATTTGGGTTGGGAAGATATTTTGTCAACTGTGTTAAGCTATTATAAACCTCCCCAGGAGCGAAAATACTAACTAATCAAACCATGTCATCCCTGTTTCGTCTGGGTAGAGGCACAAGACAGGGCTGCCCCTTTTCCCCAATCCTTTTTGCGCTTACCATAGAACCCATGGCTGAATATGTCCGACAAAACCATGCATGTAGAGGCCTTTGCATGACTGGGAAACCGCAAATCATCTCCCTATATGCAGACGATACCCTATTATACATTAGGAACCTGGAACAATCATGTTGGAGGTTGAGACGTTCTCCGAATACTCGGGATACAAGATCAACGTATCCAAGTCGGAACTGTTCCCGCTCACGCCCAGAACTAGAGAAATGTCGGATACACACGGATTTAAATGGTCACCTATACATATCCGCTATTTGGGGATCATGGTTTCAAAAGACTGGAGCACACTGTACACGGAAAATCACGGTGAACTTTTACAATCCCTTAAAGCTAAACTACAATCCTGGAATAGGCTCCCCTTATCCCTATATGGGCGAATATCCTTACTTAAGATGACTGTGTTACCCAAACTCCTATATCTCTTTTGCAATATACCGATCTGGCCGGGCAGTGCCTTCTTTAATAAACTCAACACTCTAACCACCACTTTTGTATGGGGAGGGAAGACGCCTAGGTTGAAATGGTCCAAAATGATAGAACCCTTTGAAAAGGGTGGGATTGCAGCCCCACACTTTGCGAGACACTGGTTTGACCCGGAAGACACTGCTCCACACATTCCCCTGGAAAGATTTGCAGCATCCCCTATAGAACTACGAGCGGTCATGTTTGATCTTAAACAAAAAGAGCCATGCATATATGACCCTGTCAACGCCACTGTACGCGCATGGTCTATGATATACAATAGGCTCGCCCTTACAACCCTGTATGACCCAGAAGTGCCACTATGGAACTTCCCAGGCATAAGCCCCACGTTTGATAGGGCCCTCCAGGGTGCTTGGGACCCACAAACGCAATTTCGAATGCGAGATATGTTTCCGGAAGGGAAATACTGTGCTCTTGACGATTTTATTGGGCCGGTGGGTGGAGATCACCTTAAGCGATTTCAGTTTCATAGAATGAGGGCTGCCTTTGCCGCTAAATGGCCCTCGTTCCCAGTGGAACCGGCCACACATGAATGTATTGCAGCCATGACGGAACCGGGTGGACATAGTAAACGTCTGTCTGCGCTCTATAGCCAGGTTCAAACACACTCCAAGTCAAGCAATGATATTAAAAGGGAACTGGGAACGGGACCTGGGGGTGGAACTGGGTGAAGACACGTGGTTGAGATACTGCCAGTTGACCAAACATGTATCCATGAACTCAGGGCTTCGGCTCATTTAGTTTAAGGTTCTTAACCAGCTACACTATACCCCAGCTAAGTTAGCTAAATTTGTACAAGGTCACACAGGAAAATGCCCTAAATGCGATGCCCCTGATGCAGACTCTTATCATATGTACTGGGCCTGTCCACCGGTCACTGCATTCTGGGGGGAGGTGGCGGAGATCCTGGAAGACATCACGGCGATACCTGCCACACCTTCCCCACTGAAATATCTCTTTGGGGATATCGGTAAAGCTGCAACCACTACTAGACGATTATTTAACTTGGCATGTGTGGTTGCAAAACGTAATATACTGAAATGTTGGAAATCAGTACATCCTCCAAGACGGCTGGACTTTTTGAAAGACTTGTCAATGATCAACGAACTGGAGGTACAATTTATTATAACATTGCCATCGAGATGCCGTCCCAAAGATATATGGGCACTGTTCAGGCTATATTTATGTAATATGATATCTGATGAAGAAGATAATCCGACGTCACCACTCTAGTACTGTTATGCAATGTGAAAACGTGCAATCTATACTATTGTGATCGATGTGCTTCGCCAACTGCCAACCAGTTTAGTCCTGTTGTAACTCTGAACAAAAATAAAAATTATTAAAAATTTTTTTTAAAAAAACCTGCTGAGAACGCTTGGAAAAAAACACCTACCCACGTAAACAAACTGCAATTTAGCACTTTTTCCTCAGAATACAAGGAAGCCATCATCCAAGCGAAGGGCAACTCATACAATACGAGAATCGAAAATACCAACTCGAGCACAAGAGAGCTCTTCACTATACTACGGGAGCTTGAGTCACCAACACCATCCACAGACCACTGCATCAAGGATCTACCTTGGTGTACGAACATCCAAAATGCCCTCAGTGACAAAATCGCACTACTCCAAAACAAAATCCAAGCTGAAAAATTAAAACTCTCCCCCCGTCGCACAGCCTCCAGACCTGCCCCCGTTGCACAGCCTCCAGACCCACCCCCATGCCACCTACCTCTAGTCCCAGATTCGAATTCACCCCTGTTACCTCTGCCAAAACGATAAAAATCCTCAAAGGAATGAAGCCTTCTAGATGCCAAGGAAACATTTGCCCACCCACTCTGATCAAAGAATGCGCGGGCAAGCTTGCTCCGTTCATCACAACTCTGATTAACAACTCCTTCTCTTCTAGCAATGTCCCAGAAAATCTGAAAGAAGACAGGGTGCTCCCACTGCTCAAAAAACCTACACTGGACACAAATGTCCCCACTAATTATAGAACTATCACAAAGGTAAACTTTCTCCTGAAAATACACAACAATACGTGCAAATTCGAGAAATACCAGGAAAGCCACAACCTTCAAGGTCTCCGCCAATCTGGCTTCTGCCCGGGTCATGGAACTGAAACTGCCCCTCCTGCACCTCAAAATTCAAATAGACCAAATCAAAGACAAGGGGGACCTGGCCATTCTCCTCCTACTTGACCTCTCTGCAGCATTCAACCTAGTCAACCATAACATACTCTGCCACTACCTTGCCTAGCTGCCCGCTTCTCGACCAACACCATAAAATGGATTGATTCCTTCCTTTCCAACCGCACCACCAGAGTCTTCTCCACCTCTGCAGCAGCCCCCCCTACAGCAGTCACCTGCACATTTCCTCAAGGCTCCTGTGTCTCCCCAAAACTGTACTACCTGTTTACTAAACCACTATTCGACCTCCTAGATAAATTGGGAGTCACGTATGCTAATACGTGGACGACAACCAAATACTTCTACCGATCACTGGAAACCACTACACCGACGCAAAATCTTTGAACACAGTTTACCTCACCATTCAAACTTGGATGGCGCAACATGAGCTATGTCTTAATGACGAAAAAAACAGAACTTTTCATTATTGGCAGTAAACATAGGCTAAACAACCTACCTCAAGCCTATAAAACCTTCACCATTGATGGCAACATCATCACGGTAGCAAAAGAGGTAAAAACACTAGGAGTTTACCTGGACTCAGCACTCTCCTTGACAAGGCATGTCAATGTCATTGCCAAAGCACCGGCTTACACCGCCAAACTTATCATTGCCTGCAGACCTTTCTTAACCTCTGACAATTTCATCACCCTAGCCAGAGCACTCATTCGGTCAAGGATTGATTACTGCAACTCCCTCTTTGCAGGCTCGAACGCTAGAAACATCAAAAAGCTACAAATAATCCAGTATAATGCAGTAAGACCTGCCCTCAATATCCCTAAAAAAATAACATAGCTCCTCAGCCAGACGTAATATCCACTGGCTGCCGGTTTGGGATCGAATCAAATTCAAAACCTTATCTTTAACTCACAAATGCCTCTCGAACAGCGCCCCAATCTACCTAGCTAGACAAATAGCCAAAACCCAATCCACCAGACCTACCAACTCAGCCTACTCCTGCCACTTTGCCACCACTAGGTATAGATGCCAAAAAGCGGAAGGCTGCAGCTTCCCAGTGATTGCAGCCAAACAATGGAATTCCATGCCCCTGGCCTTGAGATGAGACCCCTCCCACTGGTCCTTCTGTAAAGGTCTCAAAACTTGGCTTCTCTCCCAAGACACCTAAATGCACTTCTGCTATACACCTAACTGCACCTAGCACCACCCTCCTACCTACCCCATCCTCCAACAACCATATCCCATCCCGCCTTCTGCTCACCACAACATTACCGAAAAGCAATTTATCAACTGTATTCTAGATGTTTTCTATGTAATCACGATAACCCAATGAGGATGCATTTAACGTAACCAATGTCTGTAACCTATGCAAGTAACCTTGGTTACCTAAGACCTATGCAAGCAACAAATGTAACCATCCTTCTTAAGCAAAAAGCGTCTAGTTGCCTCCGGGTTAGGTGCGCTATACAAATGTCAAAATAAATAAATACATGATATTTGGGTAGGCTATACATGTAATCTTTATGTGGGTCCTTCATGGACACTATCTTCCTCCCACATTTCATGTGATCTTTAGAGACGTTGTTTCCCTAGACAGTTTTTTCCCTCTCATAACTTCAGTCTCAACATGATGCGAGTTGCCAGTGCAAGGTTCCGACGATGGATTGGACCGCTTCCCAGCCAGGCAGAAAATAAAACGGACAAACAGACCCACCACACTGCACAACAGTGTATTCAACCCACACAGTTGCTGTTTGTCAAAGCTTGTAGTTGAAATTAAAAGTACTTTAATTGGTTTAGAATTCTGGTAGAGGACTTCCAGGCATGCAATGTGCGGTGACAATTTGAAGCTGCCCAGGGTTGTGGAGCTCTCCTCCATCATTGGTTAAGAAGCACATGATCCAAAATGAGAAGGCTAGGCTACTCGTGTACATTACTTTCTTTTTGCTGTTGCATTAATATTACGAAGGATTCCCAGCCTGATGCTGCGAAAAGCTTTCAAAGAATGTGAATATATGAAAGATCCAATTCTAGAGAACCAACCTTACTTTTGACTTGAAACGAATGCGGTGCATTCCTGGAAGTAGCAATGTAAATGTTCTGAGCAAGCTGAAATTATTACAGTAAAACATCAGCCAAGCTCGAAAACACTCCCCTGATCCCAGGAGAGCATTGCTGCTTATCCCTGCGCAGTACCCAACAGACACGAAAGTACAGAACACAGAGCAGCAGTATTCAGATGTTTTCTGATGGATGTTCCTGCAACAAATTCCTCATCTATGATATTTATCTTCCATCGCCAGCAACCGTTTCCTCTGCCCCAGGGGGCACAGCACAGCTCTGTGTCGGTTCTGCCAGACACCTCTATGCGCACGGCGCCCAAAATGACGTTGGGGCCAGTATATATAGAAACGCTGCATCCTGTAACCTCAGTTGCACCCTTTTTCGCTAGCACTTGGACGCAGAGGGACCACAGAATAAGGTGTTCTGGCTACTCCAAGATGGGCAGTTAGGGAGGGCGATAAGAAATCCGTGGGAGGAACGCTAAACATTACAGAGGGGAAGTAATTTGTTCTCCTAATAGATGCCTTCCTCCCACAGATTCCTCATCTATGATAGACTCTGTGGCAAATCATAAGAAGGACGTGGACACTCTGAGGATATGTTTCACATAGTTTTATAAAAGGAAAAATGAAAAGGCCTACCTTTCCCTATCACTATGGGTGGTCCCTACCTATGTTACTAACTAAAGGTGCCCGTCAGTCATTCATGAATGTCCAAAGGAATAAGTCTGCTGTCCAAACCAACCTAACTGACCCTACCACTATGATAAGTAACTTCGGTCAGGAGAATGGCTTCCTTCTCCTAAGGGTACTTCTGCAACCAGTCTTAGGATTCCTTATTAACATATAATCTTCAAACAGTCTCTCGTTATTTCTTGCATCAGTCTCTGTAACTCTTCAAGTGGGTTTTTAGCTTTTCTCTCGCCTTAGTGGATCTTTTATAAGATCTGTATTCCTGGTTACTAGATTCAAAGTATTCTTAAAAATATTATTTCTCTGGTAGGCCTTCTCTCCTGGACAATTATGGTTCACCTTGTCCTGGTCTATTTGATGGTGTATTATGTTTACCAGGACAATTCCTCTGAACTCTGGCTCCTAATATTCTCTTTCTCTTATGTCAATCTCTTCTTGTATAGAATACCGGGGTACTTTGCCCTTTTACCAGGGAATTGTTATGCACTCTTCTTTTCTTTCACACTCAAGATTTTCAATACTTCTTTCTCTTATATCACAACACTAAGCTAATCAGTTTCATGTTCAACTTTTCCTCGTAATGGATCCTTCGTGGTCACGCTACCACCTCCCTCGGGCTCCTGCCCGTTCAGATTCTCACAGTTGGGATTCGCCGTGACTCTGGCATCTCTCTGTTCAATACAGTGCGAGCGTGAAATGCACAGGCTTCACGGCTCAGGTCTACTCCACCTGCTCCAGGTATTTATGCAGCTTGGGGCCGTCCCTTGCCTGCGTATGCACTCCTCTCTCCCTATTGCTCCTTGGGTACTCTCTATTCAAAATACTCCTCCTAGTGGGTTGGATACTTCCATTTAAAGGGACATGTTCTCTTTCTGGGTAATGACATCCATTACATATTTCTTCATCCCAGTCTTGTTTAAATGTCTCTGGGGTTTTAAAGCATCCCAGGTAGGACACAGTGTGCACATCCTACTGCCTCAACCCACGGGGAGGGTGCTGCGGAGCAGGTTCATCATCAAAGCCTCACATGGAGGCGGGGGCTCTCCCCCCTGGGGAGAAGGGACGAATTCCCTTGATTCATCACAACTCCCAAAGCAGTACAACGACCCGAAGGAAGGAGGGTAGCAAAGACACCACCTAAACCAGAATACTCTGAAGGACACCCTGCCAAAACGAGTATCCTGACCAGACATATAATTCAAGTAGTAATGCTCAGCAAGCGTGTGCAAGGAAGATCACATGTCTTCTTGGCAAATATCCAGGATAGGCACTCTGCGTTGCAGAGCTGAGGTGGCAGCCGGCAAACCGTCTGGGTCCTCCTTGCCTGCCGATCGTAGCATTCTGAGATGCAGAGAATGATCCATCGAGACACGGTTTTGTAACAGCCCTACCTGGTCGGGTACCCACGTAACCAATGAAAGGCTGGTCATCGGTCCTGTTCTCTTTTGTCAGAGAGACGTAGAACTTAAGAGCCCTCACCGGATCCAACCGATGGAACCGTGCCTCTGCTTTGGAAGAGTGAGGCGGAGGGAAGAAGACAGGTAGATGAGAATCTTTTCAGAGAGATGGAAATCAAAGACCACCTTCAGAAGAAAATAGGGTCCAACACTCAACGTCGCCTTCTCCTTGGAGAAAAACAAGTAGGGAGGATCAACAGACAGAGCCTGGAGCTCACTCATTCGTCTAGCGAAAGTGATGGCAACCAGGTAAATCACCTTAAGGGTGGGCAGTTTTAAAGATAAAGAATGAAGGGACTCAACTGAGTGCCCATTAAAAACAATCAACACTAAATTTTAATCCTGTGCCGGATCAACAAACTGGCTTGGGGCAAACATATTGGAAAGACCCTTTTGGAATTGAAAAACTAGGGATTGGGAAAAGAGCACTGCTTCAGGGTCATTTGTAAGTCCTAAATGGCCACAAGAAACCCCTTCACTGTACCAACTAGTAAGCGCGTCCGGGCCAATGACAGAAGAAATGTACATGCAGAGGAAATGGAGAAAGTAAAAGGGTCCAGATCCTGCTCTCGGCACCAAGCCAAAAACCTCTGCCACCTGCATGCATAAGTGGACTAGGTGGCGGGTCTTCCAGCAGATATGAGTATGTCCAGAATGTCCTCTGACAAATCCCTCTCCCTAGCAGACAGGCATGAAAGTTCAGTCTGTGGAGGTTCGATGCAGGACGCTACCCTCTGAGTGAGAGAAAATCCGTCCACTGCGGAAGATGCTAGGAAGAGCAGATGGCTATGTCCAACAACTGTGGGTACCATGTTCTCTGGAGCGATCAAGATCATTGTGGCCTTGAACAGACACAGTATCCTAAAAACCAGTGGAATGACAGGGATTAGTGGGAATGTATAGAGCAGGTTGTAGTCCCATTTGACTGTCAGGGCATGCTCCAGATCACCCCGACTAGGAAATTCCCTGGAGCAGAACCACCTGCACTTCCTGTTTACACTGGAAGCAAAGACGTCCACCTGGGGAGTACCCCAGAGGGAGAACATCTCCTCCAGAACTTCCTGCCAGTTTGAAGACTGCCTGCTCAGTGCGTCCATCACAGTTTTCTTCTTGCCAGCCAGATGGGCCGTCATCAGAGGCCACAACTCCCTGGCTTCACCATTGAGAGCAATCTGTCCTTCCACAAACACATAGCCAAGGTGGCCGAAATAGCCTGAGATGCTGGTAGACATCATACTAGCGACGCAATCTGCTGTGTCCAACCAGACTGCAAACTTTGATAGGGAGCTTCCTTGTCATATTTAATAATGACCTGAAAGCTGTCCTGCATCGCCCCTTCAGGGATGTGCCCTGCCGCCTCAGTTATTACTGACCAGAGGCCAAAGGAGAATTTGATGCACCAGAGACCCAGGCTCTAGGAGCTGAAAATCTTCCTGCCCCACGCATTCAACCGTTTGGTCTAGCTATCCAGGGGCAATTACAGAAAAGAGGTGATCTTAAGGTTTGTTGTAGCAGCCTGCATCTCCAAACGTTCCAGGGAAGTGTGGGCAGAGAGAAATAAGAGGTCCAAAAGAGACCGGCCTGCGCTTCTTAGCCAGTTCACGGTCCACTGCGAGAACTGATGTCAATTTGGCCCACAGTTCCACCACAGACCCTCCACTGCCTGATTGAAAGGCAGCAAGGTCGCCTTCTTAGGACCCTCGTCCAAAATGTTGCACAGGTCATACTACACCATAGGTGTCCAGGCCACTTGCCTCCAGCAAGTCGGCTTCTAGGTCCACCGAGGTCACCCTGTTTCCCGTAACACTCCTCTGGGAAGTCTCTCATCTTCCAGGGTGGAAGGGTCCTAGTCTGAAAGGGACATCAACACCCGCCTCATCATAAATGTCCTCCAGATGTGACATATGCCCTTCTTGGGAGTGAAAGGAACTCCTTATTGACTCCAATGCAGTCGGCACTGGCCAGTGCCGTTGGTCCGGGACCTTATGCAGGGGACCGAAGTCCAAAGACGTAACGGTGCGCATCTTCCTCGCAATCCTGTCATATTGCACTGTGGTTGGTCTCCCTGCAGGCTCCTTTAAAGCCGGTAGGACCCACCGGCTCAGCTGAAGCACTCTGCAAAGATTTCAAGCATATTTAAACGGAAAGCCTCCCATCCCTCTGGGGAAGAGGACTTAGTTTGAAAATGTACCCGTGGGACCTCTTCCTTCTGGCCTTCCCTGGAGTGGTGGCTCCTCTTCTTCGAAGACAAGTAATGCTGTTAAGAACAGTCGGGCGACGTCGACCTCTTGTGGTTCTTTTTTTTCTTTTTGTACTTCCGAACAGGGGGGCACTCCTCTGTGCTGTGTCTCTAGCAGGCCCACTTAGCTCCTCTCAGGGGCACCTTCGGATGCATCGACTGGCACGAGGCGCAGTGCTGCATGTCGTGGCCTTCATCAAGGCAGTAAAGGCATATGCGATGTGGGTCCGACACAGACATCTGGCTCCCACAATCCACACAGGGTTTGAACCCCCAAAGACCTTGTTGGATTCACCATCACAATGAATTAGATATGCACAGCAAGAATTTTCCTCATACCGAATAAGCAAAGAGGGGTGTTCCTAGTAGCAAACAGAGTGCACGGAAAAAAAGAATCTAGGTCCTGGGGCACGGCGCTTCTATATATACTCGCCCTGATGTCATGTCCAGGGCGCGTAGTGGTGTCGGGCCGAACTGACGCAGAGCCGACCTACACCTCCTTGCGGTAGAAAAGGTTCCTGAAGCGCAGTTGTGCTGGTAGATATAGATGTGAGAGGATGGAGTCCATCAGAATTCTCTTTTTGTAACTTTCAGTTGTTGACTTCAATGAGGCCCCCCTGTCCCTCAGTATGTCTGCTTTGGATTTGGACTCTGACTGATTTCTGAGGTGAGTGGAGTCTGTTTAGCCTCCCTCACCTGCTTCACTCCGATCAGTTGGAGTGTAGTGGTAGCCCCCTCTGGTTACCAGTGTAGCTAACACTCAGCCATTTGCTTTTTCACGGGCAACATAAGCTACTTTGGTGGAGTGCTTTAGAGGCAACACATACATCCAAGCCATGGTGAGATCTTGTTGCAGAGCAGGTGTGAGATAGCTGGCTGTCTAATATGGGATGGAAGCTGGCCGTCTACTATGGGATGGAACCTACCTGTTTGAATGGTGCAGCTCGTTACTATTGGTGCAGCTCTTAACTATTGTAAACATGGGGTCCCCGGTTAGCCTTAATTTAGGATAAGTGAAAGAATATGGCACCATTTCTCATAGTCGACCATGGGATCCAGGAGAAACAGCGGAGGACTGTTGCTGGCCCCACCATTCTAGGAGAAACAGCAGAGGACTGTTGCTGGCCCCACCATTCTAACGGACTGAGGCGACCAGTTCAGGTCTCCACAATTGATGAGAAGGCACAGTTTGCCAAAGGTGGGTGCAGCAACCGTCCTTGCTGCAGTTTGCCTGGAGCCTCCTGGATCCAAACTGCCTCATTGCATTGACACTGTCGAACCTTGTTAATGACAACCGTATGGGCATCTTCTCTATCCTGCAGTGAACTGTTCTTGTGGGGTTCTCCTGCCTTGTGGGATTCAAAGCTGCTTCAGACTCACCCCATACAGAAGCACATGCTGGTGTCTGACACAATCGCTGGAAGAACCCTCAAACCTGTGACCAGCAGCCCATTGCTACTCAAGACTCATTACCAAGCGAGTGCTTGGTTAGACCTAGAGTGAAAAACCCTTTCAAGAACCCCACACCAGTGTTGGTTCTAAAAATCCTCCTAACAACCAGCAAACAACAGAAGAAAAGAACAGGAACTAAATTAAAGTAAATTCACATTAAGGAGGAGACCATCTCTTACCTATCTCCTGCCTCTGTTGGACACCATAAGCATATTGGCACACAAGGTTCACCTTCAGTGAACCAGATAGTTGCCGGATTCGAAATTGAGGGGAGCTGGGAGCTGTTCAGCTTCTGCTCCTGGCATATTAGTACCCAGCAAGGGACAATCAGATTGTTACAATCAATCTGCTTGGCCCTCGCCGGGTCATTACCCAGCCGGGTAGGACTTACCTGTGCGAGGGACACGCGCCACGCACCTCACTGTTCCTTTCCTTTCTCCGACAGGCTGTCATGGGAAAGGGAGAAGGGACTACATGAAGTCTCTTCGCCCGATCCATGGTGGCTATTTGCTTTATTTACATTTTTTTCTATTTTTTTTAATGACTGCCATGGAAAGGGAGAAGGGACTACATGTAGTCCCATCTCCGCGATCCCTGGCGGCCATTATTTTCCATTTTTTTCTCGAGTTGATGAACGGTCGCAACGCTGTCTCTCAACTCAAGAAAAATTGCTATTAGTACCCCGGTACAATGTGCTGGTGTACTAATAGCAATAGAACCCTCGGAGGGTGTGGGGCATTACAGGTAGGGTAATGCCCCCAGGACTATGTTAACGCCCTCGATTTGCTCGGAGTTGGAACTATCGCCGGGGGCATTACCCTACTGGAAATTACCCCTCCTTGGGTTCTATTGCTTCAGTAGAGCCAGGTTAGCTTGAAAGCAACAGCTACCAGGCTACCTTTGGCTCCTAGGGCCAACTGGTGCCTTCCAGACATGTAAATGTGACAACTTAGTATTTGAGAATGTTAATAAAAAATAATTAGAACACACAAACATGTAATACACATTTAAACACATAAACACAATGGTTCATACAAAATATACGAAATGTTAAAGGAGCATATATGGTAGCATCTGGTTGCCCTGTGGTAGCTCCTGCATACAAGGTGATGCCCAACAACCGGGAGCTGATTTTAGCTCCTGCTCATTGAATCTCAATTTCGAACCCTGTTACTTGCACTATACACTGCTGCTCTTCAGTACAGCTGCATCCCAGTAGTCCTTTTTGAAGATCATCAGTGTCGCCAGCAGCGCCACCATTTCCATCACAGCAACCACTGGCCTCCCACCTTGCAAACACCAGAGCGTTGTCTGTCCATTCAGAAATAGCCAAAGATACCTAAACCAAAACATTCAAAACACTCTGATCGCATCCAGAGTGATCCCAATGAGAACGTAACATTGGGCACGATCATGAACATTGGCTCCTAAGCTCACCATGATGTATAGCTCAGCATCAAGACCGGTATCTTTCTCGGCCAATCAGAGGTTGCGGTAGCTCTACAATGGATTCTCATTAGAGCATGAATCCTAATTAAACCTAATCAAGTCCAAAAGGTAGCCCTCGGGTAAGGACTATCAAACTATGTACCCAAACGTCCTGATTGACTTTTGACTTCACAGTTTACTATATTTACTTTTTTTGTTTGTTTTTGTTTTGTTAATGCTGTGTAGTTTGTATACAAACTTTTAGAATTGTTCGCTTTTTGAGTTGCACGTTAAAATACATTTTATTACGAATGTCGATGGGCAATCAGGGCAAGTTCTTGATATAGTTTCTGATACGTGTTATGGTATCATAGTCAGTTTCATAATTTTTTCCCAAAATTGCATTGTTCTAAAAATTTGTGGAAATGAGTTCCCGCTTATGATCTGTTCCCATCTCTCAGTCTGATCATGGTTGATATGTTCCTGCGGGAGCATCTGAGCAAAGGTTTTTCGTGTTTCAGTTAACGCGGGACAGTCCATGAAATTATGGAAGAGCGTTTCTATTGAGGTGGTCTGTTTGCAAAATCTGCAATGTGTTTCCTCCAGCACAGTTTGCCGAGTATGTGTCGGGTATTCTCTAGTTGGCAGAATGTTCAAGCGAAAACAAAGGAAGGTGTCCCGTGTTCGTTTGAAAGGGAATTTTGTTAAATATTTAGGTGGCTCATTGAGGGCTCTGGTCTCGTATCGCGTGAAGAGCGAGAGTTTGTATTTGTTCTTGTCTTCGCACGTCTGGATCCAGTCAAGTTCCTGCAGCAATTTTTTTGCTTTCATGGGTCTATTTGTCAGCATGTCGTTGCTTATTTTGTGTTTTTTTTTAATTTGTCGGCAGAATTCTTTCCATCTGTTCAAAGTTGGATTCTGGACTTCTATAGGAGACGTTCTTAGGAGTCTGATCGATGGGATGTCGTCATCGATGATGGTCTTTCTGTACAGTGAGATGTGCTTCCAGGTGTTTAGGGAGTCAAGTGACTGGATTCCAAGTTCAAAGCGAAAACTGGTTGTAGGGTAAGATTTAGGTAGGGACAGTAGTTTCCTCCAGAAGATTCCCTCCATGATTTCCCATGTTTGTCGTGGGAGGTTGAGGAGGCTCTCGCTTGCGTAGGTGAGTATGGGGTTCACCTTTTGTTTATAGAATGTGAGAGACGGAATTAAGGAGAAGTGCCATATTTTGGGGGAATTATTAGACCTTGTCGTGCGAGCGAAAGGCATTTGTTTTTCAAGTGCTCAGTCCAGTGCATTTCTATTTTTGACTGATTCAAATGGATCCCAAGATATTTTGTTGTTTTGACTATTTCAAGGCACGTTTTGTCTAGGATCAAAGGCTATGCGGTTGCTTTGGAGTTTTTCTTTGCTGTGAGTGACATGACTTGAGTTTTTGCGGTGTTAATTAGCATGTCATTGGGGGTCATTCCGAGGTTGGAGGTAAGGGAAAAACCATGCCGGTAAAGGATTACCGGCATCGCTTACCGCTCCGGGCTATTCCGACCAGACAAACCGCTATTAGCAGCACTGTAAATAACAGTGCCTCTAATAGCGGCATGGGCGCGGGCACACGGCCCATCATACCGGCAATAGCGGCATGCCATAAACTGGAGGACATCACAAGTCAAGCGGACATGCAAACACCGGCAGCATGAAGGCGCTAAAAGTGGATATTGGCATGCCGTAAATACCAGCATCGTCGACCAACCGTAAAATGCCATGTGCAGTGTTCCAAACTGCCACAGGTGCACACCATCAGCACAGGTGGAGGCAATGGAGTCTGTGCCTGTACAAAAAGAGCACACCCACACACCACACCCCTTTACACACCAAGATCAATCCAATAGTAGCATCAATACTTCAGCTGGAGGACATGCTTGCATTGCAACACCAGCAACAACACCAACAGCAGGCACCACAGAGGAGACGCAGCAGGAGAAGGAGGGTGAGACAGGCCCAGCATGCCCCACCAGTGCAGCCAGCGTAACCACGCATGCAGCCCCCAATCCCAAACATCAGAGCAAGTCCATTCAACCCAACTCCGGAGCAGAACCACACCCTGTACCGTCTGGACCGGGACACCATCAACACCATCGTGGACATGATACACGATTGTCAGCCTCATTGAAATACGCACCGCCATCCCCCCTCTACTGTAGGTAGTGTTGGTGCTCCACTTCCTTTCCACAGCCACCTACCAGTACACAGTGGGGCACATGCATGGCATATCACCACCCTTATTCACTCGCATCCTGAAGCAAGTGCTGGATGCCCTCCTCAAGCACACAACGGAACACATATCCCTACCACAGACTCCCCAGGAGATTCTTGAAACAAAAGGTGGCCCCCATGCACTGGCAGGCATGACAAATTGTATAGGTGCCCTTGACTGCACCCACCTGGAGTTGGTGGGCCCGGATGCCATGGAGGTGGTTTACGGCAATCGCAAGCAATACGACTCCAACAAGGTGCTGATGGTAGGCGATGCCAGCAAGATCATCACACATTGTTGTGCCCGATATCCCGGATCAACCACAGGAATGCTGCATGTCACCATGGGACAAATCAGCACAGAATGCCTAACATTGCAGAGCCTACTGCCAACGCTCCCCATCAGAAAATCCTACAGAACGCTACACATCACTAAATGGACACAGACACAGCTGTATGCGTACACAATGCATGAGTAACAAGATGGCAGAGCACACCGTGTATCATCTTGAAGATGCAACCCACACCATTATTCCATGGTACAGGACATATTGAGGGCATAAAAATGGTGTGCATACATCAAGGGACATGTGCATGTGGCCAACGATAATCTGGTGGCATGTGTATCCGACGCAACGTGCCCCTGCCCCCTGACATTGAACTGCAACCACCTGGTGATGATGAAGGGGATGAAGAAGAAGTGCTGCACATCATTGCGGTGCCGATGCACAGGAGGGACGTGCTGTGGGTCAGTTAGTGATTGCACAATATTACTGACACACATGGCTGCAGAGGCTGACATGATAGTTTGACAGAGGGCACTGGGTGTGGGGGTACATACACACTATGCACTGTATATGAATAAATGACACATGAGCAATGATGAATGTCCACTCGGTCTTGCTGTTGACACAACGGGTGTATTGAAATTAACAATGATAACGATAGTGCAACATCCCTCCACCACCCTTACCCCCTACCCCCACAACTCCCCCTCACCAACTCCCCCTCCCCAACACACCCTCACCCTCCCCACACATGTCCCAACAAGTCTCTAATGCCTTCATCAGGCTGCCCAGACTATTTTAGCACTCCCTGGACCTGGTGGCGGCATGTCTGGCCGGCGCAGGATGCACGACGACTTGCGGAGTGGGCTGGTCTGGGTAGAGCTTGACAAGGATGGTGTGGCCGCCTGCTCAAATTGTGTTGCTGGACGTTCCGACTCCATGGCATAGGCTATGGGGCTGAGTACCTGCCGCAGGGCGGATACCTCCACACAAAGGCGGCTAGTATTCTCCGCAAATATCTTGCCCATGAAGGCGGTGTTGTCTGTGATTGTCTTGCCTAGAGAGGCGATGTTCTCCCGCCACTACTGCCTTGCCTGGGCGTTGTCCTCCACAAACTGCCGCACAAGGGCATTCAGCTGCTAAGAACGCAGCGGCCCTGCAAGTGCACCTGTGGAGGTGGACGGTGCCTGGGTGTCATGCTCGGCTTCACTGCTCTCCACTATGGGACTAATGGCCCCTTGAATTAACAACCCCCCAGACTGCTCCGGGGTGGTGCTGTGGTCCGACTCAAGTGATGTGATTTGGGGGGATGGCAGTGGACTGGGCGTGCGGAGCAGTTCTGAGGACTGTCCTCCACAGGCATCCATACCTCTTCCTGTGCCTCCTCAGCCTGGGGTGCTGTGGCTGCCACCTCCCCAGCCAGACTGGACTCTGCTGAGTGTGGAGCCTCGGCTGTCTCCTGTGGCTGTACAACAGGTGTTGGTGCTTCCGCCTCAACGGCCCTTGGCAGCACCGGTGCCTGAGGTGTTTTCTCTGGTGGTGCACGGCGGGCCTTGGGTTGGCCCTTCGAGATTGAAGGCCGGTTGGCCTCATCCTGGGCCCTCTTCCGTGGTGTGGTTTTCTGTGGAGTTGAGTCATGGGCATCGCTGTCAAGGTCTGAGCCTGTGGGGGTTGAAGAGAGGGACGGCATGAGTGATGTTTTGATATGCATCATACGTACATTTGTACAATTAATCATCCACACAACCGAGGGTAATAGGCATTAGAGTTTGGATGATCACGTTGTTTGATATATGGGTGGGTGATCCAGGCATACGTCAGGGTCACTCATGTTGGGCAAGTCCTATGGTATGTGACATGCATATTTGTTGGGGCCTGCATGCAGTGTGACTTATGGCATTTACATTTTGTGTGGTATGTCAGGTAAGGCATTGCCTTGCTGCAGGCATCTGCATGTGTCTGATGCGTCCGACAACTTTGCTGGGAGTGTGTGTGTGTGTTGGCCCATGGCTTGCCTCTCTGGACAGACATATTGGTTGACTTTCATCAGACTCTGCATTACAGTGTTTTCTTAGGACACTCACCTCCATCCGCCGTTGTTGTGGCGCCACACTCCATGTCTCCGACACCTTCTATCCCCTCAATGCCAATCAGGCTGGCACAGATATCCTCCCATCGGGACAGCTTGATGGGGGAGCTGGCTCCTCCGCCTGTTGCCATTGCCTGGCTCCTGTTTGCAGAGAGTATGTTCCGTACTCGGAGCCGCAAGTCGTCCCAACGCTTCCTGCAGTCTTTTATGGTGCCTGGGGTGTTCCCGACTGCGCTCACTTTCTGCTCCACAAGTGCCCAGATCTCTTTTTTTCGAATGATGGCCTCCCTCTTCATGCTCTGGCAGAACACCATGTCTGCATGTTCCTGCAGGGTCCCAGCTAGCATCTCCAACTCGTCTTCATTAAAGCGCTCCTTGCGCTGGCGGGAGGCGCCCTTCTTAATAGCCTTTGGCATTGGGGTGTGTAGGAGGTTGACTTTCCATGAACAGCAGTGTCCCACAGGTCCTGTGTGCTGAGGATGGCAATGGATTGTGTTTTTAAAGATGGCTGCCGTGCTCCTTCCCGTTTCTGTGCAATGACACTTCTTCCGGTTCCGCTTATTTACGGTGACGTTATTAGCTGTGACCGCTATTAGCGGAGGCTTCTATTGCCGCCTTGGTTCATGCCGGTAGTGCAATCAGTGCTATGCATAATGCCGCTAAGGGCATTTTCCATGCCTTTAACGGCATGGCGGTAATGCCCTTACCAGCATGGCGCAAAGCTTGTGCCCACAAAGTCGTAATAGGGCTCTTGACTAGACGGACACGCTATTTGCGCCATGCCGGTAAGGGCAGTTACTTACCTCCAAACTCGTAATGACCCCCATTGTCTTTTTGATATATTTTTCCAGTGTTTGGAGTCTTCTTTGGAGGCCTACAAGTGTCTTATCTAGCAGCACCAAGTAGTCGGCATAAAGTATGTAAGGTATTTTGGTATTGTTGATTTTGGGGGGGGGTATGCTGCAACATTTGCTTGGCTGATCATGATGTCAAAAAGATAAAAGTTGAAAAGTGTTGCAGCTAGTGGGCAGCCTTGTTTGAGTCCCTTGGCTGTTGGTATAGAGCAAGATGATGTGCCGGAAAGTGAGAGTCGGATTTTTATTTAGGTGTTGCTGTATAAGGCCTTGATAGGTTCCAGAATTTTGGGGGGACATTTCTGGGTAACTTGTTCCAGAGCTTATTTCGGTTGATACTGTCGAAGGCCATTTGAAGGTCGATGAAGGCCGCATGGACATGTGTTCCAGTTCTATTTGCTTCTGGTTTTAAGATGTTCAGGATAGTCAGGTTTATGTTTGTCCCAGGGTTCTTGACAAATCTGGTCTGTCGTGGGTCGTAGATGTTATTTTTGGTAGCCCAGTCATTCAGTCTTCTTAGTAAGATTGAAGCAAAATATTAGCTTCAAAGGGGTAAAGCATGGCAAGCGGTCTGTAGTTTGTCGGTAGATTATTTTCTCCTTGTTTGTATATTGGGATAAGGGTGGCGGATTGCCAGGTTCGAGGGATGTATTGTTCTTTAGAGATCAGACTAAATAGCTCCAGACACAGATCAGTCCAGGCCTCTGGTTGTTGCTTGATGTTGTAATTGCTTAGGCCATCAGGGCCGGTTGCTCTCGAGGTGTTTAGGTGTTTGATAAGGTGTAGAATTTCTTCCCGTTCCCATGAATTGAACCATTCATATGTACTGTTGCTATTGTTAGGCGGCTTTGTTTGGTCACTGTAGAGCTTGGTGAAGTGTTGCATCCAGGCTTTCTTTGGTACCTCTGATAAAAAGGAAGCTGGGGTGAAGTTGTTGTTATTCAATAGTTTCCAGAGATCTCTGGTGTTTTTGTTTCCAAGTATTTTTAGGATGCTTTCAGCATCGTTCTATAGTAAGATCGCTTTTGTTGACTTCATCCAATTCCGGTATCCCTGTTTCAGGTCGTGGATTGTTTGAAGGGCAGTTGCTGGTTCAGTTTTGCGAGTGACGCGCATTTCTTTGCGCAATGTTTTTTTTTTTTAATGGCGATCAATTCGTTGTAAGCATGGTTATGTTCGAAGTCAGTGTTCCCGCAAATTTTCCCAGCAGTTTGGTAGGAGCCATTCATAGTTGATTTTAGCTTTAATTGGCTTTAAGGAATGTTGGAAATGTTCTTTTATCGTGAGCACTTGAGTGTTTGGAATGCGCAATTGATTTGCTGCCTGGTTAGTTTAGATTTTGCCAGACTTTTCTTGGTGTAGGAGTTGGAGGGTGTGAGACCAAGTCAAGATTACTTTGTAATGGTCACTGTGGATCGTCAGGATGACGCATGGTGTCCTGGAGGCCTCAACGATCAGGGAGAGGCATAAATGTAGTCGATGTAGACCGTCGACCGTCCTCTGGTCCAGGTGTAGTGTGGGGGTTGGTCTCCTTTTATTCTTCCACTTAGTAGGGTCAGATATCGATTGTCCATCTCTTTCTCCCAAGTTCTTGTTTTTGGTTCATTTGGTAGGCAGGAGTTCTTTCTCCTTGCTCATTGAAAAGATGTATGTTCATGTCGCCGCATAAGATCAGATTTATTTAGGGTTTTTTATTCTAAGGTTGTCCATGTTGGTCATTAGGTCATCTATGAATGTGGTGTCTGGCAGCAATTGAGTTCCAATATATGTTGGCTATCGCAGTTTGTTGGATATCTGTACAGGTAGATTTTCTGGGTTCTTTAGTGTCATTGAATTCTAATACAGTTATTTGTGTCCAGTGGTTGGGATTGTGAGTTTCTACTAGGTGTAAATTGGCTTAAATTTTCCGCATTGTTAAGAGGCCAGCATAGGGTCTCCTTTTTGTCCAAGGAGGGCCGGATTGATGCAGTTCAAGTAGCCATCACAAGAGGGTTTATGTATCAGCGAGGTTTCTTGTAGACAGATGATTTCGTAGTTATTTAGGTCTTCGTTTCCTGGTTTATATAGGTGAGAAAAGCCTCTTGTGTTCCAAGAACACGAGTTGATCTTCTGTTGGAGTTTGTTGGGTGTTGGTTATAATCGAGTTTGTTTTTTTGAGTAACGATCTTTTGTTATGGTCGCATCGTTAGTGGGTGTATATGAGCGAAAAATAGCTCTGTCGCTCTCTATGTTCCTTCTTGGGCTTTCAGCGTGTTGTGTGTGCCTTAGTTGGTGTTTTGGCGGTGTTCATTCGAGTTTGTTACTTTCCTCGGGGTTGAGAGGTCTCTTTTCAGCTATCTTACAAGATGTACTAGTGTTTGATTTTGCTGTAGTACAAGCACATCCTAGTTGATTAAAGTATTCTTTACAAGCAGGTAGTTTGTCTAGTGCAGCCTGTTCGTACAAGCAGATCTCGATTGAATCCATTTTGTTTTTGCTGGGAAATGTAATCAGTTTTATGTCTTCTGTTCTCATGTTTTCCTAGGGTAGAGATGGCATGAAACAGGCAGAGTGGGTTTGCTCTGTTCATGATAAGGCCATCTTCTAGTTCTTGTGTTCTGTGTAGTATGGCCGTGGGGTCTTGATACTGGCGGTGAGGGTCGAGAAAGGTCGGAAGTGTTAGTAGTTTCCTTGGTTTTGAAGCGTGAGTTGTCAGTTCCCGGGAATTATTGAATGTGTTAGGGGTAGAATTGTTTGAGGGGAGTTCACCAGTGTTCCAATTCCCTTCAGTTTCAGCAATTATATAGACAGGGATTTCCTTGCGTTTGGTATGTGGCCGTCCTCATGCGTTGTGAGGTTCATCAAGGTGTCCATGACGAGTATAGGATGGATTTAGGTTTGGGTACTTTGTTAGATTCAGTGAGTTTTGGATCGAGTTCAGTTGTTTTCTCATTCCATTTCTGAGGCTGGAAGTGGTTCCTCTTGGGTGGAAAAGTCAATTTTCTCAGGAAGGCTTGTGATCCTTTGTTCTTTCTTTTTTTTGGAGGTTGCTCTTTTGGCTTGTCTGTTGTCTTCTTCGAAGTGTCATAAATCGCAAAGGATCCCGTTTCATTGGGTGGTTGCATAGGCAGTGTTTCCTGTATGATGACGGTATTGTCTGTTCCCTTTATTGTGGGACGATCTTGGCGTGATGGATTGTTTTCAGTCGGATTCATTGTTTCAATAATTTCCTTGTTTTGTTGTCCATTCAGTATCTGACTTGTTATTTTTGATGAATGAGGTTCATCGTGGGGTGGTATATAGTTGGTTTCTTCATCGAGCAAGCTTGGTGGTGTGTGAGTAGCTGTTTTTTCCTGTTTAGTGGATAGCAGTTTGGTTAGAGTGGCAGTGAGTTGCTCTTTTTCTGTGCAATCTACTCTTGCTAAGTCAAATAATCTGGCTTGCCATTGGGCTGATGTTTCTGCTTCTTGGTCGAGGCGCAATTGGAGTTTGGTGATGAAAGACTCAGTATGTATTTGTTTTGTGTGCATTAGAGCAAAAGGTGTTGCTTGATCGCGCATGGTATCTTTTAAAGTTTCATAAAGTTTAATGAATGGAATCAGTGCTTGGCTAGAAGCTGTGATCAAGGAGTTCTGGCATTCCGCCATTGTAGTTGGAATTGGAATTTCCGGTTGATCACTGGTAGGCTTGCATTTGCATTTCGTGTCGTCTAAGTGGTTAAGTAAAGTTTGTTTCGGTAATTTCAGTTTCGCTTGTGTGCCAGTGTGATTTATTTGATGTGGATCCTTCTTGCAGATGTTGGTTGGTTTAGGGATATTTATTCCACATGGCTTGGTTTGTTGTTTTTCTTGTTTTGGTGTGAAGGTTGCATCTGGGTAGTGTAAATCTAGCCTGGCTGGAGTCAAATTTCCAAAAATTGAATCAGGTTTTTCTTGGTTTTAAATTATTGATTCAAATTAGTCGATGTCGAGCCTTTTCTTTTCTCGATCGGTTCCAGCGTCTGTGTGGTTTTGAGATTTGGAATGACTTACTGTGTAATTGTGTTGCCATAATCTTTTAGCGAGTATCGCCTTTGTCTTTTGCTGGGTTACAAGTAGCTCTTCATTGTCTTTGTTGGCTTTTAGGTCTGGGTGGTACTGGATAGGCGTCTCTGGCTCGTTGCTTGCGTTGCATTCTGTCTGGCTCTCAGTTTTGATTTTTTTTACTGGTGGACTTGTTGCTGGGTTTCTGACTGGAGGGAAGTACATTTGTGTGCTCCATCGTATGCGAGGTGCAGTGAGAGGTTATAAATTCTGTCTCAGGGGCGTCTCTTATACTTTGCGATATTTCAGGCTCACATGCTGTTGCATCATGTTCATGTGAGATGAAAGGTTGTGGGGCCTCGTTTCTCTTTTCCAGTTTCGGTATGGTGCAGTCTTCATCATGTTGCGCTTTTCGGCGTTGATCTGTGGTGGGCAAGTTTGAGTCAAATCGTAAGGGCGTGTTTTGTTTGTTGATGGGGGTATATCTATAGTGCTCTCAGTTGTGCAGTCGTGTGAATAATTGAGGATAGTGTTGTCAATGTGGACATTCAAAATTTTCCCCTCCTCTGTGGTGGATTGGAGAGGCGCTCTGTGCGTCGTTAGTGGGTTAGTGGGCCAGTTGAGGCAACCATGGTTTGATGAGTAGAGTCAAGGTGATAAGCAGGCTAGTGTTTTTCTTCTGGGTGAGGAGGGGATACAAATGTATGTATTTCGCGCTGGCTTTGTATCCGAGAGGGATAGTCGGGTCAAAGGCACAAGGCCCACAGTCCCCGATGTCCGTACTGAACTTAGGTAGATTGTTACCCGAGTTTGAGGGTCGTATGCGGGTGTCCGCAGTTCTAGTAGTTTGCGCAATTACTTCCTGTTGCTTTGTGATAGTGGCTTCACAGTAGGAATGTTGGAAGAAAATCAGGTCAAAAGGCGCGAGGCCCGCAGTCCCCGTTCAGTAATGAAATTTAAGAGTGCAAGTCTGGTCGTTGGCTGTTGTTGTGGTTTCCATAGGCACCGGAGATTGCCTGCTAGTTATTGCAAAAGTTGAGATGTGGAGGTGTCTTGAGGCTGCAAGGAGGATGGTGTAAAGAGGCTGAGGCGCTATATGGATTGAGTCAAGTTCAGAGTCTCATAGTTCAAGGCATATGGTGCCGACAGTGGGGTAGCGTTGTCTCTAGCAGCAATCCTGGTGCTTGGATAGTAGACGGGGGGCATACTTGGTAGTCAGGATTTGGGCTTACTTCGTTATCTGTATCGGAAGAGGGGAATGGCAGCCACAGCAACCAGCAAAACAGCGAAAACAGCGAGCGCGCCCTTCACTCTCTGCGGGCTTAACGCTGCAAGGGCGGGCTTGCTTCGCTTATGAGGCTCTCCTTCCTGGAATGGGCGGAGTCCACTTCGAGGCTCGGCTCACTTAAAGTGGCAGGTATCAAATGAACAGGAAGTTTCTTTCAGTTTCTTTCATGCACCGTGCGCCGAGCACGGGTGAGGTGCTAAGAGGGACACAAGTACACATTGGGTGAAAACGGGATCCAAGAGTAGTGTTCAGCTAAGAACAGAGAAAACAGCAAGCGCGCCCTTCATAGCAGCGGGTGAAGGGCTCGCTTGCTGTTTTGACGATAACAAGTAAAATCTTATGCAATATAAAAGCTATTGTTTATAATAACATCTACATAGACATTCCTCTTTTCAAAGTGATACTGTTTTACCCGATAGTCTTTTCTATCCTGCTCCCCTCCTGAAAGCAGGGGCATGTCTGCTCGAATACTCCTACAAAATGAGTCGAGGAAAGCTTTAACAAACTGGTTTGCCTTGAATTACGAATGTGACCTCACCCCTGAACACAGGGCTGAGATAACCCACACTAAACAGGGTTTGGTACCAGGTTCTGTTGTAAAACTGGACAGTCTGCTTCTGTCAGTCATTATAAAGTGGACTTTTTAGTTGTCTTAAAGATAGCAATACAACTTCTGGGAATATGTCCTTGCCTGGCTGGGAGTGGCAGGTGACCATCAACAGAAAAAGGTCAGTGCTCGTTCTTTCCATAGCAATAGGCTACTTTCAGATGTTCTGAGAGCTATGTGGATCAGGTCATCCACTGTCTCGTGGTTGTAGCCAGAAGTGAAGAATTATCTCCTGAGAATGATTGTCGGCTGGTCTTGATTTGCTGTGTCAGAACCTATTCTGTTGTGCTGCATTGCTTGGCTTAAGATGGTGTTTTGGGGGCATTCAGGGTTTACGCTTTGACCCCAGAGTTATTGTACCCCAGAGTTACTGTAGATAGGTCGGATGATCTGAAATTGTGGAATATTGAAGCTTGCATTTTCTATTCTTTATGCAATCAAACTGGTTGGTTAGCATTTTGCTGGTACAGGATACAACCCCACCAATGGAGAAAGCTCCAAGGAGTTTTAAAACACAGTGAGAACAGATTTTTTTAATTCTAAATGAAATACGAGATATTACAATGCTCCTTAACAGGACTCTGCACATCAGATAGACGTCAACCCTCCTGCACTTCAGAAAGAAACATAAGAATTTGCTTTTCAAAGAACAGCCACAACCCTCCGAGCCCACACAAGAAAGCATTTCTCCCTCAAACCTCTGCACTTCCTGCTGCTCCCAGTCCTCGTCCCTGTGCTTTGCCCCTTTCATTTTGCACAGCATTCCCTTGTATACTCGCAAGGTTTGCATTATGAAAAGAAAACATGCATAGATACATACGATACACTGCAGAGGCTTTAAGGTATTCATTGTTCATGGTCTAACCCACGGGTCTGCAACCTGTGGCTCTCCAGATGTTTTGGACTACGATTGCCATCACCCTTAACTATGGACTGTGCTGGATAAGCCTATGGGAATTGTAGTCTAGACATTCTGGAGAGCCAAAGGTTCCAGACGCTAACCTAAACTTGAACTGTAATTAAGATTATTCTTACAGGACAAGCCACCAGCAGACCTTTGAATCTGGCTAGAAGGATGCAATAAGCGTGGTTAGGAGGAAGCAGGAAAACATAATATTACATTCTTGCAAATATGGTTGTAGTTAACATGGACGGCTGAAAAAAACAGGTTTTTCATAAATGAACATGGTGTTCAGTTACTGCATACCTTGAGAAGCGTTTTCCTCAAACTCTTCCTCTTTGATGATGCCTTCCTCAATTTCATGTCCTGGTGTGCCAACCTCATCGTCCACCCTATCTGCTGGCTCCGTCAGTGATCCATTTACTCCTGTATGGGCGAGAAGCGATAGTATAGCGCATGGAAAGGTTTTTTGATCTATTTCAGCTACAATGGATAAGTCAGTCATTGGCAAAGGAGCCACAGATCACTACAAAACTATAAGAATATGCGCTATTGCCATGAGTACCTCGTACCCCACAGGGACAACCAGCTGCAGTGGGTTTTAAGTGCAAAGCATAGCAGTTGCAACAAAGCACCATCAGAAGATGGCTGCATTATTCTTCAGTGATGCACTACTTGTAATCCATGACATCCCTTTGCACACAGGGTTACTTCCACTATCGCATATACTCAGTAGACAAGACACAGGGCTACTTCCACTATCGCATATACTCAGTAGACAAGAAAATGCTGCGTATGCCAATGGCACTGATGTGGGGAGTATTCTATTTAGAAATGCATTTCTGCGAGTGCGATCAAAACAACTGGACCAAGGGAAACAATCCTGAAAAAAATAGGGAGAAACTT
This sequence comes from Ambystoma mexicanum, assembly GCF_040938575.1. Taxonomy (NCBI): domain Eukaryota; kingdom Metazoa; phylum Chordata; class Amphibia; order Caudata; family Ambystomatidae; genus Ambystoma; species Ambystoma mexicanum. The sequence continues at coordinate 964,600,783 of NC_090936.1, read as the reverse complement.
AATTCCATCACTATAAATTTCCAGGACATCAGTCATTCAGCTCTTGAAAGGAAAGACCTTGCAAGAAGGTGCATGTCAGGGCTCTGTGACTTAAAGGAAGATATCCAAAAATAAATGTTGTGCAATTAATTTTCCTTTGTTACAGTATTTTATACGATACATCAGGCCATAATCCTGGGGAGTGTGTAGTGTCACAGGTGACCTTACAGGTACCCAGACTAGAGTAATGAGTTTATGGGTCTTTATTTGATTCCAAACATTAAGTATAGATCGAATAGGCTTGGGTTAGCTCAGCTATGGCAGTCCTTATTACAGCCCCAGCGGTCCGTGAAGCCAGGCGCTGGAAAATTTTACTCCCCATTCCCATTGAGTCCAATAGGACTCAATGGGAATGGGGAGGATGGAAGCACCGGCACTGTGTGCAACAGTGCCGGTGCTTCCGTCAAAGTCTGTGGGCGGCTGCCAGAGTGTGCCGGTCCAGTAACAACGGAGCCAGTACGCTTACCGGCACTGTTGTTACCGGACCGACACACTCATAATGAGGCCCAATGTCCCTGATGCTGTTCTATAGAACAGTAAACCCTACTATCTTTGTTTTGTTTAACTGATGGGGAACCCTAAAGGCTGTGGCCTTTTCCAACTCCCTCCTGAACTTTCTAAGGGATTCTCCAGCTCCTCTTGATGGCAGACGCCACAGTTTCTCTCACACTCTCCCTCCTCCCATCATTACCTCTCTTCTCTGCATTCACTCTCCTCCCTGAATCTACCTAGTATACCCTCCACTAACTATACTCCTCCCATCGTGTCACTCCCATCTCCATTTATCTCCACTAATCTTAACTCCTCTGTGTGTACCCTCTGTTCTCTCTCTCTCACCTTCCCTCTCACCCCTCCGACTTTAAACCCTTGTCTACTTCCTCAGTGTCCTAATCTTGCACTCTCTCCTCCTGTCTTCTCTTACAACATTTGCTCTCCCACAAACCCTACTGTCACACTCTCTCGCTCTGAAGACACTGCTATTCATGAACGCCCCTCACTCTCACTGTAACCCGTTACACTTCCTTTCACCTTTCTCTCCTTCACCTGTCACACACTTCACAACACTATTCTCAATTAGTACCACTCTCTCTCACACACACTACCTTACAAGCACTCTCTCACACAACTGCCATAGTTAGGAGTGCAGAAGAGGAGCGATGCAACAAGGAAGTTGAGACGCACCAAGTGACTAAAGCTGCCTGCTTTTGTACTCGTGTGCGAGAACAAGATTGTTAACCACAAGTTGCCAAGCAACCCTGCATGCGTGATCAAGCGTAAACTTGGGAACGCCCACAGTGAGGCCGACATTGACGCTGCCACAAGAAAGATGGTGGCGCCTTGCCGTGCCGAACCACTGTGATCGTTCCGTCCACTGTTCCTGTGAAGGGCCAGGGAGCACTGCCGCAGCGATGCTGGAACCGGAGGAGTCGTGCCGCTGAGGAGCCACAGCGAGACCCTGCATGCACCACCGCGAGACCCTGCATGCGCCCTGAGTTAAGCGCCATGAGAGATACAGCCTCCACGTACTGCGGCCACACCGGGAGGGCCGGAAGGTACGCAGAGGCATGACAATAGTTCCTTCAGCACTCTTCTCCACCATATGCTCTACGCTGCATCGTTTCCCGATCTACCTACTCCACCGCTGACCTAACCCGAACATGTTCATCCACTTTTAAAACCCAGCTTCCCCTGCACTCGATATTCTCCTGGTTCCCATTGACCTTTATGGCCCCCTGTACTAGTGGGCGATCATTTCCTGTACTTTCTCCAGGGGTCAGGTTTGATTTTTGAAGTCTTTAAGTAGCCCGGTTGCCTCTCCCCCAACCCCCTGTATCTCGTCTCGTACAGATTATGGAATGGCCATTAGGTGAAGTTTAGTTTGCTTTGGTGGCTCACGTCAGGTCTTCCTTGCTGCTGCCTGGGTGCTTCTGCAGAGTGGGAAGGAGTTCTAAAAGATAAAACAAGAACTTGTCCATGGCAGAAGACGATAGGCATCGAGAATGGGACAGTGGTACCAATGCTTTCCCACAACAGTACCCACTCAGTCAGGAAGTGGGACCCCCTGTGATGAATCAGAGATAATTCACCCAGGAAATCTGACCCGGGACCCCTCTCATGTGGACAGTGAAAGGCAGGCGCATTCTTATCCAGGCCCTGAGGACGATGTTAGCCGAGACGATCACATGTGGGGGGAGGTGGGGCAGAGGACAGTTCCCGAGGAATGGGAGCCCCTCAGGTAACTTTCCCAAAGACCCCAATCTAATAACAGCTTGTTGTAAAATAGAAGCTGTTAAACTGAGTGACTTTTGTGTTAGGGACTTCAAGTCCCAGAATTCTCAGAGTACTGGGGTGAAGAAGATAGCTGCAGAGGCATAGGGTTTCAGAATGCATCCCATTAAGATTAATGACCCACACCTGAGGATGGCCGAGAGGCATACAAGGCCCCCTCAGGTGCAGGCCAAAAGGACCAAGGCGGAAAAAAGGCGAGGTGGCCGAAGCAGCAGCAGGAGAGCAGTAGTAGTAGTGTGTGGAGATGTTTTGAATTCTCCATGAAGCAGCAGAAGAAATCGTGGAAGAGCCAGGACACCAGGACCAGAGAGGTGAGAGAAGTAAATGCCGGTTCCGAGAGGGTCGCGAGGGCTCAGGATTTCAGCTGCAGAGGTTGTGCAGCAGAAAGTGCATCTGTTCATAACTTTACCCGAAGTAAAGTGTTCAGCAGTGGCAGGCGAACACCGGATCGCTGGGGGAACACAAGGGCTCTGAGATGCGCGAAGTCTTGCAGGAGAGGTTGCCGCACCTAAGTGAACCAGACGAGCTGGGAACTGTGAGGTACAAGGATGTGCACACCACCAGTGAGTTCACTATTATATTCTGACCCCGGAGCGCTCCGTAGTTACTCGTTGCCTGAATCCAAACTCCCTACTGAATAACAAACTAATGCAAAGCAAAGCATTGATCATGACATATACCAAGCTGACGTAAACCAAATCAGTTGGCAGACAGACTCCAAAGATCCCACCTGAATGGGATGATTGCAATATAGTGGGTGATAATCTATTTATTTTTTCATTTATAAAGCGCGCTAAACCCGGAGGCATCAAGGCGCTGTTACAACCAGTTACTCAAAATAATAACAGCCAACCACACAAAGGGGCAATATCTCAAGAAGGGAACCAAAACCACCATTAGCAAAACCAACAGGGATGCACTCTAAGACAACTGACAAACAGGGGTTGCCGCCAAACGAAGATAACTGTATATAACAGTGTATGGAGAATATTGCCCAGGTGTATAGCATGTCTTAAACCCACATTGCAAAAGCCAAAGCATTGTGAAGAAGAAGAGTTATTATCAGCATGTGGTTAATAATACAAAGGTGGAACAAGATTGGCACGAGGGCTGCCCTTCTGATAAGAGTTTCAGGAGGAAGGAAGCATTGCTGTCTTGCATGTGGGAAATACTTAGATATAGTAAATGGCACCAGTGTGATTCTTGTATCCTCTTAAGAAAATCGTAAACCTAATTTTGTGAAACAGAAGACATTGTTAAAACCTTTGAAGATGACCCTTAGCACAGAAGTACTTGGGCCTGGCAAGGGAGTATACAAGGTCCTGGACCGTTGTGCGAATTGGTTCTGTTCGGCCAGGAGAGTATACCTGCACAGAGAACTGTAGTGGTTTATCTTGGCTGACAGGAGAGTATACCAGTCCGGGAGCAATGGTAACCATTGGTTTTGTTCTGGCAAGAGTACACCGTAACAAAGTGTTGTAGAAGTGGTAGACTTAGGGGGCGTGGCTTGAAGCACCAGCAATGCGGACGCTTCTTTGTTAGCTTCCGTGAGAAGCCTGTGACAAGCATATATAATGCCAGTTCCAACATTGCACAGCGCCAATGAAAGCCGGATTATAAAGAGGGAGCCTGGGGTGAAGGACCGGTGTGGGAGGGGTGGAAGCGGTGAGGCGATCTGCCACCTGGGAGTCGAGCAATACAAGAACACGGCCCTGTTGCGTCCACACCAGGGCTCGTTCAAGATTGCCCCCGCTTGCCGGGCCGTTGCGGCTCCCGAGACCCGGCACTCTCCTCCAACATCGAGACTCGCCCGTGGGGGGTGGGAAGTCTGAGAGGAGAAACCCACTCGGTGGAGCTGCTGGGGACATCCAGTGGCTGTCGGAAGGCACCCACAGATACCTCATCACAGCCCAGTGCATGTGGCTAGAGCCCGCAATGAGCAACGAGCGGGGAATAAGAGGTGAGGGACGGGCCTCCTAACTCACAGCTGAGGGACAAAACGTGTCGGAGGGGAAGCAGACCGCACGGACTAATACGGTGTTGGGCCCTACTGAAGAGGGCACACAGAGAGGGCGTCGGGGAGTGCTGCGGATCGCCCCACTGACCCACCCCAGAGCAGAGAGAACGCTGAGAAAGAGCCACCTGGGGCTCCAGCAATACCCCAATTACAGGATCCCTCCATCCAGGGCCCTGAATCTCACCCACTGTCTCCGCTGGAGCTCCCCAGCAAAGAGAGATTCCACAATTAGACTGCACACCCTCCCAACCCTGAGGAGGCAGCAGCTGCAACAGCATCACTGCAGAGGGCCTCGATAGATCCCAGTGGGACTCAGGCAGAGGGGGATTCCAGAATGGCTCCAGTCATGTCAAAACAACAAAACTGCCATAAAATGCGGTCATCACCACCCTGCTTCAACCCCAGGACAAAAGTAAAAAAACTGGATGCTGCAAAAACTCCAAACTACTCGCTAGAGTTCCCTGCAGGGCAGCTAGCCACCAAGGAAGACCTACAGTCTTTTATGTCTGCAGTTAAAGCAGAATTCCGGAGCTGTGTGGCAGGGATCTCGTAGAAAGTAGACCAATTGGACCAACAAGTCCTGGAGGTGGTGGAGTAGAAGATAATGGGACAGACCAGAACATGTTAGTAGATGAGCTCTAGCGCAGGATCTAGGTGTTGGAAGGGAAAAGTGAAGAGATGACAGATAAACAAGAGGACATGGAGAACAGAGCCTGCAGAAACAACCTCCGGATCAAAGGGGTGCCCACCTTGATCAGAGACCAAGCACTGCCTGACTACATAGGTGGGTTTTTCCAGAAACTCCTGCTGCACCTTGACAAGGTGATGCTTCTCCTCGACCGGACCCACATACTGCGTATCCGATGGGGCCGGCCCTCAGACACGCCCCCAGATGTGATCATAGGGGTCCACTTCTTCACGACTAAGCAAGAAATCATGGAAGCCAGCCAGACACGAGTTCTGACATTTCAGGGGGTACCTCTACAAATCTTTCATGACCTCGCAACGGTACAAAGACGGAGGGACACCAGACCCCCAATGGCATTTCTGCAGGACCAGAAGGTTGGTACCGATGGCTGTTCCCCACCACGCTACAGTTCACTCTCAGCAATATGACCTGCTCCATTAACACATTGGAAGAAGCAGAAAGACATCCTAAGGGTGGCCACTCCTGAAGCGGAGGTGAGCGCCCCCTACAAAACCCACAACACCAACAAAAAGAGAAGCCCCCAAATCAAAACGGAACACCTGGGCAAAGATAGCTAAGAGGCGTAAGGAACAAGTTACTTACCTGTAACTGTTGTTCTCCAGCATGGGTCTGGCATGGATTCACATGCTCATGAATATTCCCCGTCGTCAGGCCGGGAATCCTCTGTATAGAAAAAAAATCAGTATCAGTTTCGTTTCTGATCTGTCTTTCTTAGTAGTAACCAATCACTGGTCTCTGGGTCATACTGCCCCCAGCCAATGACTGCCCTCTCCCTAAGCCCCGCCTCTGGCAGCCATCCTCAGATTTGGTAGCACGTAAAGTGGCAGTATGACCATGTGAAGAGCCGCAGAGGGGTAGGCGGGAGGGTTCGCATGTGAATCCATGCCAGACCCATGCTGGAGAACAACAGTTACAGGTAAGTAACTTGTTCCTTCTCCAGCATGGGGTCTGGCATGGATTCACATTCTCATGAATAAGAGAATACATAGCAGTACACACATGCACAACCACGGGAGGTGGCAACAGGTTCAACATTAAGCAATACAACAACTCAACATTAAGCATCTCTTACCTCCTCACCAGGCTCACCTTAGGCGAACAGGTTGCGCAGCACTGCTTGGCCGACCCTGGACTCCTCCCTGGAGTCCCGATCGACGCAGTAGAATCTTGTGAAGGTGTGCGTCAACCTCCACGTCGCAGCCCTGCAGATGTCCAGCACGGGCACACCAGACAGGAACGCCGTGGTAGCAGCGATCGCTCTGGTCGAATGGGCTCTCGGACGGCCCGGCAGCGGTCGGTTTGCCAACCGGTGACAGTGCATGATGCAGCCAGAGAGCCATCTGGAAATGGAAGTCTTCGAGAGAGCCTTCCCTTGATTCACAGTCCCAAAGTTCACAAACAACTGTGACGTCTTCCGAAAACTCTTCGTGCGGTCCACGTAGAACTTCAGCGCTCTAGCTACATCCAGCAAGTGCAAAGTCCTCTCGGCCGGCGACGAAGGCGACGGGAAGAAAACTGGCAACACCAAGGGCTCGTTGAGGTGGAAGTCCGACGGCACATTGGGCATAAAGGAGGGGTGCGTCCTCAGCACCACCCTCGTGTCATGAAAAGTCAAGTATGGAGGCTTACAAGATAGGGCCTGGACCTCTCCCACTCGTCGTGCGGAGGTGATGGCCACGAGGAAAGCTGTCTTCCATGACAGGAACTTCAAAGGCGCCGAATGCATAGGCTCGAATGGGGCCCCCATGAGCCTAGTCAGCACCACATTAAGCTCCCACGCCGGGGCAGGAGCCTTCACCGGCGGGAATGATCGGAATAGTCTCTTCATGAATTCTTTCACCAGGCGATGAGACCACAAGGACGCCCGTCCCGTATTCCTGGTATATCGGGAGATTGCAGCCAGATGTATTTTGATGGAGGCGTGATCCAGTCCAGCTTTGGCCAGCGACAGTAGGTACGGCAGTACTTGAGGGGCCATAATCCGCAGAGGGTTAATCTTCTGTGCACGGCACCAGACAGAGAACCTCTTCCATTTATGTCCGTAGCACTTGAGAGTTGAGGACGCCCTGGCCTTTGCAAGAACCTCTCTGCAGTTGGCCGGGATGTCGTACCCTCGAAACTCTAGTGCTGCAGGAGCCAGGCCTGCAAGTTCAGCGACTACGGGTTGTGGTGAAGAATGGCGCCTCCTTCTCTGGAGAGCAGGTCTGTGTCCGTCGGCAGCTTGACTGGTGTGGACGTTGACAAGTCCAGAAGGTCCGGGAACCAGATCTGTCTCGGCCACGCCGGTGCAACGAGGATCATCCTGCACCGGGACCTCTTGGGCTGGTGGTTGAGCCGGAGCAGCAAAGGCAGCGGAGGGAACGCATAAAGAAATAGGCCGTCCCAGGGGAACGAGAAACCATCGCCCATGCTCCTCGGCTGGGGGAACCTGCTGGCGAACCTCCGGCACTTGGAATTCGTCGCCGTCGCGAATAGATCGATTGGGGTTTGCCCCATCGTCGGAAGAGTCGATCCACTTGATCCTGGCGTTGTTCCCACTCGTGGCACGAGCGCAGCTCCCTGCTGAGTGAGTCGGCGATCGTGTTTTTTATTCCTGCCAGATGAAGAGGCACCAGAAACATCCCTTGGGCGACGGCCCAATGCCACAGATCCTGGGCTTCCTTGGATAGATCCTGGGCTTCCTTGGATAGGGCCGGGGACCTGGTTCCGCCCTGCTTCCAGATGTAGAACATCGTGGTGGTGTTGTCGGTGAAGATCCTCACCACCTTGCCCTTGAGGGGCGGAAGAAAGGACCTGAGAGCCCAGAACACTGCGCGGAGCTCCAAGATGTTGATATGGAGTGACTTCTCCTCTGGGAGCCAAAGGCCTCTCGCGTGAAGATCCCCACCACCGGATCACCTCACGGAACGTCTCAGTGAGAGGGATCCTGTCCTCGAAGCTGCCCGTCGACTGGACCCAGCGGGCGTCGAGGAACTCTTGTAAGGGGCGCATCCGAAGCCTGCAAAGGCGCACCAGATAAATGCAGGAGGACATCATCCCGAGGAGGGACTTGATAGATCTTACCCTGGCCATGGCCGTGGCCAGCAGACGCTGCACCTTGCCCAGAATGATCCTGGTCCTTTCTTCCGACGGCGAGGCCAGCCGCGCCACTGTGTCGAGCTTGGCTCCCAGAAACAGGGCGACTTGCGACGGAACCAGGTGGGGTTTTGGAAAGTTGATGGAGAATCCCAGGTCCGTGAGTAGCTGGACAGTCTTCGCAGTGTGCTCCACGGATGAGCTCCCTTGTCCTTGCCCGGATGAGCCAGTCGTCCAGGTAGGGGTAGACGTGGATCCCCTGTAGGCGCAGCCGCGCTGACACCGGTGCGAGGCACTTGGTGAACACCCTGGTTGCCGACTTCAATCCGAACGGGAGGGCCTTTAGCTGGTAGTTCTGCCCTTGGACCACGAATCTGAGGAACTTTCGGTGTCTTTTTAGAATGGGGATGTGGAAGTACGCGTCCTCCAAGTCCAACGACGACAGGAAGACGCCCTCCTCCAGCTGTCCCAGCACGTGCTGGAGGGTGACCATCCGGAACTTCTGTGCCTTGATGTACTTGTTCAGTCATCGCAGGTCCAGGATGGGGCACCATCCTCCTGTCTTCTTTTTTACGAGGAAGTACCTTGAGTAAACTCCGGAGCCCCGAAGCCTCTTTGGGACGAGCTCGATGGCACCCTTCTTGAGCATCGCCCTTACTTCCAACAGTAGTTGAGGGACGTGATTTTCCTTCCTGGCCACGGGTGGAACGCGAGGGCACTTCTTCTGAAACTCGAGGGCGTGCCCTTGGGCCAGGGCGTCCAGCACCCAACGGTCGGTGGAGATGGACTCCCACACGCTGATGAACCTCGCCAGCCGACCTCCCACCGGGGTGCTTCGGCGGGGGCCTGACCCCACGGTCGGTTCAATCTTGTTTGGAGGCCGCCTTGCCTCCTTGACCTCCCTGTCGACGACGACGGGCACCACCTGACTTGCCGCGTCCCCTGTAGGCTTCCTGGGACGAAGATCTTGCCGCTTGGCGGTACGTGGAGGAGCCACTTGTGGATCCCTTGGAGGCACCTTGTCTGCCTCCGGAGCTCCGAAAGGACGGCCGTCGTTGTTGGAGCACTCCCAGTGCCCGGGCAGTCTTTGTGTCTGTCTTGATGGCCTGAAGGGACTCATCAACCGCCTTCCCAAACAGGTTGTTCACGTCGAAGGGCATGTCCAAAACCTTGGTTTGTACGTCCTGGCGGAAATCTGTGGCCTTGAGCCATCCTCGTCGTCTCAAGCAAACGCCGTTGCCCAACTGACAGAAACCGGTGTCGGCGATGTCCGTTGCCACCGTGATGGCGTGGTCCGAAGCAATCTCAGCTTCCTGTAGGATTTCAAGGGCCTCAGCCCTTTTGGCGTCCGGAAGGAAGTCCAACAGAGGGGCGATTTTGAACCACAACTCCCTGTCGTAGCGGGCTACGATAGCCAGGGCGTTGGCCGCCTTGATAGTCGTCGCTGCGGATGAGATGATCCGTCGTCCCATCGTGTCCAGCTTCCTGCCCTCGCCGTCCGGTGGGGAAGTTGATGTCGATGCCGATGCCCCCCCAGCTTTCTTCTTTGCCGCCGCCGAGACGACCGAATCCGGGTTAGGTTGCGCCCGAAGGCACAAGGGGGCAGCGTCGCGGATCCGGTACTTCTTCTCGTACTGGACCCTCTTTGCCGGCGCCGTGGCAGGGTTCTTGAGGAGGGCGAGCCCCTCATCCCAGATGTCATCAAAAAGCGGTATGGCGGGGGGGCGCTGTTGAGCAGCCTGCAAGATGGCTGCCTAGTGTTTGAGCTCCGCGCCTAGCCGCCCTCTATCCGCCTACATCTGCGGTTCTGTACCCGATCCTGCAACCCTGCTTCGGATTAAACATTTCTGCTGATGTGCGCTACCCGCAAGCCAAATCCCGGAGGAAATCAGACATCGGGTGCCCTGGATCTGCCTTCATATTACGCCGGTGGCGGGGCGGCCCTGGGCCGTTCGGCGTTTCACGCGTGCACCGCGGCTCGGACGGGTGCCCGCCACCGTCTTCATTGCCGCTGACCCACGCTTGTGCCCCGGGCGCAATCCCTGCTTGTCGCTGGACTGGTGCTCCTGTCATCTCCGTCTGCCTGCCCTTCCCGCTGAAGATCGGTGCTGCGGCCGCGCCGGCTGCTTGGCTGCGGCCGGGAGTGGCGGGGGCTGGGCGGAGTGCGGGCCCGCGGGGAGCGCTGCTGCGGCCGAACCCTTCGCCCGCTGCCGCCGCGGCTACTGGAGGCGGCCCCGCGGATCGGCGGCCCCTTTCTCTGGGATCGGGGGGCCGCTGGCGGGGCCTCTTAGTGCGTTGCGGCCTCGCCTGGGGTCGGAGTGGCGGCGCCTGGATGGAGGACGCAGCGGACTGAAGGTGAGGATCGGGGGCTGCCACCATCTCTGTCTCCCTCTTCGCTTCTCCCTTCACGTGAGATGGCTTGCTGAGGCCTGGACGCCCCGCGCATTGCCCATTCTGCTGGTGGGCCTCTCCTGCCTCATGGTTCGCGGCCCTCCCTGAGGGGTCTCCCTCCACCGCACTAACATATTAAGGCCTCACCCCGCTCCCGGAGTGATTTTATCCGGGTGGAGTCGCCCTGAGAAAACACTATAGCTCATCCTGTTGGGTGGGTGACCTGCACCACACCCAGCTGACCTACGTTTGCGGACCTCTTGCGCTCTTGCCCCACTCGCTCTTCGTTATACTGGGCGGTCTCACCACAAGCTCCAAAACTTCATTGCACCAGGTCGTACTCATCAGCTCCGCAGCACCCAATCTACGCATACGGGTGACCCCGTCCTCCATACTCCACCTCCTTGTCTCTCCAATCTCGGCTGGACTGTAAGCTGCTCCCTTGGGTGGGGACCTCCGCGGGGACTGCACTAGGGAAGGGGCTGGTCCCTCTGGTAAGCCCCACACTGCGTAAATATTTGGACCTTCCGCACGCAGGGTCTCCTCGCTTTCTGGCTCGGGGGCTGAGCCGACCTGGACCTGTTTGGCTGCCTCCTTCGTGCCCGTAGCAGCCCCCTGTGCTGCCGTAACTGGCTACTCTCATCTCGCCATCTCCCCCTCTGATTCTCTGTTCCTGATCTCTGATTCTCTGTTCCTGATCATGTCAAATCGCTCCAAGAGTGGCGTCAGGGGGGGGGGGGGGGTCATGGACAAATTTACAAAGGCGGTCCCTCGGTCCGAAGTGAGCCACGCGTCAACTACGCCGGAGGAACCTGATACCGAGCCGAGTCCCGGGGCTGCGGCTCCTGACCTTACTGCCATGATGGAATCGATGGCCAAAAACTTTGCCTCCTTTCATGAAAAGCTTGACGACATCAATGCTAACGTGGCCTCACTCAAAACACGCGTTGACCAGGCTGGCTCCAGAATCACGGAGGCCGAAAACCGGATATCCACCAATGAAGATGAGATACACACACTCCAAGACACTGTGGCTACCTTATCGCGCGATATGAAGAATGTAAAGGCAAAATGCGACGACTTGGAATCCCGCTCCTGCAGAAACAACCTGCGCATTATTGGGGTCCCTGAAACTGCCCTGAAGGGTCGAATGGAGGAGGCGGTCGAACAACTACTCAAGGACTTGCTTGGTGACCCGAACCTTTCCCCCTACTTCACTGTTGAGCGGGCTCACCGGGCCCTGTCTCCGCGTCCCAGACCTGGCGATAGCCCCAGGCCCATTATAGCCAAGATTCTCAATTACCGTGACAGGGACCTCATCCTCCGCCTGGCACGAGAGAAGGGGGAGTTGCGGCTGGAGGCTCATACTATCCGAATCTTCCCGGATTTCTCAATGGCTGTGCAGCAGGAGAGGTGTCAGTTCCTTGGCGTCAAGAAGATGCTCAGGGAGCGCAAAGTCCCATATGCCATTTTATTTCCGGCCACACTCAAAATCACCCACAGGGGCAAACTCTATTTCTTCACCATCCCTGAAGAGGCGGTAACATTTATTGAGATGCAGATACCGCTTCAGGGCCCTAGAGATGCCGTCGCTGATGAAAGTTGTTTGGGTGTCATGGAGTGGGGATATTGGCTGCATTTGTTAATTCTGTAATTACAATTTATTACTGTTAACACTGTTCGGCTTACTGAGTCGCTCTGGCTCCCGGCGGCGCTCGCCTGTGGCGGGGGTTGGCCACGAACTGTTGGCACTGGCCACTTACCTCTCACGTTACCGGGAACTGACGTTTACTCCAGTCTCCCTTGGTGGTTGGATGTCCTGGGGGGCAGTGGCTGGCCCCGATATCACCCGAACATTTAGCATACTATAGTGCTGGGCCTGGCTCAGCACACGCTGGTTCGTGGTATGCCCATAAGGCTGGCCACGTTGGGACATTCTATCCGGCTGCCTGCCATTGGCGTTGCGCTTGCTTGGGAGCCGGATATCTACTCGGGGGGCTAGCTCCCCCTGGGATGGTCTGCGTATCTGCTGGTTGCCTGGGCCACAGTGTTCAGGCGCTCATCCTCCTTGGGGCTTGGATGATGCACTACACGAAGCCAATGTTGCAATATTTTGCTGCCCTACTGCTATTTTTTCTCTTCCAATTGCACAACTGCAGGAATTCTACTTCTCTGAGACTGGCCCAGTTCCCCACTCTGGGGACACAGGGGGTGAATGCTATATGTCTGTCGAAACTGCTCTAGTTGTTACGGGACCGCAGGGGCTCGTGCGCGGTCCCCGGCTTCCCGCTCTGCGGGCGGGGGCTTGCGTTATGAGTCCACCACTACTGTTCGTTTTGCAACAGAGCCATTTGGCTCTAAGCGTGCTAGTGCGCGGCAACGGCGCACCCCATTGCGATTGCACTGTTCTTTTCTGTTTTGCTGGAATGGGTTGGCCCCTTTTGGGCCTTGGCGAAGTGTTGGCCAGGTTGGTGTTGGCCCATCTGCGTGCTGTTAAGGGCGGGTGATGTTTACACTGCTGATTCAAGGTTAGCGGTGCGGGTGGGGGGTGGGAAGGGGGCTATTTCTCAATAAGGCACACAAGGTTTTAGCGAGGCACATCCAGAGGAGGCACATGCGCGCATGCTGTTTTTACTTTGGGAGCTCACACTGTCATTTGTGTTGGGATGTTCACCGAAAATGGATATTGCGGTTGGGGATGGCTACCTCTGAAATGGCTACTGTCATAATGTCCTGGAATATTCGGGGGCTGAGCAACCACACCAAAGCCCGCAAGATCATGGCGTATGCCAACAGGCATAACTGTACAATCCTGCTCTTACAGGAGACGCATTCCAATGGACTTATACCAAGGGCAGTTGCCCCGTCATGGGGTCCCGCCAGACTTTTCACCTCCTATTCCACACAATCTAGGGGTGTTCTCACGATTATTCACAAATCGATTAAGTTTGGGCTTCATAAAAGCTACATCGACCCTGAAGGTCGCTACATTATACTACACTGCACACTAGTCAATAAGGAATATTTGCTTGTTAACACCTACTGTCCCAACGTGGACTCTCCGGAATTCTTTGACACAATAGCCACCATACTTCTGGGTTTCGTGGGGGTGCATATTATATGGGGTGGGGATCTGAACCTTATTTTGGACACTGTTCTAGACAGAACTGCCACAGGTCCCAGAGCATTGTCTCGCGCGGCGCGCAGGCTGCAGGGCCATATGCAGTCGCTCAACATTTGTGACGCCTGGAGAACACTCCATCCCCAGAAGCGGGAATACACCTACTATTCATCTGCACGACAGCTCATCCAGGATAGATCTGTTCTTGGCCTCTGGCGAGGTAATGGGTGGAGGGTGCGGGCATTCTGGCCCGCACACTTTCGGATCACGCTCCAATCACACTGTCTCTAAGGCTGGGCATTCCCATTCCAACAGTCAGCACTTGGCGCTTTAAGTCCGAAGCCCTAAAAGACATTGTGTTTAAGTCCGAAATACTAGCTGATATCGGGTCGTTTTTTTAACTTAACTCACTTCGGGACACGACTGCCGCGGTTAGATGGGAGGCCTTCAAGGTATACATAAGGGGCATGTCCATCTCCCGGGAGGCCGGGGTGCTGAAGGCCATTAGGGCTGCCCTGGGGCGATCTGAGATCAAACTGAAACAACTTGAGCAACGTAACCCCACCGGCTCTGACCCCACCATTCTTGCTCAAATCTCGGATGAACTCCATGTATATAACACACTGGCCACCTCCGAAGTCCGTTACTTCAGCCGCCCCCAGGCCGCCAGGAGGTATGGGGAGGGCGACAGGCCTGGGAAAACGCTTGCGACACTTGTGAGGGGGGAGTTGGGCCGAACGCAAATCTCTTCTATCAAAGATCGAAATGGCGATGCTCAGTGTGCGGACCGGAAAATACTAGAGATATTCACTGAGTTTTATAGCTCCCTTTACTCCCAGCCTGTGGAACACACTGAGCAACATATGCGCAAACTCCTTGGGCAGATCCCCACTACAGAAATTTCCCAACAGACCAGGGACCAGTTGGACTCTCCGATCACGCTAGACGAGATAGTGTCGGCCATCTCTGACTTGCCCAAAGGCAAGGCGCCTGGTCCTGACGGGCTCACCGCCGACTTTTACCAGGAGCACATAGCTGTTCTGGCCCCTCGGCTGTTTGAGGTATGGAATGAAACACTCCGGGCCTCCATCCTTCCCCCCTTCCATGCGTGAAGCGGTCATCACGGTGCTGCTCAAACCGGGTAAGCCTGAAGATGAGTGCGGGTCATACAGACCTCTTTCCCTCATGAATCTTGACACAAAGATCTTTGCTAAGATCATTGCCAACCGCTTTTTGCCAATCATGACGCACTTGGTGCATGAGGACCAAGCGGGCTTCGTTCCGGGCAGGTCCACCTCCCATAATATCAGGAGATTGTTTAATGTCATGTCCCGCATAGATCAGGACGCCCAGGCTGTAGCGGTTACGTTGGACGCCCAGAAAGCCTTTGACATGGTTTCTTGGAAATACATGTGGCTGGTCCTCGAGACAATGGGTATTGGCCCAAACATGATAGGGTTTATTAGACTATTATACACCTCCCCTGTTGCGCGAGTTTGAGTCAACTCACTAACATCTGAGATTTTCACGCTATTTAGAGGCACCCGTCAGGGTTGCCCCTTCTCCCCAATTCTCTTTGCATTAGTGATAGAACCAATGGCGGACTTTGTCCGTTCAAGACACTCTCGTAAGGGAATAAGATTGATAGAGGAGCCTGAAATTATATCCCTATATGCAGACGACGTCCTACTTTATATCAGAGATCCCACAACTCACCTCAATCCCACATTGAGAGATATCACCCGCATTGGCACCCATTCCGGTTTTACGATTAACTACTCCAAGTCGGAGATCTTCCCACTCACTAAATCTACCACACAGCCCATCTCCGAATATCCCCTGCGCTGGGCCCCGTACGGCATTAAATACCTGGGTGTGCATGTATCCCTTACTAAACCCACCCTACTTACCGATAATTACTCTGCGGTAGCGCAAACAGTTGAGGCTAAAATCTCACGATGGCGCACTCTTCCGTTATCCGTTGCGGGCCGACTGTCCCTGATTAAAATGATTCTGCTCCCCAAGCTCTTATACACCTTCAGTAACATACCCATATGGCCTGGGAGGGCATACTTCACTAAATTGCACACGCTCTGCGCACAATTCCTCTGGCACTCTGGTGCGGTGCGCAAGAAGTGGACTGACATGGCACTCTCATACAGACGTGGGGGTATTGCTGCTCCTGACTTTGCTATATATTGGATTGCTGCCCAAGCCCAGCATGCCACTCACTGGTACCCTGGCGCCCCAGTACGCCCTCATGTTAAGCTGGAACGGCTGGCATCCGCTGGTATTAATCTAATGACCCTAGTGCTGCATCGACACTATGCTCCGGACTCCCCCGTTGACCCCATTGCTGCGACCATGTTCGCCTGGACACGCATACTAAGCCCATCAGATGGGACCTCCCCGTACTACAAGTGGCTGCCCGCGTGGGCCTTTCCTGGGTTGGAGTCCACGCTGGACGCTGCTTTGGCCCGCCACTGGGAGGCTCTGGGTTATAGGGCATTGTCGGACTTGTATCCAGAGGGCAAATTTATAGACCCCTGGACTTGGAGGCCGGGTCACACTAGATCCCCCTTAGAGACTCTTCAATACTACAGGCTTCGCGCTGCGTTCCGCACTATGTGACCCTCCTTCCCAAATGAGCCCCCAGATGACCCGGCAATGGCGTACATTGCTAACTCGGGCGGTGCACGGGGCGTCGTCTCATCATTGTATCATATCCTGCAGGACGTCTCCTCTACTCCGGTTCTCGGAGCGCGCAACAAATGGGCAGATGAACTGGGCCTAGAGATACCTGATGAGTTATGGGAGTGCATGTGTCTTCACACCCAAAAAGTCTCCCTCAACTTCCGATTTCGGGCCATGCAATATAAACTCCTTAATAGGCTATATTATACACCGCGCAGGACTTTGGGGTTTGCTCGTTCTGAGGTGCGCCTCTGCCCGCGCTGCAAGGCTGCAGACGCTGATCACTTACATATGTTCTGGACCTGTCACAAATTGTCCGATTTTTGGGATGGGGTCCTAAAAACACTTAGTGCAGTAACTGAAACCACTATTGATCCCGATACTCTGGCAGTTCTATTTGGGGTTTGGAGGACTGAGGAAACTAAGCGCCTGAAAAAGTTTTTAAATATAAGTTGTATGATTGCCAAGAAGTGTATACTCCAGAGCTGGAGGTGTTCTTCACCCCCGATCCCTCAGAGGTGGTTGGGCCTGCTCACATGGTCACGGAACTGCGAGGAGGACTACTTGACTATGCTGCCGGCCCAATCTCGCCCCAAGAACATTTGGAATGAATTTAACACATATCTCAACAATCAGTGCGAAAGCATGTCGGGGTCTTGTTTGTCTCCGGCCTCCACTCATGCATCGAGATCTCCTCTGGTTTCCTCCTTTATTTGTAAAATATTGCAATCACTGTTAAAATGTTGATAAGGTAGCCTGTAAGCTGCTTCACGCTTTACATGATTCATATGCTTGTTGCCTCGATGTTTGTACCTTGTGAACCTCTGCCGATAAAAATAAAAGTTAAAAAAAAAAAAGCGGTATGGCGAGGACCGTCTTCCTTTTAGCCTCGCGCCGTTGGTAAAGGAACCCTTCCTTCTTCTCTTCTGGGCAGAGCTGGAATAGCTCGGATGACCTGGAAATCATGGCATGAAAGGATCCAATCTCGTCGGGCGGGGACGCCCAAGCAGGGGGCGACGGGGGACACGTCCCGTCATCGCCTCCGTCGTCATCTGTACCTGTCGTAGCCGTGTCCGTGCCTGTATCATCCCCGTGGGTAGTAGACCGGGGGGAAGACAGAGCAGGCCGCAGAGGTGGGAGAGGTGGCGTGGGATGAGTCCTCCTCCTCTTATGCGGTGGACTTTCCGAAGGTCCTGGCTCCGGTTCCCCCGTCGGGTCTGGCTCAGGTACCTCCGTCGGGGGGAGGGGCAACCTTGTCCTTATCTCCGAGCATAAGGACTGAATTGCTGACAAAATGGCCGCCGAAGTGTCCTGCGGCGCCGGAAACGACGGGCGCGAGGGCTCTTGAGGAGCTTCGTCGGCGACACCGTCACTCTCATCGTCGCCCTCGTCAGGATCCCTCCCGATGGGCTGGGCCTCTTCCACGACTTTGATGAGCTCTTCTTCAGAGGTCGTGTCCGTATCCACGATGGCCACCTGCCCCTCCCCCACCTTTTCCAACGAAGACTTTGTGGGGGTCTTCTCAATGGGCCTGAAAGACGACTCCCTCCGCGGTGGCAGGGAGACTCTGGGTCCTGAGGTCGCCTCCACTGGTGTAGCCTCCACAGGCTGAGCCAGGGCCGCTGCGACATCCTCAATTGAGGTCTTAGCAGGGTGAATTAAGGTCATCGTCACCTTCTGTACGCCTGGGGCCTTCACCTTGGGGGGAGGGTCCGAGCCTCGCTCCCCCTCTGCCGGAATCTTTGAGATCGACCGGGGCCTCTCCAGAAGCTTTGCCGGGTTCTCGGACTTCCTCTTACCCGAGCCAGAGCGTTGGCTCGTGGTTGATGGAGCCGGGGAGGATGCGCCCTGCCTGGCAGCCAAGGAGCCCGACCGTTCGGTGCTCCCAGTGCCCGCTGACTCGCGGTGCTTAGCCTTTTGTTGGGCCCCCGTCGCCGGGGCGCCCTCACAGGACTTAGAAGACCGCTCAGACTTCTTTTTCTTCTTCTCTCCTGACGGGCTCTTCCCTTCCAGCCAGTTGGCGAGACGGAGGTGGCGATCCTTCATGGTCCGCTCCGACATGTTCCCACAAAACGCACAGTCCTTCTACGTGTGCGTCTTGTCCTCATGGAGTCAATAGAGGCATAACGAATGCTCGTCCTCCTTGAAAACATTCTGAAGCTGGCATCCAGGGCAGGTCCTGAACAGCTTCCCGGGCGTCGAGCTTCCTTTCTCCTGGGCCATGTCCGGGGTAGGCCTCGGAACTTCTGGAATCCTCCAAAAGCGTAACTCGACGAAATCTTCACCCTTGAGGGGCGTAGAAAACTCCGAAACGGATCCCCGTTGATCGGATGTAGAAACGGTGGAGCTTGAGGCTTCATTTAACTGAAAAATGAGAAAAATCTCCTGAAAAAAGCGCGAAAACACAGCAAAAGCGCAGCAAAAGCTTGAGAGCTACAGCACGAGGACTCCCAACACTTGAACGTGCTGTAAAAATCTGAGGATGGCTGCCAGAGGCGGGGCTTAGGGAGAGGGCAGTCATTGGCTGGGGGCAGTATGACCCAGAGACCAGTGATTGGTTACTACTAAGAAAGACAGATCAGAAACGAAACTGATACTGATTTTATTCTATACTGAGGATTCCCGGCCTGACAACGGGGAATATTCATGAGCATGTGAATCCATGCCAGACCCCATGCTGGAGAAGCCTGGAACTTCCCCACAACAAACTTGAGTGCCTCCCCTGACGAGACTCTGGTGCTCATCCCGTTTTACGGCTTACCTCCGGTTCCCCGCCACAATATCTGGAACCACAATCTTTCTTGAGACGGGCTTCACACAGCCTATGCCTGGCCAGGAGTGCTATGGCGCCCAAAGGCAGACGGGGCAAATACCCCAATTCCAGTTCCTATGGTTACCATTCACAAGTTGGATTTTAACTGCTGTTCTATTGTTGCATTTTATTAGTTTAAATGAGAAGCTAAAAGCTTGGTTGTAAATTGGGGTTGGAACGAAGACAGAACTAGATGGCGGATAAGACTAACCCGGACCCTCCTCCCCTCACACAGCGGAATCAGATCCTTCCACGATGCCTCGGCCCCATCAGTAGTTGACCTTTGTATCCCTTAACGTGAAAGGCCTAAACATGCCTACAAAGCGCAAATCTACTGTCCGGCGTCTGCAGGACCTCAACGGCTCATTGGTCTTCTTACAAGAAACTCACGTTTTCCCACCTGACTTTTCCACCTCCGCAACATAAACTTCACACTTCAATACTTAGCCTCCAGTGGCTCAAAGAGAGGTGGCACAGCAATCCTCCTGGCGAAAGTGGTCTCATTTAGGGAATTGGGGACACTGTACTGCTTAGAGGGATGCTATACAGGAGTCAAAAGGTATGCTGTTTGGACAATTATATACTCCGATTTCTGTCTATGCACCCAATGAGAGACAGGAAGTCTTTTATTTGGAACTGGAGTCTAGGCTTCTCCCCTTCATCGAGGGCCAGGTGATCATTGGGGGGTGGACTTCAATGGGGTCCCAGACCCACTGATAGAAAAATCTCACCCACCCGTCTCGAAAGACTTTAGAATTACTATGGGGCTCCTCCACCTATTTAGGACTCTGGGAGTGGTCGATGCCTGGAGAGTACTGCACCCGGGAGAAAAGGAGTTTTCTTTCTTCACGCATGTACACCGAACCTCCTCCTGAATAGACCTGCTCCTGACATCCTCCCAATTTTTGGCCTTTGTCAATGAGGTGGCTATGAAACCGAGAATATTGTCGGACCGTGCTCCAGTCTTGTTGACATCTCGATTCCATGACTCAGAATACCCCGGGCCGAGACCCCATTGGAGCCTATACAACCCAATCCTGAATGACATGGCACTGAGAGACACCATTGCGAAAGCTATCCGGGTCTACTTCCAGGAGAACCCCACTGACCTCATCTCACCGGCAAACACATGGGACGCCATGAAAGCTGTGATCAGAGGGGAACTCGTAGCCCATGCTGCGGCTTATCGAAAGCACGGGCTGGTGGCCCGAACCAGACTAGAGAGGGAAGTAATAGAAGCCGAAGGGAAACAAAAAAAGGGATGGTCCCCCAAGGCCCATCGCTCCTTACAGGTCACCCGAAACATGCTGGAAGCCCACTATGCCAAGGATACGGCCTACTCTCTGTCCAGAACTAAACAAGGCTATTATGCCAAAAATAATAAAGCAAACAAATTCCTGGTTGAAAGACTAGCTAAGATAAAACAGTAAAATATAATAACAGGCCTGGTTGACTGGCAAGGCAGGGTCCAATACGCAGAAGAAGCCAAACCAAGCTGGCAATTGCCCACCTAACCGAAACCATGTCAACGTCCCCTCATAACTTAGCGGAACAGGGGGCGATATATCAAAGGAGTGACCCTACCACACCTTACCCAGGCAGACATCGAAGCCATAAACTCCCCGATCACTAACGAAGAAGTAGACTCCATAATTAAATCCCTAAAAACATGAGTTCACAACTAGATTCTATAAGCTCTTTCGTCTTCAACTCCTGGCCCCCCTCATGGCTCTCTTTAAACTCCTTCCGTCTGTCGGGCTCTACGACCCCATCAATGCAGAGCTCCTAAACCATCCTGTTATTAAAACTAGGTAAAGACCCTAGGGATTGCACTTCCTACCCATTTCCTTGCTCAATATAGACACCAATATTTATTCCAAAGTACTGGCTAATCGCCTATCGACAGTCCTACCTAAAATAATGAAACCCAGACCAAACTGGCTTCATATTGGGCGATCAACAGGGGATAACATTCGGCGGGCCTTGAATCTTGTGGAGGTAGCGGCCTCAGACCACCGTAAAATGGCGCTACTGGCCCTGAACACGTCCAAGGCATTTGACAAAGTTGACCGGTCTTTCCTGCGACCGACCCTCAAGACCTTCCAGTTCGGCTCACTCTTTCGCAAAATGGTCCTGGCCAATTATTGCTCACCAAGAAGCTCTCTGAGGGTTATTTGAAGACTAACGGCACCTATACCACTGACCTGTGGGACCAGACAGAGATGCCCTCTACCCCTCTTACTATTCTCCCTAATAATGGAGGCGTTAGCTCAGCGGGTTCAGAATAACTGCCGTTTAGGGGCTGCAGGTAGGCCCTACACAGCACAAACTCTATCTCTATTCAGACGATGTGCTGCTAACCTTACCGAATATCCAGCCCATGCTGGAACATTCACTTCGGGAATTGCATAGGTTTGGTAGGGTTGCAGGGTTCGCTATTAACTATGGGAAATCTTCAGCCTTGGGGGTGGGCTTGAATCCAGAGGAGATAGAGGCCCTCGGGCCCCTCTGCCCTATTCAGTGGAACAGGAAATCCATAGACTACCTAGGGGTGCACATCCCAGCCCTACCGGTCGAGGTATGCACAACAAACGTCCCCCCTTTTTAAAGAATTGGAAAAAGACCCAGAAAGGTAGGCCTCCCAAGAGATATCACTAATGGGGCAAAACACATTCTGTAAAATGAACCTGCTTCCGCAAGTCCTCTACTTGTGTTCCACTCTGCCCATCCCAATTCCGCTACCCCCCTCCTCCGCCTACAGCAGAAAATGCTCAGATTCATATGGAAAGGTAAGAAAGCCAGGATCCCTAAAAAGGTCATGATGGCCAGCGTTCGCCTCGCAGGTCCCGAACATACGCAAATACCATGTAGGTTCACAGCTGGTGCGATTCCAAGCGTGGCTCTCCCCAGCAGATCTCCCAAAATGGGTGGATATCGAACAATGAAGGCTGCCGCTAACCCCCTGTTCCCTCCTTACGTCTCCCCCTCTGTGCGGAAATTCTGGCCAGGCATACTCTACTCCACAAAATGCACAGTGAGAATGTGAGACTGGGCAATGAAATCTAGAGGCATTCCGAGTGGCCTGGGCCCGAATAACCCGATCCTCCACAACCCGACCTTCACTCCAGGTATCCATCCCACAAACTTTAAGACTTGAGCGAGGGGTGGGCTACAAACCCTAGCACAGCTATTTGAAAATGGCCAACCACATACATTTCAGAGCTGCAAAACAACATTCCAGCTGGCCGAGACAGCCACATTTTCCTATGCCTAACTCTGTCACTGGTACAGTCACATGCTTGTTCGACAAAGAGCTACACGTGATCTCAACCCCATCAAACTCACTTTGCAGGAGGGTCTAACTGGAGGAAACACATCCAAACTTCACATTGTTGCAAGATGACATGCTGAACCTCCGCCCCACATATATGACACATTGGGAAGCAGACCTGGGAAAGCTTGATCGAGGACCACACCTGGGTGGACATCTGGACGAGAAGCTACTACCCCTCGATGTGCGTCACAAACAAAGAATGTGCTCTTAAAATTCTTCTTTGTTGGTACTACCCCCCCAGTGCGACTTAACCACATCCAGAACTCGTTGGACCCACACTGCTGGCAAAAGTGTGGGTCGCAAGGCACTTTGCACATGAGGTGGGATTGCCCCATCACTCAGGCCTACTGGAATAAAGTTCTCTCCACGATTGAGTTCATCACTCAGGTCAAACTCCCCAATTCAAGGGGTTTACCCAAAATCGGGGGCGTCCGCCAAACCTATTACTCAACTTTTCCTCGCAGGAAGGATCACAAACGCTCGCGACCCCTGGAAAACCCATGAGGGACCGCTCCTAACCCTATGGTGGGTCAAGCTATGGGTCATCCTTGTGGAGGAGAAGGTTATAGCGGCTTAGGAGGGCCTATTGCACAGATTCAAAGATGTGTGTGCCCCAATCCTGGATTATGACTGATACTTTCCACCACAAATTTATAAGCCTCTGCTGTCAAGCCTGGTCTTACGGAACAACACCTAAAGAGGACTCTCCCTGGCCTATTACTACAGAGACCTACGGTGCCCAGGGCGGAAGGGCGATAAACTTCAAAGGGTGGGTAGTGGGAGAAAATCCTTCACAATCCATTCTGTCTTGTTAGCGAATGATGATATGCATTCAACACTATACTATTCAACCCATTAGATTAGAAAAAGAACTGAAGTGGAAATAACGTTTTTTTTAAAAAGGAGGACCCTGTGGTGCCGGTTCCCATCCACGCAAGTGAAAGGAACCCGGCGTTGCAAAGGGATGCAAGACACAGCGTCACACAAGTAGGTGTGCCGCCCACAGGTAAGTAAGGGGGTCAGGGCAAGGGGGTAGTCAGAAATGTCAAGAGTAGAGAAAAGCTAAAGTTATTTTCGGCTAAATAACTTCAGTTCTTTTCTCCTTCTGACATTTCAGATTCATTCATTTCTCAGTAATCATTTTTGAACATTTAAAGAAAGCCTGCTTGAATCGGAGGAAGAGGAATTCACCCAGGTTATCAGAAGCAGCTATTATGGTGTGACTTATGCTGTTCTACTTGTTGTTGTTAAACTGTCATATGTCCTTATTGATTTGGTGTGTATCCAAGTGTGAGGTATAGAAGCCTTTTGATAGAGTGTTTTCCTTTAGTTTATTTTAGGCAGGGAAAGCCTTGTCAGGGTATGGATAGTGAGGCGTTTATCCCTGTTAAAGAACGTTCACAAAATTGTACGCCTCACATTGCTGACTCCTCACACCTCTCTACGCCTCTGGGATAGGACAGGTGCCCTGGTATCCTGCCTACGCCAGGTTGAGAGGTTTCCTGCTCCTCTGACAAGGTCAATACTCTGACCCTGTCACAGTAGGCAGATTTGATTATGTATGTAGGTGATTCATAAAGAGCATACAAGGCTAGAAAGCAATGGTGCGATGAAAAAAATAGGGGAGAAATTGTCTTGTTAGTTTATGGCCCTCATTTATCAGTGAAGTGTTTCTTGAACAGGGACTTCAGATCTTTCCTGAATTGCAGGAGGGAGAGAGGAAGCCAGTCTGATGATAGCAGCTGTGACGAATCCCATGTAATTGTCACTATTCATGAAGGGGAAGACACCCAAAATAGAACAAGGTATTCCCCAATCCCTTCCTCTTCTATCTACCATATATGTACTGAGATCAGAGAGACCAACTGACCCACTAGGAGTCAACAGGATCAGTACTGGGACGACGAAGAAGAGGAGCAGAAGGAACAAGTTACTTACCTGTAACTGTTGTTCTCCAGCATGGGTCTGGCATGGATTCACATGCTCATGCATATTCCCCGTCGTCAGGCTGGGAATCCTCGGTAAAGAAAAAAATCAGTATCAGTTTCGTTTCTGATCTGTCTTTCGTACTAGTAACCAATCACTGATCTCTGCGTCATACTGACCACAGCCAATGACTGCCCTCTACCTAAGCCCCGCCTCTGGCAGCCATCTTCAGATTTGGTAGCACGTGAAGTGGCAGTATGACCAAGTGAAGAGCCGCAGAGGGGGAGGCGGGAGGGTTCGCATGTGAATCCATGCCAGACCCATGCTGGAGAACAACAGTTACAGGTAAGTAACTTGTTGCTTCTCCAGCATGGGGTCTGGCATGGATTCACATGCTCATGAATAAAGAATACATAGCAGTACACACATGCACAACCACGGGAGGTGGCAAAGGCTCAACATTAAGCATTACATCAAACTCAACATTAAGCAATTCTTACCTCCTCACCAGGCTCACCTTAGGCGAACAGATTGCGCAGCACTGCTTGGCCGACCCTGGACTCCTCCCTGGAATCCCGATCGACGCAGTAGAATTTCGTAAAGGTGTGCGTCGACCTCCACGTAGCAGCTCTGCAGATGTCCAGCAAGGGCACACCAGATAGGAACGCCGTGATAGCTGCGATCGCTCTGGTGGAATGGGCTCTCGGACGGCCAGGCAGCGGTCGGTTTGCCAACTGATGACAGTACATGATACAGCCGGAGAGCCATCTGGAAATGGAGGCCTTTGAGAGAGCCTTCCCCTGATTGACAGGTCCAAAGTTCACAAAAAGTTGTGACGTCTTCCGAAAACACTTTGTGCGGTCCACGTAAAACTTCAGCGCTCTAGCCACATCCAGCGAGTGCAAAGTCCTTTCGGCCGGCGACGAAGGCGACGGGAAGAAAACAGGCAACACCAAGGGTTCGTTGAGGTGGAAATCCGACGGCACCTTGGGCATGAAGGAGGGGTGCGTCCTGAGCACTACCCTCGTGTCGTGAAAAGTCAAGTACGGGGGCTTGCAGGAAAGGGCCCGGATCTCTCCCACTCTTCGTGCGGAGGTGATGGCCACAAGAAACGCTGTTTTCCATGACAAGAACTTCAACGGAGCCGAGTGCAGAGGCTCGAACGGAGGTCCCATGAGCTTGGTCAGCACCACGTTGAGCTCTCACGCCGGGGCCGGAGCCTTCACCGGCGGGAACGATCTGAACAGTCCCTTCATGAATTCTTTCACCAGACGATGGGACCACAAAGACGTCCGCCCCGTGGTTCTGGTGTATCGGGAGATCGCAGCAAGATGAATCTTGATGGACGCGTGTGCCAGTCCAGCCTTGGCCAGCGTCAGAAAGTACGGCAATACCCGGGGAGCCGTAATCCGTAGAGGGTTAATCTTCTGTGCGTGGCACCAGACAGAGAACCTCTTCCATTTGTGTCCATAGCATTTAAGAGTTGAGGACGCCCTGGCCTTTTCAAGAACCTCTCTGCAGTCGGCCGGTATGTCGTATCCTCCAAACTCTAATGCTGCAGGAGCCAGGCCTGCAAGTTCAGCGACTTCGGGTCGTGATGGAGGATGGCACCTCCTTCCCTGGAGAGAAGATCCGCGTCCACTGGCAGCTTGATTGACGGGGACGCAGACAAGTCCAGAAGGTCCGGGAACCATATCTGCCTCGGCCACGCAGGTGCGACGAGGATCATCCTGCACCGTGACCTCTTAAGCTGGTGGATGAGACGGATCAGCAATGGCAATGGAGGGAACGCGTATAGAAACATGCCCTCCCAGGGGAACGAGAAAGCATCGCCCATGCTCCTCGGCTGGGGAAACCTGCTGGCGAACCTCCGGCACTTGGAGTTCATCGCCGTCGCAAACAGATCGATCTGGGGTGTGCCCCACCGTCGGAAGAGGCGGTCCACTAGATCCTGTCGTAGTTCCCACTCGTGGCACGAGCGCAGCTCTCTGCTGAGCGAGTCGGCGATGGTGTTTTTTATCCCTGCCAGATGAAACAGCATCAGAAACATCCCTTGGGCGACGGCCCAATGCCACAGATCCTGCGCCTCCTTGGACAGGGCTGGGGACCTGGTTCCGCCCTGCTTCCTGATGTAGAACATGGTGGTGGTGCTGTCGGTGAAGATCCTCACCACCTTGCCCTTGAGGGACGGAAGAAAGGACCTGAGGGCCCAAAACACTGCATGGAGCTCCAGGACGTTGATATGGAGGGACTTCTCCGTCGGAAGCCAAAGGCCTCTCGCGTGCAGATTTTCAGTGTGCGCTCCCCACCCTTCCAGGGAGGCATCCGTGGTCACTGTCTCCTGGTGGCCGGGGGTCTGGAAGTCCATGCCCGCCATCAGATGCGCGCGGGTGCCCCACCACCGGATCGCTCGTCGGAAACTCTCGTCGAGTGTGATCCTCTCCTCGAAGCTGCCCGTCGTCTGGATCCAGCGCGCGTCCAGGAACTCCTGCAACGGGCGCATCCGGAGCCTGCACAGGCGGATGAGATAAATGCAAGAAGACATCATTCCGAGGAGGGACTTGATGGACCTCACCCTGGCCGCGTCCGCAACCAGCATCCGCTGCACCTTGCCCAAGATGGCCCTTGTCCTTTCCTCCGACGGAGAGGCCAGAAGCGACACTGTGTCGAGCTTCGCTCCCAGAAACAGTGCGTCTTGCGCGGGCACCAGGTGGGACTTGGCGTAGTTTATGGAGAATCCCAGGTCCGTGAGTAGTTGGACAGTCCTTGCTGTGTGCTCCACGGCGAGCCCCTTCGTCTTTGCTCGGATGAGCCAGTCGTCCAGGTAGGGGTAGACGTGGATCCCCTCTCGGCGCAGCTGCGCCCCCACCGGTGCGAGGCACTTGGTGAACACCCTGGGTGCCGACCTCAATCCGAAGGGAAGGGCTCTGAACTCGCAGTGATGCCCTTGGACCACGAACCTGAGAAACTTTCGGTGTCCCTTTAGGATGGGAATATGGAAGTAGGCATCCTCCAAATCCAACGACGACAGGAAATCGCCCTCCTCCAGTTGACCCAGGACGTGTTGGAGGGTGACCATCCGGAACTTCTGTGCCTTGATGAATTTGTTCAGTCGTCGTAGGTCCAGGATGGGACGCCATCCTCCCGTCTTCTTCTTCACGAGGAAGTATCTTGAGTAAACTCCGGAGCCCCGAAGCCTCTTTGGGACGAGCTCGATGGCGCCCTTCTTGAGTATCGCCTTTACCTCCAAGAGAAGTTGAGGGACGTGATGTTCTTTCCTGGCCACAGGGGGGACGCGCGGGCACCTCTTTAGAAACTCGAGCGCGTGACCCTGAGCCAGGGCGTCCTGCACCCAACGGTCGGTGGAGATGGACTCCCACACGCTGACGAAGCTCGCCAGCCGGCCTCCCACCGGGGTGCTTCGGTGGGGGCCCGACCCCACGGCCGGTTCAGTCCTGCTTCGACGAGGCTTTGCCGCCTTGTCCTCCTTGGCGACGACGGCGGGGTCCGCCTGACTTGCCTCGTCCCCTGTAAGCTTCCTGTGACGACGAACGGGCCGCTTGACGGTAGGTGGAAAATCCGCCGCTGGAACCTTTGGAGGCACCCTGTTTGCCTCCGCCGCTCCGAAAGGGCGGCCGCCGTTTCTGGAGAACCCAAGAGCCCGGGCCGTCTCTGTGTCCGCCTTGATGGCTTGAAGGGAATCGTCCACTGTTTTCCCAAACAGGTTGTTTCCGTCGAACGGCATGTCCAAGACTCTGGTCTGCACGTCCTGATGGAAGTCAGTAGCCTTGAGCCATCCACGCCGCCTAAGGCACACGCCGTTGCCCAACTGGCGAAATCCAGTGTCAGCGATGTCCGTCGCAATCGTAATGGCGTGGTCCGACGCCACCTCTCCTTCCTGCAAGATCTCTAGGGCTTCCGCCCTCTTGTCGTCTGGTAGGAAGTCCAGCAGGGGGGCCAGTTTGTACCACAAATCCCTGTCGTAGCGGGCTACGATAGCCAAGGCGTTGGCCGCCTTAATCGTCGTCGCTGCCGACGAGATAACTCTGCATCCCATTGTGTCTAATTTCTTTCCCTCGCCGTCCGGCAGGGAGGTTGACGTAGAGGCTGCGCCCCCCCCCCCTCGCTTTCTTCCTGGCTGCCGCGGAGACGACCGAATCCGGGGTCGGCGGTGCCCGAAGGCACAAGGGGGCCGCGTCCGGGACCCGGTACTTCTTCTCATACCGATCCCTTCTAGCCGGCGTCGTGGATGGGTTCTTGAGGAGGGCGAGGCCCTCATCCCAAATATCGTCTAGTAGAGGTACAGCGAGGACCGTCTTCCTCTTGGTCTCGCGCCGTTGATAAAGGAAACCTTCCTTCTTCTTCTCTTCCGGGCAGAGCTGGAAAAGCTCGGATGCCCTGGCGATCATGGAGTGAAACGATCCAATCTCGTCGGGCGGCGAAGCCCGGGTGGGAGGTGACGACAGGAGATCCTCGTCGTAAACCTCGTCGTCTGTACCCGTCGCGGCCGTGTCAGTCCCCGTATCATCCCCACGTGTCGTGGACGGGGAGGAGGGCTGAACAGGGCGCGATGGCTGAAAAGGAGATGGAGGATGAATCCTTCTTCTCTTAGGGGGAGGGCTCCCAGAAGGGCCTGGCTCTGGGCCCCCCGTCGGGAGCGGTTCCTCCGTTGGTGGCAACGGCAGTCTCGTCCTTATCTCCGAGCATAAGGACTGTATAGCCAACAAAATGGCCGCCGAGTTGTCTTGCGGCACTGGTTGAGGGAGATCCGACGGCCGATCAGGAGCCCCGTCGGCATCCTCGACGCCCTCGTCGTCTTCCACGTCGGGGTCCCTCCCGACAGGATGGCCTTCTTCCACGCCAGAGCCGTGGCCCAAGACTTCGATCAGCTCCTCCTCAGAGGTTGAGGCCGAGTCCACGACGACCCCCTGCCCCCCTTTTTTCTTCTCCGTCGGAGGTTTCACGGGGGTCCTGTCGATGGGCATGAAAGAGGACTCCCTCCGCGGTGGCAGGGAGATTCTGGGCCCCGGGGTCGCCACCACTGGTGTAGCCTCCGCAGGCTGAGCCAGGGCCGCCGCGACTGTCTCGATAGAGGCCTTGGCCGGATGGATCAAGGCTTTCACCACCTTAGGTGCGCTCACCGCCTTCTCCTTGGGGGGAGGGTCACCACCTCGCTCCTCCTCCGATGGGGCCTTAGGGCACAACCGGGGTCTCTCCAGGAGTTTCGCCGGGTGCTCGGCCTTCCTCTTACCCGAGCCAGAGCGTTGGCTCGTGGTTGATGGCGCCGGGGAGGATGCGCCCTGCCTGGCGCCCGTAGAGCCCGACTGTTCGGCGCTCCCGGTGCCAGCGGACTCGCGGTGCTTGGCCTTCTGTTGGACCC
Source organism: Ambystoma mexicanum (assembly GCF_040938575.1). Classification (NCBI taxonomy): domain Eukaryota; kingdom Metazoa; phylum Chordata; class Amphibia; order Caudata; family Ambystomatidae; genus Ambystoma; species Ambystoma mexicanum. Next base: position 964,570,996 of record NC_090936.1, on the reverse strand, counting down.
CCGTCGCCGGGGCGCCCTCAAAGGTCTTAGAAGACCGCTCGGAATTCTTCTTCTTCTTCTTCTCGCCTGACGGGCTCTTTCCTTCCAGCCAGTTGGCGAGACGTTGATGGCGGTCCTTCATGGCCCGCTCCGACATATTGCCGCAAAACGCACAGTCCTTCTCCACGTGCGTCTTGTCCTCATGTAGGCAGTAAAGGCAAAGGGAGTGTTCGTCCTCCTTAAAGACATTCTGAAGCTGGCATCCAGGGCAGACCCTGAACAGCTTTCCGGGCGTCGAGCTTCCCTTCTCCTGGGCCATGTCCGAGATGGGCCTGAGAAACTTCTGGAGTCCTCCAAAAGCGTGGCTCGACGAAATCTTCACCCTTGATGGGCGTAGACGAATCCGACACGGGTCCCCGTTGATCGGATGAAGAAACGGTGGAGCTTGAGGCTCTTTTGACCGAAAAAAGAGAAATTTTTCTGAGAAAAAACAGGAAAAATAGCACTAACGCTCGAGAGCAATGGCACGAGGATCCCAACACTTGAACGTACGGTAAAAATCTGAAGATGGCTGCCAGAGGCGGGGCTTAGGTAGAGGGCAGTCATTGGCTGTGGTCAGTATGACGCAGAGATCAGTGATTCGTTTCTGATCTGTCTTTCGTAGTAGTAACCAAACTGATACTGATTTTTTTCTTTACCGAGGATTCCCAGCCTGACGACAGGGAATATTCATGAGCATGTGAATCCATGCCAGACCCCATGCTGGAGAAATATAGAGAACACCTCTAAGAACCAATGAGCGGTCTAGTGGTTGTGGGTTTCCTATTGGTCCAACAGTAGTGGAAATAGAGGAGGGAAACCAGGAAGTGTTGTCCGGCCTTTCCTGGATGAGCAAGGAGCAGGACTGCTGTGCTGAAACAGCAAGGGCTCTTAACCATTCTGCTTGATGTAGAAAGGGGGAAGCTGTGCTTGCCGGTGACGTGCTGAGGACTGGAGAATGCCTCACTGAAGGACTTGAAAATGGTCATGTCTTCCCTGGAGTAACTGGCAGAGAAGCAGGGCGAACAGAAGGGGCTGCAGAAGAGGGGCTTACTGCAGCTGCATAGGTGCTCCCAAGCGGTCCAAGGAGGAAGGGTGGTCCAGATAGAGGGAGAAGCAACAGTCTAGACTCCCATCCCCTTGTAATTAGTTTTACTTATTGTTCTAATTACATGTTCATGCCTGTATATAGGTTTCTCTCACTTTTGTACCTGTACCTTTTGTATATTGTAAAGCGCTTTGGCTTAAAGCGCTATATAAATTCAATAAACATAAAAGCCAGGGGACTGTGCGGTCAAAAGGAGATGTGCTCCCTGCAAGGGACCACATGCTGCGCAGCTGCCGCAGCACACCAGAAAAGCGGAGGAGACTTTGAAGCAGAAGTAAAAAGACCCAGAGAGCGACCAAAGACTACTGGGAGAGACCTAAAAGGTAAAGGGGTGACTAGGACAGATGGTAGGTGTAAGAATTTCAGATGGCCACAAACTTGTGGAACTCTGCCGTCCCCTGCACACCATAAGGTTATTGTATAAACAATGCGTTAATTATTGTAATATATTCAAAAAAATCAATTTTTAGCCCACATTTTTACTTCAGTTGGATTGACATGAAGCTCAATTCTCAAATACTGTTTTTAGTCAAATATCATTAATGTACAAAATTCACCACAGATCAAATTTCTCAAGTTTTTAATTGCCAATGGTCCCTTCGGTTAAACAATTACATCGGGATCCTATCATATGTTCAAAAGTTCATAAATCATAAGTAGTACGGCTGATCCTTATGTGTTTCACTCTACGTGTTTCGGGGTAGGTAGTCTCCTGCCTCAGGAGTTGCTTACCCTCTTCTTTGTATCTTTAATAGGCCTATAATGTACAATATATGATAACGTTTTAGTTTCACAAATCATCTATGCTGATAATCTGCCATGATTTATTAGCTAACCTGGATATCCAATTCTTCCATTATGTGTTTTTTTAACTTTAAATCAGTGTCTATTTATCTTGTTTTCACTGGGTTCCGTGTTCAGGACTGTAGAATAGTCTAAATCAATCAGATAAACTGTATAAAAACAACTGCGTGCAGAACCACGCACAAGCCTTAATAGAGACAATTCGTAGAGGAATAATAAATAATCACAATGGGCCTCATTACACGGTAGGCGGTAGCCATGGCGCTATTAGCGCCATGGCTACCCCCTTACCGCATTCCGGGTCTGTGTTCCCGGAATTGGGATGTAGCGGGTCATTCCAACCTTGGAGGACCCAGTAAATCCCCATTCTGGGAACCATTCCCCATTCCCATTTGAGCCCCCATAGGCCTCAACGGGAATGGGGATGGAGCTAATAACGGGCCCGCTATTAGCGGGCCGTTATTAGCTCTGAAGTCCCTCAACGGGTCCCTTCCTTGACGCCTGGTAAAACCAGGCGTTAGGGAAGGGACCCGCTAAGGGACCTTGTAGTAGGGCGGTAAGGGATTACTGGCACCGGTGCCCTTACCGGTGCCGGTAATCTCTTACCGCCTATCGTGTAATGAGGCCCAATGTGTCCACTCCTTATAGTTGGTAACTCGGGAGAGATCATAGTGAAGACCGTAAATTGTCACAATCATAAAACTATACAAAGTATTTACCTCTGTATTTACCTCTGTGCATAGTATCACAGAAATCTCATAGTCCTTGTCCATTAATGGCCGTCGCTAGTTCTTGAGGTAGCGTATACGACAACCTGCTTTTCAATAAGCATTGGTATAGGTGTGTTCTTATGAAATATCTATGAAAAAATAAAAAATGCAAGGATGCTTTGTGATTCATCATCTGGCTTTAAGCATTAAATATGGGCATCAGGTCAGGAATATTCATCATGATGCAAGATAAATTTCAAAAGTCTTACCCCCCCCCTGTCCAATGGTTGGGGCTTAAGATGATGGTACCCTGTCAATAGTTGGCCGAAGTGTTGTTAAGAATCGCGTTTGGTGATGTGCCTGTGGGAACATAACCCAAATGTATATGATTTCCATAGACTTAGGCTCTGATCGGTCTCATTAAGGTGTCTAGGTATTCAGGTTAACTTCATAATGATCGAAGTCCCAATCAGCAAGCCGCAGCAAAATGGGGCATCACAAAATGGCCATTATTTATTGAGTGACATCATCAAACGATAGCGTGATGACGTCACATTGTTATTGAGCGTCATAACGTAACGTCATTACCTCATATTGTAGTTCTTAAGGAGAGCGGACCAAATCTCATTAGACTTAAAAATTATTCTCATTCATGACAGCGTTCCTTTGAGTTTGGATTCATATTAACCATGATGTGCACACAGAATGTGAACATTGCAAAAAATTCAAAACATGTCGGAAAATTCAGAAAACCAGTTATCGAGTCTAGTGCATCAGATAAAGGTTTCCTATGAACAGTGTGACGGATGTAAGTTATAAGCATATTTCGAAAAAAGGGGTTCTGCATGATGTGATGTATAAGTAATCCGATATTATTGCTCATCATGTAGTCAGTTTAAATATCTTAGGGCCAGCATAGGTTGTCTACTAGCGTTCAATACTGCAGTGCGAATCACAGTGCTCTTTCATGGTAGGTAACCTATACATAATTTAATGGATTTTAATGGACAATCCAATGTTAAAACTAATGCTATTCATTATCTTATAGGTGTCCTAGTTGCAGTTCCTCTAACATGTGCTGAGAAAGAGATAGAAATAATGTGTTCTCTTTCTTGTATAGACTGCAATCTTAGTCACGAGAAACGGTGACAAGTTCTGAGAAAGAGATCATATATTCTGTTTCTTAAATAGACTACAATCCTAGTCACCTGGAAGGGTGATACACATTTTCTAACATGTTCTGAGAAAGAGATGAGGTACTTTATTTGTTATATTGACTACAACCCTAGTCACTTGGATAGCTGGATCCCAAATGTCCTAAATTTCCTTAATAGTATCAGTCCACTGTGCCCCCTAAGTGTAGAGTTTTAGGCATTAATATGATCTGGTTCAAACCATATTAAAGATGTTAAAGATGCGTTTAGTGGCGCTTTCTGTAGAGTAGAATCAGCCCTTAGTGCCTTCTAAATGTGGAGTTAATGGCAGTAGTATGATCTGTTTCATACCATGCAGGAAATGCGTGGGTTGACACTGTGTGTACTGATGTGGTCCATCCAAATGTTTATTCAGTTTAAATCATGCTCCCATTCTTATATGTTTTAGAGGGACCGGCAAACTCAATCTACACTATTGCAACATATACTTCTTATGAGTCATGATGTTCTTATACCTCATATATGAACAAATAAACCAGGCACAAACCATTCCTTCATTGTGGAGACACTCAATAATTGTTCCCATTTATAAAAAGGGTGATCACTGCAAGCCTGAAAGCTATCGACCCATTGCATTGTTAGATGCCCCTGGTAAAATGTATAGTCGACTAATACCACAAGAACTTAATAGGTGGACCCAGTTATTTGTTACTGGTCTAGGCACTTCACCCAACCCAACATAACTCTCAACATGTCAACATGTTAGCATCTAAATATCTGGGTAAAAAGCAGGCCTTATATATGGCCTTTGTAGACTTTCGACTCTGTTGATCGACAATTGCTTTTTAGTAAATTTTTAGTAAATTGGAACATTATGGATGCCCATCGTCAGTTTTAAATATAATTAAAAAATTGCATACTGACACAACTGTCCAAATAAGGCTAAGTTTAAAGGGGCTGTTATCTGCCAGTATGAGGACGGAACGGGGGCACAAACAGGGGTGCGTCTTGGCCTCGAATTCATCTTGGACATAGGGTGCTCATTTAGGGACATCATAGCCGCTGCCCCAAAAATAGGAAACCAAAAAATGCCCTGGCTCCTGTATGCGGACAACCTCGTCCTCCTATCCCAGACCCCACAGGGCCTCCAAAATGTGTTGGATAAATTGGTCAAGTATGTGACTGAAAACAATCTCACGATCAATGTTGAAAAAACTCAGGTTGTAATATGTCGAAAAAAGGGCATCAACAACACATCTAAAGTTGCTTGGCACCTACAAAACAAAACACTGGCCATTGTACCCTCATACAAATATTTGGGCCTTATCTTTTCTGGGAGCATAAGCAACTCAATGTATGTCAATACTTTGGATGCACAAATCAGAAGGCTGACTTCACAAGTACTCATGTACAGATACAGCAAATTTACATCTACTTACATCATGACCTTTTTTCAGCAAAAAGTGGTTCCCGTAATCACTTATGGGTCGGACACAGTGTTACCTAAAACAAGGAAATTTTGGGACAGGTATGAGAGTACATTTTGGAAATCAATATTAGGCCTCCCAAATTGTACACCTCTACCTCTCCTGCGTTATGAATTGGGTGCCATATCAATACATAGCCAAGTGGTGTGGACAATGTGTAGTTTGTCCAGGAAATGTTTAAAAGGAGCCTCTGCCAAAAGTATTCTGAGCTCAGTGGCGCATTATCTTCTGATTTCTTCAGCCACATTTCTGAAAGCATAAACCAGATGTGTCTTAGATGCATTAATAGATGCAAATGTCTCAATTGAACTGCTAATAATGAATCCAGTGAAAGCTAAAATAGCTTTGCATCGATATGACTGTATAAGCTCTTTGGAACAATGTAAAAGATATGTGGACTATAATATTACACTCCTCAGTCATTAAAGTCTGCGTACAATGGAAAGCTATTTGGTAAAAAGTCCCTCAAATCATACTCGAACCCAATTATTAAGAATTTGTTTGAACGGGGGCGCTGTTGCGCGCAATCAAGATGGCCGACTGATTAGAGAGCTCTGATCCCATGAATATCCTGCTTTTAAATTAATCCTAATTGTGGCCAAAGTTACAGGAAATAGCCTTCCTGCCTGGTGCCTTATACACGGCACAACCTGAGCAGATTTGGGCGAGAACCGCAGCGGCGCCGCAGTGTTCACAGCACAATTTGAAGAGGCGGGCGGGCCCGCTTGCTGAGAGCCGCCGCGGTGATCCAGAGAGAGCCTGCGCCACACCGCGGTCAAACGACCAGCACAGGGCCGCGTGGGGAGGAGAGTTATCTCCTACGCAGTAACACGGTGGTGCCCGCTCACTTCGCGGCTCTGCAACAGCAGTCGGAGGTGACTCACATGTGCCAGCAGCAGGATCCCGGGCCAAGTGGGGGGATCGGCCGCGGGAACAATCTGACCCCCGATTCACCATGCTGGTGAGCAAGCCACCATCCACGCGGGGACACCTGCTGGTTCCTGGCTGACGTCCCAGCACAATTCGTGCCCTCCAGGGAATGCTGCAGAGACCCGCGGAAGGGACAATCTGAACACAGACCATTAGATGACGAGGAGGAGGAGGGCCGGACAAGGTGAGTGGTGAGCTGCGACCACATCGTAAAGCCGGACACGGCCCGCCAACATTACGAAGGTACACGCCCCACCCCACAAACGGGAAGCTATTATTAACTGGGCAGTTTCCCACGTTCCCATAGTACGTGGGAGGACACAACCCATCCAGGAGAGGGCCACAAAGTGGTAAACACCTTGCAGTCCTATATATTGGCGCTGGGTGTGGGAGATTGGCAGAACAGCCCAGCAGCACCTGACACTATGAGGGGCCTATATCTTCACATCCGGAGGCCCGTACTCGGCTCCAATCCAAGCCAGCAAGCAGGTGGAACACGCTGGTCGCAGGAGTAATTCTGGTCCACAGCCCTTATACTTCCGGCTACCATACCTCCAATGCCCCCGGCCTGATATTAAACAGGCCCTGTCTTAAAGGATCACGCATCTCTGGATAATCCTGTGCCAAGTCCTGCAGTTGGGAATCCCCGCGCTCGCAGAGAGAGGGTGAAGACACCACAGGACCTCCCAACAGGAAAGTGGTTCAAGGCACCTCTACCACCATTGTCAACCTTGAAGTGCAAGGGGAACACAAGACAAATTACCCTTCCAAACAGGCTGCAACTAAACAAGGGCCTGCCTCCAGAGGAAACCAAACATTTTCTTCAATCCATAGCAGAGATCTGACCCATGTGAAGGCTTATAATTTATGGAAGCTAGACAATAACTAACTAGGAGGGGCTCAGGTGACACGGCCCAGTGGCATTGCACCCAACCGCCTTGGCAATAACGTTGGTGGCTTGCAAAGGGGCCTACCGAGTTGGAACCCAGCGGGTCAGGACACGCAGGCAAGAAACCCGATCTGTTTAGACTGTATAAAACCAGTATAAGGTTCCATTCCAACACAAGTCATGGGAGAACATAACCCGCTCTTGATTGTTACCGGCGACACATGGGCCGCCACGAGAACAAAAGTACAGGTGCGAATAAATCCGGCCCAATGGACTCCTTTGCTAGCTCCATGGGACGCCCGCCACCACATCAATGGGGGTGGACATCCCTGCCGAGACACTACCTGACGCAAGAGAAGACCGCCTAATGACTATGGTTCAAAATGGCTTCCTAGCAGTGAATGTCAAGCTAGACGAAATTGTCGCAACAATCAGTTCTCTCAAGGCTAGAGTGGACAAGTAAAGCGCTCGCATTACAGTCACCGAACACAGGATCAGTACAAACGAAGATGCGATAACCCAACACAGCCGGGACATTGCACAATTGAAGGGAGAACTACGCAAAACTCAAGCTAAATGCGAGGACCTCGAATCGAGATCTAGGAGGAACAACATCCGTATTGTCGGCATTTCAGAATCCTTCTGTAAGGGCCCCATGGAGCGACATGTGGAAAGCCTGCTGAAAAAACTTTTAGGCACAGAATCCTTTTCAGATCACTTTCTCCTTGAAAGGGCACATCGCACCCTGGCACCACCACCCAAACCTGGGGCACTGCCCTGTACGATCATTGTTCGTCTACTCAACTACAGAGACAGAGATGCGATCCTAAGGCTGTCCAGAGAAAAAGGTACCCTACACTACAAGGAAAACACAATGTACATCTATGTGAGTTTAGAAATTACCCTTCCATAGCATAGACGGTATATTTTGTTGGCTGAAAACCAACCGCATCATATATTCAGCATTGTTGGTACAGACTCATAACCAGAGAAGTCCATTTTGTAGGAATAGAATTCGCCATTTTGATGGTTTTTGCTTTTCTTGCTTCTGTTCAAACTGCTTTGCTGTAAGTGAATTCTATTTCGTTCTTGCTCATGCATAGAGCAAGGCCACAAGTTTCATGTTGAAACGCAGCACAGACAACCCAGACAGCAATGCCCCGGGTTCCTCCCTCACAAGTCCTTGGAAGTAAGCAACAAGGCACTTAATCACTATGCAGGTGCCAGCTACTCTCGCTGGAGCGGCAGAAACTATAGAAATGAACAGTTAAAGGCTGAATTATGCTCTCTTCTGCGGCCCCCCCTTCATTGAGCCCCTGTAGATCAAGCTGACCTCTAGCCCACAAATAGAAACTTGAAGATAGTGAGGCCTGCAATGTGTCCCTCCCCTGCACGCAGCTTTCTTGTAAGAACAAGAGGATTATGTTCCCTAAAACAAAGAATAGTATCTCCATCTGTGCTAATTGCAGACTGTTGCTAAATGAATATCTGAAGGGTGTCATATTCGTCATAATTGTCAATCATCAAACCATTGCAAAGAAAGATACATTATGGGCGGTTTTGAATGTGTCACTACTGATAATAAGATGATCATTTTGTATATATTTAACTGTTGTAAAATGCTCGCTCTCTTGCATCCCATGAGGTCTGGGTGACACGCGTTGTGGGACGTGAGACCCAGTCGGCCGACTGAGACTATTTGCTTTGCAATAAACTCTAGATTCTGGGAACTGAACCTCGTGTCTGGCGTATCAGTTTGTGTGTGTGGTGATTGTGCCTTGTTTCCATACGCGAGGGTCCCCTAGGGGCCCCATCATAATGGCGCCCGAATAGGGACCCTCCCCCACTTGCCCCATCGTATACGTTGTAATATAAGAAAGGCGAGAGAAGAAAACAAAGCGAGGACGAGACTGTCAAACTGGGATCGAGAGGTGTTCGGAGCGCCCCTGTGAAAGTGATGAGACTCCTTTGCAGATCTGTACACAACTGATCCCTGATCGACGTGTCTGGCCAGAGAGCAAGAGGCAAGGGTCCTGAAACGAGGCAGAGTGAGCCAAATACGCAGACACAACGATTCTTGGTTGCGTCAGTATACGGACGAATTGTGTCTTGAAAGACGACTTGGTTGATCAGGTGAGTCGTGCCCCGATTCTAATAGCCCTGATACTGGTTGAGTGTTGCTCTTGCAAGAACAAATGCCCAGGTAAGGTACGAAAAAGTTTAAAACATGCCTGGGAATTTGTCTTCCTGTCTAGCAGGATTTTTCCACTGCGGTAGAAACTGGCCAGGCTGCGCCACCTGAAGGGTCGCCAGCGTATGAGATGTATGTGAAGTATGGTATAGGGGCAATAATGTTTTGTGAAATTTGGCATGGGCAAACCAGACACAAGGAAGATTTGCAATGGCCGAAACATGGGAGTTATGAGATGGCGCGTATAGATTATTTGGAATCAGTATTGCTGCAGAAAAAAGCACGCCCAGCGACTTTTGACGTCATTAGGGACTGGAGAAAGGAAGCTATGATTCGCTTGAGAAGCAGGGAGAAACATGCGCGCAGGCATAAATCTAGAGAAGAAAAAGCGCAAGAGCAGGATAACAAAGAATGGGATGAGCAAATAAGACAGACGGATAGATGTGTCAGGATAGGTGTAGACAGAATATATCCCTAATAAAAGTTGCATTCATCAGACAAATTAATTAATAAGATATTAAATGTAAAGAGACAAGAAAGTCCCAAAAACAAGACTGACACAATTGTGTTAGTGCCCATTGCACAGCCAATCCATGTTGTCCAGCCTCCATTACAGCTGCAGCCACCACTCCCCCTTCCAGTCGTTCCATCTGCACCAGCCCCTCCCCTCCATGCAATTTCACTCCCCCCTCCACCTACTGAACTTGAATCCATTGCTACACGAGAAGAGAGTATGGGAAGAGTGGAGACGGCACAAAGTGAGTGTGCTAGAATAACCCGTAGTGCGGTTAGCAAGGAAAGGAAGGAGTTGAAAGAACAAGCAGAAATGTATATAGACGGAGGCGATGAGACGTCAACGTTGGACTTGATGTATGATTATAGGAAGCTGAGTGAAAAACCGTCATTGTTTTAATGCATGGGAGAAAATGTAATGGAAAGATGGAAGCAATTGGAATGGTCCCACCGCAGAAAATGCAGGATTTTAATGCATTTGCGCATATGAGAGAAAGAGATTTAGAAATAAAAGAAAATGTGGACAGGCTTTTTGAGTTTAAAAATGAACTTGATGAATTGTATGCTGAAATGTTTTCTACGCTAGGGTTCAGGAACAAGGACGTAAGGAGAGGGAGGCAAAAGGCGGTACCATATGTACAACAGCGATTTCTTCCGCCGTCAAAATAGGCTAGTGAGGAAATGAAAATATGCACATGAGGCGCTTAGATGGATCACAGATGCTAGCATTCCTACAATGGAAGTGCATGAGATATTTGATCAATATACATTAGCAATGCAAAGAAAGGCACTGCAGGTGATGGTTGAATATTTACAAGATAAATACATAGATAATAAGCAAATTTGTCCATCTGAATGAATGGCAGTATATAAGAGAATTGACACGAGAAACAGGAGAGACTACCCTATCCCTTGACTTGGCTATAGTGCTACATATGAGGGAGGGGGAAGTTAAAACGAGTGCGATATTTCCCATGAGAGACGTTCCACCCACTTTTGTACCAAAAAGAGAGATTTCTGGTGTAAACGGATTACCAGCACAAGTGACAGAAGCACATTATACAGCACAATATGTGCATGTCCCTTTCTCCAGACAGGAGGTGAATAATATAAAACAAACGATCCCCAATTTAAGGAAACATCTGGCGGGATTCTATAAAGAAGTAGAGTCATATCTGAAATCATCAATTTTTACTATGAATGATATTGATATAATATTCCCAGTAATTTTACCAGCAGACATATGGAAGCAGATAAGAAAAGTAGATGATCAGGATAGTTTTGGTAACACGTGGGAGCATCTAGCGAAAGAGGATGCGGACAGGAAAGCAGGCGAGAAACCATTGTCAAATATGGCACCATTACCAGCACGGATAATACAGAAATTGAAGGAAATAGTTCCAGAAAAAAGAATTGTATGGGACAAACTAACTGCATGTGTACAAGGCAAAGATGAGTTAGCTACAGACTATTTTAATACATTTGAGGAAGTGTTTACAGATTTTAGTGGGCAAGATGTAAGTACTGATGCGGGGAAAAGATTATTCGTTGATAAATATGTACGGGGATTAATGCCTCCAATCCAAAACTTGATAATGACATCTGAAAGTGCATGGCAAGCAAAATCACTGAGTGAAGTATTACGCATGGCCCAATATTATGAGAACAGGGTGAACACAAACAAAGAAAAAGAAGCGAGAGATAGAGTTAACCTAAAAACAAGGGTGTTACTACAGCAAGTAGCGGGCCACAATAGAGGAAGAGGAAATGTGCAGGGGAGAGGAAGTAATTCCAACATGCATGGAGGCCCTCTGGGATTAAATCAGTGTGCATATTGTAGGGGACAGGGACATTGGCGAGCACAATGTCCACATTTGCAAAATAGAAATGGGTATGGTCAAAGAAGACAGAACAGAGGTCGCCCGGGAACACATGGACAGGATAGAAATAATAGTATGCAGCAGAACCAGAATAATCAAGGGAGTAGCAATCAGAACCAGAACCAAGATCAGAGTCAGACTCCTTACTTCCAAAATCAAAGTCAGCACAATGGAGGTGGGGGCGTAAATATTTTTTTATACACGACCAAATACATACTATTCTGGTGATTACACATCAGATGACGTATTGTTTCCCCGATAGGACAGCCCAAGACAGGGGTCGGAACCAGTGTCTATTCCCGTTAACCAGAAAGGAACCTACGTCGAAATGAAAGTTGGGAATAGGGAGCACAGTTTTCTTGTAGACACAGGTGCACAGAAGTGCTCGATAGACCATCACTTGGTTCCAGAAATACCGCTGTCAGGGCGAAAGAATGTTTCAGTGGGGTTCGCAGGCACCCCAGTAATTAATCCCGTTTCCCAATCAGTACCAGTAACACTAGGGCCATTCACAGAATATTGTCCATTTTTATTGACACAGAATTGTGATGAGAATCTGTTAGGTTTAAATTTGTTGAAAAAATTAAGTGTGATTATCCATTGCACTCCTGATGGAGTGTTTCTGACAATATCACCGTAGAATATACCAGTGTCTGAGTTCTTGTCCAGACCTCTGCCAGGAGAGTTAAGCGAAGTACGGACTTGTAGATTGGCAATGAATGACAATGATGTGGGATGTTTAAAGATAGAGCCAGTGAAAATTGTTTTGAAAGAAGGAGTAACATTGCTACGTATTCCGCAGTATAAGATTTCGATTGAGGGCGAGAAAGCATTGAAAAGTATTGTCTCAGAGTTGGTAAAAAGGAATGTGATTGAAGAGATTTCAGGTAGCACTTGTAACAGCCCCACTCTCCCGGTGTATAAGAAAGGAGGTAATGAAATACGGTTCCATTTCATAATTGATTTACGCACACTGAATAGAGTGTTTGATCCTCAGTTCCCACTGGTCCCAGACGTCACCACAATTTTGACAATGATACCTGCCTCGGCTGCATATTTTAGCGTGATTGATCTGAAGAATGCATTCTTTAGCATTACACTACACCAGGATAGCAGATATTTATTTGCTTTCACGTTAGGAGGGCGGTCATTTACATTCACACGAATTCCACAAGGTTATACGGAAAGTCCAAGCATATACAGCAGAGCATTAAAAGAACAGTTAGACATGCTAGAGTTACCGGCGGGTTGTGTATTATTGCAATACATAGACGACTTGTTAATTGTTGCTGATACAGAGGAGATTTGTAAAAAGAGTACCGTTTTGTTGTTATCACACTTAGAAGAACATGGCCATAAAGCGAGTTTGAAAAAAATTCCAGTATTGTCGAAAGGAGGTGGCTTATTTGGGCTACCTACTTTCGAAAGAGGGGAGAAGACTGACACCAGAAAGAATAGAGAGTATCTCTAGTATGCCCATTCCAAAAATGCAGAAAGGAGTCAGAGCCATAATAGGCATGGCCTCCTATTGCCGCCAGTGAATAGCACATTTTGCGATGATTGTGAAGCTGATGGTGGCATTGACAAAACAGGATGTTGTGATGCCTTTGCAATGGAATGAAGAAGGCCAGAGAGCATTTTATCTGCTCAAAACTGCGTTGTGCTCCGCCCCAGTTCTGGGCACACCAAATTATGAAAACGTTTTTAGATTGTTTGTGCATGAGAATGAAGGCTGCGCGCTGGCTGTTTTAACACAGGAACAAGGAGGAAGAAATAGACCATGCAGTTATTTTTCTTCCACGCTGGACCCTGTAGCATCCGCTTTGCCGCATTGTTTGCGAGCTGTTGCAGCAGCAGCTGCTGCGTCAGCGAAACAAACTGAAGGAATGGTGCTGGGGCACACCTTAATTTTGATGGTGCCACATGCCATAGACGTTCTCTTAAACAGAACGCAGACGCAACACCTCACATCTGCCAGATTAACTAGATATGAAATTGTCTTGTTCGCACCAAACATCCAAATTTTGAGGTGTTGCGCTTTGAATCCTGCAGAATTAATGCCACTGCCCAGGGAAGAAATAGGTGAGAAGGAATCACCGCCCCATGATTGTTTAATAGTTACTGAAGAGGAAACGAAGGGAAGAGTTGATTTAACAGACACCCCACAAAAAGAGCCAGACGGAGAACTGTTTTGTGACGGCTCCTGTTTTAAATTACCTGATGGCACATTAACTGCTGCCTATGCCATTACGACACAAAAAAGTACTGTAGAAAGCAAAAGAATCCCCTACAACTCTGCACAAGCCGCAGAGATAATAGCGTTAACCAGAGCACGTGATATTTCTGAAAATCTGAATGTAAACATATATACGGACAGTCAGTATGCCTTTGGGGTGGTACATGATTTTGGCAGACTCTGGGCTGAGAGGGGTTTCCTGACATCACATGGAACTAGGATTCAACACGGCCCTTTGATAGTGCGATTGCTGTCTGCACTTACGGGCCCGAAACAACTAGCAATAAAAAAATGCGAGGCGCATAAAAAAGTAACATGTAAAGTGGGGGAAAGAAGCGCATTTGCAGACAGAATTGCGAAACAAACTGCCACTGATTTAAACACCAAAATGTTAACAGTACAGTCCGAGGAAGTGCCCTGCATGATAGAGAATGGGATTGCTACAGTCAAAGAGAGGCAGGCGGACGCAACTGCTGATGAAATACAAGAGTGGGCTGAGGACTATGCAGAATTAGATCTGGAAGGTTGTTGGGTGGACAAAAAGAGTAGAAATTGGATGTTGCCAAACTCCTATGTAACTGCAATGGTCACTACGGCCCACTGTCCCACGCACATTTGTGCAAAGAAGATGATTCAACATCTGGCTAAAGTGTGGCAGAACACGCACATAAGAAAAAATGCGGAAAGGCTAGTACAAAACTGTATAACGTGTTTACAACACAATGTTGTAAAAAGAACAGCTACTCCAACAGGTAGTTTTGCCCCCCCCCTCCATGCCATTTGAGGTGATCCATTTTGATTTTATAGAAATGGAAAGGTGTCAGAACTTGTACTGGTGGTAGTGTGTGCGTTCAGTAAATGGGTGGAAGCATATCCACTGAAGGATTGTACAGCGATGAGCACTGCTAAGGTGATGCTAAAGGAGTACTTTTCACGGTTCGGCCTGCCCCGGGTCATATGGTCCGACAACGGCCCACATTTTGTTGGCGCCGTAATATTACAGATTTGCGCAGGTCTTCAGATTGATAAAAGATTCCATTGCGACAGGCATCCGTGTGCGTGTCTTATTGAATGCCAGAACGGCATATTGAAGAATAAAATTAGTAAAATCTGCACAGGGAATAAATTGAAATGGACGGATGCCTTGCCTTTAGCTTTGTTGTGCATGCGCACATCAGTGCTAGCGAGGACTGGACTCTTCCCCCTATGAGATTGACCTAGGCGGTTGAATGAAGTAGAATATTCTGTGCTTAGTATCTATTGTTACATCTTAATACAGAAGCTTTGTTTGATTCATCAGCAGGTACAGGAGGCTCTTCCTGTCAGATATGCCGGTCCGGGGCATTCTCTGCAACCAGGTGACTGGATCCTTGTAAAAAACTTCGAGAGAAAGTCATCGCTTGCGCCAAGATGGCGTGGGCCCTATCAAGTTCTCCTGGCAACGCAGACAGCGGTCCGTGTGGACGGCGGGAAGGCGTGGATACATGCCACGCATACTAAAAGAATTCCATCGCCGTTGAAAGAAGTGCCTGATCTAGACGACAAGGAAAAGACAGCTGCCTCCGAATCGAAGGAAATTGTCGCCAGTTCTCTGCCACAAAATCTGCCTGAATGTGATACAAAGCCTGAAAAGATTGCTACAAAGGAGAAAGGGCTAAGAGTGCCCCAACCCAATCCAGCCCAACTTGCATCGCTGCAGGTTGACACAAACCCTGCATCATCACTGTGGCGCCCACCATCTCTCGTTGCGCCACAGACTGGCTTCGAGCCTGAATCTCGAAGTGCACAAGCACTATTCGACAATCACAGAGTACCCGGAGCAATGCAGTACAATCTGCGTCCTCGAAATCAGAAGTGATCAGATCTTCGTTTCATTTTCTTTATTGCCTCGGTTTCCCATCACGGATGAAGTGGGAACCGTAGACCTAAGGGAGAGAGGCGCGGGAGTTGTGCAAATCTGACAGCTCAGGAACGTGGCTCCCCGGTGCTATCTTTGGAAACAAAATCCATGTGTTGATCACCCTGTGCGAACGAGCGGGGCTCATATTGTACAAAGGCAATTGATAAATGCTCCGGAGTTCTTTGAGCAATGTGCAGAAGCACGATAATCTTGCCCAACGTTTAGCAATCCAGGCTGCCGAGAACTGGCTTAAACACTTTAACATTTCTGAACTTACTGGTATTTCAACCAGTTCAGCGGTGAGAGGTATTCACGATGAACATTGTTGAAGAAGAAGAATCAAGAAAATGGCCGTACCAGCTTCTGCCCCGTCCTGCACCAATGCTGACAATGTAGTGAATTTAGAGACTGTAAAATTGCCGAAGAATAATTGCCGTAAAAGGTGTATGCTAACCGTCACTATAATCATGTGCATTATGAGTATATTAGCACCGATAACAATAGTCCTGGTATTATGGTATTTGGAAGAAATACGTCCATTAGGAGTATTCTTGCCTAAGAGAAATATTTCTGTCACTGAAAGCCCAGTTGATGTAATTTCCTATACTTTGTCCCCAATGGAGGAAAGACACATGGAAGGTTATGGAAATAACACATTACTTCTGATAATGAATATGATACATGCAATTCTGAGAAAAAACTATTGTTGGATATGTACCCATATACCGCAACATGGTGGGAAGGGAATAGGTTGGTATGTGCAGCCATTGCCGTTAAGCTCTGCATGTTACGCGTCCCTAAGTACACTATATTATGGGAAATGGAACAAGAGTGAAACGGGTCAATTAGATAGGACAAACATGGATGAATTTGAAGAAATAATAATGAAACCTGTAGGTTGCACTATATTTCGTAAAGCAAGACTAATAACACCAGTAGTAATGCCACAAGATAGATTATATGTGCCATATAAATCATCTGTAATCACGTTTCACATGAACCTAGAAGCGAATAAAGATCCAGTGCCCCCCTCCTATACAATAAATTGGAGTCCTCGCACTGTTCCATTTTGCTTGAAAAAGAAGAGCTCCTATTCAGTAGGAACATTCACAAGGTGTATGAACATTGCAATCCTTGAAAGAGAGGAAGAACCAGTATACATAGGTGATCCTGTCTATTTCATATGTGGGGAAAAAGCTTATTCCTGGTTGCCGAGAAATTGGAGAAGTACTTGTTACTTAGGGATTCTATTTCCAGGGGTATTTCTTTCAAGAACATCAGATATAGCAAAATTGTCTAGATCAAGGCCTCGGCGAAATGAGGAAGGAACAAGTTACTTACCTGTAACTGTTGTTCTCCGGCATGGGTCTGGCATGGATTCACATGCTCATGAATATTCCCCGTCGTCAGGCTGGGAATCCTCGGTAAAGAAAAATCAGTATCAGTTTTGTTTCTGATATGTCTTTCGTAGTAGTAACCAATCACTGATCTCTGCGTCATACTGACCACAGCCAATGACTGCCATCTCCCTAAGCCACGCCTCTGGCAGCCATCTTCAGATTTGGTAGCACGTGAAGTGGCAGTATGACCAAGTGAAGAGCCGCAGTAGGCGGGAGGGTTCGCATGTGAATCCATGCCAGACCCATGCCAGACCCATGCTGGAGAACAACAGTTACAGGTAAGTAACTTGTTCCTTCTCCAGCATGGGGTCTGGCATGGATTCACATGCTCATGAATAAAAGAATACATAGCAGTACACACATGCACAACCACGGGAGGTGGCAAAGGCTCAACATTAAGCACTACATCAAACTCAACATTAAGCATTCTTACCTCCTCACCAGACTCACCTTAGGCGAACAGGTTGCGCAGCACTGCTTGGCCGACCCTGGACCCCTCCCTGGAGTCCCGATCGACGCAGTAGAATTTCGTGAAGGTGTGCGTCGACCTCCACGTAGCAGCCCTGCAGATGTCCAGCAAGGGCACACCAGATAGGAACGCCGTGGTAGCCGCGATCGCTCTGGTGGAATGGGCTCTCGGACGGCTAGGCAGCGGTCGGTTTGCCAACCGATGACAGTACATGATACAGCCGGAGAGCCATCTGGAAATGGAAGCCTTCGAGAGAGCCTTCCCCTGATTGACAGGTCCAAAGTTCACAAAAAGTTGTGACGTCTTCCGAATACTCTTCGTGTGGTCCACGCAGAACTTCTGTGCTCTAGCAACATCCAGCGAGTGCAAAGTCCTTTCAGCCGGCGACAAAGGCGACGGGAAGAAAACAGGTAACACCAAGGGTTCGTTGAGGTGGAAGTCCGACGGCACCTTGGGCATGAAGGAGGGGTGCGTCCTGAGCACTACCCTCGTGTCGTGAAAAGTCAAGTACGGGGGCTTGCAGGAAAGGGCCTGGATCTCTCCCACCCGTCGTGCGGAGGTGATGGCCACAAGAAACGCTGTTTTCCACGACAAGAACTTCAACGGAGCTGAGTGCAGAGGCTCGAACGGAGGTCCCATGAGCTTGGTCAGCACCACGTTGAGCTCCCACACCAGGGCCGGGGCCTTCACCGGCGGGAACGATCTGAACAGTCCCTTCATGAATTCTTTCACCAGACAATGAGACCACAAAGACGTCCGTCCCGTGGTTCTGGTGTATCGGGAGATCGCAGCAAGATGAATCTTGATGGAAGCGTGCGCCAGCCCAGCCTTGGCCAGCGTCAGCAGGTACGGCAGTACTTGAGGAGCCGTAATCCGTAGAGGGTTAATCTTCTGTGCGTGGCACCAGACAGAGAACCTCTTCCATTTGTGTCCGTAGCATTTAAGAGTTGAGGACGCCCTAGCCTTTGCAAGAACCTCTCTGCAGTCGGCCGGTATGTCGTAACCTCCAAACTCTAACGCTGCAGGCGCCAGGCCTGCAAGTTCAGCGACTTCGGGTCGTGGTGGAGGATGGCGCCTCCTTCCCTGGAGAGAAGATCTGCATCCACTGGCAGCTTGATTGGCGGGGACGCTGACAAGTCCAGAAGGTCCGGGAACCATATCTGCCTCGGCCACGCAGGTGCGACGAGGATCATCCTGCACCATGACCTCTTGAGCTGGTTGATGAGCCGGATCAGCAGCGGCAATGGAGGGAACGCATATAGGAACAGGCCCTCCCAGGGGAACGAGAAAGCATCGCCCATGCTCCTCGGCTGGGGAAACCTGCTGGCGAACCTCCGGCACTTGAGTTTGTCGCCGTCGCGAACAGATCGATCTGGGGTGTGCCCCACCGTCGGAAGAGGCGGTCCACTAGATCCTGTCGCAGTTCCCACTCGTGGCACGAGCGCAGCTCCCTGCTGAGCAAGTCGGCGATGGTGTTTTTTATCCCTGCCAGATGAAATGGCACCAGAAACATCCCTTGGGCGACGGCCCAATGCCACAGATCCTGAGCCTCCTTGGACAGGGCTGGGGATCTGGTACCGCCCTGCTTCCTGATGTAGAACATGGTGGTGGTGTTGTCGGTGAAGATCCTCACCACCTTGCCCTTGAGGGACAGAAGAAAGGACCTGAGGGCCCAAAACACTGCACGGAGTTCCAGGACGTTGATATGGAGGGACTTCTCCGTCGGCAGCCAAAGGCCCCTCGTGTGCAGATTTTCGGTGTGCGCTCCCCACCCTTCCAGGGAGGCATCCGTGGTCATTGTCTTCTGGTGGTCCGGGGTCTGGAAGTCCATGCCCGCCGTCAGATGCGCGCGGGTGCCCCACCACCGGATCGCTCGTCGGAAGCTCTCGTCGAGTGTGATCCTGTCCTCGAAGCTGCCCGTCATCTGGATCCAGCGAGCGTCCAGGATCTCCTGTAACGGGCGCCTCCGAAGCCTGCACAGGCGGATGAGATAAATGCAAGAACACATCATTCCGAGGAGGGACTTGATGGACCTCACCCTGGCCGCGTCCGCAACCAGCATCCGCTGCACCTTGCCCAAGATGGCCCTCGTCCTTTCCTCCGACGGAGAGGCCAGAAGTGCCACTGTGTCGAGCTTCGCTCTCAGAAACCGTGCGTCTTGAGCGGGCACCAGGTGGGACTTGGCGTAGTTTATGGAGAATCCCAGGTCCGTGAGTAGTTGGACAGTCCTCGCCGTGTGCTCCGCGGCAAGCTCCTTTGTCTTTGCTCGGATGAGCCAGTCGTCCAGGTAGGGGTAGACGTGGATCCCCTCCAGGCGCAGCCGCGCCGCCACCGGTGCGAGGCACTTGGTGAACACCCTGGCTGCCGACCTCAATCCGAAGGGAAGGGCTCTGAACTGGTAGTGACGCCCTTGGACCACGAATCTGAGAAACATTCGGTGTCCCTTTAGGATGGGGGTATGAAGTAGGCATCCGCCAAATCCAACGACGACAGGAAATCGCCCTCCTCCAGTTGACCCAGGATGTGCTGGAGGGTGATCATCCGGAACTTCTGTGCCTTGATGAATTTGTTCAGTCGTCGTAGGTCCAGGATGGGACGCCATCCTCCCGTCTTCTTCTTCACGAGGAAATATCTTGAGTAAACTCCGGAGTCCCGAAGCCTCTTTGGGACGAGCTTGATGGCGCCTTTCTTGAGCATCGCCTTTACCTCCAAGAGAAGTTGAGGGACGTGATGTTCCTTCCTGGCCACGGGAGGTACGCGCGGGCACTTCTTTAGAAACTCGAGCGCGTGACCCTGGGCTAGGGCGTCCAGCACCCAACAGTCGATGGAGATGGAGATGGACTACCACACGTTGACGAAGCTCGCCAGCCGGCCTCCCACCGGGGTGCTTCGGTGGGGGCCCGACCCCACGGCCGGTTCAGTCCTGCTTCGACGAGGCTTTGCCGCCTTGTCCTCCTTGGCGACGACGGTGGGGTCCGCCCGACTTGCCACGTCCCCTGTAGGCTTCCTGTGACGACGAACGGGCCGATTGACGATAGGTGGAAAATCCGCCGCCGGAACCTTTGGAGGCACCCTGCTTGCCTAAGCCGCTCCGAAAGGGCGGCCGTTGTTGCTGGAGGACACCAAGAGCCCGGGCAGTCTCCGTGTCCATCTTGATGGCTTGTAGGGAATCGTCCACTGTTTTCCCAAACAGGTTGCTCCCGTCGAACGGCATGTCCAAGACTGGTCTGCACGTCCTGACGGAAGTCAGTTACCTTGAGCCATCCACGCTGTCTAAGGCACACGCCGTTGCCCAACTGGCGAAATCCAGTGTCAGCAATGTCCTTCGCTATCGTAATGGCGTGGTCCAACGCCACTTCTCCTTCCTGCAAGATCTCTAGGGCCTCCGCCCTCTTGTCGTCTGGTAGGAAATCCAGCAGGGGGGCGATTTTGTACCACAACTCCCTGTCGTAGCGGGCTACGATAGCCAAGGCGTTAGCAGCCTGAATCGCCGTCGCTGCCGATGAGATGACTCTGCGTCCCATCGTGTCCAACTTCTTTCCCTCGCCGTCCGACGGGGAGGTTGACGTACAGGCCGAGGCCCCCCCCCCGCTTTCTTCCTGGCCGCCGTGGAGACGACCGAGTCCGGGGTCGCTGTGCCCGAAGGCACAAGGGGGCCGCGTCCGGGACCCGGTACTTCTTCTCGTACCGATCCCTTCTCGCAGGCGTTGTGGATGGGTTCCTGAGGAGGGCGAGACCCTCATCCCAGATATCTTCCAGTAGAGGTACAGCGAGGACCGTCTTCCTCTTGGTCTCGCGCCGTTGATAAAGGAAACCTTCCTTCTTCTCTTCCGGGCAGAGCTGGAAAAGCTCGGATGCCCTGGCGATCATGGTATGAAACGAATCAATCTCGTTGGGCGGGGAAGCCCGGGGAGGAGGTGACGACGGGAGATCCTCGTCGTAAACCTCGTCGTCTGTGCCCGTCGCGGCCGTGTCAGTCCCCGTATCATCCCCACGGGTCGTGGATGGGGAGGAGGGCTGAGCAGGGCGCGATGTTTGAAAAGGAGGTGGAG
Source organism: Ambystoma mexicanum (assembly GCF_040938575.1). NCBI lineage: Eukaryota > Metazoa > Chordata > Amphibia > Caudata > Ambystomatidae > Ambystoma > Ambystoma mexicanum. The sequence continues at coordinate 964,549,255 of NC_090936.1, read as the reverse complement.
GATGAATCCTTCTTCTCTTAGGAGGAGGGCTCCTAGAAGGGCCTGGCTCCGGGTCCCCCGTCGGGAGAGTTTCCTCCGTTGGTGGTAACGGCAATCTCGTCCTCATCTCCGAGCATAAGGACTGTATAGCCAACAAAATGGCCACCGAGTTGTCTTGCGGCACTGGTTCAGGGGAGTCCGAGGGGCGGTCAGGAGCCCCGTCGGCACCCTCGACGTTCTCGTCGTCTCCTATGTCAGGGTCCCTCCCGACGGGCTGGTCTTCTTCTCCGCCAACGCCGTGGCTTAAGACTTCGATCAGCTCCTCCTCAGAGGTTGAGGCCGAATCCACAACGACCTCCTGCCCCCCCTTTTTCTTCTCCGTCGGAGGTTTCACGGGGGTCCTGTCGATGGGCATGAAAGAGGACTCCCTCCGCGGTGGCAGGGAGACCCTGGGCCCCGAGGTCGCCACCACTGGTGTAGCCTCCACAGGCTGAGCCAGGGCCGCCGCGACTGTCTCGATAGAGGCCTTGGCCGGATGGATTAAGGCTTTCACCACCTTGGGTGCGCTCACCGCCTTCTCCTTGGGGGAGGGTCACCGCCTCGCTCCCCCTCCGATGGGGCCTTCGAGCTCGACCGGGGTCTCTCCAGGAGCTTCGCCGGGTGCTCGGCCTTCCTCTTACCCGAGCCAGAGCGTTGGCTCGTGGTTGATGGCGCCGGGGAGGATGCGCCCTGCCTGGCGCCCGTAGAGCCCGACCGTTCGGCGCTCCCGGTGCCAGCGGACTCGCGGTGCTTGGCCTTCTGTTGGACCCCCGTCGCCGGGGCGCCCTCAAAGGTCTTGGAAGACCGCTCGGACTTCTTCTTCTTCTCGCCTGACGGGCTCTTCCCTTCCAGCCAGTTGGCGAGACGCAGATGGCGGTCCTTCATGGTCCGCTCCGACATATTGTCGCAAAACGCACAGTCCTTCTCCACGTGCGTCTTGTCCTCATGCAGGCAATAGAAGCAAAGGGAGTGTTCGTCCTCCTTAAAAGACATTCTGAAGCTGGCATCCAGGGCAGACCCTGAACAGCTTTCCGGGCGTCGAGCTTCCCTTCTCCTGGGCCGTGATCGAGATGGGCCTGAGAAACTTCTGGAGTCCTCCAAAAGCGTGGCTCGACGAAGTCTTCACCCTTGAGGGGCGTAGAAGAATCTGACACGGGTCCCCGTTGATCGGATAAAGAAACGGTGGAGCTTGAGGCTCTTTTGACCGAAAAAGAGAAAATGTTCCTAGGAAAAAACGCAAAAAAAGCACTAAAGCTCGAGAGCAATAGCACAAGGATCCCAACACTTGAACGTGCGGTAAAAATCTGAAGATGGCTGCCAGAGGCGGGGCTTAGGGAGATGGCAGTCATTGGCTGTGGTCAGTATGACGCAGAGATCAGTGATTGGTTACTACTACGAAAGACAGATCAGAAACGAAACTGATACTGATTTTTCTTTACCGAGGATTCCCAGCCTGACGACTGGGAATATTCATGAGCATGTGAATCCATGCCAGACCCCATGCTGGAGAAGGAAGATTAATTGCATAAGATATAGCTAAATCATTCATACCATTTTGGGGTCAGGCAATACATTCATATAATATAAGACAACTGTCCAGAATTTTAGAGAAAACAATAAATGGAACAACGGATATATTGTATAATATGACCCTAGAGGAAAAAGCAATCAGACAAATGACACTTCAAATTAGGATGACTCTCGACATAATTTTGGCTGATCGTGGAGGAGTTTGTAAAATCGTGGGGTCACCGTGTTGCGTATTTGTAAGTGACTCCTCCCCTACGATTTTTGAAGCGATAAAGAAATTATACGTCCTGAGCACTGAACTCCATCCTCCAGAAGGTAGTTGGGAATTATAAGCTCCTGGTTTTGGGAATTATTACCCTCATGGGGATGGAAATTGGTTTTAGCTGCAGTGCTCGGAGTTTTCTTAACATGTTGTTGTTGCATACACTGCCTACCAATAATTTGCACTGAAGTAAGTGATGAATGCATACACCTGGTGACACAGAAAAAAACTCCTGGACTGAATTCAAATACAAATCATGAAATGAAAACAGCGAAAGAATTCATGTTAATGTTGAGGATAATGATGACCATTATAGCAGTATGCAGAGTTCAGAATCAGATACATGGTCAGAGGAAGACGCAATGTTTGGTTGATGCGTTTGGCTTACGGCCAAGAGGAGGGTTTGTGAGTCTAGAAATTACCCTTCCATAGCATAGACGGTATATTTTGTTGGCCGAAAACCAACCGCATCATACATTCAGCATTGTTGGTACAGACTCATGAGGATAACCAGAGAGCGTCCATTTTGTAGGAATAGAATTCGCCATTTTGATGGTTTTTGCTTTTCTTTCTTCTGTTCAAACTGCTTTGCTGTAAGTGAATTCTGTTTCGTTCTTGCTCATGCATAGAGAGCAAGGCCACAAGTTACATATTGAAATGCAGCCCAGACAACCCAGACAGCAATACCCCGGTCGCCTGCCTCACAAGTCCTTGGAAGTAAGCAACAAGGCATTTAATCACTATGCAGGTGCCAGCTAGTCTCGCTGGAGCGGCAGACACTATAGAAATGAACAGTTAAAGGCTGAATTATGCTCTCTACTGCGGCCCTCCTTCATTGAGCCCCTGTAGATCGAGCTGACCTCTAGCCCACGAATAGAAACTTGAAGATAGTGAGGCCTGGAATGTGTCTCTTCCCTGCACACAGCTTGCTTGTAAGAACAAGAGCGTTATGTTCCCTAACACAAAGAATAGTGTCTGCATCTGTGCTAATTGCAAACTGTTGCTAAATGAATGTCTGAAGGGGGCCATATTCGTCATAATTGTCAATCATCAAACCATTGCAAAGAAATATACATTATGGGCGGTTTTCAATGTGTCACTACTGATAATAAGATGATAATTTTGTATATATGTAACTGTTGTAAAATGCTCGCTCTCTTGCGTCCCACGAGGTCTGGGTGACACACGTTACGGGACGTGAGATCCAGTCGGCCGACTGAGACTATTTGCTTTGCAATAAACCCTAGATTTTGGGACCTGAACCTCATGTCTGGCGTATCAGTTCGTGTGTGATGATTGTGTCTTGTTTCCATACGCGAGGGTTCCGTAGGGGCCCCATCACTATCCGGATTTTTCGACCAGTGTCCAGACACAAAGGAGATCCTACGAACTGGTCAAGAGGCAACTAAGGCTTCGCTGCGTCCCCTATGCTCTCATCCTTCCAGTGAAGTTGCGAATCCAACATGGAGGCAGATCGCATTTCTTCGAGAACCCCACCGAAGCTATGACATATATAGAGGCGTCTATCCCTATCCCCCCCAGAGATCAGGCACAGGATCAGAACATGCTACCACGACCAGATGATGACAGACTAGGCCCAGCTGACTGAGCCGGGTGTAAAGTGATATCCTTTTACGTGCTTCGGGGCCTCTAGCTGGGATGAATGGCTCCAACTGATAATAATTGTGAAAGTTGGCATTAAGGGCCTCTGTTGATGGAGGCCATGCGGCTGCAACGAGCAACCCTCAGGAAAGTTCCACAGGGTATGGGGAATAGGATACATCATCGGGTTGGGGTTGATGGTGCGGGAGGGGGTGGGGGCTGGGGACAACGTTTGGCCACAACTGGCAATTGTTTAAAATCAGAGAGTTTGGTTTCGTCGAGCACAGCTGCAATGGCTGACAGCACTCATAACCCAAGTCACAGAACTGTAACAAAGGAAGACTATGGCGCAGGTTGATAGGGGTATTTCCATCAAACTCCTTTCATGGAACGTCCGTGGCCTCAATATCCCGATAAAGGCCTGGTAAACTGCAGCATATATTACCAGACATAACCCCCAGATCATACTACTACAAGAGACACATGTACTTGGTCAAGTCTGTACTAACTTTCTCCCGAGGTGGGGTCCACTAAGACATTATACTGAATATTAATTCCATTCCACGGGGGTACTCACACTGATACACCCGAAACTGGGTTTCCACCTCCCAGATACCAAAGTAGATGCCCAAAGGAGATATGTATTGGTCTGGGGAGAGGTGGCAGAACGAGAGGTGGTTATAGTCAACACTAATGGTCCCAACATCGATGATCCCGATTTTTACAACACCATACATAACATGTTAACCACTGCTGATGACGCAGCAGTAATTTGGGGGAGAGACTTCAATACGATCCTTGACCGGTCCTCAACTTCCCTCAGATCCCCAATTTAGACTGCATTAGCCATACGGCACATAATGCAACAAATGTCCATGGTAGATATATGGCGGGAACTACACCCCCAGGAAAAGCGTTTCACTTTTTATTCATCAGTACATGATTCTGAGTCCCGCATTGATTACTGGCTTATTAGCTCAACCCTTTCAAACACGGTCTTGAACTGTGAGATCTACCCACGTACACTCACGGACCACTCCCCAATATCAATCACCCTAACTATCTGCAACACTACACCGCGGACCAAAACTGGAGAATTCCCCCCGCTATGCTAAGGGACCCACACGTGTGTGCATCATTACACATCGAAATAGAGGAATTAATTAAATTGAACGAAGGATCTGTAGACCGATATGCCACGATATGGGAAACATTCAAAGTATGGGTGCGAGGGGCAATCATGGCCAAGTCCACTGGACTACTGAGATCTGTCAGGAGAGAATTAGACACTATGGAAGCTAAGCTTGAAATACTTGAGTACACCACCACACATAGCAAAGAAGCCTTTTCTGGCATACACATGACATTGGGTGAATTCAATAAACTTGTTGAACGGAAGGTCCAGTACATGGCTGCCCCAGCCCGGGCTCGAAGATATGGGGAAAGCAATAAGACAGGGAAATTCCTGGCTCAGATGCTCAAGGCTGAGAGCCGCCATACCCCCATCGCTGCCATCCAGACGCCCAATGGGTACATGGTGAATCGTGATCATGACATCAATGATACGTTTACCGAATTTTACAAGACACTATACTCCAACCAATACACCAAATCAAGGGAGGAGATAACAGATTATTTACATGCACTCGATCTCCCGACTCTCACCTCAGAAACACAAACGCTATTAGATACCCCCATATCGCTAGAGGGAATAACAGAGGCGATTAAAGCGTTAACCCTGGGCAGGGCCCCAGGAACAGACAGTCTGGGAGGCGAACTATATAAAGAATTTGAAGACATACTAGCACCGGCCCTGCTAAAAGTTTGGGAAGAGGCAATGGAACGGGGAATGCTGCCAGACACTATGCGTGAAGCAGTAATAACGGTCCTCCTCAAGCCCTGGCCACCCCCTCAAAACATGGGCTCGTACAGACCCCCTTTCACTTATCAATACAGATGCGAAAATCTTTGCTAAAATGTTGGCGACCAGACTATTGCCCTATATGCCCATATTGGTTCACATCGACCAAGCTGTCTTCATACCGACTAGGTCCACGCCCCTGAATCTGAGACGAGTCTTCGGAATGATGGCACAAATAAACTCAAGGGCGAATGCGGTTGTAGCGTCTCTAGATGCCGAAAAGGCTTTCGACTCCGTCTCCTGGTCGTACCTATTTTTGTTTCTCGAGAGATTCGGGCTTGGTCAATATTTTGTAAAATGTGTCCGGCTACTCTACACGTGCCCGTGTGCGAGGGTACTATCCAACCAAACTATGTCACCATTATGTCTGCTAGGTAGGGGTACCAGGCAGAGGCGCCCCTTCTCCCCCATTCCGTTTGCGCTCACAATAGAGCCTATGGCTGAATACCTGCAGCATAACCATACGCACAGGGGTCTAAGAATGACCGGGGCACCGCAAATCTCCCTGTATGCAGAGGACACTCTACTATACATCTAAAACCCTGAGGAAAATGTGGCACCCATTATGGCGGAGATCGAGAGGTTCTCAGAGTAGTCAGGATATAAAATTAATATATCCAAGTCTGAACTGTTTCCGCTTACTCCCAACACTAGAGACATGTCCAACATACAGGGGTTTAAATGGTCCCCTGTACGCGTCAGCTATCTGGGGATCATGATATCAAGAGATAAAAGCACACTACATGCAGATAATCATGGGGAACTATTACAATCCCTCTCCGTCAAATTACAACTTTGGGCCAAACTCCCCATATCCCTTTACGATCGAATATCACTTCTAAAAATGGTGGTGCTCCCCAAACTATTATATCTTTTCTGTAACATCCCGATCTGGCCGGGCAGAACATTCTTTACAAAACTCAACACATTAACCACTACATTTGCGTGGGGTGGGGGGGTGAAGAGAACTGCCAGGCTGAAATGGTCCAAAATGGCGGAACCTTTCGCAAAGGGTGGGATCTCGGCACCTGATTTCGAACTCTATTACTTAGCATCGCAGGCACACTTTGCGAGACATTGGTTCGACTCGGAGGACACAACAACGCATATTCCCTTGGAAAGATATGCGGCATCCCCCTCGGACTTACGAGCAGTAATGTTCGATCCCAAACGAAAAGACTCCTGTGAATATGACCCTGTGAGCGCTACTGCACGAGCATGGTTTAAGATATACAGGAGAATCGATCTCACAACCCCATACGACCCAGAAATACCGTTATGGAACTTCCCTGGTATAACACCCACATTTGATAAGGCACTACAGCGGGCGTGGGACCCAAAGAAACAGTTTAAGATGCGTGACATGTTCCCGGGGGGCAGGTTTTGTGAACTAGAAGACATTCCCGAGGCAGTGGGTGGGGGGTAACTTAAACAATTTAAATTTCACAGAATGAAAGCCGCCTTTACTGCCAAATGGCCCTCATCCCCAGCAGAACCGCCTATACACAAATGTATTGGGGTCATGACAGAAACAGGTGGACACAGGAAAAGTGTGTCCGCACTATACAAGTTAATCCAAACACACTCCAAAACATGTAATAACATTAAAGAGACCTGGGAGCGGGATTTGGGAGTGGAATTGTGTGAAACCACTTGACTGAGGTACTGCCAGCTGACTAAACATGTTTCTATGAACTCATGGCTGTGCCTGGTCCAATTTTAGATACTAAATCAACTTCACTATACCCCCGCCAAGTTGGCTAAGTTTGTAGACAGTCGTACGGTGAAATGCCCCAAATGCGATGGTATATTGCCGCAGGATTTTTCATCGCGGGACTGTTCATCGCCGTTTTTTTATCGTAATAAAATCATCTTTTTGGGGCGGGGAGGGGGGGGGGTTAAAAATTAAATAAACCCCCCCCAAAAACCAACATTTTTTTCGATAAAAAAATGGCGATGAAAAGTCCCACGACGAAAAATCCTGCGCCAAAATAACGTAGAACCTTTGCGATGCGCCCAAGGCAGACTCGTACCATATGTACTGGGCCTGCCCACCCGTGGCTAAATTCTGGGGGGAGGTGGCAGAAATCCTAGAAGACATCACCACAATTCCGGCCACATCCTCCCCGCTGAAGTACCTATTTGGGGGTATCGGCAAAGTGGCGGTAACCACTAGACGTTTGTTTAACGTGGCATGTGTTGCAAAGCGAAACATACTGAAATGCTGGAAATCCACAGAAGCCTCCAGGAGTGTAGACTTTTTGAACAACTTGTTAATGATCAATGAGTGTGAGGAACAATTTATTATAACTCTACCATCGGCGTGCCGACCTAAGGACATATGGGCACTATTCAAACTTTATCCATGTAACATGCTTCCTGAAGAAAAAAACAATACGCCATCGACTTCCTAAACACATGTAAACAATATGACATACGTAAACAGATGTGTATACTTCCTTGTTATGTATTTATTGCTGTAATGTGCCGATTGCCAGCAAGTTCAGTCTCGATGTAACTCTTTGAACAAAAATTAAAAAAAAGAATTTAAAAAAAGAATTCGTTTGAACTTGTGCCTGACCAATGAGATCCGTCCCAGAAGGGGGTCAATCTTGAAAACTCAAAGTTTTTGCCGTTTTTGTAACAATCAATTGCAGATGGAAACGTTATCACATTTAGTAGTGAGCTGTCCAGCTTTAACTAGCATGCAAGGAAAGTATTTTAACAAACTGTTTCAATTTAATCTTTATCAAACTGAAGACAAAATATAGAGCCAGTTACTATCTACCTGGTGAACCACTGTACAAACTGCACTAGCACAAAATGTTCAAGCAATACTCCCTGACAAAGATAAGTTATAAGTAGAATGGTGCCATGCTTGAACACTGTCTCATGTGTATTATAGAGATGTATTGCTAATATTTTACTGACTGCATTATCTTCTTGGGTTTAATAATTAACTTAACTTCATCAATGAATTGCAAAGTGTATAAAATGCAAGTGTAATCCTGGAAACACAAATTTGAACTCTGTGAACTAATAGTGCCAAGATGTATGAATCATTTTAATATGTATGAAAAATTTGAAAGGTTGATTTAATCAACCAAACAAATAAAATAAAAAAAGAGGTTCAAATTTTATAAGTGGCTATCTGCCGATTGCTATTAAGCTATTGTAGCAAATGTAAATTCGCAGCAGCTAGCATATATAATTGTAGTAAGTGTAAATTCTTAGCAGCTAGCATACATGTATTTTCAGCAAGTTTCTTCTTTTCAGCTACTAGCAACAGTTATTTTCTGCCCCATAGAATATCTGGGCAGTGAGTGCCATCTTGTCAGGCAGCCAATCAGTATTATCTATATTGGCTTAGTAATTTGAACTAATAGTATGCTGTATTTTTCTGTTTTGCCATACAGATGGTCCCAGTGCACATTCAGGCCTGAGGCCCTCTTCGCTGTCCCCTGTATTTATGTTCGGGACGTTGCGACTGTTTAAGAACTTCGTTCCAACTAATCCCTTGGTGGTATTTTTCTTCCGCTAATATGGTAAGTCTATCACCCTTAGTCATAACTTTGAGTCTGTTCCATCACTGTGCATTGGCTGGATTGTAAGATATTTATTACATCACAGAGTGTTGCTGACTTCTGGTCCAAAAGCCACGGCTGCAGAAGATATTGTGAGCTTGGGAAATGTATTTGCCCAACGACAAGGTTGGTGATGACTTACCACCTTTTTAAATAAACTCCCTGCATGCAATTTCACTGCCTGGACTGTCTCCCAAATACTAATATACCATGATTCCTGTATTCACATTAATGGCTTTGGGCTTAATTGGGTGTTTTTTAATTTTGGGTTATTAATTTTATTTGTGCATTTTTTGAATATGGCCCAATGACTACTGCTTGCCTTCCAGTCCATCGTTCAATTAGTTCTGCGACATTTGGTTGTAGTTGCCCTGGCCTATTCCTCCTCTTCACCTTAGGGCACCAGTGATTCACGGTGGCACTTTCTGTTTGACACGATAGAACATAAATGGTGGACCTTTCAATACTTTCTTGGCCTACTCCATTTTAATGTTATTTATGTAATGATGGCTTAATTTATGTTGTACTGTGGGTTACTTTCATTCTGAATTGTCCCTTGTAGTGTGCATCATGTTATTTGAGAGCTAGGGTCTCAGTTGTTTTTTATGTCTCCCTTTCTTTTAGACTGTTATATTTGTTTTTGCTGATGAAGACGTTGTTAAGCAACTTTAAAACGTCGAAACCGGTCGAAAAAAAGTGGGGATGTGGTCATGTTCTATATCTTATTGACCCACCCCAGAGATAGACCACTTTCTGGACAACCAGAGTGATCATGTACATTCAATGCACTTTATTAAATAATTGAAAGCTAGCCATGATTTTTTAATTGGCTCTACCACATAGGTATTATTGTTGGGTATTTAAATTGTATTGAATGTGGATGTATGATGGCTGTTTGTGGATGAATGAGTGAATGATTTATTGTTGTTGAGTATATGAACTGTATTCATTTTTGTGTTCTTAAACTTCCTGCAATGTAAATAATATGATTAAGTGTAGATTAAATCACGATTAATTCATTGGTGTAAATAATGTATCAGGCATAATAAACCTTTTTGATACTTTGCTTATAAATTATACTCCTCTGGACTCTCCTTTCTGAACTAATTTAATAAATCAAACTTTATAAAAAAAACAAGAAAGGTTTAGACATTCAACTTGTGTGTATTGATCACAATGAAATATAGTATAACAGGCCCCTCCCTTTAAGTCAGTGTACGCTTTCTGAAAAAAGAAGAATTTAGATCGCATTGTTCATAGGAAAGAACCCAAGCTATACTCCTTGTTCATCCCATTAGGTGTCAGGCTGTTCAGTCTTTCTATCCAAAAGATTTCCTGTTGATTCATGTGTCTGGCATGATTCCCCCTTCTTTGGGATTTTTTCACTATTTCCAATATCACCACTTTCAATTGAGCAATATTATGTTTATTTTGAGCAAAATGTCTTGCTACTGGTGAGCGTACATTGTTAGTCCGGATTTTGCTTTTGTGCTCATTCCAGCATGCTTTTGCCAGACAGATGGTAGGGGCAGAAGGGAGTAGTGGGATACCCTGAGTAAACAGGGGAAGAGGAGAAACTAGGGGTCTAGAACCCACAGCAAGCAAAGCTTGACAAGAGATCAGGGCAAGGGTAAAAGTCCTCCCTGGTAATGTGAAAGGCCAGGGAAAGGAGACAACCCAGCTTGCACTGAGAAGCTTTATTTTAAAATTTTAGTTTTAATTTTAAAATTTTATTTAATATTGTATTTGTTGATATTTCAACTTTTTCAATATAGCTTTTGATGTGTTACATACATGTTCTTTTTAAAAATCAAAGTTTGCATTTTTGGTTATAACATACAAAGTTCAACATATCACATTTCCTAACATCTATTATAACATTATCCCTTCCCCAGCCCACCCCCCTCCCCACCCCGTGGTCATGGATCAAGCATGTACGTCAGCAATGTCAATTGGGCTCATGATCAGCACTGCACAATACCATCAGGACATTCTTATTAGTCGCACACCCGGGCTTTGGGCTCGGAACCACCCTTCCGTCAATACCCGTACAACGCCACATGTTTCCTGAACAACGTGGAGCTCTATAAGGTCCATCATGATCAGAACACCTTCCCAGCGGGCACCCTTCGCCTCATGCCAGACGCCTGTATTTCTCGAAAAAGGGAAGCTACAAACCTTCAATGTCTGTTTTGGATTCATCAATAAGGTGCGTCAAAAACTCCATATCATAAATGGCACGAACCTTGATGAAATAAAGCATTTAGAGCTGCAGAGTCCTCTTTTTTAGGGGGCTGTGTGGCAAAGGACTACTATAAATCTATAAGACAAAGAGAATACCACAAAAACAGCTACCCGCCTACACGTGCCAGGTGTGTCTAGTTGCACAACGTGCTACCTTTCATGTCGGTCAATTATTTGCGACAGAAAACGGAGAAATACATATTTTAATTCATGGATACAAAACACTTAGAAACATTTATATTAAAACAAAAGGGACAAAAATGCATTTTGTTTACACATAACATTCCATAAAAGAACCTATACTGAAAATCAATTATCTTGACCAGTTGGTTTGAACTGAACACAGTCGTCAGATACTGGTGATGTAGTGAGGTTAGTAAACATCTAAGGTGACATCCTATTATTAAATGAAACCTTGATACAATTCACTATCCTTGACTGTCAGTTTTTCTGTCCTTGACTTTGTCGACACCAAAGAGTGTGTTTCTGGGTCCTGGCAAAAGATGGTTAACAGGCACAGTAGCTAGTTATTTAATGCTATCAGGCATGCGTCGGACCCGTCTTCTGGACTTGATTTATATAGATCTCCCAAATTGGAATTTCAGAAATAGTTCATTGGTTAATTTCCTAAAAACCAAACGAAAAAACCGTGTTGGTAACAAGTTAAAAACAAAGTGTAATGTCTCTATGTGTGTGCACATGCAACTAATTCAACTAACCTTTTCATAGTTTATTTGGCGTGTGTGGCCTTGATTTTAGAACAGATGCGGACAGGATTCACTGGTCCCAACTGTGATTTCTTCTCAAAGATTTGGAAACTGCAACAAACGAAGATGATTTTTATGAAAAGTTTGTTTTCTCTTTTGCGCTACATTCATTAGAAGGCAAAAGTTAAAAAATGGCAACAGAGCCACCTAAATGAGCCAAATCGAGTTCGTATCTAAGGCGGTACAGACTGCCTTTGAGTGTTTGTCTTATTATATTACATTCGTTAGAAAGCGGGAGTTCAAAACGAAAATGAAAATGAAATAGCAGCGAAGCCAACTAAATGAGCCAAGTCAAGTTCGTATCTAAAGTGATACAAACTACCTTCAAATCAATTATGTTGCACTATTGTTTTGAGCATTTTTTAATAAAATACTACATGTTTTTTTGAAAAGGGAGGAACATACCTCTTGATCCAAGCGAAGATATGCTACGATATAGCTTCATTCGCGGACACACATCACGTATGTGGTGGTTTTCGTATTGTAAATTATAGTTTACCTAGTTTGTTAAAGGAAATACGGAGATGTAACGATCCGTGTGTAGCTAACAGAATAGTGCTGTTTAAATATCACAAAGGCGTGATATGGGTACTTACATTTGCTGCTTTTCAAGGAACTTGCTTGATCACAAGCGTTGTTGCTTCCACTCGAAACGAACGCGGGTAGTTACTGCCGGGTTCGCTTTCACTCACGTTAGGAAGAGGCTAGACTCGCTGTATTTAAAAATTCATCTAATCGCAACCGCCATCTTGGAAGGAAAAATGGCGGACGCGGCCAGATTACTGAAGGGAAACGGGCTGCAATGACTTAATGAACTGAGAAAAGGTATGCTGCGCAAGAATGAAGCATCCTAATTGCAAGCATAAAATAGAATTGCTTTATTATACTTTGGTAATACTCTATTTGTTATTTCAAAAAAAATGTGGAAAAATGGTCAATACATATTGTGACATTTCCACCCAATATTGTGCACTCTTCAAGGAGAGGGCATTAAAAAGCTGTGTTGTAAGCATGCATATTTGATGGCTCAGCATGCACTAATGAATGTTTTACGTGTGCTTCATGAATGTCACTTGCGCAAAAGAGTTACTTGTGTAAAAACAAACTCCATTCAATTCCGATGTTAAGGCCAGGCTGAACAGTGTTTAGATTGTAAATCCACTTCTGTTCAAGCTGCCTCAGCTTTCGGTCGCTGTCTCCTCCACGAGGGTGTGATGGAACTGTTTGAAATATACCACTCAATATCCTCACAGGTGTGTTTGCTTTTACAAAATGAGCAACTAAAGGTTTCTCCGGAACTGAATTTTTAACACATGACCTGTGCTCGCAGATTCTCTGCTTTACAGGTCTTTTTGTCTTCCCAATATAAATTAATTTGCACGGGCAGATGATAGCATAAATTGCCCATGCTGTATTGCAATTGGTGAAGGCTTTTAAGTGCCATGTTAGACCCTTTAAGTTGACAGTTTTCACGTTTTTTGTCAAACGACACACCGAACAGTTACCACATTTAACCCTTTAAGTGCCATGGGTATTTCTCCCAAGTGCCAGGGCCTTTTTTGGTGATTTTGGTATGTGGCCATTCAATGGCTTGTAACTTTTTTGTTACATGAGATATCTCGGCCAAATTTGGCTCCTTTTTTTCCCACATGTAGGCGGTCGTAACGCCACCCAGGAATCCCAGGTTGCTGTAGGGGGGTGAGAGAAAATAAGGAAAAAGTGCGAAAAATTTGGGTTTTTTCAAAAAATGCCAATAAAATGATGTACAAAGAAGCCTGTGTTTTTTTCCTTGTAAGAGCTAGGAACAAATGGTTTGCTGTGCTGAGTTCCCCAATGTGTTGGCTTTCAGGAACAGGATGAGTGGAAATGGAAAAAAATTATTTTGATGTGGTTATCAACCGTTTTGTGAGAGGTAGGCGATTTTTGCCATTTTTGCCAATTGGACATGCATGGACAGAATGGAAGAAAAGGGCAGGAAAGCCAAATTGGAGGACAGAAAGGCATATATTTCTGAAAAGTAGACAAAATTCCAAGTTTAGGAAGGGGTGATTTGCATAGATCAGGCAACAACTAGGTAGGGGAAACTGCCATCGAATGGGGGGAAAAGCGGGAAAATGACTGAAAAAAAAGGTATGTGTTGGACATGGTTGGCTTGGCACGGCAATGGCTTCTATGAATTTAGAGAAAAGCAATGCTCCGCTACGTTCCCCCGACTCTTGCAGTTAGGAGAGCATACCATTTTTGTAGTGTTTTTACAAAACAAGCAATACCACAAGCCAAACACTGAGCCATGGTATACAGGAGTTTTACGCTCACGGCCTGACCAGACGCACTTAGTATGTGTAAATTGGGAAAACCAATGTGGTGAGGAACGGCAGCCATACATTTTTTGAAAGAGCACAGGCAGACCTTTTCAAGGGTAGGTGACTTGTGCAGGTTACAAAAGTGTACGGTGGCTAAAGCAGCGACTAAATGTAGGTCACATTTGGGAAAAGAAAGGGTTGTGAGACAAAGGGCACCAGCAAATGGGTCAAAACATTATGAAAACCACACAAACACAACACATGGCCTACCGTCCCGCGTTCCCACAGGTGTCCTGATGAAAACGGTACCTCACATGTGTGGGTGCACCTACCTGGCCGCCAAGGGGCAAGCCTAAAACACAAGTAACCCCAAGTCTGTTTTCAGAGGGAAATCTCAGACATTCTGCCGACCGGCACAACGTACAGATATGGGCCTCGCGTGTCCAAGCCACTGAGGAAAACAGGGAACCCCATGCATTTCCGAAAAGAGGACACCCGTGGGAATCCGCAGAGGTATGATTTGCGCACATCGCCCCAGAATGTTTTACCCAGACACCCCTGCAAAGTCCGAAATTTGGGGAAAAAAACGCATTTTCCGCACATTTCGCTCGACGCACCCATCGAAACACGCCCCCAACAACACATGGCCTACCGTCACGCGTTCCCACAGGTGTCCCGATGAAAACGGTACCTCACATGTGTGGGTGCACCTACCTGGCCGCCAAGGGGAAAGCCTAAAACACAAGTAACCCCAAGTCTGTTTTCAGAGGGAAATCTCAGACATTCTGCCGACCGGCACAACGTACAGATATGGGCCTCGGGTGTCCAAGCCACCGAGGAAAACAGGGAACCCCATGCATTTCCCAAAAGAGGACACCTGTGGGAATCCACAGAGGTCTGCCTTGCGCAAATTGCCCCAGTTTTTATTAGCCACAATCCCCGACAAAGTGTGATATTTGGTGGGGAAAAAACACAATCTTCACTTTGTCTGGGGTTCTGGGTAATAAATTCTGGCCCGCTTCGCGCAAATCAGACCTCTGTGCTTTCCCACGGGTGTCCTCTTTTGGGAAATGCATGGGGTTCCCTGTTTTCCTTGCTGGCTTCGACACCCTAGGCCCAAATCTGTAGGTTGCCCACATGAACAAATTGTGCTGTGGCGAAAGGCTTGGGGTTACCAGCGGGTTACCCTTTTCCTTTTGCGCCCCCGGTAGGTGCACCCACACATGCGAGGTACCTTTTTCGTCGGGACACCTGTGGGAACACGAGAAGGTATGACATCTGCTGTTGGCAACGTGTTTCGGTGAGTGGACACAGGGAAATGTCTCTGAAATTGGCCGGAAATGAAGACAATTCTCAGACATTTCGCTCTGGCCACCCACCGAAACACACCGCCAACAACACGTGGCCTACCTTCCCGCGTCCCCACACGTGTCCCGATTAAAACGGTACCTCACATGTGTGGGTGCACCTACCGGGGGCGCAAAAGGAAAAGGGTAACCGACTGAGATCCCCAAGCCATTCGCCACTGCCCATTTTGTTCATGTGGGCAACCTACAGATTTGGGCCTAGGGTGTCGCAGCCAGCAAGGGAAACGGGGAACCCCATGCATTTCCCAAAAGAGGACACCCGTGGGAATCCACAGAGGTCTGCCTTGCGCAAATCGGCCCAGAATGTAATACCCAGAACCACCAGCAAAGACCCACATGGGAGAAGGGTGCCCAAGGCCAGGGATATTACCGCCGACTTTGCTGGAGCCCTGGCTGCCCTGCGTTACAGCTTCTCCCCACCAAGGAGTCTCGGCAGTGTGCCAATACCTCCCCGAAGGGAAAAGCTGTAATGCAGCCCAGCCGCAACTCCAGGACAGTTGGAGGTGATCTGCCCAGACGGGCCATTCCCACCCACACCACCAACAATCCAGCCCCTAGTCTCACCCACCCCACTGACAGTGGGCCCTAACCATAGAATAATAAAAAACAGTACTCGCATAACGTTGCAGCTGCTCGGGTAGAAAAAGCTGTAAACAAAACAAAGAACATGTGTTACCTACGGTCACACCAGCAAAATGTAGCCCTCCCGGGGACAGATAAGGGGGAGGGGGCTGTCCTGCACTCCTCCCTGGGCTCAGGCGTCTGTTTCTAGGAGCAGATATCTGGTCCCAGGAAGGGCTGCATGACTTGGCACCCACTCCATTGCGGGTGGGGGAGAGGGGGTCAACGCCCCATCCCATTAGAAAATTCCCTGACCCTTTGGGGTGCCCCACCGCCCCCCCCCTAAAAAGCGTTCCACCATTTTCATTTTTTTCCCTTTGGTAACCCAACTCCCCTTGGTGCAGGGGGTCACATTGGTGTGCCAATCTGGCGCCGGGGTGCCCAAACCTTACTGCCCCACCCACTGGGGGGGCCTGTCCCACCATTTTTGGGGGCCCTCTCCCCCCTCACCCCAAATGGCTGGCGGGGGCACCTCATGCAGGCCTCCCCGGGCCTCCTACAAACAGCTGCGTGAGGTACACCCCACCTCCATTTGGGGTGGGGGGGAGAGGGCCACCACAAAAGGTGGGGCAGGACCCCCAATAGATGGGGCAGTAGGGTCTGGGCACCCTGGGGGCAGATAGCCACACTAATGTGGCCATCTGCACCAAGCGAAGTTGGGTAAACAAAAAACAAAATACAAATTCATAGGCTGCTTTTTAGGGGGGGCTGAGGGCCACCCGAAATTGGCAGCAAATGATGTACCGCAACGGGGGGTGGCCCTCAACCCCCCCCACCCCAAATGGAGGGCCCCACCTCATTCAACCCTCCCTGGGGGCTGATATCTGCTCCTAGGAAGGGGTATCTGACCCCAGGGAGGGATGCAAGAGGTGGGGCCCCCCCTACCTGCCGCCAGGAAGGGTTGCATGAGGTGGGGCCCTCCATTTGGGGTGGGAGGGCTGAGGGCCACCCCCCGTTGCAGTACATCATTCGCTGCCAATTTAGGGTGCCCCTCAGCCCCCCCTAAAAAGCAGCCTATGATTTTGTATATTTTTTTTGTTTACCCAACTTCGCTTGGTGCAGATGGCCACATTAGTGTGGCTATCTGCCCCCAGGGTGCCCAAACCCTACTGCCCCATCTATTGGGGGTCCTGCCCCACCTTTTGGGGTGCCCCCCCCAACCCCAATGGCTGGGGGGACACCTCATGCAGGCCTCGCTGGGCCTCCTCCAAACGGCTGCGTGAGGTACACCCCACCTCCATTTGTGGTGAGGGGGGAGAGGGCCACCCCAAAAGGTGGGGCAGGACCCCCAATAGATGGGGCAGTAGGGTTTGGGCACCCTGGGGGCAGATAGCCACACTAATGTGGCCATCTGCACCAAGCGAAGTTGGGTAAACAAAAAACAAAATACAAATTCATAGACTGCTTTTTAGGGGGGGCTGAGGGCCACCCTAAATTGGCAGCGAATGATGTACCGCAACGGGGGGTGGCCCTCAACCCCCCCACCCCAAATGGAGGGCCCCACCTCATGCAACCCTCCCTGGGGGCAGATAGGGGAGCCCCACCTCATGCATCCCTCCCTGGGGTCAGATGCTCCTTCCTAGGAGCAGATATCTGCCCCCAGGGAGGGTTGCATGAGGTGGGGCCCTCCATTTGGGGTGGGGGGGGGTTGAGGGCCACCCCCCGTTGTGGTACATCATTCGCTGCCAATTTAGGGTGGCCCTCAGCCCCCCCTAAAAAGCAGCCTGTGATTTTGTATATTTTTTTTTTGTTTACCCAACTTCGCTTGTTGCAGATGGGCACATTAGTGTGGCTATCTGCCCCCAGGGTGCCCAAACCCTACTGCCCCATCTATTGGGGGTCCTGCCCCACCTTTTGGGGTGCCCCCCCCACCCCACCCCCAATGGCGGGGGGACACACCTCATGCAGGCCTCCCTGGGCCTCCTCCAAACAGCTGCGTGAGGTACACCCCACCTCCATTTGGTGTGAGGGGGGAGAGTGCCACCCCAAAAGGTGGGGCAGGACCCCCAATAGATGGGGCAGTAGGGTTTGGGCACCCTGGGGGCAGATAGCCACACTAATGTGGCCATCTGCACCAAGCAAAGTTGGGTAAACAAAAAACAAAATACAAATTCATAGGCTGCTTTTTAGGGGGGGCTGAGGGCCACCCTAAATTGGCAGCGAATGATGTACCGCAACGGGGGGCGGCCCTCAACCCCCCCACCCCAAATGGAGGGCCCCACCTCATGCAACCCTCCCTGGGGACCCCCCTTCCTGGCGGCAGATAGGGGGGCCCCACCTCTTGGATCCCTCCCTGGGGTCAGATGCCCCTTCCTAGGATTGCGCACCCTGCGCCCGATCCGTGACCAGCAATGCCTCATATGTGGTGTCCTTGGAAAGGGGAGAAAGTCCCCTTTCCAGGGACACCACTTTTTGATCAATCCTTGGTGGTCCAGTGGGCCCCAGAGCCCCAAACCCCCTCCCACCTCCCCTCGATTTTTTTTTGCTTTTATTTATTTTTATTTTCACCCCTGGGGGCAGTGATTATCTGCCCCCATGGGTCTCTGGCGCTGTGGCCCCATGCCTTGGGGCCACAGGGGGAGGGTGGCCGCTTACCTAGTAAGCAGCCCACCCTCCCCCTGCGTCACAAATGGATCTTCATTGATCCACTGGCATGGCTGCCCGCGGATCGCGCGCCCTGCGCCCGATCCGCGGGCAGCAATGCCTCATATGTGGTGTCCTTGGAAAGGGGAGAAAGTCCCCTTTCCAGGGACACCACTTTTGTTCCATCCCTGGTGGTCCAGTGGGCCCCAGGGCCCCAAAACCCCTCCCACCTCCCTCGATTTTTTTTTTTTTATTTCACCCCTGTGGCCCCATGCCTTGGGGCCACGGGGGAGGGGGGGCGCTTACCTAGTAAGCAGCCCCCTCCCCCCCTGCGTCACAAACGGATCTGTATTGATCCGGTGGCATTGCTGCCCGCGGATCGCGCGCCCTGCGCCCGATCCGCGGGCAGCAATGCCACACAATGGGTATCGTTGGAAAGGGGAGAATCTCCCCTTTCCAACGATACCCACCTCGATCTCCAGCTTGAAATACAGCCGGAGATCGAGGCGGACAAAGAAGGTCTCTTACCTTCTCTCTTCCCCGCAGCAGCCGAAAATGGCTGCTGCGGGGAATTTACTTTCAGTTTCACACCGACGTGCGTTACGCACGCCGACGTGAAACTGAAGGTAATCCAGCCCCCTGGCAGTGAGGGGGGACCTCCCCCTCACATAGCCCGGGGGTTGGATTACAGTTTTGAGCGATCCCTGCTTTGCAGGGATCGCTCAAAACAAGGTGCCAAAAAGGACGAGCTATCTCGTCCTTGGCACTGCGTGTGCACTGTCAAGGACGAGATACCTCGTCCTTGGCACTTAAAGGGTTAAAGTGACCGCTCACTGGTGGCAGATGCCACAGTGTAGCTTGTTGTTGTACTGAGGTTGTTTTTGGCAATTGGTATGTATGTACCAATTTGTCTCGTAAATTGGGCGTACGCTTGAACGCAAATCGGGGTTTGTTTATAGAAAAGTCTTCAGTTTGAATTAAAGACCAGTTTTTTAGGATGCAGCGACGGAGGTCGTTGCTAATTGGGGAGAACGTGGAGACACATGTTATTTTATCTTCTTGTACTCTATGGCGTTTCTCCAGACATTGGTCTCTGTTTGTGTTCCTTGCTCTTTTAAGTAATCGTCGGATCACGTGAGATGGATATCCTCGTTCTTTTAGTTTTTGCGACAGATGACTGCTATGAAGGTCAAAGTCTTCCTTAGTGGAGCAATTACGCCTGATGCGTAAGAATTGACCAAAGGGAAGATTTTTCCGCAGTGATTGCGGATGAAAACTTTTATATGACAACAATGTGTTTTTATCTGTTGGCTTTTTGTATAGAGTGGTTCTTAATAAGCCTTGGGATGTTTTATAAATTTCTAAATCTAGAAAGGCTATTTTCTGATGATTGAAACTCATAGTGAAATTTATGCATGGGCTTTCTGCGTTTATCCACTCAAGAAATTCTGTCAGAGTTGTTTCACTTCCATGCCATAAAAGGAACACATCATCTATATACCGATGCTAAGCTTTGATGTTTAACTGGAAAGGGTTGTTTTCATGATACACATAATTTAATTCTAAGTTGTCCATAAATAAGTTCGCTAAATCGGGAGCAAAGGTAGCACCCATGCTTGTTCCGTGTAGCTGTTGGTAAAATTTATCTTCCACCATAAAGAAGTTGTTGACCAGCGCTATTCTAATGCATTCGCAAATGAACTCAGACGGGACTGAAAGGTCTTCTCTGGTTTCGAGATACGAGAAAATAACTTGAATGCATTGTAATTGTGGAATACTGGTGTAGAGAGATTCTACATCTAGAGTGACCAAAATATTGTTTGTGTCCGTGGCAAGTTCATCAATGATCTTAATCATGTCCGTGGTATCCTGAACATACGACCTCATTTTTAATACAAAGGGTCTAAGGAATGAATCTGTGTAAATTGATAATGGTTCAAGTAATGAACTGATGGCGACTACTATGGGGCACCCTGGTGGTTGACTGGCATCTTTATGAATTTTAGGCAAAAAATATAAAGCTGGGGTGGTAGGTTAACTTCTAGTGAGAAAAGCTTTTTCTTCCTCATCTATCCACCACTCGTGTAGTGCATGAGACAGAAGGCTGCTGATTTCATCCCGTATGGTGTTAGTTGGGTTTCCTGGCAGCTGTTTATAGAATTTTTTGTTTGCCAATTGTTTATGAACTTCATTATTATATTGTTGAGTGTCCCACAGTACCACAACTCCTCCTTTATCCGCCGGCTTATTGACGAATAAGTCATTATTTTCTAGATTAGCAAGAGCTAGCTTTTCTTCTTTTGATAGATTGTTGGTGCATCCGTTTTTAGTTTTAACTAGAGTTCTCATCTCTCGAAGGACTTTGTTCTCGAAACTGATGATTTCAGGCGAAATCATTGAGATTGGTGGGATGAAGGAGGACAGAGGTTTGAGGCCTGTGGCACTCGATCTCTTGTCCGATGTAGATTCTTTGTCACGGAAAAAGTATTTCAGTCTTGCAATGCGAAAGAAGTTGCGCATCTCTGTTACTGTTTTAAACAGATCAGCATTATTAGTAGGCACAAATGATAAGCCTTTACTAAGAAGGCTGGTTTCAATAGGTGTGAGCGTTTGTTTACTCAAATTGAAAAAAGGAGTTCCCAATTTTGGAATTACCAAGTTAGGGGTGGCGGTTGCCATTGGCGAGTACGCATTCCATGATTGCCTGGTTGCCGCATTTTCCCTCGTCTGCCCCGTCCTTGAAAAAACTGGCCTCGTGAAGGGCCGCCTCCCCTGTTGGGAGCATTATTCCCAGAATCTGAACCACTACTATTGCTAGAATTTGAGAAGGAAACACATTTTTTGTGTTGTCTAGGCCAAATCGGGCCTCTTGAGAGGCCTTGATTAGCGTTCATTGATTGGTAAAAACCTGGAACCAAATATGGGTAAGTAATCTCTTCCCTATAATTGTGTATATCTTTTTTCAATTTCCAAATTTTTTTGTCTAGGGTGAATGTTTTAAATTTCACCATTTCGTCTTGTAATTTGTCAAGCAGTGTTTTAGTTTCTGGGATCACAGATTCATCTAGGATCTTTTTTTCTAGGATGGCTAGATCTTTTTTCTGTTTTGCCTCCTCTTCTGCCGTCGAAATAACTAGAATGACCCAATCCCTTGAGCATTTGTTGCCCACCCCACTAAACCCCACCATAAACTTCGGGTTATCTAAAAAGACCCGGGGGAAGTTTTTTACGTGGAGCCCCTCTGGGATGACTCCCGCTTTTAGGTACTCGACCATAAGTTGGCCATGGGACTCAGTTCTAATGAGTTTCTTTTTCCTTTGTGTCAACAGGTCTAAGTCATTGGTAGTTGGGGGTGGAGCAGCAGCTGCATTCGGGGTGGGTGTATCTAGGAAGATACATTTTACCAACAGCTACATGGAACAAGCATGGGTGCTACCTTTGCTCCCGATTTAGCAAACTTATTCATGGACAACTTAGAATTAAATTCTGTGTATCATGAAAACAACCCTTTCCAGTTAAACATCAAAGCTTGGCATCGGTATATAGAGGATGTGTTCCTTTTATGGCATGGAAGTGAAACAACTCTGACAGAATTTCTTGAGTGGATAAACGCACAAAGCCCATTCATAAATTTCACTATGAGTTTCAATCATCAGAAAATAGCCTTTCTGGATTTAGAAATTTTTAAAACATCCCAAGGCTTATTAAGAACCACTCTATACAAAAAGCCAACAGATAAAAACACATTGTTGTCATAAAAGTTTTCATCCGCAATCACTGCGGGAAAATCTTCCCTTTGGTCAATTCTTACGCATCAGGCGTAATTGCTCCACTAAGGAAGACTTTGACCTTCATAGCAGTCATCTGTCGCAAAAACTAAAAGAACGAGGATATCCATGTCGTGTGATCCGACGATCACTTAAAAGAGGAAGGAACACAAACAGAGACCAATGTCTGGAGAAACGCCATAGAGTACAAGAAGATAAAATAACATGTGTCTCCACGTTCTCCCCAATTAGCAACGACCTCCGTCGCTGCATCCTAAAAAACTGGTCTTTAATTCAAACTGAAGACTTTTCTATAAACAAACCCCGATTTGCGTTCAAGCGTACGCCCAATTTACGAGACAAATTGGTACATACATACCAATTGCCAAAAACAACCTCAGTACAACAACAAGCTACACTGTGGCATCTGCCACCAGTGAGCGGTCACTTTAAATGTGGTAACTGTTCGGTGTGTCATTTGACAAAAAACGTGAAAACTGTCAATTTAAAGGGTCTAACATGGCACTTAAAAGCCTTCACCAATTGCAATACAGCATGGGCAATTTATGCTATCATCTGCCCGTGCAAATTAATTTATATTGGGAAGACAAAAAAGACCTGTAAAGCAGAGAATCTGCGAGCACAGGTCATGTGTTAAAAATTCAGTTCCGGAGAAACCTTTAGTTGCTCATTTTGTAAAAGCAAAACACACCTGTGAGGATATTGAGTGGTATATTATTCAAACAGTTCCATCACACACTTGTGGAGGAGACCGCGACCGAAAGCTGAGGCAGCTTGAACAGAAGTGGATTTACAATCTAAACACTGTTCAGGCTGGCCTTAACATCGGAATTGAATGGAGTTTGTATTTACACAAGTAACTCTTTTGCGCAAGTGACATTCATGAAGCACACGTAAAACATTCATTAGTGCATGCTGAGCCATCAAATATGCATGCTTACAACACAGCTTTTTAATGCCCTCTCCTTGAAGAGTGCACAATATTGGGTGGAAATGTCACAATATGTATTGACCATTTTTCCACATTTTTTTTTTAAATAACAGAGTATTACCAAAGTATAATAAAGCAATTCTATTTTATGCTTGCAATTAGGATGCTTCATTCTTGACAGCATACCTTTTCTCAGTTCATTTAGTCATTGCAGCCCGTTTCCCTTCAGTAATCTGGCCGCGTCCGCCATTTTTCCTTCCAAGATGGCGGTCGCGATTAGATGAATTTTTAAATACAGCGAGTCTAGCCTTTTCCTAACGTGAGTGAAAGCGAACCCGGCAGTAACTACCCGCGTTCGTTTCGAGTGGAAGCAACAACGCTTGTGATCAAGCAAGTTCCTTGAAAAGCAGCAAATGTAAGTACCCATATCACGCCTTTGTGATATTTAAACAGCACTATTCTGTTAGCTACACACGGATCGTTACATCTCCGTATTTCCTTTAACAAACTAGGTAAACTTCAATTTACAATACGAAAAACACCACATACGTGATATGTGTGTCCGCGAATGAAGCTATATCGTAGCATATCTTCGCTTGGATCAAGAGATATGTTCCTCCCTTTTCAAAAAAACATGTAGTATTTTATTAACAAATGCTCAAAACAATAGTGCAACATAATTGATTTGAAGGTAGTTTGTATCACTTTAGATACAAACTTGACTTGGCTCATTTAGTTGGCTTCGCTGCTATTTCATTTTCATTTTCGTTTTGAACTCCCGCTTTCTAACGAAATGTAATATAATAAGACAAACACTCAAAGGCAGTCTGTACCGCCTTAGATACGAACTCGATTTGGCTCATTTAGGTGGCTCTGTTGCCATTTTTGAACTTTTGCCTTCTAATGAATGTAGCGCAAAAGAGAAAACAAACATTTCATAAAAATCATCTTCGTTTGTTGTAGTTTCCAAATCTTTGAGAAGAAATCACAGTTGGGTCCAGTGAATCCTGTCTGCATCTGTTCTAAAATCAAGGCCACACACGCCAAATAAACTATGAAAAGGTTAGCTGAATTAGTTGCATGTGCACACACATAGAGACATTACACTTTGTTTTTAACTTGTTACCAACACGGTTTTTTCGTTTGGTTTTTAGGAAAATAACCAATTAACTATTTCTGAAATTCCAATTTGGGAGATCTATATAAATCAAGTCCTGAAGACGGGTCCGACGCATGCCTGATAGCATTAAATAACTAGCTACTGAGCCTGTTTAACCATCTTTTGCCAGGACCCAGAAACACACTCTTTGGTGTCGACAAAGTCAAGGACAGAAAAACTGACACAGTCAAGGATAGTGAATTGTATCAAGGTTTCATTTAATAATAGGATGTCACCTTATATGTTTACTAACCTCACTACATCACCAGTATCTGACGAATGTGTTCAGTTCAAACCAACTGGTCAAGATAATTGGTTTTCAGTATAGGTTCTTTTATGGAATGTTATGTGTAAACAAAATGCATTGTTTTAATATAAATTTTTCTAAGTGTTTTGTATCCATGAATTAAAATATGTATTTCTCTGTTTTCTGTTGCAAATAATTGACATGAAAGGTAGCACGTTGTGCAACTAGACACACCTGGCACGGGTGCAGGCGGGTAGCTGTTTTTGTGGTATTCTCTTTGTCTTACGAACCTTGATGATCCAGCCCTTTTCTCCCAGGCATGCTCGGGCTTTTCCACTTCTGTGCTAAACAACACCTAGCTGCCACCAGCATGGTCTGCAACATATGACGCTGTGTCTCTGCATGAACCCCACCCACGTCAATCCCAAAAAGGAGGAGTCATGGGGACATGTTCCTTTCCACTCCATCCACCCCTTAATCCAGGATAGCACTTCTTCCCAGTATATCTGCACTGCTGTGCAGTTCCACCACATATGTATGTAATCTCCTCTCTCTATTCGACATTTCCAACAGTCTGGGTCATACCCCGCTTTCATCCTAGCTATCCTCTGCGGGGGGTAGTGCAACCTGCGAAGTACCTTCAGGGCCTGGTATCGGAATTGAAGCAAGGCCGTTGAGCAGTTGGCTCGTCTACACATCTTGGACCATCTCCCATCATCAATTTCTTCCTCTAAGTCTTTCCCCCACTGTTTCCGCGCCGGCGAAGGGTCCCTAGGTTTCCCCAGATTAACCTTAAACCCAGAGAGATTTCCATATCATGTCAAGCTTTGCAGTACCTGGGGCACCGTCTGGGATGGTTTGGTGGTGTAAAGCAGCACATCATCGGCGAACAGACCAACCTTACAGTGAGACTCTCCGATTTTCACCCCACAAATCACCTCATCATTGTGGACAGAGGCCGCCCAGGGTTCCATTACCAATGCATATGTGAGGGGGGATAAAGGGCAGCCCTGCCTCGTACCTCTTCCCAGAGGGAATGACCCTGATTCAATCCCATTTGACACCACCCTGGCTGAGGGAGTGGAGTAAAGAGCCGACATCCAGCCCAGCCATTTCGGGCCCATCCCCAAGGACGCAAAGACCTCCCCCATGAAAGCCCAACTAACTCTGTCAAAGGCCTTTTCGGCATCCAGGGCTAATAAAAGAGCCCCCTCATCACGGACCCCGCCTTGAGTACAGCACGTGAAGGGTCTTTCACATATTGTCAGAGCCTTAACTATGCATCACAAACCCCACCTGATCTGGATGTGTTACGCTCACCTGGTATCCACGGGGATGCCACCCAGCCCTGGTTGGATGATTTGCACTCTCAAACCCTCTCCCGGTCCCTTGGTAAGGCCTCTGGTTAAAGATGGGTCTGCAATATAGGAGAGCTGGATTCAATACCAGATTGTATGTTTTTCCCACCTCCCTTGGCCTGAACTCCTTCCTCCCCCTTGGGCCTTCTCCTCCCCTTAATATTGTAAAAGGTGGATTCTCCGTCCTGCTCCTCGTGGCAGGGGCGCGTAGATGTGCGGGGCGAGCAGCGACCAAGTTACTTCACTGGTGCAAGCCCCCTGTGGGACTCCAGGCCTGCTGTGACTCCGTAGGTTTGCTGCTTTACAGTTTTTATATGCAGTTCTTATGTTCCTCTTAGTTGTAATAATAATGTCTTGCTTCTTTCCTTTTAGGTATGGAAAGATATTTTGGTGTTGTCATTCAGTTTGAAGATGAGCATGGGCAGTAGGCATAAGCGCAGTGTACGCGATGCTGTCCGGTGAGTAATGCGCGATGCGCGGCGCTGTTTTACCTTTTATATTGCTAACCTGTGTCTTTTCTCTCCTTGCAGGTTTGCGATGATCCTCGCCGAGCGCCGTAAAGTTCTAGCAATGATACTGACCAGGCGATGACTACCCAGTTAAAGAATTGTGTGGCTTTCTTCATTCGGGAGGAAACATGAGTAAACGCTTACTAATGCTCTCTTTCTTTCTCCTCTTTCCAGGTGATGGTATTCCAGGATGCATGCGGTGCCGGATGATGGAGTTCGTACCTTCAGGTGAGTGGAACTGAAGTCAGCGATGGATTGAAGACAGGATACTGTTCCAGGTAAGTTTTGTAGTGTTCTTTCTCTCTCTGCAGGTCCTTGGTTTCAGGTAAGCTGGCATCAAAGAACTGGACACAGTGAGCGTTACACTGCACACAGCAGAATAACGCAAAGCATGTTCTGCTGTTTGGGTGTGGTTTAAATAGTCTCAGGTAAAGAAGTCCAGGTAAAATAGTCCCAGGCCTGCCACACCCAAAAGACTAGACCGCATAGCTCAGTTCCTTGTAACTGAGCTATGTGTGTACCTCCATGTTGGCTGAACCCCCCCCCCCAAGTTAAATAGTCCCAAGTAAATAGTCCCATTCTAATGTTGGTCTTCATGATGGTTATGAGCCTGGTGCCAAAGGCGCCAGGACTGACTCCAAGAGAGTCTTGGATGAGGTTTTAAGGCTTTTGACCTGGCCTTAACTGGAAGGCTGATTTGCCAGTGAGGGCCAGGGGCAAGGGTCATGACAGCATGGATCAAACGAGGGAGGTATCTCTCCAGGCGCGTTGCCAAGATCCTGGCGAAGATCTTCACGTCCATGTTTAGGAGGGAAATAGGCCTATATATGAGCCACACTCTGCCAGATCCGGTTTGGGGATCACAGCGATCAGAGCTTGTAGGAACGTAGGTGGGATGGTATCCTGACCCCTAATACAATTAAACAGTTTGGCCAATGGCTTTGTCAGGGTGAGTTGGAACTGCTTATGGAAGTCGGCCGTGTAGCCATCCCCTACTGGGGCTTTCCCAGTTTTTAATCTCTGGATGGCCACCTTCACCTCTTCCTCCGATATTTCCCCCTCCAATACCTCTCGTTCTGGATCCGTCAACGGGGGGGGCGGGTGTTCAGCCAGATAGGCCAGGATGTCCTCCCGTGACTCACCCTCCTGTCTAGTGTACAGCCCTCTGTAGAAGTCTGCAAAACATTCCACAATCTCCTCCCCCTCCCCCGTCATCCTGCCCTCCCTGTCTCTGATGGCTCCCACCCCCTTTTCGAGTCTAGATCCCCTCGTTCTACAGTCTAGGAGGGTACCCACCCTATCACCCCGCTCATAGTACCTTTGTCGTGTGTACCTCTTCTTCTTAACCACTTCCACTATAAGGACCGTGTGTAGCACGTCTCCTCTCTTGCATTTCTCCCAGGAGGGCCTCTCGGTCTTCCCCTTTACGGGTGAACCGGGCCCGTAGATCCCTTAATTCGTCCCGGGGTCTGCTCTCAATAACTGCCCTCTCCCACTTACATCGGGCTCCCTCCGCTATAAGGAGGCCCCGAAAAGGTGGCCTTAGCCGCCTCCCAGACCATCACCATCTCCGTGTCCCCATTATCATTGGTCTCAAAGTAGGCTTTCATTTCATCCCTAAGGAAGTCTCTGAAAACTCGGTTCCTTAGGAGTGTGTCATTACAGCGCCATCTAAAGGTTCTCGGGGTTCCCTGGAGTGACCAGTTGACCAGCAGTAGTTTGTGGTCTGGCCAGGTTATTGCTTCTACACTCAGTATACCAAACTCCCCTCCCCCTTCCTCAGAGGCCAGAAGGAAGTCAATTCTTCTATATATGTGGTGCGGAGGTGAGAAAAAAGTGTAACCTCCCGGACCTGGGCATGACTTGCGCCATATGTCCACCCAATAGTGCTCCCGTAGGAGGTTCCGCAGGGCAATGTTATCCTTTGTGATCTCCTTGACCCCCCGCACACTTAGCTGACCACCAATCTAGTTGAGGGTCTATTATGAGATTAAAGTCTCTGCCCTGAAGACCTGGTTCAGAAACGATACCTGTCCAGCACTGGGTGCATACAAGGTAGCCAGTGTGATCCGTTCACCTTCGCAGGTGCCTTTGACCCAGAGAAACCGCCCTCCAAAGCCCCTCTTAGTTTCAACATCCGTGAGTTGGAGTGACTTACCCAGGAGTATGCCTACCCCCTCTTTCTTAGTGCTCCTATGGGAAGCCCAGAAATTCCTCCCAATCTCCCTCCCTTTTATCGTCCACTCCTTTCCCTGCTGGTAGTGAGTTTCCTGTAAGAAGAGGACCATCAGCTGCTGCTTACGAAACATGTTGCTAGTCAGGGATCTCTTATTCTAGGAGTTCAAGCCTTTAACGTTAAGTGTGTCCACTCGCCCCTCAACCATTATCATCCTTGGTCCTGTTCCCTGAGACCACCCCTCGACAGTCCCGATTCAGAGCCCTTTGCGACTCCTTATTCAATGTTTCGATCCAGCTGACCCTTCCCCCAATCTCACTCCCCCGTGCTCCCCCTTCCCACACCTGCCCTCGCACCTCTTCCCCTCTCCCAGTCCTCCTCCCCTCTCCCAGTCCCCCCCCTTCGCATTCCCCCAACTGAGGCATCCGTCTCCATCTCCCAAAACCTATTGGGATCAGTCAACGAACCACCAGCAGCTCATCCTTAGCCCCGAGTCATTCTACCAGTGGGTGCCCCAACCCTAAACTTCCCTCCCTTGCAATCGCCTTCCATATATTTCAGTGACCCCAAGTAAAAATTCTACCAGTTATCCACTCCCCTCCACCATCCCCCATCATAGCACAGCTCCCAGTAAACCGTGTGTTCGACACCACACTATCGACCAGAACAAACCAGCCAACATCCTCCCAACTGCGGGAGTAACCACATCAATTGTGTAACTTGAGGGGCGAACCCGACCCATCGGGCCGCAGGCTCGCCCATCTCCCTCCTTTTAAACACCCCCACGGGGGTAACAGGAATGCCAACAGTGACCAGAGCACTCCAAAGACATATTCAACATCACTTTAAGTGTCCCTCAGAAGAGGCCGAGGGGTGCCTGGTCTTTTGAAACTTCCGGTTTCCTTCACCTTAGCTTTCCACTTGAGCGCATCCGGGATGCTGGGACCCCAAACAGGATCCAAATCTCCAACCTTCCGAGGGACCAGCTTGACCACCCACAAGGTCCTCCGTGACCCTCTGGATGTCTTCCTCAGACACAAGATGGTGCTTCTCCCCCTGCCACTCAAACGCGAGATAGAAGGGGTGACCCCAGCGATATCTGACCCCCCTTCTCCTGCAGCCATCTGGTGAGGTTACCACACTTCTTCCTCATCAACAGTGTAAGGGCAGATAAGTCCCGATAGATGGCAACCGCAGAGTCCCCATACTGTATGCTCCGAAGATTCTCCAGGATCTTGGCTTTGTCTCTGTAAGAGTGCAGTCTTGCCAGCACTGATCGAGGGCCCCTTCCTCCCCACCCGGCACGGTGAACTCTATCCAGTATGATCTCCTCTCAAGCGTCTTCACCCAATACAATCCGTATTATGTCCTGCACCTTGCCTTCCAGGCCATGCGGGCTTTCGCCCTCCGACTCCACCAGGCCAAAGATGCATAGATTGTACCTTCTTTCCTGGTTTTCCATGTCGTGCACCATAAAACGCAATTCCTCCTCACGCCGTTGTACTTCCATAAATCTTGCCTCAGTCTGAGTCTCTAAGAGCTCCGTGGATAGTTGGTTATTTTCGACCCTCTCCATGCAATCTTACAACGTGGACACCTTTGATGTGAGGTCTGCTAGTTTGGCCCCTATATCGGTCCTTATCCCCCTGATCGCTTCCGAGATCATTTGGATGTTATTCTGCATAGTAGCCAGGTCCGGGGCTGGGACAGGGGGATCCCCGGACACCATCTCCGCGCCTCTTACCTGGAACTGGTATTTAGATAGGGCTTCCTTCCAGCTCATGGAGGTCTTGCCACGGTCCTGCTGTGTTGGCCGAGTGTAAGGAAGGGCCCAGGCTCTTTGTGTAGTTGCGGTCGAGGCAAGGGTGAAAGCAAAACCATTACTGCAGTGTCCTGCCAGCAGAGTAGGCCAATGAGGTTCAACGGTCAGGGGTGCAGCCTTGAGGATGGGAGCCGATCCAGCGTTTTGCCCAGGTTCCGCCCAATATGTCCAATTCCAGCTTGTTGGGTATTAATCCGAGTCGCCTGTATGCTGCAGTGTGGGGTATCTCCCTAGGGAAAATGTGTGTGGGCCCGCTGTCTGGCTGGGGGGGGGGAACGGTACCCTCACAGGACAGCGATGGGATGCCCACCGTGACAATTTTGCGGCCACCAGCCACACGGTTCAAGGCTAGCGAGGATCTTTAAACTGGGTGTCGGGGTTGTGTAGGCATCCCGGTAGGGTTCCAAATAGCTAATCTCCTGCGCGGATCTACAGTTATTACCAACTTGAGGAGTGCCTCCCACTGTCAAGTCTTTATTTGCTGGCCCGCGTTGCACCCCCACTCAGCAGCACATGTGGTAATAGCCCAATCAGTTGCCACAGGAGGGGAGGAGGTGTTCTTTCCTGCTGGCCCCTCGCCTGTTGCACTGCTCCACATTGTCTGACTTCCGTCGTGTGTGTGTCTCTTGCACACTAGGAGTGGGAAGGTCAAGGCACAGCACCCGGAGACAACGGTGCCTTCCCTGCGGCGCGGGATGTGCCCAGTCTCTAATGGTCCTCCTCGGTACTCACAGCCTCCCAGGCAGCCGTAGAAGGCACTCCTGCACGGCCGTGCTGGCCCTGTGTTGTCACTGTAGGCTGGGGGGAAGGGGTGAGAGAGGAGGCTCGCACGTTGGGTTGATGCCGGGACCGCTCCAACTGACAGCCGGGCAGCAGGATCCTCCTCGCCCCGCAGGTAAACACCTGAGGCCCACGGCGCCTCAGCACAGGCGTCACCTTTCCACCGCGGTCCTCCGCAATCTCCAGGGCTAGTGTCCCGGACCGCCCATAACAGGGTTCCCTCCAGGACAAGAGGGCGACACAGCTCCATCCCTCAGGCACTCTCGATGTGTGGGAACTCCGCTGCCTCCCCAGCTGCAGGTCCGCTGGGCTCCGGCGAGCCGGGCACCCACCGCACCGCCTCCAAGTACACTGCGTCAGGCTCGGCAGAAGGGGAGGGGCAGCCTCGCACTGATGTGCGAATATCTCAGTGCTGCAGCTGTCTTAGATCACTGGGCTAACACCTCCAGATGGGCAAGGAGGGCAACTACACTTTCCTGTGGCTTTTACAGGGATCGAGTTCCCATCTCCTCACGGACTCCTCAGGTTTTTCGGGACAACGGACGGACCTAAAGGCTCAGGCGCCCAGCTTGCCCGCGCCCCCTGGTGGCCTCCTATATACATTTTTAAAGAACAAAATGTTGGATCATACAAACTTCGTATAAAAACAACATATATAGATTTGAGAAATGTTCCTTGATGTGTCTATGTATAAA
The DNA here is from genome assembly GCF_040938575.1 of Ambystoma mexicanum. Taxonomy (NCBI): domain Eukaryota; kingdom Metazoa; phylum Chordata; class Amphibia; order Caudata; family Ambystomatidae; genus Ambystoma; species Ambystoma mexicanum. Next base: position 964,516,988 of record NC_090936.1, on the reverse strand, counting down.
CGTTGTCACAACACAATACTAGAAACTGGCATCAACAGCATTTTTCAAAGGTCATAATCCGGGTGTCACAGAATAAATATGTAGACATATAAAATTAAATAAATATACAATACTTTCAAGATTCAATAGATATCAGGGTATATAAAACTAAATAAATATACAGTACTTCCAAGATGCAACAAATTCGATAAAATGGAGATTGCTATGAATAGTCATAGTAAAAACAAATAGGTGTCTAGTGCTTCTTAACATTAATTCTTGAGCTAAAATATATTGAAATAGATCAATAGATGCTTATCAAAATAACATTTTTAATCAGTTGCAACATTCTGTCATAATGTCTAGTGTCTATCTGCATTGTGAGATTGCTCTATGTACCCAATGTGGATAGACTTGGGTTAGTTGGTAAATTCAGGCTCAGTAGGAATTGAATGGTCACAATGTTTAGAGATACGTTGGTTGCATTAAATACTGCTACCACCATCTCTTCTTTCGTTAGTTGGACATAATGTTTGAGATGTTTATAGAAGAAAGAATGCCTGGTTCTGCTAGAGCAGAACATTCGGTAATTAGGTGTTGTACCGATTCTAGGTGATTTGGTAAATTACAGAAGCAAATGATATCTGTTGTTTTAGTCTTGGTGTAAATTGCTAGTCTTGTTCTAGTTTGCCATTCGAAACAGAATCGTAGAAACAACATAGCATAAGCCGGATCGGGAAATTTTAACAAATAATGTGCTGTTGTATGCATAGGTTTCATGACAAACGCACCAGTCTTGAATATTTTATATGTATTGTGTGTTTCACAAGTCATTCTCCAATCCCACCACCATAATTTCAACTTGGCTTTGTCTGGGTTTTCTATTAAAAGTTGCGAAGTGATATCGGCCGATTCAAGTATAGATTGACACAAATTTTCCCATTCACAAAGGGCACTAGGTGCCAAGGTGATGAGTGCCGATTTCAATACTGGAAAGATATTTTTGTCAGATGATGAGGAGAGGATACGTTTTATGTGAGTGCCAATCAGCTGCCAATATATATGCGCAAGCAGTGAAGTAAGACCTAATTCAAATCGGATTATGGCCATTGGAATACTCAAAGGCAGTGTTAGAATCGGTTTCTCGAATTGACCCTCTAATATGTCCCATCTAGGCGAATTACAGGGGAACTTTGCTTGGGCTCTGTATATGATAATCGGGATAACTTTGTGCTTGTAAAACATAATAGTTGGTTAAAGAGAGAACATTCCATATTTTCTTTTTTATGGCTTTGCCATGGGTTGAGAAAAGTCTCATTCTAACTAAGTTGCTCTTTATATGGCTTGTCTGAAGGATGGGTATTTAGGTTTATTCCAAGATACTTGAATTGGAAAACTTGGGTAAGAGCTAGGCCTGAGAGCATCCAATTGAATTTGAGGCCTAATTTCGGTAAACGATGATGGAAGACCATTATGTTGGACTTTTGGGTGTTAATAGTAAGATGATTGGTTCTAGCATAAACAGTTAGTGATGAAAGTTTCCTTTGAAGTCCAAGAAGTCCTGTCCAAGATGACTAAGTCATCGGCATAAAATAGCCATGATATTTCAGAGGCAGCTAATCCTGGTGGAAAGGAGCATGTTGATTCGAAAGCTGTATGTATATATATATATATATATATATCTAATACAGAAGTTAAAAAGAGTGGATGCAAATATACAGCCTTGCTTGAGTCCAATAAAAGTTAGGATTGGTGTGACAGCAGGCTATTGTGGTAAATTTAATCCTAATAGAAGTATCAAGATAAAATTGTTGTATTAGATAAACAAGGTATGGGGGGCAGTTTGCAGCTAAAAGCATAGTCCATAGGATATCACGCAATATTAGATCAAAAGCCTGTTTAAAATCAATTAGCGCTAAAAAAATAGATTGTTGTTTTCATCCAACCATTTCTTTTAAATCATGTATGATGATCCTTGCAAAAATCTTTCCTGCAGAGTCTAAAAGGGCAATTAGCCTATAGTTAACTGGGTCATTTCTGTTTCCTTTTTAAAAAATTGGAGTAATAATGGATTCTTTCCATAATGAAGGAATATGACCTTGTTGTAGTACTTTCCTAAATATCAGTTCAAGTATGGCCACCAATTATTTCGGGCTGAGCTTTAAGGATATTAGACAAATGGTCTGGTCCCAGAGCTCTGTTTTTTAATTAATAGGACTATGTCAAGTGTGTCAAATGAAAGCTTTGCTAGATCACATATGGTCGCATGCATAATTGTTAATGGTGGAGAGCTAGGTTTACCCAGTAATTCAGTAAAATGGGTAGTCCATTGGGTTGTACCTATTGTATTCAACTCTAATGTGGTATTGGCATTTGGAGTAGAGTTATTAATAAAGCGCCAGTTTTTGGGAGCCGATTTGTTTAACATAGCTTGTAGCTTTTTGCTGTTTGATATTTGCAATAGTTTGTTTAATCTTATTCCTGTATCTGTTTTTTAATTTTATTCTTTCCCCCTTAGAGGCAGTTGTTGAATTCCCTCTTAGAGATTTGCGTAATTGTGCCTTCAATTTGTGACCAGTAGCTTGGTATGGGTATTTGAGTTTTAAGTCAGGACGATTTGTTGCATTACTTGATTGCATGATGATGTTTACATAGTCTGTATATTCGAGATCTGAAGAGGGGCCATTGTTTAATCGAGGGATGGAGAGTTGCTGGGCTAGAGCAGCTATTTGTTTCGGTTTCCATCTTAACTGATTCCTGCTCTGATTAAGGGAGATAGGAACTGTATATAATTGGACTGGTTGGATTGCATGCAGGGTCCACGGTGTGTCTAATTGATGATGGTCGCTGGATTGATTGGAAACAACTAAAGATGCAATTAGTTTGTTTGCATTAGAACAGATATATTCATAGTCGATAGTAGAAAAATAAGTCCCTCTTGACCAAGTTGCGGCCAGGGGATCGTCATCCGCTGTTGACCCATTTAGCATCTTGAAGCCCCGTATATGTATTAATGTAGTCCATTGTGTTACTCAGGATTTATGCAGGATAGTAGCGGCCGGCAGGCAGTTTGCAGTCAAATCACCCGCAATTATGGTGGGATGGATTGAGGGATCACAAAGGATTAAATCTAGCATTGCTACCACATCTTTTAGAAATTGAGAGTTTGCAGGGGATAGAGGATTCCAATTTTTGTTCAAAAACACCACTTTCGGGTATAGCGTGTGTTGGGGATTGGAGCTCAAGATTATGGCAAGTTGGATACCAGGATTAGGCGAGAAAGAATGACTTATGTGTAACTGTGAATCTAATTTGAACGCAAACAGCAATCCTGAGGCTGGTCGTCCTTTAAGTTCTTAAGTGGTCAGCACTGAGGCTATTTGGTGATTGGGCCAAATTGGTTCATTAGTAAGCCATGTTTCTTAATGATATCATACATTTTTAAGAAGCTTGCTTTAGTGGTGAGAAGATGAGAAGCCTCTGGTATTCCAGACGGCAAACGAACATGAATGAGTGGGCTGAATATTAATGATCTAGTTCGAGTTGGTTGCAGCAGTGGATTGAGCGGCTTTGAACATCCACGTCCACTTAGATGTTGGCTGGGTTATGCTATCGTGGTGTTGTTGAGGCCGATTGTCAACGCAATTTAGTTGATTGCATTTGCAGTAAGGTCTCTGGCCTCCTAGCGGGGCCGAGTTGTGGTTTACACTTACTTGTTGTTGAGCTTCTATCTAGATGGTGGTTTTCACTTGCCTTTGGCAAGGGTTGCTGCTCTCGGATTTCTAAAAGTAATCCGTTTAGTCTCAATAAGTGTCTGGTGTGCCATATAATATTTTTGACTATTCTAGATGGAATATGCATTTGAACAGTATCATATGTTGACGGATCTGGGTAGCTAATGAATCCTATGTCACTAGAGGATATGGTCTCAAGATCAGGAATGGTGTGAAAGATTGTTAAAGTCATTGATCTGTTCGGGAAGGGGTCTGTCCTCAATCATCGAGCATTGTGATTATTATTAGGTCACACTCAAGGAGGAAGGATTCACTAGAGTCCTTGTCAGCAATTAGTGAAAATGATGTTGGAATTGGTATGTAATTCAGAGGAGCTTGCAAAGCATGGGGAGAAGTGTGAAGAGAAAATGCAGATTGTTGGTGTGCAGCGGTTTGGATTGGGATGAGTCGATCTGAGAGTATTTCTTGATCTTGTCGTGCCCCTGCTAGTGGAGCTGTTGATGCATTGTTCTGGGGACGTGTGGCACTAAGAGATTTATGTTCCCGATTTGTGGTCAGGAGTTCGGAAGGTAAACAGTCGGCACTATTAGCTCCATGGGCAGCCGCTACCTTTTGTTCAAGAGTTTTGAATACAGGGTAGTCTATATTCATTTTCACACAGAATGTTTGCCTAGGGTTCTGATCAGGATTTTGAGTTGTGTGCAAACTATCAAGAACAATTTCTTTGACTGTCGCAGAGTGAGTGGAATATACAGAAAGGTCTGATAATTCGGCATCAAAAGGGTCAGTCTCAGGTGAGTTTTGAGGCATAGAATATAAACAGTCAACAAAATTACTTGCATTTAACACATCTTTCACACCCTTACCTTGGGTTAGCAGTGGATTTCACATAGGAGGGAGAGCCATCAGTGGTTTGTTAGGGATTGTTGATTCCGTTGGAACATATTCTGGAGAGGTGTTCCGTTCAGGTAGAGGAGGTTTATTAAGCGGAAGTGTTAAATTACTTATACAATTTTTCGCTTGGCGAGAGCCATTTTTAATTGGTTTTGGTTTTTTTGGACTGTTGTCTTAATCGGAAGACGTCATAGAGAGGAATATCGGTATGAGTGTCTTCAGTTACCTCAGGGGTAGAGCCTGGTGAAATAGGACGCTCTGATGAAGAGATTCTCGGCTGGTCAATTTGAGAAATGCGTTCAGGGGTGCAAGTCTCAACCGCTATTATGCTCTCCGTCCTGGTTGAGTCCACACCAAAGGTCGGTTGAAGTTGTACATTAGTAGATTGCATTTTAGGTTGTGAATCCGAAATGAGATCAGATAGTTTTGCAGCTAGTCTCCATGCAATCCAATCTATTTGATCTATTAGGGATTGCAAGGACATTGCTTGGTTAGCTGCTTTTTGGTCTAGTATTTCATAAGGTTTAACCAAGGAGTAAATACTTGCATTAACAGCTGACAATACAGAATCAAGGGCAATATTTGCTGTTGATGGAAAGCCAAATTAAGGTTTTGGATTGGGTTTAGTGAATGAAGCTACCATCGAAGATTCAGAATCTGTTCTGGATATATTTCTTGATGAGACTTCTGTAGTGTATAAATTAGGTGAGGTGGAAAGCCTTGTTGCTTGCGCGGATACATCACAGTGATTGACCATCATTGTAGAAGAGGGAGAAAAGGTGTTGTGAATTTGAGTAGAGTGATGTCATGATTAGCCGTTTCCGCACCTTTTGGACTTCCTGGTCCATCATGCACTGCAACGTCATACCCACTATTCAACCAACATGGCCAACACCAAAAAGAAGCCGCTGTCTAGTGTTTACGCAAGGCTTCACGCTTCCTAGAAAACAGGCATGCCACTGCGCCTCTGCACGTCTCAACGCTACCTTTCCGAGTACCCGGCAAGTGCGTACCTAACTTTGCTTCTTCTACCGTGCTACTCCCCTGCTAGTTAGCGGTTCCATTATCCTTCCTGGTGAGCAATTGTGCTGCTCCTTGCGCTCCTGCCTGAGGGTCAGCTCGTTCCTCTTCCTCCCCGGGCCTTCGGTACTGTCCCTTCCATGCTCTCATACTGCCTTCTGCACTCTGCGAGTATTGCGACTCCTCCCTGGTTCCTAGATCCTTCCCGGCCATTGACTGTTACTCAACTTATCTTCCTGGAATACTGAACGCTTACCTTCTCTCCGAGGCTGGTGTCCGGTCTACACACTGGAGGCAGAGGATACCCGTCCAAACCTGTACAAGTCCCAAACGTCCAGGAACAAAGAAAGACCTCAGAGAAAGAAGAATTCAAAGGACAAGCAGGTGAGAAAAGGGGCTGAGTGTGACAAGTGAGGTGGGTTAGAAGTAGATAGGTGGTGCAATGGAGCTACACATGGACGGGTAATAGCAGTTTGGGAGGGGGGATACAGGGTATCATATCACGTTGTAAAATCTGTAAGTACAACGGCAGAGTTGCGGAAGAATCTAGTGTGTGAATCTCAGCCGCGATCTTCGTATTTAAAGGCATTTCAATTGACGGGGTGTGAAAGGTATCAGGATCGTCATTCGATTCACATGTGGTGAGACATGCCTGAAAGGTGTCATCAGAGAAAGTTAAGGCAGTGGGTGCGGAAGTGTGCGTCTGTGAGAGAAACCCAGGAGTGGTCGCACCTATGCCAGTATTTACGTTAGGCTTACGATTGGCAAAGGGCTCTTGTTTTCCCCTGGTAGGAGCACGGGTGTCGATATCTGAGTTAGTAATGGTTCTTTTTAAGTTCTGGCTCTCATGAGAGTCAGAATGAAAAAGGTGGCTTTGGGAGGAAGCAGCGGGTCGCGATAGTGAGGCTGTTGCAGGGCGGGGCATCCCTGATGTAAGCCTTTATGTTGACATGAGAGAAAGTAGAGCAGTGAGGCTCACAGAATACAAGGATATAACTAAGTAATGAAAAGTGAGTTTGGAAAGTCATTAAAGGGATACTAGATACATGTTTGAGCACTAAACTTTACGAAGGCAAATTTTGATATAAAGGATGGTAACCTACGAGTTATTTAGCATTTGCTAACAGAGAACAGCTGAAATGTAGAGTGCATGACACTGTGCCCCTGCGGACCAGCGGTCAGCGATCGCGGGTGACTCGAGCAGGTGCGCGCGCGCGCCCAAGCAGTCTTATAGAATCCACGTGACTTGTGGGTGGAGCCTCTTGGTCCTCCAATGTGAAAGAATGGAAGGTGACTATCTCACAAATATTTCACGAGCGAGGAATAGACGTGCAGAGCTCCCAGCAGGACAGCAGTCAGCACTCGAACCTTTATATGGTAACAAGCTGAGAGAAGGGAACTATTCTCTAAACACATCCAGGAAGTGGAAACAAGGGAAAGTACATATTTTCCCTTGGTACTTGTGAACCCTGTGCGAAGTCGAGTAGAGATACTCTCTTGACCCCTGTGGAACTTTATTTTTGTACCATTTGGAACTTTACGTTTTGGAGCCTGAAAGAAGACTGGTAAGAACTGTGAAGAAGCCACCCCTTTGCACCTTATGATTAGTTGACTAGTATTGCGAGGACGAGAGTTAGGGTTTTGACACGATAGTGGACAATCTTTTATTTTGACATCCTGAAGGACACCTTGGAGACTTAGGTTGACGCAGCGAACCCCCTCTTAGCGTCAGGGCTAATGAGGCCTTTCCCGAACCCCAATTATCCATTGAATACAAGCTTATAGCAATAAGAATGCCACTGGAGTGCCAACCTCCCACTACTGCACCCTTACACAGCCATCACCTCTTTTGTTTTGCTATAGTCAACCAGAGTGGGACGGGTATGCCAGACTGTTAGGGAGAATTCTCTGTAAAGGCTAATTTCCCAAACCTAGTGAGTCCCCCAGCAGCTTTGCTGGATTTTTGGGGTTTATTTTTTTTCTCCTGCTAAGAGTGAGACTCTTTTACTCCCACTCTTAGACATGATTTGAGGTGTTCCTTTGTCTTTCCATGTTTTTAATGGGCTATGGGGTCTTTTACTCCATAGGGTTTCATGTGTTTTTGATGTGGGTTACACAGCACCCTCCGTGCCGTAACCCAGGGGGTGTCGTAGCGACCCCCCAACATAGACTCCATACCCTGGGATTGACTACTGTCTCCCAGGGCATGTAAAGTCACCATTGGCTTTGCTAGTCCCAAATTATGAACAGAAACCAGTACAAACCATCATATTGTGGACGTACTGGTCGGGGCAATTCGATTGCCCCGGGGTCTGTTAGTCGAGGGGGCACGTCTCCGTCCCCCCTGATCGAGTTTTGGCTGGTGGCAGTGGATACTACTTTTTATATTCGACCGCAAATATATCTCTATGGGATTTTCCCATTGTTCGAAGCTACCAACTTTAATTATTCAATTCCTATAGCCTCGAACATACCGCTGGTTTATTAATTTAATATTAATTCACCGGTTGGTATTTTTTGCCAGAACTCGATTCTAAAATGGCGTGTGTGTTCTCTTCTGTGACCCCAACCCAAGTCGAGCCCTTTGTTCCACTTTTTGGCGGGCTTCTCCACAGAAGCCTCCAAAAGTGGTGCCACTCTGTCTGGGTACCACAGGGAGTGTGGGAGGGGGTTTAGGCACACTGAACTCAGTTGCCTTTGCAACTCAAGTCGCACTCTTGTGTGATTGGCCCAAGTGGTGAGCCGGCCAGCTCACCACTTAGCATGTTTGATTGACAGCTAGGCTGAATGAATGGGGGTTTGCTGCATAAAAGCAGGTCTTTGGGGACTCGAACTTCAGAAGTCGCCAAAGGACCTAAGAATCCGAAGAGGGAGAAGCTGAGCCGACCTGCAACGACGACACCACCGGTGGAGCCCTGCTGAACTGTCTCACCACTTTTTCCGACGACAGAGGAGATCTCCAGTCCAGAGAGTCTTCTTCCTTTGACTGGTGGGGATAACCAGTTTTGCCTTCTTTTCACCTTCCTGGAGCATCTCGTGGCCGCCTTGCCCGTGCCAAACACCCCGGCAACCGGAATACCACGGCTTACCACTACCGCGAAGAGAAGGGTAGTATATTTTAACCGAAGAACTCCGCAGCTGGAACCTTCCCTGGAAGTGCAACGACCTTCATCTTTCCTCCATGCGAGACCTCCTCTTCCTCTGGACGAAACACCGACTTGCACCCGCTGCCAGGAACAATGGCCCCCGCTGGAGCTTCCTTCACACTTAAGGTACTGTGTCCCGCCTGGCTTCCCTTGCGACAGATCGTTCGGGGTGACAGTAAAGCCTTGACTTTCTAACCTGGGCTGGCCTGGGACAACCTAGCTAACTTTTCCTGACTTTAATTTCATTCTTTGTGTGCGAACTATCTACAAGACTCTTTGGGCATAACCCCACTGTGGGAACCTGGACCCCTTCTGCATGCTCTCTCCAAGAGTGGGCCTTGCAATTGACTTCCTTGCTCTCCAGTAGAACTCTGCCTATTCTGCCTTACTGTGGTTCTTTTAAAAGTATTGAAATTTGTGTGCTTCCATAACTCTGCCTTTTTTCCCCTCCCTTTTTAATAATTTATGAGAGTGCCATCTTATGTTAAGCGCTCACCTCTGTCTGAAAATAAGTGGTGTTTCTCATTAAGACTTGTCTAATAAGTAATGAGGGTTGTATATGGGATACATTACTCACCGTAATCGTATTTCTGATGCTTGTATCTGCTTAGATCACATGCTGTGCATAGGCCGACATCTAGTGGAAGCTGCGGAGTATTACAGTTTGTTTTTCGAAAGTCGAAAATGGGCGTCGACACAGGCGTGCCAGTAATACTATCCCTAGTGTGACGTCCACTGTACCCAAGATCCCTCACGCGTGTAGGATCCTCAGATTGTATTTTTTCTGACATGAGGAAGCATGAGGAGTAGCGTGAGTACAGATAATCCAAGCATATAGACAGAAAGGTAAGACTACAAGCAATCATGCGCCTTCTCTCGGAGGGGAGGAAGGGTGGGTCGCATGTGAATCTAAGCAGATACAAGCATCAGAAATACGATTACGGTGAGTAATGTATCCCTTCTGAGGCTTGTGGAATCTGCTTAGATCACATGCTGTGCATAGATTAGCGAGCAGTACCAGAAGAAGGAGGTGGGATGTGAGAAGGGTCATGAGCAAACAGGTGTCTTAGAACCGCTTGTTCCACTTGTGTATCTGTCTTGGAATGAGTGTCAATGCAGTAGTGCTGAGTAAAAGTGTGAATAGAGCTCCAAGTAGCCGCTTTGCAAATGGTGTCGAGGGGAACATTTGCAATGAAAGCCAGAGTGGCACCAATGCCTCTAGTAGAGTGGGCCCTTGGCGTAAAAGGCAGAGTCTTTTCAGAAAGAGAGTAACACAGCTGTATACAGTTGATAATCCACTTCGAGATAGCGCCTTTAGAGACGCGATCCCCCTCTCTGCCTGTAGCTACGGAGACAAACAGTTGATCTGTTTTCCTTAGCGGTCTGGTTTTATTTACATAGTATAGGACCGCCCTACGCACATCTAGGGTGTGTAGTTTCACCTCAGCCGAGCTTTGCGGGTTTTGGAAGAAAGCCGGAAGCTCGATGGACTGGTTTACATGGAACTTGGATATGAATTTAGGTGAGAACCTAGGGTGTGTGCATAAAACCAGTTTGTCTTTGTGGATAGTAAAGAAAGGATCTTGCACTGACAGAGCCTGAATTTCACTGACCTTTCTTATGGAGGTAATGGCTACTAAGAAGGCCGTTTTATAAGTCAGGTGTTTGAGACTACTTTTATGCATGGGTTCGAATGGGGGTCCCATGAGCTTAGCTAGCACCACGTTGAGGTCCCATCCTGGCGGTGGGTTCGAAATAGGAGGGTGAAGTCTCTTTACTCCTTCCATGAAGGCTTTAACCACTGGCACTTTCCACCACGAGACCTTGTTATGGGATGTGGTGTAAGCCGAGAGGGCTGCCAGGTGTACTTTTAGTGAGTTAAAAACCAACCCTGCATCCAGCAGGTGGAGCATGTATGTCACAACGTTGGAAGGAGTGCAATCAACTGGGTTGATTTGTTTATTCTGGCATCAGATAACGAATCTTTTCCACTTATCAAAGTAACAGTGCCTTGTATTTGGTTTCCTGGACTCCTTTAGAATGTCCATACACCTCTGTGGTAATTTGAGATGTCCAAACTCTATGACTTCAGGAGCCATGCTGCTAGGTTCATAGAGTTGGGTTCCTGATGCACTGTTTGACCCTGTTGCTGGGACAGTAGGTTGTACCAGGCTGGGAGTCTGATGGGTTCGCACACCGCCATCCTGCGTAGGTGTGGCAACCATGGTTGTCTCGCCCACATGGGAGCAACTAGGATGAGCGTCATCGATTCCTTGTTCATCTTGTACACCACCTTCCTGATGAGAGGAGTTGGTGGAAAAGCGTACGCAAACATCCCTGACCAGTTCATCCACAGGGCATTCCCTTGGGAGTCCGGTTGGGGGAACCTGGATGCAAATCCTGGGCATTGTTTGTTTTCGCTTGTGGCGAATAGGTCTATAGTGGGGAAACCCCACTGAGAGAAGAGATCTTCTACCACGTCTCTGTGAAGGACCCATTCGTGTTCTTCTGGGAGGAAGTCTCTGCTTAGAGCATCCGCTAGGGAATTGAGCTCCCCTGGAACATGTTGCGATGACAGGAAGATGTTCCGTCTGAGTGCCCATATCCAGATTTTCTGGGCAAGCTTGGACAGATTTGGCGAACGAGTTCCCCCTTGCTTGTTTAGATAGAACATGGCTGTCGTGCTGTCCGTCCTGATCTGCACCGACAAGTTCAGTAGATGGGGCTCGAACGCCTTTAGCGCTCGGAATACTGCCAGAAGTTCTAGCAGATTGATGTGGTTCTTGGCTACTGAGTGAGACCAGAGACCCTGAGCTGTGTGGTGGAGATGGTGAGCTCCCCACCCAGTCAGGCATGCATCTGTAGTCACCACGGCTTGTACTTCGGGATCGTAAAAGGGTTTCCCCTTTGCGAGATTCTCTCTTGTCCACCAGTGTAGGCTCTGTACGAGTGTTGGCGAAATGACCACTAGATCGTCCCAATGACCACTTGCCTGAGACCACTGTTTCGCCAACCATTCCTGCATGGGACGCATGCGCAGACGCGCGTGGGGGACCAGGTAAATGCATGACGCCATCATGCCCAGTAACCGCATAGTTTTGCGTACTGTTATCTGTTGACCTGACTGATAATGCGGAATTTGCAGAAGTATATTCCGAATTCTCTCTTCCGAAGGGAAGGTCAATCCTTTCTGAGTATCTAGGATAGCTCCTAGAAACTGTTTTGAGGTGCTTGGCACCAGACTTGACTTTTTCTCGTTGATAGAGAAGCCTAATTCGTGGAGGAGGTCGATAGTCCTCTGAATGTTTGACCTGCAAATTCCTGGGGTTTCCCCCGTTATGAGCCAGTCGTCCAGATAAGGGTACACCGGGATTGCTTCCCTGCGTAGGTGTGCAGCCGCCACCGCCAGTACCTTGATGAATACCCTTGGTGCAGAAGCTATCCCGAAGGGCAGTACCTTGAATTGGTAGTGGCGACTGTCTACCTTGAAGCGCAAGTACTTTCTGTGCGCTGGGAGCATGGAAATATGAAAATAAGCATCTTTCATATCCAAGGTTGCCATGTAATCCCCCTTTTTTATGAGGGGGATTACCTCTTGTAGCGTGGTCATACGGAATTTTTGGGGCTTGACATACTTGTTGGCAGGCCGTAAGTCCAATACTGGGCGCATTGTCAAATCTTTCTTTGGCACAAGGAAGTAAGTTGAATAGATACCCTTGTTTACCTGATGTCCTGGGACGAGTTCTATTGCGTCCTTTTCTAGCAGAATGGCGATCTCCTCGAGAAGGATCCTTTGTTGCTCTAGGGAGTGCACTCTTTGTCGTGGAGGATGGTTTCGGGGACGCTGCAGTAGTTCTATACAATATCCTGCGGATACTGTTGACAGCACCCATCTGTCTGAGGTGATCCCTTCCCAAGCCTGGGTGAAGGTGGAAATGCGTCCCCCTACTGGGGTTGCGTGGCAAGGGACCCTGAACTGAGCGTCACTGTTTTGGTGGAGGCGTGCCACCTCCCTTGTTGGGGCTGCCTCTGCCTCTTCCACGACCTCTCTTGTTACCCCTGCCGTAACTCTGGGTAGACTGCTGGTTGTTATTCCATTGTGTACCCTGTCCCTGGGCATAGTTGCCTCTTTGTGAATTTTGGCCGCGTGGGCGACGAAAATTACTGTTCCCCCTCTGGTTAGGGGGTTTGTTGGTAAGCTGGCCAAGGGATTTGAGAGTCTCATATTCATCTTTGGCATTTTTAAGTGCGTCTTCGACCGCTTTCCCAAACAATAGGTCGGGTTCCACTGGCTTGTCTATTAAAGAAGCCTGGGTACCACGCATGTCTTTTGATAACAGTACCTTCTGCTATCAATCTCCCTGCGTTGTCAGCGGCGTCGAAAGTTGCTTTTAAAATGCAACCAGACACGGCTCTCCCTTCTGCCGAGATCCGAGCCAGCTGGCCCTTTAACGGTTCTGGAGCAGAGGCAATGAGCGCCGCGACTTCTTCCCATTGATGGCAATTGTAACTAGCCAACAGGGTGGTGGAATTCGCAATCCTTGCTTGGTAGGCGGACGTTGAGGCTACCTTCCTGCCAAACCCGTAAAGTTTTTTGCTCTCCTTGTCGGGAGGAGCTTCTGATGAAGATAAGGGCGTGCCAGCCCTTTTTCTAGTGTTGGTAACCACTAGGGAATCTGGTTTAAGATGTCCCCTTATATACAGAGGGTCAGACTGGGCTGCCCGGAAAATCTTTTCAATTCTGGGGTTGACAGCTCTGGTGAGGTTCGGATTCACCAGGGAAGGATCTATTCTTCGTTGGATGGATTTGAGGATAGGGATGGTCTGAGCGACTGGTCTTCTCTCTCCTACAAACTCCTCCGCGAAGTCCCTTTCCTCCTGTACACCGTGGGTGTCGATGTGGAAGTGTTCCGCTGCTCGAGCGAGAACCTCGTTAAGGAGGGGCTGGTTATCAACTGGAGAGTCAGTAACTGGGGCTTCGCTTTGTACTGGGGAATCTACTCTGTAGATTTCCTGCTCATCTTCTCCCTCCTCCAGGTCCTCATCCTCCGCATAGTAATCTGTCCCGGTTTGTTCTTCCATAATGTCAAACTCCTGGTCCTCTTCAGGGAAAACTTGTCCCTGGTAACTGGGGAGTGGAGTAGAATATGGAGAGGAGTAAGGCTGAACCTCGAAGGGTTCAGGTCTTTCGACCCGGGGCTTTTTACTTAGCGGGATGGGATCGGGGGAGCCTGAGGGTGTGGCCCCTTGAGGGTTATATGAAAGAAAGTGTTCTGGGTTCTTATCATAAAAATCAGCTAAGGAAGACATCCTAGACATAACCCTGTCTATGTCTTCACTGGACCATTCCCTGGAACAGGGTATTACTTTAGCAGGTGATTTATGGGACTTTCCAAGGGTAGACTTGTGTTTGCTTGTCTGCCTAGGGTGGGAGGATGGCTTTACAGGGGTGGAAGGCTGTGCTTTCCGCTGTTTCCCCCCCTCCCTGTGCGTGGAAAAATGTTTTCCATGTCCCTTGGGGGCCCCAGAGACTTTCGACGCCTGGCGCCGAGGGTCTGGAGAGGTATCTGTGTGCTTCGGGCGTGGGGCCTCACTGGTGTTAACCGCGGTCTCGGTATCTTGGAGCGCGGCTTGGGGGTGGAAGTCGTCTTCGTCTCCCGACGATCGAACTTCCGTTAATGTGTGTAGCGAGGCACTCTTGGCAAGAGTGGATGATTGCCTTGCGTCGTGAGGCGATCTCGATCGAGAACGCCCAGAGGACACCGAGTCGGACCGTTCTTTTTGTGCCTCTTTCCGGGAAGTCGACGTCGTCGAGGTCCGGTTGGTCTTAGTGTGCTTAGTGTGTGTAGGGTGTGTAGCGCTTGCGTCGCCGGGGGTCTTCCCCATAGCCGCCCTGCCGGACGACCTTCCGAGGTCGGGGACCTGCGCTCGTCGGCTGTCTTTCGACGCCGTAATGCCCTCGCCGTCCGAAAGTACGGCGTCGCTGCCATCGCTGAAGGCGCCCTCCGTTGCCATGGCCTCCTGCCTGGCGTGGTGGGCCCAACGCTTTGTCGAACGGTCCTTAAGTGTCTTAGGTTTAAACCTACTACACGCTCTGCAGTTCGCTTCGGGGTGATCCCTCGGCAAGCAGAGATTGCACGTGGCGTGCCTGTCGACCCAAGGGTATTTGCGATTGCACTTGGGGCAGAATTGAAAAGGGGTACCCTCAATACGCACCTTAAGGCAGCGGGCTGCTAAGTGTAGGAATATATAAATGTAACTATATATCAAGAGTGAAGAGTATGTACCACCCCCCACTCTCCCTACTTGTAAGGGCCGAGGCCAGCGGCCTACTAGGCCCGGGCCGAGGCCAGCGGCCTTCCGAGGCCCAGATCCGTCGTGCAGCAGTCGACGGTCGATGACTTCTCCAGCCGTCGTCGAGGTTGAGGGTCGACGTTGGGGTGGGGAAGGGAATGAATAAGAATTCTAATTATAATAACAGCAAAAGTATGGCTAAGGCCAGGGAACTCCGCAAGATGCTTCCGACCAGTATGGCGGAAAAAAATAATCTGAGGATCCTACACGCGTGAGGGATCTTGGGTACAGTGGACGTCACACTAGGGATAGTATTACTGGCACGCCTGTGTCGACGCCCATTTTCGACTTTCGAAAAACAAACTGTAATACTCCGCAGCTTCCACTAGATGTCGGCCTATGCACAGCATGTGATCTAAGCAGATTCCACAAGCCTCAGAAATATATATATATAATAGTGATTGTGTGCTGAATTTACTTTTCTCTTTGTGCTAGTGTAATTTACAAGTGTGTCTTTAAATAAATAATTATATACTTTTAGACCAAAGCTCTGGTCAGTGTTTGCTTGTGCTACTGTATTCCTGTACCTATTGTGTATACTCTATATACTGCCTAACGCTTCTTGAGGGAAGTCTGACTGCTCAGCCACAGCCAGCAAGTGAATCTGTGTGGTACAGACTGCTACCAAGTGGGTTTACTGCCAAACACCTGTAGTCTTAAATCTTTTGCAGTGGTCCCCAAGGGAACTGCACAGGTTTCTGCCTAACACAGACGTGGGCCTCGTTCCCGATGGGTCTAGAGACCCACGCTACTCCTCACTAATGACACCCAATGAGGCCGAATCATGTGTGGAGATGCTTATGGTCTCATGCAGAAGGGATGTGACCTAGCAGTTCAGCTGCATTGCCCCTTTTGGGGTGGGACCAAGCCAGATTTGCATATGGTCTTTACCCTGTTGTAATGGCTTGGCAGGCAAAGAACGCTGTCTTGAGGGTTGCCCACAGAAATGCCAGAGGTTAAGATTAATTCTAAAGCTTCCAGCTATCGCCTCTTATTTTCAGCAGGAAAGTTGCTACAGAGACCGGAAGCATACCAGGAGAATATTTAGTTTCTTGTCTTCTTGCACTTCATGGTGTACAATCTGGTGATATCTTGGCTGCTGGGTGCGGTTGCTGTTCTGAGACTGAGATCATTTAATAGAAGTATGATGACGTCTTGCATTTTAGAGCTTTGTAGGTGATGCAAGCTTGAAGAGGTACCCAGTGCAGTTCCTTGAAAGTGTGGTAAATGTGCTTGAATTTCTGCATTTCTGAGATGGAGCGTGCTGGGGCCACAGTAAGATGAAGCTTTCAGAGGGGCCACAGTAGTAGTTGGAACACATGCCAGGACGGTACTGCCACCACTCAGATGGCAATATACCAGGACACGGATGACGAGTCTGAAGCGGGAATTAAGTTTTTGATTCGAGCGAGTTCTGGTACTATGTTGATTGTGTCTTCTTGTGTGCTTTGAAGGAGAGGTCGCAATGGTGAAGCTGAGAGACTTTGCACTAGGGGCAGGTTGGGGTGGTAGCAGCCATTGAGATTCGTCTGTGTCAGACACTTTTGAACTTGGTTGCATGTGGTGGCAAAGGAGGATGTTTTTGTTGGGTTAGGTTTTAGGTAGGAACTTGACATCTAGACTGGAATGCTGGAGAGTGTTGGAGTGCGGGAGTGTTTCAATTGGTGAACGTCATTGAGACAGTTGACCTTGTGATATAGCTGTGTGTCATCACCATAATGATGGCTACTGATGTTAAATTAGGCCAAGGCTACCCCCAGTGCCTCCATGTAGAGGATGAAGATGACATGGGAGAGGATGGAACCTAGTGGTACTCTAAATGTCACTGAGCATTACTGGGGTCTGCATGTGCCAAACTGGTCAAGCTGGTATCAGTTGGTGAGGTACGCGTCAAACCATTGAATGACTATGGGATTGAACCCCATGCGGGAGGGCAGGGTGTTATGTATCCGTTTCTGGTCAACTGTATAAATTGGGCCAGTGGCCTGGTTGGTGGCGGTCAGGGTGCTGGACTAGCATTCTTGAAGTAGGTTCTGTTAGACCATCTTTTCATGCAGCTGGAGTATTACAGTCTTCTCAATGATCTTGCCAATGATGGGTACATGAGTAATGGGGTAGTAGTTAGCTAGGTGGTCACCAAGGTCAAGAGTAGGCATCTTTAGTGGGGGTAGGATCTGGACAGGTTTCAACTAGTTGGGGAGATGCCTTGCATGAGTGAGGCATTAGCTGTGTGATGAGAGAATTGAGAGCCTTTCCTGTGATGTTCTTTAGGATGGAAGTTCAGATGATGTCCTCATAGGAGTTGGACTTGAGGAACACAAGGGTGTTTGTGAGTTTCTCCAGTGTTAGGGTCTTGAATTCTGACCATCTTGGGACATGGTGTGTGGTATGGCAGGGGTGCATATGGTGGATAGGGTGTCGTCAATGTAGTGACAGATCTTGTTAATAGGGTCGGTAAAGATCATTTTGATTGCATCTCTCCATTAATTCTGGTCCTGTGGGGGCTGATGCAGTGTTTGACACTGCATGGCTGTATAGTAATCCGCTTTAGCTGAGGTGAGGATGGTCTTGAGGCCTTAGCGGAGCCTTTCAAGGTGGTGAAATCTTCTAATAGCTGTGTTTTTCCCAGGATCTTTCCTTGTTTGGGGATGGCATATTTACTGTTGGTCAATTTGTTATGTGTACCAGGGAGCCAGTAGCTTGTATTGGCTCCTGCGTAGTTTCAATGGTGCATGGATGTTGGTAGAGTCAGGTAGAGTGTACTTAATCTAGTTGAGAAGAATGTTGATGTTGGATGAAGGATTAGGTTATTTCACATAAGACATTTGTTCTGTAAATATTCTTATCATCCAAATGCTATTGCATGAAGAATATTTGGAAGACGTGCTTATGTTTGCAGGCACAAAGTTTAGACAGTGAATGGAAACAATTTGGTCTAAAATGTAGACCATGAAATACAAATAATGAACACTTTTATATTCAGCAGGCTTGACTTCTCCAAGACATTCTAATTAGGGCTTTACAGAGATATTCTACACAGAGTACAAATTATTCAAAATGCAGTGGCAAGAACCTTGTTTGGAATTGTTTGGCAATACCATATATTTAAGCTATACTGAGCACTTAACACAGGCTGCCCATCAAAGCCAGAACTCAGTTACCTGTACCTAATCAACACCACACGGTGAAAGTGGCCTGTGTTTTGTATGCTTTCTTTTTTAAAGGGAGCTCCTACTCAAGCTTCTTTTCTTAGGGAAGGGTTGTTGGGACCTCCAGTACCCTTCAGCTGTGTTTGACATGGTTGGCTATCACACCCTACTTGCACATAGCATGTTCTTCTGTAGCAACATCCTGAAATGGTTCACATTCTACCTATCTGGCTAACACCAGGCTCCCTCTTTTTCCAGACACAGTCCCGCCAACTGTGGAGACACCTAAGTGTTCCATTCTCTCCCGGGTCATTTTTAACCTCTGTGTGGAACCACCGGACTCAATCCTAGACAGCTCCAATATGCCGATACACCAGCATGAAGATGATACATAGTTGCATCTAAAGGTCAAGGGCCCAAAAGATATTGCTCGTCTTCGATCATGCCTTGAAACCATTAAAAACGTGGAATACTTAAAACTTAGCGCCAACAAGGACAAATTCATACTCCTGGGCCACCCCTCCAAGTAGGAACCCACTCAAAGGCGGCTAGATGTAATGTGCATGGAAGGGTTTAACTGTAACACTCACCTGGTATCCACGGGGACGTCACTCAGCCTGTTCTGACCTCTTACAACCTCGAACCCTTCCCTGGAGTCTACTCGACTGGAGACTGGGCCTTGTTTTCTTGGAAAGTGTGCTCTCCGTCCTGCTTTCATCGCAGGGGCGCGTTGATTGATGCGGGCTCGTTGCTGCCTAGTTACTTCACTGGCAAGAGTCTGACCGGTAAGTATAATGAGTCTTTTGAACAGTTCTCTAACTGCGTTCCTTTCCTTCCTTAGATGATGGCCGGCGTCCGGGGATGGCGACGTGCTGCTGAGATGAGTAGCGCTGAAGGTGAGTGAGAGACGCGATGCGCGATGCAACCCTTTCGTATTTTTATTGAGCCGAGTTCTTTTTCTGTGTCTTTTAGGTGCTGCAACGTTTTCAGCGTGGATGCCGGTTATGAAGAAGAAATGCGTTGAGTAAGCGCGGTATGCGGCGCCTCTAGAGGGTTTCCGAGCGGACCTGGAGTGTCTTTTCCCTCTTGCAGATAGATGAGAAGTTCCGGAGACAGAGTTCCCCCAGAGCGGCTGGGATTCAGGTAAGCGTTTGAAGCTTGTACAGTCTTTAAAAATAAGCAAAGATTTGCTGAATGCTTACTAATGCCTTTTTTTCTGTTCTTTTCTCTTCTCCTTAGGAAGCGGCGTGCCGAGATGGGAATGACACCGCCGAAGATGCCCGCAGAACAGAAGGAGCGATGAATGATGGGCAGAAGCGCCGCACGGTAAGGCTGTTCCTAACGGTGTGCTTGTTCTTGCAGGAGCTGAGCGCAGAAGAAAGATGCAGGCCTGCTGGAGACCGATCCGAACACGGTGAGTGTCACGCTGCAGGTGCAGAAAACACAAAGCATGTTTCTCAGCTGGGCGTGGCTTAAATAGTCTCTGGGTATCCCAGGTGTCTCTGGGTTGAACCACACCCAAAAGACTAGACTGCACATGCAGTTCTGGGAACCGGAATATGTGGGGGCATCCATCTTGTCCCCATCAATGCACTACAAGTCCAATCCCCAATGTTATCCTATGGGAGTGAGTGAGTCTGGTGCCACAAGCGCCAAGTCTGACTCCAAGTGGGTCATTGGAGGGATGGAGAGGCCCTTGAGGGCCATGTAGGTGATCGTGGCCTGGCTCCAGCCTGACATCTTGGAGAGCTGGGACATGAGGGGTAGGAATCATGACATTAACCCACAATGAACGGACTCTGCAAAATCCCTATGCTTCCAACTGGAAAGCAACCTATCCTCCCAACAGCATCACGAAAATGTCTCACACGCTTGGTAACAGATCGCACTACTCCACGAGGGAAAGCTCTTCCTACTGCTGCAGGACTTCAGAACAGTGGTAAAGTTCCTTGTGATTTCTCATATTTTTTTTTACTCTTTATTAGTATTTAACATATTTAAGCAACAGTAATTGCATAACAACCCTCCCCCCCCCACTCCCGAATATACAGTCAAACACATTGGTTAAATATCGCTGGTATTCCACGACTCACCGCTTCCCATCTCCCATTGTTGTCTCTGTGTTGCTAGCGTGGGCCAAGTCTTCCCAGTGCCTGCCCATGCCGCAATTCCTCAGTCAATATCCCGCTGTCCGTACAAGTTTTTCCGCATCCCAGCAGTATTGGCCCCATCGGGGCGGTGGCCCACCCCTCCCAGGAAAAAGGTGACATAGCCGCTAATTATAGTTTCCCGTTGGGTTCACTGAGGTATTCCCCGTGGGAGATGATGTCTCACTGTTATCGTAGTTGTGTAGGTTTAACAGATACTGCATGTACAAGTCCCGCTTCGCCTATCTCCCCATCGATTACCCTGCATATTGCCCCACCTCGTCTCCATGTCGTTACAATACAGGATATCCCTAGACCATTGTTCGATCGTGGGTTGCCGACCACCTCCCCACGTCATTGCAACCCTGCATTTGGCTAATATTAACAGCAGGCCCACCAGTCATCTGGCGCCCTTCGGTATCAACTTAGTATAGCCCAGTAAGCCAAGAATCGGATCGAGCGTCACTGTAAGGCCAGTAACAACTCCCACCACCTCAAAGACCTGTGTCCAGAACCGTTTTATTGCATCACACTGCCATGCCACATGCAGGAAGTCAGCCCCATCACTCCCACACCTTTTGCATGTCCCTAGAGGCCTGTGGATAGAAACCCTTAAGCTGAGCTGGAATGTAATAGTATTGATGTAAATATTTGAAATGGATCAGTTTGAATTGAGCACAGACAGCCCCTTTTCGAGTCATCCCGCAACAGTATTCCCACATCTCGTCCGATATTTCCCTCCCCAGTGACAGTTCCCAAATTGCCTTAGCGCTGAAGGATTGTGATGCCCTCTTCGAGGTTACCTTGGCATAAAGTGCAGACACAATTCGGTGCCCTATAGCCCCCTGTATTACTCCATCAAGAATCGCTGTGATCTGGGGTTGTGCAGGGAAGGTAGGGAATATGCGCCGTAGGGCAACCCGCAGTCTATAATATTGAAAGATATCCAGCCCTGATAGCTCCCCCATCTCTTTGAGCAGTTCGATAGTTATAAACGTGCCTCCAGGGAACAATTGACCCAACTTCACTAATCCCAGCTTGCCCATTAATGCCACAAACTTTCTCTCACTAGTCAGGGGAATATGTGGTATGTATGTGATGGGGAGGTCAGGCGAGTAGAGTATGTCCCCCCTGTTTTTTTTGTCCCAACAGGGCCCATACCTTACATGCTAAATTCACCAATGTGCAGGTCTGCAGGCTGGTTAGTGGCCGTAAGGATTATCGATCGTAGAAGCGCCAGAGTTGCTAGTGCCCTCTCCACTTCTACATGTCTCCTGTCCCTGTTTGTTTCATACCAGTAATCGCAGGAAGCTGGCCTGTGCCACCCAGTAATATAGTTCAAAATCCGGTAATCCCAGGCCACCTCTACACATCGGAGCAGTGAGCTTGTTCCACGATATCCTCGCTTGTTTGCCGGCCCATATATATCGTGTTATAACCGATTTGAGATCCCTAAAGTAGCTCTTAGGTATCGCAACCGGGGCATTCACAAATACATACAGAAATTTAGGGAGTATGGACATCTTAACCACCAATACTCTTCCATAAAGATTGAGTGGGAGGTTAAACCACCGAGACATGGCCAATTTGGCCGATTCTAATGCCCTGATATAGTTGCTACGATACACTATGTCCTCATCCCTAGAGATAGTAACCCTCAGGTAATTCGTCTGAAGTAGATCCCACTTGAACCCCCAGTTGTCTTGGAAGCGGTCTACCGCTCCGGTAAGGGGAAATATAACTGATTTACTGGCATTCACCTTCAGACCTGACACTTCACCGTATCGTTGAACCTCATGCATAAAGGGATCCAAATTATCTATGGGGTCACGTATAAACAAAACCATCTCGTCCGTGTATAACGATATCACCACTCTATGGTTATACAATCATACCCCTCTATGAATGTGCAACTCCCGAATCCTTTCCTGCAGTGGCTCTATCACCAATGCGAACAGGAGAGGGGACAGGGGGCAGCCCTGACGTATTCCCCTCTCTAGACTTATCGGGTCGGTTTCCCGCCCATTCACCCACACTCTGGCTATCGGGTCTTTATATAATAGGGATACCAGGGATATAAACATATCACCCAAGCCCATGCGGCATAGGACCGAGAATAAGAGTGGCCATTCAACCGAATCAAACGCCTTGGTGGTGTCAAGTAGGGCTGCCACCACTGGTTCGTCTTGGGGTAGTGCCGCTATCAATCCAAACATCCTCCTCAGACCGTGGGATGTTGATCTGCCTGGGATAAAGCCAGCCTGGTCCGCCCAAACCGGCGTTGGCATCAAACGGGGATAGCCTGGTCGCCAGGACCCTATCTGGGATCTTGTTATCAAGATTGATAAGCGAAATGGGTCGATATGACGAGCAGTCAGTGCTAGGTTTCCCAGGTTTCAGTAGTACCACAACTATTGCTTCCCGGAGAGCGGTAGGGAGCTGGCCCGTCTCCAGGGCTTGCTGGTAAACGCTCAACAGGTAGGGGGCTAGTTTCTCAGCTTAATGCGTGTAAAATTCAGCAGCACAGCTGTATGTCCCGTGGGCTTACCTGACGGTAAGGTCCTAATAGCGTCTGTAACCTCTGACAGTGTCATTGGTCGATTCAGCCATTGTCTCTGTTCCTCCGAACACCAGTAAAGCCCTATCTGATCCAAATATGAGTTAATGTCTGTTCGAGACATGGGAGTGAGAGGAGTAAGGTCAGTATAAAACCTATGGAACATGCAGGTTATTTCCTGATCCTCGAATAAGTCAACCCCCTGGGTGTCAGTAATCGCACACATTCTATTCCCTTGGCTCTCTAACCTGGTGGCTCTAGCCAAAGTGCGACCCGGTGTCTGACCCGCCCCATATTGTCCTGGTGCAGCTCTGTCCCACAGGAACTTTATCTCCCTCTGTGCCAAAGAGTTAAAACTCCTGGATAAGCTGCATCAGGTCTGCCTGTTGGATCGGAGTGGGGTTGGAGACAGCCTCCTGCAGGGTGCGAATGGCCACCTCTTTAGTGGCAAGTTCCCTCCGTATCTGCCTAATAATCCCGGATCCCCTCGCTATGCATTCTCCCCGGATCACACATTTGAATCCCTCCCACAGAGTCCCCACTGAGTCTACCGACCCCTCATTGTTCTCGAAATAGGAATCTATGGCAGTCGTCACTTTGCGGAAGACCGTGTCTTTTAGCCCCTCGCTTTTAAACCTTGGTCACGTAATCAGGATTTATGTTGACTGTATCAATGTACTCCCTCCCTCCTACCGACAACCCCAATTTGTCAGTGGCGATAGCTCCCCTCCCCCACTTTCCAACCTTTGAACTTCCCCCCGGCCCGCTGAACACCCCAACTTTCCAGCGCTATTATACCCCCAGAACAATATTGCTTCCGCTCGTGAGGCGGCTAGAGGACCGATCCCTGTATACACCCCAGGATAGAGTGGTTCCCACGATTCAGAGCCGCGGGTGGCATGCTACCGCTTTGGTTGCGGTACTCATAGGCAGTCAATCACTCGTTGCCCTCTCGATGGCATGGAGATCTCGGCAATGTTTCAAGAAAGGAGGATGCCTCATCCGGTGAATGAAAAATGTGGGTTCTCCCCTCATGTTCGACCCTCAGTTTAGCAGGGAACAGCATAGCGTATTTCAGGCCTTGATCCCGCATCCTTTTTCTTAACAGCTATGAATGACCTCCTGGAAGCTGGCACCTTATCCGAGAAATCTGGGAATAACCGTATTGTGTCTCCTCTGTAAATAACTTGACCTTTCTCGCGGGCCTTTCGTAAAGCTGTGTCTGTCCCAGAAGTTTAGCAGGCGGGAGATTAGAGGACTGGAGGGGGGGGGGGCTGGGATCGGCTTCCTCCCACTGGGGATCCTGTGTGCCCTCTGCACTATGCATACCAGAGAAAACCCCTCTTAGCCCAACGCCTCTCGCAGAATTTCTTCCACCAGGGTCTCCATGTTCCCCCCATCAGCGGATTCCAGAACACCAACTATTCTGACATTATTGTGCCTGGATCTGGATTCCTGATCGTCCTGTTTCTTTGTACGTTCCCTGAGAGCCCTCTTCACCGCCACGTCATCCTTCTCCCTCGAGGTTCTGCCCTCCACTTCATCCAGTCTCTCTGTGTGTTTATCAAGGCAGACTTGCATGAAATCCACTTTACAGGTCAATGTGTCTAACTTGCCATCCAGAGCCTGTATGCCGGACTGGAGCTGTGTTTAATGTCTGGAATGCGGCAGAGGGGTCCGGGAGGGTAGACAATGGTATGGGTTCTGCCGGTTCTTCATAACCTTAGTGCTCCTTGCTTGCAGTGATGACTCAAACTGCAATTTCGTTTGCTGTTTGCTCCCTTTATTGGATTTGGACATATTGAAGGGCCTGGGCCGTATTCAGGTCCGCCGGTCTGGGGGCACTGTGGACCTGCCGGGTTCCCCCTCCACCTGCACTAGGCTTTAATTCGAGAGTTTGGGCAGGACCAACAGGCCCGGCACACCCACGACCCACAGCCCCCAAGCATGTCTAGTCTCTCGGGTGGGGTCCACCTCAGTATCCCTTGAAATGCTGGTACCACACTGTCCCACCACTTAATCAACTTCCGCCGTCATGGGAATCCTAAATACTAAAGGGGTCTGCAGGGCCCACCGACGCGGGCCGCCCACGAGACACACGCCTCTTGCGAGTAGGAGGGGGATTG
The DNA here is from genome assembly GCF_040938575.1 of Ambystoma mexicanum. Lineage (NCBI taxonomy): Eukaryota > Metazoa > Chordata > Amphibia > Caudata > Ambystomatidae > Ambystoma > Ambystoma mexicanum. Next base: position 964,491,882 of record NC_090936.1, on the reverse strand, counting down.
AGCAGACGTAGTGCAAGCCTGCTCTGGCTCACATTAGATCACGCCGGGAGCCCCCAGTCTCTGATCCTGAAGTTCGTGTGGCTGCAGCGGCCTCCTAATACCAGAGTGTAATGTCCATTTCCAGTCTGAGAGTTTTTGGGATGTGTAGTCCGAACCTTCCGTACTGGCAAGTGATGAATTGCAAACAGGTTTTCGAAGCGTGCAAGATGCGGGTTGATACCCTGGAGCTTCCGTAGTCCGTGCTAGAGGATGGGTACCGGCCGTCAGCACTACGGGGCAGGGACCGTCACCTGGTGGCGGTTCAGTTGTGGCCTTGGCAGAGTACCGAGCAGATCACCAGGGGTCGGTCAGAGGTTCCGCAGGACCCAGCCGGAAAGTTCCCAGGGAGTTGTCATGGCTTCCCTCCGCCGCTCTTCCAGCGCCTCCGCACAGCTCCAACACGGAGCACAGGCCTCCACTCGGCAGCGCCACCTGGCTGGGTTGCCTCGGCGCCAAGTTCTCCCTGGCCCTCATGGTGCCCCGACGCCGATGCCAAGGTCGCCGGAGGTTTTCAGCTGAAGGGTGTCTCTCTGAGGCTCCAAGCCCACGGGGCAGCAAGCAGCCCCGCCGCACTGTGCAGTCCCGCCTCTCCACAGGGCCAGCTACGCAGGACCGTAGCGACCGCCGGGCCTTCGCAGGACACGCGAGTCGGAGGGATACCGGCATCGGTACTCCTCCGGATTGCACTCGACGATGCACGCCACCTTTATATTTTCGTGGCACACCTCACAATCTGCCAACGACGACCGGGAACCTCCGGATATGGAACCGGATATAATGGGTTGCGTCCATCTTGATCGGGCTCTCTAGCGCCCCTCTCTATCACCCCTCTCGTGATTTCTCATATTAACATGATAACCCTTTCCTCACAGGATCCTAGCTGCTCACCAATTCATTGATCTGTGCTCGACATAACAATCCCTTGTATATCTTTATTCACTTAGATCTTTCTGCAGCCTTCGACATGCTTGACAACCCTGCTCTACTTGCTGCTTTCGCCTCCCTTGGCTTCTCTGGTTCTGTTCTTCAATGGTTACAATCTTACCTCTCTGCAAGCACCTACTCACTCTCCTCGGCCAGCCACACCTCTTATTCCTGCACCGTCCTTTACAGTGTTTGTCAAGGTTCAGTTCTTGGTCCCTCAATGTGTGTCTATTCATCTTGCCTCACATAACCTTTTATGTCATTTCTATGCAATCTCTGCCCCTCTCTCCTCTGTCTAAATGTTGATGTCCTCTCATTTCCTCATTTTCCAGTTGTCCTCTTATCACCTCTCCTTTCCACTTCCACTCTTTTCTTCCCTCTCTCCTCCCTTTCCTTCTCGCCAATGGCTCATAGTCTTGGGAGTCACATTTGATTAGGCATTAACAGGCTAATATCCCATGGACGCCACTGCTTGAATCTGCCATTGTATTGTTTTTAAGTGTTGCCATGGCCTTACTCCCCCCTACCTCTGCTCTCGGATCTCTCCATACATCACCGCCCGGACCATTAACTCCCAACATCTTCATGTTCTCGCTGTCTCCAAACCCCCCTAATTCATTCTCTCTCTCTCTCTCTCTCTCTCTCCCCCTCTCTCTCTCTCTCTCCCCTAAACTCTGGAATTTCCTCCCACCACACATTTGTTCCCCTCCTTCTCTTCATAATTTCTGCTCTCGACTCAAAGCTCATCTCTTCCACTTTCTTTTGCTTAACTGCCTCGTGATTACATCCCATTCTTTGCTTGCCTCGCACATGTTCTACCATTTTGTATGGTTGCAAAAGCACTTTATAAATCCCAATAAAATACAGCGGTACACCAGATCGCAACTCGCCTCATCACCGGCTCTGGGAAATTTGACCACATCACCTCCACCTTGCCAAAATGACACTTGCTCCCTGGCCCAGCTAGAATCTAATTCAAAACCACATTCCTGATTTACAAGACAACCAAGCTGGTACACTGGCCTGCGTGACGGCCAAACTAAAAACATTGGATGGCGGAGTGTTTGCCGAGTGTTTGGCAGTGAAGAAGGAGAAGGAGAAACCCTGTTACCCATACTCTCTGCTGGAGTCTGTTCTTTGTTTCTACAATTGGAACCCATAAGAACCACCCACAGACGCGGAGCGTAGCGGAGTGTTTGCCGAGTGTTTGGCAGTGAAGAAGGAGAAGGAGACACCCTGTTACCCATACTCTCTGCTGGAGTCTGTTCTTTGTTTCTACAATTGGAACCCATAAGAACCACCCACAGATGCGGAGCGTAGCGGAGTGTTTGCCGAGTGTTTGCCAGTGAAGAAGGAGAAGGAGAAACCCTGTTACCCATACTCTCTGCTGGAGTCTGTTCTGGAGTCTGTTCTTTGTTTCTACAATTGGAACCCATAAGAACCACCCACAGATGCGGAGCGTAGCGGAGTGTTTGCCGAGTGTTTGGCAGTGAAGAAGGAGAAGGAGAAACCCTGTTACCCATACTCTCTGCTGGAGTCTGTTCTGGAGTCTGTTCTTTGTTTCTACAATTGGAACCCATAAGAACCACCCACAGACGCGGAGCGTAGCGGAGTGTTTGCCGAGTGTTCGCCGATGTGTGAACAAATGGACCCCGAAACATCAGGAGAATTGCATCCAAGAACACGGAGCAAGGTACGTGCACTAGACGACCTGGCTGAAAAGCAGCCCTTTAATTCATCATTAGTTACTACATCCATTTCAGCTAATTCAAAGATAGCTGTAAAAAACATTGGAAAGCAATGCAAAAAATTGCCAGTAGACCTATGCTCCAATAAAACATGTAAGTCGACAAGTAAGACACTCATAAATGAAATATTCTCACCCATCTCGCCAGGTGACTGTTCCTCGCCGCTGCTGGGCGCATGTGCAGCGTCTGGGGGGCTGCCGCTGGGTCTTGAAGAGGCGTGTGGTTGCCGCCGTGATTCTGGGCCCCTCCGCGACGGGGTGCGAGCGGCCGTTGTGGATGTGGCCGGTGTCCGGAGAGACCAGCGTGATGGGTGGTGCGAGGGAGACGGGATGGGGGAGGTGCAGGAGCCGCCTGCGCACGCCGAGTCGATGGCGGACGCTGGCGAGGGCAGCCTCCATGCGGTGTGCCGCGGATGGGGGGGAATCGAGTTGCGGAGCGGGTGCTGGGGCTCCGAGCTCCGCCGCGACCTCTTGGCGGGCGGGGGCGGGCGGCTCGGAGGGAGTGAGTGTCGGGCCCCGTGGAGGCGAGGAGCTGGGAGATTCGCTTCCTATTGTGGGCGGAGACTGCCAGGAGTCTGAGTTGACTCCGCGTGCAGCGCACACAGAGAACAGAGTTAACCCTCGGTTGCCTGGAGATGTGGAAAGTCAAGCCGAAGAGCATGCTTCCACGGAAAGGCCGAGGCAGTTGGGCCTCTGTGGCAAGCATGCCATGGCTCAACAACTGGTCCCCGAGAGAAATCAGGCAGCTACCCTCACCCCAACACTTGCAAATGAAATGACCAAAAATAAAGTGCCCAAAATACTTGTTGAAGTTCCAAAAAAAAACACCAGTATAAAAAGGATGAATACTGGTGCAGATGATGACCAAGAGAAAGGTTTGGAATCCTATGGTTTACAAAACTTGAAGAAACAGACAAAAAAAAAGATGTTATTCTACATCTGAGATCGGCACTCTAAGATGGCATTTCAATGGGAAACCTGCCCCTCTGGAAATGAGCAAAACTGCAAATAGTGGCAAAATCCAACTGATCAAAAACGCTTATGAAGGCTCCAATTCAAAAACTGAGCTAAAGGAAAAAGACACCCCACTTACAAGAAATGTGACTTCCGAAATAACAGATGATGACTTACTAACAAACACAGCGGAAATTATAGACACACAGAAAGTAAATTCACCTGCAGGGAAATCTAATGCTATGAGCATTAACGCAGAGGAAAGTCTATATGAAACAAGCCGGAAAGAAAGCACAGCAAAACAAAGTGAAGAAAAAGTACAAAATGAGTCCTGGGCCTCCAAACGCCCACAAATTCACTCACCGGAGAAAAATCCCCCCAAAAACTCTCCCAAAAACATTCTGAGCGATCCTTCAAATACAGTTAACAAAGTACCCCTGACTAGCGACAGTATAACCATAGTCACATCTGAACCAGATAATCACAGACAGAAGCCTTTTGAAGAAAGAGAGATAAATAAATAACGTGCCTCAGAAATAAAAGCACTACAAGATCAAATTGAAAAATTTTCACCACACACAAAAAAAGGCACAAAAGAAACGACGTCATCAGAGGAAAACTCTTCATCTTCATCAGAGTACAGTTCAAATGAGAGAAACATGAAGAAAGGAAAAACCTTACAAAGACGAAAAAATGGCATCACTTATGGAACAACAAATGAGATTAGGTGGCTAAAAGAGGCACAGGAAGCAATCATAGCATCTGTATCGATAACTATGGCTCCTTTTCTAAAATTATATGAAACTTTAAATGAAAATCAACGAGATCAATCGACAATGATTGCCCTAATGAACAGCAAACTGATCTATGTGGAATCAGTCATGGACCATATCAAAGAAAAGCGAAGCCGAGAGAAAGAAATGGATGGAGTGGTTCTAAAAACATTGATTGATTTATTACAGTCCGAAGAACATGGAGACCAAGAAGTACATGACACTATGCCCCTAAGCGTAAGATTACCCCCGAAACAAACACAGATCGAAAATGAAAGGAGCCAAAATATTACATCTGAGTTTGCCGAAAAATTATCAAAAAATGCAGAAAAAGTGGCAACAAGTGCTTTTCCAATATTTGATCCTAATGCCAATATTTGATCCTAATGCAGAAGTAGAAAAAACAAACAATACACAAAAGAAAGGCCAACAAAGTACATGTAAAACAAAAAATGTGAATAGTAAAGAAAAGAAGAAGACATGCGGGTCAAGGAGTTTCTTGCGAAACGTAAAAGACACAGTAGAAGATGAGCTGCTCAGCACCATACCATGTAGCAAACTAGTAGAGACCCACTCCCAGCTGACCTTAGAAAAGACCCAAACGGTCTCTATATCTTCAGAAGACGATAGTTCACAGGATGGAAGTATACAAGAACTCCTAGACTGCTCTGTTTACGACGACGGAAATGTACAAACAAATGAAACACAGGAAAGAGTGATAATGGATTTTAATATATATGAAGCCGAAGAAGTATGCATTGATCCTAGGGTGGTGAATAAAGAAGATTTTTTAACCCTAAGTGAAAAATTAAAAAAATGCACAGCAAAATACTCCGAATCAAAAGAAATGAATGAATGCTCTTCACAAAAAAAAGTACAATTTCCCAACCTTAACAACGTACAACAAATCGAATTAAGAAAGGAGACTTGGCCTCTGAGTGTCAAACAAGGAAACTCTAGAACTACTGGCCCAAAGCATAAACGGATGAAGCAAAAACCAAAACCACCAAAAAATACTGTTGTAATACTCGAAAAAACAGCAAGAAATTCTGATGGACTGATAATAAATAGATCAGCGGTAATGAAACTTCTACAATACATTCCACAGTTGAAAACAATAAAATCAGAAGAAATACTGACAGTAAGCTTCCCCGAAGAAGCGCGCGTCGACTTGGTAGAAATTGTGACGAACTCAGTGATACTTGCCACCATTATGCTAGAGGCACATGAGAACTTTAGAGTACTGGGCTTTAAAATCTCAGAACCAGTAGATTACAAAAACACCAATGAAAAACCAGGAACCAGCGAAAAAAACAAAACTGTGCTTTGAGAGAAAATTCTCCGAAGACGAAGAAACACATCATATTAAATCGAAAATTGAAAATAGAAAGTCATATCAGAGAGAGAACTACCAGTATGATCAGAGTGATTCAGGTGGAAGTAAAAACACAACAGAATTAACCACAGAACCACTAAACAGAATATCAAAGGGAAATGGAAATGAGGAACAAATCCAAAGGCACGAAAAAGAGCATTTAGATAAAATAAAAATAACCATAAGAAGAACCCAAAAAATGGGTGAATCAATGAACCCCCAACAAATAACAAAAGAGGACCCGAAATATTGGAATTGGCTAGCTGGCTCTCTTGCTACTAAACCAAAATTGTAGCCATCCAAAAAAGTATACACTGACCGATGGAAAATAGGAAGCTGGAACACCAGAGGTCACCGCCACCTCTTTAATGATTTTAATCCATCCTTAAATGAGCTAGATATAATATGTATACAAGAATCTTGGCTAAAAATTGCCCCATTTAAGGAAGGATTCATTGTGCTATGTAACCCCGCCAAAGGAAGTGCGTTTGGAAGACCATCTGCAGGTCTTTTAACACTAATTAAAAACGGGTAATCGAATCTAACAATATTAACCCGTATATACAGGCAACAGTCATACATTTCCAGCTGGAAGCTCCAAAAGTCAAGCAAATAATGTTAATATTGAATGTTTACTGGAATCCCTTAAACATCGAAAGTGAATGCTTCATAGACCAAATAACGGAATGTTTGGATGAAAAAATAGAAGCATACAAAGAACTAAATATTGTCATCTGCGGTGACCTCAACGCAGATTGTTTTGAAGAAAATAAAGTGACCCAAAGTGACACAAATCAAAAAAATGACCAAAAATGCAAACGTGGGAAACTATGGAATGAAGAAATGGAAGCAAGGAGATTGCACAGATTAAATGGGAACACGAATGGAGATATACCGTCAGCAAAGACCTGGTCAAACGGCACTGTAAGCAACACACTTGATTATATGTTTGTTTGTGAACGATTACTAGCGAAAATTCAAAGTTTCAGGATATCACCTTCAAACTACAGCGATCACGAACCAATTATCGCTGAATTTCTACATTGGGAAACCCGAATAAAGCAAATATGGGATGTAAAAATAGAGCTAGAACATGGCCTAAATCGCTTAGGGTTGAAAAAAGTGACTTTGACACTGTATTAGAAAATCTAGAAAAGTGGCAATCTAAAGAAAAAATGTCTGTAGAATATGATACATCACTACAGATATTTAAACAAAGCTCTGGAAAATACATAAAATCAAAAACTAAAAAATTACATGTATATGATCCAGTAGTAGCGATAGAAAAGAGACTACTAAGAAAAGATCTACGTGCATTGAAAAATGGAAAGATCAAAGGCACGAAAGAAATGTTGCAAAAAAGAAAACAAAAATACAAAAACTGGCAGAAAGCCCACAAATCACAATTGCTACAACAAGATGCAGAAGTCATGCAGAAAGCAATATCCAATGCAAATAGCAGGACATTATGGGACCTGCTAAATGATAAACAATCATCAGCGGCGCTCACGAATCCAATATCAGAAAACGTTTGGACAGAGCATTTCGCAAAATTGTTTAATGAGCCAGAAACATCGGATATGGAAAATAATGCTAAAGAAGAAAAACCTTGTCCCTGGGAAATCCATTTCGATAAGGAGGAGATAAAGACCCTAATCTCGAGAGCAAGCTCTTCAAGAGCACCAGGGCCTGATGGTTTATCAAATGCAGTGTTAAAAGAAGACCCAGAAAAATTGGGCAACTTTCTGCGAAAGACTCTTTAAGAGGATTGTGAAACAGGGTCAAATACCAAAATCATGGAAGTCGACCATTATCGTCTTAATCTTCAAAAAAGGTAACAGGATGGACCCTAAAAACTATCGGCCAATTGCCCTACTAGATTGTGTTGGGAAAATCTTTGCCACCCTCTTGTTAAAGAAATTGAAAACGTGGATCAAGGATTCAAATATATATGACAAAAGACAATCAGGCTTTGTTGAAAATGTGGGATGTAATTTAAATCTCCTAATTCTAGGACTGATGAAAAGAAGAGCCTATACAAACAAACAAAAACTGTATATAGCCAGCATTGATTTACGGCAAGCATTTCATAGCGTGAAAAGAAGCCGCCTTTGGGAAAAACTGGCCTCTAAAGGCTGCCCTACAGATCTCTTGAAAGCCATCAAAGAACTGTATGCCAAAACCTCAATGAGAGTTAAACTAGATCAAGGCGGTAACCTATCCAAGAAGATAAAAACAACAAAAGGCCTGAAACAAGGATGCCCGTTAGCAGCTACCTTGTTCTGCTTCTACATCGAAGACTTACAACACTGCTTCGGAAATAGCAGGACTTTTCCACCGAGATTAAACTGCAGACCGGTCAACCATCTGCTTTATGCAGATGACGTGACAATCTTAGATCATACACAAATCGGTCTACAAAGAGCTTTAAATCAGGTGGAAAAATATATAAAAAAACAATGATCTAGAAATAAATGCAGATAAAACCGAAATATTAATATTCAGTGATTAAAGATGGAAAAAGACTAAAAATGAAGAATGGAAAGTTAACGAAACCTGGATAAAACCATGTGATGAAATGAGATACTTGGGAATACAAGTAAGTGGAATAAAAAATGAAGAGCCCTGGAAAAGGATGTTAAAGGTAAAAACAAAACAGCTAACAGCCCAAGCTATCATTATCAATAAAAGATATGGTAAATTTTCCCTTCGACCAGTGATAACATTTTACAGACTCAAAGTAATTCCGACCTTGATATACGGAGCAGAAACCTGCATGAATATCCCAGAGAAGTTTTGGACCACGCTAGAAGGGTTGTTCTGGAAAAAAATCTTACCGATACCGAAAGCAACTCCAATGACGGTAATTCGACACGAACTGGGCCTGACATCGTTATATATACACATTCGTTATAATAAACTAATGTTGTATAGAAAAACAATGAACAATCTGATGCCGCCCCAATTCGAATTATTTGGGAAATCCAACAACTACGAAGAAAAAGTGGTAGAAGATTGGAAACGAGAAAATGAACAAACTGACAGAATTTGCCCTCAAATCCCAAACATTAGTAGAAAATCCAACAGCTATAAAAAGAGCACTTTGGGCTGAGGACTGGTCGAACACTGAAATGGAAAGAGCTCGGTCAAAAACCCACACACTCCTGAAATCCAACTGTGGAGTGATGACTAGCATACCAGACTATTTGAGAAAGTTTCCGAATCCCAAACAAAGAGATCTGTTATTACGCTTCAGATTAAATACTTTGCAAAACAAAACAACAAAGGCAAGATACACTAAAGAAAAAATATGCACAAAGTGCAGATTGTGCAAAAGAAGTGAAGAATCATTAAACCACTTAGTGTTATTTTGCACAGAACTGAGAGATCTGCGAAATTTGTACTTAACTAGTAATATCACGGACTTATGTGGCCTAGATGCAGAGAAATGGTGGAGTAAAATTTACGCCTGCCAATCTCCAAAAATAAATTTTGCAACGGTCAAATTTCTAGAAAACACCCTGAAAAGGCTAGACCATATCGATTAAGGATATGCATCGTAAATCGTGAACTGAATGGTTAAAAGGACGCACCGTGCAGTGTTGTTGTACATTTTATTGAACATTTTATTGTGAATTAATAATTCAATTTTATTCTTATGATTTTTCTGAGAGACAAAACTTATTTTAAGTAACCAACTGAAAGTGAACGGCCTCTTAGATTTAGTTTAGCCTATCCTAGACTTTCTAGTTTTTCGTAAGTTGACTGTGGCCTTATATTTGCTCGATGTTGACTCGTTGTGACAGATCTCTTTGTAAAATGAAATGTTTTACGGATTGTGAAAGGTTTGTAATAAACCAAATACACTTAATAAAAAAAAAATTTAAAAAAAAACATTGGATGGTATGCAGTCATCTCCCAGTAAGACCTTCACCAGACTGGAAACTAGGTTGGCTCACAATGGGACAATTATGAAAAAGTCCTTCTCATGCTATCCTCCAGTCCTTTGGAAACCCATTCCAGTGGCAATCCATACTGCTCCAAGTTTCCTGCAGTTTAGCTAAGAACTGAAGTACTGGCTTTTCTTTAACCTAGATTCTAGCTATCTTGTGCACTCCCCATCAGTATATTGTACTGTGATAATTATTACGAACATTTACTTTATGACTTGCTAAGTTATCGGTACCAATATTTTGCTCTATGACATGTACAGCGACCCAATGCAAAACTCCTGCCTTTGAGAGGGCTATGGTGTAGTTCAGTGAAATCCTAATTACGGTGATGGGCAACTACAGATCCTCATCTCCTAACAGTCAGAATTCATTGCATACATTTCTGATCAGTGCTGTGAGGCAGTTTGGATATCTGCCTGACCACCTTTATCTATTACCTGTAAGAGTGTGATGCTATAGGACCGTGAAAACTTGGCTGGGGAGTCTGGTACCAATAGGCCTTCTTGTACCTTTACAGGAATGTTGTGGTCTTGGTTTGAAAGTGTGATTTGGTCATAGGTGCAGTCTAGCATGGGGCCAGATGCCCATATGCATTAAACATGTGCCAGCGTGTCCATGGATTGTATATGAGAATGTGTACAAAGTCAAACCACTCCTCTGAAGCATTGCGGGTGCTTAGTCTGTGTGAGTTTGGTCAGGGTCTGTCTGTGTGGTCGGTGAGCTGTGACTTTGTGGTGGAAAGCTGCATGAGGTGGAGGGATGAAGAGGTGTTATTATTATTGATGTCTTTTTATACTGCGCCAGCTCACCTCCATAGTAGTCTCAAAGAACGTAAACGTTGCCTGAGTTAAGGGGACAGCAGGACCTTTGTCTGCTTAGGATGAGATGACCATAAAATAAAATGATTAAAAAAAAAAGGAAAGGAAATGTTTTAAAGTAAAATATGGTGAGGGGTACGAGTAATCGTGCAGGCGATGGATGGAAGAATGGAGATGGCTGCATTGCAAAATAAGTATGTAAAGTCTGGGTGCATGAATGGTTTGAGATGCACATGGTTGACGAGGTTGATCTCAATGGATGGTCCGGGGCTTTCAAAAGGTCGAAATAGGAGGCTGCCCAAAGGAACAAAGGAAAGTGACATAATTCCTATGTCAATGTATTTCTTAAGTGTTGAATAATTGTTCCCCCTCCATATGTATATGCCTATCCCAGATTATTTATGTATTATAGGAGTGGGTCTGCAATTCCTAAACCATGCGGTAAAAGGATGCCGCAGCCTTAAGCGTGGATGGCTTTATGTGTACAATCGTCAGGTCATTCCAGAAGCAGCCTGGGAGATCTGGAGAATATGGGTCATGGGATTTGTGAAGTCAGAACTTTGAAAATCCATGACCAGGAAGCAGCACTCACCCCGATTCTAAGATGACCACCACAGCATTTACAGCCTTGGGTTGACACAGCAACAGCATGTGGTTTTAATTACCTACCATGATAGAGACAGTTAAACCAACTTGACGGGTCAAGGAAAGAATATCAGAACTCCTCTAAAGTAGAAGGAGAGCAATGCTACATATGCTTAACCTAAGGGAGGCCTATAAAAGACGGCAGCAGTTATCCAGAGCAGAAGGAAAGTCTTGGAAAGTAAGAACAGAAGCAGCAGAACTTGGCAGGGCAGTAGAGTGCACCTAGAGGAATACCTGAAACAGAAGACTGTGTTAAAAGTGCTGAGAAGCCTGAAAGAGCTAAAGGACTTAAGAGCTGAGAGAAGCCAAGAGGCCTGGGCTTTTGAGACTACTGCACAGGGTGATGTACGCTACCTCCTGGCGACAAGGCTGAGCACTATTTTTTCTGGGGCAAGTGAGCTGGGAGCTACAACTCTGGACATAAGCTGGGCACTTATGAACTATAACTCCTGGCACAGTGTTTTGTGGTTTGAGCAGAAACCTTTTCGGTTCTATAACCCCAAGATTGTGTTTGAGGGTATAAAGAAGCATGCAGGATGCTATGCTACAACCCTGCTACAAAGAGGGAAGAAAACAAAGTTCCAGAGTGGAACCAGGATCCCTGACAGACAGTAAAATCCTGAGTTGCTATCATCCCTTCCCTACATCTTTTGCTTAAACTGTTCAAACAGGAACCCGCATTTTCACATGTAGAACAACCAGTAGTACCTATAGCAATTTATGCCATTAGCCATACCGATAAGAATAAAGTATTTAAAAATCTATCTGATGTTTCATGCCCTCTGTCGATCAGTCACGCACTGCAGGCATAATTCACACAATGGCACGCACGTTCAACAAAAGAACCCTGATGTCAGCAAATTTCTTTTTTTTTTTAACTTTTATTTTCAATTTAAATATTAAAAACTCACATTGAGTAACATTAAGATACTAAAATAACTATGTACAAAATTACAAAGCAATAAATAAATAATCCATCCCACCCCCACCCCCACCTCCAGTCCCACGGTCCACATCACATATAATACAATTGTCAGGTTCAATACATAGAAAGAAATCTCCCCCATATCGTCTTAAACAGCATATTCTTGCCTTGTTTTCTGGACAAAAAACTTTTTCATGTATCCACACATCCTTATGTAAGGTAACAGAAGTTTTCCAATTCTTTAGGATGATCTTTTTTCCAACAATGGCACCTCTAAATAACCATTTCTTCTGGCATTGAGTAAGATCGACCAAGATATAATCATACCCCAGCACCAATGTTTTAAAATCAAACACAATCCTCTCATTGAAAACTTTCTCGAAGATTGCACCTATTTCTATCCAAAATCCCTGCACAGTCCTTCAATCCCACAACATATGCTCCAGTGTACCGGTCTCATGAACACAAGCCCAACAACCAGGATCATCCTTCAGGCCTCTCCTTCATAACCTGTCGGGGGTCCAATAAACCCTGTTTAGGATCTTAATTTGTCTCGTCCTCTCAATCAATCCCAAGGAACAAAGTTTAATATTTGCACACGTTCTTGTCCATAACTCCACCGTAATGTCAGAACCAATCCTTCGACTCCACTCCTCTCTCAGCAAGTCATTGCCTTTATATTCGTTTGCAATTAGTTTGTATACTTAGCTAGCTAGGCCACCTTCCCCAACCTTCGGCTCTCTTGTGAATATATCCAAATTGATTTTAGCCTTCACGTCAATCACACCTACAGCATTCCTTAATTTTCTGTAATCTGAGGCCTTATAATTTTCAATATTAAATTGTTGTTGTATTTCTCTAGCATTCATCCATCTCCCCTCCTTAAAGAGATCTTCAATCCAACTGACACCTTCCAAAAACCATTCCGGCCAGAATAAAGTTTTGTTCTCCAATTTAATGGCAGGATTTATCCATATTGATGCCCCAGGATCTTTATGTGCATTCACACTCATTAATCTAGCCAATTTTTCCCATGAATTTACCAGACAGTCAGTCAACGGATCTTTCACAAATCTCGTTCTTGATTCTGTGGTCAACATAGCCTTCGGTGATAGAGGACCATTATAAGTTGGCTCTGCCACAACCCACGCATCAGGTAACGGTGTCAGGAATTTAACCATAAAATCACAAATATAAGCGAGATGATACGCATGAAAGTTTGGCACCCCCAGCCCACCTTTATCCAAAGGTAATTGCAATTTCCACAACTTCAATCTAGGTGGCTTCCGATCCCACAAGAAACCTTGGATAAGCCATTCCAACTCATTCCAGTATTTAGTATCAATATTTAATGGAATCATACTTAAGACATAGTTGATCTTAGTGGTTGACACCATTTTTAAAGCATTAACCTTTCCCCATAGTGAAAGATTCAATAATCCCCAATGCTCCAAATCATTTTTAAATGTTATACAAATCGTATTCATATTGATCTTCACTAGATCACTAACCTTTGGAGTAATCCAGATCCCAAGATACAACATTTTATCTGGACACCACCTAAACCCCAGATTGGTTATAAACCGTTTACTACAGCACGGTACCAGGGGTACACACCTCCGACTTTGTCCAATTTATTTTATAGCCAGAGGACGTGTGAAATAATGTCAAGATATCCATGAGAGCTCGTAAAGACTGTGCCAAGCCCCTGAGGGCTTGGAGTAAGTCATCTGCAAATAACCACAGTTTTTGTTGCATCCCCCAGCATAACATTCCTTGTATATGTGGGTCATCTCTAATTGCAGCAGCCAAGGGTTCGATCGCAATAACAAACAGTGGAGATAGAGGACACCATTGTCTTGTCCCTCTTTCTAGCTTGAACGGATCTGAACCCAAGCCATTGTTGTTGACATCAGCTGTCGGTTCTGAGTAAAGTAATTTAATCCATCATCTGAATTTCTCCCCAAATCCCATTTTTTCAAGTACTGAAAAGAGGAAGTCCCAATCCACTCATCAAATGCTTTTTCTGCATCTAATGAAAAAACAGCAGTACCATCTGTCGCCTTAGAAATCGTGTGGAACATCCTCCTAATGTTACTCAATGGTTTCCTTCCTTTCACAAAACCCGATTGGTTCTCGTGGATCAAAGCCGGGAGAAGATTTTTCCAATTGACAAGACCGTTGCCAGGATTTTATTGTCTGTGTAAATAAGACTGATCGGCCTATAGCTCGCAAGAAGCGAATCATCCTTCCCTTTCTTAGGAAAGACAGATATCATCGCGTGTCTTGTACTTGCCGGCAGTAGACCATTCGCCAAAGAGGCCATGTGCATGTCCTTCAGTAATTCGAGGGCCGAGTTTGGTAACAATTTATAGAATTCCATTGGAAAGCCATCTGGACCTGGTGACTTCCCTACATTTAATCTGTTAATTGCCCTTTTAATCTCATCCAATGTCATTTCCTCCTCAAGTAACTGAGCACAATCTGCAAGTTTAGAAATCTTTGCTTTCTCAAGAAAATCACTTCCCCCGATGGCTGTGCTAGGTTCATTCCGGTATAGATTCACATAATATTCTCAAAAGATTTTGTTGATCTCTTCTGGATGAAAGGTGATCTTTGTCTTGAATAGATGTAATAGATCTTTCTGACTCCCTCTTCTTGAGCCTGTATGCCAGACACTGGTCAAATTTCTCTCCTTTTTCAAAATACACACATTTCTGGTATTGGTATCTCCTTTCTGCTCGTTCCGCGATTATATTTTTCAATTCTCTCTTCAGTTTCGATAACTCTGCCGTATTATCCGAGCCACTTGGATTTGCCATTTTCCTCTATGTCAAATCACTCATCTTCGTCTCAAGTTCATTTTGTATAGTGTCACATTTTCTGTTTACTCCACACATTACACTAATCAAATAACCTTGCATGGTACATTTGAAAGCCTCCCATACAATCTCTGGACTCAAATCACCCTTGTGTTTTCTGACACAAAAAAATCAACTTCTGTTCTCAACTTCTCCAGTTCCTCTTCGTTTTGTAAGATTGTATTATTCATCTTCCAAGTTAATTGTCTTTGTCTGTCACAAACCAATTGTATGCGCATAGTTACGTGGGCATGACCCGTTAATAAAATGTTCCCTATTCCACTTGTCTTATAGTTCTCAGTCATTTTTCCTGCTGTTAACAACATATCAAGTCTAGAATATGCAGAGTGGGCACCTGAGTAAAAACTATATTCCCTGGCACACGGATGTTCCAGCCTCCAGCAGTCCTTCAAGCAAATTTCTATTTCCAAAGAAAAATTATAAACCACTGACATTTGCTTCAGAATCATCTGCTGCCACTCCAGAAACTGCTGCACAGTAGATAGATGGGAAATTAATAATTAAATGAACGAAATAAAAAGAAAAAATACTGATGGCAGGTAGTGAGATTAAAATGACCAGGTCTGCCATGAGTGCAAATCTCAAATGCTTAGTTAAAGGAGTAGACTCCATGGGGAGAAGGGTTATCTACTGTTGCAGCAAGCAGATGACTCTGCCTAGTGCTGGATGAACTTGAATATTCTGTGTCTCTCGTTTCGATTCCACCTCTAATCAAGAGTAACAGATCCCAGATTCAACCACAAGGTTTGTCAGCTACGTCCAGCCAATCAGAGCCCTAAAATCTCCTGAAAGAGGTTTGACTCTCTATATAAGATGAACAAAGAAAAGATGAACACAGGCTACCCCGCCCTTCCACACGTAAGTCGGTGGATCAAAGCTACAGTATGTGCAGAAAAAGGACCACTAAACAGCACTCATGGTCAGAGAGCTTTAAATAATGTATTCAGATCAAGCAAATAATTGCAGTATTCAAAACACATACATTGCAATACATATCATAGATTTAACACATAAACTAAACAACAATTAATAATACATCAACAGCCACTAGAAACGGCTGTACTAAAAAAAACAATTTCATGGGCATGAAAGTCACTTTGCATATGCACTGTGTCTAAGTGGGGTTAGTAACAGTGTGACAAGCGTTCCAATATACATGTCCACTAGAACATTTATAGTGGAACGCTTGTCACACGGTTGGGATTTGTACGCTTTTGATCATTTGCTCATATCTCAGGGATTGTGCTTATTGGTTCTCAGAATCTCGGGTTAGATTGGTTTCACACTTGGGATTTTGCAGTGTGAATTACATTTTTCAAGGTTCACAAGTTCACTTCTGGTTCCCTATTCTGGTCAAGCTTGCAACACTGGGCGGGGGAAGAAGGTGGAGGGATTAAGGTGAGAGGAAAGAAGGTGGAGTGGCATTTCAACTTGTAGAAGGAAGAGACGTCCCCCATGATCACTGCAGGTGTGTGTCTCGTACTGTTTACTAGCGCCTGTTCTCAAGCCGAACATCACCAATCCTCAGATTTGGCAGGGGACACTGATGGCATATGGGGATGCCTCAGGGGAAGAGTAGGAGAGGAGGCAGGGCCAATAGAGGTGGGCCAGACTACTGATACAGAGGCAGTGCCTCTCATGGACACCTCCAGTGGAGGTACCCACAGAGGCAGGGCTAGTGGCGGAGCAGGAGGGAATATTCCTGATATGGGTGAAGGGGACAGCCACAGCAAACACACTGCTCGTACACTTAACACCTTGCCTTGATCATTTTATTTCATTAACTGCAGTAAGAAACTGTTTACATAGTCCTTAGCTGTCTATTTCGTTTGTGTGAATAAAGCCTGCATTACATCATGACTGAAAACAAATCCATTTACAATCTGATATGCACAAAATACACAGAGATTTAAACCACGGCCCTGCTCAAGCACCTGGAAAACCAGGAAATTCGTGCAGACACTGTCACCCACTGTAGAATTTAGTAAAAGGGGAACAAGAGTAAACTTACTGATTCCGATAATCTGATTGACACACTAATTGAAGTGCCTGCGGTAGAACCACCCCCTACCTCGGGGTTCAATTTTTTTTTTATTTTCATAACAGTAATCAACGGCAAAAGCAAACATTAAGCAGCATAAAAAGCAACACATTATAAACTACTATTAAGCAACTCATTAAAGAGAAAAGAATGGAGATACACAAGGGAAAGAAAAGATGAAGAAAAAGAAACAAGAAAACAGGAAAAAGGCAGAAATTCATGCAGCAAATACAAGAACATCATAAGTACAATGTATACAACCATGAGCAATGATAGATGACAGCAATCCACAGAATCGGGGACACAATAATCCCAATGAAAGATCAAGAATATCCATAAACATCAAGAAAACATCTCCAAATATCCCAGAAATGTTCAATTTCATCTTTGCATTTATAAATGGCTTTTTCATACATCGAGACAGTTAGAAGCTCTTCCACCCATGCATCAATATTAAAAGAAAGGCTCGACTTCCAGGACCTCAATATCATTTTTTTCGCAACCATACATGCACGCAGCAACCAAATTTTCTTGCCAAAGTCAATATCATCCAGCATGGAAATATCTCCTAGAATGAACAGAGAGGCACTCATGGGAATTGCAATGTCCAGAACCAGACTCAACCGTTCACAAACCTTTTCCCAAAATTGTGTTGTCTTAGGACATGACCAAATCAAATGACTGAGGGAGCCTCTAGAACATTACATTTGCAGCAAAGGTCAGTGTCCAGAAGGTGTCTCCTGAACAACCTCTCTGGAGTCCAATAGGCCCTAAACAGTAATTTTGTTTGAGAAGCCCTGAGGCCCCAATCCAAACTCACCATGCGAGTGTTCTCACAGCACCTCTTCGAACATCCCAACGTAACATTCTCCCCCAACTCAGCAGCCAAAATGGTAGGCAGCCGAGGATCCCCTTTTCTTGTAGCCTTTAGGAATCCAAAGCAGGGTGTGCAGCACTCGAGCATGTTTCCACGGCTGCCCAGGCGGCACTCAATTGCGGCATCTCAACACAAGCTGAAATTATCACTTTCACTCGCATTGTCATGATACTTATTCGAGGATTGACTTTTTCTTGACCTCTGGACGGATTACCTCTGGTTGCTATGACTCAGCTATTGGTGTTATTGCCCTGTCTGATCACGCACCTTTTTCAGGCAGGAAATAGCAGAGGAAATTGACAGCTTCGTCGAGATTAACAGAACTGCCGATGTCCAGGTATCGACAGTCTGGGAGGCGCTGAAATGCTTTGTTCGGGGAGTGCTGATCTCCAAAACTGGGAAAGAGGAAATTAAGGACGAAAGAAATTCAGAGACTGTCCGCCGAAGCTAAGCGTCTAGATGTTTTGTTTGCGGCAAGCAGAGATGTAATAACAAAGTCTGAATTGAGAAAGGCCAAGTATGAACTTAAACTCATTTCCAGCCAGGTCGATTATGCCCTGTTCAGGCAGAGGATTAATTATTTTGAGAATGGTGAGAAAGCTGGAAAACTGTTGGCACATAGATTGAAGGTGGCGGAAAGCGATCGCTATATTGCTGCAATCAGAAATGTGGACAACACGTTGGAAACTCAGCAGAAAGGTATCAACAATATCTTTTGCGATTTCTATGAAAAACTTTATGATTCTGAAATAGACTGTGGAAGGGTTAACATTGAGAGTTTCCTTGACTCGCATGTTTCCTTTACCTGACATCGGATGAGGCGGTGGCCCTTGAGGGAAGAGTGGATGTCGGAGATATAAAATGCACAATTTCAAAATTGCCTGTGGGCAAGTCTCCCGGCTTAGATGGACTGCCTAATGAATTTTACCAGGCCTTCCCTGATTCTGCACTGCATCTCTTGTGTGACGTTTTTAATGCTGCTTTTGAGTCTGGTTCTCTACCAAGCACTATGCGACATGCATTGATTACAGTACTTAGAAAGAAAGACAGGTCGGGGGCGCTGTTGAGCAGCCCGAAGATGGCTGCCTAGTTGCTGAGCTCCGTGAGGTGTGGAAAAGAATCCGGCCAAATCGGCGGCTTGCTTTGCTGACATCGGCCTATATCTGGTTGAGCTACTCCTGAACGATTGCTGCCTGCATTGCCCGAATTTCGGACTGAATCGGGCTCCGGGCAACCCGCTACGTTACAGCCAACTTTGTGGCCTGACCGCGCGGATGGTCTCTGGGCTTCGGCGGGCCTCCTCGGCTGAGGCTCCGCCCCGAACCATCTACTGGAGCGGGCTTGGCTGCTGGCCCTCATCGCCCTGTTACTGGGCTTCGGCGCATCGCAGGGAGTGGATTTCCCCCCATCGCTGGGAGTCGCGGCCCCTCCTGTCCCTGACTGCGAGGGGCGGGGTACTTGGATCTCGTCCGCGGCCTCCTTGGAGAGCTCTCGGCGTGTGTGCTGTGGCGTCGTGCCCTGGCCGGGCTGCGGCGCCGGGGGAGCGGCTGCAGCTGCTCATCGCCCTGCCGGCTGCCTGCGCGGGCCGGGAATACGCCCGGGGCCCAGTGATCGTGGTGCGCGGCCCCGGTGCTGGAGATCTGCATACCGCGAGCAGGTGAGGAGTTGAGGTGGCAGTTTTGAATCACATTGCCAGTCCATCCGGGCGCTCTCCCAGCTGCAGTTTGTGCCTCCCCACCCTCCCTGAACTATACCTGCTTCTACACGGCCCGCTCCTGCCGCAGAGACATAGCCTCGCATTGGGGCCCTTACACCTCTACTGGGATCATCTCGGCGCTGGGGCCCCCGGACACGACTAATCTGCCCAATAATCCTTAAGCAGGCCTTATGTCATAGACGTCCTGCACCTGCAGCGGCTGCACATTTCTTGCTGTTCCTGTTGGGGGCCCCAGCGGCATCACTTCTTCATCATTCCACTGCCTGACGGACAGGCGCTCGTCCAACTATGGCCCCTGATTTTACCCTGGCTGCTGCAGTGTGTGACCTTTCACTACCTGCTGTATTTGCATTGTGTGCTACATCCTCAATCATCATACTGGCATCTAGGCGCTGTGGCATCCCTCTTGGAATCTCATTCTAAAGCAGCACCACAGGGGAGTGTGGGGCTCACTATTCCTCCTGGTCCTTCAGTTGGGAACTGCACCTGTTGCAGCGCGCCTGTGGCCAGCGTGGTGCCAGGTCTGAGCTAACGGGCCCCCTCCATCATATCAGTAATGCCTAACAAATTTAGGGGGTCCAGCAAGATGGGCACCATGGATAAATTCACAAAAGCAACCCCCCATGCAGTGACTGGGCCAGATGTACCCATTCATGAGGATCCTGATCGGGTGCCCTCCTCCAGCGCATCTGCTCCGGATCTCACGGCAATGATGGAATCTATGGCTAAAAATTTTGCATCCTTCCATGAAAAACTCGATGACATCAACGCTAATGTGGCGTCTCTAAAAATCTCGTGTCGACCAGGCGGGAGCCAGGATCACGGAGGCCGAAAATCACATTGGGGCAAATGAAGATACTTTAAACTCACTGCAAGGCATGGTGGCCACTCTGACCCGGGACATGAAAACTGTAAAGGCAAAATGCGATTACCTCGAATCCCGCTCACGCAGGAACAACCTTCGCATTATCAGGGTTCCTGAGAACGCCCTTAAGGGGCGTATGGAATTGGCAGTTGAGACTCTACTTAAGGATCTCCTAGGTGACCCTGCCCTGTCACCGTACTTTACGGTTGAGCGAGCCCACCGTGCCTTATCACCACGCCCCAAGCCTGGGGACCTCCCCAGGCCTATAATTGCTAGGATCCTTAATTATAGGGATAGAGACCTCATCCTCCGCCTGGCCCGCGAGAAAGGAGACCTTCGCCTTGATTCACACACTATCAGGATATTCCCCCGACTTTTCCATCGGGGTGCAGCAGGAGAGACGCCAGTTCCTTGGCGTCAAGAAGCTACTACGGGAACGTAATGTTTCCTATGCAATCCTTTTTCCGGCTCGCCTCAAGATCACCTTCAGGGACAAGCTATACTTCTTCACGGTCCCGGAGGAAGCTGGGAAATTCATAGAATCTCAGATACCACTACATAATGCAAACGAGGATCCTGATGCCTGTGACTGAATCCTAGTTGATACCTTATCATGTAGCCTAGTCATTGCTGTTTATTCTTGATGTGCCGATGGTAACAACGTTACACCGCCCTAAGTGCGCATTTACACTAGATCTTCACATTAACTATGCCCGGCACTGTTTCCTGGGTGGCCATCTGCGGTCCTTCCTTGGCCCCCGCGGGTTTGTCCTCAGTTACTCACGTCAGGTCTCGCATTTACCCCAGTGCTCCTCTGCTAGCTGTGGCATAATGTGTCTAACATGCACACTAATGTTTACTATACCGCCTGATACTTTATGTCATCTGTATCTGTCCTGGTCCCGCCTCACGGCAACAGCGCACCCCAGTGCGATTGCAATGTTCATTCTTGTTCTGCACCCCACTGCGAGTGCATTGTTGTTCTCTATGTCTTTAGTAGTTGTTGGCCCCGGTTGGGCCTTGAGGCAGGTTGGGCCAAGTTGGGGACGGCTCATCTGCACGCAGTTTAGGGTGGGTGGCGTTCGCACTGCTGATCCATGGTTGGTGGTGAGGGTGGGGGGCGGGAAAGGGGTGGTTTTTCAAAAAGGCACACGAGGTTTCGCAGCGCGCACACTGAAAGGCTGCATGCACGCCAGCAGTTCTAACTTTGGGAGCTCACACCATCACTGGAGGTGGGAGGTTCACTGAAACATGGTTATTGTGGATATTGATAGCTGCACTGGAATGTCTACCGTCATAATGTCCTGGAATATCCGGGGACTGAGCAATTACACTAAGGCCCGTAAAATTATGGCCTATGCTAGCAGACACAACTGCAAGATACTGCTTCTGCAGGAAACACACTCCAACGGACTCATTTCAAGGGCTGTTGCTCCCTCCTGGGGTCCTGCCAGATTCTTTACCTCCTACTCTACTCAATCCAGGGGCGTCCTCACGATGATCCACAAATCAATTAAGTTTGTATTACATAAAAGCTACATCGACCCTGAAGGTCGCTATGTCATACTACATTGCACATTGGTCAATACAGAATATCTGTTAGTCAACACTTACTGTCCCAACGTAGATTCTTCAGAGTTCTTCGACACGGTAACCACCATACTGCTTGGATTTGTGGGAGTGCGGATTATATGGGGGGGGAGATCTGAATCTCATCCTGGACACTGTTCTGGACAGGAGTGGTACCGCTACCAGAGCTCTGTCTGGTGCGGCGCGCAGGCTGCGTGGCCACATGCAATCGCTCAACATCTGTGACGCTTGGAGAACGCTTTATCCTCAGCAGAGGGACTACACTTTTTATTCGTCTGTTCACGACAGCTCGTCCAGGATAGATTTGTTTTTGGTCTCCAGGGAGGTCATGGGTAGGGTGGAGGGTACTAGTATCTTGCCCCGCACACTCTCTGATCACGCTCCGGTCATACTATCCTTGGGACTGGGAATTTCCATTCCGACACTCAGCACCTGGCGTTTTAAGTCCGAAGCCCTAAAAGACATTGGCCCTCATTACGACCCTGGCGGAAAGTAACTGACCTGACCGCCATAGCGTAAATAGCGTTTCCGCCATTGCACGACGGAGTAAAGTGCGGCTAATTCCGACCCATCGGGCACGAGCACTACGCCATGGCGGAAGTGCAAAGTCCGCGATGGCGGAAATGTCCCCAAAACGCCCCTCACCGCCGTCGTACGGCGCCCTAGGTGCAATTCCGCCACCCATCATAGCGGTCACCGTAATGAGCGGCAATCGGAAAATACGGTGACCGTAAATATACGGAAACGGAAGTAAAAACATGGTCCCGGAACGGGAAACAGCACGCCGTACACCTATAAAATCAGAATTCCCACACAACCATTAAAAATACTACCCTGAGACACATCCCAACCCGTCATCCACCCTAGTGAAAACAATAAAAATGGGAAAAGTAGCAAAAAAAGAGTGCGACCGCAAGCGGCAGGTCCACTTCTCCCGTGAGGAACTCACCGTGCTCACAGAGACCCTCCAGGAGAATGCTGCCGTCGTCTTCTCGACGCAAATGACCAGGACGGCACTTGCGAACAAGAAGGCCATATGGGCCCTGGTGGCACAGCGGGTAAGTGCGGTGGGGACCGCACCCCGCAACCCACAGCAATGCAGAAAGCGATGGGACGACTTGCGGATACGCGTACGGAGCATACTATCCGCCAACCGTAACATTGCCACAGCTACCGGGGGAGGATCGGAATCACCCATCAAGTTGACCCCCTGGGAAGAAATCTGTGCCTCCACCATTGGAATGGAGAGTATAGAGGGAGTCGGAGGGATGGAGAAAGGAGTGCAGACATCCGAAGAATCAAGTAGGTGGGCCAAATAAAACAATGCTAAATCCACAATGTCTAATCATGTGAAGTACCATGTGTCCACATAGTGCAACAGAAACACATGTCCAGGAGAACGTCCACAAACATTGGCCTGATAGCGCACTTTAAAACTCACATTAAATACATAAATAATTAAAAATCCTAAAAACACCCTCTACACGTGCAGCAGGCACACCCTAACTGCAGGCTGCAAAACAACTGCATCCTCAATCCACACAAAAATGAAACCACCTCCAAGGCCCTGACCCAAATCACCCTCAGGTACCACCCCAATGCATGTGATACATTGCCATTCCAATTTCCACAGACCCATAAATAACGCTCGCCCTCCTTTACTCCACCACAGGGTCCGATTCAAACGACGAGCTCCAGGACACCCCTACCAGCACACCTGCAAAGAGGGCCAAGACCAACGGCCAAAGACCCTCCACCTCAGCTGCACGGATCAAGACACGGCAGCAGCACAAATCAAGTGGCAGCACACAGGAAGGGACTTCAACAGGCACCCCAGCAGCCAGCATGCCCACAACAGCACCACCACAGGTCCCCCCAATGGATGCCACAGAAGGCACTGCTTCTGGTGGCAGCAGCACCATAGGTGACACTGCATTAATGGCAGCATGCTCCGACACAGAAAACGGTGATGTCGATGTAGGATCCATCCATGACCTGTCTCAATCCCCCTGTTTGTTTCATCCCGTACACCATGAGGATACCACGCAGGGGCACCCACAAGACGACTGGCCATCCCCCACAAGCCCTGTGGCAAGGCAACATGAGGTGATCAGCCCCTCTGTGACACCACCGCAAATGGCCATGGCCCAGCAGAGGCAACAGTCCCTCGACCAGGTGATCATGCAACAGCAGCAACTGGCCACGCTCCTCAAGGACCATGCTGATGAATGTGGGGGTACTAAGGCAGCCATAGAAACATCTACTGAGACACTTAGGGCAGAAATGGAGAGAAGTACAGAGACACTAAGGGCACAAATGGAGAGAAGCACCGAGAGCCTGAGAGTACAAATGGAGAGAAGCACCGAGAGCCTGAGAGTAGAAATGGAGAGAAGCACCGAGAGCCTGAGGGGGGAACTGCATGCGACGTCCAAAGACGTATGTGCTGAACTTGCCGCTGTGCGCCGTGTGCTCACTGAGCTCTCATAAACCCTTAGGGACATGCATGGACGTGAGCAGGCAGAGACATCATCCGTTGCAAGTTCCGTCCAGGGCAGCCCCCAACGTAGATCTGGGAGGAACCTGCGCTCCACAGGCAGGGGTGCCCCTGATACCCAGAGAGGGGGCTTGCAATAGCGTCTGCCCACTGACAATGAGCATCTTTGGACACTGGTGTTCGGGGGGGAGGTAGGAGGGTGGAGGGGGTGTGTTGGGCTTACTTGGGTGGCGGGTCGATGGGGTGTGTAACATAATTTCACATATGCTATAAACATTTCACAATCATCCAATGAGATGTGTGGACATTGATCTTTGTGTACGAGGCCTTTGTAGGCGTACAGTCCATATTGTGCATGTTCCAGACACACACAGTGCCACAAGTCCCGTGTCCATGTATCAGCCACCAGGCGTGAGTGCTAGAAGCATGAATCTATGACAATCTGACGAATTTCACGGCCCTCCTGTGCCTCGCGGACTCCTTGAGGTGCTGCCACATCCCCACCCTCATCATGACCATCTTCAGGTGCTTGCAGTTCTGCGTCAGGGGGCATGGGCACATTTCTACGTACGCACATGTTGTGTAGCATGACACATGCCATGACCATCTTTGCAACCTTCTCATGGCGGTACAGGAGTGCCCCGCCAGACCTGCTGAGGCAGCGGAAACGACCCTTCAGTAGGCCGAATGCCTGTTCTATGACTACACAGGTACGTGAGTGGGCATGGTTGTAGTCCTCCTCATGCTGGTTCTGTGGGTTCCGGAGTGGTGTAAGGAGCCATCTCTTCAGTGGATACCCGGCATCACCTGTATGTGGACAATAAAGGATGTTTGTGGAATGACATTGCTACGTACGCACCCCCCCCTTCCTGCCAGGTCATTGCCGCATCACATACCCCACATTATCATGCATGAAATGAGACTCACCGAGTAGCCAGGATCTGTTCCCTGCGTGTCGCTCCATGTAGCGTGGTATTGTAGAGTTCCTCAAGACCATAGAATCATGGGTTGATCCAGGAAATCGGGCACAACAATGTGTAATGATCCTGTTGGAGTCACACACCATTTGTACATTGAGAGAATGATATTGTTTTCGGTTGCGGTACTGGGCCTCCATGGCATGTGGGACAACCAATTCCACATGGGTGCAGTCGATGGCACCAATGCAACCCGGTATGCCGGCAAGTGCATGGAATCCCACTTTTGTATTCGTAATTTCCTGCTCCGAGCGTGGTAGAGAGATGTAGTCGTCTGCGTGCTTCAGGAGGGCATCGAGCACTTGCAATAGTGTCCGTGACAACAGTGGCTGTGAAATGCCATGCAACTGTCCGACTGTGTGCTGGTAGGTGCCTGTGGCCAGGAAGTGGAGTACAGACACCACCTTCAGTAGGGGTTGGATGGCGGTTGGGCTATCTATCATGCTGACAAGGTCAGCGTGTGTCATGTCCACAATGGCGGTTATGGTGTCCCGGTCCAAACGGTAGAGGGTGTGGATCTGCTCATCCGTGAGGTTGAACGGATGTGCTCGGAGGCGTGGGATTGCAGGCTGCCTGCGTGGTGGTAGTGGCTGTGCTGGTGGGCCTTGCTGGCCCTGCCTTGCCCTCCTCCTCCTCCTGCGTCTCCTCTGTGCGGCCGGTTGTTGTAGTAGTTGGTGTTCGTCTTCTTCTTGAAGTTGGAGTACTTGCAGTGCTATCAGGTCCCCCAGGGCCAACATCGCTAGTCCTGCCGGTAGCATTTTGGAGTGGGTGTGGTTGTGGGAGGGGGTTGGGTGTGCAATTTATGTGTTTTCAGGCTGTATAGCCTCCACCTGTGGTGATTCATTCCACCTGTGCAAGCTGCAATCCCCTTTGGGCGAGCACGTCCCGCACCCAACGCTGCAATTCGACGCATGGCATCTTGCTATTACAATCATGTATTTAATCCCGATGGCAGTGAAATATTGGTTCATATGTTCATTCTGCTATGCTCCCATTGTTTCACATACTATCTTTGCAGTCGCGAACAAACTTGTGTAGGGTCAGTGGAATGTAGTACTCGATTAACGGTGGACCCTCATGCAGCACTGTACCGAGGTTCACCGACGGGCGGGGCGTCCCATTTGTGAGTGAAGCCAGTTGCCATTTTCACACACTGCCGCACTACATGGATGGATTTGTGATTTCGAGCGGTCACAGATGCCTTTTCGACGTGATGTTGCAAATGAGGAATTCGAAAGGACAGCGCTTTTGGTTTTCAGCTAGCGGCGAGGAGACGCCCACAGGTCTGACTGCAGATATAAAGTTCTATTGTTTAATGTCCTTCGGACAGGGGCCATGGCGAGAATGCAATGATTGATATGAATAGTATGGGATGCGCAATAGCGTAGTGGACGATAAGGCCGGACGTTCCCAAATACATGTTACTTCACAACACTGGAATTCCGGGCTGGGGCACAGTGGATTTTGCAGACTGCATTACGCACAGACTCAATGGAAATTTCACATGTAATGTGAGTAAATAATCGGGCGTTTTCATACCGGGATGAGGGAATGATGTATGGATGCATGGACAGATGATTTAATAGAGAGTTTGCCATGTACATGGCTTTTTTGAATCTATCCACTTCCCCTGCGCTATGTGATGCAGGGCTGCCATAGTGGGACCATCGTCTATCTGCCCTTGTTGAACCCTCCCTGTCTCAACGCGCCTTCAAACACTTGTGTCTATGCACGTTACTAATCCCATCTAATGGATTCTGTTTTAACAGACGCATGCACACAAACACTCGTTTGTAATAGTGTTTTCACCTCGATTTATATAGTTATGATTCGCAAGTGATTTTTGGGTGGGAATAATCCTTTTGAGTGGGCTAGCATGCATATGGCTGTGGATTTAGTGTGATCATTGAAGTGAGTAATTCAAATGAAGTTCTGATGCCCATACTATTCTTTTTCATTTCATTTGGGTGACAGGTATCTCCTCCCCTTTTGCCGCTGTCATCTGTATGCCACTCCTGCAGATGGCTTTTACTCCCGACACCTGCTGCTTCGTGTTAATCAGTGGAGCACCATTACGATCTTATGGGACGATCGCCAATGGGCCACATGCCCTTACGCAGTACTAGTGGCTAGGAGCAACATATCGACCTTTCAGCTGGACTAGTGCCTACCTAATGGGACGGCCCTGCGGTTCTAGGCGCTTCCATGTTGCCTTTTTGAACGTGAATGTAGCCCCTGTGTACCATGAAGGAACAGGGCGTCACACAAGAAGAAGCTGGTCATTTATTGCGGATGCAGCCCACAATAATGAAATATATTTTGGAGTTCATGACCTAATAGCTGTATGGGCTTGGTGATTTTGTTGTGCATTAAATTTTGATTATGATATTGACCGTGTAGCGTTCTTCTTTGCAAGTAATGTAGCATATTCCTATTTGTGGAGCGATGTATTGCGAGTAGATCTGCATTGGGTTCCGGCTTCTGAGTATAGTTGCGTGGTACTGTACTGGGCGCGTTTGCCTACAAAGCCCAGTGAGGTCAGGGATAGGGGCTGCCATTATGACTGTTTTAATGATGTCATGCTCAGGGGCGGGGGATTAGCTTTTGTGTAACAGATGCCGGTCAGCCAGGTGGATTGGTGGAATGATGTGATTATCAGAATATGGCTGGTCACAGGTGCCTGTGTTTGCGTGCGTTTCTTGGAGGGAGACTGAGGTCATGTCCATTGGAAAAGCTTCTGTATTCGTGCCATCTGTGCCCTGCAGCTCCCATTGGCCCCTCTTGAGATGAGCCTGGCTGCTCAGTCACTCTGCCAACTTGTGTGGTACATGCTTATGCTGATGGTTGGTTTGTTTACTGGCAGGAGTACAGGGCTGGTGCAGACTCACTCAGGATACTGCTTTGAATGTTGCCTTACACTGGTGTCAGTCGATGGGGGGCCTGTTTTTGTTTGTCTCATATTTCAGTTCATGTTGCTGTACTTGAACCTTCACATGCCTGTGCTGCATCAGTACGGCAATGGTGCCATGGCAAATATGGATGGCCACTCACAAGGCACTTGGAGCCCCTACATTCATTTGTTCGTTGGCATGCATGGGTGACTTGTACATTTCACTGGTTGCATTGTGTGACTTCATTGCACCTACGAGGAGTTGTGCAATGTGGCCAGGGAGTGGTGTACAGGCACTCAGTAGGGCCTTTTTCGGTTGGTTCGCGATGCCGTACTTCTCACCATGGCGGAATGGTACTTTCCGCCATGCTTGATGGCGTTAGGTAAATGTCCGCTAGGGTCAGAATTCGCGTACCGTTGCGCCATGGTGGTAATTACGGTTTCGCATGGCGCGCGTGCGCGTACTTGGTGCAGTTAGCGTTGGCGTTCACTACGGTGTCGCTAATGGCATCCTACTTTACGGTGACGGGTCATAATCGCACCGAGCGCTATTCGATGGCGGTATTGCATTTCCGCCATCGTTTTTCGATTTCCGCCAGGGTCGTAATGAGGGCCATTGTGTTTAAGTCTGGCATACTCGCTGACATTGAATCGTTCTTTGAACTCAACTCCCTTCAGGACACGTCCGCCGCGGTTAGATGGGACGCGTTTAAGGTGTACATTAGGGGTATGTCTATCTCTCGGGAGGCTGGGGTGTTGAAATCTATTAGAGCTGCCCTTGATCGCTCTGAGATCAAGCTAAAACGACTGGAGCAGCTATGTGCCGCGGGTGCTGACCCCAATATACTCGCTCAGATCTCAGATGAACTCCAAGTATACAACACACTAGCTACCAACGAAATTCAATACTTCAGTCGGCCACAGGCAGCCAGGAAGTACGATGAGGGGGACAGACCCGGGAAAACCCTAGCGACACTTGTGAGAGGGGAATCGGGCAGTACGCAAATCACTTCCATTAAAGATCAATATGACAATGCTCGATGGGCGGACCAGCAGATATTGGATATATTTGCTGAGTTCTACAGGTCCCTTTATTCTCAGCCCGCTGAGCATACCGAACATCATATGCGCGAGCTCCTTGATCAGATCCCCACTACAGAGATCTCTTCTTCTACCCGGGACCAACTAGACTCCCCGATTACACTGGACGAGATAGTGTCGGCCATCTCAGACTTACCCAAAGGCAAGGCGCCTGGCCCTGATGGCCTCACCACAGGCTTCTATCAAGAACATGTGGCCATTCTGGCCCCCCGGCTGTTTGAGGTCTGGAATGAGGCACTTCGTGCCTCTATCCTTCCCCCTTCCATGCGTGAGGCTGTTATCACGGTGTTGCTCAAACCGGGTAAACCTGATGACGAGTGTGGGTCCTATAGACCTCTCTCCCTCATGAATCTTGACACAAAGATTTTTGCTAAGATCATTGCTAATCGCTTTCTGCCCATTATGACACATTTGGTACATGAAGACCAGGCAGGCTTTGTCCCCGGCAGGTCCACCTCTCATAATATCAGGAGATTGTTTAATGTCATGTCCCGTGTGGATCAAGACGTCCAGGCTGCTGCGGTTACGTTGGACGCTCAAAAAGCCTTTGACATGGTCTCTTGGAAATACATGTGGCTGGTGCTTGAAACAATGGGTGTTGGTCCGAACATGATTGGGTTCATCAAACTACTGTATACCTCCCCCGTGGCGCGAGTAAGGGCTAACTCACTGACGTCTGAGCTTTTCACGCTATTCAGGGGTACCAGGCAGGGTTGCCCCTTCCCCCCGATCCTCTTTGCGTTGGTGATAGAACCAAGGGAGGACTTTGTCCGTGCACGGCACTCCCGTAAAGGGTTAAGACTGGTAGAGGATCCCGAAATTATATCCCTATATGCGGACGATGTCCTATTATATGTCAGAGATCCCAAGACCCACCTTGATCCCATATTGAGAGACATCACCCGCATTGGCACCCACTCCGGATTTACAATTAATTATTCAAAATCTGAGATCTTCCCGCTCACTAAATCTACCCTACAGCCCACTACCGAATATCCCCTGCGCTGGTCCCCGGAGGGTGTTAGGTACCTGGGTGTGCAGATATCCCTCACCAAATGCACTCTGCTTGCCGATAACTACACAGCGGTGGCACGGACGGTTGAGACTAAAATCTCACGGTGGCGCCCTCTTCCGTTGTCCATTGCCGGTCGGCTATCTCTTATTAAAATGATTTTGCTCCCCAAGCTCCTCTACACTTTTAGTAATATACCTATATGGCCTGGGCGGGCATATTTCACTAAATTGCATACGCTATGTGCACAATTCCTATGGCACTCTGGTGCGGTGTGCAAGAAGTGGGCTGACATGGCGCTCCCGTACAAACGGGGGGGTATTGCGGCTCCTGACCTGACACTCTATTGGATTGCAGCCCAGGCCCAGTATGCCACTCATTGGTACCCCGGCTCCCCGGTGCGCCCACATGTCGGGCTGGAGCGACTAGCGTCTGCTGGTATCAACATAATGTCCTTGATTCTACATCGACACTATTCACCTGAGTCCCCTATTGATCCCGTTGCCGCGACCCTGTATACCTGGTCACGCTTGCTAGACTCGACAGGCGGGCCTCCTCCGTACTACAAATGGCTACCTGTGTGGGCCTTCCCTGGCCTGGAACCCACGCTGGATGCACCTTTGGCCCAACACTGGGGCGCGCTGGGATATCGGGCGCTGTCTGACTTCTATCCTGAGGGTAGATTCATAGATCCCCAAACTTGGAAACCGGGGCACACCAGATCCCCCAATACTACAGGCTCCGTGCCGCATTCCGCACCACATGGCCCTCATTTCCGGATGAACCCCAGATAACCTGGCAATAGCTTATATCGCCAACTCGGGCGGTGCTCGGGGTGTCATCTCTTCACTGTATCAAATTCGGCAGGACACCACCCCCACTCCATCTCTGGGGGCGCGGGGTGGATGGGCAACAGAACTTGGCCTAGAAATACCCGATGAAGTCTGGGAGAATATGTGCCTTCATACCCAAAAAGTCTCTCTCAACTTCCGTTTTCGCGCCATGCAATATAAGCTCCTTAATAGGCTTTATTATACTCCACGTAGGACTTTGGGGTTTACTTGCTCCGAGGTACACCTCTGTCCGCGTTGCAAGGCGGCTGAAGCTGATCATTTACATATGTTCTGGTCCTGTAACAAATTGTCTGACTTTTGGGACGGTGTTCTGAACACACTCACTGCAGTAACTGAAACTGTAATTGACCCCGATCCTTTAGCAGTACTGTTTGGGATCTGGAAGACTGATGACACTAAGCGGTTTAAAAAGTTCTTAAACATAAGCTGTATGATTGCCAAGAAGTGTATACTTCAGAGCTGGAAGTCCTCCTCTCCCCCGGTCCATAGGAAGTGGCTGGGTTTGCTCACATGGTCTCGAAACTGTGAGGAGGAATATTTGACTATGCTGCCCGCCCGTTCTCGCCCCAAGAACATTTGGAGCGAATTTAACACGTACCTCAACAATCAGTGTGGGAGCATGCCTGGGTCGGGCTTATCTCCGGCATCTGACCATGCATCGTGATCTCCTTTGTGTTCTCCTTCCCCCTGATGCTCTGAAATTACTGTTGTAACTAATGTATTGCGATCATTGTGTTGCTTTATGATCTGCCTGGTTTATGCTTGTTGCCTTGATGTTTGTGTCTTGTGAACCTCTGCCGACAAAAATAAAACTTTAAAAAAAAAAAAGAAAGAAAACAGGTCTGCTACCAGATGTGTGATTGCAAAATATTGGCTAAAATCCTGGCTGGACCTCTGGAAAGGGTTATTTCACTTCTGGTGCATGACAATCAAGTGGGTTTTGTCTCTGGCAGGGCAGTGGCGGACAACATGAGGCGCCTGCTGATGACCATTGAAAAGGGTCGCAACCAGCCTGTTGCTACTGCGGCGATCGCTCTTGATTCTGAAAAGGCATTTGATCGAGTGGAGTGGGATTTTTTGTTTGCATGCCTTGGGAATATGAACTTTGGGCAAGATTTCCAACGCTGGGTCAAGTTATTGTATACCAATCCTTCTGCGAGTGTGTTGATGAATGGACTTATCTCTGATGCTTTCAGCCTTCATCGAGGTACGAGACAGGGCTGTCCGCTCTCGCCTCTCCTGTTCATCTTGTCTATTGAACCACTTGCGGTGTGCTTAAGAATGGATGCAAATCTTCAGCCCATTATTGGGAATGGCAGGGACAACTTGCTTTGGCTTTACGCAGATGATTTGTTGGTTGCCCTTCAAGACCCTGCTGTCTGTATTTCACACCTGATGCAAGATGATCGCTGTTTCTCCATGTTGTCGGGATATAAGGTTAACTGGAGCAAATCTGAAATCCTGCCGATCAATAATCTATGTCTCCGGCACACCTGTGCTCAGTTTCAATTTAGGTGATGTGCAGACAAAATTAAATATCTTGGCATCTGGATTGGTGCGGATATAGTGAAGCTACCTGACATGAATTTTGCATGGCTCCTCCCGAAACTAAAAAACAGATCTGGGGAGGTGGGGTCTCTTGAAGTTGTCAACCTGGGGCAGAATTAACTGTATTAAAATGAATTTAACGCCTCGGATAAATTACATCCTGAGTATGCTTCCCATTAGGATTTCAAAGCATGTCTTTAAGGAGATTAAAAGGCTTTTGCAAGACTTTATTTGGAATTGGAAACCTCCAAGGCTTGCGATTTGGAAACTTCAGCTCCCATTGAAATTGGGTGGTATGAATCTGCCCAACTTCCCGGATTACCACTTATCATTCTCCACTCGCCATTTATGCAAGGTGGCTTGCTTTGGTGATGAGCATTCCGATCTGGTGTCTTGGGAGTGTGGTGCAGTATCCCAACTGGATCCAAAAGCCCTGTTGACCTCTAAAAGATGTAAATACAAAATGGCCAGTGCACTCACTTCTTTTTTGCAAGACTGCTGGTGCACTCTCTCGGATCGAATGGGTGCTGATCCTTATTTGCATCCAGATGCGTCCATTTGGAATAACCCGGCATTGAAGTTCCAAGGTAAACCCCTCTTTTGGATTGAATGGTTTGTGGCTGGTGTTAAATATTTTAAAGATTTATTTGAAGATGGTAATTGGATTTCGTATATGCTCGTCTTGCACAATTACATGACATGGCGAATTGTTAGTTTGCCGAACCACCCCCTACCTCAAGTAACTTACAAACATCAATTGGCAACGTTGATAATAATTCTTTGCTCCAACTTTGTTATAGTTTACAAAAGAACATAAATGGTGGTAGCATGAATTTGGAGCAATCAATGGAAGAGATAACCGGTACTAATCTAGACCAATTTCCCAATCTTGCTATCACTATCACATGATAACATGGGTAGTAACCTACTGAATACTCTGGGAAATAAATGGCAGTATAACCTCACATTTATTACAAGCAGTTCTGAATTATCTTTTGCAAATATGCATAACCCTCGACAATAATAA
Organism: Ambystoma mexicanum; assembly: GCF_040938575.1. Classification (NCBI taxonomy): domain Eukaryota; kingdom Metazoa; phylum Chordata; class Amphibia; order Caudata; family Ambystomatidae; genus Ambystoma; species Ambystoma mexicanum. The sequence continues at coordinate 964,457,854 of NC_090936.1, read as the reverse complement.
CTGATAATAATAATGCATCTTTAAACAATATAGAAGTACATTTAATGTATAAAGATGCTGAGATAGGACTAATCAGCTACACGTTTCCATTATTGTGATACCAACTAGCATTGGAAAAGACGAAGATCATCGAACAGGCTCTTCTGCTGCAATTACAGCACAGCCTTAATATGCTACGCATGGGGGGAAAAACTACTAAGAAAAAGAAAAGTAATAAAGCATCCAAAGGTAAATCTAGATCGACTTGTATTCAAGGCGCAGATGAGCACCAAATTGTTGAGTCTGAAACCGGTGACGGTACTCTATTGCACACCCGAAGACCAAAACTAGGAGGAAAAAGAGGCAACAAAGGAAATAGCACACAGAGGACTTTGAAAAATTGGCTGGTGGAACGGGTTAGTATGAATGTGGAGGGAGACGTTACAAAAGGTGGTATTTCAATCTTAATGAAATCTGCTCCCACAATAGGGCATCAAACCGCCCCTGTGTCCATGTCATCCTGAGGATTTGAGGATTTGAACAATGGGAAATAATGATGTTATCGAAGGAATTAACTCTTTTAGATGTGAATCACTCTCCTCTAGATGTGAATGAGCAAAATAAAGGCGATAAGGTGGACAAGTTCCCACACTCAGTGAATGAAGAGGGAAGTAATCATGATTCTATTCTGGTTAAAGGAGAACATAGAACTAAAGTAGCACTGGATAATGAACTATCCTGCTCGTATTTAATCCATCCAATATTTCCTAAGGAAAGTGATCTGCCTAATAGATCAAACTTGCTACAATTGCTCGCTACTATTCCGCAACTACAGGTAATTAATTACCTCTGCTGATATTGACTGGATAGAATTCATGAAGATTAAAACGTTATTTACCTGGGTGCATTCCTACTCTAAGAATGTGTCTAAATTGATCATTGCATTCTGTCTTGATTTTATTAGAATGGGTTTTGAGTTAAGTTTTGATCGAGATAAGGTGCAAAATAAGTAAAACCAGTAGATCTCTTGCCCCCATCACCATAATGGGTAATAAAGGACACAGAAGGTGACTTGGAAAGAGGATATACCTTCTAGTATTGATCCCTCTGAAACTAAAGACAATTAGAATTGGTTGCTGGGTATATTACAATCTGATTTGAAGAAGCGCCCCTGACACTATTGTGACGAATCCCCGGATGTTGTCACTGCGTCCATAGTGGGAGCCCCTTCCCATAAGACCAGGGAGGTGAGGCCACTACCCGATAGTCCCCCTGGGGGTTGTACCCAGCGGTTGGACCTCTTCAACTAATCCAGAAAAGCAATGCAAGACTTATCCTTGGCCTCAGGCCCAGGGACCGTATCTCTCCAGCCCTGCAATCTTTACACGGGCTCACAGTGGCTGCAAGGACCCAGTTAAGACCCTCTGCATCGCCCACCAGGCTTTCTGGGGCCGTGGCCTTCATTACATCCAACTTTCTCTTCCAAAATACCTTCCTTCCCAAGCCCTTTTCTCCAAGCCTCCAAGGGTCAGACGGTCCTCCAGGCAGAGAGTGGGGAGTAGATCTCTCTCCTCTGCAGGTGCCTCCCTATGGAATGGTCTCCCTACCCCTCTCAAACTTGAGCCAGACCATTTCATGTTCTGGAAACAGCTCAAGTCCTTCCTTTTCTCCTCTGCTTTCTCTCTCTCGCTCCCTTCCTGGCAACCAGTCGGCTGTGCGGACTGGTTGCCTGGCTACCCTCAGAGCCTCACTGGGTACAAGGCTCCTCCATCATCAGTCTCCACTGCACTGCCTCCTGGCCTACACCGCGCTTAGGGGCTGTAACTGTAACCTCTACAGTCCCCTGCCTCGTAACTGCGCTGTCCGGGCTGCACTTCCCACTTCCCTCTCCCTGGCACGTCCCCCTCTGTTAGGGAGAATTCTCAGAAATGTGCCTATTCCTCTCTACCTTTGAGACCCCCCAACAACTTTGCTGGATTTTAGGACTTTTAATTTTTAACCTGGAGAGTGTGAGACCCTTTTTTCCCCACTCTCTCATGTATTTTAATGTGATTTTTCAACACTGTTTCATTTGGTTGTGGAGTCTGAAACTCCATAGGCATCATCTTTTACATTGTGTCACAAAGCACCTTTAGTTTAAATACCTTCGCTTGGATAAACTACTGTTTCCAGGAGCAGTGAAGTGAAATTGACTACTTACATTTGTCACTTTCTAGACCCAGCACACACTATCTTACAATATGGTGCTGGAGGGGTTATTTAGTATCCCCTTTGTCAATCTTTCATGTAACCTTTTTATGTTACCCTTTCCTCGATGAATGGCTGGTGGCAGTGGTTTACTTTTAACTACCTTGGTATGCTTTAACCGCGGGCTGCATTCGCAGCTGCAGTAAAGCACCCAAGGGAGCAATTTTTGTCAAAATGGCCCAGTCTTTTTTCGCCATTTCTTTGTGGAAAAGTCATTCTTGAGATTTACTCTGCGCCAAACCAGGTTTGGTCCCTTTGTTCGTTTTGTCTTTGGCGGGATCCAAGAGTGAAGCCCGCCTCTGGCTCCAGGGTGTCTGACAGGGGCAGGAAGCGAGGGAGGTGCCCGAAACTCCCTGTGCTTAGTCTCCTAGGAGACATACATGCACTCTTAGGTGATTGGCCGGCTGCCTGTCCAGCAAGGACAGCCACCCTACTGGGCTACTGACAGCTAGGCTGGAATGAGTGGGAGAAACCTGCATAAAAGGTGAGGCTTTTTGGCTTGGAAGGCAGAGTCGACCACTGGACGAAGGAATCTCAAGAAGAACTTGGAAGAGACACCTGCTGCAACTCCTGGGCCGTTGGTTTGCCCAGTCAAGCCCTCCTGTGCTGATGCTCCAAATTCGTTACGACTAGAGAAGCCCTGTAAGGACGACTTTTCCCCTTGAGTTGGTGGGACCAAATCAACCCCAAAGTAAGCCACCTGGACATCCCCTCGAAGTTGGTTGTATTTCCACTGCAGTTGCTGCAGGAACCGAAGAGCCAGGGAGAGGAACACCAGATTGTGTGCGTTGCTTTTAAGTTGGCCAAGAGCTCCAGGAAGATCCCCCGGACTCCCAGGAAGCAGGACTCTCAGAGCCTGAGCCCCCTCAACAGAGTGCTGGACCCCAGATGCAAGGAAAGCCCATCTCGACAGCCAAGAGTATGCAGTGTTGCTATTTGCTGAGACGCAAGGAGCTGAATAGAAGTTGGTTCTTTTCTGTCGCTGACCGTCCCGTTGCAGTGCAGAAGTCCTCCAGGCGTCCTCCCTCTTGTCCCCACGACTGAGGCCCAGGAACACAGGATCTGCAGTGCTGCACAGGAACAGAAGCCAGCCAAAGCCCTTTTCTTCTAATCAAAGGTACTGTAAAGTCTAAGAGAACTTACCTCTTGTTTAAACTCACTTTTCCTCGCTGGAGACATGCCTTGGTTGCTTCTGTAAAGTTGCTAACACCTTCTTTACCTCACGTGCCTAATCAGCTTGTGGCCCTAATTTGATTTCTTCTTCTTCTACAAAGACTTCTAAAGCATTGTGCAAGACTTTACCTACCTGCAAGAATCGCTTCAGCTCACCTTGACTTTTGTCCAATTAATTTCTGCCTGGCCTCGCTCCCTGAATAACTCTTCTTCCCCCTGACTCTGTGTTTAGCCCTCCTTCCAGGAAGGGGTAAACTTACTTTGCATTTTGGGGGTGCCAAAAGTACTTACCTGCTTCAGAATATTTGTGAGATCTCTTGTTTTATTCTAATAATCTGTTTTATTCACATCCTCCTATGTATTGCCCTAAACGCAACAGTGATATATTAATGTCCACAGTGTCCTAGCTATTGAAGTCACCTTAGGGTGTAGGAAGTGTCTGTGTGCCATCCCAAATGGGTATTTGCTGATTTAAGGAAACTCAGAGTGTGTATTTTGGAGTGTATTTGTGTCTTACTATTATATTGTCCCTTCTGAAGAAGGCTTACTGAAATTGACTGTTAAATAAATTAATAATTGTTTAATCAAGAAACCTTGTGTGTAAGAGTTTATTTGAATACTTGTCACTGTGAATCTCTGTGTAACTCCCCTACAGCTCACATTGGGCCTCATTACGACCCTTGCGGAAATGGAAAAATGATGGCGGAAATGCAATACCGCCATCGAACACCGCTCGTTGCGATCATGACCCGTCACCGTAAAGTACGATGCCATTAGCGACACCGCAGTGAACGGCAACGCTAACTGCACCAAGTACGCGCACGCGCGCCTTGCAAAACCGGAATCACCGCCATGGCGCAACGGTACGCGAATTCTGACCCTAGCGGACATGTACTGAACGCCATCAAGCACGTCGTAAAGTACCATTCCGCCATGGCGAGAAATACGGCAACGTGAACCAACCGTAAATGGCCCACTGAGTGCCTGTACTCCACTCCCTGGCCACATTGCACAACTCCTGGCAGGCGCAATGTACTCACACTATGCAACCAGTGAAATCCACAATTCACCCATGCATGCCAACGTAGAAAAGCATGCAGGGGCTCAAAGCGCCCCGTGAGTGGGCATCCATGTACGGCATGTCACCATAGCCGTACTGACGCAGCACAGGCATGTGAAGGTACAATACATCAAAATGAAAATCAAGAACACATGACACAAAACAACAGTAGTCCCCCATCGCTTGCCACCAGCGCAAGGCAACATCCAAAACAGCATCCTGAGGGGGATTGCACCAGCCCTGTACTCATGCCAGTAAACAAACCAACCATCAGCAGAAGCATGTACCACACAAGTTGGCAGAGTGACTGAGCAGCCAGGCTCATCCCAAGAGGGGCCGATGGGAGCTGCAGGGCACAGATGGCATCAATACAGAAGCTATTCCAATGGACATGACCCCAGTCCCCCTCCAACAAACGCACGCAAACACAGTCACCTGTGACCAGCCACATTCTGAACATCCCATCATTCCACCAATCGACCTGGCTGACAGGCACCAGTCGGCCAAAAGCCAATCCCCCGCCCCTGAACAGCACATCATGTAAACAGTCACAATGGCAGCCCCTATCCGTGACCATACTGTGCTACGTAGGCAAACGCGGCCAGTACTGTACCACACAACTCAACTCAGAAGGCGGAACACAATGCAGATCATCTCGCAATACATACCGCCACAAAGCGAAAATCGCCACATCACCTGCAAAGAACAACGCAACACGACAAATATCGGAATACAATTTAAATGCACATCCAAATGACAAAGGCCCCACAGCAATTTGAAAAATAACACCAAAACAACCATCATCACCGAGGGCTGCATCTGCAATAATTGACCAGCTTCCACTTGTGTGACGCCCTGTACCATCATGGCACACAGGGCCTACATCAACGTTCCAAAAGGCAACATGGAAGCGGCAAGAACCGCAGGTCCGTCCCATGAGGCAGGCACTAGTCGAGCTGAAAGGCCGAAATGTTGCACCTAGCCACCAGTACAGCGTAAGGGCATGTGGCCCATTGGCGATCGTCCCATAAGATCGAAATGGTGCTCCACTGATTCACCCGAAGCTGCAGGAGTCGAGAGTAAAAACCATCTGGAGGAGTGGCGTAGAGATGGCATCTGCAATAGGGCAGGAGATACCTGTCACCCAAAAGAAACACAAATTAACCGATTGCATTACGGGACTCATGATGCATTACAATCTTCATTCAACACACCAAATCCACACCCATATGCATGCTAGCCCACTCCAAAGGAATATACACACCCCTAAATCAGTATCGAATCATAACGAAATCAATCGAGCTAAATACACCATTGGCAACGTCGGTTACTGTGCATGCGTCCGTCAAGATAGAACCCATGACATGGGATTAGTAACGTGCCTAGACACAAGTGTATGAAGGCGCGTCGAGACAGGGAGGATCCGACAAGGGCAGATAGACGTATGTCCCACTATGGCAGCCTTGCATCACATAGCGCAGGGGAAGGGGAGTGAATCAAAAAACCCATGTACATGGCAGACCCTAAACGGAATCATCAGTCCATGCATCCATTCATCATTCCCTCATCCCGCAATGAAAACGCATGAATATTCACTCACATAATATGTGAAACTTCCATCGCGTCTGTGCGTAATGCAGTCCGCAAAAACCACTGTGCCCCTGGCCGGATCTGTAGTGTTGTGAAGCAAGATGGATTTGGGAACGTCCTGCCTTATCGTCCACTACGCTATTGCGCATCCCATTCAATTCATATCATTCATTGCCTGCTCGTTATGGGCCATGTCCCAAGGACATTCTACAATAGAACGTTACATTTCCAGCCAGACCTGTGGGCGTATCCTCGCCGCTACTTCAAAACCCAAAATGCTGGCCTTCGAATTCCTCACTTGCAACATTACGTCGAAAAGGCTTCTGTGAACGCTTGCATTCACAATTACATCAATGTAGTGCGGCTGTGTGTCATGATGCTAACTGGCTGCAATCACAAATGGGACGCCACGCCCGTCGGTGAAGTACGTTACTGTGCTGCATGAGGGTCGGCCATCGATCGAGCCCTACATACCACTGACTCTTCACAGGTATGTAAGCGGCTGCAATCATAGCATGTGTAACAATGGGAGCATACCATGAAAATCAGTCAAAGTACATCACACTGCCATCGGGATTAGATACATGATTCCAATCCCAAGATGCCATGCGGCCAAATGCAGCCTTACGTGCGGGACGTGCTCGGCCAGAAGGGATAGCATCTGCCACAGAATCATTCAATCAGCACAGGTGGAGGCCATACAGGCCGACAGCACATATATAGCAGACCCAAACCCCTCCCACAACCACTCCCACTCCAAAATGCTACCGGCAGGACTAGCGATGTTGGGCCTGGGGGACCAGATAGCACTGCAAGTGCTACAACTACAAGAAGACGACGAACAACAACAGGTACAACAACCGGGCGCACAGGGGAGACGGAGGAGAAGGAGGAGGAGGAGGGCAAGGCAGGGTCAGCAAGGCCCACAAGCACTGCCACTACCACCACGCAGGCGGCCCGCAATCCCACGCCTCCGAGCCGATCCGTTCAACCTCACTGCTGAGCAGATCCACACCCTCTACCGTTTGGACCGGGACACCATAATCGCCATTGTGGACATGACACATGCTGACCTCGTGAGCATGATAGATAGCCCAACCGCCATCCCACCCCTACTGAAGGTGGTGTCTGCACTCCACTTCCTGGCCACAGGCACCTACCAGCACACAGTGGGACAGTTGCATGGCATTTCACAGCCACTGTTCTCACGGACACTCTTCCAAGTGCACGATGCCCTCCTGAAGCACGCCGACGACCACATCACACTACCACGCACGTACCAGGAGATTACCAACGCAAAAGTGGGATTCCATGCACTTGGCGGCATCCCGGGTTGCATTGGTGCCATCGACTGCACCCATGTTGAATTGGTTGTCCCACATGCCATGGAGGTCCAGTACCGCAACCGGAAACAATTTCATTCAATCAATGTGCAAATGGTGTGTGACTCCAACAAGATATTTACGCATTGTTGTGCCAGATTTCCAGGATCTACCCATGATTCTATGGTCCTGAGGAACACAAGAATACCACGCTACATGGAGCGACACGCAGGGCACAGATCCTGGCTACTCGGTGAGTCTCATTCCATGCATGACATCGTGGCCCATTTGATGCGTCAATGACCTTGCAGGAGGGGGGGGGGGCTACTTAGCACTATCATTCCACTGACACCCTTTATTCGTCTCATACAGGTGATGCCGGGTATCCACTGAAGAGATGGCTCCTTACACCAATCCGGAACCCACAGAACGAGCATGAGGAGGACTACAACCATGCCCACTCACGTACCCGTGTGGTCATTGAACAGGCATTCGGCCTACTGAAGGCTCGTTTCCGCAGCCTCAGCAGGTCTGGCGGGGCACTCATGTACAGCCATGAGAAGGTTTCTAAGATGGTCATGGCATGTGTCATGCTGCACAACATGTGCATACGTAGGAATGTGCCCATGCCCCCTGACGCTGTACTGCATGCACCTGAAGATGATGATGATGATGAGGGTGGGGATGTGGAGGCACCTCAAGGAGTCCATGAGGCACAGGATGCACGTGCAATCCGACAGAGCATCATAGATGCATGCTTCTAGCAACCACGCATGGTGCCTATTACACGGAAAGGGGACCTGTGGCACTGTGTGTGTGTAGTACAGGCACATTGTGGACTGTACGCCTATGAAGGCCTCGTACGCAAATATCAATGTCCACACATGTCATTGGATGATTATGAGATGCTGTATTGTTAATGTGATTTGATTTATACACCCTATGGACCCGCCACCCAGTGAAGCCCAACACACCCACTCCACCCTACTACCTCCCCCCCCAACACCAGTGTCCAAAGATGCTCATTGTCAGTGGGCAGACGCTATTGCAAGCCCCCTCTCTGGGTATCAGGGGCACCCCTGCCTGTGGAGCGCAGGTTCCTCCCAGATCTACGTTGGGGGCTGCCCTGGACGGAACTTGCCACGGATGATGTCTCTGCCTGCTCGCGTCCATGCATGTCTCTGAGGGTTTGTGAGAGCTCCGAGAGCACACGGCGCACAGCAGCAAGTTCAGCACAAACGTCTTTGGACGTCGCATGCAGTTCCCCCCTCAGGCTCTCGGTGCTTTTCTCCATTTGTGCTCTCAGGCTCTCGGTGCTTTTCTCCATTTGTGCTCTCAGGCTCTCGGTGCTTCTCTCCATTTCTCCCCTGAGGCTCTCACTACTTTTCTCTATTTGTGCCCTGAGTGTCTCGGTGGATGTTTCCATGGCTGCCCTGGAACCCCCGCATTCATTTGCATGGTCCTTGAGTAGCGTGGACACTTCCTGCTGTTGCTCGATCAGCAGGTCGAGGGACTGTTGCCTCTGCTGGGCCATGGACATTTGCGGTGGTGTGACAGGGGGGCTGCTCAACACATGTTGCCTTGGCACAGGACTTGTGGGGGTTGGCCAGTCGTCGTCTTCAGGGTGCCCCTGCGTGGTTTCGTCATGGTGTAGGGGATGGAACATGCAGGGGGATTGGGAAAGGTCATGGATGGTACCTACGTCGCCAGCACTGTTTTCCGTGTCGGAGCATGCTGGCATGACAGCTGTGTCACCTATGGTGCTGCTACCACCAGAGGCAGTGCCATCAGATACGTTCTTTGGGGGGACCTGTGGTGCTGGGGTTGTGGACTTGCTGGCTGCTGGGGTGCCTGTTGCAGTCCCCTCCAGTGTGCTGCCACTTGATTCCTGCTGCTGCCGTGTCTTGATCCTTGCACCTGAGGTGGAGGCTCTTGGGACGTTGGTCCTGGCCCTCTTTGCAGGCGTGCTGGTAGGGGTGTCCTGCAGCTCGTCGTTGGTATCGGACCCTGTGGTGGAGTAAAGAGGGGCGAGCGTTAGTTATGGGTCTGTCGGATTTGGAATGGCAACGTATCAAATGCATTGGGGTGGTACATGAGGCTGATTTGGGACTGGGCCTTGGAGGTGGTCTCATTTTCGTGTGGATTGAGGATGCATTCATTTGGCTGCCTGCAGTTAGGGGGTGCATGCTGCACATGTAGGGGTTGTTTATGGCATCTTGATTGATTTGTTTATTCATTCTGACTTTTAGAGGGCGCTGTCAGGGCAAAGTATGTATTGCACTATGGGGTCACATGGTACTGCACATGTTCGTGGTTTGTGGATTTCGCATTGTTTCTCTTGGCCAACCTACCTGATTCTCCGGATGTCGGCACTCCTTTCTCCATCCCTCCGACTCCCTCTATGCTCTCCATTCCTATGGTGGAGGCGCAGATTTCCTCCCAGGGGGTCAACTTGATGGGCGACTCTGAACCCCCCCCGGTAGCTGTGGCGATGTTCCTGTTCGCAGAAAGTATGCTGCGTACGCGGATCCGCAGGTCGTCCCACCGCTTGCGACATTGCTGTGGCGTGCGGGGTGTTGTCCCCACCGCACTTACGCGCTGTGCCACCAGGGCCCATATGGCCTTCTTGTTGGCAAGGGCCGTCCTGGTCATTTGACTGGAGAAGACGACGGCGGCATTTTCCTGGAGGGTCTCGGTGAGCACGGTCAGTTCCTCTCGGGAGAAGTGTACCTGCCGCTTGCGGTCACACGCTTTCTTGGCTACCTTTCCCATATTTATTTTTTTAACTGGGGTTGCTAACGGGTTGGGATGTGTGTCAGGGTCGGATTTTTAATGGTTGTGTTGGGATTCGGATTTTATAGTTGTGCGGCGTGCTGTTTCCCGTTCCGGCCACATGCTTTTACTTCCGTTTCCGTATATTTACGGTGGCCGTAATTTGCGGTGCCCGCTCGTTACGGTGACCGCTCATTACGGTGACCGCTAAGATGGGTGGCGGTATTGCACCTGGTGCAGCGTACGGCGGCGGTAAGGGCCGTTTTGGGGTCATTTCCGCCATCGCAGCCTTTCGGATTCCGCCATGGCGTAATGCTCGTGCCCGATGGGTCGTGATTAGCCGCACTTTGCTCCTTCGTGCAATGGCGGAAACGCTATTTACGCTGTTGCGGTCCGGTCAGTCACTTTCCGCCAGGGTCGTAATGAGGGCCATTGACCCCTCTTGAGATATTCCTGGCTGCTCAACACACTACTAACCTGTGTCGTACAGACGTATACCAAAGGTTGGGTTCCTATTGCCAGGAGGGCAGGGTTGTTGTAGTGCACCCAAAGGGTACTGCATACAATCTTGCCTAACACCCTCTCCTTTCCCCCCTGCACTTTGCGCTGGCGCACTTGTGTGATGCTGGAAATGCATTGGGGGTGGGGGGGACAGGGCCTCCATATCCTTGTCCTTTATTGCTTTATCATGTATGTTCTGTTTTGTCTTCCGTGCAGGAGTTCACGTGGGACTCCTGGCGGTGCGGCTCTTCCTCTTTTTGGTTTGGTGAACAGACCCTTGGGATACCCTTATGGCACCCATGGGTGGGAGTACAACCCTGTACTCCTAGTTTATGTTTTTGGGCACCTGTGTGTGGCCCACAGAGGAGGGTAGGGGCTGGTGGCAGCTCCATGCTGAATTTGACAGGTGCTCTAAGTATCCTCCATTTTGGGATACCCAGGCCCTGCCAGTGGAATCAGTTGATTCCCGATAGGAAATAAGATGGCCCCTGTGGCCTCTTGCTTTCTATTGCCTGTTACCTTGTATTCCCAAAGTCCCGGGAAGCCCTGACTCTGTCCCTTCCCCCTGACTGGCTGTTGGGTGGACGTTCCTTATATGTTAGTGTTGGGGAAGTCCAGGCCAGATCGGCTGGAGCCTTCCAAATGACTGTATGTTATGGGACCTAGATGAATGGAGTGTGTGACGAATACGCATTTCATGTTATGGGTGTCTAGTATCTGGTGTTTGACACAATGACTGAGACAGCCCTGCCCGAAACTGGGATGAATGCAGTGTGGAGTGCTGAATGGCAGAGTGCTTGTCCGAATACACATTCCTTGTTACGAGTGTCTTGAGGGAGGAGAATGGCCTGAATGCACTTTGAGCCCGATTGGCTGCCTGCCTGCCTGAATGCCCTTCTGAGTGATTGGCTGCCTGAGTGTGACCAAGCAGAGTGAATGAGAGACAGAACAGTATATCTGGGGGCCTCTCACTGCTAGAATTCGTTCAGAAGCTGAGGTTGATACTTGATTCTTAACCTTGAAGCCCACTGGAAGAAGAAGGATTGCTGCTGCTGTCCTTCGCTAATCTGAAAGCTGCGTGACTGTCAAGGAACTGATCCAAGAGAGGACCTGGCTAGGAGACCTCTTCCCGAGCTATGAGGGACCATTGTGCACCAGCTGATCTTTGCCAAAGCTCCCTGGACATCAGACCCTCGAAAGGCTGCCGACCGGAGATGGGGACTGCTGCGGAATCGCGAAGCAAAGCACCCGGACATTGAAGTCCATCACTGTCGACGACCACCGTCAATGACCAGAGCCGTGGGATCTCGACGATCCGTGCCTCCTGCCTTAAAGGGAGCAGCTCAAGAAGGATCCGTCGATGACCCAACGTTGAATTCTCCTATTCCAGGTACATTGGGGTGGTAGAACCTTCCAAGGGGGAAATAAGACTTAATAGACAATATATGGACTGGGCTTGACAATCTCATTATTTACAGGTTGCCCAGTTGGGGGGGATCCTCACACAGAACTGTGTCTAGGTAAGGGGGCCAGTATTCTGCCTAGTGTTTTAACCAACCTGCTTTCCTCCTATGGCTATTGTTGGTTCACGTTAGTTCAAATGTCATACAAATCAGTAAATGAGTACAGTTAATGCATTTTAATGGAATCAAAGAGCAATTGTCGTACCACATAGAAACTGTATACATTTACCATTTTAGAATTGTCGGAGCACAAAGTGTGTTTGCATGTGTACATAATCAAAGCCTTAGTTATATAAAGACTGTGTTTTCACTAACATAGTGTGTGGACATTCCTGTGTGGGTGCTTGGAGACTGCACTGTACTTAAGAACCAGCATGCATCACCTCCTGAGAGCTTAAGCCTTGATTGCTCGACCATAGCTACCGAATAGTGAATCTTGGCTGGGGTACTCTGTGCTTCGACTCTGCCATATAGAGAGCAGGAGTGCAGATACCCCCCTCCAGTCTTTACAACTTGCACAATCTGAATGATACATGGCCTAGTAAGATCGTTTGTCTTACCCTCCAGCTGTTTTCCCTAACTTGTCTTGTCACGGCTTGAAACACTTATGTTTAGGCGTTTTATAAATGACATGACATATCATGGGTGGGGAGACTCCCTATGGGACCAGTGATGACAATAGTAGGAGAATGCGGTATCCACCTTGTACCCCCACCTCTCCTTCACCCCCACTTTCCTCACCCCTACCCTTGTATCCTATACACTTCTGTAGTATGAAAGAAGTATGAAGGACTGAGACGAGGAAGAATAGGGATGAATACAATGAAGATCTGAAGCAAGAAACTGTGTTGAGGAAGAGGCGTGGAGCCGCGCGGATCACTCAGAGATTTCTATCTGAACAGTCTAGTCTTCAGTCACAGAGCTTACTGGTTAGGAGCATAAAGACTGGCAACAGACTTACCTGATTGTCAGATGCTGTGGAGGAGTACCGCTAGAGGGACGGAGGCTCTAAGAGAAGGCCGGCAAGAGCAGATCCAGGCACAGAGACGCTGAAGGGGAGGTCTCCACCGGAACCACAAAACAAACTGAGTCTGGCTTTGGGAAGTTGGAGCAGCGCAGCCCAACACATACATGTGGTCGGGCGAAGAGGGACGCGCCAAAGTGGGTCTGGAGCTGTGGAGCCCCTGTGGCAAGCCAACAAGAACACCAAGAGTACTGGCAAAGCAAAACAGAACACAGGGGTATCACGCAACCAACCAGAGGGCTGCAGCCAACACCCTGGTGTTAACTGGGTGGCTGGGCCTGTGATTGGGGGTCCCCAGAGGGTGAAGGAAACCCTGAAAAGCATAAATGAAATGTGGGGGAAAGAAGATAGCCCCTATGCGATCCTAAGGGACAATGTACCAAGACATGGTAACAAGGGAAACAGGGTCTGGGACTCTTCTGAGAAAAGGATATATCAAGTGATAAGACAGCATAATCTTCTTAGTGGCAGTACTTGGATGGAAGGTGACCCAGGACTGTCACATAACTTTGCGAGCAATAGATCTGAAGACAGTGCTTGGCAGGGGAGTAAATCAAGTCTGTGTGTGAAATCAAGAAATCATACAGAAAACTGTGGGAGTGATAAATGTGAATACATTACTCTGCAGGGGAGTAAACCACGTCTGTATGGGACATCAAGAGACCATAAAAAGAACTGTGAGAACAATACAAAGAAACACAGAGCTTGACAGTCGAATGAACAGTCTGTTTCTGAAATTAGACCTGAGAAAGGAGGAAAACATGTCTGCCAACCAGGGTCAGGGACCTACCACAACCTGGGGGAGCATGCAAGCCATTCTTCTTTGTCGCGGTACTTGGTAAAAGGAAGCCATGTCTGTCAACCAGGGTTAGGGACCCACCACAGTTTGGGGACATATCCATACTCCTCTACTTTGTCATAGTGCCTGGTTAGAAAAGAACCTGACTTGCTAATCCAAGTGTCAGGGACCCCAGAGATAGAGAAGAAACCTGAGAAGGGCCAATTGGGGAACAGAGATATTTCACCACCAATTGTTGAACCGTATTGGAAGCTTGAAGAAGGTTGGAGAAGGGAGACATGCCCCAGCAGATGACTAACTGCACCAGAAGTCTAAGGAAGGCTGGGGAAGGGAGCCAATCACCCACCACTTAAAGCAAGTAATAAACCCAGAACTGTCTTTTGTCCAGGGGAAGAAAGCCATTCCTCTGGGCCAGGAGGAACATAATTCCGCCATGATCATTGCAGGTGTACGTCTCATACAGTTTACTGGCGCCTGTTCTGAGGCCGAGCATCGGCAATCCTCATATTCGGTGGGGACACCTATGGCATTAGGGGATGCATCAGGGGAAGACGCGAGAGGAGGCAGGGCCATTAGAGGTGGGCCAGATAACACGGAGGAAGTGCCTCTCATGGACACCTTCAGTGGAGGCTCCCACAGAGGACTTACACGGCTTTCTTTAACTCACCGGCTGTGCTGGTTTCTGTGCTCGTGTCTTTGATTTAGGAGCTAAGGTTGATACCACAGCTGCTGCTCCACCTCCCCAACTCAGTTTCTCACCCGGGAGGACTGCTGGTATCTTTCGCACACAATGCCGGATTCACGGTTCTCTTTCGTCGGGGTCACTTGTGCAGCCTTCGAGATTCTTTGGAGGCAACAATCGTTCGCCGGGAAACCCTTGATTCTACTTCTTGCCCTGCCGACCTGCTACACCTGCTTCCCTGCAGCCCCGGAAGGACTGCTCCTTCTCACACCTTGCCTTGCTCAGAGTGTGTCCCAGTGTTCCACCTTTGGTCCGTGTGGAGAGCGTCAATAGGTATCAGGTGTATGCAATTGTGGTCAATTGCCTGACTCTGCCTGACCGTACTAACGGAACATGTCCGATGTAATGTTTGAGTGTTAGTCTTTCTTCGCTCAGACCTCTTCTTTGTCGGCTCAGTGTTTGTGCGGGAAGGGGGGGGCACTTGGAAAATCAGAATATCCTATAAAAAAAGAAATAGGCTGGAGTAAAGGTGTTGAAAAGGGAGGGATACCGCGTCCCACCATTGGGTATTGTTAGAGAGAATTCTCTTATAAGGCTAATTTCCCAAACCTAGTGAGTCCCCCAGCAGCTTTGCTGGATTGTTGGGGTTTGTTTTTTTCTCCTGCTAAGAGTGAGACTCTTTTACTCCCACTCTTAGGCATGATTTGAGGTATGTCTCTGACTATTTGTGTGATTTTGGGCTATGGGGTCTTTTACTCCATAGGGTATCATCTGTTTTTTGTGTATGTGTTACACAGCACCCTCAGTGCAGTAACACAGGGGTGTCATAGTGACCCCCATAGACTCCATACCCTGGGACTGACTACTGTCTCCCAGGGCATGTAAAGTCACCATTGACTTTACTAGTCTTAAATTGTGAACAGAACCCGTACAAACCATCATATTGTGGAAGTACTGGAAGGGGTTAATTATATTACCCCTGGGTCTGTTTTCAAGGGGGCACTGTCCAGTCCCCACTTGTCGAGTTTCTGGCTGGTGGCAGTGGTTACCACGCAAAATATTCCACCGGAATATTTCCTGTGGGATTTTCCCATTGATTTTAAACGCACCACTTTTTGGTGCAATGTTAAAGATACCGCCGGTTTATTTATTTAATATTAAATTCACGGTTGGGTCTTTTTGCCAGAACTCTTTTCTAAAATGGCGTTCGTGTCCGTCTCTGTAACTCTGACCAAGGTCGAGCCCTTTGTTCCACGTTTTGGCAGGCTTCTCCACAGAAACCCTCCAAATGTTGCCACTCTGTCTGGGTTCCACAGGATGTGTGGGGAGGGGAATTGGCACCCTGGACTGTGATGCCTTGGCAACTCAAGTCGCACTCTGTTCTGATTGGGCCAGTGGTGAGCCACCCGGCTCACCACTTAGCATGTTTGAGTGACAGCTAGGCTGTTGAATGGTGGTTTTTCTGCATAAAAGCAGGGCCTTTGGGACTGGAACTTCAAAAGTCGCCACAGGACCTAAGAATCTGAAGAGGGAAGAAGCTGAGCCATCTGCAACGACGACACCACCGGTGGAGCCCTGCTGCAACAAACTCACCACTTTCCCCAACGACAAGAGAAGATCTTCTGCTGGACGAGTCTTCTTCCTCTGAGCTGGTGGGACCAACCAGTTCGCCCTTTTTGCCTTCCAAAGACGTCTCTTGGTCGAATCGCCCGTGCCAAGCACCCCGGCGGCCGGATAGCCAAGCTTCACCACTTTGACCGCGAATAAAAGGAACGCACCTTTTATCGACGAACTCCGCGGCTGGTTTCATCCCAGTGCAGTGCAGCGACTCCACGTTTCCTCCTCGGCGAGATCCTCTCTTCCCCTGGTCGAAACAACAAACTGCAACCACTGCCAGGAAACACTGCCACCGCTGGAGCTTCCTCTCTGTTTAAGGTACTGTGTCCTGCCTGGCCTCCCTTTCTTCGGTTTGCCCAAGGTGACCCTTAAATCCTTGGCTTTCCAACTGGGTTGGCCCCAGACCTTCTAACTTTACCTTCTTGAATCACCCCAACCTCTTTTGAACATTCTGCAAAGACTTTTAGTGCATTTTAAACCGTTTGATCCTGGGCACATTTCGCTTTGCTCCATTTAAAGTGGGCCTGGCCTATGAACTTTGGCTCTACAGTGTATACTGCCTTTCTTCTCTTGCTGAGAACCCCTAAAAGTGTTGGGACCTGTTTTATTTAAATGCTCTGCCTTTTTCTCTCCCTTTAACCTAACTATTGGAGTGCCATCTAGGTTACGCGCTCACATCTGTTTTGACAAATAGTGGTGTTTTAACTCTGACTTGTCTAATAGTTATTAAGGGAGGTGTGTATACTTTACCTGACTGTGTTTTAACTTGCTTTTGATTTGGCATGCTAGTATATTGCCTAAAGTGTGTTTTAAATAAATAATTATATACTTTTTATACAAAGTTCTGGCCAGTGTTTATTTGCTCTACTGTGTTTTTAGCCCTATTGTGTATACTCTACATACTGCCCTACTCTTCTTGAGGGAAGTCTGACTGCTCAGCCACAGCTACCAGGTAAATCTGGGTGGTACAGACTGCTACCAATTGGGTTTACTGCTTACTCCTGTAGTCTTAATCTTTTTGCAGTGTTCCCAAAGGGAACTGCACAGGATTCTGCTTAACAGGTATCTCACGCCCACTGCCCGAGGACCCCTCACCCAGGTGATCCGGGTCTGGTTCCAAAGATGATGGCATGCCCTGGCCACCTGAGCAAGAGATCCCCGGCACTAGATGGTGAGACACCCACTGGTTTCTCACAAGAGGCAGGAGGGAATATTCCTGATATGGGAGGAGGAGGCAGTCACAGCAAGCACACTGCTGGTACCTTGCCGGGATCATTTTATTCCATTAATTGCGATAACAAACTGTTAACACAGTCTTTGGCCATCTATTTTGTTTGTGCGAATACAGACTGCATTACATCATGACTGAAAACAAATCCATTTACAATCTGAGAAGTACTAAATACACAGGGGGCCTCATTACGAGTAGCGCGGTAAACACGGGGTCATTACCGGCATGGAGGTACGAGCGGGTCCGTGCTCGTATGATGCCGCTAATAGCGGGTGATTACGAGTGCGCAAGCACACGCGAATCCCCATGCCGGTAATGGTGGGTTCCGGCATGCCGCTAAAGGCCCTCCAACCCCCTGATAGCGCCATCACGGCACCCGCCGATACCGCCACCGCCTAGGAGGAACCCCTTAATACCGACCCGGTAATAACAACATGCTAATACCGGGCTCGTAATACCGGACCCCGAAGTAACGTCGTTGTGTCGGAATGGGAAATGCGCCGGCGGCCATCTTTAAAAACACAATCCATTGCAATCCACCCAAACCACCAGTCATTTCCTGAAGAGCTCAGTGGCAATAGTTTCACAATGTCTAAAGCAACCCATAAGACCACCCCCCGCCTGCGGAAACAGCGCTTTTCAGACACTGAATTAAACATGCTTGCGGACACCCTTGCCGCACATGCTGACATGATCAAATCACAGAACCTGAAGCGTGAGGTGCAGCATCGGAAGGAGGACATCTGGCAGGAGGTAGCCCGCAAGGTCTCCGCTGTTGGAACCACCCCACGGAGTGTCAAGGATTCCAGGAAGCGGTGGGATGACCTCCGCCTCAGGGTCCTCAACATCCTTGCGAGCAACAGGGAGGCAGGCCATGGCCACAGGCAGGGGACCACACTCTCCAGCCAAACAAACCACCTGCGAGGAGACGACAAGCACCTTTATAAATCCCAAGTCCATCGAGGGATTTGGGGAGATGGGTGCGGAAACATCACCAGAAGGAGTTGAGTGACCCTGCAGATCCCTGTAGGGGAAACCATGACGTAGCGCAAGTGATGTGGAAGAGAGTCTAGGCAAGGCAATGCATGTCCCAACACCCACATGAACATGTTCAAGTCCAGATGGAGGGCCAAACCCTTAAACAAAACCAAGGAAGGTCCATATTGCTGAAAATGCAATTAGAAAAGTACTTGAATGATAGGTTATTCAGAGTGTACCAACAAGGTATCACTGAAATTTAAGTTACTGTAGACTCAAAAAGCAATCGAGGTAGTCTCCAGTTAGAAAACATTAAACATGTTTATTTTGCAAGAGAATATTATAAACACAAGGTGCATAAGTAATTGGAGAAATATTTCTTATATATATATTTTATAACAGTATGTTCAAATAAAGTATATACAAGAAAAGAGTACACAAAAGGGGTATACAAAAAAGAGGCATAAAAGCAATCATAATTCAAAATTTGTAAAAAAACAAACAAGAGGTGACCACAACTTAAGCCAACGATCTTTTTTTTTAAATCTTTATTTTTGTTGCACACAAATAATACAAACACTTAGCTGTAATACTGATATGTTCATGCATTATACAATATTGATTACTTTTCTGAGTCTGAATGTTCTTGGTCAGCCTTTTCCAGCAGGTACAGTTTGTATCTTTCCCATATATTCTTTGGTCAGGATACAGGTAATACCGAGTCTATGTATAGTTCTTCCATATCATTTGCCCATACCATGTCTCTATCCCAATCCGCCTTGGTTGGGGGATTTGCCATTTTCCATTTGATCAGGATCGCCCTTTTGGCTAGGAGCAGACTTAAATTCAAAAGTTTATGCCATATCGGGTTCATTTTCTCGACTACCCCCAACAAGCACATCCGGGGGGTCCATTCCACTGGTTGATCTGCCATCCCATCTAGGGCCAAACACACCTCCTCCCAATATCCCCTCAGTTTTACACATGCCCATAACATATGGGAAATGTTTGCATCTTCTGTATTGCATCTCGGGCAGTTCCCAGACATGGTTGGATATATACGTTTGAGCTTTACAGGGGTGTAGTGTGTTCTTTGTATTATCTTATAGTGAATTAGCCTGTATCTAGAATTTCATGAAATCTGCTTGGTAAGTGCACAGAGTCGGGACCATTCGTCATCTTCAATTTGCTGCCCCAGGTCTTGTTCCCACTTGGTGTTAGTTGTGCGTTGCACTATCGGGCGTGTCTGGAGTATAATCTTATACATTGCTGATGCCGTGATCTTTTGGGATCCCCCCGTGAACATATATCCCAATCCCATATTCAGCTGTGGTTCATTAGGGAAGGCCGGGCATATACTTTGTATGACTGCTTGTATACGGTCATATTGTTGTCTGGTCCTGTGCGTATTCCCCACTACATCTTTGATATCTTCCCACTGAATAAAGTGCCCATCAGTGAATAGTTGACCCCATTGTGATATGCCCCTGGAGGTCCAGTGGCGGGCTACTTCCCCATCTATACTGAAGGGTGTTTGGGGGTCGCCCCAGAGCGGCATACTGTGGTAGTATAGCTTATCAGTGTCAAATATGTCAACTATTTTAGCCAATGCCGTAATCACCACCTGTGAGGGTTTTATAGCGTTATAATGCTTGGGAGTTGGCCTCGTAATTTTATGGAGCGCCACTGTGGCTTCCTTTTCGTACTGGCTCGGTACAGGGCCCGCCGGATTCAGAAATAATGTAGCCCATTGGGCGGCATATTGTGCCTGTGCAGTCAAGTAGTATAGTTCCAGGTCTGGTGCCATCAGACCGCCCCTTGGATAGGCATCAGTTAGCACCCTCCAGCTCGCCCTAGGGTGACCTCCCCATACAAATGAGACACATGCGCTAGACATCTTGGTGAACAAGGCTCGCCCCGGCCAGCCCGCACAGTACTGAATAGATAAAAGAGCTTTGGGAGAATTATCATTTTTACTAATGCGATCCTACCCATCATTGAAATGGGGAGAGCACTCCAACTTCTCAACCTAATATATAGAGCATCTGCCAGCAGGTTATAGTTTAGTGCTTGCGATAATTGAGCCGTCCTAGCAATACACGCGCCCAGATACAGAATATGCGTCGGGCACCACAGTAGGCCATGCAGGTCTCGGGGTTTAATCGTATTTTCAGTAATGGGGAATACTTCCGATTTGCTGGGGTTCAGTCGTAGGCCCGAAAATCTACCAAACCGCTCTACTTCTGCCAGGACCCTCCCCAATGTTCTGTCTGGATCTTTTAGGTATAGCAAAATGTCATCTGCATACAGATTTATAATATGCAGTTTACTCCCTATCCTCAGCCCATGTGCGCTGTAACGTGTCCTCAATATGTCTGCCAGTGGTTCTATTATTAGGGCGAACAGTAGTGGTGACAATGGGCATCCCTGTCAAGTGCCCCCTCGTAGTTCAAGCTTTTCTGTTAGTGTTCCATTTACTCTAATTCTGGCCGGGGGGCCTGTATATAGTAATTGTATCCATTTCAGGAAGTTTGGACCGAACTCATAATTTCGCAGTACCCCAAATAAAAAGGGCCAGGATACCGTATTAAATGCTTTACGCATGTCTAGCGATACGGCTATAGCCTGCTGATCAGAGGGTGTTGTAGTCCGGATCTCGTGGCACCTTCTGATGTTAGTGGCCGTGGATCTACCCAGAATGAACCCTGCCTGATCCTCGTGGACCATGTATGGCATCAATGGTGTTAACCTAGTTGCGAGTATCTTAGCTAAAATCTTTGCATCTGTATTTATTAATGACAGTGGTCTATAAGACCCGCAATCCTCCGGGGGTTTCCCCGATTTGAGCAGTAGCGTTATTACTGCTTCTCTTGTAGTCTCGGGGAGCTCTCCCTTATCTAGGGCTTCGGTCCACAACGCCAGTAGTCTGGGTACTAACAGATGTTTAAACTCCTTGTAAAACTCTGTACCAAGGCCATCGGTGCCGGGGGCTTTCCCGTTGGGGAGTGCCTCAATTGCCTCCACAACTTCCGCCTGAATTATCGGCATCTCCAATAACTCCTTGGTATCCTCCGCCAGGATTGTCGTTGGGATTTGGGAGAGATAATGTTCAATCTCTGCATCCGTAGCGTCGGATTGAGGTGAGTAAAGTTCTTCATAAAATGTGTGGAATGTGTTGCGTATCTTGCCCTGATCGGTGGTGACCGAGCCATCCGCTGTTTGTATACATGGGATATCTGTTGATCCCCTTTCTCCCCTCACTGCTCTGGCTAACAACCTCCACGGGCGTTCGCTTTCTCCGTAGCGGCGTGCAGCCGCCGGTTTGTCAAAGTAGCTGATCTCTTGGTCTGCTGTCTCAGTGTATTCGTCCAGTTTATTCTTTATATCTAGAGTGAGTTGTGGTGTTGGAGTGAGCACGTATTGGGATTGTATTGATGCTATTTGCGCTTCTAGTCGTTGCAATCTATTCCTAATGTCTTTAAGGATTCCACTTTCTGTTGATATGGAGCTGCCCCTTATATAAACCTTAAATGCTTGCCACAATATCGCGAGAGAGGACAACGAGTTCTCATTGAGATCAAAGTATTCTTGTATGTGCTGGTCCATTGCGTTTTTATAGGCCTGATCTCGTAGCGCAGCCAGTTTGAATCTCCATGGGGGCCTACCAACCGCGGTGCCAGGTATTCGCAATGCCAGAAGTATGGGGGAGTGATCCGAGTATGTCAAGGGGAACATCTGAGTGTCTGTGACCCATGATAATGCTGTGTTATCCATCAACCAAATATCTATCCTGGAATGCATATCATGTACTGTCGAGTAATATGTGTACCCTCTCTCAGAGGGGTGTAGCGTCCTCCATGCGTCTTTCAAGTTCAAATCTGCCATATGTGTGATGATTGTCTGTGCTGCTTTGGTTAACGCTCTCAATTGTGTCGAAGTACGGTCGATATTCACATCAGGAATAGTATTGAAGTCCCCCCCGCATATCAAACAGGCCATGGGGAAGTTTGCCAGTTTCCCAGAAATTGTGGAATAGAATTCCGGATCGTCTATGTTCGGCCCGTATACATTGATTAGGACTTTCTCCTTGTCTCGAAGTATACAATGTACTAACACATATCTCCCCTCAGTATCGCATTCCACTTCTTTGCACGTGAACCGCAAGGTCTTGTGTATCAAGATTGCTGTACCTCTAGCCCTTTTGGAATATGTTGTGAAATATTGGTGTGTTCCCCAATTCGGAACCAGTTGTCCCCCCTGTTGTGGCCCTACATGCGTCTCTTGTAAGAGAACGATCTTGGGGGTCTGTCTGTTAACGTATGCTATAATTTTCCGTTTATTAACTCTGGAGCCCAGACCTCGAACATTCCAGCTCATTACTTTAATATCATCAATGCCTGTTTCAGCCATTCCCTATGAAGTGATCATGAACGTGTGTTTGCAAATATTTTTTTACAATACTTTCAGAATTTCCAGTGTACATTACCTGTGTGCTTTTTCTTTTCTTCCCCTCCATAACATAACTCCCACCCATCATTTAAAACTCACCCCTCCCCCCTCCCTCACAGTTCCCCTAACTCTCAACTGTGCTTTTAGGATCCCAACCCTTCCCCCCCTCCAACTGAGTGTGCACCTGCTAGAGGGGGCCTGTGGCGATTCCCAGTGCCTATGCCTTTCTATACCTTGTGTAAGGGTGACCGGTTCCATTAGTTGCTCTCACACATGTTGTTGTCTGCGGGGGACATTACAATGCAGCATACAACACTTATTGAAACATTATCGCCCCCACATAGAGCTGCCCCCAAAAGGGGGAGCCGACATTTCTGGACCTATGCTTCGTTAAACATCCTGCTAATGCGCAACCGTAAAGACTACTCCTGTTCATTCACTTCAGTGCTCCTCGACGGAGTGGGGATATGTGTCTCAATAAAGTTGGCGGCTTCCTCGGGGAAGGTGAAGAAGTGGATCTTGTTTTCATATTGAATTTTAAGTCTCGCCGGGTAAAGCATGGCGTACTGGACCTGTCATTCCCGGAGCAGTTTCTTAACCCCGTTGAAAAGTTTCCTCTCTTGTTGTACCGCCAGTGTGAAGTCTGGAAAGATCCGTATGACGTTGGCTTCCCATCTCAGCTCCTGCTTTTCCCTTGCCGCCCTATGAATCAAGTCCCTGTCCCTATAGTTCATCACACAAGCTATGATTGGCCTAGGGTATGCTCCTAGTTTCGGTTTCGGGGCCAAAGACCTATGAGCCCGTTCAATAATGAACATTGGTGACCACCCAGGGTCCCCCTGCAGTGTGCGCAGGAGGGCCTCAAGTCCCTTTTCCATGGAGCCCTTCATCGCTTCCTCCGGTACTCCCACTATCCGAATGTTGTTGCGCCTTGACCTCGCTTCTAAGTCTTCGCATTTAGTCTTCACCGTTCCTAATTCGATCGCCATCGTGGAGACCGTACTTTTCAGGGCTTCAAGAGCATCTTCAGTCCCTGATATTCTTGTTCCTGCCTCCATTATGCGTGTTGTTGTTTTGTCCAATTTCGTTTTAATGGACGCCACATTTGCGGTAATCCCGTCAGGTTTATCGTTGAGTGCTAAAAAACCTTGTTGCATTGCAAGTAAAACCGCTTGAGGGTCCATCAATGCAGCCGGCGGAGCCTGCTGATCAAGCGGGATTGTTACTTCCTCCATCTCGGGTGTTGAATCTTTCTGGATAGGTGTAGTGTATTTGTCGATGGCACCCTTGCCCTTCTTGTGGCCAAAACTCTTGGGCATTAGCCCCCTTTTCTGGTTGATTGTTCAGTAGGATTAACAAGCTTTGCTTTCTCTGACCAAACTATGGCAGCAAATGCAAGGTGTGGTCGTGCCCCGCAGTATGATTGCACACAGCAGGCCTGATCAGGTACACACTCCTTTCGTGACCCCCATATTCCGGTTCACGGCTCGTTTCTCGGTAAGTCTTATCAGAGGTGGGGGGTCGGCGTCAGTATACTTGTTGCAGGTGGTGCGATTTTCGTGTCGTGGCACCAGTGCCGTGGTCGGCGCTTGATACGGTCTGTCGCGTTAGCTCCCTTATCGCTTGTTGTGAAGATGCGGTTCTAGAGTGACCCTGACAGGCCTCACTTCCCGCCTTCCTATACACTGTCTGCTGCGTTTGTTTGCAGTTCTTTCCAATTATAATGCGGGGGCTGGGGGTTTGCACCTAGTGTAGTGCTGCCACCTCCCCCTCGCTGCCCCACTTATCTGCGTTGTGCCCGCCGAGGGCCCGGGGGCACCGCTCCTGCAATTCGTCGGTGGATTCTCGTCACCGGACACGAGCCGAGCACCGCTCGTTCGGAGGTGTCTGTAGGAGGGGAATGGCGCAGCTGGTGGGGTCCCCGCTGGCGCTCTACGAGGAGCGGAGCACCCGCCGCAGGTTCCAATATCGATGGGCCTCCAGTGTCCTTGGCGCCGCTCGCGTTTTCTCCCGCCGGGCTCCTCCCCTTGAGTTCCGGCTTGACTTCAGGCTCTGTTCACAGCTATCCGTGGAGTTTGTATGATGCTTTATCTCGGAGAGTCGTTCACCGTTGGCTTCCAGGTTTCACCGTCCCGATTAGTAGTGAATGCCATTCAATCCATGTTTCATAGAAGTAGAACCGGACCGTTTAACGATTATATCTCCATCTCGGCCCTGGTTCACTCCGGAGTTCACACAGGAGCGGCCATTTTCTCCTGTGGGCAACAGCGCCCCCCAAGCCAACACTCTTCATTTTGACTTGAATTCAGCCAAAAAGTTTTTAGGTTGACAAATTCATTTAACTGACAGGTCTGCCTACGTGTATGTGTCAAAAAAAGATTTTTTTTTAAAAAACTTTCTTTATTGGTTTTTTCCAACAAAACAAACAAACCATGAGACCGAACGTCGGTCGTACTGTGAAAACTGCACCCTTTCCACCCTTTCCTCAATCTCCTCCCCCCCCCCCACCCATCGTGTTGAAAAGAGTCATTGTGCTAGAGGTTATCATCCAGGTGGCGCCGCAGCTGGGGCTTCGGCGTTGTGTGTCGGGCTGGTATTTGAGTCCTTGGGTGGTTCCAATTGTTGAGAGTCAGCAGCATCGGTCGTTGAAAGCAGGTATATGATGTACGGCCCCCATATGTCCAAAGGGCGTGCGTGTAATGGCATAGTCTTGATAAAGTCCGTTTCAACATCTTGACAAAAAGTTACGTCTTTCAGCCAGTGCTGTACGTTTGGAGGGGGTCCTCTACCCACACGTGTAAGCGATTCTCCTTCGCGCCAGGACCAGCAGTAGATCTGTCAGCCTTCTAACTGAGCTCGGTAGCGATTGAGTCAGGCCTAGTAGCTCTGTTTTTGGCTCGGGGACAAGCTCTGTTTCGATTATTGCTGAGATTTTTTCGAGTACTGCACTCCAGAAGGTGGCTACTGGAGGACAGGACCACGCCAAGTGAAGGAAGTCAGCTGTGGGTGCCCCACATCGGTTGCATTCTGCTGAGATGGAGTCCTTTTGGGAATGCAGTTTCGCCCGTGTGTGGTATGTTTGGTGGAGAAAGTTGAAGTGAATCAGTTTGAATCTCGCATTGATCACTACTCTATGGGTGAGTTTTAGGATGTAGGCCCATTCTTCATCTGAAATCGCGCTGTCTAGTGTCTTTTCCCATCTCCTTTTGGCTCTTGCTCCGGGTGGGATCGCTTCATCGAATAGGCCTTTGTAGATGTTAGTTACCAAGTGCCCTTCTACCTGAGCTTGGATTGGGTAGTGGAGTAGTGGCCAGATTGGTGGTTGTTGAGGAAAACTCTGGATTACTGCTTGAAGCGAGTGTCGTAGTCTGTAGTATATGAACGTGTCGAGGGTGTTGTTGCCGCCTCTTTCTCGGGCTTGTTGTGCCGTCATGAAAGTCCCTGCCGGAAAGAGGTCGTCCATGGAGTGCACCTGTAGCTTTTCCGTCCAGAGCAGGAAGACTTTTTCGGTTGTGATGGGGATACCTGGAATGTGCTTTACTGGCAGGAGAGGGGAGTATCTGGCCGAGATGTGGTTTACCTTGGCAATTTTCTTCCAGATTGAATATGTGGTGGCGACAGGATTCATTCTGGACTGAGTGACTGCGAACTGCCCAAAGATTATGGAACGAAGGAGGTGCGGTGTCGCCAATGCTCTCTCTATCTGGAAATGTGGTTGTATGAACTGCGTTGCGTACCATTGGCTGAGGTATTGGGCCTGGGCCGCCCAATAGTAACGTTCTAGGTCTGGAAGGGCCAATCCACCTTGCCGTACCGGTAGGGTTAGTGTGGAGTAGGCGACCCTTGCTACCTTGCCGGTCAAGACGAGATCTAGGACCATACTCTTTATGCGTTGAATAAGTTTCTGTGTAAGGAGTAGAGGGATGTTTGAGAAGAGGTACAACAGTTTTGGTAAGATGATCATCTTTACAATTGATACCCTGCCCCAGAGTTTGAGTGGTAGGGACTTCCATCGCTCGATCTTGGCTTGGAGGATGTCTATAGTGGTTTCGTAGTCATCATGAATGATCTCCTCTCTCAGACGGGACATGTAGATGCCGAGATACCTTACATGTGTATGTTGCCACTGGAAGCCAAAGTCGTCAGTAAATTCAGTGGTGCGGCGGTGAGCGGGAAGATGACTGATTTGCTGTTATTGATTTTCAGCCCAGAGAAGCGACCAAACTGTATTACTGCTCTCATTGCTGGGTTTAGGTTTTCATCTGCGTTCTGTAGAAACAGGGCTATGTCATCTGCGTAAAGCGAGATGACCATCTTCCGTGGGCCGAAAGAGAGGCTTCTGTGAAGGTGTCGCATACACATTTCTGAAGCTAGGGGCTCCATTACTAAAGCGAAAAAAAGTGCAGAGAGTGGACATCCTTGTCTTGTTCCTCTTCTTAGGTGGATGTCGGCAGAGTACTGGCCGCCTAGCGTGATGTTGGAGATCATTTGCAAAAAACGCTTGCCCAGCCCCATCCTTTCCAGAACTGTGAACAGAAAGGGCCATTCGACCAAGTCGAAAGCCTTCTCGGCGTCTAATAGTACGCCCACGGCCTGACAGTCTGGTTCTAAGGCCTCTATTGCTCCGAACATCCTCCTTATCCCGTATGAAGTGTTCCTCCCAGGGATGAAGCCCACCTGGTCAGCCAGCACCATGGCGGGCATGAGGGGAATCAGCCTCCTGGTTAGGACTTTTGCAAAGATTTTGTTGTCCAAATTTATTAGCGATCTTTGCCGAGCTTGTGCAAGAGGATTATGTTGGCCCTGTATAATGTTGGTGGTAGCTGGTCATTGGTCAGGGCTTCGTCATAGACCTGGAGGAGTAGCGGGCAAGGAGGTCTGCGAAGTGTTCATAGAATTCGCTGGACAGGCCATCTGGACCTGGTGCTTTAGAATTGGGTAATTCTTTGATGACTTCGTGGATCTCCTCAATGGTAATGGGGGCGTTTAATGGTTCTCTGAGCCCCCCATGGTCGACCCAGTAAAGTTCTATTTCATCTAGGTATCGTGTCAGCTCTGTTTGGTCGGCGGTGTAGCTTGAGTCGTACAGGTCCTGGTAGAATCTGCAAACATTTTCAACAATGTCGATTGTCGAGTGGACGGTGTTGCCTGTTGGGTCTCTCACTGAATCAATCGCTGCGGGTTTTCTATCGGCAGCTATGAGCCTCACAAGGAGAGCTCTGGGTTGCTGCCCTTCACCGTACTGCCGAATTTTGCGGTGTCTGCCCAGAAATTGTATTTCCCTTTCAGCTGCATCGCGGAACACTTCTAATTCTTTCTTGATTGCTGCTAGCGATTGTGGAGTGTTGTTTATCAGGAGAGCGCCTTCAAGGTCTTTGAGTTTTGTTTCGCTAGTGTTCAACTCCCTTTGCAATAGTTTTAATATTCCGCATTCCGAAGTCATGCAGACCCCTCTGGTGAAACATTTTAGAGTCTCCCACAGAGTCCCGGCTGAGGGCACTGTACCTAGGTTGGCGTCGAGGAAATGTTCTAGTTCACTTCGGAGTTCTTCCGCAAAGACTGTGTCTTGCAACGCTCGTGGCTTGAATCTCCAATGAGGTCGAGGTTTGGTTGTTTGTGTGGTGTTGCAGGTTAGAGACACCATGGAATGGTCTGACAGGGTTCTCGGTAGGATGTGGCAGTCGTCCCATTGTAGGCAGCTGTGGCAGGACACAAGGAGATAGTCTATTCTCAAACTGGTTCTGTGTACCCAGGAGTGGAAGGGGAAGTCGCTGGTGTTTGGGTTCTGGTGTCTCCAGATGTCGATGAGGTCATAGGCTTTGCAAATATCAGTAATTTGTAGGGACGCCTTGGATGGGGTCACTGTTTGGTTATGCGATTTATCTTTAGCTGGGTTCAGGGTTGTGTTGAGGTCGCCACCCCATATGATCGTGGACCGACTGACTGTGCTCAGTTGGGTCATTACCCAGTCGAAGTTATTGGGACCGTCGGTGTTCGGGCCATATGAATTCACTAAGGTGATTTCTTCTACGTCAATCGTTCCTTGTACCATGAGCGACCTGCCTTCTGTGTCCTTTTTTTGAGTGATTAGTTTAAAATTGATTGCCTTATTGATTATTATGGCCACTCCTCTGGCATAGGACGAGAAAGAGGCAAAGTAGCGGTGACATCCCCAGTCTTTGGCCCAGGGGTGTTCGGACGTTGGACGTAGATGTGTTTCTTGGATGAACGCTATGTCAATTTTGTACCGGCGTAGGTATTGAGTCATCTTCCTCACTTTCACTGGTTGATTCCCACCTTTAATGTTCCATGAAGCTACGGTGAAGGCGCCGTGTTTTCAATTCTTTGCACGTGCGGATCGTGGCATTTAGCTACTAACGGGCGGGGGTGGTGGGCCCTGTTGGGTCTGTTTTGTTTGTGGTGTGGTCTTCTCCTGAGTGGAGCATATGGGGTGTCCTGGGTGCTGTACAACTTATTAACACCCAACTTGTGTGATTCTCCCTCCCATTTCTCGCGAGTAACCCCCAACTGGCTCGTCATGGAGGCCCCTTTTTTTAACTTGTAATTGGAAAACATTTGATGGCCGCGCGGGAGCTCACAAGGGAGCGGCCATCTTGGTCAGGTCTCTAGCGCCCTCATGTGTCAAAAAAAGAATAATGAAAACTAAAACTTAGACAGACATCTTAAACACGTTTTGGCAAAGAAGCCACCTGTCTGGCAAATTATTTTCCAAAGAACAAATTACGGTTGCCTTCCTCATGGCGAAAATAGCACACAACAATTGGACCCTGTGGGGAAGCAGACATAGACAAAAATGAGTGATAGAAAAAGGGAGAAAGTCTACCAGGATTGCTCAGAGGAACAGTTAAAAGCCAAATTACCTATGTAGGAGACTCTGGTTGAGTGGAGATAACCAGGCGCTCTATTGGCTGGGGACCGGCGCAACGCATCTTGGCAGATGGGCCCGGGGTGACCCTCAACAGTGCAGCATCATCGAGAGAGGGGGATACGTAAGGAAAAACACTCTCTGAAAGAGGGGAGAAATTGAAAGAAAGGGAATATTTAAAAGCTGTTATTGCATGAAATGGTTTAGCAAGGAAAAATTGCTGTGGAGTAAAATAGAAACAGCTACCTGTGAGTCATAATCGCTTGAGTGGTGTGTTGGTCTAACATATATCTCCATGTTCGGGAAAGGATGTTCACAGGATTTTACAGGAAAGCTGAAAAAACATGCAGATAATTGCAAAAGTGTAAAAGTGTAAGAGTGCTAACACTGGGTGTGAGAAGCACTGAGAATCCTTATTAAAGCAGTGTTCAGTGGCTCATAGCGAGCGCCTGCCTGGGAAATGATTTTGAAAGCGACCGATTTAATTTTCAATTTAGCCAAAATCGAATTGACACCTGCACAGATCTCAGTACTCACAAAAGGCCTCTCATTTGTACCCACCCAATCAACGGACTGGTTCCAAACTGAAGTAGAGATTCGCCGCTTTCTTAGAACTGTCCGTCTTAAAGTTTTCTTCAATGAATCCCCTGAGACTGAACCAGCTTTAGATACCGGTTTACGTGTACCTTCTACCTTCAAACCACAAGATAATGAAATTCCCAAAGAAATTTTGACATTTGAAAAATGTATCCTTCGGGACCTTAATAAACCTAAGAACAAGGTAGAACCTCTCAGATATAATCTTACCATGTTGGAAAATAAAGCACTCATGGAACTAACAAAAAATTCCTCGATCATTATTAAACCAGCTGATAAAGGTGGGGGGATAGTTGTTATGTCAAAATCACAATATTTAAAGATGAATGATTTACTACAAAATGAAGTCGACTATTAAAAAAACTCAAGAAAGATCCCACAAATGAAATTGAGAGCACAGTACAATTTGCCCATGAACGTGGATGGATAACAGACAACGAAGCTACATTTCTGACTACAAGCCAAGACCGCATACCAACAATGTATGCTCTCCCCAATGTACATAAAAATATGGAAACTCCGCCTGGGAGACCAATAGTTTCTGGATGCGGCTCTATACTTGAGCCTCTATGCAAATTCATCGACATTCTTGAAACCCCTTAGTGTCAACACAGAAACTTATCTTAGAGACACAGGGCCTCATTACGACCCTGGCGGTAAGGGGTTAACGCCAGCGTTAGCTGCGCCGACCCCTTACCGCCAATTCCGAGTTCCCCTAGCGCCATGGAGGTTTTAACACCCGATTTTAGCGGGTGTTAAAATCCATGGCGCTAAGGGACCATGGAGTTAATTACGCCACCGTAATTTACGGTGGCGTAATTAACGCCTTCCCCACTCCCATTATGCCCTATGGGGCAAAAATGGGAATGGGGAAGGGTAAATGGGGATTGGGGACTTACCGCCCCGCCAAGGTCGGAATGGGGCGGTAAGTCCGCCAACCACCATGGTGTAAACGTAGTTTACACCATGGTGGTAAAGTCACGGCCCAGGCGGTAACTTACCGCCTGGGTCGTAATGAGGCCCACAACCCATACCATCACGATTTATGAGAATTTGGAATTTGACCAATCCACACAGATACTGGTAACAATGGATGTTCAATCCTTGTATACCAGTATACCTCAAGATCAGGCAATTGAATGCATGCGAGAATTTCTTGCCGAACATGACACACAAGACCGAGTCCCACACAATTTCATTTTGGAACTCATGACCATAGCACTGAACAAAAATTATTTTTAATTCAATGGTCAATTCTATTTACAAACGAAGGGCACAGCAATGGGTGCTGCATTTGCCCCGAGTTTGGCTATACTATTCATGTTCAAATTTGAATCACAACATGTCTTATCCATCACCAACCCCTTCCGCTATTACATAAAGTGGAAGAGGTACATAGATGATATTATCTTCATCTGGACTGGATGTGAATCAGACCTCACACTTTTTTTGAATTGGTTGAACAATATTGATACGAACATCAAATTCTCAATGGAATTAAATGCAAAACAAATTGCATTTCTGGACCTGATCATTAAAGATGATTCGGGTAAATTAATTTGTTTGTTATATTGTAAACCAAGTGCTCGCAACACCTTGCTGCACTACTCGAGTAACCACCCACGTCACCTTCGTGACAATTTAGCTTATGGACAGTTTCTCCGTATTTGGAGGAACTGTTCCAATTTGGATGACTTTTATGAACAATCTGAACAATTAAGCAGTCGGCTTATTGAAAGAGGTTATCCCAAAGGACTGATTAACAAAGCTAAAAAGAGGGCATGCTTTACAGATAGAGACGCTTTGCTCCCTCCCAAACCTGTCAGTGACCTTCAATCAGGCACTGATGGTGATAAAATCACGTGTGTCATAACTCATGGACCACAAACCTTTCAGATCAAAAAAGTGATCACCAAGTATTGGCCAATTGTGAAACTCAGCCTGCCTGATGCTCCAATGCCAAGGTTTGCTTTAAAAAGGGCAAAAAATATCCATGACAAACTTGTGCACTCCACCTTCAAGAAAGACCCCGCGAGACTGGGATTATGGGACCTCAGAACTACTATCGGTCATTTCTCATGTGGATCTTGTTCCGTCTGCCAATTTACAAAAAAACTTAAAGAGTTTAAAATTGGTGCAAGAACCTGGACCTTATCATCCATGACAAACTGCAAAACCAAACAAGCAGTATACTGTATCCAATGTCTGTGTGGCCTGCGCTATGTTGGACAAACTTCTCGACCGGTTCATATTAGGTTTTCTGAGCATCGCTCAAGAATTCGGTACCGGACGGAATCTTCTCCCCTTGTAAATCATTATATTGAACTACAGCACTCTGCCAATGATATTTTCTGGTGGATTTTAGATGTAGTCAAAAACACAACGAATGTGTCTCGCTGCCTCCTACAGAAGGAAGCATGATGGATTCATCGTTTATCAACCCATATTAACGGACTCAATGAGGAGTTCCTCCCCTTACCGTAAAATACACTCCTTCTATTTCTTTTTCCTCCTGCATGTGATGCCCCAGTCCTCTTTGCTGTTGTGATCACTGGCAAACAGCAGCAGCCTTCTCATAATCTGAACCCTATCTCATTTGTCAACATTCATGCTTGTAGTACATTTGACTTCACTCATTTGAGTTTCAATATTCTACTAAACGATTTTACCTTTGTCATTGATTCACTTGTTCTTCTAACATTCATTATTTTTTGGACTTTTTTCAGCCATTTTATAATCAATTTCCTTTTCCCAGGCTTCGGCGGCCAACCTTAGTGCTGTCCGAACCCCTATGATACTATTAGACATCAGTTTCATTTTTAATATGTTTTTTTTTTCAAATGTTTCAATATCTTTTCGGGATTCGGCACCTAAATTCAGCACGGTCCCTTTGACTCCATATTCATTCAGGAGCATCCACCCGTTTTAATCATCCCTCTCTCCCTCCCCCATTTTCTTTACTAATATGCGGCCATCCTATGTGCTACCCATTTTTGTCCTTGGACAATTGACTCGTTTACTTCACTAGAAGGCTTTCCCAACTTCTTTTTTTACCTCCATTCGGGACTCGGTGGCCATTTCCAGCACGGTCCGACTCCCGATTACTCAAACATCCACTGAATAAATCATCTGCTCGATTTAAAAAATTACCAACATTCACCTGAACGCTGTCGCTATTTACGTACATGTCACTTTCCCGGCGGAGAGTTTAATCTCCCAATAACCTTTTGCACTTTCACTTTAGCGGTGCACGGACCACCAGCTCGAACGTCCATTTGAGGCCGGACATTTATTAACCAATCGGTTCTCTAACAAAAGGAGGCACGTCACACGTCAACCTATCATGGCTGCTCAGTGACGTGGCCCAATACAAGGCGTCTTCCAGGCACCGCCTCTCTTTCATTCAGTTATGCGCCGGTAATCCAATCCGTCTGCATTCGCCTCAGAGCAGCACGGCAGGATAGTCCGCTCCAGCTACTCGGGAGCTGCCGGTAAGGAGCGCTACAGTTTTCCGTTTTCTCCACACCCAATTATCCTATTAAACCCCTAATCGTGCGTTTTTCTTTTCTGTCTTTTGTACTCCAGAAATAGCCTTTATTGCGCACCTTCGATTTCGTGTTTCTATAAAACAAGACGCAGCATACTTCTGCTCTTGGCAACAACCCAGACCACTTGGCCGCTTTCAAAATCATTTCCCAGGTAGGCCCTCGCTATGAGCCACTGAACACTGCTTTAATAAGGATTCTTAGTGCTTCTCACACCCAGTGTTAGCACTCTTACACTTTTACACTTTTCCAATTATCTGCAGGTTTTTTCAGCTTTCCTGTAAAATCCTGTGAACATCCTTTCCCGAACATAGAGATATATGTTAGACCAACACACCACTCAAGCGATTATGACTCACAGGTAGCTGTTTCTATTCTACTCCACAGCAATTTTTCCTTGCTAAACCATTTCATGCAATAACAGCTTTTAAATATTCCCTTTTTTTCAATTTCCCCCTTTTTCAGAGAGTGTTTTTCCTTACGTATCCCCCTCTCTCGATGATGCTGCACTGTTGAGGGTGACCCCGGGCCCATCTACCAAGACGCTTTGCGCCGGTGCCCGGCCAATAGAGCGCCTGGTTATCTCCACTCAGCCACAGTCTCCTACATATGTAATTTGGCTTTTAACTGTTCCTCTGAGCAATCCTGGTAGACTTTCTCCCTTTTTCTATCACTCATTTTTGTCTATGTCTGCTTCCCCACAGTGTCCAATTGTTGTGTGCTATTTTCGCCCTGAGGAAGGCAACCGTAATTTGTTCTTTGGAAAATAATTTGCCAGACAGGTGGCTTCTTTGCCAAAACGTGTTTAAGATGTCTGTCTAAGTTTTAGTTTTCATTATTCTTTTTTTGAAACAAACACGTAGGCAGACCTGTCAGTTAAATGAATTTGTCAACCTAAAAACTTTATGGCTGAATTCAAGTCAAAATGAAGAGTGTTGGCTTAAGTTGTGGTCACCACTTAGTTTTTCTAATTTCTTGTTTGTTTTTTATAAATTTTGAATTACGATGATTGCTTTTATGCCTCTTTTTTGTATACCCCTTTTGTGTACTCTTTTCTTGTATATTCTTCATTTGAACATACTGTTATAAAATATAAAATATATATATATAAGAAATATTTCTCCAATTACTTATGCACCTTGTGTTTATAATATTCTCTTGCAAAATAAACATTTTTAATGTTTTCTAACTGGAGACTACCTCGATTTCTTTTTGAGTCTACAGTAACTTAAATTTCAGTGATACCTTGTTGGTACACTCTGAATAACCTATCATTCAAGTACTTTTCTAATTGCATTTTCAGCAGTATGGACCTTCCTTGGTTTTGTTTAAGTATTTAGTCTCTCCATTACTGCTTTTTAGACAACTCCCCCCCCCTCTTTGTGTAAAAGGAGGGCCAAACCCTGCCAGACAGAAATGCATGCCGAGTGCCAATCCCACCAACATACAGCCAACACACATGGACTGTGCCCATGTAATACATCACACAAACCCCAATACAACGGCATGCCACCTGCCATGCAGCAAATGCCAAAATGCCCCCTCAGACTACCCTGTGTGACACACCAGTAAGACATGAATGCATGATGATTAATGAAATACCGCACAGCACCATAGTATGCATCTGGCATGTAACACCATCATTGATGCCCTGCATCTCTTCTACCCCCAGGCACCGATGGAGAAGATGCCAGTCAAGACACCACCACGAGGGCATCCACGTCCCGGTCACAGAAAAGGGCAACCAACACCACCACCACCATCACCTCCGGATCAGCCTTGCAGCCCACCCCTACAGCCAGTGCGCCTGACACCGTCGACACCCAGCTGCCCACACCCACACCAGTGGAAGGGGAGGCCCTAGAAGCACTGGCCACCACTGAAGATGACTTTGAGGACAATGTGGACCAGGAAGGAGTCACGGATGTGGCTTGTCCAGGCACCTCAAGCCCCGTGTCCACCCCCCCCAAACTCAGCCCTCACCCACCTACAGCCGTGCCGATCCCTGACTGCATGACTCTGACCTGAGCCCCTTCCCCGAGGACAGCACTGAAGACGCAGGCCCCGTGACACCACCACCCAACACTCCTGCTCCCACCAACAGCCTTGAGTCACGGATGGTGAGGGTGGAGGCCCGACAGGAGTCGATGTTGGAGCTCCTGCGCCAATACATAGTGGATGGCGAGGAACCAGGCGGGAGATAGCCACAGCCATAGCGGGGACCACAGCCGCCATTACAGCCAACACAGCCGCAGTCAATGCCTCGGCAGTGCTGATGAGGGACTGTCTGGGGGCTATCACCCAGGTACTAACATCAATCTTGCTGCACATGCAGTGGCCACAACTTGCAGCAGGCGTGGAAATCCCCACGACTCCTCATCAGCCACCACACCTGCTTCCTCTGTCCCCACCAGCCCTGTGCGTCCTACCAGAAGGAGTGCGAGGCACACTGAAATGCTGCCCCCGCAAAGCAAGAAGTCCCACAAATAGTGTGGGAGGACAATGGGAGTGGCTCACATGGTGTTGGGGGTGAATGGGAGCATTTGGGGGAGTTCACGGGGAGGTATCGGGTAATATTATCCCCATATATATGGTCGCCGTAAATAATATCGCCGGGAAAAAGTTGTGGCGATATTATTTGGGTGACCATATATATGGGGGGTGTCCCCCGCTCCCCATGAAGAAAAAAAAAAGGTTTGGGAGTTGCGGGGGTGTCCCCTGCATGTTCCATGTAATAATGTCCCCACAAAAAACGGCAATTTTTCAGCGATTTTTTTGCATGGCGATATTTTTGCGGGGACATTATTACATGGAACCCACGGGGGGTTTGTAGTTTACTGGGGGGGGGGGGGGTTGGGAGTTCTCTGGGGGTGGGGGGGTTTGTAGTTTACTGGGGGGTTTGGGAGTTCACTGGGGGGGGTTGTAGTTTACTGGAGGGGTTTGGGAGTTCACTGGGGGCTTGGGGGGTGGGGGTTGTCATATATTAGAAGTTTGAACCAATACACCCGTTGTGAGAAAAAACATTCAATGCCTGGACATTGTTCATTTCGTGTATATCCATTTAATGTATGACGTGTTCAGTGCCCATCTCCCAACATTCCCTGTGAGCATGTCCACATGGACCCAGTGTGTCCCTGACACATGTCTATCATAGTCCCTGTGGTTCAGAAGTATTCGTGAATCATTGATTGGCGTACTGCATGGCCATCCTGTGCATCACGTACTGGCAGGGATGCTGCTTCACCTCAATTTCCATCCTCATCATCCTCACGCGGTGCATGCATGTCAATGTCAGGTGGCAGTGGTACATTTCTCCGGACGCACATGTTGTGCAGCATGACACAGGCCATGGTGATCTTTGCCACCTTCTCAGGCCTATAAAGCAGCGGAACCGCGCCTTCAACAGGCCAAAGGTATGCTCAATCACAACACGGGTACGGGTGTGAACACGATTGTACTCCTCTTCATGGCTGTTCTGCGGGTTCCGCACAGGGGTAAGTAGCCTCGGCCTCAAGGGATATCCTCCATCACCTGCAAGCAAATACAAATAGGTGTGTGTCTCTCTGAGCTGCCACCTTCAGGAGGCACAGTCATGCCCGCAGCTATTTGGTGTGGACATGCACATGTCCCTGAACGTATGCACAAAGGTTATCTAGATGCATACTATACTGCTATGAGGTGTGGTAGTCTGGATGGTGTTCAATAGATGATGCAGGGTGAGATGATGCATGCTGAGGTGGATGTACTGTGGTTGTACGACAATGTTTAGCCTCCCAATTATGCTGCGTATTCTACACTGTGCATGGTCACACTAGCCACATTGGCACAGTAGCAATCCTGTTTATTCATGCATTGCTTGACATACACATGGTGGTCAGGTCGTGCATCTCACATGTGGTCATTGATATGCGTTAATGGTCAGATGTGTGCCAATGATGTGTCATGTTGGGGTTGGAAGGTTTAGGTCAGGTGTCATTAGCTCTGCGTGCATTCTCCAATAACCATCCATTCCCACCCAGGTGGGGTATGCATCCTCCCCCATTCCCACCCAGGTGCTGTATGCATCCCCCTCCATTCCCACCCAGGTGGGGTATGCATCGCAAAACATCCCTACCCCAATGCACTGCCATGGCCCACTCAGGCAACTCACCAAGCAGCCAGGCACGTGGTCCAGCATATCGCTCCATGTGACGGGGTAGCGTGGAGTTACACAGCACCATGGCATCATGTGTTGATCCGGGAAATCTCACGCAGCAATGTGTGATGATCTTGCTGGAGTCACATACCATCTGCACATTGATGGAGTGGTATTGCTTGCGATTGCGGTACACCGCCTCTACGGCATGGGGGACTACCAATTCTACATGGGTGCAGTCCAGTGCACCGACACAATTGGGCATGCCTGCCAGGGCATGGAAGCCTACTTTGGTGTCGGCTATCTCCTGGGCAGTCCGTGGTAGGGATATGTGGGTGCTAGCGTGCTTCAGGAGGGCATCCAGCACTTGGTTCAGCATGCGTGAAAATAGTGGTTGCGAAATGCCATGCAGCTGGCCCACTGTGTGCTGGTAGGTGCCTGTAGCCAGGAAGTGGAGCACAGACACCACGTTTAGTAACGGGGGGATGGCAGTGCGTATTTCTATCAGGCTGACAATGTCATTGTGTATCATGTCCACTATGGTAGTGATGGTGTCCCGGTCCAACCGGTACAGGGTATGGATCTGCTCAGGGGTTAGATTGAATGGACTGGGGCTGATGCGAGGGATTGGCGGCTGCCTACGAGGAACTACTGGCTCCACTGGTGGTAATTGCGGGGCCAGTCTCACCCTCTTTCTCCTCCTGCGTCTGCTCTGTGCTGTCTGTTGTTGCTGCTGTAGATGTTGTTGTAGTTGCTGTTGTTGCTGTAGTTGTAGCAGTATAGGCATGTCTTCCAGCGCCATTATTGCAACAGCTAGTGGTAGCATTTTGGAGTAGGAAGGGGTGTGGTGTGTGGGTGTACTCCTTTTATACTGGTGCAGACTCCATTGAGTCCACCTGTGGTGATTGTGTGCACCTGTGGCAGTTGCCTTGATTGCGGATTGCTGTTTACGGGTGGTCCGCGATGCCTGTATGGCCGCCATCGTGCAGCCCCTAATTACCGCCTTCGGGATGCCTGTATTTGCATGCCTGCGGGGGTTGTGATGTCCTCCAATTACCGCCATGCCGGTATTTGCTCACCAAAGGGGAGCGTGTATGTGCCCATGCCGGGATGAGGGAGCATGGTACGGGCGGTGCCGGTGTTGGCGGGTTGTAATGACCCGGACCCGTTAACGATGCCGCTATTACCATTCCGCCTTCCTTTTTTCATTACCTCCATTCTCGTAATGAGGTCCAGAGACTTTAACCACGGCCCCGGGAAAACCAGGAAATTACTGCAGAACTTAATAAAGCTGCGTAAGAGGGTAACAAGAGTAATATTACTGATTATGATGCTCGGATTGTCACACTAAATGAAGTGCCTGCGGTAGAACCACCCCCTACCTCAAGAAACTTAGAAACATCATTTGTTAACGTTGATAATAATTCTTTGCTTGAAATTTATTATAGTTTACAAAAGAACACAAATGGTGGTTGCATGAATTTGGAACAATCAATGGAAAAGAAAATCGGTAATCTAGATCAATTTCCCAATCTTTGTATCTCTATCACATGATAACATGGGTAGTAACATAATGGCTACTCTGGTACAAAATAACAGCATTATCTCACATTTATTACATATTTGCAAATGGGCAATAGAAGAGCAAATATCAACTATTTTTGTATAGATCTTAGATGTTATCATCTTGTTGATAGTTTAGATGTTGATTATAATCGATTTAGGGATCATTATATATTGGACCTTGGTTCATTATTAGGAATAAAACAGTATGAATGCACAAATGAGGGCTCAACTAATGTAAATACTAAAGGAAATCATTAATAGGTCAAATACAAATGTAAACCCCCATTAAAAAATATACATAACCTAGAAGCTAACATCAATTTCACTTCAGTTGATTCTCCTAACATTACAGTCCAAAGGATAAAACATATAACAAGTATTAATTATAACAAGATTGTGGAAAAGCAGCTTGTCTATAGGCGTAATCTAATGCAAATAAGACAGTCATGCGCTGACATTTGAGGACAAGGCCAAAGTCCTTAATAAGTTAAGATCAACTTATAAACACTGACTTGGGGGATATAAAAATAGCACTTTAAATGCACATTGGCAAGAAATTAATAAGGTATTAGGGCCAGGGACATGCAAAAATATTGGTACTTAATAAATAAATTTAAGGGAACAAATAAATCATCTCAAATTAACCCTATGCGTGAACTAGATTGGGAAATGTGTATTAAGAACACTTTAATTCCTCCAAAAAATTTCAAAGTATGCTGAAGACCAACAGAATGCAATAAATTAGAACGGAATATAGAGTTTGAGGATATATATAAAATAATAACCAAGCAAAATAATTCTACAGCTCCTGGAACGGAACTGATGCCCATGCCAATTTAATTATGAAGATTGACCCTGGCTTATAGTCACACATTTTAAAAGTAATGATTCAAAGTCAAGCCTACAGTAAAAATAAAAAAACAGATACCTGAAGGAATCGCTTGGAATTCCGCTGTTAAAAAAGGTGACGTTAACTCTCCTAGCAATTAGATTACTGGATATAACTGTTTCCATCAATAAAGTTTTGTCCAGTTTTTTACTCTAGGAATTAACAGGATGGGAAAGAAGACCGAGCAAAGTGAACACCTTTCAAGCTGGACTTAGGAAGGGACCTGCTACAAAACACAATTTATTAGTATTAAATCTATTGAAGTGCTCTGTTTGTTCTCAAAGAAAAATTGTTCCAATACACACGGTCTTAAAAGACTTTGTTGAAGCTTTTGGTAGGGTCGATAGGGCACTATTATAGTCTACACTAATTAAGTGGGATATAGATTGGGCATTACTCAGATTGATCCAAGAGTTATATGCCGACAGCACAATACTGATCAGATTAGACCGTTCTGGCACTTTCACATATATCAGAACGTCCTGTGGGTTAAACAAGGCTTTGTTTTGGCACCACTACTCTTTAATCTTTAACT
Organism: Ambystoma mexicanum; assembly: GCF_040938575.1. Taxonomy (NCBI): domain Eukaryota; kingdom Metazoa; phylum Chordata; class Amphibia; order Caudata; family Ambystomatidae; genus Ambystoma; species Ambystoma mexicanum. Next base: position 964,416,814 of record NC_090936.1, on the reverse strand, counting down.
TGCAGAGCTACCAGAAGCTTTGTGTGCTATACGTAATTTTCTCCCTAAATTAGGCCCTTGGCATGTAACATTGATGGTAAACACAAGAGAAAGATATTGTACGGCATATGGGTAACCACAAACTCGAATTGGTAAACTAATTTAAATACCTTGGACTGATATTGAGTAACAATAAAAGAGTTGATTCATTAATTAGTACTAAAATGACAATAGGCCTCATAATTAATGGCGATTATTAAGAATCACATTTCGTACACCGGTGGTTATAGACTAAAAGGATTATTGTTACTCTATTTTGCCAGTATAGCCCTGATAATTGCAAGGAAACATTGGAGCTCTCGGTCTCACCCAGTGTGTGCCAATTGAATGTATACGCCTGGAATTGGGTATTACATCATTAGAACCATTATTTGCGATAAGAAGGGTTGTCTTCATATAAAGAGTTTGACTCGAAATCCTGGGGCACATTGACCACACTAGAGCCCATGAGTTTGTGGTAATGAATAAGCTATTCTTTGAAAAAATAAATTGGGCCCTTGACTTGACTGAGAATCCTACTGTTTGTGGGACTGGGGTGTGCAGCAGGTCGGACCAAGGAGTCGGACACATTGAGGACATTATGAACTATATTTAATTAAATTACATGAAAAAGCCTAACTTTCCCTATTGCTCGAGGATTCACCCCGCCTATCTAAAGAAACTAAGGGTGTTCATCTGTCATCAGGAAGTCCCAAAGTAAACATTTCCTCAGTCCAAATCTAACTCTACCTGACCCTACCACTAGTTTAACCAGCTTAAATTCAGCCAAGAGCAGGTCTTTCTTTTCTTGGACTTCTTGTAGTTTCTGATAGTCTCTTTTCCTGGACTTCTTATAGTTTGATAGTCTCTATATGGAAATGTCTCTCTCTTACACTTGAGTTTCGTTATATAATTGTCTTTGATAATGTGAGATGCCAGGAATGAGACACAGACACATAGAAGACATATGTTTGTTTATAAACTTTAATTAAAATGAGTAGGGTTGGAAAATGCCTCTCTCTCTATTCTAGGAGGAATTTCCCTACCTCAAACCAAAACTACAGAGTCTGTCCAGTGTCAAGATGTCCAAACAAAAGTTCTGTCCTGTGTCAGTAATCCTATTTTGGCCCTTACACGCTAAATACGCGCTAAAGTTGTAAACGGGGTCGTTCATACGCTTTTCTAAGTACACCACAAGATTTCAAATCCAACAAAAGGCTCTTCTCATGAACAATGAGTTCTTGACTTTTCCAAATGATCAAATGTTCAAGTTCAACACAAAAGGTTCCAGTTCAACAGAAGAACAAGTTACTTACCCCTGGTAACGTTCTTTTCGACTGGATGTTCCTCCCACATATTCCTCATCTTATCTTATGATATCATAGCTTCCAGCTTCAGCTGCTTTGGAAAAGTATTTCAGCAGAGGGTGCTGTGCATCGGTGCTGTCAACACGATGTCCCTTCGAGGGCTTCCATCTCGGAGTCAACGTCATTGTATAGCATGCGCAGCGCCCGTTGGCTCGTTCCATTTTTACACCTTTCTCATGCAGAATTTCCAGCATCAGTTAATCCTGGACAGTACAAGACTCTGAAAAAGCAAAAAGTGTTTCGCGCCTTGAAACACTTATGTATAGGCACGTTATATATGCCATATCATATCATATATCACAAAGTGTAATGCCTGGAAATTCTACAGCGGGGTAGGTTGCGTGCAGCGATGAGGAATAAGTGGGAGGAACATCCAGTCGAAGAACAAGTTACTTACCCCGGGTAACATTCTTTCAACTGGATTGTGTCCTCCCACGTATTCATCATCTTATGATAGACTCCCAAAGCAGTGTAAGGTTTTGGTGGAGGGAGTAAGGATTTTCAGTTTTAATATTTGTCATGGATTGACTATAAGAGTGCTTTCCCAAATCCTCTTTCCTGGCTAGAGGATGAGTCCAAACAGTAATGCTTTGCGACCGTGTGGATGGTAGACCAAGTGGCTGCAGCACAAATGTCTTTTATAGGCACCCCTCTTTGGAGAGCGGAAGATGTTGCCCTGTGCCTTGTGGAGTGGACTCGTAAGACTTCTGGTGGATTTTTCGCGGCCTATCTGCAGTATTCAGAAATGGCAAGAATTATCCATCTGGATAAAGTTTGTTTCGTAACTGGAAGTCCCAGTTTGTGGCCAGTATCGCCAATGAAAAGCTGGTCATGTTGAGGTATCTTCATCGTCCGAGAGATGCAAAAGCTCAAGGCTCTTCTTGGATCAAGCTTATTTAGCCTTTCCTCTTCCTTGCTACGGTGAGCGGTGAGGCGCCGTACAGAAAGTTGGAAGCACAATTTTCTGGGCTAATGGGAAATCCTACACAATTTTTGGAAAAAAAGAAGGTTTAACCCTAAGGACAACCTTATCCTTATCGTTTTTAAACCAGTTTTATTTATTCTTCGAAGGCGTATACAGATTACAACATAAAAAGTAATTGCTGTGCATCACATTTAAATATCATATACCACAGTGTTCAGACTGTCAGTTTCAGTCACAGTTTGGACACCTCTGAAGGTTTTCAAAAGAACTCCCAACCAATGTCCCTCCCCCCTAACCACCCCCACTCTCCCGTTTCCCCAACTTGTTTGGTACCAGAGTGTTCCACTGAAACTTAGGTCTTTCTGATCTAAGCGTACAGGTATTGCTTATTATCATTGTGTTGGTACACATGAATGTTTTTGATCATTTGCGTCTTTTGGAAGTAGGCTTCTCTGTCCTTTACCGAGACCTGAAAGGGGTTCCATACCGCCAAGAATTTCAAGTATTTACCTGCTTTCAGGGCACATATTTTTTACATTACCATAATTCCCCAGATCTTGACCCACCACCATGCTTTTGTCAGACCCAATTCATTCTTCCATCTTTGCGCCAATGTCATTCTAGCTGCCATCAATAGATGTGTGATTAGAGTAGCTTTGTGTCCTAATGCTGCGTATGTACCCTCTGAGACCGCTCCTAATAGATTATTTTGGGCGACATTGGCAACTCCGCTCCTGTGATCTCCTTTATGTGCCCCAGCACTTCTTTCCAGTACATTACCGCTCTTGGGCACGTCCACCACATATGATACAGGACACCCCTCCCCCCACATCGTCTCCAGCATACAGGGGACTATTTTGTATTGATTTTGTGTAAGCGATGGGGGGGGACATATACCACCTATAGCATAGCTTATACGCTGATTCCTTGATCACAGTACATTTGGATGAGCCGTGTGCGCTCAACCATATCTGGCCCCATTCTTCTTCCGTGATCTCGTCCCCTATATCCTTCTCCCAACTCGCTTTATATGGGAGTTTGTCTTCTGTGCACGCGTTACTCAGCAATCTATATAATCTGGCTATCCCTCTCGTAGTCAAGCCCTCCTGCATGATTAATTCCAGCCCAGTTAGGGCTCTGGTGGCTGCCCTCTTCACTAATGGCTGGGAAATCCAGTGTCTGATTTGTATATATGTATATCTTTCCTTTTCCCTAATACCACATTTCTGTTTACAGTCTATGAAGAGCAGTGGGGTCCCATACTGGTACATGTCTTTGAGGGTCAGTGCCTCTGCCCCCGGCCAACCCTCCCAGAATTTCTGTTGTAGACCCGGCATGGAGTCTGAATTATTCACTAGAGGGGAGAGCGGGCCCAACCCCCGCCGGATGTTTTTCATGCCAAGTGCCTTGTCCCAGCTGCATAACGACATTCTGGTAGTTTCCAACAGGCTACCCCCCTTCTCACGGGCTCCAACGTTAAGGGCCAGAAGTGCTTTCAAATGGATATTCGTAGCAGCTTGTTCTATCCCACACCACCCTTTCGTTTTGTTTAGTTCCACCCACTTCAACATCGGCACTAAGTGTGCTGCCAATATATATCTCCCTATGTCCGGGACTCCCAGGCCTCGAGGAGTGGAGGGGCGCATCGGGATACACCTTTGTATGCTGGGTTTCTATTTTTGCCAAATGAAAGTAAATATTGCCTTTTGTAGTTCCTTAATGGATCGGGCGGTATATCTATGGGCACAGAGCTCACCGCGTAGAGCAATCGGGGGAGGAGGGTCAATTTTATCACTGCAATTCTTGCAAGCCATGACAATTCTTGGGCTCCCACTCTTTGCATGTCATCTTGGAGTTGTTTCCAGAGGGGTTTTATATGTGTTCTTTATAGGCTCCCCCAATCCCTTGTTAGATTTATCCCCAGATATTCCAGGGTTTCTTTTTCCCAAATCAAGGGGTATGTTTTCCCCAGAAACGTGATCTCCTCACTTTCTTCTGTTATGTTTATAGCTTTAGATTTGGAGTAGCTTATGGAGAACCCGGATACATTTTGTAGTTTTGATATGGCTCGAAGCATTGTATTTTTGGTGTCTTTCATGAAGAGCATTATGTCGTCTGCATATAATGCATTTTATGTGTTGTCTTCCTGCATGTTACCCCTTTAATCTCCGGATCCATTCTGACCTGTACTGCAAAGGGCTCCATCGCCATTGCAAAGATCAAAGGGGAGAGGGGGCAGCCCTGTCGTGTGTCTCTCCTTATTTTGATCTGCTCCGAACCATGACCGTTTACTATGAAACTATGGGATTTGAAAGTTCGCCAATACGATCTTAGTGAATTCCGGTCCACACCCAAACCCCTCCAGTACTAGTTTTAGATGTTTCCAATCCAGGCTGTCAAAGGCCCTTCTAGCATCTAGGGCAGCTACTGAGAATCACTGTTTCGTTCTCGTTCCCATATCAATGATGTCTATGGCTCGTTTCACATGGTCTTGGGTGTGCCTGCCCATGATGAAACCTGCCTGGTCTTCGTGTATGATTTCTGGGAGGACTCTCATCAGTCTGGTTGCCAGTATCTTAGCGTAAATCTTTGCATCAGTATTTAAGAGTGCGATAGGGCGGTAACTAGCACATTCTACAGGGTCTTTACCTGGTTTCAGAGGTAATATCATCGTAGATCTCCCCATATCGGTCGTGACCGACCCTCGCTCCCTAATGACATTGAAAAAGCGTGCGAGTGGAGCTAGCAGCTGTGTGCAAAATGTTTTAAAGTAGCCATTTCCCAAACTGTCCGGGCCCAGGGTTTTGTTCACCGGTAACGCTGAGATAGCGTCATTGATCCCTTGGGCCGTAATCGGGCTCCCAAGAATGGTCCTGTCCTGTTCAGTGATTTGGTGTAGGGGCGTTGCCAACATGTAGGACCTCTGGTTTTCGGGTTCAAGGCTTTCAGAACGTAACAGTTCCTCATGGATCTGTACCATTATTTCTAGTTTCTCTTTCTCTGGCGTATGCGATTCCCCCTGCTTATTGTTAAGTTGTGCAATATAGTTATGTGCTCTCTGGTTCTTCAACTTTGCTGCTAGAAATTTGTTCGCCTTCCCGCAGTGTATATAATATGACTGTTTGGTACGCAACACGGTCTGCAGTGTGGTTTTCTACCTGGGTTCTGATCAACCTTATCTCTCTAAGTGACTTATGTGTTTGTCGAGTCTTATGTTGTCTCTCAGCCTCTTTCAGGTCCCTTTCGATTTTTTGTGTTATGAGAGCTCTTTTTCTGTTGTATGCAGATGCCTGTGAAAAGAAATTAACTGTGTACTACCGCTTTCCCCGCATCCCAGACTATCCTCCAGTATGTCACACCATTATCGTTTTCCTTAAAATAATTATTTATTGTACCCTCAATGTGTGCCCTGAATGCAATGTCGCTTAGTATCATCGCGTTCAATCTCCAGTTTGATTGTTTTTGTTTCCCCACTCCACCTACTTCAAAGCGGACCAGAACAGGTGCATGGTCTGAGAGGTATTTCACCCCTATTTCCACTTTCGTTACCTGGGGAATCAAGGTTGCCGGTATCAGGACTATGTCTATCCTAAAGTAGCCCTTGTTTACTGCCAAAAAATGTGTGTATTCCCTGTTTTCTTCCTGGAACAACCACCAGGTTTCCACCATCCCCAGGTCTCTAAGAGTTTCCCTGGGGCTTTTTGGTTTTTCTGGTGTTAGGCAGAAACCTGTGCAGTTCCCTCTGGGACCACTGCAAAAGATTTAAGACTACAGGTGGTTGGCTGTAAACCCAATTGGTAGCAGTCTGTACCACCCAGATTTACCTGGTAGCTGTGGCTGAGCAGTCAGACTTCTCTCAAGAAGAGTTAGGCAGTATACAGAGTATTCACAATAGGTCAAAAGAACACAGTAGAACAAGCAAACACTGACCAGAGCTTGGTGTAAAAGAGATATAATTATTTATTTTAAAACACATCTAGTAAAACACACTGGCACTAATATCAAGCAGTTCAAAAACACGGTCACTAAAAGATATACACTCCCTTCAACGATTAGTTAGACAAGACTTAAGTAAAGCAACACTTATTTTCAGACAGCGGTGAGCGTTTAACGAAGATGGCACTCTAATCAATCGGTTTAAAAGGGAGAGAAAGGCAGAGCAAAGATAGAAACAGATCCCAACACTTTTGGAAGAGCACAGTAGGAGAAGAAGGCAGGTTAAAACCGTAAAGTCAAAGTTAACAAGGCCGGACCCACTTTAAGAGGATCCGGTCGAAATGTGTCCAAGGTCACACGGTTCAAAGTGCCCAAAAGTCTCGCAATAAGTTCAGAAAAGAGTTGGACCAAAAAGAAAGGGACCAGTTAGATGGTCAAGGCGGCCAGCCCAGTACAGAAGGTTAAGGGATTATTGTTACCTTGTAGCAATCTTTAGAAAAGGAGGCTTGGCGCACACGGTACCTTAAAATGGTGAGAACGCTCCAGCGGGGGCCTTTGTTCCTGGCAGCGGGTCCAAGTCAGTGCTTCGTCCGGGGAAGAGAGGATCTCGTCGGGGAGGAAAGCAGGAGTCCGTTGCACTGCCATGGAAGAAACCAGCCGCGGAGTTCTCAATTAAAAAGGAGCGGTCCTTTTATTCGCGGTCCAGTGGTAAGTAGCTATCGGTTGCCGGGGTGCTTAGCACGGGCAATTCGACCACAAGACGTCCTGGGATGCGAGAAAAGAAGGTAAACTGGTTGTGCCCACCAGTCAGGGGAAGAAGACTCTCCAGCCGGGAGATCTCCTCTGTCGTTGGGAAGTGGTGAGTCGGTTCAGCAGGGCTCCACCAGTGGTGTCGTCGTAGCAGGTCGGCTCAGCTTCTCCCTCCTCGGATTTTCAGGTCCTGTGGCGACTTCTGAAGTTCCAGTCCCAAAAGCCCTGCTTTTATGCAGCACACCCCCATTCACTCAGCCTAGCTGTCAATCAAACATGCACTTGGGCCAATCACACAAGAGTGTGACTTGAGTTACCAAGGTAACTCAGTCCAGGGTGCCTAAACCCCCTCCCACACCCCCTGTGGTACCCAGACAGAGTGGCCTCACATTTGGAGGCTTCTGTGGAGAAGCCCGCCAAAAAGTGGACCAAAGGGCTCGACCTTTGGTTTGGAGTTACAGAGGCGAACACAAACGTCATTTTAAAACTGAGTTCTGGCAGAAAATACCAACCAGTGAATTAATATTAATTAAATAAACCGGCGGTTTGTTAGAGGCTATGTTAAAAAGTACTAGCCTCGAACAATGGGAAAATCCCAGAGATATATTCGCCGTTGAATATAAAAAGTAGTATCCACTGCCACCAGCCAAAACTCGACGAGGGGGGGACGGGACAGTGCCCCCTCGAATAACAGACCCAGGGGCAATCGAATTGCCCCTACCAGTGCGTCCACAATATGATGGTGTGTACTGGTTCTGTTAGTAATTTGGGACTAGTAAAGCCAATGGTGACTTTACATGCCCTGGGAGACAGTAGTCAGTCCCAGGGTATGGAGTCTATGGTGGGGGGTCACTATGGCACCCCGGTGTTACTGCACACATAAAAAAAACATATGAGACCCTATGGAGTAAAAGACCCCATAGCCCATGAAACACATTAACATTCGAAGGAACACCATACATCATGTCCAAGAGTGAGAGGAAAAGAGTCTCACTCTTGGCAGGAGAAAAAAACAAACTCCAGAAATCCAGCAAAGCTGCTGGGGGACTCACTAGGTTAGGAAATTCAGCCTAAACAGAGAAATCTCCCTAACACTTGCCCCCCCCCAGACTAAGAGACAGGAGGATTTAATCCACTCCGGGATGAATCTCATACCTCTAGTCGATGACATACATCCTAGAGAGACCATCAGCATTTTGGTGGGGACACCCTGACCTGTGCTCAATGGTGAAATCAAACCCTTGCAGGCAGATTGACCATCTCAGTAGTTTTGGGTTTTCCCCTTTCATTTGCATTAACCATCTCAAGGGTTGGTGGTCAGTCTGAATGACAAAAGTAGAACCATACAAGTATGGCCTAAACTTCTTCAGAGCCCACACAATAGCAAAACACTATAGTTCAACGGTTGCCCACCTTGTTTCAGGATCCTTCAGTTTTCTACTGATGAAGCAAATGGGGTGCTCTCTACCTTTCCCATCCAGTTGACTGAGGACTGCACCTATTCCTACATTTGAAGCATCTGTCTGCACAATGAAAGTTTGGTGGTAGTCAGGAGCTCTGAGTTCCTGGGCTTGGCAAAGAGCCTTTTTCAGGGTTTCAAAGGCCTAATTGCATTCCTCGTTCCACCTAACCTTTTTAGAGAATTTAGGAGAGGAGAGGAGATGACATTCAGTGGAGAAGCTATGGACCCATAGTTCTCTATGAAATTCCTGTAGTACCCAGTGAGGCCTAAGAAGGCTCTCACCTGGGTCTGAGTAGTAGGTGTTGTCCAATTTTGCACAGCTTCAATCTTACTGGGCAAAGGCCTTATTTCTCCACCTCCTACCTCATGTCTAAGGTAGACCACTTTACTCTGTCCAATCTGGCATTTACTCACCTTTATGGTCAGATTGGCCTTTCCAAGAGCCTGCAAAACATATCTCAGGTGGTCCACATGTTCTTCCCAGGAATTGCTGAACACTGCTATGTCATCTAAGTATGCCATGCAGAACTCCTCCATCCCATTCAGAACCTGGTTTACCATCCTAACATTAACATTCAAAGGAACACCATAAATCATGTCCAAGAGTGAGAGGAAAAGAGTCTCACTCTTGGCAGGAGAAAAAAACAAACTCCAGAAATCCAGCAAAGCTGCTGGGGGGACTCGCTAGGTTAGGAAATTCGCCTAAACAGAGAATTCTCCCTAACAACTGGTCAGCAGCTGTGGGTGGGAGTGTTTTGTCAAGTGTTGGGTCCATCACACAATTAAAATCCCCTTAGTTGTCCCTTGCACCAGCCCCCCAACTTTTGCGGGATTCCAATAATGTATGAGTCCTGTTTCTCGTTGGGAACGAATAGTGCTTATAGCCTGTATTTTTGACCCCTGATAGAACCCTTGAGCCCCAGGTATCTCCCTTCTGTATCTCTGATCATGTGGCGTTTCTTGAACCCTAGGTCTCGACTTATCAGTATAGCTACACCTTTTGTCTTTTTGCCACTAGAGGCAATTCTGTCAGCTTTCCTTGTCTCTCAGAGGGATGCACTACAGAATTATGTCTTTCAGCGTGGTTCTCGCTTTTGTAAACTGCAGATTTTCATCTTTTGTTTCCCACCCATACGGAGGACCCGAGATGTGCGTCCTCACGGGCTTGCGGCCATCTTGGACTCTCCTAATAGAATGGTTATAAATGTAAGCAGTCTTAACGGGAGTGAAGGGGCTCATAAGGAGGACACATCAAGAAGTTTAATACCACATTAAGATCCCAAATTGGGACTTTAAAGGTGTATGAGGGAACACATTAGTACGCCCCTTAAGAAACTCTGATCAATGGCATGCTAAAATAAGGTAACTCCTGCAAGAGGCACTTGAAGATTGAAAGTGCTGCCAAGTATCCCTTAATGGTCCCAATTTGGAGCCCCAGATTAGCCAAATATAATATAAAAGATAGCACCATACATAGGTGTATTACATTGAAAAGGGTTCACATCCTTTTCTGTACACCAGCTGCCGAAGGTGTTCCAACGGCAGTGGTATAAGGATTGTGTTACTGGCCTTCTGGCCAAAAGCAAAATCTCCATTACCTCGTCCGGGAGATTCCAATCCTTATATCTCAACCTCTCAGGAACCATGCGTGAAAGTGGAGTGTCTTCACCTCTGGATGGAGAACCAGACCCTCCTCTCGCGAGAGAAGGCCCTCTCTTTGCAGAAGACGCATTGGAGGGCAGATGGACATGTCCAGAAGGTCCGGGTACCATGTCCTCCTGGCCCAATCAGCATCATGGATTTCCCAAACATTCCCAACCTCCTGATCACGTGAGGAATGACGGGGACTGGAGGAAACGTGTACAGGAGTGGAAACTCCCATTCCACTACGAACGCGTCTCCTAGAGCTCCTTTTGGGGGCAATTCCCTGGAACAGAACAGTTTGCACTTCCGGTTGACAGTGGTCACAAACAGATCCACTTGAGGGGTTCCCCAAAGGGTGAAGATCTCTTGAAGGACTTCTTGAGCTAGTTCCCACTTGTGGGAGACTGTGCTCTGCCTGCTCAGAGCGTCCGCCACCGTGTTCTCCTCTCCGGCTAGGTGAACTGCCAATAGGGAGATTCCTTCTTGAATTGCCCAGAACTGGAGCTGCATTGCCTCTCTGCACAGTGGCAATGAACCTACGCCCCGCCCCCTCTTTTGTTGAGGTAGTACAAGGCCACTGTGTTGTCTGTCATTATCAGGACATTCTTTCTCTGTACAGAGGGCAGAAAGGCTTTCAGCGCTAGTCTGATAGCCCTCAGCTCCAAAGGATTGATGTTTAGTTTGGACTCCGATGGAGATCGACGACCGCGGATTGTCAGATGGTTGGAGTGGGCTCCCCACCCCGTGAGTGAGGGGTCCGTCACTACTGTTATCTCCGGCCATGGTTGCCAAAAGGGTTCTCCCTTCAAAATGTTTTCCTCGCAGGCCCACCACAGAAGATCTTGTGTAGCTCTGCTCGGAACCTGAAGGTCTGACATCCTGCCTGAGAATTGGGACCAGTATGTACTAAGAGCCCATTGGAGGGATCTCATTCTCAGGCGAGCCTCTGGCAGCAGGAAAATGCAGGATTCCGTGAGACCGAGCAACCTCAAAAAGTCAAAGGACGGAAGACGCTGGGCACTCTGGAATTTGGTGACCATCTGCAGAATGTATTGCGCCCTTACCTCGGGTGGCGAGGCTTTTACCAAGGATGCAGCCAGGATTGCACCGATGAACTGGAGATGGTATCATGAGGGACTTCTTGTAATTGAGGGAGAAGCCCAGTCTGTGGAGAGAATGGTAGGTTATGCTTAGGTGTTCCAGGGTCTGTTTGGGAGAACGAGTCCTAATCAGCCAATCGTCCAGGTAGGGTAGACATGAATCCCCTCTCTCTAGAGACACACTGCCACCACCGCCATCAGTTTGGTGAAAACCCTCAGGTCGAACTTGAAATTGATAATGAGAACCTCCAATGGCGAACCTCTGGTGCTTTCTGTACTTGTGATGGATTGGCACATGAAAGTAAGCATCCTGAAGGTCCAATGACACCATCCAATCCTGGAGTTGGAGGGCCTAAAGGATCTGAGAAAGTGTGACCATTTTGAACTTGTCCTTCCTGGAGAACTTGTTCAAGCATCTCAAATCCAAGATGGGTCTCAATCCTCCGTATTTCTTGGGGATTAGAAAATAGGGAGAGTACCACCTCTCTGTTACAGGTACTGGTTTTACAGCACCTTTCTCTAGCAGGCTCAAAATGTCCTGCACAAGGAACGGACTTGGAACCTTGAAAGAATGGCTCCCCGGTGGAAGCCTGGGCTACTGTTTCCAATGCCCATGCATCTGAAGTAATGCCACACCATTCTTGCAGATGCAGTGAGAGTCTGCCTCCCACTGGGGTCTTATGGGTCAAGGCCTCCGAGTATTGAGGCGGCTGAAGCAGCGGCTGGTGGTAAAGTAGCTGTTGCTTGGGCAGACTTTGCACCTCTCCCTCGTACACCACAAGGGAATCTTCTCTGACCCAGTTGACTAGCCAGTCCTCAACTGAGAAGTAAAAGCGAAAGGACCTACCCCTTCAAGAAGATCCACTGGGGTGAGAGGGTTGTGGCTGTCTGATGGCAGCTCCAAGGGATTTGGCCACTGCTTGGAGGTCTGCAGCTTCTGCAGGCTTTCATCAGCCTTGCTGCCAAACAGCTGGGTGCCGTCAAAGGGCATGTTGAGGAGCCTGGACTCCACGTCCAGTGCAAATCCTGTCTTTGTCAAGCACGCAAACCTGCATATTACTGTGCTTCTGCTGATGCCATCAGCTGAGTCCAATTCTGATTCAAGAGACTTGCACATAGCTACCTCACCGTCTCTTACAATGTTCAAAAAGCCGTCCCTTTCTTCCCCTTCCGGAATGTGATCAGCCGCCATAGCTACACAGTCCCAACAGGGTGAACGTGAATTTTGCTAGGGCGCAAGTGGCATTAGCAGACTTGAGTGCGATGTTTCCTGCAGAAGATACCTTTCTTTTCCAGGCATTAAAGCATTTATTATCCCTATCTGGTGGGATCTTTTGTAGATGTTGCTGCTTGAACAACTAGACTTTCAGGTGTTGAGTGTCTAGATAAGTAGGGAGGGTTGCTACTAGATGGCCTGTATTTTTGGTGAGGTTTGTGTCTACCGCTGGACTGGACTCAGGAACCTCCCGATTTGCCATAACCCTTTTCTGAAGAGCTATATGAAAAGGAAATATTGGATCCTTTTGTAGACCTTGATCCAGAATATCTGTTAGGTCGTCTTGCTCAAACGGTGGAACAGGTCTGCCACATCCTAGAAAATCAATGACTCTGGTCATCAGGTGCCAATAAGCGGCATCAGCATGGTCTGCTGGGTCTGGCTTGCCAAATTCCATTTCCGGTGAGGTGTCGACCCCACTAGCAGATTGCAGATTCTCATATAGATGTTTATGTCTGGATTCTTCAGAAATACAACTTTCTGGGACGTTAGGTGTGTCCAGTTGCAATCCAAATGGTGGAGTATCATTGTCTGAGGGTTCGTAATCCTCATAGATTGAAGATAAAGACTTGAAAAAGTCCTTTTACAGTAAAGGCTTGTATGATTTTTGTATCTCTTTAGGTTGTGAAGGTAAAGGTTTCAATGGTTTCGACACAGGCATAGATGGCTTCGACACCACCGGTGTCAATGACTTTTTCATCAATGGCGTCAACGTCCTCGATTACTTTTCAGGTGATTTTGCCTTTGACATAGTACTCAAAGGACTTGACCCTCGAGTCGAAAGAGTCCGACGATTTCTTGTTTTGTCGAGATCTTAAAAATGTTGAGGGGTCTCTGATTTATGTCCCAGGCTCGAGGGCGCATGGAATGTAGTCTTTGGTCTTTCCTTGTCTGCCTTATGCAGTTCGACAGGACCATGGCATTTTACCTTTTCCTTCGAGGGGGTTGGGGCCTCTCTCTCTCAAAGATTTTTCCTGTCTGAAATGTTCCGACTCAGCCGGAGTAGAGGATTTAGTTGGACAGGTTATACTTCTCTGTGGAGAGAAATCAGACAAACTCAAAGAGGGCGTCCTATGATTTTTTTTTTTTCGACTGATGATGAGGAATGGTGTCCTGGAGCATGATCGTTTCTTTGATCTCTTCCTTCGAGGAGAGTCACCTCTTGACTCATCGGATGATTTTTTTTATGCAGTCATTGAAGGGGATTGAGTAGTGGTCTTACCCGCCACTAGTTTCCATGTACGCTCTTTCAGAGCCTTACCAGCCACCGACAGACAGGATTGATAGCCCGCCGTTATATGTTCGATGCCAAAACACCACAGACACACCCGATGGATGTCCGTGAGGGACATCTTTGCGCCACACTTGTAACACTTTTTTTAACCCGGTCTTTGGTGTTGAAGGAGCAGAAGACAAGGCCATTGCTCGAACAAAGTTCTCACAAAAACTGAAGCGTGCCATAATTCTCAAAGCAAATGCTATCGTGGAAAAACAAAACTGAAGCCAACAAGTGATGTGCGTGCTATATATACCGCTGCTGACGTCGGCTCCGAGATGGAAGCCCTCAAGGGACACCGAGTCGACAGCATTGACGCACGGCACCCTCTGCAGAAATGTTATTCCGAGGCAGCTGAAGCTGTAAGAGATCATATCATAGGATAATACGCAGCAGAACACTATCCATTCGAAAAGGTTTTTCTCATGAACGTTCCATGGATTAGCTTTCTTCCCTAGATTCTTTAGATACAATTTCACTGGTTCAACACTTGTGGGGAAGTGGCTCCCTTCCCCAAGCTTTTGCTTCCTTTAATAAAGTTCAAATTCAACAGAAAGGTTTTTCTCAAGATTAATTTTTACTGGTTCAACACTTGTGGGGAATTGGCTCCTCTCCCCAAGATTCTTCTTTCTTTTGTACTTTAAAGTCCTTTTAGCGATATGTCTTCCCTTAAGGACTTCAGAATTTTCTTTGTAGTTGCGTAATAGTACATTAAACCAAAGACCGTTCTCTGCTGGTCTTTTATGATTCCCTTCTCACTCTTGGGTTTGCCTGGTATACTCTCCTGCAAGGGCTTTTTACACACGTGGTATTGTTATAGCTTCACAAAGTTCCTGAGGTGAGGGGTTATACTTCTCTCCCCTTGACCTCTCTCTGGCTTTGCTTCACCAAGTTTGTACTGTGGGTCCCAGACCCCAGTCCCACTGCCTAGGGCTTTCGCTACACAACCCAACAGTGCTTCGGTGTCCCAACCCTTTCCCTGGGATCACCCGCTTTCTCTTTCTTTATGACTACAATATTCAACCTCTACCTGGGCATACTTCTGCCAGGTCATGTTGCACACTTGTTTTACCTTCACATGGTGTACCCTCTTACCAGGACGTCATTACTCAAACATTAACCTTCACCTGGTATACTCTCCTGCCAAGATTTTTATTTCATAACCGCCTTGTTGTACAGATACTTAACTTCACCTGGTTTTCTCTTTGTCAAGGGTTTTATTCCACAAACATGTTGTTGAGCAAATCTTTAACTTCCCCAGGGGTATTCCTGTGCGTAGGACTTTGTTATATTACACAGAGTCTTAACATCACCTAGCTTTATTCTCTTGCCACGACTCTGTTACTTTAACACTGTATGATACAAATACTCAACTTCACCTGGTATTCTCTTTATCCAGGATTATCATTAACACCTTCCATCACAATCTTCATTTCTGGCCAGGTCATTGCCATATGGGATTATCGCAATCCTTATGGATGAAAATAAAACAGACCTTTGAAAAAGCGGGCTCCCCCAACTAGAAGTGGTCCCCCGAGGAGTGCCTCCTAGGAACACACCCCAGGCCAGCCAAACTCAAACACTGGGTGAAACCTAAGGACTTGACCTGTATACTAGCTAAAAGACATGGCCTGGAAAAAACCCACAGGCCAGAATCATAAGGCATGGCGCAATGAACTAGAAAGGTGGATTAACGCGGAAACAAGAGCATGGGAGGACAGCGTCATCAGGTCAACCGACGAATCAAGCTCTACCTTGGAGGCATGGAAGGAAATAACCATTAGCATGCTTTCCTCCCCAGATGATAAACCCCCATGAATGAAAAAGGACCTGACCACACCGCGCTGCAGGAACACAACACCCATTGCAGAGACAGACACAGGTCACGCCGAGCCCCTGAAACTTTGGAACCCCCCCTCCCCTGCTCCCGATGCCCCACAATGATGTTTGCCAAGACTTTTGAGCAAAGAAGTTGAAACTAGGAGACAGTTAAATGTTGTTAAGTTACCCTAATAAAAAACAAAAAAAATGTTACTGTTTATTAAGCAAGTATTGCTATACCTGCCATTAAATGCAGGCCGATATGTCTTACTGTAAGATAACAAATGCCAATAAACAAATTTGAAAATAATTGCCATATGGGATATTCTGTCCTCCCCGTTTGGGGTCCAATAACCCATCAGTAACTGATGTTATCAACACTCTGCCTTCTGTATTGATTTCACAGCGTTCTTGAGAAGTGTTTCCCTTTCATTTGTTTGTTTTATTCATATTTGTATAGCGCACAACAGCCCAAGGACATCGTGGCACTTGTTACAGTACAATGCTTAGTTACAGAGTCATGAATCATGCATTTGTTACATAATGAGCAGTTTGAGCAGGGATACAATATATATACAAGGTTACAATATAGTTATATTACATTTGTGTTTATATTACAATATACATGACAGGAATAGAGGAGGAAATCGCAGTGCTAGTTGAGGGAAGTGGTCTTGAGGTTGTTGCGGAAGACAAGAGATGGAAGTTTCAGCTCTAAGGGTGGCAGTGAGTGAGTTCCAAAGTTTCAGTGCAATATATGAGAAGCCCTCCAGCTGTGGCTCTCTTGATGCGTGGTATGTGTATCTGGTTAGTGTACTGAGCTCTGGTGGGGCGAGTGGAAGTGGTTCTTGATATTGCTTCAGATAAGTATGTGGGAGCAGTGTTGTTGATGCATCTGTGTGTGATGGTGAGGATTTTCAGAGTAATGCAGTCTTTGACCTGTAGCCACTGTGCTTCAAGTCTGGCATGGGATATATGGTCTTTTCTAGGGATGCTCATAGCGGCTCTTAGGGCATTATTTTGTGTGTTTTGCAGTCTATGAATGTTCTTGGCTGAGGTGCCAGCTAAGAGAGCGTTGCAATAATCGAGTTTAGCGCCTATAGTTGCTCTAGCTATGGCCAAACGGTTGGGAGCAGATAGGTAGGGTTTAATGGCATTGATGAGTTTGGTGCTGAGAGCTGATGCAGAGGCTATGGCGCTGACTTGTCTGGTCGTCGATAGATTTGCGTCAATGTGAACACCTAGAGTCTTGACGGAGGATGATACTGAGATGGTTGAGTTGTCTATGTTGAAGTTGGCGTATTGGGAGCTTAGCTTCGTTATTGTGTTTTTCTGCCCAAGGATGAGAATTTCAGTCTTCTCCCTGTTAAGACAGAGGCCATTGATTGCCATCCATGCTTGCATAATAGCACAGATGCTGTGAAGGGCCGTGGCGTCTTGGTGATAGAGTCCAGATAGAGGTATAAGTACTTGAGTATCGTCTGCATAGTTGGTATTTGCATCACACATGGAGTCAAGTAGGTCGAAGAGGGGTTTAGTAAAGAGGTTATAGAGGGTGGGGGCTGTACATGATCCTTGGGGGACACCGCAGTTTATGGTGGAAGGATCTGCGTTTGCTGTGTCGGAGTAGACTTTCATGGCTCTTCGTTCTAGGATGGATGTGTTCCAGGATGCTGCTTGTTTAGAGAAATGGGCTGCATGAGTGAGGTGGTTGGTGAGTGTTTGGTGATCTACCAGGTCGAAGGCTGCTGATAGATTGAGAAGGAGGAGTAGGGAAGGTTTGCCTTTGTTCATGATCTGTGAGATTTGATTTTTTAGGTCTAATAAGGCGGATTCTGTTCCATGCCCGACACAGAAGCCAGATTGCCTTTTGCCTAGTATGGAATTAGCTTCTATGTATGATTGGATCTGGGTATGAGCTGCTTTGTCCAGGATTTTCAAGAGGAACGGGACTGTCGTTATCGGTCTGTAGTTGTTGGGTTGCGCTGGGTCAAGTGTGGCCTTTTTTAGAAGTGGGGGCACCCAGGCTTCCTTGAGATTGTTTGGGACAGTTCCTGTTTGGAATGATGCGTTAATGAAGGCAGTAACCAGGAGTGCTAGGTCGTTAGCGCATTCCTTGATGATTTTGGGAGGGCAGATGTCTGGTTTGCAAAGAGATGGTTTGAGATTTTTGATGAGATCAAGGACCTCAGGTTCAGTGATGTCTCTGAAGACAAATTGAGTGTGATTGAAGTTACTACCCTTGGCTTGTGTAGGGCGGTTAGCTTTTAGGTTTGGGGGGGCTTTGCAGTGGTTTTGGATTTTATTCTGGAGGAGTTTTATTTTGTTGAGCATGGCGGACTGGATTCTCGCACACCAGGCTTTGTCTTTGGTTATCTCGTCTGCGGTAGCCGGGGGTGTGACTAGTTCATTAAAGAAAGCAAATAATTCTTTAGCTTGGTAATTGGCCTTTGAAATCCTCTCATTGAAAGAGTTGGATTTTGCTACTAAGATGGCATTTTTATATTGGAGGGCTATCTGTTTGAAAAGGCTCTTATTTAGGTCACTGGGATCAGTTTGCCAGTTTTTTAGTGACTGATGCGTTTGTGCTCGGAGGGTTTGGAGTTCATCCGAGAACCAAGAGTTGCAGTGAAATTATTTTTTTTCTTTCCTGCTTTGGCATTGGTGAGAGTATCATTAAAGATAGCTGATAGTATATTTGGGTCCTGAGAGAAAGGTGGTGCTAGGCAGGGGTTTTTGAGGTAGGGTCGCAAGTTGTCTGCGTGAGTTTTTTTTAGAACTTCTTGTTATGGCAGGTGGAGCGTGGGTGAGAGTCTTGGGAGTGGGGTTGGTGGGGATAAGGAATTCAATGCACGTGTGGTCCGTCCATGGAAAGGCGGTGTTTGAGGTAATGATGGATGCACAGTTGTGATCCATGATCCAGTCAAGGGTGCGGCCTTTGGAGTGAGTGGGGGAGAGGACTCCTTGGGAGAATCCTAGGTCTGCGAGTTCTTTAGCTAAGATTGTGGCGGATTTGTCCTGAGGATCATTGTATCCTAAATTTTGGTCTCCTAATAGAAGGATTTTGGAGGATGTTTTAATGTTGTTACTGAGCCGGTGGGAGAGGTGCTCTTGGAAGTCTGCTGGGAGTCCGCGAGGTCTATATAGGATGTGGATATTGATTAGATTATTGGGGGAGAGCGTAAGCTTGGCTGATAGGATATCAGCATTTCATCAGCATTTCCACCCCATGTACTATGGTCTGCTAGTCTAATGGACAGTGAGTCTTTGTGGATAAGGGGGACTCCCCCTCCAATCCTATCAGGTCTAACTTGCCTAAGGATCTAGTAGCCTGGGGGGTAGGGGTAGGGCTAGTGCAATGACTGGGCAGGAGGCATCATTGTGCCAGGTTTCGTGATGCATAGAAGATCCAGATTGTGTGTGGATAATAGGTCATTTATCTCTAAGGCATGTGCAGGTAGGGAGCGTACGTTCAGTAGTGCACATTTGAGAGGTGGGTATTGTGTGCCTTTAACATTTTTGTTTATACTAGTATGGGGTGAAGTGTGCTTGTTGTGGTGTGTGGTAGTGAAGGACTTAGTGCGTGGTAGAGTTGAGGCAAGTTGGGGTGGTGGGGAGAGAGGGGCAGTGCATTTGCTCATCTTGGTGTGGGGTAGTGGTGCAGTGCGGGTGCCTAATCTGGTATTTCTTGATGTGATGGGTGTGGGTGAGCAGAGTAAGTACCTAGGAAGTGATCGATTTCTGAGATTGTGGAGTCTAACAGCTAGGCTAGGTGGCTGAGACTGTGTGATATTATAGTCTGGTGCTGTGGCGTGTGAATTAAGTGCCGGGTGCTGGGTGTGGTGTGCTGGGTGTACATGGGGAGGCATAAGGGCCATTATTATGAGGACTATATAGAGGGCTGTTAGGCTGACTGGGCGGAGTGTGGCAGGGAGAGAGCAGGAGTATGTGTCTATTCTGTGAGTGGAGGGTGAACTCTTGGGCATCATGATAGTGGAGAGTGGCTGTGTGGGTGCGTGCAGCTGGTGTGTGACAGGCGATGACAGAGAGATCATGCGACTAATGCTGCGCAGTGGCAGGACATAGGTAGGTAGCAGTTCAACAAAAAGTAGAGTTCCTAGATTTGATTATCCATGTAGGGCAGGCAAAGGCTAAATGATGGCAGGACACAAGTGGGTAGCAATTCAGCAAAAGAAAATACAGTGCATGCACCATGGCTAGATACGATTTGCGTGGTCTGGATGGGGGTGCACAGTAAAAGGTGGCAACAGGCAGTTAGTGGCAGACAGAGCCTTCAGGGACGGATTTCAGTAGTTAAACAATTGTAATGGGAGCGGCGTGCCTAGCAGAGTTTCAGAGTACTTTAGTATGTTCATCCAGGGGTAGGGCGGCCGTGGGGCAGAGAGTCCGGCCGACGGCTGGGAAGGCGTGGACAGGCTTGGACAGGCGATTGGCCTTAGTGCAGGCCTTGGTGCTGGAGGCCGGTTTACACCTGCCGGCTTCCGGATAGGTCAATAAGAATGCCGGGCAGCCAATGGGTGATCCTGCAGCCTGGGAGGACCCAGAACAAGGAAGCAGGCAATTTAGAGATGTCGGGCGGCAATCTTGGAATGGCGCCGACAAGATGTGCAAGTCAGGGATCAGCTTTTAAAAGTAGAATTACGCTATGTAGCGCGGTTTGCAGCATATGGTGCAGAAACCTCTGGCAAGATTGGGGCAATGCGCATTCAATAGCGCTTTTAGAGGAATTTCGGCAACTTTTCGGTAAAAATATGGTTGAGCCCACGGGCCTACCTCAATGTGGGGGGAGAAGCTCCAGTTTCTCTCCCAGGCGTTGCACTGCTCCTGCAGTGTTCGGATGGGCTCCAACTCCTCCGGTGCATGGGGGATGAATAGGCACAGGCTGGGACAGGCGATTGGCCTTAGTGCAGGCCTTGGTACTCAACCACCCGGTAACCTACTCGTGTCTTCTAGGTTCACTGGTTGTTTCTGTTGTTGTTTCACAGCAACCGTTATTCTCAGACAACCCGGTAATCCTACTTTCTTCCCAGGGCTTACCGGTTTTCTGCTGTGCCTCTTCGTTCCTCTCTGCATTGCTTCGAGTGTGCTTCCTCCAGCGCTGCAGTCCCATAGTGTCGGTTGTAGTGCTGCACGGCTCACACGGCTTTCTCTCCTTAAACGGTGGACCCTTCCCACCTTGCCTTCTCAGTTCCTTCATCGGGTCTGCCGCTCCGACTTCTGCCATGGCGTCCCTGCCTTCAACGTGATGCTCAGCAAGCTTACGGTATGCAAGGTGATTCAGCGGCTGCATCGTTCCTCTCTCCAGCCTGCTGTCAGCTGCGACAAGGCCATATTTAAAGTTCCCGGTCTGATCATTAATTTCCCAAAAACTAGACTGAAGCGTTCGCTGCTCAGTCTTTGTAATTGTAGTGAAAATTCAAGTTCAGTGCGGTAAAAAGGCTCAAGCCGATCAGTTGCGGGAGTAATTGAAAGGCATGGAGAGGGCATTGATTGACGGCTGTACGGCTACATTTATGTGCTAGGCTGGAGAACGCCTATAATGATTATGCATCAGAGATCTATATAAATAGGTAAAAATACATTAATAAAAAGTAGGTGCTAACACGAGTTACAGGTAAGTATGCATTGATTTATACCAAAGGTAGACGTGCTGTAAACAGGCCTAAGAGTAGGTCTTCTTAGAGAAAACCCTTTTTTGTTAACGTGTTCAGTAGCTGAAAAAGCAAAAAGCACATTAAAACTGACACGCTCCCAGGATAACACAGTGAGAAAACGAGAAGCCTCAGATACATTCAGGGGCAGGCAGCAAAATCATGGTGCCAAGAGAAAGGAAGTGAAAGCACAACGTTTTATAATTCGGCAAATTATTATACAAAAACTGGTCTACTGACAGTTTCAAAGTGCCCAATGGCGGATTCAAGTTTCCCTTTAGCACATCCAGGCCTGGGAAAAAGTCTGGAGAGTTCTCAAAATGCAACATTACAGTGGTTCAAGGCTTTTTCTGGTGTCATGATCGAAGATGTTCTCATGAGAAACGGATGGAGCTGGCTGGCGGTAGATGGATAAAGATCTGCTGGTCAGCTCAATGACTCAATGTTTTAGCACTGGTGATGTAAGAAATGTGGGTTGGTATGTGACGGCAAAGAAGTAGTTGTGCATAGTGCTGAGCCCAATCATTGATGTGGAATTAATGTATTTCTATAAGGGAATGACGTTGTCCCACCAATTAGCTTGTAAGGAAGACTAACATAATGTTGCATAAATGTAATTAGATTGCTAGGGGCGTACTGTTTTCAGCGCTTTTATGCATTTCTGTTCCACCATTCTGTATGAATCTTGCTTTTCCAGCTGTGTCTGGATCCTGATTAAATTGTTTTAATTCTTGCACTGTGTAGGCTCCTTTTTGTATTAATAATTGGTGAATTCCTAAAACGACCCTTAGCACATTGTTGGAGGCCCCAACAAGATCCAGTTTTCCCAACCAGACGAGGTATTCCAGCTGTGCTCCGGGAGGGTGTGGGACAGCATTTGTAGATCAGAAGTACAGCGCTACAACGAGGAGGCTGTGCAGATGCAGACTTCTCAAAGGTCTGCCTGGTCTCAGCACTCCCCGCTCTCAGAAGACACTGCAGGCCTATAAATGAAAAATCGTGGTTGAGTGATTTGAGAATCTCCAAAAAGGATAGTGGAGTGTACCCGTGCACAAATGCGCAAGGGGAGGGATTATTTTTATCGTGTATAGGACGCACCCTCAAGAGGTGGAGGGCAACCGGCCATAGTAGTGGTAAATATTAGGTCCGCTTACCCGATGGGGAGTGGGCGGGCGGTGGCACATCTGTGTTAAGAGCAAAGGGTTGTGTAGTAAGGTGGCAGACCTTGTTAGACGAGAGTTGAGCGTAGTGCAGGCGATTGCTATAGTTGCGTCTTTTTTTTATATACGGTTAAGAGATATTGGAGGTTGTGTAGAGAAAGCAGTGTTTTTTTATAATTACAGTAGCTGTTCGTTAGTAGGTGGATTTATTTTTGTTCATTTGTTTTCAGTGTTTTGTGTGGCTACGGTAGGAGCGGAAAGACCAGAGCTGAACTAATATGTAAATATTGGAGGACCAGCACAATACGTGTAGGGGCGCGATTGAATGGAGATTGGAGCAACCCCTCGCTCGACCCACTAACATATGCATAATTGTTAAGGTGGTGGGCCTGTGGAAAAGGCCATTTATTTACTAACGGCAATTAACAGACAGGCCTGTGGAGAGGGCCAGTGTGTAAAATTGGTGTAAACGGGTGGGCTGGAAGAGAAGGCCAGTGTGTCTGAGATAGGGTGGACGAGGAAAAAATGGCAAGTATAACAATGAGTGCACGATTGAGAGTGTATGAGTGAGTACAGGTGAAAAAGGTGAGGAGAGGTAAGGTGTTTGGGAAATAGGTAGGTGGGGCCTAGAAACACTTGTAATGAGGCATGTTATAAATGCCATATGATATCAAGATAAAGGAAGGGAAAAAAGAGACCTCTAAAAAATTTATTTTTGAAATACACCAGAATCAAAAGGAAGGTGTTAAAATATCTATCTGATGGATACAACTCTTGATCGCACATGCAAAAAATTACCCCAGTATCGTGATAAAATAACATGCATTACTTACCGTAATAGCATTCCTGATGATTGTATCTGCTTAGATTCACATGCTGTGCATATAGTCCGACATCTAGTGATAACCGCAGAGTATTGCATCTTGTCTTTCGAGGATCAAAAGGGGACGTTGACATGGGCGTGCCTGTAACACTATCCCTAACGTGACATGTAGTTTACCCAAAATCCCTCATGCATCGAGGCCCCTACGATTGCATTTTTTCTGCCTTGAGGGAGGCTTATAACTATCGTGAGTGAGTACAGAAAAGAGAGAAGTAGTAAGAGGTCCATGTTCCTTCCATCCACGCGGGGATGAAGGGTGGGCCGCATGTGAATCTAAGCAGATACAATCATCAGAAATGCTATTGCGGTAAGTAATGCATGTCTTCTGATGCTTATTAATCTGCTTAGAATCACATGCTGTGCATAGACTAGCGAGCAGTACGAGTGTAGAACAGTGTGATGACATTGACAATCCACCTTGAGATGGCTGACTAAGAGACAGGATCCCCTTCTCTACCAGATGCCACAGAAACGAAAAAACTGGTTATTCTTCCTTAGTGGTTTAGTTCTTTCCAGGTAGTACATGACTGCCCTGCGCACATCAGTGTGTGTAGGCTTCTTTCCGCTATGTTAGTGGGGTTCTGGAAGAAAGTTGGCAGTTCTATTGACTGGTTCACATGGAATTTAGAAATAAATTTGGGCGCAAACCGAGGTTGAATGCGCAGAACCACCTTATCTCTGTGAATTGTAATAAAAGGGTCTAGAATTGAAAGGGCCTGCAGTTCACTGACTCTTCTTAATGAAGTGACTGTCACTAGGAAGACGGTTTTGTATGTAAGAGCTTTGAGACTTGCCTTATGCATAGGCTCAAAAGGAGACCCCATAAGTCTGGTTAATACCACATTTAGGTCCCAGCCGGGTTAGAAATGGGGGGATGAATTCTTTTAACCCCCTCCATGAAAGCTTTGATAACTGGGATCTTCCACCACAACACCTTCTGTTGGGACGTGGTGTAGGCTGAGAGTGCAGCTAAGTGAACCTTCAGGGAATTAAAAACTAGACCCGAGTCTAATAAGTGACTCAGGTATAATACAATATGAGTAGGAGAGTAGTCAGTAGGATTGATGCACTTGGAATTGCACCAGATGATGAAGCGTTTCCACTTATTGGAGTAGCAATGTCTGGTGTTAGTCTTTCTTGCTTCCTTTAGTATATACATGAATCTCTGTGGAGGTTGGAGATACTCTATGACCTCAGGAGCCAGGCCGCTAAGTTGAGAGTCTGCGGGCATGATATGCAAATTACACTGTCTTTCACTCTGACTCAATCAGGAACATGAGCTCAATGTCTTTCTCTAAATTAGTTGTCCAATTCACCCAATGCTATAACACCCAAATATATATCTTCCGCAATTGGTTAAGATTTAATTACAAGTCAGAAATGTATTTCACTGTATTTGCCATTACTTATCAAGGTTACTACTACTCTTTGCTGCACCTGAAACTTGTCTCTATGCACTTTTCACCAATTACAACTATGTGGATTTGCATATAATTACTCATTTAACACTGCAATATTGCATCTATTGGTTCTAGCATTCACAGCTCCATCTCTTCACCCAGACACAGTACCTCTGCCAGGAGTCCTGCTGGCATAATCCTGTTTCACAACATTCATCTTTAGACTAGAAATCTAACTGTCTTAGCCGACTCACGTTAGACTGCCTTTTCGAACTTCGGTTTGAAATAAAATAAAATTAAGATACAGACTTTGTGCAGACTTGCAAACTCAATATTTCACACATACAGTTAATATGTCTCCAGCATGGTTACAGAAGGGTTCATACACTATATTGCAACAATCATAGCTCAATGCAACTTTTACAAGTAGTTAATCCGCTTCTAAAAGCATTTCCAGAAAGGGGTTGGTTGCTATGCAAGGAACCGATCATGTGATCCATCACATTACCGGAAGCGAATTACAGAATACCATAGCAACGGGCACTCACAAGGCGAAGACATACGCCTTCCGACAGCGTACCTCAACTCTGCAAGGAAGCAGAAAGTATCATTGCTGAATGCAACAATGCGATAAACCTGGTAAGTGATACCTTGTAAACGAATCTCATAAATTTAGTTTCTAAAGGCTAACCCTTTCGCAAATCCAATCACCTATATTTACGAACTTTACGGGTATTTCTGTTAACATTTCAGTTACCTGCAAACTTATCAAGATGAGCCAACCGGCACCATATTTCGCAAGCGACATGCACATACTATAAGAAAAACAAACATTACGCTTTGAAAGTCACAGGTAAATCGAAAATAAGAGAGCACTCGTACTACACACTAAGATGCTGTATATTCTATGAAAGAGAAAGACAAAAGAGTCCCAGAAACAAGCTACCTATTGATGTCAACATACGGGTTGAAGATTTAGATTAGTAGGAGGCAACTATAACTGAAAAATCTTGTGTGGAAGCATATATCACAAGATGTGCACAAGAGCCTGGTATTGCAAAATATATAACCGATTTTATTTATCTAGTACATGCTAAAAAGCAAGGACATCAAAGGTCCATATTTGTTAAAAGAAAATGGAAAAAAACCACAACAACATATAGCAATATATGATCATAGTAAAACACAGTAAATTCAAAAATATATACACGTACAAATCAATCTGTTGGCAAGTAGCAACACTTAATAAAGCTCATTGTCAACTTAAAGTGATGTTAGTATAACAAGGTGACTTCCAATCATAAACAAGTCAATGATTTTTTTATAAGATGTGTCGACAGAGGTAACTCTGTTTCCAGCCTTAGATATGTAAAACACTTGGATAATACGTGTTAACTGTTATAACCGGGCAGCTGATGATCCGACTAAGGCTTTCGTCAGGACACACAGAGGACACCTGATGTTGGATGTCGTGTTTTCAAGGGTGGTGTTTTTTGTCATCCGTTATATCTAAACATAAACATAAAAACCGGCTTAGTGATAGTGTTGCCTCATTTTTCTTAATATCTCCAACCAGTTCGCAAATATCTGAATGTGCATCATGGGCACATTATTATTATGTACTCAGTGTACCCCTTTTCAATGACAGGATATAGTTCATTTTTTTATTTTAGATTGATATATATATATATATCTTTCTTCTTTCACTAATCTATTGTTAATTCAAATGAACCTAGTTTCAAGGCCCTGATCTGAGAAGCATAGATACAGAGTATATGGGGGCTTAGTCCGATAAATGAGAGGTAGGCGGTCCAAAAATATAAACAAATATATTTATTTTTAGATAGATTTCTAAATATGCCTGTTCACATTATAACCTCTGTTTCTAATGTTACCTGGGCAATTTCTTCAAGCGAGCTCAAGAAGGTTTAAGCGATGTATGAGAACCGTATAGCAAATCCACTTATGCTGATGAATAGGGATATTACGACCCGGATGTACAGTTTGGATTGTCTGCCCCTGTAGTAGGAATAACACATACGGGCGTGCTAGTGAGCATTTGTTTTACCTATGGCAATACATGTTACCAAAGTTTATTTGTATAAATTGCCATTTCATACCTTCAATTTTCTTTTTGCCCCATACGGAAATGTTTTCCAGCTGTATTATCGTGACGGCATATGGAGAAAGCTTGCTCCAGCGGAACCGAATTCTGGAGATTCTTTTCTAGATGCTCTTGTTGTTCGAGCGTTCTGTAATAATTAGTTGTTGACATGGCAGTCTGTTAGGACCATGACTTAAATGCAAGTATTCAATTTTAGAAAGGTTCAATAGTTGTTAAATATGAGTACAACACTTACTTTGGTGCCCGTGCAAAACATGGCGTATCAAAGTCCGTGTTTGGATGCAGATCGAAGCCGTGGATCACATGATCCGCTTATTAGAGTCAACGTGCTTTTCCAGATGCTCTTGTTATTCGAGCGTTGTGAAATGATTAATCATAGACATGACAATCTGTTAGCGCCATGCCTCGAATAATTGCAACTATTTAACTTTAGAAAGATTGAGTAGTTGTTAAATCTGAATACAACACTTACTTTAGTGCCCGGAGAGCCGCGGCGTGTCCAAGTCCGTGTATAGATGCAGATCAAAGTCGTGGGTCACATGATCCGCTTGTTAAAGTCAACGTTTGATGTGATGACGTCATCACGTTGTTGTCTAACTCTAGCAAGTGAGCGCAGTTAGTGAGGACACCCACCCACGTCTCTATACATTACTTTAGGTGACAGTGAATAATCACCTAACCCTCCCCACTGCTGCAGCACACCCCAGATGACAGTTTGAATAATTAATTTTTGAAAAGGAATGCACAATTCCAGCATAGGGCTTTTTTCACAAAATCTTTTGTTTTTTAGAAGTTGGAAGGGGTCGCATCAATAGAAGCATGTGTGACTTCTTAAATGCTGCTGGAATGTTCTACTGTGAGAATGAGAACATTGATTCACGATACATACACCTTTTCTCCATAAATGGCATGTCTTTGTCGTACAGTGGCAATTAAATGTTCCGCAATCTACAAACTGCACTGAAGAGCCTATTGTAAGAATGTGAGCTAATGTTGAAAACACACATTTATGTATGAAAACATCAAAAAACAGTGTTTCTATGAAAGCACCTTTAAAAAAACAAAAAACAAAAAAAAAAGAAAAATCCCAAAGGTTCTTTTAAGAGCCACCACAACTAACAACGTCTGCTCCCCTGGTGCAAAGTTATTCCCCCACTCCTGCGTGCGCCCAGCACGTGTTACATACGCACCTTTTGCAGAGGACACCCATATATGGGCCTGCAGAAACTACGGGATTAGGCAACAAAGTTTATGGGTGTGGTGTGTACGGACAGACTGTGCTACACAGTGTATTTGTGGACAGAAATGCAGAGGGTGCAGCTATGGCTGCGTGTTTCACGAGGCACATCGTCCGGGTTTTAGGGGATTCTGACATACATTGACTGAAAGTGAATGGAAAATACTGTGCAGTGGCTACTCATTTTGCAATCTATGATATGCATGTGTACTGCTATGGAGTAGCTACAATGAAGTGCCTGATTTTGGTTTCTCTGTGTGACACATTGGTGATATGCATTCATGCCGATATTATTGTTGTTGATTGTGCAGGGAAAATTGAACAGCATGTTACACAAGTTTCAGTGTAGTTTGCGATGAAGGAGGCACTTGCCCAGTTCATGCGTTTGTTTCCGATCTCTTACATACGTTTTTACTGCATTATGCAGACACCGATGTGGGAGCGTCATTTTCTATTTGGTCCATGAATGCAGACAGCGATGTACATTGGAAAGAAGTGTATTTCTGCCTTTCTTCGACATGTGCCAATGACATACTTCGCCCTTGGGAATATGACGTTTCACAGCACAAATACTTTTCATCAGCGATAACGTTCATCTTAGTGTGCCAGGAATCCCGATTTTTGTACTCCCCCATGTACATTAGTTTGGTGCCCTTCTTGAAAGTATTCATATTTTTTTGTAGTTAGTGTTGCGCTGTGACTTTCTTGAAAACGCATTTGTACAGCGACCCCTTTTCTAACCAATTCAACTACAGTGTTTACCACATGGCCACGTGTCCAGCCCTGCATGCATGCATTGGCAATTCCGTTGTTGATCTGTGAAAGGCGCCTTCTTTATTTACCTTTTGTTCCTTTCCCAGTTCATTTGCATTTAGTATGGTGTTCTCACACATGAAACAGAACCACAGAAGGAACAACAGCAAAGGTCCGGTACAGAAGGGGCAGCACCTACCTGGATACTAAAGGGGGATGTGCCGGGAGACAGAATGATTGGGTGGCCCTCACGTACATAGGCGCCAGTCATTGTAATGCTCCTTTAAGGACCGGTCCCACACACTTCAAAGTACCTTCCCTCTGTACAGTAGCGCATTCCAGTACATTCACAATACAATGCCCTTTGTCGGGTAAGGGTCTGTAGTGCGGCACATGGTTTGCTAAGGTTGTTTTACAGCTCTGCTGCCCTACAGGAGTGCCCCTCTTGTTGCCCGCAGCAGATGTGGGAAATGCTGTACATGAAAGTAGGCTACGTAATTGTTGGAAGGACGGTAACCTGCCCACTGGTCCCATGTGCTTTCATTTCAGTTGTTGTCACATGCATAATAAACACTTTATGCTACGCCATTAGTGTTAGGGGTAGCATTCACGGATATGCATACATTGTGGAATACAAGAATGTTTACAACAACAGGAAACACAGCTTCATTACGTGCAGCAGGAAGCCATTTATTGTGTGCAACCCATGCAGCAACAGCGCTTTCTAGCCACCACGAAGGTTGTTTGCGCTCTGCATATTCTGCTGCTTCCCTATTTGGCTTTAAATGCACTAGTATGTGCGTGAGGAAGGTGCATCAGCTTTGCCATTTTGCAGACTTAGTACAAACTGTCCCACCTGCAGTTACATGTTTTCTTCAACTGCACGACTGGTAGGCCTCCTCTTGATACTTTCCGTCACACTGCCGCGGGTCATGGAAAGGCAAACAGCAGATAAATCAAAGTAATGCGACATTTACCACGCCCACGTGACACTGCAGATTGGTGTTGCTTGTTTACCAGTTGCCGTTATACAGTAAGGAGTACTTTAGCCACACATTGGTAGGTTTGCAGAGCCACCCACGAAGTCGGCAGCAGTACTTTAAATTCGGTAGTTTAGTGCATGAATCCGTTGGGCTAGCGACAGGGGCGGTGTTACCAGCATACAGTGGATGACCTATACATGGGTCTAGGTGTGGAACGGAAACACGTGCCCTTCCACAACTACTTACAAGTGCATTCGAAGATGCGGACATGCGGCCACTAATGGAGCCCTAAGGATAGCTGCAGGGTGATTGTACAAACGACAACCAGATGCAGTGTCCCTAGGAAACGTCCATATTGCTCATCTGTGGTTATCTCGGACAGTAGTGTGCGGTACAGATTTATCATGTGCTGTTAACAGAAAAAGAGAGCCTCCTGACCCACTAAACTACATTTACTATGTACATCTGTAATTGGTACGATACACCAACTCCATTCGGAAAAGTAAGGGGTAGCGCAAATGGATACATACACCAGACAATTTGCCCTTTCCACACGGTTATCATGAGGGCAGGCAAGGAACCAGTAACAAACCGTTGTTAACGGGACGGTATGGTTATGTGACCGTAGCAAATACCTTTCCTCTTTACAGAAAACGGTATGCTAAAGCAACATTCTGCTTACAGTACCCTACTAAAAACCTATGAAATGCACTAACGAAAACATTGTTAAAGGGGCGTTATGGTTAAGTTGCGCTGCAAAAACCTATGAATTTCAATGGAAAAATGTTGTTACAGGGAAGTTATGGTTACAGGTAAAACCGAAAAACCCACAAAATTCAACAGCTGTGGTAAGCTAAGCAACCATAACTCGTGCCACCAGTGTGCACTGCAAGGACTAACACCCATGACATCAAAGATGGCATCACAAATCTCATTCATGACATCACATGTGTGGCTCCCTCTGTTTTGTTCACTACCCTAAGTAGAGGAGGTGCTTTTCTTCAATAACAGTCAGGAACAAACCATTCAAAAGTTATTTGTGTACAGCACCCTTATCATATGTTCTTACACACCTTTCCTTACGATTCACTCATATTATATGATACATATACATATAGGGGAAGAGGAAACTGTAAAACAGCACTGGTTTCTGTGCATGAAGTTAATCAGTTATGTGAACAGTTTCTGGTAATATTGCTCCTTTTTAGCTTACTTTAATTCCTTGTATATGGTCATGTTTGTATGCATTATGCTGTCTTTATGATTTCTGTGCAGTAGTGCAAATATGTAGTTATAAAGGCAATGGTAGCTACTTCTTACATGTTTCAAAGTACCCGAAACTCTAAAACGAATGCATTCATGATTTTACTATGTAACATGGAAAGATTTTGAAGGTTACACTTCCATGAGGCATGGTGCAGACAATGGGTGCGTTTGCACATGAGTTCCTTCATGTACAGTGAAGAAGTGTGTAATACTATGGTGTGTATAGCAATGCATTCCTCCATGACATATTTGTCTCATGATAGTTCTTCCAATAGTCTTTCATAGTTTTCTGCCGCCATTACAATAACAATCCCTTGAGGAGGCTTCCTATTAAAAGCAAATGCACATGTGATGAATGAGATTTGTGATGCCATCTTGGATGTCATGGGTGTTAGTCCTTGCGGTGCACACTGGTGGCACGAGTTATGGTTGCTTAGCTTACCATAACTGTCGAATTTCATGGGTTTTTCGGTTTTACCTCTAACCATAACGTCCCTGTAACAATGTTTTCCCATTAAAATTGATAGGTTTTTGCTAGTGCAGCTTAACCATAACGTCCCTTTAACAATGTTTTTGTTAGTGTACATATACACATAAATATAAAACGCAGCCTGCAGCAGGGCCATGTAGTTATGGTTAAGATGCTCAACCTAGGAAGAGCACTTTTTGGGCGGCTTATAATTTTGGTGCCATTTGATGAATCCTCACCAAACTTTGCAAAAAAAAATATATACATGGCAACCTCTGAATGATTATGCGAAGTTTGGTGTGACTTGGTCAAGGGGGGGGCCAAAGTTGTAACGGGTCCCAAAACTTTTGAAATCCTCATAGACATAATGGAAAAAAGATTTTGCTCACACCTACAGCCCAAACAGCTGCAAAAATTGGCACCAAAGTTGCATGAGGGGCTTGGTGCCGAAAGTGTTCTTTTGCAAGTTTGGTGTAAATCTGTACAGTAGTTTTTTTCAAAATGGCCATAAAGTAGGTAAAACAAAATTAGTGATATCTGCGTTCGGTCCATGAACTCAATTCCTGATTTGGTGTCCGCTGACACTTCTGTAACAGAGAGCTGCGTGGCGTTTGCGGACATCATACGCATCCGCTGATTGTTCAATTAAAAACGTGAGGTGCATCAAAACATTTGAAACGGGCGCCATGTTGGATTCTATATATTAGTAGGAAAGTCCATTTGAGCCAATTCACACATTCCACAATGCCACCTAATAGACATCACTGGAAGTTCACCTCCAGTTCTGAGCCACAACAGCCAGGCATTGTGGGTATGTAAATTATCTCAAATGCAAACCTTTTTCTCCAGGAAATTGTCTTTGTCTAAGAGGGCAGTGCTACTTTATACATAGCTTAATCAACCCAAGACAGACATTTGCAAGGCTGCCAGGACAACAACATACCCGGTTTCACCCTTATTAGGGATCATCAGTGCAGTATAGTCCCAACAGCCTTGTGGTTGGACCATTTTGAGCTAATGTGCATACCGACAATGCCTTGCTGCTGTGGCACAGAACTGGAGGTGAACTTCCAGCGATAGCTACTAGGTGGCGGTGTGTAATGTGTGACTTGGCTCAAATGGACTTTGCTACTTTCACATTTCAGGTTAACATTTTTTTTTTCCAAACCCACCATAACTTTCTTGGTGTTGTGAAAACATGGCCAAATGCTCAGACAGGCTGTCAGGACGATACTGCACTGATGATCCCTAATAACGGTGAAACCAGGTAAATAGTTGTTCTTGCAGCCTTGCAAATGTCTGTCTTGGGGTTATTAAGCTATGTACAAAGTAGCACTGCCCTCTTACACAAAGAACATTTCCTGGAGAAAAAGGTCTGCATCTGAGCTCATTTGCTTACCCACAATGCCTTACTGTTGTGGCTCAGAACTGGAAGTGAACTTCCAGCGATGGCTACTAGGTGGCGGTGTGGAATGTTTGACTTGATTCAAATGGACTTTCCTACTGTCACATTTTAGGTGAAAGTTTTTTTTCCAAACCTTTTCATCCCACCATAACATTTTTGGTGGTGTTATAGATATAGATTAGCTGAGGATGTTTAATTATTAAAAAAAAAGAGTTCTATGAATTTCAATACAATTGTTAAGCCTAAACATGCCATGTATCTCATGTCTGTTTCTTCATGTTTAATACAACACTGGACGTACCTCAATACCTCTGCCACTAGCATACAGCGACCACCACCCAAAAAGAATTTGGTATAGCTGGTCTTGCATAGACTCTCCCAACAATAGCAATCTATCTCTAACTCCCAACAGCACCCACCCACGTGTCTGACCTTTCTTAGGCTGCTTAGTCGAGCCTTGCCAGGCACCCATGTTCTAGAACGGCAACAGGTACACACGCATTCCCCCCCGTAGAATTTTCCAACCACATTGACTACAGTCACCAAGGGCGTTCAGCCAAGGAAAAAGTGCATTGAGGCCCCACTGGGGTAAGAGCACTATAAAACTAACCAAATACAATACAAGTCAAATACATCCCTTCTACTTCAGTACTTGTTTTTACCATTACCTGTGAGTCATGCTGCAAACAGACAAGTCAAATAAAAGTACTACAATATTTAGTTGGCAAGGGAGCACTTCTGTTCCTTTAATGTATATGTATAAAAGGAGCTTGTCAGTCTGTAATATATATTTGTTTCAACCACATCAGACTAGGGGTTATACGCCATAGGGTATCCATCTGCTACACAGTTTTTGAGCAGCACAGTGGAGAAGAAACTCATTTTAAGCATTGGGTTACTTGACTAGTCATGAGCCTTGCTACTTTCTACACATTGCTTTACTCTGCCACTCTTCCACCATCCAAGACATGTAGGTGCCCCCTACTACTCCAACTTTAGCCTACTGGGGGATTTAAGTGCTTAAGCCCATTACTAGTGGGTCTGTTTTCTGTTTCCCATGCATTACTAGACGGGCATTCACCTTTGAAACAGTATTTTCTTATTGTATAAGAGCCAAACAAGTGAACAATAAATAAATAAAATGTTACTAATTGTATCCGCCTCAGATGTATTATTTGCTGGCCTATCCAACAAGCAGCTTGCACACAGCTTTCTGCAGTAGGTGAATCAACGAACTTGGGTACCCTACAAATTATATTTAAATTAATGACTCTGTGGATGTCCCATCTTGAGGATAGGTGAAAAATAACGATTCATATAACTGAAATATAGTCATGGAGGTGAAAGTAGGGTAAAATCAAAAGTGGTGCAATGTAACGTAAGCACAACCATTGGTTGCACTACAAAAGTGGTGGATTGGTGGATTTGAATTAATTCTGGCCACTAGAATTGCTCTTGGCTGCCTTGAGTGTTATCGTTTTTTTAAACCACGTTTGTCCCATTATAGATGGGGACCAGACAGTTGCAAACAAACCACGGCCCTGCCACCAATGTGTGTGTGGTGTGAAAGGTTGCCCAGGGCAATGCTAGTGGTTATTATTAATTTAAAACCTTCAATTCGTCACGTTTTAGTGGCTAGCAGGCCGTGATTAAAAAGCAACGTCTGCAGTGTTTCTCCCCACAGGCATGTGCTGTGATGTCACTTACCGTAATGTTACTTCCCATGACACCACCTGGGTCAAGAGTTGGCGGCCGCCCTAAGTGCTTCTTGCTAGCACTGTGTATTCACCCACCGAGTTTATTTTACTGCGATCCCCGTAGAGGAATGTGAAGAGGAGACCACCCACCAGGAAAGGAACAGTGCAGGAAGCCTCGGTTGACCTTGGTGATGTTGGCGGCGATGAGCTTCTCCAGTAGGGTCAGTGAGACTGGCATGCCGTCTCCGCTCCTCCGCGCCTGGCGCTGGATCTCATTGAGTTTTTTCTTCACCTCAGCCCGCAGGTCCCGGTACTTGTGCTGCAGCTCGTCTTTTGTGCGCACCACTACGCCCTGCCCGTTGATGGACTCCACCAGCCGGTGCCAAACCTCCTTGCGCCTCTGGTCGTTCTTTCGCTGGCCCTCTCCGTACAGAAGCTCGTAGTTGTGGTGCACCGTGTGGATCAGCAGCTGAAGTTCCTCGTAGGTATAGTTTGGCTTTCTTGGCCTCTTGCCTGTTTTTCGGAGGCTTGCATAATCCCCTGGCTCTAGCGAAGAAGCCATAGCCCGTGGCACCTATCACCTATACAGGTGCACTCCGCATGGAGGGTGGGGGAAGAGCCACCTTGACATTTGCACTCCGGCAACAACCTGATGCAGGCAGAAGTAGAGTTTCTGTTTGACATGCATCACAGAACAGGAAACCGATGTCCCTCCCCTTAACCAATCCGAGTGCGAAGAAACCCAAATACAACCAATCACTTGGAAGGCAAGAATATAGCGACCAATCACTGAAACATAGACATACCCATACCCAATCTTAAGTCAGAAAAAAAACAGACATTCAAACTAGTCTTCCAATCGCAGATCTGATGCTCCATACTTGACACTAGAAAGCTGTCAAACTTCACAGTACTAAACACCTTTAGAAATAGTGTTCAGGTGCCAATCGTAAGTTTCGTTCATTTCCTGTTTATAAAATGGAAACTGGCATTCAGAGACGAGCGCGATGTTCTAGCTTACTCAACATGCTGTCACAAACCCCTTATATATTCCGTTCATTTTCGTGTCACCCACATAAAGATGGTAGGCTGCTGCAATTTTTGTTGCGCTTCAAGTTCCCATCACTAAGATGGCCACCGCTCTCGCTGTTTAGTTCAACTCCCAAACGCCGATGGCTGCTACTTGCGGCTATTCCAGAGCGTTAATATCCCGTGTTTTATAGCAAAACAAAAGAAGTTAAACAAAGAAGCTTTGTCGTTGAAACAAGAAGGGAGGTATTCACAGCATTCGCACGGCTACGGAGTGTAATGTCTCGGTCCCTCAAACTGCACGTGCTGGTTCCCGTGTACAAACACACGTGACACATGATGTCACTAATTAAATAAAAAGGCCACACGGGCTCACGTGCGGCAGTTCGACCACCAACTCACTGTCTCCTGTATGTCTCTGCAGACTGAGAGTGCGGGAGGGGGTCAGGGTCCGATCCATTGACCCACAACCATAGATCTCAACCATGATGAAAGTAACTCCAACCTTGCCAACTTTCAAATTGGAGAAACACTCAAACCAAAGAACCAACCACCCGACAGAGCATAAGACATCATGGAAAATAGCCACAAAGGAAGGTGTGGTGTCACGTGACCCGTTAGTCCGGGGCACGTGACGAGAAGGAAATAAAGGAATCACCGGAACTGGCGTCAGCGCGCCAGTCCGGGGTTTATGCACCTCAGCGAGTGGTCGTGTCTTTCTTGCCGCGCTGCGCCCCGCCGTGCTGCGCACTGGGGTAGGCCTCTGTCAGGGCCCGCTCCATGATCCCGCCGCTTGCATCACGGGCGGCAGCCAACATCACACTGGCGACGAGGCCGTGGAAGAATCCACGTGAGACCGCGCCTCTCTCCCTCCTGTACGCGGAGCCGCGCGGTCATCGAGTTGCCGTGCCTCGCACGCAGAAACAGTGCCGATCCTTCTGCGAGGCCACGGACAGCCACTACCAACGCTGACACTCCATCAAATAACGTCCTGCCCACGTGTCGGCCACTACAACGTCGGCAGCTCCCGAACATTCCAGGATGCCGCGTATTAACACTCGCACCAGCAGTGAGGGAACCTCGCCTCACACACACAAACAACGTGCAGGACTCCTGACTCCTGTGCTTGGTGGCCGCACAAACAACAGGAACCTACGTCCACCACCCAGCCATCACGACCCAGACACCGGTGAGTGAAACAACCACCCCATCCAGTGAGGCCGCGCAGGGACACGCTCTTCCACTAGGCCCCATTCTACCTAGTGAGGAGCTCACTGCCAACAACATGTTGAGCTCCGAAAGCAGCCCTGTAAGAACCAACACTGGCTCCTCCATCAGAAAGAGCCTCACCACAGACCACCCAGACCCAGCACTTACGACGCTCATGCCACCATTTGACCCATTTACCACAGGGGCTGCCATCAGATGGGAAATCTGGCTGCAACAATTTGAAATGCACCTGGACGCCAGGGACATCACCATAGCGAGAAAGAAGCGCACTTTTCTCCTACTCAATGTCGGAGCAGCCACCCTACGCCTCTTCAACGCTACCCCTGATCGCGGAGACCACAACAACTATGACGCAGCCAAAGCAATTCTCACAAACATGTTCAAACCTGACCTCAACCCTGATTATGAACGCTTCCATTTCTGCATGGCCAGACAGCGTGAGAAGGAAACAGTAGACAAATTTCACGCTCGCCTTCGCGAGATGGCAGTTGGCTGTGAGTTCCCGGACGAAGAGTTCGCAATCCGCCTCCAAATAATCAACGGCATATCCTCTGAAAAGCTGAGAAGAGCAATACTCTCGGAAAGGAACATACGGCTATCCGCATTCTAGAAATGGCGCGCCTTCGCGAGCAAACTGAAGACCAGGTAGCCGTGATTGAAGGAGCGATCCAAAGGCTCCCGTTAGACAACCCCAAGCCATCAGAAGAGGTAGCAGCTGTATCTACACATCAAAACACTCGCATGAAGCACGGCCAAAGAACACAGATGCCGCAAGAACGGAATAAATCCTGCAAATGGTGCGGTGGCCCATGGCACAAAGGAGAATCCTGCCCGGCATGGGGATCCACGTGCAGGAAATGCAACCGCCTCAATCACTATGCAGCGGTCTGCATGAACCCGCCAAACCGTAGTGACAGAGAAACGGCGTCACGACCTCAACCTGAGCGACGGAAAAAGTTCGCCCCGAGGGAATACTCACACCAACAAGACCGGAAAGGAAAAGTCAGAGCTGTCGACCACTCTCAAAGGTCCCCAGACACGAGCGACAGCGACGACAGTGTATCCCCCGAGAGAAAAGAGAGACGGAAGAAAGGAGGCAAACGGATACACCGAGTACACCTTATATCGGCCGTCGAACCACACCGATCACGACGAAGAAAGAGACCATCGTGTACCGTCATCGCCAACGGCGAACCACTGAAAGTAGTCATCGACACTGGCGCAACAGTGAACGTGATACCAGCAACTGCGTTCAGCAAGCTTTGCCCGAAACCCACGCTCCACAAGAGGAAAGTCAGACTATACGCATATGGATGCAAGAGACCATTACCCGTACAAGGGTCTTTCAAGTCTGATTTCGCCGACAATAACACTAGCTGCAGGGCGCGCATCTATGTAGTGGATGCTGGCTGTGAAACACTGCTCAGCTGCAAGACTGCAGAGAAACTAAAGCTAATTCATTTTGCATTTAGCCTCCAACACAACGAACTTGACGATCTACTACAGCGACACAAGAAACTGTTCCAAGGAATCGGGTGTCTAAAAGGCCGCACTATCAAACTCCACATAGACCCCACGATTGAGCCGAAAGCAGTACGACACCGGCGGATACCATTCCATCTGCGTGAGGCCGTAGAGGAAGAACTAACCAAACTCGAAGAAGCAGGGATAATCGAAAAAACATCAGGTCCTACCCCGGGGGTGTCTCCAATGATGGTAGCCCAAAAACCTAAACAGCCCAATGCCGTGAGAATTTGTATAGATATGAGGCTCCCCAACGCGGCGATCGGAAGAGAACGCCACATCACCTCAACGATAGATGAGCTCATTGTAGATCTCACGGGAGCGACCATCTTCAGCAAACTAGACCTAAGATCGGCTATCACCAGCTCAAACTAGCCAGAGACTCAAGGTACATCACCACATTCTCCTCTCACCTTGGGCTAATGAGATACAAGCGACTCAATTTTGGAATATCGTCGGCAGCCGAGGTTTTCCAACACGAAATCCGCAAGGTCATCACAGGCCTAGATGGCACCACGAATATCAGCGACGACATTCTCGTGTACGCCTCAGACGAGAAAGAGCACCACAAACGCCTGGCAGCAGTCCTAAGCAGGCTAGAAACAGCAGGCCTAATGCTGAATGCAGAGAAATGCAAATTCGCAAAAGAAGAACTATGTTTCTTTGGATATATTTTTAGTGCCAAAGGCGTATCCCCTGACCCATCAAAGGTAAATGACATTAAGAACACCAAAGCACCCCAATCATCCACGGAGGTGAGAAGTTTTATGGGGATGGCGACATATTGTGCGCGTTTCATTCCAAACCTTGCTAACATCGCAAGCCCACTACGTGAACTGACCAAAAAAGACCAGAAGTGGGAGTGGACATCGATCCACCAACAAGCCTTCCAGCACATCAAGGACACATTGTCAGCATCAACAACCATGGCCTTCTTCAACGTAGACAGGCAAACCGAACTACTGGTAGATGCCAGCCCAGTAGGCCTAGGGGCTGTCCTAACCCAAACGGACAACGAGGGTAATGTGTTCCCAATTGCGTTTGCCAGTCGGGCGCTCACCAAACCAGAGCAAAACTATGCTCACAACATTGAGAAGGAAGCCCTTGCCATCCTGTGGGGATGTCGCCATTTCAAGGTATACCTGCTCGGAAAACAAGCAAAAGTGTAGTTCGATCATAAGCCACTGATCCCGATATTTCGAGGCTCTGCTCCCCACCCCCCGGCACGCATTGAGAAATGGATGCTGCAGCTACAGCCCTATAACATAGAAGTCGAATACCGCCCAGGGACAGACAACCCAGCAGACTACTTGTCCCGCCACCCGAGACCTGCCACCAGAGGAGAACAACATCACTCGAAAGAAATGGACGAACACGTATGCCACGTGGTCACCTGCGCCCGAC
This sequence comes from Ambystoma mexicanum, assembly GCF_040938575.1. Taxonomy (NCBI): domain Eukaryota; kingdom Metazoa; phylum Chordata; class Amphibia; order Caudata; family Ambystomatidae; genus Ambystoma; species Ambystoma mexicanum. The sequence goes on along the minus strand of NC_090936.1, from coordinate 964,377,002 downwards.
CACGCACCCTCACCATAAAGGAAATAGCCGATGAAACAGATGCAGACACCATCCTGCAACACACTACAACCGCCATCCAATCAGGTAACTGGAAGACATACCTCACATCCATAGCCCAGCGCACCACATCAGCCCAAACCAAACTCCGGGCACTGTTCGGGATACGACACGAACTCTCCGTTGCTCCTGAAGGAGTGATCCTCAAAGGTCACCGCATCGTATTACCCGAGTCCTTAGAGGAGAGAGCCCTACGGCTAGCCCACAGCGGCCACCAAGGCATCGTCAAGACGACTGCATACCTCAAATCTAGAATGTGGATGCCCAACATGCAACAAAGGGTAATGGAGCTGGTGGAATCATGTGCTGCGTGCCAAGCATCCAGGAGACCGGAAAACCCGGAACCCATCAGCAGCGCTCCAAGAAGCAGCAAGCGGTGGGATGCAGTCAGCATGGATCACTGCACAATCGCAGGCGAGGGATACCTACTCGTAGTTATCGACGAGTTCAGCAGATACCCGGAGGTGGAGCACGTCGCATCCACAAACACAGAGACCACGATCCTCACGCTGGAGAAAATATTCGCGACACACGGAATTCCGAGAAAGGTGAAGAGTGACAAAGGCCCATCTTTCACCAGCCAAGAACTGCGCAAATTCTTCAAAGAAGTGAACGTCAAACACCAGCGCATCACCCCCAGATGGCCCCAAGCGAATGGCGACGCAGAAAGATTTATGGGGTCGCTGAACAAAGTCATCCGCATCGCCAAAGGAAAAGGACACCCATGGCTGAAAGCTGTCTATCGATTCCTAAGAACACACAGGCAAACCCCTCATTCATCCACCGGGGTCAGCCCTGCCGCCCTCATGCTCGGGCTACCGATACAGGCAGAGCTCCCCATACACCCTCGATGGGTAGCCCCCGAACCGGACATCCCAACTATAGAAGAAACGCGACTGAGGCGGAACGAACAAGAAAGCACTGCCCGGCGAGCCCGCAACAGAGAACTAAGACCAGGTGATACAGTGATTGTCAGAAACCGAGAAACACCCAAGAAGATGTCCCTTAACTTCGAGCCACAACCATGGACGGTTAGCGTGACAAACCACAGCATGGTCACCGCCACACGAGGAAACAAGACCGTGACAAGAAATGTGTCGCACTTCAGGAGAGTACCAGCCGAATTGTGGGAAGAACAACTAGTATCTCCAAGGAGCGAGGCGACAGCACCACTCACGCCCCAGAACCAAACACTGTCAAGAGCCCGCGCCACAACACCCCCATCCGAGGCACCGCTCCAGCAAGAGGACCCAGCCACGCTGGCAGCCCCGAGAACAGACACACCAGAGAGAAGCAGCACTCGGTACCTTCTAAGAGAAAGACCCAGTCCGTCATCCCGTCTTCAGGGATACGTGGTGGACGGAATATACAGGAAACCCCGCCAAGACAGACTCTAAGACAGCGGAGCTAATAACATTTTGCCAAGTTCATGTATGTTAAACAGTTGGTTGAACTCCTCCAAGTTGGGGAGGAATGTGGTGTCACGTGACCCGTTAGTCCAGGGCACGTGACGAGAAGGAAATAAAGGAATCACCGGAACTGGCGTCAGCGCGCCAGTCTGGGTTTATGCACCTCAGCGAGTGGTCGTGTCTTTCTTGCCGCGCTGCACCCCGCCGCGCTGCGCACTGGGGTAGGCCTCTGTCAGGGCCCGCTCCATGATCCCACCGCCACCTGCATCACCGGCGGCAGCCAACATCACAGAAGGCTGCAGAGACTGACCACATACCTAGACCCAGACGAAAGCCCTCAAGTGACTCTCCCACTCGTACGCACCGGCCGAACATGTCCAGACCGGCAGACGCATCTAGATAGATGTTGGCCTGCGTCGCATCTGGATAGGATCGATTGAAGGATAACATGCCCGCACCTAGAAAAACGTGAATGCTAGCATGTGCCACACTTAGAGTTGTGAACACCAGCCTGCGTGGCGTTCGGATGGAGTTGTGAATGTTAGCATGCCCACACCTGGACGGATCTCTTAACACTAGCCTGCGCCGCATCTAGATAAAAGTGTGAATGTTGGCATGACCACACCTGAATGGAGTCCTAAACATTGGCCTGTGCCGTGTCTAGATGGGAATGTGAGGGCCAACAAGTGCCACACTCAGACAGAACTGTGAATTTTAGCATGTTAAAGGTCAGGTAACCCACTAACCAATATAAGCTCAAACTCTGCATACTTATCTCACTCAAAAAACTCACACAACCATCTCTCACACAACAAGCCGCACGCACTTCACAACACTGCAACAACACATAAGCCGGAACAACAGCACACGCGGACTGACTCCGATTCGATATCCGCACCAAAGCTCAGCAGCCGGTGTATACTGAGTTGAAGCTGCCAACAGAACACCACTCCTCTCACTATCCTACTCCCCTCTTCACCTTACTAACCCATCCCACCTTTATCATTTACAGATCCGCCTGAGCGCCTGGGGACCAATTCTGTTGGTGACGGTGCGCGGTAAAATACCTTTAACATTTAACATTTGTGTCGCAAAGGCGGGTGAAAACACCCGATTTTATTTTTGGAGGGTGAGAGGCCCATTGAAACGAATAGGCATGCAGGAGGCTTGGCAGGTGAGTCAGCTGTTTACAAGGCAGGTGACACCAGCCAAAAGCGTGTGAGTTGAGAGCTATGCACAACAATGTCGACGAGGGATTAAAGAACTCGTGTGTGGCCAGGCCATGTCGGTGCTCACTTTGGAGAGTGCCCGCCTAACGGAGCCTCTCCCATTTCCAAAGTCTTGGCAGGGGCAGCCTGCTGACTGCCAGTCCGCCGGCAAGGTCCTGTGGTGCACAGGCACCCCGCTGCTGAAGTCTCCAGCGTGGGGGTGTAATTGCACCACCCCACAATGACAGGGGCAGTCCTGTCGACCCCTGGTGGGGTTCGGAGGTACGCAGGCTCAAACGCACCACCATACAAATTGGTGCAGCCCTCACTGACCGCCAGTTCGCCGGCGAGGACAACATACACCACCAGGTGTAGAGTAAAGGACTTCAAGGAAGTGCCGCCGGTAGTCTCGCAAGATCCAGACGTGTGATCTAGAGTGCAGGCTTCCTGTGATGACATTCAGAGCACGGTGAGCCAACAAACAACATGGCAGCCTAGCGCTCTCCTTTAGATTTAGAACTTTGTCACGGACCGAATCACTGATACGATATCACAGTGGTTTCTAGCTGGGACTAAATATATACATACCTGGAACGTGAGCAAAGCAGCAGCAGGCCTGTATACTGTCATTCTGTGTGCAAGAAATAAATACCTTTAATTGTACCATCACAACTGTGCGTCATCCTTACCCAGGCCACAACATAATTGCCAACGAGGATCCAAGAGTATCCACGTAATCCACGATTCAAGAAGCAACGCCACCTCCGCCGTTCCTACAAGTCCCAGGCAAGCCAGCCATTCCATGGCTCTTGTAGGAACCTTCCTTTCAAACATACTTGGAGGTGGTGGGTGGAACAGGCTACCCAGCAGCACGTAAGAAGGCCATCTTGCTGGATGCGCTGGGGGTAGGACAAAAAACGTTTGCAGGCCTAAATCCAGAAGCCCCGACGGAAGAAGGTGATGAATTGCCAAGAGGTTTTCCTGCAAAGAAAATGTAGTTCTACACAGGGTCAGGTTCTATGGCAGAAAACAAGAACCTGTGGAACCTGTCGACGATTATGTGGTCAAGTTGAGAGAGTTGGCGGCATTGTGCGCATTTGGAGCAACGTCGTAAGAAAGGATCTGCGACATGCTCATTGTGTACATGAATAACCGAAAAGTGCAAGATAAGTTTATCCTTGAGAAGGAACTACAACTGGACAAAGCTGTCTAAATTGCGAAAGCAGTAGAAGAGACGTCCTGCAGGCGCAAGGAGTGGGTGGCCAGTGGCCAGTTCGCACTCACCGGAAGTTCAGTGGGTGCAGTCCAGAAGCAGAAGAAAAAAGGGCAATGCGATGCCAAAGATGACGCAGTAGTGAGACGAGAACTGCTGAAGTGCCACAGGTGTGCCAGCACAAATACCTATACTTTTTTTCAAAATTGATACTGTCACTAGTCATAATTGAATGTGCTTTTATGTATAATTCTACCTTGAACATTTGAAATTCTTTTTGACAACATTACATAGTGTGTTGGGGATGGGAAGGCTCCCAAATTGGATCCTCTTACTCTTCTCGTGAGATTCATTCTAAACCTTCCAGCCATCACCTCTTTGTTTTTGCTTTGTCACCCCGAGTGGGACCAGGTATGCCCAGACATGGCTCCCGTGCCTCCTCGGCCTAGAGACCCAAGCTACTCCTCACTGATGAGGCCCAACAAGGCCAAAACATGTTTGGGGATGCTTGTGGTCTTGCGCAGAAGGGATGTGACCTAGCAGTTCGGGCTGGACAGCTTTTGTGGTGGGTCTAAGCCTGATTTGCATATGGTCTTTCCCCTTCTGTAATGGCTTGGCAAGCGAAGAACAATGGTCTGGACGGTTGCCCAGAGCAATGCCAGTGGTTGAGATTAATTCTAAACCTTCCTGCCATCACCTCTTTGTTTTTGCTTTGTCACCCTGAGTGGGACGGGTATGCCCAGACGTGGGTCCCTTGCCTGCGGGGCTTAGAGACCCAAACTACTCCTCACCGATGAGGCCCAACAAGGCCAAAACATCTTTGGGTATGCTTGTGGTCTCGTGCAGAAGGGATGTGACCTAGCAGTGTGGGCTGGACATCCCCTTTTCGGGTGGGACCAATCCTGATTTGGAGGGTTGCCCAGAGCAATGCGAGTGGTTAAGATACATTCTAAACCTTCCAGCTATCACCTCTTTGTTTTTGGTTTGTCACCCCGAGTAGGACGGGTATGCCCAGTCGTGGGTCCTGTGCCTGCTGGCCTAGAGACCCAAGCTACTATTCACTGACAAGGCCCAACAAGGCGGAAACATGTTTGGGGATGCTTGTGGTCTCGTGCAGAAGGGATGTGACCTAGCAGTTTGGGCTGGACAGCACCTTTTGGGGTGGGACCAAGCCTAATTTGCATATGGTCTTTCCCATTCTGTAATGGCTTGGCAGGCGAAGAACGATGGTCTGGTGGGTTGCCCAGAGCAATGCCAGTGGTTAGGATTCATCCTAAACCTTCCAGCCATCACCTCTTTATTTTTGGTTTGTTACCCCGAGTGGGTCGGGTATGCTCAGATGTGGGTCCTGTGCCTGCTGGGCCTAGACACCCAAGCTGCTCCTCACTGATGAGACCCAGCAAGGCCGAAACATGTTTGGGGATGCTTGCGGTCTCATGCAGAAGGGATGTGATCTAGCAGTTAGGGCTGGACAACCCCTTTTGGGCTGGGACCAAGCCCGATTTGCATATGGTCTTTCCCCTTCTGTAATGGCTTGGCAGGCGAAGAACAATGGTCTGGAGGGTTGCCCAGAGCAATGCCAGTGGTTGAGATTAATTCTAAACCTTCCTGCCATCACCTCTTTGTTTTTGCTTTGTCACCCTGAGTGGGACAGGTATGCCCAGGCGTGGGTCCCGTGCCTGCTGGTCCTAGAGACCCAAGCTACTCCTCACTGATGAGGCCCAACAAGGCCGAAACATGTTTGGGGATGCTTGTGGTCTCGTGCAGAAGGGATGGGACCTAGCAGCTGGGCTGGACAGCCCCTTTTGGGGTGGGACCAAGCCTGATTTGCATATAGTCTTTCCCCTTCTGTAATGACTTGGCAGGTGAAGAACGATGGTCTGGAGGGTTGCCCAGAGCAATTCCAGTAGTTGAGATTAATTCTAAACCTTCCAGCCATTACCTCTTGGTATTTGCTTTGTCACCCTGAGTGGGACGGGTATGCCCAGGCGTGGGTCCCGTGCCTGCTGGTCCTAGAGACCCAAGCTGCTCCTCACTGATGAGACCCAGCAAGGCTGAAACATGTTTGGGGATGCTTGTGGTCTTGTGCAGAAGGGATGTGACCCAGCAGTTCGGGCTGGACAGCCCCTTTTGGGGTGGGACCAAGCCTGATTTGCATATGGTCTTTCCCCTTCTGTATTGTCTTGGCAGGCGAAGAACGATGGTCTGGAGGGTTGTCCAGAGCAATGCCAGCGGTTAAGATTAATTCTAAACCTTCCAGCCATCACCTCTTTGTTTTTGCTTTGTGACCCCGAGTGGGTCGGGTATGCCCAGATGTGGGTCCCGTGCCTGCTGGGCCTAGACACCAAGGCTGGTCCTCACTGATGAGGCCCAGCAAGGCCGAAACATGTTTGGGGATGCTTGTGGTCTCGTGCAGAAGGGATGGGACCTGGCAGCTGGGCTGGACAGCCCCTTTTCGGGTGGGACCAAGCCTGATTTGCATATGGTCTTTCCCCTTCTGTAATGGCTTAGCAGCTGAAGAACGATGGTCTGGAGGGTTGCCCAGAGCAATGCCAGGGGTTAAGATTAATTCTAAACCTTCCAGCCATTACCTCTTGGTATTTGCTTTGTCACCCCGAGTGGGACGGGTATGCCCAGGCGTGGGTCCCGTGCCTGCTGGGCCTAGAGACCCAAGCTACTCCACACTGATGAGGCCAAACAAGGCCGAAACATGTTGGGGGATGCTTGTGGTCTCGTGCAGAAGGGATGTGACCTAGCAGTTCGGGCTGGACAGCCCCTTTTGGCGTGGGGCCAAGCCTGATTTGCATATGGTCTTTCCCCTTCTGTATTGTCTTGGTAGGCGAAGAACGATGGTCTGGAGGGTTGCCCAGAGCAATGCCAGTGGTGAAGATACATCCTAAAACTTCCAGCCATCACCTCTTGGTTTTGGCTTTGTCACCCCGAGTGGGACGGGTATGCCCAGACGTGGGTCCTGTGCCTGCTGGGCCTAGAGACCCAAGCTACTCTTCACTGATGAGGCCCAACAAGGCCAAAACATCTTTGGGGATGCTTGTGGTCTCCTGCAGAAGGGATGTGACCTAGCAGTTCGGGCTGGACAGCGCCTTTTGGGGTGGGACCAAGTCTGATTTGCATGTGGTCTTTCCCCTTCTGTAATGGCTTGGCAGGCGAAGAACGATGGTCTGGAGGGTTGCCCAGAGCAATGCCAGTGGTTGAGATTCATTCTAAGCCTTCCAGCCATCACGTCTTTGTTTTTGCTTTGTCACCCCTAGTGGGACGGGTCAGACGTGGAACCCGTGCCTGCTGGGCCTAGAGACCCAAGCTACTCCTCACTGATGAGGCCTAACAAGGCCGATAAACATGTTTGGGGATGCTTGTGGTCTCGTGCAGAAGGGATGTGACCTAGCAGTTCGGCTGCCAGCCCCTTTTGGGGTGGGACCAAGCCTGATTTGCATATGGTCTTTCCCCTTCTGTACTGTCTTGGCAGGCGAAGATCCATGGTCTGGAGGGTTACCCAGAGCAATGCCAGTGGTTAAGATTCATCCTAAACCTTCCAGCCATCACCTCTTTGTTTTTGGTTTGTTACCCCGAGTGGGTTGGGTATGCCCAGATGTGGGTCCTGTGCATGCTGGGCCTAGACACCCAAGCTGCTCCTCACTGATGAGACCCAGCAAGGCCGAAACATGTTTGGGGATGCTTGTGGTCTCGTGCAGAAGGGATGTGACCTAGTAGTTTGGGCTGGACAGCCCCTTTTGGGGTGGGACCAAGCCTGATTTGCATATGGTCTTTCCCCTTCTGTAATGGCTTGGCAGGCGAAGAACAATGGTCTGGAGGGTTGCCCAGAGCACTGCCAGTGGTTCAGATTCATCCTAAACCTTCCAGCCATCACCTCTTGGTTTTGGCTTTGTCACCCCGAGTGGGACGGGTATGCCCACACGTGGGTCCCGTGCCTGCTGGGCCAAGAGACCCAAGCTACTCCTCACTGATGAGGCCAAACAAGGCCGAAACATGTTTGGGGATGTTTGTGGTCTCGTGCAGAAGGGATGTGGCCTAGCAGTTTGGGCTGGACAGCACCTTTTGGGGTGGGACCAAGCCTAATTTGCATATGGTCTTTCCCATTCTGTAATGTCTTGGCAGGCGAAGAACGATGGTCTGGAGGGTTGCCCAGAGCAATGCCAGTGGTTTAGATACATTCTAAACCTTCCAGCCATCACCTCTTTGTTTTTGCACCACAGTTCTCATCTCATGGTTAACAGCCTCACGGCTCAGAGGGAAAAGCCCCATTGCACCATTAAAGTGGACGGTCATGAAAAGAGTGTGATGTGCCCAAAACACTGTAGGCCAAGCCAACTGTCCAACAACAAAATGCCCTCCCTTAGACATCACCGTGACCTTCTGAACAATTGTCACTGGGGTATGTAGCCTTTTTCCTCCAAGTATACCTGGCCACAGGGTCACCCTACCCCTTGGTCTCCATGTTCCAGCTTGCGTGTAAATAGGGTCCAGCCCCCTCAGAGTCCACCTTGACTGCTAAAAATACCAAATTGCATAGAACTCCAAGTAGGCAAACCCACAAACCAGGGGAAAAGGCTGTAAGCACCAAAAAACCCTGGAAGAGTCTCCGGTAGATGACTTGAAGTAGCAGGAAATGTCAAAGCACAATGATAGAACAACCAAGGTAGCACAGTTGAACAATGGTCCAACAGGATGGGTACCATTTACGGTACATTACATATAATGATGATGCAACAACTGATGGGTAGTGTCACAGCTCCGGAGTCCAGGCGCAAGAGTAGCACGGACCAACCACCCCCTCCGTGGTCTAGGCGCCTGCAAGGTCAAACTAACACAGGCCTCTGAGATCCGGGCAGGGAAGGAGGGTCAGGGATACGTTGCATGGACAGGCATTGTTATTCAGGATAACCGGATAGAGAAGCAGGAGAGTGGATGTGGATTTGCAAGGGAAAGTAAGCCAAATACAACTAATCACAAAAACACATACTCAATTAGAGAAAACATGTTCATCATGCACATTGTACCAAATTAGTCAAATGCAAGCCAAAGAGACACTTATCTCTGGGGAGAGTGCTGGCCTCCTGCCTGCGCACTCTCAGGTCCGGTAACAGGAGCACTTCAATGCTGCAAAGAGAGGGTGAGTTACTGATCTGAATCTGTGTTTACAACACGCATACACACAACCCCATCCATGCCCCAAATAAAGTGACTTCTCCACAAACAAACACCCCTGTCTGCTGCCATGTACCCATACGTTAGCTTGGCCCACCGATAGTACATACACTGTCAATGCAGTAAGGCGGTGCATGTGGCTGTGCGGGAAATGGAAGACCAATGGGGAAAGAATCAGACATGATAGAATGGTCCCTGGGTGAGCTGCAAGACGCGTATAGCAAGGTGCAACTTCAGTACAAGTTGTGTTTTGGCCGCCGCAGATTCAAAAAGGCAGTGCACGTGGCAATTTGCACATGCAAATGACATGCACTCACCACGAGTATGAGCCTCGCTGGTCGTCCCTGTGCGGTGTATCAGTTTCTGGCTAGGAACGCTACTACCCTAATTACTCACCTTCAATGGAGCAGGGGGTACTGGAGGATATGTTTGATGGCCCCTGCGTGTGTCCCTGACAACTTGCAAAGGCAACTGGCATTTGGCCCTCAACACATGTCAGCTGTACTGTGTGCTTCCCCAACAATTTCTGGCAAACCTCGCCAGCACTGGTGCTACTTAACATCCATGTGCAAGTGGCCTGGTGGGAGGTAGTCTGCGGTGTGGGACCTTGTGTTGCTCACCTTGGCAGGAGCTCCTGGAATCACGTCTGCTTCTGTCGGACGTCTGAGCACAAGCCCTGTGCATCTGCTTGCGCACACATCCACACGTCTGCACCACTGAACGTGGCCAGTTTCCTGGATTAGTCGTCCCTGCGTCTGCTGGCAAAGGTAGTCTGGAGGCTCATCTTCCTGCAGAAAGGGAATTAAACAAAGCAATAAGGCTGGAAAGTTCCCTGTGTGTGTGTCTACATGCAGGTTGTCACTGGGCCAGGTTACAGAGCTACATCCAAACTCCTCCCACCATCAGTGTCACTTTGACAGGCCAAGGGTGCAGGCTACTGTCCACAGCATGAAGTGCATCAAGCACACATACAGGCAAGAAAATAACATACATCACAATCCACATCAATTAATGGAGAAATCAATCACATACTCACCCAAATTGATCACAGACATGGGGTGGTTGAAACGCAACCAATCCCCACTAGGGGCGTTAACACAAGTAGTACAGCAGCAGACAGCCACAGTTATGAGGCAAGTCTAAAGCCCTTGTGTAATATTTTGTTACACAGAACCATCCTTACGAACCCATGGATAAGGGAAGCAGGAGTGGCCTATGTGAGTCAGGACCCCAAGCTGCAAACACATACACAAGACAAGCTTGAAGGGCCCAGCTGGAACAGACAGTGGATGTTTTAAAAAGCTACAAAGCACCACACTGTCACATGAAAGCACAATAGACAAACAATATAAAACTATATTAACTAATTAAACTAACAAGGAACAACCTACATAACCCAATTAAAATAACTATCAAATAGTTAATATTAACTAACTAAACTAAAAGCAAAAATCAAAAATGCCACATACGACCCGGGGGGGAGGCACCCAGGAGGGGGGAGGTACAGGGTGCACCTCAACACCCACATGCGATGATGTTGAGACAAATAAAAAAACTCCATGTGCTCAACGCCTGCACAGCGTGACCTGTGTGGGAGATATCTCGTTGTCCGAGTCTGCCTCATCCTGAATCGGAGGATGTGGGCCAGGAGCCTGAACACGCCTAGGTGCAGCTTGCCCCTCGTCGGCAGCAAGTCTGCCGGATGGGTGAGCCTGGTTCTGTGCAGCAATGGCACGCAGGTCTGCATGCAGAACCTCCCGTGATACACGTGCTTCCTCTTGCAAGGTAACACGTGTAACACAGAGTTTTTCCTGCGTGGTCTGGCTGGACAACTGATGCACCTCCCGGCAAGCACGTAGCTCAGCCGAGATGGCACGCTCAATCTGCTCAAACCTCTCCTCTGACTGCACCCTCTGGGACGTCAAGAGGGCACCCAGAGTGGATCTGAGGGACTGATACTCAGCCCTCAGGGCCTCTATGTGTGCTTCTGCGTGAACAGTAATTGTTTGACGCAGAGACAACATTTCAGCCTGGCGTGCCCTGTCAGAGGCCGCCATGCCCAGCCTGAACGAGCGGGCCATGGACTGCGCCGCCTGCCACTGGAGAAGCACCTGCCTAGCAGGGGGGAGCACGGATTGGGCCACACGTTCCATGCTCACAGCGATATTATCAAGTGCTGCCCCCTGAATTGGCAGTCATGTCTTGCTCCCACTCAGTATACCTCAGTGGCGCGCGGCCACCGCGTTGCTGGGCTTGACACCTGCGGGACCCAAGGACCGGGCGTCCTCGTTGGGTTGGCACCGCCGGCGGCTGCACAACTACATGCCCCGTCTACGTGATGCCCTAGGCACATCAGCGACTGGTGTGGAGGGTGACCCTGCGTCCCGATCCACCACAGGCGGAGGTCCCACCACTGTCTGGCCCCTCTGTGCAGGTGTCGCGGTAAGAGGAGTGTCCACATCAGAATCACTCACCCCTGATGTATGGACCTGATGCACATACAACTCGACATGGTTGTCAGAGTGGTCATCTGGGCTGGACTCATTGCCAGCCAAAGACAAGATGGACTGTAGCACATGTGGGTTCTCGTGGTCTACCAGCCCACGACCCCCACTTGTGCCGGGTTGCGGTTGTGATAACAACCCTGTGCCTGGCATGACAACACCATCCTCTGCCTCCATTGCATCATCATCTGAAAAGTGCAGAGAAAAAAACATTAGTACACATGTGTGACGTTCTGTTGTAAGTTTTACCGAAGTTCATACCGAGTAGAAGACCAGGAAGTCCCTACTGTATGACCTTTCCTCTAATGCCTGCAAATCTTTTCTCTTGGTCGCCTAGGAGACGAGCGCGCGGGAGGAAGAGAAGGAGGACGACGGTTTGTCCTGGGCGTATTGAGAGGGAAGAGAAGAAGAGCTGCGGTGAAAGAAAGTGAGGCCGATGAAAATACCTGTTAGAAGAACAAAATACAGGCGGAGGGAGTTGCCGCGACGACGGCAAAGCCTCATCTGTAAACTCCGACGTAGAGTTGTTTGACGGAAATAATCAAGAAGGGAGCATTAAAACAGTACGGGTGACCGCTGTCTCCGTATCATAGAGAAAAAAAAAGCCTTGATGGTAAGGTTTCTCCGCGTTTACCCGAAAGGAACAAATAAAAGGTACGGGAATGAGTGAAAACGAAGAGAAAAGATGTGTTATTAATAGAAGTGGAGAAAGGCTGTGAAGTGGAACAAAGACAGCGCTGTTGCGTTTTGCTACGAATTTACAAGTCGGCAGAGGGGCGAAAGAGACTATTTATATTTTATTGATTGATACCAGCTAAGCACCGTTGTGCCACCCTTTGGTTATATATATATTTTTTTTCTCTGATAAAATAAACATGGACTGCATCATAACAACAAGCAGCTCAGTGTTGGAAGTTTTAAAACTGAAATACTGCAAAACTCGCTCTATTAGACAAGAGAAGATGAATGTTACTAACGAATGAGAGACTAGTCCGGCGGATGGGGAAGAATAAAGGAATGACTCAAAGCAGAACATATTAGCGACAAAAACAAAGAATATTAATTACTGGTGACCTCAAAATATTGAGTTTTGATATAAAGAGTGAGAAAGCAAGAAAACAAAAGAAGGTAGAGAAGAACAACTTAAATGAGAGTGAGATGTCTTTAACTGAATTTTGAAATTGCCCAAAAGAAGGAACTATAGTCGCTTACCTGATCTGCTATGAAAATATCCACCGGCATGAAGTTTGAAGCCACCCAGAGAAATTGTATCCTTTTCAGTATCTAGAAAGAAAGAGAAAATACATATTAAGTTAATAAAAGAATTGGGTTCTCGTTGTAATCCAAACAACCTACGTATTGGCTCTGAGTATCATTCTTGTCTTAAAGGCCATTCTCACAATTGGTGTCAGAAGTGGGATTGGAGAACGCTATGGAGGACCTTATTAAAACCCTAAGTGAGGGACAACAATTATTACAACAGGCATTACAATTACAGACTCAGCAGGCCCAAGCAGACAGACTAGCCTTTCAACAAGCCTTACAAATGCAGCAAGCCCAACTACTTGAGGTTACCACTACCAGGAACAACACTCCAGTACCTACCTCAGTGTTACAAAAATACTCAACAGGAGAAGACCCTGAACACTTTTTTGTGAATTTTGAAAGAGTTGCTCGAAATGCACAGTGGCCAGTCGAGAGATGGTGCCATTACATTGCACCATTGATGACCGGGGGAAATGCAGGCAGCTTATCAAACAGCCAACCCAACAGGAGACACTACGTATGGAGATATGAAGAAAGTAGTGTTAGAGAGGATGGGACACGATGAAGAAACGTATTGCATCAAATTCAGAGACATCAAGTTGGGTGGAGAGGAAACTCCTAGACAGTTGTACTACCGAGTTAAAGAACTGGCAGAAAAATGGTTACAACCCACTGTGTCCTCTCCAAATGAAATAACGGAGAAAGTGATATTAGAACAATTCCTGGTCCTGTTCAGAGATGGGTTAAACAACACCATAGACTGTCTTTAAGGGAAGCAGTAGATGTGGCGTCGGCATATCAAAAGGCTGGACAGGGCCGGATAATGACGTATCCGACAGCTAATAAGTTACATCATCCTATGAATAAACCTGTGCCTCCATCGAGATGGCCACATTCTATGACCTATGTTGAAGAAACCTGAAGGAGAAGTTTTACGTTCCCGACCAAACAGTGAGGGTCCTAGCAATTATCGTCCTTTTACCTCCACAGTTCGAGGTCCTCAATGTTTTGATTGCGGTGAATGGGGCCATCTTGCTAGGTTCTGTCCAAAGAAAACAAAGACGGAACCAATGGATGTGGGGGTCTTCGACTCCTTGAAAGAAAATGAATATTTGGAATACCCACCTGGAAAACAACCTCAATACCTGTATACTTGTGATGCGGAAGTGGATGGAAAGCACACAACTGCATTGATCGACTCAGGGAGTCTACAGACCGCTATAACACAAGAGTTGGTAGGTGAAGCTTATCGATCTTCTGGGGAAATTCCAATACGTTGTGTACATGGGGATGTAAAATCTTACCCATCAAAGAAAATCCAGATTAAGCTAGGCGGGGAGACCATGGGGGTGAAAGCAGCTGTTCTTCCCAATCTACCAAAGCCATTATTAGTTGGGTCCGATATACCTGAGTTACCTAAATTAATACATAAAATTGAGAAGAGCTGGTGGGAAACTGCCCCTTTCTTTGAAGAAGAAATCGACCCTCCAACCAATAAAGCAATTAAGAGTAAAAAATTAAAGAAACTTCAAAAAAAAGAATGGAAGAGTAAGAATGTACTTCCCATAGCAGTGGACTGGAAGATAGAGGAAGATGGTGATAGTTTCAGGGCCGCTCAAGATCTAGACCCCTTACTTCAGTATGCCAGGGAACGAGCTTTGGAAGATCCTAAGGGTCAAGGTCCACATTTCATCAAAGAGAAAGGGTTGTTGTACCGAGTGAGTAAATCCCGAACCTGGGATGAGTTGAAGCAACTTGTAGTTCCTCAGAAATATTATCCAACAGTATTAGAAGTCGGGCACGTACAAGTTGGGGAGGGACACCTCGGAACAGAGAAGACGACTAAGAAGATTTTAGACAGGTTTTACTGGCCAGGGATTTATCAACAAGTATTTAGATTTTGTCAAGCCTGTGAGGAATGCCAAAAGAAAAATAGGGCCAACGTAAAGAAAGCTCCACTACAACCAATGCCCCTAGTACAGGAACCATTCAGCAGAATTGGTATCGATATTGTCGGACCTATTGATCCCACGAGAAGAGGTCATAAATACATCCTCGTTGTGGTAGACTATGCCACTCGCTACCCCGAAGCTTTCCCCTTAAAGGCCACTAATATACAACAGATATGTGACGTATTAATCCCTTTTATAGGTCGAGTGGGGATTCCTCGAGAAATTGTTACAGACCGAGGAACGAACTTTATGTCCAATGTGATGAAACAAGTCTGCGATACATTAAAGATAGAACATCTGAAGACAGCAGTATACCATCCACAAACGGATGGGTTAGTAGAACGCTATAACCAGACTATCAAGCAGATGATACGGAAAACAACCTCACCAGAAGACAAAGACTGGGACCGAATACTACCGTGGATACTAATGACCCTCAGAAATACTCCACAATCTTCCACAGGCTTCTCACCCTTCGAATTGTTGTTTGGAAGACCCGTGAGGAGTTTGTTAGACGTATTGAAAGAAAATTGGGAGGAACAACCAGAACAGGAGTTGTCCCTAACTGAATATGCCTCACAACTGAAGGAACGAATAGAAAGACTACGGGTTGTAGCAAGAGATAATCTTCTCCAAGCTCAGTTGAACCAAGAGAAGTATTACAACCAGAAACCCCAACTTCGTACCTTTAAGAAAGGAGATCAGGTTCTAATCTTAATGCCAACGTCAGACAACAAGATGTTAGCCAGTTGGAAGGGACCTTTCGAGATCCAAGAAGTTTTGGGACCCTTAACATATAAAGTGAAGCAACCCGGTAGTAGACTTATGTGTCAGACGTATCATGTAAATTTGCTTAAGAAGTGGATTCCACCAATACAGAACGTCGCTATGATCACTAATGATGTACCATTAGAAGGAAACTTTCCCCAGATAAAAGAGAAAATAGGTGTCGAAGGGTTAAATATCAACATGGAGTTAACGGTACTACAGAAATCTGAGCTGTCTCATCTTTTACAAGATTTTGATGACGTATTCTCTTCTCTTCCAGGAAGAACTAGTCTAACCTACCATCGTATAGAAACTAAACCAGGGTCTATAGTACGACTCCGACCTTATCGGATACCTGAGTCAAAAGTAAAAGCCATCAACCAAGAAGTTCAAGAAATGCTAGATTTGGGAATCATCGAACCATCATTTAGCGACTGGAGTTCCCCAGTAGTCCTGGTCCCGAAGCCAGATGGTAGTGTAAGATTCTGCATGGACTTTCGGAAATTGAATGAAATTTCTAAATTTGACGCTTATCCGATGCCACGCATCGAAGATCTCTTGAATAATCTAGGGAAGGCCAAGTTCTTGACTACCATCGATCTGACCAAGGGCTATTGGCAGGTACCGTTATCAGCAGCCGACAAAGAGAAAACGGCCTTCGCTACTCCGACCGGACTCTACCAGTTTACGGTATTACCCTTTGGCCTCCATGGCGCACCAGCAACCTTTCAGAGGTTGATGAATCATTTGATAAAAGGGCATGAAGGATATGTTGGTGCTTATCTAGATGACATCATTGTATATAGTAAAACCTGGCAAGAACATATGATTCATCTAAGGAAGCTACTCGTAACACTGAAAGAGGCTGGTTTACATATAAACCCTAAGAAAACACATATAGCTGAGTTCCATACGAAGTATTTAGGGTATTATGTTGGACAAGGGATAATTAGACCCCAAGAGGAGAAAGTAAAGGCCATCAAAGAGCTGAAGTTCCCAGAAAATCCAAAACAAATACGAGCCTTCCTTGGGTTTGTGGGGTATTACAGAAGATTTATTCCACACTTTTCTACTTTGGCTACTCCACTAACAAATCTGTTGAGGAAACCCTACTTACCAAAGAAGGTCTGGCAGAATACTGAAGCTATCGAAGCCTTTAATGCTTTAAAAGAACCTCTCACCGGTAAGGCAATGTTACAATGCCCTGATTTTGAATCCCCATTTGTTCTTCAGACGGATGCTTCAGGAACGGGACTTGGGGCAGTCCTTCTACAGAATCAAGGGAAAGGCGAAAGACCAGTGCTGTTCATCAGTCGTAAATTATTACCTCACGAACTTAACTACCCAACAATAGAAAAGGAGTGTTTAGCTGTTACGTGGGCCATTGATGCTCTTAGATACTATCTGCTGGGACGGGAATTTACCCTAATGACGGATCATGCACCATTAGTATGGTTAGCACGCAACAAGGACTCAAATCAAAGAGTACTAAGGTGGTTCCTTTCCCTCCAGCCCTTCTCTTTTAAAACAGTTCACAAACCTGGGAAGCTGTTGTCACAAGCCGATTATTTATCCAGGGCACATACCCTTACCGAACGTAAGGGTTTAGTAGAGGGGGTGTGACGTTCTGTTGTAAGTTTTACCGAAGTTCATACCGAGTAGAAGACCAGGAAGTCCCTACTGTATGACCTTTCCTCTAATGCCTGCAAATCTTTTCTCTTGGTCGCCTAGGAGACGAGCGCGCAGGAGGAAGAGAAGGAGGACGACGGTTTGTCCTGGGCGTATTGAGAGGGAAGAGAAGAAGAGCTGCGGTGAAAGAAAGTGAGGCCGATGAAAATACCTGTTAGAAGAACAAAATACAGGCGGAGGGAGTTGCCGCGACGACGGCGAAGCCTCATCTGTAAACTCCGACGTAGAGTTGTTTGACGGAAAGAATCAAGAAGGGAGCATTAAAACAGTACGGGTGACCGCTGTCTCCGTATCATAGAGAAAAAAAAAGCCTTGATGGTAAGGTTTCACCGCGATTACCCGAAATGAACAAATAAAAGGTACGGGAATGAGCGAAAACGAAGAGAAAAGATGTGTTATTAATAGAAGTGGAGAAAGGCTGTGAAGTGGAACAAAGACAGCGCTGTTGCGTTTTGCTACGAATTTACGAGTCGGCAGAGGGGCGAAAGAGACTATTTATATTTTATTGATTGATACCAGTTAAGCACCGTTGTGCCACCCTTTGGTTATATATATATTTTTTTTCTCTGATAAAATAAACACGGACTGCATCATAACAACGAGCAGCTCAGTGTTGGAAGTTTTAAAACTGAAATACTGCAAAACTCGCTCTATTAGACAAGAGAAGATGAATGTTACTAACGAATGAGAGACTAGTCCGGCGGATGGGGAAGAGTAAAGGAATGACTCAAAGCAGAACATATTAGCGACAAAAACAAAGAATATTAATTACTGGTGACCTCAAAATATTGAGTTTTGATATAAAGAGTGAGAAAGCAAGAAAACAAAAGAAGGTAGAGAAGAACAACTTAAATGAGAGTGAGATGTCTTTAACTGAATTTTGAAATTGCCCAAAAGAAGGAACTATAGTCGCTTACCTGATCTGCTATGAAAATATCCACCGGCATGAAGTTTGAAGCCACCCAGAGAAATTGTATCCTTTTCAGTATCTAGAAAGAAAGAGAAAATACATATTAAGTTAATAAAAGAATTGGGTTCTCGTTGTAATCCAAACAACCTACGTATTGGCTCTGAGTATCATTCTTGTCTTAAAGGCCATTCTCACAACATGTTAGACGCACTTAACACAGTCACACATGGACATCACACAGACAGCCAACACATGAAGCAGACATGTCACACACAAAAGAGAACTTGCCATGCATGCCTGGTCAATTAGACATTGCATCAGTGAGTACGCATGTAGAAAGGTGTTACATGGCTCCGAAGTGGGTTGATGCAGTGCAGAACATGTGTACGTTACTCACTATCTACATGAACAAGTACTTCATGATGTGCATCAAAACACGTGAAGGCAGTGCATGGGCAAGTTCAGGCATCACGTTAAAATGTGCATGCAATGGGTTGCATGGCTACAAGCAACCCCCCCCCCCGAGTGAAAATGCAGGGATGCCTTGAATGGTGGCAAAAGGGTGACCAGAGACCTGTATATTGGAAGCCAGTGTTGACTAGCATCAATGGCATCATCTGAGTCAACTGACAACACAGCAGATGATGATGGGACAGTAAGCAGGACACATGACGAACCCTCAGTAGTACACCCATGTGTGCAAAACCCACTACACCAGTTCGACAGAGTCAGTGGGCCTGAAACTGGGGGGGAATTGTGCCCCACACAGACTGTGACATCCTAAACATGTGTGTGATGCAGGACTGGGCCAGAGTGGCCATGGGATGGATGGTGGAATGGCATGAAATGTCGGTCACCCTGGACACGTACTACAATGAGCATCCAGTTAAGGACACATAGGGGGACGCGTGGAATGCACATGGAGCATGAATGGGCAATCAGGTCCCTGCGGAGCATCTGCCATCTGCACAGTCCAAGTGAGACACCCTGCATGAAGGACAGAGGATGTACCCCACTGCATGTGTCTGGCAGGTTGGCTGGTGGAAGTTAGCATGTACACAGGAGGCTTGAACAGGCCATTGCAGTACCGCAAAATGATGCACAACAGTGCAATGGTGAAATTGAGGTGCAGGGGGGTGGAGGGGCAAGGCAGCATGCCTACGTGGAGTACCCGCATGCAGGCAGGGGACACATGCACGTCAGTCATGCAATGACATAGTCCCAGTGCTGAGAGGAAGGACAGCCCAGGCTACATGCAGAAGGCCCAGTGAGCTGGAACATGGACCGGAGGGGCATTCGGGTGACTAGCATGTGAGTATGGTGCAAGTGTGGTGATGAGGACAGTCCCCGTCTGCTCAACATGTCAACCATCCTGCACAGCAGGCACACATCAGTGAAACATTGCATGACTTGCACATAAAAACGGTTCTAGGTCAAATGTTCGAATGAAAACGATTGAATGATCAAAGGGTCGAAACAAAAGGACCAAAAAAACAAAGGGTTGATTCTTTTGGACCAATAGTTTGGGGGTCCCCCCCCCCAACACCAGTTTTTCACTACACAAAAACCATTAACCATATATATTCTGTCTGAGAATTTCGACCCTTTTGTCTTAGGTCCAATTACCTCAACCCTTTCATCATTCAATCCTTTTGGTGCTGAATCTTTGACAGGACACCCATGAGAACCATGTACACATGACATGTAGTGGCAGTCATGCCCAACAAATGACGAGTAAAACAACCATGGCAAACACGCAGCAACACTCACTGGACTGGGCATGAAAGTCCTGCATCTCTCCCATTCCTTCGACCAATTCTGGTGGTATGAACTCTGCAACGAGTGACTCATGCGGAGTGAGGTCTACCTCCTCAGGTGCCGGCCCACTGCCAGCCACCAGAGTCATGTTGTAATTTGAGGCACACTTCACCTTAGCGCTGCGTTTGAGGTAATTCCAACGCTTTTTGCACTCTTGGGCTGTGCGCACCTCATGGCCGAATGCACTCACATCTTCCGCAACTTGCTTCCAGTGGGTATCACGATGGGTAGCCGTAGTCTGACAATTTGGCCCCATTAGCATGTCACGGTTGTGGTCCCGCACGTAGTCCACGAGGCAGTCCAGTTCCTGCTTGCAGAAAGGCTTCTTCCTCGACGTGCAGGAGACCGTAGCAGTGTCTGGGGTCCCAGCCTGTACTGAAGGTGCAACCTTCCTCCTTTTGGATGCTGGCCCGGACCCTGGCTGGCAAATGCCGCCCTGATAAGTATGAGCTGTGACACTGGTGGAATGAGCAGAGGGAGTGGCAGGTGGAACATGGAGTGAGGCCCTGACTTGCGTCAGTGGCTGCTGGATGCCCTGGAATGGACCCTGCACAGGAACATCCGCTGGGCCAGGGTCATTGACCGGGACTGTCCTGGTTGGTAGACTCACAACCGGGGTCGCGTTGGCTGCATCTGCCCCTGCAGTTGCCAACACCCGGCTGGTCGGGGCAGCAGATGGAATTACAGCCCCAGGGACACATGTCTCGGTCTGGGCAGCCCTGCGTGCACCTACGGTGTGCCTTCTGACCACCTGTAAATCTTCCATGGACTCATCAAGTGCCAACGCAGCCTGCACTGGCAGACCCTGAGCCTGGGTGGTGGTGTCCACAGCTGCACCTGCAGCTACCACTACCCTTGGGCCCGTGGCAGTCGATGAAACGGACTACCGGGTCACACGGGCGCCAGTGCCAGATGCAAGAACTGCATCTCCTGGAACCGCAGGGGGGGGTGGCATGACTGCACCAACATGTGGCACAACATCGTCCGGAGCTGTCGCACCCCTGCCTCTTCCCTGTCTGCAGCCAGCCTGGACACCTTGGAGTCCCCCTACTCCCTGGTCACCCCGGCCACGTCCCTGACCACGCCCACCATGAGGAGTACGCCCAGCGAAGGTGCCCCTCACCTTTGGTGGCCTACCAACCATGGCACAGATGGAGTAGTGCTGGCACAGATGGAGAAGTGCCAATAGGAGGTGTACATGACAATTGTCCTGGGCAATTGGGATGAAGGGGGTGGGATACAAGATGTTATAAGCACCCCTGCATCTGCAAGGCTGTATGTGACCCTGGTGATGAAGTGACGGGTCATGCAACGCTCAGGCACCCCAAAACTGCAGTAAAACCGTGCACGCACCCCGGTAGCCCGCATGTGTGGAATTAACCTCCCGTAGTGCGCGGTGGCACCCAGGGACACGAAAAAAAATGTACGCATGGGACACGCAGGCTACTATGACCTCGAAAACGGGTACGCGATACACAGGGGCACCCGCAGTGGGAAAAATAGTGTGCGCGACTCACCGTCAGACTAGCGTGATAATGAAAAACACGCATAGCCAATACCCCCGCGAAAAGAAGAGATACGTCCTTGATGCGCTGTGACGTAGTGATGGTGCGCGAAACAACACAAAGTAGCAACACACACGTCGGTCTCCACGAAAGGCACGTACAGCGAACTGCCGGGAGCCGCTCACCTTTAACCCGTGCTGAGGGAAACTCCCGCGCGCGTCACGTCACTTATACACGTAGGCCCTTTCCTCGGCTTACACGCATTAACACGCGGACGTGCAGTTTTTTCCCGTGCTGATTCACTATGCACCCGTCACGAGGGGAATGCCCGCGCGCGTAACGTCACAGACGCACTTACGCGCTAAGGTTCTTTCCTCGATTTACACGCTGATGTGCACTTTTTTCATGTGCCAAATCACTCCGTATCAAGCTGGCCACGCGACAACACACGGAAGACCACGCTCCTGCCCAAAAGGCCATTTTCCTGCCCCCAAGAGCACCGAGCATGCTCCCACCTGCCATCTGCTGCTGCCTGCCTACCTGCTGCCCACGTGCCCTGCTATTTGGTGCCTGCACGTCACCCATCTGCAGGGGTCCAGTTGCTGTGTCCACCCCTGCTGGAAGAGAAGACTCCCGACTGGGATACCATTACTCCAAAGCCCAGCCCCAGGACCCAATTGCCCACCCACACCTGCCTCGGGGGTCGCCATGTCAGGGCAAACACCATCCGAGACCACTGGCGACCCCCAGCCAGAGAGGCAGACGGCCACCAGCTTCAGTGAGAAGGAAGTTGGTGTCCTGGTGGAGCAAGTTCTGGGGCATTATGATGCCCTCTTCACACCATCACGATCCGACAAGGAAGGACGGGAGAGGATCTGGGAGGACGTAGCGGTTGCCATCAACCGGAGGGGGTGGCAAACCGTGACATCAAACACGTCCAAAAGCGCTGGGAGGACTTCAGGTCCAGGACCCTCAACAAGGCCTGGCACCTCATGAAGGCAGAGGATGCAGAGGGGTGCCGGGTGTTAGGGAGAATTCTCCTTCTAGGGCTAATTTCCCTCACCTAGTGAGTCCCCCCGCAGCTTTGCTGGATTTCTGGAGTTTATTTTTTCCACCTGGTAAGAGTGTAAATCCTTTTTCCACTCTTACATACATGTGTTTTGGCCTATGTGTTGTTACTCATTGTGTGATCTTGGGCACTGGAGCACACCACTCCAGGTGCCCCTGTTCTTGTGTGGGTTACACAGCACCTTTAGTGTAGTAACCCAGGATTGTCTTTTAGACTTCCCTCTGACTCCATTTTGCTGGGGCTGACTACTGTCCCCCAGAGAAAGGTAAAGTTGCCATTTACTTTACATAGTAATTTTTACCACAGACCCAGTACACCCCGTCTTACATGGAGTACTGGAAAGGGCTAATCTGTACCCCTTTTCTGTCTGTATCTCCCTGAGCATTGTTTTGCTTTTTTAACATTTAGACTTGGCTGGTGGCAGTGGTATCTACCCTAACTTTTCTACCGCGATTATATTAGATAAACGTGGTACTCTTCTTGGCTATTATATTAGCCTCGAACATAAACCCGCTTGACCAAATCGTCTTTCTTTTGGCTCAGGTTGGGTTTATTCGCCATTTCTTTTTGTTAAAGTCCTTCTTGTGTTTTACTTTGCGCGGCAAACTAGGTTCGCCTTCTTTGTTCACCGTCTTTTGGCGGGCTTCTGGAGAGAAGCCCTCCTCTTGGCGCCTGGGTGTCTAGGTAGACTGAATGTGGGGAAGGGGTGAAGTCACCCCCTGCAAGGGTATCCTAGGAAACCCAAGTCGCACTTTGCCATGATTGGCTGAGGTGGTTGTCCCGGCTGGACAACACCCCTGCTGCGTGATTGACAGCCAGGCTGTGTGAATGGGGGTTTTTGCGCATAAAAGGCAGGTCTCTTGGGCTAGAAGGCAGAGTCGCCTCTGGAACTACAAGGAACCGAAGAGAAGTGGAGAGAACGACGGCTGCTGCAACTACCCCGTCCCGGTGAAGCCCTGCTGCAGTCCCGAGCTATCTTCCCTTCGACGACTAAGAGAAGATCCAGCCCAGAGTCTTCTTCCCTTGAGCCTGGTGGGGATAACCAGCTCATCTTCTTAAGCCAGAGATCTCCGCTGCACACTGCTGTAGTGGTCCGGATAGCCACCTGCTGAGCCTCTCCTGTTTTTAAGGAGCACACCTTTGCGTTGTCGCTGCTGTCGGCTTCATCCCTGTGTGGTGCAGACCCCCTTCAGACGTCCTCCTTCACAACGAAGCTCCAGGAATCATGGGTCTGCGGGAAACCAACAGAAACAACTGCCAGGGCACCAGCTGCATCGTGGGAATAAGGTACTGTGTTCTACTCAAGGAAACTGGGTGAATCCCTTTTCTTCATCCTCAAGACTCGTCCTTGTCTTCCCTCCTTCTTATAACTTTTGTTTCCGAACATTGACAATATTCAAGTACTTTTTGGCTACACGGAATCGTGATCTGTCGAACGGTGTGATCTTCGGCACAGGCCTCCGGTCTCACCTAAACCTGGCTCCGACCCTTTGACTTTTGAACTCCTGTTTCTGAGTGTTTCTCGATACTGTCTGCCTAACCTAAATATTGCCTGTGATTTTTGCCCCCAACTCCCTCTGGGTATCTCAGGTGCTAAGTGTGTTTTTGCCCCAGTAGCATTTCATGTCACGGATACGCGTTTATTTAGTAGACCGAACTGTCAAAAAGTGCTAGCAACCGTATCTGCGGTATCGTGTTTTGTTCATAACACCGGTTCATTCAAACACAGGGTACTTACCTTGAGACTTACTGTGCAAAGTGAATTGGTTAGTTGTAGTAAATTTAACGTGTGGTTTTGATTAAAGTTTCATAGAGGTGTTGTGTTTATAACTGATGGTTTAAAAATAAATGTACTTATATTTTTTACCTGAAACCTTGAGTCAGTGTTTGCTTGAGTCAAAGTAATTGTGGTCCCTTTGTGTAATCTCTGCTACTGCTTATATACTCTTGAGATAAGCCTGGCTGCTCTGCTACTGCTACCACTATAACCTAGTAGTACAGGCTTGTACCAAAGGTAAAACTTGTATTGCCACCTGTGGTCTTAATCAGTGCCCTAAGGGCACATGATTCTGCCTAACACCGGGTCAGCCTGACCAACATCCAGATGAGGGTCCTGGAACGCATAAGCCCAGCGCTCCACGCCCAGATCCTTCGGAGGAAGACCCGTCTGGAGTCGAGCGGTAAGTGGCCATGTATTGCTGTGTGAAACAGGGCATGTTGCAGTGTGCTGGTAGTCAGCTACTTGCCTGTATGTGTAAAATAGGCCATGTATGCATGTGTGTATGTGCTGGGACAACATGGTAATGCATGTGAGACCAGTAATGCATGAACCACATAGATGGTGCATGTGTTCCAATGCAACAAGGGGAGCAGCATGCGGAATGCACACATGAATGCATGCCTGTCCCTGTTTTTGGACATGGATGGGGGGTGAGATGGGTGCTGCTCTCATGTACATGTATGGTGGACATGTTTGTGTGTCTGAGAAGTATGTGTGTGACTTTGAAACGCCATGGATGCATGACACATGTCCGTGACAATGTGTAGATTCACTTATGTAGTCTAGTCACCCTTGTATCCACTGTGTCTGTGGTGTACGAGCCATGATGCATGATCCTCCGGTGATGTGTGTGCATGGGATCAGCATGCGCCACGATGCATGTGAGTTTTAAGGCAACATTTACGTCAATAGAGGCTCTTGTACATGGATGCTGATGTTGATTGCATGCGCCATGCCTGTTTCTGCATATGTGTTGCCTGCATTGACCCATGTGTTGTGGAGGGACAGGATGGAAGTGACGGTTGCCAGTGCCACTCATGTGTTATTGCTTCCTGTCTAGGGGACTATTGTACAGTACCCTGATGCTTGTGTTCTATGTCTCCCTCTACGCAGCGTCGAGTGAAGAAGAGGGTGGAGACGGCGCTGTGGAGCTAAGCGGCGGGGATGCCTCCACCTGGCGGCGACACAAGGCCCAGCCACCCTCCCAGGAATTGCCATCATCCGGGAGAGAGGGGACTGGTGCCGCATCTGCCACTACGGCTGTAGCGGAAGGGCCGGGGGAGCCCACACAGGGTCTTGCAATGGCGGAAGACGGTGCAGAGACATCCAGGTTGGTGGTCTCCACAGAGGAGGAGGAGCCCGCTACTGAGCCGCACATGGGGCCTGGTGGGGGTAGTACCACTGGTGCAAGTGGTGCAGTCCAGGGCCAGGGTCAGGAGGCAGCACAGGTCACTGCGCAGGGGCCTGTGCATGTCGCCGTCCCTGACCCTGTGACTGCACCACCATGCACCAGCAGGGATGCTCCGTCCCAGGCCCATCCGCAGGTAGGGGGGAGGCCCACGTCATCTGGCTCTCCACTACCTGCGGACAAGGAGTCCCATGACCGTATGGGCTCCGTCCTGATTGGTGTTGCGTTGTGCACGCGTGTCATTCGTGATGACGTGCGTGCTTCCTGGGGGAAGAGCTGCATGGCAACGTGGCACAGTTGGGAAGGGCCATGGTCGGTGGGTTCCTACATGTGTCGCGCACTCTGGCGGACCTCTCCTCCTCTGTGGAGACTATGCGCCAGTCATTCTCCCCGCCGTCTTCCGGCCCAGATTCCACCAGGGGCCCCTGTGGACCTGGCCTGACCAACACAGCCAACTTGGTGGAGATCCCATCCCTGCCACAGTCAGGAGTCGGCAGTCCAGCAAGGGTGGACACCCCAACAACTGGAGACCAGCAGATGGAGGATGTGCAGGCATCATCAGATAGGGCACATGGACAGCAGCAGCAGGCTCTAGGTGGGAACGATGATGGCTCGGGGCCATCAACATCAGAGGGGCAGGCATCGGCCAGAGGGCAGGAGGACCCTGGAATAGGTGTGTCTTCCGTGTGGCTGCGTTTGGGCCAGCGTATAGTTGCGGAGCAGCGGTGGACGGAAGAGGCGCCACTCACCATGGTCAGGGCGGAGTTCTCCATTACTTCGGGCGTTGAGGCGGGCTGAATGCCTCGAGGCAACTCGCAGGGAGTTGGAACAGGCCATGGATGCATCCCTCTGAGACCTTGGGGCCAGGGCAGAGGCCCGCCTCCAGGAGATTGACATGGAGTTCGATGATGCCCTGGCCCACAACATCACAGAGTGAGCCGTAGGACTTGCCCGCCGCCATTGTATATAGTTAGTTAGTGTTAGGTTTCCTTTCCTTTCTCTTTTTTTTTCTTTTGGGACGCTTGGACAATGCCCCACGTTTTTCTGTATAGTTCTTAATTAGGTAGGTTGTTTTTTATAGGTTTCATTTCATTTGTTGGGCTCATGGACCCTGGTTTCAATCTCTGTACATAGTTGGACTGTGGATTTCTGCTCTTCGGAAATTTTTTCGGCAGAGGGCGCCGTGCGTCGATGTCGTCGAGTTGATGGTCCCTCGAAGGCCTCCGTCGAGGGTGACGTCATCGGGTGTATAAGTAGCACGCACAGCACCTGTTGGCCTCAGTTCTGTTTTTCCCCCTGTTTTGTATCTGTGATCTTGTACTGTGTAGATTGTGCCGGTAGACAGGTATCAGCCTTGCGAGATTTGAGATGGCAATAACCCGGAAAAAATCTACAGAGGGGTAGGTTGGGAGGGCGATAAGGAATACCTTGGAGGAACATCCAATCGAAAGAACGTTACCAGTTGGTAAGTAACTTGTTCTTCGAGTGGATTGTGTCCTCCAACGTATTCCTCATCTTAGATAGGCTCCCAAAGCAGTATTTTGCATAGTTCCTCTGGAGGAGGGGTCAGATTTATTCCCACCAATGCCTTTAGATGGCGGAATAAAGCACTGCTTTTCCAAAAGTCAGCTCCCTAGACTGGGAAGCATCCAGGCTATAGAATTTTGAGAAGGTGTGAAGTGAAGACCAAGTTGCTGCTTCGCAAATGGACCTTATTCGGACACCTCTTTGAAGGGCTGTGGAAGAGGCGATGCCTCTGGTGGAATGAGCCCTTAACCCTTCTGGTGGGTCTTTTTGTGCTAGTCTGTAGCATTCTGAAATGCAAAGCACGATCCAGCGTGAAATTGTCTGTTTTGTTACTGATTGACCCAGTTTTCTTCCTGTGTAGCCTATAAACAACTGGTTGTCCACTCTAAGCCTAGAAAGTCTAGAGATGTAAAAGCTTAAAGCTCTTTTTGGGTCCAGTCTGTGTAACCTTTCTTCCTCCTTAGAAGGATGAAGTGGAGGATAGAATGAGGGTAAAACAATTTTCTGACTTAAACCAAAATCAGATATTACCTTCGGTAAAAATGATGGTTTAACCCTCAATACAACTCTGTCCCTATGGAACACAGTATAGGGTGGCCCAGAAGACAGTGCCTGCAATTCGCTCACTCTTCTTGCTGATGTTAGAGCAGCTAAAAAGGCTGTTTTCCATGTTAATAATCTTAATGGACACATGTGTATAGGCTCAAAAGGGGCACACATTAAGATTTTTAAGACTAAATTTAGATCCCAAATCGGTACTTGAAATGGGTGAGGAGGAAACACTTTAGTGAGACCTTTTAAGAATTGTGTTTATCAAAGGAATTTTGAAGTAGGAGCATTCTTCCGATGAGCGCTTGAAAATGGAAAGCGCTGCAAGGTAACCTTTTATTGTTCCGCTATTCAGACCTCTATGTGCTAGGGTCAGAAGGAAAGATAGTACTTCCGGAATAGAACATAGAAAAGGATCGACATTCTTTTCCCTGCACCAGTTGCAAACTTTTTCCAACAGCAACGGTACAGAGACTTTGTTGCTGGCCTTCTTGCCGAAAGCAACACCTCCATAACATCATCTGGAAGGTTCCAATCCCTGTATCTCAGCTTTTCAGATACCAAGCATGAAGGTTGAGTGTTCTGACCTCTGGGTGGAGAACCTGACCTTCCATTTGAGAGAGAAGGTTCTCTCTCGGAGGAAGACGTACTGGAGGACAGATGGACATATCTAGAAGGTCCGGATACCATGTTCTCCTGGCCCAATCTGGAGCAATTAGGATCATGCAGTTCCCGAAGCGTTTCAGCCTCCTGATGACCTGAGGAATGACGGGAATCGGAGGGAACGCGTACAATAGTGGGAAATTCCAATCCACCACAAACGCGTCCCCCAGGGCTCCTCTCGGGGGAAATTCCCTTGAGCAATACCTTTCGCATTTTCGGTTGGTACTGGTTGCAAATAGGTCTACCTGAGGGGTTCCCCAAAGGGCGAAGATCTCTTGAATGACTTCCTGAGCCAAATACCCCATTTGTGGGATACCGTGATCTGCCTGCTCAGAGCATCTGCCGTCATATTCTCTTCCCCGGCTAGATGAATTGCCGTTAAAGAGATTCCTTCCTGAATCGCCCAATACCAGAGCTGAATTGCCTCTCTGCACAGGGGTAGTGACCCCACACCTTCTCTTTTGTTTAGGTAGTGCATGGCCACTGTGTTGTCCGTCATTATCAGGACATTCTTTCCCCTGACAGATGGCAGGAAAGCCTTCAGCGCTAGTCTGATTGCCCTCAGCTCCAAAAGGTTGATATGTAGTTTGGACTCTGATGGAGACCAACGACAGTTTATTGTCAAATCGTTGGCGTGTGCTCCCCACCCCAGGAGTGAGGCGTCCGTCACTACTATGATCTCCGGCCATGGTTTACAAAAAGGTTCTCCCTTTAGGATGTTCTCTGCACAGGTCCACCAAAGAAGGTCTTGTCTGACCTTGTTCGGAATCTGAAGAAGATCCGTCATTTGACCCGAGAACTGGGACCATTGAGTCTTTAGGGCCCATTGAAGGGATCTCATCCTCAAGCGTGCCTCTGGCACCAGAAAGATGCAGCATGCCATAAGGCCGAACAACCTTAAAAAATCGTAAGCCTGGAGATTTTGGGCATTTTGGAATTTGGAAACCATCTGAAGAATGTCTTGAGCCCCCGTCTTGGGATGCAAGCTCTTTCCCAAGGATGTGTCTAATACAGCTCCTATGTACTGAAGCTGTTGGCAGGTGTCATTTGAGACTTCTTTAAATTGAGGGAGAAGCCTAGTTTGTGGAGGAAGTGGCAGGTGACTTTCAGATGATCCAGTGCTTGCTCGGCAGAGCGCGCTCTGATCAACCAATCGTCCAGGTAGGGGTAAACATGAATCCCCCCGCTCCTGAGGTGCGCTGCCACCACTACGATTAACTTGGTGAAGACCCTCGGGGCGGAGGTCAACCCGAATGGCAGGACCCGAAACTGATAGTGTGAGTCACCAACTACGAACCTCAGGTATTTTCTGTGTTTGAGATGAATCGGCACTTGAAAATAAGCATCCTGGAGGTCCAATGACACCAACTAGTCCTGTAGTTGAAGGGCCTGAAGGATCTGAGAAAGGGTAACCATCTTGAACTTGTCCTTCCTGAGGAACTTGTTCAAGTTTCTTAAGTCCAAGATGGGTCTCAGTCCTCCGTCCTTTTGGGGATCAAAAAATACGGGGAGTATCAACCATTGGTCCTCTCCTCTGCAGGTACTGGTTCTATAGCACCTTTCTCCAGCAGGGTTAGAACTTCCTGCTGTAGGAGCGGGTTTGAAAGTTTCAACGGGTGTCTCCCTGGTGGATTGCTTTGAGGTTGCTTTAGAAAAGGAAGGCAATAGCCTTGGGCTATTATTTCTAGAGCCCAAACATCTGAAGTAATGGCTCGCCATTCTTGCAGATGCTGCGACAGCCTGCCTCCTACAGGTGTTTTGTGGTGCAAGTCCTCAAAGTGGTTTTGTGGCGGATGTTGCAGCTGCTGATGGCAAAGAGGCTGCAGCTGGAGCTGGCTTAGCACGTTTTCCTCGTCCACCACGAGTGGCCTTTCTTTGGCCCCTTTGACTGGCCATTCCTCTCGTCTTCCCGTACGAGGTGTAATAACGATAGGATCGCCCCCTCCATGATTGCCCTTGTGCATGAAAAGGCTGAGGTTGCCTAATAGCAGCTACTAAGGATTTTGCCGCTGCTTTTGAAGTCTGCAACCTCTCAAGGCTCTCGTCAGCCTTGTTGCCAAAAAGGTGAGAACCGTCAAAAGGCATGTTCAGGAGGCGGTTCTGTACATCCGGTGCAAAACCCGACTTCCGTAACCACGCAAACCTGCGCATTACCGTGCTAGTGCCCATGGACCTGCTTACACTATCCGCAGTGTCCAATCCAGATTGAAGGGATTCCTGCATGGCCTCCTTTCCATCTCTAACGATGGCTAGGAAACCTTCCCTTTCTTCCCCTTCTGGTATGTGCTACGCCGCCATTGCGATGCACTCCCATAGAGTGTACGAAAATGTTGCCAAGGCACATGTGGAGTTGCCAGATTTTAATGCCATGCTCCCGGCTGAAAATACCTTCCGTGCCCATCCATCCACACGCTTATTGTCCCTGTCTGGAGGGATAGACGGGTACGCAAGTTTGTTGGAAGCTGTGGCTGCCTGTATGACCAAACTCTCGGGAGTTCGATGTTTTGACAGATAGCCGGGGTCGCTACTGGCTGGATGGTATTTTGATGCAAGGGAATTATTTAACGGAGGAATAGAATCCGGAGTTTCCCAATTCTTGGCCACCCTGTTTTGTAAGGCTACATGAAAAGGTAGTACTGGGTCTTCAGTGGGACCATGGTCCAATATGTCTGTTAAATCGTCTTGGACGAATTGGGCTGGTGGTCTAGCCCATCCCAAGTAATCTACCACCTTGGTCATTAACTGACGGTAAGATGGACTGGCATGCTCTCCTGGATCTGGTCTACCGAAGTCATTCTCAGGAGAGGTGTCAATGCCACTTGCATTGTGTAAAGACTCCACCAAATCCCTCATTCTGCTTTCCTCTAAGATCAAGCATTCTGGGACATTTGGGGTGCCATACTCTAATCCAAAAGGTACATTTTCCTCCTCGGATCTCTCCTGTTCCCTCAAAAATTGAGGTCAAGGATTTGAAAAACTCCTTCCTAGGGAGAGGCTTGAAAACCTTCTCTGGGAGAGGAGGAGGAAGAGGTGTAGTACCAGGCTCTGAAGAAATTACATGTTTTTCAACTTTTTCCTTCTTTTTTTCTGGCTGCCCTGGCTTGGTTAGAGCCTTTGGCGCCCAGGGTTTCTGCGTCGACGTCGATAAAGGCGTCGACGGCGTCGATGACATAGTGGTCGTCGACATGGTCTGCTTCGAGGGCGTCGAGGCGGCCTTCAACTGTTTCCCCTTCGAGGTGTGATAGGTCTCGGACGGCGTCGGTGACCTCGAGCGTTCGACTTGACTCGAGCGTTTATCGCTCGGCGTCCTGAAAGGTTCCCTATCCTTCCTTTTACGATCACCCAGGCTCGAGGGCGCGCGAGTGTCGGAGCGATGACGCTCCCGGCCGGCTTCCGAAGAAGGCGCGGACCGAGGCTTCGCCTTCTCAAACACCTCCATCATTTTGACCCTGAATACTTCCCACTCTTCGGTAGACAAATGTTTTGTGGGGCATTTCATTTTCGGAGACTCATCTGACGACGAGGTGGAGGGAGACCTATGGCGTTGTTTCTTCGACTTTTTCGACGAAGACGACGAACGATGAGAATCACTTCGGGATCTAGATCGATGCCTTTTGCGTCGAGGAGATTTTTCCCCATGGGGTCTCGACTCGACGCTAGAGGCTTTTCGATCCTTCCGACCTACCTGTAGCTTTCCTCTCCTTTCTCGCAAGGCCTTCCCCGTCATCACCTGACACTTCGAACAGGCTTCCATGTCGTGGCCTTCCCCGAGACACCACAAACACTCGCGGTGCGGGTCCGTGATCGACATTTTTGAGCCGCACGACTTGCATTTCTTAAAAGCCGATCTCGGGGTCGTGGTCGGCATCGATGACGAGGACATAATTACTTCTCGTTATATTATATTTCTTGACAGAACTCGAGGTGCGTCGAATGTCCGAAGCAACGTAACTGCGGAAAAACGGAACTGAGGCCAACGGGCGCCGCGCGTGCTACTTATACACCCGATGACATCACCTTCGACGGAGGCATTCGAGGGACCATCGACTCAACGACATCGACGCACTGCGCCCTCTGCCGGAAAAATTTCCGAAGAGCAGCAAAGCTGGATGGAATACATCCAAGATGAGGAATACGTTGGAGGACACAATCCACTCGAATATTATTTTACTTCACTATGGATCAATGGATTTTAAAATGTAGGTTTCCTTTGGATTTGCTTTGGTGGACAAGGAGTTTTCACTGACTTTATTTTGGATGACTTTG
This sequence comes from Ambystoma mexicanum, assembly GCF_040938575.1. NCBI lineage: Eukaryota > Metazoa > Chordata > Amphibia > Caudata > Ambystomatidae > Ambystoma > Ambystoma mexicanum. Next base: position 964,344,257 of record NC_090936.1, on the reverse strand, counting down.
GATTGTGACTTCATTATTTTCTTTTTCTTTTTTGGACATGCATTCTTTTTTTGATTGATATTATTTTCATGTTTTGATTCCATTTGCTTCATTTTGTGCACAATACATTTTGATTTCTTACTTCCATGTGTGGTATTCGCTCATTGGTTTACTGCATGTCACAATGTGGGTTTGCACAATCACTGGCACACAGTGTGTGGGACGGACATGTGTTGATGTGCATAGTTGACTTTTGGTTTGTGACAAGAAATAGGCCTTTCAGTGTGGGGTGGATGGGAAACTTGATTGTGTCTCAGGACTGGGGGGGCGTGCAGTGGGATTTTGGTGGACATGAGGCCCATGAAGAGGCATCTTTCTGACATGTTGGGTGGGGACATGTGTTGGGGCCTGCTGGCAGGTACCCGGCAATGCAGGGTGGTGGGGGTGCAGGGGGACATGTGCCGGGGCCTGCTGGCAGGTGCCCATCAATGCAGGGTGGGTGGGGGTGCAGGAGGACATGAGTCGGGACCTGCTGGCAGGTGCCCGTCAATGCAGGGTGGGTGGGGGTGCAGGGGGACATGTGTCGGGGTCTGCTGGCAGGTGCCCCTCAATGTTGGGTGGGTGGGGGTGCAGGGGGACATGTGTAGGGCCTGCTGGCAGGTGCCCCTCCATGCAGGGTGGGTGGGGGTGCAGGGGGACATGTGTTGGGGCCTGCTGGCAGGTGCCCCTCAATGCTGGGTGGGTGGAGGTGCAGGGGGACATGAGTCGGGGCCTGCTGGCAGGTGCCCGTGAATGCAGGGTGGGTGGGAGTGCAGGGGGACATGAGGCGGGGCCTGCTGGCAGGTGCCGTCAATGCAGGGTGGGTGGGGGTGCAAGGGGACATGACTCAGTGCTCACTGGTGCATGGTGACATGTGGGCTGGCTGGGGGGCATGGCCAGGGCGGATGGGCTGCCTATGGGACATGACCAGGGGTGCAGGGTAGTCCCCTGTGGTGTGGGCTGGCTGCAGGGGCTGTGGAGGGGGTACAGGGCACACCTGGGAGGACACTCTGCAAAATCACTCCCTGCGCACCCCTCAGAATACACGTACCCTGCTCGCACAAGGTGATTCTCCACACGCACCCCCGAAATACACGTACCCCGCTTGCACAAGGCCTGTCGCATTTGATTCTCCACGCTCACCCCCGAAATACATGTACCCCGCTCGCACAAGGCCTGTTGCATGTGATTCTCCACGCGCACCCCCGAAATACAAGTACCCCGCTCGCACAAGGCCTGTCGCGTGTGATTGTCCACGCGCACCCCCAAAATACACCTACCCCACTCGCACAGGGCCTGTCGCATGTGATTATCCATGCGCACCCCCAAAATACACGTACCCCGCTCGCACAAGTCCTGTCGCGTGTGATTCTCCATGCGCACTCCACTGCGAACGGGGTTAGTGTATTCGGAGGGGTGCGCAGGGAGTTTTACAGATGTGGTTGGGGGGCTGTATGCTGGTCCACTGGCCTGTGCGCCATGTATGGGATTTGTGTGCTGTTCATGGCACACGGGCGGGGTTGGGGGCGTAACTGGCGCTGCTGCAGGATCGCTGCGCCACCTTGCACCACGGCTCGTTATGGATGTTAGAATCCATGAATATGCTGTGCGCGGAAATGGATTTTGGCGCATGCGGCTGGCGCAGACTGCCGCACACGCACACTGTGCACCAGCCGCGTGCGCCACTTGTGCGCTGATTTCTATGAATTACCCCCATAAAGTTACTAAATGAATAATAAAGCTGCACTGGCTCACGTGCAGCAGTTTGCCCGCTAACTCACGTTCTCCTGTATGTCTCCAGACTGAGAGTGCAGGAGGGGTCCACTGACCAACAACACAGAGCAGGCTTCAATGCTGCAATGTATTGATTTTAAACGCACCAAGTTGCTGCTATTGCCCAGCTTATTTATTTATTTATTTTTCTTTATATTGCGCATAGAACAGGCCCTAGGCATAGTAGCGCAGACATAACATACATAACATACACAACATAGAACATAGATCTACCAGTAATCCCAGAGATGTCAGCTTTTAAGCGTGAGTTTGCGAGTCACTTGTGCGTTGCCCAAACTCTCACACCCCCATCAAGAAAGTGTGTATTTGTATAATAACGTGACCACCCTAAAAAGGATACAATGTGCTCTGAGCCCACCATATTCAGGGCAAATTGCATTATTATAGGGAACAAGCAAAGTTCACTTTACATTTTGTAACAGTTTTTAATAGTGTGGGTAAGTGTATTTTCCCCAAAAGTGATGGCCAATCCTTAGTTGACTGTGTTTTGCCATTAGTTGATGGGCATGCATTTCATCTTATTTGCATCACTCAATGGTAGTATGTACTGCATTGTACTTTGTAATTACCTTTTAATCAGTCGTGGGATTACAATGGAGAACTGTGTGCTAATGGGCAAAATTGTTCTGAGCTCCTGTATTCACTATTATTGACTTTCTTGACATATCAAAACATCATTAAATAATAAATGTACTCATGGAACAAAATAATCTGAATTTACAAATAACCAAATTGTAAACACTTGTATATCTGGTTCCCTAGTGCATGCTTATTTTATTACATTCGGAAATAAGCTTTATTTTTAACTGGGTCCTACCCTCAACTTGTAAAAATGACTCACTGGGCCTCATTACAGGTCCGGCCGGTAAGGTATGCACCTTAGTTCAAGCCAATTTTGCCCATCTTGTACGCACCTTAGCTCAAGTCAACTTTGCCTATCTTATATGCACCTTAGCTCAAGTCAATTTTGCCCACCTTGTATGCACCTTAGCTCAGGTCGTAATCTGCTTCTCTTCCTGATATTGAAATCCCTACCTAATATGGCCCCCAACCACTCCAACAGGCCTCCATGCTCTGACTCCATCCATCCCACCCCGTTCTTACCAGCTCTACTCACACACGAGCAGCACATCCACCAACCAACAGCTAGCCCACTTACCACTGCTGTCCCCAAGCCTAAAGCCACTGCCAAAATCACATCACACACACTACCAGTGCACATAAGAAACACTAGACTAGGAGCCCGCACATCCACAATACACACCAAAAATCTCAAACACACAATGCAGCCGCTCCACTCACCCACCACATTCACTCCTACCCCAAATCCACAACCTCTCACCACCAAACACCACAACAACACTGCTAATCCAAGCCCACATGAACCCTCCCACATCCAACTGGCTCTCATTAATGCCAGATCTTTACAAGCCCATGCCACAGAAATATATGACCTAATCTCCGACTTAGAACTAGACTCTCTAGCCATTACAGAATCTTGGCTTCATGAAGCTTCTGGACCAGCCATATGCCAAGCTCTCCCCCCTGGGTACATCATCCTCCGTCAAGATAGACCAGCTCACAAAGGCAGAGGTGTGGCCTTAATAGTCAAAGAAACACTGAAGACTAGACAAATTAAACCCACCACATCCGAGAGCTGCGATGCTCTATCAGTGAACATTTCCTTCTCACCAAACGACACTATGACAATGCACCTTATCTACCGCTCTCCAGGCCCACTCCTGAACTTCCAAGCCGACATTCTACACCTCCTAGGCAACAACCTCAAACCAAGTACTAAAACCATACTCTTGCGAGACCTGAATCTTGGGTTCAATGACACAAAAGACAAACACAGCAAATCCTTTGCCAAAGCCCTTCTGGACCTACAATTCATCCAGAGAGTTGACTCTGCCACTCACACTAAAGGCCGCATACTAGACTGGTTAGTCGACCACAACTGTAGGGTAGATATCAGCTCAAACACTCCACAGCCTTGGACCGATCACCACCTCATCCACTTCTACATCCCTACGAACGTAGCTGTCTCTCAAATCCTTCCCATGCCAGCTGCCTTAAGCTAGATCTAAAAAAACTTCTCACTAAAGAGAGCATCTGCCCACTCCTAGAAGCCTCGGCACTAGCCTCACCCATCTCTAATAACCTTCAAGAACTAGTCGAACTTTACAACACTACAATTAAAGATGTCATTGTTAGGAAGAATTCTGTTTGGGCTGAATTTCCTAACCTAGTGAGTCCCCCAGCAGCTTTGCTGGATTTCTGGAGTTTGTTTTTTTTCTCCTGCCAAGAGTGAGACTCTTTTTCTCCCACTCTTGGACATGATTTATGGTGCTCCTTTAACTGTTAATGTGTTTTATGGGCTATGGGGTCCTTTACTCCATAGGGTCTCATGCGTTTTTACTATGTGTGTTACACAGCACCCTCCGTGCATAACACAGGGGTGTCATAGTGACCATAGGCTCCATACCCTGGGACTGACTACTGTCTCCCAGGGCATGTAAAGTCACCATTGGCTTTACTAGTCCCAAATTATTAACAGAAACCGGTACAAACCATCATATTGTGGACGTACTGGTCGGGGCAATTCGATTGCCCCGGGGTCTGTTAGTCGAGGGGGCACGTCTCCATCCCCCCTGATCAAGTTTTGGCTGGTGGCAGTGGATACACTTTTTATATTCGACCGCGAATATATCCCTATGGGATTTTCCCATTGTTCAAGGCTACCAACTTTAAATATTTAATTCTCATAGCCTCGAACATACTGCCGGTTTATTTATTTAATATTAATTCACCGGTTGGTATTTTTTGCCAGGACTCGATTCTAAAATGGCGTTTGTGTTCTCTTCTGTGACTCCAACCCAAGTCGAGCCCTTTGTTCCACTTTTTGGCGGGCTTCTCCACAAAAGCCTCCAAAAGTGGCGCCACTCTGTCTGGGTACCACAGGGGGTGCGGGAGGGGGTTTAGGCACCCTGGACTGAGTTACCTTGGTAACTCAAGTCGCACTCTTGTGTGATTGGCCCAAGTGGTGCATGTTTGATTGACAGCTAGGCTGAGTGAATGGGGTGTGCTGCATAAAAGCAGGGCTTTGGGGACTGGAACTTCAGAAGTCGCCACAGGACCTGAGAATCCGACGAGGGAGAAGCTGAGCTGACCTACCACGATGACACCACCGGTGGAGCCCTGCGGAACCGACTCACCGACTCACCACTTCCCGACGACAGAGAAGATCTCCCGGCTGGAGAGGCTTCTTCCCCTGACTGGTGGGCACAACCAGTTTACCTTCTTCTCTTCGCATCCCAGGACGTCTTGTGGTCGAATTGCCCGTGCCAAGCACGCCGGCAACCGGATAGCCACTTACCACTGGACCGCGAATAAAAGGACCGCTCCTTTTAGCTGAGAGCTCTGCGGCTGGTTTCTTCCCTGGCAGTGAAACGGACTCCTGTCTTCCTCCCCGACGAGATCCTCTCTTCCCCCGGACGAAGCACTGACTTGCATCCGCTGCCAGGAACAACTGCCCCCGCTGGAGTATTCTCACCACTTTAAGGTACCGTGTCCGCCAGGCCTCCCTTTCTAAAGATTGCTACAAGGTAATAATAACCCCTTAACCTTCTGGACTGGGCTGGCCGCCTTGACCCTCTAACTGTTCCCTTTCTTTTGGTCCAACTCTTTTTGAACCTTTGCAAGACTCTTGTGCACTTCAACCGTGTGACCTTGAACACATTTCGTTCTGATCCTCTTAAAGTGGATCCGGCCTACTGAACTCTAACTTCACGGTTTTACTTGCATTCCTCTCTTGTTTTGTTCTTATGAAAGTGTTGGGATCTGTTTCACATTATACTCTGCTTTTCGCTCCCTTTTAAAACAAATTATTAGAGTGCCATCTGCGTTAGCGCTCACCGCTGTCTGAAAATAAGTGGGGCTTTACTTAAGACTTGTCTAATATTCCTCTAAGGGAGTGTATATCTTTTAGTGACCGTGTTTTTGAATTGCTTACTATTAGTGCCTGTGTGTTTTTCTAGATGTGGTTTTTAAATAAATAATTATCTCTTTTACACCAAGCTCTGGTCAGTGTTTACGTGTTCTACTGTGTTCTTTTGACCTATTGTGAATACTCTGTATACTGCCTAACTCTTCTTGAGGGAAGTCTGACTGCTCAGCCACAGCTACCAAGTGAATCTGTGTGGTACAGACTGCTACCAAGTGGGTTTACTGCCAAACACCTGTAGTCTTAAATCTTTTGCAGTGGTCCCAGAGGGAACTGCACAGGTTTCTGCCTAACAGTCATCGATGCAATTGTAAAAAAAACTCTTCCACGCCAACTCATGGTTCAACCAAGACCTACGAAAACTAAAAACACTCAAAAGACAAGCTCTTAAAAAAATGGCAATCCTCCCCCTCTGCCCCCCTACGGGATTCATACCTAACTATTGCTAAACAATACAAAAACGGCATAGCCAAAGCTAAAGCTGCCACATACAACACTAGAATTGACAATGCCCAATCACACTCAAAAGAGCTATTCGCTATCTTCAATGAGCTAGTCACACCGCCCACGTCCAAACATCAAACGGTCAAAGACGAGAAATGGTGTAATGACATCCAGTAGGCTATGCTTGACAAAAAAGACCTACTCCAAAAGAAAATCAAAGCCAACTTTGACAATCTACCCAAGTCTCCTAACAAAACACGGACCGCCCCCACCCCTAACCACCATACCCAACACAACAGCAACCCTCCACCGCCATTCACCTTTAGAAAGGTTACCTCCCCTGAGGTCTAACTCATTATGAAACAAATAAAACCTTCACTCTCTAAAGGGGACATCTGTCCAGCAAACATAATCAAAGACTGCGCTGAGTCCCTAGCGCCGTTCATTGCAACCTTTATCAACGCATCACTTGCTACTGGCTCAGTACCCTCCTCCCTCAAGGAAGCCTGGGTTCGCCCACTGCTAAAAAACCACTGCTAAAAAAGCCCTCCCTAGACCCAGACTCGCCCAACAACTACAGGCCCATCACAACGGTGCCATTTTTGCTGAAAATCCTGGATAAGGCTGCCTATCTACAGATACAGGCCCACCTTGAATCACACAGCATCCTAGGCAAGAGACAGTCCGGCTTTCGCCCACGCCATGGCACAGAGTCAGCGCTACTCGACCTAAAAAACCAACTCCTAAAAGACATGGATAAAGGCTAAGGCGTTATCCTCCTACTCCTTGACCTGTCTGCTGCGTTCGACCTAGTCGACCATAAAACTCTAAAGACACACCTCATCAATAAAGCTCATTTCTCCACTGAGGCCACAACATGGATCTCATCCTTCCTGGAGGGCCGAGCCATGAGGGTCTACTCAGACCAAGCAGCAGCCACTTCCTCCCCCATCACCTGCGGAGTACCACAAGGTTCTTGCACCTCCCCTACACTATGGGCCTCATTACGACCCAGGTGGTAAGTTACCGCCTGGGCCGTGACTTTACCACCATGGCGTAAACTACGTTTACGCCATGGTGGTTGGTGGACTTACCGCCCCATTCCGACCTAGGCGGGGCGGTAAGTCCCCAATCCCCATTTACCCTTCCCCATTCCCATTTTTGCCCCATAGGGCATAATGGGAGTGGGGAAGGCGTTAATTACGCCACCGTACATTACGGTGGCGTAATTAACTCCATGGTCCCTTAGCGCCATGGATTTTAACACCTGCTAAAAGCAGGTGTTAAAAGCACCATGGCGCTAAGGGACCTCGTACTCAGGCGGTAAGGGTCGGCGCTGTTAACGCTGCCGTAAACCCCTTACCGCCTGAGTCGTAATGAGGCCCTATATAACTTATTCACACTCCCTCTGTTCAACGACTTAGAAGAATTCGGCATAACATTCACCAACTAAGCCGACGATACACAAATTCTTCTCCCACTAACCGGTGATTACGAACAAGACCTAAAAATCTTACAAAACACATACGCCATCATCCAGGCCTGGATGGCAGCCAACAGCCTTTGTCTCAGTGGAGACAAGACAAAGATCTTACTGGTAGGCCCTAAAGAATCCCTCAGCAAGCTAGACAACGAATATAGCACCTTCCTAATTGAGAACTCGGTAATCCCGGTCTCCTCTGCCGTTAAAAATGCTGGGAGTTTACCTAGATTCTACTTTGTCCATGAATAGACATGTTAGCTACATCTCCTCCTCAGTAGCCCTAACAACCAAAATAATCAATGCAATAAAGCCTCACCTATCCACTATAAACTGCCTCAACATCGCTAGGGCCACCATAGGTGCCAAAAAAGACTACTGCAACTTCCTCCTACTAGGCACTTCGACCAAAAACATCAATAGACTTCAAGTCACTCAGAATAACGCCTTGAGAGCAGCCCTCAACATCCCTAGGAGGGAACACATCTCCCTAGCAAGACAAAATGCCCATTGGCTCCCAGTCAAAGAGCGCATCCAGTTCAAGACTCTCACCATTACCCACAGATGCATATCCCAATCTGCCCCTAGCTACCTGACAGAACGTATACAACCAGTTCAGACACTCAGACCCAAAAGGTACCTGTATGCTAACCAACTCGCAGTCCCCAACTTCAATAGAGCCAAAGCTGGTGGCTCCAGCTTCGAAGTCCTAGCGCCAAAAGCCTGGAACTCCCTACCGCCCAAACTGAGAGCTGAATCATCCCTCATAGCCTTCAGAAAGGCACTGAAAACCACTTTATTTAAGTGATTCCTACTTAAAATATGATTGCAATGTTAACAATGTATGTAAAATACAACTGTAACATGCTCACTGTTCCCATGTAACCTCTGAACTTTTAGCTATGTCTGTAACTCTGGATCCATTCATTCCATGATACTCACCGATGTCAAGTAAACCTTCTTTTAACAGCACCACGATGCCCGAGGGCAGCTGTGCGCTTTACAAATGCAAATAAATAAAATAAAATAAACCCTGCAGTGCTGCCGTGACACGTCTGCACAGCGGCTCCAGCAGGCAGACTTGTAGTTTGCCAGTCCGGAAACCAGGGTGCCGGTGAGCTTACTGGCACCCTTATTTCCGGACCGGCAAACATGTAATGATGCCTACTGACACTTAAAATAGTTTTTCTCTCCTACAGACAAACTATTTTGGTGGTTATATGTGATCTTACCGACCACAATTACAGAGTGGTAAATTTGATTGCAGACAAAATACCAAAAAGCACAGATTTTTTAATTTGTTTATTTGGGGGTTCCCCTAACTAAGCCCCCCGTTTTTTGCCCTTATAACGCCACCCAACCCCATCCAGACTGATTTTAACGCCTTTACCTCACTACCCTTTATTTAATTAATGTTTGCTGTGTTTTTCTGTGTTATGGTCCACTCAGAAACGTACCACTCTATAATGTTTTAGATTTTAGCTATATTGACTGGATACCTATTTTGGCCCATGAGCTATCAGTAAGAGAACATTATTTGACCAAGATCACAAACATTTAGTGGAGAAGCTGGCATTTGAGCCCAGTCTGTAATTGATGCCCCTGTCTGACCACATATTTTCTCAGCTCTGGTTTTTAAAATATACAATCAAGCAATATGACAAATAACTAAATCCTTAAATAAATGCTTTAAGCAAAAAGAGTGATTGTAGCATTATATTCCCCATTTAGAGTGGAAGTAGCTAAGTAATTAAGTAATGTAAGACTAATATTTCTCCTTTTGGTTCTGCAACTTATGTGAAGCAGCCTTAAGGATCCCAACCTGCAACTGTAATTATGCAGAGTGTAAAGTAAATGTGGCGCTCCTAAGAAAAAGAAAACAAAACAATTTTTGTCCATTACATCATGGAAATAAATCAGCCAGTTTAAAATGTGACAAGCTGTCAATTTGTGGCAGTATTTAAGTTTCCCTAGGGAATATGCAGATTTCCATAGTTAACTGTTTGTGCTGTATGCGGGCTTTGCAATTCAAAAGCTCCCATCAGCTCTTATCACCCAAACGTGAACTCAAAATTAGAGGACTTGCTGCCATTTCAAATGTGCAGAAAAAGTTAAGTGATTTGCAAGTCTGCCACGTTTGGGTGAGTAGCATTACAGACACATCAGCCTTCTATTCACAGTTTTGAAGGTGAGGAGAGGACGGCTGCAAGGCCCCCACGAGAATGGCCTATGCCAAATTCTGCAAAGTGTCATTACAAGAGGTCAAAGCCCTGTGACTGTTTGTACGCAGATTAATAGTGCCATTTTTAAAGGGTTGCATCTCCTAATCCACAGCCCCTTTATCCAATTCTGTATTTGGAAGACATACTACCACTTCTACAGGACACATGCAGGACACATAAATCAACTATCATCTTTGTAATGTACCACGTTGCACATGAGGATTTGCCCTTTTCACTACAGCATCAGGTAAATCATTGCCTTCCTGCCGAATTTTGCATTTAGACTCTGTTGGGTTTGCGGGGGACCGGCAAGAGTTGATGGGTCTAGGCACAGCCTAGTCCAGGATCTGCTCCTGGCCCCACGCTAGTGTGCAGCGGGCCGCAAGGATCGGCGGTGTCGCGCTGATAGTGTGGCGGGGAGACCGGCATCCAGTGGTAAGGGCAGTGTGGTGTAGGCCCTCTGCCTGTGAGGCGCCGCCGATGTAGCGCCCAAGAAAACACTGTAGGCAGGATTCTGGTGGCATTGACTGGCGGACAGGTAGCCGCGCACCACTTTTATTAATCCCATCACATGGTGTGCCACGTGTCACCACCACATGACACCGCAACTGCATGAGCCCTGGGAGGGGCATTAAGTCACAAAATCCCATGCCAACGTGTGAGTTGGAAAACCATGAGGTGCAGCTAAAAACCACGTTTGATACAGATCACTCTATACAGGCAACATGCCAACAGGCAGCACAACAAGAAGAGCCACGTTGCCCGGAGAAGCCAGAATGCGAGATGATTCCCGGGAGGCCAGTGGCAGAAAGGGACCAAACTGAGACCCTTACAGCTATGAAATGTACTGCGGTGCGGAGGCAAGATTACAGCAAGTGCCAGGGAGTAGTGGACCACTAATCCAGAACGGAAGGGCAGAAGCAGAAAAACTGTCGGATCTCGGGACTACCAATCCCATAATGCACCGCGGGGTGGCCCGGGTTAAACACGAAGCGCTAAAATGCAAAACGACCCTGAAACAGCAGCCCCATTACAAAAATATTTTACCTTATGCCAGGAAATCAGCCCGAGAAAGAAGTATACGAGGGGTGGGCAGTGGAACCAAGAGTTAAGGTCCTGGCGGGTGTTGGGAGAGAAGCAAACCCCAGGTGCAAGGAATGGGGAGGCAACGTTGCCGAGATCCTTAGTCAGAGGAGGTGTTGTGGCCTAAATGGATGACAGGACGCTGTAGGGTTTCTAACAGTCTTTATTGACTGGCAACAAGTGGATAGGTTCTAAAGCGGCCTGGTGGCGCGGGGCGCTTACTCACTGTTCAATGCGATCAAGTCCTGTGCTTCCCCAGTTGCTTCACTGTGGATGGGTTGTGCTCACCGGTGGCACGCTGTAGACTCCTAGGGCCCCCATGAAGCCTCCAGTGGCTGTGGTGTTATGCCCTAGGAGCTGTGGTGAGAGTTCTGTAACTCACTCTCCTTCTCATGTAGTCAGGAGCAGCGCTCCTGCACGACCGCTTCGGCTGGCAGGGCGCCAACTGTGAAGCGGGAACGTTTTCCCGCGGAGCGTGGGCTCGTGAGATCCCGTCTCGTGAGATCTCGCGAGAACACGCTCCCGCGATCACGTGATGTCCCCACACACCCCCTCTGCTGGAAAAAAGAATGGGAGGTCACTCCATGATGAAGTCCGCATATTTCCTGGGTTTCCTTCTCTCTCTCTGGGGCCTGCCAGGATCCGGGTATGGAGCGGGATCGATGAAGTGTCCTTGGGAGGGTGCTGGTGATTCGGGTTCTCTTTGTCCAGCTCCTTGCTGTGATCCCCTGGGTGTAGTTGGGGGAAGGGAGCTTGCGAAATCGTTGTGATGGTGCGGCTCTACGATGTCTCCACTTGGGAGGTGATCGTTCTCGTATGGCTCTTGGCAGACTTGATCTCCTCCAGTGTCTCCTGGCGAGTGTACAGTGTCTTCTTTCCTGCGGTACATGGCTACCCTCTCTAGATTCCATCTCCTGCCATCGCTGGTGCAGATGTGGTTTGTCCCTCTCTCCATGACTTCTATGGGACTGCTGTATTTGGAACCTGTGGAGGTGTCCTTGTGGGGAAGTCGTATCTTCACCAGATCCCCTTTGTTGACTTGTGTGTGTCGAGCGGCTCGGCGCAAATCCCCCTGTGCTTTCATTGCTTCTTTGTTGCGCTGCATGCGGCACGTTACGTCAACCATGTCAACCTCTTCGTCGGCCCTCACTTGCTGAAGCCATGGTGGTACCAGTGAGGATGCCGCCCTTCTCCCCCTCAGCAGATGGAACGGTGAAACACCTGTGACGGCATTGGGGGTGAGACGGTGGGCTGCTACGGCTTCTTTGACCGTCTTGTATGGGTCTAGGCCCGAGGCGTGAGCCAGTTGCAGCGCCCCTTTGATGAAGCGGTTGGCCCGCTCGACTAGGCCATTTGCCTGTGGGTGATAAAGGCTTGCTTTTCGCTGTTTGATGTTGTTGAGCTTGAGAAATTTTTCCATTTCTCTGGAGACTAGTTGGACTCCGTTGTCCGTGACGAGTTCTTCGGGCAGGCCCTGCCCCTGGAATATGGCGGTGAGTGTTTCAATGACTGTTCCCGTGGTGATGTCCGGGGTGAAGTCAGCTTCCACCCATTTGGAAAAATAGTCGACCAAGACTATCCCGTATCTGTGCTCTGGGGGCATGTTGTCCAGCGGCCCTATGAAATCCAGCCCCAGTTTTCGCCACACCCCTTTGGGGACTTCGGTGGGCAGCATGGGGGCTTGCCTCACGGCTAGGCGCTTGTCGCTGTTGGAGCATTCGTGGCACCTATCGACCATCTGCCGAACGTCCTGGTCCATACCTGGCCACCAGTATGCGTCGCGTATCCTTCTTCTGGTCATGCTGCACCCTAAATGGCCCGAGTGTGCTCTGCACAGTATGACTTTGCGGATTCCGCTGGGTGGGATGATTTGATCACCTCTGAGAATGAGACCGTTCATGGCGGTGATTTCCTCGTTCACCTTCCAGTAGGGACGAAGGCCTTCGGGGATCGCTCTCTCGTTGGGCCATCCATTTCGAACCCAGGTGCTTACGTGCCTTAGAGCGTAGTCCTGCTCGAACTCTTCCTGCCAGTGGCGCTCGCTCATTTCCATGTACTCGACGTTCCTCAGGTCGCCGATGGACGCAACGACACATTCGTCTTCCAGGAATGTGGTGCCGGGGGCGCTTTGGTTGAGGAGCCTGGACATGCAGTCCGCTTGGGCGTTTTTCCAGCCCGCAATGTGTTGTATCTCATAGGTATATTCTTGGAGCTTCGTGGCGATCCTGGCCAGTCTGGGGGTGGCCGTCTTGGTGCCGCCCGGGCTCAGCATGTGAATTAGGGGCTTGTGATCGGTGATCAGCTTGAATCTTGTCCCCCATACGTATGATCTGAAGTAGTCGACGGCCCAAGCGCATGCCAACATCTCTTTCTCTACCGTAGAGTAATTCTTCTCGGATGAGGATAATGCCTTGGATGCAAACGCCACAATGTTCTCCGTGTCGCCCTTTTTCTGGGTCAAGGTGGCCCCTAGGCCGTATGCGCTGGCGTCAGTGGTGATGTATGTGTCCCATTCAGGGTTGTATGGTTTAAGGCACAGCGCGTGTAGAATCCTATTCTTGATTTCGCCGAAAGCCTCATCTTTTTCTGGGCCCCAAGAGTACGCTGCCCCCTTCTTCAGAAGCTCCCTCATGGGAGACGTGGTCTCAGAGAACCTGGGGACGAATTTGGCATAGTACTCAGCTAGGCCTAAGAATGAGCGTAGTTCCTCTTTGGACATCGGCGCCGGTGCCTCAGTAATGGCCTCCATGAGGTTCCTCTTGGGGCTTACCCCATCACTCGAGATGCAGTACCCAAGATACTCTACTTTGTTCACCTTGAAGACACACTTTTCATGGCGTAGGTGAATGCCTTCCTCCTGAAGTCTGCTTAGGACTGACTTGAGTGCCTTGTCATGGGTCTCGTTGTCCTTGGCGTATACCAGAATGTCGTCTTGGGAGAATGAAACATTGGTGAGGCCTTTCAGTAGGGAGTTCATCATCCTCTGGAATGCGGATGCTGCGGATGATAACCCGAAAGGCATGCGGGTGTATTGGAAGGTGCCAAAAGGAGTGATGAACGCCGTCAGGGGGCGGGAGGACTTGTGTAGGGGAATCTGGTGATAGGCATCACGCATGTCCAGCTTCGAGAAAATGGCCGCCTCTTTCATCATGAGGACGATCTCATTGATGCTGGGGAGTGGGAAGCTATCCGTGATCACCTCCAAGTTCAGGCTTCTAAGGTCGATACAGATCCTGAGGTCGTTGCTGGACTTTTTCTTTACTAGTACTACCGGACTCAGCCACTCCGAGGATTCCACGGTTTCAATGGTTCCTTCTTCGACCATCTTCCTAAGGTGGGCGTCCAAAGCTGGTCTTGCGGTGGCAGGTACTGCCCTTACTTTGTGCTTGACTGGAGTGGCGTTGGGTTTCAGCCGAATTTTGTGGACGAAGTTTTTCACTTTTCCCGGTTTCTCAGAAAACAGGCTTGGAAAGATCTCCTTGTAGTTTTGCGCTGCTCCTGACGAGATCATGAGCACCTGTTCCGGGGTGCTGGGATCTAGTTTCATGCTGAGTTTGTGTTGGTCATCCCACCCCAGCACGGCTGGACCTTTGGGAGAAAAATACACTTTGGTGGTGGTAGACCTCCCCTTGAAATCGATGCGGGCCTTGATGTAGCCCAACAGTTCGACCGTTTCCCCTCCAAACACGGTGGGTTTTTGCCTGGTTGATCTAATCTCCACTTTTTCTCGTCCCATCATCTCCTTGTACGTGTTGATGGGCAGAATGGTGAGGTCGGATCCCGAATCAGCCATGACGCGCGTTTCCATGCCGTCCACTTTAATGGTGCAGTGGGGCTTTTCTCTTCTGGCATGGGGGGCATTGACCATGACAACCATGGGTCTGTCCTGCAGTTCATCCTCATCGGTTGAGGTGTAGTCACCGTCGACACGGGAAACAGTTTTCTCCCGCCACATGCATGCTGGAGCCACGTGGCCAATGCGTCCGCACTTGGAGCACTCCTTATTCCTGGCGGGACAGTCGCGGTCGTTCGCCATGTGCTTGAGGCTGGCGCATCTGTAGCATTTCGGTGCCTCCTTTTTCCTGCGACTTTTGTCTTTGGGGCCGTCGCGGGATTGCTTGTCTCTGCGACCTCTCCATTGTAGCGCCGCCATTTCGGGCACGGGCAGGTGACTTCCCGCCTCCTTGCGTCTGCTGGAGGTTTCTTCCTCCGCCCTGGCAATCTGGATGGCTTTATCGAGGGTGACCTCCTTTTCTTGGATGAGCTTGTCCTGTACTTTCCTAGAGTTGGTGTGGACAACGAGCATGTCGCAGATGACCTGTTCTGCATTTTCTCCGAAGGCGCAAAGAGAAGCGAGTTCCCTCATCCTGGTGATTTAGTCATCCACAGGTTCGCTCCCTTCCTGTTTGCGAGTGTAGAATCTCAACCTGTGCAGTACAATGTTCTCCTTGTTGGTGAACCTCTTCATGATACGACGAGTGGCTTCTTTGTAAACGTCGTCGTCTTCGGCGTCATCGTCGGCCGCCGGTATTTCTTTAAGGCCGGCAAAGATACGCTGACCTTCAACCCCTAGCGCATTCAACAGCATCGCCCTCTTCCTGATGGGGGCATATCGCGTGCCGCCCACCGCTTCCAAGTAGGTGGAAAAAAGGGGTTCCCATTGCATCCACGGAATCGCCAGTGTCCCTGGCAAGGGGAGAAACGCAGGGGGTGGTGTGGCGCCTTGCATGGTGGGTCCGTGGGACTTCAGGTATCCTCGTCGCCAGTTATGTTGTGGCCTAAATGGATGACAGGACGCTGTAGGGTTTCTAACAGTCTTTATTGACTGGCAACAAGTGGATAGGTTCTAAAGCGGCCTGGTGGCGCGGGGCGCTTACTCACTGTTCAATGCGACCAAGTCCTGTGCTTCCCCAGTTGCTTCACTGTGGATGGGTTGTGCTCACCGGTGGCACGCTGTAGACTCCTAGGGCCCCCATGAAGCCTCCAGTGGCTGTGGAGTTATGCCCTAGGAGCTGTGGTGAGAGTTCTGTAACTCACTCTCCTTCTCATGTAGTCAGGAGCAGCGCTCCTGCACGACCGCTTCGGCTGGCAGGGCGCCAACTGTGAAGCGGGAACGTTTTCCCGCGGAGAGTGGGCTCGCGAGATCCCGTCTCGCGAGATCTCACGAGAACACGCTCCCGCGATCACGTGATGTCCCCACAGGAGGGAACACTAATTGGAAGGGAGGGGCGGAAAGTTGTTTAAATGCTGCATACAGAGACTAGTCTCTCTGTTTTCCCCAGCAAATGCTGCACGTAGACAAGGTGGAATGGAGTGAAGCAGCAGAAGGCTTCCACTGGGCATATGAAGGAGCGGAATTGAAGAGAACGTGGAGGGCCGTACTCGCGACCCAATTGCTGAGGTGTACGCCAAGCTGAAGGATACAAGCGTGGCAACAGTAGCACTACTGAATTTTTTCTTGTGAAACAATCGGGAGGAAGACGTCCATTTCTTCCGAAGCACAACCGGTCAACAGACCCTTTTCCTGAAGAAACTGGGACCCTTAAAAAAAGAGCCTGCATTCCAAGATGGCCGCCGGCGTGGGGAGACGCGAGTGAGACTCGCTCAGGCTGGGCCTGTCATCAGAACCACAATAAGCCTCGATCCCGAGGGTACCACTATCAGCGACGTGGGGTCCCGAAAGCCCAGAGACTGCGGATTTCCACTGGTAAAACCCAGGCGGCGCAGCGGGAGCGGAGTGCCCCTCCCCCACCGCAGCAACAGCATTCCCAGCGCGGCCCGGAAACAGGGGGAAGCTGCGTCGGGGAAACCCGGAACCTGAGCGGAGGAACGCCGTCAGCGGCCACAGAGACAAGGAGGGGCAAGCTAAAAGGGGTCGGCTCTGTCGGTGAAAAACGCCGCAGAGGGGCAGCAGCGGACCGCTCCCCCCCTCCTATCCATCCCCCACGGAGATCACAGCGACCCGCACAGAAGACGGAGCGGGGGGAGTGGAACGCCACAAAGCGGGGACTCCGAGGTGGACAGCTGATAAGCATGGAGACTGGGTGGCGGGCCCCCCCTCTCCCTCCCGTTTCGGGGAGCGGCAGCTCCGGAGACAGAAAATGCCCCGGCCCAGAGAGTTCAGCGGCAGCAGCTCGCAGAGCGGAGGATGTGCAGGTGAGCGGCTAACCCCCCCTCCATCCTCCAGCAATTTTTGGGACTCATTGAGCACCGCACAGGGGACATCCTTACACCCCTTCATACAGGCCAAATAAGGCTGGTGACCGCACAGCCAAGGTGGGGGAGGAGCCCACCCTCTACCAACAGCCGGTATATTAAAAGTTGAACAAGAATAGGCCATTGAGAGACGGAAGCCCAGTGCACAGCGGAGCCTTAATTACATCAAGCAAAGGGCATGTCTAGAGTGAAAGGGAGGGGGGTCCCAACTGAACTCACTACCCCCCAAACAGGACTCGAGCCTCCTTCATATGTGGGCTTCAGATACCCCGGTGACCACCAGGGGAAGATCACAAGAAGAGCCAACAATGCCGACATCAGACTCCACCCGGACCACAAGTGGCAGTCAGCCCCCAACAAGGGACGACATGCACGCCTGGTTCATTGAGTTACAAGACAAGCTCATGTCGACAGTGCAAGATCAATTTGCCTCAATGAAAAATGAACTGAAACAGGCAGTCCAGGAATGCAAGCATGACATTGCCAACCTCGAAGAAAGGACAGACACCCTAGAAAAAATAGTGCAGAATGTAGAGGACGAGGCGACTCAGTACAGCGAAACACAGGAGCACCTGGTGCGATTAACCCACAATCTGGAGATACAGTGCGAAGACCTAGAAAATAGGTCCCGCAGATCGAACATTCGCATTAAAAATATGCCGGAATCAGTACTGGATTTTGACTTGAAAAAAGTGGTGCAGGAAGCGTTTGGGAAAATCATTGACGCACAAGAACCGGACAGCATTGGTATTGACCGCATTCACAGAGTGGGCCAGAAACGCACAGGGGCACCAGGGGAAAGACCGAGAGATGTGCTGGCCGCTCTCACATCGTACCCGCAAAAAGAACTCATCCTAAGGAGGGCGAGGCAGTTGGACCAAATTAGGATGAACGGTGTGGACATTCACCTTTATCAAGACCTGTCCGCCGTGACACTCCTAAAGAGAAAAGAAATGGCCCCACTAATAAGAGAGCTGGTCTCGAAAGAGATAAAATACAAGTGGACATTCCCCTTTGGTCTGTTGTTTGAGTGGGAAGGAAAGCAAAGAAGGGTGACCACCTGGGAAGAGGGACTAAATGCCATGGACATTCAGATCGAGGAGGCTCCTTCCAGACGCAAATTGGCAAAGGGGGACCAACAGAAGAGGCCGAGAGGTTGGGAAACGGTGCGGCATAAAAAGAAACGGATTGGAAGGGGAAAGAGCATGCCGACCTCAGTGGAATAATTGCAGTAATCGCTGTAGAGGCAAGATTGGGACTAATAACACATCCAAGGCACGCAGAGAGGTATCCATTGAAGGGAATTGAACACTATGGGATATACAGGCCCGATGCGGAGTAGGCACGACTCGCAGTCAGGTCTGAGGAAGATGCAGGGTTTAGGACCCCCCGCAAAAGAAATCTCGAGCATTCTGAGGGCAGGGAGCGATAGGCGGAACGCCAGAGCTACCATAGGAACCCGGGCCCTCCTCGGGAGCAAAGTTGTTATTTGGTTATTAGTTGGGGTACTGTTGGAGCATTGTAGAGGGTGGGGAGGGGGGGTTATCCGAAAGAATTTGAAGGCTAGCGCTCCCGGCTAAGGGGAAAGTCAAGTAGGGCAAGCAGATATGGGGAAGATTAGACTGCTTACCCTAAATGTTAGGGGTCTTAACTCCCCTGTGAAAAGGAGAAAAGTAGAGAATATGCTCAGGAGGGAAAGGGCAGAAGTACTCCTATTACAGGAAACACACATTAGAGCCGTGGATAGGGGGAAAATATGCATTTGTGGGTATGATATCCTGATGCAATCAAACGCATCAGGGAAAAGAGCAGGGGTGCTGATAGCAGTCAAGGGGGGACTGGAAGCAACAATGATAGATAAACAGGCAGACAAAGATGGGAGATATGTATTTGCCAATATCAAGATACACAACTTGGTATTTACCTTAGCATCCATTTATGCTCCTAACACGGGCCAGGATAGCTTTTTGCGGAATGCGATAGGGAGACTGGAGGGGTTCGCAAAAGGAGATCTAATCATTGGGGTGGATTTTAATATGGCATGGCAACCACAGCTAGACAGGAGTGCGGGGGTCCCCACATCCAGAACACCCCATCGGGACGTCTAAAAAAAAAGAATGGACTGCATGGCACTTTGTGATGCCTGGCGGGAACTGAAAGCTCTAGATAAGGGGTTTACATATTACTCGCACGTGCACAACACGATGTCGAGAATTGATTATTTCTGGGTCTCGGCGGGAATTCTGGGTAAAGTTCAGGGATTGGAACTGGGCCCCATAGCACTGTCCGATCACGCGCCACTTTGGCTAGATCTATTGACCCCTGGGGAGGGTGGCCTTTGGCGCTGGAAACTACCGCAGGACCTGCTCTCAGACCCATTGATGGGAGAGGCTATTAGGGATAAAATCCTAGACTTCTTTGAGCACAACGATACGGGGGGAAGTCCCTCTGGGCTTAGTATGGGAGGCGTTCAAGGCGATAACCAGGGGACACTTCATAGCTCTGAAGGCCACTAGGGACAGTCAAAGGCATGGATGGAAACGAGAACTAGAAAAGAAACTAACTGAGATCCGAGAAGAACTGCTGGCCCATCCCACCAGAAAATTAAAGAGGACTCTACAACACACACATGGGCAGCTGGAACTCCTCCGCAACAAAAATGTAGAGAGATCACTCCTCTACCTCAAACAGAGATTCTATATCAAAGCCAACAAAGTGGATCAACTCCTGGCAAGGCAACTCTCCGCAAAGCAAAAGTCCAAGACCATCCTCAATATCTAAAATCCACAGGGAGTGACACTAACGCGTACCAAGGATATTGGGGAAACTTTTAAGACATTCTATCAGGAATTATACGCAACAGAATATCCAGATGAGGAGGACCGAAATCGCTTCCTGCGGCCACTCCCCATCCCAAAAATAGAGGAGGATAAAATTGCATTAGACGCCCAGATAAGTGAAAGTGAGGTAAAGAAGGCAATAAAAGATCTCCCTCTCAATAAAGCACCGGGCCCGGACGGTTTCACGGCCTACTTCTATAAAAAATATGCGGACATTCTGACCCCATTTCTCACGAGATTGCTTAATTCTTTCTAAGATAATGGAAATGTAACACCATCCATGAACGAGGCAAAGGTCTTGGTATTTCATAAAGAAGGGAAAGATCACTCCCTCCCCACCTCGTACTGACCAATCGCACTAATAAATTTGGACTCGAAGATATACACGAGAATACTAGCGGCAAGTCTTTCCCCGCTGCTGCCCTCTCTGATATACCCGGATCAATCGGGTTTCATCCCGGGGAGGCAAACTCATGATAATCCCAGAAGACTAATACACTTGATAGAAAAAATAAACATCACCCACACCCCAGCAATTCTTTTATCACTTGACGCCGAAAAGGCATTTGATAGGGTGGAGTGGTCCATGCTCTTTAAAACCCTGGAACACATGGAATTTGGGAACAACTTTATAAACATGGTCAAAGCCAACTACGCTTCCCCCTCGATGATAATAGCAGTTAATGGGGCAGTCACAGAGAGGGTAATGGTCACTAGGGGGACGAAACAGGGCTGCCCGCTTTCCACCCTCTTATATGCAATTTCTTTGGAACCACTCTTAATTAAAATTAGGGAATCTACCCAAATTAAGGGGATAGAGATGGCGGGCAGACAACATAAAGTGATAGCATACGCGGACGATATGGTGGTAGCGCTAGAGGAACCAACGGACACACTCCCCCGAGTGGTACAGGTCCTGAAGTCATTTGGGGACATCTCGGGCCTGAAGATAAACAAGAATAAATCAGAGATTCTACATCTAGCAGGGGATAGAGATCCACTGGACAGGGGGGCAGGAGCATTGGGGCTAAAGATAGCGGGTGAAGGCATAAAATACCTAGGCATAACAATGACACAAAAGGTAGAGGCGCTATATAAACGAAATTATCCCCCTCTTTTAACCAAAGTGAAAAAAGACATGGAACGCTGGTGCCCGCTAAATATCTTGTGGTGGGGAAGAATTCAATCGTTAAAAATGAATACACTCCCCAAACTGTTGTATTACTTCCAGGCCCTTCCGATTGTAATCCCGAACTCGTTCTTTAAAGAGCTGGCAAAGACGGTCTCCCGGTTTGTCTGGATTAGGAAACCCCCAAGAATTGTCAGAGCAGTGCTGACATTACACGTCAGAGAGGGGGGACTAGCTCTCCCTCACTTCAGAAACTATTATCAAGCAGCGCAACTTTGGGTACTGAAAGAATGGCTGGGGGACGGCCAAAAATCGATCTGGATGATGCAGGATAGGGCGGTAGCGAGAACCCCCCTAGAAGATCTCCTGTGGAAACCTAAGCAACATAGGCATCCAAACCTTTGAATCAGCGAAATCATGAAGGCCACATTGAATACCTGGGACGAGCAAACGCGGAAAGGAAACATTACCACGTCAATCGCCCCTTTTACTCCGATTTGCAGGAACCCACAGTTTCCACCGGGACTGGAACACGGGGCTTTCGAAAAGTGGGAAGAGGCAGGGTGCAGGAACATTGGGGAAATGTTCCAGGACAAGGAAATTAGACCATTTGTGGAATACAAGACCATGTGGAACCTAACGAATACGGACAGGTACAAATATGAACAGCTCAAACACTGGTTAACGACCCCGGAGATGATACAGGCGGCAACCAGGGATCTGACCACTTTTGAAAAATTCCTCCTTACCAACTCAGGAGACAAGAAACTAGTCTCCACTCTATACACCTTCATTTACAAATAGGAAGAAAGGGTAAAATGGGCATACATGAAAAAATGGGAAAGAACCTTAGGGGAAGAAACCACAATCCTCCAATGGCAGGCGCTGTGGGCGGACATCCCTAAACTAACAAGAGCAGTCCAGACCAAGGAAATGTGGATAAAGGTAGTCACACAATGGCACTACACGCCGGAGAGGCTCAACAACATGTATCCGAACTCGCCAAATCAATGCTGGAGAGGCTGCGCAGAGCCAGGCACATGGAGGCACATCTGGTGGGACTCTCATAAGGTTAAGGGGTTCTGGACAGAAATGATCTCGGAAATGAAAAAGATATTCCCAGAGGTGGAACGGGTAGGAGAAAAGGTGTGGCTGTGCGGAATGCAAGACCAACAAACCAGGAACTACTCAAAGGCACAATGGAGAAGTTTCATGGGCCTGGTCATTGTGGCATGGGCCACAATAGCTCAGAACTGGAAGCAGCTTGATCCTCCAACAATATACCATGGCTGCAAAAGGTCTGGTCACATATGACCATGGAAAAAATCATGCATAATCTTCAGGAAACATGGGACTTCTTTATGAAAGAATGGGAGGGAGTGCTTGAATATTTGCAATCGGACTACATGGTGCAATGGTGCCCACATAATATTAGAATATCAGACATTTTCGCCGCTTAGATTAGCCCGAGGACAACTGCACCACTGACACTTCTTCCGGAAGGGGGGTGGGTGGGGGAGGGGGTCGATGGGCAGGGTGGGGAGGTTTGTTGGTATTTTGTAACCAGTTTATACTGTGAAAACAATCAAAATAAGGTTAAAAAAAAGAGCCTGCGACAGGGGGAGTGAGGCATTCTCTGCGAACTACTTGCACGACCGAGTGCCGAACCGACAAGGGGTGAGCGGCGCCTGTGCAGTGGCCGACAAGTAACGTTCTGGTTGCAATATTTGAGTTATACAAAGCGTGGTTGTTCCAGTTCTGAATAAAGTATTTGAAGTTAAACTGCCATCTGTCTCTCGCCGCCTCCTTTACAGTGGTGGCAGCGGTGGGATTCAGATAGCGTCGGGACAGACACCATGGATGCCATTATCAAAACACTTGCGGAAGGACAGCAACAATTGCAAAAACTATTGCAAGTCCAAGGGCATCAGGCTCAGGTAGACCGGCAAGCCCTACAACAAGCCATACACATTCAAAGCACTGCTCAAGAACAAGGAAGAGAAGCTCTGCGGATATTAGGTGAAGCAGTGGCTACCAACCGGGTGCAACCAGCCATCCCACCTACTGTGTTACAGAAGTACCAGGTGGGAGATGACCCAAGCTTTTTCTTCGTGAATTTTGAGAGGATCGCTAGGGCAGCTCAATGGCAACAGGAGAGGTGGGCCTTCTTCCTAGCCAACTTGCTCACTGGGGTAATGCAAGGGGCCTATCAAGCGGCAAATCCCAAAGGGGAAACTCCATACATTGAAGTTAAGAAGACGATTTTAGAAAGGTTGGGGATGGATGAGGAGTCCTATTGCATTAAGTATCGGGAAACACGCCTAAAACCTGGGGAAAGCCCACAACTGTTCTATCACATTCAGGACTTGGCAGAGAAATGGTTACAACCAAGCACTGCCACCAGAGGACAAATAAAGGATAACATTATGTTGGAGCAATTTATTAAGGCCTTACCAAGTCCCAAACAAAGATGGGTCCGACAACACCACCATCTGTCCTTACCCGAAGCAATAGATGTGGCGACAGTGTACCAAAAAGCTGGGGCACCCCGAACCTTCACAGGGCCAACCACAAGGCCAAGCAATGAACCTCTAGCCATGTGCCCCGAACCCTACAGGGCACCCCCTTCAGAACCACATATGAGGACTGAATAAAGACCAGCCAATGGAATGGGTTTACCAAAAGTGCAACCCCCACAATGTTTTGAGTGTGAGGAATGGGGACACATTGCAAGGTTCTGTTCCAGGAAACCAAGACCAGAACCTATGGAGATCGGGACCACTCAAACACAAGAATTCAGATGAAAACTAGCACCCTATGTGATAGAAGGGACAGTAGATGGACAACCTGCCCAGGCCACGATGGACAGCGGATGCAGGCAGACGGCCATACAACCGCATGTGAGTGATCAAGACAACGACAAGGTGAGGAAAATAGCTGTAAAATATGTTCACGGGGTTGTCAAAGCATATCCCACACGGGACATTACCCTAGGAATCCTGGGGGATGAGGTTCCAGTAAAAGCAGCTGTCATTCCTACACTTCCCACCCCGGAGCTGATAGGTACAGACCTCCCGGGTTACAGGAAGCCCCCTATGCACAAACTGAACTGGTATGCCCACCTGCGAAGACCCGTTTGTCCAAGGCACAGAAGAGAACTAATACCGCATGGAGAGACGAATACAGGGACATAGATCTGATAGACTGGAGGTTAGGAGAACATTTACCATCCTTCCGAACAGAAACCGGGCTGGATTAAACCCTAAAAAGAGCAAGAGAACAAGCCCAAGATCAATCCAGTGCCAAGGCTGCAACCCCATACTTCAAAGAGTAGCAAGGTTTGCTATATAGGATTACACAAGGCCCCAATGACAACGAGAAGGAACAATTGTTGGTTCCCCAGTTCTACAGAAAGGATTTAGTCAAATTGGCACACAGCCATAACACAGGGGGCCATTTGGCTGAAAATATGACTTTGAAGAGACTATTACAGAATGTTTACTGGCCAGGAATATATGCCAAAGTAAGTAAATATTGCCAGGAGTGCCACACATGCCAAAAAACGAGCTCCCACATACCGGCCAGAGTTACCCTGCAGAAGATGCCCCTGATCAGGGAACCGTTCCAACAAAAAGGACTAGACATTGTTGGGCCCCTGGTGCCAAGTAGCAGAGGCTATAAATTCCTCCTAGTGGTTGTGGACTATGCCACTAGATATCTGGAGGATTTTCCCTTAAGGGGAACTTCTGCCAAGCAAGTATGCAATGTACTTCATCCCTATTTCGCCAGAGTGGGAATACCCCAAGAAATAATCACAGACCAAGGGAGCAATGTTATGTCAGTGGTAATGAAGGAAGTTTGTAAAACCCTGGGCATTACACATTTAAAGACATCTGTGTATCACCCACAAAACAGTGGGCTCGTGAAAAGATATAACAAAACAATTAAACAAATTAATAAGAAGAGCCACAAGTCCCACAGGTTTAGGATGGGATAGGGTTCTATCTTGGGTTTTGATGGTGTTAACAGACACTCCACAATCATCTACCGGGTATTCACCGTTCAAATTATTGTTTGGAAGATAACCACGTTCCATACTGGGGTTGTTAAAAACCACCTGGGAGATGCAGGAGTAGAAGAACTTGACTGAATATGTAAATGATTTAAGAGGCCATCTTGGAAAACTGCGAGAGTATGCACAAGAAAACCTAGGGCGAGCCCAGGAAAACCAAGAGAAGTACTACAACCAGGGTACCCGGCCTCGTTCCCTGAAGGTGGGAGAAAAAGTGTTGATCCTACTGCCTACCAGTGCAAAGAAACTGCTAGCACAGTGGAAGGGACCATACAAGATTACTAAAGTGTTAGGACCAGTCAATTATGAAGTGGAACAACTAGATAGACAAGCTAAACATCAAAACTATCATATAAATCTGCTAAAGCTATGGAAAGAGGATTCCCCTATGGTATTATGTACGTTGCTATCAAGCCTATCAGTGCCGTAGTAAATGATACCTAATCTATCAAGTGTCCTGCAAGATGTGATGTTGGGGGAACAGTTAAACCGGAACCAGAAATCCGACTTGTTCTCCAGTTTTTAACAAGTTACCAAGGTGTTTTCAGGCTTACCCGGCTGAACCCACATGGCAACACACTCCATACCAACGGAGGCAGGCAAGATCATACGCCTCAGGCCATACCGCATCCCAGAAGCAAAACCCGAAGACATAGCACGAGAAATCACCGACATTTTGAAATTGGGCACCATTATTCCATCAAAAAGCGCCTGGTGTTCCCCTGTGGTACTAGAGACCAAACCAGATGGCACCACAAAATTCTTTATGGATTTTAGGAAATTAAACTCAATATCCCGTTATGAAGCCTATCCCATGCCAAGAAAAGATGAGCTACTGGAAAAAATAGGCGCTGCAGCATACTTAAGTAACCGGGATTTAACCAAGGGGTATTGACAGATACCCCTTAACGCAGAGGATCAGGAAAAAACAGCCTTTGCCATGCCCCAAGGACTATTTCAACTTACAGTGTTACCATTCAGGTTACACTGGGCCCTGGCTACTTTCTAGGCGTTGATGGACAAGATCCTAAAACCACAGGACGGTTGGGCAGCAGCATACTTGGACGACATTGTTGTGTTTAGCAACACCTGGAAAGAACATTTTTAGCACATCTGAAAAACGTGGTCACATCCCTAAAAGACACAGTGGCTAGAGACACATCCCTAAAAGAAGCCGGATTACATATAAAACCTACCAAAAAGAACTAGTGGCAAAAACAACAAACTATGTTGGGTACTCCGCCGGAGGCAGGCAGATCACACCCCTACTTGACAAAATACAAGCATTATAGAAATTACAAGTACCCAAAACCCATAAAGAAATACGAGCCTTCCTGGGGTTTGTGGGATATTATCAAAGGTTCCTACCCCATTTTTCCATTATAGCGGCACCACGAACAGACGTGCTCAAAACTGATAAGCCACTCATAATTACGACTGAAGCTAGGCAAGCTTTTCAGACCCTGATCGATTTAATTTCCAAGCAACCAGTTCTGTTTTACCTGGATTTTTCTAAAGAGTTCTTCTTGCAGGCAGATGCATCAGGGTGTGGATTGGGGCCGTCCTGCCTCAAGGAACGGATCAGGAACTATGTCCTATTGTATTCATTAGTAGAAAACTGCTGCCCCATGAACTTCCGTATTCCATCTTGGAAAAGGAATGTCTAGCAATAAAATGGGCGGTGAAGTCCCTCAGATACTACCTACTTTAAAGACGTTTTACTATTTTCACTGATCGTGCCCCTCTAAGGTGGTTGGCCACCCAGAAGGACTCACACCATAGGGTCCTTAGATGGTTCCTAACCCTGCAACCATACAACTTTGTCACCGTATACAAACTAGGGAAGTACCAGGTTGTGGCAGATTATCTGTCTCGAGCATTGGACCAGCCCCAACGGCATGGTCCCTTGAGGGGAGTGTATGAGGTGGAAAACCCTGATGAGCAACTAAAAACCATGTTTGACATTGACCGCTCTATACAGGCAACATGCAAATAGGCAGCACAACAAGAGGAGCCACGTTTCCCGGAGAAGCCAGAATCCGAGATGACTCCCGGGAGGCCAGTGGTAGAAAGGGACCAAGCTGAGACCCTTACAGCTATGAAATGTTCTGCGGGTGCGGAGGCAAGATTACAGCAAGTGCCAGGGAGTACCGGATCACTAATCCAGAACGGAAGGGCAGAAGCAGAAAAACCGTTGGATCTCGGGACTACCAATCCCATAATGCACCGCGGGATGGCCTGGGTTAAACACAAAGCACTAAAATGCGAAACAAACCTGAAACAGCAGCCCCATTACAAAAATATTTCACCTTATGCCAGGAAATCAGTCCGAGAAAGAAATATATGAGGGGCGGGGCAGTGGAACCAAGAGTTAAGGTCCTGGCGGGTGGTGGGCCAGGTGGCGGGAGAGAAGCAAACCCCAGGTGCAAGGAATGGGAAGGCAACGTTGCTGAGACCCTTAGTCACAGGAGGCAACACTAATTGGAAGGGAGGGGCGGAAAGTTGTTTAAATGCTGCATACAGAGACTCACGGCCTCTCTCTGTGTCCCCAGCAAATACCAGACAGAGATGACGTGGAATGGAGTGAAGCGGCAGAAGGCTTCCACTGGGCATATAAAGGACCGGAATCGAAGAGAACGAGGAGGGCCGTACTGGCAACCCAATTGCTGAGGTGTACGCCAAGCTGAAGGATACAAGAGTGGCAACAGTAGCACTGCTGAACTTTTTCTTGTGAAACAAATCGGGAGCAAGACGTCAATTTCTTCCGAAGCACAACCGGTCAACAGACCCTTTTCCTGAAGAGACTGGGACCCTTAAAAAGAGAGCCTCCGACATGGGGGGAGTGAGGCCTTCTCTGCGAACTGCTTGCACGACCGAGCGCCACACCGACGAGGGGTGACTGGTGCCTGTGCAGTGGCCAGCAAGTAACGTTCCGGTTGCAATATTTGAGTTATACAAAGCGTGGTTGTTCCAGCACTGAATAAAGTATTGTAAGTTAAACTGCCATCTGTCTCTCGCCGCCTCCTTTACACAAGGGTAAATGATCAGAACAACATCATTAATCAATATTACACAAACAACAGTATCACATATTTACAACTCTGCCCGTGGGGCACTGGACATTGTATGTGGGGAAACTATTAGTCCAGAAAGATGGTACACCAGTGATGCCTCTTGCACTGCACCCAAATAAAGCCTACAGACAGCTCACAGGATCACAGCTTCGGCAACACTTCACTGTGTCCACTTTAAGTGTGCCACCCACACACTGGAACACAGCTTTAAAAGTGCATAATAGGGCCCTGAGCTAACCACACTCGGGCAATAGTTAATTCCTAGTTCAATGCCAGGGAGAGGCTTCTCTGTCCATGTGCAGGCAATGCCGCACCTGGCGTTGCCGGGGGCCACATCTCCTGCGTGGATGTAAGTTGTTCCGGGCAGGGATGTGTTGTGACTGGCCCTGCGGTCACGCAGGCCAGTCCGTCCATCGCTGGGGGCACGCAGCAAACACTTCAACCTCACAGTTGTGGGCTGGCCAACAGGCAACAAAAGGCCGGGGGGGGTATAAGTAACACACAGCCGGTGTTGCCCAGCATGGACACCAGCCCACACACACTGAGTTGCCCTGCAGGGACTCAGCTGCAGCAGAGGAACATTGGGACAGCGTTGCCCAGCAGGGGCACCGTCCTGGTGCAGGGCCATACAGGTAGGCCCTCTGCTTGTTGCGCAGTGCCAGCATGGCGCTGGCAAGAACGACACAGCAGGCAGGAGTCATTTGGTCAAGACTGATGAGTGGGAGGCTGCTCATACTTTTATTGATTCGTCACATAGTCACTACACGTGACATGACCACAAGCCCTGGGAGATACCATGCTCGCGGGAGGGGTGACACACCACAGGATGTATTTCTCCTACTTTAGTGCAGCAGCGTGCCACTCTCAGGACTGCGGTAGAGGCTGCTCCACTCATTATCTCCCCCAGGCAGGAGTCATGATGGGTAGGGTGGGGCCAGCTGAAGTCCTGGCCGCACAAGCACCCTCTGACCCAGGCCCCGGGCCGCATGAAATGCGGAACGATAGAGGGTCTGGGAGTTTAGGCGCGGGGTGGGGGGAAAACGGCGCGAAAGCGTAGGGAGGGGCATCCGAATGGCGCCACAAGAAACAAAGGCCCAGGAAGGGCAGGAAGCAGCACTTGGGTAGGTGCGAAATATAACAACAGGAGGTCAGGCGGTAACCCGGCCGCCCCCAGGAAGGAACAAAAGGCCGGGGGGGTATAAGTAAGCCTGAAAAAGGTGAGGCGGCACAAACCAGGTAAGAGCTCACCTCTCTCGGGTAGGCTCTTGGTACCTGGAGAAGGGAAAGGAAAAACGTTTGCTCTTGCGGGCTCACGCGCTTTCGACCCTTCAATAAGCGGAGCTCTTGCGGGTTCACGCATTTTATACAGCGTTCGTCGCTTGAGACTAACGCGGCAACCGAGACGACACCGGAGCGAGCGAGAGGGATAATCGTTGCAGTTGCCAAACGGAAGCGGGACCGGCAGAATTCAGACGAGAAAGATGGCGGATGGGAGAGCGAAGAGGGCCCGAGAATTCTCAGAATGGGCAAGAAAAGCGGAGAAGGAGTATGGAGCCCAATGGGTGCTGGAAGTAATGCAGAAAGAAGAAAGGGCGAAGGCAGCATCCCCCCTACTGTTCATCGAACACAGCAGCAGCGAAGGCGAGGAAGAAGTGCCACAAGGACAGAAGAGGGGGAGAGCAGAGTCAGGAAGAACGGAGGAGGAGACGGAGACGTTGGTCAAGAGACAGAGGAAAGATAAAAAGAAAGGTACTGTGAATAATAATGATGGGAATAAAATAGTAAAGATGTTAAAAAATTGCGTCACGGTTTCGGGTAAGTCGCCCAGAACCAACGACAGGAAGAGCAGACGGGGGAAGAAAAGCAGGGAAGAATGATTGGGTAATTCGTCAGAGGAAACCAGCAGTGAGGATGAAGAAAGGAATCATCTAAAAGCTTGGGTAAAGTGGAAAGGAGTGGTGAGCAAGGAAAAGCGGAGGGGGGGTAGGGATAGAACCCAAAGAGGCCCCGGTCCCTACCCCACAGGGGGCACCAGTTGAGCCCAAGGAAGTTCCGGTCACGACACCGCAAGGGACACCAGTAGTCCCGGTGCCCCAAGGAGCGCCAATTGTAGCGATGCTGCAAAGCGCGACGGTAGGCCCAAACATAGGGGCAGGGGCAACAACAACGGCGGCAACGGTAGAGAACGAGGCACCACTCATGACGAAGTATGGCAGGCCAACCATGGGTAAGGACGCACAGGGCAGGTCAATGAAAGCGATGGCCTGGTACATAAATGACAAAGTAAAGGAAAAAATTTGGAGAAAGGAGTTGATCGACATATTTACATTATTAGATTGTCAAAAAAGGGGGATGAATGTAGCAGTCAAAGACATGAAGGAGGACGAAAAGAGTTTATTCAAAAAGGGGCCAGTAGTTAGGAACTTCGATAATTGGATGTCGGCCTTTACCATAATGTCGACAATCATATTACAGAAATCCCCGGAGGATGGGGTAGCGTTAGTTGCTTATCAACAGAGGGTGCTGAAGGTCCACGCAGCGTTTGGTGGGGACGCATGGCTAGAGTACGACCATGAGTTCAGAAAGGAGATGGACTGCTTCCCGGACATGGGCTGGGACGAGGAAAATTTCAACCTCTACATCTTTAATGTGCTGAAAGAAAAATGGGATTCCAAGGAGCGGAATACAGGTGGGCAGCAGAGAAGGCAGTACTGGCAGAGCGATTACAAGACAGATTACAGATCTAGTAACAGAAGATACGACTCCAGTTACAACAGGTATAGGGAACAGAGTTTTCGGAGCGGAAATTTCGGGCCACAGAGAGGATGGCAGAGCAGCCTGCCCCCAACAACACAAGGTGGGGGCTGTGGGAGCACGGGTACGGCTCGAACAGAACCCGGGCAATGCAGGAGCTTTGAAAAAGGGGTACCATGCAGCTGGGGTTGGAAGTGCAAATTCAGCCACAAATGCAAGAGATTCAAAGGAGACCACAGCAGTTCCAAGTGCACAAGGGCCGCAGCTCCGAGTGGCAGAAGAGACGAGACACGGAAATAAGAACTGGAGCAGGAAAGAGGCCACGCCGGTAAAGATCGAGAGAATGGAAAAGTGGCTCCGAGATTACCCCGATCAAGAAGCAGCAGAGCAGATTAGGCGAGGCTTTAGGGAGGGGTTCAACATTCCTTTCACCGGCCAAGGAGCGCAAGACATTCCCAGGAATCTGAAATCAGCAATTGAAAACAGAGAGATAGTGACCAAGAAGATCAGGAAGGAAGTGGAACTAGGGAGGGTGGAGGGCCCATTCATGGCCCTACCCTTTGAAGAATTCTTGTGCTCTCCGCTAGGGCTGGTGCCGAAGAAAGAGGAAGGGGAATACAGGTTGATACACCACCTATCCTACCCCCCGGGGGCCTCGGTGAACGACGGCATCGCTCAGAGCGAAGCAACAGTAACATATTCAGATTTCGAAGACGCAGTAGAATTGGTCAGAAAAGCAGGGGAAGGGGCATGGATGGCGAAAGCAGACATTAAATCGGCATTTCGCCTGTTGCCAGTCAACAGCGGATCACAAAAATGGCTATGTATGCATTGGGAGGGGGAATACTTCATCGACAAGTGCCTCCCAATGGGTTGTGCCATCCCGTGCGCATATTTCGAGAGGGTGAGTTCATTTTTACAATGGGAAGTGGCACAGGAGATGAGGGAGTCCATGATGGTGCATTACCTAGATGATTTTTTATTTGTCGGCCCCAAAGGGGCAGACATGTGCAAGGCAACACTGGACAAATTCGTAGGAATAACGAGTGAGGGGGGCATTCCTCTGGCAGATGAGAAAACGACGGGACCAACACAGGTGATCCAGTTTCTAGGTATAGAGATCGACTCGAACAAGGGGAGGTGTCGGATCCCAGAGGACAAAGTGACGGAGCTACTCAAAACAATACAGGAGCTACGAGGAAGAAACAAGGCAACCGTGAAGGAATTACAAGCACTGGCAGGGAAACTGAACTTCGCGGGAAGAGTCATACCGCAAGGAAAGGTGTTCCAGAGAAGGATCGAGCTGAAGACAAGTGGTGCTACCAAAGGGCACCACAGGGTCAGGCTAGGAGGAGGAATCAAGAGAGACTTAGAAGTCTGGGCTGAATTTTTGGTGAACTTCAGGGGTACAGTGATATGGCGCTCGCCAGTGAACGAGGAAGGTAGAAGAGTGTTATTCACTGACGCAGCCGGTGGTTTTGGTTTTGGAGCAATACTGGGGAGAAAATGGTGTGCAGATGAGTGGCCTGAATCATGGCAGGTGGCGGAATGGACAAAGAACATAACGCTACTAGAGCTCTTCCCGATATGGGTCGCGTTATGCGCATGGGGGAAGGAACTAGGCGATAAGGAGTTGGCGGTGGTCGGACAACATGGCAGTAGTGCATGTGTTAAACAAGGGAAGTGCATCATGCAGTGTAGTGTTGGAATTGATGAGGGCAATCACACTGGAAAGCCTGAAATTAAATACATGCATAAAGGTGAGGCATATCGCAGGGGAAGAAAATGTGGTGGCTGATGCAATCTCTCGTTTTCAGTGGGAGAGATTCAGGGAGCAGAGACCAGACGCCGACAAGGAAAAGACGCCCACGCCACGAAAGGCATGGGTCCCGTTGAAAGCACTAGAAAGGAAAGCACGGTTGGCCTCAAGGTCGACTCAAAAGTGGTGGAAAAAGAGTGGAAAAAAGAAAGGGTCATCGACAAGCTGACCAGGAATGCCCTGACATACAAGACGGGTAAGCAGTACGCAGAGTGTAAAAGATGTGTTGTTGGAAACAGGTGTAAAAGTGGTGGAAGAAATATCAACGGAAAAAATCTGTGAATTCCTGGAAGGTAAAAAGAAAAGCTGGGCAGCAGCGCACCTAGCGGCGGTGGCATATACCGCAAAAGTGGTGGGCGTACCAGACCCGACTGACAGCGATAAGATAAAATATGCGATGAGGGGATGGGCGAAGCTAGAGGGGAAGAAGCCAGATAGCAGAAGGCCGGTCAATTCTGGGAAGTTGATAATTTTACTGAAAGTCCTACCAAATACATGCAGCAGCACATACGAAACTGCGCTGTTCAGGGCAGCATTTGCGCTAGCGTACTACGGGGCTTTCAGAATAGGGGAACTGGTGGCCAGGAATACGATGGCAGGAGACGGCCTGGCAAAGAAAGATATCAGTATGGGCGACAAAGGTATGTCAATAATGCTAAGGAAATCTAAGACAGACCAAGCAGGGAGGGGGAGAGCGATAGATCTCAATTGCATCAGAGAGAAGGACCACTGTCCCAGATGCATCACCAGGGAATTTTTAGATCTGCGACCTGAAATTGACGGGCAGTTATTGATACATAGGGACGGCCGCGCGCTCAGCAGGTATCAGTTTCAGGCGGTATTGAAGCAGGCAGTGGCAAAGGTGGGATGGGATCCAGCCGAGTTTGGGACACACTGTTTCAGGATAGGGGCAGCAACCTCTGCGTGGGCGGGGTGCCTGGGGACGAAGGGGGTGAAACGAATTGGGGGATGGAAGTCGCAATGTTTTAAGAGATACATAAGGGAGGAACTGATATGATATTTATCTCCCCCGTTTCTACATAGGTCGGACCCTACAAATCGGCCTGGATAGTGGGGCCCTCTTTTGTGACCCGGGCAGGCAGGTGGCTGGAAGAGGTGAATCAAGGATTACATTTCAGGAACACAATTACGTCATGGTGGGGCCTCCCGGGGATGCACTGGGTGGACATCCACGACAAGCTATCGGACTTAATAGGTTTCAGGGAACCCCCCGAGTACCTGGTTATACATTTAGGGGGGAACGATCTGGTGAGCACAAACAGGGGAAAATTGCAAAGAGAGATCTGTGAGTCACTGCATAGCTTGGCTCGCAGCTGGTGGAAGACAGAGATTTTTATGTCAGAAATAATACCTAGAAGGATCTGGCATGGGGCACAAAAGAGACATGCGATTGAGATAGCGAGGAAGAAGTTAAATAAATCAGTAGAGAAGTACTGCAAGAGTACAGGTCTACATTTCATAAGACATGGCTTACACCGGAGCAACCCGGACATGTTCCACCAAGATGGAGTGCACCTATCAAAGGTTGGGATGGGGGTTTTTTCCGACAACATTTTTAGGGCACTTCAGGCAAGAGGCTGTAGGTAGGGGGCTTTTGGGGGGGACCTGAGTGGGTGTAAAGGACACCCACTCAGGTGTGGCGGCATGTGCCCAGGAACGAAGGCTCAGGGATAACAAAGACTCAGAAGGAGCCTTGGGCGGCTTCGGAACTAAACACAATGTGCCCAAAAGCATATGTATATGTAATGATTTGTTATAATGGTTTTTCTGTAAGAAAATAAAATGCCTACGGCCTACAAATTTTCCATACACACAAAGTTGTCTGTAATTTATTATTAGGTAGGGATCTGGTAAGAGCAGCAAGGTGAACCCACACTACTCAGCCTATGACCCAGGCCCCGGGCCGCATGAAATGCGGAACGATAGAGGGTCTGGGAGTTTAGGCGCGGGGTGGGGGTAAAACGGCGCGAAAGCGTAGGGAGGGGCGTCCGAATGGCGCCACAAGAAACAAAGGCCCAGGAAGGGCAGGAAGCAGCACCTGGGTAGGTGCGAAATATAACAACAGGAGGTCAGGGGGTAACCTGGCCGCCCCCAGGAAGGAACAAAAGGCTGGGGGGGTATAAGTAAGCCTGGAAAAGGAGAGGCGGCACAGACCAGGTAAGAGCTCACCTCTCTCGGGTAGGCTCTTGGTACCTGGAGAAGGGAAAGGAAAAACATTGCCACCCAACCCACCCTACAAAAGAAACGGAAGAGGTGGGGGTGTGCAGGCAGGAGTCAGGACGCCGAGTACTCCTTCGGTACACGGTACAAGAAAGATGGTGCAAAAGTGGAAGTCATGATGGGTAGGGTGGGGCCAGCTGCAGTCCTGGCCGCACAAGCACCCTCTTGACTGAGAGTTACGGCAGAGGTGAGATTGCCAGCAAGGTGCTGGGGTGTTGCTCCCAGCAGCAGCGCTCGCTCCGCACTCTCTCCCTCAAACAGGAAAACTTCCAACTGCTGTATTGGAGTGGGACAGGCTGCGGCCAAGGGCCACAGCCAAGTCAGGCTCCCCCTCCTTGAAGTGGCTATCCGTCTACACGCTCCGGGTCCTTTGGCAGCGTTTGCCGGTGCGCACATGCTACCTCTTCTTTCGCAGCACCAACAGTTTCTTTGAGTTTCGCAGGGTGGCCGTTCATCGCACAGCGCTGTCTGTCTTCTTGCTGATAGATTTTATCCATCAGCAGTGATTTTTGGTACTCCATCTTCTTGGGTTGAGTAGGTTTAGGATCATTATTGGTCTGTGTGGACATGTTTCACAGGGTCTTCGCTGTGATAACGGGTAGCCGTGCGCACCTTTTTTTTAATCCTATCACATGATGTTCCACTTGACACTGCACAAGCCCTTGGAGGGGTCTTAAGTTACAACAGACTCTTTCCTTTAATGACCTGGTTTTCAGCCTGCCCTGCTTGCAGATTTTCTGAGGCCTTTGCGGCCTTGAGGGCTTGGTGTTTTATTGCGGGTAAAACCCTTGAGTCAGGGGTCAGTTGGCACTTATATAATCCTAATTACTCCTAGTCCTACTCTTCCTCATCACTTTATTTACTTTTGAGGCACCTGCATCCCTGACAGGAAGCCATTTCCAATTCTAGTTACTCCACCCCTCCTTAACACAGTACCCATTAGTTAACCACTTCCAACTGAGGATCATGGCCCCTAGCATTACCCCAGATGCGGGAGAGGTGGGCCTTGTGTACTGCAATGAGAAAGAGTAGGACTAGGAGTAATGAGGATTAGTAAACTAGGCATTACCTTCACGTCCCTCTTCATTGTCCCAGTACTTAATTTTGAGGACTACCAAAGCTGAAGATGATAGGGTCTATGAAGCAACGCACAATACACATGTATGATGTAACACCCCCATCACCAACTTTACTGAAGGGCTACTGGCCACACTTCCTTCAGTGTGTGCCAGCAACCTAAAACCGGCACCAAAAGGACAGGCCCCTTGACTGGTCACATTCAACTATTAATGTCAAATAAATGGGATAGGGTTGACCAAGGTGGCCGCCCTCCGAATGCCCCATAGGGAAACTCCATGTGCACCGCCCAAGGACATCGGCATGCCTCTGGTCGACCGACCCTGGATCTGTAGAGACAGCAGTACCCCATTCGGATACAATGACTGATGAAAATCACAGAAACCTTCCTTCCTGCCCCAAAACCCCACAAAACAAACTGTCCACTTTCCGAATACACCAGCAGTTAGTGAAATATATGCTAGTAATGCCCTGCGGACATCCAAGGCATGCCATCTCTCTTTCTCCCGCGAAGATGGGTTTGGATGGAACGCCAGAAGCACCTGTGGAACTTCGAAGCCACTTTTGGTAGAAACACAGGATCGGAGCGCAACACCAGCACCTCAGAGAGCACTTTCAGAAACACTCCTTACACAGCAGAGTGCCAATCTTCCACTATCTGCAGCTAGAATTAATTGCCACTAGAAACACAGTCCTTAGTGTCAATAGTCTCAAATCAACCCCCTCAAAAGGGGAATCCTGAAGACTCTTTGGCACCAGCAGAAGATCCCTAGGGGGAGTACCTGAATAGCACCAGAACTGTACTGACTTGGTTCACACTGCTTTTGAATTTAGCCACTCTAGAACTGTACTGACTTAGTTAACGCCGCTTTTAAATTTAGCCATCCTAGAACTGTACCGCTTTGCTTCACACTGTGTTAGAATTTATACACACTAGAACTGTACTGATTTGGCATACGCTGCTTTTGAATTTAGCAGCAATAGAACTGTACCGATTTGGTTCACGTTGCCTTGAATTTAGCTACACTAAAAACTGCACTTGCTCAATCTCTGCTGCTTTTGAATTTGGCCACACCGAAATGGTTTTGGTTTAAGCGCTGCTGGAATCACTCTAACTTAGCCACGCTAACCTCTATGGCCTTGAATTAGCCGCCCTCCAATAGAGCTGAGAGAGCCAGGGAACTCTGTGGTAGGGCTGAGCAAGTGGCTCTGGCCTGGCTCTAGGGGTCCAACCCGGGCCGAGCCAGCACTGCATGGTGGCTGGATGGGGAGGAGATTTGGCAATATTGGCAAGTGGCGGGCAGACCCAGTCCAGAGAACTTTCTCTTTGGGACAGGGGAAGGGGATTTTGGTGCTGGAGATGGGGAGGGCGTGTTTGATGGGGAGCTGGACTGGGACAAAAAACAAGGCAGGTGGTGCGTGGGGGTGGTGGCATGTGGCGGGGGGGTGCCAGTCCAGTGGGCTTTCTCTTTGGGACAGGAGAAGGGGATTGTGATGCTGGAAATGAGGATTGGGACAGAACCAGTGTTTTCTTATGGTAAAGGGGGCTGGGGCAGAGAACAAGTGGATGGTGGCAGTGGGGGGGTGGCGCTTTTGTTTTGGGGATAGTAGGTGGGTAGAGATAACAAGGCAATGGTGGCCCTGGTCGGCAGAGGGGGTGGGGGATGGACAGCACTGCTATTTTTAGGATTGCAGTTGGAGGGGGTAGGGAAAAGAGGATGTGGTGCTTGGGGGGCAGGGACAGTACTACTGTTTTGGGGATAGCAGGGGGCAAAGAACAAGGGGATGGTGGTGCTTGGGGAGCCGCGCTGCTGTTTTGGAGATGGGCAAGGGGAGGGGGGGCAGGGAAATGAGGAAGGAGGCTTTTGGGCAGGCACAGTACTGCGGTTTTGGGGATGGCAGGGAAAAGACGACGGTGGCACTGGAGTTAAGGGGAACAAGCACTGTAGGGGCAAGGCAAGGCACTTGCCTTTAAAGTTGCCGCCAGCCACTACAGCGTCTTAGCAGGAAGTGCTCCAACCCGTTCCAGCCAATCAAGTTCCTGGCATGTTATACAAAGTCAGGCGGCCCGGACAGGAAATCAGGCACCTTGCTCCTGTAAGCATGTATTTTTTTATATTTGTATTTCTTTGTTATGGGGGGGCAGGTGAGGCTCATGGTCGGCCCCTGCTTTGGGCAGGCACTGACCTGAGAACAGGGTCAGGCCAGAGCACTAGTTTAGGCCCCGTCCGACCTGAGCCTCAAGCTGCTCGTCCAACTTTACCAACCAAATCTTCATGACAACTGAATTTAGACACCTTGAACCTAAACAACTGGGACGGTGTCCCTTGGACTGCTTCCCCTGGAGACCCAACCTTACCCAGCGCAACTCGAACCACGTCTGAACCATATCACTTTGAACCTCAGAAAACTCCAGAAACAAAAAAATAACTCACCACAGGAGGACTATCACTCTGTAACCAAAAAAGCATATGAGGCCCTGAGAAAGGCCTAGAACCACAGCAAGGCATTTGCCATTGTATTAAGCAAGCCAACTCGGTCGAGTCTGTTTTGTGTATGCCAAACAACACGGCATAACCAGCGTAATTAGAACCAACAGGACCTATCAACCTCAGCGAAACCCGCCACCCCCAACCAGGAAACCTACCACCCGAACAACTTGACGCACAGCCACATCCACAATAGACCACCGACCCACAACAATCAAGGAACCTCCACAACTACAAAGATGCCCCAATACAAGGACGACAAACAAATAAGGATGTAAAACAGAACACAAAAGACAAAAGAAATCACCCCCTACCAAACAACAAGAACAACCTACTGGAATTCACAACACCTCTAATTTGCCACCAACACCCACTCAAGGAACTGAAGATCCGGACTAAGACAGGAACAAAGACATCATACATCTCCCACTACCTCTCCACCTACAAGCCAGCCACACCAGAAAACAGCCCACAACAAAAGGCCCAGGTAACACAAGAGGAGACCCTAATATACTATCAAACCACAGAACATGACACATAGAACTGAACAACAGAGAAAACCATATCAGAAAGATACCTAGACGGATGAGAACTAGATTGGAATCCCTCACCACCCACACCACTTACATTATCAAAGATTGGAAAAAGACCACCAAGACACCCAAATATCTAATTACAACTACTCAGAACAGAGAAACCCATCACACAATCTAATGGAACTCCTCAACAAAGAGACAGGTGAGACTACCGCACACCCTACAATATACAGGCCAGCCCAACAGAGAGTCAAAGGACTGACAAACGCGGCTCCCACCCAAACACCAGAAATAACTCCCAACAAAGGACAAGCCAAATCACACAAACTACACTGCAGCCTACTCAACATGTGATCTATGGAAAGCACAAAACAGAAATGTACGACCTCATAAGTATGAACAGTGCTAATTAAGTGCAGTACAGATGCTCTATTTTTCACAGAAACATGGCTCTCAGACAACAACAAAGTAATTGCTCATTTAGCCATATCTGACAATTACAAACTATTACAATTTAACAGAGAAACCGGAAGATGAGGAGGAATCGCTGTAGCGCCCAAAAATCACATCAGCTCCTCCTCACTACCCCCAACACATAGAATCACTCCTAGTCAACCTCAAGCTCAACGACCAATTGAACTTACACTTCCTTCTGATCTACAGACCACCCACCTTTAACCCTAATTTCTCCACAAAACTCTCAGACACCATAGCTAACTTTTCTACAAATTACGATAACATAATTATTCTGGGATATTTCAACATCTTGTTCGATAGAGAAAATTAAACCACAACAAACTCCTTGAGTACCCTACTGGAACCTCTTTGGCTCAAATAAATAGTGAACAGACCCACTCACAGAGCTGGACACACACTGGATGCAATTTTCTGTATCGGTGGACTTTCAACCACTGCCCCTCCAGTACTATTCATATCAAACAACCATCATATGATCCCATTCACAATCAAAATCCTGAGCCGCATGATGCACACAAACACACAATTGCCAACGACAAACAAAATAAACTGGAAAAGACTTCACCTTGAAACCTCAACACAAATATTTGAAACTACCAAACCAGACACCCCCCACCTAAACAACATGACACCAGGCACAGTTGAAGAGAACCTTCACACCTGGATCACAGACGCATTAGACCAACTAACACCCTTAAAACTCTTCAAACCTACACCTAAAATAAAAGAATTACAGCACGATAGTTCACAGATGAACTAAGAGAAAAAGAAAACGAACTGGAAACTAGAAAATCGATGGTGTAAACACTACAACCAAATAGACAAAATTAACTACCAGCGACAAATCTGGCAGTTCTGAAAGCCAAGAAAGCATACTATACTGTGAGAATCTAAATGGCAACAAACCCACAATAAGAGGGATCCTCCCTTACCTCAACTCTGCACACAGAACCCTTGTAAACATCTCCTTGGTACTATAAAGGATATACTATGGAAGTAGTCTGTACCTGGGAATGCCCGAATGCCTCACCAAAACTTACAACGCATCCAAAATACTACAGCAAGACTACTACTGAGACTAAATAGAAAAGACCACATCACACCAGACCTCAGAGGTCTACACTCAGTAAAGGAATGCATCAAATCTCACTGCATTGGCCATAAATGACCACACGAACAAGGAGCCAAATTCATCCAAACAAAAATCACCTGATACCAGCTGCAGAGAGACTTAAGCTCCAGCACCGACCTCCAAATAGAAACAAAATACTATGAGAAAAGAAAATGTGCAGTAACTGCCTTTCTCTACCTGATAGCCAAACTATGGAAGTCAATCCCATAGAAAATAAGAACAACGGAAGACCACACCACGTTCAGGAAAAGTCTTAAAACCTGGTTTTTCATCTCGCTGAGATAAATACCAACCAACCATTTAACAACCACGCCATGACCAGACCACCCAACCCATACACTCCCTGCTTCTACAAATAATAAATCTGAAACAAGGAAAACAATGAATACATTCAGAATTGAAAACAATAACATAACTACAAATAACCAGAGATCACACAAAACCCACCAACCACTTCTCTCCCACGCAACCCACACTCCTCACCTTCAACAAATGCCCAGCAGGCCACTGAATGAACCGCACATCACTCTAACCAAGCTACAAACCCAATCACCTCAAACAACAAACAAGTCAAACACTGGATCCTGCCCTTCCGGACACAAAAAGTCCTGTGCACAAAACAAAACACACCCAGAAAGCTCACATACACAGGCGCCAGTTGCTCCTGGTTCTGCACGCATCAACAGATGAGCACAACATCT
Organism: Ambystoma mexicanum; assembly: GCF_040938575.1. Taxonomy (NCBI): domain Eukaryota; kingdom Metazoa; phylum Chordata; class Amphibia; order Caudata; family Ambystomatidae; genus Ambystoma; species Ambystoma mexicanum. The sequence goes on along the minus strand of NC_090936.1, from coordinate 964,302,653 downwards.
ATCCTATTCCTCCCCCCCTTACTAACCCACACTAGTCACTTTTTCTTACAGAGCCACGTGAGCACCTGGAGATCATGAAAATGGCAGCGGTGCGTGGTATAAATCAACTTAACACACATAATCAGCAGGCATGGAAAGGGAAAGCTCTAAAACTTGCCCCCGCTAGTGCATCGCATCATCTTCCGAAATGTCCCCTCAGAGTTCACAAAATGCCTTCCCTGCTGCCCAGTGCACCCCCAGTGTAGACACAGCAAGGCCCTTCCCAAATCCAGCAGACAATAATTGTATGATATTCGCCTTGCCACAGTACATGGCCTGAACCCCATTCCTCACACACCAGGATACAAAATGAATGAATGCCCATTGTAGCATTTGGGTGGCATAGGTTGTGTACAGGTCTGCAGAGATTGTGTCATCAGCAGAGTAAAACCTAGCTCCTGCCAGCCCCTCCTCTCAATCTCCATACCGACCATCTGGCCAGTGATAGTCCCTGCCCGTCCCTCAATGACACCAACAGGGATGCGTACCGTGGCAGCCCCCACTCGTGCCTCCAAAATATTCATCAGCAGAGGAAACCATGATCGACTCTGCCAACAGGGCACCAGCAGGATCAGTTCCACGTTCCAGTCCTGAAGCCTGCCCAACAACCAGTAAATCAACAGGATGGGCGGGAATTCATATAGCATCCCCCCTGGCCACTCCAAGGACATACGATCCACTCCACGGGCCCCCTTGCTCGGAAACCTGGAGCAAAGCACCAGGAGTTGTGCATTCTCTAGAGAATCAAAGAGGTCAATCTTCCAGAATACAGAAGGGTGCAACAACATCTCCTGAAAGGAGGGCAACACCTGACTATCAGGGTGTACTGGCAAAGGGGCAAACGGACAATTGCCCCCAGACTGGCTGGTATGTTGTCCCATGGGCCAGAGCTCCAAAACGTAAAAGAAATAATTGAAAAAGACTACATCCCTGAGAATCTAGCCTGCCACAAAGGTACCGAGTGCTGCAAAGCCTGCTCAGATTCTGTGTAAATGGGTGAGGCATTTGTCTTGATTTCAGCAATGTTGTAGATGTGCCTGGGTGGTCCCTATACCTGGGCCTCCACAGTGAGTGAGAGGGAGGGGCGTCTAGGCTGCAGGGGCATGTTCCTACTGCCCAGCTGCAATGTATGCATTTAAATAACAGATTCTGTGACCCTGGCTGGTAATGTTGGCACCACTGCTCTCAATACACCATTGGTGTGTTACAATCCACTGCAGCTTATCACGGTATCTACTTGCCAAGGAAGTAAGAGTCTATATCTTATTAGAGTTTTTCCTTGATTTGATTCTGTATGAATGCTTCCCCTATGTTCTGGTGAATTTCTTTATCAGCAGAGTGTTCAAACGAAAGTAGTTTAATAGCACTCTGTATAGCACTCAGGGATTTTACTTACATAGTGGTTTTAGAAATGGCTTTTGGACCGCATGTAGTACTTAGTTTAAGACACAGGCCCTCATTACGACCCTGGCGGAAATCGAAAAACGATGGCGGAAATGCAATACCGCCATCGAATAGCGCTCGGTGCGACTATGACCCGTCACCGCAAAGTACGAAGCCATTAGCGACACCGTAGTGAACGCCAACGCTAACTGCACCAAGCACGCGCGCGCGCGCCATGCCAAACCGCAAACACCACCATGGTGCAACGGTACGCCAATTCCGACCCTAGCGGACATGTACCTAACGCCATCAGGCATGGCGGAATGTACCATTCCGCCATGGCGAGAAGTACGGCATCGCGAATCAACCGTAAACGGCCCCACTGAGTGCCTGTACACCGCTCCCTGCCCACAAAGTACAACTCCCGGTAGGTGCAATGAAGTCACAATGCAACCATTGAAATGTACAAAGCACCCATGCATGCCAACGAACAAAAGCAACACAAGAGGGGCCAATGGGAGCTGCAGGTCACAGATGGCACGAATACAGAAGCCATCCCAATGGACATGACCACAGTCCCCCACCAAGAAACGCACGCAAACACAGGCACCTGTGCCCAGCAACATTCCGAAAATCACATCATTCCACCAGTCCACCTGGCTGACCGGCATCTGTTACACAAAACCCAATCCCCCGCCCCTGAGCATGACAACATTCAAACTGTCATATAGGCAGCCCCCATCCCTGACCTCACGGACTTAGTAGGCAAACGCGCCCAGTACAGTACCACGCAACTAAACCCCGAAGCTGGAACCCAATGCAGATCTCCTCACAATACATCGCCCCCCAAATAGGCATATGCCACATCACTTGCAAAGAAAAACGCTACACGGGCCAAATCAGAATAGCAATTTATGCACATCAAAGACACCAAGCCCATACAGCCATCAGGCCATGAACTCCAAAACACTAATCACCATTGTGGGCTGCATCCGCAAGAAATGACCAGCCACTACTTGTGTGTCGCCCTGTACCCCCATGGTACACAGAGCCACATTCACGTACGAAAAGGCAACATGGAAGCGCACAGAACCGCAGGGCTGTCCCAATGGGGAGGCACTAGTCCAGCTGAAAGGCCGAAATGTTGCTCCGAGACACCAGTACTGCGTAAGGGCATGTGGGCCATTGGCGATCGTCCCATAAGATCGTAATGCTGCTCCACCGATTAACACGAAGCAGCAGGTGTCGGGAGTAAAATCCATCTGCAGGAGTGGCATACAGATGGCAGTGGCAAAAGGGGAGGAGATACCTGTCAACCAAAAGAAAAGAAAAAGAACAGATTGGCCATCAGAACTACATTCGAACAACTCACTTCAATGATCACACGAAATCCACAGCCATATGCATGCTAGCCCACTCAAAAGGATCATCACCACCCCAAAACCACTTGCGACTCATAACCATCTATATCGAGGTGCAAACACCATCACAAACGAGTGTACCTGTGCATGCGTCTGTCAAAACAGAATCCATCAGATGGGAATGTCAACGTGCATGGACACAAGTGTCTGAGGGCGCCTCGAGACAGGGAGGGCTCAACAAGGCCAGATAGACGATGGTCCCACTATGGCAGCCCTGCATCACATAGCGTAGGGGAGGCGGATAGATCCCAAGAAGCCCTGTACATGGCAAACTCTGTATCAAATCACCTGCCCATGCATCCATTCATCATTCCCTCATCCCGGGATCAAAACGCCTGAATAATTACTCACATGACATTAGAAACATCCATTGAGTCTGTGCGTTATGCAGCCTGCAAAATCCACAGTGCCCCAGCCCGTAATTCCAGTGTTGTGAAGTAACATGTATTTGGGAACGGCCGGCCTCATCGCCCACGTAGCTAATGCGCATCCCAAACTATTCATATCAATCATTGCTCCCTCGCCATGGGCCCTGTCTCAAGGACATTGAACAATAGAACGTTATATTTGCAGTCAGACCTGTGGGCATCTCCTCGCCGCCAGCTGAAGACCGAAAGCGCCGCCCTTCGAATTCCTCATTTGCAACACCACGTCGGAAAGGCATCTGTGGCCGTTTGAAATCACTAATTATTCCATCGAGTGCGGCTGTGTGTGAAAATGGCAACTGCCTTCACCCACGAATGGGACGCCCCGCCCGTCGTTGCAACTCGGTACAGTGATGCATGAGGGCCCACCGTTACTCGAGTACTACGTTCCACTGACCCTTCACAAGTCTGTTCGCGACTGCACAGATAGAATGGGAAACAATGGGACCATAGCCGAATGAACATAACAACCAATCCAACACGGCCATCGGGTACAAATACATGATAGCAATAGCAAGATACCATTCCCCGAATTGCAGCGTTGTGCGCGTGACGTGCTCGGCCAAAGGGGAGGGCAGTTTGCACAGGTGGAATGAATCACCACAGGTGGAGGCCATACAGCCTGAAAACACATGAATTGCACAGCCAGTCTCCTCCCACAACCACACCGAAATGCTACCGGCAGGACTCGCGAAGTTGGCCCTGGGGGACCTGATAGCACTGCAAGTGCTCCAACTCCAAGAGGAAGACGAACACCAACTACAACCGGCCGCACGGAGGAGACGCAGGAGGAGGAGGAGGGCAAGGCAGGGCCAGCAAGGCCCACCAGCACAGCCACTACCACCACGCAGGCAGCCCGCAATCCCACGCCTCCGAGCACATCCGTTCAACCTCACTGATGAGCAGATCCACACCCTCTACCGTTTGGACCGGGACACCATAGCCGCCATTGTGGACATGACACAGGCTGACCTTGTCAGCATGATAGATAGCCCAACCGCCATCCCACCCCTACTGAAGGTGGTGTCTGTACTCCACTTCCTGGCCACAGGCACCTACCAGCACACAGTCGGACAGTTGCATGGCATTTCTCAGCCACTGTTCTCACGGACACTATTGCAAGTGCTCGATGCCCTCCTGCAGCACGCAGACGACTACATCTCCCTACCACGCTCGGAGCAGGAAATTACAAACACGAAAGTGGGATTCCATGCACTTGCCGGCATACCGGGTTGCATTGGTGCCATCGACTGCACCCATGTGGAATTGGTCGTCCCACATGCCATGGAGGCCCAGTACCGCAACCGAAAACAATTCCATTCCCTGAATGTACAAATGGTGTGTGACTCCAACAGGATCATTACACATTGTTGCGCCCGATTCCCTGGATCAACCCATGATTCTATGGTCTTGAGGAACTCTACAATACCACGCTACATGGAGCGACACGCAGGGAACAGATCCTGGCTACTCGGTGAGTCTCATTACATGCATGATGATGTGGGGTATGTGAATTGGCAATGACCTGGCAGGAAGGGGGGGGGGGGTGTGCGTACGTATCAATGGCATTCCACATCATACGTTTCTCGTCCACATACAGGTGATGCTGGATATCCACTGAAGAGATGGCTCCTCACACCAGTCCGGAACCCACGGGACCAGCATGAGGAGGACTACAACCATGCCCACTCACGTACCCGTGTAGTCATAGAACAGGCATTCGGCCTACTGAAGGGCCGTTTCCGCTGCCTCAGCAGGTCTGGCGGGGCACTCCTGTACCGCCATGAGAAGGTTGCAAAGATGGTGATGGCATGTGTCATGCTCCACAACATGTGCGTACGTAGAAATGTGCCCATGCCCCCTGACGCAGAACTGCAAGCACCTGATGATGGTCATGATGAGGGTGGGGATGTGGCAGCACCTCATGGAGTCTGCGAGGCACCGGAGGCCCGTGACATTCGTCAGCATCTCATTGATGTATGCTTCTAGCACTCACGCCTGGTGGCTGATACATGGACACGGGACTCGTGGCACTGCGTGTGTCTGGGACATGCACAATATGGACTGTACGCCTATGATGGCCTAGTACACAAAGATCAATGTCCACACATCTCATTGGTTGATCGTGCACTTTTTATGGCATATGTGATGTCATGTTGAACACCCTATCGACCCGCCACCCAAGTGAGCCCAACACACCCCCTCCACCCCCCTACCTCCCCCCCGAACACCAGTGTCCAAAGATGCTCATTGTCAGTGGGCTGTCGCTATTGCAAGCCCCCTCTGCGGGTATCAGGGGCACCCCTGCCTGTGGAGCGCAGGTTCCTTCCAGATCTACGTTGGGGGCTGCCCTGGACGGAGCTTGCAACGGATGATGTGTCTGCCTGCTCACGTCCATGCATGTCCCTAAGGGTTTGCGAGAGCTCAGTGAGCACACGGCGCACTGCGGCAAGTTCGGCACATACGTCCTTGGCCGTCGCATGCAGTTCCCCCCTGAGGCTCTCGGTGCTTCTCTCCATTTGGACTCTCAGGCTCTCGGTGCTTCTCTCCATTTGGACTCTCAGGCTCTCGGTGCTACTCTCGATTTGTGCCCTAAGTGTCTCAGTTGATGTTTCTATGTCTGCCTTAGTGCCCCCACATTCATCAGCATGGTCCTTGAGGAGCGTGGCCAGTTGCTGCTGTTGTTCGATCAACTGGTCGAGGGACTGTTGCCTCTGCTGGGCCAAGGCCATTTGCGGGGGTGTCACAGAGGGGCTGTTGTCCTCATGTTGCATTGCCACAGGGCTTGTGGGGGATGGCCAGTCGTCGTCTTGTGGGTGCCCCTGCGTGGTATCCTCATGTTGTACGGGATGGGACAGACAGGGGGATTGGGACAGGTCATGGATGGATCTGACTTCGGCATCCCCGTTTTCTGTGTCGGAGCATGCTGCCATCAATGGGGTGTCACCTATGGTGCTGCTGCCACCGGAGGCAGTGCCTTCTGTGGCATCCATTGGGGGGACCTGTGGTGGTGGTGTTGTGGGCATGCTGGCTGCTGGGGTGCCTGTTGATGTTCCCTCCTCTGTGCTGCCACCTGATTTGTGCTGCTGCCGTGTCTTGATGCGTGCAGCTGAGGTGGAGGGTCTCTGGCCGTTGGTCTTGGCCCTCTTTGCAGGTGTGCTGGTAGGGGTGTCCTGTAGCTCGTCGTTTGGATCGGACCCTGTGGTGGAGTAGAGGAGGGCGAGGGTTATTGGTGGGTCTGTGGGAATTGGAATGGCATTGTGTCACATGCATTGGGGTGGTACCTGAGGGTGATTTGGGCCGGGCCCTTGGAGGTGCTTTGATTTGTGTGTGGAGTGAGGGTGCAGTTGTTTGGCAGCCTGCAGTTAGGGTGTGCCTGCTGCACGTGTAGTGCGTGTATTAGGGGTTTTTAATTATTTATGTATTTATTGTGGGTTTTAACGTGCGCTATCAGGCCGATGTGTGTGGACGTTCTCCTGGACATGTGTTTCTGTTGCACTATGTGGACGCATGGTACTTCACATGGATGGACTGTGTGGATTTGGCATTGTTTTTCCTGGCCCACCTACCTGTATCTTCGGATGTCTGCACTCCTTTCTCCATCCCTCCAACTCCCTCTATGCTCTCCATTCCGATGGTGGAGGCACAGATTTCTTCCCAGGGGGTCAACTTGATGGGTGATTCAGGACCTCCCCCGGTGGCTGTGGCAATGTTGCGGTTGGCAGAGAGTATGCTGCGGACGCGTATCCGCAGGTCGTCCCATCGCTTGCGGCATTGCTGTGGGGTGCGGGGTGCGGTCCCCACCGCACTTACCCGCTGTGCCACCAGAGCCCATATGGCCTTCTTGTTTGCAAGTGCCGTCCTGGTCATTTGCGTGCAGAAGACGACGGCAGCATTCTCCTGGAGGGTCTCTGTTAGCACGGTGAGTTCCTCACGGGAGAAGTGGACCTGCCGCTTGCGGTCGCACGCTTTCTTCGCTGCTTTTCCCATTATTCTTGGTTTCGCTAGGGTGGTTGACGGGTTGGGGTGTGTTTCAGGGTAGTGATTTTAGTGGTTGTGTGGTTTTAGTGTATTTATAGGTGTACGCCGGGATGTTTCCCGTTCCGGGCCCATGTTTTAACTTCCGTTTCCGTATATTTCCGGCCACCGTACTTTCCGGTAGGCGCACACTGCGGTGACCGCTAAGAGGGGTGGCGGTATTGCACCTGGGGCGCCGTACGGCGGCGGTGTGGGCCGTTTTGGGGTCATTTCCGCCATCGCGGACTTTGCACTTCCGCCATGCCGTGGTGCTCGTGCCCGATGGGTCGGAATGGGCCGCACTTTGCTCCTTCGTGCAATGGCGGAAACGCTATTTACGCTGTGGCGCTCCGGTCAGTCGCTTTCCGCCAGGGTCGTAATGAGGGCCACAGTTGAAAAACACACATAGAAAGACTACAAACTAAGGGGGTCATTCAGAGTTGGACAGATTGTTTAATACCACTGAAGACCAGCTCGGCCGGTGGTTTTTCTGAAAATCGGCCCTTCTCAAAGTTAACTACCAGCAGAGATGGTATTTCTGGAATACCTCCAGTACTATTTCAGATGCCGGTAACGTAAAAAGGATAAAAATGCATTTTCAGCAATTTTCAGCATCAATGTGAAGGGAGAAAGGGGTCAGTTCTGGCCTCTTTATGCATTATGTAGGTAAGATGTTGAGACGTGGCAACCAGAGATGCCCACCTTTTTGCCCCTCAAAATGGCACTTTAAGAAAACATTTTTACACTCTATTGAAGGGAAGCACCATTGCTTCCATTTTGTACAGTAAAAAGAAAGATTAAAAAAATGTGGGACCAGTTTGGATTTCTTTACCTCCACCTTCAAGGTGGAGATTGAAATAGGTGGATTTTCTGAAAAAGGTCGGTCTAAAATACCCCTGCCGGTATTACCCTTGAATGCCAGCAATGGTATTTCATCAAATCCTGAATTGGTGGATTGTAAAATCAATGGTATTTGCCAAATGCTGACGATTTTACTGTTATCTCCTGTGAGAAACCTGAAGGTGTCTCCCTAGCTAGTCCCCGGGGATCTGTCATCCAGGTGGCCAGAACATGGCTATCGCTATTGGATCCAGTTCCTGGGGGTGGACCAGTGAGGGAGGATCACCTGGATGGGGGTTCCTTGGAGAGTGGGACACTGATGGATGAATGCTTTGGCTATTCAGCTGCTGATTAAGGGTTCGTCAGCAGTGGAGGCCGCTGACTCTATCCCTGGTGGTATGGGATGCATTGATCCAGATGGTAGTGAATTGATTACTAGCCCATCCGACCTAACAAATTGAATTAATCTTGATGAAGAAGCTAAAATCAATGGTCCCCCTTCAGCTATTCAGACTTCTCCTATTGAATCCCAGGCACCAACCCATGTTCCCATGACTAGAAAACAAAGAAAAATGGCTGCCAGAATGCAAAAAAGGAAATTCCATCAGGAAAAAAATCTCTGTGCTGCTATGAAAAAAAACAAAAAGGATTTTCTGAAAGAGAATCCTACCTCCACTGACTCTGGGAAGCTGCTTAATCCTATAATCATCGATGAAGAAGGTATCGATTTGGAGCAACTTAATCCAGAATCAAAGGAGTTATTGGACCTCGCGGTACCTAAGCAGACGCATGGTGCACCAAAGTGCAATGTGACTTGTGATTTAGATGGTGGTAAGAATGCCAATAAGAAACTGGTACCCCTAGTTACTGCAAAAAAAAAACTGTTCAAGAGGGTATACTTGACAATGTAAATACAAAACAACTGAATTTGTTGAATTTTTACCCCACCTTGCTAATCAAAAAAGCTTCACATATTATTAAGGGAGGGGTTGCCACTAGACCGTCTACTATAATGCCAAAAGGTAGCAGGAAAGTTGCTGTCATTGAGGTACCCGCACTTGATAAAAAGAACTTAATTGAACCGCAGGTGGTTGACCAGGTTCCTCGGCATTCAAACCAAGCTCCTGATTCACACCTTGTTATGGAGGGTGCTGGTCAAGCAAAAAAAGTGGATACTCACAATACCTCATGCTCAGGGGATAAGGGTCCCAGCTCTCGTATGAGATGCCTTCAATTATGGGTTGGGAGTACAATGTTGTCATTAATGGGAAAATGAGCCTGAACAGATCTGCCATTCTTAAGGCTTTTCAGGCAATACCTGCATTGAGAACCATCAGATCTGATGATATTGACTGGGTGAGATTATCTCCCAACAATAACAATAGGATTATCTGTGGGTACCACTCCCACATTATCATGAAGATGATATGGGCTCAACGTAGTTATTTTGAACTCATAAGCCTAACCCCATTTATATTTTTGAATGAAGAGCTAGCCAAAACGTTTGTTGAAAAACCTCTGGTAAGAACAATGGTACAAATGGCAGGTATTGAAGGAAATATCCCTGCTCCTCTTAGCGAGGAATTATTCAAACAATTCATGACATTTGCAACGGCATTTTCAAGTTCCAAGTTGAATGCACAGGGAGCTCAACCTACCACTTTCCAGAACATGGGTAACAAATAGAGTAAGGGTAGGCGGTTGACTCTAATGTCCTGGAATGCCTGTGGCCTAAAGAACTTTAGGCTTTGGTTTTCGCATCTTGACATGGAGTCCCACCCTGCGATTATTCTTATTCAAGAAACTATGTATCTGTCTCATTTTGATGTGTCAGGCTATTTTACTTATGTACAGCCTGCCTTAAAAGGCGCACAGGGCCGCCCTTCTGGTGGGCTTGCGGTCCTAATAGATAAAGCATGTAGGTTTTCTTCAGAATTGGTTTTCTATGATTATTCGATTTTAGCTGTTAAATTGAATTATATAGGCGATGCTGATTTCACGCTGTTGGTAATTTGCTTATATTGGAATAAAATGAACAGTACATTATGTGAGTTACTTGACACGTTGGACGCTGTCTTGGTAGATGCTATATCTGAAGATCCAGGAATTCTTGTAATTATGGGAGGTGACTTTAATGCGTCATGTAATGAACCCTCTTCCTACGGTATCGTTCGTTCTGCTACTCCATCAAGAAAGTTGGGGAAGAGGTGGGTCGACCATCTTCTCTCATGGGACATCCAAATGGTACCTCCCAATCTAGACTTGTTTAATTATACCTGGTCTCGAGGAGCGGCGTCCTCGTTGATTGACTATTTTTTTGTCTCCAGTTTACTGTTTGCCCATGTGGATAATTTGATCACATGTGATCCACTTCTAGGTGATCATATGGCCTTGGTTCTCACTCTAAATATTTGGATCGAGTTTTTTATCCATGATCCGGCTCTAACCTTGGTTATTCCCGATCGTCCTTATATTAGTGTACGGTGGAATAACAAATTATGTTTGAGAATGATGGGTTGTCTAAGGGATGATACTATGATTTATTTTCCTGAGACAAGAGCCTTTCACGACTGTCTTTTGGCTGAAACGATGAACAGCTCTCGAGTTCAATTTCATGTTGGTAACTTGATGTCCTTAGCTCCATTACATCCTCCTGTATTGACTCATCGGCACATCTATAATGCATCTGTGCAAAGAAAAGCGTAGAAACATTTGTGATCTTGGACCTCCACATCTTGTTGGTGCTAGTTACTCTATGCTTAAATCCAAAATTGCTCAAAAATATCGCAATAGGTTGAAGGCTTTGAGACATAAAATTGTGATTGCAGACAATCAGACCATGCTTCGACATCTTCTTAATTATGATTCCCGTAAAATATGGTCGGTATTGAGAGTGCTGACGGATATGGGCGGGACCTTGAATGAAGCTGCTGTCTCTGCTACAGCTTGGGTCACTTATGTTCAATCCAAATACGAACTCCCAAGGCGATTTGCCAATATTGTAAATCCCAATTATTACAGTCTGATTCTAAGATCCTCGCCTTGGGTGTATGATGATATTATTCGGGCGATTGGAAAGATCAAGTGCTCTCGTGCACCTGGCCCAGATGGTAGCCCTCCATGTTTGATCAAGCTGAATCCGCCCTTTTGGGCAAGGATTTTAGAAAATAAATTTGACAGTGTTTACCTTACAGGTTCTATTCCATCCAGTTGGTGCTCGGCAAATATCATCCCAATATATAAGAAGGGGAGATTGGATGACCCAAAAACCTTCAGGCCTATTGCTTTGATGGATGTATCAGCAAATATCTTCTCTTACTTATTATTGGAATCCATTCAGGAAAATATTGTACAACTGGACGTGTTGTCTCATTTTCAGGTGGGCTTTCGCAAGCAGCTAGGGTGCTCGCTTAATGCATTTATTTTGGCGCATCTGCATGCCCAAACAAAATGCGAAAGGTCTGGGCTGACATATATGGTTGCCCTGGACTTAACTTCGGCATTTGACTCAATTATTCGAGCTGTGCTTTGGGAAAAGATGATTGCCTATGGTTTCCCGAGACATCTTGTTGCTATGATGGCGCTCTTACATCAGAAGACGACATATCTAATTCGATTGTCCAAGGAGGGAGCTATGACAGAAAATAAATACCCACAGAAATTGGCCTGAAACAAGGCTGGAATTTGGCAGTGGTTCTTTTCAACTTATATCTAGCTGATTTGGAATCTGCATGGGTAGACCTGGTGATATTTCCAGTAAAGCTGGGTAGTTTGGTTTTTAACTGGCTCGCTTTCGCTGATGATCTTTTGTTTATGGATCAAACTCCATTTGGTCTTCAAGCTATACTTTCAGCATTTCAATCTTATGCTCACAAAAATAATCTTCAAGTGAACCCGTCGAAATCCTTTATCATTGCAATTGCTGATGGTAAGAAAAGAAATGCCAGATTTACTTGGTGCCTCAATGAGATCATAATACCAAAAGTTAATGTCATCTGTTATTTAGGCTATCAACTTTCAGCCGTATATTCTATAGGGATGTGGAAGGAGACGATTAACAACAAATTTAAATCTCTTACGTCACAGATGAAGATTGTATATCATAGGTATAGTAAATGTTCCTTAATGCCTACTATTCAGTTTTATTTATTAAAAGTTGAACCTATACTTTTGTATACATTGGACATCTGTACCTATGAGATAGAAGATTTCATTGATCGTGCACAGGGGAAGATGTGGAAACAGGTTTTAGGGCTGGCATTGTCCGCCCCGAATATGTTGATATGCCATGAAATAGGCATTTTACCCTTGACGGTTAAATGGCATTGGCAGCAATTAAACCACTACGCCAAAATATTAGCACCCCCAAAAAAGACTCTATACGATGATTTAGCAAAACTAATGAGAGAAGGTCACCCCCCCCCCATGGTTAAGTTCAAGGATAAAATGGACGAACTCCTGAGAGTAACCATGATTGACAAGGAGGACCTTATATTGGGAGTTCCAGCATCCAAAAAGAAACTTCAATTATATTTCTGGTGTATATTGGTTGATTCCATCAGTAAAAGCAAAATGTATTATGAATACGCGAAATTTATCAGGAAACTGGGTGACCGTGCGCGATATTTGGAAATATTTCCATGCAATATCGCAAGAAAGACCTATCTACGGTTTAAATGCAATCAACTAATTACCAATGAAAGGTTAAAACTTTGGTCACATGTTAGTTCTGATAGCCTGAATGGCAGTTATCGTTTTTGCAAACATGGTAATGAATTGGAAACATTTAAACATCTTACTTTATTTTGTTCATCTTTTGAATCACAACGAAAGATGTCATTTGGGTCTTATCTCTATAATGACTCCATTACCTGGAAAGAGTCTTTGTGGCAAAGGCTGATGTGGGGTTCTAGCCAACGATTGATATTGTGTTTGACTAATTTTTTGGTTCCTCTTGAGTCTGTCTTGTCCTTGAAATAGAAGGGGCTTAAAGACGTGACAACAGTCGATGGATGTCTGGTTGAATAATTGAGATAACCTTCAATATCAGGGGGGATTCTAGCTTTTTTGAAGGATATTTTTGGCAGCGTATATTAATAATAATAATAATAATAATAATTTGGCATTTATATAGCGCTACGAACCCTCAGGTATCTGAGCGCTGCTTATTATTACCCACGGTGTGTGGTGCTCATTTATCGACCTCGAAAGGATGAAAGGCTGAGTTTGGCCCTGCCGGGATTCGAACCTGGGTTAGCAGGCTCTGCACGGATGTCAAAGCGAGCGCTCTACTCGCTGTGCCACTTGACCAGCTGTGAGGTTGTGAATTGTGTATTAAGCTTTAAGAGTGCAAGGGTTTATGTTTATGTTTGGCATTGCAATAGGTTTTATTGTATTTTGAATTTTGAATGATCAACCCAATGTTTGAAACATCTTATTTGCTCCTATTTAGTTGGCCATAATGATATGGTATCGATTGATATGTATTGGGTGCTGTAATGGTGATTTTGATAGAAGAACAAGTTTTTTTTTTGGGAATATTTTTATTATATTTTCAAAAGCAAATGAAACACATATTACAACTGTTTCAATATGCAAAAAACATCATTAGACCATCATATTTCCATTAGAACTCCCCAACTACCCCCCCTTAAACTAGAGCCAATTCGCACATGTCTTCTACTGGAGCATTATCACGTGGCACAATACTTAAGCGGTCATCACCCGAGTCCTCTGTTCCGTTGTTGCCCTGGTAAGGATTTGCCATAGAGGCCACCAATTGCCGCCAGGCCAGCAGGGGCCCTACTTCCTCCTCGCCCCCCCTGGTGACTGCTTCAAACCAGACAACAGATTCAGCTTCCGTCCATTTCAAGAAGTCCGCCCACCATAGCTCCACCCTAGGTCTATGGGTCGCCTTCCAGCCCGTTGCAATCCTGCGTTGATAGAAGAACAAGTTACTTACCAACTGTAACGTTCTTTCAACTGGATGTTCCTCCAACGTATTCCTCATCTTGTGATAAATCGTTATCTCCAGCTTCGCTGCTTCGGAAAAAAAAATTCTCGGCAGAGGGCGCTGTGCTCGAGGTCATGGCGTCGATTGTCCCTCGACGTACTCCGTACTCTGTCGACGGCACCGATGGTATAAATAGCTCGAGCCGCGCCCGTTGCTTCAGTTCTGTTTTTTTGATGAAATATATATATATATATAGGAGGAACACCCAGGCGTGTCCCATGACCGATACATTCTTCGTGAGAGGAAGGTGTAAGAAAACGTAAACTGTACTGTGCGGTAAGATGGGAGGGTCGATGAGGAATACGTGGGAGGAACATCCAGTCGAAAGAACGTTACAGTTGGTAAGTAACTTGTTCTTCGAATGGATTGTGTCCTCCCACGTATTCCTCATCTTGTGATAGGCTCCCATAGAAGTATCAATATTTGGAGGTGGGAGTACTAATTTCAGTTTTCGTGGACAGAATGCAGAACTGCCTTTGCAAATAAACCCTTGTTAGAGGAGGCAGTGTCCAAACAATAATGTTTAACAAAAGTATGCATTGTTTTCCAGGTTGCAGCTGCACAAATATCTGCTGCCGGTACTCCCCTCTTTAGATCCGCAGAAGTAGCCATTCCCCTTGTAGAATGGGCACGAAGCCCATCTGGTGGTTCTTTTCCCGCTAATCTGTAGCATTCAACTATGGCTAATATGATCCAGCGGGAAATGGTCTGTTTTGTTACAGATAAGCCTAATTTATGACTAGTATAACCCACAAACAGTTGGTCATCTTGTCTCAATGTAGCCATCCTTGAGATGTAAAAACTAAGAGCTCTCTTGGGATCTAATCTGTGTAATCTCTCCTCTTCTTTGCCCAGATGAGGAGGAGGATAAAAAGTTGGTAGTACTATTTTTTGTGACAAATGGAAGTTCAAGACTACTTTTGGCAAGAACGAAGGTTTAACTTTAAGGACTACCTTATCTTTATAAAAAATAGTATATGGTGGTTTGCATGAGAGAGCCTAAAGTTCGCTAACCCTGCGGGCTGATGATAGGGCCACAAGGAGGACAGTTTTTAGAGTCAAAAGCCTCAATGGACATGAGTGCAGAGGCTCAAAAGGTATGCAAGTCAAGAATTTTAATACTAAATTTAAGTCCCAAGTTGGTACATGAAAAGGTACTGGAGGGTATACATTAGTAAGCCCCTTTAAGAATTGAATTATTAACGGTATTTTGAAATATGAAACCTCTTCCGAGGAGCGCTTGAAAATGGACAGCGCAGCAAGGTATCCTTTGATTGTTCCTATCTGGAGCCCCAGGTTAGCTAGATGTAGTAGAAAAGAGGGTACCATTGGGGTGCCACACTGAAAAGAGTCCACATCCTTGTCTTTGCACCAGTTACTAAACCTGTTCCAGCAACATCGCTACAAAGACTTTATTGCTGGTCTTCTGGCCAAAAGCAAGATTTCCATTACGTCATCTGGAAGATCCCAATCCTTGTATCTCAACCTCTCAGAAACCATGCGTGAAGTTTGAGTGTTCTGACCTCTGGATGGAGAACCCGACCTTCCTCTTGTGAGAGAAGATCCTCTCTTTACGGAAGACGTATTGGAGGGCAGATGGACATGTCTAGAAGGTCCGGGTACCATGTTCTCCTGGCCCAATCCGGGGCAATTGGGATCATGGTTTTCCTGAACTTTCTCAACCTCCTGATTACTTGAGGAATCACGGGAACTGGGGGAAACGCGTACAGCAGTGGAAACTTCCACTCCACTACAAATGCGTCTCCCAGAGCTCCTCTTTGAGGAAATTCCCTTGAGCAGTACTGATCGCACTTCCGGTTGATAGCGGTGGCAAACAGATCCACTTGAGGGGTTCCCCAAAGGGCGAAGATCTCCAGAAGCACTTCCTGAGCCAGCTCCCACTCATGTGAGACCGTGCTCTGCCTGCTCAGAGCGTCTGCCGCTGTGTTCTTCTCTCCGGCTAGGTGAATTGCCGACAGAGAGATTCCTTCTCGTATTGCCCAGAAGCAGAGCTGCATTGCTTCTCTGCACAGTGGCAGTGACCCTACACCTCCTCTCTTGTTGAGATAGTACATGGCCACTGTATTGTCCGTCATTATCAGGACATTCTTTCCCTGTACAGAGGGCAGAAAGGCCTTCAGAGCTAGTCTGATTGCCCTCAGTTCCAATAGGTTGATGTGTAGTTTGGACTCCGATGGAGACCAACGACCGCTGATTGTCAGATCGTTGGTGTGTGCGCCCCACCCCGTGAGTGAGGCGTCCGTCACTACCGTTATCTCCGGCCATGGTTGCCAAAAAGACTCTTCCTTGAGAATGTTGTTGTTGCAAGCTCACCATAGAAGATCCTGAGCAACTGCGCTCGGGACTTGCAGAAGATCCGACATATTCCCTGAGAACTGGGACCCCTGAGTTCTGAGTGCCCATTGAAGGGATCTCATTCTCAACCTGGCCTATGCTACTAGGAAAATGCAGGATGCCATGAGGCCGAGCAACCTGAGAAAATCAAAGGCCGGTAGATGTTGGGCATTCTGAAACTTCGTTACCATCTGCTTCTGGGATGGTATCATTTGGGACTTCTTGAAATTGAGGGAGAAGCCCAGTTTGTGGAGGAAGTGGCAGGTGATCGAAAGATGTTCCTGAGCTTGTTCTGGAGAACTTGCTCTGATCAACCAGTTGTCCAGTTAGGGATATATGTGAATACCTCCTCTCCTGAGACTTGCTGCCACAACCTCCAACAGTTTGGTGAAAACCCTCGGGGCGAAGGTCAACCCGAATGGCAGAACTCGAAACTGATAATGGGAATTGCCAATCGCGAACCTCGGGTAATTTCTGTGCTTTGGATGGATTGGCACATGAAAGTAAGCATCCTGAAGGTCCAATGATACCAACCAATCTTGGAGTTGGAGAGCCTGAAGGATCTGAGAAAGAGTCACCATCTTGAACTTGTCCTTCCTGAGGAACTTGTTCAAGTTTCTCAAGTCCAAGATGGGTCTCAGTCCTCCGTCCTTTTTTGGGATGAGAAATTATGGGGAGTACCAACCCTTGTTCCTCTCTGCTACAGGTACCAGTTCTATGGCACCTTTCTCTAGCAGGGTTAAAATTTCCTGCAACAGGATCGGATCTGGAATTTTGGCGGAGTTGGCTCCCGGTGGATGATTCTGAGGCCTTTTTAGAAAGGGGAGACAGTAACCTGGGGCTACTGTTTCCAGTGCCCAAGCATCTGAGGTAATGCCCCGCCATTCCTTCAGATGTTGAGAGATCCTGCCTCCCACTGGTGTTTTGTGTAACAAGGTCTCAGAGGGATTTGGAGGCGGCTGCAGGAGTGGCTGAGGGTACAGATGCCGCTCCTGAGGCTGATTTTGCACCTCTTCCTCGTGTTCCACGAGTGAAGTTTCTTTTGCCCCTTTGAGAAGCCTGTCCTCTTCCTCTACCAAAAGAGGAGTAGTATCGAAAAGAACGACCCCTCCAGGAAAATGAGCCGGAATAGGGTTTTTAGAGGCTGAGGTTTTTAGAGGCTGGCGCAAAGAGGCGCTAAGTGATTTAGCTGCCGCTTTCGAGGTCTGAAGTTTTTCTAGGCTTTCATCAGCCTTTCTGCCAAAGAGCCTCGAGCCATCAAAAGGCATGTTGAGGAGTCTAGCTTGCACGTTTGGTGCAAATCCCGACTTCCTCAACCACGCAAATCTGCGTAGCACAA
Organism: Ambystoma mexicanum; assembly: GCF_040938575.1. Lineage (NCBI taxonomy): Eukaryota > Metazoa > Chordata > Amphibia > Caudata > Ambystomatidae > Ambystoma > Ambystoma mexicanum. Next base: position 964,284,821 of record NC_090936.1, on the reverse strand, counting down.
CGCTTGCAGCCATGGATCTGCTGATACTATCAGCAGTATCCAGTCCAGATTGGAGACATTCCCCCATTGCCTCCTTTCCGTCTTTGACTATATTCAGGAAGCCTTCCCTTTCCTCGCCTTCCGGAATATGATCAGCCGCCGCCGAAATACAGTCCCACAGGGTATGGGTAAACCTGGCTAGGGTACAGGTGACATTTGCCGACTTAAGTGCCAAACTGCCTGACGTGAAAACTTTACGTGCCCAGGCATCAATTTTTTTATCCTCTTTATCTGGAGGGATAGTTGGATAAGCAGTTTCTTTTGAAGTAGATGCTGCCTGAATGACTAAACTCTCTGGAGTCGGATGTTTGTTCAAATATTCAGGATCCGTTCCAGCTGGTCTATATTTTCTTAGAAAAGTGCTATCTGCAGCAGCAATAGTTTCTGGTTTCTCCCAGTTCTTCTCCACAGTCCTTTGAAGGGCCCTGTGAAAAGGGAGAACAGGATCTTTCTGAGGTCCCTTGACGATTATATCCGTCATGTCATCTTGTTCAAAAATGGGTGGCGTATTACCCCAACCCATATATTCAACTACCCTGGTCATAAGACCCCTGTAGCGAGCATCTGCATGCTCTGCAGGATCAGGTTTGGCAAACTCTAATTCTGGGGATGTGTCAACTCCACTGGCAGAATGTAGAGTATCACTCAGGTCTCTCATTCTAGATTCCTGGTCAATAGGTTCCTCAGGAACTTGTCTTGTACCATAAGTAACTCCCAAAGGAGTAACCTCGTCTTCTTCAGAAGCAGACTCTTCATAGATTGCTGACATAGATTTGAAAAAGTCTGACCTGGGCAAAGGAGTGAATCTCCTTTCTTCCTCTTCCATCTGCTTCGAAGGAAATGGCAAATCCCTTGAAGTTTTCGAGGGTGTCTTCGAAGTCTTCGAAATTTTCGAAGATGACTTCGATAATGGCGTCGATGACGCATTTGGCTTTGGCGTCGAAATTATCGACGTCAAGGGCATCGACGAAGTTGTCGAAGTCTTCGACGTTTTACGTCCACTCAAGGTTTTTTGTATTCCTCGACGTTACCGGTCTTGGCCATGGTAACCTTGGACTTCCCTTTGTCGTCCAATGGAGCGACTTTAGGGGTATGGCTTTTTCGAGGGTCTTTCGAGGGGGTCGGGCCGCATTCTCGAAAACCTCCATCAGCTTTTTGCGGAATTCTTCCCACTTACTGGGAGAATCCGATTTAGTCGGAGAACGAATTTCTTCGGTCGACTCTGAAGAAGAAGATGATGAGGGAGATCTATGTCTCCTTTTCATTTTTTTCGATGATGACAAAGAGTGTCTCGATCTACTCCTAGATCGAGATCTCTTCGAGTGTCTATGGCGATCCGATTCCTTAGAATCAGTCACTTTCTTGTGTCTTTTTGACGCAACCTTTTTAAAGGCCTCCCTCCCCACCGACAGTTTACCTCTCCTCTCACAAAGAGCTTTTTCGGTCATAGATTGGCAGGACCCGCAGTCGTCGGTTCGGTGACTGGAACCGAGACGCCAGAGACAAATCCGATGGGGATCGGTGATCGACATCTTAGCTCCACAATCTGCACACTTTTTAAACCCAGTTCGGGGTGTCGAAGTTGTTGAAGATGACGACATTTTCTTCACAGAAAATAGAAGCGCGCCGTTCTCGATAGCGAAGCGATCAGAAAAACGGAACTGAAGCAAAGGGCGCGGCTCGAGCTATTTATACCATCGGTGACGTCGACAGAGAACGGAGTACGTCGAGGGACAATCGACGCCACGACCTCGAGCACAGCGCCCTCTGGCGAGAAAATTCTTTGCCGAAGCAGCGAAGCTGGAGATAACGATTTATCACAAGATGAGGAATACGTGGGAGGACACAATCCATTCGAAATGAATTTTATATGTGTTTTTAAAACTGTAATTTTGTATCTTTTGAAATGGAAAAATGTTTTTACTTTTGTATTTGTCATCTTTTGTAAAGGTTTATTTTGTTAAACCATAAACAATAAAAAAAAAAAAGAAGGGGAAATGAATCCCGCTTGGTGAAGTTGGCAAGAGTGAACCCAGTGGAGGGATGCTAACGAGAAGGGGTCCCATTGTGAACTGTGTGGTAAAAGTTGGCAAGAGCAATCCCGGCAGAGAGAAGCCAACAACCAAGGACAAGGCCTGATGAACTGTTTAAAAAACATTGAAGGCCGTGAATGCAAGGAAAGCCACAGTGAACCCAAAGGAAGGAGGCGAACGTCAAGAGGGGTCAGAGCCCGAAAGAGGGAGATCCGCGGTGGAAAGGTATCACCCAAAGTGCATTGAAAAGGAAATGTTTAATCGATTGGTTGAATATGGTTTGGTCAAGGGTCTTCGCCCGGGAGAGGGTGACCCAGTGGTGAAGTCGTCACCCAAAGTATATGTGGAACAGAACATTGTGTTTGTTTGTTGAATGCATCAGGCCCTCGAAGGCAAGAGACTTGTATTGAAAGGAGACTTAACCGCCAAAGAACCTGATAGCGCAAACTGAACTGTTAGCTTGTGCTGAGAAGACTCGAGTGTGTACTGTGCTCCAAGATCCCACCTTGTCTCGTGCTGAAAATGTGGGGAATGGAGACCCCTGGCAATCAGATCCTGACTTATTATTTGTGAACACTTCTTTCTTTATTGAACCCTTATCCCACATTCTTTTCGTAATTAGTTGTAAGGAATTGGCAATAGGTTTTTCATATTTAGGCCCTTTTATTTTGACACAACGCCACAAGGACTGCCTTATTTTTCATTTGATGGTCAACGCTTGCTCCCATCTTAGATTTAGGTTTAGATAGGCGTTTTTCCACCCTGCACTTACAGTTTAATAAACACCCTTGAACTGTGATCATTTGTGTCTGTCTTTACTGTTGCCACCATGAGTTCCTTATATATGGTATCAGAAGTGGGATGTGACTCAAGTGAAACTAATTGGGGAAACCTATCATTTCAAAAGCTTAGTCAGAGAGCCTCTAGCCCTTCCATCGCCACTAAGGAATCAATAGGGTTCAATATCTGTAGCAGTATGGAAACTATTATTCCCCTGGGGAATAAAAGAATGATTCCTACAGACTTGGTTTTGATACCCCCTCTGGGGTGTTACATTCAACTGGTCCCAAAATCTGGCTTAGCGTGGAAGTTTGGGACAGATGTTTTAGCAGGCGTTATTGATCCCGACCTTCGGGGAGATGTGACGGTCCTCTTACAAAACCCTGGTGAAGTTCCTTTTGAGGTACGTCGGGAAGATCAAATTGCCCAGGGAATTTTAGAAAGAGCTCTATTCCCACAGTTTAAAGAAAGTGAACGATATAAAACAGAAAGAGGTAACTTAGGCTTTGGGGAAGCTGATAAATTGATTAACATCAAAGAAAGGAAGGGAGAATAACCCATCATCTGTCCCCACCTAGCCTTCGCTCAGCGAAATTATCCAGCTCTCGCCCAAGCATTTTTACAAGCAATTCCGGGAGAAGGCTTAGAGAAGGGAAGTCCCTTTTTCTTTCTAAAACAAGGATTGCTTTACAGAAGCAAAACCTCCCCAGAAGGCATGGTACAAACACAATTAGTGATACCCAAAAGCCACCGAAAGGTTGTACTGGAAATTGTGCACTCCCATTTTATCGGGGGTCATCGAGGACAATCTAAAACATAGGTGCATATTAGTGGGAAGGTTTACTGGTCAGATATCCATGCCGATGTAAACAAATGTATCCAGACGTGCGAAATATGTCAAAAGACAAGCACGCACATCCCACCACCTGCCCCTCTGAACCCATTGCGGATAATAGAAATCCCCTTTTCGAGAATTGCTATGGACATAATTGGACCGCTTGAAACATTCAGATTAGGTCATAAATATGTCCTGGTGATCATGGATTGTGCAACCCGATATCCCGGGGCATCCCAATGCAAAATAACACTACCCAGCAGACCATTAAACATCTTCTACAGTATTTCTCCAGGGTAGGTTTTCACAAGGAAATACTAATGGACCAGGGCTCGAATTTTATGAGTAAGCTGATGGCCGGAAGTCAAGGAGCTACTCCACATTACCACCCTGTGAACCTCTGTGTTCCATCCTCAGACCAATGGCTCGGTAGAAAGATTCAATAAAACCCTAAAACTGATTCTAAGAAAACTGGTAGATAAGGACGGGAAAGACTGGGAACTAATGATCCCATGGCACTATTTGCAGTTAGGAAAACCCCCCCAAGCTTCCACAGGTTTCTCTCCCTTTGAGTTGCTCTATGGAAGAGAGCTGATAGATGTCTTGGACATGCTCTGGGAAACCTAAGAACGCAAGGAGGCCGCTATTCCCATCTCGCAAACCGCTACCGGAATGAAAGTACATATGAAATTGGTCCGAGACTTCGATTCTACTCATATGGAAAAGGCCCAGAGCCAACAAAAGACCACTTATGACAAGAAAGTGAATTTAAGATCATTCTCTATCGGACAGAAAGTACTGGTCCTCTTACCAACCTCAGAGAACAAGCTTGTCTCCAAATGGTACAGACCTTATGAGATAGTAGAAAAAACAGGAACCTGTACATAGAGTAGCCCAATCGGATAGAAAACAGAAAATCCAATTATATCATGTACATCCCTTGAAAGAATTGAAAGGGAACCCGTCAGCCACCCATGCCAAAGTACTAGCTTTTCAGGTTCCCGAAGATATAGATAACTTTGACGAGAAGTGCACGGAAGTGCTGTTTTGCTGGAGACGTCTACCACTGCTGCTGGAGAAGTGGAGAATGAGTGGAGTGTTTTTACAGCGTCCAAAGCCCTCATGCGATTTGGCCCTGCCCACCCATTTGCATTACCGACTTCAAAAGCTGTGTTCCGCGCGTACTGAGAAGTGCACGGAAGTGCTGTTTTGCTGGAGACCTCTACCGCTGCTACTGGAGAAGTGGAGAATGAGTGGAGTGTTTTTACAGCATCTAAAACCCTCATATGGTTGCTTCATACCCTTTGTCCAGTCCCAGCCCTTTGTAGCATTAGAACTGTACCTTCAGACCTTTAAAGACTTTTAACAGACTCCTTTAAATGGATTTCTAACTCGTTTTTCTATTATATCTATTATCAGGCTTGGCCCTGCCCACCCGCTTGCATCACCGACTTCAAAAGCAGTGTTCCACGTGCACCTGTGCGCGCTCGCAGCTGTTCTGCGGTGCTGCAGGCGTGGGCGTTAGGTGTTCATCAGTGTTATGGGGCTCTGTGTGGCCTAGGCGTGTGGCACGCAAGGAGACATACCCACGGTGTTGATGGTTGACAGGCCCTGTTCCGGTCTGCCGCACGGGCGTTGAACAGCCCTCTTCATTTTTGTCCCTGCGTCACGACGTAACGCATCATGACACCGAATCTGGTGACACCACACTCCTCCCAATTTTTATAACAGGCCTTGGCCTACAGAACAAGTTATAACCAACAAACTAGCAGAATTGGATTTAAACAAACACGTTAAGTACATAACTCCCGCATATCGAGCTACTCACAGTCTCTTAAGTGATTCTTTCAGGTGCTCAGGTCGTAGTCTTTGAGTCGCACCGGAGGTCTCAGGCGGGGTAGCGCTGTTCCGTCTCCCTGGTAGAGGCCGCTCCTAGGCGACATCCAGGCTCCCTGGGTGTTGGTTCGGCGTCATTATCTCTGTCATCGGCATCAGGGTGGTGAATTGTGGGGTCATTGTTTTGTCCATGTCAGTTGCCCAGCAGTCGAGGGGAGACTGATAGCCTCCTGAATAAACTATCGTTTTGCGTAACTAGTCCGTGGTTGTCAGCGGCTGTCACTTGCGAACCTTGCACTTGCGCTCCCTTCAACGGTGTGGGCTTGTGTGGGAGAGAGAGCTTCCCTTCTGAGTGGCGAGTTCTCACTAGGACTTTGTCTCCAACGGCTATGTTGTGTTCTTTTAGCCCTCTCTCTGGATTGTTATTTCTCTTTGGGTACTTCTCTGTTGTCTATTGTTCCTGGAACTCTCCCCTCCAGATCGGGCAGAAATGTGCGTGGACACCTTCGGAAGAGGGCTTCAGCTGGAGCTACGCCAGTCGAGCAGTGTGGGGCCGTCCTATACTCGAGGAGGAATTGGAAGAGGGCTCTCTTTTTACAGAATCCTTGTCCGTTCGCTATGCAGAAACACTTGTTGAGCGTACGCATGAAGCGTTCCACTTGGCCATTCGCACGTGGTCATACTGGTGTTATTTTTCTGATGCCTCTTCTGGCTAGGTAGTCTTCTGTGCCTGCGCTCTGGAAAGGGGACCCATTGTCCAAGCACACTTCCTTGGGGAAGCCGTGGGTTTCAAACATTTTTTCCATTACTGGAATGACTTCTTGGAGGGCTACCGGTGGGACAAATTCGACTTCTTGGTAGCGCAAGCACGAGTCTACCATCACTAGGAAGTGTGAGTGTCTCTGTGTTGATCCGAAAGCCATGTGGGTGGTGTCCCATGGCTCCTCATTACTGGGCATGCTCTGGATAGCTGGTTCTCTGACGAGAGGGGCGGTGGCTTGGCATCATCTGCAGGTTTTGATAAACTCTTCCACTTGTGACCTTGAGCCTGAGGCATCTTTTTGCTTTTGCTGCGCCTTGGTGGCCATGGTGGGCAAGAGTTATCACCTGGTCAGTCAGCTCCCTGGGGATAACTATGTGGGGCGCTCTCAGTAGGAGTTTGTTGTCTGTGAACGTGAGTTCACCACATGCTTTCCGCGGTTGCTCCAGGGTGTGTTTAGCTTCTTGCATCTTGGAGCCAAGGTCCTCTAAAACCGACTTCCATCTTCCTGCTTCCATGGCGTCACGCAGAATCTGGAAGCATCCATCATTTGCGGAAGCTACCTTGATTTCCTCAATGTCCATTGAGTTGGGGACGGAACTCTCTACGACGAGTCATAAGTGCTCTTCAGCTGCTGCCACTTCCTCAGGGGAGGTTGCGTTTGACGGCTTGGGGTGTTGAGACAAATAGTCTGCGGCGTTGCTCTGTCCAGGTTTGTATTTCAGGTCCACATTATATTCCTGGAGTGCCAGCAGCCATTTTTCATTGCGAGGAGGAGGGTTTGCTGACCCACCCGTCATGATGGGAAGAAGCGGTTTGTGATCGGTGACCACCTTCACCCGGTTCCCATAAATGTATAGGTGGAAATGGCGGCATCCTCACAGTACTGCTAGGGCCTCTCGCTCTATTTGTGAGTACCTTTGTTCTGTAGGTGAGTGTGCTTGGCTTGCATATGCCACAGTGCACGGTGTGCCATCATTGTTGGCTTCTGTGAGGATGACTCCAAGTGCGGATAGGCTTGCATTCGTGATGATTTCCGTGCTCTTCTCGGGGTCGAAGAACGACAGTATGCATTCATCAGACAGCGCTTTCTTGATGTTGTCAAATGCTGTCTGTTCTAGGGCTGACCATCTCCAGGTTGTCGCCTGCTTGGTGAGATTCCTCAGAGGTTCTGACACGGTTGCTAAGTTTTCTATGACACGGCCACAGTAAGTGACCATGCCCAGGAAACTCCTTACTTCTGACACTGTTTCAGGTGGTTTGGCCTCTTGAATGTCTTCGACTTTTGCCGGGTCGGTGGAAATCCCTCCCTCTTGGAAAACGAAACCGAAGAATTCGACTTTATTTCTTAAGAACCCGCATTTCTTGCGGTGGAGAGTTAGGCCCAGGAACTGGATTCTTGTCAGGACTTTTTCAAGTCTCTCCAGGTGCTCGCTCTCAGATTTGGCATATATTAGAATGTCATCACTGACATTTAGGGTACCTGGTAGTCCTGCCAGAGCGCCGCAGATGGTGTTCTGAAACACCTCTGCGGAAGATGACATGCAGAAGTTGAACCGTTTGTACCTGTAGAGGCCAATGTGAGTGATGAAAGTCGTAATGTACCGGCTGTCCTGGTGGAGTAGGAGCTGGTGGTAGCCAGACCGGAGGTCAAGCTTGGAAAATACTGTGGCACCGTCCAGCTCTGCGGTAATGTCATCCAGGGTAGGTGCCAGGTGACTTTCCATCCTGATCACCTTGTTGGACAGCATCATGTCCACGCAGATACAGACTTTGTCCAGTTGTTTGGTCTTATGTGCCATGACAATTGGGGAGACCAGGGGGGGGCCTTCAACTCGCTCAGTAATGTCGAGGTCAACAAGGTCTTGGATCTCTTTTTGGACTTGCTTGCAGAGGTGGAAAGGCACTCTCCTGTGCTTGAGAGCCATCCTACCATCCGCCCGATTCCTGCGAATATGTCCGGGAACCTTTGCAGAAGCAACGGGACATCTTCTACGAACACCCCATGGGCAAAGTGGATGAGGCCTAGGGCTTCAGCTGCGGTACAGCCAAGTAGTGTCAGTGTTGCTACTTTAGTGACATAGAACTTGGCTCGTATGGATGCTCTGTGATGCTGGATGCTGGCCATAAAGGCGCCTTTCAGTGGTAGATGAGTTTTGCCACCAAAGGTGAAGATACGCACTCTTGTGTCTTTAAGTGCAGGGTGTCCTGGTAATGTCCGGTATTGTTCATCGGCCATTACATTCACAGAGGCTCCTGTGTCGAGGAGTACGCGAACTGGAGTATTTAGGATAGTCACTGCGCATCAGGGTTGGTGTTTTCCTCGCCCCCCAACTGTCAGCACCGCCGATGTGAAGAAAACATCCTCATCTTCTTCTCTCAAACTCGCACTGGGAGGGTCTCCTTGACAGATTGACTCGCTCTATCCTGTGGGAAACCTCTGGGGCATTCCTTTTCTCTCTGCACCATGGTTGGGGCTGAGGCTCTGAACACCCTTGCAAAATGGTTTGGGATGCCACACCTTGTGCAGGTGTAGCCCTTTGCTGGGCAGTCCTTTTCATGATGAAGGTCATACCCACATTGTGGGCAGGGAGTTGGAGTAGTAGTGTCTCGCGGCTTCTTCTGCCGCCAGGCATTTCTTATCCCTTGGTTCTTTGGAGATTGCCATCCTACTAGACACACTTCCTCTAGCTTTACTGATTTCAGGGCCGACTCCATTTTGGATGTGCTTACATCCACTAGTTCATGAGAGCACCCTAGTTCGAGGATCCTGGGTAGTGATGCCTGGTTCTCTCAGAATCCATTTCACCGAGTGACATCCAATGATAATTTGGACTCTTACCTCCTCTTCTTCATTTTCCCTCCCGCAGATCGAGGCCAGGCGCTTGAGATGACTGTGGTATTTGTCAAAACTTTCATCACTCTGCTGCATGGGCCTGCGCATTACAAATTTCTCGTAGTTCATGTTCACCATAGGGGCGAAGTAGTGCTTCACTGACTTGACGGCTGCATCATATGAGTCAACCCTGCAGGGCGCAGGGTTTTAAAGAGCTTGTGGACCGCAGGTCCGGCTGAGTATTTCAGGGTGCACTTCTTGCTAAGGTTGTCTTTTTCCCCTGTTGCGTTGAAGTACATCTCTAGGTGCTCCTGCCATAGTTCCCATCGAGGTCCTAGTGACATTGGGGCCCCATCGATTTCAAACTCGCATAGCGGGGTGAGCAAGCCACATTGTTGGGATGACCCTTGTTAGGGAGAATCCTCATTTTATGGCTAATTTCCCTTACATATAGAGTCCCCCAGCAGCTTTGTTGGATTTTAAGGGTTTGTTTTTTTCTCCTGCTAAGAGTGTGACTTTTTTCCCACTCTTAGGCATATTTGCTATGTGTGTTCTAGGCTATGTTTTGTGTTTAATGTCTATGGTGTCTATCTCACCCCCATAGGAACCATCTTTATCCACATGTGTTATACAGTAGCCTCCATGCAGTGACACAGGGGTGTCGTAGTGACCCCCAAACACAGACTCCATACCCTGGGACTGACTACTGTCCCCCAGGGCATGTAAAGCCCCCATTGACTTTACTAGTCAATCTTTATGAACAAAACCAGTACAACCCATCTTACTATGGAGGTACTGGCAAGGATTAATAGTTTTTCCCTTCTGTTCATTTTTGAGAGGGTACCGTACAGTCCCTCTCTCAAATGTTTCTGGCTGGTGGCAGTGGTTACTACCCAAAATATTCGACGGCAAATATTTCCCTATGGGATTTTCCCATTGTTCGAGGCTACCACATTTACTGACAGCCTCTAACATAGCGCCGGTTTATTTTTATATTAACTTTACGCCAGTAGGTTTTATTTGTCAGAAAAATTCTTTCTCGTGTCTTTCTCTAAACTCCTAACACAGGTCGGGGATCCTTTGTTCGTCCTTTTGGCGGGCTTCTGCCAAGAAGCCCTCCTTTCGGCCCTACTGAGTCTGGGGTGGATCCATTGTGTGGGAGGGGGAGTAGGACCCCTGGACAGGGTTGCCTCAGCAACCCATGTCGCACTATGCCCTGATAGGCTGCAGGGTCTCCCGCCAGGATGACCACTCCGCTGTGTGAGTGGCAGCTAGGCTGTATGAATGGGGATCTTTTTGCATAAAAACAGGATCCTGAGGACTGGAAGAGCAAGACGTCGCCACTGGAACTACGAAGCCGAAGAGGAGAGAAGCCAAAGACATCTGCAACGACTGAACCACCGATGAAGCCCTGCTGCAGCGTCTCACCACTTTTCTCCACACGACGAGAGAAGATCTTCATCTGCAAGAGCCTTCTTCCCTTGAGCTGGTGGGGCCAACCAGTTTGCCAATCGCCTTCCTGGACCTGCCTTGGTCGAATCGTCAGTGCCCTGCACTCGGAGACCGGATAGCCAGATACCGCCCGGACCGCGATTTAAAGGAGCGTACCTTTTATTCGTTGGGCAGCACCGCGGCTGGTTTCATCCCTGGGCAGTGCAGTAACTCGAACCTTCCTCCACGACGGGAGCCTCTCTTCCTCTGCTGGATTTCCCGAACAGCAGGAACTGCCAGGAACAACCGCCACCGCAGGAGCCTCTTCTACATTTCAAGGTACATTGTTCCGCCAGGCCGCCCTTTTCGCATGGTAGTGCTAAAGGTGTTTTAAATCCTTTACCTACCTGTTGGGTTGGCCGCCCCTATCCTCTAAAATTGTCTTTCACCTTCTGCATCCACCTTTTCGAATCGTTAACCAAAGACTTGACTGCAGCTACAAGAACATTTTGCTCCTGGGCCCTTTGCCCTGTACCACTGACTCTGGCACAGGCCTATTGACTCTGGCTAAATTTGTTAGAACTGCCTTCTCTAGATTGCTTCTCAACTAGAACTGTGGTGGTGCACCTACTTCTTATAACCACCTTTTTCTTCCCACATTTAAAACTTGTGAAGTGCCATTTTGCTCCTTTTTCATTTAAGTATTATACTTACTAAAGTACTGCCTTGACTAAACTTGTTCACAAACTCATGGGAAGTGTTGCTAGGGTGTGTAAGAATATATGCCTGTATAACTTGTGTTTTCCCTTCCTTGCGAGAAATTGCTAGAGTGCCATTTGTGTTTGGTTTTCACTGTGCCGTTTTGCTCAGTTTTCACTTTTGCTCAAACTTGTCTACAATTTATATAGGGAGTTGTGTATACTTTCTTGACTGATTTTAACTTGCTTTAATAACTGATTAATGTTTTGAACTAGAAGTGTGTAATAAATATATATATATTGTTTTTAATACAAAGCTTTGGTCAGTGTTTCCTTGTACCCTAGTATTGTAGTCCTATTGTGTAAACCCTGATACTGCTCAATCTCCCTCTTGAGATAAGTCTGACTGCTTAGCCACAGCTACCATCTAAATCTTTGTGGTACAGACTGATACCAAAGGGGATTTATTGCTCATACCTGTAGTCTTAATCTTCTGTAGTGCTCCCTAAGGGAACTGCACAGGATTCTGCCTAACAACCCTCCCTGCAGGCATGGTGAGGAGGGGGCTGCTGCCGCGTCTTCAGCCGACATGGCACCTGCTTGGGGTGTCGGCGAAGGTGTTAATTTAGGGGTGCACAGGCACTCCGAATTGAGACGCTGCACCAGTCCCTTGGCTGGTAGGAAGTGCGAGCATTGTGTCTGGTGAGGACGTGAGGACAGACCGCTGTTTTTCTGCTCTCTGACTGCTTCACAGACTGCCAAGAGGATTTTTCTACTGCAGTCCGCTTTCCTCCTTTCCAAAAGAACTTCAGCTCTATCTACATAAACACTGCACATGCGCGGAGTACTGCACGGTGTGCGAGCAGTGTGTCTGGTGTCCGGAGGCAGGAGGAGCGGTAAGCGGGTCTCCCCCGCTTATCCCCCCCTTTCCCTTGTGGGTACCCAGCGAAAGTAGTTGCGCTTCAAACACCATTGAAACACACTAAATAGTGCTACCAATTGGTGTAATCGGTGCAATTTGTGCACCCATCACATAACCCAACCAAGGACTGCATTAAGGGGCCCCCTCACCTCTCCTCACCTCGCTTGCAACTTACCCCCCTCCTGTTCCCTCTACTGTCCCTGTTCCTGCTCCCGCTTTTCCCCCGCTCCCCGCTCCGACCCAGCGTACCTAACCCTCCGGACCGACCTTCTGCCAACATGGCACCGCCCATCTTCACCGAGGTCGATCCCGAGAAACGCTCCCTAAGAAGCAGCAAACTGCCAAATGAAGTCGGGGGTGTCGGTGAAGGGAGGGTTACACAGCTGAAACGGCCCCCGGCGGTCCAGGCTCATCCCCGGCAGTCCAGGCTCAGCTAGCCCTCCAAGCCGAAACATTTCTGAAAGACCCTGAGCTCCCGGTGAACACGGAGTCATCAAAGACACATGTAACAACATCCTCCTTAAATCGATCACTGACTGCAGAGTGTCCGCCCGTGCCTCGTATTTCATCCAAGGAAGGAGCGGAAGGAGCTGAGGACGCGGTGGCCCCCGAGTCAATGTTGGTCGTGGACGAGGTCCGGGCGCCTGCAGTGGAACCCACAAAAGCTCCGTCCAGCCAACTTGGGACGTTGGGGGGCCCTATAACGTCTCAACCACCCCCGCCTGTTCCACCATGTTGACAAGTGGCTCCCCGCCTGAGACGGTCAGAGGACGGCCTCGGCGGGGGTCTGAACGGCCGGGGTACCAAACCTGCCTCTCACAACAGACGTTGGTCCTTCACATCCACAATCGGCACGCAACTCACTCCCTGTCCCCAATGGAGGTGTTGATGGAGGCACAGACGCGCAGGCTCAGGCACCTCCTTGGCAAAGGCTCTCGACCACAGCCCAGATACATAGAAGCACGAATCCTTCCACGGGAAACCTGCTCCTGAGCAATAGCAAGGCTTAGCCTATACGAATTGCCTCAAGTGACTCTCTGAATTCTGACCATGAAGACCAGTCAATAATACATGAACTGCGGAGCTCTGACGACGGAGCTTCTGAAACAAGCTATGATGAAAAATCCAATCATCCAGACTCCCCAACGAGGTCAGCAGGTAGAGATAATCAGGATCAGAATACCGAAGAACCTGAATATGTTGAACCTACCGAAGACACCAATACAAAGTCAGGGGTCGATCCACTTAACGAGCAAAGTGACCTACACTCCAAAGAAAATGAGACCACTGGCTCTACTAAAGGGAAAGTACACCCCACATCAAAGGAGCCAAATCCAAAAGGAATTGGGAAAACAAAAGTTGCATCAAATAAAATACTTACAAAAAAACACCGAAAAGTTGGCCCCAAAATACAGGGGGGGCTAAAGTGTTTCCCAACCCCATTGATATCGTCCTCGCTAAAAGAATATTTCTTGAAACAGCACAAAAGGAAACTGGAGCAAGACTCAGAGCTCTCTGACGCAGAGATCTTGGAGGCCGTACAAGACCCCCCCCGGCGAACAAATCCCACAAAACTGACCAAAGCAACCCTAGGCAGGAGCCAAATCCAAAACCACCAGCACTAAAGGCACTAAATGCCAAAGTTATTTTGAAAATAGTTGTCCAGAAACATCTTCCAGACACTTTGACACATCCAGCTGCCACCACCACACTTCCGGTAAGCATCCTGCCCCCAAACGTCAAAGAACTGGAAAAAAGACCAGTCTCACAACTGGCCCAGGGGGCGGCGTGTCCGTCAGCACCCAGTGCACCTGTACGTGACCAGGCCTGCCCAGTAACAGTAGCTGGCCATGCAGAAGATCGCCACGCATGGACGAGACCTTACATACAAGGACTTACGCGCAGTTATCCGGTGGCTCAAGTTGCGGACCTAGGCCACCCTCAAGATAAAACGACACCCCCAGAGAGAAGATCTCAAGATAGACTCTCGCAGCAATCTGGCGACAGGGGTGCTTACACTCCTGCCAAAAGCAGACGGCTAATCGAAATCTCAGCACCTGCTTAGAAGGAGTCTTCTAGTAAAAAAGCTGATTTTATCAATAATGTCAACAATAACAATAGCACTAAACCCATTTGGGAAACTCTACGAGCCAATCAATGAGGCCCTAAAAGACAATACCACAATGTTAGCCACAATGACGGCCAAATTAACTTTCATCGAAGGCTACATAACAGCTCTGGAATCAAAAGCCAACAAGACACAGGTGTCCTTGGAGGTAAAAATTGCTAAACTTGAAGACCAGCTCAAGGAAAGGTGCCAAGTGGCTCAAATCATCGCCTCAACATCCTCCAGGGCGACTCAAACCACTGAAGCGCCTAAACAGAAGGACCTGGCCCCATTTTTTCTAAAACAACACCACGGCAATCGGCCGCTACACTGGAACCCAGGACCCAAAAAGGGCCAACAGTGTCTGATTCTCAGCAGACTCAATCACCAAAGAAACGCAATCAGTGGAAAAAAACACAATCAACCACTTCACCAAATCAATCAAGGGAAAAGCCGCCCCAAGTGTTGCCGGTTCTAAGCAACGGAAAAAAGGAAGGCATAAAAGCAAGGTCGACAGGACCAACACGAGCTCCACTTGTTACCGCAGTAGCTCATCTCGGACCTGATCAGTCACCCAAAACGATAGAAGATTTCCAGGCTAACAGTGAATTGATGAACCTGTCCCAGCACTTTGACAATTTAGAAGAGCCATCGGCCACACCAAAAAAACCTCCGTCCAATAACAAATTACCACCAGCAGCTATAACTAAGAAATTGTCGCCGATCCTTCTTGATGAAGTGGAAGGTGGCGACGAGAGCCCACAATGGAGGTCCCGGCCGAGCACGGCCGTCGTCATCACTTCGGACAAACGAAGGCACAACCAAACAAGTCCACACACTCAAAGAGCAAGCCGGACAAATGCAATTGGAACCAGAAGAGAATATCGACTAAATACCTATCGAGCAACAATGCCCACTGAGGAACCCAGGACGAATCAAGGTTGTAAGAAGTTAGAAGAAAATCTGACAGGAACCACAATCTTCAAACTCGAGCAAATTTCAGCCAAAGAAGGCTATATAGTATTGAATAGAAAAACGGTTCTAAAAACCCTGGCAAAAATCAACAAGTTTCGACATTTGACGACTGATGACTTTGAGTTGGTGGAGCCATATCACCGGGAACACAGAGCCAAGGCGTACCTCCACATAAGAAACAAAGCACTATCTGAAATATCCATAGATGTGACAAAAGATTTGCACCAACTAGGATTCAATCTGCTACCACTACTAAAGCCCAAATCTAAACAACTGGACCAGGAAACTCGTAGGAGGGTTTCACCGAGGAAGCCACACTACGCTTCAAGAACTGAAGCTCTTTACAACCAAAATCGATGGCAAGACACTCCAAGGCGACGAGTAGCTTGACAACAGAACACGAAGAACCGACTGGAGGAGGTGCACAGAAGGGAAGAGGGCGCAAACCACAAGCCATCTAAGGGCTTCGCAAGCTCCCGCCCGACTAGTCAACATCATACACAACACAAAACCCCCCAGAGCCCTACAGAAAGAAATTCCGACATACACAAACATGGGGCGAACAGTGAAAATCAAAAGACTCACCGGATTGTAAAAGCTTCAGACGGCCCATGGAAGTGGCTAGCAGACACTTTTGGGCGAAACCAAAAGAGATGGTAGCTAACATCGAGCTCCCAAGATCTCGTCAAGTCGGTCGAGACAACTGCAGTAAAGTTCTCCAAGAAAGAAATGGCAATGGCATCATGGAACACAAGAGGCTACAAACATCTAACCCGCCCCAGCGACGTCAACTTGGGAACTTTCTAGATCATATGCCTACAGGAAACCTGGCTAATGGACAAACCGACCATAGACGGGTTCGTAATTGAACCTTCATCTGCCTGTAGGTTGCTAATGGGAAGACCGTCTTCGGGCCTACTAACTGCCATTCGCACAGGCTCAGGGATAACACCAAAAACTAAAATCATGGAAGCCTACGGCATGCTTGCCACTCTAACTTCATGGCAGCACCGCGATCCAGATCTTGACACATGGACCACTTCGGATCTGGCCATAATCAATCTGTACTGGAACCCTGAGAGAACGTCAACAAAATAATTCTGCAAAGCGGTTGCCAATGCAATCGACACTATTAATGTGGATCTAGAAGTGGACAACATCATAATCTGTGGAGACCTAAATGCCAAATATGGAAAGTCGACCACAGCCCAAAGATCACCACCTCTCCGCCCCCTGGCTGACGAAAGAGGATTGGCATGGTCAAAACTAATGAAATCTAGAAACTTCTACAATGTGGTGTCTTTACAAGACTCCGAACCACAGATCCCTACGTGGGAAAGACAAGAAGCATCCGCCACCCTAGACTACATCTTCATAACTCAAGGCCTGATCCCCAACATCACTTCTTTTAAAGTATTGAAAACGTTTGAAAGTGATCACAACCTGCTACAAATGTCCTGGGGTGGCCTGAGCCCTGAAAAGTCATTTTATACATCGGCCGTTGAACTCAACAAGCGGCAAACCTGGCTTTGCCTTACTTCAGAAAACATAAGAACGATAAAGGAAAGGCTAAGTATGGACCCAGGGCCAATCCTACCAGGCACGGTGGTCAAGAGACCGGATTACGTATCTCTACTGTCTCCCCACAGGGTGAGCTTCACAAGAAAAAATGGCATACAACCTAAACACAACCACATCTACGATCGGACGGTAGTTGTAAAGCACAGAGAAATGAGAAACCTGAAAAATCTTGCACTTCGTCACCAAACCGAAGAGGCATGGATCGCATACCGAAAGGGAGTGAACCATTACAAATCGTGGATCAAACATCACGCGGCGACTCTCTACCAAAATGATGCTGAAGCCATGTTGAAGACGTGGGCCTCCAGAAACACAAGAGACTTCTGGAATTTATTGAACAGTATAAATGGGCAAAGGGCGCCCCTACTTTCAAATGCCGTCTCGGAACAAAACTGGGTCTCCCTTTTCACCGACCTGTTTCGGCTTCCTTCAACGTTTGAACTAAAGGAAACATGGTCGTCCCAGGAACCCTGGATACCTCTAACAGACGTGGAAGACATCATCAGAGTAATTACCTAACTGAAGTCCTCGAGAGCTCCAGGCCCAGATGGTCTGACCAACATAGACATCAAAAGACATCCAGAAGAATGGGCGGCAGTAATAAGTGAACTCTTCAACCACTGTCAAAAAGTGAAACAAATTCCAGAATCCTGGACAAAAGCAGTCCTTATCCCCATCTTTAAAAAAGGATGTAGAGAAAGTCCAGCTAATTATAGGCCAATTGCCCTGCTGGACATCATTGGAAAAATATTCGCGACATTGCTCCTCTCACATTTCCAAAAATGGGCCAAAAGTTCTCCAGCTGCCGACGTGTTCCAGACAGATTTTCAGAAGGGTGCAGGCACGGCGATCAATCTACTACTGTTAAACATCATCAAATCTAAAGTGAAAACTGGGGCACCAAAGGTCCATCTGGCGCTAGTGGATCTCTCGAAGGCTTTCGACATGGTGGACCGCGGCAAACTTTGGTCAAAACTAAGAACTTGGAAATGCCCTCCACCAGTGCTTGAACCAATAATGGCCTTGCATTCAAAAACATCGATGCTCATCCAATTGAGTCAGCAAGGTCATCTTTCTTACATCATTTATTCGGAACGAGGGGTCAAGCAAGGTTGCCCGCTGGCCCCGGCGCTGTTCATCGCCTTCATTGGAGATTTCCAATTCACTGAAAACAAAATCCGATCGTTCCCTCCGAAGGTTGGATTGACCAAAGTCTCCCGGTTATGGTATGCCGATGACCTGATTCTCATGGACCAGACCAAAAAAGGTCTTCACCGCCAACTAGTGAACCTCTCATCTTACATGAAAAACAATAACCTGGAAATTAACAAACAAAAAACAAAAATCCTCCTTTTCTCCAAATCGACAAAAGATCGCAAGGCTCCTCTGGTGTGGTTCCTGGAAAACTGGAAGTGGTAAAAGAATACAAATACCTCGGGGTATGGATCAATAATTCCTTGAAAGAAAATCCCATACAGAAGTCCATATGGGACAAAACAAGAAACTTAACAGCACAACTAAAAGCAGTGGACAAAAAATTTGGAAAGTTTTTGTGGACGCCAGCCTTGCAATGTTATAAATCCAAAGTTGTGCCAGCCTTAACATACGGAATGAGCAGAAACCTAACTCTTCCTCAGGAACTCTGGACACAGCTTGAAGGTTTCTTGTGGAAGGCGGTGTTGGGACTTCCTAAATCAGCGCCCATGGCGGCGATTCGGCGAGAGTTGGGCCTCTCGTCTCCTGCCTCAGTAGTTGACCAAAGTGCACTCCAATTGTACAGAAAAACTCTTTTGACCAACACCCTCCCAGTCTTCCAGGTGGTAGCAGATGAAATAAAGAGAGGGGGATGTAAACCTATTAACACCTGGGTAAGAAAACTCCAAGGCAAACTGGAAGAGATAGCTTGCACAGAAGAGCTCCTGATTACAAACCCGGGCAGAGTGAAGATAAAAATAGAGCAGCAAGATTGGATCTCCACCAATGAAAAGATTCTGACTTACAAATCACTCAAAGACCTGCCGCCCGGCCATAACAAATTAAAAACGTCTTTGAAATATTGTGAAAAATGTCCTGAGAAGGAGCTGAGAAAAATCTTCATGAGAGCCCGGCTAAACATCCTTCATGCCAGAGAAATTCTGGCTATTAGATCTCAATCTTCAACAGATACATGCCGTTTCTGTGAAAACCCCGAACAAACAGAAACAGTAAGACATCTCCTCACAACCTGTCCTAAAATATCTAAGGAAAGAGAGGCGTACTTAGCACCACTTATATCCCATCCACCAGTGCTAAACGAAGAAACGGGTTGGAGTTGTCTAATCGCAGGTGATTCAGCCAGATGGTCGAGGGCAGCAGCGAAACTTCTGGACATAGCACTGAGAAGGGCAAACTCAGCGAATGTCAGCCCGAAATCGGTCAATCTATAAAAGGACTTCACAAAAGAAAACGGCAAACGAAAGTGGTGTCCCAAGTACCTTTTTAAAAAAAACTACAAATCGAGAATGGTAAAAGTTTGTAAAAATCTTTAAATGATTAAACGCAAAAAAAAAAAGATCTGCAATGGGGTGCACAGGCGCTCCTGGCGAGCCGCTGCCCCTGCGAGTCTTGTGGGTCGTCTCACTTTGGTGGGGTGGGTGTGCTGGCTCTTTGCCAGTATTGTGCCACCTTGGGAGGGAGGTGCAGTGTTGCTGGAGAACAGAGTGGAAGCGCACGAGCACTCTCCTGTGAGAGCTGCACTGTTTTTCTGGGCCAGTAGGCCTTCACCTCCACTGATTGAGGGGCTGGAGGTGAGTATAACGCTCTGGTTGTTCCAAAACTTCTGGCCGCAGCCAGTAGTACACAGTCTGAGGCTGTATGCAAGGTGGGATCCCTTACCAGTGTGCCGGAGCACGATGAGGCTCTGTTCCAGGCTCCGGTACAGAACTCTGTGTGGACCGGAGGCCCGGATGCAGCATATTCCTCAATCAGCAGGCACACACAAAGGTCCACCACCCTCGTCGCCAGTGTTAGGGGGCTCTGTGTGGACTAGGCGCGTGGCGCAGCGCAGTACGCAAGGACACACACACACACACAGTGTTGATGGTTCACAGGCCCCTTTGTGGTCAGCCGCATGGGCGCGAAACGGGCCTCTTTATTCTTGGACCTGCGTCATGACGTAATGCGTCATGACGCTGGTCATGTGACACCACAGTCAGTGTTATGGCGTTGCTATGGTCCGTTTCTCGGATGGGAACTACACACGGTTGGGGCCGTTTCTCGAATGGGAACTAGACACTGACGGGAGACGCAAGGAGTTGAACCCACGCCTCCGATAATTGAGAAGAAGAAGAGTTGAACTTGCATGCGCTTACAAACACGCAGAGGAGGCAGACCCAGGCAGGGCGGAGCGGTGACTGGGAGGAGGATGCTGGGCTCGAGGAGGTGGAGCGGATTCTCGAGGCAGATGCAAGGAGTGAGTGTGCTTGGAGGAGGCGGTAAGAATGGGTAAGGGGAAAGGGAAGGTTGGAAAGAAGGGAGGGGTGGAGGAGGAGGCGAAGAGGGAGAGAACGCCGACTGTGAAGTCTACATCTGTGGAGGGGGGGAAAGAGGAAAGGGAAGAGCGCCATCGTAGCAGGTCTCCACGGAGGGATGATGGAGGGGGGCTGGACCGGGGCCACTCTGGAACGGTGACTCAGGAAAAGCGCGTTTTGAAAGGGCTGGAAGCCTCAGAGAGCAGTGGGTCTGGGGAGGACAAGATGCAGGTTGACAGTGTGTGGAAGGTGGTGTTGAAGCCTGAGAGTCGAGAGAAGACTTTTCTGGGGGTGAATCCATTGGAAATTGCTAGATGGGTGAAGGCGGCTGTGGGGGATGTTACTCGGGTGCTAGTGGTGGCTGGGGGCCGGTTGTTGGTGGAGGGGACGGATGCTGGTAGCAAGGCTAAGATTCTGGAGGTGGGTTACCTGGGTAGACATGCAGTGCGAGTGTTTGATCAAAGTGGTGTGTCGTGTAAGGGGGTGTTGTATGGTGTGCCGGTGTCCAGGAATATGTCTGAGGTGGAGGAGCAGCTGGCGGATGTGGGGGTAGTGGAGGCGTGGAGGCTGGGGAGGAGAGATGCGCAAGGGGATGTGGTGTCAACGACTGTGGCAGTGAGGTTTCCGAGAACGGAGTGTCTGGAGGTGGTGGAGATGGGTTATCAGAGGTTCCGTGTGAAAGTTTATGTAGCGATGCCGTTGAGGTGTTATAAGTGTCAGCAGTTTGGACATGTGGCGAGAGTGTGCAGGAATGAGAGGCATTGTGGGAGGTGTGGAGGAGATCATGATATTAAGGAATGCAAGGTGGAGACCCCGGAGAAGTGTGTGAATTGTGGGGGGGGGCACTCTACTGCGTTTAGGGGGTGTGAGAGCCATAGGGTGGCGCGAGAGGTGGTGCAGGTGAGGGCGGCAGAAGGTTTGTCTTATGCGGAGGCAGTGGCAAAGGTGAAACCGGTACGAGTAGTGAATGAGGTGTGTGGGAGAGAGCCGGTGGTGGATGAGGCTGCGGGAAGTAAGAGAGTGGTGGGAGAGGTGAAAGGCGTAGAAATGATGGTTGTCCCGAAAACTGAGTTTATGTGCTTTATAGTGAGTGTGCTGGAGCTGGTTCAGGGGAATTTGTCAGTCAGTGTGTCGGATCTTACGAAAGGAGTGGTGGAAGCAGGGAGGAGGTTTTTGAATGCTGTGGATGTGTTGGAAAAGGATGTGTTCAGGATGGTTACTAAAGTGCGGAAGCAGAGTGTGGTGTCGGCCTGAGGATTTTGCAGTGGAACGCAAGGAGTTTGTTGAGGAATGGGCAGGAGTTGAAAGCGGCGCTGTGTGGGGAATTGAATGTTGATGTGGTTTGTATTCAGGAGACGTGGTTAAGGGGTGATCTGAGGTTTGTGATTCCGGGTTTTGAGTTGTTTCGTAAGGATAGGTTGGAGGGGAGAGGGGGGGTGTGGCTCTGGCAGTTCGGAAGGGGTTGGTTGTAAGAGAGATTGTGGTGGATGGAGCAGTGGAGGCTATCGGGGCGGGGATTCGGGTAGGGGGATCGGGAGTCTTGGTGTTAAATTATTATAATCCGTGTGAGGTGGTGGAGGTGGATGTGCTGTCTGGAGTGATAAGGGGGCATGTGGGACCTTGTGTTTTGTGTGGCGATTTTAACAGTGCCAACACTTTGTGGGGTAGTGATCGGACAGATGCGAATGGGGAACTATTGGAGGACATGGTGGATGAGTTGTGTCTGTTTTTGCTGAATGATGGTTCGGGTACGCGGTTGGATGTGAGGACTGGAAAGTTGTCGTGTTTGGATTTGACCTGGGTGTCTGCTGCGATTGCGGGAGAATGTGATTGGGAGGTGCGTGAGGATGGGGATATGGGGAGTGACCATTCTGGTATTTTGGTGACAGTGAGGGGTGAGGTAGGGATCAGGCCACGGATGTCTGGGAGCCGGTTGAACTTTAGGAAGGCTGATTGGGAGTTGTATAAGAGATTGTGTCAGGAATTAATTGTTCCTCGGGATAGGGATGGGGGGTGGATGAATGGAATGAGCATTTGGTGCAGGGAATGAGAGTGGCGTCGGTGGCGGCAGATCCGGAGGTTGAGAAGGGGAAGGGTGGGAAGGTTGAGGTTCCTTGGTGGTCGGTGGAATGTTCACGGGCTGTGGTAGCGCGTAAGAAGGCGAGGGCCAGGGCGGTGAGAACGGGAATGTTGGAGGATTTGGTGGCATACAAGAAGGCGAAGGCGGTGGTGCAGAGGGTGATTAGGGAAAGAAAGTGCGGATATTGGAGGGGCTATTGTGGGTCTCTGGGGAGTAATTCTGGCGTGGGTGAGGTTTGGAAGCAGTTCAAGCGGATGTCCGGGTTGATGAGGCCGCAGGGTGGTATGTCTGTGTTGTTGAAAGGGGTGGAGGTGGTCAGTGAAGATGGGGAGAAGGCAAATTTGTTGGGGGAGCATTTTGCGGGAGTGCACAGTTCAGGGAACTTCCAAGAGGCGGTGAGACTAAGTATGGGAGTGGTTGAGGAGGAGATGCGGGAGTTGTTGGCGAATGTTGGGCCTTGGGAAAAGCAGTATGAGGTTCCGTTTTCTATGGTGGAGTTGGATGAGGCGATTCGGAAGGGGAAGTGGTCTAAACCAGGGGTGGATGAGGTCATGTATGTATTTTTGGAGAAGTTGTCAGTGGAATGTAAGTTGGAGGTGTTATCATTGTTCAATGAGATCTGGAAGAGTGGAGTTTTACCGAGGTTGTGGAAGAGAGCGATTGTGGTGGCGATTTTGAAGAGTGGCAAGGTCCCGACGGAGTGTAAGTCGTATAGACCGATTGCGCTGACTGTTGTGTTGTGTAAAGTTATGGAACGGATGGTAGTTGAGCGTTTGGGGTTTTATTTGGAGTCGAATAGGTGTTTGAGTGATTTTCAGAGTGGGTTCAGGAAGAATCGGTCGGTGACAGATCCGTTAGTGAGGTTGGTGACTGGAGTGGAGGAGGCGTTGTGTGATGGGGAGATGGCGGGGGCATTCTTTTGGGATTTGGAGAAGGCGTATGATATGGTGTGGAAGAATGGGTTGCTGGTGAGACTGTTGGAGATGGGTGTGAAGGGGAGGATCTTTCGGTGCATTAAGCCGTTTTTGGCTGACAGGACCTTTCAGGTGAGAGTGAGGGGGTTGATGTCTGAGGTTTGGAAGATGGAGAATGGGACGCCGCAGGGGATTGTGATTAGTGCGATGCTGTTTAATGTGATGGTGGATGGGTTGATTCGAGCTTTGGCGGGTTTCGGGTGTCAGGTGGATTTCTTCGCAGATGATGATGTGGTATGGGTAAGAGGGCGGAGTTTGTTGTTGGTGCAGAGTCGGCTGCAAGCTGCGATAGTGCGTATGGAGGAGTGGTGTGGGAAATGGGGCTTTTCGTTGTCTGTGGATAAAAGTGTGAGTATGGTTTTCTCAAGGAGAAAAGTGCAGCAAGGGTTGCACTTAGTTTTGAAAGGTGAGAGGGTGAAAAGCGTGGAAGAGTTTCGGTACTTGGGGGTGATCTTGGATAGCAAGTTAAACTGGAATTTGCAGGTGAGTGGTATGGTGGAGAAGTGTAAACGTAGGTTGAATTTGCTGTGGGTGGTGACTGGGAAAGAGTGGGGTGCGCAGTAGAAGTGTCTACGAATGTTGTATAAGGGGTTGATTCTGAGTGTGATGGATTTTGGATGCCAGGTGTCAGTGGGTTTCACGGCGAGTCAGAAGTTGCGGTTGGATAGGGTACAGGCGAGGGCATTGAGGGTGTGTTCGGGTGTGATGAGGTCCTCTCCAGTGAATGCGGTTCAGGTGCTTGTGGGGGAGATGCAGTTGGGGTTGAGGAGGGATGCGTTGAATATGAGATGGTGGGTGAAGTGCAGTGCGAAGCGTGTGGCTCATCCGGTGCGTGAATGTTTGAAGTATAATTGGAGGTTTGACTATTATAGGGACCGGTGGAGGAGGAAGGGGGGCACTTTTGGGTTTCACATGTGGGAGAAGGGAGTGCAGTGGGGTGTGGGCGAAGTGGGACTGTGACGGGAACGGATTTGGAGAGATGGCCGAGGTGGATGATGGGGTCTCCAAAGGTGTGTTTGGGGTTGGCGAATGTGGTGTCGAAGAAGAGAGGATTTCGGGGCGAGATCAAAGCTTTGGGTCAGGCGTATGTGGCAGGAAAGGAAGGATGCAAGGCGTTCACGGATGGTTCGAAAGATCCTGTGTCTGGGAGAGTGGGTATGGCGTATTATCTGGAAAGCACTGGGGAGTATAAAGTGGGACGATTGACAAATGATGTGTCAATCTGTACGGCTGAGTTGGTGGCGATTGCATTGGCGATTGATAGGGTGTGCGAGTTGGGGTATGAGAAGGTGGTGGTGTTTTTGGATTCATTGAGTGGGTTGCAGGCGATTGTGGCAGGGGATGGTGATAGGAATGATGTGATTTTGGATATCAGGAGGAAGATTGATCGGTGTGTGCGTGGGGGAATGGATTTGGAGTTGGAGTGGGTCCCCAGTCACAGTGGCATTTTGGGTAATGAGTTGGTGGATCTGGTGGCGGGTGAGGGTATGAAGAGGGGAGCGGTTGATGTGAGGTTGCCTTTGAGTGTGGACAAGGTGAAGGCTGTGATGGTGAGACGGGTCATGGATGAGTGGCAGGAGAGGTGGGTGAGTGGGGTGAGGGGCAGGTGGATTTTTGGTGTTCGTGGAAAAGTGTCGGTGAAGGTGGATGCGGGGAGTCTGGAATGGAGGAGGGGGGAGGAGGTGATGCTGAATCGGTTGAGGATAGGGCATGTGGGGCTGAATGACTGTCTGTTTCGAGTGGGGAAGCGTGAGTCGAGGGACTGTGCGGTGTGTGGGGTGCCTGAGACTGTGGGACATTTTTTGCTTAGGTGTGAGAGACATGTTGAAGAGAGAGAATTGATGAGGGTTCGGTTGACTGCGCTGGGTGTGGCTGAGCTGAGTGGGAGGGCTTTGCTGGGAGGTGACGGGGTGAGAGGCAGGAGGAGGAGCAGTATGATGTTGGATTTTGTGAGGCAGACGGGGCGGTGAGAGGAGTTGTGAGTTTATGTGTGCTAAGTATTGATTGGTGGGTCTGGTGCACATCATCCTTTAGGATGGGGAAGCGCCTGCGTGGGTCCGCCCACGCCTTCGATAATTGAGAAGAAGAAGAAGTCAGTGTTATTGTGTCATTTGCGCTCTTTCCAACGTTTCTGGAGAGCGATTTTTGTCCTGATCCTAATGATAAGTAAGATAAGTGCTTTGGTCTCACTGATAACTTTTATCTATTCTGTGAAGACAATCGACATGTGTTCTATTATTGTCCTACTAATGGACGCTACATTGTGTTTCATTGTCTCTGTGATTGCATGATATATTGCCAGTTATTCCCCGTACCTTTTAAAGTAAAGTAAACTGAAGCACTAGTGATTTCAGTGTAATTCAAAAATCGGTCATACAATTACTGTTAAGCACTAACGGTAAAGCACCAGTAACGCTATGGAAATGTGCTGAAGTTCGAAGTTACCTACTGTTACCCCCCCTGTTGTACTGTGAGGCATCTTGCTGCCACCGAGATAAATAAGAAGAGCTGTGTATTGCCAATATTACCCCTTCACGGAGGGTACAATCTGAGTGTGAATTGCTGAATTGCATCTGTATTGCATATGTACATATGTGACTGTAACACTACGAGCAAACATTGTGTTAGAGTGTCCTGACGCAGTCTCCAAGCGCATCTAAGCATCTCATTGCTCATAGCGCTTTTAGTATTGACTAGTACAGTCTCCAGAGACTCTTAATGTGAAGCGGATAAAGAGTTAGGGCCTCATTACACGTTGTGCGGTAAAATCCGCAAATTACCGGCATGGCGCCCTTAACGTGTCCGCCCTCGCAGGAGGGCGCTAATAGCGTACCATTACGAGTACGCGGACACGAGCATTGCGCCATGCCGGTAATGCCCCTGGTGCCTTGCCGCTAAACTCCCCCAAAAGTCACTTACCGTCTTCCTCGACAGTGCAGATAGCAACTCCGCCTTGATGCAGCATGCAAATAGCGGTCACCGCTAATAGCGGTGACCGTTAAATACCAGAACCGGAAAAAGCGTCATCGCACAGGAACGGGGAAGAGCACGGCAGCCAACTTTAAAAACACACTCCATTGCCATCCTCTGCCCCCTGGACCTGTTTGTGTTACCTTGCTGTCTGAGATCCATTGCAACACCGTTACCATGCCCAAGGCACTAAAAAAAAACACAGACCGCCAGCGGAAGGAAAAGTTCTCTACTGAGGAGTTACTCATGCTGACTCAGACCTTATCGGACAATGCTGCAGTGGTCTTCGCAAATGACATGCAGCGAAAAAGGCTATCTGGGACGAAGTGGCAATGAAAGTGAGTGCTGTGGGCAGCAGCATGCGCACTGTACATGAGTGCAGGAAAAGATGGGATGACCTGAGACTCCGGGTCAGAATGATCCTGACAGAGAATCATAAGACTGCCACCGCTGGCAGATCTGGGTCGCCAATCAAGTTAAAGGAGTGGGAGGAGACATGCGCCAACCTCACCAGAGTCGAATGTATTGAGGGAGTTGGGAGGATGGAGCATGGCGTGGCAGACACTTCTGATGGAGGTAAGTGCACTGATGCAAGCATGCAATGTGAATGTACAGGTCACCACAAATGTCAGCCCTGGATCACCTCATGGATGGCCAAACATCCACACATGCATCCCAACCTGCCCATGTCAGTGCCAGACCTAAACACACACACATGCACACATCAACAGAGCCAAGTGCCACGCACAACACTGCATGGATGAGCCACTGAAATGACACATCACCTGCATCCTTCACAATGAAGTCCAAACGGCCCCAACTGAATTCATGATGTAGCCTGCATTGAGTACATTGAACCATAACCAATGACATCCCCCTTCTTGTCCCCGACAGGGTCACATACAGACAGCGAGGAAGCATCCCAGGCACCCCCTGTGCAGAAGAAAAAAAGGCCACAGCCCAGCGAGGACGCCCCAACGACATCAAGGGGAAAAGGCTCAAGGCTCCATTTGCAGCGTTCAAAACATCGTTTGAGCGCCACTGCCAGTGCCATGCAAAACCCTACTGCCCCACCTCTGGAGGTTCACTCCCCCCACCCCCCAATCACAGCCACCGAGGGTCCACCCTCAGCTGCAGCCAGTTCGGCAGGAGAGGCGGCAGCCATTGCCCCATTGTCTGATGTGGATGAGCCTACAGATCTCGACCTGGCCATGCACACCCCAAGCCCTGCTGGAACCCCAGAGCCATCACCCCAACACACACCTGGCTCCAACGTCACTGGTGACAAGACCATGGAGGCCTTCAGTAGCCCCCCGGAGCCTACATCTGTACACCGGCCAGCATCAGAATGCGCAGCAGCCACACCCCCACAGCCCGACACTGCCCTTGACCTGGCCAGCATCATCCAGCGGCAACAGGCTCTCACTGTGCTGGTTGGTCAGCACGTCGAGGAGGCTGCCAGTCTCAGGGCGGAACTCGAGGAGACATCCAGGCACTCCAGGGAGGGGATGGAGTCGTGCACAGACAGGCTGTGTGGGGAGCTCATACGCGTCCGGGAGGTGCTCACACGCATTGCGGATGCAATGGACCGGCAATTCCCACCACCACCAGCACTAGGACAGTCTGCCACCTCTTCGTCCACCAGTTTGTGGCAGACAAGCCCACTCAGACGCTCTGCACGCACCACCAGGCGCACCTCCAGCCAGCCCCCAAATGCTGGTCCTGCCAATGACCAATAGGGTGTGAATGTCCATTCCCCTGTGTGCATGCCTGGACGCAAACATTGTTGGAGACTCATGAGGGACAGTTGTGGGGGGTGGGGGGAAGGGTGTGATGGGACAGTTGTGGGGGGTGGGGGGAAGGGTGTGATGGGACTGTTGTGGGGGGTGGGGGGAAGGGCGTGATGGGACGGTTGTGGGGGGTGGGGGGAAGGGTGTGATGGGACAGTTGTGGGGGTTGGGGGGAAGGGTGTGATGGGACAGTTGTGGGGGGTGGGAGGAAGGGTGGTGGGATGATTGGGGACTTGCACATTTTTCTGTTTCAGTTCATAAATACACTGTTGTTTGAGCAAAACACAGGCCTGGACTCCTTCATTGTGTATGTGCAATTTATTGACGCCAAGGTCCATTGTGAGCTAGCAAACAGACACCAGTGCATCACCAGCCATATACAGGTGACAGTACGAGTACATGTTACTCAGAAGATTTGGTTGATCAAATGCTGTGTCACAGCACGTCCCTCCTGGCCATCCCCTCTTGCATGACCTGCATCCCCTTCACCTCCAACCTCATCCCCATCATCATCCTCATCAGGTGCCTCCATTTCAACGTCAGGGGGCAGTGACACATTCCGTCTGATACACATATTGTGCAGCATGACACATGCCATGTTGATCTTTGCCACCTTATCATGGCCCTACATGAGCGCGCCACCAGACCTGCTAATGCACCTAAAACGTGACTTCAAAAGTCCAAAAGTCTGCTCGATCACGAGGCGGGTACAGGTATGTGCACAATTGTATTCTTCTTTGTGCCTGTTCTGTGGGTTCCGTACAGGTGTGAGGAGCCACCTCTTCAGGGGATAGCCAGCATCACCTATATGGGGGAAGGAATGGGGTCCTGTTACTTTTCAACACAAGTGTGGCCTGTTCATATCACATACTTTGACCTATCATTGGGATTCATGTGCACAATCAACTGCATAAATGAAAATGGTCTGTGTAACTGCTTTGTGCAAAGGTGAGCGCAAGCCTGCAAGTAGACATGCCCCATTGATACCTCCAACAGTAATTGACATGTTCTGGGTGAGGCCAGGTCATAGGTGTCCCTGTGGCCAGGCACATTTGGTACCACACTGGTGGTGTACTGTCCTTCCAACATTACTGTTGCCATGCTGAGAGGCATCACTTCAGTGGTGCCATGGGTTCGTGGTGCATTGCCATGGCTAGGGGGTATCCCTTCGCATGCATCGAAGGGCACAATGCATTGTTGATGTTGTGCTGTAGGAATGCTGCATGACTATGCTGACGGCATGGATGACATTTGTGTATTTCGTGGCGTGGAGTGTCGTGCAATGTGGATGAGGATTGATGTTTGATGTTACTAGAATTGGATTGTCAGCTGTGTTGTGTAGCATATACTCGCATGTCCGTTCATCTCAAGTACGTTGCTGCCCTCCCAGATAGACATTTGCGTACATCTGTATGTGCATTTGGGCGACGGACTACAGGCCACACCCAGTTGGAGTATCTTTCTACCCCCCCATGCACCCCCAGTTGGATTATCTATCTATCCCCCCCCCCCCAATCACACTGCCATGTGCTTGGCCTGCTACTCACCAAGTAGCCACGAACGTTGTCCCATTTGTCGCTCCATGTAGCGGGGGATAGTTGAGTTCCGCAAGACCATGGAATCATGGGTAGATCCTGAAAATCGGGCACAGCAATGTGTGATTATCTTGTTGGCGTCACATACCATTTGGACATTGATGGAGTGGAATTGATTCCTGTTTCGGTACACTACTTCATTGTGAGGTTGGACGACCAATTCCACATGTGTACAGTCGATGGCCCCAATGCAACTTGGGATGGCTGCCAGTGAATAGAAGCCAACTTTGGTGTTTGCAATCTCCTGGGCAGTCCGTGGCATGGATATGTGTTCGGGTGCATGCTTCAGGAGGGCATCGAGTACCTGGTTCAGTATGCGTGAGAATACTGGTTGGGAGATGCCATGCATCTGCCCCACTGTATGCTGGTAGGTTCCTGTGGCCAGGAAGTGGAGCACTGTCACCACCTTCAGTAGGGGGGGGATGGAGGTTCTGATGTCTATGAGGCTCACAATGTCGTTGTATATCATGTCCACGATGCTGGTGATGGTGTCCCGGTCCAGACAGTACAGGGTGTGTATCTGCTCAGGTGTTAGGTTAAATGGACTGGCTCTGATCCGGGGAATTGGCGGGTGTCTCTGTGGTATGATTAGGTGGCGTGGTGGTGCTTGCTAGCCCTCCTCCTCCTCCTGCCTCTCCTCTGTGCTGCCTGTTGTTGTAGCAACAGCCCTGCAATCAGGTCCTCCAGACCATGTAATGCTGCCAGTATTGGAACCATCTTGGTGTGGGAAGGGGTGTGTTGTGCTTCTTTTGAGCAGCCACAGTCTCCATTGCCTCCACCTGTACTGATTTTGGCCACCTGTGGCAGGTGTTAACACTGCTTAGTTCTTTTAACGGGTGGTTCGCGATGGCGGTATTAGCGCCATGCCGGTAAGGGGTTTTGGGGGATTTAACATGCAGCTATTGCCATGTGCACTTGCCTTGTGATGGTGTGCTATTAGCGGCATGTCGTTATTTACGGGATGGCGGGTCGCGCGCACGCGGACTGACCGCTATTAGTGGCACCGTACTTAGCGGTCCCGCTAATGGCGGTGAGCCGGGTCGTAATCCGCATGGGCATTTAACGTTACCGGTATTCCATTACCGGTAACGTTAAATCCCTACCGCCATCCGTGTAATGAGGCCCTTAGTCTATTCTTCTTAAGTCTACTCAGGTCGTCCTGCAGGAGTAATTTACCAGTATGGAATTAAAAGTTCAGCTACTATAGATGTTATAGGAAATGATACGGAAATAAATATTGCCAAAACGGCATGCCCTTCTAATGAAACATCGATATCCACTGTTTCAGTTGAATTTACTGTATCCGAGGTATGTATAAGTCAATAAGAGAAAATGACAATGGGTCTGTAGAGTGCACGCATAAACAATTTAGTACAGCTAACAAACTAAGTAAAGCAGATAGCCACACAAGAGACACTTTGTTATCGCCCACAGCGCGGTCGAATCCACGTCGTGGAAATCGAACATGCATCACAAAAACAATTACTGCAAGTAGCATCACACACAAAAGGGGGTGTGAGAATATAAGTGAAACACGAAAAGAAGGGAATAAAACGGACGATCAAGTGAAAACTATGGGTGTAATGACTAACTATTACCAAAGGGTGGATTCTACCAACATGAACATAGAGACCGATAACCTTATGCAAAATATGATCCCTATTGAAGAATTTGTAAGCGATCCAATGACTGAAATGGAAAAAGTAGTTGCAGCAAAAGAGATTGCGCGAGAACTAAACGACCTACTACCATGTTTGACAAGCAAACTCATCAAGAATGTCCTTAACCTCCCTAAAGAAGCTAATATGAAAGGTGCTCAGTGTGAATTAATGAAATCCAATGGCCAAGGCCATATACACAATGTCTCGACACAAGCTCAAATCAATGCGGCCCTCTTAGTGAGCACACCTACATCTCCAATTGCAATTGCTCCAACTAACTCTTCCATCAGGGAAGTTATAACAATAGAGCATGCAAATAGTCACATGGTCAATAATGTTGTTAACCCTAATACAGTAACTCAAGTGTTATCTCAGAACTTTTCGGTGACACATGACTCAGTCCTAAATGGGGCATATGATAAATGTGCCTCATCAGAGATCAGAGTGAACTCCAAAGTAGATGCTCAAGCCCCATCTTTGGATATACCACATGTGATTCACAATCAGTATAGCCTCAGAGGCAATATTCGAAATACTTGAAAACCTATTGCGCAGCCTAAATGAAAAATGTGAAGAATAGAAAAGAAAATTGGATGTACAATCACTCTTGCTGCATAAAAGCATCAACCACACAAGGTGAGTATTTAAAGATGCAGCTTCTAACACAGTCAATTGCTTTTTGATGGTCGATAGAGGTATATAAAGCTTTCACATCAAGAGTAACAAGCCAACAGTTAGGGTCAAAATCCAATTTATCCAATATTTCGAGAACATGCATTGTGTCTCTAATGAGTGTGGGAGTCAAGAGTACACCTGATAATACAAACCCGTCAATATAAATAGAAATCGGTTCAAGGATGCCACCCCCTCCACTTACAATTGGTCTCCCTTCCGGAATATCCACAAAGTTTTTATGAATTTTAGGAAGAAAATAAGCAGTGGGCATGATTGGACCATCCACTGTGAGGAATTGTCTTTCTACATCTGTAAGCATGCCTGATTTATGCCATTTGAGTATCAGTTGATTAGCCATGATTTGAACAATTTGACCTATGAACAATTTTTGCAAAGTTTAGACCAAATTTGGGCCTTGAAGTTCAGCTTCCCCTAATTCTTGATCCGTTTAATTACTACCCACAGGATTCATTGGTACAATCCCTGCATGTTCTATGATTCAGACCATGTTACCTCACAATTTAGGACCTGTGTCAATTTTATGCTTAATCTTCTTTCATCCGTCATTGGGCTCTAATTATTCCCCGTAAATTGGGTTCTACGTATAATTATCAAGTGTTCCTCCCAAATTGTCAGCCCTTAGGCGTTTACCGCCAGACCTTTCCGGTTCGCATTATATTGGACTATGTTTCCACCATTTTAAGATGGCGCCAGTTTTTTCATCGACTTTCCCTGCTCTTCAGCATTGGGTAATTAGTCCTTCTTCCACCAGGGGGGCTCATTTATATATGACTGCAATGCTCGTGCTTCACGTCTGAGCCCTCCCTAGTAGCTACCTATCCAGCGTTCAGGTAAGGTGGTTTTGCCACGCTCCCTGGTTTTCTACATACGCTGCGGTTGACAGCGGCCGCTGTACTATGTGGCATGCTGCGGCTGCAGCCTACATAATAATTTTACTTACTTCAAATTGACGTCTCGTTGGTTCGCAGTCCTTGTTATACTCCTTTATTAACAACTTTGAGCTAACACATTGAAATCAGGCATCACGTAAGTACAAATCGCACATAATTTTGGAACAATGTGGCACTTCATAATTAATACCGGGATTGTGTTTTTGTATTCTGTGGCACCCTAATTTTTGCAAATTTCAATGATATTTTTAATGATAGCGATTTTCGCTTCTACTTTTTCTTTTTCATTTAGCCTCTTCCGCAATTGCGAAGCATAAGAGGTATGTCCTTACATTGTAATTTCACTATTTTGAATATGTATTGGACATCTCTAGTGCCTGGTTTTGTGTCCCAGGGAATTAACTGGGTTTTTTTATTTTACTTTTCCCTTCAAGTTTGCATAGGGAATTTATGCCCGTACGTTACGCTACCCTCACCTTTAATAACAAGGTAGATAACAAATTAATTTCTTTCCAATTGGTTTGCATACCTCATTGCGACTTGGCATAATTGTAATTGATCGCGCTGCACTTCTCAACCTCATCACTAATGTTGTGTTTGGCTTTTGTTTTTCATTTCCCCCTTCCCTCTCTCTCATTTGTCTTGCTTTGTCAATTCTTTTTATCTGCATTGGACATGTATTCACATGATTGGATTTCTTTTGTGCCTCTCCATTTTTGGGTAATCTATTGCATTTTATTTTCTGAATGGCCTCTGATTGACTTACTGCCCCCTGTGCCACCGTACCTGTTGTCATGGCTTTTGTAAATGTTATTTCACCATTTCAATTTTCTGATACAATTTGTGTTACCATTCCACAACATTTATGGATTATGTATTATCAGCCTCAGATGAGGAGCTGGGTTTGGCTCGAAACACGTGTCAGGCTGACCTATTCACACAAATAAATACACTATTGTATTTAAATTATTGAATTATTTGGCGCAGTGTGTCTTGGGACCTTCCTTGTTTGTGCTTAATTACTGTGGTAGTGTATTGGCAGTACACTCACACCTCCTTGACTCCTGCTGCCTTTTTGCAGTTCTAAAGTGACTGTACAAGCGCTTTGGATATTCTTGACTTTTACTGCCACCTCTCACTGTCTGTACTTAAATATGAGGATGAGTTATTCAAATTTGCGTATGGTTGTAAAGAAATAGAAATGAGGAAAACAAAGTATCGGATTGATATCTCAAAATCTCTAGCAAATGTATTGTCCACAAATACAACAATAGCCACTAGAAATGATTCCCAGCTAAAGTTACCACAAACAAACATCAAACCCGCTATGCAAGCACCCAACGTTTCCATTAAACTTTTACAGGTGGACGAAGAACACGATAAGGCCGGATACTGCCAGTGGCTGGCCACTGTCTTTGAAGCACATTTCGATGAAAAATTGCGATAACACCAGCCTAATGTGTTCTGGAATACCAGGGGGTTTGCACATCTAACAGCAGATGATGGGCTATTAAATAATATAGAATATTCACAATAGTGGCCTTATAAGAGGCATGGCTAACTGAAGTGTGCGAGATAGATGGACGTTGCTTGTTGCAAGTATTAGCAACTAAGGCACCAATTTGCCAACCAAGTGGTGGCCTACTGGCCACAGTGCACCACCACTGGAGTCTATTATCAATCTGTTCCTCCTCGATGAGGAGCCGTGAAATTTAGTATTTCCCAGCCGTGAAATTTAGTATTGGTAAATCGAATAATGAAGAGATAGTATTAATAAACATCTATGATCCCCCCCCGAATAAAGTAGCCTCTAAAAATAACACTGAAATAGTGAACCAAATTCTTCAACAGATTAAAAAGAACGTTCCAGTGTTTGCTGCTGGTGACTTTAATGCAAGAATGTATGACCACACTGCCAGCCCATTTAGTCAAAGTGAGTCTCGACCTTTACCTACTACTAAGACTGATCAGCAGGGGAAAATATGCCTAGAAATGTTCACTCGGCTTAATTTGATCTTGCTTAACGTCAACTATAAAGGTGACCCCTTGAGAGCGTTCACTAGAATTAGCGCAAGAGTGTGTCCACAAGTGATTACATCTTTGTTAATGAAGCAGCTCGGTCGATGGTTAATGATATGGCTACCGTACACCGCGAAGAAAGCGATCATCTGCCGCTATGTGTCATGCTACATATGATAGAGAATAAAAGTAAAATGCTACAGAATGGAGATATTTTTCTTAACCCCACCAAAAATAGAATAAGTTAGAATCCTAAAAACTTAGAAAAAGCATGGACAATCGCTGTAGAAGATTTATACCTTTTTTCCTAAAAATGACAGTTGCCAACTTAAAATCACATATCTTCTATCTTAACTGATTTCTCTAATCTAATGAAATGGATTAGTGCGGTTACTCAGAAAAAACCTAGTTATAAGATGCCATCAGAACTTTGGAATAAGTCAACTAATAAACAACAATGGTGTGACCATAATGTGCAAATAGCGAAAAGAGAAATGAGAAAAGATATCACTAAAACTGTTAGAAATGAGGGAGCCAATGTCAACCCGTTTAATATCCCAAAAACTGTTAAAGAAATTAAAAAACAATATCGTTGCTTCTTATGTAGACATAATAGGAATGTGGATCATGTCAAAAATAACAACAATGCAGGGATTTTGTCTACCCTTAGAGGGGCAGCAAAAGGAAATCTACCAATAAATTGTGTAACGGAAGAGAATTGGCGCACTCACATTAAGAACACTCTGGGTGCTACCCTACCTCATGATGAATATCATAAATTAGGCGAAGCGCAATGGTCCTGTGGGGCATCGGTTGAGCAGATCTCTCACATGATAACCAATCTACCATCATTGCAAGCAATAGGTCCTGATGGTACCTGTAACGCTTTACTTAAACTATCCCCTGGCACCTGGGCCAAAGCCCTCCATCCACTGTTTTATTTTTTTTTAAAACTCTTTTTTATTAGTGGTTCGGAAACACAAACACAGTACCAGCAGCATCGTACAAATTAAAATCAACATGATACGGAAATAGAGAGGTAGCAGTACATATAACCTGCATCAACCAGGGGTATCGAGTCTAAACATCACTGTCATCATCAGGGATCATATCACAAAGAAACATTCTGAGGGGACCCCAAATGTCCTTGGGTCTGCTCACAGAAGGGCATGTGAGGACAAACTGTTCTTCAGCCTCATTCACATAGACCAGCTCCCGGAGGAACTGTTTCATAGTGGGTGGTGCCGGGTTTTTCCATTGTTGCAGAATACATTTTTTGGCCACTGCACATGTGACATTAAATAGTCTTCTGATCTTTTCGGAGCACTTTCCTATATCCCCAAATAAGTATTTCTGTGGAATCAACACCGGGGGGATTTGTGTGATTTCATCAAGTACATCTGCCACCTCCCTCCAGAACTCAGTCACCAACGGGCAGCTCCAATACATGTGGAACGAGCCCGCATAATCTGTGTTGCATTTGGGGCATTGACTTGGGGCGTCAGAAGCGAACTTGGCTATTTTGGCAGGGGTGTAATGCAACCTGTTAAGGATTTTAAACTGGATCACTCGTAGTCCGGCGTTTAAGGAAACCTTCTTGGTGAGAGAGCAGTACCTGTCCCAAGTTTTATCATCTAGAGGGATCTGGAGATCTCTCTTCCATTTATCTCTGCTCAGATTAGCTGTTGGTGAGTGTGTCTGTACTATGGCATATAGGCTGGACACCTTCAAGCGGTCCCCGGCCGTGATCATCTGAACGCAGGGGTGTGTAGGGGGTTCATCAGGGAAGGTTGCCCAGTGTTTTTGGAAAGCCGATCTCATACGGTAGTACTGCAGTACCCTTAGTGGGCCTCTGCCGAGCGCACCAGTTATCGGCTGAAGGGTTGCGAATTTCCCCTCAATGAACATATCTCCCAGGCGCATCTGGTCCCCCGGGTCCCAGGCTGATCGCAGATGAACATCATGTGTCGGAGGGATACCAGGGTAGTTCCAGAGAGAGACCTCCGGGTTATACAGGGTCGACAATCCCAGTTTCCCAAATATTGCCCTCCAGGCCTTAACAGTACAACTAACCAGGTTGAAATCATACGTGTCCTTATAGTGGGCATGAAAGATTACGGACTGTATGTTCGTGGGAGCGGTGGTGAGTTCCTCTACATCAACATGCGGCGTGCCGCCATCCCTGGAATACCAATACTTAGAGAACTGGGCCTGGGACACATAATAATATAATTCAAAGTCCGGGGCCGCCAGGCCGCCCAACGAGTATGGTTCAGTTATTTTTCCCCACCCAATTCTGGGAGTCTCCCCATGCCAAAGGAAGGCTGTAGCCATTGACTTAAGTTTAGTGAAAAAGAGTCTTCCCGGCCAAATCGGTATGTTTACAAACAGGTATAGCAGTTTAGGTAGAACTACCATTTTAAGAACCGCTACCCTGCCATGTAATGATATGGGAAGACGGTCCCATAATAGAAGCTTGGTCTTTAAGGCCTGTAATGTGGCGTTGTGGTTATCAGTGTATAACCTATCCTTACCGTGTGACACAAGTATTCCCAAGTATCTGATGGATTCACTAGACCATTTCAGCCCACCCAATGAGCTAGGGCAGCCGGTTGCCGGTGTGAGAGGGAAGACCTCCGATTTATCCTTATTTATGGAGTAGCCGGAGTATGAAGTGAACTCTTGAATTTCTGCCATCACAGGCTCTAAGTTGTTATTCGGTTCACGGATATACAGGAGCGTGTCGTCCGCGTACAGAGAGATCAGCTGGGTCGCCCCCTTTAGGTTAATGCCCCTGTTGGAATGTCGCAGCCTGACCGCTATTGCCATTGGTTCTATTGTCAGGGCAAATAGTATAGGTGAAAACGGGCAGCCCTGCCTAGTGCCCCGTCCCAGAAGAAACATATCTGAAATTGCCTTGCTGGTTAGGACTCGGGCCCCGGGCTTTGTGTAAAGCAACTTCACGTACCTGATGAAGTTCGGGCCTATCCCAAATGCCTCAAGTACTGCTAGTAAGTAGGCCCAGGACACAGAATCGAAGGCCTTTTCAGCATCCAATGAAACGGCCACAGCGTTTCTTCCTGGGTCAATCTGGGCCATTATGCCAAATAGCCTACGCAGGTTAAGCGCAGTAGATCTAGCGGGGACAAACCCATTCTGATCGGGTGAACGAGTGTCGGAACCGCCGGTAAAAGCCTGTTGGCCAGCACCTTGGCAAATATTTTGGCATCCGTATTAATAAGAGATAGCGGTCTATAGGACGACATATCCTGTGGAGGGCGGCGAGGCTTAGGGAGAACAGTTATCAACGCCTCTCTCATGGATGTAGGCAATATATTACAATTACATTCAAGGGATTCTTCCCAGACCCGCAGCAACAATGGAACAAGCTCAGCGCTGTAATCCTTGTAGAATTCTGCACCCAGGCCGTCTAACCCTGGAGCTTTATTAGACGTTAAATCTTTAATCGCCTCAGAGATCTCATCTGCAGTGATAGGTTGGTCCAGTGTCAGGCGGGTCTCCTCTTGGAGTTTCGGCATCGACAATGCCGCAAGGTATGCCCCTATCTCAGTAGCCGACTTAGTGTCTCTATTTTTGTACAATTGTTCGTAGAACCCAGCGAACTCAGCATTAATCTCGTTCTCGTTAACCAAAACCGCACAGTTGGGTTTCTGTAAGCTGGTAATTTTAGTGTGCCTGTCCTGTTTGAGTAGATTAGAGAGTGTCCTACCCGCCTTGTTGCCCTCGCCATATCTCCGTGCTCGTATTGGTGAGGCAATGAACTGCACTTCCCTGGAGGCTAGTTTGTTAAATTCCTGGAAATGCTGTTGTATGTCGGCTAACAAGGCTTTTTCATGGGTGCGAGAATAAGTGTCCTCCAGAACTTTCAGTTTGCCTTCAGTCAGGGCTAGTTCAGCCTGCACTCCCTTAAGAAGACCCACAGATTTGGAAAGTAGCGCACCCCTGACCCAAACCTTGAAGGATTCCCACACAGTGGAGCATTTATCAACTGAGTCGATGTTAATCTCGAGGAACTCAGAAATCTCAGTGTGCAGTGCTTCCACCACCCCGGGGTCCCTAAGCAAGCCCCCGGGCATCCTCCATCTCCTGGAGGGTCTAGGGCAGTTATGATAAGTGACCTCCAGTGTTATAGGGGCATGGTCAGACATCGTGCGAGCCAGTATTTCACATGCCTGTGTTCCTGCGATCAAAGAGGGGGAGACAAACCAGTAATCGATTCTGGACTCGGAATCATGAACCGATGAATAGTACGTGTATCCCCTCGCAGGGTGGAGGACACGCCAGGCATCCTCTAGGGAGAGCTGCAAAAGGATACTTTGCATAGTAAGGGCAGCTCTGGTTGGCGCTCTAATAATCGTGCTGGATCTATCCAATCCCGGGTCCATAGCAATATTAAAATCCCCTCCCCAGATTATATTAGGAATCATCAATGTTCGGCCCATATGTGTTGACCAACAATATCTGCTGACCAGCGATCGTGCCCCAGACCAGAACATACCTACCCTGAGGGTCCAGTTTATGGCCTCTGAGTCGGAGCCCAAGATTCAGGTGTATAAGCGTAGCGACCCCCCTGGACTGGGATGAGTAGTTGGTACAGAACCTGGACTTGCCCCAGCTAGGCAACAGTCAATCATTATCAGAACCAACAGTATGGGTTTCCTGCAGCATAATAATCTGAGCCCCATGCCTGACCATGTAGTTTCCCACCTTCTTGGCCTTAAAACGATTATTTAGACCCCTCACATTCCATGAAACAAGTTTAACCCTCAAAGCGTGAGCAGAACCTTGCAAAACAATTGTAAGGATAATAACCCAAGACCCTCAGACGTCGGGTCAGGCATAATGGACCATGTCAGTGCTCTCCAGACCACATGTTTCAACCGTAACTTATAACCATTTTCCCAAAAAACTTTCCAGAAACAGAGACCCATGCAGCTGGGTAACCATCCAACTACAAACCGTGGGGTTCGAAGAAAACAGTCCCCAACTTTCCCCATCCCACCCCGCCCACCACCCTCACCGTCTACCCCAACTCGACAGTGACCAATCCCAAACTTGTGGAATACTCCCGGGGTAGCCATGTTGCCTCACATGACCGCTATCCCCGGCAACCAGCGCCACCTCACACAGGAGATGGCTGACTGTTATCTCCCATCACAAGGGCCAAAAAGCCACTGAATGCCAAATCATGAAAATATGTGATTCCTAGTCCGCCGGCCGGGGTCTATTGTTCGGGGCAGGTCGCTCCCCCCTCGGAGGGAGGGGTATAGAAGATTCGATGTAGGATAGTGTTTCAGATGGGTTCTCAAAAAAGTGCGACCTTCCAGCATGTTGGATTCTCATTTTGGCCAGGAACATCAAGGCGTACTTGATCTGCCGTTCTCTAAGGAGTCTCTTAACAGGTTCATATGACCATCTGCTAGCCTGGACAGAGGCGGAAAAGTCAGGATAGATATGTATACGGTTTCCCTCGTAATGCAATGTGCGGGCCTCTCTAGCCAAACGGAGGATTGTGTCCCTGTCTCTGTAGTTCAGCAGACGAGCAATTATGGTTCGTGGTGGCGCCCACGGCTTGGGCGCCGGGGCAAGGGTACGGTGCGCCTTCTCAACAAGGAAGTGTTCAGACAGTGCCTCGGGCCCAAATAAGGATTTAAAAAGTTCTTCCATGTGTTTCTCCATCTGGCCCTTGCCGAAGGATTCGGCCATACCTACAACGCGGACATTGTTTCTTCTGGACCTGGATTCGATGTCCTCACACTTGCTCTGGAGCTTGCTCATCGTGTCTTTAATATAAGATATATCACGACTGTGGTGCCCAATAGTATCCTCATTAGCACTTATCCTGCCTTCAGCCTCGGTGACCCGAGCACTCTCCTTATCGATCCTGGCCTTCAGTGAGCCTATGGTAACTACTATCTCGTCCAGTTTAGTATTCACAGCCAAAAATCCGTTCTGAACTAGCGTGGCCAGTTTGTCCTCCCTGTCCAACACATCCCTTTCGACCTGTTCTTCCTCATCTGGCTGCGTGCAAGTTGCCACAGTTTGGATAGCCGTATTGGTAAATGTGTCCATGGGGCCCTTCTTCTTGCCCCCAGGGGTCTTAGAGGCTCTGTTTGACTTACCAGACTCCCCCATTGTTGTGTCTTCACTGTATGTATATTGGATCTGGCAACGGATCTCCGTAGGGTAGCAGCCCACCCCACAGGGAGCAGACTCAATGTCCCAAATGAAAAGAGAGGAGCGTGGGCCCAGCGGTCCGCGTATGTCGTGTAGCCGGCACCCAGCCGCGCAGACAAGCGGAGGGGCTCGGAGGGGCAGGTGGTGCAGCAGGGGGGACCACGTCCGAAGGGGGGATTAAGAGCCCAGGGGGTTTCGGCCCCAGCGGCGCCGGCAGGGTTCCGCGTCCCCTCCCCCCACACCCGGCAACAGCTTACTTGGTTCGCCGGATTGGCAGCGTCAGGATCAAGCACCAGCGAGAGTCGGATAATACCAGAATCAGGAGGTGGTCCGGCAGATAGCGACGGGTCAAAGCCAGAACCGGGGCAGGGTAGACCATCCAGCGCCGCAACGAGTCTCCAGAGCGTCCTCACAGAAGGATACGGGATCCGGCGCCAAGGAGAAAGCCCCGCCCAGCAGCGGTCCGCAGCGCCCAGCAGCCTCGACTGTCGAGTGAGTTCACCTGGAACCAGGATTCGGTTCGGAAGCGCTGCTC
Source organism: Ambystoma mexicanum (assembly GCF_040938575.1). Lineage (NCBI taxonomy): Eukaryota > Metazoa > Chordata > Amphibia > Caudata > Ambystomatidae > Ambystoma > Ambystoma mexicanum. The sequence continues at coordinate 964,243,071 of NC_090936.1, read as the reverse complement.
GCGCCAGCGGAACTCCGCGGGGGCAGAGCTCGTAAATGCAGCGCCGCCGCTCAAATTTTCACAGATGACGCCCGAGCCCGGCCACAACCGGCACACCAATCTACAGCGATTCAGCCAGCCCAAGGACGGATTTATCAGCACAGGATGTAAAGGCGGCGCGGGAGCTTCGGGTCTAAGCGGTCATCTTCTCAGTGCGCAACAGCGCCCCCCTCCATCCACTGTTTTAATGCAGTAGGTGCCAGTGGCTTAACACTCCCTCCCCCCCTTCCGCTTCCCCCCGGGTCTTTTCGCCCTTACTAACTCCATGATGTTTGCTCCCCTCGGCCCCCTTCCCCTGCAATCTCCTTTGTATCCACCACCCCTTTATCGTATCACCTTTTCAGGGATTCCCTCCATTGGCCGCCTCTCCCCTTTCTGCATTTGCCTCCTCGCCTCCACTCCTTCTGGGTGGACCTTGTAGTGTGGTTCTCCTCTTCCAACCCTCTCCGACCGTAGTCCATTCCCATGGTCTGAGTATCGACCTAGGCTCCGCCTCTGATGGTCTCTCCGTTCACCCCACTCGGTCCATCTGAGCCAAGTCTACTTGCATGAGATCTGCCCCTTCTTGCAGGGTGGTTATTCTCTTCTGCGACCCTGCCCACTCGAAGAGGAGAGTGAAGGGGAAAGTCAATTTGCATCGGATCCCCCGTTCTTTGAGTATTGTAAAAATTGGGGCCCATCTGACGGCGCTTCACCAGGGTGCTGTTAGCTAGGTCCTGGTAGAGTTCAATTCGTTGCCCTTTGTATTCCACTGGCTCTCGCTGTCTGGAGGCCTTTAGGACTGCTTCCTTCTGCCCGTATCTCGTAAAGGCAGTGAGTACATCCCTTGGTCTAGCATTTGGGCCCTTATTGAAGTGTCCCACTCTGTGGACCCTGTCCAGTTCTACTGCGTCAGAGGACGCTTCCCCTAGTAGTTCGGCGAATATGTCCTATAGAGCCCCCTTCGGCTCTCTGTCTGCCACCGTTTCCGACAGTAGTTTCAGCCTTATGTTGACTCTCCTGGATCTATTTTCCATGTCCTCCATCCTGAGTTCCAGGTTTCTTGTTGCTGTATCCAGTCTCTCTATCCCCTCGCTGTTTGCCATCGTTTCACTGACCATTTCCTGCAGTCCCTTTTCCAGAAAGTCCACCCTCTCTGCCAGCTGACCCACCTCCTGCTCAATTTCAGCGATTGGCCATGTTGATATCTGATCTAATCAGTTGGATTTGGTCCTGGAACGTCTTTGCAAGGTTAGTCTGCAGTGCAAGCATTTCTCAATGAAGATCTTGGCGCAATATTGGGGCGGTTGATTACCCATCCACTAGGGAGGTGCAGCCTGCCATCCCTTCTTGGTAGTTCGGTTGGGCTTCGTTAGCTTCTCTGGCTGCCACATTGTTGGGAGTGTTCCGGGGTTATCCCTGTGTCTGCCCACCTTTGTTCTGCCTGCTTTTGTTTTTAGTTCCCATGGTCGGAGCGCCTCAATCCTGGGCCCGACCTCTTATGTTGAGGTGATTTTATGGGGGCTAGTGGGACTCTGCTTCTCCCTGCTTCCTTCCAGCCGGGCTTGTAGCGTTTAAATGTATTGTGTTTCCCGGTTCTTGAGTGGTGGTCCCCCTGCCTTGTGCCTTTATTCTGCCCTTTCCTTCTCAGCCTGGGGCTGTGTCGCCTCTTGGCCCATGTATATGCCGGGCTGCAACTTCCTGTCTTTCTGGCACTGACTGCACTTCTCTCCCTTGGTAGTCTTCCCTTCTCGGCTCTTCACCCTATGCCTTTCTCTCTTTTTTTTTATAAACATCTCTATTGATTTTTACAACAATATGAACTTCTCCTCTCCCACCCCTCCCTCTAGAGGGCCACTAGAGGGCCACTTCTTCCTAGTGCTAGCCAGAGGGGGTGGACTTACCCCCCCCCTTTCTGCGCCTTCTCTCTCCTGTGTGGTTAGGTGCCTCCTCACAGTTCCTTTATGTTGTACCCCTTCCTATCGGGTTCAGGGTGTCCAGCCCTGCGGTGGTCCGACTGAGTCGAGTCCGTGCCGTGCATCAGCTCCTTCCTGGTTCTTGAAACCATCCTTCCCCTCCTGGGGGCCACGTCTCCTCTCCCCCACCGAGGCCACTCTTCCTTTCTTCTGCCCTGCGATGTGGGTTTCCCCACTCCCTGCGAGGACACGCAAACTCTGCTCCTATCTTGTGGGACCTCCCGCTGGTGTACGGGTTTCCCCCGGCTCCCCGTGGGGTGCTCCTGTTTGCTATTGCCGGTCTTGACTTGAAGGCCCCGCCTGGCTCGCCCAATGCCACCGGCGGTGCCCCAGTCCTGTGGGGGACAGGGAGGCTGACCTGCTCCTGCTGCTGACTTGCTTCTCTCAGCGGGGCTCCTGCTCCTCCTCTTGGCGTCCTCCTTGCAGGTCGGGGCCTCGCCCACCCGTCAATGCCTGTTTTCTCTGCGGGCTTCTCTGCCTGCTCTCCGGTTCTGCTTTTTCCTTCTGGCACTATCCGCTTCACTTGTGTGGTTCACCTCACCTCTTCGCCTTTGGTGCCGCTCACCGTGCTCCCGTGTATGAGTGTACAGGTGGGAGTAGGGCTCAGCCCAGTGCTTGTGTGCTCTTGTTGCCGGCTCCTGGCGTTCTTCCCCAGATCTGGTGACTGCGTCTGAGCTCCGGCACTTGTGTCCCCCCTCGGGGTCTGCCTCTGGCTGTTCCGTCCCGCTCTTTACCTTCAGGCGTGGCTCTCTCCTCAAGTGGCCGCACTGACTTCGGGGCGCCTACCGCCAGTACCCGGTGCTTCCCCGTTCACTCACCCGTGACCATAGCCATGCGGCTGCTGCTTGCCTTGTCAGGTCTCCTGATCCCTCCACTTGCCTTCACACGGTTGCCACAGCTGCTTGTCGGTCTCGCAGGGTGCTGTCAGGCGGATCTGCCTTTGTCTCTGAGTGCACCCCACTGGTCCTGGGCCACCGGGGCTTCCTCCTTGTTGGGTCGCTGGACCCCCAGGGTCTGCTATTCTCACGGCGGATGCTCCCTGGGCCTGCCGAATCAAGTATCTCGGCTGAGTGTCTTCCCTCCTTCGCCGGCGTCTCTAAGTGGGTTCTGCACTGTTTCCTTGGGCTGGTACTGCACCCGTCACTCTCTCCATCATGTGCCCCCTCTTTTTTGGTCAGTCTCAGCCTCTGCGGGTAGGCGGCCATCTTGAAGTCTGCCGTCGGATCACTTTTTAGTACTTAATGCTGCAAAAACTGAGGTTATTTTCTTCCCATCGTCTACTATTTCTCCTTCTCCGTCTCCTTCATTCATATAATTTCCTCCTTCTCAGTTACTCTTCCCTCCTGTGGTCCGTAACCTGGGTCTCTATCTTAATTCTGATCTTTCTTTCAGTCACCATATTTCCTTATCTGCCCGTTCCTGTCGATTCCACCTGTACAATATTCAAAAAGCCTGTTTTTTCATGACTTTTAAAGCTAATTCAACTATTGTTGTCTGTTCTAATCTTCTCGCGGCTCTTCTACTGTTCTTCTGCACTCTTTGGACTTCCTGTGTCCCGTCTTGCTCCCTTGAAATCTGTATTTAATGCTTCTATTTGTGTTCTTTGTCTGCTTGCTCCTCGTGATTCTATCTCTTCTTCTCTGACTGATCTAGGGTGGCTCTCTTTTCATCAACATTGTATTTTCTATGTCTAGTTTTTAAAGCTCTTCAGGGTCTTGCTCCCCCCTATCTCTCTTCTCTTATCGCATTCTACTCTCCCTCTCGTTCATTTTGTTTTGCCACTCACCATCTCCTTATAGTTCCTCGTCCCCCTTGTGCTCAATCTCGCTTTCTGTCCTTCTCTCTTTTAGCACCCTTACACTGGAATTCTTTCCCACTCTTTCTTCGTTCCATCACTGTTTACTTATCTTTTTGGGTCTCTCTCCGATCCTACTTTCTCTCGTCTGGTTAATTGACGGTTACGGCAACCACAGAAATATTCTGTGTTTTAAATGTTAACTTCATTGTTTGTACCGTACATGTTCTTTTGTTCAGCGCTTTGGTGTAAGGCGCTATATAAAACCAAATAAAATACAAAATATGAATATAAATAATAGTGATAGCATACATAACTACTTGCTATGCAAGTTTAACCGCTCAGAAGTATTGAAATAGTGGGAGCACAAATGCGAATACCGCGCAATGATCCGTATTGTCGATTGTGTGGTGAGAACACAATCAAATCTATCGAGCATATACTATGTGTATGTGAGATTCTAGCAATTTTAAGAACAAATACAATGCGGGCATACTCCAATCTAGCAACTAAGAATACCCAGATAACACTGTGGCATACATTGATGGAAGGAAAAAATGCTAACCTGTATCATAGGATGAAATATTATGAAGATTTTAAAAATATTAACTAAATAATGAATTCTGTGTAATTGAAAGGTCGGAATTGTTAGGGAGATCCCGTTTAAGTATTTTATGTTCATAGCATAACAGTTGATATGATAAAATGTGATGTGATCGTAAATTGTATGTTTTATATAAAGCCTATGTTGGCTAAAGGTATAATAAAAAATAGATTGAAAAAAAAATAACTTTGATTTAATTCCTTCCGAGTTATCCACTCAACACGAACAAGATCTAAAAGATGTAATAATTTAATTCCCTGATGTATTCTCAGAAAAACCAGGAAGAGTAAAAGGTACATACCACTTTATTAGAACACCATAAGGTAAAGTGGTACACTTAAAACCGTATTGACTTCTGGAAGCCCGTAAACAGTGTGATCGAGGAAGTCAACAAAATTTTGAAAGCTAACATCACTTAGCACTCCTGAAATCCATGGTCCTCTCCTATCGTGTTGGTCAATAAACCTGACCGTTCCTGGAGATTCTGTATAGATTTCCATCAAGTTAATGCCATATCAGATTTTGGTGCCTTTCCCATGCCACGCATCGACAATCTAATTGATAAACTCAGAGCAGACACCTTTCTATTGACCCTAGATTTAACTTAGGTGTACTGGCACGTTCCTGTATATGGACCAGATAAGGATAAGACAGCGATTTCAACGCTGCTAGGATTATTGCAATTTAAAGTCCTTCCTTTCGGTCTAAACAGTGAGCTAGCCACTTTCCAACGCCTCATGGATCAAATCCTACAACCCTATTCTGATTTCTGTGGAGCTTACATTGACAATGTTGTCATTTATAGTAAAACTTGGGAGGACCATCTATCCCATCTTTATACCATCATGAAAGTTCTCAGAAACACTGGCCTAACTGCTAATCCAGCTAAATGCAAATTGGGCCAATCAGCTGTAAAATATCTTGGCTTCTTCATAGGGAACGAAATGCACAACCCCAACATGAGAAGGTAAAAGCCGTCTTAGATACACCAACTCCTAAAACCAAAAGAGATCTTAGAGCTTTTGTCAGGAACCGTGAATGGATGGTTTGGAAGCGCTGGAAGCATTGACTGTGCGCGCTCTAGTCCTCACCCAATATGGCGGCCGTGCCTTTAAATTCTGGCTCCTCCCACAAACCGATGCGTTGTATCTGTACACTACGCTCCGGTTCGTGTGGAACTTCGTTCTTGGATTTTCCTCCCTGCCGATCCTCCTTAAACTGCAGCCTTTCTCCTTGTGCCTACCTTCTGTGCCCGCCTTGTTTACACTCCCGAGTTTCCTGTCTCCTGGCTCCTGCTACTTCGACCTTGTATAAGTTTTCTCTCTGCGTCTGTTCTAACGGCTCCGTCTTGCCTGAGCCACTGCCTGCTACGTTTCTTGCCTTCCGCCGAAGCATTCTATTTATTGGGCTTCGGGCTTTCTGACTTTCGGCTTCTCTACACTCTACTATTCTCGTTTGCTACTTACTTCTCTCTGCAGACATCTTCTTACTTTCCTGCTTGTGGCCTGGGTATTTTCTTGCACTCTATTTTCCATACTTACTCCTTCCTGCTATCTGTTCACTGTTATTTGCGGGCATTCCTGTCTATACGCTCATTCCTTTAGATTTCTTATCTGTTTATTTTGGGTTCCTGTTTCTTTCCTCTGATTGCCTCTATTGTGTTTTCAAAGTGAAAATGTTCCCCTACTGTCACTTCCGAGCTACTGACTCTCTCCACCAGAGCTGGAATCCGACTTTCTTCGGGTTCAGCGGAAAATAGAACTCCATTGTCTTGTGAAGGGAAACCACAACTCCCTCATTGAACCCATCTGGAAACAGGTTTTTTTCTGCCTGCGTGCTTTTTCCCTGACATTAGGACTGGCCTCCTGGGGTCCCCGCGGACAGGGTTCCATCTCTGCCAAGGTGGCCTCCGGAGGGGCCAGACCCTATCTACACGAAAAGAAGGTCAAGATACTAAAGGACAAGACTCCTATAAGGAGGAGGGACCGTAAGAAGACGGAGTCGAATCCTAAGGAATCCACCACAGAAGATTCAGGTGAGGAGGAAGGGGAGAAGGCCTCTGATCTTGACAGCATACAAAGCCCAATATCTACCATGGCATCGTTAGAGCAATATCAAGAATTGGTAGCAGCGATGCAGAACCTTACTATGGAGGTCCAGGCATTGAGGACTGAGAACATCGCCCTCCGACAACAGGTTGTGTTGCATCGTGATGACAGGGGGGACCTGCCTACGATGCCGCTTTCCTTTGGCAAATATGATGGACACCCGGGAGGGCTGAAGGACTTCCTTGACGCATGTAAGGTGTATTTCGCCTTTCGGCCTCACGCTTATGAGACTGCTAGATCCAAGGTCGGGTTCATCATTGCCAACCTAATGGGTAATGCTCTCTCATGGGCTACACCGTTTGTCACCGGAGATGACCCAATTTTGGGTGACTATGATCGTTTTACGGAGGTGTTCAAGGAACGTTTCGACCGACCAGAAGTCTTCTATTCATCTCTAGAAGCTATCCTAGATGTCAGCCAGGGAAACACTGACGTCCAAACCTATCCATCTCGTTTCCAGAGGCTGGCAGCCAAAGCAGATTGGCCTGATTCCGCTCAGCAAACAATCTACAGACGGGGCCTTCGTGATGAAATCAAGGATGAGCTGGCCCGAGTGGCTAGACCCGCATCTTTCCAGGATTTGGTGACATTGTCTCTTCAGATTGAGTTCCGTCTACAAGAGAGACGATTAGAAAGAAGACGAACTAGAGGCTTTTCACAACCAACTAGTCTCCCCTCTCCTGCTCCTCCACCCAGATCTACCCATCCTCCAGAAGAACCTATGCAGATTGGGGCTGCCCGAGGACCTCTGACTCAAGCAGAAAGAAAGAGAAGAAGAGATGCTGGATTGTGTATGTATTGCGGCTCCTCGAAGCACTTATTGAGAGATTGTCCTGAGGTCCCACCTTGAAGACAGGGAAACTTCTACCCCCGATCTACAGCAAGGGAGGTTCCGGGGAAGTAACAAGCACCCTTGCAACTAAACAAGAGCAGTAAGCACTCCGGAGGATAACAGCCTAATGGTGTTTCGAGTAGACTTGTGGCTGTCCGATGCAGGTCCCACAGAGGTGTTCGCCATGCTTGACTGTGGAGCAGCAGGGAACTTCATCGACTCCAAGTGGGCATCGGAACATCTTGTTCCCACAATATCCAAAGCCACCCCCATTCCGGTGGAAGGGGTGGACGGGAAGCCCTTATCTTCTGGACCCATTACCAAGGAGACTATTCCGTTGATAATGAGGTTAGGCCATCATGAGGAGTTCCTGGTATTTGACCAGATCAGAGCAGCTCATTTTCCGTTGGTCATTGGCATTCCTTGGTTAAGGAGGCACAACCCTCAGATTGATTGGACGGCTAACAAGGTGGTATTCAATTCTGCATTCTGTAAATCTCACTGCATGAGCTTGCCTTCGACTCCCAACACCCTAGTGTATGACCGAAGCAGTACTCCAGATCCAATCACAGTGGCCTCAGTTCCCATCCATTATCAATAATTCTCAGAGGTGTTCCTGGATGCTGTTCCCCGTCAACTCCCGCCTCATAGAACAGAGGATTGCCGGATAGACCTGATTCCTGAGGCGGTGGTTCCTTTTGGCAGGATGTACCCTTTGTCACTACCAGAGAGAAAGGCGCTGAGAGAATACCTCGACGCAAATCTTCAAAACGGACTCATTCAAGAGTCCCGATCTGCTTGTGGGGCATCCTTGTTCTTCATTCCCAAAAAGGACTCAGCAGAGCTACGCCCTTGTATAGACTACAGGGGACTAAACAAGGTTACCATTCGGCAAAGATATCCATGCCTTTGATCCGGGACATTTTGGAGGCAGTACATGGAGCGGTGTTCTTTACTAAGCTTGACTTGAGAGGGGCTTATCACCTCTTGAGAATCAGGCATGGTGACGAGTGGAAGACGGCGTTCCGTACCCCTTTTGGACTCTTTGAATACCGAGTGATGCCATTTGGTCTTGTGAACGCACCAGCCATCTTCCAGAGGTACATGGACAAGGTCTTCGCAGATATTCTGTTTGTGTCGGTGGTAGTGTATCTGGATGACATCCTCATCTTTTCTAAAACTCTATCTGAGCACAGGTCACTGGTCAGGCTAGTCTTACAGCGTCTGCAATCCCATCATCTACTGGTAAAGCCGGAAAAATGTTCATTTGAAGCCACGTCCGTGTCCTACCTTGGATATATATTATCCAAGGATGGTATCGAGATGGATTCCAATAAAGTAAGGGCGATCAGAGAATGTAGAAATCCTGTCAATGTAAAAGAACTTCAAAGCTTTCTAGGATTGGCTAATTTTTATCGGAGGTTCATTCCCAACTTTTCAAACAAGGTACTCCCACTGACCTCTCTATTGAAGAAGGGAGTGAAGTTCGAATTTGATGAAGGGCCTCAAAAAGCCTTCTGTTTTCTAAAGGAATGTTGTTCTACAGCTCCCATCCTGGTCCAACCGGATCAGAACCGACCCTACATTTGGGAGACAGACGCTTCTACCGGGGCGGTGGGAGCAGTTCTACTTCAAAGGTCAGAAGACGAATATGAACATCCAGTAGCTTATTACTCCAAGACACTGACCAGTAGTGAACGCAACTATTCAGTCATAGAAAAGGAGCTGTTGGCTATCAAGTTGGCCTGCCAAGAGTGGAGACATCTTCTACAGGGAGCTACTCATCCGTTTACTATTAGAACAGACCATCGCAACCTTCGGGTTTTGCAACAGTTGGAATGTTCTAATGCCAGGCATGCCAGATGGGCGTATTTTTTTTTACAATATGATTTCGTAATCACATACTTACCTGGTACAGAAAACATGAAGGCTGACGCCTTGTCAAGAAGTCTTGGGGATACTTCTGGTTCCTACACAGGACACGATTTGGTTTTCCCAAATCTCACAGTGTTGGCTTCAACTGTTTCATTCCTTCAAGACCTAATTCCACAGTATCAAATGGTCACCGAGCTTCCGTCAACTGTCATTCAGGGTAAGGACGGATTGTATTATCATGAAGGAGCTCTCTATGTACCCACTAAGAATCTACAGAAACAAATACTTTCCTGGTGTCATGACACCCCTTTAACTGGACATTCCGGAATTAGGAAGACATCTGATCTGCTACGGAGGCGTTTCTGGTGGCCGACCTTAAGAAGAGACGTAGCCCAGTACGTTTCCACTTGTTCGGTTTGTGCCTCTAACAAACACCGAACAGGAAAACCTCTGGGGTTACTGCAACAAGATTCCTTACCGGACCCTCCTTGGGAACACATCTCTACCGATTTTATAGTAGACCTCCCTCCGTCATATGGCATGACAACAATCATGGTGACAGTTGACTCTTTCAGCAAGCTTGCCCATTTTTCTGCCTTCAAACAGGTCCCTTCAGCCTCTGAGATGGCCGCAACTTTTCTTCAGGACATAGTCCGTCTACACGGTTTGCCCAGGACCATAGTGTCTGACCGAGGTCCCCAGTTCACCTCTAAATTCTGGGCCTCTCTCTGCCAAGTTCTAGGGATTCACAAGGCTCTCTCTTCAGGATACCACCCGCAGAGCAATGGCCAAACGGAAAGATTAAATGCCAACCTAGAACAATACCTCAGGTGTTTTTGCAGTCCGCAACAAGAAGAATGGTATCGTTTCCTCCCAAAGGCAGAATTTGCCTATAATAACTCTCTCCATACCTCGATCCAGATGAGTCCTTTCTATTGTACCTATGGATTTCATCCTCAAGATTTACCCTGGCTCAGTCCTCCTTCTACCAAAATTCCGGCTCTAGATGGAGTTTTACAGGACCTGCAGGAGGTACACCGACTCGCTAAAGAAGCACACCAAGCGAGTCAACTTTCACACAAGAAATGGGCAGACAAGGGTCGTACTGCCAATCCAAGCTGGAAAGTAGGGCAACTAGTCTGGTTGTCCACCAGATTTTTCCCCAGATGGGTTCATAAGGGGAAATTCTCCTCTCGGTTCCTTGGGCCATTTCCCATTCTGCAACAGATCAACCCTGTAGCATTTAAACTCAAGCTCCCAGAATATCTCAAGAAGGTGCCTCCAGTCTTCCATGTTTCCCTTCTCAAGGAACATAAGGAGGACCCTTTTAAGAGGCCTGTGCTCAGAACGTGTGCTCAAGTGAGCCCTGCACCTGAAGAATATAAAGTATCTCATTTGGTTGACTCTAGATATCGCAAGGGGAGGTTGCACTATTTGGTTCATTGGAAGGGCTATCCAGTGGAAGAGAGGACATGGGAACCTGTGAGCCATATACATGTCCAACGCCTAGTGCAAAGGTTCCATCGACTTCATCCGGGCAAACCGGGGGGTCCCCCGAGAAGACGGGGGTATACTGTCAGGAACCGTGAATGGACGGTTTGGAAGCGCTGGAAGCATTGACTGTGCGCGCTCTAGTCCTCACCCAGTATGGCGGCCATGCCTTTAAATTCTGGCTCCTCCCACAAACCGATGCGTTGTATCTGTACACTACGCTCCGGTTCGTGTGGAACTTTGTTCTTGGATTTTCCTCCCTGCCGATCCTCCTTAAACTGCAGCCTTTTTCCTTGTGCCTACCTTCTGTGCCCGCCTTGTTTACACTCCCGGGTTTCCTGTCTCCTGCTACTTCCACCTTGTATAAGTTTTCTCTCCGCGTCTGTTCTAACGGCTCCATCTTGCCTGAGCCACTGCCTGCTACGTTTCTTGCCTTCCGCCGAAGCATTCTATTTATTGGGCTTCGGGCTTTCTGACTTTCGGCTTCTCTACACTCTACTATTCTCGTTTGCTACTTACTTCTCTCTGCAGACATCTTCTTACTTTCCTGCTTGTGGCCTGGGTATTTTCTTGCACTCAATTTTCCATACTTACTCCTTCCTGCTATCTGTTCACTGTTATTTGCGGGCATTCCTGCCTATACGCTCATTCCTTTAGATTTCTTATTTGTTTATTTTGGGTTCCTGTTTCTTTCCTCTGATTGCCTCTATTGTGTTTTCAAAGTGAAAAGGTTCCCCTACTGTCACTTCCGAGCTACTGACTCTCTCCACCACAGCTGGAATCCGACTTTCTTCGGGTTCAGCGGAAAACAGAACTCCATTGTCTTGTGAAGGGAAACCACAACTCCCTCATTGAACCCATCTGGAAACAGGTTTTTTTCTGCCTTCGTGCTTTTTCCCTGACATTAGGACGGGCCTCCTGGGGGTCCCTGCGGACAGGGTTCCATCTCTGCCAAGGTGGCCTCCGGAGGGGCCAGACCCTATCTACACGAAAAGAAGGTCAAGATACTAAAGGACAAGACTCCTATAAGGAGGAGGGACTGTAAGAAGACGGAGTCGAATCCTAAGGAATCCGCCACAGAAGATTCAGGTGAGGACGAAGGGGAGAAGGCCTCTGATCTTGACAGCTTTTCTCAGGTTACAAGGATATTATCAAAGGTTGATCCCTAACTTTTCGAACAAAACAGTCCGGCAGACAGATAAACTTAAGAATGCAGAACCCCAGAAACTTCATTGGAATGACGAAGACGAGATATGTTATAACACCTTGAAGCAGACACTGTGTCAGAACTGTAGGAAAGGGGCTTTAAATTACAGGGGCTTATTAGTTTAGCATGCACATGTAGTTTTACATGTAGTTTTAGTGCAATGTTCTTAGGCAGAGATGCAGAAATGCGCAAAGCGCAATGCACATGGTTGCCAATGCATGGGGCACGAGATGGGAAATGCACAGGACACAGAAAATGCAGAACACATGCTCAAAATTGCATTTTATTTCAGGATGGTATTTCCATTGACTGATTTGCATTCAAACTAATAATAACATATTAACATACTAATATAACCCCAGTAACATGTAACATGCCCTTAATAACAGTTAGTGCAAATGAGTCTATGTGGAAATGGACTGAAAACAAATTTGGAAAGTGCATGATGCTCTTTTAAATGGGAATTTAAAGCGTGCAGGCTAAATGTGCGCTCGGTAAGCTGAAATGTGCGCAATGAATTTTTCAAAAGACAAGCTATTGCGTGAGCAGGAAATGCAGGAAGAGATGTATCTTTTTGCTCTCTAACAATGGAACCATGTGGTCAGTGGTATGATCTGGTCGAGGGGAAGGATTTCTTTTGACTGGCAGGAAGAGGTCATAAAAAGGGCTTGAGTGGGTGTAGTCAAGGCAAATATCCTGGGACACTGTGCTGAGAGGGACGGTGATTTGAAGTGGGCTGACTGAAGGACAGAGTTCAGTGCTGGCAAGTTGCTTGGTGCCATAGCCGTTATTATCTGAAGTGGCCGAACCTGAGGGGATTCCCACGTTCCGCTGAGCCAAAAATATTGCCAACTTCTAGGTACATATAAGCAAAGTGAGGGGGTTGGATTGCCTGTCGGTCAGTTAATCAGGGAAATAGGTCATTTCATGTTTAGTGTTGTCGATGTTAAAAGTGCATGCAATTTCGAAAATTGACTGTTGCCATTGCTATGTTCTCTTATTTTCTTCAAAATGTAACTTTTGCCAAATTCCGTGCTTCCAAGGACAAGTGGTAAGATTGGGCACATCTTGTTCCATTTTTTAAAAGTGCCATCGCTCATTGCAATACATTCACACTGTTAAACCTGACATGCACATAACTGTTGCCACATGGAAATTGTGCTTTTAGGTGCTACGATAAATCAACACATTACAAAGTCAATTGTGTACTGGTGCATTTTTGCACGATTAGAAATATCCCAAAGGGAAATAGCTGCTGTGAACTATCTAGCTAGAAAGTGAATGAATGTGCGGTGTTTCAATTTGTTGTTTATGATTTTGCAATTCAGCCACAAGGGCATATTAGGGTATTGTACATAAAATAAGGCGTGCAGGGGGCATAAGTGATCTATTCTGAGTGTATCAAGTCCAGTGCCTTGTTACCGTGAGTGACCCTGGTAAAAATAATTGTTAGGCAATATTCTGAAGTTAGTCTCACCACTGTAAAAAAAAGAAATTCCCTAATGAATTACCACAAGAGATACTACCACTATAAATTACCACTCTTTAACATCATAATAAAAATACCACAAAGTTAGGTATAACCCCAAAATATATCCCACATATTTGGTGCGTTGGCCATTGGGAATTTTAAAATAGATATGAGGCGTGGCATCGCATTATAAGCATAAACATACTGTGCACTTATTAAGTGAATTAGTGCTGTGAAGTGGTGCAGTACTGTGTGCTCATTTGACTCACACAATAGTGTCACCATGTCCCAAATTGAGGCTGATTTTTCTGAACTGGCAAACTATCTTGAGGCAAAGAGTTTTGCCCATGCAGTTTGGTCTTCACAAAATGCGACAATATGGAAGGACAAGATTAGCCCAGAAGTAGAGAAAGAAGCAGTTGAAAATATCTTTGAGAAAGGGAGCATTGTGCAGGTATGCCTCATGAGGCTGTTCAGAGCATCAGACCGCAAGGAGGAGAAAAACTGCATTATCAGATTGTGTGCAAAGTTATGGTTTTTGTTACACAGATCTCTAAAAATGCAGGGAAATGACACTGAAGTGATTAGCAAGTTACAGTGCAGCTTGGATAATGCATGTGATCACGTCCAGCAGCTAAAAGCAAAACTAGAACAGAGGGAGCTAGACACATAATTGCAATCTAAATGCAGCAATATGGCTACTCAATTGGCTCAGAAAGAGAAACAACTGAATGAGAGTGAGCAAGAATGAATGCACTTAAAAGGGATTTTAGACACACTAAGACAAGACAAAGATGCTGCCATTTCGGAAATACAAACCCTTAGAGAACATAACATGGAAAAAGACAAAGAATTCCATGCTGTGGAACAGGAGATATTCAAATTAATGTAAGAGAATGACAAGAAGGATAAGGCACTTGACCGGTGTCAAGCACAAATAAGTGAGTTGCAAGCAATAGTTAATAAGGTCAGGGATGAGAATTCTGATCTCTGTCATGAGGCAGAACGACTTCATGGACAGTGCAAGAATCAAGAAGAGCAAATATTTAGTCTAAAATCTCAGGAAAGGCGACAAGACACTACATTCAATGGAATTGAAATTAATCACAGCTCTGTCCAAGGGAACAATGTACCAACAGCTGTTCCTGTGGCCAGACCTTGTTATAGCCTAGTGGTAGGATATGAATCACCAACAAGTAACTACAATGATTCCTGCCCACAAGAGAACAAAAATGAGTGACACAATTACTCACACCAGAATGCACCATATAGCCCTATAAAAATCATGAAGTCTATCAAAACTTTGATTAAACCATTCAAAAAGGGAGGCATTTATTACATGGAAGACCATTTAGAAACAGTTCACAATATATTTAAAGCTCTCCAGATACCCAGGGAACAATGTAGACAGTACTTCCACCTAACACTAGATTCAGCAGCTGCTAGCGTCATTCGAGGTCACAATGAACAGAAAAATGTGTCCATGTGTGGACTTTGGGAAAGAGGTTAGACATCAGTTTTCACCTTATCAGTCCATAAAGGAGACCAAAAAGGCAGCTTATGCAATGACTGCGAAGCCTGATATGTCCCCTCGCCAATACCTCAAACATTTTAAAAGAGTATTTTCACATTTTGATGTGACCTTTAAGCCAAACTCTGTAGAATTTAAGACGCCATACTTTTTATAGACTCCAAAAAGAAATTGTATCCAAGTTAAATTGTGAATTTGACAGGGAGAAACCACTAGAATGGATAACAGAACAGGGGACCAAACTATATGAAGTGATATATGGTCAGAGAGAGGAAGGGCCTAAGAAAAAGGAAACTAAACCAAAATCTAAAGAACCCGTGCCAGCGATAATGGAGATAAAATCTGTAAAAATGCTGCTTGAACCAGCCCAAACCCAGGAGAGAAACAACATGACACCTAATCAAAGGGGATGCCTCCACAGAGGACATACCTCAAACTCCAATGTTCCAATATGTTGATCCCAGCAATAGGGAGTCTTACATTACCCCTAGATATTTGGGTAATTCCCCTAGGGTGGGATTTCGCCCCGATATGTCAGGTCTAAATAGCAATCAAAATGAAATGTACAATGGCCCATACCAGACTCTGTGCACTCAGAGTAGGTTTGACCCAAATACGATGGTGTATAGCCACCAAGAAAGACCAAGGTATGTGGATAGGTTCATTGAAAATGGAAATCGGCATAGGGAACAATTCCCACCCAATGAAAGACAAAATATGAGTTGTGTCCCTCGCCAATATAACCAATTGCCAGCACCAGTTGACCACGGTCAAAGGATGGTCACTCCATGTTCTCCACCTCCTGTGTCACATGAATTAAGAGGTAACACAAATAGAAATCAATCTCCTGAGAAGTACCAGAATAGGCCTTATCAGGGTCAATTTAACCAGTACCGGCCCAGGCCACAAAGTGAAGGATTCAGAGACATGGACAGGTTTCAATGCTTAGAGGCCCAAGTCAAAATGTTGTCTGAACAAATAGGAAAGCTATGTGCAGTTCAAAAACAACAGCCAAGTGAAGGTGCAGAATGCTATAGGAGTGATTTTGTGCGTTCTGAAAATAAGTGACTATTTAATAGCCAGACTATTTAGTTGTGTGAAAATGAAGAACAAAAAGGGGAAAATGAACAAGAAAAACCCAAAGAACAGAGAAACAGATTTAAGAAGGGCATCCAATATGAAAATAAAACACAAGGTGAAGAATTAGGATCAACAGTTAGATTGTGCTCCCTTGATAATCAGAATACTGTTGAGCTCCATACAGAGAAAACGGTAGCTCTAAAGGAGGGTGCAGGTCAGTCACCTGAGGAGTATTTTGATCCACAAATGTTCCAAGTGACAGGAAGGACAGGCGCATGCAAAACAAAGACAAGTGCCGTGCGCCAGAGGTTGACAGGCTGCCATTTGACACTTATGAAAATATTCAGTCAAAAAGTTGCAGTGTGGACACTGGTAGTCCCACGTCAGAGGGGCAGTCAGTGGCTACACTCCAAATGGGTTCTGAGCCCAGGAGAATAGACAAAGAAATTCAAAATTAAGTGGGCAAAAAAGGAGGGAAAGATGTTTCACACGTGTGATGCTGGAAATGCATTGGAGGGATATGGCCTCCCTGTTCTTGTTCTGTAGTCCTTTTTCGTGTGTTCTGTATTGTTTTCTGCCCAGGAGTCCATGTGGGACTCTTGGCAGTGCAGCTCTTCCTCTATTTGGTTTGGTGTACAGACCCTTGGGATACAACCCTGTGCCCCTAATGTATGTTTTTGGGCACCTGTGTGTGGCCCACAGAGCAGGGTATGGGCTGGTGGCAGCTCCATGCGGAATTTGACAGGTGTTCTGAGTATCCTCCATTATGGGGATACCCAGACCCTGCCATTGGAATCAGTTGATTCCTGATAGGAGACAAGATGGCCCCTGTGGCCTCTCGCTTTCTATTGCCTGTTACCTTGTTTTTCCCAAAGTCCTGGGAAGCCCTGACTCTGTCCCTTAACCCTGACTGGCTATTGGGTGGAAGTTCCATACATGGTATAGTGGAGAAGTCCAGGACAGACTGTCTGGAGCCCTCCCAGTGACTGTATGTTGTGGGTACACCCTCTGGGTGGGACCTGGGTGAATGGAGTGTGTGATCAATATGCACTTCTTGTTATGGGTGTCTGGTTTCTGGTATGTAATACAATGAATGAGACAGCCCTGCCCAAAACTGGTATGAATGCAGGGTGGAGTGCTGAATGGCTGGGTACTTGTCCCAATACACATTCCTTGTTGTGAGTGTTTGGAGGGAGGAGAATGGCCTGAATGCACTGTGAGCCTGATTGGCTGCCTGACTGCATGAATGGGCCTCTGAGTGATTGTTGCCTGAGTGTGACCCAGCAGAATGAATGAGAGACAGAAAAGTATATCTGGTGGCCTCTCACTGCTAGAATTAGTTCAGAAGCTGAAGTCAAAACTTGATGCTTGATCTCGACCACCAAGCCTGAAGGAGAAGGTTGACTGCTGTTACCTTCACCACGATCTGAAAGCCGCCGTGATGTCGAGACTGATCCGAGAGAGGACCTGGTTAGGAGACCTCTTCCCGAGCTACGAGGGACCATCGTGCACCGCTAACCTTCGCCGAAGCTCCCTGCAAGTCAGACCCTCAACAGGCTGCCGACCGGAGACGCGGACCGCTGAGGAGAACGAAGAGAAGCACCGGACACTCATCCACCGTCGTCGACCAGGGTTCGCAGGTTTGCTATAACCACTGGAGGTCCGTCGAAGCTGTGTTGCCCAGAAGCGGGAACCGATTGACGCCAAGCAACCAACGACCGGCGCTGCAATGCTCCATTGATTAAGACACTCTGAATCCAAGGACGCTGTCGCTAGCACCACCGACTGCTTTGTCCCACTGGAGAAAGTCAAGGCCGCTGACGTGCCAAGGAGCATCCGCCGGTGGGTTTCCCGCCACCCGAAGACCGCAGAAACGCCGGATGACTCGAAGCCCTTGCTGGGCCAAAGTTCTTCATAGGCTCTTTGCGGCAACGAACTATCCAGCCGAGGTGCACCGCAGGGCTCATCTTCGCAGGACGTCCACGACCGATCGTTGATGAGCACCGCCAGGACCGAAGCTGCTACCTCGACGCCTTTTGTTCACCACTTCTTCGAGGGATCTTGATGATCCGTGGCTCCTGCCTTAAAGGGAGCCGCTCAAGAAGGATCTGTCGATGACCCGACGTCGAACTCTGCTATTCCAGGTACATTGGGGTTGTAGAACTATTTAGAAGAAAATAAGACTCATATTGAACAATATATGGACTGGACTTGTATTATATCTTTATTTACAGGTTGCCCAGGTAGGGGGATCTCCACACAGAGCTGTGTCTAGTGGTAAGGGCCAGTATTCTGCCTATTGTCCTAACCAACTGTTTTTCCTCCTATGTATATTGTTGGTTCACTTTATTACCTGATTTGTATGACATTTAAACTAAGTACAGTTGATGCACTTTAATGAAATCTAATAGTAATTGTGGTACCACATAGAACGGTGTGTATATTTGCCATTTTAGATTAACTGAGCACAAGGTGTGTTATTGTGATTGTGTACATAACCTGAATCCTATTTATATAAAGAACTGTGTTTTCACTAATACAGTGTGTGGACATTTGTGGGTGCTTGGCGACTACACTGTACTTAAGAACCAGCCTGCATCACCTGCTGAGAGCTAGGCCTTGATTGCTCACCCACATTTTACCAAATAGAGAATCTTGGCTGAGATCCTCTGTGCCTCTCCTCTGCCATATAGAGAGCAGGAGTACAGACAACCCCTCCAGTCTTTCAACATGAACATGTGTTTAGCAAATAGTAAAAAGAGCTAAGGAAGGCAAGTCCTGAAATCAGCAAAAACCCACACTTTTTGTGTGTGCTAGAAGAGGTTGAAGCTCCTATCACTATTGAAGAAAAATGTAATGTATTTGCAATGAATGATACGGGTGCCCAGGAGACGATAATGTCAAAAGAACTAGTGAAAAGTATCAATGAAGGGAGATCCCCACAAAATCACATAAAGGTGAGGCAAAACAAGGCCCTGTGCACAATTTCAATGAGGAAGAAATAGCTATCGAAGGTGTCACTGAGGTTGACATAAAAATAGGGAAGCATAGGACGAGACAGAAAGTATTGATCACATCCATCAATGAAATACCCTTTCTTATAGGGACAAATTGCCTGAAGAGGTTTTAGTCTCTCATTGACGGGGTAAATGGAGTATTGTGGTCCCTAGCTAAAAGCCATTAAGGCCTAAGAAAATAATGACACAAAACAACAGTGTAAAAGAATGCCATACAGTTGCTAAATCAGAAAGTGCAGTGCAAGTATATCTTCAGAATGGCTGTATGCCTAGCGTCACTGTCATTCTCATGTGTCAGGGTGAAATGCGGGGGGAAAAAGAGAAGCAGTCTTTGGAGATCTATTTGGATCCCAAGAAAAAATGGCAAACAGAAATAGATGAAAACACATTGCGTTTTTATTTAAATGAAGAAAAATGCAAGCCAAATGTCACTCCAGTGATAAATACAGAAAAGCACATTTCAACCCTTTCACAAATACACATTGGAGATGGGTAGCCATGGGTATCCATGTGAATGGGCATACTGAAATGATAGAAGCCACTTTAGCACTTGAACATGAAAGAAGTTTCATTAATGAAAAGGTACTACAGCAAATAATTGACAGGGAGGAGATCCCAAAGGTAAGAATAAAGAATCAACAAACCTTTGGCCTAGATCAGGGGTGCACAACTGATTTTGACAGAGGGCCGAAAGTACCTTACATGCTGCCTATAGTGGTCTGAAAAGTAATGTGGGTGGGGCGGTAGACGTGGCAGGAGACTTTTTCAACCCCCTATTTTTATTAAACACATGGAAAAAGAATACATTCTTGAGGTGTAAAGGTGTTTATTTGTCAAACTTACATCTTATACCTCACATTTTCCATTGTTATCATTTATTTCTATTCAATTATTGCATATCGTCTGTTTCATTAAAGTATATATATTTTATTGACCCTTGATTGGACATTCCATTATTTTGGACTGCTATACTTTGCTGTTTAGGTTGGTCAAGAGGCGTATGGCCTTTGTTGAGTCAGGTTTCCACAAAAAGCAAATGATGTACATCTCCTAACTGTGCCTGATTTAGCTTTATTATTGGGTTCACTCTTGCGGAGTGCAACACTATGCTACATAGCCCCCGCCCCCAACCAGCCACTATGCCCCCACCCCAACCAAACACTATGCCCTCTGGGCCCCACCCCCCAACCAAACACTATGCCTCATGGCCCCCACCCCCAACCAAACACTATTCCCCATAGCCCCCACCCCTCAACCAAACACTATGCCCCCACACCACAACCAAACACAAAGCCCCATGGCTCCCATGCTCCAACCAAACACTATGCCCCATGGCCCCCACCCCTTAACCAAACACTATGCCCCATGGGCCCCACCCCCCAACCAAACACTATGCCCCATGCCCCCCCCTCAAACAGACACTATGCCCCATGGTCGCCAAGCCCAACCAAACACTATGCCCCCACACCTCAACCAAACACTAAGCCCCATGGCTCCCATGCCCCAACCAAACACTATGCCCCATGGCCCCCACCACTAACCAAACACTATACCCCATGGGCCCCACTCCCAACCAAACACTATGCCCCATGGCCCCTACCCCTCAACCAAACACTATGCCCCATGGCCCCCACTCCCAACCAAATACTATGCCCCATGGCCCCCACCCCTCAACCAAACACTATGCCCCATGGCCCCCACCCCCAACCAAACACTAAGCCCCATGGCTCCCACCCCTTAATCAAACACTATGCCCCATGGCCATCACCCCCAACCAAATATTGTGCCACATGGCCCGAAAGAGTAGATGAGAAATGGCCCTGAGATGCACTCGGGCAATCCCTTGAAACCTGGAGGCCAGATTGTCAGGTAGCATTTTTAAGTGCCCCTTTCATGCCCCAAAAATATGCACTGGGAAAGGCACGCCAACTGTAAGAGGTGACAAAGTGAAGGATTGGCTGTGTACAAAGCTGGTAGAGGGAAGCACGGTAAGAGAGAGGGGCCCTGGGGCCGCCACTTACTGGCGCTGGGGATGCTGTCACAGGTACTGGAAGACATGCTAGTGCCTGCTCAACGTGCTGCAGCTGGCGTGGCAAGGCTGAAATACCTTCCAGCAACAAGCCACGCCATGCCAGCTGCAGTGCTGGCCCTCTAATGGTGGAGCACGTGCACTACGTGCCTTGTAAGAGCCACATAGTAAATGTAGTCCACAAATGGAGGGTCAGTATTTTCCTGGCCTGGCAAGTCGAAAAAAGACTTTACTAGTGGAAGGCGGCCGTTGCTGCTTGCGGGTCACCATCCATTAGGAAAGTCTCTCATCCTCGCGGGCTGGGAAAAGCAACATGCCGGGCCGCACTTGGCCCTCCGGCCACATGTTATGCACCCGTGGCCTAGATGATCCAGAGTCGGGGCAAGGAATTGTAGGGAGATGCATGTTAAAGATTACAATTGGTCCTAAGAGTATTTATCACAATGTGTGGATCGTGAGCGGGACACAAAACACATTTTATTTGAGAAATGATATCATACACAGAATGTGTATGGTGTTGGGCTTTTTAAATCAAAAGGTTTGGTCCAAGTTAGATGGGGCCGCACCTGAATTTGAAGACAAAAGACAAGCTTATCATTGCACACAGATGGCACCATATGCAGTTGAACTGCAGGTGAAAAAGGATGTTACCATTCCCACATTCACCAGACAAGTTACAATAGCATTGAAGTACACAAAGGGACAACAGATAAAAGATTCTGACGCATTTGTATGCCTAAATGAATCCATGAGGCAGTAAGGGCTAGAATGCGAATATACACCACTGATAGAGATTGGGGATGGACCCATTCAAATCCTGGTGGACAATAAAGGGTGCCAAGACATTCAATTGGAAGAGGATTCAGCAATAGGAATGGCAATACAGAAGTCTTACTACACTGCAGATTTCAGTAATGCAGTGATTGGGAACATCCCTGAAAGCTATGTGCCTGCACAGGGTGAGTTGCCAGAATCCTTGGATTCTAAGCCTAAAGGAATCTTTAAAGTTCAATCTGTGTATCCTTACGAGTCAAGTGAAATAGTGTGCTGTCATCAAGATAATTGCAATCTATTCGAATTAGGTGAATCTGAAAGTGAAAAACAGCATATTGAAATGGAGGTCAATATTACAAAATATTAAGTGTGTCGACTCTCCAAAGTGATACAGCCACACGGTTAGAGGAAAGCACAGAGGTTCCTCCTTTAGAGGACTTCCCAGAGTTCTCTAAAATGGTTGAAGAGCAAGTTCAGGCTGCAGACGCTTGCACAAATAAAGAAGAAAAAGACCAATTGAGAAAAATATTTATGGAATTCAAACAGGTTTTTGCCAAAGATGCATATGATTGTGGGTTAACAGATTTGAATGTTGCCACATTACCAGAAGGGCATGGTAGGGAGCCAGTATTTGTGCGACAATATAGGTTATCCCTGGCATGTTTGGAATCACTAGCTGAGATAATCAAAAATTTAGAATCTAGAGGAATTATTAGGCCTATTCATAGCACATCGAATACCCCTATATTGGGTGTGTTAAAACCGAATGGGCAATAGCGTTTGTGTGCAGATCTATGAGAATTAAACAAAAAGCTACCTGTTTCAAGGTGGCCCCTTCCATTTATTGATCAGGGTCTCGCACAGGTTCACGTGTGAAAGGTGTAGGAATTGGCAGAGATAGTGGCTCACCTAAAAACCACTAGTTTCAAAGGAGACCCCTGCTCAGCCGTCATTATAAAAACCTGTCCCCGACCCTGCTCAGGGCAATTTGCAAATTTGTGAATGCTTAACTCTTGGAGGGCTTGTGCCAGAAGATCTAAAACAATCATGGGTGACTCCTTTACTTAAAAAACTGGGTCTCCCCAAGGGAGATCCCTTAAATTATAGGCCTATAATTAATACTGCATTCCTACTGAAAATCCTAGTTTACAGGCAAATTGCCCAACATCTTAACAATTTTCCCGTCCTTAATTGCCGACAATCCGGATTTAGAATAGGCCATAGCACGAGACTGCACTACTGGAATTAAAATCTAGACTCCTTGAGAGAATGGATAACAGTCTCTCTTCTATGCTTATGCTTCTGGATCTTACAGCAGCATTTGACCTGGTAGACCATTCTTTATTGGTCTCCAGGTTCGAGGGAGTGGCAAACTTCTCCCCTGCTGCGACTCCTTGGGTTGCATCTTTTCTCAATAACAGAGAAAACAGAGTCTGCTCCGAGATAGCCGAGGCTGTTGCAGTACCAAACGAATTTGGCGTCCCACAGGGGGCGAGCACTTCCCCCTGCGTGTACAATATTTTAATGGCTCCTTTTTTGCACTTCTGGAACTGGCAGGGATTTGATTTGGCAACTTTGCTGACCATACGCAGTGTGTCATCCCCTGTCTAGCTGTCACGTTCAAGACGAAGAAAATTTCAATAAAGCTTACGCTACCATACAAAATTGGATGATCTGGAATGGTCTGGCACTCAACAGGTCTAAGACTAAACTTCTGATTGTCGATACGCAGTCAACTTTGTCCAAATTGGGTTCGGCCTATGATGTTTTCCAATTAGGTGACGTGAGGATTTTCCCCCTCAATAAAGTCAAATCATTAGGGGTTACTTTCAACCAGAGTCTCACCATGAAGGCTCATGTAGGGAGCCTGGTCTTGGCCGCCGTGTATTACATCAAACATTTTGCCCTCCTGCCTCCTCTTATAACACAGGTTAATGTCGAGACCCTAGCAAGAGCCATCATGGGTTCTAAATTAGATTACTGCTGTAGTCCTTTGGCTGGTCTTAGCAAAGCAGATGTCAATAGACTTCAAGTTATACAAAATGGTGCCGTGAGGGTCGTCATTGACCTGTCCAGATGTGATCATGTTACCGAGGCCAGAAGAGCCTTGCATTAGCTGCCCGTGGAGGTGCGTATCCGTTTTCGCTTCCTCCAGATAACATTCAAGTGCACATTGGGCACTATGCCATGCTATCTGAAAGAATTCATTGTGAAAAAGGCCTCCAGCAGAGCCCTTAGATCCAACAATCTTAATTTATTAGTGATCCCCAGATGAAGATCCAGGAAGACAGAAAAGGGGGCTTTCTCGGTGGCGGTCCCCATGGCTTGGAATGATCTCCCGTCCAATCTTAGGTTCCAGAACAAGCTTGAGCCCTTGGAAAACATGGCTGTTTGCCTAATTGTGTTCCTGGCTTCTTCACTAGAGCTCTCCCTTTTGCGTTCTCTGTATCAGCTCTCTTTACTGAATGCTTGCTTCTTTGTTTGTCAGCGCCCTCATGCCCAAGGGTCCATTGCTGCGCTATACAAATTATTACAGTAAAGTAAAGTTTACCATATTAGACCTTACAGCTGGATACTAGTGTGTACCACTGGCTGAAGATATTCAAAATTTGTTTGCATTTTCTTTTGACAAATCACAATATGCGTGGTCTCGGACACGTTTTGGGTATGTCAATAGTCAGAGTGAGTTTGGGATATTCCTGAGCAAGGCACTCCCGGATGGAGCTGAAAGGGGGATAATAGTTTATGTGAATGATGTGCTAATTAAAAATGAAAATCTGAAAAGCCACTTCAATGAGATCAGACACGTGCTTAGCCAGCTACAGAAGGCTGGGGCAAAAGTATCTTTACAGAAAGCGCAATGCTGTAAAAAGAAGGTGAACTTCCTAGGTCATGAAGTGACCGAGCATGGGTTAAACCTGCAAAAGTGGAAAGTGGAGGCAATTCATAAACTAAAAGATCCCACAAATCTGAAAGGGTTAAAGAGTTTGTTAGGGATGACAGGTTACAACAGGACATTTATTGAGAATTATGCAGAAATTACAAAACCTTTAACGAGATTACTGAAACAAGGTGTACCCTGGAAATGGGAAAAAGAACAAAGTGAGGCACTGGCCAGGTTAAAAGAGTGTCTAAGGAAGGCACCATGTTTGGCATATCCAATAAAGAACCAGGATTTCTTTGTAGAAATAGGATTCACTGATCAATGCATGTCAGCTGTGTTATATCAAAAACATGATGTAAATAACAAAACTATTGCATATGCTAGCAAAGCATTGTCTCAGGTAGAGACCACATTTAGTGATTGCGAGAAAGCGCTTCTGATCACTGTCTGGGTGTTACAACATTTCTGCCCCATAGTTCAAGGGTAGAGGGTAATTATTGAAACAAATCACCAGCCTCTACAGTTTCTGCAAAATAAGAGAATCGGGTCAGGCAATTTGACCCATTCAAGAATTACTTCCTGGACATTAGCGCTTCAGGGATTTCCTGTGGAAGTGAAATATGGACCAAAATAAAAAGAGCCTGGTTGCCCAAGGGCTAGCAGACTTGCATGATTGTGCAGCTGTGTGTGCACCTGATGATACAGAGTTAGAAACAAGTTTGGATGAATTTGAGCAATCCCCACACAAAGCGTTCAATGAATAAATATGTAGGGATTTACCAACTGTGTATGTGTCATGGTTACGGGACCAAAGTCACAAAAAACACACAGGGGGCCCGGATGGACACAGTCCTGACGCCTTTGGCGCCAGGCTCATGAATAACAATGAACAGGAACACTTAATTTTTGCACAAGAGTGCTTTTATTATTGGAACTTTCCATGTCCTTTACTTTAGGAGCATCCCCATGTGTACAATATTGGGTGTGGCTGCTTCTCTGGATTACCTTGCATGTGCTGACTCAGGGAGTGGCAGGGTATGGCAGGCAAGTCAGGCCTGGCGGGCGTGTCTCATGAGCTCAGCTATATAAGCTGCTCCAATCCTAGAGGCTGGCGCTTCGCGTTATTCTGCACTCACATGCAGCGTAACGCTCACCTCCGCCTGGGTGCAGACTTACCTCTTGGAATCCAGCTTCCTGCCTTCACACTTACCTTTGGGGACCTGCTCTCATCTGCATGCATCTTCCGCTGAACCCGGCACCATTATTCCATCTTCATACCGTTCGGAACGCAGAATCTTGACCTCGACACCGCAGCACGACACGCTCCTCATTCATGAAGACAATTCCTGCAAGGAAGACGAAAGAGAAGGTTAGACATTTTAAAACATTCTGTTTAAGGTCGCGCTACCATCGGACCTCGCGCTCATCCTTAAACCACCACTTACCTGTTGTCAGATCATCGCAGATTCATTCCTCTTCCATCCGGCTTCGTCTCGGGCTCCGCAGCTGCCGCTTGGCCGCAACTTCTCCTATTCGGAAGAAAGCAGAAGAAAGAGATAATTTAATGAGCGGATGACAGTTTTTGAAACAAGACTGGAACGAACAATACAAACACTTTAAGAAAGGAGCCGAAGAACAACAGGCTAGAAGAGAAAAGGCAAAGAACCAAGACACTTACCAACACAAAGTGGCATAGTCGCAGGTGGACTGGAGGACTACCACGTGCAGGGGGCCTGTGAAGGAACTTGATCCCATTGTACAAGCGCCCCTGCCAGAAGAAGCAGGATGGAGAGCTCATCATCAATAATTACCAGGTGAGCTTCTATGGGTCGGCGCATGCTCACACAAACCACGCTTTGGGAAGAAGGGTTTGAGAGGGGAAGCAGTCCCAGATTGGCAAACTCACCTCCTCTCATATTTACGCAGGAGCAGGTCTACCACTTACCGCAGCCCACAGAGTATTCGCAGAGGGAGAAGCCGGACAGGGGTGATCACATTCCAGGGAGGGCTGCAACTGTGCCCCAACGTCCCCGCAGAGACCAGGTGAGCGTAACAATATGTAGATGGATGCGTATACCATGTAGAAAATAAAGCAGAAAAAGAGCTTGTAGCAGGAATAGAAAATATATTGCTTAAATGTGAAAACATTCCAAGGTTAAGCATGAGGATAGGGCTCAGAAGTAGTCAAGTGGCAGAATTGGCCGCTATTTACAAGGCAATCTCTACAGCAGTAGAAAATAAACTCAAAGAAATAGTTCTAGTAACTGATTCTGATTATGCGCAAAATAGCTTTGTAGAATATTTACCTTGCTGGAAGGTAAAAGGCATGCTCACCTATAACAAAAAACCACTTAAACATGGCAAGATGAT
This sequence comes from Ambystoma mexicanum, assembly GCF_040938575.1. NCBI lineage: Eukaryota > Metazoa > Chordata > Amphibia > Caudata > Ambystomatidae > Ambystoma > Ambystoma mexicanum. The sequence goes on along the minus strand of NC_090936.1, from coordinate 964,216,009 downwards.
TCAAGCCATAGACAAAGTTGTGTACATTGGAGGAAAATACGTGGTCATTTGAAAACGCCAGGTGAGGACAAAGAGGGTAATGACAAGGCAGATCGGTTAGCCAAAATCGGAGCTGTAACGGGGGAATTATTTCCTATTGAACACCTGCTTGTGAAGTACAGGTAGATGTAATAACGCGCTCAAAAACTCCAAAAGCAATTGAGCAGCCTCTGGCATAATGGAGTTTTAATACTCCAGATCAGGACCTACTCAAAGCGCAAAAGGAAGATCTTATTCTAGGCCTATCTTATAACCATTTGTTAGATGCAGAACAAAATCCTCTGACTGAAGAAGACTGCAAAAGGAAAGAGGATTTGAGAGTATTACTAAAAAACAAAAAGAAAATTAGGTTACAAGATGGGCTGATGATTAGAGAATCTGTGACAGGCCAAATACAATGGGTTGTGCCCTTGTCATTTCGGGGGTTGATGCAGCATCATGCCCAGGATGCCATAACTGCAGGACACCGAGGTTCCCAAAAAACTTTTGACATTTTAAAAGATTATGCCTATTGGCCACACATGTCAGAGGGTTTTTAGTATGTGCACAGTTTCAACTTGTGTCACCTACTCATAGAGCACCATTGATGAAAAGGGGTTTGACATTCCCAGGGTCTGATTTGCAAATCGACTATATCGGGCCTGTAAAAAGATCAGCAAGGGGAAACAGGTACATATTGACTGTAACTTGTCTAATGTCCAATGGGTGGAGTGCATTCCAGTCCCGGATTGCTGTGCGCAAACAGCGGCTACATTGCTTGTAAATCATATTTTTTCAAGATTTGGTTTACCTCAAAGGATAGAGTCAGACCGAGGAAGTCATTTCACTAGTGCATTAATAACAAACATATGGCAGATTTTGGGTGTGAAGAGAAAACTACATATTACTTATCGGCCCTCATCTTCAGGGGGAGAGGAACGGTGTAACAGATCAATAGTTGATATGTTAAAAAAAATTGTAGCTGAAGCAGGTTCTAGTTGGGATTTACGGTTTCCATTGATATGGCTATCAGGTCGACACCCGCTAAATCCACAAATCTCAGCCCTCTGTTACGCTCACCTTATCTCCACAGGGGCACCGAACCGAGCTGGATGATCCGGTGATGAGTGGTGTCTTGTGCTCCCCTCTGGCTTCGTTACGAAAGCAGGCTTGCCTAGAAAGTTAAATCACAAGTTACCCAGTCATTTGGATGAGGGCAACTCCCACCTCCCATGGCGTCCTTTTGCACCCCCACTGCTATATCTCACCTTTGAGTTATAAATAGTGGGCTCTCCGTTCTGCCACTGTTCGCAGGGGTGCGTAGTACATCAAGGATCTAGTTACTTCACTGATCCTATTAAGTTCCAGATAACTGTGACTCAATGGTAAGTCTTATTCCAAAGATATGGATAGCTAAAGAGTTAAAGTTGTAAAAGTTCACTCTGTACCTCTCTTTACAGGTTTCTTCTTCGTGCTTATGATGGAGTGAGGTCCTTGATAGCTGGCTGCGTGATGAAGAATTGAAGAATTGTGAGTCTGTGAGGATTGCTGCCTTCAGGTGAGAGCTGCCTTGCGCAGGATTATAAGTCTAAATGAGGCCTTCCCCACTGCACTGCTAACCTGATGTCTTCTTTGCATTTTACAGATGCGGCGATCGGAAGATGGAGCGGTGATCGTGTGATGATGTTCCGATGGTTCGCTGGTAAGTATTAGCATGGCGCTGATCTGCGATGAAGATCGCGTGGTCTGCAAGGCTAATCTGGTGTCCTTTCCTTTTCAGCTCTGAAGAAGCATGGACTCCAGAGCGGCCGTGATGAAGAGTCAGGTAAGTAACTTGTTCTGTTCTCCTTTCTCACTCTTCTTTGCAGGTAACTCGAGACAATTGGACGGGCGTGGCTGATGGCTGGCCTGGAGCTGCAGACACGGTGAGTGTTACGCTGCAGGAGTGCAGAATAACGCGAAGCGTGTTCTGTATGAAGGGTGTGGCTTATATAGTCTTCTCAAAGTAGTCCCCTGGTAAAGTAGTTCCAGCAACCACACCCAAGGAAATACTCCCACGGCAAATAATCCCTTCAGCCTGCCTCAAATTGGTTCACACGTGCCTCACTGGGCCTGAAACATGCCACATTGGCGATGGCAGTATGAGCCTGGTGCCAATGGCGCCAGGACCGAGTCCAGGAAGCCCCTGCAAGATTCCTTGGAGCCTTTAAGGCCCCCATAGGACCCAATGCCTTAGGCACGGTGGTCTGTACCTGATGTTTGAGGGTATGGGCCGTGACACCCTCATGAAATATTAACAGAAAGAAAAATGGTGCTGCCACAACACTTAATTTACAAAACAAATTATTATTATTTGTTTATTTGTATATAGTTCTAAAAGAACTTTTACAAAATGTAATCTCAACAATTCAACTACAAACAATACATACATAATAGAAATAGAATAAAATATAAACATCTTTCACAGTTACTCATAAATACTACAATGTGCACTTACAATTGACAACTTCAACAGAGCTTTCAATTTCTATATATGGCTTTAAGCATTTTCAAGGGGACTACAACTAAGTTAAGTCCTAGTACAAGTTATCTAATACCACTTATCATAAAACAACTTTCCTTAAAATAATAAATAGTGTACACATTAAAATTACATCTAAAATCTAACATTTAGCATAGCAGAGTGGGAGGTGGAAATCTTCCACTATTTTATTATATGTTATCATTTTTCCCTGAACACAACTTGTCAGGCAGCAGCCGCTCTCGAATGATACACCACAAGCGGTAAAGTGCGATATGCAAGCGTTAAGGCAATAAGTCCAAAAGGCTTCATCCTTGATAGAGTTATAACAAGATACCATCTGTCCTATAGTTTTCATATAATCAGTACACATAGTCAAACATTCCGTATATAAAGGTTTTGGCGTCTCAAGTATCCCCGAAAGTTTCTCCATAAACTGAAAATTCTGTCTTTAATGCGGGATACCCAAGGATGCTCCCACAGCAACAAACATAGGGAGCTGATTGGTTCTTAGCCTTAGCCGAAAGCTCTGTACCGATGGGTTTAGACATCGGTCTCAAATACCTCGGGGGTTTTAAATATTTGTGTACCACTTTAGAAACGTTACAATGGCTTCTAATAGTAGCCAAGTGGGTTTAATTATTAACCCAATCCCATTGTTTAACTTTATGCTTGAATATACGCTTCAGACATAAAAAACAAGTCCCTCGTGAGAAATCGGGACACCAACTGATAGCCTCATACGTCCTAGAGACCAAGGCGACATACTGGCATTTCCCACCAAACTGGGTGTTAGAACCTGTCCCCAACAAAGAGAGCAGTTGAGATTTAGGGAGCGTATGAATTTTAATATGGAGAATACCCCTTCGAATGAGCAGCTCGCTCTTGAGTGACACCAACCCCAACTCCAGTCGAATGTATTCCATGGGGGTGGATTTATGCAACCTCAAAATGGATTTCCAGAATGCTCCTTCTATTAATCCCAACACCTGGTGGTCTCTCATGGCCAAGGCCTCTAACTCGTAGAGAACCATGGGGCAGAAGCATTGCTTATAGAGGGTAAGAATTACCTCCATAGAAAACCCTATGGTATTTCTAGCAAAGTTACAGATTAGGTGGGTGTTTTGCATCTGTTTGGCCCTGTGGGGAAAGCACTAACACTTGTGTCTCCCCGCCCCCCTTAGCAAAAACAAGTAATTGGACTCAGACTAGCAGAAAGAACACACATACATCATATAAGATTAGAAAACAAATGGCTCGTTATAGACCCTTTATTTGTATAATATATATATATAGATACCAATAAACAAACATACACTTAGATATACAAGAATTCGAATATAAGTTACATCACAGTTAAACATGAGACAGAAGAAAACCTCATCTTGGCCACCAACAACACTGCTTAGTCCCTCAGCAGGTAGACAAAGAGATCACTGCATCCAACGGGGTCTGAAGCGGAACGTCCTCCCTTTCAGCGAGACTGCATCACACGGGGGTCCAGATTCCAACTAACCTTCTCCATAAAATGCTCTCTCCTTTATGGGCGCATTTCCCCACCCTTCTCAATTGCGTTCTGCTCTCGGCCAAAGAGCAGATCACAAGTCGAAGGGACAGAGGGTGGAAAAATCCAGTTAGAAGTGGAAAAACCCAGCGCCCCTCTCTCTCACATTCATTCCCAGACCACTTATCATGCACCTGCAGTGTGCTCTGACTCCCTTTCTGTGCTCATCCTTCAATGGACAATACAATAACTATTCCCCACAGTAAGTCCACTTGAATAATATTTATGTGACCTTGCTCTGTTTTCGCTGCTACTTGCTCATTCTGTGAGGCCCGCGGAGAACGCAGACTTTATTACTGTGATGGAAGATGAGTGTTCAAAAATGACTGAGCATCGGCGCCATGTTATTCTGGCTCGCATTTTTCACACAAGCATTACACTCCACCCCTTGAACACTCAACTACCATAACCCGAAGGTCGTTCAGAAGAAACCCAGAATCTACAAATCATTCTCCATATACTAGGAAGATATAAAGCACAACAACAAAAATAAATCACAACATCGCGCTCTGAAACACTTGTGTACGAGCACGATAGAAATAAAATATCAATATCAATACAACTATAGCAATGTCAAAAAGCCAAAGCAATGCAGAACGTAGTGCTTCAGGAATCCAGTATTCCCACCAATCTCCGTCTTGATCTTGTGTCACCTGTGCTACGAGATCTTTGATTTTTTTTAAAATTCTTTTTATTAGATTTTTTACAAACATGAACAACTCCAACATTTCAATTCCCCTCCCCCCCATGACGCCACTCCCTGATATTCCTTGTTCCGTTTTGGTTTGTTCTGTCAACAAGAGAACACTGTAAATCCAATAACCTGAGGCATTGCGGACGCCACCCAATCCTGTAAGCGTCCCTGAGAAAGGTCAGCATTTCCCCCCACTCACTTGCAAAGGTCTGCAGTGTATTGTTAATGGCGTATTTCGCCCATTCCATTGCGACTATTTCCCATATTTTGCGCAACCACTCCTGAAATGTCGGAATAGTCGAGCTTTTCCACTTCTGGGCAATCAGTGTCATTCCTGCTATTGTGAGCATCAACTGTGCTCTTTTTCTCTAGCTCTCGGCTCCCTTGCCGTTTCATTGCGTGTAAGGCCCAGTAGAGTCCATTCCGGGGTCTACTTTCCCCTGTTCCAAATACCTGCTCCTGTGCTTGTCGAATTTCCTCCCAAAACAGCTCTATTTTTGGGCATCTCCACCATATATGTTCCGCCGTGCCCTCCGCCCCACACCCTCTCCAGCAACCTCCCGATGTCCCTGGGTATATTCTGTGTAGACGGGCTGGGGTTTAGTGTCACCCGTAGATTATTTTATACCATGCTTCTTGTGTTGGAGAGGCTCTCGCTAGTTTGGGTATTTTCCTCCATAATTTCTCCCATTCCCTTTTCTCTATGTCCCTTCCTAGAATTCATTCCCATTTTCCCATGTAGGCCCAACTTTGCCTAGGGGTGGCCTCGTCTAATATCTTTATATAACTGTGAGATCAACCCTATGGAGCCATCATTGGACATTAGGAATTGTTCAAACATGGTTGATCCTCATGTGGCCACATCTTTGTTCACTGGGTGTAAAAGACAGTGGCGCAGTTGGAAGTACTGCAATCTCTCCCCCTCCCCAGTGCAAAATCCCTTTTACAGTCTGTGAAGGCGCTAATTTCTTTCCCGATAAACATGTCCCGCATCCTCCTGCACCCCCTATCCTGCCACTTTTTGAAAGCTCCCCTCTCCAATCCTGGTGTAAAGTCCCCGTTGTTGAATATTGGTGTGAAGGGGGATGGGAATTTGGTGATGCCTCTTAACTGTACTAGCCTGTCCCAATTGTCCGCCATGAGTTTGGTAATGGAGCTCTCATACATATGTTTCGGTCGGTGTTTTTTAGGGAGCCATAAGACCTCTCCTAAGTCGTGCTTTGTTACTGCCCTGTCCATTTTGACCCAGTGTTTCTCTTCCCCTTCGTGGAGCCACTATCTAATAACTATCACTTGGGATGCCTCGTAGTATTGTCGGAAGTTGTGGAGGGCTAAGCCCTCCTTCTCTCCTCGGGGCTGTAAGTTGTTGCCTACTCACCCTCGCCCTTTTTCCCTCCCATATAAATTAATTTGTTATGGCTCAGAGTTCCCTAAAGAAGCTCTACCGGACTGTCTGGGGGGATAGCTTGGAACAAGTAAAGCAGCCGTGGCAGTATAACCATTTTTATAGCTGCCAAGCTCCCGAACCAGGAGATGCAAAGATTTCGCCACCTATGGAGGTCCATCTTAATATCTCTCACAAGAGGAGGGTAGTTTGCCGCGTACCACCCTGGGAGTGCTGGTGTTATCTTCACTTCCAAGTAAACAATCCCCCCCGGACGCCATACAAATGGAGATGTTCTTTTGAGCTCTTCCTTCTCTTTCCCCAACCTTGGGTCCAACAGCTCAGATTTGCCCATGTTAATGCGTAACCCTGATGCCTCCCCAAATCCCTCAAGTAGTATTCTGCTAGCTTTACTTGATTCAGAGGGGTTGGTGAGGGTAAGCAGCATATCATTGGCGAAAGCCGCCACCTTGTGCTGCTTCCCTCCAAATGGAATTCCTTGAATTCCCTCTGTCTCTCGGATAGCTTGGAGTAGCGGTTCTAGTAAATTGCGTACAGTAATGGCGACAGGGGGCAGCCCTGTTTTGTACCCCTTTGTAATTGGAACAGTCAAGCTGCTACTCTGTTGACCACCACCCTTGCCTGTGGGCCCTCATAGTTAGCCTTAACCATTTGCAAATAGGCGCCGCCGAGTCCCATCCTTTCCATGACCCTAAAGAGAAACGACCACTCCACCCGGTCGAACGCTTTTTCGGCATCTAGTGAAAGAAGTGCCCGAGGGAGTGTCAGTTTTCTTCACTTTTTCCAGCAGATGCGCTACCCTCCTTATGTTATCTGCCGTTTGCCTGCCTTTGATAAATCCTGCCTGGTCCTGATGTATAAGGTCTGGGAGGAGCCCCTCTAGTCTATTAGCTAAGATTTTTGTGTAGATTTTAGTGTCAACATCATTGAGCGCTATTGGTCTATAGGACGATCTTTCCCGGGAGTTTTTAGCTGGTTTCAGAATCAGGGATATTTTAGCTTCTTTCATGGATGGGGCTATTTGGCCTCTATCTTTGAAGGTGTTAAAGAGGTGGGTTAATTGTGGTACCAATTGCCCGGCAAAGGTTTTGTAAAATGCAGCCGAGTAACCGTCGGGGCCTGGGGTTTTACCCGAGGGCAGTTTTCCGATGACCCCCCTTATCTCATCCTCCGTTATCTCTTGGTTTAAGTTATTCTGAGCTTCCCTACTTATTTCGGGTAGCTTTATCTTTTCCAGGAACTCCTCCTGGACTCAGGCTTGAGGATTCTGTGACGTATACAATGATTCATAGTATTTAGTCATGGTTTCTTGAATATCTTCTAATCGGATGACCCTTTCGCCTGCCTCTGTTTTCAGAGCCGTGATTGTGTTCCTCGACTCCACCCCCGAAGGAGATGCATCAGTAGGGCATCAGCCTTGTTGGCTTTGGCGTAATGTTTTTATCTTACGGATAGTAAGGCCCCCTCTGCTTTTTTGGTCCGTAGTAACCCCAATTGGCCTACCGCCCTTCTATATTCCCTTTGATTGTTTCTGTTGGGTGCTTCTGTTACTGTTTCCTTGCCCCCTCTACCTCTGCCTCCAGGGCTAGCAACTGTTTGTGTCTTTGTGCCTTGACTGCTATGATTTCCCCCTTCATTGTGGCTTTGAATGCGTCCCATCTCGTGTTTTCCTCCATTTCCCCACTTTTATTATTCTCAAAGAATTCTCTCATCTTTCCCTCCATCTCTTCCCTAATGACGGGATCCCTCATCAAGTGATTCAGATATTTCCAACCCCAAATCCCCCTCTTCTTGTTACGTAGTTCAAGTTGCATTGATATTATCTTGTGGTCCGCTATTCCCATGGGGCCTACCTCTATTTCCTTTACCCTACCCACCAGGTTCGCTGAGACCCAAACATAATCTATTCTTGACTGAGTGCCATGAACTTCCGAGAGGAAGGTATATCCCTCCTTGCTCCCTTTTGCTTCCCTCCATACGTCCCTTAGACCCATGCTGGACATTCTTTCCCTCAGTTCTGTTGAGGCCACTGCTCCCCCCCGCGTCTTTGTTCCCTGTTCTGTCTCTTGCTCTGTTCCAGGCAATGTTAAGGTCGCCCATTAAGATTATTTGGCCCTTTGAGTGCTTCTCTATTTTCCCCAGGATGTCCCGTAGGAAAGCTTCCTGCCCCGAGTTAGGTGCATAGATATTTACTATCGTATATGTTCCGTCTCCAATTTTGCCTCTCACTATTAAGTATCTGCCTCCTTTGTCCCTTGCTGCTTCTTCCACCCTGATGTTGGCCGTACTTCTGATCGCCAAGGCCACCCCTCCCGATTTCGATGCCCCTGATGCATGGAGTATTTGGTCAAATCCCCTTAACTTAAGTCGTTGCTGGTCTCTGTGGAGTAGGTGTGTCTCTTGTAGACACAGGAAGTCTGGTCTAGTTCTTTTCGTGAAGAGCTCGAGCTTCTTCCTCTTTAATGGGGAATTGAGACCCCTAACATTATGTGTAACCCATTTGAATGGTGAGTACTCGTGTTCTTCCGCTCTGTGTATCCCCCTGGCTCCTTTGTTTTCTCCGTTCTCTCGGATTCCCACCCTGGTTCTCCCTTTCCTCACCCGAGTCATTTGCTGAGTGGCATCTTCCTGACCCCCCTCCCCTACATTCCCTACCCCTTCCCCTCACCCTCCCCCTCCCCCCACCTTCTCCCTCTGAAGTCCTCTTCCGCAGGTCTTCCCGCCTTCCCCCCCTCCTCAGGCTTCCACGCCCTTTCCGATCCCATGATGTTTGCTCCTCACTCCTCCTCCCCTCGTTGTAAACCTTTCTGTCCACTACCCCTTATTTTATGTACTCACTCTGGGTTAATCCCCGTCTGTCTAAGCCCTTTGGTTCCTTCTCCCTTCCCTTCCAGACGGGTCCTCGTGGGGCAGGTCTTCTCCTTCTTCCTTCCCCCACAACTGTCTATTCCCACGGCCTGGATCTCGGTCCGTTCCCTGCTTCTTGTGATTTCCCTGGACTGACCATCCCTTGGTCCCGGTCCAGTTCGATGTGTAGGATGTCTGCCACTTCTTGCAGTGTGGTAATCTGCTTCTGCGAACCTGCCCACTCGAATAGTAGCCCGAAAGGAAATGTCCACTTGTACTTGAACCCTTGTTCTTGAAGTTTCGCCAATATTGGGCCCATCTGTCACCGTTTAAGTAAGGTGCTGCTGGCAAGGTCTTGATATAGCTCAATTCGTTGGCCCTTGTATGTAATCGGCTCTCTCTGTCTAGCCGCTCTGAGGACAGGCTTTTTTTGTGCGTACCTCGTGAATGCAGCCAGCATGTCTCTTGGTCTAGTGTTCTGGTTCCTATTGAGGCGGGTTATAACCCAAAGGGCACTGAGGGTGCAGTAAGCAGGGTGAAGCCCTAACAGACTAGTATTGTAACATGAAAGAGGAGGGCAACACACAACTGTATGTAGTTTGTATTTGTATTTTGTATTTATTGATTTATAAAGCGCTTTACACCAAAGCGCTGTACAAGTGAACAACTTAATACATAAAACATAAACGTAAACAATATAACAGTAGAAGCGAAGTTACAATATGAATCAGACAATAAAACAGCAAGAAGAGCAATTAACTGAAGGGAGATAGGGAGAATAGTGGAGTAGGACTAGGTGGGGTGGGGACAGGTGAGGGGTAGGAGGAGGGAAGGGGAAGGGAGAGAGTGGGGAGGTGGGGAAGGGGAGGGAAATGGTAAAGGGGAAAGAGAGGGAGGGAGGGGAGGCAGGAAGGGGAAGGAGTTTCAAGGAGGGGAGTGGAGAAGGAGAGATTTAAGGGAGGTGCGGAATGAGGAGAAGGTGGGGGAAGAGCGGATTGCAAGAGGTTAGTTAAAACTAGGCAGTGGGAAAATCCCATTTACACAAAACAAAAGCGCTACAGAGTAGTGACCAAGGAGATCCAGGGTTGGTTTTGAAGACAGCAGGATAGATGGGAAATAACTACCTGACCCTGTCCTATCCCTGTAAATAGGGAAAACTTTCCTTAGGGAGCGCTGATGTGTCGCTTACAAAAAAAGGGGACAGTAAAAGAAGTCAAAGAGAATCCATTTTTGAAGAACGATAACAACATAAAGGTTGTTGGACTTCTGTATGTCCTAGGTCACTGTTAAACCTCACAGAGGAATATAGGCAAAGAGGTATACAAGTAAAGATTACACTTTGGACTGAAAACACATATAAACGATGACAGGTCCGGACTGTCTATTGTAGGTACACAATACTTTACTATCCCATAGACAGACCGAGACTTCCCAGGGTGACTCTACAATTAAAATCTAAGAAGAAGGCTCAGAGCAATGTTGTTGTACTGCTGTGATTTAAGTTTTTTTGACAGCAAGTACTCCCTGGTGGGGATGAGCCAAATTTCAAATGAAGACAAACATGTAGCCCACGTGACCCTTCCAACAGAGTATTAAATGGTAGGATGGGGCGTGAGGCCACAGTAAAAGACATATAGCATTATGCATTTTAGCATCATACAACACTTGTTTCTATTTTAGGTAACTTGTCCCGATCACAGACGATATTCTAGTGATCTTTGACCATGCAAAGGTTTTTTCAGTATACATCAGCCCCCGAGACCGTTCCATCGCACTACAGTACCCAATACTCTGCGCTGTATTCAGTGACACACTAACGTTGGGTTCGGGCGCTGGGTTTTATATGCCCACCGTTAATTTTTGAAGGGACTTACATAGGTAATCTTACATTTTCCTGCCCCGTAAGTAGGCTTGTTGCCCTAGGCGCTTTTCCCATGCCCTCACCGAGTTCTTCGCAACACACGCGCCCTCGGCACGTCATTCATGATTTACTAATCGCTATTGATCTACGACGCCGGCTCTTTGTTTTCCCTTAGTCTGCAGCACCGCCCTGTCTCCCTCGTGGCAGCGGGCCATTGGCTGCTCGTCCGATTACGCACCAACAGGGGAGCGCCAAGACACATCCAATCAGGATGTTCCGCCGGTATGTTTACCCGCGGTTTCCACAGAAACGGTTTCACTCTCTCGCTGCCGGAGATGCCGTGCAGCTCTGCTCCGAATGAACGCGGAAGAAACCTGTTACTAGTAAGTCTTCGTACACACACTTCGTGCGCACTTAGACAAAAGGGGTACTCCATTACTTTTCCCGAGTATATGCACCCTTTTTGAAGCTTCGTTCATTCATAACAAGTTTGGGCATTTTTGATTGTCAAACGCACCGCGATAACCACACGGATATGCGTTTTCTTTGATACACAGGTTGGGCAACGTATGGACAGCCAGTTCTAACACTCATGGAGCACAGTGAGAGCCTCCTGTTTTTTCAACTATAGAAGACACTATTCATACATAGTGGGTGTCGGTGTCTCCATTTCTACCACTTAAGAAGACACACTACTTACCGCCCGAGGTAAGATTTCTGTCCTATGTTTTCATTAAATGAGATAGATGATTTGGATCTGTAACATACCCTTATAGATCCTATCATTTTTGTTCTAGGCACATAATTGTCCCTTGAATTAGCACACTTTGGTGCCAACCAGATATCTACAACTATGATGGATATTACTGCTCATCCAAGCACTGAATAAGCTAGTGGTAAGAACCAGGCTACACTTCTGTGAAGCTTTTTTCTTTGTTTTAATGTAGCATCCTCAGGGAGATTAATGAATCATTATTTTATTTCGAGGTCACTCCTTTACTCATCACACTCCATTTATTATTTGTAGATAGAGACCCCGGGACTACCACATGACACGTCCTGATGAAGGCCTGCCCACACAGCTGCATCTTACAGCTTTTCTCTAGTCCGAAACACTGTTGTGTCGACGATCATACCAGCTGAACAATGCACAGTTCAAGCATTGTTGTTTGTTTGTTTTTCTCAAAATGTCCATGAAACTATGTTTATATTCATTCTACTACTACACAATTGAAACAATTGACGAAATTTTGGCAGTGCTTCTGTTTATGTTGGTTACATTTAAATCCAGCTCTTTTGTTTACTGGATTATACAGATTTGTATTGTATTTTAAACCACCCCTGGGTGCTCTATCCCCACCATTCTTTGATAAATGTTATTAAATACATTCAGTTCAGCAATTCTATACTCATGACTGTGATATGTGTATATATGTAGGATTGGTGTGACCTCTCACCCTGAAGTTTCATTTTTGTTCACTAAAGTACGCCCCCCTGGGCTGTTCAGGGTTTTGCCAGGTGCCCTTATACTGAATCTAGTCCCTGCACGTTCCAAGCCAGGACCCCTACTCTAGATTTTGTAGTTCCGGCTTGGTATTCTGGTATACATACCTTATTGGCTTCTGTATGTCCCTATACATGCATCTTGTACCCGATTGGCTACTATGGATGCCTCTGAAATAAATATTTAATATTGCACACCTAACTTGACTTAGCCCTACCTGATCTGCGAGGAGCAACACCACAGGCACCAGAGACTATAAGTGGCCTTACTCACGGGCATTATACCCAGTTGGCCACTATGTACGCCTCTGAAATAAATATTTAATATTGCACACCTAATTTGACTTAGCCCTACCTGATCTGTGAGTAGCAACATCACGGGTACCACAGACTGCAAGGGGCTTCATCTTCTTTATCTCTTTCACAGACTTTAATTTGCAGATACCAGGTGGTTGGCGGCAGAAACTAGAGTGCCCTGATCCAACATTTGATCTGAAATAGATAGGTCCTGAGTGCCATACATTTTGTGGCCATTATGTCCTTGTTTTATTTCGTAACGTTTTGCCTGCCCTTGCCTGACCGGCAGTCCTGTCTCTGGGCTGCCTAGTGCTGGGACAAGCACTTCCGGCTCGGGTGCGCCCGATGCAATGTCAGTGACGAACACGTGATTCTTTCGCCGCGACGCTCTTTACTTATCTTCCGACTCAGCCACAGCTTCCCCTCATCTCCGGGGTATAGCTGTTGTTCCGAGTCGTGAAGCTCATGTAAGTAGATATTAGAACGCAACGTCCGCAAGGATGATTGATTCCCTTAACACTATGGGTGCGTGCGTGCCGGCATAGCATGGGCTTACTCCACCCACCCCACCCCACAAACTACAATATATAAAGTTCCTTAATGGGGTTGTAAAGTATCAGCTGCCGGCTGACAGTTACTTCCACTCTTCTACCTGTCCCCGGCTAAGTGACTAGATGGAGGGCAGGAGGGACCACAGACATTTTGAGTGATGATGCTGTGTTTTTCTCCACCCTCATAGCACATCACTCTGAACAGTGACTCCGACATGGACTACCATACCTGTCATTGATATTCTGCCTATTAGCATACTTTATACAGAACACACCTACTGCAGCCGGAAAGGTCAGTACACGGCGTGCAGTTTTTCCAAACCCTAATGTGTGGCCTCTTCTTTGTTTGTTTTTTGAGTGTGTGTGTTTTTAGTTTTTTAAAAACAGTAAACCACAATGCTCAATTACTTTTGATAATAAACATAACCATAGACTTCACTGTTTGGTTCCCGGATACAGTATCTCACGCTATCTGAATTCGAACTTTTATGTATCTCTAATGTGCACAATGGATTGTTTTGAGTTTCCTTGATCTGTAGAAGGAGACGCAGCTATTTGATCCACTGTCTCCTAGCATCAGAGCGCATGGCAGTGCTTGGGGAGTGACCATGGCTTATCGTTTTGTTTTCCCATAGGTTCTCCTCCTGAACCTCCCTGCATTGGCGCTATGAAACGGGGTAAAGTATAAACCCTGTGGCAGAAACACGGTGACTGAACATAGAGTATTACCATAGTATTCTTCCCCCTTGTTTTGGAAGACTGTCCTGATGAAAGTGGTTACACCCAAAATACACCACTGAAACCGGTAGACAGCGGCTGTTACATGGTGGAGAACTAAAATACAGTCTACCTTTACCATGAACAAACCTCCTATTGAGGCGGCCCACTCTGAACTCTGTCCAGCTCAATCTTGTCCGGAGTGGCCTCCCCCAGCAAATCTGCGTATATCTCCTGGATCGTCTCCTTCAGGTCTCTATCCTGCACCGCCTCCGGCAGAAACTTCAGCCTAATGTTGATTCGTCTAGACCTGTTTTCCAAATCTTCCATTCTGATTTCTAGATTCTGCGTTGCCGTATCCAATCTGTCAATTGCTTCGCTGTTCTCCATTGTGTCTTTGCTCACCTCCTGTAGGCCTTTTTCCACAAGATCAGTTCTCTCTCCCAGATGGCCTACCTCCTGCCTGATTTCGGTCAGCGCCTGATTTATGTCCGTTCTTATCAGTTGAAATTGATCTTGGAATGTCCTTGCCAGTGTGGTTTGCAGGGAGAGCATCTCCCCATGCAGGTCTTGGTGTGAAATTTGTGATGCCTAATTTGGTTCTTCGGGTTGGCCCTGTCCTGTAGCTCCTTCTTGTTGTCCCCTTCGCTCTTCAGTGGTATCTTTATTTGCCCACATCGTTATGAGAGGGCATGAAGGATCAGCCTGCAACAGCCCGCTTTTGTTTGATCTATTCTTGTTTTTGGTGGCCATGTTCAGGAGGCCCTATTAGCGGAGGGTTGGTTATTCGTGTTTGCTTCTGTGACGAGGCCTCTGTCTGCGTGCCTCCTTGGCCGGTTCTCCACACTCTTCAGGGTGATTCCCCTTGTCCTGTCTGTTAATCCGGTGTCCTTGACCCTTTCCGGCATAGCGGCTCTGTTCTGCTGCTAGTCTGTGCTTGTTAAGTGTGTACCCCTCCTATTGATGGATTCTTGTATTAGCAATAAGTGTCTCTGATTCTTCCAATCATTTTATACCAAGGCCCCTTTTGAGCCGACTGATTCTCTGCCCTGAATTGCTGTCCGTGGCATCAGAAGTGGAGGTAGGAGGCCTGCTCTTAGAGAAGGGGCCCGCTTCGCCTGCTCCAGCCTGTGCTCGACTTAACCTCGTGGCGTGTCCTCCCCAGCACGGCATAGGAGGGGGCCTCTTCCGTATTGCGACCTTTCTTTTTCGGGAGAGGGTGGCGCGACTGTACTTTGCAGCCAACGTTAGGGGGTCTGTTTTTCCCCGCTCTCGGTCTCTTTCCTTTGGGGGGTCCACCCCTGCCCGGGTCTCTAAATTTAGCGGGGTAGCCCTCCCGTTCGGCAGTCTTTGGGATGCGATCCCCAGGCGTCCCTCTTCCCCCGCTGCTCCCATATCTCACCTCGGATCCCTTGCCGTTGGCCGGCTCTTCGTGCTTATCCACCTACGAAAGCGTGCTCCCTCTTAATCA
Organism: Ambystoma mexicanum; assembly: GCF_040938575.1. Lineage (NCBI taxonomy): Eukaryota > Metazoa > Chordata > Amphibia > Caudata > Ambystomatidae > Ambystoma > Ambystoma mexicanum. The sequence goes on along the minus strand of NC_090936.1, from coordinate 964,200,560 downwards.
CTGCTGCTGCTGCCAATGTTGCTCCAGAGCTTGCAGGAGGTTGGGGACTGCGGTGAGCACTCACCTCTCAGTCACAGGCTCCGTGCGTCCTTCTGCATCAAGGCATCAAGCCCCCAATGGGGTATGCCCCATTGTGTTGGAGCAGGCCGCGACTCTGTTAGGACTCCCGACCTCTGCCCCTCGTATTGTTGGCTTCCTGGGAGGTGTCGGGACGATCAGTCCTCCGGTCCGCGCCCACTGGAGACTCCTTCCTGAGACGCCATTCGTTACTTGTGCGCAGCCCTCACTCTTCCCGACCGAGCCCGCGCCTCTCCCGTCGTCTGCTTGATGGTTCCCTGGAGCTCGCTCACTGCTCCCGGGTATGTCTATTGGTTCGTTCTTTCTATAAGGCGTCCACTCCTCTACTTTTTTGCCTCTTTACGACTTGGGAGGGGTGGTGGAACCACATTCCAGGCTTGAGGGGCTTTGGAGCGCCGTCGACACACGTCTACCTGGTGTGGGTGGCCATCTTGGAATCCATCTTTGATGTTTTTAATGTGCTTTTCAATAGAGCGGGAATGGACACTCAGGTCAAAACAACACATTCCTTCCATCGTTTCACAACCCAGATTATGCTTTAAAAATAAGTAATCAACAGCTTCTCTATTCTGCAAAATAGCTTTTCTAAAATTTCTATTGTCTAATAATTCTGTCAAGGTTTGTGAAGTTTCATTCAGCCCTTTAACTACCAAACAGGCAAGTTCAATCATAGTTTTATAACCTCCAGCAGCTAAACCCCAAACCCCAACAATAGAAATAACTAACGCCAACACTTCAGCTTCAGAAAGCAAATTTACTTCACAATCCGGAGTCAAAGTAGTATATGAAGCGCCACGTATAGAACGTGTAATAGCAGTTTCAGTGGATACAACATTAAACCAAGCCGTGTCAAAGCACACGGGCCGCCTGAAATATTAGCAGGAATATAAGAATAAGTAAAATTACCACAAGAAAATAATGAACCAGGTGGAAGATTTACATGGTTCAGGTGGCTAGCTGTAACAATTGTAAAGTTACATATCATATTGTACAAAACATCAGTACACACTTTTATAGATCTAGTACATAATCGCTTCTCAAAATCAGTTTTCTTAACATCCTTATGAAGCTTCAATTGTTGACATTTTTTAATATAAGTAGGATCACACATCATGTGGTAGCAGACGTCAGCAGGATCAATATTATGTGTCAAAATACGGGTCATATTCCTCCATTTGTGAATAGTGTCATCACAAAACATACAGTACTCATAAACGGAGAATGAATTTTGGATATCTCAATGCTCCACCAAAGAATCATTGTGCAAAATACTGAATACATATGTTTTTCAAAATCAAAGTAGGCGTTGGAATTGCCACCAGACGAGTAGAAATGAAATCAGCAGAGCTGGGCACATCTGGTAAACAGAAATACTAAATGTTGAAATCTAGCTGGGCCAAAAAGACCCAAACATTTTCAGGTTGCCTGACCAATGCCAAATATCTGTGATGAGACAAAGAAGCTGTAATTCCAGGAGGAGGTAAAGGTAGGATTCTATTTCTTTTCTCACGCTGTTTCCTGAATGCAATACATAAGCTGCAACAGATGCATCCTCAGGCGAATTGCTGATGGGTGGAGCATCAGTTTTCTTCCAGATGCCCCCCTCCACTGGAGAATAGAAAACTCTGCCACATCCTCGGTCATGAACCCGGACCCTCCCCAATGGACTCCAACGTGCCACACACAGGCACTCAACACACTCAGGATCTAAAGCAAGATTTCAGAAAAAGGAAATATCAGTGGGGTACATCACTCACGTAAATAACATTTGTCAGCTGGGATATGCATCCATTTCTTTTTCCCAGGTTCCATCACCAACACTAATTGGTCATCCCCAGCTGCGAGTCCATCACCTGGCACGGGCGGACTAGTAGGTTTCCCAACCCATACCTTTGCACCAGGCACCATTGCATCTGATGAGCCAAATCCTTTATCTCCACAAATCATTAATGCCGTGGGAGGCTCACCCTTTTTTATTGTGAACATTTTAACAGACACTAATATTAATTGTGCAATTCTGTCCCCTTTATGAATAGGCAGTACATTTTCACAGCTGTTTAAAAGAATGACTTTAATGACGCCTTGATAATCACCGTCAACAACTCCACCCAATACCGGAATACCCTTTAGGGCTAGGCCAGATCTTGGAGCAATCAAACTAGTGCTGTACCGAATAGCATATTTAGAATTTGGCCGAATACCGAATAGTTTATCAACTATTCGGCCGAAGCCGACTATGAAACCGAATAGTTGCTTTATTTAATAAATCATGTCCCAAACTTTAAAAAAAAACTTATTAAAAAAACAAATCAATCACCATATTATATGCATTGTATACTTTTATTTTCCATCATTGTAATTAATGTAGCATCTTTATTTAAAGTATAAAAGCCAGAAAAAAGCAGAGTTAACCAAAATGAAGAGACCAAATGTACAGAAGAGTGTTGCATATTCAGTGCCAGTTAAAGTAGGAGACTTCACAAATGCAAAAGGACTGCCTGTGTGAATCGGATGCATTGCATTCCCTATCCAGTTGCAAAGTCAATGCGGTCTAGTTTTGAAACTTCTTTGCAGCACACATAGAAATGTATAAAATGGTTCATGGCGACTCATGCAGGACACAAGTCAAGAGGAAATCTGAAATGCGTGAACTCCATCTCACAACTATTCACCCCACCCAAACAAATGCTGCTCACTTTTCACTTATCCTAGCCACTCGTTCTCGGCAATACACAAACATATGCAGCTTATCATTCCTGATAAAATATCAGAAAATATTAAACTCAGGACTCAAGTCCTTAAAAACAGAAAAGGGGGGACTATGACGCAAGCAATAGGATGTGACATGACAAGAACTGAAAGTATCTATGCACATTTCTTTCAGTTTGTCTTTTCCAACTGAAAAAAGTGCACACTGCATATAAACATCTGCAAAAAGAAAAGATTTTCCTGTATTGTTGCAGGCTAAGTATAAAAGATGAGCCCCTTTTATGTCTAAGAATCTGTAACAAAACATGTCCTAAAGAGCAGATTACAATATAAGATATTTTTCAGCTGTGGGTTTGCAATTTGTCTGGTCTAATTCTATTCAGTTTTGCAAACTGAAGTCTATATTTGCCTTTCTGAGTTCATGTTGCATTATATTCAAACGAGAATATCAAAGTATTCGGCAAGAGCCGAATAGCAACAAACTATTTGGCCAGAGCCGAATAGCTTTTTTTTAGCCGGAATTCGGACGAATACTTGCTCGAAGCCGAAGTTCGGTACACCCCTAAATCAAACCCATATGTGCAGAAGGGATATGTACACCAATTCTAGTGTCAAGTACAGTATCAATCAAGTGCCTTTTGATTGTAGCCAAATGTCCTCCCTTGCATGTAAATCCACCCCTACAGATTCAGGAGTGGCGCGATTAAGGAGCTAAAGCACCAGGGGAAATTTCCCAATGCAACAGGGTTTCACAGGCACGATTTGGTTTCATTTGCAAGGCCGGTGTTAACATATGCATCAATGGAGTTTCACCGCTCGCAATGGTACGGTTATTTAAAATTTGAACAGCTTCAAAAATATGTTCCCGCCAACCTCGCGCAATTGTTGCTTCAATAAACCATTCATTCTCTTAATAAGACCAGATGCTTCCGGGTGATAAGGGACATGAAAAATCAATTCTATGCCCTTATCTTGGCAGTAATCAATGAGCATTTTGCGTTTAAAATGGGATCCATTATCACTCTGTATTTGTAATGGGACACCGTTTTACATGGCCATCTGGTCCAGTAATTTAATTGCGTTTTATTGGGTAGCCCTCTTGCATGGCAAAACCATTAGGTAGCCGGAATGTGTCTACAATAGTGCATGCATGTTGACAACCCTTACTCGTGGCCATAGTGCCGATATAATCAATTTGCCAAATCTGACCGGGCAACTTTCCTCGTTTCAATGTACCATGAATTATATGTGGAATAGATCGATGTTTCTGATGTTGGCATACAGGGCATTGCAAAATTACAGTTTTCACAATCTCCAATGGGATGCTAATTCCCCGATCTTGCGCCCACCTGATACTAGCCTTATCTCCGAGATGTCCACTTTTCTGGTGGGCCCATTTGGCAATCCCCTCCAAATCATCCTCCTCCGCCTTCGAGTACATAATTTCAATCTTTGCACGTTCATCTGCAACAGAATTGAACCATCGTTCTAATGAATCTGTCGTGCAATGTGCACCCATGTGGTACACAGTCACAGTAGTATGCATCAACATGTCAGCAATATCTTGCCATATCTCTTTTCCCCACACTTCTTTTGCATGAATTTTCCATGCATTCTTTTTCCAAGTTGGTAGGCAAACAATCAACCCATTAGCAACAGACCATGAATCAGTGTAAATATGACAGGTACCAGGAGATTCCTGTTTCAGTGCTTGATATATGGTATACAATTCTGCAAATTGGCTACTCCTCCCCTTACCTGAGATGGTAAGCACCTTTTTCATCTTGGGATTGTATGCAACTGCTTTCCAATATCGTTCAATTCCTACATATTTAGCTGCGCCATCAGTAAACCCAGCATGTTCCGCTTGTTCAATAGTGAATTCTCCATATGGGATCCCCCACATAACTGGAGATTTCGCCACAGTTCTCTCACCCACCGGTTTGAGATCTATTAGCTTGTTCATGCCGTTTTGCTACGCCACTTTTACCAGGTTTGGCCCGGTCTTGTATATACCATTTCCATTTAATAACACTACCTTCTTGAATATGCCTAATTTTGTGTGTTTTGGGGGAACTAAGTACCCACTGCATGATACGTATTTCTGATCAAATGATTATATCATGACCAACAGTCATCTGTTCAGTGCCTATCAGAGCCCAATAACAGGCTAACAATTGTTTTTCAAAAGGGGTATATCTATCACCTGCTTCAGGTAATTTCCTACTCCAAAACCCCAACGGTACTCGCTTTCTATCCTGTTTCTGGCATAGGCTCCAATTTGCATAGGAATCTTGAGTGGACACATTCAACTTCACCTCACCATTTCTCAATGGCCATACATCAAGCACTCTTTGAATGGTACTTTTTTTGCGAATTGAAATGACATCTCCTGTTCTTCACTCCCATAGAAACACACATTTTTTCCGTGTAATCTTGTAAAGGGGTGCTCAAATTTGCCCCAAATGTGGCATATGCTGCCTCCAGAATCAGAAAAAACCAATACATTGTTGTGTCTGCTTTTTGGTTTTTGGAGTCAGAAATTCAAGAATCTTTTGTTTAGCTTTTGGGACCATCTCTCGATGCCCATTGTGCTACTGTATTCCTACGAAAATGACAGTCTCTGCTGGACCCTGTGTTTTAGTATCATTTATTTCTCATCCTTCTTTGGGTAAATCACCCTAATGAGGTCCAAATCTAACCACACACTTTGCCCATCCTTACCTTGAATTAAAATGTCATCAATATAATGTACAATTTGCACATCAGGTTAACATGGAATTTTATCTAAATGCTCAGCCACCAACCGGTGACAAATCGTTGGACTATGCATATAGCCCATAGGCAGACAGTTAAAAGTATACTGACTCCCATTCCAAGAAAATGGAAATTGCTCCTGACATTCTGCCGTGATCGGTACTGTGAAGAAGGCGTTAGCCAAATCTAACACGGCGTACCAGGAATTTCTGTATATTTTCAACCAACCTCATCAGGTACTGCAGGCACCAATGGAGGAGTATATTTGTTCAATTCGCAATAATCAACTGTCATTCAGAAACTACCATCTGGTTTTTCAACAGGCCAGATGGATGGTTCAAAGCCGTAGTGAAAGAACACAATACACCAGCGTCAACATATCATTTAACTGTTTCCGAAATTTCTTTTTGCCCGCCGGGTACCCGATATAGTTTCAAAGATACTCATTTTTATTTTTCAACAGATCTTTTTATTTGATTTTGTCAATAAACAGGCATCTCAAGAGCATAAATTCAATCTTCGAAAAACAAATGCAGAGATGAAACAAAAACAAACCAAATACATAACCGAGTGGTGGTGAAGGAAGGGACAGTGGGACCAGGGAGCCAGTTCGGGAGGGGATGCTGTAGGTCATGGGGGATCCGGTTTTGGACCGTCGATGTCCGCAGAGGGTCCAGGACAATCAGCGGCGGGGGCTGGTGTGCTTCGGGATGTGTACGTTGATCACCAATGCACTTGTCTCATGTCACTAGCCCGGGGTATTTTCAATAGGGGTCTCCGGCCAGAGTTCGGGCTTCACTAATCATATTTGGTCAGCCAGCAGAGGGACAGTAGTTTCCTCGCCATTCCTGGGAACCGCTCTGCGTAGTCCAAGAAGGGCGACCAGGTGTCGAAGAACTTACTCCTGTTTCCCAGGCGAAAGGCGGTTATTTTTTCTGCCACTGCAATGTCTTAACATTTGCCCCACCACAAACTGACTGCGGGGCCCTCTGAATGTTTCCACAGTCTCGCTACTGAAATCTTTGCTGCCGTGAGAAGTTGGGTGCATAAGTCCGCCAGTCTGCCGGTCAACGGAAATTGGCCATCTCCTGTGCTGCCTAGTAGGATTTTCCCTGGGTCACTGATCTGTTTGATAAGCTCCAGGATCTCTTTCCAGAACCTTGTGGACATCGGGCATGCCCATAGCAAATGGAACAATGTGCCAGTGTCTGCACAGCCACGCCAACATACCGGAGAGATCCCTGTGTTGCTCTTGTTCAGGGTCTCCGGAGTTAGGTACCATCTATAACATGTTTTGATCATCCCTTCCTTATTGGTAACACATTTTGAGCTCTTTTGTACTCTGGTCTAGATGCGACCCCATTCCTCCATCTCAATTACTCTGCTGATATCCCTTTCCCACCTTTCCAAGTAGGCTTCCTTTTTATTGGGGTCTCCTCTGTCCAGCAGTCTGTACAAGTCTGTACAAGGCAGATATTTTCCCCGCGGCGGGAGGCGTTGTGAGTGTTCGTTCCAATGCCGTCAATTCTCTACTGCCATGTGATTTCAACGAGTTGTGCGAGAGCCAGTGTCGAAGCTGTGTGTAGCGAAACCTTTCCATTTTTGTCACGCAAAATTTCTCTTTGCATTTTTCGAATGTAAGCAGGTTGCCATCCGCATAGAAGTCCGGCAAGTGCTTCAGCCATCTCGTCTTCCAGCTATCGAAATTGTTCAGCGCAATCCCCGGGGTGAAGTCCGGGTTATCCCAGATTGGGGACAGGGGGCCTATGTCACGACCCACATCCAGAAACCCCCCTGGCAAGCCCATGGGCCAGGAGGGGTCCTGGCTCGGGTCTCCTTTGCCTAGGCCCTCTTGGGGCCAGGCTCATACTTAATAACGACTTGTGTTTAGGGAACTACTTTATTTCAAGTGCCAGCCAACATGAAGGCATCCACATAGCTTGGCTCCTTGGAACCAAGCTTTGCGGTAGAGTGTTTTGGGTGTGGTAGCCTAGGAACTACTTTAACTGGACTACTTTCTTGAAGCTATTTAAACCACACCCGACTTGAATAACACGCTTCGCGTTACTTTGCAATCCTGCAACGTGACGCTCATCGTGTTCAGCTGTACCCGCGAACCTCGGAAGAACAGCATCTGTAAAGAGACAAAAGGACATCATTAACAGCAGCAGCTTACCTGTAATTTCATCGTTAGCTGCCCACATCTCCTGCGAACAGCATCCTAGGATCAGCGTGTCTCCAGGAATGGCGGATCTGCAAAAAAAGGAAGAAACAAGACATTAGACACTTTTACAACATAACGAATTGTGCCGAAAAGCTTACCTCGCAAGTCGCCCCTCGACCAGCACCGCCTCAGGATTTCATACACCGGGTGAGCACCGCGATCTATGGGAAAGAAAAGACAACAGGTTAGCAAAGGCAAGGCATCATAGTGCTGCGCATAGGGCCTACTTACCGCATCAAAGCGCTCTTTATACACCATCATTTACCGGCGAGACCCAATTCAGCCAATGCATCACATTGGACTTCCACGCACCTAAGAAAGAGAAAAAGACATTATTTAAACCAAGAAAGGCATGAAAGAATAACCAAGAAGGCAGGACGGAGAGCACACCTGAATTAACAACAAGGTGAGGAGAGATCCAGAGGGGCTGCGGGCTTACGGGGTGGTGGGGGGTTGCTTACCCCAGTTGCCCAGTCCTGAACATTGCCCACCTGTATTTCAGGCAGAACTTCCCCGCTGGTCACACCTGGGAACCGCAGAGAAGGATACCGGAGTCCCCACGGCTGGGTGGCGTCCCTGTGGATACCAGGTGAGCGTAACAGACTACTGTGCTTCTGCAGTTCCATCGCATAGCTGCCTTCCTCCAGTTTTCTGTCGTATTCTTGGTCGAGGTTAGGGGCCCGGCTTTAGGGGACGGGTCGCTGCTCCTGATGATGTGCGGGACTGATTCTAGCGAGCAGCGGCACCAGTCCTCCTCCAGCTTCATCCAGCAAGGTCTATTGGTGTTTAGTTTCCAGGTGAGAGCTGAGCAGCGAGGCAGTACCTGTCCACCTCTGGGACCCCCAGGCCTCCCGCTCCAGTGCTTCGGAGCATCACTCTCCTAGCTATTCACGGCTTCTTCCTCCCCCAGATGAATTTCATGATATTTGTTTGTAGCTTCTGCAGGTCTTTCCTGGGGACGGAAATTGGGAGGGCTTGGCAGTGGTAACGTACCCTCGGTACCAGGTTCATTTTCACTGCTGTTATTCTTCCCAGCCATGACACCTCTTGCTTTTGCCATCTTATCAGATCCAACTGCAGCTCCCTGAATAGTGGGGGGAAGTTTAATTTATACTCTTTCTCTATTCTGCGTGGGACCTGGACCCCTAAATAGCTGAAGTGGGACCTGGCCCACTGAATGGGGTATCTGGCTGCTAGAGTCTCTACCAGGTCTCCAGAGGTATTGATCCCTAGGACTGTTGATTTTGCGAAGTTGACAGTGAACCCTGAGGCCGCCCAAAGTTGTCCAATTTTCACCACAGGGCGTCCAGGGTGGTTTCGGGCTTAGTGAGGGTCAGTAGGACGTCATCACCGTACAGAGTTATTTTGTAAGCTTTCCCCATTACAGTCAGGCCATTTATCAGGGGGTTCTGGCGGATCCTGCAGGCAAACGGCTCCATAGACAGTGCCAAAATGAGCGGAGATAGAGGACAACCCTGTCGTGTGTCTCTGGTAACCTGGATTCTGGGTGATTTGTTGCTGTTTATGCGCTGTGGTGGGGTGTTGGTGATTGGCCAGGGTCCATTTCCAAAAATTCGGGCCAAAGCCCAGGTATTTTAAGGTTTCTTCCATATATCCCCAGTCCAACATGTCAAATGCTTTGTGCGCGTGGAGCGACAGGATTGCAATCTGCTCTCCCATCCTGTTTGTGGATTCAATGACGTTTAGGATGCGCCTGATGTTGTCGAATGTGTTGCGGCCTGAGATGAACCTTGTCTGGACTGAGAGAAATTTTGCAAATCTGCGTGCCAGAATCTTAGAAAAGACTTTGGCGTCATTGTTCAGTAACGTGATCGGTCTGTACGAGGAGCAGAGTTCTGGATTTTTCCCCGCTTTAGGATCAATACCGTCAGGGATTCCTCCATTGAGGGGCTAATGGAACCAGTAGTCAAGAAGGAGTTATACAGCAACGAAATCTGGGAGGCCAGGATGTGAGCATACTTTTTATAGAACTGAGCTGTCAATCCGTCGGGGGCCTGGGGCTGTGTTCTTCAGGGGCCGAATTGTGTCTGACACTTCTTCTGTAGTAATAGGGAGTTCTAGAGTGTCAAGCTGTGGGAGCGGGAGTTCCTGTCAGACAGATCGCAGGTATCGAGATTGTGCTTCTTTTCTCGCGGCGGGTCCGGACATAATCCCCTTGTGGTGTTCGGTGATAATCTGCAGTTTCTCTGCTTCTGTGCAACAGGGCTTGCCACTCCGGTCTTGCAGAGTTAGTATCTTATTCTGGGAGTGCAGCTTCTTCAGTTTGTGCACTAGCAGTCGGTTGGCCTTGTTTGTTTGTTTGTTTGTTTATTGAATTTCTAATGCGCACCAGACCCAGGGGTAGCAGGGTGCAGCAAAAAAGAATGTGCAAAGCTTACAAGTTACAAAAATGGGAATACAGTGACATAATGGTAAGTATATAGGGTAGACACATTTGCAGAGTAGATACAGTGATATACAAGCATAGTTTAGTAGAGACAAAATGAAATAAAATATCTCATTTACAAGGCAGACATGTAGAGTGATCAGTTACAGACAGTTATGCAGTAGTCACGTTTTAGGCAATGCTGCCATTTGGTTGAGAAGGGCGATGTAGCTTTTTCTGAAATGAAGGTAGGGTTGGTCAGCTCTTAACTCGTGAGGTAGGGAGTTCCAGAGTTTAGCACTTGTTGCTGTTTACGCAATAATATTGTTTTGTGTAGGCCAAGGCCCGGCCCATCCGGTCTGCCAGGTGCATTTCAAGAGTCGCTTTCGCTTTCTTGAGTTCTCTGTCTGCCTTCACAGATTGGTGTTTTTTGAATGGCGATTCCACTTCTCCCACCTCCTCCTCCAGCTTAGAGTGCTGGAGTTGATGCCGCCTCTTATGTGCCGCTGTGTAGTTGATGGCCACCCTTCTGGTGACTGGCTTGATCGCATCCCAGACCATGGCTTCGGAGGTGCCCTTTGCCGCATTCTCCGCGAAATAATTTGTGAGGGAGTCCTGGAGCTCGCGGCTCGATGAAATGTCTACTAGGATGTAGTCTTGGAGTTTCCAAGACCTCTGTAAGGGTGCCGGGAGGCCTTCGACTCGTAGGCGGGCTATTACTGGGGCATGGTCGGATATCACTCTGCGGCCAATTTGTATGTCCTCAATGCAAGGGTAGAGTGCGCTGGACACCAGAGAAGATCTATTCTTGAGAAACCCATATGGACATGGGACTAGAACGTGTAATCCCGGGCTCCGTTATGAGCTAACCTCCAGGCGTCAATAATGCCTGTGTCCCTTAAGAACTCAGCCATCCCCAACACCCGGGAAAAGTCCTCCCTGGAGGGCGGCAGTGTTTTATCTATATTAGGCTCCGGGGTGAGGTTGAAGTCTCCTCTGATTAGCAGGCGTCCTTCTGCAAAAGAGGCGAGTGTGGGGAGGATGCTGCTGAGAAAGCGATCTTGTGCGGTGTTCGAGCATTTATCACTGCAATAGTGATTGGGAGTTCGACCAGGAGCCCCTTGAGCAGGAGGTATCTCCCCGCCGGATCTCGCTTGACCGAGATTTGTGTTAAAGGAACCGCGCGGCTGAGAAGGATGGCTACACCCCTTTTTTTATGTCCCGATGGGGCAAAGAGCCTCGTAGGGTATTGTCGAAAATTCAATCTCCTCTTGATCCGGCCCCAGTAGCTGTGTTTCTTGGAGGCAGACGATGTCTGCTTCAAGCTGAGCCAGCCTATGTTCCACAGACTTCCATTTCCTGGGCGAGTTGAGCCCCTGCACATTCCATGTTACCATGGTAAGCTCTTTAGTGGTCTCCATTGTATGGGGAGGTTATGCGCATGAATTCCTTTGATTGCCTCTTTTGATAATCCTCTGATTAACCGGGCCCCATGTTGATTGTTGAGTCCTCTTGTCATGATCCCCAGCCGCTGTCACCCACCCCTCCCTCCTCTTCCCCAAAGTCAAACCAGGTTATCAGGACCAGCCTTCAACCAGCGGGGTATCCGGCGGGGCCAACACATCTGACTAACTTGGAGGCAACAGTGCCTCAACTGATGTACGGTGAAACAGTGGTGCTCCGACATTCCGGCGTCCCGTTGAGTCGCTCCTGTGATTTCATGTTCTCCGCTTTTTGCGGGGTGGTGTCTGTATCGTGGGCCCCCGACTGGTGTCTATAGATCGGGCCATTCTGCGGGAGTCCTGTTCAATCCTTGCCGTTCCACTTACTCTTGGGTGTCGGTCCTCTGAGCCTATGGCGTCTTTCCATGCGGGTCCAGGGGGGATCAGGGTTCATTGCTCGAGCCAGTCGGGAGGATGTGTCCTTGTCTGGATCGTCGTCCTTCGATTCCCGGTTTAAGAGCTTTTCAGCCTCCTTTAGGGTGCGGATGAGGCAGGGCTTGCCCTGCCAGATAAAGGCCAGGGCCGTGGGGAACGGACAGTGGTAGGTGGTTTTCTTATCCCTGCGCCAGTCCATGACGGCTCAAAGGGCCCTCCTCTACGTTAGTGTGATGGTGGCAAGATCCTGATACATGGAGATAGAGGCGTTCCCTGAAGACAATGCGGGGTGAGTCCCTAGCTTTCCGCATGATTTTTTCCTTGACTTTATAAAAGTGTACTTTGGCCAGGATGTCGGGCGGGGTAGCTGTATTTGCTCTAGCTCTCGTTCAGTGCACTCTATCCAGTTCAAGAGGAGATTCATCTGGGAGGGTCAGGATGAATCGAAAAAGGTTGTTGACATAGGGGTCCAGTTCTGCATCCGAGATTGCTGTTGGGATCCCTCTTGGGCGGATGTTGTTTCGACGGGAGCGATTTTCTGCATCTTCCTGCCTGAGCTCGAGGGCTTTGCATCTGGCCACGAGTGCTGTAATCCTGTCCGCGCCTTCCCCAATCTTGTGGCTGTGCTCACACAGGGTCGTCTCCACCTCCTCAGTCCTCGCCTCCACTTCCCCCATCCGCTTGTCCAAGACCGTGATTTCTTTTCATGACCTCCTCTGTGCCCTTCTGATATTCCTTTGGGAGGGCCTGTAACAGCTCCTGCAGGTCAGATTTAGTCACTGCTTGTGCCATGTGCCATGGGGACTGGGTCTGCCTCTGCGCGTGTATCTGAAGTCATCACCTCGGTGCGGTCCCCTTTCTGTAGTTTGCGCTCGGGGTTGACAACAGAGCAGAGATGTCCGTTTGTTTTCATGGCTTTCAGTGCCTTGGCCATTTTGGGCAAGATGAATGTCCCTTTGGCACCGTGGAGGAGGGTCCGCTTTTGCTCCTGTGGCGCCCACTTGGTTTCGGTAAAGTACGAGGGGAATGTTTCCTCAATTCGTACCTGGAGGGATGAATAGCAGATGTTTTGGATGGGTGAACCTGCACTGGTGGGGCGTACCCTGAAGATGTGGAGTCAGGATTTAGAGGGGCTAGCCCTGTGTCCTCCAGAGTTGAGTCGGACCTTGTGATCTGGCTGTGGGTTCGCGTGGAGCCATTCCTTAGGTGGTGCTGGGTGCCTAAGAGGGGGGGGTTGCATCGTGGTGACGCTGTCGGGGGCCTCGGATCCCCTTGGAGGCCACCTGGCCCTGTGTATGAGTTGCCGGGGGAGGTGAGCCGTAGGAGTCCCAAGACAGTCCGGGTGGAGCCTACTGGGTCCTGCAGAGGGGTGTGCTTTCTGTGGTCAGGGCTCCGTTCACTTGTGCGGCGCGTGCTGCCCTACCTTGAGCGGTGCTAGGTGCCTCCCTGCAGTCGATGGTAGGGCCCAGGACAGAAGCAGTGGAGTGCCTCAGGTCTTCCAGGCGGCTAGTTGTCGTTCCGCCCCCCGGGGCTAGCAGCACCCGGAGCGGGCCACTTTGGCAGGCTGTTGCTCATAGTGCCAGTCTGGGCACCAGTTTCCTGGATGGTGCGGAATGCCACTTGCCCCTTTGCAGCGTTCAATTCTCTGTCTCCCACTCCCTGTGGGACCTGGTTGTGGTGGGTTGGCAGCAGGTCCTAGGATGTTCCTTCCGCCCGCTGCCGGCGCTCACACCGGTGAGTAGTGGGGGTCTGCCCGGGGGAAGGGTCCAAGTAGCTAGTGCCAGGGAGGTGGAAGCAGCTGCATGGGCTCACCAGACCGCGGCCCCGTCCTTCCTAGAGGGCTGAATGTCGCACCTGCTGCTCTTTGCAGCTGGTGTTGCTGGGGTTTTGCCAGACCCCCGCAAGCTCCAAGAGCCGGCTTGATGGGCGAAGCAGAGAGGCTCGGCTGGAGGGGCGGATGAGTTTGCTGGGTTCCCGTCTGGACACAGTCTCTGCGTACTGCTACCGGGAGCAGGAAGCAGTTGTAGCTGTGGTGGGCCGGCTGGCACGCTGGCCGTCTTTCCACCTTCTAGGAGCCCCAAAACCAGGAGACCAGTGGAGGATCGCCAGGAGGGCAGCAGCTTCCCCAACACCCATGTGCCGCTGGCTGGGCTATCGTCCTGGGCTACTTGCGGTGCCTCTGTGCTGCCTCCCACGTTTGAGCGGCTGCGCTCGGGTGTGCAGGTCAAGGCTATTTCGAATAACGAGCCCGTACCTGTGCGGGGAGAAGTCGCTGCTACCCCTGCCGATAGGCTGCTGATGGGAAGTCAGGCGGCTCCATGGGTGTCCGGGTCTGCTCCCTGGCTGCGGAGGCCCACCATTTTGGAGGTGCATGCTGTGTGGGCAGAGCTTGCTCGTTTAGGCTATTTTGCGAGCCCTGGGCAGCAGAGGGCTGAAGGTGCCCCCAACTGTGCACGGACATATGGTGAACCAGTCACGCCCATTTGCAGTTTCTGGGATGTTGTTTCAACAGTGTTTGCATAGTCGGTTGCGTGGCACGAGCCGGGAGCTCCTAGAGAGCCTCTCCAGCCACCATGACTCAAAGCCACACCCCCCATAGATACTCTTTTAGTCGCTATCGGACCCTGCAGAGGGGGCATTTTTAACTGACCAACCAGTACCGGTGTACAAGTGAAGATACTCACACTAAATTGATATGTTTTACCTCCCAGTCCCAGGGTTAGTCCTTCTAGAATATCAAATCCAATGATGTATTCAGCTAAGGGAACAATCAATACCTGGTAAGTGTCGTTTTAATTGCCCAATTTTCATATCAATTTCCGTTTGTACTGCCGAAGTTTCCTTACTACCCAATCCTGTAATCATAAAATGTTTACTTTTAAATCTGGAAGGGTTTCCATGTATCAAAGAGGCCTCCGCCCCGGTATCAATTAAGGCTCGTACCTCCTGTGTATTACCCGAATGCCAAAACAATTTCACTTTTACATGAGGTCTCCTGTCTACCTTAATATGGGCTGTTGCTACCGGAGTTTGACCTTCATCCTATTCATCTTTAGAATGTGTTCCTTTTGATTCTCTCTACTCCATGGCACTAACCATCTTCCTCAAATCAGCATAAATCGGTTGGGAGGGTATCAATATAGTGGAGGATTCACCATCACCCCCTTCTGAGGATGATCCGAAAGGATCCACCTCCTTTTTGGTTTATGGAAATCTTGTCGCTTTACTTGTTTGTAGCGCTCTTTCCCATCTAAACCTTGTTTCTTTTATACAACAAATACATATCATGTGTTACAATTCAATCAATTTCTTCTCGTGGCACACCATCTTTCAACAAAGCCAGGAACATATTCTTTCTAGATACACTGGAATCTCGACTGTCAAAAATGTTGCCAGGAGTTTGTTTTTCATTTCGCCCCTCCCTTTCTCAAGATTATTCCTGTGGCTTTTCCCATTCACCTAAATCACCTAAATCTGTGAGTTGTCTAATCCAATCAACCACTTCATCAGTAACCTTCCCTGTCATACCCATCAATAAGGTCATTATGACTTTTATATGCGGTGGGAAGGGGGTTGTCCGAACTTATGTGTTTCTGGCAGAAACAGAAAATGTACCAACCCCATATGTTCTGGAGTCTCTAGGTGAATCGCTTCCCTCAATGTGTACCATTTTTTGTCATCGGCCGGCCAATCCCACGTAATCGTATATATTTGTGATTACAACCTTGTGCAGCCAATTGCAAAAGGGACAATTGTCCATTGTCCCGTTACCATCACAAGGTGAACCTGCATGCAGGGTCTCCTGTATTTGAACATCATTAAACAAAGGCAAACACCAAGCAGAATGTGTCATACTGACCAGAAGACCCGCAGCCCCACCATCAAACATTCTGACCATCCAAGCCAGCAAGGACTCACCCGTCCTCTTTTTTAACCGATTGACTATTTATCCAACTTCCTGTTGTGAATAATCCTCAAGAGCAGTCATGTCTTCTACCCCACCTCCTGGATTCAATGGATGGTGACCCAATTTTCTGCGTATGACGGGATTAACCGTCACTTCTTTACATGCAGGTTTAAGCTTTGTTACAGGATTTTGTTCAGAATCGCTGCTAGTAGTAGTGCTGTCAAAAACATAGCCATCCCATTGATTGGGATCCCAATCTACACCTGCAGAGGCAATTACTGTTGCTACTTTGTGTGAATTAACTTTACCTCTTCTCTTCCAATATTTATAACGAGCGACTCTTATCGTGGCTCGTTCATCCACTGCCTGATATTTGTCTGCCTTATCATGATACAACTTAATTTGAAGTTGTTGCATTACCGCAATTTGTTTTTCAGCGGTCAATTCTTTTTCTAACTTTTGAACAGAATTTTGCAATTCTACATTCAATTGATGCATTTTTCTAAACACATGCAGCAAAGTCCAGCCTCTTCTCCCGAGAGCTGAACACTCCTTCCACTGGGACTAATTGTAAACATGTAATCAATTCATCTGGACTTGCCTCTCCTACACTAGAATCCCAGGTTTCACTCAATCCTGCACCACATGCCCACGTTTGTGCAATTTTATCATAAAAGCTTTTAGACCACCCCAAGATTGTTACATCTGGGCAATCTCTGCCAGTGGAGCCACCTTTTTTCCTAAATAAGGAAGTCATTATGACAGAATGGATGTTTCACTTTCTTAGCGTTAATATCAGCACATGCACACTTACACAACAAAATTATTAATGATTTTCTGTTCGAGGGGAAACAAAATTTGAGTCCAAAAACTTGAACTTTAATTTATCAACAAGATCCTTTGGCATCCATATCAGCACAAAGACCCTGCTCACAGCGCCAAAATGTTTTGTGTCTGTTTGGCCCTGTGGGGAAAGCACTAACACTTGTATCTCCCTGGCCCCCTTAGCAAAAACAAGTAATTGGACTCAGACTAGCAGAAAGAACACACATACATCATATAAGATTATAAAACAGATGGCTCGTTATAGGCCCTTTATTTGTATAATATATGTATAGATACCAATAAACATACACAAATTCGAATATAGGTTACATCACCGTTAAACGCGAGGCAGAAGAAAACTTAATCTTGGTCACCAACAACACTGCTTAGTCCCTCAGCAGGTAGGCAAAGAGATCACGGCGTCCAACGGGGTCTGAAGCGGAGCGTCCTCCCTTTCAGCGAGACTGCATCACCCGGGGGTCCAGATTCCAACTAACTTTCTCCACACAATGCTCTCTCCTTTATGGGAGTATTTCCCCGCCCTTCTCAATTGCGTTCTGCTCTCGGCCGAAGAGCAGATCACAAGTCAAAGGGACAGAGGGTGGAAAAATCCAGTTAGAAGTAGAAAAACCCAGTGCCCCTCTCTCTCTCACATTAATTCCCAGACCCCTTATCATGCACCTGCAGTGTGCACCGACTCCCTTTCTGTACTCGTCCTTTAATGGACAATACACTAACTATTCTCCACAGTAAGTCCACTCGAATAATATTTATGTAACCTTGTTCTGTTTTCGCTGCTACTTGACCATTCTGTGAGGCCCGCAGAAACGCAGACTTTATTACCGTGATGGAAGATGAGTGTTAAAGAATGGCTGTGCATCGACGCAATGTTATTCTGGCTCGCATTTTTCACACAAGCATTACAGTGGGTCATACGAGTGGCCTTAACTTTCTTCATAGCCACTATGTGTACGTAGGCCCTACTGGTACTCATGTCAAGACCCAGATAGGGATAAGATAGAACATAGTCAACCTTACCAAGGGAGGTCTGGAAATCAAGAAATGTCACCTTTTTAGATGTAACAGCCATGATCTTTGTTTTTCCCATATTTATATACATCTCACTCACAGTCGTATAACTAATCAACGATTCAAACATAGCTTAAGCTCCCATATAAGTATAGTTAAACATAACCAAGTCATCAGCGTACAGCATGCAGGGGATGGAGCTACTGCCAACCGTTGGGCAACATCCCCATAAGCGGAGACAGGAGATCGGCTGTAAATAGATTATGGAGTAGGGGCGTAAAAGTGCAGCCCTGCTTCATGCCTTTCCTAATGGGGACTGGCCTCGATAGACTACCCTCTTCGTTCATGCATACACCTGCTTGGGTGTTAAGGTGCAGTCCTCTTAACACATCTACAACCAAACCGGGCAACCATAGTCGAGAGATTTATCCCACAACCTAAATCTGTTGCCTCCATCGAATGCTGCTTTGAAGTCAACAAACATAACATATAATGTACACCCACTTAGTTCCAATGTCCCTCTAATCAAATGGTCCAACATTCTTAAATTATGTGTAGTATAGCGGTTGGGTCAAAACTCGGTCTGCATAAAAGGTAATATATTAGCCCTGTCTACCCAAGACTGCAATTCCCTGAGCACCAAAGTTGAAAAAATCTTTCCAGATGCGGCTAGTAATGACAAGAGCCTATAATTATGTGGTATAAACCAGTCACCTTTCTTATACACAGGAATAGCTTGCGTCGAACACACCTTTGTGAATAATATTGTTAATATGCAAGCCCAAGTGCAGGATTATGTTTTAAAGCCATATGCGCGAGTCCATTGGGGCCCGGGTCCTGAGAGTTCTTAAGTTTCAAAATAGGCCGGTGGATGTCATCGTCATCAAATGCCAAAGGCCATCCCCCGGCACATGTGCCGGGGGGTGACCAGGACGAAATCCGCACTTTGCTTTAGAATGTGATCCAACCAATCATTCTCTTGGATAGGATTAAGTAGGCATTTATTTTTATCCCCCGTTGCCATAGCTAGCATGTCCCAAATGTTCTTATAATCAGCACTACTTTATGCAATGAACATTTCCTGCCAGCTGGCATTGAGGGACGAGCGCTTGCACCTTCTAAGCCATCCTTGATGTTTTTTAGCCACAACAATACACCTGGCCATCAATCGGGCAGACAGCCCAGAATTGCTTGCCTGGCTTATTTCCCTTGTTTTCTCTCTTGGCATCTTTAATGGCAACATCATATATGTGCAGTGGCTTATCGCATATGAAACCCTGACTTTTATTACTAACTGCAGCTGCTTCAGTTGTCAAAATACTAATCCACTGCTCAATTTCATCACTACTCATATTAATTTACTAAAAAATCAGTCTCACTCAATTCAGATAGGCAGGTGTCCATTTTTCGTAAATGCTTCGTAGACCAGCGTATACAATTTCCTGCATGGTTAGTATGGATATCATTACAACGACTTCCAGTAAGGCTGATATGTTGTACATCAATACACAGCACTAGGATATTATGATCACTGTGATCTATAGGATGCACCTTAAGTTCTTTGGTCACAAGTAAACATGCATTATTACCAAAATAAAAATTTAAGGTAGCAGTACACTAATTTCCCCTCCCCTCCAGCTCCCTGGGACATCACCATCAGTTCTGATATTTAACATAAACTGGTCCCATATTTGAAAGAAAGCCACCCACTCTTTCCCTTTACGGTTGCCACAACTGCGTGTCATTACGCATTTTTTAAAAACTTTGTTGTAAAGCGCACATGCATTTTCATCTGTGCATTTTGCATTCAAATCCCCACCCAATATGATTGTATAATCGGGGTTTTTCCCCTCACCGGTCAAAAGAAGCTCCTCAAGGGCGAATTGAACATCGTCCAATACTTTAGTAGTAGTGGGTATATAAACATTAATCAACAGCATTTTCCAGCCATTCTCCCGACCATCCTGCCACACCTCGACTGCAAGCACATTATCCTCAGCCAAAGAGCACACCAGCTGTAACGCTCACCTGGTATCCACGGGGACGTCACTCAGCCTGTTCTGACCTCTTACGACCTTGAACCCTTCCCTGGAGTCTACTCGACTGGAGACTGGGCCTTGTTTTTTTGGAAAGTGTGCTCTCCATCCTGCTTTCAGCGCAGGGGTGCGTTGATTGATGCAGGCTCGTTGCTGCCTATTTACTTCACTGGCAAGAGTCCGACAGGTAAGTATAATGAGTCGTCTTTTGAACAGTTCTCTAACTACGTTCCTTTCCTTCCTTAGATGATGGCTGGCGTCCGGGGATGGCGACGTGCTGCTGAGATGAGTAGCGCTGAAGGTGAGTGACAGCGCGATGCGACCCTTTCGTATTTGTATTGAACTGAGTTCTTTTTCTGTGTCTTTTAGGTGCGCAAGTTTTCAGCATGGATGCCGGTTATGAAGAAGAAATGCAGTGAGTAAGCGCGGTATGCGGCACCTCTAGATGTTTCCACGCTAACCTGGAGTGTCTTTTCCCTCTTGCAGATGGATGAGAAGTTCCGGAGACAGAGTTCCCCCAGAGAGGCTGGGATCAGGTAAGCGTTTGAAGCTCGTACAGTCCTTAAAAATATGCGAAGATTTGCTGAATGCTTACTATTTCCTTTTTTCTGTTCTTTTCTCTTTTCCTTAGGAAGCGGCGTGCCGGGATGGGAATGACACCGCCGAAGATGCCCGCAGAACAGAAGGAGCGATGAATGATGGGCAGAAGCGCCGCAAAGTAAGGCTGTTCCTAATGGTGTTCTTGTTCTTGCAGGAGCTGAGCGCAGAAGAAAGATGCAGGCCTACTGGAGACCGATCCGAACACGGTGAGTGTCACGCTGCAGGTGCAGAAAACACAAAGCATGTTTCTCAGCCTGGGCGTGGCTTAAATAGTCTCTGGGTATCCCAGGTGTCTCTGGGCTAAACCACACCCAAAAGACTAGACTGCACATGCAGTTCTGGGAACCGAAATATGTGGGGCATCCATCTTGTCCCCATCAATGCACTACAAGTCCAATCCCCAATGTTATCCTATGGGAGTGAGTGAGTCTGGTGCCACAAGCGCCAAGTCTGACTCCAAGTGGGTCTTTGGAGGGATAGAGAGGCCATGGAGGGCCATGTAGGTGATCGTGGCCTGGCTCCAGCCTGACATCTTGGAGGGCTGGGGACATGAGGGGCAGGAATCATGACACCAGCTGACAGGAGCGAAAACAATGATTAACTTCAATTAGAAGACCCCCAAAAAGGCCTACCCTTAGGACCTTTTTTGGCCATAACTTGGTAGATGTGGTATCCCTTTACCTGGAGGGCACTATCCAACCAGGTTTGCTGAAGCATAAATATGTCGTAGTGCATCCATCAAAGTAGCCAAAGAACATGTCTTACAAAAAAGGGTGGCTAAAACCACGCGTGTTCCAGCTTGCAATGTTTTTTTTAAAAAAACCTTTATTTATAGCTGACAGGTGCAACACATGTATATGACAGTACAGTTTTTTGGCATATGGGTACTTGATTTTATAGCAGGGGTACAAGTATACATATCAGAGATGATTAAAGAAAGGTCTCAGGGCATCATAGTGAGTCCGTTGTATCTGATTCTCGGGAGTCTCTAAGGTAGGTGCATAGTGGGGCCCAAATGTCCTTTGGTCTGCATACTGCTGGAACACATTTTACATAACTCCCCTCACACTCCTGCACATATACAAGGTCTCGCAGCTAGGCCTGCAAGGTAGGAGCCGTTCCGGACTTCCAGGTCTTAAGTATATTCCTCTTGGCTACTGCTCCAGCTATAGCAAATAATCTGCAGGTTTTTGTTGAGGCCTTACCTATGTCACCCAATAGGTATTTCTGTGGCATTGCCGGGATATTCACCCCAAGCATGTCACTGGTCAATCTGGCTACTTCCTCCCAAACGACCCTAACTGGAAATGTTAGACCATTTCTGTTTACAGGGTGCTTTTAGGCGATAATATTGAAGTACCCTAATGAGACCTGCTCCCACTTTATTCTGTACTACCTTTAGCGACGCAAAGTTGCCCTACGGGGAAAGGTCACCCAGTAGCATCTCTTTATTGGGGTCCCACCTACGTTGTAGAGCTGTGTCAAACATGGGTTCCAGGTCAGGGTAATGCCATAGGGAGATGTAAGGCCAGTAGGGGCAACTGCATCCCACCCTGCAGAATATTCTAGACCAGGCACGTACTGTTGAGTTGACTGGGTCAATCTCCTTTGCCTCGTTCCTAGTTTTGGTGTATGGCATTGCTTGTATGTTAACGGGGGCTACTGCAAACTTCTCTGCGCGTACATGTGTGTGTTTCTCTGCAGTGTCTGGCCAATATTTTTCGAAATGTGCCTGTGCTGCTTCAAAATATAGGATGAAGCCGGGGGCCGCTAACCCCCCTGTATCGTACCTCTCGCACATCTTGGCCCACTGACATCTTACCATCTTCCCGCTCCAGATAAAGTTGGTGGCCAACTTCTGTAATTTCGGGAAGAAGTCTCTACCTGGCCATATGGGGATGCCACAAAACATATACAGTAATTTTGGTACTACCACCATTTTGAGCAAGGCCACACGTCCGTATAGGGATATCGGGCGTTTATTACAGATTTCGAGCTTACGTTCTAAGAGTAGTAGATATGGGGTGTAACTGTTTTCATACAGAGTGGTCTTATCAAGGCCATTACTATCCCCAAATACCGGGCTGAGGTGGGCGACCACCTGAAGCGGACATAGCTTGCGTTTGTGTGGTAGCCAGTGTTAACGGGATGACTTCCGACTTGGTTTTTGGTTAACTCTGTATCCGGAGTAAAGTGAGAATTTATTTATCTCCTGCATTATTGGGGCAGGTGGGTCTCTGGCTCCCTGACATAAAGCATTGTATTGTCAGCATACAGGGAAAGGAGTTTGGGGGGGGCCCTCTGATGCGAATACCCCTTCATGTGTGTTTTTGTCTTATTTTGGCCACCATCCCCTCTATCGTGAGCGCAAATATGAGGGGGGGACAGTGGACAACATTGGCAAGTACCTCTTCCCAGTTTAAAGGTAGGTGACAGCATTTTATTTGTTCTTATCGCTGCTACTGGGTTCTTGTATAACAATCGGATATAATTCATGAACACTGGCCCAAATCCCATTTTATCCAGAATTAGAAACATGTAGCTCCACGACACAGAGTCAAACGCTTTTTCAGCGTCTAAAGTGATTGCTGCTGCTTTGACGTTCGGGTCCAGCTGCGAGGAGATGGCAAAGAAACGCCGAAGGTTCAGAACCGTCGAGCGGGTAGGAATAAAGCCTGATTGGTCTGTGTGGACTAATTTGTTCATATATGGGAGAAGGCGGTTCGCAATGGCCTTGGCATATATTTTTGCGCCCGTATTGATTAGTGATGGGGGCGGTAGGAGGGTGGGTCCTGAGGAGGTTTGTGGGGCTTGAGTAGGACTGTTATCGCCTCCCTCATGGTTTCTGGTAGTACTCCCCTCTCAAGTGCCTCCTCCCAAACCTCCAGCAACTTGGGGGCCAATTCCCCCTTGAATACTCGGCTGGAATGCCGTCAGACCCTGTGGTCTTGCCTGTTTGTAGATCTGAGATGGCTAGTTCTATCCCGCCCAACGTCAAGGGTTCTTCTAGTAATGCCCGGTCTGATTCAAGCTCTGGCAATGGAAATGAGTCCATATATTCTCAGAGCTCTTCCGGCGTCACTGCATCCGCATTGGCGTATAGGTTAGTATAGAATTGTTGAAACACGTTATTAATTGCCCTGGGTGCAGTCTGCACCGACCCAGTTGAGTCGACTATGCTCGTTATCTGTTTCATCCCCAGCTCTGATTTGATAAGCTTCGCCATTGTTCTGCTTGCCTTATTGCCTTCTCCGTATTTCCTAGCCTTCGTTGGCTTCATTACATAGTACAGTTCTCGTTCCGCCAAAGCTCGGAAGCACTCCAGTCATTCCTGTATGTCCTGCAATCCGTTGCCTCCATTGGTCAGAGAGTAATGGTTCTCTTAAGGTTCGTAGTTCATGTTCCATCCGGCCCAGTTCCTTCCTAATTTCCCTCAGCGCTCCATAGGACTGCGCCATCAGTAGGCCCCTTAGCCACACTTTGAAAGTCTCCCATGCTGATTTACTGGTGGGTACAGAGTTAGTATTCCGTTGGAAAAAGTCTTCAATCTCGATCCGGAGAGGCTCTACATTGGATTCATCCTTCAATAGGTCAGGGGCATTCGCCAGTTTTAGGTAGTATGTTCCATGTTTCCAGGGACCAATTCCAGGAGTACCGGGGAAAGGTCCGACAGTGTCCAAGGAGCATTGCACATTGTCTTGCTTCCGCGATCAGCTCAGTAGTCTATTCGGGAGCTAGACCTGTGGACCCCAGAATAGAACGTGTATTCTCTGTCCCGAGGATGCATTTCTATCCATGTATCCACGAGAGGCAGCGTGGCCATCATCTGGAGAACCACCATTGCCGCTCTGGATTGTTGCCTGTGACCTATCGTCGATCAGTCTGTGTCAACGTTCAATATTAAGTTGAGATCGCCGCCCCATATCACTGCAGCTGAGCCCAGTGGTAAGAGCAATTCCATAATTTGTAGGTAGAACTCAGGAGAGTCTAGATTAGGGCCGTAGGTGTTGACAATGACTATCTCCCTGTTGTGTAGTTGCCCCCATAAAATCACATATCGACCTTCACCATCCACAACGGATTTGGACATCTGAAAGTTGGTCCGTTTATGCACCACAGTGAGGACTCCTCTCGCACGTGTAGAATAGTTTGTGGTGACTTTCACAGGGCCCCAGTTGTGTGCAAACGTCTGTTATTTTCTTAGTTGCGTGCATCTCTTGTAGGAGGAGAATGTCAATTTTGTGACGGTTCGCATATGTTACAATTTTCCTTGCCTTCATTGGATTTACCAGGCCTCTGATTTTTTGTTGGTCACTATCATCCAATGTAACATCGATTTCCTATCAACTTGTTTGCAATCGGACCACGCACTATCGCTTGGTACCTTTCCCTTGTAACTTAGGCTACAGGCCAGAACCCCTCCCCAACCCCTCCCTCACCATCCCTCCAACTGGACAGTGTAAGCCCCCCCCAACTGCTCAACATTTGGAAAAGTGGGCGGCACTGCATAGTTGGTTGATGTCGTATTCCCTTCTGACCAGACCGCAGTAACGGCCACCGTGCCTTTATAACTTGGATCCAGATTAACTTGAGTGATCCCATATCCGTCAACCCCTTCCACATTCATGTGCTCAGCCCGGGCGACAGATTTTTGTCTCCTGGTGATTGTGGGATGTTGCGCTCAATATAGCCCATAGCTTCCTCTGGTGACTCAAAGAAATATACCTTCCCAGCATGTTGCACTCGAAGTTTAGCCGGGAATAACATTGCGTATGGAATAGATCTGTCTCTCAACGCAAGGTGCGGCGGGCCAGCTGTACTGCACTTGAGAAATTGGGGAATATGTGTATTCTGGTGGAGTCGTACATCAGGGTCCCCTTCTCTCTGGACAATTTAAGGATCAAGTCTCTATCCCGGTAGGGGGTGTGGCTAAAGAGCCATGTAGGTGGACGTGTCTCTGTGAAGGCTCTTAATGATCCGTCCAACATCCTGAAGAAAACCGTGTGAAAACTAAAGCACAAGACCCACAAATACAGGATCTAAAAGAGACAGCCTCAGGGCACAAGTGGATGCATTAAGGTGGCGAAATAAGAAAAAACAGCGGTGCTAGAAGATAAGAAGCCCCGCAGACTTGACCGCCGAGTAGGGGAAGATGGTCACCTCATGCAAAGAGTGAGAACAAAGAGAAGAGCCAGAGTGAAGCAGTTCAGGTGCCAAAGCACATCCTGAGACAAGCAAATAACCCCACAGCTTCTGGAGTGCAGGGGACCGACTACTGTAACAAGCGGCATCAGCGCCCACCGACCTTCGTGGGACGTTGCGGCTGCAACAGCAGGACCCGTCTGTGCGGTCAGGCTGACCCACGGGACCCAGCAGAGGGGCCGGAGGTGTCAGCGGGAGCCCGAGGTACCGAGGGGCTGAGTGCGAGAAGCCCCGAGCCCTCTAATGGATATTGGATCGGTGCGGGCACTGGCCCCGTGCCCCTGCAACCCCTAAGTGAGAGCACCCACGGAATGGAGGAGGGCGCCCTGGGAGCCCCCGTCGAACGCAGGAGCATTGCGGTGCCGGCGGCACCCACTGAGAGCTGGGCGCACCAAACGCTCGGGCAGCAGACCCGGGGACCGACAACCACCACCTGGGGGCTGCCCGAGCTCCGTGTATCAAGTGCGAATAAGAGAGAGGCTGGGGAGAGGTTCCGTGGCCCGGCCCGGCATGGGAGAGGGGGCCCTGCTGAAGTCCGGGTGAACACATACATAAAGCGAGTAATGACATGTGCAACTAATGTCAGCAGCATAAAAACGTAGCGGGGAGCTACGCGTGTGAGACTGGTCCTGAACAAGAGGCTGGCTGACATATGACGCACAGCCATTGAGTGGAGGACCCCTCCTGGGGCGTGTGTGTATGCACTAGGACACTGGTGGAAAGCAGGAAGGCCTGCCACAACAACAGGACATCGAGCCAGCGAAAGAGCGCATCCAGCGCATGGATGTGAAGCGGGGCGAACTGTGCAGCCCCCACCTCCGCCTCCTGGTGCACATGTGGGGGAGTTAAGGAACGCACTCGCCCCCCGCTGGGTTGACACTGGACAGTGCTTGGGCGGTAGCCCATGAGGAGGGAGGTGCACTGTTAGGAGACTTCTCATTCAATGGCTAATTCCCCTTACCTAGTGAGTCCCTCAGCAGCTTTGCTGGATTTCTGGAGTTATTGTTTTCCACTTGGTAAGAGTGTGAGCTTTTCCCCCACTCTTACCCATGTTTTGCCATGTGTATTTCATCTGTTTTTGTGATTGTGGGCTCTGGAGTACACCACTTCAGTAGCTCCCTTCTTTTGTGTGTTACACAGCACCTTCAGTGCGGTGACACAGGGTTGTCTTTTAGACTTCCCACCGACTCCATTTCTGAGGTTGACTACTGTCCCCCAGAAAAGGGTAAAGTTGCCATTAACTTTACTTAGTCATTTAATCACAGATCCAGTACACCCCATTTTACATGGAGTACTGGAAAGAGTTAATCCATAGCCCTTTTTATCTGCACCTCCTAGAGCATTGTTTCGCTCTTTTAACATTTAGGCTTGGCTGGTGGCAGTGGTATCTACCCTACTTTTCTACCGCGATTATACTATATAAATGTGGTATTGTTTCAGGCTATTATATTAGCCTCGAACTTAAACCCACTTGACCAAATACTTTTTCTTTTGGCTCCGGTCGGGTTTATACGCCATTTCTTTTTGTTAAAGTCCTTCTTGTGTTTTACTTTGTGCGGCAAACCAGGTTTGTCTTCTCTGTTCACTGTCTTTTGGCGGGCTTCTGCCCAGAAGCCCTCCTCTAGGCGCCTGGGTGTCTAGGTGGACTGAATGTGAGGGAGGGGTGTAGTCACCCCCTGCACAGGGTATCCTAGGAAACCCAAGTCGCACTTTGCCATGATTGGCTGAGGTGGTTGTCCCGGCTGGACATCCCCCCTGCTGTGTGATTGACAGCCAGGCTGTGTGAATGGGGGATTTTCGCATAAAAGGCAGGCCTCTTGGGCTGGAAGTCAGAGTCGCCACTGGAACTACAAGGAACCGAAGAGAAGCGGAGAAGAAGTCGGCTGCTGCAACTACCCCGTCCCGGTGAAGCCCTGCAGCAGTCCTAAGCTATCTACCCTTCAACGACCAGAGAAGATCCAGTCCGGAGTCTTCTTCCCTTGAGCCTGGTGGGGATAACCAGCTTATCTTCTACAGCCAGAGGATCCTCTTCGTGGTCGAAATCGCTGCACACTGCTGTAGTGGTCCGCATAGCCATCTGAAGAGCCTCTCCTGTATTTAAGGAGCGCACTTTTTAATCACCGTTGCTGCTGCCGGCTTCAGCCCTGTGTGGTGCGGAACCCCTTCAGACGTCCTCCTTCGTATCGAAGCTCCAGGGACCGTGGGTCTGCAGGAAACTACTAGGAACAACTGCGGTGGCACCAGCCTCTTCATTGAATAAGGTACTGTGTTCTGCTCGAGGAATTAGGGTGAAGGCCTTTTCTTTGCCTCCAAGGCTTGCCCTTGTCTTCCCTCCTTCTTATAACTTTTGCTTCCTCTGTTGACAATATCCAAGTACTCCTGGCTACGTTGAATCGTGAACTATCCGACTATGTGATCCTCGACAACAGGAACACGGTTCCACTTGACAATGGCTCCGGCCTATTGACTCTTGAATTTCTGTCTAAAAGTGTTCTCTGGTTCGGTCTGCCTTGACAAAAGTATTGCCCATGATTTTTGCCCCCAACTCTCTCTGGGTATCTCAGGTGCTAAGTGTGTTTTTGCCCCGGTAACATTTCTTGCAGCGGATACGCATTTCTCTAGTAAGACTAACTGTCATTACTGTCAAAAAGTGATCGCAAGTGTATTCCCGGTAACATCTTTTGTTTCACAACACCGGTACGCTAAAACACAGGGATTACCTTGAAGTTATACCATACAAAGTAAATTGGTTAGTTGTAGTATATTTTATGTGTGGTTTTAAATTGTCGTGTTTATAACAACGGTTTAAAAATAAATGTACTTATATTTTTTACCTGAAACCTTGAGTTAGTGTTTGCTTGAATCACAGTAATTGTGGTCCCTTTGTGTAATCTCTGCTACTGCTCATATACTCTTGAGACAAGCCTGGCTGCTCTGATACTGCTACCACTTTAACATAGTAGTACAGGCTTGTACCAATGTTACGCTCACCTGGTTGAACGGGGACGCCACCCAGCAGTTGGGACTCGGGTATCCTTCTCTGCGGTTCCCAGGTTGACCAGCGGGAGGGTTCTGCCTGGAATACAGGTGGTCAATGTTCAAGACTGGGCAACTGCGGTAAACAGCCCCCCACCACCCCGTATACCCGCGGCCTCTCTGTACCTCTCCTCACCTTGTTTTTAATGCAGGTGTGCTCTCCGTCCTGCCTTCTTGGCAGGGGCGTGTTGTGCTTGGTGGGCGATTACAATCAAGTTACTTCACTGATGCTGGCCCGCTTTGAGTCTTTCAGGTATATCGTTGTCCTTGCATGCCTTTTTTGGTCTAAGTAATGTCTTTTTCTCTTCCTTAGGTGCGCAGAAGTCCAATATGTGGCTTAGACTGAATTGGGTCTCGCCGGTAAGTAATGGCGTATTTAGAGCGCCTTGATGCGGTGAGTTGGCACTATGCGCAGCGCTATGATGCCTTGCCTTTTGCTAACCTGTTGTCTTTTTATCTCCACAGGTCGCGGTGCTCACCCGGTGCATGGAATTCCTGAGGCGATGCTGGTCGGGGAGCGGCTTGCGAGGTAAGCTTTTCGGCACCATTCGTTCAATTGTAAAATGTATAATGCCTTGTTTCTTCCTTTTTTGCAGATCCGACGGTCCGGGAGGAGCGCTGGTTCCAGGATGCTGGTCGCAAGAGCTGTAGACAGCTACGATGCAATTACAAGTAAGCTGCTGCTGCTAACAATGTCCTTTTCCTTTTTAACAGATGCTGTTCTTCCGAGGTTCACGGGTGCAGCTGAACACGGTGAGCGTCACGTTGCAGAATTGCAAAATAACGCAAAGCGTGTTATCCCAGTCGGGTGTGGTTTAAATAGTTTCAAGAAAGTAGTCCCAGTTAAATAGTTTCTATGGTACCACACCCAAAAATACTATACCGCATAGCTTGGTTCCAAGGAGCCAAGCTATGTGGATGCCTCCATGTTGACTGGCACTGAAATAAAGTAGTTCCCAACATAAGTCCTTTATCAAGTATGAGCCTGGCCCCAAGAAGGCCTAGGCCAAGGATGCCTGGGTTTAGTGGAGACCCGAGTCAAGACCCTTCCTGGCCCATGGGCTTGCCAGGGGGTCTTCTGGATGTGGGTCATGACAGCACTCCCCCACCCCCCCCAAACCCCCAAGGAGCCAAGCTATGTGGATGCCTCCATGTTGGCTGGCACTTGAAATAAAGTAGTTCCCTAAACACAAGTCTTTATTAAGTATGAGCCTGGTGACAAAGCCGCCAGGATTGGCCCCAAGAGGGCCTAGGCAAAGGATGCCTAAGTTTGTTGGAGGCCCGAGCCAAGACCCCTCCAGGCCCATGGGCTTGCCATGGGGGTTTCTGAATGTGGGTTGTGACAGCACTCCCCCGCCCTCCCCCCAAGGCCCCTCTCAAGGTGTTCCTTCTGTCCGGTCCAGGTTTAGTTAGGACGTTTCCATGATAGTTTTTGATCAGACGTGGCGCATGGACGTTTTCACAGGGTTCCCAGGATCTATCTTGGGGTCCAAATCCTTTCCAATCAATTAGATAGTATAGCTTCCCCCTTGAGTACTTAGAATCCAGTATGCCTTTAACCTCGAATTCTGGTTCTCCGTCAACAAGTATGGGTTTCGGTGGTGTTCCAATCCGTGTACCAGGCTGCATTGGTTTTAAAAGGGACAAATGAAATACAGGGTGGATTTGTAGATTGGATGGTAAATCTAATTTGACGGCCGCTGGATTAATAATCGCCTTGATGGTGTAGGGCCCCGAGTACCTGGGTTGAAAGGTCCAGGTTCCTTTGATGGGTATAAATCTGGCGGCCAGCCAAACCTTGTCTCCTACTTGATAGTCTGGGGCCTTTTTCCTGTGTTGGTCGGCAAATTGTTTTTGCTTGTCTTTGGCGCGAATTAGATGTTCTTTGGCCTTTTTGAAAGCCTGAGTGATGTTGGTGTGAAGGGTTTTTACTGCTGGCATTTCTAAGCTGGTTGGGAGATCCAGTTCTGAGGTACGTGGGTGTTTGCCATATAGGGTGTAAAAGGGTGTTTGTCCGGTAGTGGAATGCAAGGAGTTATTATATACGTACTCGGCTATCCATATTAAGTCGTTCCAGTCTCTTAGTTCATGGTGCAACATGCATCGTAGGTATTACTCGAGGATCTGGTTGGTCCTCTCGGTCTGACCGTCCGTTTGGGGGTGATGGCTAGTGGATAGCCGGACGTCAATTTGCGCCATTGCACAACACTCTCTCCAAAAGTTGGAGACGAACTGGGTACCTCGATCGGAGATCAGGACTGATGGGAAGCCATGTAGTTTAACAATACCATCCAGGAACACTTTGGCTAAAGTGGATGCATCAGGGAGGCCTTTGAGCGGAATAAAGTGTGCCATCTTTGAGAATAGGTCTACGACTACAAGAATGGTGTTAAACCCTTGACTGGAAGGTAGGTCAGTGATGAAGTTGAGGGAAAGAGTGTGCCATGGTGCAGGAGGTATGTCCAAAGGTTTCAGAAGGCCAGATGTTTTTTTTTTGCGACTTATTTTGTGCGCAGACTCCACAAGACTGAATGTATTGGATGACATCTCTACGCCAGGTAGGCCACCAGAAGTTCTGTTTCACCTTGGCTAAGGTCTTGGTAATTCCAGGGTGCCCTTCGATCAGAGAATCGTGATAACCTGAAATGACTTGTTGTTGTAAGTCCTTAATGGGTAGGTACAGACGACCCTTAAAAAAGGGTAAATGACCATCGATGGAATATTGTTCCCCCTAAGGTTGCCATGCAAGGAGGGTATCCGGATTCATGGTTTGTTGACTTTCTTTTCTCAGATCCATTTTGGTTAAGGCCGTAGTGAGGCCTAAGAGTTTGTCTTTGGGTATGATGGGGACTGGGTCTGGGGCAGTATAAACTATGTCATCAGTGCCAGTACGAGAGAGTGTGTCAGCTTTTCCATTCTTGACCCCTGGTCGAAATGTAATGACATAATTATATTCGGCGAAGAAAAATGCCCATCGCAACTGGTGTGAAGACTGGGCTTTAGCCGTTTTAAGATATTGCAGGTTTCGGTAGTCCATGATAACTGTAATGGTGTGTCTGGCCCCCAGAAGGTAGTGTCGCCAGGCTTTAAAGGCGGATTTGATTGCTAAGAGTTCTTTGTCCGTGATGGCGTAATTTATTTCTGGAGGTGAGAACTTCTTCGACCAGAAGGCCACTGGATGTAGCTGGCTGGTTTCAGGATCTCTTTGTGAGAGGACAGCTCCCATTGCTATACGTGAAGCGTCCGTTTCCACAATTTAAGGAAGATCTGGACGTGGATGTCGCAGGATTGGCGCTTAGGTGAACCTTTTCTTGCGTTCCTGAAAAGCTTTTTCTGCTTCTTCGGTCCAGGCAAATTTTTTTTGTTATTTTTTCGTAGCAATACGGTTATCGGGTGTACAACTTGGGAGAAGTCTGGTATGCACCGGCGATAGAGGTTTGCAACGCCCAACATACCCCATACTCCTTTTACTGACGTTGGTGATGGCCACTTCAAAACGGCATCAACCTTCTGCAGGTCCATCCTGATGCCTCCGGGAGTAAGGATAAAGCCTAGAAACTCTACTTCAGTTACGTGAAAAAAACACTTTTCAAGCTTGGCATATAAGCGATGTTCACGGAGCTTGGTGAGGACTGACGGACGTGCTTGATATGATCCTGTTTTGAGGTTGAGTACACTAGGATATCATCTATGTACACTAGGGCGCAGACATCAATTAACTCTCTCAAGATGTCATTCATGAAATATTGGAATGCTGCCGGAGCGTTGCATTACCCAAAGGGCATGACTTGATATTCGAATAAACCATATTTGGTACGGAAAGCAGTTTTCCATTCGCCTCCGCTTCTGACCCAGACCAGGTGGTACGCTCCTCGAAGATCCAATTTGGTGTAACTCTGAGCATCTTTGACCTGATCCAGCATTTCAGGGATAAGTGGCAAGGGGTAACGGTTCTTTACAGTGATCTGGCTCAATGTGCGGTAGTCAATACAGGTCCTTAAGTCCCCTTCTTTTTTCGGCATGAAGAACAATGGACTGGCTGCAGGGGACTTCGATGGACGGATGAATCCGTTTGCAAGGTATTGGTCTAAATAAGACTTCAGATGAAGATTTTCAGGTTCCGTAAGAGCGTAGATTCTACCACAAGGGACTTGAGCACCAGGAACAAGGTCGATTTCACAGTAATAGGGCCTGTGCGGTGGCAGGGTGTTTGCTTGGTCCTTCTGGAATACATCCTGGAAATCGCAGTATTCCTCTGGCAAGGTATTAGTTACACCCAGGTTTGATGTTCTCGTTCCGGGAGTTGTAGAAATACTGAAAGCTGGTTTCTGTTCTTGATAATAACAGGCTGGAGAGCAGACACTGGGGACGGTTAATTTCCTGGCCCGCCAGTCAAAGGGTTGTGAGTGACTAACCATGGCATCCCTAGTATAAGCCGGAAATGAAGTGCCTTGATGAGATCAAACGAAATAAGTTCCCGATGCCCGTCCTGGCACAGCAAGGTTATCTCGGCTGTGCATTGGGTTACGGGTCCGGAAGCGATTTCTGTCCCATCCACTGTAGTCACCTTGTCTGTAGTCTGTATTTAAAAAAAATAAACCAACAGTGTCCTATCTGTAGATTTATGGGTGCCTTTGGCGGATGAAAGGAGACCAGTACAAAGCAGGGAGGGCATGAAGGTTTTCTGTACGTTGAGCTGGATCAGTCTGAATCTGGAGTTCCTGGAAACCTCTTTAGGGAACGCCAGTGCTCTTTCCCATTCTCCATCAGTCATCTCTCGTCCCAGGTCACTGTCCCATTTGAGTCTTAGTTCAGGACTGCAGGGATTAGGCTTGTCTATAAGGTGACAGTATATTTGAGACACTGGTCTCCACCCCTCTCCCAAGTTGTATAGAAGTGTCACGAAGGGGTTAGTCTCGAGCTCCTCAGGCCAAGTGTCCCATTTGGTTCGCGCTAGTTTCCGGATCCTTAGATACCAAAGGAATTGGCCAATGGGTATGCCATCTTCCAATTGCAAGGAGGAGAAGTCACGGAAGGAGCCTTCGTTATACAAGTCCCTCCAGGTGTACACTCCCAGCCGTTCCCAATATCTAATGGTTGCTAGATCAACACGGTTTTGGCACAAGTCGGAGAGGAGCGGAATATCTGGGGTATATGCGTGCTGCAGGTGGAGGAGTGACTTTGTTCTGTGCCATATCTGTTTTCCTAGGGTGGCCAAGAAGGGGGTCTCGCCTGTGAGGCGTTGGGGAGCCCAAATGAGTTCTTTCAGCCGGACTGGGGCGATGTCTGTTTCCGGAGTGACGTCGGCCAACCATTTGGCTACGAAGCTGAGCTGGGCTGCCAAATAGTACTTCTCAAGATCGGGGAGCTGGATGCCACCCTGACGGTACGGAAGGGTTAACGTGGATAATGCCAATTTGTGTCTGCCTTTCCCCCATACAAAGTCTTTAAGCAACATCTCTAGTAGTCGGAAAAAGGAAGCCTTAATATAATAAAACACATTTTGAAACCCATAGAGAAATCTGGGGAGAACAATCATTTTGATGATGGACGCCCTTCCCATCATGGACAGGAGGAGTCGGGACCAGAACCCCATTGACTTGCGTAGAGGGGGCAATGCTGCCGCTGTGTTATTCTCATGCATGAGTTTTGGCGTGTGATAAATGTTGACTCCTAGGTAGCAGAATGTGGTGGGGTGCCAGGTCACCTCCAGTGAAGGCAGGTCATCCAAGTGTTTACTTCTGAGGCCACCCAGAGGGAAGAGGCAGGATTTACTTCTGCTAAATTTTATGCCCGATACTTTGGCAAAGTTGCCAAGGACTTCCATCATGGTCGGGACGTTCAGGTGTGGGTCCCTTATATATAGGAGGACATCATCCGCGTACAGGGATATTATGTGATCTGTTCCATCCAGTCGAATGCCGGCATCGAAAAATTGCTTCCTGATTTGTATGTCCCATGCTGCAGAGATAAGCCGTCCGGATTTCACTCTTGCCCTTGGTCTAGTGTACAAGACCTTGACCCATCTGATACATTTTTCTCCAAAGCCAAATTCCCGGAGCACCGCCAGCAGCCTCTCCCAGTAGATGGAATCAAACGCCTTGATGGCATCCAAGGAGAGCAGAGCGTAAGAACCTCTGTCTAGGTTGGTTTGAGACAAAACGTGCTGGAGCCTGCGTAGGTTGGCGGTGGTGTTGCGGCCCGGTACAAAACCATTTTGGTCAGGATGCACCACCTCTCCTATTACCCTGGCAAGCCGCTTGGCTAGAATCGTTGTCAAAATCTTGACATCGTAATTGAGCATTGTGAGTGGACGTAAGAGTCGCAATCTTCAGCCGGTTTGTTGGGTTTAAGCACTGGAATCACCAACGTTTCGCGCATGCTCTCAGGTAGGATCCCCAGTTCATAGGCCTCCTGAAAGAATAGGAGGCTTCATAACATTATAGAGAGAGTAGAGGGAGACCCAAGTGAAATGGCAGTAGTCTCGCTAGACGCAGTGAAAGCTTTTGATTCTGTGAGATGGCCCTGGATGGGACCGGGGTACCTGCGCTGGGTGAAAATGGTATACAGTGCCCCTATGGCCAGGGTCAAGACAGGAGCGGTCATATCAGACAAGTGGCAACTCAGTAGAGGTACAAGACAAGGTTGCCCATGGTCCGCGATGTTGTACATTCTAGCACTAGAGCCACTAGCGATATACCTGAGACAGCAGTACAAGGAAATAGGGATCCACACCAAGGGGGGACCACACTTGATATCTTTGTATGCGGATGACATGTTATTGTACCACCGATACCCGGAAGAGAATTTACAATGTATTCTGGAGGTGATGAAGCGGTATGCGACCCTCTCGGGTATTGCGGTAAACCCAAAAAAATCACGCATGTTTCCCCTGGGGAGGTATAGAAGGGTCCCGCATAAGAACCTCCCTGTCCTGCGGATAGCCTGGCTGACCAGAACTTTTATATAAATGGGTATCGACATATATCATACACTCGAGGATGAATACAAACAACACGGAAAGAGCCGTGGAAGGCATTAAAAACAGTATGGGATTCTGGGCAAAGCTCCCCCTGGCCATGGTGGGGAGAGCAGCCCTGCTTAAGATGGTGGCCCTACCTAGGTTATTACACTTCTTAGTGAATATTCCGTATGTGCCGCCCAGGCGATTCTTTACTAAACTCCAGAGCATGTGTAGAGGCTTCCCGTGGCACAATTCCAGAAACAGGGTGGCCCTTTGGAAATTGCAAAACGCGTACGATAGAGGCGGTATAAACGTGCCGTACCACATAGCAGCTCAACTTGAATTTGTTGCGAGATGGTGGTCGGAGGATGAGACAACAGAATCCAGATTGTTGAGGGGTGAATGCGATCCTTATTTCCTAAAAGAATTGATATGGTTG
Organism: Ambystoma mexicanum; assembly: GCF_040938575.1. Taxonomy (NCBI): domain Eukaryota; kingdom Metazoa; phylum Chordata; class Amphibia; order Caudata; family Ambystomatidae; genus Ambystoma; species Ambystoma mexicanum. Next base: position 964,164,491 of record NC_090936.1, on the reverse strand, counting down.
CCCAAATCAGAGATCAAGGAGCGACCAAGATTGCTGGAAACAGGGTGGAAGATGTGGCACAAGATGTGTCGAGCTATAGGCAACCCGACCCCATGTTCCCTGCAAGTGCCACTGGTAGCGCTGTATGGGAGGGCAGAGCAATTGAGGAGGGTAATCTGTAAATACTGGGAGCTGGTAGGCCTAGCGACCTTGGGTGATTATGGCAAGAAGGGGGGGGCATTGGAATTTCAAAAGTTAGTGGATGAAACGGGGATACACACTGGGCAACATATCACCTATACCAGAATAACTAGACGGGTGAAGGAAATGTGGTCAGAAAGACTACTGGCAGAAGAACCGGATACCGTTATAGAAACTATGTATGATATCTCGGAGGGAAGGCACGAGACATCTCAAATCTATGAATTGGTAATGTCCAGGGTAGGAAGGGAGCTGCTCCAATTGAGACACAAATGGGAGGAGGAGGCGGGAGAACCCATGCAAGAAAGACAGTGGAAAAGAGCCCAAAGATACCACAAAAAGGTGTCTAGGAATGCAAGGCTGCAGCAGATCCAGTTATACGTCACCGATAGGGCATATATGAACCCCCAGAAGATCTTGGGGTTTGGGGGAGCAAGAGTACAAAAATGCCCTAAGTGTGGGGAGGAGGATGCTGGGATGATCCATATGTTCTGGGCGTGCCTGAAGGTGGGGAAATTCTGGTTTGAAATCAAGACACGGCTAGCTGGTAAGGGGATTAACCTGGACGTGGGATCTGTATGGGCCCGCCTACTGGGGGGATTCTCTAGACCACGCAAATTGAAACACGTATGTAAACTTAAGGACCTGGTTTACATCCTGGCCAAAAGAAGAATTGCTATGTGCTGGAAAGCAGCCAGCAGACCCAGATTAGAAATATGGTGGAATGAGCTCCTGAAGTGGGCAGACACCGAAACAATGGCATGTTATGATTCGGCCATCAAGGGGGAGGGCGAGAAGCAGGACCTCTGGTAGCATGGAGACAAATGATAGCTACACTATCGGGAGTATCCAAGACCATCTCCAGTGAATGTGATACAGCCGAAAGCGGTGAAGGAGAATAAACCCGTAGAATGGAAGCCTGAAATAATACCAGAAGCTCGAGTTATAAGGGGGCAGGGCGTAAGACATCGATGAAGTACATGCAGATGTATGCTGTAAATTTGTAACAGAAATGTCGGGTGTGGTGGTTATGTTTTGGTTTGTTGATGATGAAAATATCAAAAATTGTTCAAAAAAATAAAAGTCTATCGCGGTAGTTTAGGAGGCGGGCGATACTGTGCGTGGAGGTGCCCCTGGTTTTGGAGCTGTCACTAGGGCCCGGTGTGCTCTCTCGACGAGGAACTGATTTGAAAATTGCGCTTCCGGGAGTGCAGTGCAGATCACTTCTTCCAAGTAGACTTCCATGGGTACATTAATTGATTTCTCTGCCAAGCCGACCACTCTCACGTTATTACGGCCCGACCGTGACTCCAAATCGCACCCTTCATTTGCACTAGTTTCAGGTATTTCTTAATATCCGCTATGTCTTTTCCCTGGGTGGCAGTTGCCTCTTCCACTGTACTGATCCTGTTCTCTGCCTCCCCAACACGTGGATTCACTTGTTGCAGATCTAGTTTGATTGAGGATATGGTGCTGCCGATTTCATCAAGTCTGAAATTCACTGCGGCAAATCCAGCCTGAAGCGCCATCATGTAGAGGTCTGATGCCGCATTGATGTGTTGTTGGGCTACAGGGGGGCCTCTCCCCTATCCTCCATTTCACATTTCAGTGTTCGTAAAGGCATCCACAAGTCCTTTTTTGTTCCCCTTATTTCCTCTGGTCATATCCAGGTGCACGTAGTTTTATAGCAGAGGGAGAGGGGGGGGTACTGAGCTTGTTTAGTGTCCCGTAATCCCAAGAGTATCCAGAGCACCCTCCTCTCAGATCCTATTGCTAGGTTGCAGGTGGCGATATGACCAGTCGCAATTAGCGCAGTGTCTATCCTAGTTTACTTGCCACCAGTGAGTGTGTTTTCGAATTGCATAGCAATTTAGAATGTCCCTCCAGAATGGTTCTGACTGCCGTCTTCTCCGGTGCACGCTCGCCGCTCTCCCCAGCGCCACACCCAGGAGCAAGACCGTCAAACCAGGATTAGCCTCTATTGGTGAGCTGCTCTGCTTAGATTGGGGCACCGTCTCTCCACTACTCCACGAATATGGCACGTTCTGGAGGGGGAGGGGCAGCATGAGGCTGAAGTTGGGGGTTACAGGTACCAAGTCTTTGGAAGTGCTATTGTACCAGTGCCTATGCAAATGTTGTGACCACGGTCGGGCCACTTCCCGAGTAAGTATGGGGATTACTACAAAAGTACTCACAGCGTCGGAGATATTGTAGGAGGCAGCCTCCCTCGACCCCGGCGGCCGCACCGCTCGCACACAGTGCACACAGCGGCCGCCAGGGGAGGGGAGCCCATTGCGGGTACTTCAGGCTCGGAGTTTGCTGTGTCTGCGTCTCCGGGGGTTCCCTGGCAGTCGCCTGCTGCCGAGCAGCCCGAGAGGCACGTCTTCTGCCCTCCCGCCAGCCAAGCAGTTCCCGAGGAGCCAGCCGCAACCGCGCCAGTCAGGCCGGGGAGGCAGAGGTGAGTCGCGGGTGGGGGAGTGGAAGCCCACAGGCCCTCGATCCACGCTGGGAAGACGGCAGTATCCACGCTGTAGACAGTCGTTGTTGGGCCACCAAAGCGTCTCCGGGAGCCTCTTGGTCACCACAATCTCGCCCACTGTATTTTGTGTAAATTCGGTTCCTGGATCTGCAGGATTTGTATCAGGATGTTAGAGGTATGGCACAGCTACACGTTCAAGCGGCCAACAGCGCCCCACCTCCAGCTTTCAATGTTAATTTACGTATGGGGCCCTCTTCTGGTGACATACTGTCAATTTCAGGCCCATCGCAAATAATACTTTTGCGCTGGCATACAACAATGGTACAGCAGAAGGGGTAGTACATTCGATCAAGGCCCAATTAATCATGCTCCCCCATTTCAGGAGTTTTATCTTAAGCATGTCTTCAGATGCAATGGCAGCCAACCAGGCCATGGCAACCCAGAGTTTCAGCAGAACAGTTCTATTTAAAAATGTGCTTATTGCCAAGGGAATAACCTTGTCCAACCTCACCGATGCCCCCAGTCTAAAGTGACCCACTGCACTATTGCCAACAAATCCCTTAGAGCCACCCATGTCCTCTCCACTCCTGTGCCTGCCACAACTAAGGGACAGCGGGCCCACCAAGGTCACCCAGTCAGAAGAAGGGGTGATAGAAGCTGCATGGCCGACATTCCCCAAAGGTTTTGTTAAATTATCCACCAAGCCATATGTTCTGGGCTTCTCTTTGTTTAGTTCACTTGTGGGGACCATCCCAGTAGTATTACTCTCAATGTGCTTAAGGAAGTTTTGAGCATGAGCACACCGCCCATGAATCGGATCCAAGGTCTTTGGTGTAACAGCTCCTGGTCGGGCCCAATTATCAAGCGGACCATGCAGGGCCACCACACGTCTAGATCCATCGCCTTGCATTCTTGTGATCAAGGTGGGTGCTTTTGCAGATTTCAATATACCACCGATTGGCGGCAGCCCTCTAGGCTCAGAGTCTAACCGAGTAGGTATGATGGCGTCCACCCTAGTGTTAGATTGAGAGGCCTTATCCTGAGCCTCAGGTGTAGGCGATTTCATCATTGATATTTCTGCACATAAACCTTGAAGGGCATCATCCACAGCAGCAGCAGCAATATTTACAGAATCCTGGCCGCTCCATGAGGTGTCTGAACCATCAGGGATCTCAATTGCTCCACTAGAGGTATCTAAAACCACATCAATCTTATCCTCAGCGAGATGTTAGCACTCCTTTCTATGCTTCGATGATCAAAGTCCCTTGTGGGCACAGACATCACAAATGATGAAGCAAGTAGAGGTAGATTTATAAGAGGCTGTGCTTGGCCATTGGGCTCCAACAGTCTGCACATCATAGTATGTAGTATACGCTTATCTAGGTCATCCCCGGGGGGTACCAATGCCTCCAAGTTGGGGCTAGCTGACAAATTGGAGGTCATGGCAGCATTCCTTACCATTTGAATCGTTCCCAGAGATTTGCGTCTTATGATTTTGCACAGGTTCACCAAAGATCCATTATTGTCCAGGGAGTGTTGTGACCACGAGAGAAGTGGGTATTGGGCGGTCTTTATAGGAGCCTGGTCCATAGGCAAGGAACTTAGAGACTCTGGACCAAGGTCCTTGTTATAAATATCTGTGGGTAACAAGGTATGATTAGTTGGATGTCCATTCCCTGTGAAATAGCCAGTGGTAATTGTTTGCGCAACATAACCCACTTTTCCACTGGCCACACCATCTTTTTTCCTCTTTCTTTCAACTTAGGGCCACTTCTTGCAATTTGTCTAGATTGAGCTGGGCTCCTTGGTCATTTGCCTCTAAGAGCCAAATCGCTGCGTAGCACCAGCCTCAAGGAAGATTTCGGTTTCATTGCACGTAAACGTTATGAAGAAATACTCTTAATACTTGCGAGGTAGAAACAACAGTGTAAACAAATGGTCCAGTAGATTATACTGGAAAGTTGCACGAGTGCCAATATATCAAGTATAAAAATGAGTTACAACTCATTCAGAGGCAGGTAAATCATACAGCAAGCCGGACAGACAGAGTAAAAAACGTACATCAAGGTGTGGGTTGCGGTTGCGCTGAGTCAAACTTCGACACTGATGGAGAATTAAGCTCAAAGTCTACAGGATGTAAACACAGTAAGTATGAGTCCAGCACAAGTGACTCAAACAATGTAACTAGCAGGCTGTTAAATAAACAAAGTTCAAAACAAGGCATACGGGTACCGCCACCGGCAAAGTCAACCCACGCAGAAGTGCCTTACCTCATGTGTAGCCTTAATCCCATCATATGCGATCAAACACCTGGGGCTTGCAAAGCGTATATCCGGGCATAAAATCCCCACTAGTGCACCCATCCAGAGTATTTGATGAGTTTTCGGAACAGGCAACACCACTACAAGCCAGATACACCGAAACACACTGCAGCACACCGCTGCGCTCCACTGAGGAAGGAGTTTTTCAGTAGTTTGCCGACTCCCACACAGTAAACAATGTAGAAAGACTGTTGCATCCTCCTATAATGCGTGCCTTCACCGAAACACACTGCAACACACCACTGCGATCTGCTTGGGAAGGAGCTTGTTAGGAAAGATTCTATTTACTGCACCTTTCCTTCCATCTTTATGGAACCCCCAAACTGTTTGCCTTTATTTTTGAATCTGACCTGTACTTGTTGCAGTGCAGTGCAGCCTTAATCTTCACTGCACTGACTTTTGCTCACATATTATGGGGAAACTGATATGTCCTTAAGGCTATCAGTACTGGAAAACAGTGTTTCCCTTAGTCTTGTGACTATGTTGCAACTTGTGGTTACTTTTGTTTCACTTGTGGTAACTTTTTATCATTGCACAAAGCAGCTTACACTGCAGTGCAATGGGGTGCATTTTTTTAGCCCTAGACTAACACTCAAAGGATTTTTTGGTTACTCTAGATGCTTAAAAGATGGGCTGGTGGCAGTAGTGACTTTTCCCCACTTTTTGGGGAATTTAGTTTTATCTTTACCGCGTTTGGCTACTGACTGTGGCTACTGGTCAAACATTGCCGTGCCATGAGGTTTTCGCCCATTCTTTTTGCATCTTGTTGTTTAGCCTTCTTCCTGGCCTCAGAGTCCAGGAAGATCCTTATAAGGACTTCCAGTGCCTGGGAAAGCAGCAGCTTTTGGCGGGCTACTGGAGGGCTTTGTGTGTTTGCAGGCAGGATGTGGGCTTGGCCAGTCTGGCCCCAATCCACATACTGGTTTCTGTGTGTCTGAGTGGTATGCATGAGTGTTCCCGCCAGTGGTCCTGATTGGACCACTGTGGGGGTGTGTGTGTGGGCTAGTTCTGCTACTGGCTAGTGGGAGTTTCGACTCCTACCTGGCTTTTAGGATAGGAAGAGGACACCTGCATGCATTTTTCAGAGACCCCGGAAGGAGCCAAGTATCCTGCCCAGCAGAGAAGACCCAAGAAGAAACCCGAAACCTTACTGGAGGAGGCCTGGCAACCAACTTCTGCTGCAGTCCCGGTGGAGCACAGTCTGTCTCGTGATCTTAAGTAGGCCTGCAAAGGTGCTGCAACCCCAGATGTGGAGGGACCATCCATTCCTGAAGTCTACTCGGTACCCAGCACAAAAACCACCTTCGGAAGTGCCCGGGAATCGTCCTGTAGCTGACCAGCTTTGTTTTTGGGCTACCGAGTTAACTTCGTTACTGTTCCCGAGTTTCCACCTGAAACTTGGCACACCCTCAGCTGCCACTGCAACAACACCCTCTGCGAAATTACAGAGTCTTAGCATGAAGGGGACCCGAGAAAGTCTGGAAAGTCTGACCACAGCTATTGAGCCCTGCTGCATTGTTGTGTGCGGCGTCCGAAACCTGCTTTTCCGACACAAGTCCAGTCCCGAGAGGTGTGCTGCATAGTTTGTTTTTTGCATTTCTTCACTGAGAGACCTTGCACCAGCAAAAGATCCCAACCGGAGCCATTCTCGAACCTGCAACCCCAGGAAATCGAGGACTGTGGATTTCGGCAGGAAAAGCAAGCCAGGACACCCTTCCTTTGTTCCACAAAGACTTGGGAAAATTCGGAGTAAGGGGGGTAAGTTACAGAGCTTTTAACCTACCCCTACACAATTCTATTATTTCACTATTGGCTTTGCCATTACTTGCCTCGGCAAGACTTCCGACTGTTGGGGGTAATTTTGGGCACTTGTCTACATTGAACCCTGACTCTAAGAATCCATCACTGGACCCCAAAGACCCTACCTACATTTTTTCCTGCATCCTAAGTTCTTTGCAACTGTATCCTGAACAATAGGGCACAAGGCCCCAGACAACTTAGGGTTGGACCATTTTAGCTAGGGATCATCTCTGTGGACCTTTTTGTGTATGATACTTACCTATTCATTCCTTTGCAGAAGTATTTTGATTTGTATTGTGCACTTGAACCTGTGAATGTATATATGTATTTTAGTTTGATGGTATTGGCTGATAAGTCTACCTGCTTGTATTCATTTTCTTATAGTGTGTTTGGCCATATTTAAATAACTATTTTTATACATCCTGCCTAAGTGCAATTTGAGACTCCCATTGTGTGACCTCATTGTGAACCCTTTACACTCTCACCCCTCTGAAGAACTTAGCCTAGACCGCCTGTCACTGCTACCTTAAACTGGTTTGGCTACAGCTTCCCAGAGTTGTCCCTGTCACAATATAGGTTGGCCTTCTATACATCTGTCCATCAGGCCAGAGTATAGAAAATCAGTTCTAACAGAGCTTTTCAGTAGGTCACCGCCTCCCACACAGTAAACAATGTAGAAAGACTGAAATGCTCCTACGACGCGTGCCTCCAGCGAAACACACAAAACAAATGAGCAAGTCCTTGTAAATGCGTCCACAATTCATGAGTATGTGGAAGAGTTGAGGAAGCACTTACAACATGCGTTTGCATTTGTGCAGCGGAATCTGGAAAAGGCAGCCGGCGGTGCAAAAACATATTATGATAGGAAGGCATATGTGAAAGTGTATGAAATAGTAGATCAGATAATTTAAATTTTATTTCTGGAAGGGGAAACACAAACTCTAAATTTCTTGCACCCTGGCGAGGGCCATATAAAATTACAGATAAGGTTTCACCTGTGGTCTACAGAATTACTAAAAAGGAGGATGAAATGACAGTGGAAAGGTTTGTCCATGTTAATGAAATCAAACCTCTCCACCCGAAGCATGATATCAAAAGGTTAGAGCAAGTTGAAGCTAACAGAGTAAAAAAATATATATAGAATTGCCAGAGCAAGTGGTTAAGTGCAAGTAGTGCTAGTGCACAAAAGTACAAAGGGGCTTTTATCAGGAAATACCATGTAGTAGTGGTGTAATTAGTTGTGTAAGTATTGAAGGAATGAGTTGGTTGCATGGCATGTTATTTCTATAATGTGTATTTGTGTGCATAATCAGATTTTATTTCAGATGCTCCAGTGGAAAAGGAAATGAAATGTTTATTGTGCCTGATACTTAATGTGTCTTTTCTTTTTAACTCTAGAAAAATAATTGTTTTCCTCGTCAGCGCCGGACCATTGGAATGCTGGACCCCTGGAGGATACCACTCGATTGGAGTCCCCTGGAACACCCCCTGCACCGAAGAAGGGGGTGAAGATATATAATATGTGGAAATGACGACCCCAGAGAAGGTGCCATGGAGTTCTAGAATGGAGGAGTTCTATCAAAAACCGTTTTCTGTGCGATTGTACCACAAACTCTTATCGACAGGGTCTACTTGAATTACAGACTATTTTACTATTCCCGTCATGAACTATTTTACTACAGGAAGTATTTACAAAAACCCTTATTTCGTCATGTTTGCTGTTTTTTGCATCTGAGTGAATGACACAGATGTATTGGCTGTATGTGTACTAAAAATGTTAATGATTTAATTAAAAACAAAAAAAGAAAATAAATGATTAATGAAAAATTAAACGATCAAAAGACTCAAAGGTGATCAAAAGATTTTTAAAAAAGCAAAAGAAAATATGAAAATTTTTCAAAAAGAAAAAGAATTCAGAAGATGACAAAAACAGATCAGTAATAAATAAACAAACAAATATAAAGAGATCAAGATAAAGGTGATCGAGAGATAAAAAAAGATTTAAAAAAAGATTTTTTAAAATGTTTGATTCCTTTTCAAAGATATTGTTGTTTGTTATTGTGATTAAGAGTCATCATTATTTTACTCAAGACTGGAGATATGTACATAATGTTCTGATACCTGGATTTCAATTTACATATTATTTATTTTCAAGTATGGAAAATTCAATTGGAAGCAGCACATGTGTTTTAGTACATTTTTCTTTTTTCATTTATTTCCATTTTTTCCTGCAGTGATTTGGGGTGGTATGACAGGAGTAAAAAAAGAAGGGATTGTAGGGGCTTTGAATTACAGGGGCTTGTTAGTTTAGCATGCACATGTAGTTTTAATGTGGGTTTTAGTATGGGTCTTAGACAGAGATGCAGAAATGCGCAATGCACATGGTTGCCAATGCATGGGGTGCGAGATGGAAAATGCACAGGGCACAGAAAATGCAGAACACATGCTCAAAATTGCATATTATTTCAGGATGGTATTTCCATTGACTTATTTGCATTCAAACTAATACAACCCCAGTAACATGTAACATGCCCTTAGTAACAGTCAGTGCAAATTAGTCTATGTGGAAATGAACTGAAAACACATTTGGAAAATGTATGATGCTCTTTTAAATGGGAACTTAAAGCGTGCAGACTGTGCACTGGGTAAGTTGAAATATGCGAAAATCCATTTTACTAAAGACAAGCTATTGTGTGAGCAGGAAATGCAGGAAAAGATGTATCTTTTTGCTCTCTAAAAATGGATCCATGTGGTCAGTGGTATGATCTGGTCGAGGGGAAGGATTTCTTTTGACTGGCAAGAAGGGGTCATAAAAAGGGCTTGAGTGAGTGTTGTTAAGGCAGACATACTGGGACACTGTGCTGAGAGGGACAGTGATTTGCAGTGGGCTGACTGGAGGACAGAGTTTAGTGCTGGCAAGTTGCCTGGTGCCATAGTTCTTACCTGAAGTGGCCAACCGTGAGGGGATTCCCACATTCAGCTGAGCCAGAAATATTGCCAACTTCTAGGTAAATATAAGTAAAGTGAGGGGTTTGGATTGCCTGTCGGTCAATTAGTTAGGGAAATAGGTCATTTCATGTTTAGTGTTGTTGATGTTAAAAGTGCATGCAATTTTCGAAATTGACTGTTGCCATTGCTATGTTCTCTTATTTTCTTCAAAGTGTAATGTTTGCCAAATTCCGTGCTTCCAAGGACAAGTGGTAAGATTAGGCACAGCTTGTTCTATTTTTGAAGTGTCATTGCTCATTGCAATACATTCACACTGTTAAACCTGACATGCACATAAATGTTGCCACGTGTAACTTGTGTTTAGCTGCTACGATAAATTAACACATTACAAAGTCATTTGTGTCCTAGTGCATTTTTGCGCAACCAGAAATATCCCAAAGGGAAATAACTGCTGTGAACTATCTAGCTAGAAAGTGAATGAATGTGCAGTGTTTCAATTTGTTGTTTATGATTTTGCAATTCAGCCACAAGAACATACTGCTTTATTGTACATACAAAACTGCATGCAGGGGGCATAAGTGATCTATTCTGAGTGTATCAAGTCCAGAACCTTGTTACTGTGGGTGAGCCTGGTAAAAAAAACTGTTAGGCAATATTCTGAAGTTAGTCGCACCACTGCATAAAAGAAATTCCCCAACCAATTATCACAAGAGATACTACCACTATAAAATACCACTCGTAAACCGCCATAATAAAAATACCACAAAGTTAGGTATATCCCCAAAATATATCCCACAGAACCCAATCCAAAAGGTAGTTGACTTTTCTAAAGAGTTAGTCCTACAGACAGATGCCTCCCTTACAAGGTTAGGTGCTGTCCTGTCCCAGGTTTGGAACATCACCAGCCGCAAACTGTTCCCACATGAAAGAAATTACTCTGTGTTGGAACTAGAGGCCCTGGCCATCAAATGGGCCATTATCCATCTTAGGCACAACCCATTAGGACAAAACTTCACGCTCGTCACAGACCACTCACCCCTAGTTTAGTTAGCCAACGCAAAGACTCCAAATCCTAGGTCTTGCAATAGTTTCTAGACCTACAATCCTATTGTATCACTATGGAACACCAAAAAGGAAAAGACCAGGGACCAGGGAAATGTAGATTTTCTTTCCCGGTTCCCCAGTGAAACAAATGTGGTTACATCGCATGGAGGAAGAGTATGAGAGTATGTGATAAACCTGAAGGTGTCTCACTAGCTAGTCCCTGGGGATCTGTCATCCAGATGGTCAGGACACGGCCATCGCTATTGGATCCAGTTCCTGGGCCTGGACCAGTGAGGGAGGATCACCTGGTTCGGGTCTCCTTGGGAAGTGGGACACCGATGGGTGAGACGCAGTATCCCCCTTCTTTCACCACCTTTTCCCCATCCTGCCACATAGGATATTCCAAAACACTGTGCCCCCCTTTTCCGACACGAACACTTTCGCATAACACGACAGACAACGGACTAACACCAGAGCCATTTACCTGACATGGCCCAAAACAAGGGCCAGGCTAAGTCAGGCCATTGACCAGAATCACACACACCTGATGGCCCTTTCCCTTTCCCACAGGGATAAAAGGTGGAGCATGAGAGCATATGACGTGCAAGGCAGGACGTGAGAGTTAATTCAGCACAGCAGTTTAAAAGGAGGCAAAGGACAGCGGATACGAGAAGGTGACAAGGGGAGAAGTAACCTTGCCCTTTCCTATTAAAGCCCGCGAAACCTCAGCAGACGGAAGAATAAGACTGCTAAAAAAGGCCAGCGTGTGTTGCAGCAGATGTCAACCGTAGTCAAGCCAGGGAGAGACGCTGGTCTCCGTGGTACCAACCTTGACTCAAAGGAGAAAAAAGCCACATTTCATCACAGCCGGTGAGTCGATAAGAAACCGGGCTGTGTTAAAAAAAAAAGTAGCAGACCGATAATTTTGAGAAAGTGAGGGGAAAGTATGCAACAGAGGCGTCCGGCACCACGTGGGTGCTCACGCAGAAAACTCTGGGCGATTACTCAAAGGTAGAGACTACCATAACCAGAAGGCCTTGGTAAGAGGCGAAGATAGGTCAAAGTGGTCATACAGGGGGTCTTGTAAAATCTTCTGTACCGTCAAAAGTCTTTGACCGTCAGATGATTGTGGAGAAGGGGAAATTAATCCTGCATGGTGAAGTTGGCAAGAGTGAACCCGGTGGAGGGATGCTAACGAGAAGGGGGAAGTTTAAGTCCCATAGTGAACTGTTTGGTAAAAGTTTGCAAGAGCGACCCGGCAGAGGGAAGTCGACAACCCAGGGCCTGGCCTGATGAACTGTTTAAAAAGACATTGAAACCAATGAATGCAAGAAAAGCCACAGTGAACCTGAAGGAGGGAGGCGAACGTCAAAAGAAGTCTGAGCCTGAAAGTGGGAGATCCAAGGTGGAAAGTTATCACCCAAAGAGAATTGAAAATGGACTGTTTAATCAATTGGTTGAATACGATTTGGTGAAGGGTCTACGCCCGGAAGAGGGGGACCCAGGGGTGAAGCCGTCACCCAAAGATATGTGGAACAGAACTTTGTGTTTGTTTGTTGAATGCATCAGGCCCTCGAAGGCAAGAGACTTTTATTGAAAGTAGACTTAACCGTCAAAGAACCTGATAGTGCAAATGGAACTGCTAACTTATGCTGAGAAGGCTTGTGTGTACTGTGCTCCAAGGTCCCACCTGGTCCCGTGCTGAAAACATGGGGAAAGGAGACCCCTGGCAATCACATCCTGACTTATTATTTGTGAACACTTTCTTTATTGAACCCTTATTCCACACTCTTTTTGTAATTAGTTGTAAAGAATTGGCAATAAATAGGTTTTTCTTAGCATAGGAGTTTTTATTTTGACATAACGCCACAAGGACTGCTTTCTTTTTCATTTGATGGTCGACGCTTGCTCCCATCTTAGATTTAGGTTTAGAATAGGTGTTTTTCCACCCTGCACTTACAGTTTAATAAAAAACCCTTGAACTGTGATCACTTGTGTCTGTCTTTACTGTTGCCCCCATGAGTTCCTTACACTCCCAACCCATATTGTCCCCCTCAATCAGTGATCATTTTCTATGGTCTTGCCCAGAGCACCATTGTCTTATGTGACCAACAAAAGACACACATGCAAATCAACACCAGATTCAGAAATATAGATACAATGTTACATGAACACAGATACATGCTTCCACCTATACTTCACACTGTCACAAATACACTCAAACACAATACCCCGGTCAAATAAACTGAAACACACACACACACACACACACACACACACACGCACACGCACACAAAACTCCACCTTTTTTCAAAATACACAAAAATATAATGGGCCGCTCTTGCTCCCTCTACATCACCAGGTCCAAGACGTATTCCCCTTGCTGTTTTCTCTGCTTCCGCGACTCACAATTTGCAGCCAACTTTCCAAAATAGTGCAATTTGGCAGCACAAAAAAGCCACGTCCCCTCGATGTCTTTTGCGCTGCCTTATCAAGTGCAGAACCCCATAGACACAATTACGAGCAAGACCCGGACCATGGCTTCTTGTCATATCTGGCAGAGGCTGACTGGCAAATCAAGTTTGTCTACTGTCTAACTGCAAGCCAGGGAAACGGAAGGTGGTGAGGGGCAGGAAATGGGCTTGTTGTGATGGGCAAGTAAAAAGGGCGTGAGTGACAAGAAATTGGTAACTGAGCAATGCGGGCAAGGGAAGGAGGTGCATGCAAGTGAAGGGGAGTGAAAAAGGGGAATCGAGGTCTGAAAGTTAATTGTTAGCAAAGATGGGCGCATCGAGAATGTGGTGCAAGGGAAGGACCTGGAAGATGATGGGTAAGGAAAATAGGGTAACTGAGACAGGTACACATCTGGAAAAGTAGGTCAGTAGGTTGATTGTTGCTGATTTCTATGATTGACCTGCTTACCACTGCATCCGATTGTGGGACTGGCTTGACCCCCTTTATCTTTTTTTTATTCTCTTATTTTTTTTAAGTTACTTTATTGTGTGACTTGGTGCTTTCAAAGTACACACAATTGTGCATACTAAGATTACAAGTATAGTACATTTTCATTAGAATTATAATCTTAGTCTATTTCTCCGATGTATTTGCCTGAGGATATTAATAGGCTTCCCCCTGCAGATACATTGGTGCTTTGAAAACCCGATTTATTGAACAGTATACTAGTTTAGCCCTTGAACAACTTTGCGAAAACATTTTTTTTTTCTAATCTTGACGGTTGAATATGAGAAGATGAAGTAACCCCTGATTTCTGAATTTGAAGTTGTGGAACCAGGAAGACTGGGTTCAAAACCCCACACTTCATACATTTTGTGATTCTAAGCAAATCACTTTTCATCACTGTGCCTTATTTTCCTTAACGTTCGGAGAGAACGCCTCGCTTTTATGGGTTTATACTGAATAATGTGTAAGGAATCAGGAGTAAAACTCAGGCACATGAGTTATTCTGGGGGTTGTTATCGACTTTTATTGAAGGAGGAGGAGGGTTGGAGAAAGACCGATCACCCCCGATCGCTGTCTCAATGAAAATAAAGGATGTTTGTGTCAGAATGTCCAAAAATAAAGAGTTCTCCGTCCTGTGTCCAAAATCCTAACCCGACCCTTACATGCTAAACTCAAAATAAAGTGCAAAGGGATATAGTCTTTCAACTGGCCATCTGTAGCTTTTTCCAATGTTCCAACACCAAGTTCCAAAAGTGCAAAAATAAACAAATAATCAAGTTCCACAAGGTTCCACATTCTCAGGAAGGAGTCCTTGTCCCTCGAGTTTCTCAGTTTCTTTAAAGCTCACAAGCACAGTTCTCAGGAGGTATTTCTCTTCCACTGAATTCTTCAGATACTTTATATTTTACAAACACAATGGTTCAAGGGGTATGATTCTTCCTTTGGGTACCTTTTTCCGCAGAATGCTATTTTCCAGCCCAGGGTTTACGATTCCTTTACCCCCTGGTTTCAACACATTCAAGAAGTTATTTATTTTCACCATCTATTATATATTTGGGTGCTGGACCAAGACCCGCAATCCATTCACCCGGGGGCTCCTCCTGCCAGGACCTTATTTTCTTCACTTTGCTTTTTCCACTATTTGCAAATGTCCATGTTGGTGGGGGCGGGAATGGCTTCCTGCCCCTGGATCTCATACACTGATGGGGTTTTCCGTTCTCTCCTTGATTACTACAATTTCACAATCAGTGCTCTTTCTCAGAATATGCAATTTTCAGTCTTGGGGTATGGCTCACTTCCCCTGGATTTCACACACTCAAAGGTGTGAGAAACCTGAAGGTGTCTCCCTAGCTAGGTGGCTCCCCGGGGATCTATCATCCAGGTGGCCAAGACACGGCCATCGCTAGTGGATCCAGTTCCTGGGGTGGACCAGTGAGGGAGGATCACCTGGATGGGGGGTCCTCGGGGAGTGGGAGACAGATGGGTGAGACGCAGTATCCCCATTCTTTCAACACCTTTCCCCAATCCTACCATGTACCACGTAGGACATTCATAACCACTGCCCCCCCCTTTTCCGATACAAACACAACACACCAGGGAACCGACAAACACCAAAGCCATTTACCTGAAATGTCCCAATACAAGGGTCAGGCAAAGTCAGGTAATTGATCAGAATCACACATACCTGACGGCCCTTTCCCTTTCCCACAGGGAAAAACGGTGGAGCAAGACAGCACAGTACGAGCAAGGCAGACCACACGACGAGACAGCTATCCAGACTCTGCAGTTCAAGAGGAGGAGAAAGGTGCCAAACATCGAGAGGCTGACAAGGAGAGACACGACCTTGCCCTTTTTGACAAAACCTAACAAAACCTTTGCAGAAGGAATCGTAAGACCGAGGACAATGGCCCAAGTGTGTTGCAGCATATGTCAACAGTACACGTAGCGTATAGACGATGATAAGCCGGAGCGAGGGAGACTCCTGCTACCGTGGTACCGGCCTCGACTCCAGCCACAAGGAAATCCAAGCGGTTCATTACAGCCAGTGAGTCGAAGGGAGAACCGATAAGAACAGGGCTGTGGGGAATGAAAGTCGCAAAGTGGCAAAGTGGGAGAACTTCTAAGAACTGCAAAATTGTAAAGAGTAGACCAGCTGCCGAAAGGAAACATGTGGGTGGTGCTCTAAGGAACTCTGGTCGATTCCCATCTGAGTAAAACTTCAGATACCAGAAGGCCGTAGAAGAGCCGCCGAGATAGGTCAAAGTGGTCATACAGGAGGTCAAGCAAAATCTGCCTACAGTCGAAAGCCTTTTACCGAAGAACTATAAAGAAAGCATGGGAAGTGAATCCCGCCACATGAGCAAGCTGGGAAGTGAATCCCATAAACATAGAAAGTAAAGATGAATGTGAAGTTGGCAAGAGTGAACCCGGAAGAGGGATGCTGACGAGAAGGGGGAAAGTCTAAAGTCCCAAAAACAGTGTGTTGACAAAGGTAAACCCGGCCGAGGGATGTCCACTGGAACCGTTTAAAAACACAAAGATTTGTAAGAAAAAGGACAAGCCATAGTAAACCCGGAGGAGGGAGGCTGAAAGTAAAGAGGGGTCAGCGTCCAAAGAGGGAGACCCAGGGGTGAAGAATCCTCACCCAAAGTAAAATCAGGAAATTAACTTTCATTTTGTTGAAGAAACTTTTGTGTTATTGAATACGTCAGGCCCTCGAAGGCAAGAGACTTTCAAGAGAAGCAAGAATTGGTCATCAGCGGCCCTGATGGTTACGAGTCGAACTGTCGTCTTGTGCTGGGGAAGCTCGAAAGTGTACTGTGCTCCAAGATCCCACTTTACCCCGTGCTCAAAACATGGGGAAGGGAGATCCAAGCAACCGCATCCTGACACATTACTTGTGAACACTTCTTTCTTTTCTTGAAAACCATCCCACACCCTTTTTGTATTAGTTGTAAGCTTTAGGAATAGGTTTCTTGGTATCGGCCCTTTTTATTTGACACAACGCCACTAGGACTACCTTATTTTCATTTGATGGTCAACGCTTGCTCCCATCTTAGATTTAGATTAGGCATACAACCTGCATACAGTTTAATAAACACCCTTGAACTGTGATCACTTGTGCCTGTCTTTACTCTTACCACCATGAGTTCCTTACAAGGGGTTCTCTATCTCTCCTTCATTCTCACAATTCCTTCAACCTCTCAGTCCAGGGGGTATGATTCCCTTCCTGTGGATATCACCCATTCAAGTGCATGTCTTTCCTCCTCTTGATTTTTATAGTTTATTTGCAATTGGGTGTGGGTTCCAGACTCGCAACAGGTTGCCTGGTATACTCTCTTGCCAGGGCTTTTTCCACACGTAACAGTTTGAGCCAATGGGTCCTCCACCCCCTTTCATTGGTTTCCTTCTGTAATGCACTCTGCGTCCCAGTTTCCTTGCTCGGGTTCGCCCTGTGAAAGTCTGCTTTTCCTCGGTATGTCCCAATTCCTCTCTTTGGGTTCCCGGGTCTCTTGTGGTTGCTTTGGCATTCTCTGTGGCCTTTAGTTTCTCCAGCAGGGTATCTCCTCCTTCTGCTGGCATTGCATCTTCGCTCTAGTACTCGCTGTGCCTTGGCCTCCTCTCCACAGCGTCTTCTGTTGCAGGCCTCTGTGCGGCATACCTGTGTCCTTAGAGCTTCATAGTGACAGTGCCAGTAGGGGTTCTCCTGTACCCATCTGCAACTTGCTTCCCCTTCGCTGCCCGACCCACCTCGGGTATAGTGGATCTCCATCTTCCTTGCAGTGCAAGGGTTTTAAGAGAATATCTCTAGTTCTGCAGCTTTAGTGCACTGCATTGCTCTCGTGCTCTTCCTCGTCTCAGTTGTTTTACAAAGAGTAAAGGAAAGAGCTCTATAATCAGTGCAAAGTGGATGGACTCGATCTATATCACAATATGCCATACAGGTTTGGGAAGTCAAAGGGTTGGTGTCATACCCGAAGTCGAAAGAGGGATACCATGTCAGTGCCAATGAGTCTCCTTCCCTTCTAGGAGGGTCGTCTCCCCCCAAATGGTCCTCCCTGAGGCAGCCAGCCCCAGAGTCAGGATCAGGTAGCGGCTGCCCTTCCCAGGCCATATGGGTAGAGAGTTTCCCCTAAAGGGAAGTGATGACATTGCTAGATTCATCACAAGTGTTACTCTATAAATAATTATAATTCTTTAACAATTTATGTTAAGGATACTGATGAGGAAGCAGGATAACAAGTAAGGGTCTAATGTTGTGGGGGTGGATACCCTCTGTAGTTATGGGTTTTATGTTGTGGGCTGGGAAGGCAGAAAGCCAGGTATGGGTCTTTTGTCAAGCCTGCTAATTTTTGGCTACGAGAGCAAACCCGAGCCCCCTGGTTAACCAATGGCTCTGCTTTACCAATTAATTCTCCTACTTTGCCACCTCTTTGTATTGTTCTAAAACTAAAGATGGGTTTGGATGGTAGGAAATGAAGCCTGCTGTAAAATTACAAACTGCAACACAAGGAAAACTGAGCTCAAATCCTAGCTTTCCCACTTCTCCATTGATATTTTCCTGGTGAAATAATGTTACTATGTTTGGTAAGTGAGAAAATGTCCAGGGGTCTGTGTCTCTAAGAAACCACAAACATAACTGATAAATAAGTTGCATATAAGGAAAGTAATGTCTACCACATATACTTGAATATGTGTGGGAGGGGGAAGAGTCCCTGCCCACATCCCCAGACCTCTGGCCAGATCCCCCAGAGCCGGAAACCGAGAACCTGTCTGACAATTAACATATGTATCTACTGATATATTGTCTGTCTGTACCACCACAGATTGCTACAACCAAAAAGGTGATGGGTGAAAAGTTTGAATACATCTGAACCACTGGCAATGCTCTAGGCATCCAAACCACCGATGTTTAGCCCATCTGTGCCATTGTAAATGTCCCCTGCACCTGCAGAAAAGATCTCCAGGGCTCTGGCAATCGACACCAGCTCCTCCCAGCTGTGTCCACAGCTCCTTGCATTAACCCCATCTCCAGCTGAAGGCCACAAGAGGCTTCTCTGGGAACACCAATCCGGAAGAAATCGACTCATCTCAGCAACACAACTGACAATGTCACCGAGACCAACTACTGATGAACAAAGTGATCAGGTGACAAGAGCATGCATCCTCCCTTCTGGTTCTTGGCTTGACTTTTTGTCTGGAACTTCACTCCCATTGGCCACCACATTGCTCTAAACCTTTTGTTTTGCCAAGGCGAGTGAAAATACCAGATTATTTATTTGGCAGGTGAGAGCCCATTGAAGTGAATGGGTGTATAGGAGGCTTGGCGGGTGAGTCAGCTGATTGCAAGGCGGGTGACACCTGCCAAAAGCGTGCAAGTTTAAGGCTATTCCATATTGGATTGGTGACATCACTTCCAGTGGCCATCTTGTATTGGTGGTATACCTTGCGGTGGCCATCTTGGATTGGTGACATTACTTCCTGAGGCCTTCTTGGATTGGTGGTATACCTTGCGGTGGCCATCTTGGATTGGTGACATTACTTCCTGAGGCCTTCTTGGATTAACTCAATTTCCAGTTGAAGGCCACAAGAGGCTCCTCTGGGAACACCAATCAGGAAGAAATCGCCTCATCCTAGCAACACCTGGGTCAATATCAGAGAGACCAATCAACTCGATCAGGTGACAAGAGCGTGTGTCATCCCCTCTGAACTTCCTAGGGGCGTCCAGCCAAGGATGTCCCAGTTAAGGGGCAGAACAGTGAAGGGTGAAGATCAGCAATTGATCAGCCTCTTTGGCTCTTGGCCTATGAACCTTTCTCTTTGCCTTTCTCCCTGCTGCACCTGCAAGTACCCCAAGCTTCCTTATTACTGTACTGTCTATCCACACTGTGCTACTTACCTATAATGCATTCACTCTTGCACCTCCTGCTGTTCCTTCTATTCACCTCTACGTACAATCTTCAATCACACGACAACTTCCTACTTTCCTATCCCTATTATAAAACTCACAACTTGAAACTCCCACTATTCCATCTGTCTTCCACCTCCTTCCAACAAAGTCGATGAGCTAACCGTACCTCTTCTAACACCTATCCACCTCGCCTCTGAGACTCAACTTCTCTACTCTTCCTTACCTCATCAACAGATCATTGCACTCTGGAATGCTCAGTCTGTATGCAACAACACTTCCTTCCTTGCGGACTACTTTCACTCCAGCTCTCCTCCCCTAGACCTTCTTGCCATCACTGAAACATGGATTGCTCCATCTGACACTGCCATTCTGGCGACCCTAAACAACCTCAAATGATCCTTCATTCACTCTCCTTGATTGACTGGCAAAGGTGGAGATGTCAGACACCTACTCTGTTCCCGCCTCAATGCCTCACAAATC
This sequence comes from Ambystoma mexicanum, assembly GCF_040938575.1. Taxonomy (NCBI): domain Eukaryota; kingdom Metazoa; phylum Chordata; class Amphibia; order Caudata; family Ambystomatidae; genus Ambystoma; species Ambystoma mexicanum. Next base: position 964,144,366 of record NC_090936.1, on the reverse strand, counting down.
TCCTATGCCACGTCCTCATCTACCTTTTTTGAATTTACCATCTCTACTATTGCTCTGCCTCACTTGGTTCACAACATCTCCATCTATCACCCTCCTGGTCCCAATGGACCATTCTTTGATGATCTTGGGCAACTCCTTGATTCTCTTTCCACTAAACATCACCTCATTCTCTTAGGTGACTTTAACCATCCCTCTCCAACCACTGCTAAGAAATCTGAACTCCAGTCTTTTCTTACTGACCACGCTCTCCACACTACCCACACAGGGGGTAGCTCTTTGGATTTCTTATTCATCTCCACCTCTGTCTCAGCCACTAATACTACTGTCACACCATCCATATCTGAGGAGAAGAGCAAGGACTTGAGTTGTTTGTGGAACTTGAGGTGGCCCGGTTCAAGACAGAGAAAAAGAGGGAGCCTGTTCTACAGGAGGGAGCCAGCTGAGGAGAGAGATCTGCCCCCAGCTCTCTACTTGGAGAAGTGTTTTGTCAGCAGAGAGTTGGAGCCAGAAGATCAAAGGGATCTGAAAGGTGAGTATTTAGTAAGAGAGTTGCAGGTAGCGTGGACCAAGGCCCCAGACCGTAACGTCCAAAAAGAATGAGTTTATAATGCCGAATGGGAGATTTGGCTGAATTTCGACCGTTAGAAAATTCCAAACGGCCAAAAAAAGTTTGACCAAATTCCCCATTCGGTGGGAGTCCCCTACATCCTTGTTTGCTATACTGCAAGCAGGGCTTGCAGAGGTGTCCCCCACAGCCGATCCCGTAAAAAGTCAAAATAAAAAAAGGAAAGGACCCTGCGGCGCCGGTTCCCGATCATGGAAACGAAAGGGATCAGGCATTGCAGGGACACAGTGAGTCGGGCGCACAAAGCGAAGTCTGCTGCCGCAAGGTAAGTAGGGGGGTGGAGGTGTGGGTGGGGGCAGGGGCAAAGTATGAAATGTTCAGGGGAGAAAAGACCGAAATTTATTTTCGGAAATAAATTACTTTGTCTTTTCTCCCTTGAACGTTTCCGCCATGGGCTTCCAACCCCAATCCGCCGCAGGCAGCCTTGTGGATAATGCAGAGGGTCTTGAATTTGATCCTTGCAACAACCGGGAGCCAGTGGAGAGATTTTAGAGCTGGAGAGGTAAGGTCCCAGGGCTTGAGGCCAAGGATAAGTATCCCAGCCTTATTCCGGATTAGTCGAAGAGGACAGAGATTTTAAAAAATAGGCATATTGAGGAAGATGCTGTTACAGTAGTCTAGCCTGGAGAGGACCAGAGCTCTAGAGACATTGAGCTTCTGGGGGAAGGTGAGGAAAGGAAGAATGCCTCGGAGGAGGTGAAGTTGAAAGTGGGCCTTCTTGGCAAGGTCCAAGATGTTAGGAGTAAAGGACAGAGAGGAGTCAAAGATGACCCCGAGGTTTCTGGCCTCAGTGGAAGGAGAGGGAGGTGAGCACATAGAGGGCGGCCAGAGTTTAGGAGGGAAACAGGGAGCAGGTGTCTCGATAGGCAGGATCTCTGTCTTACTGTCATTAAGACAAAGATCATTTGAGATGCACCAAGACTGAATGGCAGATAAGCAGTCAGGGATGATAGAGGAGGAAGAGGGGAGCTTCTAGAAGAGTTTTGCCATCTGCGTAACATTGGAAACGAGGAGAGAGGGCAGAGATCAGGTGAGAAAGAGATGTTAGGTAGATGTTGAAAAGCCAAGGCGAGAGGCTAGAGCCCTGGGGAACAACACAGCTAGAGAGAGTGGTGGAGGAGGAGAAGGAGCCCAGGAGCACCTGGGAAGTGTGGTCCGTAGGGAAGGAGGTCAGCCAATCCAATGCCCGGTCTGAGATACCAAGTGCATCGTGGAGCCGCTTTATGAGGATAGAATGGTTGACCGTGTCAACGGCGGAAGAGAGGTCAAGGTGAATGAGAACAGCAGGAGAGCAAGAGTCAGGATTTGTGAGCAATTCTTCAAGGGTGTTCAGCGGAGCAGTTTCCGTGCCTCTGGGTACTCGGAATCCAGATTAATGGTCATGTAAACAACCAGCGAGCTTAGTGTGTTGGGCCAGTTGGGGATGACCAACTTCTCCAGGAGTTTCCCAAGGAAGGGTGTAGTATAGATAGAGTGGTAGTTGGCTGGACACAGGGTGAGGGGGGTCGACAGAAGGCTTTTTTTATGAGGGGGTGCACAAGGGAGTGCTTGAGAGAGGAAGGGAGAGAGCCAGATGCTAGGGAGTGGTTGCGGAAGACAGCAAGAGCTGGAGCGAGGGAGTAGATGTTGTCATTAATGGTTCTGGAAGACCAAGGGGACACATGTTTGGATGAGACCTTCATAGATATGATATGGCATTCATATTGCGCCTATACACAAGTGTTTCAAGGCGCGACGAGGCAAGGGAGGGGAACAGAGGGAAGACAGAGACAACGATCTTACTAGGCCAGGTGACACTGAGATTGCGCAAGTGCAGGGGAGGGAGGGAAGGGGAAAGGTTTAGGGGGCTACTCTAGAGATCTCATCAGTTGTGATAGGTGAGAAGGTGGAAGAGAGGCCAAAGGAGTTAGGGGGTGACAGTGGGAGGAATGGAGGCAGGGAGGAAGAGAGAGAGGTCAGAATGTGCTGAGTTTTAGAGGAGAATTGGATGCCCAGTGCAGTACAGAGGGCATGAGAAAGAAGAGGCAAGGTGGAGACTGCGGATGGATTGGCTAGTTCCTTGCAGATTTTGAAGAGTCCAGAAGTATTGTTAGAGGCTCCAGAGATACAGGCCTGGATGTGAGCCCTCTTCTTGGAGCGGACAGGGAGACGGTATTGCCTTTGGAGTAGGCGACAGGCCAGTTTGTCAGGGGATAAATCAGAGGTCTGTCTCTTTCATTCAGCAACTCTGCACTTCCGTTTCAGAGCGGCTAGATCAGTCATACCAGCTGTTTTGCGTGTAGGCAGGTTTCAGGCAGATCCTCATGACTGGGGCAAAAATGTCAAGAGTGTTAGTAATAGCAAGATGAAGATTGGCAAGGACAGAGTCAGTGGGAGAGTCAAGAGAAGGGGAAGGAGGAGGGATGAAGGTGTGTTAGGCAGAAACCTGTGCAGTTCCCTTAGGGACCACTGCAAAAGATTTAAGACTACAGGTGTTGGCAGTAAACCCACTTGGTAGCAGTCTGTACCACCCAGATTTACCTGGTAGCTGTGGCTGAGCAGTCAGACTTCCCTCAAGAAGAGTTAGGCAGTATGCAAAGTATACACAATAGGCACTCAGATACAATAATACAAGCAAACACTGACCAGAGCTTTGGTATCAAAGTATATAATTATTTATTTAAAAACACACAGTTGAAACACTCCAGCACTCTTATTGTAAAATATTCTAAACACAGTTACTATTGTAATATATACACCCCTTTTTCCTTATCAGATAAGTCACAGTAAAACACCACTTATTTTCATACAGAGGTGAGCGCTTAACTAGATTGCACTCCGATAGGTTTGTGAGAAAGGGAGAGAAAAAGACAGAATATGAAAAGGTACACCACTCTAAGATTCAGGAACACTGTTAGCAAGGCAGAGAGCAAAAAGTTACTGGTGAGCCAAAGTCCAAAGGCTGGGCCCACTCTTAGAGAGAGCAGAGCACAAATGCGCCCAAGATCACTATGCTTAGAAAGTCTTGCAGAGGGTTCAAAAAGGGTTTAGAGAGGCTTTAAGAAAGTTTAGCCAGGGTGTCCCAGACTAACCCAGGTTCGAAAGCCGGGGGCTAAATCTACCCCGTCCAGTCGGTAGCAAGGGAAGCCAGGCGGGACACGGTACCTTAAGTGGGAAGGATCCTCCAGCGGTGGCAGTTGTTCCTGGTAGTGGGTGCAAGTTGCGTCGTCGTCCAGGGGAAGAGAAGATCTCGACTTGGAGGAAAGATGAAGGTCGTTGCACTACCAGGGAAGAAACCAGCCGCGGAGTCTTCGGGTTAAAGGTGGTACCTTTGTTTCGCGGTCGTGGTAAAATGTGGTATCCCGCTTGCCGGGGTGCTTGGCACGAGAAAGGCAGCCACGAGGTACGTCGGGAAAGCGAAAAGACGATGAAACTGGTTATCCCCACCAGTCAAAGGAAGAAGACTCTCTGGTGGGAGATCTCCTCTATCGTTGGGAAAAGTGGTGAGACAGTCCAGCAGGGCTCCACCGGTGGTGGTGTCGTGGCAGGTCGGCTCAGCTTCTCCTTCGTCGGATTCTTAGGTCCTGTGGCGACTTCTGAAGTTCCAGTCCCCAAAGCCCTGCTTTTATGCAGCAAACCCCAATTCACTCAGCCTAGCTTTCACTCAAACATGCTAAGTGGTGAGCCGGTCGGCTCACCACTTGGGCCAATCAGGATGGAGTGCGACTTGAGTTGCCTAGGCAACTCAGTCCAGGGTGCCTAAATTCCCCTCCACCCCTCCTAAGTACCCCAGACAAAGTGGCACCACTTTGGAGGGCTTCTGTGGAGAAGCCCGCCAAAAAGTGGAACAAAGGGCTTGACTTGGGTTGGAGTTACAGAAGAGAACACAAATGCCATTTTAGAATCAAGTTTTGGCAAAAAATACCAACCGGAGAATTAATATTAATTAAATAAACCGGCGGTATGTTCGAGGCTACCGTAAATAATTAAATAAAAGATAGTAGCCTAAAACAATGGGAAATCCCATAGGAAAATATTCACGGTTGAATATAAAAAGTAGTATCCACTGCCACCAGCCAAAACTCGATCAGGGGGGACGGAGACGTGCCCCCTCGACTAACAGACCCCGGGGCTATTGAATTTCCCCAGCCAGTACATCCACAATATGATGGTTTGTACTGGTTCTGTTCAGAATTTAAGACTAGTAAAGTCAATGGTGACTTTACATGCCCTGGGAGACAGTAGTCAGTCCCAGGGTATGGAGTCTATACTGCGGGGTCACTATGACACCCCTGTGTTACTGCACTGAGGGTGCTGTGTAACACACATCATAAAAACACATGAAGCCCTATGGAGTAAAAGACCCCATAGCCCATTAAACACATCTAGATTCAAAGAAACACACTCAAATCATGCCCAAGAGTGAGGGTAAAAGAGTCTCACTCTTGGCAGGAGAAAAAAATAAACCCCAAAAATCCAGCAAAGCTGCTGGGGGACTCACTAGGTTAGGAAATACAGCCTAAACGGAGAATTCTCCCTAACACGGTGGAGGCAAACGCAGCAGCTGACACCATTTTCATCAGACGGATGACTGCAAAGGAGGCTGACAGTGCTGGTGGAGGCTCGGTCACAGGGCTGTAGGGGAGGCATGGTATCACAAGTATGACACTGAAACAATGGGTACAATTTGTAAAACCTTTATTGAAATGGTTGGGATTGGAGAAACTCCTAGTCTGCCCTATAACTGAGATGGGAGTAGTCTGGACCATCGAATAATAAATAACACAGCCCTACTCGAGTTTGCCAAATCAAAATGGCCTATGCTAACAAAACCTACTGCCTGCCCTATCTCTTGTACAAAAAAGTGAATAAAGGAGAAATGTATGCAAAAGGAAAGATCAGTGTTCAAATGAATAAATGTGGTTGAATCAGCTCTCCTTCCCACATTAGACCTCACAAAGTAAGGCTGTCCCTATAGGCAGGATGACACTCTGGCTCGGCTTCCAACACAAATACATTTTTCCGGAACGTGGATCAAGGCCAGTCTGGCCTTCCACACTCAAGTCTCTTTTCTCGACCTCCATAAGATAATGTTTCAACCAAAAAGTTCAAAGGCCCCCCTCTGTCGGGCTCAGACCACTCACGATAACTTTGATTCAAAATGTATAGTTGAACTTTTACTTCCCTCTTTCTAGGAGTTAAACTTTTCCATATCGCTTTTGCTGTATATTCGCTTTGAACAATCTACTTTTCACTGAGACTTTCGAGTGGGCTACTTCCTTTCGCCACACGACTCTGTTACTTAGTATCGCTGAACTCAAAGCTGCCTTTTACTTCAAAGTTCATTCACAGGTCTGCCTTTCCTTGCATCGCATTCATACGCATGCAGCCTTCACTTGTGATAAAATGTCACAATTTCAAAACTTCTTTGCTTTACACTTTCCAATTCACGAGTCAAGATTAGTACCACAGGCTTGGCCTCGCCTGCCCAACTGTGCATTCACCCGGGAGGTCACTGGAGTCCTTGAAACACAATGCAGTTTTCACTTGCAGGATCTGGCCTTCTCCACGTGTCTGTCGCGGCCTGTCAGAGGCAACAACCTCCAGTAGGGAACTCTGGGATTTTCCGATCCACTGTTCTCGCCCCTTGGTCCGTTGCTTTGCCTTTGTCCTGGAAGCCTTGCTCTGAGTGTGCCTTTGGGTTCTGCCTTTTATTCATATGAGGAGAGCTAATTCATATCAGGTGCATGCACTTTGAGTTAAGTGCCTGACTTTGCCTGACCCGATTAACGGAACATTGCCCGTACAATTTGTTAATGTTGTTACTCTCAGTCACCCGCTTCCTCAGCCCATTGTTTGTGTAAAAAGGGCAGGGGGGGGGATTTGGGACCTCGAAGCATCCTAAAATAAAGGATGGGTTGGATAAACAAAATAGGGGGTAATACTGTGTCGCGCCGTCGGCTATCTCACCCCCCACACCCCAAAGACCCCTCACCCAGGTGATCCTCCCGCACTGGTCCACCCCCAGCATCTGGATCCAAAGGCGATGGCCGTGCCTTGGCCACCTGAGAGAGAGAGATCCCCGGGGACTAGCGGGTGAGACACCCTGTGGTTTCTCACAGGGCCGAGAGGTCACATATGAGAAGAGAGGAGATAGTGGTCAGACTAGGAGAGGTGTAGTGAGAGGATTGGAGAGAAGGGGATCAGCAAGGATAAAGGCATCAAGAGTGTGTCCGGCAAAGTGGGTAGGGCCGTACGGGAGAAAATTGGGGGAGAGAGAAAGGTACAGAGATCACAGAAGAGAGAAGAGGCAGAAACAGTAGAGTCAAGGTGGATGTTGAAGTATCCAAGGAGGAGGAGTTTAGAGGTAGAGGTCAAAAGAGAGGGGGTGAAGTCAGCCCATTCCGAAAATAAGAAAGATACAGGGCCAGGGGGCCTGTAGATAGTGGCAACGTTGAGAGAGAGTCGAGGAGACACCAGGCTTGCAGACAAGACCTTCAAAGGAGGAGTAAGACTGGGTAGGAATCACAGAGGTAGGGTCCCAGTCAGGGAAAATCAGGTGATTGATGCTCTCATGAACCTTGGGCCTCCACAGCCTCTTTTGAGCTTCAGTGCCCTCCTCCCCAGGCAGCAAATTAGAGACGTGGAGAGCCTGGGTCGACGGGGGCCAACATTATTACACCTTCGAAACAGAACGGGAACACCCAGAGGTACGAGTGCTGGCAGAAACCAGGAGGTAGTGCCGCCCAGAATGAGGAGATGGCGTGGGAGGCTCCAACTGGAAGCGCAGAGAAAAGAGGACCGCAGGGAGAGCAGAACAATACCCCAGGAGAGCAGAGGAGTCCCCCAAGTGATCATAGAGGCTCCAAGAGATCGCGGAGGGGGAAGATCCTGGGTGCTCTGAATGAGGGCAAATTGGCCCGATATAGTGAGAGCTGCGTGAGGCCCGAACCTGGTGGAAGAGGAAGTATGGAGGGAGGAGCTGCCCGGGGCGGTTGCCAGACATTTGGTCGAAAGAAATTGGTCGACCAGACAAATGGTCGAACCAATTTGGTCGAATTTTTTTATTTTTTTTTATTTTAACCCTTTTTTTTTTTTTGGGGGGGGGGGTCCCCCCAACCCCCTTTTTTCTCTAAAAACCCCTTTTTTACTAAACGAAAACCTGAAAAATAAATATATAAATTAAAAAAAAAATTCGACCATTTGGTTTTCGACCAAATTGCATCGACCAAATTGCAGTCGACCAGTTTTTTTTCGACCAATTGACTAGACACCGCCCGGGGCCCGTGTTTACCTCAACGGACCAAGCAGAAAGCACATAGCAGTAAGGAGACTAGGGAGAGGTGGAGCATCCATACCATTGGGAGTGGCAGTGGGACGCAGCCAAGGCCAAGGGGAGAGAGGTAGCATTCAAACCCCTGATTAGGACCGGGCAGGATCTGGGGTGCCTCCATCAGGAGGGACCAAACTGGACCACACTAAGCGGGCAGGGAGTGAGAACCCGACCCAGAGGAGGTGATGTGACTGGCCTGGGGACCCAGAGAGCCCGATGGGAAACCATATTGAAGTAAAGGCCAAGAGAGGGCCACGACTGCTGAGAGAGTCCTCAGCTCCACACAAGGGAGCACTAACCCCCAGAGGGGACAAGCAGAAAGTGAGAGGCCCACTCCATGTGCCCAGGCTACAGGGGGGAGCACCAGTCATACCCGAGGTGCTAACAATATATGGTACAGGACGCCAAGATCTGTCTCGAGTCAGGAGGCGGAGGAGAGAGGGTCATTACCCAAAGATCAGCTGTGGGGTGACATAGGGAAGTCCTCCCAACAGACAAGCCATACATAGTTTGGTGGAGCCCTCCAGGCCGAGAAGCAATATCCCATTTTCATACTGACATTTTGAAGTGGCACAGTGAGACAAGGGGCAATCCCCACGCATCAGGAGGCATGGGGGAATGGGGGGGACAAAACCACCCCCCAATTTTAGGAGGGGGGATAAAATGCCATTTATCTCACCCACAATCAGGAGCTGGACAATGTATGAGCGGATGTTCGCTCGGCTCTGCTCATACAGTGTCACTTGCTCAGAACAGTTACACTGGCTGGCTGTATGTGGCTGACTGCCTGGTGCACCAGTCCGGACCGCGCACAGAATTGTTTTGTATCTTCTTGCACTCCTGGGGCTTTTCTGCTTGTGAGCATAACAGTTCCCACCTCTTTGATTGGATGAAATTCTAGGCATTTTGCTTAATGGGTCGGCTGGAGGTGGCACCTATACCTAAAGCAGTTTGGCATTGATGGCGAAATAAATTATTTTTTATGGCGCTCAGAAAACTGAGCTTGTGGTTTTGAAAGTATGAACCGTTATAATGCGTGAAATCCCCAACTCTTATATAATGTTGATGTCCTTTTAATGCTGCATGCTTTAAAGAGAGACTGAATAACTACGACAGTAATCACCACAGCTGTGCTGCTTCGGAAAATCTTTCGGCGTCTGCGTCCTGCGTCGATGACATCGATACGCCACCCTCGAGGACCTCCTCCGACGGCCAACGTCACTTGATGTTATAAGTAGGACGCACAACGGCCGTAGCCTCAGTTCTGTTTTTTTCCGCGAATGTGTTCACTTCGGAGATCTCGGCGCGCCTCGACTCTTTGTAGTTTCAGTTCTTTATCGATTCTTCGAACCTGTTAGTTTGTGAAGTTATCCTTCGTGATGTCTACCTCGTCTTCCACCCCGCGTCCGGGCTTCAAGAAGTGCGGGGACTGCGGGTCCAAGATGTCGGTGATGGACTCGCACAACGCCTGCCTCTGGTGCCTCGGGGAGGCTGATGACACGGACGATTGGGTCGACTGCCAGTCGCTTACGTCCAAAGCCTTGCGGGAGCGCAAGAAGAAACTGCCGGTAGGTAAGGTGTACAAGCCACGGAAGTCGAGGTCTGCGGGGCTTTCGACGGACGATTCGTCGTCGGAAGTCCAGTGGGTCTCGGTCCCGGAGTAGATCCCGCCACTCCTCTGCCTCTTCGAGGCACTCCCGGAAGCGCCGTCATCGGTCGCCTTCCCCATCCTCATCCGAGGACTTTGCCCGTCGGCGGGTCGCTTATCCTACCAAGCATGCGACGCTGGAGGAATGGGCTTCCTTCGGGAAGAAAATGCTAGCGATTCTCGAATCGCAGGGCACTGGTCCGTCCGCGCCTCCGAGTGGGGTCGGTCGTGATCGGTCGAGAGACACCGCTCGTACGCCTTCGGGCTCAGGTGGTCAGCACGATTCGCGGGAAAGGTCCCGCTCAGAAAAGGGGAATCGTTCTCGTCATGCCCGTTCCAGGTCCCGGTCCTCGACGTGCTCGAGACCATGTGCACCTGTGATGTCTTCGAGGAAGACGTTGACGCCTGTGGCGCCGAGGTCGTCGAAGGACTCTTTCGAGGCTCCGCCTCCAAAGAAGTCGTCAACGCCATTGGCGCCCAGGCTGTCGAGGGACACGTTCGGGGTTCTGCCCTCGAGGCCTGCGTCGACGCCATCGATGCTGTCTGCGCCGTGTTCGGCGTCGACGCCAATTCACTCGACGCCCTCGATGCCGTTCGAGGCTGTTTCGACGGGGGTACCCCGGGGCACGCAGGAACCCCCTAGAAAGGCTCTGGCCAAGGTCAAGCATGGCTTTGTTACACATTCTGTGCCCTCTTACCTCCATCTTGAGTACATTTCAGAGGTGGATGAGGGCTCTGATGATGGCATGGTTTCTGATACGGTGCCAGATGAGATTCTCTCGGGCCATAGCCAAATTGAGGACCTGCGTCAGTCCCTGCACGACGCCAGTGGTCTGGAGGGCTCAGCCTGGCACTCATGCCGACTCCTCGTACCGGCGCCTTATGTCTAGGGTCACCGAGTACTTGGGGTGGTCTGCTCCCCCAGGGGATTTTCTTCAGGATGACCTTACGGATATCCTCGACCAAGCTCCACCAACTGACCCGGTACTGCCGTTCCATATGGCTCTACAGAGGAGGGTGGCAGCGGCTTGGACTGCTCCGGACAGTCTCCCGGCATTGGGCAAGTCTTTGCCGCGAAAATACCGCCCAGCCAGTAGCGACCCCCGCTACTTGACCAAGCACCCCACTCTGGAGAGTTTGGTGGTGCAGGCGGCTACGGCCCCGGCAAAGCAGGCGTCGTATCCTACCATCCCTCCTGATAGGGAAGACAAGCGTTTTGACGGCTGGCCGAAGAAAGTGTTTTCTTCAGAGGGTATGGCGCTTCAGGCGGCCAACTCTGTATGTGCCTGGTCACTTTTCACGCACACTCTGTGGAACTGTGTTTCCTTAGCGGCTGAACATATTCCCGAAGGGGACGAACGGGATGGTTTTCTTGCTATGGTCCAGGATGGCAAGGATGCCATCTCTGAGGCCGTTCAGTCGGGTTTGGCCATGGCAGATTGCGCCAGCCGGTCCATGGCGGCGAGCACCGTAATACGCAGGTTTGCGTGGTTGCGGAAGTCAGGGTTTGCTCCTGATGTGCAGGTCCGGCTCCTCAACATGCCCTTTGACGGGGAACATATTTTTGGCGGCAAGGCTGATGAGAGCCTTGAGAGGTTGCAGACCTCCAAAGCTGCAGCGAAGTCGTTTGGCGCTGCAGGTCGCCAACTTCCGCCTTTTCGTCCTAGGGGACAGCAATGGAGGGGAGGTTCCTTTCGTTATTACTCATCCTTTGGTAAAGCCAGAGGAGCTGCCAGTCAAAGGGGCCGCCGTAGGAGTGCCAGAGGTGGAAAACAAGGTACTCGAGGTGCCAAAGGCGCTCGGGCAGTTGCCTCTTTGCCCTCAGGCAACACCACAGCCGCTTCAGCTCAGTGATGAGGCCATGTCCCATGGTTCACCGGTTGGGGGAAGGCTGGCGCAGCATCTTGTAGAGTGGCGCGCCATTACTTCAGATGTGTGGGTTCTGGAGATCATAGCCCACGGCTACTGTCTTCCTTTCCGGCAGAGGCCTCACGACAATCCACCAGGGAATCGCTCTTTGAAGTGTCTGGATCCGCTCCTTGCGCAGGAAGTTCAATCCCTGCTGGAGAAAGGCGCCATAGAACTGGTGCCTGTAGCGGAGAGTAACAAGGGATGGTATTACCCTTATTTTTTGATTTCCAAGAAAGACGGGGGATTGAGACCCATCATGGATTTACGCGGTTTGAACAAACTCCTCAGGAAGGACAAGTTCAAGATGGTTACTCTCTCTCAAGTCCTCCAGGCCCTTCAACTTCAGGACTGGTTGGTGTCTCTCGACCTCAAGGACGCTTATTTTCATGTGCTGATCCATCCGAAGCACAAGAAATACCTGAGGTTCGCGGTTGGCGACTCGCACTTTCAGTTTCGGGTCCTGCCGTTCAGATTGACCTGCGCCCGAGGGTTTTCACCAAGCTCATGGTCGTGGTGGCAGCGCATCTCAGGAAAGGGGGGGATTCAATTCTACCCCTACCTGGACGATTGGTTGATCACGGCGCGCTCTCCCGAGCAAGTCCTGGATCATCTGTCCGTCACCTGCCACTCCCTCCACAAGCTGGGCTTCTCCCTCAACTTAAAGAAGTCCCACTTGACGCCAACTCAGAGGCTCCAGTACATCGGTGCGGTGCTCGACACGTCCCTGGGGCAGTGTTTTCCTCCCCAGGTGAGGGCTTATCACATTCAGCAGATGGTGCACAAGTTTCGGCTTGACAAGGAGTCTCCCAGCGTTCGAGTTCTTGAGATTGCTCGGCCTCATGGCATCCTGCATTCTTCTGGTGCCAGAGGCCAGGTTGCGGATGAGATCTTTGCAATGGGCACTCAAGTTCCAGTGGTCTCAGTCCTCCAGCAGGATGTTGGACCCTGTTCAGGTGCCGTCCTCGGTCGCCCAGGACCTTCTGTGGTGGGCCGTCAAAGGCAATCTGATGAAGGGGGCTCCATTTTGGCTACCCTGGCCGGAGGTAACGATCGTGACGGACGCATCTCTCACGGGATGGGGAGCTAATGCCAACGAGTTGCCAGTCAGTGGTCGTTGGTCTCCGTCGGAGTCCAGACTCCATAATAATCTGTTGGAGCTGAGGGCCGTCAGGCTAGCCCTGAAGGCTTTTCTGCCGACTGTGCGAGGGAAGAATGTCCTGATCCTGACGGACAACACAGTGGCCATGCACTACCTCAACAAAAAGCGGGGGGCAGGGTCACTTCCTCTGTGCAGGGAGGCGATGCAGCTCTGGTTCTGGGCCATCCAGCAGGAAGTTTAGATCTCGGCAGTTCATCTGGCCGGAGACGAAAACGAGACGGCGGACGCTCTGAGCAGGCAGAGCGCGATCTCTCACGAGTGGGAGTTGGCTCAGGAGATTCTCCTGGAGATCTTCGCCCTTTGGGGGACCCCTCAAGTGGATCTCTTCGCCTCAAGTGTCAACCGGAAGTGCGAAAGGGTCTGCTCGGGGGAATTTCCTCCAAGAGGAGCCTTAGGAGATACGTTTGTGGTGGAGTGGTCATTCCCACTGCTGTACGCGTTTCCTCCAGTCCCCGTCATCCCGAAGGTACTGCTGAGGTTATGGAGGTTCGGTTCCCGGATGATCCTCATTGCTCCGGCATGGGCCCGGAGGACGTGGTACCCGGACCTTCTTGACTTGTCCATCTGCCTTCCACGTCGTCTTCCCTACCAAGACTATCTGCTCTCACGGGAGGGGGGTCAGGTTCTCCATCCAGAGGTCACATCCCTCAACCTTCACGCTTGGTTTCTGAAAGGTTGAGGTATAAGGATTGGGACCTCCCTGAAGACGTGATGGAGGTATTGCTTTCGGCCAGAAGGCCCGCAACAAAGTCCCTGTACCGTTGGCAAATGTTCTGCAACTGGTGCAGGGATAAGAATGTGGATCCTTTTGCATGTGACATTCCCGTGGTTCTGTCTTTTTTGCTTTCTTTAGCACACAGGGGCTTGCAAGTGGGTAATGTTAAAGGTTACCTGGCGGCGCTGTCCATATTTAAGCATTCGTCTGAAGAGTGTTCTTATTTTAAAATTCTGTTAATTTCTCAGTTTCTGAAAGGGCTCACTAATGTGTTCCCTCCGTCACCTTTCCAGGTGCCCGGTTGGGATTTGAACCTTGTTCTCAAGTTGCTGATGGGTGCTCCGTTTGAGCCTTTGCATTCATGCCCTTTGAGACTGTTAACTCTTAAAACTGTACTTTTGGTTGCGGTCACTTCCGCTTGCAGAGTGAGTGAGTGAGTTACAGGCACTTTCAGTTAAGCCACCCTTCACGGTATTTCATAAGGACAGGGTTGTCCTTAGAGTTCGTCCTTCCTTTCTTCCGAAGATGGTGTTCGAATTTCATTTAGGCCAGAAGGTTGTTCTTCCGGCGTTTTATCCTCCTCCACATCCTGGTAAGGAAGAGGAGAGGCTCCATAGGCTCGATCGTAGGAGAGCTTTAAGCTTTTATATTTCACGCATGTCCCGGGTCAGAGTGGACGATCAACTCTTCATTGGTTACGCTGGAAAGCGTTTGGGACAAGCTGTGACTAAGCAGACTTTGTCTCGCTTGATTATTCTGGCTATTTCTGAGTGTTACCGCTTGGCGGATAAGGACCCACGGTCGGCTTGCGGGCCCATTCTACCAGGGGTATGGCTGCCTCTACTGCCCTACAGAGGGGTGTCCCTATTCGTAACATCTGTGATGCAGCCACCTGGGCTTCGGTCCATACTTTTGTACGTCACTACTCCCTCGATTCCATCTGTGGGCAGGATCTGGCCTTTGGCAAGGCGGTCCTTTACTCTGCAATTTGATTGGGCATTCTAAATTTCTGTATTCTAAATTCTTTTCCCTCCTCCTTGCATTGGTACTGCTTTGGGAGTCTGTCATAGATATGGAATACGTCGGAGGACCCAATCCCCTCGAAGAACAAGTCACTCTCTTACCTGGTAACGTTCTTTCGATTGGGATGGTCAGACGGCGTATTCCATATCGTTCCCTCCCTGCCTTCCCCTCTACAGAATTTCTTATGCGATTGCAGCTTACGTTTCCGCAAGGCTTTGTGTGGTCAGACTGGCAGAAGACTGGTGCCACATGTTCTGGGATAAAACTACAACTGAGGCTACAGGCGTCGTGCGTCCTACTTATAACATCCAGTGACATCGGCCGTCGGAGGAGGTCCTCGAGGGCAGCGTATCGAGGTCATCGACGCAGGACCCCGAAAAATGTTCCGAAAACAGAACAGCTGTGGTGATTACTGTCATAGATATGGAATACGTCGTCGGACCATCCCATCGAAAGAACGTTACCAGGTAAGAGAGTAACTTGTTCTTTGCATTTATATAGCGCTACGAACCCTGAGGCTTCTGAGAGCTGCTTATTACTAGCCACAGTGTGTGGTGGTCATGTATCGACCTTGGAAGGATGAAAGGCTGAGTTTGGCCCTGTCGGGATTCGAACCTGCGTCAGCAGACTCTGCATGGATGTCAAAGCAAGCACTCTACTCGCTGTGCTATCTGACCAGCATTTTGCTTAATGGGCAGGCTGGAGGCGATACCTATACCTAAAGCAGTCCAGGCATTGATGGGCAAATAAATGATTTTTTATGGAGCGCAGACAACTGAGCTCGTAGTTTAGAAAGTATGAAGCATTACAGTTGAAATTGCATTTAAACAACTTTATCATAGTACCTGATAGTTGTAAGGCAAGCTAAGCAACATTATTAACAATCAGTTTTGGGCTCGTATTTGATTTTAGTGTACACTCACTGTGTTTTGTTAAGTTTTAGCCCGAATATCCGTCCGCTGGTGAGTGGCCGTCCATTAACATCACAATGCTTTCAAGGCAGCAGTGGCCAGAAGCGATGGGCTTGCAATTACAGGTGCATATTTCACACTAGTCATTAAAGCTGTATTGCCTGGATAAAATCATTGTTTATCTGCGCTTGAGCGGCCCACATGGGCTGAATGGAGCAGCACCCGCGCCCGGGTGTCGCCGCACACGAAACAAGTGCTACTCCTTCACTGCGGCAATGTTAGTGAAAATTCTCAGAAATGTGTTACTTCCCTTCTACCTTAGAGACCCCCCAACTCTTTTGCTGGACTTTTTAATTTTTCCTTGGAGTAAGTGAGCTCTTTTTCACACTCACCCATGCGTTATTTGATTTGGATTCTGTATTCTCTTTGTTTTTGGAGTCTGACAAACTCCATAGGCATCACTTTTTGTATTGTGACAAACAACACCTTCAGTGCAGTGTCACAGAGAAGTCCTTTGGATTTCTCTAAAGGTTTAAATACCTTCTCTTGGATAAACTACTATTTCCAAGAGCAGTAAAGTGAAATTGACATTACTTACCTTTTGTTACTTTGTAGACCCAGCACACACCATCTTATGTGGAGTGCTGAAGGGGTTACTTAGTATCCCCTTTGACTACTTTCTCATGTAACATGTTTATGTTACCCTTTCTACAATTAATGGCTGGTGGCAGTGGTTTATTTTTCCTACCATTGTGCGTTTTTACCGCAGGCTGAATCCCCAGCTGCAGTGTTGCACCCATGGGTGCCCATTTTGTCAAAATGGCCCCGGTATTGTTTTTTCGCCATTTCTTGTTGGAAAGGTCCTTCTTGAGATTTACTCTGCGCGCCAAACCAGGTTTGGTCACTTTCTTAGTTTTGTCTTTGGCGAGATTCAGTGGTGAAACCCGCCTCTGGCTCCAAAGTGTAAGGCAGGGACAGGAAGCAAGGGAGGTGCCTGAAACTCCCTGTGCTTAGTCTCCTTTGTTACTAGAATGCATCCAAAGGTGATTGGCTGGCTGGCTGTCCTTGGAGGACAGCCACCCTGCTGTGAGAGTGACAGCTAGGCTGCAAATGAATGGGTAAAACCTGCATAAAAGGCAAGTTCTTTTGCAAGGAAGGCAGAGTCGACCACTGGACGAAGGAACCGAAGAAGAACTTGGAACAGAAGCTTGCTGTAACCTCCTGGACCGTTGGTTTGCCTGGTGAAGCCCTGCTGCATTGCTGAAGCTATGAATTCTGATCGACTAGAGAAGCCCTGCATAGGACGACTTCTCCCCTTGGGTTGGTGACCCAAGACGAACTTGTCTGGAAATTCTCACCCTGCTGACTGTACTTCTTCGTGGATGCTGAACCCGAGTGCCAGGGGCTAGAACGTCCAGAAACAAGTTTATCATTTTTAAGTTGGACCCGAGCTCCAGGATGATCCTCTGGACTCCCTCGAAGCATGACATCCCAAGCATGAGCCACCCCAATAGCGTGCTGGACCCCAGAAGCGAAGGAAGCCCACAACGTGTCAAAGAACAGCGGTGGTGCTATTTGCGAGTAGCTGAAACCGCAAAGTGCCGCTGATCTGAATTGCGCCCATTGCTGTCGCCGACCTTCAAACCGTAGTGCAGGAGCACCCAGACGTCCTCCCTCTTGTCCCCACGGCTGAGGTCCAGGAACAACAGGATCTGCAGGAACTACAACAGGAACAGAAGCCAGCTGGAACCTTTTTTTCAGACTCAAGGTACTGTTAACTGGGGGTACTTACCTCTTGTTGTGTGTAGCTTGCTAGCTTTCAGTTGAGACTTGCATTTGCTGCCTTTTGCAGAGTTGCTTGCAGCTGTGCCCTTCACAAGCCTCCCAAATTGTGGCCCAACAGTGATATCTTTTGCAACAAACTCTCTTTAACATTGTGCAAGACTTGTGTGCTAATCTTCAAGAAGTGCCTCAGCTCCCCTAGACTTTGCTCAATTGACATTGGCTTGCCTGGCTCCTTGAAAACTCTTCTTTCCTTCTGACTTTGTGTTTAACTGTCCCTCCAAAAAGCTATACATTCTTTACTTGTATAGCTGGGAAAGGGTTAACCTACATTGCATTGGGGGATTGAAAAGTGCTTACCTGTGTGAGAAACTTGTTAACCATTGCTTCCCTCCCCAACCTTTTCCTTTTGCCACAAATCTCAGTATTCCTTTAAATGTACATGTGATATATCCAATGTCCTAAACATTTGAAGTCACCCCAGGGTGTAAGAAGTGTCTGTGTACCATCCCAAAAGGGTATCTACTCATTTCTTAAAACTGATAGTCTGTATTTAATTTTTAAGTATATTTAAGTGTTGCATATTTGCTGCCTTCTAAAGAAGGCTTATTTTAAAACTGACTGTTAAATTAATAAATAAATATTTTATCAAGAAACCTCGAGTAGAAGTGTTATTTGAATACATGTCACTGTGAATCTCTATGTTAGAACCCTACAGCTAATTTTGACCCCTCTTGAGATAAGCTTGCCTGCTCAGTCACACGACCAACCTGTGTAGTACAGGTCTACACCAAAGATTGCTTTACCTATTGCCAAGAGGACAAGGCTGGTGTCGTCTCCCACATGGTTACTACATACAATCTTGCCTAACAGGCAACGAATGTCCTGACCCGGGCATGATGCATATTTTTAGCAGCACTTTGGCTTTTAGTGCTACGATAAAAATTAAACCATCGGTATTATCCATGCAGACTGTGTTTAATGTTCAGTCCTGATTATGAGCTAGAGAAATTGTAAAGGCAATGTAGGTGCAGTAATGTATAGTAGCACATTTGGTTCTGCGGCTGCTGCCTGGTGGGTTTTTTTATAAATATGCTCGCCGCTCACGTTACAAAGTGTCATGATGATGCTGCACTCGTAGCAACTTACTACCAAGTGCAATGTTGGTAAAAACTGGTGAGCAGAGCTTGTTCCTTTGGCAGATTAACAACAAACCACTACAAAACCAATTTATTTACCCAAGATTAGCTGAGTGGGACTCGTAAACTGTGTCCCCGTCCCGAGTCCACAAAGTTTTTCTTGTCCCCCTCCAGATTTTGTGTGTCTCTGTCAGGAGGGAAGCAGGGAGAAGACTACATTTGGCAAGGCTTGGGACATCAAAGAACGGATAACCACATAGGAAGGAACGCGACAAGTGACAATGTCCAAGATCAGGGGAAAAGACCAGACGCCTTTACCCTCGAAGGGCCCAAGGAATCCCATTGAGAGCAATCTCCAGAAAATGTGGATTGAAGAAGTGACCTCCCCCCAGGGAACTCCAGTGTATCAGGAGCCAAGGGACCAGGGAGAGCCCCAAAAGGACGAAGGTCAAGATCAACATGTGACACACTCACTCCTCAAACAATATTTCACAAACTTTGGGGACAAAATTACAGACACAGTTAAAAAACAAATGACCATAATGAGGGAAGATCTGGCCGCTGCACTCCAGGAGATAAAACAAGATGTGAACAAAATAGAGAAAAGGGTCGACACGAACAAGAAAACCATACAAGAACTGACCGAGGACTCAAGGAAGATCGAAACCTGGGTAGAGCAAATGGCAACAGCAACCCATAACTTGGAGCTTCAGACTGAAGACTTAGAAAACAGATTGTGAAGATCAAACATCCGGATCAAAAACATGCCTGAGGATGTGCTCGATAAAGACCTCAAAGCAGTGGCAAAGGACATCTTTGAAGACCTCCTTGATACTGAGGAGAAACCAGAAGTGAGATTGGACAGGATTCACAGAGACGGCCCGTACAGGGGAACCGGGGGCTCGCCCCAGAGATGTCTTGGCGGCTTTGCAAGACTACAGAATCAAGGAACGGATCCTACAACTGTCAAAAAGAGCCAAGCAAATATCCTCCAATGGATCGGAACTGTTACTTTCCCCAAGACTTATCTGGCCAAAAGGAGAAAAATGGCCCCGCTTACCCATGCACTTAGACAGAAGGATATTCGTTACAGACGGACATTTCCATTTGGTATGGTGTTCGAATGGCAGGGCAGGCAACACTGGATCACTTCCAGTGAAGGAGCGAAGATCTTGGGGATCGAGGAGGAAGACAAGGAGACTAGGGCTCCGCAAGCAAAGAACCAATCGGGGCACAAAAGCTGGGAATGGTCAACAGTGACGAAACCAAAAGTTAGGAATGATATCTCTGAATATAAAGGGTCTGAAGTCTCCAGTGAAGAGGAAAAAAATAGGAGAGATATATACGGAAGGAGGGACCAGATATAATCACACTGCAGGAAACCCACATATGGACGCAGGATTGGGATTGCCTGAGGTTGCAAGGATATCCCAAAATGTACCAGTCCATGGACAAGAATAAGAGGGTGGGGGTGTTGATAGCCTTACGGAATACTCTGGACCTTAATGTAACAGAAATGGACAGAGATGCTCAAGGGAGATACATAGTTGTAAACCTGAAAGGGGGAGGGTTACACTCTAGCGACCATCTAGCCCCAAATACAGGTCAGGACGTCTTTATTCAACACTTCTTGGTTAGACTAGAGAAATTTGCAAAAGGCCCCATAATACTAACAGGGGACTTTAACAAGGCATGGGATCCAGGAAAAGAGATTGTCAGAAACCAAAGCAATCTAGGCAAGACCCTCGAAGGAATTAGTAGAAAAAGTGGAGAGGCTAGCCCTTGTTGATGCATGGAGGGAGAAAGAAGGGGACAAAGAGGGGGTAATTTTTTTTTGTTGCATGTGTATCACTCATCATCACGAACAGGCTATGTTTGGACCTCCAGGAAACTCGTGGGTTGTGTTAGGGCCATGGAGGTGGGGGCAATACTATTATCTGATCATGCTCCTCAGATGGTGCAAATAGCCACAAGGCCAGGTCCCCCAGGTCTCTGGAAATTGAGGAATCCAGTGCATCTGTTTAAGGATGAGACTTTGTGGAGGGAATTGAATGAGGAGATGGCGAGTTTCTTTGGGGACGACAAATTGGCAGAGACCTCTGGACAAACGAGGTGGGATGCCTTCAAGGCAACTATTAGGGGTAGAATCATTGCAATCAAGGCCCGTAGCCACAGGGAACCAAGGCTGCTGGAAAGAAACTTAGAAGGGGAATTAAAGAGTGTAATGGCCAGGATGGGCGTGGGAGCTAGTGGGGAAATGAGAAAGGAATGCAGAGCAATAAAAGCCCGACTGGAAATTATACAGGCAAGGGCGGCAGAAAATGCACTGGTGTTTTTAAAACAGAAGTTCTACGTCAAGGCCAATAAAGCCGATAGACTTTTGGCCAGGATGTTGAGAAGGGAAGAGAGGGTGAAAACAATCGTCAAAGTAATGGTGGAAGGGGGGGGCCAAGTACAGACACCAAAGATATTGTTTGGGAGTTCTCAAGGTTTTACACAGATTTATACAGCCCAGCAAATCCAACGGAACAGAGTCAACAGGAATATTTAAAAGCAAGGTATGTATTTCAAGTAACAACTCAAGAAAAAGAAGCTCTAGATTTAGAGATCACATCGGAGGAGGTGCGGAGGGTCATCATGGCTCTGCCTAATAATCAGTCCACGGGACCAGATGCATTTAATACGGAATTCTATAAAATGTTTAGGGAAACATTGATTCCATATTTGGTCCCACTATTCAACGAAATGGGGCGCAAGGGGAAAATAACAGCAACCATGGAAGAGTCAAAGGTTGTCCTCCTCCCTAAAGAAGGCAAAGACCCGACGCACTGCACCTTGTATAGGCCAATAGCTGTAATTAATATAGATGCGAAGATTTTTACAAAAATCCTGGCAAATAGCCTGCATCAAATTCTTCCAAGTATAATTAGCCCAGATCAGTCTGAGTTTATTAAGGGCAGGCAGACTAGAGATAACACCAGGAGGATAGCCCACATCATAGAAAAGGTCAACAAAAAGAAGACCCCAGCGATCTTACAAGCCTTGGACACGGAAACGGCCCTTGACAGGGTGGAGTGGCGGTTCCAGTTCATAACAATGAGGCAAATGAGCTTTGGGGAGAAATTCCTAACAATGATTAGGGCCAACTGCCAGAATCCAACGCTAAGGTTATCAATAAACGGTCACTTATCTGAACCCATCAAGGTCCAAAGGGGTACGAAACAGGGATGCCCTGTTTCCCCCTTGCTATACACTATTTACTTGGAGCCACTCTTGGAAGCAATAAGAGCGAATGGAGAGATAGAGGGGATAACATTCGGGGGAAGGGTCCACACGGTAGCTGCTTTTGCTGAGGACATGCCATTGACTCGGAGGGATCCGGAGGGCTCGACGAGACCAATGGAAAGATAGACAAAATGCTTCGGGAAGGTAGCTGGGTTAAAAATAAATGCCCAAAAAACTGAAATCCTGAACCTTAAAATACCAAGCCAAAACGAGGAGGGGCTCAAGGGCAGCCTTCCATATAAATCGGTCGAGAAATACATGACCTATCTGGGTATAAAGATAACTAAAACAGTGGAGGAACTATTTGCGGTCAACTACACACCTCTTCTAGAAGCAATCAGAAACAAGCTGGTGGACTGGGGTCCATTAACGGTAACCTGGATGGGTAGGATTAACGTGCTAAAGATGGTAATTCTTCTACAGATGGTATATTACTTTATGACTCTTCCTATCCAGGTCCCAACCTATTTTTTTCAAGCAGTCCAAAAACATACGGGAAGAGTTATTTGGATATAATAAAAAAAAAAAACAAGAATAGCCAGGAAGTCCCCATGACCATTCTTTCCCAAGCCACCAGAGAGCAGCTGGATACACCGATCATCCTTGACGAGATCACTGAAGCTATCTCGGGTCTCCCGAAGGGCAAGTCCCCGGCCCAGATGGGGTCACCTCAGAGTTTAATCAAGAGCATGTCGCCATCCTCGCACCCAGACTCCTCGTGGTCTGGAAGGAGTCACTCAGTCTGGCCACCCTGCCCCAGTCCATGCGTGAGGCCCTCATAACTGTGCTCCCTAAACCGGGCAAGCAGCCGGATGAAGGTGGGTCATACAGACCTCTATCTCTAATTAACACTGATACGAAAATCTTTGCCAAGATAATCGCTAGTAGATTCCTCCCCATAATGACTCACTTAGTCCATCCAGATCAGAGCGGCTTCGTCCCCGGTCGATCAACGGCCCTCAACATCCGCCGGCTGTTCAACGTCATGTCTAGAATTGATCCCAATGCCAAGGCTGTTGCGGTCACCCTCAATGCTCAGAAGGCATTTGACATGGGGCCTCATTACGAGTCCGGCGTTAACCGAGGCGGTAAAACCGCCTGGTTAACGCCGGACTCGTATTACCATTCCGCCTCCGTGATTCCCGGAATTACCGGGGCATCACAACCCCGGCTTTCCGGGAATCACGGAGGCGGAATGGTGTAAATCCCCATTCCCATTGAGTCCTGTGGGACTCAATGGGAATCGGGATCATGGAAACACCGGCAGCATCTTGTAATGCTGCCGGTGTTTCCTCGTCCGCCTGCAGGCGGGCGGTGTTAAACCCGCCAGGTCAGACCTGGCGGGAACATCACCTCCCGCCTGCAGGGGTCGGGATCAGGCGGTCCGGAAACAACGGTGGCGGCGGGTTTACCGCCACCGTTATTTCCGGACCGCAAGGGTCGTCATGAGGCCCAAGGTGTCTTGGCAATATATGTGGGCTGTGCTGCATAAAATGGGAATTGGCCCTTGTATGATATCATATATTAAACTACTGTATACAAACCCGGTGGCTAAAGTCCTAATTAACTCCCAGACATCATTCCCCTTCACGCTCCATAGGGGCACTCGCTAGGGCTGCCCGTTCTCCCCAATACTGTTCGCGTTGGCTATCGAACCCATGGCTGACAATGTTAGAAACAGACATACCTGAAAGGGTGTACGTCGGCAGGACACACCGGAGATAATTTCACTGTACGCCGATGATGTACTTCTTTATGTCAGAGACCCGCCCGTCCATCTAGACGAGATTATTCGCGACATAACCAAGATTGGTACATTCTCGGGTTTCGCTATAAACTACACTAAATCTGAAATATTTCCACTCACTGCGGCAACCCTCCAACCAACATGTGAATTCCCTCTCTGCTGGTCCCCAGGGGTCCAAATATCCCTCGCTAGACCGTCACTATTGGCCGACAACTACATGGCCATGGCGCAGTAGGCAGAGTTCCGGATGTTGAATTGGCACAACCTCCCGCTCTCCCTATCTGGCAGGCTGTCCCTAATCAAAATGATAATAGTCCCTAAGCTTCTTTATATTTTCATGAACGTCCCGATATGGCCTGGGAAACAATACTTCAAGAACCTACATACTGCATGCGCCCAATTTCAATGGCACCCTGGCGCAGTCCGCAAGAAGTGGCAACACATGGCTCTTCCATATGAGAAAGGGGGCTTCACGGCCCCTGACCTTGCCCAATGCTGGACTGCTGCACAGGCTCAGCATGCCACACACTGGTATGCACACCCAGACCCTCCCCCACATGTGAAAGTTGAGAAGCTAGCAAGTGAAGAGGTTAACACTCTGTCTCTTATCCTCCATCACACCTACCACGCCGACGCGGCTGACCCCGTGGCTGCCACGACCATGGCATGGAAGCGTTTATTGCAGCCCCGTCCTAACCATCATCCATACTATAAGTGCCTGCCCATCTGGCAGTTCCCGGGCCTTAACCCCACTCATGACAAACTCCTCATACGACACTGGCACGATCTTGGCTATCAGGCACTAGCCGACCTATACCCTGAAGGGAAATTCATCACCCCACAGACATGGCGACCTGGGCACTCGGGCTCAGCACTGGAGCTACTGCAGTATTTCAGGTTGAGGGCGGCGGTTCATGCCATGTGGCCCTCCTATCCAGACGAGCCCCCAGACTCACCTGAAATCCACTTTATAACCAATTCAGCCGGGGTTAAGGGCATAACATCCTCCCTGTATAAAATGCTGCTGGGAAAATTAGATGACGCACCCCAGACACCGCGGGACGCATGGAGAGGCGCACTGGGCCTGATACTCACTGATACTATGTGGGGTAGGATGTGCTTGCATACACGCAAGGTCTCCCTTAATGCCAGACTCAGGTGTATGCAATACAAGCTCCTGAACCGTTTATGCTACACGCCACACAGGGTGGGGAGATTTGGGCACAGCCAGGCCCATACTTGCCCGAGATGTAAGTCCATGGAAGCAGACCACATACATATGTTTTGGTCCTGCGACGCGCTGGGCCCGTACTGGAATGCCATCATGGAAGCCCTCTCTGAGATAGTTGGGATCTGGATCGACCCTGACCCATTGGCTGCCCTGTTTGGACTATGGGATGGGGCTGAGATGAGGAAGGTGTCCAAGTTCTTGAATACTGGAACTATGGTGGCCAAAAAGGGATACTACAGTGTTGGAAGAACCGTTCCCCTCCCTCATTCGAGATGTGGCTGAAGGCCCTCACTTGGACCCAAATGTGCGAAGAGGACTACATTAACACCCTCTCCATGACCTCTCGTCCCAAAAATGTATGGTCCGATTTTTGTAGCTACCTGAACAGTAAAGATGATATTGAACTAATCCCCCCCCCCTGCCAGACATATAGACCTTGCTATTCCCTGAAATGTGCTGAGAAGAGCGAGCGGTCACCGGTCATTTCCTGAAAACCCTTGTATGTAATACCATTCATGTATTTGCAACGTTATCTGCTTTTGCACCATCCTATTTGCCTGTTCTTGCCGCATGCCAATAAAGAAAAGTTTTTTTTAAAAAAAGAATAGCCAGGAAGGTGATGATGATGCCGAGAAATAGTGGGGGAATGGGGAGCAGGACCTGACAACATATTTCAGGGCAGCTCAGATAAGGATAATGAGGGATTGGTTGACGATCGGGGGAAAATATGTAGGTCAATGGACAGGGCAATAATAGGGGAAAACATTGAAGAGGTATTGTGGAAACCGAAGGGAGACAGGACAAAATAAATGTACTACAGTAAGATTCCGTGGGAGGCGATTCCTGGGATGAAGTGATAAGGCAGGCCCAAATTACTACATTTCTATCACCATTCACCCCAATTTTCGATAATCCAAGGTTCACCCCACGCCACAGCGAAAGGAGCTTTCGGGCATGGCGGCAGGGGGGCTGCCTAAAGAATCGGGACATGTTCAAGGGAACAAAAATGAAGTCATTCAGTCCAAAGTCGTCCTTGCATTGGGAGAAAGAGTCGGAGAGACGCGCGGCTTAACCCCCTTTGAGAATTACCCAACATGCGATTCTGGAGATAAACATATAGTGGGGGCAATCTACGCTTTAATTAAACAGGAGGAAATACAAGGGGAAAGGAAATACATGGCGCTTTGGGAGGGGGGGGGGTGTCTGGCCTAGAGATAGAATCAAGAGACTGGCAGCAGCTGTGGGCTAATATACCAAAGTTAACAAAATCCCTACAAATCCACGAAATATGGATAAAATGTATGTTGCAATGGCATTTAACCCCAGAGAAATTACATAGATTTTACCCCTCAGTGGCGAATCTCTGCTGGAGACAATATGGAAAGGTGGGGACCTGGAACCACATCTGGTTGGATTGTCCACACATCCAGGAATATTGGAAGGTAATAGGGGAAGCATTAGGTGAGGCATTGAGTCTGAAAGGAAGAGGCAATAGACGTCTATCAATACTGGGGCTGGGGGGACAACTGCAATAACTATCATCCAGGTTGAGCGCAAAAAGTATGCAACCTTGAGGATGGCAGGGGCGCTGGGGATGGTGTAAAAATGAAAAGCAAAAGACCCTCCAAACGAATGTGAATGGGTGGGAAAAGTTTGGAATTTTGTGCTATTGGAATGGGCTACTTACTCTCTGCAAGGTGATCAGCAAGGTTTTCAGGGGGAGGTGCCTGGTCACGGATCATGGGGTTTCTTCAAAAGGGGGAATTGGTGCCCAAGGAGGATGAGACTGGTTAACTGCTGTCGGGAGGTTATGACACAATGGACTCTAAAAGCAAGCTTCTCCATTGATCGTCGGACTCTTGGGGGAGTGGAGAGGGGATACATTGTTTGTAAAAGTGGAGAAAATGTTAATATAAAAAGTTATATGGAAAATAAAAGCAATATGTGGGGATTCAGCCTCGCGAAATCGTGGGGCGCGCGATCTCGTGAGACTTGGCAGCGAGAGGCGCGCCTAACACGGAAGGCGTGCAGAACTGTCAGAACCCGGCGGGAGATGCAAGGAGACACACCGCCCCGGGGCTCCTCCTGATCAGGAGCCTGATCACCACGAGGCCTTTGTACAAAGAGGCCCTGCCAGTCTGAGCGTAATTCCGAGGCTGTGGGCAGCCTCCTGGGTGCTCTGACTGTGCTGGTGTGGACAGCATTCGACACCAACAATATGCAGTGAAGCCAGTGCATAAACTGGAATACTTATACTGGGAGTACTGTTACTTCTCACCATGGACGTTACCCATCCCCAGTTATGTAGTTTAATGGAGATGTCTAAATAAACACCCCGCCAAGCATCAACTGTTTCCTGTCATTCTTCAGGCCACCACATAATTAGTGACGAGGATCAAGAACCCCCACCGGGCAGAACATGCAAGGCCACCGCGCCACCCCCTGCCTTTCTCCCCTCTCCAGGGACTCCAGCCATTCCGTGGCAGCAATGGCTGCTCTCCACATACCTGGAGGCACTAGGCGGTACAGGATACGCACCAGCTAGGAAGAAGGCCATGTTTCTCAACGCAATGGGGGTTGAAGGGCAGCGCATTTTTGCAGGGCTGAAAGCCATACCCTTGGCAGATGACGACGATGACGCTTACAAGGAAGCGATCCGCCGCATTGTCAAGAGGTTCACAAATAAAGACAATGTGGTGCTTCACAAACTCAAATTCCACACAAGGAAGCAGGAAAGCAACAAGCCTGTTGACGACTACATCAACGGCATGAGGGAACTCGCAGTCCCTTGCGGATTTGGTGACAACGTCGAACAGGTCATCTGTGACATGCTGGTGGTTCACACCAATTCAAGGAAGGGCCAAGACAAATTCATACAGGAGAAGGAGGTTGACCTGGACAAAGCCGTTCAAATTGCCAAAGCCAAGAGGAGACCTCCAGCAGACGGAAAGAAGTCGGAGGGCCATCACCCGTCCCCGAGCTAACCACGCTGCAGTGAAGAGGGTGCAAGGAAAGACAGCCCAGCGACGTCGCCAGAGACAAAGGTCCCAGGCAGAGGGAGGCACCCAAGTGCTACAGATGTGCCAGCACCAGACACATGGCGAATGATCGCGAAGGTCCCGCCAGGAACAAAAAATGTTCCAAATGCTGATGCTTCGGTCATGTGGTCGCAGCGTGCACGTGACAGGAAAAAAACTGTCACCTGCGTCGATGGCGACAGAATAGAGCGACGAGGACCAGCGTGACAAATCCATGGTGAACATGGTCAACGCGCCCCGAGCTAGGAGAGAAAAGCCCCACTGCATAATGAGAGTAGATGGCATGGAGACGCTAGCCAGGGCTGACTCAGACCTCACCATCCTCCCCATTCAAACGTACAAAGAAATTATGGGACGTGACCAGGTCTAAAACAGGAGTACCAGACAGAATCCGACGGTCTTTGGTGATTCCAATGTAGACTTACTTGGCTACATCAAGGCAAAAATCGAATTTCAAGACAGAGCCACGACCACGAAGGTGTACTTCTCGTCCTACGGCCCAGCCATGCTAGGATGGGATGACCATCACAAGCTGTGCATAAGGCTAGAACCCAGGTGCTGCTGGTCTGTTCAAGAGGAGCGTCAAACTTAAAAAAAAGCCTTTCCCGGCCTATTCTCCGAAACGCCTGGGAGAATTAAAAACTATGGCCCTCATTACGATACTGGCGCTAAACCATGGCGCTATTAGCACCATGGTTGGTGCCGGTATCGTAACGTGTCCGCCAATGTTCAATGGGGAATTACCACCCCATTCCAAGGTTGGCGGGGAGGTTATTCCCCATTGAACATTAGCCCTTCCCCATTCCCATTTTTGCCCCATAGGGCTCAATGGGACTGGGGAAGGCGCTAAGTACGGTACCGCAAACTGCGGTACCGTACTTAGCACCAAGGTCCCTTTGCAGGTCCCTACTTTAATGGCTGGTCTAGACCAGCCGTTCAGGTCGGGTCCCGCAAAGGGACCTCGTAGTAAGGCGCTAAGTGTTTAACAGCGCCGCAGCCTTTTACGGCGCCGTTAAACACTTAGCGCCAGGGTCCTAATGAGGCCCCATGTCCATAAAATCCGTCTCAAGCCAAATGCGGTGCCCGTGAAGCACAAAGTCAGATCCATATCAGCGAGGTCAGCTCTCGAAGCTCAGCTACAGAAGATGGTTAAAGAAGGCACCATCGAAACTGTGGAGTCTCTGAATGGCTGAGCCTAGTGGAACTCATCAAAAAGAAATCAAACGAACTGAGAGTCTGCATAGACCTACGCAGTTTGAACCTAGAAGTGGTCACGGACAGTTTCCTGCTTCCCAGCATCAACGAAATTGTGTTCATGATGAAAGAAGCAACCATCTTTTCAAGGATTGACATGTGCGATGCGTACCACCAGATAAGCTTGCACAAGTCCTCACGCCCGCTCACTGCGTTCATCACCTTGTTCGGCACATACCAGTACACTCGTATGCCGTTCGGCCTATCCTCAGCAGCCTCGGCGTTCCAGAGGATGAGTTCCTTATTGCACGGCGTAACAAACGTTTCGTACTTCCAGGATGACATATTGGTGTACGCCAAGGACAAGAGCACCCACGACATAGCGCTGAACGCAGTCCTGAGCAAACTACAGGAAGCGGGAGTCCACCCGCACCATGAGAAATGAGTGTTTGGAATGGGAGAAGTTGAGTACCTAGGATATCGCATCTCGAGGGACGGGGTGAGCCCCAAGAAAAATCTGCTCAAAGTAATAACCAATGCCCCAGCCCTGATTTCCAAGGATGAACTCCGGTCCTTCTTGGGTCTCGTGGAATACTATGCAAAGTTTGTCCGCAGGTTCTGCAAAACCACATCCCCCCGAGGGAGCTCCTGGAAAAGGGTGCAGCTGACACATGGGGTCTCCAAAAGGATGAAGTGTTTGCTGAGATCAAAAATAGATCCTGCATGCTCCCCGTCTCAAACCCTTCAATCCCGAGTGGGAGACATGCATCAAGACGCTAGCACATACGGCCTAGGAGCCACCCACACCCAAAAAAGGGGTGATATGGAGAATATAGTAGGCTTTGCGTCTAAAGCATCGGAGAAAAACTACTCCACCATGGAAAAAAAAAGCTGGCCTGGGCTGTGGAATACTTCAGATTGTACGTATGGGGTACCAAATTCCAGATGGTTATCGACCACAAACCCATCATACACCTGCTAAGCCCTGGTGGCACCAAGACTGCAACTCCGAGACTGGCTAGACTCGCCGCAAAACTCCAAGAATGTACCTATGAAATCGCCCACATTGCCGCCTGGAAGAACACCCAGGCGGACTGCATGTCCAGGTTACTCGATCAGAATGTCCCAGGGACCATAGTCCTCAAAGATGAATGCGTGGTGGCATCCATAAGTGACCTGAGGAGCTGCAAATTCATGGAGCTAAGCGAGCGACATTGGCAAGAGGAATACGAACAAGATGCCGTCCTACGTCGCGTGGCAGAGTGGGTTTGCGAAGGATGGCCAAATGAGAGCACAGTCCCAGAAGGCCTGCGTCCATACTGGAAAGTGGGGGACGAGATCACAGCAATGAATGGTCTCATACTGAAAGGTGACCGCGTAATTCCCCCAAGATGCATCCGCAAAGTAATTCTCTGCAGAGCGCATTCGGGCCACTTAGGGAGCAACATGACAAGGCGCAGAGTACGTGATGCCTACTGAAGGCCCGGCATGGACCAAGACATACGGGCAATGATTGAGAGGTGCCACGAGTGCATCAACAGCGACAAACGCCTGTCAGTGAGACAATCGCCCATGATGCCCACGGAAATCCAGCAAGGAGGGTGGCATAATATAGGTTGGGACTTCATCGGCCCGCTGGATGGCATGTCCATGGACCACAAGTACGGAATAGTCATGATGGACTACTTTTCCAAGTGGGTTGAAATCGAATTTGTAGCCGACATCACCACGAGCACAGTCAGAGGTACTCACCGCCGTTTTTCAGCGAGAATGGCGCCCAGAAGAAATCGTGACCAACAACGGAGTGCAGTTGGTGTCCAGAGAAATGGAAAGGTTTCTGAGAAAACATAATGTCCGCCAGCTGAGAGCAAGCCTATACCACCCACAAGCAAACACACTAGTGGAAAGGGCGAACCGCTTCATCAAGGGTGCCTTGCAACTAGCTTGCGCATCAGGTTTAGACCCCAACAAGATTGTGAAAGAAGCCGTAGCAGCCCACTGCATCACGCCCAACACCATTACTGGAGTGTCCCCTTTTCAACTGTTGAGAGGGAGAAGTGCGGCATCCACGCTGGTACCACCGTGGTTACATCAAATCAGAGAAGATAAAGACATAGATATGTGAGACATCGTGTTCCGTATGCAAAAGAACAAGGAAGCCATGAAATCCCAAGGCGACAAACGCAGGGCGGCCCATCGCATCGAGGTCAGTGAAGGTGATCTTGTAAAAATACGTCTACCTGGGAGCGTGGCTTGGAGCGCCCGCGATGTGGTCGCTCTCCTGATGGCCTCCATGGGAAGACCGTGGCACTGTCTAACTATCGCAAGGTTCTGGCGAACCATTTGAAAAACAAATGCCTGTCGCAGCATTTGGAAGGCTTGGACAGCAGTTGGGGCAAAAATAAGCAGCTGATGCCTGCCGGGAGCCCAGAACAGGAACGTGGAAGCCTGCACGTCTAAAGAAGACTGAAAGCGGGGGATCTCAAACCCGAGTGACGGCGCAGGAATGCCCTGGCGGCCTTGTAGACTGCCCACATTGCCTCCGGGGAGGGTTTCGGTACCTCCACCCGACCGCTCGCCCGGGGCATGAAAAATGCCTGCTGCGTCGGCCTGAAGAAAGGGATGCACCCCGCCCGTGTGCAGCAGTAGGGAACATGGTGCACTCTGTGGGTCTGTGCCGGAGGAGTGGGGAAGAGTCTGGGCGGCCTGGCTTGACAGTGAAACAAAATATATTGGACCAATCGGAGAGAGGGGTGACCTCTTGTCCTAATACATGGTCATTACAAATATCGACCAATGATTCAGTTAGTTCAATCAATAAAATCAGATTTATTGTATCATGCATATATTTTTTTTTAAAAAACAACACCAAAATACATTCTACAAAGAAAATATTTTTGAAAGATTTTTTACAATTTAACCCCTTAAGTGCCAAGGACTAGATATCTCGTCCTTGAAATTGCATAGGCAGTGCCAAGGACGAGATAGTGCGTCCTTTTTGGCACCTTGTTTTGTGTGATCCCTGCAAAAAAAGTAATGGTGTCCCGATGAAAACGGTACCTCACATGTGTGGGTGCACCTACCGGGGGCGCAAAAGGAAAAGGGTAACCCACTGGTAACCCCAAGCCTTTCACCACAGCACATTTTGTTCATGTGGGCAACCTACAGATTTGGGCCTAGGGTGTCAAAGCCAGCAAGGAAAACAGGGAACCCCATGCATTTCCCAAAAGAGGACACCCGTGGGAATGCACAGAGGTCTGACTTGCGCAAAGCGGCCCAGAATATATTACCCAGAACCCCAGACAAAGTGAACATTGTGTTTTTTCCCCACCAAATATCACACTTTGTCAGGTATTGGGGCTAATAAAAACTGGGGCAATTTGCAAAAGGCAGACCTCTGTGGATTCCCACGGATGTCCTCTTTTGGGAAATGCATGGGGTTCCCTGTTTTCCTTGCTGGCTTGGACACCCGAGTCCCATATCTGTATGGTATACCCGTCTGCAGAAAGTGTGAAATTGTCGTGTCAAAACAGACTTGGGGTTACCTGTGTTTTAGGCTTTCCCCTTGGCGCCCAGGTAGGTGCACCCACACGTGAGGTACTGTTTTCATCAGGACACCTGTGGGAACGCGGGAAGGTATAACATTTGTTGTGTTTGTGTGGTTTTCATAACATTTTGACCCATTTGCTGGTGCCCTTTGTAACACAACCCTTTCATTTCACAAATGTGCCCTACATTTAGTCGTTGCTTTAGGCACCATACACTTTTGTAACCTGCACAAGTCACCTACCCTTAAAAAGGTCTGCCTGTGCTCTTTCAAATGAAAGCATGCTTGCCGTTCCTCACCACATTGGTTTTCCTGATTTACACATGCTAAGTGCGTCTGTTCAGGACGTAAGCATAAAACTCCTGTGTACCATGGCTCAGTGTTTGGCTTGTCGTATTGCTTGTTTTGTAAAATACTACAAAAAATGTGCGCTTTCCTAACTGTAAGAGTCGGGGGAATGTAGCGCATCATTGCTTTTCTCAAATTTCATAGAAGTCATTGCCGTACCAAGCCAACCATGTCCAACACATACCTTTTTTTTCGGTCATTTTCCCGCTTTTCCCCTAATCTATGGCATTTTCCCCTACCTAGTTGTGGCCCGACCTAGGCAATCATCCCTCCCTAAACTTGGAATTTTGTCTACTTTTCAGAAATATATGCCTTTCTGTCCTCCAATGCGGCTTTCCTACCTTTTTCTTCCATTCCGTCCATGCATGTCCAATTGGACAAAATCGCCTACCTCTCCCTAAACGGTTGATAACCACATCAAAATAATGTTTTTTTCGTTTCCACTCAACCTGTTCTTCAAAGCCAGGAAATTGGGGAATTAAGCACAGCAAACCATTTGTTCCTAGCTCTTACAAGGAAAAAACCACAGGCTTCTTTGTACATCATTTTATTGTTTTGTTTTTTTTAAAAACCCAAAGTTTTCGCCCTTTTTGCTTATTTTCTCTCACCCCCCTACAGCAACCTAGGATTCCTGGGTGGCGTTACGGCTGCCTACATGTTGTTATTGTTATTTTGCATTTATATAGCGCCTTATATACCATTGGTATGGTCTGAAGGCGCTGGTAGGTTGAACACCCTTGGGAACTGAGGTTCAGATCAGTAGAGAGAGTAGAGGGAGTCAAAGGTGCGCGTGAGCACCAGATATGTGTGCAGCTTGTGCGGTGTACGTGTAATAGCTGCTTCTTAGCTGTAGGTGAGGTGGTTGAGAGATCAGGAGTATGTGTTTGTTCCGGCCGGATTTATCCAGACCGGATGAGGCTGCGTTAGGCCTGAGGAGAACGCCTGGCTGGGTGTGTGTAGCCAGCAGTGTTTACTTCGAGTTATGTGGAGTGAGCGGCGGATGTTGGTATGAGAACAGTTATACCGAATGGTGTCATAGTATCTCTGTGTTCTAGTTGAGTGGTGATGTAAAGGAGAGAGTAAGCGTGGTGGTGAGATATGATGGGTTATATGCTCTTTCGAACGTTCTCTGTATTCTAAACCATACTATATGCGTCTATATACGCAATTCTATGCGTTCGTTTGCTCCAGGCCCTCATTCGCTTTATGCCCTCATAAGTTAAATATGCACTCACCCCCTCTACGCACTCATCACCTTTTCGCACACTCACCCTGTCTACGCACTCACCCCCTCTGTGCACTCACCCCCTCCGCGCACTCACCCCCTCTGCGCATTCACCCCCTCCGCGCACTCGCCGCTCTATGCATTCATCTTCTCCAGCGATCTACATACTCTCCGCACATCTGAATTCATCTGCTACCCACACTCATGCGTTTTACTTGCTTCTCCTGCGGATACCTGCAGATACGACCTGGAGCTGTCACATGCTCTACCTACTCATCCGCTCCACATATTCATCTGTTCTACATACTCATCTGGATTACGCTCATCCATTCTGCACATTCATCTGTTTTACGCACTCCTGAGATCTATTCGTTTTACTGTATTTATGCACTCATCCGCGCTACACGCTCGACACACCCATCCGCTCTACATACTCATCCGTTCGAGATGTTCATCCATTCTATATACTCATCCAATTTACTTATTCATTCAATTTCCACACTCATTGGAACGATGTAGTTATCTTTTCTTCTATTTGTGCATTCTTCCACTCAGCGCATTCATCTGTTCCATCTGCTTCATTGATTCTAACTATCTCATCCGTGCCATTCGTTTCGTTCACTCCTCATGCATGCTGTTATTTCAACAGTTTAACTCTCTTTACTGTTTCCGTATGATTTATTCTTATTGAGCCATTTACTGCTTTGATTTACTTTATTCGTTTAATTCCGTTTGTCCTTCTAGTTTATATTAGGGGTTATTAGCTGTCAATTTCTCGCATCAGCTAGTTTGTTGGATTGGTGTCATTGAGTTGCCGTTAGACTGTTTGGGTTAGTATGGTACGGGTTGGTTTTATGGGAGGAGCCAGGTTTTCAGCAGTTTGCGGAAAGACGTTAAGTCCTCAGTTAGGCGGATGTGATGTGGGAGTGAATTTCATAGCGTGGGGGCCAAGTCTGAGAATGATGATCCGCCTGATCTGACTGAGATTGTCTTCGGTATGTCTAGGAGGCCGACTGAGCTCGATCTTAGGGTGTGTCGGGGGTGATAGGGTTTTAGTTTGTCTTGAAGATATTGAGGACCGGTTTTATGCAGTGTTCGATGGGAGATGCATAAGGTTTTGAAAGTCACCCTTCGGGCTACTGGAAGCCAGTGCAGCTTCTTAAGGGCTGGGGAGACGTGGTCTCTTGGGCCAAGTGCAAGTAGCAATTTGGCTGCCGCATTTTGTGCCCTTTGGAATTTATTCAGTTGGTACGCATGAACTCCGAGGTATAGGGGGTTAGCGTAGTCAAGTCTTGATATAACGGTTGATTGGACAGCGGAGAGTCTGTTGGGAAAGGAGATACACGGAAAGATGCGCCTAAGGGTTTTAAGGTGGTAGTGGCAGGACTTTGAGACATTGTTGACTTGGCGAGAGTGTGTTAGGTCAGAGTCCAGGGTGCATCCAAGATTTTTCACTGATTTGGAGGCGGTCGGTGAGGTGCCCATGGCGGTTGGCCATGGTAGTGGGTGTGGAAGAAGTTCTGAGTTGCCACATACCATGATTTCCGTTTTAGAGGGGTTTAACAGGAGGTGGCTTTGGGTCATCCAGGGTTCTATGTCAAGGAGGCATGAGGCCAGGTCAGGTTGGGAGTTGGGTTTTGAGTTCAGGAGTTTTAGAATTAGTTGAGTATTGTCGGCGTAGTTGTAGCACTGGATGTTGTGTGAACAAATTATTGGTGGGAGGGTGATCAGGTAGAGATTGAACAGGAGGGCAGATAGGCATACTCCTTGTGGGACTCACGTGTCGACTGGTCGGGCTTGGGAGGTATAGCTGGAGAGTATCGCCATTTGGTACCTATCTTTGAGGAATGAAGTTATCCATTTAAGAGCGGTTCCACGAATTCCTAGGGAGTGGAGGCGGTCTAGGAGGATTGAGTGCTTGATCGTGTCAAAGGCGGCAGATAGGTCGAGAAGGATTAGTGCGGCGCATCCCGCGGAGTCAGCCGTCATTTTAAGGTAATCCCAGATTGAGGTTAGGGTGGTTTCAGTTCCGTGACGGGCTCTGAAACCTGATTGGGCGGGGTCTAGAAGATTGTTGGCTTCGACAAAGGCATTTAGTTGGGAGTAGGCGGTTCGGTCAATGAGTTTGGCAAGGAACCTGGTGTTTGAGATGGGGCGGTAGTTTTTGGGCTCGAGAGGGTCGAGCGAAGTTTTTTAATTAGAGGTTTGACGTGAACCGTTTTGAATGCGTCGGGAAAGATACCAGAGGAAAGGGAGGCATTTATGATAGATCTTGCATGTTCTCCTGCGCAGGTGGAAGCAAAAATTTCTTTGAGGGTTGTGGCTGGGCAAGGGTCCAGCGGCGATCCAGATGGTTTGCGGGCGGATAGAAGTTTGAGAAATTGCTCTGGCGATATTGGACTAAAGGATTCAAACGTTAGTTGCGTGGAGGTCGCAGCTGATGGGCTGGCCGGTACAGGCAGAGAGTTGCCTGGTGGATGTAAGAGAGCCAGTTTAGTGTTTAGAGTTTTTGTCTTTTCGATAGCCGTGGTGTGAAAGTGGAGGGAGAGTGAGTCGCACAGTGATTGTGACGGGTTGGGACGGTCGTGGTGCAAGCCGGATTGGTGAATTCGGAGTTGATTTTGTGGAGTTCTTTGCTTGGGTTTTTGCAGTTTAGGATACGGGTGTTGTAGTGGGCTTTTTTTGCTTTCCGGATTTCAGCCTTGTACTGATACAGATGTCGGGCCAAGGTGGCCCTGCTCTCCTGGGTTTTGTCTTTCTGCCATTTGCGTTCTAGATATTTGTATAGTTGTTTAGTGGTCTTCAACTCTGGAGTGAACAATCTGGGGAAGAGGCCACGTGGGTTGATGGTTTACAAGGGGGTGTGAGCCGCATTAGAGATGCATTGAGCCATGAGTCAAAGGCCTTAGGGGTTAGTTGTTTGTTGAGATGGCAGGTAGGCGGTGGAGACTGGAGGAGTGCTTTGGCTAGGTCCGCGGCGATTATTAGTTTTTTCCAGCATTTGCGTAGATTCAGAGGTTCAGATTCGAGTATGGGAAGGGGATCGGGTGAGCGAATGGTGAACGAGAGAATGAAGTGATCGGACCAGATGATAGGGGTGGGGGGGCTTTAAATGAATCAGGGTGTTGGAGCTAAAAATGGCATCAAGAGCGTGTCCTTTATAATGAGTCGTGCCGTTTATGTGGGGTTGGAGATTAATTGCGTCTAAACCGTCAACCAGGTAGTATGTCATAGGGTTGGTGGGGATGTCGAGCCATATGTTGAAGTCTCCAAGAAGGGTGAGGTTGGGATGGATTAGTTGAAGGGTGGCAATAGAGTCGCAGAGGTTGTTTGCGAATTGTCTATCGTAGCCAGGGGGCCTGCAGATTATTAGGAAGCTGTGTGAGAGCGACGGGGAGAGGGATAGTTTAACGAGGAGAGATTCGCAAGAAGGAATGGAGGGTTGGTTGTCGATGATTGAGGCGCGGAAGAGAGACTTGAAGACGAATGCTACACCCCCTCCTCTGGAGGGACGGTTCAGTAGATGAGGGAGTAGTCCGGGGGAAAGCTTCATTAGCGATTGGGGCGAAGTCGTCAGAGAACCAGGTTTCAGTGATGAAAACTAGGTCTGGTTTGACACAGACGAGGAGGTCAAAGATGCAGTGTCTGGTTTTTGCTACGGATCGGGCGTTAAATAGGATGCAGTTCACATCGGCAGGCGAGGTTGGTCTCGGTGCTGGAGCGGGAAGGGCGGTGGTGGAGAGAGTGAAGGGAGAGGGGTAGAGTGGGTGATGCTAGATGGGAATAGTGGGCGAGCAGAAAATTCTGGCAGGTGTTGGGCGGGGTTGGGTGTCTGCGTGTGATAGGTTGATCGGGTTTGGTTCGGAGGATTTGAAGGTGGAGTGTGGGCGGTTAGGAGTTTCAGTTGCAGTTGATGAGAAATCGAGGGAGAGGGGTTTCAGGAAGGGTGAAGCCACAGGGGGGGAGGAGGTGATTGTGGGAATGAGGTGGTGGGTCGAGACAGGGGAGGCGAAGAGTGCTGAGAGATTGAGGGGGACCAGGTACGTTTCCTCTTTAGTTTCTTTGTTGCGATTGGTGTGCGAGAGAGGGTAGGGGGGTGAGGGAAGCAGCTTCGGTTCTTGCTAGGGCTAGGCATGCAGTTTTTAGGGAGGGGAAAGGGTGCAGTCGTTGGGGGAAGGTGGCAGGGGTTTGAGGGCAAGGCAGGGGTGGGTGATTGCAGGGCGGGGTGTGCCAGGGATGACAGTGAGGGGAGCGTGCGTGGTTAATATTGGCTGCTCGGTGCTGGGGTTCAGGGGAGGAGTGGTTTTAGGGTGATTGGCTCGCCATCGGGCCCCTCTGGCTTGGTGTTTGGAGAGGGGAATGGTAGGGAGTGAAAAGTGGGGTGGGGTGATTTGGGAATGGGGGGACGGGAGGGAAGGCAGATCGGAGAGTGGGGGCGGTCCCCGGGGGTCGTTTCCGACAGACTCTGGTGGAGTGGGTGCACTCATGTTTGGTAAGAGATTTTAGGTGGATTTAGGAGGGCTTTCTGATTGTAGTTCTATGTTCAGTGGTGGCCCGCTTTTAGGCACACTTCCAAGTTCAAATTGCACAGAGACGATACTGATGATACTGTCGGAAATGAGCTGAGTAGAGGATAGCTTGGCCAATCGGGGACAGTGGGCGGGCACAGGGGAGGGGTGGGAGAGGGAACCAGGAAGGATTGGGAGCGATGCAGGATAGAGGGACACAAAATGGGGGATTTGCAAGTTTGAAAACACACGGATGGGCTCACCTGCACACTTCCAGCAGTTGCGGATGAAACAGAGGGGCCGGGCTGCTTACGGGGTGCTAAGTTCCGTGGGTGGTGAGAAGCGGGCCAATCGGGGACGGTGGGCGGGCACAGGGGAGGGCTGGGAGAGGGAACCAGGAAGGATTGGGAGCGATGCAGGATAGCGGGACACAAAATGGGGGATTTGCAAGTTTGAAAACACACGGATGGGCTCACCTGCACACTTCCAGCAGTTGCGGATGAAACAAAGGGGCCGGGCTGCTTACGGGGTGCTAAGTTCCGTGGGTGGTGAGAGGCGGGCCAATCAGGGATGGTGGGCAGGCGCAGGGGAAGGCTGAGAGGGAACCAGGAAGCGGGGAGGATTGGGAGCGATGCGGGATAGAGGGACACAAAATGGGGGATTTGCAAGTTTGAAAACACACGGATGGGCTCACCTGCACACTTCCAGCAGTTGCGGGTGAAAACATGTGGGAAAAAAAGAAGGTGCCACATTTGGCTGAGATATCTCATGTAACAAAAAAGTTACAAGACATTGAATGGCCACATACCGAAGTCACCAAAAAAAGGCCTTGGCACTGAGGGAAATACCCATGGCATTTAACCCTTTAACTGCCATGACCCCCCCCCCCCCCGTGCCAAGGCCTTTTTTGGTGATTTTGGTATGTGGCCATTCAAAGCCTTGTAACTTTCTTGTTACATGATATATCTCGGCCAAATTTGGCTCCTTTTTTCCCCACATGTAGGCGGTCTTAACGCCACCCAGGAATCCTATGTTGCTGTAGGGGGGTGAGAGAAAATAACCAAAAAGGGCAAACATTTTGTGTTTTTTCAAAAAATGCGAATAAAATGATGTACAAAGAAGCCTGTGGTTTTTTCCTTGTAAGAGCTAGGAATAGATGGCTTGCTGTGCTGAATTCCCCAATTTCCTGGCTTTGAAGAACAATGTTGAGTGGAAATGAAAAAACATTATTTTGATGTGGTTATCCACCATTTTGTGAGAGGTAGGCAATTTTGGCCATTTTTGCCAATTGGACATGCGTGGACGGAATGGAAGAAAAGGGTAGGAACGCCGAATTGGAGGACAGAAAGGCATATATTTCTGAAAAGTAGACAAAATTCCAAGTTCAGAAAGGGGTGATTTGCGTAGGTTGGGCAACAACTAGGTAGGGGAAAATGCCATAGATTGGGGGAAAAGCCGGAAAATGACCGAAAAAAAAGGTATGTGTTGGACATGGCTGGCTTGGTACGGCAATGGCTTCTATGAATTTTGAGAAAAGCAATTCTCTGTTACATTCCCCTGACTCTTGCAGTTAGGAAAGCACACATTTTTTGTAGTGTTTTACAAAACAAGCAATACCACAAGCCAAACACTGAGCCATGTACACAGGGGTTTTATGCTCACGCCCTGAACAGACGCACTTAGCATGTGTAAATAGGGAAAACCAATGTGGTGAGGAACGGCAAGCATGCTTTTTTTGAAAGAGCACAGGCAGACCTTTTCAAGGGTAGGTGACTTGTGCAGGTTACAAAAGTGTATGGTGCCCAAAGCAGCAACTAAATGTAGGTCACATTTGGGAAATGAAAGGGTTGTGTTACAAAGGGCACCAGCAAATGGGTCAAAATGTTATGAAAACCACACAAACACAACAAATGTTATACCTGCCTGCGTTCCCACAGGTGTCCCGATGAAAACGGTACCTCACATGTGTGGGTGCACCTACCTGGGCGCCAAGGGGAAAGCCTAAAACACAAGTAACCCCAAGTCTGTTTTCACACCTGAATTTCACACTCTCTGCAGACGGGCACATCATACAGATATGGGCCTCGAGTGTCCAAGCCACCAAGGAAAACGGGGAACCCCATGCATTTCTGAAAAGAGGACACCCGTGGGAATCCGCAGAAGTATGATTTGCGCAAATCGGCCCAGAATGTATTACCTAGAAGCCCCAGCAAAGTCTGAAATGTGCCAAAAAAACCCACATTTTTCACTTTGTCAGGGGTTCGAAGTAAATCATTCTGGTCCGCTTCGTGAAAGTTGGACCTCTGTGGATTCCCACAGGTGCCCTCTTTTCAGAAATGCATGGGGTTCCCAGTTTTCATTGGTGGCTTGGACACCCTAGGCCCAAATCTGTAGGTTATCTCCCCAAACCCTTTTGTGGTTACCAGTGGGTTAGCCTTTTCTCTTTGCGGCTAGATTTGTGAACCCACACATGTGAGGTACAGTTTTCATTGGGACACCAGTGGGAACGAGGGAAGGTATGACATCTGTTGTTGGTGGCGTGTTTTGGTGGGTGAGCAGAGTG
Source organism: Ambystoma mexicanum (assembly GCF_040938575.1). Classification (NCBI taxonomy): domain Eukaryota; kingdom Metazoa; phylum Chordata; class Amphibia; order Caudata; family Ambystomatidae; genus Ambystoma; species Ambystoma mexicanum. The sequence continues at coordinate 964,103,455 of NC_090936.1, read as the reverse complement.
AAATGTCTGCAAATTGTGTTTTTTACCCCCAAATTTGGATTATGCCGGGAGTTGTGGGTAGTAGATTCTGGGCCGATTTGCGCAAGTCAGACCTCTGTGGATTCCCACGGGTGTCCTCTTTTCAGAAATGCATGGTGTTCCCTGTTTTCCTTGCTGGCTTCGACACCCTAGGCCCAAATCTGTATGTTGCCCACATGAACAAAATGTGCTGTCGCGAAAGGCTTGGGGTTACCAGCGGGTTACCCTTTTTCTTTTGCGCCCCCGGTAGGTGCACCCACACATGTGAGGTACCGTTTTAGTCGGGACACGTGTGGGAACGCGGGACCGTAGGCCATGTGTTTCGGTGGGTGGCCAGAGCGAAATGTCTGAGAATTGTCTTCATTTCCAGCCAATTTCAATGGCACCAATGTGCCCCTCTGCGCCAAAGCAGGTATAGTAAACAAAGAAAATAATTCAAAATGGCAGGCTGTCCTTTAGCGGGGCAACACCACTGTGGAATTTTCTAATGTGAAGGGGGGTGCACCTCTCCACCCCCACCCCAATTGGAGGGGCGGCCCATCTCATGTAGCCCTCCCCAGGGGCAGATAAGGGGGGGCTGTCCTGCACTCCTCCCTGGGCTCAGGCGTCCATTCCTAGGAGCAGATATCTGGCCCCAGGGAGGGCTACATGACATGGCACCCACTCCATTGCGGGTGGGGGTCAACAACCTATCCCATTAGAAAATTCTCCGACCCTTTGGGGTGCCCCACAGCCCCCCTAAAAAGCGTTCCACCATTTTCACTTTTTTCTTTTGGTAACCCAACTCCCCTTGGTGCAGAGAGGCACATTGATGTGCCAATCTGGCACCGGGTGCCCAAACCTTACTGCCCCACCCACTGGGGGACCTGTCCCACCATTTTTGGGGGCCCTCTCACCCTCACCCCAAATGGAGGGGGGGTGTACCTCACGCAGCCGTTTGTAGGAGGCCCAGGGAGGCCTGCATGAGGTGCCCCCGCCACCCATTTGGGTGGGGCAGTAAGGTTTGGGCACCCCGACGCCTGATTGACACACCAATGTGCCCCTCTACGCCAAGGCAAGTTTTGTAAACAAAGAAAAGAAATTGAAAATGGTACACTACACTTTAGGGCGGGCTGAGGGGCACCCTAAACCGCCAGGTAATTTTCTAATGTAATAGGAGGTGACCCTCTACTCCCCATACTAAATGCAGGGGGGCATCTCATTCAGCCCTCCCTGGGGGCAGAAAAGAGGGGGGCATCTCATGCAGCCCTCCCTGGGGTCAGATGCCCCTTCCTAGGAGCAGATGATCAGCTATATGCCCACAGGGTTTATTAGATATGTGCCCCTATGCTTTGGGAGCCCGGGGGGAGAGGGCTGCTTACTGTAAGCAGCCCCCCTCATCCCCCCACGTCACAAACGTATCCCTGGTGGTCCAGTGGGCATTGCTGGTCACGGATCGAGCGCTCTGCGCCGATCCGTGACCAGCAATGTGTCAAAAATGGTGTCTTTGGAAAGGGGAGATTCTCCCCTTTCCAAAGACACCATTTTTTCTAAAATCTGTGGTGGTCTAGTGGGCCCCAGGGCCCCAAACCCGCTCCCACCTCCCCCCTCCCTTCGATTTTTTTTTTCCATCTTCACCCCTTCGGGCAGATGCTCACTGCCCCAGGGGTCTCCTGCGCTGTGGCGCCATGCTTTGGGGGCTTGGGGGAGAGAGGGCCGCTTACCTAGTAAGCAGCCCCCCTACCCCCGCTCCCATAACAGATCCCTGGTGCTCTAGTGGCCATGGATCGAGCTCTGCGCCTGATCCGTGACCAGCAATGCTGTCACACAAGGTATTGCTTGAAAGGGGAGACTCTCCCCTTTCCAACGATACCTGCCTCGATCTCCGGCTTGAAATACAGCCGGAGATCGAGGCAGAGGGAGAGGGGCTCTTACCTTCTCTCTTCACCGCGGCAGCCTAAAATGGCTGCTGCAGTGAATTTACTTTCAATTTCATGTCGGCGTGCGTCACGCATGCCGACGTGAAAATGAAGGTAATCCAACCCCTGGGCAGAGAAGGGGGGCTTCCCCCTCACATAGCCCGGGGGTTGGATTAGTTTTGTGCGATCCCTGCTTTGCAGCCCTCCCTGGGGTCAGATGCCCCTTCCTAGGAGCAGATGATCAGCTATATGCCCACAGGGTTTGCGCCATGTCCTCCAGCCCAGTTCCTACAATCTCGATCACCCATGCAGCTCTGGTTTGGGTAGCCATATCATTTCTTTTAGGAAATAAGGGTCGCATTCACCCCTCAGCAATCTAGATTCTGCTGTCTCGTCTTCCGACAGCAACCTAGTGACATATTGTAGCTGCCCTGCCAGGTGGTATATCTCAAAGTTCGGCAGGTTTATGTCCCCCATGTCATACGTATTCTGTAATTTCCATAGGGCTACTCTGTTTCTGGAGTTGTGCCACAGGAAACCTCTACATAAGCTCTGGAGTTTAATAGAAAAGCGCGTGGACACCGTGTATGGGATATTGGTGAAGAAATGTAGTAGCCTAGGCAGGACCACCATCTTGAGCAAGGCCGCCCTATCCACCATGGCTAGGGGGAGCTTTTCCCAGAACCCCATGCTATTCTGATACCTTCCACTGCCCTTTCCGTGTTATGTTTATGCTTGTCTATGATCGTGTGGTATATATTAATCCCCAGGTATCTGAATGTTCTGGTCTGCCAGGCTATCTGCAAAATAGGCAAGTTCTCCTGTGGGACTCCTCTATACCTCCCCAGGGGGAACATGCATGATTTTTTGGGGTTCACCGCTATGCCAGAGTCGCGTAGCGCTGCATCACCTCCAAGATGTAATGCAGGTTTTCCTTTGGGTACCGCAGGTATAGCAGCATATCATCTGCATACAATATCAAATGCTGTCCCCCCCTTGGTGTAGACGCCTATTTCTCCATACTGCTGTCTCAAACAGATTGCTAGTGGCTCTAGTGCAAGGACGTAAAGCATTGGGGACCATGGACAGCCCTGTCTCGTGCCTCTGCTAAGTTTATCTGAAATTTTTGCTCCCGTTTTAACTCTGGCTGTTGGGGAGTTATACACCATTTTCACCCACCGCAGGTACCCTGGTCCCATCCCGTATTCTTTCAAGGCCGCCATTATCCAAGACCACCTTACGGAGTCGAAGGCCTTCACTGCATTTAACAAGACTATTGTTATTTCACATGGGTCGCCCTCTGTCTGTTCTTTAATATGGTGGAGCCTTCTGTGGTTATCGGATATGCTTCTACCTGGGACATATCCGGTTTGATCGGGTGTATTAGTTTGTTTATTACCCTCTTCAATCGATTCGCCAGCACAGCCGTGAGAATTTTGCTGTCCTGGTTTAGCATGGATAGGGGTCTGTATGATCCCCCATTCTGTGCTTGGCTTGTCCGGTTTGAGAAGTGGAATGATTACCGCCTCCCTCAGAGATTCCGGCAGTCTCCCTTTCTCAAACGCCTTGTTTAGCATTGCCAATAGCAGGGGGCGGGTGGCACTTCTTGTCTATACGTTTTATAGAATTCACTGGGGAGCCCATCTGTCCCTGGTGCTTTGCTCGTGGGCAGATGTATTACCACTGTCTTTAATTACTCTATTGTGATTGGGGTATCCAGGTTCTCCCAGTCTTCCTCATTGAGTTTAGGTAATCCTATGTCTTCTAAACGTCTCCTGCTCTGCGGTCTCCCCTACATTCTCATACAGCGTTTGTAGAATCTAAGGAATCCCTCATTCACGCCCTCTTGGGTGTTCCAGACTTGGCCTGCTTCTCCGGTTATTTCCCTAATTGCTGATCTTGGTGTCTCGTTCTTGTACAGCCATGCAAGCAGCCTCCCCGGTTTGTCCACCCCCTGCATGTTGCCTTTCAATATATTTTTTGTAATTCAGGTTACATAGCCTTTCCCAGAGCCCACCACATGCCTGTTGTAATTGGCTCACCTGCTCGGCGTCTTCCTGTGAGATGCCCCTCCTTTTCATAATTATTTCTAGTTTCTTTTCTGTCTCCTGTAACTCTCGCTCAATGCCTCCTGGGAGCCCTCTGGATTTAGATATGGCAGCCCCGCTCACTACAACCTTAAAGGCCTCCCATAGGGTTCCCGTCTGACTCCATGCTTCCTGTGTTATTTTCAAAATATCCAGTTATCTCCTCCCTTAAGTCCTCTCAGAATGCAGTGTCCTTCAATGCCTCGGCTCTAAGCCTCCATGTTGGGATCCTGGCTCTGCGGGGCTGATGTCGCCGCTCCAGGACCAGGGGGGAGTGGTCCGATAATATTCTTGCCTTGTATTCTGTACCGGTTATTTCCCCAGCAAGTTCCGGAGTGGCGAACATATAGTCCAGTCTCGTGTACAGGTTTTGTGGGGCGGCATAGTGCGAGTACTGCCTATCATTCGGGTGTTGCTGTCTCCATATGTCATCCAACCTAAAGCCTCTCAACAGGGTTTGTAACGTTCTCGCTGCAGGGCTGGGCTTATCCAGTTTCGTGTCTGATCTGTCCATTTTGGGGTTCAGCGTACAATTGAAGTCCCCTCCCCATATAACCGTGCCTCCTATGCGAGGGCTGATTTTGCTATTTAGTATCTTGAAATATGCCACTGTGTCTTGGTTAGGGGCGTATGTATTTATGATACACAGTTCTCTGTTCTCTAGCAGCCCCAAATCACTACCAACCTCCCGTCTGGCTCCGCCGTAGCCTGCAATATCTGGAAGGGCATGTGTGGCGCCACCCAAATGATTACTCCTCTGGCGTACGCAGAATACGTTGCTCCTAAGGCGGTCCCTCTCCACTTTTTCCTCACCACCTCTTGTTTCTCTTTGGTGAGGTGAGTTTCTTGCAATAAGGCTATGTCCACTTTTTGCCGTCTTAGGTACATCATCCCCTTATTCCTCTTTCGATAGCTGTGGAGTCCTCTGACATTCCAGGTTATGATTCTAAGGTCTCCCATTATCCCGTCTGGTTTCACCCCAGGCCCCCCCCGACTGGTTGTTTCACCCAATCTCTTCCATCTCCCCTCCTCCTCCTGCTTCAAGCTCCAGCGCGTATGTTTATAAGCTCGTTCCCCAGCTACAAACACTGAAAATCCCCGAACCCTCCTCCCTCCCCGTCTCCAACTGTTGCCATTACAAACTCTCCAACCCCCCCATCCCCTGCCCGTCCCTTCCCAAACTGTTCCCTCCCTTCTCCTTCCTCCCCATCCCCAATTTATGCCCAGCTCCATCCCTGGATCTCAGGTTCACCCGCCTCTTGTACTTTTCTTGGCTACAGTCGATACTCAGTGCACGGCAGGGGGGGTGCCGCCCCACTGGCGATTCGCCTACACCAACTACTGGGGATAGGTCTATCCCTATCCTCGGCTCTCCCGTTGAGCAATGGTATGTGCGTATTTAGTTTAACAGTTACGGCCTCTATATTGCAGTCCACACAAGTCCTTATTTGACATATTACATCATTGCTATCTACGCCTTATTGGCACGCCCTATGTGGCACCCTTACGCTCCCCTGCTGTCTTAGATGCATACATTTAATATGGCGTTGTTTCACTTATCCTGTCCTCCTCGTTCTGGCCCGTCCGCGTCCTCTGGGTGCGCATTCAGCCAATTCTCTACTTCCTCTGGGTCTTCAAAGAAATGTGCCCTGCCCTTGTGTAGGATCTTTAGCTTCGCTGGTTAGAGCCGCATGTATTTGTATCCTGCCGCCCTTAGTCTGCTCTTCACTGCGACATAGCCAAAGCGTTGTCTTTGCACCAGCATGGTGTAGTCTGGGTAAACTGTGACCGTCGCCGAAGCTCGGGTTATTGTTCCGCCTTTCCGAAAGAATTCCAGGATCTTTTCCCTGTCCCTGTAATACAAGATTTTCGCAATGATCGCTCGTGGGGGAGCTCCGAGTGGCGGTCTCCTTGCTAGGGCACTGTGTGCCCGCTCGATCGCAAACCCATGGGAGAGTTTGCCAGCCCCCATTTCCTGGATCAACATATTTTCCACGTATTCTGTAGGATCTATTCCTCTTTCCCCTTCTGGCAGACACACCACGCGGATATTGTTGCTCCTTGCTCTCCCTTTTGCCTCCTCCGCTCGATTTTCCAGGTTGCGCACCTGTTGCTTCAGTATGTGGACCTCCTTGGCAGTGGTGGTGCTGACCTCTGTGTTTTTCATCTCGCTTTCAAGGCTGCTTGTGCGCTCAGCCAGTGGCATCACGTCTTGTCTCAGGAGGTTGACGTCTATGCCGACCGCATTGATCTTGAATTCCAGTGCCGCTTTAAGGGCCACAATTGTGGTGGTCCACGAGGATTTCATCTCCGTGATGGCTTGCAGGATCAGTTGGTCTTCCCGTGGTAGGGCCGGCGTGTCTTGTGGCCCAGTTTTCGTTTGCAAAGGGTAGGCGGGGATTGCAACGGTTTTGTAAAGATGTCCATCGTTGGTTGCTTTGCTTTAGTTTTGCCCCCTTTTTGCACCATTGTCCCTTTGGGCCACCAGTTGTCTTCTTGTCGTTCAGAGTCTTGTTACCGTGCTGCAGTGCTTCCCCTCAGCTTCGCCTGCGTTCTGCTTCTGCTAGCTCTTGGTGCTTCCTGTGGGTCAGTTGCCTGGGTATTCCCTGTTCTGTTTCTCTTCTGGGGAGAGGGGGTTATCTCCTTACGTGGTGATCTGCCTCTCGCTCATACTGTGAGTTCATGCTGCCTCTCGTGGGGGTCCCAGTGCGAGATCCCATTGGTTCCCAGCTGATTCCTTGTGGTGGTGCAGGCCTTGCGGGTACCACACCTGTGTGCTTTCAGTGGCCCCACCGTGTGTGTTGGCGGTATAGTTGCTCCGGGATCACTGCCCCGTGGGGTCTCCGGGGCACTGCTATCTGTGGCCTTCCGCCTGGCGTCCCTCCGTCTGGTTCACTTGACCCCCCGCCTGGCTTTCGGTTAGGCCTCCCAAGTCTCGATTGGGCCTTCCGATGTTGCTTCTTGGGCATAGCCTCTGTGGTGGGGCTTCCCTGTTCTCGGTGCCCGGATCTCCCAAGGTTCTGGTTCTATGGGGGGCGGGGGGCCCACTGCTGCAGCTTACTATCCACTGCCGGTGACAACAGCCTCCATCATACGGCTTCTGGCCCCCGTCAGTGTCTTGTCTTCCCAAGGCACCCAGCCTCTCCCGTGTCCTGCTGGTGTTCAGTTGTGTTTACATTATGCCTGCTGCCACAGTTATGATGTCTGCAGCTTCCTTCTTGCCTTCCATGTGCTCCCCTGAGGTTGTGGCTCCTCCAGTCTCCTGCTGCCACTTTCCCAGTCTATTTGCTGCACTACACGTGTGATTATCTTTTTTGCCCTTGGGTGTTATGTTGGGGCCCATGTGCTGCAGCTCCAAGTGTTTCTTTACTATTCCCCTGGAACCAGCTGTACATGGGGTCACGGAGCCCTCCGCTGCCGGTAGCGTCCGTTGCGCTCCATGTGATTTGGCTTTTATTTTCCGATCAGCCGGCAGCTGTCATTCATGTATTTGTCTATTGTGCGCCGTGCCGCCGCTGCTCACGGGGGCTGCCCGACTCCTCGTCCCCCGTCGCACTGTTACCAGCCTCTCTGAGTGACGCTCCGCACTCCTGGAGTCTCGCACACCGCGTGAAACAATGTATCCTCGCGGTGCTCAGTGTGGGGCTCAATACAAATGTATCACTATGAAGTGCCACGGCCGCAATGTGCCAGCGCTCGTCTTTGCCAGCAGCTCACAGCCGTCCTCAATCCTGCTCAGTCCAAAGCTATGGTGTGTTCCTTTGTCTGGGGAGATCCGCCATTTTGCTAAGCCCCTGGATGTCCCTTTTTTGGTCCATAACTCCGGATTTAGCTCTTCTTTCCACGCCGCAGGGCTTGCGATTCAGGCCCCTTGCTTTCCGACATCTGTATGGTGAATTGTGCTGCTTTCGCGCGTTTCTTGCAGCCATACGCCTCAGGATCGAGTTCGGATGAACGGGAGCTCACAGGAAGAGCAGCCCTACTCCATGGCTGCCAAGCCACGCCCCCCACAAGGGACTACTTCTAATCTCTCCTACCACAGCTAAACAAACCTCAGCTGATGCTGGACCGCACCCACAGACTGCGCCCCCGACGGGGGGGGGGGGGGGACTCAGATCCCCCCCCCTTGACATGATAACAAGGGTGCACTTCTACACCACGAAAGCCATTTCAGCAATAGGCCGGTCCCGGGACGAACTAACATTTCAGGGCTCCCCCTTCAGATATATCAAGATCTCTCCCTCCTTACCCTGCAGAAGAGAAGGGCCCTCCAACCACTAACACTCTTCCTCCAAGACCACCAAGTCCGATACAGATTGCTGTTCCTAAGGGCTCTGCAATTCTCCTACAAGGGTACCCTCCGAAGAATCAGACACCTCGAAGATGCGGAGAAGATCCTACACCCTGACTCCCCCGGAGGTTCAGAAAATCCGGCATCTGAAGACACAGGGAGCGGGACAGCCGACTCCCTGCCGAAACCAAGGCGGCGTCCTGGTCGAGGGTGCAGAGGAGCCGGAGGGTGAAGTGACCCACCACGGGAAGGGTGAACTCAGAGAGGCTCTGGGTCCCGGGACAGCGAGGGCCTAGCTTTAAGGAGCTCTCCCCCATCGTTCACGCGCTGCACCAGTATAGTTTCGCCGGAACTGAAATACGGAACTGCAAATACATGCCGCTGGCTGCCCACGGCCCATGCCCAACTCCAAGGTACATGCCATCCAGGTTTCCTTGGAGTGAAACGCAGATCCTGTTTCCTGCCCCATCCCAGTTAGCTGGGGGAATAACTTTGGCCCAGTTGGCCAGGGGGATGTGCCGGACCCAACATGTCAGCCCCACGAACGGTTAAAGTTTCGGCCTCCCGTTGGAGACCGAGGTTAAAATCCCATTCACAAGGTGACATCAAGCCAATAACACCCCGAAATGCTGGCTGACCCGCACCCATCTCAATCCCCGCCGTCTGGATCCCACGGTAGCTTCTGACACCGCCCGACTCATCGAATGCTGAAATTTGTCTCAACATTAGGGGACTGAATTCCCCCACGAAGCGCAAATCCATCTTGCAGAGACTGCAGGACGAAGATGTCGCAGTGGCCTTTCTACAACAGACCCATCTACTTCCGGCAGACTTTGTGTGGCTTTGAAACAGACACTTTCCACTGCAATTCTTGGCCTCTGGCGGAACCAAAAAAGGAGGAACAGCAATCCTTTTTGAAAGAGGGTTGAACCCACGAATCCTGGAAACTAAACAGTGCCCCGAGGGCCGCAACATAGCAGGTAAATGTCTGCTGCTGGGACAATTGTACTCATTCATTTCGGTGTATGCCTCCAAAGGAGGACAGGCTACCCTTTACGAGGCTTTGGACAACGCCCTCTCCCCCTTTGTGGAGGACCAAATCATTATTAGAGGGGACTTTAACAGGGTTCTCAACCCGACAAGGGACAGATCACACCTTCCCGCCGCCAAAGACTTTAAACTCGCTATCAGCCTCCTCTGCCTCCTCAGGACCTTAGACGTGGTGGACTCATGGCAGGTGCTCCATCCCACCATGACAGATTTCTCTTTTTACTCCCATGTACACAGGACCTTTTCGAGGTTCGACCTTTTACTGGCATCTCCAGATATTGGCCCATGTCGAGGGGGTATCCATCAGCTCCAGAATTCTATCCGACCACGCTCCTATAACTTTGGCCCTGCGGGCACACGACCCAATCCCAAATCCGCAGTGCTGATGGAATTTGTATGACCCCATTCTCAATGAGATGCCACTGAGAGACGAAATTGCCAAAACAATCCAGAATTTCTTCAAAGAAAACACAAATGAAGAAACATCCCCAGGAAACACCTGGGACGCCATGAAGGCGGTAGTGCGGGAGAACATATCGCGCAGGGAACAGCTTATCATAAGCGCAAACGACAAACCCGACTGGCCCTCGAAGAGGAAGTCCAAGAAGCGGAAGAAAATCATAAGCAATAAGGCTGGACCCCAAAAACCCAGCAAGCCCTACACGCCACCCGGAAAAAGCTAGAAGGCCAATACGCAGAAAGCACAGTGCACCTACTGGCGAAATCCAAACAATTCTACTATGCTAGAAACAATAAAACGAACAAACTTTTGGTGGCGAAGCTGGCCAAGGCGAAGATGAGGAATATGATCACCGGGCTCCGCAACCAACACGGCGTGGTCCAATACGCGGACCAGGATAAACTGCTGCTAGCAACAGCTCACCTGACAGAGATAATGACCGCGCCGTCGCGAGACCAAGGCGAGCAACAAGAACACTTGCGAAAGGCGGCACTTCCTCAGCTGAAAGACTCGGTCCGGGTAGAGCCTGGATGCCCCGATTTCAGGTGAGGTGGTTGACGCTGCCATTAAATCCCTCAAGTCTCAAGCCCCTGGCCCTGGCGGATACTCTACCAAGTTCTATAAGGTCTTCCGGTCCCAACTGACCCCCTCCCTGGTCATGCTCTTTAACTCCTTCAGGGAATCAGGCTCTGTGACCCCTTCTATGCAGGAATCCATCACCATTCTTCTACTCAAGCCGGGCAAAGACCCCAGGGACAATACCTCCTATAGACCAATCTCTCTCCTGAACATAGACGCAAATATCTTACTCCAAAATCCTCACCAACCGATGGTCAAACATTTTACCCGACATAATCAACGCTGACCAAACCAGCTTCATTAAAAACAGATACAAAGCCCTGAATTTAATAGACATCGTCTCACAAGATTCGCGGAAGCTGGCGCTTCTGGCCTCAGGACGGTGGTCAGTGATAATGTCGAATGCAATAATGTCGACAGTCAAAATGTCGAAAAAAATAATGTAGAAAAGCAAATAAATATATATAATTAAAATGTGTTGAATATGAGGGGTGAGAGGGTGGTGGGGGGGGTGTCAGGGGGGTGCTGGGTGAGGGGTGTTGGGGGAACCCCCCCCTAGTAAATGATACTCTTCTTGTTTATTTATTGAATAAATAAATATATATATAATTAAAATGTGTTGAGTATGAGGGGTGAGAGGGTGGTGGGGGGGTGGTAGGGGGTGTTGGGTGAGGGGGTTTGGGGGGGACTCTTGTTTATGTATTTATTGATAGCGCTAAATGACATTTTTTTTCAAAAAATTGACTCTTCATTATATGTATAGGTTTTCGACATTATTGTTTTCGACATTTTTGTAAATTGACATTTTTTTTTTCGACATTATCACTATAAACCCCTCAGGACGCTACCAACGCAGTTGACAAAGTTGATTGGGCCTTTATGTGCCTCACCCGCTGGTCTTCACAAGAGAGCTCACTTTTGGGGCGCATTACAGCCTGTAAAATGAACCTCCTCCCGAGATTCCTATACACCTGCTCTTCCCTGCCCATTGCGATCCCACTCCCTGCACTATGCCCCCTGCAAAGGAAGGCGCTTCAGTTCATCTGGAGGGGTAAGAAGGCTACAATTTACTAGAAAATAATGATGGGCAACGCCAAATTAGGCGGGCTGGGGGCCCCTGATCTGCGGGGGTACCAGGTGGCAGCACAGTTAGCCCACACTCATGCTTGGCTTATGGCCTCAGAGCGCCCAAGATGGGTGGAGGCGGACCAATCTTGCTTGCCTCTCCCCTTAAGCTTCCTCCCACACATCTCGCCCCCACAGCGCCGGGGATGGGAGAAACTGCTAACCTCCACCAAAGATACCCTGCGCATATGGGACTGGGCCTTTGAGCAATGTAAGGTGGCCTTTCAACTCAGGAAAACTGATAGATTCCGCTACATTCAACTCCGTCATTGGTGCTCCCGCCCTCTAACTCGGCAAGCCGCGACACGCACCCCTGCTTCCCTTGAACTGACCCTACACAAAACCCCCAGTCTCGGGTCGAAGATTTCCACCCTATATAAACGCCTGCAGGGAGACTTTCTTTCCACAAGTGCCCTATATCTGGCGCAGTGGGAGGCAGACTTGGGACACCCCCTGGAGGATCAGGCGTGGGTGGACATTTGGACACAGATGCATTCTTCGTCCCTTTGCATCACCAACAGAGAATGTGCATATAAAATTCTCTTGCACTGGTACTAGCCCCCTCTTAGACTCCATCACATGAACCAGGCCCTGGACCCCTCTTGTTGGCGATTTTGCAGACAGTTGGGCTCCTTCTTCCACATGTGGTGGTCATGCCCAAAAGGTAAAAACTTTCTGGAGACAATGCCTAGCCACCATTGACAACATTACCCCAGTAGTGATCCCATTGGAGCCAGAACCTGTTTCTCTTGGGGGCCCCGGTCCTGGGGTTACCCAAGATCTGGAAGGAGAGCCAAGCTGCTGGCCCAGTCTCTACTGGCCGGGAGAATCACGGTCGCCCGCACCTGGAAAACAACGGAACGACCTTTTATGCCTCTCTGGTGGGGGAAGATGTGGGACATTCTAATTGCGGAAAAAGTGTTGCCAGCCAGAGCAGGGTTCCTGCATCGATTCTTGAACATTTGGGCTCCTTTCCTGGACTATGATCAGAACTTCCCAGCCGTAATTTATAATCCCCCAGAGGTTAGGAGGGTCCTCGGCGCGGAGGGGGGACTCCCTGAAGGCAGAAGGCTCGGAACACGAATGATGGGAGACGGATTCATGGGGGAAGATATCCAGGGCTGAAGCAGAGAGCACAGACTGTTTGGGGGGGGGGGGCGAGAACCCGCAAGTATAAAGTTCAAAGAGTTCAATATGTCCTATGTTCACTCTTGTACATTCCTTCCTTGTGTTGCAGCTGGGTCCAAGGGAAGATTGTCTTGTGGCAGCTGATGGTGTTCAGGTGAGAGTCTGTATTACCCAACACTGTCCGGTAAAAGAGGCGTGTATTTAAATGGCTGGTTTCTCTCTCCTTACAGGTGCGGCGTAAGAAGTTGCAGTTTGTTACAGAATAATGCCTCCGGTTGTTAATCAGGTAAGTCTATGGTGGAGAGGTTGTATTCGTTGGCTCTCTCGGCTCACCTTATGTTTCTTTTGTCCCCTAGATGGTGGAATTCGGCGAAGAAAATGATGGATGCTGCGCCGGATCGAAAAATGCTGTGAGGACTGGTAAGTATGGCGCGGCGCTGCAGCCGGCGATGCGACGCGTGTAGAAATGAGTTCGAAGACGTGATGAATCCAGAATTCAGGTAAGGATTGATATAATATCTGTGTTCTAACCTTTCCTCTTTCTTTCGTCTTTTGCTAGAAGCTCTAGATTCGAGATGGGCGTGGCTGAAGACTGGATGCTGACTGCAGGCACGGTGAGCGTTACGCTGCTGGATGCAGAATAACGCGAAGCATGTGCTGCTGTTCGGGCGTGGTTTAAATAGCCTCCAAAGTAGTTCCAGGTAAAAAGTCCCTAGAACCACACCCAAGTAAAAAAATTGTCCCTGTAGTAAAATAATCCCATCCAGGCCTCACGTTGGCTTGGATTCATTTGCAGCATGGTCTGCATGAGGTAAGTAAAGTCTATGAGCCTGGCGCCTATGGCGCCAGGACTGAACCCCGACAGACCCCAGCCGGGGCTGCTGGGGTTTTATTAAATTTCTGGATGCCTGCTCCCGGGGCTGATGGGCTTGATCCGGATGTCCGGGGGTAGGCATCATGACAGGTCACCGCCAAGGGAACCAACCACATCCGCACCAGCGATGGTAAACAATGGAACCTGGAAAGAGTGGATGTGTACCGCAGAAGAGCGTCCACTAAGCACCCATCCACAGAAGCAGGAGAAGACCAAGAGCAGCAGGGTTCACCCAGCGACCCGCAACATCCAGAGACGGACGCTTCAGGGGAAAAGGATCAAAGAGAACAGACATACATGAGCCACTCTCCCCAGTCCAGGGAATCCCCCTGGGAGTCAACACCAGGAGATTTCGACCCACCTGAATCTCCACACGTCACCGTTCAAGCCCCAAGTCTCCTCTCCAACCAAGGCAGACCACAGTACGAGAGAAGGAAGCCCATCAAGTTCTCAGACTTCGACATGGACTAGCAACCATCCTTTTCCCACCAAAGGAGGTGTGTGGGGATTGTGGGGGACGCGATCTCACGAGACTTGGCATGTCAGGCGCGCAGAACTGTCAGAACCTGGTGGGAGGTGCAAGAAGACACACCGACCCGGCGCTCCTCCTGATCAGGATCATCACAAGGCCTTTGCACAAAGAGGCCCTGCCAGTCTGAGCGTAATTCCAAGGCTGGGGGCAGCCTCCTAGGTGCTCCGACTGTGCTGATGTGGACAGCATCCCACACCAACAGTATGCAGTGAAGCCACTGCATGAACTGGAATACTTATACTGCGAGTACCGTTACTTCTCACCCTGGATGTTACCTATCCCCAGTTATGCAGTTTAATGGCGGTGTCTAAATAAACACCTCACCAAGCATCAACTGTGTCCTATCATTCTTCCGGCCACCACATAGTAACTGAGCTCGCATTGAACCACGTCTCGTGAGAGCGAGGATGTCAAGATCAAAGTCTTTCGAGAAGGAGGCAGATGTCAGAAGAATGTTTGACAGCAGATCGAGCGTTCAGGGTGGCTAAGTGTAGCCGGTCACCATCTTTGAAGGTTTTCCGAGAAGGGGTACAGGGAGGCGAAAGCAAAAACTATGGGTGCAGGGCAAAAGGAGGCCACTGGTACCTGGGATTGCAAAGAAATTATAAAAAATACAAATGCCAGCGACAACTATCCATGGTGCCCCTGCACACACTTCAGAAGTGTCCACTCAAAATATGATCTACTTAATTCATGACATAAGACATTGCGTATAATTTATATTTTAACAAAATAATTTTTTTAAAAAAGGTATTAGTCTTCTGAACTGTTTTATTTAATAAGTTACACCTTGTATATGTATTAACACAATTTACCTCTTTATGTCAGCAATATGTTGTATAATGACTACATGTGCTTCGTCTAGAATTCATCATTTTTTTAAAAACAATTTTATTAGTTTTTACAAGAATCAACATTCAACAATAAATCCAGCAGTACTTATCATAATACTATAGCATCATGTACATATTGTTCAGTATTTACTGCTTACCCCCCCCCCCCCAACTCGAGCCTATTCCACTTTGCATTTTGCTTCTCTCTCTTCCAGGGGAACCTCCCCTTCCGTATTCTCAGACGTTTCATGATCGCCTAAGCAGTCTTGGGTGGACCCAGACAGTGTGGCCACTAATTGTTTCCAAGCCGTTAGGGTTTCTGCTTCCTCCTCCCCTCCCCTACTGGTGGCTTCATTCCATACGGCCGTTTCGGCTTTGGTCCATTTCTGGAGGTCGCTCCACCAAACTTCTACCTTAGGTCTGTTGCATGCTTCCACCCCATGGCAATTCTGTGCTTGGCAAGTATATATGCCTAGTCCTTAAGTTTACTAACATGTTTCAGTTGCCGAAGTCTAGGGAACCCCCCCTACCATGCATGCCCACACTGATTCAACGTTTAGCTTGATCCCTTTCTTATTTAGTCGGTGGGCTGCTTCTCCCTAGAACTTTCCCATTTCTGGACATGCCCAAAACATGTCTATCATCCCTGCGTTTTCTACACCGCATTTGGGGCATGTTTGTCGTTCAGCTTTCTCAAACTGGACTATCCTCTGGGGGTCATGTATGCCCTGTGGGTTAAATATAGCTGTATTTGTTGTAGCCTCGCGTTTCTGGACACTTTTTTTCAGATACCCTTGAGCCTGCACCCACAACCCATCACTCAGGAGTTCCCCGGCTTCCTCTTCCCATTCTTGTCTTAATTGGGCCACTTCCTTTCTCACCCTGGACATCAGCAGCTCATAGATTGGAGAAACCTCATGCCCTCCCTCTGCTATATCATACATTGTTTCTATGGCCGTGTCAGGTTGATCTTCCAGCATTATTTCAGACCATGTCTCGCTGATCCGCCGTACCATTCTAGTATAAGTTATATACTGCCCTATGTGTAAACCCGTTTCTTCTGCCAGCACACCAAATTCCTTTATTTCCACTTCCTGCCATATGTCTCCCACTATTGCTATCCCCACAGGATCCCAATGACTGCGAATAGTCTTCGTCAGTTGCACGTCTCCTCCGGTCAATGCCACTAGCACCACTTGCAGGGAACACAGGGTTGGGTTCTCCATGACCTGGTAGGCCTTGCGCCATATCTTCCATCCAAATTCCAACATCCTCAGGCGTCCTTTTAGCTCAGGTTTTGGCAGCCATATCAATTCTTTCAGAACAAATGGGACACACTCTGATCTCAACAGTCTGGACTCTGATGTCGAGTCTTCCGTAACCATTTGGCCATGTATTCGAGTTGACTGGCCAAGTAATAGATCTCAAAATTAGGCAGTTTTATACCCCCTTTATCATACGTGTCCTGTAACTTCCATAGGGCAATTCTGTTTCTAGCTCCATGCCAAATGAAGCCCCTGCATACGCTTTGGAGTTTGACAAAGAAACGCTTTGGTATCATATATGGTAGGTTACCAAAAAAATGTAGTAGCCTAGGCAATCCGACCATCTTCAACAGCGCCTCCCTCCCCATCATGGCCAAGGGGAGCTTAGACCAGAACTTCATGCTATTTTCAATGTTGGCTACCGCTTTCTCTGTGTTATGTTTATATTCTGCTTCAACCGTGTGATAAATGTCAATCCCCAGGTATCTGAACGTGCTGGTCTTCCAAGGTATTTGTAAGACTGACAGTTGTTCCCGCGGGACCCCTATGTACCTCCCTAGAGGGAATATACACGATTTCTTGGGATTAACTGCAATACCAGAGAGCAACGCAAATCGCTCCATTGCTTCTAGAATGTATTGAAGATTTTCCTCAGGGGTACTTCAAGTATAGTAACATGTCATCTGCAGATAATGAGATTAAGTGTGGTCCCCCTTTTGTATAGATCCCGACTTCCTTGTACTGTTGTCTCAAGTATATCGCCTGGGGTTCCAACGCTAGGATATACACCATCGGGGTCCAAGGGCATCCCTGTCTGGTGCCCCTAATGACTTCGAGATGATCGCTCCAGTCTTGACTATGGCTAACAGTGAACTGTATAGTAATTTCACCCACGTAAGGTGCCCCGGGTCCAATCCCATATTCTCTTAGGGCTACCATCAGCCAAGGCCATTTGACAGAGTCAAAGGCTTTCACTGCATCTAGTGCTATAATTGCAATCTCGCTCGAGTCTCCTTCTGTGTGCTCTATGACCCGGTGGAGTCGTCTGAGGTTGTCCGATATGCTTCTGCACGGGACATATCCGGACTGATCAGGGTGTATTAATCTGCTTATGACCTGTCTCATTCTATTTGCCAACACAGCTGTGAGTATTTTGGTGTCCTGGTTCAGCATCGACAATGGTCTGTACAACCCGCACTCTGTGCTGGGCTTATTAGGTTTGGGGAGTGGGATGATGATCGCCAAAACGGTCTCTAGTTTCACCTCGGCCTTCTGCAGTTCCTGCAGTATACCTCCCTGCAGCCCTTTGGATTTGGCTATAGCCGATCCTCTCACCACCACCTTAAATGATTCCCATACAGTGCCAGCCGATTCCACACTCCCAGTGTTGTTTTCGAAGTATTTTATCATTTCTTCCCTCAGATCCTCCCTGAACACTGGATCTTTCAATGCTTCAGCCTTGAGTAGCCACGTTGGGATCCTAGCCCTTGGAGGCAGATATTGCCATTTTAAGACCAATGGCGAGTGTTCTGAGAGGACCCTCGCTTTGTATTCTGATCGCACTATTTCTGCAGTCATCTCCTGTGAGGCGAATATATAATCTAAACGTGTGTACAAGTTCTGTGGGGCTGAGTAGTGCGAGTAATGTCTATCATGTGGGTGGTGTAACCTCCACATACCCTCTAGCCGGAGGTCTCCCAACAGTGTCTTTAGGGTTTTGGCAGCAGGGGTGGGTATGTCCGATTTCCTGTCTGACCCATCTACTCTTCGGTCTAATGTGCAGTTAAAGTCGCCTCCTCATATAATCGCCCCCCCCCCAACCCCAGGAATGGACTCATTTTACTACATAGGGTCTTGAGGGAAGCCACGGTGTATTGATAATGCAAATTTCTCTATTTTCTATCAATCCCCTTATTGCCACCCTCCTCCCGTCCGCCTCCACTGTGGTCTGTAGCAGCTGGAAAGGGACATGTGGTGCTACCCAAGCGATCACCCCCCTGGCATAAGCAGAGCACGTTGCACCTATGATGGTCCGCTTCCATTTCATCTATCACCTCTTGTTTCTCTTTCGTGAGATGTGTTTCCTGTATTAGGGCTATAACTATTTTCTGCCTTCTTAAGTACATCATAATCTTGTTACTCTTCAGGTAACTGTGGAGCCCCCTGACATTCCAGGTTAATATCTTAAGGTCCCCCATATTTTGACCATACCCAGTCCCCTTCTCTGTCCCTCCTCATAATCCGCTTTAAGCACAGGCGCGCATGTGTGTAAGCTCGTTCCCTAACCAATAACACCAAGTCCCCCAACACCCCTCCTTCCTATCCCCAACTGAACTTCCCCTACCACTGTCCTCCCTCCACCCATCCTCCCAACTTTCCCCCCTCCCTACTCGTCCCCAACTGTTGCTGAGCTCCATCCCCGGATCTCAGGCTACCCTGCATCTAGTCCTTTCCTGGCCTCCGCCGATACTTGGAACACAGCAAGGGATACCTCCCTACGAGTATCCCAACTAATCTAACTATTGGGGTAGGAATTCGATGCCTCCGTATCTCCCGCATTCATGCCACAATATGCCACGCCTACCTACATCCCCCACCCTCCAGCATAATGTCGCTCACCTCAGTTATAATATGCTATAATCCAGTCCCAGAGTCACATGTTATACAGCTCCTCGTCACCAGGACCAACGCTTCATTTGTTCGTCTCGCTCTCCGTTCGGCCTTCAGCTCCTGTCAGGCAGTTCTGTGCATCCAGCCATGCCGTGGCCTCGTCTGGGTTTCCAAAAATAAGGCCCTGCTTTTGTAGAGCACCTTCAGTTTCGCAGGGTACATCAACATGCATTTGTAGTTCGCCACACGTAGCCTTCTCTTCACCGTCCCCTAGTTCAGTCGCCGTCTATGCACCTGGAGTGTGCAATCCGGGTACGCCGTGATGGACGCAGATGCTCGTTGGATAATGCCTCCTTTCCGAAAGTGTTCCAGGATCTTCTCCCTGTCTCTGCAATTCAAGATTTTGGCAATAATCGGTCTCGGGGGGTGGGGAGGTGTGGGGGAGGGATAAGGGGGGGCTCCTGGCAGTGGCCTTATTAGGCCCCATGTGCTCTTTCAACTGCAAATCCCTGGCTGAGCGTTCCTCCTTCGATTTCTTGCAACAACATGTTTTCAATGTAGTTTGTCGGGGTCTGATCCTTCCTCTCCCTCTGGAAGCCCTACGATCCGTATGTTATTCCTTCGAGCTCGTCCTTCGGCTTCCTCCGCCCTGTTCTCTAGGTTGCTCACTTGCTGTCGCAGCATGTGGTCCTCTGCAGTGTTTAATGGACAGATGGCTGTGTTTGATTCCACTTCTTTCTCCAGCCCACTCGTGCGTTCTGCTAGTGTTCTCACATCTTGCCGTAAGAGATTGACGTCTATTTGTACTGCGTCTATCTTAAATTCTAACAAAGTTTTTAGTTCTCCCATAGCTGCATCAAGCTTAGTTTCCCATGTTGCTTTCAAATCTGTGATTGCCTCTAGGATCTGTTGATCGTTCCTTGTTGGTGTCATGTCTGGTTGGATATTCTTCTCTCTGTTCCTGGCTCCTTCTGCTGTCTGCGGAGTTTTCGTGTACTCCTCCATCGTGGGCTGCTTCCCCTTTGTTTTTGGCAACTTGGACGCCATATTCGCCCAATTTGTTGCAGCCTTTGTGAAGCCACTGGGGTGTTATTGGTTGTGATTGGGCTCTGCTTAGCTGGGGGCACTGCTTGGCTGTGTGCAGGAAGGGACCTACATCCTCCGTATGATTCCAGAGAGCGGCAGGGGGGGGATGCCCGTTTCATGCACGAGCGCTCCACTTGTCCAATCAGGGCCCCACACACTCCCACCAACCTCTAGCCTCTTATCTGGTAGCTACTTGTATTGTCCACTTTATGCCCGTGGTCGGCCTACAGCGTCTTGCATACCGCAGTCTATAGTGAGGTCTACCACGTCCAGCTGTTTCCACAGTCTGCACTTAGTGCTGATCACGTATTCGATGTTTCAGCCCAGTTCTTCACCGTGCCTGTGTCTGCTTATTGTGCTAGAGGGAGGCCAGAGCCCCCACCCAGTCCCAAAGAGTGGCCGGAGGGGGCACCCCTCCCTCCAGTGCACACTTGCAGAGTGCGCTGAAATCACCCAGTAGTTGTTTCCTTGGTCCGCATCAGTACTGTGTATTGATTCCTCCCAGGCTCTCTTCGCCTATTGCTCTGTCCTGGGCTGTCTCTTAGTGTTCCACGTGTTGCCCATCGGCTTTATTGGACTTTTTACAGGCTCCCTGTCCAGCTGTTCCACAGGATGCCTTCTCGGTCTTGGTGCCTGTAATGCGGTTCTCCAAGCCATGCCTTTCTGCTGTCCCAGTCTGTCAGGCCCACGGCATATGTCCACGGATTCACGTTCTTTTTAATTCTCTTGGGTGCGCTGTGATTTCCAAAGGTCTGTCGGTCCTACGGCTTGTCAGTTTTGCTGCACCACCATTCAGTCTTTACACTCCTTCCTTTAGTCCTCCTCACATCGGGTGCTTACTTCCTCGTGCCCCGCTCCAATTGCAAACAACGTTTTACACGTTACTGCCTTTGCAGTCATCTCCCTTCGTGGAAGCTCCTCCGGAGGCTTGCGAGTATTCTTGTCAC
Source organism: Ambystoma mexicanum (assembly GCF_040938575.1). NCBI lineage: Eukaryota > Metazoa > Chordata > Amphibia > Caudata > Ambystomatidae > Ambystoma > Ambystoma mexicanum. The sequence continues at coordinate 964,082,672 of NC_090936.1, read as the reverse complement.
AGGGCCGCGCTGTGTTCAGCCCGGCTCATATCAGTCTTGCGTCTGCCTCCTTCTCTTGTTACATCCCTTGGCAACATTGTATCCCATTTACTACCGAGGCTCCAGATTGGCCTCAAGTCCTCTTGATACTTATGTCTCTTGTCGATTCTGTTGCGCATCCACCTGCACCCGCACGCCGGGTCTGCTTCGTATAGGGCTGCCTCCGTTATGTTTCACCATCACTGCTCTGCAGATCCTTTGTCTTCCTCACTGGTGGGCGCTATTTTGGTTGTTCTTCGACGCAGAGCTTGACAAACTTCGCCTTCTATTTCTTCCTATGTGCACACTAATTTCTTGTCAGAAGTTTCACGGTAGCCTGCCCGCAGCCTTCATAGCGCAGTAGCTTCAGGTCCAATCTTCGGAGCAGGTGTCAAAACGCCTTTTTTTCCTTATGATCTTCGTCGGATCTGCAGGAGCTCACGGGATGCACCTCCTAGTCCGTGGCCATGTAGCCACGCCCCCCTCTAGAATTCATCATTGATGCTAACACATAGGGGTTACTGTTACATAAATGTATCTTTTTTTTTTAAACTTCTCTTTATTATTTTGATAACTTGAGACAATAACAGAACCCCGTAACTTACCCCTAATTCCCACCCACCATCCCCTCGAGCCTGCCATAGCACTCCCAGTCTCCCTCTCCCCCATCCCTTACTCCTCTGGCGACTCAGACATGTAGGTCCAACAGTTTGAGCCGATGGGGTCGCCACTGTTCATGAAACTCCCCCCTCAAGAAGTCCAATGTCTCTCCCCATTCCACAGCGAATTTCCCCAAAGTACAGTTGACTGCAAACGTAGCCCACTCCAAAGAAACTATCTCCCACATTTTCCTCAGCCAGTCCTGCTACATTGGGATATTGGGGCTCTTCCATCTTTCGGCAATGAGAGCCATCGCCGTTCGTATGAAGATTAATTTAGCCTTATATTGTAAAGTTCAAAGAGTTCAATATGTCCTATGTTCACTCTTGTACATTCCTTCCTTGTGTTGCAGCTGGGTCCAAGGGAAGATTGTCTTGTGGCAGCTGATGGTGTTCAGGTGAGAGTCTGTATTACCCAACACTGTCCGGTAAAAGAGGCGTGTATTTAAATGGCTGGTTTCTCTCTCCTTACAGGTGCGGCGTAAGAAGTTGCAGTTTGTTACAGAATAATGCCTCCGGTTGTTAATCAGGTAAGTCTATGGTGGAGAGGTTGTATTCGTTGGCTCTCTCGGCTCACCTTATGTTTCTTTTGTCCCCTAGATGGTGGAATTCGGCGAAGAAAATGATGGATGCTGCGCCGGATCGAAAAATGCTGTGAGGACTGGTAAGTATGGCGCGGCGCTGCAGCCGGCGATGCGACGCGTGTAGAAATGAGTTCGAAGACGTGATGAATCCAGAAATCAGGTAAGGATTGATATAATATCTGTGTTCTAACCTTTCCTCTTTCTTTCGTCTTTTGCTAGAAGCTCTAGATTCGAGATGGGCGTGGCTGAAGACGGGATGCTGACTGCAGGCACGGTGAGCGTTACGCTGCTGGATGCAGAATAACGCGAAGCATGTGCTGCTGTTCGGGCGTGGTTTAAATAGCCTCCAAAGTAGTTCCAGGTAAAAAGTCCCTAGAACCACACCCGAGTAAAAAAATTGTCCCTGTAGTAAAATAATCCCATCCAGGCCTCACGTTGGCTTGGATTCATTTGCAGCATGGTCTGCATGAGGTAAGTAAAGTCTATGAGCCTGGCGCCTATGGCGCCAGGACTGAACCCCGACAGACCCCAGCCGGGGCTGCTGGGGTTTTATTAAATTTCTGGATGCCTGCTCCCGGGGCTGATGGGCTTGATCCGGATGTCCGGGGGTAGGCATCATGACAGGTCACCGCCAAGGGAACCAACCACATCCGCACCAGCGATGGTAAACAATGGAACCTGGAAAGAGTGGATGTGTACCGCAGAAGAGCGTCCACTAAGCACCCATCCACAGAAGCAGGAGAAGACCAAGAGCAGCAGGGTTCACCCAGCGACCCGCAACATCCAGAGACGGACGCTTCAGGGGAAAAGGATCAAAGAGAACAGACATACATGAGCCACTCTCCCCAGTCCAGGGAATCCCCCTGGGAGTCAACACCAGGAGATTTCGACCCACCTGAATCTCCACACGTCACCGTTCAAGCCCCAAGTCTCCTCTCCAACCAAGGCAGACCACAGTACGAGAGAAGGAAGCCCATCAAGTTCTCAGACTTCGACATGGACTAGCAACCATCCTTTTCCCACCAAAGGAGGTGTGTGGGGATTGTGGGGGACGCGATCTCACGAGACTTGGCATGTCAGGCGCGCAGAACTGTCAGAACCTGGTGGGAGGTGCAAGAAGACACACCGACCCGGCGCTCCTCCTGATCAGGATCATCACAAGGCCTTTGCACAAAGAGGCCCTGCCAGTCTGAGCGTAATTCCAAGGCTGGGGGCAGCCTCCTAGGTGCTCCGACTGTGCTGATGTGGACAGCATCCCACACCAACAGTATGCAGTGAAGCCACTGCATGAACTGGAATACTTATACTGCGAGTACCGTTACTTCTCACCCTGGATGTTACCTATCCCCAGTTATGCAGTTTAATGGCGGTGTCTAAATAAACACCTCACCAAGCATCAACTGTGTCCTATCATTCTTCCGGCCACCACATAGTAACTGAGCTCGCATTGAACCACGTCTCGTGAGAGCGAGGATGTCAAGATCAAAGTCTTTCGAGAAGGAGGCAGATGTCAGAAGAATGTTTGACAGCAGATCGAGCGTTCAGGGTGGCTAAGTGTAGCCGGTCACCATCTTTGAAGGTTTTCCGAGAAGGGGTACAGGGAGGCGAAAGCAAAAACTATGGGTGCAGGGCAAAAGGAGGCCACTGGTACCTGGGATTGCAAAGAAATTATAAAAAATACAAATGCCAGCGACAACTATCCATGGTGCCCCTGCACACACTTCAGAAGTGTCCACTCAAAATATGATCTACTTAATTCATGACATAAGACATTGCGTATAATTTATATTTTAATAAAATAATTTTTTTTAAAAAGGTATTAGTCTTCTGAACTGTTTTATTTAATAAGTTACACCTTGTATATGTATTAACACAATTTACCTCTTTATGTCAGCAATATGTTGTATAATGACTACATGTGCTTCGTCTAGAATTCATCATTTTTTTAAAAACAATTTTATTAGTTTTTACAAGAATCAACATTCAACAATAAATCCAGCAGTACTTATCATAATACTATAGCATCATGTACATATTGTTCAGTATTTACTGCTTACCCCCCCCCCCCCCAACTCGAGCCTATTCCACTTTGCATTTTGCTTCTCTCTCTTCCAGGGGAACCTCCCCTTCCGTATTCTCAGACGTTTCATGATCGCCTAAGCAGTCTTGGGGGGACCCAGACAGTGTGGCCACTAATTGTTTCCAAGCCGTTAGGGTTTCTGCTTCCTCCTCCCCTCCCCTACTGGTGGCTTCATTCCATACGGCCGTTTCGGCTTTGGTCCATTTCTGGAGGTCGCTCCACCAAACTTCTACCTTAGGTCTGTTGCATGCTTCCACCCCATGGCAATTCTGTGCTTGGCAAGTATATATGCCTAGTCCTTAAGTTTACTAACATGTTTCAGTTGCCGAAGTCTAGGGAACCCCCCCTACCATGCATACCCACACTGATTCAACGTTTAGCTTGATCCCTTTCTTATTTAGTCGGTGGGCTGCTTCTCCCTAGAACTTTCCCATTTCTGGACATGCCCAAAACATGTCTATCATCCCTGCGTTTTCTACACCGCATTTGGGGCATGTTTGTCGTTCAGCTTTCTCAAACTGGACTATCCTCTGGGGGTCATGTATGCCCTGTGGGTTAAATATAGCTGTATTTGTTGTAGCCTCGCGTTTCTGGACACTTTTTTTCGGATACCCTTGAGCCTGCACCCACAACCCATCACTCATGAGTTCCCCGGCTTCCTCTTCCCATTCTTGTCTTAATTGGGCCACTTCCTTTCTCACCCTGGACATCAGCAGCTCATAGATTGGAGAAACCTCATGCCCTCCCTCTGCTATATCATACATTGTTTCTATGGCTGTGTCAGGTTGATCTTCCAGCATTATTTCAGACCATGTCTCGCTGATCCGCCGTACCATTCTAGTATAAGTTATATACTGCCCTATGTGTAAACCCGTTTCTTCTGCCAGCACACCAAATTCCTTTATTTCCACTTCCTGCCATATGTCTCCCACTATTGCTATCCCCACAGGATCCCAATGACTGCGAATAGTCTTCGTCAGTTGCACGTCTCCTCCGGTCAATGCCACTAGCACCACTTGCAGGGAACACAGGGTTGGGTTCTCCATGACCTGGTAGGCCTTGCGCCATATCTTCCATCCAAATTCCAACATCCTCAGGCGTCCTTTTAGCTCAGGTTTTGGCAGCCATATCAATTCTTTCAGAACAAATGGGACACACTCTGATCTCAACAGTCTGGACTCTGATGTCGAGTCTTCCGTAACCATTTGGCCATGTATTCGAGTTGACTGGCCAAGTAATAGATCTCAAAATTAGGCAGTTTTATACCCCCTTTATCATACGTGTCCTGTAACTTCCATAGGGCAATTCTGTTTCTAGCTCCATGCCAAATGAAGCCCCTGCATACGCTTTGGAGTTTGACAAAGAAACGCTTTGGTATCATATATGGTATGTTACCAAAAAAATGTAGTAGCCTAGGCAATCCGACCATCTTCAACAGCGCCTCCCTCCCCATCATGGCCAAGGGGAGCTTAGACCAGAACTTCATGCTATTTTCAATGTTGGCTACCGCTTTCTCTGTGTTATGTTTATATTCTGCTTCAACCGTGTGATAAATGTCAATCCCCAGGTATCTGAACGTGCTGGTCTTCCAAGGTATTTGTAAGACTGACAGTTGTTCCCGCGGGACCCCTATGTACCTCCCTAGAGGGAATATACACGATTTCTTGGGATTAACTGCAATACCAGAGAGCAACGCAAATCGCTCCATTGCTTCTAGAATGTATTGAAGATTTTCCTCAGGGGTACTTCAAGTATAGTAACATGTCATCTGCAGATAATGAGATTAAGTGTGGTCCCCCTTTTGTATAGATCCCGACTTCCTTGTACTGTTGTCTCAAGTATATCGCCTGGGGTTCCAACGCTAGGATATACACCATCGGGGTCCAAGGGCATCCCTGTCTGGTGCCCCTAATGACTTCGAGATGATCGCTCCAGTCTTGACTATGGCTAACAGTGAACTGTATAGTAATTTCACCCACGTAAGGTGCCCCGGGTCCAATCCCATATTCTCTTAGGGCTACCATCAGCCAAGGCCATTTGACAGAGTCAAAGGCTTTCACTGCATCTAGTGCTATAATTGCAATCTCGCTCGAGTCTCCTTCTGTGTGCTCTATGACCCGGTGGAGTCGTCTGAGGTTGTCCGATATGCTTCTGCACGGGACATATCCGGACTGATCAGGGTGTATTAATCTGCTTATGACCTGTCTCATTCTATTTGCCAACACAGCTGTGAGTATTTTGGTGTCCTGGTTCAGCATCGACAATGGTCTGTACAACCCGCACTCTGTGCTGGGCTTATTAGGTTTGGGGAGTGGGATGATGATCGCCAAAACGGTCTCTAGTTTCACCTCGGCCTTCTGCAGTTCCTGCAGTATACCTCCCTGCAGCCCTTTGGATTTGGCTATAGCCGATCCTCTCACCACCACCTTAAATGATTCCCATACAGTGCCAGCCGATTCCACACTCCCAGTGTTGTTTTCGAAGTATTTTATCATTTCTTCCCTCAGATCCTCCCTGAACACTGGATCTTTCAATGCTTCAGCCTTGAGTAGCCACGTTGGGATCCTAGCCCTTGGAGGCAGATATTGCCATTTTAAGACCAATGGCGAGTGTTCTGAGAGGACCCTCGCTTTGTATTCTGATCGCACTATTTCTGCAGTCATCTCCTGTGAGGCGAACATATAATCTAAACGTGTGTACAAGTTCTGTGGGGCTGAGTAGTGCGAGTAATGTCTATCATGTGGGTGGTGTAACCTCCACATACCCTCTAGCCGGAGGTCTCCCAACAGGGTCTTTAGGGTTTTGGCAGCAGGGGTGGGTATGTCTGATTTCCTGTCTGACCCATCTACTCTTCGGTCTAATGTGCAGTTAAAGTCGCCTCCTCATATAATCGCCCCCCCCCCAACCCCAGGAATGGACTCATTTTACTACATAGGGTCTTGAGGGAAGCCACGGTGTATTGATAATGCAAATTTCTCTATTTTCTATCAATCCCCTTATTGCCACCCTCCTCCCGTCCGCCTCCACTGTGGTCTGTAGCAGCTGGAAAGGGACATGTGGTGCTACCCAAGCGATCACCCCCCTGGCATAAGCAGAGCACGTTGCACCTATGATGGTCCGCTTCCATTTCATCTATCACCTCTTGTTTCTCTTTCGTGAGATGTGTTTCCTGTATTAGGGCTATAACTATTTTCTGCCTTCTTAAGTACATCATAATCTTGTTACTCTTCAGGTAACTGTGGAGCCCCCTGACATTCCAGGTTAATATCTTAAGGTCCCCCATATTTTGACCATACCCAGTCCCCTTCTCTGTCCCTCCTCATAATCCGCTTTAAGCACAGGCGCGCATGTGTGTAAGCTCGTTCCCTAACCAATAACACCAAGTCCCCCAACACCCCTCCTTCCTATCCCCAACTGAACTTCCCCTACCACTGTCCTCCCTCCACCCATCCTCCCAACTTTCCCCCCTCCCTACTCGTCCCCAACTGTTGCTGAGCTCCATCCCCGGATCTCAGGCTACCCTGCATCTAGTCCTTTCCTGGCCTCCGCCGATACTTGGAACACAGCAAGGGATACCTCCCTACGAGTATCCCAACTAATCTAACTATTGGGGTAGGAATTCGATGCCTCCGTATCTCCCGCATTCATGCCACAATATGCCACGCCTACCTACATCCCCCACCCTCCAGCATAATGTCGCTCACCTCAGTTATAATATGCTATAATCCAGTCCCAGAGTCACATGTTATACAGCTCCTCGTCACCAGGACCAACGCTTCATTTGTTCGTCTCGCTCTCCGTTCGGCCTTCAGCTCCTGTCAGGCAGTTCTGTGCATCCAGCCATGCCGTGGCCTCGTCTGGGTTTCCAAAAATAAGGCCCTGCTTTTGTAGAGCACCTTCAGTTTCGCAGGGTACATCAACATGCATTTGTAGTTCGCCACACGTAGCCTTCTCTTCACCGTCCCCTAGTTCAGTCGCCGTCTATGCACCTGGAGTGTGTAATCCGGGTACGCCGTGATGGACGCAGATGCTCGTTGGATAATGCCTCCTTTCCGAAAGTGTTCCAGGATCTTCTCCCTATCTCTGCAATTCAAGATTTTGGCAATAATCGGTCTCGGGGGGGTGGGGAGGTGTGGGGGAGGGATAAGGGGGGGCTCCTGGCAGTGGCCTTATTAGGCCCCATGTGCTCTTTCAACTGCAAATCCCTGGCTGAGCGTTCCTCCTTCGATTTCTTGCAACAACATGTTTTCAATGTAGTTTGTCGGGGTCTGATCCTTCCTCTCCCTCTGGAAGCCCTACGATCCGTATGTTATTCCTTCGAGCTCGTCCTTCGGCTTCCTCCGCCCTGTTCTCTAGGTTGCTCACTTGCTGTCGCAGCATGTGGTCCTCTGCAGTGTTTAATGGACAGATGGCTGTGTTTGATTCCACTTCTTTCTCCAGCCCACTCGTGCGTTCTGCTAGTGTTCTCACATCTTGCCGTAAGAGATTGACGTCTATTTGTACTGCGTCTATCTTAAATTCTAACAAAGTTTTTAGTTCTCCCATAGCTGCATCAAGCTTAGCTTCCCATGTTGCTTTCAAATCTGTGATTGCCTCTAGGATCTGTTGATCGTTCCTTGTTGGTGTCATGTCTGGTTGGATATTCTTCTCTCTGTTCCTGGCTCCTTCTGCTGTCTGCGAAGTTTTCGTGTACTCCTCCATCGTGGGCTGCTTCCCCTTTGTTTTTGGCAACTTGGACGCCATATTCGCCCAATTTGTTGCAGCCTTTGTGAAGCCACTGGGGTGTTATTGGTTGTGATTGGGCTCTGCTTAGCTGGGGCCACTGCTTGGCTGTGTGCAGGAAGGGACCTACATCCTCCGTATGATTCCAGAGAGCGGCAGGGGGGGATGCCCGTTTCATGCACGAGCGCTCCACTTGTCCAATCAGGGCCCCACACACTCCCACCAACTTCTAGCCTCTTATCTGGTAGCTACTTGTATTGTCCACTTTATGCCCGTGGTCGGCCTACAGCGTCTTGCATACCGCAGTCTATAGTGAGGTCTATCACGTCCAGCTGTTTCCACAGTCTGCACTTAGTGCTGATCACGTATTCGATGTTTCAGCCCAGTTCTTCACCGTGCCTGTGTCTGCTTATTGTGCTAGAGGGAGGCCAGAGCCCCCACCCAGTCCCAAAGAGTGGCCGGAGGGGGCACCCCTCCCTCCAGTGCACACTTGCAGAGTGCGCTGAAATCACCCAGTAGTTGTTTCCTTGGTCCGCATCAGTACTGTGTATTGATTCCTCCCAGGCTCTCTTCGCCTATTGCTCTGTCCTGGGCTGTCTCTTAGTGTTCCACGTGTTGCCCATCGGCTTTATTGGACTTTTTACAGGCTCCCTGTCCAGCTGTTCCACAGGATGCCTTCTCGGTCTTGGTGCCTGTAATGCGGTTCTCCAAGCCATGCCTTTCTGCTGTCCCAGTCTGTCAGGCCCACGGCATATGTCCACGGATTCACGTTCTTTTTAATTCTCTTGGGTGCGCTGTGATTTCCAAAGGTCTGTCGGTCCTACGGCTTGTCAGTTTTGCTGCACCACCATTCAGTCTTTACACTCCTTCCTTTAGTCCTCCTCACATCGGGTGCTTACTTCCTCGTGCCCCGCTCCAATTGCAAACAACGTTTTACACGTTACTGCCTTTGCAGTCATCTCCCTTCGTGGAAGCTCCTCCGGAGGCTTGCGAGTATTCTTGTCACAGGGCCGCGCTGTGTTCAGCCCGGCTCATATCAGTCTTGCGTCTGCCTCCTTCTCTTGTTACATCCCTTGGCAACATTGTATCCCATTTACTACCGAGGCTCCAGATTGGCCTCAAGTCCTCTTGATACTTATGTCTCTTGTCGATTCTGTTGCGCATCCACCTGCACCCGCACGCCGGGACTGCGTCGTATAGGGCTGCCTCCGTTATGTTTCACCATCACTGCTCTGCAGATCCTTTGTCTTCCTCACTGGTGGGCGCTATTTTGGTTGTTCTTCGACGCAGAGCTTGACAAACTTCGCCTTCTATTTCTTCCTATGTGCACACTAATTTCTTGTCAGAAGTTTCACGGTAGCCGGCCCGCAGCCTTCATAGCGCAGTAGCTTCAGGTCCAATCTTCGGAGCAGGTGTCAAGACGCCTTTTTTTCCTTATGATCTTCGTCGGATCTGCAGGAGCTCACGGGATGCACCTCCTAGTCCGTGGCCATGTAGCCACGCCCCCCTCTAGAATTCATCATTGATGCTAACACATAGGGGTTACTGTTACATAAATGTATCTTTTTTTTTTAAACTTCTCTTTATTATTTTGATAACTTGAGACAATAACAGAACCCCGTAACTTACCCCTAATTCCCACCCACCATCCCCCCGAGCCTGCCATAGCACTCCCAGTCTCCCTCTCCCCCATCCCTTACTCCTCTGGCGACTCAGACATGTAGGTCCAACAGTTTGAGCCGATGGGGTCGCCACTGTTCATGAAACTCCCCCCTCAAGAAGTCCAATGTCTCTCCCCATTCCACAGCGAATTTCCCCAAAGTACAGTTGACTGCAAACGTAGCCCACTCCAAAGAAACTATCTCCCACATTTTCCTCAGCCAGTCCTGCTACATTGCGATATTGGGGCTCTTCCATCTTTCGGCAATGAGAGCCATCGCCGTTCGTATGAAGATTACTTTAGCCTTATATTGTCCCACCCCGGCTCTCGCCGCTTACCCAATAGGATCTCCTGAGAGTCCTGACTCGTTCCGTACCCAAAGGTCTGGTCTAACGCCTGAGAAATATCTCTCCAGATGGGTCTAATATTAGGACAATCCCACCATATATGAGCCTCCGTGCCTTCCTCACCACAACCCCGGATGTTGGGAATATTGCATGGAGATGCGCCGGGGTGTAATGCCATCCGAATAAGCACTTGTACCAAGTCTCCTGGAGCTGGGCCGCCCTGGCCACCTTCGGTATCAATCTCCAAAGCCTCTCCCATTCTGCCCAGTCCATTCTGCCCCAATTAGCCCTTCCCATCTGGACATATACGGCCATTTTACAGTCAGGCTGGTACTCTCCAGTAGCCTATAAAGATGATCAGCCCTTTGGACCCCTCGTGCGTCAGGAGGAACCGCTCAAACTGTGTCAGCTCCCGAGTTGCTGCCCTCCGAACTTCCACGGATATTATCACCCAGTGTCTGAGCTGAAAATATCTGAGCTGCTCTCCCTCGCCCACCACAAACTCCCGTTTGCATTCTTCAAAGGATTTCACATTCGGACCCTGAAACAAATCTCTAATGACCCTGCATCGCCCGCTCTCCCACCTCAGGAATGCCCCCTTTACCAACCCCAGGGGGAAATCCCGGTTATTGAAGATGGGGGTGAACGGTGACAGAAAGGCAGTAATCCCCAATGTCTTCACAACCTCCAAGCAGATGTCAACCAACCCCTTTGTTATGCTGCTCAAATATAGATGTGCCAGTCATAGCCTACGAGGAAGCCAGAGTACCTCTCCCAAATGGTGTTGAGCCACTGCTCTATCGATTTTAACCCAGTGCTTGTTATATTCCGCTGAAAACCATTCCAGGATTACCTTGAGCTGCGTTTGTCAGTTCGGGGTTTCTGGGCTCCTGTAACCCTTGTGGCTTCTCCAGCCTTGATTATAAATGACTTTCGGTTTCTCAGGGCTCCCCAAAGCCCTCAGGCCCTCTGCTAGGCTTGTTTTTTTCTGTTTGGGGTTCATCTGGTTCCTGTAACCCTTGCAGATTCCCCAGCCTCTAATTGCACTGCTCGCCCCTCCTCAATGCGTTAGATTTTTGGGAGCGTTTGCTTCCTTTCTGCTGCTCAGCTCGGCAGCTGATTCACTTCTCTTGCGGAGCTTGGGGATTTGGTCTCTCCTATGCACTTTGGTTGCGGCACCATGGGTTCCATTTGGTGGTGCCACTAGGCAAGATCGTTGCTTTCCTTTTGGTGACCACCACCCATGGGATACCATTATGGCACCCATGGGTGGGGTACACGCTTGTACCCCTTATGTGCGTTTTTGGGAACATGTGTTTTGCCCACAAAGTAGGGTATGGGCTGGTGAAAGCTACATGCCGACTTGGGAGTGGCTCTAAGTGTCCTCCATTTTTGGGATACCCAGGCCCTGACATAGGAATCAATGGATTCCTACACAAAGGCAATATGGCCACTGTGGCCCCTTGGTTCCTATTGCCTTTTACCTTGTTTCCCAAAGACCTGGGAAGCCCTCTCTCTGTTTCCTTCCTCCTGAGTGGCTGTTGGGTGGAAACACCATATACGGCTCTGGGGCTGCCGCCTGTCAGACTGACTGGAGCTTTCCCAGGTGCTGTGTGTTGGGGGTACACCTTAGGATGGGATCTCTATGAATGGAGTCTGAAGTGAACTCACGTTCTGTGTTGTGGGTGTCTGGTTTCTTTGTTCCAACACAATGAATGAGACAGCCCTGACATGAATGCAGTGTGAGTGCTGAAAGGCTGGGTACTTACCTCAATCCACATTCTTTGTTATGGGTGTCTGGGCGGAGTGAATGGCCTAAATGCCTGTGAGCCTGATTGGCTTCCTTCCAGCATGAATGCCCTTCGGCATGGTTGGTTGACTGACTGAGCCTGGCTCAACCTGAGTGAATGGGAACCAATGTGTATAACAGGTGACCTCTCACTCATTTTTTTCAGAAGCTGAAATCAAATATGAAGTAAGAAGATGCTGTTCCTTGAAGCGCAGGTCGAGGAGAAGTCTGGTGCTGCATTTTCTTTGTGCAATCCAAAAGCTGCCGTGTTCTTCCAAGAGAGGACCTGCAAAGGATACAAAGGAGAACTCTCCCCGAGCTAGGAGGGACCATCGTGCAACATGCTGCTCTTCATCGAAGTATCCTGGAAGCCGGTCCTGCGTGCCTGCCGTCCTGAGAAGGGGTCTTCATAAGTCCTGAAGAGGAGTGCCTGGACATCTCGAGTCCATTGATGTCACCCAGAGTCCGGAGGGCATTTTGTGACGCTGTTGCCGTCTACCACCCAAAAGAGGGGGAACCCTGGCATAGTGCTGCTGGACACCCATGGCTGCGAATGTTCCAAACTGCCTAAGAACATTTCAAATGACATCCTTGCCACCATCACTGACCACTTTTTCCCACCAGAGAGAGTACAGAGTCGCTGGGTGCAAAGGAAGGTCCACCGGTGTACGTCATCAGAAACAAGAGGCGTGTCGCTGTTTTTTGACTGTGGAGTTCAGGCAAGATCCAGCATTACCTGAAGCCAAAGACATTGAATTCACCAAATACTGACATTTCTTCAAACAGAAGTAATAATAGTCTTTCCAATTCCCATGTAGCAGACAATGTACTCTGGACTGGGAGTTCCTTGTCGGAATGGGGGTCCTTGTCCCCGAGAGGGGAGTCCCTCCCAGTGAGGTCCCACTTGCCCTGACCTCTAGGGAGGGTCTTGTTGAGCAGGCTCCCCTGCCGAGCCTCGAAGGGAGTGGTCTCCCCTCTGTGAAGGGAAGAATTGTCCAGATTGTCACATACCCCTACTGTTAAATGAGAGTCTCCTCTGATTGGGAAGCAGAAAACGTCTTGGCTGGTGGCTGTTTTCCCAGGCCCACAGAACATGAGAGAGAGAATTTTTAAGAGTCTTCTGCAGGAGGATGGTGTAAGAGATCTGGGATTTTGTTATCACATAAAAGAAGGGAATTGGTGTTAACCTCCCTCTGGTCAATCTGGGACAACCAGTGATGGAATTATTGGATGGTGCTACCTACAATTAATTGGGCCGGTAGTCTAGGAATTATGGCTGCTTCCATGTAAATCTCTTCCCCCCAAAATGTTTACGGGTATTCTAATGAGGAAAGAGGTTTCCGAGTGCTCGTGGATGCACCAGACAGGGCCCCTTTTTAACTCTCTCCCTCCTGAGGATATTAAGCTCGGATGTATGGCACATCTTTTGCTCCCACTATCAAGATGAGCCTAAACCTTCTGTTGTTGGATGGTGGCGGGGACCCTATAGGTGGTTCGATTTCCCACATATATACGTATTTGGTTTTAACCTTTCCTCCGAACCTCCGACTGAGCTACTTTCCTTGCCTACCGGGGAAAATGTGGTCGGGGGTTGGGCATATAGGACAGTGGCAAAGAAAATCTCCAGACTTTTTCCTGGGTGGTGATGTGGGAGGAGGTTGCGATGTCTGAATTTCCCACATGAATAACATGCATATCCCTCAGAGAGAGGTAGAGGCAGCTGTGGCGTTTCATAATCCTCTAACGTTATTCCAGATGGATAAATTACAGAGGGTTCACTGTCCCGGGGAATCACTTTCTGATCTAGCTCAACTAACTCCTTGTTTGTATCAGGCCCCCCCCCTCCACTTTCCCCCGGAAAAACTGTTTTGGTGGGACGAGAAAGAGGATGTGGACATCGGACTCTCAGGGTTTTATCCTCTACAGTGGAGGAGGCTTCACAGGGCCTTTGGTGATCAGGGGACTCCATGTTCTCCAGTGAAGTGGTAAGTCCTATCTGAATTTCATTAGGGTATTACTCACTCTCCAACTCAGTGGGAATTAGAAATTATTTTTGTGATTTTGCCCAAAGGTCCTTTCTCAATTTCCTACACTGCTCTGTGCAGTCTTGTGCTTTGATGTATCTTGTAGGGGGACCCCCGCATAGAAAATGTGCCATCAACCCCCCGCTCTGAATGTTGGTGGGTTTGATTGAGTACTTTAGGAGGGTGAGTTGGAACTCTCCTTCAAGGGGTAAAGGGGAATAAATGATGAATCCAGATTTCTGTCCAGGTCTTGCCGGCAGGCTTACGTATGCCCAAAGTCCTGGGAGAATGTCTATGTGAAGACTAAGAATAGCGTTGTCCCTACCAGGTATTCACTGATCACAGGGACTAAATATCTGAAAGTTATTCCCCCCCCCCTCTACTTTCTTCCGAACAGGTAGAATGGCTTTGGAAGTTAAGGGATGGAAGGGGAGACCCAACCTACTTCTGTTAATTGGGTGACCATAGAGCTCAGCCCAACTGGGATGTTGAGGTCCTAAACCTATTGGGAACGGGGCCAACTCTGTCTCCGATTTGAATGTTGATGTTGGGTCGATAGAGTCTACTACATGGGTCAACCCTTATCGGGATGTCCACATCCAACTCCGACACCATATGTGGTGAACCAGAAAGGGGAGTCCGACCAATGACTGACAAATGTTGGGGTAGTTAATTAAAGGTCCCACGGGTAAAGAGAAGTTTGAATTGCGCACATAATATTGGAGATTGGGGGGGGGGGGGGACAGCGATATTGAAAATTGGCACAAATAGTGCATGGTGCAGTGTGAATGGGATACATTTTACTTTTAGTGTTATTTGTGTAAAATGATACATTTTTCAATTCGCATGTCCGGCAGCAATATAATGACATTTGTTGACATGGTATAGATACAATATAGATGCATTTAAAGGATCCTATAACTAGAAATATAAGGAGAACATGGGAGAAATTGAATAATTACCTTGGTATTGAAGCCTTGAGAGATACAGGGGCCTCAATCTGGATGAATCCAAAAATCAAAATAGATGGAAAGGTTATTTTCTTGCATGAGTTGTTCCTTTGTGGTGTTAAATGGCTTGGAGACCTTTACAAGAAAGGCTGTTGGATGAGGGGGAGAGAAATCCAAACCACCTTTAATATTCCAAGTTTCAGTGGAGCAGACTATCGGAAAATTAAGAAAGCTGTTGGGGAGATTGAGGTGAAAGATGGATTGAAGTGGACCTGTTCAGAAAAACTCAGAAACCTGGAGAGGGTGGACTAGCTAGCAGTGTTTATGGAATGGTTGTGGCGGCATACAAAGGAAATGATTTATTGAGAGGATTGGAGCAGGAGAATTGGATGCAAGATTGATGAAAGTGAATGGTCTCGTATGTGTGAAAATGTCAAACTGTGCTCTTTGGGGTTAACAGAGAGATCAAGACAAATCAAGATCTTGAACCAGGTCCTTTGGACGCTAGAGCGATTGCAAAGGAGAGGTATGAGTGATAATTCAGACAGACTGCTGGGCTTGTGTACAGGAATCCGGAACGCTAGAGCATATGTTATGGGATGCACACGAGTGAGAGGATTTTGGTTAGAGTTTGATAATATCTGTGAGAAGGTTATAGGTGAAAGACTAAAATATGATTGCAAGACTCTGATATTGGGTAGTGATTTGATGTTAGAAGACCCGACTACTAGTCCGAAAAAAAATGGACTTTCAGAAAAGCGATGGAAGACACCAGAATCTGTGGATATTGCGGTGTGGCTTGCAGAAATGCATAATCTTGCGGAGATTGAAAGTTATTTTCCGTAGAGAAAAGAAAATTGCATTGTTTGATAAGATTTGGGGTAAATTCCTTACATTACACTGAACAACTGATTGAAAATGTGAACTTTGAACTGGAGGGAGGTGGAGGTTTTGGTTTATTGTATTACCATTATAAGATATATATTGTATACGTTTATTATGTGGCACTCTGTATATAATTTAAACCAAAATAAAATATTCAAAAATGATATAGATGCATCGAGTGTCACTCAGCCTTAATGAGAAGCGAGGAGTTAAACATGTACATGCGAGATAGAAGGTTGTGAATGGAGATTGTGATGAGGGGACACAGTAGTCCATAACACACACATGCATGAACATGCATACATCAGAAGCTTTTTGATATAGTTGGGAGATATGGGGGAAATTATGAATAGACGATTCTGTGTGATGTGTGTCCCCTCATTGTGGGGAGTTTGTGTGAATCACCAAAGCTTGGGTCTGTGATCTGCGAGGTGAAACTTTGAGTGGCCAACCTCCAAGGCCAACAATACTGCACATGAGGAGCGGGGAACACCCGTGCAGCCCTCACTCCACTTGTTTGATAGGTTTTATAAATCGATCGAATGGTACTGGCCGAATTCGGGCAAATGTACCATTTGATTGATTAATTAATGATCAAATAGGCTAATACCATCAAAGGCCCACTCAAACACATGTTTCAAGAGTGTTTATTAAACGTACAAGAAAACAACTATCTAGCCCCATTGCTATGAGGGAAGCTCCCTTCCTAACAAACTAAAACTAATGGTGCTCCTCAGATGTCCCAAAAGAAATAGTCCTTAGTCCAAATTCTATTCGACTAACTGGCCCTACCACTTAAGAAAACTTAAAAAGAAGGAGGCTGTAGCAACAGCCTCTGTCCTTGATAGTTGCCTGGCCCAATGTTTTGGATCTCTCGCCCAAAAAGGAATTAAAAGTTCATCAAATGCTGGGTCTATTTCCAAACAAAGTGTGATGAATCTGACTGCGTCATCACTACTTTCCCACAGGTGATGTCTCCCCTTGTGGCCAGGGGATGGCAGCCGCTATTTAATCCTGACCCTGGAGGTGGCTATATGAGGGAGGATCACATGGAGGAGGTAATCCACAGGAGGGGGGTCATGACATCATCGGTTTAGACATGGTATCCCCCTTTTCCTTTTGAGGACACCCCCACCATTCCCGTGCCTTAATGGCATGTTGTCATACCTCCCCTCACCCACCTAGGAAGGTTAGGGAAAAGCACTTCCCCATATTTAGTACACAAGTCAACAAAACCTGACTTGCCTTCTGAAACTAGTTTTTCAGACTTTTTATACAAGTCCTCAAAAACTGACTTGCCTTCCGAAATGACTGACCATACCTTTTCAGACTTTCCATTTAAGTCATCAAGAACGGACTTCATTTTCCCCTAAATGCAAAAGTACTGAGATGAAGAAGATAAGCCGAGTATTGAAGATCAATGGCGGCCAGAAGCACAAGCTGCACTCTAGTTGTTGCACGGAAATACAAGTTGCTGGGAGATTTAAACTGGCAGACCAGCTGACTGGAGAACTCTAGTCCTCTCTGTGTCTACCGAGAGACTGTACAGCTGGAGGAGGGTCCGTCGAGCCAACCGACTCACTGAAGGAACTGAGAGGAGAGGACTGCAAGGGACAACACGTTGCAAGGATGCCAAAAGCAGGCGGGAAGCTTCAGAGCGTTCACAGGTGCTAGAGAGCAGCCTCTTCACCGCCTGAGCCCAGAGAGGATCCAAACAGAAGAGCGGGAGCCGCGAGAGGAACAGAAGCAGCAAGCAGAAACGGAACGCCGAAGAGCTGCAGGCTTGCTGCGGGAAAGCATATACACGCCATCAAGAGTCGATGAGGCCAACCAAGCAAAGCAGGGACAACGGGGCATATCGGAAATCCACCCAAAAACAAATAACATTGAATGAAGTGTAAGAGAGAATGAGCAAATGAATACGATTTAAAAGGACAGAACAAAGGGAACTTAAGCCCTCAGTCTCTCTTTGCAGGTTCTGTATTCTGCCTTTTCAAGTCTTGATATATATTTCATATGGTTTCCTTTGCCCCAGGAAATACGAGGTTTTCATATTACAACTACACCATTTCCTGCTTGGCGACTGAATGTGTCCTTGTCTGGCTTTCAAACAATTGAACCCTCCAGGCTCTCCCTCTTCCCATGGCTGTTTAGTAGGTTTCCTGTTTTTAGTACTTCCTAAAGTCCTCAGGACCTCGATTTGGCTTGTTTTAGCAGCCCATCTGTACGTCGTCTGTCAGTTTGGGTTTTCCTGGATCCTGTAACAATTGTGGCTTCTCCAGCAATTATAAATGTCTTTCAGTTTCTCAGGGCTCCCCAAAGCCCTATGCTAGGCTTGTTTCATCACTGTTTTGGTGCATCTGGTTCCCCTAACCCTTGTGGATTCCCCAGCCTCAAATAACAGTTTGTCTCTCCCCAATGCGTTACCTTTTTGGGAGCATTTGCTTCCTTTCTGCTGCTCAACCCAGCAGAGTTTGGGGATTTGGTGTTTCCACTGCCCTCTAGTTTTAGACTCTGTGTAAGATTCTCACTCCATGATTCAAAGTTCCGTGTGGATTTATGTACGTCATCAGAAACAAATGGAGTGCGTCACTACTCTTGGACAGTGGAGTTCAGGCGAGATCCAGCGTTACCCGACGCCAAAAAGAATGAAGAAATGTCAGTATTCAGTGGATTCAAAACAGATGTAACAGTCTTTCCAATTCCCATGTAGGCAGACAACGTACTCTGAACTGGGAGTTCCTTATAGGAATGCGAGTCCTTGTTCCCGAGAGTGGAGTCACTCCCAGTGAGGCCCCACTTGCCCAGACCGCTAGAGAGGGTCTTGCTGAGTGGGCTCACCTTCATAGCCTCAAAGGGGTGTGGGCTTCCCTCTGGGGAGAATGGACAAATTGCCCAGATTTGTCACAATTTCTTTACTATAGGCCCTTGCTGATGTTCACAGTTGAAGTGTATATAATTTATGCAGTGCAGGAGTTGTGAAGAACTCATGGTGGCAACAAGTAAGACAGACACAAGTGATCACAGTTACAGGGAGTTTATTGAACAATGAATGCTGTGTGCAGGTGGGAAAAACGTCTAATCTAAACTTAAATCTAAGATGGGAACAATCGTCGACCCTAAAATGGAAATAAGGCAGTCTGGTGGCGTTGTGTCAAATAACAAGGCCCCATACTAAGAAACCTATTGCCAAACCTTACAACTATTACAAAAAAGGGTGTCGGATAATTCTCAACAAAAGAAAGAAGTGTTCTCAAATAATATGTCAGGATGCGGTAGCCTAGGTCTCCCTTCCCCACGTTTTGGACACAGGGCAAGATGGGAGCTTGGAGCACAGTACAGTGTTGGGCTTCTCCAGCACGAGACGACAGTTGTAATTGCAGATCTCTGAACAGTCGATGGCTCAGTCTCGTTTTCTTGAGTCTCTTGCCTTCGAGGACCTGACATTCAACTAACAAAACAAATACACAGTCTCTTTTCCATGGGCTTTGGGTGATGACTTTCACCCCGGGATTCCCCTCTTCCGGGCGCAAATCCCTATAAAGTTCTTTAAATGATATCAAGACCCCGGATAGCTATGTTTTCTCGCTTTCGAGGACCTCTCTGGTTCCAAAATAAAGTTCCTTTAATAAAATTAAAGTTCGGTTCCAATGTTCACTGGGTGATGTGTTTCCACCCTGGGTTCCCCTCTTCTGGGCTCTGAGCCTTCTCAATTCCTTAATATAGTTTCCTGTAGGGTGATGGCTTCACCCATGGGTCTCCCCTCTTTTGGACGCTGACCCTTCTCAATTCCTTACTATAGTTTCACGTAGGGCGTTGGCTTCACCCCTGGGTCCCCCCTTTTCTGGGTGCTGACACTTCTTTACTTTCAACCTCCCTTCTCTAGGTTCACTACGGCTTCTTATTTGCTCACAAAGCTTGATGTCTTTTCAAAACAGTTCTAGTGGACATCCCTCCGCCCGGTTTACTCTTTTTACAGTGTTTCCTGGGACTTTAGACTTGCCCCCTTCTCGTCAGCATCCCTCGGTCGGGCTCACTCTTGCCAACTTCACATTTGCTTGGATTTGCAGGATTCACTTACCTTACTTTCTCACTGGTGTAGATAAAAAAGTCTTCATTGTACGGCATTTTACTAGACCTCCTGTATGACCACTTTGACCTCTTTCGGCAACTCTCGTACAGCTTTCTGGTACCCTTAGTTTTGCTCAGATGGAGATTGACCAGAGTCTCTTGAATTAAGACCCACGTGGTGCTGGTATTCCCTGTGCAGCTGGTCTACAACTTTTTACAGTTCTTTACACAGTTCATTAAACTTGGTTCAAACTTGCCATTTTGCGCTTTTCATTCAACACAACCCGGTTATTATCGATTCTCCCCTCGACTCGCTGGCTGTGAGGAACCGCTTGGCTTTTGTCTTTCCTGGAGTCAAGGCCGGTACCACGGGTGTGGGAGCTTCCCTCGCTCTTGCTTATTGGCGTAAGCTTTCCCCGTGTACCGTTGACATCTGCTGCCAGACTCTTGTGCTATTGTTCGCAGTCTTAGGCTCTCTTCCACGAAGGTTCTCCAAATCTAGGACGAAAAGGGCAAAGTCACTTCTCTCCTTGCCACCCTCTTGATTCATGCTGCGTTTCTCCTTCGCTTGAACTGCCGTACCTGCTTAGCCATCACCTTGTGCTGTTTGCCAGGTTTGCCTTCCTTGTACTGCGCTCTCCTGCTCCACCTTTCATCCCTGTGGGGAAGGAAAGGGCAGTCAGGTGTGTGTGATTTAAATCAATTGGCTGACTTTGCCTGACCCTTGTGTCAGGAAATGTCAGGTAAACCGGTGCATTACAAATCCGTTGTCTGTCACCATGTGAGGAAGTGTACAGGGTGGAAAAGGAGGGCGGTATAGTTCCTAAGTATCCTACGGGGTAGGATGGAGAAAAGGTATTGTCGAATTGTCCTACATGATATGATGGGGAAGGTTTGCAAAATGGACGAGAATGACCAGGATGGAGAACAGAACAGAGGGGATTGTGGGAATAGTAGTGGTCTGACCTAGTAGATTAGGTGTTCGAAACAAAGTAACTAGAGGAATGTGGAAAAGAATGACTGGGAGTATCTGGATAAGAAGCAGGGAAAAGCGGGAGTCTGGGAGTTGTGGCTCTTAACAGGTTTACCAGGGGGGCGCTGTCGAGCAGCACAAGGACCTAAACCTCAGCTGCTCTGCTGTGGCCATGGACACCCTGGAGGAAAATATCTTCTCATTCACCGAAATTCTTCTCACATCCGCAATTAGTATAAAATCTCCACATAATAAGACATTTAGAAGAATGTAGAAATAAGGAGATCGACTAATAATCATCCAAACTAAGTGAATCCGGTGCCGGGTGCCATCTTGGTCGAGACATGGGAAGGATGCCACCCGGAACAACCAAAAGGCAAGAAAACACACCAGCGACTGCACAGTCTGAAACCCTCCGCCTCATTAATCACGGTCTCGCCACATTAGTGGAGACCAAGGTAAGACCACGAAAAGGGAGGCTTACGAGGGAAAGCACCACAGAGAATGGAGGAGGCAGAGATGGCGAGGGTCTCCCCACAGAACAGCATGAATCTAGAAGTCGGACCGAGAGAGAGACCCGATCAGGAACTCCAGGAGGCTCAATACACTGACCGCCCGTGCAGGGCACAACATTGGAGGGAAATTACAAAGACGAACGCGGGCACAGAGGGGGGTGGCAGTAAGGATCAAAGGACTGCCTCTGCAGCCGCACACATCAAGGATACGTCCCCTAAACACCAATATACAGTGAAACAAGATAAAATTGACAGAGAACGAGTGAAGCATCCCGCAAGTATACATAGACTGCAGAACAGAGGTAGGAACCTACTCGCCTTGTTATTCGGAATTCAGGCAAACAACAGAGAAGGAGACCAGCGAGAGAGGGGGCCGTGGGAAAGAGCAGAGAAGCCCTATATAAAAGCAAGATCCTAGGGAACAACTGGGAATACTAACAGCCAGGGACCCCGGGAAACCAATACCAAGAGAGTGAAACACGCAAACGTCAAGAAGGGCCAAAAGACTGACTTTACACCAGGAGGACTATAAATCGAGGAAACATCCCCCAGAGCACCATTAAAGACTGGAAAAAAAAAAGAGACAACAAACAATTACCTCCGGTAACAGAAGCAATAATCAACTGCCTGCAGCCATACAGAAGAAATTAGAAACAGAGGACAGCGCAGGCTAAGGATCACACATCAGGAGCCAGATTAGCTCACATTGGAGGAGACAACAAAGAACAGTCAATATAGCACTGAAAGGAAATCAGCAGAAGACCAATAGAACAGGAACCAGTGTACCTTCCTAAAATACACTCACAACCTCGCTACACAATGGTAAAAGGACAACAGAGGATGGAAGCATACGTAAGTGCAAAACTGAAAACGGCTAAACAAGTGCAGGACCAACAGGAAGGAGATCCAGGCACGTCAACAGAGACGGGGAGAGTGACACTGGAAAACCTCACGACAGCCATACAAGACACAAGGAAGGCACTCGAAACTAAGATCCAAGAAGTGGGGACAGATGTGCCATTGGTACGGGCAGAACTGGGGAAGATGAATGATAGAGTGGCATCAGCAGAACAGCGAATAAGCGACCTGCAAGACTTGGTGGAATCCATGCGGAATCAAATCAAAGGCGTAGTCGGGGCAACAAAGACCTTCGCAGACAAAGCGGAATATGCAGAAGGACGCTCCAGAAGAAGCAATATCCTGATGACAGGAGTACCTGAGAGAGAAGAGGGAGACAGCATGTAGCTATATGTGGAAAAATGTATATTAGACATTTTGAGGCCCACTGTCTTTCCAAGCGGTTTACAGTCGAGAGAGCACATAGGGTCACAGGTTGTCCACCACCTCAGGGAGCACCACCTCGAGCAATAACAGCTAAACTACTCAACTTCAGGGACCGGGATTCAACCCTACAGGAGGCACGGAAACTTGGGAGCATACAAAAAGATAACGCGCGAGATCCCTATACCCGGTGATTTGGGAAAACGAAGCAATAGAATACCTAGGGAACCAACTAACAAAAGACTACAAAGGGTTATATGGAGCAAATGTAACACCCCTATGGAAACAATTGAGGGAGGACCTACACAGGTGTTACGCCCAACAACTTTCCTGGGTCGCACGCATTGCAGCGCTTAAAATAACCTTAATACCCCGCTTGTTATACGTGGTAAGCTCCATCCCGGTAGATATCGCCCTCCAAATGGGTAAAGCACTACAGAAAGATCTAACAGACTTTGTGTGGCACCGAAAAACACCTAGAATACAAAAAAGATCCTGACGAGACCACCAATCCTGGGGGACTTCGGGTTCCTGATATCGAGAGGTATATCCTAGCCGCACAAATTGCACCAATGCTGAAGTGGAGGAGGGAGAACACATTAAACGGGTGGACGGGAATCGAACAAGGGGTTACTACAATCACGCTTTGGAACGCTACACGTGTTGCAAGTAAGAGCTAGAGGAGTAGAAGGTCAGCTGCTGGAAGCGACCAAAGTGTCATTGAAGGGATGGGATAGAGCCTCGGGGCGATGCAACCTCACATCTGGTCTGGGACCCTTTACCCCAATGGCACATAATCAGGACTTCACCCCAGGCAAACAGACCAGAATCTGGGATAATTGGGGACAAGCGCAAACAATTCACCTAAAATAATTTTTCCTAGGGGGAAACCCACTACTATTTGAGGAATGCAAACAGAAGTTTGGCGTAGGGGAAAAAGAAAGATAGATATCAGGCACTGGATAACACAAAAGGAGGTTAGAAAAGTGGGCAGTAGGACCCTGATAGGGTTAGAACTGACTCTGCAAGAAGGTAACATAATTAGGGCAATATTGAGATTGTACAGGCTGTTAGATAAGGCAGACACTTTCTTATACATGGACAACTGAGCGTCGGACCTAGGGATGCCCATCACGGAAGAGGAATGGGCCCAAATCTGGAGGAGAGCACAGAAGACATCCAAATGCACCGCCATTAGGGAAGCAGCATACAAAATATGTTTCAGGTGGTACTTGACCCCCCAACCCACAGGCTGCACAAAATGAACCCCCTGCTACTCACCCACTTGTTGGAGGCACTGCACTGGCAAAGGAGATCTGTACCAAGGTGACAATCTATTGGAAGGAGGTTCTTGGGCATATAAAAGAAATTACAGGGAGACACTTACCATCCTCACCAAAAGTAATACAATTGGGCATAGATGTAGAGGGTGTTT
This sequence comes from Ambystoma mexicanum, assembly GCF_040938575.1. Lineage (NCBI taxonomy): Eukaryota > Metazoa > Chordata > Amphibia > Caudata > Ambystomatidae > Ambystoma > Ambystoma mexicanum. Next base: position 964,058,679 of record NC_090936.1, on the reverse strand, counting down.
ACGCAGCAACAGGTAGCAATGCAACTCTCATCACCCAGTTAATGGCGGCAAAGATGACCCTAGCTCAAGGGTGGAAAAATCCAGATGGTCCCATAATAGCATGCTAGTGGGTAAAGATTTGGAATGTAATGGCCATGGATAAAGTAGGGGCCCTGAAGGAGGGCAGAAACCTCAAATTACTGACGGTATGGGACCACTTTCTTGAGTTTGTTAGAGAGAAGGAAGCACAATACTACAGACTGCCAATACTGAGAACACTACAAAACTGAGGACACCAAATCGAGCCCAGAGGAACCCAAACCAACGAGCTACGTCTATTGAAAGGACACATTGACACTACCGAACGATATGTAGACCAGACCATATCAATCAGGGTTTGGGTGGGAAGGGGTGGGGGGATGAAAAGTTGTTGAAATGTTATAATTAATGTTTGACTGAATCATAAATACACAATTGGCGTCCCTAACAGTACCTATGTATAAGTGACCACTACAACTGCATGTTAACATTTATTAAGGTATATGTGTCACTACTGCCATGAAACACTGATTGTGAATGAATAAATAATGTTTTTTTTAAAAAGATAGCATGCGGATCCTGATATTTCCAGACTTCACACAGGAAGTACAGAAACGGAGACAACCTTTCGATTCAATAAAGGGAAAGCTCTGCGAACATGGCCCGAGATACACAATGTTCTTCCCAGCAAAGTTAAAGGCACTAGCAGACAACCAGTCACACTTCTTCCTGTCAGCTAAAGAAGCATGGTCCTGGATAGAGACTAAATACGGACAAGTTGATAACCCGGGAACACAATGGAACAGTGAAAAATCAAAAATGATGACGAAATCTAGGAGTGGAAGATGACTAAAGAGATGATAACGGTGGACACTGTTGAAAGAGGAGTGGAGAATAACCAGAATCCGGGGCCAACACATAGGCCAAGCCCCTGACTGCAGTCCCATAGGCCCCACAATCACAAAAGCGAGCCTAAAAGGTCGAACAGTCAAACCAGTATCTTTTTTGAAGACGTTCAGTGACGGACGTCCGCCACAGCTTAAAGCAGAAGACTCTTACTTGAAGAAAAATGTAAGGCTAAGAATTGGGGCGGGGGCGGGGTAGGGGGAGCCAGGAGAGGGGAAGTGAAAGTTGGGGGAAGGGAAAAATAAAAAAGGGAAGGACAGCACGATTTTACTGAAAACAATAGTTTGGCAACAGGTCAACGATGCAAAGAATGATCGGCATAACTATAGTTTGGACATTAGTTTATATTTGAAGAAAGCCCAGTTGGACAGTAGGTGGTTACAGATGGGGACACAAAGGGCAATGTATAATCTTTTTATTAAGTGGGAAGATTCAGTTGGGAAGTCATATCAAATAAACAAATGTCAACAGAAATAGGAACTTGGAATACACGTGGCCTGGGCAATAGATCTAACCGCTCCAGAGAGTTTTAAAATTCCTACACGGACACGACATTCAAGTGGCGTTGCTACAAGAGACGCACTTAAGTGAGGATGACCTTGTAGATCTGCGTAAAAGATGGGGAGGCATACTGGTGGGATCATCATATTCAACATATTCAAGAGGGGCATTGATTTGGGTAGACGTCAAAATACCACTACAGTTGGAAGCTACTAAGGGGGACACAGAAGGGCGCACATTTATGTTAAAGGGTAGCTTAGAAGGGCAAACTATTTGCATACTGAATTTGTATGCACCTAACAGACAATGATGAATGCTTCCAATAGATGGGGGAATTCATGGGCGGAGACAGGGAAGACATTTTCATCTGGGGTGGCAACTTCAATTGCTATCAAGACCCAGATAGAGAACGGACAGGAAGAGGGGCCCATCAGCGACCGCGCTCAACACACTCCCTTAACAGAATGGTGTCAAAATTGGATTTGCAGGAATTATGGAGATGGTCACATGTGGACGACAGGGATTATTCATTTTACTCACCAGTACATGGGCACATTCTCGGTATTAGCATAATTGACCTAAAAACATTTGATCTAATTTGTTTGACCTTTTTTTGGTCAAATTTAATATATATTTGGGGTGGATAAGGGTATAGGTTAGGTTGAGGCGAAGTGGGGGGTCTTCTCCAGCATTTTAGACCAAGGTAAAATAAATTCACGGAAACGTGATTAGGTCAAATGTTTTAAGTCAAATAGACCCAAAACCACATACTCGCCTAGACCATCTATTTACGTTACAGAGAACGCACACAGATATTCCCTGACGGAATACCTAGGGAGGGTGCTATCAGACCATGCCCAGGGACGTCATTTCACCAAAATGCCAGAGGTAGCGGAAGTGACATCACACAACCCTTGACTTCTGATGACATCACAGGAAGTGATGTCATTTCACCCCACCCCAAAGTGACATCACGGGAAGCAATGGCACACGACTTTTCACTCCTTGACAAAAAAGTAAATGGCATCACATAGCATTCTTTCTAAGTACTACGAAACATATGGGTACGCTATCACTGTAAAGTGATATTTATTTATGCAAGAATGAATCACCATATGCATCATTAATATCAGCGCGTATAGGCCCATATTACCAAATTACTGTGAATGCAAGCAGACGTCCAAGGTCAAACGATAATGATGTGTTATTATATAGCACTTACGCTTAAGCGCTTCATGTAGTATAAACATACATACAATATTACCCAACTTGTGTCCGTACTCATTTATCAACCTCAGCAGGATGAAAGGCTGAGTTGACCTTGCTGGGAGTCAAACCTGAAACCTGTAGATCACACACACACATTGCAGCAGCGAGCGCCCAACCCATTGTACTAGCTTAACGGCTAAAGCTATCAGAAAACCAGCCACTCCAGAAACAAAGTGCCAAATGCTGCTGGCCACAGGTCAGGAGCCTCAATTTAATTCATTAAAACTTTTTTTTAAAAATGTAAAGAAAAGAAGACATTTTTAAACTGTTTTTTTTATTTATGTATTTATTTATTTATTTTTAGGGGTAGCAAGGGAGACCACAGAGGTAGCAGGTGCGAACCCTGGTGACCCCTAAATGACATCCCTGACCTTGCCCCCCCTGGTTACGTCATTACAAATGGGACGTCAGCGCCCGGCAATACAAACCTGGAGATTAAAAGTGGAATCACTGCAGGACAGGACATTTACCCCGACACACAGAGGAGATTATCTCTTTTTTGGGAAACGAGGGCTCAGTGGACAAGGTAGGTACTATGTGGGAAGCTCTCAAGATATGAGTAAGGGGGGTATGCATATCCAAGATCGTAGGAATAAGAAAAACTATCCCAGAAACTAAAACTACTCAGAAAGATTGATCAGGGATTTGGAAACCAATTTAGGTGTAGGGAAAGAGGTGGGCTTAGACCTAGCAAGAGCAATCGCTACCCAAAACACACACCAAGAAACACTATCCAAATTTGACAGGAATCAATACACCAAGATTATACACTGCGAAGGCGATAAAGCAAGTTGGCTACTAGCGTGGCTGATCCGAAAAGAACATCTGAGGGAGGCAAGCAAGCAAATTTATGACAGAGATCTAGAGTAGTCATACAACAACAGATGTTCCAAGAATAATATGTGAAATTATACTCCAGTGAAGGCATGTACTTGGAAGAGGAGGCATCAGACTTGTTAGAAATAGCACACATACCTAGGTTGATGGAACCCCAAAGAGAGATACTAGAAGCGCTGATAGAGGTTGGGGAGATTGAGCAAGCATTAAGATCAATGTAGAAGGGCAAATCCCAAGGCACGAACGGTCTCCCGGTTGAATATTATTTAGAATATGCAGATATCCTACTCCCAGTGCTAAAGAAAGTATATGAAGAGGCATTCACCCAGGGAATCCTCCATGAATCAATGAGGGAAGCCCTAATCCCATTTCTGCTAAAACCCCAAAAAGACCAATTACTGTGGTTCGTATAGGCCTATATCGCTATTAAACATTGACACGAAAATATTAGGGAAAATTATAGCATTTGGACTGGAGGAGGGGGTCCCCAATATAGTGCACCCAGATCAATGTGGTTTTGTAGGGGGGACTGAACACCTCCATGAACATCAGGAGACTGCACTTTGGGATGGAACTACTCCAACATTCGGCGGAAGAACTAGCCTTGATGGCATTAGATGCCACTAGTGCCTTTGATTCAGTGGAGTGGCCGTGGCTATTTAGAGTGTTAACGGAGATTGGGATGGGACCTCAAACATTGCAGTGGATACAGCTACTATACTCAAGCCCCCAAGCAAGAGTCAAAACAGGCCACTGGATATCCAAAAAATAGACACTAGAAAGAGGCACCAGACAAGCATCACCAATACTGTTCGTGCTAGCACTGGAACCCTTGGCAGGATATTTCAGGGAATATATACAGGAAACAGAGATTGGGGTCCGAGGCATTGCATATAATGATATATTATGCATAGACAATACACTGATATACATTAGTTACCCCAATTTAGAAAGCTGTTGGGCTACCATGTGAACAAAGAGAAATCCCTAGTGTTCCCATTTGGATCCATTCGCACACACCCCGTAGATCTACGCCCACAATGGGGGATTCACTGGGAACTCGGATCCTTCCGCTATTTAGGAGTTACAACTTTCCATGAAATAGTGGAGACCTTTATGTTCAACACCGGGAGGGCACTGTCCAACATAGGAGACTCAATAGAATTCTGGAAATCCCTTCTGTTCTCCTTGATGGGGAAAATTGCCCTGTGCAAGATGGTGATACTACCCAGACTACTTTACTATTTCATTAACATACTGTATAAGATTAAGAAAGTGTTCTTTAAAATGCTGGACACCAAAATAGGGGGAACTACTATGGGGATCGAATCGAAGACGCGTTGCACTAACCACTCTTCGTAGGTCATATCGGAAAGGAATAGAATTGTTGTGGGACCTGATGGCAACTATAGGAAAGAGGGAGATATCTGCAGTATCAAGAGAGATTTGGAAACAAATACCAGGGAAACTACTGTGCTCCTAGTTGTACAACCTGGACTTGCCACTGAGCTTTGACCCAATGCTATGCTCTAAATTATGACACAAAGGGTGCACAAGACTAGTGGATCTTTACGAAGAAGGGAAACTTGTATCTCTTCCAGAAGTGGCATCAACGGTATGGCATGCCCGGAGGAGCTTTCTTGAGCTACGCCTGAACAGATTGGCTGCCTTGTGGGATGAGACCCCAAAGGAACCGGAACATAACTCCCTAATACAACAGATATTAGATACAGGTAACAATAAGGGATTGGTCTCAAGTTTAGATCAACAAATGGGGGAATCAAAAGAAAAACCCAGAACTAGGAGTCAAAGCTAAATGGGAAAGGGATGTAGGGAAGGAGAATCCCGAAGAACAGTGAGCCAGAATATGGGAAACTCAAAAGGTGTCGAGAAACACCAGATTCAGTCTCATACAGTACAACTTTATACACAGAGTATATACGACTCCATATCATTAACCTACAAACATTCACACACTTGCCCACGATGTATGGTGGCCTCGGCGGGATTTTGGCACATGGTTTGGGACATTCTGGGAGGAAGTAGTAACTAAAGCCAACTCCTGGGCTCATAGCGGGTACACCCGCACATCAAAACATGCTTATAGGAGATACTACCTGGAGGCAAGAGGGCCAAAACCAAAACGAAGATAGTGTCCTTTCTATTTATACTGGCCAAACGCAGGATAGCAATCTCATGGAAGAACCCGGGAGACCCATCTATACAACTATGGATAAAAGATGCACACCGCTGGGGAATGGCAGAGATGGAAATACTAAAAGGTCAGACCTCAACAGAGGAAGACAGGGGGATGGATTGGGGACAAATGTTGAATGAACTAATGAGTACTCCAGATTTATGCCCACCCTGATCAGAAGATATAAGAGGAGTGACCTAACGAGAACCCTACGTTAGCCTACATTAGAAACTTAATTGGGCAGAGACATTAATTTGTAACACTGCTACACTAGACTGCCCATACCTGATTAGTAATAAGGAGCAACAAATAGTAACCACACACTGTAGATTAATAAATTAAAATTACACATACAGCCCTGGTGGGAGACACATGGGATAATATGGTTAAAAAGGCAGGGGTCACGTGCTATCCATCACCGTTTACGCCTCTATTCTGGAATTCGCAGTTCAACCTGGGGCTGGTGAAAGGAGCATGCCAGGTGGGAAAAGACAGGCTGCACTCCCGCAAGGGACAGGATGGAGGGGCAGAAAGTTAAGTCATCGCAACTCTGCAAACAAACTATGGGGCTGAGGGAGGAGGACCGGTATTGCAATGCTCAACTGCGCCACTGGCTATCTTCTCGAGATATGAAACAAGCCACCACCAGAGAGTTTACTCTGCTAGAAAAGTATGTGTTAACAAATTTGGCTGATAGACAAATGATTAGCAAATTGTACAAAATATTCACCACGCCAGCGGCCCAAGTTCAGTGGCCCTATATGAAACAATGGGCAGACACGCTCTCTCTCCCGATTTCCGAAGAACAGTGGTGGCAAGTGTGGCAGCGAATCCCCAAATTAATGAGACGGATGCAGATCAGAGAAATGTGGACCAGGATACTGGTGCAGTGACATTTAACACTGCAGAAGCAACATAAAATATATCCCTCAGTATCTCACATGTGTTGGCGGAGATGCAAAGAAGTAGGGACGTGGCTCCATATCTGGTGGTCCTGCCCCATCTTAAAACCGTTCTGGGAAGTGGTTAACAAAAAAATTAAAGTTATCTTTGGCCCCCAAATACAGAGAGAATATGGAGAAGTTATGCTGGGTCCGAGTGACATACTGGACTCACTCCTGACCAAACCACAGAGGAAAGCTTACATGGTCCTAAGCGTGGCAGCCCTCTCCTTAATTGTGCACAAGTGGAAACAAACTACGATTCCCAACTAACAGGAATGGATAGCAAAAATGTGGCACTATACTTCTCTGGAATTGGTAACATACACTATCCAGGGGGATTACGCTAAATTCAGGAGTGAGTAGGACTTGGTCCTGAATTTCCTGCGCAAAGACTACCGTGAACAACGGTGCCCTCAGAGACTAAGAATATCAGATATACTGTAGACTACGACCCATTATACCCTGAGCACTCACTTCAGAAGATATGCAGCGCAGTGATCCAAGGGTGGGGAGAGGGGGCACAGGGCCAGGGGAGGTCTGCGGGGAATGGGAGTGTTAATGTTCAAACTTTAAAATGGCAATGAAAATAACGTTAAAAAAATAAGTTTACCAAAAAATAAAGTTTCCAGAAAGGGTTGTTGGCTTTACCTTTGGGTAACGAAGGTTCAATGGGTGGAAAAGATGGCGAGTGGGACTTCGTTCCCCTCACCATCCTTTCTGTGATGGTACCGCGTCTCACCTGGGGTATTCCCTCAAGCATAACCCTAGTTCTACCCAGAAGATTCTTCCCCACTGGTCCACCCCCAGGAACTGGATCCAATAGCGATGGCCATGTCCTGGCCACCTGAATAAGGGATTCTCTAGGTTTTACTGGGAGACTACCCTCCGGTTTCTCACAGAGTGTCATCCTAGTACTCCCACAAGCTCCCTCTTGCTCTCTCTGTGTGTTTTTCTCTTTCAGATTTAAGGGTTCGATGTGATATTTCCAAATATTGAAGGCTGTACGCTGTAGAGACGCTCAACGCTCATACCAGAAAAAAATACAACCCACTACGGAAAAAAGCACAGTACACCACTTGCAGGGAGAACAAAGTTATTTCCACAAAAATCGAAATGCACCAGCAAAGAGCTCTGCTGCCACTGAACGTTCTTGCAAAATATGAGCAGCAGCTTATACAAAACACACCTAGGGCTTAATTAAAGATCATGTGGTCCTCTATACATTCCTACCATTAAGGCACTGTATTGTAGCACAAAAGAACGGTGTAGAAGAACCCAACTCAAGAAGAGACAAGTCAATTATCTTATCACTGAAAAATAAACAGACTATCCCTAAAATGAAGGACACCCTGTCCCTATCCCCATGGCTCTCTTGTGCACCGCCTATCTAAAAGGGATAGCAGAAAGAAATAACCCTATCCAACATTCAAACAATAAAATAAAATATCTGAATATAGGTCACCAAAAAGTAATCTAGAAAGATTTCAAAAACATTCAATGTTATCTTCCTCAAAGTGTCATGGGCTGATCCTCTATCTGGAATTTCTCTATATGTTTTAATCACCAGTTCTTAGAGGTAGTCATAGCAACTCACACCTAATTCTGATAGACGCTCTTAATGAAGAGCATTTTAGTGTTCTAAGTCTAAGAGGCTGGTACAGCTATTTAGTAATAAAACAATATTCGTGACGTGTCCAGATATGTTGAAGTAGTCATAATCATCTGCATGAGAACACTCATGCCTGATCTGGTAGACCGGTTTCGATAATCCTAGTTACTGAAATCATCTTCTTTATGACCATAGATATTTGAAGTAGGGAATTGCTCCTTCTCTGAATCAACGTAGTGATTCAGGTGACACATCCACTTCCTGTGTGGGAGACAAAAGATAGAGAAACATCAGGGTAACTATACCACCCTGTGGCAGCATGCATATATGAATTCCTACATGCTACATCTGTGTATATTATTTCAAATATACATTTATTATAGTGTGATAACTAAAAGGTAAATCTCTAAGTGTCCTAATATAAGCACCAGATTCATGCAAAACCAAGGGGAAGTGGGGAGGAGGGGGAAGAAAAAGCTAATATGGTCCTGTGGTTTCAAGTGAAGGATACTGTGTTTTTTTTTTACAGGACCACTTCTCAGAGACTTAAAAACACCTCTCAGTGATGGTGTAATCCGCATGCAACCCAAGATGGACAGTACTGGATTTCCTACCCGAAATAATGTCTGCCAACTTCGGTATTTTGTGCTTCAGTCTCCGTGGGATCTCGTATCGCCTACTGATCCGTAAGTAAAGATTGCACCACTTAGTACCAGCATGACATTCCTCAGCTGTTAATAAATGCTTGCAAGAGGACTCACTTACCTATATCTAGACGTGATCTATGCACTCTCTTGTAAGTTCTAATTCATGTGGCAAGGGGTAAAAGGCACGTGTATTTCTCCCAGGCGTGGTACATAAGAGGACTGTGTTCCTTGTTGAGTCTTGTATCATCTAAAAATACATGGGTAAAACTTAGGCATGTTGCTAATACGGCTTTTCTGCTGAGCCGTTTCATAATGGCGCTGTTAGGCAGAAACCTGTGCAGTTCCCTCTGGGACCACTGCAAAAGATTTAGGACTACAGGTGTTTGGCAGTAAACCCACTTGGTAGCAGTCTGTACCACACAGATTCACTTGGTAGCTGTGGCTGAGCAGTCAGACTTCCCTAAAGAAGAGTTAGGCAGTATACAGAGTATTCACAATAGGTCAAAAGAACACACTAGGGCAAGTAAACACGGACCAGAGCTTGGTGTAAATTTATTTAAAACCACATCTAGAAAAACACACAGGCACTAATAGTAAGCAATCCAAAAACACGGTCACTAAAAGATATGCACTCCCTTAAAAGAATACTAGACAAGTCTTAAGTAAAGCCCCACTTATTTTCAGACAGCGGTGAGCGCTTAACGTAGATGGTACTCTAATAATTCGTTTTAAAAAGGGAGAGAAAAGCAGAGAATAAATTGAAACAGATCCCAACACTTTTTCACGAACACAACAAGAGAGAAAGGCAAAGTAACACCGTGAGTTTAGAGTCAGTAGGCCGGATCCGCTTTAAGAGGATCAAAACGAAATGTGTCAAAGGTCACACGGTTGCCGTGCACAAAAGCCTTGAAAAGGTTCAAAAAGAGTTGGACCAAAGAAAGGGACCAGTTAGAGGGTCAAGGCGGGCAGCCCAGTCCAGAAGGTTAAGGGGTTATTATTACCTTGTAGCAATCTTTAGAAAGAGAGGCCTGGCGGACACGGTACCTTAAAGTGGTGAGAATACTCCAGCGGGGGCAGTTGTTCCTGGCAGCGGATGCAAGTCGGTGCTTCGTCCGGGGGAAGAGAAGATCTCGTCGGGGAGGAAGACAGGAGTCCGTTGCACTGCCAGGGAAGAAACCAGCCGCGGAGTTTCTCAGGTAAAAGGAGCGGTCCTGTAATTCACGGGTCAGTGGTAAGGGGCTATCCGGTTGCCGGGGTGCTTGGCACAGGCAATTCGACCACAAGCCGGTCTGGGGTGCGAAGAGAAGGTAAACTGGTTGTGCCCACCAGTCAGGGGAACAAGCCTCTCCAGCCGGGAGATCTTCTCTGTCGTCAGGAAGTGGTGAGTCGGTTCCGCAGGGCTCCACCGGTGGCGTCATCGTGGTAGGTCGGCTCAGCTTCTCCCTCGTCGGATTCGCAGGTCCTGTGGCGACTTCTGAAGATCCAGTCCCCAAAGCCCTGCTTTTATGCAGCATACCCCCATTCACTCAGCCTAGCTGTCAATCAAACATGCTAAGTGGTGTGCGACTTGAGTTACCAAGGTAACTCAGTCCAGGGTGCCTAAACCCCCTCCCACACCTCCTGTGGTACTCGGACAGAGTGGCACCACTTTTGGAGGCTTCTGTGGAGAAGCCCGCCAAAACGTGGAACAAAGGGCTCGACTTGGGTTGGAGTCACAGAAGAGAACACAAACGCCATTTTAGAATCGAGTCCTGGCAAAAAATACCAACCGGCAAATTAACAATTAAATAAACCGGCGGTATGTTCGAGGCTATGAGAATTAAATAATTAAAGTTGGTAGCCTCGAACAATGGGAAAATCCCATAGGGATATATTCTCGGTCGAATATAAAAAGTAGTATCCACTGCCACCAGCCAAAACTCGATCAGGGGGGACGGAGACGTGCCCCCTCGTCTAACAGACCCCAGGGAAATCGAATTGCTCCGACCAGTACGTCCACAATATGATGGTTTGTACTGGTTTCTGTTAATAATTTGGGACTAGCAAAGCCAATGGTGACTTTACATGCCCTGGGAGACAGCAGTCAGTCCCAGGGTATGGAGTCTATGGTGGGGTGTCACTATGACACCCCTGTGTCACTGCACGGAGGGTGCTGTGTAACACACATAGTAAAAACACGAGACCCTATGGAGTAAAGGACCCCATAGCCCATAAAACACATTAACAGTCAAAGAAACACCATAAATCATGTCCAAGAGTGGGAGAAAAAGAGTCTCACTCTTGGCAGGAGAAAAAAACAAACTCCAGAAATCCAGCAAAGCTGCTGGGGGACTCACTAGGTTAGGAAATTCAGCCTAAAGAGAGAATTCTCCCTAACAGGCACCAAAAGCAGGAAAACGCTTACCTATAGGGTAACGTAATCAATACAATCTCTCGTTTTTCGTACGTCTGGGGAGATGTAATTACTCCTGGTGCATGTCATGTCTAAGCTGTTCCAAGGTACGGCTTGTAGTGTGTCTTATGTTTCACCTACAGAGTACATCAAACAAGGTCATAAGGACTAATCAGACTAAGGTGTATATATCTAGACCTAGATGTACCCAATCCGCTTACCTAAAATTTGAAAGAATTCCACTGGCGTTTCCTCGGCTGAGTGTGCAGTCTTGTCAGCATCTCTATGGTCTGTAAAGCCTGGTACGCTATATGGCGAACTAGCCCGTCTCTCCATACAAATGCACATGGCCATATTGGATCAGGAAACTGTACCCGATCGAGTCTGCCCATCTAAATACTATCCTGCGATGGATTAATTGGCGGAAATAGATAGGTGCTGGATAATATTGTTAGACATGCCGTGAGGTAGAAAAATAATATTGTTTGAAGTGAATGGTGCCAATCAGGCTGCCTACCCAGACCGCGGCCGCCATCTTAAATCGGTACATGTTGCTGTGTATGGAAATAAAAGATGTCTCATGCGTATCTCAATGTAGTCCTAAATAATGATAACAGTCCAATCTTCTTTGGTGTATTGCGCTAAGCATACAGAGTTAATTGTGTAGGCAACAATCTGACCAAATAAATATCTGGGTACATTCCTGCTGTAAGCTGCTACTGCCAGTCAAAGATTGCCCAGAAATGCCAGTCCGTAGCCCTCAAGGAGGGTGGGGGGTGAAGAACACATCGGGCCAGCCATTAGATAAAATATCTATGCCCATATATGTTAAGAGGCACACTAGCCGGGCATGTGTAAAATCACACATGTTGAGTGTGGGTTATGTGTGGAGTACAGCCAAATCATCCCACTGAATTTGTTCATTGAGCCGAGACTTGTGGTTCCCCATTCTAAAAATCTAATTCTATTCCCTTTTGAGGAGCATACTGTGGAAATTACCCCCACGTCTAGGGGTTTGTATTCTTTCTAGAACTGTCCAACGGAAATCATCTGGCCCATGGCCTTTTTCTACAAAATGGGCCACTAGAGGTGCAGTAAGCTTCTTAGTGTGTAGGCACGAACAATGTTCTATCATTCTTTTCTTAACTTGTCGCATTGTCATGCCAACATATCGTAAGTTACATGGACAAGTGATTCAGTATCTCACACAGTTACCGTATGTAAAAGATCTCTGTATCCATGGAGTTTTGAATCCTATATCGATGTGTGTACTCGATTGTGTTTGCGGGCACATAGTGCAACTACCCCACAGTGCATGTCCTGTAACTGGGTTGGTGTTCCAGAGGGTGGGCTGTGTAGGATGTTTTAGTGTTGGTTTCGCGTAGGGTTTTGACCAGTTTGTCTCTTACATTCAGTCTGCGTTTGAAAGCAAACACGTGTTCTGCAAGTGGATGATCCCCCTGTGTTCAGGATGGGCCATAGTAACCTGATCTCTTTTTTTTATTTTATTCATGTGCAGTGACTGATTAAGAACAGCAGTGATATTATCCCACTTCAGTTGTTTAGGGTGTTGCCTCTATGGGGATATTTTGTGTTTGTTTATAGGTTGTATCAATAATTTTCTTCGGATATCCCAGACTAGCCAGTTGTGTTTTCAAGTTCTTGCCCTGTGTCACAGACTCTTCTGTGTTTGTGTAGAGTCTTCTGTAACGCAAAAATTGCCCGAAGGGCATATTGTGACTTAACACTCTAGGGTGTAGCTAGAAGTAAAGAGTTCCTGTCGGTCTGTGTCTTATAGACCTCAGTAATTAGATGTCCATTGTCTGTTGTAATTGACAAATGTAAGAAATTGATACTTTCTTTACTTGGCTCACGGGTAAATTTCAAATGTTCATTACAAGTGTTAATCCATTCATGAAATGTATGCAGTTCTTCTGCTGTACCCTTGAAAATCATAAACACGTCATCTATGTAACGTCGCCAGATAATTATCTGTTTCAGAAAAGGATTGGTCTTGTGACATATGCAATTTTTCTGAAAGGCTTCCACGTACAGATTAACAAAACTGGGGGCAAACGTGGCCCCCATTACCGTCCCGGATATTTGCGGGTAAAAAACCTTGTTGCATATGAAAAAATTCCAGGTCACTGCAACTTCTGCCAACTGTAATATAAAGGTGGAAGGGACGTTGTGCAGATCTATCCCTAACTCCAGGATGTGTCTCACCATTGACAGAGTCACTTGTTGAGGGATTCTAGTATAAAGCGACTCGATATCCATGGTGACCAACCATTCATTATCTTTGTGAAAAGCTAAGGTATCCAAAAGGACACGCATGGCCGTGGAATGCTTTGTATAGGCTCTCATTTTTGGTACATAATTTTTAATGAAGTAATCTACATACTGGGATAATGGTTCCAGTATGGATTGGATGCCTGAAACAATCGGGCGTCCAGGGGGCGGTAAAATGCCTTTATGGATTTTTGCAGTAGCAAAGAATGCCGGAATCAGGTTATCATGGCCCATCCTGGGGGAAAAGTTCAGGCCTGTTGCCTATGTTCTAACGGGGAAGCACTGTGCGACAATGCATGGACCAATTGTAAACACCACAACACGAAACCGCGGTTGCATTGGAGATTAGATGAGATCGACGAAAGAAATGGGACAGGAGCTGCACTCAGAACACAGAGACATACGGTCCGACACGTGAACCGCAACAGAATTATAATGGCATTACCACAGAGGGTACAGGGGACTAAACTCCTTACGTGGAACGTCAGAGGCCTGGTACATCCGATAACGGCGAGGAAAATAATTGTATATGCGAACCATCACAAAGCCAACATCCTTCTTCTACCGGAGACGCACGCTACTAAGAAAATAACAGTTACGTTCGCACACAAATGGGGCCCCGTGAAAATCGCCACAAACTACTCTACATGTGCGAGGGGAGTCCTCACAATGGTGCACAAACGGACTAACTTTCAGATGTCTAAATGCGTTGTGGATGATGAGGGTTGATACGTAATTGTATGGGGGCAACTACACAACAAGGAAGTCGCTATTGTTAACACCTACGGCCCAAATCTGGACTCTCCAGAGTTCTACTTACAGAATATGGAATTGCTTTCACCATTGGGCTCAGCTGCAGTGATCTGGGGCGGTGATCGCAATTTGATACTGAACCTTGTCACAGACCGTACGCCGACGGGTCACAGGCAGCAATCCAAAGCGGCGATGATGGTGCTCCAGATAATGGCCACGTTGCCCCCCGTTGTTACGTGGAGAGAACTGCATCCGCAGGACAGAGAATACACGTTTTACTTGGGGGTCAAGGTCCCGTATCGACTACTGGCCATGCACCCCTTAGTTAGTCACGGAAACGAGACAATGCACAATACTTCCACGGACGCTGTCTGACCATTCGCCGGTTCTCCTGGAATTGGTGCCCAGAAACAAGGAACATACTACCCAAAACTGGCAAATGCCCCAGATCTGTTGAAGGATGAATCCAATATAGAGTCTCTCCGGATCGAGATTGAAGACTTTTTCAACGGAATACAACTCCATACCCAGTAGATTGGTCTGGGAGACTGTTAAAGTGTGGCTGAGGGGCCTACTGATGGTGCAGTCCTTTGGAGCGCTAAGAGAAATCAGAATTGGGGATGAGACAGATAACGAGCATAGTTGACCTATCCGGGGCGGTACAGACTACACCTAGTGCAATTAATAATGTGTTCCAACAATTCTACACTAACCTATACGTCAATGCAGATGCAGTGACTCCGGAAGAGCTCCAGGAATACATGGACTCATTTCCATTGCCCATGCTAAATGAATCAGACAGGGCACTACTGGAAGGTCCCTTAAAGCCGGATGAAATAGAACAAGCCATTTCACATTTACAAACAGGCAAGACTCCAGGATCGGACGGCATCCCAGATGAATTTTACAAAGCATTCAAGACGGAAATGGCTCCCAAGTTGCTGGAGGTTTGGAAGGAGACGCTCGAGAGAGGAGAAATGCCAGAAACTACGCGGGAGGCGATAATAACGGTCCTGCTCAAGCCTCACAAACCCCACCTCCCACATCACTAATTAATAAGGACGCAAAAATATATGCAAAGGTCATTACTAACCGCCTACTCCCACACATGAACAAATTAGTTCACACAAATCAATCAGGTTTTATTCCTACCCGCTCAACGGCTCTGAATCTTTGACGGCTTTTCGTCATCTCCTCGCAGTTGGACCCGAATGTCAAAGCAGCTGCGGTCACTTACATGCCGAAAAAGCATTTGACTCTGTGTCCTGGAACTACATGTTTTCAATTCTGGGTAAAAAGGGGTTTGGGCCAGTGGTCAGGTGTTATATCTGTTTGTTATTTAAGAACCCGGCAGCAGCGATTAGAACAAATAAAACACTGTCACCTACCTTCAAACTGGACAGGGATTCGGCGCTGGGCTCTTCCCTCTTCACTGGCCGTTACTGAGGGAATCCTGGTTAGTTTATTTTCCTCTGCTTAGTAATATGCTTAGAGGCCGCAGTGGAGAAGAGCACAAAGCTCAGGGCAACAGGCCTCGGGCCCATATGGGGGGGTTGCCCCAGCCCTGTGCCTCTGGCGCAGCCAAGTGTGCGATGTCCCGATCTACGGCTGAAGCCCACATGGACGCGAGGCCCGCGCTCCATGGCCATTCTCTGCTGGCAGCCGCGAGACACCACAGACAGCACGGCCAGGTGTCCCGGCGTAGAGTGAAGGTGCACCAAGCTTTAAGGCCTTCTGCCGCTGCCACATCGGCGGTGCGGTGGTAACCCGGCCCTCCCGAAACCACCAAGAGGCAGGGAAACTGGGGAGGCAGGGACGCGCCGGCAATGAGCCTGTGCGCCAGGTCTAGGGATCCAGTGATGGTGCTGATCGGGGTTTGACCTTAGGGGGACAAAGGGAACAGGGTCCCTGCGTCAGCCACAGCCAAGCCCCTGGGAGGCAACCCCAGGATGATTGATGTACAGGCGACCCTCAGACAGGCGTAGCCCCGGGAGGAACCCGGGGCCGCAAGGTGCGTTCCAAGTGTTGATCATTGTGTCCTGCAATTCACACTAATTCTCGCAGCTAGCCGAGTTCTTCATTGAATCATAAGCCGAGTGATCCACCGCCAAGAGTCACAGGGAACTTTTGTTTTGTTCCAGACGTCGGCCTGAGCCTGCTGGTGCAGGAGAGGTCGGGGGAGGCAGCGCCGCCTGTGGCGAGACAGCCCAGCGCCCTGTCTAGCTCAGCCAAGACCATTGTGGTTTAAAAAAACAATGATCAAAATCCACACACTCAGCCCGGGAAGGGTATGATATGATATGATATATGGCATTTTTAACGCGCCTATACACAAGTGTTTCAAGGCGCGACGAGGCAGGGAGGGGGCAACAAGGGGAAGACAGACAGCGATCCTACTAGGCCAGGTGTCATTCAGACCCCGCAAGTGCAGGGGTAGGGGAAAGGGAAAAAGTGCAAGGGGGAGGGGGCGGGGGGGGGAGTGCAGTACAAGTAGTAGAATAGAAATATAATAATAAATAAATAGGGCCAGCTGGTGACAAGTGCAAGGTAAGTGCAGACAAGTGCTGAGGGGGGGGGGGGGGCTAAAGTGATACAGAGACAGTCCCGCAGTGCAGGGGTTGCCAGGGAGGCAGTGCAAGTGAAGAGTGACTGGGCCCAGGACCGAGGTCGGTGAGAGTGGCCCAGTTGCAGAATCAGTGCAGTTTTGGTGAAGAATTTAGCAGGGGAGAGGGAGAGAGAAAGCAGAAGTGAAGAGGAAGGTTTTGAGGTGCTTCCGGAACCGGGGATGGTTCTCCTCAAGTTTCAGGGAGGCAGGAAGGCTGTTCCAGAGGGAGGCACCTGCCGCGGAGAGAGATCTACCCCCAGCTCGTTGCTTCGAGAAGTGGCTGACCCTGAGGGAGTTGGAGACGGATGAGCGTAGGGCTCGGGAAGGAAGATATTTAGGAAGAGAGAGTTGAAGGTATTTAGGCCCCAGGCCCCAGAAGGCCTTGTGGACAATGCAGAGGGTTTTGAACTTAATCCTCGCAGCCACAGGAAGCCAGTGTAGAGATTTCAATCCTGGAGAGATACGGTCCCTGGGCTTGAGGCCAAGGACAAGTCTCGCAGTTCTGTTCTGGATGAGTTGCAGAGGGCGGAGAGTGGAGGCAGGCAGATTAAGATAGAGGCTGTTACAGTAGTCCAGCTTCGAGAGAACCAGGGCTCGGGAGACAGTGAGCTTCTGGGGGAAGGAGAGGAAGGGAAGAATACCTCAGAGGAGGTGCAGCTGGTAATGTGACTTCTTAGAGACGTCAGATATATGAGGAGAGAAGGAGAGAGTGTGGAGTCGAAGATGACCCCGAGGTTTTTTGCCTTGCAGGTAGGAGCAGGAAGAGGGCCAAGAGGCCGGCCAGAGAGCTGCAGGGAAGGAGGGAGTGGGTGTGCCGATGAGTAGGATCTCAGTCTTACTAGCATTAAGGCAGAGGTCATTGGCAGCACACCAATCCTGGATAGCAGACAGACAGTCAGAGATGAGGGAGGGAGAGGAGAAGGCCGAGGGTAGCCTGAAAATGAGCTGGGTATCGTCCGCATAGCACTGAAAGTTGGGGCAGAGGGCGGCGATGCGGTGGGCAAGGAGTGCCAGATACTGGTTGAAAAGCCTGGGAGAGACATTAGATCCCTGGGGAACGCCACAGGTGGAGAAAAAGATGTCAGAGAGGAAGGACCCAAGTTGGACCTTGGAGGGTCGATTGGAAAGGAAAGAGGTCAGCCACGCCAGAGCCTGACCAGTGATACCCAAGTTATCACGGAGACGGTTGAGCAGGTTGGCATGGTTGACAGTGTCAAAGGCAGAAGAGAGATCGAGCAGAATGAGAACACACAGAGTGTTGGAGTCGAGGTTTAAGAGCAGGTCCTCACGGATGTTCAGGAGAGCAGTTTCCGTGCTTCTGGCCGCTCTGAAGCCAGATTGATGGTCATGGAGACTGTCAACAGCTTCAGCATGGAGGTTAAGCTGGGAGATGGCCAGTTTCTCCAGGAGCTTGCCCAGGAAGGGAGTGATGGAGATTGGGCGATAGTTAGCCGGACAGGAGGGGTCGGCAGAGGGTTTCTTAAGGAGAGGGTGCACAAGGGAGTGCTTGAGGGGGGATGGGAAGACTCCAGAGGCGAAGGAGTGGTTGCAAAAGTCAGCCAGGGCAGGAGCCAGGGAGTCGATGTGGTCCTTGATAGTTTTGGAGGAACAGGGGTGAGTCTGTTTGGACGAGACTTTCATAGATCGGACTTGTCTGGAAACCTCGTCAGCAGAAAAAAGGGGAAAGGCAGAGAAGGAGGGAGGAGGGGTGGCTGCAGAAAGGCCAGAGGAGGAGCAGGGAAGAGAGGGGGGGGAGGTGATAGGAGGAGAGTGAGGACAGGATGTCCTGAGTTTTAGAGATGAAGTGGGAGGCCAGTGCAGTGCAGAGGGCCTGGGAGGGGACAGGAGAGGTAGAGACTGCAGCAGGGTTGGCAAGCTCCTTGCAGATTTTAAAGAGTTCAGCCGAGTTGTTAGATGCCGCAGAGATGCGGGCTTGGATAAGGGCTCTCTTCTTGGTGAGAACAGAGAGACGGTATTGCCTTTGGAGCAGGCGGCAGGCCAGTTTGTCAGAGGATGAACATGAAGCACGCCATTTCCTCTCTGCCACCCTGCACTTGCGTTTTAGGGTGACGAGATCTGAATCATACCAGGAGTTACATTTGGCTTTGGGCTTCAGGTGGATTTTCATGACAGGGGCAAGGATATCAAGAGTATCAGATATAGCAGAGTGGAGCAAGGAGAGGGCTGTGTCAGGGTGGGAGTCAGCCGAAGGGGGAGGGGGAGGAGAGAAGGTGGCAGCGAAAGCCGCAACTGACACGCGCTTCATGGGTCGGATGACCGAGAAGGTGGGTGGCAATGATGAGGGTGGCTTTGCCTGTGGGGTAGGGAGGGTGAGGTGGGAGGATAGGAGAAAGTGATCACTCCAGGAGAGAGGAGTGGAGAGAGGAACAGAGAGGGGAAGGTCAGAAGAGATCAGAGCATCAAGAGTGTGCCCTGCAGAATGAGTATGCCCAGACGGGAGAATAGATAGTGAGAGAGAGTCGCAGAGGTCACGAAAGAGTCCAGTGGGGGGACAGGAGGCATCTAGGTGGATGTTGAAGTCACCAAGAAAGAGGAGTTGAGTGGTAGAGGACAGGAGTGAGGAGGAGAGGTCAGCCCACTCAGAGAGGAAGGAGGAAATTTGACCAGGTGGCCGATAGATAGTAGCCACGGTAAGGGAATGGCTAGGGGAGAGAGAGAGTCGGCAGACAAGACATTCAAAAGAGGAGTAGGTCTGCGTAGGAGTGACAGTGGCAGGAATCCACTCAGGGAAGATAAGGGCTACCCCCCCTGCACGGTTGGGTCTGGGCAGGGAGAGGATCTTGTAGCCATCAGGTAGGAGTGTGTCAAAGCTGGTGACAGAGCTGGCCGTGAACCATGTCTCAGTAAGACCGAGGACGTCAAGGTCCAGTTCCTCAAGAAGGTGACAGATATCAGAGGAATGCCTGATGGCAGAGCGAGCGTTGAGTGTGGCAATGTGGAGAAGGTTGCCATCCTTGAAGGATTTCCGGGGAGGGGTACAGATCAGAGGTACGCCCTGCGGAGGTGTAGAAGAGGGAGGTGAAGAAGGAGCAAGAGAGGGGGCAGGGAGGGAGGGTAGAGGCAAGGTAGCCGAGGACAGATGAGGGGGGACAGCAGGAGAGGAAAGGAAGTTGATGAGGCGTGGGAAGCGTCTATCAAAGAGGTGAAGGTTGGCCTGAGGACCTTGGACCAGGACAGTCCCATTAGTGTAGACATTAATGATGGCCTTAAAGGAGAGGAAGGAGGCCAAGAGGACATCCCAACGGGTGCCACCATTAATGGGAGAAGAGGAGAAAGGAGAGAGCACAGAGACCATATGAAGGGTCCA
This sequence comes from Ambystoma mexicanum, assembly GCF_040938575.1. Taxonomy (NCBI): domain Eukaryota; kingdom Metazoa; phylum Chordata; class Amphibia; order Caudata; family Ambystomatidae; genus Ambystoma; species Ambystoma mexicanum. The sequence continues at coordinate 964,038,381 of NC_090936.1, read as the reverse complement.
TAGGTCAGGCGAGGGCACGAAAAAGAGGATGTCGGTAAGAGTTTCCTTGGAGCAGGCACTAGTGTAGGTGTCAGCGATAGGGAGGCCTGGGTTGGAGACCAGGATGTCCTTTTTAAACTTTTTCCTACCAGATTTAGTGAGGAGAGCAGGATAGTCAACAGAGAAGCAGTTAGAGAAGATGGCGGAGATAGAGAGCACCATGGAGTAGGGGGAAAAAGGGGGGAGGGGGAGACAGACGAAGCAAGAGCACGCAGGCAGGAAGTGAGCGGCACGCCCAGGTTTACCACATATAGGCAGTGAGTGCGTATTAGGTACAAATGCCACCTAAGTGTGAGAATCCTGCGAGGGGGAAAAAACCAACTTTACCACATTTAGACAGTGAGTGCGTACTAGGTACAAATGCCACCTAAGTTTGAGAATCCTGCGAGGGGAAAAAACCAAGTTTACCACATTTAGACAGTGAGTGTGTATTAGGTACAAATGCCACCTAAGTTTGAGAATCCTGCGAGGTGGAAAAAACCAAGTTTACCACAACTATGGGACACGAGAATGTGGCGAGAGAGTGCAGGCGCCTGGCGTCCCCTGCGGACACCTGCAGACACACAGGGAGCCGCAACCGTAGGAGCCGCCCTTTGCCTAATGGGCCCTTAGCCAGGGGCTGCCGGGCAGGGGGGCTGCCCAGGAAGGGGAAGGATATAGGCGGAGGGAGGAGGGGGAGGGTAGGGGGGTGAGAGCGGGCAGGAAGGCAGACCAGGACCAGGAAGTGGGTGGGGGGGAGCAGGCAACACACAACGCGCGCTCAGAGCGCGAATGCCAAGTAAACAAAAACAATTAGGCAATCACAGGCAAGGACTCACGGAGGCCCGCGGGGGCCTGGCAGGGCTTGCCGACGTCTGCTGATCCCTCAGGCCACCGGCGACTGCTCTCCAACGCCGCCTGCAGCAACACAGCGCTTCCCAGGGGGATGGAGGAAGGCCGCTCCGCCACCGGCCCAATCCACTCATTCTTCCCCGACCCCTTCCCTTTTTGGGGTGGGGAACCAACGGTGAGGTGGGCCAGAGACAGCACGGACAGAGTGTCAGTTGGGACTGCTAGAGTCTTCATACCGCAGCCTGGTCACACAGGGCCGAGCTCCAGGTACCTGGGGAAGAGGGATGGTCACCCTCTGCACCAGCGGGCCTGGCCATCGCTCGACCACAGATGTGGGCTGCAGGAACCCCGATGCCCAATCACCCGTCGAGTAAGCCTGCTGCACCAGGGCTCACGCCTGGCGTGCCGGGCCCCTGTCTGCCTGGGGAGGCGCCCCTCGAGAGCAGTCAGGATTCCCTCGACTCCTGACTGCCCCCACTCGGGGCTTCCCTGCTGACCGGGGTGCGCCCACCAATGCCCACCCGCTGGCGGGAGAAGGGAGTGTGCCCCCCGGCCAATGCAGCAGCCGCATCGGTGAGGAGAGGGAGGAGGTGCCCCGGGCTGTGGGTGTGCGCATCTGGAATGCAACCGAGGTCGGGCCCGCTGCTCTCCCTCCGGCTGCTCCATTGTTAATGACACAATCACAAGCAGATAACCAGCCCTACAATTATCCCAATTCACACTCAAATGCCCCATTTCTCCTTCCAAACACAAGTTCCAGATTCAAATGCCACCTCCCTCCAGACACACATGCCACCATGCGAACCCAAACAAAGGCACCAACATTCATCCCTCCATAACTAGACCAAGCTGCTACACCCTCAGAGCCACACCCATATGTGTAACCTCTACCTCCAGACTCACACTCAAGATGGCGCCATCCACCCTCTCTCTATACCCACACCCGATTATCCCATCCCTTTGACACACACATGCTCCTACCCCTCCCATAAACCAACATCCTTCTCTCCAGACATACATACCCCATCCCTCCATTCACACACAGATGCCCCCCTTCCTTCCCACCAGAGTGCTCCAATCCTGACCCACATGGCTCCATCATTCCCTGACATGCCCCCATCACATGCCCCGTCCCTCCATTCCAGATCAACAATGCCCCATCCAATCCAGACTCCAACAAAATGCCCAATCCCTTCCTCAAGACCCATACCATGATGCCCCATCCTCCCTCCACAGAGCAAGATGCCCATATCCCTCTTCCGACCAGAGTCCCCATGCCTCCCTCCAAACCCACACCAATGTCCCCATCCCTCCCTCCAGATTCACACCAATGTGTTCTATGCCTCCCTTCACACACAGCAATGTCCCCATCCCCCCCTCTGAGGCCCACACCAAGATGCCACCATGCCTCTAGACCCACACCACAATTCCCCATCCCAGAACCCACCAAGATGCCACCAACCCTCCATGCCAGACCCCAAGATGCCACCAATCCCCACTCGAGACCCATACCATGATATCCCACCCTTCCTTCACACAGGAAGAAGCCCCCATCCTGCACTCCAGACTCAAACCAAGATATCCATCATCACACATCAAGATGCCCTATCCCACCCTTCAGACCCAGACAAATGTGTCCCATCACTCCCTCCAGACCAATGTGCCCCATCCATCCCAGACACACACCAAGATGCTGCCATCCCTCCCTACAGACCCCCACCAATGTGCTCTGTCCCTTTCCAGACCCACACCAATGTGCCTCCATCCACTCCCTCCAGAGCCACACCAGGATCCCCATCCCACCCTCCAGATACACACAGATGTCCCCATCCCACCCACACCAGGATGCCCCAATCCACCCTCCAGACCAACAGATGTCCCATACCTATTCCAGACCAACACCAATGTGCCACCATCCATTGCAGACCCCAAGATTTCACCATCCCTCCATCCACACAGCAAGATGCGGTTAGGAAAACCCAAAGGTCTTATTGGAGGTATTGGAAATTGCACCATCCCTGTTACCTAAAACAGAAACCAAGATTGCGCCTATTTGGTTCCCTTTCTGTGAACCATAAATGCAGGTCTAGTTCTCCCCAAAATGGCAACCTCCTCTCTCCTGATACCATATCTTTCCAGCACGGGAGCAAGTAGGTGCGTCGCTACTCGCTCCACACCTTGTGCAGCTTTCTAGTATCACGCCCGCTTGCTCAGCAGTACTTTCCTTCCTTTTTTTCCTTTCCGACTTCGGTCTTTCTTATTCTTTGTCTCCGTTATAGCCACCTTTTCCCTTCCCTTCTTATTCCGCTAGGCTGCTATTCCCATTAGCCTTGCTTACCCTTCCCCCTTGGCAACTCTTGCATTGCTACTTTTCTCTTGAAGCCGCGCTTTGAGCCCTGCTCCGTTGCCGCTTGCTAGTTCCTTGCCGTGCAGCTCCTTACTCCCGGAGCCTTCCTGTTACGACAACCTCCGGTCTTTGCAGTGTTCTCCTTCACCATCGGAAGCTTCCTGACTTCAGCTTACTCCGGATCCAATTGCCGCGGAGCTTCATTTATCACTGGTACTCCTGTAAGGGCACCTACTGATACTCTGCGGTGCATAAAGCACAGACCACCCTGTCATCCTTATCAAGAACAACTACTAAGAAGGGAAGATCGCAAATATCACCTACATCGGGTTTTATTCCCCGGAGGGTTACCTGAGGGTGCCACCCACGAGGCGCTAGGAGCACAGATACTGGTCTCTTCAGCGCTTTCTGGGAGGCATACCATTACTTCGAACATACGACAAGAAAAAAGAATCCAGCGGAGGAAGATACAGCTCCGTGAGTACCCTTTGTTGTGCTATTATTAAGAGATGCACCCATCCCGCCATCCACACCTAGATGAACCATCCTTCCCCCACACAGACCAATGTCCCCCATCCCTACCATCAAACCCACACCAATGTGCCCCGTCCAACCCTCCAGACACACACCAATATGCCCTATCCCACCCTCAATAATCCATGCTACCCTCCACATGAACAGATGACCTATACCTTTCAGACCGACACTAATGTGCCCCCATCCATTGCAAACCCCACCAAAATGCCCCCATCCCTCCAGATCCACACCAATATGCCCTCATCCCTCCCCTAGACCAATGTGCCTGTCCTTCCCATCAAATCCACACCAATGTGCCCCCATCCCCTCCCTGCGGACCCACACAATTGTCCCCATCCAACCCAGGATGCCCCATCCCTCCCTACATACCCACACTAATGTGCCCCGTCCCTCACATCAAACCAACACCAATGTGCCTACTTCCACTCCCTCCAGAGCCACACCAAGATGTCCCTATCCCACCCACCATATGCACAGATTTCCCCATCCCATCCACACCAGTATGCCCTACCAAACCCTCCAGAACAGATGCCCCATACCGGTTCCAGACCGACACCAATGTGCCCCCATCCATTGCAGACCCCACCAAGACCTCACCATACACAATTCAATATGCCCCCACCCCGCCCTCCAGACCAACACCCAGATGAAGCATCCGTACCCCAGACACAGACCAATGTTCCCCATCCCTCCCCTCAAACACATACCAATGTGCCCCCTCCCTTCCCTCCAGACCCACACCAAGATGCTCCATCCCACCCTCAGCTGACCCATGCCACCCTCCAGACCAACATATGCCCCAAACCTGTTTCAGACTGACACCAATGTGCTGCCATCCATGGCAGACACCAAGATGCCCCCCACCCTTCCCTCCAGACCCTCACAAATGTGCCCCCATCCCTCCACAGACCCACACCAATGTGCCCCCATGCACTCCCTTCGGACCCACACCGTTGTCCCCATCTAACCCAAACCAGGATGCCCCACACCCCCCAGCAGACCCACACCAATGTGCCCCGTCCCTCCCATCAAACCCACACCAATGTCCCCCATCTCTCCCTCCAGAGGCACACCAATAAGCCGCCAACCCTCCCTTCAGACCCACACCCCTCCCCACTAGATCCACACCAATGTGCCCATCCCTCCCCAGACCAATGTTCCGGTCCCTCCCCGCAGACCCACACCAATGTGCCCCAACTCTTCCATCAAACCGACACCAATGTGCATATGTCCACTACCTCCAGAGCCACACCAAGATGTCCCCATCCCACCCTCTAGATGCACACAGATGTCCCCACCCCACCCACACCAGGATACCCTTTCCCACCCTCCAGAACAGATGCCCCCTACCTCTTACAGATCGACACCCATGTACCCCCATCCATTGCAGACCACACCAAGATGCCCCCATCCCGCCCTCCAGACCCACACCTAGATGAACCATCCCTCCCCAGTCCTGCAATGTGCCCCAACCTCTCCCTCCAGAGCCACACCAATGTGCCCCATCCCATTTTCCCCAACCCACATCTAAAGGACCCATGCTACTCTCCAAACCCACTGTGCCCCATCCCTCCCCCCAGACCCACACCAATGTGCCCCATCCCTCCCATCAAACCCACACCATGGTGCCCCCATCCCCTCCCCCCAGAGCCACACCACAATGCCTCATCCCACCCTCCCAACCCGCGCCTAGATGACCCATGCCACCCTCCTGACCCACTGTGCCCATCTCTCCCTCCAGACCCAAACCTCAGTCCTGCAATGTGCCCCATCCCTCCCCCACACTCACACCAATGTGCCCCATCCCCTCCCTCCAGAGCCACACCAATGTGCTCCATCCCTCCCATCAAACCCACACCAAGGTGCCCCCATCCCCTCTCCCCAGAGCCACACCACGATGCCTCATCCCACCCTCCCAACCCACGCCTAGATGACCCATGCCACCCTCCAGACCCACTGTGCCCCATCTCTCCCTCCAGACACACACCCATGTGCCCCCAGACCCACACCAATGTGCCCCATCCCTCCCATCAAACCCACACCAAGGTGCCCCCATCCCCTCTCCCCAGAGCCACACCACAATGCCTCATCCCACCCTCCCAACCCACGCCTAGATGACCCATGCCACCCTCCAGACCCACTGTGCCCCATCTCTCGCTCCAGACCAAAATCCATGTTCCCCCATCCCCACACCAATGTACCCCAACCCTCCCTCCAGATCCACACCACTGTGTCCCTATCCCTACCCCCAGACCCACACCATGTCCCTAGTCCTCCCTCCAAACCCACACAATGTGCCCCCTTCCTCCAGACCCACACCAATGTTCCCCATCCCACCAGACCCACACCAGCATGCCCCTAACCAACCATTCAGACCCCACCAAGATGCCCCATCCCTCCCTCTAGACCAATACCATAATGCCCCATCCTACCTCCACGTAGCAAGATACCCCTTCCAACAGATGCCCATGTGCCACTCCTGAACCACACTCAGCCCCAGCCAGCCCGGCCCCCTCTAAAACCACCCATCACAAACACACCCTCATGAAACATTAAATTACTCAATACCCAGCTGCTCAGTCGGGCATGGGCCTCTCCCCCACTTTTATTCTCATGCGGGTCTCCCGAGTCCAGCCGTTTTCACACCAGGCAAGATTCCAGAAACCCAGGCATTCAGCCATACGGTGAATATCTGCAAGACATTTAACCCACTAACCCAATTCGCATCCACTTCACCACACTGCTACAACACATAGACCCCACCAACAGCACATGAGGACTGACATCGCCCCGATACTCGCACCCAGTGTATACCGAGCTGAAGCTGCCAACAGAACACCACTCCTCCCACTATCCTACTTCTTCTTCACCCCACTAACCCATCCCATCTTCTCGTTTGCAGATCCGCCAGAGCCCCCCCCGTTGGTGATGGTGCGCGGTACAAATATCTTTAACATTTAACTCTATTAGCCCCCTTCGATCATTTAAACACCACCATCTCCCTTTAGCCCCCTTTGATCATTTAAACACCACCATCTCCCTGTTCCTTTTCTTAGCCCTCCATACCTTTCATGTTGAATAAGCTGAACATGACGTTTAAATGTAATTTCCCGCTTCCCTGTCTAAATCTGGTGTCTTCCAGGAACGTTCATGGTCCAAGAGCACACGGATAGCTGCTGTTCCAGCAGCCAGAGCCTTCCCGCTCAGATAAGACGAAGTCGAACGCTCCAGGGTGTTGCAGACACGTTCCCGGTATCCCCGCTGCAAGACAAAGGCACGCAGAGTCCGGTTGCACTTGCACCGGCAGCCGAAGCTTTCCCGCATCCCGCTAACTGAAAGTACTCGGGATACTAGAACCCCTTCATTGCTCCGGATAATCACACGTGTGACGTCAGAAGTCACGTGAAGAAGGGTGGGCGGGCCGTTGCTTTGGTCCGTTTCTCGGATGGGAACTAGTCGCTACTGTTCCGTGTGTGCAAGGTGCCTTGCCTGCGCACTCGTGCAAAAAAAATGACCAAGTGAACGTTTCAGAGCACGTGATGCACAGCACGCGCTGACGTATGAGCGGAGCGTTGCCATGGTCCGTTTCTCGAATGGGAACTAGAGACTACCCTTTACGAAACGTCATGTCCTGATTCCAAGCAGCATCAGGTGAGTGCATGCTATCCAGCTCTTGTAGTGAATGTTATATGCAATTCTTTTAGCATTCATTAACTTAGACGTTCTCACCCCTTTGTTATATTGTTAAGAGGAGCCCTTTTGCAACCTCTGGAAATGCACGTTGAAGCTGTAAGTCGTTGTATTGTACTTATCACATGTTGAAATTAAACATTGTAAGTATGTGACTTTCTAAACATCTGGTTTTGAAATTACACAGGTCAGCCTGTTGTTGTTGGTATTGTAGACACAGTAACTGCTCCGAAGCTCATTTACAGTACGGTTCAGGCTCTGGAATGCTCGCAGGCGCAGTAACTGCTGTGCAGTTACTACACAGACCCTGCTCTGGTGTAAGTGACTACATACATAATAATCATACATATATAATAAAGTGCTTCTGAGCTATCTTGAAGCACTTAACTTATTAGTGGTTTACTTGGCTTTTCAACCACACCTCAGCAAGGTGCGACACTACTATATCAGGTCAAAGCATAACTGTACCACTTATTTATGTCACCTAGACAGACCGGACCTACAAAAGCCAAAACTACTTACACATCTATAGTAATCAGGCCTGTTTCTTGACTCTGGCGATGCGGGCGGCTGCCAGGGGCGTAATTGCCCCGGTCCCTTGAGGGTAACATTTCCCTGGGTGTGGGGCGCGATTGCAGTGGGGAGAGTAGCCGAAGCACAGTAGTGGCAGCTGCAGTACATAGTACTTGTGTAACATTACAGAAGTCAGAGGCTCTCTGAACTTTTGCGCCACTTGGAGTGGGGGTATAAAAGGACGCCTTTCCTGGTGGCCGCCCGCCTTTGTAATCAAGTAGGAACAGCCCACACTACAGAGGAAAAAAGACAGTTGCCTTTGAGCGTTCCCGGCTTCCCGCTCGACACTCAAATTGCTTTCTACCCAGACATGTGAGCAAAGAAAGAAGACTGCATTGCCTCCCCGACTCGCTTATGTGCAAAACTACTCAGTAAGAAGGTAGGTACAGCCAGATGCTTCTGTTGACATTTTAGAAAATGTTCCTTTAAACTGTGTACATAGCGTTCGGCTGGTGTTCAAACAGTAGTTTGCATATAACCCGTGCATCCGTCCATTTTGGACCCCTTACATAGCAATAGCTCATTCCTACTTCCCCCCCCCCCAGAAAAGCGTGACATGAGCCTTGCTTAGTTTTTTGGCATAAAAAGGCCGCAGATTTATTTTCCACAAAATCATAAAACATACTGCACACATTAGTGGAAATACTTTGGAAGATGCGGCGACCGCTCCATGTCCAAAACCTGCTTCCCCCTTGTTTTCCAAAAGTCCATCATAGGCCCAACTCTCCCAACCCTTTGCGCCTGAGCCTCGCCTGCCCCTGCAGGTATCCGTGGGCGGGGAGAGTGCCGTTTCCTTGGGGGAAGCTGAGCCCTTGTTGTTCCCCCCCAGACGCCCCTGCCGTTTTAGGCTCCCAAGGGGCGCTGGTCTGGAAAGGGCGAAGACCCTTCCCGCTTTCTCCTGGCTCATCCGGAGTCTGTCTCTTGTGTTTGGTTGCCCAAACACCGCCACACCGCCTGCCGTCCTGCGACGTCGACGATCAGGCCTCCTGCTTGTCCTTATTTGTAGGGTGGGTGGGTGGAAAAACGAAGTCCTCGGTGGCAGGCGGGCATCCCACGCCAAGGCTGGATGATGCCTGCAGTGGGAACCCGCCTGCTTTAAAGGGGGATAACTCCGCCCCTTTCCATTGTCCCCCTTCCGCGGGCTTTTTCTCCCCCTTTGCCGCGCTCTTCTCATTTCCGCGGGCTTTCCCCGCTTTTGCCGCGCTCAGCCTTTCCTCCCCTCTTTTGAGGAGGGGGAGGGAGATTTAGGAGGAGGACACCGCCCGGGTTATCGGGGTGCCTCCTCCATTTTCGGATTTCTTCGTCGACACCTGGCATAACCCGTGCATCCGTCCATTTTGGACCCCTTACATAGCAATAGCTCATTCCTCCTTTCCCCCCCCAGAAAAGCGTGACATGAGTCTTGCTTAGTTTTTTGGCATAAAAAGGCCGCAGATTTATTTTCCACAAAATCATAAAACATACTGCACACATTAGTGGAAATACTTTGGAAGATGCGGCGACCGCTCCATGTCCAAAACCTGCTTCCCCCTTGTTTTCCAAAAGTCCATCATAGGCCCAACTCTCCCAACCCTTTGCGCCTGAGCCTCGCCTGCCCCTGCAGGTATCCGTGGGCGGGGAGAGTGCCGTTTCCTTGGGGGAAGCTGAGCCCTTGTTGTTCCCCCCAGATGCCCCTGCCGTTTTAGGCTCCCAAGGGGCGCTGGTCTGGAAAGGGCGAAGACCCTTCCCGCTTTCTCCTGGCTCATCCGGAGTCTGTCTCTTGTGTTTGGTTGCCCAAACACCGCCACGCCACAGGTGGGTTACCGCCCACCGTGGCTCCCCCCTGCTTCCTTCTTCACATTTCTTGGATTTCTGTGCCAAGTGTCCAGAAGAATATCTCCAACCCCATTGGTGACAAATGTACCCCAACTTCCATAATATACTCAAGGGAATTAAAAATAATCCAGCCGTGACTGCTCTGGCAAAAACCCTCAGAGGCTCCCTTTCCCAGGCTTGTCGGGTCAGCACCACCCAGACATAAGGCCAATATGTCCGTCTTTTGCTGTTTCCCAGGCTATCTGCGCACCTGCCGCTGCAGCTGCGCCCCCATCAACCCCGGCACCCCACCCATCCCAATCTCATTTCCTCCAGGCTGCTGCTGGTGGGGAAAGAAGGTGGCATGTCGATTTTAAGTTCCTGTCGGCCTGATGTACCTTCTCACAACCAGACCTCCTTCCCCCATGCCACCCGATGAGCACCAATTTTTAGAGATTATTCAGTGGAACTTAAGATGCTAAGGCCATGTCTGCTGTACTTCTGCCCCTGCCACCTTTCCCTCTTGCTCTGCCTTACCAGGGCGAGCCTGCTCTGAGACCCTTTTTCCTTTGTTCCAGCTCCATCCTGCTCCGCCTTAACCAGGGTGTGCCTGCTCTGGGACACTTTTTCCATCTGTCCCCTTTCCATCCTGCTCCGCCTTAACCAGGGCGGGCCTGCTCCGGGACACTTTTTCCATCTGTCCCCTTTCCATCCTGCTCCGCCTTAACCAGGGCGGGCCTGCTCCGGGACACTTTAAAGTTAGAATTTCAGGCACCACCTTTGCCTTACTTCCCCTTTCCCAGTCCTCTCGCCCCACAAGAATCCGTGGTCTTGTGCCGTCTTTCCTTACTGTTACATTTCCCAGAGTTTTGAGCTGGATTCTACTATGGGGCTCTGTCCCTACTGCTGACAAATGTCTGCCATCCACTGGGTTATACTACGGGGAACTTGGGTTGAACCGCCCATGCCTGCCCTGTGCAATACCTTTCCAAGAGCTTTGTGCCCTTGTGCCCAATTGCCATCCACTGGGTTATACTACGGGGAACTTGGGTTGCACCGCCCATGCCTGCCCTGTGCAATACCTTTCCAGGAGCTTTGTGCACCTTGAGCCCAATTTCCAGTGAGTTTTCCTCAGCCCCGTGCTGGACCGGGCGCTCACTCTCTTGTATATTCAACCAGGGACTCCATGTTCCACCCTTAGCAATTCATCTACCCCTTTACTGGACTCATGCTCCCCCCACCTTAAACTTGCTCCGCCTGCTGTGAGCTACCAACCGGGTGATTGCCTGTGCTGGACGGGAGGAGCTGCCTTTATAGTCCTTTGTTAGACCTGTACCTTTGCATTAATTTCCCCCTTGTCTCAGCCCAGGTACCATTTTTTCCTGTCCTGTGTGCACCGCCTCCCCTCTTTCACTAGAGGGCTCCCCCCTTCCATTTTACTTAACATGTAAGGCAACTGCCATAACCAAGAAGACTGCCTCTCCTCAGGCGTACCTAGTGGCGCTATCCCACAACTCACTTTATATCGTTACCTGCCGTGCACACCTTTACCACTGATACTTGATCATGCTCATTGGTCAGGTGCAAGGCTGCGCTGACCCTGCTACCTGCGCCTTTAAACACGTTCCTGCTTCTCTCAGCGCACCACCTTTTGTTTTTAAAGTTCAAGTACTTGAGCCCAAGCCAAACTGTTCCCCCCTCGCATCACTTTGCAGCTTTGTTAAGTGTGTGCGCCTGACAACTGGCCCCTTGTCTGAATTCATAATTGGGAATTTGAATTGCATTCATAATTGGGAAATGAAACCCATAATTGGGAATGCTCCTAGCGCCCTTTTCCATACTAGCCTTGTGGCGCTCCCACGCCCAACTGGCAAGAGGCATGCAATAATGCTCTTAGCGATATTTAGAAGTACGCGCCCCGTGGCGCTCCCCTTGCGCTGCCTCCCTCATACAATTTTCATGCGCCATGGCGAGTGCTGTACCTCTGGGTACTGTAAGGGGGTCAGGCCATTATGCTCATAGTGCCGTTAAATCATACCCTCCTCCTGGCACTCCCCTTTATCGTGAACACGTAATGCGATCGCGCTTATAGTGCCATACCTCTATCCCCACCTACAGCGTGAAGGAACATGAACCCGCTTATAGCGCACTTTTGTACAACGGGTCTCCTCGCGCTGCCCCATATAATGGAACCGGTCCTGCCATACTGCCTGCAGCGCTATTCTGTAAGGATAACCTTGCGGCGCTCCTACGCCCACTGGACAGAGTAATGCCATACTAAGTTACCAGGGTGAACCCCCAATTGCCCTTAGGGATCCCCGTTTCATCAACCCATCCCGTCCAGGAGAGGCAACAGAAGCCACAACTCCTTCCCCAGCTGAGCTGCACAACCCATACATTAGCATCGCTCAATATGTTCCCGTACCCGTTACCCTAAACAACGCAAAGGGCGAAACTATGGAAGCATATATAAACAATTAAACCAAGAGTGAATGGATGATGCAGAAATACGGTATACCACTAAAGTGACAAGCTGACCTGCCCTCTTTAATGTTCTTGCGCACGAAACAAGGTGGCCCTTTAAATTTCCTAGTAACCCACCTGGTGTGCGTTTTCCGCGTGGTACCCGTGTTTAACCCCTTACTGGACCGACGCTGCACCCTACCCTGCGTGATCTCTATTGGCAGCCTCGCTCCCTTTCTGCTGCAAGCCTGGTTGGTATGTGTCGCCCAGCCAATTTCATTCTGATCTTTGTAGTCCCCAACCGCGGGGATGGCCGAAGCCAGGCTCTTTTATTCTCTAGTTGTTCTATTGTTACAACCCCCAACGGCGGCTTCTACCCGCCATTCAAACTGTATAGCGTATAAACGACGCTCTGCGACGAACTCCCTTGCATCAAATATGACCGGCGACCTGTTACACAGGGAGCCCTGCATGCCCTTATCCTAATTCATCATCCGTTCATTAATGAACCTTGCCGCCAGGTCCCAGCCCCCATGGACGTCTCCCGGTTAGTAATACTGTGCACCGTAAATTGCCTGGCGATATGTGCCAAGGCCCTGAACACCTACTCCTAATATTCCTGCATCTGCGGGCCAATCCCTTAAATCACCTTGCGCATAAACCTGCGCCCTGTATGCCCGCCCTAAACCAGTCAGCTACCTCATCCTAAAAAGCGCACCCTGTACCTTGTTTATAGGCGTATAACTGCCATCTTTGTTTCTAACGTGTGGCGCGAACATTCAGAAAACGGCTTACTCACTTGGTGACCGTAAGCATAACCTGCCCCTGGATGCCCCGCTCTAATCAGTAACTTAAATCATCCTAACAAATTGCGCCAAGAAACACTTAGGCGTGTTATAAATGCCATAACGGTTTCTTAACGTGCGGGGCGAAAGTTAAATAACCATTAAATAACTGCCGTGCATGCAACCAACAAGTTGACCACCAATACAACACAGCACAACCGCTTTGTAAGGATACCTGGCCGCATTTCTAGACCCCCCAATATTTGTGTATGACATATGATAGTTTGTTTATAATGCGCTTAATACCCCAGGGTTTCTGAGCGCGGACCGAACCTGGAGTGCTTGGTACCGACGCCCTTCCAAGGCGAGCACTTTGTCCCCAAGGCTATCCTCCACCTCTTTATAAAGTATGACTGCAGCTTTAAAACCCTCATCGGCCAACCTTCACACTGCTATGCCAACAACAATCACCTCCCTGTTCCTGGTGTGGACACCCCGATCGCAACTGCAACATTTCCCCCACTGTGTGACCAGAGTGGGTATACGATCAGTACCCCTAGCCCGACAACCAAAGGTGCAATATGCAACTTACACCGCAAGTACTGCTGCCGCTACTATTAATGTGCGAAATGTGACATTGAGAAACGGCCTACTCACTTGGCGACCTTAAGCATATACCTTCACAATGGTTGCACCGGCCTACACCAGTAAGCTACATCATCCTAAAAGCGTGCGCCATGAAACACTTGTGTATAGGCGTTTTACAAATGCCATATGGGTTTCTTAATGTGCGGTGCGAAAATCCGGGAACCACCTAATCCCTTATCAACCTTAATCATAAACCAGCACAAAGGATGCCCCGCTCTAAGCCTTCAGGCTAAATCACCATAAAAAAGTGTACCAGGAACGCCTGTTTATAGGCGCGTTCTGTTAGCTTGCCCGTTGCATGCGCCTTGCACCCCGTGCATGGGAAACACCCCCCAGCAAATGCATCATAATTGCACGCCTCGCGCCCTGATGTATACAAGCATGCTGGCAACTGCACATGGACAACTATCTTCCTATTGCCCTTTTATCACCCTTGTGGCCCACATCCCCTTTGTGGCTGCCTACCCGCGGGGCAAAGCAGCCCCTAGCCAGCACATTTACCGCTGGGTTTATACGAAATTGTTTAAACAACCCTGCACGCAAAAAGGCATCTAGAAAGACTTTGTAGGCTTGCATATGTATTTATTTAATTTGCATTTTTGTAGCGCTCTGGGGGCATCGAGGCGCTGTTACGGGAATATGCCTTAGTTGCATAATTATAACGTGCTTAATGCCCAGAGGTTTCTAAGCGCGGACCCGGGGATTTAACCTATGCTGCTTCTTGTCGTCTTGTTTGCAAGGCGTGCACGTTGCCGGTGAGCTATCCTGCCGGTCTTATCACAAAATTAGCAACCGTATACTGCAGCGGTTTCCGGTAACAAATCCGTTAAACTTTCCTTAAAAACCCCCATGACTATCCCATGCACACCTTAAGCATGCGCACCCCCAACGGCGGCTTCTACCCGCCATCCAAACTCCATAGCGTATTGAAATACGATGTGCCGCGCGAAGACCATGTAAAACACGCATGAACATCCTGCGTGCATGCCCCGCTTTCGACCTCGCCGCCTCCTGCACGAATTCTGCGCACCTCGAAGGGGGGGGGGTAAACAAACCCCCCCTCCCACGTTTCAAGTGTACATAACCTCTTACCTAATTAATTACAACGGACCCTGGGCAAATAACAGATTACCCCCAAGACACCCATCCCGTGCTTAATCGACCCCGGTATCCACCAGCGTGCCTCTCAAAAGGCCTACCGTCAACCGTGCTTTTTTCTTCGTTCTAAGCTGTGTACCTGCCAGGCCGCGGCAAGGATCAACAGCGGGCACACCTCGCATTAACCCCTTTCAAAACGTTTTCCCGAGCCACAGCCCCCAACGTTATGCAATACTTTCAACCAAGTACCCGCCACTTCCTTGTTCCGGCGCACCCCCACTTAAATGCCCTTACCCGACGCACCCTTGTTGCTGCGGCTACCACGTCTCTTTTTCCGGAACCCGAGCTCCTGCCAACCGGAACACATCTTCTTCTGGCACCGAACTCTAACAGCATCCCGAAAAACAGCCTTCCTGCACTGCTCCTGGAACGAAAAAACGAACTCCTCGGTGGCAGGCGGGCATCCCACGCCAAGGCTGGATGATGCCTGCAGTGGGAACCCGCCTGCTTTAAAGGGGGATAACTCCGCCCCTTTCCATTGTCCCCCTTCCGCAGGCTTTTTCTCCCCCTTTGCCGCGCTCTTCTCATTTCCGCGGGCTTTCCCCGCTTTTGCCGCGCTCAGCCTTTCCTCCCCTCCTTTGAGGAGGGGGAGGGAGATTTAGGAGGAGGACACCGCCCGGGTTATCGGGGTGCCTCCTCCATTTTCGGATTTCTTCGTCGACACCTGGCAGTTCAGAGTGCGTTCTCGACAAGAACGGGTAAATGGAAATATTTTGTTTTACACTTTCCTAGCCCAGATTTTTTTCCAACTTGTAGACGCCTGCCTCGGTTGGATCGAGTGCGTGTATTGCTTTGCTGTGTTACTGCTTCCCCTTTAGAATGTGTCCCGTTCCCGAAAAGGTAAATGGCAGAACGTAGCTTCACTCTGTTGAGTCCCAAAAAAAAGTCTAAATGGCAGAAACATTTCTCAGAGTTGAAAGTGTATATTGGGAGTTGCTGCTGTTCTGGGCACATTCAGCTGCAACCTTTCTTCTTCGTTGGTTTTAATTGGTCAGATTTGAAACTTGGTACTGTTTTTCTGCAGTTCGCAGAACTTCATTTGTTTAGAGTTAGGATTCGGGGCAGGAACATATGGAATTAATTACACTTCTTTTCAAGGTTCCATTGAAGTATTATCCCCATGCAAATAGTTCTTTGTCCTGGCGGGAGTTCTTTCTTGTACTGAGTTGGCTGCAGTGGTGAAGCTAGGATTTCTCGACGGGGTGAACCTGCGCTGTGTACACGTGGGCCTATGGTAAAGTTCCCTATAAACCAAGGTGAATATATTTGATGATACGGTTTGTTTGCTTTTGCTCGGTCCAGCGGACAAGATCCGAGTTGGAGCTTTGATGGTATATCTCTATTTCATTGTTTAGAACAGTAAAAGGGTACTCTTTTTTCATCGACAGGGCAAGGACGATGGGCAGAAAGGTTCTGACCAGAATTCGAAAACGCGGGCAGTGCAAAGATCTCTAGAGGTTTACATGTATGTGTAACTCGCCCTATGGGGTAAGCCCCTGGCATGGACATATATACAGGTTTTCTGCTGCACAACAGTAATCTGCATACACAATAACTCTGAAGTGTGAATATTTGACCACTAGTAAATGCAATGAGCCAAATGCCCACTTTTTGTCACATGCTTTCCACACTCTTGTTTTTTTATAAATAGGCAGGAGAAGCACTCTCTAATCCACTTGTACAGGGAGCTGCCATCTGCATGCGTTTCAATTTGCTTTTGTGTAAAGGTTATATCAACAGGCCTACAAGTACGAGAATGCAATCTGATATGTTTATTATTTCAGTCCAGAAATGGGACTACTTGAGATCCTGTCCTGTGGGTTGAATTACTTTAAAAAGTTCTACGCCGGCCCCTGAAGGCCATGTGCAATGGACGGATGGTAGAAGTGGAACCCATTACTATATTTAAAATGGTTTCTGCCGTTTAATAAGTGACCAAATGTAAGGTGTCTTTCACTGTAAGAGATTATGCCTAGCAGGTGTAAGGCTCAAATAAGGACAGCCATGAAGACAGAGTGAAAGAGATTAAAGTGGGACAGAAAATGAGATAATCAAGGAAAAGGGGAGGAAAGCCAGATTAAGAAAGCAGGAACGAAAGAGAGGAAAATATAGGCCATGTACAGGAAGCAAAAGGGGGGCAGAGATTGCACGTGAGAAATGGAGGCAATGGGTGGTTAAAGGGTAAGAGTGAGATGAAAGAAAGCTGAGGGTAGGGGGAGATGTGACTCGCAGGAGGAGGAGTTGAAATGTAACTGGGAGAGAGCACTGTGACCAGACTGGGTAGAGACCGCTGTATCACACTTGCTGTGAAATGCACACCAGAATGTGCAAATTGGCTAAGCTCCAGGACTGCAGGAGGACTCTGTGAAGTGGAGTCCAGCCCTCCGTGCCCATGTTTCGTCAGAAGAGTTGTTTGCTGACTAGTACTTTCCTTTGGCACAGAGCACCCTCTGGGTACTGAAAAGTGAACACTCATAGATGGGTACTGAAAAGTGAACACTCATAGATGTGCCAGTAGTCAGGCTGTAGTGACCTGTATCCTATGTGGGAAGTTGGTTCTAGGTGAAGGGAGGGATGCTCTTACCCTCAGGCCACACCCTGCTTTTTATTTACCTTTGTGTCCCTTGCTTCACTCTGGTCTACCAACAAAGCTCGCCGGTACTCCTGTGGTGTTCTGGTTCCTCACCTCTGTATTGTTCCATTTCGGTTTTTGCTTTCTTAATGGTTAAAACAAAGACCATTCAGTTGAGGAATATTGTATTAGATCGATTGAGTTTTTGGTCAGATGCTGCCTGCCTATTTCACCTGGATGTTAGGAAAGATTTCATATTTTAATATAATTTTCCCTCCATGTGTCAACCCCCAAACCTTTTGCTGCTGTTTTACACCCTGATCTAACCTTTGCCAGAGAAGCGCAGCCCTCCGCCGCACTCCTCTGGGCTTTCGCTCAATTCTTATGGGGAAACTGACATGCACTTAAGACAGTCAGCACTGGGAGACTTCGTTTCCCTTAGTCCTTTCCTCATGTTGCAGCTTTTGTGCAACATGTAACAAGAGTGCAATGTAACTTACTTTACCGCACTCTTGGGTCTCTAGTCATTCCAAAGGCCATAGAAACTCTCGCTGGACTTATTATGAACTGTGCAGGTGTGTCATGGACAGGACTGGTGGCAGCTATCATTTGTCTTATGTTTTGAACCCTTTTTTGCCATGTTATCCGCGCTTACCGCGTTTGGCACAAACAAGTGGCCTGGCTCCAAAATGGCCATGCCACGCGGTTCTTTGTCCTGTCCTTTGGCCATGTTGCCTCTTCACCTTCCCCCAGGTCGAGCCGCCTGGGTCAGTCCTCATTTGGTCATGCCCTTTCCCACGAAACCCAAAGCTTTCACAAGCTTTTGCATGCCTTGTGTGTGTGCCTCCAGGATGTGGGCTGGGATGTCTGTTCCCAATACACTTCCTGGGTGCCAGAGAGTCTGGAGTGTCCTGAATGCCTGGGACCACCGTGGTCCGTGATTGGTCCACGTATGGAGTGTTTGTTTGTGAGCAGATCTCCCATTGGGTCCTCTCCGTTTTGGCGCAAAGGGAACTTTGGATAAGAGGAGGCCGAAAACACCACTACCATGTTGATCTCCTGAGTTCACACCGAACAAGGGATAAGGAGCCAAGTATCCTGCAACAAGAAGCAGAGTCGAGGAACCGCTGGTGGTCCGCTGGAAGGTTTGGCACCCTGAGCCCGCTGTCGTCCTGCGAGACCCCTCTGCATCTCATCGTCCTAGAAGGTCTGCGAAAGCGCTTCGACCCATTGGAATAGTGGGACCAACTATTCTTGGCACCTTCATCAAACCCCGCAAGTAAGTCTCTTCGGAAGTGTCCCTGGGCCAACTAGTGGGCTGACCAGCTTACATGGGACGTTTTGCTCTGTCACCGCCGCCGTTTCGGGGAAGCCCTCGAAACTTGGCTTACTGCTAACTCTGTGTCCACGGCACCCTCACACCGAATTTCGTACACTTGGCATTCCCAGGTCTGAAGTGAGACGAGTGCGCCCGGACCAGAGTAAACGAGGTTGCCGTGTTGCCCTGCTGTGGTAACAACCTGTGCACGTTCGCTGCATCTGTGACCACCTTGACCCTGAATCCTGCTACCGCAGAATCTACACGGTGTCGAGACCTGCTTGTCCCATCCGAACCTGCCAGCAACGTGAACTGAACTGGGGAAGTCTGGGTCTGCCTGCGTCGGGGACCGGTGGCCCCTAGCGTTGGAATCCATTTCTTTTCTACCGCTGTTGCGAAATAGCGGAACCATCCCGCACTCTCACCCTGCCTCTGCCCGCAAGCGGAGGTCTTGCTTGAGTAATGGGGACTTGTTCTTCATCGCTTCATCCACCTTCCGGAACTGTCAGAGACCCTTGAAGTGACCCTATTTTGTCCACTGGCACAAGCACGTGCATGTACTATTGAGCATAAGGCTCCTCTCTTCGTAGGGCTTGAACTGCCTCTTAGTTAGGTGAATTTCTGATGTCGAACTGGGTCTAATGATTACTTGCACTGCCTGTTTTCCTCCCCATCTAGGTGGTCTAAATATTTCGTGCTCCTAACTCCTTAGACCCCTCGGTCTTGTGTATATATATATCGTATTGATTGTAATGTGTTGGTTTACGTTAGTTTTATTGTGATTCTTTGCTATGGTCGATGTTACAAAGGCCTTGTAATAAATGTGTCTATATTTTTTATGTAACACCTGTCTGGAGTAATTTGTAAGTGTCCTTGCTTTGTGTGCTCATTGAGGTCTTTCAGACACCCTAACCTGTCCTTGAGACTTAGTCTTGACCGCCGCCATCGCTACCCTGATTGGTATGGCTTGTCCAGAGGTTACCCTGTTCCAAGAAACTAGGCTGGCCTTCTGAACCTCTGCCCCTCTAGGTCAGAGTTCAGAAATCCGTCTTAGCACTGGAGGCTGGGATCTGTACTGTAGATAAGTAGGATTTTTCCACTGTATGGCTATGTGAAATGAGTCAGAGGCTGTGATCGAGACCTTCTGCCTTTTCCTTCCACACAAATAGAATTATCTGAAAGCACCATCACTTTAAAAGTGACTTTCAAATGACAAACGGCACTCCAAAAACTACTCAAAAATCGGGCCTGATTTGACCTGTTGAGGTCATTGGTGAGAGGTAATTGAAAGGAAACCCTGTAAACAATGTGCCATATGGTCCTAATTCAATTACCCTTTTCTCCGAACCAAAAGTTATTGCCTCTCACAAACCTTAAAGTGCAGTTCATGGTAATGAGTGGAGTTTCCAGACTACCCTCTTACCCCATCTGCCAATTCAGAGTCTTGTTTTTTTTTTTTTAAATTTCTTTATTAATTTTATTCAAACCAAACAACAATACAAACCAAACTTGCAGTGCAATTTATATCAATTCCAATAAACACATTTAGTTTTTAGTCACTGCTCTCCCAATCCCACCCCCCTTTATGAGCCTGTTTGTTCTTCGCATTCAGTATCTGCTTCGTGTGGCAGAGTTTCGCTGCCCTTGGATTCCGTTGGATCCGATACTACTCCGAACATTTCCGCTATCAATGATTTCCATGCCATCAGAGAGCCCATTTCCTCCTCCCCACTCATGCTGCTCGCCTCCTGCCATACCATCGTTTCAGCCTCCGCCCATTTCTGTAATTCTTTCCACCACACCTCCACCCTTGGTTTGTGACACTTCTTCCACCGCATGGCTATGCTACGTTTGGCAAGCACATATGCCAAATCTTTCAATTTACCGACATGTTTAAATTTCAGTGATCTGGGGAAACCACCCAGCAAGCAGGCCCAGACTGTATCTATGACGAGCGTGACCCCTTTCTCCTCTAGTTTTTGTGCTACTTCACCCCAGAAGCATTCAATTACCGGGCATGCCCAAAACATGTGTATCATGTCAGCGTTCTCCTCATCGCACTTAGGACACGCCTGGCGCCCAACGTTTTTAAACTTGTTTTTAAACAAGGCACGTTCCCACATCCCATCCTCTATAGGGGCTCCCGCTTCCGCTTCCCATTCCGATATTAAATGTACTAATTCCTTCCCGACCCTAGACATCACCATCTCATATAATCTAGAGATCTCATGCCCCCCCTCCGATATGTCATATATTGCCCCAATAATAGCATCTGGTTCCTCTGTCAAAATTGTTTCAGGCCACGTTTTACGAATCTTCTGCACCATTCTGTGATACGTAACATATTGACCTGTATGTAATCCCGTTGCTTCCCCAAGTTCTCCAAAATCCCTTATGGTCCATCCTTGCCAAATGTCCCCTAATGTAACCAGCCCCACTGATTGCCAGTAGGTCCTGATAATCACCCTCAACTGCTTATCCTCCCTCGCCAGTGCAACCAACGGTATCTGCGGGAGCATGGGACAGGGTCTCCCATTATCCGGCAAGCTCTACGCCACATTTTCCACCCAGATATCATCATCCCATGGCGCTCTTTCATTTCTGACTCGGGCAACCAGATCATTTCCCTTAAGACAAATGGAGTACAGTCCTGCCCAAACAACCTATGTTCAGGGGTCTCTTCATCAGAGAGCCACTTGGCCACATATTGCAGTTGACCCACTACATAAGCAGCCTCAGAATTAGGTAGTTTAATACCACCTTTTTCATAGAAGTTCTGCAACTTCCATAACGCCACTCTGTTCCGGGTGCCATGCCACAGGAAGTCTCTACACATACTGTTCAGCTTAACAAAGAACTTCTTAGGTATCATATATGGAATTTTACTAAAGTAATGTAAAAGCCTAGGTAGGACCACCATCTTAAGCATTGCTCCTCGTCCCATCATTGCTAGGGGCAACTTCTCCCAAAACCTCATACATTTCCTGATTTTCTCAATGGCTATCTCGGTGTTACACTTATGTTCCTCTTCCGCCGTGTGGTACACGTCTATCCCAAGGTAACGGAAAGAACTCGCCGCCCATGGTATTTGTAGCACCGGCAACCTTTCTACAGGGGTTCCCACATAGCCACCTAGCGGGAATATGCTGGATTTTTGGGGGTTCACCGCTATGCCGGACAGCCTGGCATACCTCTCCATCACTTCCAAAATGTATTGGAGATTTTCTTCCGGGTATTTTAGATATAATAACAAATCATCTGCATACAAGGATATTAAGTGTCGCTCTCCTCCCACCTCAATACCTATCGTATCATATTGTTGCCTGAGTTATATTGCTAGGAGCTCCAGGGCTAGAATGTAAAGCATCGGGGACCAGGGGCACCCCTGTCTAGTGCCTCTGCTAAGTTGCCATCTCTCAGATATTACTGATCCCGTTCGAACTCTGGCCAACGGTTCACTGTATAGCATCTTAGCCCATTTAATATAACTCGGCCCTACTCCATATCCCCCTAGTGCCGCCAACAGCCATGGCCACTTAACCGAGTCGAAAGCTTTAACTGCGTCTAGTGACACAATCGCCATTTCGCCTTCGCTGCTACACCCCCATTCAACCACCCGATGGAGTCTCCTGTGGTTGTGAGTTCTGTTCCTACTCGGGACATAGCCCGTTTGATCTGGATGAATTAATTTGCCAATCACTCTCCGCAATCTGTTCGCTAAGACGGCTGTCAATATCTTACTGTCCTGGTTCAGCATCGATAAGGGCCTGTAGGAGCCACAACTATGCCCTGGTTTATTGGGCTTGGGGAGCAGTACTATAATCGCTTCTCTGAGCGACTCCGGCAGCCGTCCTACCTCAAATGCTTCGGTAAGCATTTCTAGCATAGAGTGGAGCACTTCCTCCCAATATACTTTATAGAATTCACTAGGGAACCCGTCTGCACCTGGAGTTTTGCTGGTGGGCAACTGCTTCACTACCTCTTCCAATTCCTCCAAAGTAATTGGTGCATCCAGCTCTTCCCTCTCTTCTTCACTTATCTTGGGCAGTCCTATATCCTCTAGTGTTTCAGCTATCTCTTCCGGGCTGCTCCTCTCACTATCCTCATATAGCGCCTTATAATAGTCCGCAAATTCATTGTTGACTCCTTCTTGAGTATCCACTTCCTCGCCATTCTCTCTAGTTATAGTCCTGATCGGAGGTCTAGGGGTTTCATTCTTGTATAACCAAGCTAGAAGCCGGCTCGTTTTATCACCCCCTGCATGCTGTCTCTCTGTGTACTTTTTATAATTGAGATTACAGAGCCTTTCCCAGAGTTCCGCGCACTGCTGCTGTAATTTAAGTACTAGCTCCATATCTGCATTGCCTCTTCCCAGTGCTTTTTCAAATTCCTCCTCTGCTTTATGTAAGTCAACTATTACTCCACCCTGCAATCCCCTTGACTTGGATATGGCAACCCCTCGCATCACCACTTAAAGGCCTCCCATAGTGTTCCCGCCGAGTCAACACTGCCAGTATTCACCTCAAAATAGTTAATAATCTCATCTCTTATGTCCTCCCTAAAGATTGGATCCCTGAGTGCCTCCGCACGGAGGCGCCACGTTGGAATCCGCGCTCTCGGGGGGCAATATTGCCATTTGTGGATCAAGGGCGAGTGATCTGAGAGGACCCTCGCTTTATAGTCTATATGGTTGCTCTCTGTCATCACATCTGGAGTGGCGAAGACATAGTCGAGTCTTGTGTGCAGCTGCTGCGGGGCTGAATAATGTGAGTATTGTCTATCATCGGGATGTTTTGTTCCCCAAACGTCTACCAGGCCAAAATCATCTAGCAGCGTCCGCAATATTCTGGCCGCCGGGGTGGGCCTATCAACCCTATCATCCGACCTGTCTATCTTAGGATTTATTACACAATTGAAATCCCCACCCCAAATCACTGCACTGCCCACACACGCACCCATGGTGGTGCACAGAGTTCTGAAGTATGCCGCCGTGTTTTGGTTAGGGGCATACGTATTCGCAATACATATTTCTTTATTCTCTATCAACCCCTTCAATATGACCATCCTCCCGTCTGTCTCCACCACTTCCTTGATTAGCTTAAAGGGAACATGCGGCGCCACCCAAACAAGCACTCCCCTAGCATAGGCAGAGTATGATGAGCCCACCACAATACCTTTCAATTTTTTCCCAATTAGCTCTAATTTCTCTCGTGTCAGATGCGTTTCCTGTAGCAGTGCAATAACTATCTTTTGCCGTCTCAAATACAGCATGACCTTATTCCTCTTCAAATAACTGTTAAGTCCTCTGACATTCCACGTTATTATCTTAAGTTCCCCCATTGTTCATTAATACTTCCCCTTCTTACATCAGGCCAGTCCTCCCTGCTCACACAAAAACAGTTCCCTCTCAGTAGTCCGCATAGGCTCTTGTTTAAATCCAAACTCCCCATAACTATATACACCTTAAACTCCCCACCTCCTCCCCCTCCCCCACCCATCCCTTCCCCAACAACATCCCCCCCCCAACGGTTGCCCAGCTCCATTCCTGGATCTCAGGCATCCCCACATCTAGTCATGTCCGCACTAATCTGTGCTCAGGGCTCAGTAGGGTGAAGTCGCCCTAATGGCCACTTAACTACTAATATTTCGGGGTAGGTTGCCTTCCTCCTGTCTCTCCTATTTTCAAATGCTTATGCTAAATGTTAACACTACATAGCTGTCAAGGGTATCTTATCCACTATATTCTAGTCCATGCAGAGCTCAACGCTCAAAAGTCAATCATTGTTCAACCAGACTCGCTTCCTCAGTATACTAGGATCAATTTCCCACTTAACTCCTCACCATCCTCAACACAAAATCTTTAATTATCTTGTCCGTGCTGGCCCCGGTCCGCCTCTTGTTCCGGGCAGCCTTGCAGGTCCAGCCAAGTCGCCACTTCCTCCGGGGTATAAAAAAAAACACTTTGCTTTTGTGTAGCACCTTCATCTTCGCCGGGTACAGAAGCATGTACTTAATGCCTGCCGCCCGCAACCTCCTCTTGATGGTCATGTAGTTGTATCTCTGCCTTTGCACCAGCATCGTGTAGTCCGGGTATGCCGTGACATTGTTGGATGCTTTTTCAATTGTTTCGCCTTTGCGAAAATATTCCAGGATCGTCTCTCTGTCTCTGTAATTCAAGATCCTTGCGATGATCGGTCTCGGCGGAGCCCCAGGCCGTGGCTTCCTCATCAAGGCGCGATGCGCTCGTTCTACCGTGAACCCCTGCGACAGCTTGTCTGCCCCTATCTCCTGTAGGATCATGTTCTCCACGTAGTTCGTGGGGTCCTGGCCTTCTTCCCCCTCCGGTAGGCCGACCACCCGTATGTTATTTCTTCTCGCCCTTCCTTCTGCTTCCACCGGATTCTCGAGATTGGCCACCTGTTGTTTCAGCACATGCACTTCCTTTGTATTATTCGCACTGGCGTCCGTGTTGGTCTTAACTGCTCTGTCCAGCCCACTTGTCCTTTCTGCCAATGCTCTAACATCTTGCCTTAACAGAGTGAGTTCAGTTCCTATCGTATCAATCTTAGTCTCCAAGGCTGTTCGTAAATCCGCCATTGCCGACCCCCATTTAGTGCTCAGTTCTGCAAAGGCATCCAGAATCTGGTGCTTGTCTCCATCTGGGGCAATTTCCACAGGGGTCGCAACTGCGCTCTGTGCTGATGTTGTAGGGGTTCTCTGCGTTTTTGCAAAAACCTCCATTGTGGATTGTTTGGTCTTAGTCCTCGAGCTTTTTATTGACATAGTGTCCCCTTAGCTCGTGTACACTCCAGATCTGTATTGGAATCGTAGCTCCACAGGTTCTCGTGATTGCTGGGGTTTAACTTATTGTTTGTATTTATCAAGTCCCCTTGAAATAATAGCTTCAATGGATTGTAGCCCCCCACGTAATACTACTAGCCCACAGTGTTTATTAGCACAGCGTCACTACAGAGAGGGCTCCGTGCGTGACTATTTTAATCCTGCAAGCATTCCAATCCGTCTCTCTTACTTATATCTTCTGTGCAAGTGTCTTGTGCATAAGCAGAACGATTGTTTAATCTACTACCTGTCGTGCACAGTTTGCACCGAGGTCACGGCATCCAAGCCTCCAAGCTCACCAATCCACTCTATATCATGTGCCTGGATAGGGTCAGCAATAAGGTGTATAGCACAGACCATCCAGCCTCCTGCCTTTGCCCAGCAGAGCGGCTCCAATGTCACCACTTGCCGGTGAGTTTCTGTTCTTATGCAGGGTCTGTATGCTGTTCTGGTGTCTGCTCTTCATAGATAGGGCTGCCTGCCTGTGTTGTGAGGGACCCGTGATACCATGGCATAAACGAGTACCACCTCATGTCAATTTCATATTTGAATTCTCTCTGGGCTCTCTGAGAGAACTCGCACTGTAACAATGTATCACTGTGTGCAGTGTCTGCCAGCAATACCACTGCATGTCAGTTTCACCGCTCAAACTCGCACTGTAACAATGTATCACCGTGTGCTTTCAGAGCACTGCGGCTCGTTTTCTTTCAATTCCTTCTCCACTGAGTGTGCTGCCAGTGTTGGTCACTCCTGCGAGCCCCCTGGCTCGTGTTGCTATCCTTGTTGTAGTGCTCCGGTTCCATGGGACTGCAGTGCTGGGCACATCCTTTGTTCTTAGCAGGGCGCCATTTTGGGAGGCTAGCTCGCGGGATCTTCACTACTTTCACAAGCTCACAGTTTCTTTAAACAGCTGCTCAGAGTGTCACGTCCAGGACCACTGTATGCACCCAATATTCATGTAGCTGCAGCTATAAATCCACGTCTCTCAGCAGGTTTTAAATGCAAATATCGGTCGGATCTCGGTCGGCCCCAGTCTTGTTTTGTTGTAGTTGGGTAACTGCATATTTGGTTGAGAAAGGGATTGACACTAGCAATGTGAGATGGTGAACTGGAACCTGTCAGCCAGTGGTAGGAATTGGCATACATCGTATTTGTCCAAATGCTAGAAAAGTTTTGTTCAAATAGGTATA
The DNA here is from genome assembly GCF_040938575.1 of Ambystoma mexicanum. Lineage (NCBI taxonomy): Eukaryota > Metazoa > Chordata > Amphibia > Caudata > Ambystomatidae > Ambystoma > Ambystoma mexicanum. The sequence goes on along the minus strand of NC_090936.1, from coordinate 964,011,596 downwards.
GCCATGATGTAGCATCTCCAAATTTGGCCCACTTTCAACTCGGCACCTTTAGAATGGAGCCTCTTTACTGCTACTTTGCTTCACAATCAATGCATCATTTAAACTGAAGAGACTTGTAAAAAAAACGTTTTTGGGTATTTTGCATTATTCGGAGCAAGAATATTGCAATATGTTATAATTGGGCAATACTTTCTGGCTATTTCTTTTATTTGAACGTGCTGGCAATGTCGAAACCAATAAGACCTTCGGGAGCACGGAATCGGCAGAGAAAAAGACAAGTGGCGCAATGTATCAAAAGTCCCAAAGTACTGTTTTCATTCTTCAAAAGAAGTAGATAAGCACCCTCCCCAAGGCCAGGCAACGGGCATTCCTGAGGAAGCCGTACCGCCTGTGGTCATGCCACAAGTTTCAAGAGATGAGGCCTCAAGAACCCAAGCACTAGAGGGCAATGATGACCAACAGCAACACGGCACTTGTTGGTTTGAAGACATTTCTTTATGGTCTAAACCAATGCCTGGACATGTGCGTGATCAAATTGTAATGGGAGGGCCACAGGCTATGCCACCTCCTAGTTATTCATAACCAAAGCATGACAAAAACAGGCACTTTTCTTCTTCATATGGGTTCATGGTATTACCTAACAAAGAAACATTCTCCAGGCCATGGCTGCAATATTCTATTTTGACTGATGCTTTTTGACCCTATGCCAAAATCAAAACTTGGTAGTGATGGCATTAATAACTGGAAGCATATTGGTAACTATTTGAAAATGCACGAAGGGTCTCCTGAACATGCCAAATCCAGTGGAAAGTGGGTGGATGCTGAAAGGTGCCTGATAGGACATGTTGGTATTGATTCTCTCATGCAAGATCAAATACAGGCAGAGACCAAGAGGTGGCGGACTGTGCTTTAAAGAATTATGTCAGTTGTCTTTCTGCCCAAAAATAATTTGGCATTTTGTGGCTCTTCAAACAAGTTACTTACTCCAACAATGGACATTGCTTAGGCCTTGATGAACTACTTGGACAATTTGTTCCAATCATGATGGATCATTTGCATCGAGTGACCTCACAAGATCCACAGTCACTATTGCGGTAATGTCATTCAGAATGAACTAATTCGTTTAATGGAGTCTCAAGTAAAGAATGCAATTTTACCAAGGGGGAACGCTGCAAAATATTTCTGTTATTTTGGATTGTACCCCAGATATCGGCCACACCAAGCAACTTTCTTACACTGTAGGAATTGTGGATATTACAGGCAAATACATTTCTGTGAAAGAATCTTTTATAGGGTATCTTCCCGCAGACGACACATTTGGTGAAGGACTTGCAAACCTCTGTATTCTGAAATGTCAGAATGCAGTCTAGAGATGGACAAATGCCGTGGTCAGGGGTATGATAATGGTACAAACATGATTGGGGTAAGTTCCTTTGTCTTTTCATGTGTTTTATGGGCTATGGGGTCTTTTACTCCATAGGGTCTCATGTGTTTTTTTGATGTGGGTTACACAGCACCCTCCGTGCCGTAACCCAGGGGTGTCGTAGCGACCCCCCAACATAGACTCCATACCCTGGGACTGACTACTGTCTCCCAGGGCATGTAAATTCACCATTGGCTTTGCTAGTCCCAAATTATGAAAAGAAACCAGTACAAACCATCATATTGTGGACGTACTGGTCGGGGCAATTCGATTGCCCCGGGGTCTGTTGTTCGAGGGGGCACGTCTCCGTCCCCCCTGATCGAGTTTTGGCTGGTGGCAGTGGATACTACTTTTTATATTCGACCGCGAATATATCTCTATGGGATTTTCCCATTGTTCGAGGCTACCAACTTTAATTATTTAATTCTTATAGCCTCGAACATACCGCCGGTTTATTTATTTAATATTAATTCACTGGTTGGTATTTTTTGCCAGAACTCGATTCTAAAATGGCGTTTGTGTTCTCTTCTGTGACTCCAACCAAAATCGAGCCCTTTATTCCACTTTTTGGCGGGCTTCTCCACAGAAGCCTCCAAAAGTGGTACCACACTGTCTGGGTACCACAGGGGGTGTGGGAGGGGGTTTAGGCATCCTGGACTGAGTTACCTTGGTAACTCAAGTCGCACTCTTGTGTGATGGCTCACCACTTAGCATGTTTGATTGACATCTAGGCTGAGTGAATGGGGATGTGCTGCATAAAAGCAGGGCTTTGGGGACTGGAACTTCAGAAGTCGCCACAGGACCTAAGAATCCGAGGAGGGAGAAGCTGAGCCGACCTGCAACGATGACACCACCGGTGGAGCCCTGCTGAACCGTCTTACCACTTTTCCCGACGACAGAGGAGATCTCCAGTCCGGAGAGTCTTCTTCCTTTGTCTGGTGAGGATAACCAGTTTTACCTTCTTTTCACCTTCCTGGAGAATCTTGTGGCCGTCTTGCCCGTGCCAAGCACCCCGGCAACCGGAATACCACGGTTTACCACTACCGCGAAGAGAAGGGTAGTACCTTTTAACAGGAGAACTCCGCGGCTGGTTTCTTCCCTGGCAGTGCAACGACCTTCATCTCTCCTCCACGCCGAGACCTCTTCTTCCTCTGGACGAAACACCGACTTGCACCTGTTGCCAGGAACAACTGCCCCCGCTGGAGCTTCCTTCACACTTAAGGTACTGTGTCCTGCCTGGCTTCCCATGCGACAGATCGTTCGGGGTGAGAGTAAAGCCTTGACTTTCTAACCTGGCTGGCCTGGGGCAACCTAGCTAACGTTTCCTGACTTTAATTTCATCCTTTTTGCACGAACTATCTACAAGACCCTTTGGGCATAACCCCACTGTGTGAACCTGGACCCCTTCTGCTTGCTCTCTCCAAGAGTGGGCCTTGCAATTGACTTCCTTGCTCTCCAGTCAAACTCTGCCTATCCTGCCTTACTGTGGTTCTTTGAAAAAGTAGTGAAACTTGTGTGCTTCTTTAACTCTGCCTTTTCCCTCCCTTTCTTTACAACTTATTAGAGTGTCATTTTATGTTAATCGCTCACCTCTGTCTGCAAATTAGTGGTGTTTCTCATTAAGACTTGTCTAATAAGTGAATAGGGTTGTATATATATATATATATATATGATAGTGACTGTGTGGTGAATTTACTTACCTCGTATTTGCTAGTGTAAATCACAAGTGTGTTTTTAAATAAATAATTATATACTTTTAAATCAAAGCTCTGGTCAGTGTTTGTGCTACTGTGTCTCTGTACCTATTGTGTATACTCTGCATACTGCCTAACTCTTCTTGAGGGAAGTCTGACTGCTCAGCCACAGCTACCAAGTGAATCTGTGTGGTACAGACTGCTACCAAGTGGGTTTACTGCCAAACACCTGGAGTCTTAAATCTTTATCAGTGGTCCCTAAGGGAACTGCACAGGTTTCTGCCTAACACAAAGCAAGCATTATGGACTGGCATTTATAGTTATGCTTTATTCCTAGGGTTTTGGTGTTGGGCCACGAAGACAGGCCTTCCATTCCTCCTCCTCCTGCTGCATCTTCTGTTTACACCCTTGGTGTGAAACTGTTGACCACTCCCATACATTGTTGGGACATGTGTCCAGAGTCTGATGCAGTCACACCCTCCCCCTCCTCATCTGCAATTTGTAATAGTGCAAGACCTGCTTCTCGCGAAGTGACCCTGCGCGCTGTGTACCTTCGAATAGGAAGAGGATACCGAAAGGAAAAGTCCATCTGTACCTGATCCCACGATCCCTTAGTGCCCTGACCACTGGCTGCATTTCTCTCCGTTTCTGCAAAGTGATCTGGGAAAGGTCCTGAAAAAGCTGCATTTCTGTCACATTATAGGTGATCACACTTAGTTCCCGGGCCGTCCTCAGTATTTGTTGTTTTTGTTGATACGACGAGCAAGCTGCAAGGACGTCCCAAGGGCGAGCTCTAGGGTCGCTCCTTTTCGGGCCAGTGTGGTGTAGATGGTCGAAGGACACTACAGGAGTCTCTTCACCCGGCAAGAAGTTGACAAATATATGGGTCACTGCTTCTTGTAACTGCAAATCCAACACAGATTCTGGTAGGTTTCTCACCCGAATGTTGGACTGCAGGTACCGATTCTCTAGATCTTCACACTGCAGTTCGAGATTTCGTGTCACCCTGGCCAGTTCTTCCAGCACTATGTCAGTTTGTTTGCTTCCCTGCAAAAGTTCTGTAATAACTGTTTCATTAACTGCCAAACGCTCACCAAGATATGCGATGTCCCTGCAAAATTCTGCGAGAGATTGCTTTATTTCCATGGTAAATGAAGTGAACTGCTGTTGTAAATAGGTGGAAAATGTGTCCTGAAATTGTTGGAAGCTAGCCACAAAATCTTCCTTTGCCGCCACCCTTTCTGTTTCCTGATCGTTTAAATCTTCAGATTGAGAGTGTTGCTCTGCTGTCAGTGCAGATGATGTCTCCAAGATAGCTGCCCCCCAAAGTCTCAGAAGCAGATTACTTTTTGGAAGAGTGCCCTTAGAAGGCCGCTGTTGGATTCCTTTCTTCTTACCCCTCGGCTTATGACTGAGTGGATGAAGTGTCTCCCCATTCTGCAAGCCCAACTGCAAATGTGCCCCAGAGAGGTATACTAGAGGCATAAATCTGCTACTACACATGACAAGATGTGGGGCCAATCCGTAGGGAATTACAGGGGCAGCACAGTCTTATTTACCTCTCCAGAGCTAATATCAGCCTGGCACCATGACTATGCCGAAACAAAGAAGGAGCCCACCTATGTTAACTCAGCTGTCCAGACCCAGGAAAAGCACTTTAATGTCCCACCTGATGTAGATTTACTAGACTACTGCGGGCGCAGAGACCCCCACGATTACTAGTTAACAAAATGGAAAGTAACAACAGGGGTCCAACAGACTTACCAGGTGTTTTATATATGCCCGCGTAGGAAAATATCCAGGCACGTTTACTCTGCTTGGAACCCTTATTCCGGGCATGATCCAGTGAGCTCCAACAAAGCTACCACAGAGACTAGGCAAGGAGCAAGGCCCGCTACAAAGCTGATGCAGAATATATATATTTAACCACACAGCCCCGGCACGCGATCCGCTGTAGCCAAGCTGTCCCTGGTGCACCTTTTTCTCAGTTTTAAGCATGCGCACGCGTTTTCCTTGTCACGTTGAGCACCAAGTTTCCTGAGGTGCGAGGATCCCCATGTCTGGAATGCCCACATCATGCTGATCGCATGCCACGCCCAGTCCGCAGCACAGGTTGACCCGCTGTGTGATCGCCTGCCTGGAGGCAACGCCACTCACTGGAGCCTGCTCTTGGAGTTTCTCAACTCAATACACACACAATCACTGGGCACCTAGACATATGTGGATATCCCTATCTTCTTCCGTCGCCGCAGCTCGAAAGGAGGGATATTACTCCAGCAGGTATCCGCGGCCACACCCAATCAGTGTCGCGGGTCTGCCAGTGGCAGCAGGCAATCCCTGCATAAAATGAGACGTGATCAGCTGTTCAACAGCCCCACTTTCTTGCATCCCAGAGTTGGCTTACGCACTTGTATGCAGGCTGCAATGTTAACAAGCGCGGAGAGGGACACAAACACATCCTCCTATTACGGCGGCCATCTTGGAATCCCTGTAGGATGTATTTTGACTTGCAATGTATTGTGACTTCCTTGTAAGCGACATACTTGTATGAATGGAATAGGTGATGGAATGGAGTGTTTGTGTAATGTGAGTAGTCCAGGAGGGATGGTTGACAGTTGGACTAAGGAGCTGGCACTAATGGGATTTGTTAGTGATCTGCAAACACTTGACATGATGTGCTAGATGTTCAGTGCAAAGTGCTTATTTGAACAACCAACTTCCCATATACTTGTTGGATGATGAACCGCAAATAGAACCTTACATGAGCTTCACGTTTTTTGATCTACTGAACTTTGGACCTTGTTCCGAGTATGCCAGTATCCTGGTGATGGAGCCGCCAGGATAGCGACATTTGGTACTTACCGTTACCAGCGCTCGTTCCAGCAGCATTGCCGCCGGATTACAAGTGCCAGCGGGATGGTGTAGATCTCCATTCATGGAGTCCCATAGGACTTAATGAGAGCTTTTTTTGTCAGGTAGGGCGCCCGGTTTACCGCCAGCATTTAGCTGGCGGTAACCCAGGTGCCCCACCGGCAAACCTGTAGTCAGTGGCCTGTTAAAGTGCTGTTATCCATGGATACCGTTACGTTTTTACCGGACAGCCCGACTCGGAATGTGGACCTTTATCCCTTAAATGACGAGGACCTTTCAGTGATTGAAGCTATAACTTAGTTTCTACATGCAGAATCCAGCAGTTCTTGAGTTTGCATAGCTAGTGTATTTAATGATTAAATGGTATATTGCTTATTATTGAAACATTGCTTGCATTGCCTCTTGTTTTTTTCAAGATTAATGGAAGGAATAGAGGGTACACATTTGTTCTATGATAATTACTACCATCAATTATAATGGGTGTTTTCAGGTCATTGAAAGGTATATTCTGTAGGGCTGTTAAAATATGGGTGTGTGAATTAATTGTGCAATAAACTATGTATGCATTTTGTTTCTAGTGAGATTTTTTGCATACGGAGGGAAATTATTTCTGTTCCTAATTGTTATATGCAATGATTGATTGTGTTTCAATCCTTTTACATAGTGATGCACTACACTACCAAAATGTACAAGGTGATTTAGGCTTTGTACGATTTTTCAGTGTTTTATCAAATATGCTATGTTCCCGGAGCTATTTTACCAATTTCTATAATGTAATGTTGATAAACGGGTGATACGATATATTTTATTCATAGCCAATTCATACACAAGTTTATCAGAGCGCGACGAGGCAAGGGAAGGGATCAACGGAGGACAAAAGCAACGATCTTACTAGGCCCAGTGACATTGAGTATGCGCAAGTGCAGGGGAGAGGGAAGGGGGAAAGTGCAAGGGGTAGGGGAGGAGTGGAAAGTAATGAAAACATGATCCAAACAACAACAGGTAGTTCGGCCAGCAGGTGGCAAGTGCATGAATGTGGCGCAGACAACAAGTGTCTGATAAGTGCAGGAGGGGGACTGTAGGGTTCCAGATACATACCCAAGTGCAGGGGTAACCAGCAATCAGTGCTGGTATGCAGCAGGGTGGGCAGGGAACTGGACCAGAAATCCGAGGGTAACGAGGTGCCCAATGCCGAAGCAGACAGGGATCAGCAGTGGAGAAGAAGAGCGAACCAAAGAGGAAGGCCTTGAGGTGCTTCTGTAATCGAAAATGGTTCTCCAAGTTTCAAAGAGGCAGGGAGGCTGTTCCAGAGAAAGAGGCCCCAGCTGAAGAAAGAGATCTATACTCAGCTCGTTGCTTGGAGAAGCGAATGACCCTAAGGGAGTTGGAGGTAGAGGAGTGAAGAGCTCGAGTAGTAAGGTATTTCTGAAGGGAGAGCTGAACGTATTGAGGACCCAGGCACCAGAAGGCCTTGTGGACAATGCAAAGGGTCTTGTACATAATCCTTGCAGCCACTAGGAGCCAATGAAGAGATTTCAGGGCTGGAGAGATACGATCCCTGGGCTTGAGGCCAAGGACAAGTCTCGCAGTCCTGGTCTGGATGAGTTGAAGAGAGCCGGGAGTAGTTGCAGGCAGATTTAGAAAGAGGCTGTTGCAATAGACCAGCCTATAGAAAACCAGTGCTCTAGAGCCGGTGAGCTTCTGGGGGAAGGAGAGGAAACGAAGAATACCTCTGAGGAGGTGCAGTCGGTAGTTTGACTTCTTAGAGACATCAGATGTGTGGGGAAAAGGAAAGTGTGGAGTCGAAAAAGCCCCAGAGGTTCTTTGCCTCACAGGTGGGGGCAGGGAAGAGGGCCAAGGGAGGCAAGCCAGGGAGTGACAGGAAAGAAAGGTGCAAGTGTGCTGATGAGGAGGATCTCTGTCTTACTGGCATTAAGGCAGAGGTCGTTGGCAGCACACCATTTCTGGATTTCAGACAGTCGAGGATGAGCGAGGGAGAAGAGGTGGCAGAAGGGAGCCTGAAAACGAGCCGAGGGTCATCCGCATAGCACTGAAAATTGGAGCAGAGAGCGGCAATGCGATGGGCGAGGTGTGCCAGGTATTGGTTGAAAAGCCAGGGAGCAACGTTAGACCCCTGGGGAGCACCATAGTTAGAAGGTGAGAGGACCTAAATTGGACCTGGAAGAGTTGGTTGGAGGGGAAGGTGGTTGAGGAGGGCCTTATCAGTGCTGTCTTTTGGATGCTGTTTGTAGGAATGACTCGAATACAATGTTTGCTTTACTGTTTCCACGCACAAATGCATGGCTGGTCTCTAGCCATCAAGTTTTTCTCAAGAGCAGCACTGGGGGATGAGCATTTGCTGTTGCATGGGTGCAAGGTGCTGTTTGGTTATGGGATACCATATTTATTTCCCCAGGGGCGGACCCTGATTCTCAATGGGAATGCAAATAGGCGCGTTTAAGACACTCCCGCCCCCATAGGCTCCCACTTTTTCCTAGAGTATAATTACTATTTCCCTGAACCATTGCCAATTCCTCCCACAGACAGTTCACCCTGTATCCAAAGAATAGGCGATCACCACCCTGTTGTAGGTGCAAAGACAAACAGTCTGAGAGTACCTGTACGATACACATGGATGAATTATGGGACTGCAAAGGGATCAGTAAATCAATTTGTAGCAATCCTATAGATAACTGGTGTATCGGCCACTTTTACTCCCTAAAAATAGGCAAATACTCCAACAAAATAAAAATCGGGAGTCCAAATACTCCAAAAAAAAAAAGGAAAAAGAAAGAGGCGCTTGAGCCCTTCATTTCTGCCACACAACTAGCTGCATGGGTATGCTGGGATCAGTAGTACACATAATGCCAGAGGATGAAACTACTACTATTACTGACAAATCTGGAGAGGTAGAATACATTTCTTTTTGTTTTATTAAAACTTGGTTTTATTAAGGTTTTCAGAAAACATCTTCTACATTATAATATACTCCATGCAAAGTCTTTGTAAAGAACAACTTTGCATTCCTACCACGTCTCCAAACAACCTCTTGTTGCTCACTTTACAACACCCCTGACCCCCACTTTGTCCCCCCCCCCTTGGAACGGTATCTCCTCAAGTGTTTATTGTTATTCCTTATTCTCTTGTTCGTGGCATGTTGGACGTTTTCCAAAGTGTTATCAGACAATGTTTTTGGTGGCCTGATTGAGGCTCAATCTAACATGTATCATGGGCCTCCTCGTTTGAAACATTCTTATGCTGTGAAGTAGTAGAGTTTTCTGGACAAGATCATAAAGCGCCCTAAGTCTGGGTGCCTGGTCTTTGTACATATTTTCCCATGAATTCACCCCATAGCTGATCGTATGGAACAGATTTTCCGTGAAGGGCTGAAGTTTTATCTTCTCCATTCTACAGATATTAGTGGCCATGTTTATCCATTCTTTCTTTCCTGGTACCTTTGCTGCTTTCCATCGTATCACAAAGAAGGCTTGTGCAGCCAGTAGGAGTGGCACTGCCACTCCTGTTGCCCTCCTGAGCTCCCCTTCACACTCTTCCAACGCAAATAGCATAAGAAGGGGTCCAGCAGTGCGTTGAATCCCATCCAGTTCCCTGATCCATCCGAAGACCTCATCCCAAAACATCGTGGCACCCCACCACATATGCCAATAATCCGTCCTCTCACCACGTTGGCGCCAGCATAGGGGACTTGTTGACTGAAACATCTTCGACAATCTATGTGGATCGTAGTGCCACCTATGTAGTAGTTTAATGGCATGCTATTTGTACTGGCTCGCAATCGATATTTGTGAGGGCCCCTTAACATATTTTCCCCCAAAGGTCAGGATCTATTTCTGATCCGAAATCGCTTTCCCATCTAAGCCTCAAGTTTACTGTTGACCCTTTCCCAGCATCTATTGGCGCTCTGTACATGGCTGAGGTTAAGACCTTAGATTCTGTCCTTTTATCCAAGAGCTCCTCAAAAGGGGTAAGAGCTCTCTGGATTGTGTCTTTGCATTTGTCCCTCATTAGGATTCCCTTAAGCTATATGAAGGGAAAGACTGGTAAGGGGCCTATCCCCAGTGTCTCCTCTAGTTCCGTGAACGTGACAAAGTTGCCCTCCCTTCAGAGTTGGCCCACTCTCTCTCTCCAGGCCCACCTCAAACCAGGTTTCAAATCTCTCGTGGTTGGGAATGTCTTCTCTGACCCCTGGTGCCCAGATATGACTCCAAGGAGATGACCATGAAGTGATCCCTTGCATGCCGACCCCTTGCCTCCAGATCCCCCCCATGTGGTACCCAATATCAGATGATCTCTTATTCGGCGTATTAACCCATTTCTCGGTACCCATAGCCATTCTGCGACCATGGCTGGGGCTAAATTTAAGTTGTCCAAGTCTATCCATTGGCGTCCTTTCTACCCTCTCAGTTGAGGAACAAGAACCCTAAGCTGCACCGCCTCGTAGTACTTCTTGGGATCCGGCAGGCCCACCCCTCCTTTGTCTTTGGGCAGTGTTAAAACCTTGTATGCTACTCTGACCTTCTTCCCTTGCCACAGAAAATGCAGGATTGCCCATTTTACCTCACGAAAGAAGAGTTTCGGAAGTCGGATCGGGAGCATTTGAAATGGACACAGGAATCTAGGCAGACACACTATCTTCACAGCGTTTAGTTTCCCAAGTCAAGATAATGTAAGTTTTTGCCATTTTTCTAAATCGGCACAGAAGCTTGATAGCAGAGGAGGAAAGTTGGCATTGTATAAGTTATCTAGGTCCCTTGTGAGATTTATTCCCAAGTAGCAAAGTGTGTCCCTCCAACCGTTAAGCCCAGTGGGGTGAATCTTTTTGGTCGCATCATGATCGGGTTTCTGCATCGGAAATAGAATTGACTTCGACCTATTGATCTTGATGCCAAATAACTCCCCATACTGTTCAACCAGATGAATTGCTCTAGTAATGGATGTCAATGGGTTCTGCTTGTGTAACAATAAGTCGCCGCATACAGGGTCACCTTGTATTCCCTCCCGCCTACCTTAAGTCCTTCAACCTTCTGAACCCCTCTAAGTCTCTGAGCTAGTGGTTTCAGGGAGAGGGCAAACAGTATTGCTGATAGGAGGCACCCCTGCCATGTTCCTCTACCTAGGTTGAACCATCGGAAGTAATCTCCATTAACCGTTAGCAATGCTTTGAGGGAGGTATACACTGCCTTCTCCCCTCTTCTGAATCTAGCACCCAGTCACACTTTGCCCAGTACCTCCTCCAGAAAGCCCCATTCAACCCTGTCGAATGCTTTCTCTGCGTCCACCCAGGCCTGGGTCCCCCACCATATTACGTGACTCGTGGATCAGGTGTAACGTCTTTCGCATTGTGTCTGCGCCCTGTCTCCCCATTATAAATCCGACCTGATCCGAGTGTATCAGGCGAGGCATGAAAATCTCTAGCCATGCTGTGAATACACTTATGTAAATCTTGGCGTCTATGTTTATTAGCGATATGGGGCGGTAGGACCCGCACTTTTTGAGGTCTCTTCCTTCCTTGGGGATCACAGTAATGAGTGCCCGCGAGAAGGATTCAGGGGCTACACCCGTCTCCAGAATATCATTGAAAAGCTCCACCATGAAGTGGAGGAAGGAAGGAAGAAAGGACTTGTAGAAACCTGCTGTGTAGCCATCCTCCCCCGGGGCTTTCCCTAATGGCAGCCTCTTCACAGCCCTCTTAATTTCTGCTGCAGTTATTGTAGCGTCCAGTTCAGCAGCCTCCTCCTGGGAGAGTTTCGGCATCTCTACATTATTCATGTATTCTTCCATTCTCGACCCAGCCGATGGATTGAATTCAGCTGATGGTCTACCAGAGATTGTCTCCCTATACGCTGACGACGTCTTGTTATCCGTTGGAGACTGACACATTAATCTAGAACCAATAATACAGGACTTTACAGAGTTTGGGGAGCACTCAGGATTCCTGATTTTATTCCAAATCAGAGATATTCCACCTGACCGAGAAAACAGCTAGGCTACAGGGCGCGTATCCATTACAGTGGGCAACTGGGGATATCAAGTACCTGGGGGTTTGGGTAGCTAGGGACAAAGGGTCTATTTTCTCCAGAAACTATACAGCTCAGGAGACCTATGTCTTGGATAAAGTGAAAATATAGAAAAATGTCCCACTTTCGTTGTCTGGGAGGTTAGCATTGGTGAAAATGATCCTGCTGCCCAAGTTTCTCTACCTATTCACCAATGTGCCGCTATGGGCGGGTAAGGATTATTTTACTACTCTGCATCGGATCCTCTCGCAATTCCTATAGCATGCAGAGGCGGTCCGAATAAAGGTTTGGCAGGTCTGGCACAACCATATGACTGTGGTGGGTTTGGCGCGCCCCATTTTGAGAACTACTGGCACGCTGCCCAGGTGCAGATCGCATCCTACTGGTATGAGGGAGATGGATCCCCTTTGCATGTTTGGCTTGAGCCTTTTGCGGCTGATGAGATGGACACTAGGACCCTTCTCCTTAGTACTACACATACGGACGACTGCCCGTTCGACCCAGTCTCTACTACTATTGGGGCTTGGCGGAGAATATTCTGTAAGTTGGGGGTGACTTACCCCTGTTACAAATTGCTCCCGCTGTGGAGATTTTGAGGTTTAAAACCTACCTCAGATAGCATGCTTCGTGCTGCATGGGACAGGCTGGGATATTGGACAGTGGGTGACTTGTTCCCCGAGGGGAGGTACATCAGCATGCAAACCTGGAAACAGGGGGACACTAGCATTGTCACTGAGATCCTCCAATTTTACAGGCTAAGGGTGGCAGTATTTAAAATGTGGGAGCCCCCCCCCACACCCTCTCATTGAGCCACCTGAGCATGGTCTTTTGGCATACACCGCTAACTCTTTGGGATGCTGCAGATTGCTGACCACGTTGTATGGGTTGATTGTGGGTGGATCCCTAGTTCGAACACCCACCACTAAACCAAAATGGAGTGAAGACCTGCAGGTGGCAATAATGGGTTAAGATGTGCTTGCTGACTAGGACAGTGTTGCTTAACTCTAGATTTAAGCCTATACAATAGAAAATACTACACAGACCGCATTACACCCCCTACAGGCTTAAGCTCATCTACCCGGGAAGGGATGGCAGGTGCCCCCACTGCCACGCAGAGGAGGCAGACCACCTGCACATGCTGTGGGGCTGCCAAAAACTGCAGGTGTTTTGGAAGTATGTTATACATACCCTGTTGCGAATGGTGAATCTCACATTACAGGGGTTGAAATTGAGATTGTCAACTGGAGCTAAAACCAGTTTGTGGGTGCCGAGCATCACCCAGTAGGCAGGAGCTACCGCAGGGGAACCAGGAGCTATCAGAGATGCTCCTTTAACTTTTTGTCAATTTTGTATGAACCATTCTGTTTAAATGTGTATTAAATGCCTTTTCATTCTTCTTTATTAACATTCTCAAATACTCAAAGTTAATGTCACATTTACATGTTTGGAAGGCACGAGTTGGCCCTCGGAGCCAAATGTAGTTCCTGGTAGTTGTTGGTTTGAAGCTAACCAGGCTCTACTATGTTAGAAGCAGGAGCTAAATACCCTCCGTTTCGAACCCTGCACTGTCGTACTCACTCCCAGGTGCTCTTTTTGGCTTATGGGAAAATGTTCCCGGGAGGAGGACTAGCTCCCTCCTTAATATTGGCTGCATAGTGGCTAAACAATGTTTATTGAGGAGATGGAAGGATGCTGTGGCTCTGAGGGGCAAAAACTGGATGTTTGATTTGGGTGGAGAACTGTGAGGAGCTTTACATTGCTACGCTGCCAGGCACATCCAGGCCAAAAGACATATGGTGTGACTTTCGGGTATACCTGGCCAGCCTTTGAACTACTGCTGTTGACTCCGAGGGAGACTAGAAGGGAAAAGGGTGCCCGGCAGGAGGAACTGTTTATGGGGGATGTGCTGCCCACAGTAATGTTGGTTTATTTTGCCTGTTATTTATTTATTTACTGTAATTTGTATCTGGTTCACAAAGAAACATTTTTGTCAAAAATCAGATAAAAGGAAGAATTGGACAAACATTAAGAACAATTATCATACCTTTTAAAATACATAGCGTTGAGATATGAATTAAATTAATTTAGTTCAAATTAAACAAACCACATATAGAAACTCAATATAAAAGGAAGCAATCAAAAATAGAAGTAGGACATCATTACCAAAGCAGGTAAGAATAATGAAATTAGCGATAACATTATTGAATCCACATAAAAACAGTTTGAAAACAGTATACCGTTTTATATTTCAACTCACTGGCACTTTATCTGATTCAAGTTCAACAAGGTTTTCTTCTAGTTTAAACCGATATCTACCCAATGCCAGTAAAAGCTGTGTACTGTCCCCTCTCGTAGATCTTTCCCAAAATGACTGCTGTGCAACCGATGTAAGCTCTGGTTAGGAATCACCCATCAACTGCACTCTTATAGTTTCGAAGTATGGGAGGTACACAACTAGATGTTTTATTGTTTCTGCTTGAGAGGATGCCAAACAAATTCGACATGGGCCATTTTTCCGTTCTAAGAAGGACAATTTATAGTGCGCACGCTCTAAAGTTGGTAGTTGGTTTAATTTGAACCTCATGTAAATATGACGGACCCTAGGGCATGGGCATTTAAGTATGTACGCAGGACAAACGGCTCTTTTGCATTCAAATGAGGCATACTCCCTGTAGGTCTTATAGGTGTGATTCAAATTAATGGTTCAAATCCAATCCATTTGGTACAGTTGGAATTTCACATTCGCAAGACCCATCAGATGATGAATTTATGTGTGCGAGAACCTCCTGCATTTGAGTAGCCAATAAGACGAGCGACTGAACCTTTTGGGCCATCACAAGCTTGTTGAGATCTTGGTATAAAGAGTTTTGTGATGGAACTAACATTTTGGCGTACGTGGATAACTTCCGCAAAGTATATCTTGCAGACAAAGACAGTAACCTAAGTTCATGACGAACTATGGAATTTGGAACAGCAACGGCTAATCCCAATGTCGTTTTCCAAATTTGGCCTTGTATCCTGTTCAGGGTCTCGTCTAGGTTCAGTAGCCACAAGTCTAGGCCAAACAAAGTCGGCTCTACTTTAAGTATATAAAAGTCTAGAACACTTAAAGAAAAATGTTCCATATTTCCTATAAATAATTCTCACCTGAGAAAGTAGTGGACGCACCTTTGCCTTGCGTCACGCTGTCCAAGATTTTAAAGAATTAGAATCAGCTAACTGGTACCCCAAATACCGTAGCCATTTCACAGGCAGGATGTTTTGGCCAGCCATGGTTCGTTTATACTATGTTGTACGTTTTTTGTTTGCAAAGATGATAACAATGGATTTTGCAGAGTTTGCTTGTAAATTGTGGGCAGTCGCGAAGTTATGAAAGGCATTTAGTTTTCGCTGCAACCCTGAGGGTGTTCTGTCAAGCAGAATAATATAGTTTTGCCTATTATGTACCTGACAGTACTGCTGGGTTTGCAGCCCTGCCTTGTGTATACAGTGACAGTTTCTTAACTGTTGTTCAGTGGTGATCGCCAGGTATAAATAAACGTTAAAAAATGTTCACTGTGGAGAAAGGACTCTAAAGAAAAACATGTTAATTTGAAATGGGTCTGTGATAACAGTGTATCACAGGGGTATTAGATACACCAACAGATTTTACAGTTGTAGACGAAAGCAGGTCAGTAGGGAACACTAGACTGCATTCTGGAGTGAATTTATTTTTATTTTTTATCTTTCAGTGCATCTCCCTGGTACTCTGTCCTTCTTTCAACAGTCCTCTGGCTTTTCTTTTCTCAGATTTCATCTGCAGGTGCCTTGACATTTCTGTGTCTCTTACACTAGCAGTAGAACCAGCTGGATGTTTGCATTGTCTGGTACAGAAAACCAAACGGGGCTGCTTGCCCCAGTTTTCACAAATGAGTTTGTAAAGGCCTCATCACTTCCCGTTTTTCTGGCTCATATTTCCACCTTTTAATTGCTGCTCTGGTCCTCCCAGATGCCACATGCTTAGTCCTTCTCCCACTGTGGGTTCAAGCCCAGTTGATGATTGTTCCCACTCTGTGCCCTGCCTTTAGTGATGTTTGCCCTAACATCCCATCCTGCTCTTTCTATATAGTAGCTCCTTTTAAGCTGGCTTACTCTAGTTTCTGAGCCTCCGCCTACTGTTTTTTTTCTACCTCCTCCCACTGTTCACCTTCTGCCACCTCCTGATGCGCTCTTTCTGCCAATCACCAGTTGACTCCAAACACTGACCGCAACCTCTCCAAACAACCACACTACTCTTTAGTAGGCCAGGGTTTAAATAGCCTGACGTCCCCTCCCCTGGGTTGGGCTTAGATCACGGGTCTGCAGTTGTGTGCTCTAATTGTGTGGGAATTTGGCCTTGGCTTCTTCTTAATTGCGGACACTAGATCAGGTGTTAGTTTTCTTGTACTGGCAAGCAGACCACCTCGTAAACCTGTGTCCTCCACCTTGGAATGGGACATTGCAGGTTTCTTTGGATCGGTGCATCATCTACTCTGTGTGCAGTGACGATTTGAAGGGCACGACCAACTGGAATAGCGCTCACCTAATAGTTCTTTGTCTGCCCGTGGCTGTTTCTTCTCAGGACATGGTTATTCTGCATTCCGGTATTTCTTCATCCACGGTTGGTGTTTTGCATACTGTTTTGGTATCCCTTGACTTTTCCCAAACAAAAGTACATCTCCTAAAGGGCCAGTGGCATCTAGGTTATACACGTGCTGGTCCCCTGCCCACTGACGGAGACAAAGTACCGGTGACCCGAGGATCCTCCCAATACCACTCCTGGATCCATCATCCACTTGCTCTGGGATGCCAAGCCCACTTGGAAACTCCACTGAATGTCCCTAAAGTAAGGCAGAGTACTTCATCACATATTACCCCCTCTTCTCTTCAAAACACCCTTGCGGTTCTACCCCTCGGTACCTACAGAAATAATCTTTTGGCGGAAGTGGTTATTGAAGTGGTCTGAGTTGCATGCGAGTCTCGACTCCTACTTTGTTGGTGGAGTCTATCTTCAGTGTTTCTTTTGAGGAGGTGGGACATGAACTGTACATAACCCATACTTCTGCACGGTGCAGAAGTGGTTATTGAAGTGGTCTATGGGGCTCTGAGGTGGTGTGAGGCGTGGAGCCTTTGGGCTTCGCTCTCCTTGCTTATCTGACCAGCACATTTCCCAACAAGAACACGATTCCTCAGATACTGCAGTGACTCCTTTTTGGTGAGTTTGAATGTTTTCATCATTACCAGCAGTAAACATTTTTAAACTACTACATTAGGGGAGATTTGATGCCCTGTTCTCTTAAATGAATCCCTATTCGCTCAGAAGTAGAGCAATTTCAGTGCTCGTTAAGAAGTCGACGGCAAGCTCCACCTCAACTTCTAAGCCTATAAATATAATTTGCAGCACTGAGGCCATGTTCTCCTATAACCCGCTGAGTGGCGACAGCGAGCTCCGTGTGGATCGCCTCTCTCCCTCGGACACAGCTATACCGAACTTATCTAGCCAGGGATTTCACCCCACGACATATAGAGGCCATGGTGCTCAGCCTGCTGGTAGCCTGTAGGATATCATTCCTTTCAGAGACATGCAAATCAAAGGAAAGAAACCTTTCCCAGTCTCTGGTTTTGTTTTCGGCAGCCTCACCTAGATATGAGGGCACAGATTCCCAAAGTGACCAATTTTATTTGCCTGGTGCTTTTTACCACCGCGGTTCTCCCGCGCCACGCATCTCTGTCCAAGTGATCCCTAATATACCAGGTTGTGCCCTTCACGCTCTGAATATCACACTTTCTCACATGGCAAATTCTCATGAAACCATAGCAGAGGAATTTCAGGTGCAATGTCTAATACTTGATTCCATGGCATCAAAAATGGCTTTTTTGGAGGGCTTTATTTATGGAAAAGTAGATTCAAACTCTGCCTATATACCTGGAAATAAAAATACTTCAACTTTTATTTTAAAACCGCTGCCTCTTCGACCTTCACCTATGCCTTAGCAAAATCTGCACTAGACATTCAAGCTGGAACTGCCGGGTCCTCCCGTCTGCGACAGTTACACAGAGACAGAGCTTCTTCCAGGGTCCCGGCATGGTAGGCAACTAGTTCGGGGTGACAACAGCATAATCCAAGAAGAAACAATTATGTTGGACTGTGCAACAAATACAATCAACTTATTCCATCAGGAGAAGAAGTCGAAAAATAAGAAAAATCCTTTAAGTCAAAGGAGTAGGGGGTCTACACAATTCTTGAGAACCCTTTGGCGGGAAAGCAGTCTGCCCGCCTTATGTGACAAGTGCACAAAAAATAACACACTCCCTACCTCACCGGCAAGGCTAGCAGCCCTTGTGGATCCCCCTTTGAGTAAAGCCAAGACATCCCTGCCAAAGAAAGTAAAATGGAAGAAGAAAAACCTTGAAAATCTTCCAAAAATCTCCCCGGAGGGGCCAATTGATAAATATCTTAAACTGACGGCAGCGCCTTTCGTTATTCAGAATTTGAGTATTTTATCATCCCGCTGTCATGACCCTTAACCCTGGCCCTCACTGGCAAGTCAGCCTTCCAGTTAGGGCCAGGTCAAAGGCCTTAAAACCTTTTCCAAGACACTCTTGGAGTCAGTCCTGGTGCCTTTGGCGCCAGGCTCATAACCATCATGAAGACCAACATTAGAATGGGACTATTTACTTGGGACTTTTTTAACTTAGGGGGTTCAGCCAACATGGAGGCACACACATAGCTCAGTTACAAGGAACTGAGCTATGCGGTCTAGTCTTTTGGGTGTGGCAGGCCTGAAGACTAATTTACCTGGGCTACTTTGGGTGTGGCAGGCCTGGGACTATTTTACCTGGACTATTTTACCTGAGACTATTTAAACCACACCCAAACAGCAGAACAAGCTTTGTGTTGTTCTGCTATGGGCAGCATAACGCTCACCGTGTCCATTTCTTTGATGCCAGTTTACCTGAAACCAAGGACCTGCAGTTAGAGAAAGAACACTACGAAACTTACCTGGAATAGTATCCTGTCTTCAATCCATCGCCGACTTCAGTTCCACTCACCTGAACGTACGAACTCCATCATCAGGCACCGCATGCATTCTGGAATACCATCACCTGGAAAGAGGAGGAAGAAAGACAGCATTAGTAAGCGTTTACTCACGTTTCATCCTGTCAGGTTTCCTTCCCCTATTCAGGCTATTTTCCCTTATTCAAGTTACTTTCCCATTATTTCTCTTTTATTATCCTTTTTTACATTAGCCTTGTGTGGGTGGGAAGTTTTCTATTGTAGTTTGTTTGGCCTTAACTTCCTGATTCAGAATCCTGGTTCTGTCCCAAGGCAAAATGGAGTTTCACAGTGACAGCTCTGATTGGTTAGAAAACACTGCTGAACAACAATGAACATTCTAAATTGTCACTCTTTGCCTTTCATCATCTAAGCCCCAGCTGAGAGGACGTGTGTAGTGGCTGCTCCTGCTTAAGTCTTGGGCCTGGTGGATTTTATCCTTGAGGTGCTAGCAGTTGAGCGGCTACTTTCTTGGGGGTTTCAGGAGAAGTTCTCAGCTGTCAGGAATGTGACTTGAAGACAGGAAACTCTGAAGATCTTTAGGAAATCGTTCAGGAGATAAGTGACTTTGTTAAGAGAGAATTAGACTGCCGCTCTTTTTCTCTTAAAGACATTTTAGTGAGAACTTGTAAAATGTTTTCTTCGAATTTATATTTGTGAACTGTTTAAGTGCCCTTGAGATTTAGCGCGAGATTAACGTGTGAACTCTATTTGTTAAACACGTACTACGTGTAATCTGAAACTAACCGTTGAACCTTGCGCGTGCGAGTGAAAATAGCGCGTGTGTTTCCTGGCGCGAGAATCTGTTCGTCGCGTGAGAACTAAACTGCGCGTGTGATTTCCAGCACGTGTGCTTCCTAGCGCGAGAATCTGTTCGTCGTGTGAGAACTCAATTGCGCGTGTGTTTTCCAGCGCGAGAATCTGTTCGTCGCGTGAGAACTAAACTGCGCGTGTGTTTTCCAGCACGTGTGCTTCCTAGCGCGAGAAGCTGTTTGTCGCGTGAGAACTCAATTGCGCGTGTGTTTTCCAGCGCATGTGCTTCCTAGCTCGAGAATCTGTTTGTCGCGTGAGAACTCTTTTGCGCGTGGGAATGAAGGCGCGGGAGTTCAACTGCGTGTGTGTTTACAAGCGCGTGCGTTATCTGCGCGAGAATCCGTTTGCGCGTGAATTCTGCTTCGCGTGTGACTACAAGCGCGTGTGTTTTCTGCGCGTGGACTTTTCTTACATAGCGCGTGTTCTTCAGCGCGGGAAGTTTTCAACGTGCGTATCTTCAGCATTGAAATCATCTGCGTGTGTGCTCAACACGTGTTTCTTCAAGACTTCTCAAACTCTATTGAATTGTAAAAAGGTTTTGGAAACTAAACAAAAGTTTGAAAGAAAAAGAAAGAAAATATTAAAGACAATTTAACTGGACTATTAGTGAATTATGGAAAAAAAGGCAAAGAGCAAAAACTTTCCAGGTTTGCCCAAAATAAGAAGTTGCTGTGAATTTCAAGAGACTCAAGTAAGAGAGATTTTCAGCTTCTTTAAAAGCTTCTCTAAGAAATTTCAAGAGAAGAACCAGGTATGATTCTTACTATATTAGTTAAGGATTTAAAGTCTTTCCAACTCTAAAGGTTAAGTAAGTGATAAAAGGATTTGTATTTGATTTTTTCTGATATCCTCTGCAGGTTCAGCCTTGGTTAGCCCTGACGCAGTCTGCCTGGTGTTGTTTTGTTATCCACTTCCCCCTTTCCCTTTGGGGTGTAGTTTGCAGAGCTGAATTAATATCTAGTTCTGGGAATTACATTTCAGGGGGATTGTCGGGGGTTCAGCAGCTTCCGCAGACACAGGACCTCTCAGCCTGACACATCCCGAACGAAGAAAGCCACACAATTCTTAGCTGGGTAGTCATCTACTGGTCAGTATCATTGCTGGAACATCACGGCACTCAGCGAGGAACATTGTGACCTGCAAGGAGAGAAAAGACATAGGTTAGCAATATAAAAGGCGAAACAGCACCGCGCATTACTCACCGGACAGCATCGCGCACACCATGCTTTTACCTACCGGCCCATGCTCATCTTCAAACTCCATGACGACACCAAAATAACTTTCCATACCTAAAAGGAAAGAAACGAGACATTATTATTCGAACTAAGAGGAACATAAGCACTGCATATAAAGACTGTAAAGCAGCAAACCTACGGAGTCCCAACAGGCCTGGATTCCCACAGGGGTCTTGCACCAGTGAAGTAACTTGTTGCTGCTCACCCCCCACATCTACGCGCCCCTGCCACGAGGAGCAGGATGGAGAATCCACCTTTTACAATATTAAGGTGAGGAGAAGGCCCAAGGGGGAGGAAGGAGTTGAGGCCAAGGGAGGTGGGAAAACATAAAGACAATCTGGTATTGAATCCAGCTCTCCTATATTGCAGACCCATTTTTAACCAGCGGCCTTACCAAGGGACCGGGAGAGGGTTCGAGAGTGCAAATCATCCAACCAGGGCTGGGTGGCGTCCCTGTGGATACCAGGTGAGCGTAACACCACTCAGACATTGAAATCATTGGAGAGCTTGTTGATAACAATAGAATAATGTTTGGAGAGGCCTCTCCTCTATGTGAATTGGTCAGGGCCTTGGAAGACTCAGTGCACATGATCCTCTACTTATCCCGGCTGCCAGAACTAAAACCATCTCCCCAAACAAAGCTTTGGCTCCAATTTCTCGACCCCGTGAAACGCCAGCTTTAAAGCCCACGTCTCTGCTAAATATTCCCTTGAAGTCCAGTTACAGCTCAGACCAAGGGTTTCCCATCTCAACTTGGCAGTTGTCAGCGAACCCATTAAAGAAATACGTCAGGCTGGCCCTGCGGTCAAGGTGATGGACTTGGTTATGCCTCAGACTTTTGTGCCAGATAAAACAATTGTTCGTACTTTGGAAGAAAAAAGGAAGGGAGTGGGCACAGCTGTGTCTGTTTCCCGCTCACCAGTTTATCAACTACCTAAATCTTCTTTTCCATTATCTTTGTGTTCTCAATTGGAGGTGGTAAAGGGGTTGTCAGTAGTATCTCAAAACAACCCAAATATGGACCAAGAAGTGGCCATCTTGGGAGATCATTGGAAGCATGATGCCCTAAATGCCCTAAACTGTAGAAACCAGGCCCCCAGACAGATTACAGGGTCAGGGCCACCGAGGGTGACAGGAGCAACAGTATAGAAACTCCTCCAGGATGTAAGGACTCGTTTTTTATATGGTTATTTCTGAAACAGGTTTTTCCAAGCTCAGAGTCCTATCCTTTGAATAGTACACATTATGGCTCTGTTTTCAGAAATACCACATCTATGCTTGTTGTCCTCTAAAGATATAGCGTTGGTAGAGTTTGTAGTAAAGGGCAAAACGATTGGGTTAAACTGTATTTTCACTCAAGAATGATCAGGTCATTGGTCCTGTTTGAGATATCCATGGGTTACGACGTGATCTCGCCCTCCAATCTGGAGTCTCATCCAAAGACATCAGGCCTCTGGGTAAATGCTTGAGTACACAATTACTAGCCGACCCAGGTCCCCCAGGTCCCTAACAATAAAGGTAAGCGCTACAAAGGAAGGCCCATGCCAGGTTTTTGATCAGTCCAGTTCTACTAACGGATGACTGGTCCACTATCCTATCGGCCCTACATGGTGGGGGCCCTGCTTTACCTAATTTACACTGATTGGAATGTTTTCTTATAGCTTCTTGGAGCTGTAGTGGCCACGCCAGATTGGCGTCTGACTTTGGTGACTTACTAATTTCTTAGTTTTCAAGAGACTTGGTTTCCCTAGCATAGATGGTTATATAGTCTCTACTGTTGAGGCAACCGAGGGCCCGCGGGGTAAGCCGCTAGGGGTCCTTTTCCTCTGTGCAGTAAAGCATGGTTGGGTCTCTCAATGCACAAAGTTGAAACCTCTCGAAAAGATATCCAACTGGTGATGTTGCTTCCCTCCCCTCACCAAGCTCGAGCTGCTAAACCAACCTCCCTTGTCTTACGTCGTTAACGTTTACTTTAACCCCAAAACTGGAGACATTGTGTCTTTTTTTGAAAGCCTTGTTAAATCTTATATCCACAGAGGTGGTAGTCCTAGGTGATTTTAACAGCAAATGTTTGTATAAAAAAAATGGTACACCAAACAGGATTGGCACCCCCTCCCAAGCAAAGAAAAGAGGTATTCAGACCAAATCCGAACTAAAAGCCTGGGATTTGATCCTGGTGAATGGTATCTTGTTGCCAGATAGTCCACCGGAACATACGTGGAAAAATGGCCCCTTGAAGTCTACCATAGATTACATCTTTTTGATGAAAGATCTCTACTGGAAGTGTTCTAGTATAAAATTACTCGGTATGAAGTCCAGCGACCATAGTATGCTTATCCTGGCTTTGGATCTGAATATCTGTTACCTTAGGGAGTTTGAATTTTCAAACCTGGTAGATATAAACCCACGTAATCATTCTCTTGTCTGGAAGCTAGTTCTCTCCTCACTCTTCAATGATTGTGTTTTACTCATTGGGGCACAGGATGAGGGTTTCTAGTTAAATCCCACCACTTATGATAAAGCAATCCAATTAGCTCTTCGGAATCTATACATCTGTAAACCAGCTAGACCCCAGCAGCCTATTCAGAATGTTACTTAAACTTCAGAACAAAAGCGTTCTATCAACAGATCTCTGAGACTTTTGAAGAAAGTTCCGGTGTACAGGTTAAGGTTCTCAAAAGAAACTACAAACCATGGCTTGAGGGCCATCTTTTTGTTTTACATATCAGAGATGCTGAAGCCATGCTTGTCTCCATAGTACGAAAGGACACAAACTCCTTTTGGAGATTGGTGAAGCAACTGATTTGTCAGCAATCTCTTCAGTCCCAGCCAAAAATAACGGAACGTTGATTCCAAGATGGCCGCCGGGGTGTTGAGCCGCGTCTAAACCGCGCTCTCCCCGGGCCGCCAAAATAAGCACCTCTAAGCAGCGGAACACGGGAATCCACCGAGCGGATCACCCCCCCCCCCTCACCCCCTGAAGCCTCCGACATGAAGGAAATCTGAGCAGAAACAGAGCAGGGGAAGCCGGGGAACCGACGGCGATCGCCCATCCCCCATTGGGAAACCGCGCCAGCAGAGCCGGCATCAGCGTTGGCGACGAGCCGTGGCCTCGCCGTACATGCTAGCGAGGAGAAGAAGGCGCTGCGGCAGGGTCGGGCATCCTTCCCCAGGCGGGCAGCCAGGGCTCTTCCCCCACCGGGGACAGGCACAAAAGAGGTGGCTGTGAGGACCGCGGAGCGGGTGCACCGGCCCCTCCCCCAGCCCGGGGGAGCCACCAGGTACCGGGCACGCAACCGGCATATGTGGAGGCATCCACATCCAGCAGGGGAAGCGCACACTCGGCACAGAAGAAGCCGGAGAAGGGAATCTCCCCGGAGGCGAACGCAGCGCCAGAGGGATTGAGGCCCGGGAACTCCTGGGAGCCAGTCGGAGACCAATAGTCTCGTAAAGCAGGGGGCATCAAGCCGATAACCCGCAGAAGAGCATAGGGGAACACTATCCCCCCCATAGAAGACACCCGGCACCGGACACTCGGAGCGCGGGCCCCATAACAATTCGCGAGGCGGCACAAGGGATACGGCGCCCAAAGAGTGTGGAGTAGCAGAATCGGTGCCCTCGCGGAGGGGCCTGAAGGTACGAACCAGGCGGCAGTAAGAAAGGCGCTAATAAAGCGGATAAGGCCCAGAGACCGGGGGGACATAACAACAGGGAGGAGAGAGACCCAACCAAACCTGTGAAACCTGCATGGAGACCCTTGCTGTCGGGACGGGAACGAAGGGAGCAACACACATGGGAGTAGGGCCTTTCCAGGCAGGCCCCACCAGACGCTAATTCCACCGGCGGGAGAGATTGAGAACCACCAGCAGCACAGCGGAGTGAGGGCCTCAGAGGGTACATATTACTGTTCGCAAGGGCAACCTAGGAGCCCAAGCCTGCCCAGGCAAGCTAACGGAACATGTCAAGGGCAAAAAACAAGAACATTGCCTCCCAACAGACCCCACAGTCCGCAAGGCAAGAAGCTAACATTTTACAATTATGGTCAACGGACCCAACGCCACAAGTTAAAGGGAAGCCGCAGGACAATCAACAAGGCGAAGCCATGTCGCAGACGAACCCACACCATCCACCCTCAAAGGATGACATGCAAGCATGGTTCCAAGATCTGCAAGAAAAATTCATGTTGACAGTTCAGGAACAATTCAACACGATGAACCTCAGGGTGGATGTGGCGAAATTGGAGGAGATAAGACATATTGGAGAGAACGGTCCAGGGAGTGGAAGAGGAAACGCAGCAGGTGAGCGAAACCCAAGAACACCTTGTGAGACTTACCCATAACCTGGAGTTACAAAGCGAAGACTTGGAGAACCGCTCCAGGCGATCCAACATCTGCATCAAAAATATGGCAGAATCAGTGCTGGACAAAGATCTAAAGAATGCGGTGACTGAGGTGTTTAGAGACATTCTGGATGCCCCGGATACAGATATAATCGGAGTGGACAGGGTCCACAGGGTAGGACCAAAAAGATCCGGAGCACCGGGGGAAAGACCACGAGATGTCTTGGTGGCACTATCCTCTTACCCGCAAAAAGAGCAGATACTGAGGAAGGCCAGAGAAATGGATCACATCAGGATGAATGGACAAGAAATTCTACTTTACCAGGACCTGGCCCTGATTACACTACAAAAAAGAAGAGCGATGGCCCCACTCGTAAAGGCACTGGTGGCAAAGGAAATCCGGTACAAGTGGACTTTCCCATTTGGGCTGATCTTCACTTGGGAGGGGAAACAGCGAAGAGTAACCTCCTGGGAAGAGGGCTTCCACATAATGGGGCTCCAGGACGAGGGGGAGGAAGCGGAACAAGCAAGGCCCGGCGAGGAGCAAAGGAGAAGACCTAAAGGATGGGAAACGATCAAACAAAAAAGGCCAAAGACGGGAAGAGAAGGCCTTAGGAAAATGCTGTGATCGGAGACCGAGAAAGAGGAATGCCGGGGACAGCCTTGAGGCACCCACGGAAGACAACAGCGAGGGGGAAGGTGCGAATAAGGACCGCTACATAAGTGGCAGAGTCGGCGGCCCGGGACGGGCAACCATGCTTGGAATCTGGTAAGAACTATTGGTAATGTGGGGTTTAGGATCCCCCACCAAAACTTTCCCCGAGAGGTTGATGAAGGGCAGGGAGCACTGGGCGCAACGCCCTCGCTACACTAGGGACCCTTGCCCTGCTCGGGGCATATCGTTTGGTTTATAGTTAACTGTTGGGGGGGGGGGGAGTTCAGGGGAAAGGGACAAGGAGTAAGGGGACACAAAATCAGCATAGTGGCAAGGATAGGGAAGCCAAGCACAATGAACATATGCCTTACTGAATGGGGAAAATCCGCATAGTATCCTATAACATAAGGGGGATTAACCACCCCACGAAAAGGGTAAAGCTGGAGAAAATCGTCAAAAGGGAAGGGGCGGACCACCTGCTCCTGCAGGAAACCCACATAAGAACAAAGGACAAACAGAAAATCCGTATAAGGGGATATAATATCTGGGCCCAGGCCAATACGACTGAAAAAAGATCGGGGGTCCTTATAGCAGGGAGGGATGGAAGGGACGCTAAACTGGAGGACACCATGGCAGATAAGGAGGGAAGGTTTGTCTTTGCTAACGTGGTATTGGAGGGGCAGCGGCTCACTCTTGCATCAGTATACGCGCCCAATGTGGGACAAGATGGCTTTTTGAGAGACACCCTGGGAAAACTTGAATCGTTCGCAAGGGGGGAGGTGATTCTGGGGGGCGACCTGAATATGGCATGGGACCCACAACTAGACAGGAGCACTGGTTGCACACACGGTCATGGGGCACCGTCGAAACGCCTCAAACAACAGATGGACCAACTTGCCCTGAATGATGTGTGGAGGGAATTGAAGGGGGAGCAAAGAGGGTTTACATTCTTTTCACATGTACATAACACTATGTCAAGAATTGACTATTTTTGGGTTTCAGTCGGGCTTATGGGCAAGATCTAGGGGCTGGAAAAGGGGGCAATTGCACTTTCAGACCATGCACCCCTGTGGCTAGAGGTAAAACTCCCAGGGAAGCCTCAAGGGCTGTGGAATTGGAGGCTACCGGAGGACATTATCCGGGATCCGGTTTCGGGGGAGTCCATAAGGGAAATGATTGAAGAATATTTCACTCAGAATGACACGGGGGAGGTCTCTATGAGTACGGTCTGGGAGGCATTTAAAGCGGTGATCCGCGGGAAGATAATGGCACTGAAAATCACAAAGGAGAAGCAGAGGGCTATGTGGGAAAAGGAACTGGAAAGATCAATAACAGAACTACAAGGGAAAATAGCGGCACACCCCTCTAGAGACCTGAAGAAGAAGCTTAGACATACCCAAGGTCAACTTGAGATGCTACGCACAAAAGGTGCGGAAAGGAGCCTACTCTACCTAAAACAAAGGTACTACATAAAAGCAAACAAAGCAGATAGGTTGCTAGCGAGATAACTCCGCGCAAAACAGAAAGACGCCACGATCAAAAGCATCACAGCCAAGACAGGGGAACTTCACACGCGCACACAAGACATAGGGGAAGCGTTCAGAGAATACTATCAGGACCTCTATTCCACTGACCACCCACAGGCAGACGCACAGGACACATATATGAAATCCCTCACCTTCCCACAAATCTCAGAAGCAGACAGGCAGGCCCTCGAGGAAACGATTAAAGAAGAGGAAGTCAAAAAAGCAATAAATAACCTCCCAATGA
Organism: Ambystoma mexicanum; assembly: GCF_040938575.1. Classification (NCBI taxonomy): domain Eukaryota; kingdom Metazoa; phylum Chordata; class Amphibia; order Caudata; family Ambystomatidae; genus Ambystoma; species Ambystoma mexicanum. Next base: position 963,983,683 of record NC_090936.1, on the reverse strand, counting down.
ATAAAGCCCCAGGCCCGGATGGCTTCACGGCCCCCTTTTATAAAAAATATGCGAATCTCTTGATCCCAGTCCTGACCAAGCTCCTAAACTCATTTAAAGATAGTGGCACAGCGACCCCCACAATGAACGAGGCGAAGGTCCTAGTATTTCACAAACCAGGGAAGGACCCTATATATCTTGCTTCATATAGACCTATCTCCCTAATAAACATCGATGCAAAAATCTACACGAAAATCCTAGCCACCAGGCTCTCCCCTATACTCCCCAAACTAATACATTTGGACCAGTCGGGCTTTATCCCAGGAAGACAAACTCACGACAATCTGAGCAGGATAATTAATTTGGTTGAAAAAATTGGCATAAAGCAGACCCCGGCTATCCTACTCGCAGTAGATGCGGAAAAAGCCTTTCATCGGGTGGAGTGGTCCATGCTCTTTAAGACACTCCACTCCATGGCCTTTGGGGAGAACTTCATTGCAAGAATAAAAGCGAACTATATCGCCCCAACTTGCAGAGTGGCCGTTAATGGGGAGGTAACGGAAACGGTACACATAGCCCCTGGAACGAAGCAGGGATGCCCGCTCTCCCCGTTGCTATACCCTATCTTTTTAGAACCCCTACTTCTGAAATTAGGAGAAGCTACACATATTAAAGGGATAAACATGGCAGGCATACAACACAAGGTAACCGCATATGCAAACGATATGCTGCTTACATTAGAAGAACCGAGCCGAACACTGGCGGCAGCGGTGGGGGAGCTAGAAGCTTTTGGGACCATCTCAGGCTTAAAAATTAATAGAAATAAATGTGAAATTCTAATTTTGGCGGGAGACAGGGGGGAGATTGTCAAAGAAGCTAAGGCACTAAATCTCAAGATAGCAGAGGATGGCATCAAATATCTGGGAATTACACTTACACACAGGGTGGAACAGCTCTATGGTAAAAACTTCCCGCAGCTCCTCACGAGCATTCGTAGGGATATGGAGAGATGGAACCCTTTGCTGATTTCGTGGTGGGGCAGGATCCAAGCGGTAAAGATGACCATTTTACCAAAACTTCTCTATTATTTCCAGGCCCTCCCGATAGGGGTACCCAGATTATTCTTTAAAACACTGTCCCGGGTAATCTCAGCCTTTGTGTGGAAAGGGAAAACGGTAAGAATGGCTACAGCGGTCATGTCCACATCAACCAGGGAGGGGGGTTTGGCGCTCCCTCACTTCCAGAAATACTATCAAGCGGCACAGTTAAAGGTCCTACGGGAGTGGCTAGGGGATGACCCACAACCGATTTGGGCAGCACAGGACAGAGCGGTGGCAAGAACCCCATTAGTGGAACTATTATGGAAACAGAAACAGCACAGACACCCCAACATAGGGATAAGCGAAATAATGAAAACAAAAATGGAGGCGTGGGACACGCAAACTCGAAGGGGCATAATGACCACCACGCTAGGCCCGTTCACCCCCATTTGTAGAAACCAGCAGTTCCCACCGGGGATAGAGCAGGGGGCATACGACAGCTGGGAGGAGGAAGGAATAACGAAAATTGGGGAAATGTTTCTCAACAATGAAATTAGGTCATATGAAGCCTGCCTCCCACTCGCAGCACGTTCCACTCGGGAGAAATACAGACGCGAACAACTCAAACATTGGTTGAGATCCCCGGATATAGCGAAGGCAGCAACAAGAACTCTCACCCCATTTGAGAAATATGTTACGACGAGCTCAGTGGCTAAGAAATGGGTTTCTACCTTATATTTCTTCATAAATACACAGGATGAAGAAATTAAGTGGTCATATATGATTAAATGGAACAGCACTCTGGGGTGGGAACCAACAAGGAAACAATGGGAGGACCTCTGGACTCTAATTCCAAAAATGACCAGATCTGCTCAAACAAGAGAAATGTGGATAAAAATAGTAACACAGTGGCACTACACCCCAGAGAGACTCCACACTATGTTCCCGAAAACATCATGCTTATGCTGGAGGGAATGCGGAGAGGTGGGAACCTGGAAACACATCTGGTGGACTTGCAAAGGAATTAGGCCTTTCTGGGAAGAAGTAAAGGGAGAAATGGGCAAAATATTCCCAGATGTGGGGCAATTAGGAGAGGGTGTCTGGCTGTGTGGAATGAGAGACGACATGGCTAGAAGATATAATACATTACAATGGAGAAGTCTTATGGGCCTCCTTATAGCGGCATGGACAACAATTGCCCACAGTTGGAAAAAAAAAGACACCCCGCTAATCTTCGCATGGCTCCAAAGAGTCTGGGCCCAGATGGCGATGGAAAAAATAACACACACAATCCAGGGAACGAGGGACAGGTTTGCAAAGGAATGGGGCGGAGTCCTGGAGTATCTCCAATCAGAATATATGGAACAGTGGTGCCCGCACAACATCAAGATCTCAGATATCTTTAATGCATAATGTAATCCTTGTACTAAAACTCACGTGTCCCCAGGGACGGAGGGGGGGGGAGTTGAGGGGGGGATGTTGAAGTTATGTTATTTGATTGTTGTTTTTCGAAAAATAATAAAGACAATTTAAAAAAAATAAATAACGGAACGTTGGGAGGCCCTATCTTTCCGAACTATACTGCAAATTAGGGCTTGCCACAGATAGTCATTCTTACGAGGTTGGTTGGTGGAATGAAATGAAGGTTAAACCAGCGGATGTGAAATACATGATCATGAAGAGTAAAGCCTAAAATGCTCCAGGGCCTGATGGACTGGGAAATGCCACTTTGAAATCTAATATTAACCTTTGGTCAGCTATTGTTAGCATTTTCTTCCAGGATATCTTGAGGACAAACAAGCTCCCCCACTCTTGGAAGAAGGTGCTGGTTGTGGTAACTAATAGACCTTATTCCCAACGGGGTTCCTCAAACTCTTAAGAGATTTCAGGGCAAGAGGGTGCGCAATGCTCCTCAGGTTACTGTAAGGGAGGACAGTCCTCGTCCTGGGGCCAGTCACGAGGCCAAGGTTCCTCGACAGATTTTCAAAGAGGGAATAAAAGAGGCAGAGACAGAGGCAGGTGACATGCCGTTTAAGGTCCTCTGCCATGCCACTCCAGTAGGAGGCCTAATCACTCAATGCACCCACGCATGGGAGGAGATAACATCGGACAAGTGGGTGTTGTCCACTGGCAGGCGGCTATTGTATCGAGCTTGTACAAAGACCACCCTACCGCCCACAGAGACAGAAGAAGAACAAACAATACTGCTGGATGAAATAAAGACCCGTCCCGGCAAAGAAGGGTATTTATTTAACGTACTTCCTTGTGCCAAAGAAAGGCCTGACCATGCGCCCAGTACTAGATCTGCACCCTGCGAACAAATATGTCAAACCACAAAAGTTTCACATGACCACGCTCGAGGAGGTGATTCCACTCCTGAAATTGCGAAACTACATGGTGACATTGGACATGAAAGATGCATACTTTCATATTTCAATGGACCCTGCGTACAGAAAATACTTGTTTCAGGATGGCTGGTGTACACTACCAGTTCAAAGTACTACCATTCGGCATCACCTCAGCACCAAGAGTATTCACCAAAGTGCTTGCAGTAGTAGCGGCACACCTGCGCAGAAAGTCCATCCCAGTAAACCCTTATCTGGACGACTGGCTAATCACAGGGGAATCTCCTCAAATTTGCAACTTAAATACGCAAAAGACAACTTCTCTTCAATCTTTGTTCCTCCATCAACAAAAAAAAGTAAAGTCTAGCCCCCAGCCAAATAAAACAATCTCTAAGGGCTATTTTAAACACAAAGGAGGAGCTTGCATTCCCCTCAAATGAGAGATTACAAAATATGCTATTGCAGGTACCTCAATACAAGGTCGGTCGCCAGATAACTGTATGCAAACCAATGCGTTTGCTCAGGATGATGGCCTCTTCCATTCATTTAATTCCTTACGCGCACCTGCACATGCGTCCAGTGCAGGAATGGTTAGCGAAACAGTGGTTTTAGGCAAGCGGACAGTGGGACGATCTAGTGGTTGTTTCGCTAACCCTGGTTCAGGCTCTTCGCTGATGGTCCAAGGAGAACCTGTTAAAAGGAAAACCTTTTCACGCTCCACCAGCACAAGTGATCCTAACTACAGATGCCTCACTCGCCGGATGGGGGGCCCCACTCCATCCACCACACATCCACGGACATTGGACACACGCTACTGCCCAAAGACATCAACTTCCTGGAACTCTTTGCAGTCCTCCAAGGCTCTTCAAGCCTTTCAACTTCTCAAGGGTCAAACGGTGCAGGTCCTCACAGACCGCTCCATGGCCATGTCCTATCTGAACAAGCAGGGAGGCACACACTCTCAAGTCTGTCCAAGCTATCCCCAAAAATATGGAAGTGGGCACTCAAGCGAATATGTTCCTAACATCTCAACATGATACAGGGTGACTCAATTCTCTGTAGATGCTACAAGCAGACACCCTCTACCAAAAGAACACGAGTGGCAACTTGACAGATATATCCTAGACAAAATATTCTCACTATGGGGTCACCCCCCCACTAGACCTTTTCACCACTAAGCTAAACGTACAATGCCCAGACTTCGTGTCCATGTTTCCCCAGCCAGGCTCCAAGGGGAACACCCTGTGGATGAACTGGTCAGGGAAATGTGCTTACGCTTTTCCCCTGACGCCACTCCTGAGCGCGATAGTGCACAAGATGCACCAGGAACAAGTAAGCTGATCCTGGTTGCTCATATATGGACGAGACAGCCTTGGTTTCCACATCTGCTCAAGCTAGCAATGTGCGACCCAATCAAGCTTCCGTGCCCATACAACATGTTGACATAACACAAAGGGGCATCCTTCCACCCATGTCCACAATCAATGAACTTGGCAGCTTGGCTGCTGAGGTCATAGAGTTTGGCCACTTGAACCTTCCACAAAGGTGTATGGATATCCTCAAGGAGGCTCGAAAACCCAACACCAGACACTACTACTTTAATAAGTGGAAAATATTTGTTATATGGTGCACATCACAATCACCAAGCCCTTTAGAATGTTCTCCAGCTAACATTCTACACTACATGCTTTACTTACTATATTCCAGCCTAGTATTTAGTTCCCTAAAGGTGCATCTACCGACCATATCGGCTTACACCACTTCACAGAACAAAGTATCCTGGTGGAAAGTCCCTGTCATTAAGGCATTCATGGAAGGGGTAAAGAGGCTATACCCCCCCCCCAATTTCCAACCTCCTCCCGGTTTGAGATCTCAATGTTTTGCTCTCCAATCTCATGGGGCCACCCTTTGAGCCTATGCACAAGGCCAGCTTAAAGCATATGACCTATAAAACTGCATTCATGGTAGCTGTCACATCCATAAAATGAGTCAGTGAGCTACAGGCTTTATCTGTACAAGACCCCTTTTTCATTATACACAAGGACAAGGTTATGATATGATGTGGCATTTATAATGCGCCTATACACAAGTGTTTCAAGGCGTGACGAAGCAAGGGTGGGGGAACAGAGGGAAGACAGACAATGATCTTACTAGGCCAGGTGACATTGAGATCGCGCAAGTGCAGGAGAGGAGGGAGGGGGCAGTGCAATACACAGGATCAACAGTAAAGAATAAATAAAATAAATGAACAATAGGTAAGTACGGCCAGCTTGTGGCAAGTGCAGGGGTAAGTGTAGACATCCAGTGTCACGAGCTGGGGGACGGTAGGGATACAGAAACAGCCCCCAAGTGCAGGGGTTGCTTGGGAGGCAGTGCAGGTGTGCCGCTTGCGGGGGAGGGGACCTGGGCCCGAGATCAGAGGGTAGCCAGGTGACGAGTGCAGTTTCAGTCAGGAGTTCATCAGGGGAGAGTAGGAGAGAAAGCAGAAGCAAAGAGGAAGGTCTTGAGGTACTACCGGAACGAGAGATGGTTCTCCTCAAGTTGCAGGGAGGCTGTTCCAGAGGGAGGCCACAGCTGAAGCAAGAGATCTGCCACCAACTTGTTGCTTGGGGAAGTGACTGACCCTGAGGGAGTTGGAGGCGGATGAGTGGAGAGCTCGACAAGGAAGATATTTAGGAAGAGAGAGTCTGAGGTATTGAGGCCCCAGGCCCCAGAAGGCCTTGTGGACAATGCATAAGGTTTTGAACTTAATCCTCACAGTCACTGGGAGCCAGTGCAGAGATTTCAGTCCTGGAGAAATACGATCCCTGGGTTTGAGGCCAAGGACAAGTCTTGCAGTCCTGTTCTGGATGAGTTGCAGAGGGCGGAGAGTAGAAGTAGGCAGATTTAGAAAGAGGCTGTTGCAGTAGTCCAGTTTAGAGAGAACCAGAGCTCTAGCAACACTGAGCTTCTGGGGCAAGGAGAGGAAAGGAAGAATACCTCTGAGGTGCAGCTGGTAGTGAGACTTCTTAGAGATGTCAGCGATGTGAGGAGAGAAGGAGAGTGTGGAGTCGAAGCTGACCCAGAGGGTTTTAGCCTCACAAGTGGGAGAAGGAAGAGGGCCAAGAGAGGCCAGCCAGAGAGCAACTGCAAAGGTGGGAGCCGGTGTGCCGATGAGAAGAATCTCCGTCATACTGGCGTTAAGGCAGAGATCGTTGGTGGCACACCACTCCTGGATAGCAGACAGGCAGTCGGAGATGAGAGGAGGAGGCGGAAGGGAGCCTGAAAATTAGCTGAGTGTCGTCCGTATAGCACTGAAAGTTGGGCCAGAGAGTGGCAATGCTTTGGGCAAGGAGTGCCAGGTATTGGTTGAACAGCCAGGGAGAGAGGTTAGACCTCTGGGGAACACCACAGGTAGAGATAGAGGAGAGGAAGGACCTAAATTGGACCTGACAGGGTCGATTGGAAAGGAAAGAGGTCAGCCAAGCCAGGGCCTGATCAGTGATATTCAGGTTATCACAGAGATGGTTGCGCAGGATGGCATGGTTGACCGTGTCAAAAGCAGAAGAGAGATCAAGTAAGATAAGGACACCGGGGGTATTGGAGTCAAGGTTGGAGAGCAGGTCTTCACGGATGTTGGGGAGAGCAGTTTCCGTGGTTCTGGCAGTTCTGAAGCCAGACTGATGGTCATGGAGACAACCAACCAATTCAGTGTGAAGATTAAGCTGGCAGATTACCAGCTTTTCCAGGAGTTTGCCCAGGAAATGGAGATTGGGTGGTAGTTAGCAGGGCAGGAGGGGTCGGCAGAGGGTTTCTTGAAAAGAGGGTGCACAAGGGAGTGCTTAAGGGGGAAGGGAAGACTCCAGTGGCGAAGAAGTGGTTGCATAAGTCAGCCAAAGCAGGAGCCAGGGTGTCAATGTGGTCCTTGATGGTTTTAGAGGAACAGTGATGAAGATCATAGATCGGACTTGTCTAGAAACCTTGTCTGGGGAGAACAGGGGAAAGGCAGAGAAGGGGGGAGGAGAGGTGGCCACAGAAGGGCCAGAGGAAGAGAGGGGAGTAGATGGAGGAGAGGAAGATAAATGGATGACAGGATGTCCTAAGTTTTAGAGCTGAAATGAGAAGCCACGGCTGTGCAGAGGGGCTGGGAGGGGACAGGAAAGGTAGAGACTGCATCAGGATTGGCCAGCTCCTTGCAGATTTTAAAGAGTTTGGCTGAGTTGTTGATTGCCGCAGAGACACAGGCTTGGATGAGGCTCTCTTCTTGGTGCGGACAGAGAGCCGGTATTGCCTTTGGAGCAGCGGCAGGCCAGTTTGTCTGAGGATGTACAGGAAGCACGCCATTTCATCTCAGCCACCCTGCACTTGCGTTTAAGGGTGATGAGGTCGGAGTCGTACCAGGAGTTGCACTTAGCTTTGGGCTTCAAGCGGAACCTTATGAAAGGGGCAAGAACATCAAGAGTATAAGATATAGCAGAGTGGAGCAAAGAAAGGGCTGTGTCAGGGTGTGAGTCAGCCAGAGGAGGAGGGGGGTGGGTGGTGAGAAAGTGGCGGTGAAAGCCTCAACTGACACACACCTCATGGGTTGGAATCCATCAGGAAAGATCAGGCTACACCCCCGCCCGAATGATTGGACCTGGGCACGGAGAGGGTCAGTGTTCGAATGACTAGCAAGACACTATGTCCAGATTATGAGCAAATTGCTCTACAAACCTATTGTAAAAATCTGTAAGAATCCCAGACGCTTTCCCTTTCTGAAGACTTTTTATGTTTCTTTACATAGTGATACCACGGTCGCCAATTAATAATGTTGTAATAACAGGTATACTTATTACTAAAATTGGTGGCACTAAGTTATTTCTGAGAGGATGAAATGCTGATTAGTCCATGCCACGATGTTTAGCTCTGGTATGTAGTTTCAAGTGAACGGCATTTACAGCTAGTGCTTCACAATGGTGACTTCCCTGATGTGGCTGAATGCGTTTTTGGTTTCAGGAGCCTGTCATGATGGATGATCTTACAACCCGTGACTCGGCAGAACATAGGAATTTCTTAGAAGAACACCAGTACATGCTGATTGAGGAAACAGTAAGTCTTATCTGCATTATTTTACATATTTTCAAGTCCAGTTAAAGTTTGTTGCTTAGCATACCCAGATTTTATTCATTGAAAGTTTTAACCTGAAAAGTCAGTTATCGTGTATATTCAAACCAGTTCCCTCATAAAACTGAATGGATGCCTAGAAATCTAGGAAAGATGGTGATGTTTTTGTGTAACACTCAGGAAAATAAATTCCCTCTCGGGCCTGAAACCAATGGAGAGCATTACAATTCTCTCGATTGCTGTCTGATTTAGAGAAATTTGGGGGAGACTATTGAGTTGGGGAGGTTTGATAGAGAGTGCTAGAAGTTGTGCATTTTGAGATTCATTTTAAAACGTATGTGAAAAGTTCTTTTAAACTACAACACATAATTTAAAAAAAGAAAATTGAGATTGGCATGGTTGTTGGAGGTTCATAGCCTGGAGAGGGTTGCTTGTGATATTTGCCGCCCCAGGTAACTTCCCTGAAATGAGTCTCGCTTCTTTGTTTTTCATAGTCTGGAAATGTTAGACTAATCTGCCAAGGAATCCAGCTTCAGAATCTGAGCTCCTAAAGCTTTGCTGGTATTAATGTACTCCCACCTTTTTTTACTCTACATGGTTAGGTCATTTGGCCTTGTGGAAATGGAACCAGAGCTTTTCCACAACAAAAGTAGTTTTCAATTACAGAAGCGATGGCGCACACGCTGCCAAGCCTATGTTCGCCCATCCCCCTGCACATCTTTGTGCATCTCAGCTGAGGCCTTTACTCGTAGATAATGGGGAAAAGATGCTTGCACAGAGACGGAGCCTTTGCGGGCACTCACCTTTGTTCTAATTTCTGATATCTATGTTGCATAATGCTGACATTTCTTTATGCAGATCTTGCCTCCAACACTAGTCGAACCCAGTTCCTATTCTGTGCAAAGCATCTGGGCCTAGACCATGCCTGGCAGTTGCAGGTTGTCTGTGAACCCCTTTTGTTTTTTTTTTGTTTTTTTAAACATTTTATTTTATTGCACATGGTAACAATACCTCTTGACAATATTAAGCATCAACAGTTTGTTTACATGGGTTTGACACTTTACATACGGACAGGCTGTACACTGGGTTACTCACACATCGCTATCTTCCACACTCCTGCGAGCTAAAAACAACCAGAAGTCTGCCCAAATGTCTCTCGGACGACATGTGGGTCCATGGAGGCTTATGTATAGTTCTTCCATGTCATTGGCCCATAGCATATCCTGAATCCAGTTTTCCAATGACGTCGCTTATTTCCATGTCCAGCGCATGAGAATAGCTCTTTTAGCCAATAGAAGTCCCAGGTTAACAAATTTACGTTGCATCGGGTTCCGTTTTTAACTATAACCCAGTACACAGTCTAATGTTGTCCCTGTTAGGGGTTGACCTACTATATCATCAGTCGTATGATATACTACTTCCCAATATTCAGTTAATGCCTAACACTTCCACAACACATGTAGTATCTTAGCGCCCGGGGCATCGCATCTGGGGCATTTCCGTTCTGAAGTGGGGAACAGTTTCGTAAGGCCAGCAGAAGTATAGTGCGTTCAATTAAGGATTTTGAAGTGTATTTATCTGTACCTGGAGTTCAAAGATACCGGTTTCGTTAATCGATTTATCTGTGTCCAGTGTCTGTCTGTGATGGGAACACCAAGGTTTCTTTCCCACTTGTCCCTAACATCAACAGTCTGCAGTATTCAAGATGTTTGCGTGATTTTATATAGCAACGATAAGGATTTCTTTCCCATATTCTGTGACATTATCTAATTAAGGCATGGGTGTGATGTGGGTTCTGACCGAAATGCCGGCCACGCTGAAGCTATAGCTGAACGGACCCGGTAGTAGTGGAACCTTTGAAGCAGCGTGTCGCCTATATATGTCCCATGTAATAAAGTTACCGCCATCAAACAGATCACCCAAAGTATTAATACCAGCTTCACACCAATGCATTGCTAGTGATGTGTCTCGTGTGGTGTTGAAGGCCGACAGGCCCCAGCTAGGTATAGCTTTATTATACAGTACTGTATTCTTGGGGCGGACAGTCAGTCTTGTCCATGCCTCATGCGTAGCACCTACCGGGTCCAGCTGGTGTATACTGTACCTGTTACCTGCAATTAAATGCACCATCGGACCAGGGGGAGCATTATGCCTCTCCAATCTCATGTGCGCCGGTCTTAAATCATATTCCAACCAGTATGTTGCATAATGTGCTTGTGCTGTCAAGTAGTATAGTTCAATGTCAAGAGCTGAGAGCCCACCAGTTTCATACGTTTGAGTGAGACCTTGCCATTTTGCTCAAACCTGTCCATTCCACAGAAAAGAGAACAACCTGGCTATTCAATTGGAAAACGACCTAACTGGCCACAATGGTATATTACTGAAGAGGTACAGGAACTAAGGTAGTATGATCATTTTTATTAGTGCAACCCGCCCGCTAGTGATATGGGAAGATGCTTCCACCTTTCCAGTTTTGTAGCTATTTTAGACACAAGGGTATCGTAGTTGAGGGTTCTGGTCAGGGCAGTGGTGTGTGCTATTTCAATCCCTAGGTATCTGATGCTCGAGGGTGACAACTGTAACCCAAAGGTATTGCAGGGTTCTCGGGTGCCTCCCGTTAATGGAAATATTTTGGACTTAGTACTGTTTAGCTGCAGACCTGAGTATCTTCCGAACTCATGTACCGTAGTTAGAATCGTCTGCAGATAGCGTTCGGGATCCCTTACATATATAATTATGTTGTCAGCGTATATCGTAATAAGTTCCGACTGGCCGTTTATATGAATGCCAGCATTGCTAAAGCAGGCTTGCATAAGATCTGCAAGTGGTTCTGTGACCAAGGCAAATAACAGGGGTGATAGCGGGCACCCCTGTCTGGTATATCCCTCCAGCATTAATGTGGAGGAGAGTACACCATTAGCGTGTACTCTGGCATATGGTTGGGAATACAACACAGCCACCCACTTGATAAAATTAGGTCCAAATCCGTAGTTGTTCAATATCCTGAATAGGAAAGGCCAGGACACTGTGTTGAATGCCTTCTGCATATCTAGTGAAACCGCAACCCCTTGACTATCTTGTGGTTTCTGAGCGTTAATATTATACATCCAGCGCAAATTTTACGTCATAGAGCTTCCTGGTATAAAGCCGGCCTGATCTTTGTGAACCATATGTGGCATTAGTGGGGTCAGCCATGTTGCCAGAATTTTTGTAAAAATGTTGGCATCAATATTTACCAATGATAGTGGTCTGTATGATCCACATTCATCCGGGGCTTTGCCTTGTTTAACTAATACAATAATTATGGCTTCACGCATCGACTCTGGTACAATCCCAGTTTCCTGGACCTCAGACCAAACCAAGTGTGGGAGGGAGGACAGTTCATCTGCCAACTCTTTATAGAATTCTGCACCCAGCCCATGTGATCCCAGGGCCTTCCCTTTTGGGAGATCATTAATAGCTTTTTTAACTTCTGCTAAATTGATTGGTTCTTCTAGTGAGTTCTACCGGCTGAGGCGCGGAAAAGTCGTTGGTATCTTTGCAAGATACTCATCGATTTCTATAGCCATGGCTTCCGCTTTCGGGGTATATAGTGCAGTGTAAAAATCATAAATCAGAATTTATGATTTTGGAATCCATCAGGAATCGCATACTATGCATATAGTCCGACATCTAGTGGTAACCGCAGAGTATTGCATCTTGTCTTTCGAGGCTCGAAAGGGGACGTAGACATGGGCATGCCTGTAACACTATCCCTAACGTGACGTGTAGTGTGCCTAAAATCCCTCACGCGTCGAGGTCCCTCTGATTGTTTTTTTCCCCCCAGCGAGCTGGTTGCCTTATGCACACCTCTTACAAAATTGCGATATTGTTGTATTCTCGACCTCAGGTCGTTTTTCTATTATCATTCCCTTCTCAACGGTTGATTCCTGTGCCACCACCGAAGACCGCTAAGAACAGAACTTTGACGGCTGGTACTCTGGTCGGTGCTGCCGAGCACTATACAGTAGGGAGAGTGGGGTCTGGGGGTGTTCCATTCTTGAAAGAATGTCTTTACTTCTCCCCTCTTTGTCCCTTTGCTTTTGTCGTTGCTTTTGAATTTCTGAGCTATGGACAGGGCGCCATTTAGATTTTGCCCTTCCTGTAAGGGAACATTTCCAGGGAAAGACGAGCACCACCGGTGCAATAAGTGTCTTCCCCTCAATCACAATGAGGCGTCCTGTGAGGCCTGTAAGCTCCTACATACTAAGACTATTAAGGAGGGTTGAGTAAAGCGATGGGTGGCCTACTTCCCCGCTGCCACAGCCGGCGAGTGTGATGAGCTAAGCGATGATCCAAGGCTCCACTTCGGACGCCATTGACCTTACGTCGGAGGGTTTTATCACGCCACGACGTCCATCCCTGGCCCCGATAGGCACGACGCAAGTCCTGCTATGGGGAATGACATCCCGGCGACAGGGACGCACCCGATTCCCACAGAAAGCACACAACCTCTGGTTCTGCCTCAACGGTTCAATCGAAGCGTTCAAAGGTGCCAGCAGGTACGCTGGATAGTTCGGCTGTACCTGCTGATTCCCGTGATCTCCAGTCCTCCCCGCAACAGCGGCATGCGTCTGGCGAGTCCAAGAGTAAGGGTGCCAGCACCAACAGCCACGCGGACGTCGAGACACCTCAGAAGAGGGCGCCACCGCTGCACAAGGCCCTGGTTGCGTCGAAATCTACGGCGCAAGCGCCTACACAGTCCAAACACCTGTAACACTGAACATCGGCGAGTATCGACAAGATCGTTACGCCGGTGAAACAGAAAGAAGACGCGTCGAAACGCAAGGAACGCAAGGATGGATGGAAAGATTACTCTGAGAGTACTCTGTCCTTATCTAAGACTCTAGTTGAGAAATCTCAACATTCTAGGGAGGAGGATCATCAAGAAGAGCCTTTTCCTCTATACTCCTCTGGTTCCTCATCATGGACCAGAGAGAAGTTTGAGGGCTGCTTGAACAGGCTCCAAAAGTTTGTTGAATTTCCTGTAAGGTTTGCCTCTAAAAGGCCTTGTGAAGAGAGCCCCTATACACCTATGGCCAAGTACCAGAGGACTTCTGATCCACCTCATGAAGAAGAGGTTTTGGACATTACTGATGATGAAGTTCCCATTGATATACAGAATGATGATTCCTTTAGTGATCCTATATATATCCTATTTTATAACATTTACTCCTCAACTTTCCCCTTATCCCCACCTCCCCCACCCTCATAGTACCCCGAACCTTGATTATATATCTTCCCACCTCACCTCCCACCCCAACCCTACCTAACCCAACAACAATATGCACTCGCATTGGGGGGCAACAGTTGCTGCTACGAGTGGAGGACCTTGCACATGCCCAAATCAGAGCCTTACGCTTATGGTATGTGGAGAATGCATGATCATATCCATCAACACCTCATTACTGAAACAAAGCGGGTGGGTGTTCTAGGACAGAATGTCAAGTCTCCACAGGCTCATGTCCCAATGGTAGTGGAATCTGAGCTTCTATAAATGCTTTCGCCTCTTCAGGGAACGTGAAGAAGTAGGTTTTGTTTTTGTACTGTATGCGCAACCTGGCAGGATAGAACATGGCGTATACAATCTCATGCTCCTTAAGAAGCTTTTTAACACCAGCAAATGTATGCCTCTCCTGTTGCACCACCAAAGTGTATTTGGTGAAGATGCACACGATGTTGGATCCCAACTTCAATTCTTGATTCTCGCGGGAAGCGCGTAGTGCCAGGTCCCTGTCTCGCTAGTTCATCAGGTGGGCTGTTATAGGTCTCGGGTAGCCTCCAGGCCTGGGTTTTGCTGTCGGTGCTCCGTGCACACGCTCTGTTACGAAGAGTGGAGACCACCCGGGATCCCCCAGAAGTTCTCTTAGCAGACCTTCTACTACCTTTTCCTTTGTTCCTGTGAAGGCATCCTCCGGCACCCCTACAATACGCATGTTATTCCGCTGTGGTCTTGCTTCTTAGTCCTCACACCTGGCCTTCACAATACTCATGTCTTTAGTTGGGGTCGTCACATTACCCTGCAGAGCAGTGACAGCATCTTCGGCACCGCTGATCCGCTTCTCAGTCTCTGTAATACATTGGGTTGCTTTTTCAAATTGTGTGCAAATTGACGTAACATTAGACGTTATTCCATCCAGTTTGTCGTTTCTAACTGCAAAGCCTTGCTGCATTGAGTCCATAATGCCCTGTAGATCAAAAGGTGGTGGGGCTTGGGCCTCATCGACACATGTCAGGCTGCTTGGACCGTCTCCTGCCATTTCTGTGGATTTAGGGGTGGGCTTTGTAAATGTGTCAATTGTGCCACTTTTCTTGTGCCCAGCTCCTTTTGTCATGGCGCCTTCAAATTGTGCTTATAGTGTCTTATATTACTGACTTGTAGGAAGGGGTGCCCTCGTAGGTTCTGCTGGGCCAGAAGATGTACCCCCTACTCAGACCCAATGTGGACCTGTATAGCCATGAAGACTGTTGTGGAGAGGTAGGGCAATCGTGTTATGCTGGGTCGGTATGGCTTTAGAGTTCTGTAGGCACCTAGACTAAGCAATAGTCAGTGTCTCAAATGCACGATTTCACTGTGTGTCCACGTTCTAAAGCGCGGACTGTGCGATGAAATGGCTGCGTTAAGAAATCTGAGACTAGATGGCCGTACCGCCAGTAGGAGCCGGGTTTGGAGTTTAGCACCGGTTAGTATGGATTGTAGTCAACAAGAGCAATGTCCCCAGTGAGGGATCCGTGTAAGTAGATAGGAGGGCCAGCATCCAGGTGATATCTGCTGTAAGCACCCTTGTCACACGCGTGCGTCTATGGTGGGTACCCCCGTTATACTACACCTCTACCTTCCTTGTTGCCGCTGAAGAGAAACAAGGGTTGTGGGGGTGTGGGGGATGGGGGGGCTTAGGGGGTACGGCAACCATCCGTGCCAGATCCAGTGCGGTTTTCAGAGCACTTCAGAGCACTGCAGCTGCGGTCTCCTGCAGTAGGCCTGCAAACTCTCGCTTCTCTGGCCTTCCGGGTTGGCAGTTGGGTGGGGCCTCTGCAGTGGCCTGCCTTCCCACCTCACATAGAGTGGCCGCTCGGTTGGCGGCGCAGATCTCGGCTCCGGGACTGCTGAACTTGCACTGAGTGTGCACCCACCCGCAGTCTGGCAGATCTTACGTTTTCAGCTGCTTTTGTCCACGTTGGCTGCACGATAGTCAGTGCAAGTCTTCCACGTGCTGCGGAGCTTAAGTGCGTGATGCAGAGCTTAAGCGCGGTCCGCCATCTTGGCAAGCTTCGCAACAGCGCCCTGTGAACCCCTATGTTAATGCACTTTAGGCTCCTAATTAAAAGGGTGTGAAAGCATCTTCAGCTAGATTCCTTCTACTTATTTTTTGATTGAAAGAAACCACATGGGAATACTGAATTATTTGTTTTGTCTGCTCCCATGCCAGTGACAGATTCCCACATGTCAATGGTCCTTGGAGGAACTCTTGTAGTTAGTTGACAGCTGATCGCTTTTCTACCAGGTGTAAGGGAGGCATGGTATTACAGGTATGACACTGACACAAGAGTTAAGTTTCAAAATCTTTTTTAAATTATTGGGGTTTGGAAAAACTCCTACTTTGCCCTATAGCTATGATGGGAGTAGTCTCTACCATCAAATAATAAAGAAAACACAGTCCTAGTCAGTTTTTGTGAAATTTAAATGGCCTATACTAACAAAACCTAATGCCTGTCCTATCTCTTATACAAAACGTATGCAAAGGAAAGTCAGTGTTATAACATAAAGGATCAAGATGGCTGAGTCAGCTGTCCTCCCCGCGTTGAACAGCACAGAGTAAGGCGGCCCCTGTAAACTGGATGGTACACACTGGCTCAGGTTGTTAAAATAGAGCTGGTTAAAAAACTGGGACTTCCAGGTAAAAATGTCACTTATTCAAATTTTCTAAAAGTTCTTTCACAGTTCAACAAAACTTCAAATAGGTCTCCCTCTGTCGGACTCGGACCTTTCAACAAAAAATACCTGATTCAACGTAGATCTCCCTCAACCTGGCTCAGACTTCGGAATCACAGCACTTGCAGAGGTTCCCTTCCCCAAGCATTATTCACATGTGTTAGGGGTTCCTTCCTCTAACTTATTTCATGTTTTTGGTCTCCCTCAATCGGGCTCAGACCTTTCACTGATGTCGAAGACTTTGTAATGTGCAAGGCTTTTACCATAGACCTCCGCAGGACCACTTTGAATTTCACTTCAGCTCTCTCCCTAATCTTATTTGCCCCAGTGTCTCTTGGTCTTTGTAGTTCCATACCACAATCAGAAAAGTTCAAAGAAATCTTCCTCTTAAAGCAATCTCCTTTTAACCTCCCCTTTCCTCAGGGTTAATCTCTCCTTGACACAACTTTCGCTAACTCACCGGTTGTGTGCATTCCTTGCTTGTCTCTGTGGCTTTGATTCACTAGTCAAGGTTGATACCACAGGCTTGGCCTCGCGTCCCTAACTCTTTCGTTCACGCGGGAGGGTTGCTGGCGTTCTTGAAACACAATACAGGTTTCTTCTTGTTTGGATTTGGCTTTCTCCATGTATGCTTCACGGTTTCCCGTAGGCACAACGACCTGCAGGGATCTTCAGGGTTTCCCTACCCTTCTCTCTGGTCCCTCGATCGGTCGTGCTCCAGTGGGGTTGTCTTTGTCCTGGAAGGTCTGCTCCTTATCATCTTACCTTACTCGGAGAGTGTCTCTATGTTCTGCCTTTTATCCGTGTAGGGGGAGCTAATTGGTATCAGATGTATGTGATTCAAGATCAAGTGCCTGACTTTGCCTGACCTGATTAAAGGGACACGTCTAATGAGATATGTAAGTGTTGGCATTGATGAAGGCTTACTTTAAGGATCTATTCAAAGAAATGTATCCTAAACCTCTCGAGCTGCAGCTGCTCCTCCTACTCCTCAGCAGGTTTCGGTAGTACTGCTTCCTCCTCTTCCAATGTGGCCCCTCCTACACTGCCTCCACTTTCACCAGTGCTTAAGACGTCAGTTGCGCAAGCAAGTATGCCCACAGTGTCTGAGGGACGACGTGCTGCGGATCAGTTGTCTGTTCCCGCCATAACTGACGAGGACCAAAAGGACCAGGATAGCGAAGACCCACCCCACTCTGTCAGACATTTTCATGACCGCGTCTTGGATATGATGGCCTTGCTGGATATTCCAATACCCGAGCCTCCATCTTCTCAAGGAGTACTTTCAGGAGTATTAACTCTTAAGACACTAGAGCGCATGGGTCTTTTCGTTCAAAAGGCTGTGCTTGCTGAAGCCCTCAAGGTCTGGAGAAACCTCATCCCGGGTAGCATGTAAATAGGAAAATTGACGCTCTCTACAAGCTACACTCGTCAAGAGGACATACCGTTTGACTCCATGTCCACACCCATCATCAACGGTAGTGGCAGCAGCTACACTCCAGTCTAAGCCGTCCTCAATATCCTCGACGGCTGCCTCTCTGGTCCTGTCCAAGGAGGACAACATTCTTGATGCCATAAGAAGACAAATAGAACTCTTTTCCAATTCTGGTGTTCAGCTGCGGCAGGCGAATACCAAAGTCATTCTTGCAGCAGCAAATCTCAAACTGTGGAAAAAGCTTTCTGAATTCTGAAGCGTGGCTGCATGCTACGAAGTTCTCTAAGGAGGTTCAGGACAAAGTACTTGATCTTCCCTTCGAAGGTAAAGAGCTGTTCAACTCCTCCACCAATGAAGAACTTGCAAAAACCAAGGCATGCACGCAAACTGCTAAGTCATTGTCGGTCCTCGCCAAAACCCCAGCTAAGGCGGATTATACTCGGAGGTCGGGGTCTCCAACAAGGTCCTTCTCTGGTTTCAGAGAGTTCCAGGACCGATGTGTGTGCTGGGCAGATGCTCCTACTGTCAGCCCCCGCCGCAAGCATCTAAGGCAAGGTGGCTGGTTTTTCTCTGTCACCAGCCTTCCCTTCAGCTACGGGTGATCTCCTCCCCGGCGATAAACCATCCGTTGGGAGGATGAATATCGGCTCATCTGGAGGCGTGGCAGACCATCACAGAAGACCGATAGGTTTTGTCTGTTGTCCGGACAGGCTTCAGCTTGGTAGACCTTCAGGACACCTACATGCATATGCTAATCTGGAGCCGGCATCGGAAATATCTGTGGTTCTCAGTGGGAACAGAACACTTCCAGTATCGAGTGCTACCGTTTGGTCTCTGCTAGGCGCTGCATGCCTTTACGAAGATTATGGCGTCCATCGCAGCATTCTTCTGACTGCAGGTAGTGAGTGTATATCCATACTTGGACGATTGTCTCCTGCCCAGTCCTTGCCCACAGGCTGCAAAGGCCAATCTTCAGTCACTCCTCCAGCTCCTGTTCCATCTTGGGCTGTTGGTGAACTGGCGGAAATCTTCGACGGCTGTTGCTCAAAACTTGATCTTTCTAGGTTTCCGTTGACATACACTCAGTACCAGAGTGTTCCTGACAGAGGACAGGATTGCAGACCTTTCAACCACGTCTCAGCTCATCCTGCAGTCCTCCCACATGTCGTCCTGGTGGTTCCAGAGACTCCTGGGCCTTATGGGCCTCTTGCGTGTTAGCTCTACCTCTTGCACGACTGAAAGTGAGGCACACTCGGCTTGCTCTTCGGAGCTGCTGGTCTCATGCTTCCAATCTGGACTCCAAGATAGTTCCAATTCCAACCTCCATCATGGCAGATCTTAAATGGTGGTCGTCCGCCAGCAACATTTCAGTGGGGACCTCCTTCAGGAGCCCCGCCCACAAGTGACGGTTACGATTTGCAGATGCCCCAGGACAGACGGCCCATATCAATTACCTAGAGCTCCTGACATTTTATCTGACACTCAAGGCTTTTCAACCCTCTATGACCAACAGTGAGGTTCGAATTTGCACTGACAATTCTGTAGCGATGTTCTACATCGACAAGCAGGGAGGCATCTGGTCTCCTGCTCTGGTGGATCTAGCTATCCCAATTTGGAATTGGGCTATCCAACACATTGTCTGGCTTCAGGCAGTGCACATTCCGGGTTACATCAATGTGGCTGCAGACTCCCTCAGCTGCCAATTGGTGGCGAGTTATGAGTGGGAGATGAACACCAGTGTTCTCACCAAGATCTTCCAGCAATGGAGTCCTCCAACAGTGGACTTCTTTGCAACCTCAACAAACAGGAAACGTTCTCTTTATGCTTGCAGGGACGGTCTCGGTGTGTCTTCCCTGGGGGACGCTCTCTCAAGATCTCTTGGGACAAAATGAAACCTTGCGCCTTCCCTCCTTTGCCGCTGATTCATCGGTCGCTCTGGAAACTCAGGAGTGCTTCCAGCTGCACTTTCCTCTTCATAGCTCCTTTGTGGCCAGCCAGGTTCTGGTTTTCGGAACTGCAGCAACTGTCGCTGTGCTCCCCGATCAGGTTGCTGCAGATTCCCGCCCTTCTTCACCAGAGCAATCACCAGTTGTGGCACCCCTCTCCACAATCCTTCAGCTTGGCCGCCTGGTACCGGAGTTCTGATCATTAGCGAAGTTCAACCTCTCTGAGGATAACATGCGCATAATTCAAGTGGCACGTAAGCCTTCTACGAGGGGTCGGTACAGGAGCAAATGGCTCCAATGCCATTAGTGTCTAGCTAAACAGCTTGATCAGAGACCGGCTTCTGTTGACTGTGTCTTGTCTTTTTTGTATCAAACCTTGCAGCCTCTGGCTTCCATGTCTTATCATGCAGGATATACCTATATCGCCATTGCGGCTTATCTGTCCACAGACAGTTACGATATGATATGGCATTTATAACGCACCTATACAGAAGTGTTTCAAGGCGCGGCGAGGCAAGGGAGGGGAACAAAGGGAGTACGGACAACGATCCTACTAGGCCTGGTGTCATTCAGATCGCGCAAGTGCATGGGTGGGGGCAGGGACAGTACAGTACATGAGAAAAGTTGATACCCATGCACTTGCCACATGCTGGCCGTTTATTGTTAAGTGCGGGCGTCCGGTGTCAAGGGCTGGTAGGGGGACTGTAGTGATACAGATACAGTCCCCAAGTGCGGGGGTTGCCAGGTGAGCAGTGCTTGTGTGTGATGCTGGAGGGGGATGGGCGTGGCCCCAAAATCAGAGGGTGTCCAGGTAGCCAGTGCAGTTCCGGTTACAATCAGGAGGTCAGCAGAGGAGAGGAGGAGAAAAAGCTGAAGCAAAGAGAAAGGTTTTGAGGTGCTTCCAGAGATGGTTCTCCTCAAGTTTGAGAGGCAGGGAGGTTGAGCTTTTTCACTGGCAAACCCAGTCATCAAGAGACATTTTGCAGGCCGTCATCTTTTTCCACCGGTTCGGACCCCTCATCCCAAATGGGATCTGAATGTGGTCCTCACTGCCTTGTGTCATAAGCCTTTTGAACCTATGGCCAATACCGACCTCAAGTACCTTTCTTGGAATGTGGCCTTTTTGATTGCGGTAACATCTGCAAGATGAATAAGTGAGCCTCAAGCGCTCTGTGTCAAACATCCGTTTCTAACTTTCCACAAGGATAAGGTTGTGCTTCGCACTCACCCTTCTTTCCTTCCCAAAGTTGTTTCTGAATGCCACATAAACCAGTCAATATCTCTACCGGTTTTCTTTCCGAACCCTTTCTCTGATGCCGGGAGGGTTTTACACAACATAGACGTCACATGAGCGCTGAAGTTTTACCTCGACAGAACAAGTGAACTTAGAAGCTCTTCACAGCTCTTTGTTACGTTTGGTGAAAGCGTCCATCTCTCGTTGGATATCTTCATGCCTCCAGCAGCGAAAGGGCATTCATGCACATTTGGTACGTGGCAAAGTGGCTGCTGTTGCCTTCCAAAAATACGTCCCTTTGGTAATCCATTGCCAAGGCTGCTACGTGGGCTTCCCCTTTGGCTTTTTGCAGACATTATTGTCTTGACCTATGCTCCTGGGCTGATGCCCTATTTAGCTAGGAAGTTATTATGACTTTGTTCCAATAAGGGACATTTCCATCCACCCATTCTTCTGTAGTGTGGGCTTGCATTGCATTATGCAATGCAAGCCATGGAATGTTAGATGGGTTGGAACCCTGTGTTCTCTCAAAGTTCCAGGAACTACAGTTGGGGATTCATGATGGGAGATGGTACCAGAAGGATGCATATACATTAGCTCTCCCCATTACTTCTGGCCTATACCATGTAACCACAATAAAGTACTTAACTTTTGTACTTTCTGGCTCCTGTGTTTACACTGCAGCCTGATGACTGCTTTCCCTGAACTTGGATACTACATCTTCCTTGGTCAGTGCTTGGGAATCCTCCACAAGTATGGAGGAAATGGGATGGGATGTAGGAACATGACAAAGTTACTCACTGTATTGACTACCTTACTTCTAGTCCATAGTCCCCTTTCCTCCATACGCCCGCAGTCCCCTCTAATTAATAAGTATCCTCTATTGTTGCTAAATGGTCCTGGACCTGGCGGTAGAAAAGGACTGAAGGGCGATGCGCGTCGCAGAGCTCAGGAAGGCGGGGCTGCGGTCACGTGCGGTGGCCTTGCATAAAAATAAAAGCAGGACAAAAAAGTTTTGATGCTTTAAAAATTCTACGGTCCCGTCCCGATGGAAGTAATGTCCCACAAGTATGGAATAAGGGTACTATGGACTAGGTGTAAAGTAGTCGCTACGGTGAGTAACTTTGTCATTATGGACCTCCAAAAGAAGGCATCATGTATCCGAGGCAAGGAGGAGCCTGCACTGGTTTCCGATAGAAGCCAGAATTGATTTTAGTCTTCTTTTAATAACAGATAAGTGCCTGATCGTCCACAGTGTACCTGAGTGAAGTGCTGGAAACAAAATTGAGTGTATGTAATCTCAGACCCAATAACACTAATCAACTGAGAGTTCTGGCCCAGAGGCTGGCTCACGTGAAGAAAGGTGCATTCTTTGGTAGCAGCTCCCACTACTTGGAATGCTGTTCCGACGGACATTCGGGAAGTAAGATTAACTGCCCTGTTCAGGAAAAGATTAAAGATCTTTCTGTTAAGATTGCTACCTTGTGAATGATAACTGTATTGCTCTATGACCAATATGTCTATTGGATGGTTATCTGTATCGTCTTTGAACGTGTTGCTGTGCTCTTTCCTTCTCTGTCTGTCCGTTTTTGTTTTGCGCCCTTAAGCCACCGGGTCAGTGGTGCACGGTACAAATGTAATCAAGTAATGTAAATTAAAAGCTCCATTTAGGAGCTCTGGCTACTAGCCGTGACCATAAGCTTTACCACTAACATCTTGTGGTTGTATCGGTCCTGCTGAATGGGCAAAGAAGGAGGGCAAAGGCCCTAAGTCTTCAAGCACCAGCCCTGTCGAGGTTCCCTCATTGAGGGCTAATTCTTCTGCAGAAACCAAAAGGGCTGAAAAGCGCCACAGGTCTGCTAGTACCGGTTCTGCCGAGGTTCCTAGTCAGAGGGCTAAAACGGGCTACTATCCCTGTAGTGACATTGGCCTCACTAAAACCTGTGACGCAGGTCACTTCAGGCAGTGACAAAAAGGCAGTTCAATCCACGCGGTCTAAAGCGGCCATTTTGATGAGCTCTTCTACACCAACGTCCTCCAAGGCTGGTACAGAGGGGCCTACCTTTGGGGTCAGTGCCAGAGTTTTCCTAACGGAGGACAGAATTGCAGATTTATAAGCCATGTGCTTTCTTTTCCCCAAACTTCTCCCACATGGTGGTTCCAGAGACTCCTTGGTCTGATGACTTCATTTGTTCTAGCCCTACCTCTTGCAAGACTGAAGATGAGGTCACGCAGCTCGAGTTGCGGAGCTGCTGGTCCCAAGTTTTGGACCCAGACTCCGAAATTATTCCAATACCATCCTCCATGACGTGGATCTTCAATGGTGGTCCACTTCCAGCATCCTTTCAGTGGGAACCTCCTTCCAGGATCCCTTACCACAGATTATGGTTCCAACAGACTCCTCCCTCCCACGGTGGGTAGCGACGTTGGGTCACCTGGAGGTGTACGATCTGTGGACGCCTCAGAACAGAACTCGTATACACTACCTAGAACTCATGCCAGTTTTTCTGGCACTGAAAGCTTTCCAGCGTTCTATCATCAACAGAGTGGTGCGAATTCGCACAGACAATTCTGTAGCTTTGTTCTACGTCTATCAGGAGGCACCAGGGCCCCTCCTCTGGTGGATCTAGCTATCCAGATTTGGAATTGGGCAGTCCAACACATTGTCTGGGGCTGTTTCAACTAGGGTTATTCCCGAGGTTTCCCAGTCTGGACCTAAATGTAACGAGCCTAGTCTCCAGTTTTCCTGTAAAGTGACTGAAAGTACCAGGGCTAATCCTGAGGATCCCCAAACGGGGGCTATAATGCAAACCAGCAGGATCGTAGTGCCCCTTTTAGGGGCTGTGGCTTGCGGATGTGACCCTGAGCTTTGCCACAAACAATCTTGTGGTTGTACCGGTCCTACTGAGGGGGCAAAGAAGAAGGGTAAGGGCCCTAAGTCTTCAAGCACCAGCCCTGTCAAGGTTCTCTCACTGAGGGCGAATTCTTCTGCAGAAACCAAAGGGGTTGAAAAGCGACCCAGGTCTGCTAGTACCAGCACGGCCGAGGTTCCCTGTCAGAGGGCTAAAATTGATTACAAAGCCCCCTAAAATCCTTCAGGTGACAACACCTGTTCCTGACCTTTAACAAGGATAAGGTTGTGCTTCGCACTCATCCTTCTTTCCTTCCAAAAAGTGTCTCCGAGTTCCACATAAATCAGTTCATATCCCTACCGGTTTTCTTTCCGAATCCGGTTTCGGATGCAGAAAGAATTCTACATTACCTGGATGTTGGAAGAGCTCTAAAGTTTTACCTTGACAGAACAAGCGAACATGGAAGCTCCTTGCAACTGTTGCCTTTGGGGACCCAAAGGGGAAACCGGCTTCAAAAGCGTCTATCTCACGCTGGACCGCTTCATGCTTCTCAGAGGCTTCTACAATTCAAGGCCTTAAGCCCCCAAGGGGCGTTTATGCACATTTGGTCCGTGGCAAAGCGTCTGCTTTTGCCTTCCACAAATATGTTATTTGGGTGTCCATAGCCAAGGATGCTACGTGGGCTACTCCCTCGGCTTTCTGCAGACACTATTGTCCTGAACTGAGCTCCCAGGCTGATGCCCAGCTCGGCCAGACAGTTCTTAAGAACCAGCTGCAGTAAGGGAAATTTCCCTCCTCCTGTTCCTTTGGTCAGTGCTTGGGAATCTCCCCAAAGTATTGCGGAAACGGGACAGGACTTAGGAGTATAACAAAATTACTCACCTAGTGACTTCCCTCAAAGTTGCTCCTAGTAACTTTGTTAATGCATTACCAAGAACACAGGAGAGTGGAAATCATAATTGGCATAAAGTCACATAAAACGAAGGGAAGATTAACCCTCAAGGTAAGATGTACAACTAAAGACACAAGGATGAGAAATTATTCCAAGGACAATTGTCATAAAGCTGGCCTTACAGAGAGTACATAATCCACAAGTATATGGGGAGAGCTAACCACTCCTTTGCCTCCGTAGCCTTCCCTTCACCTCTGAAGCACTCTTGTGCACCCTCTTCTCAAGAAACCCACAGCCGAACCCTCCTGCCCGGCTGTCACGCCCCCACCTTCATCCACGCGTTCCATGGACACATCTCATAATTCAGCCCCCACTATCACCACCAAAATACATGCCAGGACACACACTCCCCTGCAGGCCTACCGGCAAGGAATGGGACAAGGTCAGCGACGCCGGTTCTTGTCATCTCAGCGTTGGTTTCCATTCCGGCGTTGGCAGTTGCCATGGAGACGCGCCACGGGCATTCTACGACGTCTCCGTTGCCGGCACCTGAGAGCTCCTCCTTCAGCACGTTCAATCACGTGACGGATGATGAGAGTCACGTGATCATTAGTCAGCGTTCAAAAGGGACGCGCTGACTGCCCTCCAGCGCTTCACAGTTGATCCTGTTGGGTGCATTACGGATTACGGATTACAGACTACTACCACTGACCTCGGATTGATCTTGGACTCTGATTTGGCTTCTTCCTTCACGGTACCTTTGTTTGGAACTATTTTCTCCTGGATTCGACCACATTTCCGTCCCTGGATTGCTATTTGGATTGCACTTTTGTTATGAACTTTGTTCTTGGATTACGCACTTTGGATTACGCACTTTTCAACTGATTGACTTACGTTTTCTGGCTTCTACGTAAGGTGGTGATTTCATTCCTACTAAGTGCTTTACCAAACTGTCATCTGGTCGTCACCCTTGCCGGCTGCCTCCGACAAACATCCTTACACCATTATTAAGTCCCAACCAACTCCTAAGGGTAAGCCCTATTGTAAACTTATTACATATTCATATACAAGTCTGGGGTTCTGTGTTTATGACCTAACTTTGTGTTTGCCTTACAGTGGTCATAGGGGGCATCTTCCGGCATTCCTGGTTCCGGCTGATGAAAATCCACCACCTGTGGCCTCAAGGACCGCTCGGGCAGTAATTTCTTGTTTGCTCGAGTGGTACCTGCGGACGGAGGTTTCATCGGCTACACGACCATCAAGTCTTGACACCGGCTAACTATCGCCCGATCTCTATCACTCCTTTCCTGGGTAAACTCTTGGAAAAGCTGGCCATCTCCCAGTTTAATCTTCACACTGATTCTGTTGGTTGTCTCCATGACCATCAGTCTGGCTTCAGAGCAGCCAGAAGCACAGAAACTGCTCTCCTGAACATCGTGAAGACCTGCATTCCAGCCTTGATTCTAATATCCCATCTGTCCTCCTCTTACTCGATCTCTCCTCTGCCTTTGACACAGTCAACCATGTCATCCTGCTCAACCGCCTCTGTGATAAACTGGGTATCACTGATCAGGCTCTGGCCTGGTTGACCTCTTTCCAATGAATAAGTAATCCGTGGCTTCTGCCCCTCCCCCTCACCAATACCGCGAAAGAGAGAGACGTTACTTCCTGAGACAGCCTTTCCTCCCTTATCCCCCATTAGTACAGCGGGGATTGGAGGCAATGTGAGCTGGAGATGACAAAAGCATTCAAACTAACGTAACAGTATACAGCGCATGCATTGGGCACGAAGCAAACATGTACTCCACATGCGGTACATGTACAATAGGTAATATATGCATTTATACATGAAGAATACTAACATAACATCCATAAGACATGAAGAACATTAACATGACCAATGTATAAGGTAAATGCAACATGAACAACACTCAAATATAGCTCGCTAACATGGAAACGAGAGTGTAACTGGGCAGCCATCTTCTTAAAGTTGGAAGTCACTGCATGTCTCCGAATTAACAGCCTCAGGGCTTCCTCGAAAAGCTCAAAAGGCTGAATCCGCAAAAAACACATATCTGTGCAGTGCTCAGAAATTATCTAGCATCAGTTACCAAGGTTGGAGGAAATAAGGGAGGATGGGGACAGCGGGACGAAGGCACGAGATAATGGTTCCTAAGACGTAAGTAGCATGCTCCTAGATTAATTAAGGTTTCAGAAGAGCACAACCCGTCTTTGTTAGCCAGGTGCAGTAAAACAACCCTAAAAGACTCCATGAAGAATAACTCGATTGTCCCTGGTGGCAAGAAAAAGCACAACACGCACATTAATATTAGCTAAAACCTCAGTAAACGGGTCATTCGATTTCGTACACAGTCTCTTAGCATGTGACTCATACACAGAGAACACTGGCCATTAATTGAAAGCAAACCTCGATGGGACACCTGCTGTACTTCCTAAGCTCTACTGCACAGATTTCTCAGTTCCACCTGGCTCCTAGCCGGGACCTAACCCTTACAGCTTTCTTACTCTCATCAAGCAACCAGGTTAACTGAGCCTGAAGTTCACTCAGCGGCCCTCACTTTCATTTTTAACCTTAGTACTAATTAGCGTGTAGCTCATAGCCTCCACTACAATCTATACCAGCTACACACCCTGCCTGCTAGCGGACAAACTGTAGACTCGGGGCAAGACTACCGTGCCTTTACGAGACACCTACTAGTAAGCTTGCAGCAACTAACCAGAAACAGTCTGTAAACACCTTTTTATTACTAAATCCCTACCTAACCGTGATACTGAGAGCTCGCACAGTATACTGATTGCAAAGCCTCGCCAGCCCTATATAACTAAATATAACACCTCTCCTTCTAAACACCTCCATACCAGCCCACAAGACCTAAAAAACCTAACTACTTTCTCCAGCGCTTGATCAACGCCAGGTCTGTAGTGGCTCATGCCTCTGAAATAGCAGATAACATCTCCATTGAAAACGTGGACATCCTAGCCATCACAGAGTCATGGCTACATGACGCTGCAGGCCCAGCCCTCATGCTAGCAGTACCTGAAAATTATCAGATAATCAGAGCAGATGGACCTAATACCAAAGGAGGTGGTTTAGCTTTATAGCACAATCTGACCTCCCCATTAGACTTGTACCTTCGCCTTCCATCAAATCCTGCGAATTGCTTGTTGCCAAACTCCCAATATCTAAATGCCGTACCCTAACTATTTATCTACTCGGCACCTTTGAAGAAGATACATCTAGTATCCTAGCCAACAGCACTAAAGTCCTCACATTGTTACTTCTGGGTGACTTCAATCTTGGTTTCAATGTCCCGGCAGACAAAAATGCCCAGGCAGTAGCTAATATCTTGCGAGAACAAGGACTAACACAGAGTATCCTCTCCCACCCATGAGAAAGGTAGGACTTTAGATTGGGTAGCGGACCAAAAGTGCGAAACCTCCATCAATAAGGTTACCCCACAACACTGGATTGATCACCACCTGATCTCCTTTACATTAGCCACTCCTAACCAATGACCTAAAAACGCCATGGCATCTCCTTTGCCTACTAGAAGCAAAAAGGATATAACCCTGGAAAGTCTACTGCCACACATCCTTCCCTCACTTAATGCAATCCCAAACACTTCCGACCCCAACTTCATGGTTGAAGTATATATTAACACCATGTCTAAAGCGTTAGACACCATTGCACCTCTCAAACTGCTCAAAAGCAAACAGCATGCACACCTTAATGCTTGCTTCTCGCCTCACCTCAAAAACCTAAGACTCCAAAAAAAGAAATTAGAATCCATATGGCAACGGTCCCCTACTGAAGAAAACAAATTGATTCTTACCAACTTCGCCACCAACTACAAAAAGGAAATAATCCATTCAAAGAAAGAGCTTTAAAATGAAAGAATCTCCAAAGCAAGCTCAAATACGAAAGAATTATTTGTGATACTACGCAAAATGGAATCCCCAATTCCGCCCATAGACAATATCCCTAAGGATAAGCTATGGTGCACCAACATACAGAATGCCTTAGCCAACAAAACAACCTCATTACAAAACAAAATAGCAAACAAAAAAGCCACCCTAAACAACCTTGAGCCACAATCGGCTATCCCGCTAGAAACCAACAGAACATTAGAATCATTTAAATTCACCAAAATATCCATCCTGGAAACTGAAAAAAATCATCTCCTCTCTAAAATCGTCCAATTGCCAAGATGACAATTGTCCGGCACAAATAATCAAAGAGGCAGAGAGCGACCCTGCCCCATTAATCTCTAAATTTATCAATGCCTCCTTTGCAACTAATACTGTCCCCATTAATCTAAAAGAATCTTGGATCTTACCATTACTAAAAAAACAGACCCTAGATCCTGCCATCCAAGCGAACTACAGGCCAATTACCACAGTGCCTTTTCGTCTTAAAATAATTGACAAAGTTGCATATCTGCAAATACAGTCCTAGCTTGAGGCTAACCACCTCCTATGCTCCCGCCATTCCGGTTTCAGGCCACAACACGGCACGGAAACTGCGTTAATCAACCTAAAAACCCAAATCGATGAGCTCAAGGACAAGGGGAAAACCGCCTTGTTACTCCTCCTTGACCTGTCGGCCGCCTTCGATTTGTTGGACCACAAAGTGTTATGCAGACATCTGGCATCGGCTGCCCACTTCTCTGAAGATGCTATTGCCTGGGTCCAATCGTTCTTAAATAACATAACGATGAGAGTTTTCTCCCCATCAGCTTCTACAGATCCCATCTTGACTACACGCGGCGTGCCACAAGGATCTTGTGTCTCGCCGACCATGTACAATATATTTACCAAGCCTCTGTTCGACAAATTGGACAGGCTAGGTGTCTCCTAGACTAACTACGCAGATGACCCCCAGATCCTCATCCCCCTTTCAGGCAATTATGGCGATGACTTAACCTTGGTAAATAGAATCTACCTCCTCATTCAGGCATGGATGGCGAGCCATGGCCTATCGCTGAATGACGACAAAACAGAGATCCTGATCCTGGGCTCGACTGCTAACCTAAAATAACTGAACAACAACTACTCTGCATTCAATATAGATGGAAACACATTCAAGGTCATGAAAGAAGTAAAAACTCTTGGCTTCTACCTTGACTCTGCGTTAACCTTTGGAAAAACAAGTAAACTCCTTGGCGTCCTCTTGTGCCTACACATGCAAACTAATCAGGGCATGTAGGCCTTTTTTATCGAAAGGTAGCTGTATCATTCTCGCCAACACATTAGTATTGTCAAAACTAGATTATTGCAACGTCCTCTACATGGGTGCTAACAAGTATATCTTAGATAAACTCCAAATCTTGTAAAACAATGTGTTAATAACAGCCTTGAATATTCCCAATAGAGAGCACGTGTCACAATTCAGAAGAGAAAACCGCTGGCTGAATCTAAAAGATAGAATCGTGCTCAAAACAGTGAAACTGACCTTCACGTGCCTAAACAAGACAGCACCCCCTTACCTAACAGAGAGAATTTTAATAAAAACCTCTACCCACCCTTCTAGAACGAGTGCCTTCTGCCTCAACATTCCCAGATTCAAATTTAAAAAATCTGGAGGAATCAGCTTCCCAGTGAAAGCTGACCAAACTTGGAATGCACTTCCTATCGATCTCATAGTTGACCAATCCCTCTCCAGCTTCAGAAGTAAAACCTTGAACTGGCTGCGCTCTAATGACTTCTGATTGGTCCCTCAGCACCTAGCCCAGCTACTATCCCTAACTATATTGCCAGCCCCAATCCAAAGTATCGAAGTCTGTGTATCCTTACTATATCCTGTACCTTTTCACTGATTCCCTGTACTTATATGTATCCCTACATTTGCCTTCAACTAAGCCTTAACTGACTTTAGATTGTACTTATATGTGACATGTATCTGCCTATAACTAAGCTGTAAATCTACTCCTTGCATTCGTTGCGCCCAGTTACTTCTGGGTTCGGTGCGCCCTACAAATAAAATAAACAAACCCAAACGTACACCTAGACACAAATCGCCACGCATAGATTGTCCGGTCTCATCGCCTGAGAATGAGGAATGGTAACCTTTAATTGAAAGAAGAATAGTCCATGAGCCTCTCTCCCCCCACTCTGTCTGGCTCATATGTTGACGAACTGTTAAGTGTCCAAGGTTGGTTAGTAAAGAGCCAACTTATCAAAATCCTTGGTGTCACACCGCCCATGAAATAGTATGCCGACCAACCACTTGTCGTAGAGATGATGTAGTTTAACTGTTATCAATATAGGGGTGGTTCCAGGTGGAGCTATCCGATACTTGTATCCCAATTAAATATGTAATCCCTATGGAATTTATATGTAGCCAAACCCACTAACCTATCCCCACATGGTTTGTGAACTGATATTATGTTGTGCCGTAATTGATTACATGTTTTTAATACTTAAGTAATTGCTTTTTGATTAACATGTTGAGAGCAGTGCGATTTCAATACTTGTATGCTGTCCCAGCTATATCTTGATGTGAATAAAGCTGGATTTTGTCATGCACTTAGTCATTGAGTCTTGGTTGGACTGAGTTCGATACTTCTGGGCCTATCTGGGATTTTAGGGCATCCTCAACACTATATATTTCTGAAGTACAAATAGCGTACTGGGCTGTGCCTGAGACTGTTTGGGGAGGATCAAGAAGCTTGTAATATCTAAATTCCAGACAACGTATTTGGGGATATGGCCAAGAAGCATGTGGGCCACTTTAACCTTGCAACTTGGGAAGGGAAAGCAGTTGGCATTCCAGAGGGCAACTAGCACCGCTCATAGATGGAGGAACCCAGAGACACTTTTGATTATCCTGTATCTACACCTTCTACTTAGGCTTGTCAGACACAGTAACACCCTTTTCATTTAAAGAGAAAAGCTTTGTACCTATAGACATTTTCCATAACCCACCCTGACAAGAATAACTACTTCTAAACCAAATCCCTTGTCATATCTTCTGTTGGTTTGCCACACTGGGAGCTGCTGCTATGTCAACATCCTTTGGAGTGCTCTGTGAGGGTAGGAGGTTGCTGCTTGTTATTATGCTGCTATTACAGAGCAGAAAAGACACATACTTGCTTCATTTAGCATTTTCTTTGTAGATTGTGTTCCGAGACACAAGATAAAGCTCCTCCTAAGTGTATGTTTAGAAAATAAAAATAAAAAGATTTAGTTGTGTGTGTGTTCTACTTGTTCTCTCATCATTTGAATGCAAATGACACTTAACCATGCCTGGGGGTTATCTGGCAGTTGCCCACTGTTGCTGAATATATGCCTCAAGATCATCCATGTGTAGTCCGATACGGGTAGCAAGAACATGTTTGGAGTTTGATCTACACAAGGAGCTCTTTAACACTTATATGTAGGTCTCCTGAATTGATCCTCTACAGCAAAAAGCAGTACCTGTTTTTAATCCTATGACTCTGCCTGTAATAACTTAATCCACATGTTTTGAATTCAATAGTCTTGAGTGTTTTTTAGGCGTACGTGAGGCAGACTTGTGAGGTTTTTAGTTTGCTGCACTTCCTTTCATGGAAGACCAAGCCATGTTTGCTTCCATCGTTCTATGGAATGCAGTTCCTTTCACTAGATTGTAATCAAAGTAATTATTTGAAAGTGTCCGATTTTACTCTGCACTGCTACATAGCAAATGTTTGTAGGTTGAACACAGAAATATTACCGTGCATCATGCACAAGTGACTGTGTTGCCGTTCTCTCGGAAGCTCATAACTAATTAGTAAACTTAAATATTCTCAAATGTTTCAAATAGGTTTAGCTCAGCACTCTTATAATGGATGATTTGCCTTTAGTGGCTCTGAAATGTAAAACGGAAAAGCAATTTTTCCTCAAAGTATGCAATAAGCGAAAGTCCACCTCACTGTATTGTGGGCACAGTAAGCCTTGTTCTTTAGAGAGCATTGTAAACTACCAATGTCTAAACACAATTCATTTTGTGTTTACATGTTTATTT
Source organism: Ambystoma mexicanum (assembly GCF_040938575.1). Lineage (NCBI taxonomy): Eukaryota > Metazoa > Chordata > Amphibia > Caudata > Ambystomatidae > Ambystoma > Ambystoma mexicanum. The sequence continues at coordinate 963,950,901 of NC_090936.1, read as the reverse complement.
AGGGTCTGCGTTTGGTAATCCGTAGCTTTTATTTTATGCTTTGTATAGTGATAAATGCTCAAGTCTAGCATCTGTTAAACATGCAGTAAAACTTTCTCATCCAATTGTATAACAAATGTCCTCTGTTCTCCAATTTAGGAATCTGTTGCACTGGATACAGCCCATTACCCTGAAGATCACAGGGAGGAATGTTTAGAAGAACATCAGGAAATGTTAATCGAGGAAATGGTGGGTACAATAAATTGATAAGCATGGTCAACATTTATTTCCATTATTATTTGGGAGTATTGTTATGTATGGCCTGGAAAGTAAACCATTTCCTGTATTCATATGAATTGTCCCGAGGTCATCAGTGGGCCTGCAGTATCAGGCATTATAGCACAAGTTAATCCATGCTCCGAAGGGCTTCTGAGATCAGCTGAACCCCAGACAATAAGGCCCCATCCCAAGATGGTGTTCGATAGGCTATGATAAGCCCAACTCCCTGCAGCACTACCATATACTGTGAGCTCCCTCAGCAAAGGACCACAACATTGACATGGACAGTGACTTGGCAGAGTGCAGCATCACAAGACCATCTGCGTCTCTTGGCTCCCTCATCCATACATACCCTTTGTGCTTCCTGAAACTTCTCTGACTTTACCTTCTTAACTGCAGTGCCCTATGTGCTGACAAGTGTCCTTGAGATCGTCCAAATTCCAATCTTCATGGCTCCCATACCAATATGGTGGGCGGGAGATTGTGTAATGCCAGATCCCATGGGAGACCTCCCACATATTTCCAGCTCCTCCACTATACAGCACAACATTGGGCATAATGCCGAACCCATTGCCATTTCATGCTCTATTTGCAGAATACCATCTGTTACTGGGTACCCTCCTACATCCGTGCCCTTTGTACCCCCTGAAATGTTCCAGAGGAGACTCATGGGCATGCAACATCCAGTGTTGTTGAATGAGTGTAATCCATGTTGAGAAGTGCCCAAGAGGATTCAGAGGCAGGAGGCTGGAGAGCCAGGAGTTGCCTGGGTGTGGGGTGAAGTAGGGTCTTGGGAAGAGGAAGGGGATTCGAGCATCAGGTGGCAGTTTGAGGAATATTGCAAGATAGTGGAGAAGGAAACCATTGGCTACAGGTTGGTGGCCATAGGATGGAGGAGGCAGGAGTGATTAATTTGGAGGCGATGGGAGGAGAACGTAAATAATAGGAGGTTGCTGGAAGAGAGGAGGAGAGAATTAGCAAGAGAAAGTTAGAGTAGAAGAGAAGTAGGTGAACATCAAGATTAGGTTGGAGAAAGACCTAGGTTAAAGAAGGAGAGGTGTTAAGAGGAACCCAGTAGGGGGGAGTTGATTGGAGACACAGGCCATCTCTCAGCCTACAAACGGTGAGCCCAGCGTGGTTAACGCAATGAGTCTTTGAAGAAGCGTGGAGGAAGTGCTGGTGAAGCCAGTGGCCAGGAAAGAGGAGGAAAAGAGGATCAATGGAGGCCTCCAAGGTCAAGCACGTGGTTGGTCGTCGAGGAGTGCATGCGAGCTGGTGGGCGGTAGAGCTAGAACCATGGAAGTCTACTCCTTTACTTACTTGCTTGTCTACTTAAAAAGTATGGTTAACTAGAACATGTGTTCCAACCCTTACAAGGCCCGATTCTGCTTCATTAGACTCCTTAACTTAAACCAACCTCCCTCTAGCATCCCACACCCCCTTTACCTACCAGAAGCTGCATGCTATTAAACAAAAATTGAAGAAGCCAAATCTGTACCATCACACCAACTCTTGGTTCCCTATTCTTTCCATCCAACAGTGTTGCCCTCAACCCCTCCCCTAACTGGGAAAATAAATGTAGAACACTCATTCATCTTCAGATAAATGTTACCAATTCAAGTATGCAGCTGGAACAAATCTCAAGACTGCCAGGAACAGTATTGAAAGAAATACTTTGAAAACGAATCGACACCCCCATAGTGGACATCTACTACAGTCTCAGTTCTGGGGAAACATTTCAGATGACCTCTTGTACAGACATAAGATCTGGACAAACATGGCGGACGAAGGTGGACGAACATGATATATTATACAATTATTAAGATAACTCTGATAACTGGTGGAATTAAAAGTGTTCTAAACAATAAGATGCACACCAAAGACAGAACTAACCTCAATACCTAATAAAGAACCATCGTGAAGCAAGGCAACCACAAATACCAGGTTTTTGATTATGATCCCTCGCCTAACTCAGGATATTTACAACAAGGATATCCCCAACACTTCACCAGAAGGGACAGACCTGTCTAGACCTAACCAAACAAATCTCAACCTCCCAACCTACAGAACATATAGAAAGTTAAAGAATGAACCCTCACAGCAGAAGAACCCATCCTACAAAGGACTCAAACCAACTCTGCCACAGCAAAGCCAGAGTCCACCTCGACCAATGGAAGACTATGGAGCAAAATGTGAACCTGGTCAGAACTAATACTGAAAGGTACTATCAAAACACATTTCCAAGAGAATACCACCACTCTGCTTGCACCCTTAAATAGTCAAAGCCTAAAAGCTTCCTGAACATAGACTATACATTTATTTATTTATTGAGCATTTCGCGAGATGAGCCATAAAAAGAAACCTGTCAACATGCACAAAAGACTAGAAGAATACAAACTAGATCTTCTATGCATAACCAAAAACAGGTACACTGATGGCGTTACTACTAGGACAACACCCTCCCATCCCTAGGCTGCAAAGTATTATTGGAAAATGGAAACTGAAAACCAGGCATAGGGAGTGGCCCTCCTAAATCCTACTTACTGTGAAGAATTCTACGGGTCCCTCACTGAAGCCCTGCCTACAGTTTCCTCCCAGGTGGCCTGGGAAAGGCAGACACTTCATGATCTGACCATGGGGGTGGTGTACTTCGGGAGGATCACCTGGGTGGAAACAGGGCCTAGGGTGTTGAGGAGATCCTGCGGGTTGAGACGCTGTATTTGTCCTCTGAAAGGAAGTGCCTTTCTGCATTGCCAAGAGAGGCCCTGGCATATTGTCATTATAATGTCCCTGATCTCCATTTAAGATCTGTAACTCGAGGTATACATTCTGTTAAAGCTGAGCAAGCCTGCTTAATAGAAAAATCTTTCAGAGTATCTCGGAATAAAGAACTTCCTTACCCCAAAGGTATAATGTAAAAGGTTCTAGAGAAAAAGCATTACATTCATGATCTTCTTCTATACCAAATAATTCTAACAGTCCATATTTTAATGAGTTTAAGAGAAATACATCTACCCTTAAAAATAACTTGGTGATTAAAATAGCTAGCTTTGTTGAAGGGGACTGTTAGGCAAGATTGTATGCAGTACCATTTGGGTGCACTACAACAACCCTGATCTCCTGGCAATTGGAACCCAACCTTTGGTATAAGCTTTTACTACACAGGTTGGTAGCGTGTTGAGCAGCCAGGCTTAACTCAAGAGAGATCGATGTGAGCTGTAGGGGAGTTACACAGAGATTCACAGTGACAAGTATTTCAAATAAACACTTACACACAAGGTTTCTTGAATAAACAATTATTAATTTATTTATCAGTCAGTCAGTTAGAATAAGCCTTCTTCAGAAGGGAGCAATATAAAAGCAACACACAAATACACTTCAAAACTACACACTCTTAGTTTGTAAATCAGTAAAGACTCTTTTGGATGGCCCACAGTCACAACCTACACCCTCAGGGGACTTAATTAGCTAGGGTGCTGGGAACATTAATATCTTACTGTTTGCATTTAGAATACTCTTAACCTTTTTCTTTGACGAAGTTCTATTAGAACAAACAAGATACCACAAATATTCTTAAGCAGGCAAATACTTTTGAATCCCCTAAACAGTGTCATTCAGTGTTGCAGGTTAAGCCAAAGTCAATGGGCAAAAGTATATATGAGCTGAAGCGCTTCTGGTAGGTAAGTACAAAAAGTATTTGCACAATGTTTTAGAAGTATTTGAAGAAAAGAAGAATCAAATGTAGGGCCACTAGCTGTTTAGGCCTGTGAGTAGTAGAAGATGCAAGCAACTCTACAACAAGAGGTAAGTTCTCTCAGACTTTACAGTACCTTTGGATTGAAGAAAAAGTGCATCAGATGACTTCTGTTCCTGTGCAGCTCTGCAGATCTCACTGTTCCTGGGCCTCAGTCGTGGGGACAAGAGGGAGGACTTCTGTGGACTCCTGCACTGCAATGGGACGGTCACCGCTTGCAAACCGGAAATACTTCAAACAAGTGGCACTTCAGTGTTTCAGTTCCTCGCGACTACCGCAAATGGCAACACTGCGGTTTCTGGCTGTCGAGATGGACTTTCCTTGCTTCTGGGGTCCCGCACTCTGTTAAGGGGGCTCAGGCTCGGTCAGTCCTGCTTCTTGCGAGTCTGGAGGCATCAGGAGGATAGCTCAGGGGCAACGTGCTCACCTTGGAAGCAAGGCGACACGTAGCAACACAGGTTCGATCACCGGGTCCACGCTTAGAAACCGCTGGGTTCGAAGCGCGTTATAAATAACCTAAAGTATCATATCACATCTACCTGGAGCTCTTTGCCAACTTAAAAGCAAGGCACACAATCTGGTGTTCCTCTCCCTGGCGTTTCGGTTTACAGGAGCAACTCTGTGGAAATGCAACCAGCTCTGAGAGAATGTCCAGGTGGCTTACTTTGGAGTTGATTGGTCCCACCAACTCAAAGGGAGAAGTCGTCCTCGCAGGGGCTTCTCTGTTGATACGAATTTGGAGTTTCAGCACAGCAGCAGGGCTTCACCGGGCAAATCAACGGTCCAGGAGTTGCAGCAGGCGTCCTTCAAGTTCTTCTTTGGTTCCTTCGTCCAGTGGCCTTCCAAGCCAGAAGCCTCGCCTTTTATTCAGTTCTCTCCCATTCATTCCAGCATAGCTGTCAGTAACCCAGCAGGGTGGCTTTCCTTGCCGGACAGTCAGCTGGCCAATCACTACAGAGTGCATTTGGGTCTCCTAGGAGACTAAGCACGGAGTTTCGGGCACCTCCCTCCCTCCCTTCCTGCCCCCACCAGACACCCTGGAGGCAGAGGCAGGCTTCACTCGTGAATCCCGCCAAAGGCAAAGCGAACCTGAGTAAATCTCAAGAAGGACCTTTCCACAAAGAATTGGTGCAAAAAGAAGGCCAGGACCATTTTGACAAAAATAGCACCCTTGGGTGCTTTACTGCAGCTGCGAACGCAAACCATGGTAAATGCACACTATGGTAGTCAAAAGTAAACCACTGCACCAGCCATTCAGTGGGGAAAAGGTAACATAAAAATGTTACATGAGAATCTAGACAAAGGGGATACTAAGTAACCCCTCCAGCACCCTATTGTAAGATAGCGTGTGCTGGGTCTAGAAAGTTACAAATGTAAGTAAAGTCAATTTCACTTTACTGCTCTGGAAAACAGTAGTCTATCCCAGAAAAGGTATTTAAACCTTGGGGAAACATGAAAGACTTCCCTGTGCCACTGCACTGAAAGTGCTGTGACACAATGTAAAAGATGATGCCTATGGAGTTTGCCAGACTCCACAACCAAAAGAAACGGTGTTCAAAATCACAAATCAAAATACATGAGAGAGTGGGGGGAAAAAGGGTCTCACTCTCTCCAGGTTAAAAAAGTCCTCAAAATCCAACAAAGTTGCTGGGGGAAATCTGAGGTGGATGTAATTAGCACACCCCTGGGTGAATCTCCTTACTCCAGTCGGTCATACTTTTTGGAGAGACCATCAAAATGTTGGTGATTACACCCTGACCTGTGTTCAATGGTAAAATCAAACCCCTGTAAGCTGATTGACCATCTTAACAATTTAGGATTCTCCCCCTTCATCTGCATTAACCATCTCAAGGGTTCGTAGTCTGTTTGAATCACAAAAGTAGATCCATACAAGTTTGGTCTAAACTTTTTCAAAGACCACACAATGGCAAAACATTCACATTCTATAGTTGCCCACCTTGTTTCAGGTTCTTTCAGTTTCCTACTGATGAAACAGATTGGGTGTTCTCTGCCTTTCTCATCCAGTTGACTGAGAACTGCACCTATACCTGTATTGGAAGCATCTGTGTACATTAAAGGATTGGTTTAAGTCCGCTCTTAAAACTGGAGCTTGACAAAGGGCTTTCTTAAGTCCTTCAAATGCCTTAGTGCACTCCATATTCCACCTGACCTTCTTGGGGCATTTGGGTGAGATCACCACATTAAAGGGAGAAGCTATGGTCCTATAGTTCTCAATAAAGTTCCTATGGTAACATGTGAGACCTAGAAAGGCTTTCACTTGGGTTTGAGTAGTAGGGGTGTCCCAGTCTTGTACCGCTTGTACTTTGCTAGGCAATGGCCTGATTTCACCTCCTCCTACCTCATGTCCAAGGTAGACCACTTTACTCTGACAAATTTGACATTTACTTGCCTTTATGGTCAGATTGGCCTGCTCAAGAGCCTGCAATACATATCCTAAGTGGTCAATATGTTCCTTCCAAGGATGCCATGCAGAAGTCCTCCATCCCATTCAGAACATGATTCACCATCGTTTGGAATTTAGCAGGTGCATTCTTTGGTCCAAAATGCATAACCTTAAACTAGTAGAGGCCTCCTGGGGTTGAAAATGCAGTTTCTCCTTTGCATGTCTGTCCGAGCTATTTGCCAATAGCCTGATAGCCTGATGTTAGGTCAAAGGTACTGAGGTACTTGGTTGAACCACGTTTGTCCACCAGCTCATCTGTCCTAGGTAAAGGATGGGCATCAGTCGTGGTGACTGCATTAAGAGCTCTATAGTCCACACAGAATCTCAATTCCTTGGATCCTGCCTTTGGTACTGGCACAACTAGACTAGCCCATGGACTTGTAGAGGGCTCTATTACCCCGAGATCAAGCATCTTGTTGACATCTTCCTTTATGTGGGTTCTTACATGGTCTGACCTTCTGTAACCTCTGCCTTTAACAGGTAAACAGTCACCAGTGAGAATCTCATGCTGGCCCCAAGGGGTCAAGCCTGGTGATGGTGAAAACCGAGGGGCAAACTGATTTAACAGAATTTTGCACTCCTCTCTGACAGACCATGCCAAGGAGAAGACTGCGTTTTCAACACTTGAGGTGCTCAACCAGTTTAGAGTCATGCATTTTGGGTTGAAGAATTCACCTGCCACTTTCCAACATTTAGTCAATCATGCACTTCGTGGGCTGGAGGCCTTTTGTGTGGCCTACTTAGACGACATGTCCATCTACAGTTCCACTTGGGAGGAGCATTTGATTCACTTGGATAAGGTGTTGCAGGCTTTGAAAAGGGCTAACCTCACTATCAAGGCCACCAAGTGCCAGATAGCTCAGGGGAAAGTCACCTATCTTGTTGATGAGGTAGGAGGGGGTCAAATCCAACCTCCCCCCATTAAGGTACAGGATGTACATGACTGGGAGACGCTCACTGCTCAAACCCAGGTGAGAGCCTTTTTGGGCCTCACTGGGTATTATCGCAACTTCATGGTGGACTATGGAACCATAGCTGCCCCTCTGACAGTTCTGACTTCGCCCAAAGAACCAAGGAAGTTTAATTGGGCAGATGACTGTCAGAGGGCCTTTGTTGGCTTGAAATAAAGTCTGTGTAGGGCACCTGTGTTGTGTGCGCCTGATTACAGCAAGCCCTTTATCGTCCCGACCGAGGCCTGCGACACCGGAATTGGAGCCGTCTTGTCCCAGTTGGATGACAAAGGGAGGGAACATCTGATCATATTCATCAGTAGAAAACTCAAGGGTAGAGCACTTAGGTGGGCTACTGTTGAAAAGGAATGTTTCAGTATAGTTTGGAGCCTTCAGCGTTTTAGGCCCTACCTTACATGGTCTACCTTCAGGATCCAAACAGACTATAAGCCCTGAAGTGGCTTATGCAGATGAAGGGTGAAAACCCGAAACTGCTCAGGTGGTCCATTAGCCTGCAAGGGCTAGACTTCACCATAGAGCATAGACAAGGGAAGAGTCATGATAATGCAGATGGCCTTTCCAGAAGGTATACTGACCGTCTGGATGAGGGTGTCAATCTCGTGGGAGATTAGACGCCCTAACCTCAGTCTGGGGGGGCGACTGTGATGCTGGAAATGCATTGGAGGTGACAGGGCCTCAGTATCCTTGTCATTTATTGCCTTATCATGTATGTTCTGTCTTTCCGTGCAGGAGTTCATGTGAGACTCCTGGCGGTGCGGCTCTTCCTCTTTTTGGTTTGGTGAACAGACCCTTGGATACCCTTATGGCACCCATGGGTGGGAGTACAGCGCTGTACTCCTAGTGTATGTTTTGGGGCACCTGTGTGTAGCCCACAGAGCAGGGTATGGGCTGGTGGCAGCTCTGTGCTGAATTGACAGGTGCCCTGCACATCCCCCATTTTGGGATGCCCAGGCCCTGTCATTGCAATCAGTGGATTCCTGATAAGGGAATAAGATGGCCCCTGTGGCCTCTTGCTTTATATCGCCTGTTACCTTACTTTTCCCGAAGTCCCGGGAAGCCCTGACTCTGTCCCTTCTCCATGACTGGCTGTTGGGTGGAAGTTCCATATATGGTATTGTGGGGGAAGGAGCCTTCCCAATGACTGTATGTTGTGGGTACGCCCATGGGGTGGGACCTGGGTAAATGGATTGTGTGACGAATACGCATTTCGTGTTGTGGGTGTCTAGTATCTAGTGGTTGACACAATGACTGAGACAGTCTTGCCTGAAACTGGTATGAATGCATTGTGTAGTGCTGAGTGGCAGAGTACTTGTCTGAATCCACATTCTGTGTTGTGAGTGTCTGGATGGAGAAGAATGGCCTGAATGCACTGTGCGCCTGATTGGCTGCCTGACTGCCCTTCTGAGTGATTGGTTGCCTGAGTGTGACCCAGCACAGTGAATGGGAGATCAACAGTATATCGGAGCACCTCTCACTGCTAGAAATCATTCAGAAGCTGAAGTAGAAATTGATACATAACTTTGAAGCCCACTGGAAGAAGAACAACTGCTGCTGCTGTCCTTGGCTAATCTGAAAGCTGCTATGCCTTCAAGGAACTGATCCAAGAGAGGACCTGGCTAGGAGACCTCTTCCTCAGCTACGAGGGACCATCGTGCAGCTGATCTTTGCCAAAGCTCCGTGGACGTCAGACCCTCGAAAGGCTACCGACCGGAGACAGGATCCGCTGCGAAATCACGAAGACAAACACCCGGACATTGAAGTCCACCACCGTCGCCGACCCCCGTCAACGACCGGAGCCGCAGTGCTCCTTTGCCTAAGAACATTCAAACAAGGACTCCCTTGCTCATCATCGTCGACTGCTTTCGTCCAGCCGGAGAAAGACCAGGCCCCCAACAACCGAGGCGAATCCACAGGTGGGTTTCCCGCCACCCGAAGACTGCAGAGACGCCGGACAACTCGACGTCCTTGATGGGCCAAAGTTCTTCAGTAACTCCTTGTGGCAGCGAAGACTCGTCGTCGAGGTGCACCGCACGCCTCAGTCTGCAGGACGTTTTTGACCGAGCCGCTCAAGAAGGATCCGACGTCTAACTCTGCTATTCCAGGTAAATTGGGGTTGTAGAACTATTTAGAAGGAAATAAGACTCTTGTGAACGATATATGGACTGGGCTTGTATGATATATCTTTATTTACAGGTTGCCCAGGTGGGGGGGATCCTCATACAGAACTGTGCCTGGTGGTAGGGGCTCAGTATTCTACCAATTGTTCTAACCAACTGCTTTCCTCCTATGTCTATTGTTGGTTCCCTGTATTACTTGATTTGACATTTAATCTAAGTACAGTTGATGCACTTTAAGGAAATCTCATAGTAACGGTGGTACCACGTAGAACTGTCTATATATTTGCCATTTTAGATTAACTGAGCACAAAGTGAGTTATTGTGATTGTGTATATAACCTTGAATCTTAATTATATAAAGACTGTGTTTTCACTAATACAGTCTGTGGACATTCCTTTTTGGGTGCTTGGGGACTACACTGTACTTGAGAACCAGCCTGCATCACCTGCTGAGAGCTAAGCCTTGATTGCTCGACTGCGTTACAAATAATAGAGAATCTTGGGTGGGGTCCTCTGTGCTTCTCCTCTGCCATATAGAGAGCAGGAGTACAGACACCCCCTCCAGTCTTTACTGCCAAACGCTCACGTTCAGCGCACAGGTCTCAATCTCCACCCCGGCCTCCTCTTTCACAAAGAGGTAGCCTGCTAAAAGGCAAACGAGGGAGGGGAACTAGTGGATACGGACCAGGACACTGATCGAAGGGACACAAGCTCTTCCTCCACTTGGGATACAGATGACGCAGACCAGGAAACACAAGGTAGTCTAGCACAGCGTTCTCCACCAGATAATATTGGCCCTTTCCCACGCCATGGTCTTAAAGGCGTGCCAAGAATTTGGACTGACCCCAGCAGAGGAAAAGAAAAACAGTTTTCTTTTTGATCATATGGGTAAGCGCTGAAAAGCTGTATTCGCAATACCCATTTTAGATTACGTGTGGCAAGAGGGATTACAAACCCTGAAACACCCTTTCACTGAACCTGCAGTAAAAGGAAGACTAGACAAGAAATTCAAGGCACCGGACACAGCCTCAAAACCTCTCCGGAGTCGGTGGTGTCAGCTGCGGCAAGTTGCACGGCGTGTTCGCAGCACAAATGCGCTACACCCCCGTAGAACGAAGGTAGAAAAGTTGATGCTTTCGGCAAGAAATTACTAACCATTAGGGCAACAGCTAAAGGGGCCAATGCCCTGGCGATAGTGACACGATATGACTTTGAAATGTGGCACCGCCTGGTCCCATCTTAGAGCTTTTGCCCGAAAGGCAGCTAAAGGAAGCCATAACAATTGGACGCGAGGGCGAGGAAGCAGTGGACCTCGCAGAGATGGGATTCAAGCAGATTGGTAAAGAGGTCATCCTGAGAAGGCAAGGGTGGCTGCGCTCCACCGACTTTAGGCAGGATGTGCAATACCAGGTCGTAGACATGGCATTCGAGGGGCTGGGGGGACGTTTTGGCGACAAAATCGATGAGGCTATTAAGGCAGTGAAGGCGGACTCCGATACTGCTCGATCATTGACTGCCTTAGAAGGCAGAAGGTCTTTTCGTCCCTTTCGGGGAGCCTCTGGTCAATCCAGGTTGTCTTCCACAAGAGACTCCAAGGGCTACACAAGATATGGCTGCTACTCCCAGGTATATCGAAGGAACTACCAGTATTCCTAACTCAGCAGGGACTACCGCCAACCACAACGCCATCATGGGCCAACCATAACACATACATGGCTCAGCCACCTCGCTGAGAGGTAGACGGAACAAATCCCAGCAATGGCTGCCCCAAAGGCGAACCAGTGGGAGGAAATGTGGCTCTTCATTTCGACAGGTGGCGATGAATTACAAAGGACAGATGGGTGCTAGATGCCATCCAACACCGCCATCTGTTGGAATTCAAGCGCATACAGAAGCCCTCCCCTCCAGTGACGGTGTCACATCCACACCGTCAAATTCTTCAGCAAGAGGTGCGTCAAATGTTAGCAAAATGGGCAATAAAAAAGTCCCTCCTCTATCAAGGGGAAATGGCGTATACTCAAGATACTTCGTAGTAAAAAAGCCAGACGGGAAGTTGGTATCCGATCTTGGACTAAAGAAAGTTAGACAAAAATATAAAGTAAAAAAAATTCAAAATGGTTACGCTGCAAGACATCATAAAGGCCGTACAGCCTCACAAGCATCTAGCGGCATTAGACTTAAGGCACCTACTTTCACATCCCAATATATCTGAGGCACCGACAGTATCACGTATTCAAAGTCAGGGAAAATCATTACCAATTCCGAGTCCTTCCGTTCAGCCTCAATTCAGCCCCCAGAACTTTCACCAAATGCCTAACCCTAGTGGCAGCTTTCCTCAGAAAACAGGGCCTTCGCGTCTACCCATACCTAGACGATTGATTGGTTAGGGGCCCAACACACCAAGAAACCGTGACTTCACTGACCCAGACAGAGACTCTACTCCAACAATTGGGATTTGTGATCAACTACACCAAATCCTGCGTAGGGCCATCGAAAGGTTTGGTGATCCTGGGTGCACATTTTTTCACAGCACAAGGCCTAGTCAAACCCTCAGCCGACAGAGTGCACAGATTAATAACCCTGGAATGCTCATTCAGCCCAAGCAAACAAATCACGGTGCGCGTATACATGGCTTTACTAGGAACCATGTTGGCCTGAATTCCACTGATACCCAATTGCAGACTATACATGCAACCGGTGCAGTGGTTCCTGGCTACCGGGAGTTCGCATACCCAAGGTTCCTGGGGAAACGAGATAACCATCACTCATGTGCTTTCAAGGTCAATGCGCAACAGCATCTGAAAAGGGATGCCACTGGTAGAACTGACCCACCAACCCAAAATCGTGACTGATGCCAGCTTGGCAGGCTGGGGAGCCCACCTGGGCTGACACCAGATCTAAGGCCAGTGGACTCCTGAAGAATCGGCCCTACACATAAATGTCCTGGAACTGCGAGCGGCCCACTGGGCCCTAAAATCTTTTCTTCCACTGATCAAAAACTTGGTGGTACTGATCCTCACAGACAATACCACCACAATGTTTTACCGGTGCAAGCACGGAGGAACAAGATCAAACACCTTGTCTCTGGAAGCTCAAACCATTTGGCATTGGGCCATTCACAACAAAATCGATCTGTAAGCTTTCCACCTGCTGGGGATACACAACCAGCAGGCATACACCCTCAGCAGGGACTCTACACAGTCACGCCAACGGCGCCTTCACGGCAACCAAATAAACAAGATCTTCGCAACGCATGGACAGCCTCCTCTGGACCTCTTCGCCACACTGTCCAACAAGCAATGCAAAGAATTCGCAAGCAGGTTGCTGCACCCAAGCTCGCAGAGAGGTGCGTTCTCATTTTCATGGACCGACATCTTCGCGTATGTGTTCCCGCCACTTCCTCTGATCAGGAAGATAGTCCAGATGAACCTCCATATACCCTTGCAAAATAATCCTGGTGGCACCATACTGGCCCAGACAGACCTGGTTCTCGGACCTCCTCCAGCTATCTGCAGACGGCCCAATCCCTCTGGGGTCCCACGCTGATCTCCTTTCACAGGACAACAGTGCAATCCTGCATCACGACCCACACTCCCTCAAGATGACAGCATGGCTCCTGATTACGCCGAATTGGGCCACTTAGACATCCCGCAGTAATGCCAGCGTATACCAGTGACAGCTTCCTTAGCTGCTAAAGCTGGCAAACGAAGGTCTTGCTAACTCCTCCATAAAAGTACACCTGGCATCAATCTCCAGGTTCACCAGAAGAAGAGGGAGACCTCCCCTCTACAGCGACAGGCTCCTCAAGCATTTTATAAAAGTGCTGTTTCTTGCTTTTCCACCAAAGAAAAGAATACCACTGGCATGGAGCCTGAATCTAGTCCTAGCTGGCCTCATCCAAAACCCCTTTCAAACCTCTCTCTTCGGTGCACATCAAGTTTGTGACCTGGAAAGTGGCGTTCCTTATCACTATAAGGTCCTCCAGGAGAGTCTTGGAACTACAGGTGTTAGTGGTGGACCCTCCGTACCTATGATTTGCAAGGGACAAGATGATCCTCTCCACCAATCCCTACTTTATCCCAAAAGTACCATCTGAATTCCACAAAAAAAAGTGAACTATTATGTTACCTACATTCTTCCACAATGCCAGCTCCTCAGCGGAAAGAGCATTACACCCCCTGGATGTGAAAAGGGCGTTAAAATTCTACCTGGATCGGACAAAATCCTTTAGAGCGGCAAGGCAGCTCTTTATCGCTTTCTGACCTTCGTACAAAGGGAAAGCTATCACAAAACAGGGCATCACAAGGTAGACATCCTCTGCCATTTCCTTCTGCCACGCAAAGGCCAACAGGCGACTGCAGACCATAGCCAGGGCACATTTTACAAGGGCTACAGCGGCTCCAGCCTCTCTCTGGTCGGGAGTGCCCATCAAAGACATTTGCCAGGAAGCAATGTGGGCAGTGCCCCACACATTCACTATGCATTACTGCCTGCAGCAACAGCCCGCGGAAGACGTACAAATGGGACAAGCAGTCCTTCAGCGACTGTTCCAGTAAGGTAAGCCCCGCAGCTTCCAGGGTTAGTTATCTATGTATACTTCTGGCATGGGCATAGAACACACAGGTTTTCTTTGATTGCCTGGTTTTTCTACTCCAGTCATGTATACTGCTATACAATCTATGAAAGATCAATGCTGGAGAAGGGAATAGTTTCTTACCTGTAACTTCATTTCTCCAGCGTTGGTATCTTTCATAGATTCACATGCGCCCTCTGGCCTTCCCCTCCAGGCAAACTTCGCCTTCAGGGGGTTATCCTCCATCTGACAAAGAAAGCAATTAACTTGTGATGTTGATCAGTAGGAAACTTGAGTGTAGAGATCTTAAGTATGCCGCTGTTGAAAATGTTTTGCCACTGTGTGATCTCTAAGGCATTTTAAACACTATCTTACTGACTCTATGACTTATGAACATGAGGGCCGAAGATCCCAAGCTTCTGAAGTGGCCCATAAGCCAGCAAGTGACTGACTTCACCATGGAGCATAGGGCCGTGATGTGATATGATATGATGGGAAAACCTTCCTCTTTGCTTCTGCTTTCTCTTCCCCTCTCCCCTGCTGAAGTCCTGGCTGATACTAAGCCTGCACGGGCTAACTGGCCACCCAACTGATCTCGGGCCCAAGCCCTGCCAGTTGCACGCTTGCGCTGCCTCCCTGGCAACCCCTGCACCTGGGGACTGTTTTCTGTATCCCTGCAGTCCCCAAACCAGTACTGATGTCTGCATGCACCCTGCACTTGCCACCAGCTGGCCGTTCTTTATTTATTTTATGTTATTATTTTATTATCCCATGTACTGCACTTCGCCGCCCCCACCCCCGCCTCCTGCCCTTTTCTTTTCCCCCTTCCCTTGTACTTGCGCGATCTGAAACACAACGATCTTACTAGGCCAGGTGTCAGTCTTCTGTCTGTTCCCCCTCCCTTGCCTCGTCGCGCCTTGAAACACTTGTGTATAGGCGCGTTATAAATGTCATATCATATATCCTATCATAGAGCCCAAGGTGGGTGTTCATAGTTAAGAAGTATCTCCCCTAAGTAAGCGTTTTGCAGAATAAAATATAAAGTAGTTTCTGATGCTTGTGAATCTGCTCAGAACCACATGCTGTGAATATAGTCTGACATTTAGTGGTAAAGGTGGGGTATTGCATCTTTCTTTCGAAGAACGAAAGGGGACGTTGACATGGGCGTAACTGTAACACTATCCATAACGTAACATGCAGTGTACCCAAAATCCCTCAGGACAGGCCGACTAAATGGTGGGCGGCCTACACTCACGCGTTGAGGTCCCTCAGATTGTTTTTTCCGCCAACTTAGTTGGTCGCCTAATGTGGAGCTCGCAAGAATGTATTTCCTTTTCCCTTCTATTTCTCTCTTTGGTCTGGCTGCAGTAACCCTCTGCTATGGAAATGACGCCTTTTAAATGTTGCCCGTCGTGTAACAGAAAGTTCCCTTGGAAGGACACCCATCGCTGTTGCAATCAGTGTCTACCTCGAGACCACGACGAGCGCTCATGCAAGTCCTGCAAGCTCTTTTGACCAAAAACATTTAAGGACAGGTGGATTATATGGTGGGAGGCCTACACTATGCAGGCCAAAAGCCATTCCCCAGTTGGCGTAGTCGCTTCGGACGATGAGAAATCCATCACCAGCCATGGCTCCGAATTGGAAGACATCGACCCTTCGGCGGAACCTTCAGGCTCCCAAATGCCCCTCCCCAACAGACAGGCCACTGGCTCTGTTATGGGGAGTTCACACCCCGGCGACAAGGGCACACATGCACCACAAATAGCTAAACACACAACCCCTAAGGCCTCCTCGACGGAGTAGTTGAAGAAGCGTGCAACGCCAACAGGGCTGCTGAAAACTTCAACAGCGCCTCCCGAACCCCGCGGTTCGGCGTCCTCCACGCAACCGTCTTTGCGGCATGCGACTGGGCATTCCTCCGGAAAGGGCGTTCACCCAAAAAAAACATATTGTCGCCGACACACCGTCCAAGGGCGCACAAGCACCTAAGGCCTCGGTGGAGTCGTCGACTACGACGGCGCTAACAGGCGCGTCGAGACGTTCCTTTCAATCGCTGAAAATCTACAAAAACCTTGCAGCTATTTCGGCAACTACAGAACTCCAGGGCACCCCCCTCATGTCGAGAGGAGTATTCTGAAGCCCCCAACCTCTCTCGAAGGCCTTATTAGGAAAATCTCCCCCTTCTGGGCAATCCCTTTCACCTCCAGACCCACCCTTTTGCATCTTTCCTATGGACTAGGGAGGGATTTGAAAACTAAATGGACAAAATGGCCCAATTTAATGACTTTTCAGACAAATACATCACTCCCAAAAGAACTAGGGAAGAGGACTCCTGCCCCATTCCACATAAATTGCAGACATTTGCCATCTTTGAACAAGGCCACTAGGAGGATATCTTGGATGTCTCGGAGCAGGAGGATACCTATTCATCTCTTTGCTCAGGACACAGCTGATCAAGACCCAGACTAGGATCAAGATCAGTCAGGGGATCAGGGCCTATGGCTATCACCAACACATAACCCTGACCCGGACATCATTTGTCTAGATCCCCCTTCTTCGCCTCCACAGAGGGAGTCGTCACCTGTAGATGACCAAATGTTGTTAAACGTTATTTTAAAAAGAACGTCCAATCATTTTCAGATCGCAACACATGAGGCAGCCCCAGACCCTGACTTTGAGGATCTCCTCGAGGAGAAGCCTCCGACTAGTCAAGTCATCCCCTTACTGAATTTTATAAAGAAGCACCTAGCTCCTTCCTTGTTGTCACTGTCCCTCACACGGGCTCGGGTTGAAAAATGATTCCGCCCATCACCTTCCGACCCACTATACATATAGGGTCATGCCACTCCAGACTCCCTCGTGGTTACAACCGCTAGGAAGAGGGCGGGGGTTCCACTGTCGTCCGGGTTAAAGATTGTAAGAAACGTTATGCCCTCGGTAAACAAATCACTGCCTCTGCGGCCTATTCTACTTGGATTTCAAGCGATACAACTCTCCTGGCAAGCTACAGCAATGTCCAATGGGGCCTAGTCCACAATGGCCTTCAAGAGGTCCCAGAGCCCACCTTATCACGCCTGCTGGCGATCGTGGCTGAGGGCAGACAGGTTACCCACAACATATTAAAAAATACTCTAGACTCTGCTGAGACTGCTAGGCACACTCTAGCCCAAGGGACTTTACTTAAAACACACGCCTGGTTGAAGAACTCCGGCTTTAAACCCGAAACTCAGACCTCTTTTATCAATAAGCTAGTCGAGGACTCCAGCCTTTGTAGGAAAGCTGTTGATGACGCTCTGGAGACTGCCAAGAATTAGCACAAACGCTTGTGTAGAGAGTTTAACGTTGTCACCTAATATAAGGAGTAAGTTTTCCTCAAATGAGAGGACAGGGCCAGGAGGGCGGTAGACGATGTATACAAGGATGTCGTTCGTAGCGGATGTGGAGAATTTGTTGGAGTGGATGTCGCAATTGTTGTTGACTGAGGAGTTGATTTGTCTGAGAATCAGGTGGTCCTTGGCAGTGAGGGCAACGCCACCCCCTCTGGCATTGGATCTATCGCTCCTGAGGATAGTGTAGCCTGTGGGGATGGCCAGGGCGAGGGACAATCCCAAAGCCGTGTGGATCCAGGTTTCTGTGACAGATAGTGCTTCAAGGTTGTTTGCTGTCAAGAGATAATGGATGTCCGGTGCATGTCCGGGCAGAGAGCGTGCGTTGATCAGGGCTAGGTTGAGTTAGGGGATGTTAGGGCTTACTGCAGTGAGAGGCATATTATTACATTTCCGTAATACTTTGGAGACAAAAAGGGTTGGGCGTGAGGAGGCAGCTTACATGCAGTACTTAAGACATTACATTTCTGATTGGCATTGCTGGAGGTGGGCTGGGCATGAGGAGGCTGGGGATGAGGAGGCAGCACACGTGCAGTACTTAAAACAACATTACAATTTTTAACATCGATAAATCTGCGCCAGGTGATGACATTGGAGGAGAATTCATTGTTTGTTGGAGCAAAAGATTCTTCTTATTGCCCCATAAAAGACGTTAAATAGAGAGGGCACATTTTTGGCACCCATGGCAATACCCTTTGTTTGCAAATGGTATTTGTTGAAGAGAAAGCTATTGTGTATAAGTGTGGAATTTAAGACATCCTTAATCATTCCTATATGTTCCAAATATGAGGCCGACACCTGTTTGTAGGTGTAGTTGATGGTCTTGCTTGCTAGGCTATTTTCAGAGTGTAAAGAGCCATAACATATAGTGTTTCTAGTCGATAATTCTGCTGCCATATAATCTCTTTGAGACCTTGCAATACATGCGTCGTGTCCCTGATGTATGACTCTAATTTGATGACTTGTTCCTTAATGGTAGTGTCAATGTCTTCTGTTAATCTTTCAGTTGCCCAACCTATGCCGCTGTCGATTGGTCTAATTTCTGGCAGGGTATCATACTGTTTATGGACTTTCAGAAGAAAGTACATAGTGGTCATGGTTGGATCTGTTAGAGTCAAAAATTGTTTCTCGTCATCTGTAAGGTGTCCTTTCCTGTACCATTTAAGAATTAATGCGTGTAGTTCTTTTGTTGTCTCTTTGGTTGGGTTTGTAAATGCACATCACCCATTGCTATATAGTATGTTCTGTCAAGTAGAACTATATTATCTTTTTTGTCCGCCTCTTTGATCACTACAAAGGTGTCTTCTAAATCTGTTGAGTGCTGTTCTTTCTTCCTTTGTTAGATTGTGTTGATTGTTGCAGGTCTTATTTGCATCACTGACCAGATATTTGTGAATATCTGTAGTTACAGCTTGTTGAAAAGTTTCTATTACGTTGTCTGGTGCCAATTCTGGTGTGAATTTAGTTTCAATTCATGTCACTCTAAATTCCTAGATCTCACATCCAAGTCCTCACAAATGTGTTGTTTGCTAATGACTGCGTCTTGTTCTAGGGAAAGTAGTAAATCAATATTCTCAATGTCAGAGATGGAGAAGTCACTTTTAGGTGGTAGTTCAACCAGCGGATTGTACATTTGAGATTTTGTGTGCAATTAATTTTTTTAACTTCATTGTTCTCGTGAATTTGAAGATTTCTATTTGAAAGTCGATTAAGTCTGTCCCAACTGTAGGTGCAAAGGATAGTCCTTTATTATCGAAGTCAGTCATTGTTTTGCTAGAAAGATTAATCACTCGATTGTTCATCGCTCTGATGTCTTTGTGTTTGATCTTGTAATTCTTTTTTCGTAGTCCGTCACTGTTGTGTCCTCCTGTTGCCTCCCCTCTACCCTCTGTGTTCATGGCCTTTGTTGAGGTATCTAGATCTGTGGGTTGTTGAAATTGCACATATTTTACGGTCTGTCTCTGGTTCCCCTGCTGTATCGTTTCATCTCCTCTAAAACATCTCTTCTAATATTTCAGGTTTCTGTAGATCTGGTGCTGTACTGGACTATAGTTAGTATACCCTATGAGGTTTCTGGTTCACTGTCCGCATCCGAGCTGGCTGGAGAGGATGCTGGTGTTGATTCCCTGGAATATGTTCTACTGGTGTCATCACATTTAGGTTGAAATGTGTATACTCGGTCCTCCCTATAGTCCTATGAGTTTTAGCCATTTTGGCTCAAGGGAAGCTTTGTTTTTGTGGAGAGTTCTAAAATTAAGCTTCTGGTGTTGTGGAATCCAGTAACTAGACAACTGGGCTTAGTTGCCTTGAGTTTGATTGGGTGGAGACCCAGAATGACCATGTAGACTCATATTCCTGATGTGAACTCTGAATATATAGGTTTGGCTGGGTAAGATTTCAGGGGTTGGCTGGCTGCAATGCCTTTTGGAATCCACCTCCCCAGAGTATGTCCGTGAAATTGTGTGTGCTGGACTGCAGAGTTTGGGGATGCTTGTGGTCTCGTGCAGAAGGGATGTGACCAAGCAGTTAGGGCTGAACTGCCAATTAGGGGTTGGGACCAGGCCTGGTTTGCATTTGGCCTTCCCCTTTTGTAATGGCTTGGTAGGCAAAGAACGATGGTCTGTAGGGTTTCCCAGAGCAATGGCAGAGGTTAGGATTAATTTCAAACCTTCCAGCCATCAGCTCTTTTGTTGTGCGGACCGCAGAGTTTGAAAAGTGCATGTGTGTAGGAGCTTTGGTTAGGGTTGCCCTATACCCTCTGGCTTAGCATAAAAATTGACACTCTGCATCAGGAATATTGCCAACTGGTGGTACTCTATTCTGAAGCATCTGAGACAGATTTACCCATGTACGACCATGGGAAGCTCTGAACAGCATCTTTTCAGACTTTGTAAATCCAATGGTGAAACTCTGCTTCTGTTGTGACCTGAAGGAATCCGGTCCATGGGAGGATAAGGGATCTGTTCTTCTGTAGGTGTTTTTATTGCTGTTCATCTCTCATGACTCACCTTTGCTGCTTCACCTCTGAAACTGATTACTTCATCCTCCTTACATCGTGGCATAGCTGTTGCCTCTTCTCTGCCCTTTGCTTGACAATTCATCTTTGTAGCAGGACCCTGATAAGTCCTCCCAGTGGGAGACCTCCAGTGTTATGTCCTTCTGAACCCTGAGCACTATCTTGTCAGATGGTCAGCATTGCTGGATCTCCAAACTTTCTTCAGGGTATTCCTCTGACTTCAACTGTGCATCCAGAACTG